>NW_026622874.1:69861252-74661252 GCF_023065955.2 Ursus arctos | reverse complement strand
AAGATGCTAAGGAGCTCTCTGGTGCAGGGTAACTGGGTGAAATGAGCTTTTATCTGCTGTCTGTTTACTGCAGAAGGGGCTAGGACAGCACTTTTCAATAAAAATACAATGGGAGCCAATATGTAATTTGAAAGTTTCTAGCAGCCATGTTTAAAAAATGTTAAAAAGGTATGGGTGACATTAATTTTAAGAATATATTTTACTGGACCCAATAGAGCCAAAATCTCATTAGAACATGTAATCAATGTAAAAACTATCAGTGAGATGTATTTTCCGTTCTCTGAAATCCAGTGTGTGTTTTATACTGAGAGTGTATTTCAGTTTTTCTTTTTTAAGATTTTATTTTTAAGTCCTCTCCACACCCAACGTGGGGCTTGAACGTTCAACCCCCGAGATCAGGAGTCACGCGCTCTCCCAAGCGAGCCAGCCAGGCGCCCCCATGTTCCAGTTCAGATACTAAACTTTCATTGCAAATACTTGATGTGTATTTTGATTTCCTAAGATATAGAGTTGAAAAAGGAACTTTGTATTCTAAGTTGTTTTAGACGTACTTAAGTTTCCCAGTAGCTGACTTTAGTAACGGTTTTTAATTTAAAATTAATAACAAAAAATTAAACTAACAAATTACAAAATGAAGAGCTCCTCTGTAACCCCAGCCACATGTCAGATGCCCACTAGCTACCGTGGCTGGCATCTGTCTATTTTGCTGGATGGTGCAGGTCAGGTTATAGCTGTTTTTTAATTTTGCTTTGTTTTTTGGATTTTTTTTTTTTTTTTTTTTTTGCTGTCTTTTTAGCACTTAATTGCCCAGTGCATAGTAGGTATTCAGTAAATCTGTTCTGGATTAAATGAATGAACACAGACCAGAACTGACATCTGAGAAAGCTGAAATGAGACCCGGTTTCATTTCCAGGCTGTAGAGATAGCCTCAATTTCAGTCCATTTCAAATCTCTCCCTAGAAATGAGTAGAATCCGATGGGAAGATTTCTTACCTCCCAAGACTCCGTGTTTCCCCCCTCCTTTGTTGATCTCTTAAGTGAGATTGTTGAACTGTTTTGAAACCTTTTTCTTTTAATTTTATTTTTTTTTTAAGTGTTGGAGAGGTGGAAGGGAACAAGACTCATTTTGAGCACTGATGCACACACCTCATTTCTGGAGCTCACGGTGGATGGGGGCTCACGTGCTCGGCTGCTTTGTGGCATAGCTGGTGGGCAAAGCAGATGGAGAGGTTGTTGGACAAGCAAACGGAGAATGCTGGATCTGTGCACGACTGGGCGTTTAACGATTATGAGTAAATTAACGATTATATGTAAACAGGTTTAATTTGGTGCCCAGAGTACATGTTGTCAAAGAGTTGGAGGAAAATTGGGAGGTAAATCCACTGAGTTAAATGTCTTTGAAATGCAGTTTTACCCATCGATACTCGAATGCATTTTGTTAGGTGACCCACAACATTTGGGAGTTGGGGATATCCTACCATGTTCTTGTGTTGCCAAGGGTCTATGCAAAATGGTCTAAAATGCACTTGACCCTGTCTGGAGAAGTGCTTTGTCTTTCAAGGGATTAAGCAGGCTGGCATGGTGGGGTGGTTTTGAGGATAGAAATGGTATGATTGAAAAGCCATTGTATGAAAATGGCGGCAGCTGGATACCTGGCTACGGCTGCCCCAGGAGGGCTGATGGTGGCCGATGGTGGCTGGAAAGATCCAGGCAAATGGCTGGAAGGAAGGACAAAGAGGGTTGACAGATGGTGGAAGTGGGGAGGCCCCAGGCTGGGGAGGAGGGCTGGGGGATTCCCTGCAGAGGGAGCTCAGTGTCCTGAGGTAGGGGCTCAGCAGGTCGGGAGCCCATGCTGTTCATGCTGTGGTTGTCTTCTGCAGCTGAGAAGGCGGTGGGGCCAGGGATGAGGTGTCCCGAGACTCACCAGGGAGCAGCACTAGACCCCACCATTCACTGCTGCAGCCCCTTGGTCTGGCTTGTTGGTTCACAGTGGTCAGGGCGGGCCCGCTGGGGTGGAACGGCAGGAGCCTGGGGTGTGGAAAGCAGGAGGAAGAGTGTTTGGGCAGGAAGCAACAGTGTGTGCAGAGGCCTTGATCTGGAGAAGAGCCAGTATGGCTGGAGGGTGAAGGTGGGGTGAGATGTGGCCAGAGGGCAAAGCGAGGCCAGCTCTCAGGGTAAGGACGTCCTTATGAGTGCATGTGGCTTGGGGGTGGTGGGCAGGAGACCCAGGAGCTGTTAAACCAGGAGTGATGTGATCAGGTTTTTAGGTTTTTTAGATGACTTTAGCTGTGGACGAGGAATTGTGGACATGGGGAAGAGTTAGGAGGCTACTGCCATCATTTAGGCATGAGAAGATGTGGCTTTGCCTAGAGTGATGGCCAGGGAGATGAGACACAAGGAGGGAGGGAGGGAGGGAGGAGAGGAGGGAGGCAGGGATGAAGAGATGGAGAGAGAGAGGGAGAGAGAAATGGAGGGAGGGGGAGGGGAAGGAAAGATGGAGAGATGGAGGGAGGAAGGGGAGGGGAGGGAAAGAGATGGAGGGAGGGAGGGGAGGATGGAGGGAGGGAGGAAGGGATGGATGTAGAGGGAGGAGGGAGGAGGGAGGGAGGGAGCAATACGGTAAAGGAGTGGAAGCACAGATGACTCCCAGTCACCAGCCTAAGCCATCAGGACAGTGGTGCCACCTCGCAGGATGGGGAAGAGCAGGTTGGGTAAGGGGTGGGGAGGTCACTCCCAGCCCTACGGGAGAGAGGAGAGCGGGCGTTCTCTCTTTTCCCCTTGAGCCCTTAAACGTCCCATTCACGAGTAGGTCAGTGGCCCACGGGTTGGGGCCCTCCTCCTTCTGACCTTGCCCTCGTTCCATCTGATCTGTGATTTCAGCCGTTCCAGATTTGCTGGCGAGACCGCCCTGCGTGACCGCGTGCACAGGTGAGCGAGTCTCCCGGGAGACCGTATCACACCTCTGGTGACCAGGAGGCAGGATGGGGTGGGGTGGTTGTGGGAACGAAGCGGACCAGCTGCCAGGTGTGATTAGGGACAGACTCGGAGGGCATGTCCCTGTTTCCAGGAGAGGCCTGTTGGGCGGAGCCAGGCCGGTTCTGGAAAGGCCATCTGGTCATCAGCAGTTAGAGAAGCAAACAGCACGCCCGAGGTAAAGCCCGTGGGCTCTGGCCTCATGCCCTGTGGTCCCCAGGTGGAATAAACATCTGTTCCGGGTGATTCTGTTTGCACTTCGGGGTGGAGCAGACGAGAGAGCCGCAGGGCAAATTCTTTGGAGGGAGAGAAGCACCCTGGGAGTGAAAGGTGTGGCTGTGTTGGAGCACAGGAAAATGTCCATTCACTTGCAAGCCCAGTGAAGGGTGGGGTGTCATAGTTGGTTTTGCAACCCCGTCACCCAGCCTAAATAGAGAGTTGGAGAAGTACAAAGCTGTTTGATCCTGAATCAGCCCTTCCCGCCACCTCTGTGCCCCTGAGGCTGGTCTGCTTGACGGTTCTGCCCCCCGTAAGAGTTCAGGGCGACCCCCTCCTAGCACACACTACTGTCCTCAGGGCAGCAGGTGAGGAGTCAGACTTCCAAGGTTGGCATCCAGGCTGTGTGACCTTGGGTGAGTGAGTTAACCTCTCTGAGCCTCCGCTTCTACCTCTGTAACATGGGGAAAATAAGAGCACCCACCTCCACGCTGGTTAAGAGGAGTGAGTGGGTTCACGTGAGCGTAGATCAGTGGTTCTGAGCCGGGACGGTCGTACCCCTCAGGGATGTCTGGCAATGTCTACAGATGGTTTGGGTTATGGCAACCGGGTGTCCCATCAAGTGGGAAGAGGCCAAAGACGACATACAAAGCTCTCAGAAGGGGGCTCAGTACCTGAGAACAGTGGTTCATATTTACCAAGCACTAAACTAACTGTTAATATTTTAATTTTCCTCTTTACCTTCCCGGGAGTGTGCAGCCCTCCAGCCTTCCCCTCCACGGGGAGCGGGCAGCTCAGGACCCAGGTGGAGGGAGGGAGGTGGGAACAAGGATGTCCAAATAGTCTCTGTGGAGTTGGGTCCCCGAGGGTGATGGGCTGTCAAGGTGACACTGTGCCCTCTGCTCTCCAGGGTCAGCTGATCCCCACCTCCCTGTGGGCACCCGATACACCTATCACTTTTCCACCAACACCAGTACTGGCCTGCAGGGGGACCCCGCAGAGGGGAGTGGCCTTGGCCTCCAAGGCTTGGTCATTGTCGACGTGCTTGGCCCGTGCCAGATGGCCTTATGGGTGAGTGTCTTTGGGCAACCTAGAGGTCACAGTGATGCTGTGGAGGGCCAAGGGGAAGCCACAGACCCCTCAGCTTTCCAATAGAGAGGAGATTTCTGAGGAATCTCAAAGTCAATAAGTCAGGACTTGGGAGGTTACATGGGAACATGGCGCCATTTTGGTTGTAGGAGGTGCCCAGGGGGGGAATAACCGTGGTTAAAAAAAGAGTGAGGGTATTCCTTGGAGCAAGTAGAGCTATGGGTTGGGCACGAGCTGTGTCTTTGGTAGGAATGAGGGTCAAAGCTGGGGAACCTGCAGATCCCAGGAATGAACAAAGCCAAACCCAGTCAAGAGCCTTGTAGACAAATGGACACACTGGAGGGGATACCCAAGGCCTGGTTGGAGCCCCCAGGCCTGCCCTGGGCAACTTTATACTGGACACTGGGCCTTGCAGTGCCTGGGTCCACGGCTCGTGTTAAAGGCAAGTGGTAAGGTGGCGTGGTGGTATTGGCTCTGGGCTCTGTCGAGGCAGAATTATGAGCTAGACTTGGTGGTCCTAGGTTTTCTCTTATTAAGATTTTCCCCAGAGCTCCCTTGTGTTCTCGCAAGTGGAAGTGCCTGGCCATTCTTTCCTGTCTCCTTCCTAATGATTCTCTTGTTTTCTGAACAGACCCTCCCATCCTGCATAAATGGCCTCTTAGTTTCACTGGAGTCCTCTCTCATTCATGCTGGAGAAGCAGTTGAACTGGCTGGAGCACTTGCGGACAAGAGTTTTTAAAAAAAAACCTTTTTTTTTTTTTTAATGTTTCATGTAGATCACAGGATGGGGTCTTTCATGGGGTGGCTCTGAGCTGCCTCTGAATTCTTAAACCATCCAAAATGTCTGTTAAGCTCAGACCTGCCACTTTGTTGTCTGTCTGCTCACGTCCATCAAAATACCAGCAGCCGTATGGTTTTTTCCACAGGACCGGTTTTCACAAAGCAAATGGTGTGCTGCTGCTGACTCATTCGGTTGCTTTGTTTTTAGCATTAAAAAAAAGAAAAATTGATGGGAGCCTGGGTGGCTCAGTCAGTTGAGCATCCGACTCTTGATTTCAGCTCAGGTCACATTCTCAGGGTCGTGAGAAGGAGCCTTTGTCGGGCTCCACATTGGACGTGGGGGCTGCTTAAGATTCTCTCCTTCTGCCCCTCCCCCTGCTGCACTCTCTCAAAAATTTAAAACATATCCCCTGGGTGTCCCAGGAGAGGTCCCTGACTCATGGTGCTTTCTGCTTCAGCTCCAGGATTTCCAGGTGACATCTATCCTGGGGTCCAAGGTGGCAGTTCTGAGGGAGTCAGAGAATGTGAGGTAAGACACTAGGCCTTGCACCTTGTGGGACTGGACGTGTGAACCCCAGACGCTCTTCCCACAGCTGCCACGTGCTGGACGCTCCAAGTTAGATGGGAAGAGTGATACCCTCTTAGGTTTGGACTTGGAGGCACCCAGACCGGATCGTCGGTGGGGACTGCTGTAGGAGCCTTGGGTGACTCTCAGTAGCCTCCGCGGTCTTCCCTTACGTGGTGGACAGAACTCACTTCCTGTTTCCCTGCCTGTCACCCCCAGCGTGCCCAGATTTTGTGTTTGTCCAGCACCCTCTGGGCATTGTCCTTGAGTACGTTCTGGAAGACACTGGGTGTCTTCCGCTAAAGCCCACCCCTCTCTCCTCCCTGTCTCTGCTGAGATGGGGGTTTTCTTGGAGACCCGTGGCCTTTCCTGTCCCAAGCTAAGCCTCCCTTTTGTGACCTGACCAAGCCTGGAATTCTCTCTCCGGCTTGTTTCCCAGGACTCCCTGGCAGTGGCCTCCGTGGCCTCAAAGCTCAGTCCAGACTGAAGACAAGCCCATCTCTGTAGATTCCTCTTCCTTTTTTATTGCAAATTCATTTGTTAAAAAAATAAAGCCTTTGTGCTGGGGTGCAGGGATGGGGGATGCTGCCCGAGGGGCAGCTGGATCCCCTCTGAAAGGCGTGGGGTGGTCTCCTCCACAGGGGCATGCGGGCTATTGTCCTTGGGCTCCTCATCAGAAATGCTAAGTCAGAGGGCTGGGGGTTGTCAGCTCCTTGAGGCCCGACTGACATTTGCTATTCTGGAAGGGGCGGGCACCATTAGCATTTCTCTGGGGCCAGGCCTGAGACCCAGAGGGCTACTTCTAGAAGATCCCCAGATATTAGTTGGAGCTGGAGAGGTGGCAGTGACCTCCCAGGGAGGTACAAGTAGAGACACTTCCGTCCCTCAAAATTCTGCCCTGCTGGCTGGACGCTGGACTTGAGCTCTATTCTACCCCCACACACAACTGGGGACTTCACCACCCGTCACCCCACTGCACCCCCATCCCCTCGCCTGGCAGATGCAAGACACAGGCTCCTTCCTGCCAGGTGAGGGGTGGCCAGACGAGCACTGGGCTGAATTCTGGTCCCAGCTCCTCCCTGACTTGCTGTGTGATCCCCTTGAGTAGCCCCCCCCACCCCCCGCCCCAGGCCTCTTTTCCTCATCTGGACAGTGATGGAGTCTCAAGTCAATTCCCGGGGTGGGGGGAATTTGAGACCCATGACCCTAGAGCCAGCCTGCCTGGGTTCGAATCCGAGCTGCTGCCCCAAACAAGTCACATTCGGGTCCTGAGCCTCAGTTTCCTCCTCTGTAATGTGTGTGTGGGGGAAGGCTGGCTCCCTCCCCGGTGGGCTGGGGAAATGAGACTGTTTGGAATTCAGAACGCTCTTGGACGTGCAGTTTTCGAGTATTTGACGCCGGGCACACACTGGTATTTCTGGTGCAAGTGTTAGTAAGGCAGGGGGCAGCTTTGAGTCAAGAGTTGGCCACCCCTTGTGTTTGATTCAGAAGTTGCTGGAGAACCCAGCTCAAGAGGGAAGCAAGGCTGTTTGGAAAGATGTGGGGGTACCCTGGGGGGCTTCCTATGCAACTGACCTATAGCAGAAGGAGCAGGGATATGTGGCCCCCACAGTGAAGAGGTGTCCTGGAGCCTTTGAGGGGCTCCGCCTGACTCCCGCCCACCCGTTCCCAGCGCGGCCCTAGGCCGCCACCCGCTGCGCTTCGTCCTGCAGGCAGGGCGTGTGGCCCGCCTGTGTCCCCGCCGCGCGGAGCCTCGCTGGGCGCTGAACGTGAAGCGTGCGGTGCTGAGCCTCCTGCAGGGGCGTCCGGGCACCCGTGCCCCCCAGACCCTCGAAGAGGTGAGGCCAGGAGCCTGGAGGGGGTGGGGGCGGGGGAGGAGCCTGGGGCAGACAGGGAGCTGACGGTCCCGCTGGCCCAGGAGGACGTCCTGGGCAGGTGTCCCACCACATACGAGCCCCATGGTGCCCAGCTGCGCAAGACCAAGGACCTGGCCCGCTGCTCCCTGCGCAGAGTGCGCTCCTCCCTGCGCTCCCAGGCTCTCCCCGGGGAGCAGGTAAGTGCCCTCGGTCCTCCCATCCACTCCCCCAGTCCCGCCTTCCTTCCCTCCTCCTTCCTCAACTCACCGCCCTGCCCCATCTACAAGTCTACATGGTTAGTCCCCTCCTTTCCCTCTTCCTTTCTCCTTCCCTCCAAACTCCTCTGCTCCCTCTGCTGCCTGCCACTTCCTCTGCTCCCCTCCTGTCCCTGCTCCCTGCAGAGCACGTGTTTTGTAAATAGTACCTTTCTGGGGAAGGATAAGAGACGATCCTTGGTGCCCTTAACTACTGTTAGACAAAGTCTGATCCCTGGCATCCCTCGCAGCTGCCTCTCCTGTTTTGCATTTTCATCCTGCGGTTTTATGACTTGCCCTGGGGTTCCTGTTCCTGGGACTTTCTTGCTTCTCTTGTGTCCCGCCCCCCCCCCCCCATCAGCCTTTGCTTGGGCTGCTGGTACTACAACCCCGGGTGGGGGGGCTGAGGTCCCGTGTTGAAGCCCCTGGTGTGCCCCATCTCCCTCCAGCCCTCCAGGGTTCCCTCACAGCCTGGACCTCCCCTGAGCCCCTGCCTTTCCCGCCCCCGTGGTCCAGCAGGCTGGCCTGGCCTCCCGCCTGACCTGCGTCCAGAGTTTCCAGGCTGGCGTGCTGAGGGAGGCCTCCTGCATGGAGCTGGACACTGTGGGGCCCCTCTCTGAGAAGGCAAGTGCTGTGCAGATGCGGACCCTTTCCTCACTCACCCTGCTGCGTGCGATGTCCCTGGATCCGGCTGTCACAGGTGACCAAGGGTGGTTGTGAGGACCCTCAGAGGAGCCTTGAGACCTCCTTTGGTGGAGGGGCTCAAGCAGGCCTAGGCTCTGTTCCTCTGTCCCTGTCTGTCTTGAACCGTTTCTGAAAACGGCTATTGTCAGGAGAGTCAGTCTCTTTTTCTAGAAGTTTCTCCAGAAGTTTCTGCCGGCTCACACGGCTCATGCTTGGTCTTGACGTTCTCCCTGGGTTGTCTTCAGTGGAGATAGAATCTTCTGCTTCCCTGCTTTTGTGAGCGAATTCTGCCTTCCATCTGATGACCTGACCATTTTGGGGGGCAAGCTGACTCAGCTTTCCTGGTTTTCTGGAAAGTCTCTGCCAACACATAGCATTCCCTGGAGCTTGGCTCTCTTCCCCAATTTTGCATGGAAAGAAAGAAGCAAGGCATGCATCTGAGGGAAAAAGATAATTTTTTGTGATTGAAAAACTGTTTCTCTGAATAATAAAAATGATTATTATTGCCGACACTCGGGAAGAAGGATTTACTGTGGGCCAGGAGCTGTACTGAGTGTTTTATGTGAATTATTTAATTCAGCTCTTACTATGAGCCCATTAGGAAGGTACTGTTATTAGTCACATTGTCAAATAAGGAAGCTGTGCCTCCAAGAGGTAAGAGGACTTGTCTGAGGTCGCACAGCTAGTGAGAGGCAGAGCTGAGACTCGAACCCCCAGCTCCGTTCTGTAGCCCTGGCCGGTAGCCCTTGAGCTTCTGAACCCGGGCTCACTGCACCACCTGCAGGAGAACCTGGGGCTTCCCAGCATCCTCTCTGGTGCCATGAGACACTGGCTATAAGATCCCAGCCCCACTTGCCTCCTGAGCTCTCCCTCAGGCACCATGCTAGCCGGACGGGGCATCTAGTCCTGTCAAGGCCCAGGGGCTCCCCACTGAGTTGAATGAGCTTTTCATTTTTTTTTTCTTCTTTCACTAAGATACAAGTGGTTTTATTTATTTTTTATTATTTCTTAAAAATTGTATTTGACAGAGCCAGAGAGCACAAGCAGGGTGGGGGTGGGGGAAGCCAGAGGGAAAGGGAGAAGCAGGCTCCCGGCTGAGCTGGGAGCCTGATGCAGGACTCGATCCCAGGACCCTGGGATCATGACCCGAGCCGAAGGCAGACGCTTAACTGACTGAGCCACCCAGGCGCCCCTAAAGATTTATTTATTTTGAGAGAGAGAGAGCACGGGGAGGGGGAGAGGGAGAGAGAATCTCAAGCAGACTCGAGGCTGAGTGCAGAGCCCGACTCAGGGCTTGATCTCATCACCCTGAGAGCACAACCTGAGCTCAAACCAAGAGTTGGATGCTCAGCTGACTCAGCCACCCAGGCACCCCATCAGTGGTTTTATTTTTATTTTTTATTTTTAAATTAAAAAAAGTTTTAATTTACCTGCTGTACAGTTAATCCATTTATTATTTTTTAAAAAAGATTTTATTTCTTTGACACAGAGAGCACAAGCAGGGGCAGTAGCAGGCAGAGGGGGAAGGAGAAGCAGGCTCCTTGAGCCCGACATGGGGCTCGATCCCAGGACCCCGGGATGGTGACCTGAGCTGAAGGCAGATGCTTCACTGACTGAGCCCCCCAGAAGCCCCCAATTAATCCATTTAAAGCGAACAATTTGATGGCTTCTGGTATACTCAGAGTTGTACACCTACCATGGCAACCAACTTTGCAACATTTTCTTCACTCCACAAACAAATTTCACACCCGTCTGCCGTCACCCCTATCCCCTGCAGCCCCTGGCAACCACTCCGCATCTCTGGATTGGTCCGATCTGGATGTATCATTTAGACAGAATCACACAGTATGTGACCTTCTATAACTAGTTTCTTTCACTCTGGGTGTTTCAAGTTTTGTCCACATTGTAGCAGCTGTCTGACCTTTTTATTTCGGAATAACCTTGGGTTGCGTGGATGGACTTTTCTTGTTTTCTCTGTCAATCCAAGAGGGCTTTGGAGTTAGCCTGTTTGACCACCGCTCACAGATGGGTATAAAGGTTGTTTCGCATCTTTTGCTGGTAGCAACAATGCTGCCGTGACTGTCCTTGTGCTTATCCCTCCCCCCCAACCCCTTGTCAGAAGCATGCAGAAGGAAGCATTGGTAGGGTTGGGGGCGGCTCTCAGGGGACATTCTTCTCATTCTGGCTTTCCTCCATATGGTCATCCCCATCTAGTGCCTCCCACATCAGATCCGGACGATGGAGATGTTACTCCAAGCAGCCTCTTATACGAATGGGAGGAAACACAGTCTCAAGCTACAGTGGTCACAGCGGCCACGTCAGTGAGGAAGCTGTGCCTGGCTCAGACCACAAGCTTTGAGGTAAGTGCTTTCTCCAGCCCTAAGCCAGAATCTGGCGTGGGTCCCAGGGACGCCCTCTCTTTTTTGCCAAATCGTTTATGGTCTGCTCTACTTGATGTTCAGGATCAGGGCTGCTACGTATGGTTGCTCAGGTTGTGTACAGCACAGCTGTGCCTGGTTACAAAAGCAAAAGGAGGGGAAGAGATCTAACTTGTGTGTGCCAAACCTTGTGCCCCAGTACAGGTATGATACGAGCAAAGAGGAGACCTTTCTTTCATCTGTATATGGACAAATAGTCCTGTTGGGGTCTCATGCTATCTTTCTGAACAGGGTAAGGATGTGGCTGAGCACTTTGGACAAGGGGTCTCAAGCAGAAGACATTGGAGATGAGACCTGGGGGTGTCTCTTTAAAATCAAGGGGAGGGGCGCCTGGGTGGCACAGCAGTTGGGCGTCTGCCTTCGGCTCAGGGCGTGATCCCGGCGTTATGGGATCGAGCCCCACATCAGGCTCCTCTGCTATGAGCCTGCTTCTTCCTCTCCCACTCCCCCTGCTTGTGTTCCCTCTCTCGCTGGCTGTCTCTAATAAATGAATGAAGTCTTAAAAAATAAATAAAATCAAGGGAAGAAAGAACTCTGAAAAAAAGCTTGGAAAGGACCAGAGTCTGGAGCCTGAGCCCTGAGGACGGGTCTGGGGAGCAGGTCACCTAGCATCGCTGGAGCTGGACAGTGAGGACCAGCAGGGCTGGCTCCTGCAGGTCCTCATGGTCAGGATGATTTCTAGAATGTTCCAGGTACATAGCAATCTTTGTCCCACCATCCCTGCCATTCACAGCTCTGGGTGCCCCCACCAGTGACATTTTGGAGACTCACCACAGCCATGATTTCTGCCCCATCTCAGAGTCGCTGCTGACTTAGCGTGAGAGCCAGGGCCTCTCCTGGAAGGCATGAGAGATGAGGGATTTTTGATTCAGGCCTCAGCACCTGTGTGCTGAGAAGAGCAGAAAGGGGTGTTTTCCCTCTGATCCCTTAACTGCCTGGGAGGGTTCACACTGTCCTTGTTTGTTTATTCCGGATAATACCTGTTTCAGTGGCTGCTTACGCAGGACCCAGGATTTGGGGAACTGAAATTGGTCATTCAGGGGCCGGGCAGAGCAGGGCCCCTGTCTCCAGCTGTAGGCATGGTGCCAAGTGTCCCAGGCACACCCTCGCCCTCCAAAGCTTTCCGGCAGCACTTGGGTGTGGGGGCTCCTCAGATATGCAGATGCCCACACCCTGAGCCTCGATATTCTGACCTGGCAGGTGGGGGCTGGGAACAGGTGTCTGGGTGCACCGCTCTGGGTTTCTCTGTGTTTCTCACGCAGAGTAGGGACACACGAGGATGTTGGGAGGCCGGTGCCCAGCCAGCCGTAGCCCTCAGGTCCAGCAGCACCTTAGGCTGGAATTCTTGGCACCAAAGTGCCTCCTGGGAGTCCTGCCTTGGCGAGGTGAAGTGTTTGCTCTGGAGCTTGGAGAGACTGGGCCGGAGCCATCGGCGGGGGGTGGGGTGGGGGTGGGGTGTTGGTTGGCCTCCATCTCCAGGGGCAGGGCTGAGACCAGCAGACCCCTGTGTCCTGCTGGGCTTCAGGAACACCTGGGGTGCTTGAGCGGGGAGGCCTACACACCTGTGAACCCAGTGTCCTGGGCCCCGGGGGGCAGGGGGGAACAGGTAGAGCAGGGAAGGAGGGCGAGGGGCAACAAAGTTCCTGCATGGGGTGCAATTTGAAATGATGGATGGCCTGGGAGGCCTCCCTGGGGATGTGACCTTGAGTAGGGCTTTGAAGTTGCTGTGCAGTGGGCTGTGTGGATGTAGGGTGGGGGGTTGGGGGGATAACAGTGGTGGAGGGAGGGCCACAGCACATACGCTCCAGGGTGGGAGCTCCTGCTGGGGGAGTTCGAGTTTGAGTGGCCTGGGGAAGGGGGGGGCGGAGGGGGGCGGTGGCTGCAGCCGGGTGGGGAGGGCGGGAGGGGACCAGGGTCAGCCCCTTGGCAGAGCACACAGGGCACTTGTTCTCGGGGTAGTGGGGAGCCTTGGAGGGTGTTGTGCAGAGGAGGGAGGTCACGGTCTGATGTGCATTTTAAGGCTCACCCACCTCCAAGGCTGGAGAACAGACTGAGGGCCAGGTGGATGCCAGAGCCCTGCTAAGAGCTGTTGCAGCAATGTGGGGGGGACATGACAGGAAGGAGGGTGGTCTGGGGTGGCGGGTGGGAGGTGAGGAGAGAAGGACCGGATTCAGACAGACACTGAGGCAGCACGTATTTTTATAGTATGTTGAATACATAGACTACACGATAGTCTCGACTACGTGTTAAACGTGTAGTTGAATATCTTGAACCCAGACTATTCGAGACGTGGACACTGAGTGCATGTTGCACGCACGCGCACACACGCGTGCACACGCTGTGCATTCTGTGCGAGGATTGATGCGCAGCAGACACCCCTGCAGCTGGGCCGTCGCTGTTCCAGGAGCCGGGCTCCCAGCTTCTCGATCCAGTGGGCCTCACCCGGGGCTTTCGTGGGAGTCAGCAGCCCACAGCCAAGGGGCCATCTGCCTCACGAGGGGGTCCTCCCGGCCACCGGCCGGTAACTGACAGGGCCAGCTGTCGCCCTAGGCAGCCTGGCCCCACAGCGGGGTTCCTACCTTGACACGACTGGCGCCTTGGGCCGGATCGTTCTTTACTGTGGGGGCCATCCTGTGCATTGTAGGCTGATAGTGGCACCCTTTCCCCAATTGTGACCCCTGAAAGTGTCTCCGGGTGGTGCCCGGTATCCCGCTTTGAGAACGGCCGCTCTGCAGCCCAGGCGCTAACCATCGTGCTGCTGATATGCAGGGCGCGCTGGGCGGCCACAGCACAGGCCCGCTTCCTCCCGTCTGGCCTCCGGAGCGCACTCTGACCCCCACGGGCATCTCCCCGGGGAGATGGTCCCGGCAAGGCGGGCCCCGAGGGCCCAGGGCGGGGGCTCTGTATTTATAGCCCAAGAAAGGAAGTAAATGGTTCTCACTAGGGAGGTGCCCCGCGCTGGGGGTGAGTTGCTGAGGACCTTGTTCCTGAAAATGGCTTTTCAGGGATGCCTCAGTGCACACCAAGCACCTCCTGGGCCCCCCGGGGGGCTGAGAGGGCCCCGCCTGGTTGCCTGGGGGATCGGCCACCCTGGCTTCAGCATGGAATGCCCTTGCCCCTCCCCATTGTTGGTGGGCAGGAGACAAGGTTGTTTTTTTCAGTCTGGAAACAAAACCAGGACTCTGTGTTCAATAGAGAGCAAATTCCCCAGCCTGACCCTCCGCAGAGAGGCCCAGGAGCTTCGACGTGGGGGGCAGCGGGCTGCGTAGCCACGAGCATCAGTGGGTGAGGCGGGAGGAGGCCCTGAGAGAAGCAGGGGTGGGTCGGCTGCCCCCCTGCCACCACCAGCAGGGAGGATGCCAGGGAGAGGGCATGGCTCATGGTTGCCATCTGGTATTCTAAGAGTAGGGAGCCCAACGCACGGGTCTTTATTAAATGCCAACTGTGTACAGCCAAGTGTTTGAGAGACGGTGTGGACCGTGGTGTACGAGAGCTGACGGTAGGAACCCTGCAGGCTGGTGGTTAAATGCAGCCATTATCAATGATTGAATTAGAAATAAGTTCCACTAGACCCAAAGGTAGTGAGTCCTCAAAACTGCCGCTTGCCTGTGACCCCACACTGGAGGTCGTTTGCACCTGCCGTCGCTGCACGTGGAAATAGGACGTGCTCTGGCGCCTCCATGCTGCTCTGCCCGAGTCTGCGTCCAGGGACAGCATGTGGACAGCTGGAGAGGGGCCACAGTGGGAGTACTGGCACCCTGGACGTCAGCAGAGGCTACAAATCCGGCTTTCCTTTTCCTTGTGTTTTTCTGTTTGTTTGTTTGTTTTGTTATCCCCCTACCACCCCCACCCCCCACCGGGCCAGAGGACACTGGTGAAGAGTGTGGGTTTGGGAGCTAAGTGGCCTGAGTTCAGTTCTTGACTCAGTGCTGAGACCACCGGCACCTGACTTCACTGCTCAGAGTCTCGAATCTTCTCTGCTAAGTGGGATAGTGACAGCCGTTCCCCATAGGGTGTCACGAAGGTCAAATGAGACCCTGCACGCACATGGCCTAGACCGGTGCCTGGCAACACGCAGAGGCTCCGTGCGAAGCGACCGCTGCTGGTCGTGGTAGTATCGCGTGTTCTTGGTATTAGTGCATAGGCTTTCCCCTTCTCTCCCTGCTGGAGGGGAAACCGGGATGAACTGCTGAGATCCTTCCTGCCATGCCTGGCTCTGGAAAGCTAGTCCTGATGCCAACACTTGGGGCTGGAGGCCTCCCTGGAGGAGGAGGAGCGCCTGGCCAGGCACAGCAGTATGCATCCTTGCCGGAGGGCTTAAAAGCCCAGAGAATCTTGGGTGTTGCTGGGGAAAGGCAGCCCCCAGCTGGAAGGAAGTGGAGCTGAGCCCATCCAGAAGGTGGGCAGCAGGCCTGGAATCGAGAGGCCCCTGGGCAGCTGCCCCCAGCTGGGGGTCAGAGAGTCTGTAAGGCCGACAGCAGTCGGGGCCAGCCTCGATGGTGGCAGTCACTCCCCGCACAAGGGGCTGGCTTGGGTGTCCTGCACAAGGAAGCTAAGGCAGAGCTAAGGGTAGCCACCAGCTCCGCTGACAGAAGGCATGTTACGGGAATGCTGCCTGGACCCCCCAGAGTCGTGCTGGGAGGAGAGGGGGATAGGCCGAGCTGGCCTGTGAGGGGCCTGGTTTGCAGCCTGTGTCTTGCTGAGCGGAGCTGTGTGCCCGGGAACTGGGTCCCCACCGCTCACGGCACGGGAGGCCCGAAGCGAGACATGCTGCTCCCAGACCCCCAGGGTAGTCCTGGGGACCTGGCTGGCTGGGTGTGGGGGTGGGAGGGGTTGCTCAGTCCTGGCCTTGGCCAAGCTTGGGGAAAGCAAGGGGGCTGCCAGCAGGGAGCCAGGACCAAACCATATATCTCTTAAAATCTAAGGAGTGCGTGCTCTGGATACAGCCCTTTATTTCCTTGGGCGTGTTTGGACCCTCAGAGGCTGTGCTGGTCAGGCCTGCAGACAAGAGACAGAACCCGCAAAGCCATTCGTAGCCATCGCTGCTCGTAATTCTGAAAAACGTCCTCGTTTTTCAGTTCCTTTTCTCACTCATATATTTTTTTCGTTGAAAATGTCAGGAAAGATTGCCACCTTACTGTATGAAATCTGCTAAGACTCCTTGTAATAACTAGATCGTGGCCGTGGTGAACAATTACTGAGCTTTCATTAGAGTGTAAAGCCCACAAATGCAGGTATCGTGTCTGTTTTTCTCCCCGCCGTGTCCCTAGCCCCTAGTACAGGGCCCAGCACATACTAGGTGCCTAATAAATGCTTGTCAAAGAAGAATAATGGGCCAGCCTGCGTGCCAGGGATTCCGTGGACAGAAACCTAGGCACGTGGCCTCATTTCACTGGGTCCCAGGACACCTTAGGTGGAAGGTGCTAATGCATTTCCCACTTTCTTTGCAGTCCTGCGCAAAGGCAGGGGAATGGCTGAGATGACCCTGCACCCCTGCCCCCGGGTTGCTGGGTTGCCCGGTCTCTCACGCTGCCCCCCTCTGATTCCCAGGCCGCAGAACTGTTCCTGACGCTGGTGTCTGAGCTCCAGGGCCTCTCCCCAGATGAGCTGATGGAAGTCTGGCAACAGTCTTCCTTTAAATGCCGGGACAACTGGTAAGGACCTTTCTGTGGGGAGGAGGGGGACCAGCAGCTGGCTGGTGGTCCTGGGGGTGCTGGGTGGTCTTGACACTGTCCCAGGTCCCCACTGAGGGATGGATGGTAATATCTCCTCTCCTCTCATCCCTGGGATATTGCCTTGTCCTTCAGTCTGGGGATGGCTGCCAAGAAGGAGATTAAGCGGGAGCTTGGAGGTTCCCACGGGCCGAGCCCTCTTGGGACTAAAGCTGAAGGGCCGGCAGAATAAATACAGTCTTTGTTCTCTCCCCAGACTGGGACCCTCTTGCCAGAGCTGGAATTAGCATTCCAATGTGCCTTGGGTACCCTTCTGCCCGTGGGTGGGGTGCCGGCCAGGCTGGGATCCCACCACCTGGACTCTGCTGATGTGGGGCCAGCAAGGGGGTGCATAGAGACCCCGGGTGCCAAGGGGGAGGTGTCCGAGGAGCTCTGTGAGCTCGGGGCTGTATGGGGGGCAGGGGAAGCTTGGGGCTCCTTCCCGAAGTCTAGCCACTCTCCAGGCCCCTGAGATCCAGACTTCGGGGACTTTCTCAAAGGCTTTCGAAAATATCTCAAAAAGGTTATCAGCTCCAAAATATGAAAGGAAGAAAAAACCCTGCAAAATCAGCATTACCAAATGTCTAACTGCATGACTGCAGCACCGAACGGCTAAGGCATGGTCAGGCTGCTTCTGAAACCCTCTCTCTGTATTCTCTCATTTATTTTTATTTTTATGTTTTTAAAGATTTATTTGTATATTCATTTGAGAGAGACCAAGAATGCGTGGAGAGGGGCAGAAGGGGAGAGAGTCTCTTAAGCAGGCTTCATGCTGAGCACGGAGCCCAACACGGGGCTTGATCTCACGACCCCGAGATCATGACCTGAGCCGAAATCAAAAGTTGGACGCCTAACCTCCTGAGCCACATGGTGCCCCTGTGTTCTCTCATTTAACCCCACTAGGACCCTGTGGGGTAGGTGGCTTGATTATAGTCCTACTTTACGCTTGTGGAAGGAAGCCAAGACACAGAGGAGTTAGGAGACTGGCCCAGAGTCACACAGCAGAGCTGGGATTTGAACCCAGGTGGTCTGGGCTTCTCCATCTGGTACCTAGGGGCTTAGAGAGAAGTGATGCTGGACTAGGCACGTCGTAATTGTGATTGATGTAGGCAAGGCCTGGAGTCTTTGGGAGGAACTGCCTGCTTCCTCGGTGACGTACATCCTGCCCGCTGCTCAGGATTTTCCTACAAGCCCATGTCTCACGTGTCCACGTAGATGGTGGGAGTCAGGGAGGTGGGAGACCCATCCCAAATCCAGGAGTTGCTGTGAAGACGGATCCTCTTGGAGTTCTCTTGCCCCTGCTGCCTCCACTTCTGGCCTGAGCGTGGTTCCCTGGGGCCCAAAGCTTTAGGGAAAAGAGGAGGTACGAGGGTGGGAGGTGGGAAGAACAGGAAAGATGTTACTCAGACGAAGTGACCTCTGTGTTCCCAGGGCCTCCCGGGTATGACAGGGCAGGCTCATTCATCAGCATTCCCATTTTCTAGATGAGCAAACTGAGGCCAGAGACCGTTTACAGGCAGAGGGTGTGTATGTGGGTCGGGGTGGGGTGTTGGGTCCTCCGCAGTCACAGGTATCAGTCATCCAGGTGGTGGGTGGCCCTGTCCACCCACAGCTGTGCACCTGGCTGGCTCATGGTGCCTCCCATTTCTGCTGTGCCCTGGGGACCCTCCTCCCATTCGGTCACGTCCCTACTCAGAGCCACCGTTGCATAAAAGTTAAAAACCTTTTCTGAGCTTCTGAACCTTTCTGCGGTCTCAAAAAAGAAAAGAAGACTCCTGATGTTGACCTTGGGGGGAGAGCAGTAGCAGCAATCTGCCAGCTCTTGGTTCCTGTTCGATGGCAGGGTCCTTGCTCCTTGGTGACTATGGCAGCTGTTAGCAGAGCAGTGGGCAGGGCTCGTGTTCCCCGAAGCCGCTGTTTCCTAGGGTGGGCAGACCTGCCAGGATTTGGACTGGCTGCTCTTGTCCCCATGGGCCCTAAAAGGTCCCAGGCCTGGCTCGGCCCTTTCCAAGGTGTGTGATCCCGGACACGTGCCCGTCACACTTCTGGGAGCCTCCAAGTGTTCCCGGGATGACCGGAGTCAGCCTGGGCATGAGGTGAGCCACTCCGTGACGTCCCTCGGTGTCTCTTGATCTCAGGCCACCGCTGGTGGATGCCCTGCCGTCCTGTGGCACCGAGGCCTGTGTGGGCCTCATGAAGGACCTCATCGTGTCCGGGGAGGTGGAGGCGGACGAGATAGAGGCATGGCTCTGGTCGTTGGCCTTCGTCCCGCAGCCCACGGATGCCATGGTCCACACGCTGCTGGTGAGTCCCTGCTCCCCCACCCGGCCCCGTGTCATCCTTCCCCCCTGGGCTGCTGATGGATGCAGGGGGTGACCTTCTGTCAGGGCTTTGTGCCAGCCCCTCCTGGTACCTGTGGGGACAGAGCAGAGAGATCTTGGGTTTGAGTCTCAACAGTGTTCCCCCCAGCTGTGTGATGCTGAGCAAGTGACCTAAGCTCTCTGAGCCCGTTTTCTGATCTGGGAGACGGGGTTGAAACGAGTACCTGCCTCCTGGGCTGGTGATGCCCATGAATCGACTCTTCTGGAGTCTGGCACAGCGTCTGAGCACTTTACATGAGAGCTGCTCTCGTTGTCGTGAACAAGTAAGTCTACTGAGTTTTGAGGCCCAGGAATGCGTGTGAAGGTAGGCCGAGGATTTGCAACAACCTGGAGGTCTTGGTTAACCCTGACGAGGCCTCTGGGAGGAGGTGCGTTGATGGCGCCCGTGTTGCAGGAAACTGAGGCCCCAGGAGGCTGGCAGCTGGCCTGAGGTGAGGCAGCTGCTGCCCCTTCTCCACGGGGTGTGTCCTCACTTGCCCTGGGCGCCCCGTCCCTCGTCACTCCTCACCCTGCTGTGCCGGGCTGGTGGTGGGCGACAGTTCAGAGGACACCGGCGGGGAGCAGGGGTGATCCAAATTCGGATCCAGCTCTGTCCCTGACCACGAGGACCTCCAGCCAGGCACTAAACTTTTCTGTGCCTCAGTTTCCCCATCGTCTGGTGGGGGTAACATATAGGGAGCCTCTGTAGATTGAGGAGCTGGGATGTGTGCCAAGTGTCATGCATGTGGCAGGTGTCGCTGCTGTGACCCTGGGTCAGGGGTATGCGGTGGGCAGAGCCAGCGGGCTCCCCCGGCTCATAGAGCCCACGATCTTCGTCACCTGCCTCACCTGTCCTCCAGACCAGAACTCGCACCCCTCTGGACGGGTTTGCTCATTCTCCGGTCTGGTCCGCAAAGATGTGTGCGTGCCAGGTGCCTGCCGGGCCTGTACTGGGGGTACAGGCTTGCTTTTTGCAGCCTGGAAGGGGTGGGGACAGGAAGGGGTGAAGGGCCAGGAAAAAGAGGGAGGGGGGAAGAGAAGGATGGAGGAGGGAGATGGGAGGCAGGTAAGAGAGTATTTTATACACTTTTTACCGTGGAGTAATTTTAGGTGTTCAGAGGCATTGCGAAGCCTCGTACAGAGTTCCCATGTTTCCGTGGCTCAGTTCCCCACTGTCAACGCCAACGTCCCCAGGGTGTACTTGTCACATCCGAGAGACTGATGGAACCAAACTCTAGTGGTTCAGATCCCAACACCTTCCCCACACGCCCCGTCTGTTGCACGGTCCCAACCAGGGTACCCCGTCGCAGGGAGGGGGTGCGTGTCTTAAATTACACATTAAACTACACAATCAGGAGACTGCATTACTCTAAAGTGCCCTGTTGGACGGTTTTACACCTGCCCAGCCACTCCTAGGAGAGGATCAGAGGACATTTCCCGCTTCCCCCCTCACTTCTCATGCCCCTCCCCATCCGTGACGCCAAAGGTCACAGAGATGCTGACCTTTCTGGCCATCGCTCGGTTTTTTTTTTTTTTTTTTTTTTTAAAGACTTTATTTATTTATGTGACAGAGAGACAGCCAGTGAGAGAGGGAACACAGCAGGGGAGTGGGAGAGGAAGAAGCAGGCTCCCAGCATAGAGCCCGATGTGGGACTCGATCCCGTAACGCCAGGATCACGCCCTGAGCCAAAGGCAGACGCTTAACGACTGCGCTACCCAGGCGCCCCCCATCGCTCGGTTTTGCCTGCTCTTGACCTTTACCCCATGAACTCATGTGCACCTGGAGTCTGGCTTTTTTTTTTTTTTTTTAAGATTTTTTATTTATTTATTCGACAGAGATAGAGACAGCCAGTGAGAGAGGGAACACAAGCAGGGGGAGTGGGAGAGGAAGAAGCAGGCTCATAGCGGAGGAGCCTGATGTGGGGCTCGATCCCAGAACGCCAGGACCACGCCCTGAGCCGAAGGCAGACGCTTAACCGCTGTGCCACCCAGGCGCCCCTGGAGTCTGGCTTCTTTCTTCTGTATTCTTCATGACACTCGTCCGAGATGTGCGTGCGTGCGCGGCCTCTGTTCCGCTCTGGGCCGCATTCTCCCTCTTTGCCGTTTCTTGTCTTAACGGTGTCTCTGGAGGAACAGGGGCGGACGTTCCTGCCTTGCGAAGTGCAGCCTAGCATCTTTCCGAGCTGGCGCTTCACCTCCCCAGCGTGGGGCCGCTTCCTGTTTTTTCTACCAGCTTAGTGGCTTGGCCTTTTGGGGGAAGGTCGGTTGGGGGCAAGATAAGTGAGCGCTCAAGTCCCCTTGGAAAAGGGAAATCAGCTGTATGAGGGTCCGAGGCTTAGGGATGGTTTTATCTTTTCATCTTTAAAAAATTACAAGAGCGAGAACATTTTAAGCAGACTTTTCATCGAAGCGTCATCAAAGCTTTCTTAAGCGAGAGATCTTTCACTAGGAGCTGGGGTTCTGATTCTTGTGAAGTCTGGGAAGGTGGGCAGTTCGGGGCAGACCCCCGGGACAGCCGTCCACCCGACAGGGTCATTACTGTCTGGCCTGCTCCGGGAGCCCTGGCCTGAGCCGGCCCTGCCGTCCGGGTCCCCCGAGTGCCTCCAGCCGCCTGGCCTTCCCCGTAGGGCTCCCCCGCGCCTCTGGCTCCATCCGGTGCGGGAGGACCTGAGTCCGCCCCGCCTACCCTCGGCAGCCTTCCTGGGGCAGAGCTGGAAGAGGCGGGGAGCCCTCCTCCACGTGCCTGGGTGGCTTCTCTCTAGTTTGCACAACCCCTGTGCTCCCTCCTCTGTCTGCAGAAAACCTGGAGGGTTTGTTTTCACTTGCCCAATCTAGAATAACGGTGCATGTGCGTTTCCGAGCCACACATCGCCTTCGCCTCATGAAGGAAGCACCCACGCGGAGACTCACATACCAGGGCGCGCACACACGCCGAGATGTATAGAGACACACACACCAGGACGCACACACACGTACCTGAACGTGTAGATGTCCACATGCAGACGTGTCATGTATGTACATCCCCCCTCAGGATACGCACAGGGACAAGTGGGGACATGCACCCACACCTGGGTACACACTGCACCCCAGGATACGCTGGGACGTGCACGTACACACATCAGGACACGCATGTATACACACAGGGCACACCCTGATCTTGGCACGCGCATGCGCACACACACGGGGACACACTCGAGCATGTGCACGCACATGCCCTGGGACAGGTGCACCAGGATATCTGTGTGTGCTGGGGTACACGTGCACACCCACACGTACCACCCAGATGAGTTCACACATGCAAAAGTAAGAGAATCGAGTCCTAATTCTGTCCCTGCACCGCATCCCTGCCCTTGGGCTTCTGTGTGCAGGCTGTGCGTGCACCTGCCGCGTGGCCGCTGCTCCCTGCGGACCTGGGCTCTTCCCGCTCCTCTGCAGTGAGTCAGGAGAGAGCGCGGTGGGAGCATTTACACCACGGGAACTGGCAAGCTACACCGAGGACTTGCTCTTTCCCCTGGGTGGGATGGTTGCTAACCATTTACCCTAATGCCTCCGGCCACTCCACCGTGTTCTGCTCAGAAGACGACACCACCCCCCACCTCGCTCCTCCAAACTGGTGACCGAGCCCAGGGGTTCTCAACATTGGCACTGTTGACGTGGGGGGTGGGCTGTTCTCCGTGGGGGCTGTCCCCCCACATAGAGGGCCTGTGGCAGCAGCCCTGCTCTTTACCCGCTGGATGCCAGCAAGTCTGCCTCTCAGATGTGACAGGCAAAACTGTCTCCAGACTTTGCCAAGTGCCCCGCCCCGGGTCAGCCCAATGACACGGTCCTCCCTCCTTGATACACACAGAGGGCTACCTGGGTGCTTTAGGAAGGCCCCCATGGACAGATCCCACTCAGGATGGGGGGCTCAGGCCTCTGTCTTGTGAGGAATCTGTGTGCAGCCAGGGTGGGGGCCCATCTGTACGCGGCAAGGCCTGTGAAGGACCACTCACCAGCCTTCTCGGCTCGGGTGGGGGCCGGTTTCTGTCCCCAGCCACTCCTGCAGACCTCGGGGACCAGCCCCAGTGCCTTCCTTGGCATCTCGGCCCTGGCGCACAACCTCTGTGCCTCCCTGGATGGGCCCTGCGGACACCTGCCTGGTGTCGGCTCCCTCGTGAGGATCCTGGGAGAGGCCTTGGGTGCCAACTGCACCTTCCTGGAGCCGCCGGATGCTGAGCAGGTGAGGACAAGTGGCATCCAGGCACAGCCCCTTGGTGGGGCCTGAGCCATGCCAGGGAGCCCTAGGCTGTGGGGGTGGGTGGGGTGAGCACCCCAACCAGGCCTCGAGGCCTCATTGCCATCTCGTTCCAGCTCCAGCTCGTGCTGAAGGCGATTGGCAACGTGGGCCTGGCGGCCGCAACTCTCACCCCCACACTGGGCTCCTGTGCGTCCCAGAGGAGCTGCCCCCCCGAGGTCCGGCTGGGGGCCATCCAGGCCTTCCGGAGGGTCCCTTGCTCTGCAGACGTGAGCTCCTGTGTGTCGTTGGCTGGGGAGACGATTGGGGGCCAGTGGGATTTGAACCACTGTTTGTTAATTCACCTCTTTGTTCGTTCATTCGTCACACGTTTACTGAGCACCTGCTGTGTGCTGGGCACTGGTGTGGACACGTGTGCAGTTCTCTGTTCTCCCGGAGCTCGTGGCTGGGGGGAGGCAGGTGCTTGTCTAGTAAACACGCGACAAGTGTATGATTGCAAACCATACCAAGGCCATCCTGAGCTGCACACTCTCTAGTTCGGGGGGCAGCGAGCTCTGGACCTCGTCCCCAGCCTCGCTTGCTGCCTGTTGAGTACCCGGCGCTTTGCTGGAACGCCGCCGTGCCCGCTCGTCTGTATGCTGTCTGGGGCCGCTGTCTCGCCATAGCTGCAGAGTTGAGCGGTGGCAGAAGACACAGCATGGCCCGCAAAGCCAGAAAAACTTACCATCTGTCCCTTTGCCAAAAAGTTTGCTGACCCCTGGACTAGTGGCTCCCCCCTCACCGTGAGTCAAAGCCGAAGTCTTGACAGTGACTGAGCAGACCCTGTGTGGTCTGACCACGGGCCCGCTCAGCACCTCATGGCTTCATCTCCTACTTCCCTGGCTCCCCACTGCTCTCCAGCCATGCCGGGCTGCCTGTTGTTCCTCAAACACTCCAGGCCCACTTCTACCACAGGCCCTTTGCATGTGCTCGTCTCCCTTCCTGGGATGCTCTTCCCCTGGACATCCCCAGGCTTCACTTCTTCACTTCCTGTAGGTCTTTGTTGAAAAATCACTCTCACCGTGAGGCCCTCCTTGGCTATTTCCCCTGACATTGCTTCCCCACTCAGTTTTTCCCTCTTTAGTACTTAGTACCTGATGTGTTGTATATTTCACATCCTAACCTTGTGTGCTGTCAGTCTTCCTGCGCTAGAACGAACGCTTCAGTGGACAGGAGCTGGGTGTGTTTTGCTCCTGTCACCTAGCATGGTGCCAGGCACATAGGAGGTGCTCAGTAAATATTTCTAGAAGAGTGGATGGGTGGGCGGCTGTGCTATGAAGGAAACCAGCAGGTGCTGAGGGACAACATCACAGGGTGAGGAAGGTGGCTTGCGGCGGGGCGGGGGGGGGGCAGGGTAAGCCAAGCCCTTTAGGAAATATCTCCTGTGTGTCAGGCACTGAGCTGTTTTTATACATTTTTACTGGAATGCAGCCATACCCGTGTATTTTCCTGTTGTCACCTGTGGAAATCGGCGAACCTCTGGGCTGGGGCTGGGGGAGGGTGGGCTTAGCAGTGACCCTACCGCCTCCCACAACCAGCCCACAAATGAGCATGTCAGGGAGGCCTCCTGCAGTGGAGACTTTGCGACTTTGGGAGAACTGGAGCCACAGCAGCTTGGGGACCTCGTGCTCCTGGGTGGAGGGGGATGGGGGTGGACGGGCCCCACATAATGGCCTTTACTCTGCCCAAGCCAGCGATCTGCACTCTCCCGTCTGTACCAAGCCCCTGAGGAGGATGCCGAGATCCGCATCAGCGCCTACCTGGCCCTGATGAGATGCCCTGGCGAGGAGGTGTTCGCGCAGGTGCGGCGGACCCAGGCAGCTGAGCGGTCCACCCAGGGTGAGCAGTGGCAGCGGGGCGCAGGGGTGCTGGGGCTGGCTTGGAGCCTCCTGCTGGGTGCAGGGTTTGGGCACGTGCTCCCCTTCTGCCCCTCAGGTGCTCTCCTAACCCCTTCCCGTTCTCCCTTTCTTCCCCCGCCGACCGAGTAGCCTCGTGTGCCCCCACCTCACATGTATGGCAGTTGGATGACCTTGCACAAGTTGCTTCTCCTCTCTGGTCCTCCGTTTTCTCATCTGTAAAAAAGGACGGAAATCGCTGGCTTCCCTTGTAGCTCTGGCCAGCTCGTGACCTAGTACCTGGAAGGGAAACCCGAGACAGAGGAGGGATGGTGTCTGCGAATCTCAGATCCCTTCTGGGGTCAGAGAGGTTCCTTTAAACAGGGGCCTCGGGCCATATTTCCTAAA
Source organism: Ursus arctos (assembly GCF_023065955.2). Lineage (NCBI taxonomy): Eukaryota > Metazoa > Chordata > Mammalia > Carnivora > Ursidae > Ursus > Ursus arctos. The sequence goes on along the minus strand of NW_026622874.1, from coordinate 74,635,810 downwards.
CCTAAAAGTGAAACTTCAAAAAATAAGTTCCCCTGATTTTCAAAAATTTTTTGCATGATGGACAGTGAGTTGACTGCCTGGAGCCCAACAGCCTGGATTCACATCCCAGCTCAGCCACTTCCTACCTGTGTGCCTTTAGACAAGTTACTAAATCTCTCTGAGCCTCTGTTTCTACGTCTGTGAAATGAGGATGATAATACTCCCTCCCTCATAGAGGGAGCATAAGCTGAGTTCATATGCAAAGATGTTTAGAACATTTTAAGTGCTGTGTGTGTGGCTGTTTAAAGTTTCAAAGCAGGCAGGAAAGTGGAAATGGAAAATTAAAGCCTACCTTCTTCTTCCCCTGGCCCTCAAGTCCCAGTTCCTGAAGGCGTTCACTGCGAGCAGTTCTCTCGTGTAACCCAGCAGAACTTGCAGTGCCCAGACGAGCGCGTCTACGTATGTCCTAAACAGCCGCAACTCAGGATCATGTTATATTTGCTGTTGTGCTCCTTGCTTTGTGCCTTTGGTGTTTCTGGGGGCTCTTTCCACATCGGGGCACGGCGACTCTTATCTCCTGCTACGTGATATCCTGCTGGGAGCTTGCACCATCATCCACCTTACCCGTCCCCACTGATGGGCACTTTGGTCATTTCTGGGTTTTTGCCATGAGAGACAACCAGTAAAATGAACCTCTCTGCATATCCACCTTTGAGACCTTGTGCTAATCTAGCCTTAGGTTAATTTTCCAGAGGACAGGTAGCCAAGTTGCAGGGTGTACCCATTTAAAAGTCTGTGATAGTGCTGCATTACCTTCTAAAGAAATGGTGCTGTTAGAAGATGCAACCGTTTGTTGGCCGTTTCGGGGATGGGATGAGATTTGTGTGGGATGGGGAGGGGGGAGCGGGCTGTTTGCATCAAGTGGGCCACTGAGCCAAGCCCTGTCACCAGGGGATCAGCCAAAGGGCTCTGCCTCGACGGAGGCCCTGGGGTACCAGGCCTGTGTTGCCCAATGGCAATAAAAGCCAGAGTCCACTCTGTTCCTTGGTGGATTGTTCTAGAAGCTGTTGGGCATTCTGAGAGCCTGGGACAACCAAGAGGATTCAGGGTTCCCAGTTAGACTCTAATATTCCTCGTTGGACTCTTTCCCGTTGGTGCTCTCATTTGGTTTTTACTCCCCCAGAGAGCCTAGAGGGTCCCCTTTATGAATTGCGTGTCACCCCTTTCCCAATCCTGAAAGATACTCAGGTCTTTGGGTTCAGGCTTCCTCTTGACTCATCTGCACAAAAAGTATTGGGAGATGGGCTGTTATTTCCTTTTACAAATGAGGAAACTAAGTCTCAGAGAGGAGAGTAACCAGCCTGAGGTCACACAGCTCATGAGTGGTGGGACTGAGATTCAGACTTGGGTCTGACTGTTAAGCCAGAGCTTTCCCCACAATGCCTCCTTTTCCCTTTAGGGAGGCACGTCAGAATGCTGTGCACAGGCTAGATTTCTAAGTTCCTTTAAGGCACTGTGGTTTCCCACTATTTCTGGAAAGAAAATGTGGTTACCTAAGCTCCTGAGAAGTCCTTGCCATGTGGAAATAGCAGGACTCGGGATAGGGGCTTGGGGGGAGATGTTTTCTCTGGGCTGTGCCGGCTCCAGATTCATCCCTCCCCTCCCTCCTCTTCCTTCCCCTCCCTGATGGCCATGTCCGGACTCCAGTGGGCTCCTTTGTGTGGAGTCACCTGATGGAGCTTCTGGAGACCGGTGACCCCCTGAAGCGAGCTCTCCAGGAGGCCCTCCCTGAGGACATCTTGAGCCGGGAGTTCCAGCCGGAGGCCTGGAAACACTCATCCTATTCTGATGTCACCTTCAACTCAGGTATGGCCATCCTGGGCAGCTGCTGTCCTGCTCTGGGGTCACATAGCCCTGGGGACCTGGGAGCTCTAACCCTTGAGGGCACGTCATCAAAGACACTCTTTCCCCAATATCACCTGTTTATATGTAAATTGGCATCGATTCTGTTGCCTGCCTGTGAGTTGGAGAACTTTTTCCCCTGTGTTACAAGGAGATTGGCACCAAGCTAGGGCTGTCGCCTCCTTACCACAATGAAACAGAGCATCCAGAAGCATCCTGTTCTAGCTTAGGCACCTAAACTACCTCAGCGACCCTGGGGGTCTGGGGGCCGAGAGTGGGGTGCTCCGGCTGCCCCCTCTCTGCCTGTGAGCAGGTGCGGGTACATTTGTGACCCGTCTGGCCTTCCCTGGGCCCATGATGAGGCTTAAGGCTGAGGCACGTGTCCTGCTGGAGAGGACGCACCACGTCTTACCCTTTCTCAGGCTACAGCCCCTCAGCGGCCAGACGCTGCTCCGTGAGGGGTGGGGCGTGTACTGATCCTGTCTCTCCTCCTAGTGTCTGGCAGCCTGGGGGCCAACCTGGAGAGGACCGTTCTCTTTTCTCCAGCCTCCTTTCTCCCCCGTTCTGCCACGACCAACCTGACCATCCATGCCCTAGGTCATGCCTTCAACCTCCTGGAGGTAAGAGGGGGCCTGCTGTAGTCTCTTGGGACCTCTTCTAGACTCGGGGCCAGAAATGATCCTATCCACCCAGCTTTCCACGTGTCACCTGTTGTCTGTATTGATCCACTCCTCCATCTTGTACCCCCACTCCTTCCACCCATCTACCCACACGTACACCCATCTATCCACCCCATCCCTCCCTCTCATCAGTCTCTTATCTCACTCGTCTCTGTTCCTTCCCACTCCTCTCTCCATCTGCCCTCTCACCTAGTCTCCCAGCCGCCCGCCAGCTGCATGTCCATCTGCCCTCATGTACCATCCATCCACCCCTCTCATCCGTCCATTTATGTTGCCTCCCACCCATTTCCCTATCAGCCTCTCACCCCTGCATCTGTTCATTTATTCTCCTAGTCATCCCCACACACACTGCTATGTAGCCACCCACTCGTGCATCTGTCCGCATATCCACCCTTACATACCTCTGTACATCTGGCTGTCTATCCGTCCGTCCGTCCATCCATCCATCCATCCATCCGTCCGTCCATTCTCATCCATGCATCCATCCATCCATCCATCTGTCCTTCTCCTCCATCTGTTCATTAATGTGCCATCATACCCCTCTCTCCACCTTCCCTCTTCCCCACCCATCCACCCATCCACCCATCCATCCATCCACATTTATCCACCCACCCACCTGTCTGTTTTCTAACCTGACATGTGCCAGGTGCTGTGCTAGGCTCTGAGAATATGACAATCAACAAGAGAGATGTGATCCCTGCCAAGAGAGGTAGACAGATAAAAATGAGTAGACACGTTGATAAAACAATGGCGACTCTAAGTACTGTGTCCGGGAAGGTGGAGTTTGAGCTGCGAGCTGAAGAAGGAGCATGAGCAGCCCAGTAAAGAGCTGGGGTAAGAGCCTTCCAGGCAGGGGCACCAGTATATGCAAAGGTCCTCAGACAAAGAAGGACTTGATGAGTCGAAGGAGTAGAAGTAGACCAGGGAGTGAGGAGAAACAAGACGGGAGGGCAGAGAGGAGCACGGCCATGTCATGGAAGGGTCTTAAGCTGCAGAGTGAGATGACGTGGTTTGAACATTCTGGCTGTTGTGTGGAGACTAGAGTGGGGGGTGCAGCAACAGAAGAGGCGGTATCTCTGAGGTCCTGTGTACAGCAAACTTAAGAGTGATGGATTACCTTGGCGCCCTTCCGTCTCCTTCCCCGGGCTCCTGTGGCTTGCCCAAGGGAGGGTGCTCCGCCTTCTCCCGACCCCTTCTGATTTATGGAGAACAGGGAGCTTGTCCAAACATTGCCAGCTGAGTGCATGGGCTTAGGTCTGCTAACGGCTGACCCTCCGGTGATTTCTGTACAAATGTTCTTGGACTCATTGGGGTAGAATGATGGAAGGCACAATAGACGGAAAGAAGGGAAGGTGGCTGGAAGGATGAAAGGATGGATGGATGGATAGGCGGACGGACGGATGGATGGATGGATGGACAGATGGATGGATAGGTGGACAGATGGATGGATGGACGGATAGATGGATGGATGGATGGATAGATGGATGGATAGGTGGATGGATGGATGGATGGATGGATGGATGGATGGATGGATGGATAGGCGGACGGATGGATGGATGGATGGACGGATAGATGGATGGATGGATGGACGGACGGACGGACAGATGGATGGATAGGTGGACAGATAGATGGGAAGGATTAAAGAGTGAGTGAGCAGATGGGTAGATGGATGGGCAGGTGGAAGGAAGGAGGGACAGGAAGAAGGACTCATTCACTCACCCATCAGATTTTGAGAACCAACCAAGCCAGGTGTATTAGTCAGGGTTCTCCAGAGAAACGACCAGTAGCATGCATTATATCTAGAAGAGATGTATTGTAAGGAATTGACCCACACGATAATGGAGGCTGACAGGTCCCAAGATCTGTGGTCAGCAAGCTGGAGACCAGGAAAGCCGATGCTTAGTTCTAGTCTGAGTCTGAAGGTCTGAGAGCCAATAGTATACTTTGAGTCTGGAGGTTTGAGACCTGGAAAGAGCTGATGTCTCAGTTGAGGCTGTATGCAGGAAAAAAAAGTGATGTCCCAGCTCGGAAGCAGTCAGGAGGAATTACCCCATGGTTGGGGGAGAGTCTGCCTTTTGTTTGATTCATGCCTTCGACTGATTGGATGTGGCCCACCTATACATTATGGAGGGCACTCTGCCTGACTCAGTTGATTGATTTAAATGTTAAATTCAGGAGCGTGAGGGTAGCTCAGTCAGTTAAGCATCAAACTCTTGGTTTTGGCTCAGGTCGTGGTCTTGGGGTCGTGAGATGGAGCCCTGCATCGGGCTTTGAGCTCAGCATGGAGTCTGCTTAAGATTCCCCCTCCCTCTTCCCCTACCTCCTCCTCCACTCTCTCTCTCTCTAAAATAAATCAATCTAAAAAAATGTTAAATTCATTCAGAAATCTCTTACAGAAACACCCACAATTATGTGTGACCACCCCGTGGCCTAGTCAAATCAACACGCAATGACCCCTCAACCAGGCCTTCGGCATGCCTAGTGAATGAGACAAGGGCCCCTGCTCTCAGGGAGCTCAGGATCTTGCAAGGGAGACACACAGATCACAGCATAAGTGTGACCTAGACATTTTGTGCTGGACTCTCAGAGGAAGGAGTGATGGATTTGCTCTGGGGGTAAGAAATGTGGGAAGGGATTGACGTGGAAATTCAGGGAAGACTTCCCAGAGGTGGTGACAAGTGAACCAGGCCCTAAAGAATCGGTAAGAATTTATGCTGAGCCACATTTGCCGAGCAGATGTGGAACTCGATGATCTGAAAAGGTGGTACCCCTTTGCTTGGGTCCAGGTGGACCCTGGGGAGCCCAGAGTACCCTGCCCAAGCCTGTGACCCCCCTCCCCATTTGAGCCCCCGGCTCTGCAGCTCTGAATCACCATGCTACTGACCGAGCTGCTTCTCAGTGAGCCCTGACTTTTCTTCCCAGCTTGGCCTCCGCCTGGAAAATGCAGAGAAAATCGTCTACAGGCTGTTTGGTGGGAAGTCATTCTGGGGGCAGGAAGAGGAGGGAGAGGCCCAGCCAGAGAAATCCCCAGAGCCAGAACCAGGACCTACACCACAGGCAGCCAACCCTGACTGTCCAGAAGAAAGGTCCAGAAAGATGAGAGATCTACAAGAGAAGGTAAGGAGGGGGGGTACCTGCACCCACCCTGCTCCCTCCCCTCACCAGCCTGAGCTTTTGGCCTGAGAACTGGGGCATCGATGAACTCTGACCCTGTGCCCCCCCCAGACACTCACAGGAGCAGTAGCCGGCCCAGAGCTGAGTAGTCAGCTGTTAGCCTGCGTTGTCGTGAGAACGTGTCAATCAAAGCATCACATACAGTTAGAAAAGCCTCCAAGTCCTAAGGGTATTTCCACTAACAGAACGCATCCTTACAGTCAATGCCCAGACCATCATCAGCACCCCAGAGCCCCCTGCCCCTCCCTCTTCTCCTCTACCCACCGCAACCAAGGACGATCACCAGTCTGCCTCCTCACTGCACTGATGAGTTCTACTTGGTAAAAACAGCCTGTGGACATATCGTCGACTTATAATAAGCAGCATGTGGTCCAAGGATACAATTTAAGTTTGGACACATATATGCACGTTCATAGTGATATGTAACCACCCCTTCTGTCTAATTCGAAGACATTTTCATCACCCCAAAGGAGACCCCCGTCCCCATTAACAGTCGCTCCCATCCCGGCTTCCCCCAGCCCCTGGAAACCACTCATCTGCTTTGGGTCCCTATGGATTGTCCTGTCGTGAACATTTCCTATAAATGGACAACCCGTGACCTGTTGTGTCCGGCCCCGCTCCCCGAGCGTCGGATTTTGAGACTCGTCCGTGTAGCACGGATCGGTCCTCCATCCCTCTCGACGGCTGAATGGCCTTCCACGGCGTGGGTAGATCCACTGTGCTTACCCACTCGCCTGCTGATGGACGTTGGGGTTGCAGGTTGTTTCCCTCTTGGCGAGTGTGGATAATGCTACTCGTGTCATTTTGTGTGTGTGTCTAGCTTCTCTGGCTTAAGCTTTGTGGGTGAGATCCATCCACACGGCTGTACGTGTTCATGCTTTGTTCGTGCTCCCTGCTATGCAACGTTCCACGGTACGAATGCTGCAGAATTGATCAGTCCTACTTGTGGGGGACTTCCGGATAATTTCCGGTTTCTGGGTTATTGCAGATAGTGCGATGAACATTCTTGCACATGTCTTTTTGATGAATGTGTGTGTGTGTTTCTGCTGGGTGTCTACCCAGGAATGGAGGTGGTGGGTGGTGGGGTCCTTTAATACCCATTCTGTGGGTGGGGAATTCTATTTTACGTGACTCTTCTCCCTCTGATGGACACTGAGGTTGTTGGCAACCTTTTCACTCTTGGAAGAAGTCCTTGCCATGTGCATCTGAGGGTGATCGAGGAGAGTGGCTGGGGCATTAGCTCACGTGTTCACAACTTTACCAATCATCAGGTGTGAACCCATGGGCCCAAGGACGCAAAGATGGTCAGGACATGGTCTGTGCCTTTAAAGCCTGTGGGACTAGAGCTGGGGCCGGCAAACAACGAGACTGAGAGTGGTGGGCGGGGTCTAAACATTTGTTCTTAGAATCTGCATCCTTTTTGTCTGTTATTTTCACACGTAAGATGGAGAGTCCCATTCCGGGATATATTCAGCACAAACACAGCGATCGTGGAAACAATGCTTGGCCTCAGTGTTGGAAGGCCGATAGGGAGCGGTGGGGACTGGCAGGTAGGGAGAAGCACATGCCTCGGTTAAAAGTGGCGGCCACCATCCAGCTCTGGTTTCTTATTGCCCTTTTTTGTGGTGGCGGGGGAGACAGGCTAAAACTTCTCTTTTTCTTTTTTTTTTTTTCTTTTTCTTTTTTTAATTTTTTAAAAAGATTTTATTTATTTATTTGACAGAGAGACAGCCAATGAGAGAGGGAACACAAGCAGGGGGAGTAGGAGAGGAAGTAGCAGGCTCCCAGCGGAGGAGCCTGATGCGGGGCTCGATCCCAGAATGTGGGGATCACGCCCTGAGCCGAAGGCAGACGCTCAACGACGGAGCCACCCAGGTGCCCCCAAAACTTCTCTTTTTCGAGAAGCCAGAGATTCTGAATTTCATATGTAGTCTCCTAATTTTTAAACGTTGGAAACAAATTTAAATTTTAAAAAATATGCACTGTGAGGGGCACCTGGGTGGCTCGGTTAGTAGAGCGTCTGCCTTCAGCTGGGGTCATGATCTCGGGGTCCTGGGATCAAGTCCTGTGTGGGGCTCCCTGTTCAGCGAGGAGTCTGCTTCTCCCACCCCCTCTCCCCTTCCCCACTGCTCGTGCTCTGTCTCTCAAATTAATAAATACGTCTTTAAAAATATGCACTGTGAAAAATACGAAGAAGGACAAATGGTCACAGAGCAGAGGAGACGGGAGAGACGGGACAAGTTAAGGCAGTATGCAACCTGGATTGGACCCTGGAACAGAGGGAGAACCGAAATGGAAAAACTGGTGAAATTTGATGTCTGGAGTTCTGTTAATGGCACGTCCCGTGTTGGCTTCTTAGCTTTCCCTGAACGCTGGCCATGAAAGACGCTGCCAGTAGAGACAGGGCGAGGGGGGTGTGGGAGCTCTCTGCACCCTCTTGGCAACTTTTCTGTAAATCTAAGATTATTCCAGAATACAAAGATGACGAGAACACTCACTCCCACACGCACTGCCTCGGGCATCAGGCAGGGGGCCGGTCAAAGAAAACACATCCGTGGAGTCTGCCTGTGGGCACGAGTTTTGCAAGCCACGTTCCAGACACCGAAAGCCCTTGACCTCGCCCTCCCGCTCCCCCAGGCCCCCACGTGTGTCCAGATGCCAGACCTGCTCCTGGTCACCGGTCTGGGTTCTCCCTCAGGTGGCCCGGAGGCGTGCGGGGCGGCGGGCGCTGCGTTGTGAGCTGAGTGTGAAGGTGTTTGGGCACGAGCTGAGCTTCGTGAACTGCGGGGTGATGGGGAGCCTCGTGAAACGCCAGTCCTTGAACCTGGCCGAGCTGGCAGTCAAGCTCCTGAAGGTACCTCAGCCTGGGCTCGGCCCCTCCCTGCCCTGCTGGCCCCGTCTTGTTTCCTTCGATGCTTTGGGGGAAAGTACTGAAGTACGCTCCAGACTCAAGACCATGGTATTTCGGGCCAGGCTGCCCAAGTTGAAATCACGGCTCCACCTCTTACCTCCTTGGGAGCGTTAACTTGTCATGGCCTCGGTTTGTGCATCTGTGGAACGGGCATGATAACATAACAATGATGACAGTAATGAAAGCAGCTGCTACTTTATGGGGCTGTTGCGTTCCATGAGCTAATGCAGCAAAAATGCAACAAAGCTTTTAAAATGCACCTGGCCCGTACTAAGTGGTCTGCATCGTGGGAACGGCCCACATTCCTCCTTACCTGACTCACCCTGGATCCCTGACCTCTGACCCTTTTCCGCAGTAAATGGACTGGGTTTGAACTCTGCTCTACCAGAGTTTGGTAGGTTTGGCCAGGTGACTTCATCTGTGGGCTCAGTTTTCTCATCTGGAAACAGGGCACAATGATCATGTCCCTTCCTCCCCCACCACCCTGGCGTGAGGATCAAAGAAGGTGGTGTGTGCTCGGTGCGCGCCTGGCCCACGCCAAGGGCTGTCACCTGCATCCTGACGGTTCTCTGGCCACAGGGACAGGAGGTACAGGTGACCCGGAGGCTGAACCTGGCAGTGCAGGAGCTCACCTTTCCCACCATATCCGGCCTTCCAGCCCAGCTGACTCTCAACGCCTCGGCCGCCGTCAGCATTCGAGTCCGAGGGGCTGCCGACTTCCAGCAGCATCTGGATTTCTCTGTGAATGGTTACATCAAGCCCAGGTACCTAGCTTCTTGGAGCTGGAGGAGGGAGGTGGGTGGCGGGGGCTGCAGAGAGCTGGGCCATCGGCATGGCTGGGCTGGAGGGGGCCCTGCTCTGTAGACCATCCGTAGCACCAGCTCCCATGAGTGTTTTTTGTGCTGAGAGACTGTGAGGAGATGCTGGGCGGCTATGCCCACTTGACAGGTGAGAAGACTGAGGCTCAGTGAGGTGACATCATGTGCCCAAGGATGCATGGCTATGCCAGGCAGCTGGGATTCTGGTGTCCTGCCACGAGCCACGCTTCCCTCTGCTCCACTCTGCCTCCGAGGGGCGGGGAGGAGGGCGAGAGGCAGGACTGCTTAAGGTGAATGGGCTCTGAGTCCAGGGAACCCGCACCATCACCCGTGAGATGGGCGCCATTCGTCTTCCCACTAACGGTTGAGGAAATAGGCTCCAGGCGGATGCGCTGCGGGTCCAGGCCGCACCGTGTGGGCAGAGTTGGTTCGGGGCTCGGTCTTACTCTAGCGCGGGTCCGGGACCTGCTGGGCGACTGTCGCCCCCTCAGCTGGCCAGTCTGTGGTTTCTGGCTCTGATGTGGGGCCCTTTGGCACGAAGACCCCGGCTGGGGCTCAGACTGCCCCTGCTCCCAGTCCTGCTGCCCCGTGTCCGGGCTGTGGGACCCGAGTAGGTGGTTCCGCGGCTCCCAGCCCGTGTCTGCATCTGTAAGTTGAGGCCAATGATGGCAAGGCCCCGGATGGACCACGTGTGAAGTGCCGGGTGCACGTGGAGGGCGTGGTCAGCTGTGGGCACAGTGCGGGGGGCCGCTGTGGCTCAGACTGCCAGGAACAGCGGAGAGTGGCCGGGGCGGTGAGCAAGGGGGTGCCGTGTGCAGCCCCCGGCCTGCAGGCTGCAGCCAGCACGTGGCTCTCCCCTCAGTGCCCTGCTCCAGATCTCGGCGCAGATGGGCGCAGTGGGCGCCCTGGGGCAGGCCGGGCTGAGGTGGGTGACTGGCGTCCGTGGCACCGCCAGCCTGGACGGTGGGATCCACGCGAGGAAGGGCCGGGACCTCAAGGTGCATCTGAACACCCCCGAGGAGGCCGTGGAGCTGGTCAGCTTCAGGTGGGCGTCCCACACCGGTGAGAGGGAGCCTGTGCGTGCGTGTGTGCAAGCGAGGGTGGGGCAGGCGTGGGTGTGAGCCTGTGTGTGTGTGTGAGGGTGTATTTGGGAGTCTGTATATGAATACATCTGTCTGTGGGTGTGTTTGTGAGAGCGGGGTGTGCCTGTCCGATCGTGTGTGTGTAAGTGTGCACATGTCAGTAAGGGGCATCTGTGAGTGTGCCGTGTGTCTGTGTATGTAAGTGTGTGGGAGTGAGTGTGTGTGTGTCAATATGGAGGGGTGTCTGTGACAGGGACTGTGGGGTGGCTGGGAGGTGGAGGGGGGAGCTCCCATACTCCTCAGCTCTTTACGGGGTCCCTCCTGGGACCAGCTGGTTCCCAGCCTCCCAGAGAGGTGATAGATGGAAAATGAGTTACTTCAGATGAAATAAGAGTGAAGCCAGGCTGCCCCCAGTCACACCTGCTTTGTCTCTGTTGTCCCACCCTAGCCAGGGACACTGTCCTCTTGCTGTCCTCTAGGCCCTTCTTCCAGAAGCAGCCAGGGGGGTCCTTTAAAATGTCAAGTCATGTCACTCCCCATCCCTCGCCTGTTTAAAACTCTCTACTTGCTTCTAGGATGGCCCAGGTCTTCATGATTGCCCTCCCTCATGGGGCTTCTGCCTCCCTCTCACCTGTTTCCTTCCACTACCTCCTGCCCTTCACTCACGCCCTCTTCCTCCACCCTGACCCCCTTAAACGACCTTTTTGTTCTCCTAAAGAGGCTACTTTTTTTCCCGCCGCAGGACCTTTGCATCTGCTATTCCCTCTGTCTAGAATCCTGGCTCCTTCTCATCCTTAGAGTCTCTGCTCACATGTTAATCTCTGCAGAGACCCCCACCCCCCAGCTAAAGGAGGCCTTGCTCCATCCCCAAGACAGACCCTATGCCACCCGCATTCAGGTCTGTGGTGGCACTTACCACTGAGTGCTGTAGGTGAGTTCCCCAAAGGCCCATCCTGTTCGTGGTGGAATTCACCCCAGTGCCAACCTGGGGCAGCTTAAGGCATATTTGTCCAGTGAATGAATGAAAATGCCTTGTCTGGGATTTTCTTCTTTCCTCACCCAGCTCTAAGCTGTATCTCGTCACTGGGGATGGCGTGAGAAGCCTCAGTAACGTCCACAGCCCTTCCGAGGCCCAATCCTGTACTGACGAGAAAGGTAGGCAGCGGGGTCTTTGCCATTATTGTCCCAAGCTGGGCGTCTGGGAGCCGAGGGGAGCAGTGCCAGCTCCAAATGCTAGAGTTGCTCTTCTGCCCTAAAAAGTATTTCTATCCCTTAATTCTGCTTCTAGAATTAGATTCTGCTTCTAGAACTCTACCCTATGAAAATAAACCAAAATCATTTTAACGTGCGCTGTGCACAAGGATGTTCACGGCATCGTTATTTACAAGGGCACAGGCGTAGGTGAACGGCTCATTACAAGCTTGCAAGCTGCCAGCAGGTTGTTACATTTTCAAATTGTTGCGAAGTCATCAAAGAATATTTCATATGTGAAAAACTTGTGAAATTGATGTTACACTGGCCAGAAATAGTGTCATTGGCACATGGCCACGCCCATTTGTTTACCTATCCTCTTTGTCCGCTGTTGTCAGTGACTGCAGAGCTGAGTCCTTACGGACCCTGTGATCAGCAAAGCCTCAGGGGTTTACCGTCTGGCCATGGATAGAAAACAATCCTCCACCTTCTAATTCAGTGAACCACCTGAGATATCCTGTAACTTTAGGACCCCATAAAAAAGAAGGAGATATTTTAATAACACTAGAAAATTCTTTGATAATAACATCGGGCGAAAGACCACAAAATTGACAAGAGATTGGGAAGGAAATACACCAAACAGTAGTGGATTTTGCAGGACATTTTTTTGAGTAAGGTGGGGGAGAGGCCGCTCTAAATGAATGGACTCCTTTAGGCGGGGCGCCGTCCTAAGCGCTCACATCTACACCATGAGGCAGGAACTGTTACCGGTCCCAGTTTACAGATGAGCTGCACTGGGGCACAGAGATGTTAAGTAATCTGCCCAAGGTCACACAGCTGGGCAGTGGCAGAGCTGGAATTTGGACCCAGGCGGTCTTACTGTGGAGCCTGCTTTCCACGCACTCAGGCTCTTAAAGCCTACACCAGGGGTCCTCAAGCGGGGGGGGGGGGGGGGGGGGTTTGCGCCCCAGGCAATGTCTAGAGATATTGGGGTTATCCTGACTGTTGCTGGGGTGGCTGCTGACCTGCAGTGAGCGGAGCCCAGAGCAGCTGCCCACCATCCTACGGGTCGGCTCCCAGCACAAAGCCTTATCCAGCCCAGGGTGTCAGTGGTGCCGAGGGTTGAGGGATGCTGGTCTGCACGGTGCTGGTTCCCAAAAGGACACACAGAAGCCTTTTCTTTGCTGGATGAGCGCTGTGGGCTCCACCTGGAATTCTCTGGCTCTCTGCTGACCAGAGCTGCCCGCCCCGCTCTCTCCACAGTGTCCCGCACCTGGGGCTGGCAGCTGTGCACAGAGCTCACCTGGCCGGCAGCTGGTCAGCCCTACCTGCTCTCAGTACCTGTGTTCGCGGCTGTGACACTGACGAAGCAGGACCGGGGCCTCCAACAGTATGTGCTGGAAGCTGCCTATACCTTCCACCCCCAGGTAGGCCGTGAGGAACGGCCCCTTCTTTCCCAGCTGAGCTGTGGGTCTCCCTAGGTCTTCTCCTCTGGGATCAGCCTCATAAGGACATGGGGCTCTTCTCTGGAGCTTTTGGGCTGGGTTGGTCCAGCTGTGGTCTCCCTCCTGCCTCAGGACCCTTGCACATGCTGCTGCTCTGGCTCTGGCTCTGTGACTTGTTAACTCTGAATCAGTCTTCAGATCTCAGTTCAGGGGTCAGCTGCTCAGGGAAGCCTGCCTTGATTCCCCAAAAGTGGTCACGTTCTTTCATTACTTGCTCTAATAGCACCATGTTTTTTCCCTTTACATCACTTTTATGTTTTTTGTTTTTTGTGTTTTTTTGTTTTTTTAAATTTGGGGTGTTTTTGTTTATTTTGTTTTTGTTTTGTTTTTTTAGAGAGGGAGAGAGAGAAGAGGTGGGGGCAGAGGGAGAGAGAGAATCTTAACCAGGCTTCACGTCCCGCATGGAGCCTGATGCAGGGCTCAGTCTCACAACCCTGAGATCATGACCTGAGCTGAAATTAAGAGACACTTAACCAACTGAGCCACCCAGGTGCCCCAATCACTTTTATGTTTGTTACTTAAAGCTGCTTGACTACTATCAGTCTTCCCCACTGGTCACTCAGTTCCCAGGAAGGGCTTCAGCGCCTGTGTTTCTCACTTTCGTGTCCTCAGCATCTGGCATAGAATGGGCATTTGATACCCTCCTATCTGGTCTCCCACTTTCTGCTCATCTCCTGCCATCTCTTGTCCCCCAGTGGCCAGACAGGTCTTCCAAAATCCCAAAAGGATCTCGTCCCTCCTCTGCTCAGAGCTCTCCAGTGGCTCCTGTCACTCTGAGTAGGAGCTGGACACCCTGACCTGCTGGGCTGCCCTCCCTGTCTCCCTTACTCTTTTCTAGGCCTTACCACTCTCCGCACACTGGTGTCCTTTTTTTTTTTTTTTTTAAATGCCAAGCACATTGCTGCCCCAGGACCTTTGCACTGGCTGTTTCCTCTGCCTGGAACACTTTCTCCGACACCCACTTGGCTCTCTCTCACTTCCTTCACTTCCCAAAATTCCAATGCCTCAGAGGCAGCCTTCCCTGACCACCCTGTCTGACCCCTTCCTCCCACTGAGTGTGTTAGTGGAGTACCCATCCTCAGCTGGCGTGCTGTCTACATTTGTGTCTGCCGGTCCTGTGCTCCCCCTCTAGAAGGTAGGTTGCACGTCTTTGTGCATCTAACACTCAGTCGCACTCCTTGTGCCGACAGCTAGCCTCACACAGAGCAGTGAACCTTTCCTGGTGGTGTAAGAATGTTCGTCAGTGCAGGGCCTTAAAGGGGGCTTGTGTCTTGGGCTGTGTTTTCCCTGAAGTGGACCTGAGCCAAGGATTTGGGTAAAAGGGATTGGCTCCAGGAAGACCCAGTATAGGAGGGTGCAGAAGTTAGGATAGGGAAGGGGAAGAACTGAGTGGGGGGTGAGGTCAGGGGAAGTGGCAGCCTCCGCCTGTTCCCAGGGGAGCCCTGGAGCATGGGTTACGTCTGAGTGTGGTCCCCTGGAGGCTGAGGAGCTGGGGTATTTTTTACTCCTGTGAAAACACAGAGGAGGGCAGCGTTCTGGAGGTCCAGGTGCCAGGTGTAACCAGCAAAGTGGGCAAAGGCTGGGGCACAGGCACAGAGAGCTGGATAAGGGATCTGAGGGGCTCTCTGCGGGGTGCCTGTGACACGCGCCATGCCATAGCCTCCCTAGGCTATTTGCCGGACAAAATGAGACCTTGTAGACATGGTCCTGAGTTGTCCTGCAGGGCGTTGCTCTTCTCCAGGCACTGCCTCAGCTCTCCACACTTCCCATTTGGTCTTTGTCTTGCGAGGCCAAGGAGGAGCCTGAGAACTCATGTTTTAGAATGGTGGGGCAGAGAGTCTTCCCCCCCGGGAAGGGGGAGAATCTTTGGAGCTGGATGGGGTTCTCAAGACTGAGAAGTCCACTGTGTTTTCAGAAGGACAGCTGGCTCCCTCAGGAAGCTTCAGCTCACCTCTTCATGGGCACGCCCAAGTCAGAGGTGCCCAGGGACGTCGGGGTGGATGTCAGGTACAGCTTGCCCCAGGGGAAGTTCCGGCTCAAGCTTCTGCATCCCAGGAAGAAAATGCAGCTGGACGGTAATGAGTGTCCCCTCCACGGTCCCTGGGGCTCAGAGATAAAAAACCTGGCAGGAAGTTGTCCCTTGGGGAAGGCAGGGGTGGAGGTTAAACCCTGGTCGCTAAACCCTTTTGTTCCCCAGGAAAGATGGAGACTCTCCAGAGTACCCGTGTAGGTCACCTGGAGCTGATATTGGATGACAGGGACGTCTACTACATTAAGGTTTGTTCCACATCCTCAGACCTCCCGTGTTGGCACCTGCCACCTGCCAGGCTCTTCTGGCCTCAGTCCCACGGTCCCTGCTTAATAGTCGCATCACCATCGGCATATTAGTGGTTCTTCCCCTTCTTCTTACCGTAACATTTGTAACCTCTTGGTGCTCAGAAATGTGTAAAGAAGAAAAAAGTGGGCTTGAACCTCACTACCATTTAGGTCAAAAATTGATAATATTAGTCATATAGGAGCATGTGTGAAACTCCGTGGAAAGGGGCACGTTAAAGCATGGTACTCCCCGAATTTCCAGAAGAAATGGTCGTGTATATCCCGGGCAATCTGTGTTAGTGCCTCGGGGCTTCTCTAACAGAGTACCCCAAATTGGGTGGCCGAAACACCAGAAATTTCGCACAGCCCTTGAGGCCAGAAGTCCCAAATCGAGGTGTTGGCAGGGGTGGTTCCCAGGGAGGCGGGGAGGGAGGCACTGTTACGTGCTTCTCTCCCCTCTTCTGGTGGCCTCAGGCGTTCCTTGGCCTCTAGCAGCTTTTCCCTGTGTCGTCGTCACGTTGTCTTCCTCTGTCTGGGCCCAGATTGCATGCTTCTTTAAGGACACCAGTCATCCTGGACCAGGACCCGCTCACGACCTTGTCTTAACTGGATCATTTGCAAAGACTCTATTTCTAAATAAGGTCCTACTCAGAGATACTAGGGGTTAGACCTTCAACATCTTTCGAGGGGACATAATTCAACCCATAATACTATAGATTTGACATACCTTTTACTTTTGAGTTTCGTGTGTGTGTGTGTGTGTTTTACGTGAAAAGACCACACCCTATTCTTTGTTGGCACTTTTGTTTTTTTCTATTTGAAAATCTATCCTGGCAAATTTTTTGTGCCAGCGCATACTAGGACAATTTAAATTTTATTTCATTATAAAAAAAAATAAGTGATAGTTCAAATAATTCGAAGTTCAAAAGATAGGAAAAGGTGTAGAACTGAGGGTCCCACCCGAATGGGAGTGCACGTGGCTGGTTAAATAAATTAGAATTAAAGAGAAACATGCCGTTCCCCAGTGGCACTGAACACTTCCCAAGAACGTTTCCATCCTTGCAGAAAGTTCTGCTGGTCAGCACGGGTCCAGAATTAAAAACTCTCCCTGCTAGCCCTCCCCAGAGCCGACCACTGTTAGGTTTGTTGTGTGTGAGTCTTCTCAGACATTCTTAGGAGTGGAATTCCCAGAGCAAAGGGTGCATGCATTTTCCTCTTAGAAGCTACTTTTGAAGGTTCTTAACCAGGGGTCCCTGAATGGGACTCAGCAGGGCCATTGAGGTCCCTGAAGTTGTGTGCAAGTTTTGGGTCTGTTTGTCTGCTGTGCTGGAGACAGACTCGAGACCTCCCGTTTGGTGTTCAACCTGGTCCGGGGAAAAGCGGCAGTTTTAGCCTTGCTCCCGCCAAGCCGGACATCTGGGCACCCGTGGCAATGGGTCTGGCCTTTCCACCTTGGTCTCCGGGGGCTTCTCAGGTCTGGCGTTGAGACTCTGCTGCCGGGGCTGGGATTTCGCTGCACAAGCACACTCTGCACTCCCAGATCTGCTTCCTTCCCTGGGCGGGGAGAGCACCAAGTGTCGGGGGAGAGCGCCTTCCTCCTAAAGGCGCAGCTGCCTGACTCCTGAGGCTACAGATCATTGCCGACCTCCCAGGAGCCCGCCAGCCGCCTCTGGTTGTTTGCTAAATGCACAAGTGCTAATTGCCTCCCCATCCCTGCACACCTTCCTGCCGCTCTCCACAGGGCTGTCTGCAGCCTGCAAACATCTGCTTTTAGAGAGCCTCCACTTCCAGCTGCCTCAGACGCATGACAACAATGGGAACAGCAGGGTTCTGGAACTTTCCAAAGCCTGTTCTCAGGGGCCATGGGTAGCCTTGGGCTCAGAGGCCCGCCTTCAGCGCTCTCAGCGAGCCCATATGGGACGAGGAAACCCAGGCAGAGGAGCTCGGGCATACAGAGCCGCAGAGCTGGGTTCAAGCCGGCTCAGAGCCTGTGGGGCTTCAGGAGGGCGTGGGGGAGCGTGTGGCTCTCAGTGCTTCCTCCCACGGTGTGCAGGGAGAGGGGGTCCCCAAGTCCCAGGCTGCCCAGGGAGCCTCGGTTTCCCTTTGACCTGGCTCACTGTGACTAGCGCTCTTCACCTGCTCAGGGTCCTGGTTTGGGTGAACTAGTCCACGATCGTCCTATTCACGGGCTGCACTTTGCTAAGGCCAGGCAGCCTCTGCTGTTCGCGACATAAAACCATCACCAAGACAGCCCTTTAAGAGAGAGAGGCAGGGCAGAGTGGAGAGCCTACATCTGTTTTTGTGAAAAGCAAGAGGGAGCCCGTAAGTGTATGCTTACGTGCGTGTGCACACACACAGACACGCACACACACAGACACACACACACACACACACACACACACACGTGTGTGCAGAGTCGTATAGGTCCTTCCTTCCCCTGGTGGGGAGAAGACCAACGTCAGGGGAGGACACCTTCCTCCTGGAGCCCCGGTTCTCTTGAGGATGCATGAGAAGCTGGGCATGGTGGCTGCCACTGAGCGAGATGGGAGATTAAGGAGGGGATTGAAACCTGTGTTTTTCAGGGTCTTCATTTTTTTATCACCAAGTATTTATCAAGTACCTGCAACATGCCAGGCACTGGGAAGACAGCTCTGTGAAAGAGACACAATTTTCTCCTCTTGGAGCTTACACTGTAATGGGAGAGACAATAAATGAATTAAATAAGCACATTGTTTGGTCATAGCTGGGTATATGTGCTGTAGGAAACAGGAATCTTTGAGCTGGGCACAGGGGTCTGAGGTTATGTGAAAAGAAGGGTCTGAGGGTTGGCTTCAGTTTTAAATAGGATGAGAAAGTAAGCCTGATGAAGAGAATGACTCTTAGCAAAGACATGAAGGTTGTGCAGAAGAGAGTCATGGGGTTCTCTGGGGGAAGGGATTCCAGGTAAAGGGTGCAGCATGTGCAAAGGTCCTGAGGTGAGAATGTGCCAGGAGTGTGAATAGCACAGCACACACGCTCATGTGTTTGGAGCAGAATAGGAGAGGGGACAGAGAGGTGGGGGGACAGATCACATAAGGCCTTATCTGAGAGGAATCAGAAGAGAGCAAATGGTGACTGTCGAGAAACAAAGGCAAAAACCGCATTTTGAGAGCACCTAAAATAGTGGGCAGTCTGGGAACGCTGAGGTCAGTTTTACATCTTTGGGGTGAGCGGATCAGCTGTCAGTCAGCAGCGAGGTCTGTGGGATTGGTCTGTAGTTGGCAGTGGCCCTCAGGGATGACATGCAGTTGCTTATGGGTTCTCCAGAAAAATCTCGAGCAGCATGACAGAGCATGTGTTTTGGGCTGTTCGTGTGTCCTGCCTGCCAGAGTCCTCCCACGGGCAGTCCCATTGGCCGGGTCTGCACTGCTGACGTCCAGAGAAAGCCTCAGCCTTGTTGGTCTTTGCAAAGACTTTGACTTTTACCCTGAAGTAGACGGGCGCGTATGATCCTACGTGTCTCGAAGGGGTCGCTGTGGTCGCCGGAGGTGGGGGAACAGATATCAGGGCCCAGGGCAGGAGCCAGGACAGCCGGGACAAGGACGCTGCGATAACACAGGTGCTGATGGCCGGGGCTTGAGCTTGTGGAGTGGTGGAGGTGGCCCATGTGGTCGGTTCCCAGAATATTCTGCAGGGAAAGCTGGCCCAGAGCTGACTGCCGAGCGGGGGAGAGGAGAGGAGTCCTTCATGTTTACATCTGAACTTATAACAGGGACTACCTACTTTGAAAAAGGGCAAGTGGGAGAAATTGGAGGAGGTCCAGCCAAGGAGACCATTAGCTAAGGTTTGTCCTCTGTCTGGTCTCAGTTCTTATGGGCAGAGCCAGGCCTGCTGGCCGAGCCCCGCCCCCCTTGCCCTTAGGTGATGCTGAGGCCTTTTCAGGGCCGGAGCGACCTGTGGCCAGCAGCTGGCGGTGAGGCCCAGCGGTGTGAGGCCCAGCTGGAGGTGAAACTGGTGACAGCAGGCAGCCCTGTCGTCCTCATGGGGAACCTCAGCTGGCAGGCCGGCAGCAAGCTGGCCTTCTTCGTGTCACTGAGCGACCTGCTGAGCGACCAGGCCCACCTGTCAGGTAAGAAGAGGGACCCCCTCCTGCCGCTCCCTCTCTTCGGTGGGCCAGGCTACAGGAGGGGGAGGGCTGAGTAGCCCATGAGGAGTCCCCTTGCCTTCCACCTGCCAGTATTAACACCCCACCCAAGGGAAAATCCAGGCTCCCTATCTGCTCACAGCTTCCCTTCAGGCCCCCAGAGGCTCCCAATGTTGACTCCCCTCTATGAGCCATGGAACAGCAGCTTTTGGACCATTTTGATTCTGGCCCGCATTACACAATGCATGAAACACACATTTTGCATTATGACCCAAGTTGCATGGGGCATGGTTTAAACCTCAGACACATGGCCTGGCTGGGCACGGCCGGTCTGACAGATGCCCGCCCTGACCCCAGAGCTGGGGTGCGACCCCCTAGCTATGATCTGCGTGGGGTGTTCCGGGAGATTCCAAGGGAACGATGTCAGGGGCCAGGGCTGCTGGCCACCCGGCACGGGGACTTTGGGTATTGTCACTGGCCCAGCGACGTGCGTGATGTGGCTGAAGGTCCGTGTAGCAGGAGCAAGTTTCAGAAGGTGAGATTTACCCGGTGGCCTAGAAGGCGCTGTCCTTCTGTCCTTCCGCACTGTCTTGTTTTGTTCTATTTTATCTAAACCTTTTGGCCTGCATCCACAAAAGTGACTATTGAGCCACAGATAGTTGCCAACAGGTTAATGCTGTGAGTGCTCGGACCCCAGGGTTCCTCAGCAGAGACTCGGGAAGAGACCGGAACCCCCCACCCCCGGGCTCCCTGGGCAGTTCCCATTTCCTTGCCTTGCCTGGTGCTGGGGTGGGGTGTCCATCTCGGGGTGTGGGCCACGGCCGTACCACACTGGCCGCTCTCACCCCTGCCCCCGCACAGCGCTGCTGGAGAAGAAGGCGGAGGCTGGGCTGCAGGGGGTGGCCCTGGGCGGCGAGCTCTCCGTGCCCGGTGTCGTGGGACTGCACCTCCAGGGGCTGCTGCAGCGGCACAGCCACGTCTGGACCAGCTCCTTGAGGATCAAGTACGGCCTACTGGGTACGGTGCCGCATGCCGGGCTGGGGGCGAGGTGGGAGGGGGCAGGACCTGCAGCATCTCCTGGGGCTCTGGCTCTGAGGGCTGAAGTGCCACCTTGTCACCTTGTTTTGCCCTCACCACACTGTTCCTTAGCCGTTGAGCACCTGCCAGTTAAAAAAAAAAAAAAAAGTTGCGTGTGTGTTTGGGGGACAGAAGCCTGGCTTTTAAAACCTCTCCAGCCATAGGTTCCAATGAGTGACATTAAGCGGAGCAGATCGGAGCAGGCCTGGGGGCCCGGGGGGTGGCCGAGACCGGCTGGATGCTCCTCTCCCTGGAATGGGGAGGGAGGGCTGCTGGCGGAGGACGGGCAGGGGTCTCTGCGTTGCCCCGCACAGGTCAGGCGAGGCAGCTGGCCCAGGAGTGCAGCACCAGCCAGAAGATGCAGGCGCGTGGGGGCTCCGAGGTGGCCTACGAGCTGGAGCTGAGCCACGAGTTCCACTGCACTCAGATCCCCGCACTCAGCCACAAGGTGGGTGCCCTGGCTGGGCGGGAGTTTGGAGAGAGCCCGGAGCTCATCCTCACAGAGAGGGGTTTGCTCAAGGTCACATATGGGAATGGAGCTAGAATCAGAGCTTCAGTCTCAGGCTTCTGCACATTGGTTCCGTTGGTCTTTATTGGACACCTGCTGTATGTCTAGCACCTGGGGGAGAGCTGTGCTCACGGCAGCACTTGGTCTGTGCCATCGCATTGCTGGGCGGGGGCAGAGAGAGACAGACCAAGCCAAGAGACCCATAAGTGACACGGGTGGTAGCCAGGGCAGAGGCTGAGCAAACATGACAGTGGGCAGTCTAGTTTGGATGGGGCGATGGGGAAGGCTTCTTTGTGAAAAAGAAATCTGAAGCTAAAAATGAAAGCCTGCAACAGTTCTGCTGCTATGGAAGCATGCTGCGGGCAGGGGGAATGGCAAGTGCAAAGGTCCTGGGGCAGGAGGGAGAAATGGAACAATAGGACCTAGCAGTTGACCAGGGTGGCTGGCAGGGTGAGCAAAAGGGAGAAGCAAGCTGCTGGGACTTTGTTAATTTACTTAGTTCATGTTTGCCTCTCCTGCTGGAATCTTACCCCTGTGAGTGTGGGGTCTTCTTGATTCTTTATTCTCGGGTATCTGGCGTCCAGTGCTGGGCATCATCTTACTTGGTACTTGGGAGAAATGTGTTCAGTGAAGGAATAAATGAATGAACCTGTGTTGCCTTGACCTGGTTCGGAGATAGGAGAAGGCAGCAGGATGGCAGGTGTAAAACCCTGGTCTGCTTGGAGTCTATCCAGGGAGTTAGATGCTGCTGTGGGAGAGAACGGAGCAGAGGGCCGTGGGGTTGGAGCCATTTTCCCACGGCTGCTGGCTCTTTCAGCCTGCTATGAGGCCATGGACCAGGGTGAGGCCCATGAGCCCCTCGTCTCAGGCTCAGCATTTAAGGGGTACCAACAAAATAGGCAGGTGACCCATATTCCGGCGCACTGTCTTGCAAAAACAAAATGCAAAGCCCATTCTCCTCTGGAACTGTCTCCCCAGAGACACAAGCCGGCCTCCCCCAGGGTGGGTGGCAGTGAGGAGGCCCGGGGACGGGGCAGACAAGGCTTTCTCGGCAATCTCCCTGGTGGGGTGTGTCCCCAGGTTCAGCTGCGACATGAGGAGGGCTTGGGCCACCTGCACTCACAACTGGAGGTGAGCTACGGGGTGCGCTGGAATGAGAGCAGCAGTAAGCGGCAACTCCGTGTCAGCCAGACCTTCCAGAACGACTCGGGTCCGGCCCTGAGAAATTACTTCATGGAGGTGAGCCCCACCTCGCCTGGGGGCCCCTGGGCACCCCCCCCCCTCATCTGCAGGCCCCCACAAGGATGCTGCTGGCTCAAACTCCACGGCCTTACCTCTTTCCCACCTCCAGTCCCCATGTCCCCGGGGGAGTCTAACATCTGCAAGGCGGGCCGGTGGGGGGGGGTGGCGCTCACCTGCAAGGATATTTGCAATCAGTCATCTGCAAGGGGGCTCGGGAAACACAGATTTCCAGCTATTAGTGCATTTGGGAAAGGGCTTTACTTTCAGATTTTCCTGGGGGGTTATCTGTTTCTGGTAAGTAACAAATACGTGAGCGCTTAGCCGCTCGACAGGCCATGTGCTACCGTAAGGCACGCGCTTATGTGTTTGTGTTTAAGTTGTTTGAAAAATTGTTTTAATTGTGGTAAAATATATATAACATAAACTTGACCATTTCTGCCATTTTTAGGTGTAAGGTTCAGTGTCATTGGTTGCATCACAGTGTCACGCAGCTGGTACCATCATCCGTCCCCAGAACTGCTTCATCTTGTAATCGTGAAGCTCTGTCCCTGTTCTAGAACTCCCTGCTCCGTGCTCCCCCCGATGCTCGTTATTTCCTGTCATTTTGGACGGTAGCCATGCTAAATGGGGGTGAGGGGTACCCCATTGTGGTTTTGATGGCCATTTCCCTAGCGCTGAGTGATGTTGAGATCTTTTCTGTGCCCTTGTCGGCCTTGGGTTTATCTTCTTCAGAGAAGGGTCTATTTAAGTCCTTGGCCCATTTTTGTTTTGTTTTTTTTGTTTTTTTTTTTTTTTATTAATAATGATTTTTTATTATGTTAGTCACCATACAGTACATCCCTGGTTTCTGATGTAAAGCTCGATGATTCATTAGTTGTGTATAACACCCAGTGCACCATGCAATACGTGCCCTCCTTACTACCCATCACCAGTCTATCCCATTCCCCCACCCCCCTCCCCTCTGAAGTCCTCAGTTTGTTTCTCATAGTCCATAGTCTCTCACGCTTCATTCCCCCTTCTGATTACCCCCCCTTTCTTTATCCCTTTCTTCCCCTACTGATCATTCTAGTTCTTATGTTCCATAGATGAGAGAAATCATATGATAGTTGTCTTTCTCTGCTTGACTTATTTCACTTAGCATTATCTCCTCCAGTGCCGTCCATGTTGTAGCAAATGTTGAGAACTCGTTCTTTCTGATTGCTGAGTAATATTCCATTGTATATATGGACCACAACTTCTTAATCCAGTCATCTGTTGCAGGGCATCTCGGCTCCTTCCACGATTTAGCTATTGTGGACATTGCTGCTATGAACATTGGGGTGCATATGGCCCTTCTCTTCACTACGTCTGTATCTTTGGGGTAAACACCCAGTAGTGCAATGGCTGGATCATAGGGTAGCTCAATTTTTAACTTTTTAAGGGACCTCCACACGGTTTTCCAGAGTGGCTGTACCAACTTGCATTCCCACCAACAATGTAGGAGGGATCCCCTTTCTCCACATCCTCTCCAACAATTGTTGTTTCTTGCCTTGTCTATTTTTGCCATTCTAACTGGCGTAAGGTGGTATCTCAGTGTGGTTTTGATTTGAATTTCCTTGATGGCTAATGATTTTGAACATTTTTTCATGTGTCTGTTAGCCATTTGTATGTCTTCATTGGAAAAGTGTCTGTTCATATCTTCTGCCCATTTTTTGATTTGTTTATTTGTTTCTCGTGTATTGAGTTTGAGAAGTTCTTTGTAGATCTTGGATACCAGTCCTTTATCTGTAGTGTCATTTGCAAATATATTCTCCCATTCCGTGGGCTGCCTCTTAGTTTTTCTGACTGTTTCCTTGGATGTGCAGAAACTTTTAATCTTGATGAAGTCCCATAAATTCATTTTATCTTTTGTTTCTCTTGCCTTTGGGGATGTGTCATGAAAAAGGTTGCTTTGGCCGATGTCGTAGAGGTTGCTGCCTATGTTCTCCTCTAGAATTTTGATGGATTCCTGTCTCACATCGAGGTCTTTCATCCATTTGGAGTTTATTTTTGTGTATGGTGTGAGAGAGTGGTCAAGTTTCATTCTTTTGCATGTAGCTGTCCAATTTTCCCAGCACCATTTATTGAAGAGACTGTCTTTTTCCCACCGGATGTTTTTTCCTGCTTTATCAAATATTAGTTGCCCAAAGAGCCGAGGGTCCATTTCTGCCTTGGCCCATTTTTGAATCCGGTTGTTTGCTTTGTTGTTACCGAGTTGTAAGAGTTCTTGATACATTCTGGGTATTAACCTCTTACCAGATACACAGTTGGCAGATGTGCTCTCCATTCCGTCTGTGGGCAGCAAGCATCCTTCGATCCGCAAAAGTTTACCTGTGCGGGCGGTCTGATTGATCTTTTTACTTTTGTGGCCCGGGTTTGGAGTGTCCTGAGAAATCCTCTCCACATCCGGTGTTGTAGTTTTTCCCCTATGCTTTCTTCCAAACATCTTGTAGTTTCAGCTCTTAACGTTTAAGTCTTTGAGCCATTTTGAGTTAGTTTTTGCGTGTGGTGTGAGGTAAGCATCCAGTGCGTTCTCTTGCGTGTGGATGTCCGCGGGTCCCAGCCGCAGGTGTCCGACAGGCTGCACTCTCCCCCACGGAGTGCGCCTGGCGTGCTGGTGGAGAATCATCGGATCACAGATAAAAGAGTTTATTCTGGAACGCCCCGTTCTATTCCGTTGGTCGGTCTGTCTGTCTGTCTGTCACTGCCGTACTGCTGATTACTGTAGCTTTGGGACACCTCCAACTTCGCACTGCTTTTTCAAGATTGTTTGGGCTGTTCGGGGCGCCTTGAGATCCCATATGAATTTCAGGGTGGATTTTTCTGTTTCTGCCACACATGCGAAAATGCCATTGCGATTTTGACGGGGATCGAGTTCAATCTATAGGTTGCTCTGGCGAGTACTGACATCTTACCAGTATTTAGCCTTTCCATCTACGAACACAGGACAACCTACCATGTATTCGCATCTTCTCTCATTGCTTCCAGCAACGCTGTGTCATTTCCAGCTTGCAAGTCTTTGGCCTCCTTGGTTAACTTTATTCCCAAGTACTACATTGCTTTTAAATACCAATACTGTGTGAATAAATTCCCCTGGTGACAAAAATGTCGCATTTGAAATGAAGCTAAAATTCCTTTCTCTGCTTCCGTCTTGCATCCCAGTCCCCTCCTCAGCTGCCTGGAGGAAGGAGCATTTACGTTCTAGGGCGCTGGAAAGGAGCTCTCTTTCTGTTCTTTTGCTCTGTGTGCCGGTCACAGGCTCTTTCGTTTGGCGAGTCTTGCGGTGTGCGTCCTTCCGCTGTGGGTGTTGGAGAACTTTCTTGTTACTTTGTAGAGATCTACTCTATTCTTTGAAACTCCCGCATCATGCTCCAGCCGTAGCTGTGTTCCATTTTATGTGCCCATTGCACGCTCCTGGTTTCTGGTGGCGCTCTCCTGCATGTCCTTGGGCGCGCCTCCCTGGGTGCACGTGTGCCACGGTCTCTGGGGCACACGTCATAATGCGTAGTTTCTGGGTTTTGAAATTGATATTTTTAATTTGCTGCCTGGTGACAGTTTGGCCTCCGAAATGTTCGAACCCGTCACCGTCCCCTCTAGCCATGTCCACGAGGAGCGATTTCCATACTCTTGCCAATACTTGACTTTGGACATTGGAAAAAGTTGCTGATCCAGATGGGAAGGTTACCTTGTTGTTTGAATTTGCATTTCCCTGGTCACTTAATAAGGCTGAGTACCATCTTCTCTGTATTTTTTCTACCATTGCATTACCCTTTCCAGAGACGGCATTTTTGTATTGAGATTGGGAAAAAAATGGAATTTTGACTTGATTAGAAGGAGTACTTTATATAATTGCAGTACATGCATTATGTGCCTATTCTAGATTGTGAAAATTTCTTATTTCTGGAAAGATCTGGTCCCAAAGGTTTTAGAAGAGATAAAAGACGGCTTGCTTCTGCAAGCCTTCTCAAGTGTGGCAGACGCCATGCTAGGTTCTGGGGAAACACGCGTGAGATACTATTTATCCTTAAAAATCTGACAGGGAACAGAAGAGGGAAGGGCAGAGTGAGCAGTGATGAGCCATTTATTACTGCCAGGCTGTGTTTCAGATGTGTTGTTATTTCATTTAACCCCTGTGAAGCAACCACTAGCCTCATTCTGCCGAGGAGAAATTGGGACGCGTCTGAGGTCTCACAGCTACTATGTGGCGGGATTGGAATTGAAACTCCAGTGCATCTCATTGCACACCTTAGGCTCTTAACGTCTCGGCTGGACTGGATTGTGCTAGAATTAATTGACTAGAAAATAATTTACCAAATGATTAGTCAAGAAGAGAAACACTTCCCAGTTTATTCTGTGAGGCCAGTAGTGTCACCCTGATGCCCAAACCAGACCAGGACATCATGAGAAAAGAAAACCTAAAGACCTCTTATAAATATAGATACAAAACCCTCAAGAAAACACTACCAAACTGAATTCAGCAAGATATGAGTAAATAGAATTACACAACATGACCAAATGGTATTTATCCCCGGAATCCAAGGTTGGTTTCACATTTGAAAGTCAATCAGGGTAATACACCATATTCATAGAGTGAAGGATGGAAACCACACGATCATCTCAACAGAAGCAGAAAAAGCATTTGGCAAAACATACCCTTTCATGATCAAAACACCCAATAGACGAGTAATGGAAGAGCACTTCCTCAGCCTGATAGAGACCATCGATACCAAATCCACAGCCAACGATATACTTAATAATAAAAGACTGACTGCTTTCCCTCTAAGATCAGGAAGAAGACAGATGTCTGCTGTCACCACCTCTGTTAAACATTGTACCGGAGGTTTTTGCTACTGCAGTTAGGCAAGAAAAAGAAAGAAAAGGCATCCAGATTGGAAAGGAAGAAGTAGAACTATTTCTGCTTACAGATGACATTATGTTATATGTCGAAGACCCTAATTAATCCACAAAAAAATCTATTAGAGCTAATAAATGAGTTCCTTAAGGGGCGCCTGGGTGGCACAGCGGTTAAGCGTCTGCCTTCGGCTCAGGGCGTGATCCCGGTGCTCTGGGATCGAGCCCCACATCAGGCTCCTCCGCTAGGAGCCTGCTTCTTCCTCTCCCACTCCCCCTGCTTGTGTTCCCTCTCTCGCTGGCTGTCTCTATCTCTGTCGAATAAATAAATAAAATCTTTTAAACAAATAAATGAGTTCCTTAAAGTTGCAGCAGATGACATAAATATACGAAAGTCAGTTGTATTTCTCTACACTAGCAATGAAAACTGTGAAAATGAAATTAAGAATTCCATTTGCAGTAGTGTCAAAAAAGGATAAATACTTCAGCATAAATGTAACAAAAGAAAGTAAAACTAATACTCTGAAAACCACAAAACGTTGTTGGAAGAAATTAAGGAAAACTGAAATAAATGGAAAGAGGTCCCATGTTCCTTGATCATAAAATGAATGTTAAAATGGCAAAATTTCCCAAATTCATCTACAGATTCAATAGTCCCTGTCTATCCCTATCAAAACCCACGCGATCTCTTTTTGTTGAAATTGACAAGCTGATCCTAAAATTCATATGGAATTACAAGGGACACAGAATAGCCCAAACCACCTTGAAAAAGAAGAAAAAGTTGGAGAACTCATTCTTTGTAATTTCAAAATTTACTACAAAGCTCTGGTAGTTAGGACAGCATGCTAGTGGCATAAGGATAGACATACGGACCAATGGAGTAGAAGTGGGAGTCCTGAAATAAGCCCTTATATTTACAGCTAGCTGATTTTTGACAAGGCCGCCAAGACCACTGAGAAGGGGAAAGAATAGTCTTTTCCACGACGAGCGCTGGTACCACTGGATATCCACGTGCAAAAGAACGAAGTTGGACGCTTACCCAAGACCATATAGCGCTGGTACCACTGGATATCCACGTGCAAAAGAACGAAGTTGGACGCTTACCCAAGACCATATATAAAAACGAATGCAAACCACTTCATAGACCTAAACTGAAGAACTACAAAACTCTTGGAAGAAGACATAAAAGTGAATCTTTATGACCTTAGAATAGGCAAAGGTTTCTGAGCTAAGACACTGTTAAAAACATATTAACAAAACAAAAACTGACACATTGGGCTTCATCAAAATTTAAAAAGTTTGTGCTTCCAAAGACTCCATCGAGAAAGAGAAGCAACCCATAGAATGGAAGAAAATAGCGACAAGTTATATGTCTGATAAGGAATTTTTTTCCCCCAAATATAAGATAACTCTTACAACCCAGCAAGAAAAAGACAGAGGACTTGAATAGATATTTCTTCACCAAAGGTATCCGCATGACCAATAAGCACACGAAACGATGGCCGACATGGTCAGGGAGATCGACGTCACAGAGAGATCCTGCTACAAACCCACGAGCAAGGCTAAACACAGAAAAGACAACAAGTGTTGGTGACAATATGCAGATGTTAGAACTCTCGTATATTCGTTGGGATCATAAAATGGTAGGACGATATGGAAAGACAGTTTGGTGTATCTTTAAAACATTAACAGAGTTACCGTATGACGTAACCATTCTAGGTACTGGAGAGAATTCAAAACCCGTGTTCACACAAATATGTATGGAATATTTAGATAGAGTATTATTCATAAGAGCTAAAAAGGAGAAACAGCACAAATACTCTTCAACAAGGAATGGATAAATAAAATACGATTTATCCATACAACAGAATATTGTTCAGCGATAAAAAGGAATAAAGTTCTGATGCATGCTATAATACACCGTGCGTGGATCTTGAAATCATCATGCCGAGTGAAAGAAGCCAGACACGTAAGGCCACGTGTTCTGATTCCACCTACATGAACTGCCCAGAACAGGGGAATCCATAGAAACAGAAGGTAGATTCATGGTTTCCAGGGCAATGGGGAGCGATGGCTAATGGGTACAGGGATTCTTGGGGAGTGGGCTGGGCAGTTGCTGATAACCAGGGACCTCAGGCCCACCCCTGGCTGTGGTGGTGAGCCGGTGGAATGTTCTAGATTGGGAGTGGAGTGACCCGATGAGCATCTTGAGCTCGGGTCTTCTCCAGGTTGCGCTGCAGGCGCCTGCGAGGCAGGTGGAGTTCCGAGCGCAGCTGTATCACTCGAGCCTTCGCCAGCCGCACGTGGAGACCAGCACGCACCTGAAGACGCAGTACAACGGGCGGCTGCCTCTTGTGGCCGGCCTGTGGTGGAAGGACGCGTCTCGGGCTACCCTGTGGAAGTGGGAAGGTGAGCGTCCTCTTGGGAGACTCTTTGGCTAGCAGGTGAGGTTTCTGGCCCCCCAGGCCTCTGCTCGTTACCTGGAAGAACCTTTCTTTGTGTTGGTCTGGCTGTCAAGACTCAGACCTTTCATGTGTCCCGTGACGCTTGCAATTAGATCCCGACTGCTTACTCTCCGCAGCAGAGCCCCTTGCCTGATTCTCCTGTCTTCTCTGGTGGCCCCGTATTTACTCTTCTCAATGAGCGCTTGCTCTGTCCCAGTCCCCAGCGAGCAGTCTTATTGTACCCATTTTACAGATAACGACAGCATAGGCTCAAAGAGGTCACAGCTTGGAAAGTAAAGGCCACGTTCTTTATTACCACATACCTGTGCCCCCTCTCCAACCTCTTCGTGCATTTCTTTTGTCCACCATGTCCCTATGAAAATCGTCAAACCTACAGAAAACTGCAATGGATTCTATCGTTAACATACTGTCAACCCAGATTCGGCCGTTAACATTTTACTCCCACATATCTATCCCCTTATCCATCCATGTTATTTGTCGGCGCGGTTCAGAGTAAGCTGTGGACCTCCGTACATTTCACCCCTTAACTGGAGTGGAACGCACACGTCTCCAGGGTACCGTTGAATGAGTTCTGACAGGTGCACACACCTGTATCACCCCTGTCCCGTTTCAGAACATGATCAGCGTTCTGTAAACTGTGATGAGGCTGCAGGGACCTCTTGGTACCTGGCAGTAGGTCTTTCCATGCTGGTTGCACCCACTTCTCCCTCTCTGCCTCTTGCAGGAGCCTTGAACCTGGATAGTCCGTGGCTGATGGTCTCCGCGGCTCACAGGCTGTACTGGCCCCACCGACCCACGTGCCAGGCTGTCCTGGAGCTGACGCTGGGCAAGGCCTGGACCCTCAAGAACCTGGTGATGAACGTGGCCTACAGGAACCAGGGCATCGACAGGGAGGGCAAGGTCCACATCTACACCCCGGCTACCACGTACCTCCGGGTGCGCATGCTCGGCCACGCCCCGCTCCCCTCCCCGCCGCTGGACTAGCGGCCCAGGAGGCCGATTCCCTGCCGTCTAGAATTTGTTGCCTGCAGAGGGAGAACAGCCCCCAGGGCTGCTGCCAGGTCACAGGGTGGGCGGTGTGGATGACCCGATGTTGACAGTCTTCAGAATTACTTGCCAAGTGAATTTGGGAGAGTGGACCCCTCCCCACCCTACCCCTCAATTTTCCATATTCTTTCTTAGCAGCTAATAGATTAAAATATGAAAGCAGGTTGAGGGGGAACTCGGAAACAAGTAGACATCAGGCCTTTGCCGAACACCAGAATGAACACTTCAAGGTCGTAGATCAGTTTTATACCAACTGCTGGGTGGGATGGAGTGTGCTTCTTTGCACCTGTTTGATCTCTGAGGCATTAACAGTTTGGAAGAAAACCATCCCGGGAAATATGTCCCAGTGTCCCCCGAGGGAACCTGGCACATATCCTCTCCCCGTGTTGGGAGGACAAGTGGATACAGCAGGGGGTCTGGGCCTGACTTGGACCCAGAATGAGGCAGCTCTGGGCCCCCCTGGGGACAGCAGTGTCCCCTCTGAGGCAGGGGCTGAGTGGTAGCAGGGTGGGGTCAGCCCGCCAGCTCCTCAGACCCCAGCTGGGGGCCCAATGGTGGCCTGTCCCGGGAGGTGGCCGCAGAGATGGTAGCAGGTGTCCACGTTCCGGGACGAGTTTGCAGGGGGAGCTGATCGGTTTGCTGAGAGATTTGCTGGTGAATGGGCAGTGCAGAGGGAGCGCAAGACAAGACCTAAATGACCCCAAGGTTTTGGTCCAAGCAGCTGGGTGGAAGGAGGGGACTTTCACTGAAACGGGAAGGTGGCAGTGGGCGCCTGCAGGTCCTGGGGGGAGACCCAAGGTCAGTGACCTATGGGACAAGGTGTTCTGGAGTTCTAGTATGTGGTGGGGGGGGCAGGGTCGGTCGTGCTTAAACCCCATTTTGATCCCATTATCTCCACTGGGGAGGCCCTGAGCTGTGTGAACAGGGGACAGTGGCCTACAGGGTCCAGGTGTCGTGCTATTCCTGATGGGGTTTGTGCCCGGGGCTGTGGGCTGGGGTGCACAGCCCTGCATAGAGCTGTAGTGCTGTCTGTCCCCCAGCTCTTCCCAGGGCTCTGAAGACCGTAGCGATGATGCAGGGGGAGGAGGCCACCTGCAGGTGTGTGCCCCTTGGGACACAGAGACCCTGCCTGCTAATAATAGCAGCCCAGTGAGATCAGATTCCTTTTCTGAGCCAAAGAGGGGAGAGAGGGAAGGGAGTTACCTTCTCTAATAACTGATACTTGAGATTCTCTCTCGGCTCAGGGCTGAGAGCGGGAGGGAAGTTTGTCCTTGTTCCTCGAGACCCTGTAGGGAACAACCAATTCTGCCCAGACCCGTTGGGAAAGGCCTCACAGAGATGGTGTCGGTGGGGTTTTGAAGGATGAGTAGGAGTTCCCCAAGTGAGACTGGGGAGAAGGGGCACTCCAGGGGGGGGCATAGGGTGTGCAAAGGCTTTGGTCAGCCTCCCCTGCCTCACTGTAGGTATCCACGGTGACGACCGTGGCACGGAGCCTCTTCCGCAGCCGGAGTGACATAGAATCAGCCTGGAGTGCCACAGTGCAGAGCGCGATCCACGCGGAGAACAGCCAGGACCTTAAGATACTTCACTGCTGGCTGAAGGGCCCCCGGCAGGAGACGAACCTAACAGCCGCCTACAGGCGCAAGGATCAGGTGGGTCCAGGCGGCCCATGCTGGAGGCTCTGCTGTTGAGAGACCCCCAAATCCCTCACCTGGGATGGGGAAGTGTTTAGTGCTTGGCCTATGACCTCGGGCCTTCCTGGGATCAGTTTCGTTGTCTGTAAAATGGATCCCAGCCATATTATTAATAAGCACAGACCCTGGAGCAAAGCTCTGCCTCAAGGAGCCAGAAGCCTGAGACCATTTCCCGCTGGGCACCTGGGGAGGTCCAGGCGTGGTGGTGCGCCCGTGTGATCTCGGGGTCTGCTCTGGGGTGAGGCTGCGGTTCAGTTCAGCAGCCCCTTCTCAGGGGGTCACACTCGCGTGATGGGCCGGCAGTGGGAGCTGCCCCTTGGGCCCCCGGGCACGATGTGTAAGGAGCCCGTTCCCCGCCGGGCCATCCCCCTCCATCAGCCTGGTCCTTGTTGCAGCCCTGGAAGACTCACGTGTCGCTGACGGCTCTGGTGACCACGACTGGGGGCCAGCCTCGGGGCCTGGAGTTGGAGGGCAAGCTGGAGGAGGTGACGCATGACACGGGCTTGTACCAGAAGCGGGGGACCTTCCTCCTCAGGTCCGTGCAGCCCCTTCCCCTTACGCACGACATCTGCCAGGAGGGTCTGCGGCGTGGAGGGTCCCGGGGGACAGGGCGGCCGTGCTGTCTGGGAGGCGTGTGCTGGCCCACGGGGCCCAGGCCAAGCCCAGAACTCTGAGACAAGCTGCCTGCCTCCCTCGAAAGTCCCTGGGTCCCTAGCCCCCTTGCATTAGGGTGCTCAGAAATCTGGGAGCAGAAGTCTGTCATCTCCCCAGCCTGGAAGCTGCACTGGGGAACCTCTAGTTCCTAGAGGCACAGCTGGTTGGAAAGGCTGTTCTTGCAGTCAGTGGAGGGGGGAGGTATGGGGGGGAGGGGGTATAATCAGCACACCTAGCCTCAGCTCCAGCCTGTGTCCACGCCAGCTTCCTGACCTTCGTCGTCTTCTGTCGAAACAACGGTAACCACGAAGTAACGGGATCCGTGGTCTGCAGAGACCTCCTTCCTTTGTTCGTTTCTTTTCGATTTGTTGAGCAACTCCTATGTGTTGTGCACTTTTCTGGGAAAACAGAATAAAAAATGACAGAACTCCTGCCCTCAGGGAGCTTGCATTCACTGCACACACATTATCTCCTGTGATCCCAACCATTGTTGGGATGGGGGGGGGTGGTCTAGTATTTGAGCCCCCATTTCACAGATGGGAACACTGAGGCACAGAGAAGTCAGCCACATCCTCTGCTGCCCAAGGCCACAGACCCCAGGTGCTGCCTATCCTTAGGTCTCTGCTGCCAAGGGGCGATGAGGACCCCCGCTCTGCCCAGGTCACTGGGGTGTTGCGAGGGCATGGCCCGAGGGTGAACGGGCGTCGT
This sequence comes from Ursus arctos, assembly GCF_023065955.2. NCBI lineage: Eukaryota > Metazoa > Chordata > Mammalia > Carnivora > Ursidae > Ursus > Ursus arctos. The sequence continues at coordinate 74,601,865 of NW_026622874.1, read as the reverse complement.
TTGGCGAGACGCAGGGCTGATGTGTGTTCTGATGTGCTCCTCTCTGTGACAGAGTCTTAACCCTGCAAGCTTGTGACAGGCCCAGTCTGAGCTCCCGGGGCCCAGTTGTGCCCTGGCCCTGCCAGCTGCTTTAATGGCTTTGGCCCGTTCTCCCCTCTCCACGCCAGGCACCCCTTGCCTCTGCCCATCCCGCAGAGCCTCATCCTGCAGGAGACCTTGACGGCGGATAGGCATCACCAGCGGTGCTCCCTGGAAACTAGACTCGTCCTCAACGGCCACGAGGAGACCCTGCAGACCATAGTCCTGGGCTACCAGGCCGGACACCCCTACGTGAGTGGGCTCTGGGGCACATCTGGGAAGGGGCCTGGGAACAGCGGGGAGGCCCCTGTCTGCTGCTGACCCGTCTCTGTATGTATGTGCTTTTGTGTGGCCTTCTCTCCCAGGTCTGCGCAGGCCTGACCCACCCGTACGACGGCAAGGCCGTCCCCAGGAACGTGGAGGGGTGTGCCGTTGCTTGGAGCCAGCACGCCGTAAGTGAGCAGAGACCAGTCACCCCAGTGACCCCTGAGCCATCTTCTCTGACGAGCACAATGCTCTCCTGCCTGGGTTTTCTTTCTTTTTTTTTTTTTTTTTAATTTTGATAATACATTTTATTTAATGCAGTGCATATAAATATTATAATTTGACATACATGAAATATAAAAAATTAATTATCTGTTTTAGATTCTTTTGGGGGATTCTAAATCTTTTTTTTTTAATGATTTTTTATTGTATTATGTTAGTCACCATACAGTACATCCCCGGTTTCCGATGTAAGGCTCGATGATTCATTAGTTGTGTATAACACCCAGTGCACCATGCAATACGTGCCCTCCTTACTACCCATCACCGGTCTATCCCATTCCCCCACCCCCCTCCCCTCTGAAGTCCTCAGTTTGTTTCTCATAGTCCATAGTCTCTCATGTTTCATTCCCCCTTCTGATTACCCCCCCTTTCTTTATCCCTTTCTTCCCCTACTGATCATCCTAGTTCTTATGTTCCATAGATGAGAGAAATCATATGATAGTTGTCTTTCTCTGCTTGACTTATTTCACTTAGCATTATCTCCTCCAGTGCCATCCATGTTGTAGCAAATGTTGAGAACTCGTTCTTTCTGATAGCGGAGTAATATTCCATTGTATATATGGACCACAACTTCTTAATCCAGTCATCTGTAGAAGGGCATCTCGGCTCCTTCCACGATTTAGCTATTGTGGACATTGCTGCTATGAACATTGGGGTGCATATGGCCCTTCTCTTCACTACGTCTGTATCTTTGGGGTAAATACCCAGTAGTGCAATGGCTGGATCATAGGGTAGCTAAATTTTTAACTTTTTAAGGGACCTCCACACTGTTTTCCAGAGTGGCTGTACCAACTTGCATTCCCACCAACAGTGTAGGAGGGATCCCCTTTCTCCACATCCTCTCCAACAATTGTTGTTTCTTGCCTTGTCTATTTTTGCCATTCTAACTGGCGTAAGGTGGTATCTCAGTGTGGTTTTGATTTGAATTTCCTTGATGGCTAATGATTTTGAACATTTTTTCATGTGTGTGTTAGCCATTTGTATGTCTTCATTGGGAAAGTGTCTGTTCATATCTTCTGCCCATTTTTTGATTTGTTTATTTGTTTCTCGTGTATTGAGTTTGAGAAGTTCTTTGTAGATCTTGGATACCAGTCCTTTATCTGTAGTGTCATTTGCAAATATCTTCTCCCATTCCGTGGGCTGCCTCTTAGTTTTTCTGACTGTTTCCTTGGCTGTGCAGAAACTTTTAATCTTGATGAAGTCCCATAAATTCATTTTATCTTTTGTTTCTCTTGCCTTTGGGGATGTGTCATGAAAAAGGTTGCTTTGGCCGATGTCGTAGAGGTTGTTGCCTATGTTCTCCTCTAGGATTTTGATGGATTCCTGTCTCACATCGAGGTCTTTCATCCATTTGGAGTTTATTTTTGTGTATGGTGTGAGATAGTGGTCAAGTTTCATTCTTTTGCATGTAGCTGTCCAATTTTCCCAGCACCATTTATTGAAGAGACTGTCTTTTTCCCACCGGATGTTTTTTCCTGCTTTATCAAAGATTAGTTGCCCAAAGAGCCGAGGGTCCATTTCTGGGTTCTCTATTCTGTTCCATTGGTCTATGTGTCTGTTTTTGTGCCAGTACCATGCTGTCTTTGTGATCACAGCTTTGTAGTACAGCTCGAAATCCGGCATTGTGATGCCCCCAGCTTTGTTTTTCCTTTTCAACAGTTCCTTTGAGATTCGGGGCCTTTTCTGTTTCCATACAAATTTAAGGACTGTTTGTTCCAGTTCTTTGAAAAATGTCCTTGGTATTTTGATTGGGATAGCATTGAAAGTGTAGATTGCTCTGGGTAGCATGGACATTTTAACTATGTTAATTCTTCCGATCCATGAGCATGGAATATCTTTCCATCTTTTTATGTCCTCCTCAATGTCTTTCAAGAGTGATTTATAGTTTCTAGAATATAGGTCCTTTACGTCTCTGGTTAAGTTAATTCCAAGGTAACGTATGGTTTTTGGTGCTATTGTAAATGGGATGGATTCCCTAATTTCTCTTTCTTCGGTCTCGTTATTCGTGTATAGAAATGCAACTGATTTCTGAGCATTTATTTTGTATCCTGCCACGTTACTGAATTGCTCTATAACTTCTAATAATTTGGGAGTGGCTTCTTTTGGGTTTTCCATATAGAGTATCATGTCATCTGCAAAGAGAGACATTTTGACTTCTTCTTTGCCAATTTGAATACCTTTGATCCCTTTTTGTCGTCTGATTGCTGTTGCAAGGACTTCTAGTACTATGTTGAATAATAGTGGCGAGAGTGGGCATCCTTGTCGAGTTCCTGATCTTAAGGGAAAGGCTTCCAGCTTTTCTCCATTGAGAATAATATTTGCAGTAGGCTTTTCATAGATGGCTTTTATGAGATTGAGAAATGTACCTTCTATTCCTACACTCTGAAGGGTTTTAATCAGGAAAGGATGCTGTATTTTGTCAAATGCTTTTTCGGCATCGATTGAGAGGATCATATGGTTCCTGAGTCTTTTCTTGTTGATATGATGTATCACGCTGATTGATTTGCGAATATTAAACCACGCTTGCATCCCAGGTATGAATCCCACTTGATCGTGATGGATAATCCTTTTAATGTACTGTTGATTCTATTAGCAAGTATCTTGTTGAGGATTTTGGCGTCCATATTCATTAGGGAAATCGGTCTGTAATTCTCCTTTTTGAGGGGGTCTTTGCCTGGTTTGGGGATCAAGGTAATATTGGCCTCATAGAATGAGTTTGGTAGCTTTCCTTCTGTTTCTATTTTTTGAAATAGCTTTAGGAGAATAGGTATTATTTCTTCTTTGAATGTTTGGTAGAATTCCCCAGGAAAACCGTCCGGGCCTGGAGTTTTGTTATTTGGAAGGTTGTTTATCACTGACTCAATTTCTTCATAATTAATTGGCCTGTTTAAGGAATCAATTTCTTCCGGTTTCAATCTTGGTAATTTATAGGTTTCCAGGAAGGATTCCATCTCTTCCAGATTGCTTAGTTTATTGGCATATAGCTGTTGATAAAAATTTCTAATAATCCTTCCAATTTCAATGGTGCTCGTCGTGACCTCTCCTTTTTCATTCATAATTTTAATAATCTGGGTCCTTTCTCTTTTCTTTTGGATAAGTCTTGCCAGTGGTCTGTCAATTTTATTGATTCTCTCAAAGAACCAGCTTCTAGTCCTGTTGATCTGCTCTACTATACTTCTGGTTTCTGCTTGATTGATTTCAGCTCTAATTTTGGTCAACTGCTTCCTCGTGTGTGGATTAGGCCTGTCCCTCTGTTGCTGTTCCAGCTTCTTGAGGTGAGAATATAAAAACTGCATTTTAGATTTTTCTATTCTTTTGAGTGAGGCTTGGATGGCTATGTATTTCCCCCTTAGGACTGCCTTTGCAGTATCCCATAGGTTTTGAACTGTTGTATTTTCATTCTCATTGGTCTCCATAAATTGTTTAATTTGATTTTTGATTTCCTGGTTTATCGAGTCATTCCTGAGCAGGATGGTTCTTAGTCTCCAAGTGTTTGAGTTTCTTCCAAATTTTTCCTTGTGGTTGAGTTCCAATTTCAGAGCGTTGTGGTCTGAGAATATGCAGGGGATAATTTCAATCTTTTGGTATCGGTTGAGACCTGTTTTGTGTCCCAGAACATGGTCTATTCTTGAGAATGTTCCATGGGCATTAGAATAGAATAAGTATTCTTTGGTTCTGGGGTGTAGTGTTCTATATATATCTATGAGGTCCAACTCGTCGAGTATGGCATTCAAAGCCTTTGATTCTTTGCTTAGTTTTTGCCAGGGTGTTCTCTCTATTTCTGATAGTGGAGTGTTGAGGTCCCCTACTATTAATGTATTTTCATTTATATGTCTCTTTATTCTGGATAAGAGTTGGCTTGTGTATCTTGCTGCTCCCCTGTTGGGGGCATATATATTTATAATTGTCATATCCACTTGTTGAATACTTCCCTTAAGAATAATATAGTGCCCTTCTGCGTCTCTAACTATAGTCTGTAGTTTAAAATCCAATTTATCTGATATGAGAATTGCTACCCCAGCTTTCTTTTGAGGACCATTTGCGTGAAAGATGGTACTCCATCCCCTTACTCTCAGTCTGAATGCATCTTTGGGTTTGAAATGAGTCTCTTGTAGACAGCAAATGGATGGGTCATTTCTTTTTATCCAATCTGCAACCCTGTGGCGTTTTATGGGATGGTTCAAACCATTTACATTAAGACTGATTACTGATAGATATGATTTTAATGTTGCCATGTTGCCAGTAAAGTCTTTTTTTGTATTGGCTGTGACTTTCTGTTCTGTATCACTCTTGGGGCCTTTTTACTTTTATAGAACCCCCCGTAATATCTCCTGTAGGGCTGGTTTCGTAGTTACAAAATTGGTTAGTGACTGGCGATTCTGAAATGTCTTTATTTCTCCATCAATTCTGAATGACAGTCTTGCTGGATAAAGGATCCTTGGCTGCATGTTTTTCTCTGAAAGAGCTTTAAATATGCTCCCCCAACCCTTTCTCTCATTCCAGGTCTGTGTAGACAGGTCTGACGTAATTCTGATGCTTTTGCCTTGGTACGTGAGAAATTTCTTTGCCCTGGCCGCTTTCAATACTGTATCCTTGCATCTAATATTTGCGAAATGCACTATGACGTGACGTCTGCTTGGGTTTTCTGTTCCGCTCTGTCCCCGCTGTTCCAGCCTACCTGACAGCTAGAGGGGGCTTTCCAATATGCCAGCAGGATCATGCCACTGCTTCTCTCTGGGTGAAGACCTCGGCCCTGCCCCTCTGGTCTTGCCCACCCTCCAAGTCCACCTGAGACCACTCTCCCCCTTTTGCTGCCTCCTTTGGCTCAGCCTCCTTTCGGTTCCTCGCCATGCTCTTTCCTGCCCCAGGACCTTGGTGTGTTCTGTGCCTGGAGCTGTCACTCCTTCCACTTTGCCTCCTTCCATTGTACTGGTTGCTGAGGGTTCAGCTCACACGTCCTCTCTTCCAGGAAGCTTTCCCTGGCCCCAGACCATCTCCCATCCCCCGGTTACGGGTCCTGCACACCCCACACTTCTGTCTCTAGCGCTTCTCGCAAATCTCAGTCCTATTTTGATGTGATTCTTTGACCAGTCGCTGTCTGCACCTGCTAGTCCATCAGATCTGTGATTGGTACCGTGTCTGCATACCTCATGTGATGACACTTTATTTCATTACACTTTGCAGATATTACTTTTTTAAAAAAATACAAATGGAAGGTGCGTGGCAACCCTGCGTCCAGCAAGGCTGTTGGTGCCGTTTTGCCAACAGCATTGGCTCACTTTGTGTCTCCGGGTCACATTTTGGGGACCATCACGTTGGTGATGGTGATCTGTGATTACAATGGGCCGAAAGCTCAGATGACAACGGTTAGCATATTTTTGCGATGAGCTATCCTTTAGATGAAGGTCTGTATTTTTTTTTTTTTAGACGTAATGCTACTGCGGGTTTAATTGACGGCAGTGTAAGCGTAACTGTCGTACGCACTGGGAAAGCAAGAATTTCATTCGACTCGTTTGTTGCCAGACTCGCTCTATTGGGGTGATTAACCAAACCCGCGGTATCTCCAAGGTACGCCTCAGTTTACCGTTGGAGCCGCAGGGCCTGGCGCGTCATCACCTGCACATAATGCGTCATTGTCACCCCCGTGCTATCGAGAGTCTCTTGTGCACGTGACCCAGAGCAGGAGGTGACAGCCTTTTCCGAGAAGTTGCAGAGTCATGACTTTTTCCTCGGTGGGCCGTGAGGTCTCTGTTGCAAGTACTCCCCGTGCCTTGGTAGCACAGACACGTTCTAGAAAACACACAAGTGAACGGGCACGACTGTGTTCTGATAAAACTTAGGCTGTGGACTGAATGCTTGTGTGCCCCCCTCTCCCGGATTCGTATGTTGAAGCCCTCGTGTGGTCTCTGGAAGGTGGTTAGGTCACGGGACTGAGGCCCCCACGATGGCATTTGTGTCCACCTGACAAGGGCACAGGAAGAAGAGAGCTGCCTGCCAGCCAGGAGGAGGGCCTTCTCCAGAACCCAACCACACTGGCGCCCTGGTCTCGGACTTCTAGCCTCTAGAGCCATGAGGAATAAATTTCGATTATAGCCAGCCTGCCTCTGGGAGTTTTGTGAAAGCAGCCAGAACGGACAAAGTCAACTTCATTTACAAATGCGAGCCAGGCTTGGCTCCCTTGCCACGGCTCTCAGACCCCTGACTTGGAAGGTGCTGGCATTAGTCTTCCTGGGGGTGAAGTTCATTTTTGCCCATGTGCCCACAGCGAAGGATTCCAGGTCTCTGGGCCCCCGTTTCCTCGTCTATAAAACGGAGACAACAGTACCCATGTCTTGGGCTGTGATTGTGGGGACCGAAACATAATGTCATATCAGGTACCGTCATCCCGGACTCCTTCCTGATCCCTGTAGGAGTAGAGGCAGGTAACCTCATTCTCCAGTAAGCATTTATTGAGCAGTTATGACATGCCAGGCCCTGGACGAAGAAGTTAGTGGTGATTTCTCCCTCGCGGCAGATAGAAAGGTCTGCTGAGGGAGGGCCAGCTGTTGAACCCTGAGACCTCTTCTTCTAGGGTCCCCACTAGCCTCACCAGTTAAACAGGGCTGTGGGTGGCTCCCAGAGGCTTGGGAGCCGGAGTCCTTGGAGCTCCTGAGAGGAGACGGAGGACAGGATGACCGCCCGCCACACCTGCAGAAACCCCTCCCCACGGTGTTGAGTGTTTCTTTATACCGGAGACTGCAGATTGGCTCCAGGGGCCGGGTCCAACCTGCAGATGTGTTTTGTTTGGCCTGCTTCACACTTCATGTTTTTAAAAACACTGTCCACATTTAAAATCAGAAGATTTGGGGTAAAACCCAGATTTCTGCTTCTAATTAAAAACAAATCAGAAGATCGGACGCAGGGGGCCTAAAATCCCACCTGCCGACAAGAGACGAGAACCGAGTCGACAGGGACCCTTGAGCGGAGTTGAATTTGGCTCTCTGTTCTTTCTAAAACCCTGTCTTTGTTTGATGACACACATGTATTTTTCTCCTCTTGGGCTTTTATTTATTCCTCTTCCATCTTGTTTCTAAAATAAAGCCACGGATTCTTCTCAAGTTCTACACCAACGATAGAATTCTGCGGCAAGACGTTTTTAACGTCTCCGTCAGCACAGATGGGAACAGATGGCGCACCCTGCCCCCGCGGGCTTGGCATGTGGCAGAGGCTAGAAGGCTGCTGAGTGAATACGTGATGAACCGTGTGTGTTAGGGTCCTGCAGCTGCTATCCCAAAGTACCATGAACTGGGTGGCTTAAGACAACGCAAACCCACCTTACGTATCTGGAGATCAGAAATCCAAAATGGGTTGCCCTTGGCTACAATCAGCTGTTGCTGGAATCCCATTCCTTTCGGAGGCTCCAGGAGAGAATCCATTTCTTTGTCTTTTTTAGCTACTGAAAGCCACCCACATCTCTTGGGTCGTGGTCCGCTTCTCCATCTTCAAAGCCACTAGCTGTAGGATTAGTATCCTCTCTCTCTGGCTCTCGCTCTCCCTCCCTCCCTCCCTTCTGCCTCCCTCTTACAAGAACGCTTAGCATTACATTGGGCCCACCTGGCCCGGGATCGCCTCTAACCCTACCTGCGGGCGCTGGACTTGAGCATCCATTTGAAAGCCCCCCGTGCACCTGTCCCCACTCCCTGCCCTGTGTGTGGGTAGTGTAGACAGCTTTAACCCATCTGTCTTGGGACCATTTTCTTCTACCTGCTAGAGTCTAAGGCTGGCTTCTGCAGGTACTTGGAGATGGCAAGTCCTCTCTCTCAGCGCTGCCGGTTCTTGCTCACCCAGGCTCAGAACAGGGAGGTCGAGGCCACTTTGAAAGTCAACCAGAAAGTCGTGCTGCACTTAAAGGGTCTGCACCGTGACCGATCTCAGCGTGGGGAAATCTGGCACAGCCTGGCCCTGGACGCAGCGCACGCCTCCCAGGTACCTGTCCCCTGGTTGGGCAAACACTGGTTTGCAGCCTTTGAGCGGAGCTCAACTGTTGGAGAGAGTAAATGGTACTGTTTCTTCCCAGCTGAGGCTCCCCGAGGCCCTGCATTTGGATGGGGACATCGTCTTCAGACCGGGTCCCCGGGGAGCATTTGACTGCAGCGTGGACACGAGGGCCACCATCAACTACAATGTCACATTCCAGGTCAGATGGCTTAGCTCCACCTCCTCGCTGAGAGAGGGAGGTGTTCCTATCAGAGGGCAGGTGTCCCGTGTGTGGCTGAAGAGGGGGCAGGTGGCCCTGGCAGTAAGCGTGGGATGAATCAGGATGCACTAGCTGTTGTAATAAAAGCCTGCTTTCCCGTGAAGGTTGACTGCCCGGTCCTGTCACAGTGCAGTGTGGCTCTGTGGCTCTGCTGTGGCTGGCACAGGGGGACGCAGGGACAGAGAATTACACAGGTTTTCATGGGCCAGCCCCTTGTGGGGGGGGGAAGGGGGAGGGGGGCAAGCCACTCCCGCCCACATTCCATTGGCCAGAACTCATCACATGACCCCACCCAGCTGCAAGGGAGGCTGGGAAATGTAGTTTTAGCTGTGTGTGTCCAGGAGGGAAAGGAAATGCACCGTAAGTTTATTTGCTCGGTCCTTCGCTCTACACGGATTGTGTCTCTGCCACGTGCCGGGCTCTGCACTATGTACTGTGGATGCACGGGCCACTGTTTCTGTCTCCATCCCCAAGGAGCTTTCAAGGTCAAATCCTAGCTCCGCTGTTGATTCCCTGTGTGACCTTGGGTAAATTATTCAACCCCACTGAATATCGGTTTTCTTGCCGTGAGATGAGGGTAGTGAAACCAGCCTGTGACAGCAGGGGTGGGATTCGATGAGCTGACAGTTAGAAAGCTAGTAGTGCAGAGCCTGCTTCACAGTCAGGGTCAAACAGAATGCAGCCGTGGACGTGGGAGGCGTGAGCAGGCACCGTGGCAGGGGACGTCGGGGGGCCGAGGTCCCAGAGTTACCTTCCCAGCCCCATGTCTGGGGCCTCACTTCTCACGCTTCCAAGTAACACAGCCCGAGTAAGATTGGGGCTGAGAAGCATCACGGGAGGTGGTTTCTGGCGTCTTCTCTTGGCTTGGGGTTTGGGCCAACTCTGGGATGACCTGTCCCTCTTTGGGTGCCCAGCCAGCTACCTTCTGGAGTTCTGCATCTCCCTCCTTGCTCTCTCTGACCCTCCTCCACCTTCCCTTGTCAACAGGTCTCGGTCCAGCTGAACGGATCTGACTCCCACTTGGCGTTCCTCTTCCAACTCAGACATCTCCACAGACCAATGTTTCCTCCGGACTTACAGGTACAGACGTGGTCCCTCTGGGATGACCTCGAATTGCCTGCCAAGTGTTGTCTCTGAGCGGAGCAGCCGGCTTGCTGGGAGATGGAGCGGAAGGAAGGGAGGATGGAGGCCCGGGTGTGGGGTGGGGGAGGCCGCACCAGGATGTTGAGCTTAGCCAGACGGTCCAAGAATCAAGAACAGATGGCAGGGAGGATTCCAAATCCATCATTTGGAAGTGATTGTCCAGGCCAGAAGGAGTTTGAGCTCATGCGGGGGGGTGTAGAAGGATCACATTTCACCCTTGAACATGGAGAGAGGCAGAATTGTCCTCTCAACCCCGTCCCGTACTTGGGAGAAGGCTCTGATCCTTTTGTGACCTAGGAGTATTTTGCTTGGCGTGGGGTAGAAACACTGAAGGGTTTGACTCTACAAGGAAATAAAGGGCAGAGCAAGGGGGCCAGGCAGGAGGGCTGTGCTCTGCCGCCCCAGCGCTGGGTGCTTAGAAAACCCCATGTTAGTTGCTTCACGAGCAAGCGTGAGTGCTGTGTACACAGGAATTCGGCAGCGGACTGGGAGACGGAGGTGTAGACGGGTAGTCCCACCCGTGATGAGGCCCAGACCTCGACAGCAATTTTTAAATGTCTGCCGTGTGCTCAGGCCTGTGCTGGTGGCTTCAGGAACCCTAAAGGAGCCTGAGAAGAGCTTTTGATAATGGAAACTGGTCCTTCTCAGAGGCACCTGTTTTTGTGGGTCAACAGCTCTAAAATCAGGATGTGTCTTCAGATTCCCACGGGTTCAGTGTTTCGTTACCAGCTTTTTTGCTTTCATGGGGGCGCGGGTCCATAAAATCACAGCGCACCTAGGGCCCCTGGCATCCCAGATCTGAGGGCGTGCTGTCGCTCTCATCGGTGGTAATAGGAACTGATGCCTGTGGAGTGCTGGCCGCGGACCAGGCTCTGCTGACAGCCCTTTACGTGGCTCATCTTGTGGGTGCCCTGGGACATGGCTGGGGCAGCGTTCTGCAGAAGAGAAGCTGACACAGAGGTGACGTGACTTGTATGCGGTCCCTGAGCGTGTAGGTGGAGGGTCGCGGATGGGGGCCGATGCCCCTGGCTGTGCTCATCGCGGGGCAGATGTACTAAAAACCTGGCTGCTGGGTCATCTCACGGGCTCAGACTTTATCATCACTTTTTTTTTTTTAAAGATTTTATTTATGTATTTGTTTATTTTAGAAAGAGCGAGTGCACAAGCAGGGGGGAGGGTCAGAGGGAGAGGGAGAAGCAGGCTCCGTGCCGAGCAGGGAGCCCCACCCGGGGCTCAATCCCAGGACCCCGGAATCATAACCAGAGCCGAAGGCAGTCGCTTCACCGACTGAGCCACCCCATCATTACTTTTTAAAACAGCAGGACCCTTTATCTGCCTTATCTCTGTGGGTGAAATGAGGCTGCGGAGCTCAGCCTTGTCAGCCTCGGTCCCCTTCTTGCAGGCCCCCCCCCCCCCCCATCCGCTGCTGGAATCTTCATGCAACGAGCTTTGATAGTTTAGCTACTAGCCTGGCAAGTCTGTGTAGCCCCTCCCCTCCTTGCAAGGCCAGCGCTCCAAGGAGTTCAAGGCCCGTTATCCGGGCATTCTTTGTTATCAAGGAGGTGCACCCGGTTGGCCGCCCCTGGAGCCCCTGACCTTGAACGCTGAACATGTTTTTTCTACATATCCTGCTTGATGGGAATATAGAGGGAGAACAGGACCCATATAGTCTCAAGACCGTGATTGACAGTGGCGTTCGGGGCGTGTTTGCACAAGCCAGCTGTCCAGCCTGTTCCCTACTCTGCACCCCGGCACCCCCTGGATGGCCCATATGTTCTTGACACGCCTCTCTTCCGTGGTGTCCCCCGGGGCCGGCTCCGCTGAGGCGCACGGCCACCAGATCCCATAGCAGCAGGGTAAGCCACAGCGTCCAAGTCACAGGAAAGCACAGAGGGCTCAGAAACTCTTGAGCTGGGAAGAAGGCAAGCGATTTGAGCAAGCACTCGCAGGGCCAGTAGGGGTTTCAGCAGCTTGTTTACACCAGCCCTGGCTTGGGAAACGTGGAAATGGTCAGGCGTGTGTATGCAGCATTCCGTCCTGATGAGAGCGCACGTCCCTCCTTGTGCTGTGGTTAACGTGTCACGAGCCATTCCACTTTGCAGAACTTCTTGTCTTATTTGGAAACTCTCCTAGGGAAGGAGGGGGATTGCCTTTCAGCTGGAATTAAAGGCGGCAGGCATGTCTGGCCGGCCGTGTGTCTGCCTGCCAGTCTCATCCTATAAAGGAGTATAGGGCCCAGCAGGTAGGGGTGCTCCTGGATATAGCATCCAGTCCAGTTATAGGGTACGTAGGGCCAGCTGTGGGGGCCACGTGCCTGTAGCCATCCGCAGGGAGAGGGGAAGGCACCCGTGGGAATGGGTGTGTGTTGTCTCCCCAGCCAGATGTCAGTGGTTACGGGTGCAGGGTGATTGCCTCGCTGTGTGGGAATCTACCCGACACTATGAGCTGTAGCATTTGGGGTCCATTGTACCCCTCTCTGCACGATGAGGCCACTCCCATAATTTGTACCTAGGACCGTACCAGGCCATCCCAAATAGCATGTCCTGTTGGCAGAGTCTCATTTATCTGCTCCCGTATCAATTGGAAAACTTTCCTCTCTGTGTCTTCCCGGGACGGGAGCCCGCATACCCGGGGAACACGTGTCAGTCCAGAGATGGGCAAAGAGGGGTTATCCTGAGTGCAGAGGCGTTTGCAAGGGCTGAGGCGGGCGGTTTGGACTCGCCGGGGCTGGCCCGCAGTTGCTGACAGCGGGAGTTCACGGTGCACCCAGCAGACGGTCTTACTCTGTATGGAGCCGCGGGTAGCCCGGTCCGCGAACAGGTTCCCTCGCAGAGTCTAAGGGCGAGAAGGGACAAGTAGGCTGTGGGCACCTGAAAAGGCAAGTCATGCTGGTCCAGCTGAACTCAGGAGATGACACGAGCCTGGCTGCGGTTCGGCTCCACGTTAACCAACACCAAATCGTCCGCACTCTGTTACGTGGTGTGGCGAACCAACGGAGGATGGCGGAGATCTCACGACAGTGTCCCTTTTTCTATGAGGCCCGGTTGTGTGCCTCCATGGTTTTTGGCGGAATGAGGTGGAGAAAAGGGGTGCTGGATAGGTCCTCTTCTGTCCCTGTTCCCCATGGGACCCAAACCCCAAACCACGGTTGACTTGTCTGTCCTTTCCAGCATTCCGCCCCCCCCCCCCCCCCCGCTGTAGGTAGATCTTGTGTCGGGGGCATTAAAGGTGACCTGTGTGTCCCCATTTGCAGCAGAGAGCCTCTTTCCTGCATGCTGTCTGCTTGGATTCTAACGGTGGCGTCAGGTCCATGAGTGACACGGGGACCGTTGGAACGGGGCGGCGTGTCCACAGGGTCAGCGAGCGGGTCTGTCATCGCGGCTGCTGCAGCAATGTATCGGCGGGAGGGGCTGGCACGTGGAAATGCAGGGGGCATCTTGAGCTTGGGTCACTCTTGCAGGTCACGTCCTGTGAAGTTGGGCCTTAGCGGCTGTCATTGTCACTGGGCACCCCGCATGCAGTGCACAGCTGTTCCAGGCCACCGATGGTGCCTGGGCAGCACGCTTACTGGGGCAGGCTCGCAGGGGTCCTGGATCAGCGTCCACATGCATCCGAGCAGAACGGCAGCCACCAGAGACAGGCAAGTGACCCAAGCACTCGATCTGCCCCCTTACTACCTGTCCAGTGTCTCTTGGCGAAGGTCACAGTCATTCCCAGCATAGGTTGGGCATTGTTGGCAGACATTTGTGATGTCTTTGTTACGCAGTGGTGGCCCCAGGTCTCACCCGTGCCCCTTAGGACCGTTGTTCTGGATGTCCCATCTCCTCGGTAGCCAGGTGGCGACGTCTTCCGTTGGCACATCTTCCAGAGGCGGACACAGGCCAGCTCATTAGCTTCTTGATTTCCAGGTGGGGTGTGGGCATCTACATGGTACACAGTAGGCATTGCAGTATGTCCTTCCATATGTCCTGCTTCAGAGAGGGTGCCCCGCCCCCATCCCGTCCTGTGCCTCCTGTTGGAGCGGCCACAGGGTCAGTCCTCTGTAGGCTGCCCCGTTATATCGGCGGTCTGTGCACGGGCAGTGGGGTCATGGGGCGCGTGGCTGGCTCAGTCAGTACAGCGTGTGACTCTTCATCTCGGGGTTGTAAGTACGAGCCCCACTTTGGGTGTAGAGATCACTTAAGATCACGAAAGGGGTGTCTGGGTGGCTCAGGTTAAGCGTCTGCCTTGGGCTCGGGTCATGATCCCGGGGTGCTGGGATCGAGTCCCGTGTTGGCCTCCGTGCTCCCTGGAGAGTCTGCTTCTCCCTTTCTTTCTGCCCCTCCCCTCCATGCTCTCTCTCTCACTCTCTTGCTCTCTATCAAATAAATAAATAAAATCTTTAAAAAAATCATTAAAAGAAAAGAACCGTGGGGTCAGGCTCATGGAGCCGTACCATCCATGCTGCTCGAAGCTCGGCCCGTTGACTACTGTGTCCCGTGCTGGAGTCTAACCAGATGCTTCCTGTGGAGGGTTGGATGGCCATGGCCATGGGGGACAGGGGTTGTCCCTTGCTGACCCCTCAGGGTACCGTGCAGGCTCAGGGATCGGCCATCTCCTTCACAGAGGACGGCGCCCGCAGGTGCCGTTAACGGCTGTCCTTCAGGCCGTGAGTGGAGCGTTCCTCTGCCCTAGGGGCTGTTTGTCAAGGTACCGCGTTGTCGCAAGTAGGCATGGTCTGGCACTGCCTGCCGTGGGCGTTTGGAATGTGTCCTTCAGCCATCCCAATAGAGGACACTGAGCGGGAGTGGTCCCTGGGATCGGCCCAGTCGCATCTTCTCCTGCTGTAAGGCATGCCAGGTGGCGCACGGCTGCTAGAAGGCTGCACTGCGTCTCAGCTCCCTTCCATAACCACAACCAGAAACCTGACGGTACTCATCTGTGCCCGGGCAGTTGCCTCGAGCCCCACCCAAACCCTGCCAGGCCCCTGGCGACATCGAACTTGCATGGCTGTCCCTGTCCCGGAACACCCAAAGCTTGGGTCTGTCCAGTCATCACCTTGGCTTGTTCATATGCTTTGCTTTGGGCTGTTTTTTTACTAATCTGAAGGGGGCTGAACAATCGAGCCAGGTGAAGGCTGAACGGATGCCCGTACCCTAACAGTCTCGGGAAGGTCTGCACCTGCTTTGGGCTGGTGTGGCACGGTATGCCTGCATCTTAGCAATGACCGCTGCAGGACAACTTTGTCTTCCGCCACTGGGTAACACCCAAGTACTTGACCGGTCAGCTAGGGCCCGGAAGTTTCTGTGGGTTCATTGCTCTTCCTCCCCCTCACAGGAGCCCCAGCAGAGCCTGCAGGGTTCACTGCAGTAGGGGTAAACCTTCGCAGGCAAACGTTCTATCATCAGTGCAATGCGCCCGTCTCGCTGATACGGGGACGGGAGAGCAGGGAGAGGTGTCAGGCTACCATCCCGTGACGCAGTGTGACAGTATGCGGGTGGCCCCAAGGAGCCACCTGAAAGGTTCATCCTGGTCCCTCCTGCGTGGGGGCAAATTGATCTTCGTTCCCAGAAACTTGTACCTGTCAAAGTCCTTTCCGGGACTTTCCTGGAGGAGGAGCACTTTCGCAGGAACGCATTTTGCCAAAGCATCAGAGTAAAACAGGAACTCTGCCAACAACCGAAGACTCAAAGAAATGGCTGCGGCTAAAAAGCTAATGAGAGTTTCGTATCAGCTCGGTAAAGGCGAAACGTAGAAACTTTGTGGTTTTTTAGGGCATATAAAAAAAAATTGTTGACTTTTTTTTTTTTTAATCAAGAGCACACCAAATACCCAAGAAAACTTTGTCTTTTTAACAGAGGGACAAATCACATTCTAATCTTATACGGATGTACTTTTCAGACTTACTCCCGTCTTAGTCCTGACCACGCATAAAATTCTTTCCTAAAGACTCCTCTTCATGAGCCTTCTTCAATTTTATTTTTTCATTTAGATTTTGTCCTAAGCTTCCCTGTCTCTAAACAACCAGTCTCATTTCAGGACAAAATTACTTTCTTTTTCCTTAACAAAACGTCTTCTCATTCTTACACCTTTCTTAACGCATCTCCTGCCTTTCCCACAGAGCGGCTTACTGTTTCCAGCAGTCTGTATTTCAAAGGGCCGCCCCCCTCCTTTTTCTTCAGTCTCTGTGGGCGATGTTTTGGTTATTTCCTGGGTGTTTATATTATAAAGACATGACAAAGATTTACAACTTCAAGGGGCAGAGAAAGGATGCCAGTTTTTCTCCTAAGAGTTAGGAGGGTAATTGCTATATAAAACTTTTCTTTGTAGTAGGGGTTAGAAAACATGGTGAATTTTGTCTGTTTCCCCATCAATTATCACTAGATAGATTGATGGATTGATCACTTTTTAGCGATTCCACCTCGTAGCGTCCTAATCAGATTTTATTACAAGTGCCTGGATATTTTTCCCCCTTTTCCAAGTTTGTATTTAAATTTGTTAGTTAGGGGCGCCTGGGTGGCTCAGATGGTTAAACGTGTGCCTTCAGTTCAGGTCATGATCCCAGGGTCCTGGGATCGAGTCCCGCATCGGGCTTCCAGCTCAGCGAGGAGTCTGCCTCTCTCTCTCTTCTCGCCTCTCCCCTGCTCATGCTCTGTCTCTCTCTCTCTCTGTCTCAGATAAAAAAATAAAATCTAAAAAATAAATAAATAAACTTCAGTTAGTTAAAATACAGTGTAATAATAGTTTCAGGAATAGAATTTAGTGGTTCATCACTTACATGCAACATACAGCTTATCCCAAGCGCTTCCTTAATTCCTATCCTCCCACCCGCCTCCCCTCTGGTAACCATCAGTGTGTTCTCCAGAGTTAAGAGTCTGTTTCTAGGTTTGTCTCTCTTTTTATCCCCCCTATGTTCATGTGGTTTTTTTGTTTTTGTTTTTTTGTTCTAAGATTTTGTTTATTTGAGAGAGGGACACAGACACAGCGAGAGAGAGCACAAGTAGGGAGGCAGGGGGAGAAGCAGGCTCCCCACTGAGCAAGGAGCCCGATGCGGGACTCGAACCCAGGACCCTGGGATCAGGACCTGAGCCGAAGCCAGATGCTTAACCGACTGAGCCACCCAGGTGTCCCCAAATTAGTATTTTTGTATCTTTTGGGTAAATACCTAGTAGTTAAGTGCCTGGATCATAATCCGTGACATCCTGTGTCTCCTGTCTGCAAAACGGCACGCTGAAGCCCCTGACTTACTCTGCTCTCGCCTCCCTTCCCTGGCACAGTGCGCAGCTTCTCCGACGAGTGCATCAGACTGGCTGGCGTTTTCGGGGCACCACCACTCGCGCGGTGGTCCACAAGCATCTGACCTCTGGGCCACCCCTCCCCACACAGTGATCACTGGCCAGCTTGGCATTTCCCCCGCAGATTTCCCTTTTCCGCTTCGCAACAGCTCAGTACTCATGGGGTTTTCTCCAGCTTCGTGGCTAGCCCAGCAGTGACGCAGCCGCTCCCTGGCAGACTCCAAGCCGAGGGTGCGTGATGGCCCAGTGAGACCCAAGAAGTGACCCGGATACAGCAATCAGAACAGAGGTTTATGGGGGAACTTACATCCAGGGAATCCAGGGGCGGCAGACTGGACAAAACATCCGTTGCTGGGATCTACACGCCGCAAGCTTTTCTATGAGAGCAACGCTGGAGAACCCCGGCGGCTGTGCGGCCCTCCCTCCTTGCACGACCAGCGCTCCAAGGAGTTCAAGGCCTGCCGTGTGGACGTTCTTTGTTACGGAGGAGATGCTCTGGGTTGACCACCTGCCAGAGCCCGTGACCTTGAATGCAGAGCGTGTGTTTCCTACATATGCTGCTTGATGGGAATACAGAGGGAGCACAGGTCCGTACATTGTCAAGACAGGGACAAACTGGGTCATCGAGGGTGTGTCCGCACGAACCAGCCAGCCAGCACGTCCCGTGCACCCCCTCGATGACCTTTCAACTCCATAGACATCCTGTATTTGTGTGCGGAACGCACATCTGTGATTTGCACATAAGGCTTTTTTAAATCTTTTTTTTTTAATCCACCCCCGACAAACCAGGTTTAGCATTTGGGGGCGATATTGCCCCTGTCGAGAATGCTCTTACTGGAGTCTTCAGGCCCACAGAGGCCAGTCAGAGAACACACACGTGTGACATCACAGTTCTCAGCCCAAGCCACGTTGGAATCAACTATGGACCCCATACCTGGACCCCAGCCTGGAGATGCTGAGTTGATTGGTCAGGGGGTCCCAGGCATACTTTTAAAAAAAATTAATAAACTTCGTTTTTCAGAGCAGTTTTAGGTTTCCAGAAAAGGCGCACAGGAAGTATGGAGAGTTCCCATATAATGCCCCCCGCCCCCGCACTGTGTCCCCTCCTACGAGCTCTTGCATTAGTGTGGTGCATTCCAGCTGGCGAGCGGATATTAATATGGCATTAACCAAAGTCCATAGTTTACATCCAGGTTCACTCGTGGGGGTGAGGAGTTCTGTGGGTTTTGCCAAACGCAGGATGTCGTATACCCATCTTTACTGTCACACAGCAGAGTTTCACTGCCCTAAAAACCCCCCGTCCCACCTACGGATGCCTTCTACCCTTGACCCCTGGCCGCCATGGAGCACCTTTGTCTCTAGTTGTACCTTTCTCTGGAATGCCGTAGAGTTGGGTCGTCTGCCTTTTCAGACTGGCTGCTTTCACTTTGCAAGATGCATTTACAGCTTCTCCACGTCCTCTTGTGGCTGGAGAGCTCATTTCTTTTTATCACTAAATAATGTTCCCCTGTGTGGATAGACCAGTTGGTCAGTTCCTTTCTGGAGGGATCACGTGACTGCGGTGTGCATCCTAGGGCTGGAGCAACTTCTGCCCTGTCGACGGGGAAACTGAGGCCCAGGTGAGGGAAAGGGCTTCGGGTCCTGCCGAGCTGGTGGAGGGGCAGGCCTCCCTACTCCCGCCCCCACCCCGGGGGCCTGACCAAGCCTCACCCCCAGTATGGCCCCTGCTTGTGCACTGGACACCCTCCCCTTTGAGCTCCAGAGCTTCTGGGGGTCTTCTGGCCCTCGGTGGGAAGCACTGTTGGGGGCATCCTTTTCTGTAACTGAGTGACCCGGGGTCTTCTGCTCCCCCCAGCTGCTCACTTCACGCACAAGCATGAGTTTTAGAGCCAGGCAGGCCCAGATTAAATGTGTGTCCCTCTTTGGGCCTCAGTCTCCCTATCTGTAAGATGGAAATTCCCGTCTCACACATGTTGGGAAGGACAAGGTAAGGCTCTGTCCCTAGGCCGCAGTCTACCACCATTCCCTCCACCTCCTCTCTTCCTGTCTGCTTGCTGTCTGCTGTGCTTGGTGGTTCTCAGAGCTGGAGTGACTGGGGAAGGCTTCCTGGAGGAAGGGTCCTCCCGCATTGCTGGCTCCCACAGACCCCTCCTGTGCTCCCTGCGCTTCAGGCCCTCTCCTGCCTCCTCTCAGGTACAAGTGGCTGCCCGACGATACAAGGACCACAGCCTCAGCGGCTCCCTGTCTGTGCACACATCTAGCCGGGAGCTGGTTCTCCTGGAGGCCGACACCAGCCAGGACACCCAGAGACGCAGCCAGGCCTGGGACACGAGCTTCCTCCTCCACCAGGCAGTCCTCAACGCCCCCCGGGCTGTTCAGCTGCAGCTGTCCAGCAAGGTGGCCGCAGCCAGGTGAGGGTCCCCAGGGGCCATGCGAGGGAGCGGAGGGGACTCTGAGGGCAAAGGGCTTGTGTCCTGGGAGATGGGCAGTGATTGCTGAGAGGTGCCCTCATCCATCACTCAGGGACCAGGTCTAAATCACCCCTTCTTAGGCCATTCCTGATTTTAAGCCATTGAGGGAAAGGAAGGAGGAGGCATTCAGTTTTCCACATTTATCTTTTTTCTTTTCTTTTTAGTAATGACTGTGTTCATTGGGGATGACTTGAAAGATGACAGTAAAGTATAAAGAAAGAAACAAGAGTCACTAGAGACAGTCCTAGGGAGTATGTTGGCGCAGTCTCTCAGCTCAGACTCTGTCTTCACATGGGGGTCTATCCCCTATGATATGGCCATCAGGACCCTGGGGCATGGAGCCAGCTGCCCGGGTTCAAACCCCAGCTCAGCCTCTGGGACGTTGGGCCAGCCCCTGTGCCCTCCTGTGCCCGAGTTTCTCCACCTGCTTCTTGGGGTCGTCCTTGGGTTAACGGAGCAGCACACGGGATGTCCTACCAGCGCTGGGCCAGCGAGGGTGTTCACTGCCCGGCTGCCACTGTCTCTGGCCCTCTCAGTATGACTCATTCTGGCACCGCCTGGGGCTCCATTAAATGTATGTGGCCTGTTTCCCCTGCAGTCCCAGCATTGGCAGCTTTTGTGAATTTGAGGAGACCCAAGGCTCTGGGTATGGTTCTAGATAATCTTATCCCCAGAACTCCCACTAGAGCTGCCCATCCGTGGATTCATCCATCTGTCCAAATGTCCGTCATTGTCTCCTGTCTTTAAGGGGTTTGAGGCAGATTATAAAAACCTATATTGTTCTAGGTCAGGACTTGACAGACTTTCAGCAAAGGGCCAGTTGGTACATATTTTCGGATCTATAGGCCATGCTTGGTAACACAGAGAGACCCCTAGATGAGATGCAAATGAATGGGCATGGCTGTGTCTCAATGGAACTACTTACAAAACAGGTGGTGGGCTGGTTTTGGCCCATAGACATACAGTTTGCCAACTTTTGTTCTAGATTTTTCAAAACACGTGAAGAAATGGGCAGGGAGGAAGAGAAAAATGGGGAAAATAGGAAGGTGCTCAAAGTGCCTGTAGGAAACATAATGCATGCTGTGAAGTCCTGTACATTTTTTAGAGCTCAGCTTAAAATTTGGCTCTGAGCGTCCTAGCAGCCAATGCAAAAAGAGAAACCGACCAGTGGTGTTATTTGTAAAGGCTGTGGGGAAACACACACACACACACACTCACACTCACACCTGTGTGAATATGCACAAGGAAGGCATGATTGATCTTGTTTCTGGTGTCGATCCCCAAGGGAGGTGTCTCCCTTGGTGTCCTAGGAAGAACATCTGTATGGATGACAGGGGCTGTATCCCCTTCCCCAGTTCTCCTGGAAGTTGAATACCAGGTTTCCTGAAGCTGTTTATCTTTTCATCGCTCATCATCATATGATGCATAGATAACTTATCAGCAATATCTGCTCAGTATCAGTGGTTCTATTTTATCCCCCCCTTTACAGAAGAAGAAACGGGGGCTCAGAGAGGTTATGTCCTTGTCCAAGGCCACAGTTAGTGAGTAGTGGCGCTGGGATCCAAATCAAGGTTTGGCTGACCCCAAAGCCCATGATCTTAACCCCTATTATACTGTGTCCCTGTGGGCTGAGAGCCCAGTAAAAGCAGTCCTATGATGGGTCTGGACAGTGGGGTCCAGGGACCCACCTCTTATGGCCTTCCTACAGGGGTGGGTGCTGCCCCTTATCCCCAACACATTCCTTTCTAGGGTTTGGCTGTTTTGTAAGGTGTTGGTGGACCAGAACACAGCCCAGCTTCTCCTCAAGGCTTCCAGAGAGCAGAGGGGAGGCCAGGTCCTGACCCTGCAGAGCCAAGCCCAGCACACGGTGGCTGGTTGGACAGTTGTGCCCCGCCTCCTGACCCTCAAGGGCATGCTGAAGCAGAAGGAGACGCTCAGAGAGGGTGAGCCTGGGGAACGCCACAGGGGCAGGGTCAGTGGGGGTCTTGGGCAAGAACTTTCTGTGGAACCACAGAATAGATTAAATCCTGCATGTTTTCAAATCCACTGATACTCTATTTCAGTATCTCACACATCAACGATACCCCTTCGTTAGAAACAAATACCTGTTCTGACAAAGTGAATCTTCTAACGAAATACCAAACAGGCTTCCTTATGCAGGACTTGTCAGATCCTTTAATGTACTAATGGATATTGGAAAAACCCAAGAGGAAGAGTTGGGAGCAGTGTTTCCCAAGCATATTTTTTCTAATACTTTTAATTCTGACATAATTACAGACTTACAGAAAAGTGGCATGAATAGTACAAAGAATCCCATAGGTCCAGCTCCACCAATTCCTGACCTTTTATCACAATTGCTTTATCATTCTTCTTCCTTATCTCTTTCTCTCTACATATATACACATATATGTGTGTATATACCACTTTTATTTGTGTATAAAAATATTTTATTCCTGAACCGTGTTTTACTAAATTGCAGATATAATAGTTCTTCACCCCTAAATAGTTCAGTGCTTATTTCTTAAAAATACAGATAGTCTCTGGGCACGTGGGTGACTCAGTCAGTTGAGTGTCTGACTCATGATTTCCGCTCAGGTCTCTATCTCAGGGTTGTGAGTTCAGGCCCTTTGTTGGCCTCTCCACTGGGTTTGGAGCCTACTTAAAAAAATAAAGATATTCTCCTACATTCCACAGTGCAGCTATCAAAATCAGAAAATTGAAAGTATTTCTTTCCCTTTCATGATGTTTATACTTTTGAAGGGTATGGGACAGTTGTTTGTAGACTATCCCTTCTGTGGGGGTTGGTCTGATGCTTGCTCATGCCTACTTTCAAGGAAGCCACAGTGGTGATGCGCCATCATTTCCAGAGGCACCTGACGTCAGTGTGTCCCAGTATCGGTGACTCTAACTTTGATCACCTGATTAACACAGTGTCTGCCGGATTTCTCCCCGGTTAGCTTTTTATTTTTTTCCTTCATATTCTGACCTCAAAAAACAGATCGAAGGACATTTCCTTCTATTTTCCAAGAGTTTGTGTAGGATTGGTGCTCATGCTCCCGTAAGTGTCTGACAGACTCTACCTGCAAGGCCACCTGCAGTGTTCTTTGTGGAAAAGTTTTCTGGAACATGCATGGATATAAAGCTATTGAGGTTTTCTATTTCATCATGTGTCAGTTCATAAGTTAAAATTTTCAAGGAATTTGTCTGTCTCAACTAAGTCATCAAATTTATTGGCATAAAGTTGTTCATTATATCCATTTTTATCCTTTTAATGTATGTGGGATCTGTGGTGCTGTCCCTGCTTTCCTTGATGTCAGTTGTTACTTCTGCTTCTCTCTGTTCCTTTGGTCTAATTAGGATTTCATCAGTTTTGTTGATCTTGTCAAGCAACATTTGGTTTTGTTTTCTCTCTAGTTGTCTCTTTCCAATTTCTTTGATTCCAGCCCTTACCTGTTTCTTTCTTTCTTACCCTTAATTTGGATTTACTCTAGTTTATTACAGTGGACCCTTAAGCCATTGATTTTTAGGCCTTTTTCCTTTCTAATATAAGCATATAAAACTGTATACTTGCCTCTTAGTATTCTGTTAGCTGCTTCCCACAAATTTTGATGTCATGTATTTTCATTATTCATTTTGAAATATTTTCAAATTTCTCTGGTGATTTCTTCTTTGACCCATGGCTTATTTATAAGTATGTTGCTTAATTTCCAAAAATGTGAGAATTTTCTAGATAGGTTCTTGATACTTTCATTGTGGTCAGAGGGTCAGTCTTTTAAAACTTGTTATGACTTGTTTTTCAAGCCAGTATAAAATCTATCTTGTGAACATACCTTACACACTGAAAAATAATTTGGATTCTGCTGTTGTCGGGTGCAGTGTTCTGTGAA
Source organism: Ursus arctos (assembly GCF_023065955.2). Taxonomy (NCBI): domain Eukaryota; kingdom Metazoa; phylum Chordata; class Mammalia; order Carnivora; family Ursidae; genus Ursus; species Ursus arctos. The sequence continues at coordinate 74,578,230 of NW_026622874.1, read as the reverse complement.
GGTCAGTTAGGTCGAGGTGTTTGGTCGTGCCGTCCTGATATATACCCTTACTGATTTTCGTTTTGGTTTGTTATTGTATCAGTTAATGAGAGAAGGGTGTTAACCTGTGGTTGCGGATTTCTCTATTTCTTCCTTTGATTCCGTCCATTTTTCCTTCATGTATGTTGACATGCTGGTATGAGATATATGAGCATTTCTGATTGTTACACTTCTTTGATGAATCAACCCGTTTATTTTGAGATATGCTGTGTCTTATACGACTCTTTGAAGTCTGTTTTGTCTGATATTAATGTAGCTGTTTTTGCTTTTTTATTAGCATTTACATTGTATATTTTGCCACCTTTTTTCTTTAAACATAGCTGTTTCTTTATACTTAAAGTAAATTTCTTATAGACCACATATAGTCGGATTTGCTTTTGTTTAGTGTGACAATCTCTGCCTTTTAATTATACCAGTTGATTGATGTTTAATGTAATTATAGACATAATTGGATTTCGGTCTACTATTTTGCTGTTTGTGTTCTGTTTTCCCATATTTTTTTTTCAGTGCAAAATAATATGTAGAAATTAAGATCTGGGTGCTAGGTGTGTTTATTGCTACCGGGCTGCCAGTCCAGGGCCTTCTCAATGGATGGATCTAGAAAATAGAAGTGTATACACACAGTCATACACACACACACACACACACACACACACACACTTCTATATCTGTTACAGATAGACAAGTTTAAAACCGTCAGTTCACACTGATGACCTCCACTTCAGTCTATCCTCAAAAAGCTCATTCTCGTGGGTTTCCATTTTCCTATTTCTCGTTCCCTTCTCCAACAGAAAGACACCTGCCTCCAATTATCCACAATATATTTACTTATTTGTTCGGCCTGGGAATACATAGAAAGGTAAACTTCATTAACTGGAATGCGGTATGTGGTTAGAGTTCTTCTTGTCTCTGGCCTCAACCTAATGTGGTTGAGATCCATCCAAGTAGTTGTCGAAGGCATAAACCCAAACACTGTGTTCGAAAGTTCGTGAGGATTAACCCCCTGCCCCCTCCCCCATGTGATTCTGTTAATCCTTTGAAATACGGTTGGGTTCCCTGGTTTCTGTTGGTTTGCCATTTTTAGGTTTTCCCCCTCCTCATTGATTTCATGTATTTGGTTTTTGAGGATGTGAAACAGTAACAAGGTTCCCAAAGCCAGGATTACACAAAAAGGGACTCTTTGCCCAAGCGTCCTTGACCCCAGCACCCTAGCTGGACATCGGTCCGGGGCCCGGTATTTCAGAACCTGAAGTCTCTGCTCTTCCCCCAAGAGGCGGACGCCGTTCTCCAGTCTGGTAGTAACATTAGCACCAGCCCTCCTTTTCCCAAACTGGCTAAAATGTGCCAAAACCAAATTGCATAAAAAATAACAAAGATCTGAAAAAATTTACACACAATCGAGTGAAAAAAAAAACAGCGAGAACCCTACTAGTCAAGCGTACTTTGAGTTCCACCGATGGTCTCTCTTTCAGCTCTTCACTCTTTGCACTTAATACATATTTCTTCATTTTTGAAGGCAGTTATTGAGGTATAATTTCTTGGAGTGTTATTCACATACAGGAGAACACCCTTTACATTTTAATAAACTCAGTTGTGTAGCTACCAACACGGTCTTGATACAGAACAGCTCCATTCCCTCCCAAAGTCCCTTTCCTGCCACCCATTGCAGGCAGCCTCTTCCTCCCCCATCCTGGGCAACCACTGAGACGTTGTCCATCCCCGTAGTTCTGGCTTTTCTGTAATGTTCCCATCAACGGGGACATACAGTGTGTAGACTTCTGAGTATGGTGTCTTGTGCAACATAACGTGGTCGACACCCGTCCAAGTTGTGGCACGTATCCATAGTTTATTCCTTTTCATTGCTGAGTAGTAGTCCGTGGTATGGAGATGCTGCAGGTTATCCGCTCACAGTTGAAGGACATTGGGGTGGTTTTCAGTATTTTCCAATTATGAATAAAGCTGCTATAATCATTGGCCCACAGGTTTTGTGGGACCGTATGGTCTCATTTCTCTTGCGTGAATACCTGGGAGTGGGATTACAGCATTATACGGCAAGTATACGTGGACATCTGTAGGAAAGTGCCAGACTGTTGGTGGAGTGGCTGCACCATTTCACGTCCCCGCCCGCGCGCGGAGAGTCCTGGTTGTTCTGCACCCTTGCTAACAATTGGTGTTGTCAGTTTTTGGTTTGGGGCTTTTCAGTTGTGATTTATAATTGAATCTCGTGTTGGTTTAAGTTTGCGTTCTCTTCAGGACTAATTCTGTTGAACGTCTTTTCAGAGGCTTATATGCTACTTTTAAAATTTTGTGAGCCAAGTGTCTATTCAAACATTTTTCCCATTAAAAAAATTGAATTGTTTTCTTGAATTCCCAAGCTGACTTTGGGGATTATTTACACGAGTCCTGTGTAAGACGTGTGTTTTGAAAATATCTTCCCCCAACCTGCGGCTTTATATTCTTTCACTGGTGTCTTTTGAACAGCGGACGTGTTGAACTTTGATCAAATCCAATTGATTATTTTTTATGAATAATGCTTTTGCTGTCATATAAGATATCTCTCTCTATTAAACCTGAGTTTAACAAATAAACTTAGAAGTTTTATGGTTTTAGCTTTTTAAATTCAGACTTGTGGTTAATTTTGAATTAATTTGGGTGTATGGTCGGGTAAAGGTCAAGGTCGTTTTTTTACTTGTGGATTTTCAATCATTTCAGCACATTTATTCAAAGACCATCCTTCCTCTGCTGAATTATCTTTGTACCTTTATCAAATATCTATCAATGATGTGTGGGGGTCTATTCCTGAACTCTGTGCTGTCCCAGCAACAGTACTTCATTTTCTCTGCTTAATAGTCTAGTGAGATCTTATTCTGGTTATCCGTGATTAACTGGTGAATATCTTACAGGATATGGTGACTTAGGGCCCTACAATGTAAGGAATTTGTAAAAGATGATGGCGAGATTCTGTGAGAAACTCTATCTGTGCAGAAAGCACTCTGTACTCTGGTCGAGATTTGCACGAGCTCTGTGTCTGGAAGCACAGAACAAGGGAGTCTAAAGCAGCCCCGGGGTGCCGAAGGGCCTCTTCCTGGAGGTGGTAACCCACGTGTCCAACTGGAATGATAGGAGGGGGAGGTGTAAGGGCACTGGGACCACACCAAGGCTGGGAGAGAACCTGGTGGGGTCGCGAGATGCAAATGGTTCAGATAACAGCAAGAATCTCCCTACTGCGTGAGTTATATATGAGCATGGACTTACCCAAATGTATGGAATCTTCTCTGGATGGATGAGACCTCTGAGCAATTTTTCTGTCCCTTGAATTCCAGGTTGGATCCCTCAAGTGTTCCTGGGTCTCAGTTTTGTTGTCTGTGTAATGGGGCCATTCTGTCACTGTGGTCTGTGACTCTCTCAAGCAGGAATTGAGCCCCGGTATTAACTGACATCCTTGTTAGGAATGGTGCTTTTCCCCCACCCCCAAAGCCCTTTTGTGTGAATTAGCTTGCTTGGTCCTCAGAGCATCCAGAAGGGGGCTGGTTTAATTTGGTCCAGTTCCCAGATGTGCCCCAGCCCCTGACAAGAGTTAGCATTACATCCTGGATCTAGGAGCTTCCTACCCCAGGATTCTTTTCCTTCCTGCCCAGATCCCTGCCTGGGCTGACCCCCTTGTCTGTACAACTTCTCTGCCATCCTCCGCAGGTACCGTCAGGGCCACTGCTGACTCAGCTGTGCTGGGCTTCGTCCTGCGGGACAAGCGCGAGAGGGCAGGGAACGGCACCAGCCTGCACAGTGTGCACTGCACGCTCACCCAGACCAGCAGCCGGGCCTTGCCCAGACGGCTCGGGCTGAGAGGGCGACTGCAGGCCCAGGCGGGGAGCCTGGGGGGCCAGGCCCGCCTCCGGGCCGATGCGGCCAGCCTGGCTCTGGCTGGGGTCTGCTCCTGGGGCCCCAGGCACGGCCAGCTCTCGGGCAGCCTGAGTCACAACATCAGCACCTTGAGGGAGGCAGGTAGGAGGCGGGGGGGGGGGGGGGGGGGGGGGAGGGGGAGGCGGGACAGGGCCATGTGCCTTCCTCCCCAAGGGCTCCCAGTTCCTGAAGCCGAGGGGGAGGGGAGAGAAAGCAGCCTCCAGCCCCCAGGTCCCCTTCCAGCTCTATTGCCTTCCCCTGCCAGCGTCTCCCAGGACTTCCATCGTCCTCGGGGTGTCTGTTACTCATCCCCAACACACATGACAGGGACAGCGGTAGTTCCTGGGTATTGACGTGCTCCCCAGCCCCCCCCACTACCTCCCCTCCAGCTTCTCAGTCTCAGAAGCTGGTCTAGCAGGGCCTCCAGGATATGCTCCCGCACCCCAGTCAAGAAATAGGACACCCCCAGCTCTGGCTTCCTGGGGAGTGTCAGTAAGGCCTGGCGGGACCCAGGGTGCAGCAGCTAGGGGAGAGCAAGAGATCAGACCCCCACACACACCCTGCCCCATTCCCCTCCTGCTCCCCGAAAGCCAGTCCCTGTCCCTGGGGGGTTGGAAATGCAAAGGGGACACGCGACCTCTTACTTGCTGAGTGTGGTGAAGGAGGCACCTGGTGAAATCGTCACTTCCGAGCATCAGAGATGGTTTCATGTTGACGCTTTCACATGCTTCACTCAGGTGTATTGGGGGAAGTGGGACCTGAGAGGCCGGAGTTCGCCTCAAGGCCTGGGAACCCTGCAGAGAAAGCTGGGTCACAGCTGCCTGCCCCCTGCCCCCTTAAGGGTCCCGCGGGATGGAGACTGGGCTGAGCCATCTCCGTGGTTCCTTTCACCCCCAGGACTCCCCTCGGAGGTAGAAATGCTCCTGTCACACACCCATGTGGCTTCCAACCTCTCCGGGAGCCTGGCACTGCGGAGTGCGTGGGGTCAGCTGGACGCCGCCCTGGGCCTGGACGGCGGGCCCCCCGGCGCCTTGGGCAGCCGACTCCATGCCAGCCTGGCCCACACGGTGCCCGGCCTCAGGCGCTGGGGCCTCCCCTTCTCTGTGGACGGTCAAGGCCACTTCCAGGTGGGTGGGGGGCTGGGCCCAGGGCCCCGTGGCGGGGGTAGCGGGTCCGAGGGACACCCACAGCTTCTCTTCTGCGCAGAGCACGGGACACCGTGTGGCGGCCAGGCTGACGGCGAGTGTGGACGGCGAGCAGCTCCACGTGGCCCTGGAGGCCAGGCGACAGCGTGGCCACCACGGGCTGGGCCTGGGGCTGCACCACGGCCTCTCGGCGCTGCTGGGCACTGTGCCCGCGCAGTTCTGGGTGAGTGACCCGCCCCACGGGTGCACCCCAGCTACCTCTGTCTTTCTCCAACTTCAGGGGTCCCCCCATGCACTGGTTCCTGCCACCTCCCTGACCCTCCCCAGGTCCCGCCCAACCCCATCCGGCCCCTCCCACCCTGCCTGGCCCCTCCCCTGACCTCTCCATGTTCCCTCCCAACTTCTCATTCTCCCTTCCATCCACCATCCCTTCCATCCTTGCCACCCTGGCTGTATCTCTTCCTCTCTTTCTTCTGTCCGCTTGTCCTCTCCTGCACCTGTCCTGTCACCAACCCCCCCATCTAGTAGAAGCCATATTACCTTCTCACTTACCGGTTACGTGACTTTGGGCAAGTTGCTGGCTCTTTCTGTGCCTCAGTGTCCTAATCTGCAAAATGTGACTGCCGACAATTCCTAGAACCAGTTAGAACCTGGCACACGCAGGCCCCCCGAGGACATGAGCTCTGGTTCCTTTGGTTTAAGGATGATGCTGGGGGTTAGTGCTCTGGTTTCTGGACTTCTTGTTGGGGGTTATTTTCCCAGGGAGGTTTCCACAAAGGGAGATGGGGCTGAGCTGGTGTCTGTGCTCCATCTGGGCTCCAGGCTGGGGGAAGAGGCCTCCGGTTGCCATCTTCCCGACCATGGCTGTCAGCACGCCCCCATCCACTCTGCTGGTCTCCACAGGTCAACTGCAGTGGAGACTCCTCGCCTGCCCAGCTGTCAGGGCTCTGCTGGGGGGACTTCGCCAGGCAGCCTTTTGAGGTACGTGGGTCTCTGTCATGGGCAGGACAGTGGTGGCTGATGGTGGTCCAGCTTATGGAGCTCCACACTCTCCTGGGCCGGGCACAGGGGGACAGTGGGCGCTCTCTGTCACAGGCAGATTGTGGCAGGGAGGCCTCCTTGAGCTGTGGCAGGTCCTGTGGCTCCTGCACCTGGGCTGCACTAGACACGGGGCGACCGCGGGGCTGCCTGCAGACCTTGTCAGTGCTGCTCTGTAGGCAACTGAGTGGGCAGCTGGGTGCAGGCCTGGCCTGACTGAGCTTTGTAGCTGAGGGCGGTGGAGGGGGACGTAGCCCAGAGGACTGCCTGGGGGAGGAGGACAGGGGTATTTCTTCTCCTGAGCCCCAGTTTTCTGGCCTGGCTGTGTGCTGACATTCCCCCCAGGAGCTGGGTCACTTTCCCAAGGTCACACTGGGGCCTAAATGGTGGGAGGGTTAACGAAGAGAAAATGGGGGTCAGGACTGAAAGGGTTTTAACAGGCGGGACAGAGGGGCTGCCCCCCCCCCATGAAGTTGAAGAGCCAGGGCACATGGAATCGGCAGCTACCCTCAGGGCACACACTCGGGGGCGAGGCGGTTGCTAGAAAGAGTAACTGGGGAAGGACTGGGACGGGAGCGGGGAATGGGCAGCCCTTCCCTCAGATAGCTGTGGTCTGGAATTCCGGGAAAGGGCTAGAAGTGCAGGCATTCCTCAGTTCTGGAGCAGCCCAGCAGCATCCGGCCGGGAGAGCCTGTGGTCTGGGCCCCCCAGCCACCCGCGTGCCCGCCACGTGGCCTCCATTTAGCTGCAGTGGGGCCGATAGTGTGTGTTTGCTCCGGCGTTGGTGGTGCCGTCCCCGCTCCGGGGACAGGGGCTGTGAGCAGCTCCGGGTTCTCTCACGGGGGTGCAGGCTGGGCCCCCAGGTTCTGAGAATACAGCACCCAGAGAAGTGGCAACTTCCTCTGGGGGCATTAAGAAAGGACACATCCCAGACAGGCCACAGGAGCGAGGTCGAGAGACCTGAGACTCCATCACGGAAGTGGGAGGAGGACGCTCGGGGGTGGACCCAGAGACTGGTCTATGGGGAGGGGACATCGGGGACCCTGAAATGAGAGGCCAGACTTCTTCGTGACTCCCTGGAAGCCGTTTTCAGCTCTTCAGAGAGAAGCAATTTGTGGGACTAGAGTTTGTTCACTGGGTATGTGGGGGGCCCAGGGTTGGGGGTTCCCTTGACCACCCAGGCCAGGCAGAGGGTGCACCGCCGCTTGGTGGGGTATTCTAGGGACACCTGCTTGGCCTCACCTTGCCTTTCTTGGGGGCAGAATCTGACTGCGTGGTCCTTGAACGGCTCCCTCCTGGTCCACACCTGCACGGGCAGCTTGGCGGCTCTGGTATCTGCTGGGGACACGTCCGCCCGGGCCCATGTCCACACGGCCTGCGGCCACCGCCACACCCATCTGGATGCCAGCCTCCAGCACGTGTGGCCTCCCCTTCAGGCTTTGGGGGTTGCCCCCAACAACCACATCCAGGTGTCTGTGGGGGGACACGAACCCCCCAGGGCCGAGCTGGACGTGGCCCTGGGCCAGTGCACACTGACCGCTCATGGGGACGTCAGTACTGAGGCCAACACCACTCACGCCAACTGGACCCTGTCCCTGGTGAATCGCTGTCCTCTCCTGGAGGTAAGCCTGCTCCCCACCCTGGCCGTGCAGGGCCTGACAGGGCTCCCTCCTCCGTCTACACTAGTGATTTCTTCCTGTCTACTCAGCTCTGCACTCAGCATGAAAATTTTCCGTCTTTTTGCTGTTATCACCTGATTTGGGGGATGCATCAATTACAAAGCTTTGAGCCAAATACGGAACCCAAACTGAATTTTCTCCCTTTTCACAAAGGGCCCCCCTGGTTGTCTTCCTTTCTGGGGCTCAAGCTGATTCTTTTCTCCTGATCTCGCTTGTCCCGCCACTGGGATTAAGGGTCTGGGAGTAATCCTGAGAATATTGAGAAGAAGCAGCTGACTTCTGTGAGCACTGTGTGCTGAGTGCTTTGCGGCTTCTCCGACGTGCTCCCCAAATCCTCACCCCCTCTAGGAAGCGGCTGCTTGTGTCCCTAGTCCCAGGGTCTGGGGCCCAGAGAAGTTGGGAGACCGGAGTGGAATTAACCCCATCACTCCCCTCCTGTTCCCATCTTGGGTGGGTGCCTCCACGTGGGGCATGCCGTCAGCCCCTGTGGGTCAAGTCTCTTAGGCTCTCTGCCCTCCAGCCAACCATCATTGGTACCGTTGCCGAATTTCTGATAGTCGGTGCTTTCTGGGTGCCTGGCTCTGGCCGGCAAGTCACAAGGATTAACACGTTGACGTCTCCCAGGGACTTAGGTTGCTATGACCAACCCCCATTTCCCAGATGGGTAAACTGAGGTTGCAGGTTCAGAAAGATGGAGTCAGTGGTGGAGACTGGAGCCCACATCTGTCAATGGGGTACCCATGGTATCGGCCACTTTGCAGAGGAAGGTGCCGGTAGAGTTGAGGCCATAGGGCAACAGCGCCCTCTTCCCAGCCAGGCCCATCCCCAAGGCCTCCCCGACCTTGGCTTCTGAAGCTGCCCTTCAGTCCAGCCACTTCTCCGTATTCCAGGCAGCGAGCATCCCGCAGGCCTTGCACTCCGAGGACAGCCTGAGCTGGGGCCCCTGCGAGGTCGGTCTGGCCACGGGCCTCCGCGGTGACCGTGGAGACGCCCACCTGCAGCTCGCCCGCACTGCGGGCCCCAGACCCCAGTCGTCGGGCGCCTGGCCCGCTCCCTGCCCCCACTGGGCCACGTGGGCCTGCCACCCAGCAGCGCCGTCAGCCTAGCTGGCCAGCCCCGCCCTGCCGCCCGGCTCCCTGGCGCTCCAGCTGGGGCCACGCCGGCTGCATGGGACGCTGGAGCCGCGCTCTGGGACCCGGAGCACGTGGGCACTGGCCACCGAGCCCAGCTGCCCGCTGCCCGCTGCTGGAGGTGTGTATGGCCCGCCCGCGAGGCGGCTGGAGGGGCTTCCAGAGCCCCTGCCGGTGTGCGGGCTGAGCCTGGCTGCCTCCTCCCCCAGGCGCAAACCAAGATCCCAGCCATGGTTTCCCAAATCCTCTCTCCAATACTCGGTCCCTCTCTAGTCTCGTATTCCCGTTTGGGAGATGGGGAAATCGAGGCCGAGTGAGATAAGAGTCACTCAGCGCTGTGCCACAGAAGGACCACAGACTTGGAATTTGTGAATTTGTCTTTGCAGGGAAATTCTGAGTGCAGGAAGGCAATGAGGGGTGCTCCCCTCTGCTGACGGTGGGGACAGGCACGTCTTGGTTATGAAGCCACAGGCTGGGCTTTATCCGGGCCGAGAGATGGTCTGAGAATTGTCCTGTGGTATTTGGAGAGGGGAACCCGAGTCTCAGGAAAGGGGGACACTGAGTCCAACAAGAACGCCAGAGACAGACCACCCTGCCTGTCACCTTGTCTCCTCCCTCCCGATAGAGCTTCCTGGGGGTAGGGACGGGGTCCGGTCCCCTCGGCATCCCCGAGCACTCACGGGTGTTGTCGCTATTAGAGCAGCTCATGGCTGAGACACCCATGAGAGCAGAGAGCATCACGGGAGGCCCGCCCACTCGAACTCTAGGATGATGGGGAAGGTCTTCCTTTGCCGTCCAGGACAGTAGCCACTGGCCACAGTGCAACGGAGAAACGGAATTTCTCCTTTTACTTCATTTTAACTTAAATGGAAAGAGCCTCACGTGGTTAGCGATTGTCGTATTGGACAGCCTAGATGAGAGGCACAGACTGGTGAGCCCCAGTATCCCCATCTGTCTTATGGGGACAGTGGCTCCCCACTTCAGGGCTGGGAACAGGCCGAAGAGAGCAATTAGCACGAGGCTATGTGGGTACTGAGTTTCTACCCTGGACAGTTGTGTGTTGTGATTGCTGCCCTGTTGTTGTTACTGGCATGGAGGGCGAGGGAAGCACAGACTGGGGGGCTGGGGGCTAGACGGATTAGAGGGTGGCAGATGGAGAATCAGATTCGTTCCTGACCTGGGACCTCTCTCTGACCCCCTCTGGTCTGGCAGGGCCTGGGCCTCCCAGCAGGGACTGAGATCAGCGGCTCCCTGCAGGCCGCAGGCGGGGAATCAGAGGTGTCCGGGACCCTCGCATCGGCCGGCCAGACCGCCTCCCTGACCTTGGCGGGGGCCGTGCACCAGACCGAAGCCACCCTCCGAGTGAAGCTGAGTCACACGCTGCCCACGCTGCGGGCCTTCCCCCCAGAGGCCTTGCTGGCCGTCCAGCTTGGGTGGGAGGCCGGGCGCCGGCTGGGTCTGGAGCTGCAGGCGGGGGCCTGCGAGCTGCAGGGTCGCGGCGAGCTGCGCCTGGACCGCGGGCTAGAGTGGTGGGTGCTGGCCGAGAGCTCCTGCGAGGCCCTGCAGGTAGGTGGCCGTGCAGTGTGGGGGAGTGGGCCCCAGGGTCTCCAGGGGGCGGGCAGGGGCCTTTTTTCAACTACTGGAGAAACAAGGAAGATTGAGTGAATCCCAGAGGAAAGGACTCGTCAAAACCTTATTGAGCCCACTCTGTGCCCTGGAAATAGAGCCACGGACCACGCAGAGATAAATACTGCCTGGGGGAGACAGGCAACCCCGGCATCTGTCAGTGGAGTGCAGACTGTGTTAACTAGTGATAAGGACTGCAAAGACGCAGAAAGCGGGAACAGGGGAGTGAACGACAGGACAGATACTGCAATTTTTACAAGTTGGTCAAGATTGGCCTCAAAGACAAGATGACAGTTGAGCAGAGACTTGAAGGAGAAGGAGGAGGAGCCGTGTGGATATCTGGGAAAGAGTCTTCTACGCAGGGCCAGTGCAAAGGTCCTGAGGCAGAGCCAGAGAGGCCAGGGCTTTTGCTAGGACCTGGGTCAGCAAACTCTTTCCCTCAAAGTCCAGAGAGTAAATATGTTCAGCTTTTCACGTGGTGCAGCCTCCGTTGTGACTACTCAGCCCTGTGGCTATAGCACGAAACGCCATAGACAATATCGACACAAATGGATGTGACCGTGTTCCAATAAAGCTTTATTTATAGCAGGAAGTAGTGGGCTTAATGTGGCCCATGGGCCATCGTTTGCTGACTCCTGTTTTATGAAAAGCACATGAGGTGGGAGAGCACTCAGATTCAGGATGCTTTGTAGAGGCTGAGAGAGAGGACTGGGTGGAAATTTGGGTGTGGGGGTGCGAGAGAGGCGATGGGGGAGCAGGGTGCCTCTTCTGCTTGTGTCCCGTGTGACAAGAGGGCTGGGGTACTGTTCCCTGTGATGGGGAGCACGGAGGAGGGGGAGGGTTGGGGAGGTGTCCCGGACTCGGTCCCATCTTGGACGTGTCGAACTTGCCAGGACTATTGGACGCCCAAGAGAAGATGCTGGGGGCAGCTCTGGGAGTCAGGAGGTTGGCTGTGGTCTCTGAAAGCCACGGGACTGGCTGAGATGAGTGTGGGGTGGGTGTAGACAGAGCCAGAGAATCAGGGAACAGCCACGGGTCCCAGGTACCGGGTACTGAGAACAAGCCAGGGAGGAGGAGAAACCCAAGGGAGGAGCGGCCCGGAGGCCTGGGAGGAAGGTCTTCTGAAGAGGGAGGGGGTCGCGGGGTTGGACGCTGTGGTCAGATGGGCGGATGTCTCAGCAAGGCCACCTGTGAGGCTAGGAAGCACCAGACTGAGTTGCGGCTCTGCCCCTCTGTCTCTGGGTGGCCTTGCGCAAGTCATCGTTCCTTTCTGGGCCTCAGTTTTATCACGAAATGGGGTGTAAAGGACCCCCCTGCTGTCAGGATTCGTTAAAAGGGCAGACACCCGCTGCCCAGCGGGGCCCGATGTACAGTGGGGGCTGGAGAATGACCGTGTCTTTCCCGCCCCGCGCTAGGGCGAGGAAGCCAGAAGGCGCTCTATGTAGCAGCCTTGCCGTCAGTTTTCTGGAGGGCCCCTCTGTGTGTGGGGAGCAGGTGTCTGGGTCTGCCCGGGGAGGGGGAGGGGGAGGGCTCGCCAGCTCCCCTGGTTGCGAGACTCTTTGGGGGTTGGTTCACAAGACTGGGTTCCCTTGGCTGCCAAAATCAGATCCCTGGGGACTTGGGGAGGCCGGCGGGGGGGGGGGGTGTTCGTCCAATAGTGGAGAGCTACAGCCGGGGGGCCCTTGGGCACTTAGAGAACTTGATCAAAGTCGCAAACCCTCTCCTAGAAGGACATTCACGCCGCATTGGGCGGACAGTTGAACAGGGAGGCCTTCAGACCCCCGATAACCACTTTGAACCCTGTCCTGGTCAAGAGCCCTGCTTTCATGTCTCTTTAAACCCCTGCAGGCCCTGGGGGTCCTGGGCCGAGTCAACAGCTCCGGGGCCGTCGTGCTGAACTCAGAGGCCCTGGACGCCCGGGCGCTGGTCTCCGTGAACCACAGCACGCTGAGGGGGCTGCTGGTCCTCAGGACTACCGAGGTGAGGACAGGGGGTCAGGGGCCTGGGGCTGCCCGGGAAGGGGTGCTGAGGCCCGAGGAGAAGCACCGGGCGCTGTCCTAGCTCCAAAGAGGCCCCGGGAGATGGGAGCCTCAGGGAGATGGGAAGGGTGAGGCTTGCAAGAAGCAGCCCCTCGGCCCCCCTTTCCTCTTGCTTGTTGGCTTTAAAAGAGAAAGTTTTATGGAAGTACAACGTAAATACCACAAGGAGGGCGCAGACATGAAAAACGCTCAGCTTGGTGAAATTTTCGCAAACCAAACACCACCCGCCTCAGAGCACAGAATGTGACCAGAACCCCAGAAGCCCCCCTCCGGCCCCTTCCTCTCCCAGACACGCCCGGGAGTCCCCATGCACGCGAGTTCTCACATGTCCCGCCCGCAGAAGCACATGGCGCGTTGCTGTGCACACCCGCCTCTTGTTCAACCTCATGGTGGTGCGGGGCGCCCGGGGCGGGGGGGGGGGGGCGTCGGTGAGGCATCCCGACTCTTGGTTTCGGCTCGGGTGGTGATCTCGGGGTGGTGAGATCGAGCCCCGCGTCGGGCTCTGCGCTCAGTGTGGAGTCGGCTTAAAACTTTCTCTCCCTGCCCTTCTCCTTCCTCCCCTCAAATAAGTAAATCTTAAAAAAAAAACAAAAAGCCATACGTTTGTGAGATCGTACGCCTTGCCGATCGTACCTCACGGCCGTATACCGTGATTCGTCCGTCCGTTCTACCGGTTAGCTTTTGGGTGGTGTCATCCTTCTGTACATCTTACTAATTAACTAACCACGTGCCTATTTTTGTTTTGTTTTCGAAGTTTTTGTTGTGGTAAAGTAGACCTACACTTTACCATCTTAACCACGGGTGAGTCTAGAGTTCGGTGGTCTTCAGAATAGCCACGTTCTCGCGCCCCCTCCCCACCCTCCGTAGGCAGGACTCGTCACACTGCAGAACTGCAGCTCTGTTCCCCGGACCCACAGCCCCCCACCCCGCTCCCCCCAGCCGCCACAGCTGCCCTTCCCCTTTCTGTGTCTGAGTTGGGTGCTCTACGTGCCTCCTAGAGGGGACATCGCAGTGTCTGTCCGTCCGTGGCTGGCTTCTGGCGCGGGGCGTCGCGTGCTCAAGGTGGTAGCGGGTGTCAGAACGCCGTTCCTGCTTCAGGCTGAGCAATACCGCACCGCCTACCCAGCGTCCCTCAGCTGCCACCCGGGTCGCTTCTACCCTTTGGCTGTGGCGACTCTCCTGCCATCAAGCCCCTGCTTTCAATTCTCAGGGACATAAGTGCCTGGTTTTTGTCTTACAAATAGCACTGCCTCAAGCACTCGTGTGTGTGTGTGTGTGTGTGTGTGTGTGTGTGTGTGTGTACAGGCACCGAGTAGAACTGCTAGTTCAGAGGGCGTGTGGAAGGTCAGCTCCACCTGCTTGAATTTATGGGGACTCCTTGGCCTTTCCAGAGCTCCCCGGGACAGCCACCAGCCATCACCAAACTCAAGTGTGCGGAGCAACCTTGCAAGTCGTTGAGCAGCGTTCTGAATGTCTCGGGAGTTTTTGTCTCGGGGCCAGAGGGTTTTCCTTTCTGCTGCATCCAACCCACAGGGCGTGTCCTTCTCAGATGTTCTGTGGGTCCCTCCCTGTACCTCCCCGAAGCCTTTCTTTCCAAGGTTCCTCTCCCGGGATCCTCCCCTGTGAATTTTGGGCTGGCCACTTACTTTCAATCAGGCGTCCCAAATGCATTCGCTGCACTTGGTGGAAATTCCCCAGACTGTTTTTCTACCGTGCAATGGCCAACAGGGCTTGATTGAATGACTGAGTGGCTTGTGTTGTCCTCCGTGGGAGAATCCGGCCACCACCCGGGCACTGAGCCCTTGTTTCTCTTGCTCCTCTGCAGAGCCAGCGGGAGGTCGATATGTCGCTCGTGCACAACCTGCCTCAGCCCAGTTCCTTGGGCCTCCCAGCCCGGGTCCTGCTGCAGCTGGCCGCCCAGAGCCATGGGCCCAGCTACAGATGCGCCTTGCGGGTCGGAGTGGACGGCAGACAGGTGTGGGGCTCTGCAGGGGGAGGGGGGGCTCGGGAGCTAGGGGTTCGTGGGGGTTGTGGGGACAGCCCAGCCCCGCGGCCCAGGTCTCACAGTCGTCCACGCCGACAGGTGTCCGAGGAGCTGACGTTCACTCGGCAGCCAGAGCTCCGGTCCCTGAACTACACACTCGAGCACAACGTCCCCCTGCTGCGGACACTGTGGGTAGAGGACAAGCTGGGCCTGCAGGTCAGCCTCGGCGAGCGCCGGTGGTAATGGAAATCCATGCATTCGTTCATGCATTCATTCAGCCATTCTTGGAAATAGGGTGGAGACAAGGGGCTGGTGGAATACGGTTCAGACTTCCCTCTGAGCCTCAGTCTCTTCATCTGGAAATTGGGGATAGTGCTCCTTTCCCTAGCCCAGCCACATGCCCCTGGGACCGTTACACATTCTCCTTTTCCAAAGCCTCCCTGCGGGCTCAGTGCTGGTCCTTGACCCCCAGTTCACCTTCTCCACATGCTCTCCTTGGGTGGGCTGGGCCCGTGTCTCCCTTCGGTGCGATCCGTGCACTGAAGCTCCCCACTTTCTCCCTCTCCTGGGCCCCAGACCCGCAGGTCCGTCTGTTTGTATATCTCCACTTGGAGGCCTGCTGGGCACCTGGCTGGTCCAACCCCGCCACCTGCCCCTCCCGTTGCCCCATGTCCGTGTCACCTCAGCCCCGCAGCAGCACAGGACAAACCCTCAGTGTCATCCTTCATCCCTGTTTCACTCACACGCCGGACCGCGTTCAGCAGATGCTGGTGGTGTACCCTCCCACACGTACCCGAAGCCCGACCCCTCGTCCCCACCTCCAGCTTTGTCGCCTGCTCCGGGCCACCGCAGGTCACACCTGGGGTCCAGCCGCCAGCTGGGCTCCCGGCTTCCACCCCTGCCCCCTCTGGTCTCCTCTACCCAGAGCCCCTCCACATCCATGTGTGTTCCTCGGGCACCAACCTGACACCAGAAAGCCTCGTGCAGGGCTCTGGTCCCGCCCCAACCTGAGCTCACCTCCCCGGGACTCCGGCTCGCTGCCCTGTCCTCAGACTTGCCAGATGCTTCTTCCCTTTGATGCCCACCGCCCACTCCTGGCTTCCCCGGGTCTTTGCGCACAGGTCCTTTCTCTGGCCGTCCCTGAAGAGTCCTGCCCTGGTCCATGCCACCCCCGCCCTAACCCTCTGTAAAGAAGATGCTCTTGCTTCTCCTCGGCCGCGCGGAGCACTTCTGGGACAAGAAGGGTGGGGGACACCCCCCCCGGACCAATTTCCTGGCACCACCTTCCCTGCATGTGGATGTGTTTGCCCACCCCGAAGCCCCCGAGCCCCATAGTCAAGAGATTTTCACGGGGCTTCATCCCGTGAGCACGATGGATGGTGAACTCACTCTGCAGCCCCTCCTCCCTGCCGGGGGCCGGGGGCCAGGGGCAGGGGCTGAAGGTTCCAGCTTATAACCGGGGCTTGGTCTTTCTGGGGAGCCCACCGAGAGTCACGTCAGTAGGACAAAAGGCACTTGTCTCGCCCAAGTAATTCCAAGGGATTTAGGAGCTCTTGTGTAAGGTGCCCCTCTCTCCCCGTCACTGGTGTGATCACAGACCAAGTATGAGCAGGACCTGGGGACAAAGGCGTGTATACCTACGCCTGTGTGTTTCTTATTCTTTAACACCCTCCCTGATCGCTTTCTCTTTTCCATCATCTTCCTGCCTGGCCCGCGATGCCTTCTGCCTTGTCCTGGTCTGTCTCCCGCAGCGGGCGTCCCGGCTGCACGGGCTCCGGCCTTCCTGTGTTGCGTGCATGACCGCGTCTCTAGGTGCAGAACAGGGCCTGGCACATACTAGGCGCTCAGCCAACGTCATGGAAGGACGGTGGGGCAGCACTTCCTGCCCCATAGAGCGGCTGACATCGCACAGGGAGGGGCTTTGTGCTGCGTGCCCAGCCCGCGCTTGCCGCCGCTGCTCCGATCAGCTGCAGAGGTCTCAACCTCAAAGCTTTGGGGGGCCAGGTGGAGAGCTGAAATGGGTCAGGTGGGCTGCCTGGGGACAGGGAGAGCTCATGCCCCGTCGAAGATCTTCCCAAGTTTCTTATATTTTGCAAACTTTTTTATTGTGGTATGATACATAGAAGAGTTACCATGTTAAGTGTTTTAAAGTATTTAAAGTTCAGGGGCACTTAGTCCATTCACAACGGTGCGCCACCCTTCTCTCATTCCAGAAGTTTGTCACCACCCCACATGGAACTGCGGGCCGCCACTCCTGGGCCAGCACGCGCCCCCCCCGCCCCCCACCCCCAGCAGCACAGCGCAGGCAACCTTATTCTTCCTTAAACTGACCCCTGCAAGGGGTCTCAGCTCCCCCCGCCGCAGCGCTGTGGGTCAGCGGGAGCCAGAGCTGGGCCGGGCTGGCTTTCTCTGCTCCGGGTGAGGCACCCTCTCCTGCGTGTCATTCCAGGCCTCTGTGGACGTTCCCAGGGGCGGCTCCGGCTTTGAGCACTCCGGCCGCATCTCAGCAGGGCCCACCTCCCTGAACTACTCCGTGAGCTGCTGTCGCCATGCCGGGTACCTGCAGCTTGCTGGCTGGAGTGAGCACAACAGCGTGACCCTGCTGCAGGCCGGGCTTCCGGGCAAGGCCCGCCTGTGCGCCGAGCTGCACACGCATGGTAAGGCGCCCCGGGCACTGCCCCAGCTCCGGCCGGCCGGCCTCCCCCACCCCGGAGCCTCCTCGCCAGTCTCAGAGCCAAAGGGCATCTGAGTCCCGGGAGGCCTGTATGCCTTGCCGAGGCGCGCCGCAGGCGTGTCATCGCTAACGGTGCTGGAGGCCGGGTGTCTGCAGGGCCACGCTCCTGCCCCAAGCGCTGTGGGGAGACTCTTTCCTGCCTCTTCCAGCTCCCGGAGGCCCCAGCTGGTCCTCGGCTTGTGGCCGCATCCCTCTGATCTCTGCCTCTGTGTCTGTGCCCCTTCTCCTCTTCTAAGGACCCCAGTCATTGGATTAGGGCCCTCCGTGCTCCAGGAAGCCGCATCTCAACCTGATCTCCTCTGCAGGGGCCCCATTTCCGAATAAGGTCACATTCATAGGTACTAACGGTGACGGCTTCAACATAATGTTTAGGGCTAAACAGTTAAACTTCTAAAGGAGGGGGGAGTAGTAAGGGCCAGCATTGATTGAGTGCTTACTGCATACCAGGCAAGCTCTCCATGCACAGGACCTCAGTGAATCTGCTCGGCCATCCATTCACACCCAGAGAAGGTCGAAGCCCATAGCAGGAACCCTGAGCTTTCGGGACCCACACCCTCAGTTCTCTCACCCCATCTTCTGGTCCCTGCTCATTTCACTCCTTGCTAGTCCTCAAACACATCAGGCTGGCTTCTGCCTCAGGACCTTTGCACATGCTGTTCCTCTGCCCAGGAAGCTCTTCCCTGCACATCTGCTTGCCTCGATCCCTCACCACCTTCAGATATTTTTCAAATGTCATCTCAGTGAGGCCTTCCCCTCCCACCCTATTTATTGGTACCCCACCTCCCTCGAGCTCACTCCATCCCTGTGTCTGTCTTGGTCGCTCTAACATACTATGTAACTTAATTACTCAGTAGCTCCACGTCTCATTGCTTGTCTTCTGCCCACCCCACACTGGACTGTCCACTCCACAAGGACAGGGATGCCTGTTTTGGAGAGTGGACTATAGTCGGTATTCAATTAAACATCTGTTGAATAAATTTGTGAATATATGAGGTAGGGCTTAGTAACTGTCCCATTCTGCAAGGGAGGAATGGGAGCTCAGAGAGGCTGAGTCACATGTTCCAGGCCACACAGCCATTGAACAATGAGATCAGGACTTGAACCCAGGCAGTGTGACTCCAGAGCCCCACGCTGACCCCTGTGCAGAATGCAGAGATCAGGACCCCTGGGGGGTTCCCCTGTCACTTGGGTCATCTCCTGCCCTCGAACTTTTCTATCCTTGGCTTTCAGCCCCCTGTGGGCTGAGTGGGAACCTGGATCAGACAGGGGAACTGATCTCACAGAGGAAGGGCTTACTGGGGACGTGGTAGGTAAATAACTGGATGGTCATTCCAGGATGAGCAGGTTCCTGGCCGCTGAGAGGTCTGCTGTGGTCGTCTGCAGCCAGGGAGACATCTCAGCTCTGCACTGTTGCCCACGTTTGGCTGCCCCCACCCTCGGGGGCACTTTCTGCCCGGCCTTACCATTCTTGGTGTCCCCGACAGTCTGAAGCATTCCCGGGATGGAGACTGGGGACCCTTCAATGTGTGTCCCCTCCTCCTCGGGCCCCATGCACAGCAGGTGCGTGTGACTGAACAGTGCCCAGGGAAGGAGGGAAGGCGACACTTCCTGGGACCTGTGTGCCCCATGGGCAGGTGTTCTCAGGTGTGTTATCTCTATTCATCTTGGCTATGTCACTCAAGGTGGGCAGGCTGTGCCCACCTTACTGATGAGGAAATCGAGGCTTAGAGTGCCACCTGCCCCCATGGGCCCAGATGGCAGGTGATGGCCCTGGGCCGGGTGTTACAGGCTGGAGCCGTGAGCTGCGCCCCCCTTCCCCCTCCCCCGCAGGGAACCTGGCCTCTGATGCGGGCTAGGCTTCACCTCTTTACCCTGGAGAACCCTTTCCAACTGTAGCAGGGGGGATCGAAGTCCAAATATAAGAACAAAGCTGCTGGAATCGCCTTTCCTGGAGGGTTTCCCCCGCCTGCCATGATGAGGTGCGGTGGGGCTGGGAGGCAGGGCCCTGGAGGTTCCCGCATGGATGGGATGGGCGGGGACCCTCCAGCCTGGGCCGGTGGGCTGCAGGTCAGTATCATTCACTCTCATTTGGATGTTTGATAAACCCAGAGAGCAGAATTTATTTGTCCGTTTCCTCACTCCCTCTTGTGTGTCCAGAGCTGTGCCAAGTGCTGGGAACAGAGCAGGGAACAGACTAAAGGCCCTGCCCTCACAGGACTGACCGTTCTCAGGGAGGGAGAAGGAAGGGTTGGGAGGTATTTGAGGTGGGCACTCAGAGGTGTCATCTCAGCAGCAACCCCGGGAGGAGGAGCTGGCCAGGCCACAATCGTCGAGGGGGACACCACCCAACAGATGAAGTCCCAGGGGCTCAGAGAAGTGAAAGCCTTGCCTGGCATTGATCCCACATGCACAGGGAGGTGAATGGGGTCCCCTGCAAACTGTGCCCTTCTCTTCCCCTAGAGACCCAGGCCCGGGCCAGCTTGGCCCTCCACAGAGGGGATGGTGTCAGCATGGACGTGGCAGCCCTGGTGTCCTGGCCGATGAACGGCTCCCTGGAGCTGGTGGTGAACGCCAGCCACACGGCCCCCGCTCTCCGGAGTCTGGGCCTGCCCTTCGCCAGCCAGGTGAGGAAGGGGTGGCCCCCCCCAGGCCAGCCTGGGCTCCCCCCTAATTCTGTCCACTCCATCTAGTTCCCCAGCATGCAGGGGACCGACTGTGTGCCCTACAGATGCTCCTGTGCCATCTCTCCAGCACTTCACAGTTTGTAGAGGCTGTTAGTGATGTCGCCAGCGTCTGCCAGGGTGTCTCTGTGGTCCCAGCTACGGGGCGTGTGCACGGGCCTCCAGCAGCCCGGTTCCAGCTCCCCGTCCGTGTGCTTTCTGCCCTTCTGCCCTTCCATTCGAGCCGAAACCCAGCCTTCGTAGTTGGGCACGTGCTCCGTGCCGTCCTGGGGGTTTTCTGCGTCCTGATTGATTTCCTCCTCCTGACACCCCGCAGAAGACAGGCGACATAGTTCTCATGAACCCCAGCTCTGGACGTCAGATCGCAGCTCTGACTCGTGTGCGCTGTGTGGCCTCAGGCAAATTCCTTAACCTCTCTGTGCCCTCAGTCTCTTCATGAAATGGGGTTGATAACTGTACCGGTAACATGGGGTTTCGGGGGCTGGAGAGCGTTCGCACCATGAACGCACTTCGGGTGGTGCCTGGTACAGCAGATGCTTTAGAAGCTTTCGCTGCTGTGACAACAGCCCCAGGCCTACCGTCTGTGAGTCACACGTGTGTGTCTCACCAGCCCAAGGTCACCTAGCAAGGAAGCAGCAAAAGGGACTCAGGCTCGCCCCCGGGCCCTTTCTCACGATGCCCTCCCACCTCTGAGAAGGGGAACCTGCTGTGGCCCCCTGAATGGGGCCAGGCCCTGGTCACCGTCACTTGGCACAAGGTCGCTAGGCTCTCTGGCTGCCCTGCAAGTCACAGTTCATTCTGGAAGCTTCATTTACAATCTCCTGTTTTGGGTTACCAGCACTGCCCTGCCCCCACTCCACTCTGCTGCAAGGAGAGGCCTTTCCCAGAGTCCCGGTCACCCCTCGTGCAGAGGGTCTGTGTCACTGTACCCCAGAACTCAGCAGACCCAGTTCCTGCTCTCCCTGACCTCCCCTCAGTCCGCTTTTTCTGGCCTTAGGCCCAGTGGTGGGGAGATGTGGTGGAGCTCACTCTTTGCTGATGTCTGAGGTGCGGGTCCGGTGGGGTGCAATCTGGGCTGCCGGGAGGGAGCTACGGAGTGGGGCCTGGGAGGGTCCTCAGGCCCCCTGCACTCCCCACACCTCACAGCCTACTCCTTCCACAGCTCGTGTTCCAGGAGTTTTGGGCAGAGGAACAGATGCGCTCTTCTCTACGGCTGACCTGTGATTCTCAAGCCAGCCTGGTGCTCGACGTGCGTGGCCAGAGCCGGGCGCTCCGGTGAGGGGTTCTCTGCAGCTCTGGGGGCCCCTCCCCTGAGAAGAGAGGGGTGGGTGAGGGTGACCTCAGCGGAGCCCTGCTGTGTGCTGACCTCCAGCCCCCAGCACCTCCTTGGCCCTTCCCCACGGGCCCACTGCACAGATATGGAAAGGAAGACTCAGTAACTCGCCCGAGGTCACACAGCTAGTAATATAACCTTGACCTTTGGGGGCAGGACATGGACGAGCAGCTCTTGGTCTCACAAACTAAATGGCTGCCCGGCCCAGTGCTCAGCGGCCTCATGCACGTAAGAAGTCGGGTTCCGCCAGGCTCCAGCGCTCACACGGGGTCCCTGAGGGGGAAGGGGAAGCTAGCTGTGACGGTATAGACCAGTGGTTCTCACCTGGGGCGGGTTTGCCCACCCATCTGGCAATGTCTGGGGGAATTTCTGGTGGCTTCTAGGGGGCAGCGGCCAGAGACGCTGCGGAAGCTCCTACAACGCACAGACCGGCCCGCAGCCGTGGGCGATACGGCCCCAGATGGCCGTGCTGGTGGGGCGGAGATGCCGTGGTGCGGCGACAGCACCGGAGTGGGGCGCACCCCGGAGGGGCAGCGATGGGGAGCCGTGAGCACCCTGGCCTGAAGGGCCAAGGGGAAGGGTGCCGTGTGCACAGGGCTGCGGGAGCACAGGCTAAGAGCCTGCTGTCCAGACCCTGCAGAGGCCTCTGCTGGCCACAGTGAGGGGGCCCATTGAGGGCCCACAGGAGACCCTCAGCCCAGTGCTCCTCTAGCCCCTTTTGCTGAAGGGGAAACTGAGGCCCCCAGGAGCTTTCCCCACATGCCAGAACCAGGCACAGGCCAGGTGGGGATCGAAACATGTATTGACTGGCACTGGGCTGGGCCCTAACCACTGCCCCGCACTGCCCTCAGGCCTCGGGCTTGCGAACGGCCCTTCCTGGGCTCTGGGTGTGTGTGTGGATCTCCTGCCCTCGGCGGGCGAGCTTGGCCTGGTCCTGACTCAGCCCTGGGCGCCCTTGGGCCTGGACTCAGACACTCTCTCTCCTTCCAGCAAAGAGCTGCTGCTCTCCGGCCAGCACCGCCTCCCCGCCCTCCTGGGCCGCGGCCCCAGCCGAGCCTCCGCCTCAGCCAAGGTAACTGCCCGCCGCCCCTGAGCCCTAACTGGTTCCAGATGCCCGGGCCCGGCCCGCCGGGGAGTGCTCGCACATCCACGTCTGTGCGCGGGCCTGCGGTAGGCCCCAGTGGGCTGCCCTCGGAAACCCCGGGCTCTGGCTTTCTCAAACACCCGCAGACGAACATTCCTGGGCCAGGCCCGCAGCCCCCAGCTGGGCCCACGAGACCCCGGGGGGCCGGGGAGCCTGCTCGCCCAGTGCCTGGCACCGCCTCACCCGGCCTGGCCTGCTCCCGGCAGCTGGATCAGATGGCACAGCCCCTCGAGCAGAGCCAGCGCCCCTCCCAGTTGCCCCAGCGTCTTCCCACGGCCCAGGCTCTCTGCACATCTCCCCGCCCTTGTCTGCGGATCCTCTCCCCACCCGGAACCCCCAGGACAGCCCTTGGTCGGGTACCTGGCCTGCGTGTAGTATTTGGGGGTCCTATCGGGGGGGGGGTAGACAACAGGCCCAGGCTGGTGCTCCCCCCTCCCGCCGTTACCATGACCCGTTTCCCTGTGCGTCCCTCTTCCCCAAACCAGGAAGGCCCCACATAGTAGGTGCTCAGTGGAAGATGTCGACTAATGAGTGAGTGACTGTTACAGTTGCCGACTAGCTGCTTGGTTATTGCACTAGTCCCCCAGCCCCCGCCCGGACTGCCTTGGTTCGCAGAGCACCTACTGTGTGCTGGCCCCGCCCTAGCACATTCCCACACGATTTTAGTGGTTCCCCAGCTTTGCCGCTGACTGCACGGTCAGTCGTTCAGGGGCCTCTTCGTTTCCCCCCAATCTTTATTTTTAATAACTTCCAATCTATAGAAAAGTTATTTTAGAACCGTGAACATTCCCCAGTTGTTAAGAGCCCACCACAACTTTCTGTTCATACTTACGTGTCACGTATATTTTTATATTCACACATGTGCACACGTACATTTTCTTTATCATTAAGAGATGATATGGACTTGTTTCTGGACACGCAGCTCTTTACTCCTAAATGCTTCAGGGAGTGGTTCCAGTAACAAGGCTATTTTCTTATATAATGCAACGTAAGTTCAAAATTCAGGAAATTTAACATGATGTAGTCATACTGTTACCTAATATATGGTCTGTAATAAAATTTCCCTGTTGCCCCAATAATGTTCTTTTAAGCTGCATTTTTTGTTTGTTTTAAATCCCGGACACACTCCAGGATCGTCCAGAGTATTTAGATGCCCTGTCTCCTGAGTGAGTGAATCTAGAACTCAGATCTGCAAACTTGTATTGTAAAGAGCCCGATAGTAAATGTTTTAGCCTTTAAACCCAATATGATCTCTGTTGTAACTGCCCAATGCTGCCACTGTAACAAAAAAGCAGCCATAGACAATATGTAAATAAACAGGCATGGCTGTGTTACAATAAAACTTTATTTACAAAATCGAGTGGTGGGCCAAGTTTGACCCAAAGCAGACCCCTGCTCTAGAAATTTTTCTCCCACCCCGTACCTATTTTTCCCCCAATATTTTATTAAACTTTTCAAATACTGGAAAATTAACAGTTTTAGAGTGAAATTCCACATACCCTCTGCCTCGATGTTCTCACTCCTACTCCTCTTGCTGAATCAGATGGCTCTCCCTCCGTCTGAATTCTTGATGCATTTCAAAGTAAGTTGCAGATATTCATATACTTCCCCCTAAATACATCTTTGTCTCTAGCCACCTTTTTAAAAAAAGATTTGAGAGAGTGTGTGTGCACGCGCGTGCGCAGGGGGCGGGGCAGAGGGAGAGGGAGAATCTCAAGCCAACCCTTCACACTGAGCACAGAGCCTGATGTGGGGCTTGATCTCACAACCCTGGGATCATGAACCTGAGATCATGACCTGAGCCAAAATCAAGAGTCAGACACTTAACCGACTGCGCCACCCAGGCGCCCCAGTCCTTAACCACCTTTAAGAAGAAGTCCTACATTGACCATTTTGACCTGTCCTGGCAGTTCATGTGCAAAAATCCTCCATTTGGATTTGTCAGACTCTTTGTTCAAGATTCAGGTTGAATGCTTTGACTGAGGTCAAGCTAATCTGCGGAGCTCTTTAAAAGTACCAGTTTCTCCATCCTGTCCCCAGAGGTTCTGTTTTCCAGGCTGTAGGTAGGGGCCCAGAATCTGTGTGCATAGCCGGGGCCCCAAGTGAGTCTGTTTCGTAGCCAGTCTAGAAGATGGCCCGTTATTTCATACGATCTTCACATCGACACATTAATAAAGTGTCATTATCCCAATTTATCAGGTTAGAGAGCACAGACCCGGGGGTTAAGGAGCTAGCCAGAGGTCATCCACCCCGTGTGACAGAGATCCAGAATGGGCATGTTTGATGGCCCTGCTTGTGCATTGTGACTTGCGCTAGACTGCCCCCTGCTGTCCACTCTGGTAATGCAATGGAATTCTTGCCTGACGGCCCCAGGCCCGTCGCTGTCTTCAAGTCAGGGTGACAGCATGAAGGACTGGGGGAGATGGTTGCCATGGGCACCCTAGTGGCCTAAACCGAAACTCAGGACCCTCATTTCACTAGATTTCAAACAGTCCAGGAAGCCGTGGGTGTCCGGGGCCAGAGCCTCCAGCCTGGAGCCAGTATCTGTCCGAATATTCCATCAGAGAGCAATGAGAACGTCTTTCACCTGCTTTTCTCCCGATCCAGCTCCAGTACTCAGAGCGTGAAGCCGAGAGCATGGTTTTCTTGGTGGTGGGGGAGAATAGTTTCCACATGGACACCCGGCTGGTGACTGCGAAGGCCAGTGTTACCAACATCATCAGGCTGGAACAGACCTTCCCCCAGGTGCGTGGAGGGCAGCCAGGGAGTGCTGGGGGTGGGGGGGCTCCGGCGGCAGCTCTGGGAGAAAAGAGGGATTTGTGAAGAGCTGTGAAGCAGCTGGAATGTGCTGGAATGGATTCTCAGCTGCTCTCGGGGTCCGTCCCTTCCTCCCTCCCTCCTTCCCTCCCAGATTACTTGCTGAGCCCCTACTAGGGCCTGGGGCAGGCACAAGTCCAGAAGCTGAGGACATTGCCTGGGACGGGACTGGTGGGTCCTTCCTCTCATCAAGTGTCCTGTCTGGTGGGGAGAAAATCACACAATTAAATAAGAAAACATTCCAGATGGAGTGTAGCCAGATGGATACCTTCTAGAGAGAAAAGAAAACGGGGTGATAGGAGTGAGTGCATGGTTGGGGAGCTCTTCAGGTGGCCAGGAAGTCCTCACAAAGAAGGTGACAACTGAGCTAGCCCCGGATGACAAGTGTCAGCCGTTTGAAAATCCGGTAGAAGGGCATTCCGGGCTCAGGGAGTGACACGTGCAAAGGGCCCGGGGCAGGAACGAGTTGGTCTCTCTGAGGAATGGCCGCTGGGCTGGAGCAAGTGGGTGAGGAGGAGATTGCAGAGGTCCGATCGTAGGGCATGATAAGCCACAGGGGGAGTTTGGATTTCGTTCTCTGAAATTGGAAGCCTTTTGAGGACAGGATCCAAATGATGATTTCCCATCCCTCCAGCTGCTGTATGGGGAGTGACCTACAGGGGGCAGCAGAGATACCAGTGAGGAAGCCACTGTGCTTAGGAGGACAGTAAGACATTCAAGAGTAAACTCCCCCCTCCTCCCAGCAAGTCCCCCTGCAGGGCCCTTCAGCCACCCTCCATGGGGGCACCCACCTAACGGGGAGAGTCCTCTTCTCCGAGCCTTTGCATAGGGCGTTCCTTCTGCCTAGAATGCCCTTCCCTGCGTTGTCCACCAATTTCTTTCTCTGTGTTCCTTTGCCTCTTGAGTATCTTTCATGCTACCCTTGTCAGCTTGTCCCATCATTTTCTGTCTCTTGTGATGTCTCCCGCTCTGCCAGGAGCCCCCAGAGGGCCAGGACCAGTCTCGGTTATCTTTGTACCCCAACACTCAGCCCTCAGTCCCGACCATAATGCCTGCTCAGTACGTGCTTGGGAAACCCTACTCCCAGCCACAGCAGCTCCCACATGGCACTGCCCGCGGGTCGGCCCTGGGAGGATGCACCCTCACGTTATCTCAGAGCTTAGCGCCGTTCCTCTCATCCCCTCTTATAGTTGGGGAAACTGAGCTCAGAGAAGTTAGGACACTGGCCCACGGCCACACAGCTTGGAAGTGGAGCTGAGCAGTGGTGATCCTTTCACAGGGCCATGCAGTCTCCTGTGTCCCGCTCCCCGTGCCCCACAACCTACCTCATTGTCTGCCCATTCCTGGGGAGCCTTTGGCCTTATGACTTTGCAATGCATCTGACAGCCCAGCAAACCGTGGATGCCCCACAGACGTTCCCTGTCTCTCCTCTTCTGAAAGTGCCTCTTCTTTCCTACCCCAAGCAGGAGTGTGGGCCGGGTTGCCCAGTGACCCAGTGCTGTCTTTCTCTTCCAGTTGAGCGTTCTTCCCGGGGAGCTGGTCCTGCAGACCTCGTATGAGAGAGCCCATGGGACCCACACCCTGCACCAGAGAGTTCTGTGGGGTGACCAGGAGGCGGTCCTCAACGGGAGCCTGCCTAGGCCCTTCCCCAGGCCCTCTAGGAACCTCAGTCTCCAGGGTGAGTGTCCGAGAGGTCACTGGCAGGGGTGGCCCGTTTGCTCAGCGAACCATCTTTGAACAACTGCCCATCCCAGGTGCCGTTCCAGGCCCTGGGAATCATCGGGAAGTGAGATGGGCCCAGGTCCCTGCCTTCAGGGGAGAGGCCGTGAGCAGGGATGTGAACATGAAAAAAATCACATCAGGGTGTTGCTAAGAGTCAGAAGGGTTTGATTGAGGGGTGCAGGGCTCCTTCAGGTGGGGTAGGCGAGGAAGGCTTATCTGAGGATGTAACATCCACGCTGAGCCCGGAATGATGAGAAGGAACTGGCCGTGGCGGGGATCTGTGGAGGGGCATTGCAAGCAAAAGGAAAGGCAGGTGCAAAGGCCCTGAGGTGGGAACAAGCCTGGGGTTCTGGAGCCACAGCAGCGAGGCCCGTGTGGCGGGAGTGCACTGAAGGGGGGGTGAGGAGAGGAGGCAGGTGGGAGGGCTGAAGGATGCAGGTCACGCAGGGTCCCAGCCGGGTTAGGGTTACCCTGAGTGTGAGCAGACGGCAAGTGTTAGATGGGGCAACCCCGAGCCTCCCCAGGGAGTTTCAGAGCAGAGGCCGACGGTTGGCAGGGGAGGTGAGTGCTGTCCCCCAGTAGCCCCACGGATGGCACATGTGTCCCCGAGGCCCTCCGGGAAACAGGCGGCCCTGGGAGGGCCGTGCCGTCCCACGAACTGTCAGTTTCTGTGTGATGAGCCCCCTTTACATGGAGCAGAGCCTGCCCTGCTGGCTGCCAAGTGGGAGACATAGTGCAGACCCTGCTCCCGGGGGCACAGCTCACCGGGTGGTCGGACGGCGTCTCCCCAGGGTCACGGCCGCCACACGTGTGCCCTCCGAGGCAGAGGAAACGTGTGGCTCCTCAGCGCACCAGGGCAGCATGCGGGCGTGTGCACAGGGTTTGTGAGGGGGCTGAGCAGCTGGGGGACCCTGCCCTGTGGTCACGGAGCTGAGGAGCTGAGCGGTCAGAGGCTGGAAGGGATGAGGGTTATGGCTCTGAGTGTGGGGTGCACGAATGTTCCCTGCACCGATGACCAATGGCCCATGACCCGATGACATCATTGGTGTCACCGACCCTTGGCGCAGCTCCCAGGAGCCTGTGTGGGGACAGGTGGCACCCCTTCCAGAGAGTTCGGAGGTCACCAAGGTGGCCAGCGTCTACCACGGAGTCTCAGCTGGACTCCTGCCCATGGGTCTGGGAAGACAGGATGGACTGGTGGCCTCACGAGCCGGGGTTAAGTGAGGCAGGACGTCAGGGCAGCTGGGCCCCATCTAGGGGATGAGGGAAGCAAACCTAGAGGCCCAGAGACTGTCCGCTGTGGGGGTGGCATCTGTGTCACAGTCCAGGACAGAGGGAGAGTGGAGGGCGGCTGAGTGTGGCCCGGGTGGGTGAGGGGCAGTCACAGGGCCACCAGGAGCCTGCGAGCGTGAGGGAGGTCTGAGTGGTAGATGATGTTGGCTGGGCGGTGGACCAGGCAGCTGTTGCCGTGTGACGAACGTCTGGAAACTCAGTGGCAGGTGACAGTGGGCGTCAGGCAGGCACGTGCTGCTGCTGATCTCGGCGGGGCTCCTGGGCTCATGCGGTGGCTCGCCGGCTGCCAGCGGTTCTGGGACGGCGTAGGCTGGCCCCTCCAGGCGCTCCGCTGTGTGGTGTCACCGTCCGACAAGCCAGCCCGGCTTCGTTCCTCTGGGGGCTGCGCAGGCGTCCCAGAGGGTGAGCGGGTGCGGAGGCCTCTTCTGGCCTGGGCCGGGATCCGGCCGGTGTCGCCTTCACCAAATTCTGTTAGCAGGTCGCAGGCCAGCCCAGGTTCAAGGGCCTCTGAGATAGATTCGGTCTCCTTGCAGAAGGCAGGGGAGCGGAGATCTGGGGCTCTCGCGGGGACAGCTCAGGGAGTGCGCCCAGTGGTGTGGTGGCCAAGTGAGGTTGGAGCTCCTGAATTTTGTGCAGATGACCCGAGCACGTGGCCTCCCCGTGGCCACCTGCCTGGGTTGGTGGCTGTGTCTGCTGAGATCCCCCCGCCAAGCCCACATGCTCCCCTCTCGTGCCCGCCCCCTCCCTGTGCCCCCGTCCAGCGGAGCTCACCCACCCGCCGCCCCTCTCCCCACCACGGCGCGGCAGCCTCCGCCTGTCCTGCGAGCACTCACGACGCAGACACCGGGACGACCTGGTCGTGGGCTGGGATGGCAAGGACCAGGTAGGTGTCAGGGCTGAAGGGAGACCCTGGGAACTCCACCGAGCCTGGAGCCTGAGCGGGACACTCGGGGCCCAGGCCTGCCCAAGGAGCCTCACCGGGGCCAGCCCGGCAGGTCCCAGTCCCTGGGAGAGGGTGGGAAAGGTGCTGGGTGGGGGTAGAATTCGGTTCTAGCAACACCTGAGCCACAGGGGGCACCTGAGCCTGGCTTTGACAGGATGAAATCGAAGCCCAGAGAGGTAGAGCGGCTTGCCTGGAGTCACAGAGCTAGTGGAAGGCAGGGCTGGCATTCTAACCTGTGAAGGCCTCCAGCCCCTCTGTCCTCAGCCACCGTCTCTGTCATACACTGTCCGTGTCTACCCCGCTCCAAGCCTTGACTTCGTTGTCTGCAGAATGGGCCATGTCTCTCCAAGGGCCCCCCACGGTGCTGGGGCCATGTGCCCAGAGCCAGCTGCCCTCACGCCCTTGTCCTGGAAGGCTGTCTGCGCAGGGTGGGGAGGGGGCTGCCCCTTTGCACGAGGCCTCTGGCTCAGCCTGTCCCCCTCCCCAGGTGGTGGTCGCGTCAGCTCTGCAGCTGGGGAAAGGCACGCTGGCCGCCCGCCTGGCCCTGGCTCACCCCTTCAACCTCTCCTGGTGGCACATCGAGGCCAGCGGCCTGGCTGAGGGCAAGGGTGGCCAGCGGGACGCGCAGGTGAGTGGGGAGCATCGGAGGTCCCGGTGGGGGGGCTCTTGGGGGTTAGGGAGCTGCACGACTGAGCCGCCAGCCCACGACCCGGGTACCATGTGCAGGGGAAGAAGGTTCTGCTTGTCTCCTGTTGGGAAGGACTCCTCCAGAGTCACACATTCCTGAAGCAGGGCACCCTGAAGCATCCTGCATTCGTTCATTCCTTCACCGATACCTTATTAGGCGCCTACTGCATGCCAGGCAGTGTTCAAAGCATATAGTCCTGCATCTAAAAAGCTCACAATTTAGCGGGGCAAGAGCTTACACGCACGTCCAGTTCCTCAGTTACGCACGTCTCAGTTTAGTCGGGAACCGCAGGGGGTCCGCGCAGGGCAGCTGGGCTCCTCACCTAGCTCATGGACCCTCTCTGAGCCTCAGTGTTCTCAGCTATGAAGTGGAAGACGGTAGGCCAGTGTGTGTCAACAGTAGACCATTTGTGCCAGGCCAAACAGAGACCCTAAAATTCAAGCCAGTGAATGAAGAAAAAAATGAAGAGTTGTGATAAGCCCTGTGAAGAAAGTGGAGAGGAAGCGGAGAGAGAAACTAATCAGATGGGGTGGTCAGGGAGGGCCTCCTGGGGGAGGCGGCTTGTCAGCTGAGGACCTCTGGATGAGAGGGAGCTACCTCCTGATAAGCTGCAGGAATAGCATTCCAGGAGGGAAGGAACAGCAAGTGCAAAGGTCCTGGGGTAGGAACAGGCCGAGGAGCTTCAGGAAGAGCCAGAGGCAGGGAAGCTGGAACAGAGTAAGTGGTGGGGCAGGAGCCAGGGAGAGGAGGTCCGGTGAGCACCCCTGCCTTAGTCTGCTCGGGCTGCCATCACAAAACAGTACAGGTATATATGGCTAGATGACGTCTGTTGCTTAAAACAGAAACACGTATTTCTCCCACTTCTAGAGGCTAGAGGTCCGAGGTGAAGCTGCCAGCCTGGTCAGGTTCTGGCAAGCGCTGTCTTTCTGGCTTGCAGTCTTCCCCTGCGTCCTCACATGCCAGGGCAAGAACTCTCCGGGGGTCTCTTCTCACTGGAGCTGATTTCATCTTGAGGCCCACCCCATGACCTCATTGACACCTAAGCCCCTTCCATCAGCCCTGCCTCCTAGTACCATCACTCTGGGGATGAGGGCTTCAACAGAAGAACGGGGTGGGGCCCACGGTTCAGTCCAGAGCAGCCCAGAGGCCCAGAGTGAGGGGCACGGAGTTCCTTCTGGCTTTGGAAACAGCAAGGCTGGGTACTGGGGAATGAGACGTCTTCCATCTAAATACTTCCAGTCTCCCAGGCTGGGCAAGGCTCTGAGTACCTGCGGACAAAGGCAGGAGGGAGGGCAGTGTCTCCAGCTCCCCGGCTTCGTCCCCTGCCTTGGTGGGCTCCCCCTCCCACCAGCCTTTCCCACCCCTCCCACTGTCTTTGCCCCCACCCCTGGGACACACACAGATGGAGAGCACCAGCCTCTCCTCTGGCCCTCCCCTCCACCACCCTCTGTCCCCATACAGGTACAGCTGGCCTGGGACAGAGGGCAACCCGTGACCTTGCACCTCACCTGGACCAACAGGTCCTCAGAGTACGATACCATCTGGGACGGCTGCCTAGCCGCCTCCCCGGGGCAGGTAGGCACTGGCCGGACTGCCAAGCCGAGCACGGGCTCTCCCTAACTCTGGGGCCCTGTGCTGGCTCCCCCAAGTCCCATACTCCATCCTCTTGTCAGCTCCAGGAAATCTGGGGCCTGAGCGCCCTCAGGGCCTGTGGGGCCTTCACACAGACCCCGGCCGTGTTCAGCGAGCAGCTTGACCTGTCATGGGACCGACGTCGGGTGCAGCAGAACCTGACGTATGAGGTGAGGCCTAGAAAGCCGGGTCCCTGGCAGGTCACCCACAGGGTGGTCCCCACTGCTGTAGAAAGTGACTGGCTCTGAGGCCGTGGGGTCCTGGGGCAGCACTAGCGGTGCTGCAGGATCGTGAGCAACTCACTTCTCCCCTGTGAGCCTTGGTGTTCTCGTCTGTAAAATGGGCACAATACTCCTCCCCTGACTGGGGTATAGTGACAGCTCTGGGAGATGAGGGAAGCAAGGCGCCCAGCATGAGGTGAGCCCTTGGAGCAGACGAGGGAAGGGGCTGGTGACACCAGAGGGCTTTTGGGGGCGGGGGAGATCAGGTTCCTGGAGGTGTCAGGGTCGGGGTCTTCCCGGCATCACTGCCTACCCGGGGCTGCTGCTGGGGCCGAGCACTGTTCTGCAGAGCCTGGAACAGGGACCGGGCCATGGGGAAATGGGGACGGCTGGTCCTGAAAGCCAGCCTTGTTCCCTCTGGGGTCTCGCACCCTGGGTTCTGGGACCCCATAGGCTCAGGCCCCCAGTGCTCCCAGCAGACATCTGGCCAATCAGTGGCTGCTGTGGTTGACCAGAGCTCTAATCGGGGGACTGCCAGCACCTGCTCCCCTCTCCCCAGGTCTCCCATCTGCAGCGGGCCATGGGCACTCTCCCCTCCTATGGGACGAGCCCCTGCCTCACAGTGCCCTCTTATTCCAGCGGCACTGGCCGTCCCAGCCAGACAAGATCCACGCAGAGGCCTTGCTGGAGCACGTCTTCACTGGCTCCTGCACCACGCAGAGCTTCCGGGGCGAAGTGGAGACCGACTATACCCGCTGGCTGCACCACTCCCTGCACCTGGGGCTCTGCGACCTGCCCAGGGTGAGTCTGTCCTGGGGAAGGGGCCCAAGGACCCATGGAGGGAGGGTGAGGAGAGAGGACAGCATCCGCAGAGTGCAGGGGTGTGAGCGAGGGAGCTGGGTGCCCACATCACCGCTCTGCCATCTGCCGGCGGGGTGATCACAGGCAGGGCAGGTGATCCCCTCAACGTCCAGTGTTCCAGCTGAGGACCAGCAGAGGCGATAGGTTTCAGCATGTAGGGTGACTGTGAGACACAAGAGATGTGATACAGGAAGAGTGCTTTACACGTAAATGAAAGGGGCTCAGCCTCATCATTGTTGGAGGTGAAGTTTTGGGACCCCTTTCCCCCAACATTCTTCCTGGATCTCTTAGCTGGTTGATTGGTCCTTCTTTCTACCTACCCACCCTCCCATCCATCTATCCATCTACTCCCCACCCTCCTGTCTGTCCATCTGTCCGTCCATCCATCCATCCATCTACTGACCCACCCTCTCATCCATCCATCCTCCCACGCAGCCATCTGCCCACCCACCTACTCCCCTACCCAGCCACCTGTTCACACTCACCCACCCTCCCATCCATCCGTCTGTCCATCCATCACCCACCTACTCCCCACCCTCCTGTCCGTCCGTCCATCCATCCATCCATCCACTCACCCACCCACCCACCTACTCACCTACCCAGCCACCTACTTACCCACCCTCCCATCCATCCATTCATCCATTTTCCCATCTATCCATCCATCCCAGGGGCAGAGTTTTTCCTGTAAAGGTTCAAATAGCAAATACTTTAGCTTTTCAAGCCATAGGACCTCCGTTACAATCACTCAACTTCGCTGTCATGGAGTATATGTAAACGGACAGGTGTGGCTATCGGTCCAACACATATTTACTTACAAGAACAAGCCGTGAGCCAAATTTGGCCCTTGAGCCAGTTTGCCAACTCCATTCATCCATTTGTTCAGAAGGCATTTGTGGGCTTTACTTAATGCAAGGCCCTATACTAGGTGCAGGGACAAGGATGATGAAAGGGACAGACCGGTACCCCACCCCTCGGAGCTCACATTCCAGTGGGTGGAAAAGGTTAAAAAAGATGCATGATATGTACTCAGGCACGAACGAATGCCGTGAAGGAATGACGTAGGGAGAGGGGAGGGGGTTTGCAGGGGGCCCTCACTGACAAGTGCAGGCCTGCAGCAGGAACTGCCAGTGCAAAGGCCCTGTGGCAGGACATGCTTCAGGTACTGGAAGAACACAGGGCAGCCTTTGGAGAGCAAGGGGGTGAGGTTAAGAAGATAACGCTGACTTGTGGGCCATGTCAAGGCAACCAGCTTTTCATCTGAGTGCAACAGGAAGGCAGAGTTTTGAGCAAGGGGATAATGTCTGATTTGCGTTTGTCAGGGTCAGTCTGGCTACCTAGTGGAGGAGGGACTATGGGCTGAACTGGAAGAAGTGAGACCCTATAGGCTATTGCGACAGCCCAGGTGGTCTGGACCAGGCCAGGGCATGGTGGGGAGAGGAAGCTGCTGCCCCTGTGGTTCCCTGACCGCTGACACCCCCCCTCTCATTCCAGGCTCTCTCAGTCTCTGGGGAGCACACCCTGGGCCACAGTGGGCTCCTGCTGTGTTCCCACTGCCAGCTGGCCCTCTCCCCGGACCCAGACCGCGGCCTGCACCTCAGCCTGACCCTCTGCAACCACAGCAAGCCTCGGGCGTCAGATTTCTCAGGGGAGCTGGAGGTAGGTGGCCAGGTCAGGGCTACCTGCGCCCCAGGAGGATGCCCTTCCTCCTGCTTTGGCCTGCAAGGCCAGCACCACCTGGATGGCCCTGCCACCTAGTGGCCACTGTTGGAACTGCAGGCTGGCTCCCTGGTGGGAGGAGAGCTTCATGGGGGGTGGGACCCTCTGGCCTGGCCCGAGCCCTGAGACAGAGCAGCTCCTCCCCTGCCCCAACATCTGGCCCTTGCTATAACTCAGAGGCAGCGGCTGGACTGTCTGGGTTTAAATCCCAGCCTAGCCTCTTCCTGACGACTGGCTTCTCCTCTGTGCCGCTGCATCCTACCCTGGACAGTGGGGAGTGAGCATTGCACCTGCCCTGCCTCCCATGGGATTCATGCCGCGGAGATCAAATATGCAACTCTGTGTAGACCACTTAGAGCAGAGCCTGACACGAAGCAGCCACTCAGTATGACCTATTCTACTGCCCCCCCCCCCAAACAACCCAGGAAGGTAGGAGGGAGCAGAGCCGTGTTTGATGCCTGCTTTGCCCCCACTGGCCAAGTGATCTTGGGAAGTGACCTCGCTGAGCCCTGCCTCCTCATCTGTAAGTGGGGAGCGGACATACTTGGCAGGGCAGCTGGTAGGGTTCCAGGCACCCCCTCCCTCTGCCCGCTTAGCACAGGCACACAGTAGGTGCCCCATCTCTATTACCATCTGCTCACCTCTGCGTCTCCCTGGCCGAGTGCACCTGACTGTGTGACTTTCCTTCTTCTGACCTCAGTTGTCTCCTCTGTCCAACGGGAACAAATGCCACCTCCTTTGCAGCGTGGTTTGCACAGTGCCCGCACATAGTAGGTGCTCATGAGGTGGGTGTTTCCTCCCAGCATCCATAGCTGGATGGGGATGGCTCTTCTGCCTCCGGGGCTCACTCGGCCTCTGTTCCCCTGCACAGTTGCACGGCCATTTCAAAAGAGATTTGCTTTCCGAGGTTGTCCAGGGCTGACTGCTTGGGTTCCCCGCCTGCGCGCCAGGCCCCCAGCTGCTCCTGCATCTGTAATCCCAGTGCCCCAAGAACTGCCGGCCTGGGAGTGAGCCATCTGCCCCATGTGGGGGTCCATGCGGTGAAGAGAGGCTTTCCCAGCCTTGTTTGGTCCTCGTGACAACGCACGGGCCCCTGTGGAGAGGAGGGGAAAGATTCAGGCAGTCAGGCATGCGCTCACCCCCATACACAGACGCATCGTGCTACCCACATGGCTCATTGTGCTGAGATATTTGCCAGGGTCCTCCTGAAATTGCAGAACACACAGCAGGTACAAACACCTGGGCACCAGGAACGGCAAAAATGCCAAGGCCCAGGGCCACCGGGATTGGTTAAGGCAGCGGTTCCAGGGCAAGGCCTGGTGTTGGCAATGTTTAAGCCACGTGGATGGCGGGTGCCCCTGTTTACTAGGCCTGCAGATGTGGACTTAATAGGTACTTTCTGCAGTTGGCAGGAATAGTGAACGTTGTGGGGATGGACATGGGGGTCCCAGTGAGTGCCCTGGGCGATGTTGGGGGGTGGGTGCTCCGTTTTCTCTCCCTGGGCCTGGGGCTAGCAGGAGCAGGGGCCCAGGCCCTACTCTGCCCTCTGCCCTCCTGTTTGCAGATCCTCAGCTCCAGGGCTCAGCAGCTCGGCCTGCGGGGCCGGGTCTCCACCTCGGCTTCTCAGTGCGGCGTCCAGCTAGAGGGAATTGTGGACAATGGGGAGGAGAAAGTGAGGCTGTCAGTGTCCCGGGCCCAGAGCTGCCTCCAGGCCTCTGTGGCCCACGAGGAAGGTGAGTAGAGACGGCGAGGTCGCTCAGATGGCTGGGGTGGGGCCCATGTGGGCCCCAGCGAGGACAGAGATTGGGGTGTTGAGAGTTCAGGAGTCAAGGAACCCCATTAGGACTTTGTGGTGCCCCCAGCTCGGAGGCAACAGTGAGCCCCCTGCGGCCACCTGTAGGGACTGTGATGTCAGGAGAGGCCGGGAGAAGGTCCAGATGGGCAGACCAGAGGTGGGTGGGGGCTGGGGGACGAGAAGGAGCCCAAGCCTCAGGGGGCCTGGGAAGCTGATTTGGGTGGTGCGCTTCTAGGCCTGAGAACGCTAGGGCCTGGGGGTGATGGGAAGCTCTTCATGGAGAGGAGGTGGCGTGGACAGCCAGGTGGCAGCCAGGAGAGTCCCGGGGGCAACAGCAGGACCCTTCCTGACCCCAGGGAGCCGAGAGGAGAGCGTGGAGCTGCGGGCATGTGCCCAGGGGCAGACAGCTGAGGTGGAGGCCCTGCTCCAGGACAGCGGGCAGTCCGTGCAGCCCCTGGGACGCCTGACCCTGCAGGCTGCCAACCAGAGTCTCCGCCTGGCGGCGCACGGCTGCCCAGGAACCCTGCTGGGCCACGTGGAGGTGAGCTGGCCTGCGGGTGGGGGACACTGTTTTCCCTGGGGCAGAGGCCACGGTGCCAGGGGCTGCGAGCCCTTTGGGTCCAACAGGGCCCAGCAAACCAGAGGCAGCCCTGTCGCATGCAAACACATCCCGCGGCCCTATGGCCGGCACCGAGAAGCTCCTGTCCACCCCAGTCCCGTGACACACACCCCCGGAGCCCCCAGCCTGTCTGTCTGTGTGCCCGCAGTCCAGGATCGCAGCCATTGGGGCCCAGGTGAGAGCCCGGTTGGAGAAGAAGGTCCGAGGCTTGGATGCCTACGTGGAAAGGTTCCGGCGCCTGGTGGGTAGACTTAAGTGGGGGGTCGGGGACACACTTGGAGAAGGGGAGGTGCTGTATGGAGATGTGCCCCCCCATCCCCGTCCCGGCCTACCCCTCTACTTACCAGGCGTGAGGATCTTCTGGAATGCTGCGTGCCCCAGACCCTCGCACTGATTCTGCCTCGATTTCCCTGCCCAGGTGCGGCCAGCGGGCACCCTGGACAGCGTGGTGGGCCCCCTCCTGAAGTTGTCCCATGCGGGACTAGGGGCCGTAGTGGAGAGCGGCCAGACAGTGGCCGCGCTGTGGGGCCAGAGCCAGGCCAGGCAGGTGCTGACCCACCACTTGCCGCTCTACCTGGAAAGGCTGCAGGCGGGGCTGGAGCAGCTGCAGAATGAGCTGGAACGTGAGTGCGAGAGCGAGGGCCCAACCCCAGAGACTCCCCAGCCTGCGTGGCCTCATGGGCCTGCAGCCTTCACGTTCTCTCGGCTGCCTCCGTCCTGGGAGGTCTCCAAGCTAACGTCCCTCATGCCCACTGCCTTCGTTCTTTGGGGACTCCTGCTCTATTTTCTTTCCAGTCCCCACCTGGTTTCTTTTGGGCAGAGAGCTTTATTTCTGAGGCCCAGTGCTGGAAGTTTCCAGAGCCCGTTTCTGGTTTGTGATCAGCACTAGCGAGGCTGTGTGATTGACGCTTCTGTCCTGGCTGCTAGGTCGCCGTTGCCCGAGCGTCCCCCGTCCCCCGAGTGGTGCTGGGAACCTCTGGCCTCTCCACGGGAGCACCAGGGCTGACAGCTGGCCCTCCTCTCCCACCCCGCTTATGTCTCTGTGTCCAAATCCCCACTTCCGGGGGCTCACTAGGGCTCAGTTCTTGGAATATTCTCCTGCTCACAGCTAGGATTTGTTACAGCAAAAGCACACAGAGCAAGGTCAGCAAACGGAAGAGGTGTGGGGGCCAAGGCCTGAGCGAGGGAGGGAAACCAGGCATAAGCTTCCAGAACCTTCTCCCAGGGAGGTCACCCAGGACGCCCTCAATTCCCCCAGCATCTCATGGTGATGACACATGTCCAACACTGTCAGTCAGGGAAGCTCATTAGAGACCCTGTATCCAGGGTTTTCTTAGGGGGCTGGTCACGTTAGGAAGCCTCCCCCAGCGCACCCCACCATTCTGGACTCACAGGAGGAAAGGGGGTGTCGGGCACAAACTACTTGTCCGTACTAACAGTTTGGGCAGACCCAGGCCCTCTTCTCGGTTCTGGGAGCGGTGGCAGCCCTCCTCCAATCCGGACTCCCACATGCCAGCCCAGGGTTGACCCTGTGAACAGGCCTTGCAGAGGGGAAGTCTCAGGCCTGTCAGGCAGGCTCTTTCCTGCCGTCCCTCGTGCTGCCACCTTATTCCCTGGAACAGGCCCTTTTTCCTGGAAGCCTGGGTCGTGAAGGGGGCTGGTCTCCCTGCCGGGTCTGGGATGCAGGCAGTGGCACCTTGCCTGTGGTCAGGACTCCGGTGGGGGGTGGGGGAGCTCACAGTGGGTGGCGGCCACCTGTTGCAGGGCCCCTGGCCACGCTGAAGGACGCCTACCTGGAGGTGACCCCCAAGCCCCTAGATGAGGTGTGGCGGGAGCGGGCGGAGTCGGCTGTGCGGCTGTGGCGGGCCCTGGGCCCCAGGCCCATCGGGGCAGCCCTGGAGCTGGTGAGGTGGGGCGAGGGGGTGGGACACGGGCCTGCCAGGTGGGGCGAACCCTGATGGCTCGTCTCACCCGCCTCCCCTACCCCCTTGCAGGCCGCCCACCAGATGCTGTCTTGGGCCGAAGCCACTCTGTCCCAGGCCCTGCGGAGGCTCTGCAAGCCCTTGCTGGCCCTGTACAGCTTCTCAGCCAGGTAACTCGGGGCTTGTCCTTCCCCGCCTCCCTGCCCCAGGCCGGGCCCTGGGCTACAGCACCCTCGGTCTCGTGTATTCCTTAGGATGACCCTGCCAGGGAGGCATTTTCGGTCCTCATCTGCGAAGATGAGGCTTAGTCTTCGTTCCACGGGTATTTGACGCACACGTTCTCCGTGTGGGAGCTGTTTTAGGTTCTTTCGATACAACAGCGAACGAGACCAATCCCCGTCCTCACGAAGTCCATTGTTCACGGCGGGAGGCGGTCACTAGAGAATAGCTAGGTTATCTACACCTGGGCTTGGCCAGCCTTTCCTCCAGTGGGCCTCAGGGCCAAGTTTTCAGGCTTTGTAGCCCACACGGTCTCTGTCAGCTTCGCTCTGTTTCTTAATAATGCTTTAAAAACAGAAAAGCTCCTCTTAGCTTGCAGGCTATTCAGAAATAGGACACAGGCTGGATCTGGCCCATGAGCCAGTTTCCCAGCCTCTGCTTTGGTGTATCAGGTGGTAAATGCTAGAGAAAAACAGGCAGGACAAGTGGGGTGGGGGGCACATTTGCAATGGTGCAGCCATGGTCTGCTTCTGTGAGGAGGTGGCATTTGAACAAGGGCTGAAAGGAGCTGGGGGAGGAAGCCGTGTGGACACCAGGGAAGAGTTCCAGGCAGAGGGCACAGCCAATGCAAAGGCCCAGGGTAGGAGTGTGCCGGGCCTGTTGGAGGAGTATCCAGGAAGCCAGCGGGGCTGGAGCCGAGGGTGCGTGAGCCTGAGGGATGAGGGGGACCCGGGTGGCCTGGGGCCTTTGTGAGGACGATGACTTCTAGTCTGAGATGGGAACCCACAGAAGGTTTCGAGCTGAGAAAGACATGGTCTATATCCCATTTAAAAAGGCCCTGGTGTTGAGACGGCGGCTGGGGACGGGGTTGTGGTGGGCATAGGCGTGCGGAGCCCAGGAAGGAGTGGTCCGTGTTGCGGCTGTCCAGGCGAGGCGGGAGGGTGGCTCTGCTGCGAGCTGGGAGCCGTGGGGGGTGGCGAGGTGTTTAGATGCTGGACGTGTTGTGAGGTCAGGCCTGGAGATTGGGGGTCGGATGAGGTGGTGCACCGAGGGTTCTGGCCTTGCAGGGGGCAGGAGGGACGGTCCCCGTGGAGCAAGGAGGGATGGCTGGGGGCACGCAGACTGGCTTTATTAGTTTCTCTTGCGGCTGTAGCCACTTTACCCACATGGCGAGTGGCTTCAAACAACACAGATCTATTCTTGGGCCGTGCTGGAGCTGCCAAGTCTGAAATCCGTTTCAGTGGGCTGCAGTCAAGGTGTCGGCAGGGCTGGCTCTCGGGGAGGCTCGAGGGGAGAACCCACCCCCTTTACCTTTTCCAGGAGCTGGGGCCACCGGCGCTCCTTGGCTCTGAGACCTTCCTCCACCTCCAAAGCTGGCAGCCACCGCATCCCCTCCTTTTCAGCGTCTGTCCTTCGGTGTTGTCTCTCTGACCCTCCTCCTGCCCTTTTTCTGGTTCATGAGCTCACGTGGATTCCATCTCAGCATCCTTCCCTTAAATGCACCTGCCAAGTGCCTTCGGCCACTAAGTTACCGCAGTCCTGGGGCCCAGGCACTTGGGTGTTTTGGGGCCTTTATTCAGTCTGTGTGGCAGGAGTGGGGACAGGGTGCCGTCCGGATGCGTCGAGCTTGAGCAGCCATGAGGACACCTGGTGGAAGAGAGCCAGTAGGCAGCTGCTCTTCTGAGACCTGGGCCGTCTCACAGTCTGGGAGTTGTCAGAGAGGGGGCGGCCCGGAAGGGGCGGCAGAGCCAGCCTCAGCAACAGGCCTGGGGTGTGGGGAGCGTGTGCCCCTTTCCCTCCCAGGCAGGGGCCCCGTCAGCAGCGGGGCGCTCAGAATGGCAGTGGCCACAGCCAGCAGCCTCACAGCTCATGGGGACCCGGGGAATGCTTGGCCTTGAATCCCGCTCTGACTTGGTCAACCCTGGATCAGTGCTCAGGGCCTCGGGTGTCACGCTCCTGTTCCTGTGGTCGGCGCTCATGCCACTGGGGCTCTCGGTGCTGTCACAACGTGGGCGGGTGGAGCGAAGCTGCCAAGCGGGCAGGGTGTCAGCTGGCGTGAAGAGGAATGTACCAGTCAAGGCTGTCTGCGAATGGAGGGACTGTTTGGTGCGGTAGGGGCTCCTCCTGGGGAGGTCCTGGCAGGGGTCCCCACTGGATGCTTGTGCTGAGGAAGGGATGCAGTGGGCAGGGAGGCTTTGGAGACCACTTCTGGCCCCCCGCTGCAGGTCCCCCCAGTCTCCTGGGAGGAGGTAAATGTCCTCCCATGCTGCCGTCTGCACCCCCAGTTGAGGGCGTGAATTATTCCTCGTCCACCTCCAACCCCAGTGTGTCCTGAGATCTCTCTGCTCCTTCAGACCCCACAAGGTCAATCTGACCCCCATTTTCCACCCTGAGAAAGTTTCAGGGTCCTCCCTTGAGGGTGGAATGCCCAAGGTCCCCTTCGGCTCCGACTTCCCCTTGCTGCCCTCGTCCACCCCCCGTCGAAGAGCCTCAGAGGTGGGCCCACCCCACCATCGGGGTTCTCACAGAGGTGCCCCAGCCGCCCACAGCCCTGGGGGGAGCTCAGACATCTGAGTCCTTGCAAGGAGGCACTGTGCCTGCCCCAAGCCTGACCCTCGTCCAGCTCCCGTCGAAGAGCCTCAGAGGTGGGCCCACCCCACCATCGGGGTTCTCACAGAGGTGCCCCAGCCGCCCACAGCCCTGGGGGGAGCTCAGACATCTGAGTCCTTGCAAGGAGGCACTGTGCCTGCCCCAAGCCTGACCCTCGTCCAGCCCCCGCTATTTCCTGAAGCAGAGGCAGGTCAGGCTGGGGTCTCCAGCTCCTCTGTGCTCCCTCCAGGAACCGTTCGGTGCTGGTGACTCTGCCGCTGCTGCCCGCGGGGGACGAGCCCCTGGCTGTGGCCCGGCTGACTGGCTACGTGGTGGAGAAGCTGCTGCAGCCGCTGCGCGAGCTGTCCACGACCAATGTGCTGGCCGAGTACTACCGGCTCCAGCGCCGCCTGCTGGGGAGCCCCCGCGAATGTGAGTCTCGAGGTCCCCTCCTCCCTTCTGCCCTGGGGGACGTGGCAGCAGGACCTGGC
Organism: Ursus arctos; assembly: GCF_023065955.2. NCBI lineage: Eukaryota > Metazoa > Chordata > Mammalia > Carnivora > Ursidae > Ursus > Ursus arctos. The sequence continues at coordinate 74,536,230 of NW_026622874.1, read as the reverse complement.
AGGGACAGACAAGAGGGGGCCTGGTCCTGGGTGGCCCCCCGAGCCCGAGCCCAGGACCGCTGGGCCCAGAGGTTACCAGAGTGCCCAAGGTGCTACTGGACGAGGACTGGGCTGCAGACCTGGGCTTTTGTCCAGAAGAGGAAAGCCTGAGCCTGGGGCCCACCCCAGAAGTGGGCCAAGTGGCTTAGGGCTCGAGGCCAGCTCCCTCCCCCTTGACGGTGCTGGAGACGCAAAAGGCCGACCTCCAGCTGGAGCCGGAAGGCAGCTGATTGAGTCCAGACTCTTGGTCGGGCAGGGCCTGCGGCCAGGGGCTGGGCGGGGACTGGATGTGGCTCCAGGGACTTGGGGCCCCTGGGGAGTTTGCCTCCAGCTCGTGCCCGGGCAAGTCTTCCTACCTCTCTGGGACTTGGTTTCCCCTCCTCTGGGTCACAGGCACATGGGGTTGGTGAGCCGAATTCCTTGGTGCTGGGGTGGGTCTTCCGCCCAGGGGCAGGCGTGGCACTCAGGGCCTGGTCGGACTGGTGTGTATCCGTGCGGTTCTTATCGTCCACATGGGACTGCTGAGGCTCGGGCAAGCGGTCGCCCTCCTCGAGTCGGGAGCACTTTCTCTGTTAGGCAGCACGGTGAGGTCGGAGCAGCCGGTCTTGGCGTTCCATACGTGTGTGGCCATGGTCAGGGTATGTGTCCACTAGGGCTCCCCCCGGCCCCTCCAGACGCTGCCCCAAGTCGCTGCTCAGCAGCAGAACGGGCCGGGATAGTCATGCGGTCCCCTTCTCGGACCGTCTTCTGACCCCCTTGAAGAGGGCAGAGCCAGGCCCCCGTGGTACCTTCCTTGCATTGGATGGAGCCTTTGGCCATGGTTCTGTGCGTTTTTTTTATAGTGATTATTTTTCAGTCACTTCATTGACACATAATTCACACAGCACACCATTTATTCCAAGCATATAATTCGGCGGCTTCGAGTGTATTCACAGAGGTACACATGCCTCCCCCCCAGCGTGTTTTCATTGCCTCACCAGCAGCCTCTGGCCCTTAGCCGTCACCCTTGGCTCCACGGATTTGCTGCCTCAGGGCACTTTGTATCAGCCTTTTGTTTCTTTTCATTGTCGACCTGGCTGGAGATGGCTCACTTTAGGGTGCTGAGCTGCGGCTGGGGGGAGAAGACCTGGGGATAGACCCCCCCCCGGGGGGGGCTGCCCAAAAGGACACTGGCCAGAGAGGCTCTGGCCACCCTGGAGTCCCCGTGGGCTCAGGGCTCCCAGGGCAGCGGGCATAGCTGGCCCAACTTACCTGCCCTGGGATTTCTTCCTCCCAGACCATGCTGTGGTGGCCGGGGCCAGGTACGTGGTGACCTTCGATGGCCAGGTGTGGAGCCTTGGTGTCCACTGCAGCAGTCTGCTGCTGGCCAAGGACTTTGCCCATGACACGTTCTCGCTGACACTGAACCAAGCCCCCTCGGGACCACCATCTCTGTCCATGGAGCTGAACGGCACTACCCTGGTCCTCTACCCGAGCCTGAAGGTGAGCATGTGAGAGTGGGGGGGCGGGGCAGGTGGCTCAGGCAGATGACACGTTCCTGCCTCGTGTCACATCCACATACACCCCCCCCGCCTCAGTGCCCCACGTTGCCTGCCATCTGTCCACTCAGCCCATGTCTGGCCCCCAGACCTACAGGCTGTATGACTCCCCCCTGCCTACGGAGACCTGTCCACACATTGATCTGCCTCCTGCCACGACAAGGAGGGACGTCCCCAGGATTGAGCTGACCAGTGAGGATGGCGTCTCAGTCACCTGTGATGTGCGAGCTGGCCTCTGCAGCCTCACGCTAGGCCTCTGGCTCCACGGTGGGTCTGGGCCCCAGCTGACAGCCTCCACACCAGTGGTGTTGGCCTTGCTGAGACCCCAGTTAGCTTCCAGGGCTGAGGCTGGCAGAGCTCCGGCCAGGGGAACTCTCCAGGTCCTCGAGAGGCTGGGGGCAGGATGCCCAGGGACTCCGTCAGGCTGCTGCTGCTCCTTGTGGCTTCCAACCTGAGCCATCATCAGAACAACAGTCCGAGGGGCTCAGAATAGGAAGGAGGTCCAAGGCCCTCTCTCCCTGCTGGATCCTGCAGCCCTGGGACCGTCCCTACTGCAGACAGATACTGCTCAGCTCTCTGCCCGCTGGCCTTGTCTGTGCTGCTGTCACACCATGATCCCCCCTCCTCTCCTTCCCCTTGTTGGCTGTAGTATGGATGACCTCCCTGAGGTTAACGTACCGGCCCCCCTTCCTACAGCCAGGATTTAAGCCCAGGGCTCTCTGACCCCATATTCTGCCCCCTTTCTGGGACATTCACTCCAGGTTGAGGGTGGCCCCAGAAGAGTTCTCTCATCAGCTCAGGCCACTCGGGATGAGGAGGGTCCAGAGAAGGGCACCAATACTTTCCTCCCTCCTCTCCCTCTTCTAAACGGTTAGAGCCCAGGGGGCAGTGTGGGCATCAGGCATCAGGCGCGGAGGGTTCGGGCACCCCTGGAACCTGGGTCAAGATAGGCTCTCACAGGGCCCCCTTTCCCCACAGGGGTGTCTGCTGGCCTTCTCGGCACCAATGACAATGAGGCAGCCACTGAGCTGATGCTGCCGGATGGCACAGTAGCCCACAGCCTAGAGGAGCTCGCCCTCGCCTGGCAGGTGAGCCGGGGTGCCAGCCCCTCCTCCCTCAGGCTCACGCATCCCGGGGGGCTGCGTGGCTAGAGATTGCCCCGGAGCAGACAACTTCTCAGGCCAAGGGGGTGGCCCTCCCCTCCGGAGGCTGAGGCCCCTGGTCTAGGTGCCCAAGAAGAAAGAGACCCAGGTGGGAGGCCTGAGTCTGGCCTTTGTCTCACCAGGTGGGTGGCAACTGCACGGCCATGGAGAAAACTCAGGAGTGCCCAGGCCGGAGCCCCACCTGCTGGGCCTTCTTCCAGGACCCCCGTTCCTGCCTGGGGAGCTGCTTCAGGGTGGTGAGTAGGAGGCCAGGTCTAGACGGCAGCAGAAGCCATGCAGCAGGTAGACCAGGGGACCCCAAGTAGCCCCGGTCTTGCCTGTGCTACTCCCAGGGTGCAGCAGGCCAGGACCGTGACGGGGGGTGCTGGATTGCAGGTGGATCCCACGCCATTCCTCCGCCTCTGCATCCAGGACGCCTGTGGCCCCCACGAGCTGCACCCGGCCTGCACCCTGGCAGCCACCTACATCCACCTGTGTGCACGGGGCTTCGTGCCCCTGGACCCTCCTCCACAGTGCGGTAAGCCGCCCCAGCCAGGCAGCCCTCCCAGAGGGAAAACTAGGTCCTTTCTCCTAGTTCATTGTATGACTACCGAGGGCCTGTCCGCCTGGCAGGAGCTAAGAGTCAAAATGTTGTGCAAAGGGTACTAAAGAAAAAGAGGCCCAAAGACTCCCCTGCCCAGGCCCAGGCCAGCGAGCCCTGGGGCCTCCGACACCGGAGACGACAATGCAGACAACTACGAACTCACCTCCCGAAAACGTATACCTACCGATTTGCTCCTCAGGGGTTTGAATGTACACTGTCTCCGGTGTCTGGAAAGCCCTGGGTCAATGTGCACAATTCCGAATCCCACAGCTGAGGCCGCGCTGCCCAGGGGTGGAGGTCAGCAACAGCATCGAACAGCAGGAGTAGGACCCCTGTTAAAGGAAAAGAACAGTCAGGCAGGCTGTATTCAGGGGAACTATCACAGTGGCGCAGGGACCACTGCCGTGGGGTTCGGCCATAGGGGAGAGAGATCAGGCTCGACTGTGAATACAACAGGGTAAAGTGGGGCCTGAGAGCCAAGGAGCAGGGTGGGGGCCCCTGGATGGTGAAGTTCTAGCTAAACCAGGACTCTTGCTGGAGGCAGTCCAGACTGACCAGAGGAACCCTGTCGGATGGCGAGGTGACCCATTGTTCTGCTAACCTTAGAATTCTTGCTAGACCTGGCCAGGGGAGTGACAGAACCCCCAAACGGGCTCTGAGATTTCCACAGAGCACGAGTAGAGTCCGGTCAAACACTCTTTCCCACCCCATAAGACCTTCAGATAAGTACTAAGTATATATATTCACTGAAATTTAAAACTTAACACCTCATGCTCTCTAAAAATAAAATATTTTTAAAAAGATTCTTAAAAAGATTCAACAGAAGAAAAAGTTAATGAACTGGAAAATATAAAAGAGTCTCACAGAATGAGAAACTAAAGAGGTTCGAGAGCTGGAACTCCTCAGATTCCGGAAGCAGAAGGTATCCCAGATACTGTCAATAAACCCCTATTGAGACACAGCAGATGGAAAAGAGGTGATCTTTCAAGGAACAACCAATCTCCCCCCAGGAAGGACGGAAGACGGTGGAACACACACCTTTAAGGCATTAAGAGAACAACTGCCACGTTAGATTTTAGACCCAGCTCAACTAGGATTTAACAAATTTTTAGCACCGCACCATCTGAAAATGTCTTTCCCATTGATGGACACTCAAGGAACAGAGCCACACACAGTAGTTCCCTTGCCGTCCGTGGCCGTTTTGGTGATGCCACAACTGCAAAGTCTGTAGTGTTTATTCAATTCATTACAGAAAGTGTTGGCTGATCCTCCGTGTGAACCAGGGAAAGGAGGAAAGAGAAATTAATGAACAAGAAGTCAAAACTCCAGATCCAGCAGAGATTTTGCAAAGTCGTTCAACAACTTCACTGATAAATTTCAAGATGTAGGTTAAATATGACCTGGCCAGATTGATTTGAGAAAGAATGTTTGTTTAAAGAATCTCCAGGCTAGAATATGCCTCTAAAAGACCTCAGGTGAAGCTGAGTGAAGTGAGCAGGACACCCCAAAATAGATTTCATCAGGATTAAAATATTTTTGATCTGTGGGAAGACAAATACCAACCACATATCTGACAAAGGACTCCTATTTAGAATATATGAACTCAAATTTCACAGTAAAAAAAATCTAAATGGAAAATGGACAAAACACATGGAGACATTTCACCTAAGAGGACATACAGGGGGGACACAAAAAAATGTTCAACGGTACTAGCCCGTAGAGAAATGAGAACACTATATACCTATTAGGACAGTTTCCAAAACAAACAAACCGGTGACACCAAATACTGGCACAAATGTGGAGAAGCTAGTTCTTGCGTGTGTTGCTGGTGGGGAAAAAAAAAGCCACGCATACACTTACCATTTGATCCAGCAATTGAATTCCTAGACGTTGATCCCAGAGAAGAAACACACTTCACGCAAAAGCCGGTACGCGATTCTTCCTAGCACTATTATTTGTAATAGCCTAGAACCTGAACCAGAAGAGCCTACCTTGGTGCGTGGTCACACAGATTGTGGTATGTCCCCCCACCCCGCGGTCCTACGCAGCGATAAAAACGGATATACTATTGATTCAGGCAACAACGTGGATGAGTTTCAAAAGCATTGTGCTGGGGGGGGGGGGAGCCAAACTCAGAAGGCCACATACTATAAGATTTTATTTATGTAACATTCTCAATATGACCACTTATAAAGATGGAGAATAAATCAGCGGCTGCCGGGGTCAGGGGGGAATGTGTGGGTGCGGCTACTGCCCTCGGGTAGCACAGGGGAGACGTCGGTGGTGGTAGAAACAATCTGGATGGAGGATGGTACTAACAAGAATCTACACCTGGGATGAAATGTCAGGACTACATACACAAGTTCTGCCAACGTCAATTACTGGGTTTTGATATTGTACTAAAAATTACGGAAGATGTGACCACTAGGAGAAATGGAATGAAAGATACACAGGACTTCCCTGTACTTATGATCTTTCAACCTTCTGCAAATCTGTAATTATTTCAGAACAAGAAGTGTTAAATGTTACACACCAGGCCCAGATTGTGTTACAGCCAAGTTATAATAATTTACCGTAACTGTTCCAGAATAGAAAAATGAAACCTTTCTCATTTTAATGAAGTATTAGGATATGAACATCCCACAAGAACACCACGGGATGAGAAAGCAGCCCAACTGCACACTTGAAAACAGATGTTACTAACGTATTAATGAGCAACATTCAACCATCTCTGGAACCCAAGGGATGTACTGAAGTATGAGAGATCATTCAGGACCCTTCTGTTGGGAGAGCTAATAATGCACTGGAAACATCTGGATCCAAATTCAGAGAAGGACAAGTGACATTGGCAAGATGGCAGGCCTAGAAGCCCAGACCCTCACTCCTCCATGGAAACACCAAGTGTATAATAAAATCAATCGACCAAAGTACTCTGTGAGAAGTCTAAAAGCAGCAGCAGCAACGAATGAGTGCCCAACCAAGAAACAGCTGAACTCAAGACAGCAGGGAATCCCGTGGTGTTTTTGCCGGCCCTGGTAGAGGAAGCATGGTTTCAAGGAAGCCGACCAATTCCTGAGTCCTTCCTCGGGATGGAACCTGGCTTACAATGCTCGGACTCGCCTTGGGGCTGCCGGAGGGACAGGGCTCTGTCTCTCCTGGCTCAGGGTGCTGATGAGAACGGTGGCATAGTCTGGATATCAGGCTGGAAGTTGCTGAAAGCCGTTACGGGGACCCATGCAAGACAGGGCTGCAGGGAGTCTACGGACCAGCAGGGGGGAGGGGCGAGATTATGCGCAGAGGAATGCCATACTGTTTCTCAGCCCCTAAGAAGCAGGGGTGAGGCTCCTAGGGAAACGAAGATATAGAAAAGCAGCTGCGCATACCGGGGATGTGGAATTAAAGCACACGCACGGGCCCAGGGAAGACACAACCGTCCAAAAACGTTTGGGAGAACCCCGAACCTTTACATCAGGCTGGTCCGTGAGGCTCTTCCCCCATGCGGCGACACAAACACGGGGAGAGGTGGGGGTCTTTTCAAATGCCCAGGTTCAACAGAAGATGACAAGACATAGAAACAGGGAAGGAGGGCCCAGTCAAAGCAGTACAGTAAACCTCCAGAAACCAACTCTCAAGACACGTAAGTCGGAGAGGCCTAACACGGCAGAGACTTTAAAACGACTGTTGTAAATACGCTGCATCAGCTGAAGGAGAAGGGGGGCAGACGACCACGTGGAATGGGGAAAACAGCGTATGAGCCGCACGAGAACAGCAACAAAGAGAGAGAAACGGTCGTAAGCACGTTCTGGAGGTGACCAATCCAGTAACTGACTTTATGCTGACTGCAGGAGGCTCGCTTTAGATCTGAGGACACACACAGGTTGAAAGCCGAAGGGTGGAAAAAGACCTTCGATACAAACAGTAACCAAAAGAGAGCAGGGTGGCCATGCCGTTATCAGACAAATCGAATTTAAGAAAAAAACTGTTACAAGGGACAGGAAAGGACATTATGTAATGATAAAAGGCTCAATTCACCAAGATCTACCAATTGTAAGTATATGCGCACCAGACATCAGAGCCTCGAAATATCTGAGGCGCGCCTGGGGGTCTCAGCTGGTTAAGCATCTGCCTTTGGCTCGAGTCATGATCTCAGGGTCCTGGGACTGAGCCCCATGTCGGGCTCCCCACTCAGCGGGGGGCTCCTTCTCCCTCTGCCCCTCCCCCAACTTGTGTTCTTTCTCTCTCAAATAAATCTTAAGAAAACAAAAGTTCTACTTTGAGACCTTCAACCCTCCCAATCTACCCACCCACTTTCAACCATGGATAGAACCACCAGAAAGAAGATCACTAAAGGAACAGAGAATTTGAACAACAATGCAGATCAACTGGTCCTAACAGACATACACACAACACTCCACCCAACATCAGCAGGATCCATGTTTTTCTCAAGTGCACATAGAACATTCTCCAGGATAAAGCGTATACTACATCACAAAATAAGATTTTATTCATTTGGCAGAGGGAGAAGCAGGCTCCTGGCTGATCAGGGAGCCCAATGTCGGGCCCAATCCCAGGACCCTGGGATCATGACCTAAGCTTCAGGCAGACGCTTAACCAACTGAGCCACCCAGCTGCTCCCACAAAGTAAATCTTAATAAATTTTTGAAAACTGAGATCACACAAACTATCTTTTCCAATCACAATGCAAAGAAAATCCTAGAAACTTGCAACTAGAAATAGCAGGTGGAAAATTGGAAAATCAAGAATTGTGAAAAATTAAACCACATACTCTTGACCAATGGGTCAAAGAAATCACAAGGTCAATGAGCAAATATCTTGAAATCATGATGAAATTAACAAAAATACAACATGCAAAAACCATGGTATTTAGAGAAAGCAGTGCCAGGAAGGAAATTTACGTTCTTTTCCTGTAAATACTTACATGAAAAAAGATCTCAGATCAATAATCTAACTTTACACCTTAACAAATTAAAAAACAAAAAAGTGAACCCAAAACTAGAAGGAAGTTACAAAGATTCAAGCAGAGATAAATGAAATAGTGAATAAAGAGAAAAATCAACAGTGTTTTAAAGATCAATAAAACTGACAAAACTTAGATTGGCTAATTAAAAAAAAAAAAAGGATTCACCTAAAATCAGAAATGAAATAGAGGGGAGGGAAGTTAAGATGGCGGAGGAGTAGGGGACCCCTTTTTCAGCCGGTCCCGAGTCGAGCTGGATAGGTACCAGACCAGCCTGAACATCCACGGAATCAGCCTGAGACACAGGAAGATACATCTGGATCTCTACAAATGAACATCTCCAGTGATGAGTATTGAGGTACGAAGTGGGGAGCCGTGAAAATGCGCACAGATATCATCATAGTGCAATTCACAAATATTAGATCCAAGGATACAGGATTGAAAGCGGCCAGGGCAAAGAAATTTCTCACATACCAAGGCAAAGGTATCAGAATTACGTCAGACCTATCCACACAGACCTGGAATGAGAGAAAGGGTTGGGGGGGGGCATTTTTAAAGCTCTTTCAGAGAAAAACATGCAGCCAAGGATCCTTTATCCAGCAAGGCTGTCATTCAGAATGGATGGAGAAATAAAGACCTTCCAGAATCAGTCACTGACCAATTTCGTAACCACGAAACCAGCCCCACAGGAGATATTAAGGGGGGTTCTATAAAGGTAAAAAGGCCCCAAGAGTGATACAGAACAGAAAGTCACAATCGATAGAAACAAAGACTGTACTGGCAACATGGCATCATTAAAATCATACCTCTCAATATTCAGTCTCAATGTAAATGGCCTAAATGCTCCCATAAATGCCACAGGGCTGCAGATTGGATAAAAAGACATGATCCATCCATTTGCTGTCTACAAGAGACTCATTCTGAACCTAAAGATACATTCAGACGGAAAGTAAAGAGATGGAATACCATCTTTCACGCAAATGGACCTCAAAAGAAAGCTGGGGTAGCAATTCTCATATCAGACAGACTGGATTTTAAACTAAAGACTATAGTTAGAGACACAGAACGGCACTATATCATTCTTAAAGGATGTATCCAACAAGTGGATATGACAATTATAAATATCTATGCCCCCAACAGGGGAGCAGCAAAATACACAAGCCAACTCTTAACCAGAATAAAGAGACATATAGATAAAAATACATTAATAGTAGGGGACCTCAACACTCCACTATCAGCAATAGACAGATCACCTAAGCAAGAAATCAGCAAAGAAACAAGAGCTTTGAATGCCATACTTGATGAGTTGGACCTCATAGATATATATAGAACACTACACCCCAGACCCAAAGAATACTCATTCTATTCTAATGCCCATGGAACATTCTCAAGAATAGACCATGTTCTGGGACACAAAACAGGTCTCAACCGATACCAAAAGATTGAAATTATCCCCTGCATATTCTCAGACCACAACGCTTTGAAACTGGAACTCAACCACAAGGAAAAATTTGGAAGAAACTCAAACACTTGGAGACTAAGAACCATCCTGCTCAGGAATGATTCAATAAACCAGGAAATCAAAAATCAATTTAAACAATTTATGGAGACCAACGAGAATGAAAACACAATGGTCCAAAACCTACGAGATACTGCAAAGGCAGTCCTAAGGGGGAAATACATAGCTATCCAAGCCTCACTCAAAAGAACAGAAAAATCTAAAATGCAGTTTTTATATTCTCACCTCAAGAAGCTGGAACAGCAACAGAGGGACAGGCCTAATTCACGCACGAGGAAGCAGTTGACCAAGACTAGAGGAGAAATCAATGAATTAGAAACCAGGAGTACAGTAGAGCAGATCAACAGAACTAGAAGCTGGTTCTTTGAGAGAATCAATAAAATTGACAGACCACTGGCAAGACTTATCCAAAAGAATAGAGAAAGGACCCAAATTAATAAAACTATGAATGAAAAAGGAGAGGTCACAACCAACACCAATGAAATTGGAAGGATTATTAGAAACTTTTATTAACAGCTTTATGCCAATAAATTAAGCCATCTGGAAGAGATGGAGGCCTTTCTGGAAACCTATAAACTACCAAGACTGAAACAGGAAGAAATTGATTTTTTAAACAGGCCAATTAATTATGAAGAGATTGAATCAGTGATAAACAACCTTCCAAATAACAAAACTCCAGGCCCAGATGGTTTTCCTGGGGAATTCTACCAAACATTCAAAGAATAAATAATACCTATTCTCCTAAAGCTATTTCAAAAAATAGAAACAGAAGGAAAGCTACCAAACTCATTCTATGAGGCCAATATTACCTTGATCCCCAAACCAGGCAAAGACCCCATCAAAAAGGAGAATTACAGACCGATTTCCCTAATGAATATGGATGCCAAAATCCTCAACAAGATCCTGGCTAATAGAATCCAACAGTACATTAAAAGGATTATCCATCATGACCAAGTGGGATTCCTCCCTGGGATGCAAGGGTGGTTCAACATTCACAAACCTATCAGGGTCTTAGATTTTATCCAGAAAGAAAAATTCAAAAATCATATGATTCTCTCAATAGATGCAGAAAAAGCGTTTGACAAAATACTGCATCCTTTCCTGATTAAAACCCTTCAGAGTGTAGGGATAGAGGGTACATTCCTCAATCTCATAAAAGCCATCTATGAAAAGCCTACTGCAAATATTATTCTCAATGGGGAAAAGCTAGAAGCCTTTCCCTTAAGATCAGGAACACGACAAGGATGCCCACTCTCGCCATTATTATTCAACATAGTACTAGACGTCCTTGCAACAGCAATCAGACAACAAAAAGGGATCAAAGGTAACCAAATCGGCAAAAAAGAAGTCAAAATGTCTCTCTTCGCAGATGACACGATACTCTATATGGAAAACCCAAAAGAATCCACTCCCAAACTATTAGAAGTTATAGAGCAATTCAGTAATGTGGCGGGATACAAAATCAATGCTCAGAAATCAGCTGCATTTCTATACATGAACAATGAGACTGAAGAAAGAGAAATTAGGGAATCCATCCCATTTACAATAGCACCAAAAACCATACATTACCTTGGAATTAACTTAACCAGAGACGGAAAGGACCTATATTCTAGAAACTATAAATCACTCTTGAAAGACATTGAGGAAGACATAAAAAGATGGAAAGATATTCCATGCTCATGGATCGGAAGAATTAACATAGTTAAAATGTCCATGCTACCCAGAGCAATCTACACTTTCAATGCTATCCCGATCAAAATACTGAGGACATTTTTCAAGAACTGGAACAAACAGTCCTTAAATTTGTATGGAACCAGAAAAGGGCCCGAATTGCCAAGGAACTGTTGAAAAGGAAAAACAAAGCTGGGGGCATCACAATGCCGGATTTCGAGCTGTACTACAAAGCTGTGGTCACAAAGACAGCATGGTACTGGCACAAAAACAGACACATAGACCAATGGAACAGAATAGAGAACCCAGAAATGGACCCTCGGCTCTTTGGGCAACTAATCTTTGATAAAGCAGGAAAAAACATCCGGTGGGAAAAAGACAGTCTCTTCAATAAATGGTGCTGGGAAAATTGGACAGCTACATGCAAAAGAATGAAACTTGACCACTCTCTCACACCATACACAAAGAGAAACTCCAAATGGACGAAAGACCTCGATGTGAGACAGGAATCCATCAAAATCCTAGAGGAGAACATAGGCTGCAACCTCTACGACATCGGCCAAAGCAAACTTTTTCATGACACATCTCCAAAGGCAAGAGAAACAAAAGATAAAATGAACTGTGGGACTTCATCAAGATAAAAAGCTTCTGCACAGCCAAGGAAACAGTCAAAAAAACTAAGAGGCAGCCCGGGGAATGGGAGAATATATTTGCAAATGATACTACAGATAAAAGACTGGTATCCAAGATCTACAAAGAACTTCTCAAACTCAATACGCGAGAAACAAATAAATCATAAAATGGGCAGAAGATATGAAGAGACACTTTTCCAATGATGACATACAAATGGCTAACAGACACATGAAAAAATGTTCAAAATCATTAGCCATCAGGGAAATTCAAATCAAAACCACACTGAGATACCACCTTATGCCAGTTAGAATGGCAAAAATTGACAAGGCAAGAAACAGCAATTGCTGGAGAGGATGTGGAGAAAGGGGATCCCTCCTACATTGTTGGTAGAATGCAAGTTGGTACAGCCAGTCCCTTAAAAAGTTAAAAATTGAGCTACCCTATGACCCAGCCATTGCACTACTGGGTATTTACCCCAAAGATACTGACGTAGTGAAGAGAAGGGCCATATGCACCCCAATGTTCACAGCAGCTCTGTCCACAATAGCTAAATCGTGGAAGGAGCCGAGATGCCCTTCAACACATGACTGGATTAAGAAGTTGTGGTCCATATATACAATGGAATATCACTCAGCTATCAGAAAGAACGAGTTCTCAACATTTGCTGCAACATGGACGGCACTGGAGGAGATAATGCTAAGTGAAATAAGTCAAGCAGAGAAAGACAATTATCATATGATTTCTCTCATCTATGGAACGTAAGAACTAGGAAGATCGGTAGGGGAAGAAAGGGATAAAGAAAGGGGGCTAATCAGAAGGGGGAATGAAGCATGAGAGACTATGGACTCTGAGAAACAAACTGAGGGCCTCAGAGGGGAGGGGGGTGGAGGATTGGGATAGGCTGATGATGGGTAGTAAGGAGGGCACGTATTGCATGGTGCACTGGGTGTTATACGCAACTAATGAATCATCGAACTTTACATCAGAAACCAGGGATGTACTGTATGGTGACTAACATAATATAATTTTAAAAATTAAATAAATAAATAAATAAATAAATAAATAATAAAATCTGTAAAAAAATGAAATAGAGGACATTGCAGCATATTTTTATAAAAACAGAAAGGATTTTAGGAGTACTATGAACAACTGTATGACAAATTGGACAACCTAAGTGAAATGGATAGATTCCTAGAAACCTGTAACTTGCCAGGACTGAATCATGGACTAGAAATCTGAACAGCCCCGTAACTAGCAAACAGATTGAAACAGTAACTAAAAACCTCCTCACAAAGGAGAAAACAAAAAACAAAAAAACAGCCCAGAACCAGATGGCTTCACTAGTGGGTTCTACCAAGCATTTTAATAATGAAAAGCAATCCTCCTCAAACTCTTACAAAAAATTGAAGATGGAACATGTCCAAATTCACTCTATGAGGCCGGCATTCCCTCTATACCAAAGCCAGAGAAAGACACTTCAAGAAACAGAAACTACAGACCTATATCCCTGGTGACTACGGATGCAAAATCCTCAAGAAACAAAGAAGGAAACAGAGAGAGAGGGAGGGAAAGAAAGAAAAAGAAAAGAAAGGAAAGAAAGAGAGAGGGAAGGAGGGAGGGAGGGAAGGAGGGGGGGAGAGAGGGAGGGAGGGAGGGAGGGAAGGGAAATACTAGCAAACAGAATTCAACAGTGTATTAGAAGGACCATACACCACACCAAGTGGGATTTATTCCTGAAATGCAAGGATGGGTCAACATAGGAAAATTATTTGATAGAATACACCACATTACCAGAATGAAGGACAAAAACCACATGCTCATCTCAGTTGATGCAAAGAAAACATTTGAACAAAAATTCAATATCCTTTCATGATAAAAAAAAAAAAACACTCAACAAACAGACTAAAAGGAAACTTCAACTAATAAAAGGCACAGATGACAAGCCCAGAGATAAGGTATCCAATAGTGAAAAACTGAAAGCTTTCACTCTGCGATCAGGAATAAGACAGGGATGTCTATATTGGCCTCTTCCATTTAATATAGTATTCGGAGTGCTAACCAGAGCGATTAGGCAAAGAAAAAAAAAGGCATCTAAATTGGAAAGGAAGACATTATCTCTGTTCTTAGACGAAATGAACATATGAATATATCTAAGATCTATGTACCTGCAGACAACCCTAAGGATTACACGCACACACACACACACACACACACACACCCTATTAGAATAAATTTGGCAAAGCTGCAGATACAAAATCAACACAAAACCTGGTGGTGTTTCTATACACTAACCAAAAGGAAATTAGGAGAATAATTCCACTTACCGTAGTATTAAAAGAAATAAAATACTTGGGAATAAACAACCAAGGAGCTGAAAGACCTGTACACTACAAACTATAAAACATCGCTGAAAGAAAGACTCAAATGAATGGAAAAATATCCCATGTTACTAGACTGGCATACTTAATATCATTAGTATGTCAGTAATACTCAGTGACCTACAGATTTCAAGGAATCCTCCATCAAAATCCCAATAGCCCTGTTTTACAGAAATTTAAAAAAAAATTGGGGCACCTGGGTGGCTCAGTCGTTAATCATCTGCCTTCAGCTCAGGTCACAATCCCAAGGTCCGGGGATCGAGACCCGCGCCAGGCTCCCTGCTCAGCAGGAAGCCTGCTTCTCCCTCTCCCACTCCCCCTGCTTGTGTTCCCTCTCTCACTGTCTCTCTCTCTGTCAAATAAATAAAATCTTAAAAAAAAAAATCCGTCCTAAAACTCATATGGTCTCTCAAGGGCCCCCAGATATCCAAAGCAATCTTGAAAAAGAACAAAGTTAGACATCTTATACTTCCTGGTTTCCAACTTATAACAAAGTACAGTACTCAAAGCCGTATGGTACTCACACGAAGATAGATACACAGACCAACGGAAGAGAATAGAGAGCCCAGAAGTAAACCCTTGTGATTTCTGACAAGAGTGTCAAGACCATTCAACGGACAAAGCACAGTCTTTCCATCAAATAGTGGGGCGGGGGGGGGGGGGGCGGGGGGGGATGGGTATCTACATCCAAAAGGATGAAGTCGGACCCTTACTTTATACCACATTCACTCAAAATGGATCAAATGCCCAAATATAAAAACTGAAACTATAAAGCCCTCAGAAAACAGGGAGGAAGCTTCACGACGCTGGATTTGGCAGTGTCCTTGCATAGGGCACCAAAGGCACCGGCAACTAAATAAGACAGACAAACAGACTTCATCAGAATTAAAAACTCTGCACAAAATAACACGATCAACAGAGTATAACGGCAACCTATGTAGAGGGAGAAAATATTTGCAAATTTTATCTGATGAGGGGTAAATATTCTGAATATATAAAGAACAGCAAACTCACTATCAACAAGACAACTTGATTAAAAAATGGTCAAAGGAGAGCCACGTGGCCGGCTCAGTCAGAGAAGCATGTGACTTCTTCATCTCAGGGTCAGGAGTTCGAGCCCACATTGGAGATTACTAATAATAGATTTAGAAACAAAGGACCTGAATAGACATTTCTCCAAAGACGACATCCAGACAGCTGACAGGCATGTGAGAAAATGCTTAATATCATTCATCGTCAGGGAAATGTGAATCAAAACCAAATGACCTATCGCCTCACGCCCATTAGGACGGCTACTATAAAAAAAAAATTAGGAAAGAAGTGTTAGCGAGGATGTGGAGAAATTGGATCCCTTGTGTACTGTTGGTGGAAATGCAGAAAAAAAAAAAAGATGCAGCCACTCTGGAAAACATTATGACGGTTCCTCAAGAAATTAAACATAGACTCACCATATGATCCAGCAACTCCACTTCGGGGTACATACCCGCAGGAATTGCAAGTACGGGCTCAGACATCTGTACCTCCATATTAAGAGCAGCGTTATTCACAGCAGCTTACAGGTACTAGCAACCCAGTGCCCACCGACAGATGAATGGATAAGCTCACGCAACATTATCCTTAAGAAGCAAAGATACTCTGACACTTGCTGCGCATGCACGAACCCTGAGGACATTACGCTAAACGCAGGAAGCCGGTCACCAAGAGACCGATACCGTCTGATTCCATTTACAGGAGGCCCCTCGAGCAGTCCAAATCATGGCCACAAAGTCTCCACGGCTGGAGGTAGGGAGCATGGGGGGTTGACGGTTAATGCGGACAGTTTCAGTTTGGCCGGATTTAAAAAAAAAACATTCTGGAGGCGGATGGTGGCGACGGCGGCACGGCACTGTGACTGTCCTGAAGAGGGCTTTCCCGTGCACTTATACACGGTCATTTACGTTGTTTTAATTAAAGAATGTTTACGGAGCACCCACTCCGTGCTAGGCACGGTGATACAACCGTAAACACTACTTCTGAGCGAGGCAATTCTAACAAAACGAACACACTCAAGGAGCCAGAATTCTAAGAGCAAGAATCGGCACAGACAGACACGCAGGGATTCACAACTGGGTTTATCTGACCCCGACTGTACATTTGGGCAGGAAGCTAGAAAGTATTTTAGAAGTGTATCTTATCTGGAAAAGAACCAAAATATAATCTCTGTAGACGACAGATGAGGCATTTAATGGAATTCTTTAATGTTCATATTTTGTAAGAAATGCAACACATGACCGATAGGCGGGACCTCCCTGAAACCAACACCGAGAGGTGTCTGCTCCCCAGGCCTTACCAGAACGGGCAGCCCTCTGGAGTCAGCAGCCAGATAAAGACACGCTGTCCCTGCTTCTACTGCACACGTCGACAACCCCATCCCACTCAGACCACAAAACAGCGAAGGACAAGGGATCTGAAAGAACAACTTTTAAAACTCACCTGCTAATGGCGCCTTGCCTAGGGGGGGTGCAGAGGGTCCGTCCCTTCTAAGCTGAAGAGATCCACACTTGGGTGTGAGCCAGAGAGTCCCAGGGTGAGGCTGGATTGCTCTGAAAGTGGAGGGAAACCGCCGAGAGGTCACCAAATACTCTAGATCCATCCGAATGTCCCTGCTGCTTTGATGACCTGGACATCCTCTCTTTATCCCTCAGGAGTCAGTTCAGGCATGATGCCCTGAACTTTCCTTCACCCCCACTCTGGGTTGGGTGCATCCCCTGTGCTCCCAAAGCCTTGGCTGCTGGGTTTCAGCACTCCCCCTGCTCTGGGAACTCCATGGTGGGGGTTGGGGGGACCATGTTTTGCTTCTTTGCCTCTCAGGTGTAGGGAACCCCCTGACCATGCCTCCTACTCTTTTCCAAATGGGAGAGGTCCTTTTAACGACACCCCCCCCCCACTCCGGGCCTGACACTGCTGGGGCTGCCAAAAGGGCCCCCCGTCTTCTGGGCGCCCAGCATGGCCTTCTCTTCTCTTTCCAGTTTGAGATTGTGTCTGAGCCAGCACCAGGCTGCCAAAGATTTCAGACTCCTTCACCTTCTCCCACCAATTCCAGCTCCTCGGCAAGGCCAGGATTCTTGGCTGGGACAGAACCACCAGCATGAAGGGCCAGGAGGCTCAGAGATCACACTTGCTCCAGATACAGCCAAGGAGGGCTCGGAGTCGAGGATTTCAAAATACTTCTGGGGACCATAAAGTTCACAACTGGTCTGGAGGATTCTCTACCTTCCCTGACACCTGCACTGCTCTCTAGGAGAGACAGCCTGGCCCCCTGGGCCCACCTCTGCAGACAGACCTCCATTCCAGCAGCTGTTCTTGTGCAAGATGTTTTTACTCTTGCTCGGCTGCTCCGTCTGAGGCCGCCACTGTGTGAGCCTGGGCTGCCCTGGGGCCTTCCTCGCTCAGGACTGGCCTCCCCTCCCCTCTACAGCATCTCCCTTAAGGCGTGAGGCTCCTTGAGATGGACCCGTGGTCCCAAATTCCTTCCTGATCTGGTGGGAGAGTGTCCCTCTCAGGGTAGATACTGAATCTGGAACTGAGTATTTGGGGGACACTAGAGAGGGCCTCCTTTTTGAGGGGCTGGTTTCCACAGACACCTGCTAGGGCCCCAAGAATATAGCCTTCAAAGCTGTTCACTTTCTTTGGGAAGGCAGACCTGTCCCTTGAATTTTTGACCGAAAAACAAATCTGGCAGAGTCCCTGAACAGATCCACTGGATGGATGGGGCTGATCATTCACTGGTATGATGGGGGAGGCTTGGGTGGCTGTGAAATCTGCCCACCAGTGGAAGCCCCTCCCCCCAAGCCCTCTGTACGTGGAGTCCTAAGGTCCCGATTCCAGAACAAAGGGCGAAGTATCAGACACGAGGAACGGGTCAACCAGAAGGTGAGAGGCCACATTCAGTGGCCCTGGCCTCCCCACACCTAAATCCCCAGCACACAGCAGATGCTCAGTAAAGTTTAGAAGCAGCAGCTCTAGAGAGTTTGAGGGTCTTTTAAAGACGGCGTAAATGGGGCCAGCCCAGTGCATTCCCACACTCTCGAGGGACGTGCGAGGGGAGGGGTGTCCTGATGTGTTGAGTGTATGCTATACTGCCATGGGTTGCAACCAGAAGACCCCAGAGTCCAGGCACTACTCTTTGAAAGACGTTTGATCTTTTCTTAGACCTTATAGTACCCAGCGAGGCATGCACCCCATGTCATGGAAGGGGGCGGCTCAGAGAGCCCAGCTGACTTACAGAAGGTCATCCGGCCAGCACGCGGCCAGGCTGGCGCTGATCTGGGCCCACTGGACCCTCGAGGCTGCCAGCGTCAGTCACCACCTCCTACGTTTGAGCTCCATATAGTGTACCATTGACATGAAGAGAGTCAAGTGCACCTTTGCCCTGTCCCAAGACACACCTGGAGTACTTACTCATTTTTCCCTAGTCCACATGAAAATGCCTGATGAGCCACGTCACACATAATCAGAAACGTACCCACAACCGTCAGAGGTGCTATGTTAGGCCTTGCTGAAGGGAACTTAGCCCAGGAGGAGGAGGAAGGAATGAGATCATTTACAGTGGAAAGCAAATCGCTGGAATGCCTGGGGGTGGGGTGGGGGGAGGCTGAGCAGTTCAGAGTTAGATACGCCCATGGTTTATAACCACACGACCTCAGTTTCCAGATCTGCTCAAAGAATCGGTGATTTCCGGTCCAGACAGGAAACTGCAGAAGGTTCCCAACCTGCCTCCCACGCTCTGTCCCCAGCCAAGCATTTACCAGGAAAATAGCGGTAGGCTGGGCACGCGCCCAGACCCCAAGGGGGAAGCCCAGTTCTCCTTTCTCAAGGCAGATTTGATGACACCAACACTTTGCAATTTGGGGTGTATGGCTGGGTGTGCACGCACATGTGCAGAATTTAGAGAAAAACGGATGGGACAGGGAACAATTCCATTAAAAATACCTATTAATATGTCTACAGCATATAAAGAGCAGGTACAAATAAAGATTTTAAAAATCCAGTCTCCATGGAGTGATTTGGTAAAGGAGAGAGCAGGCAAAAGAGAAATACAGCTAAGGGGTCACCATTAGGCAGAAAACTTAATTTTACTGGTAACCAAATACAAATAAAATAACAATGATAGTTTTATTATACCGCAGAGTAGATATGTAAGTAATAATACCCAGAACCGGTGAGGCTGTGGGCAAAACCAAAGCCCTCAAACTCTAACTGGCAGTTTTAATTAGTACCTCAGTAGTGGGTTCCTACCGTCTTTTTAAAACCATTCATTCCTTTGACCTAATAAGCCCCACTCCTGGGACTTTATCCAAAAGCAGGGAGGGAGGGGAAATAGGAATGATTCCCAAGCATTTCAAAATAACTTCATTATTCAAAATGATGAAGAATTACAGACTGCTAACAGGGAAATGATTTTTTTAAAGTTGTGGTCTATTAATTTGATACACTATCTCAAACTCATTTGTCAAGAAGTCCAACATGTGACAATATATTAACATGAAAAGAAGATTAGCCTCTAAGCAAAGCAGAAGACAAGACTGCATAGAAATCTGCACTAAGAATGACCGCATGTGGACAAGAACTGGTCGGGGATACAGGAAAACGGAAACAGCTCCTACAGGAAGAGTGATCACACAGCAGGTGATCGGTTTTTTTCTTTTAAAAATTCCTTTTGGGGGCACCTGGGTGGTTTAGTCAGTGAAGCGTCTGCCTCTTGATTTCAGCTCAGGGTCTCAGTGTCATGGGTTCAAGGCCCGTGTTGGGCTCCACGCCCAGTGTGGACCCTATGTAAAAAAAAAAAATTATGTAGAAAGAAAAATAAACTTAAAAAAAAATAAAGATGGCTTTTATAATTGGTATGTGCTGTTTGTCCCAGAGATTAATAAAAATTGAAAGGAAGGGAGAAGAGAATGGAGAGATAGTGTTTAATGAGTATAGAGTCTCAGGAAAGAAGAAAAGATTCTGGAAATGGATGGTGGGGGTGGTTGTACAACTTGTGAATGCGTCTGAAGCCCCTGAAGGAGACACTTACAAATGGTAAATTTTAGGTTATATGCATTTTACTATAGTAGAAAAAAAATAGTGGGAAGGAAATACAGGCTCCAAGGAATTTTTTTGTTTCTGCGATCAGACGGGTTGGGGGTAGCCATGAGTGGTACATGTTTATAGGGACAGAAGCCGAGAGGGAGAGGGGGACGGAAGGTGGAGACAGAGGAGGGTGAGGCAGAGGAGGGAGGAAGCAGGTGACCCCTTCCTTTTTAAAGCTGCTTTCTCTTCAGGGAGCATAACATGCAGGTCATTTCTTGGAGGAAGCTTCTGTGGGGGAGGGGAAAATGTTTTTGCTCTACCCAGCTTGGGTTCTGTGGCTAGGGCCCTGTCAATTATGCTGACAAGAGACAGACTGGCAAGAAGAAAACAGAAGTTTCTTAGCATGTGCACCAACCATAGCACATGGAGAACTCGCATGAGTAACTACTTGGGGGGGGCGGGGAGGGAGAGAGTTAACAAAAGAACAACACGTTTTTAGAGAAGAGACAAGTCAAAGGAGAAGGGCTGTGAGCTTCTAGAGGCAGAACGTTGAGGGAAGGTAATATACTGGGAAACTAAGTGTGGTTAAGGCCCCTCTTTTGCCTGGTGTGTTATGCAGATGGCTCCGGCGCTGCTAAGGGACCCAGTTCTCTCCAGGGGTTAACCTGTGCCCTTCCAGGCAGGGAGGGGAGCGAGACAGCCTTATAAATTTAGTGCTGCTCTTACGTAAATAGGGGAAGGGCGGAGAGCTTGTCCTGTGTCTACTTCTTCCCAGTTCCCTGCAGCATCAAATCCTTACCCCCATGGGGCATATTTTCAGGCCGCACGTTCTGCTACCCTTCACCTCTCTATCGTCCAGTCCTTGCCACCTGTGAGGCTTCTGACCTAATTAAAGAATATAAAGAGCAAGTACTTACACATTTTTTAACAAATCTATTCTCCATGAAATGGTTTGAGGGAAGTCTGAGTTTTTACAACAAAAGGGGGCGAGGGAAAACTGCTTATGTTTGACCCCTAAGTAAGGAGGAAACTGACCCAGTCAACACACATCTTGGGAAAAACGATGTGAGCTTTTATTACCTAACCTCAGTTCTCGATTATGCTTTAAAGACAGGGAAGGGGGTAGAAGTGAGGTCATATTGAAGCTCTCTGGCCAGCACTTCCACCCTCAGGAGAGGAGTGGAGCCGACCCTTGGTTGCTAAATGCAGAGGATGCTTTCCAGTGACTTCCTGCTGCCCCAGGGGCTCTGGGAGATGATGTATATCTTAGCCTATTTCTCCAAGAACAACTTGGAAGAATGTAGCATTTCCTGAATGTAAAACTTTTCAAAAATTAATTAAGACAAAAACGGTAACCTCAAGTCAACTTAAGGCTTGTTTTAGTTGGTGGTGGGGAAGGGGGTTTAAACTAATCAAGACAAGAAGGGAGCTGTCTAGGGAGGCAAACTTGAAAACCTAGAGAAGGCAGATTTTCTGAGAGCAAAAAAGTACCAACAAGAGCCTGAAGGGGTTCAGAACATGTCTCCCCAAAATGTACAACTTTGGCACACGGACTATTTTGCACCTGAAGCTGACAGAAACCCTGCAAGCTCAAGAGAATGTTCCCCCTCTCCTAACGACCCAGAAGAATCTAAACTGAGGGGTCTTTCCCAGAATAAGAGCTATTACAAGAGACAAAGTTTATCTGCGCAATCCATCTTTATGGCAGGTCAAACATCTCGTTACCAGACATCTGCTCTTCTTATGGCCCTCCCCCCCCCCCCACTGAACCCCCAGACCCCATCCCGTCCCTTAGCTCAGGACAGCATATAGACCTCATTTTTCCTTTCTGTCTTTGAATCTCTCCTGTGGATTCCTGTGGATTCCCATACATATAAAATTAAATTACATATTAAATTAAGTTAGGTTTCCCCCCGGTAAAATGTCTCATGTCAGCCAGAAGAATCTTTGAAAGGTAGAGGAAAACTTTTCCTCCCCAACACACCAAAAAGGGGAAAAAGCTAAACCAGAAGAAACTTGGGAAGGTTGTTGCAGAGATAACCACCATTCCCCAAGCTCCATGGTGGGAGGGGAAGGCAGAAGCCTCGGGCATGGATCCTTTCCCAGGTGAAGGGAACCAACCTAAAGTCAATCTTTAGGAATGTTCATTTCAATGCCATTTAAACTGATCCAGGGCCTAGAAGAGGAAGAAACACTTCCAAATTCTTTATTAGGGACATCGATATCCAAAGCCAACAATTACAGCACAATAAAGGAAAACCACAGACCAACTTCGCTTACATAAAAATCAATGCAAAAGTCCCAAATATTAGCAAATAAAATCCACCATGATCATTAAAGGGAGAAATCACCAGATCCAAGTGAGACTTGTACAGTGTGATGAGGACACCTTTTAATTTACTTTATAGTAACGTATTAAAGGAGATAAATCATGCTCCTCATAGATGCTGAAACGCATTTGACAAGATTTACATTTACAACAAAATCTCTTATCAAATTAGAAAAGATGCTTTCTTAACATGATAAAATTACACACACAGACTCGCACATCCATCAAGCCAAAAATCAGCATCATTTGTAATCATTGGAAGCAAGAGAAGTTTCCATGAGACTCTGGAACTAAAGAATGCCCCCTATCACTGCTATTTTGTTTGGACGATTCTAGCTGATGAAAGTAGTTAAGAGAAAAAACGAAATTTGAGAAGAAAGAAGAGAAGTAACTCTGTTTACTCTGGAGAGTCCAAGAGAAGCAATGGAAAAAATGTGGCAGACGGAAAGAGATTTCACGAAGGGATAGCGTATCGAAGCAACGTACCCAAATACCTAGCCTTCCTATGTACAAACAGTAAGCAGTTGGACAAGTTAACCAAAGAAAATATCCCATTGACAACAGCACTCCCCACTCCAAAGAAAGAAAACTCCCAGAAACAAATGCACCAGAATGTATACAATCCAGATGGAGCAATCTTTTTAAAGCCCCTGGAGGAGAGAGAAGACTTCAGATGGAAAGAAAGCTGTACTGCATATGTTCTTATCTAGAAAAAACGCAACGCAAGAAAGGTGTAACTGTCAATATTGAGTATCTGGGAGGATGTGGACTGGAGCCCTCACACGTGGTGGGGGTGGGGGGTGTGAGATGACGTGGCCACTCTGGAAGGAAGATAGGTCGGCAATTTCTTAAAAAGTTACACACGCTTTTGCCATATGGCTCAGCAATTCTCCTAGGTTGCTACCTAAGAGAAACGAAGGCGTGCACCCCCACAAAGACTGGTGCACAAGCGCCCACCAACTGATGAATGAACAGACAAGCTGTGGCGTGTCCGTCCTATGGAGGCTTCTCAGCAGTGAAAAGGAAATATACCCACTACGAGAGATGAACCTCCAGCACAGCAGGCTGGGGGAAAGAGGCTGCAGACCGCATGTTGTGGGACTGCATTTACATGAAATGACCAGAAAAGGAAAACTGGTCAAGACAGAAAGCGGGAGAGCGGCTGCCTGGGGCTGGCGGTAGGAACAGGGAGGGACAGCAAACGGCACAGGTGCTCTTCTTGGGGTGACAGCAGAGTTCTAAAACTGGACCACAGTGATGGCCACACAACTCTATAAATTCACTAAACATCACCAAAGTGTATACTTAAAATGGGTGATTTTTGAGATATAAAAATAAAGTCACTAAAAAAGCAACTTCTTAAATTTAACATGTAAATAGGATCTCAACAAAAATACCCCGCAGGGATATATGTGCCCGTGTGTGTGTGTGTGTGTGTGTGTGTGTGTGTGTAATTTTTCAACTAGATGAGCTGATTCTAATGTTCATGAAATGTTTTAAAACAACTATACCCAGGAAATTTCTGGAAGAATAAAGAACATGATGAGGTACTAAAACAGATTATGATCCTATAGTAATCAAAACAATTTCATACCAACAAATATGTGTATAAAAATGTACCTAAACATATCAATGGAATGGAGGTAAAAATACACATAATACATTCAAGAATTTAACATATAAGGAAAGACTTCATTTCATGTCAGTGGAGTTAAGTACTCTCTACTTATGGGTATTAGGACAACTTGGTAGCAGCTGGGAGAAACAGACCCCTCTACCTTTTTCTTCCACCAAAATGAATTATGGATGAGTCAGAGATTTAAACATAAAAAAAAAACAAAACTGTATAAGTCCTAGAAGAAAACCCAAAGAAACTTTTACTGATCTCTTGGTAGGAAAGTCCTTTCTAAGTGGGACTCAAACCCCAGAAATCCAGAATATATATATTTTATGATCTAATAAGAAGTTTTAAAAGTCTGCAAGCCAGCCTCAGTGGATTACTACCACTCCTGTCATAAACAACTCTGAAACTAAGCAGAGTACATAAAACAATCATTGGCAGGGATTGGAGAGCACAACACAGAGCGGCAGTTCTGAGAGAAGAGAAGTACTTGAGATGAAGTCCATGTTCGCCATGGCTTTCTTCGGAAAGGAGAGAAAGAACTGACACTGAGCAGAGATGTACAGCCCAAACAGAGAGCAGTGGTCTTGTTAACTGGAAGGTGCCACAGAATGGGAGCCCCCGAAATCTGCACAGAGGTTCACCGCAGATCCTTGGCCAGATCCTAAGCTGTGTATGTGCAGAATGAGACTCTGAGGTCTAGTGGAAAACAGCTTGGATGGCAGGGGTAAGTAAACTCAACAGAAATATTAGAGGTCATATAATTCCAGCCCTAGGAGGAAGATTCTGATTAATCATCCATAGCTTTCAGTTGACATCCCCCAAAAAGCCAGGCCTTACAAGTGTGGAGCATACCCTAGGAGTAGGGGCCATACACTAGAACTTAGGCGAGGAGGAGGAGGGACTTGAAGTAGACCCATTTTAACAAGGCTGAAACCAAGCCTTGTTATGTCCAAGGTGACCAGTCAGTCAATCTAACTGTCTGCAACAACAAAACTCAACATTCTTGGGGCACATGGGTGGCTTAGTTGCTTAAGTGTCTGCCTTCGGTTCAGGTCATGATCCCAGGGTCCTGGGATCGAGCCCCAAGTTGGAATCGCTGCTCAGCAGGGAGCCTGCTTGCTTCTTCCTCTCCTCCCCATTGGTGCTCTGTCTCTCTTTCTTAAATAAATAAAATCTTAAAAAATAAACCTCGACATTCTTTAGAGGAAGATAATATAATCCAGAATCTTTACAACATGTCACCCACAATGTTCAACAAACAATTCAAAATTACTAGCTGTGTGAAACAGGAAAATACAGTTAATAAAACCAGATCCACACATGACCCAAATGCTAGAATAGGCAAAGGCTTGAAAATATGTTAAAGAATTTGGAGGTAAAACGGATGATGGATGAAGAGATGGAAATTTAAGAGATAAATGGAAACTCTATGAAAGACCCAAATAGAAGTTTTAGAATTGAAAAATACAAATATCTGAAATGAAAAATCTATCAGAGGAATTTAACCACAGGCTGGACACAGCCCAACAGAGGAATCGGTGAATTTGAAGACAGGTCAATGGTAGTTATCCAGACTGAAGCACAGAAAGAAACAAGAATTAAAAATGAAATGGAAAGGGGGTGGGGGGAGTAAACAAAGAACACATGTGAGACCTGCAGGACAGCATCAAGTTGTCTGGTATATGTGTAATTGGAATCCCACGAGGAGACGAGACAGAGTAGGACAGAATATCATAAAGGATAATAGCCAGTAAAATTAATCAAAAATTGATGAAAGATACCAATCCACAGATCCAAGAAGCTCCACAAATCCCAAACAGGATTAATGCAAGGACAACCACACCTAGGCACACCATAAACTAATGGAAACCAAAGAAAAGGAGAAAAATCTTAAAAGCAGCTTGAGGATGAAAGAGACATTCCATTTGTGGGAACAGCAATATGAATGACCGCTGAATTCAGCAGAAACAGTGGAAGCCAGGGTTGGGCATAGGCAAAGTGTTTGCAGGAATGCCCAGGGCTGTGGGCCAAAGGCAAAGACCCCAAGAAGCAAATACCCCATTTTGGGTTATCCTTCCATGTTCACATGTAGTAAGGTCTCCCAGCAGGGATGGATTTGCTTTTGAAATTCACCAATTTGGTCACTTTTCTCTGATAGAAGCAACACAAGATACATCACCCAAAAGCTCAGGTGGTCTTCAGGTTGCCACTTGGGGAGTGGCGATTTTAATGCATCATGGTCTGGTCTTCTGTATTTTGCTTAGAGCCCTGTGACAGACAATGAGGTCAGGTGGCCATGCTCAGTGACCTCCTGTTCTAGAGAAAAGATGTTGCCTGGCCTGGAGCCCTGCCCTCTTCAGTTGCCCCCACCTTTCCATCACCACATGTCACACCCAGCCAGCCTCTCAGCCTAGACCAGGGCAAACCCTGCTCATTTCACTAGTCTCAGTGGGCCGGCAGCCCAGAAAATACGGTGGGGTGAACAAATCCATCTGTGTGCCCAGACCAGCTGCCCACCCCATACTCGCTCTCCAGACCAGGGCTGGCTTCATGGGTGTGCAACTGCAAAGTCAGGGCCCTGCTCTCAGAAGTGCTCCCACACTTGCCTGAATGCCCTGCTGTCACCATCTTGAGTCTTAATAGTGTTTGGCCCAGGGGCCCTACGTTTTCATTTTATGCTGAGCCCCACAAGTTATTACCTTGTTCTGCTTCTGAGCCACTAATCCCTAGGTTCTCAGGTACCTGCAACAGGTCAAGAGTTTCTATAAAGCAAGGGGCTGGCCAGCCACAGAGCCCCTCCAAACAGGGCACCCTATCTCTGGCTCCAACCGTCCTGCAGCCACTTCCTAAAGGAGCCTTCAACAGCTTGACTCTTTTAAGGATTAGCAGCCCACTTGCACAAGATTGTGTCCATTTCACAGAACTGTGGAATTATTAGGAACAAGAGGGGCCCATGCCAAAGGGCTGGGCCTTATACACATGCATTCTCTACTAAAAACTCCTGGGAGGCACAGGACCCAGTCTGGGCTCATGGGGCCCCCGGAAGTGGCATGTCCTGAGCAGGACAAATCTCCATAATCCTTTTTTTTTTTTTTTTCAACGCTGGAACAGCTCCCAAGGTAGAACAAAGGTGGTGTTTGCACGATGGCTGGCCCAGCTCAACAGCAGACCAGCTGTGCCAGTGGCCCTGGTGGCCCAAAACCATAGCTCAGGCCAGTCACCCTGGGCTCTAGCCGGCCAGCCTAACTGGGAACAGCCATTCCCAGCTGTGCTCCCAGATCTGAAAGGCCCTTCCTTTCCTGAGAAGCCTCTTTTGGGGTTTCAGGAAGGAAGTGGAAACAGAGAGAGGAAACCACAAACCCTTATAACTCTAATAACAGTATCACCTCTTGGTCGGCACCCCCCTCGGACAGACGCTGTGGTGGCGGAGGGCGGGGGAGGGCGGTGCTCCACGGGCTGCATTTCATGCTGAAACCACCCAATGGCTCCAAGAGAGGAGGCCCAGAGACCAGCTGGCAAAGCTGGATCATGGACGCCCTGGGGGCCTGAGGTCACGCGATTGCTTCTGCAGCACCTGCACCAGAGGAGCCGGCGGTGTGGGCCATGGCCGACTTTCACTCTGCTGACAGAGGTTTCTCTTGAAAGACACTGGTGAGGCCAGGGCCCAGCCAGCTCATCTGTCCCTGGGAACAGAGAACCCCAACTAGGAAGGGAAAGTAGGACTGTCAGCTTCTGGGCGCCTGAAGAAAGCCTTACAAAAGGGTGGAAGGACCCAACACCGTGCTTCTTAATCAAAGGTTGAGGGGTACCTCGGATCCGGGAGGACTTAAATGTTGCCCGATTCCTTTTTCTGCCTGGACTCCAAACTCGGCCTCCAGAGTCTTTCATTTTGAAGGCTAAATTTAAAGCCAGGATGAATCCGTCCCCTCTGCCATTCCTGACACCTAGTCCTGTGCCCTAGCCCAGAAGGCTGGTGATGGGCAGCGTCCTTGCTCCCCAAGCCCAAGCGGGCAGCATCTGGAAGACCCTCAGACCTAGGCATGAGCTCTTTGCCCCTTTTGTAACTGTGGTGACCACCCTGGGAGCCAATTACACCCCCTTAAGCCTTCTGGGAACACTTAAGTCCTGGGCACTGCAGAAGGGATTAAGTCAACTGAGAAGAGGCATGTTTTTCCAATTAGTTATAAACCACCCATGTTGGAACTTGAGCAAAACTGGCCACTCGCTTTCATATTACCCAAGATCCCTTGCTCAATCTTTCTCCATTAATAAGTTCACAGGGCTTTCAAGCAAATTTAGTTCTGAAGGCCCATGACCATGGAATAAACAGGATGCTCGCAGAGAACTGCCTCCACCAGAATGCTAAAGCCCGAAGTCTCATTTTGCATGAGCCATGCAGTGAGGGAGCAGATGGAAATTCGCTTAGACCTACCAAACATTTCCTAGCTCGGGCTCATTAACACACGCCAACGTGTGCAATTATGTTTATGTTGGAATTGGATATGCATTTTACTACATGCACACATTTTTTTTTAAACAGATTTTTTCCCACTGACATTTCTCTCCCATGCCAAGTCTGGTCCAGCCTGCCAAAATGGGGAGATCAAGAGCCCAAGCCAGTGAGCTCATTCTTAAAGAGCCTTGTCACAAGCCAGAAAGGCAAAGAATGTGGGGAAAGCAGGGAAAACGCCATTCTCACGCCTACGAAGACAAGGCAGGTCTTGCAACGGGCAGGGCAGCTGTAGCGGCAGGGGAGGGAGAACAGCCGGAAGACGAAGCAGTGATCGGTCAGAGGAGTTTAACGAGGTCACTCTCATTCCCATTTTGCCAATAAGGAAACAGGCTCATAGAGACCATGTGTCCCAGGTGCCACACACATTGACTGAGGGGGAGCTGGGATCTGAACCCGTGTTGTTTGGCTCAGAACCCACTTTATCCCTTACGTAGTTTTATCTGGCAGCTCCTTGCAGTGGCCAGAATTCTAGGATGCCTTCCCAAGATCCCCACCGCTGGTGTAGACACATGGTTCCCAGTTATTCAATCCAACCCTAATCTAGGTGTTGCTGTGAAGGGAATTTGGAGAGGCCATTAGAGTCCCAAACCAGCTGACCCTCAGACAGATGGGCCTGACCTTATCATACGTGCGCTTTAAATGGGAGCCTAGAGGGCAGAGGGGGAAATCGGGGATTGGGAGCTCAAGAGTAATTGGACAGTTTCTGGCTTGAAGATGGAGGGGGATACATGGCAAGGAGTGGGGGTGGTCTCTAGGAATGGAGAGCAGCCCCCAACTTGCAGCCAGTGAGGGAATAGGGGCCACAGTCCTGCAACCACAAGGAACTGGATTTTGCCAACAGCCTGAATGAGCTTGAAAGGAGCGCCTCCCCAGATCCCCCTGCAAATAAAATAGCTCAGCCAGCCTAACACCTTGATTTCTGCCTAGCGAGGCTCTGAGCAGAAAACCCACCCATGCTGTGTCAGATGAGCTGCTGAGCCGGTGGCAATCTGTTATGTGGCACGGCAGTCCCTAACCAATGGTCTCAGAGCACACATCCCAGCTGTCACACCCAGCAGAGATGTGGAGTTCTCCTTGACTCTCTGGGGCTCCCAGAGGCCCGACACATCCTTTCGGAGCACTGTTCCGTCTCTACAGGAACCAGGTGAGCACAGTTATGGGGACCAGCTTTGGAATTAGAAGATGTTTCCAGGGCCTCACCTGCCTTCTCACTGCCGACCTCAGGGTGAGCCACAGGACCCAGCCTCTGCTGCCCGGTACCACCCGCAGCCACGGGCCAGACAGGGCTGTTTACATTCAAGTTCATTAAAATAAGGATTAAGAATTCAGGGGCACCTGGGTGGCTCATTCGGTGAAGCGTCTGCCTTTGGCTTAGGTCATGACCCCGGGGTCCTGGGATCAAGCCCCGAGTCCAGTTCCCTGCTCAGCAATGAGTCTGTTTCTCCCTCTCTGTCCCTCTGCCTGCTTGGGCTTGCTCTCTCTCTCAAATAAATCTTAAAAAGAAAAAAAAAAAAGAATTAAGAATTTAGTTAGGTAATATTGCCAGACAAAATGCAGGATACCCAGTTCAATTTGAATGTCAGACAAACAATGGATAATTTTTTAGTGTAACTAAATCCCAAATATTGCTTGGGACGTACTTATAAAGAGTATTCGTTTATCTGAAATTCAAATTTAACTGGGCAGCCTCTATTTTTAATCAATAAACGCCACTTTTTTGGGGGGGCAGTTTCAGATCTAGAGAAGAACTGTGACAAAACTATAGCGTTCCCAACTACCCTGCCCCCAGATTCGCCTACTGGTAACTTCTTACGTTAGTATGGTACGTTTGTTGCAACTAGACCAATGTCCAAACGTTATTAAGGAAAGTGCATACTCTTTTCAGACCCTCTTCTTGTGCTGTGCCCTTTCTCCGTGCAGGATCCCCCCATACTCTGAACTCTCTGGTCTCCTTAGGCTCCACCTGATCTCAATAGCCACCTGTGCCTGCGGTCCCAGCTCACCCCGGGTATGACAATTTCTCAAGCATTCCTTGTTTTTGATGACCTTGACAGTTTTGAGGAGTACTGGGCAGGGATTTTGTCCAATGTCTGTCAACTAGGATTCGTCTCAGGTTTTTCTCATGGTGGAGGGTAGAGCTTGGCGGGGGGAGGGGGGGACAGGACCGCAGAGGGAAGGGGTCATTCTCACCACACCCTACCAAGGGTAAACCACACTCTCAACAGGACATATCACGGCTGATGTTCACCTTGGTCACCTGGCTGAGGTGTGGGGGTCCAGGTTTCTCCATCGGAAAGCTACCCTCTCCCCTATACCTTCCCATGGGGTCCTCTTTGGAAGGAAGTCACCATGTACGACCGCCACTTGAGGAACGGGAGGCGTCCTGTATTTCTGTTTGCTAAACGTGGCGACCCTACCAGCAGCCCTAGACGCACATCAACTGCTCGATAGCTTGTGGCGGCTGCTGTATCAGACAGCACGGCTCTATTCTAGGTCGAGGAAAAGCAAACGGGCTACCCAAACGCAGGTCATTCACAGACCACGGTACTACTGTTCACTTAACATTTTTCCTTCAAATAGACTCACTTTTTAAAAAGGAGACCCAAGGGGCACCTGGGGGCTCAGTCGGTGAAGCATCTGCCTTCAGCTCCCGTAATGATCCCGGCGTCCTGGGTTCGAGCCCCAGGTCAGGCTCCGTGCTCCATGGGGAGTCTGCTAGTCCCTCTCCATCTGCCACTCCCCCTCTCTCTTGCTCTTTCTCTTAAATAAAACTTAAAAAAACAACCAAAAAAAGCCTTGATATCACTACCTTACAACACCCCGGCAGCAGCCCAGCACCAAGGATGGTCCAGAACGCCCGGGAACAGCGGGTAGGGTCTAGCCTGGTTCCTCTGTGGGGGCTTTTCCCATCCTCTTCCTCCTCCTCCTCAGGGAAGCTGGAGGATGAGTGACCCCTTGGTCCTGGTCCCAAGCTTCCTGAAATCGTCATCTGCCCTTCCTCTGGACTCCAGGGTCCCCATCTGAGAAGGCAAAGGGCTCGGCAGTTGACCAGCGCTGGGGCAGCTCTGACTCGCCCCCAGGTCGTCCGGGCCAGGAAGCCGTAGACCTGCGGCTGCTACACCTGGCTGATAATAAGACTCACCCGGGGAGCTTTCTCAATGCTTCCATCTTCCTGAGCGCTACCCACACGAATTCTAATTAAAGATGTGGGCAGAGACGAGGTTGAAAGCAGCCCAGGTGGGGCCGATCATCAGCCACGTGCCATAGTCCCGAGGCTTCCGTGCGGACACCCAGGCAGCGCGGTCCTCGGGGGATGTCTGCCCCAAAGGCAGCACAGCTGTGCACTGGCAGATCCCGGGGCGGGGCCTGGCCCTGACTCTCCAAAACAGGCCCCACCGCTGTGACGGAAACCGCTGGGTCTGCCTTCCCTCCATGCCCAGAGAGTTAGGTGCCAGCAGACCCTTCTGAGAAGCTCCCGTCCTTTTCCTATTTGCCCTGGGGCAAGGGAAGTCCAGGGGTTAGGTATTCCCATGTGCTGGGGCCTCACTGTTTCTTCTTCATCGTTCTGGCCTCGATCTCTGGTCCCTTGGATCAGGGACAGAAGCAGATGGCATCCCCTTTGGGTTGCCACCCGCTGCATTTTGGG
Organism: Ursus arctos; assembly: GCF_023065955.2. Lineage (NCBI taxonomy): Eukaryota > Metazoa > Chordata > Mammalia > Carnivora > Ursidae > Ursus > Ursus arctos. The sequence goes on along the minus strand of NW_026622874.1, from coordinate 74,503,562 downwards.
GGATGAGCTTGGTTTCGAGGGTTCCACAGGTCACCAATGGCGAGGAGGGGCGCTCAGGATGGGTTACACCCAAGGCCTGCCCAAGGCACACTCAGATGATTTCGATGATAAGGTTTAGAGAAGATGTAGGGCTTCTGGACAGAGCGAATGTATCTTTGCCTTTGGGACAGACACGCACTTTTTAGGGACAGAGGGCAGACTGGATAGGTAGAACGCCTCCCCCAAAGATGTCCGTGCTTATTCCCTGGAGCCTGCGAATGTTACCTTTGCAGACTTTGCAGATGTGATTAGATTAAGGGCCTTGAGTTGGGGGAGGTTATCCTGGTGAGCAAGACTGGATCACAGAAGTTTCTGGAGCTGTACGCAAGAGAGAGGAGGCAGAATGGGAGTTCAGAGATTTGAAGCGTGTGAAGAGACTGTGCTCCACTGGGAGCCACCACATGTCTTTTGTTCACTGTGCATGTCCCCAGAGCCTAGACTCCAGCAGGGGCTCACTAAGTGCTTAGCGATAGAAAGACCAATGAGGTGAACATTTTTTGAGCATCTGCGAAGACTGCCATGTGGACAAGCGACCTCTCTGACCCCAAGTCACCCCTTCTGTACCGATGGCAGAAATAAGGCTCAGAGAAGTGAAGCCCGCGCACCCAGAGAGGTGAAGCAGGGGTTCAAAAGCCGGACCATTGGAACCCAAACCCATCCAACACTGTCCCCCATCCCCCACCCCCAAGATGGCTTGGCCACGATGGACGAAACTCCCAGAGAAGCTGTGAAGCTTCTCATGGCCCCAGTTCGTTCCTTTGCCTCCTCCTGTGGCTTTCCCTTCCTGTCTCTGGCGGTCGTTGTCCCATTTCTGACAGCACAGGGCAGCGGAGTCTGGGGCCGGCCAGCAGGGGGAGCCAGCACCTAAGTGGAAAGTCCAGGAGCTTCCAGAGTGGGTCTGAGGACTTTCTCAGAGAGGAGCAGGCGCTGGCCACCTCCCCTCCAACGTGGGACATCAGCTGGCCTCACATCTGTCTCTGGCACAGGCTGCTGGCTAGATGCTCTTGGGCAAAGGTCTGCATCCCTTGGCGGGGGACGGGGCGGGTGGGGAGATGAACATCGCAGAGGCACTGACACAATAAAATGAAGCAACAGGGGAAATCTTTAAGCACAGCCCCTGGCATGTCATTCCTGGCTGAATTTGCATTTCTTCTTCTTCTTCTCCTTTTTTTAAATCAAGAGATGTTCACTGATTCCCACAGGGTTGTAATTTCAGATTCTGCCCGAAGTGCATAAATTTGCCCAGCGTGGGGAGGGGAGGTGGTGCTCTGCTATCTCTTTCTTTTCCTCCAGCCTTTTCTTAATCAGGCTGTCCCTGTTTGTACTCCAGAACGCCCTGCTCTCTCTCGAACATTCTAGCGAGCACCCTCAGGCTGGTTATACATTACCCAGGGTGCTCCATTCAAAGGGTGCTTTTCGTTAGGCCCGGCCTGTAAGGGCTCCTTTCATTTGAAAACTGCTGTGTGCCAAGTGTAAACCCAAGAGCATTGTTCCCTGTGGATTCCCTGTTTTCCGACCTAAAATGCAGCCATTCGCCCAATATTTACCGACAGCCCACGTGGGTTTGGCAAGGCCCTGCACGCGGCAGACAGGTAAGACATGATCACATCACTGGAAAGCCTCCTCCGACTGGGTACAGAGATACGAACATTCGATTTCAGAACAATGTATGTGCCTATCTACAGAGATCCCCACTGAGAAGGGGAATCTACTCCAGTTCCCATGAACCTACTAAGGCAGCATCCTGTGAGGGAAGAACTAGCTTCACTTCAGAGACTGACCTCCCAGTCCGAGGCTAGCCTGGAAAGGGCAGGACCAGGACTGGAACCCCGGTGTGGCTCAGCCACTCTCTCCGTTATCCTAAGCAGGCACGGGCTCCAAAATGCCTGCTACAATGTAGGTCATTGTGGCTAAAGTGCATTTCATCTCCTCATCCTTGCAAACAGGCAGCCGTTCGCGGAGTCTGGACTGTGGCCTGGGCTTTAGTGACACTAGCCCTAGCCCATTTGGTGGCCTGACAACTCTCAGGGCCACACAGTCATGCCTGAGACCCTGGGGATCTGAATGGGGCCCCCCAGTGTGTCCATTCCAGCTCGTTCCCTCCTCTGGCATTAAATCATACCGGAACCGGCCAGGACATAGAACCCTTGACCGTTTCACGAGCTCACTGCTTCCCCTTCCTGCTTCACCTGATGCATCAGAATTTTGCGGTAAAACTTCGGCTTTACAAGAAGACCCAGCAGGAACGACGAGGGAACTCGGTGATCCAAAACCAGCTAAATGAAGGTTTTGTGTGTGTGTGTGTGTGTGTGTGTGTTTCTTCTTCTAATGTAAAGCAGTTCCAAGAAAAGTGAAGTCACGGCCTAGGGTGCTTATTTTCAGTTCTTAGAAAAGAGCCCATTTCAAAAGGGAAGCTGGGCGGCGGGAGCACACACAGCCTGCCCTTGTCTGGTGGCGAAGTGGGGGGTGGGGGGGAGGCTTGCTGATAAACCAACTGTGATTTGGGTCCAGAAAACTAAAACCCCCAACCAAGATGCGTTTTCATTTAGTGATGTCAAGGAGGAAACGCTATGAATTGGTGAGAGCTATTAATACTCCGGGGAACCACAAGGGCTCGGCTGCCACGCTGAGGTGGCAGGCTTCCAGCCCCGAGCCCCCCGAGACGCTGGCAGTCTGCGGGGACTGTTGGAAAAATACCAGGCACCCTATGGTCCCCACCTCCCACACTCCTGACAGAGGTCACTGCCCCGGCAACCCTATCAGCTCAATCAGCATTTCTCAACCGGGCATTATTTACCAAAGTTAGGTGAAGACAAACGGGGCAACGGGGCGGGAGATGGGGAAGGTTCTCAGCAGCCCGGGGTCCGTTTTCTAGCAGGAAAGCGGGTTTCGGGGAAGGGGCGGAAGCTCAGGAGGGCAGAGTTCTGGGTAGGGTCTTGAGGAGCCTACCCCACACTCCCAGCTCGAGGACTCCTATTGGGAGCCCCGGAACAACTCTGAAATCATGTTTTAGGCTGAGGATCCAGTAACAGAGACCCCACGGACTATATCAGAATTAAATGTCCGTGTAATCAAAGCAACTGGTCCACAGTCCCGGCCAAGAGGAGCCTAAGGAGACACGACGACTAAATATAACAGGGTCTCCTGGATGGGATCCTGGAACAGAAAAAGGACGTCAGGGAAAAAAATGAAGGAAGTCTGAATAAAGTACAGACTTTAGTTAATAATAACATCTCCGTGGCAGTTCATTAATCGTAACAAATATGCCACGCTAACGTAAGAGGTTAATCATAAAGGAGACTGGCTGCGGTATATGGGAACTCTATGTACTGCCTCTGCAGTTTTTCTGTAGATCTAAAATTATTCTTAAAAAAAAATGTTCTTTCCAAGGCAGTCGGTGCCTGTAAGAACTCACTCCTCCTCCCAGAAACAATCACTTGGTGCCTGCCTGCCGTGTGCCAGGGGCACGTCCAAGAGACTCACGTGCGTCCTCGTTTATCCCTCATGTCGGTGCTGGGAGCTGGGGAAAGTCCGCAGTTTTAGGAGATGAGGAAAAGTAAAGCACAGAGATGTTAATTAACTTGCTCACAGTCGCACAGCAAGTTTAACAACGCATGAAAGGCTCACGTTCGGGTCCACCCGCTGCAAGGTTCCTGATAAAGCTCGGCAACGTTGCCTGAAAAATCCCCAAACGCTGAACAGAAGCTGGCTCGAAACCACGCTTCAAGCAGTTCACAAACCCAGATCAGTACTAAAAACAGCATGCGCTTTCCAATTTGCCTTACCTTTAGAAGTTTAAAAACATAAAATAAAATAGAACTGGAATCAGGAAAAAAAAGAAAAACCTAGTAAATCCCAAACACCAGACGCTGGTGAGGATACAGGAGAACGAGGACTCTCGCACGCGGCTGATGGGAGAGCAGAGAGGTGCAGCCATTCCAGACGACAGTGCTAAAGACTGGGCATGTGACCCCTCTGCCACATTCCCAAGTTGAAACCTAGCCCCCAGTGTGATGGTGTTTGGAGGTGGGGCCTTTGGGGGGTGATTAGGTCATGAGAATGGAGCCCCCATGGGTGAGACCAGCACCCATAAAAGAGGCCCCAGAGTGCTCCCTCGCCCCTTCCACTATGTGAGGACAGCCATCTATGGACAGGAAGAGGCACCCTGAATCTGCTGGCATTGTGGGCTTCCCAAAGCTTCCAGAACTGTGAAAAATAAAAGTCAGTGGTTTTTAAGCCCCGACCCCCAGTCTGTGGCGTCTCATGAGAGCAGACTGAATGGACTGAGACCGTTTGGCAGTTTCTCCCAAAAGCTAACACAGGCTTATGCATGACCACTGGGAATGCTCCCAGGCATTTAGCTCACAGAAATGAAAACTTGTGTCCACACAAAACCTGCACATGAATATTTCTATCAGCTCTATTAATAACCGGCAAAAATTGGAATCAAACAAATGTCTTTCAATAGATAAATCAACAAACTAGGGTATGTCAATACAATGGAGTAGTATTCAGCTATAAGAAGAAATGAGCAATCAAGTTACAAAAACACACAGAGGAACCTCAGATGAAAGCAGCCAGTCTGAAAAGGCTACACATGGTAAGATTCCAACTATGGGACATTCTGGAAAAGGCAAACTAAGGAGATAGTAGAAAGATCAGCGGTTGCCAGGGATTGAGGGAGAGGGAGGAGTCAACAGGTGGAGCACAGAGGATTTTCAGGGTGGTGATACGATTATGTATGACCCTATCATGGTGGATACATGATATTATGTCTTTGAAAAACATGCAGAATTGTGGATCACAAAACAAAAACCCTAATGAAAACTGTAGACTTTAGTGACCCTTTATCAAAGTGGCTCCTCGATTATAACAGATGTACCACACCAGTGCAAGGTATTAACAACAGAACCTGAGGGATGCGGCATGTGGGAACTCTGTACTTTCTTTTTTCTATAAACCTAAAGCTACTCTAAAAAATAGTCTATTTTTTTAAAAGCAGGTGCAAGCCCAACGTGGGGCTCGAACTCATGACCCCGAGATTAAGAGTCCCATCCTCTACTGACTGAGCCACCCAGGTGCTTCCCAAATAGTCCATTTAAAAAAAGGGGGGGGGCACCGGGGGGGGGCTCAGTCAGTTAAGCATCTGCATTTGACTCGGGTCATGATCGCCAGGTCTTGGGATCGAATCCTACATCGGGCTCCCTGCTCAGTGGGGAGTCTGCTTCTCTCTCTACCCTTTCCCTGCTCATACTCTCTCTTCACTCTCCCTCAAATAAATAAATAAAAAATCTTAAAAAATATACAGCATATAAAATAATTTATTAGTGGTAGAAGATCAATAACCCAACAAAACTCTACAGCAACGTAGGAATATAATCTGACTCTCTTGACATTTATAATCTTGGGAAAAATAAGGCATGGGTAAGTTGCAGACAGCAGAAACCCACACTGAATATAATTACAATAAAAAGTCATTCCATCCAGAAAATGTTAGAACTCTCAGATCCTTATGCTGCACCCCTTAGACAGTGCTATATGTCCATTATATTTCAATAACCCTGGGAGGAAAAAAAAAAAACCAAACCCTCTACCCCAGGACATTGCTCCCTCGCATCATCTCACCAGAAGTTAAGAGGCAGAAATTTAGTTAACGCCTAAAGTCATTCTCAGTCTTGATTTTAGTTTCAACAAGAAATATTTCTCAGTGCTTCAGCATCTCCAAGCGAGGAAGAATGGCAGGTGTTAACCCTCGGTACCTCCGGGAAATGGACCTTGACTGCTCGGAGGCCCCCGCAGCACACAGAGCTGGCTTTGGGCCGCTGGTGCCCGCAGCAGGAAAGCTCGGTTTGCAAGCTGGACACGGCAGTTGTTGATGGGAGCAGAGGCGGGCCATGATGTCATTCCCATTTCACGCGGTCTGTCTCCTGCCCACAACCACAGTTTAATCACCGCGGGCAAGGAGCGAGATTCAACTTCTGCATCATAAAAACAGGGTCCCGGCGGCAACGGAAAAAGTACCATCACTTATAAACTTGGAAAATGCAACATGAGATTTCTGCGTGCTTTAAAGAGCATTTACACACACAAACCAAAAGAAAACAAAACAAAACAAAAACAAAAACAGAGCACACATCTGCTTTTCATCTGCAAACAGTCGTCAAAGCAAGGGGCATCAAGGGCTGAGTTAAGTGGAGTGTCCCAGCGCTTAGAAACCCTACCTTCGGACTCCTTGGTCAACCAAAGCAAAAACTCTGGGAGAAACTTGTGAGAAATATATACAGAATGCTATCTGTGAAATCCACATGGTGTAAAGACCTAAACTGTTTCAGGATTTCGGTTGTTATTAGCAAGGGTTCCAATGTCATCTAAGGAATATTCCTGTGTAAATCTTCCACTTCTAGTTCCCACATGCTTTCGTGGATGGGGTTATCAGAGAGGTCTGTCATCTTCACGGCCTGGAGGCATGGCTCGGGGCTGCACGCTTGCACCACTCCCATTACCATCACATACTTCCCTAGAAGAAGAAAAGCCCACGGTGATGTTCACATTGAGACAAAGACAAAAACAAAACAGAGACTCCATCCTTCAGAGCTTAACTTTATCAGAGAAACAAACCAGAGACTCAAAAAAAAAAAAAAAATGCAGAGAGTAGATACCAACATTTAACTTTGGCTTCTGGTTTAAAAATCATAAAACAAATTGCAGCAAGCTACCGTAATGCATAAAACAATCACGCCTAAGGAATGGAAGAGACTCACATCAGAGTAGGGTTGTAATTAGACTGTTCTAAGGCAGGAGCAAAACCCCCAAGCTTTTCTCTTATCTCTGTTTCTTGCCCAGCGCCACAGGGTATGTGTCTGATTTCTGTGCACAGGACCAGTCCTCTTTCTACAAAGACATCCCCTGATGGCCCCAGAGTAAATCCAACTTTCCCCTGATGCCAGAAGAACAGGGCAGGCCACGGCACCCGGCCATGTCACCCTGTTGTTCCAACTGCCTAGGACCAATCCCTGCCACCAGCCGGGCACATGCTAGCAAATCAACAAGAGAGCGGGCTGCCACTGGGATGATCTCATGACATATTAACCACGACTCTCTTCCCAGTCCCTTGGGGAAGTGGCTCTCCTTGAAAGCAAAACTTGGCCAGTCTTAACCACACAAAACTTAATTGTGTAAAAAACCCCAAACACAGCAGGAAGGGCAGGCACTCTGCCAGCCCCCCCTGCATGCCCCTGCGAGGCTGCTTTAATCACATTGCTTCTAATAGCAGGGCTGAGTTTGCACGCAGGCTCCCCGGGCTCTGGCTGAAGGAACCCGGGCAAGCTGACACCTGCCTCCCTGGATTGCTACCCCTTGCACGATGCACGATGTAATTAGGTTCCTCTGAACCCACCTCCACCTTCTACTTGACCAAGTACCGTGGGGTTCCCTGGTGACAGGGGCTAGTTCTAAAACTACACTGAGCCAATACCTCCCGAATGACTCTCAAGTGCTGGTAGAGACAGAACCCTCAGAAAAAGAATGACTGAAGACCCAAGGAAGGACAAACAAGCCTAAGGAGATCCCACCCAGGGGAAGCTAACGGGAAATCTGCAAGAAGGCACACACAACTAGGGGAATGAGCTAGCTCGGTGGCATGAGCTCACTCCTCCGGCGATTAGACAGCCTGGTTAATAGGGTTCATTCTACCCACACCCTCCCTGCCCCCAGCAGTGTTTCCCCACTGTCTCCCTACTCCTTCCCCACCACGCCCCCTCCTTTCCATCAGGCCTTCCTCCGCTGGCCTGGACCTCCCCAATCATTTCCAGTTAGTCCGCCTCCAGCTGCTTCCTCTTCACAACTGTCTCCACCCTGCTGGTGCCGTGATTTTTCCCAAATGTAGCTCCGGCCTCCAGGTACTTGAATTTCTTATACTTTTCACATGTCATGAAATCATCCTCTGATTTTTAAAACCATTTGAAAATGTAAAAAAAAAAAAAAAAAAAGCTCAGGGGCCATTTGAAGAGGCAGCAGCCTGTGGTTTGCTGATTCGTGGGTGCTTCAAGTAATGCTACAGAGGAGAGGGCAGAGACAGGAGGCTGAAGGATGGGGCGAGGGGTGGGGCGAGAAGGGAACAGGAGCATAGTAACAACAGTCACGAAGTCTTGAACGCTCACTGTGAGCCGGGCAGCGTTAAGGCCATTTTTCTTTAATTGAAGCCACACGACAGGCCCCTTTGTGACCAAAACAGGACAGATCCAGAAAGGTTAAGGAAAGTGCTCCAGCCGACTCAGCTGGAAAGAACAGAGCCAGGAATTCAACCTAATGCTGAAGATACAGAGATCAGAAAGACAGTCCTGGTCCTCCAGGCTGCTGGCTCAAACCAAAGCTTCAGAACTTTGGTTCTCAAAGTGTGGCCCCAAGGCCACCCACATTAGCAACACCAGGGAGCTGGTTAGAAATGCAAATTCTCAGCCTCACCCACACCTACAGAGACTCTGAGAGTGGAGACCAGATCTCTGAGTTGTTACAAGCCCTCAGGGTAAGTCTGAGCACCCTGCTGATTTAAGAGGCAAACATTTGAGAACTACAGTCTAAGGCAGTTCCAAGAAGGAGCGGTACCCGAGAGCTTTCCATTCCTAGAAGTCAGGGAAGGCTTCCAGGAGGAAGGCACACGCGAGTCTAGCCGTTACGGATGAACAGAGGCTTCCTGGTAACAGCGTTTTCCAAAATTTGATGGGGGAGGGGAAAAAATCCTCCGTGGGTAAGGGACTTGTTACGAATATTGATGTTGGGGGTTTCTCCACTGGAGACTTTCACCAGGGGAGCGCCTGGATCCTGCAGGGTCTAAGCGGGCTGCAGGGGAGGCTTATCAGCAGGATAAACTGGGCGCGGGCGGGAAACAGGAAGGAAGGGTACCGCGGCAAGGGACTGGCCAGGCCCCGCCCCCCCGGCCGCCCACAACCAGGGTCAGTCCGGCCGTTACCTGGGACAAGGCAGGGCCGCCCGCGCGGCACCCGCTCCAGGCCGCACACTGAGAAGGCCCCGCTCGGGTCCCGCAGCCGCGCCTCGCCGCCATCCGCCGCCACCACCGTGCCCTGCATCCACACGGTCACCAGCTCCAGGGGTTCACGGCCCGCCGCCGCCCGCGACAGCCGCCACGCACCCGGGCTGCCCTCCGTGTCGCGCCGCAGCTGCTCCGCTAGGACCTTGAACGGCGGCGACCGCGGCAGCCGCACCGCCGCCGGGCCACCGCCAGGAGCCGCGTCCCCGGCCCCTGCAGCGGTCGCGGCCGCCATGCTGCCCCGCCTCCGTTTTCCCGCCAACTTTGATAGGCAGCGGGGCCCTGTCCGTGGCCACCAATCAGGGGCGCTCTGGCGGAACGGAGCAATGGTCGGCGTTGGGGGGCGGGGCTTCCCGGTTCAGCGGCTACGTCCAGCCTCCAGAAGTGCGCATGCGTACGTCAAGCAACTAATCGTTCCCAAGCAATGAATGATGGGTGAAGCGAATTACAAGAGAACACATAAATGAACGAGGGAGGGAAAGAACGTCTTGTTCAACACATCTCAAAATTTGATGTGCATGCAAGTCACCTGCAGAATGTGAGTATTCATCTTTACGTCGCCTTGCATGGTACAATTACGCTGAGGTTAATCAATACTAGTCACTACTGTAAGGTATAGTAGCGTGATGAGCCCATGTATTTTGGGAGTGATGAAGAACCGAATCAAGGGAGAAGGCTGGGATGAGGGACAGGGCCAGCTGGTAAAATTGCCCCTTTCATTACTATTTTTATTTGTTATATTTCTAAAACAAAATAATTTAAAACCTAAAATAAATTTTTTTCACAAAAGAAATGCACATTCATTGTAGAACGGTTAGAAAAGGAAATCTGAAATAAGAAGAAAATTGTAAAAATCACTCAGAGATTTCCATTGTTAACTTTTGAGTGTATTAACATCCATATTTAAAAGAAATACATATATATCTTTGATATGCAAATAATGTTTTCTATATGTCTTCACTTAATAACATTTTCCCATAACAACAAATATCCTTCTGCTTCCTCTTGAACAACTGCATAATATTCCATTTGTCAGATCATCTGTTTAACCAGTATCCTATAGTTGAACATTAAGACCATTTCCAGTTTTTCGTTTTATAACATCACTACTGTGAACCTACTTGGACCTGAATCTTTGTACATATGTTTCAGATAAATGCCTAGAAATGGAACTTCTTCCTCAAAATTGTATGTCCCCAGTCAGCAAAATCCACAAATACTTAACCAGGCAAATCCTTACAGTCAACACCAGTCTTTAGGAGACTTTGTACTCCTAGGGCCTTTGGCAGTACAGAGGGTACTGCATACAGAGAGCACACAGAGGGTATTCAGCAAGAGCCTGATCTTTATAAAGCAGTTAAGACATTGAGCCAGGTCCTGTCCTAAGAGCTTTGCAGGGAGTACTCTCCCACACCCCCAGATAAGGAAACAAGCTCATGAAAGCTAAGCAGCTTATCCTTGAGCTCTTTTGCAATAACCTCTATGGGGTCCTGGCCTCTACACCTCAGCCCTGAACTGTAGCATAATCAGGCTACTGGGTTGAGAATGGAGCAGGCACATTAACCAATAGAAAATCCAACCCTTTGGGGGCGCGTGGATGACTCAGTCAGTTAAGCGCCTGCCTTCGTCGCAGGTCCTGATCTCAGGTTCCTGGGTTTGAGCCCCACATTGGGCTCCCTGCTCAGCATGGAGTCTGCTTCCCCTCTCCCTCTGGCCCTCCCCCTGCTTGTTCTCTCTCTCTCTCTGTCAAATAAATAAATAAATAAAATCCTAAAAAAAAAAAAGGGGGAAGGGAGAGAGGGAGGGAGGGAGGGAGGGAGGGAGGAAGGAAGGAAGGAAGGAAGGAAGGAAGGAAGGAAGGGAGGAAGGGAGGGAGGGAGGGAGAATCCAACCCTTCGTATGTAGTGGGTCCCCACTGGCCTTTCCCTAGGCACATGAAGGCCAGAGAAGACAGGGAAGGGAGCTGGGATTAAGGCAGAGGCTCCCATGCCTCTTGTCTGAGCTTGGGAATTTCCCACTATTCTCCTGACCTTCAGATTTACACACACACACACACACACACACACACACACACGTGAGACACACACAGCCCTCAAGCTCCATGATCTTTCCAAAACACCGGGCTGAACATACCAGTGCCTGGTTTAACCCTCCTGATGGTGTGATCCATATGCCTGGAATATAAGCACCCTAGGGACAGAGGGACCTCCACTTGGAGAGCCCAGAGAGGAGAGAGGGAGCAGGAAGCATTGAGCAAAGCATTTCAGAAGGGCTGGGATGCAGAGTGCAAATGCAGGAGTGGGAATGAGACGAGGCTGTACCCACATAACCTCATTTCTTATCCCCATTTTTCAGGTGACAAGAAGGAGGTTCAGGCCAATGACAGGCCTGAGGCCAGATGGCCAGTGCGGGATAGAGCCAGGATTCAAATCCAAGTCCATCTGACCCCAAACTTTACGCTCTTGAACCACTCATGTTATCTCACTGAGCACACTCTTGCCCACCTGACGTGCGCTCCCCCCAGTCTCTCCCAGCTGAAACCTGACTCAGTCACCAAGTGCCTGCCACCACCGAGACCGCTTCTGTTCAGGGAGACATTCTTGAGCTAATGATTCGAGCTGATCCCTCCCTTCCCGAGCAGTTTGCTGCCACCCCTAATCCAGGGTCTCTTCTGACACTTGACGCTGGGTACGTCTGTATTGTGGAAGCTGCCTGGGTGCCCTGGAGGCTGTCGAGCAGCATCTCTGGCCTCCACCCACTAGATGCCAGTAGCACCTTCCTGGAGTTGCGGCAACTGGAAATGGCTTCAGACATTGCCAGTGTCCCCGGGAGGCCTCAGTGCCCCCCAGGTGAGAGGCACTGTCTCATCTCCAATACTCACTTCACTCTGTCTTGAACCGTAAGCTCTGGAGAGTGTGTCCTTCTCAGCAGCTCCACCAGGCATCCAAGATCAGAGGCCAGCGGGGTCGGGCAGGGACTGCTCAGAGAACAGTAAGAAACGGGCCTTCGTGTGTCCCAGTAAACAGGCCGATCAGATTCAGCCCATGGCTGCCGCGCAGAAAGGTGGGCCCACAGTTGCCAGATTCGATTTCTCAAGACCTAATCTATCATCTCCACATTGAAAACAATGTTGGCAACATACTTAATCCTAAACAAACAAGTAAAAGCTGTCTGTGGGTGACTTTGGCCCAGGAGCAGCCAGTCTGCAAACTTGGTCTCTACAAGGCAAGCTCTTCTCCTAGTTTCCTGGGGAGCTCGTGTGTTAACTAATGTGCAGTTCCTTGGAACCTCCAGAGAAATATCTAAGGGGCAACCGAGTGTCACCAGCTCCCAGCGTTGCAAAATCGGCGTCTTCATTTCCCATCGTGAGCAGACCACCAGGGTCTGTGGACACACGCCGGGTGAGCCCCCCTCCATGCAAGATGATCTCCCTACCTACCTGCCACCCTCAGCCTGGGCCTGAAGCACCCCCCCTGGGCAAGCCTTCCTGGGCCCCAGCTTCCTAGCCAGATCAAAGACACTTGGTAGGGAGTTTCCTGCCACCTGAGGACAAAGGTAAGGCAGGGGATTTCCAGGCCTTGACCTCACATTCAACCTACCCATTCACCAGTTCTCAGGCAGATCAGGCCGAAATGCGTCCAGTTGCCAGGAACAGAGACTGAACCCTACCGCCCTAGGAAAAGGAGTTTGTTTCTGGAAGGATATTCACGCAGTAGCGTCTTCAAAATAGCCGTTGCTGTCATTAACTGTGCGTTTACTAAGTGCTAAGCCTCATGCCAGGCACTTCACAGGCAGTCTCAGTTATTCCTCATGACAGCACTAAGAAGTAAGTGTGTTTCTTTTCCTTTTTTTTTTTTTTTAAGATTTTATTTATTTATTTTAGAGAGAGAGAGCGAGAGAGCGAGCAAGTGGGGGAAGGGGCAGAGGGAGAAGGAGAGAGAGGCTCTCAAGCGGACTCTGTGCTGAGCCCAGAGCCCTAGGCAGGGCTCGAGTTCACAATCTTGAGGTCGTGACCTGAGCCAAAATCAAGAGTGGGCCGCTTAACCGATGAGCCACCCAGGCGCCCCAGTAAGCGCATTTCCTAAGCCCATTTTATAGATGAAGAAAGTGATCCTCGGAGATGTGATGTGACCCCCCCCCCCCAAACACCACACAGCTAATAAGAGGTGAAGCCAGGGATTTGTCTGATCCCCATGTGGAACAAAGAGTGCCTCTCTGTGTCTTAATCATCAGGCGCCCAGATGAGGGGGACTTTTCCCCACTATCCTGGGTCATCCAGGGTAGAATTCCCTGAGGAATTTAAGAAAGGGAGGGAGGAAGGAAAGGAAGGAGGGCAGGAGGGTGGGAAGGGAGGGAGGGAGGGAGGGAGGGAGGGAGGGAGGGAGGGAGGGAGGGAGGGAGGAAAGAAGGAAGGAAGGAAGGAAGGAAGGAAGGAAGGAAGGAAGGAAGGAAAGGGGGAGGGAGGGAGGGGGGAAGGGGGACCAGTTCTATTAAATAAATAAATAAATACATACATACATACATACATACAAGTCTTGGATTTTAGTTAATGAGGTGTAGGCCAAAAGATACAGCGTGAGATGGGCAGTGTATAGATGTCTCCAACTTACTTTGAACAGGTGGGTGGACAGAGGGAGGACAGGTGGGTGGATACGCATAAGGTGAGTAAACTCCAGCAGGTCTGGAGCTTGAGCAGCCCTGCGTGTCCTACCTGGGGGAAGGGGGACTGGGCCTTTGTGCTCCCTACGGACCAGTCGCAGGAAGTGGGGGTGTAACTTAGGGCCATGTCCGCAGAGGGACCCAGCTGGGCACCACCGGCTGCCAGCTCTGCCAGCAGCTAGGGAGTGAGCCCCTCAGTCCAGAACGCAGGTCTGACGCCTCCCACCTGCCCAGTTCAGGTCAGCTGCATTCAGTTCCCACCAACACGCATGCGTTCATTCAGCATGCCTGTCCAAAGTTCAAGCCCTGCATTGGGGGTAGAGATTAATTAAAAATAAAATCTTAAATACATAAACAAATAAAAAGAAAGAAAGAAGTTAGCTTTTATCAAGCACTTACTGTGCGCCTGGCACTGTTACAGATCTTTGCACACTTTCCCTCATGTGAGCCTCTTGGTGTCTCTATAGGGTAGACAAAATCATTGTGCCCGTTTTACCGATTGGAGAGGTCAAAGAATGAACTCGAAGCATACAACTCATAAGAACTTTTTCTTATGGACAAGAGGCCCTGGAAAGCTGACTCCAGAGCTTATGCTCAGAACTGCTTCTCTGCCCTCCCTCCCTCGTTCACTTGTGCCCCAAACACTGGCCGCTGGAGTCAACGTGGGGGTGCACAGGGCTGGCCCATCAGGAGCCCTGGGGCTAAGTCTTTCCCTACTGCTGCCTGGCTGGGTGGCCTTGGCAAGATTCTGTCCCTCTCTGAGCTTTAATTTCCCCTTCTGAGGAATTAAGGAACTGGGTCATCCTAACTCACAGCTTCCCTGCAAATAGGACCTCTGTCCTTGATCATGATCGTGAATTCCCCACGACTCCAACCTCTGGTGCCTCAAAGGAAATCACCTGTCATGCCAACGCTGGCTGGTGACCCCCTCAGCGAAGGCAAAAATACAGCCCAAGACACAGAAGACCCGCCTCCCCCCCCCAAAAAAATAGAGCAAGAGGCAACAATTATTGAGCACTTACACTGTGCCTCACAAACATCATCTCATTTCATCTCCACAATTACCTGTGAGGTATATACTGTTGTTATGCCCATTTTACAGATGTAGGAGACTGAGGCCCAAAGAGGTTTGCCTCACCCAGGAGCAGAATCATGCACTCTCATCATACCTCACCCCACGTTCTCAGTCCCGGGTATCTACCCTCCAGAAACGAACACTTAGGTTCATGCCAAAAACACGAATGTTTATAGCAGTCTGTTCACGATTGCCCCACACTGGAGACAACCCAGAGGTGATCCAGCAGGTGCACAGAGAAACAAACGGTGACACAGTCACACCCCGAAATACAACCCAGCAAGAAAAAGGAACTGACATTTGGTAGACGCAGCAACTTGGATCAATCTCAAATACATTATGTTGGGCACCAAAGAAGCCAGACCCAACTGCAGGATTCCACTGACAGCACATTCTGGCATGAGTCAGACCATAGGGACAGAAAACTGATCAGTGGTTGCCAGGCACTGGGGGGAACCAGAGGGGACTGAATAGAAAGGGGGAGCAGGAGGGCCCTTTTTGGGGTGATGGAATTATGTTGTGTCCCGGTTGCGGTGGTGGTCATTACGCAAATATCTACCTGTATTCAAATTCATAGAAGTGTACGCGCACAAGAGACACACACACACACACCCGGTGCGGAATCCCAGCCCCGGGCTGGACGGCTCCAGGCACATGGCAGCAGGACGCCTGTTGTCATGCTATCTGGCTCAGCCAGAAAACACCACTTCCTCTTCAGAGGGCTCAGGCCAGGGGACCAAGCAAGTTCAACGCCTATAAGTTCGTGCTTATAGAGCCAGTACCAGGGGGGGTGGGGAGTGACTGTTGAATGGGTACATGCCTCCTTTTGGGCTGATGGAAATGTTCTGGAGCTAGGTAGAGACGGCAGTTGTACCACATTGTGATTGTGCCGAACGCCACTGAATTGTACACTTTAAGATGGTTGATCTTATGTTATATAAATTTCACCTCTATTGTGGGGTGCCTGGTGGCTCTGCTGGTTAAGCATCTGCCTTCAGCTTGGGTCATGATCTCAGGGTCTTGGATGGAGCCCTGAGGTTGTCGGGCTCCCTGCTCAGCGGGGAGCCTGTTTTTCTCTCACCCTCTGCCCCTCCTCCCCCTCACGCTTTTCCCTGCTCGCTCACACTTTTCCCTGCTCGCTCACTCTCTCAAATGAATAAATAAAATCTTTTTTAAAAACCCACCTTTGTTTTTAAAAAGGGGGGGAAAAACTCTCAAACCAGAAAAAAACAAAAATGTAGCCAGGGATTACTATGCCCTAAATCTGTCCCCAAGGGATCAGGCTTCACATGAGATCGAGTGACTTGGCCGAGGCCTCGCAGCCAATATGAGGCTGACCCGGAATCGGTAGCCTTCTAAGCTTGAATCCTTTCCACTGGACATAATGTGATAAGATGGGTTAAATATCACCCTCCCACCCCCAAAAAAGTGACTTCCTATTACCTGGAAGCCCTGCTGGGCTGTTTCTCCTCTGCCATGAATGACCTCGGATCAGTGTAGGTGTGGCTTGGAAAAAACACATTTCTCCAAACCGAAAATAGGGACAGAATCCAGTCCAGGATGCCTCCTCCCCTGAGTGGTGTGACCTGATTTATGTGAAAATTCTCTCCAACATCTAAATGGGAAACCCAGGGGCGCCTGGGTGGCTCAGTCGGTCTAGTGGCCGACTCTTGGTTTCGGCTCCCGTCGTGATCTCAGGGTCCTGAGATCGTGAGACTCCATGCTTAGTGGGGAGTCTGCTTAAGGTTCTCTCTCTCCCTCCCCCTCTTCCCCCACTGTGCTTTCTCTCTTAAATAAATAAGTAAGAAACCGAGGCCAGTATTTTGTACTTGTCATGGACCCCTTTTCCCAAAATGATCACAGTTCTATGAAAGTGAAACTGTTCTGTGCCGTCGAGATGACGATCACCCTGTGTGCTGATACAGAGAGAACAAAACCTTCTGAGCACAGTGGTGAGTAGGAATGCCTTAGATCATAGGGCAGACAGGAAAAGTGGGAGACATGGGATGTCAACATGGCCCCCCCCCAAGGGCAGCAAGTGCTTGGGCTTAGGCAAGGGGGCAGAGGGATGGACATGATCATCTCCCTCCCCCCCCCCCGTCCCCCTCCCTCCAGCCCCTCCTCCCCCCGCCAGAGGCTCAAAGCAGTTTCTCCAAACGTGAATACCTCAACTGCCAGAAAGGGGTAGTTTCCCAACTGTGCTGGGACTGTGGTTTTCTCGGGGGCCATGACCCTCATTAGAGGTTCACCGAGGCATACAGCCCGCTGCTCACCTCTGAAGGGCTCAGACTTCAGCCTTGCAAAACAGCGACACTCCTGAGTGAACCCAGCTGGGAATAAAGGAAGTGTGAGTCAACCCTGAGAGGTTCTTAAAAACGGTTGTATTCGGCTGGTGCAACTGGGCCGGAGGCAAGTCTGCATGAGCCTGGGTTGGGTGCCAGGTGCTGACCCCCCAGCCATCTTCGGGGACCCGTGGGCAGCAGGCTGGCTGCAGAGGGCTGGGCTGTGCCAGCTAGGAGCTCCCAGGAAGGCACTTCTGCCCAGGCACCTGCTGGGCAGGGGGCTTGAGCAGCGGGAGGGAGGCAAGCTCCAGGAGGGATGGTCAGGAGAGCCTTTGGACATGGGGAGAAGAACCCCGTTGTATGTAAGAGTTACCTCACCTGGGAGATGTGACATGGCCCCACTTCACAGAGAAAGACTGAGTCTGAACTCTTTACTCATCTCTTCTTCCAACAAGCAGTCACCGAATGCCCGCTAGGTATGTGCCAGGCACTGGGATGCAGTGGTCAATGGAACAGACCAGGACCCTGATTTTATGAAGTTTGTGGTTTGGTGAGAGATGAGAGTAAGGACAGACTGTGACAGGTGGTGTGTATACAAGTGAGGGAGATCAACCAGGAGGGTGGAGAGAAGACCTTTCCCCGGAAAGGCTCTGTCAGCCGCCAATGAGACTTTTGAATGATTAGTGATCCCGGGAAGGGCATGGCAGGCAGAGGGAACAGCAGATGCAAAGGCCCTGAGCTGGGAATGACTCTGTCTGAGGACCAGAAATCCCAGCGTGGGTGGATGCAGTGAGTGAGGAGGACATGGGGGGGGGGGGCTGTCAAAGAGGGGGAGGGGACTGCTCAGGGAGAGACTCACATTTTGTTCTAAATGCAACAGGGATTCTCCACTATCGGGGGGAGGGGGGGGCACGGTGTGCTCTGATTTTCATTTTTGTAGCTGCTCCTGGCTGCTGTGTAGAAAGTGGACTGTAGGGGCGGAGAGGCTCCTGATGGTCACAGCAGTCACTGGAGGTCCCTGGGGCTCGGAGCCAGGTGGCATCGGGAGGTGAGGAGAAGTGGCTGGTGTCAGACCCCCCTACCCCCACCCCGGTGGCCTGATGAGGGTGACAAAGAAAGGAGTCAAGAATGACGCCTGCTTGGGGGCTTGAGCAACTGGGTTTAGGTAGGTGGCCCTGACCGAGACGAGGACGGTTTGAGCAAGGTCCCCCAGGCAGGAATTGACGGCCCCTCCTTCTCCCTGTAACTCCCGTCACCCCCAAAGGGAGGCCCAGAGTGCCCTGTATCCCTACCTCTCCTTGCTTCCACCTCTCCATCCTGAACTCACGCTGCTCCCCAAGGCACAGAGCTCTTCCCGCTCTGTCCCCTGACACGCCATCTCTGTCCCCCCACACCTTTGCCACTCAGTCCCTCCTGCCAGAGGGCCCTTTCCCCCTTGGGCTGGGGGGAAGCCCCCCTGCACAGCCATGTTAGGACGCCTCTGAAGGGCTTGGCGGGCCGGCGGCTTTAAAGCCAGCTGCCTGCTTGATTTGACCTCCACCTAGCACGTGCCCTGAGCAAGTCCCTTCACGGGACTCCATTCCTACATCCACAAAACGGGGTTGAAAATATAAGTCCCGAGCCCTGTGGGGTAGTTGCAGGTGTAAAGAAGGGGCACACTTGCTCATTCGGCTCCTAGAACATGAGAAGCGACCCCAAGGGTTAGACGGCGTTTTTCCAGATGGAAGAGAAATGGCGTGGGGAAGCAAGCACTCTTTGCTATTTCTGTGCTCGGACCCCTGTGCACACTCAGGGAAGCACACCTGGGTGTGTGAAAAGGCTGGCGCCCACCAGGAAGACTACCCCGTTTGTGGCTGGGTCTCCAAGGTGTCCCCGACAGAGGCGCACAAGACTGCTTGCATGCGGGTCATTCCTGCTCCCCGTACCCCTGCACAGAGGACTCCCTCGCCTGCCTTTACAGGAGTGGAAACTGAGGCCCGGGCCCACACATGGATATGCTAAGGCAGGCTCCTTCTTGTGAAGGGTCCCCCAGATGCACCCACATTCCTGAGGCGGCTCTACCCTCAATAGCCCCGGGAGCACACGCCCTCCCTCAGGCCCCCGCAGTTGGCTTCATGCCACCAACGCCATAGCCAGTTGGGCCCGCAGCTGCCACCAGGGCCAGATGTCCTGCCTTCATTGACATCCCTTCCACGCCATGCAGCCAGAGGAGCGAGAAGGGGAAGCCACAGGTCAGACCGAGCCTCGGTCACAGTGCCTACTGTCACTGCCGTGCAGTGTCTGCTGGAAACTAGACCATGAGGTTTACAGGAATCAGGGCCTCTGAGCAGCACCAAATGTGAAAGCAAAACTCACACATGCACACATGCATGCACACGGAGGAACATACATGAGCAGGCATGCGCACACACACACGTACATACATACAGGTGCCTGCGGGCATGCGCGTGCAAGGCCCACACGCCCCTCTCCCTGCAGACCACCCCCATCCCAAAGGGCAAACTCTTACCACCCCACCTGCCAGGAAGCCCCCCACCCCAGCAATCGCAGCTGCTTGGAAGCAGGGAGAGACCTGAGATGATCGCAATCCAAAAAACAACCTGCTTCCTCCAGAGGGGGCTCGTGGCCAGTCCGGCACAGAGTAGGTGCTCAGGAAAAGCCTGCTGAAGGACTGAAAACAACGTTCACGACAGATCGGGGGTCTTCCGTGTTTACAGGTGGAACGCCGTGGATGCTCACAGCTCCCACAGGAGCCAGGAGGCTCTCATGCTCTGGAAGAGGAAACTGAGGCCCCAGAGGTACTGGTGTCTTGTCCAGGGCACCCAGGTCTGTGCATCTCCTGCCCCTCGCCCAGCATGTGTGTACAGACAGGCGGGTCCAGGCACAGACAGTGCTGTGCGGGGGGAGGCTCCCTGGCCCACCATGCCCCACTGATCCTGGAAGGGTCCCGGGCAGGCTGGCATTGGGGGCTGGTGAGCAGGGGCCCTGGCAGCGGCACGGTGGAGGCGGAAGGGGAGGGGACTTGCCCAGGGTCACCCAGTCTGTAGGGTCTCCAGGGCTGCAGTAACAAGTTACCATGAACTAGGCAGCTTAAAACAACAGCAAGTGATTCTCGCACCGTTCTGGACGCTAGGAGTCTGAAATCAAGGCGCCAGCGGGACCACGCTCCCTCTGGAGGCTCTGGGAGAGACTCCTTCCTTCCCTCTTCCAACCTGTGGCTTTGGGACCCCATGACTCCAGTCTCTGCTCCGCCCTCACATGGTCTCCGCCCCTCTGTGTCTGTGTGTCCAAACTCCTGCCCTTCTCCTCTAAGGACCCTGTCATCGGATTTGTGGCCCACCCTAAGTCCAGATGTTCTCATCGAGAGGCCCTTAATTACATCTGCAAAGAGCTTTTTCCCCCCAAATAAGATCCCATTCATAGAGTCCGAGGGCGTTGGATGTGAACCTATTTCTTTGGGGGACACTATTCAACCCACAATACTTGATGAGTCAGGCAATACCAGGTAGAGGCCTCCCCACTTCCCAGCCCTTATCTGGGATATCATGAACATGACCAGAGGTGGGACAAGAGACAGATTTTGGAGACTCTCAGCCTGTCTTGGAATTCTGACCTGACCTCTTACTTGCTGTGGGACCTCAAGCAAGTGACTTACCCTCTCTGTGCCTTGATTTCTTCACATGTAAAATGAGGATAAGACAGTCCTTGCCTCATAATGGAAACTACATGAGTTGATATGTACAAAGCCTCAGAACAGTGCCTGCCTGGAACCTAGAAAGCTCTCAATAAATGTCTGATAAATAAATACATAAAATCACATCTGCCACACTTGGTTCAGTAAATGCTAACTATCGGCTGAGGGAGGTGGTGGGGAGGAAAAATTTTCCTCTTATTCTTAAGGTTCTTTTGGTTGGTCTAAGAAATACACTGACAGATCAGCGGAAGAAAATCAAATGTAATTATAGACATGCAGGGGCCTTATAAGATTAGGAGACCCACAGGCAGGCAGGCACTTGAGGCTTAGATGGTCTCCAGAGCTGAGGAGAAGGGGGTCGGGCTCTGGGACTTCCAGGGGAAGGAAGATCATTCACAAGAAGATGAAAAAGAGTAAATGTTTGGTAAGTAAATATTTGCCCGGCCACTCAGAAGCAGTGGGACACAGAGAGGAATTTTAACTAACAGACTTTGCCAGGCCTCCCTGTCTACCCTATCTAGTTCGTATTATGTTGTAGTTATCTGTGGGGACAGCTCACTTTCTACAGAAAGTCCTTTGTCCAAATTCTTTCTTCTTAAAAAAAAAAAAAGATTTTATTTATTTATTTTAGAGAGACAGAGAGTGTGTGCACAAGTGGGGGGAGGGACAGAAGGAGAGGGAGGGAATCTCAAGCAGACTTTGCACTGAGCATGGAGCCCAACACAGGGCTTGATCTCACAACCCTGAGATCATGACCTGAGCCAAAATCAAGAGTCGGACTCTTAACCGACTGACCCACCCAGGTGTCCCTGTCTAAATTCTTTCAGGCAGTTAGGGGGAAGGTCAAAGTTCCTTCCTGAGCCTTCTGTTTCTTAAAAATAATCAACCTAAAATAATCTACATGCCAAAGAGACACATCTTGGGGTGGCAAGGTTTGCTCCTCTAAAGTGGCTGGTAATGTTCCAAAGGATTCCTCACCAAGCATCTCCCTGGGTTCCCCTCTTCACTGCCCTCACCCTGAGAGAGGCAGAGAATGTCATGATTGTCCCACTTGTCAGATGAGAACACTGAGTCCCAGTGGGGGCAGGGGGACAACCGCTAACCTGGGGTTCTGGCCCTGGGTGAGGGTCCCAAATGCTAGCTCGCAGACTACATCTGCCCCCAACAACAGCTTCAAAGCAAAAAGAGAAAAGCAGGACGAATAAACAGGTGATTCATAAAGCTAAAGCTAATCCTGGTGAACAGTATGACAAAGAGCCCTGGTTCTCTGAGGGGGTCCCTGGGCCAGCAGCAGCGGTGTCACCTGGGGACTGGCTAGGAATCCACATTCCTCGGCCCCCCCCTCCAGAGCTTCAAATGCTGCAGGCAGGGCTTTCCAGGGGCTGCTGAAGCATGCTAAAGTTTGAGGACTGCTGGCCTAGGGGTGCAAAGTGCAGACGGAGAGCCGGCCACCCTGGGGGGCTGGAATCTGGGATCTGCCACCTAATAGCTGTGTGGCTTCAGGCACATCACTTTGTGTCTCCAGGCCTCCCCTTCCCAGCTGAGAATGGAGATCATGATCAAGTCTGGGCCACAGGGCTGCACCGAGGCCTCGAGTTCACACCTGGCACCGTGCGAGTGCTGATTAATCACTGCAATTATTCTACTGAAGGGACCGGCTTTCCCTGGACGTTATGAGCTTCTGCCAGTGTGTGCACATTCCTTTTAGGAAGGGATGAAAACCGGAGCTATTAACTGGCTTCTTCAAAACTCTACTTGATAAGTTTTTAAGATTGGTAGTTAACTTTCCAGTCAAGTCTGAGGTCCTTGAGATCCTAAAATCAGGGAGCCAATGCTTCAAGATGGGAGGTCACTGGCCCTTTCACAAGTGGGTAAACTGAGGCTCCCTGACAGCCCCCTGGGAACTGAGATGGCAGTAGGAGCTGGCCTTGGGCCCCTCCGGGAGTGCCAAGCCCATGGGAAATAGCATTTGACTTCCATGGAAATTTCACTGAGCTGCCCCTTGCAAGCAACCAGGAATGGGTAGTTCCAGGAGGTGCGGCCTTTCCCCAGATGCCTGTATTTTCTTAAAACCTCACCTGGGCAGAAGGAGCCCAGAGGGAGCCATGACACTGCTAGTTTGGGTCTGAGCGGCACCGCAGGGGTGATGCCAAGAACCCCAGCAAAAATCCCTGGGGCCATTGACGGTCACCCGTCCTGCAAGGAGGAGCACTCCCACCTTAGAGCCGAGGGTGCTAAAGCCCAGCACGGAGGGTGCGAGCCCAAGGCCACAAAGCTGCTAGGTGGCAGGGCAAGGATTCAGACTGAGGTGTGTCGAGCCTCAAAGCCTGGGAGACTTCCAGGTTTGGGGGCCTGCAGGCACTCCTGGCCACCATCCCCCAAGCCCCCAGCCTGGCCTGACCAAGGCTGAGGAGGAGGGAGGCTACAGCTTCCAAACCCCATCCTCTGTCCATGCCTACCTGCAGAGGTTTGGCTCCCGACAGAGGAAGCTGGCGGGCGGGGGGGGGGGGGGGGGGGCGCGGGGGGGACTTCTGCAGAAGATTCATCGCCTGTCACAGGGGGATTCGGGGTTCCTCCACCTCACCCCATTTCCAGGCAGGCCACCCAGACACAGCCATCTGGGACATGGGGCCAAGGGCCAGATCACAGAACCAGAGGCTGAGGGAAGGGCCTGCAGAACTCTCAGGCTCAGCTTCTGCCTCGGACACAGGGCTTCACATTCCTCACCTGGGGATCTCTGAGTTCTGCAGAAGAGGCCACACCAGCCCACTGCTTCTGGTCTCTGTCTGCCGTCCCCTGAGAGCCCAGTGGCAGGATTCCCAGTGGGAACGCAGCTGCTGGGCTCAGCAGACAGGCAGGGAGCTGGGACCAGTGGGGGAGGGGTGAGGACACCGGGGCAAGGGCGGCTCCCAAGCGGGACAGATGGGCCCCCCCACTCCAGCAAAGCCAGCAAACAGGGAACAGCAGGGGGGTGAATGATGGTGGGTGGCAGCTGGGGGCTATCCAGCACTTACTATGTGTCAGAATTCAAAGGGCTCCTCTTAGGTTTGCACACTTCATCCTCACCAACAACAGGGAGAGGCTGGGTTTTACAGCAAGGAGACCAAGGCACAGAGAAGTTGAGTAGCCGCCCACGGTCACACAGCGTCTGCGCGGAGCTGATTTGGACCTCACACACGGGTTCCAGAGGCCACACTGCATCACTCAGCCCTGTGGCCCCAGGGGACCAGGGACTCAGCAAGGAAATGACAGCATGAGCGAGGCAGGGATGAGGCGGGACCAGGCAGGGAGAGCCGAGGGTGGGGGAGCAGGCAGGGTGGCACAGGAGCTGGGGGTCGCAGGGCGGGGGTTGGACATCGGGGCCTGCAGGGGCCTGCGGTGGTGCTGCTGAGCCAGGAGGCGTGTCCCGACCCGCACAGAGGCCAGCAGCCGCCCTCCGCACACCCCCCCCCCCCCCCCGTGCCTTCCCTTTGAAGCAGCGATCCCACTTCTTGGAACCTGCCCTAAGGAAATGCTCCCCTTCCTCCTCCTGGGGGCTAAGCACCAGTGCGGGTGGCTTGTCTCCCCACCCAGGGACCACACGCATTTCCTGAGAAAGGCGCTCCTTGCCCCCAGCACCTGGAAGAAAGGGGGGGCGCTTACAGAGAGCACTGTGGGTGGCCAGAACCAGCGAGTTCCTCTTGAGACCATTCCTGGGCTGGGTATTTTCTCCAGTGTCACTGAATGCCATTTCATTCCCCGCCCATAGAGCACCCCAGACCATCTGTGCCTGTGTGCCCCTTTCCGCGGAGGTATCCTACACACCGCACAGTCAGCACATCCGTAGTGTGTGGCTGGATCCATTTTTACACACACCCTTGGAAGTCACAGCCCAGATCAAGATTCCGGCCCTGGCTACTCAGTGCGTGGTCCTCAGGCCAGTGGCACCCACCTCTCTGGGGAGCTTTTGGAAACGCAGAACTGTCTAGCATCTACCCAGTGGGTCAAAATCTGCCTTCCATTGAACAAGACCCCAGGGGATTCATGTCTGGTAGTAGTGGGAACCGTTGTATGCTGGGGGGGGGGGCGGCTTCCGACACCACCCCCCAACCCCAGGCACTGTCTCAAGCATGTCAAACAAGCTAATGAGGCTGAAACTACTAGTATCATATCGACATAAGCATTCATATCAACACCACATCGATATGAATATGAATGGCCTACCTGTGCCATTTCACCGGGGAGAAAACCAAACCTTGGACAGGTTTCACGACTTGCCCAAGAGTGCTACAAAGTGGGGCAGTGCAGCCAGGAACCCAGACTGAGTCCACAGCCCTAGCTGATTTCACTAAAGCTCTCAGAGTGAGCAACACAGGACGTCCCTCCAGCAAGCTGGTTTAAGAAACAAAGCTTCTATTCCTTTCTTTCTTCCTTTGAAAAAGAACTCCTCAATAATGATGTGTGCTTACGATTTAAACAAAAATTCAAAGCCTCCAAAGGCTTTCAAGAAACAGCTTTCCTCTCAGCCATCCGCAGCCCCCTGGCTGTGCTTCCTGGGGGACCCACTCTGGTCAACGTCCTGTGTGCCTTTTCAAAAAAACTCTGCAGGTACAAACACGTAGAAATAACCCGTTTTCTCTTCCTTACGCAAATGGGAGCGTATTCTGCATGCAGACCTGCCCCTTGCTTTTATCACCCTGTACTTGGTCTATCAGCACATAAAACCTGGGTTAGGGTGCGGAGTACCATAATTCACCTCCCCATTCCCAGACTGCAAGGCACGCAGGGTGTCCCTGTCTTTTATGACCTGGCCTTGCTGGGCCAGGCATCTTGCCCTGGGCTCCTCTGCGCCTCTGGGGCGTTGCTGCAGGATGCCTCCCAGAGGTGGAACGGCCCCGCCCCCGCTGTGTGCGCTGTTGACCTTGGCAGTTACAAGGAGCAGTCCTTATCTGCCAGCCTTGGAGTGCTTTCAAGATGCTTGGCGCCTCTGGCCACACATCCCGGGTGGGGGCTGTCAGACAGGAGGGGTCCAGAGTAGGGAAGGTCGGTGCTTTCCAAGAAACTGAAAATGGAACCAGAGAGAGTGTTGGCAGCTCTCGAGGCTCCTTAAGAGCGGGAAACCTGGCTGTGCAGCCCCATCTCCAGAGATAAGAGCCTGGAGCCTCCCTTTCCCTGAACATCCTGGGGCGACAACCTCACCCCACTTTCACCCCCCCACACACACACACTCCAAAGCCTCTTAGCTTTGCCTTGGACAGGGTCTGGAAGGCAGTGGAAGCTTTTCGGTGTGTTCACGTAACCAACAATCATGTGGCACAGATATATCGGGTCCCCGCCTCCTCTGCGCCAGGCAGAGCCTTATCGGTTCACTTTCTAACTCTATGGAATGCTATCTGGGTGTCAAGGACTGTTTCAAGCACAGGATAGGTATTAGTTCATTTAATCCTCAGAAATATACTGAGGTAGGTATGGTTGTTATGCCCATTTTACAGAGGAGGAAAGTGAGGCCGGACAGGTTAAGAACCACGGCAAGGTGACACAGCTAGCGAGGACAGAGCCCACGACCTTACCAGGAAGTCACGGGCAATGGCTCTCATGTATGGTCGGGCACCAACATCCCACGGCTTGTTAAAACACACTCCGCTGGGCCCCGCCCACCCCCAGAGTTCCTAACCCCCTAGGTGTGAGGGTGCACCCAGGGTCTTCATTTCCCACAAGCTCCAGGTGATGCTACACGTCGGGTCAGGGACCCCCCTGTGGGAAGCGCTGCTGTAAACCCTGTAAAACTTTCTCAAAACAAGCCGATTAGCAGTGGCTGTCTGCGTTCCAGAAGGATCCTTTACTGGACAAGAGTTGGTCATCTAGGCCCTCAGACTAGGGATTCTTCACCAAAGGTCTCATGCACGCCCACGCCTACCCCGTGGCCTGTGGCCTGGGCTTCACCAGTGACCCAGACCCCAAGTGAGGAGCCGCTTCATGGAGCACTCCCCTGAAGGCACAGAACGAGAAAGATAAGAGCAGGTGCGGGGAGCATGGGGGCCATGGGACTCCCGGGCACGGCCGCCACGCATGTGAGCTGGTACAACTCACAGAAATCTATTTGGCAGCATTTACTAAGACTGGACGCATACACAGCCTACCCCGGCGATCCCACGTCCACGGATACACCCGGGGGGGGAAACGTGGTCACAGGTTCGCCACAGGACACGCGCGCATACGAACGCTCAGATCGGCGATATTCCCAACAGCCCAAACTGGGAACACAGACCTCATCAATCACAGAACAGATAAATAAATTGTGGCCTCTTCACACGACAGAACACCACGCAGCACCGAGAGGGCGTGAGCGTCCCTGCACGCACGGCGTTCGAGCAGCTAGACTCAAACAAGGACACGCTGCATGGCCCCATTTATGATGTTTGAGAACAGGGAAGGACACTCGCTGGTGACAGAGTCTGATCGCCAGGGACCTGGTTTGGGGGGAGGTTTCGGGGGGACGGGGGCCACAGGAGCTGTGTTTTCCAGTCAGTCCAGTGGGCCCCACGTGAGGGCGTGTGTAAGTCAAATTGCATCCAAGATTGACTGCTTTCTTAAAAAGATTTTATTTGTTTATTTATTTATTTACTTACTTACTTACGAGAGTGTGTGTGCACGTGAACAGGGGATGGGGAGGGAGGGGAAGACAGAGAGGGCGGGGGGCGGGGAAGAATCCCAAGCAGATTCTGCACTGAGCATGGAGCCTCACCTGGGGCTCGATCCCATGACCATGAGATCATGACTTGTGCTGAAACCAAGAGTCGGACAGTTAAACAACTGAGCCACCCAGGCGCCCCTGAGGTGTTTTTAAGCGCACAGTTCAGTAGCGTCAAGTACATTTACGTTGTCATGCATCCAATCTCCAGAGCTCTTCATCTTGCAAAACTGAAACTTGGTCCCCATTAAACACTAATGCCCCAGCCGCCGCCCCGACCCCTGGCAGCCACCATTCCACTGTCTCTGTGAATCTGGCGACTCTGGGCACCTCCTCTGTGAAATCCAGCAATATCGTCCTTTTGTGACTGGCTTCTTTCCTTAGCACGATGTCCTTAAGGTTCACCCGTGTTGTACGTGTCAGAATCGCCTTCCTTTTTCAGGCTGGATGATAAGCCACTGTATGGAGAGACCACACTGGGTTTCTCCATTCACCCGCTGATGGATGCGTGGGTTGCTTACCCCTTTGGCGGTTGTGTATACCACTGGTATGACCATGGGTGTGCCAATGCATGACATTTTTTAAAAAGATTTTTTAAATTAATTTATTAGACAGAGAGAGAGAAAGCACAAGCAGGGGGAGTGGTGGGCAGAGGGAGAGGGAGAAGCAGGTTCCCCGCTGAGCAGGGAGCCCGATGTGGGGCTCGATCCCAGGACCCCGGGATCATGACCTGAGCCGAAGGCAGACGCTTCACCGACTGAGCCACCCAGGCGCCCCAAGGACACTCTTGTTTTACTATTTCACACACACAGATGAGGAGAAGGCAGAACAGAGGTTCCGAAGCTGAGTTCTGGGGACCCAACCGGGCACTGACAGGTTGGGTGACTTTGTGCGGTATGAATAATCCTGCTGCCCTCGTGGGGCTGGGAAATGTTGTGCAAGGAGCACCGAGCATGGGCCTGGCCCAGCATGGGTCGCATCAGTACTAGTTACTGTTGTTCCTATTCTCGTCTTCACACGCGCGCGCACACCTCTGCACCCAGTTCCCAGACCCCAGAGCGCATCGTGATCTCCCAAGGGTAGTCCTTCTTACGGAGTAGGGCCAAGGCCAGGAAAGTCCCTGAGGAGTCTGCAAAGGCTGTCTTCTTCTCCTAAAGGCAAGTGGCATTCAATTCCAGGACGTAACGGATTTGCAGGAGGCAGAGGCCTCTTCCTAGGAACTGAGTGAATTAATGAGGATCATTTAACACAGGCCAGTTTTAGCTCTAGTTTATTCCCCTCCAATTCTTGGTAACCAGCAGGCTCATTTCTCACGGGGTTACATCTGGTTACAAGCTGCTCGTGGGGTGTGTCCTGTGTCCCCAGGACCCACGGGTCTACACCCCCTGCCATCTCTGCAGCGTGAGGATGTAGTTTTCTGGGTAGAGGGTCTGTGGTGCTCAGCGGCTTGTCCACGGTCATCTGGGCCCCCTTCACACACACACACACGCACGCACACACGCACGCACGCCCGCACGCACGGAGTCATCTTAAACCAGGGGGTCTGCCTTTCCCTTGGAGGTTTGTTAAACCCCACAACCCCAAGGCCCTCTCCTCCATGGCATGGGATTCAGAAGGGCTGGGTGGGCCCCAGAACCTGGATCTTACCAGGACCGTGGGAGGGGCCACAGTCAACACCTGGAGCTACACTGCCCACCTCGCCCCAGCTCCCTCTGCAGCTGGGGGCCTGCAGGCAGGCTCTGTTTGCCCCACAGGTCTAGCTCTTGGCTCACCAAGGGTGAGAAGTTCTTTTCTCGTGGAAATTTTTTTTTTAAATAGCTTTATTGAGCTACAACCCTCATACTGTGCATTTCACCCAATTAAAGTGGTTTTTAGTCTAGGCTGAGGTGTGCAATCATCACCACAATCAATTTTAGAACATTTTTATCACCCCCAAAAAGCACCCTACTGTACCCATTTATAGTCACACCCCTGACCCCCTCTCCCCAGCCCTAGGCGAGCCCTAATCTATTTTCTGGCCCTGTGGATGTGCTTTCCACATGTCATATAAATGGCGTCCTCCGATATGTGGTCTTCTGGGTCTGACTTCTATTACGTAGCAAGTTTCCAAGGTCCATCTGTGTTGTAGCGTGGACCACGGCTTTACTTATCTTTGTCGCCAAATAATATTCTGTCGTACAGCTGGGGGGTGCCCCACCCCAGAAACCCTGATCCAGTCAGTCGGAGGGATAGGAGCAGGACAAGATTCTGTAAGGCTGGGGGCGGCGCGGTTCTATCTGCTGCCTGGGCTGACAATCCCCGCGGTCCCTCCTTCCAGATTTCAGGGTAGGTCTTAAGGGCACCATTTCACAGACCGGGAAATCAGGGCTCAGAGAGAGAGCATGGCACCAGTCCAGGGTCCCACAGACACAGCAGCTGACGCGGATCTGACTTCCTCCCTCCGTTTAGCCAGCATTAATGAGGCACCGACTGTATGCCAGGTGCTGTGAAATCCAAACGGCCAAGACTGAGACATTCCCTCATGTTATTCAGTGTCCTCGACCAAGGCAGAAAGCCTGGCCTCTGTTTAATTACAAGTAAAGTGAAATTGAGTACGGAGAGGAAGAGAGACAGTGAGGATAGGGGATTTTTTTTAAATGAACATTTTAAATAAAGTGATGGTTCTCAGTCTTTGGGGAGTGCCCACCCGAAATCTGGTGGGCACAATGGGACCCTGTCTCCGGGAGAACACTGTCACAGGGACCTTGTTTTGCCTACAATCATAGAGGATTCTCCATCCTTTGAAGCCAGCTGGTTCACAGTAGATGAAAGCCCCTTGTCTTAGAGAGAAGAATGTAATCCTACATTGAACACGTTATTTTCTGAGCACGTATGATTTGCCAGGTGCTAGGGCTGCAGCTGGGAGCAAGACGATAGCCTTCCCCTCAAGGTTATTGTGATCTGGTGCAAGGAGGCAGGCAGCAAATAAATAATGAGCGGGACAAAGCCCAGATCCATCCAAGCGCGTGGCTGGCCGCAGATGTGAGCAGATACAAAAGGTCTGTGCTGGGCGTGGGAGGGCAGGGCAGGCGCGTGACATTTTGCTGAGATCTGGATAAAAAGAAGATGATGCTGGGGCACCTGGGTGGCTCAGTTGTTAAGCGTCTGCCTTCACCTCAGGGCATGATCCTGGCATTCTGGGATCGAGCCCCGCATCAGGCTCCTCCGCTGGGAGCCTGCTTCTTCCTCTCCCACTCCCCCTGCTTGTGTTCCCTCTCTCGCTGGCTGTCTCTCTCTCTGTCGAATAAATAAATAAAATCCTTAAAAAAAAAAAAAAAGAAAGAAAAGAAGGCATTGCAGGCAGAAGGAACAGGCCAGCAAAGGCCCTGAGGCAGGAACATGATTTTAATTCTAGGAACTGAAAGGGGGAACAGGGGCCTAAAACATAATGGATGGTGCGGGGTGGTCACAAAGGGGAGTAGGGGCAGGGTGAGAGAGTTAGTCTACGTAATCTGTTAATCTGGGTGTGCGCCTGGCTCCTTTTCTAGGCTAGAGGATGCAGCGATGAATAGGGCACACCCGTCCCGTCCAGTCCTCTGGGAGCTGGGGGTGAACGGGGAGGAAGCACCTTTGACAGAATACGTCTCAGAGAGGTTGAGGGTGGAGCCACGGGGCCAAGGAAGGCAGGAGTAAAAGCCTGGGGCTGGGAAAACAAAGGGCCCCACCGGCAGGTAAAGAGGCACAGGTGGGGCTTGCATGGACAGGAAAGGTGGGTTGTTTGCCAAATACAAAATGAGACAAAAGGTGATTTCCACAAAGACCCGGGAATTGGGGTCCCAGCTGTAGTGCCACCTGCCAGTGTCTGCCAAAACTCTGAAACCGGCAAACACTGGGGCATCCGAACTTTTTTTCCCTGAAACTAGATATTTTACATACATCAGTATACCTGTCTGTAATCTTTGAGCACCCACCCTGTGTCACGCGCTGGCCCATATGCTAAGATATTACTATTATTCACATCCTGGTTGTTGTTTTCTCTGCATCTCCCCGACCACAGGTAGAGTAGCGCCCCTAGAAACGTGCGCGTTCTAACCCCGAGACCTGGGAGGGCGACCTTTTTTGGAAATAACCTCTTTGCACATGTAATTAAGGATCTGGAGATGTGAGCATCCTGGCCTGGGGGCGGGGGAGCTGACTCTAACGACAAGGGTCTTCCTAAGAGAAGGCTGTGTGAAGACCAGCGCAGAGATCGGAGTGCCTGGGTCTACGATCCAAGGAACAGCAAAGGTTTCTGGCAGTCTCCAGATGCCAGGAGAGAGGC
Source organism: Ursus arctos (assembly GCF_023065955.2). Taxonomy (NCBI): domain Eukaryota; kingdom Metazoa; phylum Chordata; class Mammalia; order Carnivora; family Ursidae; genus Ursus; species Ursus arctos. The sequence continues at coordinate 74,471,797 of NW_026622874.1, read as the reverse complement.
ACGGAACTGCTCTTCCCCTAGAGCCTCCAGGGGGAACCAGCCCGGCCGACACCTTGGTTTCGGACTCTGGCCTCCAGGACCGCGAGAGTGCACATTTCTGTTGCCTCAAGCCACCCAGTTTGTGGTCGTTTGCTGCTGCCGCCCCAGGAAAGGAATACACCGTATAACTTATCCACCAGCTCACATACACAGAGATTCTTGCTGATACTTTATATCCTTACGAGGAGGGAGATGGCAAACTTCTGGGGACCCCTCCCTTGTCTGCCTGATTTTGAACCTCCCACTCACTGCATACCCTGGGACAAGTTCTCTGGCTTTTCTGGGACGACATCGGTCCCATCTGTCCCACGACAGGAGCGACGGATTACACGAAGTAGGGACGGGAGGGTGCAGATGCAGTGTGCCCACGCACGTGGGAGGCCTCCTCTGCAGAGCCAGCTGCTAACGTTCCTTATTGTCTATTGCCATGGTGGGTGTCACATGGTTTTGGTAAGCCCCGCCCGGGCCTCTAGCTCCTCCCTTCCAGAAAAGGGCAGAAAGAACAGGAGTCGGGGCTCATGGGGTAAATTCTAGGTGGGATTCTACAGAGGGAACACTGTTTCCTGGAAAATTCTGAGCCAGCTTTCTAGCCCAAGCGATGGAGGCCCTCCCAGGAAGAGGGAAGGGGGGCGGTTTATGATCTGAAAAGGCCCAACCGAGGCCGACCTCTCCACTGGGCTCAGCGGACACAGTGTCTGGGGCCAGGATGCTTTTAGGGGCCTATGGAAATGGTTTAGGACCTTTTAAAATAAAAGGGAAAACCGAATACGGTTAATGATCAGCCTGTCATAATGACTCCAGCCTGGATTCTATGGATCTATACACCAATGCTGTCATAAAATACTATTTTATTTTTTTCTCTTTTATAGAAGGTATCCACGTCCCTGGACAAACCACCCGGGAGAGGGACGCACGCTGAGGACCAAGAGGGCTCAGCCAGCCTGAGCAAGCAAGGAGTTTTAAAATCCAGACTGACCAGATGGCAGACAAACCTAATCTGGAAAGCATCCTTGACCAAACCCACGCTCCCTGCCCTCGTGGTCAGCAAGCCACCGTTCGGGGAGGCCCACTGCTCCTGGAACAGCAAACCAAATGTTCGCAGTCCAGGCCTTGCTCTCAGGCCTCTCGGGGAATATGGTGTTTCATCCTCCCAAACCTCAGGAGGCAAGCACCATTATTCCCATTTGGCAGGTGGACACACTGAGGCCAAGAGGCATAGCACCTGGCACACCACAGGCACTCAATAAATATCTGCCGAGTGTGGACTGGGTAAATGGAAGGGACGTTAAGGCCCGTGCCCGAGCTCACACGGCTGGTAAGGGAGAGCTAGGACTTGCACCCGGCAGCCCAGCTCCAGACCCTCTGTAACCACCACCCTCTACTGCCCTTTGGCGTATGTACCAGGGTGTCGCTTCTAATCCTTACATAGAACCTCTAAGCTTGACCTTACTAGCCCCGTTTCCGGATAGGCAAACTGAGGTCCAGAGGGCCGAACACACCTGTCCAAGTTCCCCCTAACTCCGTAGATGCCTCTTTCCCCTCCATCTGCAGACTCCTTTCATCCATAAATCGTTCTCAAAGCACTGTTCCCTCCTTCTGTTACCTCTTCGTTCTGTGAAACCGCAAAGCTACTACCCCTGCACGCTGCAACACGTCGCCCAAGATAATGACCGTGTGCTAAGTGCTAATTTTCTGCCTTTCATCCAGTCTTCTGGGAAAAAACAGTGTGAACAATTTGGTGTGTATTCTTTTACTCTTTTCTCTCCTCTCAGACAAACGTATTTGGACATGACTTGGGTTTCTTTCTTCTGGTTTTAACTAAAAAAAAAAAAAAAAAAATAGGGGCTCACGACCCTTCTTGTTTTCTGCACCATTTCCAGGGCTATGCCCTTGGCCTCACGTGCCTGCCTCCCCAGACCCAGCGGGCAGCGAGCTGCACAGCCTGACCGCAGACCTGGCGGGAAAGTGAAAATAAACCCTGACTGGCAGCTGAGTTTCTCTTTCCTGTCAAACAAGCCCCTTATCGTCCCCCGGGGCTGAGTGTCCACCCCGACTACCAGAACTGCTTTTTATTTTCTCCAGGGAGGACATTTACATAACAACACGTCTGAACCCTATCCACCTTAAGTATCTAGCCTGCTGCCTTTTTTCATACCTACGTATCCACCACTCCAAAATCAAAGGCATTCCCAGCCTCCTAAAAGGCTCCTGTGCGCCCCTTCCCAGAGGTAACTAACCTCTGCCTTCTGCAAATATCATATAAATTTCTTAAACTGCATACAAAGCAATCAGTCACATGGTGTGACCCTTTCTTGTCTGGTTGGTTTCGCCCCACAGGACGCGTGTGAGGGTCATGCACGATCTTGCATGTCTCCGTAGTTTGCTTGGTTTTAATACTTTTTTTTTTTTTTAAGTAGGCTCCCCGCCCAGCCTGGAGCCCAACATGGGGCTTGAACTCACGACCCCGGAGATAAAGCCCTGAGCTGAGATCAAGAGCCCGGCGCTCAGCTGACGGAGCCGTGTAGTTCAGGCCACAGTTTACTCGGTTTGATTGCTGAGCTGTTCCTATTGCGTGAATTTACCTCACTTGTTTATCTGATCTCCTGTTGATGGATATCTGGGATGTTTCCAGTTTGGGGCTATTAGGAACTAAGATGCTATGAACGTTCGTGTCCAAGCCTTTGTGTGGGCAGATACTTTTTTTTCTCTCGAGTAAAGACCTAGCTAGGACTGGGACTGCCGGGTTGCAGGAGAGCTGTGTGTTAACTTTGTAAGAGACCGCCAGTTCAGTGTTCCTCCCAGGCTGTGCGGAGATGTTTTAAGGCCTCAGGGACTCTGGCATGATTTCTTGAGGAGACCCCACTCCACATCCCAGCAAACCTACAAAACGACCTGTGATCCACATTAAGCAGCTTCGCCTCCCCCACCCCCGAGGCTTTTCTCCTTTTACTTTTTGATATTATTGGGTCCCAAGTGAGTCATTTGCTATGTGGGTCTGTTGGAGTTTCTCAGCAATCATGTTTGGGCACTCTGACAAAGGAGATAGACCCCCAAGCCCCCAAACTCCTTTTCATTTAGAGTAAGGCTTTTATGAACAACATATTTAGCACCTAATGAATGTCCTTCCCTTTATCACTGGATCTGTGAATCAATCACCCCTCAAAACCCCACGCAGAGAAACTTACAGGTAACACTTTCACACTTCCATGAAGCTGACAGGTAGCTGCAGCTTTCCCCCTCCCCTCCAAGCCTAGAGCCTCATGTGTGACCCTGATGTCATACCCCCTTGGAGGACAGCAGTGGGGTACTATCACAGATAGTGCATTTGAGCAGAGGACCTACATGCCTCTCTGTCTGCTCACCCATGCTGGACACCTGGCATGTCTGTCGACTTGATTTTTCCAGAATTTTTTGTATGTCAGGTGCCCTTCCCCGGAACTGCAGGGCTGGGTGACAGAGGGCCTGAGACAACCTTGAATACATATGCAAACTATTGAGTGCTGAGGGCAAGGGCCATGGTTTTCTTCCAGTTCTCCAAAAGGTTGTCTTTGGCCCCCCAAAGAACAGAGAGGGAGAAACTTTGATGGTCCTGTAAGGACTATTCGCTGGGAGAGGGCTCAGCGACTTACAACCATAGAAAGCAAAGAGGGGACAGAGAGCATTCATTCAGTTAGCATTTGGTATGCACCTTCGCTCCTTGCGCTAGGCCCTGGGGATGTGGCGGGGAACTAAACAAATAAGGCCTAGGGGTAAACAGTAAACACCTGAAGGGAATTTCAGATCCTGATTAGAGCTATGACAAATAAACATGGGGGATATGATAAAGATTAGGTGGAGGAAGAACATCAGATAAGGAGGCCAGGGATGACCTCTCTGAAGAGCCAAAGACCTAGGGGACAAGAAGCAGCCAGCCAGGCAACGCTGTGAAGCAGTGTTCCAAAGAGGGGGAACAGCCAGTGCAAAGGCCCTGAGGCTGGAACACCCTTGTCCTGACAGACCAGCCAGGCAATTCTCAGGATCCTGACTTTCTGCAGCATGCAGAGTAAAGCAGGTAAAGTTAGGTGTGTGCAAGGGACAGAGTGAGAGCTCCTCATTTCAACCCCACATCTACCCTGAATATTTGGTGAATATATTTGCAAAACTGAGACTATGCATACCTTTTTCTTTTTTTTAAAGATTTTATTTATTTGATGGAGAGAAAGACAGCCAGTGAGAGTGGGAACACAAGCGGGAGGAGTGGGAGAGGAAGAAGCAAACTCCCAGCGGAGGAACCTGATGCAGGGCTTAATCCCAGGGATCTGGGATCACACCCTGAGCTGAAGGCAGACACTTAGCGACTGAGCCACCCAGGCGCCCTGAGTCTATGCATTCCTTTAAAAATATTCTGGAAAAGACAAATCTACGGAGATGAAGAGATCAGCAGTTGCCAGGGTTGAGGAGAAGAGGGAAAGAGGAATAGGCAGAGCACAGGAGACTTCTAGGGCAGTGAAACAAGTCTGCGTGCTACTGCAATGATGGACACATGTCATTATGCATGTGTCCAAACCCATGGAATGCACCCACCCAGAGTGAACCCTAATGTAAACTATGGACTTCAGCTAATAGTAATGTATCCATATTGGCTCATCCATTTTAACAAATGTACCACACCAATGCCAGATGTTAATTATAGGGGAAACTGAGGCAGAGTGGGTAAAGGGGGTAGATGGGAGCTTTCTGTTCTGTAGGCAAGCAAACTATGCCACCCCAAAACGTGTCTCTTTGGCATGTGAATGTTTAGACTGATTAATGTTAAGAAACAGAAGACTCAGGAAACGTTTGACCTTCCCCCTAACTGCCAGAAAGAATTTATTTATTTATTTAAAAGATTTTTATTTGTTTATTTGAGAGAGAGAGAGAGAGAGAGAGAGGGAGAGTGCAAGCTGTAGGGAGAGGGAAAGAGAATCTGAAGTGGAGTCTATGCTGAGCCTGACATGGGTTTCGATCTCATGACCATGAGATCAGGACCTGAGTGAAAACCCAGAGTTGGCCACTTAACCAAGCCACCCAGGTGCCCCCTGCCTGAAAGAATTTAGACAGAGGACCTGCTGCAGGAAATGAGCTGTCCCCACAGATAACCACTATAACAAGGTGCAGTAGACAGGGAGGAAGCTGGCAAAGCCTCTTGGTTAAAATTCCTCTTTGGGTCCCTCTGCTTCTGAGGGGTCCTGCAAACACTTGCTTACCAAACATTAACCCTTTTTCATCTCCCTGTGAATTGTCTTCCTTCCCTTTGAAGTCCCAGACCCCTATCCCTTCTCCTCAGCTCTGGATGGCCTCAAATGCCGTCTGACTGCTATTTGTATGGGGCCTCCTTCACATATGTAATTAAATTTCATTTTCTCCTGTTACTCTGTCTCATGTCCATTTAATTCTTAGACCAGCCAAAAGAAGCTTGAAGGAAAGTGTAAAATTTTTTCCTCCCCAACAGCTGGTGTAGGAGTCAGGATAAATATATAAGTAGCTGGACACACTACTGGCCCAGGGCTACCCCAGCTGAGAGATTCCAGGACTTCTGACAAAAGCCGGCAGGAGGTGAGAATCCTGACTACACCGGTCTCCTGGATCTCTGCCTTCAGGGTGTGATGGAAGCTGAAGTGGTGAGAGTCCTTTTCTTTGTCTAAATTTAGATTAGCAGAAGAAAATATCTGTGGAACTAGTTTGTAGGGCATATTGACTTTGGTCAAAATTCATCAGGAGTACTCTTGGTTTTTATCAATCCCTTTCCTCCCAGGGATGGTCACTGTTTTCCTTTGTCCCTGTCGGTTGTGTCATTCTTTTAGGAAGAAAGACCAAGGGTAGAGCACAGGCATAAGCCCTGTAAGCCTGGTGTTCGAGAGGTCACAGTTCCAACCCTACTGGCGTCTGGTTAGAAAGGCTTTGCTGTGAGTTAATGTGCACATCAGGTAGAGGCTGTTGCTAAGACACCTGGGAAGCCAAGGCTGCAGAACTGGCGGGCACGGGTCAAGCACTTGAGTGCGGTTAAGAGTGCTTCCCACCAGGGCACCTGGGTGGCTCAGTTGGTTGGGCAACGGCCTTCGGCTCAGGTCAGGATCCTGAAGTCCCCAGACTGAGTCCCGCATCGGGCTCCCTGCTCAGCAGGGAATCTGCTTTTCCCTCTGACCCTCCGTCTCTCATGCTCTCTGTCTTTCTCTCTCATTCCCTCTCTCCCAAATAAATAAAATATTTTTTTAAAAATTTAAAAAAAGATTGCTTCCCACCTAACTCAGAGACTCCCATGTTAGGATAAGCTGACACGCAATAGGTTACATTGATACTAAGTCCCCTGCCAACCTGAAGGAAAGTTCTGAGCAAACAAGGTACTCTGCAAAACGACACCACATGGTCCCCAATGCAGGCACACACCCTCTTCCCTATTAGTTTGGCTCAGAGACCCAAGGCTTAATCTAAAGTTCATCTGTTCCTTTTTATCAATCCTAAAACCTGCCCTATTTATCTCAAAAGTCTTGTTAATTATTGGCCTCAGGAAATCAAAGTCCTTCTTGCAGAAACTTGCATTCTGTATCTGTCACTTGAAGATATAAATCTTACCATGTCTTTGAATTGTGAACACCCCAAGAGGTATCTAAAACAGTGCTCACACCCACCTAAGACGAAAGGAAAAACATTTTTAAAAAGAGGCCTTTTAAAAAGACAAACTGTGAGAAGGCTTCTCTTGCTCAGACCCTAGACCACAGCCTCCTTAAGATTTGCTTTCAGGGACAACATAAGTCTTAAAAGTCCTCCCCACAAATAGTGAAAGACTTCAGCCGTCTGAGTGAGTAAACTTGGTTTATTCCAACTGTTACGTACAAACTAGGGAGTTTTCGATTGTTTTACGGAAGCTGCAAGATCTCCGTCTATATGTATAGGTCTATGTAGCTACATTATACATCTGTTATTTTTCCATCTCCAGATGGTATTGCCAAAATTAACTTGCATAATAAGTGTTCTATTTAACTGCCTATAAATTACGCACTTATAAAGAAAGCATTTCCAAATCCCAGAAATATAATAGAAACGAACCTAACTGGTTTTCAAGTTCATGCAACCTAGGATAATTTTTGGTAAATAAAACCTGCTTTAAGTTTGCTGGTTTCATGAATACAGACGTGCCTTAGAGCCGTCAACACGGAATACAACGCAGACATACACAATGTTGTACTTTACCTGGGTTTGCTAATCAAGTAAGTGTATGTTGTGTCCGTTGCAAAATTTGTCAGCAAATGATAATGATGGTGGTTGCTTTTGTCTCAAGTGTCATGAAGTTTTCATGGGTAATCTAAACATGATTGTTTAGACCAGATGATTTACACAGATGTAAGTGGGATAAGAGTTTTTAGGTGAACTTTTTAGCAAAAGTTATGCTTTATGGGCTGTGTACTTAAAAATGGTTTCCAGGGTGGGGCGCCTGGATGGCTCAGTCTTGAGCGTCTGCCTTCGGCTCAGGGCGTAATCCCAGGGTCCTGGGATCGAGCCCGACATCGGGCTCCCTGCTCTGCTGGGAGCCTGCTTCTTCCTCTCCCACTCCCCCTGCTTGTGTTCCCTCTCTCGCTGGCTATCTCTATCTCTCTGTCAAATAAATAGATAAAATCTTTTTTTAAAAAAATGGTTTCCAGGGTGCCTGGGTGGCTCGGTAGGTTAAGCGTCTAACTCTTGATTTTGGCTCAGGTCACGAACTCAGGTTTGAGATCGAGCCTGGTGTGTGGAGCTCCAGGCTGGGTGAGGAACCTGCTTAAGATTCTCTCCGCACTCCCCCAGCCCCACCAATGGCTTCCAAAATCTTTTGGTATCCTCAAGTTTAAAGTTTTGCTGGGTTGAATTCAATGATGAGTTAAGTTAAATTTATTAATATCTAGATCACTTCCAAGTAAGATTTAAAAAATGGAACATTAAGGGGGTGCCTGGCAGGCTCAGTCGGTGGAACATGCAACTCTTGATCTCGGGGTGTGGGTTCGAGCCTCATGCTGGGTGTAGAGATTACTTAACAGTAAACTTTTTTTAAAAATGAAACATTCATTACTGACCCTCTGCCTATAAAAACCTTCCATTTTATACAGCTCCTCAGAGCTCTCTTCTTTTTGCTAGACGGGATGCTACTTGGTTCATGAATCTTGCCAGTTAGACCTTCAAAATTTACTCAGCTGAATTCTAGTTTCTTTTTTTTTTTTTAAACACAATTATAGAAAAACTAAATATATCTGGGTTTGTGGGTAAACACGTCTGTGTCATGTTGAAAGACTATACTCTGAAGAAGCGTGTGTTTCTAGAAATTATGAAATATATTCGTGAATTTGCCAATCTAAAGAATGCTGGCGTAAGAATTCACAAATGCTTACTACTTCATTTTCACTAGAAATTAAAGTTTCTAAGAGTTGAGAAATCTGTTTATGTGATTGAAGCTACTATATAAAAGGGAAACGTCTCTGTACACAAGGAAAGTAGGACATGTTTTGAGTAAGAAAAGGTATGAAGTGAAGGAGATGTTTTTGCAAAGGGAAAAGAAATGAAATTTGGGGCACCTGGCGAGCTCAGTCAGTAGAGCGTGTGACTCTTGATCTCGGGGTTGTGGGTTCGAGTCCCACGTTGGGTGTAGAAATTACTAAAAAATAAAAACTTTAAAAAAAAAAAGCAAATTTGTTCTAACGTAGAACTGTTTATGAGAAAGAGGAAATGACCAAATCTGGATATAAAAAAAGGAAGTTGTAGAAGGTTTATGGAAAAGAAATCTTTGGGGAAAAAAATGTATGTATGGTCAGAATGGCTAAGTTGGAAAAGATGTGATTAAGTAAATGGTTTTCATATCAAAATTAAGTGGGTACATAAGTAAAATTTGGGTTTTCTCTGTGTTAAAAGGACAAAGTTTTCTTGGGCTGGTGGTCTGCTCTTGATAATAAGGGATTATGAAGGCATTTTTCTTTGCCCTTAATCTGCCTAGAAAATAAAAAGTAGAAAATAAAAATAAGGTCCTGTACTACATGTTGTCTTTTTTTTTTTTTAAAGATTTTATTCATTTATTCAGAGATAGAGACAGCCAGCGAGAGAGGGAACACAAGCAGGGGGAGTGGGAGAGGAAGAAGCAGGCTCATAGCAGAGGAGCCTGACATGGGGCTCGATCCGAGAACGCCGGGATCACGCCCTGAGCCGAAGGCAGACGCTTAACCGCTGTGCCACCCAGGCGCCCCTACATGTTGTCTTAAACAGGTGTTTGACGACTTAAGAAAAACAGAATCTTCCCAATGATGAAAGAGCCAAGATTCTCCTTTTGACAGCCATTTAACTGTTTGCCTGCAAAGTCTTTGTCATCCTGGCGAAGGGGATAATTACTGTTTCACAGGGACCTAGGAGCCTATTTGACAAGTGGTTTAAAACTGTCTTGATATTTTGGACAAGCACCCCCAAAATCAAGTCCTAAATGAAGTTTTTTCACCTGAAAATAACTTTGGATTTTTCAGAGTGTCCCTGAAAACCTACAAAAGATTCATTCCCTCTCCTTATAAAGGAGAGATAGTAATTAGGCTTACTTGATATGTTAAATCACATGGGAAACAATGTCAAGTGAAGGTAAACCTTCTTAGATTATGTTGTGAGGGTACATATTATTAATTTAAGTGTTCTGGAAATTGTATAAAATTCCTAAGAATTCTGATATGCTTGCTATAATACTATCAGTCATAATTCTAGCTGTTATCTCAAAATGTTGTACGTCACAGAAATAATGCAAGTTCCTTGTCAATTGCATTGTAATGGGCTCTAATCAGCTTCAACCATGCTGTCTTAAGCCTTTCGTCATTTACGGGTAGTGATTCTTTCACTCAGATGCTTTTACAGAAGTGTTCCTGCAAAAATGCTCCATCTTCAAGGACATTTGTGAGAAGGACTCTAGAATTTGGGTTTCTGATAACTTTAAGATCATAAAATCAAACTCGGTAAACATTCCCAGAATGAACAGGAAAACTGGATTCCAAGCACAACAAGAATTAATTACATGGGACTGAATGAACTCAGGAAGAGGATTATAATTTTTATGACTTTTTGTTTGAAATATTGCTGGTTCTCTAAGCTCTCGTTTTCCGGGTACAAGGAGATCTTTCCTCTTAAGCTAAGTAGGACTTAGAGCAATATGAGTGATTACACTTCTGTACGCAGAACTGAAACATTTATCCTTCTCTCCCTACTTGATCTTTCCAGAATTTGGGAACTCTTGATGAGTATTCTCATATTTTCATGGCCATATATTTATTTGCGTAAATTCGGTAAGAATCTGTTTCCCTTGAAACAGGACAGCACCGGAAACACTGGCTCCAAGGCTTTGACTGGAATGCCATATTTGAGAGAGACGTGCATGGATTTGGACCAGACAGCTTCAAGAAACTAAAGGCTGACTTTATGGAGCCAATCAAGCCCCTTGAAAAGATCAGTCTGGCACTTTGCTTACAGAGTTCCCAGCAGATGTGGGGTGTGAATAAAGAATGCTACTTCCTGGCAGGTGCAGGAATCTCTGGATGTTTTGGAGACCTCAACAACGGAGGAATTAACCCAAATCTATAGGTACTGAAGGTAAAGTATGATGGCAAGTATTTGGCTTGGCTTCTGGCCCCAAGAGGCTTTTAGAAGTTCAATCTGAGATTCCTTACGGAAAGTTCCAGCAAAGCAGATTTAAAAGATCCTACATGATCAATTGCTATTCTTGCCACACTTATGCAAATAACCAAGCCGCGTTTATTGAAATGACTTCTCGTGCAAACGAATTAGTGTTAATTTAGCGACTGGTAGAAATGAAGGTGATTGTAGAGAGAAAAAAATGTGGGTATTAGATTCTAATACTGTTTATTGTGGATATTAGCTTCTAATACTGTGGATGTTAGATCCTAATACTGTTTATTGTAAACTAGACTAGATTCTGAATTCTTTCTAGTGTCTTCCAGTGTCTTCCAGGTGAAAACTTTCCAAACTAATGTTTTCACTTTTTCTCCTACCCTTCTGAGTTGGAATCTTTGAGAACTAAGAACTTGAAGCCCTTTTTCCGGAAGCCCTACAAACTGAGTATAAACGACTTGATGGGAATTGAGGGAAATCACCACGCCCGCCCATGTATGCATCATCTTTGTGCCATTTGCCATGTGGCCCCTCAGAAAGATCAGCAGATAGAGTCCAACTGCGGACTGGGACAGTCTGTCGGACTGCCCCCTGCCTGCCTTCACTCCATCCAAAGATCCTTCGAGCTAGACATCTAACATCTCAACTGGCTGCCTTCAGAGCTCAGAAACTACGTTTCTACCTCATGCCAATCATTAACCACAGTTTTTCTTTCGTTTCCATAGGAATGCCTCTCATTTCACATCTGATGACTTGCACCCCAGGCCTCAAAACGGCGAATGGGAGTGGGAACAGACCCAAGGTCAGCCCCAGACTGGTTCAGTGAGATACAATTATCTACTGACTCAACTGCTGGACGGTGAAATTTCTTGGAGAAGTTTCAAAGATTGGGACCAACTGCAGGGGAACCATCTTTGCTGCCCCAAACTGTCTCTCGGGCATGTGGATTAGTTTAGGCTCATGATTTTTAAGAAACAGAAGTCTCAGGAAGAAACTCGGACATTCCCCTTAACTGCCTGAAAGAGTTTAGACAGCAGACTGGCTGCAGGAAGTGAGCTGTCCCCACAGATAACTCCAACATAATATGAACTGGGTGCGGTGGACAGGGAGGAAGCTGGCCAAGGCTGTTGGTTAAAGACAAAGTTTTATCTATCTATCTATCTATCTATCTATCTATCAGGGAGAGAGAGAGAGTGAGAGCATGGGGAGGGGCAGCAGGAGAGAGAGAATCCCAAGCAGGCTCCACACCCAGCGTGGACCTCAGTGTGGGGCTCGATCTCACAATCCTGAGATCATGACCTGAACCGAAATCAAGAGTCGGAGGCTTAGCGGACTGAGCCACCGAGACTCCCCTGAAGTCTGCTGGTTAAAACTCCTCCGTGTCCCACTGCTTCTGAGTGGCCCGGCAAACATTTACTTACCACACATTTATTCTTTTTCATCTTCTTGTGAATGGTCTTCCTTCCCCTGGAAGTCCCAGAGCCCGACCCCCTTCTTCTCAGCTCTGGAGACCATCTAAGCCTCAAGTGCTTGCCTGCCCGTGAGCCCCCTCATCTTATGGGGCCCCTGCATGTCTGTAATTAGATTTGATTTTCTTCTATGAATCTGTCTCATGTCAATTTAAACCAGCCAGGAGAACCACGAAGGGGAGAGACAAAGAAGATGATTTTTGTTACTTAATAAAGAAGGGCGAACCTACTGAAAAGAATTCATGCCACCAAGATGGAAGTGGAGTGAACTGGGGTGGCTCCCCTCTCACCAGCCCCTGCTCCGGGAGAGCCCGCCGAACACTTTGCTGGATCCTTCCAGACCTGTACACACACACACGCATGCATGCTCGCACGCACACAGATGAAGTTGGTTATCTTTAGAGAGAACAGATAAATGTCTAATCAGATCTTCTGCCCGAAAGAAGACGGGAACAGACAGTTCTCCAAAGAAGACATCCCGATGGTCAACAGACACATGAAAGGTATTCCACATCACTCATCATCAGGGAAAAATCCAGATCACAACTGGAGTGAGATATCACCTCCCCCCAGTCGGAACAGCCGGTATCATATCCGACGAGAGATAACAAGCGTGGGTGAGCATGTGGAGGAAAGGGAACCCTTGTGCACCACTGGTGGGAATGCAAACTGGTGCAGCCACTGTGGGAAACAGCACGCAGGGCCCTCAGCAAATCAAAACCGGAGCCAGCACAGAATCCAGCAATCCTACTCCCGGGTACTTATCTGGGGAAATGGAAACACTAATTTGAAGAGATACCTGTGCCCTCACGTTTCTGTGGCATTGCGTACAGGGGCCACGACGTGGGAGCCATGTAAGTGCCCACCGACACGTGGATAAAGAGGACGTGCTGTATGCATATACAACCGAATACGATTCAGCCATAAACAAAAGAATGAAATCTTGCCATGTGTGACAACACAGACGGACCCTGAGGGCATGACGCTAGGTAAAATAAGTCAGAAAAATACAAAGGCCATGTGATCCCACTTACAGGTGAAATGTGGGAAAAAACCCGAAAAGACAAGCTCATAGATACAGAGAATAGACTGGTGGCGGAGGAAATGGGTGAAGGGGGTCAAAGGGGACAGACTCCCAGGTACACAATGAAATGAGACCTATGTCCACACAAAGACTACATGTGAATGTACAAAGCAGCTTTATTTGTAATAGACTGTCTGTGTCCCCCACCCCAACTCATGCACGGGAACCTAAGCCCCAGTGTGATGGTGTTAGAAGGTGGGGCCTCCGGCGCATGACTAGGTCATAAGGGTGGAGCCCCCATGAATGGGATCAGTGCCCTTATAAGAAGAGGCCCCCAGAGAGCTCCCTTGCTGTTTCCGCTGTGTGAGGACACAGTGAGAAGACAGCCTTCCTTCCATTTGTGTGCGTTCTCTGCCCCCAAGACATGGGCAGCCCCTCCGTCCCTTACGTGTGGGCTGGGCAGAGTGACTCCCTTCCAACAAATATTGTGTAAGACGGGGAAAGGAGAAGAATAACACCATAGTGGAGAAACCTGCTGAAGACCTCTCAGCCAGGCGGTCACAGTCAATGCCAACAACAGTGACAAGTCATCTTGAGAGCACACGTCTCTGATCAGTGGACAGTGGCCCTTTCCTTTCGTCGCCTTTCTCCTCAGACACATAGCCCCCAGTCTCATTAGAAAAACACCAGAGAAATCCTCGTCGAGGAACACTCTACAGAATCCCTGACCAGGACTCCTCAAAACTGCGACGGTCATCAAGGACAAGGAAAAGTCTGAGAACTGATCACAGCCCAGAGGAGCCCAAGATGGTGTGGGATCCCCAAGGGACAATCGGGACAGAAAAAGGACATGAAGGAAAAACTAAGCGAATGTGCACACTGAAGTACAGACTTTAGTTAATAACGCATCAAAATTAGTTCAGTAACCGTGACAAATGCGCCATCCCAATAGAAGATGTTAGTAAGCAACACGGGACGTGACCCCCGAATTGGATCGGGGGACGAGTATCAGTGGGATAATTGGCCAAATCCCAGTAAGAGCCTGGAGTGGGTTCATACAGTGTTGCTTTCATAGTTGTGACCAACGTGCCAGGTGATACATCTCATCACTACCAATCAACGCCAACAGTGAGGGAAACTGGGTGAGGTTTATGGGAAAAGTAACTGCCTTTCCAAACTTCCCCAAAAGAAAAAGCATATTCAAGAAAAGACAATACTAAGCTCACAGCTAAATGGGATCACGGCCCATAGCAATTGCTCAACTCACATGGTAATGGGTATCCTTCCCCATTATTATTATTTTTTTCTGATCATGGAAATAACTCATTCAACATTCAGCAATGCCTTGGCCCTGAGGTTTAAAAATTCTGAATCATACAAAAATGAATAAAACAGAAAGAGAAGCCGAACCGTAATTCCACTCCCTGCCGCTAAATCAATGTTATTAAATTCCGGACGTTCCCCTAAGCCTGAGCAATCACTTATCTTTACATTTTTATGGACAAGAGATGACGCCCTACATTTCAGTAACATGCGCCCTGCAGATACGCTGTCTCTCTGTGTCGAGGTCACCCCTCCACAGTGCTCCTCTGGATGGCTGGGGGCTGCTCTGCAAGACGGGCAGAGCCGCTCAGGGGTCATTTCCTTAGGACAGACTTGAAGTCATCGCCCATTTTCTCCCTGCCGTCCACACCTTTATGAGCACGTGTGAGAATTTCTGCAGGACAGATCCCCGGCCATAGAACTGTGTGCGCCATGGCATTGTACTGCCAAATTGCCCTGATTGTCCTCAGAATTGCCTGGCTTGGGGCACTTGGGTGGCTCAGTCGGTTAAGTGTCTGCCTTCGGCTCATGATCTCGGGGTCCTGGGATCGAGCCCCACATCAGGCTCCTTGCTCAGCGGGGAGTCTGCTTCTCCCTCTCCCTCTGCTGCTCCCCTCTACTTGTGCTGTCTCTCTCTCTCTCTCAAATAAATACATAAAATCTTAAAAAAAAAAAAAAAAAAAGAATCGCCTGGCCCCACAATACTCAAAGGCAGCTGGGTTGCAAGACCTCCCCACACCTCCTTTCACCTCTTTGGTGACATCTGCCTTTGATCAAGGCAGCTGTGGGTGGCCATTGTGACATCACAGGTATGGGGGTGGGATGGGACAGCACCTCAGGGGACAGTACTGGACATCCCTCTGGATTCAGTGTGTGGGTGAGATGGCAGGAGTCTTGGCGATTGGCACTGTGTTTCTCGGCCTGGGGACATACCCAGCAGCACGGGGGCAGCGGGCAGGGAGAGGGTGCGTGGCCTTTTCAAAAATCATACTACGGCAGCACGAGTTCATGTTTGGAAAATGACATTAAAGAGTGTTATCGTAAAAGCATCCATGTATCATTCATTTCCTAATGCAACAAATAGTAGGGTTTCTTTTATGTACCGGGTCCTGTCCGTAGGAGGACTGGCCACGGGGAACAGAGGGTCAGCTCCTGAGCTCACGGAACTTACGTCCCCCGTGGAGACAAACAACACCGTCAGTATCGGTTAGCGGCCAAGCGCTACTTTCTTCAGGATAACAACCACACCAGCGGACCACTCCCACCTGTCAAGTCTCGGCTCACAGGTCCCCTCCTCAGAGGGGCCCTTCTCAGATGTCCTAGTTCATGAGTTTCCTGCCCGCCACTCTGCCCGCCACGTCTGTGTGCATTTGTAATCAACTCCAGAGTCTTTGGTTCGTTGACTTGGTCACTCGCGCCCTGTCTGTCCCCAACCAGAATGTAAGCTGCTTGGGGGCAAGAACTTCCATCTCTCTTGCCCCTGTTGTATGCCCGCTGCCTCGAATCGTGCCTGGCACACAGTAGGTGGTCAATAAAAACCCCAGTGAATGAGTCCTCTAGCCTATGTGTCTCAAATTTCTTATCTGTAAAACAGAGTCAATACCAACCCATCATCTCACAGGGCTCCTCCGGGACCATGTAAGATGGCTTTAAAAAGTAGTAAGAGCTAAAAAATCGGATCCACACACAAACCAATAAATGAAAAGGGACTGCGGACTCCCTATGTGCCAGGTGAGTGACTCTGTGGACTTTAGCTTCAAGTCATGGTTTTCCCACCTTGGTGTGGGTTGGGAAGTAGGGTTCTGGAAGCTTCTGGCTGCATCCCCTCTGGGGCAAAAAGCACTAACTGTCCACTGGCCCCTTTCTAACTCTAGAGAGCCCGCTTTATCCCGAGGGGCAGGGTGCTCTCAAAGTAAAGTGAATGACTAGAAGGGAAGTTGCTGGGTGGGGTGTCTGGGAAAGCTCTTTACAGGATAATGACTCCTTTTGCACCCCACCCCCTCCTCTTCTTCCATCCTGCTTGGACAGTGAATATGGCTGAATTTCCTGCAGGGCTGAGGCTAGCCCTTAGTGTGCCTTTGTTAGAATTAGAAAAAGACTTCCACTGTGAGCAGTCAATTAGAAAACAACTCCTGTGGGCAGAAGCCTGCCTGTGGTGCTCTGCCTGGCTTGGCAAGCGGAGCACAGGCTGGGTTTCAGTTTCCATTCAATCCCTTGGCTGGGAGCTTTGAGCAGTACACGCACTACACAACTGTCCATGTGGCCCTGATTTTGGACTAGGGGGCAACCTTGAGAATGGCAAGCACTTGCTAAAGCTTAGCGTGGAGCCCCTATACCAGCCTTGGAAGACCATCCTCCTTACTTCTTTTCCTTTTCTTTTTTTTTAAGTAGTTTTAATAATTTATTTTGAAATTACTTCAGAGTTAGAGAAAAGTTGCAAAAACCATACAAAGAATACCCCTTCACCCAGACTGGTCTAGTGTTAACATTCTATTCCATTTACTCCACTACCTCCCTCCCCTTCTGCCCCCCCTCCCCCTCTTCCCCTATGCAGATGCACGCTCATCGCTGTTGTTCTTTCTGAATCCCTTGACATTAGCTGGCAAAATGACGCTCATCGTGCCTAAATACTTGGGCGTGTGTACCCCCAACACAAGGACACGAGCTGCCAAACACCTCTGACTTCTTCAGGAAAACATAAAACTCCCATCCAGAAGTCAGTTACGTTCGGTTTTGGGTTATAACTAACCAGCTCTAACTGCTACTGTCTTTATCCCTAACACTCACGCGGGGCGCAGGAACGGTCACACAGAGCTCCCAGTGGGCTGGCCCCGTCTTGCCCCAGCTTGCCCGTGCTGTCTGCCCCGACCACAGGGGTCCCCCTTCCACTCCGCACATGTGCCAAGCACCTCTCAGCCTCGGGACTTTTTTTTTTCCAACCAACGTGAAATTCACATCACAAAATGCACCATTTTAAATGGAACAATTCAGGGACATTGAGTAAGTTCACATTTTGTGCAACCATCACCTCCATCTAAAACATTTTCACCACCCCAGATGGAAGCCCGGTGCCCACTAGGCGGTCACTCCTCACGTCCGCATGCCCAAGCAGCCACCCGTGGACGGGTGTGTCTATGGATTTCTGTCTTCGGGACACTTCGTATAAATGGGACGCACGCTGTGTGCTGCCTCAGAACCTTGCAACAGCTGTTCCTTCTCCCCACGTGCTGTTCCCTCCTCCAACACTGACTCGTCCCTTACGCAGCTTTCCTAGCGCCTCTCTGAGGTCAAGGCCTCCCCAACCTCTTATACCCTCTGAAATCCCCCCAAGTGACCCTTAGCATTTTTCACAAGTTCAGTTATTCTGTGTGGCTGCTGTATTCACATCTCCCATAGTTTGGTGATAAAGTTGATGAGGCAAGAAGACGTTGGCCTTATTTGTCCCTGGATGCCGGTGCCTAGCCCAGAATCTGACACATAGTAGGTGCTCAACAAGTTTTTGTGAATTGCGTTAACTGAGTGAGTCAGTGAGTCAGTGCCCTTTACAGAGAGACCTTCTTGTCTCCTCTGGGCTGGTGACCTGGGGGGGGGGTCCCCACCCTGTGCTGCCCGGCTCCACCCTGCTCCCACCAGGGGCCTCCCACACGCCCATATATGGACGCGATCAGGACAGCTCTGGCCAGGGGTCTGTGAGGTCCAGGCCTCTGTGACCTCACAATGCCAGGGGGCCCCCCCGTGTCTATAAGAGGCCCAGGAGGCAGCCCCCGGGCTCACAGCCCACGCAGTTCCACCTGCTCACAGGTTGGCTGGCTCAACCAAGGTGGTCCCCCTGCTCTGAGCACCCGGGCCGGTTCCATCTAGCGCCATGGCCAGATACAGATGCTGTCGTAGCCACAGCCGGAGCAGGTGCCGCCGCCGGAGACGCAGATGCCGCAGACGAAGGAGGCGATGTTGTCGGAGGCGGAGAAGGAGAGGTGAAGGGGCCGCTCCCTGGGCTTGGGGAGCTGGGGGGGAGGGTCCCAGCCGTGCTGAAACCCCGTCCCCGCCTGTCCCCCGCCCCCAGTGTGCTGCCGCCGCTACACCGTGGTGAGGTGTAGGAGAAGATGAGGAACGCACAGAAAAGCCCGGTCCACCGCACTCCTGCCTGCAACGCCACCAGCCGCCAAGACCCTCCTGCCTCCTCGTGAACATGCCACCAGCTCAATGACATGAACAGGAGCCTGCTAACGAACAATGCCGCCTGTCAATAAACGATGAAAACTCATTCTTCTCGCCTCTTTGCCTGGAGGGGGCTCGGGGTGGGGGGGGGCTTGGGGAAGAGGGGACACGTGGATCTTGTTTCAGACGCTTCACTCCACTCTGGTCACTGAATCTGCCCCCCACCCCTGCAACCATCCCTGTGTGAGCCCCACCCGGGGGCTGGGAGCTGGGTCCTCTTCCCGGCTGCGCTCCGTGGCTTTCTGGGGGCAGCTAGAAATGGGCCCCAGAAACGGGCTCAGTGCTGGCTTCCCCCCACCCCAAGAACCAAGGAAACTTTTACCAGCTCAAGCTCCAGGTTTTAGCTATATCCCACTTGTCCCCAAATTGCCCAACTCGGTTTCTTTCTGCTTCCAGCGCTGTCCCATAGCGCATGTCCCACCCGGGGGGCAGTGGTGCGAAGCTAAAAATACCTCCCTGGTTGAGGAAACGAGGGGACTCGTCCATCTCATCTGCCCACTCCCCCCACGGGATGCACGGAGGGTTTAAAATCCCAGTGAGCCGTGGAGATGGTTCACGAGACTCTTGGGACACTTTGAACCAAGCAGACCTCAAAAGAGCCTGTCGGTTACAATCATCACACGGTGGCAGAGCACAGCCCAGGGCAACAACTCAGTGACCAGGCGCTCAGTAGTCCGGCGCTCAGTGACCCAGGACCCTCAAGTGACAGGAACGTCCCTGGCCATGACTTCCCGTTTATTGAACATCATGGGTTCATCACATCCGGGCCTTGCACTGACCTTGCAAGACAGGTAGAGATGACCCTGTCTTTTCAGGTAAGGACACGGAAGGGGACTGAACCCTCTTGCATGACCCCAACCACGAGATGACTTCCTGTTCCCCGTCAGACGATGACAGGATGGCTGGACACAGATCCTCCCCACTCCCCCACCCCCTGTACCGGGGCAGACTTGCTCACGCAGATTAAGCTCTAGCCATGGGGCTTCTGAATCTGCAGCGTCTGGGGGTGATCCCTGGGCCTTCCTCTTAGCGGGTGCCATCCCCAAGGGCACTAACAACTGCGGGAGCAGTGCCTGTGTCGATAGTGATAGCGGTCCCTGTGGGTCCTTCCTTCCACCGGGACGTCCTCCTGGTTAACCGTCTGCTCCTGCTCCTGGCCCTCTTGCTGCTGCCCCTGCCCCTGTTGCCCCTGCCCCTGCGGCGGACACTCGCTGGGACTCCTCGCGCGGCAGAGGACCATCGTGCTGGCGGTGGAATTAACAAATTACCACAAACTTCATTGCTTAAAACACGAATTTATTCTTAGTTTTGCAGGTCAGGATTCCGAAATGATTTAAAATCAAGGTGTGGGCAGGGCTGTGTTTCTGGAGGCTCTGAGGGAGTATAATTGGTTTCCTTGTCTTTCCCAGATCCTTGAGGCCGCCTGTATTCTCGGGCTCATGGCCCCCATGTGACCACACTGGACCCACCCACTGCACATGAGGTAGCAGCCAAGCGGGAGACACCTCCTCATTCGTTTGCTCCAATTTTGACTTCAGATTTTCGTGGGGTCATCAAAGGACAGTGAGGCCCAGGCAACGGGTAGATGGCACATTTGGAGGGGAGCATCCCCTGGGCACAGAATGACGCCTAGCCTTGCCCCTTATGTACAGAGTGACCTTGAGCAAGTCACGCTACCCCTGTATGCCTGTTTTCTGGAAAAGAGTTGTTGCAAAAGGAGTGGATGTATGGGAAGTCGATGAACCAATGCCCGGCCTACAGGGACCTGCAGACAGATCACAGCACAGCCCCAAGGTGGGGAGAACGCATCAGGAATGATTTGGACAAGAAAAAGTTGGCAATGTCCTTGTGGCGACACATTTTCTAGGCAAGGCAAGGAGTGGCCTGCCCTTCCAGACCCTGCTGGCCAGGCCAGGGTGGGGACAATGGTGGGGTGGGGCCCCCGAGTCATAGTGGGGGGCCCCTTTATATACAAGTCCCCAAAGAGCCGCCAGCAGACCAGACCAACATTAACAGCAAGAGCAGGTGGGCAGGCCTCAGCCCTCCTCCCCCACCCCCACGGCCAGCTGCAGCCTCAGCCGAAGCCACCTGCCCCACCAGCACGATGGTCCGCTGCCGCGCGAGGAGTCCCAGCGAGTGTCCACCGCAGGGGCAGGGGCAGCAGGGGCAGGGGCAGCAGCAAGAGGGCCAGGAGCAGGAGCAGGAGCAGACGGTTAACCAGGAGGACGTCCCAGTGGAAGGAAGGACCCACAGGGACCGCTATCACTACCGGCACAGGCACTGCTCCCGCAGACGGCGGTACAGGGTCCACAGGCGGCGACGGCGCTCCTGCCAGAGGCGGCGCCGGAGACGCACCTGTAGACACCGGAGGCACCACAGAGGTCTGGCCAGTTCCCCCCGCCTGGGTGCACCTTGACCCCGGGACCCCCCCTCCCCCCCCCACCAAGCCCCAGCCCCATGGCCCTGTAACCCGAACTCTCTTCCCCAAAAGGCTCCAGAAGGGTCAGGAGGAGGAGATACAGAAGACGGCACTAAACCTTCCTGGGATGGAAATTAAGGAAAAGTCACCTGCCACGGAACCACCTCACGAGGCCACAGCCATCCCCCGGCATTGGATGCCCGACCCCCGAGTTTGCAAGGAGCCCACAACATCTTGACTAACATGAGCAAAAGTCATCTGCCAAATAAAGCTTGAGATAATAAACTTGGCTAAACTTGGCTGTCAGGGATTCCTTTACGCAAATGGCACAGATACGAGAGTAAACGTATAAACGACTAAATCCCATCCCACGCTGGCAGGTCACCCTGTGACACTGTGGGTGTCCTCCATCACCGAGAGCCAGGAGAGCCAGAGTTTCCTGCTTAATGAATATTCGAGGGTGCCGGGGAGCGGGGGGAAAGTGGGACTTGTACTGAGAAGGACAGCAGGTCTGGCATGCTCCAGCAAGAACAAGGCCAGCATGGAGGGAACCAAAGCCCCTTGATGGACTGAGTGAGGCCTTGTGCACCATCTGAGGCCCTGCATTACCACACGCTTATGCTCCCTCCGGAGGCTCCAGGACAGAATTTGTTCCTGCCTCTGGAGTGAAGCTCCTCCTAGTTTCCTCAGTGTTCTAATCTCTGCTTCTGTGAGCGCTACCTCTGCCTCTCTTAGAGACACACCTCTCTTATACGGGACTAGCCAGGCTAGTCTCCCCACCTGTGCAAGAGCCCCGGAGGGTCCGTATTGAGCTGACCACAGCCACCGAGGATTCGGGGCAGGAAATTCGCAGGAATCCATTTTCCATCCTAAGTGCTCAGGAAGGACTCCACCCTCCAATGCTGAAATTGTGTGGCACGGGTGTGTGTAAAGAGACCTGTGATCCCCAAACAGGAACGAATTAGTACGGTTTTCTTCAGTTTTCTAGGAACATCGCTTACACGTAGGGCACCTCCCCCACCGGCCCCCTCCCGGGCCCCAGCCCAGGGGCAGGAAACCAGACATTTCCAGCCCCTCCCCTCCCTCATGCCAACTCCCCCAAAGTAGCCACTATTCTGACCCTTCTTCACATACTGTCAACAGCTCTTTCGGGCTGGGTATTTCTGGAATGTGGGGAGGAGTCTGTGTGCTCTCCTGCTTCTAGAAATTCTATCCCCAACTGTCATCCCAGCTAAAAGGGGGCCTTTTGCCAGCACAAATGAGGCCTGGTGGAGGAGGTAACATGGCAAGGCAAGGCGGTCGGCCTGGAATTCTCTGTCCTGGCCTGCAGGTGGTGGGAGCACAGGGAGGTTGCTGGTGCCTGGGGTTTGAGTCAGGTGTTGGCCCAGAACTCGGGTATCCAAGGGTGGGGGTGGGGGTGGGCTCCAGGGCCCCTTTGTGATGTCGGCGCCCTGCCTGCTGTCCTCACAGCCCCTCCACGCCCTCCCCACCCCCAGTGGCCTTCCTGCCCAGTCTGGAGAGGCAGCCAGAGCAGACAATGGGTTCCCGTTGTGCCAAGCTCGGCACAGGCCACAGCCGGGGCCACGAATCCTCCATGAAGAAGCTTGTGGCCTGCGTGAGTCAGGATAACTTCTCCTTGTCGTCCGAGGGTGAGGAAGAGGAGGAGGGAGAGGAGGAGGAGGAGGAAGAGGAAGAGGAAGAGGAAGAAGAAGAGGAGCTCCCGGTGCAGGGCAAGCTGCTGTTGATGGAGTCCGAGCGGCAAGAGGAGGAGGGCGCTGAAGAAAATCCCGTGGCCCAGCAGAGCCCGGAGCCCAAGCAGACACACTCCTGACCCGTGACGGTGGCCCAGGAAGAGGGGCCTGCCAGTGTTCCAGCGAGAAGAACTTTCAGAAAAGAGTCAATAAAAAGTCTCCAAGGACTTCTGCTGTCCTGTGGTGTCACGAGTTCGTGTGTGTGTTCAGGGAGGCTGAAGGGCAGGAGTCCATGACCCTGATCCTGAGGTCCAGCCAGAAGTTCTCATGAGGCCCACCTCCCATGACTTCTCGCTGCCCGCCCCTGCTTCGGGGGGCTGGGAAATGTGGTAGCCCAGCTGGGAGTCAGCCAGTTCTCTCTGTGGGCGGCAGGGGAAGGGGGAAGAGTCCTGAGTCTGGGCAGATGCCAGCAGGAAGCACCCAGTGGGCCAGTGAGCAGGAGCTCAGCAGACCGGACTCCGATTTCTTTCTGCTAGCTGTGTGACCTTGAGCATGTCACTGTCTGTCTCTGAGCCTCAGCCTGCCCCTCCCTGTCGAAGGGTGAGATTGACTGCTACCCCGCAGGTTAGTCGTTTGGGAGAAGTAACCACAAGGGTGGGTGGGATGAGGCCTGGCACACAGGAAGTGCTGCTGGGGCTCACGGTGGCTGCACCTGCCACTCTGGTTTGGGGTCAGAGCATAGGGAGGGGTCTTGAGTCCTCTGCTATTATCCTCACACTCAAGGTGACCACCTGTGCCGCCCCCCCCCCAAGCCAGAGGCTCACTTCTGCCTTTATCAAGGGGTCCAGCTGCCACTGCCCTCATCACAGCAACGGACAGCAGGAACCCAGAGACACTGCCAGGTCCAAACACAGAATCGGGCCCTGCGTCGGCTTACTCTGGCCTTTGAGAAGCATCGGAATGCATCTGTGGCTATCCTGCCCTGGCTCCCTTGACCCTCCTCTTCCCAAAAGGAAGGACAAATGTGTTCTCCGCCCCTTCTTTTGGTGCCCCAAGCACCAGCCATCTGGGCCCGAGAAGGATCCTGATCAGGGCTGCTGGGGAGGGGGGTGGGGGGCAGTATTTCCAGGGGAGCCTCAGTTTCTTTGGGAGCTATACATGAGGGTAAGAGGGGGGCCCTGAGTTACTCGAGGGGGAGGCCACCACTGAGGCCTGCAGCAGGCCTAGGGCAGGTGTTGTCTAAAGGAAGGGGCCCTGCTGTGGCTTGCTGGGCCGGTTTGGTCCTTCTGTCCACCTGCCCAGTCATTTGCCAACATCTGTCGAGCCCCTGCTGTAAGCCAAGCACGATGGGCCCTGAGATTAATAAACACAGTCTCTGTCCCACAATGCACTCGAGGGTGGGGTTGCGGGGAGTCAGCCGTAGAGGGGT
The DNA here is from genome assembly GCF_023065955.2 of Ursus arctos. NCBI lineage: Eukaryota > Metazoa > Chordata > Mammalia > Carnivora > Ursidae > Ursus > Ursus arctos. Next base: position 74,447,547 of record NW_026622874.1, on the reverse strand, counting down.
GGCAGGAGGGTAGGGGTTTGGGGGGGGAGAAGGTGGGAGGATGGGGGAGGGAGAATGGGGAGGGTGGAGGAGATGGTCCAGAGACCCAGAAAGGGTCTTCACAGAGTGGCCCAGCACCAAGCCCCCAACCAGCCCCACTGAGCCCACACAAGGCCGAGCCCTCAGAACAGAGCCACCCGCGCCTTCCGTAATCCCCATGGGTCCCTTTGTGACCGAAAGGTGGGACTAGAAGGGGCCAGACCTGGATTTGATTCCTGGCTCTGCCATTAGTTGTGGGATTCTGGGCTGGTCACTCACCCTCTCTGAGCCTGTCTCCCCTTTGTAAAATCTAACAAGCCCACCTACTTCCCGGGGCACTCATCTCTTAGGGCCGCTAGAACAAATGGTTACAATTTTGGTAGCTTAAACGGAAATGTATTCTGTCACAGCCTGGAGGCCAGAAATGTGAACTCAAGTCATCAGCAGGGCTCCACTCCCTCTGGAGGCCCTAGGGGAGCATCCTTCCCGCCTTGTCCAGCTGACAGTGGCCCCGGGCCTTCCTTGGCTTATGGCCACGTCACTCTAATCTTTGCCTCTCCCCCATGTGGTCTTTCCTCCCGTGTCTTGTCCCTCGTAAGGACACTTGTCACTGGATTTGGGTCCCACCTGGATAACCCAGGATGCTCTCAAGATCCTTACTTACATCTGCAAAGATCCTTTTTCCAAATATGCTCAGTGTGTCCAGGGCTTAGGACATGGATGTATCTTTGGGGGGCCACCACTCAGCCCACCACACAGGGCCACTGGGAGGTTGAGGGCAGAGCTGCCTAGACAGGGTGGGGCCCAGAGGCCAGCCACACAGGAAGTGCTCAGTCAACGAGAGCAGCGCTCACCATGACTGATGGGAAGTGCTTATTACTGACCTACAACAAAAGCAGATCATAGCAAAGCCCCAACGAGAGGCAAGGTTGTGCATGAGCAATAGAGAGAAGTAGAGGCTGGCTGGGGGGAGGGGAGAGGGAGTTCCATGGCAGGGGAGGAGTGGGAGGTACAGGCTGAGTGGCCAAGAGCTAAGCCCTTGCAAGGGCTTCAGCGGAGGAGTGGGGAGAGGTGGGCGGCTGTGGACGGAGCACCGGACAGCTCCGACAGGGCCATGTGCAAACGCAGGTGTGGGCTTTCTGCTCCAGGAGCTGGGAGGTCTGAGTGGGGCCGGGGTGATTCCAACTGTATGGCAGGGCTCCACCAGCAAGGAGGGGAGCAGGGTGGGCAGGTGGGAATCAGGAGAAAGGCAGGTTCGCAGGGGTGTCCTGGGGCACCTGAGGCTCAGAAGAAAACCACGAAGGAAGGAAAGCCATCCCTTTGTTGGATAAGGAAACCGAGCCTTGAAAACCAAAAGACTCTACCTAAGATTGGACATCAGTGCAAACTGGGGTTTGAACCCAGCTCTAAATCCCCTAGCTTTAAATCTTGCTGGGGAGGCGAGTTCACCAGGCCGAACCCAGGACCACCCATCAGTCTGCTGGTGACTCATCCAAGCCACTCAAGGCCCGCCCGCCTGCCTGGCTGTGCACTAGCCATGCACCTGATCAGCCCGCCACCCGGCCAGCCTGCTGCGCTGGGGTCAGAGAGGTACTCCTAGCTTCCACACCGTGTGGGGGGAATGAGGAGACGCACTGGGGATGCTTAGACAAAGGGTACTGAGCTCTTTCTGGGGGCTGGCCCTGACCCAACCACTGGACGTGGCTTCTCTCATTTAAATCATCCAACGTCCCAGGAGGCAGGCGTTCCTATTATCCCCGTTCTACAAAGACAGGGGAACCAGGACGTGGAGAGGTAAATGCCCAGGTGAGCGACCAGAGGCAAGGAAGCAGCAGATCTGGGACGTGGGCCCAGCTGCATCTGACCCAAGGTCCTCACTTTTAACCAGCAGATGGGACTTTCCCAGAGCGCCCCTGCAAGCAGCCCCACCCTGGGGTGAGGGTAAGGGTCAGGGGCTTTGTCCCGGCCTGACCACGTCTGTCACACCCCTGTGGCCTGTGCCATCACAATCGGCCCCAACTATATAACCAGGGGCCGTGGGACCTCTGTCAAGCTGGGTGTGCTGGAAGAGGAGGAGGAGGCGGCCTCTGCCCCTCCAAGCGTGGCCTCCCATGGACACCAAGACACAGAGCCTTCCCAACACCCACACCCAGCCCCATAGCAACTCTCGGCCGCAGAGCCACACCTGCAGCCCGTGCACCTGCAGCTCCCACTGCCAAACTTGCAGCCAGAGCTGCGCCCGGAGCCAGAGTTGCAGCCGGAGCCGAAGCTCCAGCCAGAGCCCGACTGGCCACCAGAGCCAGAGTCCGCACCCCAGCCCGCCACCGAGGCACCGAAAGCATACCATGCACTCCCACCACTGTCCCCCGCGGCCCACCACCCATTCCTGCAGCTACCCCAAGAACAGAAAGAATTTGGAAGGAAAGGTGAACAAGAGGAAGGTGGCCAAGAGGAGCCAGCAGGTGTATAAAACAAAGAGGCGGAGCTCAGGTATCTTTCAAGCAGGCAGGGAAGGGCCACAGGGCTGCCCCCCAAGCAATGGGGAACAGCCCAGCCGGACTGTAGGGGTAGCGAGGCGAAGGCCGTGTGAGCACAGAGGAGCACAGCAAAGGCGACGAGGGAGGAGAAACTCTTGGCAGTTGTACGGGTGATGCACTGATGGACTAGTTCTTGAAATAAACTGGGAGGATGGACAGATGGCAGATTAGCTAGATGGAAGCACGGATGGGGGGATGAGAAGCTAGATGGGCAAGTCATTTAAGGTTGATTGGCAGAGGGATGGGTGACAGAAGGATTAGGAGTTTGCTTGAGGGAGGGAGGGATGAAACGTATTAGTGGAATGACTGGAAAGCGAACCGGATGTTGCACGGTAGGGTAAATCGGATTGATGCTCTCATGGGGTAACAAACTAGTCGGCTGAACCAATGGTTGTGGTCAGATTGGTTGGACATGGTAAGAAGCTGAATTGGCTGGACATAGTTGGACAGAGGAAGGTAGGAGTGTTGATGGGAGGATGGCCGAGTTGGTTAAACAATGATTGGCTAGGCGGGTGGATGATCAGAATAGTGGATGGATTGACGGGGAGACGAGCTGACCGGATGGTTAACTGGGTGGGTGAATGCACCAATGGAAGCCTAGATGTGTGGACAGACTGAATGGGCAGCCCGGATATAGTTTAATAATGAAGTCCTGTTGGATAAATGGATGGACTGCGTGAACTCATGGATGGACGGGTGATAAGTGGGACAAATGGATGGATTCACAGAGGATCCTTTTGATCTTGACAGTCTAAGCTCTAACCACATGCCCCATATTTAGTTACAAATGAGCAGTCCAAAAGCCAAGGAAGTATGTGCATGAGGCATGCCACTATTAAAGGACCCTTTCCCATTCCCATCCCTCAGGGCGGAAATACAACTGAGACGGCACCCCACGGCTTGTTCCTGTGTTGGTTTCACCCAAATAAACGCCATCTCGCGCGGAATACGAGAAGGAAGTCCACCTTTTTGCAGGAACATGTTACTACAGTGATTTCTATGCAACATTGATTAAAGCTTGTACACTGGATGACTATACCTTGCGTGGGCATTTTGATTTCACTAAAGGGCTCACGTGTCTGGGGGCCTGGTAGTGTTTGGGGGCCTGGCATGGAAGCTGGAAGCAGGGAAGAGGCTGTATAAGGAGCAGGGGTGTGGCTCGTGACGGGACCTTGTCAGAGTGTCCAGAGCCAATGCCAGCCCAGGAGCAGAAACGAAGGCGGGCTGGAGACTCCCAAGGAGCCTTCGAAGCAGATGGGCAGCCCTCGCTGGGGCAGAGCCTTCCTTTGCCCTCTACACTCCCACCCTGGCACACACGAGTGGGCGCGCGTGCACACACACACACACACACGGGATGCCCACAGGCCCCCACCCTGTTCATGGGACCCACAGGCAATAGACAGGTGGGAATGTGCACTGTGAAGTCCAGACCGCCCTGAGTTTGAATCCTGGCTGCTGTTTCCCTGCGGTGACATGAGGCTGCTGATCCACCTCTCTGAACCTCTCTTGTTCCAACACACTTTCACTGAGGGACCAAGTACGATCTGGCACTGTGCCAGGCACTGGGAACGCCGAGGGCACACAAGGCCCGGTCCAGAGAAGGACACACAGACACGGAAACCCAAGATCTGCTACTCAACAGCTGTATCAAGGGAGAAAGGCCATAGTGCAGAGCAACTGTGCACCTGGTTAGAGCATTCTGGGCCAAAGCAAGAGCATGTGCAAAGGCGCCGAGGGGGGGAAGAGCTTCGGGCGTTCCCCGCACAGGATATGCAGGTGGTGGGACAGGAGGTGGGGGAGTGCCAGGCGGGGGCTGGGCCAGGCAGGGATTTGCACAGGGAGCTTGGCCATTATATTTGGTGCGATTAAGTCACAGGAGGGTCTGACAATGGGGCAAGTGACAGGGTTCTGTGTACTTTTAAAGATGGTGCTAGCTGCTGTGTGGAGACTGGACACGACGAAGAGCCGTTGGCAGGGTGGGGCCAGCAGAGAGGGCACGGTGGCCCGGACTGGAGCACTGATATCAAGGGAACACTTCAGTCTTCTCATCTGTAAAATGGGTGCTCTTGCTGGACGGCGGGGAGGGCTCAAAGAGGTGGCAGGTGTGAGGGGGCGTGAGGGCCGGGCACTCTACACGCAGTAGGCACTGTACGATCTGTATGGCGTCAAGTACCGGAGGGCGGGAATGGCTAAGGCCCCGTGTAAATCACCTTCCAGCCCCGAAGCCTCTTGGGGTCGGACCCAAGTTCCCAGCGAGGGGAATTCAACTCCCCCGAGACCCCGCTCCTGCCTAACGGGGTAACCCAGCACCGCCCCGGGCACATGATGCTTGGTGCTCCCTTCCGTGGCTCATGTGGCATGGAGCACAGGGAGGTGGGCGGGTGTGGAAAGGGTGGGGGTGTCTGCAGTGGAGGGAAAGGGACTAGACAAGGAGCCTCAGGGGAAGGGGGTCCTCTCATCACCTATGTATCGACCTGAAACTAATATCCTGGCGGTCGTCAGTCACAGGGAGTCGGATCTGAGCTCCGATGCATGTGCCCCACGTGATAGCAGGAAGTGCAGGGTCTCCTACAAGGGCTCTGCTGTGCGACCTTAACGAGGCATTTTCCCTCTCTGTGCGCCTCTCTCATCTCCCAAGGTGTCGCTGGAGGGGGATTCCCTGAGATGATATGCACACGTGAGCATCCAGCACAGGGCCTGGTACACGGTCCGCGCCTCCTGGGTCCCTCTCCTCCCCTCGCGGCAGGGAAACGCTCCGGGTGGGCGTCATGCACCCATGAGAGGATGTGGGGAAGGGCCCAAGCAGGCTGAGGAAATTACCACATTCTGGGCACCTACGAGGCGCCAGATGCTTTGACATAAATGTTTCCACTGAATCCACACACCTAAGGCAGGAGGCATCACTGCTCCCACTTTATAGACGAAGAAGCTGAGACTCAGAGGTGGACTAGTTTGGTAAGGTCAGCTAGAGGGCAGGTCTGAGGTCAGACATTCATGCTTTGCCCAAAACCACCCGGTTTCCTAGTAAAAATGTAAGGCCGAAGGGGCACCTGAGTGGCTCAGTTGGTTAAGCCCCCGACTCCTAATTTCAGCTCGATCTCAGGGTCGTGAGTTCAAGCCTCCTGCAGGCTCCATGCCCAGCGTGGAGCCTACTTATAAAAAATAATAAGTAAATAGTAAGGCCAGATTATGCCATGATAGTCACTGACACCTCAGGGCAAAAGCGTCTGGGAAGTCCTTCTGGGGAGCACATTTTGAGGGAGCAGGTGGAGACAAAGGGTCAGAAGAGAAGGTCAGGGACTTCGAGCCCTACTCATCAAAGGACCTCCCTATTCCCTGGACAGTGTCCTTCGATAATATGATCACTGAAGGCAGGAGGTCTTCTACTGTGGAGACAGGATCTCTCTAATAAAGGAAGTCAGCTGGGAAGCAGACAGGCTGGGTCACAGGGACCCATCCTTAACCTCACAGCTCCCTGACACCAACACTCAGGAAAAAGGTACACAAACACACACAGATAACCACCAGTCACCGAGACAAAGGAATCACCATTCAAGCCCACTCAGACACGGAGAGCTGGGTTTACATGTGGACTCCTAAACACACACATGTACACACACACACACACACACACACACACACACGCCCCTCTACACACAGGCGGGCTCTCACACACCTCCCCTCCCACACTGAAACACGCCAGCAGGTGCTCACAGGCACACAACCCCCTCTCGTACTCAGTCACCCGAGGACAAGAGGAAAAACATTAAACCACACATTCAATCTTTCACTTGTTTGGTTTCGTGTGGGGAGGCAATAGTTTGGGGGCAAGTCTGCTGGAAACCCAAATTCAGGAAACAGAAACAGATGCTAAATGCAGCCACCGACAAGCCGCGTAGATTCTGAAAGCAACCTGCCTCTCCTTCCGGGGGGAGAGAGAGTCATTTGGGTGGGATATCGGTGGGGCGGGGGGGCTGAGAAATAGTGGGACACAGCCTCGCCTGTGGTGGGACCGCCTGCCCGACTGCCTGGGGGCCTGCCATTCCCATGGGCCCTCGTGGTCACTCAGGGGACCCGGCGGTCCTGGGGGCGGTGGATGAAGATCCGGAGAGCCTGCAGATCCCTGGCTGAGATGTCCATCTGAGGGACGATTCGGGAGGAAAAACGGCTCCCACTCTTCAGCCCTAAAGACCCAGATTTCATTCCCAGCTCTCTCACTCCCTCGCTCACTGGACGACCCCAGGCCTGTCTCTCGACCTCTCTGAGGCTTATTTGCATCTCATGCTCTGTGAAGAGGTCCAAGGGGCCCCCTGATCTGGATTGCTCTATCCCCAGCACTCAGCAGGGTGCCTGGTACGTAGGAGGAGCTCGGTGAACATTTGGCCACTCGATCAAAGAATGAGCAGGCGTTAGAGCAACAGGGAGAGGCCAGCTGTGTACCCACCGCACGGGCATAAATGGAAAAGGGTAGGTTATGGCAAGCACCGGCGAGGGTGCAGGGGAGCCGATACGGTCGATGCGGCTGCTGAGGGGGTAATCGTGCTTGGGCACGTTGGCGAGCAATTGGGTATCTATTAACATTTAAAGCGTGCAGTGTGTTGGGGCGCGTGGCTGACTCCACCGGTTAACTGCATTTCTGCTCAGGTCATGATCTCGGGGTTGTGGGTTCGAGCCCCGCGTCAGATTCCAAGCTGAGTGTGGAGCTTGCTTGGGATTCCCTGTCTCCCTGTCCCTCGGCCTCCCTGCACCCCCTCGCTCATGCATGCATTCTCTTTCTCTTTAAAAAAAAAAAAAGTATGCAAAGTGTTTCTCACACGCAGGTACCAAGAGCCAAAAACTGGAAAACAACCCATGTGTCCATCCACAGGGGTTGGCTGTGCGAGGAATACCACCCGGTTTTTTAAAACAATGGGGTTGATCGCTTTAGCCAGATCACCAGCAGTGAAAAGAGCAAGATGGGGAAAGATGTATCATTTGCGGAGGAAAAGAGTCTATACAGAGCGACACCGTATTTCTATGGGGGCAAAGGGAGCCGTGTGAGGACGTGGGAGAAGATCTGCAAACACAGAGGCGGTGCTCGCCGTTGCGTCTGGGCAGGGGAAGTGCTTTAATTTTAATTTCATACGAGGAAATGAAAAATAAATTAAGGAGAAAAAAAAGGAACGAGCGTCCGTGAAGTATCCAGTAGGTGCTTAGCAAAGTTTTGCTGACTCTGAAAAGAGACCGTGAGAGGAATGTTGTCTATTACCTCGGTGACTACAGAGCAGTCTGGGCTTGCCCGTCTAGACAAGGTGGCCCAGAAGGTGGTCCCCAGAGGGACTCGCCACTGAGGGGCAGGGAAACCCAAGGCCAGCGCATGGCCGTCCCCCAGCCCAGCCACTGCCTCTAAACCGTTCCCGCTCACCTTAGCCTCATCTCCCGCCACCGGCCGCTCGGGCGCTCAAACGTGCGGCTCCGGGCCTTCACCTGTGCTGTGCTCGGCCAGGAGCACACTCCCTTCTTGCCCCTCGGCAAGACCCACTCGTTCTTTAAGACTCAGGGCCGAGGGTCACCTCCTCCCAGAGCCTGCTCAGGGTCCTGCCGGCTTGGGACCTCTTCTGCGCCAGCAGACCCCGGGCTTCCCAGGCCTGGGCCACTGCCAAGCCTCCTGCTGTGTGTGTGCGCCCGGAAACGAGATGCTTCCTCAACCCGAGAACCGGGACCGATTCAAGCTCTTGTCATGGGGCCCGACACCTGCAGCAGCTTTCTCACGGCGAGCGGCCCCGGAGCTGAGGGCTCGTCAGCTGAGCCCTGACCCTCGATGGCCCTGGCCTGCTGGAGGTCATGCGTCTAGTGTCATAGCTTCTCTGCTCTCTGTCAACCGCCATTACTTCTTGCTGGGGCGGCTCACTCCTAATTTGCCATGTACGCGCTACGGCAGGGCGGGGGCCCGACCGGCTTGTTAGGATAGTGCGGAAACACAGAATGAACAGGCTCCGAGCGAGGTCCTGAGGGATTTACTGATGAAAAAGGCACTGGGCCTGCCACGCTGGGAGTTTGTGGGACTGCTCTTGGGGCCACTGGACTAAGTGCACTCGCCTAAAGCCACCGTGCTGGTGGAGCTGGTGGGAGGAGCTGGGCCTGGAACCAGGTCTGTCTGGACTCCACAACCAGTGCTCTCGGAAATCCTCTTTCCTGCCCCTCCACTGCTCTCCGGAAGCTGGTCGATCCCTACTGCACGTAACCTCTGACCCATCTTTTCACCTGTCGCACGGGGATAATGGGCCTGCGGGGAGGTTCTTATCAAGTCTCCCCAGGACCAGGAGGAATCATCCTATCTATCATCACTTTGGAGGCATCACTCCTGGCCGTTTGGCCTCCTCTGCCCTAAAGGAGAACTTTCTCCTTGCACTCAAGTGCCCCCAGTGGCACGCACCTTCCCTGGGACACACAATCATTCCTGTTCATGGGACGGGCTTTGCCCATGTTCTACCCCACACAACAAGGCAGCCTCTCCAGACGGAGGCCCCTGGGCAGGACTCGGCCTCCCCAAAACACCTGTTCCGAGTTCCACCGGCTCCCCGAGCAGTGCTCTCTCCTGCAGTTGTCCCAGCTGTCCCTCGGAACTGGCTTTGCACCCATTTCAGGGGATAGTATGGTGACACCCCGGTGGGTCAAGGGCAGTCGTGAGGTGTCGCAAGACCTCTACTATGAGTCGTTGTGGCTCAAGCCCCAGCTGTCTGGAAGGTCAGCAGCCAGAGGGCTCTTTCCATGCCCAATCCTATAGTGTTTCCCGGGCCTTAAGGACTGTCTCTAGCCCTTCCCACTTCCCAGCAAGGCCCTGCCTGATAGAATGGACCCCCGCCAACCGCTATGCCTCACCCCTGCGCTCACCCCCTTGCTCTCTACACCAGTGCCACACTCCTCTCTCTGGTCCTCATTCCCACCATAGGGCCTTTGCACGAGCTGCTTTCTCTGCCTGAAGTTCTCTTTAGCCCGCTTTAAGAAAGACCACAATTCTATCATCATCCAAAAGGCTTTCTCCGACTGCCTGATCTCACTCCTGCCCAAGCCCACAAACCCCTCGTCGCTCCCCTTTCTCCGTGTTTATTCCCCCACAGTACTGACCACAATCTGAAACAATCATGTGAATTCACTGCCTCCTCTATGCTTGAAGAGCCCTGAGTTCCCAGCGCCTGGCAGACAGTAGGCACTCAACAAATCCCCACCGAATCAACCCTGAAGGAGGGAAATCGGTGCATTATTACCCCATCTCGCAGAGGACAAAACTGAGGCACGCAGGAACTAAGAAGCTTGCCCCAGGCCACGTGCTTAAGGGACAGATTTCAAGCCAGACTCCACGCTGTAAGCCCTGCTGCTTGGGGCTCCCAGAGGCACAGACACCCATGGGAAGCTCGGCGGGCCCACATGTTAGACGTGGCCAGGACAGAGGAGCACGGGGACAGAAGACAGTTTCAGCATTGCGTGTCCTGGCCAGGAGCGGCTTTTCCCAGCAGAACATTGCCAAAGCGGGAAAGAGCAACTGAAACACCGACCCCTCTGTGCCAGGATTTTGATTCCCCATGGCTGCGGGCTGGGCCCCTAGTTTCTAGGCTGCCCAGTGGGAAGAGGAACACGCTGTGGACAGGGGGCAGTCCCAACTGCCCCATGACAAGCCGCTTGTGCTAAGCCCTTGCTCTGTGCCTGGCACTCTGCTCTGGGCTTTGCATGCAGTGCTGGTCGGTGAGGTACAAAACTTCCAGGGACCGTTTTCCAGATGGGGCAAACAGGGCCCAGAGAGGGCAAGCTGTTTGCCTAAGGTCACACAGCTGGCAAGCAGCAGGCACGGAGTCTGAACGCAGCCCACTCTTGCCGTGACTTCCTGTGAGCCTAGTACCAGTCTAGGGAGAGCCAGACGTTCATCAATCAGCATATTTCCTTTTTCCTTCTGGCATCTGGATGCGGTTTCATTCTGAACTCAGGACTTGAGAAAATGAAACCAAAGGCACAGTAACTGTCACTGTCGGCGGTGAGGAGAACCCACGTGTGCTCAGTGACTTCCGCCTGACTTGCCACGGCTTTCGCAACCAGGAGCTGGTCAGCGGGGCAGAGGGGGCCAGGCCCACCGTACAGGCAAGGTCACAGACAAGATCACGGACACTCAGAGTCACAAAGGGCGAGGTGGAGGCTTGGATGCCAAGACCTGGGGTTGCCTCCGGCTCGTAAATGAGAGGGAAGCCGGTGGAGCTGTCCCCACTCCTCCTCCCAAGGCAGGCTCCAGATACAAATGAATCTCTGATTTCTTTGGCATCTACTGTTTTTTCTAGCAGACAGACCAGGATTTGAGATCACCAGGAACTGGCGGGGGGAGGGAGTTTACAGCACGATGGACAGGGCGAAAACTTTACAGGTCTGATATCCTAGACAGGAATCTCAGCTCTGTTCCTTCTGAGCTGTGTGCACCCAGGCAAGTGAGTCCCCTTTTGAGCCTCAGTTTCTCTACCTGTAAAATGGACAAATTGGATCATTGTGCCAATCCAATGATCTAAGGACCATAAAGCATTGAGCACACAGTCAGCTTAGGTCAATACATCACAGGTATCAGTAAATGCAATGAAGGAGGGGGCTCCACACAGGCACGGGTGGGAGTGTGACAGCAAGGGGAGGCTGTGAGAAGGGGGCCCCAGTCCCATGCAAAGGGGTGACTCTCCCATGTAGCAATGGAAGCTGTCAATGGGGGTTAGCGGGGCATACGGACCGTCAGCTATTTATAGATTTCCCTCTGCCCAGAGGCCTGCCAAGGAGATGTGCTGGCAGGAAGACAAGCCTTGTAGGAGCCAGCCCCGCCTGCTGGCCTTCTCTGGGCCTGGACCACCGCCCCCAGCTCCAGTGAGGGGGAGGTGCTACCCTTCCCCACTGCTAGCATCCAGGGGCCTGGTCTACCCCCACGAAACTCTGCCCATGCCTTCTCTGGCCTGTGTTAGGGCTTCTAGGATGGGCCTGAGGGATGAAGCCACATGGTCACGGGCTCCAGCATGCTGCCACACTCACAGGCACCCTTAGAGGAACAACAGCAAAATCAGACACCTGCTGAATGTTTGCTCAGACCAGGGACTGGTCTAAGCACTTGACCCATAATCACTCATTTTAATCCCTGTCGCCAGGAAGGAGGTGCGATGGTTTTTTCTGTATCACAGACAAAGAAACCAAGGCAGAGGGGTTAATTACATGCTCAGAGTCACAGGGCTAGAGAGATGTATGGCTGAACTGGAATCCAGGTAATCGGGGTCCAAGGTCTGGCTTTTAACCACTATATTTTATTTTATTCATTACCCACCATAGGGCACAGAACCAGCAAGTGCTCTGGAGTGCCCACAGCACCTGACCTCTGACACATGCATGCCTCTCCATCCCCTCTCCCACCTCCCTGCACGCACGCACGTACACACACGCATTCACACACTCAACCCAGGACGACACCAATGGCCAACACCAGCTTCTGCCAGCACGAATCCAGGGAGCTGATGGGGTCCTAAGCAAGGCTGGCTCTGGGCCACCCCCCTATGTTCAAGAGGAGACACAGGCAGCCTAGGGCCAGGGAAGGAAAGCGCCAAGCTGTCGGGCAGGAGGACCGGGCACCCATCAGGACTTCAGAGAGAGAGGCCTGGGATGCAGCCTGAGAGCAGCCCGTAGAGGGCAGTGTGTGCCAGTGTGAGGCAGCTAGCCAAGCCCCCAGCCTGGCTGGTCTTCTGTGTAACCCCAGATGACACTGAGACTACCCACTCTCTAGTCCCACCCTCATTTGTTCTTTTTTTCCTTCAAAAATACAAGTACCCGCCAGGCACCTAAGGCGTGCCTTGCCACAGCAGACAGGATCACTGTATCACACGTGGGAACCTACAAATTAAAGCCGGCACCATCAAGACCCCATGGTCCCAAGCACGAGGTAGGAGTGCCAGGTGGGGGCAGATACTTGACCCAGCAGCTGCAGGGGACTCTATAAGGTCCCCTTGGAGGAGAGGAGGGCAGGCCAGGAAAAGTTAAAGTAGCTTTTTGGAATCACCACATCAATGAACCGTCTTTTCACTGGGCTCCAAAGTGCTTTGGAGGTGCCCAGCCATTCCTCTCCCCAAAATAAGAGAGGAGGGCATGCTCGTCCAGAGCTCTCCAGCTGCCAGTCGCTGCAGATTACAGCCCTTCTCCAGGGCCTCAGTTTCTCCAGATGCTCCCCCGCAGGGAGGGCAAGCCAAGACTGCCGGGGACCTTGATGGCCCCGCCCGGTTTCCGAGGAACTCGGATCCGCAGTCGAGGCGCCCTTCTCGTGCATCCGAAGGGTTCCTCCGAAGCCTGTGGTCAGGCCACCGCTTCCTGGGAAGCCCAAGCCAAGACCAGGGACAGCGACAGGCTAGAAGGGGTGTGGGGGCAGCCGCCTGAGGGTTCAGGGCTGCGGGGAGTGGGGGGGGGGGGTGCAGGCGACTGAGGGAGCAGCCCCGAGGGGTCCGGTCGGACGCCGGATCTGCAAGCAGGACCCCAAAGTCGGGTGGGGAGGGGTCTGACTCGAGGAGGGCAGAGGACAGATCTACCAGAGACGGGCACTGAGGCACCTGGCGGGCGGGGGAGAGGGGTGTGTCAGGGCCAGTCCAGAATATCCTAAAGGGCTTGACTGCAGAAATCCGAGACCTAGGGTAGTAGTGGGGGCACAGGTGGGGACTCCAGGTACGGAGGGGGCATCCGAGTGACAGCGGGTCGAGGGCCGGGACCAGAGCCCTTGATGCAGGGGTCCTAGGACGAGTGTGAGGCTGGATCGGGGGGACCCCCCCCCCCGGGAAGGGTCCCCAAGTGTGTGGAAAAGGTCGAGCTCTCGACGCGCGCCACCGCGGAAAAAGAAACCGAAAGTGGCGCGGAAGGGCGGGGCCTGCGGGGGGTGGAGCCTGCGGGGGGGCGGGACCGCCACAGCCGGCGGGCCACACCTCCGGGCCAGTTTAAAAGACTGGTGCAGGGGCGGGCGCGGAGCAGAGCGAGCTGCGGCCGTGGCAGCTGCACGGCTCCCGGCCCCGGAGCATGCGCGAGAGCCGCCCCGGAGCCCCCCGCCGCCCCGCCCGCGGCGCCCCGCGCCCCGCCGCCAGGTGAGCCGGGCACTGGGCAAAGAAGCGGGAGGGAGAGGGGAGGACAGGACATAGGAAAGGACGGCCGGGTGTCGGGCCGGCCTGGGGGGCTGCGTGATGGGGTCGCGGCCGCCACGCCCCTGGCCCCCGGCGGCCCCACCCTGGCAGCCCCCAGTGCGCGGGCTGCCCGCAGCGCAGCTTTTCTGTCTTTGCCCAAATCGCCCGGACGAGGCGCCAGTCCCCGGCCTGGCCAGCAGGCGGCGGCCACGGGGCGGCGAGCCGAGGGCGGGGTGGCCGGAGTCGGGGCCGGTTTCTCCCCGCACCTCTCTCCACGCCCCCCTCTTACCCTAACTCCGAGCGAGCCGGAGGCCGGACTGCGCCCCGGCCGGGCCCCCACCCTCCTGGAGGGGCTTCACGGACGGGGAGGCCCATTTTCTAGGTGAGCCCGCTGAGGCTCGCGGGGGCCGCGCCGACTCGGTCGTGCGCCCTCGGCCCTTTCAGGTCGGCTCCCCCACCTGCCCGGGGCCGGCCCGACTCTCGGCTCACCGCCCGTGTCTCCCCCAGCGCACCCCCGGACGCTATGGCCCACCCCTCCGGCTGGCCCCGCGTGTAGGATGGTAGCACACAACCAGGTGGCAGCCGACAATGCAATCTCCACGGCAGCAGAGTCCCGACGGCGGCCAGAGCCTTCTTCGTCTTCGTCTTCGTCCTCGTCCCCGGCGGCGCCCGCGGCCCCCGCGCGCCCGCGGCCCTGCCCGGCGGTCCCGGCCCCGGCCCCCGGCGACACGCACTTCCGCACGTTCCGCTCGCACGCCGAGTACCGGCGCATCACCCGGGCCAGCGCGCTCCTCGACGCCTGCGGCTTCTACTGGGGGCCCCTGAGCGTGCACGGGGCGCACGAGCGGCTGCGCGCCGAGCCCGTGGGCACCTTCCTGGTGCGCGACAGCCGCCAGCGGAACTGCTTCTTCGCCCTCAGCGTGAAGATGGCCTCGGGCCCCACGAGCATCCGCGTGCACTTCCAGGCCGGCCGCTTCCACCTGGACGGCAGCCGCGAGAGCTTCGACTGCCTCTTCGAGCTGCTGGAGCACTACGTGGCGGCGCCGCGCCGCATGCTCGGGGCCCCGCTGCGCCAGCGCCGCGTGCGGCCGCTGCAGGAGCTGTGTCGCCAGCGCATCGTGGCCACCGTGGGCCGCGAGAACCTGGCGCGCATCCCCCTCAACCCCGTCCTCCGCGACTACTTAAGCTCCTTTCCCTTCCAAATCTGACCGGCCGCGCACGCAGCATTAACTCGGGCTCGTTTTTATTTCGTATTATTAATTATTATTTCCCTGGAACCACGTGGGTGCCCTCCCCACCTGGGTTGGAGGGAGCGGGGCGTGGGGGCGAGGCGCCTCCCCCTCTCCCCTGGAGACGAGGCCGCAGACCCCCTCCTCATCTCTTGGGGGGGTGCCCCCCCCTCCTGGTGCTCCCTCTGGGTCCCCCTGGTCGTTGTAGCAGCTTAACTTAACTGTATCTGGGGCCAGGACCTGAATTTGTACCTCCTACCTCTTCATGTTTACATATACCCAGTATATTTGCACAAACCAGGGGTTGGGGGAGGGTCTCTGGCTTTATTTTTCTGCTGTGCAGAATCCTATTTTATATTTTTTACAACCAGTTTAGGTAATAAACTTTGTTATGAAAGTTTTTTTTAAGAAAAAAAAAAAAACAGGTTTCTAGAGCGTGTGCTTTTGCTCAGGGGATTCCCTTGGTTGTGAACGGGTCCAGGGCTGAAGGGTCCTATGACCGACTTGTGTGGCTGGAGGTGGAGTGGGACCCATGTTCTGGGGCTGGGAAACCTGGCAGTTCCCAGTGGGGAGGGACGGGGAGAGGAACAGCCAGTCCAGCCTTGGTATTTTGTGTAGGGTAAAATGGCAGCTGGTGTTGGAGCACTTAATGTGTGCTGAACCTCTTCTGTGTTCTGCGGGCTTAAATTAGACAACCCTCCAAAGCAAGGCTTCTATCCTCATTTTTTTTACAGAAGAGAGAACCAAGGCAGGGGTACATTTGCCTGTGGCCATTCCTGTGTCAGAGAACACACTGGGGCCTTTTTTGGCTGTCCAGCCAGAATCTGTTTGAAATGGATGACAGAGAGGAAACTTCTTTCATTCTGTGACCACAGCACCTTCCAGGAAGAAGGTGGGGGTGGGGTGGGGGCTTGATGAGTTTTTGGAAGGAGTGGCACATTCTGAAACTCGGCCTGAGAGAGACAGATTTCAGACGGGATGGGGATCCAGGGCTGGGCCTGACTTCATCCTTCCTGTCCCGTTCTCTCTCGTGTACTTTTTGGTGAACACACCACTTGGAGCCAGAAAAACGCTCTGCGGTCTGTGGTGGCAGGAGGGCCCCGCTAGCGGCCTTGGGCAATTCCCTTTGCCTCTCAGGGCCTCAGTGTCTACCTCTAAAATGGGTTTGCTGGAGGAGGTGGTTGCCGTGCATGGCGGGTGAGGAGAAGCTCTTAGCAGGCGGGGGAGGGGAAGGTGTCTTCAGGCCACTTTGGGGCTGGCCCACATCGCCAGAAAGTGCCCATGACACGGCCTCTATGGCTACCCCTGTGTCCGTGGCCTGACAGACAAGCCATGCTGGCAACCCAGGGCTGGGCGGCCACACCCGGTGAATCGAGTCACTTTCGGGTGTAGGGGGAAACAGCCTCATGGACATGTTGCACTTCATTTTTAGAAGTTGGACTGGCCCTCAGCAGCCTTGGACATGCTGCTGATGGAGTGTCCTAATATTTAATAATACCTTTCAGGCTTGAAAGTGCAACATAAAATTAACTTGATAGAGAACTGGAACAGCCCAGGCCTGTCTTGGGGATTAAATAGGTTCCAGGCCTCAAGGTTAAGGATGGCCGGGAGAGATTTAGGATCTCAGAGAGCTTTGGCAATTGCATCCTTTAATAAGGTGGGGTGGGAGTGAGGGAGGTGACGTCTTCTCTCTGTGCCTCTAAGGAGCGACTGCTTTTCTCTTCACCACCTCCCTGCCCCTTGTTCACTGCTGTGTGGATCAAGTCCTGTCCTTCTCCTGACCTTCCCTGTCTCCCCCCCTCCCCCCACCAGCTTGGGTACTGCCTGGAGAAACGGAAAAATCCAAGAAGGCACTGCTTGGGCATACCGCAGACACTTAGGGAGTGCTTACTGTATACAGGGTCCTGTTTAATCCTCCCAGCCGGCCTGTGAGTGAGAAACCTCTCTCACCCATTCTACAGAGAGGAAAACTGAGGCTCACGAGAGGCAAAGTAGGGCACACAATAAGCGGCGCAACCAGATTTTCAAACTTAGTACTGTTTCGGAGACTGGGTACCACTAGGCCACACGGCCTCCTAGCGAGGGCCTAAGGAGTAGCCGCAGCCGGCATTTATAAAGAGCATTACCGTGCAGGAGCCGTTCCAGCCCCTCCTACCTATATGGAAACACTCAACCTTTCCCCCCAGCCCTGTGATTTGGGTACTGTTAACATCCCCATTTCACAGATAAGGAAACAGGTCCTCATCTAAAGAGAAACAAATGTGTTTACAATATTTTCAGGGCTGTTTCATCCTTCCAAAAAATTTTCAAAAATTACATCCTCACTGCAGAAACCCATTCCCCTTCTAAAACCTGGAGCGGGACGGCTAAGAATAAAGGCTCCCTGGATCACATCCCCCAGAGCTGGCCCCTTCTCTTTGGGCGCCTTTTTTTTTTTTTCTAAATCTATACTCACATATGTACAGTGACCTAAAGTGACCTAAAAGCCCCCGGAGCCGCGCTCCGCCCCGTGAGACTGAGTTCTTGTGCACACACCCGGCCGCAGAGGAAAAGCACTGGGGGGGGGGGGGGGGAGGGGCAGCAGAGAAGCCGTGTGTGCCATGCGGCTTCCCTGGTGGTGCAGATGCTGTCTCAAACCTCAGCTTCATGATTCAGCAGCACTGACGTCAATTTACAAGAATGAAAAGTGAGAGGAGGGTTGGTGCGCGGCGGGGGCAGGGTCGGGGGCCCAGGTGTGGCTGAGGTATCCTCCCCGCGGAGAGCGGGGGAGCTAGGCATCGTGGGGCAGGCAGAAAGTGGGAAAGCAGCAGCTCTGGGGCCTGATGGGGGAACAGGTGCGGGAACGGCCTTGGACCTGCACCCAAGCCGCCCCTGGGCTGGGCACTCGGATCCCCATTTTAGAGATGAGGAAGTGGAGGCTCAGAGAAGTAGAGCCAGTCACTCAGGGTCACACAGCTCAAAAGCGACAGCCAAGACTCACCCCAGGTCCGTCCCACTCTAAAGGGAACTGCTTTCTTACACAGTGGAGGAGGAATCCCGTGAAAACACATATTCATAGGTCTCACCTCCACCTGCTTGACGGTCCCAAGCTTATGGGCAGAACCCTTACGCAGCCCCCCCCCAACCCCAGGCACGAGGAGAGCTGAGCCTTTTGCTGGGGTGGTGCACAGAAGCTGGCGAGACATCAGGGCTCCGTGATAGCTGAGCTCCATACAACACACATTTCCCGAGCATCTATGTTCCAGGCATTGCTCTGAGCGCAAAGGATCCAGGAATGAACGGTCCCTGCTCTCGTGGCATTCACATCCGGACATCCAGGGCCTCGGACAGTAATTAACATTGTAGGAAACTAAAGGACCCAGAACGTTCCCAGTAGGGACAGCGCTTGGATTAGAGCTCAACAAGGTGGCTGGACAGTGGGGTGGGACTCGGTTAGAAAGAAAGGTCAGGGGGCGCCTGGGTGGCACAGCGGTTAAGCGTCTGCCTTCCACTCAGGGCGTGATCCCAGCGTTATGGGATCGAGCCCCACATCAGGCTCCTCCACTATGAGCCTGTTTCTTCCTCTCCCACTCCCCCTGCTTGTGTTCCCTCTCTCGCTGGCTGTCTCTATCTCTGTCCAATAAATAAATAAAATCTTAAAGAAAAAAAAAAGAAAGAAAGAAAGGTCAGGAAGCCTCCTCCGAGGTGACACTGAAATCATGCCTGGAATGACCGGAGGAGCCGGACCCAGACACCATGTTCCAGGCCCAGGGAGCCGCAAGTGCAAAGGCCATCTTGGGTTGGGAACCAGTTGGGCCCGCTGCAGAGCAAAGGCTGGTGGAGCTGGAAGGGACGCAGTGGAGGCAAATGTGGGAGGGGAGGAGGGATGGGTGGGCAGAGGCAGGAGCCCTGTAGGCTGTGGTAATGACAGGGCATTGGAAGTGTATTGGGGAGTATGGGGTGACCTGATCCATTCTGTGTTGTGACCAGACCCTCTGGCTAAGGCAGGGAGGCCCGGGGAGATGGCCTTAGGATTCTTGCCTTCTGTGCCGACTGGGGAATGGGATGGGATGGGAGCTTATTCTTAACCACACCCCTCAGCTCTGGCCAGTCAGACGAGGCAGGGACAGCCACAGGACCTGCCTGGCCCAGCGCTGGGACGGAGTCTGGACCAGGTCTGGAGTGGCCAGCCCTGGGCAGGCCTAAGTCAGAAACCCTAAGCCTGGATCTAACAGAGCCCCAGGGCATGGCCCGCCAGGCCCCGTGAGGGGCTTCTTGGAGAGCCGGCCACCTGTGCGGGGCAGAGCCGGCCTCAACTTTGGGGAACGACATTCAGCACCCGGAAGGAGGTGGCTTGGGCCTCTACCACCATCACCCGGACACTCCTGAGGTCTCAACACGGACGCGGCCTGATTCTGGAGGGCCTCAAGGTCCTGCAGAGAGCGCAGTTTCCAAGGACGCCAATTCACACAGGGACAATGGTGCTAGCAGTGGGCGCTCAAACTGCCCCTCCCAATCGTGCTCTTGCCCCCCACCCCCCGACCTGCTGGCAGACAACCTTCATGGGAAATGTGGGTTCCACGCTCGCCAATGACGGCATCTCCCTGGTACTAACCTCCGCCCCACCCCCCACACATACCCCTTGTGGGGTCGGCAGCCACAGTCCTCCAACGCTCCCGCTGTGCTCGGGAGGAAGCCCCCCTCCCGCAAGGACTCGTGAGGCCCGCGGGTGCCACCCCCCCCTACCCCACCGCCCGCTTGTCCGGCCTCAGCACTCACCGCTCCCTCCTGCCACCGGGCCTTTGCACAGGCCAGGCCACTCCTGGCACGTCGTGGGTGGTGTTTCCCAGCCTGGGAAAGGTCTGGTCCAAGGTCCAAGGGCTCCGAAGGACTCCAAGCTCAGGGCAGCGCCACGTGTGCCACGGGCGGCGCATGCCCATGGCCGCCACGTGCCGCGCACCCATGACGTCACCGCCCCGCCCTCACCTGCAGGCAATGGACTCCAAGCAGGTTCTGTGCGCGGAGCTCTTCGCCTCCGCTTGGTCCTAACGCCGCCCTGTGTGTGCCGCACGCTGGCCGTGTTGGGGCTTCCAGGGCCCTAGCCATACCCCTGAGGCCCAGAGGGTTCGTGTCCTAAGGATCTCGGGGCCCAGAAAGCCCTTCCACCCGATCCCAGTCCACACCGAGCCTTGCCCGCCCCAACTCACCCAGCCCTTAGGTGCTGAACACTCTCTTCCTCACGAATAGCTGTACCCACCCCGTGGGTGAAATTCAGTAAAGGGGTGCTATAAAGGACTTAACACACGATAGTATCCAATAATTGGGACCTGCCCTCTCTGCTTCTTGATTCTTGCATTTCTACTATTTAAAAATAATGCCATTTACTAAGCACCTCCTGGGTGCTAATACTTCATTCACCCAGGCTGCCTTGCAAAGAGACATGCTCAGAAAGGCGAAGGGATTGCCCCCCGTGGGTGTTTAAATAGCCAAGGCACTCTGACTGCAGGTGCTCGACGCCCAAGCCTATGATCTTATCCACAGCAATGCTCAACAGTTCGTATGTCTATGCCTCGTTTCTGCCACTTAGAACCAGCCTGGGGGACACTCAGAGCCACAGAACAGCCAGGGCTCAGAGCATCTCACTTGTCTGTCCTTTCCCCACAGCACAGGCTGCGGAAGCAAGAGAGGCGGTGGGTTGGTAACGTCTGTGCAAAGCCACATCAGGATCCAGCCTAGGAGAATGGCCAGGACCACCTGGTCAGAAGGGACCCTGGTGAGCAGCTCTGGGGCAGCCCTGGCAGCTGGTAGGGGGCCATGGATGCAAATGAGGATGAGTAAGGACAGGGATGCTATGAGCCAAATAGCTGGATCCCGTGCAAGAGCAGGGCTGGGAGGGTGACATTCAGGGCTGGCCCCACCTGGGGGCCTGCTGGGACCTGTGTCGTGAGACATGTACTCCCTACCACACCTGGGTGCATCCGAGAAGCACAGCCAGAAGTATGATGAAGCAGAGGAGGGCACATGGCCCGTATAAGTCAGCCTTGGAGGGCCCCTCCCCACCCATGTTTTGCTCTGGGAGGCGGCTTGGAGGAGCAGAGAGAGCCAGGCCCCAGGACCTGGGTTCGAGTCCTGCCTCTGTCTGTGGCCTCATCCAGACAATGAAAATTAAACTCAGACCCCCTCTGCCCTGTTTCACAGGGCCATGAGGATCAATGATTCAATACAAATGGAAACAAAATGGATCGCCACCCAGTTATAGAAATTACAACAATTCCTTATTATTTTGCATCCGAGAGACTGCCCAGGCGTATGTGAATCAGCATAGGCATGACGTCAGGCAGACCTGGTTGTATTCTCAGCTAGCCATGCATGAAGAACAGCGGTGGCTCCCAGCTCACCCACGTCAATTGTTCACTGCATGCTAGACATCGTTGTATGTAATCCATGCACAGTATCTCATTTAATCCTTGCAAGAACCCTAGGAAACAGGGATAATTATTATCATCCTCATTTTGCAGATGAGGCAATTGAGCGCAGAGAGGTTAAACAGAGTGCCCAGGGTCACACAGCAGGCAGCAGCGGAGGCCAGGGCATTCGAACGCGGGCAACCAAGTTTACAACCATTTCCTCATTTGAAGCTCCAGGCCGGAGTAGCCAAGCTGTCAGGCACTGGAGATCCTCTTGTATGGTCTTTGCCAGACCTATCCAGCTTCCAGCTGTTCTGTTATTCGATTATTATCTCCTTCAAATCGAGTCACTCCGTTTCCTTAAGTGAGCTCTATTTAAAGGGAAGTGTATCATTGCTACACAGGGAAAGCCAGCAAGAGTGAGCCCTGAAAAAATGTAGTGCAGTCCCAACGCGTTTATGTTCCAGCTGCATCTTGGTGCCTCGCTCTGCTATGAGAGGTCCACTCTGTGTTTGGTTGGGAGGGAGGGAGAGAGGGAGGGAGGAGGGGGAGAGTCAAGCGTCAGAGAGGTTCAGAGAGGTGCACAGGGCACAACAGCACCCATCTCAGACCTTCTGGACTGCAGCGGAAAGATTCCGAGAGGATGCAAAGAAGAACTCGCTGTTTCACGGCAGGGGCGTGGGGGAGAAGGTTCTATGTTTTATAAAAATGTTCCTGTGTCCCACTGGAGATCATCGTCCAGAGAGCCTTGGGGACCCCCATCCCCCACCAGGGACACACGACCCCGCGTGGATGCCTGATGTGCGGCCCAGGGAAGCAGTGCTTTCACTGACTCTGAGTCTTAGTGAAATGGGGTAAATGTCTGCATCTCAAAGGGTCCGGAGGCAGGAAAGGCCAGGCTGTAAAGGATCCAGCACAGAGCGGAAGGTAGTAAGAGGCGGGAGCCAGCAGGCAGGCTGGCCCCGTGTCAGAGGACTCTGAAAGTGAAACCCCGGCATGCCCAGCCTGGGCACCTCGGTGCCATCTGTCTCATCTCTGTCCTCTGGGCTAGGCTGGTGACAGGAAGGGCCGCAGTTCCTGGAAGGTGAGTCAAAGCGAAACTACCTCAGGTCCAGCCAGGTGGGCAGGGGTATGGGGACGGGGGCGGGGTGGGGTGGGGGGAGGCACGCTTGAGCCTCCAAGCGGGATTCGAGATGGGGAAGCTGAGGCTGGAGATGTGGGCGCCAGGCCCGTCTACAGGCACGAGGAGGGAGTCAGGCATGATTGCCCACAGTGCAGATTCGATCAGCTCCCAGTCCTGGTCACACGCACCCTGAGCTCCCAGTGCCAGTGAGTATTCGTCTTAGCTGCCCCGTATCTAGCACTTTCTAGGAAGGTACCAGTATAGTCTCATTTTACAGACAAGGCAACTGAGGCCAGGAGAGGTTAAGCTCCCTGTCTAGGACCTCACAGGTGGCAAAAGACGTAAAGGCAGTATTTGAACCAAGTAAGATGATTCCACAGCACCCCAGTGGCTCCCAACTGCTAGATCCTAAGATATGACCCCTGCCCCATGGGATTTCAGGTCCCTCACCACCTGGCCCCAAGGTACATTCCTAGTCCCACATCGTGCCCCTTCACATTCCCCATCTGCTTTTGTCATCCCCAATTTCTCATCGTTTCTTAGGCCTTTTGAGCAACCTGAGAAGCCTCTGATGTTTCTCTTGCTCCCTTTTCACTTGGCAAACTCCTACTCGACCTTCAAAGCCCGACTTGGTCCTCACCTCCCCCAGGAATTCCTCCTTGATTCTGCGGGGCCACCACTGCCTTTGTTCCTGCCTCCGTTAAAGCCCACGTCAGAGTGCGGAGAGTTTTGCTCTGTCTTCTAGACCACGAGTGCCAGAAAGGCAGGGTACTTGTTAGCTGTGTGATACAAGCAAGTTACTTAGTCTCTCTGTGCCTCAGTTTCCCCATTATTATCATGGCTATCTCTCAGGACTGTTAGGGGAGAAATGCTTTAGTATCTGTAAAGTGTTTACAAGCATGCCTAGCAGAAACAAAGTTCTCTAGAAATGTAATAACACTCCCATGGGAGTAACACTCCCACGCTATATGTTGGGTACGAGACTGGCAGAAATTCTCTTACGTGTTTATTTCAGTGTGCATTAGGAGAAAAAATATATCACATCAAACATGAGATGTGATGACTGGTATCACCTGAGACAACCCTAAAGTAGGTATTTAGATTTTTAAAAAGTCGGGTGAGGGGCATTTGTTTAGAAAATGTGGTAAACATTTTCTTAGGTGAATGGTGGAGTTTGGGGAATGCAGGGCGAAGAAAAGAAAAGAAAATGAGAGAGACAGAGACGGGAAGGGGCCGGAGAGATGGGGAGGGGCTAGAGAGACTGGGGAGGGGCCAGAGCTGGGGGGAGAGGCCAGAGAGATGGGGGAGGGGCTAGAGAGCTGGGGGAGGGGCTAGAGAGAGGAGGAAAGGGATGGAGACTGAAGCAGAGAGAAGGAGGGAGACAGACATGGAGCCACAAAGAGAAGGGGAGAGGAGGGACGGGGGAGGAGAGAGGAAAGATGAGAAGAAAAAAAAAGGAAGGAAAGAGAACAGAAAGGGCCTAAGAATAAAAGAAAGGAGCCTTGGAAGGATGGGTGAATGAGTGAAAGAGTGGGTGAAGAGGTCAATAATCCACGGCATGTATAAAACAGAGGGCGAACAAACGAAGAAGGGAAGGCATTGGTGGCCCAGCAGGGTGGCAGACCCTTAGCCCCGCAGCCCCTGCTCCCGCCCTCATGGCTGCATGGCTGGGGCCGCCCAGGACCTCTCTGGGGCCGCAGGCCTGGTCCAGGCCCCGAAGCAGTGGCTGTGCCTTTGACCCTCGACCCTGGGAAGCCCAGCCTGCCACACCCTCCCCTCCCAACCAAGAACCCCAGGCACCCGCTGCACTCCAGCCCTGAAAACTGAAAGTAAAAGCCATCCTGAGCATTGCCCCAGCCTTCCTGTTCCCCTGCTGGTTTCTTAGAAATCAGCTGCCTGGGTGTCCAGCTGCCGCCAGGACTTCATCCCTCCCCGAAGGGCCCCTTCACCCCGGTGGGCGCCACGCTACCTCAGAGACGGGGCCAGAGGCCTGTGCCGGAGCCGGGGACCCCCAGGAAGCATGGGGGGCAGGCGTTCATTCCACAAATGCTTATTCACACCTCCTGAGTGCTAGGTGTGGGGCAAGCAGGTGAATCTGAGTGGTCCGGAGTTAGGAGAAGGACTTAGGGAGGGTTTCAGTGTCTCCCGATTCAGGCCCAACAGGAAGGTGGCTGCAGCGTTGGCGGATGACACCCAGAGAACAATCATGCGTGGAACCCAGGGATCACAGGGATGAGGGTGGGAGACACCAGGGGAGGCTCCCTGGAGGCGGTGCTGTCAGAGTCTTCAAGCCTGAGTGGGAAGGGGTTCACCTGGGTGGCCTCTGTGGGGAAGGGCATCTGAGTCAGAGGGAACAGAACACACAAACTGACCTATGTGATTCCCCGTGATCCATGTAACTGCCCCCAAAGTACGCATGTGTCTCCATGTTTTGCAGGTGAAGGAACTAAGATTCAAAGAAGTGTAGTGATTTATCTGCCCAAGACGCCCAGCTGGAGTGGAGGTCCAGATGCAGCCCGTGAGCCTCGTCTCTCCTGAGCGGGACTCCCTGGGTACCCAGGTCCTTGCCCTGCCTGTCTCTCCCGGAGCACTCCCTCTGCCCCAGCACCCCCCACACACACACTTCACTGAAATCCTCGACACCACTCCATGGGAGGGAAACTGAGGCCCACGGAGGGGAAGTGGCCTGCCTAGGTCACACAGCCTACTGCTGGGTCAGAGTTAGGATTCGGGCCCAGGTTTGCGGGGCCTCAAAGTGCCCCCTCCTCCTTCTCTGTGAGGCATCAGGGTCCTTACAGGACACACACCTGAGCTGATAGTCTCTGTCCCCACAGTCTAAGGAGGTGGAGGGGACAGCAAGTAACGGTCTTGGCAGCTGGGAAGTAGGGTCCACATGCGCTGTACTGCGAGCCAGGGTTTTGCTCAGAGAACTGCCCTCCTGGTTCTCTGTGGTCCCGAAGCAGCCGTCAGTCACAGCACTGGCCGCAGGTGGATGTGAACCTGACCTGGCCCGTCAGAGTTCCCCATGCCTCGAGCGGTAAGCACATGACCCAAGCTGGACCAATCAGAGAGCACTCTGGGACTTTTCTGCCAAAACAAACAGGAACTCTTTCCTCTAACCTGCCCCCTCCGCCTGGCCCCCCGGCAGCCACGGTGCCCGTTAAGTCAACAGAGATGAAGAGAAGGAGCTGGAGACAGAGCCCTGATGCACTGTGTGAGCCCTGCATCCAGCCGTACCTGAGCTCCACCTCTGGACTGACCTATTACACAAACCACAGGTTTCCGTTTGGGTTTATCCTTGTCTGACTTGTGTTCCTGGCACTTGCCGCCCAAAGAGTCCTGGGTGACCAGATTTTGAAGAGCACCCAGGGCCCGGGGTCACGTCGGGCTGGCGTGAAAGGTAAGCAGGTGAAACGGAGCCAGGAATCCTAAGAAGAGACAAAACAGCCCTCTATTCTGGAAGAGCAAAGACTAGTTTCGCCAGGATCTGGGGCCCGCAGTGATCCCCACTCTCACTGCAGTCTGATCTCCAGGGAAGGTGGGAGGCAGACATGTTCACACCTCCTGGTCCACGGTTGTTGTGAATAACTGACTTTTTTAACTCGGGAGAAAAAAATTCCACATTAAAAAAATATTTCCTTCCCATTTTTTTTTGCACAGACTATTTTTAGGGCAGGTTGAGGTTCACACTGAAATTGAGTGGAAAGCACAGAGTTTCCATATACCCACTGCCCCCCACGCACAGCCTCCCCCACTGCAACATCCCACACCAGCCCACATTCTTTCTTAACTTCCACATCTGTTTCTACATTTGTAAAATAATCTGCCAATAATATATTGGTATTAAGTACATTATATATATTTTTTTTCCTGATTTCTACAGATTACTTATATTTTTTTCTTTTAAAAAAAAAAAGGACAGCATTCTTTATGACCCATATTGTAAACCACTTTTTCCACTTCGCATTTCATGAGCAGCCTTCCAGGTCACGGGTTGACAAGGTAGGGATGATTGTACCCACCTGAACAGTGAGGCAGCAGGGAGCGGGAAGGGGCCTGATATTGACCTCATGAGGCACATTTCATCGGATGCTCTCTGCTGTCCACTGAGGTTTTGTTCCATCTTCATTGATGGGCAAGCTGCTGCTCAGAGAGGGGACATTACTCAGGTGGGGAGAGGGGAGTCCCTGGGCAGGGTGGGGAGGAGCCACTGCAAATCGGCAGCCGTGAAAGGAGGCACCACAGAGACTCTGGGAGCTTTGTCGTGACAGGCGGGGAGGCTGGCCTTCCTCCAAGGAGTCCTCAGAGTTGACCCAAGTGCTCCAGTCCCTGAGGGACAGGCTTGTCTCACCCCTGCCTCAGTCAAATTGCTGCTCCTGGGGACACCCTGCTGCCGAACCTCCCAGGATCCGTCTGGTGTGAAATGCTCTGTACTACTGGCTCATTCTCACACCTGGGTGTGTGCTAAGTAGCTGCTGCGTGCGGGCACTGCTGGGAGCTGCACACACACATGGCCTTAGTTCGTCCTTCTTACCACCCTAGAGGGGCAGGGCTGTTGTTATCCCCATTTCTCAGATGAGGAAGCTGAAGCTCCAGGAAAGTGAAATGTCCAGGGTCACACAGCTAACATGCGGCAAAACCAAAATTAGACATCAGTGAGTTCTGAGTCCAGACCGAAGTATCCACATGCAGGCTGGGTCCTTGACTTTGTAAGCTGTTACCTACACACACACACATACATATGCACACACACGCCAACGGCTGACTGATCTTGAGTGGTGTGCCACGGAGCTCCGGCCCCAGCTATGTGCTTCTTTCCATCTTCCTGGATTCCTTCCTAAGGATCCAGACAACCCGCTTATTGCAAGGACGGTGAGCCCATCGGGCAACCGCTGGAATCCCAAACAAGTCCTGGATTAAGACGTTAAGCAGGTGCCGAGGGGACACTGAAGACTTTAATGCGACGTCCTACAATGGGGTAAAAAGAACCAGTTGCCCCAGTACAGGCTGACTTCCAGCCTTAACACTAGCGATGAGTCCAAGCTTGAGATGAATGGCCAGCTCAGTCCGGCCTGGCACAAGTGAGCACGAACGGTGTGCTCTCCCCCGTGCCCGCACATGGCTCATGCTCAGGAATCATGGGTGGCCCTGAGTGCAGGCGACCATGAAGAATGCTCACACCATCCTGGGCGCACGCCACGTGCTCAAGACATGGAAGTTGCTACCGGATTTGAAAGAGGAGAATGGGTGAAAGCATTGGGGACCTGTGTGCTGGGATCATCACTGGCAGCGTATTATTGGCTAAGAGATATCAAGTAGGTACTGTAATACAACCTAAGGGCTCTTCTTAGCATTTCTTTTTTCCCCCCTATCTATCTATCTATTAGAGAGAAGGAGGGGGAGAGGCAGAGAAAGAGAGAGAATCCCAAGCAGACTCCATGCTGAGTGCAGAGCCCGATGTGGGGCTTGATCTCACGACCCTCAGATCATGACCTGAGCCTAACTCAAGA
This sequence comes from Ursus arctos, assembly GCF_023065955.2. Classification (NCBI taxonomy): domain Eukaryota; kingdom Metazoa; phylum Chordata; class Mammalia; order Carnivora; family Ursidae; genus Ursus; species Ursus arctos. Next base: position 74,419,603 of record NW_026622874.1, on the reverse strand, counting down.
GTCAGATGCCTAACCGACGGAGCCACCCCGGCGCCCCTATTTAGCATTTATTAAATGCAGGCAGGGTGCTAAGCATTTCACAGTATCTTGTCCAATTTTTAAAACACTCTCCCAGGCAGAACCCGTTAGGCTGAATCACATGAAATCGCCGTTTTTGCAGGTCAAGAGACTAGAGTCCTGGCCATTTCATCTGGTACAACCCAATAGCATCTTCAAGTCAAGTCAGCCCCTACCCGCGGGGCCTGTTCAGAGGATTCAGATTCTGTCCTGGGCTCCTCCTCACTCACCTTGTCATTCTGGCTACCCGGGCACCCGCCACCCCGCCCCTTTGCGGCAGGGTCTATATTTACAGCAGGGGGTTTCTGTGAACTGAGGAAGTGACTTACTCCAGAGTCATCACCGCCTCCCAGAGATAACCGCATCCATGACCCTTGAGTTTCTGATCGGCCCCCTCGCCCCTGCCAAAATGGGATTATTCCCCCCTCTTCTGGATCTCCAAGGCCCAGACCAGCCAGACAATAAACCGAAATGGGGTGCCTGCCTGCCGAGTGGCCCCTGTCTGGGCGGCAGATGAAATGGGAGGGGGAGGTTTGTGTCCATTTACTGCCAGTAACACCGAGGCGAATCTGTGCCCAGCCTGACTGCCAGGAGCTGGAGTCAGGGGGGCAGGGGCAGGGAGGAGGGGTGGGTTTCTGGACCCCCGGGGGTCCCAGGCTTGTCCAGCCCAGCCCGAGCATCTCAGGGGCCGTCGGGGGGATGCTCTGGATGGGCTGTGCCTGGGGCTCCCAGGGATGTCGCTGAGCTGAAGGCCCAGCCAGAGGGGCACGGGGCCCGAGCGGGGAGGGGGGGCAGGGGGGTGTTTCCAGGTAGTCAGACTGAGACAGGGAGGGGGGGCGGCTGTGGGGACAGCGGAGGAGGAAAGGGGCAGCCGGGACCGTCGCACACAGCCGGTCTTCTTCGGGGAAGCCGCCGAGTCGGAGTTCCAGGAACCGATAACGCTTGTTGAAACCTCTTTCTTGTGGCCTGGTCGCGTCACATGGCTTGGCGGGGACCAACGTCAGGCAGGGCCGCAGGTCTGGGCTAGCTCGCGCCCTGGCAGCTGCTGCCACCCTCTGCTCTCCCTGGAGGCTGAGGGAGCAGGACGGGGGTTGGGCAGGAAGGCAGGCATCTGCGGCCCCCCACAGCACACCGGGGCCAGGCCGAAAGCAGGTGTTCTGTCCCCAGCCCCCCGAGCCCTGGCTTGTCCCCTCCCCTCCCCCCTCCTGTGGCTGCTTCAGCCTTTGATTCTCCATCCAGCAAATGGGCTGAGGGTCCCTAGGCCGTAGGGTCGCCGTGAGAGCACACAGCAGGTGCCGCAGAGGAGTCTAGAAATTCTCTGCTCCTTGCCCATGAAGGCTAGAAGGTGTCTTTCTTCATTCCAGAGCAGGGATCTCCACCTCAGCCCTGTTGACTTTCGGGGCTGGGTCCTCCTTTGCTGTGGGGGCTTTCCTGTGTATTGTAGCAGACCTGGCCTCTACCCACTAGACACCCAAAGTACTCACAATGACCCCCCCCCCCGTTGTGACACCAAAGAAAGTCTCCAGACGTGGCCAAATGTCCCCTGAGGGACAGAACCCTGATTTAAATTCACTGCCCAGCATGTAGACGGTCCTGAGACATTCGTAGGTCTTCAATCTTGGCAGCAGGGCATGTCTGGTTGATTTTTATACCCGACCCCTTGGCATCATGGGGATGCTGGGGATAATCTGAGCAGCCCTTAGCCCTCCAATCTCCAGCAGCCTCTCATCCCACACCCTTAATAAACATCCCATCTAAATAAAAACTGTGCAGGAGGACTTGAACTTGAGATGACAGACTGAATTGAGGACAGGGTCAGGCCTGACACAGCGGGTGAGGGGAAAGGCCACATGCCTGTCAGCAAGGCACCCCCTTCCCCATGCCCCTGCTTGGTCCTTGGAAGCCGGCAGCCCTGCTCCCCACCCCACCCCACCCCTGCAGGAGGCCGCGGTCCTCTTTCAGAGAAACCGACCTGCCCCGAAGACGACACTTTGCATGCTGACTCTGGGATCCCACAACGCCAGCCGGTTCCTACCCCGTCTCCTGGATGAGACTCACCTGTCCACATGCCCTGCCCACAGGCACGGGCTTCCATAACTTGTTCTCAGCTTCCTGTGTTTTAACATGAACTCATAGCCAAGGATCACTGGACACTCAAGGCAGGCTTGTAAAATGAAAGAGACCCAACTCAGCAGAGGAAAAGAATTCCCTAGATAACACACAATGCTAGGGGTTGGGACAATCAAGACAGCAAAAAACCCTCCGAGAAATAAAAGATGTTGCATGTGTCTAAGAAAAGATCAGGCTTTATGAAGGAACATTCGGCTATGGGCGCTGGAGCAAAAGTTTCTGGAAGTCTCCCAGAAAGGCACAGAGACTGAAAATATAAGAGACGACACAAGAAAATGAGAAGATTATGTCACAAACTGTCACATCCGATTCCTCAGAGTGGGGACAGAGAAAATGGAGGGAAGAAAGTTCCCAAGACAGAAGGACATGAGCTTCCATGTCACAACAGCTCATCGATCAGGACATTTGTATTTTACTTCTGCAGAACGAATCATCCCAACTCTTAGCACGAAGGCAGGAAGAATCCCAAGACAGTGCTGTCATTTCCCACCACCCTGCCCTGTCCCCAGGACCCCAGGATGTGCATGGGACAGATTTCACTCCTGTGATCAGGTTACGCTACAGGGCTCGGCTGACTCTCCCGAAGGGGGATCATCCAGTGGGCCTGACTTAATCTGGTGCCAGAGGAGAGGAGGTCAGAAGTTTGAAGCACGAGGAAGATTTGAGGCACTGTTGCTAGGAGTGGAGAGGGCGGGGAGGGACCACATGTGGAGGGAGCGTGGGTCACCTCTAGAGCCGAGAACAGCCCCCGGCTGATATTCCGCAAGGAAATGGGACCTTAGTCCTACAACCACAGGGACTGAATTTTGCCAAAATCCAGAATGAGCTTGGGAGCAGAGATAGGGAGACACCTTCCACCAGCAAGATCAGAATCAGCCTGAGAGGGATACAAACAACAGCCTTGAAGGGTCTGAGGACTCTGATTTGGCCCCCGGCTCCCACCCTGATAGCCGCGTCTGGAGCAGCCTCGGGATCTTAGGCTCAAGCAAGAGGGGCCCGGAGCAGAGGCTCAGGGAGGGTCTGGAGCCCGAATCCATGTGGAAGGGTCTGACCCCTGAGTTGTGAGGAATGCCATCCTCTCTGAGCTGGTCCCACATCCCTGGGGCTCCCTGCTGCCATCTTCTCACTGCTCAGAAAGGCCTTTGTCCACTTGGGTGACCCCTGGTGCCTCATGGCTCTGCTCCAAGTCTCTGCGGCTCTCCCTGTCACGCGCCGCCAGCAGAGGACACACGAGACTCAGCGGAGGTGCCAGGAAGTAGTGCACCCTGAGTCTGGCCTGGGGTCAGGCCCCATCTGGCAGATGCAGAAGCAGAGACGTGCCAGAGGACAGGGACAGGCTGAGGCCAGGGCTAAGATGTGAGTCCTGGTCCTGAAGTTCAAGGCCTGGAATCTGCCAGCTTCGAGTTAGAGTCCCATCGCGGCTCCTGGTGTTTCTTTCCCTGAGCTTGTAGGTCTCAGCCCAGAAATGGGAGTAATGCTGGGGCATGTGTGCGTTCATTCTCTCAACAAACATTTATTGAGCACCTACTATGTGCGAGCCATTCTTCCTGGCTCTGAGCTCTTAGTGACAAAAACAGACCAAGTGTCTCCTCCCCTTAAGGATCTCACCATCTAGAAGGGGGAGATGCTGGCCATAATTAGGAGCCATGCTAAGGAGGATGTCAAATGTGGCTGAGTGCTATGGAGTAACACAACGCTGGCAGGGGCACCAGGAAGTGCCAGGTGTGGGTTGCTGTATTATTTGGATGGTCAGGGGAAGCCTTGCTGAGAAGTAGAGAGCTAAAAGAGAGAAGTGGGCTATCTCTTTGGATATGGTAAGAGCATTCCAGAACAGGTGCAAAGGCCCTGAGGCAGCATGTTCAAGGAGAGGCAAGTGTATCTGGTACAGTGTGAGTAAGGGGGTGAAGAGGAGATGAGGCCAGAGAGGTGGGGGGTAGTATTAGATCACATCGGGACTTGTGGAAGGAGTTTGGCCTTTACTCAGAGTGGGATGGGAGCATTGGAGGGTTCTGAGCAGAGGAGCTGCTGGGAGAAACACATGAGGTGCATATAAAGTGCTCAGTAGTGTGTCTGGCACATCGTAGGGGCTCCGTAACTGCTGGCTTTTACTATGACCATTATTATTATTGTTTTGGAACTAGGAAGCAAATTGGAAACTATTAAAAACTATAGGGATGCAAATTTTCATTGCTTGACAGAGCTTTTCAAATATTTTCAACTTGCTCTTATTAAGCATTAACCACGCAGGAAGTAGGTTTCATTTCTTCATTTTGCGGAACCTGAGGCTCAGAGAGGTTAGGAGACTCGCCTGGTACTGCACAGTGAGAAAGGGCTGCATACAACTCACCAGAACCCAGGGCTTCAGGACCCAGACTGATGCCCGCTGGTTCGACCACTGGGGCTGAGTCTTGGGTGCTGTGGGCAGGGGGCGGTCTCAGCACAACACAGAAGGCAGAAGCTTGGGGGCTGCACCCAAGACCCTCGAGCGTCACTGCAGAGAAGAAAGCCTGGAGCCCCCAAACCTTTTCGTCAGAGGTTGTTCACAGAGACCAAAAGAGGTCCCGGGGCATCGTGGAAGATACTTTGGTCCAAGCAGAAGTGGCTTAAAGAAGCTGGAGATGGAAGGGCCCCTGGGTGGTGCAGTCAGTTAAGCGTCTGACTCTTGGTTTCAGCTCAGGTCGTGAACTCACAGTCGTGAACTCGCAGTCGTGGGATCGAGCCCAGGGTCAGGCTCCATGCTCAGTGCGGAGTCTGCCTCGGATTTTTTCTGTCCCTCTCCACTCAAATAAATAAATAAAATATTTTTTAAAAAAGGAAGCTGGAGACGTAATATCTTCTTCAACAGAAAGCCCAGTGGTGGGGGAGGGTTTCTGGACGGGCTGATTCCGCGGTGCCACCCGGCCACCACAGACCCAGGTCCCTTCCACGTCTCTGCTCTGACGTCTCGGTGCTGGTTCTGTGCTGGGGATGGTCCTGGGACGGCTGATGCACTTCCAGGTGTCACATCTAGAAGAAAAACAAAGGCCGTCTCTCCCTGGGGCTCCCCCTTAGGAGCAAAGGATGCCCCAGCAGGCTTTCCTCTTGTCCCATCCACTAGAAACGTGTCACCTGCCCACTGCTGAAGCAGCCCCTGGCCTGGGGCCGGAATTTCCTTGAGTGACATGAAATAAGCCTTGGAAGGTGTATCCCATCGATGGAACAAAATGGCCCCAATTCTCCATCCCTCCCTGTGTCCATGCCTTGGATGATTTAACCTGGCCGTGCCTCTCATTGAGACGTCTACACCCCCATCCTCAGAGCCCGGGACGCTTTGGCCTACAGGAAGCAACCAAGGTGACAAAGCGTCACTGAGCTGTTTCCTTGCTTAGGCCTCCAGAGGCCTTCTCACTTCTACCTGCTGGATGATGAGAGGTCTCACGGAACAGAGAGGGACCATCCTAGCAGAGCCACCCACCCCCAGACCGGCCCTCGCTGGGTGTGCCAGGCCAGATCAGCCTAGCCCTGCCCGGACCAGAAGAACCACCCAGCTGAGCCACAGACTCGCGAGCAATAGTAAATGCATACTGTCTGATGCCACTCGTTCCGGGAGGCTGGTTTATGCAGCAATAACTCAGGGACACGGGGACTGACAGCTCCAGCAGGTACCCGCTCAGAGGACCAGGAAACGTCATCTATTCATTGACTCCATCTTCCTGCCCACGCCATGGGCTGGATGCAAGAAAATCACAGATGGATAAGGTCTGGCTTCTGCCTCCGGAAGCCAGACTTGGCAACTGGAGCTTATAGCCCTCCAGTGGCTCCCCACCTGCCTGGGGTGCAGGGTCTGCCCGAGGTTTAGTAAGCTGTGAGATCTGCTCCTGAAGACCACCTCATTCCTTCTCCCTCCTCCTGACCCCCTGCCCCTGGGCCTTTGCACCTGCCGATTTCTCCCTCTAGACTGCTTGGGCCCACCTTCTATGACTTATGAATACCATCATCCTTGGAAACTCCACTCATGTGTCCTCTCTCCCAGGAGCCTTCCTACAACCATTTCCCACCCAAGTCAAGGGCCCCTTGGGGCTCTCACACTCCCCTCGGCTTCTTTAGCTCTGCCTTTGACACTCCGCATTGTGTCTGGATGCCTCACGTCAGAGATGTGGAAACTGAGGCCCGCAAAGGGGCAGGGACTTGAACACGGCAGAGCGGAGCTGGAGCCCAGCCCATGGCTGTCTCGGCTATCCCCCACCCCTGCAGTGTTCTCAGCACCCAGCCTGTGGGGGACGGGACCTAGCAGCCCAGTTGGGGACAGGGAGGGGCGGTGTGGAAGGATACCTGAGCTCCCACTCTGTGGGGGTCCCCTGGTGGGATGAGATTGCTGGAAGGTTCTCCTAGGAGGCTCCATCCACCAGCAGCCCTCAAGGTAAGCACAAGCAGCATCCCACTTTCCAGATGGGGACATGAGGCACAGGGAAGAGGCTGACCAAGGTCACTGAGCCAGGAAAGGACAGGGTGAGGACTCAAACCCAGAGCTGCCTACGCCTTGCCTCCGGCCTCCATGGCTTCAGGGCTGAGCCATGGGGAGAGAGGGGTACCGAGAGAAAGCTGGGGCGGACAAGGGGGAGCAGGGGATGTCGGGGAACCACCGAGGCAGGAAGAGGCAGAGCAGAAAGTGAAAGGGGCCAGAGGCCGAGAATAGCTGTGGGTGACAGAAGCGGGGACTGCAGATGCCGCCAGAAAGAGAAACCAGGCTGGGTCCCAGGGTGGGAGTGGCATCCAGTCCCTGAGGAGGTGACCCTGGGCCGGGGGAGCCTGGAGATGGCCCAGTGTCTACCTGGCTAGGAGGGCCTGGGTGGAGGCCCCAAGCTGTGGGAATGGAGTTGTGGTGAAGAGGTTGTGTGGGGGAGACAGGAGTTTCACCACTGGCTTGGCGGCCTTCTCCTGCTACAGGGAGCTTAGAGCGTCTGCTGGTTGACAAAGCCCAACACAGCAGCCTGTGGGACAAAGGCCCGGGCCGCAGAGAGACACCTGTGTCCTACCATCCTTGTCATGGGCTACTGCGTCCCTGGCGAAGCAGCCCAGCCTCACTCCCGGCTCTGCACTGACTGCTGTGTGACCTTGGGCAAGTCTCTGCCCGTCTCTGGGCCTTTGTGTAGTAAATCCTTCAGGGGGCTGTCCTGAGGCTAAGCTGAGTGAGTATACATGGGACAGCTCAGAGAAAGTGTCCGACAAACACCTTCGCTTGTCTTCTGCATCCCCGATTCTATAGTCTCACACACGGAAAGTCCCTCCACACTGTAAACAGTACAACAGCAGAGACTCGGTTTTGTTAGCTACCGTGTCTCCAGCGCCTGGCACACAGCAGGTGCTCCATAAATGGTGGTGGAAAGAAGAAAGGAAGGAGGAAAAGAAGGAGGGAAGGAAGGAAGGAAGGAAGGAAGGAAGGAAGGAAGGAAGGAGAGGAGGGGAGAGGAAGTGTTCCCTGCATATTTCCAGGCATGGGATATTCATTCTTTCTCTGTATTTTATGCTTTTTTAAAAAGATTGATTGATTTATTTGAGATAGAGAGAGAGAGATAGAGAGAGAGTGGGGGAGGGGCACCGGGAGAGGGAGAGAGAGAATCCTCAGGCAGACTCCCCAGTGAGCGCGGGCCTCGATCTCACAACCCTGAGACCATGACCTGAGTAGAAATCAAGGGTCAGACGCTCAACCGACTGTGCCCCCCCCCAGGTGCCCCTGTGTTTGATGTTTCTGTCACATTGCCAAGCATCACTTGTATTAATCGAAAAAACACCCTGTTTCCACAGAGAGCCAAGAGGGGAGGTGTCTTATAAGTTATGACAGCCTTTCAGCTCAGGAGGGCCCCAAGACTCCCCCCTCCCCGCTGGGAGCCCCAGAGACAGGCCAGGAGGCAGTGGGGAGGGTGGGGGAGGCAACAGGAAGCTAGTCAGGACAAGCTGTCCCCAGCCTACTGAGAACCTTGTAGCAAGAGGACTCGCTGTTCAGGGCTGAGATCTTCATGTCCCAGCCCCGCCCTCCCAGGGGAAGTGTCACCAGCGTCCAGGGTGGGGACCTCTGCCCCAGCCTGGGGATCTTGTGGCTCTTCTGATCTCTACGAGGAACCCAGGGCCGGCTTGCTTTCCAGGAACGCTTCCTGCAACAGCAGGCAATGGCTCAGAGCCAAGGTCTAGGAGGGCTGTGTGACCTCGGACTGGCTGCTCACCTCTCTGGCCCTCAGCTTCCTCACCTGCAAAATACAGAAAATAAGGCCACATGTGGGGTTGTTTACCATCAATTACCTTTTAGAAAATGTTGTAGTAAAGACACAGAACATAAAATTCACCATTTTTGGGTAAGATTTACTTATGTATTTGGGGGGGCGGAGTAGGGGGGAGAGGGATCTGCAGCAGACTCCCACGCTGAGCACAGGAGCCTGACGTGGGGCTCAGTCTCATGACCCTGAGATCCTGACCTGAGCCGAAACCAAGAGTCGGTCTCTCAACCGACTGAACCACCCAGACATCCCCTCTCAATGAATACTTTTAAAAACCATTTTCTAAAAGTATTGATGCACGGGGGCGCCTGGGTGGCACAGCGGTTAAGCGTCTGCCTTCGGCTCAGGGCGTGATCCCGGCGTTGTGGGATCGAGCCCCGCATCAGGCTCCTCTGCTATGAGCCTGCTTCTTCCTCTCCCACTCCCCCTGCTTGTGTTCCCTCTCTCGCTGGCTGTCTCTATCTCTGTCAAATAAATAAAATCTTTAAAAAAAAAAAAAAAAAAAAAAAAAGTATTGATGCACGGATTATGGAATCATAGAAATAAAATACTCATGCTCTAACACGGATGAACCTGGAAATGGTCCTGCTAAGGGAAAGGACTCAGACACAGAGGACCACGCGCCGTAGGATTCCCTTTGTCTGCAGCGTCCAGACAAGGCAAAGCCGGAGAGACAGAAGGCAGAGGGGTGGTTGCCGGGGGCTGGGGGTGCGGAGAATGGGGGCTGACAGCCAACAGGTACAGGATTCTATCTGGGGGAGATGAAAATGTTCTGGAAGTAGTAGAGGTGAGGTTCGTACGACTCTATCAATGTGCTAACTGCCACTACCCTGCTCGCTTTAAAACAGTGAATTTTGGGGTGCCGAGGGTGCCGCAGTGGGTTAAGCATCCGACTCTGGGTTTCAGCTTTAAAACTGACGATAGGAGCAGCTAATCCCTTCGAGCAGTTCCCACAGCCCAGGCCCTGGGCCGGGCACTGTCTCAGCACCAACGCCCGGAATCCTCACTGTTGTCCTGTGAGTTCTGGTTCTTATCCCCGTCTTACTGAGGTGGAAACTGAGGCACAGAAGAGGTTCCGTGGGCTGCCGAGATCACAGAGCCAGCAAGAGGCAGCTTGATCTCAGGGAGAAGAGGCCCCGGCACCCCCGCCCCAGAGCCCCCCTACCCTGCCTGAGAAGAGGGCCTGGAGGCCATCGTTTGGGGATGTCTGGAAAGGCTCCTCAAGTTTGGTTTCAGAAGGATGGAGAGCCCCCCACTCACCCCCAGCACACATCCCCTCACACTAGAGACACTCAGACATAGACAACACGCCAGACACTCATACACAAACACCACACACCGTGCATCCTCACACACACACACACACACACACACACACACACACACACACACAGGCTTTAGAAAGCAGAGCCTTGTCCGGGACACTCGGCCGAAAGGCAGGTGGTGGGTAAAGGGTCATTGCTGCTGAGCCAACCCCCCCTTCCCACCTCCTCCGGTCCCCAGATCTGACGTGGGTGCTGAGGCACGAGCCCTATGGGCAGCACTGGCAACTTCTGCTGGGCCCACCTCCCCCGTGCCCGGCTCCAGGCCCCAAGCCCTGCCCCGGTTAGATCTCTGGACCCTCACAGAAAGTCCGTGCAGAAGGATGTTTACGAAGGAGGAAAGCAAGACCCAGCGCAGAGAGCTGCCTGGCCTGCAGTTCCCTGCCCGAGGTGGCGTTTAGAGAGCGGCGGTGCCAGGCACGTGCTGTTTGCTTTCTGACCCACCCCCTGCTCACCTCCGTGTGGACAGGAGCCACGTTTCCAAAGCTGCCTCAGCCACGGGCTGCCGGCAGGGCCCAGTCAATGGGAGGCGTGGCGGGGGCCAGGAGAGGCGCAGGAAGGGAGAAGCAGGGTGTTCCTCCCTCTGTCCGTGTCGGGTGGCACTTTTGGCAGTGTGGGGACTCCTCTGTGGCACCAGCTCCCGTGGGAAAGTCCCTTCTTAAATTAAAAAAAAAATTTTTTTTTTTAAAGACTTTATTTGTCAGAGAGAGAGAGCACAAGCAGGGGTAGTGGGAGAGGGAGCAGAGAGTTGAGCAGGGAGCCCAACACAGGACTCAATCCCAGGACCCCGGGATCATGACCTGAGCCAAAGGCAGACACTTCACCCACTGAGCCACCCAAGCGCCCTGGAAAGTCCCTTCTTTTAAAAGTTCCACTGCTGGGGCACCTGGGTGGCTAACTCAGCTGAGCGCCTCTCTCTTGGTTTCGGCTCAGGTCATGATCTCAGGGTCGTGAGATCAAACCCGGCATCGAGTTCCATGCTCGGCGTGGAGTCTGCTTGGGATTCTCTCTCTCCCTCTGCTCCTCCCCCTGCTCGTGCTCTCTCTCTAAAATAAGTAAATAAATACAATCTTAAAAAAATAAAGTTCCACTGCTGTTCCTACTCCCACGGGAGGCCCCAGCTCCTGGGCTCCTGGGTACTGTCTCCTCCTCTTCCCCTTTAGGAAAAGGGGTGCTAATCTCTAGTGGCCCCATCACTCGTGCGACCGTTTTCCTTTGTTTGAAATACTAGCTATCGGGACGCCTGGGTGGCGCAGTCGTTAGGCGGCTGCCTTCGGCTCCGGGCGTGATCCTGGCGTTCTGGGATCGAGTCCCACATCGGGCTCCTCTGCTGGGCGCCTGCTTCTTCCTCTCCCACTCCCCCTGCTTGTGTTCCCTCTCTCGCTGGCTGTCTCTCTGTCACATAAATAAATAAAATCTTAAAAAAAAAAAAAAAAAAGAAATACTAGCTGTGGTTTCTGTTTTCCTGCCTGACCTGTGGCAGGGCAGGGATTTGAACTCAGATCCTCAGACCCGAGACTGCAGGCTTAGCCGTGACACCGCGCTGCCTCTTACTGGAGCTGTCCTTCCAAGTGTGTGTCCAGCTCCCACCATGGCCCCGGTGCGCAGGCTTCCCTCCTGGTTCCCGTTGTCTAGTAGAGCTTAGCTGCAATTCCACGCACCGCCAGCAGGGGGGGAAGTCCCACCTGCTCTCCTGCAAACTGCTTTGACAGAATTTTATGTTTCGAGAGCTTTCCCCCAGCTAAAAGAAGTAATGCCTTCATTTGTTTGCTGGTTTGGGGGGAGGGGGGTCATGAATGGCTGGTGAGAATCTCCAGCCAGTCAAGATTCTCAGTGAATAGAATTCCTGGCAAGGATAGAGAGCTGACATTTCCCTCCCTGCCTAAACTACATTGGCAGGGAGAGCAAATGCACGATGTCCAAGTGGCTTCTGCCAAAGACAGCTCCCAGCGTCCCAGGCAGGGACCTTCTAATCTAACATGGTGTGTGCTTTAGGTCTAGAAATTCCGTATGGTTAAAATTCCATACGGCACATTCTGGAAGGTATGCTGCTCCCTCCGTTGGCCGACAGCTCTGTGCCTGGCAGGAGGGGGGCATCTGGAGTCAGGAAGACCCAAATTAGCATCTCAGCTCCTTCAGTCACTGGCTGTGAGGTCTTGGGCAAGTTGCCGAACCTCTCTGAGCTTTAGTCTCCTGATCTCTAAACCTGCCCTGAGCGATCATTGAGGGAATGAAACGAGCTGACATGCGTGTTAAGTGCACGGCACAGGCGAGCCATGCCCCTACCCTTTATTCCAGGTTTTTATGGTTTATTTCTTCTCCGTGAAGTCTGAGGCTTCGGGGAAGTAACTCAGGATGTCTAGAGGCTTCTTTGCTCAGGTGACTGGCACCTTTGCTGGCAGGACTCAAAGGCTGGGTGTCACTGGGGCTGTTGACTGATGTGCAGATGGCTTGGGTTTCACCACATCATGGCAGCCTCACCTGGTGGTTCAAGGCTCCGAGAGCAGAGTTCCAGCAGACAAGGTGGGAGCTGTGGTGGCCTTTCATGACGCGGTCTCAGATGTCACAGAGCATCACTTCCACAGCGATCTCTCAGCTGAAATCCTCAAGAGTTCACTCCGGGGGCACCTGGAGGGCTCAGTAGGTTAAGCATCTGACTCTTGATTTCAGCTCAGGTCACGAGATTGAGCCCCACGTTGGGCTCTGCACTTGGTGCGGAGCCTGCTTAAGATTCTCTCTCTCTCTAAACAAACAAACAAACAAACAAACAAAAAACCAAGAGTCTACTCCAGTTCAAGAGGAAGATGTGTGGACCTCATATCTCAATCCAGGAAATAGCAAAGACTGTATACCTGTGTTTGCAAAGCACTCCATTCTTTGACTTCGCCATCCTACTCCCAAGTATTACTCCTCCAAGTAGGTAGGAAATCATTCCTGCACCAAGACAGTCACTCTCGCTCCAACTGTAACAGCAAAAGATTAAGAACAACCCAAATAGAGGACCCAGTGGGGACCGGGTAAGTGAATCATGGTGCATCCACAGAGAAATACTGTGCAGTTAAAAAAAATAAAGTCACTCTATGTGCATTAATATAGAACTATTCTGGAGACTTGTTCTGTGGGGAAAAAAAAAGGCAAGGCGCAAGATGATATGTGGGGTAGGAGGCCTCCAGGTGACCCACAATAATTCTTACGTCCTAGTTCTCATGCCCTGGTGTGGTCCTCTCCCACATTAAGTAGGGTGGATCCGTGTCATTAATAGGATGTGGCGGGAATGCGTGTCTTCTGAGGCCAGGTCATAAAAGGTGGCATGGCTTCCACCTTGCCCCCTTTAGGTTCATTCAGCCTTGGGGGGAGCTGGCTGCCATGTTGTGAGGACACTCAAGCATCCATGTGGTGAGGAACAGAGGCCCCCTGCTGCCAGCCACGTGAGGGCGCCATCTTGGAAGGGGCTTCTCCAGCCCCAGGTGTGCCTGCAGACGATCACGGCCCCGACCGACATTTTGACTGCAGCCTCGTGCGAGACTCAGGGCCAGAACCACCCCCCTGAGTTGTTCCCACATTCCTGACCCTCAGACACTGTAAGCCGATAAAGGCTTATTGATACTTTAAGCTGCTAGGTTTTGGGGTAACTCGTTATGCAGCAGTGCATAAGTAATGCAGCATGTGTAGTGAGCTAACATTGGAGTGACCACTCTAACTCTTCTTGAAGGAAAAAGAAACTGGGCTCGCAGAGGGAGCCGGGTGGCTGAGGTATGGCATTTGGACCGTCTTTTCAAAAGACCAACTGGATGTCAAATCAGTAAATAAAAACTCAGGCAGCCGTCAGAGCAGCGGCTGTGATTAGGCATGCCACAAATCTTTCTCAAGCTACCAGAAGGCCCTCCCGAGTATATGTGGCGGGACCTACAACAGCGGTTTGTGAAGAACAGGAAAGGCTACGGTGGAGAGTCACAGAGGAGCCCCACCACGTACTAGCTGTGTGCCTTGGGGTAGGTCAATGAACATCTCTGAGCTTCTGTTTCCTTATCTGAAAAATGGGGATCATCAGTACAACTGGAGCCTACTGTTTAGCTGATGGCCAGACATGGGGTACACACTTAACAGATCTGGCTTGTTATTATGAACAAGATCCAAGGATCCTGCCCAGGGCCAGGGGAAGGGAGGAGCCCACTGAGCCCCCTGGCCCCACGCCTGGGGGCAGGCTGGAACGGGTGGCCCACAGTGGGAGGTAGAAGCTGGGGGGAGGGTGATGAAGGCCAGGGGGGACCATAGGGAGATAGAGAGAGAGACCCCACTCCAGGATCACCTGTCCCCCCAGTCCCCCACCTTGCCCTGTGCAGGACCTGGGGGTGGGGCAGCCCTGGCTTCAGGGAAGCCCTGGCCTGCAGCAGCCCGCTCCCTCCACGCAGGCCCGGTAGGCCGGTGCAGAGCAGGATGTGGCTCCCGATCGGGCCCCAAGGTGTGCCAGGGGCTGTGTCCTGGCCTTGCCCCGGGGGGACTCACAGCCAAGAGAGGCAAGGCAGGGGCGCGCTGACCACGGAGCATCACTTGGAGGCATGGGGAGGGTTGAGGGGTACAGGCAGGGGCTGAGGAGCCCCAAGATCTGAGCTGCAGTCTGCCCAGAGCTTGGCGCTCTCCCCCGCTGGTGCCAGGAAGAGAGTTTGGATGATGGGCCCCTGTACCCTGTGATGACTCCACAGGAGGGCGGGGTGGAGGGTGGGGGAGACTTGGGGAATTCCCATGCAGGAAATCTGGGCATTGGCCTGGTAGAGCAGAAAGGTGTCAGGAAGCAGCCCCGGGGCTCTGTATCACGGTATGACTTTGGCAAGTCTGGAGCTTGGCCCCCATCTGCCCAGTGGCCACGCCCCCTGGGCCCTGAGGTGTCCACGGGCTGCCTTAGATCAAAGCAGAGATGGGAAGAGGGGTCGCCAGACCCATCCCAACTCTGAGGATGACAAGAGGCTGCGCCCCTCCCTTCGGGGCAAATGCCTGGGAGGCACCCCTCCCCTGGAATGGGGGGAGCTGCTCTGCTTGATTGGGTTGCTTTCCTCGTGACTCATGCTTTCTGGGACCAGCCTTGTCCCCTGGGAAGCACTTTCCAGAAAGGCCCCCATCTGGCCCCCTCTGCCCTGTACAGATATCTAGCCCTCAGCAGCACCCAGCCCAGGCCAGGAAAAGGCTGGTCAGCTCCTGGCTGGGAGGGGGGGTCTCGCCGGGATGGGGGCACCTTTTTTTCTGGAGGGTGACTTGCCCAGTGTACTATTGGTGACATATGAATGTATCAACTTGTCCACAAGGAAACGGCCCTGTTCACCTGCCCCCATTCAGTGATCCCAGTCCAGCGCGCCCCATCTCGGGACAGCCGCAGGAGCCGAAGCCTGGACCCAGCCTCTCCTTTCCTCTTGGCGCGGGACAGTGTGATCAGCGACTGTCCTCATGTCGGTTCCTCTGAAGCCGGAGCAAGAGAAGGGCTCTGCATGTTCCCAGGAAGGGTGGGGGTGGTGGGGCAGGAAGGAGGCTCAGCAAGGGGATGGACCCCACGGAGGGGCTCCCGCTGGAGCAGGGAGGGGCCCCTGGGGGGTTCTGATCAGGGCAGGGATGGAGTGATTACAGCCGCACGTCCTCCGTCTCTGGGGAGGCATGAGTTCCCGGCTCTTCTGCTGCCCCATGGGTTCAGGCGAAGCTGGCGCCAGCAGTGATCGGTGCTCTGACAAAGAGGGGCAGGTGTCAGCCGCAAGACAGGTCCCGGGAGGTGGGGAAGGGGAAGCCAGGCGGGGCACCCTCAGCGCTGGCCGTGCCGCCCGACGCGCTCCATGAGACCTCTCATTATTTCTGGAAAATGTTTGCTTCTCTCCATCCTCATAGCTGCCCTCATCCCTCACTGGGACACCCAGGAGCCTCCGAACTGGGCCCCCTGTCTCCCTCCAGCCCCCACGAACCGCTGTCCACAGAGCAGCAGCGAGGACCTGCTAAACGCAGATCCCCTCCTCTCAGGCTCAGAGGCTAACTCAGCTGCCTCCAGGTGTGGGGAGGTGACATGGAAAAATGAAGCAAGCGTGGGCTGCACAAGCCCGCAGTGCTCCCCAGAGAGGCCTTTTGATGCAGACCAGGGGCAGCCACGGGCAGGGGACTCCGCTGAGCCCCCCAGGCCTGGACCCTGGCTCCTGACTACGAGCAAGGCAGGACCGAGATGGGCAGGATGGTGCGGGGCAGGTTCAAGAAGGCTGTGCTCACCGGCTGCTGGAGAGAGGGAGTCTCGGTAATGTGGGGGAAGGAGTGGGGCCAGGGGACCAGGTGAGAGGAGGGGCAGCAAGCATCAGGGCGGTGCTGCAGGGACAGAGATGGGTGGATGGACACTGCGAGGAGGCCTCCCAGAGGGACGGGGTGTGGGATGGGGAGCAAGCACTCCCAGAGCTTAGGTGGACACACAGGCTGGAGGCTCAGCAACGGACCGTCCATCCCAGAATACTCCTTACCTTTGCTTCCAGGAGCCCTTAGGGCACTTGCGCCAGCAAGCACATGTCCCAGCAGCCCAGACTCCCTGGCAGGGCGAGGGAGTCAGGCTCTCATCTCTGCCTTGCCCCAAGGCCCATGGTGCCATGGTGGGAGGGTGTGAGATTCCTAAGTGTGGAAAGGGGGTTCAGAGGGTGGGCGGCTCAAAGGTCACCCCACCTTTTGTGTCTCCCCGACCCCCAGTGTCCCCATGGTGGGAGAGGCATGGTGGGATAACAGGTCACTCCCTCCACCTCACTGTCCATCCTTCATTCACCCTGTAGGCCGAATGTCCTAAGTATGTGTGAAATGTCCATCTGCTTTGCCCCATCCTACCTCCTTCTCTGGGCCGGTTCCTCAAGGAGGCCCCAGGCCAGGGGAGCAGACAGATGTTAAAGGGACAGTGGCAGCTCTGTGTGGCATGATGGAAGGACATGCAGAGGGTGGGGGGACCAGAGGAGGCCCTGGTCCTTCTGAGGGCATCCGGGAAGGCTTCCTGGAGGTGGCAATGCTGTGCGGAGAAATGCCATACCAGGGAGGGACAGCAGCTTGAGCTAAACCTTGGAGGCACAGGAGGGAGCTCTGAAGAAGAGTGGTGCATTTCTTGGGGTATGTGTGACGCAGGGGTGCCAAGAGATGAGGCCACACAGCAGGGGGTGCAGGGGTCTGCTGATCGGCCAGTCTGTGGGGCCCAGATCTGATGGAAGCTTTCAGGGCACTGGAGTGACATGGTCCAATGTGAGTTTGAGAAGGACCCCTTCCTTGCATAGGGGGACCTGGGGAGGAGGCCAGCGGCCAGGCTCGGGCTGGGACCAGAAGAGGGATAAAGGCAAGGAGAAGTGTGCCGCTGTTGCTGGGGTGTGGCCAGGTGAGTGGGAGAGAGGCGACACCCAGGCAGGTCCCAGGGCCGGTCTGGTGTCCTCAGTTTCCTTGTGTGTAAATAGAGGGGTTTGGGTGTGGCAGACCCTGGGACAGGGAAGGAGAGCCAGCAAGGCCACCTCTGCTTCCTGCTCCCCACCCACCAGCTAGGGATTTGGGGACGAATAGGGAAGCTGTTACGGGCTCTCGAAAAGGCCAGTGCAGGTGCGGCTGCCCCGCCTGGCCTCACATGCAGGCTCCCACATCCAGGGCTGTCCCAGGAGAAAAAGGGATCTTAGCTATTTACAGCCTCCTCCTCCTGGGGGGGCCCCCTGAGGCCGGGTTTCTCAGGACAATCGATGCCATCATTCCGGGAAGCCTGCCCCAGGAGAGGCCCCAATCCCCCGCTGCATTTGCATAGCCACGCTAACAGGAAACAGGACTCATCAGCACTGGCTGGGCCTGGCCAGTCAGCTCCCGGCTCAGCTCCGATGACCCAGCCTGGGTAGCGGGCACCCCCACCTCCCCCAGCCCTCAGCTGGCAGAAGCCCCAGCTGGGAGCTCTGGGTGGCAGCCAGACAGGTGGCCGGAGAGGCGCACCTGGGTGTCAGACATGGAGACTCCAAGCAGGCCAGCTGCGTTTCCCAGGGAAGGAGGAAGGTGCTGTCAACAGCGCCAGCTGGGTGCTCCAGGGGGGTCAAAGGGCCCCATGCTATCACTGAGCAATCCCGGTTCCCAGAAGCGATTGGTCGACTTTCCTCTTGCAGGAAGCGTGCCTGTTGGCTACCTGGCTCCTCTGTGTTCCTTCCCGGCTCCTGCAGCTCCTTTCCCGAAAGACAGCCGGACTTTGAGCAGGAAGCCTATTTCCCAGATGCCCCCAGGAAGTGCCAGGCAAGGCGCAGAACTCCATGCGCTCAGCTGGGCTCAGAAGCCAGGAGTTTGGGGGCCAGCCAGGGCTTGGCCTTGTCAGAGCCCCGTGGGCTGGGAGCCCCGGGGCCTCCTGGGCCTCAGTCCTGCCTCCACAAAACGGTTGGCAGGGAGGGGGACCAGCGTGGGGAGGCGTCCTAGAAAAGCTACTGTGATTCTAGGACTCACATCTGCCTCTCGGTGGCAATGCTCCGGGCCTCTTTACAGCAGCCGTTGAAAGAGAAATCAGATTTGAACATCTGATGGAGCATGGTGGAGGGAGTTTGGCAGTCTCTGAGACGTGCTGTGGACATAGCCGGATGCGGGCTTGGATTCCAGCTCTGCTACTTGCTGGCTGTGTCACCAAGCAAGCTCCCTAAGCATCCCGGAGGCTCCTTTTACACGGCTGGGGAGTAGGGATAAATAGTGGTACCATCCCCCCCAACCAGGGCTGGTAAGGACCCCATCTGATAGGACAATAAAGGCCCTGGTGGGAAGCGAAGTGCAATTTGAGGTGGCCACATGCCCCACCAAGAGGGTGGTAAGCTCCACTCTACAGCATCCGCCCTGGGAGGGGCTACCGTTACCGAAATGAACCCCACATGTCTGGGTTGGGGGCCCTCAGAGCGATCAGAGTTGAGGGGAGGAGGTTGGAAGCACCAAGTAATCTGGAGAAGGACAGAGGAAGAAAAATGCCTGGGTGGCTGGGAAATCTAGGGAGGCTTCCTGGAGGAGGGGATGTCTGAGCTGGTCCCAAGGACTGACAGGTTTGACAATGAGTGTGGCAAGGAAGGATGCCAGGCAGAGGAGTCATCCCGGGCACCCACTGTGCCTCCCCTCCACCACGGGATGCCTGAGCCTTCTCACCTACCTACTGCCAATCTCTCCCTTGGCCCTGGGGTCCTCAGATCCCCATCAATGGGGATACCCCTTTACCGTGACATGAGAGCCATCATCACAGACGAGGCCGGACAGCCTGATAGCACCACTCCTGGTGGTCTGGGCCTCGTCCTTCCCCGTGCGACCTGCCCCCTGTCCTCCGGGGTCTCTGCTGTCAGCCTTCTGACATCCCATCTTCTGGCCATTTTTCAGTGAAAACTCTTTCTAAATGAACGAAAGCGTGTCGTAGTTCTCAAATACTTGGAACTTGCTTTTCCTTTAAGTACACACCAGTGATGTTTTCCTAAAGGAAGAAATATTCCAGTTTTCATGGCTGGGGATGGTCCATGGTAGGGATGGACTATAAGGAACTTAACCAACTCTGTAATCCTAGCAAACATTTCTTGATGCAGCTGAGGTGTGAGTGGGCAAAAGAATAAGAGCCCAGAACCCTTTTGTTCTGAGTTCTGATCCTGACTCCACTTTCCAGAGCTGTGTGACTCTGGACAAGTTGCTCAACCTCTCTGGTTGTTCTTGGCTTCCTGGAAGATGGGGAAAGAGCAGCTTCTGCTCACACCTTGTGGTGACACTTCCTGGACACCTTGTGTGTGAGGTGCTTAATTAAGCCCGGCACCCCACAGACGAACAAGAGGCGCTCCATCTGTGGTGTCCGGGGGCGGTGGTGGCGGTGGTGGTGGTGTGACTTGAGCCAGCCCTGAATTCACAGTCTGGGGGGTGAAGGGCTCACTTGTGACCACAGTGAGGAAGAGGTAGAGGGAGAAACTGCTCCAGGCTGCCTCCTCCCCTCTGCACCTCTTCCAAAGAACACGACTGAATCTCCTTGAGGTTGGCTGCTCTCCAAATTCCCAGAACCATCTGGGGCTGGTCCACCCACAGGCTGATGACACGTGTGCCTCCGCCCCACGAGTCCCAGCATCCTCAAAAGTCATCCTTTGCGGAGAAAACCACACTCAGGTCCGCCTGAAGCTCCACCCCACCTTCAGGGACCCCTTCCTTTGCTTGGGCACTGTCCTCTCCCTCCCCTTTTCATGTGCAAATTAATGCCCCTGATGGCTATGCAGACGCCTCCAGTGAGAGTCACCACCGAGGACCAAGGACCGAGGGGGCCCCCGGATGTGTGGGCAGATGGATGGAGGCACAATTGCCCCACTCCCAAGGGGGCGCCCAGCAAGAGGGCAAGAAAGCCCCAGCCTTCAGCTGGTCAAATCCCCAGCACCAAATTCCCCTGCGGGGATGGCCGGAGGCAGCCTCATGTCCCCAGAGTCCTTGCCACAAGCCTTCTTATTTCTGCCTCTCATCCCCAAGTGCTCCCTGAGGATCTCCCGGGCCTGGGAGGCAGTGCTGCCCACCCTCCAGTCCCCTCTCCCAGCTGCTCAGCGGCTCCGAGTCTCAGTTTCCTGCAAAACGCCAACAGCGAGGCTATCAGACACAGTGACACTGGTGATGGTCAACTGTGCAAGTGGGAATCAGATGGAATGTGAACAAGGTCGCGGGCCATCCTCTGGCCACGTCCTGGTAGGTGGAAGAGGACTAGAGGAGATGTAAGAGCCCTTGGCATGGTGCCTGACTCCATAAATGTTCGTGGTCACTGCTGTTATTTATTGTGGTGGGTGGTGGGCTGTGACGTGGGATCTCAGCCCCCAGAAACTCAGCCAGAGCAGAGGGAACGGGAGGTCCACCCCTGCTCCGCCCCTAGGGATCTCCAAGCTCCCCAGCAGCCGTGGGCCGGGCTCCAAGTCCCCCCTAATGGGGCTGGACACTCCTTGCTGAATCGTTGATAGACAGTTCTCCCAAAAAGCCCTGGTTCATTGTCCGCTAGGCCCAGGAGAGGGTGGGAGGGGCGCCGTGAGTTGAAGGCCCCGAGGCCGCCTTCATGGCCGTGACTCAGGAGAATCCTGCTCAGCCCCTTGGTGTGTTATCCGTGGCGGGAGTGATTAAGTGGGGAGTCATGGTGTGTGCCATGCGCCCTGGCGAGTCATCGCCTGGCCTCTGACCTCCTTCTGACTCAGGGCTGGCCTCTCCTCCCCTCCCCCGGGGGCCAGGCCTCTTCTCAGCGGGGCTGGGGAGGCAGGTACTGCACATTTCATTCATGGGTTCATTTTTCGCATCCGTCCATTCACTGAGTTAGATCAATCACGGTGGCTCATTCAGGCGACTCAGCAGCTGGGCCGGCCGTTCATTCATTAGTAATAAGCCCAGCAGCCCGTCTGTGGGCCATGCTCCCGGCGGCTGCCTGTAGTCCTCCTGGGGCCCAGGAAGAGGGCTGTCGTTGCCCTTCCTACAGACAGGAAAGCAGAGGCTGCTGTCCTTCTTGAGCCAGGCCCCCCGCCGCTGGGGTGGGCACCCCTCCTCTGTAACAGCCGGAGGGCAGCTCCCGGAGTGCCGCGTGGAAAGGTAAGCCTTGTCCCAGACTGTGACCCCTGACAGCAGGGCCCGGTTGGCCACCGTGTCCCTGGGCCCATCATAGGCTTCTTCACACTCCTCTCTTGGAGATGGGCCTCAGGAAGGCCAACCATAGTCTCTCGAGGCTATGTAAGATCCCCAGACCGACATTCCCCCCCAGCCCCCAGGAAGGCCAGCACCTTCCCTCCAGCTCTTGTAGAACTTCCAGAGACTTCCAGGGTTCCCACCATCTCCTCATCCTCTGGACCCAGGCAGAAAAATTCAGCCCTTCCGTCAGTGTCTCAGAACAAACCCCACATTCCCACGAGGCATTTGGGAGAAGTGCGGGTTGCCCAGGACTGGGGGATGGAGGAGTTGTCAGGGAAAGGGGGTCAGCAGCAGCAATGCCTGTGGTTTCAGACTGACAGCCCACGGCAGATGGCAGAGTGCCGATGTTCTGCTAGAGACCCCCTGGGTGAGGGGATTTCTGCAAGATGGGATTTCTCCGGGGCTTTCGTAGATTCCCCATGAGCTCGTCTTCTGTGGGGAGACTGGGGGTGTGTGCGTTCCCCCACCAGGCCCGGCTGAGTTTGCTTTGGTTGATGCTCTGGGGGCTTCACAAACGGGAGACGGTTTTTCCTACTGCTGCTGCCTTGGCTTGAGATGGCAGCAAAGCGGGTGGTGCCAATCCAGACCCCAGACCGCCCGCCCCACTCCACCCCTGCCTTTCCTGTCTTGGACTTTCGGTTTCTCACTGGAGACTCTTTCCCCTCCCTTGCGTGTGGCTGCGTCCCCAGGCCCGGTGGGCAAAGTGAAGCCCCCTGTCATGGAGGGGGAGCTCTTCGGGGTCTTGCCTTCATGCTGGTCCTCTGTTCCCGCCCCCCTGCACATTCTGTTCCATGGCCACGTCCCTGGGCATCACATGAGCAGAAAGAGAGCCCAGCTTACATCATGCGCAGTTTACCTTGAATTCCTTCTTTCTTGCTGGGTCCTGGGATTTCCTTTTCTTTCTTTTGAGCTTATCCTCCTAACCACCTTCCCTGAAGGGCTTCCCCAAACCCCCGGAGATAAAGCCCAGGCTCCTTGAAACAGCATTGCCAGCCCCACACTGGACTTCATTTGATTTGCACAATTCCAGGAAGGAAGTATGGCTGTGCCCATGAGCCAGATGGGGACACTGAGGCACAGAAGGGCAGAAGGAGCCCTGACTGGTGTGGCGGGGAGGGGAAAATGGGGCTCTGGGGTCCACGCCTCCTGTTCCACCCACCTCCTGGGTGCCAGCCAGAGGCCCGGGACCCACAGGAGCCCTGCCCAAGGCTGCCTGACCACTCCCTCTGTCCCCAGAAGTGGACACGTGGCAGGACCTGCCAGGATCCACTGGCACGGGTGCCCAGCAGGTAAACACTGGGTGTGGTCCTTCCTTCTAGGAACGGGCTGCCTGGAGATTTCCTTCAAAGAAGTGGGCGAGGCCCTGCCCATCACGGACACCCCCCCGGGCTGGGCCATTCCCTGGGCCGGGGCTACTCGGGCGGCAGCGTTGAGCCTCCCGGCTTTGCCAGTGAGGACGTGAGGTCAGAGCGTGAGATCCCAGGCTCTGAAGTCAGAAGGACTGGGTCCCGGCCCCTACTCTGCTCTGAGCAGCTCAGGGGCCCTCAGGCTGGTCACCAACCCTCTCTGGCCCTCGGCTTGCCCATCTGTGCAATGGGGCGGGTAACAGCTTGCCTGCAGTTGGTTGTGGCTAGAGCGAGAGGCCCTGTGGGTATCCTTACACCAGCCTCTCTGGGCCTCAGCTTCCGTCTCTGTGACATGGGGGAACAGCAGGGCCTCCTTGTAGGCTCAGGAGGAGGAAAGGAGCCTTTGCATGCAAACTGCTGGGAGCAGGGCTGGGTGGTGGCATGGCTGCCGGGGCTCCCTGGGACTGTGGTCATGCCCCAGACGTGCCAACAGCAGGCAATTTCATACTCACTCCTGCCGACAGCAGAGACCCATCTCTTGTCACTTGCCAGCCTCTTCTGGTGCAAATGCAGTCCCTTTTGGGTTAACTCTTCCAAGGACTCTTGTCTTGTGGTTCCTTCTCGCTCTGTCCCTTTCACCAGGGGTACCAACCTGAAGGGAGATCTCCTTCTGCATCTGACGGTCCCTGGATCCCCGCCCAGCCCCGGAAGCCCTGGATTGGCATCTGCCCATCTGGGCAGCAGGCTGCTCGGGTCTGGGGGTCCCCTGCACTGTGGGAGACATCACTAGCCACCCCCCGCCCCGAGATGCCTAGTTCTCCTCTCCTCCCAGGTGCGGGTTGCTGTGCTCCTGGGCCTTCTGTGGCTCGTGGAATGTGAGCAGGTGTCATGTGTCGCCTCTCAGCTGACACACACAGCTGCCCAGGAAGATGCCTCAGGCTCATGTGGGTCTCAGGGCCACGTCCGCCTCTAGGATGTTCCACCAAGAAGCAGGACGCCCACCTCCTCGTGCTTTCCACTGGGTGCCCTCCACCCTGTTGGGGTTTCCACGGCCCCACACCCATCTTCTCCCCCTGGGCTGAGCCGGGGTGGTCTTGCTTTTTTTTCCCAGCAACCACGAACCTGATCTCTGTTTCTATGCGTTCTCCTTTCTTTTCAAGTTTCCACGTATACGTGAGGTCATACGGTATGATTCTTGCTCTGCCTGACTTACCTCACCAAGCACGAGACTCTCACGGTTCATCCACGTTGTCCCAAATGGCAGCATTGCCTTCCTTTTTTTATGACTGGGTGTAGATACATTTTCTTTACCCGTTGACCCACTGGGGTCACTCGGGCTGCTCCTGGGTCCTGTGAATGATGCCGCAATGAACACGGGGACGCAGATACCACTCGGACACAGTGATTCCGTTCTCTTTGGATACACACCCAGAAGTGGGATTGCTGGATCCTATGGGTAATTTTCTTTCTCATGTTTTGAGGAAGCGCCACATTCTTCTCTGCGGTGCCTGCACCGGTTTGCATCCCCACCGCGGTGCACTGGGGTCCCCTTCTTCCTCACCAGCACCTGTCTCTGGTCTTCGTGATGGCAGCCATGCTGACAGGCGTGAGGGGGTAGCCTGTCGTGGTGAACAAACGTATTTTAAACCCGATGCTTTGAAAAAGTACTGTTAATGGGAAGTGACATTTCAGTGGAACGCCAGTCCGGCTGGCCACATGTCTCGGGGAAGTGTAAATAAGTACGGTGAAAATCAAAGAAAAGAGTCACTTCTGGCTTCAGAGGTGGCCTGTTGAAGGTAAGGGGGGGGGTCCTTCTTTCTTTTTCAAAAAGGGGGGATCAGCAAAAGTTTAAAAGGATATTAAAGGGACGCCTGGGTGGCTCAGTCGGTGAAGCATCTGCCCTCGGCTCAGGTCATGATCCCGGGGTCCTGGGTCGGGCTCCTTGCTCAGTGGGGAGCCTGCTTCTCCCTCTCCCCTCCCCCTGTTTGTGCTCACTCCCACTCTCTCTCTCTGACAAATAAATAAATAAAATCTTTAAAAAAAAAAAGAAGGCTGTTAAAGATGGAGAAGCACCCCATGGAGACTTTCTTTTTCCTTTATCTGACCGACCGAAAGGGGGTAGAGAAAGGGGTTGTTCTGTCCGCCGTGCTCTGAGGTGACGTGAGACCCCCAAGGCCTCTCTCCTGCTTGGGGAGGCCCAGCAGGGCGTGCAGAGCCCCTGCAGGAGCTGGGGGCTGGGCTGGAGGAAGCCCTAACCTCCCCAGGTGCCCCCGCGCCCAGGCACTCCATGGATGCAGTGTGGGGAGAGGGCTGCCTCCTCTGGGAGACAGGGCCGAGTCCCCTGCACGGAGGGCAAGCATCCTGGCACAGGCAGAGGGGAAGGTAGTGTGACTGGCCACCGTTGCAGGCTCCAGGAGCGCATGCACATGAGGGGCACTTACCTCCTGCAGGGCAGGGCCTGGGTGCAGAGCTTCCCGCCCAGCTGGGGGCGAGGGGCAGGTATTGGGGTAGGCCCGTTGGGGTGGGAATCAGTCCCAGACTCATCTCCCAGATCTGTGACCTTGGGCAAGTCTCCTAATCCATCCGTGCCTCAGTTTCCTTACCTGGAAAATGGGAGATCATAGTGCCTACCGCACAGGCTTAAGAGATGACCTGGGATGGCTCGTGACCACGGGCTTAGCACAGCGCCCGATTCAGAGGCAGTACTCGGTACAGGCTAGCGGCCAAGACACCGACGACGAAGAAGAGGGTGAACAGAATGAGGATGAAGAAAATGGCACATGTGCTCCTGGGCTCAGCCTTCAGGGTGCACTCCCCACCGTGTCTCTCACCAATGGCCCCCTCACGGCTTGGAAGCATAGGGGGTAGAGGGGAGAGTGGCTCCAGAGCCTGCAGAGTCCCGGGGCTCTGCCGGACCCCACGGTGGGTGGCCTCTGGGGCTGCCTCTCCGAGGCTGGGGGCCCCCCTCTGGGCACACACGTGGTCTCCACAGCCCCCTGCCCAGCCTGGGACACTCCTGCCGAGAGGCTCCAGGGACAGGGAGATGCCTTCCAGCAGCCACTCCCTGGAGTCAGAGACCAAGGAAACCCATTCATTCACCCTCCTGCCGCATTCCAAGGAGAGGGTGGTTGTGTCAGCAGCGCTGGGGGCCCCAGCCACTCGCCAGCCCTCCCCTGGGCAGAGTGCGGGGTCTGCCTGTGGGCACTTTAAGACGTCTGAGCTTGCATTTGCCAGGAGGAGAAACCGAGGCTCAGAGATGGGAAGGCACTTGTTCTTGGTCACACAGAAAGCTGATGTTGGAGCCACGGTCCCTCCAATGTGCCCCAGGGCCTTTTCGCTGGCCTTTCCCTCTGCCTACGATAGTCTTACCGCCCAGACACCCCTTCCCTGCCTCCTTCGATTTTTCTTCTTCCTCAGCACAAACTTCCCCGATCTCTGTGTGGAGCTGCACCCCTTCCTCTCCTCCCCAGCTGGCCCAACCCTCCTTCCTCAGCTCTCTCTACTTTCTCGTGTGCTCTACGCTTGCTAGTCACTGTGGGATTTATGGGCTTGTTTTCTTTATTGCCTGCCTCCCCCTGCCAGGAGCTCAGCTGCAGGGGGCGCGGAGTTTTGCCTGACTTGTTCCCGGCTGCCTCCCCAGTGCCTAGTACAGTGCCTGGTACACAGTAGGTGCTCAATCAACGTTTGCTGAATAAATGTTCCAGTGACGGGGAAAGTTCAATTTGCCTCCCCGCCCACTGGGGCTTCCCAGGGAGGGGTCGGAGGGCAGAGGGGCTCTGCAGTCACCTCTTCTCGGTGACAGATGTCATCAAGGGCAGGGTACAGTTCCCAGGGTATTTTGGCAGGAGCCACCCCCAAAGGACTGTTCCTACCCAGGCAGATTGGCAAGAAGCCCAGAGTCGATAAAGCGAGGGAGATAAGCAGGTTCAAGAGAAAAGAGTGAGATAGGGCATGCTCTGGACAGTTCCTGCGAATTCTCTGGGCAGGTGAAGGGGGGGGGGTGTTCCCTCCGCCAGGGCAGCTGGAGCTGGCAAGGGCCCCCGCTTGGGCCCAGGGGAGGCGTGGGGTGGGGACTCCTGGCTTTGCTCTCTGAGAGCCCAAGGGTACAACTGGGAGCCTCACAGACTCTAGCTCCACCACTTCTGAGCTGGGTGGCTTTGGGCCTGGGTTCCTCATCTGTAAAATGGAGATAATACTAACAGCAGTGTGGTAGGGTTTGCGGAGGATAAACAGATCAGGCGTGCAAACCGCTTAGCTGGGGTTGGCACGTACAAAGTGTCC
Organism: Ursus arctos; assembly: GCF_023065955.2. Lineage (NCBI taxonomy): Eukaryota > Metazoa > Chordata > Mammalia > Carnivora > Ursidae > Ursus > Ursus arctos. The sequence goes on along the minus strand of NW_026622874.1, from coordinate 74,392,567 downwards.
AGGAATCAGGAGCAGTACCACTCACCAGCTGCATGCGTGGGAGGGGATCATCCGCATGAGAGGAGGTTCTTACCCCGGCTGCACGTGGCAGGACCAAAGTCAACCACAGCTGGGACGGACTAGGAGCAAGTGGAGAGAGGGGAGCAACCGGCCACAGGAATGTGTTGGATGGAGAGGGGAAACCTGAGGAAGCTCTCCAGAGGAGGTGAGTTCTGAGCTATGCTGGCAAATGGGAAGGATTCGAAAACTGACAACACTCTGTGCTGGGGATGCTGGGGGAGAGAGGGCAGGTGGCTCGGGGGGGCGCCAATGCTCTGGCCTTTCCAGAAAGCCATCTGACAATTTGTAGCCAGAGCCTTGAAGTGATTTCTGTTTCTACCATCTGGTAATCCCCAGGCTCAGAACATCTCCCAGGGATCGATCATATACAATGTGGACTCAGGTTTACATACCAAGTTGTGCACCGCAGGATGACTTGAAATAATGAGTGCAAACAACTTCCATGTCCACCCATGGGCGACAGCTGACCCTGAGGGACACATCCCTGCAATGGACCTTTGACACTCTTTGGAAATAGAGCTTCTACGAACACAGGGAGATGCCGAGACGGTGGGGAGGGTGGCGGGGGCTGAGTGTCAAAAGCACGACACGAAGTTACACGCACTGTATTATTTCAACGGCTTAAAGGCATAGAAAAAAGACTGGAAGGGAATCTGCCGGCAGAGGCTTCCCTGCCAAGGGTTGACTCTTAGCATGGGAACTATGGAAAATACTATGCTTCTGAACTTTGCCAAACTGTCACCAAAACTATGCAGTCCTTTGGCAATTGGTGCAAGAGAGAAGAAGGCAAAAATCGAACACATCAAAGGAAGGAAGGAACAGAGGAGAGAGAAGGTAGTGGACTGCTCGGTGCAACGAACCTGTCGGTTTTACCTCCTAAGTGTCATGGGTGACCCACTTCTTTTGTGACCTCTCCATGCTGCGGTGGGCCCCTCCCGACCCTCCTCCTCCTGCAAGTCCAGGGATCTCTCGCAATGAGTCTCATCTGTCACTTCTTGGCTTTGAACGCTCCTGTGCTTGCCACTGCCCCCAGCAGCAAGGCTAAGCTCCCGGGGCAGGCTTGGGGGCCTCGGGTGGCCACGCGGGCAGGCGCCCTGGGCACAGGCTCCCGTCAGGGTGTGCTCCTGCCTTTCTGTCTGTCTCACCATCACCTGTCTGTGCTGAGCCCAGCCTGGCCCAGAAGCCAGCCCTGCACAGTGGGGCCTCGGCACGAGTAGTGGATTGAATGAACTAGCCAGGTGGTTTCCTCCCTCGCTGGAAGAGTATGTGGGGACAGGGAACCTGGGGGACCCTCGAGGGCTGAGCTACCCTTCTCAGACCCATTCTCCAGATGAGGAGACGGAGGCCTGAGAAGTTGTGTCTTGTATCTTTTGTGCAGGTGGTAGGGCTGGAAAGGAATGGCCTGCCTGCCTACCTGTCTGTGTGTCTGTTTGCTGGGAGAACCTGGTCTCTGGGAGGTCGGTGACTGTGTGCAGGTCACATCCGTGTTCCTGGGAGCACACACCTGTCCAGTGGCTAGTCCACATGCACTTCTAAGTGATGGTCCCCATGAGGAATGTGGGCCCATCGTCCCCAGATTTGACTTTTAGAGAGAAGCCATCAATCCAGCTATTTATAGGAGATCTGCACTTCGAAGACGTTGGCTCAATTTCTCTTTAAAAGCCCGCTCAGGTGGCATGGAACCTGCCACTGGGTGGTGAGCCAGCAGCAGCATGCAACAGGGGTGCAGCAGAGGGTCCCCCGCCTGCAGAGCCCCTGCAGCCGCCTCTGAGGTCTGGCCCCCCCACCCCACCGACTCCCACCCTCAAGCACCTGCAGGGTCTCCCTTCTTCCATCCAAAGAAGGGCAGGCCGATGGCGGAGCTACACAGGGCCCAGGGCAGGGCAGCTGGGGGAAGCCAGGTCCTTCTCACCAGGGCACAACCTCAACCAATAGGGTGGGAGAGTCCGTGGCTGGGCTCCTGACCTCTGTGCTCTCCAAGGCAGTCGTGAGGTGGTTCTGGGAGGTTCTGCGGGGGGTCCACAGCGGGGCCCGGGCACCAGGGCGCCGTCGCTGTTCCCGGTCCTGCGTGCTGGGATCACCATCTGAGAAACCAGCTGGCACCCATGGCCTCGTCTCTGGCTCTGCTCTCAGCGTTCTTCAAACTAAAAACAACAGGATTTGGAATATATTGAACAAAAGTAACTTGAGGTGTGCCGGGTGCCCTGAAGGAAACAAGTGGACGCTGTTAGAAGAAAGCAGGGGGCTGGGGCGCCTGGGTAGCGCAGTTGTTAGGCGGCTGCCTTCGGCTCAGGGCGTGATCCTGGCGTTCCAGGATCGAGTCCCACATCGGGCTCCTCTGCTATGAGCCTGGTTCTTCCTCTCCCACTTCCCCTGCTTGTGTTCCCTCTCTCGCTGGCTGTCTCTATCTCTGTTGAATAAATAAATAAAATCTTAAAAAAAAAAAAAAAAAAGAAAGCAGGGGGCTGACTCTGGAACTGGCTCTGGCAGGTGACAAGACTGCTGCACTGGGGGGACCGGAGGCATAGCTGCTGCAGGTGCCACGGTGGGGGAGAGTCGCTCGGAAGAAAGGTGCGTGCACAGGGCCTGTCCTGGCAAAGGGCTCAGGTCTTCCGGATGTGGCCGCAGTGAGCGATGGAGCGTGGCCAAGGCTTGTTCTCATCTTGACTGCCCTTCGGTCACCTGAGGGCCATAAAAGGATTCCATGGCTCAGCCCCACCCCAGAGGTGCTGGGTCGAGGCACCTGAGAGGGGCCTGGGCATCGGGTACTTTCCAAAGCCACTCCTTGCTTCTAGCTGGGCTGCTGGTGAGGACCACCGGCAAGGTGAGCCCAGGCCAGGCCGGGTGTCGAGTGCTCGGCTGACTTGTCCCCGCTATACCCCTGAGGCCCCTGCCAGGGATGGCCCTGGTTTAACCATGCGCTCAAGGGCCGAGCAGCTGAGTAACAGTGCAGGGACTTGAACCTGGGCTGCTGGCTCTGAAGCCACTAGGTCCTGCGTGAGGCTTTGTTGGAGGCAGGGATGTTAGCAGCTGCAGCAGCTGTCCCAGCTCAGACACCTGGGGAGGGTCGGGGACACAATCTCCAACGGCGGAAAGTAGAGCCCTCAAATGCTTCTGTCCTTGTCAACAGGCCCTGGCAGACACCAGACCGAGGACAAACAGGATGAGCCTCGAGGCCGGGGCGATCGGCACAGACACACGAATGGAATTCGGGCTTTGGGAATTTGGGACTACGTCCAAGAATGGTTCCATCCATCCATCCATCCTTCCTTCCAACCATCCATCCATCCAACACACATTCAGAGACAGCCCACAGCATGCCAGGTCCTGCACCCAGCCTCGGGGAGACTGGGTCAAATAAGACACGAGCCTTGGCTTTAGGTGAGCCTGCTGGAGAAGGAAGATGAAAAAAAAAAAAAACAAACCAATCAACCCCAAAAATGAACCCACGGCTGGCACCACCTGTGACCTACGATATCTGTGCCACAGCAGCATCTCCCATCTGGTGGTCCGGAGATTCTAAGGGGTACAAGGACACAGACTTCAAAGCCGGAGTCCCACAGTGAGCTGCTGCTGCTCTTTGATCAGTCCTTCCGATCCTGTCAGAGAGAAAGTCTTGGCTGGGTGCTCACAGGTCTCTCACACTAGCCGGTCTCCCGATTACAGACACAGGGTGGGCCTTGGGCCTGGAGCCCCAGGCAAGTAATGGGAGGTGGTTCAAATTTAACCACATGGATTTACTTGTATTGTATGTGCTTGTATGGGATCTTTAATTTCTGGCGAATATAGTGGGTTGAATGGTGACTTTCCCCTGCCCCCCAAAAATAGTCCCCATCCCCACCCCCAGCACCTGGGAAGGTGACCTTATTTGGAAATAGGGTCTTTGGAGATGTAAATGAAGTTAAGGATCTCTAGGTGAGATCATTATGGATCAGATGGGGTCCCAAATCCAATGACTGGCGTCCTTCTAAGAGAAGGGAGGTTTGACATGGGGGACAAGGGAGGACGGACTGCGTGAAGACACAGGGAGAATGGAGTGAGGCGGCCACACGTCAGGCCCGCCAGGACCGCCAGCACCACCAGGAACCAAGAGGGAGGTGGGGAACGGATGCTCCCTCTGAGCCTCCAGAGGACACCAGCCCACCCGACCCCTTGATCTCAGACCTCGGGTCTCCAGAACAGTGGGAACACATTCCTGTTGTTTTGAGCCACGTGGTTTGTGGTCATTTGTTACGGTGGCCCTGGGAAACACATACAGTAAGTGGTGCTGGTTTTGTGTTTGGGCTTCCAGTGGTAAAGTCTCTCCCTTTTTAAGCACATTGAATTTATAAGGTCAGTCAAGAGGTGAGGAAATGGTAATTCAGGAGTGTTGAGGCGGGCACCATCTGGAGGGAAATCAGGCTGAGCCAGTGGCGTGGGGCCCGGGAGCAGGGTGGGCTAAGGGCCACGGCGCTGAGGTTCTGGGGTGGGTGAGGTGCCTGGAGGGCAGGGGAGGCCTCCTGCTGCCCCCTCTGCACACTCGAGTAAATTCCTGGGAAGCCCCATGTGTTCCCGTCTGGGTGATTCAGACCCATCTTCCTTTGGGGAGAAGCGCTTCAGATGGGGAGGGTTTTTTCCCACTGCTCTGAAGTGCCACGAGGTGTCAGGACAGGAGGGGAAGGGGCTTTCCAGCAGGCCCTGGGCCGGGAAGCCGTCTTCCCTGAATGTGGCACCCAAGGTCATCGGCTGGCGGGATGCTGCCTGCCCACCCTCACCGGCTCCTTCACGTTCCAGCTGCCGTCAGAAGATGCAAGGCCCGGCCGGCCAGGAACCTGCACCAGGGCAGACTCCCGTAGGCCTCACCTCCCAGCGGACTCCCACCAGGAGCTAGGTGGCCCCTTCTTGCCCGAGGGCACATAGTGCTCCCCGTGAAGCCCTTGAACCTGGTGCAGGTGCTTCCCAGTCTGCCTTACAGACAGGAACCAGGGACTGGAAGAGCAAAGTGACTAGTCCCAGACCACCAAACAAGCCCAAGGCCTTTCCCAGCTTTGAGCCTGGGCTGGGAAGGGGGCTGGGGAAGCTGCCACAGAGGGAGTCATGCCCAGAGCTCCTGAGGCCCCCTGCCTTGAGCTGAGCCCTTTGCCTGTGTGACTCCCTCCGGCCTCACGATTCACAAGGCAGGCCCAGTCCTGTCCTTACTTTGCAGATGAGGAGACCCAAGCACAGGGAGACGACCTGGCCATGGCAATGGCTGCAAGGCTGCTGTGTGCTGGAGTCTGGCTCCAGATTCTGCCCTCTGAAGAGAAGCCAGCATTTCCCTAGAGTCGGGAGGCAGAAGAGGAACGAGCCACCCATCTGTGGCTGCATGCACTGCACAGAGGGCTATGAGCCAGACCACCTCTCGGGGTCTCAGGGAGTAGCTCTTGGGCAGCGCACGGCTGTGATCATGGACCAGTGTTCTAGGTGGTTCCAGCACCCCTTCACCTGAGAACTACTGCTTCACCTCCTTCTTCCTGTAAATAGCCTGAGGACACTTGGCCCAGCAGCCAGGGTCTCAGCTGGTATGGGCAGCACAAAGCACACAGGCCTGGACTTGCACTCCAGGGCCCTTGGGAAGGTTGCTGAGCCCCACAGGGTCTCGGTTTCCTCATCTGTGTGAAAGCAGTGCCGTGTTCCTGGCACCTGCCCATCACCCTCACTCCCGGTGCCGTCTCCACAACCTGGGGGCCAGGCCCTTGGCTGGCCCAGAGAGACCCTACATCTGCTGTCCTCAGTTCTGTCCCCCCTTCTCCTGGAGGATCCTTCTAGCAAGTTCCTTTTTCTAAACTGAAGTCACTGGAAAGCGTGAGTGCCCACGTGCCCACGAGGCAGGGCTACTCTGGGCGTGGGTAAGGCAGCACCCAGCAGGCCACGGCACAGAGCAGGATCCAAGCTCCACCCAGGGACCCCCCATGCCTTCGCAGCCCCAGGCCTCATGGGCAGACTTCCTAGGAACTGAGCCCCACCCTCAGCAGCGGCCTCCACCTTCTGTCAGAAACGCCTCAACTCCTGGCATTAGGCGGGTGTCCCATTTATGTTCTGGACTCAGTTTGGGTTTTACCTCAAGGCCCAGAAGATCCTGCCTGTTTCTGGGCCAGGTTTAAGCCGGAGAACCTGGGAACCCATTTCCAGGGATTTCTGGAGCTCACGCCGGTGCATGCCGAGGTGTTCCGGAACGGGCCAGATTTCACCAGACTCCCGAGCCCTTCCCACTTCCCCTGGCCCATTGGCACATGCGAGCAATGATGCAGAGGCACATCCTGTGCTTAACCCACTAATGGCCCCATTCCACAGATGCAGAACCTGAGGCTTGGAGGGAGGGCCTCCTGCCCAACGGGAGGCATGCACAGCACAGACCGAACTCACTGCACCGGACTGGGCTTGGAGCACCTTCTGAAGGCAGTCTGCTGCACTGGAGTCTTCCCAGCCCTGCCCCACCCCCCTCTCAGGAGCCGGGGAATACCTGGCCCCGGGTGGGGGCAGGGAGAGGCCCAGCCGCCGCCACGGGCCACGGGGTCAGGCCGCAGAGAACCTTCCCATCGTCGGGCCACGGCCTCCCTACCACAGCACCACGGAGCAGCAGCCACATTCTTGGTAACTTTTTCTCTTTTATTGCCAAGCTCCAATTTACCAGGAAGTTCCAGTTTTCGTTTCCACCCTCGTGTCAGTGCCCACAGAGCATGAGTCAGGCTGGCGAGAGCAGGTACTTCCCTGGAACGGTCCCTTGGCCCAGAAGCATGAGGGTTTCCCAACCCCTGGCTCCTCCTTGGGACAAGAATTATTTACATATTTTCACCTCAGAGGGAACGTAAGGAACCCTGACAGTTTATGCCCAATGTCAACACGACTACATTAAATGCTGCTTACTTATTGCGTCTAGAGAAGATGAGCATCCGTTCACGCCGTGCCTTTACTTCTAACAGTGCATCTGAGACCTTAGAGAAATCTAGTGTATGTCTTGAAAGAGGTATGTCTGTCCTTCGCTCCCACCCGGGGTGGGGGGTTTGCTAACGCAGGGGCGGAGGTGGGGGCAGCTGCCTTCTGTGGAGAGCAGGGAGCAGACCGGCTGGGTGGAGGGAAAGACAGCAGGGAAGGCCTGCAGTGGTGGAGGCCCTCCTCCCGCCCCTCCCCGGGACGGTGGTCTCCCGTACTCTGGCTGTGGCTTTGGGGCTCATCCTGGAGAGCTCCCGGCCTTACCCAGTCTGACCTTCAGCGAGAGGCGCCCTCGCTCTCTCAAGCCCCTGAACTGGAGGGACATACACTTCTCCACAGAAACTTTTAAAGCTGAGGTTTGAGGGTTCATGGGGCCAACCCTGCCCCTGACCTGGCAAACCCAATGGGCCTAATGGATTGGAGGAGGGGGTGGGCCTGGCCCTTCTCTCTGTAGGGACACAGAGATGGTAGGCAGGGTGGGCTTGCCAAGCTTGACCCCAGAAGTCTGAGCCCAGGAGGGCACGGTCCCCACTCCTGCTCTGCAAGGATTCCCAGCTCTACCTGCCTCTGCCTGACCCCAGGGTCCCAGCACAGCCCGTCTGGGCTGGCCTGCCTCGGAGTGCCCCTGTTGTTAGGTTTATGGGGTGCTACTGAAGACACAGCATGCCTGCGGCTACCATGATGGTCAAGACCTAGCAAGGCAGGTCCTTCATCAGAGCCAAGACGGCTGCCTGCCTCCTCCTCACACGCAAGGTGATGGGGAACCCCTGGTTAAGGAAGTCCCCACCCCACGCCCGCCTAGAGGCGTCCTGCTGAGGCAAGCCACCGGACCTACACTGCAAGCCCACCTCCGGGACAGGCCTGCCCTCAGCAATTGGCACCTTTCGTTCAACTGCTCCACTGTCCGGTCTCGGCAGTGCTGCCTCAGGACCTCCCGCTGTGCTGTCCCCAACGTCTCCTTCAGTGCTCGGCGGCCGAGAAGCCCCTGGGAGCCACCGGATTCCAGATGGCAGGCTGGTGGTCCTGGAGGGGGGCTTGGGTCCACCTGTATGGGCCTGTTCTTTACGATAATGCCACCGGGCTGGGAAGTTACTTGCCTTCTGTCGTTTCTGCTGCCCCAGAGTCACGGCAAAACCAGAGCGCCAGCCTGCTCTTCTATCCAAGTGAAAGATCGGGTAGGATGTGTGGCCGGCTGCTGGCACCTACGCCGCATGACAGGCCCTTTCTCGTCATGGACCACCTGACCCCTTCTTCCGTCCCACCTGCCTTTCCTTCCTGGAGGGCTCTGTGCCTGGTCATGGCTGATCCCTCCTGCCGAGGCCCCTGGAATTTCTGCCTGCACGGCCTCCTTCTCCGGGCTGGGTCTCTTCCCTGTTGAAGCGGGGTGGGCACACCAACACAGAGGGCTTCTGATGATGGACATCCCTGTCCCCATGGGTGCCACGCCCCTCCTCGGTGGGCTCCGCTGCCCCAGCAGGATGAGGGAGGCCATGAGGCCCGCAGTCCTTGAACAGGATGATGGTCCCGGGGCACATGTGTGCTGGCACTCTGGGTGGGCACACGGGGAGGAAAGCGTGTAAGGTCGTGGCGCTGACCAGAGAGAGGCGAGGTCACCTGGCCAGGCCTGGCTAAACAGACAGGAACGGCGCAGGCGCTTGAGGAGACATCGGAGAACTGGCCCGCACGCATCCGCCTCAAATGAAGAAGCGACTGTGGCGTTTTCATGTTAAAAATCAGCTTGTGTCTCCACAGCGGCGGCCGAGAGGGAGAGTGGTGCACCTGAGCTCCCAGGACAACTGGTCGAGACGGGACGTGCCCTGCGGCGCGTGCACACAAGGTCGGGCGCAGGCCACGTGGAGGACGGCCTCTGTGGCCTCTTCTTTCCATCACAGCCACGGGGCCCGAGTCTGCGCGGTCCCCAACGGTTCTTTCCAGACAAAGAGAGGGGGCCACAACTGAAGGGAACGCTGGGAAGCCGTCCTGACTGGTTTCAGTCCAGAGAGATGAAGGATGCGTCCTGAGTGGGGAGCTGGCTGCACCGGCCCCTTTCCTGGGAAGATCTTTCAGGAAACGCGAGGCGCCTTGGCTACTGCGACAGAGAAACAGTTGGCCCTCTCGGCTCTGTGTGTACCTGAGAATACATATATCTCCCTTACCTTTGTTTAAAAAATATTCTAAACTTTCCAGGAAGGTAACTTTCTATTCTAAACTTTCCACAGGCTCACAGAGTTAGCGAGTGGTAGAGAAGTAAGGAAATGGGGAAAGCCAGACTGAGAGCTTTACAACACAACGCTGGGAAGTTCGAGGGAAAATGAAAATGAAATCTTAACAGTAATATAATACTTTTAACATGACGTCCAACCTTAAGGGTGGAGGATTCTTTTTTTGGGCTTTTTTCTTTTTTTTAAATAGACGCTTTTTAAATAAATGCTTTTTATCTGCTGCCAAAAGCGGAAATAAATATCCAAAGGAGATGCTTACCGAAGTCTTTTTCTCTACAAATTTCTACCCAAAGTGACTTAGTCCAATTGTTTTGGGCACACTGGGCATGGTGGCCGAGAAGCTTCCAGACTGGAGCAGCTGGGGGCGGGGGTCCTGCCACCCCAGGGTCCTCAGGCTCAGAGACCAGGAGGCCGACCTCCTCCCCGAGGCAGCCGCCTAGTCACCTGGGCTCACCGGGGTGTCCCCCCCGGGACCAGCCTGCTCTGCAAGAGGTGCAAAGGGAAACGGGAATTCACACGGAGCAAAGGAGCGCGAGAAGAGATGGCAGAGGGGGTTCCTGGGGCCGTGAGGACTGCGGGTGCTCCCCATGTGTCTCTGAGTCAGGTGTACCGGGCCCCTGCCAGCAGGGCCACACACACAAAGGGAGGCCACTCGGTGCCCACTCAGTGCTCGGTGGGGCCTGCTGGCTCCGAGTGTGCGGCCTCTTCGCTTGGTGTCGCTGTGCCCACCGCGGCCGGTGCGAGAGGTGCGGGGATGCCAGTGAGGGTACGGAGGCTGTGGGGGTCGACGGGGGGGACGAGGGTCAGCGACTCCACGCTTAGCGTGTCGGCAGTGTCCTCACAGAGCAGGGAGATGGTGGGCTGCTGGGCAGGGATGAGGCTGGGGGACAGGTTGACTGTCTCCGCGTCTGCACCCCTTGCCAGGCTCTTGCTGGGCCTGGCCTCCGCTTCTGTTTCGTTGATGATCACCAACTGGCTGGGAAGATGAGGCTGAGGCTGTTCCATAGTTATGGGGTCATCTGGGTGGGGGGAGAAAGAACAAGGGTACACTTAATCCCGAGACACACTGCTCCTGCTGGCACCCTCTGCTCCCGTCCTGAACAAAGGCCCAGGGACATCTGGGTGGGAGATGGTGGTGCTGGGGGACAGCTTGGCTCCACTTCCTCCTTCTGGGGACACAGGAGCTGGTAAATCCAGTCTTCCCTAGGCCTGGGGAGAAATCTGCCAGGGCCCAGGGTTAGCCTGACTTGTGATGTGAGAGAACGATGAGGGGCTCGTGCAGAATCAATGGGTTCCAGGAAGCAGCCTGGGCGGGCTCCCCGTCAGGGAGAGTCTTGGACCACCTGCCCAATGAGTAAATACGGGTTTAGGGAGGAAACGGGCTTGGGTGTGCTTATCACTTCAGGCCATTTCCAGAGCCTACATTTGGTAGCATTTACCCAAAGGGGGGGAACTCACTGCAATATTAAAAAAAAAAACAAAAACAAAAAACGACAACAACGAAAAGGAATTCTATGGAATATTTCAGCTTGCAAAACCAAAACAAAACCTCAGACTGTGGTTTGTCTCCTGCTTCTTCTCTGCGAGCTCAGTTAGCGCCCAGAAAGGGGCCATTCCGATCCTGAGCGTCCCTATGGGGGTCACGGAGAGAAACCACGGCCGGGGGAAGGCAGGGGAAGGCTCCGCCCAGCGCAGATATTTTTGGAGTGGCAATTTCTTTTTTTGGTGCTTTTCAAAATCCTTGATTAGATTACAGACAAATGGCCTATCTGCTTTCCGATGACGAGTTTGCCTGGACAGGAACAGCAGTGCTGCTCACAGTGGGAAACATCCTCCGGGCTTTAAGCACCGGTAATCTGAAAGCATCGACAAGAAGGCTGAGGGCATCTCGCTCGGAAAGCAAATACCTCCTTTGTACAGATTTTGGGGGGTGGACCAGGCATCAGCAGACGGTGCTGATGACAGGGTGCTCAGCCATGAGTCGGAAAGCACTCTGGACCCTGGGAAGGATGGTAGACATGTTTCTTTCGATGTAATTTAAGTTAGGTTTGTTGTTTTTTTTTTTTTTTTTTAATTTTAAAGTTAAGCCAAAACAAAATAGAACTGCAAACTGAACATACAGCAAGAAAAGGGAAAAACCAAGAGCAAAAGAAAACCGAAGGGCATAGAGAATGGGATGCAGGAGAGGAAGAGGATTCCCATCGTGGAGAGAAAGCACAAGCAACAGACTGAGTTTCCCAGAGAGTACGGCGGCGTTTCTTTCCCCAAGGCTCCTGGACAAGACAAGCTCTCAAAGATCCCAGATAATTCCTTCCTAAGGCCTTTTTGTTTTCCTTCCGTTTATTATTATTATGTATATTTTTAAAAGACAAAGAAGGCCCAGAGAAAATCACTGCACTGCACGGGGCTGTGGGTCTGTCCTCGCTCTGGGGGTGGGGTGGCGGTGAGCACTAGTGGAAATTGTGATTCAGGGTGTGAGCTGAGCCCAGAAACGCTGAATAAACACTCCATGTGCATTCTGGTTTCTCTGAAGCTCACTGAATTCGCTCCATTCAGCAAGGACACCCTTGTGGCACGGGCTGCCTTGCACGCGCAGGCTTGCTTTCGATGGAGCCCCACGTGATCTACCTGCTGCCTGGTTCCCCTGTGGGCTCACCTGCTCTGGCCGCCTCCCCTGGCTTCCAGTGAGGGTGGGCGTGGCTATGGCCCAACGCACCTATGGATTCGCATGTAAGCTCCACTGCTGACAAGGCAGTTCAGAAATGACTAATTCTCCAAATGGCACTTTTGGGCCATCTGGAGACAGAGCTGCCAAGCATTTCCTTCACGTTCTCTTGAAACTTCTTCTAAGAGTTCCGTCTTTGTTCATTTGCATGCAGATATTCAAAAAAGCTGGCAAATCTCTTTCCCTGATCCCAAACGGGGTTTTTGGTGATAAGCATAATCAAGGATATGAGAAATTTGCCATCAAATATATTTAAAAACCAATAAACCAACAAACGATATTACACACACCCAAAATTGGTTTCTCCTTTAAGAAAAGAACCAACAATTTTTATTAAAAGGGTTGGGTTTTTTCCTTAAAAAAAGCCTTTTTCAAATTTTATAGGAAAAAAATAAGCTCTCACCCATCACCCACAACACTTCTTTTTAAAACTAAGAATTGCTTCCTGAATGTGATCTACAAATGTATCCCTTCCAAGGGGAATGAAAAAGATCTTTTACACCAGGGGAAAATGACCCAACGAAGACACGTGTTCTCGTCCAGGGCTGAGCCCTTGGTTTTGCCTGCCTGCTGGTGTTTTCGGCTCGAAGGCCACAAATAGGGGCCTGGCCCTGAAAATGAGAAATGTGGAGAACATTCTGGTTTCCCGGCCAGGAGCCAGGGAGAAGAGTGGAGGCCTGAGCGGGAAGTCCTGGACATCCAGGGTTCCGTGAGAGACGCGTGGCCCCCCGCCGCTCTGCCTGTAGCCGACACCAAGACAGCGGGTCCCCCCATCCCTGGCCAGCACCCGCCAGAAGCTGATCTCCAGCTTTGGGGAGGGGCTCAGCTGGCCCTTGCAGAGTGACGGTTTCCAGGAAAACTTTGGGGCTGCTGTGCTCAGGCTGGGAGAGTGGGACTGAGTGGGAGAGAGAGAGAGAGAGAGAGAGAGAGAGAGTGTGTGTGTGTGTGTGTGTGTGTGTAAGGGGCAGCAGAGCATAGCAGGATGGAGGGCAGAGCTCAGAGGAAGCAGCTTTTAAACGCAAAAGAAGGCAAACGTCTCCTGACTGGCAAGTGGGAGGCCCGCATGGGAAACCCTAAAGGGAAGGTGGGGAAGGTGGGAGGGAAGGTGGGGGGCAGGCAGCAGTAAAGGGCCCTGCGCAGGGAGCTGGCTCGGGTCAGCGGCCACCTGGAGCACTGCATGTAAGTATGGGGGATGATGGCATCCACCCTCCAGTGCCTGTGCGGGGAAATGGCTTTGGCCCCTGGCTGAGGCGGGACTGAATCTACTACTGAGCTTTGAGCAGGGCTGGGGGAGGGGGGGTAGGGAAAAGAAAAAGCGAACCTAGTTGACTTGGTTGTTTTTTTGCAAATTCTACTGCTCAACCCTCGTGGCCTAACCCAGGGGCCCCTGCGGGGACTGGGCTGGAGAACCCCACCAGCTGGGTAGTCCACGGAGAAGGACAGCGTTTCCAGGCTGCCCGAGGCTTGAGGGCCAGGGATCCAGTCCCCAGCCCAGGTGAGGCCAGATGGGAACGGAAGAACGGGCTCCGGGGAAGTTGTGGAGATGGCCGCTCGGGAGGGGGTGGCACAGCCGCGGTCCCCCGAGGCCCAGCAAGGCCCAGCGAGGCCCAGCTCGCGGTGCAGGGCCCGCCACCCTGGAAGGCCGCGGCGGGGCATGTGGGCCGTGCAGGCTAACAGATGAGACCTGCCTGAGTTGCCTGCGAGAGTTGCCGTGACAGCTGCCGTTCGAAGCACTAAACCCAGTGGCCGCCGTGACTGTCGGCCTCCGACAGGCTGAACACTCGCCGGCGTCCTTTCCTGCCACTCCTGACTAGAGGGAAACACAGCGACAGGTCATAGAAAGCCTTTAACAACGGGACAGAGAAAGGTGACACGGAGAGGGGCACAGAGCAGTGACGGACGCCAAGCACGGACGAGAGCGCGAGGGGAGCGTGGCGGGGCCGGGCGGGTGCTCAGGACCGCCTGGGGGGGGGCACGGCCCCCGAGCAGGTGAAGCCCCCATTCGGCCCCACCAGGATGAGGTGCTGTCACGACAGCTGGGCACCCGACCGTGTGCTCATGCGTAGGGCTCAGTGGGGGGTAAAGACAGCAAAGGTTAAGTCCTGTTGGAAAGGAAAGACTGGGAGTCATCAGCAACACGGGGTGTCCGTCGGTGAGAAACCTCCAGGCACAGAAGAAGAGAACTGCTGGTCAGATCCACACACGAACCAGCGGTGAGGACGAAGGCCCTGCATCCCCGGGACCGTCTGAGGAGGGAAGGCTGTGTGGTTGGGGGACGGGAGCCAAGCCGGCTAGTGAAACAAGCACATTTCTGACCCTTGAGGGATGAGGGCTGTGGTTCCTGACGTCACCACACTAAAGCCAACAGCACAGCTCAGACCCTTCCCCAGCTGCGGGGCGCCGCTCTCCAGAAGACACTGCTGGTCTGAACCTTTGGAGAGCAAGACCAAGCCACAGCAGGAAGGTCTGGGACCAGGTGCTGAGCGGCCAAGGATGGGTCCTAATCCGCTGAAACAAAAATGTTAGGAGCATCTTCCTGGGAAGGAAGGAACCATAATCTCGGGCACAACTTCGGGACTCGAGCAAAGCTGAAAATTAATGCCACAGAACAGAACGCAAATATATCTAATGACGCGTGGGGCTATATGCTTCAAAGTTGTTAAAATGGTACATTGTATGGTATGTGTATTCTACCGCAATAAAAAAATTAATGCCATGGAGAAAACTGGGGAGAAAAGAACATGCCTTGCTCAGGGTTTCTGTCCTTAGAGTCCCGCCTGACTGGTAACCGAGTTCGGTGACATGTGGGTCAATCTTGGGCTGTCTGGCTCCCATTGGGCCTGAAAGGGACCGAGTGCTGGCGTGAAGGTCCTGTGTTCAGACAGCCCAGGGAGCAGGTGAGGATGGGGAGAGCAGGACACCACCCCTGCCAGGGCTTGCCACTGGGCCTCCAGGAGCCAAACCCTTCCTTTTTCCTATAAAACCCTGGGGGAAGGTCAAAGTGCTCATAATTCCATGGGCCTTAAAAACAGGTGACGGAAAGAGCAGGCTGGATTTCAGGCTGACTTCATTTTTTAACAAATGATTGTCTTTCTTCCTCGAAGCAGCTTACCCAGGACACGTGTGAGACACAACAGACCCGGTCACAGAGCTCTATACTGAGGAGTTCTCTTATCTGAGCCCCACGCAGGGCATACGTGTGTGAGCGTGTGCACTGGGTGTGTGTGAGCGTGCACGTGTGTGTGTGTGCGTGTCTATGTTATGGCTGTGACCCAGAAAGTTTTTCTGAAGTACTCCTACCAGCCTTACATTTGGTTCTAAATTGGGTCTATTTTCTCTTTCCCGCCGTATGTTCTCTGCAATTTCAGCTTCTCAAAACCATCAAGTGTTTAAGGGAAAAAACCCTGCTAATTCCAACCCTGTAATTTTCTCAGTGGGGAGCAAGCCCAGGCCTATCAGGCCGGCAGTGCTAGACGAGTGGGCAACAAGACTCCAGGTCCTAGGATGCTGCCCAGGGCACCGGCTCTCCCCATGAAGGCTTGGGGGTCTCACTGAACTTTCTATAAAGGACAAGGGGAACAGGTCAACTCGCACGCTGGCTGTTAAAATTGGACAATAATTCCCTCGGCACAGCCTTAAGAGGTAAATAACTAACAATGAAAATAAAATACCCTTGCTCCCAACTCCTTCTAACTGGTTTCTCTGGTTACCAGGGAATTCAGTTGTGACGTTTCCTTCAGCCGGGGGGGGGGGGGGAGTGGGTTTCTTGGCCCTGATTTGAGGTCTAGCACTTGTAAAAAAAGTCACTCACAAGCATCCACACTGTCCCTCGCACGTGGAGGAGACTCAGAAGCAGGTGCTCCCAGCACAGAGGGCAAACCAGTGACCCTCTGGGTGGGTCCCTTTCCCCTGCGGTGAGGGGCCCTCTGCCAGTGCTGGGCCACAGGCCTCGGCCACCATGGGCACATGTGGTGTTCCTCAAAAACAGGCCGCTCCTTGGGGTCTATATCTGGAGGGGCAGGACTTATAGGTAGACCCCAGGGAGAGAGGGAAAAGGAACCTACTTGTCTCTTGCCAGCTGCTGGGCTCAGCCTGGGGGGGGCTGTGAGACCCAAGGCCACCCTCCTCACAGACCTCTGTCCTCATTAACCCTCAGCCTTTGGACACTTATGTGCGGTCATCTGGGGGACACTGGCCTCCCCTGCCAGACTGCGGTCCTTTGTTACCCTCTGTCCCCAGTGCCACACACAGCAGGAACTCAACAAAAACCTATTTGGTTAGAAAAAGTTAATGCAGTGGAGGTAGGGTCCCAAGGTCGGCAGAGCTGAGATGCAGAGAGAGGCCGGACGCGAGGGCCACCCTTGGAGGGACCCTAGTGAGATCAGGTCTGACATCCACAAAACCTGAGTCACTCAGACTCAAGGTCCCGTGGGCAGCTGAGAAAATCTGTATTTGGGATACACAAGGGCCTCTTGCAAAGCCAGGCAGAGAACTTGAGGTCCCCTGGGCTGGACAGAGGGTGGGGGTGGAAAACAGCCAAGTATCTAAAGAGTTTGACGCCCTCATCGGGGATGAACCCATTCGGGCTGGCAGAGGAGCCAGGACCATCTGGGGTCCACTGTGTTGCTGACTTTGGGGGCTAGCAAGCTCCCCCCACAGGGGCCACACAGCCCAGCCTTGGTTGACTGCGGCTGAACAGTAGCCAGGGTCTCTGTGAATGGGCTTGGCTTTTCACGTGGTTTCTAGAGCAACCAGGCACACTGGAAGGAGAAATGCATGTACTTCGCGGGCTGCCCCCAACGGAGATCTGAACCCGAGGCCCAGGGCTCGGCAGTGCCCCACGGAGGCACCTGAGACAGACTTAGGAACCTCATGGATATTCTGTGGAGTGACTTCAGAAGGGGAACCATGGGTTCTGGAGTCGCCAAGGCTGGGGCCCGTGTGGGGGCTCCTCCGTTTCCTAGCTGCACTGTCATGGCCAAGCCATGGGATCTTTCCAAGCCCCCGTGTTTTCAGCGGTATGGTGTGAGGTGGAGGGTGGAAAGTCTCAGGGACGTGGTGTCTGTCCAGTGTTCGTGAGCACAGTGCCTGGCATACGGGGGGATTAGGAGGTACTCTGGGGAGGTATGACTGTTGGCCGTGATGGAGCGGGTACAAAGCACGCAGCATGGGCACACGGAGAAGGCTGGGCAGTGGGCGTAGTGGGTCCCATCTACGGCTAGAAGAGTGCTAAGCCCCACCCCTGGCTTTCAGGGATACCTTTCGATAATTCCGGGTTTCAAAACCACAGCGACATGGAAAGCTGGGCCTGTCTCATCCCCTGATGGATGGCATCCTTCCTCTGCTTCCCCAACCAAACACCTGCCCGTGCAAAGTGTGGCTTCGAGAGCAGAGAAGCCACTGGAGCTAATTCTGGCTGCAAAGGGCCTGGCAGCTGCTCTCCCCACTGGGAACTTCCTGGACTCAGAGGCTCTGGAAGTTCAGGGATAGGAATGCCTCTGATTCAGCACTGTGTCCTCCAAAACCACTTGGGAGGACAAGTGGCCCCTTGACTGGGCTGCAGCTGTCTTCTGCCGTCCAGGCTGGGTGGGCTGCGAGGAGAGGCCCCAGCCCATCCTGCTGCCCAGCTGGCCCCGCACGATGCCACCTCGGGCTGACCGTGGCCATGCCCCATGGGTGGAAAGTCCAGTGAGAAGGCAGCACAGGGCCACCCTGTGCCAATTAGAAACCTGATCACCGAGCCACTGCTCCGGGCTGACATCAAACCAGACAAGTGGCCGAAGGGCACCCGTCCTGACAAAACCTGCTTCCCTGCCAGCCTCAGCTTCCTGACCAGCACGGCCTGGGGAGACAGCAGGCACATGGCGGCACCACCTGCGGACGCCTGCCCTTATGAGGAACACAGAAACCTCATGTGCTGTGCTCTGGATGGACCCAGGAGGCTGAAGCCTGGCCTGGAAGTTGGCCATTGAGAGGCCAAGTGAATGGTAGCCCTCCCAAGGCCTGACACCCCAGCCTGTGACTCCCGTTGCCGGGCCCCTGTGACAGGGACACTGCGTGGGTGCCGATGCTCTTTCAAGGGATTAAGAGCTGGGTCCTCAGATAAGAGTGAAGTGCAGGCTGCCTGACAGGCTGGCCCCTCGTCAGGGGGTGAGTTATTTCAGTGTCTGCAGAGATTCGGACAGGCAGGCTGGGCCGCAGGCTTTTACTGTCAGGCAGCATAAAAAATGGGGACTCGCACACTTGCCTCCGCAGGCTTACCGGGGACGCACAGAACGGGGGCAGACACCCAGGAGAGGCTGACCATCACTTATCGACTGGAGCTGCCTGGCTACCTGACAGCCAGGCTGACAGCCCCTGCATTTCTGAGATGAGAAGACAGGTCACTGGCACCGTGTGGGGGATGGTGGGGGTAGGGATGGAGGGGCTGAGGGAGACCAAGAGAAAAGAAACTTGCCTCCTGGGGACCCTGAGCCTCTGGGGGAAGGTGCAGAGCCGAAGCCACTCAGGTGAATATCTGCAAACACAGACCTGATTTTGACGATTGTGGGTCTTGGCTGGTTTCAGTTTTAGGCAAAGAAGTATACGGCTCAGATGTTTGCTAAGCTGTTGTCTGTGCCTTCTTCAACATGAAAGAAAGGCATACATAGCTCCACTGGGAAGACACTTTCACCCAAAATGCATTTGTAAGTCTAAGTGTGTTGGCGTGCACACGACACAGACGCAGAAGTGTACACATGCAGGCAGCACGTGGGTGCACACACAAGCACACGAATACACAGCCCTGCTCTTCTGTTCCCAGAGCCAGCGTGAGATCAGGCAGCAGAGGAAGGTGGAGGGCTGCTCCCAGCTTCTGGACAAAGCTCCATCTGAATGTCCCGCTGTGGGCCTGGGACCGGCGGCAACACCCGCGGCCACCCTCAGATCAGGCTCAGAAACAGCTCAGACAAGGCGGCCACCTCCCCCAAGCTGGGGCGGGCAGAGGGTGGGGGGGAGCAGGTGCTGAGTGGAAGAGGGTCTAAGTGAGGTGGCGAGAGGGTGACCCTGCTGCCTGGGCGTCGATGTAATGGATGCTGGCGGGAGGGGGGCTGCAGGCAGCAGGCGAGTCCAGGCGGGGTTAACCCTTCGCTGGGGAATGCGGGAAGCTGACGACCCCGGAGAGGTGCGCGCAAAATCTTGGGCTCCAGTGCTGAGGGAACAGGAGCTGCCAGGGCTCATGCCCTGGCATGTGGCTTTTATCATGACCCCCCAATACGCCACCTAACAAGAGTTTGGTCAGGTGCCCCTGAAACAGGATAGGTGAGAGCTCTGGATGGGACCTTGAAGGGACAGCAAAGGACACCGAGGGTCCCCAAATGAAGGTGCAGACCAAGTCCCTGAGGGCCTCCCAAATCTCTAGAGCTGCCCGGGGCCCTCTGGACCCATGGTTGTGCTGCTGGGGCATGAAGCTTCATGCACCCCCAAGCCCATCCCCAGCATCTCTGCTTGGGCCCTGCTCCTCTGGCTGCATTATGCGGCCAAGGGGTTCAGGAAAAAGCCTGGTGCCTTGCCCCTGGGATCTCACCTGGCACAGTGAGGCGCTCACGCGTGAGGGGCTCATGGTGGCTGAGAACACAGGGGGCGCCCCCTGGGCTCACCGTAGCCACCCTGCTCACGGGGTCTGTCTGTGCAACGCCTGCCCTCGTCTGAGCTCTAGGAAGGCGAGACAGGACTCTAGCACATCCTGACAGACTCTCAAAAGGTGTACCCCTGGTCACAGACGACTGGACTGCCCCACACATTTACAGACAAAACTGGCATGTTATGAAGGAAAGAACAAATTAGCAGGGACGCAATTCTTTTGCCGGGTTCAAACAATCCGGTCTGGGAGACCCCTCCTCGTGGAGGTGATAATGGGGCAGATGCAGGCTCGGCAGCCGTCCATCCCCTCCAGCCCTGCGGTCAGGGAAGGCCAGCCTGCAAAAGGAGTGACTCCTCCCCTCTGGGAGCTAAACCAGCCAGCCTGTGGGCAACGTCACATCACAACGAACGCGCAACCCTGAACGGCGGTGGCCCCAAACACGGAGGCAAGGAGGAGCTGGGGGTCAGCGGTCTCAGCACGGAGGGGTCACAGAGTTCCCCGGTCCCCCCCGCACCACGTCACGCAGCCAATACCTGACGGGCTCTGGGTGGCGGAAGGCGTAGATGATGAGCTGGTGCCCGCGGATTCACAGTGACTGGTGCTCCCGCTGCCGCTGGGGCTCCCGCTGGCAGACGGCGAGGACAGGGATGGCGAGCTGTGCTGGTTTATGCACTGGGCCACGGCAAAGCCTGCAAGACAGGTAGTGAGGTGACCAAGTAGGAAGAAACAAGCTGGCCTAGGAGGGGGCCACACTCCCCCATTTCGTGGGAGATGCCACAGGGCAAGCTGCACCTCAAAGGTGGGGGTGGGGACCCTAACCTAAAGGCTACACCCACCAACCCAACCCAGCCCCTTGAAGAGTCCCCAGCTGACCTCTCTGGCCATGGGCCTGACCTGGACACACTTCAAAGCTGTTTCAAGGAAGAGGGTGTGCAGCTGGCCATAGAGCCGAGGGCCGTGAGCCATAAGTCTGAGTGCCGTCGCTGGCTCAGCGATGGTCTGGCTGTGCCCTTGAAGGGGACACGCAGCCTTGGGGCTTCAGAGGCATCCTGGTGAAGTTCACACAGGGACTCAGGACATCCTCAAGGCAAAATCTTGGGGCCTTTGCTAAAGCGCCCGAGTTGTCAAAAGCAGGGCACTGGGCAGGAGGGGAGGAGCCCCTGAGACTCTCCCTGCCACAGGTTTTGCTGAGCTCTGAAGGCTCCGGTGAGCTCAGTACGGGAGGAACAAAAGCGCTGCTGAAGAGCTCCCAACTGCGGAGTTCCACATAGCCCTTGGACCACGAAGATCGGGCCGCACGTCTGTGAGGCCTGAGCCACCCCGGCACCAGGGAGTGGGGGAGCCCCGCACTTTGCAGACGCTCGGATCTGGGCAAGCTCTGCTCACCGCGCAGAAATACCGGAATGCATGCCAGGCACCACCCCCATGCTACCTGGGAGTGTTGTCACAAAGTCCTTGTCGCTGCACTGTACTGGGGGTACAGCGGGGCACAGGGCTGGGCACACAGGGAGAGCGGAGTGTTCTTTATGACAAAAGGAGGCCCATCTGAAGGAGCCCATCTGGGAGCTCCTTTCCTGCAGACCATGGCTTTCTGTCCTTTCTACAGCCTGCTTCTCTAAAGGGCCGTAGCTTCTGATTTTATTCACTAAATACAAGAAAGCTTCCATGGAGCCAGAGCCTTGTTGACGATCCCAGGGGGCTACACGGACTGTGGGGGCTTCTGCCTCTGCCCCCGTGAGCTGCACAGGACCATGGTCAAGGTGCTCTGCGGAGCCTGAGGCTTCTGCCCTGTAATTTAGAAGTGGCAACAAACTGGAGCGGGGATTTGCGGGGCGGAGCATGTCCTCCTTCTAGCTCAGAGTGGGGATCCCAACCCTCTGGGCCAATCACATCAAGCCTCTCCACTCCCTGAGCACACTCACTCCAGCCAGCCCCAAACCTCATTCATGTCACATGCACTGGCTGAACTTCACACAGTCCAGCTCCCACGGACACTTCTTCCAGAAGGTTCCCTAGGCTCTGACCTTGCTTTTCTCAGATAACTCAGGAAGTCGGCAGGGGGTTGGGCGGTGGTCAGCAAACTCTGGCCCGCGGTTTTGTAAATAAAGTTTAACTGGAACCCAGCCAGGGTCCTTCGCTTGCATACACGTTCTGTGGCTGCTTTCAAGCTACACTGGCAGCACTCAATAGTTGCCATGTGGCCCGCGAAGCCGTAAATATTTTACTCTCGGGCCCTCGACTGAAGCAGCACACTGAGCCTGGGCTCTGGCACCAGGAAAGCTTCGGTTCTATCCCTGATCTGCTCGCTTACCAGCCCGTGGGGCAAGTCCCTGCACCGTCCTGAGCCCCCTTCCCTTCACCTACCGGTGGGTAAACATGGGCCTGGCGGGGGTGGGGGGTGGGGACCTGCGGCTTCATCCCTCCCCTTAGGACTAGTGGGATCCCCTATCTGGCCACTGCAGAGGGGCTATTTTGTATTAACGTTTGTGCAAAGTTATTTTTGTCTACAGGTTAGCTCTTTAAAAGCCACGTCTTTACTGTTTTATTGTATTTTATTTATTTATTTAAGATTTTATTTATTTATTTGACCCACAAAGAGAGCACAAGTAGGCAGAGCGGCAGGCAGAGGCAGAGGGAGAAGCAGACTCCCTGCTGAGCAGACAGCCCGATGCAGGGGCTCCATCCCAGGACCCTGGGATCATGACCCGAGCCGAAGGCAACCGCTCAACCGACTGAGCCACCCAGGCGTCCTATTTTATTTTTTTGTGATTTTTTTTTATACTTTGAGTATAGCTGACATGAAATGGGACATTAGTTTCAGGTGTCCCACTTCGTGATTTTCAAGTTTATACATAATGTTATGTTCCTAAGTGTAGCTTCCATCTGTCCCATTACAATGCTATTACAATATTAGTGACTCTATTCTTTATGCTCTTTTTATTCCTGTGACTTCCTCATTCCTTAACTGCAAGCCTGTATCTCCCTCATCCCCCTCCCCTCGGGCAAGTGGGGTCTTTATTTATACCCCAAGCCAGGCCCTCCAGGTTTTGCAACCTAACAGCAAGTGGATGTGAGGCCTTGCGGGAGCGTGGTGGGTCAATTCACCAGCTTCTCTTTTGTGGAGGGCAGTATTCCCCACGCCCCAGCTACTGCGGACGGATGTTTGCTTGCAGGGAGAATAGCAGGACTGACGTGGTGGAGCTCCCAAGAAGAGGCATTATGTGATATACCGTGTGCATCTGCGGCCGAGGGGGAGGCTCAGATTAGCTACGGCAAACGTCAAGGCGAATGTGAACGCCAGTCGGGAAGATTCCCAGGGGGCAATCAGCCGCAGCCCCGTAGCACCGGCTTTATGGCTGCTTACTTCTTAATCACTTCAAGTGGTAAACCCCCAAGTTTACAAGCTGTTAACTTGACTGGAAAAGGAATCACGCCTTAACAAATCAAAACGTCAAGATGGCTTTTCCCAAGCTGCCTAGTGATCAGAGCAAGATGGCTTTTCCCGAGCTGCTTAAGTGATTACAGCAATGAACGCAAGGGCCTCCAAGTGTGGTAACAGGGTTGGGACTAAGCCTTTTATGCCTCCGACAACGCCCCAGCCAGAACAGAGGGATGGCATAGCTGTCACCATGGTGGTCACCCACCCCTTCTCTTACGACACAAGTCTTCTGTTTAGAGCCCTGGCTTACTGCTCTAAGACCTCTGGGGGTGGGGCGTGTGTGGCAGCCGATGAGAGGCTGAAAACTGTTGCCAGGAGACTAAAGGGCCTTCATTTTGGGAATGGATGAGGGTCAAGCCGCATACCTTTTGTTTGTGCGGAGAAATAAATAGGAAAAAAAAATCACCAACTTCGGATACCACCTGTTTGCAGGGTCTAGCTGAGCAGAGACAAACGAGCACATCTTCCCCTTGCCGGCTGCTGCTAAAACCTCCCTTCCTTCTTTGCCTGCCTTTGCACTCCTCTCCCTTCCCCCACAGCATTGGGCACGCAGAAAGGCTCAGTAATTTTTTTTCTTTTTCTTTCCTTTTTTTTTTTTTTGCCAAGTGCCCAGATTCTTGCTGTCATTTCAAGGGACTCCTTCCCAAATTGAGGTCGCAACCACTGTGACAGCCGGTTTGACAAGTCAGAGGGCCAGGAGGGCTCTGAAAAGAACTCACAATTCCTACGGCGAGAGTGCCAGTCCGCCAGCTCTTGCTCCATCCCCGCGAGGCAGTTCTGGATGAACTAGCTTCGGTGGAGGTGCCAAGGGGCTTTCTGGGCACGAGTCAAACACACATGGACTGCCAAGTACTGGCAAACACACACAAGCTGGGGATCATGGGACAAAGGCACAGACAAGACAGGCCTCCCTGAGATCTTCTCCAGCAGATAGAATTCTTGGCTTTCCCCGAGTTATGTGTCAAAAACAGCCTGCGAAATGTGTATCAAAGGCCATACGATTTTCACACTGTCTGACTGAGTCCACAGTCTACAACTTCATGCTGTGGAGGGCACTGTGGGCGGATCCCCACAGTGAATGATACTGGTCTGTGTACCAGGGAGCTGAGAGTCGACATGCCCAGGAGTAGGGGAAAGGCCATATGAATTCAAATACATCCAAGTGGTGAAATCCTTTGCTGGGGTTAAAAATGCTGGTGAGAGAGAAGATTAAGTATGGAGGAAAATGCTTGAGGCAGTAAATGAAAAAAGATTAGAAAGAGCATGTCCCACATGTCCCTGTTGTCTAACAAGAAAAAAGAAAAAGGAAAGGAAAGGAAAGGAAAGGAAAGGAAAGAAAAGAAAAGAAAAGGAAAGAAAAGAAAAGAAAAGAAAAGAAAAAGAAAAATCAGGCTCTGCCTCCCTCCTTGAGCGGAGCGGAGCTCGTAGGGATCAAAGCTAAAGTCATGGGAGAACCAGGTGGTTTTATTATATGAGCTTTTGTTTTAGTTTTTGTGCTTGTCTGAATTTTTTTCAAGATTCCTGTGATGATTATCATTTTGTACCGGACACAGAAGAGAGGATGAAGGCAGGGGCATGAGCTGGACTCCCCTAGGATCTGTTCTGGCCTCCAAAACCCTCTCCCTGGGCTCACTAAGAGCCTCCCCAAAGCTGGGCCCGGCACAGTGCTCCTGAAGCTGGCCGCCCGCGCCAATGGCGAGCCCCATCCCCTGCTTTCCAGGAGCGTGGGTTTCACACGGGCAGCCCAGGGTCTTCCTGCTGCCCTCTGGCCCTGTTCTGCCAGTTATTCTGGGAAGATGAACTCATGAGTAACTTTCTGGCATGTGTCAAGCACAGATATACCACAAAAAGGTCAGCCTTCTATTTTAGGCCCCTGATAGAGGGAGCACTGGGCTGGGAGTCAGAACCCCAAGTCCGGGTCCAAGCTCTGCCCAAATGGCTTTGTGACCTTGGACACGCCTTCTCTCCTCTATGGGCCTCCACGTCTTGATGCAGAAAAACAAGACAGTTAGTGAGGATCTCTTGGCTGCAACGGCCAATGGCTTTCTTTTTACCTAGAAATCTGAATTTGATTTGAACCCTCTGACCTTTTTGGGAGGGAGGCAGAAGAGAAATGTACCTTGAGTACACTTTGTATACACCCCTTCTCTCAGAACGCACACTAAAGCTTTCCCCGCGAGAACCAGCTTGCTGTGTGAGTCACGGTCCAGAGCTGGCTGGCAGCAGCCCAGGGCCTCATAGATGCATCTTGTGTCACTCACATCATGTTCGTGGGCCGTTCGTTTTCGGTACCCCCATTTACACATTGGGAGATTATATCTCCAACTTTTGGCTTCTTAAAATGTAGAAGGATCTGGCATTACTGGGCCCCACTCCCAATAATGGCAACTGAAGAGAGGGAGGGAGCTGATTCCTTCCCCTCCCCACCCTGACGTGCCTTGCGCTCCCAGGTGTTCCGGTTGTTAATCTCGATTTATGCTTAGATTCTTGGTCAAATCCCCAGACTCAGAGAAGTTCCCAACCCAGAGACCTTTGTGTCATCTCCCTCCTCAAACCCTATCCCCCAGAATCACCAGCAGGGCATTTCAAGATGGGGCCGCCTGCCTCCAGCAGCCCAGGTGGGTCCTCAGACAGACTGGCAAGAACCACTTGCTCTCTGCCTTAGCTGGGCTGTTCCCTTGGTTTGGAATTCTCTTTTGCCTCTTTTCTGCCTCCATAAATCCCTTCCCCGTTCTTGAAGGCTCATTCAGCTCAGGGCCAGCTTGGGCCAAGAGTTTCTGCAACCAAGGGGGTGACCTCTTCTCTCCTCTGTGCTCCAGCAGCTGGCCTGTCAGCTGTAGAGGAGATGGCCTTCCCAAGGAGGGCCCAAGAAACTTCACTGCAAAGATGCTTCGGTGGTTTCTACAACTTTCCTTACTTTAACAGCTAACACCTGGGATCCTCTGGGGTTGAGAGGATTTTGGACAGTGTTTCTGAAACTACAAGCTGTCTCCCAATGCGCATTTCCCTCTTTGTCTAGTTACAGGCCCTGGCAGCTAGGCATGGCCATGTGGCTAACTTACAGACAAGGACATAGAAATGAGAGTGGCATGTTGGATTTCTAGGCAGACGTCTTAAAAGGAAAGAGGGATGCCTTCCTCCATTGTGCTTCCTGAAACATGGATGTGACGGCTGGAACTCTAGCAGCTATTTTGGACCAGATGAGTCACATATTAGCGACAGCAGAGCATGGAGCAGGTGGAGGCTTGGGTCCCTGATGCTTTGTGGAGCACCTGAGGACCTTCATCCAGGCTTCGTCTACTTGAGAGGAAAATGAACATCTCTTTGGGGTTTTTCTCTACTATGTAGTTGAACCTGATCTTAACTGACAGTTGCAAAAAAGCTTTGTTAAAGTAGGAATGTAAGCTGAGCTCTGTGGGGACAGGGACTGGCAGGTCTCCAGACGTGGTATAGGAAAAGCTGCCCTGCACTTTCTGGGGGAGTTCTGGGAGGGGTGGAGTGCAGAGAAAGAAGGGGCAACTGAGATGGGAGAGGCGGCCTTCCTCAACCCCCACCCCCAAATCTTCAGGAAATGCTCCTCCAACTCTTTCCTTGTGTGGTGCAAGTGGACTTTTCAAGGGGAAACCAGGGTACGGACTGAGTTTCCGTCTGGGTTCCCACCAGGCCACACAGAGATGATGCACGAGGGCCAAGACCTGAAAAGGGTGGGGACCACGAGAGACCAGAGGGTGGGAAGGCTTACCTGTGTGCAGGAGAACTGGGGGGTTTGACCCAAAGGTTTCCTAAATCTCTGAAGGCCAGGGAGACCCCAGCTGACCTCTGTGCTCTGCCCAGAGCTTGCGCTGTACGGCACACTGTAATTCCTCTGAGGATGTCGGTTCCAGGAAGGATCCGACGTGGCTTAAATTTTAAACCGCAAACCCAAGTGCCACAGGTACTGACAGCCACCGAAACACAAATGACATGACGAGAGTCCAACAATGAAATGCGGGTGGAAACTGAAAAATCACAGCAGAACAGCCTCCAGCGGTGGGAAGCTGACATCACCATTTGGCTCTGTGCTTCCTGGGAGCCAAGACCTCAAGAAAAACTGTCCTGAGTGACCTCGCTCTCGTGACACACTGTCCCTATACCTTCCCAGAAGACGCAGCTGCCTGCCTGGAGATGGGGCCCCATTCTGGAAACATAATGCCATCTCACTGCACTCTGCAAACGCTTTTTTCTGAGCAGAGGAACTCTCATTTACACACAAGCTAAAAATGGAAGCCCCTGGCTGTAGGGTGCCTGACCGTGGGTGGGGTTCTGCTGGCTTTTCCAGAACCTTCTGCAGAGCTGACCTCTGAACCTCACAGAGACGGCAAGCGGGTACCGTGAAGGCTGAGGCCCACGGGCCGCAGACATGAGCATCACAGGGCTGGCCCAGTAAGGTCGGCGAGTGAGGAGGGGCCTGCACGAAGGGTGGAAGGCCCTCCCCATCTGCCAACCACTTTCCCTTATTTGGTTCTGATGAAGGCATTGAGAAACAGTTCCCTCTGTCCGGAAAATAAACACGACGCATGGACATTCGGCCTCTGTGTCAGGGGGACGGAAGGCACTGGTCAAGCGCCTGGAGCGAGCAGGAAAACGCAGTTCCCCGGCCTCTCCTAACGGCCGCTGCCTGAGAGCAAGGGCCTTCGTGTGGCCACCGTTTCCTGTTCCACAGGAGGACCTGGATATCCGGATTTTAAGTAAAACCTCCTGATTTTTAAAATTGTTGACAACTTCATTCACATTCCACTTTCTGAGCAAGAAGCAGGCCACCCCGGGCAGGCCAAACCCAGCGCGTCTCCCGTCTGCATGGGCCATGAGCGCACGGCCTCTGCTCCGGGCGGGGACCAGGGTGTCGGTGTCCAGGCCTCGTGGCCGAGCACCTGATGCGCAGCTTTGGCATCTGCAGTACGAGCCTCTGAGCTGCTTCGGTCTCCGGGGGCTGTGCTTTGGGGAAGCCCAATTTTTAAGAGCCCTCTTTAAGGCAAAAGCTCTAAGACTTCGAGGCGAGGGCTGCCTATCTTAGCAAAAACCAACATTTATTCGTGCTCCTTCCACACTGAAAAGCATCAAACAAAGCCTGCCAAGGGTTGCTGATGCCGAAGCAACCAAGGCACTTTGATGTTCTCCAGCGTGAGGGAGGCCCGCGGGGCGAGGGTGCCCTGCCTGAGCTTGCCTTGCGTTGGCAAATTCACAGTGCCCACTGCAGCTCAGGTTTTCACGATGCGATGTTCGTGCTTCCTCACCACCCCTTGTGCTGCTGGGCAACAGTCAGAAATCAATATGCCTTGTGACCTCATGCACAGAACTGAAGACAGCAAGTGTGGCCACGGCCTAATTTCTCCCCTCAATGGCTCCTTCCCTGGCTTTACCCTTTCCCCTCCCAGGGCAGTGGACGAGGTCCTGGTGGGGGGAAGAGTGCCGGTGGGACTGAGTTTGGAGCCTCAGCCTGCAGGGAAGGGGGGCTCGGGGCAGACTGCAGCCTATGGGGTCTACGTGCCACACGGAGCTTTCTCATCCGCACTCTGGACTCAAGAGGCTGGCTCTGAAGCCTGCCCTGCCAGCAAGATGACAGCGACACCCAAGGGTGGTGGGGGCCAGGGCCCATGGAGTGGTGTGGCAGCCACACCAGAAAAGCTGAATTACCTGCCAACTCTTCAAAGAGCATGTGTGGGGGGTACTGAGGAGGCAGGCTTCAGATTCGAGCCCCATAAGAGCACACCCACAACGGGCCAGGCCAGGCCTGGGTGCTCACCCAGGATTCCTCCGAGGAATTCACACAAAAATGAAAGAATCTACCAACACGGGTGCAGGGCTCAGAAGCCTGCAGGCCAACAGGACCCCTGGGGGGGGGGTCCCTCACAGTCCCTTCCCCTACTGCTAGGACTCTTGACAGTCTGGTGAAGGTGGAAGTCTCCGGAATCTGCACAGAGACCCT
This sequence comes from Ursus arctos, assembly GCF_023065955.2. Taxonomy (NCBI): domain Eukaryota; kingdom Metazoa; phylum Chordata; class Mammalia; order Carnivora; family Ursidae; genus Ursus; species Ursus arctos. The sequence continues at coordinate 74,363,584 of NW_026622874.1, read as the reverse complement.
TTCACAGTTTTCCTTTCTGGTGACCCACACATGATGTACTGTTTTTGGGGGGGGGGGTGTACACAAAACTCTGGGCTTTAGGGGCCATCTACAGGCTTTCCCCCAAGTGGCCGTTGGAAGCCATTTCTGATTTTCTTCACGTGCACTTCCTATCCAGTCTAGGGGGACAAAACAGGCGCTTGGGAAAGGGGGCGTTTCTAATGCCTCCCTTGGCCAGGCCTGGGCAACCTCAACACAGGCGACCCCTAGATCACTGACTGGCTGCACCTCAAAATGCTTAAAGTCTTTTATTTCTGGTTGCTTTTAAAGGGATAACATGTCCAACATAACAAAAATAGCTGGAAACTTGCAGAATCTCTTAGCCTATAGCTCTTTATCCATGGACAAATCCTCTTGGATTTTAAGGACTATACTTGAAAACCTGCAGAAGAGAGAAAACGGTCTTTCAGTATCTTGTTTTCTTTTGGGGCCGTCTCTGTCTCAGCTTTGTCCCTCCAAGTGTTCCTGCTCCTAGGTGAGACCTGCCTGAGTGGGCTGCCACCCGTGGAAGCGCCAAGGCCTCTGTGTCCCTGTGGCTGCCGGGGTGCGGCCGGGCGGCATGGACAGCAGCACGATGCTGTCCCGGCGCCCTTCTGCTGCCCTGAACACGGGTACCTCTCCAGGCCAGAGAGGCCCAGTGGCATGTGGGGGTCATGGGTGGACTAGGTCTCTGAGGATCACTTCTGGCGGCATCACCTCGCTCTGCCAGGACTTGGGTGTCATTCCTGAGGCCTGGGTCCCTGCTTTGCCCAGCCCCTGCCCTTTCCGGTGGCATTACCGTCTGTACATTAGTAAGCACAGAGCTCCACAACAGTCTCTCAGCAAAGGCACTAGAAAGCTCAGCAGTGGCCACCTCGGCTGCCCCTCTACTGAGGTAGGAAACAGGGCTGAAAGAACAGCGAGAGGGAGGCGGGTTAGATAGCTGTCAGGGCAGGGGGTCAACGACCCCGGACTCCTGTGGTCCCAGCACCCAAGGGGGCAGAATCTGGGACCCCTGGCCCTGGGCTGGAGTGAGTCAGCTATAGCCTTGCTTGCAAAGGACACCCCCCCTGAAGCTCTCGCCAGCCTTTGCATGGCCTGGTCCTTTCTGGCGAGTTTCTCATCTCACCAGCCCGGGTCTGTGCCCGCCTTGTGTGTTCTCCAGAGTGGCGGTGTGCACAGCGGCCAGGGAATCAGTTCTGATCTTCTGCAGAAGGCATGTGCCCTTGGTGCACACTTAATACGCTCCCAAAGCAGAGCCACGCGCCCACGGCCCTGGTTGCGTTTGCATGTTTGCCAGGACTCGGGCCCACGGAGCGGGGTGGTTAAGTTCCGCAGCTGGGCCACGCCACTGAAGCCTCTCCTACTGTGTGTTTCAACAGACTGGGGGCAGGCCGGACCAGCAGATGATGACATTCTATGACACATCATCTACAAAAAGAACTGCAGATACTATCTGGAACTACGTGAGTCAGATAGAATCAGGGAGTGTGTGCAGAGCCGCACAAAGATCGCGACGGACGCTGGCCTGGAACAAGTTCCAAAAGCCCTAGCCGAAGTTCTCGAGGAGACAGGACTTTGTCACCTTCTGTCATGGCAGCCCTGTGGGACATAAGCGATCGGCCAGCTGTACGCATGCCTCTGTCATCTATAAGGGAGGAGACTTGAGAAGGGCACGCGCGTGGCTCTGGGCCTGTAGTTCCCACTCTGGGCATGGGGGACAGGGGTGAAGAACGTGGGGGGATCAGGCCACCCCTCGAGGGAACCGCAAGGGAACCGTTCACGCTGCAAGCCGGTGTGCGCTCACATGTCAAGGGGGTGACCACGGCACCCCTCACGGTGCAGCGAGGCCTGAGGGAGGTGGTAGAGTTGAAGTGTTCAGTTAGCTAGCTGTTTTTATTATTTAACTGGCATGTGTGGTCCCTGGAACTTGGGTCCAATGAGGCAAGAACTGAGGATTTTCAGTTCCACGAATCTTCACACGGCGGGGGGGGGGGGTGGTATGTGGCAGAAGAAACGGCTCAGCACCACGCAAAGCAAGGTTCTTTCTCGTGTGATCGGTTATGACTGAAGGTCTTAGGAGTTAATAGACACAAACATCTAAGTTTAAGGGATTTATATGCAAACAGTATATGAAGGGTGCCTGGGTAGCTCAGTCAGGTAAGCGTCCAACCCTTGATCTCAGAGTTGTGAGTTCAAACTCTGCTTTGGGCTCCACCCTGGGTGTGAAGCCTACTACAAAACAAAACAGAACAGAACAAAACAACACAACACAACAGTGTGTGAGGAGGCGGTGCTCTTGTTATCTGTTATGTTTGGCTCGAGAATGTGTTCTATTAGTTTCTTGGCTAGGGGGCTGAATGTATTGGGTGGAACCAAATGAAAGTGTCCTTCTTAAAGACGTGCACTGGGATAGACTCATGGAGGAAGGGCAGCCGACGGCCAGGTGTGCATCCAAACAGGTGGCTCCCCTAGGTCTCCCTTCCTCTGTCCCCAACGTATCCTGTGTGCGTCTGTGTGTACCTCCGTGTGTGCACGTGTGCTCTCCTCTCCAGTTTAGATTCGTCTTTTCATTTCCAGAAGGCAACTGCTTCAACAAAATGCTTGGAAGTGATCTTGGCACTGAAGGAGGTGTCTGTCTTCTTGATGGAAACCCCCCGACAAGGGGGCTTGTGAGGCCTCGGAGGGGCTTCTCAGATGGGCCCTGGTGCCCTCTGTGTTCCCTTTGTGCTTCCTTGCAAATGCTAAGCTAATGTGTTTGACGCTGAAATCACCCGGCTGTTCTGCGATTATAGTTTTCACTTATTATGTTTTTTTAGTATTATTAATATTTCATCATAAAAGTATTGATTTCCTTTAACTAAGAGACTTTAAAGTTTGCTGCATCCTTAAGCATGATTTTATTATGTCTTGGGGCCAAATGTTTTTTCCTTCCCCCCACCCAAAGGAATTGTTCCCCTTTTATATAATGTGTGTCAAGAAGAAAAAAGGAATTGATTCACAGAATTCTGCCTTATAGGCAACTTTTAAGGAATGTATATAGTAGGAAGACTGGAGAGACCTCTCCTAAACGTGACCATGGGGTCTCACTGTTAAGCCTTTTCCTCTCTAGAGGTTAAGAGCCAAAGCACAAAATTCATATTAAAATATGAGACAACTCAAAAAAAAATATGAGACAACTCTAAGAGAAGCTAATATGGGACAATTAAGACAACTTCAGACATGACCTCGAAGCTTAAAAACTCCTTGCAAGTGCCCCGGGATTCATCAAAGCCTCGGTTTTCACAGTCTTCCCCCTTCCTTCCTTTCAGAAACCCAACAGAAAGCAAGGAGACATGCTGCTGGGTTGGGGTTGCTTCAAAGAGGCTCTGTGTCCCCCCCATCCGAAGCACTGGGGTCAGAGGCCGGCCACAGAGAAAGGCAAAGGGTGCCCGGTTTTGCAGAACGTGTCCAGGAAGCAGGCCCAGGGCAGGAACTGGCAGACCGAATGAAGCTCTCTGAAATATTTAAATATTGAACATCCTTTTTCTCCTTCCTTCACATTTATTATTAACTTGGACCCACATCACTACGTACATTGACTTCATTTCTTCCCAAGAATCCATGACCCAATGGACAATGCTCGGGGCCGGCAAGTGGGGGCGGGGCTGAGATTTGGGGTTTTTTTCTTTCATACCCTCGCTGGAAATCCTTTACGGTCAGCTTGTTTTTAGAGCCATGAATTCCTGGAAACGTCTCAGCCTTTCAATGACCCCTGGCGCCCGAATGCAGATGATTAGTGCCCCAAATATTGACAGACTGGACTTTTTCCCCTTCCCAACAAGGGAGCAGTGTCGGCGCGAGGCAGCACGAAAAGAGGCTGTGGCCACCGGACCAGGGAGGTTGTGCAAACGTCATTCAGACAGGCACTCTATTGTTTGGGACCGTGGTTCCCTCAGCCGGGCCCAGGGAGAAACAATGCCTGTGGTGTCGATGTCAGAAGTGCCTGTTTTAGAAAAACAAAAACAAAAACAACAAAAAACCAGAAAAACAAGAAATCTGTCTACAGCTCCCAGACGTCCTCTGCTCAGTTAGGAGACACCGGGAGGAGGCTGGTGGCGACCCTGCTCTGACACACGAGGCACATCAGATCTCAGCAGCCTGGGCCAGCAGCCAGCAAACTCAGATCCCAGAGCCGCGGCCAGGCGTCACTCCTTGTGAAGAGGAACCTACGGGTTTGGAAACATAAACCTAAAATCTTTCCAGAAAACACGGCAGCACCGTTTCTCGGGAACAAGTAAGGGGGGTCAGGGTGGACCATCTATCATGCCCAGGCAGAACGCGGCCGCCCTCCTGTCAAAAAGAAGCTCCTTTGGACCCGCCAGCAGGGTAAGCTGATAGTAAGCATTTGTTTTTCCTGGGCTTTTATCTGTTCAAGTGAAACTGTCCCAAATGACCGGCCTCCAGCTTCCACTTTCTTTTAAAAGACAGTACTACATTTGAGATCGATGTTTTCCCCTGAAATGCTGGCTAAATTTATCCTTCCCTGCATCCTGCTCTCTGGTCTCTGCACTAAGCTGGCGAGCAGCGCGGGCCTGGCGTTGCTGAGGGAAGCATCTGTCTTGCAACACTCGCTCCTCGCCGGGAGCGCGCAAGCACCTCGCCCCGGCCTGTCCTTCTGTTCACAGCATGCACCAAATCCCCAGTTCTCTTCCAGATTCCTCTGTCGCCTCATTCTCTCAAGTCTCCGTGAGTGAAGCCCCCGGCTGCCTGAGCTCTCATCATCTGTCCTGAAAAGCCATCAGGTTGGCTGGCTTTGAACGGCTCTTGAAAACCCCCTCCCCGGCCTCCTCTCCCCAAAGTGGCTGGCTGAGTGCTCATTATTTGATTGCCTCTCGAAGTAGCAGGATGATGTAGCTGCCGTGGGCTTCATGGACTGAACTAAACCAGAGAACTTACTTCTGTCTCCTGGTCTGGCTTGGCAAACTGCCCTGTGAGTGAAATTTCACTGATTGATTTAATGCCTGATGCCCAGAAAGCCCAGGATTTCTGAAATCTCTATTTGCATATGCGGCTGCAAGAGAACAGGCCCCAAACAGACACTTTGGGCTACAGCTTCTATTCTGCTGTTAACCTGTGGACTCTCTTTTTGGCAGGAATAAGAGATAAAATAAGAATGAGGCCAGAGGGAGAGAATGCACGTGCCCCTGCCAGCGGGCACGCTGGGGAGGGATTCTGCCTTGAAGCACCAGGCAGGCTGGCATTTCTGGAGGGCCCCACTGAATGCAAGTGTGGGGTACAGGTGTGGTCAGCTGGGTAGCCCCCACCCCGCTCTGCTGTCTGGGAAGCAACCTGGCACGGTGCTACCAAGAGCCTTAGATATAGGCATTCTTGCTGATCCTAAGAAATGGTTTCCAAAGGAGTAACTGGAACGATGGACAAAGATTTCTGTGTAAGGAGACTCATCACAGGTGAGGCATACAGTGCAGCGGGAACAACGTGCATAGCCACTAGGAGTGGCCTGGCAAAGTAAATTTCGGTGAAACTGCAGACTGTTAAGACTTGAATTGTGTCTCCCCCAAGTTCTAATGCTGAAGTAACCCCCTGGTACCTCAGAATATAACTTTATTTGGAAGCAAGGTCATTCTGCCGATGGAAGTAGTTGAGATGAGGTCATTAGGGGCGGGGCCCTAATCCAGTGTCAGTGGTGTCCTTACCTAAAGGGGAAATGCGACACCAAGGCGTGTGGCTGGGTGGGGGGGGAGATTGTCCACGTGAAGATGAAGGCATAGACCAGGGTGACGCTTGGACAAGCCAAGGAACCACAAGACTGCCAGCAAACCACCAGACGCCAGGAGAGGGGCATGGCTCCTCCTGACCTCCTTCAGAAAGAGCCAACCCTGCCGACACCAGCTTCCAGAACCGTGAGACAATACATTCCTGTTGTCCTGGTCACTATGTCCCCAGCACTTGGTGACGGCAGCTGTGAGAAGCCAATACTCAGACCATGGACTGCTATGCAGCCATTGGCAATGATGTGTAGGAAGGGGTATTTGGCCACACAGGGACGGGCTTCTGAGGGCAGCAGTGTCGTTCAAAGAGAAACCCCACAGCCCAGCAGCTCTGAGCCTGGGCTGCACGTGTGTGCAGACAAGAAGGTCCATCGCAGTGCAGTCTGGGATAGTGCAAGCCTAGAAACGACCAAATGCCTAGCCCAAGACACCCGTGGGCCCACACTATAGAATACCACACAGCCACAAAAAGGAAGGAGCGAAATCTGTACCTGTTAACACGGAAAGATTTTTACTCACAGTGGTGTCTGAAAATCAAGCTGCAGAAGGATATTCAGAATTCCAATTCTGTGTAGGTTATAAGGGGGGGGCAGCCCAAACCATAAGACAATTACAGATCCATGACCCCTTCTCTCAAACCCTTGAGGCTAGACATGTTTTAGAATCTAGAGTCTTTAAGGCTGAAAAGACCGTGTGGCACACACACATATATTATGTCACACCCTCAGATGGTCTCTGTCAGCTAAACCCCAAAATACTGCATTTCTGCAGGAAAAAACCCCACATATATTCGCAATAAATGGCGTCTGCAACTCTTATAAATAGGCTACAAATAGTTCAAGGCAGGTTTTGCCACCAAGTGAGTTATGAAAAATCTTTTCATTTTCAGTGCTGTTTGGATTTCAGAATTGCAGAGAAAAGGCTGTGGCCCCTTCCTGTCTGTTGGTTATGGGCACACGGACAGAATGCAATGGCATGCAGAAGGATTTGGAAGGAGAGGAGACAAACTATGGGATGCCTGGGGAGGGGTGAGAATAGGGAAGAGTACTCACAGGGGACTTAAGTCCCATTTGTAATGCTTTTTTTTTTTTTAATTTTTACTTTTTTTAATGAGGAATCAACTCATGTATTTCTTGGGTAGCTAAAAATTAGGGGAAAAAGAGAGAAGAAAGAGAAGACACAGATAAGAAGAAAGCAGAAATATCAACAATGCCTGTCTCAGGGGCGGGAGGACCGTAGCAATTTTTTTCTTGTACCTGTACGATTTCTAGCGACGAGCTTCTGCATTCGGGTCTGAGTGCACACAGATGAACAGTGTGGGCCTACGGTGATGGCAGAACAGCTAACTGGTGACCGCTCCCCTCCCTCCCTGTCATCGGCAGCTCATCCCTCAGGGCCCTGGTGACCTTGCAGGGTGGCTCCTGGAGTTGCTGCCACCGCCGCCCCCCGGTTGCTCCTGCTCCCAGACTCTGAGCACCTCCATCACCATGAGATATGGCCCCTTCCCGGGGCACTGCTCACACACTGGCCACTTTGATTCATCATCTCTCTTACTCTCTCTGTCCTTTATTTTTCTGCCCTCATTGGCCTTTGATTGCTTTTCGGGAGTTTATCATATTGAACTTTTATCCCTTTCCAGGAAACCCTATTCTTTTTTTCTTCCCTTTCACAATTAATAAATAATTGCGAGAGCACTTCTTTGGACAGAAGCACATCCTGCCTCCTAAACAGAACAGCTGGAGTGTTTCTTTTGGGCTCCTCTGGGCCTCTGAAGGGCACATCACCTGTCACAGAGAAAGAGCATTTTGGTCTGTCGCTGTGCTGTGGGGGAGGCTGCCAGCGGTGTTCTCATTGTGGGAGCTGCTCTGGCCCCCCAGGACCAGGACCACTGTGCTTTCCCAGCTCTCCTCTAGGGAGGGGACAGGCAGGTCGGGGGCTGGCCAGGGGTACTGATTGCTGGGGTATGGACAGGGGAACAGAGGTACAGTATAAGAGTTACAATGTGGGCTTTGGAGACAGACAGATGGGTTCAAATCCTAGCCTGCTGCCACTGGACTGTTGCCTTGAGTTTCCATTTCTCTGGGTACAATATGGAGGAAGTAATCCCTACCTCACGCACAACCACACCGAGCACGGGGATTGACATGTAGCGATTGGCTGATAAATAGCAGCAGGCACTGCTAAGCCGTAGCTCCAGCCACAGCTCTGAGCACTTCTCTCCAGACAACCTTCACCAATTTCTACCACGCAAGGAGAGGAGCACAACTGGCCCTGACCATCTCCACGAAATAACGTGGAGACTTTCGGATTACATTTCTTTAAAGCCACTGGAGTGAGCTGGACAGAGTGGGGGACATATCACCTAACCTGCACCAGGAAGGGACTCCCGGAGCAACAAACAGGTGTTGTTCACCTGTCTTCTGTCTCAGATCCACAACACAAATTGCTTGCCACTTCAGAGGTTTTCAACAAATGCTCAAAGCAGTGATTTTAATACCTACTTTCTTTCCCAGAAGCCTTGCTTCTGAGGTCAGACCACAATCAACAGAGATTTCTGGAAAGGTATGAAATGCAAACTTATCTCATAATTTACAGGAAAGGAAAGGGAACAGGAGACTATTTTACCAGTAAGAACAGAGTCTTTTCTTCAAAGTCAAAAATAAATGGAAAAAAAGGCAAATTTTAGGGAAGAGGAAGGGTGCCAGGTAAGTCTGCATTGCATCAAGGTTTCCAGATTATTCCTGTGTGGCGGGTTCCAACTTTTTTTTCCACATCTGGACTGCTTTAAGGAAAATGCTGCATAAATTGGACTATTTCATGATCAAATAGGATACAAATAAGATAATCTGGTCTTTAGAAAAAGATGACAGCTTTGTGACAGTCTGACTAGTTTAGAACTGTTTTTAAACACTGAACAGCTTTTGGGGTCCCTGGGTGGCTCAGTCGGTTACACATCTGTCTTTGTCTCAGGTCATGATTCCAGGGTCCTGGGACTGAGCCCCACATTGGGCTCCCTGCTACTCAGGGAGTCTGCTTCTCCCTCTCCCTCTGTACCTCCTGGACTCATCCTCTCTCTCTCTCTCTCTCTCTCTCTAACAAATAAATGAAACCTTTAGGGGCGCCTGGGTAGTGTAGTCATTAAGCGTCTGCCTTCAGCTCAGGGCGTGATCCCGGCGTTCCGGGATCGAGCCCCGCATCAGGCTCCTCCGCTATGAGCCTGCTTCCTCCTCTCCCACTCCCCCTGCTTGTGTTCCCTCTCTCGCTGGCTGTCTCTATCTCTGTCAAATAAATAAATAAAATCTTAAAAAAAAATTAATTAAAAAAATAAATAAAAAATAAAAAAAATAAAAAATACAACAGTCTTCTCAAGATATACCTCACATACCGTATAATCTACACATTTAAAAGCTTACAATCCAGTGGTTTTTCGTCTATTCACGGAATTGTGCATCCATCACTACAATCAATTCTAGAACACTTTCGACCCCCTTCTAACTAGTTGTGATTGTAACTTGCAGCCAGGGTCTACAAACACATTTACCCCCCATTACACTAATCGGTCTCTAACCTGGCCTTTTAAAAAACCTCCAACTCCAGATTCTGCCATTTGTTCTCCTGCATGTGGCATAAAACATTTTGTTCTTCACATCAGGCCTGAGCCCATGAACTTCTATTCCGAAAGAATTCATCAGAAACACGTCATGGGTCAAATTCTTCCTTCCATGTTCTTTGCTCACACGGGAAGAGACCTGGGTCATTGCTGGGAATGCCAGGCTGAACCCCTTCCTAGGAAACAGGACTGGGCTCTGCGCCCCACTTAGCTGGCCAGGGTGGAAAATATTATCAAAGGGGAATTCTGTGCACGAACTGGTAGCAGGTTATCACCTGGACAGCAATGTTTTCATTCCTTGGGAATTTGGGGAGCCTGTAGGCTCACGCATCAACGGCGCTCGCGTCTGTGTGGACTCCTGTCTGGAATGGATTCCTGCCCAGCCTGGCTCCTCCACTTACTCCAGGCCAACAACCCTTCCTCAGAGATGCTTTCCTGGACTTCCTGTCCAGGTCAGATCCCTTTGTTGCATACCATCTCAGCTCTCAGCTGGTTCCTTCAGGGCCCCGATCAGGGTTGACATCTATAGCACCCACAGTACCTGGGAGCTCCAAAGGGACTACTCTGTTCAGCATACATGGTGAACAACGTCTAACACATAAAGGGGGTATTAAAGATTTGTTGGTTCCATCCGTACATGAATTTTTCTCGCTCTTCCTCTATATCCACCCACCCATCAGGCCACTCATCCACCCACCCCCCATTCATCCATCCATCCACCTACCCATCCATCCACCTACCCACCCAATCAATACTTGCCAAGCACTGCCTATATGGTACATCTCCCAGTGCAGCTCCAGGAGCTGGGCATTTAGCAGAAAACAAAACAACGTCTGCTCTCTTGAAGCTTATAGTTCAATAATGGGCTGGGGAAGGACAGGGCATGGGGTAGGCAGACAATGAAGAAATAGAAAATGTTGGGTGGAAAGGAATGCTATGAAGATAACTGAACAGGGCAGGGATATTTTGGAGTGCTGGGAGTAGGGAAGCACTGTGAGTTACACATGATGGTCAGAAAGTACCGAGAGACAGAGCTCTGACAAACAACCCTAAGGCAGTGAAGACAGAGCCATGCAGGTACTTGGGATGAGAGCACTCGGTGTAGGGGCTGGAAGGCGGGCAGGCTGGGCCATGTCAAGGCTCAGCCGGGGGCTCCTGTGGCTGCCCTGGAGTTGGCCAGGGGGACAGTGAGGAGACGTGAGGTCTTGAGGGTCTAGACTGTGTGGGATCTTGGGAGCCAGTGTAAGGAATCTGGCTTTCATTCCGAGTGAAAGGGGAGCCAGTGACAGACTTAAGCAGAAGACACACATGATCTGACTTACACCTGAAAAAGATCTTTTTAGCTACAGAGATGGGAACAGACTGAAGAGGCCTGGGTGTGGGGGTTGGGGGTTGAGGGCGAGGAGGTGGGCGGAGGTTGGCAGGATGATCAGGGCGATTCTGAAGGCCACAGTCAGGAGTCAGCAAACAACATCCTACAGGCCAAATGCCAAATACTGCAGTGGGCCTGTTTTTCTAAGTGACTTTTTTTTTCACTGAATGGGGCCATGTCCGCTCATTTACATATTATCAGGGGCTGTTTAGCTGCACTGGTAGAGTAAAACTGTGACAAGCAGCACATGGCCAGTAAAGCCTAAAATTTTGACTGCCGGGCCCTTTAAGAAAAGTGAGCCAATCCCAGCCCAGGAGATGGGATACAGTGGTGGGAGGGACTGGACCCTGACCGCATTTCGCAGGTGCACTAACAGGCCGGGTGAACTCTGGCCCTGGAATGAACAAGCGCTTGGGTCTCCAGCTGCTCTATGTGACAGCTTGTTTTCAGCTGCTGCTTCTTTCCAGCCAAGTATAGGTCATCACATCCCACAGGCAGCCCAGCCTGGGGCTGGCCCCCATGAATGACCCTGTCTTCCTGCTGCCAGGCTGGTGTGTGGTCAGTTTAGAGGGCAGCCTTTAGCACTAGCACCCTCCTGCCCCAACCTGAAGCCCATCAGGAGCTCCTGTGGGCTCCTCAACGAAGTCCAAGACAGTCAGCCCTGCACGGGAGGTCATTCCCACAAGGCCTCATCTCCTGCTGCCTCCTGCCCCACACATCTCAGGCCACTTGCAGGACCCACATGCATACCATTGTTTTCATAGCCGAGAGCCTGCCATCATCTGCCCAGGACACCCCATGTTTAACCCGGTCCATCCATCAAGACCTTCCTCCGGACCCCTCCTTATCCTCTGATTCTGGCTGGGCTGACATCCCTTTCCTGGGCTCCCACACCATTACAGCAAGGATGTGCCTACGTAGTGACAGTGCGGTAGGTGTGGTCTTCCCCAGGACACCATGAACTCCTGGAAGGCAAGGCCCATCCAGAACCTTCTACTCCCCAGTTCTTGGCGGAGCATGGTGTAGAGGAGTGCCCGTGATGGGGGTCCTGAAAGCATGCTTGAGCACTGGTCTCTCCTGAAACTGGGCCCAGGGCATCAGACAGATCTGCTCCCAAACCCTGAACGTCCCAGTACTCCAAACTCACTAGGGAGCAGCTGCTCTGATGGAGGAGAGAGCCTGTCTGAGAATGACCGCAGCTCACCAAGCTGTCCGTCCATCTCTGGGGTTCAGTTAATGGGGCTGGTCACTGGAGCGCATCAGATCTATGATGAAGGGACCTCAGTCATGCTGAGCCCCATGCTGCACAAGCCAACGGTAGGATCACAGTGAAGATTTGTGGATTAAAGAAATGACAATCAGGCCACAGCATCTGACCCCAGTGGTCACTGAGACCCTCTTGTTAAGCCACCTAAGAGAAATTTAGTGAAATCTCTTCATCTCTAATAGTGTTCTCAAGACTGGAGGGCCTTTAGAATGAGCCAGGGAGCTTCAAAAAACACCAATGACCTTCTCCTCACTCTGATTTAACTGGCACTGGGCTTTTCAAATTCTCTCAGGCTGATTCTAGAAATGTGTAGCCAGAGCTGAGGGCCACAGGCAGGGTTAGGCTGGTTCAGCCCAGGGCCCCAGGCTGGAGAAGATCTTGCATGGGCTGGGACTCCATGCTTCTAAAAGGCTGCGCCTCTGACCCCCGGAAACTACAAGGACAGGTCCCGTGGGGTTCTCTGGCTGACCGAAGGGGTCCTAGCTGACTGACTTTCTGACCACCCAGCTGGCCATCTCACAGAAGCTGTGGGGGTACTGGACTATAGAAGGACAGGTCCACCAGCTTGCAGGAGCAAGGAGCTGGCCCAAAGGCCTCTCCGAGCTGAGCAGGCCCTACTGCGTCAGGCAACAGTTGAATGAGGCCACTCTCCAGCCTGAGGCCAGAGTAACAGCCCCAGACACTGCCCAGCACGCTCAGCCCCTCCACTCTTGGGGACTGCACTGCTGTGCCTTGTTTGGATGGGGTCCTGACCAAGGCTCAGGGATGTGCTTACTGCAAGGTAGATGAGGTGGGGTTGGGGGTCAGTTGCCCAAGGGGTTTGTTGGAAAAAAGCCATGTGACAGGGATAGGAGACACTTGCAAAGTGCAGTTTGGGGCTTCTAGCTGTTTGCAAATTGGAGGTCAAGAACTCAACAGTAATTATCCTCCCATGGGCTTGTGAGTTATGGGGCGCTGATCCTTCTGGCAGGCCACCGAGCTATACCAGTAATAACAGAGAATAGGAAATAAGAGTAAAAATAAGAACACAGAGAGGGAGGCTGGCAAGAGCAGGGGCCACGATCAGACAGAGGTAGGATGAAACACTGGAGTCGCTGACTTGCTGTGTAAGTCTAGGGAAGTTCCTTAACCACCCTGGGCCGGAGGAAACTTCAACTGCAAAATAAGCAGAGGTCTGCCTCTCCCCAGGCAGGTTCAGAAGGTGAGATAATGAATCCATGGAACATGCTTGGTACAGAGCTTGAAGATGGCCCATCGAAGGGAGCAATAATCACTGTCACAGAGATGGGGGGCAGGGGAGCCTGACCCTTGTCACAGTGATGGGGAGCTGGGGGAGAGTGCCCCGTCATACTGATGGGGAGCTGGGGAGCCTGACCCTTGTCACAGTGACAGGGAGCTGGGGGAGCCTGCCCCCGTCACAGTGACGGGGAGCTGGGGAGCCTGACCCTTGTCATAGTGATGGGGACCTGGGGAAACCTACTCCCCATCACAGTGATGGGGAACTAGGGGAGTGTGCCTCCTGTCACACTGACAGGGAGCCAGGAGCCTGACCCTTGTCACAGTGATGGGGACCTGGGGAGCCTGACCCTTGTCATAGTGATGGGGACCTGGGGGGAAACCTACTCCCTGTCACAGTGACGGGGAGCTGGGGGAGCGTGCCCCCTGTCACAGTGATGGGGAGCTGGGGCAGCCTGACCCTTGTCACAGGGACAGGGACCCAAGGGAGCCTGACCCCTATCATAGTGACGGGGAGCCAGGGGAGCCTGCCCTGTGTCACAGTGACGGGGAGCCAGGAGCCTGGCCCCTCATTCCATGCTCAGCTTCCCTGCACATGCTGTCCCTGCCTGGAACACCTTGTCACCCCCCACCCAGTGTGCTCCAATGAGTCCTCTCACATCAGTCCGTACCACCTACACAGAGAAGCCTCCCTGATTCCCACTGGAGAAGACCAGGTTCCCCATTATTAGCTACTCATTTGCTGGTACAATTATATGAATAATGCTGTTATTTTCACAAGATTGCAAGCTCCATGTGGCAGGGCCATGAGTGTCTGGTTTGCTCATGGCCGTCACCTCGAACCCAAGCCCAGCAGCTGCTGCCCAACAGATGCTCAAGGCATGTATGCTAAGCAGAGGACTTCCACAGAAGCCCACCTTTGTGGAGCCATGACGGCAACGAGCCGAAGAACTCCCCAAGTTCACCTCACTGAAGAGCTTAACTACATATTGGGCCAGCCCTAGAACCTTCCAGAAAGTGTCTAAATTCACCCCTGACCAGCAGATCTTACATCTTCACTGCAGGGGCTCCCGTGCTCAGCCGGCACACAGGCCTTTCCCACTGCAGGTCCCTGCTTTATTATTATTATTATTGTTTTTAAAAGAGTTCTGGCTGAGAGCCAGCCCAGGCTGCAGAAAGTAGGAGAAAAAGCTGTTGATACATCACACCTACTGGGCAGATGTCAATTGGCCTGGGAAAGCCTAGACAAGCACTTAGTGTGGCCCGCCAAGCGCCGGCATCTCGGGCCTGATTCATCAGCGCGCTTGGACAGGCGTGCTCAGAAACCCCGTCTCGGCCCAGGAGCCACGCCGGGCTCAGGAAGCACGTGCGAGGGGCTGCAGTGGAGCTCATGGTGTCCCAGCTACCAAATGCGGCTCCCCCAGGGCAAAGCTAAGAATGTCCTCAGGTCCCCAGGCCCTTAGGAGGACCCTGGGACACAGGATTGAGCAGACTGTGGGGTGAGGGGGCAGAGGAGTGGGTTTCAGCAGCACCACCCACCACTGTGCGACCTGGGAGCAAGTTACTCAACTTCTCTGGGCCTCAGGCTCCTCAGCTGTTAAGGAAGAGTAAGGTTGTTGTGACCTGGGTCAGGGAGACACTTAGCCAGACGCAGGCCATCAGTGAGCCTCAGGAAAGGCTCTTCAGCGGTGGGCGAGCCATTCAGCCATTTCGACCTCACAACTGCTCAAGGGGTAGAGTGCACAGCATGCCAGGGCTTCCTGGAGGTACGACCTGGCTGGTCACCTCGCCTCTAGGGCCTCCCTTCCCCCTCCCGTCCCCTCATGGCATTATGGAGAGTGTGAATGGGAAGTGCTTTGCTGACTCTGAGGTGCTACATGGGGACCTAAGGGGACAGCGCCATCCTCAGGAGCACATCTGTCACAACCAGGCAAGCTGCTCCCAAGCCCATCACCGACCGTGCTAACCAAGGGGGGCACCCACCCTGCCCCAGCTCCCGGCTTCTGGCGGACCCCACTGGCCCCCTGCTCTACTGTCTCCAATCCACTCCCCCCACCCCCTGCGGCCACGAGATGCTCAGACAAACACGGATGAGCTCTGTACTCCCCAGCCTGAAGTTCAGAGAGCTTGGCTGAAATACCCATCTCCCCCCAGCCTGCCACTCCCACCTGAGCAATCTTCTCTTCTACCCACCACCCGGCACCCCCTGCATGCCAGCAGCACCGGGCCTCTAGCTGGCTTACCTGTCCACAACTGCCCCCTCCCCCCAGGACTTCCGGCACAGCAGACACCCCATTTCCATGCCTGCTTCTACGACACAGGCTGCCGGCTGCACGAGGGCTCCGTGCGCGCTTGCCAGAAGGATGCACGGTGGCTGAGGTGGCGCTGGCTTTGGTGGCTCTCACAGGGCGGGTGCCCAGAGGTCCCCTTGACTGGCAGAGCCTGAGAGCACAGCGAGAACACTTGTGAGTGGCCTGGGGGAGCTGGCTAGCTCTCCTGAAAGGGGCTAGAGCCCTGGCCATTAGTCAGGAAGTGCTGGCCTACCACCCCCAAGGTCAACCTGGGCAGGCTGCTCTCAGGCTGGGCCCTGGCTCCCTCCTCTTCAACACCAGAGGCTGTTACACAGGTGTTGTGAGGTCCCTTACAGGGTGCTGGCCCAGAGCTAAGCTCCTGCCCTGGGGAGGGAGGCTCTATTCTACAGAGGAAGAAACCGAGGCTCAGGGGCCTTCCAGAACTTCCTGACAACACACAGCTGTCAATGGGTAGGGGCTGAACAAGCTAGGTGGGCTACCTCCAGGGCATGTGCCCCTACCCTCCTCATGGCGAGAGCTCCCTGGCAGGGCTGTAGCACGGTTTAGAGAGCGCAGGGGCATACTCCTGGCATATGGCAGATGCCCAGATATTGGTAGCTTTTAAGCGGCTGGAGGCTGTGGGTGTCCCAGCAGGCATGAAGGGCCCATCTGCTGACCCAGTGGGGACACAAGTCGGTACAGGGTGTTTTCTGCATCTACTTTCTGCTGAGATGGGGGGAAGAGCTCAGAGAGGGGACAAGGAGCAGGCCGTGCCTCCACCGCGCAGGCACTGTTCCAGGCGCTGCTCTGAGCTGTGGGATATTTTCCTTGGGCATCATGCTGGAGCTCAGTTTTGTTTTATTTTTTTTAAAGCATTTTTCCAGAATGCCCAATATTTTATAAATGTCAATTATTTCAGAACATCCTCCAGGATACTAAGGCTAGGGGTGGGGGGGCTCATTCCATCCACACTGACTCTTCCCGCCACTGGACTGACTCCATGATTTATGAGGACACATTCCACCTGAGAGGCTGTAGTGTGCGTCCTACCCAGCATCTGAGGCCCAACCGTCAGCCTGTGACGTCAACATACTCAGCCACAACAAAGAGCGACTTGATCTCAGGAGCTCCAAAGAACCTTTAAGTCAACTTAGCAAGAAAGGAAAGAACACTGAGCAAGAGATAACCTTTTTCTCAGGAAGCAGGTAGAAGCATTACAAAGGGCAGGAGTTTGAAACCAGACTCAATATCTCTGGGACCCTGGGTGGGGGCTCTGCATTTGAGTCTTGCTTGCCCCAGCTGCAAAAGTAGGGTTAGCGACATGACAGTTTTTATATGTTTCTCTTTTGATTTTATATAAAGCAACTCACTTAGCGCCTAAGCAAGCACATAGTAGGCATTCAATAAATGGGACTTCCATCCTGGAGCCTTACAAAGTCTGCGAAGTTAGAAGTATGCCCCACAAGGTATGCACCGGAACTTCTACCAAACTTGCACCTATTTTCAGAGAAGTCATTGCAAATCATCCCCCAAACTTAGTATTTCATGCAGTTGAAGCATCTAATGCCCAACTCATGTGGTGATTTCAGGGACTTGAGTTCATGGCAGGCAGCAATGGAGACAAAGTAAAACAATTCATTGGCCTCGATTTGACAGGCTCTGGGGTATCTTTTTACAACGACTCTGGGGCTTAAGGAACAGGCTGTTTAAGTGTGAAGAGATGTCACAAGATAGCCATGTCTGCCACACTGGGATAATATTGACTTTTGGCCCTCTGGGAATCTGAGATGTTGAACAAATACTACTCTATGTTTCTGGAGAAAAGCACATTCATACAAAATGCCATGGCTGGACAGCCATAAATAAAGGAAGCTGTACTGAGTCATGGGATGCTGGCTACAGAGAGAAGAGAACTGAGGAAAGTCCTAACCCTAGCGGAGATGCCAGGAGGTAGGAGGAGAACCCGTGGGGGGTGCCATCGTGCCATCATGCCCTGTCTGCAATGACAAGCCAAGCGGAGGGCAGGCCAGCCCTTGGAGGCCCCGGACCCGCTCCAGGGAACCTTTCCAGTCATCACAGTTCCTGAAGGCCTCCTGGACAGAATAATATCCACAAGTAACGAGGATTTTGCTGGCGCAGAAGTTGGGATCGTCAAAATGCCCTTGCTGGCTACATGCACACAGAAGGTCCAGAGAGAAAGTAAGACTCCTTGACAGCTTGCCTTAAACTAGCCCTGGGAGCCTCTCTCTCCCTCCACCCATATACTCCATTGGTCATCAAGTCCTGTTAGAGCCACAGCCCTAGATATTTCTGGACTCACTTCACAGTTACTTGCTCCAGGGAAATCCTTGCGCAATGGTGTGCAGAGCGCTCGTTATTTGTTGAGGACAAAAAATTGGCCCCAACTTGAACGTCCATCAATGGGGGACTAGCTAAATAAACAGTGGTTTGCCCACACGATGGACTGCTCAGCAGCAATAAAAATGAAAGCGGGCACTCTTATGAACTAACAGAAAAAAAAATCCAAGGCGTACTGTTGAGTGAAAACAGTGATCGTCTGTGTGGAAAAACTACAAAGGCCATGCAATGCTGTAGTACAAGCATAACAGGCACATACTCAGAGAAAGGTATAGAAGGAGGTGCACCAAGTGGAGGAAGGGAGTAACTCTGCGGAGAGACCGCTGGTCATCGCTGCCGAGGGCACAGCACCTCCCACTGCGCAGGTGTGGTGTGCCAACAGAAGGGTGGAGAGGGCCTTCCGTCTCTTCCCCGCCCACCCTCTTCTCCTCTGTCCTTCCAGACTCCAGTGAGGCAAAACCCAAGTCCCCTGACTCCTCACTCCTTGGCCTCAGCACCTCCAAGGGCTTCCTCCGGCTCCCAGGGTACAATTCCAAGCCCTCAGCAGGCTGCAAGCCCTCAGCCATTCGTACCCCACCCAGCTTTGCAGCCTGTCTACCTGTCACGGCCCTACCCCTGGCCATGCCACCAAATGTCGCCTGCTCCCTCATGCCTTTTGCACATGTCGTCCTCACCACACCCGCCTCTTTGCTCTGCACAACCTGTTTGTGCGTCTGTCTCCCCCGCCCAGTCCTGTGTGGTCGGCATGCATTTTATTTGACTCCTAAGAGACCCCTGGAAGCACCTGCTATAGGCATCCTCCCTTTCCTGACCCTCTTGGTCTATTTGTCATGTAACTTCCTTAGAACTCTTAAAGTTCCTCTGAAAAAAATGCCAGCTTCTTCGTCACCTGTCCTCCTCCT
Source organism: Ursus arctos (assembly GCF_023065955.2). Lineage (NCBI taxonomy): Eukaryota > Metazoa > Chordata > Mammalia > Carnivora > Ursidae > Ursus > Ursus arctos. The sequence goes on along the minus strand of NW_026622874.1, from coordinate 74,344,759 downwards.
CCTGGCGGTCCCCTCCCTGGCCCCTGGCAGCTGCCATGCTTCAAAGAGGCCATAAAGGAATGGGCGCAAAGGAAAGGGACATGTGGAGGGCCCAATGACTGGCGCCTCTCTGTGAACATGCAGCACTATTACTGTGTCTCCCGCCCGGCTTCTGCTTTGGCTCCTCCCACGCTTAGGAGGGTCCTCATGGATCAACAACTCCTTCTTCTCGCCGTCTGCACACTCAGCAGTGCCACTTAGTTGGCATCACATCCTCTGGGATCCCAAGGCAGGCACTATGACTGGTCCTTGGGAAGTGCTAAAGTGGTTCTCAAACCCAGGTCCAGGGGGGACCCTGGGGTTCCTGAAGCTTGATTTCAGGGCTATTTTAAGGTAAAAATCAAATCAAGGTGGTCTTTTTCCAGTTCACAGATAAAATTAAGGGCTAGGGTCTTCTCTGTTTCTGGGTTTTACCCCACGAATGAGCCTTTGATCCTTGCCATTTGCTATCACTTTTCCGTTAATGAGAGTCTGCAGGTGGTAGAACAAATGACTCAGCAGCAAAAAATAAACATCTAGAGAAAAAGGCTCATAAAGCTTCTTCAAATAATTGTATGGGCTTTTCCCTTGGACGCAGACACTTGTGTCCACAGAATACGGTCATGTTCCCTTCTGGTTTCCATGCTCCTGGCTCATGCTACGGGATGGAATATAATAGCTCACAGGGTTCCCAAAGCACACCTGGTTCCCAGGTGTTCTGCCACCCAATAATCTTGCACACTGAACACATGGGTTCACGGAGTGGGCCAGGTGCTCCCCTTCCCCGAGCTCAGGCTTCCTGGTCCTCTGACTGAGGCGTAGCACCAGGCTCCCAGGGCTGTCGTGTGCTTGCATGGGAACTGCCCAACTCAGGTAGACATGACATGAGCCATGGTGGTCAGTATCATGGGGAGCACGCCTATGCTGGGCTGTGGCCACAGATCTCTGCTCTCCTCTGGCCCTGGTTCTGCCTCTAGGAGCTCCGGGGCCTCGGGCACCTCCCAGAACCACAATACTCATGGCTGTCTGGCAGGAGGTAAATTCAGCCCTAGTGTCTTCTCAGCACCTGATGAAAAGTCTTTCTAAATGAGCAAATCTGTACAACGGCTGTGTGTCTTGTTATTTACAGCTAAAGGAGCTGCTGGATGATTAACTTTGTGCAAACTGATTTAACACATAGAAAGGGAACCTATTATTTCGGGTCTCAAGGGTCAGCCCTGACTAATAACAATGACAATAAAAAATATGGAGAGCCTAACCTTCACTGCACACTGCACACGCATGAGGCGTCGTGTAGGCACTCACGTGAATTAACTCCTATCACGCCCCCTCATGAGGGGGGTGACATTTTCACCCCCGCTTTTTTTCTCTTTTGAATTGTGATAAAATACACGTAACATAAAATTTACCATCTTAACTATTTTTTAGCGTACAGTTCAGTAGTGTTAAGCACATTCACATTTTTTCTATGAATCAACAGGTGCAGGGGGCGAACCAACCGGCCCAAGGCCACATAATGAGTCTAAGGTGGAGCCAGGGCCTGAACCCGAACTGTCCACTCCAGGGCTGTGCTACGCCACCTGCTTCTGCTGACTCTGACCTGGGCACGCGCGGTTGCTGAGGAAAGACACCCGTGACGGACGAACGGCAAGAACAATGGGCGAGGACCCTGGATTTGCTTCATGGACACCTCAGGGTGGAGAGATTCAGTGCACCTATCTTTTCTTGCTGCTCTTCCTTTTTTCCAACTGCCCTGCAATACATGTGCTCGACCTGTCCTAGGAAGGCTGATAGTACCGAGAACTGACAGGAGCTGCATGCTACAGGGCGGGCACGGGCGTGGGCGCACACACGGGCACGTAGCCGTGCCACTTGCTCCAACACGTGCCCGCCCGTTCTGTGCTGCCAGCAAGGCTGCCCCCGAGGGCCCGCTAGAGCCAACAGAACATTCTCAAGTGCAGCCAAGGTCAAAGGGCAGAGTGAGGCTGGGGTCTGGTCTCTTCTCAGGACCTCCGGCATGGGCTCTCTGCTCTCTTCTCCGGGAGCAACCTGGGCAGCATTCCCTGCTCTCCGACGTGCTGTGATCACCACACGGCTCCCGGGCACACAGTCACTTTGACAGTTTGAGGTGGGTGATGACCCCGAAAAGTGAAGCAACATCAGTTCTTTGGAACTCTTTCCTCCTGTCTCCACCCCCCAGAAAGGCTCATCTGGGACCCGAAGGCTGCCTCTGCCTGCTGTGTGCTCCGTTTCGCAAGAGCACTCCCAGACACCGAGTGCCTGTGTGCCGATTGGGAAAGAGTCCAAATCTGGGGGCATGTTCCAGGTGAGGGAACCTTATGGGCCCTGATTCAGGAACGTGGTTCCTCGTGGGCTGTGTGCGCCCAGCTGGACAGCATGATCATACCCCCTCTTCGTGGCTGCCCTAGGGGTTCCAAGAAGAGGCGTGGAAAGCAGGGACCCCCTAGGACTCAGCTGAGGGATGATTTTGGCGTGGAACCTGATCCCCACACCCCGACCCAACCGCTCAAAGGCTGCTCTCTTAGACACAACCACCAGAAAGCTTTGAAGAGAGTGCAAATCCTGCTGCTTTTGTACCAGTGAGATTTTTAAGTCTTGTTTCTGCTTTTTGGTCTTCACCGACCAGGAACGAATCGCTACAAGGATTCACGTGACCCCAAGCTCTACCCAGTCTGGAAGTGGTGTCTGCAGGGGGAAGAAGAGTGTCCTTCCGGATGGCTGCTTTGCAGGTTTATCCCCGAGCCAAGGTGGGGCTTAGAGTGCATGAGTGTGGTGCCTGGAAGACGGAAACAAGAGATGCTGTATCTATACTAGGGCCACGTGAAAGCCCCCTCTCTAACAAGGGTCTGTCTTGCCAACCTCTGACAATCAGAGCCGTCAGGGCTCGGCCACCACTAATGCCAGCCTTGGGGCGAGTGGGATTTAGAGGCAGGCAGTGGAGGTATGGCTCTCAGCCTGCCCTGTGAGAGCTCTGCAGCCTTGGTCCAAGCCTTGGTCTCCCATATGTCGATCAGGATAAGTGCTCCCAGCTCCCAGCATTGTCCCGAGCCTCGAATCAATGCATACGTAGTGCCTGGCACAGATCATTCTTTCGGGCAAACTCTATCCCGCGCCCCCAGAAGCAGATGATGTTTCCTGTCTGAAACACACCACTTTTGGAGCCAACAACGGGTTTTGCCTGATACTAGTGAGGCCTCAGGTGGCGTGGGCAGGACTTTATTTCTAAAATCAGAACAGGAGAATTCACTTCAGATGTGTGGTGGCGGGGGTGGCAGAGGCTCAGGGTCTGACACAGGCCACGCCGACCTGAGTTCACAGCCTCGCTGAGGGGAGGGGTATCTGGTGTGACCTTGGGCAGCTTGTTTCCTCAAAGGCAGAAAAGGAAAATGGCAAAACCTCCCTTCTGAGGGTCGTTGCATCAAATGAGAAAACTGCATAAAGTGCTTAGCAGCTCAATACATCTTGCTTTCAAAAAAAAAAAAAAAGGCCTCAGGGTCAGAATCCAGCTTCTATAACTCACTGACCCAGTGCCTAGAGTCTCTGGCTGGGGAGCTGAAGGCTGGGAGGGGTGATTAAGGGAGAGCGGGGCGCTGAGGAGACTGGAGGAAGGTGGCAGGGAGGTTCTCCTTCCTGTGTGACTCCAGAAAGGGCATTCTTCTTGCCTTGGGGAGCTGAAAGGACAGAACTGGCCCCAGTGTTACAATCGGAAACAAGGAAAATAATGGGCCTAAAAAATTAGTTTCTGGGAAACACTGTCACAAGATGACATTAGCACCTAGTACATCATCCCAGGGAGAAGTCAGGACTGAGGTCTATGAATTAAACATTGATTTTTTTTCTTTTTTCCTTTGGCTGTCAGTCCGAGGCTTCGTGGTCAGCTCAGCTGGCTCCGAGCACACTGTAATCTTTGCATTCTTCCTCAGTTACTCAGCTGCCAAGGGTTGGCTCTGGAACAGTGTTGCCTTTCCACAGAACTATTAAGTGTTCTGGGTCAGTGACTGATAGGGCCGGTTTGTTTGCCTTTGATAAAGATAACGCTTGTGGAAAGCAGAGCACTCCCCCTGTGCTTGGGGATTTACATGTCTGCTCTAAGACAGATGGTGCCCTGGACCCAGGAGGACATGAAGTTGGGACAAGAAGCGAGCGAAGCAGAGCTTGGCCCTCGCGGGATGAAGCCTGACTCTCCAGGTGGCCTCCCGAGCCAGTGCAGGTGCCAGAGCCGGGTCCAAGCAAGACAGCAACGCCCCTGCCTCGGGAGCTTACAGTCTGCTGGGGAAATGAGACACTGAACTATTCACCCAGCAATCCAGGCCCCTACCCATGTTTGACGCTCACTGAGCACCTGCTCGCTAAGTGTCAGCACCGGAGGGCAAGACGAGCACGGACCCCGGGGCCTTCCACGCGAGTGCAGGGCAAGCGACACAGACAAGATGACAAATGGGTCAACTTCAGCTAATGGCAAGGGCTCTGAAGACCGTGGGAAAACCATCCCACTCTGATGTAGACATTCCAAAGAACCGGAAACAGGTGTTCAAATAAAAACTTCCACATACGCACTCACAGCAGTGCTGTATGCACTCGCCGAAAGCTGAACGCCAGCCACGAGGCCATCAGCGGGTGAAAGAATGGATGAGTGAGATGTGGTCCATCCACACAGTGGCTAGCTCTGACACATGCTACAACATGGAGAAACCTGGAAAACATTACGCTAAGTGAACGAAGCCAGACACAAAAGGCTATGCAACGTAGGATGTATATGAAACGTCCAGAACGGGTTAAGTCCATAGAGACAGAAAGCAGAGCAGTGGTTGCCAGGGGATGGGGAAGGGCGAATGGTGAGTGACCCCTCAATGGGAATGGGCTTTTATTTGGGGGGCGATGAAGGTATTCTGGAACTAGCAGAGGTGGTGGCGGCACACAAGACTTCGAATGTACTAAATGCCACTGTATTGTATCCTTTCAAAAGGTTTTATGTTATGTCAATTTCACCTCAATTAAACAAATAAAAACCAGCACAGAGAGGCCTGTGGGTGGGTAGGGGCCCCCGGCGGAGGTATCTGAGCAGAGTCCTGAATGCTGAGAAGGAACCAGCCACACAAAGGGCTCCAGGCAGAGGTCTGGATTAGAACTGGGAAGAGCGGGGCGGCGGGGAGGCTGAGCAAGAGGGACCATGGTGTTCTGCCCACCTCCATGCCACCATGACCCACCAGGTGAACACCTGTGAGCAGCCCCTGGGCTAGAAGGAGTCCAGAGTGGGGGTCAAGGCTGCCCTGGGAGGCTGGAGCCCTGGCCCTCTGACTGGAGGCTGCTGCCCACGCCCCCCACCCTCCAGGGGCACTTCTGGGAACAGCTTCTGCTCTGGGGTGGGCTGGTCCACTTGGTGTTTATGGAAAGATGCCTCGGTGGTCCAGTTTCGGACACCCCGCCTCCCTTGGCAGATTCTAGCAATAGCTGTCACCATGGGTTGGCAGGACAGGTCCTCAAGGGCATGAACCATGGAAGGCTGCATCTCAGAGGCTGACTCTAGATCTGGTCGTGCCTGTACATGGGGACACACTGTTTGCTGATGACCCGGCGGCCCCAGCCAGGCATGCACCCAAGCCCCTATCCTCGTGCAGTAGAACGTTCTGCAGGGGCAAGAGCCATGAACATAAAATCGGCCAAGGCAGAGAATTTGTGATTTCTCTCCAAGTCCAATGGAAAAAGAAAAATATACCAAAGTAGCTAGTCGCCTATGAGCCCTGATTTATATTCTACTTTAGCATCTCTTCCAAGGAAATGGAAGGTACATTTTCATCAAATACGATCATTCACAGCTTGTAAAGGGGGGACAAACTGCTCTGTGATGACCACCTGGGCTGCAGATGAAATCGGAAGATAATGTCATAACAGAGCTAACTCCTCTCGCAGTCACCCTGAGGCAGACAGCCAGAACTGTCTTCTCCACTGTGAATTACCCGCCAGGCGGGAGTGAGGGTCCCTCAGGGTGAGGGACACAGAGCAAGACCATTCCCGAAGTGGGGGAGGGGCGACAGGGTGGCACTCACAGGCCCAGACGGCTGCTGTGGCTGCCACAGCATCAGAGGCCAACCTAGGCTGTGCTTCTGATGACCCCCTCTGGCCCCACTGTTTGGTTTTTGAAAACTTCCAAGCCGAGGGTGAGAAAATTCAGTTGGGGTGCAAGCAACCGAAATCTATCACGTGAGTTCACTTGCTCGCCCCGGATGCATAACTTGTGCACTCTGGTGACAGGAATGAAGCAGAAGAATGCTTAAGATCTTCTGGAGTCTCCGTTCCCTGGTCTTCCTTCCCTAGTCCAGGGGCCACAGACTGAACAACCCGAGGCCTGGGGCCCCAGAGAGAACTCCGTCTTCCTGGAGTTCACGCAGGAGGAAGGCATTAGTGGGATCTGCTCTAAGGCTGTGCAAAGCACAAGCGTGGCTCATTCTCCATCTGATAACTCCTGAATGGGGGCACAGTGCCAGGCGCCAAAGCACAGCAATCAACAGGACAGACCCGGTCCCCATGGAAGTGACCTTCTCGCAGCCAGGGACCCAAACATGCCATCCAGGTAAAGAACTGCAGAGAAAAGAAACCAGGCTAATGGGATAGAGGAAGGAGCGGGGAATCAGGAAAGGCCTCTTGGAGGAGGTGGCATGCAGACTGAGGCCTGTGGAGGAGAAGGAGGCAGCCACGCACAGATCCAGGGAAGAATGTTCAATGAGGAGACCCTCAAGCAGGAGAGAGGCCAGTGACTTGGAGGAGTGGTTCTCAAAGCATAGTTTGGGGAACCCTGGGGGCCTCCCAGGGTTAGAACTACTCACATAAAAATATTAAGATGGCGTTTTCCTTTTACATTCACTCTCCCAGGAGTATATGGGGGAGCCTTCCAGAGGCCACACAATGTACGCTATGACAACAGATTGAAAGCAGAAGCAGACGCAGGGGTCCAGCTGCCTTCTATTAAGCCAGATATTATAGAGATTTGCAAAAACATAAAACATGAAGTTTGTTGTGTTGTTTTTTTTTTTTCCACTTTGGAAAAGTTATTGTTCATTAAAAACTATGTTATTTATATTTACATGTGATGGGTTTATTTTTATTTAAAAAATAAATATGTAAATAGTTAAAGCACTTCTTAGTTTCAATTTTTACTACGTGAAATATTCATAAATGTAAGCCCATATAAACTATAGCTCTTTGGGATCCCTGATACTTTTTTTAAGGGTCTAAAGGGGGTCCTGGGGCCAAAACTTTGAGAAGCACTGGCTCAGAGGAGCAGCAGGGCCTGGTACGGCTGGGGTATGGGACGGAAGGAAGTTGGGGGGCTGCATCTGAGAGGCCAGCTGGGGCCAATCTCACAACAACCACACAAGACCAGAATGAGAGATTGGGATTTTGTTCCAAGTGCAATGGGAAGTTGCTAGAGGGTTGCAGGGAGGGGCATGATGTGATCTGATTTATGTTCTAGAAAGATCCCTCTGGCCAAAGGGAAGAGGTGAGGCTGAGAACACTGAAGAAGCTCCTGCATGATCGAGGGCGAGGGCTAGTGGCCAGAACAGGTAGAAAAGATGTGACATACTCCAGAGGCAGAGGAGGCCAGTGGGGATGGGACGGGAAAGAGGAGGATCACAGATGATTCCAGATGCTGGACGGCTGTAGGGCAGGCTACTGAGACAGCAGGGGGTGAGGAAGGGCAGGGCGGGGAGAGCTTCCCTCCCTCTGTCTGCGTCATGCCGAGGCTCACGGATTTCACTTGCTCTTTAGGTCACATCTCCAATACAGACCAGTGCGGGAAGGCAGCAAGGCCTCTCTCCCCTAGGGCCCACAGCAGAAGCCCTTGGGGGCCCACTGGCGTCAATGTCCCCACTCCCCCCAACACAGCTGAGCAGCACTTCCAGGGGCTGTCAGGGGCAAGAGACAGGGAAGGGGCAGATGGCCAGCTTTGGCGGCTACCTTTGCCCTGCCACAGTCTCAAATGGCTCGACCTCAAATACCCCAACCCTGGGACCAGCAACAGGATAGAGGCACTCCAGCTATGCCAGCCCCCTGCCAGGCAGGCCTCGGCCATGGTAGACAGGACCATACCCCCACACTGGATGACCTCACTTCTCCCCTGGAGCCCAGGCAGGGTGGGAGAAGTTTGCAGTCAGGCACTGTAAAGCCTTCTGCAAACAGAAATATGATTATGCAGATGCTGAAGAATGTGACATTTGCTCTATTTATTTATTTACACTTGCCTTGTTCCAAAAAGCATGGAACGGAAATAAGACCCAGGTTTTTCTCCTTAACCCGTTCGTTCCTGAGATGAAACCCTAATGACCCTAAAGAAATGATTTCTTAATATAATGTTAAATATCAATTATATCTCAATTACAGAAATCACAAGACAGTGCTTACAGAAATGTTATAAATTATAATTGTGTGTAGAAAAAGAAGAACGAACGAAAAAAAAAGGGAATGATTTCTTACCAAGCCAATCTGTATTTAACCCAGACTCAGGGCCATCATTTATATTTACTTAGCAACCATCTCTACAGAACGTGGAGAAATCTGGACAATTTTTAACAAAGAATCCTCCAGGAGCACCTGGGTGGCTCAGTCAGTTAAGCGTCCGACTCTTGGTTTTGTCTCAGGTCATGATCTTGTCAGATCAAGCCCCGTGTCAGGCTCCACACTCAGTGCAGAGTCTGCTTGACATTCTCTCTCCCTCTCCCTCTGAGGGCACAGTGCCAGGCGCCGAAGTACAGCAATCAACCTACCCCTCAAATAAATAAATAAATAAATAAATAAATAAATAAATAAATCTTAAAAAAAAAAATCATCCAGACCCTGGAGTAGGCAGAAATCATCTCACATTTCATAGCTGAAAACAGAGGTGGTGTCACAATCAGTCTTAGAGACTAAGACTGGTTTTAAGGATGAACACAGTCACAGGCAGTGGGTAGGGACGGGAAGGGGTACACTTTTCCAGAGTGCATGCTGGGGCTAACATATGTCAAGAAGACAAGCCTCCCTTCTGACTCGGCAGATCCACTGCTGAGAATTTATCCCACAGACACTCAAGATTTGCAACAGTTATACCGAGGCCACCCCAAGGATGTTCTCTATGACACTGGAAGAGCAAAGCACTGGAAATGACCCAAATGTCCATCAATGCTACATGACAGAAAAGATTTTCTGGTCCAGCCATACAATAAAATACCACGCAAGAGTTCATTATTAATTACCATAAGTCAGTCTAGGTGCATGGACATGTGACATGGAATTAAGTGGGGAAAAAAAGGCAAGGTGCAGAATTACGTATGTAGTACGACCCCATGTGTAAAAACAGACAAGAAAAAACATGGCATAAAATGAACATTTCTGGAATGATAAGCAAGCAACTGTTAACAGTGACTCCTTCTGGGGCAAAGTTGACTCATTTCTCATTTTATCATGTCCTGTTTGGGTTTTAAAATATCATATACTGGGGCGCCTGGGTGGCACAGCGGTTAAGCGTCTGCCTTCTGCTCAGGGCGTGATCCTGGCGTTATGGGATCGAGCCCCACATCAGGCTCCTCCGCTATGAGCCTGCTTCTTCCTCTCCCACTCCCCCTGCTTGTGTTCCCTCTCTCGCTGGCTGTCTCTATCTCTGTCAAATAAATAAATAAAATCTTTAAAAAAAAATATCATATACTTACAGTATATACATTTCCAAAATACGTTAATGAAATCAAAGAACAAATATAGGATAAATCACAGAGTGGAAGGAAAAGAAGGACCCTGATTTTGGACAGGTCCTTACAGCGGCCCTTTAAATCAACAGCTGTTCTTAAATTGATAACTGCTTTCAAACACATTTTATAATGTATCAATTGAAGTTCAAAACCCTGAACGCTTGCAGGGGATAGCCTCGCCAACTTTTGTAAGTTTTGTAATCAAGGGCAAAGTTCCCTTTCAAGGGATTGGGGTGCACATGGATCTACTTAAGGTAGACGCACCAGAACAGGAAGGGGAGGGCCCACCGGCCCTTCTGGAGAAGCAAGCTGGCCTTGAACTTTCTCTTCATGTTTCTCTTTTTGGGAGGGAGGCGGTTTCGAGATGAGCTTTGGAGAGAGTGGGCAGGGGTGCTCCCAGCTCTGGAATGGAAGACCCTGGCACCGCCCGTTGGGAGCTCTAAGAGGAACCAAATATACCGTCTCTCGAGTCATCCTACACGGAGAAGGAAACTACTCCCCCACAACCTCATTACTAGCAATCAAAGTATTTCCAAGAAATTTCCAAGAAACTTCTTAGACTTAATTCTGAGAAGTTCTTCCACATCCCCAGAAAATCTCTGGAAAACGAAAGCCAGGCGGCAGGATACCAAAGGGAAAGCCAAGATTTATTCCTAGGGCTTGTGTCTCATCTTGTGCTATGCTTCGATGAGTTCTAAGAAACGGGCGCTTCCAGCCGAGCAGACCCTGAGAGGGGAAGGGAAGCTTGCTTGTTGCACAGGCTCCAGAGAGAGCCATCCCTGGAGGCCCAGGTGGGGACGAGAGGCGGCGCAGGGTGGGGGTGACTTACCTGGCACCTTGTCCACGGACGCGAACACGGAGCGCTGCACCGTGGGGTCGCTGCTGCCCCGGCGGCACTGGTCGTAGAAACGGAAAGGCAGGTGCTGGGTGGAAGAGGAGGAGCCAAGCCTAAACCCCAGGACTTCGGTCGTCGGCTGGATCGGGAGGTCCAGGAGGGCTATGTTCAAACAACACCGTGGTTCATGCTCATCGCGCGGGCCAGGGGTGTAGGCGACGGGGCTCTGGATGGGGTGGGCCGCAGCCAGAGTGGCTGCGGCTCTGCCAGGCACAGCACTTGGACAGTGCCAAGCAGGCAGCCGGCAGCCTCCAGCTGGGGAGATCAGCGTGACCTCAAAGGTCCCGCCTGAGCTCAAAACAGCCGGTGCCTAGCGAGGGGTTCAGAAATGCAGGCTGGGCTATCTTCACTTTGGATCCTTGGCTTCCGTACGCAAAAGACCCTTGCCAGCCTTTGCCGAAGGTGTCATTTCAGACCCCAAAGCAAATGGGGCCAATTCTGCCCTGAAAGTTCACGTGTGTACATGTGCGTGGGGAAGTGTGTGAGGGTGACTCTATCCACGCGTGTGTATTTATGAGCGTGTGTTTATCTGTCACAGTTGCTGTCTTCCCTTCCACAAACAAATCTCATGATATAGCAATTTGGAGGGGCTTTTTAAAATCAATTTAAGGAATACCCAAGGCGTTAGTTCTAACAGCCACTTTACAGCATAATTCTCAATTTTCAAATGAAATATTTAGCCTTCGTGCCAGCGGTGAGAAATTGCTTTACATTAAAAACAACAACAACAAAAAAACCTTCTGAAAATAAATCTTCAGAGAAAGGACTGAATGATTTAAGTCACTTTGCACATTACAAAATGCTTCTGTAATGATTTCACAGGCCAAGTTTCAGCTAAGTGAGAAATGAAACAGGGACCGCATGGGATGCAGGCCTGGGCAAATCAACAGGGCACTCACGGTAAAGAACCGAATCTGTAATGTCCAGAGACCCAGCCCGCCAAGTGTTTATTTTTCGGTAATCTGTTTAGAAAGCGCCCCTCCTCCCCAAGTGGGCTGGAAAGCCTCCCAGCAACCACACCAGAATGACCATCGGTGCTTGGACTGAAAGGCGTTGGTGTCTGGAGAAAGACTATTTATAATTTGAGGAGCTGATAGAATGCCCTTCCCCGGGGAAATGCCGTGCTGTCAGCCCTGATGAATGGAACACCCTTGTTTTAATGCCTTGATTTCTAAGAAAGCTTGAGCCTTCCTGCAAGGGGCAGCCATAGGACTCCTTACAAATTCACCACAGTGCCTATGACGCATACACCGACTTCCCAGTTTAGTGCTGGGTCATCATGGCCACCTCACCAAGCGGGGAGAGCTGCCTCTCACGACAGCTGGACGGACAGGGGGAAGGGATGAGCTTTAGAGTCAGAAGTTCTGCTTTTGGGTTCTGCCAATTAGCTGTCTGTATGACTTTGGGCAAGTCACTGAGCCTCAGGTTACTCTTCTGAGCAATGGGCAGAACAGACCCTAGTGATCTTAAGGGTTCAGGATCAAAGGTAGAAGAGGAATGTCCAAGCATTTTCTAAGTATAAGCTAGAAGACTCCAGTGTGCGGGAGAACAGCTGTCCCACACGGACACCTGTCTGCTCATGGCCTGTCGCTTGGTGAGGGAGGGTTCTCCTTCTCTTCCATGCAGCCCTAGAAACTCTCGAGAAATCAAACACCTGGGGAATGGGGATTCTGAGCAGATTCTCTGTCCTTTCACCAGAACACAATGAACTCGTAAGCCATAGGTGTCCTCTTCTAGAGGTCAGTGTGAGAGCCCGAGGGCTCCAAGGACAGCGGCCAGAGCTGGCCACTCACCGGCTATCCTCTGCATCTTCATGCGCCTCGCCTGGATGCGGCCCTTGGCCAGGCGCTGCTTGGCGATGATGCAGCGGATGTGGTCCGAGAACACGAAGGTGGCCTGGAGGATCGGGAAGGGCTTGGAGTGGGGGCTGGAAGCAGGCTTGTGGATGGTGATGTTCAGGGCGCGGCTGTCATCTTCCACGCCGGTCACCTGCATGTCCTACAGAAGAAGCCAAAGAAAGGGTGTTCGTGAGGTTCAGGAGGACGGCAGCGGCTCGGAAGCTGTGGGGTCTGCATCTCATCAAGAAAGGGGTTCCCCAAATTCAGCTTGGCTTTTGCTCGGAAGGAGCAGCCTCCCAAGCCTGAGTCAAGGACGGGCACCCACCAGACCAGGCCTCGCGGAGAGGACACTCAAAGTGAGCCCATGCTGGCTGTGGGGGCTGGGACCCTACCCACGAGGACCTGAGTAAGCTAGTGAATGAATGGGTGCTCCCATCAAGGGGCCACGGGGACTCAAACAGTTGGACTCCAGCAGTTCTGACTTCTTCTTCTTCTTTTTTTTTTTATTTTAATGTTTTTTTATTATATTATGTTAGTCACCATACAACTAGCAGTTCTGACTTCTGAGAAACGACAGATAACAAACCAAAATGCCTATCGCCATCTGACGTGATCTTAGATATATTCACGCATCTACTGACCAGCTTGTTCCTGGCTTCTCTTAAGAAGGGGGTATCCCTGGCACCCATTTGTATGTGTCTGAAGAATTTCTGATCCCTGAAGGAACATGCAAGCCCTCAGAAAGGGACAGGGAGGACCATTTAGCAGGCACGTCAAGAAGGCTGCATTTGAAAGGTATGGAAGAAAACTCACGCGCAGCAAGTGTACTAAGGACGGATCCCCTGTAAAACCTCAGAGTGGATTCTGCATAAAGAACCTGTCTCCCACAAGTGTTTGAGGTGATGTGAGGTAAAGGCATGAGACAGGAGGTAGACGCGGAAGTCGGACATGCTACAGGAGCTGGGGAAAATGCTAAGAAGGCTCCCCAAGTGAGATCGTTGTTGTTTTAGGCATGAAATCTGGCGCGGGTGCTTGGGAAGAGTATCTGCCTCGGAATGTTGCAGCGGGGATTAGATGAGATATTACACATCGGAAGCAGAGAACCTGGCACACAGTATGGCCTGTCAAATAAATAGTAACTACTGGAAGGCGACCAGAAGGAAAGGTTTATGTGCCTTTCATTGTCTGATGGAGGACATGTATTAATTCTTCGAGGGAGAAAAACACTTTTCCTGCCACTAAATTCTAAAGGAAATTGATCCTAAGTCTAGATAAATAAGAAGCACTACATCACCTAATGGACAACCTCTTACACGGGAGTCTTTTTAAATGAAAGATCCTTCATACGGTTTCTCACATCATCCTCTGTAAAAGATATTTTTTAAGTGGAAAAATCTGGAAAAAGAGGAGGTTGGGGAAAACACGTGGGCAGCTCCCTAAGAGAGTGGGATGCTGCCGACACGTCACACTGTGCAGGGGTGGACGTGGGTCAGCCTGAGTAAGACTCTGCCAGTGACCAGAGACCGCCCAGCAAGGAAATGGGCTGCCTCGGAGCAGGGCAAGCCTCAGGCCAGGGAGAGTTGGCTGGACGCTCAGGGACTGGGGGTTCTGACAGGGGACAGGAGCTGGAAGGCTGTCTTCAGGACTTCTGGTCCTTCGCTCCCTTCAGTCACCCATCAGACAGACACATGTTAAGAAAATCCTAGTCCCAACTTGGTGTTTGGCAATTTTGAGCCTATCTCTGCTAGAAAGGGGGTGAGGACAAGGGGACTCCCGTATGTTGCCGGTGGCAACAGTCACTTGAGAGAGGAATTTGGCAGCACCTATGAACACTGAAACCAGGCACACCCCAACTTCTTGATAGCTGCCTAGGGGAACCTTGCTCAAGAAGGAAGGACGGTTCTGCTCATGGCAACACTGTTTGTAAAGGTAAAAAGCTGGCCACAGCCACAGGGTACTAGCTAACTATGCCTTGTATGGTCACGCAGCAGTTAAAAGAATACTAGTAAGTCTGCATATACTAACGCGGTCAGCTCTGAGACATACACTGAATGAACAAAAAAAGTTTAGAATACGTTCACTGTCTGGGGCGCCTGGGTGGCACAGCGGTTAAGCGTCTGCCTTCGGCTCAGGGCGTGATCCCGGCGTTCTGGGATCGGGCCCCACATCAGGCTCGTCCACTATGAGCCTGCTTCTTCCTCTCCCACTCCCCCTGCTTGTGTTCCCTCTCCCGCTGGCTGTCTCTATCTCTGTCGAATAAATAAATAAAATCTTAAAAAAAAAAAAAAGAATACGTTCACTGTGACACTATAAAACACACACCCCCCCTCAAGTATGTGTACACAATGTTTATAAACAGCACATGCAGTTGTATTTATATGTGCATTTGGCGGAGCACCAGCTCTGGAAGGACCATACTGACAATGCAGGAGAAAGTTTAAGAACTGAGGGTTTGGGTCAAAGAATACTTGATCCTTATCTCTGTAGTGTTTCAACTTTTTTCAGGGACAGCCTGTTCGTGTATTCCTTGTATCCTCAGAAATTAACTGTGGAGATGATTCTTCTGTGTGTGTGTCTGTACAGCCATCCAAGAAGAGCGTCGAGAGTCCTTCGCCATCATACCTGCAGGAGGCCTGCAAACTTGACCACTCCCCAGCCGAGCCTGGACACATCGGGCTCCACTAAGCTCATCTGGTAAATATCGACAGCCAGGAAGCGCTGGACCATGCCACCGTCCTTGGTGATCACCGTGCACGCGATCAGGTCGCTGTTGTCTGGGGAGAGGGAGAGGGAGAACAAAATGAAACACAGTCTGGTGGCCCAGCCTGATGCAGACAGGCGCTCAGTGGACTTGTGTTCTGCTGGGCAGCAGAGTCTGGTCAGAGCCCAGGCCTGGAGTCACACACCGCTGGAACTGAGTCCCTCCTCTGAGTCACAGTGGGCAACATTTTTTTGTTTGTTTTAACCCTCCTGGGTTTCACATTCCCCATCTGGTAAATGGCAATAATGCCCACCCCCTTCAAGGTGATAACTGAATGAAGTACATAAAGCATTAGTACAGCGTTTACTGCACGTGAGGCACTTAAACTGTAGCTAAAACAACAACCGAGAATCCCTGTAACATTTCAGTGCTTCCTTGCAGACAAATGGTGTTTGATGGTTGTGATGGTGTTTGCCTAAATTAAGCTAAGACCGAAAACAAGAGTCCCCTACTTGGTTATAGAACCATCAAGCTTCCAATCTGGTGTCTGGCAACTTAGAGCCAAGCTTTGCACTAGATGGTGTGTGATCTTGGGCAAGGCATTTGGCTCCTATGAACCACAGTTTTCCATCTGTAAAATGGGAATAATCTCCATTTTCTTGAGATGTTTGGTGCTTTAAATGAGAACAGACTGATAAAGCATTTAACACAGAATCCTTACTGTATGGCTGGGTCCCTTCTCTCACTTGGAAATTATCCCCAAATTTGGTATCTAATTTAGTACCAGTCCTTGATGGCTTTGACATCACCAGAGCAATACAGGACCATGTAATCTAAGGTCTACTTTGTATTTCCTCCAATGGAATCCTCTGCCCCATGTTTAAAAAAAAAAAAAAAAAGGCAAAACAGGAAACAACCTAATGTCCCCAAATATGGGAAAAAGTTATGATTTTTCCCCCATCACATGCAAAATTATATACCCATTTAAAAATTATATTTAACCAAACTGTGAACAGTGGTTGCCTATGGAAAGGGAAGTGAGAATTGATGGTGGGAGTGCATGTATGGGGTGGGGGTATCAATGGGAGAACTTAAATGTTTGTACTGTATACCACTGCATTCCTTGAAATTATTTTAAAATGAGAAGGTACTCAAGATATATTTTTGAAGTACATATTAAAAACTGGGGTGTCTGACTGGCTCGGTCAAGAGAGCATGTGACTCTTGATCTCAGCATTTTAACTTCATGCCCCATGTTAGGTGTAGAGATTACTTAAAAATAAAAGCTTTTAGGGGCACCTGGGTGGCTCAGTCAGTTAAACAGCTGACTCTTGAATTTGGCTCAGGTCGTGATCTCGGGGTCCTGGGATGGAGCCCCATGTTGGGCTCTGCACTCAGCAGGGAGTCTGCTTAAAGATTCTCTCCCTCTGCCCCTCCCCACTTGAGTACGTTCTCTCTCTCTTTCCCTAAAATAAATAAATCTTTTTTTAAAATGAAGTACATATTAAAAACCCAAGTTAAAAAAATCCTGTTTAAGAATAATTGCAATGACATTGGAAAAGACTTTAAAATTTGAAATGAAAAAGGATAAAACTATATTAATTATGATTTTGCTATGTTAAAAAAAAAAAAGTAGCCCTACAAAGAAAATACAAGTGCAGAAAAGAAAACAAACGCTAGAAGAACTTTGATTAGAAGAATGGTAGGTGGGCTTTTTTTTGGCAGCAGCTTTACCGAGTTATAATTTATCTACCATAAAACGCACCCATTTTTAAGTGTACAGTTGGGGTTTGAGCACATTTACAGCTGCACATCACTGCGTTCCAGCTGTGGGACACCTGTGTCACCCCAGTGAGTTCTACCGAGAGCGCCGGAACCAAGTATGTGGCTTAAATATTGGTGGTGGGTGGCTGGGTGGGGGGAGGGGAGGAAGGTAGTAACACAGTCAGTAGAAATCCTGGCCCCGAAAGCAGGTGATGACAAACCTGGGCTCAGGTATTCCCCAACGGTTTTCCCCCATTTTTACTTTTCCTTCAGCTCTACAGAGGATAGGTGAGTCTCTCTCCTCTCTCAGCACCATCTCCCCCAATACAGCTCAGTTTAATGGTCTGAAGGCTACTCTGTTTGGGATTGTGGCTTCATGGGGATGTCTTCCAGTGCACCCTCTGGGCTTTTAAGGGCTTCAGGCTCTGTGTGCTCTCCCTGGGGCAGGCCCGCCTAGGATGGCCAGCAGCCCTGTGGCAAACACCAGCGACCAGGCAGGATCAACTCTCTGGGTGCTGCTTTCTTCGTATTCTGTGGCAGGAATCTTCCTCCCTTTCCCAGCCAAGGACCTTAAAATATTTCTAAAAATTATGTCATCCAGAATGTCCAGTGAGGGCCCTACTGGAACACAGGCAGCCCTCTGTCTTCAGAAGTGAAGCCAGCCTCTTCATTCTTACCAGCATGTTTGCTGGGGCACGTGGTTTATTTTCTTTACTCAGTACTTAAAACATTTCCTCAATGACAATCTTTTACCTTTTCAAATAGAAAGCAAAACTATAAAGGATACTTTTTCTTTCCTTTTTCCCTTTCCCCCACTCCTCACCTTCCCCTCTCTAAGCAGGACTCCTAGGATTTCTTCTCTCTTCCCATTCACAGAAGATGCGCCCCTGAGGGTGTGATCAGGAAAAGCAGGCAAACCATGGGTGTAGGTGTCAATGGGTTTGGAGGTAGGCAACCCCCTCCTAAAGCTCGGGGACCTTAAAGCCTTCAGGGGGAAAAAAAAAGACCCACCATCTCCACCACTAAGAACAAAAAAGGAAGGACAAAACCCCAAAGCGGAACAACTTTCAGAAATGCAATTGAGACATCAAACTCCCACGAGGGATTTCATAAGAAAACTAAAAGGTAAGTGTCCCCAGGGAGCAGGACCTCCGCAGTGAGGGAGGCTCTGGCTTTTCAGCAGCTTTGGGGCAGTTATAAAGTAGGCTTCCTCCTGAGAGACCAGGGAATGCTGGTGGGGGGGGCTCGTCTGTGGGCCTCTTGGTGTCATCTTGGGGAACTCCTTCCCCACCTCTGCCCTCGCCTGCTCCCACGCCAGCTATGGACATTCCCTGTGTGGAGCCCTGGGGACACGAGCTGTCTGCTCCTCTCTGGATGGCCACAGTGTCTTAGGTGAAGGAGGACCCAAGGGAGAGCTGCTAAAAAGAACCCGGTCCCGCCCACAGTCTAGTCCTATGCAGGTTGCCTTTATGCAGGTGCCCTGGATTTCGCTCCGAGACGGAGGAGCCATGCCAGTGCTGAGGTACCGGGAGGGACATGAGGACAAGGGGAGGACTGTCAGGGTGTGACGGCCTCAAGAGCCTCCCTGCCGACTCCCAGGAATGGCCTGTGGCCTGCACACTGGCACTGCCCAGATCCTGCTGCCCATCCGAATCCGTGGGACCCTCCCCCTACCAACATCACTTCAAAAGGAGTAGGGCCTAGGATTCTAGTTCAAAAATTTACAGAAAATTGCCAGAAGACAATATAGGAGAATATCCACGTGATCTTAGGGGCAGGAGAGGGTTTCTTTAAAAAGAAAGAATCAACACTTACAAAAAAATAAATACCCGGGGACGGGTGTGGAGACTGGTAAACTGATTACATCACAATTGAAACTTAACTCATATAAAACAAATGACTTTACAGACTCAGTGAAATAACTAGAAAATGTCTCTAGGAGCCAAAGATCTTGCAGTAAACGTGAAGGACTCCCAGAGGCCATTCACAGACAAGAGAAAGGAGACAGCCAATGAACACACACAGAGGTACTCAACCTCACGAGAACACAGGAAAAAATTTAAACAAGATCTCAACCTTTTACCCATCAACTGGGGAAAAGAAAGGTGTTTGCGAGGACACAGAGAAGCCGACATTCTCAAACACGGCTGGTAGGAGAATAAGCCAACATAGCCACTTTGAAGGGCACATTAGCGTTGTTTATTTAACCTGAAACTTTCACACCATATGACCTGGCAAGTGGTATGTTCCCAAAAAAACACCCACGAGGGCCAAGAGACGCGAACAAGGACGTCGACAGCAGGATTTGGGTCTACCGTGACCCAAATCTCCCACAACAAGGGAAAGTCTAAAAAAAACAACCATACACGTCCATTCAGTGCAAAACCAGTGACAACAAGGAATGACTTCGATCTCTGGCTATTTCAACACAGTGAAGCCTCAAGAACATACTGGAGAGTGGAAAAAACAAGTTGCAGTAGGACCTGGGCAGTGGAACGCAATTCGTGTAAAATCAAGCCTCACAGAACCAGGCTGTCTATTCTCTACGGGTTCCTGCATGTGGGTATAAGAGAGAAAGTTAAGAAAATGTCTGGCAGGGTACACAGTGATTGCCTTTTTGGAAGGGATGAGGTGGGACTAAAGGTGGGGGGGGGTCAAGGTCATGAGGGTTTAAATGCAACATTCTGATTTTTCAAAGGAAGAGGTGTGTTATCTTTGCACTTAAAATTAAACAAAGAAAAAGTGAATCTCTTTCCACACTCCTACACATAGGGCCTCAGGTCCTTCTGGGGCCCAGCAGGGCTGGGAAGCAGCACGAGGCTGAGCTGTGGGCCAGCCGGCTCTGCCTGATCTGGAAGGCGGTGACCACCACCACGAACAGGGAGATGGCGGGAAGCCAGGTCTCTCCAACAGCACCTCTCGGTACACAGGTGTGCACATTTCCAAACGGGACAGACGTGTGTGAGCTTTAGAGCTCTGGCAGCAGGTTCAGCAGAACTGTGGGCATCAGGCCTTGTCCTAGGGAGCCAGACTGACAAGAGTGAGGCTTGGTCCCACCTCAAGGGGCTCGGGACCAGAGGA
Source organism: Ursus arctos (assembly GCF_023065955.2). Taxonomy (NCBI): domain Eukaryota; kingdom Metazoa; phylum Chordata; class Mammalia; order Carnivora; family Ursidae; genus Ursus; species Ursus arctos. The sequence goes on along the minus strand of NW_026622874.1, from coordinate 74,324,722 downwards.
TACCATGCAGACCAAGTCTCCACACCCTACAGGAAGACCAGGTGGGATGACAGATGTCTCCATCACACCCCAGGGCCCCGGAGGCATGGCAGGCCTCCAGTGGAGCCTCACTGCAGGGGGAGAGGACATGTCTCTCTTCCCCTGGCACTGCCTTTTGTATCATTTATTTGGAAGGGAGATTTGCCAATTTTATTTGAAAGTATGTAGATTCGAACACACAACACATTCTTATGTTCCCATTTAAGAAAGTATGACATTTTTTACAGTGGGTGGTAAGTCTCTCCTGCCGTCTCTCCCAGAGGCAACCACCACCCCAGTTTCTTGGCATCCATTCCCGTGCATTTCCAAGGGGAGCTATGTTCTCGCCGCCTTGCCTGTCCACAAAGGGTAGCATGCTATGCACTCCACCTTGTGCTTCTTGCCACATAACCGTGCGTCTTGGGGACACATGTGCAGACAGACCTGCCTCACTCTTGGTCACAGCTGCACCCTCGCCCACTGGAGGGATTACTTAGTGACTGAACAGCTCCCCAGCTGATGGCCACTGAGGTTGTTAAGTTTTGCTGCAGGGGACGAAGGAACCGCCTTGTCTATGCGCGCATGTGAGAGTCAGTCTAGAGCAGCAAAGTAGGGCTTGTGCTTACTTTTTCTCTTGAAAGCACTCACATTTTGCTAAAATAAGTTTATTTTAAAAAGAAAATGTCATACCACTACCAAGAATGAAAAACCAGAATTATTTATTGTAAATAAAGCAACCAAGAAAACAGATTAAGAAGACCCTTCATTAAACTGTAGCCGAAAGCGGACTCTTTTGATAAACAGAGAGAACCAAGAGTTAGAGAAGTTCGAAGACAAACCAGAGCCAATCGGAGGCCTCCCTGATGTCATCGAAAGGATCAGACAGGCACTGAAACAGGTTTCTTTACGGACTACTCTTTTCAGAGATGGCCAGAGCAGTACCTCCCACCTCACATGCTCTCCTTACAGTGTGACCTTGGCCCTCTTCCCATCAAGTGCTGGGGTCTTTTCTCCTGGAAGCTTGGTGGGCCTGTGTGATTGCCTGGACCAGTGGAGCACAGTCTATGTGGTCCTAACATGGTTTCTGAGGCAAGGTCACCAAATGCTCTTGGAACCAACCTACCCACCATGCCATACGGAAGCCCAAAGAGCCATGGAGACACGCACAGGGACAAAGCAAGACCTCAGGCCCAACTTGCCGGCCTCCAGCAGATGCCACGTGGAGCAGAGATGCACTGCCAAGCCCCACTGGGCAAATTCTAGGTCTGTGAGCAAAATAAATGGCTCTTGATGTTCTCAGGCACTACATTTGAAGGTGGTTTGTTACTTGGCAATTGAGAATTGCGAAAGCGATTGTTTCGATCTATTGTAATTTCGAGCTGTGTCCAGGCACACCTGCAACGCTACATTCTTCCCACACCACCAGGGGCTGTATACCACGTCATGGAAGGCCAATCTGGAGCAAGAGCTCAGGGCTGGCCATCTGGAAGGCAGGAAGGGTTCTGCAATGTTTTGTGGGACAAAGGGAAAGGAAAGGCAGCCATTTTCCAACAGCAGCTTACGGTGTTGAGAGAGAGGAGGAGAAAAGGAACAAGCATGGAAGAGCCACTTTACTGTGAAGTGCAGACGCAGGAAAAGCACACTGGGCTCGGAGCCGTGGGACCCGGGTTTAAGTTCCAGCTCTGGCACTACCAATGATGTGACCCTAAAGCCACTCCCCTCTCTGGGTCCTGGGTTCCTTCCTTATGAAACGGAGACCCGAGCCCTGACAGGGCCGTCGAGCTCCAGGCTCCAGAGAGGCCTGGAGCCCGGCACCTGCAGTGCCCAGCGTGCAGCACAGACACACGCTGTGTGGCCCTTACCAGCCGTGGCTGGAGCTTGGCAGCACCCTAACTTTCTGCAGCCACTACACTCTACTCAGAGCCCTTCTGCCTGGGGCAAAGTTATGCTTTCTGAATGCAGGCTCTAGACTAAGCAAGGCTCTTCAGAGGGAGAAAATGATTCATGGTTTTTGGTTGTTTCTCAGAACTCCTGTGGGGTCATAGTAGGTGAGCTACACAGGCCTGTGGCCTCTCCGAGGGGCCCCCGCCCTGACCCCTCATCTGTGGCTGTCCCACCCACCCTGTCCCTCTCCACCCCATCTACGCAACTCACCCCTGACTGCACCCCAATGCTCACCAGTCCCCAACATCCCGTCCACCCCTTCCTTCCTGGTTGAGGCCTGCTCCCTATCTAGACGTAAGGCCCCGGAAGGCAGGGCCCTGGCTGGTCCCTTCACTGCTACACTGCTAAGAGGGTTCTGGGCAGCATCAGGCATGGAATAAATATCTGTCAAGGAGATGGAGGGACACTAATGACTGCTGGTCCTCCTGTGTGGAGGCAGAGGACTTCCCAACCACTGTCATTTCAGCCCCCGGGCTGAGGCCTTCCTCCATGGCTCCCTCTGACAGGCTATAGCTCATTACCGAGTGATAAATGGGGCTGATTGACTTTTGCTGTATTTAAATAATCCCTTCATAATAAAATATGGATGCCAATACCGTAATTTAATTCTTGGCGGTGGTGGCTCCAAATGCATTTAGAAGCGAAGTCTTTATCCTTACTGTGGGATTTCTAGGCCAGCTGAATTTCCAGAGCTTTGAAATCCAATACTCTGGGCTTTAGGGTCAATTCTTGGAACACCACCACAGCTGGAGTTGAGATTAGCAACTCAGTAACACTATCAAGTCTCCCAGGCGTGTGCTGTTAACCAGAGGTCAGGAAGGGCTTAGGAACAGGGAACCCGGATTCCTTGAGAAAGGCAGGCCACCCTGGGATTCCTAGATATCAGGACCATCGTGAGACTTCGCAGCTGACAGGAGACCAGGATTTCTTTGCATGCAGAAAGCCACATGACTGCTTTCGCAAGGAACGCGTGGTTCCGCTTCCTCTGTATGTACAAACGGGATCACAGACTCTCTCTGCAGCTGGAGGCTCTGTCCAGTGGGGATCTCGTGTCACGGCAGGCTTTGGTTCTCCACAAGCACAGGCTGGAAGATTGTCGAGGCTGGGTTTTTGGATAGGGGAGCCCTCCCTCCAGCAGTTGACTGGTGCTACCGGCACCCTAAAAACCCATATGGAGCGTTTCTATACGCCTGGTGCTGAGCTCCCACCTGACACGTTCCCGGGATCCTGTAAGGTGGGATCACTGATTGCAGAGGACACAAATGTGGGACAGCAAGTAACATCCCAAGGACACAGGACTGATAATGACACGGCGAGATAGGAAGCCAGAGCACACACGTGACCTGAACAAGGTTATTGTAACCTGGGGTCTAGTCGTCTGGATGGCGCCTGAGAGAGGACCGACCCTCATTTCCCCCAGAGAAGGGGGTGTGCCTGACCTGGGCTAGCTCTTAAGGATGCAGGATGCTGGCTCGCTCTGGCAGGGGATATCCAAATGGCCTGAGCTCTCAGTAGGCAGGCCCTGGGGGTTCTGATCTCAGGAAGGCTGACTTTGCAAAGCTGCCTGTGTGTTCCCGGACTGTCCTTGCCAAGTTTCCCCCGCACCGAGCACTTGGTGGCCCCCTCAAGTGGCAGACCCAGGCCCTTCTCTAGCTTGGGGAAAAGCTGTTTCTCTTCTGCCCTTGAGGGCAGGGAGGGTAGATTCAGGCTAGGTATTTGTGCCTCCTGGCAGGGAGGGTAGATTCAGGCTAGGTATTTGTGCCTCCCCTCAGGCTCTGTTCAGGAGCAGGGATACAGGGAGAGCAAGGCAGGCTGAGCCCAGGGGCTCCTCGAGCCTCCAGACTCATAGACAGATGGCAGCCCTTTGGAGCTGTCCGACACTCTGGGAATTGGCCTCACACCAAGGTAGTGGTGTGTCTCACACAGAAGGTAGTCTGTGGCAGTGAATAAAGCTTTGACGGTGGTTCCAGGGAAAGCCAGCCTGGCACGGCTCCGTGATGACAGAATGCAACTGAGGGGAGAGGCCGTAACTGGCCAGTAAGGCACGGCTGGGAAGCGAATGATGACTCATGGGACTCCGCGTGGCTCTCTGGGGGGCAGGTAGCATGAGACGGTCAATCCGAAGCCTGGTGGGAAGGGGCAATCCATCTCCCGAATGTCACCACTCCATCAACATCCACTACCAAAATGACAATAAGAGGCGTCCTGGAGCGAAAGAACATTACTCACACAAGTTTCCTTGGGAGCTGCACCAAGGGCTTGGAAAAGGGGGTCTTGTCCTGGGGAGACAGGGACCAGGCCCTGGTAAATTCTACAAACCCACCCAAGGAGGATGGTCTTGCACCAGCAACCCCAGCCCTTCCCAAGCCTGATGCATGCCAGGGGGAGCCTCCAGGCACGGCGTGTGACGTTCTTTAGCCCGAACAGGAATGAGACTCAATTGCTCCCACTTAGGGTGCGAACAAGCACACTCAATTAGGTTGGCTGCTTCTCCTGACAGTCAGATCAATCCTTTGAAGAAAATTAAGTAACCATTTCTCCATCAACCCACGGACAGCTTATGGGTTATTTGCTCCAAGTAGCAATCAATTACTTTGTCTTCTTTGAAGCTCCCTAAAGCTTTCCTTCCCAGCACAGCTTGGGGGCCGTTGTAAAGTGTGAAGCTTCCTGGATGGAGAGCAGGTCTTGGCACATTTCTACTGCCAGGCATAGGAGTCAGCTCCCTCCAAGAGGAAAGGGAAAAAAAATGTGCTGGTGCTAATCCTCGGATTTGCAAAGGGGAACAGTAATCAGGGACGCAGATATTAGGACGTGTGCTAGAATCTGGTCGCCCAGGGAAACTGTGACCTAGTGCTGGCTCCAGGATTTCTAGAAATCCTAGAATGGGCGCCTCTGCCACCTTCTGGTGTGCTGACCCTGGGCACGTGACTTTGCTTTGGTTGCCTCATCTGTAGGACAGGGTAATAGAACGACTTTATAGCTCCACCTCATACTACGTGTGCTGATGTGTTTAGGGAGAAGGGTACGGATGTCTGCAATTTACTTTACTTTGTAATGCATAAAAAAAAAAAAAGAGTTGATGGATGGAGTATATACGTGATAAAACGAGTGGAGGAAAATGTTAGCAGCAGAACGTCAGTGTTAGATATAGCAGAAGACTGGTCGCTGTACAATTCATTTAACTTGGTGGTATGCTTGACTTCTTTCAAAAGAAAATGCTGGGGGGTGGGGTGGTCCTGTTAGGGTTGTCAGGAAAGTCACACAAGCACACAGCGGTGCCCGTGACACTAGGGGCCTGGCAAGCAACGGTGTCTGCAATGCGATTATTCGCTCGGACCTTCTGTAGATCACACTTCGAGTGATTACTACAGGATCCCCTCACTGTAAAAATCTATTTGGTTCCCGCGTTTGAACAGAGGTAGTTTAACAGGAAGAGTAGGGTTACCTATAGCGTTCTCTCTAGCGATTCTTAATCTTGCAGAATCTTAACATCACCCTGTGGATTCCAGGGCCACCAAAGACGCTACATCGGTGCTGACTTTGTTGGTATGGGTGGGGGGGTAAGTCTGTCATGTGTTCATCTGGCAATTATTCAATCAATGAAGGGTCAGCCTCTTGGGGATTGTCAATGACCAACTGGAGGGAAGGTACTGGTGTTGTTTTCAGACAGGGAAGCCTACGGCTTGGGGAGGCCAGCCCTCTGTCTCAGGTGCCCACAGACTAGGAACAATGCTGGGGGTGGGCTTAGCTCCATCTGCTTCCAGAAGAGGGGTTTTCCATGGTTACTTCCTTTCTCTTGCTTGAAAAGCACATGCGATGTCTAGTAAAATAATGTGACCTATTTTCACAAAGTGGCCAAGAAAACCCATGTCATCTCCCCACCCTTTGAGAATTTTAAGAGACTTTGTTCGTGGGAGAACAAAGAGTGAGAATTTGATGTTTCTTGTCCCCTCCCATCTAGAAGTGTGTGGGGCAGCTCCCAGCGATTGCTTCAGTCCACATGGGAACTTTCTTGACACTTGTCCAAGCTTTATTCCCTGTTCCTTCTTTGTACTAAACTAAGTTCACAGACAGGCAACTTGGTGAAAACGTAATTACCAGAAACAGAATCCCAATGAGCCGCAATTCCAAGTAGAGCATATGGCATATCCTCTTATCGAGTGACACGCAGGCTGCCCCCAGAGGCACAGTGATCTGATCTTTATAATGTCTTGGTGGCCACACTTATCTCTACACCCGCTCTCCCCAGAATGCCACATTTGCATAGCACATTGCATAATTTCCTCTCTGAAAACGGCCCTGTTTAGCATGAGTAAATAAAGTTAGCTAACTCTGAGGCAGCCGAATGGAATACTTGAGATTTCCAAGAAAAGATTTGAATATCGAAGCTCTTCACTATGCAAGGCAAGATAGACTAACACAGAATTGACTTTCGACTTTCAGTATGGCTCCCTCCTTCCTGCTACTCAGTGGCCTGACAGCTGATGAAGGAGCCCATGTGCCCCCCCGCCCCCCGCTCCGGCCATGATTTCTCTGCTCTTGGCCCCTCCACAGGATGTGGTCACGTTGACCTGGGCTCGAATCAAGGCTCTGCCTTTCCCTTCCTTCTGCTGTTTCCCCCACCGGCCTCTTCACCCAGTATTTGCCTGGTGGCTACGAGGTGCCAGGCACTGGGTTCTATATATCCCTGTGGAGTGATGAGGGAGGTAGACACACACCTGCTCTGGGTGACTTTCTGAGCCTCAATTTTCCTCCTCATCTGAAAAACGGGCTCACCACTTCTTTCACAGGGATCCTGTGAGGAGCAAAGGAGATGAGGTATAGAAAAGTCTTGTGATTTTTCTCTATGAACCATTGTGTGGGTGTATCTTTCTCCCCCTAGATAGAGGGTTCTTGAAGAGTGGGCCAAATCTTCTCTTTCCCTTGATATTCCATCAGGCAAATGCACAAGGGTGCAGCTCCTGGCCCAGTGGATTCTTCCTCCTTAGGCAAGGGAGGGTCCTCCTGGCAGAGAACATGAGCTGGAACCTTTTCCCCAAGTATGAAAACCTGGGGTGGGGTTATATTGTTAACACTGCTAGAGAAGGCATCTGGGGGGCATCCGTGCCCCCACAGATGCTGGCTAGACTTTAGGGAACTCTTCTGCTCAATGGCTCTGAGCTTGACCTTCAGGGCCCTTCTCAGGTGGGGAATGTTCTCTCTTGATAAATCCAACTCAGACCCTGGATCCAACCAGGCCAGTTGTGGAAGGAAAAAAATGGCTTTGTAGACAAAACCATTTACACCCACTTTCCCCTTCACTGTCTCAGACTTTTCATTCAAACATTTCTGGGGCACTTTTCCTCCATGCTAGACCCTGTGCTTGACAAAGGGGGCCACGGAGATGGGCGAGACTTGCCCCGAGGGAGCGCCCCCTCAGTGCGGGAGACCAAGCAAGTGACAATTACATATAATCTGACAAAGGCCATGGTAGGGGAAGAAAGGCTGCAGAAGACCAGAAGAGGGGCACCAACACAGCCCAGGCATCAGGGAAGGCTTCCTGCAGGAGGTGACATTTTAACTGAATTCTGAAAGAAGCCCAGAAATTGGCCAGGCATTTCAGGTCAAATCAAGCCACGGCTGCTGTCTGGAGGGCTTGCAAGCTCCTCTGCTACTTTCTGACCCTTCCTGGCCTGGGACTGGCTTCCCATTTTCCACTAATCCTTTGGGGTTTCCAGACTCTGCATTATTTTGGTTGGAATGGCACACATTTCCTTGCGTATCACTTGGGTCCTCCCTCTACATCTGTCCCTTCTCTAGACGCTTCTTCTTAGCATCTCAGAGAGGCACAGACTCCTGGTGAGAAGCACGGGTGAGGGACCTTGGCACCCTGCTACCTACCCTCTGGTCCTCAGGTATCCCAGCCAGCAGATGGGGTGATAACAGCACTTTCCCAATGGGGCTGCCGTGAGGAGTAAGCGATACTGATAAAGTGCCAGAAGAGTGCTTGGCACTTAGCAATCATAGAATCGCTCTGAATCCAACTCAGCAAGAGCAAGCAGGGTTTGGTGAGAACCACGGGCTGAGAGCGAGAAGAATCCCAGCTGGGCACTTAGGAGGCTGCTGAGCCTTAGTGGAGGCAATTGACCTTTCGGGGTGGGCCCTCAGTTTCCTTCTCTCGCAAATGAAGAGGTTGGGACCAAACCACATGCCTCTTTTCTGATGGGAAAGAAGGTCTAAATTTCATACCAGGGGACACATTTATGGCCGTTTGGCAGAAATTAGTTCACAGAGTGAATGCTTACCGGCATAGCAGTCTGATTTTTAATTAGCTTGTGGGAATTCAGTATACTTCAAACATTAAAGTAAAATATGGGAGACCTCTGGTGGAGACAAGCCATACCTTTGTCTTAAACAAAAGCTGTATACTTCACACACCAAATTGCCTGCTTTACGTCTTTAATCTCTAGTGCTCAAACTGAGTATCAGTAAACGTTTGGCACTAGAACAACACTTCCAAGGCATATGATTTAAAGTGATACGGTTGATAGGAAACGAAGTCTTATCAGCCTAACTCCATATAATCCAACGCACCCAATCAGATGGACATCTTTACATTATTAAGCTGTTTCAAGCCAAATAAGAATCGAGAATCTCAATTATTTTTCCCTCCGTTTTCTTCTTTTACAGTGAACTTGAACATGAACTATGCCATTAAATTCATGAAGAACAAAATAAGAAAGTGAACTCAACCATTCAGTCAGCTTACTTTAGTCATTCAAGGGGAGTGGGTCCTTATAGACTCTGGAAGGATGTGGAGTCGGCAGACGGAAGGGCATGTGTCATGAATCAGAGACAGATGAGAACACGGTGAGTTTGAGAACTTCCGTCCTTCGGTGGAGCCGAGGTATGTGGAACAAGGCAGTGGGCACTGGTGGTGGCTGGTGGGGGGGGGGGGGTGAGGCTGCAGAGACCATGGGCTCATCAACAGGGCTGTTTATTAAGGTCATGCCAAGTAGCGTAAACAGATGTCCAGGAAATGGGAACTAAAGGAGAGTTGTCATGGCAATGAAAGGTTTTGCCTGTGGTTATTTACTGAAACTTAATTCAGGTCTTTAATTGGAAGTATATAATTAAGAGCCAGTCTGGGTCTTATAGTACACATGAAAAAAGGGCTTACTAAGGATATAAAAAAAATTAACATTTCCCGATCATGATTTTTTAAAAATTAATTTAACAAATATTTACTGGTCTGTGCTTTGTGCCAAGCACAGTCCCAGGTACTAAGGGTGCAGGGGTGAATAAAAAAAAAAAAAGGTCCCTGCCCTATGCAGCTTGGTGGATGCAGACAGACCACAAACAAATAACCAAAATAAATCTATTAGGAATTGTGCTAACACACTGGGAGGGTAATGCTTAACCTGCTTGTATGGAAACTCTTTTCAAAGGTCCATTTGCAAATCCTGCAGTTAAAGACTGGTTTCAAAAGTTCCATTTGCAAATCCTGCAAACAGACTTCTCAAAGGTTCCACATACAAACGCATACCTATACTAATTTCAGGTAATGACGGTTACAGTTTATCGAGCAGTTTTACAAGTGCCTGGCTCTGTGCTGAGCCGTCAGGACAATGCAAGGAAGAAGGTACTATTACCTGCAGCTCACAGACGAGAACAGAGGGCCCTGATGGGGTTCCTGACTTGCCCAAGGTGGTGCTGCTGTGATTTTCAGTCAGATCAACTCCCGGGACGCCAGGCAGGAAATGCCCAGAGTGAGTCAGGTCCAAGTTCCTCCACACACTTGAAACCAACCCCCAATAGTATAAAAAAGATTCTGCAGGTCACACTCTACACTCAGTTACGTGATTCAGGACGGGCTGAGGAGACCAAGTTTGACCTCCGGGCAGCGCTACGACACAGCGGCCGAGACCTTATTTTGACCAGTCTGCGCGAACATCACTGCCTTCTGCTGCTTTGCCAATTTCTCGGCAGGGGAACTCTGCCACCGGGGAAAAGGAAAGGTTAGAGAGACAGAGATCTTGGCAAGACGGCAGGAGGGGATACAAGGTGGTGAGAGAGCCCAGCTCCTGGGAGGCATACCTCCCTCCTTGGTACAGCGTGGCCGGTGCTGAAAACCCCGGGCCTTCCTGAGCTTTATGCACAGAGCACGTTCTCAGAATTAGGACGCCAGAGATCCAAATTTGTTAGGCACAATGGAAGAAAAAGAAAAGCCAGGTTGTCCTCTAGTAAGTAAGTAAAAATGGGCAGGGGAAGGAAGGGCCAGGCCACGGAGGTCTGCTGGGATGCTGGGCAGGGGGTGCAGAGGCAGCTCCCAGAGCCAGGCCTCTAACCCCTCGTGAATCACAAGCCCCACTGTTTCTACTGTCTGCCCTGTGCTGGGAGCTTACACATGGTCCAGGCTCTGGGCCTGCACTTCCCCATCTGTAAACAAGGGTGCTAACAGCATTTAGCTCCCAGGCCCCAGGGAGCAAACGAGCGGAGAGAGGGTCAGTGCCCAATACACGGCACCGCTCTCACCAGCATCACTGTGTCACCTGCCTCCAGGTCACAGATGATGGCACTGAGGTCTCAGCAAGGTTAAAACCACGGGAGACAGGATTCGGAAAGCTTCCAAAACCCATGCTTCTCCTGCTTCCGGAACTGAGCCCCACCTGGCAGTGCTGCCCCAGAGAAGACAGGAACGCTCTGCATCTGTGCTGTCTGGCGTGGGAGCCAGCAGCCACCTGTGGCTATTTCAATGAAATGAAAATAGAATGAAAATGTTCGGTGTTTTTGTGCTGGCCACAGAGGACTACTGAGCATCTAAATGGGACTAGCGCAGCTGAGGGACAGGAGTTTTAGTTTTATTTCATCTTAATGTTGTTTTTGTTCATTGAAATCGGGATAGCTACATGCAGGAGTAGAAACCAAAGAGAAAGAGGAACCCTAAGCACTGTGTGGGGCTGTAAGAAATGGCCCCACTTCAACTCTGGCTAGGAGCACTGTGTGAGAAGGACCTGTCTCAGGAGAGCTTGGTGACAGGAGGCAGCACGACCCTGGGCCAGGGGGTGCTCCCTGATCTAGAAAGAATGGGGTGCTCTGGCCATGTACACTCCTGGCTCTCGGCTCACTCAGTGTGGGAGCCTTAGTGCCTGTGTGTCACTCTGGCCCCATGGCCCCTGCAGGTCTGACGGAGGAACGCGTCCCCACACAGCTCTCTGGAGCACTTACTGAGGAGCCTGACCATTCTCCCTGAGGAGACAGAGGGGACTCTGCAGCGACACAGGCCGGAATGGGGATACCTGGTGGCAATTGCGAACAAGAGGCTGACTGTCCCTGGGTCTTGTGTCCTGGCATGCACCGGCAACCCTCCCAGCACGCGGGCTCACCGGCCCATCCACAGAGAGGAGGCTGAGCAGGGTTTGGCTTCTGACACTCCACCATCTCCCGGAACTGGCTGTTTTCTTGAGGGTGGACACTGAGCGTCCTGTTAGTCACCATTAAGAGGCCTCAGCTACACCCTACAGTAGTGGCTCCCCAACTTGGTTGCATATGGAAGCACTTGGGGATTTTTACTGATTTCTTTAAAGAGGAGAGGGGGAGAGGAATAGAGAGAACCTTAGCTGGCTCTCCACCCAGCAGGGAGTCAGATGTGGGGCTCGATCTCACAACCCTGAGATCACGACCAGAGCTGAAATAAACAGTTGGATGCTAAACTAACTGAGCCACCCAGGCGTCCCTCACTTGGGGATTTGTAAAAGCACTGATGCCAGCTCCCACCCTGGACAGTGTGATTTCACTGGTATAGGGCATGAGCTGGGCACTGGGAATCTAGTCCCCAGCAAAGCCGCAGAGCATGGCCTTCCCGCATTGCCTGAGGAGGCTGGCACCCCTCCTCACCCCCCTGGTCCAGCTGGGGAGACAGACTTGGCTAAGACCGCACTTGACCAACAAGAAGCTCAGCCTTGAGGAAGAAGCTTACGCTCCCACTATTATAACGCAAGGAACTTGCGGCCCATTGCTAAGTCAAAACAAAACACAAAATCCTTTTTCTCATCTTATTCCCAGACACCGAGACAGCAGGGCAAGATGTTTACGGTCATTTGCAAAAGAGATGTCCAATGGGGTCAGAAAGCTGGTGAGCTTCTCAGGTGCAGGGAGGTTCGCTGAGAAAACACGGGTAAATACAGGAGGCTGTCGTCATACCATGCCAGGTCTGATGGACTGCTCACAGCAGTTAATGCGAACAGCCCTGAACGCGGTCCTGTGTGTCAGCGCTCTCTGCCATTAACGATTCAGGTAAAGAAAGACGTAAAATAATAGGGCAGGGAATGAAACTAATTGAGCTAAATAAGCCTTCTAAAAATACTTCCGATACATCAAATTCTAATTAAAGATTAACACACACAATGGAAATATTAAAAGGCACTTACAAAGGCCCCCAGAACACAGTGAGAACGTGAAATCTGTCAGGGGTGAGAAGACTGATGAAATCTTCCAGATAAGGGAACTGGTGAGTGACATGAGGCAATATCCTTACAGCTGTGAATGTAAATCAGGAGAATAGCTCCTGGTTATTCACCCCGCTGATCATACGGCCACAGCCTTCCTGGAGGGCAACTTGGCAACAGGTAAAGAAAACCTGCCAGCTGGGCTTGCCCTTGAACCCATGTGTCCACTTCTAGAATTGCATGCTGTGGCCTCACAGATTAAGCTACAGGGATATTCAGAGAGAGAGAGGAGGGGGAGGGAGGGAGAGAGGAGGGAGTGGGCAGAAAAAGAGAGAGGGGGGAGGGGGGAGAAATGGGGGAGACTGGAGAGAGAGAGGAGGGGATGGAGGGAGGAGGGGAAGGGAGGTGGGAGACGGACAGACATTGTGTGTGTGTGTGTGTGCACGCACGTGTGCACGGGGGAGGGGGGGCGCTTAAGTAGGAAAAAACTCACCGATTAAGGGAAACTTAATCTTGGCAGGCCCCTCACCATGGGGTGTTACATAGACAATTGTGGAAAATGCTGTTAAAACAGTGTTTTATTTCTTTACCACCCTAAGGATTTTTCCTAGTTGTACCGCCTGTACCACTTTACTTGCTCTTTTCCTTAAATCATGCCCCTCCCTTTTAACTTGATTTTAAAAGGAAACTTTGTATCATGTACACAAGTTCAAAATAAGCATCGGCTGTCAGTAAGGGACACCACCATTTGTAGGGAGGACACACTCACGGGGGTGCCACCCCCACCCACCTAAGGGCCCACACTGAAAAGCACAGCTAAGAGCAGCTGAGGGAGCGGAAAGATGTGCCCCTCCGCCTGGCGGGGAAAACGCGGGTCCTACACAGTGTGCGTGGAATGACCTGCTTTCATGTAAAACAGACTCGTGTGTTATCTTTGGATTACGGGACAATTACAAGGTATCTCTAGTTCTGAAATTTTCTACAGTGAACCGATAATAATTTTATAATAAAAATAAATGTTTTTAAACTTTTGTGGTCTCGTGTTTCTCCTATGGGTCCCCACGTGCTTCTTGGAAGATGGGTCTGGAAGGATACACACCTGACTAACACCTGGTTATCTCTCGGGAAGTGGGGGTGGGGGGCAGGAATCACCTAGTTTTGCTTTCTTAGAAGGACGATGTACTTGTATGGTATTTGCATCATTAGAAGTTAATGAAAACCATAACTGTGAGAGTGCAGGCCCATTTGGTGCCCGTCTTAGACCACCGCTACACTTCAAGCTCCTTTCTTGCTCGACCGTCCTGCACACGTGGTCCACAGCCAGGTCCTGCCCGGTGCACAGCTCAGTTGGACAGGATGCCAGGTCCGATCAAGGTGAAGTCGGGCAGGCGGGGAGAGCTGGGGACCCAGGGCTAAACACGGTGTGGCCGGGCTGGGGTCAGGGCCCACACAGCCTCCAGCCTTGATGGCGGCTTTTTTTCTTGCTCCTTCTTGTGCATTCTCTGCTCCCCCTTCTTCTACTTGCTGCCCTTCCTGTCTTCTTACTGGGTTTCACTCTTAAAGCGTGGCCTAGAAAAGGCAAGCTTTCCACGTTCCATAACATTACCGCCCACTTTTTCCTGCTATTTACATCAAAGATCCCAAGCTCACACATTTGAAACAGAATGTCATTTAAAAGATTACCAACTAAAAAAAAAAAAGATTAGCAACCGTTCAAAGAAGAAACAAGTCATGGAAAATCTGACTTTCATTCTGGTTCTGCTCGATCACACCTCCCAAGAAGAAAGTAGAAACTTCAAAGGCATCCCGGGGACGGAGGGAGCCCAGAGCCGTGAAAGGTTACATGCTTTGCCGTGGCAGATCCACGGTGGACAACTTTTTCCACCCCTAACAAGGGGTGCTGTGTTTAAAGGCCCACGGGCCCCTTCAGACTGGCCCCCACTTTTCATAATAAGGACAACTTGATTCATTCTACAGACTTTATTGATTTAAATGTGATTCATGTAAAATTCATGGCAGCCATGCAAAGCTAATTTTTTACATTTGAGTTATATTATGAGCTCCACGGCAGAGGCAGTAAGGAATTGAGAGGAGGCACATTTGGGCAGTGGGGGCCCGAGGCAGGCACGCGGGGCCCCAGATGGAGAAAGGGGAGGGATTCTTTCTAAAGAACTCGGATGCACACGGGATGTATAAGGTCAGTTCTCAGGAAGGGAAATGCCTGATGTGTGTGGTCAGCTGTGGCAACCGAGACTTGGCCTGGGGGTGGGGAGGCGGTGCCTGCAAATGCCTCCAACTTCAGAGGGCAAGGCCTCCTGGGGGAGTCAGCGGCCCCTGGCTGAGCAGCTGCTGCCTGGAGGGCCCGTTAAGCCACAAGAGCACAGTCAGCCTCCTCCCACAAAGTCTGCACCTGGAGATGAGGCCCGGCCTTTATGGATCGGATAGGGGCCCTTCAAACTGTTTACTGTAATCACACACTCGCTGGAAACTTCTCAGGCAAGGCCTGATGGGGACTGGCATGGACCTTCTGGGTCAAGCCTCTGGAACCTCTGACTCATGTCACCTTTCAGTTTCCCTTTGATCCCCTGGAGCCTGCATCTTCTGTCACCTAAGGGTGACACAGCAGCAGGGCCCATTACAAGGTGGTTCATTAGGACACAGGCTGAGAAGGGCCCTACGGAGCCAGCAGGTGCCTGAGAGAAAAGGCTGTGCTTGGGGCATCACTTTGAAGAGTGGGGTCAGTCCTATGTCCTAATGGCACTGTTAGAAAAGAAGACAGAATTCAACAGCCATGGCTCTGTGTGGGCCGGGGGCACCTGACTGCCTGTCATCCAAAGGCACGCACCCCCACTCCTCCCTCTGCGACAGGGCTGGAGGGCCCGTGGCCCCTCTACCCACGGGGTGTGCTGCCATCATCCTCTTGCTCTAGGTGCAATGGGAGGCTCCTCCCCTGTCCGCCTGCCTCCCCAAGTTCCTGCCTCCAGGCCCGCCACCTCACAGTCTGTCCCATACATCCCAGCGCATCACGCCTCTGCCCGAGGCACAGCTTCTCCTTCCTTCCGAGGGTGCCCCCTGTCATAGCCCCCGCCCCACTCTCTGCTCTCCCACTGGCACGCCACTCGAGTCCAACAACACTCAGGCCCATGGGAGCCCTGCCCTTCCCTGGCCATGCTGTGTCTTCTGCCTGGTGGGCTGCTGCCCAGCCCTGAATGCCTGGCTCATGTTGACTTCTGCAGAAGTCAGCTTACTTTAACAGAGATTTATGGGGTGGCTATTTGGTGCCAAGCAGCATGGACATAGAAGCAGAGGAGAAGGAGACAACCAGGTCCGGCTGTCACTTGAGTGTCCATCGAGGCATGCTCTATGGGCAGTGATGACAGCTGCCATGCACTGGGCATTGACACTCCGGACCAGGCACTGGACCAGGTGCTTCCTGGTATGGTAAGTAAGGTGACTGTCACAATAGCCCTGGTTTACAAATGAGGAAACGGAGGTCCACAGAGTTTAAGGAACTGGCCTTGGGTTAGAGCGCTAACAGACGACAGACCCGGTGCTCAAACCCTGACAGATTCTGACTCTAGAGCCCCTACTCTTACCACTGCGCCCAGAACAAAAGGAAGAAAGGAAGAAAAAAGAAAGGAAGGCACAAGTTTTGGGGGTGAAAATAGAAATCAATTATGTTCAAATTTCTATTTGCAAATCAACTTTCAAGGAAATTCTGGAAATGCCCGCAAGCCAGGGGACGGCTTAAGCAAGGTTTCGAAGAGCTGATTTCCAGTCGAGTACGGTAGGCTCCCGCCTATCAGGCCCAGGCAGGCCCCACAGCGAGTGGCAGGCCAACCAGGCAAACCCATGGCAGCTGAGAGGGACGTGGCTCGGAGGTGCCCCCAGGGTGCCCAGGCACCCCTGTTTGGGACGACTTTCACTGGCATCCCTTTCCCGCAAAGCCAGGTGGGGTGCTTCAGCAGGGGGAGCTCAGGCCGCAGCTGGGCCACAGCTTAGTCACCAGAGGCCTGGCGGGTCATTTCACAGCTCTGGTCATAAAACTTGGGCTCACACGCCTCAGAGGCCTGCTGTGTTTCAGGCGCTGTGCTGAGGACCTTCCTGACAATTTCCATTTTCCAGATGAAGGAAACCTCAGGCTCACCTTTGGTGTCATGACAAAGTCACCTAGCGGGCAAGCAGTAGAGCTGGCTGGAGGGCCGCCCGCCGGTGGCTGGTCTCAGGGGCACACCGCCTGCCCTCTACCTCTTCTTGCCCCTGTATCAGGGGCCTGCAGAGGTGGGTGGGGGCCTGGGACACACAGCTCTGCCCACCACAAGTGGCCGGGCCAGCATTCCACGTTCCAAAGGCTCTCTTGCCCCTGGCCCGGCTCTCTCAGACCCTGGAGCACCACCCCGAAATGGCCTTCCTCCTCAAGTGGCTGACACTGAATAGGCCAGAGATTTATTGAAAGCCACACACAACTTCCCTTCCACCCTATGGAATAAGTGATTTCTTCCTCTGCACCAGCTCTCAGTCTCCTGTTTCTTTTAATAGAAGCAGTTTACGGGGCGAGGTGGGGCAGATATAAACATAGAATCAAAAAGTGCTTACCGGAGGACTTGGCTGAGAAAGGAGGTTGGAAGCTTTAAAAGCAAAATCCACCCGAGCCCCCAACACAGGACTAGAGATTCCATGGTGGTGGGGTGGGGTGGGCAGGTGGGTGGAGAAGTACCAGAAGAGATGTCACCATAAAATGGCCCACCTGGGAATAAAATGCAGACCAACTATTTGAGATGCCGACCAACATCGCACTCCATTCCCTGAGGACATTCCTCATGTCAGAATTCCACTTCTGGTCCCCCAGGGTCTCTTTTTCGAACAGTCCCCAAGGATCATCCGGTGAAGCCACGAACATGGGAAAGGAATGAAACATTTTAAATCTCTTCTTCAAGCCAAGGATTTTGAAGTGAAAGTTGACGGGTCACCCACGGGACTGATGAGGCTTTACTCTCGTGAGGCAGGTCCCCCCTTCTGCACTTCTGAGGAACCAGATTCACACAGGGGACACAGTATTTTATGAGAGAGAGATCTGGCAAAGAACCAAGCATATTTCTGGTACTGTTTTAAAATAAACAACTGCCAGGCAGAGGATTGGGAATGTCTAAACAGATATTCTGAGTGTGAAGGATGGTAGGAGTTTGAGAGAACACAGCTGTGTGTCTTCTCAACACAGATAAAAAGAGTGAGGAATTCCAATGGCAGGAAGTCTTTTCTGGAACTTCTTTGATGTGCTAAGACAGGGATGGAAAAAACGGAGTGGGCACACGGTTGGTTGGCCTGGATGGCACCTCATGGGGCTGGGTGGGCTGAACCTAGGCTGGGAGCTGAGCCTGGGCTCCTTAGCCAGCGGCCTTGCTGTTCTTACCAGGGTCCTTCTCTGAGCATGGTGCTCAGGGCACGTCCATTTAATGCAACAACATGCAGATGAGTTCCACCCACGTCTCCCAACACAGGAAAGCCCCACTGTTAACTGTAAAAACCAAGCTGTGGACCAAGATGCACACGGTCCCGTTCATGCAAAAACTACAAGGAGAGCCACACATGTGATAAATACTTATCACATGCCTACGAAGTGCCAGGCCCCAGGCTGGGCCGGGGTGACAGTGGTGAGTGAGACAAGTCTGTGTCTACGAGCACGAACTTCTTTGTGTGCTGGTGCAGAGAACAGGGTCTAGAAGGACACATGCCGAGAGTGAGCTGGGGCCACTGCTAGACCGGCCGGTGGGCTCGGGGAGGGCGGCAGGATGCCTGGGAGGTAGAAAGGGTCCTTTCACTCTTTCCGCTACATGCTGTACCATTTCAGGTTTTACAATGTGAATGGGCTTCTGTATCACGTGTGACATGAAATCACAGACTTGGTGGCAGGACCCCCGCCTCATTGGGCAAGGACAGGTACCCACTCTGTGGGTGGGCAAGGGGCCCAGATGGCATGACGAATGGGCCAATTTTCCAAGCAAAGCCAAGGTTTCGACTTTGCCTCGTTTCCAAGCCCTTTGGGAAGAGCAGGTGTGCAGGGCACTGACTCTAGCAGCCCACTGGTCTACTCTGGAGTTGTGGGCATGCTCTGAAGCCTGGGGCCGTGCATCAGAGGGCAAAGGACCCCCGGGGAATGCTGAGCAGGGGATCACTGCGGGCCTTCTCCCAGCACCCCTCTCTGGGTATGAGAAAACACCCTGGAGTTTTCTGGGCCCATCCTCCTCCCCACCAAGGCGTCCACCCACCCCCAGCTGAAAGTAGGTGGCTTGTTCCGCCATGTCCTAGCTATGCACCCTTGTGCCGATGGGAGCCTCAAGTCCTCAAAGACATAACATCTGTCATCTGCTTCAAAGATACAGGAAGATTCCACAAGAATGCCCCCCACCCCCATCTCAGTGAATCCATGTGTAAGGGGACCAAAAATTGAGGTGTGTCCTCCAATGCCTGGGAACTTCGCATCAAATGCAACCCTGCACCAGCTTATCTGCATTTTAAGTACCTATCGCTGGTGACTGGGATAACCTGTGTATACTCCCTGCCTCTGGAAGAACGGTTGATGAAGCAGGAGGAGAACTTTCTTCCCCGGGGCCAAAGGAATCTGGGGTTGAATCTTAATATTACTCAAACCCAGCCCTCTAAACTGATGCTCAAGCAAGCAGAATCTGTCCACATTGAATACCTACAGGTAGATGTTAAAAAAATACAAGTAATTTAGATTCCTTTGGTAAATTAAAAATGACAGTACTGAACACTAAATGTAGTTTTACAAACTGCCTTGCTGTTCCACTGCCCTAGGATGAAAATCACAGCCCGCCTCCTGGGGAGGACAAGGCTTTTTCCCAGACACCCCGGGGTCCAGTGGGGGGCTCTACAGGCAGGCAATGTGTGCAGACCGTGGGGACATGAGATGGTTTTAGAAGGCACACGTGTGCATGGTTATTTTCATTTTAGTCATTCTATATTTACTTTCACGTGTAGTGAGAAAAATACACACTTAGCTTATGGATCCCAAGATTTCATGGGTATAGGTTAGGATTGGCTTAGCCTACCCCCATCTGGCCCCAAGAGGGAGAAACTGTGAAGACATTCAAAGAAAAATATTAAATAAACGATAGTACAGTTGGTTCTTTGACCAAGGCGTGGTACCCGAATGCCTCCCACACAGGGAGTCCTGGTACCTGGTCACAGAAATGTCTCTGCCAAGCAGAGGTGCACACGGATTGAATGGAAGGGGTAAGGTAGCACTGATTTAGAAGAGGACACCAGGCTCTGGAAAGGCAAGAACAGGGGCTGTGTGGGCACTCAGGCGGTCACACCCGGCTCTCTCAGGCAGCGGTACAAAGGGACCCGGCGGCCACCACCATCAGACCTCTGCACGTCTTGGCTACGTCCTTAACAGGGAGGTAGTTACCCAGGAGTCACCATCCAGGACTTACCACGGCAAAGCGCTGTGAAGACAGCATGGAGTCTCTCGCTGAATGCTCATAACGACACCTCGAAAGGGGGAAACGGTTACTATGCCCGTGGTACGAGTGAGGTAAAGTAACCTGCTGCGGGCACAGAGATAGGAAGTGAGCCGGGTGGGGCTGGCGGGGCCCGTGCTCCGAACCGTGACACCTATGGCCCGCATCTGTCAGGCCAGGCCGTGAGCCTGGTGACCGCACTTGCGCCTTGTCCTTGGCTTTGGTGCTTTTGTGCACAGCCCAGAAGTCAGAGAAGCCAAAGCCGCCCGGACCAAATCTTCAGAGAACCCAAGTACAACCATAATGGCGAGGAAAGAGTGCGCTTCCAACAAAGAGTGCCCTGTGCTTTACACACATGGTCTTATTTTAGCCTCGGGACATCCTGTTGAGTCCCTATATAGAAATAATATTTATTTATATTAAATAATATTATAAAAATATTAACAATTGATAATATATTAATATATCAATAAGATGGTAATAATAAATAATATTATTTATATTAAATAAATAAATAATATTTATTATCCCCCCTACTGCACAGGACCTGAGAGGTGAGGCCATTTCCCACGCACACAGCCACCAAGTGGCAGAGGCTGAAACAGGACCCAGGCCAGGCCACCCCCAAAGCTCCCACTCACACCCACTTCTCTCTCCAGCCTCCCCCACCACAGGGCTTCAGCCCTGCTGCCCGTGCTATTAGCTCCCTCAGTCTCGGCCAGTTCGGAGCGCCCACAGGGTGCTCAGCTATCCGAGGGGACCCCAACTGTGCTTGCGCTCTCCCAGCTTCCCTCTTTTCCGGCAGCGGTGCTGGGGTGCTGGGGTAACCCCTGTCAGTTCTGGAGCTTCCTCTGCTGCCTGTCGGTCAGCCAGCAGCAGGGATGGTTCAGGAACATGACCACTGGCAAATTGTCATCATCCCCCGCCTCCATGGGCCTGGTCCAGCTCAACCCAGCCCAAAATTCGCCTAATGTTCTGAAATGGGTCGAGGCCCTAATTCACCCAGGTCTTCCCTTTCTCTTTCAGTCTGTCTTTGCTCTTCCTTCACTGTTAGCTCCTCAGCTTTCTTCCTGGCCTAGCAGGCGGTGGGCCTGGGTGCCCCTGATCTGCAAACACCCAAATGCCAGGCGCTGACCTCCAGAGGCTCCCAGGGACAGGCAGAGGATGTGCACTTCTGAGCTTGGCCGAGACATTCACCGGGCGCCAAGCAGCCATGGCCCCCCACCACCCTCTTCCCTAGCCGAGAGCCAGGGAGGCTGTAGGGTGGCGAGACAAACACGCGTCCCCATGAGGTGTGAGTGTGAGAGTCAGGGCCCGGGCCTCAGCTCTTTCACTCTCCTCTGCCCTTCACGCTGAGGTGAGTGCCCTTCTCACTGATGGAGCCTCCACCAGCCTGGTCCCTGAGTGGCATGGGGAGCAAGAGTGAGCAAGAAAGAAATCAGTGTTGCGTGAAGCCAGCTTGGCCTGACCTGTGGCGTAGAGCCCATGACGCTGGGCACTGGGGTCCTAAACACAGTGAGATGAAGCCACTTGAGATAAAACCGTGAAGTCATTCTGGGGTCTGGCACCCGCACGGCGAGAGCCCCGCGCTTGTAACACACACTGTGCTGAGCAGTTCTAAATGCACTTTCTCACCATTTCCTCTGGACAGCTCTATGCTACGTTGTTGGGCCTCAGTACCCTCATTTTACCGACGGAGAAGCGGAGACTTATGAAGTTGAAGGGATCAGGTGAGGCCTTGTGGGGAGTGACAAAGCTGGGATGTGGCCCAAGTCCGTCTGTGGTCACCAGCCTGCTGCCGCCCAGCCACCTTTCTCCCCTGGGACTCCATCTAAGGCAAGTTTTCTCTCCTTTGCTGGGAGTGTCACACCATTGGTTTTTCTATAAGCCACAGATGTGCCCTCTGACTAACCAATTAAGGCTTGAGCTGTGAAAACGGGTCTGTCATGTTACATTCTGACAGCCAGGACAAAAGCCCCTGTCTGCGGTCCTACGGGAAGGCCTCAAAGCCCTGCCCGGAGAGTCCAGCACTCCGGCCGGCAGAGAACGGGTGTCGGAGGGGTGCGTTTCAAGCCCTCAGACAACGACAGACCCTGGGAAGAGGGGTTCTGGGGCTGGCTCCCTTCCCCCACCCCTGACAAAGGCACCTGCTCGCGCACGCTCTCTGCAGAAGAACTGATTTATACGCAGGGCCAGAAGAGGCCTCCCAAACCAGGGCCCACACGGTCGTGAGTTATTCCAGCAGACGCACAGCCATCTGGCCGCGGGCCCTTTCTGCCTTCAGAACTGATGGCATGGTATTAATTTTCCTCGAGGTAATCACCAGCTGCGCCTGCGCCGCTTCTTCCTAATAAGCAGCATCTTCCAGGGGAGCTGCACAAGGGCAGGCGTTTTGAGGGACGGGAAGGAGCACCAGGTAGAAGGCAGTGAGATTTACTATGGTTTTTGACATACTGATTGACCTTTAGAGTTTCAGATCGCCTCTGTGCACAATGGCGATGACTCACGTAGTCAGGCAAGTTCTGGAGACTCATGCTGGGCCCTCGGATGCAGTCTTGACCTCAATTCCAGCTCCCCAGTGAGAAAAGAGACCAACTGAAGAAGACTGTCAGATGTGGTCAGACGGCAAGTTCGCAAGGATGCCCTTGGGCCCTGGGATCATGGTGTAGTTCTGAAAACAAGGCCAATGTCCTAATTTCTGGGCACTGTTCCTAAGCCACTTTCTCATTTCCATTCATTCATATCCAGCAAATCTTCACCGAATATCTACTGCGCTGTCAGCCCCACGGTTCAACCAGGAAGAGTCAAGGTTTCCTCACCCCCGCAAGCAGCTTGGTGCCCACATCCATCAAATAACCACTCAAGAACAGAAAATCACATGTGGTGGCCAATGCCATGGAATAAAGCAAGATTTGCTGGTCAGAAAGGTTTTTCTGGGAAGGGAGCTATCTGCAGAGGTCTGGAGGATGTCAGGGAGTTAGCCAAGCAAAGGGACCATGGTGGCTGAAGAGATCATCCCACACAGGCGGGCTGGCCCAGGTGAGGGTCAGAAGCAGAGGGGACAGTCAGGGCAGTGTGGCTGGAGAACAGCTGAGAATCAGACTGCACAGCCCCTGGGGCCCTGTGGGTCTTGGGCCTTGACCTTGCTGGTACACAGAGAAATCAGCAAGGCGGGGGGCGGGGAAGGGGAGGAGATTGGATATGGCTGCTGCTAGAGGCCACGTGTGCATGCCTCCTTGACCGGTGAAAAAGCCCACTGCCCGTTTCCATCCCTGGCAGAGTAAATGCACACACAAGCAGATTAGAGCCATCCCTTCTCTCCTCCCTATGGCAGACCCCATGACAGGTTCCCCTCAGACGGCCAGCCTGGCCCTCCTGGCTAATAAAGGAGCTCCCTAGGCAGGACAGACGGTTGGGACTCAGAGCTATGGCGCCGTGTTTATTCTGGGCTCTTAGCACCACCTTCAACCAAAACCAGTGTTGGGGAAACTGGAGATGTTATTACATGTGCTGCAGAAGGACGAGGCTTCAGGTGGAGAGCAGCTGGGCGATATCAGGATGGGTCGGAGGTCTGAGGGCTTGCTAGGTGAGAGCCTGGGTGCTGGAGCTTGGCGGGACCCCTCCTGGCCAAGGGACCTCTAAACATAAATCCTCAGGCAGCACTTGACATATGGTGAGCTGCCGAGGAGGGGTAGCTCCTGCCACCCCCACCCACCAGGCCGGCTTTGAGTCTGCAGGACTTCTCAAGAGCCTTTGACTGGGCTTTCCAGGGGGTCACTGCTATTGCAGTGGGCTGGGACCACAAGGAAAACTCAAAGACTTGCAAGAAGAGGTGCTGCAACTGATGGGGAGCTCCCATTTTCTCCCTAATTGGGCAAAGAAGCCCTTAATGTGCAGCTGACTATCCACTTCCCACAATTTCCAAAGCTAAACACAATCTCACACCCACACACAACCCAACAGCAAAACCAGGATATAGATTTGCCAAATATGGAAGTTTTAAATCTTTATGTCCATGGTGGGAGGGACCTGCTACCCTGGAGCCAGCTGTGAGTGAATGTGGCCGTAGGAGGGGCATGTCCCTTTGTTTTCACGTGAAGAGGCAAGACAGCTGAAGCGGCAGGGCCCCTCATCTCTACGCCCAGGGCCCAGCCAGGCACACAGTAGGGCTTTAGCAAAAACAGCTGCTGGTCACATGCAGACTCATTCCCAACTCTCCAGCAAACCCATCAAGTTAAGCCTTGCCAAGTCTCGCTGTCAACCCCAAGGTTTCATCAAATGAGTTCCCGTCATTGGTGTCACCCAGTTGATCCCTTAGGGGGTGGGGACGGGAGCTGTCATGTATTTTCGAGAAAAACACTTTCTTCACAACAGGAAGAGAAGTGAAAGCCTGGACCTGGGTCTTGGGGAAGGGTGGCCTGGATGGGGAAGTGGTGCCACCCATGAGCCCATGGTCCTGCCCCGAAGGGGTGAGTGACTGTACACGAGCGGGTCTGGATTTCCACAGAGCAAGTTACCATGCTTTCCCATTACATGTGCACACGTGCGTGCACACACACACGCGCGCGTTTGCACACACACATGGTCTCCACGGTTACTGTGGGTTTGGGCAAGAGCCATCAAAATCAAGGGAGGCATCTGCATAATTTGCCGAACCTCGGTCTCCATACATATACTTAAGGCCTGAACCAGAATGTTTTTCCATCATGGTCAACAATGTTCTCATTTCTTGAAACAAAACAAAACACATTTATTTTATATCATTTTTAAATCCAACCACTTTAGTCAATGACTAACATTCTGCAACAGACCATTTAATGACTGGAACTATCTAATCCTTTCCTGGAGAAAGGGCCCTCTCAAAAACCAAACTGGGACTTTTGATTAAAATTCCTTCTGGCCAAAGCTGGCTAGACAGAACCCCCACTCTCAGTGTTGCTGTCCTGGACTACCAGTGTCTGAGAAGAAACAGTCAGGGCCCCGGTGGCCTGCGGACCCAAGGGAGCGGTGCCTTGTGTGTGTGTTTGTGTGCGGGGGTGGAGGTTGGACGTTTGAGCTTTTCAGGGCAAAAAGAGATTTCGGGGGGAAAATGAGCTTGGGCTGTCTGGGAAAGTACCAACCATAGGAAGAGCCCCAGCAGCAGGAACCCAGGGGAAGGACAGAGAAGACTGGCAGAAGAGGCAGAAAGTGGCTAGGGCCCGGAACTGGAGAAGGCAACTTGGGGAATGTCAGCAGGCAAAGAGCACGGACATCCTGGGGACAGTGGCAGGAAGCAGCGAGGCAGACAGAGGAGAGTCTTAACCTGTACCACCAAAGTAGGGCCTTCCTGGGCATGCCTCAGTGCTCCATGGGGCTAGAAGGTCAGGTGGATCTGCCAAGGATGTGGCAGGGGGACAGGGCCCAGCCATTCAACCCAAGAACAACCAAGGGGTAAATGTTCTTAGCCCAGGCATCTGCTGTAGGTTCTTGGGAACTCCTCAACTGCGGGGTGTCAAGCAGAGCTCCCACCCACCTCTCTATCCTCATGTGCTGCCAATTTCCACTTCCCACCTGGCAGGTAGAACAAGGGCCCCAGAGATGCCATGCTCTAATTCCAGGAACCAGTGAATGGCTACCTTACAATAAGATTCTTCCAGATATGATGAAATTACCGACCTTGAGATGGGGAGATTATCCTGGATTATCTGGGTGGGTCCCATCTAATCAGGAGGGGTCCTTAAGACTGGAAGAGGGAGGTAGAAGAGGTCAGAGTCATGTAAGAATGCTTCAACCCACCATTGTTGGCTTGGAAGATGGGAGAGGGCCATGAGCCAAAAATTGGAGGCAGCCTCTAGCAGCTGGAAAAGGCAAGGAAATGAATGAGTTCTTCCCTGAGCTTCCAGAAAGGAAAGCAGGTCTACCAACATCTTGATTTCAGCCCAGTGAGACCCGTGTCAGCCTTCGGGCCTATAGAAGTGCAAGATAATAAATGTGGGCTGTCTGAAGTCACTAAGTTTGTGGAAACATGTTACACCACGACAGCAAACGAATACACCATGTTCCAGACATGGGGTGTTGATGTTCTAGACATGGGTTACCGACCAGGGTCACCATTAGCACTGTCGTGTCTTCACTTACAATACCCCCTGCCTGGGACATCCTTGCCGAGCTTGAACAATAGCCGGCTCAAAACCTGGGGCTCCCACAGGCAATCCCTGTTCCCACTGACCCCTGCCGGTCCTCCCTGCTGCACCTTGAAGATTCCTCCAAAGCACTCGCATCCGCCTGTTGATGTAACTCCTGCTGGGATACCAGCAGCTGCCTGAAGGGAGGGCTGTGTTTGATTCTTCTCTGTCCTTCTACCACCTAGCACAGGGCCCGCTCAGTAAATGGGGGATGGACGAGTGAGTCGGTGAGTGAGCGGGCGGTAGAGCCCAGCTTCTGCTGGCTGAATCTTGCGTGTGTGTCCTGGTTCCCCCGCTGCCTGGCGGTGCGTCCTTGGGTAGCGGCTTGCTCTACCTCTCCGTGCTTCCACCTCCTTGTCTGGAAGTGGGGATAACAGGAACTACTTGGCCAGGTTGTGAGGGTTAAATGCGCTAACCCACGCAAAATGCTCACAGGAGTGAAGAAATGGACCGATGACCCGTAGCTGTCATCAGTGCTCTGTGATCCAGCAGAGGGTGCTGGGACAGGAAGGGAAGGAGCTGGGGCCAGGGGCTGAGGGAGACCTCTGGGAGCGTTGACAAGGCTGCACAAATCAAGCCTCGATCCTTCCCTAGACACTGCCTGGGACTCCTGTTTCTACCTCCAGCTTCCTGTCCCAGTCTGGTCCTGGGGCTCATTGGAGTGGAGGCAGCAGAGGGAAGGGGGCACAGCAGGGAACAGAGAAAGCTCTAGATCTTCATCAGTTCTGCTGCTCTGGAGGGTGCAACCTACCACTGCAGAGAGGCCAGTTTTGTGAACGACCAGTTAAAGGGTAAAGGTTAACTGGAGTCATTTAAATGACATAAATATTTCCTGGCTTTATAGGGCTCTGGAAAACCCCAAGTGCACTTAGAAAAACGCAAAGCATATTATCAAACTTGAAGGCCTGGGTACGGGTGATGAAAACAGTGAAGGCACAAGATAATGTGGACACACCGAACTGAAAACCCAGAAGCTGCACGGGGCTTTTTGGCACTATGATTTGGCATTGAGAGGAAATCTCACCTTGAACCTGGTATAAAAAAGGGTGGCCCCAAGCAGACCAAGGGAGGAAGGAAGGGAAGACAGGATGAAAACTTTTAGCTCGTCATTATAAGCAAATGACTTGCAAACACTCAGGAGACCTGGGAAAGGCAGGCTCAGCTCCACTGACTTCTAAGCCTTCTGGTCTGACTGTCTGCTCCCGAGACATTTTTACAACTCTGCCTGAAATGGAGCAGGCCATTTCTACGCTTGGCGCTGGTTCAGGGCAAGCGGAGAGTCAGGGCTGGGCTGGGGCTGCCGTGATGCAGAGACTGTCCGCTCTCGTGCAGCCGACGTCCGTCATAAAGAAGGCCAAGCACAGCTCTGGCTCGGTGGCTGCCTGAGCTTACGTGTAGCTGGGGGCTGCAGGGCTGGGCCCCAGGGGTGCTCCAGGAGGCAAAGCCTGGCACCCCCGTCCCTGCTCTCTGCAGGTTGGAATCTGCATGCACAGTTAACTGACACAAACCCAACTGTATGCACTCAGGAAGGGAAGGGACAGAGAAATGTCATGGCTTAAATACTACAGGCTGCTCCCACTGAAGAAGCACATGCCCCCAGTGGAGCCCGAGGGACAGATGGCACTCTGCCTCCCTCATGGGCCCGGCTCCTCCTGCCTCTCCCCAGAGGACCCCTTACAGTGCCCAGCAGAATTCTCCCAGAGACCCCCACTCTCGTATAGCACAGCTAACTCCCTCTTCCTCTGGTGCTCAAAGACAGGGACTGTGTCAGACTCATTGAGAGCCGTCACACTCCCACAGGCCACCTTCCCAAGCGGTTTGTAAGGTTGACTTCAATGGGACAAGGTTTCCACCTCAGAAGCAGACTTCAGAACCCAGAGAGATGTGGCCGCTGCATCACACCCCCAAAGCCAGCCTCCCTAGCAACATCTGGTTGATCAGGAGGTGGGCAAGGAGAGCTCCAAGAGGGAACTGGAGTTCATGGGGAGCAGCAAAGTAGAGACTAAGTGTTCACCTCCAGAACATTCCTCGGTCTAATCCAGTGGTTCTCAATAGTGGTTGCACAATGGAATCCTCGAGGGAGCACTTAAAAATAGAGATGCCAGGGCCCCATCCCTGGAACAAGTGAATCAGAACTTTCTGGAGTGGGGCCTGGGCAGGGACAGGGTTTGAAGTTTCTCAAATCATTTTAAGGCACAACTCGGGCTGAGGATCTCCACGGTCACCCTCTTCCAACAGAGGGAGCCCCAGGCCAGAAGCCACCAGCCCTCCCACCACCTGCCCAGGGCTATGGCTCTGCCCTGGTCTAGGGGGTTAGGGGCAAGTTAGATGCCCAGAAGCAGTTCCTCTGATGCTAGGCCGCAGGCACAGCAAACCAATTTTCACTTCTATTTTCAGGCAGGTCAAAGTGAAATGACAATTTAACTTTTGAATGTCCCAAGATCTGTATTCTACACTTACTAATAGTTTAGCAGAGCAAACACCATTTGACATTCATTTGAAAAAAAAATCAGTCCAGACCATCTACTGTGTCCCACAACCTTCTGGTCACCAGGAAACAGGGCAATCCTCGTCACCACTGTCGTCAAACCTTAATGTCCTGACATCTGCTTAAATCAGAGATCCAGTGGTCATTCCAGGCCTTGACTTGACCTCTACTTAGGAATTTAGGTGATAACAATAATCTGAATGGAACACATCTCCCCCATGAGAGGGAGCCAAAAGAAGGTGCTGGTCCTCTTTACCTGCTTCCTGCACTCCCCAGCGGGGACGAGGGCGAGTTGGAGGGTAAGGGCTGATGAAAGCAGAGTGGGCTTGGTAGCAGGACCGGTGCTGGGGCAAGTGGCACCAGCATCCTGGCCTAGGGGAGAGGACAGGTACAAGGCTGGTGGCCTTTCGATAAAGGTCACTCTGTATGTCACTGCTTCAGTCTCCCCAGAGATTTGTTTTGGGTGTTCTGTGGTTGATCAGGTATCAGGGCCAGAAGCCAATCCTCCCCTCCTGAGGCTTGAGCAGCCCTGTGTTGTCCCTGGTGGCCGGATGGGGCGGTGGAAGGGGACGTGTGGTGGGCGGGGAAACCAGCAGCTTCGGGGTGAGGAGCCCTGTGTAGGCAGAGCCCCAGACAGTCTCAGTGAGTGGGCTGGAGCGAGGGAGGTCTTGAAACTCAACGTTAACCCTCAACTCCACGCCCTCCATGAATTCCTGTTTCCCGTGGCAGCTCACTGCCCCCGCCTGTCAGCTAGATGTGGTCAAGGAGGCTGGCTTCAGCAGCACCATGAGGCAGAGTGGGGACTCAGGAGCCGCACTGAAGCCAGTGGTCCAGGGGGAGACTCTCCTGTGTTCCCATGACTGGAGAAGCGCAGGCAGGAGAGATGGGGGCACAGGGTGGGGGTACACCCTGCAGGTCACAGGCAGGACTCTGGAGGGGTCTCTGGAGGGTTCTGATGGCCACTTTGAAAGGATGCCCCGGGCTCTTGTTGGGGGAGAAAGGCAGTGTAGGAGGCTGGCAAACCAGAAAGAGGACAGTTTCTGGAGTCTGCACCAGGGTGGAGGCATGGAAAGGGGGTGAGCGGGGGCCAGATTCTGAATCTACCTAATGCCCAAACTGGGAGAATTTGCAGAGAGCATGGTTGTAGGGGTGAGAGAAAGAGAGAAGACAGGATACTCTACGGCTTTTAGCCTGAGTGACTACACAGATGGACTTTCCATTTATTGACTGGGGAAGACGGTCACGTTTGAGTAGTTTCTCTGTTGGCCTTCACTGGCCAGGCCCTATGAAGTCACGCCAGGCCCTTGCTCGGCAGGCAGCGTCCCTCCCTCCTGACAAGCCAGCCCTGTGAGGTACAGGCAGAGAGATCCAAGGTTAGGGGGACACGCCAAGGTCACAGAGCCTGAGAGTGCTGGGGCCCTGTTGGCTCTCCTGACCGCCCTGGAACACAGCCATATCCACAATCAATCCGCTTCCCAATGGCCATGCCATGCCTCAGAAGATACCGCTCCTTGCACAAATCTAAGCCACGTGGCCCCCTCTGATCAGAGGAAACAAAACTGTGCCCCCATTTTCAAACACATGCGAAGGACTGGGATTTGGGAAAAACATTTCACTTACATTGTAAAGTACCTTCAACAAAAATGACCATTTTTATAGA
Source organism: Ursus arctos (assembly GCF_023065955.2). Lineage (NCBI taxonomy): Eukaryota > Metazoa > Chordata > Mammalia > Carnivora > Ursidae > Ursus > Ursus arctos. Next base: position 74,294,537 of record NW_026622874.1, on the reverse strand, counting down.
CAAGGAAGGAAAAAGCTCAAAACCAGTCTCTTCCACTCAAACATCTCATCTCCCCAGTTCATAGAGTGGAATTTAGAAATTCTGCTTCGTAGAGGAAAAAAAAAATCCCAATTTCTGTCTTTTCCAGAAAAACGTGTCCTAGGACTACTTGAATACATAACTGACAACAGAGGGCACAGCCATTAGGTGACCTTGTGATTTCAGCAAAACGTGTCTCTCTAATGTAGTTCAATTACGATTGTAAGTTTATAAAACAGGGAAAGATTACAGGAATATACATTAAACCACATCAATGAGCGCTACTGAGAAAAAAAAAATTAGTCCAGCAGACAGGTACCAATCAAATAATCAATACGCAGGAAACAGCTACATCACCCTGCTTTAAGAGAACCAAATAATGCTGCAATTGGATTTACTTTAAAATTTTCCACTTGAACAAAACTGACAGCTGTATTATAATCACATTTCCAGTCACTTTATAAGATACAAATTTCATTTCTCCATATTTCTACTTCATTTCTGAAAAGGGGCCAGCAACATTATTCATCAAGCACACGGAGGAGCCGCCTAATTCATAGCGGGGGGGGAAATGCTGTTAATCCCATGTTTTCTGTCCCCTTAGAGAATTGGTGGTTTAGTTCAAACATGGTTTTTTCTGATCAGTCTAGTTCAGGGTCCTGGTTGCAAAGAGGGGCGTTGGGGGGGGAGAAGCACAGCATTTTAGTTCTCAGGTAAAATGATTTAGGGTAGGTTGACTGTTGAAACGAAGACAATCTATATGTTTAGAAAGCACCCAGGTCAGTTTAAGACTCTTGGTATATTTCTTTGGCGGGGCGGGGGGGGGGGGGTGTCTGCACTGGGAGCCTGACTATTCAAATGTCTGGTAGTGATGAACAAGCATGGTTCTTAACTCACAATCCAATGGCCTCAAATTACTCAAGACAGCATTTAGAAATGCCACTTGCATGTTAATGAAAGTGCCTTAAGTGTTTATGAATAATTAAGGTGGCTGCTAAAACTCTAATCGGTTCAATCCAACGAGCTTTCTTCGAGCGCCTACTGTGTGCCAGACCCCGTGCCAGGCACTAGGGATGGAAAAACAGCGGTCAGCGCACAGGCGAGATGGCTGGTGACCCCCGACCGTGGGGCTGGAACGGGGTCAGGGGCAGTCTCCGGGCTGTAGGTCAGGTGACGCACAGGTGGGGACGTCCACAGGCAGAGACCCCACGTGTACTGTACCCCTTTTAGGGACAAAGAACCCTGGGGGATGCAGGCTGAAGAGTCACAAACCACAGTGGCCCCTGGGGGGGTGACGTCAGTACTGCAGAACCCCGTTCTCTGGGGCTCCAGGCCTGAGTGCTTGAACTAACTTGCCCCCAAGGAGCCATCTGAGTCTGAATCAAGCTTCCCCTACAGGTTTCAGTTCTTTGCCAAGCAGCCAGCACCCACTTTCCTAAAAGTCATCTTTCCATGAAACTTGTCTAACTAACATGGCTGCGTGACCACTTCCACTCCTCAGTGTACCCCACGGACAGAAACGATCATGAGGCTTTGGTTTGTCAGAACTCCCCTAGAAAACCTTCTAATAGGACAAGTCGTTCCCCGCCCAGTGTGTAGTCCCAATGATGAATGCTAATGACTGCTTTTGTGAGGAAAGCCTGCACACGCCGAGGTGATCCCGAGCATTTCTGAGGGAATTCTCTCTTCTATCTGCAGAGCTGTCCTGAGCACACACTATCAGCCCCACTTTACTAAGAGGAAGAATGGCTCAGAGAGGTTAACTGGTTGCCCAAGGTCACACAGCTGGGATTCAAACTCGGGTTTTTTTCCCCGAATCCAAGGCCCGGTCCCTAAGCATTAACTCCTTGAATTACACGCTGGATTTTCAAGGACTCGATTTCTCTCTTGCCACTTCCTTAAGCTTTTATTTTGAAAAATTTCAAACTTCCAGAAAGGTTTAAAGAAGAGCACAAATAAACATACATATGGCCTCCACCTAGATTCACCAACTGTTATTACTTAATTGCATTTGCTTCCTTTCTCACTATAGCCACACTCAAATTTTTATTTTGTGAATCATCCTGGAGCTGCAAGCAGCATGACAGTTTACCCCTCAACACTGCCGTCTATCCTTCCTAAAAACAAAAACATTCTCCCACAGAATCACAGTGCCATTATCACATCTAAGAAATGTAATAATGACCTCAAACTACATGATCCAATCACAATCTACATGCAAATTTTCTCAGTTTAAAAAAAAAAAAAAAAAGTCCTTTAAAGCTACTTGTTCCTCTCCATCCAAGCTCCAATCCAAGTGGACAGTTGTCGTGCCTCCTCGGTCTGATCATCTAGAACGTAATCTAGAACTGGCCCTCTCCCCCCATGTTTTTTTGGTCTTCCATGACATTCACATTTTTGAAAAGCTCAAGTCAGTCGTCTTTTAGAGTGTCCCACATTCCGGATCTGTCTTTCACAGGCTTTATTATTTATGCTATTTTCTCATTTTTGCCAGGATGAGGCATATGACAATGACCAGGTCATGAACAAAATAAGGCAACCTAGAGAATTTTCCAGAACTGACAGAGGAGACCACAAAACTATCATTGACCTTGTGAGAGAAGCAAATCAATGAGCTCACATTTTCATGGGCTTACAATCAGGCCACATAACGTGCTTGGGGAGCTTCAGAATACTCTTTCAGGCAAAGAATATCTCAGCCGTCCGATGAATTAGCCAGGATCTTCCACGTGGCTGCCTGTCAGGGCATCGGGATGAAGCACGCAGAGTGCTAGGAACTGGGGAAACGGGGAACCCTGCTAGGTCACTCACAACATTCACATTCATATCCATCGACAAACAAAAGGATAATCAAGAGGAGAGATGTGGCCCAAATTCAAACATGGATGCAATCTTGGTGGAGTATGGCTGTCACACATGTAAGTGTCCACAGGTATACTTTCTTCTGAGGGAAATGAGTGGTTTGCAGGGGAGGGGGGCACAGCCAGAGCAAAGGCCCTGGGGTGGGAATGTGCCTGGTGTGTCTGACAGAAAAGCAAGAAAGCAGAGAGAGCCAGGTGGTGCTAAATAATCCTCAGCTTCTCAGTCGCTGTAAAGTCAGAGTGGGAAGGAGGCCACTGTGAGCAAAGGGAGGACAGGATCTGACTTATGTTTTAAGAAGACGACACTGGGCGCTGTGTTGAGAATAAGCTGCAGGGGACAAGGCAGAAGCAAGTGACTAGCTTATGAGGCTGGTTACTACAACAATGCAGGTGACAGAAGATAGCCGGGCAAACCAAGGGCCAGGGCTGGAGCTGAGAGAGGTGGTCAGATCTGGATACGGCTGGAGAGAGGGGCTGAAGAGGTGTGCTGACTGGCTGGGAGGCAAGCTGGAGAGAAAGACGGGAGTCAGGATGGAGCTGCCACCGGCCGGGAGATGGGCAGGCTGCAGGGGGTGGTCTGTGAGGGAGCTCCAGTTCCACTGTGCTGGTGCTAAGTGAGAGGGGCTGAGCAGGCAGCCGGAGTTAAGTGGGTGCCCACGGCTGGAGACAGAGAGAGCCGGTGTGAAGTGCGCCTACCCCTGGAAAGACACGGCCCACTGCTGCTTGTGTGGATGTAGGCCCCTTGGGACCAGACCATTTCAGATTCAAAGTGAGAGATATCTGGGTTTGTATGAAAAGATGTCTTGATTTTAAAATGCTGGCAACTCACGTAAAATTGCAAATATTCTGCCAGACACCAAAGGACATCTGTGGGCCTATCTAACTGAGGGCCAGCAGTTTGCAACTTCTCCACGCCGCTATCTCCCTGCCTTACAATAATCCTGCAAAGATAGGCACTGCTACTCTCATTTTATCAATGAGGGAACTGAGGCTCCAGACGTAGATCGATTTGTCTCAGGTCACGCGGCGAGGAAGAGGCAGAGCTGGGATCCAGAGACCAGATCTGTCCTCTCCTGAGTCTGTATTTTTCTGGGACCCGTGGCTTCCTCCCTACCCTCAGCTACCTTGTTAAACAGGCAGGCCCTGGGCTAGAAGCAGCAGGGGGAGCTGAGGGAAGGTCCATGGCAGCTTGCCTTGCCAGGAGACGAGAACCACTGAAATAGCATTACTGCTGTTAATAATTAGCTTCAAAGGCTCGATGGGTCGGGTTCCAGAGAACAAGCAGGATCAAACAGGATGGGTCTCCAAGCAATAAACTGTCCACGTGCCTGGGCCACAAAGCAGAACACAAGCAGGCTCCAGACCCATTCGCTGGGGCAAACCAGGGTGTGTAAGAAGTCCATGGGCACCACCTTTTGGATAACATTTCAGCAGGATCGGTCTCACAGGCCTGGCCTCCCGACGGGGCTCCCTGCTGGAATGTTGCCCCTGACTCCATAAATCTACCTTCACACTGAGGCCAGGGAGGCCCCTTCTGAGACACATGTAGGTCATCTCACCGGGTAAAAACACTCCTTGCTGTTCTTAGGAGAAAGCCCTGGATCCCTGATCCATCTACGAGGACCACATGCTGGGCCCCAGGCAATCTCGACATCACCTCACCACCTTGCCCTGCCTGGCCACACTGCTGCTTCTCATCTTCCTCAACTCCTCATCAACCCCAGGGCCTTCCCTCCTGCCATGCCCCAGGCCGCTGGCACCTGCCCTAACATCCAGCCCTCAGATGGGTGGTCGCTCCCTCAAAAGCCTCACTGACCTCCAAGCAGGTCAACCCCTGCTACTTGAGCTCCTTAGCATAGTGGCCATCTGCCTTTGCTCTGTGTGACGATGTGATCAGTGTTCACCTCCCCCACAAGACTGAGCTCAAAAAAGACAGAGACGCTTCTGCTCTTGTGATTGGTCTGCACTTGAATTATTTAAGGAACAGACCCCATTAAGGCCGAGGACGTAGGCTTATTTCTTGGAATGTCTGTACCTTGCTGTGAAGTGATGCCCTTCCTGCTTATCTGGCATTAACAACGCCCTTTCTTTTAAGAAATGAGTTTGTAAATGCTTTAAAAAAAAAAAAAAGACTTGGTAACATAAAAAGTTGGCAATCCTATCCCCAGAGGTTTTGTGGGGTTTTATTTTTGTTTTGGCATTTCACTGGGCTGTGCAGTCCCAAGGTCTGGGAACCACAGGGAAGCCCTGCTCTATCCTACATGGACATTTTCCAGGCCCCCGAACAAGGGTGCCCACGCCTGGGGGAGGAAGCAGACCTGGAGTGCAGAGATCTGCTTATGTGGAGGCTTGGGAGCCCCCCCTCACAGACTGTGGGCTCTTTTGAGGAACTGCCGTCTCTGTTGTAACACAGCACAAGTGGAAATGCCAAGAGCTGTGCAATGGTCACAGGAGACGGCTCAGCCAATGGAAGGTCACCAAAGGTAACTCTGACATTCATGAAAGTACGTGGAAAACCACTTCCAAGGAGAGTGTGGAGAGGTTTCCGAGCCTCTCCCCAGACATCCCGGCTGGGATGCTTCCCAGCACCTCTTCTCCGCCCACCCAACAACCTTCATCGTCTGTTTGGACCCAGCCTCTCCTCCAGGGCTGGCCCCTGGCTTACAGAATCACTGTCCCCTAACCCCTTGCTGCCCGCACTCTCCCCAAGCTCAGAACCAAGAAGCCAGCTGACTCTCAAGCATCGCCACCAAACACTATTCCCAGACTGTGCCCCCATCCCTCTTCCCCACTCTTGTCGGCCGCCGGAACCCCGCTGGGCCTCCTAACGGCCTCCCAGCGACTACACCAGGCACTGTTACAGGCACTCCCCATATATTAACTCATTTACTCTCATTATACAGATGAGAAAACTGAGGCACCAACACATTTAGGTACTTGTCGAAGGCCATACGATGGCAAGTTACAAGGGCAAAGCTTGGATTTCACACCAGGCACAGTCTCCCAAGCCCATGTTCATAACCACCTCCTAGGTGGCCTCCCCAGCCCTCTGACATGGCTCACGGGCCTCTGCTGGGACTGTGGGACTTGGCTGTTCCAGTGCACTCTCAGGACCCATGTCCCTGTAGGAACCCTCAGATGGCTTCCCACTGCCCTGGACCGGAGATCTGGTTCATCTCAGCCCTTCTTCCCCCGACTCCTCACCTGCTGGCTGCACCAGCTCTCGGACAGGCCGTGCTCCCTCCCACCTTCCAGCCTCACCTCTACCATCCCCTCTAACTGGCGGACCTCAGTTTTGCATTTTCTCAGAATCTTCTGGTCCCTCCCTGAACGGCACCTGACCAGAGAAGCCTTCTCTAAACAGCGTAGGAGGTCTTTTCTCCCAGTTATTCTCGAGCACAGACCCTGTTCGTCACCTCCACGGACCATCTCAAAAACCTGTGATTACCTGTTGGTGGTCCTCCCATCCTCCCCACCCCTACCCCAAAGCAGAAGCACCATGGAGCTGAGACCAAGTCAGCCTTCAGTTCCCTATCACATTCCAGCTGCCAGCACTGTGCCTGTCATACAGCAGGTGCTCAACACGGAGCTGAATGAGTAGATGGATTTTGCTGAATGGTTCTCACGAATGGATTTAGAAAATCCGAATACAAGATGAGGTATGGGAAGCACACAGGATGGGTACAACATGCACATGTCGAGTGCCCACATGGAAAAGGCTGGGAAGGAATCCAGAAGTTTCCTGGGGATGCCTGGTATCTACTTAGCATATTTAGACAATGGGCAAATTTCTCCCAACTGTGATTGGCCATATTTTCTAGAAATAAGCAAGACTCCTTTCAGAAGGCTCTGATTCCAATCCTGGCAGGAACTTGGCTGCTCCTCACAGCCTGCTTGTCCTCAGGGCACTCCCGGGGACTGTCGGTTAGTAGGCCCAAGAGGGAACGCAAGGGAGCACGCTGCCTGGGTGGGGTGCACCTCCCATCGTCTGGGCCCAAGCAGCCCCGCAGTCTTCTTACCCCTCCAAACAGTGCCATCCTACAAGTGATGAACTGGTTTCAATACGTCAGGATACGCTCTTCCAAACATTGTTAGAGCAGAAAATGCCCACCCCTTGGAGTCCTGCACTATGAGTTCTACATCACTGATCCAGCAGCCGCACCAGGGGCAAGAGCTCCTCTCAGCCCCGAGCACCTGCTACACGCCAAGCACAGTGCCGTGTGCTTCACCAACGTGATCGCATTTGATGTTCAATGGCTCTCCCTGCACGTCTTTTAGAACCATTTTAAAAGCCAGGCCCCTGAGTCTCATGAACATGAAGGCCCCAAGCAAGGTCACAAGGCCGATGACCTCCAACTACACCAGGGGCAGCCAAGGCGGATGTCAGTGCAGCCGGCCACCCCTCCCTCCTGCCCCGGCTCCACCCAGAGCCCCAGCTGGGCCGGGGAAGCTCACGATCTGGAACGGTAGTGACCAATTCAATGACAAAGAGCAGCCCCAAGTCCTTCTCTGTTAGAGAGAAGTATTTATAGATGCAACGATATGAGGTCTTCCACTGGCTTTACTACACTCAGCGGGAGTGGCGGGGAGGGAGGTATTTTGGAAAGAGAAATGGTGGAGCAGATGGAATGAGACGTAGGGAAAGAGTAATAACCCTTGAAGCCGAAGGCGCGGGATGTGGAGATTCATGGTGCCATTCTCTCTAAAAGTCTCATCTATTTTATCTAGTCAAGCTAGCCTTCCCTTCCCATCCCCCTTCCCTCACGGCTGCCAGTCCCTGACCTGGGCCCCAAGCCACTCTCCTCTCCAGCGAAAACAAAACAGTCGGGAGCACAGTCAGCTCTGCCCCTTTCCGGGGAGGGGGCGGGTGATGGGGGTGGGCGATGGCCTCCGCCATGCTCCTTGTCCGGAGCCACCATGCCAGAGCTCACCAGGCACACCTGCCAGAGGCCTGACGCTGGTCAGCAGACACGTGACACGGCTTCTGTGTACTCGTACGCCGCCGTGGTTTCTTATCAGAGTGAGACAAGGTCAGTAAACACACTTTAAGTCACCTCTTTCTGGGGTGCACAGCCGACATGCCTTTGAGCCTGTCTGCCCAGATTATGTCACCTTCCATGAAAGTGGACCAGCCCCCAGCATTTCTCCCTGAGTCAGCTTTCTTCAAATCACGGCGCTCACAAGAAGCATGCCCAGCTTCCAATCATTCGGCAAATATGAATGCCTTTGCCTACATTATGATGTTGCTGACATTTTATATACATAGAAGGCATTTTGTGACATGCGAAGCATACTGACTTTTCCCCACTGGAAGGTCAGACACTCCAGCATTTAAGAACAATCACCAGGAAAAATACAAAGAAAAAAGAACACAAAGTCCAACAACAACACATGCTATCTTCTTCTAGTACCATGCGCTCATAAAATCCATAATTCCTAGTATTTTCTGGATGGCACTCTCTTTAGCAAAGAATAATTTGTGACCGGGCTGGGTAAAGACAGACAGGCATTACTTTCTTAATGGCCAACTACCCAAAAATGTTCAGTTAAGTGATCTCAACTAGCCATCTAATCAATTAAAATTGATAAGTGAAATACTTTTAACCTTTATTTCAGCAGGCCATTCCTAGGTGGGGTAGGGGAGGGGGCAGGAAGGAATGTGAATTCCCAGCATAAAATTTAATTCCATTTCATGGATGCAAACATTCTTGCTGCCCTGATGGAGTGGTCCCCTTGAAAGCAAGCCGTTTCCCTCTTCCCTTGAATCCAATCAGAGAAAGACTGGTTTATGATTCTCTGCAGCCAACTCAATCCATTTAAACCCTTAGAGAAATCCCTACAGCAATTTCTCAAGGAGAAAAGGACCAAAGGAGACGAGCACAGAGCAGCTCAAAGGGGACTTAGCTTCCTTGTTCTTCCAAGAGAGAGAAGAAAAAAAGAGTAAGAAGAGGGCAAGAAGAAGTTAGGGGCACCTGTGTGGCTCAGTCAGTTAAGTGTCCAACTCTTGGTTTTGGCTCAGGTCATGATCTCAGGGTCATGAGATCGAGCCCCAAGTCAGGCTCTGCACTCAACAGGGAATCTGCTCGAGATTTTCTTTCTCTCCTTCTGCCCCCCTCTCTCAAATAAATAATAAATCTTAAAAAAAAAAAGTTAGACAAGCGGGTAAAACCCGTAATAATCACGGAAAATCTTTTGTTCAGGCAGAGTGCTCTGCTCTTTATATGCATCACCTCGTTTCATTAGCAGGTAACATGGACTACAGTTCCCTGAGCACAGTTAGAGGCCAGACACTATGCTCCGTCATGTTATATTTCATATTCTATTTCGCTCGCATCTCAAAACAAGCCCATCATATCAGGAAGTACATCCCCATTTTCCCGGTGAGGAAATGGAAGTTGTAGGGGTTTCAATCATTTGCTCCAGGGAATACACAGCAGGACAGGGCATGTGGATCAAATACCAACCCGCCATGGTCTAGGTCATGATCACTGGCCACACAACTGAGCACTTTTGTCAAAACTCCTTGAACCGTACACTAAAACTTGGTGAATTTTATCGGATGTAAACTGTATTTCAATAAAGCTGAGTTAAAACAGCGGGGACCCTGTCCTGACTACACACCATGAAGAGTGGCCATCTGCCGCTCCTGCCTGCTTAGCTTCCATCTCTTTGTGAGTTTCCTTTGAGGGCAACCTCCCTCTTCCCTCTCAAGTGATGGAGTTGAAAAGAAATGGGCCCCACTTCCCAGCTTAGGGTTCACCACATGACTCCGGCCTCGCCCAGTAATGAATCACGTTCCTCTGACAACGACTGGTTCAGGGATGGTCCACCGACCCAAGCCAGGCCAGTGAGCCCTGCTGTGGACTTCCACAGAAGTCACAGGAAAAGGAAGCCCTGTTTCTGTCAGGTGTGCTAGGCTGGTTCAGCAGATTTTGGAGCTGCAGATGGCCACCTTGTTGCTACCTAGTGAGAGTCCTCCTGAGGATGACGCCAGAAGGGAAGCCGAGCTGAGACAGGGCAGCAGCTTCTTGATGACGCTGCTTGAGTACCTAGATCCAGCTATGCCTGAAGGCAGACGTACTCCTGGACTTTCTAGTGACACCAGCCAATCCCCCTATCTTTTTCCTTAGCCAATCTAAGTTGGGTTTTCTGTCTCTTATAACCAAAGAATCCTACCATATCACAATGCCTTTAAGAAACAGAAACCACCCTGCCCATCCGTGTGCACGTGCCCTACAGCAAATGGAGGAAAGAGAGAACTATATGTGTATGAGGAGGATTACAGGAGCTCGATCAGGCTTTATACCCACTGTCGCTTTTAATCACAGCCTCGTGCTCATGCTGCCGAGGAGACCAAGAGGCACTGCCCACGGTTAGGGAGGGAGCCCAAGGCTGCAGGTTGAGCACATGGCTCTCCAGCCTCCCCGCCTCCGCCTCACCTACAGGCTGGTGATTTGCATTTTTGAAAGTTTTCCCCTTTTTTGCAGCAGAGGCCTTTAATCATTGGAATCCTACAGAAACCTTTTTTTTTTTTTTTAAAGATTTTATTTATTTATTTGACAGAGAGACAGCCAGCCAGAGAGGGAACACAAGCAGGGGGAGTGGGAGAGGAAGAAGGCAGGCTCCCAGCGGAGGAGCCTGATGTGGGGCTCGATCCCAGAACACCGGGTCACGCCCTGAGCCAAAGGCAGACACTTAACGACTGCACCACCCAGGTGCCCCCTACAGAAACCCCTTAATACACAAAACCAATCATGCTACGGTTATGTGGAGGGCAGGGGAGCTGGAGACCCCAATCACCCTGCACAGCTCCACCTGGGCTCCAGAAAGCAGAGCCCGCAGACACACTGCCAGGCACCCAGCATCCAGGGCCCCTTCTTTGAATTTGGCACGATGTGCACACTCTGTCAGCTTTTGGTGACAGATCAACCGCGGTAGCAACTCGGGTCGCACACCGACCCTCCCAGTGACACCGGAGCTGGCGTGACGGCATGTGCACCCCTCCCCTCCCCCGCCCCTCCGCCCCTCCCAGGACTTACTCAGATCCAGCACGTCATCCGTTTTGATCAGGTCCTCCTCCCGCGTCAGGGGAAGCTGGGTCTCGGGCTCCCCTCGCAGCTGCAGCGACAGGGAACGGAGCATGAAGAACACCCGGATGGCCTGGACAGACCAGGAGCAGAGGAGAATGAGACTGTAGTTATTTAAGGGCCATACGGAGAAAACACACATTGACTATTGATTTGAACAAACAAAACAAAACAAAGTCCACTTGTCGCAGTATCATGGCTCTGGTGTTTTCAGAACAAGGCAAAAAAAAAAAAAAAAAAGAAAGAAAGAAAATCAAAGGGTACAGCCTGCTTTTAGTTCTCCACAGCTTTAGGCTACTTTACCTCAACTGAGCACCTGTCATTTGCCAGGAGCTCTCCCCTAGCGCCATGTAACCTTCACGACACCCCTGCTTAGCAGGCCGCCCCATTTTGCAGACAAGGCACTGGGACCCAAGGAGGCAAAGTAAACCGCCCCAGGCCACATGTCTAGGGAGGGCTAGAACCAGGCCTCTTCCAACTAAACCAGCACAGAATTTGGAAATCCAAATCACAAGTAATAGTGTTCTAACATCCTGCCTAGTGAACATGGGGGCTGAGAAGGCAGAAGAGGGTAAGATGCTTGTAGGATTCAGAGCCAGCCAGACTCCATTAAAATCCTGCCCCTGCCCCTCCCTGGGTGAGCCCGTTCACAGCAGAGTCTCAGCCCCTGGGCCTTACCACAGGGGGTATGCTGTGGATGGGACAACAGCCCTGGCACCTGGCCAGTGTGCCGTGACATCAGTGCCTCAAGTGCCCCTCAGACTGACCCGGCCAGCTTTCTGGGGGCAGAGGCAGCTCTGTTCAGCACAGGGATTCCTGGCCCGGGAGAGGTGTCTGGGTGGAATCCAGGATGGCCATCAGACATTTCCAGAGAATAGGAAAAGAGTAGAATTCCCAGACCCGGACCCAGAGAAGTTTATGCAGAAAGCAGCTTCTCCCCGGACCCAGCCTGCCCTGATAGCACTCCACCCCTGGGTCCCAGACTGGGGTTGAGTTGCCCACCGATGAGAGGCCAGGAAGTGGAGGTGCAGCCCATGGGAGAGGCCACCTCCGTGCCAGTTTCCCTGACGCACAGCTGATGGGTCTACTTGAGGCACATGCCTGAGGAAAGCAGCTCTGGAGTCAGACATGTGAGGTCTGTGTTGGACTCACCGGGCAAGGCCCCTGACCTCCATGAGCTTCAATTTCCACATCTGTGAAATGCGAGCGGTAGTCCCTGCCTTGCAGGCCTGCTAGGAGGCTCTGAGATAATGCTGGGGTGGAAGGGGGAAGCAGCCAGCATGTGTTCCGTAAAGGGGCAGCCATCCTTTCCTCCAGCCACTCGATAGCTGGGCACGGGGGAGGGCATGGGGACAAACCACTGTCGCCACTGGTGAGCCACACAACGATGAATTCCAGCCCACTTTCAGTCTTCTTGTTTACAGTTCTGAGACTACAGGCCTGGCCCACTGAGAGGGGAGGCTGCCCTTCCTATGACAAGGTGCCTTCCAAAACAAAGTGGGGGGCAAATTCCTGCCTGTAAAGAGCTGGGCTTGTGCGGGCTCCCACTGACCCAGGCACCAAGGATGCCCCCTGGCACATTTAAGCCCGAGTCCGGCCTTGGCCTGGAAATGGCAGGAGACCTGAGCCACTGTCTCCATTGCCTAACGCAGAAAACTGGAAGAACAACCCTACCTCCTGGATGTATTCTGAGGTCATGTACTCCCCTTTGTCCACCATAAGCGCTACAGGAGGATAAGCCTTTATATTATGACGATGGGGTGGGGTGGCAGCATTAGTACTGATCTGACTGTCCTTATCAGTTTTTTAAAGTACAGCCTTCCTGGGGCACCTGGGTGGCACAGCGGTTAACCGTCTGCCTTCGGCTCAGGGCGTGATCCCAGCTTCTGGGATCGAGCCCCACATCAGGCTCCTCCGCTATGAGCCTGCTTCTTCCTCTCCCTCTCCCCCTGCTTGTGTTCCCTCTCTCACTGGCTGTCTCTATCTCTGTCAAATAAATAAATAAAATCTTAAAAAAAAAAAAAAGTACAGCCTTCCTAAGACATCTGCAACAATCAGAAGAAAAGGAAGAGCCGTTTCATTTGTTAAAAATCAAAACAGCTTCTATTTACTAAGTACCTCCCGTGCACCAGGCACTGTGAGCACCTTACTGCAACGCAGAGCTATTACACAGGAGGAAACGGAGCTGGAAGGGCAGAGCAATCTCAGCTCATGCGGCTGGTGATGCCTGAGCCGCCCTGGACGCAGCAATGTCTGATGCTTGTGTCACTTAACCAAGCACATGAGGACATTCACACGCCTGCACCACCCCGAGTGCAGAAAGCCCGAGATGTGGGTGGCTCCTTGAACTCCATGGCCATCTGAGCTCTCAAGTAAGGAGTCATGGCCTTGGATGCGAGGACAAAGACCCATCGGTCAGGTCTAAGCTGAGTGAATACTTCATTTCTGTGTCAAAAATCCATTCCTCTCAAAGGTTCTGAAGGCAAAGAAATCAAGCGGGACCCTCGCTGGGGGGCGAGAAAAGAGAAACACGTGTGGCTTTCTACAGACCATCACTCTGAGAACCAGAAACCTTCCAATAGAAAAGGACTTCGGAATCTGGCTCCTAGTATAGACCATTTTGGTAAACATCTGCTTTTGCTCTGGAAGCAACAAATGGGAGATATTTCCAGAAATACAAAAACTAATAATAAGACAAAAAAATCTAAAGAATATAGACCACACTGACCAGCCCCATAACTTCAAGAATCCACAAAAGAGAGATAAAACACCAGAATAAGGGTCCTCAAATTCATCCCACAGCCCCCTAAACAATTAGCATCCCCCCTCCCTCTGCTTATCTGAGGCCTGCCGGGTACTGGCGGGGCTGGACCATGTCATCTCCCTGAAGTCTTTTAATGACCCTCCATGGTTCCTATTGTACAGACTGGAAACCAAAGCCCGGGGATGTGAGGTAGCCTGCCCACAGTGACTCAGCTAATAACCAGACTCCAAAGCCTGTGTTCTACTACCATATGCCTTTCCCTTCAAAAGACTTAAGGCTTGGGACCCAGGCTTTTATTGTATGCTTCTCTTTGCTCTGCCAAATAAACATGCAATTTAAAAAGTATTAAAAAGGAAAAAGGAATTATTGCTCTTTCTGATGCTTCCACAGAATGCCAGGAAGACGGACTCTGGAAGCACACATTAGTTCTGGAAAGCAGTGACAGCTGAGCATGCTCAAATATGAAGAGGCTCGTTCCATGTGCTCCAAGGCACTTGGGAGCAAGCTCTGCAGCAGGGTCGTGGAGAATGAGGCCACTACGTGGGGCAGGATGGCTTCGGGGTCAAAAAGACCTTGGCAAGTGGGTCACGTAAATTCCCTGAGCCCGGGCTCGAGTTCTAGGAATAAGGTAGCCACCAGCCCCAATCTCATGGCCTCCCCGGAGGTGTGCCCACTGAATCCTGGGGCAGCCCTGGATCGAGCGCTCAGCTCCAGCCCTCTCTCCACTTCCCTTGTCACATTTGCAAGCCACAGAGTTCGGGGGGCCGTCACCCAGCTGAGGAGCCCACCAGGCCATGGGAGTGGCTACGAAAAACCAGTCACTGCTAATAGGGTGCAAAGCAGTGTCACGTGGGCCAGGCCCACTGTGAAAGCCCCTTGGCAATATGGAGAGCATCACGCGGAAAATGTTCGTGCCCCCTGAACCAGAAATTCTACCTCTGGGAACTTTTCCTAAAGAAATAAGCCAAAAGAAAGAAAACCCTGTATTCGTGAAGCTGCTCATGACAGTTTAGTTGAAAATAATGTAATCCTGGAAGCAACCAGAATGTCTAGCAGCAGGAAAATGCCTAAGTAAGTTACGGCAGAAGTCGCCAGATAAACTTTCATGCACCGGTCAGAAATGTGACTTAAATTACAACTGCATCCCAGCACGGAAAGCTGCCTGCTGTACAAGGGAGAGAGCAAAGGAAGAGGCTGGAAGGAAGACCACAACGCACTCTTCCTGCCGCCACGAGAAGACGTGATTGAACACAAAGACAGGGAGGAGACACAAGTCTAAGCCTTGTTTGTTTAGGGTGATGAAATCACGGGAAATTATTTCCTTCTGCTTTCGAAACCCTACGAGATGTTCTTTAATGCATAATACCCATCCAAAGAATAAAGAAAAATATCCTATTTCCTTGCAGTGGATAGCGATAAACACAAAAACTATTTGTGGTTTTATGCGGGAACAAGGAACAGAAGTCAGGGACAAATAAAATTTCACGCAACTATATTTATTTCATAATGGCTTCCAAGATTACCACAGAAAGACAGCCAGTGGCTTACATTCAGATTTTGAGATTCACCAGAAATTCCTCTCCCTAACTCTCTTCTCTAACCTGAAGCTACAGTCGATGGCTAGAAACTCTTTTTCTTTCCCTCCTGAGACACTAGACTGCTCCACCCCTGTTCAGCCAAAACTTCCTGAGCTCTTCCGGCCTGCCGGGCACCGTGCAGTCCCTCTTTCTTATCTACTTTGGGCAGGAGCTGAGAGACAGGACACCTCAGGGAGGGTAAGGAACTTGCTCAATGCCACACAGTTGGAGCTGGGGTTGAACCTTGGTTGGTCCCACGAGCCTCTGTTCTTTCTTAACTGCTTCTCTCACCTTCCCCTGGGACAGGTCCAGCCCACGTCCCCATTTCTGCCTCCACGTTCTCATCAGATCCCAGCAGTTCCCATGATCTTCGTTTCAATGTGAATTCCCCTTATCAGCTGGCATGGCTCAGTGGCACTCTCGCTATTTGGGGTCTTATTTTATATTAGTTGTTCACGGTCTATTCTTGCATTTTGCATAGTGCCTGGCTCCTAGAAAAATGCTCAACAAATATGTCGAATGAAAGAATAAAGAGTGTAATTTGCAAAATGCAAGAGGGACTCTGTGACTTTTAGTGTTGGATGACTCCCATTGCCTGCAAGGCCTGGCCTTCCTCCTGCCCCGTCCCCTCCCCTCACTCTGCTCGTCACTCTGCTCCCTGAACTGGCTATACCCTTTCGCATCTCAGGGATTCTGCACTCACCGTCCCCTCGGCCCTGCTCATTTCTGTACCCTTGGACCCAGCATCTGGCATCCAGTAGGCACCCAGTGGCTCTCTGGTGATTGTATGGAGGACTATTTCACAGTTAGGAATGATGTATTAGTAAGGGTTGTTTGAACTTCTTTAACAAGTCGTTAAGGAAAATAAAAGGTGGGATTTCTGAAAAGTGTCAGCCTCCTAAAAGTTAAAAAAGTCTACTTGGTGGAAAAAAAAAAAAAAAAAAAGAAGGAAACCTTTGAATCCAAAAGGATGAAATGGAATGTTCTTTGGATACAAGCAAAGAACTTGAAACAAACCACATAAGCCTTCAATTGCTTGCTAAACCATACACTTCCTTTAGCTTAAATTCAAAGCACACTGCTGTGTTCTGATGTCTGAAATGGACTCAGGAGCTAAGCTTCTGGATGATTCTAGACAGCTGCCTTTAACAGAGACCGGACTGAGGTGAGTGGTCAAAATCCGCCTTCAGAAACTGATTCCTGAAGTCACAAAGGGAAGCTTCTCTAAGGTAGATGGCTTCACTTTGAGATGGTCAGCCCTATTTTATATATTCTGCTACCTTCTCCCTGGCTCTAAACCCAGGGACCCTGAGACTTGAGGATTAATTGTATAAACTCCTCAGACAGACAAAGGCTGGACAAGAGACCCAGAGAAGTCCAGGTGTTCCCAAGGGCTGCCTGTGCTTCAGGAAGCAGCTGCACTGTGCCTCCCATCTGGGACAAGGGAGGTGGGCAGCAGGCCCTTGGGAACTTACAACCAAGTGAGATGTCAGGGGCCAACGGAAGAAGGAAACCCCTACCCTCGAGAACTATCACTGGTCTTCTATGTTCTGCCTTTCGCTGAGTCCCCACAATGACTCTGGCAAGGCAGGTACATGCTGCTTTGAGATGGGAGAAGGAACCCCAAAGCCCAAGCGACCCTCCCTCTGCCATATGCCTCACCCCTGAATTTCTCCCATCCTCTCCTGTGGATCAGGACCATCTGTCCCAAGCCGGCCTGATGTCAGGAATCAGCTAACAAGGCCAAGGTCCTCACTGGGCTCTAAGGCCCCGGAGCCTGGCTCCCTCCAGCCTCTTCACTTCCCACAAAGCCTCCCTCACTCTGAGCTCCAGCCGTGTCCCCTCCTTGGAGGTGCTGGAATGAGCCACATCTGTCTGGGCCTCAGCCTCCGCTGCTGCCCAACCTATCCCTCTGCTGCCTGTTCCACCTCCCTCCCCAGGGGGAGGGGCTGACCCCACATTCCTTCGCCAACAGCCTCAGCCACACGGACTGGCAATGCTGCCTGTCCTACCTCGCCCTCTAGACTCCGACTCCTTGAGGACCGTGGCAGTGTATGTTAGGCCCCTGGTGTCCAGCACCAAGTAGGGCTAATAAATATGATGAAGGGAGCGGTGGGAAGCAGCAGGTCAAAGTGGCTAAGAGTGTGGGGTGCAGAGGCCACACTGCCTGTGAGGAGTCCTGGCTCTGCTACTTACTCACTGGGGGACCGCGAGCAAACCACTTGATCTCATCATGCCTCAGTTTCTTCCTCTGCAAGATGGGTTCATGTAATGCCAACTTCCTAGACGGCCGTACAATTACATGAGGAAGTTCACATAAAAAACTGATGTGAATGATTTACTTGATATCGGACAGGAGCTCATCTAAGTGTTGAGAAAACTGGGGGCCCAGGAACCAAAAAGAAGGCAGAGTGCAACCCAGAGCAGCAGCTCTCACCATTCACAGCCTCCAGACCTCTGGCTCAGGGGACCAGGCGGGCCTCAGGGACAGGACCTTCGCTCTCGCTCTTGCCTCAAGAGGGAGCATCTCCGAGGCCAACCAAAGGCTACAGGTGAGCAGGCCCACCCGTTGAAGGAGTTGCCAACACAACCCAAGTTTGTCAGACCCAGTCCTGTGGTGAAGCCAGTGCCAATGATGCCCAGTGCAAACAGTGCCACCCACACACATGCTCGTATGCCCGGCCACGGGGCCTGCGGGCTGGCTGGGAGCGTGAGGAAGGAGCGCGTCACTGGCTCAGACAGGGTGCGTCCTGTGGTGAGGTCTGCGGGTTCGGTCAGACAGCAGGGAATGTGCACTGACTTAAAACACACAGGTCGGACTTCCTCTGCACCCTCCCCCACCCCAGGCCTCTGAGGCAAAATAGCTGCCTGGGCAGAGGAACGCCAGGGAATCCTCCTGTTTGAGGCAGATCCAGTAGGTCACGCCTGCTTCTCAAAATCCCAAAATTAACACCTCCGCTGCTCTGGTCAGATGCGGATTAACTGAGAAGAAGAGGGCAAGGAACTCAGCTGATTTATCCATTCATGTCTCCAAGGAATGATTTTCTAGGAAGAGGTGATGGTGCTTTCTAAGAAAGAAACTGATCTTACGCAAGAGATAAACTACCGTGAACAGCTCTGAAGAGACCGCTTCAGACAAAAAGTGCTGATAAGGGGCGCACACTCCAGCAGGGTTCTGAGAACTCCTCTGCTTTTCACACAAGGGAGCAAGCGGGCTGGCAACAGTCACAATCTCACTTGTGTGTGCCTTGCCCCCAGATCCCTCAGATACCTTACCCTCACGCCATCTTACCATCTCCGGGGGTCCTGAGCCTCTCTGGAAGAGGATTTCACACCAAGGCCGCACCTGCACTACCTGTTCTTGACTCACTCCCCCAGGTGCCTGGCAACAGCCCTGCCTCCCCCCAGAGCCTGGGGCCCTGCTCTGCACCTGCCTGGCTCTCACATGGGGGAATCTCCATCCTGCTTTAGGAAAGGGCAGCTCGCCTTGGGAAGTTCCTCCTGGTGGCAGGGCGCCGGGGGGAGGGGGTGTCGTCCGCTCCCTGTCCCGAAGTGGGCTGGAAGGTGGGCTCTTGACCTGGTCAGACTGCAGCCCAGGAGAGGCGGGTCCCGCCTGCCCTTACTCACCCGCCGGGTCTTCTCCACGTCACCGCACGGCAGCCGCTTCACAAAGTCGATGCCGGTCAGCGGCGTACCCGTGGGAGGCAGCAGGATGGAGGCGTCCATCATGAGATACTCCACGTTCATGGGCTTCATCTAGAAGAGAGACATCATAGGAAACCTCACCGAGGGGACAAAGAGCATGGGGCAGGTCACGCAAGCCCCTCACCTCCACCCAGCAGAGAGCGGGTCCCGGAATGCAGCCCGCCTCCCTCCCTTTGTACTGTCAAGAATGACGACAGCAGACACAGTGACAGCAGCTCCCCGTAGCGTTTATCCAGAGTGGACTACGGACTGAGGGCAGGCAGCGAACTACAGGCTTTGCGTGCATGATCCTATTTAATCCTCCCGAAGACTCCAGAAGGGATGTTTCCCAATCCGTTCATGAGAAAATGGAGACTCAGCTAGCGGGTGACAGAACTAAAATGCAGACCCAGGCCTGCCCTACTCCAGACCCCCTGATTCCCGCCACATGACCACCATTCCCCTTCCTTCCTCACTGCCTTTACCTGGGATCATACAACAAAGCCACTTACTGAGCATCTACTCAGTGCCAGGAGCCTGCAGGGCTCACCTCCTGCTGGACAGCAGTGCTGATGCTGTTCCTTATTACAGAGGGGGACACACTGAGCTCAGAGGAAGGGCATATGCCTACAGCCCCTGGGCCACACGGGAGCAGAACTCTCTGCCTGCTTCCACACCACCTCTGGGAAGCCTTCTCTGCTTACTGTGACATTTGATAACAACATCTCCCCTCCTGGACCTCTGCTGCATCAGTGCGGACATCGAACGTGCATCCGTTGTTGGACAGGGACACTTCATTTCCCGGACATCATGAAGGAATGACATTTCACAAGGCAAATTTCCTATAGAATTAACTTAACTCCTTTAAGCAACACATGCTTTTTGTGTTTTTTGGGGTTTTTTTTTAGAAAGTGGGCTTCAACCGTATCACACTTTCTCCCTCTCCTAGAACATACAGCTGACTACACTGGGCAGTTATGGTGAAGGCCCAGCTGTCTGGCCTAGGGAGCCAAGGAAACACTTAGTGCATGCTGCCTGCCTTTTCTTTTGGCCACCCCCCAAAGGCCTGGGGTCTCCCATCCCAAATCCCTTTATGCCAGGGCTGGGTGGTGGAGCCCTGAGTCCCACCCCGGGGCTGCCCGTGGCATCGCCTACCAGTAGTGCCTTCCAGCCTGCCTGCCACTCCCTAGCAGCCCCCCTGCGCTCTGCCCCACCTCTCTCCACCACCTTCCCGGTGAGCAGTGCTGGCAGCCAGCTGTTGCACTCATTACACCTCTGCATTCAACAGGAGGTAAAGAGAGAAGTGAGCGAGGGTCAAACATGAAGGCCTGGCTTCAGTGCGGCAGTCTCCATGAGCACCCGCGGGCCTATCTCCCCTTCATTTAGCTCAGCGGCTGCTTTCCTCAGGTTCGACCCCAGGACTGACTTTCAGGTGTGGGGGTTGGGGGGTGTCCGCTTTCTATTTCTCTAGGGGGCCAGGCACTGTGCAGACCACACAGTAAACATGGGACAAACCAACAAAGCCCGGAAGCTCTCCATAGCGGGAGGGAAAGGACGCAAATACTCGCCGTGCACACACTATACAGGAGGAGACTCACAGGCACTGCACGCGTGGGCGCGTGGCGCAGACCCCACCTTACAGATGGGAAAAATGAAGGCTCAGAATGTAAGCAGCCCACTGGAGGTCACGCAGTTAGTAAGTAAAAGAGCAGAGGGGTGCCTGGGTGGTGGTTAAGTGTCACACTCTTGGTTTGGGCTCAGATCGTGATCTCAGGATTATGGGATCCAGCCCTGTGTCAAGCTCAGAGAGAAGTCGGCTTGAGACTCCCTCCCTCTCCCTCTGCCTCTCCTTCTCTGCCCCTCCCCCTGCTCACGCACACACCATGTGCTCTCTCTCTCTCAAATAAAAAAGTAAAATCTTAAAAAAAAAAGAGAGAGAGAGGCAAAAAACTGAGCAAGGGTTTAGGAGCCTGAGCTTTTCCACGTCGTCAAGTGACATGCGAGCCTTACGTTTCCAACAGGAAACCCAAATGGAGAATTACGCTGCAGAAGGGGACATCATAGGGGCAAGCTGAAGCGGTAGCTAACCCCCAAATCCACTGCACTCTAACTAGCAGTCCAAGGAGCAGAAGACTAAGACACCATTCCAGGGGCTGGGGGAATAGTGGGGAGCAGTGGCCATCGCCAGGTGGGAGGCACACCTGGGCAGCCTGCACAACACCAGAGGAGGCCTTGGGTGCTACTGGAGTATTTCTGAGATACTCTATGCCAATTTACAATTTTCCCCGGAATGGGCTCTGCGGAGGCCTCGGAAGTGCCGAGGGTGAGAAAGTGGTAAGGGCCCAGCGGTCCATACCCGGTGAGAAGGCCTTGGGAGGCAGAAGCCACTTAGAGCAAGCTGCTTTTGTCTTTGTGACACTTTAGACAGTTAGGTTGACTATAAACTTCTCGAATCACTTCACTCTTTGATGAGCAATGTCCATGAAAAGGACATTTATCATCTCTTTACTGAGTGCCAGCTAAGGGTCAGATGATAGGGATGTACGGAAATGAACAGAACAGAGAAAGCCGCAAATCTTCTGAACCAATCTTTTCCCATGACTGTGCCTGACAGATGGAGGGAAACAGGGCAGACTCTGAGATGGTGCTGTGGATTCAAGGACAAGCAACACGCTGGAACATTCCGGTGACACAGCAAAGAAGGGCAGGGCACTGGAGGCGAACTACTCTGCTTTGGAATCTTGGCTCTGCACCTCACTGGCTCGGCAGGCATGGGATCTCACTCAACCTCTCTGATTCTCACCTTCTGATGGGCGACAGGAGTCTATGCTAGCAGCTACTCCCATCAGGGTGACACGGGCAGTAAAAGGATGAATACATACAATGTGCTTTATACTCCTGACACGGCACGAGTCCTCAAAGATTATTCGTATCAAAGTGAATCTTTCCAACTCATCTAATGGCACAGCCCACAGAGGGGGAGTGAGGGTCATCTGAAATTTCACCAGTGGCGGGGGTCAAAAGGCACCATTTCCAATTCACTTCCCCACCAATCTCGGTCAGAAAGGCCCCAGTTAGACAGCGGTCTCTCAGTTTTTCAGGACAAGCTGTGCAGGCAATCAAGTACGTCCTGGACCCCCACTTACTGTCATACTCCTGTACTCATCTTCAAACATGTCCAAAAAAATTTCTTCTCCCTAAAAAGAAAGGAAGGGAGAGAGATTATGCATATTTTTTCTATAAACACCAAAGTATTATAAACTCCAGTTCATGGCTGTTGGGGCCATCTGGTTCTCATTAGTGAGTTCTCGTAAATCACCAGGAAGTAAGACACACACGTGAACACAAACGCACACACTCCAATGAAAGCCCAAATATCATATTGCACCTCTCAATGTTTCTCTCCCTTTTTTTAAGCATGTAGAATTAGATTCCTTCTGTCAAGGCAGCTAATTGAAACGACAACAAAAATAACACCATATATAATTAAACTACACAAGTGGGTGAAATTAGGAGTGTTTCACTTCATCTATGTGTTGAGAAACGGGAAGCCTGGTTCAGGTGCCATGTTAAATCTATGAGGCTCCACGCCTCGGAAAGGAAGCGTATAATTAAGCACACTTAACACTAAAGTTATACAGCTCGTTCCGGTCATTTCCGAAGCACACCTGTGAGGCTCTGTAGTTCCGCAGGGCTGCGGTGGGTAAGACTCTGGCTTTGAGACACGTAAACCAGGGGCCAAAATCCAGCTTTACCTCTCAGATCCTCTCTCTGGTTCACTGCAAGACTGGAATGACAGCCCACATCTATGCGGGTCACTGCAAGGATTTACCCGAGTAAAGTGCTGACCACAGAGCCTGCCACTCAGCTGGGGCTGGTAAATGCTAGCACTCATGGTCATTATGGTCACCCTTGGACGGAGCAGGGCTAGGGAGGGGAGCAGAGATTCAGGTGAATGCATCATGACTATTGAAACTGTCCTGTCTCTCTCCTAAGTCCTGAATCTCTCTCTCTCTCTCTCTCTCTCTCACACACACACACACACACACACACACACACACACACACACACACAGAGTCAGGATGGGAAAAGGAGCAAGTCCTTTACATATTTTTCCAGTTGTCAGAACTGCAGATAAACTTGAATATTCTTGTGTGGCATAAGAACCACAGAAATCACACCCCTGAGAACATCCAAAAGCTTCTGAGATATTATACTTAGGGTATAACCCTCATAGGACAAAAGAACAATCTGGGTAGGGAGAAAGAAGCTCCAATTCAAATACAGCTCTCCTTTGGCTAAAGATAACCCTCTGGGAAAATGCCTACCTATATATATCTATCTTTCTGACTTTGCAATGCAAAGGCTTTCTAGGGGGGAAACAAACTAAGAGCAATTATCCTGGAAAGAGACCCAAAGATGACTAATGCGGCCGTGAGGCTCCCACTCTCCTCTGGGCTTTGCTAAGGACTTGTGTCCTCCCTCCGAGGCCAAGCCCCTCGGGATGGTCTAAGGGGAGCCTGGAATCTCCTCCCCCATGCATGGGGGCACACAGCGGTCCACCCTCATCTGGGCATCCACCATGCTGCGGCCGCATGGGGTCATCTGCACCTGGCGAGGTGAATTTCCAGATTGTAAGACCTTGTTTTCTCTCAACGAACACTGACAATAATGGACAGTGGCTTAAAAAGCTTCCTGCAAAGAAAAGGGGTCTGGTGCCCATGTGCCTACAATTCACAGCAGTTCATAAAGACTACAGATAATGAAACAGGCTGAACAATGAGAAGAGGGCAGCACCAACACCTTCCTCCTCCAGGGAGGTTCTCTGTATCAGCTGAAGGATGAGGGGAAACCCTGGCTAACTGGATCTGGAGAGACCTGACGCGGAGGTCAAAAACTCAGGGAGGGGGTGCCTGGGTGGCACAGCGGTTAAGCGTCTGCCTTCGGCTCAGGGCGTGATCCCGGCGTTATGGGATTGAGCCCCACATCAGGCTCTTCCGCTATGAGCCTGCTTCTTCCTCTCCCACTCCCCCTGCTTGTGTCCCCTCTCTCGCTGGCTGTCTCTATCTCTGTCGAATAAAAAAAAAAAAAAAAAAAACCTCAGGGAGCCCGGGGGCCCATGTGAATGCGGATTAATCCATCTACTGCTGACGGAGGATGAGCTTCCCTAAGGATATATCACGTTTTAGGTACAGCCCAAAACAAAACCATCTCAGCGAGATATTTCAAAACTAACCATCTGGAATCTGAAGAGGAAATCTACAAATTCCTCGGTGACTCAGAGCTGTGGTGGTCCTTTACAAATCTCACTAAACTCAATGATAAAGGTTTAGAAGCCTCTATGCGGTGTCTTGGCTTACGTGTCTATAAATAAGATACATGCATAGAATTCATAAGTAATTCAAAAGTTATTTTATATGGAAAACCTACATCCCTCATGCACATATTAATTTACGTGTGTACCTCAGTCCCGTGCACGCATGTAATTTGCATTTATATGTAGATTCGTCAATAAACAAATTCATAGATCATTGATAGACTGTCACAGACTAGGGGTGAGTCCTCAGAAGGTGCGCCACTAAGAAGAGCACGGGCGGAAGAGTGCAGGGCCCGCTGCTCGGGGGTTTTGACATGGCGCGTGCTTACTCAGTACCCACGGGTACAAGAAGTCACCACAGACTGTGATTGGTACGTGCGCACGCCTGGATGTCACAATCCCGTGTCTGTGACGCACGCCGCACTGCCTTCCCCTGCGCTCTGGCAGCTTACCTTATAAAAATGCCGCACCAAGTGAACACTTTCTTCTCTGGCGCCCTGTTGAGAGAGGGAAGGCGGGAGGCAGGCCAGTGAGTTGGGTAAGTTACCAATTCCAAAATCTGAGTGTGTATCAAGGAGATGAGAGGCTGGGCTCATATCCTTAAATCTATAAAGTGGTTTATAATAGGGAGGGAGAGGGAGCTTAAAATAAAAATGGGCAAAAGAGAGGGGATTCTGGGCGGTGAGATGGAAAGTTGTTACCCTACAGTTAGGTGGGGGAAGTGGGTTATAAAGTATGGCCATGGTGACTCTTACAAATGTGTCAGTGTGTGGATATCTGGAAAGACGCACGCCAAAGTGTCAACTATAGTTGTTCCTTTTTACCTTTGTACTTTCTAAATTTCTCAAATAAACAGGAAAAATAAGGGGGAAAGCAATAGAAAATAAACACAATGAATGCAGATATCAGCACAATAAACTATAAATACACAAAAAGCGTGCATGTGTTTGGGTATGTATACGATTTTTGTAATACACAAAGGAAAATAATAAAATTCTGGTTGACAAATACAGGGCCAACAATTGTCACAGAAGTTACTGAAATTCAATAATTAAGAGGGCTCATCGAGCCAGTCTCAGAGGAAGGGTAGTTCCACCAGAGCAAGTGGGCTGCAGGGTGGGGTCAGGGCTATTAGGCCCTGCTTCTCGCCGGTACCGCGGACCCCAGGACCGGGGCTCCCGTCTGGACCCAGCAGCTTCCTTCCCCCACACGGCCTCCTGCAGAACCCAGGCGGCGGGACAGGGCCCTCACCTCCAGGCAGGCTAGGTGCACGTCCTTTATGATGCAGCCTGTGCTGGTCACCACTTGCTGCTTTAGGAGCAGGCAGCTCAGCTCCAGCGTCGCCAAACGGATCTTCCCATCTGCAGGGGAAAGCAGGGTCAGCCTCGCACAGCCTGGTGGGAAGCCCTTAAACACAGTCTCTTGCTTTACCCACTTTGAGGTTAACAGGTTAGCTGACTGGCCCTTGACATCCAGTGGGGACACAGAGGGACCTCACATGCCAATTACAATAGAATGTTCCATCCGAACCACCCACACCAAATACTCCCCTGCACTCCCTTTATCAGGGGAGGGGAGGCAGGAAAAAGAATATTACTAATTATTCCTGAAGGCTGGGAAAGTGGCCGTCTGTGGTTGCTTTCCTTGGCTGGGTTCCCTCCCCTTTTCAGGAACAAGCACCCCTCTTTCCTTTGGAGAATCACCAACCCTACTCTTGGGTCTCTAATCTGGGTGGAGCCGGTCCCTATGCTCTGTCCCAGGGAGGGGCACATCACCCAGGCCGGTCAGGGTGCTCTATTCCTCCGGTCACGGTGACTGGGGAGGAGACGGGCAAGGAGGCCAGTCAGAGCCAATAAGGCTCAATTCCACAACATGCCGGGACCACTGAGCAAGAGCACCTTCTCCCTATGCTGGGCTGAGGGCAGGACAAGAACAGTGCTGGGGTCCTGAGCGGCACAAGTGTTATAACACACACTGGCCACCTCCGCACCCTCGCCAGCATCTTCTATCTTTTGTCCAAGTCCACCCTTCCCGCCACACTGCCCAGAGTATGTCTCCTACAGAGAGTCCCGAACCCCAGTAGGGAAAGCGATGGCTGGAGCTGCTGTTGGCAGTTATCCTGCTAACACACAAGTGGGAGAGTCCAAAAATAGTCTTAAAAACATTGTTCGAGCTTCTGTATCCAGCTGTGCCTGAAGCCAGGCTCCAACAGACTTGAAGTTGTACAAGCCAGTAGTTTGCTTGTTCGTATTGTTTTAGGCCGCCTGAGTCGGGTTTCTGTCGAAACCATGCTCTGACTGACCCGCCTGCTATGCTACTGTGAGCCAGGCACAGTGCTGGGCACGTTACAGACCCTCCCTCCAGAAGTCTCTGGAAGAACCCACTGCAATGGGTGCTCTAACGACTGAGGTTCAGGAAAGTGAAGTGACTTGTCCAAAGTCTCACCCTGGGGGTTGGGGGACCCCAGGTGCTCCGAATGCCAAGACCCACACTGGGCATTGCTCCTAGAAGCATCTGTGGCTGCCTGACAGGAGGGCAACCTGCTCTTAAGCGAACTCCTCCCTGGGGCTTTAAGCACATTTCTGGGGAGATGTCTCAATGTGGAAGAGGGGTCAGGAGAGGAAGAAGCCTCCAGCCACACTCCTGAGGCCCTGGAAACCCCAGAGGTCAGGACCGGCTACTGGGAAAAACTCCAGGCAGATGTAGCACCGCATGCCTTCCTGCCCACCTTTTCCTGCTTCACGTGTCAGGTGGGGAACAGGAGAAGAGGGACTCATTTACCGGGAAAGGCAGCCTGGTCTCAGCTCCGTGGCTCTCTCCCCCTGCTTAGCCCCATCAGCCCAGCAGGAACGCTGCTTCTGTGGCACCGCCCCCCGGCCTCGCCCACCTGCCTCCCACTTCTAGCTCTCCAGGCACAGTCTCACTCTTGCCTGTCCCTCTGCAGAACCCCACTGGCCCAGCCACGACAGCCCTGCTGCTGCCTCCAGGGAAGGGGAGTGTGATCTTCCAACAAGACCCTCCTTCCTTTGCAAGCTCCTGCCAGGTGCTGACTTCCTCCCACTGGTCCCCTCAAGGAGCTGGCTGTCCCTCCCCACCCTGGAGGTGCCTCTCTACCATCCAGGCCACGCACTGACTTCCCTGACCACGGGGCCACATCTCCTCGGATAGCTCCCACCAACTGCCCCCCCCCACCATCCTCAGGGATGAGCTTTGCTCCCTGTGCTAGACCTCTCTGTAGAAAACTGACCCCACTGAGCACCCTCGGTCCTGAGCCACATCTCTCTTTTTCCATGTGGGACCTGGCTCAGGCTCCCGTGCTGGCTCCCCCTCTATGTCACCTTGAGATACTTGTAGTGGCCCAAGGCTTGGTCCCAGACATGTCTCTCTTCTCTCCTGTGGCTTTAAAAACCACCCACATGTCTGTGAGTCCCACAGTGTGAGCTCTGGTCCTGACCCCCCCACCCTGCCCCGAGCTCTAGATTCTATCTCCCCATGGAGTCCCAGGCCCCTGGGACTTCAGACCTCCCGCTGTGGCTCCTGGGAGGCAGGAGCCACATCTGTCCTGCACTTCCTATACCCCTGTCATTTGCACACAGCGGGTGGCAGGTAGGAGGCACTCAAATATTTGTCCATGGACCCCATTCCCCAACCCTTTGTACTCTCTCCCCGAAGTCCCACTGGGCTTCTGGCCACCTGGCGGAGCCCAAGCCCCGTGAATTCTGAAGTCCTAGCCTGCAACCACAATCCCTCACCCCTGTCCTTCTCTGGAGTCTGACCTGGGTCACCTCCATACCGCTCCTACGGTACAGCTCTGTGGTTCTCTCTCAACCAGGCCGCATCTCCATTGGGCCCATTTCTGTGCCCTCACTCACACCCTGATGGCATCTCTCGCTGCCTCCACAGAGAACCGGCCCTGCCATCGGGGTTTCTCAAGCCCAGCACTGCTGACGTTTTGGGTCAGATGACCCTCCGTCGCTGGAGGCCATCCTGTGCACTACACGACGTTCAGCAGCATCCTGGCCCCTAGATGCCAAGAGCACCTCCTGCTCAAGCTGTGACAACCAAATACGTGTCCAGACGTTGCCAAATGTCCCCCGGGGGGGCAAAGTTGTCCCCACTTAAGAACCACTGCACTAGGTCATTGCACCTGCTGTTCCTAGCCCTCGCCATGGCTGCAGATCCTCAGCCAGAACCTCAGAACTGGGCTGACAAGGGCCAGACACTGGGCATGTCTCCTGATTCGAATCTTCCAGCCTTCCCTCACGCACACTCTCAGCCTGGTTCATGCTCAGACGTGGCCTTGGCCACCCCGAGAGGAAGGCTGGAGACACTGGCAACACCAGCAAAAGAAGGGCTGGGTGTGGAAGGAGGGGAAAGGCAGGGTCTAGCCCAAACACAACAGGGGAGGAAAGAGGAAGAGGCCCCGAGGTGAAGACACGGCTGGACAGGACAGTATGGGTGGCCCAAGGTATGCACGCACAGCCCAGGGAGTGGCCGAGACCAGCCTGCATTCCCAGAAAGGCCAGGTCTAGAACCCAGGACTCCTGGTGCACCGTCCAGGGGCCTGGTCTCTCTACCTCTGCCGCCCCTGTGAGCGGCCACACCCCAGGCACCTGGCTGGGCCGCGTTGTTCATGATCCGGATGAGTCTCTCAGCCAGGAGATGGTTGTAGGTGGTCTTCTCGGCCGCACCGGGCACTGGGAGCTGGATTTGCTCGAGTTTCTCAGGATCCATGCCTGGAACGCAGAAAGGGGCAGGCTGTCAGTGGAGTGGCCTCATCAAGCATTCTGCTCATCCTGAAACGCGCCTCAGCGCGGGGCCGCCCCACCATCGGCAGCCGTGGTCCATCTCTGGGATTTCGGCCATGACTGGTGCTGCCTGAACCCTCGCTTCCTGCAGAGTCCTCTGTGAATGGAACTTAAATCCACAGATTAAAACGGAAATTTTCTATCACCGTTTGTAAACGGGAAATCAGCATTGCTGCAACACTGACAGTCTCTGTACAAAAGAAAAAGACAATGTTTTTACATTTTAGCCAAAGACGTGACTGACTACTCATCACGGTCTGAGACCTGCTCTCTTTGTTAAAAAGGGGGCACTGGCAGATGCTTAAGAGGTGCGGAAGACGTGCCAGCACCAAGTGGTGACAAGCTCCTGGACGTAAGCAGGGGTTCGGAACAGGGACTGAAAAGGAGGGGCTTCTGCACGGCGTGCTGCTCCGCCATCCCACGCCAGGTCTGCATGCCACCAGAGGCCACCCCCAGATCAGACACATTCCACGGTGGGGGAAATGCAGACCGAGAGGAACGGACCAGATGGAAAGGAAATTACAGTCATGCCCAATAATTGCACCTCAAGCTCTTGGCAGCCAACTCAAGGAGCCAGGCCCGCCACGCAATAAGCGCGCAGGCAGGGGCAGGGGCTGCACAGGGCAAGGGGCATCGCTGGCAAAGAGACATCAGGCTACATCCTACGACAGACAGGTGCAAAATCAAAGATGCCAATAGCGCGGGTCTATCTTGAAGAGGCAAAGGAATCGTTTTTCTGCCAGTAAAGACGAACAGCATTTCAGAGACAAAAGCCAGGATGGGGGAGGGGTGGCTGGGCAAAGAGAATGGGAGCGCACACAAGTCCATCTGTGAACTCAGGGTCATCTCCCCTAAAGCAGAACCTGGGGGCCGCGGCGGCAGGGGGACCTGTGCGGGCTACTTCAGCAGGCCAGGTGCGGGTTGAGGGTTGCCCTAAATCCTTACCACTCTTCTAACGTGGCTCTGGAAAAACACACTCACAGAAACAAACATTTCACTTGATCCAAGGTTGGAGAGCTGAATGGATTGTTTGTGCTGAAAGCACGTCTTTTCCTGTTATTCTACAAAAGGGGGGAAGGTGGCACTTCTCGGAACTCTTGAAATACGGCCCCTTGAGTACTAGATGACGCTTCATTTAGAACCTTGACAACACAGCGGAGGATAGCATTGAAGAGCTGACTGTCTGGATCCTAAGTGACTCCTACACACACACACATTGACGTAATAAACCATAGCAATATATCTTGCTTTATTGAATTCCTTCCAGCTCTGAACCAAAGGCTGAGCCATGCCAAGGAGATGACACCGGTGAGGGACGGCCTGAGGGCTCGAGCCGGGCAGTTCTCACGCGCATGCCTCCTCAACGTGGCTTCATCAAAACATCTCATTGCAGCAAAAATTTAATTTGCGGATTCTATATCCCATTTTGATGCTCCGTGTCCAGCTCTGAAGCATCCTGGTTTATTAAATGGCAAGAAGAACACCAACCGAATCTTTTTGGCAGCTGGTTTTTTTCCCAGAGATGTCAACACCACCCTCCTATCTCTCTGTCCTCCCATTTCTGGCCCTTTGGGAACTGTTAGTCGGCCGTTCTGGGGAAAAAAACGCTCTTCGGTCGGACCGTCTCTCATCC
Source organism: Ursus arctos (assembly GCF_023065955.2). Taxonomy (NCBI): domain Eukaryota; kingdom Metazoa; phylum Chordata; class Mammalia; order Carnivora; family Ursidae; genus Ursus; species Ursus arctos. Next base: position 74,263,788 of record NW_026622874.1, on the reverse strand, counting down.
CCCCTCAATGAGGCCAGCAGGAGGGGCCCAGCTGCTGGCTCCCTCAGGAATGTGGCGGTGGTCAGCAGAACCGGGGCTTGAATTTCCATTTTGTCTCTTTCCTATGACTGCCCCCACTTGAGAATTTGTCAAAAATGAGGAAATCTGTGGCAAAATCTTCTCTCGACAGGAAGAAAAACATTCCAAGGTTATCTTGACCTTCCTCAACGAGTGGCTCCACTCTCTGTGAAGAGGGGGACCCCAAGGGACAGAAACACTTCAAGAACTTCACAGGACCGGATTCCAGGGCAACCTCCGCCTCTAGTTGGAAACTGGGGCCCAGAGACGTTAAGTCATGTCTCAAAGGTCACAGAGCAAGTTGGCAGCACGGTTCGAAGAGGAGGATTCCAAAGGTGGACAAGATCCAGCTAACTTCCCAACGCTATGCTGCTTGGGGGCCAACTCAGGGACGAGCTGCTCAGGTAGGAGTCTAAGGATGAGCCAGGATTTGCCTCGAACTGCACAAGGAACTCCTGCATGGAGTGTGGTAGAACTTAGGGAAGGTGGGGCGATGGGGGGGCTCTGGAGGGAAGCGATGAGGCAGACGCTGGGGGAAAGGGACAGGCAAGACTTACCTGCCAAGATCCCTGGAGGGCAGTTAGCGGGAAATGACATGATCTGGCTGTGCTCATGCCTACTCTGGACTGGTGTCCATTGCCCCCCGACCACTCAAGGTGATCTCTCTGCTCAAGGCACTCTCCCCAAAACAGACTTGGTATTGCAACGCATGCTACCTGAAGTGGACTTTACCGCCAGCCACTGGGGAGACAGAGAACAGGGTAGACTCCATATAACACATGGAAAAACCTTGCCAGAAAAAAGAAAAGAAAAAAGAAAAAAGAAAAAAGAAAAAAGAAAAAAGAAAAAAGAAAAGAAAAGAAAAGAAAAGAAAAGAAACCTTTGAGAAGCTCTGTTCTTTCTCCAAAGTTTCTCCTGGGCCAGGTGCCTCAGTTCCTCCCCGTCTCTCTTTTTTCTCCCACCACAGCCTCTAAAAGCCCCTCTGTTACTCTGAATGACCCCATCCCGGCCCTTGGCTTTCAAAGCCTGTGCAGCCATCGAAAGCTCCAGATGTTCTTCTGGGTCCGTACAAATTAGTGGCTGAGAGCTGTTAATGAACAAGGTCGATGTCACAATATGACAAGAATATGCATGTGAACAGGGAAAGGGCACATGTGTGCACAGACACACACACACACACACACACACACACACACACACACACACACACAGGTTTTTAGGCACTGAAAGGCCGATTTTGTTGCAAGCCTGATTGAGTTTCTTTGCTAGCCATTTCCCTCCGACTGAAATAAACAATGCAGATAATATATTGTCCTATTTGCTTCAACCCTTAAGTGCCGAAGACAAATTCCAAAGAAACCCAGATGTACTTCACATGGTCTGGGAAGACGCGCTAGCACGTTCAGACTTCCAGCAGACCACATGCTGCCTCGTTCCCTTCCCGCTGGGGTCAGATCCTGCTCTGTCCAAGTGACTCAGAAAGGGCCTCCCTTTGCATCGCTTCCACCCAGCGATCACAGGGTTCGGGGGAAGGCGGGGGGTGGAACTCCCAACGAATTCAAAGAGTCCAAAATAGAAGGGAAGGGTGTGGCTCCGTGACATCAGAAACCAGTCCTAAGCTTCCCCTCTAAGTTCTGACTCCTGGATTCAGCCTCCTTAACAGGAGCCCCCACCCAGGAGAGGGGTCAAAAAGACCCAGACCAAAGCTACATAAAAAGACGTAGACAGACACCCTGGCCAAAGAGGCCACAACAGCACCAGGTAAACGATGGGCAAAAAATGTGTTTTGTTTTGACCACGCAAGGTCTCCTTGGCTGTAGTCACACAAGCATTGCCAGCTTTGGAAAACTATAGACCAACTATTTCGAAAGCTAACCAGATGTTGGGCCGATTTCCAATGTACTTCTAGTTCTGATTATGTGTCAGTCGAGATCCAAAATGATGGTTTGCCAGCTCTCTGCATGGCGAAAGCCTCCTTTTATCCTATTACCTTTCAGCCTTTCCCATACCTCACATCTGTGTTCCAGTAACTTCTCGGCAAAACAAAACCAAACCCAAAAAGCCTGAGATTCCTCGTGGGTAAACAATGATAAATGGATGGGGCAAGAGGGTGGTGGGTGGAGTGGGGGAACCTTTAAGAATACGAAAGCTGCAGAACTCCCCCCCCCCCCCCGGGCCAGGCCTCTGCAGACTTGACAAAGGAGAGAAGGCTGCATTTGCTATTACAGATATGAACCAGAATTCATTATGTGGCCCAATTGAATCACAACGAGTGCCTTCCTCCAACTGGTCAACCCTTTCCACAGTGGGATATTCATTTCGGTGCAGCATCTAATCTATTATGATTTACTGGAAGGCCTGAGCTAACATTTGGTTTTTATTAACATTGCTTTTATGTAAAAATTGTCTTATGATGAAAAATCTATCGGAAAGAGACCATTTCATTAGGGGCCCTGCTTGGAGGGTACAGATCTAGGGAAGAGAGGCTGAAGGTTAAGTGCAGCTAACTGCCTGTTGCCTAACCAAAAAACGGACTGACCAATCACCACAACCAACAAAAGACTCCCACCAATTACAGACCCTGTGCCTAGAGGCCAGGACTGGAGCACAAAGCGGACAGCAGCTTCGTGCTAGGCAGGTTCCTTTGGGGCCTCCTGGGCTCCTGGGCCCCAGGTGGCAAACCTGAAGTCTCCAGCTTCCTCTCCAAACCTGGTCCATGGCCCATGCTCGCTGTTTCTGGAAATGGCACTACCAGCCACACAGTAGCAGGGTCAGGGACCTGGGCATCACCTAGACTCCTCCCTTGGTGCCCACTCCCATCCAAACCAAGCAGGACTCCCCTCCCCCAGTCCTGCTCCTTTCCTTGTCTCCCCACCTTCAAAAACAGCCCCGCACAGCTGCCCAAGTGTCCCCTTCACTTTACTGCCACATCCAATTCATCAGTTCATCCTGGCCCCAGGTCTAAAACATATCGTAAATCCTTCCAGTTTTCTCCAGCTCTACAGCCAACATGCTGATTCAACCCACATTATCCCTTGCCTGGACTACTGCAACGGCTTCCTACCGGGCCTCCCACTTTTCCTCTTGCAACTCTCTCTCTTACCTCCTTCATCTACTCTCCATCCAGTAGCCAGCCTGCACCTTCAAAAAATGTCCATCTGACCACGTGACTCTTCTCCTTAAAAATACTTCAGGGTTTCAGGGGTGCCAGGGTAGCTCAACTGGTTAAGCAACCAACTCTTGATTTCAGCTCAGGTCATGATCTCAGGGTCCTGGGATTGAGCCCCATGTCTGGCTCCATGCTCAGCCACTCTCTCTCTCTCAAATAAATAAATCTTAAAAACAACAACAACAACAACAACAACAACAACAACAACAACAGAACCGCTTTAAGGTTTCCCACTGCTCTTGGAATAAAATCTAAGCTCCTTTTCATGGCCTTCAGGGCCTTCTGAGATCTGGGTCCTACTCAGCTAGTCAGTGCATCACTTTGCTTGGCCTGCTTTCTGCTCCTCAAACCAGTGAGCTCTTTCCTACCTCATGGCCTTTGCACATGCTGTTCCATTTGTCTGGAGCACTCTTGCCCCAGATCTTGGCAAAGTGGACTTCTTCTCACCCTTCAGACCTCCACTCGAATGTTCGTTCTTCAGGGCAGTGCTCCCTGACCGCCCTGGCTAGTCACCCTTACACCCCACCACCACAGGTTTATTCTTTGTCACTACACGACCCGATTTCTTCTCGTTCACTTGTTCACTTGATGGAGGCTCCTCAGACTTGTTCTAGGACCTACAACAAGGCCTTGCATATAGTAAGTGTACAGCACATACCTATTGAATGACAAGAAAGCCCTTTAGTTTTGCCTCCTCACCACTGCCCACACCTGCCCCTCTCTCTCCATCCTGCCCGTCTTCTGGCTGAACTGTTGTGAGCCCTTACCAAGGGATGCAGCGAGGTCAGGGGGGCTCCTGGCTGCACTGACCTTCAGCATCCCTCACACAGCCCGTAGGATGCAGTTCCCCGCCACTGCCCACCCACTTCCTGCATGCTGGCGCCAGCCCGCCCATCTCTCAAAGTACCCCTGCTCACCATTGCCTGTCGCCACCCGCCCCCCTGACAAGTGGACAGCGATCCCAGACTCAGTGGGCCTGGAGTTTGTAGCCCCCGGACTGGGCGTACTGCCTGGCATGCAGCCGTGCCCACATGAATAACCGAGTAACTTCAAGCACGAATTCTTCAGGATCGACGCAGTCTTTTGGAACCAAAGGCGATTTTAGACAAAGCAGTCACTTTCAAAAGAAGGTAAACACGGAAGTCACACAGATTGCACAATGCTTTCCTGCCTGAACAACCTTGAGAGCTCCGGCTGCGTCAGAATATAGTCAAAGCTCCTCACCGCCACGGGTCCCCGCCACGGGTCCCTGCTCACCTGCCATGCTGCCTGTACCTTCCACCCCTCTCGCATTGCTCCCTCCACTGCAGCCACACTCACCTCCATGAAAGCATGAGTTTGGTTCACCACTGAGTTCTCAATATTAACCACAATAACTGGCATCGAATAAATAAGGCTTCAAAAAAATCTTGGTTAGAAGGCTGAGTTTGTAAATAAAAGACCAGCAGCAGCAGGAAATGGAAGAAGGAATTAAACTCCCTCAATTATATACTTCCACTCTTTTAAGAAGAAACCTCTTAGATGTCGAGGAGGAAGAGGAGGAGGAGGAGGGGGAGGGAAGGAGATCTCAAGAAAGAAAGGGAGGCTCGCCCCACACAACCTGGAGAGGGTTGGCCCTCTGGGGCACAGCTCTGGATGAGGGAACACTGCAGGGTGCGAGGACTTCCCACCCTGGCACCCAGGTCGGGGCTCCTGGAAGGAAGCCCATCAGGAAAGGCAGTCACCAGAATGACAAAGGATTCACCCACGTGCCCCTTGGCTCTCTGGAGCCTGGCACCTTCACCCTGAAGATAGCACCTTCCCGGCTGAGGTCCCAAGGACAAGCCACCAGAAAGAGCAGTCCAGCCAAGCTGCCACGAGGCTGAGAGGCGAGCAGTCAGCACACTTCAGCCGAGCACGGACGGGGGGCCAGGCGCTAAGTTGGGTACTGCAGGGGGCCATCGGGAGATACGTGGTCTCTGCCTCCAGAAACGGGGCAGTCCAGAATGGGAGAGAAAAAAATGGGAGAGAAAATGAGATATAAAAAGTGCCACAGGAACTCCATGGAAATTAAAAATGTCTGCTCTTCAAAGTACATTGTTACCGAATGAAAAGACAAGCCACAGACTGGGAGGAAATCTCTGCAATACTCAACTGATAAAAGATTTGTACCCAGAACATATAAAAAATTTTTCAAAACTCAACAGTAAGAAAATGAACCACCCATGAAAAAATGGGCGAAGGATTTGAAACAATACTCCACCAAAGAAGACATGCAGAATGGCAAATGAGGAACACAGAAAGAAAGTCATATCATTAGTCATTAGGAAAACGCAAATGAAAACCACAATAGGACACTACTACATACCTATTAGAATGGATAACATTAAAAAGATGGGCATACAAGTACAGGCAAGGACGTGAAGACACCAGAACATTCATAGACTGGTGATGGGAAATAAATTATACGGCTACTTTGTAAAAGAATTTGGCAGTTTTTTTCTTTTTTTTAATAAAGTAGGCTCCATGTCCAATGTGGAACTTGAACTCCCAACCCTGAGATCAAGACCTGAGATCAAGAGATGCTCTAACCGACTGAGCCACCCTGGCGTCCCTGGGAGTTTTTCTTAAAAACATACAAATTTACAGTAATCAATGATTCAACCATCCTATTCCTTGGTATTTACCCAAGAAAAAAGGAAATATATGTCCATAAAAGACTTGTATATAAATGTTCCTAGTAGCGTATGCTTAAGAACTGGAAATAAGCCAAATGCCCATTAACAGATGAATGGATAAAAAAATTGTGGTACATTCACACAGTGGACTGCTTTCAACAGTAAGAAGAAATGAACCACCAATACACAGAACAACATCATGAATCTCAAAATAATTATGCACATTGAAAAAAGCCATACCAAAAAAAGAGTACATATTGCATGATTTTATTTACATAAAATTCTAGAAAGGACAAACTAATCTACAGTGAGAGGGAACATCTCAGTGTTGCTTGGGGAGAGGGGTGAGGAGCAGACAGGTAGGAGGGGTAACAATGGGGCAGGAGGGAATATTTGGGGTGATGGATACGTACTCTGTCTTGACTGTGGTGATGGCTTCCTGGGTGTATACAAATGCCAAAACTTATCAAAGTGTACACTTTCAATGTGTGCAGTTTATTGTATATCGATTAGACCATGATAAAACTTTTTCAACTACCATGGCTTTCAGCCAAGATGGATTAGATTTACCCTCCTGATTCAAGCAACTAGAAAACTGGACAAAATACATCAAACAATGATTATGACACACTGGACAGGACAACAAGCAGCACGGAGGGCAGGGGGTGGTGCCCGGTGAGAGAAGAAACGAAGGCAGTGGGCCCAGGAAGTGCTTCAGTTCACCATCTGGAGGGAGCTTCCAGGTCTCAGCAGAGAGAGAGAAACCCCCAACAAAGGCCAAGGTCTCTCTGAGATGAGAAGGCAGAGTTTGGAGCTCAGATGGGCCGAATGACTGGAACTGAGAGGAGAGAGGACCGGAGAGGAGGGGGCTGTACAGAGAGCTAGAGAGGGGTCCTTTGAGGCGTCAGCTAAGTCCTGCTCTGCGCATGCATGTGAGGGAAGGGAATGACCTTCGGAAATGAAGCAGGTGGAATAATCCCAGGCAAACACAGGATGAGAAAAGTTCCTGTTCCCAGCAGCCAGCATGGAAAGACCGCCCAACCATGGCCCATCAAGTATAATCCTCAGAAAGGGACTGACTCAGTAGTGGGGCCAAGTGAGCCCGAGACCAAAGGACCAGCACCAAAAAAGTTTTTAAAAGCCTCAAGGGGCACCTGGGTGGTGCAGTCATTAAGTGTCTGCCTTCGGCTCAGGGCGTGATCCCGGTGTTCTGGGATCGAGCCCCACATCAGGCTCCTCCGCTAGGGGCCTGCTTCACCTCTCTCACTCCTCCTGCTTGTGTTCCCTCTCTCGCTGGCTGTCTCTCTCTGTCAAATAAATAAATAAAATCTTTAAAAAATAAAAAAATAAAAAAATAAAAGCCTCGAAAGGATCAAACTGATTCCAAGTAACTTAACCATGACCCAGGACAGAGCCCAAAACCCAAACCGGGAGAAAAATCAATAACAGAAACAACTAGAAATTACACAGATGATACAACAGACAAGAATAAATCAAAGGGAGATTATAAAATATTTTAAACTGAATAAAAATAAAACCACATATATCAAAATTTATTGCATGCACCTAAAAGCAGTGCTTAGATTTACAGCATTAAACTCTTATCGCAAAAGAAGAAAAAGTTTAAAAATCAATGAGTGGTATGGGAAGGGTATGACTGAAAAGGAATAATAGCATGAGGGAATTTTTTTTAAGATTTTATTTATTTGGCAGGGGGAGAGGGAGAAAGAAACCCAAGCGGGCTCCACTCTGAGCACAGAGCCCAACATAGGGCTCAATCTCATGACCCTGAGCCGACACCAAGAGCTGGATGCTTAACCAATTGTGCCACCCAGGCACCCCTAGCACAAGGGAATTTTTGGCTGATGGAATTATAATGTATCCTGATTATGGTGGTGCTGATCAAACTCATACCTGTGCTAAAATTCATACAACTACACACTATACATTAATTTAAATAAAATAAACTGATAATCATTTTTAAAAAATCAATGATCTCAGCTTCCAACTTCAGAAGCTACAAAAAGAAGAGTAAATTAAATCTGAAGTAGGCAGTTGAAGGTAAGAAAGAAGAGGGGGCGCCTGGGTGGCTCAGTCATTAAGCGTCTGCCTTCAGCTCAGGGCGTGATCCCCGCATTCTGGGATCGAGCCCCACATCAGGCTCCGCCACTGGGAGCTTGCTTCTTCCTCTCCCACTCCCCCTGCTTGTGTTCCCTTTCTCGCTGGCTGTTTCTATCTCTGTCAAATAAATAAATAAAATCTTAAAAAAAAAAAAAGAAATAAAGAAGAGAAATTAATAAAATATAAAACAAACAAACAAACAAAAAACAATAAAGAAAAATCAATGAAACCAAAAGACAATTCTTTGAGCATCAGCAGGATATGAAATTGTTAAATCTCTGCCAAACTGATCAGGAAAATGCAAATGAAGACCTAAACAATCAATACCATGAATTAGAAAGGGGACATCACTACAGATCCTACACACATTAAAATGATAATAAAGGAATATAATGAATAAATCTATGCCAATAAATTTGACAATTTAGATGTAATGACAAATTCCTTGAAAGACACAAGTTATCAAAGCTCACACAAAAAGAAATAAAGCTTCATTAGCCCTGTATCTATTGAAGAACCTGAGTAGTTAAAAACCCTCTCTCAGGGGCGCCTGGGTGGCTCAGTCATTAGGCGTCTGCCTTCGGCTCAGGGCGTGATCCCAGCATTCTGGGATCGAGCCCCACATCGGGCTCCTCTGCTGGGAGCCTGCTTCTTCCTCTCCCACTCCCCCTGCTTGTGTTCCCTCTCTTGCTGGTCAAATAAATAAATAAAATCTTAAAAAAAAAAAAAAACCCTCTCTCAAAGAAACTCTAGGCCCAGATGGATTCACTGGTGAATTCTACCAAAGAGTTAAGGAGGAAATAATACTGGTTCTATAAAAACTCCTCCGTACAATCCAGGAGTAGGAAATACTTCTAAATTTATTCCATAAGGCAAGTGTAACCCTGAAAGCAAATAAAACAAGAGAATTATAAGACCATAAACCAATATGACTCTCAAACATAAATGCAAAAATCCTTAAGAAAATTTTAAGCAAATCAAATTCAGCAATGTATAAAATGTGCCTGCCACATTAGAATGTACCAACCAAAGTGAATATCACCTGAAGGGATCAGAAAACACTTCTGAGCACACCCTTGACAGGCAAGCAAAATTTCAGCTAGTGATAACACTGGGGGAGAGAAAATGGCAGGAAGAAACACAAATGAATACAAGAACGTAGAGGACTAGCCAGGAATAGGTAGGCATGTTGGCACTGACTGCAGTGGCTTCCAGGGTTCCAAGGAAGCTCATTTCTTTGGGAATAGTCCCAGACAGGGACTGAGCCCCTGAGGGCCAAGTCTGTGCTATGTAACCCTGACCCCCAGCCATAACTGCATTTTCCAGAGTCAGACACACCACCAACCTGTAACAATCAGATCTCGTGCCCAAGAACTGGAAACCTGAACAGAGACAGACTCCCAGCTGGGGATCTGCTGGGGCAAATCACGATCTACCTTGAGGGAAGTCCCCAGAGCTGGCTGGTTCCTGCCCTTCCCTCAGCTTTTCAGCAACTTCTCGGATCCTGGGAGCTGCCCCAGGGGCCTTCCTATAGACTTTCCCTTTTACTTAAGTTAATGAGAAGTAGTTTCTGTTGCTTGTAACCAGAAGAACTTTAAAAGAGTTCAGTGAGTACCATGACAGCATCCCCAAGTTTATCTCTATGGAAGAGTTCTATCACTAGATAAAAATTTGAACCCAGAGCCAAGGGTCTGTGAAGGGAAGTCAGAGGAACCAGATCAAACTGGCATGGTGGGTGCCATCTGGATACTCAAAATGGTAGGCAGAGGAGAGTGGGGTTTAAGGGAGAGAAGGCACGAAGGGTTTTTGAACAGGGGAGGGATGTCGTCAACACAGTCTTATGGAAGATCACCTAGCAGTGCTATGGAGGATGGATTATGAAACGGCCGGTATGTTTGACCCCTTGGGAGGCTGTGATAATGGCCACTGGAATGACGTGCCCAGATCTCTCTTGCTCTCATGCCTCCAGTTCTCACCTCCAGCATCTGGTTTAGGACCAGGCACCAAGTCACACTCAGTTAAGTTCTGCTGATTAGACAGGCTGAAGATGAAGAACTGACAAAACCTGATGACTAAACGCTGGGATCAAAGGAGGGAAGGAACTAAAGGTCACGGCAGTTTCAACCTTGGTTGGCAATTTCAACTGAACCAGAAATGGCAGGAAGTGTGATGAGGTCAGGGTATACTGAAGGGGGATGAGCGTAGTGTTTCAAGGTGGTATTGGAACACCTGGGTAGGAGTCTCCAGCATGCATCCAGCAGGAGCTCAGATGCAGACAGTACAGAACTCAGGGGCCAGGGGAGTGGTGGGCGATCCCTGGACGGGAGCCGGTCAGTCTCATGGAGTTCTGTTTCCGCTCAGAAACCAAGGTCTCCTGTGTGTCACGCACCAAGCCAGGAGCTGGAGGGGATCAGAGAAGACATGGGGGTGAACGAGACTGGAGGAAAACGTCAGCAGGATTCAGAGCCCGCTGGGCTCCTTTTAGAGGTCTTAAGTTGGGTCTACAGACTTGCATGTGAGCACAATGACTTACCTTGAGAAGAGCCATCAGGGTGTATCCTAGTCATAAGGGCAAATCCTGGGAAGAGTTTCCATGCCGTTCAATAGGGGAAGACGGCAGAATAACTGATGCCAGACAAAGGATCAAAAAGAACAAGGCAGGGGAGCCTGGGTGGCTCAGTTGGTTAAGACTTCGGCTCAGGTCATGATCTCAGGGTCTGAGATCGAGCCCTGCATTGGGCTCCACACTCAGTATGGCATCTGCTCGAGATTCTCTCTCTCTCCCTCTCCTTCTGCCCCTCCCCCTGCATGCTCTCTCTCTCTCAAAATAAATAAATAAAATCTTAAAAAAACAAAAAGAAAAAGGCAGTTCTCCAGAGACGTGAAATGATGTGTGGACACATGATGATGTGAGAAACAGGACAGGAACAGACAATAAGGGATACCTCTATAAATGTTTAAGTGGGGGACAGTCGTAGAAATAAAATCATATATACTCATACTTGGGTTTGCATGGGTATCTTTTATTTTTTTTTTAAAGATTGATTGATTCACTTTAAAGAGAGACGGTACAAGAGCAGGGCGGGGGGTAGGGGGGAGGGAGAGAGAGAGAGAATCCCAAGCAGACCTGAGCCTGGAGCCTGAGGTGGGGCTCGATCTCACTACCCTGAGATCATCAATGAGCCGAAATTGAGTCGGATGCTTAACTGACTGCGCCACCCAGGCTCCCCTGCATGGATACCTTTAAAAAGACATACAAGAAAATGCTAAGATGAACCACCTTAAAGAACAGAGTGGAGGACAGGGATGGGAGGTGAGGCTTTTTTCACCACATATTCTTTTGCCACTAGTCCACTTATTTATCAGGATTAATGATTTAAGAATAAATACTTATTATTTTGAGTGCTTTTTAAATGTCTCTAGACATAGGCTGTCTAGTAAAACCCACCTTCACCTACCTCCCAGCTTATGAAAAACCTACTAAAACATCACTTGCCGCAAAGTCTCATCTATGCCAAGGTCAGGTCTGGACAGTGGCCAGGAAGAATGTTCTCGACTCTCTGAAGAGCTTCTGATGTGGGGGTTTCAGAAACTGCCCGTGTCAAGCCAGGTGGGGGCATACACCAGCGGCGGTGCCCAGTGAGGAAGTGAGTGAATGAATCCTCACCAGGTCTATCAGCTCCCCAGGACTCTGATCCTGACCGCTCCGCCTCCACGGGGGAAGCCAGAGAACCACACCTTTCTTCAGAAAGGAAACCTATGCTTCCACCCAATCTGCCCAGAGTCTATTTTAGCCCTCAACCCAGGGCAAGAACATCAGCTATCATAAATAGCAAAACCAAGATTACAATTTGACTGATTTCAGTTCTGATGTTAGGAAGAGAGGTCGGATACTAAGCCAGTCGTAAAAGCCAGGGGTCGAAAGCAAACCACAGCGTGAATAGAGTCATGCTGGGTTAGACAGTCACTTGCACCTTCCCTCTCACCCCACCCCACCCATACTGCCTGAGTAACCAATTCCTGTGGCTTTGGTCTGCACAAAAGCACCTGAGAAATTCTAACAAGGCGAAGAGAAGTTTTGTGGGAATTTGCCAAAACCAGAAAGGACATTCCTCAAGGAAAGCGGCTTTCTTTTTTGGTTCCACAAGGCAGAGAGGGATGCCCCGAAGGCAGGCGAGGCGAGGAGGCTTACCTTTGTTATGAGACATGGCGTAGAGGAGGCAGAGCACAAACAGCGCATGGTAATCATCATCTGGGCTGTCCAGGGCGTGGTAGACCATATCTAGGAAGGGTCTGGAAAAGAGGAGGGGCGAGCATGAGCCTCTCGGCACACACAGTGAACAGCTCTCCTCTCCCACCTACACACAGAGCGCTGGCTGCCTTTGCCTTGTCTAGCTCTGCCACCAGCATGCAGTGAGTCCACTGAGCGCCCCGTCCAGCACCGGGCGTGGAGGACAGGCTCTGCCCATGGGAAGCTAGCTCTAGGGGAAACTGAGGAATGGACTGCTTAATCACTCAACAATCGTGGCCCAGCTCTTCCAGACACGGAGGGTAAATGATGCAAAGTCCCTGCTCTTGGGGCACTCCCACAGCAGAGAACAGATGGACGACATCATCACTTTGAAAAGTAAAAAGAGGATGAAGAGAACAGGGCGGCGTAGTAAGCTAACAATAGCAGAAAAGGCCCCAACAAGTCCAAACAATTTCAGGACGTGGGCCCTGGAGCCAGAGTGCCTGGGTTCTAGTTCGGATTCTGCCTCTTCTGAGCCGCGAACCCTTGGGTTAGCTACCTAGAACCTCTCCATTTCCCCATCGGGAAGGGCTCCCAGGGGGCTTCAATGTGAAACGAGGAAGGAAAGGCATTTAGCACAGGACCAGGTGCCCAGTGCAAAGGGTGCCCGCACATGCGAGCTGGGACCAGATTTCTATTTCGAGCATTCCAAGGGCACTTCTCCAGGAGCCCACTTTGGCAGGTCCTGGCCCAGCAACTTCTTGGACTGACTTTCCCTGACGGGTAAGAATCGATGTGAGGGTTCACCTCTGATGCTTTGTGGGAGAGGTCTAGAGAGTGGCTGCAAATATCGCAAACTACACACCCCAAATGCTGCCCTTCCAGGTGAAGGGCCTGGCCTGGAAAGATTCTTCATCACAAGGATAACAGAATATGCACGGGTCTGGCCCATTGGCAGAAGGCTCTGAGCCCGTGACTGCCTGCTGCCGCCTCTGTGGAGGCCGGGCTGAGGCCAAGAAAGCAGATCACCTCGAGGAGAGACCGAGGGCACATGTAACCCCTAAAGGACACACAGCCACTATCAACATCACCGTCCAGGGGGAGTAGAGAGGTGTGGCAGAGAAACGGGGAGACTATTCACTGCATCACCTTTCATACTTTTAAAAAACTTGAATTCCATGAATGGTGCAGTGATTCAAAATATTAAACTGCAAAGTGCAAAAGAGAAAGTGCAAACGTTCTTGTAACATTTCAAATAAACACATGACGCTGGGAAATTAAAGGAAGAGCCCTTCCTTAAAGGGGACATTCACATCCGGGCTGTTTCCCCAGGGCCCCAGATCCTCCCTGCCCCAGACGGGGCACCTTTCAGATGCACGAATAGTCTTGCCAGGTGTGGATCTGAGTTTCTGCAAGTGCCTGGCAATAACACTTCCAAATTAAGAGAGGGATGAAGTAGAAAACGTTTTCTTGTAAACCAGCCACCTGGAATGTGGATTGTATTTTCATTTGAGAGCAATGCAAATAACCAAACGCCCAGTCGCAGAGGGAGGGCTGAGTGGACATAACATCTTCTAGGAGATGAAGTAGCGTGAAACCATTAGCATTTTGTTTTCTGAGTGTACAGCAAAGCGAAAAAGATGCCCGGGGTTTGGTATTAGAAAAAAAAAAAAAAGACGAATGACAGGCATGGTCTGGTGTAAGTATTGGGGACAAGGAGGGTACAATTCCCACTGAGAAATGACTGGCAGGAAATAACTGAAATGTTAGTGACAGCTGCCTTTGAATGCTGGCATCATGGAGACCTTCTTCCCTTCTTTATGCTTTTTTCAAAATGTTCTTACATTTTCTGCATGTGTGTTACTTTTATAATTTTTTTAAGAAAAGAAAGAATGCTTTAGACATTTTTTTGTTTCTTAGGCCTGTGTTTAACCCTGAGTGCAGACAACAGCCCATGGTACGAGGAATAGGAGAATAGTTCCACTTTGTACTATGCTGTGTCTTCAGACAAGTGGACCAATGTCAAGATCCAATTAATGTCGGGGAGAACACACTGGCCCCTCCTTCCTCCAGAGCACCCTCCTCCCTGCTCAGGGCCCCGAACTGGGAGGAGAGAAGCCTGTGGCAGTGTTGCTGACAACCAACAATTCAATACCTTCGCAAAGGAGAAGGCAACTTTCCACCTGGGCCAGTCTCTCCTTGGCATGTGGTCTCAGAGCCAAGGTGGGCCCCGGCCCAAGGGTCCCAGGGCCACAAGCTGTGTGTGAGGCCAACTCAAGGTACAAGGATCAGCTTCCATTATAAGCCACACGGTGGAAGATGCCAGTTAAAGTCACCGAAAGTTAAGAAGTAATTTCAATCAACTCTAAGAAAAGCCCTCTCCTTTACTAAAAAATCAGGAAGAAAAAAGAAGTCTCAACCCAACATTCAAACACATTTCATCTGTTCGCTTTTTTAAATAATACATGGTTATTTTTCTTCCTTTAGCCAAGCTACAGTATTACCGTACCATGTAAAATAGGTGCTGTTTCCATGTATTAGATCCTAAGAAACCCAACACACCCTGAGAGTATTCACTTAAAAGTAGCAGCTCCTATTCTATTAAAACAGATGCAACCCCATTTGCTGATGCACCCCCCCCCCACCAGTCATTCGTGGTTTTTCCAATTATTCATATCCTCACTAACGCTCTGCCAAGCAACAAAGGTCGTTTTCCCCTCCCTTTCTGTGTTTAGAATGATTTCCTGAATTTTCAGAGCTTCAGGAGTTATGTTTTTTGCTGCCACACAAAATCAAAACCGTCTTTGTAAGTTCCAACAACTGATAGCCCACCCCACACTCGGGTGTTTTTTAATTTAAACCCAACTAAAAACGGCTCCCTTGTGCATCTGATAGAAATTAATCCTGACTGTTAGATAACGGAAACATGTGCCAAGCAAAGAGAGGTGGAGGGAAAAACTGGTGTGCTCCAACACTCCAAGCTGGACTCATAAATAGGATGGGGCGTGTGTGTGTTTCAGCCACTCTGCCCCGAGGGGTCAGGAAGGGAATGCTTTGTGGGCTCACAGCGAAACCCCGAAACCCCGCTGCTGGGCGTTTATTCGCACTACAGTGGGATTAGGTTACGGCAGGGGTCTGTGCTGCGGGGCGCTCGGGAAGGAAATAATTCTGAAATGAAAAAGTCCTCCTAACAGTTCACTGCACACTTTGGAAGCCTTCCACCCAGTCCCACTCTGGAAGGGGTGGTGCTGCAGCAAGTTTCCAGGAAATGTGGCATCTCGAAGGTTTAAGAGGATGTAGCTTCAGCAGGCCATCAATGAAATGAACACTCAGGCAAAAAGCCCAAGGTGGACAGCAGCATGAAATCACGCTGGCTGAGTCATGAGGGCAGGCCCTACGGACGGCAGGGTAGCATGGCAGTGAATGAATGAGACAGGGAGCTCCAAATGTGGCCTCCAAGGGGATCCTTCCTGGGAGCAGCAGAGCACTGCCAGGGGCGGCCAGGACAAGGCTGTGAGGTGGCCCACACCCTTTAGGACAGGGCCCACCACCAAAGGGCTTGGGGGAGGTGGCGCCATGTCTCAGTCTCCCTTTCCAAGGGGTGAGCACTCCCTAGTTCAGTGCCAGCTCTGCCCCTGTGGTCTCCTGAGAGGGGCTGGAGAAGCGAAAAGCAGGAAGCAGGACAATTTTGCTGAGAGGCAGAAGAGGCCATCTGGGCGGCGGGAAGAGGCCCCGGGTTACCTTTGGTGGGTACCCCAGCCAAGGCACCCTCCCTCACCGCTCAGCCCATCTCCTCATCCCAGCCATGGAGCAGCAGCCCTCTCCCCAACTGGTGGGCTGGCCTGCGGGCACCCCCCGCCCCCCGCAGCACCAGCCCGAGCGCAGGAGGGCTGGGCCCGCCGGTGGCACCTGTTCCACTGCGCACTCTCCAAGCCCGTGGCGGCGGCACTCTTCTCCTCATCCGTGGTGTTCTGTTCCTGCACAGAGGTGTTGGCCGCCAACTCAGGGAGCTTGCCGCGCTCCATGATCACCATCTCTATCTCTAGAAGCAAATACAGAGACGGGGATGAGCCTGGAGGGCTTCACAGCCCTAGATTTACAGACACATTATCCCAGAGACAGAGGCCAAGTAGACCGCTCCCAAAGCGTCCAGCAAGGGCGCGCCAGCAGTGAGAAGAGCATCAGCAACGAGCTGGGGAGAAAGAAGACGGAGGCCAGAACCTCTCTTTCCTTTCATCTCGGCAACGCCAAGAAATGTGGCCCTGATTTTAATAAAAAAGTGCAAATTGCAGTAATTTATTTTATTTCACGATGTTTTTTAAGGCACTTAGTTTACTTTATTGACACCACACTTCCTTCCCAGAGGAGTTGAGGCAGCAGAGGAAAAAAATGATATGTGGTTAATAAAACATAACCAAATTCACTGAGAAGATTCTCAAACTGTTTACACTCTAGAAAAGGCTTTGACGTGCCTGACAACTTCCAGAAGGCAGAGGGAGGTTAGGAACCTCGCTGTATTTTTCCCAATTAAATAAGGGCCACTTGTAGCAACCGACATAAGCATGGTGTACGTTTTTAGTTTTCAGAAGAAGGTAGGAACCAACAGAGATCAGTTAGAGATGGTCAGCTATTGGTCCGAGTTCTCCGACGTGCAGGTGTGGACCTTCAAACAGCTAGTTCTTGGAACCCAGAGTTCAAGTCATCTCCCCCATCTTCAGGAGACAGATGTGGGGGAAAAGGACGCTGATGTGTGAAGCTGCACTTGTATCTGGAGGGATGGGAGGACTCCCGGGACTTGGACGGCCCCCGCCATCTATGATCCTCCCCTGGACTCGTGCAGAGGCCTCCCAGCTGGCTTTGCCTTCCTTTACCCCCTGGTTTGTTCTCCACACAGACCCAAGTGAGTTTAAGTGGAAATTAGCTCAGGTTGCCCTTCTGGTCAGAGTTCTCCACTGCATTCCCATCCCACCGGATATGAAACCCACATGCCGTCCCCAGTGTTGAGGCAGCCTTTTGTGTAGCCTGGCCCCTCTCCACCTCTGACCTTGCTGCCTGGCCTTCCCCCCAGCACTCCTCTCCACCTGTGCTGAGCTTCTTCCAAGCTGATTTCTGCCCGAGGGTCTTTACACGGCTGCTTCCTCTGCCTGGAATGCTTTCACCCTGGGTCTCCCCTACCCTGGCCTGACTCAATGACATCCTTCAAGGCCCAGCTCAAATGCCACCACCTCAGAGATGTCTTCTCAGACTCCCAATGCACTGGTTTTTCCTTTACCTCCTTAAATTATTAGCAAAAATCCCTATTTCGTTCATAGTTCCTTAGGTTTTTCCCTACTGTCCATTTTCCGTTCCAGGATCCCGTCTCGGGGACCATGTTACATCTAGTCATCATGTACCCTCAGGCTCCTCTTGCCTGGACAGTTTTTGACTTCCCTGCTTCTGGTGACCTTCCGGTTTAAGGAGAGAGAACTGGTCAGTTATGTTGCAGAATGTCCCTCAATCTGAGTCTGTCTGATGTTTCCTGATCATTAGACTGGGGTACAGGTTTCTGGGAGGAAGCCCATACAGGGCAAGTACCCTTCGCAGTCCACCGTAGCGAGGGTGCAGGTTACCAACGCAGCCCAACCACCGCCAACGTCAAGTCTGCACCACTTGGCCAAGTGAATGCTGGTCAGATTCCTCCACCAGAAAGTTACTTTCCCTCCTCCTTTCACTGCACGCTCTGTGGGAGCAAGTCATTAAGCACAGCTCATACTTAAGGAGCAAGGAGTTATGGTCTATCTCCTGGAGGGAGTAGCTACGTAAATTATTTGGAATTCTTCTGGATAAATCTGATCCTTCCCCTCTTATCTCGATTTTACTTTATAGCATTTATGATTGGCTGCATTTCCTATTTTCTACTTGTGGTTTGTGTGCTGCCTGCCTTTCCCCACTAGAATGGGGTTTCATAAGAGAAGCCGCCTTCTCTGTCTTGCTCTCCACAGGAACTCTAGTGTCGAGTCCAGCACCCGGTACACGGCAAGTGCTCACTAACGGGATGGACAGATGGATGTCTGGGCTAGCCCAGCGTGGGAGGCTTTGGTGGCAGGCAGGGCTGGCAGTGACGCACGGCCACTAGGACACGTAGCGGGTGGCCCGGGGCCCCACCCAGTCTGCGCTCAGTGTGCACAGCATTCTCACGGGAGGCAGCGCGTGCCCACCACCCTCTGAAACTTCACTAGGCACGGCTGCGCCTGCCACTGTCCTCCAGCACAGAGGAGTGCACCACCCACCCATCCACCCGGTCCCGGACCACCAGCCCCTTCCTCCCAGTGTGCACTGGAGCCTCCCACGGGGCCATCACACAGGTGGGGGCTGACCCATGAGGTTCAAGTGCAGTGCGGACAAATGTTCTATTTGCATAATTCTCTATTTATTTTAATGTGCGTTAAAAGATTCTAACCGCACAGAAAACCTGTTCTGTGGCCATCACTGCACAGGAGAAGGCGAAATTTAAGGGAAAAAAACCGAGTGAGTCAATTCACAGGGAGCTACTGAGTAAACAGCAGTCTGAGCAGCATGGTCTCGGCAGAGCTGGTGGGGGCGCAGACTGCTGTCTGAGAACCACTGCTCCTTCCTGCGCCTGCACCTTCACCCCCACCGCCCTCCTCCAGCTGCCTCCCGACGAGCCTGACCTCTTGGCGGTGCGGATAGTCTGCCCCCACCGGGGAGAGGAGATGATTCACGGGGCAGTACCTCTCTTATTTTCAATTATCCTCATCTTTAAACAATCTGTTTTGTTTGTTTTGTGACTGTATCTAACCTTGGCACAGCAATACAATATGTGTAATTTACAATAAATGTAACTATATTGGGGAGATGTGTGCTTAAATGACATTTATTTGATTGTGTTTACCGAAAGAACATGCCATCAAAAAGCTCTGAAGACTACCAAGCAGGACTGTGGTGCCAGCCTCGGGCTTCCACCCTGGGACCTCTGACACACCTCCTGTCCTGCTGCGAGCTCCCCTCCCTCCCATCCCGGCTGACAAGGCAGGAACTCAGCTCCAAGGACTCCCCAAGGCTACAGGGCCAAGCCCTAGTGCCTTAGCCTGGAGAATACGCCTGCTGTGACGTGGTTATTCCTTTTTAATCTCCCTGGACAATCAGAATTCTGGAGCAGACAGCCGCTAAAGATAATCCAGTCTAGGGCTCACCAAACTCAGTTAAGGAGTGGCATATTAATTTTGAGTGACAATTTCCCGCGGCACACCACCACAGATGGGAGCAGAGCTGCTCTGGGTAAAGGGTAGGTGGGTTCCCAAACGTCCCTGGCCGCGGGTTTCCTCCTGCACTCCTTTCTAGAATTCTGGAGCTTCACATGGAACTGCTAAAAACTACTGGTTTAGTCCTGCACACTGTATATGAGGAAACAGAAACCCAGAAGCATAGTGACAAATTAATATAGCTAGAAAAGTAGCAGCAAAAGCCAGGACTGCTGCTCTGCCCACTCCTGGGTCCCTCCTCGTGCAGGACCAGGCCCACGGGGATCTCTCCACACACAGTGAGGTTTCTGAACCTCGGTTCTGTCACCCTGGTTCCTACAGCCGTATCCCACCCTCCCTATCCTCATCCAGCCAGCACAGCTATAGAGCGAGCTGCTCCAAGGGGATTAATTCTCTAGATGAACGTACAACAGTTTTTCCAGTGCCAACGCAGGTTTCCCCTGCCCTCTTCTTTTTCACAATTTTGTCCAAACAACTCTTAAAAGTAGTGATTCTTACCTAGCGTCTGTCAACTCCCTGAAACTGTATGCGAAATGCCATGTGGGCATGGGCGGGGGGGGGGGTAGTAAGTTTTTGGGGAGAGGGTCTCTCTAGATTCTCACCATTCTAAAATGCATTCCACAGTCATCTTTAAAAGAGCATGCCAAAGAAGATTTGACCTTTCCTCTCCTGGTGATTCAGGGTCGAAGTGAACCTCCTCTTTATGCCAGACAACAACGACCGGCACTGTTCTGCAGAGCCTTCTGGGCCCCCACTCCCACACCGCCCTGCTGATACATGCCTGTCTTGGTGCAGGCTTGCTCCCTGCCAGGGTACATGCGCCATGTTGCCGCCACCCAGGAAAGCAGATCAGTGGGCTCGCGTGCATGGATTTCCATGGACGGTCACTGAGGCCAGGACTCAGCTCTGACGATGAATTCCCAGGGGCTCCATCTGAACCTGCTACAGTATACCATAAGCCCCCATCCCATCTGGGTTTCTATTTTGGAATTTGAAGGGACTGCGGCAACAACCCAGCTCAGTTTTGCTCCCACTTCAGTCATTTGCCCGTCTCTAGGATGTTTGCCAGGTCTATGTGTCGCCTGTACTATTTGTTATTTACCTCATCATTTTATCCGATCTCACTTTTATTTTCTTTTGATTTAAATACATTTTAAAAGTAAACTTTAGGGGCATCCGGCTGGCTCAGTCGGTGGAGGGTGCGACTTGTGATCTTGAGGCTGTGAGTCTGAGCACCATACAGGGTGCAGAGATTACTTAAAAAAAATGAAATCTTTAAAAAAAAAAAAAAAAAGGGAAACTTTAAATCACCATTATACCCTTCAACTGAGCAATCCCACTTGCAGGGATTTATCTGGAAGATACACCCCTTCACAATATAAAAATGCACACACACAAGGGTATTTACTGAAGTATTACTTATAATTGCAAAATATTGGAAACTACCTAACTGTCCAAGCATAAAGATCGGTTGAATAAACTTTGGTACACACACACACACACACACAGAGCGCAGCTGTAAGACAGAACGAGGAAGACTGCGGTGAGCTGATATGGAGTGATTTCCATAGAAGCCGCTAAGCCAAGAGAAGAGAGCGCGCATAGACTGTGCTACCCTGCGAGTAAGAGAGAAGGGAGAATAAGAAAACATTTATAGATCGGCATTTTCTTAAGAAAACAAACGTGGGAAGGATATTCCAGAAAGCAATCAAGTTGGTTATCTACCAGAGGAAGGGGAATATGGGATGGAAAATGGAAGAAGGGACACTTCTTGAACATACCCTTTTGCATGGTTTTAAGTTTGTTAATAATCCATATAGTAAAAAAAGAAAAGAAATTAAATCTGTAAAACTGGGAAGGAAGAACCCTAACTGCACTCCCCCCCCAAAAAAAAAAGGACGAACGTTTTTTTCAAACGAATACAATACCTACTCTGACGGGGAATAAAGAACAAAGAAAGGGCAGACTAATCCAAGGAGCTTTAAGCACACCATACTCGACTCTATACCCTCGGTTGGGAGACAGGTGAAGTATGCACGGTTGGGGGGATTGCAAACCATCCTGAACTCTTGTTTATTAAACAATAAACAAACTGAAGCTTTTTAAGATGTATTATAGGATTGAGCACACGAACATGTTGACATTGTTGGGAGCCAAGGCTCTCGCTGAAGAAGGGACACACAGATTTGGAATGGGGGAAGGCAAGGAAGAACCCTCTGGGAACTGCTCTGCATTGGTATGAATACTGGCGGTATTGGCATGCATTCGTGACTTCTAAAATACGTATATGCATACGCATGTCTGTACGTATGTATGTGCATGCACAAGTAAATGTATATTTTGTGTATATACACGCATCTGTTTTCTAGATCTGTCCATTGAAAGGGCCAAAAAGCAAAGCACCGCGGTAGCCATTTGCACTTCTGGCAGCCAGATCTTGGCCTTATCTAACACCACTGTCCACTGAGAGGAAGCAGGGTTTGTCAGAGAAGTGGCTCATCCCGTGGATGGGCATTCCCCACCCGTCCCAGGATGAACCTAGAATACCTTATCAAGCCAGAAAGTAGAAGGATTGCTCAAAAGAAATGACGGGAGCTTAGCGCAAGGACACAGCAGGCAGCAGAAAAGGGTTCCCAATGGCCAAGTCTGGGACAAGTTGAGCATCAGATGAATTAAATCAGTAATGAAATATAAACCACTAAAAACTGAAATCCTTGAGTCTGTGCCAAGAACTGATAAAGAAAGAAATGGGGAGAAGGGAGGACTCTCGCTTACAGTGGAATGCTGAGGGCTGACTTTTAAACACAGAGAGAGTGCTGACATTGGAAAATCAACATTTTGCCACCAGTCTGGTAAAGACTGGATCGGGCAGGTATCATCACTGGATGCCAGCTCCCAGGGCACTGGAATGAGGCACAGCATATCTGCATTATTTCTAAGTGTCTCCCCACAGATTGCAAATTCGTTGTAAAGAAAAGAGAAAGCAATTATACAGCGGAAAGACGGGGCAATACCGCAGCCAGGTAACCAATATTCATGTCACCCATGAGGTCCAGGGGGACATCACGTGCCTCCAGGTGGGACACACTGAAAAGGACATGACACCACCCACACCACAGTCCAGCCAGGAATGCATGACCTCCATGTAATCACAAAGAAAACATCAAAGACAGAATAGGGAACATTTTATTAAAACAAAGGAGGAGAGGTTCTGCATTCTTCAAAAATGTCACTGTTGTAAAAAAAAGGCTGTGGAAAAATGTTCCAGACTCACGAAGGCCAGAGAGACACGACAATTAAAGGCACACTACCTGACCCCAGACTGGATTTTGTACTGGTGGGGGAAATACGCTAGAAGGGAGATTATTGGGCTGACGGACAAACTGGAACAGCAAAAGCAGAAACCCACACTGGAGTGGACGGCTGCCCTGGGGCCATGAAAGCCAATGCCTGATCCTTAGCAACTGCGTGCTGACGCGTATAGGAGCAAAGCAACAGGATGGATGCTACTTACCCAGAAAAAAAGTGTGTGTGTAGTGTGTGTGTGTGTGTGTGTGTGTGTGTGTGTGTGTACAGAGGGGAAACATAAATAAGAAAGCAAATGGGCTATAATATGTTAAAAGATGAAACCAGGTAAAAGGTAAACAGGTGTTCTTTATACTATTTTTGTTTCTCCAAATTCTTATAAATTTGCAATTATTTTCAAATTAAAAAAAAAGGGGTCTCAT
Organism: Ursus arctos; assembly: GCF_023065955.2. Classification (NCBI taxonomy): domain Eukaryota; kingdom Metazoa; phylum Chordata; class Mammalia; order Carnivora; family Ursidae; genus Ursus; species Ursus arctos. The sequence continues at coordinate 74,240,563 of NW_026622874.1, read as the reverse complement.
TACCCCTCTAAGCATACAAGCCAGTGTAAATAAGCAAGTGTGAATGTGTACGTGATGAGGGAACAACCAGGAGAGAGGCCTGCTATGTGCTGGGAAAGAAGGGTGCAGGGACGTGAGGGAGGCGTGAAGGACAGCACGTCAGGCTGCCCGGAGCTGATGTCAACAAGAATGTTCTCACCGCCCCATCCCATCTAAAGCCACCCCCGTATCCTGCAGCTCAGGCAATGCTGACCTGGCCTAGCGTCTGCATTCTACAGAAGGGCAGACTGAGGTGCAGAGGGATTGAGGAGGTGGGCCTCTGTCCCACTGCTGGGGGCCCCTCTCCCGGCACGGCCCATCAGCCATGTCCTGGAAAGGAGCATACGTGAGGTTACAGTCCCAGCACCAGGCCCTGGGGCCCATAATCTTGAAGGCTCCTGCACCCCAGCCTGGTGGGTTGTACGACCCCTTTACACAACTGGAGTCTTGAGCCTCTGGGAGTCGAGGAACATCCTTGTGAGGCTGAGCAGCTGGGTGTGGGAACCCAAATCCTCAGCTCCTCTGGCTTCACAGGCCCCACCCCTCCTCAGCGTCTTATCATTTCCTCAAAAGCCCCCAAAGCAGGAGAGGATCTGCACACCCATGGGCATAGCAGCACTAGTCACGATGGCCAAAGGGCAGAAGCAACCCAAGTGTCCATTAAGGAGTGAACGGATAAGCAAAATGTCATCTATCCAAAAAATGGAATACTGGTCAGCCTCAAAAAGGAAGAAGTTCCTGACACGTGTGACCACACGGAGGAACCTTGGGCACATGATACTGAGTGAAGTAAGACAAGTCGCAACAAGACAAATACTGCATGAGCCCACTTCTATGAAGTACCTAGGACAGTCAAATTCAGAGAGACTGAAAATGGAAAGATGGTTGCCAGCGGGCGGAATATGGGGAGTTAATGTTGAGTGGGGACGGAGTCTCAGTTCAGGGAGAGGAAAAGAACTGTGGAGACGGACGGTGGCTTGGGATGCACAGTAGCGTGCATGTACAGGAGAGGCCGGAGGGCCCTCGGCACCCGAGGATGGCAACCTCTCCCCCTCAAATGACAACTCTGGCCAGATCCGGGAGCTTCCCCGATGCTCTGACACTCTGATTTTTTAAATAACAGCAATAATCCATCAACTTGCCCAGGATGATGTACATTCTAATCTGATTAATATTTGGTAAATGAAGTGCTTTTCAGGGAAATGGCAGGCATGACCTCCCAACAGTCTTTGACTTCACAAATTCAAGGATTTTCTGAGGTGCCCTCTGTATTCTACATTCCAGGAATCAAAATGAGGACAGACAATAAAAGGGGGAAGGGGAGACTCAGAAGGCCCTATCGAGACCGTTCAGGGAAGGAGGAGAAAGATGCCCTTGCTGGTTACCTAGGAAATAGGGGAAGGACTGCATGCTATTGGCTGGCTCTGGAGCAGAATTTCAAGAGGCAAAGAGCACCTGGCAACAATAGGGTGTGTATGAGCGGAGGATTTAGGGGAACCTCTTCTTTTGTTGTTTTCCTTGACTGAACAGCACAAGGAGAATTTAAAATGTTTTTTTCTGGGAAGTTCCTTATACTAGTTAAGCCCATTCGAAAAGGTGGCACTCCCACCTCTCTACAACGGCAGGCCAGCCTCCTAATTCTTCTCCTCCCTCCCTTCCTGCTGTCCCCCAACCACACACACACACACACACATGCTCACCCTCTCACCCACCTCACTAATTCATTATACAAATGAACACAGAGCTGGGCTTCACGGAAACTCGCAGTAGGGGCAGGGGGTGCCCAAGCACACACGCCCCTTCCATGTTCCTCACTCTGCTCTCCGCCTTGGCCAGGCTGCCTTTTCATGCTCGTGGGTCACACAGTGGAGTGCTAAGACAGTAATGTTCTCATTTCTGACAACCTGAGGGCTGGGCATCGTGAAGCTCCCCCATCGGTGGAGAAGCAATGACTTGCCCAGGGTCACAGAGCTGCTCAGGAGCAGCCCTTCCAGGGTCTAGGATTCAGACCCCAACCTCCCAATGGCTAATCCATGGCTCATCCCAATCAGGAAACTCTGCCAGCCGTGGGGTTGGCTCTGTCTTTGCAAAGGGAGCCAGAAATGAGGCCAGGGTTCCACTTCACTTCAATAGAAACTTAAAAAAAAAAAAAAAAGGCAAAGCTGGGGTTCCCAACTTCTGGGCACCCCTCAACTCCCAGCTGACCTGGCAGTTTCAAAGTCAGTGTTGTTCTCTTCACCCTGTGCCCTTGCTGGGATTCAAGAGAAGAGCAGGTTTTCCATCTGAGGACATGAAATCGGTGCCTACGTTTCCATAGGCAAAAACCAAAAACTAAACCCTATTTTTCAAACAAGAAGTTCAAACAACTCATTCTCTGGTCCTAGGTCTGTGTATTAAGTCACTCCTCCAAGTGACTCCAAAAAGAGACGGCTGTCCTTTCAGACTGACTTGCATCGAGTGAATACTTCTTTGGCCACGGGCACTAGGGTACCCCTCTTTATCCTTTAGTGTGTAATTTCTGCAAAGTTAGGGGCCCTGTGATTTTCTTGGTTTCCGAATGAGTCACTCCTCAGTTGGGACCTGAAGCCGAGGGAGGGTCCAGAGGCGCACACTCATTTCACACTACTTCCTTGTCTGGGCTTAAATGTGGAGGAGGTGTGAATTCTGGTTGCATTTGTAGAAGAAGAGCATGTTAATGCCACATTTAAATCAGGTCATGGCAAAACTGTGACTTGTGACCACACGCCTTTTTACGCCTGTGCTTTCTGCAGCCTTGTGAAGGCCAGACTTCCCCGCTAGCGTGGGGATGGCAGGGTTTGCGAGGGGGAATGGGTGCCAGCATCTCTTCACTCAAGAGTCGCCGGTGCCTGTCTGTTACAAGCAGGATGTCAACGAGCCTCTAAATCCAGGGACAGGGCGAGAAGCCCGCTAGAGAAAAAATGATCTGGAGGGGAGAAGAGGCACACGGCCACATCCAAACAGCCCCGAGGGAGATAAGGAGCACACAGAAAGACTGCGGCTTTCTCGGAGAGCATCTGCTGTTTCCGCTGGCTCAGCATCTGTGCCCCCTTCTTCTGATGAACACACCCTAGTTTTTACTGAGGGAGTCATCATCATAGGATCAACAAGTGACCCAAGCCTGGCCGGTCGGCACAGAACACCCCTCCTACAGCAGTGGGCGAGCCAGCCCATCCAAGTCACAGAGCATCGGCCCCCAGACTAGAGCTGCAGCTGATGGGAAGGAGCAGCTCCTTCTCCACTCGGGGCTAAGTTGGCAGGATGCAAGCTGGACACTGCCGATGGCCATCTACACCCAGGGCCAGCCCTGCTCAGTCCAGCGACGTGCACAATAATCACTCTCTTTAAGCCAGTCTGAGTTGAATTTCTAACTCTTACAACCACAAGAATCCTAATATATATTCATTAAAAAAAAAAAAGCACCACATGAATTACATTTTTTATACTCAATTTCCAGACGGGGAAACTGAGGTGCAGAGCATGGAGAGACCACTGAAGGCTCACAATAAACCTAGACGTGACCGCAAAGCCGGTAACCCGTCTCTTAGCATCTCCCATATTGACACCGTGGCCTGACACCCTTCCAAGTCCTGGGAGCTACCAGCTGCACCGGTTCACCCAAACACAGTCTGAGGAGAGAACACCCAGCAGCTGCATCTTAAACCTGAGAATAACCAAGAGATCAAAGACATCATTCACCTAAAAGCTGCCGCTGCCCAGTTAGGTGTCTCTCTGCTGGACAGCCCAGTGAGGGCTGTATTTATTTATGTTGAGCTGGGTGGGAAGATGACAGGTCCATAATATTTTGGAATGACTAATGTGTGTTCGAGAAAATAGGAAGGCACCAAAATGTCAAGGGGGGAGGGGTCGCTGAGAGTCATGTTCGACTAAGCTCTAACATCAGCATCAACTGTTCAAGCAAACCTCTGGGGGAGATCCCGGGGCCCTGTCTGGTACAATCTGGCTGAGTAAGCACTCGGAACACAGGGTTTTGGAGGCTGGTGAATGTTTCTCCTCTTGCCCCGGCACAGGACAGGCAGGCTTGGCATCTCGGGAGTCATCACCCAAATCCCAACGGTGAGCTGGAATAGCAGCCCGGCCGAACCACAGAAGCCCCGCATACCAGGACCGGCCGCCAGGCTGACTCACTTGACTGTGCGTTTGCGGCCAAGCCTGCCCTGTCCACACCAGGGTTAGTCATGGCCAGGCCTGGCTAGAGAGCAGCCCTTAAAAGGATTGGAATGAAAGAGGTAGCATCTTTCCAAACAAAATCGTCAAGAACACAGAGTACAAAATGGGGTGAAATCCTCCTTTCCCCCAGTATGGCCACAGGACAACTAAACCCCAGGGTTTGTGTAGTTTTCTCCTGAGTTTAAAAAAAAGGAGAGAAAAAGAAAAAAGATGCAAATAAGCCAACTAAGATGGCTTGCTTACCTTGCGCTTGCCCCTCACCTCCCCACCAAAGTCATACTTGTTGGCATCCGTGTCCTGAGCCAAACAGAATTCCGATGCCAAAATGCTTCCTGTGCACTTTAAACAGAAATAAAAGCATGCTGGGGATCTCAGCCTTAAAAAGAGGGCCAGGTGGCACCAGAGAGATGCTTTGGTTATACTTATCAAAATGGGATCGTGGCATTCCCTGAGAACTGCCAGGGAAATCAGAATGGGGCCAGCAGGGTGGGGACAGGGGACAGGTTTTGGCTCCATAATCGTAGCAAACTCCCCAAAACAAATGAGTTCCCAGTCACTGATTTACAGCTACTCCATTTTCCAGCTTCAGACCCCCCCGGACTAGGGACTCACACAGACCAGACTGATGGGCCAGTGACAGCTGCTGGCTTTGGAGCAGCCACGACCAGCCCCGGGGCCCAGGAGGACAGCCCACAGTGGGAGCTGAGGACAGCCCATGTCCGTCCCACGAGGCATGGTGGGAGCTCACGTCCAGCAAGCAGAGCCCGCATCCCATTTCTACCCTGTCCCCTGTCCCACCCCAAGTGCCCGGGGCTGTGGCCAGACACCCCATCTGTGTGGCTGTGCACCCAGCCCCTGACACAAGAGCCTGCAAAGCTGAAGCCTGCCTCATTCCATAGCAGACACTGCTCTCCAGATCGAGAAAGTGTGAGCATCTAAGCCAGAGGAAGGTGGAAATTAAACCAGAATCATCCCCAACACGAACCAAAAAGAGGACTGAATGATTCTGCTTTTTGAGCACGTGTGCACCAAACCCCGGTGTACCTCACTCTCAACAGACAGGACTTTGGGCAAATCTTAATTTAAGAATCTAGGGGATGAGATTTGATTTATTTGATTCCAAAAAAACATAATCGTATTAAAGGCATGTAATCTCATTAAACACGGGTTTTCTCCCTGCAGCGCCCTGGAAATAATGACTCATGTCAAAAATCAGAACCGCAGGTGACGGGGAATAACCACCTGCAATAAACATGATGAGAGGAGTACGAGCAGCAAATGCTTAGGACACTGCTCCGAGCATGGCACACATATCCACTCATTCAATTCTCAGGATAACAAAGTAAATGCTCTCTGGTAGCCTCTTCTTACTGATGGGGATACGAAGGCACGGGGCTCTGAGTAAAGAACCCTGCTCCGGGTCACCCGTGTGATGAGGGCAGGCCTCGCAGGCGGCCTGCCCGCAGCTGCCTGGGAAGGGCTGGGTCCACAGAATGAGGTACAGCGGCGTCGGGAATGGACAGAAGTGTCCACGGACACACAACAGGGACCAGACACAAGGGACAGCCTGGCTTGCGGCACAGGCGGCAGGGCGGCATTCGCGGGCGCACTCACCTTCACTCTCCCCACTCGTCCTGAGGCCTTTTGAGCCACCCTCAGTACCTTTAGTCTTCTCAGCGTCTTCCTGGGCATCCTCGGCGGGCCCCTTCTCCTCCTCGTCTTCCTCCCCAACGTTTTTGTAGTTGGGTCTCTTCTGCACCCGCCTCTTGCCCTTGTGCTTGTTCATCTCGAGGGAGCGCTCTAGCGTCTCGGTGGGCTTAATGAAGCACCGGATGCTGGGCTTGGCCTAGGGAAGTCAACACAGGGACTGGAACCTTGGAATCGCGCCAGACGCTATCGTCAAGCTGCCTGAGAGTTGCTGCCCCAAGAAATCCTATTTCCGAAACAGAAAAAGGCTACCTCCTACTTTGTCTTCGGGACTACGATTAACACCACCATTGTTAAGTCATCAAAACAAGCCCGGAGCCCTAAGTCAGAAACTCTGTACTTTACCAACACCAGCCACGTGCTTCCCAAAAGCCACTGCTTGTTTGGAAACACACTTCTGGTTAACCCACTCACGGTACTTTGCATGTGCCAGATGCTGTTCTAAGGGCTCTGACCATATTATCTCACTTGAACTTGACAACGACCCCGAGGTCATCCTATTGTTTCCCTCCCTTTTACAGATGATAAAACTGAGGCTCAGAGGTGGTAAAGGACCCACCGAAGGTCCAAGAGCCAGGAGGCAGCAGAGCAGGGATTCAAACCCACATACTATCCGCCCAATTTAGGACTTAAGTACAGCATGCTGGTGTTACTGACTTCCTTTTTTTAAGATTTTATTTATTTGAGAGAGAGAGTGAGCGAGCACACAGGGGGGCAGAGGGAGAGGAAGAAGCAGACTCCCCGCTGAGAAGGGAGCCCAAAGTGGGGCTCAATCCGAGGACCCCAAGATCATGACCTGAGCCAAACACGGCCGCTTAACCAACTGAGCCACCCAGGCACCCCTAACTTCTAACTTAAATAAATTTATTTTAAAAGAAACTGTATACCGCTTCAGGGCAGGGAACACCAGTGTTTTCTTGCTGTTGTAAAAATAAGTAACAGAAAAGAAAAAGGTATACTGTGTATAGCCAAATGCTGGCTCTTTAGAAAGGGGGCTTCGCAAGTGCCAGCAGGGAATCAAAGCTCCTCCCCGAAGGAGGATGGCCCCAAAGTAAGAAGTTCTTCCCTGAGAAAGCAGGAGGCTTTCTAAGAGAAATCAAAGATGCCTGTGTGCTGCCAGAGGCTCATGCCCCATCCTGTGGGAAACAGAGTTGTATCTCAGTCCAGGCAATAAACATGAGATAGACGGATCGCCACTCCCATTTTACAGATAAGAAAACAGAGGCTCCGAAGGACAAAGTGACATGCCCGCTGTCACACAGCTCCTGAGCCAAGAGTCAGACTTGGAACTGAAGCTTGCCCAATCCTAAAGCCCAAGTTCCTCCTGAAATAAGGGTGCTCCATCAGGAGCTCAAACTCAGTTTCCCCGCTCAGCACCCTTTAAAAAGTATTTACATGCAAATGGACCGGGTCTAGAAGGGGAAAAAAAAAAAGAGAGAAAAGAAAGAAAACTGGTTTGTTTGGGGCAGGATTTTGACTGAAGTATTTTTCCCTTTTCAGGATCTGGATGATGTCCAGATATCATTTTGTCATTAAAAAAGCAAAAAGTTTTAAAGAAAACGTTTCCATTATCTTGATACGGTTTATCCATCTTCTGAATTGATCCCCAACCAACCACCAACTGTACTCTGGGGGCCACCATACCTTGCCAATAAGTGGAATGTGTTCAAGGAGCACAGATTAATTTCAATAACGCTCAAAACAAAACCTAATTGGAAGTTAAATTAGCATCCAAATCCAAACATTAATTTTTATTTATTCACTTTGGATTATTCACATCCACAAAAATGACAGATACGTTGAGATAGGATTCTACTGCCGAGGAAACGCAGAGAGCGCATTACAGACGCCAACAGCCGGGAGCCCAGAGATGGGAGCCCCCGAGCGTGCAGCACTTGACAGACAGCATCCATCAGAGCCCACCCAGGATGCGGTATGATCGAACGCCACCCTGGACAGCCCCCTCATCTTCTGCTGAAGGACTCGAACCCACGAAATGAGGGTCCCAAGATAAAGTCACTGCTTCCTCTGATCACCACTTAACTCCCAGTGAATCTTAGAGTATGCCATACGCAATCAAAGCTTTCCGAAACAGAAAACCGAGAATAAATGCAGAGCAAAACATCACCCAGTTAGAAGGTCTAAGCAAAAGTTCACGTGGATGGATGTAGAACCCTCTCCCTGAGCTCTGTATGAACTCGGATGTACAGAAGTGGCAGGACAAAGGGAAGCGAAACAGTGTGTGAGGCCCAGGGCTGCTCAGAGCAGTGTGATCTCCAGCGGAACCCTGCCATGAGCTGTGGGGCCTCTCTGAGCATCAAGAGTGCTTGTCTAAAACACAGGGCAGATAATTCCGGCCTTCTAGAACTAAACGTAATCACGGATATAAAAGTTCTTTCAGTGAGCATACAATATAGGAGAGTCAACTTCCTCTCCCTGCCTTAAAAAAAAAAAAAAAAAAAAAAAGATAAGTGTCAACTGTGAAAATAAATTTAAAAACTTTCCAAAGGGATCTGCTTTTCTCGATGGTCAGGTATTAGGAGGACATGTTTACTAGGGAAATTTCAAACCTTTAAAATGCAACCTACCCAGTGAACAGCTGGAAATAACCTAAATGTCCATCAAGAGGGGAGTGGTTAGGTAATTACGGTCTGTGCATAGAATGGGAATCCACGTATATGTTACAGAGACCCAGGTCTTTTGGTACCTACATGCGCAGATACAACCGGTACCAGGGTGGAAAAGCAAGAGCGGGGAAGCTCAGTGGGGGCCCCTGCAGGTAAAGCTTTTCAAAGGCTACACATGATGCTGTGAACAGCTTTTCCTGGAAAGCGGCCTATGAATATCGCAGGATTTCATCTCTGCAGGATAGAGAAGGCAGGTGGTCCTGTGTGTGCACACCCACACAGGCACACTTGAATTTTTTAATTTCTAGACCTTTCCATTTGGTTTGAAATGTCTCATCCTGTATGCATGTTAACTTTTTAAAAAAAAATTCCTCAGGGATCATTTGGACATTAGAATTTTGGAGTTTATTTTTCCTTTTATATTCAAAAGCCTGATTGTATTTTTCTTAATACTAATAGCATCAAAACCCCGCAGTTACCATGGAGAAGCTGACAGGTCTTGGCTGGGAAATGTGAACAGAGATTCATGACTGTTCCTGCTGCTCCCGTCAAGAGCCTCCCGGCTGCTGGCCTCCCAGGAATCTCCATGTGATAGTCGACAATCTCAGATGGTCCAAATGGAAAGCCCCCAGGAGAAGGGCCCATCCACCTTACCCCTGCCCCTGCTATGCTCTCAACACACAACCAGGAGCCTGGAGCAGGGCAGGGCCTCAGTGGGCTGCTGCCGAGTGAATGCATGGCTGTGTGTGCCCATACTGTACCCAAAGTGAGAGAGAGAACCACAAAGCAGAAAAGTGAGGGACGGAAGAAAATGGGAGCCTGATAGCCTCGGGAGACTAAATTTAGCACAGGGCAAGAGCAAGGGCCATGAAACTAACCAAAAGAAGGGGAACAGCTCACTTCAGAGTCAAAAATCAGGAGGCTTTGGGTTTATCTTCTCATAAAGCGAGCCATACAAGTATTCTGCAAATCAGGTCTACAGTTCCCGAATGCCACAAGCTTAGGTTTCGCCCAGGGCTCGTCTCCCAGGGACCTGGAGCCTGAGCTGCAAGAGGAGCGTGAAGATATGGGGCACAGATTCAGCCAGTTACCCAACCAGGGGATGTAGCAGGAGACCCCTGGGCTCTAGGGCTAGGCATTTAGCCTGGCTCCTGTGGTCAGAGCCAGTGGAAGGCCAGCAACGCGATTACAGGGGTCACCCAACAGCCGAACTGCTCCCTAAAGTATCTGCTTCTGCCTGCTAGTTAACAATACCTTACTCTAGTCTCTACTCCTCCACCCTAAGGCTTCCATCCTTGTTTAAAAGTTAAATACTCCAGAAGGTGACTCGCCAGGGGTTGGCAGTAACTAAGGTCTTTCGGGGCTGTGGGATTTGAGAGCCGGCTCTGCACAGACAGCAACAGGTGTCTGGGGCAAGGGGTCAGGAAGAAGGACATAAACACCTAAGGCCCAAGCACTGGACGCACGAGAAGCAGCAGCACCGCTAATGCGCCAGATGTCAAACAGAACACCCTCTGTTAGGTCTGGGGGCACCCCCCCCAGAAAGGCCACATACAGATATCACATGGAAAAGCAAGCTGCAATCGGCAACCCACCCAGGTTTCCGTTTACAATTTAAAAAACAAAATTATCGGGGCGCCTGGGTGGCTCCATCGTTAAGCGTCTGCCTTCGGCTCAGGTCATGATCCCAGGGTCTGGGATCGAGCCCCACATCAGGCTCCCTGCTCAGCAGGACGCCTGCTTCTCCCTCTCCCTCTGCCCCTGCTTGTGTTCCCTCTCTCGCTGTCTCTCTCTCTCTGTCAAATAAATAAATAAATAAAATCTTTAAAAATAAATAAATAAATAAATAAATAAATAAATAAAAACAAATCATCAATAAAAACATATCCATCTGTATCGTGTTGTCCTGTGTGGAGAGATCTGTGTGTGACAGTGCACACAGCAAGGTCTGGAGGGCTACACACGCTCCAAATAGCAGTCCCTTCTAGAGAAGACAGTGAGGTTGGGGGAACTTTCACTTTCTCCTCTAGTTGTTTCTACGTCATCGAGTCCTTGTACCCCAAGAAAGTATTACCAATGCCACTTAAATGTAAAGAGTAGCTTTAAAGCAAGCACCTAATGCCACTGAACTATATACTTAAAAATAGGTAATCCACGGGCGCCTGGGTGGCACAGCGGTTAGGCGTCTGCCTTCGGCTCAGGGCGTGATCCCGGCGATCTGGGATCGAGCCCCACATCAGGCTCTTCTGCTATGAGCCCGCTTCTTCCTCTCCCACTCCCCCTGCTTGTGTTCCCTCTCTCGCTGGCTCTATCTCTGTCAAATAAATAAAATCTTTAAAAAAAAAATAGGTAATCCATTATTTTTTTATGTATTTTACAATTTTTTAAAAAGGCACCTTTAGAAAGGGCGTGGCGTTAGAGACTGAGGACGAGCTACCAGAAATATCTCCATCTTGCCCTAAGTTACACAAATGTAATAGTAAGCACAAAGCCACTGACACCCTAAGATCACTGCACTTGATTTACGTCATCCCTATAGGTAAAAAACATTTACCTACAGAGTTTTCAATGAAATCAGAGTGTCCAAGTGCCCTAAATACAAGCTAGAAACAACTGAGACAAGTGTGAAGACTGGATTCACAGCAGTCACCAGAGGCCTGACCTCACTCACTGCACCAAACTGAACACCAGGAGCAGGCAGCGGTCTGCCGCGTGTCCACGTGGACACCGGGGGCACAGAGGAAGGAGTGAGGAACTATGCCAGGCAGGGGAGGCGGAAGCGCAGGAGGGCTTCACCGAGAAGGAAATGACTGGTCCAAGTCTTGAATGGTAGCAGGAGTTCACCAGAACACTTGGGAAGAGAGGAGAATGGTAGGAAGGCCAGCTCAGAGCTCTGGCCATTCACCCTTTATTTCTGTCAAGGCCAGGGTCACTGGAGCTGGTGTGCCTGGTGACTACAGCGGTGCTCCGGGACACAATGTGCTTGGCCAGCCCCCCAGGGAGCGGCAGGCACACAAGAAGTCAGGGGGTGGTGCTGGGCCAGCTGGATGGCCCCTCCAGTCACCGGCTCCTGATGGGAGTTCACAGTGCTCATGGCCTGGGGAGAGTTGTCAGGGTACCCCTGCCTCTGTACCTGGTAGATCCAACCTGCTGAGTGCGTTTCTTTGTACCTACTCAGTGGTTCGGTGGGGAAGGGAAAAGGAGTGGCCTGGAAAAGCAGCGTAGGGACAGCAGGCAGGCCGCTCCGGGAAGAAGCAGCTGGTGGCTAGAGGGGGCGGATACGGGCTAGGACAGGTGACGTGGCCCCCGTGTCTGGCTCTGTAGGAGCTATCGCAAGGATCTAGGAAAGCTCACCTTTCAGGCTCTGCCAGGCCTAACCTGCTCACCTTCTGAGGAACCAACTAGAATCCTTTTGTTCAAACAGCTCTGGTAAGGCATTTGAGAACTAGGAGCAAGGTCTTCCCCCTAAGAAAGGAGGCCAGCCACACTAACAGAAACATGCCCAATGTATGGGCAGACCCAAGTCCAACCTCACTCTCACAGGTCCAGGGCCCCTGACCAAATGAGCCTCAGTCTCCCCATGAGTAAAAGAGAGACAACAGCAGCTCCGCCACACGCGGCCACAGAGCTAAAATGAGATCCCGAATGCAAATACGCCTGGCACGATACCTGCCACAGAGAGGCGCTCTAGAAATACTTTGTCACCTTCGAGCCCAGAGGGATCACTGGGGTGGAAAAGATGCCAGGGGAGGGGCTAACTTCTAAAAAGCAATCACATGCTGTTTTAAATCTGGCTCCCGGGGCGCCTGGGTGGCACAGCGGTTAAGCGTCTGCCTTCGGCTCAGGGCGTGATCCCGGCGTTATGGGATCGAGCCCCACATCAGGCTCTTCTGCTATGAGCCTGCTTCTTCCTCTCCCACTCCCCCTGCTTGTGTTCCCTCTCTCGCTGGCTGTCTCTATCTCTGTCAAATAAATAAATAAAAATCTTTAAAAAAAAAAAAAAATCTGGCTCCCTAGCTCCTACAAACTTTCTGCTCGCTGGCTTTCTGGTTTGTTAGTGGGCTATACTCAGCGTCCCCAAAGCGCTCCTGGGCCCCTGGCCAGCCTCCCCAGCCTCTAGCCTCGGGGCCGGGACTGGCAGAGCGTGCAGCACAAAGGCCGGGTGGGATCCGCAGGGATGCTGGGGCAGCCAGCGCCCAGACTCAGTGTCCCACCGCTCACCAACTTCTCCCAGGGCCTCAGTTCCCACAGGCACCAAACAGGTCTCACAGCAGCATTTCCCCCACAGGGCTGCTGTGAGGTGCCCAAAGGTAGCACACCTCCTTATTACATGCTTCCGGGTACTAACGACCATCACTAATGTCCAGTGGGCAACAGAAATGTGCCCAGTGCTGCTGTGAGCACTCTACATGCACTGACTCGCTTTATCCTCCAACAGCCGACTAGGGGAGGGTGGGAGCTGCAGAGGGCAAAGTTCTGGCCCAAGGTCACCCGCTCAGCAGAGCCAGCGCCAGAGCCAGGATTTGGATCCAGGGAGTCTGGCTTCAGTGCCCACAGCCCTGACAACTCTGCAGCACTGCTCCAGCACTCACCCCCTTCAACGAGCACTTGGCAAGCCTGACAACATGGGGCCAGCCTCCTGCAGGGCCGACGTAAGGGCCCAGCCAGGCCCCAGTCAGGCTAATCAGAGCAGCAGGTGGACCCATGCTGCAAAAGCTCAGGGACGGCTGACATACCACTCACTAGGAAGCCTCCTGACCTGACCATCGTAACGGCCACCCACAATGTGTCATGATTCCCCACTTGGTCTCGTATACACAGGGCTCCAAATGTCATAGGGGGTCGCGGTGACCCAGGCCTGTACCAACCATAACCAACAGCCCGTGGCTTTGCAACCGGCTGTGAAGGGAAGCTGGGCTGATAACCGCTGCAGAGCGAGCCTCTTCTCATTCCAGAAGGTGGGGATCAGCAAGCAAACATCAGCGAGCATAAAGGCCAGACTGATCCCTGGGCGCATGTGCCCATGCCGAACCCTGCGTAACACAAGGCTGCTGAACTGAGGCCAACGCATGGCCAGAACGCACAGCTGCGACCACATCAGAGAGGCAACTGGACAATGCTGCCAAATGTTAAGGGGGAAAATAGAACCCATCGGGAGAAGCGTGAAAGAGGTAACGGGCCGCTTCCGTTAACAAGAGGAGGGTGGCATTCTTCTCCGTGAACTGGCCAATTATCAGGGAGTGTTACAGCTGCAGAGGCAAAACCCAAAGAGATGCCCATCAGTCTGGCACCAGAATGATCCCAGAGCTCCAAGGACTCGCACTGCACACACACCAGGCACCATGATCGTGTGAGAAGCAGCAGGTAACAGCAAGACGGTGCTGGGGCTGCCTAGAAAGCAAGGTCTGAGGTGCTCCCAAGCCTGCAAGAGACCAGCCTCATCTCATCCCCAAGCCATCGTTTCTGTCCCTCTCAACACCTAGTGCTGCCTGGTCTGTCCCTCCAGTGCTGTGCCTGGCATGCAAGCTAATGAGTGCTGGGGGAGAAATTAATTGCAAGATACTTAGGATGGAAGAGGTGTGTTCAAGGCTTATGCAAAACTAAATACACTCTTTCTTTTTTTTTTAAAGATTTTATTTATTTATTCGACAGAGATAGAGACAGCCAGCGAGAGAGGGAACACAAGCAGGGGGAGTGGGAGAGGAAGAAACAGGCTCATAGCGGAGGAGCCTGATGCAGGGCTTGATCCCATAACGCCAGGATCACGCCCTGAGCCGAAGGCAGATGCTTAACCGCTGTGCCACCCAGGCGCCCCTAAATACACTCTTTCAGTAAACGACAACACACCAAACACTTGCGGCATATTTCCTCAGGCCAGTGTTTTACTGTTATTCTCTAGAAAGAACTAACTGTGGGATACTGGGAACTCCCAGTTACCCCAAACACTTGGCCCAGAAGCCCACATGTCATGCTAAACTGGGAGTGACTATCACTGTAGACGGTGACAGAGGGCATGAAACAGAAGCAGCATGGGAGTCTGGGGCTGGACACCTGCCATCCCCAGGCACTGGGGGAGGACAGGATGATCACCTAAGGTCTGGGGGTGGCGTCTAGCTCATGCACAGAATGTGATGAAAATACCACCACACTCTAGGTTATCAGAAACCTAAAAAGAGACGTCAGAGGAGATGAACAAGATGAGAAACACCCCCGTCTCCCACTGACCCAGTATTTCCTGCGTAGTGGCCCCTCTTCTGATCCTAGCCAGCCAGCTCATGCCCACAAAGGTGTCTGATTCACCATTTTCCACGCCTTGCCCGTCACAACCCGTCCTCCGCCCCCCTCAACCCCCAACTCAGCTCTTCACCCTTCAGTCCTCCAACCCAACAAGGCCACCTCCTCCGGGAGGCCTTCGCTCACCTTCCTCTTCCAAAACTGGTTTCTGTTTCTTCCCAGATCTAAATCTTCAATCTGTGTTGACATGCTTAATACTGTCTGTTTCCCCCTACCAGAACGTCAGGAGAGGGACCTCGTTTGTCTCATTCGTCCTGTATCCCAAGGCCAGCACAGTGCCTGCCTGGAACGTGTGGGTGCTCCAGAAACACATGTGGGAGGGGGAAGAGGGGTGAGCAAGCCATCCAGCCTGGCACACAGGAAGTGCTGAACAGAGGGGCACTGCTTTTATGGGGGAATGACCCATCGCGGTAGTGGGACCAGGGCAATATCGTGTGAGCCAATAAAGCCCTGTAGCGTTCTCTTCCCTTCTCTTTTTCATGAAGCTGGAGGTTTCCAGCAGGGTCCTCTGGGGTAAGGTTATGAGCATCACAGCAAGTGGTCAGCAGGCAGTCAATCTGTCTCCCGGGATTCGAGTTATGTCCACCTGCTTCGTTTGTCGTCT
The DNA here is from genome assembly GCF_023065955.2 of Ursus arctos. Classification (NCBI taxonomy): domain Eukaryota; kingdom Metazoa; phylum Chordata; class Mammalia; order Carnivora; family Ursidae; genus Ursus; species Ursus arctos. Next base: position 74,225,104 of record NW_026622874.1, on the reverse strand, counting down.
TCAGTTGGGCAGTGAGTTGATTCACACCACTCCTTGGCTCACAGTCATTAAACCACTGGAGCATCGGAGAGGGAAGTGAACGGAGTGTCCCTTTCTCACCCCTGTGCGGCCCCCCAGCCTCCCATCAGACAAAGCACCCTGAGCAAAACCAAGTTTTCCGGTAGGAGGACTCCAACACGGACCAAGACTGGATCTCCTTGGCTCATTACAGACAAGGTGTTCAATTCCCTCATGGAGATTTGTTATTTCAAGACCTGACGTTTATTGCAGGAGCCATTCTAAACCCTGGGGACACAAAGGTTACGATGCTTCCATTTCTCCTCATCTGAACTCTGGAGTCTCCCAATGGCTCCCAAGGCACCACATGCCTCAGAAGCTTGTTCCTCACTGACCTCACCCTACTACACTCTGCCTTGCCATGCTGCACCCTGCTGTTCCTGACAAACCAGGCACACTCCTGCCTCAGGGCCTTTGCACTGACTGCTCTTTCTGGCCAAAGTGCTTTTCCTGCAGAAATCTACATGACTCACTCCCTTCACTTCCTTCACATCTATGCTCAACTGTCATCTTCCCAATGAGCCCTACCCTAGCCACTCTATGGAGAACTGCACCCCGCTCAAGCCTCTTGGAGCTGCCCTTTCTCCCTTCTCTGCTTTACTACTATCGCTTTTCTAAAGCACTTCTCACGTTCTAACATGCTACAATGTTTACTAATAGTTTCATTGTTCCGCTCTCTTCCCATTATGACAGAAGTTCAGGGAGGTCTGGGGTCTTTGTTTTGTTCCCTACTGCACCAGCGTGCCTAGAACAGTGTGTGGTACCTGTCCAATAATCATTTGTCAAATAGATAAATAAGTAATTCTGACCGGGCTTCAAGAAACTCAGAGTCTTGTTTAAAAACTCAAATGCCGGGGCGCCTGGGTGGCACAGTTGTTAAGCGTCTGCCTTCGGCTCAGGGCGTGATCACGACGTTCTGGGATCGAGCCCCACATTAGGCTCTTCCGCTGGGAGCCTGCTTCTTCCTCTCCCACTCCCCTTGCTTGTGTTCCCTCTCTCACTGCTGTCTCTGTCAAATAAATAAATAAAATCTTAAAAAAAAAAAGAAAAGAAAAAGAAAAAAGAAAAAACTCAAATGCCCACAGAGGCCAGGCGGCTGATAAAAACTATCCAAGTCCCAGGACAGAGACACCAGAAGTACTGGGTGCCTCATTTTTCCATCCCCACCCCCGATTTTCTGAATTTTCACAGAAACCTGGAAGAATTCACCAATGGCTCAATGCAGGCTAGGGACGGTCCCCATTCAACATTGGGGAGGGTGAGGGGGAGGATGATAATACCGCACACCAGGGGGCAAGCAGTCCCCAGCCTTGGGGCCACCCCAGCCCACTCTGTGTCATGCTGCCCGGCAATTGCAGAAAAGACAGCTAGGGTCCAAGCCACGGAATCTTCTCCACCCCTACCTCACCCCCACTTTACTCACTCTGCTTTTCCCTGCTGGCTCCTCCCATATATGGCCATTCCAAGAACCCCTGGCCCTTCTCGGGCTCACTGGACCAGAGGCAGCCTCCCTGGTCCCCAGGTGGTCAGCCACAGCGCTGGCTAAAGGCTATTCCCCCGTGAGCCTCCATACTATGGGACTTCCGTCAACTGTCCAGCCCCACCTGCACAGGAGAAAGGAAGAGGTGACTGCTTCTAAGAGGTCTCCCATTCACGACAGCACCCTACTCGGTAAATGGAAGGTGCTACACTCTGGATTCTCTTTGATTCTGTCACATCCTCTTACGCATGAATCAGTACCGCCACGCTCACTACTTCTGCGGGCACCGGTGGTGACAGGGACCTAGCATTCCATTCAGGGATGAGGGGACAGACCACAACAGCCCCGCAAGAAAGGTAGAATACACAGTGAGTTTGAATTCTTTTGTGGGAATGTTTGTATCTGTGCCAATTAAGGCCCTTGATTTATAGCGGTCTGTCTTTCCCTTCGGTGTGCACCATCAGCCGTCTCCCAGAAGCCTCTTACCACTTTCAGGAAGAACAATGTGTGCGCTTCAGAAGCAGCATTGATTAGCCAGGGATCATGAGTAAGGTCAGGGTCACTGAAAGATTCAGTGGGACTCTAATTCGGGCTGCAAACGGAGTTACTCTGTGTGATGCATTCAATATGCAGAAGGCCCGGCTGACGTCTGATTCAAGCCTGGTTTGCAAAGACAGCCCTGCAACAGTGATCAGGGGACCCAAGCCAACGACCAGTGCTCTGCTTCTGCAGACATGGAAGCCGGAGGAGTCAGACTGCTAGTTTTTCAGCTGCTGGCTCCATATGCCACGACCCGATGAGTGTTCTGCTAGCAGCTGACCCAGCTCCCAGGAAGACAGATGTCATGCAGAGAACTGGCAGCTAACATTTTAGCTGTGCACTCCCGCATTCTTTGGGATCCCGAGAGAATCACCTGGAGACCACTGCAACTGGCTGAACTGGTGCCTATAGAGGGGTGGTCGACATCCTCATTTTGGGACAAACAAGCCTATTCTGCCCCAGGATTCTCAGTCCCCATTCTGAATTCACAACCATCCAACCACAGGAACACATATAAGCTGGTTAAGCATTTGCACTTTCCAGAGATCGAATCTGGGGCTGGCTGAGTTGCAGAGCCAGGAATGCAGAGCTCAGCCCACTGCCACCAAACAGCAACACTTAACTGTTAGTGCTATCATTGTCATCATTGTTGCTAACACCCGGCCCTCGGTGTCTTTGTGTCTTGTCATAAGGCACCTCCCTAAGGGGTGTTCTAAGTGTGCCTCTACCTTAATCATCCCAAGAAGGGAGGTCCCAAGTAGGGAACACGGGATTGCTGCGTGGCTTCAGAAACTAAGATAGTTGTACTGATAACATCTAATATTTAGGTCTTGATGTGCACTAAGCTTTAGCAGAAGCACTCTACCCTGCATTTAATCCTCTATGCAGGCCCATGTCCTTTATTCTAAGCGGAGAAGGGAGGAAACGGAGGCCTGGGGAGGTAGACTAACTTGCCCTGGGGCATACCTAGTGAAACCAGGAACCAGGACTTGGGTGGGCTGGGCAGCCTAACTCCAGAGTCCACTCCACTAGACTGTCCCTTAAGGCAAGAAGCAGAAGAGTACGAAAAGCAACCTGCTCTAACACTCCCTCCCAAAAGCCTGCCGCAGAGCAAAGAGAAGACGGCATGTGAGGGTTAGGCTCTGAAGCTATTTCTGTTTTCAGAGTCATTAAGAACATCACGAGAGCCCTTGTGACCCGACCCCCAGTTCATCCATCGAGTTGCTCGTTCCTGCAGTGAGCACCCCTGAGCATCTCCAGCAAGCCCATGATGGCACAGGTGACGCCAGCATCTCCAAGACACGGCCCCCTCCGGCCTGGGAAGCCCAGTGAGGCCAGGGGTCATGTCTTCCCTGTGCACCACGGCGTCTCTGCTTCAGAAACGGACTGAATGAGTGGAAAACGGAGGAAACTATTCCACAGAAGTGGAGGACAAAAACAGGCCCTTTAAAAAAAAAAAAAAAAAAAGCACCTGTAGGTAACGATGCATATCCCATAATCTCATCTATATGTTCATGTTGCAAAAATAACGAGACGTTAGCAGTTTCAGGATTAGTGTTCTCTTTTTCTATTTCCCTCAACAAGAAACAGGATCTGCTCTGCATCAGAATTATAGCAAACTGGCCCTTAGCAGGAACCATATGATTTTAATGCACAGATGAATTTCAATTAGACATTTACCTAACCATGCTGATGTGTTTTGAATTTAACCCTAAATTACAGACTTTTCAAATAACTCTGCTCTTCCCTCTGCTTCTCTCTCTTCAATTTTGGTTTGGTTTTGTGAAAGGTCTGCTGGTAAAAATGAAGCAATACCAGTAACTTATCTACAAATTACGGGAAGGAGAAAGTAGGTTAAAAAAGATCAAGAAACTTAAAACAAGCATGATCAAACCACATCCGAGTTAGGCAGGAAACAATAGGAGACCGTTCTTGCTCAGAGGGAAGGAAGGTGAATCTTACCAGGACTATTGTCAACCAAGTCATAAATGGGGTTCACCTCCACTCTGCCCAAGTTTCAAGTGCAGTCATCCGAACACAACAAAGTTCGATTCTGCACCCAGGGAAAGGCGATACCCGGAAGCAGAAAGCCGACACTTTCACTTGGGCCGGCAATTCCTTCCATGCTCAAAACAATCTCATTTTCAGGTCAGGCGCCCACCACAACGAGCAGTTGTGTGTCTATCATAACGGAGGCAGGAACTTCATCCCAAAAGGAGGCCGGAGGGAGAAAGAACAGAAAGAACAGATCTCCTAATGCTCCCTCCCATTAGAGGGTTCGACCAAAGTGGATATCCCAAGCTGAGCGGTTGCCAGGAACCTTGTGCAATTTGCTTTTGCTCACATTGCAAACCCCAAGCGTTGAGGCTAGTATCCCACTGTGATACTGTACTAGAGTTTTGCAAGATGTGACCACTGGGGGATGACAAGGGCAAGGGTATGATTATTTCTCACAGCTGCATGCCTATCAGTCGCAATGAAAAAACCTGCAAACCCCAGCACCCCAAAGATCTCTGCATTCATCTCTTGGAACACCAAGTCAAACTGTGGCACTGAATGTCTTACGGGAAGACATTCTGGGACAAAGCCCAAGCAGCGACCAAAGAAAGTCCGGAGGGACTCAGTACATCCCAGCTTGCTATTAATGTAAATGCCGTACGGGTCTACAGCAGGCTGCGTGGGGACTGGGCACGTCCGATGGCAAACACATGCCTCGTCTGATGGCGGGGGCCACCTCGGAGAAGCTTGCTGCGGAAACACGTGTATAATGAGGACCAGACCTGCTAACTCTTCAACGCAATCCCAAGATCTGGATTTTCCTGTGAAACTTCCTAAATGTTAAAGTTGGTCATTCATAAAATTTTCTTTCAAATACTGCAAAGACCAAACCAAACAGCTCTGAGGGCTGTACTGGACCCCTCGGGTCTTGATGGACACTTTCGATGTATTTCCCTCCCGTCCTCACCAACGCCCTCTGGAGTAGGACCTGCTCTCCCTGTTTTCTAAATGGGGTGAAACAACATGTCCAAGGGGAGCCACTGGCTGGCAGGCCCTCGGCAGCCCTGACCGGGAGGCCCCGTGGGTTCTACGCAGTCAGCACGCCACCGCTCGCATTTGGTCAGCAAGACGGAGTTCAAGAGAGTTGCAGAAAAATACCTCCAGCTCCATAAACACCAAGTCAGCCCCACGTTTTCTCATCTGTGGTGCCCTGGCACGGGCCCCGAGGGGAGTCCTTCCCGGTTCAACACTCGTCACCCCTGTCGCCTCTAGGTTACACCCTCTTGCCAAGAGCTACTCCTTTCCTTTAGAGCACTTGTAAGACTTACGATAGTATATTTATTTGTCTATTTGATCAACATCTGTCTCTCCTACCCGACTATAAAGCTCCAACAAGACAAATCCTCTTTAGGATTTTGTATATTCGCAGAGCTAACATGGTGCCTGATCCAAAGAAAGGGCTTAATAAACACTTGTTGAATGAATCAAAGAAGGGATAGGCCAGACAGGGGCCATGAAAGGGCCCCTTTCAACTCAGCTGAACTAATGCCACCACCACCAAGGACAGAAAGTTTCTGGGAACCTTTTCAGAAGCTCTATGACTCCCTTAAACAGCAAAATGGCCCGGGCAAGCCGCCGTACACCAGAAAAACCAGCAGGGCAGGGACTCCCGTCGCTGCACTCCGGGCGGTCCTGGCCTTTCATGTTATAGGAGCATTCTCCACCCACCTGCTAGCTCAGGTATGGCAACAGAGCCGACTGCCCAAGGGCAAACCTAGCCCTTTTACCTTTGTGCCTATTGCAGACACAGAGCGCTCACGAAACAGCCTTTGTGTGAAACACTGTGCTCATCTCAGACACAAATGCCAAGCCCAAGCTGCAACAGATACGAGGAGACGAGATGCCTGCCAGAGCTGCTGAAAGCTGCTTCAAGGAGAGGAACTAGGAGCAAGGGCCTTCCAGGGTGCAGGTACTGTAAAGGCACAGGGACAGAGGCAGAAACACAGGGCATGCTGGGGAAAAAGGAAGCTGCACTGGTACCAAGGAAGCCTGAAGCTCAGGACACAGAAGCAGGATGGTAGGAGGGAAGACAGGCCAGAGACACAAGGGCCAAGCTGGGAAAACCTTGGAAGAAATCCTAACACGGGTCTCGGGAGCCTTCCTTTAGCAGAGCACAAAATGCGCAAACATGCACAAACCACAGACATGCTCTGTTTAGGCCACAGCTGGGTGATCATTTAAAACTTGGGAGTGTTTGCATCCAAAGGCAGATTTCCAGCTTCTCTGGAAACATGAGGAAACCAGGCACTACTGCATCCATATTCCTGCAGAACTGCAGGCGGGGGTGGAACAGCAGCTGCTGACAGACGATGCATACGCTCTCCAACTTGCCACAGTCCCCACCCTTCCCTACTGATCTCTCACGGGGGCTCACATCATTCATAGATGTTCTCTGTCCAGTCTCTGTAGGTATTTGTGCCTTAGACAAGGTATTCTCTCATTCCGTCCCAGTAACAGTATCTCACAGATACATAACCTGGGGCCCAGAGGAGTACGGTTTCCTGTTCAATGACACACGATCAATCAGATCCACTCAGTACCCAACCCAAGTTTTCCTGGGTACACATTTCAAGATTCTGATTAGGTTCCTTGAATCCCAGACCAGCTTACACATCATCGTTGCCGTACAGGCAGAATGTTGGTTTCTGGTTTTAGAGAAACACACACATGAGCAAAATGAGCAGCGGCTTCTTATCAGGGTCTAGGAACAGTCCCAACGCTAATGACTTACACAACTTCTCTGAACATCCTGTTCGGTCTTAGCGTACGTCTCAGACAGATCACCGTTCAGAATGACTTCAGCTAACGAGTTCACCAGGGGTGCATGATGTATAATTAGGAAGACCTGGTGAGAAAGAAGACATCAGATTTGCATTACAGCCTGCAATCTCTCCACCGCTTCCTTCCTGGATCAGAAACAACTAGACTGGGCTACTTAGGTCCCGTGTTAAGCAGCATTCCCCGTGAAGCAAAATCCAAAGAATGGGTCCCATTTAGGAGAAGCCAGTTATGCCTCTCTCCTTCCAGGGTCGGCCCCTCCTTCATTCAGACTCTCGCCTATTTGGCTGGCTGCTCCCCAGCGGAAGGAAGTTCATTAAAGCAAGACTGTCCCTCATGGCTGGGTGAAGCCAAATCTGCCTGAAGTGGAGCAACGTGGGAACGCAGCAGCCAAACCAGCACACTCCTTCCTCTCCACAGGCATTTTAGTGTCAAATTTGATTATGCTAAGACTGGAAGGCACAGGCCCAATATTTCAGTTATACGGGAAGAAGGGGCCGGCGAGTCTTGTTCCAATCAAGGACTTGGCAAAGGGTCGGCTACCCAGAGATCCCATCGCTGGAATGAGCTCTGACCCCCGCGGTGGGTTTCAGCACACCAAGATTCCATGGCAGCGCTGGTAGGTGTGGACACTGTGGGGAAGGAAAGCCACACGAGCCAGAGTCGGGCCTAGTTGTGCCAGCATGCAAAAGCAGAAGGCGCTGGGCTGTCTGGGATGGCCCTGCTACCCCACCCTGTTGTCCAACACTCAGAAGAACAGCTTTGGGAATCAGGGTGGTCAAAACTGCCTAGCAAAGCTGGCTGAGACACACCTGCTACTTTGTTGTAAAATATAAAGACAACACCAGTGGTGTAGCACAGCTTGGGACGTACCTGCCGCTTATACAGAAAAAGGCTGTGTGTGCACATCTGCATTTGTTTACATACACATGGAACAGGATTTCTAAACACTGGCCATAGAGGCCATAACTTTTTGTTGCTGGGGAGCTGTCGTGTGCATTGTAGGATGTATGGCGGCATCTCTGGCCTCTACCTAACCAGAACTGTCTCCAGATGCTGCCAAACATCTCCGGGGGGGCAAAATCACCCCCAGTTGAGAACCCCCCCCCTGCAGGCAATGTCTCTGGAAGGGCACAGGAAAACCCTGTAACTATACTGGGCTCTGGGGACAGAACTCGGGCAATGAAGCAAAAGTAGAAAGAAAACCTGGTTTTCACCTGTTTGAAATATTTAACTTAAAAAATTTATTAAAAACATAAACATTGTTAAGAAAGAAAGAAAGAAAAAGAAAGAAAGAAAGAAAGAAAGAAAGAAAGAAAGAAAGAAAGAAAGAAAGAAAGAGAAAGAAAGTAAGTTAGTTAGTTGAGTCAGACCCTGAAACACTGCTACATCTGGGGAATGGGACCAGGTGCCTGGGGAACGGGAGTAAGAGGGAGACTTCTCCAAGGACAGCATCCCCGGTCACACTAAATTAGCATCGTTAACATGAATTTTCTTGGTTCTGCAGCTGTGCTTGTCAAATATTTTGTAAGGACGCTTTGATGCAGGGACCAAAGATATGAGATTTCTACCTGATTCGAGGTTTTCACACATTTTGGGAATCAACATGAAAAAGCTCATTGAAAATGCAGGGGAGGATGAGCCCTGTTGCTTCAGCTGAGAACGCCGAATCGCACGTTACACTTTTTTGTGAGATACTGAGACAGGTGACTTGGTGCTTGAGTTGCTAGTCCTTCTCGAAGAAAACAGGAGCAAAGGGGTTCTCAGGGAAAGGGTATGGCCTGACCGCGCGCTCCTCAGAGGGGACTCTGTCCGTGCAGCACTCCAACAGCTACAGGGTCTTGGGAGTGCTTTCCACGGGATTCCTGTGGCTGAGCATCTGGCTGCTCGGGCCCTGCCAGACTCCCAGAATCCCAAGCAGGAGGCTCGGGCAGATTTGTAATGAGGCGGCGGAAAAGGGTGCCAGGAGAGGCTGGGGTTTGCACCGAGCTCCATCGCACAGAAGGGCATTCAGAAGGAGTGGGCACCGGTGCGGAGCTCCGAGCAAACAGAGCCCCCAGGACAAGACTCCGGGGGGGAGCAAGGAGCAGGCCGCGCGTGGACCCCGACTGGCTTAGACACCACGGGGGAGGCCAGGGCTGCGACGCTTCTCAGCCCCGCTCAATCTCCAAATGGCCCAGGGACCAAGGCAGAAGGACATTCTCTCAGCAAAGCCAATAAATACCTGCGCCATTGCAGAAGTGGGAACAGAGCTCTGGTCAAACGTTTGACTACTTGACAGTCTAATGAGATGGCCTGAAAGTCTGGACTGCTTGTAATAAAAATATTTTTAAAGTTATGTAACTGGGTCACCATGGAGTTTTTCCCTTCTTGTAAATATTACATAATTACGAGAAGGAAACACACTTGTTTAAGGAGGGGGAGGCAGACAAATTGGCTCAAGACACAAATCTGGGAATGGAGGCTGCTACAAGATACCTTCCAGAAGGTAATCTGGGAACTACAACCATGACAAAAGTCTTTAAAAACAGCCTCATTAGTGGAAGTTTGTTAAACCAAGGCTGCCGCAGGATACACACACTGGACCTTGCAGTTTGGGGCTTATTTCAAAATGCCGTGAATAAGACCCATGCCGCCCACATTTCCAGAGTATTTAGAACACTCCTTGGTTGTTTAAAAACCTCAGTCCCCATGGTAAAAACCAAGCACATAAGTACCAGGTTTGGTTTACTTTTCATTTCTCTTTCAATGTCTACCCACTACCATGAAGAAGATACCAGCCCCTCTGCTCAGTGTCTGGAAAACAGAAAGCCCCCTCCCTTTTATTGTTGTTTTACTTCAAGATGGGGGGACGCAGAAAGAAGACAGGGCGATGTGGCCTAGTCCTCCAAAGGACCCCCAAATGTGGCTGGGGACACAGACAAATGATGAACCATACCTGTGACAGGAGATAGAGAGAAACTGGCAGGCTGATCTTCGGGCGTTCTCCTCCCTAGTGAGGATTAGGGGAAAGAGACAGAGAGAAGTCCAGGTCACACATGCGAGCAGCACAAAATACATGAAGCCAAAAGCCACCTGTCTGAAGGTGAGACGCCCTGTCCCCCACTTCCCTCACGCCCCCAAGGCTGTTCTTTCCTGGTACTAGTGTAAAGTCCACTCTGCAAAATAAATTCGCAATCTAATCCCATCCGATACCATTCTCCAGGCCTCTGTTTTTCCACCTGAGAAATCCTTCACCATTAGTCACGAATTAGAGGCTGGGTCCAAGAGAAGAACTCTAGCTCCTTAAATTACCAGGAATGTGAGTTTCCCTTAGCTGGGGCACAGAGCCCACTGCCCCACAGGAGAGGCCTCTTCTCAGGAAGAGCTTTCAAAATGGGGCAAGGAGGGGTTGAGGTACTCTGGCCTCGGAAAAGCCCCTCGTTTGTACTGAACTTCAACGTGCTCCATCCTGTATCAACCCTGTGAGGATCTTCAGGACCCTGCTGTGGTTCACAGAGGTTAGCTGCCTTGGCCAAGGCCACAGAGTGAGGAAAGGGAAGAAGCAGAATTTGAACCCAGGTCTGAAAACTCCAAGTCCCATGCTTTCTCTCAGCCTCCCAGAGCTACCTCTGAGAGATCTGGTTAGGGCTGCAATTTTTTTCTATTTACTGGTTTTTAGAAACAATCTCCATGTTCCATCTCCAAAAAGAAAGCTACAACCCCCCGGGGCACATCCGCAGAGGCCTGAGCCCCCGCATAGTAACAAACTGGCTCCAGCCTGCCTCCTGCTGAAGTCTCTGCCCCTGAACTCTGGAAAAGACTACTCCTGGTAGGATCTGAGAACCGCCAGCTCAGAACGCCCCGGGGGATGTTGTGGGGGAGGGGGGGGGAGACAGGGTAAAGATGCACACTGCTGGCCCACTACAGATCCACTGAGCCAGAATCCCTGAGATGGAGAGCGGGCCCCCGGGAATGTGCATTTCAATACCCACATGGGATTCTGAGCCTAAGTGCGGACAGTCACTGCTCTGGGATCTTTTCCCGAAGCGCACTCCATCCCTTCCCACCCATTCTGTGCAAGTTCTGTGGCTGGCTGGATCTTCTGCAGATCAATCTGCTCTGGCGGCTATCAGAAGTTACTGGGGATGAGAATACCTCCAGAGAAAGATGCACAGAAACCAAAAACCTAGGTTTCCTGTTTCCTTCTGGTGTCAGTGTTCTTTTCTCATTCACTTTTATAGCTCCCCCCACCCCCCACAACACACACACACTCCCTCCCAGACTTCCCTCTCTCCACCTACCCCTCCTCCCCCAGGGAATAAAAGGAAAGGAAAGAAAACCAGTGTGCTTTGAAAGCATCTCTCTCAGGCTCGAAGCCTTGGTCCCTTGCAAAGTTTGGTCCTATTCAAGGGAACCGTTCCTCCCCCTTCCTCCCCCTGAAGACAGCCCTCAGCCCACAGGCACGGCGGGGCCAGGCCCCAGCCCCACCTTGTCCCGGTTCTCCAGGGAGTACACATAGAGGGGCAGGAAGAGCCTGTTGAGCAGATGGTCTGTGAGCACGTCGTTGAGGAACTCACAGTTGATGATCAGTATGTCATTGAGATAGTGCAGGTGGTCCAGGTGCTCGGCCACCAGGTCACTCAGCTTCCCCCGATTCCGGTGCCTGCCAAGGAAAAGGACGGCCTTAGCCTGGAAGCTGAAGCACAGAGCCTTCGGGCCTCGGCCTGAGACTTAGGTCACTGGGAGTGTTTCATTCATACAACAAATATTCACACAACAAGCAGGCTCAAGGGACACTTACACTGGCCCTACTGGCGGCACACACAAAGGGAAAATGGGCAGGTACACTGCAATCGATTGTGGGGGACTGCTGGGGTCCCCCCACACTCTGGGGGCCTCACTATAACTCACCCACCGCCACCACTACAGCCCAAAACAAAAATGGGTAAATAAAGCAAAAACCAGCTCCCTTAGCAAGCCATTCCACAAGAGCAGCAGCTCGTCAGCGTGGCAAGATCCCCCGCCTCCTGAGATAAGGAGTATTAATGGGGCAATAAATCCTTGCTAATTAAAATGCTCAAGAGGAGTTCCAAAGAGAAAAGCAGGCCTCAGCAACCACATCCAACCCCCTGGCCCTGACCATGTGGAGGGCACAGCACAAAGATGTGACCCTCGACCCCAGGCCCCAGGGAGGTGTCTGTCTCCTTCCAGGAAAGCAACAAGCATGCTGCTTGGGCCCTATGGGTCGTCAGTCCCCCACCTGCCAAGGACAGAACCCCCCAAAACAGCTAGTAGGCACAGTTTCACTACCCCCAAAGTAGTACCACTTGCAAAGAGCAATGTAGCTGGGGTAAGACATTTTGTTTGTCTTATCATTATTACTCAAGTAATAGATGGTCATTTCAGAAGATGGGAAATTGAAGAAGAAAAAGCAAAAAGACATCAAGGTCTCCTAGTCCAACCACTAAGAGATAACATTTTGGGACTTGTGACCCTACAGTCTGTTTTCTTATTCCCATTTCTATGTCCCCCTATAATCACGTCTAAATGCAAGTATTATGTATCTATCCATCTAACCATACGTGCTTTAAAAAAAAAAAAGCAAACATAGGATCAATTTTGTTTCTTTCATATAATTTTTAAAAATTCTTTCCTCTTATACTTTAATCAACTATTTAACGAACATACATAGCAAATACATGTCGTAAAGGCTAACAGTAGGATGAGTACCTAGGAGCCCATCACCCACCTGAGACCATGTTTTGCAACCTTTTCCCCCATTTAACAAGATACTGTGGGAATTTTTCCTCCGTAAAGATAGTTAACACACTTCCCTTTTTAAACCTTTAGTTTAAAAAAAATATATGCAGATGGGTTTAAAAGTTAAAGGGTATTGATAAGCTGATGATAAAATACAGCAGCTCTGGCCCAGCCTCCCCCACCCTGCCTGCTCTCCAGAGAAGGCAGGTTTTCACTTTTGAGCTGTTTCTGTGGATAGTTCCCCCCACACCTCTAGAAAATCTGCAAGATCGTCTATTTTGAATTTGAACCATTGTAGATATCGTGTAATGACCTCCTGTTACGATGAAACCCTTGGCGTTCCCTCCCCCCCCCCCAATAGTCATCAACAACTGGAGTTGACATCATCACGACCGTTCACTGCAGGGCCACAAAGAGGATGAGGAGTCCACTTCCTTCCTGGAATAACTTTTTGTCTTTTCTGGAATCAAGTGCTACATTATGTGTCACATCCATGACCACTCATCTCCATAAGGTCCTGCTTTTCCCAAATGCCCTGTTGGATCTGCCACCCACCTACCCCCGCTTCTTTCCCAGTACTGGGGCTCACATTCGATGGCTTTAGCCCCATCCCCCATGAGACCTCCTTCCTGGATCCCCTTATCACCAGGGCTCTGCTGAGCCGTCACTCTGGAGCAGTGGTTCTCCCCGGAGGGCGATTTTACCTCAAGGGAGACATCTGGCCATGTCTGAGGACGTTTGGGGTTGAAACAACCGGGAAAGGGGCACCGCTGGTATCTAGTGGGTAGAGACCAGGGATGCTGCCAAAGATCCTACAGCTGATAAACAGAGCAAACTGGAGAAGTAAGGAACGGCAGGACAGCCCCCCAGAACCCAGAATTCCCTAGTTCCAAAGAGCGATACTGCTGACTTGGAGCAACCTTGCTCTTGAACTTGCAGTCATCGTTCTAGGGCCCAAATCACCACCTTAATCTGTTGTGCTGTTTGGTTTTTTTAACAGATTCACCGAGATATAATTCCCATACCATAAAATTCTCCCATTTAAAGTGCACAATTTAATGGTTGTTAGTACATTCGCAGTCTTGTCCAACTGTCCTCCCGATCCGCTTTAGAACATTTTTAACTCTCCTCCCCTAACAGCCCTGTATTCCCATTTCCCGTCAACACACCTCCTCCTTCAGCCCTGGGGAACCACTAGTCTACTCTCAGTCTCTCCAGACTGACCTGTTCTGGGCATTTCATATAAATGGGGTCACACAGAGTGTGGTCCTTAGCATCGGGCTTCCTTCCTTCACCGATCATCGCGCTCTCCCGGTCCAAGCAGGGCGTGCCCAGCGTCAGGCGTGCCACGTGTCAGCCCTTTGTTTTACTGTTGAGAACTATCACAGCGTATGCAAACACCGCGTTTTGTTTATCCGCTCACCAGGTGGCAGAGCATCTTACTCTTTTTACCGGCTGCCTGCCACCCCATTTACAGGTGTGCTGAATTCAGTAACCTCTTCCGCTCTAGGAGGTATGAGAGTTGTTTCTAACTTTCCACAGTTATAAAAAGTAGAAAGGCGGGTGGAACCTTTCAGAGAACAGAAGTCCACATTCTGCCAACACACAGGTGGGGGAGTTTTGCACTAGTGTTTTATTTGTCCTCGATGAAAATGGAATTCTCCCCTAACTACACTCTCTGCCTGGGAAGCCCCCCCCAGCCCCACCGGCGGTCACTTACTCCTCATCGGTCTGCACACAGTTATCAAGTTCGATCACGTGGCTCCCAATGAACCAGACCAAATTGGAGAAGTAAGGAACAGCAGTTTTATCTCTGATATAGTGCAGCATGGCCTGGTTATCCACTGAGAAAATTCACAAAAAAAAAGAAGAAGAAAAAAAGTCAAGCTACCAAAAATAACTGGGGGAGATTTAAAAAAAAAAAAAAAGCCACAATGCAAAAGCTCTCTGCTATAATCTGAACCTTTTCTGTCTTTCCTGGGAATACTTGAAAAATGGTTATCTTATTCATGAAACCAGACACATCAAGGCAGTTCTTATGCTATTTTTATAATTAACAAAATGAATTAATTGGGCTAAACATTAATACTGCAATCAGAAAGCCTACTTCTCAGCAATGCATTTAGCTTGACTGTAATGGAAACCACGCCATTCTCAGGCAAGTTTCCTGTATTTACATGTAAGGATAAGTTAAGAAAGCAGAAAACCAGAAGTTAATAACTTACATGACACTGGAATAAGGAACACGGGAATCGTCATTGAAGGAAAGGCAAAAAACAGACAACAGTTAACAGGGTTAGGAACTGGGATGGTGAGACAGTTGCTCAGAGGGACAGAGGGCTAGGGCAGGAGGCATCTAAGGATATAGGCTGGAAGAGAACAAGAGAGAGGAGAGAGCAGGGGCTGCAGAACTGGGGCTCCGACCAGGGCACAAACTCAGAAGCCTGCTGGGTGGGCTGGTGACTCAGTGAGTGAGGCCGGGAGAGCCAGCCTGTGAACTAGGGAGCCCAGGCCTCGACCCCAGGGAGAGGCGCTGCTTGTCAGCACCAGCTCACCACTGCCCTACAAGACTGTGGGCCCAGAGCAGCCAAGTCTCTACTTTCAAGTCAGAAATCCAAAAAATGACCCAAGAACTCGCCGTGTTTAAATACTGGCAACTACGTATCTTTTCAAGGAATACCTAAGCCAATCTAAACACGTCTGAGGGCTGGATCCAGCTCTCCGGCCCTCAGTTTGCGACCCTGGGCAGGGGCCCACCTGCCCAGGCTCTTCAATTTAACACAATCCCAGAACTAAGCTGGAGCGAGTCCCTGAGGAGCTCCCCCCAACCCCAATTAGGGGTCAACTTAAGTAATAACATCATGACTCATAACCCGTGAAGGTCAAAGCCCTTTAGTCCTTGAGAATATGGAGTCCCAGCTCCAGTGTGGTGACTCCAGGGGGAATAACCCCAGTGTCAGGCAGAGAAGGCGTGCCGTCGGAGGCCAGTTTCAGGCCGGGAAACTTGTGTCCAGGCACCCTTTGTGCCAAGGTGGGCAGGAACCCATGCAAGGGCTTTCTCCCGGGGCGATGTTTTGGGCATTAAGTACATCTGGACAAAAGGACAATTTGTTGGGCTTTGCAGTAGGTTGAGAATACAATGCTGCCCCCTGCCGTTAGTGACATGAAATGCTTCTATGCATTATTTAAAGATTCCACAACCCCAGACTGTACTTAAGTACACTTTACAGCCTGAAACACAAAAGTATAAAGACGACATTTAAAAGATAACTTCGCTTTATCTAAGTATCACATGGCTGCTCGGAGTCCCACATATGCCTTTCTTAGGACATTACTACTACCATGTGTCTCTGTACGGAGACTTCAACATGCAGGACTGAGCGCACTCGAAGGCAATGGAACAAAACTTCACGGAAGGGGCCAGTTAAATGTTCCATGATCACAAGCCTTTCATGGGACATGCAACCCCAGCTGTCATACACGAGCTCCCTGTCCCCACCGGAGAAGTGTGTATACAGACTCATGAGAGCAAGCCCCAGCTGTCAAGTTAGAAATCAGACGAGGCATGAGCACCTAAGGAACCTTACCTTTGTAGACGTTCAAAGTGATGGTTCTTACAGCAATTCTAACCATGCTTTCAGGGTGATTGAAAAACTTGATGGCTTCTGTGTACAGGGCAAAGTCATTAGTGTGCTAAAAAAGAAAAAAAAGAAGCACCAACGACAAGTTACAAACCCATAGGGCAGGCCTCCCCTCACCCAGCTTCCTGAATCCTATCAGACTTCTGTAAAAGACGAAAAAACCATTATCCCCCACGAACCTCAAGCTAGTGATTCATTCCCAGAGAGGGGATGTGCAAAGGAATGGCAAGGCGAGACCGTCCCAGAACAAATACAGAAAGGGTCCCGACAATGCCAGACCTGGGCCTGTGATCTCTTCTGCCGCTTTGCAGCTGTGTGCTGTAAAATTTCAAGCCTCTGTGCCTTCGTCAAAAAAATGGGGATAACAATTCCCACTTCACGGCTGCTAGGAGTCACTGAGATGATTTCAGGGGGTGGGGCCTCCCACCGGACCTCCTACCTAACAAGCACTCAGCACCAAGACTGGTTGTTACAATTAGAGGCCACTTCAACTACTGAAAGGCAAGTGTGAAGTTTTACGACATTCGGAATCTCTTCTGGCTATGACACATTTCTCCATTTAGAAACACTAAAA
The DNA here is from genome assembly GCF_023065955.2 of Ursus arctos. Classification (NCBI taxonomy): domain Eukaryota; kingdom Metazoa; phylum Chordata; class Mammalia; order Carnivora; family Ursidae; genus Ursus; species Ursus arctos. Next base: position 74,208,234 of record NW_026622874.1, on the reverse strand, counting down.
GTAGGGGTGCCCGGGTGGCACAGCGGTTAAGCGTCTGCCTTCGGCTCAGGGCGTGATCCCAGCGTTCTGGGTTCGAGCCCTACATCAGGCTCCTCGGCTATGAGCCTGCTTCTTCCTCTCCCACTCCCCCTGCTTGTGTTCCCTCTCTCGCTGGCTGTCTCATCTCTGTTAAATAAATAAGTAAAATCTTTAAAAAAAAAAAAAAGAAAGAAAGAAAGAAACACTAAAAGTAGACACGTAATCATGGAGGAGGAGGGTTTGGGGAATCTGCTGGCATTAAAAAGATATCATCAGAAGGGATCAAAACAGTTCAGAAATATAGAACTGCACTGCTGGGGCCTTAAGAAAAGCAGGACCGGATCTGGGCCTAGAGCCGCACGGGACGAGCTCTGCTGCCCTCTCCTGGCCAGTTTTCCCACATGGCTCTGCAACCTTGCACCAAGGGCACCGGTGGGCAGTGAGGGCGTAGGGAAGAGGCAACAACCAACCTACAGCAAGGTGACAACTGTCTAAGGAGGACGATGCCACGCAGAGCACTAGATGTGTACCCTAAGCAAGTGGTAGCTGTAGCACTGACCCACATATGAGGAAACTGAGCCCACCTCAAAAATAAGGCTCTTAGCTCCTCTGGTGACCAGCAGGATGTTCTTCCAGAAGCAAGGCTCTGGCCCCAGAATCTCAGGGTCTTGCCCTCCCATCCTGGGGAACACAGGCCCAGCTGTACCTGAGTGGAGGTACCTCTCTTTGGACTGAATTTCATCCACCTGGGGAGCCTCTGGCACAAAGCAAAGACCACCTACATGTCTCTGGACAGGTTTAATGAGCGCCTACCATCTGCCAGAAACCGGACCACGCAATGTTAATTTTTCAAACTGCCATACATTATGTGGTTGTGGCTGACAACTAATATTTCTTCCCTCGGAGACCAGTCCTTCCCCACTCCTAATCTAGACAAGGAAAACCAAGGTTCAGGCCGTTCTGGCCGCATCATGTGGGGACAGCTAAATAGATTTTGCTCACACTCAGGGACTATGTTTGAGAGGATGGTCTGCCTCTAGAGAGAGGCTGTACAGCATACATGACTGCCGATCAGAAGACAGCTGCCATGCAGACAGCACGTGGCTGTGCAGCAGCCCACCTCCAGGACGGCCCAGTGACCATCACGGCCTGTACTCAGGCCTCTCCCACATGGAGTCAGGGCCCACCTGTGTGACCTAAATAATATGGCAGGAAAGATAGTGTGTGGCCTCTGAGGCTGGGTCACAAAAGCTCGGCTTGGTCTCTTAGATGGTCTGTGCGGGGGGAAAGCCAGCTGCCACGCCATGAAGGCACTCAAGCAGCCGCTGGAGAAGCCTACGGAACTGAGGCCTCCCACCAGCAGCCACAGGAGGGGTCCTTCTTGGAAGCAGATCCCCCAACCCATCCAGGCTTCACATCTAGCCTCATGAGAGACCAAGCAGAGCTGCCCTGCGAGGCTGCTCCCAAATTCCCAACACCCTGCGAGGGAGTGTGGCACGATGCTGACCAGGAAGACACAGCAGGAAGTCTGCTGGGGGGCTTCTGGGAAACAAGTGTTTTTGGAGGTCAGAAAGGAACACAAGAAGGGAAGCAATCTCTTCAGGCTTTTTGGCAGTGGTACATGAATATGTGATGTTTGGAGCTGCTGCAGCCATCATGAGACCATGAGGGGTCGAGCCTGAGGACAGTTGCCAACTGTACGGTCAGCAGAGCAGGCAGATACAACAGCCTACATCCTCAATAAAGCGGCTGAGCCACAGGATGAACCAGCCCGAAGACAGCCGGCATCGGTACCTTCTAGTACGTGAGATAAACTGACCTTAGCAAGTACCTGTTCACTGGGAAAACAGCAGCAATTTATTTGCTGAAATTGCTAGTAATTCTCCCAAGGAATACCAGGAACATTAGCTGGTAAAGGACAGCAATGGCTGTGATTTTAAGGAGCCAGGTACATAATAGGGGCTTTGAAGACATCATCTCATTTAATCCAACCCCTGGAAAATCCTGCAAGGTGTGGATCATCATTCCCCTTTCTCAGAGGAGAAGACTGAGGCTCAGAGGACGGAGACTTCTCTGAGGTCACGCAGCAGGTCATGTGTTTTTCCCACAGAGCAACACAACCCTGAGTTAACTTTCAGGCACTTCTTCCTGCTGAGAATGCAATGCTCTTGGGTAGTACAAACTAATGTTTACATTAAAAACAGAGGTAACTTTCAAATTAAAAAAAAAAATGTTTTTAAAGCAGGTCAAAATCTAACAGTGTCACTAAGATCAAGTAACGGTGAGCACACAAGCGCTTTGTCAACAGACACGAGGCCACCTGGCCCGAAGGTCCTGCTCTGACCGGCTAGCTTCCCGCCCCAACGTACCCCTCTGGCATGCACTTACCTCATTGTAAAAGAAGTGGACGGTGTGGTTGTTGAGTTTTAACGAAAGTGTTTTCAGGAACGATATATAATATGCCATAATCTCCTCATCGGAAAAGTCAAACTTATGGACAATGATAGAATTTACATAGTTATTAGAGAGCAAATAATCTAGAGGGAGGAAAAAAAACACAAAGCAAAATAGGTTAATTCGTGCTGGAGGCAAGCCAAGCAGACAAAGTCAGGTAACAGAGGACTCTGAATGTGCTCGAACCCATCAAGCTTCTGGGTCGCTGGGGCGTAACAGGCCAACAGGGAGCAGCTTCACCTTAGCCAGCACAGAAATCAGGCACCCACTATGCACAGCCTCAAGAAAGTTCAAGAGCCATGAGAGAGAAAGGCCTGGGCTACCCTTTCTTCCTACACCAAATAGAAAAAACATCTGAACACTTTTTTCCTTGCTGGCGAAGTTCAACATAGAGCTGGGGTGGGGCAGATGTGCTGGTGTGTGGGCATTTTCACAAACCACCCACAGATGGGGGGGGGGAAGCACTGGATTTTATTAAAAGCTGTTCCATGTTGCCATCAAGAGTCACATTGCCATCCCCAAAGGCTGCAAAGGGCTACATGGTTTTTCTCCTCCCATATGGCAGCGTGATTTCCTAAAAGCTGCTTTATGCCTAACCCCCACTACGTGCCCAGCACCAGGCTGAGCGCTTTACATCATCACCACAACGATCCGATCCGGCCCAGCAGGTTCGTTCTCCCCATTTTGCAGAGAAATAAAAAAAAATTCAGAGAGGTTGATTGACTTTCCAGAGGTCACAGAGACCATTAGTCCCAGAGACAGAACTGGAAGTCAGGTCCTAGGTCAAAACCTGTGTCAGTGTCATGCACTAATGGGGATGAATAATGAATGGGTGGTGAGGGCCTGACGCGCTAGGGATAACTGCAGAATGGCCACCCCCCTCCACACCCCCAGCCCCTGCACAAGTGCAGGCCCGGCACCGGGGGAGCCTCAGACTGTGCAAGGGAAGCTGGAAAACATCTGAATGCTGCATGCCCTGACTCTGCCATGCCGGCCATGGGACCAACTGGTTCTTCACGACGGACTGGCGGGCTGCAGCCTATGGGCCTGCAGTCCGCGACCCTGGCCTGGGGTCCTTTCCAGGCAAGTCCTGGAATCCTCACCAGCCACCCTGCAAAGCGGGCGCTGCCACCCCTACTGTGTGTCCTGTAGGCTGCCAGTCTGAGAGCTCTACACCATCCTACCGCCCCCCCCCCACACACACCAGTGGTTAAAGGCAGAACAGGACCAACACCCACACCTGCAGGCATTCACGGTCAGGCAGTAAAGCTCAGTCGTTTGGAGCCTGGCTGCTCAAAGTCTGATCCTCAGACCTGCAGCCCAGCATCACCTGGAGCTGGTCAGACACGAGGAATCTTGGGCCCCGGCTCCGCCCACCGACTCTGGGGTGGACCTGATACGCTCCACATGTTAAGGAGCCCTGCCTGTATTTCAGAGGCCTTGCATTCGAAGGGGACTTAGATACACACTGCCCCTGCCATCTCCTAGCTGGGTGACCCTGGGAGAGCCGCTTACCCTCCCCACTCTCCAGTTTCCATGTCTAAAAACAGGAATACCAGTACCTTCCTCAGGGGTCTGCTGTGAGGATAAAGCAGATGAAGCACTAAGGAGAGTGAGGGGCACAAAGCAAGCACACAGCAATGGCAGCTGCCACCATTTCTCTTAGTGCTGTTATGCGGAGACCCCTAATCTCCACCACTGAGCCTCCAGCCACCAGGACTGAATACAGTTGCTCTTAGGGGGAACAGAAAAGAGACCGTTATTTGGTGCCAAAGAGGGACCCAATCTAAACCAGTCAAAGTACAACTAGAAAGGCTGACATCACCAAACGCACCCCAAAGAGCCATCCAGGAGCACAGGGCGGCGAGAAGGGCCATGGCAGGGCCCGCTGCTGGGTCCTGCTCAGAAGCCAGCTCTCCAGGAAAGCCACTGCCTTCAGAAAAGCATACTGGGTATTCTTGGCTTTACAGACAGGCCCTGAAGTCTGTAGTCGTAGCACGGTTTTTCAGTACCTCCTGATTCTAACAATTTCTGAGGGAAATCTTGGGGCTCCAAGAGAGGAGGCAGTGGGTCTGGGGTGGGGGTCTTAAGAAGCTTAATTGACTTAAGTGTTTAAAAATGATATTATATACACCATGTAAGGACCATCCAGATCAAAGAGAACATATTTCTATCTCCACAGAAGGCTCCTTGACACCTGCCCAGTCAATCCCCTCTCCCAACAAGAAGCCCTGGTTTGACTCGGATCACACAGACTTGTGTTGCCTGTTCTAGAGCTTCATATCCAGGGACCACACAACATGCACGCTTCTCGAGTCTGGCCTCTGGCACCAGTCACCACATCCGAGAGGCGTCCGCGCTGCCGCACGCAGTGGCAGTAATTCACTCCTTTCCTCCATTTTGCTATGTAGTGTTCTATTCTTTGCACAGGCCACAACCTACCCGCCTAGAATCTTCACTGGTAACAAGCAACCCAGGTGATGCTGAGGCCTAGAGCCCTTCTTCCTCATTCTGTCCTGGCTGTGGCTGGGGATGAATGAGCTGGCAGGAGAATGGACTACAGAGATGTCACAGGGAGCCCCACTGTGACTGGTTGGCGGCTTCCGGGCCACCAGAGGCACAGACGCCGATGCTGGCAGCTTCAGACAGACAACCATGAGCCTTTTAGCTGCACTCTTGAGCTGGAAAAGCCACATGCTCCCATCATTCCCCAGCGGGGACTTTTCCAGGGCCTCCACAGGATGACTCTGTGGGTGGTGGGGGCCACCGTGGGGCCAGCTGAGGTGCCTCTATTATACGGCTGGGATTTTTCTACTACCCCCTCACTGGGTGGCCAACTTTCTGTGGTATCCTTTTCTCAACCCAGGAGTCGCTAAGTAATCTCAGTCTCTCGGGCCCTCTGTGACTTAGGTCACCGAACCGGACAGGCAACAGGTGCATATGTGAAATGGCTGCTGGTAATAGTGAAAACCCGGAAACCACCTCGATGGCTATAGGCAGGTTGAAAAACTCAGGGCTCAGCGAGATACAGCTCCGGAGCCAAATTAGGTGGGGGGCATGTGAACGGGCTGCATGAAGATCTAAGATACAGCAGGAAGTTGGAAAAACAGAAAACAAATGGCAAAATGGTATGTGTCCGCTGAACTGTGAAGGAGAGGCTCTGCGGAACTTTTGCTTTCTATACTCTCGTGCCGGTTGATTGGGTTGTTGTTGTTTTAGAACGAAGACTTTTCTTCCTACGATTGGAAAATGAAAATAAAAGCCAAAGTCACGTGTCCCCCTCACCCCCACCAATCGAAGTGCTGTAAAAGCAGTGATGTCTACTGCTTCTGCAGGGCTTACAAAAGCGCTCCGGTGGGTTCGCTCTAAAGACAGTGGCGTCTGCCTGCTTTTCTTACAGCGCAGCACCCTTTCCAGTCCTAATCTGAGAAAAGCCACGTGACCCAGAAACTCCAGTATTTTCTACCACCCCAACTACCGTGGCTAGCTGGGCTGAGGCAGCATTACCCGAGAACAGACATTTGGGGGAATGCTGGATTTAACGATAAAAGCAGCTCAAGTGGCCGCCTCCATCTGCCAGACCCCAGGCTCCGTTCTGCACATCCACTGTCACACTTAATCCTCAGACCACTCTATTCCCCAGATATGAGCATCATCTCCCCTTCACAGAAGCAGAAACCGCAGCTGGGAGCGGAGAGTCCACCCCCGGAGCACACCCAAGGCCACTGTGGCAGAGCCGGGCCTGGGACCTGGTGGGTCAGAGTCCAGGGCCTACACCCCTGAGCTGGGTCTTCCCCGCTCGGAGTTTTCAGAAACCGCACACAATTCATATCCAGGGTAACAAAAGCTGTTAACACGGGAAACCACTCAGGGAGAGTGAGTCAACTCACATTCGTGGGGAAGTGCAAGCAGAGACTCCTGGGATGGCAGCACCACCTAGTGGCCGCTTCCCAGAGCCACCGTGCACAGCCCTTCCCCGCCTCTCCCGCTTCCTCCTGAGCGGGAATGCCGCCATCTCTACCTCCTTTCACCCACCAGAAACTTTTTTCTAAACCCGTCTTGGGGACCTAGAGCCTGCCTTTGATACAGGCATTCAGTGACTTGTCTTCTCTTCCCGGCTCCTGGGGGGCAGGGCCTGGGGCCTGCAGTAGTCGTCTTAGAGTAATAAAGCGAGAGGTCAAGCACAAAGGAAGAGGAGCTAAACCTGGTTTCTTGCCCTGGGCACTGCTGACATTTTGGGCTAGATAATCCTTTACTGTGGGGGGCTCTCCTGTGCGTTGTTCAATGCTTAGCAGCACCCCTGGGCTCTACCCATCAGATGCCAACAGCACCCCCACACCCCCACCCATTACCACAACCGAGAATGTCCACAGGCACTGACAAATGGCCTCCAGGGGCACAATCACCCCTAGCTGTGGACCCTGAACTAACTTGGCTGCGCTGAAGCCGCTTCTGGATCCGGGCCTTGCTAGAGCTGTCACCATGGGCCATTGACTGGAACTCCCTGGGCACTAAGTGAGGGACAGACAGCACCTGCCTCGCAGGGCGGTTGTTTCAGATGAAGAGCTGGGGCTTAGTGAGGGCAGAGAAGCAGCTCCGAGCCGCACCCGGGCTCGTCAGGCAGTGGGGCTGAGGCAGGCAGGTCAGCTGCCAAAGCGCACGCCCTTGCATGCTTCTGGGCCATTCTTCTTCACCCAGCTGCTTCTAGTGCTTCTTCCACTGGCTGATGATTCAGCGACCTCAACCAGTTATAAAAAAAAAAATGTGAACAGCCCAGAATCACTGAGCAGAAGGGAACCCTCTCAGCCCTTCACGGCATGGTACCAGGCAGGGATAAACATGGTGTTAGGGACCAAACTGCATGCTACCACCATTCACACAGGGAAGCCCTAACCCCCACTGTGACTGTACTTACAGACAGTGGCTGCAAGGAGGTAATTAAGGTTAAACAAGGTCCTAGGGTGGGGCTCTGATCAAAGAAGACTGGTGTCCTTCTAAGAGGAAAAGACCCCAGAACTCTCTCTCCACGTGCGCACACACACACACACACACAAAGAAAGGCCACACCAGAAACAAGAAGATAGTCATCTACAAACCAGGAAGAAGGGAAGGTCTCACCAGAAACTACCCCTGAAGGCACCTTGGTCTTGGACTTCGCACATCCAGAACTGTGAGACAGAAAGCTTCTATCTCAGCCCCCAGTCTGGGGCATTTTCTTAGAGCAGCCCAAGCACATGAAGACATACACAGTAAGCACAGACATGCAAAACGCAACACGAAAACCACGCCGAGCGACACGCGCCAAAGCGCAGCAGTGAGGAGGCAAGGGTCAGGGACTGTCCTTACAAAGCGAGGTCTCGTGACTGATATTCTCAAAGAGGATGTTCAAGGTCTGCAGCAGCTGAACGCACACGTAGCGGCCTGACTTCTGCCGCAGGATGTTCAAGAAGAAAACGAACATGTTCTTCTCCAGGAAGAAGCTGGGGAGAGAAAGGGAAAGCATCAGCGGTTGGCTTCTACACGTGGAAATACCAATCATCCGCGGGCCACGTGCGCCGCACTCAGGCGTAGACCGCCCCGACTCCCAAAGGCATCTGCAGAGCAGCCCGATGACCCCGCCTGCAAGGCCCCGGCTTCCCCGCCGACGCCGTCCTTCACGGCAAAGGGCGGCCGCTCGCGCTCTCTCCCCAGAATGTGAGCACAGTGCTGATCCTGGGAAGCAGAACGGGGAAGATCTTTACACACTAAATGATTACACAGTGATCTACCTATGCTGAGAAACCCGCCAGCCAGCTCTTCCCATCCAATACTCTCTACCCTTAGTTTTCTTTACTAGGCCTCTTTCCTTTGCTTTCCTATCTTGGCATGTTAAACAGCACCACCTGGAATTTCCTACAAAGGGGCAAGATAACGCTAGCAAAAGTTTCCAAATCTTGGGGGAAAGAACTGGAAGGGATTGAAGGGGCTCATAGAAAAGAGGCAGCTACCCAGCCCCCAGGTCAGCTTCTGCCTTTCTTTTTCTAGACAGGACATCTGTGTACATGCAGCATGGAGACACAGACTTTTGGGGGTACACACTGGCTCTTTTAGTCTTGCAATGGAGATAGAACCCCCTGATGCCTTTCTTGAAAGGCAGAAAATGGTGTTTTCTAGTTATGTGTTCTCTGTATGCAAGCTAAAACCAGGTAACCACTCGTGTGGGTGACTCAGAACAGGTCCCTGCAGTCACGAGTGTCTGTCACTTGATTCTGGGGGTCTCTCTCCCCTCAGCTGTCAGTTCCACAGTGGCAGGATCACTGGCTCTTGTTCAGTGCTATGTAACTTCTGTTTGAATTCATGAAAAGGTAAACGAATCAGCAAACCAAAAAAACATGAATTCAAACCTTTTCCAATTCTGATTCTGGGAGCCTGTCTGCCTACAAATGCCCTGCAGGTTGATCCCCAGAATATCTCTCTCATTTGACCTCTTTTGTCTTCCTTTGCTTCGGGTTGAAGAAATTAGTGACTCCCAAGCATCCCCCAAGAAGCTCACTGCAGCACCATGACCAACTTGGGAACCTGTTAGAATGTTTGTACCTAGATCAGGCTCAGGGACAGATTCTGCATGTCTAGCGTGAAATCCAGGAGCCTGGATTTTTAAAACTCCCTAGGAGAGGCAGGCCTTCCTTGGAAAAATGGCTAATTCTAGATGTGGGGCAGGGAAAATACAAGATGAGCCCCCAGCATCTTAGAGTACAGGAAAGTAAGGAAGTGCTCAAAAAAACCAGGATAGGGTGTGTCGAATGGACACGGGCCCAAACCTGAAAGAGCCCCCAGTACCCAAAGCTGGAACTGGAGCAACACAATAAATAATACAGTATTGGATCCAAAGTCTGCTTTAATCCAATAACACAGTATTGCATTTTAATTTAATATTAATGACACAACACTTAATAACACCGTACTAGATCCACAGTGTACTTTAACCAAAGTATAAAATAAACATCCACAGCCCATATTGATATAAGTAAACCGGGAGAAGAGACAAGTCTTCCATGCAGAAAAATTTCAAATAATATATGTAGATACTAACCCCCCTTCCAGAAGGCGGAGCTAAGTTCTCATGCCCCCAGGTGGGCTAAATTGAGTGACTCTTTCAAAGATCAGGGTAGGGAAAGGCGAAAAGAATAGGTTTACAGTAGAAAAACCTGGCCGACACCACCTTAACCAAGCCACCAGATTAACCTCACCAGAGAGCAGGTGGAGATCCTGACTGCTGACACTGTGGGATGAGAAGCGCCACGCACCTGTGTGGTGTTCTTCCCCATAAACCCCGGCTAATCATGAGAAAGGCATCACCCCCCAGACGGGGGTAAGGGCCCTTCTACAGGACCCTTGGCCGGTGCTCCTCCAAACCATCAAGGTCAGGAAAACAAGACTGAAAATCTGTCGCAGCTCGGAGGAGGCCGGGTAGACGTGGCCACTAAATGGACTGTGTGAGCCTGGACCGTGCCGCTAGAGCAGCAAGCGGGGCTTCCAGAAAAACTGGCGAACTCCAGTTCAAGTCGGGAGTGTACTTAATGCTAACATACCAGGGTTAGCTTCTGTTTCCCCAAACGCACCCCAGTCAGATAAGACATTGACAGCGGGGGAGACAGGGTGAGGGGTGTTTGGGAACTTTCTGTACCATCTTTGTGACTTTTCTATAAATCTAAAATTATTCTAAAATGAATGGATTAAAAACAAGTTCTCCTGGGGACCCTATTGGGGAGCCATTTAGGAAGCACTGGGCCTCTCAGGGCTCAGCGGTTTTTCTGAGACAAAAGATGGGCTCAGAAAGTCCACTCTAGTCAAAGGGGACACAGTTTCTAACCTTTAATCCAGAGGTCATTCACATTTCCAAAACAGACACCAACCAACCTATTACCCATGATCCTCAAAAGAAGCCAGCCCCGTTTGCAGACAACACCTCCCTCTTTATTCACGTTTTTCTTTGGGGAAAAGGCCAGCGTCACAGGTTTGCATTTTCCACGAATAGCTTTATCTTGGATAACCCTACTGATGAAAACAGAGAGCTGTCTGGAAAATCAGAATATCTAGTAAGACGCCAGGCTGGAAACGGAACACCTTTATTTGTTTTAAATGGGTTTTTTAAGTGGCCTCAATACTTACAGTTGAGATTATTTTATATAAGAATAAAATCTGTATTTGGTGGTTGTCATAACCCAGATCCCTCTGCACTCAGACAGAGACAGGTCTACTGGGGAAGCTGTCCACAGCTTCTAGCCTTTTTGCTTTTTAACTGTCCAATAATACGGACATCTTTATGAATTACCGTGTGCTAATGATTCTTGAGTGCCTACTCTGTACCAGGCACTGGGCAGGAACTTTCTCTCTAAAGATGTGGAGGGGCACCTGGATGGCTCAGTCGGTTGAGCATCCAACTTTTGATTTCAGCTCAGGTCATGATCTCAGGGTTGTGAGACCAAGCCCTGCGTTGGGGCTCTGCACTGGGCATAGAGCCTGCTTAAGATTCTCTCTCTGCCCCTGCCCCCCTTTTTAAAAAAATGAGGAAACTGAGGCTGGCTTACAACTGCTCATCGAGGAAGTACACGAATGAGGAGAAGCCCCTTCGCTGCTACCAGCTGTGCGACCCTGAGCATACATGGCGATGCTCATGACAGGAGGGCCTCCACCCGGGAGCAGTTGGGAGACTTAGATTATCTCACCGAGAGCTCAGCACTGGGCCTGCCCAGCAGTAAACACAATAAATATGAGCTCTTCAGGTCTCTCCAGGGCAAGGTCCTTTCAGTTCACACAGAAGCTAACTTCCCAGGACATTTTCACCTTCCGCTGGGGGAGACTGTCGGACACTATTTGGAAAATTATCCATCACATTTTCAGATTTTTCGAGAGACACTCATTTCCCTGACGTTCCCACTGCCAGCTTACGTTTCTCCAGTGTTTCAAGGACACTTTATATAGAGATACAGATACAGATCTGCTCAAGACCCAAATGGGTGTCAAATCCTGACGTCATCAGGAATGACTCATGGCATACATTTCAAAGGAAGGAGAAAAATATTCAAAGGAAGGAGAGTCAAAAAACAAAAAACACTGGAAACCCTTACTCAAATACAGAGCTGTCATTTTGATCTCCCCAGATCAGGATCTCAGTGATGGAACGGATGGTCTCCACGAGCAGGTTCCGGTTCTGTTCTGTGACTGTGGTGTTTTTGGTCAAGACGTGGTACAGATACCTGACAGAAAGGAAAGAAAATTAAGGATTACCAACTGAAATATATGCCAGGCTCAATGACCACTACTGACATTCTAGGGATAATTTGGCTGTGCTTTTTCGGATGTGGTTAGCCCAACTCCCATTCAGAGAAGAAGCAACTCGCCACTCAAGAAAAATGGCAGACAATGCTGTGAAGTGTTAACCAGAAACACGCCAACCCAAAGAGATGTAAGAGAATCATCAAGCTCTTGAAGATGGCCATCCTCAAACTCTGGTGTGCAAGAGAATCATCTGGAGAGCCAGATAAAGTGGAGCTACTGGAGCCCATCTGGAGACTCAGAACCAGCAAGACTCACGGGCCTTTTCACGCCCCCAGGTGATCCTGATGCTGGTGGAGCAAGTGGAGACACGTGGCCCAGGCCAAGCGTCTTGCATAAAACCCTCAGCCAGGCTGATGCAAAGCTTCGGAGAGATGAATACCAGGTTAGCGAGGGGAGGTCATAAAGCTAGTCGCTGGGACAAAAATCGCGTACAATCAAGACGATCCTTGGGGGAGAGAGGGGTGCCTAGGTAGTTCAGTCGGTTAAGCGTCCAACTCTTGATTTCAGCTCAGGTCATGATCTCAGGGGTGTGGGATCGAGCCCTGTGCCGAGCTCCATGCAGAGTCTGACACTCTCCTGCTGCTCCTTCCCCACTTGCACTCGCGCTCGCTCTCTCTCGCTCTCAAATCTTTAACAAAAAAAAAAAAAAACATGGGCACGTAGGTGGCATAGTCGGTTAAGCGTCTGACTCTTAGTTTCAGCTCAGGTCATGATCTCAGGATTCTGGGATCAAGCCCTGTGCCTGGCTCTATGCTCAGCATGGTGTCTGCTTCAAGACTCTCTCTCCCTCTGCGTGGGGGCTCGCTCGCGCACTCTCTAAGAAAATTAAAAAAAAACCACCTTTGGAATGCCTATGAGAACTCACAGCTCAAACGAAGTGGGTAGCTTGCAGTTCAAGGCACTGACCTCATTTGCTGGGTCTCCACTGTTGGGTGGGTCTGGGAGGCTATGGCACTGTGCTTCACCCACCCAAATATTCCTGGAAGGCCTCTGCTGCTCCAGCCCTGTGCCTGCCGCTGGGGTAGAGGCAGGTAGACCAAGTCCTAACCTCAGGCCTCTACCAGGGGTCAGGGCAACCGGAAGAATCACTGAGGCCAGTCCTAGGCGGTATGGGGACTAGTGCCCAGCCAGATGCCCTGGGAGTGCCACCTGCACAGCTTTAAGAGGGTTATTGCAAATGGCAAGACTTCACTCTTTTCTATGGCTGCATCATATTCCATCGTGTATGTGTACATCTTCTTTATCCGTTCATCTAGCGATGGGTATCTGGGCTCTTTTCCATAATTTGGCTGCTGTTGATAATGCTGCTATAAACATCGGGGTGCATGTATCCCTTCCAACAGGACTTGAAGATGCTGACATCCCTGCTTCCTGGCTCCCAACGGCGCTCCCTCCCCTTCCTCAGGGCTGTCCCTTCCATTTTTTTTTTTTTTTAATTTTGTTTTTAAGTAATCTCTACACCCATGGTGGAGCTTGAACTCACCACCCTGAGCTCGAGAATCTCACGCTCTACCAACTGCGCCACGCAGGCGCCCCCTCTCCCTTCGAGTTAGTATTTTTGTATCTGATGTGGATGTAGCTAGAAAGCATAACACTAAGAACTTAAGACAGAAAAACAAATAGCACACAACTTCCATGTGGAATTTAAGAAACAAAACAAACATGGGGAAAAGCGAGGCAAACCAAGAAACACTCTTAACTATAGAGAACATACTGCTGGTTACCAGAAGGGAGGAGGGGGGGGATGGGTGAAACAGGTGATGGGGATTAAGGAGTGCACTTGTGGTGAATGCGATCATTACATTCTACACCTGAAACTAATTACACTGCTAACTACCTGGAATTTAAATAAAAACTTGAAAAATTTAAAATAAAATAAAAAGATAGCATCTCCAAGGGCCACAGACTGACTTCAACTGTCATGGTTTGGGAAGAAAAGGGGGCGACCAAGCGGGACTGACTCAAAAAGAGTCACCTTCTGACTTCTTTTATGGCTACCTTCAGTTTGGAGGTGGGGCTGGTGAGAGCAAGGCAGGGGAATAGACAGGATCCTACCATCGAGAATCTCTAAAAACGGGTAGGGTATAAAGAGGTAGAACCTTGCAGATGAAACAGTAAGGCCTAATCTGCTTCAGGGGGGTGGGTTTTACTTAATATTGCTGCTGTTTGTTACATTTTAAAGACCGTATAGTGAGTCACTTAATCATTTAATCAAAGATTGCATGCAACTTTTAACACACAGTAATAGAACAGCTCTCCAAATACAGAAATCTCCACCACCTGTGCCCAAATCTACCAGCAGGGCTGCACGTGGGCGTGGAGGCCAGCGTCTCCCTCTGCGAAGGGGGCTCCACAGCACTGAAGCACCCCGGATGAACTGCAGGAGGACCCACTCGTGAATCTCTGCCTCCACCTCCCCTCCCGTGCATTTTCCCCAAGAAGCTCAGAGGAGTTTTTCCAATTGTGCTTCGAGGGCCCTCTGTGTCCGAATCCCCTTTCAGTTGCAGATTCTAGCTCCCCACCCCAGACGCACCCACCGCACCCACCAAAGCTGCCTCCTGAGCGCAGGGCCCCAAGTTTGCATTCTGAACCAGCTCCCACTAAGCTGTCCACATCGCTGCATCACTCACCCCATGGCCATCAGTGACCCACGGTATGCCCCCTAGGCATCGCTGGGACAGGCATCGCTGGCAGCCCAGGGGAAAGGCAGATCCTCCCCACTCCAGCGTTTCCTTCTGCGGAGATGATGGCATCCACAGCATCCCACTAACACACTCCTGGCCCCGTGGGAGAGGCAGTGGCTTTTATGGCTCTGAAGAGCCCCAGGAGGGATGGGAGGGTTTAAAATCTTTAGCACCAGCCCTGACTTCTAACTCCTGGCATCTCCTGGTGAAGCCTTCTGTGTTGGGAAGCAGAGCTGGTGTGCTTAATTAAGAAAGTGCAGTTGAATGAAGAGGCACCAGCCACCCACACGGGGGCAGTAGGGAGCTCCTTAGCATGGGCGCTCCCACCCTGAGGAAGTGAAACCCACTGGGTCGTTTTGATTGGAGGTGTAGTTTCAGTACACCCATGCAAAGAAGTAGAGTCACAAGATTTACTCCTTGCAGATCCCAGAAGCTGGGGGCCAGGGGTTGTGTGATGAGCCAGAGGATGGGCAGTTCTCCAGCCCTGGTCAGGGGAGCAAGAGACAGACAGTAGGGTAGCAAGCACCTGCTACTGCGACGTTTCTGTTTTACTTTGAAATTCTGACTTAGCATACATCTGGAACTGATTTTTCTGTGTATGGTGTAAGATACTGGCCAAAATTCATTTTTTCCATGTGGAAATCGAGTTGACTCAGCATCATTTACTGAAAAGGTCTTGAGTTCTCCAATGCGCTCTGTCACCTCTGTCATTTATCAGATGACTGCACATGTGGGAACTTTCTGAACGCTCTAGTTCCACTGATCTACTCATTTACCTTTGTGTTGATACCACGCTGATTACTGCAACTTTATGATAAATCCTGCTGTGTGATCGTGGAAGTCCTCCAACTTTTCTCCCTCTGTTTTTTTTTTTTTTTTCATTATTATATTGGCTATTCTTGGCTCTTTACATTTCCACATAAATTTTAAAATCACCTTCTCAACTTCCACAAAAATACTTGCTAAGATTTCCCTTAAGATTGCCCTAAATCTCTAGCTAAATATAGAGGGAACTGACATCTTTACAATAAGGTAACATCATGACATTTACATTTCTTTCAGTGTTGGCTGGATCCGGCCTGGCACATCTTTTGTTAGATTTATTTGTAGGTAACAGATGTTTTTTGATGCTCTTGTAAATGGTAGCATCTGCAATAATCATTTTCTAAATGTTTGCTGTTGGTAGATACAAATACCCACTACATCTCAACTTCGAAAATTCTATGATGATTGTACCTGCACCTTGCTCATCTTTTCACACCCACTGTGCCCTATTACCCATCTTAGGTAATGTTTTAGAAATGGGACCCTCAATCCATATTTGCTTAAATGTACTGGGTGGGGGGAAGCTGAATGGATTAAGGTTTAATAGTTCGATGCCACATCTAATTCCAGAGCTTTGGGAGATCAAGTAATTCAACTACCCAGAGATATCAATACAGCTTAACAACTTTCTGATATTGAGCATAACACTCATTTTAGGAAGGTTGACTACTTCAACAAAAGAGAAATGTCAATTACGCCACCGCCCTGAGATGAACACTGCTGGAATGTGATGTATTTCTTTGGGTCTTTTCCTTTGCTGTGGATACTCACAGTAGTTGAGCTCATACTGTAGAGCCGTTTCCCTGCCCATCTTTCCCACCCCTTCTTGGGGTGATAAAAGCATTTTTGTTACAACTGTTCGCAAGCCTCTGTAATGGCTACATAGTTCACTGCTGACAGGACAAGCACAGCAGCTACTCCTCTGCAGGACATTAGGATTCCTCATTGTTCAGATGATCAACAATGTTACCGGGGCTATCTCTGTGTGCAATGCTGTGTCCCTATTTCAGATAAGTTTCCAAGGTCAGAAGGACAGTTTTCTCTTACAATGATCACTGGTACAATGAAAACATTTTCTCTCAAACTCTGTGTGTGCACATTTTTATCATCATCATCAAAAACAGTTGCAGCTCGGCCCTCCTTTTGCAAGGCGCTCTTCTGAGTGCTTTAGATGTATTCACTCATTAAACCTTTAAAATAAGCCGGCTTGATGCTCTAGGGATCTGAGGTTCTGGGAGGCTAGGACCTGCCCAGAGTCCCGACGCAGGGGACGAAAGCAGTCTGACTCCAGACCCCTTGCATATAACCATGACAGGATAGAAAATGCAAACAATGAAGAAAGCACTATTATTAACCAAGCATTTACATGAAGTTATAAATGAATGCCTAGCATGCAAGGAAACGAAGCAGAAAAACAACAAACCAAAAAGGCATGGAAAATACATATCGGAACTTCGTCCTTATAACGGACCCTTACTCTATTTCTTTGGAAAACAGCCAGCATCATATCTCCAGCACAAGCTCTGTAGAACGTAGAATCCCAATATCAGACCCGTGCACGCACGGTACTCTACCTTGAGTGATAAGCTGGAGTCTGAAATACCTGGATAGAAAACCATAGCCTGTTGCCAGTGTACAACCAACACACCAGAGGCTCCTCGCCAAGGACAACGGACTGTAAACGAATTCTGCCTCCACAGACGCTGCTCTCAAGAGTCCCGTATTTCACAGGTTCAACCATTACAGTCAATAATCATTATGTCCACTTAGACACACTAAGTTCATACAAGTTTTATGATCTGTATCATAATGTGCCTCTTAGGATGTTCCTACTGGAAGATCCTGAAACTTACCCTGAAACTTACCCGTAAGCTAAAGTGTGAGGAAGGATAAGGGGAGTGGCAGAAGCTTAAGGAGACTAGAAATCCACTCACCCCAAAGCACACATCCCAAAATAACAATGTCTGGGGGACAGAGGAACTCGGAGCCTTTGTTCAGGCTGAGCGTCCGCTCCGTGCCTTGGGAAACCACACGTGGTCAGTGCCCGGCCCTCCAGCCAGCAAAACAAGGAGACGCTCCACATGGGGTGCAGTGAGACCAGAGGATTGGGGAAAGGTGTGATAGGCGGTGCTTCTCCCGATGAATCACCCCAGAAAGATGTCAAACTGGGCCAGCCAGTGAGACTGGGTCTGACATTTGGGATGCTGACAACCACACAGGGGTGTAGGCAGGGCTTGCAGCCCTATACACAAAGTCACAGCTCCAGCACAGACACTGGGACCAAACTGGCCAGAGCAGGCCTTTGTTAAGAAAAGTCTGGCCAGAAGTTGCCTCTTCCGTTCATCCTGTGACAAATACTCACTGATCACTCGTTGTGTGCCAGGCCCTGTGCCAGCATCTGACAACTCCCAGGTGAACAAGCCACCCAGGTCTCTCTTTATGAAGCTTATGCTCAAGTTGGGAGAGACAAGACCATTTCTGATAGCAAAAGGATAAGTCTGAGGAACCCTGGCCAGCTTCCTGGGGCTCTAACTCCCGGCTGGGATAAAGCTTGAAAAGCCCAGAGCATCTAACAGCTGGTCTAACTCTGGCGATGGGAAGACTGTACGTGACAATGTGGTAACTGAGTGGGACCGTGGGAACAAGAACAAGTGACATGAGAGATGACAGTAGAGCTTCCGGCTGGCTGAAGTCACCAGGGCAATTTTTATGGAAGAATTGGTATTTCAGTGATAAAGTGGGCATTGGATGGGCAGGAAGAGGAACAGAGCTCAAGTGGAGAGAGCAAAGATGCAGAGAGGCGGGTGTATGAGGTGTGTGTCAGCGAGACAGGAGGTCCATCAGGGCGAAGTGGCACGAGAAACACCCCTGGATTAGGGGAGGCGGCCACCCTCACTCCCCAGAAGACGGCAGCAGTCCAACTGGATGCCCACCTCCTGCCAGGCCCTCCCCCAACCTACCCTCCAAATTTCGGCTGGACCAAGACACTCTAGTTTAAAAAAAAAAAAAAAAAAAGAAAGAAAAAGAAAACAAAAAACAAAAACAAAACAAAACAAAAAAAAACTTCAACAGCTTCCCACTGTTCTCAGCGTGATGTCCAAAGTCCTTAACATGTTTTAAGAAGAGGTCTCTGTGACCTCTCCTGCCTCATCGATCTGCTCTGGGGTCCTACACTTCCCCGTCCCCCCATATGCACCCCCTTGCTGAATGACCTCGGCCTCTCTCTCTCCTCTAGGTCTCTCAATCGCTGTTTCCTCTGCCTACAGCAGACCCCTTTCCACCCTCCCCCCTAGAGTCTGGCACACTCCCATCTTTTAGACCTCCCTTTAAATGGCTGTCTGTCTACCAAGGATGCTCCTGACTCCCTAGCCTGCATTGGAGGACCCTCACCAGTGCTCCAAAACTAGACGGATGGCAACAGAGTCTAGAACACTCTGAAGGCCTGGAAGAACTTGGACTTGACATAATGGGTGCCTCCGGCTCATTATAAGTGATATGATGAATATGATATCCTCAAAAAAAAAAAATCAGTCTGGCGATACTGTACCCTTAAAAATAATCAGTGCTTGGGGCGCCTGGGTGGCTCAGTTGTTAAGTGTCTGCTTTCGGCTCAGGGTGTGATCCCGGCGTTCTGGGATCGAGCCCCACATCCGGCTCTTCTGCTGGGAGCCTGCTTCTTCCTCTCCCACTCCCCCTGCTTGTGTTCCCTCTCTAGCTAGCTGTCTCTCTCTCTGTCAAATAAATAAAATCTTTAAAAATAAATAATCAGTGCTATCCTAGACAAAAGTTGACTAAACCGGGGGGCGCCTGGGTGGCACAGCGGTTAAGCGTCTGCCTTCGGCTCAGGGCGTGATCCTGGCGTTATGGGATCGAGCCCCACATCAGGCTCCTCCGCTATGAGCCTGCTTCTTCCTCTCCCACTCCCCCTGCTTGTGTTCCCTCTCTCGCTGGCTGTCTCTATCTCTGTCGAATAAATTAAAAAAATCTTTAAAAAAAAAAAATTTGACTAAACCGGGAACAGGTGAGCATCTGCCTGCTAGATACACATTGCCCTTCTCTTTGGGTACTAACCCCGGATTTTCCCAGGGGGGAACCACCCCTTTCTCTCATTCGCTCTCCACTAGCTTGGAGGGAGCTGATGCCGCCCCGGTTCTAGGCAAGGGCCAATTAGAGCACCCCATGCCCATGGCCGCAGTGACTAGCTCAGGCTTGCGCATGAGATCCCAGGTTGGTCCAACTAAACTCACTTCTGGACAATATTTAGAAAAGAAGCTCCCTTTTTCCCCATGGATTGCTAGACTGGTAAGATGTAAGCCTGGAGCCTTCTGAGAAAGACACCAACACAGAAGAAAGTGGAGACAAGAACTGAAAAGAGACAGATGCTGACAGCTTTGTCTGAACACCTGGACTTGGCCATGACTTAGCTAGGACGGACTGCTCAGTGACAGGAACCAATCAATTCCGTTTGGGGCATAAGGTAATTCCAGCTGGGTTTCAGTCATTTGCAACCAAGAATTATGACCCCCCCCCAAAGGTCAGAATTAAGGCAACAGCACAACACAACACCAACATAGTTTTACCAGTCTGTGGACTCACAGTTCTGCTAAAGGTGATCTTTCAGAAACAATCACACAACTCCATCAGTAAAGGTTCCGTTTGCTGGTGGGCATTTGTTAGTCCGTATCACGGCCTTGCCACTAGTCTGGGCAATAAACCACCCGTGCCGTGTAGCCAATAACCTCTTCCTATCTCAGTCTGCCTCGACTGAATCTCTAACTCGATTCAGTACACAAAGACCACAGGTGCACAGTTTCCTATTTTGCAAAAGTACAACCCTAACAGAAAGGTTCCTTTCCAGTTTGAAAGCTGAGAATGTTATAAAGAATAATGTTGGTTCAAAAGCAATTCTAGCTCTCTACTATCTTCTCGATTTTTCTTTAAATCTCAAACTGTTCTTAAAAATAAACTTTTTAAAATGGGGAGGGTTCCTAGGTGCTTTGCATGTCCAAAAAAACCTTTTTTTTTTTTTAATTCTAAATTCTTTTATTTATCTTCTTTCCTCTCCACCCACAGTGCCCTTGGTCAAGCCAAGAAGTCTACTAGGGTGACCAGGACTTTCCCAGTTTTAGCACTGAAAGTCCCATGTCTGGGGAAATCCCTCAGTCCCAGGCACACTGGGATGGTTGGTCACCCTTCGTGTCAGATGCAACCCAAGCCCCATTCTACCTCCAGCCTTATTTCCTACAAGCACCAGCCCCACCTCGATATTCCACAAACCCAGGATTTCCCTCCCACATCCTGCAGCCCCACATCATGGCTCCTGCTTGTCCTTCAAGAGTCTGCTCTGGTGTTGCCTCCCCCCGGAAGGCTTCCAAGGGTTCCTACAGAACCCTGAACCTACAGAGATCCCAGCACTTGTCAAGCTGTACAGTCACTGGCATTATGGCTCTCTCCCCCACCAGCCTGCGAACTCCCTCAGGGAATGAGCTGTTCTGTACCTAAGTCCCAAGATGTTTACTATCAGAGCCAAATGAAGAACATCACAAGCACTGGGGTGAGCACTAGCTGTTCAGGACACTCTTCTCCAAGTCATTCTGGGATCTTCTAAGCCGCACAGCAGTATGCAAATTTCCAGGCTCCTCAGACTGTAATATGGATTAAGCTGATCTGCCTGACCCAGGACAGGCAGCTCAGGTTTCCAAAAGCACCCAATGGCCTTTTAACCTAAACCATGAACCTGGGCAGTTCCCAGATACTTCAACAGAATCTGAGAACCTTTACCATTCCCTGGCTGGCTGGAGGGTGAAGATGCCCCATCCAGCAGAGACTCAACCAAGCTGAAAGTCCTCCCAAACTGACTTAGGCCGTTTCATTCAGAAAGACAGTGCTATCATAGACTGTGGGTACGAGCACTGAAGTCAGATCCTGGCTTTGACCGTTTCAGTTGGTGTCACCTTGTGGCAAGTGACTTAACCTCTTTGAACCTTAGTTTCCACTTCTATAAAATGGAAAACAATAACAGTTCCTATAACTCACAGACTTGTGAGGACTAAAGGAAACAACACACAGGAAGTCCTGCGTAAGTACCTGGCGCCAAAAAACAATGCATTCAATAGTTATTAAAGTACTTTACAAGGGCTGGAAGCAGGCAGGTGAAAGCCTGCAGGTGCCTGGGTACTGGCGAGAGGCCCAACCTCCTTCAGTTAACCGTCCCCCCCTTCTCAGCCACATCCACCCACTCCCTAAATTCCTGAAATCCCTCTGCCTCTCCCTTTCCAGTCCAGCTGCCCTCCCATTTAAGATTCCTGGCTTCCCTACACACCCCCACCCTGTTCTGTGCTTCTCTTCTCCGTGTGTCCTCTCTCATCACTCCCCTGAAATCATTCCTTACTACATACTGATCCCTCCTGCCTCCCCACTCTGTGAGACCCACAAAAATTTATGAAATGCCTGTTCCATGCTAGAAAAGACACAGCTGAGAAGCAAAGCACCCTGACCCCTGGCCAAATGAGAAGCCCCATCTAATTTCCCTCCCACCAATCCTTTCCCTGGGCCCCTGTCTTTCTTCTACAGCTCCCTGCCTCTCCCCTCCATCCTTCTTCCTTCCCATTAGTAATTTTCCGACCTCCCTCTGGAAACCAGTCTGTTTCTTACCACCAAAGGACTTTCTACTCCCTACCCAACTGCCCCCCCCCACACACACACTAGATTTTCCTCCCTGAAGTCATTCCCTCCAAAAAGTCTCTATTTTCCAACGCCTCCCCCCCACCAAAAAAAAATCCTGGGTTTGTCTGCATGCTCTGCCCCTGTCCCCAATTCACTCTTTTTTCCACTCTTTCAGTAGCCACTGAGCTCCTACTGTGTGCCAGGCACTAGCGCTAGATGCTGGAAATACAGCTGTGAGCAGAACAAGGGGTCTTTGCTCTCCTGGAAGTACCAGTTTAGGAGCAGACAGAAAAGGAATGAAAACAAACAGGGTAAATGAAGGTAGTGGAGATATACATTGAATGAAATCAAGAGAAAGATCAGACGGAAAGGAATTGAAGTGGGGAAGCACTTTAGGTAGGGTGGTCTGGGAAGGCCTTACCTAGCTGATAAACACAGCTACAAACATTAGCCACCTACTGTGTAAGAGACACTGGATCGATCTCTTTCCATGCACAACATTATTAAATTCTTGCACAGTGTATACCATCCCTATTTGCAGATGGGAAACCAGAGGCTCAAGGAGGTGAAGTAATTTGTCCAAGGTCACACAGCCATTAAGCGGTAGAATCGGGATTTGAATGCAGGTCTGACTGCAAGGCCATTTTGTGGACTCCTGCTTCCCAGGACCACAATGGCCACCTGTCCTCCCCCAGAGCTCTACTTCTGATAGTCCCCTCTTCAGACTCCCCCCAAAAAAAAAATTTTAAACGACTGCCCTTTCTTGAACACTTGTACATGCTTCCAGTTTTACGTGCATTCCCTTACCCAACCCTCCAAACAATCAAAGGGAGTAGGTGCTGTCACTATATCCACTTTACAACTGAGGAAACGGAGGCCTAAGTTCACACACTTAAGAGTGGAACCCCAATCTGTCTGGCTCCCAGGTCCAGATCTCTGAGCCCTAAGCTGTCCAGCCTAAGAAGTACCACCCCCGGAAGCTTGGTGCCCACCGCTGCCCCCGGCAACAACGAAGTGTGCGCATCCGTAAACTGAAATCTCTCCCCTTACTTTACAAATGGGGATACTGAGACTCCGAGAAGCTAAGCCACTTGCCCAAGGTCACACAGCGAGGAGCGACGGTGTCAGGGTTCAATCCCAGGCGCCTTGACTCCGGAGCCCTCACTCTTAACTGTGGTACTGCCTCTCCCGGGCGTCTCTCTCCGCCCTCCACCTCGCTCTCACACCTCGCAGCGCCCCCCGGCCCGGGGCTATGCGCCCCCATCCCCACGTCCAGCCCCGCGGCCTGCCCCCCTCAGTCCCCAATACACTCACTTGAGGTGGTCCAAGGAGTGGATGTTGCGGGAAGACTTGCCATGGCCCCCGCCCACCCAGCTCCGCGAGCGGCCAAACATGTCGGCGGCCCCGACCCGTTGCCCGCCTCACGGTCTCATGCCCGAGCGGCCGAACGGCCGGGCGCCCGCAGTGGCAGCACAAGCGGAGGAGGCAGCGGCGGAGGTGGCAGAGGGACCGCCAACCACCTTCCTCCCCGGCGCACAGCTCCGCACTGACATTCAGCCGGAACCGGCCGTTCGACAGCCGCGCTTTACGGCCGCCGCCGCGAGAAACGCTGGGAAATGCAGTTCGCCCGCGAGGCCCCCGCCGACAGGACTCTGCGGACGAACTACAGAGCCCGGCGTGCATCGCGCAACTGCGGGCCTGCGGCCTCGGAGAAGAGGAGGAGCGAGAGAAGAAGGAGGAGAGCCCGCAGTATCGGACGGTGGGCGGGAACGGGAAACCTGTGCGCGCAGCCCTGAGGAGGGAATCGGTGAAGATGGGTGCTTAAAAGTAACCGCAATGTTTACAATCTTTAGCTTGTATGATAAGAATAAGAACAGCTATTGCATGGCGTATACTATGTGCCACCGTCCTGAGCACCTTACATATACTGCTATTTAAGGCTAACAACCAACCTATGCGGAGGGTACGATCATCCCCAGGCTACCCACGGGGAAAAATCACAGAGCGGTTGTCCTACCCAAGGTCATGCAGCTAGGAAGTGTGTGGTTCAAACCCTGGCACCCTCATTTTATGCCCCAGTAAGCTAATCTGTGTCAAATCGGTAATGGTCTGGACTGTCCTTACAGCTTTTTTTTTTTTCTTTTTCCACTTCAACTTAAAAAATAGATTTTGAAACGCCCTCAGGTAACAGTGTACCAAAACTGAACGTCCGGCGCTTTCAGAGGATTTCTCTAGTCTTCACCCAAAATCCAAGCAATTCCCAAAACTATGACATTAAGAAGAAGAAAAGGAGAAAAGAAACACCCAACTCCCCACATGAGCCTATTAGATATATTTAAATTTCCATCCTGGAGTAGGATTGAGACGCTCCTTGGAGGCAAGACTGCCCTGTTCACCATTCATTCATTCCTTTCTACCCCGCACAGTTATCTAAGGCCTACTGTGTCCCATTAACTGTGCTCAGAGTCGGTCTAAGGGCCCATGTTTTCCCTGCTGCCTAGCACAAAGTTTGGCACATCACTGGTGCTCAACAAATACTGGCAGAGTGAATGAGTGACGGAATGAAGGTTTGCTTCACCTTCAGCAGTTGGAGAATTAACGGTTTCCTCTGTAATTCGTGTAAAGGGGCAAGGAGACAGTAATGGAGAAAAAAGGGCAGGTCTGATCTCCAAGCACACAGAGCCCTAGCATCTTCCTGGGCCCTCCCTTTTCTCTGGCCCTAGATTTCCTCATCTGTAAGAAGAGGTAGCACACTACCCAGACACGTCTAGCTGCAATTAAGCAATGTCTGAAAAGCACCCAGCTCAGTGTGACCTGAGACTTAAAGGTCTGTTCAGTCAGCAGAGCATGCGACGTTTGCTGTTGGAGTTGTGAGTTCAACCTCCACTTCGGGTGTAGCGATTACTTAAAAACGAAATCTTTTAAAAATCATAAATGTTTGTCGAACTGCTCTGGAAGGCACTTTGGGCAAGATCAGTCTCCTGAAGGATATACAAGAGTTGCTCATGAAAAGGGGAATCAACGAGTGCGAGACTCACTTTTCTATGTATTTCTTGGTTGTTTCCATGTTTAACCACGTCCTGTTTACCAACACGGTTTACAAAGCAAAAACAAGCAACCCCACGGCTGCAGGTCTGACCTGCCTGGGAATCTCTTTATTCGGGTGTCCCTGAACCCTGTTATGCACATCCTCGCAGTGGGCGGTCCTTCTGACATCCAGAATTCGGAGAACTGAAGGAGGCACTGATCGATCTTCCCCACCACGGAAAATTGCCACTTTGGAAAGTCCGAGATTTTCACTGGTAAATTCACACCCCCCCACCACTGCCTCCTTTTGACAGGTAAACTGAATCCCAAAGAGGCCATATCCAAGTCCAAGACGGGGCGGGGGGGCTGCTGACGAAGCTCAGTGTTTCCTTGAGCTCTCTTAACCTTTAGGATACGTCTAGTTTTGAACTGTGTTGGGTCTCTTTCCCCTCCCGCCACTCCGTGGGGGATTCGCAGAGCCAATTGCATTTGAGACCTGGGCGGAGCCCGGAACCGGGGAGGCAGCTCAGAGGCCGGCGTCCCAGAGGGGCGGAGCGAAGCGGTACCGCCCCCGGATGTCTCGGGCCAATGAGCGCGGGAGTGGAGAAGGCCAATGAACGCGGGGCCGCTCCGGAGGCGGTGCTCGGAACGCGACCAGGAGGGCGACGCGGCGGCCGCAGCCATGGGCGCTGGGCCTGCGGGGGCGCGGAGGGGGCTCGAGCAACTGCCGGGCGGGGCTGGAGAGACCGCCGCCGGGACTGGCCCTCGACGCTGAGACGCGGTGGGGTCCCCGCCGGCGCTGGGAGGGCCTGTGAGCGCGAGCGAGGCGCGTCGGAGGAGCCGGGCAGCGGCCGGCCACCTCAGTGGGGGGCCTGCCTGGTAGCTGAGCGGATCGGGAGGACCGTGTGGGCACATCTGGGGGTGCGTGGACCCCGCCGGGCACGTTTCAGGGGCAGGGTCGCTTCCGCAGAGGCCGCCGTACACCGGCGGGGACACCGCCGGGGCCGAGCTCGGCCTGGGTCGAGCCCCCGGGGCGCCCCTGGATGGCTGAGTTGACCCCTTGCCGGCCGCCCGGGCGCCGCAGCGGCTGAGATCGCTGGGATCGCCGGGCCGCCGCCCTCGCCGACCCCTGCATGCCCGGCGCCCGGGTCGCGGCCCACTTGGACGCGCTGGGCCCCCTGGTCCCCTACGTGCCGCCGTCGCTGTTGCCCTCTATGTTCTACGTGGGCCTGTTTTTCGTCAATGTGCTGATCCTATACTACGCCTTCCTCATGGAGTACATTGTCCTCAACGTGGGCCTCGTCTTCCTGCCCGAGGACATGGACCAGGCGCTCGTGGACCTCGGCGTGCTCTCCGACCCCGGCTCGGGCCTCTACGATGCCGATTCGGAGCTCGATGTCTTCGATGGTTACTTGGAGTAGGCTTGGCTACCGTCCTCCCTTCCTCCCAACGACCCGCACCCCTCGGCCTGGACCAGCCGCCCAAATCATGCCGCCGCTGCTGGTTGGGGGCATCGTCGGGCCAGGGATGGGATCCCCAGGACGAGGCCCTCTCCGGCCTCCAAGACCTGTAAGTGCTCTCTCTGCGACAGATGAGGGTGGGTTGGGGCGCTGGCGAAGAGGCTGGCATCTCCAGACCGGACACACACCCTTCCCCCAGGCTCCTGGAGGTCTGTTTGGATGCCAGGAATGGCCAAACCCCTGTTAGGCCTTTAGCTGGGGCTGGCAAGCTTTCCCTGATGAAGGTGACAGTTGTTGAAGAGGGGAAGGGAGGCAGAGCCTAAGTGGTGTTTGGGTTAGCCATGATACCTACTGCCACAGCTGGTGGAAAAGCCTTTGCACCCAGATCCCTTTGAGGCAGAGCTGTCAGCTCCTCCCTTCTGCCTCAGTCTGGCTTGATGGTGACCTTGGCTTTCTGGGGATTCCCATAGTTCTGGAAAGATAAGAATTTGGAGTGTCGGAAGAGATAGCAAGCCAGGCAGTGACCATCTTTGTCCTGTGGCCCTTGGGGGAGTGGGTGGTGACTCGAGAGCAAGGGCAAGGGCCCCGGCTGAAGCAGTGAGAGGAGAAACCTCCTTCAGCAAAGTCTGCACTTCTTCTGGCGTTGCGTTTGCTGCTTCTTGGGAGTCGGGTTTCAGGGTGCCCCAGCTCGGCAGTTCTGCAGCTCGCATCTGCAAAGGCTGCAAGGGCTGCCAGTTTCGCAAGTTGCTTTTGCAGACCAGGCAGACTGGGGCTGGCTTCGCCTGCAGTGTTTGCAAGGCCTTAAGGAGCTCTTGGGCCAGCAGGAGTAGGGACCACAGGATCTTTGCACTGAGGTGTTCAAGTCCTGCCTCTAGGCTGTAACCAGGAAGCTGTGTGTCCTGCCCCACCTTGTGTGTTGATGGGAGGGAAATGAAGGTCCAGGAAGGAGAGGGACCTGGCCGAAGTCTCAGAGCTGGAAGAGAGGCAGCTGAACAAGATGGGGAGGAGGGGGTAGGCAGGCTTTTGGGTCTGGTGAGCGTTCGTAGGACTTGCAGACACTCTTTGGCTGAGCCTTTCCACTAGACAGTGTGCAGTGTCACTAGGCACAGGGCCTGAATGGCAATGAAGGGAGGATACTGAGGTGGCAGGAGCTCTTTCTAGAAGACAGACACTAATGCCACTTTCCCCAAGCAGGCTGAGTTCACTCCCCTCCTCTGTGGGCTGCCTTTGCCAAGTGACCATAGTCAGGGAATGCAGGGTGGGGCAGGACCTGCTGGTAGTAGTGCTGAAGCTGGGGGCTCCCCCTGAGAGGTGGACAGTGAGATTTCTTTGATAAAAGCTTCATTTGAGCTCAGTGAGACCTTAGCAAGAACCAAGTGCCAGGTGGAGAATGGGTCAGCTGCCCTGCATACCTACCCAGTCTCCTTGCCCACCTGTCTGCCTGCCATCCATCCATCCACCCGTTCTTGGGTTGAACAAATGTTTACGGAATACACACTGTGCCCCCTGGGTGAACACAGTGAACAAGAGAGACTTAGGCATGACCTCCTGGCACTTGGTGAGAAAAGACAAGGAAATTCCCAAACAAGATGATCAGATTTTTTGAGAGCCATGAGAACATGTAGGAAGGACCTGGGCATCCCTAGTGAGTTCCTGCTGCTTTCTTGGTGCTTAGAAGAGTGCCTGGAATCTAGTAGGCACTCAATAAATGTCTGTTGAGCAAAGCTGAAGAACAGAAATGGGCTGCATTAGAAAGGAGGGTCAGAGAAGGTCTCTTTGAGGAGATGACACATTTGAGCTGAGCCCTAAATTGGTAGAAGGAGCCAGACGGAAGATCTGGGGAAAAGCATTCGAAGCAGAGGGAATCACTAATGCCAAGGCTGTGGGGTAGGAGAACTGGTTTTTACAGCAACCAAAAGGAGGCCAGTGAGGCTAAAGAGCAGCCCCAAGAGAGGCCTGTGGGGCAGGTGAGGCCAGACCCTACAGGACCTGGGAGGCCATGGCCATGAGCAATGGGAAGCCATCAGAAGGCCTGAAGCAGGAGATGACACAATTTCAATTCACATTTTGCAGAGATGACCCTGGCAGTTGTGGGCAGAATGGCTGTCAGGGCAAGAATGGAATGGGGGAAGCCAGTGAGGAGCTGTTTAGTCGCTCAGGCTGGAGGTAAAGGGCGCCTGGATGGGGCAAGGTTGCTGAAGATGGACAAACAGACTGAGAACACCTTTTGAAGGTAGAACCTGTGGAGTCCATTCAAAACCTGGACTGAGTATTGATCATGGACCATGCCTGGTTCTAGGCCCTTTGTGTGTTCGCTCAGTCAGCCATTCAACAAACTTTGCTTCTGCCTGCTCTTCTACCAGGCCCTGTGCTAGGCCTAGCAGATCCTAAACTGAATCTCTGCCTCCAAGCCAAGCGCTTGACTTTGAGACAGTGTAACTTGGTGAAGAATGTCTTATTTTATCTCTTCACCACATCAACAGAAACACTTCCCCTTCCAAATGAAAACATTGGCAGACTTGAAGCCCAAATGCTTCGACAAACTTTGCAGCGAAGGCTGTTTGTGCAGAAACGCCAGGAAGCGTGTCTCAGGGACACCCTGCCTTGCAAAGCTGTCAGAGTGCCTGGGCCCGAGCTGGGAGGCAGAGAGGCCAGGGGCTGGGGGAGATACTCAAGCCAGAAGAAGTGGGGAAGCCACGCACAGCATTCCTTCTTCCCCACTCCCGAAGCCAGGCCGAGGCAATGTTGGCCCCAGGACCAGGGAAGCCCAGCCTGGGGGAGGGGAGGGGTGACCAGCAGCAGGACAAGCCTTTGGGAAAGCTCTAGAAATGGTCTGACAGGACCTCAGCTCTGGGCCCCTTTCTGTAAGCAGAGAAGCATCCGTAGTCAGATCTCATTCTTTCTGGCTCGTTC
Source organism: Ursus arctos (assembly GCF_023065955.2). Lineage (NCBI taxonomy): Eukaryota > Metazoa > Chordata > Mammalia > Carnivora > Ursidae > Ursus > Ursus arctos. The sequence goes on along the minus strand of NW_026622874.1, from coordinate 74,178,866 downwards.
TCAGGTGGACGTATTCTCATGTTACGCACGAGAAGGTCATGGAAGCACTGACTAAGGGTGTGGGGCATGCCAGGCAGTGGGGACTGGGGTGGTGCACTCACTTGCTCTCGTTCTTTTTTCTTTTGGGTGTGTGCCCACACGGTACGGTCCACCCAACATCTGTTGAGCCCTTACTGAAGGAGGCAGTATTAGGGTTGGGGTAAGGAACAAGAACCTGGTGCAAATCCCAGTCCTGGCTGCCCTTGGGCATGTTCTGTAGCTCCCTGTGTGTCAGTGTTCTAAAGAGTGCGATAATGTTCCTCCTCGTGAGGATTAAGGGAGATGTACGTAAAGCTCGCAAACCTTCCTGTGTGCAGTGAGTGATACATTAATATTAACCGCTGCTAGCATTAACGGTCAGATACAGTGGGGAGTGTGTACACTCGGGCCCTTGTAAGTGTATAAACCTGCACGTGCACACATGCATGGATACTTACAACCCAGGATGAGCTGAAGAGGACTGCCTGCCTGAGTGCTGGGTGGGTTCAGGTGGGGACCACCAGGACAGACTTCCCACTCTGTCCTCCTGCCTGGGACCCTCAGGACACCTTTCCCGTGGCCTGTGATCTCCACAGTCCACCAGATCTGGAGCCCCGTCGAGCCGTGGCTCCGCGATTTTCCTAGAGTTGTCATTGTTGCCCGGGAGCAGGAAGTGGGGAATCAGGAGCTCTCTCCTTCGCAGGAGAGAGGGCCACTGCGGCTGGCCTGGGAGCCAGGGAGAGTCCTCATATCCCAGCACTTCCGATGCGGGGGCAGAGCAGCTGGATCGATCTGTCCCTGTTCCTGGCACAGGGAGGGCTGTGGGAGAGAGCCTTTGTGCAGCGGAAATGGAGAGACTGCAGAACGTTGCTGCTGGGTCGGGAGGGCCTGGTGTAGCTCGGATACAGAGCCAAGGAAACGGGCCCCATCAGTCTACTTACCACAGGGTCTCCCGGCTTCCGGGCCCTGACTCGGTGCCGCAGCTGGTCCTTCTGATCTGTTCTGACCCTGGCCCCGCCATCCCAGTCTGCAGCCTGCGCCGGCAGCAGAACACCCCGGCTGGCACGTCACTGCCCTGCTCAGAATCCCAGACCTTCTGCAGGGACATGGACCATAGATTGAAGTCACGGGAGAGCCCACAGGCAGCTGATAGAGCTGTGGGGAGTGAGGGGAAGGAGAGCGGTCAGGGCAGGTGAGGGAAATGAGTCGGTCTCCCGTAGCTGTGGTCCAGACAAGAGATAGGTGATGGTGGCAAGGGGAGGCAGGTGCACCCTGGGCCTGGCTGACTTTCCAGCTCTGTCCTAGCACAAGGCTCACCTGGAAGCGTGCTGGCCACAGGGTGCTCGGGTGCTGGCTGCCCCTGTGGCCAGGAGAAGGCCCCGTTAGGGGTCTCAAAACAGCTGAGATGCCAGGGGTTCAGCTCCCTTGGCCCCGAGTTATGCAAACTGAAGGTTTCATCCAAGGAAGACCCTCACGGTCCTTGTGTCAAGGAAATTAAGGGCTCCTCTCAACTTGACCATTCGTATTCCTGGTTTACCTCTGTCTTTCCCCCAGAACTTCCGAAAGCTTAGCTTGCTTGTGGGAAATCAAGATCACAGTTAAAGGGAGAGGCAGCTGAGGCCCAGAAAGGAGGAGTGAGGGGCCAGGGTAGCAAAGCTGAGTGAGACAGCTGAGCCCCCCAACCCAGTGCTGGGTTTGCAGGGGTTGCAGGGGGGCTCCAGGAAGGGGCTCCCAAATCCCACCTTGGAATAGCGCTCACGGCTCTGCCAGGCCTGCTGCATAGACCTCACTCCTTTTTGCTGAGTTTCTTAAATAAAACTGTATTTTGAAATCACTTCACAAGTATACAAAAGTTGCAAGAAGAGTGCAAGGAAGTCCCCCCACCCTTCACCCAGAGTCACCAGTTGTACGGATTTACATTTTGCCACATTTGTTCATGTAGACAGTGTGTGCCCACGCTGTTTACGTGCGTGTGTATATACACATATGTGTATGTGTTTAGCCATTTTTCGGAACCACTTGAAAACGATTGCTAACATTGCGTTCCTTTACTCCTAAATATTTCACTGTATAGTTTCTTAGATCGAGGACATTCATTTCCATAACCGCAGTACAGTTGTCAAGATCAGCAATTTAACACTTGATGCAAGCCTATGACCGATTTTCTTCAGATCTCACCAATTGTCCCAATAAAAACGTAGAGTTGAGGTCTGGGATCCCATCACACAGGTCACCCTTTGCTTTAATTCTTGTCTCTCGAGTTGCCTTCAATCCTGACCTCCTCACTCTGTCTTCATCTTTCGTGACACTGACATTTTGGAGGAGTACAAGTCTGGTATCTTCTGGACTGTCTCCATTTGGGTTTATCTGATGTACTCTTGTGATTAGGCTCAGATGATGCATTGTTGGCAGGAACCCCCGCAGAGAAATGAGTGCAGGGTATCTGGGAGACAAGTGACGTCTGTCTGTCCCACCGCTGGTGATGGTAACTTTGATGGCTTGGCTAGGGTGGTGTCTGCCAGGTCTCTCCACTATAAAATTATTTCTCCCTTTGTAACTTGTAGTTATGATTAAATCCACTAGTGTTAGTACTTTGTTTTTCAAAAATCTTTTTTATGTGAATTTATTTTTAAAAGAATGGTGTATAGCCCTTCATAAATGATGCTGTGTTGATGGTGTGTCAGACCCAGAGGGGACTCAGCCCAGGAACCCTCCCCTTTTTTCGGTTGCTTGCCTCCTCCTCTCAGGGGCCCATTACCAAGGAGGATGTGTCTGTGCCTTTAAGGCAAAGGGTGATCTGGGATGGGTTCCGGGACCTCACCTCTGCTTTTGGAAACAGACAATAACTGGTACCTGGTGAGTCCAGCTCATGCTGATGACATCACAGCTGCCATCCCCTGCCCAGAGACTGGGGAGGGGCTGGGAGTGAGCTCTACTTCCCCACAGAAGGGGAAGGCCTCATTCCTGGGATTCCTTCCTGGCAGGGGTCTTGGCTGGGTGGTTAAAAATAAACTATGTCTCCCACATCTCCCAGCTTCCCCTAAGTGTCATCTGCAAAGCAGGCAAGGCAGGGCTCATTAGCTCCATTATACAGGGAGGAAAACTGAGGCTCGGGGACGTTCAGTGACTCATCCCAGATACCCAGCCATGAGGTGGCCAGTTGTCCTCCTAGCCACACTCCCAGTGCTTCCTCGAGTGAGGTCCTTTGCCACACGTGAGGCCACCGAAGCAGAGTGTGGCCAGGCTGTCGATGCTCTGTCACTCTTGGGCACCTGCTACTTCTCCATTTGACCAGAGAAACCAGGCCCAGGCTCAGTGTTGCAGGCCAGGGGTATCTGGCTAGAGCTAATGGTTTCATTTTCATCCTATTTGTTTTTAGCGTTGCCTTCTGTTTATGACAAATGATTCTGTTTTTTATTCATTACGGTGATGTAAAGGTTCCTTTTAAAAATTTGGAGATAAAAAAAAAGGTTCATTGATATAAAGTACTAAATAAATAATCGTCCGGGCAGTGCTCAGGTGTGGCAAGACTTATGGGCAAACACTGCCCTTCAGAAGGGCCTCAGTAAGTCTGAGGCACCAACCAGCTGGAGACACGTTCTGAACCAGGAATCTTCACAAAACCCGTGGCTGGTGAGCGTCAGCAGCTGACACGTAAAGCAGAATGCGGCTTTGAGAAATGGGTCCTGGTTTCTCCAGAACACTGACTTCCATCAGGTACCCAAGCAGCCGGGCAGCATCTCCTTTCCCATCCCCCTCCGGCTGTGAACTCTTGGACTAGCCAGGGCAGAGGTCCTTCTGCCACACAGCCCATCACTGAGACGATGGTGGACACACAGGGCCAATTGGCTCTGGGTGACATCTGTCTTTAGCCACTTGAATTGGTCAGTTGGTGCATGGGAAAGAGGAATGAGCAGTGGGTTTCCAGCACGCAAGGTCTCTGGAGGGCGACAGGACTCCTGTTTCCAGCAGCCCCCCAGCACTGCAGAGGCCCCCTGCCTGGTGTGTTTGCTAGCTGCGAACAGGTGGAAGGAGGGGAGGGGCTGCTAGGTATTGATGCCCGTGTATTGTAGGCACGTGATTTCATATCATCCTCACAACAAACAGCCCAACGAGGTGGGCGCTGTTCTCCTGTTTCAGATGAAGAAAATAGGCCCAGAGAGAACTTGCTAAGGCCACACAGCTAGGAAGGGGCAGAGCCAGGATTCCCCCAGATCGACCTTGCCCTGACTTTCCCCGAGGAGGACCGTGGGAAGACAAGAGTCTCAAAGGAGAGTTTTGCAGCATGTCCAGAGCGTCGCCCACCAGCACCCCAAGACCCAAGGGCCCATCGCAAACTAGGCAGCCTCTCGCCAGAGGCAGTGAGCCGAGACGTTGCTTCTTAAAATGGATCCTTTGCCCAGCTGTCCTTCTTAATGACAGAAATGAGTCAGCTGGCCACTCGCTCTGTCCAGCTCTCTGGAGTAGCCTGGAATGAAAGGTTACAGTTTCAGAAAGAAAGAAGGGGTGGGGGGAACCAGTGGCTAATGAATTGTCTGTCATGCTCTAATGATAGTAGAAGGTTGGAGAACCCACTGCTTTGGATTCTGCAAGCTGCGGCTCCAGGATGCTCTCAGCCTGAGGCTTTCGGTGCCTGGGAGGAAAGAGATGAACCTAAGGTCAGACCACAGAGGTTCAAATCCCGCCTGCGCCATTTACAAGCCCGGAGGCCCTGAGCAATTTACTGAAGCCTCTCTGAGCCCCGTCTGAAATTCCCGGTGATGAGCCTGCTTGGCCCCACCTCCTAGGGTTGTTCTGAGGAGCGTGTGAGCTAGGCCAGGAGTTAGAGCAGATGGCACACAGTAACGTAGAGGGGCTGGAGAAAGCCCTCCCATGACAGAGTCTCAGGACCCTCCCTGGGGTTTGCTGTGAGGCCAGACTTGCCAGTTAGGGAGCAAGGGGACCGATCTTTAACAGCCACCGTGGGTGGCACTGGTGAGTGGTCTCAGGACATGCTGCAGCCAAGGCCCCAGTGACCTGGGCGGTCCTTACCTTGCTGTATGACCTAGGGCGGGTCCCCACCCTTTCTGGGCCCTTTGTGGAAGGAGTGGGACTGACCCCGATCCGGGTTCCCCAACCCCATCTGCCACGCTCAGCAATTCCTGCTCTGTTGTCTGAATTCTCATTTGTGTCATTGTTTTCCTTAAACGAGCTCTTTTTAAAGTGAAGTAATGCTCTGAAGGGACAGGAACTTTGTATTACTATCAGAAGTGGGAAGCTGGCATCACTTGCCATAAATAGAAGCTGACCCTGCAGATAACACAGTGAAAACCGAGAGCAGCAGTGGATCCAGCTGGAGCCGGCGCCTGCAGGGCCCTGGGCCCGTTCAGATGGGAGATTGGCACGTGTCAGAGACATGTTCCAGCCACTGACACTCGTCTGGATCCCGTGCTGGTGGCAGACATCAAGATTGGGAGAGGAGTGGGTCCCCATGCCGGGGGTGATTCTGTGCTCTCTGACACCCAATCCACACAAGTCTGAAATGGGCTTAAGTGTGAACCCCTGCCTTGGAGATCTCTGGAGTGAGCCCTGCTCTCAAGAGCACCACCACTGACCCCCACAGGGGTTCCTTGTGGGATGGGAGGGGGAACCGTGGATGCCTTTTGAGAGGGCTGGGCTCACCAGTGCTCTGGCCGCAGCCCTGGCTTCCCATCCCCATGCCAGGTCCAGTGGGGAGGTGGGTTGCGGCCCCAGGACACAAGGACTCGGCCTGTGTCAACAGTGGGAGCCAGGGAAGGTCTCAGCAGTGGAAGGATGTGTTCCCAGCTGGCCTCTAGAAGGTGAATCTGGCAGATAGCACAAGAAACTTGGCTGACTTGGCCCCTCCTCCCCTCTCCAACTGTGCCTACCATGGCCTGCCTTCTTGCTCCCTTCCCCCACCCTGTACAAACCTTAGGGGGTTTTAGGGCCTGCTGTGCCCTCGTCACCAGCCTGTCCCCTGCCTGGCATGCTCTTCATGCAGGCTTCCCCGGGCTCTGGGCTCCATTCATCCCCTGGACTCCCTGCTGTCGGGTGTATCACCTTGGGCTGTGATTGCTCACCACAGGGTATCTCAAAAGCATGACCACGTTTATCGTGGGGTCCCCAGCACCCAGCTCAGGACCTGGCACGCAGGAGGTATGGAATTAGGTAGTGTGGGAAATCTCCAGTGGAATGAAGCCCTGGAGAACTGAGTATCCTGGACAAGTTACTTACTGTGTCTGGACCTTAGTGTCTTTGTCTGTAAAATGGAATTCCAATAGTGTGTCGTTCCAGGAGTTTTAGGAGAGCTGAATGACCTGACATGTGTAAGGCTCCATCTCAGGTCTGCTCTCCCAGGAGCAGACGCCGGGACAAAGGTTCAAGGGCAAGGTGTGTATTCAGGAGGTGATCCCAGGACTACCAGTAGGGAGTGGGTTAGTGAGACAGGAGAGGGTTCTGTCATCCAGTAGGTCACCACTGCAGCCCTGAGCTCAGTCCTGCTCAGGAACTCTGGAGACTCAGCTGCAGGGTGCAGGAGCTGGGGTATTGATCCACCACCTTCCTGGTCATCCCTGGTTGGAAGGCAGCTCTGGGGAGACATTGGCTCTGCCTGTACTTGCAGCCTGGGGGCCAGTCAGGCTTTGGAGGCAGGTCCCTACAGGTGGAAGCTGGCAGGTCAGCGTGCCCCGGAGGGGTGAGCAGAGGGAATGGCACAAGGCATCCACAGGCTCTGCCTTGGGTTCGTGGCCCATGGTAAGAGCTCAGGGAGTGGCAGCTCCCCGATTGTGATGGTTTCTACCATTGTCACCAGTCCAGTGCCAGCTCTGCCTGTCATAGTTGTGTAACTCAGGTCACTTGGCTTCTCTGAACCTTGGGGAGATGCATGGTTCTCAAGAGAAGCAGTTCTGCCCCCTCGGTGCCCCTTGGAAATGGGGCGAGGGTGCATTTTTGGTTGTCAATGTGCCCCGGAGCGCTACTGGCATTAGTGGTCTGGGACCAGGGATGCTGCTAGCGGTCTTGCAATGCCCAGAACGGCCTCCCACCTCGGAGAATTGTTTTGCCCCAAATGTTGGTGAATGACCGTCCACGTTGCATATTTAACATAGAAGTTTCATTTGGTGCATGATGATGTTTGCAGAAGGTGTAGTCCGGGCTGGCCGTGGGCGTGGGAGCTGAAGATGCCACAGAGCCCCTGGCACCTAGTATGGGAAATGGGACCAGCCGAGGGGCCAGGCACCATGGATGATACCATGTCCCAGGAGGACCAGAGCAGTGAGGCTGGTGAGGAGCTTGGCTGTGGCCACAGCCTTCCGGTAGCCTGCGAAGCATTTTCCGGGCAAGGTGGGAGGTGCTGCCAAGCCCCGCCCTCTACTAGAGCTTGCTCAGCCGCCCCAGGGCTCAGGTCGGCCCGCAGGCCCTGGGTGACCCCTGAGCACACTGCCCTCCTTCCTCAGATACCAGGATCCCCCTCTTCCCTCCCAAGTGTGGGCCATCGTTCCTCTTCCAAGTGAAATTACACTGGCTTTCCCATCCAGAGTCCTTAGAAATCAGGCAAATTCATTAAAAAAGAGTTAATAAAAGTTAAAACCCAGCCTGCATCTGGGGTTTCTGATGGCTCCCGAATGCAAGGTTTAGAGGAAGTTTCCCTGCCCCGCCCTGAGCCTCCTGAGGCCACCACCAAATAAGCGAGGACTGCGGGACAGCGCTTCCATGCTGGTAACACCCCTTTTCCCTTCTCGGTAGGCCTGCTTCCCCCGAAAGCTCCGTGCCAACAGAGAGGTTTCCCTCCGGACCCAGGAGGGTGGGGCGGAGAGATTGAAACTGAAAGCGGAGGCCCAGAAGGCCTTTGCCCCTAACCAAGGGGAAAGGCAGGGGCGTCCGAAGACCTCCCCCGCCCACGGCGTCGCACAAATGGCCTTGCCTTGGCTTATGACCTTTCGCAGTTGCGATGGATGTTTACAAGAACCCAGCCAGAGTCTGCCTCCCCGCTCTTCACCCCCGACTGCACCTGCTTCTCCCACTTAATCTTGCGAGAGGATACTTCAAACTGCGGACACACACGGAAGCCACTCCCAGCTCCGTCTGATGCCAGTGGAGCCCACAGCCCGGCTGGGTTGGGCCCGAGGCTGGTCTTAGATGCAATGACTATTTCAGGGAGTAAGTCAGAAGGAAAAGAAGCCACGGATCGTGTCAGGGGCCGAGGGTCGGGTGTGACTTATTCATTTCAAGTTGCTTGTCCTTCATCAGGTTGCCAAGACTGGTCCATCATGCCGGGGGCATGCCACGTTGCTCCTCTGGCCGGAAATATTTTTGAAAATGTGAGGGGTATGAATACTTGATGTTGATGAACCTGTAAAAGCAATACTTAGGCTGACTTCTTTCAATTAAAACATGTATGCAACTCCAGCCTGTGGGGGCCCTGCCTTTTTTTTTTTTTTTTTTTTTTTTTTTTTGAGATTCGGGAAAGGAGCCCTTAGGCAGGACCTCGCAAAGGGCAGAAGAGTCAGAGAATTCCCCCAAGCCAGGCTGGCGGGTGAGTCAAGCCAGAGAGGCAAGGGCCAGCTTCTGGGGCGTGGCGGCCCAGGCTCAGTGGCCCAGATCCCAGAGACTCGGGAGGCACGGTATCCCCTTGCATGCACACAGCACACCCCGGGAGATCTTCACTAGCCACGAGGGAGTGAGGGAGGGAGGGAAGGAGCAGGTGAATGGATGAAGTTGGGTTGACTTGCAGTTTCACAGGAAAAGAGCCCTGATTCTCAGTTCTGCAGAGCTGCTGCTTCTCGAAGCACCCTCGTGTACGCACCGCGTTACACAAAGCACGATTGGCTCCGTTGTGTGGGTGAGGACACAGGTGAGGGAGGGTCAAGCCCCTGCAGACTCCAGAGAAAAAACAGCCCAGCACCCCTTGACTTGCTGTGCTGCTAAGAAAGGGAGCTAGGGGCTATGAACAGAACACACCTGAGAGGCCCAGGAAGAGAGGTGAGCGGGCGAAGGGAGAGGTTTGTGACGGGGGAGAGGCCTGAGGATTTATTTAAAAGATGTGGCAAGGGGTGCCTGGGTGGCTCAGTCGGTTAAGCATCTGCCTTCGGCTCAGGTCATGATCCCAGGGTCCTGGGATCGAGCCCCATGTCCAGCTTCCTGCTCAGCAGAAGAGTCTGCTTGTACCCTTCCCTCTGCCTCTAACCCCTGCTCATGCTTTGTCTCTCTTGCTCACTCTTTTTCACAAGTGAATAAATCTTTTAAAAAGAAAAAAATAAAAGATGCTGTAAAATTGGAATCATGCCATCAACGTACAGCATGACTCCAGACAGATTCCCTGATTGCTCTGGGCATCGCTCTTCCCACCCAGGAAATGGCTCTCAGAGAGCAATCCCAGCACACTGTGCCTGTGCCCGTGGAGACCCACCCTTCCACAGAAACCCAAAGGGGAGTTTGCATTTCAACTCCCTCCTTTACAGGGGTGTGGCCTTAGGCAAGTCACATCTGTGAAATGGGGACAGTAATTTATGTACCTCAGAAGATCTCTTTGTGCTAATAATTACAAAGGTGCCCCACTGGGCTGACACGGCTCCGCATCAGGACTCACAGCTTGGCAAGCAGAGTCTACACTGGTTTGCAGCCCTCATTTGCCCCCTTGTTTGGGTGTATTTGTGCAGTGCACGGACCACCCAACCACACCAGACAGCCCTGCCCAGGGAGTTTTTTTAAACTTACTAAAGTACAAGACTTCCCAGAGCAGGAACTTTGAGCATTTTATTGAGTACCCCTCTGGGTCCTCTGTACATATTTGTGGAATGAATAAAGCACACAAGCAAAGTTGTGGTGAGGATCATTCATTCCACAAACATTTATTGAGCACCTACTATGTTCAGGCACCTTGCAAGGTACAGAGGGCACAGCAACAAATAAAGTGGACAGGTGAGCTGCCCTCTGGAGCTCACATTCTAGGACAAGAGCAGACAACACAACAAACAAGCATGAAAACGATAAACTAATGACCAGTTTGGAGAGGGGGGAGGGGGAGCGTCCATTTAATAGGGTGGTCTGGTAGACCTTCCTGAGGAGCTGTTCTTTAACCTGCGTCCTACAGGATCAGCAGTTGTCCAATGAGAAAGGCCTGGGAAGAACATTCCAGGCAGAGGCAGGAACAAAATGCATATTCATACATAACAAGGACAGCCAACAAGGATTGAGCTGTATGCCAGGCTCTTGCCGTCAGTGTCTTAACTCCTTGAATCTCTGCATAATGAAGAAGGCACTGTAATTATGCCCATTTTACATGTGATGAGACTGAGGCATGGAGAAGTAATTTGCACAAGTGGTGAGCTGGGCACTGAGCCCACGTGGTCTAGCTCTGGAGTCTGCAGCTGGCCCTAGTCTGGTCCCTTTGAGTAGGAGGGGCTTAACATGGTACTGGCACAAAGTAGTAGTTGCTAATATTTATTGAATACCTGTTATATCCCTTCCACCGTGATGAGCACTTTACAGGTATCAACTTATTTAATAAATGGTAGCTATCCCACTTTAAGCGAGAACTACGAATAATCACGGCCTCTGACGATAGTTTGTCATCTCTGAACAGACCCAAAGTAGTGTGTATGATCGTGCCGTCCCCATCCAGCTGAGGGGTGCCCACGCCTGTGGACTCCACACAGTCCACGAATGCGGACACACCCTGAGGAGTGATGCCCTTGCTATTTAAAACCCACACCTGGGTCAGAACGCCTGGTGCACTTCGCAGCAGGGCCAAGGCAGAAGGCAACACCCCTCTCTGCAAGGACTGCCAGCTGGGCAGCTGGGTCCAAATCCCTCTGACCCTCCTGACTCCTGACTCCCGCTTTCTGGGAAGAGGAGGGGAGTCTGGGAAGCGGGCACCAGGGCTGGTGCACTAGAGCTGAACAGACAGCTCCCGCTGCTGCCGGGAGAAAGCCAACTTGTCCCGAGTTGGGACTTCTGACCAAGCAGGCCATGCTCCAGTAAAAACAACAACAGCTGAGCTGGCAGCTCTCGGCGTAGACAGCAAAGCTTCCAGGTCCCTTCCAGGCTCACCGTGGCTAAGGCAAGATGCCAGCTTGACTAAGAAACAGCTCCCAGGATAGAACACCGAGTCAGACAGGCAGAGGAAAACATGCCCTCCGCTAAGGCTTAACAGTGCTTCAACCTTGCCGATCCCCAAATACTGAATTTGCCGCTAAGTTCAGGACGCGCAAGAAGACCCTCTCCGAAGAGACAGACTCGGGCCCCAGTGCACTCTGCTGGGGGGCTGGGGGCGTGGGCGGTGGCAGGAGAGCCCCAGCCCCTGTCCCACCGGGCAAGGAATATGGAGGGTGTGGTGCTATGTGACTCCCAAGGCTGGGTTATAAAAAGGATACTTCTCCCTGTGGTCTCTGTCTCTGTCTCCCTCTTCCATGTTGCGTGATTGCCCTTCAACCCCTCTCTTGTCGGTTACTTAGAGGAACCAAGGCCCCAGGCCCCCAGCCAGCATGGAGTCCCCGAGCCATTCAAATGATGCCAGCCCCAGCTAACACAGAGTGGGGCAGAGATGCACTGAGCCCAACTCACGTGACTGGCCTGGGAGCAGAATCAGCGTGCGTGTCCTTTTAAGCCCCTGCATCTCGGGGGATTTTGTGATGCATTCGATAACCGAACAGTGGGTGCCCCAAAATGGTGATCACGGCACAAACTCAAACAGTGGACACGCCCATGAGATCAAATGAGCCCTTTATAATGTAGTGAAACACGACACAAGAAATGAAGGCCGAGAGGCAGGTGTGGTTCCAGCCCACCTCCCCCTCCCCCCCATTAGTGTACCGTCAGCTCTTTCCAGCTCAAGTCCAGTGTGTGTGCGCCAGGCCGAGCTCTGGCCTCGACAAAGTTAGTGCAAAACAGCGAGTCGTGTGGCCGCAAAGCAGCTGCTGTGAAACCCGCGCCCATCACAGGCCGGAAGGAGCAGGCGGGGCTGGCCGCTGGTGTCCGCGGAGCGCGCCAAACGCGCTCTTAGGAGAGCAGCGTGGACAACTGCTTCCTCCCCAGGCCGGCGGGGACCTGGGGAGGCAGAGATGGGGCCGGCCCGCTCCCTCGCCCCGGCCTGGCCACCTCTGTCAGGAGCGACCCGCAGGGGCTGCCTCAGGGCTCCTGGGTGGACCTCAGCAGCCACCTAGCGCCCACCCCGTCTGCCAGGGCTGCCATCGACCTGGGCCCCGCGGGGGCCTGGAGCCGGGCCCGGTCTGTCCGCAGAGCAGGTCCTTCCCGCCACTGGGTGGGGGCCGACCCTGAGCCGGCAGGGCTGGGCACCAGGCTGCTTGGCTCATCGGCCCAGAACAACTGTGTCCACAGATAACCATTTCAGGATCCGGCGTGGTCAGCGTCCTCAGAGAACGTGCTGTGAGAGGTCAGGAGAAGGGGTGGGTCAGAAAGCTTCAGGTGGGGGCAGCTCGACACGTGGGCAGAGCACTGTCGAGATTGGGGGTGAGGTGGAGTTGGAAGAGGGGGACATCAGGTTGGGGGAGCACAGAAGTGGGGGGACAGTCATTTGCACAGAAACGTGGAGAGCAAATTCCTATGTAGACCGTGCAGGGCAGGCGGCAGGGGTGGCTGGGGGGACCTCTAGGGAAGCTCTTCCCCAGACTAAGAGCTGTGGATAGCTGACCAACCGCCACCCCCCCCAGCTGTCCTTCCCCACCTCTCCAGGCCCGGCCGCAGGGAGGAGGCTCAGGGCCCAAGTCCCCAAAGCCTTTAAAGACACCTCCACCAGTCACAGGAGGAGGCCCCAGATGGTGCATGTGCTCACCCAGCAGTCCCCCCAGTTCTCCGGTCCAAGCCCGCCTCGGTTACCTCGTCCTGGGCATCACGGAGCTCATCTCAGGCTGATCCGTGAGTCTAGCTGCTGCAGGTGTTCATGGACGCCAAACGGGATAGTGGGCGTCCACATCCTGTGATGGGCACGGCATGTGAGGGCCAGGTTAGAGGAGAGGGGGGCCCGGGTCCCTCCTACCACCCAGCCTAGAACCTTGGAGACTTCCCACCTGGCAGAACCAGACCAGTGCGGGGTTAGAGGGATTGCAGAGGCCTCGAAGCCCCGAGACCCCTTCTTTAGACCTGGTTCTGCTGCTGATTTGCTGTGTGACCTCGAAAAAGTTAGTTAGCCTCTCTGTGCCTCATTCTCCTCATCTGTAAAATGGGTCTTATAAATTCTACACTAGAAGATACGAGGGATTATGTAGGTGAAAGTGCCTTGGAAGAGTATAAAGTACTGATATCGGACATTTGACCCCATGGTGACACATAAGTTTGAACCATATGAAATTGCCAAATTTGCCAGGTCCAAAATAATAGAATATAAGTGATTTCATATCGTTCATCCTAATACGTTGAGCATTTTCAGGTATCAGACTGTTCTAAGATTAATTTGAGCCTCACAAAACTGCTTGGGGGTAAATATTATCACTTCCATTTTACAGACAAAGAAACTGAGGCCAGGGTAGCAAAGTTTGCTCATCCAAGGTCCCACACAGATAAGGGCCAGAGCAGGATTTGAACTCAGGACTCACAGGAGCTGCACCCCTGGAGAGCTGGTGGCTCTCTGCCCACGGGGGGCCAAGACTTACGCCAGTGTCTCCACATGAGGGCACTTCCTGAGGCTGGCGGCGAGCTGCTGAGCCCCAGCGGCCGTGAACTTGTTATACTGTACACTGGGGAGAGAAACCCATCCTGGGGCCTGGCCCTCGCTCGGGGCCATCCAGCCCCAGACCAAGGCCACCCCTGTGCTCTCAACAAGCAGCCCATCCCAGCATGGCAGCGGGAGACCCCGCAGTCCCCCCGAGCCCCAGACCCCTGCCACCCACTGTCCACACTCACTCCAACACCCGGAGAGACACCATGTCTGGAAGCACGTGTGCCAGGCTCTCCGCTCCCACGTCACAGATGCTGTTATTGTAGAGGCTGCCAGAAACAGAGGTCAGAGCCCATGGGGATCCACAGCCAGCCACATTCCCTGCCCCATTTTACAGACGGGCAAACTGAGGCCCAGAGACTCACACAGTGTGTCCAGGGAAAGCACCAGGAGCGAGCGGAAGTAGCTTCCTGGCTGAGACTTCCCAAGTTCAAATCCCAGCTACGGGGCTTGCTGCCTGTGTGACCTTTGGCAAGTTACTTAACTCCTCTGTGACTCAGTTTGCTTCTCCAGAAAATGGGCACAATAGAGTAATCACGGGGAGGAGTAAACAAGTTCAGGCTAGTACAACACCCAAAACAGAGACCGGCAGGTGGAATGACTAAATCCTAGCTGTGGTTATTACTACCTCCTGGGGGGGGGGGTAATGAAGTTTACACGGGTTACCGTAGATGGTGTGACCAGCACTGGGGAATAGTAGGGGAGAGAAAAACCAAAATCACTGGGCCAGCACGGGTTTCTGTGGTGTAGTCACAGCTGCCACGAGCAGCAGAGTAAATAAGGCGGTGGGTGTCGCCAGTGCCAACCGAAGCTATACACTCAACAATCATTCCTTAACAAGCCAGGTGCTCCCGTGGTTCTCATTTCAAGGCCATGACTTTGCCATGACTCAGCCTCGGGGCTCCACCACAGCGTTGCATGTAAAAGCAGCAGGTCTACACTGCAGCAAAGCAGATTCAGGCTAAACTCCAGCATCCCCTGCTGTCACAGGTTGGCCAGGACCAGGGCCGGAACCAGGCGGAGGCTTTACAATTTCTTCCCGGGGTGGGTCTTCGAGCCCAGGGGGCTTCCCCCTCCTCCCACTGACAGAGGATTCTTCCCATATTTCATCGATACCAGGATGTACGTGTCCCCCCTGAGTATCGTTGAGACCTGGAGATGTCTGGTTATCAATGAACATCATGGTTCAATTAGCAGTGTTTTGTCCTCTTAATGGTGTCTTACAGTGGATGGCATCTTAGATTCCATAAAGTAGGAGGTTTTCTAAAGTGGCAGTCAGATCAGATATTGCCCCCATACACCCCACTTGCTTCTCCATTCGCAATGGAAAAACTCCAAAAGCCCCCTCCGGACCTACAAGGGCCTCCCTGCATAATCTGGCCCCCCTACCCCTCCCACCTCACCTCCCACCCTCCGTCCCTCATTCCCTGTAGCCAGCCACAGTGGCCTTTCTGGCAAAGACTCAAATTCTTTCCCACCTCAAGGCCTTTGCATCTTCTGTTCTCTTCTCCTGGAATGCTTGTCCCAGAGCACCTCCCACAGAAGGCGGGATCTCCTGACCTCCTTGAGGAATTCAATACTCCCCATTCTACCCTCTTGGGCCCTTGTAAGTTTCCTCCCCAGCATGAATCTCTATTTAAAAATATTTTGTTAGTACATATGCTAATTATGCAAGATGCTTCAAGGCAAGGAATATTTGTTTTGTTCATAGCTGTATCTCTAGTTCCTAGCACAATACTGGCCCATGGTTGATATTAGAGGTAATCAGATGCCCTGCACAACCCTAGGGAGTGCCAGTCAGATCAACTATGATTTGCACAATACACAACCCATACAGCTGCACACGGTGACCCTGGCTGGAATGATAAAAGAGTGGATGTGTCAGTAACTAGATGAACCAGATACCATCTCCCCACCCCCCTGCCCCGGGAATGTGACTCTGGCTGTCCTCGGCTGGTGATGAGGGCTGAGGAAGGAGTAGGAAAGCCTGGCGAAAGAGGAGAGCTGGCAAGGCTGAGCTGAATGGCTGGGGCTGTGGTCTGAGCTCCCCTCCTCAGTCCTGGGACCACCAGGGAGCCAGGCTGGAAGTCATCAAAAGCAAGGAGTGCTATGCCAAGGCCCACCAGAAGGTGGCAGTGCAGGCACTGCGTGAGCGGCAAAAGCCCGCCAAGGCTACCAGTGCGCGGTCAACCTTCTAGAAACCGTCACCCCTGGACTCCAGAAAAGGCTCAGTCCTGCCACCCCCTGGGGAAAGAGGACCAATATTGTGCACTGGAGCCAGGCATGGTGCCAAGGGCTTTCCATAGGCCACTGGGATTGTACCCATTTTCCAAACGAGTAAGCAACTTGCCCAGTTTGTCAGATGCATTTTCTCAGGCCCTGCTATCCTCCTGTTGGGGGGGTGGGGCACGTTCATATTGGATTTTAGGTCAAAGCCCCCCCCCCCCCCGCCCCCCGCCCCTGTACCTAGCTGTGCAACAAAGGCCAGCAAACACAACAGCCTGACGGGATGCCTCCAGCCCCAGCCTTGGGCTCTGCGGCTCTGGCACAAAGCAGATTCTCCACCCACCCCCAGCCCTCCAGCTCAGCGCCTGAGCCATGACAGGGGGAGGCCCCACTCACCTCAGCCTGAGGAGGGACGCAGCCAGGGAGGGCAAGGCCTCGGCGAGCTTGCAGGCACCCACATCCGTAATGCTGTTCTGGGACAAGCTGCAGGGACACAGCGAGGAGAAGGGCTCAGGGCCAAACTCCCGTGCCCCTCCCCATCTGTGCCCACCTGGCCCAGGCAGAGCTGGGAAACTCTCACTTCCCCACCGGGTGGCCAGAGCAGCAAACACATGCCCATCTACCTCGCGGAGAGTTGTGGGTAACAGGGTGTGAACGACTTTGTGGGTAACACACTGGTTCTTAGTAAATAAAAAGTACTGTCCCACCCTGTGGCTGCGGGGGTTGTGGGGGTGATGATAAAAAGAGAGAGATCACCCTCCCCCCACACCTGTTCTATGATTGGATAGCATCCTTCTTTTCCCTTGGGGCCACATTTCCACACGAGAATAGAATACGTGTTCATATTATTTGTTTAGTGGCAGGTCTGTTTTGTTCGTTACTGTGTCCCTGTGTTTACATCAGTGCCAAGTACATAGTAGGTGCTCAATAAATACTTAAGTGGGTGAGAAAAAGGAAGGAAAGGTAGGAGATGGAGGGAGGGACAATGAAAGGAGGGGTTGGGAGGGGGCGATCTAGCTTACTCACAGCTTCACCCAGAATACTCTAAATTACTGGGCAAGTCTCAGTGCCCTACAGTCAAAGAAATCCCAGAGTGAATCCTGCAGCCATCCCGGCCCGGTTATGAAGCAGAGTGTGGACAGACTTTGATGATCCCCTCTGGGTTCAGTAAACAATCACGCAGACCCTCCTTCATCACATCCATCCACTTCCCAAAACCCAGGACAGTTTGTTTTTCCCTAACTAGGCTCCACGCCCAGTGTGGAGCCCGACATGGGGCTTGAACTCATGACCCTGAGATCAAGACCTGAGCTGAAATCAAGGGTTGGATGCTCAACAGACTGAGCCACCCAGGCACACCCCCCCCTTTTTTTTTAATAAAGATTTACTATTTTGATGATAATGTGTTAGCGACACATGCTAGTTCCTCTCTCCTCTGCACCACCCAGCACCACCCAACGACTGAATGGGTGAGTGAACGGAAGAGGGCAAAACCCAGTGCAGCAGGAAGGGCAGTTCCACACTCACTTGAGAGTCTCCAGGGCCTTCAGCCGAGGGAAGGTGGCTGACAGCTGCTCAACACCCTCGTCCCCGATCTTGTTCTCGCTCAGCGAGTCCAGGCTGTGGGTGGAAGCAGACGGAGGGGCCATCAGCCCACACCCCCGAGGCCAGCCAAGCAGCAGCCTCCTCCCATCCCCCCCTACCTTGGACACACCATAGGCAAACTTTCTAGAGCAAGTCCGCATCCCCTGGGGATGCCAGTTGGCCAGCCAGGGGACAAGGTTCTGACTCTCCATGGACCTGAATCTTCTCCCCCCCCTCCCCGGGAGCCCCATGAGCTCAGGCAACTTCCTTAACCCTCTTGGGACCACAACTGTGCAATGGGATCCTGCGCCCAGACCCTGCCTCCTTGTAGTGGTGCTAGGAACAGCATGGGAGCCCAGGGAGGGAAAAGTTTCAGAGGTCACAAAAGGATTCAATCTTTTTTATCTTGGGGATTCTCCCATCCATCCTCCCTTCCCTGCAGTGGGGTCATCTGGTCATTCACACTAGCCATACTGAGGAGGGAGCAGTAGGGAGGGAGGGAAGGAGGGAGGGACAGAGAAGGTCCTTCTGAGTGCATCGTCCCCAGGGGCAGGGTTTGGGGTAATCAAAACCAGCAGGTGCCCGTGTCCATACTCACTCCAGATGCTGAAGGGAGGAAAAGGCCTCGAGGATCCTCACCAGTTTGGGAAAAGCCTGGGGGCCCAAGACGGAGCCCAGCCTAGGAGGCAAAGAGCAGAGTTAAGACCCCGAAACAGTCACAGCTCCTCAGTGTGGCGCCAGGGTGGTGTGGACAGAAGGCAGGCCCAGTCTGAGGCTCCCTCCCCCTCCCCCTCCCCCTCCCTGCCTGCCCAGTGCCCTCCCTCCCTTAATCCCCACCAGGTGGCACCCCAATCCCTTCTGCTCTGGCTGGACTTCACCAAAGCCCCCCAAGAGGCAGCTGGGCTCCTGGCCTGGGGAAGTGGTTCCCAAATTCCGGCCTGAGGACCACCACCAGTCTGGAGAAAAATGACTTTACTTATCCGCCATTACATTTTTTTAAAATTATTTTTTAATTTGTAAAAAAAAAATTATTTCTTTTTATAAGTAATCTCTACACCCAACATGGGGCTTGAACTCACAACCCTGAGATCAAGAGTTGCAAGCTCTACTGACTGAGCCAGCCAGGCGCCCCTGTGTCATTACATTTTAATAACAAATTAAAGCATTTATTGAGTACTTATTATGTGCCAGGCACACATGGGGTCCTTCACTCAGGTTAGATTTCACTTCATCCTCACAACTCTGAGCTAAAGGCACTTCTTATCCCCATTTTCCAGATGGGGAAACCGAGGCACAGAGGGATTAACTAATTCACACAAGGTCTCAGGGGCTAGATCAGCATTTACACCCGACTTCCAGGGAATGAGAGAAATAAAGGTAGTGCAGGGCTGTTTTATTCTGCTTTTAAAACATGGTTAAACGGACTCAACGTAAGAACCATCTTTTACTCTGAAATTGGGTCCTTTGGAGTGTTTTTGGCATGAAAATGTTCATTCTTTGATAAAATTATTGTGTGGCTTATTGGAATGAACACATTTGATAAAAATGAAAAGGTGGTACTGCATATAGTCCCTCAAATTTACTCTGAAATATTCTCTGTCTTTGCAATCTCAGAGTCTGGGAACTGCAAGCCTTAATAAAAGGTCATGAGATGGGAGTCCGACATCTGATTTGAGCCTGGGCCCTACCACGTGGCTCCCGTGGGGACTTGTGGGCAAATCCCTTCAGCTCAGCCTTGGTCTCATCAGATTTAGCCCCAGTCTCATGAGCTTGTTGGAAGGATTAGGGAGTTTGTGCATCCAGTATTGACTGCTCGCCTACTGTGTGCCAGGCCCATACGAGCCTGTCACGTACAGGGCCGTGAGCAAACCAGAAATCCTGGCCCTCCTCTGTGGAGCTGACAGTCCCGTGGGCAAGACAGATAATCAAAGAAATCGGTAAATTATCTGGCGCGGGGGATAATCAGTAATACAGAGAATAGTACGGTGGCAGGCGGGGTAGAATTGTACTTTCAAACACGGGAGCATTTGGCTCGGTGGAAAGCAGAAGGAAGTGAGAAAGTAGTGGCGTGGGCCGTGCTGATATCTGGGGAAGAGGATCATGGGCAGAAGGCACAGGCAGTGCAAAGGCCCAGGGGCCAGACCATGCCTAGTGAGGTTGGAGGCCAGCAGGGAGACCCCTAGGGCTGGAGTGGAGGGAGCAGGGAAGGCAGTCCGGGAGATGGAGGGTGCCTCATCAAAGCAGATGAGAGGCTGAATCAGGACCCTCGTCCCCCCGCAGAGCACCTCACGGGTTCTGAGCAGCCAACAGGCCTCATCTCCAGGCCGCTGGGGCCTGCGTGGTACCAGGCACGGTGGCTGCCAGTCACACACCCAAAATAGTCCTTTCCTTCCTTCCTTCCTTCCTCAGAACTTCCTCGGGGCTTCTGGCCTCCAGGTGGCTAGTCTCCTGGTTCTGGGCCGTTCCACCTCACAGCTGCTGTTCCCCAGAGCACACTTCCGACCTCGACCTAGGGGCTTTTTCAGCTGAAAATAAGTCAAAGCCAGAAGCGGCCCTTGGTGATTGTTCTCACACATTTCCTCTTTCCAGCAACATTTTTATTTCTGCACAAATGTGGCACCTTGTCTCTGTTCAAAACCAGAAATGCTTGCCTTTTTCTGGGGTGCGGGGGAGCAGAGATCAGGACAGGCAGGTAGCTGGTGGGTGGGGGACCTTGGGCAAGTCACTGAACCTGGCTAGGCCTCAGTTTTCTCATCTGTAAGATGGGGACGGTAGTGGCTACCTCCCAGATCATATATAAATGGCACTGAGCACACTGCAGGTGTTTAATAATTTCTTCCTAATCGTTAGGTGATTTTAGATCCCTAACCAGGATCGCACACGAATTTAGCTTCTTTCTTTGTTGGAGCAAGAGCCAGGCAAGCTTCAGCCCTTGGGTCACCTTCTCCAGAGAGTCCCCTTGGCTTCCTCCTCCCCGCCCCCCACCTCCCCAGACAGGCCACTGATCACAGCAGGGGGTAATTATCTGTTTACCCTAGACTTGAGGCTCGTGAGGACATGGCCTCAGTCAGTGCAGTGTATCTGTCCAATGAATGAATGGGGAGCGTGTCCACCAATAAATGGGCCACTTAGCATCACACCCGAGAGGCCCTAGCCACAGCCCTGACCGCCTGGGCCCCAGATCCTGGAAGCCGGCTTCCAAAGAGGCAAGACAAGAGGATAAGAATGATTTGTGGGGGGCACCTGGGTGGCTCACTCAGTTAAGCGACCGACTCCTGATTTCAGTTCAGGTCATGATCTCAGGGTCCTGGGATCAAGCCCCGCATTGGGCTCCAAGCTCAGCACAGAGTCTGCTTGTCCCTCTCCCTCTGTTCCTCCTCCTGCCCTCTCTCTCAAATAACTACATCAAATCTTCCAAAAAAAAATTATTTTGGGGACCCATCTCCATTCCCGGTGGCATGGGCCCAGTTAACAATGCTGGTAAGAAACCCCACGGAGACCCGAGACAATTCACTCTTCTGCTTACGCAAACTCGAGCTTCTTCAGGTCCCGGACGGCAGGGAGTTCAGCTGCGTCTTCCGAGGGACTCCTCGTCCTGGAGAGAACGGGCAGTGTTAGCGGGGAGCAGGCTCTTCGCCTGTCCCTGAGCCCCTGCATGAGTGATCCAGGATGTCTGCCACAGTACCCCAAATTCCCGGGGAGGCCTGCGTTCCCTGGGGGCTATTGTTGTCCCCCATTAAAAAGAAATACCCCAGAACAAGACGTTATGAAGGCATTCCTATGGGTTTCACAGAAAAGAGCCTCGGAGCAGGGGCTCACCAAACCCGGCCCAGACAGCACACAGTAGGTGCTCACAGAATGGATGAAGACAGAATGAGAAACAGTTATTCTATGGTCGAGTTTCCTCTGCCCCCTGGACCTTAGAGCTCTGCCATCTCTCACATGGGGACAGCACTCGTCCCGGCTGCCTTAAAAGGTGGCCATTGGTGTCACTTCTGTTCCTAGATGCAGGAGGCAAATCCTCGGCCCCTAGCAGGGAGTCCCTCTCGGGCTCTAGCTGAGGACGAACTGGGTTCACGATGGCAAGTTTTGAATGGCATGAGATGATGGGTCCTGGGGGAGGGCACAGGATACCCCCAAGTAAGGGAGAAGTACCAATGGCGAACTTAATGTTGGGTCCTAGCTGTCTGAGCCACCTCTCACGCCCTCTCCCCCTCACCTCTGGATCTGCACGAGGTTGCCCAGGTCTTCCACATCCTTCGGGGACTTGGCCTTGAAAGGCTCGATGGTGAACTTCTCCTCCACCGCCCGGAGTAGCTTGGTCTCCCCACGCTGCTGTAGAGACTCCCAGAGCCCTACCGTGTCACTCAGCGAAGCCCTGTGGAGGAAGGGCCTCAGACCCAGGCACAAGGACCGGGCTAGACCATAACGGAGGGGCAGCTCCATGAAGGGACCTCCTACCGATTCAGACACTTTCTGTCCTCAGCTTCATCCCTACCTCCTCCTGGAAGCCTTCCAGGACCACACCAGTTCCTACTGATTCCTCCCTTTTCTCAGCCCACCCAGTGGTTTTATTTCCCTTTTTGCTTTGGCTACTAGGAAGCTCAGTGGCAAATTCTTGGTCAAACCACTACAATGGTATAGAACTTTAGAGCTTGGGTGAAGTATATTTGGGGGGAAGGTGGGAGAAATTCTCTTCAGATTAGGTGAAGTGATCAAATTGATCACAGAAGGATTTAGATGAGCCAAGTTAAGGAGTCAGAGGGGGGAGATATGATCCGATACAAATTCTGGGAAGACTGCTCTGACAGTTGACTACGAAGGAGAATAGAAAAGGGGTGCTCAAGAGGAAGTTGTGGCTTTAACCATGACAAAATAGTGGCTTGATTAGGGGATGGAGAGAAGAATACGAATTTGAGCCCAGATCAGTCTTACATCCTAAATGTGGCCCAGTGCCTGGCACCTGTCAGGACTTCAAATATTGGTTGAAGGGGTGCCCGGGCAGCTCAGTCGGTTAAGTGTCAGACTCTTGGTTTGGGCGAGGTCATGATCTCATGGTCATGAGATCGAGCCCCATATCCGGCTCTGCTCAGCGCTGAGTCCGCTTGAGATCCTTTCCCTCTTCCTCCCCCTCTGCCCTTCATCTCCTCACTCTCTCTCAAATAGAAAAAAAAAATTTTTTTTAATTAATAAAACCCACAAATATTGGTGGAAGACGCTGTTCTTCACTGGCTGTGTGACCTTGGGCAAGCTGCTGTCCCTCTCTGAGCCTGGACATCCTCATCTTAAAAATGGAAGGAATCACTTCCGCCCCCGCCTGGCTACCACGCATACTAAATGAGACCCCACAGGGGTGCCCAGCACCGGGCACAGCGCCAAGACCACAGCGGAAGCCCTCCCCCCGCTCCCCTGCCCCCACCTGAAATGGGTGACACAGCCGAGTCCCACAAGGCTCCCCAGCCCAGAGGGGTCAATGCCCGTGCTGCGGAGGTCCAGGGAGAAGTCTCGGCCCGCCGCTGCCAAGGCACTGCACAGCACGTAAGTGTTGGGGGGTGTGAGCCGGGTGCCCAGGAAGGAAAGGCGGGCTGGGAGCCCCTGCACCACGTGCTGCCAGAGCCCGGCATCCGAAGCTTCGTGGGCACAGTGCAGCAGCTCCAGCAGCCGGCCGGCCCGTAGCGTCCCTGGCTGCAGCCGCTTAAGGTACCTGCTGAGCACCTTCTGCTTCCTGGCCCCCAAGGTGGCCACCGCCGGCCCGGCCAGGGCTCCGAGGCAGTCGGCGTGGGGCTGGAACAGCAGCCCAGCCAGGAAGCGCGGCACGCCCTCCAGCCAGTTGTCGTAGGGCCTCTTCTTCCTCGGGGTCAATGCCAAGTACTGTGGCAGCTCCTTGTCCTTGATTTCCGTGCTCAGCGCCAGCCACACGGCCCCCAGGAAGCACTGCAGGAGGAAGCTGGAGAAGGCCAGCTCCGTGTCCGGGGCCCCCGGGATGGGCTGCACCAGGCCTCTGGCCACGGCCCAGGCCCTCACCTCCGCCGACGGGAACTGGCTGTCCTGCAGGGTGCCCCGGTGTCTGCGGCCCAGCTCCCACGCCAGCCTGGCCAGTCCTGCCAGAGCCCCCGGGGGGCTGTCGCGGGCCGCAGGGCCCAGCAGGCCCACGTAGAGTCCCGTGAGCGTGGAGGGCAGCTCAGCCTCGCCGCCCAGCTCCAGGAGGGCCTCGGAGAGCCGGCACACGGCCCGGCACACAGTGGGGCTGTGGCTGTGGCTGAGCAGGAACGGCTGGCCGTGGAGGAGCGCCAGGGCTTGCTCTCGGTGCTCGGTCGCCCCAGCGCGCTCCAAGTAGTGCGTCACATAGGTCTCGGCCTGCTCGGCTGAGAAGCCGGTCACCTCGAACAGGACGTCGGCCTTGCTCAGGCTCTGGGCCAGGCGGCCCCGGGGCCGGGCCGTGAGCAGCAGGGTGCAGCCTCGCAGCAGCTTTCGCTGGAAGAGACCGGCCAGCAGCCCCCGGAGGGAGTGGGGCTCAGTGGACACAGGTCCACCTGCGCTGTGCAGGAGGCTGTCTTGGCCCTCGAGCCCCTCGAAGGCGTCCAGGATGAGCAGAACCCGGTCAGGCCTCCTCAAGATGTGGCCGAAGACCTCCTCGTCCACGGGCTGTGGCTGGGGGCCCAGGCAGAAGAGCAGATCCTGCAGGCGGTAAGTGTCCTTCACACGGTCCAAACAGTGGCAGGGGAAGTAGAAGACGAAGTCGTACTGGGGCAGCTGGCCGCAGGCCCAGGCTCGGCTCACTTCCCGGGCCCAGTGGCTCTTGCCCTGTCCTGCTTTGCCCAGCACGGCGATCACCTGTGTCTCCCGCGGCCGCCGTCGGTCCCCCGCAGCTAGCAGCACCTCGGCCAGCCCCCCACGGGCCAGCTGCCGCTCTGCCCAGTCCGGGGTGGCCAGCTCCCTCTCCTGGCTCTTGCTGCTGTTTCTTTCAAGCCGCGCCCTCACCAGCTCCACCTCCACCAGGATGCCTTCCGGGCCTGCGGGCTCAGCCTGGTACTTGTCCCGTAGGGAGCTGCAGAACTGCTCCACCGTCTCTGCAAAGGCCCAAGAGTGTGCGTGTTGGGTGGGGAGGTTGCTAGCGGCAGGACGGGCCATCACGAGGTCAGCCCGACCATCATAAGTTTCTTCCCCCAGCGCCAGTCCGTCCCCACCCACGGCCGCCTTTATCACTGCCTCGTTCAGTTATGCAGACGTTCATTCATTCATTCATTCATTCACTCTCACACCCGTCATTCACCTGTCTTCTCCCTTGTTTATCTATCCGCCCCTTCATTTACTCACAAACCCCCTTCTGCTTTTGCTCCCTCACTACAGGAAGGCCATGGGGTGGGGGGCGGTGTTAAGGGTTAAGAGAGTGAATCCATGTATCTGGTTCAAATCCCAGCCCCACCGCTAATTACGGTAATCTTGAGCATGTTATAGACCCTGCTACCGCTCTGGGGATGCCCCAGGAGTCCCTCGTCTGCAAAAGGGGGATAACATTAGGGCTGTTTGCGACACGTGTGATTTAACCTATCTGCTTAGAAGACCATGCAGAACGGAGTAAGACAGGAGTTCGGTCATCCTCTCATCATCCCACCTCCCATCACCCCCTTGCCCAGAGTCTGCTCCCTCTTTCGTCCACTCTCCCCCCCTTCATTCCCTCAGCCTGGAAAAAAGATGCCAACACCTGGCATGGGCTTCCGAGGGCAGGACCTCAGCACACACGACTTAGGTGTCAGTGAGGGGCAGAATCAAGTGAGCAGGTGAGCGGATGTATGAGCCAGCCGACAAAGAGGGGTGGAGTACATGGCGAGTGAGTGCAGGAGAACCCAATCTGGGCTTCCACCTCCTGCCCCAGGGCACAGAGAGCCCCCCACCACTCACCAGGCCATTTCGGAGGCTTGCTGGAGACCTCGTGAGCTGTCAGGCATTGCGTAGGGGACATCTGGTCCTCTGGAGATGAAGAAGTTCGGGTGAGGGGCCTGCCTGGGACCTTCCTGCCTCGGGGACATTCAGTCTTCTGAGTCTCCCAAAGGCAGAACCAACGGGGGGGCGGGGGCCGCTGGGTCTCCCCAGAGACAACGGCCATAACATGGTACCCTAAGGCTGTATCCCACTCAAAGAGGCCTTTCTTGGGCCGGCTGTGCTTTCACCAATGCTTTAAAAAATCACAGTATCTATGTAAAAACCGAGATTTGCAGATGTTGCTGACAATTCAGAAGATCTGGCCACACTGGGTCTGGTTTCGTGCGGGGGGGCAAGTAGCTGAAGGCCAGTGGGAACATGGGTGTTCCTATGCCCTCCACTCCCTGGAGCCCTCCTCCCCCCTGCCTTGTTTTATCCATAAACGCAACCTCCCTGTCCCTGTGGCTCAGAGACCAGATTGAGACAATTCCTTCCCCCAGGGCCTCTGTCCTGCTTCCTGTAAGTCTCACCAGCCCCCGAGGGGCCTTACCGGTCATATTTGCCCGGGAGGTCAAAGCCGGCTCTGGCATGCCAGGAAGGTCAGCTGCAGACGGCGCAAAGGGGCTGGTGGAGCCGGGCCGCTCTGGGGATTTGGGGAGGCTCTGCATGGCGGGGCCACTGGAAGGAAGCACTTGGCTGGCCTGGGGCATCTCGCCTACAATGGGACAAAGGGAAGGGTCAGAACAACCAGGTATCCACCCAGGACCCCACTTGGGCCACCTCCCACCCCAAAGGAGGCTGTGTGGCTTGAGAAGTCTGGGGAGGAGATGGGAACTTCCAAAGTAAGACATTTCAGGACAGAACTGAGAACTCTGGAGTTACACCTAGCTCACCGTGACTTGGTTTCCCCACCTGTGAAATGGGCACAGTCAGCTCACAGGGATCTTAGGGCAAATGCTACTATAATACTCTTCCTGCTATACGGTCAGGGCTCATTTGCCCGGATGTCAGGTCAGGGATGCTCCCTTGCTTCTGGGCCCCCAGTGCATTACACAAAAACCTGGCATACGCCTTTAAAGGGTGCTCTTGGATTGGGTGGGAAATCCCCCCCCCCCCCCGGGTTTCATCCTCTCTCCCATCCCTGAGAGCCCAAACGAGCCTTGCCCTGGGCAATTCACAACTCCTCAGTGTGGGAGCTCAGCCGGGACCATCCTGCTGATCAGGAAATAAGGCAATTCCAAAAAAGCCACGCAAGGATGCACACCGACTGTTTACCACGCTGGAGCAAGAGAGTGCAGACGAGCCTCATTAACTCTCGTAAGCATCTCGTTTTGTTTGGCTTGTGAATGAGCACGTATCGACGTGATTTTTAAATATAATAAGGTTTAATACAAAGAAAAAAAGGCAAAACTAAGGCTTGGTGGGGGAAAGTGATACACAGAAAGCTACAGCCGCTGGGTGGGTCACTCACCCAGACCACTTTGGGGAGCTCTGCCCTTATGCTTTGGTATTTGGGAAAGGGGATCAGGGAAGGGTGTTCTGGGGGAGCAAGGATCAGAAGAAGGTGCCAAATGCCTGGAGCTGAGGGAGGACGGGGTCAGGGAGTAGGCAGGTAGCTGTGAGAGGGGATGGGCGGGCAGGCTTCGAACACTCACCTTGATAGATGACCATCCCAGACACCCCTGTCCCAGCCCCTGAGATTTGCCAGAGTCCCTGGGGCAGGGAGGGGAGGCTGGGGACGATCTGGATGCGTCCAGCAGGAAGACTCAGGCAGCTCAGCAAGGAACTGGAAGGGGGCACTGCAGGAGACAAAGGCAGTGAGAAGGGGTCCTCCAGAGCGCCAACGTTTGCCATCCCGTCTTCTGATTATGCAATTAATATCCGACTCCCTTTCTAAAGGGCGGGCTCCACTGGCCCCCAGAGCAGCAGCTGTGTCTGTCTTGCCCACGGTGGCATCCCCTGCCCCCGGCAGAGTGGCGGGCACAGACAAGGTGCTCAGTGCATAGCTGCTGAATGAAGAGGGCTGGTGGGCAAATGCCCTCATGGTGGGGACTCCCTACTGTATCTCCCAGATGTTTCCTTCCAAGGCACATTCTCTGACACAGGGTGCACTGATGGGGACCCTGAGGATGGGACTAGCTGGGAGGGAAGTCCCAAGGCGGGGCGGGGGGGGGGGGCAGCCTCCCCTCTCCAAGTCCCTAATGTACCAGGCATCAGGACGGGCTCCTCCAGCCAGCTCTGGCTGGATGCTGGCTCCTTGTTGAACACGGCAGGTGGTGACAGGCAGGGCAGGGCTGAGGAGTCACTCACTGACCCAACCAGGAACGTGCCAGTCACCACAGGCACAGCGAGGGGCTCAGCTGTGAGGAAGAGGACCATGTTAGATCCAGGGGACCGTGGGCAGGGTCTGAGTGGATGCCTGGAGGGGCCCTTCTGGGGAGGGTCGCAGAAGCAGAGTAGATCTCTCTCCTGGCAGCTGGAGGAAGCTCCTGTCCTCTTCTCAGCCCTGGGTAATGCTTTGTTGGCAACTTCTCAGTGCCAGGCAGCCCCCCACCCCCCGGCCCTCTCCCTGTGACTAGGTCCTGAGAGCTTCCTGAGGGGGAAAGCCACAGGCAGGTCAGGCCCCTACCACCTTCCACAGCCAGCCACTGAGCCCCTTGGGGGACCCAGAGAGGCCCCAAGCACTCCCCAATGAAGGCAGGGGCTGTCCTGTGCCCCCTTGTCCCCATCTGACTGGGGCAGGGGTTTTTCTCCTCTATTTAGTAAGGAGACAGAAGAGGGTAAAATCTGCTTCTTCCATCAGATTGGGAGCTCTCTGAACACAGGAACTGCTTCCCTACAGGGGCTTCACAGGCAGAGCTCCTGTCTCCCCCATCAGATTGGAGGTCTTGGAAAGTAGGAACCCAGTCTCCGCCATCAGATTAGAACTTTCTGAGGGCAGTGACTAGGCTTCCCTCATTAAACTGTGAGCTATTTCCTCACTCTGTGCCCCTCGGGCTGGTCTCCCCGCCTTTGCAATAACGACTGGGTGGGATGAGAGGGGAGGTAGAGCGAGAGGAGGCAGCCTCTGGTGGGAGGAGACGGTGAGCCTGGGGAAAAGGCTCGCTGAGGCATGGGGCTCTTGGGAGGCCAGAGGGCACTGGGTGACCAGCTGACCCTAGATGACTCCGGACTCTAAAAGGAGAAGTGTGGCCTGGAGGGCCGGTGGAGTAAGGTGGGAGGCGGGGTCTCGACTCTGACTGAGAATTAAGAAGGGGTGTCGGGGGAGAGGCTTTGTGGGAGTTGAATCTCCCAGCAGCCTTCAAACCACAGAGCAGGGGCTATGGAATCAGGATCTTGGTTTGAATCCCAGCTTCGCCTCTCACTAGCTGTGTGATCTTGGACAAGTGACTTCCCCTCTCTGAGCCTTGGCTTTCCACTGCCAGTTCGGACATGCACCTGAAGAGACCCCGGCTTCCCTGCCTCACGGTCTCCCCAGGCCCACCCGACCGTGCTCACCCAGCTTCCTGTGCTTCAAGTCCACGGGCAGTTCCTCTGGGAAGGCTGCAGAGAGAACATCATGGTCAGCCACCCCAAGGAAGGTGTGGTCCCAGCCACGAGAGGCCCGTGAACCCCAGCAGCCACACGGCCTGGCCTTAAATGGCTGGGAAGCGGCCTTGCAGCCCCCATTCCCTCCCCTTCCTCTGACCCTCCCTGCCCTGCTTGTCCACTTGTGCCCAAACCCCACCTTGAAGACCCAGGGCAGCGAGGGATTAGAAGAGGCAGAAGCACAAAGGGGACACCAGACGAGTCTGAATTTAGAAAAATAAAACAACAACCTGCTTGGGGTCCCTCCCTGGCCCCATGTCTTTGCAACAGAGCCTCTGTGAGGCTTCAATCGCTCATCTGTGAAACAGGGGTGGGGCTTCCTGCTTCGCCGGAGTACATGGAAAATGGGCGAGCTAAGAATCACGGGCTAGCACACCAACGGAGAAAAACCCTATGCGTCTCCCTCAGCAAGGGGCTGGCTAAGCAAATCACAGTTCACCCAGCCCGCGACATTCCACGCAGCCCTAAAAAAGAACAAGAATGCTAACGGACGTAGGGGGAAGTGTCCTGGTGTCTGCAATTCACTTTGGAACGTTCCCAAAATAAAATGAATGGATGAGTGGGTGGCTAGAGGGATGGACAGATGGATAGAGACGTGTTGAGGCAAATATAACCAAACATCCACTGGAGAATGTTCGTGCTATGTGGTGGTTTGCAGTACGATTCTTTCACCTTTATTCTATGTTGAAAAGTTTCATAGTAACATGCTGGGGAAAATATTTATCAAATAAAACCAAAAAAAGCAAGCAGATGGGGAATTCCCTGGAGGGAACCAGCCACATAGGCTGTTTTCAGAGAGGGAAACCGAGGGCCTGCGGGACAGGGTGGGAGGGCGATTTTTCTTTTTTTCACTGAATATCCTTGCACTTTTAGAAGTTTTGTAGCCTACACCTGCTTTACCTGTTGACAAATCAAGAAATAGGTACCAGTCTGACACATGGTCTGGAGCATAGTAAGATCTATGTGGACGGGTGGTCAAGGAAGGCCTTCCGGAGGAGGTGACATGTTAGCCAAGAGTTCAAGGATTCAAAGGAGCCCGCGATGGGAAGAACTGGGGAAAGGGCATTCCAGATAGGACTGCAAGTGCCAAGAGCCATGAGGCTGGAAAGGGTACGTGTGTTCTAGGAGTGGTAGGAAGCCAGTGGGGCTGGAGTGTCCTGGCCCCAGGGCGAGCTTGGAGAGGTGGGAAGGGCCAGATCCTATAGGCCTTGTGTATGTATTCTGGAGCCATTAGAAGGTTAGCAGGACAGCAGAATGGTCTGATTTGCATTTAAAAGCTCATGGGGACTGCCAGTAAGGACAGACTAAGGAGACAGGGAGACTGAGTAGGAGGTTCAGAGAGGGACAGGCACTTGCTCAAGGACACACAGCCCATAGATCGCAGACCCAAGACTCAAACCCAGTTCTTGCCGACTCCAGAATCTACAGTTGACGACACCTCCCTCAAACACAGGGGTGATAACTAAGGATGAAAGGGAACCCAGAGCCCAAAGGTCCTTTGGGAAATGGCAATCAAGACAGCCAGG
Source organism: Ursus arctos (assembly GCF_023065955.2). Taxonomy (NCBI): domain Eukaryota; kingdom Metazoa; phylum Chordata; class Mammalia; order Carnivora; family Ursidae; genus Ursus; species Ursus arctos. The sequence goes on along the minus strand of NW_026622874.1, from coordinate 74,148,329 downwards.
GGCAGAGACACACCTGGAGAATGGCCATTAGCACCTGGGCTGTCTGCTTCCTCCCTGGGTCACCAGGATGCAGCAGTGAGGGGCGTGGGGGGTGGAACACCCAAACCCAGGCAGAACAGACAGGACTTAACAAGGGTAGCAACTGGGAGCCACAGCAGGCTCTGGAGTGAGGGCGGAGCCAGAAGTCAAGCAGGCCGAGGTCAGATCAGAGAGGGGCTTACTCACGTCTTTTCTGACTTTTCTGCCCTGCTTCCTCCACCTCCACACTCTCACTGATCATTTCTTCCAATCCTATGTGCTCAACTTTGGGGGGAAAAAAAAAGACACCAACATACAGTCAGTGGATGCCCAAAGTGAGCCTTCATTGTCCCTATGTTGGGGCAGGATCCGACCGCCCTTCGAGGGGTGGTCATCAGGTATTACGATGCTCCCCAAGGAACAAGGAAGGAAACGCACGCTGAGCCAAGAAGCCCCCGACTTACTGAAAATGTCTTTGCCCAGACCGTCCAGTTGGGAGTCCTGGAACACATACTGGTCCAGTTCCGCTGCCCAGACAAGGAAAAGAACAGTCAGTCCCCGAGTTTTCTGAACGCCTCTTGTGTGCTGGCCTTGGGGTAGGCACCAGAGAACTGTGACCCGTCCAGCCTCGGCACACACGGAGGGGGGCTCCATCCGTGTGTGCTGAATGAATGATCAAATTAATGAGGAACCCTGAACCTTCACGGGCTCTTAATCTCACTGAAGGGATGATACGCATCCACGAAAACATAATTATTGCTACGAAGTAGTGCAATGCGGTGTGGCGGTTGTCACGGGCTTTAAGCTTAAATCCCAGCTCTACCCCCATTAACCGCACTAGCTGTGTCAATTACTTCACCTCTCTGGGACTCCACTTCCTTATCTGTGCAACGAGAATAAATAATGCCCACACCCCAAGGATGAACAGCGAGGATTAGAGGCTCCACCTCTAAGTTAAATCATTAAACACAGTGGCCAGGACACCATAGGCACTTAATAAATAGTGGTTAATTCTATAAAGCGGTACACGACTTGGATCCCAGGAGAAGACAGCTGTCATGGCAAGAGGTCAGAGGAAAGAGTGTATGGTGGCACGGGTCTGTCAGGGAGGGCTCCTGAGGGAAGGGACCCTGGAGCTGGCCCTCGAAAGACGGTCACAGTCAGAGAGGCGGAAAGTGGAGGGCTTCGGGCAGTGAGGACAGTGAGGAAAGGTGTTTGAGAAACTCAGAGACAGGTGTCTGCGGGAAAGTTTCACGTTGGGGGAAAGGTAGGGCTTGACTGCATCAGCAAGGGAGAGCCATGAAAAGGCAGCAGCGACCGTGATGTCTAGGATGACGGTGATGGTGGCGGTGGTGAGCGGGCGGGGGGCGCCTCACTTACTCTTTGCAAATTCCTTTCCTTTACACACAGAAACTCATCCAATCCGCAGCCATCGCACGAGGCAGGTGCGATGATTATAGCCACCATGTACATGTGGAAGCCATTTTCTAGACATATTTCAAGGTGCCTCAAATGACTGGATGCTCAGGCCAGAGCCTGGCTTTCTAGAAGCACAGAGAAAGCCCACAGGCTTGAGGAGCACGTTTAGATGAAGCTTCTTCCTCCCCTTGCTTTTGGCAGCTTCTACTTCCTGTGTAGATGCCCTCAAGCGAAAAAGCCCCTAAATCCTAAGTAATGCTCAAATCCTTCATCACTGCTTCCAGTTGTGAGGAATACGAATGCCCTCAGCACCAAACACTTCTGCTTCCTCAAGTAAGTTCCCAGGAAGGAAAGGAATGAGCAGACTTCTTAGTTCTGTGATTTTTGAGACACATACTTATCACTCTCCATTTTTGACTCTGTGTGCTGCAGGATTAACTGTGCACTGGGGAAAGACTGACCACATTCACACTAAGCACAGACCACCTCAGTGATGTGGTGCTTGAGGTTGCCAGGAAAAGGGTCAGAAAGAACAGTTGTGCAGGTTGTTCACTGCACAAGGGTGCCTGCCCAGCAAGAGCACAAATGGGGGCTGCATCCTCCAGAAGAAGGGGCATCTTTTTCTAATTCAACAGAGCCTCTGTATGAGATAGTGGTGAGGAGGGAGCCTTTACCCCACTCCCCTCCAAAAAACAAAACCAAAACCAACAGCAACAGCAACAGCAACATCTCCCTTGAAAGAGTTCTGCCCTTGTCTGAAAGTAGTAGCCGTTTTTAAACCTGCAAATCTGCTTTTCAGCTTAAGCCTTAGAGAACCTCCCCACCCTAGACACTTTCCTTTTTGTGGCTAAAAATAAGGACTTTGAAATGAGAGAGACCTAGTTTGAATCTCAGAGCTACCCGTTGCTATCTCTAATGCAACCTTGGGTACATTGCTTTACCTCTCTAAGGCTCGATTTCCTCCTCCACAAAACGGAGATACTAGTAGGATCTACTTCCTTTGTTGTAAGAATTCAGTGCAATAAGACACATACAGTGACCCGCGCGCAACAAGTGCTCCCCTCCAAATGGTAGATACAACAAATACTAGAGTAGTTTTGCTTAGGAGCTAGGGAGAAGACAGGGAGGGGTATATGGTGTGGCTGTGTGGAAGGAAGGAAAGAAGAGCAAGAAATATAAAAAGGTATAGAACTGGAGACAGAGGATATAAAAATGAGACTTTGTTTGCCCGGTGGTCATTGGCCAAGGGGTCAATCTCCCTTCTTCCCTGGGGTCTCTTTTCTAGCTCTTGCTCTGCATTTCCTCTTGCCCTAATTTAATGAGGGAGGAGCCTGCTGTGGCTTGTGGTGAATGGGTGAGGTGAACAAAAGAGAAAAAGGAACTCTTCCCCTTAACTGGCCTTTTTCTGGGTTCAGAATGCTTCCTCACCGATATTGGCATAAGCCTCCCTGGTCTCTTCATCACCTTCCATGTCACACAACAGTCTGCTGAACTGTTCGCAGTTGATGGTGTCCATGTCGGGTTCTGGAGGGAAAAGCCCCATGGATGAAGCCGGAAAGCTCTGGGAAGAGGGCTGGTGGGGAAGGAAGGAGAGGCGGGGCGGGGCTGGGAGAAGCCCCCTTTGGAAGCAAACAAGTAAGCGTTTGGAGCTGTCCGTGGTGCTGACCAGAGCTCAGTGGCCAGAACATCACCGGTGGCTGACTGTCTCCACTGCAGGCTGGGGGGGTGAGGAAGGACTTGGGAGGGGCCAGAGGGAGGAGAGCCCACCTGAGCAGAGCTCAATCTCTTCTCTAGCCAGGTCTGTCTGGTCATAGAGGTGGTAGAGCTGCAAGGGATCGGCACTGCTGTTGAGAAGCTCCAGGTACCCGCCTTCTAGAGGCCCCAACTCCATGGTGGCACACTGTCCACTGCCTGGAAGAAAGACACATTCAGTCAGCACAGGGAGCACTGGAAAGATGCAGAGAATTCACAGCTACCACCATTCCTAGCTGGGTCACCCAGTGAAGGCCAGAGTTTGGGAGAGCCAAAGAAAGTGAGCAGACGTGCTCATTCAGCACCTCTTGTACACTCCAGGCAGTGGAGAGAAGAAGTCCTATCTCCTTCCTCCAAGGAACTTATTTTTTATTTATTTTTTTTAAGATTTTATTTATTTATTCGACAGAGATAGAGACAGCCAGCAAGAGAGGGAGCACAAGCAGGGGGAGTGGGAGAGGAAGAAGCAGGCTCACAGCAGAGGAGCCCGATGTGGGGCTCGATCCCAGAACGCCGGGATCACGCCTGAGCCGAAGGCAGATGCCTAACCACTGTGCCACCCAGGCGCCCCCTCCAAGGAACTTATAATCACTCTGGGAAGATGCCGACCATACAGGAAAGGGAACTTGGAAGTGTAGGTTCAAGATACCTTACACCTGGGATCCAGGAGACTTGACCTCCACCCCTAGTGCTGCCATGAGTGATGACAGTTGAGATTTGTAGAGCACCTACTATGTGCCAGACACATGGGCTAGCGCATTTCATTCTCACATCAACAACCATAAGAGGTAGATACTCTTACTATCCTCACTTTCCATGTGAAGACACGGAGGATCAGAGAGGTGAGGAGACTTACATAAGGTGACCCACGTCCACGTGGAACCAGGATCTGGTTGGGGGCATTCTGATGCAAGGATATGCAATTAAGTGCTATGCTGTACTGCCTTGGGTGACCTCAAGCAAGTCTCTGCGCCTCTCTGTGCCTCAGTTTCCTAATCTGTAAACTGAAAGAATTGGGGCAGATTCTAAGATTCCTCATTTGGTGAAGGGCATATCAGATACCTTAGGTACCACTTCATTCAGTCTTCCAGACATCCTGCACATGTCCACACAAAAACCTGGATATGAAATTTCATAATTGCGTAATTCATAATAGCCAAAATCTGGAAACAACTCAAGTATCTATCAATAAAGGAATGAATAAACAAAATGTGATAAATCCATACAGTGGAATACTATTCAGCCTTAAAAAGAATAAAGTACTGACACAAGCTACAACATGAATGAAACTTGAAAACAGGACGCTCAGGGAAAGAAACCAGACACAAGGGGCCATAAATGGTATGATTCCATTTATATGAAATGTGCAGAATAGGCAAATCTCTACCGATAAAGTAGATCAGTGGTTCGCTAGGGTTGGGAGAGAGTTGTGGAAAAAACTGGGGAGCAACCGATCACGGAGGTGGGACTTCTTTTGGGGGGACGTCAAAAATGTTCTTTAGCTAATGTGGGGATGGCTGTACAACTGTGTGGACATACTAAAAAGACCACTGAATGGTGCATTTTTAATGAGTGAATTGTGGGGCACACAGTGGCTCAGTCGGTTAAGCATCTGATTCTTGTTTTCAGCTCAGGTCATGATCTCAGGGTCCTGGGATCGAGCCCCGTGTCAGGCTCCACACTCAGCAAGGAGTCTGCTTGAGATTTTCTCCCTCTCCCTCTGCCCCTCCCCCCCTTTCTAAAAATAAATATTAAAAAAAAATAAATGGGTGAATTGCACGCTGTGTGAATGACATCCCAATAAAGCTGTAAAAACAGAAGCCAATCCAGGAAGAGAGGCATTATTGTCTCCATTTTGCAGATGAGGCCAACTAGCCTCCCTGATGATATGCAGCTCTTGCTGGCTAGAGTCACGGAGGCCTCATGTGTGCAGAGACCCGCTGGAACAAAGCACCACTAACAAAGGAGCTTAAAACCACAGAGCCTTAGTCGCTCACAGTTCTGGGGACCAGAAGTCCAAAATCAAGGTGTTGCCAGGGGCTCTAGGGGACAGTCCTTCCTTGCCTCTTGTAGGTTCTGGAAACTCTTGGCATTCCTTTACGTGCGATGGTGTGGCCGAATCACTCTAATCTCTCCCTCCATGGTCCCATCATCTCCTCTTCATGTCTGAAATCTTCTGCCTTTCTCTTAAAAGGCCACTTGTCATTGGGTTTAGGGCCTACCCGCATAATGCAAGATGATCTAATTTCAAAATCCTTAACTTAATTACACCTGCAAAGACTCTTTCTCCAAATAAGGTCACATTCCCAGGTTCCAGGGATTTGATGTGGGCATATCTTTCGGGGGCCCCCATTCAACCTCCTCCCCCTACATGAAATGCAGACACTTGCTGGAAGTGTCTTGGAAGAGATAAGAGGAGAGCTGGCCTTGAAGGCCAGAGGACCTACCAGAGCCTTCTGAATACCCCTGCCTGGGCCACAAGAAAGTGGAGGTGAGGTGGGAAGGACCGAAGAGGGTAGGGTCAGGAGAATACACACACACAACTGTGTGCACCTTCCAGCTGCTTCTTTCCTTCTGACTCATTAACAGCCCTCACCACCTAGAGAGGGTCTCTGCACAGACCCCAGACATCACAGAGAATGAACTTTCCAGTCCAACATGGGCCCTGGCTGGGGATGCCTGTTGATAATGGGTTGGGTGGGGGCTGCAGGAACCCAGACATCAGAGACTTGCCTCAAAGGTCCAGCCAGCCATGACCGGAGGAAGCAGAACTGAAAGACTGGGGCCCCCACCCTTTTCTTGTCATGAAGCCAAGCCTGGGGGAGGGGAGAGAAGAATTCCACCCCTCCCAGCACAGTGGCCTGAGAGCTAGAGAAGAAATCTGTTCTCTCCAGGGAGGTAAGAAAAGATGCCCCCCACCCCAAATCTTGCCCAATGCCTTCCTCCCCTTTCCAGTCTGTGGTATTCATGGACAGCTCCCATTGTAGCAATCTGCCTCCTTTTCCAGGCAGCTGGATCGGGCGACAGCAGCTCTGGATGGAGCCCAGCCATTTCACCACTGAGTTGGGTGACTTTGGTCAAGTTACCCAAACTGTCTTTTCACAGGGTAACAGGTCAGCCAGGGGCCTTCAAGTCCAACCTCCTTCACTCTACAGAGCAGTTGAGACCCTGAGAAGGGACCCTACTTGCTCAAGCCTGCATAGCCTGTCCCTGGCTAAGCCTGCACTTGACCCCTCCCAGCACAAGACTCTCAGTCCAGTGCTCTTTCCTGCCAATCAAAATGTTTCCATTCAATGAACAACCCCTATCATATCTAGGCCCAAGAATGGGGGGACCAGGTCCTATCACAGAGCCTGAGGAAGTGTAACCCAGCCTCAGTATCAACGGGCTCAGCTTCGGACAGCATTACCCCAATGCGATCAGACACCAGAGAAACCCACTGACAGAAGAGAAAAGTCCAACATGTGTGAGCTTTGGAGTCAAACTGCCTGCCTCTGAAACCACTCCCACCTACCAACTCACCACAACCTGGGCAAGTTTGTTTTATCAACCTCCTTGAGCCTCACTTTGCTGACCTGCAGAATGGGAATAATAACAAGTAACTCATAAGGATCAGATGAGTTCGTTCTCATAAAGCCCTCAGAAAGGCGACTGGTGCGTAGCAAGCGCTTGGTGAATGGTGGCTCAGAAGGGCATCCATCACATACGTGGTGAGCAAATGTGGGTGATGGCCTTCACCATCACTATTGTTATTAATGATTATTAATATTATTAATGATTATTAATTTGCTTTTAACCTCTGTGAGGTTGACAAAGGGACCCCTTCTCTTTCATTTCTTTGTAAGTCACAACATCATGAAGCCAAGCGTTCTGTTCTTCTACATAAGGAGGCCCCACAGAGCCCATAGGCACAAGAAAGCCCCACAGCCAGCAGTGTAGCCTGGCAGGTCTGCTCATGTCCCCCATCTCTACCCCTGAGAAGGTGCCTGGAGAAAGGCATCCACGGGCCCAAGTTCTGTGTCCTTGGCTAAACCCAAACAGGATGACATCTACTCTTGGGGAGCTTGGGTGGCTCAGTCGGTGAAGTGTCTGACTCTTGGTTTTGGCTCAGGTTGTGATCTCAGGGTCGTGAGATAGAGCCCCGCGTTGGGCTCCATGCTGAGCATGGGGCGTACTTAAGATTCTCTCTCTCACTCCCTCTGTGCTCCCAACCACCCTGCTCATGTGCTCTCTCTTGCTCAAAAAAGAAGAAGACGACGACATCCATGCTCAGATACCCCCCAACATACACCTCAGCATCTCCCTTCCAGCTGCCCCGAGATGAGCCCTGCACCTAATGCCCTTGTCTTGACTAGACAGGGATTTCCAGCTCAGAATGGGCTTCTGCCTCCACCCAACCCCCCAACTGAGCTCCCAAAGAGCTCTAGGGAGAAGGCAGGATTTAACGTCCATCTGATAGACAAGGAAACTCAAACACTTCCGAGAAATGACTTGCCCAGGGTCACCTGGTTGGAGAGTTTGAGTCTGAATCCTGGCGAGGAGGCATTAAGCAAGTGGCTTCACCTCTCTGAGCATCAGTTTTCTCACTACTAGATCAGGATTATGACACTTCCCTTGTGGGACCATTGAAAGGCAGAGGCTCTTGGAGGCACACAGGAGGCCCACAGTCAAAGGAATCCCATGATGTTGGGACCCTGCAGAGCTGGGGCTCAGTTCCGGAGTCTAGTCTCCTGGTCTTGATCTCCCAAAGCCACAGTGAGTCACATTCATGCCCAGATCGACTTACATCATGGCTTGGGCCCTCCCAGCGTTCCCACAACCATGTTCCCTATGTCTCTAGATGTTTAAGAAGTGCTTCAAAGGCCCCTGATTAGACTCTTTCCCCCATGTGTCACTCTAGCGGGGACTGGGGACACAGATGGCTCAAGTCACCCCACTGCAGAGAAGAGGGTCCCCTTCAGCTGCCCCAGCACAGGGCAAATCACACAGGCCAGGAGCCCTGTGAGGGCAGGAGCCCTGTCTGTCTAGCTCACCTGTCCCCAGACCCCAGCAAGCTCCTGCACATAGCAGGCTCTCTCCATCCACAAAACTGAAGCATTAACTAGAATTCACAGGTGCCCGCTGAGCACCAGGCACCAGATGACGTGATCTACAGACCTTATTCTCTTCGGTCTAACACACACATTTGTGATTTGTCTTCCCATTTCTCCGATAAAGAAACAGGCTGAGAGAAGACTGGTAGGATCTGAGCCAACTACCCGGCTCCAAAGCCACGGCTTCTTCCAGCGGCTCTTGGTCCCCAGGCACCCCAGGGAGGTGCCCTCGCCTGGTGACAGGAGGCGTGGGTGACAAGATGGTTTCTCCTTTTGCGGAGCTGTCTGGGGCACAGCAGAGAAGTGGTCTGTGTCTTTTTGGTAAACGAGCAGTATTTTTAGAAGGTCCTCTTTGAATCCGCCCTTCCCCCTGGGCTACCACCTTCCACATCCAACTTGAGAAAAAGTTCCTAATCTTTTGGCGACCAAAAGTCCCTTTGGGGGTTCATTTCCATGTCCGCTTTGTACTACAACGCAGGTTTTGAAAGACCGTAGGCACCAAGATGGTTTCTGGAATAAATTCATTTCCCTCTCCCCTGAGGGAAATCCAGTGTTACCAAACTGTTCTTACCGCTCCTTAAGTAACCTGACAGCCCGTGTCTGCTGGCCTAACAGTCCTTCCCCGCTGGAAGATCCGGTTGGGCTGGGGGCGGTGCGGGACACCTGAGATGCATAACCTTGTTTCCACTGTCACAGCAACTCTGGGAAATTGGTATTATTATATTCATTTCACAGATGATGACAATGAGGCTAGGCTCTGTTTAGCAGGTGCTTTCTTCCCAGAAAAGGCAGTATATCCTTGAGGGTCTCAGGCGGCACTGGGAAGGAGAAAGGGGCACCTCTGCTACCCTCGAACTCTCCAGCACTGCTCTGCACTGTGATACAAGAGCAGGAGAGGAAATACTTCCCTGCACGTTGACTCTACTTCTCCTCCTGAGGAAGGAATGAAAATCTGCGAGCTGCACTCAATGTCTGGGGCCATGGCGTTGCCTTCCAGCTCTGCCTTTGATCTTGAGGACCCTCTGAGCCTTAGTTTCACCAAATGGGGGTGGAGCCCACTCAGTGGAGGTATTTTGAGAGTCTAGATTCCTCACTGCTTGTCAGCCTTCCCCCTTTCCATTCCCCCAAGCCCTTCCCCCAACACGGTCTTGCTCCCCAACCTCATGACACGCTGCTTCCGGGGGTCAGATGGTGGTAGGAAGCCAGGAGCCCATGGCTACCTTATCTGCCACGACCAGCCCCCAGTCAGTATCTCTGTGGGGCTGATCGATCAAACAAGTTCCTCTTCCCTTGCACCTTGCAGTCCTCCAGATAAATTCTGAAAGACACACTGCATTGGTTTTCATCCAAATCTGTAAAACAATGATTTACTGAGCATCTCATACCAAAAAAAAAAAAAAAAGTACGAGGCTCAGTTCTCCAGAGGCGCTAAGGACATTTACAACACAGTCCCTGCCAAGAAGCTTGCAGTGTAGACTCAGATAATATTTTAAGAGGGAGACAAACCGTGATGATAATAATACGGTGGTTAAGAGTGCGTGCTCTGGGTTCGAATCCCAGTTCCCCGCTAAGTGCGTGACCTCACGTAAGTTCCTCAGCCTCTCCCGGTTGTGAAACCTACCGCATTTGGCTGGCAGAGCCTCCACCTCGTTATGTGGCTGTGACTTGCCCAAAGTGACATTTCCAGAAAGCGCTACGATGATGTAAATTTCCAAATAAAAACAGCAAGCTGCCACTTGATATGGCACCGCTGGTCAAAAGTACAAAGCTCCGAAATGCCAAAGGCTGGCAGACGTGGGCTGGGGCAGGACCCCAGCGAGCAGCCCGGCACCTGCTCAAATACCAAAGGAGGCAGAGATCCTACGACCTCACAGTTCCAGGCCGGGGATTACCTCCCAAAGAAACGCTCCCACAGCTGCACAAGGACAGCTGTCAGGCGACGCACTGGACTCTTTGCGGTGACAGCAGGGGGATGCCATCCGGGTGCCGCTGGCTGAGGGAGGGGCAGTCAAAAGTAGCCACTGTGATCCACGGCAGATGATGCTGTGTGAGAAGCAACAGACCAAACGCACACCCAGCCACGGAGCGCAGACTGAAAAGTCAGAAACGGAACGAGCTCTGAGAGCCCAAAGCTAGACATGCAGAGTGACATCCAGGCGCATGAAAACACAGCAGAGAGCTTCCAAGAACACACGCAAACACGGGGCCACACCTCAAACGCATCAGAAGGCAAATCTCAGAGCAGGTGACGCTGCTTAAAGGGGCTGGAGGGCCCACAACCTTTCCTCCCCAAAGGGGCTGCAGAGTATGCTGAAAACACAACTCTAGAGAAGCGGAGACCTTGCCCTCTGGACACTCTGACTTGACCATTTTAACTGGAGTGATGTCTTACACGTGGTATCCGGCTACAACACGGATGAACCCCGTCAAGGGGCTGAGGTCGGGGTGCCCATCTACCAGCTGCTGGAGGGCAAGGGGCTCCCAGCTCACAGCTCTGGGCATAGCTCCAAGTCACACCCCTTCTCCAAGGGGAGCCCATATCCGATGACTGGTCCCTGTGGGGTGCAAAAGTCCGGTCTGATGCCTCAATTTGCAGTAACCCTGAAGGCTGTCCCAGCTTCAGTGCGCTCTGTGGGGGCAGGGGAGAGGCTGAAACCCCTGTTGAGACTTATGGCTGGCAGCCCAATCCTGCTTCTGCCCAGTCCTTCCTCTTCCCTCTCCCTGCGGTGTCCCCCACCTCACATCTCCCAGTAAGCCTCCCACGTACAAATCAACTCCGAGTCTGCTTCCTAGGAACCTCACCGCAGACAAGCTCACCAAGGGGTCTGGCAACCACACAGAACCCCACAAAAGCACCCCCTGCCAAAGACCACCTCTGAGAGCTTGGGCAAGCCACCTACCTAGTCTGGACCCCTACTGAGGACATCCGCCTCATTGTGACTTGGAAAACCTTTGGGATTCGAATGATCCCACCTCAGCTGGTGCGTGTGCCTAGAGACGGCCAGCCACTGGGGGTGAGGGGCCTGCTGGACGCAGGATGAGAAGGCAGGAGGCCAGCAGTAAGAGCTGCAGCTGGGGGAAGATGTGTGGCCAGTGCTTGTCCAGAGTGCAGGTCTCCTTCCACTGGCCTGGCCCCTCCCACCTCCAGGTAGCCTTCCCTCTGCACGCCCCAACATTCCGAGCTGCAGTCAGTGACCTGGAAAGGAGTCCAACATGTTCCCTCCCCTGCCCCCCCCCCGAAGACAACTTGAGCCAGGTATTGGGATGGGGAGGGGAATGAGCACCCTGTGGTCAAGCCAGGCCCTTGGCTCCAGTCCTGACCCCCAGCTTGACCTAACAGGGTGCCTAAGCCAGCACCAGGCCCTCTGCTGGGTGCTGGAGCCTCTGAGCCATGAATCATGGGCCAGCCCTGCCAGCCAGCATCTGACGACAGACAGGAGCCGTTGGCTGTGAATCAAAACCGCCCAGTAAGGGGGCTCAACACACAGGAGCCAGGGGCCTGACTCCCAGAGAGTCTATATTTTTAAACAAGCACCCCCTATGCCCCTACACACACACCTGCCTTGTAGGGAATTAAAATGGGTTTTCTTTTCAAGGCAGCCTGAGTTTCCACTTGTCAGGAAACACGGCCCCTCCGCTGGTGTGACTTTTCTTGAACCCTGGGAGGTCTGCAATTCTCCGTCTCCCAAATGACCCTTCCAGACTCTCCCTTTCTGCCACCTTTCCACTTCTTCCCAGCTGAAAATCCTAGAACCAGACTAAACACCTTCCTTAATTCTTCTCCTTCTCCTTCCTAAAGTCCCTGTCAACAGCCATGCTATTGATGGAGAAGCCCCAACCCCACACCCTGGATTGTTACAATTGCTACTGGGTCTTTCCCCCAATCCGGTCTCCCAAACTTCAGGTGTTCATCAGTCAATTTTTGGGTCAGATCTCCCTACCACCTGTTCTATAATTTACCTTTGTATTTTCCTTGAATTAACTTTTTATTCCTTTTTAAAAAATATTTATTCATTTGAGAGACAGAGAACACGAGCAGGGGGGAGGGGCAGAGGCACAGGGAGAAGCAGACTCCCCACTGAGCCAGAAGCCTGGCACGGGGCTCAATCCCAGGACCTGGAGATCACGACCTGAGCCGAAGGTAGACACCTAACCATCTGAGCCACCCAGGTGCCCCTGAATTAACTTTTTTCAAGAAACGAATATATTTACGGTCAAAGAAAACCTTCCAGAATTGAAAGCAGGCAATCAAATGCATACCAGTACACCCACGTTCATAGCACACTTTTTGTAAAAGACAAAAGGTGGAAACAACTCAAGCGTCCATCAACAGATGAATGGATAAACACAATGGGGCCTCTCCGTACACTGGAATATTACTGAGCCATTAAAAAGGAAGGAAACACGGACACCAGGGACAACATGGACGAGTCTCAAAGACACCATGCTCAGTGAAAGAAGCCAGACGCAAAAGGACACACACTATAGAATTCCTCTTACACGAGGCACCTAGAGTGCTCAAATCCATAGGGACAGAATATCGAAGGGTGGTGGCGGGGGGAGGCGGCTGGAATGGGAAGTTAGCGTGTCATGGGAACAGAGTTTCAGTTTGGGGCGATGAAAACGTTCTGGAGACAGGTGGTGGTGATGGTGGTATAACAGCAGGAATGTGTTTATTACAGCTCAATTGTATACTTAAAACGGGTTCATTGGTAAATTCTCTATTGCCATTAAAAAAAAAAAAAAGGAAACTTTCTATAGCTCCCTCCCATGGGGGGAAAGAAACCAGTATCACTTGCCACTAAAAACAGAACAATGTTATCACAGTAAGGTCAGCTGCCCTCCTACTCTGTTAAAAAGAAGCATCAGCCAGTACGGGTGTTGTTGAAGATGTCTACACCCCAAAATGGGGAAGGCGGATTGAGAAAGAATCTGTAAAGCAGGGATCTCCTCCACCAGGAGAACTGGGGTAAATTAACTCCTGTTTGAGAACTGTCCGTGGGCCACCCATCAGGTACATGTCACAGTCTAGAAGCCTCCCTTCCGCCCACAACTTGCCCTCAAATCTTTCCGTATAATCCCTGTAGGAGCTCTGACGCGTACTCCTGGCATCGGCGCACCCTTTGCTGACTTTTCCCAAGTTCTTCCAAGACAGGGCTCTTGTTTTAGCCGTCTTAGACATGCACCTCGGAGAGGAAAGTCATATATCCTGAGTGACTGATGGCAAGTCTGAAAGCCAAGTCCAGAAGCTTCCCCCTCTTCCTCAGGCCACTGCTCTGATTGCCCGGGATTGACCCCGGGGCCCTGGCGTTGAGTCCTTTTGCTAATTTCCTGACTATTCTTCACGAGGGACCAGGGGCTGAGGTCTCAAGAGGTCAAACCGGGTCCCTGCCATCAGACAGGCTTTGCTATATCCGTAAGCCTCTGACCACCCAGGACCTGCCCTGCGTTTGTGAAGCCTCACGCCCCTGCCCAGACACTGGACTGGGCTCTCCACAGACTCGGACTCAAATCTTGACTCAACCACAACACGACTATGTGACCTTGGTTACAAAATCTCCTGGGGAAGTCCCCAGAGGTTTTGTAACATGGTGAAAGAACAGGGTTTGGACCACATCAATGCCTCTTAATGCATGTATAACCTCTGGGCCTCTGACACAGGAATCACCAAGATAAATGGTTTAGCCCAGGTGGGGCCCAGGGGCAGGACCCAGGAGCCTACCCGCTAAACAGGTGACTTCCTTGTGCCGGAAGCCTGGGACCCCCTGGCTCAGTTCTCTCTGAGGATCTTTCCATCATCCATCCTGGGATCTTGGAGACCAGGTCCTTATCTAAGGCAGCCTGGGATTTGGAAGGTGACGATTTTCTGGGGTCTCTCCCTCTCCCCCCTCAGCTCCACCAGGCCCTAGAGCAAGAAGCACCAATTTCTTTAACCTTCTGATCGGCTGGAAGTATTTCCCTTCTGGGTTGGTGGGAAGGGGAGCTTCACAGATGGAAGCCGTCTTGCCAAAGTCGGGAATGCCTGGCTGTGATTGCAAGTGGGGCGTGGTGGACTGCTGGGCGTCCGTCTCCTACCCTGTGTCACCTTGGATGGGGGGGTAGGGCGTGGGACTCAAAGGAGAGCGGTGGCCTTTAAGGGTCCTAGACAGAGCTAGACATGGCAGTTCCCAATTCTGGCATTCTGGGACCCCAGAGGGACCCGTTTCTGGGGCTCCTTGGTTTCTCTCCTTGGAAGGCAGGGCTCAGGACCCCAAAGCGAGGTAGAGATGTCAGCCCTGTCAAAGCAGTCCCGAGAAAGCTCGGGACCCCACCCCCCACCCCAGATTATCAAAGAGAGGCTTGGATTGTATAAAATTCCTGGACATCCAAAACTACATTTTAAAGTTCCATTTTCCTTTCTAACTAATGAACTCTTGAACTGGGCCAGAAGTGGTAATTGCTTTATAAGCAGTTGCTCATAAAAAGTCAACAGAACAGCAGGCATTCAGACGGATGGGGACAGGAGAGTTCGTACCTACAAGGGACAGTTTCATCTGATAGCACCAACAAAATAAAAAGATCATAAACAGAAGCAGCTCAACCGGTCAGCACCCACTAGCAGCCTTTTTCTTCTCTGCTCTTCTTTACCAAAATCATGCAATCGCCCCCTCCTTTCTCATAAAAACCCCTGGCTTTCCCCACATGAGCAAGAGGTTTTTCTGTGCTCCCGGAATTGCAATTCTGAGACACCCCCCCCCCAAATCAAGGTCTTTGTTCTTTTTCAGTTTAGCCGCCGGTTGAGAGAGGTGAGGATTTCCCCAGAGGGCCCACTAAAGGTCGGGCCCCCCCACAATCCTTCCTGCCAGGCACCGCACCCCAGGGCTGGAAACCTGCATTCCTGAGTGGGAGAAGTGCTATGATCCCACTGGAAAACTGAGGCTTGGAGAAGGACGGACCAGGCCCAGGGTCCCCGTCTGTGTGCTCCTCTGCGCGGCCATGTCACCTCTCCACACTCTAGGAAGCACCAAGGGGGTGTGCGTCCTGGCTTTGGCGCCGAAGCTGGGCTCCGCGGGGCGTGCGCCTCCTGTGCCCTAGAGTGTCTGCAAACGCCCGCCTCCCGCCCGCCTCCCCTGGCCCTGCGCTCTGGGCCCCGCCCGTTCCGCACCCCAGGTCCCTGCGTTCCAGGCGGGGGACGCTGGAAACGCGGGCTTTCCCAGGTCCGCACTCCGCACACTCCCCTCCCCCTCCTCCCAGCCTTGCTGTGTGACCTCAGGAATATAACTGCCAGTCTCTGAGCCTTGATTGCCAGGCCGACTTTCGGGGTGTACGGGGTTGGGGGGGGAGCCCTGGTCACCTACCGCTGCTTCCCGGACTCCCGTGCTGCCAATGGCCTCTCCTTCCCACCAGTCTCTCACTGCGGGGAGACTGGAGCAGGTCTGTCGCCCAGCCACCCCACCTCACCCCCTAGGACCGTCCTTTTCTCTTTCACTTTCTCTCTGCGCTGCGGGATTTGAGCCAAGCTGGGGAGTACGCAGGCTTGCTGGACCCACCACGTGCTTTCTCAGAAGCGCCAGAGTCCCTTCCCTACATCCCTGGGCACTCCCAGAGCGTCTGTCAGCTCCTGGAAATGGCCAGTCCCCCGCTTCGGGGCAGCCAGCACGCCCCCGCCGAGCCATCTGCAAGCCCTAACTTGCAGACAGCTCATCTTGGCTTTGGGGTGGCCTCGGTGTTTCTCCAGCTCAGCCTAACCACAAGGGTGGCAAAACCACCCTTGCAGGGCGCCCAGTCCCAGACACTTGCTCAATGAGCCCTGCACTCGTGGGAAGGCAAATGCCCTCCAGAAGCCGGGAAAATGCCTCAGGCACCTTCATGGGCTGGAAATTCAGCCTAGGCAACCCTGCCTCCCCATCACCACATCCCTGAGGACATTCCTCCTGCTTTTCCTCCTCCAGAGGTCCTGGACCCCAGCTCCACCTACCAGGAGAATTCAGGGAGGGCGCTTCCTTTCCCAGGCTTGGAGTTCCTATCTGGAATTGAAGGGGTAGGTCAAGGTGACTCCTGACCTCCCCTTCCCCATCAAAATTCCCAACAGGCTCAATCCAACAGAGCTGGCAAACGTGACATCAATGTGTCACATTTCGGGGGTGTCTGAGGAAAGGAGTCTCACCCCTCTCAAACACACAGCACAGCAGCCCTGGTAATATTGGGCTTCTGTGATGATATTCAGTTCCTACAATGTTCCAGACACCGTGCTGGACTTTGATCCCTCATCATTAGGCTGCCGTAGAATCTTCAACGGCCCAGGAAAAGAGCCTCAGAGAAGGTTGGTGAAATGTCTTGTGTCACATCACCCAGCCAACAGTGCAGCCTGTCTGGCTGACTTCAGAGCGGGGGCTGTCTGTCTCCTTGCCCCGCTTCTTCCCCAAAACATAATTTAGAAACTAGGGAGAGGGGAACATCCGTGCAGCCAGCCGGGGCTCAACAGCTACACCAAGGAGCTGACTCCAGCTTTGATTTTCCTGCTTCTCCCCGGGATGGGGGGGGGGAATGGGGGGGGGTCTGGCAGGGATCCTGTCCTTCAAGGGCACCCCGCAGTGTTTACCTGCTGGAGAGAGGACCTCTGGTTGGCTGAGCAGGGCCATCAATGCTGAGAGCTAACGACACGCCTCCTGAAAGTTGGCCCTCTAAAACCCTTCTGCGCTGATAAAGACCTCTCACATGCCAGGCACCTGGGCCAATCTGAATGTCCCTCAAGTAGAAGGAAATAACCAACCACCTCACCTTTTTCAACAGCCCCGACAGGACAAGGACCCCCTCTCTGCCCCCACCACCCAGTTCTGAGATGGTGGGACCAGCTGAGACATTCCGCTAAATCAAGAAGCATTCTCAGCCCCAACTTCCTTCACCCCCCTTTTTACCTTGGGGCTCCGGCAGGTAGGACCCTGCAGGGCGTGGAGCCAGGCAACGCATGGTGTGGGAGACCCAGTCAGGCAGCCGCTCCTGGTGCCCTCAGCCTGCCCCACGAAGCCTCTGAATGCCCAGTTCAGGAGCAGACTGCTTCATCTCCAGCTTCTCCGCCTATACCAGGCAGGAGCCCGCCAAGACGAAGACCGCATGCAAAAGACGCAAACAAGGGACCAACAGAAAACTCTCCCCCTATGAAGTGACATCCTGCTGCCCCAGTTCTCTAAAACTCTCGAATTTGCCCACGCTCCCTTAAACCCTCCCAGTGCCTCTGATGGTAATTTCAGTTCCTTGTGGTGGACCAAAGGGGGGCTGTGACTGTAGAATGTTGAGAGTTGTCTCTTGGAGGGGGACCTTCGACACAATGACATTCTGAAATTACGGTGACCACAGTGGAGCCCCACTGGTGCCAGCTGGCAATTCCTGCCGTCCTCTGCTGGACGGGCCAGGATCAGAGGCCCACAAATGCTTCAAGGCAAGCTGACGCCCAGCTGGGGTCCAGCAGGCTTCCCAGATTCCACTTTCCTCCACCACCTCACCCCCATGCCAAAATGCCCTGAATTGCCTTGGAGATCATGCGTGGTCCACTCACGATTTTTATTCCAAGACATTGAATCAAACGTAAATTACACGTAAAACAGTGTTGTCCCAAATGTGGTCTACTTACAGCCGGGTGGTTCGGGGTGGCACACAGATGCAGTGCTAAATAGCACTGACCCGCAGGGGGAACGTTAGCGCCTCTGCAAGTCTCTACCCACGCTCCTGATGGCATCTGGGAGAAAGTCTTAGGCTAAATAGGTCTCTAACAGCTCTTCAAATGCAGGATATATCCCTGTTTCCCAGAAAGCATTCCCTAGCTGCAAGCCTTCCGTGGGACAACAGTATCTGGCTGGACTTGTGCAAACATTGCCCTGCCTTCCTGTTTCATAGTTCGCTTCAGTGGGTGGTATTCCTTTCACTTACGGTGAACATAACTTTCCTTGGAAAACAAAGTCGAATTAAAAAAAAAAATGTGAGTGCTCTGAAAAACACCTGTCAAGCAAATAATAGTATAGGACGGTGCGTAGAAATTGTGCGGGTGGTCCGGAAGTGAATGAAGTTTGAGAAGCAGTGACAAGTGCCTCCTTCCTGCTTTTTTTTTTTTAATTTTATTTATTTATTTGACAGAGAGAGCACAAGCGGGGGGGGGGGGGGGGCGCAGCAGGCAGAGGGAGGCGGAGATGCAGGCTCCCCACCGAGCAGGGAGCCTGCCGCAGGGCTCGATCCCAGGACCCCGGGATCATGACCTGAGCTAAAGGCAGATGCTTAACGACTGAGCCCCCCAGGCGCCCCTCTTTCCTGCATTTTTACTGAAAGAGCGCTGGGTTGGAAGTCTGAAGTCTGAAGAGTTGCCGTCGAGTCCCTGCTGTTAGTAGCAGGTGTGTGACCTTGGACCCCTCACTTCCCTTGTGTGGGCCTCAATTCCCCACATACGAAATAAAGATAACGATGCCTATCTTTGCAGGGTGGCTATTTTGAAACAGTCCCTGCTTTTAGAAGGCCCAGGAAGGAAGTACACAGATGAATGGGAAATGCTAATAGTCAATTTGAAACACGGTCTTGCCTCGTTAGGCTAATAAAACAGACGTGACGAATATTAGAAATCTCAAGAAGTCTCATCTTCCCGTGACCTGGTGCCAGGAGAGAGGCACCCCTGCCCATTCACTTGTCTCGAGACCCCTTCTGAGAGTCCCTTCCCGTCCTCAGAGGCAGCCAGTTCTGACGGCCGTGGCCGAGGCGTTCATGGGCAGGAATGAGCTTGCAGTGAGAGTCGGTCCGACTGGGGTCCACCTGCCTGAATGCCATCATCTCTCACCGGGTCCAATCTCACCTCTGCTACTCACTGAACTGCCCCTCTCCCTCCAGACCCACACTCAAGACCCAAACCTGACCAGGCATATGTCAACACAGGTCTCTGAGCTGGGAGGTGACAAGAACCAGGCTGCGTGTTTGGCTGATGCCAGAGGCTGTAGCTTAGCACAGGGAGGGCCCCTGGCAGAGACAGCAAAGAGGAGCCATTGCAGTGCCCAGCCAGGAGCCGATGGGGTCTGAATTTCGACAGGGGCCGTGGAAACAAAGGGATGAGGGATGGGCAGGCTGGCACTGCAGCGAGCTAGAAGGCCAAGCCTCCTGACTGCATGGGCAGGGCAAGGAGCAGGGCAGAGGGCGTAAGCCGAGCCTAGGATTTCTCCCTATTAAAGCATCCTGCATTTCTTCTGCTAACGTTCCTCTTCGAAACTCCCTCAGAGACGGTGATCTTTCTCCTGAGCCCCGGGATGCTTTGAATAAAATCAATTCCCTCCCTACTGGAGAGCGCTCCCAGCGCTGTTCAAGCCAACCTTGCCCTGGGCATGCAAGTGGCTTTGCCTCCAGTGGGGATCCAGCAGGAGTAAGTCCACTGGCTACCAGGAGAAGCACTGTGAAAGTTGCCAGCCGGGGTCCCCTGCCAAGTCCCAAGGGGAGGACATGGGGCAAACTTCTCTTCTGAGTAAGCTTGTCATCCCTTGCTGCAGTCTCCCCAAACAGCCCTGCTCGACCTAGGTGGGTACCTCTCTGCTTGTGCGGGGCTGAGCTCCTGCCTTCTCCCCCCCAGGCTCTATTTTAGCCATCCTTCAAGGCCTGAGTTCTTGCTTTCAGCACCCTTCCAGGTAACATCAATCTTCTGCTTTACTCATTTTTAGAAAGCTTGTTGCCACGTATTTGGCAATGCATCGGTGAACTTCCCATTTCATAAGTAGAGACTCGGTCACCTCTGATTAGATCATGAATTGGCTGTCTGGGACCCAGTGTTTTATTTTCTTATGTAAAAGTCACACTACTCCAAGACTCTTTGAATGAAGGGACCAAGCCTGGATTGGCACGATCAAGGCAGACTAAAGTTCCCAATAGTGAAGGGTTCCCTCTCCCTAGGTTGTAAGTGCCTTTTCTTATGCTTTTTGGTGACCACCACGATCCCTAGCAGGTGCTAAGACAATGATTAAGGAGGAGGGAAGAAGTGAGTAGAGAAGCAGGTGAACAGATATGATAAAACTGGCACGTGTCCAAATTAGGCAGGTAGGAAGGCGCACGAGAACGGAGGCCCATTAGTCGGTAAATACGCAAGCAGATGGGTTGGTAGGAAGGCAGGTAAATAAGTTGATACAGAAAACTATACATGGTCAGATAAATAGATTTTTAAGTATGTATAAGTGAATGACGGATAGAAGTTGCAGGATTGATAAATGGATATTGGTAGGTGGTTATGAAGACCAGGTCAGTTTGAGGGTAGGCAGGTAAGGTGTCTGGGCAGCTGGCTGGAGAGATGAATAGATTCTACGGAAGGATGCAGGTGGGCTGCTTAACGTAAGGACAATAGAGAACAGAAACCAGCTCTGGTTGGGTCAGGCGCCAAGCTTGGAGCCAAGTGGAGTCTGGAACGGGCCACTGGTCAACCTGGGAAAACCCACGGGGAAGTGCCAACTTGCGAGTGTAGGCGCTTTTCCTTCTGCGGCTCCCAGGGGGTGAAGGTGAAGGGGGTGTGGTTGGCAGGGACACCGTCCAAGGAGAATGGACAGGAGCAGTTCCTGCCAGTACGTCTCCTTCCAGGAGGCAGAGCAGGTTCCCCCAGATTAGAGCAGAAACGGGGCGTGGGAAGGGAAAGGGGAGGGTAGGAGGACACAGCTCCTCTCCTCTCCAAGGTCCCAGCTCTGGTGGCTCTCATGCTAGGGGCCAAATGAGGAAGGAAGCCAGAGGAAGAATTTGGCAGCCTGGGGGTGGGGCATGTCCCTTCCTTTCCAATAAATCAGGTGACATCCTGGAGGGAGGTTTGGTTCTATGGTTCCCAGAAGAGAGTCCTCATGGGCCAATATAAGGCATCAGGAAAACACAGAGTGACCAAAGGACAAAAGAAAGTCAAAGAAAGCAATAAAATATAAACGCCCGGGGAGTGGGGGGTAGGGAGGTTCCTACGCCTCTGAGAATACCTGCCCAAAGGCACTGCTGGGCAGACCCTCCATTCACAAACCCAAGCCGGCTGTCCCCTCGGGCCTGTAGCTGCCCGAACACGAACACCGGCACTGAGGCGGATGAGTCAGAATCCACTCTCTTCTTGCCAGAAATGCAAGTTCCCTACGTTGGATGAGGTCATTGAATCCTCAGAGCACCACCCTGGGTACCATTATCGCCTCCATTTTATAGATGTGGAAAACCGAGGCCTGGAGAGGTTCCCAAAAATGCTCACAGCCACACCCCTTGGAATTAGGGAGCCATTGACCAGCACTCAGGCAGTCTGAGGGCAGAGACCATGTGCCAGCCCAACAGTGGGGGCACATTGATTCACTTCTCAGATATACACAGCACCAAAGCACTCAGCACTGTGTTTCACATGGAATAGGTGTCTAGATATTCTGTGGGCCCCAACGAGACTGTAGACGCAATTGTTTTCTCTGCATCTCAAACCCCTGGTTTATTCTTCCCTGTCCGATTCTCCCTGCTGTGACCCCTCTAGACTTAGCCATCCAATGCCAAGCACTGTCATCTCATTTAATCCTCACTATAGCCCGGGGGGCTTTATATCATCATTCTCATTTTCAAGATGAAGAAACAGAGGGTCAGAGTGGTCCAGTCATGTGGCTGAGGTCACACGGTTTGTAAGAATCAGAGCGTGGCCTCGGACCCAGAGCTCTCCAGGGTCCAGCCTGGTCTTTCTCCATCCCTGCCATCCTCCCTGTCTCTTCTCTGTCCCCAGACTGCCTGCCGTGCATTGTCACCCACTGTCGCCAAAGAATGCCCTGAGCGTTTGCTTTGATTCCCCAGGGAAGCTGCCAAGTTGTGTCAGGACAAGGACCTTGACTCTCAGGCCTCCCCCCACTCTTCCTGACCTTGCCTGGGGTTGCGGGCACCCATGCTGCCTCCTGTAGCAGAGTCGGACCCCCGAGGTTGTGCAGTTGTGCAGGCATTCTGCACAACTGCACCGAGGCAGGGTGGCAGCTAAAGGTGACTTCTGAATCAGTTTGAAGTTTTGGACCTAGTTTCAGTTTGAAGACAGTCAACCTGTTTTGGGTAGATTTACGGTATCCCTCGGGTTGTTTAGAAGAGGCAGCCGAGCAGAAAGTGCAGCGGTAGGGGCGCCTGGGTGTCACAGCGGTTAAGCGTCTGCCTTCGGCTCAGGGCGTGATCCTGGCGTTCTGGGATCAAGCCCCACATCAGGCTCCTCTGCTAGGAGCCTGCTTCTTCCTCTCCCACTCCCCCTGCTTGTGTTCCCTCTCTCGCTGGCTGTCTCTATCTCTGTCGAATAAATAAATAAAATCTTTAAAAAAAAAAAAGTGCTGCAGTAGATCTGGCCTTGTGACAGCCAATAGCCCCCTCCCCAGGACATCTCTTAACCTCTCTGTGCCTCAGTTTACCATTCTGTAAGGTGAGAATAATGGCAATACCTGCACCATCCACCCACCCACTCATCCACCCATCCCTCCCTCCATCCAACCATTCAACACCCAACGGACCTACCTTACACACCTACCCCGTGCCAGGCACTGCGCTAGGCATTTGGAATACACTATGATAAAAATGCAGGTCCCTGCCCACGGGGAGCTGGTTTTCGAGCGGGAGAGTCAGACAATGAACGACGAACATAATACAAAAGTAAAATCTATAGAAGGTGAAAAATGTCAGTCTAGGGAGGGGGCTCAGAGTGTGGACAGGGACCCTCAATTCTTTTTTTTTTTTTTTTTAAGATTTTATGTATTTATTTGTCAGAGAGACAGAGAGCACAAGCAGGGGGAGAAGCAGGCTCCCCATTGAACAAGGAGCCTGACGCAGGACTAGATCCCAGGACCCCAGGACCCCAGGACCAGACCTGAGCTGAAGGCAGATGCTTAACCGATCAAGCCACCAAGGCGCAGGGACCTGCAATTCTAAAGGGGATACTCGGGGTAGGCCTTGCTGAGAAGGTGAAATCTGAGCAAAGAGCTGAGGAGGTATCCTCCAAGGGGATAGCTGGAGAAGAATGTTCCAGGTAGTAGGAACAGCACGTGCCAAGGTCCTGTGGTAGAGCGGGTGCCAGGCCTGTCCCAGGGACAGCGGGGATACCAGTGTGGCTGGAGGAGATGAGCAGAAGTAGGGGCTGAGACCAGAGCAGTGACGAGAGCCAGATTGTGACGAGCCTTGTGGGCCACCGCCTGGATTTGGCTTTTCCTCTGAGTGATGGGGAGCCAATGCAGGCTTTAGAGCAGTGGAGGGTGAAGATCGTTAAGGGTTATGGAGAGAGTTACAAAACCTTCACATGATGATTTCTTTTTCGGAACCTCCGTTGAAACCAGAGTCAGGGCCCTTTCTTTACAAAGCACGCGATTCTCTTTCCCCTTCCCCACTTCCCCTCGGCTGCTCCGTCCGGCTTCTACCACGGCCGCACGCCTAGCAGCCCTGATGGGGGGCTGACCTGGAGGACAGTAAGAAAGAGCAGGGACAGGAGGCGCCTTGCCCTTCTCTGTCTCCCAGCCCCCTGAAGACCACGGCGCTCTGAGCCCAGTTCCCTTTCTAGAGTCACATGGGCTCAGAAATAAAAATATGACATCCCCAGGGAGGAAACAGAGTTAAATAACAGGAACCAGCAGACAGAGGAGGGGGTGCCGAGGTGTCAGGCAGCCTCCACATAAAGGAGCAAGGAGCGTGCAGTGTGCAAGGAGGGAGGACGGGGTTGACTCCCGCCCCATCCGGGGGGGGGCTGCTGCACCCCCCTCAAGACCACACAGGCTGCTTGCACCCCCATGAAGAAATCAGGGAGATCCTGCAGGTGGGAAAGGGCACAAGTAAGAGATATGTCCAAGAAACCAACAGAGATGATCTGGGCGAGAATTTAACCATGAGGAAAACCAACCCCTTGTAAATTCAGTCTCGGCAGAAGAGCGGGAGAAGGGCATACACCCCCCCGCCCCCCCGCCCTGTGCCCCAGTCAAGACCCTCAGAAGGCTTTTTACTCCTCGAAGCTGGGTCGAAGATAAAGTTCGTCTGCCTTCCAATCCAGCCTCCAGCACGTCCCACCTGGGGACCTGGGGTGGGGTCACCTCTGGGCGGTCTGTGTTTTCTTGGTTTAGGTTAGAGCTCAGCGCGCGGCCATGTGATAGGTGGGTCCGGCACACGGTCAGTGCTCAATAAACGTGAATCGTTGTGACCCTCTCCCACTTCAAGTAACTCAAAAACCGTAAAGGGACCTTGAAAGCCTAGAATCTAGGCGCCGTGTCATGAAACTGGAAAAGCCCAGATTGGGGTAGAGTAGGAGGCAGAACAGACATGCACCTTTAGGAAGAACGCTGTTGGCAGCAAAGCGAGCACTTCTTTGCAACAGGGAAGGAAAACCTACAAGGTCTCCGGGGCCGGAGGCGTGGGTGGGAGCAACTTGGTTTAGGCTTGTTTTGACGATTTCAGATGCGTCAAGTGGCGTCAATACTCTAAAAGTAAGACCCTCTTCCTCTCTTTTCACTGATCAGGTTCCTGTTCTCTGTCTCCCTCTTTCTCTTTCTCTCTCTCTCTTCCCCCCACCCCTCCCCCTTCCTTCTCCCTCAGTCCTCTCCGGCTGTCTCTTTCTGTCTCTCCCTTCCTTTCTCTCTCACCCTGCCTGTCTTTTGATTTCTGTCTCTCGCTGACACAGATGCACACACACGCACACATGTACACACACGTGCACGCGCACACACAAATGCACATACACACGCGTGCACACACAGCATCCTCCGTTCTCCAGCTTCTTGGCCCGTCCTCTCTCTGGCACCTGGTTTCTCCACATTTGAGCCACGCCGAGTGCCTGCAGCCGTCTTCCCCACTGGACCGTGAGCCCCTTGCAGGCAGGAGCTGATCCGTAGCTGCCGCCAGCGCCCAGAGCAGAGCCTGACACGTGAAGGCCGCTCAGAGTGTAAGTCAAGCAGGCATTGGATGGCACGCCTCCGGGATGGTCTTTTCTTAAGCAGAGCGGGAGGCACGCCGTACATGCCTTCAGCACACCCGGCATCACAGACCGAGTCCTCCAAAGCACTTGCTGCCCCTACCAGCTCATCCAGAGGCCCTGACTCCTATCCAGCTCTGCCTTCCCATCAGGGGACAGGGACGAGCACACGACTCTCCTTTCAGAGAGGAGGGAAAATCCATGCACTGCCTACAGCCAATCATTGCTACTTGGGCAAAGGGGATGCTGACTTACCACTGTGGTCCTTGGAGTTGGGGTCCCTCTCGGCCACTGGGGCCTGCCACCCGCTCCATGCCCACCTCAAGAGGGCCAGGTCCGGGTCTCCTTTTTCCAGCAAGGTCAAGGAGATCTTCCTGGCCAGGGCCTCGCCATCAGGCTCGCGGAGCAGGGCGCCGTGGTACTCCTGGGACAGGAGCTCCTTCTCCAGCATGTGGTCCAGGAGGGCCTGCACCTGACCCGGACGATAGCTGGACAGCAGCATCCGGACCCGAGGCAGGATGGTCTGGAAGTGGTTCATGGCAGGGCTTGGAGGCAGGCCAGCTGCCTGGGCCAAAGTCTAGGATCTGTGCTCACCCAGCCTGCAGCATCCAAAACACGAAGTGAAAAACAGGATGAGGGAAACTCTGCAGTTGGGTGCTGTTAATTCCTGCTTAGACAGGTTTCCTCATTTGTGCTGCAGGCTGGGGTGCCTGATGTATGGTGGGAAATGGTTGCTCGGGCTGATTTGGACCTCACCGATACTTGCTGGGACCGCCCACGTGCCTGGGTCAGAGAAGCCCGCGGCCTGTGGCTTCCATTTGATCCAGTCTGATATTCACTAAACAGGAAACGAACTTGCCTCTCCGAGAACTTACACCATGATGGTCCTTTTCAGATGTTTTATCATAACAGTAGGCAGCTGGGGCATCCAGGTTAAACAATTGGCCTTGGAGCAAATCTGTCGGCATTCACATCCCAGCGCTGCTCGCTAATTCTGTGAACCTGACAACTTGCTCCAGACCCCATCCCTCCACCTGAAGTTTCGGTGATGAGAATCTTCCTGACCTCCCAGAGTGAGAAGGAGTGACAATAACAGCGCTGAGTTGCGGAAAGAATGAACTGAGATAACCTAGCACGTTATCTACAACGTGATATTAGTTTGATAAAGATGCGCCTTTATTATTATTATTATTACTATTATTATTATTGATCAATCATGCATACGACTGTTATCTTGGGCTCAACCTCACGAAACCTCAGTCCCCTCCTTGGCAAAATCTCCCAGTGAAAGTAATCCAACCTCACTGAGTTGTCTTGAGGATTAAAAAAGATACTGCATTGCAAGGGCTTAGCGCTGGACCTAGTAAGCACTTGGTGAACACTGACTATATGTGAAAAATCATCCCCGATATACTGATGCACAAAACAGGGGCTTTGCGTAGGAGCCAGTCTATCTCAGGATTCTATTCTAAAAATTCCCAACCCAGGGGCGCTTGGGTGATGCAGTCCACCTAGCCCCCGATTCTTGGTTTCCACTCAGTTCATGATCTCAGGGTCGTGAGATCTGGCCCCTCATTGGGCTCCGTGCTCAGCCTGGAGTCTGCTTGAGATTTTCTCTTCTTCTCCCTCTGTCCCTTCCACTCATGCTCTCTTTCTCTCTCTCAAATAAATAAATACATCTTTTTAAAAAATTCCCAACCCCTTTTTTTTTTTTTTTTATCATAGCTGATTGCTCTCCCTTACCATTTTGAAACACACCCGTGACCTCATTTCCTAGCCTGGCCTCAGCTTTGCCATCTCTCAGATGCGGACCATTTGCAGTGCTCATTTAAGTGAGACAAATCAGGATTTCAACTTCCAGCTTCCCTAGTAGCTCCTATCTGACCAATTCTACCACAGATAACAACAAACACAAAAAACCAAAAGATGAAAAACAACTACCTAAAGGCACCGAAGAGTGACCGGGGCTGGCAGATACTAGAAGGGAATCAACGCATGGAAGACAAGAATACCATTGGTGAGTTCTCAGCTCACCTGGGTTTAGCCTGAAGGCAAATCTCGATCACTACTGCTCAGAGCAACTAAAACCTAAAAAATGCAAAGTTTTACTACCCCAAATAACCAGAGGACGGAATTTGGGATAACGATAGCTGCTGGAAAATGGGAGTAGAAATTCCAGCAAGGGGAGAGAGAAGGGTTGCCTCAAATTCTGTGTATAAACTGCCCAAATATCTAGCTGACTTCTGAACCCTACACGCATTCACAGTGAGATCCGAACAGCTCAGCTAAGGCTAAAGGAACTGAATGGAGATTTGAATTGCAACTGACCCTAAGGGTGGGGAGGGAGTGGAAGACGGCATTTAATTCCAGCCAGGTTAGGAGCTGGCTAGATCAACAACGACGGAAAAAATGAACAATGTTCATATTATAACAAACCAGAGTATCTGCGATATGTAACATGCAGTATACACGTAAAATTACTTGACTATACAGAAACAGGAAAAAGGGACCCATTCTCAAGAGAAAAAGATAACCAGTGGAAACGGACCTCTAGGTGAGGTGCCCCAGATATTGAAGTTGGCAGACAAGGATTTGTAAAGCAGTGACTATAATTATGAATGAAAAAGACACGAAGGGGGGCTCCTGGCTGGCTCAGTTGGCGGAATGTGAGACTCTTGATGTTGGGGTGATGAGTTCAAGCCCCATGTTGTGGGTAGAGATTACTTAAAACAATAATATCTTTTTTTTTTTTTTAAAGAACCATTTCGAAGAAAGAAAAAGGAAGGAAGGAAGAATCATAAAGGATGTAAAGGAAAATATGCTCATAAAAATGAAAAGATAGGAAATTTCAGCAGAAAACTATAAGCTATTCAAAAGTTATCAAAAGGAAATTATCAAAGTAGAAAGTACAATATATGAAATTTTGTCCCTGGATGGGATTCACAGCAAAATGGGGAATGACAGAAGAAACAAACTTTCAGTTGGAGCAGTAGAAAGTATTTGATCTGAAAAACAGAAAAGATTGGGGAAAAAATGAGCCTCGGGGACCTGTGGGATAATATCAAAAGGTCCAACTTCTCCATATTTGGAATCATAGAAGGAAAAGAGAGAGAATGGGGTAGGAAAAAGATTTGAAGAACTAAAGCCCTAATCTTCACAAATTTGGCCAAAGGAAAACAAATCCATGAAGCTTAGTAGACTTTAAGAAGGGTAAATACAGGGGTGCCTGGGTGGCTCAGTTGGTTAAGTGACTGCCTTCGGCTCAGGTCATGATCCCAGGGTCCTGGAATCCAGCCCCACATCGGGCTTCTGGATCAGGAGGGGAGTTTGCTTCTCCCCCTCCCCCTGCTCATGCTCTCTCTCTCATTCACTCTCTCCCTTTCAAATAAATAACATCTTAAAAAAAAGAAGAAGAAGAAGAGGGTAAATACGAAGAAACCACACCTCGGTACATCATAGTCAAACTGCTGAAAACCAAAGATGGGCAGAGGGAGAGAGAGAATCTTAAGCAGCCTCCAAGCCCAGCGTGGAGCCTGACGCAAGGCTTGATCTCATGACCCTGCGATCATGACCTGAGCTGAAATCAAGAGTCAGTTGCTTTACCGACTGAGCCACCCAGATGCCCCATCAACACAGATTTCTAAACCCAGTGAAAATACCCTTCAAGAATGCAGGAAAAATAGATGTTTTCAGATAAAGGAAAAACTCAAAGAATGTGTTGCAGCCCACCTGTATGTCAAGAAAGCCAAAAGTATGTTCTTTATATGGGAGGAAAAGGATGCCAGTTAGAAACTCCGATCTCATGAGCATCCATCCCCAAGCATCCAAGGTGGGGAAGAGGACCCGCCATGAGGACCCATCCCCACGTGTGGAAGGTGGGATAATGGATAGTGAAAATAGCACACGCTGGGAACACAGAACCAGGGATAAGGGTAGATTCTCCCAACCCCCTATAAGGCCACCTTCCTCCTTCCTATCAATCCAGCCACTACCCAGTCATGCGCTTGGTCAGGAAAACTTGAATGCCAGCCTCCACTCAACCACTGATTCCCTGTGCCACCATGGGCGAGACATTTCCTCTCTCTGGACCACAGTTTCGTCACCCATGAAAGAAGCGGTTCAGATTACATGATCCCTATGATGTCTTTCAGTTTTGAAACACTCAAAGTGTTACCTAGTTGCAGAACCCTGGTCCCAGAGCTCCACAACATTCCCCTGTGATGAGTCATGAGTGTTGCATTTCCCGTGTCTTCAGTCACTCAGGTCTCCCTGCACGACTTGTTCTCCCCTCGTGATCACATGCAGTGTGTACTATTATTTAGCTGGCCTATTTACGTGCCATTGAAGGAAATTTCCTGTCGTTATCAGAGTTGGGAAGTCATATCACATGCCCAAGTGTGGCGAGCAACTGTGGCAAACACGTGGCAAATAAAATGATACAAAAGTGTAGATTCCCTTGCTTATTAAAGCTTCTGCTCTGGGGGTCCGATCTCTCTTTGTGACAAAGCGTGGTTTGCAGGTGGTCGAGAGAGGTGAGAGCCTAGCACCAAGCTGGACCGGCCTACATCCACACACCGGTAAAAATTGTCAAAGTTGTCCGTAAGCATGTAGAAAAATGAGAACTGTCCTACTCTCCTGGAGAGCATATGGAAAGGTGCAATCACCTAGGGTAGCAATTAGGCAGGACTTTTTTTCTTTTTTCTTTTTTTTTTTTTAGAGAAAGAGAGAGAGCGCAAGAGTGGGGGGGTGCAGAGTGAGAGAGGGAGAATCTTAAGCAGACTCCCAGACTCCGTGCTGAGCACAGAGCCTGACGCAGGGCTCAATCTCACGACCCTGAGATCACAACCTGAGCCGAAATCAAGAGTCGGACCCTTAACCAACTGAGCCACCCAGGCGCCCCAGAGATGGGCATTCTTAAGCCTTACACACAAATATACAGAAATTCACTATTAGGTTAAAAACCATCCAACTTCGCCATGCTAATCGAATAATTTTAAGAAACACAGAATGCAGCCAGAATTGGGAGTGGAACTCAAACTCTCCCAACACCTTGCTAGGCTCCAAAGAGCTGGCACCCACCAGGCGGGTTTGTTTGGTCATTTTCCCACTGCGGGATTGTCAGACAGAAATCATTTAAAGACACTGTCCTCCGATACACATAAAGACAGACAACGCTTTTCTCTAAAATTATCGGCTTTCCTTGGACGTGTAGCCACATGGCCCTAAGGACACATAATGTATAATGATTCTGGAAGAAATTACAGACGGGAAATCACGAATAACCAATGCCACAAAAGTTATGGAGAAATTGTACTAGCAGATGAGCTCAGAAGATTCTGGAATGTCTGTATCTGCATTCATAGCCCTTAGTAATCTCTTTTAAGGGTCTCTTAGAAATATAACATTCTCATGGATGTCATGGCTGTTAGTTTTAATGTGTAAGACCACCCTGGTATGAAAGAAGGAGAGAAAATTGTAAAGACTCAATCATTAAACCTTTAGAACATGGCCTGTATCCCGATGTAGAATTGATTTGACTAACTTTATTTTAACAACCATTAAATTCCTCACATAATGGATTGGGTCCATTGAGCTCAATCTGTTGAAGCCACACTTACTCCAGAATGCTTATAAAAGACATTTATAGCTATTTTTGTGTTGATTTCTATTTATTTATTTTTGCCATCACAAATACGGCCACCTCGTGTACTCTATGCACCTGTGTAAGAATTTCCCTGGGTGTATACTGAGGAGGGCCACTCGGGGTCTGCGTTTCTCCCATGTTAACAGGTGTCATGTAGGGGAACTCTAAGAGAAAAAACGCCCATCTCCGAGAGGAAGGCATTATAATGTTTGCGAGCAGTGACAAAGAGCACTGTGCATTTCTACAATTTCATTTTTCTTTTTTAAAATTTATTTTGTTTTTTGTATAATTTCCTTTTTCAGTGTTTGCAACTCGTTTAGCTCCCTCCTCCCATGTGATACAGCCACACCAAGAACCAGCCAAGCCCTCGTGAAGTTTTGTGGGGCTGTAGGCATCGGCAGCATGAGAACAGCACGTAAAGCAAGGTTTTATGATTATGGTACCGACTTTAATGGACTTTTATTATTGGAAATTGAACCTTCACAGGTATAAACAAAAGCCAGTAAGAGAATATAATCATTTCTTTGGCTATAAAAAAAAATCACCCCAAGAACCGAGAAATAGCCTTACCGTCCTTGAAAAACAGACTAGGTCAGCAAGCTATATACATTACTCCACCGGAACCCTGAACACAATTCAAATGCGAGAAGCAGGGCTACCTAATTTATAACCTGCAAAGCTCGAAAACGTAATGAGTAGAAAACCAGCTTACAGTCCACGGAGCAGTGGACTAGGGATGTAGTACACATGGGGGTCAATGTGCATGAAATGATCAATTGCCAATTCAGGAGACTGGTTCTTTCTACAAAAAAGAGAACGAGCGGGAGGAGGGGCAGGGGAAAGGGAGAGAGAATCTCAAGCAGACACTGTGCTGAGCATGGAGCCCGACACGGGGCTCGATCTCACGACCCTAAGATGACAACCCGAGTGGAAACCAAGAGTCAGATGCTTAACCGACTGAGCCACCCAGGTGCCCCCACATTCTCATTCTTTATGACTTCTTGTATATCTAAATTATCCAATTAGGTTGAGTCATATGAGATTGTCGATATTTGTGTTAATCTACAAAAACAGCCATTTCATATGGTGTAATTTAATATAACGATAATGATGGGTGCATGGGTGGCTCAGTTGGTTAAGTGTCTGACTCCTGATTTTGGTTCAGGTCTCAATCTCAGGGTCATGAGTCCAAGCCCCATGATGGGCTCCATGCTGGGCATGGAGCCTACTTAAAAGAAAAAAAAATATATATAGATATATATCTAAATATCTATACTTATAGCGATAATGATGATTCTGGTAAAGCATGGAAAGGAGGCTCCCTTTCTTGCTATGGGATGACTTATTTAAAGCCTTCAGTTCTCTGGTCCCCAGCAGGCTGGTACAGGAACCACACTTCGGGAAACACTGACTTAGTAAATGTTGTCATGATTCCATCACAAATCAAGGCCGGGGGTCTGGCCCTGGGGACGGCAAACTTACGGTCTGAGACTAGACAGGGAGGATGAGGTCTGCAGAGGGAAGGCGATGCCCCTGGGCAGTGTGCAAGGTGTTCATGCTCTAGGCCCCCAGAGCCAGGGGAGGGTTCAGGTTGTTGTCGGGGTCCCCAGCCCGCACAGTGCAAGGCAATCACATTCTCTCTATCTCTGGCTCTTCCCGTTGGGGCTCAACGATGAGAAGGGTGATGTACAAACATATTTAAATGCGACTTCCTGAGTGAGACTGGTGAGCGGCTAGATACTTTCTGTATGTGGTCTCAGCATCACCAAAGGCACCACAAGGAAGGCATTAATCATCCCATTTCACAGATGAGGCCCAGAGATGTGAAGTCTCAGATTTCGAGCAGGAACCTGGGGAGAAATTCCGGGCTGTGATTTGCAAAAGGATAAGAGGGTGGAGCACAGTGTCTGCTGGAGGCTGGGGTGATCAGCTCCCTGGGGCCACGGGCCCCGTGAGCATGGCAGGCCTGAGCCCTGTGGCTGCGGTGTGGCTGCCCACAGAGCAGGGAGAGGGACTGCTACGTCTCAGCCTGAGTCACCTTGACCACCGCTCGGGGACTTGGCCTGCTGCCCGTGCTTCCTGGGTTTCCCCCCAAGGCTCGGGGAGTCCACTGCTGGCTGTGACTGTAGAGGTGAAGTGGGGAGCGTGGGTGGGGACTGGCGGCATGATGACACTGTCTGCTGTGGCTCCTGTGGGCCAGAAGTGGGAGGCAGGGGACCTGGGTCCGGTGGGGTACTGGAGTGGCGTCACCACCTCCCCCTCCAGCACCTCCATCCATCGCTTCCTCCCTCCATCATTTCCACTGTTACCATCATCACCTCCCACTCCACCCTCCCATTGTTCCCTTCACGGTCACCACCACCTCCACCAGCCCCGCAGCCTCCTCCCGATACGCGCTATCCCTGCCACCACATTATTACTACCACTGAACCATGCAGCACCTTCAACTCAGAAATCGCTACACCAGCCTACAAAGTGGGTGTTCTTACTATCACCATGATATATGAAGCTTGAGGAAGATTCAAAACCAGGTCTACGTGATTCCTTTTGACACTTAGCAAGGGGATGTTGAGCCCACTCGTTGACATGGAATTGGACCCAAGACGGAGATGCCATCTGTCTCTCCCAGTGGGTCAGTTCTGGAGACGTAGATAGGATCTAATGGTTCTCTGCAATAAGGTTCACACTTACGCAAGGAGTTTGGAAATCACAGGAACCTGAGGATCAGAGACATCTAGTGTCCTCCTCAAGGTCACACAGCCCGTAACTGCCAGGATGCTGTCAACGCCTATGGCGTCACAGCTAGATCTGTCTTCGGCACAGAGCAGGGGTGATGCAGCTCCTTCGCGACCATCAAGGCTATAATAGCCATGGGGACATGTCACTTAGCTCTCTGCAAAAGGGCACCTGCCATAGGTACGAGGCAAGTGTGGGATGCAGTTGAGAGTGTCCAGCCGTGGATGGCTCAGGCTCGGCCTCAGCTTATAAATTCAACCCAGGTGCTTCCGGGCAATCCTTGGCCAACGACTGAGCATGGTGCTGATACAAGGTCTCGACATTTCTGGGCAGTGCAGGACTCTGCTACAGGCCATCTCCAAACCCAGGCTCCCTCTTGACCTGGCCACGCTTCCCAGAGCTGAACCCCAGTCTGAAGTTCTTCCTACATAATCCTCCTGTCTTCCCTTTCTCTTTTCAAAGTGTCAGATTCCCCTGCCTGTTCCTGCTCTCTGCCCCCTTTATCTTTCAGCGGCATCACCTGCCCCCATAAATGTCTCGTACTCCAGCTCTGGCTTGGTATCTGCGCCCTGGAGGACCCCAGATGACACAAGGTGAAGTCTGTACCGTCACAGCAGAGGGAATTACCTTCCCCGCCCTGGACTTAAGATCTGACTTTAGTATTTTTTTAAGATTTTATTTTTAAGTAATCTATACACTCAGCATGGGGCTCAAACAGACAACCATGAGACCAAGAGCCACACGCTTCAACAACAGGGCCGGCCAGGTGCCCTGAGATCTGACGTTAGACACACACACTCTTCAGCCCTGTGGAATGAGTGTGTACTAACATGACTGCTTCCTTTAGTAGTAATACAATTATGATAAATCAACCACAGCATCATCAACACTGCACTGGCACACTTCTGGCCCATGGTAAGCGAAACGAAGCCACAGGAGAAGAGGGAATGGCTGGTTTGGTTGTTAACATAGGGAGATTTGGATCCCTATTCTACGAAGTCCAAGCTGGAGTGGGTCCTTTTACTTCTCTGTGACTGGATTTCCTCCTGTGGACCATTCCAAACATCCCGGGTTGTTCTGAGGTCCAAACTATTTAAGTTAGCAGAACACACATACACATAGCCGGGCACATCATAGGCAACCACACATGGATTCCTTCAGTGAGTGCCTAACTCAAGCACGGAGCTAACATCAGGACCTGGGAATACAGCAGCGAACGATAAAGAGAAAAACTCCTGCTCTCAGGCAACTCACAGTCTTATTAGTTGAAGCTAAATCTGGAATGTCTTGAAGATACCTTCATAGCTGTAAAAGCCAAATAAAATAAGCTTCTCCTTTGAGAAGGGAAAAATACGAGACCAGATCTGTGCGTATCTTTTAAGAGGGAAATCAACTTTCATTAAAGGAAAACAAGGAACAGTCACTTGGAGCTTTCGACCCTTGGTGCTGGGCAGTAAACTCTCTCTGCCTCGACAGATGGGGCGTAGATTAAATAGTCAGTGTGGGCTAGTTGAATCTCCTTCACTAAGGTCAAAGGTTCTGAGCCAGACCTGCATTTGCTTCTTC
Organism: Ursus arctos; assembly: GCF_023065955.2. Taxonomy (NCBI): domain Eukaryota; kingdom Metazoa; phylum Chordata; class Mammalia; order Carnivora; family Ursidae; genus Ursus; species Ursus arctos. The sequence continues at coordinate 74,113,201 of NW_026622874.1, read as the reverse complement.
TTGTGAAGTCCTGTTATCTCAAGGTGCAAAGAGATCAATGCTCTCTGCAATTCAGGCAAAGTCTGTTTTTATTTCGTTCAGTTATCACATTATTATTTAGTTTTAACTTGATGAAGATAAGAGGTCAGAGAACGTAATCTACGTGATCTTTGTTAAGGTTGATTCCAGCTCATAGTCAATTTTTGTAAACATCGCACATAACGCTTAAAAAGAATGCGGATCTGGGGCGCCTGGGTGCCTCGGTCAGTTAAGTGTCTGATTCTTGATTTCAGCTCAGGTTGTGATCTTGGGGTGATGAGATGAAGATACAGATCAGACTCCATGCTTAGCTCCGGGTCTGCTCGAGATCTCTCCCTCTCCCTCTGCCCTTCCTCACCACCACCCCCGCCCCTTCCCCACCTCACTCGCGCTCTCTCTCTTAAAAAAAAAAAAAGAAGAAAGATTAAAAGAAAAAAATATGTTTAACAACTAGTACTCTCTCTAAAACATACATTTAAAATGAACAAATAAATAAATACCCCACTTTACCGTGTTTGCCAGCTCCCGCGGTGTCCGTGCTCCTTGTGGCCGGTTTCAAGCTACCAATGTGCTCTTGCCAGACACAGAGTAGAAAAGAGCCACTCACAATCAGCCCCTATGAGCCGTCACGAGCTGGCTGAAACCCATCGCTGGTGTTTACGTGTTTTGTATTTATATCCTAGACTCTGAAGTCCGTGGGTCTCTTTAAAGCTACCATCCATTATTTCTACTCATTTTCCACTTCTTTTTTTTTTTTAACCATGAACTCTTCATTTCTCAGAACTTCATTGTAGGCCATCTTTGAGTCCTGGTGTAAAATTAAGTTGCATTAGTGAGCTCGTTGGGGTCCAGTTCTATGAAGGGATCTACTGTTAAAGTCTCACCTGGGGTGTGCCCGACATTGTGTCTTGCCTTCACTCTTCTGTGGCCGTGAAAGGGGAAGCTGACATTTTTCAGAGTTTGGAAGAAACCCTCAAGAAAAAGACCGCCTTTGGTCGGTGCTCACCACCTGGCATCTCCGACTTCGTGTCTTTGGGGGACTCTGGATTTATTATCTCTGTGCCAACCAGCAATGTGCCAGGTACCTTATCCAGCATTTACTTGTTTCTGTGGGCAGAGTATTAGGGCATCTAGTCCCTCAAAGGGCTGGAATTAGACGTCTCTTTATTACCTCTCAGAAATAAATGACTTCAAGGTGTGCGAGGGTTACTCGCATTTTTTTCCTTAGTCCTCTCCCTCCTTGAACAAAGTCGATTGCTCCTCAGGCTATAAAAGTTTGGCGTTACCCCACGACAGTTGCTAGGGTTCCTTCTGGAACTACACGTGACAAAGTTGCAGATATACAGATAAAGCTACCTCACTACCGTTGGCATCCCTTGCTTCTGCCTCTGCTCAACGCCAAGCCCACCGCTTCTGAACTCGGCACCTGCTCCTCCCCGTTTCTTCCTGGAGTCGGTGAAGGAGGCTCCTCCAGCCGGGCAGCCGGACCCTGACCCAGAGTCCAACGTCCTCCTGCACCACGTCCTCCCCCTGAAGTGCGATCTGTTCCCAGATCATCTGATTAGAGGGCCAATGTATTTCTGGAGTTTCTCATCCTTTATCTCTACCCAGGCTAAATTATAGTCCTTAATTTCAATCCTTCCCATCGTCTCTCCTCTAGCCTCCTATGGGTCTTCATCTACTGGCACATTCCTTGAGAGTTACTCCTCCTGAAATCCCAGGACGGAGGTACTGTTATCATTCCCATTCTACGGATGGAGAAGCTGAGGCTCATTGAGGTCCAGTGGGGGGGGGTGTCCCAGGGCTGGTCCGTGGTAGAGCCTGGCTCCACACAGGGTCTAACCCAGAGCCTGGGTGTTGGCTCCTGCTCTCCAAGGTTTGTTTTCGTGCCTTCAGCCTCACCTCCCTCAACGCACTCTCCCCTTGCAGCAGCTGGAGGGATCTTTGTAAACTGCAACCCTGATCGTGTACTGCCTCAGCCCCAAACCTTCCGGGGGTTGCCCAGCGCCTCGAGATAAAGCCCCAGCTCTTCAGTCAGGCTCCTAGCCACAGCCTCTGCAGCCTCATCTCCTGTTACAGAGAATCACCCCTCACCCCACTCTGCTGCGGCCACATCACAGCCCACTCACAGCAACCAAAGTGAGGCCATGCTCTTCCACCTTTGGGTGACTTCAACTCCCACTACCATCTAACTGCATACATTTTCTCCACTTGGTGAACTCCTACACATCCTTCAATACCCAGCCCAAATGTTACTTTGTGGAACACTTTCCTGACCTCCCCCAGGCTGAACTAGTCATTGTGTACTTAACTCTATAATACCTTGGCAGGAAATTCTTGACCTCTGAGGATCATTAGTACCCAGAACATTCATGCTAAAGCAAATCCGGTTAGAATGGGACTAAAATTTCAGAGTAAATATTGAATTTAAAAAAAAAAAGAGGATTTGATTGATGCTTTGCCTTCAAAAAATGAAACTAAATGAAACTAACATTTATGGGCATTATTCCATCTTTAGCTAAGAAAATTACAATTGAAATTCTGTACTAATTCTTAGACCAGATTATGGAGCCAGGGCTAATATATAAACTTTGGGGGGGGGGGCCTGGTATGATTTCCTGACCAAAATTTGCTTAAAGTCATGATATGACATCCTTTTCTATAAGTTTCACACCATGATCCCACAGAGAGTCATTTTTGAAAAAAACAAAAAACAAAAAACGATAAGATGCTATCAGTTTCCCAGCAGGGTTTTCTTAGCCTTTTCATACTGAAATTACGTTCTTGTGAGCACCTGTCCTGTCCTCTCGTCAATATCCTCTTGTTGAGTTGTTCCTTGGTCTGCCAATGGGATGGGCCAGATACTCATTTGTCAACATCTTCGGGGTGCTTTGAGCAGTTCTCCAATATCCAGTGACATCAGCTTCGGGAAATTCTGTAACTTTGCAAGCAAGGACGGCAATTTTATGGGGCAGATGTGGCAAACTCTCAGAGTGACCAACACCCAAGAAAGACGGTGTTGATGTCAGGGGCAGAGTCAGACAATGGGTTCAGCTCGAGGGTTCAGTTAGTAGCTAATTCTAGAGGCTAATGTCAATTTCCTGGTTCTGATACACTGTCCTAAGATGTTGCCATTGGGGGTTGTCGGCCAAGGGACACAGCACACTGCTTCATACTATTTTTGCAACATCTATGAGTTCATGATAATTTCAAAATGAAAACTTGAACATATTACAAAAATAACTCAGAGCCAAGAGGAGTCTAAGGAAATATAGAGACTAAATGCATTGGAAGTCCTAAGCTCGTAAGTTAAATGTATAAGTGACCAGACACTTTGTTAACATTTTCTTGTAATAATCATTTTTATTTCCCCCAGGCAATCTCTTCACCAGGTGGGGAGTAGGGGTTCCTCACTGATTACTTAGGTTTTCACTACATCCTTCCATGGAATTGTGACTATTCGGTAACTACCTAACTTCTCCCTTTGGACTGTGAACTCCTTCAAACCTAGGAGTGGCTTCCAGTCATCTTTTTGTTTCCAGTGCCCATCGTAGGGCTTGGCATTGATTAAGCCCTGATAAAAACTGAATGAATGAATAAATGAATGAATGAAAACATGCACAAAAAACTAAAAGATGGGATTTCTAATTTGGTCCCAGCATAGCTTAGCCGTGGGAAGGATGGTGCCAGAGATGTTTCCTCCAGCGGTGGTTTGGTCTGAGTCTCAGACGTAACTACAGTTGGCGTAGGGGATGGGAAGCCTACCCGAAAGATCTGCTCTGCTCTCTCCATAGACACAGGCGGGTGGTGCTTGCCCACGTACCTCTTCTGGCCCCCCTCATCAGTAAGGAGGGCTTGGGGAATTTCAGGGATGGTATCTTTGGGAAAGCCCAGGTCAGGGCGAAGCCACCTCTAATGCCCCCCAGAAGGTGCCCCATAGCCCAAACCAGCTCTTCCCCATACTGCTCAGCCTGAGGCTTAGTAAGGAGGTCTAAGAGTTGGCTTTGTTCTCCTGGGAACTAACAACTCCATCTGCCCGGTGGGCATATCAATTCTCCCACCATCTTGGCCTCTTTTCTTCTCCCTGAAACTGATAAAAAAGATAAATCCCACTACCCACGCTTGTCCCTCTCCCCAGAGGCAATCTAGGGAGATTTTCTAACGTCATGCTATAGCCTCTGTTCGGCAACTCATTTTTCCTATTTTTTCTTTCATGTATTTTGGACATCTTTCTATACCCTCGTGTGCAAATCTCCACCGTTCTTCTTCATAGCTCCGTCACATTGCACAGAATGGCTAAAGCATTGTTCACCTAAGCGGTTCCTCCTGATGATGGGCCTTGATGTTGATTCGGTTTGGGCATAGCGTGCCAATGGCCGCACACGTCTGCACACCTACACAGTACTGGTTAGTACCCCAAATGCCCTCTCTGATAGTAGCACTGCTTTTCACACTCCCAGCTATAGCTACGGCCATGAAGCCCAGGCTCGTGAAAGAAAAAGAAACCCCATTACCCATGATGGTGATGCTTACCATAGCAAGAGAAGAAGGAAACTCGCTTGACAAGGAGCTTTCTTGGCATTTTTTGGTTTTGTCTTTATTTCACTCTCTGTCCCCTAACAACCTTGTGGGGACCGTGGAGCTGGGGACTGGCCTTGCTATTATAATCATTACTGAGTTGACACACATTTTGTGCCAGGTTCATGCTGGATGCCGAGTGGGGGGCTGGGAGGGGGTGATGGCCAGGAGAGGGCAGTCTGCTGAGGCGCTTTGCTCAGCTGCTGTCCCCTCCATCCCTTGTGTCCCTTCTCAGCTCCCTTTATTTCTAATTTTTCCCCAACTTGATGAGATACAACTGACATATAACATGGTACGAACTCAAGATTCGATACACTTGTATATTACAGTATTGCGACAGCGCTCTAAGCAGCTGAAGGATTCATTTGCTTCAAGCGTTTGCACTCCTTGCTTGCGGATCTAACTCCCTTGGTTCCTAGCAAAACTAATCTTTTTCCTTGAGATGTGCAGACTGCTGGCCTTGAGGAGAGGAGGACTGCACTTTCCCAGAAGACAAGGCCTGTCTGAAACAGCTGCCACTGATGTGAAGTCTGTTTAGGGTCACGTCCACAGATGACTACCCACCTGGGCACCTGCTTCTCCTGCACGCGGCCCCTCCCCCCCCTTTCCAGTGCCTTGCCCTTAAAAACCCTCCAGCTTTGCCTGGACAGGACAGCAGCTTTCTTAGGTTGCTGGCTTCCTGAATAAAGTTGCCGTTCCTTTCCCTCCATCCTCCATCATTTGTTATCGAGTATTGACTTTCGGGCAACGAGCAACCAAACCTGCGTTTGGATCTGGTCCTCTGGCAGGTAACAATAGGATTATCACCGTAGTGTTAGCTAGCTCCCCCACCCCGCCATAGAACCACCACTTCTTTTTGTGATGAGACCATTTAAGGTTGACTGTCTTTGCAACATTCAGATATACGGTCCAGTGTTGTTATCTATAGTGCATTAGATCCCCAGAACCTTTTCATCCTCTAACTGGAGGCTTGTACCTTTAGACCAACTCTCCCCATTTCCCCCACCCCCTTGCCATTTCTCACTACCACCCTGCTCTCTGTTTCTATGAATTCAGCTTTTTTGGGGATTCCACGTATAGGTGAGATCATACAGCGTGTGTCTTTCTCTGTCTGACTCATCTCACCGAGCGTAATGTCCTCAAGGATCATCCGTGTTGCTGCAAACGGCAACAAAGGATTTCATTCTTTTTTGTGGCTGGATAATATCCCATCGTGTATATACACCACATCTTATTTATCTATTCATCTGTTGACAGACGCTGAGCTTTTATCCATGGCTTTTTCCTTGGCTATTGGGAATAATGTAATGAACCTGGGACCTTCAATATCCTGTTTCCATTGCTCTTGGATGTCTCCCCAGAAATGAGATGGCTGGAGCCTATGGTAGTTTGGTTTTTAGGTTTTTTTGAAGAACCGACTTCCATACTCTTTTCCACAGTGGCTGCACCAACTTACATTCCCTTCTCTCCTCATCCTCACCAATACTTGTCTTTGTGACGACAGCCATCCTTACAGGTGTGAGGTGGCCTCTCTCTCGCTCCCTTTCAAGTGAGACTTGAGAACCAGTGATGACATCACACTTGAACAACCAGCAGCGTTTGGCCCTGTGCCCCATCCTCTCCTTGAAACACCTTCCCCACCGTGTCGTCCCTTTGCCGTCTCCACCCCAGGGCTTTGTCCTCACACCTCTTCTCCTCTATAGCCACGCTTGCTCCCTGGGTGATCACATGCAGTCCCATGGCTTTAAATAGCATATGCTCGTGACCCCAATCTGCATGTCACCATCCCAGACCTCCACCATGAACTCTGCGTGTCCAGCAATCTTTGCATCGTCTCCATCTGGACGTCCGAAAGAAACAGCCCAAAGGTAACACATTTGTGCATCAGCAGATGCGTTAGTCATCAGGGAAATGCAAACCCAAACCACTTCACGCTCACTAATGTGAGTGTCATCAAAAAGATGAATGATAGTGAGTGTTGGCAAGGATTTGAAGAAATTGGATCCCGCCTACAGCACTGGGTGGGGGGGAATGCAAAATGGGGCAGCCACTTTGGAAGATAGTTTGGCAGTTCTGCAAAAATGTTATACAGACAGGAGCACCTGGCTGGCTGTATCGGAAGAGTGTGTGACGCTGGCTCTCGGGGTCATGAGTTCGAGACCCACACTGGGTGTAGCGATTACTAAAAATAAAGAAAGCAAGAAATAACCCTTAAAAAGTTACACGGACAGTTATCGTGTGACCCAGCAATTCCGCTCTTAGGTGTCCACCCAATAGAGGCGAGAACATGTCCGCGCAGACATTTGTATACGAACATTCGGAGGAGCGTTATTCAGAACAGCTAAAAAGTAGCAGGAAGCCAAATGCCCAACAGCGGATGAGTGGATAAACAGAACGTGAGGTAGCCTCACCATGGGACGTCACTGGCCGGGGTGAACCTCAGCAGCACGACGAGTACAAGTGAGAGACACGAGTCACAAAAGCTCCCACACTGGATGATTCCCTTTCCAGGAAATGTCCAGAATACTCAAATCCATGCAGACAAAGCAGATTGGTGACTTCTAGGGACTGGGAGGAAAAGGGGTGGGGAGTGCCTGTGGATGGGGTTTCTTTCGGGGGGATGAACACGTTCTCAAGTTATGTAGTGATGATGGTCACATAACTTTGTGAAAGGACTAGAAACTCCTGAAAAGTACCCTTCAGAAGGGTGACTCTCATGGTTATGTGAATTTATCTCAATTTTTCTAAAGATTTTATTTATTTACTTATTTGACAAAGAGAGAGAGCACAAGCAGAGGGAAAGGGAGAAGCAGGTGCCCCACTGACCAGGGAGCCCAATGAGGCGCTCGATCCCATGACCCTGAGATCCTGACCTGAGCCGAAGGTGGACCTTTACCCGACTGAGCCCCCCAGGTGCCTCTATCTCAATTTTTTAAAAAGTTAAAACCGATTTCAGATTTTTTTAAGAGAGAGAGCAAGCGAGGGGAGGGGCAGAGGGAGAGAGAGAGAATCTCAAGCAGGCTCCACACCCAGCATGGAGCCTGATGCGGGGCTCGATCTCACAACCCTGAGATCATGACCTGAGCTGAAACCAAGAATCAGGTGCTTAACCGACTGAGCCACCCCAGGTTTTTTTTCTTTTTTAAACATAACAAACGATTTCCTCCTCCAAACCTACTCAGCCACTCTTGCACCCTCCATCCTAGCCATCCACGAAACCTGTTAGCTTTACCTTTGAAATTTATCCTGAGTCCAAACCCTTCTTCCCACTTCCCCACCACCATCTGTGTCTGAGCCACTAGTCTGTGTCATCTGCCTTACCCCATAACCATGACGGTGTGTCCTCCATCCAGCAGCTAGATGTTCTCCTGCAAGAGAAGCAAATGAGACTCTGCTTGCTCACAGCTCCAATGGCTCCCATCTTGCTCAGACGAAAAGCCCAACTCTTCACTGTGCCTGTAAGATCCTGACATTTCCACCCCTCCACAAGCTCTCTGGTCTCCCCTCCTCCCAGCCTCCCTTTGCCCACTCTGTTCCTGCTGACCTCCCTTCTGTTCCTCAACATGCCTGACTCATCGCAGGGCCTTTGCACCTGCTGTTCTCACTGCCTGGAATGTTCTTCCTCTCAGGTCTCATTATCATTATCTTTCTCTACACTCCTTAGCTTGATTACTGTCTATAGCATGTGTCTCCCACCTGAATGTGAGCCATTCATGGACAGGAAAGTTGCTCTCATCCATTGTTAAATCCCCAGAGCCTGGCAACCTACCAGTTGCTCAGTAAATGCTTGTTGAATGCACGAACCAAACAACTATACACAGATCATGCTTGGAAACGCCCAAGCGGAAGGGAGACGGGAAGTCTCAAGTATGAAATGTTTCCAGGCTTACAAAAGCTTGGTACCGGGCCATCTGGCTGGCTCAGTCAGAAGAGCATGCAACTCTTGATCTTGGGGTCATGAGTGAGAGCCCCACACTGGTAAAAATAAATTAATACATAAACTTAAAAAAATAAACAAGAGTCTGATACGTATTTTTTTTTCATATAATCTAACAGCCCTATGAGATAGGCAAGCATTTAAACTATTTCCAGATAAGGAAACAAGTTCAGAGCTAACTTGGCGGAGTACCCAGCATAGGGCAAGCCTTCAATTAATATTAACACTATTGTGATTGTTTTATCATTCTCCCCACTTACCATTTCAAGCCCACCTCAGTTCACCTCAGCCTTCTCCCTGAGACAGAGCCCATCTGCTTCCCCATCCACACACAGAGCTGGCTAACTCCCTTTCCTTGCTTTTGCTGACATCAGTCCCTCTACCTCGAATCCCCTCATCCTTCCTCTCTACTTGTCAGTAGCCCAAATCCACTGTACCATTGACTTCACTACTGCTTCCTCCAGGAAGCCTTCTCGGATTAACCCGCCCACTGCTCACTACTTCCGTATTCTCCTCCCCTCCACTCCTGTTCCACTTGCCACTGCTGGCAACATTGTAGCTTTGCTTGAATCTTGACATCTCACGAGTGTTTTCACAGATCAAATAGCACACTTTGGTGAGCCTGATGACCTTCTCCCAAGCTGTGTGACCTTGGGCAAGTTGATTGACTTCTCTGAGCTTCACCTGTGAAGTGGAAATAGAAATAAGCCTGTCTCTCTTAGGGTTGCCATGGGGCTAACACGAGACATGGTAAATCAGACAGCCATGTCAGCACGTGGTGAAGGTCCAGTCCAGATTAGTGCTTATTATTATCTCAAAACGGCCCTGCAAGGTAAGTAGAGCAACACGAGGCTGGAGTGGTTTGTGCAGCTCATGGCGGCAAGCTGGGACTCGAACCCCGCGTCCTGCCCTTCTGTTCGACTTCACCACATCTTTTAGGGATCGTTTCCGACGGCTCACATTACGCCCACTGGTGTTGGTGTCGTGCGTGATCTCGGAATCACTCTCGGATGTCTGGTTTCACCCTCCAGTGAGGACAATGCCCCGAGCTCAGGGTTGGAGACTTTCGAGGGCGTACTCATCTTGGCTTTCACACCCAAGCCGCCCAGCCCCCTACTAGGCAGGCAAGGCACACCGTCATTTCGCAGACGGGACAACCGAGCCTCCAAGAGGCCAAACCACTGGCTCGTGACCTCACACCAAGAAGAGCAGAAAAGCCGTCATGAGAACCAGCCCGGCATTTCGTCCTTCGGTAACTCACAGCCTTCTCTTTTCTGCTCTCCGGTGCCACCGAAAGGCTGTGCCTTCTGCACCGACCCTCCAGGGTGGGGGACAGTAAAGGCACGTGACGCCATCTACAGAGACACTGAGGGACATGGGAGAAGGGGCAGGTGAGGTGAGCTGTGGCCTTAGACCCCCCGGCCCTGGAAATTCTCCTGTCCCCGAGCCAGCCTCAGCTGTGCTCCCCCGTGCGTGATCTCAGACGCCCGGGAGGGGTGATGGTGGTGGTAATTCTAAGTACCCAACATTTCCTGGGAGAAAGTATTTCAGTAGCAAGTTTTGTTTGTTTATTTTTTGTAAACTTCCTCATAGGATGGAGAAACCACAAGGGTGAGTTCTCCTTTCCCAGTAAAGGCTTTAATGTGCTTCTCCAAATCAGAACTGTGTAGGGGACAAAGACTCAGCCCTGTTCCAGCAAACTCTGGCTCATCTCACCTGGGAAGCTGCCTTATTCACTGCTCGCCCTTCTTCCATCCACACACTGCTTCACAGCCAGCAGCCCTGGGAGGGGCTGAATGTGGCTGGTCTATAAAATGGAATTATTTTTTCACCCGAAAGGGAGTATTCTCGTGAACAGTGTCATGGGCTGAATTAGAACTCCCTTCCCGAAGGCATACACTGAAGTCTTAACCCCCAGGACCTCAGGAGTGACTGGATATGGAGATGGGTCTTTAAAGAAGTAATTGAGTTGGGGCGCCTGGGTGGCTCAGTCGGTTAGGCGTCTGCCTTCAGCTCAGGCCATGATCTCAGGCTCCTGGTGCCGAGCCCCACGTCCGGCTCCCCACTCAGCGGAAGTCTGCTTCTCCCTCTGCCTCTGCCTCCTGCTCATGCTCGCTCGTACTCCCTCTCTCTCTCAAATAAATAAATAGAATCTTTAAGGAAGAAAAAAGAAGTAATTGAGTTAAAATGAGGTCACTGTGGTGGGCCCCGATCCAAGGTGACTGGTGTCCTTATAAGAAGAGGAGACTGGAACACAGACATGTGCAGAGGGAAGGCCAGTGAAGACCCCGAGAGAAGACAGCTCATCTCCAAGTCAAGAGAGAGGCCTCAGGAGAAGCCCACGCTGCCGACACCTTGATCTTGGACTTCTGAATTGTGAGAAAATCGGTTTCTGCTATATAAGCCGTGCAGTCTGTGGGAGTTTGCTGGGGCTGCCTTAGCAGTGATACAGAGGAACCGTCTCCTTAGCTGGGCACAGTCTCTACCACTCCCTATTGCCTTACACATGCCTGCGTTACCACTTACATGGCCTCTTCTCCCGATGGTGTTTGAATTTACATCTACTAAATGGCTATTTGTGGAAGAACAAAAACCAGTGACTTTTTTTTCCTCTAAATTTTTATCGTGGTGAAATACACGAAAGAGTACATTTATCATCCGAGCCCTTTTTAACTGTGCTGCTCAGTGGTGTTAAATATATTCATGATGTTGTGCTACAACCCCCACCATTCAGCCCCAGAACACTTTCACCTTGTAGGACTGTAACTCTGTACGCATTAAGCAATAACTCCCCGCTCCCCACTTTGCCCCAGCTCCTGGCAACCACGACCGCTGTTTTACTTTCTGTCTCTACGAATGTGGCTACTCCAAAGAGCTCATGTAAGCGGAGTGATACCGTCTTAGTCTTTTTGCTGAGTCTAAGTCTAAGTCTATCTCACTTCACATTTGCCCTCAAGGTTCATCCATATTGTAGCATGTGTCAGAACTTCCTTCTTTTTGGGGCGCCTGGGTGGCTCAGTTGGTTAAGCATCTGCCTTCTGCTCAGGTCGTGATCCCAGGGTCCTGGGATCGAGCCCCACATCAGGCTCCTTGCTCAGTAGGGAGTCGTCTTCTCTGCCCCCCAAATAAATGCATAAATTTTATTTTTTTAAAAAAAGAACTTCCTTCTTTTTGAAAGCTGAATACTATTCCATTGTACGTGCACACCACGTTTTGCTTATTCATCTCTCGATGAACAGAGGTTGCTTTCACTTCTTAGCTGCCGTGAACACGGGCACACAATATCCCTTTGAGACCCTGCTCTCAATTTTGGGGGCTCTATACCCAGAAGTGGAATTGCTGGATCATAGGAGAAGTCTACTTTTAATTTCTTATGGAACTACTATCATATCGTTCTCCCCAGCAGCTGCACCATCTGACACTCCTGCCGACAATGTGCCTGGATTCTAATTTCTGCACGTCCTCAGCAACGTGTGTTTTCTATTGTTGTTGTTGTTGTTGTTATGGCAGCCGTCCGAACGGGTGTGAAGTGATACCTCATTGTGGTCTCGACTGGCATTTCCTGACGGTTAATAATGCCAAACACCTTCTCCTATGTTGATTGTTCATTTCTGTATCTTCTTTGGAGAAATGGCCATTTAAATCCTTGGCCCCATTTTGGATCAGGTCGATTGTCTTTTTAATTGTCGAGTTGAAGGAGTTTTCTATATAATCTGGATATTAATCCCTTATCAGCTATAGGATTTACAAATATTTTCTCCCATGGTGTGGGTTGCCTTTTTTCTGTCGATAGTATCTTCTGATGCATGGTTGCATGTGTGTGTGAAGTCCAACTGTCTATTCTCTCTTTTGTGGCCTGTGCCTCTGGAGTCACATCCAAGAAATCATTGCCAAATCCAATGTCATGAAGCGTTTGCTCTCTGTTTTCTTTCGAGAGGTTTTTTAAAAATTATTTTTATTTATTTATTTTTAGAGAAAGCGAGAGTGGAAATGAGAGAGTGGGGGGAGGTAGGAAGAGAATCTCAAGCAGATCCCCCCCTGAGCAGGGAGCTCAACACAGGGCTTGATCTCACGACCCTGAGATCATGACCTGAGCCAAAATCAAGAGTCAGGTGCTTAACCGACTGAGTCACCCAGGCGCCCCTTCTTCCAAGAGCTTTATGGTTTTAAGTCTTACATTTAGGTCTTTGATAACATTTTAAGTTAATTTTTGTATATGGTGTGCGGTAAGGGTCCAACTTCATTCTTTTGCATGTGGATATCCAGTTTTCCCAACAATTTTTGTTGAAAATACTGTCCTTTCCCCATTGAACGGTCTCAGAGACCTTGTTAAAAATCATTTGACCCGGGGCACCTGAGTGGCTTGGTCAGTTAAATGTCTGCCTTTGGCTCAGGTCATGATCTCCAGGTCCTGGGATCGAGCCTGGTGTCCAGCTCCCTGCTTGATGGGGAGTCTGCTTCTCCCTCTCCCGCTGCCTCTCCCCACTGCTTGTGCTCTCTTTCTTACTCTCTCTCTCTCAAATAAATAAATTAATTAATTAAAAAAATCTTTTTAAAAATCACTTGACTGCATAGGTGAGGGTTTATTTCTGAGCACCCTGTTTTCTTCTATTGGCCTACATGTCTGCCTATATGCTAGTGTCATATTTTGTTTACTGTTACTTTGTATAGTGAATTCTGAAATCAGGAAGTATGAGTCCTTCAGTTTGCTCATTTTTCAAGATTGTTTTGACTAATCAATTGATTGTTTAACTTTGAGATCCCATATGAATTTTAGGATGGATTTTTCTACTTCTGCCAAACACACACGCACACACACGCACACATTGGGATTTTGATAAGGCATTGCACTGAATCTGTAGATTGCTTTGGGTAATACTGACATGTGAACAATATTAAGTCTTCCAGTCCGTGAACATGGACTGTATTTCCGTTTATTTACGTACTCTTTAATTTCTTTCAGCGATGTCTTGTAGTTTTCTTTGTGTAAGTCTTTCGCTTCCTTGGTTAATTCCTAAGTATTTTATTCCTTTTAATACCATTATGAATGGAATTATTTTCTTAATCTCCTTTTTGGATTGTTCGTTGTTAGTGTATGGAAACGCAACTGATTTTTGTGGGTTGGCTTTGTATTACGTTACTTTGCTGAATTCATTTATTAATTCTAACCGTGCGTGTGTGTGTGTGTGTGTGTGCGTGTGTGCGTGTGTGTGCGTGCACGTGTGTGTGTGTGCGTGTGTGCGTGTGTGTGCGCATGTGTGTGCGCATGTGTGTGTGCGTGTGTGTGTGCGTGTGTGTGTGCATGTGCGCGCGTGTGTGTGTGTGTGTGTACTCTTTAGGGTTTTCTACATTAAGTTGATATCATCTCCATAAAAGAGATCATTTTACTTCTTCCTTTCCAATTTGGATGCCTTTTATTTCTTTTTCTTGCCTGACCTGGCTAGAACTTACAGTACTATGTTAGACAGATGTGGTCCGAGTGGGCATCCTTACCTTATTACGATCTTAGAGGAAATGCTTTCAGTCTTTCACCATTGAGTGTAATGCTCGCTGTAGGGTTTTTCATGTAGAGTTTTTATTATGTTTATGATGTTTCTATTCCTGGTTTATTGTGTGTTTTTATCTTAAAAGGGTGTTGACTTTTGCCAAATGCTTTGACAATTACTTCTGGTTTTCCACCTCGTCTGACTGCCAAAGCACCATCTTTAACACACTCCCTCACCCCATTCATCGAGCAAACTATTTTAAGAACCACTATTCATCCACTGCTCTGTGTCCTTCAGTTCCAGGACATTTTCCTGTATTATCGCTTTGGTAATTTCCTCTCTTGGTTTTCTCAGTTCTCTTTCTGGAACCCCTTCTCATGAGATGTCAGTCATCCTGCATTGACCCTCTCATGACTGTGCCCTTTCTCTCCTGCTTTCTGCATCTGTGTCCCTTCTTGCCGGCTCTTATGTTTCTCCTTTCCCTGCCCTGCCGATCCATCACTATCTATTAGCTTTTTTTTTTTAAGATTTTATTCATTTGGCAGAGAGAGACACAGCAAGAGAAGGAACACAAGCAGGGGGAGTGGGAGAGGGAGAAGCAGGCTTCCCGCCAAGCAGGGAGCCCGATGCGGGGCTACATCCTGAACGTTGGGATCATGACCTGAGCCAAAGGCAGACGCTTAATGACTGAGCCACCCAGGTGCCCCGTTTTTGTTTTTTTTTTTTAAGATTTTATTTATTTAGCTGAGAGAGAGAGGGGAGGAGGGAGAGAGAATCTGAAGCAGACTCCATCCTGAGTGCACAGCCTGATGTGGGGCTCGATCCCATGAACGTGAGATCATGACCTGAGCTGAAACCAAGAGTCAGACACTCAACCAACCCACTGAGCCACCCAGGTGCCCCACCATCTATTAACTTTTACCTTCCAGAAATGTGTTGATTTCTCTTGTCCATTTTTATCTCCTTTCCATGCTTTTTCTCTGTTCCCCTCTCCTTTTTTCTTTTGTCCATTTCTGTTTAAGTTAAGCTGATAAAGTGATAAAGCCCATTCACAGAGACCTCTCCAGGAGGAGAACAGGGAGACACCCACCAGATTCATGGACCTGCTCGGGTTTTCTGCCCCCGGCCTCTCTCTTCTTCTATACAGAGAGCAGAATGGTGGAAAGAATAGAAACAGGCAGAGGGTAGTCAATTAAATTGTGCCTCCCAAAAGGTGGGTCCAGATCCTAACCCTCAGTATCTGTGATTTTGATCTCATTTGGAAATAGGACTTTTGTGGATGTAATGAAGCATCTTGAGATGGGCTCAGCTTAAAATTACAGCAGGCACTAAATCCAGTGACAATGACCTTAAGACAAAGGACGGAAAATGTGAAAACACAGGGGAGAGGACCACCTAAAGATAGAGGTACAGAAAGGATGCCGCCATAAGCCAAGGGACACCCAGGATTGCAGGCAAGCACCAGTCACTGGAGGAGGCGGGGAGAGTTCCTCCCCTAAGGCCTTCAGAGGAGAGGGTAGCCCCACGGACATCTTGCTTTTGGATTTCTGGCCTCCTAAACTGTGAGGGAATCCATTTCCGTTGTTAGGACCCAGCCCTGGAAGAAGCTAAAGGCAGAGCTGGATGAAATTCATGTGTCCTTGAACAGCTCACTCCACTTCTCAAGCACATCTTCTTTCCCACCCACCACCCACCCCCCACCAATGGGAATGGAGATAAGAATCTTTCTCTCCCCGGGCTGTTGGACTTTAGCACCCCCCAGAATTCGCTAGGGGGCTTGTGAAAGAACCCCAAACTTTCTGGATCTGGACGAGGCTTAAGAATCTATGGACGCTGCTCATCTCAGAACCACCGCTGTAGAGGCTCCGAGAACTGCGCCCACTAGAAAAAAGGAAACTCTGGAGACATTGCACCAAAGAAGAGCTGAGAGAAGGGAGAGACCAAAGACGCAGGGAAGCCACTGGGTTCTGTGTGGGGAGGGAGAGAGCAGGGGATGCAGAAGACTGGCTCTCGATCACGGTGGCTTTGGGGCCGTGTGCAGACTCATCTTTGGTTCATACAACTGGGGGGAGCGGTACTACGGGCATCTCATGGGTGGAGGCCAGAGATGCTGGTAAAGATCTGACAGCACACAGGACAGCCCCACGACAAAGGACTAGCTAGCCCTGAACGTCAGCCTTGCCATGACGACAGGGACAGCAGAGACGGATGGTTCTCACTTCTGCTGCATTATCAGAATCACCCAGGGAGTTGTTAGAGCATCTGATGGCCAGAGCACATTAAATTCACATGGGTGCGACACAGGTGTCCGGGTGGGGACAGTTGAGAGCAGTATTTATCCATATGGCAATCACGCCGGGACCTTGTTAAAATGTGGATTCGGATTCACTGGGTCTGGGATGGGATGAGATTTTGTTTCCAACAAGCTCGCAGGTGATGAGCACATTGGGGATTATCTTTAAGAGCTGGGGCTGGGTGTGGGGGGGGTGGGGGTGTCACTGGGATCTCCTCACAAGCTGGAGAGGTTTTTCTAAACCCTTTCTCTGCCCTTTGAGATATAAATCTACCACCCCAAACTCCTTCCTTAGGACCCAGAGAGTCGTCTCTTTGAAATGCAAACATTCAGGGAGAGAAAGTTCTCTCCCAGTCCCTGTGGGACTTTGGTTAAGGGCCAAATTCCGTGGTCACCTTCCAGCAACCCGCACCCCCCCCCCCACCTTCTGGCATAAAGGTAGCAGAAGTCGGCTTCTCCTCCAGCCAAGTGTAAAAAGCCAAGCGGCCTAGTCACAGGGGCAAGCCCCCTTCTCAACCCTCAGTGCCTTTTCCCTTAGCAAAAGCCTTTCCTTTCAAGGCGAGTCAAATCTGGTTTGCACGGGGGCAGGAGAGGGTTCCTGATTACGAGAGCAGAGGTGCACGAATACACCTGTCCTCACCACTTTATTGACCAGCTTCCCGCTGTGAGGGTCTCTGATGGAGGCGTTAGAGGAGTGAGCTCCTCAAGCTCAGTCTCCTCCACCGCCCATTCTCCTGTCTGCCCCCCCCCCATTGGCCCGTAAGCAGGGGGGAGTGGGGGGAGGGCACGGCTCGGATCTTGCCTGGTGTCCTGGCGGGTCAGTTTGTGCGGAGAGGCTCAGAGCCAT
Source organism: Ursus arctos (assembly GCF_023065955.2). Lineage (NCBI taxonomy): Eukaryota > Metazoa > Chordata > Mammalia > Carnivora > Ursidae > Ursus > Ursus arctos. Next base: position 74,096,042 of record NW_026622874.1, on the reverse strand, counting down.
CTGAAGGGCAGAGCAAGGGCACCCTCATGGCTGCCTGACAACGGTCATGCCATCCGTTTACCTTGGCACAGCCCTGAAAAGCCCCCCCCCTTCCCCAGAGCATGCTCCCAGCTACGGGACCCCCACTCCCACCCAGCTGTGTCTTGGCCACGCTGAGACATCCAGCTCTCTAGGTGACCTCTGATGGCAAACACACTCTCCAGGCCTCTCAGGCCACACACTGCGGCTGTGGCCTTGAAGTTGTGTGTCTGGCCCATGCCCAGATCCCAGCCAAGGAAGTAGCAGCCCAGACAGAGCCCCAGCTTTCCGTTTGGGGCCCAGTGCAGGTGCCGGAGGCCAAGCGGAGCCTAAGAACGCTAGAAGACGTCTCCTGGCTCGGCAACTTCAGGAAACCCCCTAAAACTCCCAGTGGGGTGGCTGTGGCGGCCCCACAGACCTCCCTCACTCTTGACTCGGGAGTGCGGTTTCCCTCCTGGCAGCTCCCCAGCCTGAGGCTGCCCGGCCTCCACAGCCGGGTGGCGGGGTGGTCTCACCACTTCTGGCGCCTAGCTGGTGAAGGCTAGGGGTGCTGGTAAGCGCCCTACAGCGCCCAGGGCCGAGTTCCATGTCACAGGGATCCAGCCCAGTGTGTCCATAGGGCCGTGGTTGAGAAACCCAGGCTGGGCGGAAGCTAAGAGTGGTATTTCCAGCTTGAACGTGCCAAGCCCTGAGTGCACCCAGTGAAGGCTGATGCTGACCTTATGCTGCGCCCGAGTGACTGTCCCCTCAGCCTGCCGAGGGCCCCAGCTGCCCTTCTGAGGCAGAAGAGCTGGGCCTCCAGGCTCCAACACTGCCATAGACCTTTCCTGCCCCCACCGCTATAACCTGGGGGCTCCCCCAGAGGACAAGGGGGACAGAAATGAGGACCAATGCTGGGGTCTGGAGATAGGCCCGTGGGCCCCTTCTCCTGATAACCTGGACTTTGAGGCAAGTGCAGGCTTCAGGTCCCACACACCTGGACTCAAGTTCACTTGCCTGCGGAACCTTGGCCAACTTGCCTCACCTCTCTGGGCCCTGGGAGAAGAGGCAGAGCTACAAAGTAGCCCTTGTGTTTCCAGAGTCCACCCTTGTGGCACTTAGACCAGGACTCATACAGAAACCGCGGTTGTCTGTGCTTAGCGTCTTAATCCTGAAGGTCCCTCTCTCCACATGGCAGTCCCCAAAATCTCTGATTGTGCCCAGTTTCTGCTCCCCTGGAACCTGGATGACTGCCTGTATCTATAACGTGGGTCACAGAGCATTTTGAGTCCAACCACCCTAACCATAACCACCACAGCGGGTGAATATCCATCTAGCCGTTTCTGCATGACGTGGTATGTGAGAGAAGACGGAGTTACGGCTGCCGTGACAGACTGGTGGAATTGTATTTCTCTCTCACGTAACAGTATACACAACAGCCATTCGGAATAAGCAACTTGGCTCCGTGGGACAGAAACCAGGCTCCCTCTCTTGTTTGGCTTTCTCATCTTTGCTCATGGCTTCCACCTCAGGATCCAAAGTGGCTGCTCCAGCTCCTGTCATCATGTCTGTATTCCACCAGAGGGAAAGGCAGAACCCAGAAGTGGCATGATTGACTCCTGCTAGCATGGTCACATGACCACACTAACTGCGGGGGTGGGGGGAGGCCAAGAGAGGCAGTCTTTCATCTTTAGCATGAACCAGCTAAAAATTCTCTTTCAGTGTAAGAAGATCTTGGGGTTAGCTGGTAGTTTCTGCCACATCTAACGGAGGAACAGAGAATAATTTTATTTGTGTGGCTGAGTGAACGCACAAATCAAGTGGTGTGAGGAGAAGCCCCCCAAACCCTCGCAGGGTGATGGGCGTGAGGCTGGAGTGAAGAAGGAACCCCTCTGGAAAAGCGGTCAATATTTTCCTTCTGTCAGTCAACGTACATGCGTCAAGCATCTACTTTGTGTCCGTCTAGAACACGAGCTCGTGTGTGAGCAGGAGGAAGTGGGGAAGGGCCTGGATGCCCCCAGCTGACACGGCTGTCAGTGTGTTGTATACCCCCAGTCGCTCAACGTCTGTAAACTGAGCGCCTACTCTTCGCCAGGCCCGGGGAGGCTACCAAGGTGAAAACAGCCCCAGCCTGACCCCGACACACTCTCACCATGAGTCTGCAGTGCCCACAAACCACACGGGAAAATCCTTCTGTTAGAACCATGCCTGCCCTGGGGGGCGGCGTCTGCCCATCCCTCCTCAGCACGGACTGCCTGGACCCCCCCCTCCCCCGGACACCCAACTCACCCCCACGCTGTCCCACTGCGGCCCTCCCCTCTGTTATGACCAAGTATCTGGAACAGGCCCCCCAGGGCCTCTCCTATGGGCAGCGGGGATCCCTTCCTCTAAGAGTGGCCAAGGCGGGAGTGTGGCCGGTTGGGGAGCGCTGAGGGGTCCGACTCATCCTGGGTTGCTCGGGAGGTCCTGGGTTTAGCAATTGCAAGGCCTGCATCCCGGAAATTCCCCCAGGCTGGGCAAACGGGGATGGTTGGTCACTCTAGAATTCTGACCCTGTCTTGTCCTCTCCCCCTCCCCCCAAACCAGGGCTTCTCAACCCTGGCCACGCGTTGGCATCATGTGGAGGAACTTTCAAGAAAGTGCTGCAGCCTGAGGACCAGTTCATTTGGAGTCTCCGGGGCAGGGTGGGGCACAGGTCTTGTGACAAAGACTCTGGAGGCTTCTAACAAACGAGCCCCCGGGGCTGAGAGCTCCGGGGTCTGTGCTGAGTTCAGTGCGGGAGAGATGGCTTGTTTGTTTCCCGATCAGGAAGGTGAGGAGGGGTGGAGAAGGAGCCCTGGACCGGGGTTCATGGGTCATGCCTTCATTCATTCGTTAGTTGTACCTGGAGGGCCTGCCACGAGTCAGGGGCCATCCTGGGACTGGAGGTACAGGGTGGGGAAGAGAGCAGTCAGGACCTATGTCCATTCTAGCGGGGGACCAGAGCGGAAGCAGTCACGTCAGCTGGGTACTTGCCGATGAAGGTGCTGAATTGAGTGCCGTGTCCCAGGGGGCGCGATAGGTGGGGTGCAGCTGTGCAGACCCAGCTGTATTGTTCCCTTGGGCGGCCGTAACAAATTGCCACAAACCGGGGGCCTTAAAACGACACGAGTTTATTCTCTGAGCATCTAGAGGCCGGAGTCTGAAGTCAAGGTGTCAGCAGGGCTGTTCTCTGTGGCAGCTCTGGGTAGGGGGGAGTCCATCCCACTCCGCTCTCCCCACTTCTGGGGACTGCCACGGATCCGTGGCATCCTTGGCTGGTAGATGCGCCGACCTCCGCCTGGTCTCCATGTGGCCTTCTCTTCCCTGTCTCTCTGAGTCTTCACCTGCTCTTCTCCCTCTCTCTGCGTCCTCTCTTCTTATAAGGTCCCCAGTCACTGGATTTAGGGCCCACCCATGTCATCCAGGGTGGTCTCATCTTTAGACCCTGAATTACATCCACAAAATGTTATTTTCCAAATAAGGTCCCATTCTCAGGTTCCAGGGGTTAGGATGTGGACACACGTTTTCTGGGGTGACAGTTCAAACTCCCACAGGTATGGGGGGGCAGGGAAGGCCTCCAGGGACATGTTCTGGTGTGAATCATTCTGAGGCCAACTCCAGAGTGAGAATGTGGGGGGATCGCAGGAAGTGCTGCTGGGGGACAGGGAAGTGAGGCCAGGGGACAGAAGGGGCCAGTTTTGGGGTGACTCTGGAGCAGATCACCCCTGTGGGCTACTGGGGCTCAGGGGGACCTTCAGGAACCTCAGAGGTACCCACCCATTTGGGGGGTGAGGGCATTGGGCACTGAGACACCAACTCCTGAAAGTCATTGGTGGGCTGCTACCACCCCCGCACTGGGCCTACCAGCTTCTGGCGGACAGATGGAGCCCCCAGGCAGAGAATGGAAGGCACTTGCCAGCGTGGGGACCGTGAGTGCTGAGAGGTCCTGGTGGGACCCTGACTGTGGCTGCTGCAGAAGGGACGTTTGAGCCGCAGCCTACACTATACGAAAGGGCCGTGTGACAACTGTGCAAGAGCACGTGGAGGCCACGCCAGGCAAGGCAGACAGTCGGGGCAAACTCCCCAAGGCAGGAGCGAGCGGGGTGCACTCCCAGAGCAGCAAGGGTGCAGGGCGGCTGCAGTCAGGGAGGGTGGGGAGGCACCCGGAGCCCCGAGAGCCCAAGGGGGGGGTGTTTCCAGGGCCCATCGTGCAGGGTCAAGAGCTGAGATTCGATGGCGTGGACAAGGGGAAGCCTTTGGAGAGTGTGAAGCAGGAGTCCAACAGGGTCCGGTTACTGTTTGACATTTGACAACAGTCTGATCCGGACAAGGAGATGGATTCCAGGGAGTGGCGGCGTGAGGGCGCAGCAGGGAAACTGAGCTGGGGAGGGTCTGGCTCTGTCTCCCCCAGCGGCAGCGGTCCCTCCTTTCTCCAGGCCTCAGCTTCCCATCTGAAAAATGAGTCCCACAAGCTGGGCCTCTTCACTGCAGAAGGGCGTTTGGCGACTCTGGAGATCCTGAGAGAAGTCCCCTGGGCACAGCTGGGTGAGGGGCTGCCCGCGGTGCTGGGGGCAAACAGCCCCTCAGCAGAAGTAGCCATGCCTGGACCAGTCAAGGTCGGGGGAGGCCTTTCTCAAGGTCTGCGCTACTGGCTGAGTTGAATTAAAGTGAATTATAGTGAAGTGAATTGAAGTGAATTCAACTGAGTTGAATTCAAAAGTGAATTGAACTCAAATTATGAATTATAAATGCGGCGTCCTGGAGGCATGAAGACCAAGGTGGGCTGAGAAGTGAAGACTGAGTCTTTGGGGTAGCTTGGCAATGTGCAGCCAGCCCTGGGGTGGGCCAGTCAGCTCGTTCAGGGCTCTGGGAGGCAGGGGCTAACGTGGCAGTCACTTGGCATTCACAGCTGACTGGGAGGAAAGTTGCATTGAACCCTGAGCCTGAAGACGCTTGGTTTCTCCGGATGGACTCTGAGTACGGCCATGGTTCAGTGAGTGCCTCAAATCTCACTAGGCCCAGACCCGCCTGTAGTCCAGCCCGTCCGTGGTTCTCCTCCCCAGTGATTGCCAAGACCCCCAGTGTGGCTACAAGTATCCAGGAACTTCAGATACTCATTTATCAAGGGCTTGCCACGTGCCAGGCATTGTGCGAAGCCCTTTACGTGAGGAAGGATGGTCACCTTTCCCATCTTAGAGTCCAGGAGTTGGCACCCCAGGGACGCGAATTCACCGCGGAGACTCATGCCCCCTCTGCAAGCTGTGCTCCTGAGCGGGGCCCACAGCAAGGCTGCCAGGGTCCCGCACACACTGCTCGTAGCACTTCGGTGCCAAGGTGGCCGGGGAGGGGACGGATTTTGGCACCATGGTGTGCGGTGCCTGGAGCCACCGTCCCTCCCTGACCCCAGGTGCTGAGTCACATTCACCACACTAGAATCCTCGGTGCCCCCCACTTATGCTCCTTTCTGATGCCCCTCCTGCATACAGATTCTTGTTTCCACCAGCGGGGTTCGGATGCCCTGAGTACCCACAAGGGGAGCCTTTAGAGCTGGGGGTGTGTTTCTCACAGGGTTCCTCGGCCCCTCTGTCAGCAAGGCTGACAGGTGCAAGGGCTCTGCACACCACCACCTGCTGACCGTCCTTGAGTGACCGCCACACCGGGGACACATGGAAAGGGGTGGGGTGGGTATGATCCACTTCTGTCCTTGGCAGCTCCAGTGCCAGCAAATGCGTCTGGTATGTAGAAAAAGGAAGGCACTCAGCTGCCAGTGACTCATTTAGGGTCATTCCAAGCCCAGCGAGTGGGCGGCCAATGCGGGTAAAGTTATGCCTTCCGTGCATTCAATGGACGGTGGGCCGCGGGGTCCACATCCCTCAGATCCCTCTCCCACCTTCATGCCTCCCGCCCCCCACCCATGAACTTTCAGTCCTAAACATACCACCTGTGCCTCTGCTGGAGGACGACCCCCACTCTGGCAGACCCCACTTTGCCAGTGTGTGCCCAGAGCCAAGAGCACCTGGCAATTCCTGTCCCGGCTCGCGGCAGCCCTGAAGCAGTGCGGATGGGGGGAGAGCAGAAACACCCCTGCTGCCTCACCAGGCTGGGCTTTCGGAGTGAGCCTCGGTTACCTTCCATTCCAGGCTGAATTGTGTCCCCCGCGCCCCAAGTTCATCCGCTGAAGTCCTAACCTCCAGCAGTTCAGACTGTGATTTTACTTGGGTAGAAGGTCACAGCCCGTGTAATTAGTTATGATGAGGTCCTATTGGGATAGGGTGGGCCTTCAGTCCAACACAACTGGCGTCCATATAAAAAGGGGAAATTCGGACACAGACATGCACGTGGCAATGCCACGTGAAGCTTGGAGCTATGTTGCCAAAAAGCTATCAGGAGCTGGGGGGAGGGGAACAGATTCTTCCCTAGTGCCTTTGGAGCGGGCACAGCCGTGCCAACCCTGTGATCTGGGACCTCCGGCTTCTAGAATCGCAAGGGGAAAAAAATTCTGTTGTCTAAGCCGCTCAATTTGTGGTATCTTATTAGGGCAGCCCCAGGAAGCTAATACACGTTCTGTGGGATTTCGCCTAGTAACACATGCCGGCACGGCCTCCCTCCCTGGGGACACTGCCTGATATCTCGTGGTCTCATGGGTCCTTGTCACAGGGTCGGGTCTGCTCCCGGACAGTACTGCCTAAAATAGTGGGATTTTAAGGAGCAGTTGCAAACTTACCATGGGCAAACAGCGTAAATGAGCAAACGCGTGGCTGGGTAGGGTGAACCCCATGGGAGGGGACGGTCCCTGCTCAGCTCCTGTCATGGGGGACACAGGCTCCGTGTTGCCTGAGTTCCTCAAGAGAAGCCAGAGGGGCGCCTGGCTGGCTCAGTCAGGAGAGCATGCAACTCTTGATCTCAGGGTTGTGAGTGTGAGTCCCACGTGGGGTGTGGAGATTACTTAAAAATAAAATCTTAAACAACAACAACCCAGAAATGTGAATTTCCAAAGGAACAAAAGGTGACATGCAATTTTTAAATATTGGCAAATGACTCCATTCTTGTTTGTCCTTTTAACCTACTCAGATTCAACTCAAACAGGTCTGGGGGTCAGATCTGGCCCTGCTTGGCGGGGACAGCACCCCCCACGCCCAGCCTTGTGTGGCGAGAAGAGCTGTGAGCGGGGCACAAGGCACCTGGCGTCCTGCTGCCCGTGAGCTAGGCGCACCTGTTTCAAAAAACCCTCGCCGAGCCTCAGTCTTCATATGCATCAAATGGGTACCACCTCGTGCACCTTGCTTCCCCGCCGGGGCGGTCATGAGACAGAGGAACACAATATACTTAGCAAACACTGTGCACCAGCGATGTTCTGAGTCCGTGGCAAAGTAGTGAAAGTCTTTGACTCCACCCCACCCGTGCTCAGAAGTGCCAGCTGTGATGACCCTACTTCGTTCTTACACGGGAGAAGGAGGCCCAGAGGTTAAGTGACTTGCCAAAGACCGCCCGGGCGGTCGGCAGTGGCAGCGGGCCTCCCGCCTCCAGCCGAGCTGACCGCCAAGCCAATGCACTTGACTGCCTCTTGGAAGGCATTAAAATACTTCCCAAACTGCTTTTTCCTCTTCTTCTTTTTTTTCTTTTACAAAGGGGGAGGAGGGGACGGATGGGTGCCCTTTGGCCTTTTCTTAGGGAGCTCGCTCTCTCCCCTCCAGCAGCTGCTGGGCTGGGAGGAACTGAGTGTGGGCTGACGTAGTGGCACAGGCTTCCTGACCCGCCTGGACCGGGGCCAGTACGCTGGGCCAAACACCACACCACCCTTTCTCCTCAGCAGAGCATTTCCCGTAAGTAGCAGCTCCCTGCCTGCTGGCACACAGACTGGCCACGGCCCACAATCAGGTGTCTGGGCTCGTCCTCCACGTGGCCAGGCCAGACCTGGGCCAGTGCTTCCCAAATGGACCGGGCCACCTGGGCCACACTGCCTGCTCTACCCTAATCTGTATCTGTGGTGTGTGTGTGTGTGTGTGTGTGTGTGTGTGTGTGTGTGTAAACCCAGATCCAGAGCCACCCCTCCAGGTGGGGATCCAGGCCACCGTTCACCTTGATTCCAAAGTCCTCATCCACACAATGGGCAGATTTGCAGCCTGGCACAGTTCCTACAGTTGTGCACTCTTCATTCACTTACTTTAAACCAGAAACTTCTCAAATACCCACGGTGTGCCCCGGCTAGGTGGACAACAGGGGCACCTGCTTTTATGAAGATAATACTAGTGGGGCGTGAGGAGGAGAAAGCTTGCTTAATAAACAAGACTATTCGAAACCATGGAAAGTGGTAGAAAGAGGACAAGACATGCCTAGGTTCCAGACCCTAGAGAGGGACTGAACGATTAGGTGGGACATGAGCCAGGAGTTAGGAAGGCGGCTTGGAGACAGACCTCATATTTTCAGTCCTAAAAAGTCCCGGCAGGGAAAACAGCAAGTGCAAAGGTCCTGAGGTAGGAAAAGGATTGGGAGTTTCTGGAAATCTTAGAGTCTGGTCAGTGTTATCAGAACATGATGAGTGACAGAAGGTGAGGTAGAAAAGGTCTGCACGTCCCCTCCGAACAGAGCCTGATGGGGACATGGTGATGGAAACCATCTTCTCTAGTTGGGGGCAACCCTGCTGGACCTCCAGCTGCTGGGGGAGAGACCGGCATTATGGTCTCGCCAGCCCTGGACCTGGGGGAGTGACTTGCAAGCTCCTGCTGCTCCAAGAGGAACCCAGAGCTGTAAGATGGATAAGAGCCACTGCCCACTCTCCCAGCTTCTGGACGAGAGGGCCCAGCCTTGCTGTGACCTGCCAGCTCTGTCCTTGGTCCCAGCCGTTGAGTGACAAGAGGCTTTCTCTGGCCTGTGTGCTGACTCCTCCATGGCCTGGCCAGGTGGCAAGTTCCTTGGGAGGCCAGTAAGTCACATCAAAGCTTGGCTGTCCCTTTTGCCCATGGTCTGGAATGTCCCCTCTTGGGGGAAGTGTCCAGCTGGCCTAAGCAACAGTCTCTCCAGACAAGGGCAGACTGGAGTAGGAAGCAAGCTTCCGGCATAGACGGAAGCTTCACAGACTTCAGAGGAGGCCTCGGCAAGGAGAGAATATGAAGAGGGGACAAGGAGTGGCAGCTGCAGGAAGGGCTGTCAGCACTCAGATCTCCATGCCAGGTGCTAGACACAGATCAATCCATTACTCCTGTGGGCGGCGCTCCCTAAGATCCCACCGGCCCTAAGATCTGCCCTCCTGGCACCTGACAATTGCCCTGCCATTCCTCCTCAAGCAGGGCTGATGGTCTCATAAGCAAAAATAAGGGAGCCCAGGAAAATGGAACTTGAGGAAAGCAAGAAATCATTTCTTAGTGTTTAAGTATATCCCATGCACTATTTGGGATATACTTATACTAAAAAATTATCAGTCGCTTATTTGAATTTGAATTCAAATTTACCTGGGGTCCTGTATTTTATCTGGCAACCCTATGTCTCCAGGCCAGGGTGCACCCAGGCTCAGGGGACCCAAAGCTCCCACCGGATGCCTTGGCCACTGTCCCTGTGCCTCTCCCCTTCCTGCCTCCCATGCATGCTCCGCCCACTTCACAGGGCTCCTCCCACCTAACCTGGCCTCTGTCCTTCATGCTGGCAGCCAGGGCAGTGTGCCCAGGACGGCAGACCACGGGGCAGAGGGAGGAAGGTGGGTCCCTCCTGTGGACTGTTTCCTGGGGTGAGCCCCAGATTTCTATCCAGAGTCAGCTGTGGCTGGACCTCTGTGAGATGGGGAGAGACTTGTTGCCTTGCACACTCCCAGGTTCCTTCACTCACTCTCCCACACGCCTACTCTAGGCGATGCACTGGTCTGGGCACAGGGGTAAGGACTTAGACACATAGCGTGCCTGCCTCTTCGGACCCACATTCTAGTTGTAGATGGACAAAAACAACCAATTAAAAAAGAAGTCACAAGACCTTTTGGATCATGCAATACGTGCCCTCCTTAATACCCATCACCGGCCTATCCCATTCCCCCACCCCCTCCCCTCTGAAGCCCTCAGTTTGTTTCCCAGAGTCCATAGTCTCTCATGGAAAAATGAAGCTGCAAGCAATTCCACTCCTAGCCACGTATCCACGAGAACTGAACCCTTTGCCCAAAGCCTCGGGCAGGAATGTCCTAGCAGCCTTGTTCCCAGTCACCAGAAGGTAGACACATGTCCATCCACTGACGAAGTTCTAAACAAAGTGCCCCCTATCCATACGTGGGATTGTGTAACCTGGGTGCACCCTGGCCTGGAGACATAGGGTTGCCAGATGAAATACAGGACCCCAGGTAAATTTGAATTTGAGGTAAGCGACTGATCATTTTTTAGTATAAGTATGTCCCAAACAGTGCATGGGATATACTTAAACACTAAGAAATGATTTCTTGCTTTCCTCAAGTTCCATTTTCCTGGGTTCCCTTAGTTTTGCTCGTGAGTCCCTCAGCCCTGGTTGAGGAGGAATGGCAGGGCAATTGTCAGGTGCCAGGAGGGCAGATCTTAGGGAGTACCGCCCATGGCAATGCGGGGCTGGGGGTGTGGAGCAGCTGCTGGCCTGGGGATGACGGGCCTGGAGGCCGCAGCTTTTGCCCTGACTGACGCGGGGGACAGTGCAGCTCAGGGCCTTTTCTAGCCCCAGGTCGGAACCCCCCTCCCCCCGTGCCAGCTGTCCTTCTCCCGAAGGATAAAGATGGCGACAGTCCAGCCAGGCCGGCCCCCACCGTGCCCCCATCTCTCTGGTTGTGCTCCAGGCTCCAGCCTTCAGCCAGGTCCATTCACACCAAGCCCCTGCTTTCTGGGCCAAGACTCCTGGGGTTCCATGTAGGAATAAGAGCCATGCTGGGTCCTCTGTCCCAGCTGTCACTTGTCCTGGGGACACAGAGTTGGGCCCACAGTAGGTGTTTGGGAAATGGCCCAGCTGGATACGAAGTTCCTGTTCCCTCATTAAGACAGATGCCTCTTGGTGGAAGGAGTGACTCTGACATGGGGCTCACATCCTGTGTGCTGCCCGGCCCATGGGCTTTCCTCAGACCCCAGGCCCCTCTGCGGATGACTTAAGTCACTGTCACCAGAGCTGCTGTCTCCCCAGCCCCAGCTCTGAGGAGGGCATTTTCCATGTGTTTTCTCCTGGTTTTGCATCATCCTTGTTGATGGGACAAGGGGAGGTGTGGCCCCATTTTACTGATGTGGAGACTGAGGCCGGAGAGGTGAAGTCCCCTGGCCAAGGCCACCCAGACAGGAAGCGGTGGAGCGTGTTCCCAGCCAGGCCCAGCCAGCTCCGCATGTTGACCTCCAAGGGCCATCCAGAGGCCGGTGGCTGCCTGAGCTGGGAGCCCCCTTTCCTTGCGGTGGTTCTGGCCCCAGGACCAGTCATCGGAGACGGGCCTGCTCTTTGAAACTCTGCTCCCAAGCTCCTCCTGAACCAGGGCCAGCAGAAGGGGACTCGTGTCAGGATCCCAGCGGCCATATTCAGTGGTAGCAGCGTAAGGGGACAAAGTCAGTGTTTCCGCAAAGTCTCCACTCTCAGGAATTCCCCAGAGCCCACATCAAACGCAGATTCCTAGGCCTGGGCCCTGGTGATTCAGAAGGCCTGGAGCGGGGCCCTGGAATCTGCCTTTTAACCAGGAGCCCCAGGTAAATCCACTGTAGCTGATTTCAAAGCCAGTGATGAATTCCCCATGGAACTGACGGGTTCTCTCCCCACCCCCTCAAATTCTACTGGCTGACTGCAGAGGGCCAGCTAGGTGTGTGTCCAGGGACAGCGCGGTCTCCCGGTGAGGGGATGCCTGGGCCCCAGGTCTGGCCCTGGCCTCCGCACCCCCAGCCCGTGCCCCAGTGTGGTCTGGAAGGGGGAGAGTGGCATGACCTTGTGTTTGTGGGCCGACTTCCACATGGTAGGGCCATGGCTAATTCTCAAGGCACTCTCACCCTGACAGCCAAGAATGACAGTTTGTCCCCAAATGGGGTTTCCAAAGGGGTTTTCCTACCTTCTCACACCCTGGGGACTCTCTGAGCCCCAACTTAACAGCTAGCAACAGCTGGTGATTCTTGGGGTTGGAGGAAAAGCCCCTAAATGTTTTGCAACGGCTTCTCACCTCCACCTGCCCTCCCCTGAGTATCCCCGGCAGCTGGGGACTAGCAGGGCCGGGGAAGCTTAGGGTACCCCAGCCTCTGAGAGCAGCACTCGCCTGTGCCTGGAGCCAGCTTTGGGCCGGAAGCGACAACAGGCCTTTCTAGAACCCGGGGTTTGGTAGTGTAGGTCTTTAATGGTTCAAGGGGTGGTCCAGAGACCTGCAGCCTCAGCATCTCCTGGGAACTCGTTAGAGAGACGCATCGCATGCAGGCCTAGACCCGCTGGCCCCTCAAGATGGCACTCCGTGCCCAGGAGAAGGCACCCCCCCACAGGCCTTTGGGGGGGGCGGGGCGGGGGGGGTCAGTTGGGGGCAGGGAGGGGGTGCTCACCCAGGGATCAGAGCTTAGGCAGCTCCTGGCAGCTCAGCTTCCTACTCCAATCTCTGGGCACCCCCTCCCCGCAGCCACTCTTCCCTTCAGGGGGCCAGTGGTGAATGAGTCGTGTCAGGAGCTTGTGGACCTGTGGCCTTTTTCCAGGTCACCAGAGATGCGGGACAGGCTCCTCCTGCCCGTGACGAGAGGGCAAATGCAGGACTATGGGCCTTGGCATCCAGACTCTCAGCCCTCTGCTGCTGGGTGGGGATCAGGAGAGAGCAGAAAGGAGGGGAGTGACCTGGTCCTGGGCCAGAAAAGACTTTGAGGTGGTAACCCTTCTTTCCCGGGGGTTACCTGGGGAGGTCTTACCGTCCAGAATCACTACCATGCCTGCTAACAATACTTACTTTGTGCTATGTGTCTGTTGCCCGGACGAGGGAAGATCTCATTGTGGTCAGCAGATTCACCTGTCAAAGGCAGATCCCAAGGGCTGCACTCCAGGCCTCCCCAATCTCCAGGGCTGGGCGAGGGCATCCGCTTTGATGAAGGGCCCGGGGCGGGGAAGAATTCTTGGGATCAGAGACTTCTGGGAAACACTGGCTTTCTCCAAACCCTAAATGAGGCTGCCCAACACTGACAGTCCTTCATTCGTTCACTCGCGCATCCGACAACATTGGGACATGCACCTCATTCACTGGCCCGTACCCTCTGTTCCTCCCAGGATCACTGTTCACGGTCCCTGAGTACGCCTCTGAGCCCGAATCGTCCCCTCCTTGCCGCCCCTCCGTCTTGGCCCTCCATCGGTCCGCTCTGGGCATCAGCTCTTTCCCTCCCAGGCGCGGTCCCCAGCGAGCCCTGGGCCCGGGACCCTCGCAAGCCCCGCCCCCGCCCGCGCAGCCTAGCCCACCTCCCCAAGCCGCGACTGCGCTCTGGGCACCGCGCGCCCCGCCCCGACGCGAGACCTGCCGCGCGGGGCGCCAGCTCGGACCCCGCCGCTCCGCACCGTCCCGGCATCCCGGCCTTTCGGCGGCGGCACCCGGAGACGGAGCCGGAGCCTGGGCTGTGGGCTCCAGGTGCGCTCTGGGGAGGATGAAGCAGGTAGGGCCGCGGGGATGCTGGGGGCAGGAGGGTGGGGGAGAGGAAGGGAGGAGCCTGCGGGAGCTCCAAGCGGGGGCGGGGAGGGGGCGGTGAGGAGGAGGGGGAGGGGTGGGAGAGGAGGAGGGATGCGCGAGCCGAGCTGGGGCCTGGGCCGCACCGCAAATGGACAGGAGGCCTTGGATTGCAGCCGCGGGGGAGGGGCCCTGTCAGCTGAGGGGGTGGGGGTGGGGATGCGCACCGCCTGCCACCCGCGTTTGGTGTCTCCCAGGCCCTAGTGGACGATACTGAGGATGTGTCCCTGGACTTTGGTAATGAAGAGGAGCTGGCCTTTCGGAAAGCCAAGATCAGGTACGTTAGGACCTGGTGTTTAGCAAGCATCCCCCCAAAGCTGCATATTCACTTATTCACTTGCACTCACCCACTCATTCATTCATTCATTCATTCATTCATTCACAATGTGTTGAGCACCTACTGCGTGCCAGGCACGGGGCTAGGGACAGACCGTGGGCAGATCAGACAAGGTCCCTGCCCTCCTGGGGCCTGTAGACTGGGCTGCCTGGCACTAACAGCGAACAGGCAAACAAAGATGGTATCGAGATAGTTACACAGTGTGAAAAGATTTGGGAAGAGGAATCAGTGGGTGGTGACAGAAGGGGATGTGAAGGCTGCTGGCCTCAGTGCAGCCAGGGAGAGCCTCCCTGAGGAGGTGGCATTTGCACTGAGACCTGAACGATGGGGAGCAGCCAGCCTTGGGAGACTCTGGAGGATGACGACGAGTGTTCCAAGCAGAATAGGCCCCAAGGCTGTGTTGGAAGGTCAGAGAAAGGCCCCTGTGTCTGGAGGGAGGTGGGGGAAGGGAGAGGAGTTGGCAGGGAGGCTGGAGAGCTAGACAAAGCCTTCCGTTTTTATTCAAATCCTTGCCAGACAGACAGAGTGTCCTGGGTTGAGTCCCTTGCCTACCAGAGACCTTCGGCATCCCAGAAGACAGCAGGACTAGGGTGTGAGGAATGACCCACGGACACCTTGCGGATGACCACAGCAGCCACCATGTCTAGAAACACATGCCTCAGGGCCCCCTTACCGTCTCTCCTTCCAGCCTTCAGATAGCAGGGTGGGGGGGCCTGGCTCCTAAATGCCGCTCTTTTCCAGTTCTCTGATCCAAATCCAATATACCCCAGATTGGAATATGACTGTATGAGTGTCCCGGGGCGGCTGTAACAAATGACTCTAAACTCGTTAGCTAGAAACAGCAGAAGTTGATTCCCTCGCAGTGTAATGAGCAAAAGATTCCCAACAGCTGTGTTTGGGTTTCGAAAAGGAAAGACTTTATTATTGTATAGAAGCCTAAAAGAGACAGGAGAGGAAAGGAATCTACACACAGATGAAGGGGATAGTAGGCAATAAGTGAGAATAAGGCAGAGTTACATCAAATCAGGTACTTACAACATCCGGCCTCATCAGCTGGGGAAGCCCTGCGGGGACAGCCGGGCTGCAGCACCGATGGAGAGGCCTGGGCACAGCATCCTCCCCATGCTGAGCCTTCCAGCCGACCATCCCCATAAGGGCCATGTTTATAGGGCAAATGACGGGGTTTGAAATTAAACATTTGTTTGCCTGCATGCAGTTTGGAGTGAGCTGCATTTCTATGTTATCATGTTTCTATATTTTCAAGGAGCCTGGGCTATGTGTGTCTGCCTCCCCTCCCGGATGCCGGATTTCAATCCGGGGTGGGGGTGGGGGGCAGCCCAGCCTGCAGCAGGAGGGGATGTGCGACAAGATTCGTAGCCCTAGGCACCCAGAATACAAGGGGCAGTTCTGACCTGGAGGCCAGATAGTATATTTCAAACAACCAGCCTCCCGAGATCATTCATGCAGCCCGAGTCTCACCAACAATGTTCCTTAGCCCGCCTGTGTACGCGCCGGTCCGGGTGGTCGATTATGTGGGATGAATCACAGAAACATCTGTCCATACAGAGCACACACTTCTGGAGGGCAGAAGTCCAAAATCAGTTTCACTGGGCCCCAGAAAACGCCTCAGCAGGGCCACACCCTGTTTGAGATTATAGGGGAAGACCTGTCCCTGGCCTTTCCCAGCTTCCGGTGGAGGCTGGCTGAGGCCCCATCCCCCATGTTCAAGGCCAGCATTTTAGCATCTTCAGATCTCTCTGCCCCAATTTCACGTTGCCGTTGTCTTCCTCTGCTAGGGTCGCTTGTGAGTGCATTTAGGGCCCATCAGGATAATCCGGGATAATCACCCCATTTCAAGATCCTTCACTTAATCGAATATGCGGAGTCCCATTTGCCATATAAAGTGACATTTACAGGTTCCACGGGTTAGGACCTGGATATTTTTGGGGGCCCATTATTCAGCCTGCCGTAATGACCAATGACTGATTGTAAGAGAACTGGGATCCTGGGGAACAATCTTACAGACCATCTGTACTCATTATATGCCCAACTCTGGGCTGGTGGCTGGGGACACATGCTATGCAGGACACACACCCTTCCTTTACAGAGTTGTCCAGTCTAGAGCAGGGATGGTCAACCTCAGCATTGCTGACATTTTGGGTCAGATGATTCTTTGCTGTGGGTGTTGTCCTGTGCACTGTAGGATGTTAGCCGTATTCCTGGCCTCTACTCTCCAGGTACCAGGAGCACCTCACCGGTAATGAACCCAGACTCTGCCAACTGTCCCTGGGGGGAGGGGGGCAAACTTGGCCCTAGTTGAGAATTGTTGGTTTGGGGGTAATGGGTGTAGGCATGCCCATGGCTGTTATGACTCAGTGTTTTAAATGCTGTGATCAGCAAAACCTTGGGCACTTGTCCTGCTTAAGGAAAAGGGACAGCTGAGACCCAAAGAATGGGTAGGAGTTAGCCAAGCGAGGAAGGCAGGAAGGGTATGACGTGCAAAGGTTTAGAGGTGAGAGCATGACTTTAGGGAGTTGAGAGTGGCTCCCTGTGGCTCAAGACCAGGGATGCTTTGGAATGGTCTGAGCCGAGGCTGGGGCCAGACCCTGAAGGGCTCCTAAGCAAGTTGTAGAGCTCTGCTGTCCACTAGAACTTTCTGTGAGGATGGGAATGTGCTGTGTCTGCGCTATCCAATATGGTGGCCACCAGCCACATGTGGCTCTTGAGCAGTTGATATGTGACTAGTGTGAACTTTGGGCAGAACTTTGGGTATTGAGTTATTTATAGCCACATGTGGCTACCATATTGGACAATGCAGTTCTAGAGTTTTCTCACCACTGTAGAGCTTTGCAGGGTAGTGACAGGATCAGAGTTGCAGGATGGAGAATGGATGGTGGAGGCAGATGGAAGCAAGGAGGAGAAGCTGGGAACTTAGACCACGGTGCTGGCAGGGGTGCTAGAGGAAGTGGGGGTGCCCAGAGGCACATAGAGGATAGAATCAGCTGGTCTTGGTGATGGTTGAGATATGGGGTGGGGACAGGGACAGTCAAGGATGATGCCCAGGTTTCTGGCCTAGTGATCCCAGCGAAGGAGCACTTCTGGGGTCACAAGATGTTGGGCTTGGGAAGTCCCTGTTGGGTTGTGCTGGGATGTCTAACTGCCAGGTTTGGTGGGCTGCTAGCAAGAGAGGCTCGGAGCTCAGGGGATCATCTGGGCGGCATTCCCAGGCCTGGGAGGCAGCAGCTCTGAGACCCACATGTGTCTCAGAGCCTCTAGTCCCAGAATCCTCTGGTGCACCTCCTGTCGATTTCTGGGCACAGCCCTGCACCTCCCTAACCAGATCCACAGGAGATGGGCCTGGGAGTGTGAACTTAGAATAGCATCTTTCCTTGATTCTGATGTTCAAGAATACAGAGATGGCTCTAAAATCCTGGGGGTACTTAATGAGGTCGATGGCTGGGCTTCAAGGGGTCCAGGAACCTTCTGAAAACTATTCTGTACGTCTCATATATGTGTTGCTTTGGGAAAAGGACTCTATTAGATTGCCAAATGGGCCCATGATCAAAAAAAGTTAAGAGTCACTAGTATAGGGCAAGAATTGTTATTTGGGAATTCCTGTTGAAATGGGTGCCTCGTTGCCTTCAAAGGGAGATGGAATGACAGAAGGGCCATCTAACAGGAGTCTGGGATATCGGGGCCACCACTTCCTTTACCACCTGCTGGCTTTGTGGTTTTAGAAAGGTCGCCTTGCCTTGCCGAGCCTCCATTAGCCTGTCTGTAAAATGGGGATCATTGCACCAACCTGACCCCACCATGTGGTTTTTCTACAGTTTGTTCAGCAACTATTTATTTAACATCTGCTGGGTACCAGGTGCTGGGCTAAGCCCTGGGATGGAGACCAGAGCTGGTCGTCCCCTTCCTGTGCCCAGTTCTAGGTCAGAGAGGTGCAGTGTTGTGGTAGGGACGCTCAGGGGAGGATGTGACCCCACAGCACACTTGGGCAGGTAGAGGAACTGTCAGCCATGCTGTGTGCGTGTGTGGGTGTGTGTGTTCCCCACTGGCTACCTTTTCCTGGTTCTCTTTTTCTTTTATTGCGGGAAAAACCCAAACCCTAAAAGTTACCAGCGTACCCATTCGTAAGTATACAGTTCCGTAGCGTTGAGTATATTCACGTTCTTGTGAAATAGATCTCCAGAACCTTCTCATTTTGCACATCTGAAACTCTGTACCCCTGAAACATGGAACAACTCCCCATTTCCCGTTCCCCAGCCCCTGGCAGCCGTCATTCTTCTTTCTGTCCCTGTGAACTTGAGATACTCTGTGGAAGTGGAATCTTGTGCCTGGCTTATTTCAGTTCACCTGATGTCCCTGAGGTTCATGCATATTTTAGCAGGTGCCAGAATTTCCTTCCTTTTAAAGGCTGAGTAGAGGGGCGCCTGGGTGGCTCAGTTCGTGAAGCGCCTGACTTCAGCTCAGGTCATGATCTCAGGGTCCTGGGATCGAGCCCCACATCAGACTCCCTGCTCAGTGGAGAGTCTGCTTCTCTCTCTCTCTCTCTGACCCTCCTTCCCGGTTGTTCTCTCTCTCAAAAAAAAAAAAAAAAAAAAGGCTGAGCCTTATTCCATCATATGGATATACCACATTGTGTCCTTCTGTTCATCTCTCAGTGGACACTGGCTTGCTTCCATGTTTTAGCTCTTGCGAATACCGCAAGCAATATGCGCGTGCAGATATATCTTCAAGACCCTGCTTTCGGTGCGTACCCAGACATGGAATTGTGGGGTCCTATGGCAATTCTGTTTTTAATTTTTTGAGGAATTTGCATTCCATTGTTTGTAACACCTGTACCATTGTGTAGTTCTGCCAGCAACGTGCAGGGCGCTAATCTCTCGTAGGATCCATCCTGATGGTTGTGAGACGGTATCTCGTTGTTGTGTCTGTTGACATTTCCCTGATGATTGTTGCCGATAAGCGTCTTCTCCTGCACTTGTTGGCCATTTGTATGTCTTCTTTTGAGAAATGTCCCTTCAAATCCTTTGCCCATTTTTAAAATTGGGCTATTGGATTTTTTGCTGTTGAGTTGTAGGACTTCCTTATGTATGTGTGTATTAACGCCTTACAAGACAGACGGTTTGCAGATATTCTCTTCTGTTCCATAGATTACCTTTCCTCTACGGATTGTGTCCTTTGATGCACGAAAGTGTTTTAGTTTGACATAATTCTGTTTGTCTGTTTAGACTTTAGTTATTGTTGTTTTTGATGCCGTGTTGTGTCGTGTGCGTTTTAAATTGGAATATAGCTCACGTATCATAAACCACCCTTTCCAAGAATGCAGCTCAGTGTGGTTTTTAGTATATTAACAGGGTTGTGCAACCGTGACCACTGTCTAGTTCCAGAATTTTTTCATCACCCCAGATGGAAACCGTGTGTCCATTCAGCAGTCGCTCTTCCCACATCCCCCTCCCCCAGCCCCCTGGCAACCAGCGATCTCCTCTCTGTCCCGACGAATCTGCCTGCTCTGGGCATTTTCTAGAGATGGAGCCATACCGCATGTGGCCCTTCGTCTGGCTTCTTTCCCTGAGCATTATGTTTTCTAGGTTTGTCTGTGCTTTGATATTTCTTCATTCCTTTTTATGGCTGAGTAGTATTTCATCATACTGCTAGGGCATACTTTGTTTATCCGTTTCGAAGTTGATGGACATTTGCGTTATTTCTGCATTTTGGTTGTTATGAGACGTGTTGCCTTGAACATCCGTGTACAGGTCTTTCTGTGAGCATATGTTTTCAGTTCTCTTGGGCACAACCCTAGGAGGGAAGTTGCTGAGCCACAGGATAAACTCTGTGTTTTCGCCATGCTGTGTTGCAGACCAACTTTGAGTGAGTACTCTGGGCTCCCAGCTGTCTCCGGGAGTAGGAGGGGCCCAGACTCAACATCAGACAGACCCACGTTTGGGTCTTGGTTTCGCCATTCTCCAGCCATCTAACTGTGGTTAAGGGTTCGGTCTGGCAGACAGCCTCCCAAGACACAAATAGGCTTTCGGATAAAAGTACATCGATTCATCTGTCCTGTGGAAGGATGCGAGGCGGCGACACTGCATCTTCATCTCATTGGGAGATCCAGCCACCATCCACACACAGGGCTCCTTGTGCCCTGCCACCTCCACGCGCCGTGCTGGGATATTAGAAAAATAGCCAAAACGCTGAGTCACCTAGAAGCTTCAGCCTCTGTGTCCTACCAACATTTTCTATGATTCTGTTCAGTGAGGTCCAGTTCCTCCAGCCCAGGCACTCTGAGCGGGCAGATGGCACAGTGCGTGGGAAACCCAGGTCATCCCAGGCAGGCCTGCTGTTAACCCTGGACTCTTGATGACCTTGAACGAGTCAGAGCACCTTCTGAATCGCCCCTTTTCTCATCTGTAAAATGGGGATGATGTTAGCTCCACCGTAAGGTTGCAAAAAGAGGACTAGAGGTGACAAATGTGTATAACCTGCTTAGTGGCACCCCTGAGACCTTGTGTGGGCTTCATAAATGGTACCTATTGTCTGCCTCCTGTGTGACTTCTGTGTCCTGCTCCTGCGGGCAGGGCCCGGGCATATGTCCTCTGTCGGAACAGGATGTCACCTTGCAGTTGGACTGTCACACGGGACCCAGAGACTCTCTCTTCGTGAAAGTTACGTGTATACTTTCAAGGTATTGTCTTCACAGCCTTCATTTAGACCCAAGGTCGTGGGGGGCAGCGGGTTCCCACTCAGAGTAGGGTGGTCTCCTCCTGCCGCGGGCAGAGTTCTTAGGTCTCATTTTGGGCTCAGCCGTCAGGGCTGCTGGTTGGTGGGCCTTGGGCCGTGTTGCGTGGCTGGTCTTCATCCAGCCCAGGGTCGTGCATTGAGAAGCTCGCTGTCCCGTGGTCCCAGATGACCCAGGGAGTCACTCTGAGTGGGGGTCAGGCCCGAAGGCAAAAGTCACACGGAATCAAAACGACACCCCGCAAGTCCCCGACTCGCCCGTCAAGCAGAATAATGTTCTCTCTCTCAAGAAGTCTTCCACCGTCGCCCTCTCTTCCCATGCTGGGTGCCAGAGCAGTTCCTCAAAATGAGCCCAGATGAGACTGTTGGCTGTGTATGAGGGGAAGTAATAGCGAATGGGAAGTCTTCACAGCAATACAAATACTCGGCCTGCACGGACTATATGCGGGCGCTCTTCTGAGCCTCGGAGCTGCAATGATGGGTTTAATCCGTATTGCAAACCTGTGAAGTGGATACTGTGACTTTTAGTGGTTTGAAGATTCAGTAAATTGATGGAGAGGCTCGAGTGACTTGCCCTAGGTCACACAGCTAGGAGTTTGCAGGGTGGGGATTTGCACCCTTCGAGTCAGAATTTCTGCCTGGTGGGCCAGGTGCTCACACAGGAGGGACACTTAGGGGTGAGCTGTGGGACTAGCATTTTTGAGGCTTCCCTCTTAGGCTGACCCTGGGGGATACTTTACCTTTTCCCTGTGTCTGTGAGAGTGCAGAATCGCTCCCACGTTTTAGAATGGGTTTTCTTTTCTTTTTTTTTTTAAGTAGGCTCGATGCCCAGCATGGCGCCCAACGCAGGGCTCGAACCCGCGACCCCGAGGTCAAGACCTGAGCTGAGATCAGGAGTAAGATGCTTAACTGACTGAGCCACCCAGGTGCCCCTTAGAGCGGGTTTTCTTAACTTCAGCATTAATTGATACTTTAGACCGGATAATTTTTTGTTGTGGGGGCTGTCGCGTGCGTTGTAGGACCCACGCACCCCCACCCCTGAGTGACAGCCAGAAATGTCTCCAGATGTGGTCAGATGTCCCCAGGGACAAAATCGCCCCCACTGAGAACCTGATTGGATTATTCTCTCTCTCTCTGCCGGGGGTTTGGATTTGGATAAGTCAAATTTGCATTTGAGGGGACTCTGAGCATTCCCCACAAGTCTGTGTTTGACGGTGGCCCAAGGGAAGCTGGTGGGATGCGGGGTAAGGAAGGAGCAGCGGGCAGATGACCACAGACGGCACCTTGGTGGTCATCTGCAATTCTCTGAAATCAGGACAGGTGCAGCCCCAATCACTACACACACACACACACACACACACACACACACACACAGCTCCAACACACTAAGGAGAACAGTTTTGGTTTTTCTTTGTTGTTATCCTGGGAAGTCTGTTCCCCTCAGTAAGTGAGGATCCCTCAGACCCCCTTCCCCGCTGACCTTGGGGAGGTCGTCCTGCCCCTCTCCCCGCTCTGAAATTTCTCTTTAGAAAATATAAAAATATAACACATAAACCGGTCCCAGCAAGAGCTGATTGTTTAATTTTGAGGAAGGTGCATGATTACCGAGGAAAAGAACCCGCAGAATCAGGGAACTAGGCGAATTTCAGTTCTCTTTGATTAGGGCACGGAATTACATATTCTGAACTTAACCCCCTGCATCTACAGCAGCCTAACTTCCTCTTATTTATATTTCTCGTTAACTTGAAATCGATTGCATAAGCCCTGCCACCAATAAAGTCGCCAAGAACAGACTTCTGCTGAACTGTGGCCCGCGCAATCAGAGAAGGCCCTTGGGGACGCTGGTCTGGTTCCTTGATGTTCAATATTGGACAGGAGGCTGACCGTGTAGACCCGAAGTGTTTAATTCACTCACTCTCGTTCATTCTGGGGATGACGCTATTGACAGTTGGGGCCAGGTGTTCTTTGTCACGAGGGCTGTCCTGCGCACTGTCAGATCTTGAGAAGCTGTCCTGGCCACTACCCACTAGATAGTAGCCGTCCCCCAGTGGTGACAACCAGAAATGTCCCCAGATAGTGCTGGGGGCAGGGGCAAAATCACCTCCCCTTTGAGAACCACTGGCTTATTCTTCCACTCATTTCATTTATTCATTAAATCAACACAAATTTTCGGGGCACCTGGGTGGCTCAGTTGGTTAAGCATCTGCCTTCGGCTCAGGTCATGATCCCAGGGTCCTGGGATCGAGCCCCGCATCAGGTTCCTGGCTCAGTGGGGAGCCCGCTTCTCCCTCTGCCTCTGCCTGCCATTCTCCCTGCTTGTGCAGTGCTCTCTCTCTCTCTGATAAATAAATAAAATCTGAAAAAAAAAACCCCCACAAATCAACACAAATTTTCAAGAACCTTTGTGTGCTGAACACCATTCTGCGGGAAACAGAGGAAACCAGCCAGGCCTGCTCCTGACTCACACGGAGCTGACATTTTAATTAAGAAGAAGACAGTAACCCTCTAAGCAAATATCTATAAACCAAGTAACTTCAAAGAGTGGTAAGCGCTAGGAAGGGCTATATGTGGGGAAGGGGGGCTCCTTTAGATGAGGGGGTGGAGCTCAGAGGTGTCCTCTGGGAAGAGGTGCATTTGGACCCAAATTTGGAGGAGGAGCCAGGTGTGGGACGTTGCACAGGAAGAGAGTTCTGATGGGGAAACGGCAGGTGCTGAGGCCCGGAGGCGGGAGGTGCATTTTAGGGCTGGTGGAGCCAGGGTGTAGGCGGAAGATGCTGGTGGCCTGGGCTGGCTGAATGCCAGGGACGTATCTGGAGACTGGGCAGATTTTTCTGCATTGTCTGTTTGTGGATGAGTAGGGAATGCTCCCACTGGCTCGTGTGTGTGTGTGTGTGTGTGTGTGTGTGTGTGTGTGTGTTTGTGTGTGTTCACTTTCTTTGGCCCCGGGGGGGGGGGTAAGTGTTAATACAAAGCTTAGCCATAAATTCTGGTGAGTGATGCTCGTGACATTTTCTTAGTAAAGACCAACTCAGTGGATTGGGGTCGGAACCTTAGGGGGCAGACCCCGGGGCAGGCCCTTGCTCAGCCCCGAGGAAATCCTCTTCACACAGAGGCTCAGGCCTGAGTGTCCCAGTGCCACGTAGTCAGTCCTCACTCATTACGGGAGTGCGGCGCTCTCAGGATGACTCAGACTCGGCCACAGACGGTGGTAACGGGTCCTCACATTTTCCCTGCTTTACAGTACAGATGTGGGTCTCCCCTGGAGTTTAAAATACTCTAGAATAGGAACTGCCAAGGGAGAGTCAGGGATACTGATTCCAAGCCTCAGACATACCCTCGTAGGCCAGGGAAGTATTTTAAATGAGTTTGAATTTAAATTAAAAAAAAAAAAATCGGGAAAGGTCACGTTACAAACCTGACTTGCTCAGAGTAGGAGAACCAAAGACAAAAGGCAGATGGGTCGTCGGCGGGGGCTGCAGGGAGGACAGAAGGAGGAGGAAGTGCCTGATGGGGATGGGGTTTTACTTTGGAATGATGGGAGCGTTCGGAACAACAGTGTGAATTCCTAAATGCCACTGAATTGTCCGCTTTAAAATGATAACTTTTACATGATGTGAATTTCACCTCAATACATTGTTGTATTTTTATTTTTTAAGGACTTTATTTTTACAAGCAGTTTGAGGTTCACAGCAAAACCAAGGAGAAGGTACAGAGATGTCCCCCTGCCCTCCTGCCCCCACACGTGCCCGGCCTCCCCCATATCACTGTCCCCCCAGATACAACATTTACTACAGTTGACAAACCTACATGGACACATCATCACCCCAAGTCCGCAGTTTACGTTAGAGTTTGTCCTGTGTTGTACATTCTCCTTAGGGTGTTACAAAGACTGACTTCACTGCCCTAAAAACCCTCTATGCTCTGCCTATTCATTCCCCCCACCCCAACCCCTGGCAGCCACGGATCTTTATCCTGTCTTACAGTTTTGCTTTTTCCAGAATGCTGTGTAGCTGGAATCATAATACACAACCTTTTGAGATTGGCTTCTCTCACTTAGTAAAATGTAGTAAAACCATTTAAAATAACAAACTGATTGCTGGCTTCTTTGGGAAGGCCATGAGCATTGGAGGGGTCAGCTGAGTTTGGGACCTGCCCCCTGTGGGTGAGCCCAGCCCTCACCCAGCCAGTGGACTTACTTCCCCCACCGCCCAGCTCAGCCCATGAGCACCTGCATTGGCGCCCCCCCCCCCCACCATCCCTACCCCTTGAGGACAGCGGGGAGTGAACACCGATCTTACAACAGAATGTTTTCCACTTTTCTGGGGAGCGAGAGGCCTTGAGTTGGAATTGCTCTCTGATGGCGTGGTTTTCTGCCCAAACTTCCTGAGGCCGCCAGGTGATTGACGGGCTCGTTCCGGATAGCCTCGTGTCGGGGCTCTCGCTGTGTGGACATGTGAGGCCACGTACCCTGCTTATCCCCCGGCCTTTGTGTACGCTGAGCTCCCTGCTGACACATGTGTCCTTTAGGTCTTCAAATAGTTTGAAAATTCTTTAATTTTTGATGGAGATATAATTCACATACCACAAAATTCATCCCTTTATTATTATTTTTTTAAGATCTTCTTTGAGCAAGAGCGAGAGCGTGCAAGCTGGGGGGGAGGGGCAAAGAGAGAGGGAGAAGCAGACTTCCTGCTGAGCAAGGAGCCCGACGTGGGGCTCGATCCCATGACCTGAGCCGATGGTAGATGCTGAATCGACTGAGCCACCTGGGCGCCCCAAGAGTCACCCCTTTCAAGTGCACCCATGATCACTGTCTAATGCAGGACATTTTCATCATCCTCCAAAGAAACCCCCTGTTCTCTCATTGCTAAGAAGCATCCTCAGTGCTCCCTCTCTCAGCCTCCACAGCCCTGTGTCCACCCCCGGCCCAAGGGCAGCTTTACTGTCCACCCCTTGGTTTCTTAAACTGTCAGTGAACAGCCGAGAGCCTCACGGACGCCCTGCCCTGAGATAAGCTCCTGTAAGTAAGAATGAGCACCTGGAACAGTCAGGGGCAGGGGCACCACTGTCCATCCTGATTGGACGGTGACTGTGTCACATCAGCTGTTGACTGCTTTGATTGTGACTCTGCTTATCCCATTAAGGATACTTTTCACGCTGAGTTGAAATTGCCCATTTGCTTGTTGGCCTCCCCTGAGATGCTGGTGATGTTCGTGGGGGGGAGGACTCGGTCCATGTGTTCACTGCACTTCACCCAGATCTAGCAAGGTAAATAGTAGGTACTCAAAAAATGTGGTGGCATGGCTTTCAGCTCCACTTATTAAACTCACTTTTTTTTTTTAAGTTTTAAAAATTTATTTTAAGTAATCTCTATACCCAGTATGGGGCTCGAACTCACAACCTCGAGATCAAGAGTCACATGCGCCACCGACCGAGCCAGCCAGGCGCCCCTAAACGCACTTATTTTCTAAACAATTTTGAAAATCAGCTTAAAACATTTATATGTGGGTTGCAAGTTTAATTCTATGTCCTTGGACAGTTTAAACTACAATTTTAATTGTAGCACTCATCGTTGTTTGCAGTACCCAGTTGACCTGCAAACAGTATCGTTCCAGTTTTAGTATATGTGCGGTCATAGTGAACACCGACCTGCAAATCATAAACACACGTGCACAGCAGTGACAAGATTCTCAGTGCGATGGTTGCTGGAGCGCCAGGTGGAAAAACCGTAAAGCACAGCAACAAAGTACGTTGTTAGAAAATATTATTATGAATCAATATCCTTAAAAGGACTTAAAAAAACCCTTTTACTTTGAAACAAATTCAAACATACCAGAAAGCGGCAAGAATAGCCCGAAGGACTAGCACACAGCTTTACCTTGGTTCACTTGCTGTTAGCACTTTGCTCTGTGTGTGTGTGTGTGTGTGTGTGTGTGTGTGTGTAGGTGTGTATGTGTACCAACCCAGGACTGCCCATTGCATTTAGTTATTCTGGAATATTTCTAGCCTTTATCTTTCATGACATAGATAGTTTGGAAGAGCAAAGACCAGCTCTTTGGCTCTGATAGTACTCCTGGTTAGATCCAGGTTGATGATTTTTGGCAGAAATACTGCAGGAAAAATGTTGTCTTATAAAAAGACATTTTTTTTTCAAGCTCTGTCACTACTAAAGGTGGCCCAGCAGTGGCTTTTTTTTTTTTGTCCTCCACCACCTCTTAGCTGCACCCCAGCCCCCAGATTTTGGTCTTTGGTTCTCTCACCATTCAAAGAACCCAGGGCTCCTTAGAGAAGAGCCAGGTCCAGATCTGGATGCAGGAACCATTCGGACTGGACCTGGCACGACCTTTTGTCGCCAGAAAGCACAAATGTGTTCTGTTTTACTTCTTCGCTGGGTGGTTCCGGTTCTGGGTCTCATGAGGCTGTAGTCAAGTGACCGGCCAAGGCCAAGGTCATCTGAAGGCTCAACTGGGGCAGGAGGAGCCACTTCCAAGATGGTGCACTCATGTGGGTGTTGGTTAGAGGCGTCAGCTCCTTGCCACGTGGTCCTCTCCATAGCACTGCTCCTGGCATGACGGCTGGCTTCCCTCAGGGGGAGCGAGGGAGAGAGCAAGAGAAAGTGACTAAGACGGAAAGCCAAAGTGTCTTATAACCCAATCTCAAAAGTGACAGATGGTCACGTCTAGCGTATTCTGTCAGTCATGCCGACCAGCCCTGGTTCATTGTGGGAGGTAACTGGACAAGGGTGTGCACACCAGGAAGTCGGGGGTCACTGGAGAGCATCTCAGAGGCTGGCTACTTACAGAGCCCTGCCCAAGGAAGGAACGAATGCATGAATGTCTACAGAGTGCCCCCTGTGCTCCAGCCCCTGCTGTTAGGTAGATGTGATTATCCCCAGTTTGCAGGTGAGGAAACTGGACCAGGGAGGTTAAGTCACTTGTCTAAGGTCACACAGTAAATAGCAGAACTGAAATTTGCAAGGCTGTAATCTGCTTCCCTGACTAGTTAAAAAAAATTATTATAGAGAGTTCTAAACATATGCCAAATAGAATAAAATAATGAACCCCATGTACCCATCACACAGCTTCAGAAATGATGGACTCATGGGGCGCCTGGGTGGCACAGCAGTTGAGCGTCTGCCTTCGGCTCAGGGCGTGATCCCGGCATTCTGGGATCGAGCCCCACGTCAGGCTCTTCCTCTATGAGCCTGCTTCTTCCTCTCCCACTCCCCCTGCTTGTGTTCCCTCTCTCGCTGGCTGTCTCTATCTCTGTCAAATAAATAAATAAAATCTTTAAAAAAAAAAAAAAGAAATGATGGACTCATGACCGATCTTCTTTCAGTTATACTCTGATTATTTTGAAGCAAACCCCCAGACATCACAGCACTTCAAACATACTCTGATATGTTATCTTGAAAAGAACTCAGTTGTATTTTTTTTTTTATTTTTTTCTTAGGGGGATGGAGGGGGTGAGGTGGACAGAGGGGCAGAGGGAGAGGGAGAATCCCAAGTAGGCTCCACACCCATTGCAGAGCTCAATGTGCGGCTCAGTCTCACGACCCTGAGATCATGGCCTGAGCTGAAATCAAGAGTCGGACAGACGCTTAACTGGGTCACCCAGGCACCCCAAGAACTCAGTTTTAAAAGGAAAACCATAATAGTATTTTCTCACTTGAAAATAATTTCCAAATACAGTGAAATATCCAGCCAGTGTCCAAAGTTTCTTGATGGTCTATTTTCATTTATGTATTATTTGTTGGAACTTGCAATGAAGTAACATGCGCATGTTACAGCTGGTTGCTAGATTTCTTAGGTCCTTAACCCATAGGCTCCCCAGTGTCCTTCTGTCTTTTCTTCCCCTTTGCGATCACGCTGATGTTCTGTAGAGCTTCCTATGGTCTGGACTTCGTAGTGCCCTTTGGTGTTTTCCTTCAGCCCCTATACTTCTTGCAAATTAGTAGCTGGACCCGGCGGCTTGATGAGATTCCCGTGTGGCTGTCTGGGCGCCAGCTTCAAGGGGTGGGGGGCGTCCCTCCACCAGGGGCTCCTAATGCCTGGTGGTCCTCCGTGGCCTCCATCCCGGAGTCCTTTTGGGGTTGTAGCCTGGCCGCTCTCCAGTTCTGTGATTCTGTCTTCATGTGAGCCGATGTGATCTGGACGCTTCCCCCTCCCCCCCCCCCCGGCCCCGCCCCGGTCAATGTTGTAGTCATTGCCAGGCGTACTTTATAGAGAAAAGGCATGATGCGTGTTAAGTTCTTGCCCTTCACTCTTCTGTGTTCTGGATGTGAGTCGGTCATCCTCTTGCATCTCCCACAGGTAAGCGCGGAGGGCTGCTTGTAAGTTTCAGATGACTCACGGATTAAGGCGTATTGTCGTTGTTACTCAGCTTGTCCTGCCGCTGGCCCGTGGGAGCCTCTTCCAGTGGGCCTCTGAGCCTTCTGCCCCGACTCTCACAGTCTCCGACAGCTTCCCTGCCGCCTGCGGTGCTCGGATGTCCCAGCCTCATCCTGCGATTTCTCCATCTGAGCTTGGAATCTGCTGCGTGGTGTCCAGAGGCCGCAGTCTGGGTGCGTGTCCTGCCTCAGCTCCCAGGCTCCGTGGCTAGGAAGTGTGTCAGGTGGGCCTGGACTGCCATCTCTTAGTGGACGTATTTGGGGTGGGGGGCGAGTCACCGATATCAGCAAGTACGTGTCCCTTTCTGTTGATGTGTGACTCCCTGGGGGGCAGCCCACAGGTGAGGCAGCCTGGAGGCTCCGGGCTGAGGTTAAGGCTTTGGGCTCTGGTGCTGAGTGTGCTGCTCAGAGCAGCTGCTAGCCCTTAGGACACCTTCATGCAAACCAGCAAAGACCACCCTTCCTCTACCCGGAGAGGGCCGGCAGCTGGAGGGGGAGGTGGGGCCTGATTCCAGCCGCCAGCACCTGTGTTTGCTCTGACCTGGGGCGGTTCCCTTCACCGTGCTTCTGCGTCCTTACCTGCAAGATGTCTCTCCGTCTCCTCCCCACCTGCCTTATTTGGGCTCATTTGTCCCAAGGTAGGTGCTATGGGTTGACTTGTCTCCTCTCCAAGAAGGGTATGTGGAAGTTCCAACCTCCAGGACCCCAAAAGGTGACCTTATTTGGCAATGGGGTCTTTGCAGATGTAATTAGTTACCATGAGCTCACGCCGGAGCAGGGGTCTATTCATGCAGCGTGACTGGTGTCCTTATGGAAAGCCAGCCTTGTGAAGACAGACACGTGGAGAACGTCGTGTGACATCGGGGCAGAGACTGGGGTAAGGAGCCACAAGCCAAGGAACGCGAAGGGTGCCAGGTGCCATCAGAAGGTAGGAGAGCGGCATGGGGTGGGTTCTCCCTCACAGCCCTCAGCGGAAACCAGGCCTGTCGACACTGTGATTTTGGATTTCTGGCTTCCAGGCTGCGAGAGAGAGAAATTTCTGTTCTAAGCCACCTTGCTTGTGGTGCGTTGATATGGCCGCCCTGGGAAACGGGGTACAGCAGGTGACTCTATGCCTGCTACCCCCGGGCTGGTCCAAGGACCAGCATCACCGGCATCACCTGGGTGCTCGTTGAAACGCGGGCTCTCCGGCCCCACCCCAGCCCTCCTGAATCAGAATCCGGATTTAACAAGCGACCCAGGTGATCTGTATGTGAAGGATCCTGCTTTCTGCAAAGGCAGGTGGTGGAAGGACTGCTCCCCGGGGCAGATGCATGGTTCCCGATCGTGGCTGGCACTCAGGGAAGCCCCGCGGCCCAGCAGGCAGTACCGTAACCCCGTAGACGTGTGATTATTCTCATGGGATCTTCCCCGAAACTCCGCGCGTGCAGTTAGTGCTGCTAGCGGTGCATACACATGACTCATGTTCCACTGGAACCCCCTGGCAGCCCTGAGTCTCATCGCCCTGTTTCATAGGCGAGGACACTGGGAGGTTAAGTCACGGCTCAGGGTCCCCCAGGCCTTCAGCGGTGGAGCTGGGCTCTGCAGCCAGGCCCCTGCCCCATCCTCTTTGTGCAGGAGAGCTCCCCCAGGCCGCGCCTCTCACACCTCTGGGTTTTTTTTTTTTTTTCTTTTTGTTTTTAAATTGAGGTGAGATACACATAATGTAGAATTGACCATTTTCATTTAAAGGGAACAATTGAGGGACATGTGTGCGACCGTCCCTATTGTCTGGTTCCAGAACCTTTCCGTTGCCCCCAAAGGAAACCCGTATCTGTTAAACACTCATTCCCGTGTGTCCCCCAGCCCCCGCCCGCCTCTCAGGGGCTGGCTGTCCTCCCAGATGGGTCTATTCTGGATGTTTGCTCTGAATGGAATCTTGAGTACGTGACCTGGCTGCTTTTACTCGCGGTCATGTTTTCCAGTTTCCTCCATGTTGTAGCGTGTGCCAGGACTCCTTGGTCCCCTCCCTTTTTCCTATGTTTTATTGTGGTTAAATAGGCATAATCTAAAATTTATCATTTTTTACCATTTTCGAGTGGACAGTTTGGTGGCATGAAAGTTTGTCTCCAGACTGTTTTCTTCCGCCCAAACTGAAGTCCCGTCCCTCGCTGCCCTCAGTGTCTCCCCAGCCTGCCTGCTCTCCCTGTCTCCCCAGCCTGCCTGCTCTCCCTGCCTTTCGTAGTGGAGTCCCACACTCTGCGCTTCCGTGCCTGGCCCCGGTGTTCTGGGCCTGTCCACGTGGCGGCCCGTGCCCCTGCTTCATTCCTTTCTGCGGCTGAATCACGTCCCACCGCACAGTAGGTCCCGTTTTGTCCGTGTGTCTGGAGATGGACACGTGTTTCCACCTTTTGGCGGTTTTCACCTTTCTTAGGAACACGTGTGGACACATTTTTGTTTGAAGACCGGTTTTTGGCTCCTTGGTTTCCATTTGTTTTGAAAACTCTGAGCCATGTGGGGGGGAGTCTGCCTGGGTGCCCCCAGCAGAGAGGGGAGGATCGCCCTCCACAGAAGGCCCAGCCTGGGCCAAGCAGCCAGGGGGCCACTGACAGGTCCCCGGGGGTTCACTTTAATTGGCCTGCTAAGCCTGTCCAGCCTCTGAAGTTGGGATGTCTCTTTAAGAAATAACAGAAATAAGAGTTAAAACCCTGGTGACCTAGAGGGAAGTCTGGTGTTTTGTTTTGTTTTGTTTTGTTGCTTCCACACTCAGACCTCTGTTGTGCTGACCTTTGAATCGAAGCTGTGAGGACATAGCCATCCGCATCCGCTCAGACTCCCCAACTGTTAGCAAACCTGTCCTGGGCTAAGAGGCCGGGGGTGCAGGGGGGACATGCTGTCATGTGAAGCGAGAAGCCAGAGTCTGAAGTACAGAGTGGTGCTCACGCTGTCCCTGGGGCATTCTGGAGGAGAAATATCCGATTCTGCCCGGACGCGGAATCGGATGCAGCCCACAGGGTTTCTGCAAGGCACATAGGGGCCCCTGCTTGTCTAGGGGTGGCTTCCTCCAGCCTTTCTCTGCTTGGCTCCTGGAACGGAGTTTATCTTGAAGATGGGTTAGAGGAGGGCCCCTTGGTTGTGATGAGCACATGAGTCCCCTGCCGTGTTGTTAAAATGCAGATTCAGGCTTAGGAGGTCTGGGGTGGGGGTTCCCCTGATGCCGCCTTCCTGACGGGGTCCCAGCGGTCGAGGGGAGCGGCAGAGGGAGGGGCGGGTGGCGTCTTCGCTGTCTCCCCCTTGCGCGTGCAGGTCCCCTTCCTCCCACGTCTTCATGGTGGCACGCTATTGTGAGCAGAAGAGCCACCTGACTCTAAGTGGGCGTCAGGGCTGAAGAAATAAATAGCAGCACCCACTCATTTTTAACACCCGGGGGGGAAAACCTCTGACACAGGACGTCCGAAAAGAGCACTGCTGGCCAAGGCTTTTTTTTTTTTTTCCACTTTCTTCCCCTCTCAAAAATCGTGACCATGAATGAGAAACTGTAAGTGGAGTGATCAGTCACAGCCACTTGAGGCCCCCTCTGGTCTGGCGTCCGAGGTACTTCCTCTCCAGGAACTTCAGGCATCTGGGGTTGACTTTGTCCTCCCATTTCATAGATGAGTAAAGCAAGGCTCTGAACGGTAGTACCTGTCCAGGGCCGTGTACCCGGCACAGGCAAGGATGGCGTGCGAATGTGGATCTAGGTGCCCTGGCTCTCGCCGCCCCTTCTGTCCAGGTGGGGGCTGGGTGGGCATTTATGTTCTATGGAAGGGTGCTCCCCCCTTTCTTTTTTTGCAGACAGACTAGTAAGCCCAGAAGAAAGGACCCGCTTTCTGGAATTTTCCTCATGCATCCAACTGTGATGGTTAATTACTCAGTTGGGGATTTTTAGGTCTGGATTTTTATGTTGGCCACAGAGAGCCCCCTGAATATCAGCCCATGGGCTTGGTTTATTCTGAAAGGGGTCTTACCTCCA
The DNA here is from genome assembly GCF_023065955.2 of Ursus arctos. Lineage (NCBI taxonomy): Eukaryota > Metazoa > Chordata > Mammalia > Carnivora > Ursidae > Ursus > Ursus arctos. The sequence continues at coordinate 74,062,921 of NW_026622874.1, read as the reverse complement.
TGCAAAGTGGAGGCTGCCTCTGATTTCTTTATTCTTCTACTTTTTAATTCAGATTTACATAAAAGTCCAGGGAACACTGAGCCTCCATCATGATCCACACGTGGCCGGTTCCTCTTCACCCCCCTCAGCTCCAGCCCCCAGTTTGTTGTAAAGCAAATTCTAGGCATCATCTCAGATAACTTGCTTTTTTGTTTTTTTTTTTAGTGGCAAAATAAGCCAAGGAGGAAATATACAGTCTTTCCTCAACCTGTGTCCCAGAGAAAAACAGCTTTCCAGAGTGTCTGAAGGTTGAGGATTGATTGATTCATTTGACAGCGAGTGCGTGCGTGCCCACCCAAGTACGAGCAGGCAGAGAGGGAGGCAGAGGGAGAAGCAGGCTCCCGCTCAGCAGGGAGCCCGATGTGGGGCTCCATCCCCGGACCCCGGGATCATGACCTGAGCCCAAGGCAGACACTTCACTGACTGAGCCACCCAGGTGCCCCAAAATGATGAGGTTTTAAAGGAAGAGAACTTAAAATAGGCTGTTTGCTGAGGAGTTCAAGCTGCGGTCCATCTTTAAAAACCAGAGCACGATTTTCAAAGTTAAACAGTAAAACGAAGGACAGATTTTTAAGATACTGTTCGATCCATGCTGAATTTAGGATTAAAAGAACCTTTTCCCCTCAGGTCGACCTGCCTTAGAAGTTTATGGGAAAGGAGATGTGTACGCCTACGGGACATGGTTCTCCCCAGATTTTACTCTATTTACTCTGTTTAGACACAGCTCCCCCCGACCCCCCAGCCACCGCGTGTGCCCATTTTTTAGAGTACTTTTAGGTTTACAGAAAAATTGAGCAGAAAGTACAGAGTTCCCCTAAGTCCCGCCCCCCATCCAGAAGTTCCCCCTATTCACATCTTGCATCAGTGCCTTCTGTTTGTTACAAATGATGAATCAACACAGCACTGTTACCTACAGCCCGTCTTTTACGTGAAGGTTCATCCCTGTGCGTTGTCTGGGCTCGGACGAATGTGTCATGACATCGATCTACCATTACTGTGTCATACGGAGTAGTTGCGCTGCCCTGAAAGTCCCCTGTGCTTTTATTCACGCTCCCTCCCCCACCAACCTCTGGCAACCGTTGTTTTTGTTGTTGTTTTGTTGGTTTTTTGCTTGCTTGTTTTTACTGTGTTCGTTGTTTAGTCTTTTCCAGAATGTCCTAATGTTGGGGTCCTTCAGCACACAGCCTTTTCAGACTGGCTTGATTCTGTAATAAGCATTTAAGGTTCCTCCTTGTCTTTTCGTGGCTTGAGAGCTTATTTCTTTTTAGGGCTAAATAATAGGCCACTGTGTGTGGATGGACCGCAGTTTATCTGTTCATCTATTAAGGACATCTTGGTTGCTCCCAGTTTGGGGCAACGAGGCGTAGATTCGCTATACGTATGTGTCCTGTTGCAGGCGTGGACCTACGTTTTCAGCTCCTTTGGGTAAGTTCTGAGTAGTGTGATTGCTGGATTGGATCACAGGACATTTTTAGGGTAATTTGCAAAGATTCCTCTTTGGTCAGCGGCTTCAATGAAAACTTTTTAAAGGTGTAATGTACATAAAGTGCACAAATCTTAGTGGATGGTTTGAACGTTCCTGTGTGTATACACGTGCGATCAGGGTAGGGAGTGCGTCCGGCACCTCTGTTTATGTACCGTCTCGGGCAGTGTCCCCTCCACCATCCCCGAGATAACACTACTCTTGACTTCTAGCACCATCCATTGCTTCTGCCAGTCAGCCAGCTTCCACCCTGCTTTTGAAAGCAGATTTACTTTGGGGTGGGGGGGAGGGGCCGGTAGTAACAATATGATTTTGGTTTGTTTTGAACAGCGCCTCATTTCCTCATTGTTCTTGCTGATCTGCAGCCGAGACGTTGGCACACTTTCTGGGTAAACATTTTCGACTGCAGTCTGTGAGTGAATAAGCATGGCTGCGTTCCCATAAAACGTTACTTATGGAAACAGGAAGTGGGCCAGATTTGGCTCCTGGGCCAGAGTTTATGAGTCCAGTGTAGAGCAGGGCTTTTCCTTTGTAAAATCTGGCTCTGGGCCACGCTCCAGGTCTGACCCCATATCCCTGGGAGGGGTGGCCTTGTGCAACTCCTCAGGCTTCCTCAGGGGGCTTTCATGCACATTCCAGGCTGACCACCTTCTGTGTTTCCTCCAAGGAGGGAGCCCGCAGTTGTGGGGCCCTGGACTGTGAAGGGATTAAAACTGAAACGGAAGCCCAGCCAGACTCTCCCCACCTGGACCGCCCTTGAAGCAATCTCATTGCCCGTTCACAGTCTGTCCTCCCCTGCTGGCCTCCAGGACCAGGCTCCTGCCTACCTGGCGAGTGGAAGGCGCTGTTAAAGTTGAGGAATGAAGAAGGTTCTGCGGTGAAGTGGAGGGACGGGGGAAAATGAAGTCAGGAGACGTGGGGATCTCTGCAGAGGTGAAGGTCTGCCCCTGGCTAGTGAGAGAGAAAGTTGTGGTCAGGTGGGGAATTTCGCAGTTGGGTTCCTTGGAGGTGGATCAGTTTCGAGTGACTGAGGGCTGAGGTAAGCTTGTCATGGTCCCTGAGCACGGTCTGAGTTTCAGGCACTTTCTACGTGCCACCTTCACCTGATCTTTTAATAGCGAGGAAGTGGCCACTATCGGCATTCCCGTTTTACAGAAGTGGAGACTGAGGTGTCCAGGGGTTGTGTGGCTGAGGGCGGGCCGCAGAGCTGCTCTGAGGTTGGAACCGGGATTTGAACGCGGACAGTCTGGCACCTCTGTCCTGGTGGCCTCTTGGGGGCAGCCAGGTGGGTGCCTGGGAGGGTGGAGTTGGAAGCCGGTGGCTTTGGGAGCTGGAGGTGACTGTCAGTGTGTGTCTGTGTTCTGTGGCCACAGAGGTGGCAGAGAGAGAGCCCTGGGGGATGGAGGACCCTCTGGCAGGGAAGGGTGGACAGGTGTAAGCCATGGCCTTCCCAACTCTCCAAACCAGGAAACTGGTCTGAGACCACATGGGTGTTGGCGGGTGACACAGGCTGGGCAGACTCCAGAGGTGCACTGAAGGAGGGTTTGGCGGGCGGCCCGGAGGGCAGCCTGCATCAGCTGGGATGAAAGCAGTATTTGAGAGGATGCCATCGGCATCCTTTTCTACTTTGGGCTTTGTCTGAGTAATGACAGTGGCCATGGTAATGGTACTTTCCATTACAAGCTAAGGACATCATTTAACTGGGACCCAACTAAGCAGAACCTTCCAACAATGGGAATTTCTCTGCATTTTAGGAAACCACAGCCGAAAAAAGTGGGTGGTCAGGGGATTTATTTGAATGCATTAACTTCCAGGTTTTACCCTGGAACAGTGGCCATGTGGGTCTCTTGCAAGTCTATACTGTTCTACAATATAGACCCAATTATGAGGCTCGACACAACAAACATTGGCCGAGAAGCATAAATGCCAGGTGCTATCAGGGACATAGAATGATTTCAAATGTGGCTTCTGCCCTCAAAGAATTTTCGGTTATTGCATAAGCACTCCTTCATCTTCAGGGCGAAGAAGCAAGATTGTATTAAGGCATTTAGTTAAAAGATCCTCAGGAAGATTTAAGGTTGAAAGGGTATAAGAGAAGGGGCACCTGGGTGGCTCAGTTGGTTGAGCGTGCAGCTCTTGGTTTTGGCTCAGGTCTTGATCTCTCGGAGTCATGGGGTCGAGCCCCGTGTTGGGCTTCAAGCTCAGCGGGGAGTTTGCTTGAGATTCTCTTCCTCTGCAACCCCCTCCCTGCCCCCTCACCACCCCGTGTGCTCTGTCTCAAAAAAAACCCCAAAAAACAAAAAAAACACCCCACAATAAAATGTAACAGCAAAATTTATTTAAAAAAGAGGGCATGAGAGACCCCCCAAGGGTGCACTCTGGGAACACTGCAGATGTGGAGGGCGTACGGGACCCTGTCTGACTCTTGAGGGCTGGCTGCCTGTCCCAGGCAGGCTTGCAGCCGGGCTGCCAGGAGAGCTCAGCATCTGAAAGGCACAGAAGGAGAAGCGCGCTGGCGGGTAGCAGGGGTTTTGGCACTGCTGCTTCTTTCTTTGGAACATCAGGAGTAAGTGCAGAAGTCACTATAAATCGTGCTTCTGAGTCCGTTATGTTCCCTTGAGAGTCAGAAACCGCACAATTCCCTAGGAGCCCAGTTTGCTTTCCCTGCACGGTCCTTCCTTGGGAGGACGAGCAGGTGCCCCCCCCTCCCCCGAGGCAGCTCCAGGTCTGCAGGCTACCTCTCTGAGCATCCAAGGGGTGGCGGGGTGGAGGCTCATGGGCCAGCATGAAACCCAGCCTGGGCTATTTTATTAACATTATTAATAGTCGCTGTCATGTAAAAACATTTTCCTGTCACAAGTCTGAATTTTTGGCGTCTTGTGACAGCCATGGGTCTGGCAGTCCTGGGTGAGGCGGCCCACCCCTTCTGCCCCTCCCTCTCAGCGCTGGCTGGTGCTTTCGCTGCTGTCCGCCACCTCGCTTGCACTGTGGCTTTCTCGATCTGGCTGTTTCTACCTGTGTTCTACCAAACTGGGTTCCAAAGAAAAAACCAGAATGCCGTGAGGGTCTCCTACCTGGCCCGTGTCCCCCACCACCATCGCCTGCTGGACACCTGTGGGCATGTGTTCTCTCTCCTCTTGATACATGGGCGGCCCTTGTGCCTGAGCTAGCCTTGGGTCTCTGGTCTTTCTAGACTTTTTTCTTTGAAGCAATTGATGTGGGTGAGTCATGATTTCCCTCTATCCAGGAATATGCATTCCCCGGTGACACGAGATTCTGCACCTGCGGGCTGCACGTGGATGGCTCAGTTACTGGTGGAATAACCCAACCTTTACCTTTAGGGAACTGGTCCTTATCACTACCAGGTAGGAAGGCAGTGACCACTGTCCTGTTTCACTTCAAAAGTGGCTGAGTTTCGAAGAGGGCCAGTGATATTTGGAATCACATGAGGGGAAAGTACTGGATTCTTCAAGAGGGGAAAGATGCTGGTACGATAATGACTGTTTCAGGACTTCTGATTTGCCGACTTGCTCAGAGCTGCAGCCTGACAGAGTGGGGCTTGAAGTGCACGGGGGAGGACATGGAAAGTCAGAACCCATACAGTGAGTTCGGTAATTGCCCTCTTGGCCTTTGCAGTGAGGGGGCTTCTGGGTTCTTTCCTAGGCACCCGTTGGCCACCTTTTTCCACCTGTTTTTCCGAGTGAGTGCCATTGTCATCTATGTGTGCTGTGACTGGTTCAGCAGAAGCTTTGTGGGCTGCTTTGTCACTGTGCTTCTCCTCCTGTCCTTTGACTTCTGGTCTGTGAAGGTAAGGCCCCCTCGCTCATGACACCATCGCTCCTGAACACAGGAGGGCTGTGGTTCTAGACGCTGACGTCCCCGGTACATGTGGCTGATTTGGGCCAAGAGTTATTTTTGTTGAAACTGCAGATCCCTACTTAGGAGTACTGAGCCAACATTACTTGAATATTGTTGAGAGTTGGAAAATGGTCCTGGTTCTCAGCTGCCACGGTAGCAGATGTATATCTCATGAGAGCAGCAACTCCCTACAGCTTGAATTTTTTTGTAAAATTTGCATATACTTCAAATACACATGCTACATATTGTTTGGGGGGTGTGCATGTGTGCGCGGGGCGGGGAAGTCACTGGTTAGGGTAAGCTTAGTTAAGCTTACCTCTCCTCCTGTTCCCAGGGCAAGTTCAATACAAATTGGTGATTTTTATTTTGTTCATCAGTGAAAAGACGATGACTTTGCCAATGGCGTGCTTAGAGTCCTTCTGTCCATTTCCCCCAGAACGTAACCGGGAGACTCATGGTGGGCCTCCGCTGGTGGAACCAGATAGATGAAGATGGGAAAAGCCACTGGATTTTTGAAGCCAGAAAGGTATTCTCAGTACCAGTCAAACTTGAACCAGGAAAACGGTTGTGGAAGGTTTGCACAGGTCCCTTCTGGGCTTTGTGCGGCTCGGGTTCCCGCCCTGCACCGAGCCCACTGCTGTGGGTGCGCCAAACCAGCGGGTGGCCCAAGGCGGCCGACAAGAAGCCGAGAGGACCGCGTGCTGCTCTGCGCCCGCCTTCCCTCATTTTGAAAACGGCCTCCTCCTCCCCTTCCCAGGCGTCTCCGCATCAGATCGCTGCCACGGAGGCGGAGGCTCGCATCTTCTGGCTCGGCCTCGTCATCTGCCCGCTCATCTGGATCGCGCTCTTCTTTAGCACCTTGTTCTCCTTGAAGCTCAAGTGGCTGGTAAGGCGACACCCCGACGCGGACGGGCTTTGCCATCTGCACAGACCAGGGCTGCAGGGTGGGTTTTATCATCTGTCCATTGATTTGAGACCGCTCTGCTGAGGTCCTTCGTGTACCATACAGTCCACCCGTTTAGCACGTGCAATGCAATGGGCTTCTAGTATGTTCAGCGTGTGGCGGTCCCCACAGCCCATTTTAGGATATCTTCAGCACCCTCAAAAGAAACCCCGTGCCCTCTAGCCATCATCACCTCCAGCGCCTGGCATACTCCTGTCTGTTCCAACACTTACCTATTCCAGACGTTGCCTGTAAGTGGAATTCTAGAGTGTGATCATTTGTACCCCTCTTTCACGTAACACCGAATTTCAAGGTTCCTCTGTTACAGCATCTATCAGTACTTCATTTTTTATGGCTGCATGAATATTCCATCATACGGACATGCTACGTTGTTTTTCCATTCGTCCACTGATGGACATTTCATCTTTTGGACTCCTATGAATAATGCTGAGAGAGGAGCTGTAAGCAAAATCGTATGATATCCTACCTTAGAATGTTCCTAAATAGGAATAAGCAAGTCTGTGTTCTGAAGTTTTATTTTACAGGTTTTAAGTACATTCCACACCCAGCACGGAGCCCATTGTGGGGCTTGAACTCATGACTCTGAGATCAAAACCTGAGCTGAGACCAAGAGTTGGACGCTCAACTGACTGTACCACCCAGGCGCCCCTATTTTAGTTTCTTACTCTAGTTCATTGCTGTGACCTAACATCCAGAGACGGTCTAAGCAGCAGTGTCATCAGAAGTGGGTGCTGGAGTCTGGCTGCTGGCCCAGCCGTGCATCAGCTCTGGGACTTTGGGCAACTTCCATTTCTCTGGGTTTCCGTTTCTTCCCTACAAAATGGGATGAGAACGGCCCCACCCTCTTGGGTTGTTGCTGACTAAAAGGTGTCCGTGATTATTTGAGAGTGCTCAAAAAGGTTGGCCGTTATTAGGTACAGGCCAGAGCCAGTGCTATGTGGTTTGGGAGGAACATTTCAGTACCTGCTCTTAGAATGACCTTTGCTTTGCACGCAGGCCCTCGTGATAGCTGGGATTGCTCTCCAGGCCGCTAACCTGTATGGCTATATCCTTTGTAAGATGGGAGGCGAGAGCGACATCAGCAAAGTCACAGCCAGCTTTCTGTCCCAGACGGTGTTCCAGACGGTGAGTGACTGACTCCTGGACCCCTGCACTCCAGACGCTTTAAGTGCAGGTGACGTACTGACAAATGCAATTTTAATGGTTTTCCCTATCAGCTCGGCTGCCATGGTCAGCGTTCGTGGTGGTAAAATAGGCACAGCATAAAACTGACTACTTAACCATTTCCAGACGTGCTGGTGCTAAGTACATTCGCACTGTCACGCGACCATCGCCACCGTCCATTTCCAGAACTTTTTCATTCCCCAGACTGAGACTCTGTCCCCATGACACAGTAACTCCTGGTCTCCCCTCCCCAGCCTCCTACCATCTGCTTTGCTCTATGAATCTGACTCCTCTAGGGACCTCACGTAAGTGGGCTCCTCCAGTATTGGTCCTTTCGTGACTGCCACTGTTTTAAGTGATTTAAGGACTACAGAATTAAGTACTGCACACACACAATATTTTTAACCTAACATTTCTAGAAGTGTGAGATCTTTTCAATTTGATGTTTTGAGCCATTTTAAAATTTGAGCAGTGCTACTTTATGCCAAGACATTGAGCAATGAGCCCTGTGGGCTTTCGGTTATATTGTGGGTTTGCTCTGGCCCTTGTATCAGCAGAATCAGGCCCCTCACATGTTAGGACAAAGCCACAGTTGACTTTTCTCCTTGCAGGCCAGCCCAAGCGACTTCCAGAAGCCTGGCCTTGAGGGGCTGGAGATCCACAAGCATTAGGTAAGAGGCGGGGGTCGGGGCTCAGCTGTGCCGGTGGGCCAGGGCGCACAGTGGGGCTGGAGCCAGTGGGAGGCCTGGGCTCGGGGCCTTCCCAGCTCCCTCCCTTTCCTCACACAGACACTCGAAAACTCATCCCTGGGTGCAGGCACCAAGGGAGGGGGAAGGAAATGAGGGGAGAGGAAGAGAACAAAGGGATTTGCCCATCCTTCCACCAATGCCCAGAGGGAGCTGGAAAACGGGAATTACCTCTTCCCTCAGTGGTGTCACTTCCTGTGCATCTCCTGGCAGTGAGGAGAATTCTAGAGTTTACCTCAGTCTCTTTTACGTAATTAAAGAAAAAAACCCTGTAAATGGTTTTGTAGGACACTGGAAATTATGGACAGCGAACACATATTAGTGCATGGGGCATAGGCACGGATCCCCAGTTCTGTGTACATGGGTGATTTAAGGGCTTTTCGGGGCTATTTTTCATTTTCCCCTCAATCTAAAGCAGTGGCATTTGGACTATGTTATTCAAAACCATGACTGTGGATTTCGTAATGGTTCTTTTTTAGGTGTCTCTCTGAGGCCGCAGTGTTAAGCAAGAGGTTCTGTCCTTAAACAAGCTTCCAGCAGAGAATCCCTGACCACCAAGCTGTTGGTTTTCCGGAAGCAGGCTTGGGGGAGAGGTTTGAGGAGACATTTTTATTCTTGAGAGCATGTTTGTAAAGAATGCCTTTATATATGTTGAAGAGTGTACAAATACTAGAATTAAAGTGTCTGAAAAAATGACTTCATGCCCTACCAGAGTCTGGTCCCTTTCTGCCTGAGACCCCTGCTCTGTTCCCAGGCTGAGCTGCACGTGCAGCTTGCATCTCGAATGCTCTCGTGTGTTTCAGGAACCGATGAGGTGCTCTTCTTTCGGCGGATGGTGACCACAGAACTCCTGAATTCCTGGAACACGAGACATGGCAGCTGCAGTGACGGTGTGCCTGGCTCTCAGCCCTGCCTCTGTTAGCGAGGGCCGAATCCCCGCATGGCTGAACTCCCCCAGTGGTCCTATTTCTGCCGGTGCCCTGACTCTTCGAAAGTGCTCATCCCTGGGACAAGGCAAGTTCCTTTTGCCCAGGAAAATGGTGTCCAGGGCAGATACCGGCATTCCTGGGCTTCTTGCCACAGACCAAGAGCCTCCAGCTTTAATGACTGCCCCCACCCAGCCGCCTTAAAATCCAGGTTTAGCTGGCCACTCACCAGCACGCTCAGGCCTGCACATGGTGGTTTTTCTTTTTCTCACCTCAACGGCTTTCTCAAAGATGCCTGGCTTCCTGGGCTGAGGGGTCATCCCAGCCCCCACGAGCACTACTGTCTCCACCCAAGGCTGAGCGGCAATGACCCTGATGACCCATAAATGGCTCTAAGTGGGATCTTCACACCCACCCGGGCAGCCCTCTGAATTCACAGGACTCACGCACACACGTACTTTTAATGATACTTCTGTAGGCTAAAGTGGCTGGAGAATCCGGTGCGTCTGTCAAAAAAGACTGTCCTTTGTCGCAACTCTTACCTTAGAGAAATGAAAAAAAAACCTGTGAAGAAAACATATTAAGACCTCAAGCCCCCTCACCTGTAGTGAAGAACATAGTTGAGGAAACACGCAAGATGAATGGGGCATAAATACACATGTGGAATGAGACTGCTGGGGCAGGTGCTGTTCTCCCCTCCTCTATTCGCTCTGTCCACCCCCAAGTCTGGGCAGACACCCCCCCCCACCCCGCCTGCTCAGCACTACTGCAGAAGCAGGTCAGTGGTTCTGCTCCCCGCAACTGCTCCCCAACCTCAGGTGGGCCCTGGCAAGACCAGCTGTCCCCTGCGGCAAGGAAACGGAGGGAGGGAAGGAGCCAGGAGCAGGGGCTGGCAGGGGTGGAGCCCAAGCTACCCTGGGAATGTGCTGGACTAGGTCTGGCAAGTCCCTGGTCCCAGAACAGTCACATAATGGCCACTGTGTACTGATTTTCACAGGCTGTTCTTGAGTCTTCCCTGCCCCAGGGGATGCTCCCTGGCTGGGACCCCTTTCCTCTCCCTGTGCTCCAAGAACAGGCATTACTGTCCACAGAGCTGCTTTCTGAGGCTTCCTGGGTCTCCTCTCGTGTCATCTCTGCAACTCCCCCGTTACCACCCGCTCTTACAGATGAGGCCCTCGGGGCCTGGGGCCTCCAGCTAGCAGCGGGAGAGCAGGACTCCGCAGCTGGGGCGGCGACCCCAGAGCCTCAGGGCTGTCGGGCCGGGGCAGGGCTGAGAATCGCAGTGCCAGAGAGGCAGCACCTCCTGCCACGGAGTTCCCAGCATGGCCTGGAGTGTGTGCCTTCACACCTTCCTGTTCCCAGCAATCTGCCTTTGCTCCCACTGGACAAAAGAGCTTGGGGGAGGGGGTGTTTCACAGGACCTCACAGCTTTGTCCTCCTTTCCAGTGTATGACAGCACTAACCACCCTTCTCTGATGCTCGCTGGCCTCATGGTTTCAGCTAGAAGTGAGGCTTGGGGCCACGGAACTTGTCACACAGGCCTGCTCACTAGAAGGCACATCATCCTCTGCGCTTGTGACTGACAGCACCAGCACTTGGCCCTCTGCTTTGCTATTGTCTACTGGAAAGTACTCAGACTTCCCCTTCTTTGAGAAGAATGGCCCTAAAAAGAAAAATCTGGCTGAAGCTGGAGCCAGGCAGGTGGGCAGACACCCCCCGCCCCCCAACTTCCTCGCTCTTTCCCATTCTCTGCCAGGCATCCCCCTCATCTCTTGCCTACCCCTCCTGTCCTGGGGACCTGACTCGGGCAGCGGCACGGGGGGAGCCTGGTGGCAGAGAGTGTGCCAGGACGCCACTGCCCACCCACTCATTCGCATGCTGGGCGTCCACCTGCCTCGAGGCGCCTGTGAGCCGCAGACGCTTGCTCCCACACTTGGAGGGAAAGGGGGGGAAACTCAGCACCACGGCTGGTCGGCACAGACAGGTTCATCTTCCTGGGTGTTTGTACCCTCCCTAAGGAAGCAGCTGGAGTTTCCGTGTCTCGCGGGGAAAACACAGAGCAGGGTCAGGTTTCAGGACAGGGGAGCAAGTGAGGAAGGCTACCGGGATCCGCTCCTGGGTGTCAGGGTTCTCTGAGCAGTGGAGCAGCCGCTCAGTCCCTCCTCTCTCCACCCCCCTGCTCTCCCCACCCCCTGCTCTCTCCACCCCTCTGGCAATCTCATCTGCAGGGGCACATCCCACGACATTCCTGAGCCTGCTGACAAACCCAAGGCCTCCCCTGCTTTGAGACCCAGCATGCGAGAGGGAACCCGGCCCTGCTCACACTGCCTACTGTGTTCACTGCTTCTCAGGGATGTCCCCGTCTCCTAGATGGCTCTGACATCTGCTGCCTTTCTCCCCACCCATCAAATCCTGTTACCTTCCTGCTCGTGTGTCCCTCCCCTTCCATGCCAATGCCCAGGCCTGGGGCAAGTCCTAACCTCCTCCCCACACTCCCCTGCAGGGCCAAAGGCCTCCCTTCTCAGCACTCCCCCACGTGCCCTCGCAAAGTCTCGGTTTCTCATTTCCTAATCCCTGAAGGCCCAGCTCCCAGGCTTGGCTGCAAAGCTGTCCATGCCTGGGCTCCAGCCTGCCTTCCAGCCTTCTCCCCAGCCTTCCCTGAAGCCCAGGCCCCTCTGCTGACGCTCCCACCTCCACCACTTCCACGCGTCACAGGCTCAGCTAACTTAAGCTAAGTTCAGCTCTACCTCGGGGAAACAGATTTGGAGGCAGGTGTCATTTAGAGCGTGGGTGGCCCTGCCGACCATGCCGCTCAGCAGGCTGACACCCAAGAGTGACTACAGAATCGGGAGGGCGTCAACCACCACCTTCAGTCTTGTTGCTGCTCATAGAGTGTCTGGAGGGGACCCAGAGGACTCTGGTACTAAAAGGGAAGCATTTTTCATGCACAAGGGCCCCTGTAGGCAGGCCAACTCCCTCATCTAGGGCCGAGAAAGACAGGGCCGTCCGCACTGTGCTGGACCTCCTGGGAGGCAGGAGGTCTTCCTAAGGGTTTTTGAGGCTAATTCTGTTCATGACTTTCACCCCAGAACCTAATTCCTGTCTGAGACAGGACCCCAGCACACACCTTGGCATTTCCACCTCCTGTCCCCCTCCTTGGTGAATTCCTATCCTGGGGCCCCCCAGCACATCCCTGACCAGTCTTCACCCCGCCTTCCTGGCCCCACCCCGCCACCCCACTCACACTGAGGTCTGCTTGCTCCCCTGGCAACATGACTGCACAGTTTAAGGTTTCTCTCAGCTTCAGGGGAGTTCCTGAGTGTGTACTCTTTGTCTGCTGTCCCCTTGTCCAGAGTTGTCCCCGTGGTGGGTGAGTGGGGTGTGAAGGACCCGTCTGGCAGTGGCGGGCTGGGACCGGCGTTTGGACTCACCCACCTATGTGTGGGTCCAAAGGCACTTTTCCGAGGAGCGGGATCTTCAGATCCTGGCACATGACCTCCGCACCGCCCGTTGTTGGTGGAAATATCTGAGATTCTTTCTGTGAGGCAAATTAAAAGAGGAACAATGAGGATTTTGTTTCAGAATCATTAAAAATGGACCACATTTTAAAGCAACCTAAAAAAAAAAATGGCTGTGTGAACGTGAAACATTCACCACAAGAACTTTCATTAAATCAGCAAGAGATTTTTGTGATTCCACTTCCCAAAATGACGGGGAGAAGCGGACATGGGGTCACAGAGACCCCTCTGCAGGCTTTCCTCCTCCACAGGAGGACGAACAGGTTAGCTGGGCCTCAGGCGGCCGCGCTCCCACCTTGCACTGCGGGCAGATGAAGACGCTCATGTTCTCCACCACTCCGATGACGGGCAGCTTCACCTTATGGCAGAAGTTGATCTCCTTCCGGACATCCTGGAGGGACACCTCCTGTCAAGGTTCAAAAGACCATTTGTTTCAAAGTCAAAGTCTAAGAAAGAATGTTTGCGTGGTTGCAGGGAAGGCTGGTGCGATGCAGTGGATTCACCACCATAAAGCCTTCAGCAAGTCTCTCTCCAGTGCCAACCATGTGCTGAGCCCTATTCTAGGTGCTATTTCCCCCCAAACCCTAAAAGGATAAACCTGAATGGCCAAATAGCAAACTTACCATGAAGGCACAGAAAAATGACCTTTTACAATATCCCCATGTTCTATTTTCTCATCAATATACTGCACCAAGCTGAATTGTGCAGTATTTTCTAGATTGGGGGACAGCAAAGTATGGCCTGTGGGCCCAGTCTGGATGTCTGCTTTTGTTTTTGTTAAGAGCTATTTATGGGGGGGGTGGGGAGACTCTCAAGCAGGCTCCGCACACCCAGCATGGAGCCTGACATGGGGCTTGATCTCATGACCTGAGATCATGACCTGAACTGAAACCTAGAGTTGGACGCTTAACTGAGTCACCCAGGCACCCTTATCTGTTTTCTACAAACACTTCTGGACAGAGCCCTGCCCGCTCCTCTACATACCATCACTGGCTGCTTTTGTCCTACAGTGGGGCCTTTGCGACAGAGGCCATGTGGTTCACAAAGCCTAAAGTACTTACTATCCGGCCCTTTATAGAAAAAGTTTGCTAACCTCTGATCTAGACTATTATGAATGCAAACAACTTTATGGACAAGAAGAAAATAAGGAACATTCCCATATTTAGACCAAATTCACTTCGGAACTCTAAAAGCTCCTTTTACAGTAATAAGTAGCGTAGCATCCTGGCTTGGTACCATCTCTACTTCCCCCTGGCTCTTAGGGTCCCAGACACACTATTCCTAGCTTGCTGTTGTCATGTACGGTCACACGCCAGCCTCTGTGGCTCTAACACTCCTGGGGTCCCAGACGTGCAAGGCTTCGAGTCACCGATTTCTGGAGGCACACACTTGGTTCTCAGTCGCTTGGAGACGGAGGTACAGACACAAAGGCGTTTAGCTATAGAAAATAAGCTGGTATCAACTGTATTAGTCTCTGCACCTCACTGCACCTCTGCGGTTCTCTCCTTAGTGGTCCTGTAAGTCAAGGCCCTGCTTTGTCAAAAAGGACCCCCAAAAGAGAGCCTCCTGCCTGGGCCAGCGGCTGTGAAGGGCTCTGAGAAGGTGGGTGACCCTACTGTTAAGTCACTCTCTCCAGAGAAGCTCCACACAGAGCGCACGCGAATGCAGAGTGTCCTCCCACGGCTTCCCGGAGGAAGGCCAGCATCTGCTTGGTGTGTTTCCCTCTTGAACCCAAGGGGACGCCGTGCTCGCTTTCATAATAAATGTGAAGAGGCCATCTTTGTGCCAGCTGGATTTTTGTTGTTTCTTAATATTTTAGAGTGGTTTTATGTTCACAGCAAAACTGAGCAGAAACAGTTCCCGTATGCCCCCTGTCCCCATACCCATACACCTCCCCGCTACCAACATCCCCCATTGCAGTGCTCCGTTCCAAATGGATTGTTTTCCTTATAGGTCACTTGTTTGGGACCCGCCCTCGACAGTACCGCTGCTCTGAAGCGGGGCTCAAACACTCGGTAAAAATTCAAAAACACTGTTAAGTCCATCTTCACTACCACCCCCTGGGCCAGGTGCTCCCCACCTCTCGCCACTTAAGTGGTGTCCTGCCATTCCATGTGCTCCCAAGACCCTCTCCACAGGGCACCAGAGTGATGTCCCACACTCATCCCATCATAGCACTCCCCGCCCCGGCACCTTCACGTGGCCCTCGGTGCCTGTCACACGTTGTTGGAGCCCCGTGTGTGCCTCGTGTCTGGCACCCGGCTTCCTCCGTGAGCCGCAGAGGCCGTAAGGGAGGACTGGCCTGTTTCTTCCCTGGTGCCAGGCACGGGGCCCACACAGAGCTGGTGCTCCGAGAAGGTTTCCTGAAGCGTGAGGGGTGGTACTGACGGATTCACAGACAGACAAAAGCCTCCTCTGTTGTGCTTTCTTAGGAGTGAAGAAGAGTATGGTGAAAGAAGGTACAACTGAACGGGATCAGCTATGGCTTTCCTGGCAACGACAATAAAGCCCGTTGCAGACGGGACTGCGTTTGTTCACTGCTGGATTCACTCCAGAGGACAGCCCTGCTCTCTCCTCAGTTTGGGCTCAGCACGGGCTCTGCATGACTGGAACAGGAACTGGGCCTTGCTGAAGGGGCAAGGACTGCAGCGGCTGACCCAGCCATTGGTCTATACCCCAGGCTGGCTCTATGGACAACCGGGAAAGGCGCAGGGAAGTGGAAATGCAGGTGGTGGGGACTGATGCGTGAGCACAGTAAGGGTGACGTGACCACGAGGGACAAGCTGGACTGTAAAGGTACCAGTGGTCTTGCTGGCTCTGTAAAGGAAATGTGAAGGGCAATTCTGAGCCACTACCGTTTCCACCTATGAACAGAAATAACTGTGGAATGATTATTTGTCAACAGCAAATGCCTCGACCAAAGATAAAGCTTTTAACAAAGTTTCTGTCGATCCACACAGGGCTGTTGGGGCACATGTTCTGAGGAGCTGCTTCGAGAAAAGGGTCTCGAGGCTGTACGAGAAAGGAACGTTCGGACGCGGCCGAGTGTGCGGCCAGCCCCCCTGGGCGCTCGCTCACCTGAGGCGTGGTGATTATCACCGCCCCATCGATGTGTGCCGCTGACAGGTACTGGACAGCCGACAGGTGTTCGTCCGACGTGCCAGGCGGGGTATCCACGATGAGGTAGTCCACCTCTCCCCAGTCCACGTCACGAAGGAACTGCTTGATCATGCCTGCAGAGAGACACAGAGAGAGAGACAGACAGACGGTGCCGCCTTTTTTCCGCACTTACAACTGTGCAGAGGCACCTTGCGCTCTTCACGTACACCTGGCCTGTGCTCTGAATCAGGATGTCTGCCCATGTCTGGAGACGTTTCTGGCTGTCACGATGGGGGTGGGGGTGCCACTGGCATCTAGTGGGTAGAGGCCGGGGTGCCACCAACGTCCTGCAACGTGGAGCACAGTCCACCCCTCCCCTAACAGAGAATTATCTGGCCCCGAAAGGCAACAGTGCAAAGGCTGAGGCGCCCTGCCCATAAAGGACAGTTCTGCATGGTCTCCTTACGCCTCCCTGCCCAGCCAGCCTGCTAGGATTTCACCTCACACACTTCCTGGACATAAATAAGCTACTAGAAAACCACAGTAAAAACGACTTCAGAGTTACCGAGGCTTCAAAGATAGAAAAACTCACAGCAGACGTTACATATTATAAAACAATTTCTGTCGGCTCTCTATTAGCTCTCTTCAAGCGGTGAAGACAAAGGCAACCAGATGCTTAACCACGACCCTCTGCAAACCCCAGCAGAGGACTGTTGCCATCCTGACGGCACAGGCTGTAGAGGAGACCTAGAGCAGTTCTGCTCTTGGAAGATCGTGCTCACAGAGAAAAAGCAGAGTGGCAAACCATTTTTCTTTGGTCCCCTCCAGATAACGGCGTCGTCAGGACTGCTGAGCAGGAAACCCACCGACATCACCCCCAGGTTGTCTTCCACAAACTGGAGAGGATGAAGCAAAGAACACTTAAAACCACAGCACAGGGCACTTCTTTGCCGTTTATTGGAGCTCAGACTGAAAAAGCCATTTTGAGAACAAAACGACCATGTGATCTCTGGGTCTATTCATTTTTTGAATCCACAAATTATTTTGGGGGAAGAAGGGTTACCATACTGGGGGACCTGAACCCTGGGACCGTGTGCTCCAGTGCAGGAACCTCGGCAGAACCACTGCCCTTGCCTGGGCTTGCAAACTGTGGCCCACCTCCGGGTTTTCTATGAAGTTTTACTGGAACACAGCCACGGTCATTCATTTACATATTATGACTTTCACACTACAACGGTGGGTAGTGTGTGGCCCATACACTGAAAATATGTACCGTCTGACCCTTTATAGAAACAGTCTGCCAATCCCTGATCTTACACCTGTGTTCCCTGAGCCTAGACAAGTGCCCCAATCAGTACCTGCTGACAGATAAACACTTGGGTTGAGGAAGGCGGTGCCAGCCCAAACCATATCCGTTCTGAACCCAAGACTCAGAGCACACAGCCTTGCTAGTAAGGCAAAGGTGTGAGAACTCACCACTGGAGACCAGCCCGAGCCACTCTGGTGAACCTGCAGGAACATGAACACCGACGTTCAATGGTAAGAAATTAGGCGCCATGTGCATACTTCTCACCCACATAGATTTACACGTTAGGAAGACAATTTTATAAAATACAATTCACTGTCTTAAATGCTACCACTCCACTCTTCCTAGACAGTGAGCAGCTGGGGGGGAGGCAGTGAGGGACAGAGCTGTATTTCCTACCCCCTCCCCACCCCCAGGCTGGGTTACTTTGAAACTGCTGAGATAGATCCAGTCAGGGAACCCAGCCTGGCTGAGTTCACGTATCATCTAGGGTGGAAGGTATGTGACAAGCGGGGCGAGAATCAGGTGGGGGTTGCTGAGGAAACGCAGTGGTTGTCGTGTGGCAAGGCCGCCTCTGTGGGAGTCCAGGAGTGAAAGGGTTTCACTCTTGCCCTGTCCGGGGCCTGAGCGTCCGTGCTGGTCTGCTGAACTCCCCCCACCCGGGGATGGGGGCCAACAGGAAGCTCATGGGCCACCTGGAGATTCAGACTCTCTCCTTACAGCAGGTGTTCAGTCAGAGTCGGCATTCAACTCTGCGCTGCCTCCTCATCGTGAGACTAGAACTGACTCAACTTCCGACTACACATGTCTTAGCAAGTGGGCTTTAGAGCAACCTAGGAGCCGAAACAGCCCATATCCTTGAAGAAGTCTTACTTTTTTATACAGCTCTACGGAAAACTTATTCACATACGACACCAGCCTCCCATTCAAAGCATACAAGTCAGTGGCTTTTGAGATATTCCTAGAGCTGGGCACCCACCACCAGTCAGTTTGGGCACATTGTCACCACTCCAGGAAGCCCCGTGACGGTCACACCCAGTCCTTTACATCCGACACCCCCGCCGCCCTCCCAGGCCCAGGTGACCCCCATCTCCTGTCTCCACAGATGGGCCTGTTCTGGACACTTCACAGAAACGCAACTCTAGGATATGTCATCTTGGGTGACTGGCTTTAAGGTCTTTTTGATTTGTATGTACGTTTTAAGTCCCAGAACAGTTAGCGTGCCGCGTCGCATCCATTTCGGAGGTGTGACACAGCGATGCCACAGGTCCACGCGTGTCCGTGCTCATCACAGGGGTGTATGCTTAACCCTCCGCGCCTAGTTCACCCAGCTCTTACTGAGCACCAACCCGTCATTCCTACGGAAACTCATTCTCCACGGTGGCAGGCTTGAGAAAGGGACAAATGAAATGACCCATAGTACAGGAGAAGAAAACAGCACAACTTCCGTTTTCTCTCACCGCGTAAACACGTCAGCGTCTACGAAACACCCGCGTACGGGTACAGTCAGCGCTAGCTGGACAGAGCTCACAGGTCAACATGCTCGTTACTGATGGGCATGGGCGCAGACGTGCCTGCAGCTCTGCCTCTACCCTGGACGGCGTCACGCCCTTCCCAGCACCCTCAGCAGCACATCCCAAGCCCCGAGGAGTCCACAGGCCTGGCCTGTCTGCTTCTGGCTCCTGTGCAGCCACCCTCCCTTCGTCCCTCTGCCACTAGTCCTTCCGTGGAGGACACGCCTGCTTCAGTGCTCCTGCACTTGCTCCCTGGCCCAGAAGGCTCTTCCCTGGCTCTCCACAGCAGAGTGCCCTTGACCACACCCTTGCTCGCCCTGACCCCTTACCCCCTTATTTTCTACTATCAGCTGCCCCTTCCCACTGGGGCCGGGGGCTTTATCTGCCCCGCTCACCACTGTACCCCAGCACCCAGGAGGGCCCGGCAGTTACATAGAGAATGAACCCTGGGAACATCCTGGCCCCCCAGCCCCTTTTCAGTGCACTGCCTCGGAGGCAGACCCTTGCTGGGACAGCTTCTTGCCAGCCAGGAGGGGATGACCGGCACCTGCACGGACTGCTGTGGTGCTGTGGCCCTGTCCCCATCCCACGTCCCTCTGCCACCTCACAGTCTCAGTTCCCCGGGGGTGACCGAAAGGGCAAAAACATTCCCTTGCTTCCAGGGTACAGACCCCTAGCCAGGACTGGTCTAGCTTTCCCAGGCAGTGCGAAGTTTCCGTGTCCTACTTCTGCATTTTACTTGCTGTTTCCCTTCCTCTCTAAGGCACTGAAACTAATGCTTCTCAAATGGTGTCCGTGCACTTTATATACAGTCCCAACCCCCCAAGCTCACAGATGGGACGGGTAAATGTTTATCTGGTTTCAGCACGGCCACGTTAAAAACGCATGGCTACAAAAAACGCATGGCTCTGCTAACCCCTTTGTGTGTGATGAGTAGTCCGGAGCTATGGGTGCCGTGAGAATGCTTTCCTGCGGTTCCCGCTATAGTTAGTACCTGTTCTCCTTCCAATCCCATTATCTTGGGAATTGACGGCCCACATATGTCAATGTCCAGAAGAGCGACCTGGAAACAAGCAGAGACCAGAGCAGTGACACAACTGAACATACGACCTTCCAGATGTGCACCATTGGGAGGGCAACAGCGTTTGAGAAAGGGGAGAAGATGGAAAGAAATGGAGTCAAGCGAGAACCGAGTGGAATCCTGGGGGA
Source organism: Ursus arctos (assembly GCF_023065955.2). Lineage (NCBI taxonomy): Eukaryota > Metazoa > Chordata > Mammalia > Carnivora > Ursidae > Ursus > Ursus arctos. Next base: position 74,043,095 of record NW_026622874.1, on the reverse strand, counting down.
GTTCCAACATTTATCTTCCAGGCCATGGCCACACAGTCTCAGACTCCTGAAGAGAGCTTGGCAAAGCACAGCAACACCACGGACTTCCACCCTCCCCCCGTCCAAGTCTGGCCAACTCCGGGGTGATCTTCTGGACCCGGGGTCAGGTCCTTTAAAGATCCCAGCCCAGCCACCGTTCACTTGGCCTTTACCACGTGCCTGAGGGGCGGGTATGGTCATCCCGGCTCTACAGAAGAGGAAATGGAGGTTGGAGAGGCCCAGGGACTTGTTCAGTAAGCAAGCAGCAGAGCTAGGATGCACCCAAGGTCTGGCGACCCCAACACCAGGGCTCTTTCCACTGCCCCGCAGGGCCTGGAGAGGAGAGCCAGAGTGGAACCTGCCCCCGAGCTCTGACCGAGCCCCACTGTGCTGTGATCCTGAAGGTTAATGATGGCTTAACTTCATCTTCTAAAAAGATGACAAGAAGGAAGTCTAGAGAAGCTCTTTGCTAGTGATCTGCGCAGCTGGAATGACTCCTTCCACCCCAAGCACCCTGCTTTCTCAGTGTGATAAATGAGGAGATCTGAGACAGTCTTTAGGAACCCGCTGAAGAGCAGGGTTAATATTCATCTTGAAAGCTCAAATGTCAAGCATCCAAAGTGCAGCACATCTGGGTAACTTTTTAACTTGCCCTAAATTCGTTTCTTGCTTCCCTCTTCACAGCTCTCTGCAAACCCGTCTCCTGCTTCCTCACCCGGCACCCCCGTGATCAGGAAAACTTTTCATCCTGAGCTCAGCCGCTTGCCTCCCCCGCCCTCTGCTGGACCACTTGAAGAACGCAACAGAACGACGCGCAGGCCGAAAACCTGGCTTCCTTCACCTTCTTGACAGCAAGGCTGGAGTGCGTTAATGATCCACAAACGTTTTACCTCAGAGCCTCACAATGTGAGAAACCACACCGTTACTACCACCCTAACAGACTTAACGGTACTCTCGGTTTCTAGACACTCTGTCTCTGTGCCCTTTCTTTCAGAAACAATTTACTGTTTCAAGGAACTACGCTTCCCACAGCCAAGGGGGTGAATTTTAAGTGAAATGATGCAAGGATGCAGGGACAAATCGCAGGCACTCACTCCCGTGGTGGTACCCAGAAAGGCTGTGACATGTCCCTACTATGCAGACCTCCGAGGGGCTCTGTGCCCTGTCCCTTTCAGACTTCCTGTTGAACCTGTCACTACCCTAATATCCATCCAACTGATTCCTTTCTGCTCAGGCCAGAGAACCTGTGCAGAGAGAAATGTGCCCGAGTACATTCTACCAGGGCCTCTGTGGAAGCAGCTAGCAACCTGATGAGACAAGCAGGTTTTGCCACACCTCTCTCCCAGCCAAAGAGTGGTGGAACAGGGTGCTGTCAGGATCCAAAACTTTCCCCTTAAGCAAATCCCCAAACTTCCCCTTAAGAGGCCCTGGGAGACGGGCTCTAGTCCTGACTTTTGGCACTCCAGGGCTGTGTCACCTCATACAAACTGCTTCCGTCGGAGCCTCTGATCTGTCAAACAAGGTTCAGAAGATCATCAGGCCCTTTCCAGCCCCAAAGTCTACCAGCCCCAGAGACGGGCCTCAGACACTTCAGTCCGGAAGCCCCCAGAGCAGACATGTTAATGCTACAGCTCATCTTTCAGATCACAAGGCAAGACGACCACCTGGTCACTTGTGGGAGCTGGTGACCCTGCCCTGGAAAAACAGCCCGTGAGTCGGCGGTGTCTCCTAGCTCAGGTGTTAACTAAGGCTCCTGCGTCCTTCACCACAACTCACACCCCCCCAGCCTACCTGCTCCCTCTGGGCTCATGCCTTCTGCTAACGAGCTGCTGGACACCTGCCTGCCTTGAGCCCGAACCCAGGACAGCCCTGCTCAGAGCTAGGCATGAGCTTGCAGCAGGTCGCAGACAGAAAAGGCACCGGGCGTTTCCCTCCCGAATTTAGGGAAGGAAGGAATGTGTGCTACTTGAGATCAACCAACCAGACGGACTCAGGTCTACTGTCTGTCAATATCCCGCACCCCTTGGAGACAGTGGTGTTTTCAGTCAGGAGTAGGATCTGTGAGGAAATAGTTTCCTAAGTCCGGACTTTTTTTCAGTAAGCCACCACTGCATAAAGAAATCCAGCTTCTCCAGTCGTACTTCCACAACGGATGGTGCATTTTCCTTTAGTTGCAAAGTCCAGGCAACTACTTCACGACAGAATTATACAGAAGCACCATTATATATAAACAGCTCTCTATTTCCAAGTGGTTACTTGCATCTGGCCTGGTTAAAGCCCATCTTCAGAGAGCTGCTTAAGAAAACAGAGCAGATGAACACGGGGGAAGGGAAGGAAAAAGAAAATGAAATCACAGAGGGAGACAGACAAACCGTAAGAGACTCTTAACTCTAGGAAACAAACTGAAGGTTGCTGGGGAGAAGGTCGGTGGGGAGATGGAGTCACCGAGCGATGGGCATTAAGGACATTTCATGTAGGGAGCACTGGGTGTTGTATGCAACTGATGAATCACGAGATTCTACCCTGAAACTAATAATACATTAACTGATTCTCAATTAAAAAAATTAATGCACACACATACACAAAATAGAACATGCCTGACAGCTTCTAAAAAGCAAAGAGCATTCTGGGTGATACGGACACTCTCTCAGAGGAATAATCAGTGTTTGGCCAACAGGCCAATACACATTTGACCCTCAAATGGCAGGAGACTGTTGATTAACAGAAGAATAAACGAACAAGTGGATTCTCCACCCGCTCAGCACTGTAGCTGGTGGGGGTAGGCTGCGAAGCCGGCGCTAAAGCAAAAATGACCACCACCTCTCCCCCACGTTCCAGTTAGTGGATAAAGTAACGGTGACCGCGGCCACCGACATTTACTGAGCACTTATACACCTCAGACACCATGCTGAGCATTTTACAGTTACCTGCATTACCTCACTGGCTCCTGACTCTCATTTTACAGGGAAAACTGAGGCAGAGAGCCTGGCAACCCGCCCAAGGTCCCAGAAGTGGCGTGGGCGAACTGGGATGTGAACCCACGCAGTCTCAGCCCAGAGCCTGTATTCCTGGCCACCACGCTGTACTGTGCTGGTGGCCACCCTGCCCCAGATGCTTAGTCGGGCTCTGACTGCCCCTCTTCCCCAAAGTGGCCAGCCCCTGCTTTGTCCATCTCCCTGACTCCGCCCCTATTTGTCCTGTGGCACTTGCTGCACCGGCTGTCCTGATCTGCATCCTCGGGGCTGCTCACGGAGACACGAACACCACCTCGCGTCTGGCTTCCTGTCCCCTCTAATGGTACTCAATCACACACTCGGCTGTCATCACGATGCTCCCAGAGCAACGCCTCTTTGCTTGCCGAATGTCTTACCAGGTCATTCAAAGCCTCCCCGGTCTGGCTCAGCCTCCTCCTCGGCCCCTTCACTGGAGGAGCCCCACCAGCCTGCCTGCCACACACACATTTCATCTGTCCTCACCACAGTCCAGAGGCCGCCTTCTCTAAGCCCGGGTGTCCCTCCCAGGCTGCTTTCCCCTGTCCCAAATCCCTGGAGCACGTCTTGGATGGTGGATGCCAGATTTCAGAGCCCCCCACCCAGGCCAGCAGGAACAGCTCTACCATTCTAACATGATCAGAAGAGAAATGAGCAAGAAGGGAGGATTCATAGCCCGGGTGAGTGAGAGGAACGCCGAACATTACAGATCACCAAGTCCAGCCTATTCACTCCCAAGCAGGCTGCGGCTCGCCCCGGGTTTCAGTCTTCCTGCACAGACGCACTTCCCCAGCCAGCACCAGTGTTTCTGGGGCTACAAACCAAACCAGGGGCCAGTCAACTACAACCCGGGGGCCAAACCCAGCCTGCTACCTGTTTTTGTACAGCCCACAAGGTAAGAACGGTTGTTACGTTCTTAGAAGGCTGGGGGGCAGGGGGGGAAATAAAAAAAAGTCTATTTCGTGATGTAAAAATTATATGAAATTTAATGACAATAAAGTTGTGTTAGAACACACAGGGGAGTTTGTTTGTTTACAGATCATTTATGGCTGCTTTCCTGTTGGAGGGCAGGACTTAACAGTTGCCATAGGAACTGTACGGCCAGCAAAACCGAAAATATTCACCATCTGGCTCTTCACACAAAAAGTTTGCCCGGCCTTGAAGCAAACTTAATTTCTTAATGCAGTGATTTGGAAACTGTATTCCCGGAGTCCTCGGATACTGGTGAGGTGTCTCAGGGGCCTGTGTGTGTCCTGAGCACATGTCACAATGGTGGCTACAGCCTCTGCGTGCTGCGTAGCTGGCTTTTTTGCGGAGAAAAATCAAGCCTTATGTTGAGATCTTATGGTGCTATTTCACTTATGTAGAATGGTTTATCTACTACAGGCACACAACACTGACATTTACGCAGCTTTTGGAGTTTTAAAATATAACAAGCAATGTGTGGCAGTTTTGAAATTTCAATACTAGATTAAATGTACCTCTACAGCCCCTTTTAGCACTTTTTTTGTTTTAAGTCAAACAAAAGTGAAGGGCCATTTATCAGAAAAGAAATCTGAACTGAACGTCAGCCATTGTATATAAAAATAATATTCAAAATGCATGAAAAGAAAAATGCTCAGAAATAAGTCAATGTATGAAGAAGGCACGACGACCATGGGAAGAACTGAAATGGGAAGAAACAGTTTTCAACGTGAACAAAACACAACTGCTTTCCTGTGTTACGCAGAACTCCTCTGCAGGCCCTGAACCGTGTCCTGAGACGCAAGAGGGCAGTTAGTTGGCAATTCCCGTCCAGAGGGTAGCAGGCTAACCCAGGGCACACACAGCGCTGGCACACAAATCCTCAGCCAGGTCTCTCGTTTCGGGGGTCAATCTATCAGATAGCTGGATTCTAAGAGACATCCATGTGCTCTTGCAGTTCTGATGTGTAAGCATTTTTTCACTGGAATTTTAAACAAAATTTCAGTTTGGAAGAAAACGAAGATGGAATGTGTTCTGTGCTTAAAAAAAAAAAACAGAAACCACAGTATTCATGGTTTTATTAGCTATCAAGCGGTAATAAAGTGAATACTGGGATCACTTTAGAAAAGTGATCAATACAAAATTATCACGAGTCCAGTGAATAACCGAAGGTATTTTTAAAATCACAGGTACTGTCAATTTCCATTCGAGCTTTGTGGTAAAAAGTATTTTATTCTTCCTCATCACACCACACCTTTCATTAAAGCTGAAATCCAGAAAGCAGCTGGATTTTCACTGGGCATTTGTGGAGTTTTTGTGTACATGTGTATACTTGGGTACCAGCAAGTGGCCCAGTTCAAGGGGTTGGCAAGTGTTTTCTTCCTCAAGAGTGAAACAGAAAATACACTTGACCTTTGAACAAGGTGGAGTTTAGGGTTGACCCCTGTACAGTTGAAAATCCATGTGTAACTACTGACTCCACCAAAATTTAACTACTAATAGCCTGTTGACCCGAAGTCTTATAGGTAACAGTCGATCAGCACATATTGGTTCGTTGTATCCATTATACACTGTGCTCTTATACTACAGTAACCTAGAGAAAAAAAAGTTACTAAAAAAAATCCTAAGGGGAAAAAAATACATTTATAGTACTATAAAAAAATCCACATATAAATGGAACCATGCAGTTCAAACCCACGTTGTTCAAGGGTCAACTTTATTTTAGGCTTTGTGGGCAAAATCAAGGATACTATAAACCAATTTAAAAGCAACCGTTTATAAATGTAAAAATCATTCTTAGATCACAGGCCACAAAATGGCAAGAGAAGAGCTGAATCTGCCCATGGGCTAATGTTTGCAAACCTCTGGCCTAGAAACAGGCAGAAAGGGGCCAAGAGAAAAAAGTCTGAACTTAACAAAATGATCAGCATGCCAAAAGACATGTACACCTGCTACGCATTTCCATAGAGAATCTCATGAAACATTTCATTTCACTGCATAGCTGCCATTCGTTTCCTCCTCCTCTCTGCAAGGATCTGGATTCCCAAGAGGCCAATTCAACTTAGTCTAAGCAATCAGTTCTCCAGAAAGCATCACGCACCCTCACATGGGAGCCTCTCTGAGTTTTTCCCAAGGTCTTACCTGCGTGTTTTCATCCTCTGCTAGGCCGTGGGCAAGGTGGGCACTAAATGTGCTTTTTCCAACACCACCTTTTCCAGATAACACCAAGATTTTGTGTTTCACGGTCTTCATTTTCTCTTTGATTTCTTCTATGGCTGCAAAGAAAGCAATCAGGTGATGAAGTCCCTGACTAAATTTCAAGTGTCACTTTTCCAATGGACTAGTAGGAGCTAAATAATTGGGGCTATTTCAAGCGACTGTGTGTGAAGTACCACCCAGTAAGTACTATAAAGATAATAAATCTATTATCATCTCTGAAATTTTATTTATTGGTTTACTTGTCTGTCTTCTCTTGCTAGAACATAAGCTCCATGAGAATAGAGACTAGCTGAAATGTTCACTGCTATATTCCCAGCTCCAGAAGAGCTTCACACATAGTAATGGTTCCCAACCTGACAGCAAAAGCTGCCTGGGGACATTTTTGGTTGTCACAAGGAAGGCGTGCTACTGGTACATAATGGGTAGAGATGCTGTTAAATATCTAACAATGCGGGGCGCCTGGGTGGCACAGTTGGTTAAGTGTCCGACTCTTGGTTTTGGCTCTGGTCATGATCTCAGGGTCATGAGACTGAGCCCTATGTTGCGCTTTGCGCTCTACTCAGCACAGAGTCTGCTGGAGATTCTCTCCCTGTCCCTTTGCCCCTCCCCCTGCTCCTGTTCTCGCTCTCTCAAATAAATTAAAAAAAAAAAAAAAAAGTCTAACAATGCTCAGGACAGCATCCCACCCCAAAGATTTATCCAGATCCAAATGTCAGTAGTGCCAAGGTTGAGAATCCCTGACAAATAGCAGGCATTTATGACGACCAGTCACAGATAACTATCACAGATTATACATATGCTGTACCTTCGACATTTCACCTTACTTCAATTCTTTAAAATACTACCATGAGGTAACTATTCTACCCGCCCCTTATTTAAAAAGTACGTTCCAAGTGGCATCTGACTCTTGGTTTCTGCTCAGATCATAATCTCAGGGTCCTGGAATCAAGCCCGAGGTCTGGCTCTCCACTCAGTAGGGAGTCTCTTGGGATTCTCTTCCTCTCCTTCTTCCCCTCTCCTGCTTGTGAGCGTACGCTCTCTCAAAAAAGTTGGTTCTAAGCACACTGTGGGTCTTGAACTCATGACCCTGACATCAAGAGTGGCATGCTCTATGGACTGAGCCAGCCAGGTGCCCCTTGCCCCATTTTGGATAAGGAAATGGAGGCTCAGAGACCTCAGGAGTCTCGCTCAAGGTCCTACTGTTTGCAGGACCCAGAAATCAAACCTGAGCCTCTCTTCGAACTCCTTCAAAATTCTCCCAGCCTCCCGCTTTTTAAGATCCTTTTACTAAGTCCCCAGAGTCTTTCCCACCCTCCGATTTGTCCTTTGTCATACTTATCGCTGCGATGATTTATTTGCTTGCTCACTTGATTATGGCGGGTCTCCCCTATTAAACTAACGTCTACTAGGGCAGTGACCTCATCTCTCTCATTCACAGCTGTATCCCCAGCACAGAGCACTGTGTCCAGGAGGCGAACACATATTTCTATTAAATAGATAAGAGAATCGCTCCTTTTCACAAGGAGGACAATTTTGTCCAAAGAATAAGCCCAAGCAACCCCCAGTTCAAAGTCTATACCCTATTTCCTGGGACTAAGGCTTCAACCCGACCACTGTCGGTCACTGTCACTCAAACCGCTAGCCCCACCCCCTTCCCCGCCCCTCTTGAGACCCCTTTGGACTCCGTAACAGTCACTGGACCTTCAGGCTTTGCCCCATCGCACCACAACTCTCTACTCTGATAGACTTTTGCACAAGCCCGCCTCCTCTAGCCCCACCCCTCCTAAGAGGCCTCCCGGACCCGCCTCTGACATCCGGTCCTCGGTCCCACCTCTTCCTGGCTGGGCCCTTCACTTCCGGCTCAGGCCCTGCCCCTTCCTCACCTGGGTCAGGAGCGGCGCCGGCTCCGGAAGCACAGAGTCGCTGGTTGGGGCAGCCCTGACATGAGGCCCCTCGGCCCGCCTGGGCGCTGCCGGTCCCGGGACAGCCTGCGCGGGCACAAAGTCACAGTTAGAGTGGCTCCTGTTCCTTCAGCCCCGCTACCCACACCCTCTCCGCGCACTCACCCTGAGGTACCTCCTCCATTCGGCTGCCTCCGACGTCTCCGCGGCCACCGGAACCCGCCCTTACGTGTTTCCGCCTCCTGGCGCCCAAGCTGGCTCTCCAGCTGCGCGAAGTCAGTCTCGGTAAGAGGACTGTGCGCAGGCGCGGACCTTGTGTCTGTCAGGTGCTTGGGGCTGGCTTCCCCCCCCCCCCCGCCGCCCCCCTTGCCCTTTAAAACTGAGCTGCGGAGATATTTCGTAAATTATTCTGCATGTAGCGCCTAGGAACAAAGACATTATTCTACATGACCTTAATGCCCTTTCATACCCAAGAAATTTGATACTGATGCAAAATTATTAGCTAACGTACACTTTATATTCAAATGTTCTCAATTGTCCCAAGTAAGACCTCCCCCCGACACACACACGGCCCATCCTGGATCCAGTCAAAAGCCACACCTTCTCTTTGTTCCCTTCATTCTATTCTAATTCAGAAGTCCTCCCCTATCCCCTTGCCATTTTTTGTCTTTCAGGACATGGATAAATTTGGATATAGCCCAGGCCATTTGCCTTATAGAATACCCCCCCCCCAGCACCTTGATTTGTCGGATAACCCCCCCCACCATGATAAGATTCAGGTTAAAAGGTTTTGGCAGAAGGCACTTGAGTAATGTGCACAACCGTGGTGTCCCAGCGGGAGGCACAGAATGCCTGTGGGTCCCCTTGTTGGTAACATGAGGGCCTGGCCACTTGGGGAAGGTAGCATCTGTCCGCCCTGCCTCTCGAGTGAATGGTACCCTTTTCCATTTGTAATGAATAAAGATTCTGAGAGGATTTCTTGAGATCCTGTGAATATCCTGTTCATCAACCTTGCACTCAGCGGTTTTAGCGTTATTCTTGCCTGAATCCGTTCTAGCAGTGTTTCCAAAATTGTGCCTTTGGGTGAGAACACAGATGGTCAAAACGTCTGAACTCCTTTCCTCAGGTCACACAGCTCCTAGCGAGGGAACCAGAGTGATGAACCTGGATCGTGGGGCTCCCGAGCCTGCACTGTCATCCGTTACACGTGGTGCCAAGTGTCTCCATACAAGGTGCTGATGCCACCAAACTGCCCTGATTCCTGTCGTCCTGGCCCCCAGCCTGGTTGGCACAGCGGATAATGAAGCAGGTAATTAGTTCTGTAAAGGCTATGACAGGAGACAACCGGGGCTATAGGAGAGAATTCCTTAAAGCTGACACCAGACTGGGACAGGGTGGTGGTGGGGGTGACAAGTGGTATTTCAGACAGGATGAACCGCATGAACAAGCCCAGAGGTCAAAGAGGAATTCACCTGTTAGGCAGGGACTGTCGTGATCTCTACTTTGCAGGTAGGAAGACAGGGTCACCGACAATGACTTGCCCAAGGTCTCAGAGCCGATAAGCAGTAGAGCTGGGATGCCAACAAAGTCTGATGTAGGGCCTGGGCTCTTGACACTATGCCATACACCTGGAGGCAGGATGCAAACTATTCTCCTTTCAGTGAAGAAGGTGAGGCTCAGAGAGGTTAAGTGGCTTGCTCAGGGTCTCGCAGCCAGAAGGCGCCACCAAACTCTTGTGACCACAGTCTCGTTCTTCCCCTCAGCCACACAGCGGAGGCCCAAGGCCAGCCCGCTTCAGATCTTCCTTACGGACGTCCCCTAAGAGCATTGCTCCCAGCTGTCTTCAGCAGCCCTGCTATCTCTAATTACCCCAGGGGCCCTCCCACTCAGCAGTCTCTCTGCTCTGAGGCAGGGAAGAAAGGTCTACCATTCTTCAAGCTCTCCCTCCCTCCTCACTTCTCCCCACAAAACTGTAAAAATGATCCCATGCCACCCTATGAAGTAAAATCAAATAAACCTCCTCTCCGCTTTGCTCCAGCTCTCTCTCCTTCTGTCTCCAGCCTAACTCCTGTCTCACTGAGGGTGGAATTTTCCATTTGTGGGAGTGGGGGCCGAAGGACAGGAACAAGGCTGCAGAGCAGATTTCCTCTGGCGCATCCTGACCCCCTCAATCAGAAGCTCAAGGGCTGGGACAGGAAATGCACATTTTACGCTCTCACCAGATAGTAGTTTTATCCACTGAAGTTTGAGAACCACTTCTGAAGAGAAGTACGCCTCAAGACTCTGTCCTTGGCCCGCTTGTCGTCACACTTTCCACAATCTTCAGTCCTTCAGGCATAGCAAACTTCTATCCACAACTCTTTCCTCAAATCAGTTCCTCCTTCTGGAGCTCTTAGAGAATGGTACCACCACTGCCCTACGTATTCAAGTTCGAAATGTGAGCATCAGCCTTGCTTCCTTCTCACCATCTCCCCTGTATCAGTTACCAACTGCTGCATAACAAGTCATAAATACACACACACACAGTGGTTAAAACGACAATGGTTTATTATTTCTCCTGAGTCTTCTCTAGCTTTACCTGGGCTCACTCATATGGCATCGTTCAGGGGGGAATGGAGGAGAAGATTTTCATTCTCATGTGTGCCTCAATTTCTCTCCATGTGGCCACTGTCTCTCCACGTGGTCGCTCATCATTCAGTGGTCTAGCCTGAGCACCCTTCCATGACAGCTGGACAAGGCTTGGAACTGGCGCAGGGTCTCTTTCTCACATTGTACTGGTCAAAGCAAGTCCCAAGGGCAGCCTAGATTCCAGAGGCAGGGAAAAAGAGGCCACATCTAGATGGGTGGAGTGGCAGGCTTGCACAAAGATGGCGGCAAAGGCTGGTGGCCATTGCTGGAAACTTTCATGATGTCTCCCTCCATGTCCAATCAGACAGCAAGTCCTGTGGCCTCACCTCTGTGTGATGTGATGGTGTAGTTCCCTAAATGGCCCCAATACGTCACCTCACTGTGAGCAGGGTCTCTGTTCTACCCCTGGACTCCGGGCTCAGGCATGTGACAGACTTTGCTAATGAGATGTTAGCCAATGTGACCTAACACAAAACAGGTACTTGCCGGTTTTCACTTTCTTCGCTTACTCCTCTGCCCTCACTATGAGAACACCTCTGGGCTAGCCTGCAGAAGGAAGACATACAGGGCCAGGCCAAGTCACCTACATGGTCTCAGCCAAGCCCATCCCAAACCAGGGACCCTGAGACACAGGAGAATCCAGCCAAGTGGTGCAGAGCCCCCAGTCAGACCCACAGGTGACCACCAGGTGTGTGAGTGAGTCCAGAAGAACCATCCAGCCAACCCACAGGCTCAGGAGCTAAATGAACACTTACTGTGTTAAGCCCCCAAGTTCGGGGTGCCAGCAGACAGCCGTCGCTGCATGACCTCATCGCCCTGCGACCCTCACCGCCTTGCAACCGTCACCGCCCTGCAACCCTCACCCTCCTTGGCCTGCAGTGGTTTCCGATCAGCCCTGCTAGGCTGTGCAGCCAGAACAGGCATCCCTCAGCCCGCAGAGGCTCAAGGCAGCAGAGATCATTTTTGGCTCCAACTACTCATACAGGTTCACGGGCACAGACCTGCTCATCGTTTCTTAGGGATACATATGACAGGAGCCCTACCGTCTCACGTTGCTACTGCATGAACACAGGCTCCAAAGGTGGAGCGCGTGAATTGTATGATCTTAAACGCTTCCACCCAGAAACAACCCCTATGCGCACAGCTTCTATCACGAGAATCGGTCACACGGTCATACCCAAAAAAGGAATAGGGAGTGCGGTCGGTGGCATGTGGCTGGAAGGAGAAGAGACCAGGAGTGGCCGGCACAGGACCGTCTCTGCTACACGTCTTACGGCCCTTTCCCCTCATGATTCAGACCGGGTCACTGCTACTCGGGCACCTTCCATGGCTCCCTATGGCCCAAGCTGGCACCAATCTTGACGTGGTTTTCGGTGGCCCCCATACTCATTTTACCTCTCCCACCCCATCTCTTGCTGCGTGGCACTGTGCACGCCGAACTCTATCTAAAACAGATCAGCAGGTATTTCCTTGGCACCCCCACCATTACTCCGTGGCCAGGTCTTTCACCATGACCGTCCTTCCCTGCTGGCCCTCCTCTGGGACAGGTCACCCCTCCGCGTCATCCCACGGAAGCCAATTCTTAGGCCCGTGGAATCCACTGCCTTCTCCTTTTCCGAACATGGCATGTTCCAGAAGTCTGAGCCCAGTTTTCCGTTTTAGTAACTCGGAAAGTGTGAATGCTGCAAACTTACCCAGAATCGGCATTTGAAAGTCTATTTACATCTCCTTTACATTTATTTAGTTTGGGGAGTTGGATAGATTTTAATTTTAAAATTTTTATTTCGGTCCCCCTGATTGAAGGTGGCAACGAGGACTAAGACAACAAAGCGAGAGCTGGAAATGTTGTCGTTTCAAATGTGGAAAACTTAGTACGTGCCAAAAGATTTAATTAGCTACATTTTAAAATGCTTTTAAAAATAAGTTTGTAAAAGTAGAGACACAGCAGAAAGATCCGTGGTTGCCAGGGGTTGGGTGGGGGAAGGGATGAACAAGCAGAGGGCTGGTTTTGAGGGCGGGGAGACTCTCCTGTGTCACATGTGATGGTTAATACTTGACATTACGCAACGTATCGAGTCTCACAGAACCTGCAACACCAAGAGTGAACTCTAACTCACACTCCGGAATTTCGTTAATAATAACGATTCCGTATTATGGTTCACCCATTGTAACAAACGACCCCCACCAACGCCAGATGTTAATAATAGGGGAAATTGGGGTGGGGAGGTAGAGAGGGAATATTCGGGAACTCTGAGCTTCCTGATATGTTTTTCCGTATGCCTAAAACTGCTCTAAAAACATTTTTTTTCTTTCAAAATTTGTTTATGCCTCCGAAGTGATTAGAGCTCAAATGTGCATTAAGAGTGCGGGGACACCTGTGTGTTTACCTTCTGTAGCTTCGTTTCTCAACCAGCTGCCCATTGTGATCACCTGGGAGATCTTAGGCCAGGCACGGGCTCCCCCACAGCCAGTTCAGTTAGAATCTTGGGTGTGGGGCCTTGGCATAGAAAGGGGTTTTGAACCCAGTTTCCGAGGTGGGGGGTGTGGTTTCTCCACACCAACAAACAACACTGGGGACGCCAGCCAGGTGTCCCACAGTTCAACTCAGCTCCTCGATTCTGAGGCTGTTCACCTGGAGATAGCGTTCGATTCCACAGGTTACAGGCTCAGTTTTACAAGACTGCTCCCCCCGAGCCGCCCCCCTGAATTAATATGTCAGTTGCAAATCCAGTTGTCACCTGTCCTTCTGACTGCCTGGCTGTAGTTTGGGGGTTCCAGTGACCCTCCCCTCCTTGGACCACAGACACCCATAAAAAGTCCAGATTGTTTTCTGACCTACTGGCTTCAAATTTGTTTTCCATGACCTACTCCCCCTTTGGATTCGACTGATTTACTAGAGCGACCCACAGAACTCAGAAAAACTTTCCACTTACCAGATGATGGTTTTTGCTGTAAAAGGATAAAATTCCAGAACAGCCAGGTGGAAGAGGTGCTTAGGGCAAGGTAATGGGGAGAGGGTGCAGGGCTCCCATGCCCCCACTGGGCACGACTCTCCCCAAACTCTGGGACGTTCACCAACCTGGAAGCTCTCCAAACTCCAAACTGCCAAGGCTTTGTCGCACAGGCACGCTTGATTAAATCATTGGCCGTTGGTGATTGGCTCAAGCTCCAGCCCTCTGAGGTCTGGGGTGGGGGGGGGAGGGGAGGAGGGACTGAAAGTTCCAACCCTCCAATCACAAGGTTGGTTCCCTGGCAACCAGCCCCCGTCCTAACCGGAGGCTCTAAAGTCGCCTCATTAACATAACAAGAGACACCTTAATCACTCTCTTAGGAAATTGTCGGGGTTCTAGGAGCTGGGTGTCGATAATTGGGAAGAGGACCCAATGTGTTTATTATAAACCACAGCATCACAGCATGTTTAAAAAACCCTCACAGTTCTTTAAAACGACTTTGTATGTCAAATGTAATATTTATTTTTTAAACGATAAAATTGTCAAAATTAAAAAAAAAAAAGGAAGAAATAAAAACCCTTGGGGTCAGACTCCCTAGGGTGGGGATGAATGAGATCGGTGAGGGCAGATGACACGCGGCCTTACAGCCCATGCCCAGAAGTCGGAGGTTGTGTTCAAATCCTGCCTCCAACTCGCATGAGCTGAATACCATTGGGCCAGTGCCTTCCCATCTGCGGCCTCGGTTTGCTAATCTGTAAAATGGGGATGTTAAAGGCATATTTCCCCCCACCGCGTGTGGTTCCTGTGGGGATAAAGCACTGTAATTCATGTAAAGCACCAAGCACAGAGCATCCAGAGAGCAAAGATCCGATACAAGCTTGTGTTTAAGTAAACTCAGGGTCATACGTGAGAGCTGCAGATGTGAGATCCGGCACCGTATTTACAAATGCAGCAACAGAAGCCTACACCGGGAAAGTTGCGCAAAATCCCTCGGCAGGTTAGTGGATGAAACAGGACTAGCGCCTGGGGCAAGCTGGTCAAACATTTAGACGCTGACTCAGCAGGACCACAGCATTTTAACCCCCTGCAGGTTGAGTAAACACTTTTTGAGGTGCCTGCAGTTCTGCCTTTCACCATTAGGTGGCGCTCTCCCCCCACATATGATGAAAGTAGTCAGGAAATGACCAAAAAATTAAGTTTAGGTGTAGGGAATTTTCTACTTCTTTCCCTGGAAACAGCAAAAATATCTAACAAAGAGCTGTCTATATGCACCGCAAAAATATCTAACAAAGAGCTGTTTATATACATTTAACTTAAAATTGAGTCAAAAAATAAGGTTCATATCGACTACATATAGGGAAGCCTACCAGTGTTAGTTAAGAGTGAGGATTCCTGAATGCCAGGTGTCTGCATTCAAATCCCAGCTCTCTGTTTACCAGCTTTCGAGTCTTTTCTTCACGCTTCAGCTTCTTCCTTCATAAAATAGCAATAATAATATTAACTACCTGAAAGGGTTAGTTGTTGGGAGGATTAAACACGTTGGCATTCCCATAGGTGCACACTCATATCTTATTGTGGCTTTAACTTGCATTTCCCTAGTGTGTAATTATGTCGAACAGCTTTTCATATGCTCATTTGCTGTTAGCGTAACTTCTTCAACGAAATGTCTGCTCAGATCCTAAGCCCATTTAAAAACATTCTTGATTGTTTCATATTGCATTTCAAGAATCCTATATATTCTGCATACAAGTCCTTCATCAATTAATTATATGTTTGGCAAATATTTTTTCCTAGTCTGTGGCTTGTCTTTTCATTCTCTTAAAGAACGTCTTTTGAAGAGCTGTTCTTAATTCCAATGAGGCCCAGTTTGTTTGTTTTTTCTCTTACGGGTTGTGTTTTTAACGTCACTTCTGAGAGATCTTTGCCGAACATAGGTCACAAAGATTTTCTGTTTCTTTCTAGAATCTTTAGAGTTTCAGACTTTATATTTAGGTCTGTGACCCATTTGGAGTTAGTCTTTGTATGTGATTTTGGTATACGGTGCAAGGTGTGGGCTGAAATTCATTTTTTAATTATATGGCTATCCAATTGTTCCAGCACCATTTGTTGAGAAGACTGGCCTTTCTCCACAGAATTAACTTTGTGCCTTTGTTGAAAATCAGTTGACTGTAAATATGTGGATATATTTCTGGATTCTTTATTCTGCATGGATCTCTTGGAAGTCTGTGCTATCCTAGTGGTCTTTGTCCATCTTTGTGCCGATACCATACTGTAGTTTTATAATGTCTTGAGGTCAGAAGGTCTAAATCCTCCTCCTTTTTGCTTTTCAAAGTTGTTTTTGGCTATTTTAGGTCCTTTGAATTTGCATTTAAATTTTAGAACCAGTTTACTAGTTTCTGCCAGGAAAAAAAAAAAAAGAGCCTGCTGGGATGTTCATTGTGGTTTGCTTTGACTCTAACCTGCAATTGGGAAAGAAGTGACATCTTAGCACTATTGAGGTTTCCGGTCCACACATGTAATGTAGCTCTCTATTTAGGTCCTTCTGTATTTCTCTCAGCAATATTTTATAGCTCTCTTTATTCCCCCAGTCTTCTGTTTCTTTTTGGAGGCTTTCTATTGCTGCATTTTCAACTTCACTGATTTTTTCTTCTTCATTGTCCCAATCTGCCTCATTATGGGCTGAATGTTTGTACCCCCACCCCAACCCCCAATTTGTATGTTGAAGCCCAGACTCCCCATGTGATGGCGTTAGGAGGTGGGCCTTGGGGAGGTGATGAGGGTGGTCATGGGGTGGGGCCTCGTGATGGGATTAGTGCCCCCTTTCTCCAGGGGAGGAAACACAGGAGAGGGACACAGAGAGAAGGTGAAGGCAGCCATCTATCAAACAGCAAGAGAGCCTCACCAGAACCCACTGTGCTGGCACCCTGATCTCGGACTTCCAGCTTCCAGAACTGTGAGAAACGTGTTCCTGAGGGCACCTGGGTGGCTCAGTCGGTCAAGCACCTGACTTCAGCTCAGGTCATGATCTCAGAGTCCTGCGATTGAGCTCCGCTCAGTGGACAGTCTGCTTGTCTCTCTCTCCCTCTCCCCCTACTTTTGCTCTTTCTCTCTCTCTCAAATAAATAAAATCTTTTTTAAAAATACACGTCTGTTGTATAAGCCCCCCAGTCCGTGGTACTCTACGGCAGCCCCGGCTGCATGAAACACGCCTGTAATCCCATCTTGTGTATTTGTCATCTCAAGACTTTGTCGTTCCATCTCCCGATGTTCAATTCAGGTGTGGGGTGTGTGTGTGTGTGTGTGTGTGTGTGTGTGTGTGTATCTGCTGTGTTTCTGCTCAACATGTCCTATCTGTGGTCTAGCTTCTTGAATACACGGAACACAGTTGTAATGTTTAAAGTGTCCTCCCCTGCTAATGCTATTATCTGTGTCATTCCTGGTTTGGTTTCAGTTGATTGACACCCCCCCCCCCCCAATCATGGATCATATTTTCCTGCTTCTTTGCCTGCCTGGTCATTTTTATTAGATGCTAGGCATTGTGCATTTTACCTTATTGAGAGCTGAAATTTTTTTTCTTTTTACAAGTATTCTTGATCTTTTCTCTGGGGCAGAGCTAATTGACTGGAAACATTTTTTATCTTTTGAGATCTGGCTTTTTGGTATTCTCTAGATAGGACCAGAGAGGCATTAAGTCCAGGGCTCATTTTGCCCTAACACCGAGGCAAAACCCTTCTGAGTATTTGACTTGATGTTGCCCGAATTATGAAATTGTCTACTGTGGTTGGTGGGATGGAGAGCTATTCCCAGCCCCATGGGAGCTCTGGGGATTGTTCCCTCTAACCTCTCGGGATGATTCCTTCCCCAGCCCAGGGTTATGTCTTCATGTGCCTGCACTGGGGATGCTCTGCTAAGAGGGCCCCTCTGCGTATCTCCAGAGCTCGCTTTGGGTAGCCCTCTCCTCTTTGGAGCTCTGTCCTTCAGACTCCAGCCACACTGGCTTCCCGCCTTCCCAGCTCTGTCTCCTCAACGCAAGGAGCTCCCGTCCCTGCACTGCGGCCTGGAAGCTTTGTCCGGGCAGTGAGCTGGGGTAATTGTACAACTTGTTTCGTTTGTTGCTCGTCCCACAGGGAGGACTCTCCTTCGTGGCCTGATGTCCAGTGACTTCAAAATCATTGCTTTATATATTTCGAGTGTTTTTGAATTGTTTCAGTTGGGAGCGTCCAGCCAATCTCTTTTATCCAATCTTGGCCAGAAGTGAAAGTCCTATTAGGATACAAATATGGAAGAGACATATATTACCCACTAGAGTATCTATACCATATACATTGGTGTATATGAAATATATACTATGTATCACTAAAATGAATTTTTGTGAATGTGTAGATGTGTGTACGTACACGTATATGTGTATACATATATATATTAGTATGGAAGGCTTAACCCAAAAGTAAAAGGCTCCCTCTGTGCCCCGCACCCCTCAGTTCCACTCTTATCCCCCCAAGCGTAATCACCCTGGCCCTGGTTCCCGTGTATCCTTCTGGAAGTGTTTCCGGGTGTACAAGTTACGTATCTATCTGTGCATGTTACAAATACATCATACCATGTAAACTGTCCTGTATCTTGCTTTTCTTCACTTACATCTTAGGAATCAATTCTTATCAGCAACGGCAGGTCCATCTTCTTTTTATGCGGCAGCCTAAAAAGCCATAAAAAGATGACTTTTTATTTTAGCCACCCTGTACTGAGGGACAATGGTTAGTTCTGTCTTTTTTCGCTGCTACGACCAACGCAGCAGTGAACACACAGCCGCGTGTGCACGCACTTAGCCTTCATGGAGGCATGTATCTACAGGGAGATTTCCAGAAAGATTGCTGGGTTATTAGACACCAGCCAGGGCTGGTGCTCTAAGCGCCCAAAAGATACCTTCTTAAATTCCAATTGGGGGGAAACGTGTTTTATTGTAAAATGCAGGTTTGGGTTTTGAATGACACAGTCTGACATAGATGCTGAATTGAAAGCAAATTCTTTCCGGATTTTCTGTTTCCGCCGCGTGTGTCCCTGTGTTGCTGTTTTTCTAAGCACTGCTTGGAGCCACCTCCAGTCCCCAGTTTGGGCTGCCCGTCAGGCGCAGGTGCAAGATCCCTGCCTACCCACAGGGGGCGCCCAAGGAATGCTTGCTGATTTGATCTGTTCGCTGCAGAAAGTTCTGTGGGACGGCGCTGCTCCAGCCTCACCTAAGCAAGACAGTCTCGATGATGCTTTTCTTCCGTAGGCTGTTGGGTTTCCCATTAAATTCACAGATGCGAAGCTGTCCCCTTCGGAGCACGTGCCAGGCAGAGATTGTGGTAGAATAGTCGGTGTTGGACACGGTGTCTCCAGTTTGGGAGGCAGAGCTGGCAGTGGACGGGGTGCCCCCCCCCCGGGGGGGTTGTCACTTCAGTGACTCTCACCATCCACTTCCTGCAGAGATTCCAGAAAGAGAATGCGTTTTCCGTCAGCAGGCTTTAAAAGAGATTGAAGGAAAAGCCAAAAACAAAACAAAAAAAACTTGTGGTGGATGATAGGTCTCTAATCAGTGGCTACCTCGAGCATGTGACAGCCAAAGTAGATAATTGTTTTAACACCCCCGTCCTCTCTACAACAGTATCTTGGGTGATAGTAGTTTCGTTCCTGGTTAGTTTTGATGCAACAGACAAATACAGAGATTACCTTTCAGTTTTAAAGGCACTGAGTTCAGAGAAGAGTTCATGTATGAACTAAAATGTCCACTTTCCAAATTAAAGTATCACACCTCTAAGGTCATGCGCTCTTTCGCCGTTGTCCATTCTGGGCACGAACGGTCACACAGAATGACAGAATGGACGTAACCAAGTTCTGGTTTCTTCCCATCTCGGCTCTCCTTGTATATCTCGGGCCTACTGCCTGAACACAGGTGTGCAAAGCACCCCTAGGGGTTGGAGACGAAAATTGCACCCAAAGAGAGCGCCACCAATTCCCAAGCTTTAGGAACTTACTCTCAAAACAGTGCAGTGAGTCTGGTGTGTGGTGCTGACTGTGTAGCTAGCGGTCCTCTGAATTAACGTCTACGTATACTCTATTTAGTAGAGAATAAGCAATAAAAATAGGCTTAATTTGAAACTTACATTTTATTAAAACCCACCAGTATCTTAAGCGGAATTATCACAGGACCCTGCAGTTCCCCTCCCTGATATATATTCAGGAGGACTGGAAACTTGGACACGAATGTTCATAGCAGCATTATTCATGATGTGCAAATGTCCATCCACAGATGAGTGGATACACAAGAGTGGTCGCTCTCACAATGGAGTAGTATTCTGCCACAAAAAGGAATGAAGTACTGATAGCTGCTAAGATGTGGATGAACCTTGGAAATGCCACGGTCCCACCCTTGGCGAGGCACTGCTAAAAGTCCAAGTTATACTCCAAAGGCCTTACTTTTAGTATTTTTCACTTGCTAAATTTTTAGAAGTTGGAGTCTTTTGGACTGGGAGGTCAGGCTTACCATTCCTTTTTCCGCTGAGCTATAGCCAACTGTTCTCAGTTTATCTTTCTCATTTAATGGCTTCTGACGTTCTGTTGTTCATCCGTCTACCCATCTATCCATCCACCCACCCACCCACCCACTCATCCTTTCATTTTTCTCATTCATTCAACACACTCCAGTTGTGCACCTGCTATGTTCCAGGCATTCTACTAAGTGCTGTGGATGCAATGACGAGGAAAATCCAAACAAGGTCCTTTCCCTCCCAGAACTTACTTCAGAGTCTCACTACTCCAAGTATGGCCCCTGGACCAGCCTCCACTGGGGACTTGTAAGAAATGCAGCATCTCCAGGCCTGTCCCAGCCCGCCTCAACTAAAATCTGCTTGCATGTGTTTTTATCTTCACAGACAATCTCTGGAAATAGTATAAACATCTGATAATAGTAGTTATATCTAGGAAGACTGGACGTAGCTAGGGATGATGAGAAAAATCTAAATCTTACTTTATATCCTTAGATATTGGTCACATCGTTATTTTTGGACATGAACCTTTCGTGCTTCCAACATATCCTGAGTCTTTTTGGCCCATTTCTTGACCGCCCTGGATGTGCACGTGCTTCCTGTACAGTGTGGTGCCTCCTCCTAAAGGATCCTACAAAGGAAAGCGTTGGAAGTGTGTAGGGGGTCCAGAGCCCACCCTATTAGATAGGGGTGGGCCTCAAGCCTTTCATTCTAAGTTCTCCGTGGAAATTCAATGAGTATATGTAAAACATCAAATATACAGAAGGTGCTTAATATTATCTTCTTCTGCCTTGGTCATTTATAGCCACTGTTTTCGGTCGTAATTAGGGAGAGAAACACTTCTTTGAGGGTTAGGCTCCTCTTTTTCCTATAGCAGAAGGGGGAAAGTCCCCACACATCAACCACCCCTCTTGTTCTGTACCTTGAGATCTCGTTGCCACTCCCACTAGCCCAAGAGGGGGCAAGTTTCTTGATGGGTAAAACCATTGGTAGAGATGAGAGGGTTGAATATTCTTTCTGGCACAATCCAGCTCTTGATTCTAGATGCCCATTCATTCATTCATTCGTCAGTGTGCTGGTTGCTGGGGCTTAGTGGTGAGCCAGAGAGACATGGTCTCTGCCTCATGATCCCTCCCCCGCTCCCTTTACTGAGTTAAGGTGTGTTGAAGTATGACTTACATACAGTAAAATTCCCCCTTTTTAGTGGACAGCTCTGTGTCCACTACACTGTCACCGCCCCACGTTTTCCCATGCTCCTTTGCGGTCAGCCCACCTCCCCTCACCCCCAGCCCCTGGCAGCCCCTGGTCTGTCTTTTGTCCACGTGGATCTGCCTTTCCAGAATGCCTTCTAAGTGGAATCGTACAGGATGTGGTCTTCTGAGTCTAGCGGCTTCTATTTGGCTTAATCCATTTGAGACTCCTTTTTTACTACGGAGTAGTATCCCATCCCACGGATGCCCCACTTTGGTGTCGTCTTGGGGACAAAGAGGGAAGGAAGACGACTAACCCCGACCAGATGATCCCTGAGCTGACAGAGTTTCCCGAAGTGGACTACATTACATTTTCTCCCAGCGGCAGAGCTAGGTGTGAAAGGCCGATTTGATTACTGTGGAACAGTAGAGCAATACCATTTCGTGCATCTCCAAGTGTGCAACTTGAGAAACTCCCCTTCACTTTGTTTTTTGCATGTGTTTCCATTGGGACAATATGGCCCCAGCCGGCCTAAAATGAGCAAGAGCCCAGTGAAGCCCCGCTCCCCCAGGCTTTATGACAACAGTGCCCGAGTCATAGAGCTCCGGCCCATCACTAGGAGAAGATCCTTCCCCTTCCTGCCGTGCCTTGGCCCCTCAGAGTTTTGCCCAAGGGCAGCTGATGGGGGAGAATGGAATTTCTTGGAACCACTCAGACCGCCAATTACTGTGGCCCCAAGAAAGCCTGTGGCTTCAGTGCGCTGCCCCCGGCCGTGCCGGCCTCGGAGATCCAGGAATGTTACCAGCCCTATTACCTGCCTGGGTACCGCTACCTCAACTCATGGAGACCCAGCCTCTTCTACAAGATCTCCAACGCCCAGACCTGCATGGATGAGGGAGCGACGTGCCGCAGCGCCCTGAGGCCGCCCACCATCCTGCCAGCACTCCGCTCCGCCCTCTTCTGTCGCTACAGCCCCCATGACTGGGACAGGTCCAACGAGCTGCAGATGCGCGGGGCCGAGGCCTCTCGGCTGTGGGCCAGCCGACTGACCGGCGACTCCATGAGGCTCATGCAGGACAAGGACCAGCTGACCCGCCAGATGCAGGAGGGGACCAGCCGGAACCTGGGCCAGAGGCTGTCGGACATCGGCTTCTGGAAGTCTGAGCTGGGCTATGAGCTGGAGAGGCTTCTGAAGGAGAACCACAGCTT
Organism: Ursus arctos; assembly: GCF_023065955.2. NCBI lineage: Eukaryota > Metazoa > Chordata > Mammalia > Carnivora > Ursidae > Ursus > Ursus arctos. Next base: position 74,020,500 of record NW_026622874.1, on the reverse strand, counting down.
GGAGACAGTCAAGAGGCGGCTGGAGTGTGCGGCCGAGGAGCTCAACTGTCCGCTGCAGGTGAGTGTGGGTCAGGAGGGGCCGTGGCAGCCGCTGGGAGGGCAGCCCTGGGCGCTCCGCTCCTCTCCAGGGAAGGTCAAGGCCATGGGCACTTTGCAGGTCGGTTCTCCCTGCATCATCATTTGCGCTTAGTTCCTACAGCCCAGGATTATCCCAGTCGAATCAGGGTTCCTCAGACTGAATGGGATTTCCTTCGCTCCTTGGGATCACAGCAGAACTGCAGGGGTTTTACCCAGACATTCCGCGTGTGCTTGTGTGTGCATGTGGGCACACGCACGCAGGGGGCTCTGTACAGGGTATATTTAAAATAATTGCTGTATTTTTCTCCATAGCCCTGAACACCCTCTAACATACTCTCTAACTTACGCATGTATTTATTTATCGTTTTGCGCCCTGAGCTAGACTCTAAGTGCCACGAGGGTGGGGATTTTTGTCTGCTCTGTCACTGGGCGTGTTCCAGATGGAACCTCAGCTGTGCTGGGCAGCATGAGCAGTGTCTATGCTGATCGCCCATTGTCTGGGCCAGTGTTCTGAATGTCTTCCCAGCCTCGCATACTGCGTGGCACACAGTAGGCACTCAGTAACTATTTGTTGAGCGAACGAAGACCTATCTGGATGTGGACGTTCTCGAGGCTCCTTGGTCTCCGGTCATATCCTGGATCAGTGAGGATTGCTTTTGGCGGCATGTAACAGACACCCAACTGTGGCTCAGTGAAGGCTCAGCCAAGTAGGAATTGATTTTTCTGTCCTGATGAGAATTCCAGAAGGAAACAGAGCAGGCTGCTGCCACCTCCACTTGATGCCAGAGGGGACCCTGGCGCCTGTCTTTCTGCTCTGCCGTCCACAGCTTGTGGCTTTTGTCCTACTACTCGCGAGATTTCATATCTCCTCTTGCAAGCTCCTACTGGTAAGGAGCATTTTGATCTTCTCATTTGAGGCAGGAAGATAGGGACAGGACAAAGGGCCCCCTGTGCCAACCGTGTCAGGGAATGTCAGTTTTCTGGAAAGGAACACCCTGCGTTTCCATTCCTAGCCCATTTGCCAGAACTCTCCTGGGCTCCGTGGCTGCAGAGGAGTCTGGGCAAGTGAGTGGTTTTCACGGGGTCCCGGAGCCAGCATCGGGTAAGGAACCGGCATCATCTGCCTCGTGCTGCGGGAGCTAATCTTGGTCACACAGGATGATGTTTGGCTGCTCCCTGGAGCAGGTGGGGACTCAGACCCTCCTGCCCGGCAGCCACCTGCAGCTGATTCTGCTCCATGTCAGGTGTGGGGACATCTGGAGGAGAGGTCCTGCCTCCAGATCCCTCAGGAGACATGGCGCGGGTCCCCCCTCCCATTATGGGGACTCCTACTGTGTCCATATGTGCCCATGTTTCTCCTCTGAGAGGAGAGTGGGCAGGGGGACCTAAGGCAACATCTAAAACCTATTGCTGTCCTCTCCTGCTCTCCTCACCCCTCCAGCCTGTCTGGGAAACCCGGCTCTGCCTGGTCACCGGCGCAGCGCCTCTGACAGCCATGTGGTGGCTTGGGGGGGGACCAGAGATCTCTCTGCTCCACTTCTCCCCAGCTCCAGGGCTACCACCCTTGTCCCTGGACAATGATGCTGCCTCCTTCCTGTCCTCCCCCACTCCCGCCCTCCTCCACTCCCACCCTCCTCCCACCCATCTTCCAGCCAGAGGGGGCAATTTTAAATATTAAACTGGATCTCCACATCCCTCACTAAACCTCCCCTCAATGCACACTGTTAACATCCAAATTCCTTGTCACCAGCTCCAGCCCCTGCACAGCTCAGGCCCTGCTCTCTGCTCTAGCCTCACCTTCTCCAGTTCCGGGGTCTTCCTGTCTGCTCCTCCTCCTACCTCAGGGCCTTTGCACTTGCTGTTTCCTCTTCCTGGCACATTGTTCCCATTCATCTCTGCTGCTTCTGATAATTCAGGTCTGGGTCTGTCACCTCCTTAGTGAAGTCCTTCCCGGCCAACCCCCCACCGGTTGCTCCCCACCCACCCACGCCACCCTGTTCACATCCAAGCCCTCCTGACACTCAGAAATGATTGCACCTCTTTGCGTGTTTACTTGTGTGTGTTCTCTCCTGTCTCTTAGAGCTCTGTTAATGCAGGGACCCTCTGATTGGTTGATTGTGGTATTCCTAGCACCTTGATCGGGTGTGGTCAGAAAAGGGGCTCAGTAAATTCTTGTGAAATCAGTGAGCCCCTCTGCCCTCCTGAGTTCCCAGATGCATTTGCACCCTAGCACCAAGATGTGCGGCTCCCCTGCTTCCTTCTCATTCCTGCTTCTCTTTGTGACATCACAGGCTCGTGGCCCAATCACCAGCCTTCCTCAGCCCCTCGTTGCAGGAGCTCCCCTGAGCAGCCACTTCTCCCGTCTTCCTTTCCACACCACTTATGGCCCCAGGACCGTTGCTGCAAGGTGCATGGCTGTGTGACAGGGTTGCCTGGGTCTCGCCTGGCCCTGGTCACTTTCCAAAGCTCTCCCCTGCCCCCTCCCCATTTACAGATCTTCAAAAAGGCGTTTTCACATCTATTCATAGGTAACATTTATTGACCACATTCTGAGTGCTTTGCACTTGTCGAGCCCACTTAATCCACACGGCAAACCTGTGAGATAACTGCCCCAGTATTCTGCCCATCCGCAGTCATGGCATCTCGCGGTCCCCACGGGAGGAGAAAGGGAGGTGAAGCCCACCCACAGGCACAGGGCTGAGGCTACACGGAGCATCCAGGTTTCCTGGGGATAAAACAGGTCACGGCAAAGATAGATGGGAGTCGCCTGCGGTCAGGGTCTCCCTACAGGTGCAGGGAACACACGCCATTTCCTGCTGCTCCCTACAGGTGGCTCTGGAGTGTCTGTACCATCGAGAGAAAAGGATCGGGATTGATTTGGTCCATGACAACGTGGAGAAAAACCTTATCCGGGTAAGAGGCCTCCTGGGTTCCGCCCGGCGGCCTGAGGGAGGAGGGAGGGCCCGCTGCTCACAGAGGTTTCCGAGCTGCCTACCAGGAGCAGAAACCATGTAACCCCTTGCAAAGTCGGGGCTCAGAAAGTATTGTTGGGGGCCTACATCGCGTGGAGAACAGGGAGATGTGCAGTCACAGAACCCGCAGTTTTGATCTCCAAAATGGGCATAATAATAATAATAATAACAACAACAACAACAATAATGAAAGCTAGCATTTATGGAGCACCTACTGTATGTCACACGCTGTACCGTTTCATATGCATTATTGACTATAATGATAAAACAATCTACAAATGAGCACTTGGCACGTAGTAGGTGCTCAATTTTCTTTTAATCAGGAGGTGTGTAAAAAAGGAAGAAAGTAAAGCAAGGAACTGTGGAGCCTCCACAGATGACCCTTAACTGTCTGGCCCCGGGGATCAGGTGGGGTGAGGCAGGAAATGGGCCCCGCCCTGAGATTTCACCTGGGGGTGGTCAACGGTGGGCAGCGAGAGGTAGGGGTGGCGTCACTCGTCTAGGACGCGGGGTGCGGTGACTTTCTAAGGGGCACTGCTCTTTTTGACATTTTTCATTGCAGGAAGTAGATTTGCTAAAATGTTGCCAAGAACAGATGAGAAAACTAGCTCAAAGAATTGATATCCAGATGCGGTAAGAGCTGCTTTCTCTCCCCCTTCTCAGGGTCTGTTTTGGGACTCCCCAGTTTCCAGGGGTAAGCAGACAGGCTTGCCGGACGTCTCTCGGTTGTTCTTTCGGTCAGTGGCATGCTGCCAAGTGTTTAACAACCAGCTCTCCGGGGAAGAACATGAAATCCTGATTTGGAGCACTGTCCAAGGTCGATGGTGTCAGTGCTGCAGCCGCAGTGGCTCATCTCGGTCTCCCAGAGCGCGCCCCCCAGTCTTCATGACCCAGAACTTCACTGGCTGCTCTTGTTTGCACGCAGGGCCTTGGCAAAAGAAATGGGCCTCACTGAGGCCCCCCTTAGCCTGGGGCTTCCCCGTGTGAGTTCCCAACTTGGGGAGGTGGCAGAGAGCGGGTGGCATTAGGCATCAAGGTTGGGGGGGCAGCAGCGCATCTCCAGAGGGGAGCTGGTAGATGCCTTGAGCCCAGAGTCTTCAAAAGCAATCAGCTTTTTGTTCTTGAAAGATGACATGACCAGTCTCATGACAAGTCAGGAGGCTCCCCCGCATAATTAGAGGGAGGCCTGAGTTTTACAGGGCTTGGGGCCCCCTAGCTAAGCCCTTGGCACTCGGCTCCCCTGGAGATAGCCTCCACTCCTGGGGCTGGAGCTGGGCACTGCCTTTAGCTCTTACGGGGCACGCTGCTCTGCTGGTTTCTCCTTCTCCTTTCCTCAGACACAAAGAGCAGGGGGAGGGCTGGTCACCTAGCCCCAGCTGCGCCTTCCGGCTGCATGGGGCATGTGGGTAACCTGGACAGGATGCCGAGAGGTCAGGCAGCTTGCATATAGGCTCCGGGGGCTGGCCGTACCCCAGAAGGAGCAGTCGCCCCCCCCCCAACACACAGAGCAGCCCCTCGCCTCCACTGAGGACTGGGCGGCGGGACAGGATCACCCAGGGCAGTGTTGAGAAGCTCCCTGCAGATCAAAGGGTGAGGTCAGGGCAGACCGCCGAGGTGGAGGCTGTGGAAATGAGGAGCACACGGCAGTGGCGTAGGGACCGGTGAATGGCCAAAAGCAGGGCTGACTTCTGTCATGTGTGCGCCTCTGACCTGATTGCTGACAAGTACATCACCCACTTGGACTACTGTTTGCCTCCTGTTTGTCTTTAAGTTAATTTGCTTTAAAAAAAAAAAAAAAAAAAACCAAAAAAACCCTTACATACTTGCATTTTAAAGGAACGTTTTAACAGGGAACGCTTCGGGCAGGCAAATATCTTCATTGTGTTTTTCTTGCCCTTATTTTTATGATCACCTATTTTGGGCAAGAAAGAGTGGTCTTCCATTTGTGGTTGACACCGGGCTATGGCAGAACTCGGCGTGGAGGCGCCGGAGGGCTGGAGTTTGGGAACTGGGACAGCTCGAGCCGGCAGAGTGAACAGAATCCCAGACTGGAAATTGGGGAACTGGACCCTGGAAGGGAAATCATCCCAAGACAGGACTGGGGTGAGGGGGACCGCTCGTGCAATGCCAGCAATGAAGCAAGATGTGGGAGAGTAAAGAGAGCCAGAGAAGGAGAGGGACAGACACAGAGCAAGAGGAAACACGAGTGAGATGAGGGACAGGCACCAAGAAGTGAAGGCAGCTGAGGCAGGGAGGGTGGGGGGAGAGAACATGAGCAGGTGGAGAGGCGTCCCTCCCCTTTGCCAGAACAGAGGCCGAGCCCCTCTCAATAGAGGCTGTTTGACGTGGGGCTGTGGCCCACTTGTCTGAGGATGCCCGTCTTCTTGCAGGAAGCAGCTCGTGTTGCCAGGGCTCCCTGATTAACCTGGAACCGGCCAGAGCCTCCTTGGCAGAGCCTCAGTGTGCCCTTGCCCCTGTGTGTGTGGGGGGGGGGGTGGAGACTCCACGGCTGACCCGTTCAGGTGGCCTCCCTGGCGCCAGGCTGTTGACTCATGGTTTTCTGGGTGAGGCCTCAGGCCTGCATCTGGGCAGAGCTGTGTCCCCACCTCACCAGAAGCCCCAGCAAAGCAGAAAAGGCTGAGCAGAAGCCATGTCAGGGCTTTTCCTCGTAGGCTGGCAGCAGGGTGAGCCTTGGCACAGCTGGGCTCTATGTCATGGGCCAAGAAGGGCAGACGGGCTGCCCCCTCTTTCTCCAGGCTCATTAGCAAGGGCCAGGGAGCTGGATTCTGAGGCCCTGGATCCCCTCTATTGCTCAGGCATGTTTCTTTTCTACATTCTGGTCTTCATGTTCCCGTTCATTAGGCAGGACACGGCCCCATTCCTCCATGGTTCTGCCAATTCAGAAGGCCCCAGGAGCCTCAGGATGGTTCCTCCTGTCCCAGCATGACACCCTGAGCATTCTGATAGGTGGGAGCCCACCATCAAGATTTGCTTTCCTTGCTTCTGGCGTGTTTGAAACCCCTCACCAACATCCAGTATCTATCTACAGCAGAAAAAGGAAGTGGCAAAACCACGAACAGAGAAAGACAGGAGAGAGGGACAGAGAAAGAGATGCAAAGTCCCCACGACAGAGAGAAACCAAGAAAGAAGAGGCAGAAAGAAAGATCTCTCTCTCTCACTCACACACACACACATACACACACACACCCGTGTGAAATGTGCACCACTCACTTTAGTTGGTGTGTCTGGACATTAGCTGGCTTAGTGAAGGTTATCCCTTTCTTTATTCCCTGTCACCTCGAAGCACCTCAAGGATACAGTCCCAGTCAACACTCGTGTGTCTTTAACACTGACTAATCTTGTTTCAATCAAGACAGAGACAGAAAAGCTCAGGCTTAGGACCTTCTGGAGACAACAGATTCTACCTAGGATTCTGTTAGTGTTTACTTAGTATTTATAACTGAGGTGACCTTTTAACGGAAGGTGCTACTGATGTTCCTTTAAAGACAGTGATGTCGATTTTCCCTTTAAAATACACTTATTTATATTTTAAAAGTGATTTTTAAAAAATAGCAAGTAACTAATAGTGCAGGTACTCTGAGAAAATGGCAAGAATCACGAAAGTGGTTCTCCAGGGTCTGGAGTTTGGCACATGGTGGCCTTTAAGTCTAAGCTTCCCAGCCAAGATACGAGCCCTGCAGGCGCAAGGACTGGCCCAATGTCCTCAGCTCACCTCGGATCTGCCCCTGGCTCCACCCAGTCCCTGGCTCCGCCCAGTCCCTGACTCCGCCCAGTCCCTGACTCCGCCCAGTCCCTGGCTCCGCCTAATCCCTGACTCTGCCCAGTCCCTTATTCTGCCAGCCTTAATGAGGTGCTTACAGGTCCCTAAATGCCTGGATGTCTCTAGCTACTTTGCCATGTGATGTCCTCAGCTTGGAATTGTCCTCACCCCTTCACCCAACTTGGTCCACCTGTCTACTTATAAAAGTAAGACCTAACTCAGAAATGTCCTCAGCTTGAGTTTACGGCTTCCTCCTCTGTGTTACTTTGTATCCTTTTCAAACCTTCACTGTTACCCCTACTATTCTTTGTTTTTACTGTATTTGCACAAATCTGTGAGCAACTTGAAGGTAGTGCCTGGGTTTTATTCATGTCTTTTCCCTCTGTGCCTGGCATAGGGTCAGACACAATGATCTGTGAAGTGATTTAAATCAGTACCAGGCTCTGTCCAAAGTGAGAATCCATATCTTCTAAATCAGGTCAGCCAAGTACGGCGGGAGGGCCAAATCTGGCCCTCCACCTTTTTCTGTAAAGTTTTATTGGGACATAGCTACGCCCATTCACTTACATATTTTCCTGCGTAGTTGAGTAGTTGCAACAGAGACCATATGACCCACAAAGCCTAAAATATTTAGTATTTGACCCTTTACACTAAATGTTTGCCCACCCCTGTTCTCAATGACAACAGATCTGCTTGGACTGGGGGGAGGGGAGAAGTGTGGGGAGGCTGTGGGTATGTGATGCGGGCATCAAAGTGGCACAGGGCAGAGAAGCCACTGGGGGTAGACAGAGTACCCTTCTGGGAGTCCAGAGACTTGGCTTTCAGCAATGGCGCTGCGCCACCTCCTGGGTGGCCTGTGTGAGGGACCCTGGGTAGGTACAGAATCTTCAGACAAATCCTTGTCCCACACAGCGATAACCGAGACGCTCAGCATGCTCTGGAGAGGGACTTTGAGGACAAAACCTCGGCCCAGTTTATCGATGAGCAGTGCTTTAACCTGAGGAACACGTCAGACTGCATCAGCTTCTTCCACTGTGTGGAGAAAGTCGATGGCACGTAAGTACTGGGCTCTTGGTCCCCATCTCTGGCCGAGCCTGATGGGAGTGAGGGCTTCCGGGTCTGCTCCTGCCAAGGAACCATAAAGGGTCATGATGCACCAGTCAAGTAAGAAGCAAAGTGGGTGAGTGGGGATCCTCGGTTGCAAGCCACAGAATCCAGTTCTAGCTAACTTGAGACAAGATGGAATTTACTGGAAGGCTGTGGGGGAGCCACAGATTTCAGGAGAAGGCTAGAGGGGAAGGTTCTGGAAGCTTGAATGAGCCAGGAAGTGGGAGCTAATCAGATGTATTGTCAGCACTACTGTCTCTTCATTTTTTGCCTCACTTTAGCCAAGATTCAAATTCCAACAAGAGGGTGCAAGAGATTGGCTTAGTGAGGGTCACATAGCCACCGCCATTGGGCCAAGGCATTCCGGGCACCCAGATTGGCAATTCCACTAAACAAATCCAAAACAGAATGGCTGTAACCAGAAGGAGGAGGGGTCCAAGCTCAGCTGGGAGAGCCGACTGATGCCCATCAGAGCCGGTAGTGGTTTAAGAGTGGATTCTGGAGCCAGGCTGCCTGGCTTCACATTCAGCCTCTAAACTCATGCTTGGGGCAAAGTACTTAATCTCTCTGGGCCCCCCTTTCTTCATCTGTTCTGGAATAAAAATAGTGCCCACCTCCCAGAGCTGCTATGAGTATAAGAAGGTGGGCGTGTGGGGCGCTGAACACGGAGCCTCGTGTGGGGGAATGACAGCAGCTAACTTGTGTTGAGTGCTTGCCGTGTGACTTCATTTTCTTGTCACAGCAACTCCAAGGTAGGTGCCTTCTGTGTGCCTCGCTCTGTCGTGGGCATGTCACTGTTTCTGGAATTTCAGGTCGAATGAGGGCATGCTTTCCCAATCGGCAGGCAGTCCAAGGCCCGGGATAATGAGGGCTGGACAGAGCAGTGCTCTAGGTACAGGGAGAGGATAGTATCTACCTTGGTCTCTTTAAAAAACAAAAAAACCCCAGAGAACTTCTAGCACAATATAATTGTGCTTGGCATGTAGTAAGTGTGCAGTAAATGTTTGTTGAATGAGCGAATGAATGAAAAGAGAAATGGAGGGAGAGAAGAGAGAGAGGAAAGGAATTTCATGGCAGTCTCCTTGGCCCTGAGCCTAGGGCCACCTCCTGGACCTTAGTAAATATCAAAGCGTTGCACTGATCCTTTGGGGTTTCCGGCAGTGGCAACTCATCGGGACCCTCCTCCTCTTCCTGACAAGGCGACTCCCCCCATGGCACTGGCAACATCAGCAGGACTTCAGAGACCTCACACCCCTTGGTGGCAGCTGTCCATCTGGAGAGGGAGTCTAGAGGGTTCCATTCCCAAACAGATGCCCCCCTGAAAGCTTGTGCGGCCAGGGGCTGGCAGGGACTCGGGGCCTGCTGTGTAAGTCCCCCGTCCAGCGACTCCGGCTGGAGAGCAAACACTGTGGGTGTGACTAATCGCTCACCAGATGCGCCAGCCCAGGGCTCTGGACTGGGGATTTTCTTAAAGCAGGGCCATGTCTGGGCAGGCGAAAGGACATTGGGAGACCGAATTGCAGGAGCTCTGGCTCACCCGAGTTCTCATAGCCAGGGGTTAGCCGATGATGTGATGGTGCCAGTAGTAGGTGCCCTTTACCTGATGTTTGCTGAGTGCTAGGCACCGCTCTTGCAAACAGCATCTTGTGAATCATAAACACTCACCAAGCGCTTGCTGTAGCCAGGTGCTAAGACAGGGGTTTCACATTTAGTCCCTCAACACCCCCCGGGGGGGGTAGATACCATTATTATCCCCATTTTACAATGAGGAGACTAAAGCTCAGAGAGTAGAAGTGACTGGACCAAGCTCATACAGTGAGCGTCAGAGCCACAGTCTGAGCCCACGTTGGACATGGAGCCTGTGTGTTTTATCTTGGCACTTTCTGCCTCCCAGCAATGCCCACTGCCGTCTCCTCCATCCTTAGAGGACATGGGCCCCACAAAGCACACTCCCCTACTGAGGCACACCGCCTTCCAGCAGACAAGCTGCTTCTGTACATTCCTCCCAGGGAGAGTGTGATTGAGCGGGCTCTGTCCTCTGGGGAGCACAGCTGTCTGCTCCAGAGGAGGGCGAGGAGTTAGAGGTTGCCGCTCCTGACCTTGACAGTGCCCCATTCAGCAGCAGGAGACACACTCCGAGTCAGTGTGCAGTCTCTCTCTGCTGTCCCTGGTGCCTTCCCTCTCCTGGATTGATGGTGGATAGCTTTGTGACCTTGGAAAAGACGCTTCACCTCTCTGAGCCTTGAGCGTTTGTTGGCTGAAAGATCTGGATCAGACGCTGTGCCGTCTCCCATCTCCAGAAGGCTGAGACCCCTGTTATGCTTTATTTTTATAGTTCCTGCCAAAGACAGACAGGGCAATCACATGTGATATGTAGTTTTTTAAAAAATTTCTATTCACCATGCAATCTAAATGTGCTTTAAAATGTCTGAAAAGAGACTTCTATTTCAGAAAGTTGAGTCTCCTTTTTTTTTCTACTGCCCGAGAAGAAAGATGTTTTATTTAAGAACTGGAGATCTCCCAGCTAGAAGAGACCTTAAAAAGTTACCCAGTCTGCTTTACCCCGGAACTGAAGCCAGCTCCGGGAAATGTGTGTCCTTCCTTCTTAGAGGCTTCCCAGAGAAGACCCCCATGCCATACGTCAGTTGTGTGTTGCAGGGGGTTACGCACTCGGCCAAGTAGTACTTTCTGTTGTTGTCTGAACCGAACCCCTTATGATCACTGCCTCTGAGAAGCTTTCCCTGCCTGCCTTTTCTGATTGAGTCTGTGTTCATTCCCCCCAGATCCATTCTCCGGCTGCCCTGATGTGAGTCCTGCAGGGAGGCTGCCCACTGCAGACTGCCTTTCCATCTGGTTCCTGCTGGGGTTCAGCCAGAAGGGGGGCGCCCGCAGGAGGCAGAGCACAGGAGGAGAGGGAGGCTGGGGGTTTATGCTTCCGGCTCCCTCCCTCTCCTCTGGCCCTCAGTGGTGACAGCTTTGTTTTGTGCATTTGTTAATCCCAGAGCCCCTCAACACCCTCTGATCCTTTTTCTTTCCTCTTAGGACCCTGACAGGCATGTAATGCCTGCACTCCATCACCCTGTCCTTCCCTGGTTCAAGTCCCTCCTAGCACATACACCGTGTGTAAATATCTTCTTTCTTTGATGTCCATCTTCGAAGCTCTGCTGGAAACTTAGCCCCGTGAGGACAGGGCTGTTGATGTTCTTGTGTCTGGCTCTATCCCAAGGGCCTGGAACAATGCTTGGCATGTGGTAGGCGTTCAGAGAACATTCGTTGAATGAGTGAGTCGGGGCAAGTAGCATGGCCACGTGCTCATCGCTGAATTGAAGGGGCTCTACAGCGGGCACTGACCCCAATGCCTGCTTCGCGGCCTGTCTCCGTGATTTTGGTGGTGGTAGTGAGAAGGGAGGGCTCTGGCGGAAAAGAGCTTTTCGAAGGAATCTCTCTCTCCTCCCCTACAACTCCCCAAGCGCCCTTTGGAAGATCAGCGCTCGCTAGGCTGCAGTTGCCTGCCCTGTAAAATGGGGTGGGGGGGTTGGATTAGCTCAGTGGTTCTCAATGGGGGGCAGTTGTTTCCTTCTCCCAAGGAACATTTGGCGATGATTTTTGGTTGTCATGACTGGAGGGACGGTACTGGGGCATTTAGCGGGCAGAGGGGCGCTGCTAAACTTCCAACAATGCCCAGAGTGACCCACCCAACAGAGAATGGTCCTGACCCAGACATCAAGAGTGCCCAGGGTGAGACTCTGGATTGGAGTTTCTCCAAGACCTGCAGTCCCCCCGCCCCCGCCCCAATTCCTGTCTTGTGTTAAGTTCATCCCTGTGCCTCCTGCAGGATCTCTGTGCCCGAGACCTGGGCCAAGTTCAGCAATGACAACATCAGGCACTCGCAGAACATGCGGGCCAACTCCATCCGGCTGCGCGAGGAGGCTGAGAACCTCTTTGAGAACTTGTCGGATCAAATGTGGAAGCAGTTTACCCACACCAACCTGGCCTTCAGCGCCCGCATCTCCGAGGTGACAGACGCAAAAAACAAGCTACAGACACAGCTGGCGAAGGTAAGCGAGATGCGCACGCACGGGGACCAGCGTCCTCCTGGATGAGTCCTCACCTGCGTCGTGACAGTCTCAGCAGCATCTGGCCAAGCTGCCCACCCGCCCTTGGTGCTGAACCGGTCCTACCATCCCAGATCCAGGAGCCTGTCCCCCTGGAAGGGGCGGGACCATGAATATCCCAGGGGGATTCCAGCAGCTGGGGTAGAGCCTTCCCTGCTGCCCTGAGGATGTGACGATGGAGCTTGGCCTGGCTGTTAGCAGGGCCCCCAAGAGGCTGCTGACGGCCCCCATGGTTCTTCACTCCGTCTGAGGGCCTTGCAGCGGAACGTGAGCAGTGTGTATGGGTGCCGTTGTCAGAACCCCAGGAAATGGGCCCGAGCAGCTCTCCACCCACATCGGCATCTTTGGAAATTTAACCTTTTGACCTTCAAAGGCTTCCACAGCATCAGGGGTGAAGGATTGCCTAATTTTGTCACTATCTCCTGCTACTGCCATATTCCCTGCCCTTTCTACTGCTGCTGTGTGAATGCAGCATGCTGTCTCACACCTCTGGGGGTGGGGGTGGGGGTCCTTTCTGCCAGATGCTTGCCAGCCACTAGGAATGAAAGGAGGGGCCATACAAACAATTCCCTGGTCCCTGCCCTCAGGGGACTGGCATTCTGCTGGGGGCTGTGAAATGTGCACAGGGCAAGGGCTTAGGGATGATAGTCTGATGGGGAGGTGGCAGGGGACTAGCCTTGAATTTGCATTCACAAAATGTTACAGATACAAAGATATGTTATATATATATTTGGGGGTGCAGTTGGTGGGCTGCATGCAAGGTTCAATGGAAATTGGACAGGGACAGTGTAAGCCCCCCACATACACCACCCTATAACCTCAGGTATGGAGGTGGCCAAGACAATGGAAGTTTCTAGGAAGAGGAAAGAACAAGGAGATGCATCAGGGTTTCTCATAGAGACCTTACATGGGGTGGCACAGGAGCAGGTCACTAGGGAGTTGGGCAGCCAAGGGATGGTGGGAAGAGTATTCCCGAGAGTGGCCAGTGAGTGCAGCGGACATGTGTGTGTTGAGGTTGGAGCACGGGGCAGGCTCAGGTCCTGGTAGGTCCTGGTGAGAAGTCCGGATTTTATGCTGAGAACAGTAGAGAGCCTTAGAAGGATTTTAAGCAGAAGGCGTTGGGATCCACTCGCATCCTTAGGTGGATCTCTTTCCCTCCTGGATGGAACAGGGTTGCAGAGGTCAGGAGTGGCCACAAGGAGAGTGGTTAAGAGGCTCTGGAAGGTGTCTGGTGAGAAGGATGGCCACCCCTGCCACAGTGGCGGCATCAGACAGGAGAGGGAAGGGAGAGATATGAAATATCTTGAGAAGGCAGACTTGGCAGATGGACCTTCCCTCCCTCTTTGACTGAACATTTTTCTATTAATCTTCCCAAAACAGGGTTGAGAAACTTTTTTTCTGTAAAGGGCCAGGTCCTATTTTCAGCTCTGCAGGCCGTTCGGCTTCTGTCACAACGACTCCATTCTGCTCATGTAGACAGCCATAGACAGTATGTACACAAATGTGCACGGCTGTGTTCCAATAAAACTTTATTTGCAGAACTCGGCCGTGGGTCGGATGTGGCCCACAGTTGCAGTTTGCTGACTACAAATGCAGTTTTACGTAGTTTATCCTTGCTCCTTCCACCCCATAGAGTGTGGGTACAAGCATGGACAGAGCGTGGTTACCCGGGTGTGAACCCTGGCTGCACCATCTCCGAAACCCTGGGCCATTTCCTTAACCTCTCTGTGCCTAAGTTTCCTCATCTGTAGAATGGGAATAATGATGGTTCTGACCTCAGGGCTGCCAGAAGGATTATCTGAGTCAATGTAGGGAAACCAGCTGAACCACAGTGCTTTGTCCACAGTAAGCACTGTGTCGGTGGCTATGATTTAACATATTTAGTTGGTTTACTTGTCCACGTCTCTCCAGGACATTGACCCTGATTCATCTATGTAGTCCCACTACTTCGTGTACCACCTGGCACGTAGTAGACACCTTTAAATCGCTGATGAATGAGAGGACTCTACAATGTTGAGTTTCCTGTTGACACTTTTTAAAGAATGATCCATGAGTGAATTAATGCTTTCAATTTCAAGCCTTTTTTTTCTTTCCCTTCCTTCCTTCCCTCCACCCTTCCTTCCTTACTTCTTTCCTTCCTTCCTTCCTTCCTTCTTCTGGGGAAAAAAAATGTCCTATTATTGCAGTGAAATAAACATAGCAAAAAACGTACATTGTCTTAGTCTGATCAAGCTGCTGTAACACAAATACCGTAGACTAGGTGGGTTATAAACAACAGACATTTATTTCTCGTGAGTCTAAGTATCAGGATCAAGCCCTGGGCAGTTTCAGTGTCCGGGGACAGCCTGTTTCTTGGTCTACAGACATTGTCTTCTCCCTGTGTCCTCACACGGTACAGTGGGGAGGGAGCTCTTCCAGGTCTGTCTTATCAGGGCACTAATCCCATTCGTGAGCCTACTGGTAACCTAATCACCACTCCAAGACCCCACCTCTTTTTACTGTCACAATGAGGATTAGGTTTCGACATGAATTTTGGGAGACACACACGTTCAGTCCCTAGCAACCACTATGAAGTGTATAGTTCACTGGTGTGAAGTACCTTCACACTGTTGTGCAACCATCACCCCCGTCTCTCTCCAGAACATTTTCCCATCTTCCCAAGCTGAAAAGAACTCCTGTGTTTAATTAACTCCGTGCCCATTAAACGACTCCCCAGCGCCCTGGCAGCCACCACCCTCCTTCCTGTCTCTTATAAACTGACCACTCTGGGTCACACTTCCACACGAGTGGAATCATACACTCTTTGTCCTTTTGCGATGGGCTGATTTCAGTGAGCAGTGTGTCTGAGGTTCTTCCATGTAGCCGATCGTGTCAGAATGTCCGTCCTTTGCAAGGCTGGATAGTATCGCATCGGATGTGTGTGCTGTGTATTCCTTCTTCCTGGATGAGGGGGATGCTGGGGTGGCTTTTTGGTTAATTGTGCAAGCATTTTCTCTCTCTCTTTTTAAAAGATTTTATTGATTTATTTGAGAGAGAGAGGGCAACCGCACACAAGCAGGGGGAGGGCCAGAGGGAGAGGGAGAAGCAGGTTCCCCACTGAGCATGGAGCTGATGTGGGGCTTGATCCCAGGACCCTGAGATCATAACCTGAGCTGCGGTCAGACGCTTAACCAGCTGAGTCACCCGGGCGCCCCAAAGGAAGATCATTTTCTTTTGATGGGGAATTTCATATTGTGGGTCAAGCACAGTGCCTTGTCACATTTCGTGGCATGAAGTCTGAGGCCTGGAGGTGACTCGGGAAGCTTCTTTGTTGGGTCTCAGCGGCTGGTTTCTCATCTGTGGAACAGGGAACGAGAACTCCTACTTGATGACGTTACTTAGAGTTGATCAGCGCGTAGATTTCTGTGGCACCCTGAGCGCAGTGCTTGGCGCATGGTAAACATTCAATGAAAGGTAACTGTAAGCATTCATGTCATCATCAATGGGGAGAAAAAGGATATTTTGGGTGGCAGTGGGGCGCAAAGCCTTTTTCCTAAATTTCTCCAGGGAAGTTTGGAATTATTACTAACAGTC
The DNA here is from genome assembly GCF_023065955.2 of Ursus arctos. Lineage (NCBI taxonomy): Eukaryota > Metazoa > Chordata > Mammalia > Carnivora > Ursidae > Ursus > Ursus arctos. The sequence continues at coordinate 74,004,874 of NW_026622874.1, read as the reverse complement.
TCATCCACACTGATGAATTTTTGCAACTGTGTGGATTTTTATTAATATTCGTTATCTAATGACCAGCTGCTTTGCAAATAGGCCAGCACGCATGTGAAACACACCAAACCCCAGCCCGACACCACTGACAGTACTCCCTGAGTGAGGACTTGTCTTCTGGTTGGTGATGATCCCACACTGTGTTTTTCTAAGGCAATAAAAGGAGTTGATGGAACGAAAATAAATACATAGCAACCATGTCACCTTTCAATGGTTTGCTTCAGCTGGAGGATTAGAAACGCTCCCTTTAAAATTTTAACTGTTAATTGTTGAGCTCAGCCTGCTTCCCCTTGGCAAGGAGCATTTCTGGAGAATTCTAGGCCCCCATCCTCACCTGTGCTGCAAAGGTAGAATCCACTTCAAAAGGCCAGGTCTATGTAGTTCCCCATGCGGACTTTGAATCCAGCAGGGGTTTGGAGGTGCATAGATAGCCTTAGCTGTTCACTGTGATCCTAGGGTTCCATCCCCAAAGCCACACCCCAAACCTTGTAACTTGGCCTAGACCTCATCCATGCACTTCATCCTTGCACTCTGGGGCCTGGGGTGTGTCCCAGGCATATTGACCTCGGCTAGAAGAGAGGCTGGTGACTTCTCTGGGCTGAAGCAGTTGATGACCTGGGAGCAGACTGCTGCCTTGAGAACCAATGCTTCCTGAGAGCTGCCCGGCCCTCCCTGGGACTCCAGATCAGCATAAGTCCCCACCTGTATCCAGCGACCCAGTTGAATATGCCTTGTAGGGGATGGACTCTTAATGTGGGGGAAAGGTGCAAGGGGTGGGGTATGGGGACACCGCTATAGAGCAGTGCTTATCCTGCAGTGTGGGAGCCAGGCCCTGGTCAAGGCAAGTGACAGCGGGTGTAGCTCGAGCAACAAAGTGGTTCTTCCTTCAATCCTGTTTCAGTCCTCGAAATGTTCTCAAGGGGAAGTCCTGATCGCATGCTAGAATGCCCTCTCCGCCTCTTTTATTTTATTTTTTTTAAAAAGATTTTATTTATTTACTTGATAGAGAGACAGCCAGCTAGAAAGGGAACACAAGCAGGGGGAGTGGGAGAGGAAGAAGCAGACTCCCAGCGGAGGAGCCCAATACGGGGCTCGATCCCAGAACGCCGGGATCACGCCCTGAGCCAAAGGTAGACGCCCAACGACTGCGCTACCCAGGCGCCCCTCTCCGCCTCTTTTAAACAGAGTGCCAGCCTTGGGCTAAGAACCTGGGACAGATGGCAGCATCTAGCCAGAGTTTAAATAACGGGGTTTTACGTGCATCTCGTTTCATGCATTTTTATGGTTATTTGCACTTAAGGGGAATGATGCAGATTTTCCACTGATCAGAGTGATACAAAGTTTTATTTTTGAATAAATGCTTTTGAGGGTTTTTTTTTAACAGTTGATTTATAGAAAAGATTGTTCATATAGGATGAGTGATGTGAGGGGGGTATGGTGGACATGGTTAGCGTGTTTGGTGGCAGCCTGACTCTTGGAAAACAGCAGTGTAGACCCGTGTGTGTCAGATAGTACTACGTGTGCAGTCCTGTAGATAGTACCTGGGTATGGCACTGAAAAGCTGTTCTGGCTGAGCAGGTCTGCTGGACCTGAGGGTCTGCGTTTTGAACCAGTGGCGGTGGGGGGGCGGGGGCCTGCAACACCACCAGGAGGATGTAGCCAGAGTGTGGGAGTGTGAGTGTTGGAGTGTTGCTTTTAGGGCGAAGTTGGCTTTGACAGACATCTGGGTGAGCAGCTGTCTCCTTCCCTTCTCCTCTCTCCCTCCCTCTCTCCTCCCCTATTCCAGACTCAGAGTATTGAGGGAACCAAATCCTTCCAAAAGGCAAACCTCAGGCATCCGATTGAATCTGATCTGCCCTCATTGCATTTTGTTCCCAAGCTTCCAAGCCGAGCCCAGTCATCCCCTCTCTGATGGATCTTACCCTGTTACCCAGATCGCCTCACTTGTGCAGAGGCAGACGTCCCTCTGGGGTTTCTGCCACCCCTCGGTCATGCGAGCCCTTGAGTCAAAATCACATTTTCCCATCTTGGATGTGAATGTAGTTGGAGCAAACGAGGACGCTAGGAGCAGGGGGTCAGGATAAGCCAGAAGCATAGCCTCAGTCAGGTTGTCCAAAGAGATAAGTCGGATTCTTGACTTCCTCTCAACAGCTCTCTCCTTGAATGTGGTGTGGGCCTCCTTGTAGTTAGAGGCAGCAAACAGGAGCCAGCTTTCCCCTGAGGACGCCTCCTGCTGCATCGTTTCCCTCTGTGGCTATGGCTTCCAGATGCTTCTAGAGGCTTCCAGTGGCTTCCAGGGGCTCTGACTTTCAGGTGCTCAGTCCCAAACCTTGGGGCCCACTTGGATGCCTCTCTTCCTCTCCCACCCCATGTCTGCTCCATCAGCAAATCCGGTTGGTTCTATTTTCAGAAGCTCACTGCTCCTCACTGCCCCTTCCTCCTCCACCCTGGCTGGGCCTCCACCATCTCTTGCCTGGATTACCGCTATGGCCTCCCTGCTGCCCTGTTTGCTTTTGATGGTACCCACGGATTAGCTGGCAGTTAGTTAAGAGGGCATTTGATTTACAGAGAACAAAAGTGCTACTGCTTTAGATTTCTCAGAAATCCTTGAGAGTTTGGCCTAAGAGTACAGGTGACAGGCTCTCTTTGGGTAGCACCTGCCAGTGTCCATGGGTCACCATCCTCTCCTTGACTGGGCCTCTTTGCATCACTGCTGACTGGAGAACTCAGCAGCCCCTCACCTTTGCAAACCCAGCGCCTCACGAAATGCATGGTGCACCAGGCATGACGTAAATGCTGGCTGGGTGGTTTAAATCTGAGCACAAACACTAGGAGTCCGTGGGCTGGACTTGGCCCACCTATTCTTTGGCCCTTTTGGCTCCCCTTAGGTGCATGTTTTTTAGTGTACAATCTGAGAAGTTGTGACAAATAAATGCCATGAGGCCACCACCTCAATCAAGGTAGTGAACATATCAAAGGTTTCCTTGTGCCATTTTCTCATCTCTTTCTCCACCTCACCCTCACCCCCCACAACAACCAATCTGCTTTCTGTCCCTATAGATGAGTTTGCATTTTCTCGACTATTTTATAAAGGGAAACATACCATATGCACTTTTTTTTTCATTTGGCTTCTTTCACTCAGCATAATTGAGAGTCCTGGTTTACTCCTTATTGTTGAGCAGTGTGTGTTGTGTGGATAGTATATTGTACGTATCCACCCCTGGTATGTATTGTATCCACATACCTGAATTTGCTCATCCATTCACCTGTTGAAGGACATGAGGGTTGTTTCCGGTTTGGGCTGTCATCTTCGAAGCTGCTATGGACATTCATGTCCATACATTTGTATGCACTCTCATAGAGGGTTTGTTTTTGTTTTTGTTTTTAACATTTTGGCAAAAAACAGAGATTTCACATAAAAGTTCAGATTTCCAGAATCTCTAGAGAAATGGGTAGCTCTAGCAACTCTGAGCTCAGGTTTCTACAGGGGAACAGCGGGCAGGAGCTGAGTGGGCACTGCATTTCTTTGCATAGGGCCTGGGCCCTCCAGTTTGCCTTGGTGTCACCACCACCCCTGTCATAGGCCACTGCACTCATCTGCATTACTCGCCTGGGTTCCAGTAGGCTCATGCATCGGCACGTTTTGCTCCACGCATGGGAGGAAATGCAGGAAAGCAGATGTATAAAGCAGTCAGGCATGGGAAGAGTTTAACAGAACACAGAGGGACTATGAATTTTAACCTTGAAAGCCTTTGTTTCGCTCTGAGGTGTCTTTGGGGTTTTGCTTTCCAAGTGGTCATTAACACCAGCAGAACACCCTTCCCTGGGAGGCGGTGCCAGGGCAGGAAGTCACAGTGTCTGAGGGGTGAGGGCCCAAAGCCTGCGATCTGAGCACCCCAACTCCTACTGCCAGCCCCTCTGTTTGTCCAAGGAGGTCTGGAACCCATTGTGGAGTGGGAAATACTTTTGTGCTTTGCAAGCAGCCGGATCCCATCCAGCACCGGTACCCGCAGCCAAGCTACTGACGGCTCTTTCTAAAACTGGCCCAGCCCAGGGGAAGTGGAGCCTGCCCGCCTGCCCCTGTGGCTGAGGGCAGTCTGGTGAGGAGGGGCGGGGGCCAGGCCTTCAACATCGTTGCAGCTTTGTGAGAAAATTCCCCTTCCAGATGCTCGCCATCAGCCTTTCCCACAGCACGAGGACTGGAAAGTGATGCTACTTTGCCTTTAACATCTATCTGACAGCGAGGCATCAAGTCTCGGGCAGGCTTTGAACCCCTAAAGACAAAAGAACTTAGTGAGACTTACCCTCTCTTCCCCATTTTCTCTCTTGTTCTGGTACCTTCTATTAATGGCGAGGGAGATTGGTTTTCCACTTGTGGCAATAAAACAGATCCCATTTCAAATACATTTGTCAGAGGCTGAAAAGGGAGTTGATTTGAAGAAAAATATGAAATCACTGTACAGATGGTAGGTGGGTATGGCAGGATAACTCAGGAAAACCTCAGGGCGGCATGTAATAGGTCTCTGCCTGACACCTTTGTGCCAAGAGGAATCAAAGACTCACCTGTGTCACGTGGGCATAAGTCTCCTTGCTGTACCTGGGCCACGTGTGCCTGAGGACACCCAGCAGGAGGGGCCCACGAGAGCTCAGGTGCGGGCAGTTCTGAGGGCAGGGTGATGGGGGGGGTCGGACTGTGTCACCAATTATCTGTCCTCAGTGACACTGAACAAATGGGAGAGAAACTGCTGGAATCAGGAAGAGCAAGCCGAGGTCCGGAGCTGGGAAGGTAGCCAACAAAGGCAGGAAGTTGGAGGGACCAGACAGGAGAGGGGGGAGGGAAGGGGAGAGAACCAGAAAGGCCCAGCTGGTGGTGGGCAGTACAAGTGAGGCTGTCTCGGGCTCACTTTGCGGCCACCACCAATACTCCGGGAAGCTCTTCCTTCCCCCCTCCCATCCGCGAGCTTCAGCTGGTGTCAGCCAATCATATGCTTCTTCAGCTGGTGTCAGCCAATCATATGCTTGAACTGGAAGCTGAGGGTGGGGCAATCACTGGGATTGGTTGCAGCTGAGACAGGAAGACTATAAGAGGCTGCCTGGTGGAGGTGGAGAGTTGCCTTGGTCTCACCTGGGTCCCAGCGGTTTCCTATTTCTTCCAGGTAGTGGCTCATCCGCTTATGGGTCCTTGGCTGTATGCACACTCGGGACCTGCTGCCCGACTTCATGTACACTCCATTGCATCTGCTTACCTTGTCCTGGTCCAGATTCCCCCAGCCTTTCCACATTCTGCTTCCCCCATGTGTGAGCCCCATGGTGCAGGGCAGATGGCAGCGTTCAGTTCTGGCCCTAGAACTTCCTGGCTAAGTGGCCAAGGCCCCCTGGCTTCGCCTGTGTGCCGTAGTTTTCCCCTTCTGCAGAATGGGAGCAGTAATGGTTGGCAGATATTTGTGAGAATGACAATAGCTGTGTTGGCCACCGTGCTGGCGCTCCATGAATATCAGCTGGAAAGATGGTAAAAAGCCTGGTCTCATGTCTGATGTGGAGGGAGGAGCAAGCAAAGTGGCAGAAAGAACAGGTGTCTGGAGTCAGAAGACCAGGGATGAATGTTGGTAGAGCTGAGAGATCTCGGGAAATTAAGTAACTCCTCTGAATCTCTGAGTCTTAATGTATAAGGCAGGAGTAATCCTGCCAGCTGTGAGATCAGAGGGGAAGGTACAGGTGAGCGGTTCTCGAGCTTGGCTGCACACTGGGATCACCCAGATGCCCAGGTCTCACCTTTAGGGATTCTGATTTAAGTGGTTGGGGTGTGGCCTGGCTATCCAACCTTTTAAACTTCCTGATCCAAGAGGTTCCAAGTATAGTGTTTCTCAGAGTGTGGTCCTTGGACCAACAGCATCAGCATCACCCAGTACCATGTTTGAAATGCAAATTCCTGGGCTCCATTCCAGCCCTTCTGAATCAGAAACTCTGAGGTCCATCCATCTGCATTTTAACAAGTTCCTCTAGGTGTGTCTCCCAGGTGTAGACATGCAACAAATATTTACTTCCCTCCCTCCCTGAAGCAGATACTCACTTAGCACATCTGAGGATCCAACATGAAAGAGACAAGATCTCTGCCCTCAAGGGGGCTTATGTTCTAATGGGGGAGACTAGTTTTCAAAAATAAACACAATTAAAAATTGTAATACATGTTAAGGAGACGCTTGAAGACCTGAGCTAGTGGATTCCCATGGATTTTCACACTCACACAAGTGTCCCCTCTAGCAGGGAGCCTCCGCCAGTTTCTAATCCCCTCCAGGAGTTGCAGGACCCCCGACCTCAGACGGCCTCTCTGCAGCTGGTGCTTGCATTGGCTTGGCACTGTCTGAAGGCAGCTGGCCACCTCTGGACGGCAGTGACTGGGAGCCGGCCTTAGTCAACATCTATCCTCCTCCTCACCTGGGGTGAATTTCCTCCCCGGTGGCATTTGCCAATGTCTGGAGACGTTTAGGTCATTACAACTGGGAGGGCGGTGAGCTAACAGTTAGTGGGTAGAAACCCAGGCTACTGCTAAACACTCCACAAGGCACAGAACAGCCCCCAGAGCAAAGAAGTATGTGTCTCCAAGTGTCAAGGTGCCACGTTCAGGACACCATGCTCTGGAGATCTCAGGACCTGAATTTCTGGTGAGGTCACTCTGGAGCACTCCTGTCCTTTCTCTCCTTGCTTCTGGGCTTGGCTGCACTTGAAAACCTTCCACCATTTGACCAGCAAAAGGATTCCAATCCGCCTCTCCCACCCTGAGCTGGGAAAGCTGCCCTTGAGCCGGGCACCTCCTTGGCTTCACGCAGTTTGGAAAACAATGAATTTGCGAGGTTGCACAAAGCAGCCGCAAGCCTAAGGCTGGCTGGAACTGCTAAATCCATTTTTCCCTCCACATCAAAAATCCTTTCCTGGCCTTAGACGCTTTCTCTGCTGTCACAAGACGCAGGCAGATAGTTTTACATGGCAAACAACCCCGCCAGACCCATCCCCCCTTTCAAAGCCTCTGGGTGGATTTCTGTTCCAGCCAGGAATATCAGCGCACTTTTCCGCTGAGCTGCGAGGTTGGTTTCGGCCGAGGCAGACCTGGCAATTGTCTTTCACACCTCACACATGGCCAGAGCCCATTTCCAGCATGGACCTCACCCTTTCCCCACACACGGGGCTGGGGTGGGTGCTTGGGCTTTGCCCTCATCTGCTCCCCTGCGAGAGCTGAGGGTGACTGATCACAGTCTGAGTCTGGTCAGCCATCAGGCTGCAAACAGGAGAAAGAAAAGATTTCACTCTAAAGACTAAGCTTACTGTGAGCAGAGGGGTCTCCGTGGTTTTCTTGTGTTAAGTCCTCTTTCTCTCCTGCAGCCTTATAAAGAAGGAATCCTTTTTAGCCCCGTTTTACAGATGAGGAAACCAAGGTCGAGTGACTTGCCTAAGGCCTGTCCCACCCCAGCTAGTAGATGGCAGGGCCAGGATTTGCGTCCAGGTGTCTTGCTGCAGAGTTCCTGGTTGGAGTTAATGTGAACATCCCCCCACTCCCCTGGGGACAGCATAAGACTACTAATAATGGCAATGGTTAATAATAACAGGCAACATTTAGGGATGCCTGGGTGCCTCAGTTGATTAAGAGACCAACTCGATTTCGGCTCAGGTCATGGTCACGGGAGGCTCTCTGCTCAGCGGGGAGTCTGCTTGAGGATTCAGTCCCTCTGCTCCTCCCCCTGCTCACACGCAGTGTGTTCTCTCTCCCTCCTTCTCTCTCTGTCTCTCAAATACATATATCTTAAAAAAATAAGAACAGGTAACATTTAGATGGATGACCCTTCAATGGGACACTTTTGCACCCCAAGGGGACATCTGACAATGGGGATGTTTTTGTTATTATGACTTGGCAGGGGAGGTGGCGGTGCTGACATTTAGCGAGTGACACAGGACGCTGCTAGCATCCCACAGTGCACAGGGCCACCCCTGCCACAGACAGTAACCCAGCCCCTGATGTCAGGAGTGCCAAGGTTGAGAAGCCCTGGTCTCCTGGCATTAAGGCTTGGCAAAAAAAAAAGGAAAAGAAGGAAAAGGTAGTAAATAGGTAGACGGATGGATACATGGATGGACAGATGAACAGACGGAAAGTGCTCTGGTTGAGAAACCCAGATCTAGAGCGTGCTTGCTGCGTGCCAGCCATAGTGCTAAACATGGGGTGCCTACATCAATCCTCATGGTCACCCTACTGTTATCTCCATTATATCTCCATTATATGGTTGGGGGTACTGAGGCTCAGAGAGGTGCAGTGATTTGCTAAGGCCACATGCTCAGCACTTTGGTGTTGGCATTCGAATGCAGGCTGGTGGCTTTCACCTCTCTCTTCTAGGAGGTTCCTCCTGATTTGAGGGGCTGGGCAGGCTGAGGTCTGCGAAACATTGCCTCTCCCCACTTGGTACGCTCCCATCTGTTACCAGTGCTCCCCATTTTGCCTTTCGAATACCCCTATGACCTTGTTCGTCCCATGTCTCTCCATCCCGCCTTGGTGTGGGTCCTCTTGCCTCTCCATTGCTCATTGCCCTCCTGCTTCCCACCTTTGTTTCCTCTGTCTGCCCTCCAAATGGCAGCCAGAGAAATCTGCCTCAAACTACAGATCCGAGCCTGTCCTCCCACCTTAAATTTTAATGTGCATGTGATTACCTCAGGGTTTCGTTAAACCACAGATTCCCTTGGTAGGTCTGGGGCAGGACCTGAGACGCTGCATTTCTAATATGCTCTCAGCGTCCAGTAATGCCGGTCCACGGACTGCATTTTGAGTAGGAAGGCAGCAGAGAAATTCTCTGAATTCAGGAAATCTCAGAGGACCAGCAGCCTTGCATGACATGGGCTGCTTAGGGTAATCAGGACTTGACTGTGTTGGGCTACAGCAGGGGTCTCCAACTTCCGGCCCCAGGGCCAACCCTGCCCCCACTCGGCCTGTTTTTGTACATAAAGTTTTATTGAAACCCAGGATCCCTCCCCCACCTCTGTGCATTACATGTTATCTGCGGCTACTTTTGTGCTACCAGTGCCCGAGTAGTTGTGACAGCGACCAGATGGCTCAGAAAGCCTGAAATATCTACCACATAGACCTTTACAGAGAAATCTGTCCACTGTCTGGAACATCTTCAAGATGCTCCGGAAGGCCATGTACCAGGACTCCCTGACATCTGGAGGGGGTTGACTTGAAGACTTAAACACAAAAACACATACACCAGAGCCATCCCTGCGGCTAGCAGGTCTCAGGCTGGGTCCCAGGGAAGTGGCTCCAGGTGCACGGAGAGACTGATGAGGGTTTGGGGTGTAGAGCACATCGCCTGATCTGGGAGACCGAGAGGACCCTAGCCAGCAAGGGAGCATGGGCCTTGGTCCCCATGTGCTGGGTAAGGAAATTGCCTGTGCGGCCCATGGCTCTGAGTGGGGGTGTGGGTTACACAGCTGGTTTGTGTTAGGGTTTGGATGGGAACCTGGTCTCCTGACTTCCTGCCAGGGCTCCTACCTCCAAGACACCCCGCGTGGAGGCCCCTGTGGCTGGACATCTGTCTGGGGGCGGGGGTCGGTTAACAAAAAGAAGTTTGGTTGGGGGGTGCTGGGAGGATGTGGGCTGCCGTCTGCCGGAGGCTGGCTCCCTCTCTGAGCCACATTCCAGAGGCTGGGAAAGAGGACATTCCTCCCCTCCTGCACAGGCTGCCTTGACCCCTAATATCCAAATAAGTGGGTTAATGGAGCTTAAGTCTGAGCCCTGGCCTGGAGGTCTGAGGGAATTTACGATGCCTGCGAAGACAGATCCTGTCAAATGAATCTCAGTGTCCTGTTGTCTTACAGTAAAAAAAAAAAAAAAAAGACCAGTGATCCCAAAGGAAAAATCTAACAACCTGAACATTGCGGGATGGGGGTTGGGGATAGAGTGGGGATGCAGGACAGCCCCGTGGTGTGTGCCAGGCACTGGCCTAAGCACTTTACACACGTTATGTACTGTAATGCTCACAACAACCTTGTGGGTACATTATTGTTACGTTATTTGCACATGAGAACCAGTGGCCCACCCAGTGTCTGGCTCATGAAAAGGGGCTACTCAGTGAAGGGGCTCAGTGGATGTTGAGGACTTGATTGCATGAGGCACAGAGAGGTTGAGTGGCCTGTTCAAGGTCACACAGTGAAGAAGAGCAGGAGCTGGCATTTGTACCTAGATCTGTGTGACTGCGGAGGTGCTCAGTGGCCTGAAGTGACCTGACACTCCCCACCCCCCATGCACTGCATGTGGAAGCTCAGGAATCCCCCACAGCCCCGGTCTCACAGCCTTGACTGGCAGGCAGCCTGCAGCAGCAGCTTGCAGAGCCCAGAGCTGGGGCCTGGGGAGCGGAGTGTGGTGTGGTGAGCCCTCCACTGCCACCACCTCCTTCTCTACTGAGTTCCAGCTTCCAGCTTCTGGGCCAAGGCTGCTGGGGCTCCTCCCATGGGGTGACCCCCTGGGCCAATCCTGCAGCGACCCGCCCAGCCTCGGGTGAGCTGGGCTGTGCCCTGCCCATCCCCGGGAGCCTCTTCCCCCTACTTGGGCTTTGTGGGAGTAAGAAGGTTAACACCCCTAGGGCCTGCAGGAAAGGGGGTGTTTCTGGGGCTCAGGGGCCAAGGAGAGAGGAGGAGAGAAGAAGCAAGAGAGAGAGAGATCACTCTACCTGGCCTAGGAAAGATGGGGAGGGGGCACGATGACTTTCGTGTGGCTCTTTCCAGGGTGTATTTGTAGGAGAAACGCACACACATGTGTGCACATGCTTGCTCTGGGAAGAGCAGGATGTGGCATGTGTGCTCTTCACGTGGCTCTGAAGACGTGCATATGTGTCTCCCAGTTCTGCGTGCCAGGCCGTGGGGGGTCTCCTTCCAGGCCTGCCCCCAGTCACCAAGTCTCCCCTCTGTGCAGTTTTCCCATTTCACTGAAAAGGCTCAGAGAGCCTAGGACACTTGCTGAGGCCAACCAGCTTGCACTAGGATTTAGATACACTCAGGTAGTCCAGTGCCAACCTCTGTCCTCTTTTTAACCAAACACCCCGTGGTGTGTATTAGTCCATCGTGGGGACAAGTGTTCTTTGGGCACTGATGAAAGTCCCCCCGCCAAAGTGCCTGGCACCCAGTAAGCACTATTTCAGGTGTTGGACATTCGTTATTATTATTATTACTCTGTTCCAGGCGTTGACTGGTACAAGCACTGGGGATTCAGGAGTGAGCAAAACAAAAGTCCTTCCTCACTTGGAGCGTACTTTCTGGTTAGGAGAGATGAGCAACGTTAATGAGTAAAACACATAGTATGTCAGCTGGTACAAGGACTATCGAGAAAATAAAGCAGGGGTTTGGGCATTTGGGTGTGCTGGCCACTTCGGGGCTTGCAGTTTTAAAGGAAATAGTCCGAGAAGGCCTTCTGGGCATTCTAGCCACAGCCTGAAGGAGGTAAGAGAATGAGCCATGTGGATGTCTGGGGAAGGAGCATCCAGGCAGAGGGGACAGTGCAAAGGCCCTGCGGTGGGAGTGTGTGGGTTTGATGAGGATGTAGGGGATACACTATCTCTGGGAGTAGGCGGGTGGGTGACTGCAAAGGGAAGTGGAGGTGTTTGGGACACTCATTCTGTGTGCGCGTGCCTGTGCGCGTGCACGTGCATGATGAACTTAATCCCTTTACCTTACTCCGGCCTTCCTGCCAAGACAGCCAGCCTTGATGTACAACACCAAACCACCGAATGGGTCATTAACCCATTTCCTTCCCTTGGAGACTTTCAGTGTTGGCCTGTCTCTGTATCACGTGCACCCGTGGTTCCTGACTGTGACTGCCCTTTTGAATTACTCGGGGGGCTCCTGAAACCTCTGATACCTACACCCAGGAAAACAGAACCTCTGGGGGAGGGGCCCAGGCGTCTGATGATTCTAACACACAGCCAAATTCAGGGCGCCTAGGTGGCTCAGTCAGTTGAGCGTCCAACCCTGGATCTCAGCTCAGGTCTTGATCTCAGGGTCTTGAGTTCAAGCCCCGTGATGGGCTCCATGCTGGGTGTGGAGCCTACAAAAAAAAAAAAAAATTAACATGCAGCAATTTGAAGAAACAATACACTTTACTATCAGATGGTATTTTATTCTTTAATTGGCTTTCTCCCATTAAAAAAAACTAAAGTTATTTTAAAAGGAAGCTTAAATCTGGTAGGGTTGTGGGAACGTTTTCCTTTTTTGACCTCAGTGAAGAGAGAGGAGTTTATCATACTCCTCACTTCTTGGTACATCCTGTTTGTAAAAAGCTTTTTGCTTATTTCTTGTTTCCTTTCTTTTATCCCCATACTTCACGCTCGCTCTCTTTCTCCCGTAGACGACTTTCCCAGAGATGACCGTTCTAATTGTTGAACGTGGCTCTCTTGGTCGAGAGGTATTCTTACTAAATGTCTGTGGCTGTGGTAGGTGCGGGGATTTTTAATTTTCTCAAAAGGGATTGTGTAATACAGTTCAGTCTGTTTCCTTCTTTTCTCACCCTGCATAGTTTTAAAGACCCAGGCTTGGTCCTACCCATGCCTAATCCTCTGCCGCTAATGGCCCCCCGAAATCCGCTGCAGCGCCCATTTGCTGTCTTTTACTTGTCCTTCTCCCTGGTCAGGGGCACCCATTGCCAGCTCACTGCCCATTACAAGTGACACTGCACTCAACATCCTCGACGTGGATGCTCCTAGCAGTCTTGGGATACAGCTGTTTTACCCAGGAGCGGATGTACTGGGATATGTGGGTCACCCTCTTAGAGTTGGGGCTCTTCTCCCAGGGGACATTATGGAATTTGGGGTCCAGGGACCAGGCTGGCCTGGAGCTTGGTTGGCCAGGCTGGCCCTTAGAGCCTATGCTGGCACCAAGCAAACCCTGAACTTCCTCCTGAGCGCGAAGTTCAAGGCTGCTGTGTCTCCAGCTCTTGCCCCTGGTCAGTCCACTTGGTCTCTGCCTCCCGGTCCTTGGAGATCACATTCCTCAAACTTTTGGAGACTGCGTCATTGCACATGGGACTTCTAGAGCTGCCTAGGCTGGCAGGACTGGGGTGGGGGGCAGGGGCTGCCCCCAAGACAGAATGAGTATATGTGTGTGTGCATGTGGCTTTTTTCTCCCTTCTAACGAAAAGGATCCTGGCTTTGAGTGATAGAGGCTGGGCACGTGGCTATGGGGAAGAGTTTTGGCAGAGTACAATCACCTGGGCAGATTTGCTTTGGGTGTGATTCATCGATCGGTTGTAGAGTGCCCAATTCTGGAAAACCCCTACCTTTCTGGAAAATCCACGGACAGGCCCGCTCAAGAAATGCCAATGGGAGACAGGAGGTGGCGACTCGGAAAAACAAACACCAGTCAGTCCCAGGACACACACCCCCTCCCCCAACACCTCCAGATGCCAGCCCTGAGGACATGGGAGGTGGGGGACGTCACAGAGGCCCCTGGCCCTTGGCATCCTCATTTGGTCTGTGACTGCTCCCCTAGCTCCCCGGCTCCCCTCCAGTTCTCTCACCTGCTGTATCTGCACCTGGGAGACAGTGTGGTACAGGGTTTCCCAAATCCAGTCACCCCCAGGGCCACCTTCCCAATTTTACCATATCCACAAGCCACCTGGGGTAATATTTAGTTTATATTTCGGTGTAACGCCAGTCCCTGAAAAATGCTTAAAAACACATTCATTTAAGATGTATTTATATCCCTTGTGTCAATGGAGAACCAACAGCCCTCGCCTTAACTAGAGAGTAGCTAGAAGGATACACGGAAGGCAGAACAAAACTGTTAAAATGTAGCTACAACCTGTTGCCCGCAGAAGCCTCCGGATTCCTCCAGGGCTGGCCCCCCTTCCTGGAAGCGGTTGGCAGGCTTGAAAAAGAATCGATGTATTTCACTTCTCCTGGAACTGCTGTTCATCTCGGGGTTGTGTCCTGGCCCCTCCGCCGTGCTCACGAGGGGGCTCCCCGAGAACAGAGATGAACTTGTATCCAATGCCCCTCGCGTGGCCCCGGCCCCCCACCAATATCCTGCACACTGAAGACATCCCATAAGGTTTTTTTGTTTTTGTTTTTTTTTTAATCGAGAGAGGGTGGCAGCAACTTGAACTTCTGTGATGCTGAAGAAAGCACTTGGGGTTGTAGGAAGCACTTGTCGGCGCTTACTAAGAAACGTGTATTGTGTATAATAAATGTTTGTTGCACAAAGGAGCAGTGAATGAGTGAACTCTCCGCTAGAATGTAAACTCCACCAGGACAGGATTTTTCCATCTGTTGTGGTCACTGCTGCATCTAATTCCTAGAAGGGCTCTGCACCTAATAGGTGCGCCGTGAACATTTGGGAAAGGCAATGCGGGAATCGACGAAAACTGTAAAATAATGAGCAGGGGGAAGAAGTGATTGACCCCCTAAATGAGTGTCAGCACTATCCCTAGACTCGAGAGACAGGTCTTCGGTCAAGTTGCAGGCTCCCCAGTTGCCAGCCCTGAGCTGGGGACCAGGGGATGAAGAGAGCAGATAGGAGAAAGCAAGAAAGCTAAGCACAGCCTTGGAGCACTGGCCCTGAGCCTCTCAAGGTTCCCTTAGCAGCCGCTCTTACTGGTGGGAGAGGAGCGTGCTGGGAGCTGCCTTCACGGCGGGGGCAGGGCTGGCAAGTCCCACCAGCAGCTGAACCCTCAGTGATGTCCTCCTTACCCCATCCTGCCAACAGGCCACAGACGTGTGGATGGTAGAGGGAGGGGCTGGCTTCTGCACAGGACAATGTGATGCCAAGAAGCATTGTTCGTCTCTGAAAGCTTGAGTTTTCTTCTGTACCAGGCTGGGGTGGTGCTTCCTGAAATATGCATATCTGTGGCAGCTCCCCCCCCCCACACACACAAAAGGGCACGTTTCTAAGGAAAATCCCCACAACTTCTAAGAGAGATATCCCCCCCCCGCTCCCCCTCCCAACGGAGTGTTTACATGGAAGCTCGTGTGCTGAGCACAGAACATTCTTATGGGGTAATGTTTAACCAACATGTGGTCGGCGGCGTCACTCTGGTCCTGGGTGGCTCAATGAGGACCAGGTGAGGGAGCCAGCCTTCCTCCTCATGGGCTTTGAAGGAGGCCGAGCAGCCCCCCTGCCCCTTCCCAGAGCCCTGCTGCCCATCTCAACCCCAGTAGGGAAAGGGCATCATCCTGTTGTTACCTTGAAATAGCATAATGCTCTCTTTCTAGACTTTTTTTTCTAAGCTAATAGGGAAGGCAGGACTTTAATTCTTTGGGGAAAAAGTGGTGTTTTAAGCAATTTCTTGGTGCCCATAGAATATGGGCTCAATCCAGGTAAAATAGTCATCCCAGTACCTGTTATGATTTGTGAATATATTTTCTTGCTCACGAATAGACAAAAAATATGAATGTAATGTCCTGGAAAGTGGGGGCTGGGTCTCATACTTGCAATCCCCACCCCATTCAGAAGCCCTGGCATTTTCGTGTGTAAACAGTTTTCCCTGATACCGAAATCTGAGATGGACCCGACAGTATAAAGTTTCAGACACACTATTCCCAAACCTCAGTGGGGATAAGGACCATGGGGGAGCTAGATAAACATGTAGACCTCCAGATCCCACTGTGATTGATTGTTTGGTTGATTCATTGATTCATTCATTTTATGACTGTTTATTGAATTCCTACCATTGAGTAGAGTTGGTAGATTTAGCAAATAAAAATGCAGGATGCCCAGTTAAACTTGAATTTCAGAGCAACAACCTATCATTTTTTTAGTGTAGGTATGTCTCGTGCAGTAGCCGACACATACGCTTAAAGAGTGCTTTGTTGTCAATCTGAAATTCACATTGAACCGGGTGTCTTGTGTTTTATTTGGCAGCTCTCACTGTTCCTGGCAATGGGGATGTCGCATGGACAAAGCAAGGCCCCCAGCTTCTTGGAGTGGACATGCTAGTGAGGGAGATGGACAAACAGCTCGCAGAAGGAGGGATGTTGGAAGTCGGGGTGGCGGGGGTACCATGTCCAGGCTTGTCAGGAAGGGAGCACATGTCACCTCGCCATTGGGTCCTGCCAAGTCTGGAAGGGGTGTTAGCGCAGCCCACCCACAAAGAGGCTTCTGGAAGGAGAGGGGCACCCTGAAAACTAGAACTGCTCACGGTGATGGGGGGGAGGGGAGTGGACGTGTCAGCCACAGTGCGGTGATGTGTGTGGTGTACTCTCGAGTCTGGTGTGCCTATGGTCGGCCAAGTGCAAGATCGGGTTCCTTCTGGTCATGGACAGCACCAGTGTGGCCGACTTCATTCGTCCTCTCATGCTTTCATTTTTTATTATGGAAAACTTCAAACACATGGAAGACCCCCATGGATCCAACACAAATATCACCATTTTGCCAGTCTTTTCTTGTGATGACCTTTTTCTGATTTTGGCTTTATTTTCTATTGAAGTATAACACTCTTACAGTAAAGTGTACAGCTTGATGAATTTGGATAAAGGTTTTCTGCCTGTGTTTACACCTAGGGAGGCCTCCATGCCAATCGAGATACAGAACATTCCCAGTCACAGGCTCTCTCCTGTCCCTTCCTGGCATCTGTACTTTCATCAGTTGTAGGGCATTATATTGGGGGAAATATTTCTATACATAAGTAAAAAATTTTGAGTCTCTCTCTCTCTCCCCTCTTCTCCCATTCCTTCCCCCTTTGTCCCTTCTTCCTTTCCTCCCTTCCTCCCTTCCTAGTTTATTTACTGACCTAGTTACTAGAAAGGTAAATTCTGGATTACTAAGAGATCTAGAACAACCTAGATTAATTCAGATTAAAGTAGATTCAGAGATGAGCTTTTTGGATTGTTTTGGATGATTTTGTTCATCTTAAAGGCCTTTCTCCCCTTCCCTCCGTACCTCTCACTGAACACTAATTGGCCGACTCTAGAGGCTGCTGGAGATTGGAAACACAAGCAGCCTTGGCACTTGCCCCTCACCCATGTTCATAGGGTCCTGGGTGACCTGAGGTGCTCAAGCTGCTTTCCCAGGGTTGTCTTAGGAAGAGAGCAGCCCCTGTGCCATGGGCTGTTAAGGTTGAGGAAGGAGTCATTTAAGCACCCAGCCCAGAGGCGCCTGCTTCCATGACACACCCCGCATGTTCTCCACAGACACTGCAGGAGATCTTCCAGGCAGAGAATACCATCATGCTTCTGGAAAGGTCCATCATGGCCAAGGAGTGCCCACTGAAGGTGGCACAGACGAGGCTGGAGTGCCGGACCCGGCGCCCCAATGTGGAGCTGTGCAGGGACATCCCACAGTTCAAGTGAGTGGGGGAGGCCAGGATGGAGAGGGGTGCGTCTGCAGAGCTCCCAGGAAACCTGGGTCTGAAAAATGGACCCCTCTCCCACCACCACCAATCAGGACATGTAGCCCCACAACTCGACATGACACAGCGGGGGTCTGGAGTTCTGGGGTCCCCTCAATAGCTTCCCCCACCTTGTGCTCTGGGAGCCCTCCAGCTTTCCCCTGAAAGCTAAGGAGAGGGAGCCTCCCAGGCCAGAGACATGGCCTGTGGCCTAGGGTTTCTTCTGCACCCCGCTGCCAGCCCAGAAGAGAGGCTCCAGCTCCCACCTCCCTTGGTCTCCATCTCCCTCTTGTAAAGTTCTCTGTGAATGCTGGAAGAGTTTAATCCCGCCCATCCCGCTTTGTGAAGGGGTGGCTGCTCCTGTTGACACAGGGCCCCCTCGCTGGGAGGGGGTGAAAAGCTCATAAAGCCCCAGAGCAGGGGTTTGTGAGCATGGGGTCGGGGTTTGGAATGGGATGAGTGCCAGGCAAAGGAGGAAGAGGCCATCAGACATGGGAATTTGTGTGACCAGGGGAGGCCCCTTGGTTGTGTGGGCCCACCATACTGGGGGCCCTGTATCAGCTCCCTGTTGCCACACAGCAAATGCCCCACGACTCAGTGGCTTGTCCTCATCCTGAGCTAGATGTGTGGAGATGTGAAGAGAGCTGGAGAAGTAAAGAGAGGGAGGAAGAGTATTCTGAGAGAAAATGCTGGATGGCTCCAGGTGACACTGAGTGATGTTTGCACAGCCTCGTTACTGCCAGATAATCACTCAGGAAATGGCAAAGCTGGGTGTGTATGTTGGCAGGGAGCGGGCAGGGAAAGTGACCCAAGGCTTTGAATTGAAGGCCTGGCTACCTGCTGCTGGCCTGGAAGCTCTTCATCCCTGGAAGTGGGTGCAGGGTCCAGGGCCCCACCCCAGCTGGTCTGGAAGGGGTCCAGGTCCCTGCTGAGGGCTTGGGGGAAGCTCTCCCATTCCTCCTGCACCCGTCCCTGCTTCTTAGATGCTCAGGTTGGGTTCCAACACCGTCTGGGTCTGAGGGCTCTCTGATAACCCACCCTGGGGGACTTACACGGAACAGGGCTTTCGGGGACCAGGTTTGTCCTGGAGAACCTACTACTGTAGGACAAGCTCCCCACCTCCTTGTCCACCAGCTGTGCTGTTGAAGTGGGGGAATGGGGAGCAGGGATGGGACACGTTGGGCTCAGGAGTCCCAGGCGGAGTGCATGCGTGTGTGCACACAGACGTGTGTGCACACAGACGTGTGTGCACACAGACGTGTGTGCACACATGTGTCTATGTGTATCTGCATGTCTGTATGTATCTGCGTGTGTGCTTTTGTGTGTGCATGAGTGCATTGGGAACTGAGCAGATAACAGGACTCAAGCCGGCTGCCTCTCTAGCAGTTGACCTGTCCCATCTATGCATTACCTTCCTCACCCCCCATCCTTTCTTTACCACCGCTGGGCCTTCTTTCCTGTTTCTTCTATAGGTAACCCCTGCCCCTCTGACCCTCTCTCTTGGGTCAGCTCCCATGCACGCCCATTCCTGAGAATGAACACCCATTTAAATTTACATTTAAATTAATTAACAGAAACAAATGTGACGACTCAGCTCCTTGTGTCCATGAATCACATTTCAAGTGGGTGGTCAGAGGCTACCATATTGGACAGCACGGAACATTTCTGTGGCTGCAGAAAGTTCTGCTGGACAGCTCCGGGCTACAGCCCCAAGGAGCAAAGAGGTTCCAGGCTGCTCTGTGACCTCTCTCTAGCACAGGCCTGCCACAGGCAAGCCCACCCTGATATCGAACTCAAGCCCTTCCAGTAGTGTGTTCCCTGGGCCTGAACCAGAGGTGGGATCCACACCATAGCCCCGCCATGGAGCTGCCATCCATCACAGCTCACATGGCATGTTCATTCCCTAGGCCTGCTGTAACAAGAATTTGTTTGAGTATCTGTTTGCAGTTCTCACAGGTATATACCCGGGAGCGGAATTGCTGGGTCATATGGTAGGTCTACATTTAACTTACCGAAGAACCGCCAGATTGTTTCCCTGAACATCCTGTTTCTTCCTTTGTGCCCATCACCCTCAGCTGCTCCCCGTCTGCCTGTTCTTCCTCTGTCCTCCCTGCTCCCTGAGCCTCGTCTGTCCTGCAACCAGCAATCTCCAGTGCCTGGCCCAGCTCCTGGCACCTAGTAGGTACGTCAGTGCTGATCGCTCGGTGAACTGTGCCTTCTCCTCTGCTCTGGCCACAGGCTCGTGAACGAGGTGTTCACCATCGACGACACCTTGCAGACCCTCAAGCTGAGACTGCGGGAGACACAGGACACGCTGCAGCTGCTGGTAATGACCAAGTGCCGGCTGGAGCACGAGCTGGCCATCAAGGCCAACACACTCTGCATCGACAAGGAGAAGTGCATGAGCATGCGCAAGACCTTCCCCAGCACACCGCGCCTGGTGGGCTACACCTGAGCCGCTGCTGCCAGCCCCTGGCGTCCTGCTCCGCGCCTGTTCCGTGTGCAGCATAAACGTTGGAAAGGCAGAAAAACAAAATAAAGTGTCACTTTCTCCTTTTCCTCCTATCACAGAAAAAAAACCCAAATTATATAAATATATATATTCAGAGCCAAAATAAACGTGCCCAAACCAAAGATCCTGGAGCTCATTCCTGCTGCAGAACCGGCCTCATGGCAGATCTGGGAGGAGACAGACTGATTTCTCGGGGATGGAGCATTGTGAGGTTCTCGGCATCCCTAGGAATAGAAGGGGGCACATTTTTTTGTTTTGTTTTGAAAACTGTTTGTGCATTTAGGAGCACAGTGTAGACCACGGGATCCAAAGATTGGACGGCGGAGCTGAGAGTCCAGAGCCCAGCTGTCGCCTAGGAGCTGTGTGGCCTTGGACAGGCTCCCGACCTGAGTACCCTCATCTATAAAATGAGGTCAGTCCCAGGCGGAGGCAGCTGTCTGCTGTGTGGGGCAGGGGCAAAAAGCTAGGATTTGGAGCCAGAAGTCCTGGGTTTGAATCCCAGCTTTTTGAAATTGTTATGGGAGGAAAAGAGGACATTAGTTCTGTGGGTGAGGCAGGACGAGGCAGGTGAGGGTCAAGGAAAAGCTCTAGGAAGACGTGACATTGCTTGAGAACGTTAAACATGGAACTCTTGCACGACCCAGCAGTTGTATTCCTAGGTATATAACCAGGAGCACTGGAAACAGATACTCAGAAACAAAAACAGAAACAAAAACATAACACTGGTACATGGACATTCATAGCAGCGCTAAGTACAATAGCTCAAAAGTGAAAACAACCCAAATGTCCATCAATGGATGGAAAAACAAGATGCAGCCTGTCCGTGCGATGGAATTTTATTCTGCGTAAAAGAAACAAACACTTGCTTCAACACAGATGAGCCTGGAAGACATCACACTAAGTGAAAGAAACCAGACACAAAAGGCCACATATCGTGCGGTTCCATTTATATGCAATGTCCAGAATGGGCAAATCCCTAAAACAGCAGCTTACTGGGTGCCAGGGAGAGGGAGGGGGTGGGGGAGGATGCCCAGCTAAATGCCACAGAATTGCTCCCTTTACATGGTTAATTTTATGTCATGTGAAATTCACCTCAATTAAACAAGATAAAGACAAGTCCTATTGGATCTGAGTCCTGAACGATGACGAGGGCAGGAAGAAGAGGGTGGGCTTTCTGGGGAGAGGAAGAGCCTGAATAAAGGCAGGGAGCTAGGCTCCCAGATGCAGAAACCCTGGGAGAGGTGTGCGAATCATCTTGAAATAGTTTCAACTTTTTGTCCTGAGGTCGGTGTTTCTCAGAGTTCATTATTCACATTGGTACTTCCCAGAGTTTACTATGCATACACGGGGTGCCCTCAGACTGTGTTAAAAATGCAGATTCTGAGTCAGGAAGGCTGAGGCTGAGCCCGAGGTTCTAAAGCTCTGACAAGCCCCCAAATACTGCTGATAGTCCGGGGACCACACTGGGAGCAGTAGTAACACCTCCACTATCTGCCATAATCAAGCATCACCTTTACTGTTATTCACTCCATCTTTTAGGTTGTTGCACTTAAAAATTTTTTTAGATTTATTTTAAAGGCAAATTTGTAGCATGAATGCAGACAGGAACCTGTGCCCAGGGTTGAACAAAGCAAAATATTGTTAATGATGTCTGGTTAGGAAGTATTGTCTGCCCAACGTGATGCTGGCTGAAGGCTTCTCTCCTTTTGCTCAGAAGGGAGATCAGCAAGTCCTAAAGAGGTGTTAAAGACTGCCTACCATCCAGCGTCCAGTGGAGACTGCCCTTGAGGTAAGCTTGCTTGAAAGAGGACAGAGGGTCAGTTTTTCTACAAATGAGTTTCATTCCTGTTTCAGGCCTTGAAGGCATGAATCTAGGCATGTCTGCAGGCGGGGGGAGCCCATAGGATCTTTAATGTGGGGATGTGAAATGACCAGATTGGTGTTTTAGAAATAATTTCTCCATGCAGAGGAGTCAGGAGGAGAGAGAAGTTGGAGGGAGGGAGAAGGGGGTTTGGGAACCCATCTGTTAGAATTTAAGGCAGAAGGACAGACAGCTGCAGGAGGCACATTTGTGGGGCTGAAGCCACAGTCCTTAGACTGTGGCTTGTAGGAGGCAAGTGGAGGTCAGGATGGGACAGAGAGATGCCCTGCCTGGTGTGAGGGGGCGGTAGACAGAGGCAGGGACAAGTCACAACTATCCTTTTGTGCCGGGAGTGGGAATCATCACCCAAGGGATGTCCTGGTGTAAATATCTGAAAGGCAAGTGGAAACGTGGTGTTGGAGGTTAGCTCAAGAGGGAGGCTAGCCGAGGCTGGGCTTGGGGGCTGGGGAGATACCCAAAGCCTTGGGAAGAGATGAGCTGGTGCAGGGAGATCCTGAGAGTGAGAGGGGCGCTGCTGGTGTGGGCATAGGACAAAGGGGCCCAGAGAGCACAGACAGGGGCCAGCAGAGTCCAGGCGATCGCAGACAGAGGGGCAAGCGTGGGGATGTTCCGAAGAATAAAGAAAACCCTTTAGAAGCAGGTGTGCTAAGTATCCCGCTGGCCGGGACACCCACGTGCATACAGTTTTGGAACGCAAATTGGCAACACGCGTCAAGAGCCTTAAAAGGTCCACACCCTTCCACTTAGGAATGTCTTTCTCAAGACTCTCTTTAGGAAACTATCCCGAACGCAGACCCAGCTGGACGCGTTAGAATTTATGTATCGTAAGAGACCTCTGAACGCCGTGTCCAGCCGCAGAGAGAGCAGCTAAGCAAAGTACCGCACAGCCGAGTCATGGGATAGTGAGTAGCTACGAGAGCCGTGCCAAATGCTTGAATGCTGAGGGAATGTGCTTGTGAGGCTGAAAGCCCAGAGGACAAAAATGTGATGTGAACTGATCCTGAATTGCGTCAAAAGTGCACAGGAGGAAAGATTGTATTGAAATATGCTGGTGTGCTCAGAGCCGATGGTAAGCAAGCGCGGGTTACTTGTTTATAGGACGAATTATCTGCAGTGAACATGTGTTCCTTTATGAACCGGGAGGAAGTGCTTTTATAAATAGACTTTATTTTGCAGTAGTTTGGGATTTATAGAAAAGTTGCAGGGAGGACACAGGCGGTTCCCGTGTACCCCTCGCCTGCCTTGCCCTGATGTCCGCATCTTACCTTGTGGTGAGTTTGTCGAAACTAAGAAATGCACATCAGTGCG
Source organism: Ursus arctos (assembly GCF_023065955.2). Classification (NCBI taxonomy): domain Eukaryota; kingdom Metazoa; phylum Chordata; class Mammalia; order Carnivora; family Ursidae; genus Ursus; species Ursus arctos. The sequence continues at coordinate 73,981,783 of NW_026622874.1, read as the reverse complement.
TTAATGATAACAAACTCGCGAGTCTGTTTCCGTGGGTCGGCCTCCTTCTGTCCTCAGATCCGACCCAGAGTAGCACATTGCATTTAGTCATTAATTCCCCTGGGACAGTTTTTCAGGTGGTCCCTGACGTCGTGACCTTGACGGTTTTGAAGAGTACCTGTATTTGTAGGGGTTTGAAGGTGTTCATCACATGTCTCTGAATTAGGGTTTGTCTGATGTTTTTCTCATGATTCATCTGGGATTACGGGTTTGGGAGGAAGACCACTGAGGGGAAGTCCCCTTCCCATCCCCTCATATCAGGGCGTTTGTGACATTCTCGTGGTGGATGATGACCTTGGTGATGATGAACGATCTCTTGGGGAAGGTGGTGTCTGCCAAACTTTCTCCACCTTATGTTCCTGCTTTTCCCTTTCCATACTCTAGGAGTAAGTCATTAAACGCAGCCCACGCTCAAGGGCAGGGGGATTAAGGTCCCCATCTTGGAGGGAGAGTATTTATATATATTATTCGTAATTCTTCTCTAAGTATGTTCCTTTACCCTTATTTATTCTATCATTTATTTGTATTCATGCACTCCTGGATGTTTATTTTAGGCTTTGAGTTATAATGTAATACTGTGTTATTTACTGTGTCCCTCCAATCGTTCGGGCTTTGGCCATTGGGAACTCTTTCAGGTTGGTTCCTGTGACCCTTTGACACATCCCCCACTCTTCCGTCTTTTGAGGACTTCCTTACTTTCCAATCCTACAAGATGCTCCAGGTTCCTCTGGATTTTTTCCCCCCGTGCTCCATCACTAGAATCAGCCATTTCTCCAAGGAGCTCTGGTTTGGTTTTTGTCTGTTTGTTTCTTTGTTTCATTTGTTAGGTTTTTGGTGTTGTTTGTGTGTGAGTGTTTTTTTGAGAATAATATTTAGAAACCAGGGTCTGGCGATGTGCGTCAACTATACTCAAAGAGAAAAACTGGGGGGCTCCTGGGTGGCTCAGTCTGTTAAGCATCTGCCTTCAGCTCAGGTTGTGATCCCAGGGTCCTGGGATCGAGCCTCGAGTCAAGCTCACTGCTCAGTGAAGAGCCTGCCTCTCCCTTTGCCTCTCCTCTCTCTCTCTCATGAATAAATAAGTAAAATCTTAAAAAAAAAATATTTTTTTTAAAAGAAACCGAGATCTGAGTCCTGGGTTTGCTCACTGTTAAGAATGTTTTCTTTTAATTTAAATATTTTATTTATTTATTTGACAGAGAGACAGCCAGCGAGAGAGGGAACACAAGCAGGGGGAGTGGGAGAGGAAGAAGCAGGCTCCCAGCAGAGGAGCCTGACGTGGGGCTCGATCCCAGAACACCGGGATCACGCCCTGAGCCGAAGGCAGACGCTTAACGACTGCACCACCCAGGTGCCCCAAGAATTTTTTTTAAACCTTTCATTGTGATAAAATCCACATAACCTAAAATTGACCTTCGCAGCAACCGTTTTAAATGTGCAGTTCGGGGGTATTGGGTACATTGGTAATGCTGTGCAAACTTTACCATCATCTCTCTCTATAACTCTTTCCATCTTATAAAACTGAAACTCTATACCCATTTCACACTAACTCCCCACACCTCCCAGCCCCTGAGTGCCACCCTTCTCTTTTCTGCCTTTATGATTTTGACTATTCTACGTCATACACATGAAATCGTACGGTATTTGTCTTTTTCGACAGCTTGTTTTCTCTTCGCATCATGTCCTTCAGGGTCATCCATGTGGCAGCATCTGTCAGAATTTCCTTCCTGTTTAAGGCAGAATGGTATTCCACTGCATGGGTCTACTATACTACGTTTTGCTTCTGCGTTCCTCTGTCAACGAATACTTGGGTTGCTTGCATGTTTTAGCAGCTGGGATGATGCCGCAATGAACATGGGCGAACACCTAGTTCTTTGAGAGCCTGCTTTCAGTTCTTTGGGATATATACCCAGAAGAGGAATTGCTGGGTCCTATGGTAATTCTCTTTTTAATCTTTGGAGCAACCACCATGCTCTTCCCCCCAAGAATTCCCATTTCCCCACATCTCGGTTACCATTTATTCTCTTCTGGGCTTTTGACAGTACCATCCTCATGGGTGTAAAGAGGTATCTCACTGTAGTTTTAATCTGTGTTTCCCTAATGATGAGTGATGTTGGGTGTGCTCATTGGTAAGAAAACTTTTAGTAGGAGAAAAAGAAGGACTACCAGGCTTGGTGCCCAGGAAACTTTGGGTGAACTGTCAGAAGTGATGGGGGGGGGCAGGAGGTGAAGTGGAGGGAATGGGGATACCCTGAGATTTTGGTCACCTGCGTACCCTCAGTCCCTGCACACAGTGGGTGTCCCATAAATACTTTATTGAGTGACATATAAATGGCCAAACAAGCATATATGAATGCATATATATCCATCTTGGACCGGTGGGTTGTTTCTGAGTTTAAGGAGAAAAAGAGGAGGGTAGTTGCATGTGGATGTGGGGAAGGTAAGCCTACCAATCCATATGCTGTTTACAACCCAAGAGGCCAGTGATGTGGGATCCCAGAGTGGCTCTCAGAAGCTGGCACACTGACCAGCCATACAGGGTGTCTCCCCATTGCAGCCCAGGCAGGAAATCCCAGAGACGAGTGCTGGCTCCCTGCCAGGCCTGAGAACAAATTGAGAGAACTTGGAGGATCTCCCAGTTGACTCGCTTTCCCTGTCCTCTCAGAAGGGATACTGCCCAGCTGGCTCCAGAGGATGCACCACTCCCTAAACGGGGTGTGTGTGTGTGTGCGTGTGTGTGCGTGTGTGTGTAAGCATGTGCTCACACTTCTAGCCTTCTCCTGCCTCCACGACCTAATCCAGCATTTTAGCATTTTTCAGAAGACCAGGTATGTGCTGGAAATCCAGCAGACTTTGGAGATAAAGCGAGAAACCACAAGAAAGGACATGGGATTGAAGATGTAGGAACTGACAAGGCTAATGGGCCTGGACCTAAGTCTCAGTTTGTAGGAAGCCTTCAAAAATGTGTTGAATTCGTTACCAACATTGAAATAACAAATTCTGCATTACAATGTTTTTTTTTTTTTTGCCTCTCTCAAAGATGGGCTTATCTGACTACCTCCCACCCACATTCCCCACGATAGCTGATACACTGAGCTCCCAGTGTTGATTTTGCCACAGTCCCCACTCCTCCCTATTGCCACACACAGTCCTGCTTCACCCCTGTATCTTGCCTGCTGACCACTTAGGCAGCTGATTTTATCCCTCTACCTTGTTGAGGCTCCCTGAAAAACCCTTTGATCCAGCCTACAAAACTGAGGCTCAGGGGCTAGAGAAAGACAGGGGACCTCAAGCATGGGCCACACAACTACAGGGGAAGCTGATTTGGGGTAGGGACCAAAGTGCCTGACTCCTGTCCTGTTGACTTCCTGTGACACCATGCTTCTCCCCTGTGTTCATTGTTTATCAGTTATTATTGTACCAGACACCAAAAGCGACTCTCCTTGCACTCCACTTCCCACTCCATTAAAAGGAGGAGCATGGGGTCTAAGAAGTAAAGCCTAGAGCTGTAGGAGACCAGGACACTTATGAATCTGAACGCCGTTGTGTGTATTCTCTTTCCCAGTCCTGCTTCAGTAATTCTGCAAACCGAGTCCAGGAAAAGTATAGTAAAGCCTTGATAGTAATGCCCTAGGAATGCAAAAGTCCTGGGGATCTTTCCTTTTCTGGTTGACAAAGGTGATCCCAGAGGCCCCTTTTCGGTTTGAAGCTTCGAGATCACAGGATATTTCTTGTGTGAATGGATGGAGCTGGTGAGGGCCTCAGGAAGGATACTCTCAAGCCCTCCTTTTTGAGAAGAAGAAAGCCCCATCCAGAGAGGCACAGTGACTTGCATACAGTCACACAGCAAGTTAGAGGTGGAGCCAGTCCTCTGCGTTCTCTTCAGATCTCCCAGGCCTGCTGCCAGAAACCCTGCTGAGGGGTCGCAGTCCACTCTCTTGCCCCATTAGGAGAGCTGACGGGTCACACTGGCTCTGTCTGTGCTGAGGGTGACCTTGAAGGCTACAGGAGTTGCACCGTCTGGTCTGGGAATGAAGGTGGTTGTGACTTAGGATGCGTGCACGGGCTAGCTGCCCTTGGAAGCTGCCTTACCTGATATGAAGTCATCTCTGTTCATTTGTTCGTTCGTTCATTCATTCATTCATTCATACCTCCATATGACACATTCCCTGAGTGCCTGGCACATGCCAGCACCTACCCCAGGCCCCGCAGCCCCAGCAGTGACTACACCAGGCCCAGTCCTGCCTTCATGGGACCCTGTGCCACAGTTGCCCATCAGTGTCCTAGGGGGAAACAATAGTGTTTTGCTGAGAAGTCAAGTGTGATTTTAGAAAATGGGCTTTGAGTATATTCTCCTCTCTTAAAAAAGTGAATTTGCAGGGCCTTCTTTTACTCCTGTTCCCTGAAGCTGAGCTCTGCCACCTCCATGGTGGGGGCACGGGGACCATCCTCCCTTGGCTCCCCCTGCCTGGGCAGCCTCTCCAACTCTTGCTTCACCCCAGGCCCCTCCCCTGGTCTGTTCACCCACCCCACGCCTTGTCCTTCCACCCTTGAATTCCCCCAGAGGCTTCCCAGGTGCAGTCTTCCCCAGCCTCAGTGAAGGCTGTGACCAGTTGCAGACTACCTGTATTTAAGGAGGACAACATGATCAGTTTTGGGTTTTTTAAAGATTTTATGTATTTAAGAGAGGGAGAGAGAGTGAGCAGGGGAAGGGCAGAGGGAGAGGGAGAAGCAGACTCCCTGCTGAGCACAGAGCCAGATGGCGGTGGGCAGGGGCTCCATCCCAGGACCCTGAGACCAAGACCAGAGCCACCCAGGTGCGCTAACGTGATCAGTTTTAACATATGTATTCACCAAAGAAACCGTAGCCACAGCCAAGATAGCGAATGAACCCATCACCCTGACAAGTTTCCTGTGCCCCCCACCCTGGTCTTACCCCTCCCTCAACCGGCTGATTATTGATTTGTTTCTATCACTAGAGATTAGCTAGGATTTTATGCAAATGGAGCCGTACATTGTATACTCCTTTTTTTTTTTCCTCTCGCTTTTTTGCACTCCGCATAATTGTTTTGAGATTCATCCTTGTTTCATGTATCAGTAGCTGGTTCCTCTTTACTGTTGAGTAATCCGCTGTCCCTCTCCTTGTGGTTTTAGTAAAACCCAGGGCTCCATAAGCCAGCAACACCTGCCCCGCTCACTAAGCACAGGAGATCCCATCCTCCCCCTTCCTCCACGGCTCCTTAAGCCCATGTGAGCATCAAGACATGGGCAGAAAAATGCATAATGCATCTCAAGCGGCGTTTAAATGACTATTTAAGTGTCGGTGGGTGCTGCTGTGTTCAACCGATATGGTATTGAATTGATACGGGCCTTCTGTTGTTACAGATTTTTCTTGACAAATCCTGAAAACAGGGACTTTCTGTCATGGGTGGAAGGAGGCCTCTTAATCGTTGCTTAAAAGGGGGGTGTATAATGTCATGGGTAAAAGCCAGACTTTCAAGTTAGATCTGTATTCTTTTTTTTTTTTTTCTTAAGATTTTATTTATTTATTTGACAGAGAGAGAGACAGCCAGCGAGAGAGGGAACACAAGCAGGGGGAGTGGGAGAGGAAGAAGCAGGCTCATAGCGGAGGAGCCCGATGTGGGACTCGATCCCATAATGCCGGGATCACGCCCTGAGCCGAAGGCAGACGCTTAACCGCTGTGCCACCGAGGCGCCCCTAGATCTGGATTCTGACGTGGACTCCACTCTCTCCTAGCTGTGCTGCTCTTGGGAGAGCCGCTTCACCATGCTGTTTTCTGCCTCTGTTTTCTCATCCATAAAATGGGCCCAATAAGATTCTTCCATTGTTGTTGCCCAAACACCCTTTTGCAGGTGACCATTAAGACCAAGTATAACCCGCACAGGAAGGGTATTCAGTAGTAGTTTTTCATAAGCAGCTCACACTTATGGAGTACTGCTCTGTGCCAGACAGTTTTTCGAAGTGCTGTCTCATGTAATCATCGCTCAGCCCTGGAACACGGGTTCTATTTGCACGTCCTTTTATCGACGGGGAAATAGAGGCGCAGAGAGGTTGAGAAATTTGCCCACAGTCACACAGAGAGTAAATGGCTGAGACAGGACTTAAGCCCTGCTGTGGGACTTCAGGGTGTGAACCGCTGACCACAGCCTCCCAAATGAAGGAAAGCTATGCCAAGGGGGCTCGAGAGTCAGGAGGGGTCTGGCAAGGCCACTGGCAAAGGCCAGCCCCCGAGAACAGAATGTCCCCCCAGCCTTACTCGCCCAGCAGCTGCCCTGGGGAAGAGCATTTCTCCTAATAGTCATAATACTTGGAGATCACCTTCTGAGTGCCAATGAGGTGCCAGGTGCTTTACCCTGTGTCCCAAGTAATCCCACATGTATGCTCTAGAGTAGCTGCAGTTTTGGTCCCCATTTTACAGAAGGGGAAACTGAGGCACAGAGCAGCTAGGTCGCTTGCCCACAGGGACACAGGATGAGTTGGCACTGGCCCCCAGGTGGCTCCCCACTGGTGCTCCCCACCCCTACACACACACACACACACACACACACACCAGCCAGCATCAGGCAGCGAGTCGCTGGGAGGGAGGCGGCTGCATTGTTGGCCTTGCCCAGAAATGTCAATGCGTCACCATCATACAAAGTCCTGGCTGTTTGCTCCTGTCGTTCCCGGGGCACTCTTGACAAGTGTCCCCTCACCAAGGCTGAGGGCGGAGGGGCAGGAATGGGAGGCAGGTTCAAAACACGCAATTAAAATTCCTAAGGAGCTGTGTGAAGTCCTTCTATTCCTCCCCTAAAAACACACAGAACATTCTTGATCTCTATATCAGGCTAGGGGCTGGACTTGAAGCCTCTTGCTGCACCTTCTAGGGTCCCATGTGACTGCAGACAGGCTCCCGGGAGGAAGGAATTCGGTGTCCCAGAGACAGCTGGTCCTTCCCTCCTCCCCACCCAACTATGCTGCTTGGGATTCCTGGCGCTCTTCTGGGGGCAGGCATGGGTGTGGGCACCCATGGGGAGCAGAGCCCAGGATAGCCTGAGTGGAGGGCACCCAGGGGGCTGCCAGCCCATCTCTCCACCCCCCGCTACCACCACATGCCTGGTGGGGAGGGAAAGTGTGCCCCGGCTGGGCTTTGGCGGTCTCAGAAGTTGAGGGAGACCCATCAGCCCAGGATATGAGTCAGAGAACTGGCTTCCCAAGGGACGTGTGGCCTCTTGTCCTGATAAGGGGTCATCCTGATGGGGAATTGAGAAGCAGGCAGGGAAGCCTTGAGCGGGGCACGACTGCAAGCAGGTGCTCTCTCTTAGGTTCTCCTCGCTCTTCCCGCCCTGGGGAGCAGGGGATGGGGGTGACTGCTCCAAGGATACAGGCCTCCTTTGGAGCTGATGAAAAGGTTTTGGAACTAGCAGAGATGGTGGGAGCACAACGTAGCGAATGTACTAAATGCCACTGAATTGTGCACTTTGGGGCATTTTAGGTTTTGTGAATATCACCTCAGCTTTAAAAAAGCGAGAGAAGGAGAATCAGTTATGGCCACTCCTTCCCTCCAACCTCATTTTCCCAAGTAAACGTCTGTGTGGACTCTGGAACATTTCCACTAGATACAAGAAAACATGTTGATGGAAAACTTGGACAGTATCTTAACATTTTATGTAATAAATCAATGCACACACATAAATGGAAGGAGGCTCTGGGGCTCAGGGACCTTCCAGAAAAGGGTCCGCATGCTCAGGAACCAAGGACCTCCTGACACTTTGCTCCTGACTTGCCTCACCTGGTCCTCTCCCTGTCCCCAGTCACCTGCCCAGGTGCTCTGGGCTTCTGTCTTCTGTCACTCCTCTTCCCCTTTCCCTACAGGCGAGAGGGAGTCTTTCGCCTTCTCTGTGAGTCAGCATGAGGGTTAAAAGCGCTCACTGCAAGGGGGTCTGAAGCCCCTTTGCCTGGGTTTAAATCTGAGCTCTCCAGCTCACTCTCTGGGTGACTGTGGGCAGCTCACAATCTGGGTGACTCTGCAGTAGCCTGAGACTTGATTTCCTCATCTGTAAAATGGGGCCACTGTTGTCATTGTCGTTGTTTCTACTCACAGGGGCTCAGCCAGGATTATTTGAAATAAGGTCTGTGAATTGCAGGCCTCGAGACTGGCATACAGCAGGGAGTGGCTCGCTGGTCCTACTTGCCCAATATCAGTTAGGGACCCCCTGCCACCACTTTGAGAGCTCTGGGGGGGTGGATGGTGGGATGGGACGTTCACTTCAGAGGCCTTACTAGCAAAGGACTGGCTGATTTAGCAAATGGTGGAGTAAGTTTGATGAGGGGGCCCTCATTCCTGCCCCTGGGACGGAAGGAGGGGGAGAGGGTTTGAGGCCTCTAGGAAGGGGTTGGAGGGCGTGCTCACCCTCGGAATGGAAGGATGCGGAAAGCTGGTGTATCCCCACCCTGCCTCCCTGTCCTGGTTTCTCATAAACCCCAGCCCACTTGGCTTTACCCAGAAATGGCTCCCAGAATGGGGGTCATTCCTCCCTTCTCTCCCCCTCTAACTGGTCCGGGAGTCTTACATACGCTAAACAGAGAAGTAAAGATGCTGGTGAGTTGGTGGAGGCCCCCCACACCTTATGGGGGTGGAGGTGGGGAGATCACAGATTAAGAATTAAGGCAAAGTCTTGGCCCCGCCCCCTCATGGCTGTATGTAAATAAGGCCCAGTCTGTGGCCCTGCCCCATGAGCCGTGCCACGCCCCCCAGTCCCTGAATGGACAGGTGGTGCTCTGTGCTAACCACCCTTGGCAGCGCACTCCCCTTGGGCGCTGTCCACCTTCCCCAACTGCCTCCTCCTACCCACCAGCTTTTGCAGGACAGGAGGGGCTGCAGACCCCCCAGCTCCTGGCTGCCAGCCACACCACAGGGCATGAGGGTGTAGGAGAAGGGGCTCAGTCAGGTAGGTACACAGATGAGGGGGAGCATGCCCCGGCGGGGCTGAGTGTCTGCTCTTATGCGTTCCTTCCCCTTGCATTCTGTTAGCATCCTGGCAGGTGACCCCAGGGGGCAGAGGAGATGGGTGGAATGGGGGGCTGGTCCTGGCACTAGCTTCTAAGGGGCAAGGGAGCCAGGGGTAGATCTTGGCAGTGGGACTGGAAAACAATTCCTCCCTCCAGAACTCCCCCCCGCCCCATGAGCTGGGCTCTGAAGGTGGCAGCAAAAACCAAGTCCAAAGATTCCTGTCTGCCAAGGCTGGCCTCCGGGCTACCTGGGCTCCCCCTCCTTCCTCTGCAGGGCCCCACAGGAGGAGGGAATTAGGAGGGAAGCCTGATTTTGCCAGTGTGGCTGTAGGGCTCTGCGTGCATATCAGCTGAAAGAAAAATCCTTCAAACACCAAGCATGTTGGCTCCTCTTGCACAAAACCTTTCCAGAGCTTTCCAGTGCTCCTGGGGTATCTCTCCCACCCCAGCTTTCGCTCTGCTCCACCTCTCCAGCTCCTCCTTCCTCCTGCGCTCTAACCACACTGGCCTCTTCTTTCCCTGCAGGGCCTTTGCACATGCTGTCCCCTCTTTCACCCAGTTACCAGTCTTGTACTTCAGCACCCACCTCTTCAGCCTTACCTGCTCTGCGCTGGGTGCTCTCAGTTTCCTTCCCTTCCCAGTGCTTAGCTTTGCTTAGAATTCTCATTCCTTGGGGGAACAATAATGAGACTCATAGGAAGTACTTTTAAAAATGCAGGTGCCTGGGCCCTTCCCCAGCCCCGGCATCAGAACCTGCCATTTCTTGGTGCCCCTCAGGGGATTCTGTCCAACACTGTGGGTGGTCGCTGTCTGCACCCCTGCTCAGCTCCAAGTGCCAGGAGGCGGGCGCCATCTTTTTCTTTATTCTTGCAAGCCTACCTCCAGCACAGCGTCTGGCAGGTGATGGGCCTCCAGAAATACTTGTTAATGAGTGGCTGGCTGCAGAATGAATGGAATTAGTTCCAGTGATGAACTTTAATTCAATTCCAAGTGTACTTGTTACCCTGCCTACACACAAGATGAGCTCACCAGGAGAATCCCAAATGGATTGATGCCCCCCACCACCCAGGAATTTGAGCTGAGAGAGAGTGAACCGGACACGAATAAACCCAAGCTGAGGTCTGAGATAGAGGCAGGTTTTCAAGGAGGAGCCTGCCTGTGCTGGGAGCCCCCAGTAGAGGCCAGAGGCGTCCTGGAGGCCATCCCGAGTTTGCTAAATCCACCCCCTTCCCTGGGAAGGCATCGTCCCCCCAACACCCACCCCAAGGCAGGTGGAGGCAGAGGAACTGTTGACATTGTGGGGAAGTGAGGAAACAGGCCAGAGTAGCAACAATTATAACAGTAACAATCATTAAGGTACACATTTTTGGCACCCCCATAACGCTAGGCCCTGTTCTGAGATTATACAAGTTCGCTCTTGCAACCCAGTAGCTGCTTGGACAGAAACAGTACCTTCATTTCCTGCCCTGCACTCGCTTCCTCTCCCTTCCGTCACCCTCACCTGTGCTGCGTGTTAAGCTCTGAATCGGGGCAGCTCTCTCTCAATGTGTGTCCTTGATGTCAGACCGCTCCCTCTGCCCGCCGGTCTCCCCGCAAGAGCTCATGCGTCACATAGAGCTCTCGATTTGGGGTTCTGGAAACATCACCGCTGCCCTGGAATGGGGGACCCCTCCGTCTGCTGCACAAATGCAGGGGGAAGGGGGAGGGAGGGGTGCAGCAGAGGGAGCTAGCCCCACCCCAGCTCTCCTCTGTCCTGGCTCCCACCCTGCAGCAGCACCCACGATGCAGCTGCTTGCATTTCAGGATTTTGAACTTGGCAGGATGCCTGCGAGGTTCATTTCTGAGGGGGCAGAGAATGGAAAGAGGCGGAGGAGCAGAGGCTTTCCCAGTGCCCTGCCCAGGCTGGGATGGATGGTATCTTCCAGATCAAAACCCAGCTGCTGGCACCCAGGCCTTCAGGGAGTACCTCCCCCCTGGTGCAGCAGGGGAGGGATGGATATGCAAAACAGGGGTGGGGGGGGCAGGCTTTGGGGGTGGGTTGCCCTGCAGTCCCTGAGCCTGGAGGGGTTACTATCAGACCTCACCCCCCCCACCCGACTGAAGGGACGTGTTTCTGAGCCGGGTGGGCCGTGCTGACACTAAAGGCTTGTTTGCCTCCTGCCCACACTTGCTGAGAATTGCCTTAGGCTGGGCACCCGGGGCTGCTGCTTACGCCAGTGCCTGGGCTAGTAGGCACCCTGCTGCCAGGTCTGCATCCCCCTGCAGCTCTGAGAGTGCCCCAAAGGGCAAGGACCCCTGGGTGGTGACCTTTGGGACAGGGTAGGGATGGACCAGAGCGAGCCGAACCCCTGGACTTTGCCAGACCTGGTAAACAGGGCCCCCAGAGGTAAAAACCTCTGCCCCAACCCCCTGGAGTGGGGACTGTGCATGGCCAGGTGGGTGAACCGAGGGTGGGGAGTCTGTGGACCAGCCCACCCCTGAGCAAGGCTGCCAGAAACAGTCTTAGCCCCGTCCTTCCCCTTACCAAACCTGTCCCCCAGTTCTGGGGGGTCCAGAAAGGAGGCCCCCTTGGAAAATTCTGGGTCAGTCCAGGATTTGAAAAGAAAGCAGGCAGCAAAGCATTGCTTTTGGAAGGGGTGCTGGGGTTTCATCTGGGCTGGGGTTGCATGGGTCTGGAGGGGTGAGGTGTGTTCACAGCCAGGAGGTCACCGCATTCCTGATCCGATGGGGGGGGGGGGAGCACACTGTGCCAGCAGAGGGGGAAGGGCAGGGTGGTTGGCATCCCAGATTCTGACTTTGCCCTTTTGGTTTGTGCAACCTCACTAGGCCTGAATTTCACAAGGGCCCTGTGTTCCATTTAATGGTCTGTCTGTGCACCTTCTCGAAATTCTTAATTTTGAACCGGGGGCCCCGCATTTTCATTTTGCACTGGGTCCTGAAAATTATGTGGCTTATCCTGGTCTTAAAACTGAAGGAAACAGTGGTGGCTCTAGAGTTTCTGTTTAGGGGATGCTTTTCAGTGAAAGGCTGGTTGGAAGTGAGAGCTGGATTAGTGCTGAAGCTGTACTTGGATAATAATAATGATGGTGCTGAAGACATTACAGTCTTACAGTGCTTATTCTGTGCCAGACATCATCCTCAATGCTTGATATGAATTAACTCATTTCATTCTCACAATACACCTCTCTATGATGAGAATCACTCCTATCCCCATTTCACAGCAGAGAAAACTGAGTCTTGGAGAGGTTGAGGAAGTGGCTGGGTCAGTCCTGGGCAACTTGGCTCCACAGCTCCTTGCCTCCCACTCCCATTCATTGGTGTTTAAAGGGGGTTTCTTGTGGACAATATATGATTGGGTCTTGTTTTTTATCCTACTCTGATGATCTCTGTTTCCTCACTGGTGTATTTAGACCATTCACACTTAGTATAATGGTACAGTTGGATTAATCTCTACCATGTCTGCAACAGTACTCAGAGTACTTGTTCTTCCTTTTAAAAGAAATCTTCCCCTCCTTTTCTGTCTTCTCTGTTTTTAATTGTTTTATATGATTGCATTTTTTCCCTCTTCTCTTTGCCTATGAATTATACTTATTTAAAAATATTTTTAGGGGCGCCAGGGTGGCTCAGTCGGATCACTGTCTGACTCTTGATTTTGGCTCAGGTCATGATCTCAGGGTTGTGGGATCAAATCCCCCGAGTGGGGCTCCGTGGTCAGCAAGGAGTCTGCTTGAGATTCTCTCTCTCCCCCTCTCCCTCTGCTCCTCCCCCTGTGTGTGCTCTCTCTCTCTCAAATAAATAAATCAGTCTTTTAAAAAAATATGTATTTTTAATGGCTGCCCTAGAGATTTTGCAATATACGTTTACAGCTAATCTCAATCCACTTGCCATTGCTTCACAGAATCTTCCCACGCTCTCCCTCCCCTCCCTTACAACATGGCTGCCACTCATGTCCCTTCCCAGGTGCTCCAGTCACCCAACATGTTACTGCGGTTACCCATCATTTACGGCAGGCATTCGATTTGCCAAGCCTCACGCGACCTTAAGAGGTGGGGCTGTCTGCAGCCTCATTTTGAAGGGGAATCGACAAAGGCGTGAAATGTTTAACAAGCCTCCAGGCCACCGCCAGTAAGTGGCAATGCTGAGCTTTGAACCCGGGTGTCCTCCCCCTGCGTAGTAAGCAAGCCTGCTTTTGTTTCGTTGATAACATTCCATGTCATCCAATGGAGCCAAGTTTTCTAAAGAGAGTTTTATTCTCATTTTTTATGGCGTTTTCAGTTCCTATTGTCCCGGTCAGTGCATTATTACAAATAATAATGCTTTGGAGAGGTCGATGGAGATGGGGAGCCACCAAGAGTATTTGGGTTCTGGCCTCCTGTGTTGAGGACTCCTCGAATCACGCCCTGCTCCCCTGTAGGCTTAGAGGGTGGCGCTTGCAGTCCCCGCCTATGTGGCATGATGCACGGAGGGCTGGGGCACCCTATGTAGAAACATGGGCTTCTGCTCCCCAGGGTCAACATGCTGGCCTGTGTTGCAAAACCTCTCTGCAGAAGAGTAGATCTCTGGATTCTCAGTCTAGGCTGTTCCCTAGTGGCCCAGGGGTTGCCCTTGGAGGGAAGCCAGAAGAAGCATTCTGGGGACCTTGCCTGCAGGAGCTCGACCTCCTGAGCCAGCCCAGACAGCACCATTCTCAGGGACTGGCAGGAAGGAGCTGCTTTCTATTTGTAAACAGTGGCCATGCCCTGCTGTCACCCTTCCTTCTTCCTGCCTTCCCTGAGCTTCACCCCCTCTGGCAGGGAGAAGGAACCTGACCAAGGGTCCTGGGGCAGGAGTGGGCAAGACAGTCCCCCCCAATCCCACTGGGCTGATTTTCCAGGCTGGCGGGGATCCCCCTGCAGGGGCATCTGGAGTCAAATCTGAATTCCTAGGGTAGACACAACCCTAGCTGATCTTGGAGGGGGAAGCCTGGCTAGAACAGAGGGGACCTGAGGACCTCCCTTCAAAATGGTTACAGAGCTGGGGCTCTGGGGCACCCAGTGACAGGCCAGGAGAGTCCACACTGTGTTAGGCATGTTTCTGATGACCAGCATCCATTCTTCCTTCTGTCTCCAGCATCCCAATTTCCCTCTGAGGAACCACCCCCTCCCCCACTTTCTCAAGTATCCTCACCCCTCTGCTCCAGGAGACAGGTAGGGCAGACTTGGCCTGTTAGCATAATCCATCCCCAGCCACCACGCTGGGTTAAGTGTCCACTGAGAATCAGCCCTGGGACTTTTGCTGGAACTACCTAGAGAAGACCTCTGTGTGCTGAGCTTGTTGAACTGGTCAGATGTAAATTCGGAGCTGCTGGCGGCTGACTTGACTGCCAACAGAGGGAAAACAGAACCCAAAGATGATTTTTAAAAATGACATTTTGTAAAGAAAAGAAAGGATGAATTATTCACTAAATGGAACAATTAGCTACACATTTAGGGGAAAATTAAGTCAGATCCCTTCCTCATATCACAGACAAATAGTTCCAGTTGGATGAGAGAAAAGAGGATTAAGAAGTGAATGTAGTAGAAGAAATGCAGGATACTTTTTGATAAACTTGGGAGTGGGCAAAATCTTAGATTTCCCTGGATTTCCGTGACATGAAATCCAGAAGATCCCCAAGGAAACTGTTCACAGATGGGGTGCATAAAAACAGAAACCTATGTAGCCAAAGAGACCACAGAAAAAATCAAAAGGCTGATAATGATTGGGAGAAAGCATTTGCAATACTGCAATGGACAAAAAAAAAAAGACGTAAATGCCTCTAATTACGAAGAAGGCTCCAACCCAAACTGGGCAAAAGACATGAACAGGCAGATCACGGAAGAAGGGTCAGCCAGACCATTGTTTGCTGCTAGGAGCACTGGTCCAAAGGAGCACCTCAGGGAAGGGATTAGAAATGATGTCATGCATGAACTGTTAAAGGAAAGGAAAATATTTAGCCCAGAAGGAAACAGGTTAGAGTGGCATCCTCCAATAAAATATAATGCCAAATGCATGGGAAATTTTAAATTTTCTAATAGCCACTTAAAAAAAAAAACCCAAAGAGAAACAGGAGTAATCAATTTTAATGACATATTTTACTGAACCTAGAAAGTGTCATTTCAGCATGTTATCAACATAAAAATTATTTATTGGCTTTTGGTACTATGTCTTGGAAATCTGGTGTGTGTATTATGTTTACGGCATGCCGCAGCTGGGGCCAGCCTGGTTGCCATGTTTCAAGTGCTCGACTGTGATAGATGGCGGCAACTACCATACTGGACAGCGGGTGTTATCGACTAAGTGAATGGATCACAGACCTGGGGCCGTGTCCTGGCTTTCTCATTTGCTAACTATGTGACCTTTTTGATGTTCCACGTCTTCCTTTGAAAAATGGCACTATTGGGTCGTGTGGGTTTTAAATGGAATTCACATAAGGCATTTGGCTTAGTGGCTGGCCCGGAGTTAAGAGCATAACAGTTTATTTGTAGTTACTCATTGTTACCAAATAGCTGATCAGTCTGTAAGCACAGTGAACAAAGAGAAAACCAACCAATCTAACACGTGTTAGATTTTAATGCAGCCTAAGAAAAAAGTCCACGTCCAGTCCTACAGGCGCCAGCCCCATGTGACCTTGGAGCACCAGAAGAGCTAGCCCTGTGGAGAAGTGCTTAAGTGTAAAATAAAACACCAGATTTCCAAGGCTTGGTGCAAAAAATAGAATGTAAAACATCTCACTAAATTTTAAAAATGTTGCTTTATGGGCTGATCACAGGTGTTAGAAATGTTGGGTTAAAGAAAATACATTATTAAAATTAATTTCACCTATTTCTTTTTACTGCTTGCGACAGCATGAATGTGCTCACATTATAGTTCTATTGCATGGTGGTGATTTTAGGACTCTGCAACAGTGGGATAGAACGCTTTGTCGGTAGTGAGTTCCCCATCCTGAGAGTGCTTCAAGCCGAGGATGCATAATGGGGAAGAGGGGGTGGCATAGGATGAGACAGAGCTGGGGACTTGTGGGTTTCTTGAGCTCCTAGCCATAGAGGGGCTCCTGGGGCCACAGTCCCGCACATGCTGTCAGGCAGCTGACTGTGACCGTCCACCTACAGGTGACCTAGAAATCTGCCCTCCCTCCCGCACAGCAGGACCCACCTCTTCCGCACAGGAGTCCAGTATGACATAATGTTGGCTGGGGGCAGCGGGTGGCCAGAGAAAGGACGGGGCCCTGCCTGCTTTCTGTGTCCCTGTGGTTTAGAGCCGCTCAAGGTCACCTCCGTGAGGTCCCCCTTCTCCCCTGCTCCCGGTGTCTAGAGGGAGCCCCCACACCCCCATCACTCTCTGCTCATCCCCAGATCCTGGGCAAAGCTCCCACGTGGGGGAAGTTCTTGGCTGCCTGGACACATGGAGAGGCCCTTGGAGGGAGTATCTTAGCAGACACAAAGCCGGAACACCATGTCCCCCGCCCCAGCGGCCAGACAGCTTCCTCCTCAAAGCCTGAGTCCCGTGTCATCAAGGAAGGGCCAACCCGAGTATTCGCCAGTTGGCCCAAGGGAAGCAGAGGAACCCAGAACCAGAATGAATTTTGCTTAATAGCGAAACCCACAAGCAGCAGGGTGGTGTGGCCAGAGCTCAGCCTGGAGGGTCTGCTCCAGCCCCAGAGGCTATCCCATTATCAGGAGACCTTGGGCAGGTCCCTTCCCCCTCTTGGCCTCAGTCTCCTCATTCACCAGAGCAGGTAGGGGGACACCAAGTGGCCTTTCCTGTTCTTAAATCTGGGGATCTTGTGACTCATCCACATTGGTTCCTTAGCTCCTGTCTGGGGCATCCTCTTATCCCTGCTATGCTTGTGTCCAAATCTCCTCTTCTGTAAGGACTCCAGTCACCTTGGATGAGGACCCACCCACATGACCTCATTTTAACTTACCCCTTCAAAGAGCCTGTCTCCAAACATGGTCCCAGGCTGAGGTGCTGGGGCCTAGGACTTCCACAGATGCATGTGAGAGGGGAGCACGGTTGGGCTCAAATCACCCTTGGAAGGCAGGGAGAGCCCCCCCCCCCCCCCCCCCCCCCCCCCCCCCCCGCGCCGCAGAGATCCTCAGATAATCTTTGTTTAAAGTCAAGGTTGGGGAGGGGGGTGGGGAAGGGGGATACTCAGGGGCAGGGAATGGAAAGTGCCCCTTTGGGGTTCTTCAGCTCCACCCTGACAGCACCCCCGCCACCGCCGCCCCACCGTGATGCTGACAGCTTAGGGGAAATGGCCAAGTGAACAGAAATTGCGTCCTCATCATAGAGAAGCGTTGACCCCAGTGGGGGAGGATTAGGAAGGCTTCCTGGAGGAGGCACTGTAAGGAGGACAAGAATCCTAGCCAGGCGGGACCTGCTGGGGAAGAGCATTCTGAGTAGAGGAAGGAAACAGCAGGTGTAAACTGGTGTGTCCGACAGAGGGTGTCTTATGAGAGAGGCTCCAGCATCAAGTTCAAAGCCAGGGATCACAAGTGGCAAGAGGGAGGAGGGGGCAGCCCAGGAAAGTCCTGAATGCTGAGGAGTGTGGACTTCACCTGAGAGCTCTAGGAGTTATTGAATGATGTCAAGCAAGGGAGCGGAGCGGACCGACATACTAACCAGTGTTTACCTTGGGGTGGGGGTGGTGGGCTGGCCCGGAGCCTGAGCCGTCACTGCCCCCACCTACACCTCTGCCAGCTCTCCATCCCAGCCACACCTCTCACTCACTCACTCACTCTGGGAAGCCAGGAGCCGCTCTCATCCATTGTTGAGCCAGGACCACCCTGAACCATTCAGCGTCCCTAGTCCCTACTGTTTGTTACTCTTCAACAATAGCTTTGCAAACACGGCTTTTGGGCACAGAGTCTGGGAAGGCTGCATCCCAACCTCCCAGAAGCAGCTTGTCATCTCCCTCTTTGCAAGGACTATATGTGCCTTGCTGAGCTCCCCACACACTGGTAGTGGGGGGTCAGGAGGGTCTCCACTGGCTGAGCCTCCAGATGGAGGGGAGTGGGCTACGTTGGGCACGTCCTTGTGTGTGACACAGAATGTCCCCACTCCAAGCTGCTTTGGCTACTAATAACGACAATAATAGAGCAAATATTTACCAAGGGCTTATTCTGTGAACACTTCACAAAATTAATTCACTTCATCTTAGTGGCAGCCCTATGAGGTAGGGACCTTTATTATCTCTGTTTTACAGATGAGGAAAGAGAGGCACCAAGGTCCCTTATGCAGAGTCGGTGGTTAAACTGCTCCAATAAGGAGGGGAGCCTTTTTGCTGAGTATAAATGAGGAAAGCTACCTATCTATGGCTCGGAAATGGTTATACCATTAATTTTGGGCCAAATGCTTCCTAAAAATGGTAGGGCACAGTCTGGCCTCTTCACTTTTTTGAATTTTAGATACAAGACTTTGACTTTTAGAAATTGGATGCAATCTTTAAATCAAGAGATTTACAGAAAAATCTGGCTCCTGGTTCCCTCTTGGAAAATTGGAAGCGCTGGTGCCCTGGGCCCACCTTCCCACCCGGCAGCAGCTGTCCAGGTGGGACGGCTGTAGGAAGGGTGCATTTACCCCTGTGGGCTATACTGCCTGTCCCCCGGGGTGGGAGTAGGGGTGAAATGGCTCAGTAAACATAGCCCTAGAAAGTAGTGTTAGGAAGTCCTTTAGAAATCGACTTCAACACCTTTCTTTTACATGCAGGGAAACTGAGTCCCAGAAAGACAACCACCCACGGTCACACAGGGAATTACAACATTTATGCATTTTCGTATGTGAAATGTCAGTGTCTCTAAAAACCACTCAGGGAAGTAGTTAAAATGCAGATTCTTCAACCCTGTTACTTGAGGTCCAAGACTCTATGTTCTAATGAGCATGCCCCCGTCCCCTGCACAGGGGGTATTCCCTCACTGGTGGTCCTGGGACTCTGCTCCGAGAAGCATTGCTTTAGTCCTTGGGCGCCCTGAATAACTGGGTGGCATGCTTAGCAAAAAAGCTCTGGGCTGGGGAGTCCAAAGGCTCAGATTTTCTCCTTGGTCCTGAGTGACCGTGGACAAATCCGTCTCTAGCTTACTCCGTGTAACGTCTTCCAACACCAAGACCGTACATGGGGCTTTTCTTCCCAGAGTGTGTAGTCCGGGCTCACATACCTGCATTTTGGGGCCTGAAGGACACCCCAGCCCCTCCCCTTCAGCACCCTCTCTACCTGCCCTACCTCCTGCAGGCCGCCAAAGGTGCCAGGTCCGTTGTGGAACCTGTTTGCCTGCTTCTTGTACAGGTTTGGATGAAATAGCCTTGGTGGGGGGATGGGTTTTAGGGGAAGGAACCTGCGTACAGCCTCTTATGACACAAGGAGTTGGTGTGAGATCACTTAGCAAGGCTTGCAGATAAGCAGTAGTCTTACCAGCCTGCCCTGCTGGCCACTGGGCACACGGACAAGCATGGAAAAGTCATCTTGCCATTCACCGCCAGACAAAACACACTCTGTTTGCAACAAGGAATCAGGCTGCGGGGTCCAATATGTGGGCCACAAGCCAGAAGTGGCCAATGAGCGCCCGAAGTATGGCTAGTATGAATTTGAAGACTAGTTTAAAGGAAAAAAAAAAAAGAAAGATAAAATATACTGTTGATACATTGTATCTGAATTGCATGCTGCAATGATAATACTTTGGATCTATGAGGTTAATGAAAATATATTATTAAATTAAATCTCACCGTATTTTTTTTTTAAAGATTTTATTTATTTATTTGACAGAGATAGAGACAGCCAGCGAGAGAGGGAACACAAGCAGGGGGAGTGGGAGAGGAAGAAGCAGGCTCCCAGCAGAGGAGCCTGATGTGGGGCTCGATCCCATAACGCCAGGATCACGCCCTGAGCCGAAGGCAGACGCTTAACCGCTGTGCCACCCAGGCGCCCCTAAATCTCACCATATTTTTAACATGGCTACTAGAAAATATAAAATTAGAGATATGACTGCTGTTTTATTTTTTATTGGACAGCATCTCCATTGTTTCCTTCCTAGAAGGAATCCAAATCCAATCCAAATCCCTTATGCAAACTTTCCTGTGTCCTAGTCATCTTTGAATTATGAACATCTGGGGGAGGGAGGGATGGGCGACTCATCTTCACGCACCTGCAGAGCCCACGTCAGAAGAACTCCCCCAGCCCCCTCCACGCTGTTCATAACCTCTTAGTGAAAAAAGGAACTATAGGAGTCACCTAGGGCTGCTGTACCAAGTTACCACAACCAGGTGGCTGAAAAGGGCAACAATGTGTCTTTCTCTCTCA
Source organism: Ursus arctos (assembly GCF_023065955.2). Taxonomy (NCBI): domain Eukaryota; kingdom Metazoa; phylum Chordata; class Mammalia; order Carnivora; family Ursidae; genus Ursus; species Ursus arctos. The sequence goes on along the minus strand of NW_026622874.1, from coordinate 73,961,423 downwards.
TTCTGGGGGCCAGAAGTCAGAAATGAAGGTGTGAGCAGAGCTGGTTCCTTCCTCCAGGCTCTGGGGAGAGTCTGTTCCCAACTTCCACGGGCAGCCAGCTGTCCTTGGCGTCCCATGACCTGCACTGTATCACCCCATCTGCTCTCGCCACCACATGGCCTTCTCCCCTGTGTGTGTCCAAAATTCCCTTTCTAGTGTGAACTTTTTTTTTGAGAGAGAGAAAGAGCATGAGAGTAAGGGGGGTAGGGCAGGGGGAGAAGGAGAATCTTCAGCAGGTCCCACGTCCAGTACAGAGCCCGATATGGGGCTCGATCGCCCGACCTGAGATCATGACCTGAGCTGAAATCAAAAGTCGAATGCTTAACACGCTGAGCCATCCAGGTGCCCCCAGTGTGAACCCTTCTCAATTACTAATGACATCTGCAAACACCCTGTTTCCTTTTGTGTTTCAGGTTTTTATTTAAATTCTGGTTAGCTAACATATAGTGTAATATTGATTTCAGGAGTAGGATTCAGTGATTCATCACTCACATGTAACACCCATGGCTCATCGCAAGTGCCCTCCTTAATCCCCATCCCCCATCTAGCCCATCCCCCCATCCATCAACCCTCAGTTTGTTCTCTATAGTTAGAGCCTCTTATGGTTGCTTCCCTCTCTTTTTTCCCCCCTTCCCCTATGTTCATCTGTCTTGTTTCTTAAGTTCCACATATGAGTGAAATCATACGGTATTTGTCTTTCTCTGACTCACTTATTTTGCTTAGCATTATCCCCTCTAGCTCCATCCACGTCCCTGCAAATGGCAAGATTGCATTCTTTTTGATGGCTGAGTAATATTCCATTGTGCATATATGCCACTTCTTCTTTATTTGTTTATCTATGGATGGACACTTGGACTGTTTCAAAACCTGGCTATTGTAAATAATGCTGCTATAAACATAGGGGTGTGTGTATCTCTTTGAATCAGTATTTTTGTATCCTTGGGTAAATACCTAGTAGTGCAATTGCTGGGTCATAGGGTAGTTCTCTTTTTAACTTTTTAAGGACCTCCATGCCATTTTCCAGAGTGACTGCACCAGTTTGTGCTCCCACCAACAGCACATGAGGGTTCCCCTTCCTCTGCATCCTCGCCAACACCTGTTGTTTCCTGTGTTGCTAATTTTAGCCGTTCTGAAAGGTGTGAGGTGGTGGTGTCTCATCGCGGTTTTGATTTGTATTTCTGAGACCCTATTTCCTAATAAGGTTACATTGTGAGGCTCCGGGTAGACATGAATTTAGGGGCAACACTAGCCATCTCAGCACGGGGACCTCCTTGTGCAGGGCAAGGGAGGTCTTCAAGGTGACCAGTTTGGGTGACTAGAAGAGGCAGGAGGGGAGAAGTAGCAGCATGGGCATAGCCCCTGACTTGGGTTTCCATCAGTTCTTTCAGTGACTATGGGGTCATTTCAGGATGCCTGGGAGGCCAACCCTGCCCCAGCGTGGCTGTGTGGAGGCAGCTCCCTGTGAACAGATGGTTGGGGGACATTAGTTCTGGGACTACAAGGACGAGGTTCTAAGTGATGCCCCCACCAAACCCCCCATGGGCGAGCTTGCTGCCCCAGGGAGGGACCGTGGGTGTGGGAACCACATGCAAGGACTGGCTGAGTCCCTACCTAGTTAGGACCCTGGGATCCCAATCCTACTCCAGATGGTGGTTTCTGGGGCTGGGGACATGCCCCTGGGTCAGGAAACTCAGTGCCTCTCAGTTGCCATGGGGATGGGGGGCTGTTCCCAGCTGTAGGAGCCCCTGCCTCTGCAGGAAACAGGTCTTATTTCAATGCTGAATTCAGAGAATGGGGTCCTTTGGCATACAGTCTTATGTCTACCCCCCCACCCTGGGGTTCTTGGCCTTCTTAGGGGGGCAGGGAAAACCAGCCTATCTGTGAGGGAGGTGTGCTCTGGGACACAGGCATGCACAGCACACTGTCCCCAAATTGTGAAACTGGATACCGCGGATAAGAGGGAGATGTTCATGAAGTGCTCAGCTGGCTTCCTCTTGATTCCCCACCAAGGCTGTGGGGGTACTTAATCCTCACCACCGCCTGGGAGGTGGACATTATTATTGCCCCCATGAATTCATTTAAGGTCTTGGCTGCAAGTGATAGAATCCACTCTGGCTACTTTAAGCAAAAAAGGTTTTTCTTTTCTTTTTCTCTTTTTCTTTCTTTCTCTCTTTCTTTCTTTCTTTCTTTCTTTCTTTCTTTCTTTCTTTCTTTCTTTTTTTGAGATTTATTTATTTTAGAGGGAGAGAGCATGCATGCACGGGGTGGGAGCAAAGGGAGAAAGGGAGAGAATCTGCAGCAGACTGTGCTGCTGAGCATGGAGCCCGACTCGGGGCTCGATCCTATAATCCTGAGATCACTACCTGAGCCGGAAACCAAGAGTCAGATGCTTAACCAGCTGAGCACCCAACCGCCCCCAGAAAAGGTTTTCCTTAGAAAGTATTAGGTAGCTCTGTGAACTCAGGGTTGGGGAGACAAGCTGGGTTTATATGGCACACGGCTACACATAACACTTACCAGGGGGATGCTTTAACAAACACACGATTGCCCTAACACCAGCACGCCTGCAGGCACATGAGCCCAGCCGCTGCCGTTCCCAGAGACCCAGCTGCCTCTGCCACCAAGTTCACCAACCGCAAAGACGCTGCCTGAGTTAACTAACCGCCCCCACCCCCACCCCCACCCCCCGGGCGGGCTCGTTCCCGTGGACATCTTCCATGGCTGTGTCTGTTTAGGACCCAGCGCTTGGTCCTAGATACAAGGGGGCTGCACATTTGAGATCTGCTTCCACGTTAGCGAGTGTGGGCTCATACCACGGATGCTTCCCCAGAGACAGAAGGTTATTCGAAGGTGACAGGCTGCCACAACTATGAGAAATGCTCCCGACACTCCACTTTACAGATGAGAAGATGGAAGCGCAGAGAGGTTGAGTAATTTGCCCAAGGCAACAGAGCTAGAAGTGGTGGTGGTCCCAGATTCCAATCCCGCGATAAGAGCTGAGATCGCGAATGAGTGGGAGGGTTTGGACAGGTGAAAAGAGGTCATGTCAGGTGGAGACCTATGTGATCCAAGACACAGAAGGAGAGGGCAGCGCTTCGGAAGAGGAACTGTTGCTTTTCTTCATATTGTGCCAAAGAAGAAGCTGGGAACCCTGGGCAGGGAACTACGAGGACCCACGGAGCTCCCGGGGGCCGACTCCCACATGGCTGCTCCATTCCAAGGCCCAGAGTGGCCTGTGCCGGGGTCGGGGACTCCAACATTGCAGACCGTGAAGGGGGCTGGGGGCCGCGTGTATGGCTTGCTCCTGTTGCGCCGCCCTGTGTCCCCCCGCAGACCCCAGCAGGCCTCTCGGAGCTGGATGTTCTGAAGTTGAGTTGACATTGATGGTAAACAGAGACATTCCAAACCTGGAGGAATTGGCACAATGCAGCCACCATGGCCGAGGCTCTGGAGGTGATGCCGGGTGGGGCCGGGTCCCATCCAGGCCTGGCTGCATACCGTGCGAGGCCTGGGCAAATACTCCGAGCGCCTACTGTATGCAAGAAGTAGAGGGAGAGGCATTCCTGCCCAGAAACCATGGCAGCCAGCCCGTGGGGTGCGGGGTCAGCCTCCTCTGGAAGGAGTGGGGAGAGTTTCGATCTCACCTCTCTGCGTCTCTCTCATCTCTCTCGGGCTCCTTGAGAGCCCAGGGAGGGGCAGGGCGGGGCAATCTGAGCTGCCATCTCTGTGCACACTGGGCAGGGACGGTATCGCCACCCCACCCTGCCAGGGGGACCTGACGCCTGGCAGACTGAGGCCAGCTGTCCCCAGGCTGGGCCCAGAGACGCCACGAGGCCTCCGACCCTGCTTTCCTGTTGTTAGTATGCATTCCTCTCGGACTGGAATCTGAGCCAGAAGGTGCTTGACAAACAACTCCAGAGAAGTTTAAGGACCGCAGGGCGGTTGAAGCGAAGTGGCAGGTGACGAGAGTAGTTGGACAACTTGGCTCCCTCCCCTGCAAGAACTTCCCCTGGAGCCGGATTCTGGGTGTGGGGAGTCCTCCCCACAAGTCTGCCTCCCCCAGCCCCGCTTCCCAGGCTTTGCTCCTGGTTCCCACCCTGGCTCCTTCCTGTTGGGGTTACAGACTATATGAACCTCAGGGCCTTCCCTCCCTGCCTCCCCATCTTCTGCTGTCCCCAGCCCTTGGGCAGGTATCTGGGGCCTTGTAGCAGCCAGCACCCACCCACCCATGCCATCGTTGTCTGTGTGTCCAGACAGTGCATGGTCCGTCTGCACGTTTCATGAAGCACCGAGCACCAGACCTTCCGAAATCTGGGGAGCTATTTGCCATTGCTGCAACTTGCAGGGACCTGGCGGGTTTTATTGCTTTTCTTGTATGTTATGGAACTGGCTCGTGATGCAGGGACCCCCAAAACAAGCAGACTGGTCCTTCACTGAAAATGGCTTGGTAAGCACCAAGCTCTGGGGATTGCCCAGCAGGAATGTTTGCCCTGGGAGCTGCCAGAGCTTCCCTGAGGGACAAGGAGTAGGCCTGGCCCGGTGGATGTCTGGTGACCCAGGCTGGTGGGCTTGGGGGTGCAGTATATGAAGTGGGGGACAGTATGCTACCCACAGGAGAAGGTGGTAAGGTTTTAGACAGCTTAGCAAGGCACAGGAGAGCATCCTAGAAACCCTCAGGGAAAGAAAGAAGGACAAAGAGGAGGAGAGGAAGAAGAAACTTGGAGCAAGGGGCTCTGCCCTGCCCAAGTTCAAGGTTGGCCTTGCTGTCTGCTTGCTTACGCCCCGGAGGGGCCCAGCTGCTCCACCTCCCAAGTGTGAGAGGAGGCAAAGGTCCTGCCCTTTAGGGGGCTTACGTTCCCAGGGGCCGCAGATCTCTCCCCAAGCATGGGGTGGGGTCTCTGGAATGGAGTTGGTCTGTGGCCAGTGTCCCAAACCCCTGCCCATGCCATCCCCTCCTGTCCGCAGACCACAGAGCTCTTGCTCGAAGCTGGACGCCCGCATGAGTTCTGAGATGCGCTGACACCGGGGGAGGGGCAGCAGCAGGAGTGGGGGCTCCATGGCATGTCTCAGCGCGGGGCCCTGGCTGTGCTCCATGCCCCCCTGTTGGTACCCATCCCCTTGGCTGCTCTGCCTGCCTGACCTCTCTGGCAACAGGCCTCTGACTCCATCCTCATTCTCTCTGCTTGGAACTTCCCTCCTTCCCAGGTGCGTTGGGGAAAGCCTAGTTTGGGGGGGCTGGGGGTGAGTCACGCCTCCCCAGCTCCTCCTTCAGCCATAGCCAGCGTATTGGGTTTCAAGGGCAGCATAGCAAATTCCCGCACGCTTCGCAGCAGGAAGCAACACGCATTTATGGGCTGCTAGTTCTACTGGGTCAGAAGGCCAGGTGCTCTACTCTGGGCCTCCCGGGTCTGGACTCAGGGTGCCAGCTTTTCTGTGGAGGCTCTGGAGGAGAATCTGCATCCACGCTCGCTCTGCTTGCTGACAGAATGCCGTTCCTGGCGTTGGCCATCCGGTCCCCATCTCCTTGCTGGCTGTCAGCGGGCACGCTCTGCTCCTTCTCACCTGGCCCCATTTACAAGCCAGCACGGGCAAACCGCGTCCTCCAAGGCCCTCCTGAGTCTGATCTCCCCTTCTGCCACTGGCTGGGGTGGGTACTTCTCATGGGATTCGGTTAGCCTCACCTGGATAGTGGCCTCTTGAATGAACTCAAAGTAAATTGCCGTGTGAGGCGACAGACCCCCAGGAGTGATCGCTCCCTGTCGTCACAGTCACCAGGTTCTCCCACACCTAAAGGGAGGGCTTACCCCAGGCTGAGGGTTCCTGGGGACCACTCTGTCAATTCTGCTGACTGGGCAAGCTGCTGGTCCCAGGGGTGCCACGCGGGCGTCCTCTGAGACCTCTCCTGTCAGGGTGCAGGGTGCTAACAAGCCTGGGAAGTTGGAGTCTTCGTTTTGAGCTCTGCCTTTGCCACTAGTGGGCTGTGTGACCTTGGCCCAGTCACCTTGCTTTGGGCCTCAGTCTCCTTGTCTGGACACCTGGGAGATGGGACTATCAGAGATGCTCTATTCTGACTGCCCTTTGGAATTATCTGGAGGAGCTTTAAAAAATATAGTGTCTGCACCCCTGCTCAGGGATCCTGGCCTAAGTGGTTTGGGGAGGGACCCAGACGGGGGTTTATTTAAAAAAAAAACAAAAAACAACAAAAAAAAACTGCCAAGGAGATTAGGCTGATCCATCAGTGTTGAGAAGCACGGAATCGAGACTTCCTGACACAGAGGTTCTCAACTTTGGTTGCACATTAGGATACTCTGGGGGAGATTTTATTTATTTATTTATTTTTGGTGGGGGCGGAGATTTTCTTTAAAAGACCAGTGCCTGGGCCCCACCTCAGAGCCTCACTAAATTGGGTGGAGGTGGGGTCCCCTTTAAAGTCTCTCCAGGGGTTGCCAATGGGCAGTCACAGGATTGTAATTCCCACATCCGGTCCTTTTTCCCATTCTGAGGGGTGGGATGGGGACAAAAGAATGCCAGATTGAAGAAGAGGCAGGGGTAGGGAGGGTTGACCTGCATTCTGGGTCAGCTCCAAGGACGCCTCAGTGGGATTGTGATTTTTCTCTCGAGCCCACTTCACAAGACTGAGGATTAAGGGCCATTAGATCGGTCATTGTTTAGCTCAGTGCTCTGAGCCCCCTGAGGCCAGCTGGGGCAGGTGTCTCACTGAATCCCACCGCCACAGCCCCGGGAAGGCTTCCCAATTTCTCCACTGGGATCTCAGCCTTCAAGCTCCCACTCCAGCCCTGGAAACAGGTCCCAGCCCTATTTTCAGCGTGGCCACTGCCTCATTCTGCACCATTTCCTTCCAAACAACCAGCTTCCCCTTTGGGGAGGTTATCAGAGCACAGCGCAGGGTGGGCAGGGCCGGATTTCTGCCCTGGGCACTCCCCGGAGGTGGGAAGGAGCAGAGGATGGGGCCGTGGGTGGACTGACCGACCTGACCAGAGGCTGATCCTGCATGAGAGTCTCACTCTAGCTGGCTTCTGGGGGCAAGAGTGTAGGGAGCTCTCTTCCCCTCTTGGAATAATGCTGCCTTGCAATGAGGCCCAGGCTTCTGGCTGGTGGGCCAGGCTCCTAGATGGCTGTGTAAATGCTCTATGGGGATGTAAGGGTGGGTCTCTACTCGCACCATCTCTCACGACTGAGAGCCTCACCACTGATCTCTCCCCTCCCAACTTGCTCCTTCCATTTGTTTTCCTCACAGAAGCCAGAATGTCCTTGGGAAATAGGAGTTGGGTCCGTCACTCCCCTGTTTGAACTCTTCCTGGGCTTCCTGAAGAACTCCTTCTGTGGCCCATGAGAGCTGCTTCATGTGGCCCCAGCCTCTCTGATTTCTCCCCTCCCACTTGCCCATCCCACATACAACAGTCTCCCTTTCTTCACTCAGCTCCTTCCTACCCCAGGGCCTTGGGACTTGCCATTTATTCCCTCTACATGGAATACTCTTCCCGTGGCTGGTCATTCTTCTGTTCTACCTTCAGAGAGACCTTCCCAGATCAGCTCACCCTGCCTAAAATACCGCCCCCGTCATCGCTGTCTCTGTCACCCGGCTTTATTTCTTCCCAACACTCATCACTATTAAAAATGTCTTACTTATTAACTTAGGTTTTTTTTTTTCTCTCTCTCTCTACCCCTAGAAAGTAAACTCCCCAAGGGCAGGGACCTTGTCTGGCCTTTTTGTTGTGAGTTCCTGGGTCTGGCAAATACTCAGCAGGTTTTGGCCGAATAAATAAACAAGAGAAATTGACAGAGTTTAAAAGCACGCGGTGTGGGCAAGGTACCATAGGAGTTTGTAGAATGCACACACCACCCTCCCAAATACAATTCGTGCTAAGGGTTGTTCTAAGGGCTTACGTATGTGAACCCACTTACTCTTGCAACCCCCCTGTGAGGTCGTTGAATACTATGAAGTGGTAGTATTCACATCTTACAGATGAGAAAATGAAGACACAGAGAGGTTAGTGACCTGGCCAAGGTCACACAGCTCACCCAGGTGCAGCGAGCTCCCTATGCTGTACTGTCTGTGGGGAAACGGTAGGATGCAGACCGCCGAGCTTGCTTGGTCGCACAGGCAGAGGAAATCCATTCTATTATACTGTGGCCACTCCCACACGGTCACAATAAGGCTGCAAAGGGCAGGGGGTACGGGAACAAGGGGTTCTCTCGCAAACCCTGAAAGAAGGTGGAGCAGAATCTCACGATGGGGGAAATCAGCAGCCCCAACTGCTTCCTGCCACCCCAGACTCAGCTTCCCCATTTCCAAAGTATAAAGGAGATGGGCATTCCTCTCTATTTTGTGATTCTAGTGACAAATGAGTGCCAGGAACAAATGTCACATAGACTCCAGGGTGGGGGCAGGGGCAATGACAGCGAGTGGAGCTCAGACAGCAGGGAAAGGCATGAGGGTCTAGGTCAGAACTTGGAGGTGGGGTGGAGTGCACACCTGTAGTTCCTGCTTACATGGCGTTGGGCCCCTCCCTCTGCTCACAGCACCCTATTCTCCGCTGGGAACAACCTCTGGGCCATCCCATGCAGAACTGGCAGAACTAGGGTAGGGGTAGGGAGGGGGCTGTCCAACAAGGTGCCACTGGTGGCCATGCAACCCAATGTAAGTCAATCATATCCCCTCTCCAAATTGGAATTTCAGCTTGGGGAAGGAGGCGGGAAGGAGGAAGGCAATGCCCACTTCTAGACTCCTCCCAAGGTGTGCAATGGGGCCACCATGGAGCCCCCTGCCGTGCTCGCAATCCTCAGAAATCCCTGCCCAGCTCTCTGACCTCATTTCCCACTACTTTGCTCATCACTCACCACAGTCAGGCTACCCTGGTACTTTTGTACTCTTCAGACAGGGCAAACTCCGCACCCCAGGGCATTTGTACTTGCTGTTCTCCCCGCTTGGAACATTCCATTCCAGACCTTCCTTCCCACTGCTGTTTCTTTTAGTCACTTCAGCCTTCCCCGGAGGTATGCTCAGAGAGCCCTTCTGAGATGACCCAGCTGGGCCCCTGCCCCACCCCGCTGGCCATGTCCTGCCATATCCTCCAGTTGTAGTTGCTCTGTGGTGCACAATGATGGCCGGGGTTCTTCTGCTGACTTCTTTGTTGGGTTGTTTCTGTCTGCCTTCCCTCACTTGACATAACCCCCGCGAGAGCCCTTCTCTGCGTGTCTTACCTCCCCGAGCGTGGCCGAGCCCCTGGCCCATGGTTGGTGCTCAAGAAATGACGTTTGAATGAATGAATGAGGCAACGGGGTTAAGTCTAACCCCAGGGAATCCTCACAGGCAATACTTCAAAGAGTTCATGAGGGAATTCTTTGTCCTATTTCCAGAGGGGAAAACTGACCCTTGGTGGGAGGAGAGAAGGCTATTATCAGGACTCCTGAACCTGGTCTTCCTTCCGCGTGGAAGCAGGACTGCCCCACCTCCCTCCCAGTGGCCTACTTGGGTTTTGGGATCACTTCCTACAATCGTGAGCCAAGTCACCCAGGGGCAGGGAATCCCTGACCTCAAGCCTCCCTTTCTCCTCTCCCCAAGCTTCCAGGAAGGAGTCTTTGTGTCTCTTCTTTGTGAGAAACTCAAAGCGCTCAGGTGCGGACAGAGGAGCTCCAGAACACCGGGAGGGCGGGAGGACAGGCGGCAGGCGAGCTGGGTCCTGCCGTACAGCCGTCCAAACGGATCCGGCTGGCATGTGGGTGGTGTGGTCTGACTGGTTGGGTGAGTGCGGGGTGTGGGCTGGTGACGGTGCCAGCCAGCGAACTGTGACACCCCCAACCTGGAGATGGAGAGGCACGCTAGGAAGATAGCTGGTCTCCCAGCGTCTCTCCAGCTCTTCAGCACTGACTCTGGTGGGAGACCATCGGCATAAGAGCCCAGGGTCTCTCTGGCATCCTTACAGGAGCCAGGGAGGTGCTGGGCTAAGATCACTTGACCAGGGCTTCCCCAGAGAGCGTCTCATCTCGTAGGGTGGAAGGCGAGGAGGAAGCATTCTGGGCTGGAATGGAGTGGCCCGGGAGCATAGAGATTAGCTCAAGATAAGCGGATGAAGGAAGAGAGAGTGAGGAGGAAAGCCTCAGTGGGGGCAATTAGAGAGTTGAGTGTTTGGAGGCACAGAGACCTTTGAATCTTGGCTCCGCCACCTATTTAATGAACCTGTGTGAGCCTTGGGTTCCTTGTCTGCAAAATGGGGGTCACCGTGCCCACTTCCTCATGGTGGTGTGAGAATTGCATGAGCGAGGAGATGTAAGGTGCTTAGCGCTCAGTACTAGCGCAATGAAATTAGCATAAAGAGGAGGAGCTTAGGGGGAACCCCAGAGGACAGTTTTGCTGCTGTAACTCTTCTTTTTCTCCTAGCCAAGTTTTACTTTCCTTGCCTGGGAAATGTAGGAATGGGCCCCACCCTTCTGGACTCTTCCAGTTCCCTAATCGGTCCTGTCACTTTGGAAAGCTCGTGAGTAATGGCTCCAGCTAAGGTGTTAATGGCTGATTGTAGCTAATGGGATAATGGCTTAATGAGGTTCGCCATGTAAGAATATTTACATATTAATCAGTTACAACTGGAGAAGCCAAAGGAACATTCTCCACAGAGCCCAGGGTGGGGGTGGGTGTAAGACAGGAGGAGTTTGGGCCAAGGGGGCTTCCTGGGTTCTCCTACCTCTCCTGGGAGCACTAGTACCCAGCCCTGGGTGTATTGGATGGGCAGGTGCTCACACAACTGGCAAGAGGAAAGTGGGGAGACAATAAAGCCTCCTACAACCTTTCCTTGGGGATCCTATGACATCCTGGGTGAGGGCTGCACAAGGACAGGATCAAAAAGGCAATGCCAGGAAAAGGTCTGGGGCTGCGTGTGGGAAGAGGCCCCGAGATTCACTCTCTTCCTCTTAGTCCTTTTTCTTAATTACCTAAATTTATTCTAGAACAAGTTTCCCTGAATTCAGTCCTCTGAGTATCACCTTCAACTCACTGCCATTTCTGTACCTCTGACCTATGCAGTCATTTCAGAGCTTGTTAAACTTTGTCTGGGGGCCAAATGCAGTCCCACGGCTGCTATGGTTACTAGTTTTTTTTATTGGAGTACAGCCACGCCCATTCATCTAGAATTGGCTTCAGAGCTGCGGGCCTGGGACACAGACCCTGTGAGGTCTGGGATCCCAGGGCTGAAAATATGTACCATCCGGCCCTTGCCAGAAAAAGTTTGCCGACCCTTGATTTTGCTTCATTTAAAAAAAAAAATCAACTTGTGTTTTTACTTAAATAGACTTACTTAAAAATGAAACTTTTGGGGAGCCTGGGAGGCTTAGTTGGTTAAGTATCTGATTCTTGATTTCGGCTCTGGTCATCATCTCAGAGTCTTGGGATTGAGCTCCGCGTGGAATTCCTTGCTGAGCGTGGAACCTGCTTAAGATTCTTTCTCTCCCTCTCCCCCTATCCCTCCTCCCCCGCTCTCTCTAAAAAAACAAAAAGAAACTTTTATCACTGCTATTACTTGAAAACCAGACTCCCTACCTGTGAACAGAAGGGCACTGGAGAAAATAAATGTAATGAAAGCAAAAGAATATTTTTCATTTCTACCTAGATGCTCTTGCCTAACCAAACTTCTTTTTTTGCTGTTTGTTTTTGTTTTGAGTTTTTATTGAAGAGAAATTGTCATACGATACCCTGTTAGTTTCAGATGGGTGCTATAGTGCTCCAATATTTGTATACATTATGAAATGATATCCATGGTAAGTCTAGTTACCATCTGTCGCCAAAGTTATCACAATGTTATTGACTGTGTTCTGTATGTTACAGCCACAAGACTTATTTATTTTATAACTGGAAGTTTGTACTTCTTAATCCCCTTTGCCTGTTTTGTCCCCACCCTTCTCCTCCTTCTAACCAGTTTTGAGTTGTGACCTGAACACTCCTTCTTTACAAGGATAGGATTCTTTCATTCATTCAACAGAAAATTATTGAGCACTTACTGTATGCCACACATTATAACGATTGTTGTCCTTGTGGGGCTTGCTTGGTGCTAAGTGCTGTTCTAGGCATTTCATCTGTGCCCATTTGTTAGACTCTATAGCCCTATGAGGTGGGTACCATCATCCCCTTTATCAGATAGGTAAACTGAGGCACAGAGCGGTTGTGAGATCTGTGAAAGTTACACAACTAGGGAGGTTATTAGGGGCTAGTTTGTGGTCCCCCTCAATTCATATGCTGTAGTCCCAACCCCTAGTACCTCAGAATGTGACTGTATTTGAAGACAGGGTCTTTAGAAAGGTAGTTACACGTTGAAAGGAGGTTGTTGGAGTGGGTCCTAATCCAGTATGACTGGTGTTCTCCTAAGAGGACGTGGAGACACAGACATACACAGAGGGAAGATGATGTCAAGACTTAGGAAGACGGCCATGCACAAGTCAGAGAGAGAGGCCCTTAGAAGAAACCAACCCTGCTGACACCTTGATCTTGGACCTCCAGCCTCCGGAACGGTGAGGCGGTCCATTTCTGTTGTTGAAGTGACACAGTCTGTGGCTCTGGCAGCCCAAGCTGACTCACTCGGAGGTGCAGAGCCTGGATTAACTGCCATGCTCCACCCGTAGGTGCTGAAGGCATCCTAGCACCCAACTGAGACTTTGTTCCTGTGGTCATCAGAGACACCAAGCAGGACTTGGGAAGAGAATAGCATTCTTACTCCATAATGTAATGGTATTAATTCTATGCCCATGTATTGCCTGAAACCATCTCCTGGACTGATAGAGTATATGCTCCTCGCTTTGGGGAATGTAAACCTGACCAGTTAGCACCATCCCGGGGCCATGACAGCCCATGGGCCACAACGCCCAGAGGTCGGCTCTCCTAGACTTCCACATGATGCCTGAGCGGGGTGAGACTCCTCAGGCCAGTGCTTGGTTCTACTGACCTGTTTGGACTTTTTTTTTTTTTTTTAAGATTTTATTTATTTATTTTAGAGAGGCAGGGGTGAGGGGGGGACAAAGGGAGAGGAAGGGAGAGACTCTCAAGCAGACTCTGTGCTGAGCACAGAGCCTGAAGTGGGGCTTGATCCCACAACCCTGAGATCACAACCTGATTCCAGCTCACTGAGTGATCCCGGACAAGCCTCAGGCGTCCATTCTAGAATCTTCCGACTCCTTCTCCAAGGATCAGCCACCTTTCCAAGCTTAAAAGACAGCTCTTCAGAGTGTCCTTCCTTTCTTTGGTCCCTCTGACCACTGGTCTTTCTTTACTTCCTTAATAGCAGTTGCCACAACTTATAATTATATGTTTGTTTCTTCACTTGTTTATCTCCGGGCTCCCTTGCCAAATGGTACCCTCCACTGGATCAGGGACCATGTCATTTTCATTCACCTGTGTGTTTCATTCATCTCTCAGCACCTAACACAGAGCCTGGCCCTTGGGAGGCCCTCAGTAAGCAGCTGTTGGATGAAGAAAAGAGGATAGCAGGGCTTCTAAACTTCAACACACATGTGATTCCCCTGGAGAGTTTATTAAAATGCACATTTTGATTCCGTAAGTGGGTAGGGCCTGAGCGTCTGGATTTTTCAAGGGTTCTCATGGGATGATGCTGGTCTGTGGATCGTGCCTTAGGTAGCAATGTCCTAGGTAAAGTCTGTCCATCCTAGCACCCTCTGTCCCCTTTGTCATTGCTCAACACCCAAGGAGAAGTTTCTGGTGTTTCAGAAGCAAGGAAAGGGCTACTGAAACCCAAGAAAGGATTAGTAAAGAAGTGGGAGAAATTTCAAGGAGCTCAGAATTAATGAAGCAGGCTTTCCGAGCTGTGCAGCGTACATGACCCGGTTTGTGTAGACCATGCAGAGGCCTGAACAAAGATGGTCCCGCCCTGGGTCTCTCCCAGCAAGGTGATAGGCTGTTCCAGGGCTGGACAGGTTAACCCCTGCCTCACTAGGTTGTCTCCCTCTTAATGCAAAACTCACCATGCCCAGCCACCAGCTTAATACACCTGGCCTGGCCATTCCAGAGGTGGGTGCTCCCCATTGCTGTGGTGACAATATCTGGTCTCCATCCCACCCACGGACTCATCCAAAGCCCTCTCTGGACACAGAAAGGTACAGCTGCCAGACAAGGTAGTTCAGCTGAACTGATGGTGCTCGCCGGGGGCTCACGTCAGTGGGAAGGTAAGGTGGCCATCCACCAGCCAAGATGTCAATCCACCACATGCCTAGTGTTAAATGGGATGCTCAGTGACTATGATTATGTTTGGTTAAAGGACTGATATAATGTTTCTCAAAATATGGTCCACACACCACTGGTATCAGAGTCACTTTGCAATTGGGGAATGGGGAAAGAGCTTGCAAAATATGCAGACGTGCTCCACCCCAGACCTCCTGTTCCAGCACCTTTGGAAGAGGGGCCCAGGAACCTGCGTGGTTCATAGGCTCCCCAGATGATTCATATGTGCTTTTGCCTTTCAAAGTCTCTGGGCTCCTATATTTGCCACCGCCTCGGTCTGTGTACATAGTTTTTATTTCCTTTTGTGTCAGCTCTATTGTGTCTTTGATCATAAGCCCATAAGCTGCCTCAACCCCTTTGGAAGCCAGAGAGTAGAGTAAATACACCAGGCTTTATACGTGACTAGGTGTCCCAGGGCACCACCCTGCCCCTTTGATGCTCCTCTTGCCAGTGAACCCACCGTCAAAGTGCAGCCGACATAGAAGCTACCCAGCGAACCCTTCCTTATTACGCATCAAGCCAACTGGTCCCCTGAGGCCAGCCCGTCTTTGCAGCCCATATCTACACCAGCAAATATTCCAATGGACCAAACCATGTCCTCCACACTCAGCTGTTTCATCTGAACCCCAGACTCTTTAGGCTTCTCTATGATGTACTTTTCCTTACACATTTCCCCGCAGGGACATCCAAGTCCCCTTTGGGTTAGTCTTCCAGACCCAGTGCCATTCTAGAGTGTGAGTGCAATCTTGCATTCCACGTTCCTATCATTTCTCTTCCTGAGCCCATGCTGCCCCCCCCCCCCAACCTCCACACAGCAGTCAGGCAGACCATGTCACTGCTTTTCCTTGTTTTAGTTTCACGCAACTGTATTGAAGAATAATAGCTCATTGACTAGCAGAGCTATTGATTGATCATTCCCCACTGAGAACTTGCATCATTGATTAGGTGCTGTATTAAAGAGTGTGTTGGAAGAGAGATTAGCTAATAGTGCCAAGCCTCCTCTAACAATTTAAATGAAAATTTCAAGATATTTTGAGACCCTATTTTGGAATACAAAGGATGTTTGACTTCTAATTTGCATTCTCTGTGGAGCAAGAACAGGTGTTCCCTTTATGGACATGCATAAAATATTTCACTGTTCTGCGCATGCTGTAAATTCAATACTAATTCTTGAGCCACATCAGATTATGACCACAAAGTGTGTCATGTAACCTCAAATCTCCAACGCAGAAGGCTTAAACAAGACTGGGTACCACTAGAATAACTGCTTCCTTTGATGTGACAAATGAGCATCCATCTCCCTCCCACACAGCAGGGAGGACGGACCCCTCAGCCTCTTTCCACCACCAGTGGAACGAAGCCCCTAACCCTACCTTAGCCCCACCACCTTCCATAACCTCAACCTTGCTTCCCCCTTTCCAGCCACGCTGGCTTCTTTCAGATCCTCCTACCCAACCACAGTCCCTTTGAACTTGCTGCTTCCTCTACCTGGGCCCTCTCCCGTCCCTTTTGCCAAGCCAACTCCTAGGTCTCTTCGGATCTCAGGCCTAAGCTCTGGCCCCACTTCCTCAAGGAAGCCCTCCCTGATGTCTCTGCCTGGGTCAAATCCCCTTCCTGCAGGCTCTAAGAGCACCATCTACCTCTTCCTTCATAGCACGCGTATCACACCAACATGTTCACATTTAATTTACTTTGTTCATTAACTCAGTATAGTTAGGGTGATTGTGCACCCCAGTTTCCCTGGGACAGTTCAATCAACTTATGATTATTGTCCCATGGCAATTATTAATAGCACTCCCTTCGCTCTCAAAAGTGTCTTACTTTGGATAAGTTCTACAGCTGTCCCATTGGTGGCCACCCCACCAGACTGTAAGCTTCATGAGGACCAGACCTTGGTTTGTTTCTGCTCATCATTGTGCCCCCGGCACCTGGCTCCAGAGAACCAGACAGACCCATGGCTATTGGTGCCCCACTCTTGAAGGTGATATGGCATCGCTTCCACCATATTCTACTGGTCGACTGGACGCCAGTCAGTGAGCCCAAACTCTCAATGGGACTGAGTGTCTGAGAATTTGCAGACATGTTTTAAAACTACTGCCTGTCTCCAAGGATGGGAATTTTATTAATTTATTCATCAAATATTTATTGATTCCAGTACTCCTGCCTCTTGTCGCATAGTTTGGGCCTGGCACAAGAGTTCCTAGCTGAGAGGTGGGTCCTCCCAGCCACATGCCTGGCTTGGGGTTGTGCTTGCTTAGAGAAAGGGGCATTTTTTTGGTTTTGTTTTTCCTTTGCACAGAGGTGACATCTTTGTGCCAAGCTGTCTGCGCCTAAAAGGATACCTTTTTCTAAATCATTGGTTTGGAAGAGGCAGCTTTTTCAAATTTTCATAAAGCGCTGTAAAGACCAACAGAAACTCTGATTCATCCCCCACTATGTGTTGGACGATGGCAAAAAAGCCCCGAGCAAAACAGATACAGGCTCTGTCGTTAAGGAGCTTGCATTCTATTGGGGAATGAAGACAATGAGTGTGAATGTGCATAAACAAAAATGTAAAAAATATCATCACAGATTGTAAACAGTATTATGGGGAGAAGCCCCCCTGCTCTGTGCTGGTTGCTGGAGGCGGAGGCCAGAGTCTGGAGGTGTAGACTGCCTACCCAGGGCCACCAGCACTCAGGGGATGTCCTGCAGGGGAGGAACCAACAAGAGCAAATTGAAATGGGCTGTGTCCAAAAAATATGAATCCCACATAAGGAGGGAATTCCCAGGCTGTTCAGGTGTAAGGACTTCAAGATTGAGAGTCTCAGTGACCCAGAATGGTTCACATACCTTCCTGCCCAGAAGCATAGGAATAGACAAGAATTTCTAGGCCTCCTCCCTCCTGAGTTGTCATTCTTTGAATTTGGGACTATGGCACCATGACTGATGTGTGTGTGTGTGTGTGTGTGTGTGTGTGTGTGTGTGTGTGTGTTCCACTGGAAACAGAAGACAACCTTACTTCCTCATACCCAAAGTTCATAAGGATTTGGGGAGTCTTGCCTGAGTCCTGAGACTGGGGTTGCCTGGCTGGGCCAGGGGCCCTTAGCTTGGGGGATGTTTCCATGGGCTTACAGCCTAAGCGACACCCCCCCCCCCAATACACACACACACACACACACACACACACACACACACACACACACACAGATATCCAGGAATCTTAGGAAGAAATGTAAAACAAAACCCATATCATGTCAAGAAGGATAATGGATCAGTGTTGGTTAGAAAGTTCCATGAGACCAAGGGTTCTTTGACCTGCTTGTTCAACGTGGTATTCCCAGGGCCTCAAGTGCTGTCCGGCACATGGGACATTCACACCTTGTGTATACTTTAAGTGAATGATTGGGAAAATATTATTTCCGTGAGCCATCGTTTGGCAGGAAAGAGGGAAGGAAAGGACTTTTTTTTTTAATTAGAAATATTTTAAAAAGCACCAAGGATGCTCTTGTAGCCTGAAGTAATAATACTTATGACCGTGCTTAAGATCCCAGGAAAACGAGAGCACACCCTGGGACGCTATGAACAGCAGGGGCTTTTTTCTTCTCCTTTGCCTTTTCGCAGTTAAACTGGACTCCATCTTTGCCGAAGATGGGCCAGGAGAGCAGGCCTATCCCCGCCTTGCCATGGGAGGAGACACCAGAGGGCTTTCCTCTTTGACTTGCCAAGAACATCCCTCAGGCCTACCTGGGCTCCAGATGTTTGGGCGGTAATGATGCTGGCGGTGGAGAGCAACCCCCCTCCCCCCGGCTTCCTGTGACTCTTTCTGACTGTATTTCAAGGAAATTGAAATGCGGGGAGGGGTCCCAAGCTCTAGCCCTCTGGTGCCAAACCTCCTGATGAAAACTGGGGCCTACGGTCAAGCAGCCAGATGTTTTGGGGCTGAGCGCCAGACATTTCCATCACGGGAAAAACCCAGACCCAACCCCCGAAGGTTTGTTCTGCTCATGGTACATTTGCATTCATTACACACATGGTGTCTTTAAAAGACACACATGAAAGCCCATTATGACGTGGTTACGGGCCGTATTTCCAGGGGTTTGGAAATTCTGCGACCTCCGACTTTGGTGATAGTCGAATCTCTCTGTCAGAAGTCCAACGGACAATATTTGTACTGTGAATCCTTCTTAGACTTGCAGGATGTTTTATGATGGGGAAGAGTGATGGGATCCAGAGCTCTGAGCTGTAATCGGAGGACATGGGGGCTTGTTTGTCTGCTGGAAACCATTGTCTCCATCCCGCCCCCACCCAGTCTGTGATGGTGGGCGACAAGGAGGAAATGGTCTCTCAAGAGAGTCTATTTCTCAGATCCCACTCCAGGAATTCAGGTTCCTTGGCTCTCCACAGAGCAGGCACCAGGGCCTTTCCCAGCTATCTCTCTTAGGGCAAGATGGGCAGCCAGCTGAGCCATGTCTAGAAGTGCTGATGGCAGGGCATTTGGTTAGCGGTGGTAGTGGGGGAGGGGTTTGACCCAACAGTAGTTTCCTATAACCTTCATACTTGGAATTTTTCCTGGGTCTGAGGATTTTCCTCGTCTGGGGATCCTGCTTCACATCTGGAAGAGGAGCCGAGAGAAAATGTCACTTGTGAGCCCTCTGAAGGTGCTTGCTGCCTTCCTACCTCCAAAGGCATGTGGAGATGTAAGCCAAGGTCAAAGATAGAGTTGAAGTGATTTGCCAGAATAACACGGCCACCGGGAGATTTTTTTTTTTTTTTTTTTTTTTTGCTGCTTGGCTTCATGACTTGCTTTGCCCATGAAATGTGAGCATGGAGAAGCTTTTAATAGCCAGCGTGTGCTTTGTTCCCTTATCTTCCCACCTCCCTGAAACCAGCAGTGGTCCCTACAGAGGCCACTCCATCAGCCTGCAGCCTGAAGTAAAGACGATATAGACATGGTCACAATCAACCTGAAATGGACATAAAATACCTGTGCTGCAAGCCACAGAGATCGTGGGATTACTTGTTACTGTAGCATCACCCAGCCTATCCTGACTGATACAAAGACTACAACTAGAACCCATCCCTCCAAATCTGAGGCAGTGGATATTAAGTCTTTTCTTGCCATGTTATTTATCTATCCCCGAATGACAAATTACCCCAAAATGTAGGAGCCTAAAGCCACACACGTGTATTAACTCGCAGTTTCTGTGGGTCAGGGATCTGGGCGTGGCTTCACTGGGTTCTTCACCCTAGAGCTTCTCAGAAGGTTTCCATCAGGGTGTTGGCCAGATCTGGGGTCTCATCTGAAGGTTCAGCTGGGGAAGGATCTGCTTCCAAGCTCACATGGTTGTTGGCAGCACTCTGGTCCTCAGGGGCCGGTGAGATGAAGGCCTCAGTTCCTGGCTGGCTGTTGGCCAGAGGTGCCCTTGGTTTTTTGGCCCATGGGCCTCTCTAACATGGCTACTTGCTTCATGGAAGCACGTAAGCCTAGAAGGCAATAGACAGTCTGCTAGCAGGACAAAAGTCACAGTTCTGGTAACCTACTCATGGAAGTGACATGCATCATGTTTGTCTTAGTCTATTCGTGAAAAGCCAGTTGTGTGTCCCACCCACTCTCCAGGGGAGGGGATTACACAAGGCTGTGAGCTCCAGGAGGCAGGATCACGTGGGGCCATCTTAGCAGCCTATCTACCAGTTTGTTTTCAAAGGAAACATTTATTGATTGGAAGTTGGAGAATCCCCTGCCATCTGTCAAGATTAAATGGGTCCAACCAACTAAAAGCAGGTTTCGATGGCCAGATCACTTTCATATTTGATCCATTCCCATCCTAACATTATGGATTTAGAAATTTTTCTTTTAGGTCTCGATCCTTCTTGACAAAGGCCCGCATGTTCTTCCCCATTACCCATCCCGCTGTGACCCCTAGTCATTCCTTGTAAGAACAGAAAAGAGTCAACAGAAGCAGGTTATAAGCAATTGGCAGAACCTTAAAACATACGAGCCAGAAAGGACACACGAGAGATGATAAGTGTTCTCAGTGACCATCTCTCCTCCACCGTGACCCCCACCCCAGCCTTTTATCAACCTGTTACTGCTGTGAAACCACCAACCACGATGTCTCAGTGCACACAACAGGAGACATACGTTTCTCATTCACGTGTCTGCAGCTTGGCTGGAGCAGCTCTGCATTCCAGAGGGAAGTTCTGCTGGTCAATGAGGGTAGCTTGGCTCCCCATGTCTTTCATTTTTCTGGGAACAGTGAGCTACTTGGAGGTATATTCTGCTTATGGAAATGGCAAGAGCACAAGAGGGCAAGCCCTATTGTCCAAGCACATTACCAGCCTTTGCATGTGTGCCCTGTCTCCTAGTATCTCCTTGGCCAAAGCCTGTCAATGGCCTAGCTCAAGGTCAAGGGGGGGGGGGATGTATGCTCTGCTGGCCATGAGGCTGGGGTGTGGATGTACTCTATCAGGGGTAAAGATTTGGGACCCAGAACTTAATGGAGCACACTCTTATTCCCCTCCCTTTCCCTTCCCTCCCTGCACCACATTGAGGTTTCAAGCTTATTATGCAAACAGCAGGGGTGGGAATACAAGCGGGTAAAGGCAGGTTGGAGAGATAGGACTGTATTTCAAGAAACCAAACAAGGTGGTGCAGGCAGCAGGTGAATGTCAGGGGAGGTGGGGCTCTGGAGTGGCTTTGGGAACAATAGAGAGGAGCGATGGATCCACTCCTTTCTCTGGGCCCTGGAGAGGCTCTTTGGTGTCTGGCCAGGTTCTTCCCACGGTGAGGCACGCCCCACCAGCAGGCACAGGGGAGGTGGTTTAGGTGATAAGGATATGGGGAGGAGGCACTGCCTAGCTTTGAATCACAGAGTGAGAGCCAGGTTCCCTTTCCTGGTGATCTTGCAATGATTCTGATGACAAGGGGAGTCTCCTTTTGTGCTAGCGAGTCTCACAGGCTGAGTGATCGATCCCAAACCTCAGGTTGATGGACTCTTTCAGGGAACAGGATCTGGCTAGAATATACTAATACTGGGGCGGGGGAGGGGGTTTGGGTAGTGTTTGTATCTGTTGAGTTTGTCCTCTCTGTTTGGTGAATGGCACTGGTTTCCTGTTTACTGTGAAGCTATAGGGCTTCCTTTTGAAATAAATCTAGTTAAATAAACAGTTGATTTAAAGAAAAAAAAATAAGTGAATGCTAGTTCACGTGGCATGTTGATAGGGCAGGAATGATGGCTTGGCCATGGTCAGCATTTGATAAATAGTGATATGGTGGCAACAGAAAAGTGGGGCTTGCCGCGGTCGGTCTGGGTTCAAATCCACCCTCCAAGTGTCCCCTGTGGCCCTTGAGCAAGTTCCTTAGGTAGCTTCTCTGACCTTCCGTGTTGTCTTCATGGATAAAATGAGGGTAGCTTCTTTTGCAGGGCTGTTGCGTTATAGCAAAGGTAATGTTTGCGAAGTGATGGGACACAGCAAACACTCTACAAAGGGCAGAAACCCACCTGCTCCAGTCCCTACCTGGATTCTCCATTCTGGGAGAGGCTTCTGAATTCCCCCTGACCTCCAAGTGGCCATGGGACAGCAGGTGCCACTGCCCCTCCTGGTGGCTGGGCCCCACCTGGCCTTCTGCAGCAGCCAGACCCCACTCCCCTTCCCTTTTAAAGGCAGGGCCTCAGGTCAAATGAACATCTTCCTGCCCCTGCTCCAGCCCTACAGAAAATCCCCTGCTTGGGGGATGGTGGTCTTGAGCAGCTGTTAAACTCCAGAATTCAATGAGAGAGAGAGAGAGAGAGAGAGAGAGAGAGAGAGAACAGATCAGCCACTGGAGCAGCTGGGAAACCTCAGGTTCTTGGGGGTGGGGTGGCCCTTCAGAGATGGGGTCCCAAATAGCCTAAGGATCCTAATTTCGACCCAGGGAGGCTCTCCTCTTGCAGAGCTCCCCAGCAGGATTGGAAAAAGGCATCAGACAATTCATTTTTTATTTATTTTTAAAGATTTTATTTATTTATTTGTCAGAGAGAGCACAAGCAGGGGGAGCTGCAGGAGAGGGAGAAGCAGGCTCCCCGAAGAGCCAGGAGCCCCACAGATAATCAGGGAGCTGGATGTGGGGCTCGATCCCAGGTGCTGGGATCATGAGCTGGCAGCTGCTTAACTGAGCCACCCAGGTGTCCTGCGTCAGGCAATTTAAACAAGGCATTCCGGCCCCATGAGCTAGTGCGCAATAAATTAGTATTTCCTAAACGTATTTCTAATTCTCTCTTCGTAGCCAATCTCCTGCCTTGTATTTTGGGGTGTATGCAAATAGCATTAACCTGTTAAAAGCTTAAAATATACTGTCCCTTTGTGGCCTTATTTTGCAATTTCTTCGATTTTTCCATATACTAACTGCTCCCCCGCTCCACAGATGGAGCTTGGGCCCCTCTGGCCTCCTCCCCCACCCCCCCAAGAACCTCCAGAGCACTTGAGTCCTCTCAGTTTCCAGATGGGGAAACTGAGGCGGTAAACGTAAAGGACAAGATCACAGAGTTGAAGAGCGCCAGAGAAGGGGTTCTAAAGCAGGGAGTCGGATACCAGAACCCTCGTTCTTAACCCTTACGGTTAGGAAGGGAAGACGAGAAAGGGGGCGCAGAGGGACGGGAGGGGAGGGAGTGGAAGCCGTCAGGGAGAGCGCGGGGGAGAGACTCCTGGCTGGAAGGATCGGCGCTTTTCTCCCTCTTTCCCCAACCCCGCGACAGACGCCGCCCCGAACTTGGCCCGAGGAGCTCGGGAAGGCGGCGGGGGGGGGGGGGGGGGGGGGCGGGGACGCTGCCGGGGCTGCGGCCTTTCCCGCCAGCGTCCCCCTCCCGCCTGCCGCCGTCCCTCCCACTCCGCTCTCCCGGCCCCTGACATCACGCCCCGGGAGGCGGGATCCGGGAAGGAGGGGGCGCGGGGAGGAGGCTCCGCGCCACCGCGAGGGAGGAGGGAGGGCGCGCAGTCCCAGCCCAGAGCTTCAAAACAGCCCGGCGGCCTCACCTCGCGCCCCAGCCCGTCCGTCCGTCCGTCCACCCTCCAGCGCCCGGTGAGTGGGGCTCGCCCTCCCCGGGAGGCGCGCGCGGGGCGCGGGGCCACGTCGGGGGGCTGCGGGCAACTTGCGCCCGGGAAGCGGGCCGCTAGCCCCCGCACCCACGGGACCGAGGGGGGTTCCCCGCCGTTGTTGGGGGAGGCAGGGGCCGAGGCCCGTCCGTACCAACAACCCACCGGTCCTCGCCTAGACGACCAGGGCGCGGACTTCCCACCCACCTTGCCGAGTTCGCCCCGGATCCCGAATTCCACCTCCCCACCCCCGGACTGCTTCCTGCGCCTTTTTGCACCGAGGCGGGCGGGAAAAGTTTGGGGAGGAGCCAGGGCGGCTCCCCTCGCCTCCGCCAACTGCGCTCCTGGGGCTCTCGGAGTCCAGGGCAGTCCCGTGTCGTGGGAAGGACCCGGGCGCCTGGGCGCACCGTCCCCCGCCTCACCGAGCGGGCGGGACGGGCTGCGCCCAGGCCGGGTCAGTGGGTCCCCTCCTCCTTCCCGGCGGCGGCTCCGTTGCGCCCCCCAGCGACGAGGAACAACTTCCTTAGCTCTGGAGCGGTGGGGGAGCCTGGGTGAGCGCTGCTGGGATGACGCTTCTCGCCCCCACTCTGGTTGGGGCGGGGGGCTTTGAGGACTCCACCCGTTGGTTCCAGAGAAAGAGGAGGCCAGAGCTCATGTATAGTGGGAGTATATACTCTCCAAATCCAGGCTCCTAAACACACCCCGAGGAGGCCCTAACTTGGGGCTGACAGGGGGACATCATAACCAGGGGCTAGTTGAGGGTACCTGGAGAGGAGGGATACCCCACAGGGCAAAGCCCTCCGTCCAGGCCCCAGAACCCAACACCTTATTTTTGGAACAAGGCAGACAGCCCAGTTTCAGGTTTGGGAAAAGCCACACTGCCTCCTCCCAAGCTCCAGAGATGTACGTGTGCGGTGGGGTGGGGTCAGGGGGTGAACTTTTAACTTGGCTGTGTCTGCAGTGGAGAGACCAGCCTGAAAGTGACTGGCAGAGGAAAGGTGAGGGGCTTGAGAAGCCTGCAGCTCAAATCCTGTATGATCCCACTGATGCCACCGAGGAGGGGTGGATTCACGGGGACAGAAACAGAAAGTACAGACTACCAGGGACTGGGGCAGGGGGTGGGAGTTATTGCTTACTGGGTCTGGAGTTTTTGTTGGGGAGCGTGAAAACATTTGGGGTATAGATAGTGATGATGGTTACATGACGTTCTGGATGTACTTAATATACACGAATTCTACAATTGCAGGTGGTTAAATAATTGATAGTAGGTAATGTATATTTTACCACAATTAAAAAAAAAGTCTCCAGCTCCCTCTCTGCTTCTGTCTGAGTTAGTAAGGAATCCCAGAGACTGCTGACTGTTGCAGGCCACCTCTCCGCGGAATTTGGCTTCAGTATAAGGAAATGGAAGAAGGCTGAGGAGGGGACAGGAGCCCAGGTTTCCGCAGCAGTTGGGAAAGGACCAGGATGAGAACCAAAGCATGATGGAGCATTTGCAGGGCTCCTGGCAGTGTGCATTGTGCCCACGCTGTCCCCCTTTGGAAGCCTCACACGACTTCTTCCATCCCAGCTCCCAGGTGGCAGGTGGGGAGAGCCAGGCCAGAGACATTAAGTCCGTTTCTCAAGATCATTGAGCCAGTAAGTGCCAAGAGCCAGACTTTGAACCCCCATCTTCCTCCCCCCAAGCCTTCCCCCTATCCACCTGGAAATGCCGTGGTGGGTTTCCTGGAATGCGGGGGAGAGCTTCTGGAGAAACCAGGGCCCAGATGCCCACGGGGGCTTTGGCAGATGCCAAGCCCACAGCCGAGGGAGGGGCGTGGGGGTGGCAGGAAGGTGCCGAACCTGTTTTCCCACTGAGGGATTTTGGATCTGCTGCCTCCACCCCCGCCAGGAATTGGGGAGTGGGAGTGAGAGTCCGAGAGCAGGCCACATAGCCTGGAGCCTTCTCTGCCCCCAAAATGGGGAAACTGAGACTCACCTAAAACCTGGGGACAGGTGTTTGTGGTGCAAGGCATGGAGGTGGCCAGCCTCGTGGCGAGGCTCTGGGGCGGCCAATGTTCCGCCCCACCCAGAGGAGAGGTGGCATTGTGTCTGGCTGGTGTGGCCCCACATACGTGGCTCAGCTCATGAGAGGCAAGCAGGGCTCCCCGGCATGTAGCTGTAAATACAGGGCATTATCCCCTCAGTCACCCTGCCCCCCCCCCCACACACAGGTATTTTATACGGCTCTTTCTTCCTGGAGTGGAAGTGTCACCTAGGTTTCCTTTCTCTGCCTCGCATGTAGTATTCCAGACAGGAGCTAAAACCATTTTACGGCAACAGGTGATTCACAG
Organism: Ursus arctos; assembly: GCF_023065955.2. Taxonomy (NCBI): domain Eukaryota; kingdom Metazoa; phylum Chordata; class Mammalia; order Carnivora; family Ursidae; genus Ursus; species Ursus arctos. The sequence continues at coordinate 73,935,758 of NW_026622874.1, read as the reverse complement.
GTTGACTCGACTCGCCAAATTTTCGTCCCCGGGGACTCTCCTGTCCCTCTCTGCCGCCTTCCGGGTGGATGGGGAGCCCAGCAGAGGCCAGCTCTTGGTCATAGTAAACTCTGGGCAGACACGAGCAGGAAGGGAAGTCTGTCGAGACAAAAATACATAAGTGCCTTTCCAGGCCAGATGGGATGGCGTTGGATTACTGGCTGGTTGGCGTTGTTTTTTGGGAGGAAGAGTCCAGCCACCATCCGTGGGGGGCAGATCTCGTGTGTGTGTGTGTGTGTGTGTGTGTGTGTGTGTGTGTGTGTGTTGTAAGTTGTGGCTGCTGCCCAGCCCCGTGGACAGGTGAGGCCTCTGACACAGGCTATGGGGAGCTGCAGAACAGGGGTGGTGGCAGCTCTCCCCCAAAGGTAGGATGGTGGGGTCCCAGGCTCTGGGACGGGGGAGCAGAGCCCTTCTAGAAGAGGCAGGTGAAGTCCGTGACGAGACTCCTGCTTGGGGGAACTGGCTCTGGACGCCTTACCCGGCTTCGGAAGCCAGGCGATTGGCAGCAGCAGCTGGAATGGGGAAAGAAGGCAGCTGGTGCCATAGACAGACTGGAGGCCTGACTGCTGGGGGTTGGCTTCAGCTTGTCCAGGGAAAGAATAGGGGTTGGGGTGGGGGTGGCAGGAAGAGGAGGCTCCCTCCTTCCCCAGGAGGGATGGAGTCTGGCTTCCTGCAGGAGTTACCCAAAGAGGGCAAAGAGTGGAATCCTCTTCAGACGCATCTGGCTTTCGTTAGGGACAGGCCAAGGGGGGAGTCTAAAAATATCAGAGGCAAAGCTGCCACCCAGCGAGAGAGTGCTGGGCTCGTAACCCGATACCCAGGGTGGGGGCCGGGGTGGTGTCTCTGACGCAGAACTAGCGGAAGCTCTGTTCCAGTCATTTGGGCTTTTCCAGGCAGCCAAACCTTGGGTGGAGGCCTGGGGTGAGAGCTGTCTGCATTCAGGGCAGCCATGGGCTAAGATCAGGGAATTTCAACAGCATGAGAACCTTAGAAAGTCCCAGTTTGACAATGAGGGACACGCCGTATGGGGGGGGGGGGCGGTGACTCACCCAAGATCACCCCGTAGGTTGGCAGCAGAACCAGGACCAGAGCTGGATTTAGGGACTCACTGCCCAGGAGCCCAGTGGCTTAGGAGTGGTCATTGGGGTTCCAGGCCAGGTCCCCAGGGTCAGGGCCCCTTAGGGCCTGTGTCATCCATCTAGGATGCTGGGTTTCCATGCTTATGTACTGATGGGAGAAGGTGGGCGAGCAGCTATGCTCAGGCAGTGGGTCACTTCCCACTGAGCACTGGGTCACTTGGGCACCGCTGTCAGACTCGGGATGTTAGCCCATCCTGGGGCAGGATGTAGGGAGGAGGGGGGCTGGAGGAGAACTGGCTGAATGAGTCCCTCCCTCTTTCCCATCTGAAGACACTGTTGGTTTTGTTCACGTGGTATCTCCACTGCCTAATGAGTAGTCGTTAACCAGAATGATGAATTCCTCCGGCCCTCACCGTCCTTGGGCAGCAGGGCTTCTGTTGATCTAAAAGGGAACTGAGGGTGAAGAGATTGCCTACACTCCTGCCCTCTGTGGACAGGTCGGATGACCTCAGCTACTAGAAGCTTCCTAGCGCTCCTAGGTGTAGAGCTGGAAGAAAGGTCACCAGGGTGACATTCAGCATCAAGGTGATCTTGAGAAACGCAAGTGTGAGTTCACTCGCTATTGCTGTGCAGAATGGAGGGTTGGACAAGTAAAGTCCTTCAGTATAGACTGCTTCCCCAGAGACAAGGCACCTTCAGGATTTCTTATTCTGACTCTTCTGATCACCAACTTATCTGGCAAACAGACTTTCCTTTAAAAATTTTTTTTTAATTAAAAGAATTTAGAGTGGATAAATAAGACCCAAAGTTGTCTCATCAATCTTGTTCTCCTGAATGGGTCTCACAGTGTGTTGTCATTGGTGGCACGCAAGGTAATTTTAAAAAGTTTCTGCAGCTGAACATAAAACAAGAAAGGGTAATTAATGTCTTTTTCTCAGTTGCTATTTCAAAAAAACATAAACTGCACCCAGGCCCATAATTTCACAGGATATATCCCGTCATGTCCCTCTTTGTAAAAACAGGTGCTATTGGGTAGAGTGAAACTATAGGGGATGCTTTCAACTTTAAAAGGTTTTTTTTTTCTTTTTTTCTTTTTTCTTTTTTCTTTTTTTTAAAGTAAGCTCCATGCCCCTTGTGGAGCCCAGTGCAGGGCTTGAACTCATGACCCTGAGATCGAGACCTGAGCTGAGATCAAGAGTCGGACACTCAACCGACTGAGCCACCCAGGCGCCCCAACTTTAAAAGACTTTTTTTTAAATAATCGAGGGATCTCTTGAGTAAGCACAGGTGACCCGGGGTAAAAATCTTAGGCCTGGAGTGACTGACATGTGGGAGTTGGCATAACCGTAGCTTCTGGGATGGACACAGTTCACTTTTTTTTTAAAGATTTTATTTATTTATTTGACAGAGATAGAGACAGCCAGCGAGAGAGGGAACACAAGCAGGGGGAGTGGGAGAGGAAGAAGCAGGCTCATAGCAGAGGAGCCCGATGTGGGGCTCGACCCCATAACGCCGGGATCACGCCCTGAGCCGAAGGCAGACGCTTAACCGCTCTGCCACCCAGGCGCCCCACAGTTCACACTTTTGACGGCATGACCAATCCGGGAGCATCTGTGAGCTCTGGGCCCAAGCTCCTCTTCTACAAAGATACCCCCGTGTTCAGCTTGGAACCGAGCAGCCACTCAGCTTCCCAGGGAGTCTTTCTGTCTTTAGTGAGGGTCGTTTTGCTGCCTGGATGACCTTGGACGTGCTGCAGATCGAAGGAGTTGGTATACTGATGTAGACCGAAGTGGCTTGCTTGAATGCAGGGAAGGCCGAGGGAGAGGTTGGCTAGCCTGCTTTCGTCTTGATGGGTATTATCTAGCCGCTCTGCAGTGAGCTGCTACAGGCAAAGGGGGATCTCCCTCTCTTCAAAGGAGGCTGCCGTCTAGTGACAGGGTGAGGAGTCCAAGGACATGCACGTGGCAGGACCCGGGTCCGAGAGATGTGGTTTCAGGGAAGCTCATGGTCGCATGGCAGGCGAGGCTTTCCTGCCGCCCGCAGCACCGGAGATGGGCTGGGAAGAGTCCCTAGGATTTCCCCCAAGCAGAGATGGTTGTGAGTGTGCAGCCAGGAACAGAGAAGAGGCAGAAGATGCTGGCCGGGACCACGCCTGAGCGGCGCATGCAGTTGGCCTGCACTGCAGGGCGCGTGGAGGGAGGGACAGCAGTGGAAGGCGTGGTCAGAGGGACTCCAGCCTCATCTCCACCAGAGAGAGTAGATTCATGAGCTTCCTCCGTACCCCAAATCTCAGGTTTGGGGGTGGGTGGCCTGCTGGAGGCTCCGTGGACAGAGGGGTGGAGTGGGGCTGGGCGGTCACCCGGGTCTGAGGTAATGGGGACTTAGCTCGGGAGGTGCCCTCCAGCCCCCACGGAGCAAAGCTTGGAACTTCCCACTGTGGACGCCTCGTGGCTGTAGTGGGTTTCCTGTCTGGTGCTGTGAACGGCAGAGGGGGCAGCAGTGAGTACAGTGACCCCAGTAGGACAGAATGGGAACCCCAGCCAGGTGTCCAGGACACCGTGGGGGATGGGAGTCTGGAGCTTTGGAGAACATTCAGGGACAGAGAAGGACCTGGGGCTGGAATTGTGTTTCAGGTTGGAATTTGAGGGTACTAGAAAATGACTTGGATTTTGCCAGGAGCAAGAATGATAATTAGCGTTGCTATTATTATAGCATTGGTAGGGTGCAGAACAGTTTCCTTTATCTTGTTTAAGGTGAACAACAACCCTGTAAGGCAGGGACTATTACTATTCCCGTTTATAGGTGGGAAGAGTAGAGCCTTATAACTTTGGCTTAAAACCACTCATTGGCGGTGTTTGGGTTTGAATCCAAGCCTCGTGGACCCACAGACCCCGCTGCATTTGCTGTATCCTGGCACGTCCCTCTTTGTACAAACAGACATCTGTGTCCTCCTCTTGGAATAATGCCGGCCCTTTGGGCCAGGAAAATTCCTTTGTTACAACTGTCCTGGTGGGTGTCTGGGAAGCAGGCATTCTTCCTCCAAAGTCAGCCCTCTCAGCCCTGAGGGTCCCGGGCATGAGCTTGCCGCCCCCCAACCTGCCTCATGGAGGACAGACCCCTGCTTAAGGGAGAGGAAGGCTGGCGGATGCAGGGACCCCCGTCTGTTGAGTTCACCGGGTTACCTCCGGCCTCCAGGGCAGAGCTAAGTGCGCGGTAGGTACTCGGTGAATCTCTGTCCCATGAGGAGCCCAAGAGGGAGTCACCTGGCGTCTTGGGCTCCCTGCTTTTCAGCCGGCCCCAGGGGAGGAGTCCCAGAAGGAGGCCCCTGGGATAGGGGGCGGGGAGTGAGGAGCCAGCTAGAGGCTGCAGGGGCTGAGAAGGGAGGGGAGAGATTTGGGAGGGTGTGTGAGATGACTGGGGCCGGACAGCTGTTCGCTCTCCCTCCTGCAGCTGGCTTTGCCCGGAGCTGGGTCAGGCCTGGGTGGCATGGTCAGCGTCCATTTATATCAGTGTGACACGGGGTCGCATTCTTCTAGGCCAGAGCCCGAAAGTGGCTTCATCACCACCACGCTCAGAGTGGGGTCTGCACACCCATGGGCCTCTGGAGCCGACGTTAAGAACTGGGGTATGCTCACATTTATTTTAAAGTGGATTACTAAAATGTCAATCCCTTGGCAAGGGGTACTGATTTCCCTTTTAGGGAATAATACCCATGTAGAAACTCATCGATTGAAGCTAATTGTTGTACAGACGGTTAGGGGCCACGTGGAGTACGGGTGGTGTACCCACATGGCCGGGATGATAGCAGTGGTGTCCTTGCACTGTTGGTGCCTCCCCCCCAGGTGCCCTTTACTCCACGGTATGCACACCCACCCACCCAGAGGCCGCAAGCATTGGCTGCTAATGAGACATGACTTCCCCTGCTCCGGAGAACTTCGAGAACCCCCTCATCCCTCTGGAGACACCTGGAAAGTCATGCCCCCGGCCTCTGGGCTAGTGGACCGCACCCCGGGGCACCCGCCCAGCCGTGTCGCGGAGCCTGGCCTGAGCCCCGGCCCAGCCTCTCCCCTGTGGGCTCTTTCCACCTCTTGGCCATTGAGAATAATGTTGCCGTAACCATTCCCGTATATATCTGGACATGTGTTTTCGTTTCTCTTGGCTCAATCCCTAGGAATGGAATTGTCGGGTCCTCTGGTAACCACGTTTAATTGCTTGAAGAGCAGCCAGACTATCGTGCAAAGTGGCTGCATCTTGTCGTGTCCCCACCAGCTGGCTTCTTGGAAGCCTCTGCTGATGAAGCCCCTACCGATCTTGCGCAGGGTCCTGGGGGCTGGGGCTTCTGGGTTTAAGTCAGCCCCCCCCCCCCGCAAAGGTTCTGGGAGTGACTGGCCCAGCTGAGTGGGCGGTGGGGGTGGGTGTGGAAGGAAAGGGGGGTGCATGCTCTGTGCTCCCCAGGGTGGGGGCTGCCCGAGGTACAGCTGGAGTCAGTGAAAGATGCTGTTTTGTGCACGATGCTGGGGAGCCTTTGGGTGGCTCTGGACACAACATGCAATGGCATTAAACCACTTCGTGAGAAAGTGATATGCTTTTCAACGCTCTTCCAACGGTCCTGATTCCACCGAGGGCACATCTTAGCTGCTGCTGACGTGTTTCATGCCTTTCCAACCTCATTTGCCATCTTCAGCCAGACAGAGCGGGTCTCTGGCTCAGCCCTTTGACAGCCAACAGCACGGAGCCAGAACTTGTGGGCTTTTGGGGGGGAGGGGGTGTTTATTTTCAAAGTCAATCTCTATTTGTGGCAAACGATGCTGATTTTCCGCTTCCAGGGAGCCAAAAGATTTCTTTTAAAAATATGCTCATTTCTGTTGGAGAGTGGGTTTATTTAAAGACCGATACGCAGTAGAGTCCCACAGTGGTCCTCGAGAAGGTGACAGGCAGATGAAGGTTTGGAAAACCGTGTTCTGAAATGTAGGGCCCGATCGTCAGGTGCAGAGTCAGGAAGCGGTGAGGTCCCCGGTCCCAGGGCACATACAGATGGAAACTGGGTGCTGGGGAAATAATGCAGGCAGAGGCCGTGGGCAGGGGTGGCCGTGCGCGATCACAGGCGCCTTTCTGCTGAGACTGCCTGAGTTCGCGATTCTCGTTGTGCGGGCGCGGTTTCCCGATGCCACGGCCCGACGGGGTCATAGCTGCAGACGTCACGTCATCAGCGGTGTCCCCATCAGAAGGGCAAGGGATTTGGGGGTTAGCCTTCCCTTCACAGCCCATCCTCCCCCCACTTTATAGGGCATCCTGGCGGGGAAATGGTACCCCGCGATTCCAAGTTCATGGGGATGGCTCCCTAGCTGGCTCAGGGTCTGCCCCGATCTTGAGTGTTTCACGGAGGGAATCTTTTCCTGTCCTGTCCCCACTCTCCGCCCCCGACCCCCCAGTTAAGGGGCGTGACCTGCCAGCTCTCAGGTTAGTGAATCTGTATGGGCAGGGAACCCCGATGGAGAGATGCTGTGTTGGTCAGGGTTTTCCAAGAAACAGAAGCAATTCAGGAGGTGTGTATGTAGAGGAGAGTTATTTTAAGGAATTGGCTTACATAGTTATGGAGGCTGGTGAGTGTGAAGTCTGCAGGGTGGGGCTGGCGGGTTGGAGACCCAGGGAAGAGCTGGTGCTGCAGCTGGAGTCTGAAGGCCATCTACGGGCTGAATTCCTCTTGCTTGGAGAAGGTCAGCATTTTTGTTCTCTTCACGCCTTCAGCTGATGGGACGAGGCCCACCCACAGGAGGGAGGATCGTCTGCTTTTCTCAAAGCCCACCAATTTCAATGTTAATCGCATCCAAAGTACACCCTCACACAAACACAGTGACTCGACCAAGTTGACACGTACTACTGACGGTCACAGCTGCTTTAGGTAAAATGGACACACGGCATGACTTAAAATAGAACCCTTTTAAAATCATTCCCTTTTGAGTTCCCTTCCAGCCTTCCAAGGAGAAGGTCTCAGTTCTGTGCCAGCATGTCTTTAACACTTCCCAAACACATGTGACATCCTGTTTCAGCAAGGAGAGACAGGGTTGGCCTTGGACGTGAGCTTTCAGCGGCCTGTTTCTAGCTGGGCATCTAATCACACTGTTTTGTTTTCGTTGTATTTCTTTTTCCCTAGCACCCTCGATTAATGGCAGGCAGGGCTGACTTTCCATGTGAGTCCTGATCCCGGGTTTCCTTTTATAATGCAAGCCTAAAAAGTGAGGAACCCACTAGGAGCGAGGGTGGTATGCCGATACCCCTGAGATTCTGAAGGCGGGAACAGGAGTGACGGGTTTGGGGAAATGGACGTAAGCCTAGCGGGTGAGGACGGTGCCTGCAATATCCCCTACTGGCCTAAGGCTCCTGCGGCCTGGCCAAGCTGTAGGAAGTGATTCCCGGTCCCTAGCTTTCCAGCAGAATGCAGTACAGAAAGGACAGCCCCTGTCACTTAGGAAAGATGACAAGGCTGTGACAGTGAATGCCGCTGATCTCCTGGGGATTACTTGACAGGCTCTGACACAAAGTGTTCTGTGAAGGAGAACGCATTCCCAGCCTAATGGCTGTGAGGATGGGTAACGCCCCGCATTTGACACCTGCTTCACCCCTGACCACTGACTCCAAATCCACCTCGCCCCACGCTGACATGTGTGCCTGCAGGGACACTACCAGCCCTCTCTGGGCTAGGGTGTGGGTTTGCCGGGTGGCGTAATTACACGGAACTCTTCGGATGACAGCAGCCAGCAGTGAGATCTTTAGTTGAGGGGTCAGGCCCAGTCATTGGCAGAATGGTGGTTATTAGCTCCTCTGCAAAAGTTGCCCAAACTAGCAGCCATTCAACAAACATTTGCTGAGTAGCCTTGGGCTCTGGGCATACGTAGATGAGTAAGGCATGATCTCTGCCCTTGAGAACTGAATCTGTTAGAGCACCGCGTGCCCCGTACCAGTTAGCTCTTGCCATGTAGCAAACCACTCTGAAACGTAATGGCTTAAAACAGAAAATGTTTATTTAGTTCATGATTCTGCAGGTGGGCAGTGCGGGCTGGGCTCAGGTGGACTCTCTCATGTGTCTGGGGTCAGCTGGTGGGTCAGCTGGGGGCCTGGCTGGCCCAGTGTGGTCTTTGCTGGAAAGGCTCCTCTGGGCTCCCTGCAGTTGCTTATCCTCCAGCAGGCCAGGCCTGGCTGGTTCATGTGGTAGCTGAGCAGAGAGAGAGAGAGAGGAAGTGCATGAGGCCTCTTGAGGCCCCCGGCTCAGCATTGGCACAAGTCAGTTCCACAGCCTTTGATTGATAGAAGAAATCACGAGGGCAGCCAGGGTTCAGTGGGTGGGGAAATAGATCCCACATTTTTTTTTTCTTTCAAAGATTTATTTATTTATTTGAGAGAGAGAGAGCTTGAGCGGGAGGGGGGAAGGGAGAGGGAGAGAGAATCTCAAGCAGACTCTGCCCTGAGTGTGTAGTGTGACTCGGGGCTCCATCCCAGACCCCGAGATCACCACCTGACCCAAAACCAGGAGTCGGACACTCAGCCGACTGCCCCCCCACCCGAGCCCCTAGATTTTGCCTCTTAATTTGCTAAATGTGTGCTTGTGAACATGAGGGGTGTTCAACTGCATTTTTCTTTTCTCGTGATGTCTTGCCTGCTCTTGGAATCAGGGTAATGCCAACCTCACAGAATGAGAGCATGGGGGTGGGCGTAGGGGGTTCCCTCCTCTTCGATTTTATGGAGGTGTTCACTGTATAGCGTTGGTATTATGCTTCCTCGGATGTTTGATAGAATTCACCGGTGAAGCCATCCAGGCCCGGAGTTTCCTCTTTGGGAAGGGGCTCCAGGCGCTTGACAAGTATTTCTTCCTCCTTCCATTACCAAGCCTAAAAGAAAGGTCTAGCTCCGTGTCTTCTTCTTAGCCCTTCGGCTCCTTGAAGTCTGGCTCGTTCAGCTGTCCCTTGGACACGTATTTATAGGGCACCACTTACAAAGTGGGCGCTGTTCTGACTGCTGGGAGTACTGTCTGCACACCACACGAGGGCCCCGTCGCAGGGGAAGCGAGAGCACGCAGGTAAACAGCTACGGCATAGCATCAGGCCAGGAGAAGTGCTCCGGGAGAAGAGTCAAGAAAGGCTTTCCTTCACGTCCTAAGATCTTCATCAGCAGGTGGCCCAACGCCTTCTCTGAACTCTCCTCTCTCGGCTTCTGCTTCTGGGTCCCACTGTCCGCTCGGGTTCTCTCCCCACCCTGTGCCCCCCACCCCCGTCTTCTTCCTGGTGGGAGTGCATATCCACCAGGGGCTCTGTGTCCCACCCGCACGCCCGAGACGGCGGGGGGGGGGGGGGGTTCTGCTGGCCACTCCTGTTCTCTCCCGAGGCAATGTCCTACCCATGCTCCCACTGCCGGGACACGTTTCCTCACTGTTACCAGACTTGGCTCTCCCGGTGGGCCGTTGCCCTCACCCTGCAAACGTGCTCCTCCCGCTCCGACCCACGCACGTCAGGGGAGCCAGCATCCATTCTGCTCAAGCGCAGGGCCCCTGAGCCCCCAGCCAGGCACCAGGCCTGGTGACTCGCTTCTGGAAAGCTCTTGCTCCTCTGCTCGCCAGCCTGTTGCTGCCTCAGTCCAGACCCTTGTTTCTCCACCAGAGATCTGCCCCTTTGCCTCTTCCTCCTCCTCCTTCTTTTTTTTTAGAATTTATTTGTCAGAGAGAGAACACAAGCAGGGGGAGCGGCAGGCAGAGGGAGAGGGAGAAGCAGACTCCCCGCTGAGCAGGGAGCCCGATGTGGGGCTTGATCTCAGGGCCCAGGGATCATGACCAGAGCCGAAGGCAGACGCTTCACCGACTGAGCCTCCCAGGCGCCCCCCTTTGCCTGCGTTCTAACCTATCTTCTGACTGTGGAACGTGTTTCCTCCAGAGGCGGATCTCAGTGTGTTCCTCCTTAAAGGCCTTCTGCCCCTCCCTGCGGGCTCCCAGACAATGTGCAAGCTTCCAAGGCCGCTGCAGCTTCTGGCCCAGCCTGGGGCCCTGCCCAGCACACACCCTACTCACACTTTTGTGTCGGTGCCTCCGAGCACGCTCTGTCCCCATGGCTCTGCGGCCAAACCGCCTGTGCTCCGCCCTCCCCTTGAGACCCAGCTCAGATGTCACTTCCTCCGTGAAGCCTCTCATGCTGCCCCCACGGGGCTGCTCACACCTTCCTCTGTGTTCTCACAGCGTGCGTGCCATCATGTCGTGCCTGTGTATCCACCCGTGTTCTTCACCGACCCAGCTGCTCCCAGGGCACACGGGCCTGCCTGACTCATCTGTGTGTCACCAGGGCCCGGGACATGGTGGGCTCTCACTGCATGCTCGTTGCATGAATAATTGCTCCATTTTAAACCAGTGAGCAGAAGCCTGGGGTTTGAGCCTGGTTCTGCCACCTGCTAGTTTGATGATCTGGGCAAATCCACAAGTTTGACTTCTAGGCTGCAAAGGGGATCATAGCCCTTGCCCATCCTTATGATGGGGGGACTGTCACCTCACTGACATGTGTTTATCCTGCGTGTAGTGAAGAGAGGTGCTTTCAGCCTGGGGGACTCGTGGGTGACCTGTGTCTGACTTTGTGGGTCCTAGAGTAATGCTGTGCACTGCTGGCCAGCATCCAGAGCCATGCGTGGCCCCAGGAACTCGGACCCATCTGATTAGACCTTAAAGGAATAGGACCCCAGGAGGGAAAAGAAATTCAGATTCCGGGTGGGCGACATGGTAGTTTCTCTAGTGCCAGATTGCCTGGGTTCAAATCCCAGATCCAACCTTCACTAGCTGTGTGACCTTGGGGAAGTTGCTTAACCTCTCTGAGCCTTTTCTTCACCTATTAAATGAGGCACATTATAACACCTGCATCACAGTGTTTTTATGAGTAACCAATAAGAATTGAGGAGGCACTGAATGTTGGCTGCCACCGTTGGTGCTGTTGTGGTCATGATTATTCCAACAGACCGAAAGACTTGGGCCTGCACAGGCAGGATCGTCCTCTGTGGCTTCTGCCCTGGAGCATTGCTAAATCCCAGGGTCGGGCCTGTTGCCCTTTCTGCAGCGAGCCAAGGGTTGGCCCTGTGCCCAGAAGCCCCAGCCACAGTGAGCGCAAAGCTGGGCCGCCCAGGGCAAAGGGGCTTCCGCCAGCCCGAGGGCATCTTGGACGCCTGGATATTCCAGTATGGCTGGTGTCCAGATGCCAAGGCAGGAGGCCGTGCTGACCTCTGCCTTCCTGAAAACGGAGGCCAAAGCCACTGCCCCTTCGAGCACTGTGGGTGGTGGGAGGAGCCCGGCTTCCCGCCAGCCAGCGGGGGGAGCACCTCCAGCTCCAGAGTGGCCCTCGGAGTCCCTCCGGCAGTGTGGCCTTCCCCCAGGGTTCAACCCAGAGCCTCCTTGGCTCTTTCGAGCCGGAGCTGTGGGTGGAGCACTTCTGGGCCGAAGGAACGACCCCGGGCCTCCAGATGCCAAACATCTCAGGTCTGTTTTGAAAAGTTCCACACGTCAGGATTGTCCTGCTTACAATTCCGGGAACGGGCTCCAACTCCGCCTGAGAACGGGCCGTGGTTTAAATTGTAGGAAGAACTCCCGAGGGTGGGAATAGAGGCGGGTGGGCCACGTGGTCCTCTTAACAGCATTTGCTCTCCCCGCGGGAAGCTGGCCGGCTTGCTCTCTTGTTCCCCAGCACGTAGTTTTAGTCGAGCGAGTGCCAGAGCCCCTTCCTTTGAGCCGCAGGGGCGGGGGTGGGGGGGTGGGGTGGGGGGCCTGCAGCGGGAAGCAGTGTGTTTACGGAGGGAAGGAGAGGAGGGACCCTTCCCCTGCGCTGGGCAGGCCCCGTAACCTTCTTCTTACCTGTGAGACCTCACGGTGATGTCCCACCATCAGCTGCAAACCAAGTGTCGCTCCTCGGGGAGGGAGGGCCGGTGAGTCACCAGCAGGAGCTTCTCCCCACCCAGGACTAGACGTGCAGTGTGTGCATGTACGCACACACGCGCGCACACACACACACACACACACACACACACACATTCAGGCAGACATCGGGTCAAGACAAAGCGGGACAGCAGCTCTGCCTAGGAGCCAGCGAGGAGATGCCCATTTTTGGCATGTCCTGTTTGTTACCTGAGGTCTGGCTGGACATCTCTGGGAGTGCTGTCCCTCGTCCCGTCCCCCGTCAGAACTTACAACTCGCCGAGCTGCAGATACTCCGTTCTGTGCGCAGAATTCCCACAGTCCCACCAACACCTCCGGGGGCTTCATCCCCACTGACTCCGGGTCTGATACCCAGAGGGGGCTTGCTCTCGGAAACCCATTCACCGCTCCTTCGCCAGTTACGGATTCTTTTTCCTTAAAAAAGATTCTTTCGAATCTTAAGTTCTAACGCCCAGGGTTCCCTGTTATTTTATGTGACTGTTTTTGTGGCTGTTTTCTAGCCTGGAGAGCATGTAGGCCTTCAGTCTCAAGATGCTTTCCTGCGGTTCCTCCCCCGCACCTAAATCAAGGTTGGAGAGTCTGCGAGACCTAGCGGAGTTTCCGGGCGGAACGGGGGTGCGTTGTGATAAAGGTAGCAAACAGAACTGAGGCCGTGTACTCCCTGAGGGAATCCTTTCAGTGATCAAGGAAAAGCACTCTCCAAAATCCAGACCCATCTCCCAAGGCTCACTTCACTGGGGCCATTGAGCGAACAGGATCAAAACTGCAGGAAATGCTATTTTGAGGACGGATGAAAACCTACGATATGTGCAGTTCTCTATCGGGCCCCCTCTGATACGCCCGGTCCTATCGCAGGCTTAGTTCATGGGCCGGTGCAGAGAGACGCTGCCTCCCCAGATCCCTCCCGCCTGCTGTGGGGCTTGGGGCGGGGCCCACCAAAGGTAAAGGGTGCACGCACTGCCTGCGCCCTCTCGCCTGATGCGAAGCAGGCCCCCGTGTGATTTTCGTTAGGCCCGAAACATGAGCAGGAAGGAGGGCAGCAGAAAATGTCCCGGAACCGGAGTTGGAAAACCAGGGGTTGGAATCCATCTCTGCCAACTTTGACAAATCACCTGACGCCTTGGCGAGCCTCAGTCTTTCATCTGTAAAGTGGGGATAATGATATCTTGCCCTGCCAGCTTTACAGGGTTGACGGGGAAGGCCTGACACAAGACAGACCGTGTCGACTGCAGCTTCACCTTTAATCATGAGAGTCCTGCGGGGTGAGCCCTCGGAGCACACCCCCTGCCCCCCCCCCCCCCCCCCCGCCCAGGATCTGCTTTACCTTCTCTGTGTGTCGGCATGACAAGGACAAGAAGGGTTCTCCGAGGAAGAGGAGAAGCGATCGCAGCACCCGGTTTTGCCCCATAGTTGACAACAGTTACAGGGCCCTGTGATGTAATGGGCAGTGACCCACGTAAGGCATAAGGACGGTGTGGGGATGGAGGGCGTGGGCAGGTGGGGGGAGGCGATGGTGGCAAAGAAACTCCCCCGTGGGCGGGAAGTCAGTGTTTACAGCAGAGGAATCGGGAAATAGAAGTGCAGGAATATTGCCTGGAAATATGGAACTCTGGGGAAAAGCACGGCTGAAGGGGTTCACAGTGACTGCTTCCGGAGGCCTGGACTGGGGGGTGGGGCAGAGGCTGTGGTTTTTCATCACATGCCTTCGGTTCTTTTATCTTTTGGGTTTTTTTTTTTTTCCTTTGTCATCACATGGATTATGTAGATCAAAACGTATTTTTAAAAGAGAAGTCCTGCAAGTCGGAAGACTTTGATTTCTAGACAGGAGCTTGAAAAGCCACCGAGTGCAGCCTCCCACCTTTGGACAGGTCAACGCCCGAATCCAGGTGGCTTTTCAGAACCTGGGCTGGCTCCATCCCTGAAGAAATCGCCCAAGGAACCGCACCGTGGCTTGCGCTGCCTGGTGAGGGCTGTGCTGGCATGTGGCAGAGGCCGCTGGGAAATGCTTGTTGACATTGGAAGGCTGGCTCCCGTCCTCTGAGGGGTCACCCAGTGAGGTCGAAAGGGTTGTTGGAGTGGGGGCCAGGACAGCCTCCCATCCTGACCTTCCTCCGGCTTCGCTGTGGGATCCGAGCAAGCTGTGGCCCTCCCCGGTCTCAGTTTCCGCCTCTAGACGATCAGGGCTTTGAGCTTCTCAAGAGCCGTCACAGTGACGCATTTTTAAAACTACCAACGGTAGCAAGTAGCTTTCTCTGCACCGGGCACGGTAGCAAACAGAGGGGGAGATAGTAAACACGGGAACAAATGAGATACTTTGAGACCGTGGAAGTCCTCGGAAGAAAATAAGCCAGAGGGATAGGATAGACCGTATTGGGTGGGGGGGGGGTGCTTCACAGCAGGTGATCTGGGCATGTTGGAATTGAGACCTAGACAGTGCGAGGGGGAGAGAGAGAGAGAGAGAGAGCGAGAGCGTGCGAACAAGCCAGCTGAGGGTGGCAAGGAAGGAGTCCTCCAGGGAACTCTGCCCCAGGCGGCTGAGCCCAGGCCCTGAAGCCCACAAGGACAAGGGGACGCAAGAGGGATCGGCATTCAATGAGACATTTTTTTTGGAGGGAAAATAAATCTCTGTGAATGGCAAGGTTAAATTTGGCGCCCCCTTGGGTTTGGTGGGCCGGTGTTCGTGCAGCCCCCAACCCAGGGGGCTGTGTGTTCTTCAGTGTCTCCGAAGAGGGTGTGCAGAGGGTGCAGGGGTGAAAAATGGGTGTGGGTCGTGGGAAGGGGTGCTCCGCTGGGAAGGGCCCAGGAGATGGCAGGAGCTGGTGTGTAGAGGCCAGGATTACACTTCTTGGGGAACAACGGATGGGAGTAAGTCAAAGAGGTGATGTGGAGGTTTCTGCACATGCCCCCCCCACCCAGTCAGGCCTTGCACAGCAGTTGGTCCAGTAGGTCACCTTGACGATGGAGGATGGCACAGCACCAAGTGTCCTCTATGCTGCACTGAGTAAAAAAAGTAAAAGCAAAATCAACTACACAGCACGTCCTTCATCCCAGCACCCCCACTTCTAGGAATCTGCCCTTCAGATACACGGATGCAAGTGTGCAGAGAAATAAGTGTAAGGGGGAACGCCTGGCTGGATCAGTCGGTGGAGCGTGCGACTCCCGGTCTTGGGGTCCTGAGTTCGAGCCCCACCTTGGGAGTAGGAAATAGTTAGAACTAAAAAAAAAAAAAAATTTTTTTTTAAAGGAAAAAAATGTAAGGATGTCCACTGGCAGTGTAGTTTGAAGTAGCAGAACGTTCAGAAAGGACCTCAGTGGTCATCAGTGGGGAACCAGTGAGTAGACTGTGGCATGAGCCACGCAACCCAACACCAACCAGGCAGCCATTCCAGCAATGAGGTGAAACAGTTGAAAGAGAATGATCCTGGGGGGGTATTAGTGGGGAGAGAAGCTAGGCTGGAGAATGGGCTGTCGGCTCCACACCCTGCCCCCGACCAGCCCAGGGGAACCCCCCCAGGAAAGGGAAACTGGGGGCTCCCAGCGAGCAAACTGTCCCGCTCGCTGGGCTAGGAAGGAAGTTGGGGAAGAGCACAGCGCTGCGCAGCTCACCATTCGCGTCTGCGCTCCACCAATCCGGAAAGTGGACGCTGGATGCCCCCTCCAATCAGGAGCGAAGGAGTGAGTGAGGGGCGGGGCATGAGGCCAGAAGTGTGACTGGTGCATGTCCCCTCCACACGGAAACCTGAAGAGTGGGGAATAAGTGTTCCCACCTAGCAGATATTTCTGGAAGGAGCATAGCAAACCTGAAGAGTGGTTCCCTGAAGGGAAGGAAGGAAGAGAGTGGCCTCAGGGATAGTGGTTAAAGGGACGCCTTGTGTAAAGATGCAGGAGCAAAGGGTCCCTCTTAAAGGTTCAGGGGATCTCTTCTACTTATGAAGAATTTCCTTCAAAGCCTGTGGTGAGGTCGCTGGCAATGTCCTAGGTGCACAAGTTCTCTTTTTTTACCCTCATTTTGCTTTTATGGGAGATCCAGACATTATCATGGGGGAGCACTAAGTAGTTGGCATTTACTTCCCTATGCCCTAATTTTCCTGGACATCTGTGTGTTCAAACCAATCTGTAGCCACCCTTGTATGCCCGTGGATCTTTCTCTTACACTGGACTCAAGACCTCTTGTAAAAACGTACTCTTTTCTCTGCAGGAGCACCTTCCTAATGTCTGGAATGCCAGCTGAACCCACTCCCAGGCGTTAAAGCAATGCCTCCCAGACGTTAGGCATTTGAGAACCACCCCAGGACTTTTGTTACCACTGAAGGCCACCTGTCCTTTTAGTTACATAATATTTTTCTTAAATGACTCACTTTTAAAACTTCACATTTGTCTATAAATAGCATTACTTATAAAAAGAAAGAACCTTAAAAATAAATGTAATAAAATCTAAACAACATTGTAAAATTCTAGCTACCCTATGACTTGCCTAAAGTTCTGCTCGCCCTTCCTCCCTGTCTCCCTCCCTCCCTCCCTCCCTCCCTCCCTTCCTTCCTTCCTTCCATCCTTCCTCTTTCTCTCTCTCTTTCTTTCCCTTTTTTCCTTTTTCTTTTTAAAATGGCATGTGTTTGAGACAGACTAGCACCAAACTGGGTCTTTTTCCTTGGTGGACTCAGAAGGATTAGAATGGGGACTTTCTCACTGTGTGGTTCAGTGTTATTTAATGCCACATCAATGTTCCCACCAAACTCATTCTCTGTAGCGTTTGAAATATGCACTTTGGAGAAAACTGAGTTACAGCTTCCCCTCCCCCTTCTGGAAAGTTTTAGTTATATGTTCAAATGCTTTTGTGTAATCCGAACCGAATAACATATGAAGTCTGTTATTACCCTGGTGTTTATGGCCCTGCCTGATCAGGTTGGCTTTTTGACAAGGGTCAGAAATGTATCTGTTTGGGGGCAGCCTATGATGACAGATAAGAATGATGCAGGCGTGGGGCACCTGGGTGGCTCAGTGGTTAAGCATCCGCCTTCAGCTCAGGTCATGATCTCAGAGTCCCAGGATCGATCCCCAAATTGGCTCCACACTCAGCGGGGAATCTGCTTCTCCCTCTCCCTCTGCCCCTCCCCCCACTCGTTCTCTCTCTCTCTAATAAATAAAATCTTTCTGAAAAAGAATGATGCAGGCATAAACAAAGGAGTATTGGTCCTTTTAAAAAGAATCGAAGAAATCACTGAGCTGGTTCGTTGGGTTCTTGTAAGTGAGGATGTGCAGAATCACAGCTGGGACTGTTCAGGCTGAGCTCTGCAGCCGAGACTCCTGGCTGGTTGTTAGTGAGTCCTGGGTCTTATGGAGTCTCCCTATGCGAGCCCGCAAGAGTCCATCCCCATGAGGGAATAATAAGGAGTGTCATGAGTGAGAGTAAGCATGGTCAGAGAAGAGAAGCCCTCCTGTATGGATGCCTTTGGCGCTGTGTGAGGAGCTGTCCAGCGTCACTTTTAAAAAACCAGATACAACCCCAGTTCTTTTGCAAGATTTCCAATTTCACTTTGCAGTCGCTTCCTACTGCATGGTATTCAGACTGTCCAGCCATAGTAAAAAATTGACCCCGATATCTCAGTGGTTTAACATCCAGAGGCTTATTTGTCCATCAACAGTATCTGTTCAAAGTGGGAGGCGTCGATGAATTGCCACTGCCCCATGCCAGCCACTTCATAGGGGAGGGATCTGGGAGAACTCACACCTGCTCTTCAGCTGGAAGGGACACTGCGGGCTTGCTCGCAGCTCGTTGCCCAGAATTAGTTACTAGGCTCCACCCTAACCTCAGGGGAGGCTGGGAAATGCAGTCCTCCCAGGCCCCCAGAGAGGAAGATGAACTAGCGGCCATACATTGTGTCTTCATTTTATGGTTAGATGTTCGAATAGAGGTAGACGTCAAGAGGAGGGGTGTTTGAGTGGGGATTAATGTGACGAGTGGTCATATCATTAGGAAATGGTTTTGTGTAGGGATTGTTTTTGCTTTTTTAAGCACCATTGCTGTGATACCAAATACTCAGACTATGACCTCCAGCCCCCACCACCTCCCACCCCCCCACCCCTGCTTGTGAGCCCCCCAGGGCATAGCCACCATTGCCTGCTGGGTGGGGGATCGGAGCAGCCTTTGGGCACACAGAGAGCCGCTCCTTCCTGCCCTGTCCCCCTATCCCCCCCAGCTTGCAGCTCTGAAGAGGTGCGATGCTTTTCTGAATTCGGGGTTTGAATCAGTCCTCACCTGGCCTCCTCCACAAGGAGTGTTTGGTATTTGGATGCAACAAGGAGCAGCTCCTTGTGCCAGATTTTATGCAGTAAAAAGTCTCCAGGAGAAGAATGATGAGAAGAGCAGTTCTTGATTTTTTTTTCTTTTAAAGATTTTATTTTTTTTATTGAGAGAAAGAGTGCAAGTGTGGGGAAGGGCAGAGGGAGAGAGCAAGAATCCCAAGCCGACTCCCTGCTGAGCGAGGAGCCCTAATCAGGACTCAGTCTCACAACCCTGAGATCATGACCTGAGCAGAAATCAAGAGTCAGACGCTCAGCTGACTGAGCCACCCAGGTGCACCCCGGTTTTTGACTTCCTAAAACCCCACTAAAAATCGCCTACTTTTCCTTTAATTTTGTTCTGTCATTGACGAACGTATTTCTGCCTTGTACCCTTCAGCATCTCTCCCTCCCTGGGCTTTAAGCGCGAGCCCCGGCCCCACCGCGCCCTGTGAACATGTTGGTGCTCCTGGCTTTCATCATCATCTTCCACATCACCTCGGCCGCTTTGCTGTTCATCGCCACCATCGACAATGTGAGTCCCCTTTCCTTCCGACCACCCCGCAAGCCCTGGATCCTGCCGTCCATGGAGGCGGGATCGAGAACTCCCCCACGCTGGTAGGGTATGGCGTTGTCTTCCCTACCGAGACATCTCGGCTCAGGCCTCCGTGTGGAGGTTTGGGGCATCTCACGGTTAGGTCTGGATGTGCAGGGACCTGGCTTCTCTCATCTCCGATCCCCGCACAGAGCCTGGTGTAGTGCTTTTTGGGTGTAGGACGCTCTTCGAGGGCTGCTAGGACTCAGCCCCCCTCTAGATAAATTTCTCAGTGTCAGCACTGTGCCATGGGGCTGGATCATTCTTTGCTCTAGGGCCGAGCTGCGTATGGTAGGGTACTAAGCAGCATCTTTGGTCCCTGCCCACGAGAAGGCAAGCGCTCCCACCCCTATTTGGGACCACCAAAAATGTCTTTGGACATGGCCAGATGTCCTGAGGGAGAGCAAAACCACCGTCAGCTGAGCACCGCTGCCCTAGATCCCCCAGGTGACCTATCCCGGGGGGTCTCTGCCCCTCCTGCCTTTGACTTCTTCTTACAAATCAGGGAGCCAATTGCTAGCCACCTAGCCATGCCCTCCCTGGCAGTGCTCATGCTTGGAACTTTCCCAACAGCCATGCTCCCCTGCAAAATGGGACTTTTTACTTAAGTGTCCAGCTTGCAGCCACATGGCAGGGATGCATTTGATAAATGAGCTATTGGTATAGATTAATATCTCTCCTGGCAGGAAATGAAGCTTTGTATCAGAGATCCTCAGTGGCCCACACCTTGATCCAAAGGCCTGGCTTCAATCCTGACCATTTCAAACTCAGACGCATTCAGAGTCAGAAACACTGCTCCAAGGGTCCCCAAGTGCACCTCACGAGTGGCCACCTGCTCTGCTTACACCTAGGACTCCTGTTGATCAATCATCACACAGCAACACCTACCGCTTAGGGAGTGCTCCCTCTGGCCAGGTCCTTGGCCCTTTTATGTGCATCGTCTCGTTTGGTCCTCACCCCAAGCCTCCGAGATAGGTCGTCCTCTTCCAGCACCGTTTAATGATGAGGGAACTGGGCCTCAGGGCAGTTATGACACCTGGGGAGTCTAAGCAGCAGGAAGCGACAGAGCTGGGTTCGAACCACTCCCGACCCTAGATCCCGTAAGGCAGGGAAACGTAGGGATCGGTTTGGGTTCCTGAAGATTCTCGAAGAGTTGCCGTGAGTGGCCAGGGCAGAGATCACACTGATGCTGTGGCTTAAAGTATTTGGGCCTGTCGTTATCCACAGGACCCGCGCTCTATGAAATAAAAGATAGTGAATATTTTTTCAGAATCTCCTTTTCCTGTGCCTTGCATCTATCCCTTTGGGATCTTGAAAGGGATAGACAGACCTCAGGGGCAGAAAAGCCATCAGCGCAGCACCCGTTAATCCTTTGGGGTACCCCGGGGTGCTATGTGGCTGTGCACTTAGGACAAGACACGGACAGGCTTTGTTTCTGCCCATCAGGGAGTCATCGGGTGTCATTTTGGGTTAGGAATTGCGCATGACATGTAGCCGGCATGTGGTGGGAGTTCAGTGAACTTCGGTTGCTGGAGGATGGGAGGTGGATGGAAGGCAGAAGGAGGGCCCACTGGGGGCGGGGAACAGCAGAAGCGCAGAGAAGAAGCACGTGTTTGCACTGAAAGCCGGAGAGTTTCGTCCGATCATTCCCTCCGTACCAGGCCTTGCCCTGACTTTCAGCCTCTCTGACCCCGACATGGCCCCTGTTGTTCTTGTGGGTTTCCCACTGTGCGCGCCTGTGACCACCCCGAGCCTTGTCCACGCTCCTATGTCCCGGGAGGGCCCGGCCCCCCAGCCCGTGGCTTACCTTTCAACAGTCCCACAGAACGTGCCTCCTTGGGAAGGGGGGAGCGAGCCTGTTGGAAATGCAGAATCCCAGGCCCCACCCCAGACCTCCCAAATCAGAATCTGCATTTTAACCCGACTCCCCGGGGACTCGCGTGCCCTGGGGAGATGGAGAAGCACTGGTCCGGAGTATTTATTTATTGCTGTGCCTCGCACCTAAGTAGAAGTCCGTGTTTTCATGGTTAACAAACAGCCCCTCCCTGTGTTTCTGTTTGCATTACAGGCCTGGTGGGTAGGAGAAGAGTTTTTTGCAGATGTCTGGAGAGTGTGTGTCAATAACACGAATTGCACAGAAATCGATGCGAGCTTCCAGGGTGAGTGCCGAGCCCACACGGAACACCTTAGCTCAGGCTAAGGGCCCCCCTCTTCTCTGCTCTCACATCCTCACCTGCGCTCTCAGGGTCCCTGGAGGGGCCTGGCCGAGTGCTCTGTGCAAGCTGGAGACAGGAGGGGTGTGCAGAAACCACAGGCCAGGGGCATGCTAACCCCAGCTGAGTTGGGCTCACCCTTCCCTTCTCTGTTTCTGGGCCCAGGAGAGTTGCTGGGTCTCCCGAGGCGCTGGCAAATCTGGTGTCCGGTGAGGCCTCTCTTCCTAGATTACCTCCTAAGGGCCCCACGTCCCAGTGCCAACCCGTTGGGGGTTAGGATTTCGATATAGGAATTTTAAAGCCATGCAAGGGGTCTGCAGCAATCCATATTTGCTCCGTCACCTGAGGTGAACAAAATATGGGTTCCTGGTGCCCACCCAGAACACCTGTGCCGTAGTCTCACGGGGAGAGGTCTAGAAGTCTGTCTTTTGTTTCTTAAGAATCTGTATTTTTAACAAGCCCCCAGGTGATTTCTGAGGTTGGGCAAATTTGGGAAACACCACTCTTAGCCAGAGGGTCACAAGCTTGGCCCCACATTGGACTTGCCTGGGGAATCTTACCCACCTCACCCCCTGTGCCTGGTCCCAACACCAGAGATTCTGACTTATTTCCTCTCCGTGTAGCATGCTGGAGTTTTATTTTTCATGCAGCTATAACTTATGAACAAGAAATGTACTTCTTAAGGGTTCAGCTTAAAGAGTTTTGACAATTATATATACGCCCATGTAACCACCATCCAAAGCAAGATAGAGAATTTTTCCATCACCCCAGAAAGTTCCCCTGGGCCCATTTCCACTCGTTTCCTGCGAGCCCTGTCCCGAGGGCAAGCACTTCTGACTTCTGTCACCCTAGTCTCCTTCCATCTGTTCTTGGACTTCATACAGATGGAGTCGTACCATGTGTATTTGTGCGTGCTGGTCGGGCTTCTGTCCTCCACATAAGGAATGGGCGAGGGCCCATGTGTCTGTGGGTGATCCTTGCATGAGGCCAGGATGAACCAGGATCCATTGCTCGAAGCATTTCATGAAGTACTCAGGAGTTATGCTTCCCTCCAGCAAAATTGGGGAAAAGGAAGGTTCGTTCTTAGGTTTTCCTGTGAGACTTTGGCCACTGACCCCTGGCCTTCCTTAGCGGCATCCTAGGGATAACGTTCAGCCCTTACACGGACTCCCCTTTTGTAGCCCCCCCTAAAATCCTTGAATGAATTCCTTCCACTCCCCCTGCCTGATGCGGTGGGGAGGAGTCTCAGGTGAGGAGACCGAGAATCATGCAGGTGGCTCCAGTCTGTGCACTTGACCCCTTCTCTACACCTGCAGTGTGTGGCTTCCGTTGTGTCCTTCCCACGTGCAGCACCCTCTGTCCGGGACCGGCTCCTTTCTCTGCTGAGACTTCCCTCTGCCGAGCCCACTCTCCAGCACTATTCTGAGAAGCCTTCCTTTCTCTTTTCCTGAGTAGCAGTCACAAGGCTCCCTCTCTTCTTTTCAAGGGGTATTAGGTAGTCCCCAGAGCACTTTCTGAAGGTCACCTAGCCCCATGAACCCCAAATCCCCAAGAGTCCCTCTGGAGACTGCTCATCCTGACCCATCCATCCTGACCTTCCAAACCAGGATCTGCCAGGATCTGAGGGTCTGTACTTAAAAAAAAAAAAAAAAAAAAAAAAAATTCCCCAACCATGAGCCACACCTTTGGGGGCAATACCCAGACTGAGAAGAATGACAGAGCGGGTGGTTCTTGCTTTTTCCAGAAAAGGGTGTTGGGGACCATCTGGTCCAGTGCACAAATGGACAATAGGGGGGAGGGGATGTTGGGGCGACCTCTTGGCTGTTCTTGTGCTCATACTGTGCAAACAGACTTCTGCCTCCTGTTGTCCCCACTCTGGAGCTATCACTGTGCCCCCCTGAGGGGCCCTGGGGTCTGCGGTCCTCAGTCACGCTCTCTCGCCCTCTGCCCCCAGATTACCCCACGATGCAGGCGGTCCAGGCCACCATGATTCTGTCCACCATTCTCTGCTGCATTGCCTTCCTGATCTTTGTGCTCCAGCTCTTCCGCCTGAAGCAGGGAGAGAGGTTCGTGCTAACCTCCATCATCCAGCTCATGTCATGTAAGTACGACGACGGGCTTCCTGGAATAAGCCCTCCCTTCCCAGCCTGCGTGAGTAGCAGCCAGGAGCAGCACTGTGGGTGAGGATTTGGGAAGGAAAGCCAGCCGCCATGCTGTAGCACGACATTTTATACTTCAGAGTCTGGATTTAGTTAGAGGGTCGGGGCAGGCGTGCTGAAGACGCGAAGCCTGAGCCAGGATCTGTAGGGTAAGTAGGAGTTGCTGTCAAGAATGTGCTATCTTGGTACAGAGGGAAGAGGCACAGGTTCCCCAAGGAAGATCAGGGTACTTGACCTCATCCGGCCACTAACAGTTGTTGGTGAGTCACTCAGGATGCTTTTGACTTCAAGTAAGAGGAAAATCCAATTAACAATGACTTCAGCCTCAAAGACCTTTACTTTTCTGATCCAACAAAAAGCTTGAAGGTGGAGGGTGCCATCGTTGGTCTGGCAGCTCAGAAGCATCAAGAACCTCCACTTGATCCTTTGATGCTTTCATCTTCAGAGTGTCAGTGATGACCTCCTCATGGCCCCCAAAAGGCTGCTGCAGCTCCAGACATTCCTCCTGACCTAACAGTATCTGAAGCAGTAAACAAGGAAAAGCACAGCACCAAAAACGCTTTCTCCTCCCTATCTGTCTCTTTTGAGGGAGTAATAATTTTTGCTGAAGGATTTTTCTGTGGCCAGAAGTTGGGATGCATATGGATCCATAAACTTTTATAAGTAAACAGGAACAGGATTGCCTGGGGCCGGGGGTCGGTTGGCAGCCTATGGTCCACGGGCCAAGGCTGGCTCACTGCCTGGTTTTGTAAATAACCTTCTACTGGAACGTAGCCCAGCCCACTCATTTGCATATTGCCTGGGGCTATGTCCACGCCACCACTGCCACCACCACCACCACGGCTGAGCTGAGTAGTTGGGACAAAGATTGTTTGTGGTGCACAGACCCTAAACTGTTCTCCGTCTGGCTGACCCATGGCTTAGACCAGTTATGACTTTGCCTCTGGGCTGGGTACCCAGCTGCCCAAGCAAAATCGGGCTCAGCTAGCAACAGCGGGAAGTGAAGCCGTGCGGGGTGGGCAGGCACAATCTGCCACGAAAGACTAGTTGTGATCTTTCCCATGAACTAAAACAAACACCCGCCAATAATCAGAGCTTAAGCGTGTCTTCCTCTCTGGCTGTGGTCCCCTCGGGTCTGTGCTGCCTGCTGTGACGTGGTCTGTGATTTGTTTATTTGCTTGCTTCCGGCAGGCCTGTGTGTCATGATTGCGGCTTCCATATATACAGACCGGCGTGAAGACCTTCACAAGAATAACCTGGGATTGTACGCCCTGGCCCAGGACGGCCGCTACGGCTACTCCTTCATCCTGGCGTGGGTGGCCTTCGCCTTCACCTTCGTCAGCGGTCTCATGTACCTGATCTTGAGGAAGCGTAAATAGAGCCCGGGGAGGCCGCCTTTGCTGCCGTGCAGAGTCCACAGTCAGATAACCGTTTTGTATATAATCCTTTTTTTGTGTGCGGTTTTTCTAGCAAACATATTGTTTCCTTTAAAAACCAAAAAAAAAAAAAAAAAAGAGAGAGAGAGAAGAGTTTTTGCATTCTCGAGATCAGAGACTAGACCATGCAGGCTGGGATTCGGAACTCCTGCCCATCTGAAAATCTCAACGAGACAAAGCCCCAAGTCCAGCAATGCTCAAATCTAAAAACGTTCAGCGGGATGTTTCTTAACCGAGGGGATATGATGTGATGTGAGAAGAGAGCCAAGAAAGCCAGGTCTCGGGGGGCCATCCTTCCCCAGGTGTGAGCCACGCCAAGCTCCCCCTCAGCTCAGCCTCCCCTCCCCTTACTGTGTGTCTTAGGGTTGGAGGTGGGGTGAGGGGGGAAGCCTCCTCGGATGTTTGGCCAAGTTCCATGTGAGAAGCAGGTGTCGCCCCCGCTGTTCTGTCTATACCCAGACCAGAGCCCTGAACCTCCTGTAATGGGCTGGGTCCAGAAAGCGCCACGGACCTTTACTGACATGGTTACCCGCTTGCCTTAGGGAAGGCGATCTTTAACCCTGGGTCGGATTTACGTTCACCCTAAGGCAAAGAATCTCAGCATGTGATCCCCAGCAAACATAGTAACGGGGCCCTCCCTAGACCCACGGAATCAGAGTCTTCAGAGACGGGGCCTGGGCACCTGCATTTCTCACAAGCTCCTTGGTGATGCGTAGGTGACCTGAAGCCGAGGTCCACGGCCCCAGGGCCAGGCGAGCAGAGCTGCCTCATAAATGTTAAAGACCTTGTCATGTCACGCCGCTGGCCTCCGTCACCCCCGGCCTTCCCTGTCTTCAGCTGCTCCCAGGTGGGCCTTCGCAACAGCAGCCCAGGCCCTGCGTCCAGATAGCCTAGGAGTGCTGCTTCCCCCCTCCTCTAAGTGGGAAGGCCCGGCCCTTCTCCTCCTGCCCTGCCTTCTAAGGCTGGCAGACCTCCGCTGACCCCCATTTCTAGAGCCTCAGCGGACCCACCCACCATTCATTCCACAGCATAAATTGCAGGAGGCTTGGTGCATGCCAGCCACGGGGGATATCGTGCGGGACAGTCTCTCTCCTCCAGGGCTCGCCGGTCCTGTGAGGGAGGCAGATGGAAAACTTAGGAAAAGCAATCACACTGTGGGGAAGGCGGCAGAGAACACAACTCTGGGTTCAGAAGCGAGGCCCATGGGCGGGAGGGAGCCTGCTCTACGCCAGCCTATTTTTAAACGCTCCCGGAGGCACTTAGATGGGCCGCAGTACCGCTCCGGCCAAGGGAAAGCCCTTGCTGGGTGGGGTGGTCTGGGTTACCCCCAGAGGACACTTCCCTGGAGTCCCGACTGCAAATGAAGCCGTGAGAAGCTTCCAGATTGCCGTGGCTTTCAAACGTCAGCGTGCCCGCTGCCCCTTGGGGAACGTGCTTTGCCAGGGTCTGGGTGAAGAGCGCTCCAGGCGATTCTGAAACCGTCCTGCGGGATGCCGTGGGGAGCTTGCCCTCAGTTGTGCAAGCACCACGAGTGTATGGCAGGGCAGGTGACCCCGGGGAGTGCCTGCAGAAGCAGCTTTCCACCCCTCGCTGTCTGGAGCCTCCGTGTTTTGAGTGCGCTGCCGGGGCCGCGTGCTGGGGCCGCGTGTGGGACTGTGTACGTGCTTCTGCACTTGACCTTCAGCAGCCCGGGTCCCATGGAGCTGGGAGGATGTCTGCTTTGAGTGATTTAGGGCCGCCAAGGATACCAGAGCAGGACTGGGTTTTCTCTCCATCCACTCATTCACTCATTCCTTCGTTTTCAACCGACTCTTCAGTGCGTACTATGTGCCAGCCACCGTGTGAGGCTCTCAAAACACAGGGCAAGCACATTCAGACACCCTCTCTGAGGCAGGACCCCAGCACAGTGCAGGGTGACACAGGGACAGAGACGAGATCAATGTCACCTCCTGCGTCCACGGCAAACTCCCATCAGTCCTGCTGTGGGTAGGAGTGCAGGTCACACCCCTGGGGTTTGCAAGATGCTAGGTGAGCCTCCAGGAGGAAGGTGGGGCTACGTGCCCCAGGGCTTTCCACCCAGGTGGCTTTTCTAGATTTTTCTTGTAGCCACAATGGAAACAAACGAAAACTCTTAGAGCCAGAAATCTGGAAAGCCTACTCCCCAGGCAGTGTGTGAATATCCTTCCCCCAAACTTGAACATCTGAGACGACCCCATGGACCTTCCTGGCCGGTCGCTACTTCTGTGTAGCATACAGTGTCCAAGTCCATCTGTGACGCCAGGTTTCGTGAAACATGAGAGCTGCTTTCCCCACCCCTATCCCCGGCGGTGTGACCTGCATTGGGGAAGTGAGGAGGAGAAAACGGTCCAACCTCCTTACCTGTAGGTCGAACCAGCCCTCACTGCATGCTTATCCTCTGTTACTCAAGGACAACCCCGACACACAACATTAGCCGACAGACCCAGGAAGCAAAAATTAGGACCAAATGCGCCACCCATAACGACTGTGTTTGAAGGGACTGTAGTTTGCGCCTTTTAGAACATTTTTATAAAGTACTGTAATTCTTGCGTGGAGCGGCTGTGGATGGAGACAGACTAACCTGTTTTGTTATTTGCATTAAAATTACTTTGGGTCTCTGTTCAGATGAGTTTGGAGGATTGATTTGTTGCTCTGAGCGAATGTGTCTATTCAGACCTGAATGTGGGAAAATTGGGGACGGTCCCCGCGCCCTCCCTCCCCATCCTCTCTGCTGTAGGTTGAGTCCCTGCGCGCACCGGAGTCCTCGGATGCTCTGTATTTACTGAGGATGAAGAAACCCCGACCCTGAGCCCGTAGGGACACAGCTCAACGCAGTAGCTGGAAAGATCCGTAGAAGCTGTGGCCTCGTTTAAAATCTGCCTGGATGGGGAAATAACTCGCTAATAGTTGAAAGGTTACTTACAATACGGCAGGTGAGACAGTTTTGTGTACTAGGGGGGCAGTGGTTTGGGGGGAAATGCAAGAGAAAGGCCTGGAGGGTCAATTGGAATCTCGGTTTGGGGACAAAATGTGATTTTAGAGTTAGATACGTTCTGTTTCACGTGCCTTTAAGGTAGTCTGTTTCCTCTATTTTATATAATGTGAAACTACGTGGCAGAGTTTGGAACCACATCGCCCAGCGCAGTAGACGCTAGTGTTCCAACCGGGCCAACAGCCAGGGGAGAATGCCGCCCTCTCGAGTGACGGGGCGCTGTGTGATTTCTCATCAAGATACTCATGTGTGGTCTTCACAGCGAGCAACTGATGTCTGACAACTGATCACAGGACAGCTTCCAACCCGCTCTGCCTCTTCTGGAACCAGCGTTCTGGAAGAAGGACCTGCAGGGGCTCGGGACCCCACGCTTGGTTAGCGGTCTGCTAGTGCCGTCTTAAAATTCCTAATGACAGTGGAGCCGACAGCCGCACGTTTCCTACTTGCAGTGGTCCCCGAGGATTATAGAGGCAGCCCTGTTCTCCCTGTTCTCCCTGTTTGCTTGATAAAGACTTCTGCTTTAAAGGGTTGGGTGATGATGAAAATGAGACTATCTTGACAGCGCACGCTGCTAAGAAATGAAAATTCAGCCAGAAAAGAAGGAGACGATTGATACGTAGGTAGATAGGTAGGTGGGTAGGTCCGTAGGTAGGTACGTAGGTGGCTGAAGAGAGAGAGAGAGATCTTGAATTTTTATGTAAGGAAAGCCAAAGGTAGTGAAAGCAATCTATCTGGGGAACCTACATTCTCTTGTCTCTACGCAGAAGTCGCAAACTAAAACCTCCAGGGGGTGCTGTCTGTATTCTTTGTGTTTCTAGAGGTTTTTGTTGGTTGGTTTGGTTTGGTTTTTGGTCTTCGTGGCAGGTAGATGGTGGTCACCCCAGAGAACTCAATTTTACCTATTTCTTCCATTTGGAAGAAAGCCTGTCGTTCATTCATTCACCAGATCCTGGTGGCCTCGCCTGCTTCATCCTGCAGAGTGCTCCCTGTGTGCTGGAGAAGACGGTGTATTCTGCTGTTGTCAGAGGCAGTGTTCTGTAGATGTCTTTCTGGTCCACTCGGTCTGAAGTCCAGTTCCAATCCAGTGTGTGTCCTTATGGACTTTCTGCTGGATAATCTATCCATTGCCGACGGTGGGGAACTGGAGTCCACTACTATTACTGTATCCCTTCCTTCGGATCCGTTAATATTGCTTTATGTCTGGGTGCTCTGATGTTGCATTAATGATGGTGCATTAGTATTTATGGCCAAGGGGTCCCTTCATCACGAGGATGTCGTAAATACTTCTTCACCCAGTATTTGTGTATGTATGTATTTTGGCATAAGCATTATGCTAGCTCTTAGGTACTCAGTCCTGACCCTGGTCTAGACTTACCTTAGTCCCCCCTGCCCTCAAAAAAAAAAAAAAAAAAAAAACAACCAGAAGTGAAAAGAGGAATACTTGGTAACACGTGAAAATTACATAAATTCAAATTTCAGTGTCCATAAATAAGGTTTTATTGGAACGTGGCCATGCCGTCTTGTTTCGATATCACGCGGGCTGATTTCACACTGCACTGGCAGCCACCACAGCACACACACGGCCTGCAAAGCCTGTAATACAATCTGGCCTGTTACAGAAAACCTTTGCCATCCGCTGGTCTAATCAAACAAGAAGGGAACCGTCTTTCTGTGTGTCTCGTTTTAGGAACAAGAAGAGTTTTCCTAGAACCCTTTGGCAAACACTTCCCGAGGTCCCTGGCCCAAGGATTCCAGTTTTCATGCTTAACCCCAGCACTGGCAGAGGTAATTAAAATGACCACGCTTCACATGGACCTCTTAGCTGGGTATCAGGTTCCTTCAGTGAGGGATATACTTAGGATCCACACCCTTAGCAAAGAGAAGAGAGGGGGTGACCAGCAGTGTCTGCCCCAGTCCATCCCTGGGCTGTCCAACATCCACACACAACTCCGTAAGAATTTTCATGATTCTTTTATATTCATGAAATGAACTAACCCCTTCCCAAGAGGTCCACAGCCTGAAGCCAAAATCAGTTAGTACGTCCAGCTCGGGGGTCACTGGGTGACGCTGATTATCCTCTTTATCAGGTCCAGATGTGGCTCCTCGTGGCCTGGCAACCTATGATGAAAAGCTACGTCATAGACGCCCAACGTACCCAATACATAATGGAGGGAAAGGAACAGGATGTCTATAATAAATGGTCCTCTTTGGAATATGGATGAGCAGAAAGGCAATCAATGCCCAGTGGCCAAAGGTTCACTGTCAGTTGTGAATACCAAGAACTCCACTGGTGGGGAGTGAGGTCAGTGGTTGGTCAATGCATGGCCTTTGATTCCATTCAGGGGGACCATCTCCTGGGCCCGCAGTCCTCCAGGGCCATATCCAAGATGGGCAGCAGGGAGGAGACCCCTTCCTCCTTCCCGTGGGCATGAGGCCCAGTGTCTCAGAAGTGCCTCAGGGGAGGACGGTCACGGGCTTGGTCACAGACCGTGCAAGGCCAAGCCAGCCAGAGATCGTACCTGGATCTTTTCTGTTTTGTCAAACAACAAGCATTTATTATCACTTGGATTTTGCCAGGAATCTGGTAGCAGCCTCGCTGGATGGTTCTGTCTTATGGTCTTTCATGAGGTGGGCCTCATTTCTGAGCTTGAGAACTCTGTCTCCTCATCCCTGGGCTCTGTATCTTGAGGCCATAACATCAAGCCGTCATAATCCCAGCTATGTCCCTGGGCTTGGCCCTTTGGTGAAAAAGGCTAGGACCTGGCTTATCTTTTCTAGTTATCTCATCCATTCTGCTCGGCTTCCTGCCTCCACACCCCCGACCTGTACTTTAGAGCAAGGCTTAGCACAAGGCCTGCTTTTTTATGGCCCAAGAGCTAAGAACGCTTTTTCGTTTTTAAAGAGTTGTAAAAAAAATGTGAGGGAGAACGCAACAAAGACCTGAGGTGGCCTGTAACACCTAAACTCTTTGCTGTCTGGCCCTTTACAGGCCAAGCGGGCTGATTCCTGGCTTAGAATTTGAGTCATCCGTCCCTGCAAATCTCTGAATCCCCGGACTCACCATCGGTGTAGATTGCAGGCTTCAGGCAGAGAGAATCTCAGTGAAGCCATATTTTCTTCCACTTTTGCCACGAGATGAACCACCTTTGGCTCCAGATCGACTTTTTCTCGAAGGAGCTTAGCGAAAACTCCGGTGAACACATGGCAACAGCTCGATGTGTTTGTACAACTTTTCCTGATATGACAGCACCCATAGGTACGTGGTTGGTGTGAGACAGGTGACAGTTTAAACCAGGGGTAAACATTTGGTCCATGGCCCCAATCCAGTCCACCGCCTGATTTTGTGGACGAGATGATATTGGCACCCAGCCATACACGCTAAAGCACACATTGTTCACAGCTGCCTTCAAGGGCAGAGATGAGAGGCGCCTGGGTGGCTCAGTCGGTTAAGCATCTGCCTTTGGCTCAGGTCATGATCCCAGAGTCCCGGATGGAGTCCCACCTCTGCTTCTTCTCCCCACCCCCAGCTCATGCTCTCTCTCTCAAATAAGTAAAATCTTAAAAACAAAACAAAAAAATGGGGGCGCCTGGGTGGCTCAGTCGTTGAGCGTCTGCCTTCGGCTCAGGGTGTGATCCCGGAGTTCTGGGATTGAGCCCTGCATCGGGCTCCCTGCTCTGCTGGGAGCCTGCTTCTTCCTCTCCCACTCCCCCTGCTTGTTTCCTCTCTCGCTGGCCGTCTCTCTCTCTCTGTCAAATAAATAAATAAAATCTTAAAAAAAAAAACAAACCAAAAAAACAAAGAGACGAGTTGGTTGCCAAAGGGACCATACTAGACACTAAGCCTGATACATGGGCTATCTGGCCCTTCACAGAGAAGCTTGCCAAACGTTGGTGTGAAACCAGTGTCTTGCAATAAAATGCAAGGGCCACCCCTTCCCAGCCTGGAATAGCGGGTCCTCACTGCCCTCGGCTCTGCCATCTCCGCTGGCCAATGGCACAGTAGAGTGTTGGTTGATGCAGTGCCCACATTCAGTGTCATCAGGCTTCTTAGCTGCAAGCCACAGTGACTCTGGCTGACGGACCCCGAACAGGGGTTCCGTAAAAGGAAATCAGGTAGAGCCCAGGCTTTGGGAGAATGCAACCAAGCCCCTGTTGATGCCTCCAAGTCTTCCATAGAACGGTTTGCTAAGGAGACGGAGGCTGGCGCCACAAGATGGTGCTTTGCGCTGAGAACTTGACCTTCCACAGCCCGCTGCTCCACCAGAAGGCATCTATCTGTGCTACCCGCCCCCCGTCCTCCGGAGGCCGACTGGCATGGTGCGTCTATCTGATGGATGAAGACTGGGTCATGGACCACGCCCTTGCTGCAAGGGAGGCTGGGAAATAGCAGGCATGTTCCTTGTCTGTAGCCGGAGGTAAGGTCTGCAACCCACCAAGACTCAGAAGGAAGGGAATTCCCCAAGAGAGGAAGGAAGTTCAAATGCAGGGCGGTCCAAGCCAGTGGCAAATGCCTGGTGTGTCCTATCAAAACCTGGTTCCCTGTTCCCACAGCTAAGCTTGTGCTTCCCAAGCTTTATTGACCCATGTCTCGCCCACTGCTCTTTGCTTACAGGCCTGTACAGCCCACACAATAATTTGCTGAACATTTTTCTTTAAAGCAACTATTTTTTACATAAATACGTTTATTCAAAAGGAAAGTCTCAGGTAAGTTGAAAATCAGCATCGGTTGTCGTAAGTGACCTAGATATGCTGTAAAACAAGAACGTTATTAAGGGTATCGTCCGGCAGAGGTTTTGAGCCTGAGGACTGCTCCTTCCCAGGGGAGAAAGGAGGCTGGGAACGGGTGGATAGGTGTTCAGATAAGGTCAGGACCATAGCTACTTGGTCACAAGACAGTGACTTCTCTCTATGTGGTGTGACTGTACGTACTACTTAAATTAGTCGGGTACCACTGGGGGTATTTGCGTCGTAATGACAATATAAAAAACCCCCATAAACCAGTGGCCTTGCTGGTGTGAGGGAATTCACACGTGCGCGTGATTCCTCCCTCTCGGGATTTCCTGAGTCCGCTCTTTCTGAACTGGGTTGCCTCTTTCAAGCTGGCCTCATGATATATACCAGTCCAACAGGAGATGAGAACCACGTATGTTGGTGTAGCCACACCTGGGTGTATGATCAGAGGCTTCCGGCCTCCGAGGAAGCCCGCGACGCCCCATACTCTCAAACCCCTTCTGACCGCAATCCCCGATCGAGCTTCTGGGGTGGCAGTGACCCAGGAGGGTGTTGTGTAATCTCACGCGGATGGCCGCATCAGGAGCGGCGGCTCGGCCAGGTGTCTGGAGCGCGCTAATTACAGAGCGGAGTCTGGCTTTTTAAGGGGCTGAGGTTTCTGACTCATTGCCCGTGGGGCAGGAGCTTTGATTTGTCTTTTCTGATCACTGCATTTCTTGCTTCTACCCAAGGAGCAAGGCCCAGGACTTCCAAGACCAACCAAACCCTCCCCGGGAGGCAAGGCCAGGCCAGGCCACCTAAGACACATGGGCCTCACATCCAGACAGGCCCAGGCTCCAATCCGACTCAGCAGTTAGTTAAGGAGAGGCTTCTCCAAGCGACCGAGATGCTGCAGACCTCGTGTCCTAATCTGCACAAGGGGCGTGATGCTCCGTCCATCTGGTCTCCCGTCGGCCCGTATGTGTTAACACCTACTGTGCACCATATACTGGGGTAGGCACGGAGACAAAAGGATGGACCGGACAGAAGGGTCCCACGCACTCATGGAGCTTTCATTGTAGTGAGGAGAAACAGACAACAAGCAAGATAAATAAAATTACAAATTGGGATACAGCCCGTGAAGGGAATAGGGTGACGGGAAGACAGCAACTCAGGGGAGGCGAGGGCTCATTGTTGACGCTAAGCTGCATTAGGAGAGCTGAGGGCAGAAAGGACCAGGTCGCAGGACCAGCTGTTACACAGGGTTGTGGGATTCAGTGAGGTTGCACACGTGCAGGACATGGGGACACACGGAGGACGTTAAGTGCTTGCAGAGATGCCCAGAACTCCGGTTTACAGAGCACCTTGCCATGAATTGTATCATTACATTTGGTTCTCACGGCAATCTGTCAAATAGGGCAGACCCTGTGCACTCCTTTTGTTGGTGGGAAAGTGAGAAGAAGAGCAGGTAAGTACAGCAAGGAGGCAAAGCCATTTCCTTTGGTCTCTCTTCTCCCCAAAACCACCTCCTTTGATCGATGGTGGCCCCTTGCAAGATGGGAGTGAGCGAGCTCGCTACGGCTGCATAACAAACAGCCCCAGTGCATGGTGGCACACACCCACAAGTGTCTGCTGTTCCTGTGTCTGGGCTCAGCTGCAGCTTGGCTGGGCAGCTCTGCTGATCCCGGCTGGACGTGGCCCCAGGTCTGGGTGTTGGCGGATGAAGACCGATCTTGTGTGAGATGGCTTGGGACACTCAACCTTGTTCATAGCTCTCTCGTCCTGGATAAGACTGACTCCAGTGTAGACGCTTGGTGATGACAGATACGCAGGAGAGCAAGGGGAAACACATTCTCTTAGGCTTGTGATTGGGATACCGTTCCTGCTGCCTTGTACTGGCCAAGCCAACGGTTACAAATCTTACCTGGGCGCAAAGGAGGGGAAACCAGGTCCCTCCTTCAGGGAGAGGACCGCACGGTCACCTTGCGGAGGATGGCGGTGAGAAGTTGAGGGGGGGCGGGAGGGAGCAGAGTATTGCGGCCATTAATATAAGCTGTTAGTGCTGACTTCTGTTTGGGGCCATAAAACAGAGAATGGCTGTGTGTGTGTGTTGGGGGGGGAAGCAATGGAACCATCTAGAGCACACACCATTTAGGGAATACTTGTGAAAATGCAGATTCCAGACCTGTTACATCTCGAGGAGACTGACCCGGTATCTGACATTTCAGGACTTTCAGGTTTTTCAGAGGATCCCAAAGTTGGTAGGTCATCATTTTCAGGGATCAGACCTAGGTCCGTAAATCAGAAGAGTTTTAATTTTGCATTTGGAGGTAAATACTAGAGTATGTATGTCAGTATCTCCTCCAACCCTCCGAAAAATATGTATCCCAAAATTATCCGGCTTCCAATGCATTTGTATTACCGGCTTTGGGAGGCCCAGTGGCCAGAAAGTGAAAGAGCAGGTACGACTACCACCCCCTAGTGGTGAGTGGCCGCACAACATAGCAATAAAGTCCCGGGGCAGAGAGAGATTGTTTCGCCTCCAGTTGAGCCAAATCCGACACAGCTGATCAAAGCTAATGTGAGTTATTCCTCCTACCAGAACATGGCTATGTACTGATTTTCATTAGCTCAGTTTATTAATTTTTAGCCATGTGATTTTTTAAAAATTTAAATTCAACTAATTAACATATAATGTATTATTAGTTTCAGAGGTAGAGGTCAGGGATTCATCAGTCTTATATAACATCCAGCGCTCATTACATCACGCGTCCCCCTTCATGTCCATCACCCAGTTACCCCAGCCCCCCACCTCTCTCCCCTCCAGCAACCCTCAGTGTGTTTCCTATGATTAAGAGTTTATCTCCCTCTCTGATTTCATCTTGTTTTATTTTTCTCTCCCTTCTCCTATGTTCCTCTGTTTTGTTTCTTAAATTCTACCTATGAATGAGATCATATGATAAATTGTCTTTCTCTGATTGATTTTGCTGAGCATAATACCCTCTAGTTCCATCCACATTGTTTCATTTTTCTGATGGCTGAGTGGTATTCCATTGTATATAGAGACCACATCTTCTTTATCCATTCCTCCGTCAGTGGACATCTGGGCTCCTTCCATATTTTTAGCCATGTGATTTTTGTATTCTCATTTTTGGTTGGCAGAATATTACTGCATTGAGACGGATTCGCAGCTTACAACTGGATGTCAGGATAGACGTTAACTATTGTTCCGTGAGACAAGAATATCTTTCCAGGGCAAAAGCACCTTGAAATCATTTTAAATAATTATGTTATGAAAAGTACCATGAATGTTTTCTTTCAAAATCTGTCCTTGTAAGAGCTCCCTAGTAAGGCCACAGTTTCTCACTGTTAGCACAGTGGACATGTGGGACCAGAGAATTTTCCGTTGTGGGGGCTGTCCTATGCATATGAAGCATTTAGCTGCATCCCTGGCTACCACCCGTTAGAAGCCAGCAGGCAGTCCCCACACACACACCAAATTGTGGCAGCAAAAAAAGTCTCCAGACGTTGCCAAATGTCCCCTGGGGAGCGGAGGCAAAATTGCCCTCAGTCGGGAACTGCTGCCACGGGGTTTTATATACCAGGGAATACGGTGACGGGCGAAGCTCTGGGAGGCCGCAAGGGCACTGCTGGAAATTCTGAGGGGGGCTGGCCCTACGCCGCTCACATCCTCGGGAGAACAGGGCAAAGCCAATGACAGCCGCCCCACTGTGGCCGTTGGCATGGGTGAACACGGGGGAGAACAGCACAGGCTGTCCCCGGTCCCCAAGCTGGAACTGCACATTTGCTCAATATTTGTCATCAGCCGGAACAAACAGACAGGAGGAACCAGGACGAAATTGCTGCTCCGTGTTTGTAGAAGGACGATAGCCTAATTTCACCAGGGGCCTGGACATCAGTGAGGAAAAGGAGGTGTGACCTGACCTTGGCACAGGGTTACCTTGAATAACAGATTTTTAAACTTTTTCCAGAAGGAGAAGTTAAATGGCCAGGACAAGGCTGCTGCCTCGTCCAGGACGGGGTGGCGGCCGAGGGAGCTGCTGGAGACCAGAGCCCAGCCAGAGGAACAGCCACCCCCCTTCTTCCTCTTTGTCATCCTCTGTCCTCCCACGGCAGGCTGGGATGGGTGGACCTTGGTCCGGAAGCAAGGATCCTGAAAGCCCCCCAGCCCTTTTCAGAATAAGGTGCAACATCCAGATCCTGGGAAAGTAGCTCCCTGGGACCCAGGGGACTGGCCTCACCAGGGCTGAGGACCTTGCTGAGCTGGCCGCCTCCCTACAAATCGGGTCCCAGCCTTTCGGGGCTGTGTGCCCCGCAGCCAACCACTGGATTTCTCCGGGCCTCTGCTTCCTATAAAATGGGACTGGTGGCGGCAGCCACTGCAGGGCTCATACAGTCGGTGCTCAATGAGGGCTGTTGATCTCCTATTATTGTCAAGACCACCTACCAAGTGTGTGGTTGACACAAGGATTGAAATTAGATTTTCCAGCCCAGGATCCTGGGTTCTTACCCTTGCCACGTGCCGGAGCCCCCTGGGATGCTTCCGAAGCCCGGATCCCAGAGAGGTGGGAGCAGTGTGGGACTGGAAGTGTTAAAGTTCTCCAGGTGATTCTAACGGGTAGCCCGGGGCAGAGAACCTGTCTCCGGGCCACGGGCCAGGTGGTAACTCAGGTGTGATCCAGTAAGTCGGGACTGACCTTCTGAGACTGGCTTGTTTCACTCAGCCTAACGGCCTCTGGGTTCAGCCACAATGCAGCATGGGACCGGATTTCCTCCTTCTTTACTCCCGAATAATAAATACTCTGCTGTACGTACACACCGTGTTTTCTTTACCCATTGGACACCGTAGATGGGACTTCAGTTTGTAACCATCTCTGGATACCGCTTGACGAGGTCCCTCAAGGAGCGAGGCTCAGAGGAACAGAAAGTAGATGTGGGTGACCAGCAGCTGGGGGAAAGGGGAGGGGGAACTGGGGCTCAAGGGGTACAGAGTTTCACTCATGCAGCTTTGAAAAAGTTCTAGAGATCCCTGTACACCAGAGTGCCTATGGTGAATGATAGGGGACACGCAAAACTTTAAGAAGGTAGATCTCATGTGTTTAATATTTTACCACAATTAAAAAAAAAAAAAGACTGTCAAATGAGTGGTTCAAAGAAGCGCTAAAGTCTCCAGAGCGGGCAGAGCCCACAAAGAGCAGGACTGAATGAATCCGAAGGGGCTTCCTGGAGGAGGTGGTGGCTGAGCTGACCATGGAGATGGACCTTCTAGGAGGAGAGGCACTGGGGAGAGCAAGAAAGCGGAGAGCCAGCATATGCAGGAGCAGCAGCAGCAGGCATGGAAGTTTTCCCAGGGGATTAAGGAGAGCAGCGGGCCCTGGGAGCTCCAAGCAGGGATCTGGAGACATGAACTGCAGACATCCTGCTCTGTTCCCGAGGTGTGGCTCCCGCCTCCCCACCCCTGGGTGAGTTGACACAGTAACCAGAGTATCTGTTGAAGGATGATGACTCAGGCTCCCCTTCCAGCCTCCATCTTGCTCGGCTGGTTTTCTGGCAAGGGAGGCAGAGGCCCAGAGGGCAAGATGGGGCAAAATGTGGCCCAGTGTGTGACTGGCCAGATGGTGCCCGTAGCTCCCTGATTTCCAGTTTGGCCTAGTGTCTGTCTGGCTTGTGTGTGGAAGAGTCCTTCTAATTGCTGGTGGGAGAAAAGGGTTTCTTAAAGGGTCCGCAGCCCCACTACCTTGGAATTCCCTGGGGGGCCTGCGATTCCTGGGCTGCACCCCCGGGGTTTTTGAGTCCGTCCCTCCAGGGTGGGGCCTGGGAATCTGCCATTTTAACAAGCTCTCGGGGCTTTGGATGGATGTGGGTGTCAGGGCGCAACTGGGAGGATTTCATAGACGTTCAGTCCTGTCAGCTAAGCCGGACCGTGCAGATTAGGGGAGGGATTGCCTGGCCCGCCCGAATTTCCTTTCTTCTCTGCGGGTTCTCCGCTCCGCCTCGCTGAGCATGAGAAAGGCACAGGGGGCCTCAGAGGCGGTGTGGGAGTGCCATGACCTGACTTCGGTGTAGTCTCACCGAAACTGAGAAATTAGAAAAAAGAAAGGAAATGTCCCCTCCTACACAGGGTCTGCTGATTGTCAGAATAGCTGTTCATCGTGTGGACGTTTATTGCTTTTTTTGGTGGCTAATTTGCAGTCCCCTTGCTTTGGTAAGAACACCCCAAATTCCTTTCGGAGAAACCTCTCTCCCTCCCTGCGGGCAGTCCGATGGGCAGGTCAGTCAGGGGTCTTGTGGCCTGTGACGCAAGCCAGACCAATCAACGTTTCTTTCTTAGACCCTCCTAGGCTGCACGAGGACGGGAAACCCTGTCGGTGTTCATTCCCAGAGCAGGTGTCTGTTACCTTTGCCCCCTTCTGAGCCTTCCCTAGTAGATGTCACAGCTGTGTGAGCAGCCGTAGGTCCCTCTCCTGCATCCCCCTGCTCCTTAAGTTCTGGTCTGCTTGACAGCTCTGAAGGTCGGTCTATCTCTAGCTGCATGCTGCTGCAAAGGTCTGGAAAGCTTCGTTGTGTTTTTACGTTGTCGTGGGAAAGGGGAAGAGCTGCGGTGGGGTTGATGCTGGGAGTCATTGCTGTGCCGTTCGTCGGCCACATTCAACTTAGTCCACCAGAAAAGCTTCACAATTTCATGGCAGACCACATAGGGAACGTGGCTTCTAGAATGTTACTGAGATGAGTCTTCTTCCCCTGGTGTTGGATTCAGCTTAAAGTAATTGATTTTAATCTCCGTCAGTCAGCTCTAATGTGACAGAAGTGTGGAAGAAGCGAGAGAGGAGGAAAGATGATAAAAGCCACCTGCAAGGGCTTTGCTTCTAAGTGGAAGTGAGCTCTGAAATCGAGGAGAGTCAGGGAAGGGCTTTGAAAACCCAACTGACTTCTGCGACAATTCCAGTTGTAATCTGTGAATCAAGTTCAAAATCGAAATCCACTGAAAATTGCCAGAAAGAAAGCATTTTTCCTCTGCCCTTCTTGGTTTGGTGGTGGTTCTTGTTTTGGTCTGGTCCAATAATCAAATGAACATAGGACAGATTAACAGGAGAAAAACAAATTTAATTCACACATACCAGAGCCTCACAAAGGACAGCCCAGACAACTGAGGCTCACAGGTCATCTCGAGCTAAGGAATGAGATCGGGTCCCGGGGCTTCAAAGCGGAGGGCGACTCACAGGACAAGAGGAGCAAATGTTTGGTGATTAGACGTCGGACTTCCTGTGCAGACAGATCGTTCAGATTAAAAAGCTGTCTCTCGGGAGTAGCTCTCTTTCTGGGCCAGGCCCCCCATCTAAATTCTTTGAGGTAGTTTAAGGAGGAGGTAAAAGTTTTTCTTGAGTTGGCCGGGTCTTGATTGCTTTCAGCTCAAAATAACCCACATGCCTAGGTGGCCCATTTTGGGGGACACTTGTTCTGAACCCCTTCAGAATCAATGTGGAGGTCCGGGAGGCAAGAAGCACGTTGTATCTAGATATTAGATAAAAGACTTGTCACACCGGCACCGTATTTCAAATATAGTATTTTGTAATAATGTGACAATTGGCTTCAACACGAAAAGGACAAAAAGGTTTAATGTCCATTTCGAAAGGTGGGGAAGAGGCATACTGCCACCTGGTGGCCAAGTTTCCAAATTGTTCGATCAGGCCTTTCAGGGAAGAAATTGTGACATTGAATGTACCAATTTGGTTTGGTCCGGTAAAAGTGTTTTTTTTTTTTTTTTTTTAATCACCAAAGAAGAGAAATGATTCCAGTGATACCTTTCATGCTCCTTCTACATTTTCCTCTGCCAAGTTATTTTTCCTGAAGGAAGGACTGCGTGCACATTTATTCTGCTCTCCTTTTAGTCTTGGGGCAGAGTAATTGGATCCTGAGGTCTGTCTGGTATGTGCCTAGAAGGTTCACTGGAAAGCGTTCTTGATTCTCCTGCCCCTGGACATCACTTCCACGACCCCAGCCCAGCCACGGCCATCTTGTTCTGACCATTGCTATAGACTTGTAAGTAGTCACCCTGGTTCCCTGGTCTACCCACCACGTCATCCATTCTCCAGTTTAGTTTCTACACGGCAACCAGAGTGATGTCCTCAACCTTGTCTTATCCTATGACCATTTTAGGATTGAAATCTTCACTGGCTCTCCGTGACTCCAAAGATAAC
This sequence comes from Ursus arctos, assembly GCF_023065955.2. Taxonomy (NCBI): domain Eukaryota; kingdom Metazoa; phylum Chordata; class Mammalia; order Carnivora; family Ursidae; genus Ursus; species Ursus arctos. The sequence continues at coordinate 73,895,068 of NW_026622874.1, read as the reverse complement.
GACCCAACTATTTTTTTAAAGTTTTTATTTTAATTCCAGTATAGCTAACACACAGTGTTATACTAGTTTCAGGTGTATAATATAGTGACGCAACACTTCTATCTATCACCCAGTGCTCCTCGTGACAAGTGCGCTCCTTAATCCCCATCACTGGTTTCACACCCCTGCCCCCACCCCCTCCCGTCCAGTAACCATCACTTTGTTCTCTGTAGTGAAGAGTCTTGTTTGTTGATTTGTGTGTCTTTTTTTTCCTTTGCTCATTTGTTTCTTAAATTGCACATGAGTGAAATCATATGGTATCTGTCTTTCTCAGGATGATTTGTTTCGCTTAGCGTTGTACGCTCTAGCTCCATCCATGTCATTGCAGATGGCAAGATGTCATTCCTTTTTACGGCTGAGTCCTATTCCGTTATATATCTGTACCACATCTTTATCGGGTCATCAGTCAATGGACTTGGGCTGTTTCCATAGTTCGTCGATTGTAAAGAATGCTGCGATAGTACGGAGGTTCCTCAAAGAGTTAAAAACAGAACTACCTATGATCCAGTAATCAAACGACTGTATTTACCCCCAAAATATAAACACTAATTCAAAGGGATACATGCACCCCTATGTTTACAATTAACCACCCAGCTCCCTACCATGGACCACCAGTCTCTAACAGCGTCCCAGGGGCTCTGGCTGCCTCATAAACAAGCCCCAAGCTTGGAGGCTTAGAATAATTTTTGTTTTGCCTAGTTTTGTGGGTCAGGAATTTGAGTGGGGGGGCTCAGCTGAACTGTTTGTCTGATCCCCATGACTTCAGCTGGGGCGTTTGAAACCCAGAATCTGCTTCAAAGATGGCTTCCTCCCTCAAGGGCCTCCCCGCTACCCCCACGTGACATCCTGTCCTCCACAGTCTCCTTCTTGCAGCAAGGTGATCTTAGGGTCGTTGCACTTTTTAGACGGTGGCTGGCTTCCAAGAAGCAGGAAGTAGAAGGTGCCAGGCCAGCTCTCGGAGCTGCCCTCGCATCGCTTCCACTGTGTTCTGTGGGTCAAAGCAGTCCTAGACCTGCCCGGGGTCAAAGAGGTGGAGAGACAGACTGTCCGTCTCAATGGGGGGGAGGCAAGGCCACGCTGCAGGGGACCAGGGAGCGTGGAAGGTCCTCTGCACTCTGCTGTCTGTGGTCTAGCCCCTGCCAACCTCTGCAGGCCTCCCGGAACTCTCCTGAACCATCTGCCTCTTGCAGATGTTCTGCTCTGGGCTCTGAACCTGGTGAGCTCTACCTGTGTTGCAGATCTCAGCTAAATCAGGATTTCCAGACTCTCCATGGACTGTAAGAGTCCAATGATCCATTGTTTTGTCCTCCAGCTTTTTATTTTGAGAAGTTTCAACCTACAGAAATGTTGCAAGAATAACAGGACACCCATACACTTTCCACTTAGATTCACCAACTATTAACATTGTAGTCATACTTGCTTTGATCTTTCTCTGTGTGTGTCTCTGTGTGTGCGTGTGCGTGTGTGTAAATGTTTGTGAATCATGTTAGTTGCAGACCTCAAGGCATGGAGTTAAATGTCCGTCATTTCACATGGACACATCGCTGTTACCTATATAGTCTATAGTTGGGGCTTTGCCAATTGTCCAAATGATGTCCTCTAGAGCTGTTTATAACACGAAATCCAGAATCCACTAAGACTCATGCACTGCATTTCATTGGCGCACGGGATCCCCTCCTACACCCAAATCCTCTTCCTTTAGAGGACTTTCTTCAGTGAGGGTTAAACCCCTTGACCTGGCACAAACCCTTCCAGCAGCACAAACCCATCCTGCCTTGTTCCTTCTCATCCTTCAGGCCTAAGTGCCTCCCCCTCCAAGAAGCTCTCCATGACTAGCCTGTCCCCCCGCTCCCATCGTGCTCTGCCATATCTCCCTGCTCAGTTTCCTCATGGATCACATTCTGTCGCTCTCTGAAAATCTTGTGTGTTTACTTTTTACTTGTTAATGTTGTTAGGTCAGTTCCAAAAGGGCAGGGACAGTATCTACTTGTTTTTTGTTTTAGTTTTTTAAGATTTTATCATTTATTTGAGATAGAGTGAGAGTGAGAGCAAGACAGAGAGGGAGGGAGCACGAGGCGGGAGGAGGGGCAGAGGGAGAGGGAGAAGCAGACTCCCTGCTGAGCAGGAAGCCTGATGTGGGGCTCCATCCCAGGACCCTGAGATCATGACCTGAGCCGAACGCAGATGCCCAACTGACTGAGCCAGCCAGGCTCCCCAGGACAGTATCTGCTCGTGTTCTCCATGTTAGCCCCTGGCCTGGTGTCTGGCATATGGCAGATGTTCATTAATTCCTTGATGAATGAATATATGAGTATTTCACTGGGAAAATTTAATGACTCAGTGAAAACAATTTTGGGTTGGCTGAGCTTCGTGTCCCAAACCTTTCCCATGTCATAAACCTCTTGGCACAACTGCTAAGAATTTCTCCTCTGTCTTGGGCTAAATAACCCAGCCTATCCATGCCTGGCTTGTATTTTGCTCAGAAGAATAACTCCTGCCCATAAATTTACCCAATTGGTTTTGTATAGAGCCCGTTTGGGCTGAAACAAGGGCCCATATCCTACTGCTGAACTACCCAAGTATCTCTGCTTTTCACTCGTGGGTCCCCATCTGTGAGCAAGAGATGGGTGTCCCTAGCTATGGGACAATTTCTCTTTCACGGAGAGAGATGCATAGTTCGCCCAAGGGAGCGGACCTCGAGCTGTGGTGGTGATTAGGTTCCTCTGCAGACAGGCCAGAAAATACCCATGACCCGGAGTGATTACCCTGTGCGGCTCCCCCCCACCCCCCCCGCCGGTGCCGTATCTGTACCCTTTCTTCAAGGCACTCCGACGCCAATCCCACACATCGCTCCTACCATGGGTAGGCACTCTCTCCCCCAAACTCAGTATTCCTTTGGATCCTTAGAGTTAAAACTCTGTCTTGCTAAAGTCAAGTATCCTCTGCCTCTTGCGTTATCCTGGCTAAACCCATTCCATTCAACCTGTCCAACTGCACACACTTGATTCCCCCCAAACCCAGGGGAAGAGAATTGGGTTGGAAATAGTCTTAACTACGTCTTGAGTATAGAGATGTTATCTTCACAGATCAGATGTTACTTCCCTCCATCAAAGAAAGGAAAAGAACTTCCAGATGGGTCCTTGCCCCAGTGGTTGGTAACAGCATCTACCGCTGCGTCCCTTGGGGTCAGCTGTATCGATTCAACGTCCTGCAATCTCTGCAGAAGTTCAAGTGACAGAAATTCAGAGATAGACACTTTTACATATTACCCATTACCAAATCCACAGGGTGGAGTAAAATTGAATTAAAATAAAAAGTCCTATAATGCAGCCCTAAAATCCAATTCCATCAGTTCCTATCTTTTGCCTCATCTGAGATTTCTGTCAGAGATCTGAGAGATACAACTACCTGGTATTTCCATCCATGTTGAAGGAAATCCACATACGCTGCTCAGGCTTAAGGATCATTGAGCCAAAGGCCACTGAGAAACAGCAGACACAGGAAGACCTCTTTGCTTTCACCCTTTCTGCTGAAAACCAGGGCATCCGTTACCCCTTGGACTATGTATTAGATCTTTCTCGTCCTTAGACGGGCTCTCTTCTGGTGCCACCAGTGGGATAACTGTTGAGAACCTTGCCCTGGCACTTTCCCAAAGGTGAGAAGCACTAATGCCTCTGGAGTCACTAGCCCTGAGATGCCTTATTCTCAGCCTTCGTCACTCATCCTATTGCTGTGAAAGCTCTTGCTTAAGACCTGTGCGCCCACCAACATTCCAGAAGATGTGCTGGTTGGGGGTGCAGCTTCACTTTGGTGATGCGCCCCCAAATCCTGTTTATGGTGTCAAGTCCTTGGGCTTCGCGTGGCACATACATGAATGTCTAGTCTGCGTCACCCCAAGGGTGCATCGGCCCCCTAAGTGCAGCCCCTGTACTGTGCTGCAGGACGCTCACTGTTGCTCTGAGCCTGAAACCGGGCCTCACAGAGGACAGCTCATCTCCTCAACTTCAGAATCTGGCTTTTCCAGTAGTCATGCTTTCGAAGATAAAGACACAGGAGACTGAAAAATAATAGCTTTATTTATGACTGAAGATGTGCAGACATTCAGAAAATGCCAAAGAAAACCACTCCTCATTCGATTTTTGACATCTCAGAGCCTCTGAGGACTAACTCTCACTATGTACCGGGAAAGAACGCCTCTTGCGAGCAGACCTTTCTTCATACGAACAGTCACGGTTGTTTCTCAGCCTCGCACTGGGCCCCGACTCACTCATCCGGTCTGCTCGCTCGTTGAGCTTCTTGGCGACTGGTGCTAGTCACAGGGTCGCCTCAGGGCCCCGCAGACAGGGCCATGCACAGGCGCCGCTCTCGCTCCTTCAGCGTTCCGTTCTTGCTCCGAGGAATGGCGGCAGCAGGCGATGAACGGAGAGGAGCAGGAAAGGGTCAACACAGGAAAGCCTTAAGCCGGAGGCGGACAACTCCAGCTTCTGGAGCTGAAACAGCGGGTCGGATGCCGCTTTTTAGAAGAGATGCTCTAGGTTTTGTGTGCACAGCACACAACGGGTAACTAATTTATGATCCTACCTAAATATACAAACAGATCGGGGAGACTGCCAGACTCTTTCCCCAAGTGACTGAATAGCCAAAAAAGAAAAATAAGGGAGAGGGCAAATTAATAGCCCTTCGATTTTGGGCAGAATGAGAAGACAGGTACTTATTTACATAAGATCCTGGGGTGATGCACCCCAGCCATGATCCCGCCTCCTGACGAGCGGATTTTTCACCGAGCTGCACTGACCACAAAGGCAGGTCACCAAGAGCGGACAGCCGGCCGAGGAAACGGTGGCTGCGTCCACACCAGGGCCCCGGAGAGATACAAGTGCCAGCTCTGCAGTCAGCCGCAGTACTGTGCACAGCATTGCCTAGCGACACTGGCCGTGCGAGCGTGTGCGGTAGAACATAATCCCCGGAAGTACTTATTGAACGCAAACCAGAAATTCATGAAACGACAGGCCACTTACAACACAGGGCAGAGGACTGTCCCTACACAGAGGGTTCACAATCTGAACCGGCCCTTTAAGATGGCGACTAGTGTTAGAGGAACATTGTAAACCAACAACTCAAATACGAACAAACAAAACAATGCGGTTCAATATATAATTACTGAAGACTCTTCTTCTATGTTAGATCTTCAGAGAACCCAGGGATAGATTTTATATCACAAAATGGTCCATATCGACCAAAAATGTCTTTTGATTGGACAGTAAAGTAGTATTTGTTGGAAGCTAAAAACTGAGATAAAGTGCAGGCCATTGGGAGTGGCAAAGCTTTAATTTCCCCAATTTTCTTCCAAATCAACTTATTGTTAGGGCTCTCGTGGCAGAGGAAGAGGTGATAGCTTTCCACGGGGGCGCACTTGGGGTTGATCTTGGTGATGTTCCAAGTCAGGGCGATGCCCCTGGGTCTCAGCACCCGTTTCACTTTGAGCTCAGGCTTCTGGGGAGGAAGGGTGTCTCGGATTTTGTCTACCAGTTCAGGCAGTGGTGGTGGTGGCTCTGGGAGAGGTGGCAAGTGCTCAAAGGACTCAAGAACCTAGGGAGACATTTACAAAGTTTAGCAAGCTGCACTGGCGGGTTTTGAATCAGGGGCTCAACCGCGTTCTAAATATACCTCCTGTTCTTTGATCCATGTCTCGAAATCGTAACAACAAAAGGATGCTTCAAGAATACGTGCGCCAGGGGCGCCTGGGTGGCACAGCGGTTAAGCGTCTGCCTTTGGCTCAGGGCGTGATCCTGGCGTTATGGGATCGAGCCCCACATCAGGCTCCTCTGCTATGAGCCTGCTTCTTCCTCTCCCACTCCCCCTGCTTGTGTTCCCTCTCTCGCTGGCTGTCTCTATCTCTGTCAAATAAATAAATAAAATCTTTAAAAAAAAAAAAAAAAAAAAAAAAAAGAATACGTGCGCCGGACCCAGTCTCTGCAAGCATAAGCCTCTTTTGGCATCAGGATTTCTACACTCTGGGGTATCACTAATCCAGAATGGGTTAGGTGCCAGGCACTCCGGGTAAATATTCCATCTCATTTCCAAATTGTTGTCCCCAAACCTCGTGCTAATTCGCATGAAAAGTGTGGGTGTCCAACAACACCCACTTCCCTCCACCCTCGTCAACAGGGCCTACTACTCTTAATGATCTTTTGTTGGGTAAAAAAATATATATATTTAACCTCCAGAGTTTCTGGAATGTTCAACTGAATTATTTTGATTCCATAAATTAGTAGATGCACAATACCCCATTTTTAAAAAGTACAAGCTGAACTCTGACCCAGGTGTTTCTGTAAGTACACTGGGTGCGTCCCCACGATTTGGAATGCGTATCCCAACAGAGCGTCTCCCATCCGTACCTGGGCTGCACTTTGTGCCACTGGGGTTGTCTCTTTTGAGATCAAAGCAGCTTTGGTAAGTGACTCCACAGTGGATGCTGAACTCCCTGTGAACACAAGGTTTGAAAAGTAAAATTTATCTGCAGTAATCAATTCCATAGCCTTTAAGCAAAACTAGTTTACATCTTAGATGGTAATTAAATATGAACTAAAATTATAAAACGGTGTCATAAGATGATAAACTTTTGATAAAAGTTCAAGACCTGGGGCACCTGAGTGGGTCAGTCGGTTAAGCATCTGCCTTCGGCTCAGGTCATGATCTCTGGGTCCTGGGATCGAGTCCTGCACTGGGCTCCCTACTCAGTGGGCAGCCTGCCTCTCCCTCCCCCTGTACCCTCCCCCTGCTTGTGCTCTCTGTCTCTCTCTGTCTCTGTCAAAATAAATAAAATCTTAAAAAAAAAAAAAAAGTTCAAGACCCAGTGGTGCGAAATATAGAGAATTTCCCTCTAATGTGACACAAATTGCCCTGTTAAGATAAACACTTAAGTCATTAGTAACCTGGAACTAGGAAAATTATACACGGAGAGGGATCCCTGCTTGGCGTTCTTAGAGGTGCCTTACGCTCTCTCAGGTCAAGAGGATGTCGGCAAACACAGAATCGTTTACAATCCAGTATAAATATGATGTGACACACGCAAGTCCTGGCAATTCAAACTAGGTACCAGGCAGTCTGGGACTACAGGAATCCCTGCTGCGGGGGATGTTCGCCGGGAGGGATCAGACGCCAGCTGACCTTGAACCACACAGGCTTGGACACGGGCCCACTTATGCGTGGGTATTCTGCACTACACGCAGGACAGTACAGTACATCTACTTTCTCTTCCTCACGGTTTTAGGAAGCTTTTCTCTAGCTTACTTTATTGTAAGAAAACAGTAGAGAACACATATAGGTGTTAATTGACTGTTTATGTAAATGGCTAGGTTTCTGGTCAACAGGTGCCTGTTAGTACTTACGTGCCGGGGGAGTTAATAGTTATATGCAGATTTTCAACTGCGTGTGGGGTTGGTGTCCCTAACCCCACGTTGCTCAGGGTCAGGTGTACAACGCGGACTGTGGTGAGGGGGAGGGGAGGGAGGAGGGCCAAACAGGAGAATGGAAGAAAGAGAGATGGTGAGGGGAAGAAAGGAATGGGGAAAATAGAGAAATGTGGGCTAAGGGAGAGGAGGAGGGTTTAAGTAGGTGTAAGATTGGTCTGAAAACAACTGGGGAGAGGCTGTCTGAGGGGTGGTGAGAAACGGGGCCTCCTGTTGGAAAGTAGTAGGGCTAGGGAGCTAAAAACCTCGCAAGTTCGAACGCATCTAATAAGCGTCAAAACCATTCTGATCTCCTGTGCGTGCAAGGATATCACTGTTTAATATATATCTGAATCTCCCCAAACAAAATTTCTTTGACTTGTATTTTCTTCTGACTGACAAGGATAATCAGGATTCTGCATTGTGTTTCAAAGTTAATTCGTTAGCCAGTTTATTTACTGGTGTTAAAAAACCTCTTTGAGTTGTGATGACCTTCTGGTTTTAATTGTAAGCGAGTCTGTAACAGGCTTTCTAACCGGTTTACTTAACTAGAGCTGGATCTGTGAGATCATAACCGGCAGGTTCCTCCCCATGCAAGAGCGGACACAGATAACTAACGATACACGAAACACTCTAACAAACAGAACCGCGATAACTAACACTCCTTCTCTCAAGGCGGTAACTGAGCGGGCCCTTAAACGAGGGAAAGACAGAAACGCAACTCCAGGCTGATAAGAGACCATGTAGGACTTTGGTCCCCAGCCAGTTCCTGCTTACTGCCTCCGTGTCCTCAGGCCAGATGCGTTTATCGGCTGACGGACGCACTGCCTCCAGTTCAGGCCGCTTACGAATCCAGTCGAACAGCGCCTTAGACGGCGGCGCAGGTGTAGCTCTCACTGCTCCTGGGCAAATCCCTGGGACGGCACGACGGTGTCCTGTGGTGCGGGTGTAGTTACTTCTGAGCCACTCCACAAGTGGTTTTACCACGTTACATTCCCACCGCCGAGGCCCGAGAGCTCCGGCTTGCTCCCAGCCTGCCGACACTTCGCGTCTTTTCAGTTCTTCTCACGCGTAGGCGTTCTAGCAGCTGGATTCGGTAGCTGTTGTGGTGTCTCTTGACAGCCTTCATTTCCCTAGTGAGTAACCATGACGAGGATGATGTCTTCTTGTGCCTATTTGCTGTCCCCGCCTCTTCTGTGGCGAAGTGTTGTCTCCTTGCTTTGGGTTTAATTTGTTCTTTTTCCCTAGCATCTTAAGATAGAAGCTTAGATTGCTCATTGTAGACTTTCCATATTTTCTACTATAAACATTCAATGCTAGTCATTTCCCTCTAAGCACTGCTTTATCTACGTCCCTCAAATGCTGCTGTTTCCATTCTCATTCCGTTAAAAAGATTTTTAAATTTCCTTTTGATTGCTTTGACTCCTGGGTTATTTAGAAATGTGTTTAGCCTCCAATTACCTGGATTTTCCAGCTATTTCTGTTAGAGTACTAATTTCATTCTGCTGCATCAGAGAACAGACTCTGTAGGACTGAGACGAGAGGCGCCTGGTAGCTCAGTAGGCTAAGTGTTTGACGCTTGATTAGCTCAGGGTCTCAGGGTCTTGAGATCCAGCCCTGCGTCAGGGTCCGAGCTGACTGTGGAACCTGCCCCAAGTTCTCTCCCTTTCCTTCTGCCCCCCCCACCTAGCTTGCGCTCTAAACACACACACACACACACACACACACACACACACACACACACAGGTTTTGCAGTCCAGAACCCCACCCGTCTTACCGCTCACTTCTGGTGCATTTAATGAGAATAGGCGCTCCACTGTGGCTGGGGGAGCACTCTGCAGACGTCAGGTAGGTTCAGTTGGGTTGGCAGCGTGGCTCAGGTTTTATAACTTCAGTTTCTGTCTACAGACCCTATCGATCACTGAGAAGGGAGTGATGGAACAGCCAATCATAACTGTCTATTTTTCTACTTATCATTTCATCCTTTCGGTTTTTGCATCAGGAATTTTGAAATTTTAAGATTACACGCATATACATGTAGGTTTCCTCGGGTCTTCCTGATGAAATGACTTCTTTATGAAATTTTTAAAAAATTAATTTCAGAGGTAGAGTTCAGTGATTCATCAGTTGCTTATAACACCCAGTGCTCATTGTATCACGTGCCCTCCTTTATGCCCATCACCCAGTTACCCCTTTTCCCCACTGACCTCCCCTCCAGCAACCCTCAGTTTGTTTCCTACTGTTCAGCGTCTCTTATGGTTTGCCTCCCTCTCTATTTTCCTCTTATTTTATTTTTCCTTCCCTTGCCCTATGTTCATCTGTTTTGTTTCTTAAATTCCACATATGAGTGAAATCATATGGTATTTGTCTTTCTCTGACTGACTTATATCAGTTAGCGTAATACCTTCTAGTTCCATCCACGTCATTGCAAATGGCAAGATCTCATTCTTTTTGATGGCTAATACTCCATTGTGTGTGTGTGCGTGTGCGTGCACGTGTGTGTGTGTGTGTGTGCACGTGCGCCTACCACATCTTCTTTATCCATTCATCTGTCGATGGACATCCAGGCTCTTTCCATAATTGGGCTGTTGTGGACACGGCTGCTACAAACATTGGGGTGCAGGTGCCCCTTTGAATCACTATGTTTGTTTCCTTTGGATAAATACCCAGTAGTGCAACTGCCGGCCTGCACGGTTGCTCTATTTTTAACTTTTTTTTCAGAGCGGCTGCAGCAGTTTGCATTTCCATCAACGGTGTAAGAGGGCCCCCGTTTCTCTGCATCCTCGCCAACAGCTGCTATTTCCTGACCTGTTGATTTTAGCCATTCTGACCGGCATGAGGGGGTATCTCATTGTGGTTTTGACTTGTATTTCCCTGATGCCGAGTGATGTTGAGCATTTTTTCCTGTGTCTGTTGGCCACTCGAAGGTCTTCTTTATCTCTGGTAATAGTCCCTGTTGTGAAGTGTTTTATGGTAAGACACTCACTCCAGCTTTGTCATGATTATTGTACGCTTTTGCAGAGTTGTCTTCTCCCATCCTTCTCATTTTAACCTACCCATATATTTAAAGTGCATCACATAATTCTCACATAGTTGGGTCTTGTTTTTTCATCCAGTCCGGCAATGTCTGCTTTTTAATGTTAGACCACTTATGCTTATACTAATTATCAATATGGTTGGGTTTACATCTGCCGTCTTGCCTTTTGTTCTCTATTAGCATCATTTGTTCTTTGCATTTTCTTGTGGCTTCTCTCGGATTATGTAAAAAAATCCATTTTATCTTCACTACAACTAGCTATACTTCCACTTAAAAAATTATTGCTCTAGGCATTACCATCTCTAGCTTTAATAACTTACTAGTCTGCCTTCAAGTCACATGATACTAGTCATATCATGCGAGACCCTCACAACAGTGACCACCTCGTGCACCACTGCTGTCCTGTGTTAACTTCTACATATGTTCTAGGCTCTACAGTATGTTCTATTCCTTCACGTAGACCCACTTTCCATCTGATAGCATGTTCGTTTTGCTTGAAGAACTTCCTTTACTTATTTTTTTTGGAAGATTTATTTGTTTTAGAGAGAGAGAGCATGAGTGGGAGAGGCAGAGGGAGAGAGAATCTCAAGCAGACTCAGTGCCAAGTGCAGAGCCCTACGTGGGGCTCAATCTCATGACCATGAGATCATGACTTGAGCTGAAGCCAACAGCTGGATGTTCAACCAACAGCACACCCGGGCGCCCCGATTTTTGATAATGAAGGTTTGCCGGCAACAAATCTTATATGAAGTCTTAACTTTGCTTTCACTTTTGAAAGATACTTGGTGGTTATAGAATTTTCGGTTAGGCATTTTTTTTATCCCAGACTTTCAGTGATGTCATTTGATTTGTATAGTTTCAATTGAGGAAACTGTGAATTCTTTGTTCTTCTCTATATTCTATGACATAAATTTTTTTTCTTGAAAAAACTTTTTTTTTTTCTGTTTGCTTTTAAGATTTTTTTTTTTTTTATCACTAGTTTTCAGGAGTGAATTATGATGTACCTTGATATGGTTTCCTTTGTATTTATCTTGCTTGGAACTTCCTGAAGTTCTTAATTATGTGGGTTTGTACTTTTCATTAAATTTAGAAGACTTCTGACCATACGTGTATGTTGGACCACTTGATATTATCCCATAGTTCATTAAAAGTCTGATTCCTTTTTCCCAGCCTTTTTCCTTCTCTTTTAAATCCTTCTTTAATTTGGATAGTTTCTTTCCAAACTATTTGGTTAGGTACTATTTCCTCCAGTTTACCAATTTGTTTTCCTTCTTCATTGTCTAATATGTTGTTTATATTCCATCCATGGAACTTCAAGAATTTTTAAAAATTTGGTTCTATTTTGTATCTTTTATTTCTCTTATTATGTTCCTGTTCACTTTTTATCTTTGAGCATATTTTTTCTTTTTTTTTAATTTTTAAAATTTTATTTACGTAATCTCTGCCCCAATGTGGGGCTCAAACTCATGCCCTCAAGATCAAGAGTTGCCAGCTCTACTGACTGAATCAGCCAGGCGCCTCACTTTGAGCATATTTCTATTAGCTCTTTCAAAGTATCTGTTAATTCTGCCATCTCTAAGTTTGTTTCTATTGACTGATCTTTCTCCTGGTTATGGATTCCATTTTTTGGCCTCTGTATCTCTAGTGATTTTTTTTTTTATTGGATGATGGATATTATAAATTTTAAATGGCCGTGTGTTGAAGTGCACTCTCTTCTTTTAACAGAACACGGTGGGCTTCGTGTGATAAGCTATCGAGTTCTCTGTAGTTCAGCCCAATCCTTTCAAAGCTTGTTTTTCAGTTTTATTAGGGTAAGGCTACAGTTGCCTTTGTTCTAAGATGAGTTTATACCCAGATATTCAGTAAGAATCTGCCACTACAGCTGGTCGGAACTGAGACATTTCCCACCTCTGAGAGTACTCAGAGTACTCTTTGCCGAGATTTATGGGGTTTTACTCTATGCAGGTGTGGCTTACTACTTCAGCAAGGATTCTATGCTAAGCTTCTGGAACTCTTTCTCTGCTCGGCTTCTTCATTCTGATACTAAACTCTTCCCCTTCATTCCAGTGGCCTCAGCCTCTCTGAATGAATCTGTCTCCTCACCTCAGCAGACAGCCCTTCTCTGCTTGAGAGTTCCTCCACCGCACCACAACCTAGGAAGGAAGCCGGGGCATCTCTACAGCTCATCTCATTCATTCACTTCTATCAGGGACTGTAGTCCATACTGCAATATCTGAAGATTGGTTTTTTTTTTTTTTTTATTACATCTTGTTTAGTTTTCTAGTTGTTTATGGCAGAAAAGTTAAGTCTGGGCCCTTTACTCCATCACTACTCTCTCTACATACATTTATGAGTTTTTTCTCGTTACATTACTAACATGTTTACATCAACACACACACTTCTACAATGTTATTTTTAATGGCTAAATACTGCTGTACCATATAAATCTAATTTGTGCAATTAATCATTTCCAGAAATTTAAGGGTTTCCAGAGTTTTATTTTTCACAAATAGCACCGCGACGAACATTTGTATACCTCCCTATATACTTAACTTTAATTTCTTTGGGTAACTATTCAAAGAATTTTGGGGTCAAAGGCTTGCATATGTGTAAAGTTTTTGATGTTGACAAAATGTCTCCCAGAAAGATTTACACTCCCACTCACAGTATGTAAACGTACATTTCCTTTAAAACTCTTCAGTGGAAAATCCGCATTAATTAATATTTTGGGGGCAAGTATACTATGTGCTATTGTGCTAAAAGGATGGAAACTGACAGATTAATGAAGATGGTGATGCTGCTGAAAGGAATTGCGTCCTGTCAGGAAGACATATGTAAAGAAACAATGACAGAGCAATGTAATACAGCTATCATACGGTACGCGCTAAATACCGACGCTAAGGGGAGCCTAGAAGGAACAGTCCAGCCTAAGTACCTAAACGGAATCTGAAAGGATGAAGAGTGGGGTCATGAGACACGCCTGGGGAGACACAGAGGGGGGAGCATTCCTGGCAAAGAGAACGGCACATGCAGAGGTGGTAAGGAGAGGAGAAGCATGACCTGTTGAGAAACTATTAAGGAACAGCTACGGGATTTGTAGAACATAAGCTGGAAATGTTTTCAGGGTCTAAGTCAGTAAGGATTCTGTCTGTCTTGCTAAGGAGTTTGGATTTTATCCTAAAGACGAAAACATAACCAGGTCTCTGTATACAGGAAGTAGTGTTTTAGTGGCAGCTTGGGAGACTCACTGGAAGCAGTAAGCTAGGGTAGAAACATCGGTTACTGAGTTACGGCAGCAGACAGGCTAAAGGTGATGGAATTTTGAAATAAGGAAATATATGGACCGGACCTGTTAGCTTTTCAGGACACAGAACTGATGGCCTTGAAAACTGACTACACAGTGGAACAAGGCAGATCCAAGTGCCAAAAGCAACTCATGTCTCGCTTGGGAAACTGGGCGAGCTGGTGATACTGTTCATTAAGCCGGGAATATGGGAAATAGTCCGGGTTTGACCTGACCAACTATCCCTTTATTCCGAACTGGACACTTTACAAGCTGAACGGACTCGCATCATCGTGAGTCAGCAGCGTGAGTCAGCACGCTCCGTCTGTCCAGATGCTAGATTTCAGACTGAAGCCCCCACCCCCAGCTTAGACGTCTGATTTATTTTCTTAAGGACTGAATGAATCCGTGTTCTTTTTATTTTACTGTATCTCAAATCCTGTACCCTATAGTTTAGAAACGATTTAATAATCTTAATTAAAAAGTAACTTGATTATTATAGATTTCCAATTAATTTTCCAAATTTATATTTCTAATTTTCATCATGAAACTGGAAACTGAAGGGTTTTTTAATTCTATCATGAGGTACCTGGAGATTCCAATGGTTCTAACCTTTGTCTGGATCCACAGTTGAAAGGGGAGAAGGAGCTGGCTATATATTTGCTGTGCTATTCTCCATTTTTAGATATTACATAATTTTCTAATGCGAATAAGTGATATTCCAAGATTTTATCAAGAGTATTTATCAAGAACATTCAAGTGCAGTTATTTTAAGAGATGAAACTGGCTTATAACTAATGACTAGCCCCAGATGACTACATTTTACTTATGTTTAAACCCGAGGAAGAGGCCACTGCTGTCATTCTTCCTCTACTTCCATGTTATGCCCTAGTGCCCTCTCACAGTGCTACTGACATAAAGAAAAAAGGTGTATACCAGAAAAGAGATTCATAATAGCCCCCCAAAACCCAGCTATCTTTCAGTGAGTGAACACATAAACTATTACACATCTACACCATGGAATACTACTCAACAATAAAAACCAATACTACGGATATGCACCTCTGATGACCCGCGGGGTGATCACACTAAGTAAAAGAAGTCATCTCAAAAAGATACACACCGTATCATCATATAACACCCGTGGATTGTGGTGACCATTCCGTGACTCTACACAGGATAAAACTGCACAGAGCTCTAGACACACAAGTCAACACACTAAAAAAAAACTTTATAAATGGGTCAAATGCTTTCTGAACTGTTAACTTCCCTCTTTTTTAAAAAGGAAAGACAACCCCTTTACCTGTGTTGCAGTTTGATAGGGCTTCTTTTGTCAGGTCAATCACAGATTCAAATTTCTTCTTCTCTACAGCCTGAAAAGTTGTTAAAAAAACTAAGATTTTGCCTCAATAGCAGAAATGTTTTTAAAAAAGAAAACACAGATTCTAAATGACCATTTAGAAGCTGGAGACTGAACATTCTATAAGTCCTTATGGCTTAATTTAATGCCATTAGGAGAGAGAAGCTCACGAAATACTATCTGGTTTCTGAGAACATGACTAAGCAAAGTCTGAGTTAGTTTGGTAAGTAAGTAGGGTTGTGAAATACTTTGGTCACTAACTGCTTGTTTCCATGTTTAAGCTAGACTGGAACCTGGTATGCTAACTAGTCAGGCATTAATCCGCAGAGAGTGAATCTCCCAAAGAATGAATGACAAAACGCAGTCACCCCCCAGGTAGCGACACTAAAGTTCACAGAACTAACATCCTCCAGAGCCGACATTTATTACCTACCGTAACTTCTGTTTCAGCACCAGGTGCATTATTAGAATTGCCAGAATTTCCTGATGTAGTTTTTCCAGTATCTGAAAGAAAATTATTAAAATAGCAACATTAGACAAATTCATTAAACTATTAACTATGTGTGAACTTTGTAATACACGAATGCTGAAACAATGAGGGTGCTCGTTAACCATTTGTTACATAATCACGGAAACCTAATTCAACTGACATTACCTATTCCAAAGATCGAGGAACCAATTCAAACAAAAAGAAAATCTAATTTGGGTTCAAAAGATTTTGTCCTCCTGTAACTTTACACCTATATTAGTAATTCTTTTTTGAAAATCCATTTACAAATTGATAAGGCATTTGAGGAAACAGACTTGGAAATGTACACATTCCTTATTCACAGTATCTCTAACCCAGACTCTGGAGATGACTGAGGAGCATTCTTTCTAGAACCAGGAGAAAACCTCAGATAAATGCTTGATATCCCTTGTAAATATCTGATTCACAGTCTTACAGTCCGAGCCCTGGGGGCAATTGAGTGGCTATGTAAGTGCAGGCAAAGCTTTCTGAAACCAAGATGCGAATACTGTAAAATAGTAAAGCATGAAAAGGAAATGGGGCATTTTGAATGAGAACTTATAGGCCAACAAGATCGCCACTTTAAGAGAGAGGAACTTTATTAGAAATCTGAGGGTAAAGATTTTTACACAAGTATAATAAGACAGAAACTCTAAAGAGGAACAAAGTATTCTCAAAAAACCGAAAGTTAAAAAAATCAAAGATGCTAAAAAACGGCCAAACTTTAAATCTTAAGATAAAACAAAAAGACAGACACAAACCAAACCACTACCACCAACACAGGCCAGAGCAAACACAGAAAAATAATGAAATATATGAAAAGTTAAGTAGTTTTGTAACTTACAAATCCATTAAACACACTAAACAAACAAAAGGCCATAAATTGATAAACACGAGGTTAAAAAGAAACCACAATTATATTAAGGACTCATTTATTTGTTCAGATAATATTCATCACGGATATAAATTGAAACATTTTTGAAAGCAGAATTAAATTTTTTATTTTATTGAAAGATAATATTCAATTCTCTATTTTAAACAAATAGTGATGTGAAGCTTTCTAATTTCATAAATTATATTTTAATCAACTTAAGATACCTGTTGGATTTGATGTAATTGGAGTTGTCAAATTAGGACTTCCCACAGAAATCAACATAACATCATCGTTACTAAAATGATAAAGAAAATTAAAAACAAAAATAAACTAAACATGCATTATCAGGCTGAAACATGTAATCAATGGTTAGAATTCTCCTGACTTAACATTTCCTAACTGACACGTTTTACTGTAACAGTTGTGGTGGGGAACTGGAGATAAAACCAAATACCCAAGAAATCCCGTGTCTTGCCAGTTACATGACCAAAAGTGTCCAATAATGGATCCTTAAAACTTACTAGAGACCCATTTACAATGAATCCAAATATATGCCCTAAAAGCATACAGTGTACATAAATGTACAAAATATACAAAAGTCACTCTAGTACATACACCTGCCGTGATGAAAATGAAAAGTATAACTGAAAAAAACCCAGTAAGTCACTTCGACTCTTACAGAGGACTGTGACAAATAAGGCTATTAAAGAATTAGTCCTGCCATGATTCTATGTTTAAATTGATTATATCACTATAGTAGAAATATTGACCACACATTTACTAAACTAAGAAAGATGGTAAATGACGCTCGTCATGGTTATTGCTTCCATTTGACCCTGACTCCACTTTCATGAGTTTGATATTTAAATCAGAGTCTTTAAGATCTTGACACAAATTTCATTGAGCCCATAAAATTGCTAGATGAATTTTCTATGCACAGTTATACCCCTTTCTTATAGATGTTTTTAATTTTTAGCATTTGTATTTAGGTCTATGATTCATTTTAAATTATTTTTGTGTATGGTGTGAGTTAAGAGGGGAGGTTCACTTTTCCCCTCTGGCTATTCCTGCAACAGTTGTTGACTATTTTTTCTCCAATAAATTACCTTGGCCTCTTTGTTGAAGACCAATGGATGATATAAAATAGTCTCTAAGCTGGCCACCAATTTATAGGCCTATCCTAAGACAACACCATTGTCTTAATTACTATAACTTTATAGAAGGGTTACATTTAGGTCGTGTATGTCTTCCATCTTTGTTCTTCTAACACTGCTTTCATCTTCTAGGTCTTTGGCATTTCACATAAGTTTTCAATCAGCTTGTTACTTTCTATAAAAAAAAGGCTGCCAGGATTTTGATTGAGATTGCATTAAATGTACAGAATGATTTGGGTGAAGTGACATTAATAATGAACTTTCCCATATACTTACTGTCCCTAACCAACCTCCCCAGCCACGCGTCCCCACCAAAATCCTCTAGCACAGTGGTATGCGTGTTCCAAAGGGTAAACCTACACTGACACCTCATTACCATGATCAAAGCCCACCGTCTACGACGGAGTTCACCCTTAGTGGTGTACGTTCCACACACTTTGACAAATATATAATGATATGTGTCCATCGTTATAGTATCACGCAGAATAGTTTCACTGCCCTAAAAATCCCCGTGCTCTGCCTATTCATCCCTCCTCATTGGCCCCTGGCAGTATTTGATCTTTTTACCGTCTCCATTGTTTCACCTTTTCTGGGGTGTCGTGTAGTTGGAATCATACAGTTTATAGCCTTCTCAGACTAACTTCTTTCATTTAGTAATATGCATTTAAGTTTCCTCTGCGTCTTCTCATAGCTTGAAAGCTCATTTCTTTTATAGTACCGAATAATATCCCATTGTCTGAATGTAATGGTTTATTTATTCATTCACCTACTGAAGGACATCTTGGTTGTACCCACATTTTGGTAATTATAAATAAAATTACATTGTATATGATTCTATTTTCTCTTCTTTCTTACCTATCAATTATATTTCTTTTTTAGGTGGTTCCCTAAAGTCTACAATATAAATTTACAACTAATCCAAGTCAACTTTCAAATGATACTATCATGCTTCACAAATAGTGGAAGTACCTTACAATAACAAAATATTCCTAATTTCTCCTACCTGTTCCTTATATCATTGCTGCTAATCATTTCATTTAAACACACACACACACACACACACACACACACACACACACACATAAATACACTCTTGCTATTATTTTGAACAAACTTTCAAATCAATTAATAAGAGAAATAAATTTCTATTTTCACTCATTCCTTCTCCAAAGATCTTCTTGTCTTTATGTAGATCTGATTTTCTGGCTCATTTTCCTTCTTTGTGAAGAATTTTTACCACTTCTCGGAAGGCAGGTCTACAGGCAACAAATACCCTAAATTTTTGTTTGTTTGAGAATGTCTGTATTTCTTCTTCACTTTTGAAGGACAATGTCACAGATAGTAAAGAATTTTAAGCTGGTGGTTTTGTTCTCTCAATACTTTAAAATATTTCACTCCACCCTCTTCTTGCCTGCATAGTTTCTAAGGAGAGGTTGGATGTAGTTCTCATCTTTGCGCCACTATGGGTAAGGTGTTTTTTCCTCTGGCTTCTTTCAAGATTTTATCTTTGATTTTCTGAATTTTAAAGATCATATGCCAAAATGTAGTTTTGTGGTTATCTATCCTGCTTGGGGTTCTCTGAGCTTGGTATTTAACATCAGTTTGGGGGAAATTCTTAGTCATTATGGCTTCAAACACTGTTTTTGTTTCTTTCTTTCTGCAAGCCCCCCCCCCCTTCTGGTGTTTCCATTATGCTTATGCTATTCCCTTTGTAGTCTGTCCCACGTTCTTGGATATTTTTGTTGTTGTCTTTTCTTCTCTTTACTTTTCTGTTTTGAAGTTTCTGTTGTCAGACTCTCAAGCTCAGTCATGCTTTCCTCAGAGTATCTATTCTAATAAGTCCACCAAAGGCATTCTTCATTGTTACTGTTTTGATCTCAAGCATTTCCATTTCTCTGCTGACTTATCCACCTGTTTTTGCTTTTTTTTCTACTTTTTTTCATTGAAGCCCTTAGCAAATAATTTTTCAAAATTCCTGGTCTGATAAGTTGAACATTTCTGTCATATCTGACTCAGCTTCTGATGCTTAGTCAGTCTCTTTAAATCATGTTTCTTACCTTTTAGTACGTCTTGTGATTTTTTGTTGAGTAGTGGACATGATGTAGTGGGTAAAAGGACCTGTGATAAACAAGCCTGTAGTAATGCAGGGGTTCCACTAGTCCAATGATTAGCTACTAGTCTTCTAAGTAAGCCTGTGCCCTGGAGTGTGAACTTCACTAGCACTTCTCAGTCACCCACCCCCTTCAGGTGGGACAGATGGCCGGATTCGCTAGCTGTGGGTATTCACTTCCTCCATATGGAAAGCTAGAGGGAGCAGGAG
This sequence comes from Ursus arctos, assembly GCF_023065955.2. Taxonomy (NCBI): domain Eukaryota; kingdom Metazoa; phylum Chordata; class Mammalia; order Carnivora; family Ursidae; genus Ursus; species Ursus arctos. The sequence continues at coordinate 73,875,042 of NW_026622874.1, read as the reverse complement.
TTGGGATTTCATTCCCCCAGGTAGGTTAAGTTCTAGTAGTAGTTTCTCCCTAGGACAGGCCTTGTGAAGTACAGAGTGGTCTGGTATATTTCAAAAGGTTCCTTTTGCCAACTGGCTGCTTGCTGCAAGCATGAAGGGATTTTTCTCCAATATTCACTGTCAGGAACTGCTAGAGCTCCTGGAGGGAAAATACAAAATTATGGCCTCTCCCCGGAGTTTTTAACTCTTGATTTGTCTATTCTGAGCCTCCAGCAGTTACAGTTTATGTTTTCCTAAACTGGCACTGGTTCCCAAGGAAGCTTCTGCTTCTGGGTTTCTGCTCCACTTCCCGAATGCTGTGATTACCATTTCTGCCTGTTTGTCTCTCCAATTTTGCGGGGGGGGCAGTATTTTGCTCTGTGACCTTACTTCTCTAATGGATCTAAGAAGAGGTGTTGATTTTTTTCAGTTTGTTGAGCTTTTTACTGGTTAGAATGGAGTGATGACTCCGTACGTGCTGGATCACAAATCTGAAATCTTCTTGTAGTTCTGAAGTTAGGTCTTACAGATATTTTGGCAACCTTATCCCTTTGTGTATCATGTTCTTTGACATTATTGTACATAATATTGATTTTAAATTTGAAATTCCAACTGTTTGTTGACTGTATTCAGAACACTATAAACGCATGATTTATATTATATACACAACACATACTACAGAGGAACAGCATGATATACACACACATATACCCTATAGAGAAGCACAGAAAAATATTTTCTATTACCCACGTATTTATAACATCCAGCACTCTTCATCTCTTTTCCTATGCAGAGATCCAAACTTCCATCTGGTTTTATTTTCCTTCTGCCTGTAAAACTTCCTTTAACATTTCTTACAGTGCAGATCCACTGCTGATATGTTTTCCATGCCCCCCCCACTTTTTTTTTAGTATGAAAATGTCTGTTTTCCCCTAATATCTGAAAGATATTTTCACAGAGTATAGAAATTTTAATGGATAGTTTTTCTTTCAACATTCTAGAGAGGTCTCTGCATTTCAAAACTTGAGCAATGTCTTTTAGTTTGCGTAGTGCATAGCGAGAAGTCTCCTGATCTGTTTTGTTGTTGTTCCTTTCTATGTGACGAGTCTTTTCTCTCTGGCTGCTTTGGAGATTTTCCTGTCACTACTGACTTTCAGCAATCTGATTATGATGTGGTTTTCCTTTATGCTTCTCAACTTTTTTTTTTTAAACATTTATGGGTTTTGAATTTTCACCAAATTTGGAAAAATTTTAGATGTTACATCTTTCCTCCCTCCCCCATCACGGTCTAGTGAAACTCAATGATATATATATTAGACTGCTTGACACTGTTCCAAAGGTCTCTGATGCTCTGTTCATCTTCTTTGTTAGTCTTTTTTCTCCCCATCCCTTTGTCTGAACAATTTCTATTGCTATTCCACTGTCTTTTTAAAAATCAACGATTACCTACTTTGTTGTTAATCCTAATCGATGTACTCTTCACACTTCAGTTATTGTCTTTTTCCTTTCTAGAAGTTCAACTTGGGGTTTTTTTGGTTTTTTTTTTTTTTAACTGCCATTTTCACATTTTTCTTCATATTGTTGGGACATGAACACTAAATCGATAATAGCTGTTTTATGTTTTTGTTGTCCATCAAACATATTGTTTCTAGGTCTGTTTCTAGCATTTCAGTTTTCTCCTTGCTATGAATTATATATTTTGCTACTTTGCATGTCTGGTAATTTATGATTAGATGTCAGACATTGTAAAATTTACACTGTTGAATGATGGATGTTTCATTCTTTCAAAGAGTGCTGGACCATGGGTGCCTGGGTGGCTTAGTTGGTTAGGTGTCTGCCTTCGGCTCGGGTCATGATCTCAGGGTCCTGGGATCGAGCCCCGAGTTGGGCTCCCTGCTCAGCAGGGAACCTGCTTTTCCTTCTCCCTCTGCCTACTGCCCCCCCCTCCTTGTGCTCTGTCAAATAAATAAAATCTTAAAAAGAAAAGAAAGAGAGTGGCGGACCATTCTGGCATATACTTAAATGACTCAGGATTACTTGCATCCTTTGTGTCCTTTTAGCTTTCTGGGAATAGGCCCACTGCAGTTTTTAGTCTCGGACTAAGCCAGCCTCACTACAGCTGCACCCACCTAAGGACCCTCTACCTGTTGTTCCATATTATCAGTTTCTTCATTATAGCCAGTGGGAAAGCAAAATGTTCCCAGCCCTGCACAATATCTAAAAAATGTTTGGTCTTCTTTTCAATGGTTCTTTCCCAAGCCTCTTGCTGTTTCACCCCTTTTCATGCAGAGATCTGCATTCAGCCAATGATTCAAGAGGTTCCCTGCGCAGATCATCAGAGCTCTATCTTTACACAGCTTGCCTTCTGCATTGTTCTGCCCCACAAATTCTAGCCAACTCAAACTCCCCAATCTCTGATCTAAATGTAGCAAGACCTCTAGAGGCTGTGTGGGCTCCTCCTGCCCCAGCCCTTTACCTGCACAATGCCTCCAGGCAGTAAGCTTGAACAATGGTAGGGTGCATTTCACCTGTTTCCCTTCTCCCAGGGAGGGGGTCTCGTGCTCCCTGTTGAACAATGTCCGCACACAATTCTTCTTTTTTAGTTTGGTTTTCTGCTTGTTGACAACAAAAGAACAATTCCTGTAGCAATTAATACTTCCCGGGCAGAAGCAGACATTTCCTACACATTTTAGTTTTGTGAAATCAACTGGTTTTCATGCACATTTTAGAAGATTTATTCTAAAAAAAAAAAAATTCAATAATTTTTTTCCAAATTTATCAAGAGATTCTAATAGCCATTATTTCTGAGTTCAGTAAACAAAAACAAATGTTCAGATCGAAATTTTATCGAGAATATTTCGTTCTATTCTTTTTTGGTCTCTAACAAAACTTAGAAAGTTTATTTTGTATGTATTTTTTTCTACTAGTAATAGTCATCATAGATTGATAACTATATTTATTTTGTTGCTTAACTGTAAGCAATTCTTTTCAGGTGTTCATTACACTAGAGTCAAAATCTCTTATCAATCTCAAAATTCTTCATTTAACATTTCTAAAATATTTCTAATTAAAAAAAAAGGTTTATGTATTTAAGAAATCTCTACCCTCAAGGTGGGGCTCGAACTCATGACCCCCAAGATCAAGAGTCACATTCACATGCTCCTCTGACTGAGCCAACGAGGCATCCAACCAGGCGTCCCGATATTTCTAATATTTTAAGTATTTCTCCTTGCTGCTATAGTACAGCAAATATAGCATTATTTAGGAGTTTAAAAAACCGCAGAAAGACTTTAAAAAGCAGAGTGGAATTTTTGGCTTTCTCATTGGGCTGAGGTGGTAAAGATTGTGATTTGGAACCCACCAAGGTGGAGGGACCGTAGTGAACACGCCAAGCTTTCAGCTGGGAGTCCATAGAGGTCTATGTCTTAAGAGCCACAGTGAACTAACTAGAATAGAAGGATCCTTACCACATTAACAGGCCTCAATTTATACCATTCCCTGAGTAGATGAGGTGACCAGGTCCTACTCAGCCGGAGAGAATGAACCTTGTGTACAGTAAGATGATTTTATTCCAGAGCCTCACCAATTTTTCAGAAATTATCAAGCAGGCTAAAAGACAGAACCAAATAAGCAGAAACTGACAGAAAAACAACAGGAACAGTTACATAGATGATCCAGATGCTGGGGTTAAAAAACAAGGACATTAAAAGAACTATGATTAATATTTTTAAGAATATTGAGGAAAGATGGATATAGTTAAAACCAGATGGAACATTCATCAGGAAAGTAGAAACTGAAAAAAAGACTACAATGAAATTAAGAAGTCAATTCATAGAAAGGCACTATCACAAAAGGGGAAAGACTTGGAGTGGAAAAAGATATTTATAGTAAACATATCTGATAAAACAACTTACAACAGGCAACTCCAAGGGAAAACATGCAAAAATCTTAGAGAAACTTCATAAGAGGTATCAGAATGGCTAACTAACATAAAAATGTGCTTAACTGCATTATTAGAAGGAAATACAAATTAACACCAATACCTGATGCTAGAAACATACCAACGTGGCTAAAGCAAAAAAGGCAGGTATTATCAAGCGATGGCAAGGCTATGTTAGAACGAAAACCTCATTATCCTTCCCCCCAGTGGGAATGTAGCTTTGGTATGACCTCCTTGGTGAAGTGTTTGGTAATATCTATTAAGCCTGAAAATACATCTACTCTATGACCTACCAATTCCATGTCCAGGCAAATGTCCAACAGAAACGTATGTACATTCACCAAAAGACACATAAAGGAATGTTCATAGCAGCACTACTCATAATTTCCCCAATCTGCAAACAACCCAGATGCCCATCAACAGCTGTGAAGAAGTAAACTGAGGTATGTTCGTGTGAGGAGCACGACAGCTCCGAGAATGAATAACCTATTGCTGCTAAGCGACAGCAGATGACCCTCACAACACAAAATGCTGGGCAAGAGACAAGACACCAGAGTTCGTTGAGTAGGACTCCTTTTATACAAATGTGAAAACCAAACAGAAACAACTTGCGGTGTTAAAAGTTCAGATAGCGGTTACTTAGGTTGGTGTGGTAGGGGTGGGATTGATTAGTGACTAGAGGTGAGGCGTGAGGCAGACTAGATACCACCGATTTGATCTGGGAGATATTTACAAAACGTGTTTGTCAAAATTTGCCAAGCAATACACTTTTTGTTTGTGCATTTCTCAGTGGGCATTATGTCAATTAACTTAATTTAAAAAATTATATATATATATATATGGGGTGTGTTTGTGTATGTAAAGTTGTTCATACTTACCCCAAGAAATTAATCTATCTGCAAACTAAAGATAGAAATTCTGTGAGCATTTAATGATACATTACTTTTATAAAATTGTTCCACTGATTGCTACCAATGATGGCTGGTTTTCTTTTTTTTTAAGATTTATTTATTAATTTTAGAGACAGAGAGCAAGCGGGGAATGGGGGGGACAAAGGGAGAGGGAGAGAGAGAATCTCAGGCAGACTCCCTGCTAAGCTTGGAGCCCAATGGGGGGCTAGATCCCACGATCCTGAGATCATGACCTGAGCCAAAATCAAGTCAGATGCTTAACCAACTGAGCCACCCAGGTGCCCCAACCGTGGCTGTGTTTTAAATGAACCATATCTGGGAGGAAAACTGGAGACACTGATGACCTTCATGTCCATCTGGATATATGTAACTTACGTTCTTACCTTAGAGAAAAATTTGTGTCTAAAATTAGTAATTACAATTCTCCAGATAAGGTTAAAATATAGTAATTTAAGGTCATGGGTACTGGAGACAAACTTGCCTGGGTCTAAATCCACTGGTGGCTTTAATGGCTTCGCCACTTACTAGCTGAGTGTTTTGGGGGCAAGAAACTCTGCCTTGGTTTCTTCATCTATAAAAGAGGGAGAAGTTTCATAAGATTAAATTAATGTTAATGAAGAATGAGTAGGAAGGAGCACCAGCAACACTGTGGAAATTTCTTAAAATATTGTGGCTGGTAACTGCTCTTCCTCTTTGATCTCTACAAATAGTTCTTCACCTGAAGCTCAATGCCAGACTTATGCTTCAGACATAATTGATGTTTCATTCAATCAACATTGGTGAAACAGTCCGTCCCTGGGTGCCTTATACCTTGATGCTTCCTTCATCTTTGGAAATGATTGCACATAAAGGCATTTTCTTCCTGTTTAAGCAAGTTCCTTTTCTTGAAACTTGTGTTGTGGTCCATAAGGCTTCTCTTCTATGAGCTTCTTCAGCTCAGCAGTTACTGCCTTCCCCTTTTCCTACACATTCTCAAAAGAAAAATGTTTGAACTTCTAAATCCAACCATTACTACAGACACAAAGTTGTGGCACTAATTCTTTTTTTTTTTTTTTAAAGATTTTATTTATTCATTTGACAGGATAGAGACAGCCAGCGAGAGAGGGAACACAGGCAGGGGGAGTGGGAGAGGAAGAAGCAGGCTCATAGCGGAGGAGCCCGATGTGGGGCTCGATCCCAGATCGCCGGGATCACGCCCTGAGCCGAAGGCAGACGCTTAACCGCTGTGCCACCCAGGCGCCCCTGTGGCACTAATTCTTTCGATGCTTGGGGTTAACAGAAAAAAACACTTATAAAACCTCCTAGCTTTCTCTAGAGCTGTAATAGCAGTGAGAACAACATGTTTTTGCTCTCTTTTTAAAAGTTCCTTTATTTTCTTAAATATTTTTTGAAAATTTTTAAATAAACTCTACGTATAAAGAAGTATATAAGCTGCTACGTCGAACAGCTACGATGGAGCCCCCTACACCTGAACAATTTGAGAAGTTATTATTTTTAAAAATGTTAAGAAATGTAACTTTATGTATTTGCATGACATATATCTGTTTGAAGACACCAGAAAGCGGTGGTAGAAGCTAGGACTTAAGGAACTAAGCTCCCAGAGAGAAAGAGGGTATACAGAAGTGGGCTAGACACTTGCCACTGGTGCTCCTCTTACGGCATCTGTCAACTAAACATTCAGGAGTACTGAAAAGCCAAGCAGAAGGTGGCTGATATCACAGTGGACAGTACTCGGGAGATAAAAATTGGAATATACACCCAGCAACAGAGGGGGAACCACAGGAAACACCTGTCTTTCTGGAGGAAGTCTTAGAGGGCTCTGCCAGAGGATGGAGTAAAAATCAGAACAGACCAAGTCTTATAAAGGCTGCAAAGAAGCCTCCGTTCTGCTCAATTCCTGGTTAGATTAAAGTATGTCATTTAATGTAATGGCTGAAAATATAAGCATTTATTATCTCAGTTTCTGTGGGTACTACAGTATGGAGCAGTACAGTTGGGGGTTTTGGCTCAGGATCTGTCATGAGGCTACAGTCAGGATGACGGCAGCAGCTGCAGTCATCTGAAGGCTCAACGAGGGCTGAAGGTCCTGCTTCCAAAATGGTTTACTCACATGGCTGTTGGCAGGGTGCCTCACCATGTGGGATTCTGCACAGGCTGCTTGATGTCCTCTAGTAAACTATGCTTGTTGCCATGTTAATATGGCAGTAAACTTGCCCCAGAGCAAGCAATCCAAGAGAAAGAAAGGAAGCTATGATGCTTTTTATGATCTAGTTACATATTGCCACTTTTGCCATATTCTATTTGCTGTCACTAAGTATAGCCCAACACAAAAATCAAACTCTACTTTTTTAAAGGAAGAGTATATCAAAGAATGTGTGCCTATATTTTAAAACCATCAACAGAGCCTATGTCCCTCTCTCTGCGGCCTGCCAGAGTACAGGGTGAATCTACTCTGATGGAAGAGAACATCATTTAGAATCTCTACAATTTTCAATACACAGTGTCCGAGATTCAAACAAGTAATTAGCAGTTATAATAAGAAACAGGACAAAGATTAAAGAACAGCAAATAGAAACAGAACTCAAAGTGACCTGGATACAAGGGTCACAAGAAATGGATCAGAAAATGACAGTGATTAAAATGTTCAACACATGGGGGCGCCTGGGTGGCACAACGGTTAAGCGTCTGCCTTTGGCTCAGGGCGTGATCCGGGTGTTGTGGGATCGAGCCCCACATCAGGCTCCTCCACTATGAGCCTGCTTCTTCCTCTCCCACTCCCCCTGCTTGTGTTCCCTCTCTCGCTGGCTGTCTCTATCTCTGTCAAATAAATAAATAAATTCTTAAAAAAAAAAAAATGTTCAACACATGGACAAGACGAAGAATTTCACCAGAGAATCTCTATCTGTAGAAAAGAATACAACAACGGCGAGCCTGCGTGGCTCAGTCAGCTAAGAGTCCGCCCGCCTCCTGATTTCAGCTCAGGTCATGATCTCAGGGCTGTAAGATCGAGATCCATGTCAGGCTCAGCTCTGGGTGTGGAGCCTGCCTAAGATTCCCTCGTCCCTTCTCCCTTTGTCCCCCCCGCCCCATGCATGCACACGCCCTTTCTCTCTAAAAAAATAAAAAGAATAAAATGGAAAGGGGTAACCGAAAATTAAGCAAACCGAAATTAACAATTCCATACATGGGTTTAACAGCCACTTGGATCCAGCTGAAGAGAGGATTCATCAACTGGAGAACAGTTTGTAGAAAACATCCAGACTGAAGGATGGTGTGTGGGGAAGCATGTAACTGGAATACTGAAGGGGAGAAGAGACGGAATGGTGCTGAAGGAAAATCTGAAGAGAGAACGGCTAAGAATTTTCCAAAGATAATGGAAGACATAAAACCAGATTCATGAACAACGTGAGCCCCAATCAAGATAACTTAAAAAACAAACCCTAAACCCAAGCCCCCACAGCTAGCATCGTATAGTATACTAATGAAAACCGAAGTGAAGGAGGAGGTCTTAAAAGCAGAAATACGGGCATTATCTTCAACGAAGCCACAATAAGACTGAAGCTAACTTTTCAACAGAAATTACAGAAATCAAAAGACATGTAATGACATCTTGAAAGTTCTGAAAGGAAATAACTACCTACAATTCAATACTCATGTTAAAGTATCCTTTAAAAAAAAGACAAAATGGAATTATTTCCAGACCAAAAAAACCTGACAGACTTTATCTTGAGCAAAACTAAAAAAAGAAATAACAACGTTCTTCAGGCAGAAGGAAAACTTTCCCAGGTAGAAAGGTGGAAATATAGGCAGAAATGAAGAGCAACAGAAGGGGTAAATAGGTGGATAACTCTAAATGAATAATGACTGTACAAGATAGTGGTATCATCTTGTGAGACTTAAAATACAGCTGACCTTGAACAACAAGGGTTTGAACTGTGCAGGTCCACTTACACATGAGTTTTCTTCAATAAATAAGGTATAATACTCTTAAGTGTATTTTCTCTTATGATTTTTAATAATCTTTTCTCTAGGTATCCTTATTATAAGAATATAGTATATAATATACAGCATATACAAAATGTTTAACTGACTGTTTATGTTATCAGTAAGGCTTCCAGTCAACAGTAGACTATTAATAGTTAAATTTGGGGGGAGTCAAAAGTTATGCATGAATTTTTGACCATGAGGGGTCAATGCTCAATGACATTGTTCGATGGTCAACTGTAATGTGAAATTAAAATTTGTGAAAACACAAAAGATGGAGGGGGAGCGGTAAATGTTATAGGATTCTAAGGTCAAGCGTTACCTACAAAATGGCAAAAGTAGTAATTCCTATTGGATTCTAATTGCTAGAGCCAAGAATCCAAATCATGATTTTTAGGACAATTTCTAAAGAAATAATAAAAGATGTGTAATTAACAAGGTAATGGGGAAAGAAAAAAAAAGGATTAATTCAAAAGAAGGCTGAAATAGACACACAGACACATATAGGGGAAAGGCCCATAAAATAGATGGGATAAAAGAAAACAAGTAGTTCTGAACTCACATATTTCAGTAGGATTACACCAAACATAAACTAAATTTTCTAATGAATAGATAACTATTTCCGAATTGGATTAAAAGCACATGCGTAGTTTAATAAATAATTATTAGGCATGTAGCCACCACTCAGGTAAAATCATTTTATATGACCAGCACTTCAGAAACCCACATGCCTCTATCCTGTATCCCACATCTCCTCCGTAAATAGCATCTGTAGTGCTAATTTCTTTGTTTTAGTCTTTAGATTTACCATCTACCCTTGATTTCCTGTATAATTTATTTTTTTTCTGGCTATCTCTGACCCTTATTGGAATGGAGTCCTACTGTTTGAGTCTGCTTTTCCAGGATATTTTTGCGGGAGTTAACTCGTTCTGCTGCATGTGACTGCAGTTCTTCCACTGCCACTAATATACAGAATTCCACTGTATGGATTTACTGGAGATGGGCTTTTTGTCCTTCTAATTTTCAAAGATTATGGAAAATGCTAATACACATGCCTCCACATATATCCTCGTACACCCTTAGAGGGCACGTATCAAAGGATGGGGCTGTGAGGTCAAAGGATAGTCAGATCTTCAATATTTTTAGATAAGGCCAAATATTTTCTAAAGCATTATACCAATTTACTCTTCTAACAACAAAAATGTTGTTAAATAAAATCAGTTCCCTTTATTTCAAAACCTCATCAATATACCTGGTATTGTCAAATTTTAAAATGTTTTACTTCTCCTTACCGGATTATGAAAAGGTATCTCACTGGGGCTTTAATTTGCATTTCCCTGATTACTAATGTAGATGAGCACCTTTTCAGCTGTTTATTATTGGTCATTTGGAATTCCTCTTTTGTGAAGTAGATGTACAAGTCTTTAGCCCATTTTTCTTTTGTATTATCTGGCTTTTACTCATTGATTTGAAGTTCTTTCTATATACTCTGGTATTAGGTCCATAGAGGTTCTGTGTGCTGCAAGTGTCTTCTCCCACTTGATGGCCTGTCTTCTCACTAAAATTATTGTGGCTTGAGAGAAGTTTCTTTCTTTCTTTTTTTTTTTTTTTAAGATTTTATTTATTTATTTGACAGAGAGATCGGCAGCGGGAGAGGGAACACAAGCAGGGGGAGTGGGAGAGGGAGACGCAGGCTTCCCGCCGAGCAGGGAGCCCGATACGGGGCTTGATCCCAGAACGCTGGGATCATGACCTGAGCCGAAGACAGACGCTTAATGACTGAGCCACCCAGACGCCCCTTGAGAGAAGTTTCCAATTTGAATAGGGTAAAATGGATCAATTTTTTTTTTTTTATTGCAAAGGTATTTGTGTTTTAAGAAATACTTTCTTATGCCAAGTTCAGGAGGACGTTCTATATTACCTTCTAAAAGCTTTGTAATTTTCCTTTGAGTTCCTTAATCCACAGAAGATTGATTTTTATGTGCAGTCTACATAGAGATCCAATGTCTTTTCTATTTTCCTCAACATGAATAGCAAAGTAACTGCACCGTTTTCTAGAAGTCAATCATTTCCCAAATGGTGTGACATACAGTCTCCATCACATACCACATATACATATGTGCCTGGGCTTCTGGATTCTCCGTCATGCTGCTCTATTTGTCAACCACTTGAATTGAGTAATATCACATTATTCTAACTGCTGTTGTTTTGTAGTGTCCTGACATCTGATGGCAAATTCCTTCCTTTTTGTTTCTGTAGTTGATGGATATCTTGGTCTCTTAATCCACTGTATTTACATACACATTTTAGAATCGATCAGCTTGTCAAGTTCCACAAAATTACACACTGGAAAACTGACTGAAATTGCATTCTATAAATTAATTTGAACAAAAGTCAAATCATTCTATAAATACTGCATTGTTCAACCCATAAACATGTTCATTTTTCCAATGAACTCTTCCTTAATATCTCTCAAAGTTTTATAATTTTCTTCAGTTATTACATGTCTTGTTAAGTGTATTCCTAGGCTTGATACTACTGTATTGGTAGCATATCTTTTAAAAATGTCTTTTAATTCCCTAATTGTATCTCATATACAAGAATATAATTTCTTATGTATTTGAGATTGGCAATTTTATTAACTTCTTGTTAATCCTAACAATTGACCCGTAAGTTACTTTGGATTCCCTACATCATATACCTACCCCAGTCATCCAAGAACAGTAATGATATTTCTTCCTTCTTTTCCAATCCTTTCTGTATTGACCTCTTTCTCTTTCATTAGCCAAGAGATCCAGTATAATGTTAAAGTGGTGAGAGCAGGCTTCCTTCTACTTTGTATCTCAAAGGAAATACTTCTGATATTTGACCATCAGATCTGTTTTAGGGTTTTTGTAGATACTCCTTACCAGAGTAAGGAAGTTACCTCCCTATTCCAACTTTGCAAAGAATTTGTTTTTAATCATAAACAGGTTACTTTATCAAATCCTATCTCTATTGTGAGTTAATAATGATTCTTGCTCTGGCAAATTACATTAACTGATTTTTTATTATTGAACCAATCTTGTAGCATTCCTGAGACAATCTTTTATAGATTGTTGAACTTGGCTTTACTAGCATCTTGTTTAGGATATCTGCATCTATTTCATGGGTAAAAATGGACTGTAATTTTCCATTTCTGTAAAATGTTAAAATTGATTTTAATATCAGAATATCATAATTATACTAGATTTTAGTATCTACTCTCATAAAACAAACTGAAAAATATTCCCTCTTTATTTTTCTGGAAGTTTGTTTAAAACTGGTGTTGTTTCTTTCTTCCGTGTTTTATAAAACTCACCACTGAATCCAGCCATCAGGGTCAAGTTGTATACACTTGTTATTAGCATGGCTGCCTGGGACAGGTTTCATGAACTGCACGTTCTCCCTTCATTATAGCACATAAGGCAGACTGTTCATATCATAGATAGAAGCCACTGATAACTTTGGCATATTAGTAATCTACAAAATGCTATCTTAATGGGGTCTTCACTTTTTCACTTTTATCACTAGCATTTTATTTTTCTTTTTTGTCACTGAATGAGTTTCAGCACACAGCTTAAGAGTGGTAACAACAAATACCGAGATGTGACTCTTGCATTCACAAACTAAATAAATGCCTTCTTTATAGCAGCGTCCTGGCTCAAAACTAAAATGCAGGACTCAGTATCATGCAATATTAGGATTTCTTCTGAAGAGTCAAAACTGCATGTAAATTCCCCCAAATCAAGGATCTGCAAATGGTATAGATTTGTAATGTGTCTCCTTCATTTTGTGGCCTCCTTGAGTACGCATAGCGATTTGGGGAAAGGGTGGTGTTCTTCAAATAATTCCTTATTTTTGGTTATGTATTTTTCTCTTTTTAAAAGCTGGAGTATAATTTAACATATAAAAGGAAAACCTGAAGATATCTTAAGGAGTTAATGTTAAGAATAAATAAATAATACTATAAAGCTCCAAACCTTGCAAATCACCAGACCAAAGAAAAGAATCCATAAAAATGGTCCTCCCCCAATATTTGGCTAGGCAGGAATCACCAATCATGTCTCTTTGTTAAACTAAATGACTTTTTCCCTACCAGCCCTGAATCTTTAAGACTAGATCAGAGGTTAGGTGTCTTGGTTGCTTTTCGACTCAATGAGGCAAATAAATTAACCTGTTCACGGTAATATGAAGTTATCATGATTCATGACAATGCTGTCATCCTGTAGGAATCGAATACTTTTAGGCACTTTTTTCCTACTCTTACTTTCCTAGCCTTACTCTTCTCTGTAACTTTTGTAAGCCGCTGTTTTATAGGACCTTGACTTTTCCATGTTTAGAACACAAAGCACAGGAAGGATCAAGCGATCACTCCGATTACCGTACCAAAGATGGAACACACCACAACGGAAAACCCACTCCCCTGGTCGATTCAAAATTTTATTTAGTACTGTTTTTTTTTTTTTTTTTTTAAGTAAACTCTACCCCAGTGTGAGGCTCAAACCCACTACCCAGAGGATCGAGGGTCGCATGCTCTATGGACTGACCCAGGCAGGCACCCCTATTTAGTACTTTTAAAACAACGATTAAAGCTCTGGATAACTAATTCCATTCCTTCATAACAGACAAGAATGAATATGAACTTTTAAGCTGCTTCATTCTTAACTGAGAAACTGTATGTTTACAAGTACAGTTAGAGAACTTTATGCATTTTTGTAGAAAGGCCTACCTTTCCGAAACAGCCTCATCGTGATTCCTTGATAAATTAACCTTTTCATCCGCTTTTTCTAAAGGGTTGGAAGGTTCAGAGCTCACAGAAGTCTGTCGTTCATCGGGACTACTGATTGACTCTGGATTCTTTTCCAAATTCATGGTCTCTGAATTTGTAACCTGTTAATTGGGTGAAGAAAAAGCAGTTAAAGGGAGTGTTACCATTTGTGTTCTTCCACACAAAATTGATAGGTAAAATTTCACTTGGAAAATGTTCTCAAAATATTCTTGAATACATATGGCAAAACATATGTTAAATTATATGTATTTCAATGGCACATGACAATGCCTGCAGTGTCTTTGCCAAAATGAATTTTAAAAATACCTCTAAGAAATAAAAATAATGATAGTACAAATCAACTTCCTAGCTTGGGTGAAAAGGAAAAACACACAGCTAAGAACTTAGACAACATTTTATTCCTATTAGACTAAGTTTTAGGAACTCAGAAACATTAGACTGTAACAAGCACACTTTTACTTTCATCACACACCTAATAATGGTGAAGAGAAGAAATAAATCCAATTTCCAACTTCTTCTTACAGTTGATGAGCTTTGTTTAAAACTTGGAAGTTGAAACACTTAGACCATGCTTTGGTTGAGAATGTGCAGTTTAAAAAAAATATGTCTATATTAATGCAGAAGGGTCAAACTGACTGCCCAACTCATGAGCTTTTCTGGTGGATAACATGAACAAAGATGCCCATAGGCAAAGGCAGAATTCTGAAATGTTATTACGGTTGCAGATTCTTTATGTAGAAATAGGTTCTAACAACATTTGGAAAACAATAGCAAAAAATATTTGGTATCCTTTCAGTTCCAGGACAAAGTGGCTCACTTTCCCCTGCTACTCTCATCTAAGCATAATGAAAAACCCTGGAGATAATTCAACAGATAAACACAAAATGCCTCTGAAAGGTGGCAAGAAAAGGCCAGGATGCCTGAGGATCTTGAGATTGCAGACAGAAAGCACAGTGAGCTCCCTCAGTGTTCTTTTATTATCCATATATCCTACACAATGGGTGCCACAAATGCCAGGGACTCGTCCTTCTCCCCAGGCCTAGAGCAGGGGTGGCTGAACCTCTACTCCACACCTGCAAAATCAGCAGCCATACTGGGGCAGCAGTGGACCTAACTGGCTGCAGTCACCGTATTGGCAAAGCCCAGCCAGGGACCAAACCCCAGGACTCCACAGCTGAAACAGCAGTGAGACTATCATCCCTCATTTGGGACAGCCATGGGCAAGGATTACTGAAGCATCAGCGTTGCTGGCAGGGCTACATCCTTTCTGGAGGCTTCAGGGGAGTGTTTCCTTTTTTCCAGCTTCTAGAAGCTACCAGAATTCCTTGGCGCATAGCCCCTTCCTCCTTCTTCAATGCAATCATTCCAACCTCTGCTTCCATTGTCCCATCTCTTTCTTCTGCCTTTGACCTTCCTGATTCCTTTTTGTAAGGACCCTTGTGATTACACTGAGCCCACCAGGATAATTTCCCCATCTGTGAGCTTCTTTTAACACAAAAAGTAACATAGGGTTCTGGGGGTTAATTCATGGAAATCTTTTGTGGGTCATTATTCACCATTATCAACCACTGTGGCAAAATTAACACAAAAGTGACATTTATACAACATTACATCCAACATTCAAGTGTACATGGAACATTCACCAAGGAAGGGAAAGCATATCTTGGGCTATAAAGTAAGTGTCAACTCTCAAGACAGAAATTTTACACAGTATGTTCTCTGATCAAAATGAAATTAGATATCAATAAAAATAAGATACTTAGAAAGGTCCCAAATGTTTGGAAATTAAACACACACTTCTAAATAACCCATGGGTCAAAGAATAATACCACAAGAGAAGTTATAAATTATTTTCAACTAAAGAAAACCAAATGGGCACCTAGGTGGCTCAGTCGGTTAAGCATCTGCCTTCGGCTCAGGTCATGATCCAGGGGTCCTGGGATCGAGTCCCCCATTGGGCTCCCTGCTCAGCCGGAGTCTGCTTCTCCCTCTCCCTCTGCCCATCCCTCTGCTTGTGCTCTCTTTCTCAAATAAATAAAATCTTAAAAAAAAATACAGTACATCAAAGATTATAATCTCTGTAGTCAGAAGTGCAATGTCCAGGGGTGCTCGAATGGCTCAGCTGGTTAACTGTCTAGCTCTTGGTTTCAGCTCAAATCATGATCTCATAGGTCATGAGACTGAGCCCCAAATTGGGCTCCATGTTCACCGGGGATGAGATGCTCTCCCTCTGCCCCTCCCCCCACTCAGACATGCTCATGCACTCTCTCTAAATAAATAATTTTTAAAAAGATTTTATTTATTTGTCAGAGAGCAAGCACAAGCAAGGGGAGAGGCAGGCAGAGCAGGCAGAGGGAGAAGCAGGCTCCTCACTGAGCAAGGAGCCCCATGGGGAACTCGATCCCAGGACCCCGGGATCATGACCTGAGCCAAAGGCAGCCACTTAACCAACTGAGCCACCCAGGCGTCCCTCTAAATAAATAAATTGTAAAAAAAAAAAAAAAAAAAAAAAAAAAAGTACATCTAATCACTGAGAAGATGCTTAGAAAATGCTTGGGAAAGCAGTGCTTAGAAGGAAATTCAAAGCTTTAAATGCTTTCTAGTAGAAAAGAAGATTAAAAATTAATGTTCTTTCTCTCTTAAGGACCTGGAAAAAGAATAAGTTATATCCAATGTAAGTAAAAGGAAAGGAATTATAAAAAACAGAAAAGAGACAAGGAAGAGAGACTAAGATTTTTAAAACCCTAGTCAAGACTGATCAAGAAAAAAAACAGATTATTGGTATCAGAAATGAAACAGTATATCACTCTAGATCTACAAATATTAAAAGGGCAGAAAAATTTTGTCAATAATTTGTCAACAAATTCAACAACTTAGATAGAAGAGACACATTTTTTGTGAAGATAACTTTCAAAACTGATATGAGAGGAAATAGAAAAATCCAAATTGCCCCTTACCTATTAAGGAATTGAATTTCAAGAAAAAGTCTTCCTACAAAGAAAGCTCCTTGCCCAGATAGTCTTCAGAGATGGATTCTATCAAACATTTAAGGAAGTAAAAAGATCTTACACAGACTTTCAGAAAATAGGGGACGGAATGCTTCCCAATTCATTTACTGAGGCTAGCATAAATATGACACACCAAAGCAACTAGACTGCAAGAAAAAAGTCAGTGAATGTATACTGAAGACTATATTCAAATTTTACATAGAAAATATAAATGGATACCAAACTCTAATGATACCCCTGCTGCTGCAAAGTGCATTTTGATACAAAAAAATAGTATTTATGAATGTACCTAATATAAAGATGGCTTAGGAGATGAACAGACAGGTATAGGACAAAAATAAACATATTAAAATAGTAAAGGTAGAATTTAGGTGCTCTGTATACAAATGTTCCCTGTAAAATTTTGTCAGCTTTGCTGTAGTATCTGTTTGAAACTTTTTATCATGAGAAAACAGTGGGGTCACAAATCACCCCGCTACTCACTCGATGAAAGACATGCAAGTAGCACTGACTTCTGGCCACCTGAGGGCATCCTCTCCAGAGCCAGCCTCACAGGGACATTCTAAATATAAATTTTTCTTGGGGCGCCTGGGTGGCACAGCGGTTGGGCGTCTGCCTTCGGCTCGGGGCGTGATCCCGGCGTTGTGGGATCGAGCCCCACATCAGGCTCTTTCGCTATGAGCCTGCTTCTTCCTCTCCCACTCCCCCTGCTTGTGTTCCCTCTCTCGCTGGCTGTCTCTATCTCTGTCGAATAAATAAATAAAATCTTTAAAAAATATATATATATAAATTTTTCTTTAAAGCCTTCTTCGTTTGGAAATATATTTCCTATCTTAAAATCCAACTACCTATAATGGTGGATCAATGAGGCAATTAAAACTTGCATGCGTTTATACCAACCTTACAGGCTGTGTTACTGGTTAGTACATTTGGTTCCAAGCAATTCTTTTGAGATTGCAATACTGCTTTAATACGTCTTTGAAGTTTTGATATTTTTGCCTAGAAGAAAAAGAGAAAAACACATACAAAACCAGAGTACTAAATAATATATAGAGGTGGAGGGAAAACTATGTATCTGCCAAACCAGTCTCGTAAGACTTAGGCATCCACACAAATAAATGAGAAATTCTTATATAAGCAAAGATTTACGTCATGTTTGATGCCAGTATGACATACAAGAATGGAAGATAAAAACATCAAACTTTTAATTGAGCCACAATAAAATTAATGTTGGTAGAAACACCAATCAGCAAGTAACCCTAGAAGATTAGAACAAAACAAAAACCCCGGGACGAACACACTGTACAAGCTCTAATACAGAATATATTTTGAATTAAAAGAAACTGCCCATATATTAAGCCTGTCAATTGACAGAGAATAACTGATAACAGAAGAACACAGAATAATATTTCCAAAAGTATTTCACAAGGGCCAATATTGCTAATAAACTCTACTACCTACGGAACAGTACATCAGGCTTGTGCTCAAGGATCAGACTTGGGTCTGTTTTCTTGTTTTCCTTTCCTAACCTGTAAAATATCACCAAATTCTACTTGAAAAGAAATCAAATGAAATGAGAAACTTACGAAGAGTTCATCAGCTATTGCTTCATGCTTATTCCTGCACTGCGTCTTCCCAATGCGTTCGGTCAATTCTTTCAGCTTATTATCAAATAGTTTGTAATTTATACTACAGATCTCCTGTCGAATCAAATGTTTGACCTAGAATTTTAAAATAAAAACCAGAACACCCCACATTTCAAATTTAAAAGCAATTTTATTTTCTACTCCTTAAAAATAGCTTTGTTCTTTTCTGGATTTACTGTAACCGATAAAATATACATTTTCACATTTTTATGTTTATATTTATATTACCAGAAATTTGAATATCAAATTTAGCAAAACACACCCAGTATCTAAATATATGGATATGTCAGAACATAAATTTTATTCTCCCAGGGCTAATTTTCATTTCCTACAGTTTCAGCTGAATTCCATAATACATATTAAAGGAAAGGTAAAAGCCTATATTGCACTTATATTTTTTAATGAGCATAATTGAAACCATGTATTCCATAAAAAGGAACTCCACTTATCTGAAAGCCAGAGCCCAGTGAAAACGGTTGGTTGGTCTACAGTGGATATGAAACAAATGACGAAAGTCTGAGCCTTGACCCAGCCATTAACAAAGCTGTATGACCTCTGGGAAGTCACAACACCTCTCAGCTTCATCTTCCTTTTCCACATGTGGGTAGGTAATACAACGTTGAACATGTGATGTTCATAGGATTTTTATAAGAGTATAAAAGGTTAATATGTGAAAGAGCTCCATAAAATAGAATACAGTGAATTGATATAAAGGAAATAAATATGCAAGATAATCTACTTTACTTGCATAGGTTTTTTAGGGAGTGACTTTGTTACTGTTAAAATGAAGAGGTCAGGACTAATTAGGTAGTGACTAATGCTATTTGGCATAATGCATGCTCTTCTAACAGTGTATAGTAGCTATCACTTGAAACATTAATGCATTTCATTATCTGGCTGTTTTTTTAGAAAATAGACAGGCCTGTTTTCAGGGAGCATAATTAATCTCAATGCCCACTGATACGAACAGCTCTGCTGAGCCGTATATTCAGAAATACCCACTGTGATTTTTGCTGAATTTGTATCCTCCTGTAAGCTGCTTTCGTAACAGAGTAGGTAGTGTCTCTTAATAACAAAACCTATCATGATACACCCAACGTATTTATTAGTAATATTTGTATCTTTCCCCTAAATTCTTGCTTCTTGGTGTTTGAAACTGGAACACAAGGCTTCTATGGTAAACTCTTTTATACTGGTATCGTGGGATGATTAGGGTTATTCAGAAATTGTGATTATTCTCAAGGTTCCCTTCTCATTTCCAATTGTTCCTGCTCTTCAACATTATCATCTACTTGATTTTTTCTGTAACGCTTAACATTTCTTCAGTGATTTCTCAACATTAGACACGATTATCATTTTTACTGTCAAACCTTTAAGTATTTGATTCAACTAATAAGTGCTCAAAATAACATACTATCTTTACTGACAGGCGACACCTGTTACCCATGTGTGGTTTGTTGTTGTTGTTGTTGTTTTTAAAGATTTTATTTATTTGACAGAGAGAGAGACAGCCAGCGAGAGAGGGAACACAAGCAGGGGGAGTGGGAGAGGAAGAAGCAGGCTCATAGCAGAAGAGCCTGATGTGGGGCCCGATCCCAGAACGCCGGGATCACGCCCTGAGCCGAAGGCAGACGCCCAACCGCTGTGCCACCCAGGCGCCCCCTATGTGTGGTTTTGATGGATTACTACAGGCTTGCCAGTTCAAGGGCTGGGGTCAAGATGTAAAGCTCATACTCAGATGAATCTTGGAGAAACTCTCTAATGTTCTGAATGTGGAAATACTGTTTTGCTAATAAGCAGAGATCACACAGTGTTTGTGAAAATTCCCTGGTAACACATGGGATATTTGTTAAAACTCACAGATTCCTAAGCCCTAGCCTGGATTCACCAAACAGAATTTCCTGGGGCCTGGAAAGCTGTCTAATTAAAAAGCACCACCAGTAATTCTTATTAGGGAAGTTAGAGAAAAGAGTAGCCTAAAACAACAGTTTTCAACTACTAGTGAGTTCAATAAACCACAATTTAAACAAGTAAATACTCCCGGTGACCCAGATGGAGGCAGACTCTTAAAACTTGGTTAGTTAAAAGGACTAAATGCCCATCCACGGGTTGTTTCTCTTGGTCAGAGTGGACATTTGTTCTTATTTAGTGGTGATGGTATTCATAAAAAAGACACAATAACCACCACCAAATACTTCATAAATGTCCTGCTGATGGTAGTGTGTCCAAAATTATGGTATCTGATGGAAATCCTAGGTACAATTTGCAGATGGCAGTGAAAGTAGCCCAAAGATTGAAGAAAGGCTAGCAATTATATATTTCCAATCTGCCTCAACTTTCCAAGATGGTACGTAGAATGAATAACTTGGATTTTAGAAGAAAAACTCCACTTCAGTAATTTAATTAGAATCAACAAGGCCAAGATCCATATAAAAATCTCAAAAAAGAAGAGTCAATAGCTCTGGGACTTTGTTAGGGAAGAATAATGTTAGAATGGTAGACCCTATTTTCACTGGGATTCAAACAAACAAACAAACAAACAAACAAACAAACAAAAAACCCCAAATAGATGTGGTTTAGAGAGTTAACTCTTTGGACAGGAATTAAAATATCAAATGATGGAAAGCTAGCCATTTGGAGGTAGGTAAAAAGATAGTAATTAGCTAAAACCCAAGCTATCTCTGAAGAATATGCAAGACACTTCGGGGAGGGAGGAGGTGATGGTGAAGAAAACAAAATAAACTGCATTCATCCAACCTTGTTGGGAAGGACCATCTTCTGTGTCAACTCAGACCAAGTATTTTGTGAAACAGATAATAGTAATGAATGAAAACTGATTTTTCCATGCCAGGGACACCAAAATATTCAAAGATTAAATTTTGTCTTTCTACGTCCCTCTCAGAACTTATTTCTAAATTTAGCCACTAATCAATGGGAATAAGGCACAGCTGGAATCCCCAACTTTTTTCTTAAGCTACATCTATGCTCACCATAATTCTGCTACCCCTTTCCTGCAAATAACAGAATATTTACATATTTTTTTATTAGTGTTTCCTTTGGTCTTCCTGGAAGAAAAGACAAAGTAGAAAGGGAAAATCTGCTGACTCACCTTTCATGCTGGTTCTGCATGATCTTTCAAAAAGGTTTCCATTTATTTACGGGAATACATATTCATATCATATATAACTATATAATTGTAAGGGTCTGTTTTAGAAAACAGTAGTGTTTTTGTTTCTGAAACAGCAGGATAGTTTGGCTTCAGCCATTTTGGTCCATTATAGTTGACAGACATTAATCTACCACATAATGACTTTCAGTTGAATAATTCTAGTGGTAGTAAAATAGCAAAACAGGTCCTCATTACAGGACCTATTAAAATTGAAGCTCTTACACTTAACTCAAGAGTTGATCAGACATGGGAAACTGCAGTACAATGAAATACAATGGGGCAAAATGAAAGCAAGATGTGCGTTTGATGACGCTCTCAACCAAAGTATCAGAAAATGCAACCTATCTGTGTAAACCTGGAAATTAGGGCAAGTAAACCCAAATTCAGCAGAACTTTATGATGGACTTCTGGGTTGTGTGAGTCCATGAAGTAGGGGTCAACTGCGATGAGGTATACAAAAGGCTGTAGCTGCAGATCGGAGAACCCCAAAACCAGAACAAAAGAGATTGAATTATTCAGCAAAGCTTAAGGTCAGGCAGTGTCTGACTTTCTAAGACATTTAAATGTAATAATAACTAAAAAGTCCATTCTCCTTCTAATACAGCACTCTACCTACACATGATTCTGTAGGTTACTCTGCATATGTTTTTGTAATGTAAACAATTCTCTTTCCCTAATTCCTCCATCGGTTGATTCCGTTTCATATGCCACCTTTGCACCAAGTGAAAGTCTTCTGTACTAAATCATCATGGAGATCAATTAAATTTTACCATTTTTACTAATGAGAAGTTTCTGAAGCAAATATATAAGCCCCAATAGTTTACCTGTTCCAGCAATGCTGTTTGCTTTTCCAGAGCTACACAAATATTTTCATTAATTTGCTCTGAAGTTTTCATGCGCTTAACATTTTCTTTGTTTTCTAAAAACATCCTCTTCTTTTGATGATGGCCTTGGGGAAATGGAAAGATCAGAAAGTAAAAATATTCCTTCTAAGGAGAGAAAAAAGGAATTCTCTAATCCAGGGACTCTCTAAGGAAACAGAAAAACTAAAATGTGACCAAAGCAGATTTTTTTAGCAAATGTAATTGTCTAAAAAACTGTGATAAACTAACCTTAAAAAAAATGATTATCTTTGGTCTCATACTCTCCTTCCAGCCTTATTTAATACCTATTTAATACTGATAAAAACTGAATAACTTATATAGCACTTAGTCCTCTAGTTACTTAAGTGGTCTTACATTATTTTTATACAGTGACTTAGGCAGTCGGACATATTTTTAATAGGTGATCCTGTTATTTTTAAGTAATTTTAAATCCATTTTATTAAATGATCACTATGTAGCCTAGAAAAGAACACAAAATTTATCCTACGAAATGTTTTTTCTTACATTTTATTAATTTACAAAAAATATCCTACTTTGAATGAAAATTATTTTTGCTATTTTAATTATTTTATAACTCTAGAATTTCATTGGTTGGCTCTTTGATGTTTCTCTGCCACTCCCCACAGACACGGATGTATGTTTATCTGTAATACATACCTATAATGTATCAGCTTACACTTGGCACATGATTTACAGGTCAATTCTATAAAAGGAATGAGTCCACGAATAATTTAAAAAACTCACTCAACTAGCCTCCTTATTAACCTAATAAATAAAATTTCAAAATAAGAAGAGATGCAGATGAAATAAACCAAACAATTGCCAGAAGTCACCTTTTGATTTTTTGAACGCTCAAGTGAAAGCGATTGATTCCTTCTTTGCCAGAATTTACTTCCCTTCAGATATGGAGGATACCATTTTCCCCTCCTCACCCCAAATGGTTTAGAAACAAGATACTCTGAAATGATCACTGTCATCATTTACTTTTTCCCTGGCTATATTATTCCATGGTTTCTATATCTGAGGCTAAAAAAAAATCCCCCAAAAGGAAAGTGACAATGACTATTTTAATTTCTCCAAAAGATGCACAAGTATACACTTACTGTTATCACTATCAGTGTCAAGTGCTGACAGCTGTGTTGAGTCTCTACTTTCACAATTTGAAATGCTGGAATGACAGGTTCTACAGGATTCTTCACTTTTCAAAATGTCGGCAGCACAGTTACTGGAAATGACTGAATTCACCAACTTAGGTATTTTATCAACAGGCACAAAACGGGTATCTGAACTTAAAAAGTCACCTTGACTTTTATCACATGACTCAGAGTTGGAGTTTGATTCTAAATAGGAAACTATCTTGTTGATTCTGTGATCATCCAAGGTATTGTTTACTGTAGTTTTTGGCATTTGAACCATACCACTCAAGACACTGGATGGACAACAAATGGATTTCAGATTACAGTCTTCTTCACATTGTTCAAAACAGGATTTTGTTACATCTGTCGGACATTCAATATGGTTTTCAGAAGTGTTTTGTGCATCTTTTGCCTCTGGTGTAAAGAGTTTCCTGGAAGAATCTATTGTTTTACTTGGCTTTTGGTAAGGGCACACAACTTGTTCTTCAGTGTATTCCAATCTTGTTTCTGAATCAACAATTTCTAGTGGTTTCATTACATTCTGAGAAAATACTTTACTCTTCTCTGAGCATATTGAATTTTTGTTAGAGTCCAATAAGGAAGCACCATTTTCAGAATGTCCGTATTTGCTATTCATGACATCGATACTTGAATTCTGATTACCACTTGACACATTATTCCCAGGTGCTGTCTTCAGTGCTTCGGCATTCTTTGACTTATTCAGGACCTCTACTTGCTTCCGGCAACTCGCAGGCATTGTTTTTTTGGCTTTTAGTATCTTCCGCTTGCTTCTATCTGGACTTGGCATCTTTTATACCCTAGAATTTAAAATACCATATTTAAATGCACTTCTCTAACAGACAAAAGCTTATTTATTTGTAATATTAAAATAATGTTCAAACTATTTCTAGAGATTTAGATAATGATTTTTCTTGAAAGTTACATCCATTTTCATCTGTCACTGAAAATGTACAGTTTTAATTTTTTTCTATAAATCTAAACTATATAAATTCAAACTTTATATTGTCTCTAAGCCTCTACTTGATACTAAGCCTGTTAATTTTATCTGGACACTTTTTGTATCACTGCACTGGCATGACCGTTAAAGTCTGGTTTCAATAATCCAAGCAGGCCATACCTTACATGATCCAAAGATTAAATTACATTTCTTCGTAAAAGCAAAACTCAATGTTTCACAAAGAATTTTGCATTTTCTATACCTAGTGGCACCTTCTTAAAGCTTTCCTAATGTTCAAATTGCCAAAATAAATGGTACTGCAGGAGTAATTCCCAATAGTTAGGAGTATAAAATGAGTGCTAAAGACGCACAACATGATGCCAGTTCAAACAAGAAAGCCAAGTGAGCTTTTAATTATTTTTCATAATTTAATAAAAATCTACATAGCAGAGAAAAATATTTTAGTGTTTATCTCTATCAAGTGTGATCTAAACTGTAGGTAGGTAGATAAATGGTTTAAAGGAAATAACTCTGTGAAGTTACAAGGCAATCAAAGACATAATAAAAACGACAAAAAAAAGAAAAAAATATGTGTGTACGGGCATGATATGCCAGTTATCTAACAAACTATAGAGAGCTTATTAAACTGAAAAGACAGAATCTAGGACTTTTGAAGGCACAAATAACCCATTTCTTTTTAAGTATGCTCCATGCCCAGCAGTGTGGAGCCCAATGCAGGGCTTGAACTCATAACCCTGAGATCAAGACCTGAGCCCACGTCGAGTTGGATGTTTAACCAACTGAACCACCTGGTGCCCCATTAGCATGGTTGATTAAACTTTAACTGATAATCTGGATACATAAAACAATCAGCTTCATGTAAAGACATACTTCTTGTTGGTACTGTACAGCTATGTGCCCTATAAATACAAAAATTCTTATTTTATTTTAAAGACAATTTGTATCAAAAATGAAAAAAATGTCTGATGAATTTTTAGATGAATATGCTATCATTTTTCTAACAAAAAGAGAAGTTCTTTTGACTAGAAATCCATGAGAACTAAAACTTCTTATGTTTTTAAACATTAGTTACTTGGAATATTTTTTCCTGACTACATTCTGGCTTCCTAAGTTTCAATTCGTGGCTTCTTCACTCCCCGTATATTTCAGATGCCAGACACCGTAGACAATATTCCCATCACAGTCAGGCCAACAGGCAATAATTACCTACATTCAAAAGTGACTATGAACCACAAATATATCCTATTTAAACTCACACTAAGTATATCCCCAATCACAAAGTGCCTGAAGCTACTCTACTGCCAGGTGACACAAAGGTAAGGAGAAATCAAGATGAAGAGAGACAGTAGTCCTAAATGATTATAGTTGAAATATCTTACTTTCATAAATCTTACAAAAACTACCAATCATGTGAATACATAGCTATGGTCCTTTCTCAGGGCCTTTAGAAAAGGCCCAAACTAGTGAAAAGCCCTCAAAACTTTGGAGTAAATACGCCTCTACATTTGATGCACACACAAGACGTGTGATGTCCATTAATTATAAAGTATGGCAACATATGAAAACACTGAATATCTTTGAACCACCCACCATTCAGCCAAATACCACCAGTAACTTG
Organism: Ursus arctos; assembly: GCF_023065955.2. Taxonomy (NCBI): domain Eukaryota; kingdom Metazoa; phylum Chordata; class Mammalia; order Carnivora; family Ursidae; genus Ursus; species Ursus arctos. The sequence continues at coordinate 73,848,939 of NW_026622874.1, read as the reverse complement.
CATTTATCCAAGTTTTCCCACACCATGCCTCCTCCCTTCTTACCCAGCCTAAGGTAATTTTCTGTCCTAAATTTTGAGTTTATACTTCTATTACTTTTTAGGTTAGTTTCATTATAAATGTAATACGTAAACAATATAGTTTAATTCTGCTTACTTTTGAGCAAACCATACAGTTTTCTAACACGTTTCTTCATGCACATCCCCAGACTCATCCATGAAACTGTGTATAGCGGTAATTCATACATTTTAATGGCATCATAATGATCCATTGGGTCAATATAACAAAACCTGTTAATCTAGTTCTTTATGAAGGATATTTGAGTGACTTCCAGTTTTCTTTTACTTACTAACATTATTGCTATGACTATTGTTTCAAGGTGCATGTCTATAAAATTTTTTGAGTGGATTTGTTGGGTAGCAATAAGATATAAAAATGTTCAAATTTTCAAGATAGTCAAATTATTTTCCAAAGCAGGTGTACCAATTTACATCCCTACAGGCAATGAATGAGTTAACACTATCCACATCCTCTCAAGCCTTTGATATTGCCAGACTTAATTTCTACCAATCTACTTGGATATAGATATATATCTCATGGTCTTAATTTGCATTTCCCTAATTAGTAGCATCTTCCTATGTTTATTGGCTATACATACTTCCTTATCTGCAAAATTCCTGGTTCTATCTTGCTTATTTTGTTTTTGATTGGGTTGTCTTTTCTCATGTATTTCTTAAGAGAACTTAATGTATTATGAATAATAATCCTCTGGGGACACCTGGGTGGCTTAGTTGGTTAAGCATCTGTCTTCAGCTCAGGTCATGATCCCAGGGTCCTGAGATGGAGCACCATGTCGGGCTCCCTGCTTGACGGGGAGCCTACCTCTCCCTCTCCTCTGTGCTTATGCTCTCTCTCACTAGCTCTGACTCGCTCTCAAATAAATAATAAATAAAATTAAAAAATAATAATACTTGGGGCGTCTGGATGGCTTAGTCATTAAGCATCTGCCTTTGGCTCAGGGCATGATCCCAGGGTCCTGGGATTGAGCCCCGCATCAGGCTCCTTAGCTGGGAGCCTGCTTTTTCCTCTCCTACCCCCCCTGCTTGTGTTCCCTCTCTTGCTGGCTGTCTCTCTCTGTCAGATAAATAAATAAAATCTTTAAAAACAAACAAACAAACCTCTGTCAGTCATTTGTTGTATGAGTTACATGTATCTTCTCTCATTTCTGGCTTGTCTTTGGATCTTCCTAATTTTAATACAGACAGATTTCTTTTTTTTTCTTTAATGGCTAACGTTATAATCTCTCTTGAGAAATCCTTCCGCACCCCTAGGTAATGTGTGAAATAGTGAGGCCTACTGGTGGTATAGAAGCCTTCTTCGGATCTAAGTTATTTCATGACACGGACCTGCACCACAGCTGTGCAATTATAAAAATATATAAAAGCAGACCTGAGTGAATATATAATAGGAACACTTTCTCAGAGAGAATTATTTTTCAAGTTTATAAACATAAGAAAATTGGTCCTAACAGTGTGCAGCTTGTTAGCTGATAAAACTTAAGGCACTATAGAGAGGTACTTCACTTGGAAAACCTCTGCATCGCCAGTATGCTTAGGGAAAAATAAGTAAAACTGCCAGTAAAACGCTCAGGGAAGTTAAGTACTGGTAACTGCCTAAAAGGTAAATGACAGTTTACATATTGTAGAGAGGTTTAGTGAAATTTATTATTGGGAGAATAAAAATAAAAGACTTAGTCTAATTGGGGATCCTTGCCATCACCAGAACTTCTGACTCTCTTCAACCAGCTTGAATCCTTTGCTGTCAAATAAGCAACATCTCACACATTTCTTTAGAATTATGGTACTGTCCAGCAGCACAAGGTAGGAAAGAGAAGTCATCTGTATTTTCTCAAGTTTTAAAGATCTGTCTTTCGTAATTTAAGTCCTTAATCCTTTTAGATTTGATTTTAGAATATGTCGAGAGGAAGGGATCTGATTACATTTTGCCCTCAGGTGTATAATTAATTGTTGGACAGTATCTTGTTAACTTTGAACTTTAAAAATGTTACCTTTCATTTATCTGATGATGTAACTCCTACTGAACATACTGCTGTCCAACCCATCAATTTGCTTTAGATGTCTCTTGTAAAACTTACTGAAAATATTTTAGCCTAATGAATCTTTTAATAGAATTTAATCCATTTACATTTATTATGCCACTAAAGCTTTAACTTATACTTGCTGTTTTGCCTTCTGATTTCCACAGCTTTTTGTTGTTATATTTTACTTTCTACTGTTTGTTATCTCTGTATCATTCTCAAACATGAAAATGTCCTTTTTATGAGGTCTATATACGCTTCACAATTCCATGGATTCTAGTATTTTTAAAAAGTTTTCTAAAAGCCTTTCAGCCAATGTTTCAGTAACTATTGAAGTAAAGAGTAAAACAATATCATTTAAATATACCTTATCTTAAAGTATTCAAGGGGCACCTAGCTAGTTCAGTTGGAAAAGCACATGACTCAATCTCTGGGTCATGAGTTGGAGCCCCACATCGGGTGTAGAGATTACTTAAATAAACAAAACTTAAAAGTATTTGAACTTTACATCCCAGATTTTACCTTACTTTGATGTTATATATACATTCACGAAAAATTCTGGATATTTACATTCTGCTTCAGAGCCAAAATTGGTTATTATTAACAAATCTGCCATAAACATTCATGTGTAAGTTTCTGTGCTGACGTGTTTTCATTTCTCTTGGTTATATGCCTATATGGAACTGCTGAGTCATACTGTAACTCCATATTTAACCTTCTGAGGAACAGACTGTTTTCAAAAGCATGTGGACCAATTTACATTCACAACAGGAGTATATGAGAGATTTTGTTTTAATATGTCTTCATCAACACTCGTTATTATCTCTTTTCCAGTAAAGTCATCTTGGTAAGAATGATGTGGTACCTCATTGTCATTCTGATTTGCATTTCCCTGATGGTTAATGCTGCTGCTTATTGGCCACTTGTTTATCTTATTTATTCAGATCATTTGCCCACTTTAAATTTGGGTTATTTGCCTTTTTTTAATTGACTTATAAGAATTCTTTATATATTCTAGATTCAGTCCCTTTTCACATGATTTGCAAACTTTTTCTCACATTCTGTAGGTCTTTTCAGTTTCTTGATATGCTTGGAAAAATTAAAGTTTTTAATTTTTTAAAGAGATTTATTTATCTTAGAGGGGGCTGCAGAGGAAGAGAGAGTCTTAAGAAGACTCTAGGCTGAGTGTGGAGCCCGGCATGGGGCTCTATCACGACCTAAGGCAAAACCAGGAGTCGGAGGCTTAACCGACTCTGCCACCCAGGTGCCCCAAGTTTTTAATTTTTATAAAGTCCAATTTAGTTTTGTATTTGTAGCTCGAGCTTTTGGAGTCACATCTAAGAAATCACTATTTAATCCAAGGTCATGAAGATTTACACCTGTTTCAAAGTTGTATAGCTTTACTTCTTTGATCCATTTTAATTATATATAGTGTGAAGGGGATCCATTTATTCTTTTATGTGTGGATAGTTGTTCTAGTACCATTTGAACAGGCCATTCTTTCCTCCAGTGAATTGTTATGGCACTCTTGTCAAGACCAATTAATTTAAATCTTAAGGTTTATTTCAGGATTCCCAGTTTCATCCCACTGATATATAGGTCTCAATTACTGTAGCTTTCTGTTAAGTTTTTAATTTAGGATATGAGGCCACAACTTTTTGAGGATTGTTTGGGCTATTCTGAGTTTCTTGAATATGTTATGAATTTCAGGATCAGATTAACAATTTCTGCAAAGAAGCCTACTGGACTTTGATAGCGATCATGTTGAATATAGATAGATCAATTTAGGGAGTATGGCTACCTCAATTTTATCAAGTCCTCTGATCCATGAACATGGAAGTCTTTCCATTTACTTATTTAATTTCTTACAAAGGTATACTGTAGTTTTTAGAGTTTTGCATTTCTTTTTGATACTGTTGTAAATGAAACAATTTCATTTTTGGATTATTCATTGCAAGCACATGGAAATACAAGAGAATACTGTATATTGATCTTGCCTGTAACACTGTTGACCTTGTTTTTATCTCTAGTTTTTTTTGGGGGGGGGGTTCCTTAGGATTTTCTACAAGCAAGATCCTGTCATATGTCAGTTTTATTTCTTCTTTCCCAGTCTTGATGCCTTCTATTTCATTTTCTTGTCTATCCTGACTTGAAACTCCAGTACAATAACAGAAGTGGCAAAAGTTGACATCCTCTTCTTGTTCTAACTTAGTGGAAAAACCTTCAGTCTTTAACCATTCTATATGGTGTTAGCTGTGGATTTTTCACAGATGCCCTTTATCAGGATAAGGAATTTCCCAACTATCTCACTTTGTTGAATGTTTTTATCATAGAGGAGCACTGCATTTTGTTAGAAAATATTTTAGCATCTATTAACAATTGTATGGCTTTGCTTTCTATTCTATTGATATGGTAGATAAATATATTTTTGGATGTGAAACCAACCTTGCATTCCTGGGATAAATACCACCTGGTTGTGGTGTATAATCCTTTCTCTGGGTTGCTGGATTGATTTTTTTAGTATTTTACTGAGGATTCTTGCATCTATATTCATAAGAGATATTGTTCTGTAGTTTTCTTGTGAGGTCTTTGTCTGATTTTGTTATCAGGAGAATACTGGCCTCTGGGCCTCACAGAATGATTAGGGAAGTGTTCCTTCCTTTTCTATTTCTTAAAAAAATGTGCAAAAAATTGGTATTTTTATACATTTTGTAGAATTCAACAATAAAGCCATCTAATACTGGCCTTTTCTGTGTTCTAATTCAGTCCCTGTACTTGTTATAGGCCTGTTCAAATTTTTTATTTCTTCTTGAGTCAGTTTTGTTCATTTGGGTCTCTTTAGGAATCTGTCTATTTCAACCATTTAATTGATTGGTATAGAAGTGAATTGTTCTATTGTATTGTCATCGGTTTTTTAACTTCTGGAAGGTCAGTACTAATGCCTACTCTTTCATTCCTGATTTCAGTTACTTAAGTATCTTTCATATTCAGTCTAGGTAAAGGTTTGTGAATCTTTTTGGTCTTTTTGAAAAAACTTCTAGTTTCCTTGATTTTCTCTATTTTTCTTTCTTAATTTTATTACTTTCTGCAGTAATCTTTATTATTTCCTTCATTCTTCTGACTTTAGTTTGCTCTTCTTTTTGTATTAAGATTAAAAGTCAGATAATTCACTTGAGATCTTCTTTTTTATTTTGCACTACCCCCCCCCTTTTAAAAAGTAGGCTCCACACCCAGGAGAGAGACCAATGCAGGCCTTGAACTCATGACCCTGAGATCAATACCAAGATTGAGTTGGACACTCAACCGACTGAGCCACACAGGTGCCCCGAGAACTTCTTTTTTAATATAGGCGTCCATCACTACAAATTTCCTTTTTTTTTAAAAAAAATTTATTTGATAGAGCAAGTATGCATGGGGGAGAGGGAGAAAGAGCATCTCAAGCAGATTCCCTGCTGAATGCGGAGCCCGATGCGGGGCCCCGATCTCACGATCCTGAGATCAAGACCTGAGCTGAAATCAAGAGTCGGATGTTCAACCGACTGAGCCACCCTGGCTCCTCGACTACAAATTTCATTCTAAGAATTGCTTTAATTTCACTTCAAAGTTTTGGAATGTTATGTCATTTTCACTCATTTCAAAGTATTTTCTAATTTCCCTTGAGCTGTTTAATTTGCACACAGTTGGGAATTTCTCAAATTTCTTCTTGGCACTGAATCCTAATTTCATTCCACTGTAATCAGAGAATGTACTTCATTGATTCCAATCCTTTTAAGATTGATGAGATTTGTTTTATGGCTCAGTATGTCTATACTGGAAAATGTTCTATGTACATGAGAATAACGTATATTCTGCTGTTATTTTGACTGGTCGCAAGTTGTCTCCTAGGTCTACTTGGTTCGTAGTGTTATTCTTAAGTCCTATTGACCTCCTGCCTAGTTTTCTATCCAGTATGAAAGTGCTGTATTGAAATCGCCAACCATTATTATTGAATTGTCTATGTCTCCCTTCAATTCTTGTCAATATTTGCTTTGTGTATTTTGGTGTTGTTATTAGGTGCATATAATACATACATACACATATATGTATATACATAATTGTTATAACTTCCTGAGGGACTAATCCTTTTATTATAAAGCATCCCTCTTCACTTTTAGTAAAATTTTTGTTCTAAAATCTGTTTTGTCTGAAATCAGTATAACCACTCTTTCTTATGGTTGCTCTTTGTACAACAGATCTTTTTCTATTCTTTCACTTTCAACATATTTGTATCTTTCAAACTAAGGTGTATCTCCTGTAGAAAGCATATACTTGAGTACTGTTTTTCCTCCAATCTGAAAATCTCTGTACAACTAGATTAAGCCATTCATATTTGAAATTATTGATAGCTCAATTTATGTCTACATTTTACTTTATATCTCTCACATCTTTTGCTCCTCTATTCCTTTCTTTAATGCTGTAGGTATCAGTTTAAAATGTTTTTTAAGTGGCATTTAAAAATTTCACATTTATGGGGCACCCGGATGGCTCAGTTGGTTGAGCATCTGCCGTGGGCTCTGGTCATGATCCTGGGGTCCTGGGATCAAGCACCGCATCGAGATTCCTGCTCAGTGCAGAGTCTGCTTCTTCCTTTCCCTCTGACCCTCACTACTCATATTCTCGCCTGCTCTCTCAAATGAATAAAACATTAAAATTTCACATTTCTACCTATTACAGAGAAATATAGGCAGTGTTTTAATTGAGCACATCAATTAATTCATTAGATTCACTTGTTTGAATCTTCTATGTAGGTAATGTCATGATTTTTTCTTGCTAATCCTTACTTTTTTCTTTTCTTGTTTTACTACATTTAGAACCTTCGGTATGATGTGAATAGGTACGCTGTTAGTGCACATGCTTCTCTCACTATCAAACTTGGATAAGGTGTGGTATTTCATTATATCACCACTAAATATGATTTTTGTAATAATTTTTGGAGATACACTTTATTGGATTAGTAATTACCCTTCTATTCCTAGTTTTTACCATGATTGTGTTTTCAAGTTAATCAAATGTCTTTTCATATCTATTTAGAGGATCACATAATCTCAGTTTTTCAATTAATTTGCATCACATTGATATTTTAAAATATTTAATCTTGCTTATTCCTAGATATTCTCCCATGTTCTGGATTTAATTTGCTAACACTTTGTTTAGGAATCTTGTATCAATTTTATGAGAGAGAAGAGTCTGTAATTTTCCTTTATTGTGTTTTGACACCAGTGTTATGTATGGTGGCCTCATAAAACTGGAAAGTCTTTTCGATTGTCTTTAGAGTTTGTGCTTACAAATGGTATTACTTCTTCCTTAAATGTTAGAAATAATTTACCATAATGCCATCAGGGCTTGGCGTTAACTTTGTGATAACGCTTTTCAGTTATAATTGAATTTTTAAAAATAGACACAGGACCATTCATATTTTCTATATCTGTTATTTTTAGTTGTTTTCTCTTTCAACAGAATTTCACATTTATAAATTTCTTCATTATACTGTCTAATTATATTTGTAACATTTCCAAGATCTGTAGTACTTTTGTTTTCTTTTTAAAAAATGGATGGAAGTGGTGGCAGCTCAGGCCAGGCTCAGCCTCCAGCTGTCTTACCACCTACACCAGCTTCTTAGCGCATCTGGGCAGATGTCAGGGCAGTGAATGAAGTCAAAGTATATTGGCACCCACTGGAAGTTGGTTTTGCAGCAAGCCTGGCCCCAGCGGTCCAGCAGGCTGAAGTCGCTCTGGCTCATGGCCGCCTCGCACAGGGACTCTATCAGCTGTTGTTGCCACACTGCTCCTTCTTTGCCCTTGTAGCCGGTCAGGCTTCACTGAGCCTGGTGTAGTGCTCTTTTTATTCTTGATATTAGTGATGGTTCTTTTTTCTTCATCATTCTTACTAGAAATTCATTTAATCAATATTTTCAAAGCACTGACTTTTGGCTTTCATGGCTTTCTATTGTACGTGGTGTTCATCATTTCCTGTTGGCATTTTAATTCCATTTTCTTCAGGCTTGATTTGTTGTTCTTTTTCCAGCTTGAGATGAAAACTCAGATCTTTAACTTTCGGTTCCCTTCCCTTTTTAACTTTGCATTTAAAGCTATAAAATTTTCCTCTAGTTCTGCTTTACTTGAATTCCACACATTTTGATAAACCCTACCTCAATTCTAATATTTGGTTCAAAGTATTTTCCAATCTCCATTAGAATTCCTTCTATGATCTATAGATTATTTAAAACATTGATTAATTTCCAGGCAATTACAGATTCCGTTTATATCTTCACTGAAAGTTAGCTTAATTGCACTGTAATCAGAGAATATCCTCCAAAATGATTTCCATCTTTTATTTGTTGAGGCTAGCTTCATGGTCAATTTTTCAAAAAGCTCCACATATACTTGAGCAGAACATGTCTTCCAACACTGTTGGGTGCGGTGTTATATGTAAATGCCAACTAGTTCAGATTTAGTTGTGCTATTCACAGTCTTCCAGCTATTAAAAACACTGAGAGTGGGTTTGTCTATTTCTTTTGATTTAATCATTGTCCTTTTTTCTTTATATAGTTTGATGCTTTGAGTAGACACTGATTTGAGCCTATTTTCTCTATTCCTGGTGATGGACTGGTTTTCTTCATTATCAAATTTCTCATAATGCTTCTTGCTGAGACAGTACCTTAATACATGTAAACACTAAATAAATGGCAATTCTTGTTATATTTTGTTAAAATCCACTGAACCACGTCTTTAACTTCCCTTTACTAAAAAGTGAAACTTAAACCAATCTGAGCTAGGTTATATAACTTGTTCCAGAAAACACAGTTTGGAAAGCATTTAACCCCAGGATCTTAAGACACAAAGAAATCTTGAATCACAAGAACAAATCAGATAAGGAATTATGAAGAGACAGGGTATCTTCAGGGGGTATATAACGGTCAACAAAATGACAAACTTGACCAACTTGTCTCATAATGAGCATGAACTAATCCTTATGCTTCTAAGTGTGGTCCATGGACCAGCTGCATCAGCTACCTTCTAAGTGCTAATACAATTTTGCTTTTACTTTAAAAATTCTTATCAGTGTAATACCATAAAATGAAACAGTATAAAGTGCTCATAATGCAATGAAATAGTTGCTTGTCAGCACTCCTTAATGCCCAGTGGCAGTCAATTTTAACTAATTTAACAACTTGTTTTTTTACATCTCTGTATTTTTAAGTAATACATTCACACTAGTTATTTGTTATAAATTCTAACCATTATCAAATTCCTATACTTACAGATGAGATTTAGCTCTTTTCTACACCCTATACCTTTTTATCACATTTGTAGCTAAATCAATACTTAAGTTATAGGCAAGTATTTTCTACATAATCAGACTATCATGATTGCATTATCTTTCCTACATTGTTTTTCCTGAAGCTATTGAGTTTTATCTCCTGATTTCCTATAAACCTATCTTTCACTGTTTTCAAATTCATCAGAACTGTCATATATCAATATTTTCCCTTTTTCCCCATTCCTTCAAGGTCATATTTAAAGATCACCTCTTCAAAAAAGCCTTCCCCCAAGAGAACGACTTCCTTATCTGATTATCCCATTACGAACATATACTTTTATTTACTTTTATATCTTCAGGAAGAGGACTTTCATACAGATTTATAAAATGCTGCTTAAATGTATACACAACTTACAAAAATTAACTTCTGGAAAGCCAGCCAGGGTCATTCTTTCCTTAAAGTACCAAAACAGGCCTCAGCAACTTTTGACACAACAATCTCATAAGCTATTTCATATCAGCAGCACTATCCACAGTAGTGTCATGGAGGCACATTAATGGTACCGCATTTAGTAGATACATTTAGCGCATCTACGGAATTAATGGTTAAATTTAGTAAGATCTATTAACATCCCTTATATCCCAAGAAATTTTATCAGGAGTTCAAAAATTCAAACTACATCTGATTATCTCCCCTTCCCAGAGAGTCAATTATTTCTCTCCAAATATTGCCTGACTACAATCTTTCTGTCCTACTGAGATTGGTAAAGCTGAAGAGTGATAAGAAGTTAGGTACCCGAGTCTATAGTAATGCATTTTAAAAGTATATGTCAAGGTTTATCAGTTAAGCATCTGACTTTGGCTCAGGTTATGATCTCAGGGTCAGGGATTGAGTGCTAGGTGGGGAGTCTGCTTGTCCCTCTCCCTCTCCCCCTCCCTCTGCTGCAGCTCTGATAAATAAAATCTTTTAAAAAAATGACTCGGAGAACACAGTACTTAAATGATGCAAAAATATGAGACAAAATAAGATATAATCCTTTTTTATATTTAATATAATGTCACTCAACTTAATGAGAACACTCTTGCGCATTTAAAGTTATAAAGCTTATTTTTATTTGTAACTACCCAATATATTACTTAAAATTTGATTACATGAAATGAAATACATCTGTAAACACCCACTAAGAGAGAATTACAGGACATGCACAAAGATGTGAGGGTCACACAGTATTTTCACACCCGAATTCAAGATATTAAGTAGCAAGGAAATACAGTGGACTGAAAGCTGAGGAGGTGTACAAGAGTCAATAAAATAGAGCAGAAAATTCAAGATTTACCTAGACAGACCAGTTCATAAAAGACGTAAATCATTTCCAGTACGACACTGTCCGTGCATTTCTGTTGACGCAGAAGTCAGTCTTAAGATGTGGTCTGTACAAATCTGCAGATAAGACTGACAGTTAAGTAGATTTGATTAGGGTCAGACTCAACGTCTCTTGAAAACCGAACTGAAGGATAAACTACGAAGGATACTTCACAAGAGCTGAACCCGATGCAATTAAACCTTGATTCAGAGGCTTCAGTTTTGCATTTTCAATAGCGCTCCTGTGACATGTTATCTTTGTCTTGACTGTTCTTCACCGTGTTTCGCGAATACCTATGTCGCGGATCGATTCCTGGCTACAAATAAAAACACAGGACAAAATCTTCATGGAAAGAGTATGAAATCCCAGGCTAGCATAGCCCAAGTTCGTTTAAAGTGGACAGTAGTGGACGTAATTTCGTAAATTCGCCCAACTTTTTCCTTCTAAGGGACTACTGAGCATATTTCTTCTAGATCTTGACCACACATAAGTGTTTAGGGCAGTGAAAGCTAGCTCGTCCTGGAGCCCACAACAGATGCCGGCTGCTCACCACGTCAGGAGCTTCCTCTTCAAGCACCTAATCAGGCAAAGCTGGAAGAAGTCAAGTTTTCCAAGTACGGTCGGGCTGGAGTCAGAGAGACAAAAGCAAACTAAATGCTCCCTCTCTCTACTGCACACATCCTCCAACTTTGCCAAAACGGGATGGAAAGCCGGTCAGGTGGGAGCCGGAAGGAGAAAACGGTCTCTGATGTGTAGAGATGCACATATTTTCAGGCTCCTGTGCGAGCGGACGAGCCATCCCCGGGACGACTCTGCTACAGCATCCCCAGCGCCGATCAGCTCAACAGGTGTCCGGCACACGTTTGCGCGCCAGCCTCCCAGACCTGGGCCGCGGGATCTCAGGGGACCCCTCTGTCCCCGGGACCACCGCGCCACGACATTTCTCGACGACAGCCTCTCAGCCCCCTGGGGAACCTCGGCGCAGTCGCGCCGGTCCCCCGCTTCTTCAGCCAGCCAGCGCCGCCCGGGAGCCGCGCTGCCCCAGCGCAGCTAAAAGTAGTCCGGCCGGGCCCCGATCCCATACTTACTCGGAAGGACAAAACCCTAGGCTGCCGCCGTGTCCCTCCGCAGCCGCGATTCCCCACGCGGAGCGCACGCCGCCGCCGCTCCCCGCACCGCCCCCTCGGGAAGCGCCGCGAACGCGTGCTCTCGCCCGTCGCGGGTGTCTTCCCGGCCGGAGCCCCGGGACCAGTCTGCGGGCGCCTCTCGGTCAGCCCCGCCGCCGCGACCGCCCTGCTCGCGCGGCATCCCCGGGCTTCGGCGCCGGCCCTCACAGACGCGCGCGGCGCCACGCAACCGCCAACTCGGCCAACCGCCGCTCGCGCGGGGCTTTCGCCCGGCCCCAACGTACCTCCGGCGGCGCCGCGCCGGCCGCTTCTCTCAACAGAAGCTCAACGAACAGCAACCGCCGCGCACAATAACGCTCCCGCGAGGACCTGTGGAGGTAAGTCTGCCCGCGCCCGCCCGCGCCGGACTCCCGGCCAATGGCAGCGCGAACGTGTGGCGACCCAGCCAATCAGGGGCGCCCTGGTGGAGGGGGCCGGGCGGGGGAGGGGAAAAGCGGCCGGGGAGTGGAAGTCGGTTGCGGGGTGCGGGGTGCGGGGAGCTCGCCCGCTGCGGCGCTACTGCTTTGTAGTCCGCCCCCGCCGCCACTTGGCGGCGCGGGGTCGGGCCGTTGCTTCGAGTGACACGCGCGACGCGGTGGAAAGTTTTCCGAAAGTCGTGACTAGGGAAACTTTGTTTACAAAAACCGATTTGAATGTTCAGAATATTGCCTTTAAAATCTCATTTACTTAGTTTACGGAGTTTTGGGACAACTGTTTAAATTTTGCGACCCGGGCGAGTGGGCCCGGCCCAGTTATGTTTTCTTGTTTCCTAAATTGTCCTGGCAACCTGCCAGTCTAGGCTGCGTCAGATTTCATGAGACCAATAATGACCCACCTTGTGACTGCTGTGTGTACTGTCAGTTCTGAGTGCCCTCTCTGTGCTCAAGGCCGGGAACGAACTTAACCGTCAATTGTGCGATAAAGCCCTTCTCGTCGCTGAGGGGACAACTGCTGGTCTTGTAATAGCTACTGGCTACGAGAAAAATGAGATGAGGCCAGACATTCCAGAAGGCTGGGTCATGAACGCAATAACGTACCCAGTGGGTTTAAAATTTGGTCCAGGGATTTTGGGAGGTCCGCAAAGTCAGTAGTATTTTTATAATAGATGTTATTTGCCTTTTTCATTCTGTTGGTCTCAGGTGCGGTCGGTGGAATTTTCCAGAAACTTCTGGAAAAGTGTTATGTGATATTGCAACATGTCCAACGCAGAAACAGATATGAGAATCCAACTGTCTGAAGTCAAACGCTAAGGAAATGGGCAAAAATGTAAAACAGTGCCAATCTGTGCACAAGTTTTTTTGTTTCGGAAAATAATTTTTACATGGTTGAAGGATGTACATAGGGTTGCTGAGAGAAAGGGAGGGTGTGGGAGGCAAGTGAATTGGAGTCAGATAAGGAATTTGGACTTAATTCAGTCAACAGTGAGTAGTAGACTTTAGAAATGTCATGTCCATTTAGGGTAATAGTGTATCTTGTATGCTTTTTTTTTTTTTTTTTAAAGTAAGCTCTATGCCCAGCGTGGGACTTGAACTCACGACCCTGAGATCAAGAATTGCATGCTCTGCGGGCTGAGTACACTGAGGTTCTGACTTATCAAACTATGACAAAACAATTGAGTGTTGTTTTAAGCCGCTTAGTTTGTAGTAATTGGTTATGGAAAAAATAGAAAATACTAGCATTCTTTCTCATACCCCTCTCAGCAATCCCAGAGGCAGGGCTGGAATCCTGGGAGCTGCATTTCCCAGATGCCCTATGGCCAGTGTTCTGGATGCATTGACATTTCGCCAAGTAGGATGCACTTCCTGAGATTTGGAAAGTAGAAGAAAGACATAAATTATTCTGTGTATTTTGCTTGGGCTTTGGCTCTCGTCCCTGCCAGTCCCTGCTTCAGTGATATAAGGCAGCTGTGACAGTCAACAGTGTTTTTTCTGAACTTCTCTGACAGCAGCAGCAACTTCCCTACTTTTTGGACCACTGAAGCAGTGGCACAAATGAAAACCATTGTGACAGTAGCTCGTCCAGCCCTTCCAAAGGCTTTTTTCCCCCACCAAAGGCTTTTAACCACCTAATTTTCTGTACTGAATAACGTTATGTGCCCAGCTGTTTGGTCAAATACTACTCTAGATGTTGCTGTGAATATATTTTTAGGTATAATGACAGCTACGAATCAGTTGACTTTAGGTAAAGTCAATGTGTAAAGATGAAATTTGTGTTAACATACAGGGGGAGGGAAGGAGCTTTATAAGAGCAAGGTTTCTGTATACTATTGAAGTTAAAGTGATATTAATACAAAATAGATTGTAATAGGTATAAGAGTCTAATTGTAATCCTCCGGGGTAACCAGTAAGAAAATAACTTTTAACATTTTCAGAGAAAAGGAAATGAGAAAGGAATAAAAATGGTACACCATAAAAAAATCATGTAAACGTAGAAGGGAATAGAGATATTGAAGAACAACAAGAAAAAAAAAGAGAAAAAATAGCAAATTGAAAAGAGAAAAAAATAGCAAATTGAGAGCAATAAGATTTTCCCTAACAGTAACTACTTTAAATGTAAACGGATTAAAGTCTCTTAAAAGTGGAGGTAGATTGGGGTGACTGGGTGGCTTAGTCGGTTGAGTGTCTGACTCTTGGTTTCAACTCAGGTCGTGATCTCAGGGTTATGGGATCAAACCCTGAGTTGGGCTCTGTGCTCAGCAGGGAGTCTGCTTGGGACTATCTCCCTCTTCCTCTCCCTTGGCCCCTCCCCACCACTCTCTAAATAAATAAATAAAATCTTAAAAAAATAAAATAAAATCTTTAAAAAAAAAGCAGAGCTAGTTTGACAGAATAGATTAAAAAACAACAACCATGATCCCCCTATATGCTGCCTAAGAGACCAAAGTGAGATCTAAAGACACAAGTAGATTGAAAATAGAAAGATAAAATAGATATTCCAGGCGAACAACAACTAAAAGAGAAGTGGGGTGGCTAAAATAATATCAGACAAAATAGATTTGTAGTCAAAAACTGTTGCAAGAGACAGAGAAGGACATTATATATTGATAAAAGGGTCAATCCATCCAGAAGATAGAATAGCCATAAACATATTCACACCTCACAACAGGCTAAAAAATATATGAAGCAAACATGGGCAGTACAGAAGGGAGAAAGAGACAATTCTGCAACAATCATTGGAGACTTTAATACGTCACTTTCAACAATGGATAGAATAACTGGAAGAAGGTCAGTAAGGAAGTACAGGGCTTGAGCAACAGTATAAACCAACCAGACCTAATTCAGACCTATGAAGGATATCCCACACCAAAACAGCAAAATAAACATTCTCAATGCACGCGGAACAGTTCTCCAGAACAGACCAGATGTTAGGCCACAATACAAGGCTCAAAAACATTTAAGAAGATTGAAATCACAAAAGTATCTCCTCTGGCCACAGTGAAATAAAGCTAGAAATCAGTAACGGAAGGAAAACCAGGAAAATGCACATGTATGTGGAACTTAACCAACATGTTCTTAAACAACCAATGGGCCAAAGAAGAAACCAGAAAGGAAATCAGAAAATACTTTGAGATGAGTAAAGATGAAAACACAATATACCAAAACTTATGGGATGCAGCAAAAACAGGGCTCTGGGGAAACTCTAGAGATCTAAATGTCCACATGAAAAGAAGAAAGATCTCAAATAAATAACCAAACTTTACACCTTAAGGAACCAGAGAAAGTTCCTAAACTAAAACCAAAAGCCAGCAGAAGGAAGGAAATAATAACAATTGGAGCAGAGATTGATGAAATAGAGAATGGAAAATACAATCAATACAAGGGTATTAGGACTATAGAAGTGTCCTACTCTTATGCTTTCCTACTGACTTCACAGACAACAAAGCAGACGTATTTCAAGTCTGATCTTGATAAAGGATGATCCATTTAGTAGCTAAAATGAAACTAGCTTAGATATGTTTAGGATGCATTCGGCCCGCCGATTCTGAAATTATTCCATTCCTGTCAGAGTTCTCGTTTTTTGGAGATTCAGCACACATGGGTATCAGAGTTGGGGAGAGTGACGGGATTAAAAGGTGCCCACAGATACTGTTACAGAATGTAAGGTGTCTTTGATGACAGAGCTTATGGAAACATCCATAGGGTGATTATTATGCAAACAGGCAAAGATACCAAGTGTTGGCTCCCTGGACTTGCTCTGTGGTTGTATGGCTATTGATGATAAGGCCCCACTAGAATGAGGATTCTGCTAGGCTTTTCTTTTCCCCTCCCGGATCTGAGAGAGTCTTCATACCTTTATGGCCCTTCCTAGAAGGAAAACTTATATTATGCGTCTGCCTGTTTACCATTTGCTTCTGCTGTCTCTGATCTCCAGTGTGTTTGATGAGAAATCTGTACAGCAAACCCAACACATTTATGTTATTTTGTGCTTGTCAGTTGGTAACTAGCACAAACCAAATCAGCACATTCCTGACCATTTACTTAATGGAATCAAAGGTTAATCTTCAAGGTGCTTATATCAGAAGTAGGCTTCAGAACTGAAATCCATTTCTGCATAGATGATTACAAGGGTTGTACTGAAGTGAGACTGTTTTGATATTTGTTTCTATTGTATGAGTTCAAGTTTGATTCACATATTTTTTTTTTTTACTTTTTAAATCAGCTTTATGGGTATAAAAATAACATAAGATAAAATACATACATT
The DNA here is from genome assembly GCF_023065955.2 of Ursus arctos. Taxonomy (NCBI): domain Eukaryota; kingdom Metazoa; phylum Chordata; class Mammalia; order Carnivora; family Ursidae; genus Ursus; species Ursus arctos. Next base: position 73,832,313 of record NW_026622874.1, on the reverse strand, counting down.
TTAAGTTACAATGAGTTCTGAGAAATGTACCCACCAGCACAGTCAGGAATACTCCCCTCTCCAAAATTCCCTTGTGCCCTTTGCAGTCACACCCAAACTCTGATCCCCAGTCCCAAGAAACCCCTGATTTGCTTTCAATAAAAATATATTAGTTGCTCCTATTCTAGAACTTAATATAAATGGAATTACACAGTATATACTCCTGTATATCTCTCATTCAGCATAATGTTTTTGAGATTCATCCATGTTTAATAGTTTTTTTCCTCTTTTAATGGGGAATAGCATTTATTGTAGGAATGAACTGCAGTTTGTTTATGTTTACCTGCTGATGGGCATTTGGGTTGCTCCACATTTTATCTATTATGAATAAAGTTGCTGTAAACATTTGTATACAAGTCTTTCAGGGAATATGTTTTTTTTTTTCCCCTTACCTGGGAGTGGAACTTCTAGGTCATATAATAAATATACACTTAACTTCAAAGGTCAGCAAAAGTTTTTCCTAAGGGCCAGAAAGCAAATATGTGAGGCTTTGTAGGTGCTATGGTCTCTGTTACAACTGCTCGAGTCAGCTATTGTATTGTGAAAGCAGCTATACATCATTCCATACATACAGTCCATAATTGAATGAGCATGACTGTGCCCCAGTAAAACTTCATTTACAAAGACGGGTAGTGGGTCAGATTTGGTCTGTAGTCCATAGTTTGCTGAACCCTGGCAATCAAGGTTTCAAAGATACACTCCTATGTTTTCTTTTAGACATTTTATAGCTATAGCTTTTATATTTAGATCTAGATCAATTTTCTCTTAATTTTTGTAGATGGTGTGAGGTTAGGATCAAGGGTCATTTTTTTGTTCATACTGTTTTCTCCTGTCTCAGTAACGTTTGTTGAAAACACTATTTTTTCCCTCTTCAAATTACTCTGCACCTTTATCAAATGCAATTGCCCATATGTATATGGGTCTATTTCTGGACTCCCTATGTGTTTCTATTGATTTATATATTTATCCTCATGCCAATATCCCATGGTTTTGATTACTATGGCTTTATAATAGGCCTCAAATTTAGAGGGTATAAATCCTTCAAATCTGTTCTTCTTTTTCAAAATTGTTTGCCTATTCTGGGTCCTTCTCATTTCCATAAACATTATAGAATCTACTTGTTACTTTATGTAAAAAAAAGAAAACTGCAGTGATTTTAATTTTGATTGTATTGAATACATAGACAAGTATGGGAAAATTGACATTTTAACAGTATTGAGTCTTTCAATCCATAAGTAGTTAATACCCTGACGAGTACTGTTTATCATGTATATGTATAATTTTTATTAAAAATAGTAATACTAGTCCTCTGATGCCAGGATTATAGAATACTTTTGTTCTTTTTACTTTTTTGTCTCAAAAATATTATTTTAAAAATATTTAGCTAGACCAAAAAAAGATACTAATTTTGGTTATGCAACAGCTCAATTTAATTTGAATGATTCAGAGACAAGTAACTATATTAGAAAAAGAGAGGATAATTGTTTCTGTCTTTCCAACTAAAATAGAAGATTCATTACCACAAGAAAAAATTATTTGATGGTGTGTCCTTAGCAACTAAACTTTAAAAATACCATTGAAAAAAAGAATGGGGAACTGCCTATTCATCTATATCATGAAAACACCTTCATCCAAATAGATTTTTTGTACACTGTGAATGTATAATGTTTTCTTTTGAAAACAAAAGAAATAATGTATTTCTAAATTTCCCCATAAAAAAGCCAAGAAACAATGACCAATCTAGTGGCATTCTAGAATGAACATCACTGCAGTGTTCGTTCTGTAATTTCCCACTGCAAGAAACCAGAGCTTCTGGGAGAAATAGTTGATTCCAGGTCTATGCAGGAGAGTACAAGTTAACCTGGATCATCTGATATTCATGCGGGGAATTACATTTTACCTCTTAAATGGAATGTTCTAGAATTTGTAGGCATATTTTCTTTTTTTTTTTTTTTTAGAGAGAGAGTGAGTGAGTGTGGGGAGGGGCAGAGGGACAGGGAGAGAGAGAATCCCAAGCAGGCTCCACACCCAGCACGGAGCTGATGCAGGGCTTGATCTCACAGCCATGAGATCATGACCTGAGCTGAAATCAAGAGATGAATGCTTAACCAACCACCCAGGCACCCCTGTAGGCATAGTTTAAAACCACCACAAGTCCATTATATGATTTCGATTTTTTAAAAGTACCCAGTTATTATTCATATGCATCCTAATGAAATGCAGACCATTTAATGTTCTATACAATGGAACACTGAAATTTGTTCTTTACAACTGAACTTACTCACACCCCCAACCCTCCTAACATGACTTTCCAGACTTTTTCCTGTTTATATGCACGCGTGCACTTCTATATACAGACACATACAAACTTGGAGTTTTTATTATTGCATGAATGGGCTCATCTTACCTTTTAGTTACCAATCAAGACATAATGTTTAAAAAAAAAAAAGACAAAAGACAGGAACGCCTGGATGGCTCAGTTGGTTAAGCGTCTGCTTTCGGCTCAGGTCATGACCCCAGGGTCCTGGGATCCAGTCCCGCATCAGGCTACCTGCTCAGTGGGGAGTGTGCTGGTCCCTCTGCCTCCCACTTTCTTGTGCTCTCTCTGTCCGACAAAAAAAGAAAAAAAGAAGACAGTGTTTTGAAGCTCCTTACACATCAGGGTAGAGCTAGCTCATTCTTCTTAAAAATTGCCCTGTATTCTGTTGTGTTAGACATAATTTACTTAACCAATTACAAACTGAAGGACATGAAATGATACCCTCTCTTTTTTTTCTATTATGACAAATATCTTTTTGGTCTTGTCCTAGTTCTAGAAATTAAGGACCTAGCAGTAAAAAAAGTGTTCAGTTAAATGCTATCTGCGCATCAAATTTTGACAGTAATTGCCAAATGATGGGTTTATGGGAAGTTGCTCTAAAAGGTAAGTTGTTCTAAAAAGGAAGTTGTTTCAGGAAGAAAGACAGATTTTTATCAGTAGGGATGTTTTGCAAGGAACAGAAAAAAAAAACACCAAACACCCAAGTACCCCAAATCTAGAAAAAGTTAGCAACTGCAAAATAGTGTTCCTGTAACTAAACCAAATGAGACCCTCCCCCCCAGCCCCACCACCCCGGGTTGCTCAGTACACTAATAAAAACAGACAACGGAGCTTTTGCAGTGAAGAAAGGTGGGTTATTTATTGGGTGGTACTACCCAAGAGAATGGGAGCTAATGCTCAAAAGTCACAAACTCTCAGATGGTTTGCAAGTGAGAGTTTTTAAGGGCATAATTTGGGGCAAGGGTCTCCTGAGAAGGTGACGCTGTTGATTGGAGTCTCCTGAAGTCATGTTAAAGGATGTCACTTAATAACTTCTGGTGGCAGTTCATCTGGTCCCAGGGAGGTCTGTTCCATCCCAAGACTTGGAATCTGAAGACTATCTCTGTTCTTTCCATTAGTTTCATTAGGTACACGTGTTGATTCTATCTTTAGGGTAGTGCTGATTAACTACTTCAGTGGGTAAGCTCACTACCTAGACATGCCTGAGCTGGTGGGGTTGTGTTCCTACACGTTCCTTTGAATAAGCAAGCATTTCTATTTGGTGAACCTAGACCTACATGTTGCTTGGCAGGTCCTGCCGAGCCTGGGGACATTGTGATCTTTGTGTTCATTCCTTCATCTGACCTGACCACGTGGATGCCAGCTTCACTTCCTTTCACTTCCCCAGCGCGGTGACTCAGATCCTGCGCATTCAGAGTAACTCTAAAACGTGGGGTGGAAACACAAGGTCATTTAATGCTAACAACTTCAGCCGACTGTTGTTTGCTCTGCTGCAGTTAAAAAAGGAACAATAAGGATGCCGATTTTGGGCGTGCAGCATGGTGGGACGCGAGGTCTGCGCCTGCGGTGGCCAGCCCTCCACCCCACGGCCCGGGGCCGAGGCAGCGTCTCCCAGCGGGCCCGGCCCCGCGCGCCCGCTGGTCCGGGTTGGGCCGCCTGGGACGTTGGCGTCTTTGGATGGCGCGCGCGGCAGGGAGCGCAATGGAGACACGGGAACGCAGGGCGGTTGGAGAGGGCGGGTCTGGGCCGCGAGCTCGGCCACCTCGGTCAAGCCAACCGCCTGATGGTTTGGTCCCAGTCAGACAAAACGAACCCCTTTCTAGGCAGTGTGGACAGAGGCCCAAGGGCCAGAGGCGAACAGGTGCATGGCAACAGCAGTTGGAACCGTTGGTGGCGTCCGGTGGCAGAAGGCAGCACGCTGGGCCCATGGGGAGGGCCGCGGCCCTCGGGAAGGTCTGCTGGCTGATTACAGAAGGCCGTGCCTGAAACAGAAAAAGGGGGTTCTCCACGTTCTCCTCCCCCCACCCTGCCTTTTAAAGGAAAGCTTCTGCTACCTCTAGGCCTTGTTAGACCATCTCTAGAAGCGACATTGAGTGGGACACACCTCCGTGTTCACTCCCTGCTTAGAGGACTCCGAGGCAAAGGCCGCAAGGAGAAAGAGAAGAAATTTCATTGTCAGGCGGGCTGTATTCAGGAAACATCCTCACGTTAAAGCCACTGTTGTGTGTGTAGTGCATTTTATTTCTCACTGTATACAGTTGACAGTGCTAAGTACTTTTTTTCTTTTTTAAATATCTGTTCTTTGTAGATGTCCGGAAGTGCCTGATATGTGTTAAGACTAAAGTTTGTGCAATTATCCATGATATAAATTTTTTTGGTTCAAATTTATAATATGAAAATTAAATGAAACCTCACTAAAAAGAAGCCAAGAAGCTAGACAGGGGAGCTCATTCCATAACTGAACAAAAAGAGGGTCCGTCCACCTGATGCACCCCAAGCCAGTAAAAAAACTGAAAGGACACTGAGCTTTGGCTGTGAAGAAGAGCTATTTATTGGTGTGGTGCCACCCAGGAGAATGGGGATTTAGTGCTCAAAGTCCTGAGCTCCCTAATGGTTTGTAAGTGAGGATTTTAAAGGCACAGTTTGGGGCAGTGGTCTCCTGAGGGCCATGTTGAGTGGAGGCTCATGAAGTCATGTTAACAGATGTTACTTAGTAACTCCTGGTGCCACTTCATCTGGTTACGGAGAGGTCTGTCCCATCTCAAGAGGCTTGGAATCTGGGGACGCCTGGGTGGCTCAGTCGGTTAATCGTCCAGCACTTGATTTCAGCACAGGTCATGAACTCAGAGTTGTGTGATCAAGCCCTGAGTCGTGCTCTACACTCAGTGCAGAGTCTGCTTAAGATTCTCTCCCTCTCCCTCTGCCTCTGCCCTCCCCACCCCTCCTGCCCTTTCTCTCTCTCACAAAATAGAAATTTAAAAAAAATTTAAGAAAGAGGCTAGGAATCCAAAAAATATTTTTGCTCTTTAAGTCAGAGATTTTTTTATGTGGTGATTCTATCTTTAGGGCAGTGCTGATAACTACTGGTACATGCATAAGCTCGTGGGGTTGCGTTCCTTCACATTCCTCTGAATCCCAAGGAAGCATGCCTGCCTCACAGACCTAGGCCTACATGTTGTTTGGCTTGTCTAGCTAGGCCTGGGGACAGTAGACCTCTGGTGTTCACTCTTTCATCTGAACCAACAAGAGGGATGTTGGCTTCCCTAGCACTCCAGGTCGATTACAGGAAGAATTGTCAATTATAGACCCCGACAGAAGAATTGTCAACAGGAAAGAATCATCAGTTAGAGCGTCCCCCCCCAGGAAAAGACGTAGTTGCCTCTGCTATAAGAAATAGACTACCACAGCCACTCAACCAATGAGAAACTGTCCTCACCCAGAACTCTTACTTCTCTCCAATGGACTTTTTTCAGAACAACCCCTCCCATTGCCCTTTCTTCTCCAGAGAATAAAGTTCCTCTCCTTTTTTTGTCAGACTTGCCTATGGTTTTACTGTAGCTTCTATGTCTCGGGTTGTTCTTTGCTGTTCCTGAATAAATCCATCTTAATGGTAAAAAAAAACCAAAAACAAACAAAAACTGGCTGGCTTTTTTGTTAGGGTTAACAATAAGAAGTATTGCTTGTTTGTTTTGTAATGGGCAAACCACTTCCATGAGTACACATTGTGTCTGTGCACCGGTTTGGTGGAGGAGAGAGGAGAAGCAAATGTGAAGTCCTCTGTGCAAGTGTATTTATATGTAGGCAAGATTAACCATCACCCCTCTGGTTCATACATTATGTTCTGCATTGCTGTGTATGTAACAGTGCATATAACAAACGAGTCCTTCTTTACAGCATCTAGTCTTTGTGGATGTTCAAGAGGTTGGCCATTTATGACAAGAGTATAGATGTTAGACTACTACATTTTGTATGCGTTGTGTTAAAATTCCTAGGAAAGATTGTCTCCTGAGAATCTGAGCATTATAGCCCACTTAGAGCCACACGCCAGTGGACTCTAAGTCAAGGGTAGGTGATGGCCCAGAAGAACCTATGAAGTGACCTGGAGATAGTGACGAAGACATAGGTTTATTGGGGGAACTTACATATAGGGAGTCCGGGGGGGGGGCAGATGGAAAAATCGTCTGCTGCTGGGATCTAGACGCAGCAAGTTTTATAGTGTAGCAACTAGCCTTGCAAGTTATCCCTCCTTGCATGGCCAGCATTCCAGTGAGATCAAGGCCTGCCATCTGGGCATTCTTTGATACAAGGGAGATGCTCTGGATTGGCTACCCTGGAGCCCTGACCTTGAATGCTGAATGGCACGTTCTTCTACATATTCTGCTTATTGGGAATGTGGATGGAGCACAAGATCCCGTACATTCTTAAACCAGTGATTGACAGAGGCATCCAGGCTGTGCTTGTACAGACCAGCCATCTAGCTGGGTCGGTGGGGAGAGGGAGAAAAAGAAAGGGCTCTAGGTCAGAACCTAGAAAATACTTTCAGACTATAAAGGTTGTTATATGTGTGCACTTTACTCAGAACTGCTCTATATAGTGGCCAAATGTCATCTGTATTTGAAACAGCTAATCTATGTAGATGCTTTGCAGTGTCCAATGCCATATGCTTAAAGTAGAAGTAGTGAAATATCACTCTGTAAATATCTCGGTGCTAAAATTCATAGGAAATATTGTCTTTTAGAAATTTAACTGCCAAACTACCTCTGTGAGTAGTATATTACTGTCTACACTTGTTTAATAGTTTTGTGGAGGGAAAGAAATACGAACAGTAATATGCTAATGTGTCTGTATTTGGATAGCTTCAGACAAAACCTTTTTTGTATGTTGTATGCATCTTGTTTTGCTGGGTACATAGCGTGTGTCATAGACAAAGGAGTCCTAGTATTGTGCCATCTAGTCTTCAGATGTAAAGAGGTCACCAGTGTGTAACCTCTTAGGGTAGTGACATCAGCACATTTTGTACAGTTTGTGTTGAGATTTATAGGAAAGCTTACCTTCTGTAAATGACTTTTGGATGTGAATTTGTTCAACCACCTCTGAGCTTGTTCTTGTCCACTGGATTGAGGTGGATAGAAGGAAGTCAGGAGGGAATGGTTCAAGGCCCAGCTGGCCGTATTTAGAAGATCCCTCAGTTGTAACTATTGCCACGTGTGTGTACTTCTATTTAACAGTACTGTGTTTATATAGTATATAATTAAGGCCTTATTTGAAATATCCAGTCTTTCTGGATGTTTAGAAGGGCTTGATCTAAAATTAGAAGTAGTAGAATAACATTTTGTAAATAGCTTTTTCAAAATGTATTTTATTTTATTTTATTTTTTAGGTAGGCTCCATGCCCAGTGTGGGGTCCAACACGGGGCTTGAACTTGTAGCCCTGAGATCAAGACTTGAGCCAAAATCAAGTGTCAGATGCTTAACCAACTGAGCCACCCAAGAGTCCCTGTAAATACCTTCCCCCCCCCATAAATAGCTTTTAAAAATTGATGGGAATATTAGATGATTCTACTTACATGAGGTACTTAGAATAATTAGATTCAGGGGCGCCTGGGTGGCACAGCGGTTAAGCGTCTGCCTTCGGCTCAGGGCGTGATCCCGGCGTTATGGGATCGAGCCCCACATCAGGCTCTTCCGCTATGAGCCTGCTTCTTCCTCTCCCACTCCCCCTGCTTGTGTTCCCTCTCTCACTGGCTGTCTCTATCTCTGTCGAATAAATAAAATCTTTAAAAAAAAAAAAAAAGAATAATTAGATTCATAGAGACAGAAGGTAGAATGGTGGTTGTCAGGGCCTGAGGGGAGTGTGCTACTGGGAATTCTTGCGTAATGGGTACAGCATTTCAGTTTGGGATGGTAAAAAGTTCTGGAAATGGATGGTGGTGATGGTTGCACCAGAATGTGAATTCACCTTTGGCTACTGGACTGAAGAATTAAAAATGTTCACACGGTAAATTTTTTAAAAAATATTTTAAAGTAATCTGTATACCCAGTATAGGGCTCAAACTTACAACCCCGAGATCAAGAGTTGCACGCTCCACTGACTGAGCCAGCCGGGCGCCCCCCAGCCTTTTTTTTTTTTTTAGATGTGGTAAATTCTATGTCGTGTATATTTTGCCACAATAAGCCATTTTTAAAAATTGATGGGAAATGTCATCTTTGCAGATGGGACTGTTAAACTACCTCTGTGGACAGTAGACTCTTTGTACTTGATTATTGGGTTGAAGGTCGTGGGAGAGAAGAAACTGCAAAAGGCGTTTTGCTGGTATGTCCTAGAAGATTTCATATTACACATTGCCCAGTGTGTTATGTACATTCCGTTTAACTTTGCTATACTGTGTGGACCTCCAGGAATATCTTCCTCAAGGGCCTGGGGACCATCTCTGAAATGTAACCGTCAAGGCCAGTAGCCCCAGTGTATCAGAAAACCTTCCAGCTCTCCTGCTACGTCCTTTTCCTTTACTTTCACGCCGGACGCCTCTCTTATGACACTTCTGGTCACCAAATCGTGGGTCCCCCCCCACCACCACCACCAAGCAATTCTGACACACCAGCTGAGTGTCCTACAATTCAACTCTGTTCTGACGCTGTCTACCTGGAGTTAGCATCAGGTCCCACAGGTTAAGGGTTCAGTCCTATGAGACTGCCCAGGAGTTAAGATGCCAATTGCAAGTGATAGGTCCCCAGGGTCCCCACAACTTCTGTGTGAGTTGGCCAGAAATCAGAAGTCCTCCTCCCCCTTGGGTTCCGATAGTTGCCAGAATAGCTCACGGAATTCAGGGAAGCATTTTCAGTAATCCTCCCCTCGTTTTCAGCAGTTTCAGTGACCCGTGGTCAGCCTCTGTAGGGAAGCAGATGACCCTTCTGGGGGGTCATCAGAAGCTCAGTGGTAGCCTAAGGCTATAGCACAATGTCCACAGCCATTCCCCTCACTTCATCTCCTCACGTAGGCATTTTATCCTCTCATGTCATCACAAGAAAAAGGCCGAGTACGGTGCATTAAGATATTTGGAAAGAGAGAGACCACATTCACATATCTTTTATTACTGTTACTGCTATAATTGTCCTATGATATTATGTTATTGTTGTTAATCTCTTACTGTACCTAATATATAAATTAAAGTTTATCATAAGTGTGTATGTATAGGAAAAAGCATAATGTATTTAAGGTTTGGTACTATCTGGGTTTCAGGCACCCAGTGGGGGTCTTGGAACATGTATCCTGCAGATAAGGGGGCATTACTGTACATATGTTTACTCATTTTTTGAAGGGTACGGTAAAGGAAAGAGATGAATAGCTAGGTGAGGAGACACATAGGGCCAGGTCTGGGAGGGTCTCAAGAGCAGGAGCTTGGAGTGAATATGGAGTTGGGTTGCGTTACCCTCCCAGTATGTGGATATGTTCACCAAACTAGAAGTTCCCCAAACTCTACAGTGTTGGGATCTCACGGAGGCGGCCTCACATAGGCGTGATCAACGATTAACTCCATTTCCACCCCTCTTCCCTCTCTGGAGGATAGGAGATAGGGCTGAGACTTCCAAGCTTCTGATCTTGGCTTCGTCTTTCTGGTGGACCAGCCCCCATGCAGGAGCCACCCAGGAGGCCACCCAGGGTCACTCAGGAATTTACAACGGTTTTAGGAGCTCCGTGTCAAGGACAGGGTTAAAGACAAATCTTAGAGCAAGAGATGTACCTAGTGCTCTTCTCTTAAGAAACGAAAAGGTTTTAGGAGCTCTGTACCAGGAACTGGGGGCAGAGACCAATATATATATATATATTTTCTATGATCTCACACCATATCTCCCAGTTTCTGTGGGAGGGTAGGAGCCCAGCTTCAGTGGGTGCCTACCAAGTTGCAAAACTACCTTCTGTCATGAATGCTCAAAATAAATTTATTTTTCCTCTGGATAAAGCCAATTAGCACACACAGATGGCCACCTCAGTTACCAGGTGAATCTAGGGTGGACTGTGTGTGACAAATGCTGTTGTCAGGTCCTCTTGCTTGAGCATAATTACCATTTATCTTTAGAACATGTAAGTCATGGGTTGTATCTGCTCGTTGTGAGAAGGGATGCCGGGAAGACAGGGTAAGATTTCTTCCTGTCTTTTCAGGCTCTCCGTGGATTGTCTGTAACAAGCATAACATCCTGGATTAATCCTTATTCAGTCGTAAAGCTTTTTTCTTTTTCTGAAACTTTTGTGGAGAGGATTTCTGGGTTGGGAGGAGATTTTGTTTGTAATTCTGTTTCCCCAACAGTGACGACAGTAGAGGTAGGAACCTAACACATTTTATTCACTTTGTGTTGTTAGGAATCCATGGAAAGATTGTCTTCTGAAATGGTTTTGGGAGTGAAATTGTAAAACCACATCTCATTTGGTGGGTCGTTTTTGGAGAAAAAGAAATCAAAGGATTCCGGACCATAACGTCCCTAATCAGAAGTCACCTTCAGACATAACCATTGTCACAGGAGTGTAGCTTATCCAACGCCACTGCGCACACAGTGGATAAATTGAAGTCCCTATTGGAAACGTGTAGCTTTTCTAAATGCTTGGAAGTACATAAAGTATGTTAAAAGCAGAGGTACTGAAATAACACATTTATAAATATCCTTTTGTTAAAATTCACACGAAATGGTATATTTTGGAAATGGAACGGTCAGAGTACCTCTCTGAGCAGAACACATTGTGTTTGTGCTGATTCAGGGAAGAGGGAAGAGAAGAAAGTGCCAAGAGCTCGATGCCAGTCTGCTTACGGTTAGACCAGAGTAACCATCACCCTCCTGTGCTCTGTGCATTCTGTTGTAATTTGCTGTGTATGTAGTATATGTAAAGGAACAACACGTTCAAATTTTACAATGTCTCGTCTTTCTAGATGTTAAAGAAAGTGTGTGACAAAGCGGAGCTTGTAAGTTGGATTTTGGGTGAATCCACCCCTTTCGCGCTAGGTGAGTTTCTGTACTTGAGTCATTGCAGTGGTGGAAGAGGGAGAAGAGGAAGGGTGCAGAGAGGGGCGCTTTGCTACCGTCTCCACACCAGGAGGACAGTTTTGGATTGCGTCCACCATTCTGTATGTGTGTATTTTTATAAAGTGCCAGTGTTTACTGGGGACAAAGCTCAGTCTTTATTTTGCAACTGCAAAGCTTTTAGGGTGCCTCGAGGTGACAATGTATGATTAAAAAGAAGAGCTAGTAGGGGCGCCTGGGTGGCACAGCGGTTAGGCGTCTGCCTTCAGCTCAGGGCGTGATCCCGGCATTATGGGCCCCACATCAGGCTCCTATGCTATGGGCCTGCTTCTTCCTCTCCCACTCCCCCTGCTTGTGTTCCCTCTCTCGCTGGCTGTCTCTATCTCTGTCAAGTAAATAAATAAAATCTTAAAAAAAAAAAAAAAGTAGAGCTAGTAAATTAACCAATTCACAAATATCTTTAAAAAATAATTACTGGAAAAGCAGCATCTTGGGCATGGAATTGTGGAGCCCCCTCTAGGCAGTGTCAAATAAATAAATAAAATCTTTAAAAAAAATCATCGTGTTCTATTGCTTTACACCTCACTTAATATTGAGCATAGGGAATGAAGTATTTTCATTGTAATTCTGTTAATATCTTTATCTAGAGGCCTGTTCCCATTTTTAAAAGTTTTTATTTTAATTCCAGTTAGTTAACATACAGTATTAGATTAGTTTCGAGGATACAATATAGTGATTCGAAGGTTCCATACATTACTCAGTGCTCATGATGATAAGTGCGCTCCTTAATCCCCATCACCTATTTCCCCCATCTCCCCACCCACCTCCTCTCTGGTAACCATAAGTTTGTTCTCTAAGGTTAAGAGTCTCTTTCTTGTTTTGTCTCTCTCTTTTTCCCCTTCGCTTGTTTGTTTTGTTTCTTAAATTCCACATGTGAGTGAAATCATACGGCATTTGTCTTTCTCTGACTTATTTCACTTAGCATAATACTTCCTAGTTCCATCCATGTTGCAAATGGCAAGATCTCATTCATTTTTATGGCCACATACTATTCCATTGTATATTTATACCGCATCTCCTTTATCTGTTCGTCAGTCAGTGGACACCTGGGCTGCTTCCATGTCTAGGCTAGTGTAGATGCTGCTGCTATCAACATCGGGGTGCATGTACCCCTTTGAACGAGTGTTCTTGTATTCTTTGGCTAAATACCCAAGAGTGTGACTGCTGGATCATAGAGTACTTCTACTTTTAGCTCTTTGAGGAGCCACAGCGGCTGCACCAGTTCGCATTCCCACCAACCGTGCACGAGGGTTCCCCTTTCTCTGCATCCTCACCAACACCCGTTGTTTCCTGTGTTGTTGATTTTAGCCATTCTGACAGGTGCGAGATGATATAGAATTGTAGTTTTTATTTGCAGTTCCCTGATGATAAGTGATGATGAGCATCTTTTCATGTGTCTGTTGGCCAACTCTATGTCTTCTCTGGAGAATAGAGAACGTGTTGACTTTTTTTTTTTTATGACATTTTTTTCCCAACTGTATTAGGGGATTATTAATTACTACTATTAGTAGTAGTATTACTCCAGAGGAACAAAACCAGAGCTGATTGATTGTTTGAATGGTTGGAATTGGTTCTATAAACACCCAGAAAAAATGTTTAATCTGGGCACCCTATTACCACTCAAGGTAACACTTAAAATTAGCCATCACACCAAGAAAAGCAGGATCCCTCCCTTCCTTCCTTCCTTCCTTCCTTCCTTCCTTCCTTCCTTTCCTTTCCTTTCTTTTCCTTTCCTTTCCTTCCTTCTTCCTTATTTTTTAACTAGGCGCTATGTCCGGCATGGAGCCTCATTCGGGGCTTGAACTCATGACCCTGAGATTGAGACCTGAGCTGAGATCAAGAGTCAGAGACTTAACTGACTGAGTCACCCAGGTGCCCCTATTTATTTATTTATTTATTTATTTATTTATTTCTGATTCAGTTGGTATAATATACCCTTGGCTATCAAAATACTCATGGATTTTGGACTTGGTATTGGTAAATATTCATGATCATGGTGTATGAAAGTGCATGATACCTACTGTATAATCTTAACCACGTGAAAACATTTGCTTAGTTCTGTGTGTCTACACGTAGGATCTAGCAGGACACATCAGAGTTTCACGTGCTTACGACTGTGGATGGGGTTTGTGTACTTTCTTTTCTGTGTTTTTCAGTGTCCTGTAATGCACACATTAACTTCTAACAATGTAAAACATGACCCCAGCATCTCACTGATGTCAACAACAAAGGCTAATCACTCGCTTGCCCATGTTTGCGTTGGCTGGTAGATTAGTTTCCCAGAGCTGCCATAACAAAGGACCACAAACTGGGTGGCTAACCACCAAATTTATTCTCTTGCAGTGCTGGAGGCCGGAGTTCCAAAATCAAAGTGCTGGTAGGTGTTGGTGTCTCCTGGAGGCACTGAGGTCTGCTCCTTTCCTAGCTTCTGGTTGTTGCGGGCAGTTCTTGGAGGTTTTAGCTGTAGCTTCGTCACTTGAATCTCTGCCTGCATTGTGGCCTTCTTCCATGTGTGTCTCTCTGTGTTCTCTTTCTCTCTTTTTAAATTTACTTTTTATTTAAATGTAAATATTAAATAATTTAATATTAAATATTATTAAATATTAAATTATTTAAATCCTTTTTAAATTTATTTACTTATTTTAGAAAGAGAGAGTGCAAGCAAGTGAGGGCAAGGGCAGAGGCAGAGGGAGAGAGAGAATCGCAAGCAGAGTCCCCCCAAGGGCCATGGAGCCCAACGTGGGGCTTGATCTCACAACCCAGGAGATCACGATCTGAGCCAAAACCAAGAGCTGGACACTCAACTGACTGAGCCACCCAGGCGCCCCCTGTGTGTTCTCTCTTCTTATAATGACACCCGTCATTTTGGATCGAGGGCTGATCCTGATATGGTTTATCCTCATTTTAACTAGTTACATCTATGAAGGCTCTTTTCCAAATACAATCCCATTCACAGGTATTGGGGACTAGGCCTTATCTTTTCGGGGGACACAGTTCAGCTCACAACAGTTGCAAGTCAGTGATGGCTCTGCTCCTGCCAGATGTGTCTTTCCATTTTTGGACCCAAACTGAACAAGGGACCCCTACTTAGCATGTGCTGTTCTTGTGGCAGGAAGAAACAGTGGCTCTTAAAGCATCCATTCAGATGAGGCATGTATCAAGTGCAATTACAGAACAAGTTTGTCACCTGCCATTGCTTGCTATGTGTCACAAGTTCCTGTCTCAGGTTTGTGTTTGTCCAAAACCCACATCATTTCACAGCCGTGGAGTTCCTGTCAAGAGCCAATCTGTTTTAATTCCTATTTTGTTTTGTTTTTAGTTGATTTACAGTTTTTCCTCTTTATGTAACTTAACTCTAATAAAAATATCCTCTTTTCTGTCAATCTGGTCAAAGCCCACTTCTTTGAAGAAGTTTGAAATATTTCTTAAGAATTCATAGAGGGGTGCCTGGGTGGCTCAGTCAGCTGAGGGTCCAACTTTTTATTTCGGCTCAGGTCATGATCTTAGGTTCATGAGATCGAGCCCCGCGTAAGTCTCTGTGCTCAGAAGGGAGTCTGCTTGCGATTCTCTCTCCCTCTCCCCTTCCCACTGCTTGTGTGTGTGCTCTCTCTAAAAAAAATAAATATCTTTAAAAAAAAAAGAATTTGCAGGCATCTTCAGCTGATTAGATGGGAGAAGCACATAAAAAAATCTTAGCACTTGAGATTTTTTTCAAGAAAATATAGCAGTTTCTGAAATATATTTGGAATATAACAATATGTAGATAACATGATTTCATGTATACTCTATAAATATTTCCAAGTGAAATACTTTCACGATATCCACATGAGTGCGACAGACTCTCGATGTTGCGCCCAAGTCTTGGTCTCTGTGGTAGTGAGGGCAGCTGGACAAGAATGACAGGTTGTTTGCTCTACACCTGGTTCCATTATGTTACGCATCTTGGGTGCAGGACTGTAGCTGTAGCGTATTTGTTATCTCAGTGGTAGAAACTGCATATTCATCTCTAAGAATTGGGGAACGGGAAGGGGTTCACCATACTTCTGAACTTCAAGAAGTGGGCAAAGTTACCTAGCAGAAGCATACAGCCTTTAAACTCTTTGGTTAGAGGCTTCAGAGCACAAGTTGTGTTCTCGTGTGTGTGTGTGTGTGTGTGTGTGTGTGTGTGTGTGTGTGTGTTTTCCAAGGGATCACCAGATAAATCCAGCTACCATCTGTCATCATACAAAGTTGTCACCTATTATTAACTATATTTCCTATGCTGTTCTTTGTATCCCTGTGTGTTATTTATTTTGTAACTGGACATTTGTACATTTTAACCCCCATCCCCTATTTTGCCCATCTCCCCACCCCTTTTCCCTCTGGCAATCATCAGATTGTTCTTTATACCTCTAGATTGTTCTCTATGAGTCTGTTTAAAAAGAAACAGACTTGTTTTTTAGATGATTACATAATAAGTGAAGTCATACAGTATTTGTCTTTTCCGTCTGACTTGTTCACTTAGCATAATACCCTCTAGGTCCATCCATGTTGTCACACATCGCAAAATTTTGTTCTCTTTTTTATGATTGAGTAATATTCCATTTTATATATACACATATTGCATCTTCTTTATCCATTTATCTATCAATGGACATGTCAGTTGATTCCATATCTTGGCTGTCGTACATAATGCTGCAGTGAACATAAATGTTCATCTGTCTTTTCAAATTAGTGTTGTTTTTTTTTTTTAAGATTTTATTTATTTATGTGACAGAGAGACAGCCAGTGAGAGAGGGAACACAGCAGGGGAGTGGGAGAGGAAGAAGCAGGCTCCCAGCGGAGGAGCCCGATGTGGGACTCGATCCTGGAAAGCCGGGATCACGCCCTGAGCCAAAGGCAGACGCTTAACGACTGCGCCACCCAGGCGCCCCATCAAATTAGTGTTTTTGTTTCCTACTGACAAATACTCAGAAGCGGAATTGCTGGATCCTATGGTAGTTCTGGTTTTTAATCTTTTTGAGGAACCTCCGTACTGTTTCCCATAGCGGTTACACCATTTTGCATTCCTACCAAGAGTACATGAGGCTTCCCTTTAATCTCAAAAGCTTGTGTTCTTTTGTGGGTGTTTTGTTTATTTATTTTTTTTGTCTTTGGATTGAAGTTAACTTGTTACACTTCATCTAGGAATGACCTATGAAAACATATAAAAGCACTCAGCGTAATTGGAAATGCCACATAAAACCATGATAAGATGCCACCGTACACCTTATAGAATGGCAACGATTTGGAAGACTCACCATACCATTGTTGGACATACAGCAACGGGATTCTTATACGCTGCTAGTGGGAATGTAAAAATGGTACAACCACTTCGCAAAGGAGCTCGGTGGCGTTGTGTATGTGTGTGTAGATATCTGAAGAAGGGGCCACAAATTTGGATATTAGGAGACAAAAAAAAATTCTATCTTACCAGCATCTGGGCATCCTCAGCCCAAACTGCCACATAAAATAACCGTGTAGCAGCTAGAGTAGGAGGCCAGAAGAACTGTAAACATTTGTATTAGGCCGTAACTCAAAGTCTCAACCAGTGACAGTGGCTTCTCACACTGTACTGGTCAGATCTGGAATTACAGGTTTTTTATTCATTTATTCCTTCAGTCACTCAACACATATTTAGTGAACAATCTTTGGTATGCCCGGTCACAGTGAGCAGGACCCAGTCCATGTCCTCGAGGTTATTTGCCATTTGAAGTTAAGGTGGACAAGTAAATCAATAATTTTAATGTAGTCTGATCAATGCTAGGATCACGTGATGTGTCACAAGTTCAATGTCACTAATAGGGTGCCACCAGGGCTCCTTAGCCCTAAGATAGCAGAGCTCACAGCCAAAAGACACAGTAGAGGAACACTCTAGGTAGAAGATAGGAAATCTAGATCTTTCTATATTCCCTGTTCAAATATGGAGTCTTTGGTTTAATGTGTATCTTGGTATGCAAGGGAAGGTATTTGGGTCAGGAATTCGGGGACAGCTTCTTGAGGAGATGACATTCAAAGAGATGATCTGATTGGCGAGAAGCTACCTGATTGGAAACAACTAATGCAAAGGCCCAGGGGTGGGAATGTGGTGCATTTAGAGGACCTGAAAGAAGGCTATGTGACCAAAGCGGAGTGAGTCCTACAGGCCAGATCACAGTGGCATAATCTGGGGCAAGGTGGTTAGATTTCATTTTAAAGGCAACGGGAAACCATCAGAGTACCTTAAGCAGGGATGAGATCTGACTTGTGCTGTGCCCGCAGAGGTGGGGCTCATATGCCATTGCTCATCCTAGCCAGCTTCCTGATTGAGGCAAAGTACAGCAATGCTCAGAACTACCTAAATTTGTGGTTAGCCATAGGTGACAAATACACGGTTACATCTACTTCTGTGATTCGGAAGACTAGTTTCTAATCAGTTTTTCTTTAACACTCACTTCCCCTTTCCTAGCCAGAAACAAACAAACAAGCGAACAAACAGCCAGCAAGGAGAGCCTTGACAGAGCTCTTTAAGAAATCTGTAGGGCTCAAGGGGACTTTTTAGGGTAATGGAGATATTCTGTATCTTGATTGTGGTAGTGATTATGCAGGTGTATACAATTTGTCAAAACCCATCAAACTGCAGACTTACAATAGGGGAATTCTATTGTATGTAAATTATACCTCATTAAGGAAATTCTCCAAACACTGTAGGTAAATACAAAGGAGGGGTGCTTTGTTCTGTTTCAAGAGTGCCAGAGATGTCTCAGACACGATGATGTTGGAGCTGCTGGAGCTGCTCGCTGAAGAATGAGGAGGGGTAGTGTGACCATTTCAAGCAAGGAGGGTCTGTGACCCTCCTCCCCTGAAGCACCCCCCGCAGACACTAAACCAAGAGTAGGTGAGGACTCAACAAGACCGAAGAAATGGCCTGCAGATGGTGATGGAGACAGAGGTTTATTGGGGGAACTTACGGACAAGGGGGTCCGGAAGCAGGAGACGGGACCCAGCATCCACTGCTGGGATCTACACGCGGCAGGCTTTTATAGTGCAGCAACCAGCCCGGCAACTACCTCCGGCCTCTCCCTCCTTGCATGGCCCCCACTCCAAGGCGCTCAAGGCCTGCCATGCGAAGAAGGTGCCCCAGGTTGGCCGCCCCTGGAGTCCCTGACCTTGAATGCTGAACAACATGTTTTTCTGCATATGCTGCTTGATGGGAATATAGAGGAAGGACGGGATCCGTACATTCTCAAGAGAGCGATTAACAGGGGCACCTAGGGTGTGCCTGCACAAACCAGCCAGCCAGCGCGTCCCGTATACTCCTTGATCCCTGGAATCTGGTGGAAGTGATGCTGGGCCGGTTTCCGGGCGCAGCTTTAGAAATGAGTAGCTTCTACCTCCTGTCCCTCAGATACTCTCTCTTAAACCCAACTGCCCTGCTGTGAGGATGCCTCAGCTGAGTTCCCAGCCAGCAGCCAGCCCCACCTGCCATCCTGGAGATGGGTTTCCCAGTCCCCGTGCCGGCCACCCAGCTAATGCTGTCTGGGGCAGAGGCAAGCTCTCCGGTGAAACCTGACCAAACTGCAGATGTGTGAGCTAAAGAAATGATTGTTGTTTCAACCCACTAAGCTTTAGGGGGGGTTGTTCTGCAGCAATAACAGCTGATCAGTTCAACAGATACAAAGGGAATTCTGGGCCCCAACCAGTTCTAATATCTGGAGCAAACCCATACCCTCTTACTCAAAATCCTTAAGGTCAGCTGTATTTCAGAATTCAGGATTTTTTACTTTAGGATCCAGAATTTTTGATATGGTACTTATACCGTATTTTCATAACATCCCCAGTGTGTATTAGCAAAAATCCAACAGAAATTTTAAGGATCTAATTGGCTTTATTAACCAATTCCTGAATCAAGCAGCATCCCGTCTCTCAAGTAGAGGGGAGCTCCAAAGGGCTACAGAAAGGGAAGGGTTTTAAAAGGCAGGATAAGGAAGTCATAAGCAGAAAAAAAAAAGATTATTGCAGGGGAGGTCACCTTTTTTAGGGACAAAAGGGTCTTAGTAGGTTGACTACCTCAGCTTTCTTTGGGGGATTGAGAGTGCCCATGTGACAGATTACTTTATTGTTTCTTTCTTTCTTCCTGTTTTTAAAATTTTTTATTTTATTTACCTTATTGTTTCTGACCAGGAAATTCCTTACTGACTGGTCACGACTACATTTCTAGGGAGGTTGAAAGTGTAATTTGTTTAGCTATTAAGACCTGCTTTGGTTATGTGCCCTAGCATAAATGACTCCATTTTGAGCCTGTGGTGTTCTTTTTACATGAGTAATGCAAAATACTAACTTACCAGTAGAAAAATGTACAGATATGCGCACTGGACACGATAGTGAATAGCCCCAAGTCAGGCTTTGCTACCAAATGAATTTGCTGTGAAAGAAAAGAAAATTTTTAGTTGTTAACGACTATTTTGGATTTTGATTTTGAAATTGCGCTTATGGGTTGATTGATGGACCTGTAGTTTGGCCTGCCTAGAAAACAGGGAAATAGAGTGTATAGGGACAGAAAGGGGGTGTGCAGGAAAGGTTAGTGGGTAAACCGATTTACTGGCCTGTGACTTTGAAGTTTAATCCTGTGGCCATCAGGGTCAGGGGAAGGTCTGGTGTGATCATGGGGTGATGGCCAGCCTGAAGCAGAGATGTCACATAGTGGGGACCACAGTCACGGTAGCTGTGGAGAGAGAAGTAAGGACATGTCTTTTTAAGTGGCAGAGCCCATAGAAAAATGACAATATTTATCCTATGTGTTTGGGGTACTTTGGGGACACAGCTCACAGATTGAGGTCACTGTAACGAAAGCGAAGGAAGTTTCCTCCTCCCAATGCACAGTAAGTCAATAAAGAACAGACACCAAGGGGCACCTGGGTGGCTCAGTCGTTAAGCATCTGCCTTCGGCTCAGGGCGTGATCCCAGAGTCCTGGGATCGAGTCCCACATCGGGCTCCTCCACTGGGAGCCTGCTTCTTCCTCTTCCACTCCCCCTGCTTGTGTTCCCTCTCTCGCTGGCTGTCTCTCTGATAAATAAATAAAATCTTAAAAAAAAAAAAAAAACCAGACACCAAACTTTTGCAGCAAAGAAAGGTGGGCTACTTACTTGTATGGTGCCCCCCAGGAGAAGGAGGAGCTGATGCTCAAAAGTCCCAAACCCCCTGAGGACTTGCAAGAGAGGATTTTTAATTAATTAATTCACGCATGCACTCATTCATTTATCTAATTTATTTATTTATTTTTAAGATTTTATTTTTAAGTAACCTCTCCACCCAGCGTGGGGCTCCAACTTACAACCCCCGAGATCAAGAGTCGCACGCTCTACTGACTGCCAGACAGGAGCCCCGCAAGTGACGGTTTTTAAAGGCAAAATTTGGGGCAGGGGTCTCCTGACAAGTTGGGCGCTGTTGATTGGAGGCCCAGGAGGTCCTGCTCTCAGATGTTACTCAGTAACTTCTAGTGTGGCTTCAGCTCTGACCAGCAGCTCTGTTCCATCTCAAGAGACTTGCAATCTGAAAGATATCTTTGTTCCATGTGTTAGAGATTTCATGAGGTATACGTGGTGGTCATATCTTTCGGGTGGCGCTGATTAACCGCTTGTAAGCTAGTGAGGTTGCGTACCTCCTATGTGTTCCTTTGAACAGTAAGCAAGCAACCCCATCACTTGAGCCTAGGCCTATGTGTTCCTTGGCAGGTCCGGCCGTGCCTGGGGACGATGTGACCTTGATGTAGGAAAGATGTTAGGGTTCAAAGCCAGCGGCCAAGAAAGAATTCTTGAGACGTCTTTGGTGCAAAAGGTGGTTTTATTAAAGCACAGGGACAGGACCCATGGGCAGAAAGAACTGCTGCCCTGGGGTCATGAGGAGCAGCCCAGTATATACTTTCAAGTTGGGAGGGGGTTAGGGATAGCCTAAGTCGCTGAGAAATTTTGGAAACAAGGTTTCCAGGACCTTGGGGGGCTTTGCTATTGTTGGGAAAAGGTCGTTTATTACCGTCTAATAAAACCTGAGTCATGAGACCCTTTCAGATGTATATTGGTGGGCCATATGCTTGGGGGATGATGGCCAACACACTTCTTGGGGGTTTAGAGATAAAGGAAATTTCTAAAGGAATTTTTATATGTTAAAGTAGACTTACAGGATCCTGGGGGTTGGGCTAAGGTTGCCTTTTGCCCTTAGCAAAGTGCTAACACCGAGGCAGTTGAGTCCCTAGAGGAATGTCTCTCGGCCTGTTTCAAGGACTTGTCAGTGGGCTGTAGGTAGTCAGGAAATTTAATAATTTTTCTTCTGCCTTTGTTTCCCACATCAGCCTCTAGTGTTCATTCCTCCACCTGAACTAACAAGATGGATGCCACCTTCCCCACCAGCCCTGGGAATCTGCCCATCACCTCCAGCTGCCCCATCAGTAACCCTCACCCAGTCCAGGGGATACCAGTGTGCAGGCCTGCTGGATGGGAAGCTCCGGATGTCAGAGCTATGAGGGAGGAAGCCCCTGGGCTTGACAGCTGATTTGATTGGGAGACATGGTAGAGGGTGGTGGGAGTGACACTCAGGCTTCTGTTTGGACAGTAGGGTAGATGATGGCGCCACTCTTGCTAAAACACATCAGGCTCACTCTTGGCTCTAAGGTCGGATTACAGGGCAGAGCTTTGGGGTCATTATCATGAAGGTGTGGAAGTCTCTGGAATGTGTGAGATTGGCCAGGAAGAAGGTTTCCAGAAAGAAGGGAGGGAAGGGGGGTGGTAGAGAATAAAGAAGGGGAAGGTAAGAGGCATCCTTAGTGTCTTTAAGTTCATCACAATTCATCTGTACAAGCCCAGAATCCTAACCAGAGCCCCCCCCCCAC
Organism: Ursus arctos; assembly: GCF_023065955.2. Taxonomy (NCBI): domain Eukaryota; kingdom Metazoa; phylum Chordata; class Mammalia; order Carnivora; family Ursidae; genus Ursus; species Ursus arctos. The sequence goes on along the minus strand of NW_026622874.1, from coordinate 73,809,999 downwards.
CTCCGCCCCCATCCCACCATCACAGATCATTTGTCAAGGTGTTGAGGTTTGTGTCCGGCAAGGTCTGACTTTCAGGTCAAGTTCCTTATAAATAAATAAAAATCCTCACACCAGACACAGCCTTCAGTACCCTGAGGGCTTTGATTTGAGGGCAAAGACCACCTTTGAGGTGCAAAAGACCCAGGAAGCCACAGGACTCTACCCAACTGTCAGACCCCTTTGGCCTTTGTTTCTTGGTATGCATTAAAAAAAGGTCCCAAGTCTCTTCTGAAGGGGGAGGTGAGTTGGGGGTGAGGAGCTGCGGGTGGAGGAGGGGAGAAAAGAGAAGACTTTACAGGAATGTATTCCGTATGTGTGTATTCTGTAAATATATAAAAAAAACCCATATACCATAGAAAGTAGGTTCTGGCAATTTTCTTATGATTTGTCTTACAACATGATTAATAGCAGTCGCTGTGACAATAATTGCCGCTATATTTTGACTCTGGGCCCACTGATGAATTGTAGGATTTCCTCCTCAGCTCCCCCTTCAGCAAACTTTCTGTCCAAATAGTTGCTTCAGGTGGGTTTCTTGATTAGGATTTGGGAAAGTAGAGGCCAGGGCGAGAACAGAGCAGGGACAGCTGGGTAAAGTGATCAGACTTTTCTCTGCTAAATAAAGACGAGAGAGGTGATTGCCTCTGATGGAGTTCAGAATGTGCTACCCCCAAAACATGGCCCCTTTGTGTATTGAATATTTTAAGCTGGAGGAGTTTGAGAAAACGGCAGAAACAGGAAAGTCACTCTGATCTTCTTCCTCCTGCCCTTCTTGGGGAAGGGCCTTATGGCCTTTAATGGCCATAATATTTTTCCTGTGATGAGAGACGCCCTCCTTCTACCTGGAGGAAAGGAGCATCCTTATCTGAAGTCAAGGGATGCAGAGAAGAATCCTAACAAACAGGTCTTGTTAAGTTTCCCTAAGTTTATTTTACTCTCCTCCTGCTCCCTAGCCTGTCCTGTTCCTCCGTGATGTCCACTCTTCATCAAATGTAGCCTAAAGGTTCTCAGGTCTGTTTCTTTGGGTCCTCGTTTCCCTGTGAGGGCTCCCATGTCATGTAAAACAGACTTGACATCAATTTGTATGCTGTCACTGTCTATGTTGAGTAGATTTTTGGATCCAGCCAGAGACTGGCTTCAAGAAGTTCTAGGAAAACTCTTTCCTCTCTTAAACCTCCGTACCCCTTCCACGTTAGAATGTATCGAAGCAAATTGACTGGAATGAACTCTAGTAGAAGAAGAAAATACAGAGTTTTATTTGAGCCCAGATAGGACAGCTGCCCACGAAATATGATCTTTTTTTTTTTTTAAGATTTTATTTATTTATTCGACAGAGATAGAGACAGCCAGCAAGAGAGGGAGCACAAGCAGAGGGAGTGGGAGAGAAAGAAGCAGGCTCATAGCGGAAGAGCCTGATGTGGGGCTCGATCCCATAACGCCGGGATCACGCCCTGAGCCGAAGGCAAACGCTCAACCGCTGTGCCACCCAGGTGCCCCCGAAATACGATCTTCAGAGGGAAGAAGGTGCTCCAGAGAATGAACACTTTTTGTGGGGTTATATGTTTTTTTATGTAAAGAGCCATAAATCAATATGTCAGAGGTGCATCCTTGTAAAAGTTCAAAAAGATTATAGATGAACATGTAGGCAGGAATCACGAGTTTTAACCTCATGGAATGCAAAGAGTAGGAGCACTGATCAATATCTGAAGGACAGGATGTTCCCCTTAGGCTACGCATTTGCAAAGCAGATATACAAGGCATGTTTGACCAGCTATAAATGAGGTTTTTAGGTTAAACAAAGTTTATATACAGTCATGTCGACTTAGAAAGAAATCTAAAATGGCTTCCCTTGTATATCAGGCCTTTATAGAGTTTTTTTTTCTCATCATTTCCCCCTTTCTGATCAATAATCTTTTAATAGAGGGGCATCTGCCTGGCTCAAGTCAGTAGAGCATGCCACTCTTGTAAGCCTGCTTCTTCCTCTCCCACTCCCCCTGCTTGTGTTCCCTCTCTCGCTGGCTGTTTCTCTCTCTCTGTCAAATAAATAAATAAAATCTTAAAAAAAAAAAAAGTTAACGAACCAAACTCCAAGTCGGTCTGTTGAGTACGCAGTTGAAATGAAGCCTCGTTTGGTCAGGGTGGGCTCTTTGCTGCTTATTATGGTCCCACAATAGAGGATCTCTATTATGTTTAGAGGTCAACTGGGCACAACCTTCAGTTGCCTTTTTGATGTGGTCAGACGTGAAAGGGTCTGTGTCTAGAACGTTTGACAGTTTGCTATATAAATCCTCCCTTTTTAATGGGATTTAATCGGTCTTGGGCTTTGCAGACCTCCTCTGGTTCTGTTGGTTTATCAGTTCTGAGTGTGTCCTTGGTTGGTGCTAGTTTCAACAATATCTGATCTTAGCTGCAATGCCCTTTGTTATTTGCGTCATTGCTTGAGTTAAGTCAATACGTGAGTGACTCCATCTTGCTCTGCTCACGAGGCCCGATGTAGATTGCCCAGGAGTCTACATCAGAGGGTCGCCGGTGTGGTCTTTCATAGGATATTGCAATCGATGTATATGTTTTTTCAATGAGGTTGAATTGTCATGCAGACATCATACATGTGCTTTGTGGTGAGTTTTCGCCTTTGCATTTTTTGTAACATATGTAGAGGCAGTTAGTAAGGTTCTCACAGGATGCCTGGAGGCCAAAAAAGAAGTTAGGGCCAGCTATGGCTGAAAGTCAGAGGCCTGTCCTGGTAGCACTCCAAAACAAAACCACAAGTAGCCGGATCAAACCAGACAAGCCCAAGATGGCTGACAACGGAGGCCGGAAACCCCTGACCAAATATGGAAGAAAAGACACTAAACTCTGCTTCCAAGAAATCCTCACCCTAAGTAATGAATATTCCACCCCCTACTTAACAACTATTCATAAGAGATAGAAACCCAAGCTCCAGGGCATGCAGCTTTCTCTCTTGAGCTCTCACACCTCAAGAGGGTACTTTCCTGCTGTGTTACTCCTCTGTCCTGTTGTGACTGTCCTTGAATTCTTTCTTGTGATAAGACCAAGAGACTTTGGTCACATCTTTGGGATGGGCTGGGTCAAGGCCTCAGGGCCCTGGGGTCTCCCCAGTTTACCTGGCAACACATTTCTATCATAAATGCTAGAAATAGTAATAAAAATCCAATTAATCATATTTGAAGCAACCAATAGGGAGTAGGTACAGAATTAGAAAGACAATAGAAGAATCCAAAAAATCCATTATGGGTATTCTGATGATATTGAATTAGTTTGCGTGTCTGTTTGCCTCCTTTATCTAGTTATTTGTGCTTTGTGATCTGTTTGAGCTGATTTGCTAGAATGGTAAATAAATTTCTGTTACTATCTGTAATGATTTCTCTGGCCAGTTAGTTTCTATAATTCCATCTCCCAAAATATTTGGTCATCATTATCAATATTAGTATAATTTTTGTTAGCATCAGGCAGTTTGAATTGCAAAACCAGTATTACACCATATAGCAGTAGCATTATGATAAAAAGTATTCTGGTTACAAAATAAATCAAGGAGTATTACAGAGGTATTTTGTTCTGATTTGAGTGGATACTGTCAAATATTAGGTTATGGTTTAGGGTTATCCACAGTCACCTTCATTGGAGTTGCTGATTTAATTTTTCCAATATCAGAAGAAGACCATCATTTTGGGGGGATTTGTAATAATAAATGGTTTTCTTCCTGTTGGGTTGTTTGGTCTACTTGTTTTGTAATAATTAAGTTTTCAGAAACCAGATTGTGGTCTTCATCAGTGTCTTCTAAATCTAAAATCATTTCTCCTTTTGAGGAATGTTTGAAGATTATATGTTTCTAAAAGATCTTACCCTATAAGATGATTCAGGCCACAATCGGCCCACAAAAAGACATGATATCATCATATTTCATAATTGGAAAATTACTGGTTCTGACTCAAGCGCTCAAATTGTCAGATTTGAAACCCGTACCATTTGAACTGAATTTTTACTCCAGGGAGAGGGCAGTGAGGGGAGGTAAGGCTGAGAACAGATGAGGTAGCCCTAGTGTCTGTTAGGGTCCTTGAGGTTTCCCCTCCAGTAGTGATTTGACTTCTCCTAAGGTATTAGTGAGGGCGAAGGGAAATGCCCTCTGGTTTCCCTGGGAGCATCCCTGTTCTTTTTTATTTTATTATTCTCGATGTCCTATTTAAATGTGTAAATGTCTCGCCTGAAATGCCCAGGCTGGGTTTGGTTTTTTTTTTGTTTTTTTTTACAATAGTAGCAGAGAGGGTGTTCTTAAGCCTTTGATTGGGATTTTGGAAAGGTATCTTAGGGGGACCATTAAGCTTTTGCGATTGTAAATTCATCACTTCAGCTGCATCTCTCTTTTCTGACTTTACAAAGTCTTGTGAAGGCTCAGTTGGTTGAGCAGCATCCAACTCTTAGTTTCCGCTCGTGATCTCCGGGTTGTGGGATTGTGAAATCGAGCCCCGTGTAGAGCTCCGTGCTCAGCAGCGAGTCTGTTTGCGGTTCTCTCTCTCCCTCTGCCCCTTCCCCCTGTGTGCTCATTCACTCTCTCTCTCTCTCAAATAAATGGATAAATAAATTAAAAAAAAAAAAAAGAAAGTTGATTCACAAGGGTAGAAGTGCATTAGGAGGTAGTGTTGCCCGTCCTGAGGCATATCACGTTATAATTCATCTAGACCTTCTAGAAAGGCCAAATTTAAGAGCAGACCAGTCTGATGATTTTGAAAACTCTCAGGAGTTACCCCAGAGTATTATTTAAATGATTTTTTGAATCTTTCAAAATAGTCAAAAATGGTTTCTCCAGGCTTTTGTTTAAATTGTTGAATATTTAGGGAAAACCTCAGAGATTGTCAATTCTTCTGTATTTTCAACGCTTCTTGTCTAGGGAAATCAATTGGTGCTTTCCATCCTGCCTTATTTATCCATTCCTTTGCTTTACTCTCAGATATGAGCACATGCACAAACTGGTATAGGGCAGAATACCCTTGTTCGTATGTCCTAACAGTTAAGTTGAATTCTCAAGCAAAACCGTTGGATCTTGTAAAGGGCCCAGGAGATCTTTAGTTAAATGTTTAAGCTCTTTTCAGGTCTGAGTGCTGGCTCACCTCTCGCTGACACAGGGTTTTCCTTAACGGGGACTGGAATAATTGTTGGTCCTTCCATATTAATCCCTTGAGTTTGGGGGGGCTTCTTCCTTTGGGAAAGGAGGTGGAGGTAAAGCAGGTACATCAGGATAGAGGAGTTCAGAAAGAAGGGGACATAAAGGGGGCACCTGGTGGCTCAGTTGGTTAAGCATCTGCCTTCAGCTCAGGTCATGATCCCAGAGTGCTGGGATTGAGTCCCGCATCAGGCTCCCTGCACAGTTGGGAACGTGCTTCTCCCCCTGCCTGCTGCTCTCTCTGCTTGTGCTCTCTCTCTCTCTGAAAAATAAATAAATAAATAAAATCTTAAAAAAAAAAAAGGAGGTATAAAGGAGCAGAGTGGGGTGAAGGTGGGAAAGAGCTACTAGCAGGTGTTTCCAGAGTTTTCTTCAATTTAGCAGTGGATTCTAAAAGTTTTTAGATTAGTTTCCTGTAAGGAAGACATCATTACCACGTTTTAAATACCGATTAAAATAAAGCTTCCCATTCCATTTGTTTAATTTTATAGCTGGCTTTGTTTCCAGTTGTGCTTTCGAGAAAACTATTTTTGGTAAATCAGATTTTGTCCATTTTGGCCATCTAACACTTAGATTATCTTTTGCTGAATTTTCCCATTCAGTCAGACACTTGCAAGTAGAAATTCCGTATGTGTTACATGTAAAATCTGCTGTGGGTGGCTGTTGTGTGTTTGGGAGCTGTTCGGCTTTAGAAGCATGTTTCCCTGTCTTCTTTTGGTTTTGGTTTTAGTATAAAATCTGGACAGTTCTCTTGGGAGAGGAGAAGAGTGTAGTGGATCCAAGTGTGCTGTTTATGAGAGTGAAACACTCTCTTAGGTATCTCAGTTTCTCCCGTCGGTAGTCTAAAATCACCATGGGGGCTCTGAGCACCTGATGATGAATCCTTATGTGTGCATCTCTGGATGATCCAAACTTTATTTACTACGTGAAGAAGATGGAATTCCCTATGGGGTATCTTGAGGAATAACCCCAGACCCTTCCACTACGTTCTCAGTCATGTGGAAGGAGCAAGTGTTCTTTATCTTCAGAGCTGAACAATTCAGTCTCTCATTCTCCGACCCGTCAGCACGGTCCAGTCTTTGAAGTTTTATTGCCGAATCAAAGCTAAATATGAATTGGCCAACCCAAGTATTACTCCCTTCCCCCTAAATTTCCTAGTTAGAAAATCAGGCAACAAAATCAGTCTAAAACAGTAAAAACAAAGTCAGTCTAAAAAATAGGTCAAATAAAAGTCAAGACTGTCAAGTTAAAATATCAGGAGATCTGGATATCAGGAGAACTCACCCATCTACCTGAAGTTTGCTGAGAAGCTGGAGGGGCACATGGGAACCATGCCAGTACCACATGCTGGATTCCAGAAGACCTCAGGTAGCCTCAGGTGGGTTTCTCTGATATCTTGCTGAGTACGCCAAGAAATGTTGACATAAACTGACCAGAAAGAACTCTAATATAAGAAGGAAATACAGAGTTTTATCTGAGCCCAGATAGGACAGCTGCCCACAAAACACGATCTTTAGAGAGAAGAAAGTGCTCCAGAGACCGAACACTTTTTATGGGGCTATATACACTTTCTACAGAAAGAGCCATAAGTCGATATGTCAGTTGTACATTCTTGTAAAAGGTCAAAAAGATTATAGATTGACATGTAGGCAAGAATCACAAGTTTTAACATCATGGAATGCAAGGAATAGGGGCATTGATCAATATCTGAAGAATAAGATGTTTCCCTTAGGCTACTTATTTGCAAAGCAGGTGTACAATGCCTGCTTGATCAGCCACAAGTCAGGCTTTTGGTTTAAATAAAGTTTGTGTGCAGTCATGCTGACTTAGAAAGAAATCTAAATCTAAAATGGCTTCCCTTATATACCAGGGCTTTAGTATGTTTTTTCCCTCATCAGATGCTACCCCGGTTTCCACTCAGTGACTTGTGTCCAGTCTCGCCTGAGCTTAAATGGGAGAAGGAATCTGCTGTTCTCCCAGGCCTCCCCTCTGAAGTGGTGCTTGTCCAGAATGTATGTCTTGTTGCCTAGAATGGGGCTCTCATATGTGAAAAGCAGCCATTTTCTGTTTGGCATGCCTCCAAACACAAACTGAGCACTTCGTCTGGTGTACATGAGTGTATAGCCTAATCCAAACTTGGAGAGAAGACTCACTGTGTTGATTATTTGAGAGAAGGGATGTTGGTCTCCAAGGTGGAACATTAGTCTGGAACCACATGTGGAGGGAGAAAGTTGGCCACTGTGCCAGGGTCAGCTTCCAGCTGTCCTGGCCCCTTGGCATACCTCATTGTTCCACCCTGCCCAGTGCTGACGAGTGAAAACACCAAGAATGGACCCCGGTTCCAGGGTCTGATGGGGTCTTCAGAGCACGTTGTCTTCTTTCCAGGCCTGCACATTCCCCACTCACAGCTACAGATTCGGTCTTATTTGATTACGCTCAGAGCTTATATCCACCAGCAGAAACACCTCTGACAGTGACCATGAATGGTTGTGACTTTCCGGAATGGAACATGTATCCTTGGACCGTTCTAACTATTGGGACAAATAGCCATCTCTAGACTGCCTTTAGTGAATCTGATCGTCACTCTGGGGTGACCAGTTGAAGTTTTCTAGGACTCCCTCCTGGGATCTGCAACCATCCTCAGGCCTGGAATTAATTTTTGTACACGATACTACAACGTCATGTAGGGCTTCATTTCTGGGTTGGCGGGGATGGGGGTGGGTTAATTAATGGGTGAGATCCCTATGGGAACTCTCACCCCGCTAGACCAAGTAGCCAGTGAAGTGGCTCAAGTCTTAGGGTCCAAACAAGCCAGTCTGGATGTCTTGGTCAGATTGGTGTTAGACAACAGTATTGGTTCTTACTATCTGTTGTTGGCCAGCCAAGGGGTGGACTGTATCTTGACTAAACTGTATTATGTTTAGTTCAACACTGGTAGCAAGGTAGAGCAGTTGGATTCCTATATCTAGAAATAGGTAGAATGGCTGATCAGCAGCCCAGAAACTCTTCTCTTGTCTGCTCTGAGATACCTTGATCCCTGGTTTGGGGGAGGACTTCAGGCGTTAGGATCTTCCTTTTTCTACTTGCCTTTCTAATTATCTTTCAGTCTCTCCTACAGCAAAGCCAGACACTAGCTTTGCAATCCTTATGGGTTCAACAGATACAGGTACAATTGCACCGGTGGAGTGGAATATGACACATAGCAGCTATCCTTTGAAATCAGGTGGACTGAGAGGCAAGGATGAACTTGTCTGGAGACTGTTTCTCCATAGACTGGCCTCCTAGGGAGGAAGTTGGCTTCCTGTGGAAAGAGTCTGTTTGGGTTACAGAAACTGGTTAAAGCTGAGAGTGAAAAGAATAAACATTCTGGCAGAATGCTGATGTGGTGGAACTGGGCTGAAGTGGTATGTCCTATCAAAGGGCTGTATCCGCAAGACTTAAATCACAGCGCAAGGTCACATATCAAGGGGAGCCTAATGCATCCTCAGCCACAGAACTGGTAAGTCCAGAGGCTAGGGTTCATTTCCTGCACTCCTATCTGGCTCTGAGAAGTCAATGAGCACTGGAGGGGAGAAGAGTCACGCATCCACCACTGCTCCAAATCTATGATCTCTCCTAGTAAACACTGCTCCAGGCTTGGTGCCTGTGCATTCAGCCACCTACCCTTATTTTCTCAATAATGCCCGTACATTCATTTCTACCCTTCATCCTGAATTCATGACATCCCAGGATTAGTCAAGATACCATCTAACCTTTCTTATGAATGAGAGATGATCTGAGATGTTTCCCCCAAATAAATTAAGAAGAAAACCAGTGAAAAGAGCATGTCCATATGGCACTGAAACAGATTTAACAGAGGAAAAGAGCACAAGACCAGCTGGGTCATTTCATGACTTAAAAGGAAAAAAAAAAGACTTGTTTTTATTACTTGCATATTCTAGGAGGAAATGAGAGGCAATATATGGTAAAACAAGGACAGCATTTCTCCCTCTTTCACATGTGATATGAACAGGAGTACTTTTACAAAGCTTTCTACCAATATTTAAGCTTTTTTGTCCCAATATGTTTTAGAAGGCAGAGATACAGTCTAAAGAATTTCACAATTATAGAAGTTAAGCTAATATAACTGAACTTGTTGCTTGCTGCCCAGCACCCATTCCTTCCCATTGGCATCAGTCCACTGGATTTCCTTGATCAAAATTAGCCAAATAGTTTAGGTGAGACGGATCCCACCTACAGGTTTGGGGGTTGTACCCATTCAGTTTAACAAAATCATCAAAAAATGTTTCATTTCCCAGGACTTTTGATTATCTTTTTTTTTTTTAAGATTTTATTTATTTATTTATTTATTTGACAGAGAGAGACAACCAGTGAGAGAGGGAACACAGGCAGAGGGAGTGGGAGAGGAAGAAGCAGGCTTCCAGCGGAGGAGCCCGATGTGGGGCTTGATCCCAGGACTCCGGGATCATGCCCTGAGCCGAGAGCAGACGCTTAACTACTGAGCCACCCAGGCCCCCCAGGACTTTTGATTATCTTAAGAATATATGTACATGTGACCAGATTTGACCTACAAGAGGCAATTAGCTGCTGGTGAATTCTGGGAAAGAGGTTTCTTTCCTTTTCCCAGAAAAAGCAAGGAAAGAGGAATTAGGATGAAGTCTGTAGCCCTGGATCTTCTGGCAGTCATCTTGTGACCACACTTTGAGGCAGATGTAGGGGAGGGAAAACTTCCCTCTACCCTCTTAGGTTCTGTAGCTGACCCTAAGAATTAAATTAGCATAAGATAGATTAACAAGAGAAAAGCATACACATTTTATGTAATATTTTCATGGGAGTTTTCAAGAGGAAAATGAAGACCCCAAAAATCCATTAGACCTAAAAGTTCACAAGAAGCAGTAAGTTATGGGGATGTAATAAGAGACAAAGGGGCTTAGGCTAGGGGCAGTAAAGTGTGGGACAATGACTTGGAAATAATGTAGGGGAAACTAATGGAAGACAAGGGTGATGTTAGCAGGTTGGTTTGTACAGATCCACATTGGTGTTGACTCCCAGTCTTTGAGGTAAGAATGTTCTCTTCCTGGTGCAGAGAGGGTACCTTTCCCATGCAAAAGTTTATGACTTGCTTTTTGGTAGAAAGAGAGGTCAAAGAGCCCTTCCTGCATCTGCTGCTTCTCAAGTGTCTTCAGTTAAAGATAATATGTCAAAGTGGTGAAGGGGAGTCAAATATGCCACCTCCAAATGTGCCACTTTGGCATGTGGATTTTTTTGAGCTGAAGGCAATCAAGGCCTAGCAGACTCAAGAAGAACTTTCACCTCTTCCTTAACTGCCTACAAGAATTTACATGGGGGGCCTGGCCCAGAAAGAGAGCTATTACAAGAGATAAATTTTTATCCAACTTACCTGGTTACCAAACATCTGCTCTTATCTTCCTGTGAATCACTTTCCTTCTTTTTGAAGCACGGGCCCCTATTTCATTCGTTAGCTCAGGATGGCATGTAAGCCTCAGCTGCCTGACCACTTTGGGGTCTCACTTTTCTAAAAAGATTTATTTATTTATTTTAGAGAGAGAGAGCAGGAGGGAGGGGCAGAGGGAGAGAGAAAGCAGACTCTGGATACGGGGCTCAATCTCAGGACCCTGAGACCATGACCTCAGCTGAAACCAAGAGCCAGACATTTAACTGACTGCCACCCAGGTGCCCCTGGGGTCTCATATTTTTAATGGGACTCCTGCACACACAAAATTAAATTTGTTTTTCTCCTGTTAACCTTCCTTATGTCATTTTACCGTTAGACTATCCAAAGAACCTAGAAGGGTAAAATGAAAAAGTTTCCACCCCTACAGCAGCATATTTTGAGGTGTCATGTTCTGAATGCCTCTACAGCCTTATTTTGAAGCCAGTTTTAGAGAAGACAAAGATTCTTCAAAAAAGGGGTGCCTGGCTGGCTCAGTCAGAAAAGTGTGTGACTCTTGATTTCAGGGTTGTGAGTTTGAGCCCCATGTTGGGTGTAGAGATTACTAAAAAAATAAATAAAGTTTAAAACAAAGAAATTATGCAACACAGGTTTCAAAAGAAAATACATATAGATTTTGCAACATAATGCTGCTTGGTGCAAAACTCAATTTAATAAATAATATTAAAAAAAAAAAAAAGCTCAAAAGAAACCAGATCATTGGTGCCCTTGCTGAGTTGCTCTATCTGGTCTCAGCTAAAGTTTGCTTTGTCACTAGGCTTACTAATTTTGTGGGGCAATACATTCTTCTTCTTTGTTATTATTATTTTTTTAAGTAAACTCTGCCCCCAACATGGGGCTCAAACTCATGACCCTGAGATCAAGAATCACATGCTCTACCAACTGAGCTTGGCAGGTGTCCCCATTCTGCTTACTTTTTAAGACAGTAGGTATGGATCTCTGTTGCTTTCTACTCAGAGGATCCTAACTGATGCAGCCATTACATTTGATGTAATGACAAGAAAACCACTAAAAACAAACCAAGAAAAAAAGCCAGAGAGGCAAGGGAATTATGATTCAAATTCAGATGTGTGTGGTTATGTCTGTATACTGTTAAGAGTTGAAAAATGCTGCAAGTAGAGTTTCTTAGGGGGAAAGATTTTATATGTTCTGTGTTCAACAGGTTTTAATGTTCAAAATGGTATATTTATTCAGGAAGCTGGGATGTGGGAAGTGGCTGGGGATGAAAAGAGGGCAATGTGCTGAGAAGATTAAAATTGTCCAAAAAATTAAAGCACCATTTTGCGCTTTTTTTAAATTGTATGTAATTAACACATAACATTATCTTAATTTCAGGTGTGCAACATAACGATTCGATATTTGTGCACATTGTGAAATGACCACCACAGTAAGTCTAGATAACTTCCAGTCGCCTGACGTTTTTTCTTACAATGAGAACTTTTAGGATCTACTTTTTTAGTGATTTTCAAATATGCAATGCAGTGCTATTGATATAGGAAAAGATGTTAGGGTTCGAAGCTGATGGCCAAGAAAGAATTCTTGAGATGTCTTTGGTGCAAAAAGGTGGTTTTATTAAAGCATAGGAACAGGACCCATGGGCAGAAAGAACTGCTGCCCTGGGATCGTGAGGAGCGGCCCATTATATACCTTCAAGCTGGGAGGGGGTTAGGGATAGCCTAAGTCTCTAAGGAATTTTGGAAGCAAGGTTTCCAGGACCTTGGGGGGGCTAGCTATTGTTGGGAAAAGGTCATTTATGACTCTCTAATAAAACTTTAGTCATGAGACCATTCAGATGTATATTGGTGGGTCATATGCCCTGGGGATGATTGCCAACATGTATCTTGGAGAGTAGTGATAAAGGCAGTTTACAAAGGACTTTTTATATGTTAAAGTAGACTTAAACAGGATCCTGGGGGTTGGGCTAAGGTTGCCTTTTGCCCTTAGCAAAGTACTAACACCGAGGCAGTTGAGTCCCTAAAGGAATGTCTCTCCATCTGTTTCAAGGACTTGTCAGTGGGCTGTAGGTAGTCAGGAAATGTCATACTTTTTCTTGTGCCTTTGTTTCCCACATCACTATTAACTGTAGTCACCATGCTGCACATCACACCCCCAGGAGTTATTTATTTTATAACTGCAAGTTTGCATCTTTTGACCCGCTTCACCCATTTCTCAACTTGCCCCCCTAGTCCACGTCTGGCAGCCTCCAATCTGTTGCTCCCTGCATCTGTGTCCTTGGTTTTGGGGGTTTGTATGGTATGTACGTTCATTCCACATGTGAGAGCTTATGGTATTGGTCTTCTCTCTCTGACTTACTTTGCTTAACATAATGCCCTCAGGGTTCGTCTTTGTTTTCGCAAATGGCAGGATCTTATCCTTTTTTAGGACCAAAAAACCCTTTTGCTTTTGTTGGTTCCTTTTGTTAATAAGTCCACCACAATGTAAGTGTACACGTGATTTGCAGTGCTTTGTGAGAATGGTTGCCACAGTTCCTCCCCTCGCTGTGTATGTGCACATTTGCAACAGGACCCTCTTTGCATCTAAAGGTGGGGTCTGTTTCTCTTGCCCCTAACTGGGGACTGGCCTGTGACTTGCCTTGATCAATAGAATGTGATGGAAGGGATAATGTGTTCACTTCTGAGGCCAGGCCTCAGGAGGCCTTGCGGTCTGCTTTTGGTCTCTCGGAGTGCTGCTCTGAGACTACTGTGTAAGGAAGCCCACGGAGCCTACGGTAGGGTTATGTTACCAAAGTGGTGTGTTCTTTTCCCATTTCATGCTGTTTGCCAAAAGAACCAAACAGTATTTGATGGCAAGGAGGTAATTTATTCAATGGGCAGAGAATGGAGAAGGGAGCTTATGCTTTAAAGGCACCTTCTCTGCAATTTGGTCTCATGGTCAGGGTTTTATGGGGTTAGGGTAATGAAGGATTTGGTAAGTAAGCTGATTTGGGGGGTTTCTAGGGGAAGAGGAGGAGGCTTCTGGGTTTCAGAGTGCCACCTCTTTTCTTCCCTCAAGTGGGTACAATCAGATCTGTCATGGCGCTCAGTGGGGGGTGTTTTTTTGTTTTTGTTTTTGTTATTACAGTTAGATAGTAATGATCTCAAGGTCATCTGGAGGGTTAGCAGCATCAGAACTGGATCATACTGGTCAAAAAACGGGGTCATGGGGGCTTCTTTGGAGTTTGTGGCTTCTTGCATCTGGCCTTGGTTTCTGGTGACAAGCAGCACCTGTAGGCAGCGCTAGAAAAGTGGGTTATTGTGGCTAGGTTGGAGTTTGTTAGGGAGTTGCTGGTGACGGAGGCTGGGAGGAGGAGGACGAAGGTGCCTCGGCTAACAGTAGGGCCAACTGCAGACACGTGAGTGGGGCCATCAAGCCCATCTAGCCCAGTTGACCCTCCAGCTGACCGCAGCTACTCGAGTGACCCCGGGTGAGGCCAGCCGAAAGAAGTGCCCAAAAATCTCACAGACTTATGAAAAATCATAACTTACCGCTTCCCGGACTAATGGCTAAGATCAAGTGAAAAATCACAACTCACTGCTGTTCTAAGCCACTAAGTTTGGGGGCGTCTTGTTAGACCTCAGTAAATAACTGAGTCGGTTCTCCAGATCTGTTCTGCTCAGACAATTTAAAATGCAAAGGCATCATAAAATTTGGGTACCACTTGGGGTTCAAATAAACTGTATTACCCAGTATAATCTATTCTCTTAAACCTCCAAACCCCAGAGCTGAGACATCAGGGAATGTGGCCGTGCCCTGAGAGTGTTCATCTGTGTAGATAAAACCAGGTTCCAAAAATACTTGTTGCTTCATTGCGCAAAAAAGACTGGATGATTTCCACCAAACGTGGAGAGTGTGTTTAAGATGGTCCAAGTTGCATAAGGGAGGAAAAAAAATCTTTTCCCTCTCTCTTAGATTCTCCAGCTGGGGCGCTGTGAATTAGACTGACAAAAGACAGATTAACAAGAGAAAAATCTACAAAAGCAAACAAACAAAAACCAAGGGAAAAATCTAACGGAAGTTTGTTAGCACATGCATGGCACAGACATGTGGAAGTACCCACGGATGAATAGTTCAAAGAGGTAGTTAGAATTCAGGGTCTATATCCCCAACTTAGTAGGGAAGGGGGAGAAAGGTTTTTACGGAAAAGCAAATGACTTTTTTGGAAGATAAAGGGGCCCTTAGGAGATTAGATGGGAGATGGGATAGTCAGTCTGGGTGTGGTTGGGAGGGTTCTTAGGATAAGTAAGTTCTTTTGGGAGCATCTGCTTTTAGGTAGATGAGGGATTTCAAGAACAGAAATGCCTTCAGCTCAATTCTTTTGCCAAAGTGACGTATGTTGGGGTGGCATATCCTGATTCCCTTCACTTGAAAAATAGGCGATGAGGAATATATGGATTTTACTTTGGAAGGCCTTGGGGGGATACTTCAAGGAGGTGGTCATCTTCCAAACCACTGACACTGAGGTACAAGGGTAGGATCATGGACTGCTGATTGGCCAGAACTAGCCATGTGCACGATAGATCAACAGCCCCCCTCCACACCTGCTGTAAAGTTCGCTGCTGAGCACGGAATGCTGAATCCACGGCTAGCAGGCCTGTCTACGCCGCAGTGTTCCCATTTGTAGAAGGAACAGTACTGTCTCAGAGTTGTTTGAAGGGTTGACAGAGACACTCTCCTTGACCAAACCTCAGTCAAGCTCCTCAGGACTCTCGGCCACTAGGCCGACTTCGGACTTTGGTGTTCTTCACATTCTCCAATTTTAGCAAGGATCCTGTCAAGTCAGTCAGTTGACCCAGAATCCCTGCACTCCATCTCTGATCATCCCGGCTACCCAACCACATTCCTCATCCGTGCCCACCCCCAGCTGTGTCTGACACCCTGACTTACCTTCAGCAGGAATCCTGTTAAGTTGGTTTAGCCAGAATACCCCTTGACCCCCGATGTTTCCTCTTAGAAAATTTCCCACCACCAACCTCCGCCCTGCTCCTGGGCTACAAATTCCCACTTCTTTGTCCTTGCAGTCAAGCCTGGTTTTCCACAGAGGCCTTCTCCACCCTTCTGCAATAATTCCTGAGTAAAATTGGTTTTTGCCACTTCACTGTCCAGCTCTGGGTTTTCTGGGATGGGGCTAAATGGGTAAATGTATGAAAAGCCGTAAGAATCGTACCTGGCACACAAGGAAGCCCTATATGGCTTAGTTTTGCTATTAATTTTGAAGGTTTTTATATCGTTTCCCAACTGATGGAGTAAAGACATACTCCTGCTCCTGAGGTCCAGAAAGCAGCTGCAGCCATGGCTTACAGGCCCCTGATCCCACCCCCTTCCCTTCTGTCCAAGTTACTCTTCCCCGAGCATGCAGACCCACCCCACCACCTCCTCCTTTCCCTACCCAAGAGGTGGGGTCCTGTTTTCTATCCCAACCCCTGCTCCGATTGTTTACTATAATGATCTCTCTCTTTCCCAAAGACACGGGATACCTTTTGGCTCCTTGTTCCTCTTTCAAGGACTTTTATCTGCTCCACTCCCTCCGGAAACCCAAGGCCGACCACATCTCTTATCCTCAGAGACAGTGCTCATTATCCATTTTCCCTGTACAGAGCAGCTGCCCCTGAATAGAATAACTGAATTCGCACACAGCTTTAAGGAAAGGGGCTTAAGAGAAGTGGCAACTGAGAAGACATATAACTGGGGACCCCTTCTAATAAGTTTTTGAAGTCTGGGGTCATGTGGAAAGCCAAGAACTTTATAACAATTGTAAATTCCTTTTTGAGTTTTCATGGCTGACGGGGTCACAGATTTCTCTCCCCTCGCCAGAGTGCCCTTCTCCCCCAACCCCCACCTGCATCTGACTACAGGTGTTTTTCTGTGGAGAAAATCAGAATTAATAAAAATCTATAGCTATGACCATCCTCCATAACCAGTTCTGGAGAGTGTGGAAAGACCTTGTAACCAGACAGAAAACTTGCTTGCACATAGGAATTCAATAGGGGCCATTTCAAAAGCAAAATCTTTAGAAAGATATTAAAACTGGAGGACACACCACCACTACCAACAACAAAAATATGCGTTTAGAGTGATTTTTTTTCAGTGGTAAAGGACAGGAATACAAGTCAGATTGGCTGAAGCAATAAATACAGAATTTTTGACTCACTGTAATTGAAAAGCCTACAGGCTCTGTATTCGGGCACAGCTCAAATCATGCAATCAGATAACCCTTTCTCTCTCCTTCCTCTCTCCCTTCTCCATTCATTTCTCTGCTGGCTTGACCTTTATCACTCATTTTTTTTTCAACAAATACATGTTGAGTTTATGTGGCAGCCACTGGGAATATTTTAATGAACAAGACTGACAGTGTCCCCATTCTCATGGGAGTCATGTTTTATTAGGAAAGAAGGACAATAAATTAGCGAATGGACACATACAGAATATACTTACAGTTTAGGGTAATTGTGATGAAAACAAATGGAGGGCTGAGAGTTGAAAGGGGCAAGGGCTGGGGGAAGACACAGTGTCTAGGGTGGCAGGGAAGGCCTTTCTGTAAGCAGTAGAAGGCAGCCATGCAGGGATCTGGGAGGAGAGCATTCCAAGAAGAAGGGACAGCTGTGTAGGGGTAGACAAAACCTTCTAATGATGAGAAACTGGTTCAAGGGAGCCTGGCACAAATTAGAAACTGGTGAAAGAGCCAGGGGCCAGGTTATGGAGTTAGGCTAATCCAGGGAGACAGCATTGATGGGTTTTGTAAACAGGGGTGTGACTTATGTAGATAATGATTTATCATGTTGAAGATAGTGTTTATTGCTGCATGAAGAACGGAATGGAGCAGGTGGGAATAGAAGGCTTTCCTGATTATATCAGCAAAAGGTGGCTGATTCCCACCCTGGTTAGCTTGTTTTGGCATTGGCTGACCTCACCAAATCATGGTACAGTTGTCTGTCCCACAAAGGGAAATGATCGTCATAGCAACAAAGAAAATACAGTCCATCATTTTACTCCGTCAATAGACAAAAAAAGTATGTCGCATTACAGTTTTCTGCTCGCGGAGTGTGTCTTTTCATGTTTATTGACTTGGTAAAATATGGCCATTTTTCAAAATGTCAGAGGCCATTATCTCAAATGTTCAGGGTCCTAGGAAAGCTCCCTATTCCTGTGAGCAGTACGTGAAGTCATCTTCTAATTATAGCCTTTCTGAATGCCTTGTCTTTTCCTTTAAATAAAGTGTCTAGCCATATGTTCAATGAGTAGTATTCTAAGTTTTATATCTTGCCTCATTTTCTTTGGAATCTGTCAATGTCAGAGCTTTTTACAGTGTTACTGTAAAAATGTACTAAACCTTGGTTGAGAAAACTGGCTTTTCTGAAGATGAAGTGATTTTTTAAAGAGGTTGTGTGGGAGTCTGTGTCCTGTTTGCAAAAATAGTGAAATCAGGCCTTTCAACTAATTCCCTACTTGGAACTGAGCTGGCTTTTCCAGTATGTTGTTGACTGTTTTGCCTGAATTTAAACTTTGTTTGCAGTTCAAAATCACCTCTTGCTTTTAAGAAGTAAGGTCAAGGGTATTTTACCCAGAGACAGCAGGAGTTAAAGAAAAGTAAGGGTTCAGTGAAACAGGTTGAATGTATATGGGAACGGAAACTGACATAATTTCCTGTCCTTGAATTAAACCATGCTAGGACCAGGAATATTCTACCATGTTTATATTAAATAATACAGAGACCAGGCATAAAACATTCAGTTGTTGATTCCAGGAAATACTTGCTCTTGGAAGATAAGACTGTCAACCAGAGAAAAATAGGTTGCTCATCAGGATTCGCTTTAAAACTTTTGAACCACTGGGTCTCCCTACCCAGAGCAGTTCCGTCATAAACTATGTCTGATCCTTGATGGTTCCCTACCTCACAAAACCCACATGAAAATCACCCAACTCCAGGCCCTAAAATCCTATGAATGCCCTTTGCTAATGAAGGGTATCAGAATATGCCACCCCAAAATATGCCACTTTGGTGTTAGGATTATTTTGCACTCCAGTCAATTAAGAATCAACAAATGGGGGGGGGGGGCTGGCCGGCTCAGTCGGTAGAGTATGCAACTCTTGATCTGGGGGGTTGTGAGTTTGAGCCCCACGAGACAGCGCTTAAAAAAAAAGAATCAACAAATGCAGGGAAAGTTCCCACCCTCCCCTACGCTGACTGAGAGCAGGGCATGAGAGTTCCTTTGAGGAAGCTACTGTCCCCCTCCCTCCAGTACCAGGGAGAGTAAAGCAACCCTTATCATTATAGATGGGAAGTCTACAGCAAGATGAATTTGTAGGAACAGATCTAAAATAACTCTTTTCTGCATTAGTTCTCTCTGTATGTTTCCTAGTCCTTTCCCCATATTTTATTGTCCTTTAGAGCCCAAACCCTCTTTCCTTTGTTAAAAGGGTATCCAAGCCCCTGAGTCTAACAGCTTTTTTGAGTTTTCACTTCTTTCTGTGAACTCTCATGCATGCAAATATTGATAAAAGGTGTGACTTTTCCCCTGTTAAGCTGTCTTTTGTTAGTTTAACTCACAGGCCCCAGATAAAAAACTTAAGAGGGTAGAGGTGCCTAGGTGGCTCATTTGGTTGAGTATCTGCCTTCGACTCTTATCATGGTTGACCAGGAGGTCCTGGGATCAAGCCACGCATCCGGCTCCCCGCTTCTCAAAAACAACAACAACAACAACAACAACAACAACACAAACAACTTAAGAGGGTAGAGAAAAATTTTTTCATCCCTGATAATAATTTCTCCATTTTGAGATACTACCAAGACCCTGTCAAGATGATGTTCTTCCTTACTGCAGTGCACACACTAAACTTAGCTTTGCTCGATCAACAGGTTTTATCTGAGATCCTTGGAGAGCTGATGGCCAACCTTTATATACTGTGTATATACGGTGTGAAAATGCAGTAAAACCCCCACCAAAATGCAGTGCTCCAAATGATATGATTACATAAAATGTGTGTGTTTGGGTGGGGGTGTGCTTGTGAGGATAATGAAATTCCCTTTTGCATGATCAATCTTTCAACTCCGTTGTGATCCATCTACACTTATAAATAGGATCAAGCTCAAAGTTTACTCTATATAAAAAAAATTATGTGAAAGAAAACATGATGTGGATTAATTGCACAAACAACCATAATTCTTTATCTCATTCTCTAATTTCTTTTTAGAACGAAACTTTGCTGCTCCTTTCATCAAGAGACAGAGTACTGCTCCTGCCCCTTCAAAGATTTATTAATTTATTTTAGAGAGAGAGTGAGTGTGTGAGTGGGTGGGGCGGAGGGAGAGAGAGAGAGAAGCAGACTCCCCACCGACCAGGGAGCCCAATGTGGGGCTCAGTCTCAGGACCCTGAGATCATGACCTGAGCCAAAATCAAGAGTTGTACACTCAACTGACTGAGCCATCCAGGTGCCCCATGTCCCTGATCCTTCAGTGTGGGCTGGCCTGATGGCTTGCTTTGGCCAATGCAACACAGCAGAATTGAGAGTGTGCCAGTTTTAGACCAAGGTCTCAAGAGAGCCTTTTAGCTATTCCTCTTTCTGTTGGAGCCCTGACTATCATATGAACAAGTTCGCTTTCTAGAGAAGGAGGCCATGTTGGGAAATGAGTCAAGGCATCTCAGTCCGTTGCCAGCCCACCTCCCATCATGTGAGAGCCCAGCCTAGATCAGCAGAGCCACCTACCCAACCTGCACCTAACACGGATGTATCTGTGAGCCCAGCTGGGCTGAGCGGCACCACCCAGCTGACCTATATGGACTCTCACGCCTATTATTTTAAATCATTGAGTTTTGGGGTGACTTGTGCAGCAATTGCTAACTGATATGTAGAACATGGCAGGGCCTATTTATTGCCTAAAAACTTCTATTTCCCTTTCTTCTTTGCAACTAACAGAACAGAAATTTTGTTTAGATCCCTTAGCCTCAAAGAAGGTAGGCAGTAGCCAGTGCCGTCATCCCACATTGCTGGCTACACATAGGAATGGACACATGAGCCATCCTGGCTCCTCCTGGGACCATCCCCCTGGCCGCTGTGATGAGTCGAACTGAGCAAGTGAATCAAGATACGTATCTTACTTCATTCGTGTTGCTATAATGGAATAACAAAGACTGGGTGGCTTGAAAACAAAGTATTTCTCATCTTTCTGGAGGCTGGCAAGTCCAAGATGAAGGCGCTGGCATATCAGGTCTGGTGAGAGCCTGCTTCCTTGTTCATAAATGGTTGTGTCCTCACTTGGCAGAAGAGAGAAGGGAGCCCCCTAGGGCTCTGTGATAAGGGCACTAATCTCACTTACGAGGGCTCCACCCTCATGATTTAATCCTTTCCCAAATGCCCCACCTCTTAATACCATCCTGGTGGAGTTGGATCTCAATAGATGAATTTTGTGGGGACATAAACATTCAGTCCATAACACATGCCAATCAGAATTCTTCCCTAGGGTGTTGTATGTGGAGGCTGGAAATGAGAAAAATATAACTGAGATGCGGGCCAGGTCAGATTGATCTGTTTTAGAATAAAGCATGAGGGATGAATTTTTACATCTGAATATTTTGGAGAAAATTCATAACTGTGTCATAAATTTACCAGAACAGTGAATTTAAATGTCACCTCCTTCAACATACAAAGTGCACAACAAGTTAATATTGAGCCCTTAGACTCCAGGGATGACAAATGCCATAGGAAAAGATGATACATAATTATTTTTATGACTCCCACTGCAATTTTCATTTTTGTCTGGTTAAAACAGTTGAAGCAATGGATGCTTACAATGGGTAGGAGAATCAGGTCAAATGAACTCATCTCCAAGGAGATGTAAAATCCTTTTGAAACCTCCTTGATATAGACTGCATTATTATGCATTTTCTTTGAACTTTATCATTCTGGGCTCTGTTTGCCAACTTGTCTTGCACCCATATTTTAGACTAAAGCTCCATCTTCTGGAGAAGAACTGACATATAACAACTGCTTTGCACAGGGACTAACAGTCAGACTCCATTTACAAGATCCCAAGCCGATGTCTTTCTTTGTCATCGGAGCGATTTCTCATTGGCAGCTCATTTTTCCCCGTTTAGAAACAGTGTCATCTCAGCAGGGCAGTGAAACTAGATGTAAGCTATTGATCACCTTGCCTTTTGCAAAGAGAGATTCCTAGCACAGTGCCATCTTTATATTTATGGTTCCTGCAGGAGGAGACCAGTTGGAATAATTTCCCTTCCTTTGGCATGTTCTTTCTTTGATCCCTCGTATGGTTGAATAGGTACCGGCTATTATTTTCTTACTCTCTAGAGAAATCAGTTTCTCTGCAGCTTTTACTATATTTTATTCAAGTGGTATTCCGAAGCTCCTTCTCAAATGTAAATATTTTAAGAAATATTTTATATCGATATCATACTTTGGAGAGATTAAAAAACATGGTCATTTTTTAAAAAAAAGAACTTAATATTTTAAGAACAGTTTTAGATTTAAAGAAAGATTGTGAAGATAGTACAGTCAGTTCCCAGATACCCTGTGTGGTTTCTGTCTCTCGATCAGGTGGGCATCCCCAAATGTGGGGTGACACTGGGGTGGAAGCCATGGTGTGGACAGTGAGGCAGAACAAAGGAGATAGAAGTTTATTGAATACACTGCAGGGGAGCAGGGGGTAGGACTGCAGAGGGGAGGCAGTGTCCAAGGAGGCCATGGGTGGGCACTGTTTTTAAAGGGGGAAGGTGAGGAGGTGTGGTAATGTATGGAATCTTTCTTGTGTTGGTAACCGTGCTTGGTTGAAAGTAGCCCACTGGTCAGCTAGGGCTTCTGGATATTTTGAGGTGGGTCTCCTGATGGGCCTGTCTATCTTGAGCAAGGTGGTCGCTCTGGACCATTGCTCAAGCCTGCTGTCTAAAAGCAGCCTCTATACCTTGCACTCAATTTTCCCCATCATTATCGTGTATTAGTGCAACACGTTTGTTTCAATTAATGCACCAATATTGATGCATCATTATTAATTAGAGTCCATACTTTATGTGGATTCCCTTAGTTTTTCCCTAGTGTCCCTCTTCTGATCCGGGACCCATCTGAGATACCACATTATATTTAGTTGTCATGTCTCTTTAGACTCCTCTGGGCTGTGACAATTTCTCAGACACTTTGTTTTTGATGACAGTTTTGAGAAGTACTGGTCAGGTATTTTGTGGAATGCCTCTCTTTTGGGATTTGTCTCGTGTTTTTCTCTTGATTACACACAGGTTATGGATTCTTGGGGGGAAAGACCATAGAAGTAAAGTCCCATTTTTTTAAATAAAGATTGTATTTTTAAGTAATCTCCACATCCAACATGGGGCTTGAACTTACAACGCCGAGATCAAGAGTCGCATGCTCTAACGACTGAGCCAGCCAGGCACTCCAGTGCCATTTTTTATCCCATTGTGACTCATCACTGTTGATACTGACCCTGTTTGCCAGGTTTTTCACTGTAAAGTTACTCTTGCAACTTTAAAGTCACTGTAAAGTCTTTCTGTGACCTTGGGTGGCTATTTTTTTTTTTTTTTTTGGAAGGAGAAGCCTAGCATTCTGACCACTGTCTGTCTTTAGTGGGTACTTTACAGCTGGGCTGCTCCTGGCCCTGGTGGAGGGAAGCAGTGGGTATGGTGAGGTCCATCTGATTCTATCTATTTTATACAGCCATGGGGAATGGATGACCTGGGAAGGTAACATGAAAAAGGGAGGGTGCCCGGGTGGCTCAGTTGGTGAAGTGTCAGCCCTCAGCTCAGGTCATGATCCTGGAGTCCTGGGATGAAGTCCCACATTGGGCTCCCTGCTCAGTGGGGAGTCTGGTTCTCCCTCTGCCCCTCCCCCATGCTTGTGCACTCTCTCTCTCTCTCCCCCCCTTGTGTACATGTATGCGCACGTGTGTAAAAAGTAAATAAAAATCTTTAAAAAAAAAAAGATAAAAGGAATCAGGAAGCCAGAGTTGGGATCCGTCTCTAGGGTTGGAAATTCTTTTGTCTCAGTGGCCAGTATGCCAGAAGGTTCTTTGGGTATGTTTGAGGATGAGATGAAGTCAGTACTCCAGAGTCAAGAAATCTGAGTTCTGTTCTAAAGCGTTAGGGCACCTTGGCCAAGACAGTAGGTAGCCTTCTCTGGACTTCTGTTGAAAGGATACTGAAAAATATTCTTTAAATCCTCCACTAAATAACTTCACAGAGCTCATGTCACTGAAAGAACTAAGCAACTATGAGGTAGATGTTATACTGCTAATAAAAGAACAACCATAATGGCAGGATTAATAAAACCAGCAATTGTGTATTGATTCTAACTATGTGCCAAGTGGTGGGAATTCAAAGTAACTAGACTAATCCCATGGACATTCAGAATCTAGGGGGAAGAGAAACAAATAGCCATGTTGTGGAAGAATAAGAAATATATCTGGCTTTTGTCCCTGGTTGCTGACACAAAGCTCCTAGAGCCCTGGGAATTTCCTGAGTGACAGGGATGTCTTATTATTGATAAGGAGCTCTTTATCATCATACCTGAGTTTACGCCAATGAGGGGACTTAGGATGGGGTCCCTAGATAGCCTCAGGATGGGGCTGGTGGCGAGAAAGTGCAAGTGGTTAGAAGATGGGAATTTTCAACACCACGCACCAAACTCTGGGGAGGGGAGGCGGAGCTGAGAGTGAGCTCTGTAAAAGCTCTTGAAGAATGAGGTTGAGGAAGCTTCCGGGTTGGTGAACACTTCCAGGTGCCAGGAAGGTGACACAGCCAGAGAAGGCATGGAAGCTCTATGTACCCCTCTCCCATACCTGACCCTATGGATCTCTTTCATTTGGCTGTTCTGAGTTGTATCCTTTGTAAAATACTAGTAAACATAAGTAAGGTGTTTACCTGAGTTCTGAGCTCATCTGTCAAATTCTTGAACCTGAGGAGCGAGTCATGGGAACCTCTGATTATAGCTGGTTGGTCTGAAGTACATGTGGCCCAGGGCTTGTGACTAACATCTGAAATGGGTGCAGTCTTGTGGGGTGGAGCCCTTTGAACTAGTGGGATCTGGAGTTAGTGTCAGAAGTGGGTTGAGTTGCTGGACACTCAGCTGGTGTCAGAGTTGGTTGGTGTCAGAAAAAATCTCGAGCAAATGCAGTGGGGATAAAGAGTTGTGAAGTTGTCAGTCCAGGAGGCCAGGAGAGCTCAGGGGAGTTGAAACGTGAAAGACAAGTAATGAGTTATTCCACTCAAGAATGTGGAGGAAGGGTATTGCAGGGAAAGGAAGCAGTGTAGGCAATACTTGTAGACAACACTATTACTATTAATAATAATTTCAACATAACAAGAGCAGCCCCATTTATCACTGACTTTGTGCCAGGTGATGAAATTAATGATTTATAGGCATTTTCTAACTAGTCCTCAAAGGAACCCTTTGAAGTGTATTATATTTGTTACCTGGGTTTTTTAGATGCAAAAAGCCTCAAAGAGGTTAATATGTTAGATAGCATGTGAGCGGCACTACTGTTATTTGAAACTGTAATGGAAAAGACAGTAACTTTGGAGCCAGATACACCTGGGTTTGTTTCCTGGTTCTTTAAGCCTCTTGGAAATTTCTGAACCTCAGTTTTCTGATTTATAAGATAGGGAAATAATAATGAATTGAAGATTAAATAAGGTAAAGCAATCTATGTGATGGCTAATAATAAAATGAATGCATGGTAGAGATAATATTTTTAAAATGATGCTGCTGCTTGTATCAGTCAGCAGTTGCCAAGTAACAAACAGTTTTGGAGTCTCAGTGGCATACAACAGTACAACAGTAAGCATTTATTTCTTAGGCATCTGCAGGTCTGGCTGGGGGTTGGTAAGCTTGATTGAGTGACTCTGGTTCAGGTTGTGGAGCTGGTCTAGATGGGCCTGGCTTCTTGCTGACACTTTTAGGTCTGCTTTATGTGTATTCATTCTGGGGCCCAGGCCAAGTGGCAACAGCTACCTGTGAGAAGCCCTCTTAGGTGATGGCATAACTGTGCCAGTGCCTTTCAAACCTTTTCTGAGGCGTTTTCTCAGTACCACCAAGCCATTCTCCAATTCTCAGCAAACCTTGACTGGATGTCCAACAATTTAACTCAATTCTGACACTCTCTGCCTGGAGATAACATTAGATCCCAAGATTCAGGGGAATTTCCTATCCCCTTTTAGGTCCTTCTAGCTGGACTAAGAATCAAATTGACATGAGACAGAATAACAGGAGAAAATAAAATTTAATAGTCTACATATGGGGAATCCACAGACATGGAAATTCCAAGGACAGGCGAAATGAGGTATATATGTCATCCTGAACTAAAGAGAAAGGGGCAGGGGTCTGGGATTTCAGTGGGAAGGAATGCAATAAGAAGAGATCTTTGCACTGCCATACAGATGGGTCACTCAGAAAAAATTTATCTCTGTTAGTAACCTTGTTCTGGGAAAGACCCCCAATTTAGATTCTTCTATGTAGTTAAGTGAGGGGCAAAGAGTTTCTCTTGAGCCCTTAGGGTCTTGATTGTCTTCAGCTCAAAACAGTCCACATGCCAAAGTGGTTCATCTTGAGGTGGCCTGCTGTTGGCCCCTGCAGTTTCAGTACTACAAGGAATGCCCCCCCCCCAATCCTATGCTCCCACAAACACCAGTCACGAATCCGGGTTGCTACTTATGCTGACTAGCTCTTCTGACCTACCAGCTGTAAATCAGAGGTTCCCATTAACTCCTCCTTGGGTTCAGTTAGTTTGCCAAATCGGCTTATAGAACTCAGGAAGAGAATCTACTTACTAGAGTACTGGGTTATCATAAAAGGGCAGAAGTGAGGAATAACCAGATGGAAGAGGTGCACAGGGCAAAGTACGTGGGAGGGGTGCAGAGCTTCCATGCCTTCTTTGGGGGTGTCACATCTCCACACGTTCACCAGTTCAGAAGCTCTGCAAACCCCATACTTCAGGGATCTTTATGGAGACTTCATTTTGTAGGCAAGTTTGATTAAATCATTGGCCATTGATGATTGGTTCCACCTCCCCCTCCTTGGAGGTTGTGGGAGTTGGGGGGTGAAAGTTCTAACTTTATAATCTGTTTGATCCCCCTGGCAACCATCCCCCATCCTTTTGGCTTTCTAAAAGTCAACTCATTAACATAAATTCAGGTATGGTTGAAAGGGGCTTGTTTTAAATAACAAAAGAAAGCTTTATTTCTTTTATCCCTTAGGAAATTCTAAGGGTTTTAGGGTCTCTGTGCCAGAAATGGGGATAAAGACCCAAATACATATTTCATATTATAAATCACATTTTCATATCTTCATTTACATCCATCATATTTGCTGACATCTTGTTGTCCAAAGCAAGTCATATGGCCAAGTCTAGCATCAGTGGAGCTGGGAAATACACTCCATCAATGGAAATGGTGGAGGACAAGAGAATACATATATTTTTAATTATAAAACTTTTTTTTAAAATTTGAAACAGCTGTACACTTTGCTCTCATAATCCATCCACCCATTTCTTTATTTTTCCTTCTTTTTTTTTAAGTTTTTATTTTAATTCCGGTTAGTTAACATACAGTGTTATGTTCGTTTCAGGGGTACAATATAGTGATTCAACACTTCCATCCATCACCCTGTGCTCATCACAATGAGTGACCTCCTTAATCCCTATCACCTGTTTCACCCATCCCCACCCCCTCCCCTCTGGTGACCACCAGTTCTCTATAGTTAAGAGTCTGTTTCTTGATTTATCTCTCTCTCTCTCTCTCTTTTTCCTCCCTTTGCTCATTGATTTTGTTTCTTAAATTCCATATATGAGGGAAATCATGTGGTATTTGTCTTTCTCCAACTGACTTATTTCACTTAGCATTATACTCTAGAGATCCATCCATGTTGCTGCAAATGGCAAGATATAGTTCTTTTTCATGGCTGAATTATATGCCCGTGTGTGTGTGTGTGTGTATAATATATATATCACACCTTTTTTATTATATATATATATACACATATACACACACATATCTTTGTATCATATGTATATAAATAAATATATAGATAGATATATGTACATATAACATATATATATAATATATATATATATATATTTATCTACCTCACGCCTTCTTTATCCATTCATTTATCAATAGATACTTGGGCTGCTTCCGTATCTTGGCTGTTGTAAATAATGCTGCTTTAAACATAGGGGTGCTTATATCCCTTTGAATGACTGTTTTTGTATTCTTTGGGTGAATACTCAGTAGTGCAATTGCTGGATTGTATGGTAGTTCTATTTTTAACTTTTTGTGGAACCTTTGTATCATTTTCCACAGTGGCTGCACCAGCTTGCATTCCCACCAACAGTGCAATAGGGTTCCTTTTCTCCACAGCCTCACCAACACCTATTGTTTCTTGTGTTGTTGATTTCAACAATGCTATCTGTTTTTGTATGGCCTATGAGCTAGGAATGGTTTTTACATTTTTTAGGGTTGAAAAAATAAAAAGAAGAATAGTATTTCATGACGTGTGAAAATTATATGACATTTAAATTTTGGTGTCCATGAATCAAGTTTTGTTGGGAAGGAAACATTTTTTCCTCTGCCCTTCTTGGTTCTTTGGCTGGTCTAATAATCAAATTAACAGGAGAAAAATTTAATTCTAGGGTTCCTTAATACTAGACAGATGGTCAGGCAGTTGAGTCTTATCTGCCAGGTAGAGTTGAGGAGAACGGGTACGTATCTGGCACTTCAAAGGAGAGAGAGATAATTCACAGGAAGATGAAAAAAAGTAAATATTTGGTAAACAAATGTTTGCTGGCTATATAGAAGCCATGACGCATGGAGAGGACTTTGATTTCCAGGCCATGCTGAGCTCCCCCCAACTAACCTACACCTAGTCCATATTTTTTGTAGTTATCTCTGCTGACATTTTTCTTTCTGGACCAGCCCTCTACCTAAATTCTTTTAGAATTTAGGCAAAGAGAGGTTAAAGTTTTTCTTGAAACTGCTGCGTCTTGGTCATCTTCAGCTCAAAATAGTCCACATTGCCACAATGGCACATTTTGGGGAGCCTTGTTCTGAATCCCTTCAGTTTTACAGGAATGTGACAAAACTCAAGAGGTTTGCTACTTCACATATATCAAATTGAACACAACCCAAGGAAGTGATGAAAGCCAAGAACTTGCATTACTTGTTACAAGGCAGGAGACAGGGAGAGAGCTCTCAAGGTGCTGTCTCCCCCTGGGGTTAGTACAGGAAGTTTTCATTCAGTGCCTCAGGGGGCAGGGAGCTTGGAGAGGTACTGTTGGTTCAATGGCCTTTGCCTGGTACATCAACATGCTAGGGCGTACATTGTATGTTCAAAAAACGGCAGAAAACTGTGCCCATAGGAGGAGATCTTAGTATTACAGTGAGCTGAAGGTAACTTCAGGTCAGCTTAGAGGGGCTTCTGTACAGACCATCAGCTCCAGGCTGGCTCAAACTGGCTTGCATAAGGTTCTATCAGGTGACACCTACTTGGGCGTCTCCTTGGCTGAAACTATTGGTTCTGCAAACCAAAACACAGTCCTTCCCTGCTTTTGTCCCTTCTTCTCCTCCCTTCTGCCATAGCGTTCAGCCCTCTATTTGAGAACTTCCTGTTGTCTCCTAACAGGAACACAGCCATGCACATTTGCTATTATCCATGGTGGCTTTTTTACTACGAGGGCAGAGCTGACTAGTTGTGACATGGACTGAATGGTTCACAAAGCCTAACAAATTTACCATCTGACCCTTTACAGAAAAATTCGGTGACCCTTAGTCTGTTGCATTGTTGGTAATGATGAAGTCACACACAAATATGAAGTAAAAAAAATTTTCATAAAAAGATCAAAGCTACCTACATTCTCTCATTTTATCTTCATGATAGCTGGTGTGATAGGTTAGGGCGTATGTTATCGTAATAATGAAGGAGGACTTAAGCTGCCTCCACTTTGACCTCAGTCTGCACTTTCTAATTGATTAAGTTCTTCTTTATAGGTTCTCTCTTAACTCAGGCAAGAGGCAAGACACTGGTGGGCAAAGCATCTGTGACAGGCACTAAAACTACCCCTCTAGCAGTTACAACTGCCCTGCCGCTGGCAAAACCGTGCTTGATCGACCCCAAGACAATGATCTACCTGACCTTTACGCCCACCTGCGCATACACGCTGACCTTTGTCCCACATTCTCCTTATATAAACCTAGAAGTATTTTCAGCACTTAGGAGACAGTCTTTGAGACGCCAGTCCACTGTCTTCCTGGTGTTGGCCTCCCTGAAATAAATACCTTGTTTCACCATCACTCATTTCTCTGCCTTTGGATTTTGTCCACGGTGGGTGGCCGAACCTGGTCTGTTTGGGACTCCAGGTTCTCTTGCACTCTTGGGCCCTGGTTACAATATAGAGTCCAGTTCTTGATGTTCTTCTTTTTTTAAATAGTATATGCATTTTCAAAAAAGGTTTTATTTACTTATTCATTTATTTATTTATTTATTTGAGAGAGAGAGTACGAGTGGGGGGAGGGGCAGATGGAGAGGGAGAGAGAATCTCAAGCAAACTCTGAGCTGAGGATTTAGCCTGATGTGGGGCTCAGTCTTACAACCCTGAGATCGTGACCTGAGCCATAACCAAGAGTTGGACATGCAACTGACTGAGCCACTCAGGTACCCCTTGATGTTCTTCTTTTGACCTCACCCTGCCTTTCTCCTTTGACCCACATTTGGACAAGCTGATAAAACCCATGTGTCTTCCTGTTTTGAGGCTGGCTGGAAATTCAGACTTCACAAATGTCTAGTCTGTGCATAGGAACTTTCCCGGAGCCTCACCCCTTAGGCACTACAGAGGTCCCACCTGCTCTCTCTGCCTCCCTCTGGCCAGTCTGAAGCTGCCTGTGCCTACCGTGATCTTTCCAGAACTCCCTTGTTTGAATAATAAACCTTTCCTCAAATTCTCTTGGTGTGTGAAGCATCAACAGCCTAGACATTTTAGCTGACTTAATCATTAATATCTCTAGGAGCTCTACTTATTGGCTAGATTGGATGAACTCGTTACCTCTGATGAGGTTACAGAATATAAGTGAGGTTCAGTGGGGTGGAGTCTGGAGCCGACAACCAAGAAAGAATACTTGAGGCGTTTTTGGTGCAAAATGGTGGTTTATTAAAGCACGGGGACAGGACCCGTGGGTAGAAAGAGCTGCTGCCCCGGGGTTGTGAGGAATGGCCTATTTTATACCCTCAAGTTGGGAGGGGGCTAGGGATAGCGTAAGTCTCTAAGGAATTTTGGAAGCAAGGTCTCCAGGACCTTGAGGGGGCTAGCTACTGTTGGGAAAGGGTCATTTATTACCGTCTAATAAAACCTTAGTCATGAGACCCTTCAGATGTATATCGGTGGGCCATATGCTTGGGGGATGATTGCCAACACGTATCTTGGGTGGAGGTTAGAGATAAAGGAAGTTTCCAAAGGAATTTTTATACGTACAGGATCTTGGTGGGGGGGAGGGACTCAGGCTAGGACTGCTTTTTGCCCTTAACAAAGTATTAACATCGAGGCAGCTGAGTTCCTAGAGGAATGTCACCATGCCTGTTTCAAGGACTTGTCAATGGGCTGTAGGTAGTAAGGACTGTTTCTTTGTCCTTTAGGGCAGCCAGGAGTGCCTGAGGAACGTTCCATACATCCCTTGGGGGGGGGGTGGTTGCAGGGTGTCAGCTTCTGTTCTCAGCTTGCCTTCCGTTCCCTCGTCACCTCCATACTTAACTTTTATAACTATATGGTAAGTGAAGGAGAGAGACGAAAAATGGATTTTTGAGGACCTGTTGTTCCCCCAGTAAATCTATACATTTGCCCATCTAACCATCCATCCTTCTAACATTTTTGAACAGCTACTCTGTGCCAGGTACTGTAAATAAGGGCAGAATCTTTATCCATCTTTAACTTCAGAAGTGCAGTGGGCCAGATTTGATTTCCAAGACCCTGGGATAGTTTGCCACTGCTACTTAGTATTGACTGTAGAAACATCTCTCTACAGGAAGCCCAAAGATCTTCATTGTCTTTTGGGTTAGTCAGGACACTTTGAGATGAAAGAGACGAAGAAACAAGCAAGGATGGTCAGCATAGAACTGGCCTCAGGGGCTGGAAACTGATTTTACCCTCTTCTCACCACCAATGTGATGCAAAGGATATTTTGAATACAAATGTTTGTATTAGAATGGTATCAACGTGGATGAATTGTCGGTGAGAAAGCATGATCTAAAGTGAATTCTATTTAGCCAATTTAATTCTGTGATTAGTGATCTACATGGGTCAATTAAGCTATTCTTAATTTTCCCTGAATCTTTTAATTTTTTTATATTGCTGAAATTCATGGCCTGGGAATTGTTTTCCACTTAAGTTTTGCAACAAAATTTTTTTAATCTATTTCCCCCACACTGCATATACTGATTACAACTTACTATTGATTTCATTTTGAGACCATTATTTCTGCCAAGTTCTAATTTCCTGGGATAAATTTAGCAAGGATGCACATTTTGTGGAGAAAAATGTGATTCATTTGTCAATTTTTAAGCAGAAGTAAGTTTGACCCTCTGTGATGTGTAGTTGTTTTCAGTGTTATTTGCATTGATAATTTATAGCTGTAATACTTGTTATTAATTGAATAAAAAGAATGATAGTCTGCATTTGTTTCTTAGGTACTCCATGAGGAAATTGTGAGCTGTTTTGTAAGGCATAGAGGCATGGAGACAGAAGTGGCGGGAGCTGGGGGAGGAGTAGAGAGGGGAAGGGAGACAGAAGACATAGAACAAAGAGAGAGATGAGGAGGGGAGGAGAAGACCCTAGAACACATCTTGTCTCTGAATTAAGGAGCCCTAGATCTGTTTTCAAGGTGTCTCAGAATTGAGTTTGGCTCTAATCCCCTTCAGAGAAAGAACAGGACTCCAGACAGACAGACAGACTCGGGCTCCGGTCCTAGCTCTGCTGCCTACTCACCATGTTGCCCCTGGGAAGTCACCTAACCTGTCTGAACTTGGGTTTTCTCATCTGTGGAGAACACCAAGAGCACCGGTCTCATAGGATTGCTGTGAGGACTCAAAGAGGGACTCCATGTTGAGCAGTGAACACAGCACTGACACATGGCAGGAGCTTGGTAAATGTATGCTGGTAGAATAATTATAATTCACAGTATAACTGGTTTCTGGTGCAGAGACTTTATCATGATCTTCTGTCTTGAGGATTTGCAGAAACCCTCACTGCTGTTTTATTCCCTCACCAGTGGTTCGCTAGTAAATGTTCAACAACTTGCTCTTTAGGGAAAATAAAACCTCGGTTTGTGTCCTTTGCCAACTTTTGTGGCATAAATATCTCCACCGTAGCTAGTTTCAAGCTACTGATGTGATGTCATGGAAGTTGGAATTGGGAAGAAACGTGCGGTAGCTACCCATGATGCAATGTTCCCACCACATAGCTACTGTAGATACTGTGGGCATAACTAATCTCAAGAGTGTAGATAATAGTAAAATGTCGTGAAATAACTAGAAAGTGATAAATTTTGAGTTACTTTTGTTTTTTAACGTGAGATATAATTTTTGTAATTTAATAACTTCTAATAGTGGCTGTTTAGCAGTCAGCTTGCAGAATTTCTGGAAATGTAACCATCAGCTCTTGTGAGACCATCTGAACTGGCTCCTGCACACCATTGCTGATGCCACCTGCCTCTCCCCCACCTCCATATCTAGTCTGTCACCTGGGCCCATTGAGTTCATCTCCTAAATATCTCTCTTAATCAGTACTCTTCTCTCCGTCTTCATTTCCACCTTCCTGGTCTAAGACGTGACCATCTATTGCCTGGGTTGTTGTAGACACCCTTCTGACTTTCATTTTGCATATGTTTCCCACCTGTCCCATTCTTGATTGGGAAGCTGGAGGTATCTTTCCCTTTTTTAATAGACCTTATTTTTTTGGAGCTGTTTTAGGTTCACAGCAAAACGGACCAGAAGATACAGAGATTTCCTATTTGCTCCCTGTCCCCCACACATGCACAGCGTCCCACATTATCAACACCCCTATCAGAATGGCACCTATGGCGTTCAGGACAGCCCCACCCTTCCCCCCAATGTGCTACTTTATTTTGAGATTATTTTTTTAGATGATTTTGAGATTGATTTTTAGATTATTTTGAGCCAAAGGCAATTGGGAACTTGTGGGCTCAAGAAAAACTTTTTTTCTTTTTAAGATTTATCTGTTTATTTTTAGAGAGAGTATGTGTGTGAGCACAGTGGGGAGGGGCAGAGGGAGAGAGAATCTCAAGCCAACTCCCCATTGAGCACAGAGCCGGCCCTGGGACTCGATCCCACAACCCTGAGATCCTGACCCGAGCTGAAACCAAGAGTTGAGTGTCCAACTGACTGCGCAACCCAGGCACCCCCAAGAGGAACTTTTGCCTTTCCCTTAACTACCTAGAAGAATATAAATTGGGGGTCTTTCCCAGAATAAGGGTTAGTACTGGAAATAAATTTTATCTGCCTCACCTGTATTGCAGGGCAAACATCTCACTACTAAACATCTACTCTCTTGCGCTGTGAAATACATTCCCTTCCTTTGAAATCCCAGACCTCTGCCCCTTTGCCTTTAGTTCAGGATGACATATATACCTCATGTTGCCTGACTGTCTTTAGAATTTCCATGTCTGTATGGATTCCCTGTACCTATGCTATTAAATTTTATTTTCTCCTGTTAATATATCTCATGTCAATTTGATTCTTAGTCTTGCTAGAAGGAACCTTGAGAGGGTAGGAATTCATGTCCTGCGACACCAACATGGACACGTCATTATCACCTAGAGTCCATAGTTTGCATTTGGGTTCACTGTTGGTGTCGTATGTTCTCTAGGTTTGGACAAATGCATAACGACATGTGTCCACCATCACAGTATCATACAGAATAGTTTCACTGCCCTGAAAATCTTCTGTGCTCCATCTACTCATCCCTTCCTTGCCCTCAACCTTTTCAGACTGCTTTTGCTTGGTAATATGCATTTAAGTTTCCTCTGTGTCTTTTCAGGGCTTGGTAGCTCATTTGAGAGTTCTTTTAAAATGCAAATCAGCTGTCCTTGTCCTCCTTCCTGCTCTTTCTGTTCTGCCTACGCATGAGCTCCTTCTGTCCTGTTACTTGCCCCTCTCCCTCTGGCCACGGCTTTGGCACTGCCAGTCCCCTCTACTTAATCACTCTTGCTTCCTCTCTGCTTTCGGCTTTCATCCTAGGTAAGCCTCATTTCATCAGGAGAGCCTCCTTTGATCTTTCTGTTTGGGTTAAAACCACCTGTCTGAGACCCTTTTATTCAGTACATATGAGATGAAACATTTGTCTGGGTGCCTGATAAATGTCTGTCTCCCTTATGTGACAGTAAGTTCCTTGAGGACGGAAGCATGTCTGGTTTTACTCCAGCACCAAGCAAGCGTCATGTCTGGCACATGATACATGCTTATTAAATATTTGTTGACTGCATGAATGTTGACCAAAAGCTAACGCTGAATCTTATAGACCTGCTGTTTCTTTTATATTATTCCAAACATGACCATGTAGTGACATCCAAGGCCTGATCTGGTCCCTGTTGCAGAACACCTGTTTGGTTAAGATACAGCTTACCTCATTCTTTGTATTAGATTTATTCATTTCACCAAATTGTGCTCTTTGTTTATAAAGCCCATTGAACTGAGGTAAGAGATAAATGAAAAAACTGTGGGTTTTTTTTTTTTTTTGTATTTGTATTTCTCCCAGACCGAATTTCCCAGAAACATGATGAATATTTATTACAGCATTAACCAGCCCACTCGACACCAGTTGCCAGCTTTGTAGGCATCACCTGGATGACGCTACCCATTCACTCTTTCTTTTTGAGTCATTTGGTCAATAATTATCATCTAGGGTTTTGGACAAGGAAGGAAGACTATCATCTTATTTGTTATAAGTCCCTTATTTGCCCAGAGTACTCAAGAAGACGTTACCCAGAGGAGGAGGATTTGTTCAAGTTGGCCGGGCATTCCAACATGTACTTTTTGTACCAGTTGTCTGTAGCACTTTGGGGCAGACATTAATCAAATTCTTGACAGCGGTTTGTGGGATATTAATGTTAGTTGAGGATTCAATCCACGGTCTCCTTTAAGTGGGAGGAAAAGATACCAGATGTGCTGCCCAGCTAAGGCTGAATGAATCTCATGGTAATTTAAGTGGAAAGGATTTAGCCCTTCCCCTGTTTAGGGGGTGAAATTGAAGAAGAGAGATACCTTTGAGAGGTGATCCCTCTTCTCATTGTTGGTGGCGCTGAGGCTACATTTTAAGACTCCTGGTTCCCAGTTCAGATGTAGGAAATCTTGCCTGGTTTGCCAGAAAGATCCAACCCCTAGATGGTGAATAGAGAATCCCATCCAGAGCCAGTGGCACTGAGGATGTGCAAGTTTGACAGTGTACTGAGGGATTGAAGAGTTTTTCTTTTATTCAGATAGATGAAGACACTGGGCTTCCTTGCCTGAGTGGGCTGAAAATTTGCAGTAAAACGTGTCTTCCTTCCTGTGCTAGCTCAGAGCAGGGTACCCACAGTGACAGGGAGACTGGGCTATTATCTTCTCAGAAGTTCACATATCAAAAGGGATGAATTCCAGAACTTTGCAAGAACGTTTCTGGGTTGTAAAATGGGCAAGAGGCTTACTTACCTTAAAGAGATTTACAGACATACTGAAAGGTTAGAGAAAGGATTTATAACCGCAAGGTTTCTGATGGAAATGTTCTGACAAGAGGAAGGGGGAAGTGGTCACTTTCCATTTTAGCAGCTTGGAAAGTTATTTTTTCCCCTTTGCAGGTGATACCCAATGCCCCCAGAACTTTTGGAGTGATTAGAACAGAAGAAATAAAATCTATGCTGGCTTTATTTTTATCAGTTAGTTTTTTCCACAAAGTATTATTATAAAGGTAGCACAATTTCACTGTAAAGAGATTGCTGAAGTAAAAAAAAAAAAGAATTATAAGGAAACTCAAAATCATCCTTTGAGGTTCACTCTGAAAGGATGAACTAAATCTGGGACTGCTTGCAAATTATGTAAATATCCTGTTATAATTAACAGTGAACTCTTTTGTATTTTTCCATCATCAAAGCCAGCTCAGTATAATTGAATAAGATGTATATACCAAATGAAATATCTAATCTAATTGCAAGAGAACCAAAGGAAGCAATTGTAATTATCATTAACTTTCTAATCACCATACCAGCATAACACCTTTATTTATGTAGCAAAATACCGATGAGTGGAAGACACAAGAAGGAAGATGTCACAAAAGAAAGGACA
This sequence comes from Ursus arctos, assembly GCF_023065955.2. Taxonomy (NCBI): domain Eukaryota; kingdom Metazoa; phylum Chordata; class Mammalia; order Carnivora; family Ursidae; genus Ursus; species Ursus arctos. The sequence continues at coordinate 73,772,979 of NW_026622874.1, read as the reverse complement.
GCCTGAGAATTAGAGATGACCCCTTCTATTTTTTCCCATTCGTTTTCTCAGCGATCCAGTTCTGTGTTTCCTGCCCCCCACCGCCGCCAAGCGACCATCACTGCTGCCTTCGTTTCTCCTATCCCTGGTTCTTCCTTACACTCCTGACAGAATGAACCTTCCATCTGACAAATCAGATTATTTGCTATGTCTTCCTCCTCTGCTACTCATTTGTTCAAAAAATATTTATTGAGCACCTATCATGGGCCAGTCCCTAGTCTAGGAAGTGGGATGCAACCATGAAAAGACAGGCGTGACCCACCCTACGGGAGCTCTTCTCTTGACTTGCCTCCTCCTTGCCCACCTCCTCTTCCGTCCTTACCCTTGTTTAGCTACTTGGGGCTCCAAAACAAAGACCCCTCTGGATTTACTTAATCTTTGTATTCTGAGGGCCCAGCATGGTGGGCCGTATTTCATACATTTCTCTGTAATAAATGAATGAATTCACCTTTATTGAAATTATTTAATAAGAGCCTGAATGCTAGAGCTATTGTAGAAGGAATTAAAAAACAACAATAACAAAAAACACCTCATTGGAATCTTTCCATTTTTATCTATGGTGTTTTCTTTCTGCTTATTAAGATATGAGCCAATATAATAATAAAGTTATTACAAAAATAAATAAAAGAGGAAGTAAACTCCTCCACATTGTTAACCTCCAGAGATAAGTACAGTTCATGATTTGATGTGTACTCCTCCAATTCATTACTCTTTTTTTATGTAGCTATGTCTATCTATATTCACACCTACATATGTATATTTATATCCTACATATAATTTAAAAACCCAAACAGGATCATAGTAGTCAAACGAATCTTCAACTGCTTTTCCCCCCCATTTGATAGTATATCTTGACTTCAGTTTCCTCTAAATCCCCTTTTCCAACTTTAAATTATATGCTTCTGAATCAAAGCCAGAAGCTCACTTATTTTTATTAACTAGTTCTCATTATTATAAAGGAAATGCATATACATGGCAAGTGTCTTTAACAGCATGGAATGGAATAAAATGAAATGTAAAGCCTCCCTCCTCTTCACAGCCTGTTCCACTCTCCAAAGTTAACCATTTTTAACAGTCTCCGGAGTATCCTTTCAGAAATTTCCAGGGCAGATAAATATATATGTGTACACACACACACACACACAGACACAGACACACACATACATGCACACACACATCTCCATAAAAAGAACTCACTTTTTTCACTTGTTATATAATTCACTGGAAAGAATTCCAAGTATTTAACAACTTTGTCTTGGGTAAATTTCTCTTAAAGAAGCCCCTGGCAAAGCAAGAAAATCATCAGTCAGGTCTGGAAATGGTCAAATACTCAGCTACCTAGCCGTGGCACAAACTGCCTGCCTTTATCTAAAAGGCATTCCCCTCTCTATTAAGAGGTCGGCTAGGTTATTGCTGGACAGGCTTCCCAGAATAAAAACTACATTTCCCAGGCTCCTTTGTGATAAGGTGTGTCCATGTGACTACATTTTGTCCAGTGGGTTGTGAGAGGAAGTGCTGGTGGATAGCTTCTAGGTTTTGCCTTATAATGTAAGGCAATGTGTTTCTTCCTTTTGCCATTTTTCTCCTTTCTACTGATTAGAATGTGGACTTTGGGCCAGGAGAACATGAATAACACTTTAGAGATGAAAACACAATAAAAATAAAAGGCTCCAGGGGTCCTGACAGCTTTGCAAAGCAGAACCACCAAAGCTGCTTGCATTTGGGGGGGAACGAAAAATATACTTTCATGTTTACTCTTATAAGCTGTGGTAATTTAGAGTTTCTTTTTCTTTTTTTTAAAGATTTAATTTATTTATTTGGCAGAGATAGAGACAGCCAGCGAGAGAGGGAACACAAGCAGGGGGAGTGGGGGAGGAAGAAGCAGGCTCCTAGCGGAGGAGCCTGATGTGGGGCTCGATCCCAGGACTCTTAGATCACACCCTGAGCCGAAGGCAGACGCTTAACCGCTGTGCCACCCAGGCGCCCCTAGAGTTTCTTTTATTCCTAGGTGAGTGTCCTTATTGTGAGCATTATTTTGAGATATTATTTCCCCTGTCCATAGGCCCATTTTCTGAATGAAAGGAAACACCGGTGATGAGGGATAGAAGCAGAAAATGTTCAACTTTAGTCCAGAAGGCTGACCGGAACCATGCATAGTTTTTGATGAGGATCAAATACATGCTGGGTGTTACGCTCTTAAAGGGTCTCACAACTGCTTGTCTATCTCACCGATAGTTAATATCAAACTGAATGGTAAGCACCAGAGAGATCCTGTGAAAGTATTTCTATGAGTAGAAATCTGAAGATGACATTTATGATTTAAGATTCCCTGCATGTCCCCTCCCTCTTGAGCACTAAGCATATAACCATCAGCTTCACACAGCAAAGGTGCAGCCCTTTCTGCCCACGGGTCCTGTCCCTGTGCTATTCTAATAAACTTAATAAGTTACACCATACAACATCTCAAGAATTCTTTCTTGGCCATTATGCTTGACGACCCCACAACATCAGGATTAGGTTATGAATGTTTTAAATTCATATCAAATGAATGATGCTTAAAATTATTCTGGGGAGGTTAATTCCAAGAGAAAAAATGTGAACTTTAGCAAGGGGAGAAAAAAAGCAATTTCTTCCCCAACTTCATCTTTAGTTTCCTCCTCAGAAAACAAGGGCAGGACCAGAGGGGCCCCTTTGAATGGAAGACTTTTTGCTTATAGTACATTTCCCGATTAGGTAGGAGCAGATTTTCTGCTCATTTGCCTCTGAACACGATGACTTTCCTTGGAGGCATTTGACTTTCCAACAGAAACTGAGGTTAATAGAGACAGGCAGCGAGAAGAAGACATTTTAAATACAAGAGTGGCCAAAGCAGAAAGGGTGAAGATCCTGGTACGTACGTTTCCCTGTTGTCTGTTTGGATTATGAGTCACGTCCTTGAAAGCTGGAAGGAAGTTCACGTCCCCAGCTCCTGACCAAGTGTCAGACTTGATTATTGCCTGGTGAGAAGTTCCACATCTTGGTCCTGACCGGACCTGGGAGCAGTAGAGAATTGGAAGCCCCGGCATAGAGATAGTTGGGGATTCATTGAGAGGACCAAAGATCAGGGCCCCGTTATCATCTACAACAACAACAACAACAGTAATAATATGGAAGTTAAGATTCGCTAAGGAGAACCATCTAAAACTTGGAAATAAGGCAAAAAGATGATAGCAATCTGCTAGAACATCTAAAGAGCCTACCTAAAGTTTAGTTGACACCCTGGGGCAATGCAACTCGGTTTGCACAACTGATGAGTTCCCAGATATCTTACCATTTTGTAGAATTAATAAGGTGTGATGATTTTTCTTTTCTAATAGAGATGATTAAGCCAAAGGATATGGTTTTATTGCCCTGTAGGATATTAACCAATTTTATGTTTAATTTGGTAATAGCAATTCTATCTCAGTTTTTTTTTTAAGTGTTCATGACATTTCAATTTCTCACAGTGAAGTAGTCTTGTCTTTATTTTGCTTCCCTCATAAATAAGTTAAATAAGACTTAGACACATGCATAATATCTATTCGAATGAGAATTATTTAAAAAAATGTTTTTAGGAGACTTATGCTTTGATGGAGTATAAGGTTTGGCCTCAGCCATCCTGGTTTTGAGGACTGGATACTTTAGCTCCGTGATCAGAAGCATGTCATTTAACTGCTTTGGCCTCATTCATAAGAAAAGGAATAAGAATAGAGCCAATTTCAAAGTGGAGCTGGGATGATGACTACATGAAGGCTCTTGGCGCCATGACTGGCTCAAAGTACAAATCTGTTAAGGCAGCCACTATTGTATGTGCCAGGAGTTGTGTGACACAGAATGAGGCAGAAAGCTCCACCCCTCATTTCCATCTCCAGCCCTTTCTCTGTTCCTTGAGTCAGCCCCTACCCAGCCATGACAGCAGGAGGTCTTTTATAATGCAACTCAAGGAAGAGAAAAGAAAGATGCACTTATAGTATGATAAAGCCCAGGTGCTGGGAGGAGATGACTCCTGGCCTCCTGGGAGGTCTGACTGTTGTGTAGATGCTCTGCCTTAAACTGGGTAAGAGGACTCTTTTCTTCATCCCCCAGCCTCTTCCCCCAGGGGCCCCAAGTTCGTTCAAGTCTGTTCTAGGGATCCAGATGCAATGTAAACACTGAAAACTGGCCCAAGGCAGGGAAGGCCATCACAGGGGTTTGGGGAGTTGAGTGCTCACTGGAAAGACTGCCGGGTGGGTTGGGCATTTAGGGGACAAATTCGAGGTAACTCCCAAGACAAGGAGGCCATGCCAGGGACTGAGCATCCTGGTCCAGATTTCCAAACAAGTGACTGACTGAGGCAGGATTTGAACCCACTCACTGTGAGAGCTAAAAGAGGCAGAGGAGGGGCTCCATTTGCTTTCCTCACTTTCCTGCCGAAAGTGTAGGGGAGAAAAATATTTTCCCTCTATCCTTCTAGGTTCTTGGCTGAGACACCTCGCCCCTGCCCCCCCCCCCCCCCCCCCGTCCCCTGTAATAAAGACAGAGTAACAGAGGAAAGCCATTTAATTACATATGTATGGGAAATATAAGAATCAAAGAAAATATAAGACTCAAAGATATAAAAAAATAAGACTCAAAGAAGTGACCAAAGCAGGAGGCTTTTATACCTTTTGACAAAGAAACAATTTGTGAAGAATTGACAAGACAGAGGGGTTTGGGCTAGGGGTAGTAGAATGCTGAAGAAGTAACAAGTTTTGTTTGTTTATACAGTCTTCTTGGCCCTAAATTCCCTGTCTCTCGTGATAAAGATGCCTTCTACCCTCCTGGCATCGGGAGGGTACCTTTCACTTGGGTGATTTATCTCCTGCTTTCAGGGGGACATAGAAGAGTCAGAGTGTTTTTCTTGTACTGGCTGTTTCTGAAACACCTTTAATTCAAAATAATCAGTATGCCAAAGTTGAATATCTTGGAGTGACATTTTGAACCCTCCAAAAGCAACTAGATCCTCTAGAAAAGATCTTTACATTCTTTCGGACCTGAAAACATTTAAAAATTATTATTAGTATTAAAAGAAAATCCCATAGACACTTAATTTTTGGATCTGGTTGACTTTTTCTTTTTTTTTTAAGATTTTATTTATTTGAGGGAGAGCAGGAGAGTGTGCACAAGTGGGGGCGGGGAGGGCAGAGGGAGAGGGAGAAACAGATTCCCCACTGAGCAGGGAGTGTGATGTGGGGCTCGATCCCAGAGATCATGACCTGAGCTGAAGACAGATGCCCAACTGAGCCACCCAGGTGCCCTGAATCTAGTTGACTTTTACTTAGCAATTCATGAATCAGGAAGCATCCAGTCTAGAAAACAGAAAGGAGCTCAAAAGAGTGGACAAAGCAACAGGGCTTGCTAGCCCAAGGTAAGCAGGAAGAAGGAAGTTAGCCTGGGCAAGCACTGATTGGTTAATGTTGGGTGACCTTCCTTATTTGGAATAACAGGGAACTTTCAGGTTGAGTTAGGTACCCAGCTAAGCAGTCAGGTTCTGATTGCTTGGCTTAGATTTTGGTTTGCTTATGTAGGCTGCTAAGGTATTAGAACCACCTCCTTGTTGAATTTATTTCATGTTATTATTATTGCAATGAGCTATGGCTGGGGTCAGCAAACATTTTCTTTAGAGAGCATGTTAGTAAATCTTTTAGTCTCTGTGGGCCATGCAGTTTTTGTTGCAGACACTCAGTTCTGCCATTGTGGCAGGGAAGTAGCCATGGACAATATGTAAATAAATAGATGTGCTGTGTCCCAGTGAAATGTTATTCACAAAAACAGGCTACAAGTTGAATTTGGCGTGGGGGACGGAGTTTGCTATGCCATAATGACCTTTGATTGCTAAGGACACGATAAAGCATAAGTTATTTTTAAACTTCATAGCAACCTGTGGACCCAAAGTATTATTCCCACTTAACAGATGAGGAAATTAAGGCTTAGGGTAGAGCAAAGTCACTTTTCTGAGGCTTCACAGCTAAGAGGTGGAAGAGTTGGGATTTGAACCCAGAGGTGACTGCTCCAAAGGCCACGCTCCATTGAGTAATATGAAGTCACACCCTAGATGCAAAAAACATATGCAAATTCAGCTATGCTCACTTAAGGAGGACAGTGAGGGAGAAAAGGAAGGAGAGAGTTTAAAATAGTGTGGGGCATTCCACATTCCAGTCTGTGATCCATGCTCTGGGGTGATTGTGCAATGGGGAGATGTGGTCACGGGTCCCTTGGGTAGTGAGGGCCAGCATGGCTCTTGTAGATGGAGAGCTTGAGTGGATAAGCAGATTGCCATATATGAAGGGTCGGTTTATTGTTAAGGTACACCCTGGCCCCTAAATGTAGCTCATCCATACCGTCTAACACATAACAAAGGAACTAGTGATGTCTTCCTTTACTGGAAGCAAGCAACACTGGCTGGACTGGCCCTAATAGAGACAGCGAGGGACTGTGGTCTCCCAGTGGAGCCTGCAAGGGTAATTCCATTTACATGTGATGGTCATCTTAAGTGCTGACTGTGCTTGTTACCCTGGGTTTAGGCTGTCTCGTGGTAGCAGCAAGGGGGCTCTAAGCTTGGTGGGGCCATGGTGTTCGGCTCCCTGCTGACGGTTTCTGATTCTAAGATCTCCCAGAAGATAGAGCTTCTTGCCTGGGTGCTAGTGAATCCTGAGGTTCATGAGCACTGGCTTTTGAAGCCACCCGGGGGGCTGAGCAGGACCCAGGAAGGTTGATGTGTTGGTCACGGAGAGATGAAATGGTGGTGATGCATCTCGTATAAGCCGTTACTCTTGATTTGTAGCCATGCTTCCTCCCGCCAGGGATTTGTACTCAGGGCTTGCTCTCACAGGTGCTGTAGCCCTGACAGATAGCATGGTGTGTTAGAAAGAGCTGGAAGCAGGAGGTGGGGACCTGGGTTCTCCTGCTCGTTCTGTCACCAACTTGCCCTGTCACCTCAGGTCTGTTTTGGGGCAGCAATATCTTCATCTGTGAGGTGGAGCTGGTGTTGCCAGGGAAGGAAACGAATATTAGGGTAACAGACGATCATAATTAGTACATAGTGATTGAGCGAGGCTGTTCTAGACAGGCGGGCCATGGCCACGTTACAGACTTTATGGGCTCCAGGCACTCTTGCTGTCATGGGCCCTTTCCTCCATAAAAAATACAAGATTATATTTTGTAGCTCTGCTGGTATAAAGGGGAATAAAATCCAAGCTGGAATAACTATTGCCATATTCATTTCTTCTGATTTTAAAATAAAATGGAAACATGATAATTAAAAGTATCGCAGGCCCTAGTTATGGTGACCGCTGTGCCTAATGGGGAATTCTGCCCTGACTAGGGCACAGTGAGTGAACACACACACACACACACACGCATTACACACCTGAAGCTTTTGTCCAATTCCATGAGTGTTCCCTCCTTTTCATCTCTTTGAGTCTTGGCCGATCTGCCTAGAACTCTATTCCCTCTGCTTGGCTCAAGGATGCCGTTTTTAACGTGTGGGATTTGTCACTGGACATTACAAGTACCACCAGCTGGACCCACACAGGGTCCTCCCAGCCCACATAATGACCAACATCATTAGGGGATTGCTAGCCCACGGTTCTCCCTTCTCACCTTCCTTTGTAGCTGTTCTAGGGTTAGCTGCAGCCAGCTCAACCCAATCCACCTACCCTTCTCTCTTTGCGCCTTCAAAATCATACACTGTCACTTCCAGTGCCAGAGTTGGCCCTAAAGCAATCCCCTGTTTGTTTATCCTGAGCAGAACTCTTTGACAAATTGCTGGTAGTCAAAAGCCTACAACCCCGACAATAGGATGGTAATGACTGGGGGAGAGACCACAGCAGAGTAAACAAAGCGAGCAGATTGGCAGCCCCTCCGAGGCTGAGGACGACACTGGCTGGCTGATGGAGTGCCCTTTGGGGAGAGCTGGCGGGGTGGAGGGGGGGGGAGCCTCAAAGGAGGCAGATCTACTGCCCCCAACACTCAGGCTCACATCAGCTCGTTCCATTGCATCATTAATAGTTACTGAGCCGAAACGGTGTGCCGGATGCTGTGCTAGGACTGGAAGTAATGTGCGGGGTTAGAGGAAGCTTCTCCTGTGGCCACCTCCCTCCCCCTGGACAGGGAATGTTTTCACAGCATCATCTGAACACTGAGCTGCTCCCTGAAGTTGTCTGCAAATTCTCTGCGAGAAGAGAGCACTTGTGTATTCTTGTATCATGGCACCTTGTCTGGCACATGGTGGATGCTCAGTACATCACTATTAGACATCTGTGTCTGTTTGGGCTATTATAACAAAGATGCCACAGGCTGGGTGATGTAAACAACAAACATCTTTCTCACAGCTCTGGAGGTCTGAGATCGAGGTGCTGACAGATTCAGTGTCTGGTGAGAACCCCTTGATGCTTCACAGATAGCGTCTTCTCGTTGTCTCCTCCCATGGTGGAAGGGGAGAGGGAGCTCTCTGGGGTCTCTTTTATGAGGGTGCTAATCCCATTCATGGGAGCTCCACCCGCCTTATCTAATCACCTCCCAAAGGCCCCACCTCCTAACACCATCACATTGAGAATTCTGATCTCAACAGACAAATTTGGGGGGGGGATATAAACATTCAGTCCATTGCATTAGATAAATACCTGAAATGCCATCATTATTTAAATAATTAATTTATTTGAGCAAGAGAGAGAGCACTAGCACACCCAAGTGAGGGGAGGGGTGGAGGGAGAGAGAATCTCAAGCAGACTCTGTGCTGAGCACGGAGCCTGACAAGGGGCTCAATCTCATAACCCTGAGATCATGACCTGAGCTGAAATCAGAAGTTGGACACTTAACTGACTGAGCCCCCTGGGCACCTCTGAAATTCCACCATTATTAATTGATTCCATTGGATGATACATTGCTCCTTTTTAAAGGTGCCTCTTAAAATGCAAACCACCACAGTGGCAAAAATACATTCAAATCTTGGGTCCTTAGTTATTTAATTTTGTTAGTTTATTTAAAATCAGTGGTCTATTCTCATGGTTCAAAGTTGTGAATGGTTGATAACCCAGCATCTTGATAATATTGGGTGCCTATGAAAAAGGATCCTGGAAATAGAGAGGGATGGAAAAGGAAGAGTGAGCTGGCCTTGTATTTGCTGTCTCGTGTTTCTCCTTCTATTGTGTGTCTATACTATATTATGTGATTGATTTAAAAAACAAAACAGAATACCTGCACTAACATACTAAAATCATCACTAATCACTACATGATTAGACATGGTAAAACATCTTTACATTCGCCTATATATACATATATATGTATATATAAATGTGTGTGTGTGTGTGTGTGTATGTACATGCTCATATAAAATAAATAAATAGATAAATATATAGGCTTCCAAGTGATAAACCTAATATTAAAACACACACACACACACACACACACACACACACACACACACAACATCAAATGACCTAATTAAAATTCAGAAAGCTTCAGGCATGGCTGGATCAAGGTGCTTAAATGTTGAAATAAAGACTCAATAGCTTGAGTCAACCTTCCAGGCTAGCAAACCCAGGAAAAAAATATGTATTTCTCAATAATTTGCCAAATATTTTCAGTCCTAGGACTAATGATGATTATTTCTGTCTGGTTCCCATACTCCTTGAGTACAGAGCAGGGGAGAATCAGGATGCTGTTAGTAGAAGAAGGAGGGATAGATGATGGGAAGGCAGAACTATAGCCTTCCATGACATCTGCACACTCATGACTCATCCAAGGCCTGGGACACAGCCTAACAATCCATTTGGCTTTAGATTTACTTTCTGAGAGCTCATAGGTCAGGGATGGCTCAAAATTTCTGGAATATCATTAGGATAATTGAATTACGAATTCAGGGTGGAGAGAAGAATCAATTAGATACGATGACTAATTACCAACGAGCCTGACTTCTGTTCAAATTAGAGAATCTTGAAAGGAGTGTGGAGATACCCCCATTGGATTTACTCCCAAACTGTGGTTCTACACATGCCTTTTTTACTGTAAGTTTGTTGGTAATTTTGGCCTCCCTGCTTTGTTTTCAGTCAATGCAATCCACTTTCCTTTCAGAGATGTGCCTCCCCATAGTACACAGCCTTGGGAGGACCATTCCCTGGCCACAGATGCACACATGACCCACCCCAGGGAAATCTGCTCCATGGTGCAAAAAAACAATGATTCTGACACTTGTTGAAGAACAGTACCAAGGACTTTATTCAAGGGACCACTGCAGTGGGACCTGGCAGTAGGGGAGAGAGATTGGGTTCAACTCCAAAGGCAGCATGAAATGTCGGGATTTAAAGCAACAAGTGGGTGGAAGAAGGTAGGGTAATTCTTTTGAAACTGACCTAATGGGATTCTTCCTGAAGGCAGTGGAAGGTGAGCAGACAGCCCCCCTGGGGAAGGTGGCAGGTGAGGGATTTGATCAAATGTGGAAGGGGTGGTTTCAGGCTAAACTGACTTCACAGGATTTTTGCTTAAAGGAAGCAATGCAGTGATGAAAGAGGACACCCAGAGGTTGGGGCCTAGTTGAGAGGTGGTTTCAGAGGAATTTGACTACAGTTTGGTAAAGGACAGAGCCTTGTTTGGTGGCATAGGGCTCTAAATTTTGAGGACAGTATTAAAAGATAAACTGAAGCAGGAGGCCTGGGTGGCTCAGTCAGTTAAGTGTCTGTCTTCAGCTCAGGTCATGATCTCAGGGTCCTGGGATCAGGCCCCGTGTCAGGCCCGCTGCTCAGTGGGGAGCTTGCTTCTCCCTCTCCCTCTGCCCCAGCTCATGCTTTCTCTCTCTCTCACTTTCTATCTCAAATAAATAAATAAAATTTTTCAAAAAAATAGAAAAAGGGGCACCTGATGGCTCACTCGGTTAAGCGTCTGACTCTTTGTTTTGGCTCGGGTCATGATCTCAAGGTCCTGGGATTGAGCCCCAAGTCCCTGAGTGTGGACCCTGCTTGTCCCTCTCCCTCTGTTCCCCCCTGCATGTGCTGTCTCTCTCTTTCTCTCAAATAAATAAAAAAATCTTAAAGAAAAAGATAAACTGAAACATATTAAACACTTTAAGAGTTTATGTGAGCAAAATTGATTTGAATCAGGCAGCATCCAGTCTAGCAGATAGAAAGGCGCTCCAAGGAGCTGTACAAAATGGAAGACTTTCATAGGCAGAAGGGAGCAGGAACAAGGAAATTATACTAGGCAAAAAGCAGGCTGGTTATTTCAGGGTCACTTCCCTTTGGCAGACGGCAGGGGTCTGGCAGGCAGAGGACCTGATTAGTGCTGACAAGGGTGATTCCTGACTGACTGCCCTAAAATTCCATTTCTGGGAGAAGCCAAAACTATGATTAAATTTAGTCACGGTTTGGTTACATGAGGTTTAGCATAAGCAACTCCACTTTGGGCCTGTTGTCCTGTTTTTCAGCAACAGTAATACAAAGATTAGGGGAAATAATGTGGAGCTGTAGAGCCGCCCTGATTCCTATTGTTTTGAGCCCAACCCCACAGCCTTCTTTTTGATTCTTCAAGTTACTTGATATCTTCTCCATTCTTCCCTTTTCCTCCTGAGTTCGCCAGAGCAAATTTCTATTTCTCGTACCCAAAGAACCTAACTAACGTAACAGCGGCTTACAGCGTGGTCTCAGCGTGTTCTTTGACTCTATTGTGTGTTGGTTTCTTCCTCTGTAAAGTGAGACTATGAATCCCTACTTGATGGGTTGGTGTAAAACTTAACGAATAAAATGGCTTAGTGCAATGACAGTGTGTTTCAGGTTAATGAGTGATTTTTAAATTGGGGATCCGTGGATAGGCTCCCAGGAATCAGTGCATCTACCAGAATTCATAGGCTGATTTGTGTTTCTGTGAGGGTATGTGCATGTACAATTACTTAATTTAACTTTTTGTTGAGAAGAAGGTTCAGTAGATTTTCCAAGTGGTCCCTGACCCCCAAATTATGTAAAGGCCCACCCCTTTTGCAGTGCTGGACTGTGAGCTTTATGAGGTCAGTTTCCCTCTCTGTCCTAATCTCCTAGCACAATGCCTGCCACTGAGTACATTAGTCACTTCACTGAGTGAAGAAAAGATGAACTTAAGTGCTCTGAGCTTTGGTTTCCTCCTTTATAAAATGGAGACTTGCAGAGTTGTCTCTTAAAATCATTTCATCTGAACCATTTCATTGGACCATATGACCTATGGTCCCTGGAATTGTATACCCCAGAGAGGTGAAATGGCATGCCCAAGAGAGCAAAAACCAGGGCTCCTGTACGTCATTCAGTGCTCTGGCTCCTATACACAGGACTCTCACTGGGCCCAAAACCTTCCACTCCTCTTGGAAGTCTGGTGTTTTCAAGGGTTGTTGCCAGGTATGACTGAGATGGTGGTTGGCAGGTGTCAGTGGTTAGGTCCTTTGGGAAGGCAGATACAGGGACGTGGCTGATCGACCGTTGATGTGTTCTTCTGGTCCCTCCAAGAGGTGGCATCCTAATTTGGGAAGACTTGGTTGACGTCTCTTCTCCAGACTATCCCAACATTCAGAAATGAGGTACCTTTGTTTCCAGCTGATCACAGTTCCCAAGGTGGTACTGAGCCCCAAGCCGTTGTATGGGTCTGTGTGAAGGGGACACGCTCATGCTCTGTGGGTGTCACTGAAAGTGGCTAAGACTCTCTGAGGGAAGGACAACTTGACAACACGAATCAGAATTTTAAGGCAGCAAACCTTTTTTCTCACTTCCAAAATTTTAGTTTCCAAAAAATCAATTTTAATCTTAAGTTTCTTTCAGTTTCAGAATTTTATGTAATTTTCACTTTGGGGAAATTTCCTTAAGAAAATTGTGTTAGCACAAAGAGTTGACGTGTCAAGTCAGACTCATGTGACTCATAGAGCTAATCTAACATAATCCTAACTAGTGATTAAAAATTACAAGCAAGATATACAGGCAAATGTTACATTCCTTTTTGAAAGACCCCAAATGTGTCAGCTGCAGCTTGCTAATTGCTCTGAGTTGGTTTTGGACTAATCAGGAGTACCCGGTGATGGGTATGGGTCACTGTCTTCAGAGGAAGCAATTTTGGCTTTGTGGTTTCCCAGTATGAAAACTCAGTTTGCTTAATTGCTATCTAATTTGGTCAACTACTCTTGGTGAGTCTGATTAATTAATGTGGATATCAAGAGATGTTTTATACTCTTGGTGGCCTTAGATGACTTTTTGAATCTCCTGAAGTTGTTGATTAGGTGAAAACAAACTCAGGATTCCAGGATGCTTGCTCATATGAAGGAGGGAAATAGTTCTTACTGATTTTGATTATTCTCATGTTCTAAAGAGAAAGTATGCATATTTAGCACCTCTGTCTTGTAAATGTATCATTTTTGTCCTGCTTGATGGTCCAACTGCCATCAAGATATGATTTAAGGACACAGAGTTTAGGAAAGAATAAAGCTCCTTCTTGGTTAAATGCTTAGAGTACGTCGAAAGATCCAAAGTAAACCATTCGAGTCTCAGCCTCCTTCCACCATCTGAATCTGTGCTCCAATCCCAGACTGCCTCTTGTGACTTTGGAAAGTTACAATTCCTCTGAGCCCTCAAATGAAACCAGGTGGAAGATGGAAATATTTCTCTAATCATTAATAGTGCCAAGTATGGCTAACACTTATGTGTACTTAGACGCTGTGATAAGACCAGCACCCACATCATCTTGGTTCTCTCAATAATCCTGTGAATTAGGTTCTACGAGTTATTCCCATTCTACAGTCCAGGAAGTGAGGCTCAGAGAAATTGTATCATCCCCCATGCTGCCCGCATTAGCCCACCATTCTCATTCTGCACGAGAACACAAACTTCTTCCTTGCTTTCAAATAACAGCCGTTCAGTCCTCTCCCTCTTAACAACCTCCTCTTCACCCGCAGTTGAATCCAGGGTAACTGAGAAAAGCTATTAAGATTTGTTTTTAATCTGGGATGCCTGGGTAGCTCAGTCAGTTAAGCATCTGCCTTCAGCACGGGTCATGATCCTGGGGTCCTGGGATCGAGTCCCACATCAGGGTCCTTGCTCAGTGGGGAGCCTGCTTCTCCCACTGCCTTCTGATCCCCCTGCTTGTGCTCTCTCACTTTCACAAATAAATATTAAAAAAAAAAAGATTTGTTTCCAATCTAACATCAAGTATAGAAGTATAGGGTAGATGGGTTTCATTTTGATATTTTGCAATTTTTCTGAGGTTTTCCAATTTTTCAGAATAAAAAGCTTAATTAAAAAAAAACACACAAAAAGAATCCAAAGCAGGGACTCAAAACAGATATGTCGGGGTGCCTGGGTGGCACAGTCGTTAAGCCTTCGGCTCAGGGCGTGATCCCGGTGTTCTGGGATCGAGCCCCACATCAGGCTCCTCCACTTCTTCCTTTCCCACTCCCCCTTCTTGTGTCCCCCTCCTCTCCCACTCCCCCTCCTCTCTGTCAAATTAATAATAAATAAAATCTTTAAAATAAAACCAGATATGTCCACACCCATGTTAGCAGTATTATTTACAATTGTCAAAAGGTAGAAAGAACCCAGATGTCCATCGATGGATGAATGGATAAACGAAATGTGGTCTAGCCATACAATGACTATTGAGTCTTAAAAAGGAAGGAAATTCTAGTATGTGTGACAGCATGGATGAACTTTGTTGTTTTTTTTTTATAGTAATTTTTTTTATGCTATGTCAGTCACCGTACAGTACATCCTTAGTTTTTGATGTAGTGTTCCACAAACTTCGAAGACACTACACTGAATCAAGTAAGCCAGATACGGGAGGACGAGTGTTACATGCGTCCACTTGTATGGGGTACTCAGAGTAACCAAATTTATGAAGACAGAATGTAGGGCAGTAATTACCAGGGACAGGAGGGGAGGAGAAGGGATAATGGGAGTTATTTTTAATGCGGGCAGAGTATCAGTTTGGCTATTGAAAAGTCCTAGAGACAACAATGTGAATGTTCTTTCATGCCACTAGAAAATGATTGAAATGGTAAATTTTATGTTATGTATATTTTAGCACAATTAATAATAATAATAAAAAAGACAACAGCAAAAACATTTGGCTTCCAAAGGACTAATTCATTCACCACGTATTTACTGAGTGTTCGTGTGTGTGACACACAGTGCTGGGCACTAGAGACCGTTCCGTGCAATGCACTTCTTTCTTCAGGGAGCTAACGGTTGACTGGCGGAGGCAGACGTTACATAGATAGCCCCAAAATAAAAGCGTAACGCGGAAGTCAGGTCCTTAACACAGAACCTGTTTGTTACCTGTCGCTACGTTGGAGTGGTTATACATTTTAGGATCACAAGGAGTGCCTTATTTTGTTTATTTCCAACAACAGCTGGGGTGGCATTCAGAAATGTCCGATCATGTGACTCCCTGGCTGGGAGCCTGCCAATGAGGTCTCGTCACCACGGAATGGAGCCACAGCCCTAACTCTGGTCTGCCAGGCCCCCGGGGCCTGTCCCTGCCCTTCTCCTCAGAAGGCTGCGGTCCAGTGCTGGCTCACCCCGCGAGCCTTCAGGGAAAGAATGGTTCCCGCTGGTGTGTCCTCCACCCTCCTTCACCTGGGGAAGCCAGGGGAGAAAAGACAATAGAAGAAAGAAATGATAAGGTCAGATCTCCTAGTGAACAATGTCCTTGGATAAGGGCTGGTCCTCATCACTCACACAGGGCTCTGGGGTTGGATCCCCGCACTTGGTTTAATGTTCCGAGCTCACCATCGTGAAGTTCTTCAATAATTTTTGGACAGGGCGTCCCTCATTTTCCTCTCGTACTGTGTCTGGCATTATGTCGCCGGCCCTGGTCCTTGTTCTGGGTACAGAATGCTTTCAGCAGGCTACACCTGGCTGTTTGAATTTACGAATGATGAAAACATTGGAATTAATGGACTTTTGGAAAATGTCCTTGTCAACCATATAATGATTGAAGTGTAAAATGGAGATGTTGTTGTCCTGCCCGCATCAGTTAGAGGCCCCGGATGTACATCCCGGGCCGGGGTGTGTCCTAATGCGCAAGGAAGGGCCTGAGGAGTTGCCCTGGCAACCCCAGACTCCTGCTGGCTTCACCTGGCTCTCAGGGGCACCTGTATCTTTCACATCATTAGTCGAGCCAGCTTTTGGGTAAGATCTCTGTTATGGGCTGAATGTATGTGTGGCCGAACCCCCCTTCTCTAACCCCCAGTGTGGCTGCATTTAGAGTAAGGAAGTAGTGAAGGTTACCTACCCGCACAAAGGGGAGGTCATGTGATAGTGCCCTCCTCCAAGTCAAGAGGAGAGGCCTCGGGATGAAACTGACCTCGCCGGGACCGTGATCTAGTACTTCCCAGCTTCCAGGAGAGTGAGAAATATCTGTCTTTAAGCCATCGGGTCTATGGTATTTTGTCATGGCAGCCAGAGCTCGGGTAACGTCCGCATCCCGTGGTCCTGACTGGGCAATCCCATCTTTGTGCGCTCTCCCCTCCCTTGGCTCCGTTATTGGAACTAGCCCCCTCCCCAGTTACTCTTCATTCCCTTCTCCTGCCTATTTTTCTTCAGACTGTCTGTCACTCTCTGATACCGTGTTAGGTCTTGTACTCCTTTCCTGGGGCGGACATAACAGAGTACTGCAAACAGGGGGCTAAAAACAACGGAAGTTTATTCTCTCGTGGTTCCGGAGGCCAGAGGAGTGAAATCCAGCTGTCAGCTGGGCCATGCTCCCTCTGGAGGCTCCAGGGGACTGGCCTTCCTTGCTTTCTCCTCCCTGGCTCCTGGTGGCGGCCAGCAATCCTGGCATTCCTTGGTTTGCAGATGCAAACCTCCAGTCTCTGACTCTGTCTTCACATGGCCTTCCCCCCTGTGCGTCTGTGCCCCAATTTCCCACCTCTTATAAGGACGCCAGCCACGGGGTTTATCGCCCCCCACCCCCAAACCGAAAGGACCTCCTCTGAACTTGACATAAACGAAGACCTGATTTCCAAATAAAGTCATATTCCCAGGTGCTGGGTGTGAGGACTTGAACTTATCTGTTAGGGGGACATGATTCTACCCATTATAGATGTGATTTAGTTTTGTTTATTTTTTACCCTGCCCCTTCTCCCCTAGGATATAAGCTTCCATGGAGGCAGACCCGGTCCTCTTCTTCCCCCACTTCAAGCCGCAGGGTCAGGAGCAGTGCTCTCTACACTGATCAGTTGCTCAGAAACAGTTTGTTGAATTAATAAATACATTTTAGATTCAGATTCAAATATTCAGATGAAAGCTCTTGGCACTGACACCTCCCCAACCTCACTCTCCTTCCCACAGTTTAGGATGTGTGCCCTGGAAACAGCAGCAACCTTGGAAAAGCCCTGGAAAAAATGGTCCACCTGGAGATTTTTGAAAAATTTCAACCAGAGCCAGAAAGAGCTTGTAGCAGTTGATGCATGATTATTAGATTTTCAAACTCAAGCAATAGCCTCAGAGATTTTGTGTTTGAATATGACAAAATGTGTTTGTACTGGAAAGAAATGAAGCCCACAGAGAGGTTTAATGCCTGCACTTAATCTGTATTAATGTGGGAAAGATAATACATTTTTTGGGTACACATCACATAACAGCGTTCTCACCGACGGGAAGGATATCAGAAGGGTTACTATTCATGTATTTTTGCCGGTGTTGGCCTTAGCACTGGGCCCCACCCATATTACATTCGATGATCTGGCCTCTGTCTTCCCCCATAAGATTCCTGGTCTTGCACCACAGAGTTCCTGTGACCTTCTCTCTGCTGACCTGCCGGACGTAGCTCAGAACAGAGACACAGCTGTGTAATTGGTCACAGTTCCCAGCTAGCCGAACCTCAAGGTCAGTAACACTTGTAACATCTCTAGCCCTCGTGAGGACATTTGCCTAGAAAAAACTTCTTTTCTGGGGAATTTGGGGTGAATTTACCTTAGACTACGTAAGATAGCAGGACCTGGAGTTTTTGGAGACTGAGACCTGGTTTAGAACCCTCTCTGTGTGCTTTACTAGCCGTTGTGACTTCGGGCAAGGCATTCAACCATTCTGAACCTTGGTCTCTTCATCTATAAAATGGGGACTCTGCTCTGCTTTTTCGATTAAGCCAGGGATGATATGAGACACCATGGGTAGTGTTACTATGCCAATGTTTACAAAGGGATCAAATAATTTTTTGGGTGGGTAGAGGGAAGGCCAGGGTGTGAGGTGGGGATATCGGTGTTCTGAATGTCTTTGGGAATTGATTCATTGAAATTATGCAAGTTGAGCTGGCATCCCAGATGTTTTCTGTTTGTTTCAAACCTTTTTGGACCATATAGGAAGCATGAAAGAAGCCGGTAAGGGATAGATTTGGTAACTCCCTCTTATTGCTGAATGGTAACTACACCTTGCCTTGTATGTCTTCCAGGTCGGAGGGGAGTGGAGCACTGGAAGGAATCTAGTACGTCTTGGGAATAGACAGGGACTCTATCTCCCCACACGTCCATATTCCTAGCGGATAATTAACCCAGGCATTAGTGGTATAAGTGCATGTTAAAACTTTTCTTTCTTTTTTTTTTTTAAAGATTTTATTTATTTATTTGACAGAGAGAGCCAGCCAGCGAGAGAGGGAACACAAGCAGGGGGAATGGGAGAGGAAGAAGCAGGCTCCCAGCGGAAGAGCCTGACGTGGGGCTCGATCCCAGAATGCTGGGATCACGCCCTGAGCCGAAGGCAGACGCTTAATGCCTGCACCACCCAGGCGCCCCATGTTAAAACTTTTCTTAAAAACAAAAATAGCATCGGTGATTCCTACAGGTTCTTGAGGCTGCAGAGTATAGTGCTGACTCTGGTCCAAATGCCAGCTCCCACCTCATTGGCTATGTGTCCTGGGCCCGTTTATTCTCAGAGATGCAACGGGCTCCTCTGTAAAATGGGCATGATCCCAAAACCCAACCCTCATAGGGCTCCTGGGAGGACTGGCTGAGCTTGTGCTCGTGAAGCCCCTGGAACAGGATCTGACATACAGTGAGCACAGGGCAGATGTCAGCTCTCAGTTCAATTAAGATTCTCCCCCTTTTCCATTGCACAGTCTTTGTGCCTCTGGAACACATTTACCACAGTGGTTTGTTTTGCTTACTGTTCATCCAGGTGGAAATTTTCGCTGCAGACAAGGTGCGCATTTGTCTAAACCCATATACTTGAAAAATCAGAACCTGGCACTGAGTTTGCAACAGGCAGTTGTCTTGACCTTTGTCCTAAGTGCCATAGGACAGAATGGCCATTGAATAGAACCAGGACTTGGGAAAAACTTAGTCCCCTGGAGTGTAGGAGCCGTGGCCTTCACCGTGACAGATGCTTCCGTGGATGTGAGGAGTGAGGGTGGTATCGCCTCCGTGGGTGACACTTGCTTCGTCACTTCAGTGCACACAAAATGGCGCATGGAGTGCCATGTTTCTCTTAAAATAGAGAGTCCTTTTGTCAAGAGTTCCTAAGAGTGCATTTTCTTTTCAATCTCTCTGGGCTCATTTTGGAACTAAAATAAAATGTTTTCAATTTTTTTGAGGTGGACACGAAGTCTTTGGGAACCGTGGAAGCCAGGAGGGAGTACTGCAGGCACCCTTTGTAGTCTCTCACCTTTGCCTCGCCATCCCGGGGAGCGGCCAGATTTTCCAAAGCATATCCCCTCTGGTTGAAGGGGATATCCATGGTGGAGTGACCCAAAAAGTTTGGGAACGCTGCTTAAGGCACAGCCAAGCTGGCTTCTTTAATGAACAAGCTGTTCATGTAAATACTCATTTCACATAGTCACTGTCTGCACGCTGCTCGACGGCCCCTCTCATTCAGCCCTGCTCAAGGAGTGAGGACACTGTCACGAGCTAGGCTTGGCCCCTGACCCCAGCGCTTAAAATCAGGGCCTCTCAGAGCCTTTATTCACCGAACACGCTTAGTTGGCTCAAAAAGGAATGGAGTCTCTCGCATTTTCTGGCCTGAAAACCTTTTTTAGGAGAAATAACATTCGAGGTTAGTATTCCCTGGAATGCCCCTTTAGGAAATTCTTGGGTTGGGGGTGTAGTGGCTCACATTTGTCAAGGGTTTCCTGTATGTCCAGCCTGAGGTGAGGTGCTCATTTCATTAAGATGGCATGCCGGAGACAGCTGCCAGTCCCCACGTGCGCACTTCCCGTGAATCACTGGATTTCATTCTTGCAGTGACTTTGATGTCAATCCTTTATTGTCCCTGCTTGATAGAGGAGGAAACAAAGGCGCAGTGAGGTGACTTTCAGTTTCCTCATCTGTCAAATGGGGACATCGGTCCGTTCAAGGCGCTCAGCTGGGAAGTGGCAGAGTCAAGATTGGATAGAACTGCTCAGTCCTTCCCTTGAACCCAGACCTTCTCAACCAAGGGCGACTTTGTCCCCAGGGGGATAGGTGGCGATGTCTGGAGACATTTTGGCTGGTTGCTAGTTGAGATGGGATTACTGCTGGCCTCTAGTGGGCGTGTCGGGGATGCTGCTAACACGCTAGAACGCACAGGACAGCCGTCACGACGAAGAGTGAGCAGCCCCACATGTCATTAGTGCCAACATCGAGACACCCCGCCCTAGCCGATACATGGTACAGGTTTTAGCTCCACCCGAGTCTCTCAATTTCTTGTGGAGATGTGACAGATGCACACACTAATCCTAATGCAGGCCAGAAGACATGCTGTGGGAGCTGTAAATCGCCTTTACAGCCCTCATTCAGGCCTTTTTGTTTCTTTATAAACTCTTTACTGCTATAGCCGCCTCACTACCAACGCCACTCAGGGCCGGTTCCCAGCCAAGGGTAGCTACTCCAGCCGGTCCCCAGCTTGACCTGTGGTGCCTCCTGGTGACCTGAGGACAAACTCCAGCCTTCTTAGAGACCCCACAGCCCTTCCCCACCTGGCCCTCACTACACTGACTCCAACCTCAGTTACTTCCGGCACCACCTGCCCCCCACGCCCCCTCGCTGACTTCCAATGTGGTCATGGCTCCCTGTTGGTGATCCTGTCTTGCCACAGCCCAGGGCCTCTGGCGCAGGCTGCCCTCTCTGTCTGGAGCCCTCTTCCTTCCTCTCTTTGCTTTGCCAACTACTTACCCTTTAAGATGTTGCTCAGAGGTCCCCTCCTCCTTAGTGCCCTCCTGGGTTTCCCAGGAAAAGAGAATTGCAGGACTTTTGTGCTTTCAGCTCTTTGGACATAGCTCTGGGATTCATCGTTACAGCTTATTTATTTTTTAAAATAAATTTATTTATTTATTTTAGAGAGAGCACATGGTGGGGGGCAGGGGCAGAGGGAGAAGGAGAGAGAATCTCAAGCGGGCTCCCCACTGAGCAGAGTTCAATGCAGGGCTCAATCCGCAGGGCTCAATCTCATGACGCCGAGATCATGACCTGAGCCGAAATCAAGAGTCAGATGTTCAACTGACTGAGCCACCCAGGCACCCCACAACTTACTGATTTATAAATCTTCCCGTCCACCCATCTATCTGTCCCTTGACCTGTGGCTTCTAAGCATCACTACAGAATGTCCTAGAGTGGTTTTGGTTTTTTTTTAATACTGTCTTCACCACTGGATTTTGACACAGCAGATCCAGGGTGAAGCTCAGGAGTTTATGTACTTTTATATTCCCCGGGGGGTTCTGAGGCACCCCAAAGTTTGAAAACCACTTCGTATGTCTGCTCTTTCTTGTGAGTCAGAGCTTGGCTCAGATGCCACCTCTTCAGAGAGGCCTTCCCTGACCACCCCTCATGGCCTCGCCAGTCTCCTTCATGTTACATTATGTTCTCTCTGTGCAGAGCACTTCCCACCATTTGACGTGTTCCTTGTTTATTTGGATACTTACTAGGGAGACAGGATAGCTTGGTTAAGAGCATAGATTCTATGGTCTGGATTAGGATCTTGGTCCACTTGGCATTTATAAACGACAGGATTTGGTCACATTACTGAATTGTACCAAGCCTCAGTCTTCGTCTATGAGATGGAGATAACCACACCTATGGCATAAGGTATTTGTAAGGATTAAGTCAGCATAGAAAGTGCCTGGAAGCTCGTTAGCCCTCTGCACATGTTAGGAGTAATTATTTATTGTCTGTCTCTCCCACTAAAATGTCAGCTCTGTGAGAGCAGACCCTGTGGCTGCTTTTGTCATTGCTGTCCACCGGACCTGAACAACGCCTGGCATACAGTAGGAGCTCAGTCAGCATTTACCGAATGAATGGACTGATGGATGGTTGGATGGTTGGATGGATGGACTTCTGAACTTGACTGTGAGGCCTGTGAATGCAGGGGACTGTGACTGGTCCATCTCTTTATGCCCAGCACCTTGCATGGGCCTGGCCCAAAGTAGGTGCTCAGATAATGTTTGTTGAATGACTGTGTGCATCTGTGAGCAAGGATTGGGTAGAAGTCCATTGGGGATTTGACAAAAGACACAATGGCTGAGGATGGATCTGAAAGATTTCTTGGTGGACATGATGTTTCCAAGAGAGGCCATGAAGAGTCTGAGTATGCAGGAACGTAGAGAACATTCCAGACAAAGGCCCAGTTTGAGCAAGGTTAGAAGGCATGGGAATGAATGTGGGGTAGAGTGTGATCTAGGGAATGGGCAGTCTAGTTCTGTGGCAGCCAAGGGGCGGGGACAGCTCCTGGCATGGTCAACCCTGGCTTTCAGCTCTGGCTTGGTGACTGGAAGGAAGTGGTCATGTGTCTGAGCCTCAGTGTCCTCAGCCCGTAGGCTTGTCCTCCAGATTGCATACGACCTAAAGAACATGCCCAGCACATTGTAATCATTTCCTCATTGCTCATCTATGGAGTGGCAGTTGTGAGGGAGGCAGGAAATGTCAGGGCTCCGGGGGGGCCCTGACACATCGTAGAGTTCCGTCAATCTGGGAATCCAGTCGTGAACTACACTAAGTTCCAACGCTCATGCCCTTAACCACTTTGGTGCTGTTGCCTACCGCAGAACTTTCTCGTTAGAATGTAAACACCCTGCTGGGAGGGGCTGACACTTGGGATTTGGAGTCAGGCAGACCTGGGTGTCAGTCACTGTCAGGTGACCTTGGGTTCCTTCCCACCCCACAAGGGTCCATTCCTTCATCTGCAAAGTGGGGAAACGGAGCTGAAGTCCGGTGGAGGAAGGTGGAAGCAAATGAGTAAATAAATGAAGTCGGTAATTCCGGGTGATAGTAGGCGTACGAAGAGACATAACAGAGTAGTGAGAGAGGGAAAGCATATTGGCTGAGGGCCTTTGCAAGCTGTAATCTGTGGAGCAAATGGCCTGGTTATCATGATGCTGTAGCTTCGGCCCCAAACATTAGGGCCCAGAAATCTCAGCCCAAAGATGTTGGATCATGAGGAATCCAGTCAAAAGATGGGGATTTGGGAGAAGACTCCCTGCCCTTCCACTGGTTATATTATCCTTTGCATGAAGAAATGAAGGCTCAGAGAGGTTGAGTGATCTGCCTGAAGTCACAGAGCTAACTGCTGATGAAGCCAGGCTTTGAACCTGGACGAATGGATTCTGGGATCTAGAACTTTCACCAGTAGGCTACTTCTGCTTAAAATGCAAACGTCAGCCCTGGGAAGAATAATACCCAGAGCTATCCATGGCTGTTGCATGAGTCTCAGGTACGAAGGGCACTTTCGTGATCATGTAGGACTGCAGAACATGGATATCAAAGAGGAGATATCCCTGCCCAAGGGCATGCAGCTAGGCAGCCAGGGAGCTGGGTTAGGAGCCTGAGGACAGATGTCTCTAAGGGGTTTGACCCTGTCTGTCTCCAGCATGAGGCTCATTTCAGGTGGTGCTTGTCAGCTGATCACCCCGGCGGCGTCAGCCACGCTGGCTATACACAGCGGACGGTCTTTATGGGCACGGACATTTTTATGCCCTTTATGCAGGCAAAACTCATTCCAGCACTTGAGTAACTTTGCATCTGGGGACACGCTTCACGGAGCCCCGGGCGGCTGAGTTGGCTCTCGCTGGGTGATGATGACTCACTTTTATTGCCCCGTCGCATTCAAGCCTGTGCTACAGATAACCTTGCAGGTGGCTGCCCTGCGACGTAGCCACTCCAGCCACTCTCCCTCTCCCTGCAAAGGTGGTGTCCAGTCTTCCCATCCTGTGCCCTCCTGACCCCCCTCTCTATCCACCTCTCTCCTCTGGGGTGTGTCCCCCTGGGAAGGAAACTTGCCACTATTTGGGTCCAGGATGAGTAATTGGTACTTAGAAGAAGAATGAAGATGCCAAACATGTCCACACATGTCTTAGTTATGCCTGTGTTTTTTTCAGACCCTAGTTTCATGTGGCCCAGAGTGTTCCGACTTGCTTTCTCGAGCACCATTTTCCATACGGGTATGGCTGGTAACGGGAGAGACCCCAAGTGGGCCCCTTGGCTTTGAGGCACCAGATGATGAAGCTAAGCAGACAAGGTGACCCCCATGGGTGGTGATGTGACCACCCAGATCCTGGTAGGCAGCCTGGATTGCAGCCCTCCTCTGGGCATCTCATTTGTCAGGGCTATATTCATGGGGATCTGGTTCCCATAATGCAGTCATCACCTGTGGTCACTTATTCACTCAACAAACAATTAATGAGCATCCTGTTCCTTGCTGGAGATGCTGCAGTGGGCTGGACACACAAGGTGTCAGTGTCGTGGCACTTAATGGTGTGGTGTGGTGTGGTGTGGTGTGGTGTGGCAGGAGGAAGATAATCCTTAAATGATAATACCAGTTGTTACTGAATCACACCGTGGCAAGTGCTATGCAGAAGAGTGGGGGCATCTAAAAGGGGGACCTGACTCAAGTTGGGCAGTTGTCAGGGAGTGTGTTTCTTTCCCAACTCACTGCCCAGCTGTGGACTGTTCTGGTGGCTCCCTGATCCTGTGTCCTTTCCACATGTAACCGAGGCAAATGGAGACGAGCCCACAAAGTGGAGGTGGCTGTGATGACCTAACCAGTCAGACCTGCTCCCCAGCAGCTCCTTTCTGTGGGTTAGCCTGGGCAGTGAGCACCGCTTCCCTGTGCAAGGTCTCGTAACCTTACTTGGGATGTGCTTGTCCTCAAAATAGAACATGAGGTAGTTTCTCTGTCCCAGTTACAAACAGATGACTGATGGCACAGGTGTTATCTGTGTTTTTTTTTTTGTTTGTTTGAGTCAGCCATCTATCCATCTATCTATCTGTCTATCTATCCATCCATCCACCTGTCCATCCATCCATCCATCCATCCATCCATCCATCCATCTACCTATTTTATCTTTCTCCCTACACCCTCCACCTACTTTTTTAAAAAAATAAAATCTGAATGCTAGTAGACTGTAAGCCAGCATTATTCAGATTTGGCACTATTGACACCTTGAGCCAGATAATTCCTTGTCCTCTAGAGGGGCTCTTCTGGGCATTGTAGGATATTGAGCAGCGGCTCTTCTGGCCCCTGCCCACTAGAAGCTGGTAACACCTCTTCCTTGGCAACCAAAAAATGTTTCCATACATTTCCAAGTGTCCCCCGGGAGGCACAATTGTCCCAGGTTGAGAACCCCTGCTATGGGCCATTAACTCTTCCACTGCCACCCATGACTACAAACCTCACATTTGACCTGCTTTCCCAGCACAGCCCTAGTTGTCACTCTTGAACTTGCTCTTAAACGCTTCTTGCACACACGAAGACCCCGAGGCTCCCAACAGGTGTCATCGTCCACTGGGCTAGGGACAGCACCAAGCCTCTGTCTGGTACTCAGCTGACCCCTCATCTGCACATACTGCCTCCTGTCCTGGGCCACATCCCAAGGGGGTACCCCCAGGATTTATGCACCTCTGAGACTTTTCCAGCTGCTATTCTTTCCAGCCCCAAGCTGCTCTCCCAGCTCCGGGGGTTTGTCGTTTCCTCCAACTTCCAGGTCGTGTTCTTCAGAAACTGCTGTGGTTCTAGAGGATTTCTCCAACTTTAAAGGGAGTTTATGTAAACACGTGGAACTCTCAATAGGAAATTAATTGTCTGTTAGAATTAGAGAGTCATAGAGCTTAATGAGACTCAGGGAAGAAACCAGTATTTTTTGCAGGTGGGGGATGTTTCGGCTCGGGCCTCATCTAGCCTTTCTGTCAATTCCTTTCAGTCCTTTGGAAACTGTCCAGACTCCCTTTGTGCCCGTTCCCCCTGACCTCCCTCCATGCCTTTCCTTCAACACAGTTATTTATCCAACAAGACTACCACCTGCCAGTGTTTGCTCTAAGTACTGGAATCCAGAAGCATTCATGTTGCTGAAAGTCTACTGGATATCCATGTATCTTGTATTCTTGATTCTAAAATGCTCTTGATTATAAGATGCACCACTCAATGAAGGGTGGCCTTTTGGTAGTAAAAGGAAAGGAGAGAGAGAGAGAGAGAGGAAAAAGGAAAGGAGAAAGTGAAGGAAAGAACAAAGAAAAAAGGAAGACGGTCTATATTAAATGTAAGTAGAGTAAGAAGTCTCAGAGACATGAAAAGTATGGTAAACTTTCATTTGGGGGGGGCCTGAAAACTATATGCCTGTAGCTACAGAAATACAACATATTTAGCAACAATATTCCAAAAATCCAGTAGATGGGGCTTCATGAAAGTGGGTGTTTCAGTTTTCTGGGGCTGCCCTGATGAAGGGTCACAAAATGGGTGGCTTAGAACAACGGAAATGTGTTATCGCACATGTGTTTCTGGAGTCTGGAAGTCCGAGATCAAGGTGTCTGCAGAGCCACACTCCGTCTGAAACCTGTGGCAACTTTCTTGACTCTCCCTAGCTCTGGTAGTGGCTGGTGGTCTTTGGCCTTCCTTGGCTTGCAACTGTATACCTCCAGTCTCTGCCTTTGTCATCACATGGCCTTCTCCCTACGTGTGCCTGTGTCCGGATTTCCCTCTTCCAATAGGGACACCAGTCCTATTGGATTAGAGGCCTGTCCTGCTCCAGTGAGACTTGAGGTCATTGACCCTATTTCCTAATAAGGTCGCATTAAGAGGTACTGGGGGTTAGGACTTCAGTATACTTCTTTTGGGTTAACACAATTCAGTCCCCGTAACAGTAGCTGTCTATTGTACTCTGTTCTGGTTTCTATTTGTGATGACATCTCTCTGTCTCTTTCGGAATCCCCTCCCACACTGCTGCTTCTTTACATCTCCCCTTGCGTGAATGTAATGCAGACCTGAAATATCCTTTTATTTGCTATTTTGCAAAATGTAATTTTATTTTAAGCCAGGAAACCCATTGTATTATTTTTCTAGGCCTGCTGTAATAAATTAGCACAAACTTACTGGCTTAAAACAACGCAAATTTATTACCTCACATTTCTGGTCAGAAGAGTCTTAGGGAGGCTAAAGTCAGGGGGTCAGCAGGGCTGTATTCTTTCCAGAGGCCCCAGGGAAGAATCTATCTCCTAGTCTTGCCCAGATTCTGGAGGCTTCCTGCTTGCATCCCCCTGGCTCCTGGCCCCTTCTCCACCTTCACAGTCCATCACGCAATCTCTGCTTCCCCCGTCATTTCTCTTTTTTCTAACCTCCCCACCTTCCTCTTACAAGGACCCTTGCATTACACTGGGTCCACCTGGATAATCCAGGATAATCTCTCCATCTCAGGATCCTTACTTAACTGCATTTGCTAAACCTCTTGGCCACATAAGGTAACATATGTACATGTGTCCTGGGGACTAGGCTGCGAACTTCTTGGGCGAGGGGCAGTCTTCTGTCATCCTGGTGGGGCCACACCCATGCCGAACTGCTTTCACAAATGCTCAAGATCTCTCTCTAGGGAAGGTGTTCCCCTCATACAAAAGTGGGCAATAGGATAGGAGTAAATACCAAACTAGGGATTGGGATACCGGTCTGTAACTACTTAAGGGGATCAGAGATTTTGAACCAGTAAGGGCAATAAGGTCAAATAACGGAACATTGCATTCAAAGTAGGAAGGTCCTCAGATGTCTAGTACATCATCTGGTCACCGTTGACCCCATATCCAACCAAATCTTGCAGTTCTTCTCCTCTAGACATTTTCCAGTTTGCCCACTTCCTTCCGTCTCTGCAGCTGCCAGCCTGTCCAAGCCACTTTTGTGCCTCACCTGGATGACTCCAGCGGCCTCCTAACTGGTCTCTACAGCCACCCAGAAGCCCAGGGGAATCTTTCTTAAACACAAACTGGTCATGTCAGTCTCCTGCTGGCAGTCTCCAGTAAGGATTCAGTGCTGTCAGGATCACGTTCAAAGGCATAAGCTTGGCCCCTATAGTCCTGCATGGTCTGGCTGCTAACTGAGTCTTTTCTGCTGCCACTGGTCCTACCAGTGGATGCTCCAGCTGATCTCTGTCTCTAGCCCCTCTCTCCTTCCCCAATACTTGTTCTTCCAGAGACTGTCAGGCTGAGCCCTTCCTCACCAAGGACGCCTTCCACCACAACCACCAGAGATGTTCTCCCTATTGCAACATGGACCCACCTTTTCTGTTATTGCTTGTTTCACTCTATCCGCTCTGCCAGACTTCAGGCTCCATGGGAGCAGGCCTTGTCACTAGTGCCTAGTGCTGTGCCTGGCACATAGTAGACCCACAACACATAGTCCTTGAACACAAGACCGATGAATTCTGATTTCAGCTGACTATGTGACTTGGAGCAAGTTTTGTTCGACCCCTAGGCACTTCAGCTGCCTCATCCAGGGAAGTGAGTGGTTGAGATATATCTTAGGTTTATCACAGGTACTTTCAGTTTTCTCCTTTCCCCCATCCATCCTTCTCTGTATGTATGTATGTATGTATGTATGTATGTATCTATCTATCTATCTATCTATCTATCTATCTCTATCATCTGTGTGTCCATCCATCCCTAGCCTGACTATCTACCTACCTACCTACTTACCTATCTCTATCTTATCTATCTCTATCCTTTCTTCTGTCCGTCCATCCATCTATCCATCCGTTATTGAGAAACAGAGGTGAATGGATTGTTTGAGAGGCAGCTTTAGAAGGGACAAGTTCAGAAGTCAGAGAGGCCTAGCTTTGTTTTTTTTTTTTTTTTTAAAGATTTTATTTATTTATTTGACAGAGATAGAGACAGCCAGCGAGAGAGGGAACACAAGCAGGGGGAGTGGGAGAGGAAGAAGCAGGCTCATAGCGGAGGAGCCTGATGTGGGGCTCGATCCCATAACGCTGGGATCACGCCCTGAGCCGAAGGCAGACGCTTAACCGCTGTGCCACCCAGGCGCCCCAGAGAGGCCTAGCTTTGAATCACGATTCTGCTATTTTATTCTGTGTGACCTTGGACCAGTTACTTAACCTGTCTGAGCCTCACTTTACTCATCTGTAAAAATGGGGACACTACCAGTATCAGCAGAGTTAAACAGAACTGTGTATGTATAGAGCCAGGACAGAGTAGCTGCTTTAAAAATGGTAGCAGTTAGTATCACTTACTATTAAAAACATTTGACATGATAGAGTCCATTGCAAATCCTTCTCCTCTATCAAAGACCTGCAGTTGGGCAGAGCGGTGTGGTTGACTTCCTATCGCCCCAAACTCCATCTCTCCATCAGGTCCCTATTCCTCAGCACTTGTGCTGTTCCGGAAACTTGGCAGGTAGTGAGTGCAGTTATTTTCAGAGGAATGAGTGGGTAACATCGGCAGCATTTCCCCCGGAGTGTCTGTGCCCGGGGAGTATGAGTTTCTGGCGCATCTGCTTTGTGTACAAAAGCCTCGTCCTCCCCCAACACCACCCCCTGCCTCAGAGGCTGAGCAAGCAGGGCCCCAGGCTACTTCCTGCACTCCCATTCCCTGCCAGGGGAGGGCTTGCTGACCAGCCCGCAGAGCTGGGGCGAGAGCAGCATAGACAGCTTTGCTTCCAGGTGGCGGGATGAGCGGAGGAAAGAGGTCAACACTGGAGGATAGGAGTCTCGGGAGGGACTTGAGAGCAGAGCTCAGCGGGATTCTTCCTCAACCTGCAGCCCAGCCTGGGAGGATGATGAGTGATAGTGACAATGACAGCAGCTAATGGGATGGTGGCATCCACTCCCCACTGTCTCAGCTTAGAATACCCAAGTGGGATCACTTTAACCCACCATATACGCATGCGTGTGCACACACACGTGTGTACATGTGTGCGTGTGTGTGTGTGTCTTTCTCACTGTGCTTTTGCACCATCTACACACAGCAGGAATGAAGACCTTGACCCCGGGGCAGGTGCCTCTCTTGCCCTAGAGGATCAACTGACGTTGGGCAGCAGGAGAGCCTCAGGTCTAGCAGAGAGGGCCCTGCTCAGCTGGCATTTCCTGGGGAGTGCTCCCCCTCCAAACCACTCTTGGTTCAGGACCTCTGGCGTCGGGTTCCCCCACCTCCTCACCCCTTTCATCCTGCGAGCCCCAGTCCTGCCTGCCTTCCTGTCTCTCACAGTAGTAGCCTTTGTGGTAGGTAGGGCGCAATGATCCTCTCTGACCATTGACAGTGGAGCTCACATAATATTAGCTGTAAACAGTTCATTCTTTTTCCCGTAAGGACAGGGAGGGCTCAGTCTTCACAAAACACAAGCCTAATTTCCACCTTCTGTCTTGGAGAGCTGAGTCTCCATGATGAAAAAACAGGTTGAAACACCACGTTGGCCTTTATTCTCTTCCTCATGTTGCAGGATGGACATCCAGGGCTTGGAGAGGGAAATAACTTGCCCAAGTCGGCGTGTGGTTACTGCACAGCCAGGTCAGGTTTTGAATGTTGGCTTCACCACCGTGCTTTCCTGTATCCTTCACAGCCTTGGGCAAATCAGCGTCTCTGAGCCTCTGTTGCCCTGCTGTTCCATAGAGACAATACCTGTCTTGCAGGGCGGTAATAATACGATAGTTGTAGTGATGATGCTTGGCGAACGCTATCATATTGCCCCCTTGAAGGCATCTTTTACGTGTCGCCACAGGGTTAAAGACGGTGAAGGTAAGGAAAGCGATTGTAACAGTGCCTGACACGCGGTGGGCTATACATGGCGGGTCTTCTCATTGTTATCAAGAGTCATGAAGTGAAGCTGGCCTTAGGTCTGCAAGGCCTCACAGAAGCACTGCCTTAATGAACCCCGGCTCCCGTGTTTTGGAAACTTTTCTAGCATCTTCTCTCCAGTTTGGCTGCCGTATTCTCTTGGCACCTTGCAAAATATAGGCATTCCCAGACAGTAGAGAAATTATTTTTCTCTTCAAAGAATTCCACTCTCCCCCTTGGCCACCATTTCCTTCCCCATGTTGGGAAGCAGAGTCTCTGAGGGCAGCATGAATCTGGGGTGGGGCCAAAGGATCACCACTTCCCATACTGAAGGGCCCTGGTGCTTGCCAGCAGGGGAACAGGGAAGAACTAACCCCCACCTGGGAGAGAGGGAGCAGCCCAAGTGGTCCAGCCGCCTGCTGGGAGTCCCACCGCCCTGAGCACGTGAGCCACATGCCTCTTTCCCTCCGAGCTGCTGCCGCCTCCCGGAGCACATGCCCCCTTCTCCAGGAGAGAAATCTGGCCCGGGGAGGCAGCATCCCACTGGTCTCGGAGTGCCAGCTGGCGCACTGGGACCAGCTACAAAACCGAGTTCTTGTTTCCTTAGGATCGGGTGGGAGGGAGTCCAGGCCTCCAAGGCGATGGGCATGGGAATAGTGATGTTGACAAGGACAACTGTGACAGGAGCAGCGACCATCTAATGATGGCAGACTCTTCCCTAGGCACTTCTCACTCATCATCAGATGGAAGCCTTAAACCACCCTGTGAGGTGGGCATCCTTACCCCCATCGTACAGATGGGAAAAGAGAAGCTTAGATGGCTTACCAGGTGGTGTGCTCTGGATCACACGGCCCGAGTGACGTCTCCCACCCAGGTCTGGGTGATGACGGACCTGGGGTTCTCACTGATAAACAACAGGGGGTCAAAGCGCATTGTGCCCCCCGCCGTACGGCAGGCGTGAAGAGCACGGGCTCCATGTCAGGCTGCCCGGGTCTGAATCAAGTATCTCCCACTTCCTGGCTGGGTGACCGTGGGCAGTTTGAATCACCGAGCCTCACTTCCTTGCTGGAAGGTGGGGACACTGAAGGTAGCAACAGTGCCTCACTGATAAACTGTTATCGTGAAGATTCAGCGAGATGGTGCTTCTGATGCTCAGGGCCTTGGAACATAACTGGGTTTCTCACCCTTGACACCATTGACATTAGGGGCTGGATCATTCTTCACTGTGGGGTGCTGACCCATGCGCTCTGCCCTCTAGGTGCCAGGAGCACCAGCACTCGCAGTTGTGACAACCGAACATGTCTCCAGATGTTGACAAATGTCCACTCGGGGTGGTGGTGGGGGTGGGGGTGGTGGTGGTAGAACTTGCCCGCAATTGAGAATCACGAACAGATACCAAGTGCCTGTTACATGACAGGCATTTTATAATTGTTATTCTCGTTGGACCCTAAGCTACCTCAAAGCCGGTCTGCCGGGAAAGTCCTTTTGGGAATTCTTTAACCTCCTTTGCATCTGGGAGGGCAACCTCTTGAGAAAGTCTGGAGCTGCTCCACGGCCAGGGTAGCCTGAAGGGAAAACCATCCCAAAGAGCTGTGCTTTCTCCCTGGCAATAATCAGCAGTTTTTGTTCCCAATTCCTTTCGGGGGGATAATTTTAATTAAATTAAAATTCTTAAAAGTTTTTATTTTAATTCCCGTTAGTTAACACACAGTATTATATTAGTTTCAGGTGTGCAATATAGCGATTCATCGCTTCCATACATCACCCAGTGCTCATTTTGACAGAAGCTCTCCTTCTTCCCCATCATCTGTTTCACCCATCCCTCCAACCTCTCCTCTGGTGACCCTCAGTGTGTTGTCTCTAGTTAAGAGTCTGTTTGTTGCTTTGTGGCTCTCTCTCTCTTATTTTTTTCCCCTTTGCTTGTTTCTTTTATTTCTTAAATTCCACATATGAGTGAAATAATGTGGTATTTGTCTTTCTCTGATTGATTTATTTCACTCAGCATTACACCCTCTAGATCCATCCATGTCATTGCAAATGGCAAGATTTCATTCTTTTTTTATGGTTGAGTAATATCCCATTGTGTGTGTGTGTGTGTGTGTGTGTGTGTGCGTGTGTGTGTGTGTATCCCACATCTTTATCCATTCATCAGTCAGTGGACACTTGGGCTGCTTCCGTATCTAGGCTAGTGTAGATGCTGCTGCTATAAATATAGGGGAGCATGTATCTCTTCGAACAAGTGTTCTTGTATTCTTTGGGTATACCTAGGAGTGTGATTGCTGGATCATAAGATAGTTCTATTTTTAACTTTTTGAGGGACCTCCCTACTGTTTCCCACAGTGGTTGTGCCAGTTTGCGTGCCCACCAACAGTGCAAGAGGGTTCCCCTTTCTCCACATCCTCACCAACACCTGTTGTTTCTTGTGTTATTGATTTTAGCCATTCTGACTGGTATGAGGTAGTATCTCATTGTAGTTTTGATTTGGATTTCCCTGGTGATAAATGATGGGTTTTTTTTTCTTTTACTTTTTCTTTCTTTCTTTTTTTTTTTTAAAGATTTTATTTATTTATTCGACAGAGACAGAGACAGCCAGCAAGAGAGGGAACACAAGCAGGGGGAGTGGAAGAGGAAGAAGCAGGCTCCCAGCGGAGGAGCCTGATGTGGGGCTCAATCCCACAATGCCGGGATCACGCCCTGAGCTGAAGGCAGACGCTTAACCGCTGTGCCACCCAGGCGCCCCTACTTTTTCTTTTTTAGACAAAAAGAAAGAGAGCATTTGAGTGGGTAAGGGCAGAGGGAGAGGGAGAGAGAGAATCTTAAGCAGGCTCCATGCTCAGCGCAGAGCCCGGCGCGGGGCTCAATCTCACAACCCTGAGATCATAACCTGAGCGGAAATCAAGAGTCAGATGCTTAACTGACTGAGCCACCCAGGCGCCCCAAGCATCATTTCATGTGTCTGTTGGCCAACTGATGTCTTCTTTGGAAAAATGTCTATTCGTGTCTTCTGTTCATTTTTTACTTGGATTATTTGTTTTTTGGGTGTTAAGTTTTATAAGTTATTTATATTTTAGATACTAGCCCTT
Source organism: Ursus arctos (assembly GCF_023065955.2). NCBI lineage: Eukaryota > Metazoa > Chordata > Mammalia > Carnivora > Ursidae > Ursus > Ursus arctos. The sequence goes on along the minus strand of NW_026622874.1, from coordinate 73,738,879 downwards.
TATTGGATATGTCGTTTGCAAATATCTTCTCCCATTCAGTGGTCTGCCTTTTGGTTTTGTTCATTGTTTCCTTTGCTGTGCAGAAGCTGTTTATTTTGATATAGTCCCAATAGTTTATTTTTGCTTTTGTTTCCCGTGCCTCAGGAGACATATCTAGAAAGAAGTTGCTACAGCTGATGTCAAAGAAGTTACCGCCTGTGTTCTTTTCTAGGACTTTTATTGTTTTGGCTCTCACATTTAGGTCTTTCATCCATTTTTAATTTATTTCTGTGCATGGTGTAAGAAAGTGGTCCAGTTTCATTCTTTTGCGTGTTGCTGTCCAGTTTTCCCAACACCATTTGTTGAAGAGATTGTCTTTCCTGTTGGATATTCTTTCTTGCTTTGTCAAAGATTAATTGACCATATAGTTGTGGGTTCATTTCTGGATTTTCTATTCTGTTCTATTCTGTTTTTTTGGTGCCAGTACCATACTGTTTCGATGACTGTAGCTTTGTAATATAACTTGCAGTCTGGAATTGTGATGCCTCCAGCTTTGCTTTACTTTTTCAACATTGCTTTGGCTATTTAGGGTCTTTTGTGGTTCTATACAAATTTTAGGATGTTTTGTTCTGGTTCTGTGGAAAATGCTGTTAATACTTTGATGGGGATTGCATTAGCTGTGTAGGTTGCCTTGGGTAGCATAGACATTTTAACAGTACTTGTTCTTCCAATCTATGAGTGTGGAATGTCTTTCCCTTTCTTTGTGTCTTCAGTTTCTTTCATCAGTGTTTTATAGTTTTCAGAGTATAAGTCTTTCACCTCTTTGATTAGGTTTATTCCTAGGTATCTTATTATTTTTGGTGCAATTATAAATGCAGTTGTTTTCTTAATTCCTCTTTCTGCCACTTCATTATTGGTGTATAGAAATGCAACAGATTTCTGCACATTGATTTTGTATCCTGTGACTTTGCTGAATTCATTTATCAGTTCTAGCAGTTTTTGGGTGAAGTCTTCAGGGTTTTATATATATAGTATCATGTCATCTGCAAATAGCAAACATTTTATTTCTTCCTTACCAGTTTGGATTCCTTTTATTGCTTTTGTTGCCTGATTGGCTAGAGGTTCCATTACTATGATGAATAAAAGTGATGAGAGGGGACATTCTTGTCTTGTTTCTGACCTTAGGGGGAAAGCTCCCAGCGTTTCTTGGGGGGATTATTTAAAAGTACCTGGTTCTTCTGTAGCACCATGATAACCCACGGGGACTTCCTTTAAAGTAATTTGGGTCTCCTATCATTTTACTAATTCAAGCAGCAATAACTGAGCACCTCTCGTATGCCAGACTCTTGCCATATAAGGAGAAATGACTAACGCTTAGAAGTCCCTTAAAGTGTGTGTACAGCACTCGTCTAAGTTTCCAACTGGTGTGGTTAGGAAAAGCATCCCCAGAATGCAGGCTGGAACTCAGTCTTAAAAGACCAGGTGATGAGTGAGACAAAGGCATTCTAGCTACAGGGACAGAATGTCCCGACGTCCCCAAGTCCAGGGATACAGAACAGTATACCATAGTATACCATATGTGCTGAACTACAAAGTGCTGAAGCAGGAGCACGAGGCAAGGAGTGTTGGGGGATGAGAACCAGAGATGGTCCAGGCCTGGGGGTGCCAAGTAGAGGAACTAGAATGCCAGAGAAATCTGTTACTCTCTGAAAAACATCCAGGATGAACTGGGTTGTCAGAAACTGGTTAAATTAAAAGGACAGCAGGTACATGTTGGTTAAATTGAAGGAACGGAAGAAGATGCCTTTGGAAATGTTGCTTAAAAACTTAGCACAGACAGAACTATACTGAGTGCCAGGAGACCCAGGCACAAGTTAGATGGGTCACTGGACCAGGATTGCTGGATTGCACAACTCCAGGGGGCACCACCCATTTCATGGTCTATGTCTGTGGTGCCATCTGCAGCAGTGCTGTCCGTCGGCACTTTCTGCAAACATGGAACTGTTCTATGTCTATGCTGTCTACGAGGACAGCCACTGGCCGGATGTGACCATTGAGCATGTGAAATGTGTCTTGTGTGACTGAGAAAATGCATTTTAAATTGTATTTAATTTAAACAAAATTTCGTCTGATTTTAGTTAGCTAAAATTTAAATCCCAATAGCAGCCACTGTTTGGACAGCACAGCTCTGGAGTCTTGCAGTGCCCAGCCTGTGTGGCTAAACGTTGTGGTTTTGACGTTTGTGTTTCTTGGGCACGCCACATGACTTTCAGAACACTGCTATTTTTCTTTGTGTCATCAGGAATGCTACAGTGAAACATGCAGTAGGGCAAATTAACAGGCATCTCAAAGATAATTAATGGTTTGAATGATGTAAAAAAGCCAAAACCAACCAACCAGCAAACCAAACAACAAACAAACCCAAACAACCGGTCATGGAGAGACTTGGCGTGCTTCATCTCCATGGGACAAAAAGTGTCAGCTGGGTGGCTCTGGTGGAGGTGGGGCAGGATGGCCCTCCGAAGTCATGGTCTCCAGCCCACACCACATGGAAGCATCCATCAAGTAGGGTGGTGACTACTTGTAAGTGGAATTAATGGCCTCAGTTTTTCATACTCCTTGACATGGCCTTTGCTGCTCCTTCCATTTAAGAGGCAGATTGCCCCTTGAATTTGGGTCTGATCATGTGATTCCCTTCAGCCAATGAAATGGCAACATGTGTGATGTCACCAAGAAGTCAAAAAGCGCTTGCGTGAAGGGACTTGCCGTCTTGTACACACCAGCCACCATTGGAAGAACTTGCACGGCCCCTGCCTGCTAGTCCCGGGAAGAGGACGAGGAGCAAGTGAAACAAGCCACCACCGCCACCCAACGCAGCCCCTGCAGCTCGGTCTTGGTTTTCCAACCTCAACCAGCCCAGAGGTACATGAATGAGTTCAGCCTCCACCAGCCAACCCCAGTCAACTCAGACATGTGAATGTAATGAATGCCTTCTGTCCTATGTCACAGAGATTTTATGGTTATTATGTGGCAGAGGTTAACAGATACATGGCTGTTAATTATTTGATTTGAAATGCCCTTATTCTCCCTGAATATTTGAAATTCCAGTGTTTAAGGATCTATATTACGCTCTTCTCTACCCTTTGACACTCTGGTTTCTCTTGATAGCATTTACAATTTAAAGATTTCTTTTTAAGAACTATACATAGTCCCTTCAGGATATGGTACTAGAAAGAAAATTTTTAAGCTATGTGTAATATTAACCCTCAGAGAGAATCACCATTAACATTTAGTTGTATGTCCTTCCAGCTGCATACAGAGATAGATGGATGCTTACCTATATATGCATATACAAACACACACATGTGCGCGCACACACAGAGACCCCTATACATGGGATCATATTACACAGAAACCTGTGTTCTGCATTATTTTATTTAGTTCTACACCATATACCATCAGCATTTCCCCGTGTCCTTAAATATTCTCCAGGAACATGATTCTTAGCAGCTGCATATTAATATTCTATGGTATGGCTTTATCATATTTTATTTAGCCATTCCCTACTTGTGGACATTTAAATTTTTTGCAATTTTTCACCATTATAAACGATACTGCAATGTTCATCTTCGTACATAAATCTCAGTGTGCTTCTATGATTGTGCCCTCAGGCTATGTTCCTAGAAGTGAAATTCCTTGGTGAGAAGGTCTGGACAGTTTTAATAAGGTATTGCCAAATTGTTCCCCAGAAAGGGCAATTTATAGCCCCACCAGCAGAATATGAAAGGGGTTGGTATTTGTCATTTATAAGGGCACACTGGAGAAATTTCAAAGCAGGCAGACTGGGACTGGGATCTCTGAGTTTGTGGCTTACTCAGGACCATTAACCTGGAATCGTGTGGAATTCCATGAAATACAACACTGAGGGGATCCCAACACTCTTGACCTGCCTGGTCACCCCTAGCTGTGTGATTTCTGGCTGAGCTTGGGGAGCGTTGTGTAGAAAAGATAGACACATCTGATTTTTTTCAAGTGCAGGGGCGGGGGTGCCTGGCAGGTGTCTTCTTTGATGACAGCACCTGCGTTTATGGAACATCCCCATCACCCAAGGGCAAACTCCAGGTCCACCACTCTGTAACTTCGAGACTTAGCCAGTCCACTTATTCTCTCAACGCCCAGGCTTTGTCATCGGTATAATGAGGGCAAGACTGTGTCTTAAACTACAAGTCATCTGGCAAAGTCCTTGATGCTTAGAAGGTACTCAAGAAATAATTAATTCTGTCCTTTGGTTTCTAAAGAGGAGCCACGCCTACAGGGGAGTTGGGAAATGGTTACAAATTCAGTCATTCCCAAACTTCTTCTCTGACTCCTGTATATCCCTGATGAAGTTTTCACAGGTTTGAGACAAAATGAAAAATAATGTGTAGGTGATTATTGATAGAGACACATATATCTCTCAAGGCTTGTCTTTTATTATGAGAATAATGTGCTTTTGATTTTTTTTGAGCTTAAAATCCTTTCTTAAGTGAAATATGGAATTTTGCTCTATTAATAATGGCTAAGTCAGCGCTGATTGAACTGATCTTCCCACAGATAACAAATACCAACCCTGGAAAAAAAGATAAAAAAAAAACCCCAACTCCCTGCAGGAAACTCCGATAGGAAGCCTGCACTCTTTCTGTCCTGAAGAGACAGAGGACAGCGTTCTGGACAACTGCCCTCAAAGGAGAGAAGACAGAGTAGGGAGCCTTAAATCCATGGATAATTTCTGCCCCAAACTCTGGCTGACTTCTGAAGCATGCTTGCTTGTGGCAAACCCTAAGCAGCCCAGATAAGGCTGAGAGAGAAGAACGCAGACTTGCATTGATGCCCACCTGATGGAATTTGCAGTTTGAGTCCAATTAAGTTCACTGCCTCCTAAAACAAATAAAAAAAATCAACACCCTTTGGGGGAAATAGAACAGAATCCAGTCTCTACAGCATACTATTTGAAATATCTAGCATACAATCCAAGATTACTCGAAATGCAAAGAAATAGGAAAATATGACTCATTCTCAAAAGAAAAGACAATCTATGGGGGCTGAGCCCAAGATGACCCAGATGTGGGAATTAACAGACAAGGATTTTTAAAGTAGCTATTGTAACTGTGTTCAGTGATGTAAAGGAAAATCTGCTCATGATAAATGAAAAGATAAGAAATCTCAGCCAAAAATAGAAATGATAGGAAAAAAGCAAATGGAGATTCTAAATCTAAAATGTATAATATCTGAAATAAAATATCCACAGCAAGGAGTTAACAGCAGAATAAAGATGACAGAGGAAGGAGTCAGTGAATTTGAAAATAGATCAATGGTATTTTTGAAGTATTAGTTGATGTACTTTCTCTCCTTTTTCCTTTTTCTCTCCATGCTTCTTCCACCCCAAGCTAAACAGATGGCTGGGCTATTTCCTAGGGGGAGGAATAGCATGGTATAAAAAATATATGGGACAGTATAAAGAAGAAAGTCTGCAAGTGCCTGACTTTAGTTTAGTGTTTAGTGTTCAAACATTTCAGCCATTGGGAGAATGAAAAGGATTCTGAAGAATTCCCAAGTGGTTGGGATGGAGTTGAAGGAGAGTGGGCCTTCTCCCTAGATTGATTTGCAGGGAATGAGGAGAGGGGAGTTTAGCAGAAATAATGGTGTATTCTGGAGAAAGACCAAGGTAAAGAGAGCTCTGGAAGGTCTGTGCTGTCAGTTAAATGTCCCAGTCCAGAAGTGACACATATCATTGTGTGCATGACTCACTGTGTAGAACCAGTCACGTGGCCCCACTCTGTGGCAAAGGCCCAGGAAGTATTATTCCACCATGAACCTAGAAGGCGGAAACTGGAGAACATTTGGTGAAACAGTGCTGATGACCATGACAGTCACCTTTGGAACCCAAATCTTCTCTGACTGGGATTATTACAAATACTTCTCACAGGATCTCCTGTCCCCCAATTTCCATCCAGTCATCTCTCCCAACCCAGACTGACTACCTTTCAGAAAGCATCATCACAGGGGAAAAGGAGATGATCCAAAGTGACACAGGGTGACCCACATTTGTTTGGATCACATTTTGTTTGGACATCTTCTTTTTAGGTGAGTGTGTTGCCTGGTCTCATTGGTCCAGACTCGTGGTGACCTACAATTTATTAGAGTAGCCAGCTGCTTACTCTTTCTGAATCTTTGCCTTCTTGGTACATGGAAGGTTCCTTCCCTTTGGTAGCCACAAAGATTCTTCTTTTATCTCAAGAGAATGTGGACAAGCAAACCCACTCTTTCCATCATCACTCAAAGATGCAGATGCAGCCAGTAATTGTAGGGACCGGCCTAGCTGGCGGGGAAAACAGGGGTGATGGAAAGTTTCCATCCCAACCTCACATCTTCCTTCTTCTCTTACCCATCTCGTGTCTTTTCTCCATGTACACGTTATTCTCTTGGCACACTCAACAATGTGTGACTTCCCAAAGGCTTACTAGCTTTGCATGTGCTCTTAACTCTCCGGGGAATCTCCTTTTGCTCTGTCTTGCATGCCTCCTTCCACTGACTGATTTGCTAACAAAGATATATTGAACATCTGTTGTGTGGTAGGTGGCACCCTAGGAGCAGAGGATACAACAGTGAAGAAGACAACAGTTCTTGGCCTCATGGAGCTTATAGTCTAGTGGGGAGAGCCAAGCATTAAACAGAGGGTCTCCAGAGAGTAAGAGATTGAAGACCACAGGATGCTTAGAGAGAGAACAGTAGGGAGACCTAATTTGGATGGGAGTGGGTCAAGGAATGAATGTGTGGCTGAGCAAGTGGCATTCCAACTGCAACCTGGAGTGTAATCAGAAATTAACCAGGTGAGGAATGGAAGGGAGCTTCCCAGAGGGGGAACGGTGTCTTCGAAAGGCCTGAATCAGAAGGAGTTCTGTGCTTTTGAGGAACAATCTGAACAAGGCAAAGGCTGGCATGGCAAAGCTCAGCTCAGATACCCTCTCTTCTGGGGCACCTTCTCTGGCTGCCCTGTACCTCTTGGTACATCCTTCCTTTATGTATTCTATGTCATTATCACTTGTTTACACCACCCAAATGCCATCTGGGGCTCCCCTGTCCCCCAGAAACTCATGTTGTCACTCAGCAAGTAATTCTTGAGCATCTACTGTGTGTCAGACCTGTAGACACAATGGTAAATAAGATACGGTCTCTGCCCTTCATGGTGCTTGTATTCTGGAAACAGAGAGATAATAAACAACCCATGAACCAGTAGAGCAAGTTCAGATGATGATGTGTGTTTTGAAGACATGGATATAGAATTATTTGGTATAGATTGGGGGGAGGTGCCCAAGCACACAGAGTGGCGGAGAAAGACTGAAGTGAGGAGGTGATATTTGAGCTGAGAACTGAATGATGAGAAGCAGTCAGCCCTGGGAAAGTCTGGGAGTTGAGAAAGTGGTCTAGGCAGAACGAACAGCCCTGAGGTGGTAGCAAGATACGTCTTTTCAAGGAACAGAAAGAAGGACTTCACAGGGTCATGAAGGCCAGGATAAGAACTCAGGATTTTGTTGTAAATGCCATGGGAAGCCATCAGAGTGTTTGAAACAGCCTTGGACTTAGGGACTATATAAATGTAGATATCAAGACCTGGCTGCATTTCAAAAGCTCCCTCTGGCTCTGGTGGAGAACTGACAGTGTAGGATGGGGGCAGGCATAGAAGCAGGAACCCACGTAGGAGCCTAGTGAAGTCTTCCTGGTGGGCATTGGTGAGCTTGCAAACTTGCCTCAAAGATCCCTGATACCATGGCCTGAGATGGTCCAAAACCCTCCCCATGATTTCTCAAGGGCCTGGTTCCTCATGGTCTCGTCTGTCTCCACCCCTGCATCTGCATGCTGGCTCCATAACTTGTGGAGGATGAGAAGACCATGCCACATGACACTGCTCCTGGCCTCCCCACCATGCCTGGCACCCTCCTTCCTTTTCTGTTCTGGGGAACAAAAAATCCTTCTCGTGGTTTCTCACAGAACAGTTTCATCCTCTTCTCTTGAAGTCTTGGCATCAGCAGCACTCATGCCCGTAGGGAATCAGTTTTGCCCCTGGTGAATTTATTAAGACATCCTTCCAAACAAATATAGCACTTTCCCCAAAAGGAATCCCAGTGAATAAAACCTTTTCCAGTTTGGGGCTTGCCAGCCTCTCTGGTCAGCAGGAGAACTGCTTGAGGGCAGGAACTGTGTGTGAATGTCTATGTCTTTGTTACCTTCTCCCAGAGTTGGATCCTGGGACAAGGATTCCTGAGCGCGTGATTTATTAGGAAAGTGTTCCCAGGCGAAACTGACAGCAAGGGAGTGGGGAAACAGGACAGGGAAGGGGACGCAGCCAGAAAGGGCACGATTTCAGACCAAGTTCAGGCGGATCTGTGGGGAGCTCTGGAGCGTAAATGACATCTTAGAGTCTGTCGCATCTTGAGCCAAGGAGCAGCTGGGCCTGTACACACCTGCCCACGTGAGTCACTGGGGATGTCAGTTCACAGGCCCTTCTACGGCTGAGAAGTGGGTGATGATAATCCTGTAGCTCAAAGGCAGTCCTCAGAAGAAGGTAGCAGGAGGGCGCTGGGCTCACAGAAGCTGGGAGAGGAGCAGAGAACTGATATGGGGATAGGCAGAACACCGACAGTGTCCACACACCATCTACCCTCCATTCCCAGAACAGCTGATACCAAATGGGTGCTCAATGGCTGTTTGTTGAATGAATAAGTGAATCAGTGTCCAAGCTTTCAGACTGGTGTGTATTATAGTGGGTACAAGGGGACTGAAAGGCAGAAAACTCTTAGTGAAGAAGGCTCTTCTGTACTTCAGGGCTGGGGTGTGGACAGACAGGGCTTGGAATCCCAGTGACAATGGCAGGTCACGTCTCAGATACATCACGATGGTTAGCCCTATTCTCTGAGAATGTCTCAGTAACAATCGTTACGTTTGTGCAGTGTTTTGACATTTACGGGTTGCCTTTCCATTTCACGTTCTCATTTGGCCCTCAAAACATGCCCCTGAAAGAGACTATTCCCATTTCAGAGAAAACTGAAGTCCAGGGAAGTTAACTCACCAAATTTCCTGTCGTGGAGGAGTGACAGGGCTGGACTTGAACTTGTCAATAATGGTGGTTGATAATGATTAATTAGGTTCCTCAGGATGCTTAAGATGATTATTTAAAGAAGCTGCTCCTTGCTTCTGAGGCAGTCTGGTGTACGACAAATGTTGCCACGTGGTGGCCCGCACCATGATTCTCAGATGCGTTCTGGCTCGCACAGTGCCGTGGGCTGAATGTTTGTGTCCCCCTCCGCTCCCAGTTCATCTGTTGGAATCCTAACCTCCAAAGGTGATGGTAATAGGAACTGGGATCTTTGAGAGGCTTTTAAGTCATGAAGGTGGAGGCCTCACCAATGGGATTAGGGCGTATAAAGGCGTCTCCGGAGAGCTCTCTTGCCCTTGAATTCCCCCTGGATTGCTATGGACAGTGCTGGCCTGTGGTCTCCCCCATCAGGCTAGCTTCTTGCGTTTGTGCTGTCTGCCAGACTTAGTAGGTACGTGAATGCGCGGTTCCTGCTGAATGAGTAGGAAGTATAGCTTGGAGAGGGGAGACTAGAGTTCAAGTCCCGGCTCTGACATTTGCTGCACGACCTTGGGAAATTAACCTCTCCTCCCCGTGCCTGGTTTCATTTCATGATGAGGACTTTGGGCTTAATTTCCAACTTTCTACAACTGAAACTTTCTCTCCCACACGCCTCTGAATTTACCCTTGGTGGGATGCTGCCTGCCAGCGCCGATCTGAGCTTTCCCTGCTGGCGGCCCCTCCTCCTGCCCTGATTCACAGCTCTCTGGCTGCTTCTACATCTTTGGGGAGCCCTGTCTCTGTCGGGGCCCCCCTCCTCATTCCACAGCGGGGTTGCATTCTGGATCGTTCCGCTTGGCTTGTTGTTTACAAAATGAGAGGTTGGCCATGTTTCTCTTTCTTTTTTGGTTAATATCTGCAATTTGCCCCCATTTAATTCATATATCTCAGCTATTAGTTTGCTCACCTTCCACAGTTATTTTCATGCACCCTTGGGCTCGTAAACCATTGTTCCAAGTGGTGTGTTGCCTATTTTAAGAACTTAATTTGTTTGTAATGTGCACATCAGCTGCATGATTTGTTTCTTGCTTGTAATTAACTTTTAAGCTGATGCCATTCCCCCGCCAAAAACGAAACTCAAGGTAAAGTCGGTAAGATTAATCATGCTGGCTGCCTCCAAATCTTCCGACATCTTCCTCGGACTCAGCAAGTTTGGGGGAAATCATATTTTTTTCCCTTCCACTTCCATCTGTTCCCCTGCTGATCTTGGAGTTAGTCCATCCATTAGTGGGCTTGAGTGTCGGAGTTGGAATCTGACACTTTTCAGTTTCTGTACCAAGATAAGCAAGCTCTTCTTCCAAACCCTCTCACCCTGCAACTTGAACCCATCTCTTCCTTCCTGAGAGGGTTCTTGGACCCGTGAATCATGAAACAGTTGTATAATACATCACAGCTTCCCGTACCCCTGTTGCCAGTTTCCACCATCTTCGGCAATGATATAAATTGGCAGGGTCTTGGATTCGTAATCTGCATTGGTGAGGGCAGTGATCGGGTTGGATACAGCTAACTTTATTAATCTTCCCTTTTAACGACACCCTATCTGTAGGTCATGGTTGAAATCAGCTTTCCTTTGTGGCTAAGCAGATTTAGAAACTGGGTTGTACTAGATCAGTGCTTCTCAAGCCTTAGTGTGCCTCTGAGTGTCTGGGAGATCTTGCTAAAATAAAATACACCTTCTGATTTAGCAGGTCTAGGATGGGCCCTGAGAATCTGCATTTTAATAAGCTCCCAGAAGAGGCCAGTGCTGCCGGGTCTAGGACCACACTTGGAGAGGTGGTCACTAGGTTGCAGGCCTCACGAAGACGGGAATCATATCAGCCTTGTTCCTCACTGGCACACGGAAGCTCTCAACTATTTGCAGACCGAGTGAGTCAATGAATGAGCTACACTCGGGAATATAGATTATCCTCTATCAGATCGATCTCACAGGAGTGAGAGGTCTTCCTTCTTATTCCTACACTTAGAGGAAAAAAAAAAGTAGTAATTTATATATTTCCCAATTTAGGAAGGGCTAAATGTCATACGCTGATTTGTCTCCTCCATATATATGGTATTTATGTGTGTGCACACACATATGTTTGGCTTTCGGAGATGAATTTATAGTAACAGAACTGCTCTTCACCATGCGTCTCTTTCTAAGTATAGCTTGCCTGCCTTCATCCGAAAGGGCCCGCTTCCAGAGAGCCCTGCAAACTGAGAAATCCTTGTTCCTGTTTTAAAAATTTCTTCGGAGAGCTGCCTGGTTCTCCCTCCGAAGCAGTGGCTTTTCCAACATTCTTCCAGGTCTCCGATGACATCAGTGGCGGGGCTTCAATTAAGTGCTTTCCGTAATCCTTCTTCTCTTGAACATCCTGAAGCTTCTGGTATTTTTCAGCTACTACAGATGGGTTGTTAATTTTTTGAGAGGCTGAGATTATAAATCCACGCACACACAAGGACTATTTTTTGGAAACCGGAAGTCAGGACTTAGGATCTGATGAGGGTGCTCGTTTAAAGAGTCAGAGGGGCAGAATACCTAAAATTGGACCCATTTCCTAACGCACTGATTTTATATCTGGAATTGCATATTTGTTTTCTCCAGGAGGGCCTCCGAGTCGTTTCGGCGTCAGGGTCCACCTGAACCTTCCCTCCGAGACAGGCTGTAGGCTCTCTTGGATTTTCCCCACCGGGCTTCCTGGAGGATTGTGGACTCCTGGGGTTTTCTGGCTCAACCCCACTGTGGGATGTGGGGAAAAGCGAAAAGTAGGAACAGAGTTGCTGAGAGGTGGCTTGTGTGCCCAACGCCTTGCGGCTAAGAGGTGGTGGGCTCAGGCAGGCTGACCCGGAGCCGACAGTCTGAACTAGAATGTTCTGCAGTCATGCTTCTCAAACTTCATGTCCCGAGGACTCTCCTGGGGACCTTGTTAAAATGCAGAGTCTGATCCTGACGGGCCTGGGGTGGAGTCTGAGACTCTGCAGTTCCTACGAGCTTCCCAGTGATGTTTGTGCTGTCGATCTGTGGCCCACACTCTGAGAACCATTGATTTGGCAGGTCTCACCCGTGACTGCACATTGCAAGCAAACAAAACAAAACAAAACTAAACTAAACCTGCCACATTGGCCCTACCCCCCGAAATTCTGATTAACTGATTTGGGGTGCCACAGCCTGGGCATCATTGGTGTGAAAGTCCCCTGGATGAATCCAGCATGTAGCAGGGCTGAGAACCATTGTTCTAGTGCCTTTTGTTGGGACTTCATCGTTCCAGGACCCCCCTGAGACCTGTCCACCTGCTCTGCTCCAGAACAGTTCAGCACGCACCTCTGGGACAGAGACCAGACTAGGGCCGACTCGGGCTCTCCTCCTCACCTGGTCCTGCCCTGGGCTGGTTGGTTGGACCAGAGATGCTCCGGGTAGCATGGCAGTGGGGGGCAGGCAGGTGTTAGGCCAAATCTGGCATGTACACCACAAGAAGAGGAACAGAGGTCTCCCCTGGGGGGCCAAGAGACACTCCCAAGCCGCTTTTTGCTGAAATGCTCAACGGTGCTGCGAAAATAGCTTCCACTTTGCTGAGGCGGCTATTGGGGATTCCCCTCCTGCCAGAAAGAGGGGCAGCGGGGGCCCTGGAGTCCCAGGGAAGTGGATACCACTGGACCAGGACGTGTCAGTAGGCCCTGGAACACTGCCAGCCTAGGAGGAGGCCGTGTAGGGCAACCTTAGCACGTCTCAGCCCCAGCACAGATCCGTGCCCATGAAGGTCATCTAGTCCAGCTGTTCTTTGTGCTTTAGAACTTGGCAGGAGATGCTGCTGGGAGTGTGTTACTTTCCTACTGCTGCTGTAATCAAGTAACACAAACTCTGACTGTCTTATAAGAAACCACAAATTGACGTTACAGTATTGGGGGGGCGGGGGATGCTCAGAAGTCTTGTGTGGGTCTCACCTGTCTAAAATAAAAGTGTTCTTTTCTGGGGGCTCGGGGGAGAGAATCCATTTCCTTGTCCTTCCTGGCTTCCCGAGGCTGCCTGCGTCCCTTGGCTCATGGCCCCTTCCATCTTCGAAGCCCGCAACAGTGGGGTGAGCTCTCACATCTCTTCTCTCTGCCCTCTTCCACTTTTAAGGACCTCCTTTGATTCATTGGGGCCACCCAGATAACCCAGAATAATCTCCTTACTTTAGGGTTAGCTAATTAACAACCTTTAGTTGTACCTTGAATCTCAGTTCCCCCTTTGCCAGGTAACAGGACACATTCACAGCTTCTAGGGATTAGGACATCTTTGGTGGGCCATGATTCTGCTTCACATGGGGGCTGGGGGTGAGTCTGAGTGTGGGACCCCTGTTTCCAGTCCCTTACTTCATCCAGACCAGTTCTGTTAAATCTGTTTCCAGGTACAATTTCCTTCCCTTTAAATGTCCAAGACTAATAACGAAGTTTTTCAACCAGGAGTCTGTTGCCTCACTGCTCCAAATAGGATCCCTGAACATCACCTGGCAGCTTCCTAGAAATTCAGAATCTCAGGCTCTACCTGAGAACCTGCTGGACTAGAGTCCACATTTTAGCACAGACGTAGGACAATCCGTAGAGTTTGAGAAGGCCCTGGGTTGGTTCCCCGCAGCTGTGGCTGCTCACGGAAACCACCTAGAGAATTTTAAAAACCCACTGACGCCTGGGTCCCACCTGATTCATCTGCCTGGGGTGTGGCCCAGGCTCTGGGATCGTTCAGATCTCCCAGGTGGTTTTAATGTGCAGCACAGTCTGGGAATGGCTGGTCTAGTCTAGCTCCCTCCTTGCGCAGAAGAGGACGTTTCCCAGTGAGTGAAAATGACTTGTGCAGCATAGCTCAGAGGGTTGCTGGTTATCCCAGGAAAAGAGTCAGACTCTTGCCTTCTGGAGTGAGGATTTCTGCCCCTACCCAGGAAAGCAAAAATAAAAGCAACAACATCAGTGACAATTTGAGGGTGAAGAGGGAGGAGGAGCCTCCCCCCCACACCTCTATACCACCTTACAGTTTGAATTTTTACCATCAAGCATGTTGTAGTTTTCATATATAAAAAATACTAAAGACTGATTAAGAAGCAAATCAGAAAGAAAATAATGGTCACCATTTTTGGAAATGCTGCACCGTGTGCCAGTGACTTTGTACGCATGTTATCGGGCTGTCCTCACTGGGGCTTGGCGAGGGGAGAGATGGTAATTGCCCTGTTCTGCACATTTGGGGGAGGGTCTCCAGAGTTCTGTGGTTCAGGTACTGGAGCCTAGATGGCAGCTGAGAACTTGAGTGACCCCTGCTTAGCTCTCGGCGTGGCCCCTGCTGCAAGGTCGGAGGTGTGGGGGTGTGGCAGCCCCCAAAGATCTTGTCCCAATGCCCTGTTTCTGCCAGCTCGCCTGTCACATGTGGTGTGGGTCCCTGTACTTTGACTGTGAGCATAGAGCCCGGAACAAGTCTCTATGTATCCCCTGACCATCTCGTCTTTTGCTTTCCTTTTTCCTCTGCTTGGGGTGGAGGCATTAAGAAACCACCTGTCTTTGCCTTTATTAATTTGGTTCCCAAATAGTCTCCTGGCTCAACCATCCATTATAGAGGAAACAGTTGGAAACCTTAATTATGATTATTAATATTTTGACGCTCAAAGCCTCTGCATAATGCTCTCCCGCATTATCGGGTTAGTTGTAAAGATGATCATAATGAGAATAAGAAATAGCTAACATTTATTGAGGTTTACTTCTCACCAGGTTTTGTTCTGTACCTGTTTGAACTCATTTAAATCTCACGAGTCAATGAGGCAGCGCAATGACAGCCCCATTTCACAGGCGAGAAAATCAAGGCTGAGGGATTAAATGGGGTGATGCTTGGGAAAGGCTCAGCCCGTGTCCGTGGGCAAGTGCGCAGTCATGGGTTTGCTCTCGCTCACTCTCCCTTGTGGCTGTCCAGTCAAATCCAGAGCTTCCTCAGAGGGTACCTGCAAAGTTGCCTGGGCTCAGGGTCCTTACTTGGGGAGACCTTACCCCCTCGGCTTCACCTCAGTTTCCCCTCCGAGGCTCTGCCTTTCTCTCCGAGGTGCTGGGAGGATTCTGTAAATAGTTCCCTCGAGGTGCTGGAAGCACTGGGTGGAGAAACTCACTATAAATATCCGGCATTTATAATTAGTCTTCCTGGCGGCACAGTTCTGCGTGTGGGGGAGGCAAACACCTGCAGGGGCAGAAAGTCAAAATGCAGGGCCCTGGGGGCTCTGGAGAGCTGGCTTCTTGGTGCTACCTGGGCTGGAGAGAACTGATGGGGAGTGAAGCCCCTCGGAGAAGAACACAGTGGCAGAGGCCCCCTGGTCTTGCTGTAGGCTCAAACAAGAACAGTGGGGGCTGGGAGGGGCTCCTAGCTTCATTGTTTGTGAGACCTCCTGCAAATCGGTTCACTCCTCTGAGCCTCAGTTTCCACATCTGTAAGATGGGGATAATATTCCTATTGTGATGAATTAAAGATAATGTATATAAAGGTCCCAACACTGGTGCATAGAGTAGATGCTTAATACGTATAAGATTCTTTCTGTTTCTTTTGCGTGCATAGCTGGGCCAATGTCCTCTACCTTGCAGATCAGATGGGCCTCTTCTGCTTAAAGACTTTCCGAGACTTCCCCTTGGTGGCAGACATGCCCTTGTGCCTGCATCTTATCCCTGTGCTCCTCCTCTGAGCTGAGACTCACACTTGCTCACAGCTGTCCACCTCAAGAGTGTGTTCAGCATCTTCTGCTTTCTGCCCTGGGGCCTTCTCAGATGCTGCCAGAGCCTGCTCGACCTGTGCAGAGTGCAGGGTAAACAGCCCAGGAGGCCTCCACTAACCAGTGGGGAAAGGGAGCTGGTGGATAAATGCACCATCCTCCCTCCTTCAGGAGGAAATTTCTGGGAGGCTCCATGCTCACTTCTTGGAGGTCCCAACCACAATTTGAGCTTTTGTTATCCTCAGTGGTAAATGTGTATGGCGTTTCCTCCCAAATCCCTCTACAGCCTCTTTCCTATTTCTTGAAATCATCTCCCCAGTATAAACCACCTGCACCAAACCCTCGTCTCAGGCTCTGTTTTCGGGCAACCCAATTCATGATATCATCAGGCCTAGAATAAGATCTAAACTCCTCACTGTGGTTGCAGTGCTAGGCATGATGGGCTTTCATCATTCCAATCTCACGCCTACCGCTCTCCCCAGCACCTGCTGCCTTTCAGCCATACTGTCCCCCCCCCCCATCTTCTTTTAACTTAACAAGCTTTCCCTCTGCAGGGCCTTTGCACATGATATTCCCTCCCACTGGAATGCCCTTCTGTCAGTCTTCATCTGTGACAGTCCTTCAGGTCTCAGCTTAAATGTCAGTCCCTTAGGGAGTATCACTTCCCTTGGCCTCTGATCTCCTGCAGGCTCCAACCCTCTTTATTCTCTCTTATGACAACCTGTTTCCTTTCCCTTGTATGGATTTGAAGTTGTGTATTTATTTGAATGTGTGTTAAATATCCGTCTTCCCTACTAGGCTATAAATTCCCTGTAGATAGGGATGGCCTCTGCCTAGTCCCATGGGCTCCATAGCATCTGGCATGGCTCTTGACACACTGGGAACAGTTAATAGTTATTGAATGAGGGTGGGATTCGGGTTGGTTGGTTCCCACTCCATCCCAAGCTTTCTCTACTCTGCCAGGCTATGGGATGTTGGCAGAGGGCTTTTATGGGGGATGGTGGGAAAGGACGCAGGAGTGGGGAGCAGAAACACAGTCCTTGTCCTCACTTCCACTGCTCTTACTTTGCCAGAATCAGAGGAACAATGGTGACTGAAAGAGGCACTCCAGTCTGGACCCAGGCTCTAGGGGGACATATTCGAATGCTTTCCCCCTGACTGGGAGATTTCTTGCACACTTGGCACTGTTCTTATCTGGAGCGTGGCTGGGTGTGACTTCCAGGGGCTCAGGAAGGCTGGTCTTCAGTGTTGGCCTCTGTAGAGATAGCGCCAACTTGCAGCTGGTCTGTGTAACTCTGTGCTTATCTCCAGAGACACTAGAACCATAGACTTGACCAAGAAGGGATGGGCTGTATGAATCAGTGATTTATAGTATGCTGTCTGAGGTCCAAAACTGCCTGGAGGTGCCATGTACTAACTTGCTACATGGTTTATTGTAAAAACATAGATGGATGGTCTGCACCTGGCTTCAGTTATTATGCCGGGTAACTCAGCCACGTTTGGGGAGAGAAAACGAACAAATGTCTCATTGAAACATATGCCTCGGCATCCCTGAGGCTGAGATCCTCCACATGCATCTAGGTGATAATGGTCCAGAGATCAAACTGGTCCTGTGTGAACGAGATGGGCCCTTAGCGACTGCTCATGGAGGTTGAGTACTTCCTTCACTTACTCTGTTGTTCAGTGTCCTTTGCCTGCAACAACACCTTTCATGACTCTTACTTTGTTGGGAGGCTTGTGAGTTGTTCCAGTGGTCTGACCCAGCGTAATTGCTGCAGACTCTTGTATGTTGGCTGTTGGCTCCTTCGCAATTACTCTCTTGATGCCAAAACTGCAGAATCCTGGCACATCTAACCAAGGAGAGCTCTCAGGGCTCATAGGCTCTGGCACCTGTTTCTTATGGAGGAGAAGATGGGACCCTGGGACCCAACCTGCCTCTTAGGGAGGAGATAGAGCTGTGGGGACCCAGCCTGCATCTCAGGGAGAAGATGGAGCCCTGGGGAACCAGCCTGCTTGTCAGGGAGGGGATGGAGCCCTGGGGACCCAGCCTGCATCTCAGGGAGGAGAAGGAGTCCTGGGAACCAAGCCTGCATCTCAGGGAGGAGAAGATAGAGCTGTGGGGACCCAGGCTGCATCTCAGGGAGGAGAAGACAGGGCTGCCGGGACCCCTCCCAAAGGTGTTAATTGTATATAATCACCGAGCTAGATATACTCAGAGGAAAGAAATGTTACCTATAATCCCAATATCCAGAGACAACAAGGGTTAACATTTTAATACATTACCTTTCAGTCTTTTTCCCCCTCCACATATATAT
The DNA here is from genome assembly GCF_023065955.2 of Ursus arctos. Taxonomy (NCBI): domain Eukaryota; kingdom Metazoa; phylum Chordata; class Mammalia; order Carnivora; family Ursidae; genus Ursus; species Ursus arctos. The sequence continues at coordinate 73,720,724 of NW_026622874.1, read as the reverse complement.
TTAAACATAACTAACATATCAAATAAATTTATATCCTACTCTTAATGTCAATATTACATTATGAGCATTAGTCGATGATCTTATAAAAGACTCAATTTCTTCATTTATAACATGGGAGTAACAGCAATGATAGTAAGGATAATAATAATAATACCAGGGCCTATATGATAGGGTTATTGTGGGGATTAAATAACGCATGTAAAAGCTTTTAGCCCAGTGTGTGGTACATACTAAGTGCTCAGCAAAAATTACCATAATAAAATAGTTTAAAATAATAAATGGCTACAGAGTAGTCTATTGCTGTCATTTTTCATGTAACTATTACTTTATTGAATCCACAGGTAACAGTTAAGAATCAGATAATCAAGTGAACTGTCAACTCTTGTGTTTCCCATGTAGCATCACATTACCTTCTAGAAAAGCAAAATATCAATGTAGAGGCCACCAGGTAACGATGATCACAAATGCAACAGAATCAGGAGTGCCCTCAGCCAGCAGACCTTATGATGAGGAGATGGTCTCCATGTGCAAGCATCCAGAAGTGAGCGCACAGATGCCCTGTGGATGTAGGATGGGCTGGACCTTGCAGACGTCTGCTCAGGTGTCGGGTGCAGCAAGAGATGCAGGATCAAGTAGCGTGGGGTTGAGGTCAGCAGCGGTGTCCTGGAGCAGGGACAGAGGTGATGTCACTATAGGTTTAGTGCTAGTTCACGCTTTTCTGAAAGTAGAACCTGGGACCAGGATGTGGGTTCAGGTATTTCATTTGGGAGAGAAGCCCAGGAGCAGGACAGGAGGACAAGGGAGGGTATATCTTGGAAGGGAGGACAGTAAAAATATATTATCAACCTGTGGGCCACTGGGCCTTGGTGCTTCTGGGACCTGAAATATACTTCAGAATTGTCCCTCCAAAGCACAGGAGCCTGGATATTGTCTGACGATGGCTGATGGTCGCACCAGGGTGTAACTCCTCTGCGAGTCCAGACTGCTCTGTATGCGGAGACCCAGCTGAGTGAGCTTCTATCACTCTGGAAAAAGTTCTGAAACAGAAATAGGGAGGAACATGGAAGCCTGCGGAGGGATGGTGTCAGGTGCAGCTGGAGTCGAAGCTGGTGGTGGAGGGAGGCTGGAGTGGTGGAACGATCCCCTGTAGAAGGGAGGACGACCCAGTGCTCTGCACGCTTGTGCTAGAGTCCCATGCCTTCCACTGCAGCCAGGAAGTTCTCCCTCATGTCTCCCGACTGGCTCTGCATTTTCTTCTTGTTCCCCTTCGTGCTAGCCAAAAAGGAGAAGCAGAGCCTCTGACCATGGTCAGACGGAATTCTATGGATTCTTGGCAGCCTGACCCCTCCAGGCTCATTTCAGGCTTAGACTAATGCTCAGAGGACCCCTCTCTTTTTTCCTGCTTCTCCTTCTTAATCCACTTACACATGCTGTGAGCACAGAATGTGGCCAGATTATTTGCTCCATCGGGTGGCCCAGAGGCTCACATCTCCCCTTGAGTGATGGCTACAGCTGACATTAATTTAATGTTAATTAATTTAGTGTTTACTGCAAACCAGGCTCTGTGCTAGGTGCCCACCTCATCTCAATTCTAACAACTACCCCTGTGCTAGATCCTATGAACCTCCCATTCTCCGGGTGAGGCATGTGACACTCAGAGAGGTAGTTGGTTTCAAGCATGAGGTGCACCTGGGCTTCAAGCCATCACCACGTCACCTGCTCCCCTCCCTTGAGCAGGTGTGCATCGCCTCTTCGAGACATGCTGTGCGCCCAGATGCTCAAGGGGGCAGCTCGGGGCTTCACTAGATGTTGTTCCTTGGGGGCCCTTTGCGAACCTGCCTGGTCTTGAGCAGGAAAAACCTCTTAGCAAAAGAGGTAGCAGAACGATCGAGGAAGCAGGATAGTTCCTGTACATTTAGTAACGAATGCCTGTTCTCCTTGCACCTGCCAGTCCCCCTCAGGCAGACCAGGAAGCTCTGGGAGGTGGAGATTTGCCCAAAGCCATGCAGGTGGTCAGTGCGGAAATCAGTTTGGAATTCAGCCGGTTAGGTTGCAAAACCCATGAGATTCCCATCACCACATAGGTACAGCGTGCCTTCCATAGGGTGACCATCAGGTCCAGAAACAAAGGTGAGAATGTCTAACAGATGATTTACTGATATTAAAATATGACCCCAAGTTACGTATGGTGTCAGACCTTGTGGCCTCCCTGTGTATGCCTGGTGGGGGAGGGACCGGCAGCCACGAGAGTCATAGACTGCTCTGGGGAGTGAAAATGCTGTTGGTGGCAAGGGGGCGGGGTTGAGGAGGTCTGCGCACCCGACGTGCCAGGCTGGATCCAAGCGGAGAGCCAGGGTGGGGGTGTGAGGGTGAAGCACATGTGTTTCCTGTGCAATGAAAAATGTGCCAGTTAGAGAACATTTGGCTCAGAGGAGCTTTGAGATGATCCTGTTCTTCAGCCACTTTCAGGAAGGGGCAGGGGAGGCCTGGGTAGCGGAAATGAAGACCGGGTGCTTTTCTGGGGTGCAGCAGGGCCCCACCCACCGAGTCCTGGCTCTCTGCGCATACTTGCCATGATGCCTGTGTCCCATCCTGTATCAGTGGAGGACGCAAGGGGACTCGTGGTGACCTGTGGCTCCTTCTCTGTGGCTTCCCTTCCCCACCCCAGGGCTGCCGCCCCCTCTCGCTCGTTCCTCCCCGTCTCTGACTAAGAGAACCCCGGAGGCCCCCCTTCTGCCAACCCTCAGCCGCCCCCTCTCCTCTGGAGCCCCCAGGCCGTGAGCGGTGGCTCCATGGAGAAGCAGGGCCGTGGGCGGGGCGAGCCAGATAATTATAATCTTGGAAGGTTTGAATCTCAGGCTGAGAAGCAGGGAGGCAGTTCTTCCTGCCGGGTTTGGGAGCTGGGTCTGAGTCAGAAACCATCTCCCACAGCCCAGCCTCCTAGAGAGGCTGATCCCACCTTGCCCTTCCCCCTCTGAGCCCGACTTTGATCCAATCCATTTATTTATGTGTGCATGCATTCATTTATGCAATGCCGTTCTGTGTTTACTGCAGGCCACGCACTGTGTGGAGTCTGGGGACGTTGGAAGTGGGACAGTGGCGATGGCGCATGGCGGTTAGGACTGCGTTCTGTCGCTCAGACTCCAGAGGTTGCGGTCTTGCCTCCATTTATTAGCAGTACAGTTTTCATGCTTTGTTTCAGCTCTTTGTGCCTTTCTTCCCCCCTCTGAGAAATGGGCATTCTAAATATCTCCCTTGGAAGGATTAAAGGACAGGATATATATAAACCACTAAACACAGTGTCTGAAGTACATTAGAAGCATATCAAATGTTAGTTGTTGCTGATATTATTTTTAAAAAATTGTATTAAAGGGTTGAGTAATATACCATTGCTGCTCTGGAAACACTCATAGCCTAGAACAGAGATGGCAAAAAGGCTCTATCTCGTATGTCAACTCTGACCGACCGATAGAGGGTGCTTGGGGTACTGTATTAAGAAAGATTCTGAGGTTCAGTTCAGAACCATCAGGAAAAAGAACATGATTGATTAGCAAGGTCTGCATATGTCTGGTATCAGTTCTTTCCATTACTGAGTTAGTCCCGGAGAGGAAAAGAGGAGGGAACAGCAGGGGTAGTAAGAAATTTAGAGGGGTGTACAGTCAGACCTTATCAGGTATTTGAAGCAAATGTTGGAGCGGTCAGGGCTGCCCAAGAGCTGTTCTTATGTGGATATTTCTAAACACCCGCAAGAGATGGGATCTTCCCTGCTACAGTGTGCCTAGGGCTTCCTGTCAGAATAGATAGGTTTGAATTTATATGTTCAGGCTGCGTGACCTTGGGCAAGCATCAGACCTATCCTAGGTCTCAGCTTCCCCATCCAGAAAATAGGGAGAATGGCCCACCTCTCACAACCTAGGCTGGATTTTGGTGAGGATTAAATGAGATAATACATGTTAAGAATTTAGAACAGTGCCTGATACATAATAAACACTCAAAACCTGGCAGTCAGCCATTAATATTTTGTCTGCCTTAAAGAACTAGGGGTGGGGAGGAGTTTTCTTCTTCTCTAAACCATTATCAGTCAAACAGTGCTCCTCTGCGTGAGCGCTGGAAACAGTCAGAGATTAGGTGGAACAATCAAATTGTTCAAAAATAGAGGATTAGTAGGAAAAAGCTTAACCCTCAAACAATCAGTGAATTGCTCAAATAAATTGTGGTAGGTTACACAACATTATATGAAATGCAGCTCCACTCTTAGGAAAAAGTATTAATTCATATATGACCAGAAAAAGATTTGGAAATATGAACCCCATGGAGTTAACGGTGATCATCCCTGAGTAGGTGCAGGGTGGGTGTACCCATTAGAGTTCTTAACAGAAGCCAGGTAGGGCTGATGAAGCAGAAAGGAGCCTGTTTAAGTGTGTTGGGGAACCCCAGTCCTCCGGCGAATGCCTCAGCTCTCAGGAGCACCACCCCAACTTGTCTGGCGACTTGCCCGGGGACCTGTGTGTGCCGGGAACTCGACCCTGCAACCACCATGATTCCTGAATATAATTAACTCAGCTCTGCACCTGAGGGAGGGCCACGCCTAACAGTCTCTATGACTAAGTGTTCAGTAGAATGCACGAGGAAGTCCTTCCGTTCAGGTCTGAGTCTTCTCTTCCAGCTCATGGAGTCCGCAGGTGGGCGGCTCCCCAACGCACTTCACGGGTTCTCCGTGCCCTGGTGGGCAGGCTCTTCTGGCCCAGTTCCTGGGGCTTCCCAGTTTGGTGAAGGCTCTCCATCGTCATTAGGGAGCAGTGTCCCTCAGCCCTCACTGATCTCTCGGGCCCTTTCTCTCTTCTTGTTGGTGTAGACTGTCTTTCAGACCCAACCAGTATCAAGACCATCAGACCCTTGTGCTGTCAGGCAGTGCCTTTTCAGACGAAAGGGTTCTGGGGAAGGGTTCTTCTGGAGCAGTGTCCTATTCAGGGCCAGGATGGATCTAGAAATCCTCATGGAGGAGGAGGCTTCTGGGATGGATCTCAAATGATAGTTGGGGTTTTCACAGACAGGCAGGGTGTGCTGACGGAGGAGGGCAGTGGAGGCTAGAAGAGGAAAGCATGTGATTTGGGGAAAAGGGATTTTGTTGAAAACCACTTGGCTGACACAGTCATTGGTCTTGTTTTCTCTTCTGTCAACAATGCTCAAACGAAGTGCCTAACACTCAGTAGGCATTTAATAAATATTAGATAAAGTAATGAATGCATGAATTAAGGAATCAAGGACTATTCAGTCTGCAGGCGCAGGGGAGGGGAGATGTAAAGCCCAGCTGGGTGGTCAGTATTTCTCAGGCAACAGCATGGTTGCCATTCCCCACCTGGATCCTAGGTGATGGGAACTCCTAGCAGTAGGGCGAAGGGAAGGGAGGAGAGATCCCTGAGCTTGGAGTGAGAGCCCTTGTCTCTTTACCAGCCTCCAGGGGGCCACGTCTGATGCAGAAGCCCCTATGCAACTGGCTCCTGCCTCCCGCTCCAGGTTTACTTTGCTGTGTTCCTCACTTTCAAACTTTCTGAGAAAGAGGAAAGCAGCCCCTGATGGCTGGGAGCTGGCCTGGTGCCCACAGCTGGGCCTTGGTGTTCTGTTGAGCGGAAATGGCTTCACAGAGCACCAACATCAGACAGGGCCACTCCAGGACCGTGATGGGTCAAGACAGAGAAGACCACTGGGCAGTCACGTCTGAAGACAGACAAAACAGGAACATTGTCCAAACCATGAAAGTGACCAGACAGCCCCCATCCTGGCTAATATGAGTGACTGCTGTATCTTCGTCAATTACAGCTTTAGCCTTCCTTCCCTACTTTCTAGATAACATGAGGGTACCCAGTTACAGACACCATATTCTATGGATTAGCAGCAAGTCACAGACCTTGGTCACGCCAGGAGAGGGGACTGTACGGGGCATAACACCAGGGGGTGGAGATCGTGGGGGACATCTGAAAATGCTGCCTACCGGGGCAGACCTGGGGTGGGCTTGTAAATCTCATTGTAATGATCCTACTCCCTCCCCCCCTCCCAGTGGGTCAGATGCAGGTGGAAAGTGAGGACCTGTACAGGAGACAGTACGACGTGGTGGAAAGTACGTACACTCTGCCCGAGTCCAAATCTTCTCCTCTGGGACTTGGGGCAAGTTACTTAAACTTTTAAAGTTTCATTACCCCTACTTAAAAAAAAAAAGAAGTCATCATATACCAATAACTACTTTGTAGGGCTGTTTTGAAGATTAAATGAGAGAACACGAAAAACTATTTGGAGCAGAGTAAGCAATCGATAAACACCAGCATATCATCCGATGATGCAATTCTTACTCCCAGCTGAAACTGGCAGGCTGGTTTGTTTCCAGGACCCTTCCCACTCTGTCCTTCATGGCTGGGTCTGGTTTTCTTCCTTGGGACTTCCGGCAGCCCCTTTGCTCTCCACTGTCTCAGCCTCTCTGCTTGTGATGTCTTCCCCTTTGGACCAAGAGCGTATTAAGGCAAGATACTGTGTCTGTTACCAGAAGCTAGGTTTTGCTGCAGTAACCAACAACCCCCAAAGCTGCATGGCCTCCAACCTCCAAGGCTCATTTCTTCCCCACATTGCATGTCCACCCGTGGCCTCTCTCCGTGTCATCTTCACTATGGGTTCTGGCAGACGGAAGAACCCCTATGTGGAACATTGCTAGTTTCACAGCAAAGGGGAAAAAAAAGACAGTGAGTAATGTTAGATCTTCCTGGAAGTGACGCATGTCAGTTCCACCTGCAGACTGGTGGCCCAGGTCAAGTCACGTGGCCACTGCTGAGTTCCATAAGGAGAGGATATAAAACTCTTACAGGAGGTAATTCAGAATCCTTGGAAAACATCATTAAAATCAACCACGGAAACTTCATAAAATTCATTTTATAAACAGTAACAATAGTAACAGTAGCAAAGTACCAGGTGTGGTTCCAAGTTCATTCCATCGGTTAGCCCACCGAACCCTCATAACAACCTTGTGAGGAAGGGACTATTATCATTCCCATTTTACAGATGGGGAAATTGAGGCACTGAGCAAGTAAAGTCCCATGCCCAACATTGCAGACTAGTGGAACCTCCAGGGCTGGATGGGGCGGGGCAGGGTAGCTGTGGTGGGAATGAAGTGAAGGACCAAGACGGGGCCATGGGACAGAATTCCTGGATCCGACTGGGGAGCCATGAGGCTTCTTCCCCCTCGGGCTGCTCCTCAATGACCTTCCTTTGCACCAGGCTCTGTGGGGCCCCGTCCCTGCCCATAGCTCACATTCAGCTTCCCACTGAAAATCCTGTGTTTAGGGCCTTCTGAACCCCATAAAAATGTCAATTAAGTTGATTTACAAATGCTTCCGTCTCATTAACAACAAACTGTTAGTGCTGGTGCAGACAGGCAGGACTAAGAATAAATAATATGAATATTAAAAAGTTTCTGGTGTCGTGAATTATCAACAACAAATTGTTCCCCACCCCGACCCTCTCTCTGGCAGTCAGGGATCCCTTCTTCCCTGGGCAAGAAGAGTCGTTACTACAAGTCTGGGCTTTGGCTTATTCAACTTTGGAGAGGGAGCGCAGGCACTGGAGACTCAGGAGTCACCGCTCTGGAGACTTCCGGTCTGACCAATTTAAATTGTTGGCGTTCCTGCTGCAGACCGTGTTCACAGTGTGGGCCACCACCCAGCCGAGTACCTGATCCTGTCGATGTTTGGGGAACAAATACGCGAACGGAATTAAAGGTGCGAGCTTACATTCTTACCTCCGAATAGGAGCCTGGGCTCTGCCGCTTCCTAGCTGCGTGACCGCGAGTAGTCAACTCTGAATGTCGGCCGGTCATAATCGTGGCTACTTCGCGGGTTGCAGAGATTAAAAGGGATGTTGCGTGTTAAAGGGCCAGGCACCCAGTGAGCACTCAGTGAATATTAGCCATCCTCCTCTTCATCATCATCCTTTTTAATATCATGATCATTTAAATGAAAATTATAATCGGACTGTCCTTACTGTTGCAGCTCTGTAGGTAGAGGAACGTAAAGGTTTCCTGGTTCATCCCCTCAAAAGAATATTCTGCAGCCATTAAAAATGATGCTGGTAAAGACATTTTAATAGCAGGGGAAAGTGCTCATGTTATGATAAGTTTACAAAAAGCAGACTGCAGGATGTCATGTGGCTTGTGATTGCGCTGATGGTAAAACAGAACAGGGTGGAGAGATGGTGAAACATTTTTAGTGATTTTTTTTTTTCCTGTATGGTGGAATTACTATTTCCTTCAGTGTTGTTTCTGTAGGTTTTAAGTTTTTACATAAGTATGTTTTGTTTATTATGGAAATTTCCCAACATACCCAAAAATAGAGAGGCTGGTATTACGGAGGTATATTATGAACGTAAACCCATCCCGTATATTTATGATTGTTAACATTTTGCCACGTTTGCTTCATCTTTTTCTTTCTCTTGGGTGACAATTCTTTAAAAACATTTTTTTTAAATTTATTTGAGAGAGAGCATGCATGGGGGAGAGAACACAAGCAGAGGGAGGGAGAGGAAGAAGCAGACACCCCACTGAGCAAGAAGCCCAATGCAGGGCTCGATCCCAGGACGCTGGGATCATGACCTGAGCTGAAGGCAGATGCTTAATGAACTGAGCCACCCAGGTGCCTCTTGGGTGAAATATTTTCAAGTTACTGATATCATAATACTTTCTTCCTAAGTATTTTAGTATGTATCTCTAAAAAAATAAGAATAGTTTCCTACCTAACCATCGTACCATGATCACATGTGACAAAATGAGGAATAATTCCTTAATGTTATCTGATACAGAGTCTGTATTCAAATTTCCCCATTTATACTTCAATTTTTTTTATTTTTTACAGTAGGTTTGTTTGAACCAGGATCCATTAAGGACCATAGTTCCATTTGGTTGTCACACCCCATAACCCTCTTTATTTTTTTATTTTTATTTTTTGAAGATTTTATCTATTCACTTGACAGAGATAGAGACAGGCAGCGAGAGAGGGAACACAAGCAGGGGGAGTGGGAGAGGAAGAAGCAGGCTCCTAGCAGAGGAGCCTGATGTGGGACTCGATCCCAGAACGCTGGAATCATGCCCTGAGCCGAAGGCAGACGCTTAACGACTGTGCCACCCAGGCGCACCCCTTAACCCTCTTTAAATCAAACACAGCAGGGGCGCCTGGGTGGCTCAGTTGGTTAAGTGGCAGGCTCTGGGTTTTGGCTCAGGTCATGATCTCAGGGTCCTGGGATCAAGCCCTGCAGTGGGCACCACACTCAGCACGGAGTCGGCTTGAGACTCTCTCTCTCTCCCTCTGCCCCTCCTCTCCACCCTCTCTCTCTCAAATAAATAAACCTTAAAAAAAAAGAATCAAACACAACACAGCCCTGCCTTTTCATCCATGTCCTTGACCGTTGGACAGACCAAGCCAGCTATTCCCGTGAATGTCTCACCTTCTGCGCTAGCCTTTCCTTTCTGGATGCATTGCTTTTATAGTATGACAACAATGGGGTACAGAAAAATACCCCCCCCCCCCCCCGTAGTTCCCAGCCATTCTTCCAACTGAGTAAGCAACAATAGCAACCAGGCATGCCACGTACTGGCAAGTTCTAAGCACTTTATTTGTGCTATCTTACTTAATTCACATAATAAAGCCAAGGCATAAATACTCTTTTAAAAAAAATCAATCATTATAGAAATGATGGAGGCACAGAAGTGAAATAACTTGGCAGGGCCGGATAGCTGGGCAGACCAGCTCTCAAGCCAGCATGCCTAACTGCCACGCGGCGTTAAAAGAGCTGGCGGAGACACTGCAAGCTAAGGAGGAAGGTAGGGAAGCCCACTCTGCCTTCCCTTGGGGATGCTCAGTGCCATGTCCCAGGGGTGGACCCTGCCATGAAGCCCAGGGAGGAATCTGGAGGGAGGGATGGAGTGGTGTCTGCATTGATGAAGTATCTTCTTCAGCCAGAACTTGGAGTTGTTCCGGACGTCTCCAGGGTTTCCTTCTGCTTCCTTTCCTTTTCTTCCATTCTTAGCAGGTGGGAAGGGCCTTAAGAAACTTGTGCTTTTCCTTGTCTGGGCTTGAGAGTTCCCGAGTCTGCTATTTATAGTCAAGGAGACATCAGACCCAGAAAGCAGCCCCCGAGAGAGCCTCCGTAGTTGCCAGAGGAAGGGACACATGGGACTCACCAACTATTCCATTCTTGGGACTGCATTCGTGCTCATTCTGGAACAATCAGGCAAAGGACACAGTGCCTTTGGGAAAGGACACGGGAGAGTTCAGGCACTGGGTTCTTACCTAGATTTGCCTTTGCCACAGACAGGCTGTGTGTCTTTGGCCATGGGGCCCGGCTTCCCTGAGCCCCAGTGTCCTTCCGCATTATGTTAGATTTAATGCTGTCCATTCTGTTTCTGCTGTGAGCTTGTCATAAAGAATATATGGGACTACAAGTGGGAGCGCTTTGAAAAGTAACGATGGAGGTAGAGGAGCCCCCTTCTAGGGTGCACTGTAGGAGCTGCAAATTCAGATGTGCCCTGGCTGGGGAGGTGGCGGTATATGGTTTCCTGGAGAGCTGCCGTGCTCTCACATGACCCTACCTCAGTAACATGCTGATGGGTCAGGATGTCAGCGATCGAGCCAGGCTGGGCCAAGGAATCACTGCCTGGGGCTGTTTGGGCTTGGGGAGGGAGGGCGGTCAGTCATTCTTTCCTCTGGGTTTGGGTTTCACTGGATACAGGGGGCACTGATGTGCTGTCTGACTGTGGAGCGAGGCAGCAGTGCGGTGAGGGAGGGCAAGTGCAGCGAGCGAGCAAGAGGGAGAGAGACACATGGGAGCCGGGTTCCAGCTGTTCTTGAGATCAGACTGCATCCCCGGGGTTGGACTGTTCAACCCATTTTTGGCTTCTCTGAGCCAACCATTTCTCCTTCTCGCCCATCCCCTTCTCTTATTTTGGCTTCAGTGGTTTTGACGTTATGTTTGCCATTTAAAAGGGTATCTGAGATATTAGGCAATAGGACCCTCTCGGCAGTCTGACAAAGGAGAAAGCTAGAGTGTACCCAGAGCTTAGAGATCGCCTCCTGGTCCTTCCACCTCATTTTGCAAATACCGTCCAGCACTGTTGACCACCTTGCATCAGTATGTGAGCAAGGAAGCAGCAAAAACAACACAAGACTCCAGGTCTTCTGACTTCCATCCCGGGGCTGCCTCTGCCTACTTTTTATCTGGATAGCATGTAATAATAAAACATGTTAAAAAAAATAGTAACTCTTACTATCTACTGAGTATGTACCAAGTTCCTTCCTGCACTAGATGACTCTCCCACATTCTCTTTACAGCGACCCAATGAGGAAAGTGTTATTTTCCTCATTTTGCGTGGTGGAAAACTGAGGTTCATAAAGGTTAAGCAGCTTGCCTGAAGTCACACAGCTAGTGAGTCCCAGAGCCAAGATGTGAACACAAGTCCTCGTGTTTTTTTTTTTGTTTGTTTGTTTTGTTTTTTTTTTAAAGATTTTATTTATTTATTTGACATAGAGACAGCCAGAGAGAAAGGGAACACAAGCAGGGGGAGTGGGAGAGGAAGAAGCAGGCTCCTAGCGGAGAAGCCTGATGCGGGGCTCGATCCCAGAACGCCGGGATCACGCCCTGAGCCGAAGGCAGATGCTTAACGACTGCGCTACCCAGGTGCCCCCAAGTCCTCGTGTTTAATCATGGCGCTCTGTCTGGTCTTCGGCTTCCTGCTCGACCGAGAGTGGTAGTGCCCACACAGTCCTTGGAGCCAGTGTCTTGCTGAGTCTGGGAGTGAGATTGAGCAGTCCCGAGAGATCTGTCATTTCCAGCATCTTGTGGCTACTGGCATGGGAGTATTGTTCTTGGACTTGTGTTATTTACCCAAGAATTTGCAAGGCTGCTTCTTGCTTAGGTAACAAATACCTCTGCAAATATGGATGGAAAATTGGCTTTGCTTATTCAGAAGTGGGGAGAGCTGCAGGCATTCTTGGGAAAGCCATTGGTGCAAACATATGGGTACAAAAGAGGCCCAGGTTTTGCTCATCAACCCCATGCTAGGGAAAGGGGTTCTTGGAATTTCTCTGTGAACATGGCTTTGGTGTTTATAAACCCTGTGGTGGATTCACTGAGGTGCCTCCCAGGTTCCCAGAGGTTGGCCAAGGGCAGTCTGTCCTGAAGTACGAACTGGTTACCTGTGACAGAACCATCTGGGAGGCTTGTTAAAATGCAGTGTAACACACTGCCCCAAATCTTAGTGGCTTAAAACAACAACAGTTAATTTGCTGATGAATCTGCAGCTCAGACAGGGTCCAGCAGTAACAGCTTATCTTCACTGGGGCAGCTCAGCTGGGGCCTGCAGGATCCACTTTCAAAGTGACTTATGTGGCTGGCAGGTCGGTGTGCTTGGTGGTGGGAGATCCTGCCAGGGCTGTAGGCTGTGGGCTGTGGGCCTTGGTTCCTCTCTATGGAAGGCTCTCCATTGGATGCTACGGCTTCCTCACAGCATGGCAGATACATATTCCAAGAACGAACAAGAACAAGGTAGAATTACATTGCTTTTTGGGCAGTCTAGCCTCAGAAGTCACGTAGTGACACCTCTCCTGTGCTGTATGGACCTGAGGAAGTAGACAAAGGCTTCATAAACTGAAGCTCTTGATGGGGAAGCAGCATTAGCAAGGGCCTCTGGGGAGGGAAGCTAGGTGCCTGGGGCAGAGAAGAGTGGGAGCGGAGAAAGGGACAGTGAAGAGAGAGACAAGTAAGAGAGGAAAACTCTATCTCACTGTAGGGCTTGATTTATGTTTGAAGTGCACATTTATTACGTTTTGTTTAAGAAATGAATAAAAGGCCAAGACGGCAGGGAGTGATGGGTGGACGTGTTGGTGTGTGAGCATGTGTGTCTGCGTGTGCTCATGGTCTCAGGGCAGGCATGGGTGAGGCGCTTAAAGCAACAGCCCTGATGGAAGCAAAGGGGAGTGTGTCTCTGTGGCCAAGACGGGGCCTTGAGCTCCAGCATGCCCGCGTCCCCGAGCTTCCCAGAAGAATCTTATTCTGCCTGACCCAGCCCATCTCTTCCGATGGAGAGAGATCCAACTGTCTGCCAGGGGCTGGAGACAGCGAAACACGCCCAGAGGCAGGAAGCATAAAACCCTTCACCTTTTCACTAAGAGCAAAACAAAACAAAACTTCAAACAAACAAACAAATGAAAACCCCAAACCCCACAAATACCGCACTCAACAAAGAAAGCTATGATGTATAATAATAATCCATCCCATTTATTAAGGACCCAGTATGTGCCACATGCTTTACCTCATTTCATTCCCACTGCAACTGTGATTTTGCAGACAAGGAAACTGAGGCCCCGGAAGGCAGGACGGCTTGCCTATGCTTGCACAACCAGAGGGGAGGCACAGAAGTGTGGTTGCAGCCAGGTCTGTTGGCGCCTGCCTCTGGTTGTTGGGACTTCAGTCTTTCCTCCTCTCCCTGTAGCCTGGATCCTTGGGTGGCTTTGCCTAATGAAAAGAAATGTTCTTTATGCAATTTGGACCCGACCACTGGGCTTGGCGACAATTTTTTTTGTGACTTCAGTAAAAATGGAGTTCTTTTTTAGGAACAGTGACTTTCAGAGGGCAGAGCTGGGAACTTCAGCAGGGGGAGAGGAGCAGCAAGTGGCAGAATGAGCACCAAATAGGGGGGCAGGAGGCACTGATTCTAGTCCTAACTGGCTGTGTGACATTGGGCAATAATATTAATGCTCATTAATAATAGAAACAGCCTCTACTTGTCCATCTCTCTGTACCACGTGCTGTGCTAAAGAATTCATGTGTATCACTTGATCTCATCCCAGCAGTCCTTTCAGGGAGGGAGGTACAGATATCCTCCCCATTTTGTGGATCAGGAAACTGAGGTCTCAGGCATGGAACAACTTGCCGGCACCCACACAAATAGGAAGAGACACATCCAAGATTTGGGCCTGGGCGGAGAAGTTGCAGAGTCTATGCTTTTATCATTGGGCCTCAGTATTGATACAAATATGAATGTAACACAGACACAGACGTTGGCTACCATGTACTGAACATCTTCTGCGTGGCAGACAGTCTTCCATGTGCTGTATGCAATACAGCGCCTAACCCCCGCCTCGAATTTGAGGTCACTATCATGGTCATCTCCATTTCCAGTTGAAGGGATTGACTTCTCATTTGTCTAAGGAGAGGGTCATCGCCTTCCACTGCCTGGCTGTGTTCTAAGAGCTGCCGCTTTCAGCAAAAGGGTAACGGTAGGCATGGACTCAGGTCACGTGGAACGGGGGCTGGCTTCTGACCACGTCCCTCCCTCTCCCTCTCAGGGAGAAGCTGGGGTGCCGGAGGAGTTGGGGAGGTGGCTGAACGAGTGCCTCACCTGTACCTTCTCCAGAGGCTGGAGGCACTGGCAGCTCCCTGGGGCTCACCACGCCTGTCTTCCATCAGTCCCGGCTGGGCAGCCTGCCTCCTTGGCACAGTGGGCTATAGCCCGAGGCTCCTGGGCCCTGCGTGGCTCGGTGAACTGTGTAAGGAAGGGAGACTCTGCCAACGTGTCACTGGCCAGCTCCCCTGTGGGGCACCATCTGGGATGCACTGAGCTGGGGAACCAGGGCCGGCCAATGGCGTCCTCCCTCGCCCTGCGTGCTTCACCTCCCTGAGCACACACGGGGAGTGTTCAGCTGAGGGAAGTATTTGTCAGGGGACAGATCATCCTAGGAGAACCTCTTCCTTAGGCCCCAAAGGGTCCTATCAGGCAATAATGAGCATACAAATAATTGACATTTGTTAAACCCTGACAAAGGCTGGCTACTATGCTAAGTGCTGTTATGTGCATTGTCCCACTGAATTTACTCTTTACACACTCCCATATTTAAGTACTATTATTATCCCCATTTTATAGATGAGGAAACTGAGGCACAGAGAGGCCTAGGGACCTACCCACGGTCATGCGGCTTATAAGTTTAAGAGCCAGGGTTCACATTCTGTTTCTTAATGCCCGGCTGACTTGCAAGTCCTGGATTCTGATCTTTGCTCAGTCAATTCCTGATGAACAATTCCACGTGGTCCCCCTGCTCCTTACAGTTCTGCAGTCTCTTCTGTACAGTGCCAGGGTCAGACCACGTATTCAAAATGCATTCATCAGAATCCTAGCATTCTTTCGGGAGCTATGTGTGGGTGGGGGTGGAGTTGGGGAAGGGGCAAGGAACCCCCCAGCCTCCTACCCTCTTTCAACCTGGGACCAAAGCCCCACTTTTTTTTTTTTTTTTTTGAGTTTTATACTTCTTTTTTTTTTTTTTTTAAATGATTTTTTATTATATTATGTTAGTCACCATACAGTACATCCCCGGTTTCCGATGTAAGGCTCGATGATTCATTAGTTGTGTATAACACCCAGTGCACCATGCAATACGTGCCCTCCTTACTACCCATCACCGGTCTATCCCATTCCCCCACCCCCCTCCCCTCTGAAGTCCTCAGTTTGTTTCTCATAGTCCATAGTCTCTCATGTTTCATTCCCCCTTCTGATTACCCCCCCTTTCTTTATCCCTTTCTTCCCCTACCGATCATCCTAGTTCTTATGTTCCATAGATGAGAGAAATCATATGATAGTTGTCTTTCTCTGCTTGACTTATTTCACTTAGCATTATCTCCTCCAGTGCTGTCCATGTTGTAGCAAATGTTGAGAACTCGTTCTTTCTGATAGCTGAGTAATATTCCATTGTATATATGGACCACAACTTCTTAATCCAGTCATCTGTTGAAGGGCATCTCGGCTCCTTCCACGATTTAGCTATTGTGGACATTGCTGCTATGAACATTGGGGTGCATATGGCCCTTCTCTTCACTACGTCTGTATCTTTGGGGTAAATACCCAGTAGTGCAATGGCTGGATCATAGGGTAGCTCAATTTTTAACTTTTTAAGGGACCTCCACACTGTTTTCCAGAGTGGCTGTACCAACTTGCATTCCCACCAACAATGTAGGAGGGATCCCCTTTCTCCACATCCTCTCCAACAATTGTTGTTTCTTGCCTTGTCTATTTTTGCCATTCTAACTGGCATAAGGTGGTATCTCAGTGTGGTTTTGATTTGAATTTCCTTGATGGCTAATGATTTTGAACATTTTTTCATGTGTCTGTTAGCCATTTGTATGTCTTCATTGGAAAAGTGTCTGTTCATATCTTCTGCCCATTTTTTGATTTGTTTATTTGTTTCTCGTGTATTGAGTTTGAGAAGTTCTTTGTAGATCTTGGATAAAAGCCCCACTTTTCACTGCTTTCTGTGTGAGGGTTATGTGTGAAGGATGGCATTCAGACGGGGTTCTGCTACTTAGGATATAAGTTTGAGCATTAGCAATTGCCGACCTGACGTTCTTGTACCCTAGAAGAGGAGGAAAATAAGCCTCAGCAAGGGTAAGGAACCCATCTAAAGAGGTCCAGCAAATTGGTGACTTCCACAGATAACGTAGCGGTTCAAAGTGCTGCTTCTGGAGCCTGACACAAATGGGTTCAAGCCCTAGCTCTGCCCGGTACCACTTGGTGTTCTTGGTCAGGGCTCTTGACTACTGCACTATTTTACTACCATTAAGTGCTCCAAGTGGGAGAGCGATGCCCCACGTTTCTTCTCTGGTGAAAGGACTCAGTAACTGGGTCATCTTGCCTTCCCCTCCTCACCCCTAGCCCCAACTCCCAGCTCTAATGCCTTTGGACCTGCCCAGTTAGATGCAGATACCAGGGGGACCCGAGGACTGTGCCCACTTCAGGGAATAATTGTGGTGACTTCCCATCTGGCAGTCTCTACTGGAATTCATGCCCCACAGAGTCTGTGTTCATGGGTAGGGAAAGGGCCCTCCCGGTGACAAGAAGACACAATAAGAGACTGTGTGTGACCCGTAGTAACTGGGTGACCTTCAGCACCTTGCTTCATGTCTCCAGGCTTCAGTGTCCTCACCTTTAAAGAGCCGTATTGAAGGTTTGATGGTCCCCATGGGCCTCTGAAGCTTCAAGATGGCATGCTTCAATGATCCTAGGCACCAGGAAATATGACCTCTCTCCTTGGCATCCAGACATTTCTCTGAGAAGTCTTCTCCCTGCACACAGACTCATGAATCAAGCAGAATCATAATTGACTGAGTCTCCCTCTTCATCTGTGGGGTGAGTGATGAGACTTTTTGAGTATACCTGGCCTTGGGAAATCGGCCTCAAATGCTCTGGCTGCAGGGCTTTCAAAGCACTGTCCTGAGGGTCAGCTTCTAACACAGATGGAGCCACATTTTCTAGTGAGCAGGGGGACTGGTTGTTTAGACATGACACACACACATGTTTGGCTTTCTTCTCTCTGAAGCCTAAGTTGTTAAAAGGCTCTCAGGCTCATTGCACAGCAGAGGCCTGACCATCTCTCTCTCTCCGTCCCTTCTCTTCTGTCCCACTCACTTTGGTGCCTTCACTTGATCCAAGCCCTTAGGGTTGGTCAGGCAGTGTGATCCTCGCTCCACTCACATCTCCCCAGCCTTGTAGAAGTCCACGTGCACCCCAGTGGCTTCCTGCATGTGTGTGCACAGGGGATACTGGAAGGGTGGGGAGTTAAGAGCTTCATCCAATGATGGATGAGAGGGTGAATTAATCCTGCCCTCCATCCCCCATTCCTTGCCACCAAGTAGGACAATCCTGAGGTGTATTCTATATAGTCTCAGCTGGTCTTCAGCGGGATTGGGGCTAAGTTGACCCTATTGGCCCCTCTCCTATTAACATGCCTGTTATTGGCTTCCTCCTTTCCCACTCCCTCTTGTGCTTTCTAGATCACCTCCCAGATAAACTAAGGTTCTCAAATCCTGATCTTGGGGTCTGCTTGTGATATGGTGATTAATAATAAGAAATACATATTTAGTCTATGTTCCTGTTTCTGGCATGGAACTCCTAAAACCCTTGGGATTTCCTCAGAGATAAGAGCACAAAGGTGTCCTTTGTTATGCTAATAAGGTGTGGGTTTTGGCCTGCACCTTAAGGATGGGGGCTTGTTGTCTGCCCAGTGGAACCAACCACATGATTAGTAGGTTGGAATTTTCAGTCCCATCCCTGGATCTCCAGGCAGGGGAGATGGCGTGGAGATGTGAACTCAATTGCCAAAGGCCAATGATTTAATCATGCCTGTGTAATGAAGCCTCCATAAAAACCCAAAGGACAGGGTTTGGAGAGCTTGGGGGTTGGTGAACATGTGGGATGCTGAGAGAGTGGTGCACCCGGGGAGGGGGTGGAAGTTTTGCATCCTTTCCCTGTACCTTGCTGCATATGCTAATCTATATTCTATATTCTATGTATCTACATATCTCTAACACACACACACACACACACACACGCACACACACACACACACACACACACACATAATCTCTTCATCTGGTTGTCTATTTGTATCCTTTAATATCCATTGCAATAAACCAGTAATCTAGTCAGTAAGCTGGTTTCCTAACTTCTGTGAGCAGTTAGCAAATTAATCAAACCCAGGGAGAAGGTTGTGGGAACCTCTGATTTATAGCCAGTCAGAAGCACAGGAAACAGATGCCTTGGAAGTTGGCATCTGAAGTGAAGGGTAGTCTTGTGGGACTGAGCCCTTAAACTGTGGAGTCTGATGGTATCTCCATGTAGGGTCAGATTTGAGTTGAATTGTAGGACTCCCAGCTGGTGTCAAAGAATTGCTTGGTGGTGTGGGGACCCCTCCCCTACTTTGGAATTGGGTGCGGACCCCTTACTCCTCTTGGAAGGATTCACACTAAAACATACCCTTACACAATATTCACTACAGTGCTGGGGGAGGCAGAGTGATTTTACTCCCATTTTACTGATGAAGGAACTGAGGCCTGGAAGGGTTAATGACGTTTCTCAAAGCAGTAGAACGTAGTTATTCTTTTCACAATGGTATGTTTTGGTGTCTCCCAGGCTCCTGTCTGATATAAGGGAGGGCACTGGTTTGCATTGGGTGAAGACCAAGAAGGTACAAAATCTTTTGCTGCTGTCTTAATTTTAGTTCTCAAGACTAGCAGTGGATTTGTTTAGAAAAAACCTTAAGCTCTGGGGCGCCTGGGTGGCACAGCGGTTAAGCGTCTGCCTTCGGCTCAGGGCGTGATCCCGGCGTTATAGTATCGAGCCCCACATCAGTCTTCTCCACTAGGAGCCTGCTTCTTCCTCTCCCACTCCCCCTGCTTGTGTTCCCTCTCTCGCTGGCTGTCTCTATCTCTGTCGAATAAAATAAAATAAAATCTTAAAAAAAAAAAAAAGAAAAAAACCTTAAGCTCTAATTAGAACTATTGATATCTGAATGTGTTATGGGAACAGGAAGGGATTTTTAGCCTTTTGTATAAGATATTATGAGAGGGTTAACTAGCACCTCCGCGGACCCCAAGGTCAAGATCTTCAAAAAAAAAAAGGTACAGAATCATTGAGCATCCATTATGGAAGGCAGCTCTGAGGTCATCATGGCTCATGTAAACCTTTGTTTTACAAATGGATAAACTGAAGTCTAAAGAGGAGAAAGTCTTTAAGGTCACCTGATAGCAGGGAAGTTAGGATCTGAGAGAAAGTAAAAGAGATATAGGTAATCAGAGTCAGGTTATGCTAAACTCAGGAATCTATGAGAGCTTACTGTCAGGAATGCCAAAGTGGAGCCAACTCTGATCACTGGATGGGGCTACCCAGAACACCTGAGCAAGCTTATCTAAGTTCTATCTAAACTTTGAAAGAAAGAGTTCACAAATCGATTAATGATGTCTGCCTTGGCACAGGACAGGTGAGTGAGTGGTACTCACCTGTCCTGTGTACATGTACACATTGTACGCCTGTAACTACCATCATGTAAAAGGACATCAAGAAGGGACCATGGTTAGCACGTAAGGTGGAACCCACAGGCTGGAATTTGGAGGGACGGTGAAGATAGATCACCAGTGACAAAACAGGGATGAAAGTGGTGGCTAGGGTGGTGTTTCAGGTTTTTGGCCACCCCTGAATTTCTTTTTTACTCTATCGTTCTCTCTCCGGATTGTATTGTACTGCTTTGGAATCCCAATAACCTTATAGAATGCAAACACACACGTACTTAATTTTACACAGCAGACAAGCAAAACAAAAATTTTGGGTCCTGGTCCAAATTTTGCCTTTGGCCTCTTGTCTCACAGTACTAAAGTTAATTAGTCTTACTTTCCCCATATGCAAAATAAGGGTTTTGGTCTAGGTCTGAAATTCTCAAAAAGCATTCAGAGAGACATTAGTTCCATCAGATGGCAACAGCTGTTCTGTGGAATAAAACAGGTTTCCATGATCAATTTCTTCTGGAATATTGCTGCGTTAATAAACACATTAACCTACAGGACTTCTTCTAATGTAAGAATTCACTTAAAAGTGACTCAGGTAGGCAGAGTTCCCCAAACTTACTTGAAAACACAATGCACAAGACAGGATCGTCTCTAAAGGTCTTTCAGCCAAAATGCTGCCATTCTTTATCCGTTTCCTTTGAGAAGAGAGATGTTAAGAGAAGCACAATCAATGACTGGCTCGTTTTACTTCAATGCTATAGACATGATATGGTGGTTGGTTTTTAACCACAGTGTTCAAGTGGCTCCAAGCAAGTGGCAACCATGGGGGTCATTTCTTTAGTGAAGCATTTGAAGATAAATCAATTGGATTGAAAACAACTGAAACAATTTGTTCCTTAAGACTAGACTAGGTAATTTCAGTCACTTTAATGATGTGACTGGCAATAAAACCAATTGGCAAAATTGACTGCAGAACAGTGTAACTAGGGGCGCTTTTCTTTTTTTTTTTTTTTTGCATATAGTCTTTGTCAGCATAGCTGCAATGAAGGTTTTTCATCCGAAAGTCTTGAGTACCAAAATCCTGCTCTGTATCCTAAGCTCTGTGGTTGGTTTAGCTTTTGCAGCCCAGCACGGGGTAAATTGTCATGATCACATACACACTGTTACAGTCTCCACCTGTGTGGTGGAGTTCAAGGTGTCTGACCCTAAATGGCTCTCCACACTGGGGAGACGTCCAGCTGCCTGTGTCTACAGAGATAGACGGTTCCTTCAAATGGAGGACTGTCTTCTTTTTCTATTCAGAAGACACCACACCTGTGTGATTTACCTTTCTACGAGTCTGGTCACGAATGATTTCACACTCTCCATGCCAATAGTTTTTATCAAAGACTATTTCGTGGTCTGTGCTGATATACAAGTATGGAACGTATGGTGGGTTATTAAGCAGGGCATCATCAGAATCATCTGCGGATTAAAACAAATATCCAAGCTTGGCTTCACCTCTGAAGATTTGGATGGAGAAGATCTCAAATGGGTGCAACCACCTGTATTTTAAAAAGCTCCACGGGTACAGTCCACATGTCCATCAGTAGGAGACTAGATGCACGAAGTGTGGTTTATTCATACGATGGGAAGGTACTCAGCAACAACAAAGGAAAAACTGCTGTTACATGCAGCAACATCAGTGAATCTCCCAGACATTAGGTTAAGTGAAAAAAGCCAGTCACCAAAAAAATGTACAACATAGGATCCATTCATATGAAGTTTGAAAATAAGCCAAGCTGATACTTCGTGTTAGAAAAAAAGTGTGGCTTCTACTGGGGGATGTGGAATTAACAACAGAGGGACACAAGGATACTTTCTGAGGGTGATGACAATATTTTATACCTTGTTTTGGGTGATGGTCTACACAGATGCATATAATTTCAAAACTTGAACTGAATTCTTAAGAGATGTGTGTTTTATTGTATATAATTTATACATCATAAACAGAAGAGCCTAATTTCCCTGTAAGTCTCCAAACTAGGGTCCTGTACCTGTGCCAATATCCAGGAAATGATCATCTTCACTCAAGCCAGCTTAGTCCAGTTACAGCCTCAAGAAATAGAAAGCTTCTCTATTCTTTGCTGTATTTCACACAACCCGCCATTTTCATTTACCTTCCAGAATTCTTGCATTCTTTCTGTCTTTTGAATTAATAAAACTCCAGAGAACTTAACATACAACAGCCAGCTTGATAATAAACCCGTAGTTCTCTGAACTGTGTCCCGTTCCTGTCTCCATTTCAGTAGTCAGTATTCAGCATTCCTGGAAAGAAGCCCTTCTCTCCTAGGCCACTTTGTAGGGCCCTCATGTTGATCAAGCACCTACTATGTGCTGGACTTTGTTGGCTCCTTTACCACGGCTATCTCATTTTCTTTCTGAAATAACCCTGAGAAATAGATATTCTTACTGTCTTCACTTTTCAGATTAACAATTGATAAGGGAAGATAAATATAGAGCAAGCCCAAAGGTGACATCAGGCTGATGAGTGGAGGATGCAGGGTTAGAAAGAACATTGATTGCAAAAACCTCATATAATTTAAGGTCCTTTTCTTTCCAGGGCCCGAGGAAAGGAAAGCAGGGACCAGGGAGTTGGAAGGAGAGATACAGCTGAGTGTAAAAAGGTCAAAGGTCCTCACTTGACAATGTTTTTCATGCTCAGTTGCCAGAATTCAAGCCAGCCAGGCCTCACACACCCAGGCAGTCCCATGCTCTCTGGCTCACCCCTGCTGGTAGCTTAGAAGTGGCAGCTTCAGGGCGACTTTTGTTTGATATAACTTAGAAAACAAGAAGGAAGCAAGTGGGGGATGTAGAGATGTCTTTACTTTTAGGATTCTGGCTCCCTGAGATGAGAGGAGTGGGTTCCCTTCCGGGGGTGGCGATGCACTGGGAGAAGCACTAGAGCAGATTCTGTGGGGTGTGTGTGTGTGTGCGTGTGTGTGTGTGTCGGCGCGCCTGTGCGTGGAGGGGGATTGCTGTACCCAGCGCGAGGCACTGGGGGAGGAGGAAGCGGTAGCAGAGATCTGAATAATTGATTCTTCAGCCTCACCAGACGCTCAGGAGCGGGCGGAGAGCGTGGTTTCAGCACCACGGACAGCGGCACACCGCCGCAGGCACCCCCTTCGCCAGGCAGCCGCCTATCCTGGCCCTGTGGCCGCTGTGCGCTCCGGGAACGGGTGGCCGTGCTCCCCACCGCCGCCGAGGGACTGCGGGGTCTGCCTCGGCCCGCCTCCGGGGAGGGCGGCTACGGGCGGGAGATGCTTTCACCCACTGGAGCTCCAAGCGTCTCTAGCTGTCGCGGGGGCTGCTGCGTCTAGTCGACTGAGAACAAGTCCTTAAGTTGGCGTGGGGGCGCCCCTGCCTTCCTCCTCCTCTTCCTCCGAGGCGACCGCAGCAGAAGCACGCCCCAGAAGCTCGGCTTTGCCAGTGCTGTGAACCACGGTGGCTAGGCGCTCTCCGGACTCCCGTCGGGAAATGGGGAGCTGAACGCCTGGCGACGAGCTGGCCCCGCAGCGAAGGGCCCAGAGGGAGCTGCCATCCCCCGCCCGCGCCTCTCTCCGGCGGGGACCGCGGGGATCCCCGGCCACAGGCGCGCGCGCGCTCCCACACTCACTCACACACACACTCGCCCTCACACACACCACCAGCCCGAGCCTGGGCTGCGGAGAGGGCTCTCGGGCGCGCTCAGAGGACCGGGCAGCTGTTGTCCGGAGTGGGGCAGGAAGCCGAGCTCCGGCTTTTGGAGGGAGGCGCCGCGGGGTTGGCCGGAGCATGGGGCTGGGTGAGCGCTGAGAGTCGCGGCCGCAGCCATCAGCCCTGGAGATGACCAGGAGCGGCCACTGCTGAGAACTATGTGGAGAGAGGCTGCGGTGAGTGCTGGCGCGGGACGCGGGGCCTGGGCGGCCCCTTTGGGGAAGACGGTGGGAGGCCTGAATAAGAGGGGGCGGCAGGACCTAAAGGGGGTCGTTGCGTGGAAATGATCGCACCTCCCTCGGGGATCCGGGACCGCGGGAGCCCGAGTCCTTCCCTCCCCCTCTCCTGCCGGCTCATCGCAAACTCAGCCAGCCGCCCCCCCTTTCTCTCCCTACCCCCCTCGCTCAGCAGCTCCCGGCCGAACAACTCCCAGCAGCCGGCGCCGGGGAGGTGGTAGGGGGTGAGGGTGGAGATGCCCAGTTAGCTTCTCGTGCGTGGCCAACCTGGGGTTCCGGTTCTCCTGTGCGCCCCGAAGCGGAGCTCTCCATATCGACCACAGGGTCTGAGGATCCGCACAGGGGGTCTTGGTCACAGAGCTTCAGCTCCCCCCTCTCCGGTCTAGCCCCCTGTGCGCACAGGGGGCTGTCAGCATTGCGGACTGCAGCCTGCCCCCCAGTCCCCTTTCCCCTGCCGGTGGGCTGACCCTGCTTCTCTGTCTCTTCTCCACCCCGGTAGAGCCCTGCTGCAGAGCCTCCGGCTGGGATAGCCGCCCCCCGTGGGGGCGATGCGGACAGCGCGGGACAGCCAGGGGAGCGCGCGGGGGCCGCAGCATGCGGGAACCCGCTAAACCCGGTGGCTGCTGAGGCGGCCGAGATGCTCGTGCGCGCAGCGCGCCCCACTGCATCCTCGACCTTCTCCGGCTACAGGTACGTCCCAGCGGGAGACCTGGGCTCGGCCGGCCGGGGAAGAGGAAGACTCGACCGGAGAGAGAGCGGGAGCAGGATCAGGAGAGAGGGAGAGGAAGCGGGAGAGGGAGAATCTGTAGCGAGGCGCGGGAGGAGCACCAGGGGGCGCTGCGGCTCCGTGCTCCGCGGTACTCACCCGAAGAGTGCCTCGGCCAGAACGAGTTCTCCCCAACTTCCCCTCGCTCCGGCAGCGCCAGGCCCGAGGGGCGCGCGCCTGTGCACGCGTGCACGACTGTGCCGGTATTTGCAGGCACGCGCAGTTGTGCACCTGGTGCGATACATGTGTGTGCACCGACTGAGGACGTGTGCGGACTCCGGATGGCGGTGGGCACCGCTACGGTGGCCTGCGGCTGTGCGCAGAAAAGCGCGCGTGCCTGTGAGGTTGTGCAGCCCACTGCCCACATGCCCCTAAGACTTGGTAACAGGATCTGGGGTGAAAAGCCTGGGGAAGGGCTGTACAGTTCACGTCCGTCGGAAAGCTGCTTAGGAGCCTACCTTTCCCCCACGCACGTTCTCTGCCAGCTCCCACGCGCCGGCCCACGGGGTCGGGGGACGCGCCTCCTCTCCCCTCCGGGATTCTGCATTGCTCGTGGCGCGCGTGAGAGAGGGCGTGTGTGTGCCTCTGTGTGTGTGCGCCTGTGTGTGTGAGCGTGTGTGTGCACGCGCGTGTGTAGGGGGCGGGCCCTGGGGCCCGCCTTCTGTTGAGTGGAAATCGCTTTACCGCCCCTACGCGAGGTGGGGCCCGCCCTAATTTCCCCCCAGGCACCCGGGACCCTGGGGCGCACAAGTGAGTGTCCTCAATCCCATGCATTTGGGGGGTACCCTGCAAGAGAGGAATCGGGTCTGCCCCGGGTACCCTGTGGAGCCAGGTCTGTGCTGCACCGGGCGGGTTCACGGCGGCGGGGGGGGGGGGGGGGGGGCGGGGGGGAAGCGTCAGTCGACTAGCCCAGCTCGGAGCCGGGCTGCGGAGTCTCAGCACCGCCTCCGCACGCGGGGGCTGGTCTGTAGTTCGCTCCTCCTGAGTAGGGGGCGGGGTCGTCTGCACTAGGCAGGTGGGAGAGGGGTGGGTGGATGGTTTGCTCTGGGCGCCTACGCTCAGGGGCTGTGGTCCACAGCTAACTTGGGGGTGTGGTGGGACATGTGGGCAGAGTTAGGTATGGAGAAGCAGCTGCAGACAGGGGGTGAGAAGGAGGTTGGATGCAAAGATGAACTTGGGGACAGGGATGGAGAATTAGCTAGGATTGGAGTTGTGGGTAGAGTTGGGTCGAGGGATGTCGGTGGCATCAGGAATGGGGCATAATGGAGTCAGTGATTCTGTCAGCTCGCTCTGGGGATGGGCTCTATACCTGGCTCCTAGAGCCAGGGGCTGGGGCAGTAATCCCTTTCCTCTAGAACCCTTGCTTCCCGCAGCCCTGACTCTCCCTCTCCACCTTGCAGGGACCGTAAGTGGCGACTATGGGCAGACTGGGTTATTGGACCCTGCTGGTGCTGCCGGCCCTTCTGGTCTGGCGCGGTCCGGCGCAGGGCACGGCGGCGGAGAAGGGTCCCCCGGCGCTGAACATTGCGGTGCTGCTGGGTCACAGCCACGACGTGACGGAGCGCGAACTGCGAAACCTGTGGGGCCCCGAGCAGGCAGCAGGGCTGCCCCTGGACGTGAACGTGGTAGCCCTGCTGATGAACCGCACAGACCCCAAGAGCCTCATCACGCATGTGTGCGACCTCATGTCTGGGGCGCGCATTCATGGCCTTGTGTTTGGGGACGACACCGACCAGGAGGCCGTGGCTCAGATGCTGGATTTTATCTCTTCACAGACTTTCATCCCCATCCTGGGCATCCATGGGGGCGCGTCTATGATCATGGCTGACAAGGTAAGTCGGGGAGGTGATAGGCTGCTGGGACCCGCGAGTGTACCAGTCATACCACAGCCACCACAGGTCTTTGGGAGCCTCTGGCAAATGTTTTGATCTGAAAAAGAGTCGTGGTCACTGGCCCTGGTGAGAGCCAGGTCCTGCCTCTCCAATCCAGAAATGAATGGAAATGCCTTTTTCCTTGGTTCTTAAAGTGGGGTACTCAGAGGCACCTTGGGTGTGCAAGGAAGAACTCAGAAAATGCAGATGTGTAATGGGATGGTGGAACGGTTGGAGGTTTCCAAATAGTGCACAGAGGTGAGCGTGGGGACACTTGCAACACTATGGCTCATGTTTCTATAATATCGGTTTTACCCAATTTGTGGGAAAATGTCATTTTTTCCCTCTGTGGTAAGTGACTAAAACTATTTTTAAAACGATTAAATGTGGGTATGTTATGGAATAGAATGCATAGTTTTTAGGTCAAGCACAAAAGGGCAGAGAAACGTCATGCTTCCACAGACTGTCCGCAGTTGGGGGAAGAGGGGTAGAGTTTGAGAAGCCCTGGGCTGGAGGTGCCCAGGAGAGTGTTCCTCTAAGGACTGAGTAGAGAGAACTGACCGCAGACCTTGAGCATGGAGGACCTGGCATTTTTGTACATGTTCCCTGAGTGGGGCTGACTGGGGCAGATGGAGGGGTTGCCTCCCTAGGATGGGTTTTGCTATGAAGTTGGAGAGTGAAAGAAGGTGTGTCCACATCTCTTGGCTTAGAATGAGAGTAAGGTCTTTCTGTGGACCCTCTGAGAGTGTTGGTTTGGGGAAGAGGAGAGAGAGACTTCCAGACCGGGGTGAAATGTTACGAGGGTCTGACTTGAGTGTCATGCAGAAGCGGAGGGATGGAAGAGGGTCAGAAGGGAGAAGCAAAGTGAGGAAGGAGAAAAACCTGGAGTCATGGGTGCACTGTATCTCTAAGCCCCAGGAAAGGACTGGGGTGGGTTAGGAAGGGGAGCAGGGGGTGCGTGTCCTTGTGTGCCATGGTCCCCCGCCCTGAGACCTTCTTAGAGTGTGTTCCTTAGATAACAGGAGACATCCTAATGGAGTGAGCAGACATTTGTCAGAGCACTTTCCTTCTGACGCTCTCAAAGCACTTTTATAAATTCATCAAATCAGATTCTGCCTCTGCCTCAGCAATTCCCACCAGCTCCTTTGGGAACAGTATTAATTCTTTCAGGTCTCCTGGGCTGCAGCACATTCAGCCGAAGTATACAACCGATGCAGTATCTTATTAAACATTGATTTTAAATGGTTTGCAGCCTAGCAGAATTTCTACGTGTGGCCGAGCATTTTCCCCGCCACCTTTCAGTTTTGGGGGGCTCCTTTCTGGAATGAAAAAGGTAGGAAACGGCTGTGCCCTGCCACCAGTTGTTCGAACCAGGAAAGGTCTTGGAGTCTCCTAGAGCATCCTACAACTTTCAGATGAAGTGCCTGAGGCATAGGGGGCAGATAATGGCTTGGCGGAGGCCACACGGTGGACAATGGAACTAGATCTGTTTTCTGTTCTCAAGCTGTGATCTCACATTCCAGCAAATCAAGCCTATCCTTTAACTTTGTCATCCCATCTTCAAGAGGGTCAAGGAATTACTCTCATTTTATAGGAGGTTATAAACCATGGGGAGGTTCAGTGAATCAGAGCCTAGGGCTTGTGCATAAGGAATGACCAGCCCTCTGACGAAGGCCTGAAGAAGGAGAACTGCAGTTTCTAGCAGGGGTTTGGAGTGTGAGTTTGGGAACTAATATTACCACCGACCCCTCCTCCCTTCTGAAGTTTTGACCAAAGAAGCAACACACAAAAGACAGTAGCCATGTTGAAAGTAAAATCTATGAATTGACTAGGGCCCGGCATGATCAATGGGGAAATCTGGTGAAATCTGACTTGGAGAACGTGTCTTGAGGCTGAGAGGGCTTTGCTGCAGGTGTGTGGCTCATGCTCTTACCTGACTTACGCGTTGGACTGGAGGCAAAGGAGCAGGAACAGAGAGTGAGCTCATAGTTAAGCACTCATTTGATATACAGTGACCCTGCCCACTGTGAATGTCAGGCTCTGACCTACTGGACCAGCAGCTGCTCCTTCCTTAACAGGGTGTTAGAAAGGGAGCTCTGTGGGTATGGGTGGCAGCATCCTCCGCTTCTGTAGAATGAAACTGCCTTATGGGGATTGGACAAGAGCATGACCCCACTTAATAGTACAGAAGGAAAAGGGAATCAAGAAATGGCAAGAGGAAAATGAGAAAGGACATTTTCAGAGAAGTCAAGATTAGAGAGAGTTGTAAGAGGGGACGAAGGGGAGAGGAAGGAAAATGTAAATTGGTTTGAAAATGGTGAAGGGACTTGGTTGCTTCTCATTCTTGTCAGGACTTGCCGAGTTGGTCTTGGTGGTAGGGAATCAAAGAAGTGAGCGCAGATAATGTTGGGGTATATGTTGGGCCCCATGTGTGGGATGAGCAGGTGATGTTGAGAGGAGGTGGGTTAAAGAGTGGTATTTTGAGAAACTTGGATGTGTTAAAAAAAGAGATTGTCTGAGATGTGAACAGCCCTTCCTTCCATTAGTAGCACTTCTAGTTGGCTTGTGGCTTTGCCACCTGTTTCTTTTGGAGCTGAACGCCGAATGCAGTTTGTTTGGCTCCGAAGAAGCAGCCATGAGACGTTGCCTAAACCTCTACCTTGCTTGGTTGAGTGTGCCAGTGGTGTTATGGGCACAACGTCTGAGTCTCCCCAGACTGAAAAGGCCTTTCTGTCTCCCCCTGAGATGATGTTCATTTGGTAAAGCCCAGAACATACTTGTGTTGTTTTCACTTCCAAATTGGTAACATGATAGTTGATAGTGTCCCTGTGGATAGGAATGGTAGTTAATCAAGTAAATTCAACACCTCCCCGCCCCACCATTTTTACCTTCCCCTCAGTCTACTTGATCCATTGGGAAAAAAAGAACAAAGCCTCATAATAACTGAAATGTGTTAAGTGGCAGATTTTTGTGGTGTTAATTTACAATACAGATGCTAATTTTTCCTTCTATGAATGGGTGGTCTTGAAATATAATTAAGTTAGAGGTGAAAATAATGGTTGATGTAGAAAAAGTCCTAATCTTATCTTGGTTTGGCCATTTTGAATGGAATACACTCTTGTTGCAGCAATAGCCCCTAATAAATCAGGCATATGCTCTAGACCTTCACGTTTCTACATGGTGTCCTCACATCCTCCACCCTCTCCTCCATTTCTCATGGCTCCATGGGGGAAAAGGCAAGGTTAGATCTTAGCTGCATCTATCCATGTCGGTACTTCTTGGACTTCACTTCATATGCCATTTCTATCCATACCTCATCGCCTCTACTAGAGTGTAAGTTCCTTAGGGACAAACTTTTTTTAAAAAAAGTGTATTATGTGTGTTTGAGATAATGAATACTCCTTCTCCACAGTTTATAAAAATAATGTTTCATTGTAGGCTGCTTAGAAAGTATATTAATGTTTAAAGAAAAAATAAAGTTCTCTGCTCTAAGTTCTGTCACCAGGAGTAACCACAGTTGGACATGTGGGTCCATTTCCTTTTAAGCTCTATTTAGTTAGTTATCAGTTCAGGATTATACTGTGTATATGGGATGGGTTTTTTTTGTACTTTGCACTCTGTGGGTTTTTTTTAGTCAGAAGATCCAGGGTTTTCTTTAATTCCGGAAAAAATCTCAGCCATTATGTGTTGGATGTTTCCTCTCCAACATTTTCTCTGTTCTCTCCATATGTAGTTTCTTGATCAGTCCTCCAGGTATCTTAAATTAAACACTTTTTTTCAGTTCTCTAGCTCTCTGTGCAATGTTTGGGAAGGTTTCCTCAGTTCTGTACTCCAGTTAACCAGCTCTTTTTATTTGTATCTGGTCTCTTATTTTGCCTATCTGTTGAGCTGTTGAGTTCACCATATTTCCAAGATGAATAATTGGCCCCTTTTTATACCTTCCTGCTTTTTTTGTTTTATAAAAAAACCTCTTTTCACTTTGTGAATGTAAATCCTTCCTCTGTCCCTTTGAGGATTAAAAAAAAGTACTGCAAAGTCCTTCTCTGATTGCTTTAATATCTTTGTTTCTTCAGGTATGAATTCTTTCATTTTGTAGATTCTGATCATTGGATGTCCTCATATGTCCTCTAATTTTTGTTTGTGAATTTTTAAGGTGATTTTATGATTTATTCTGCCCTATGTCTGCAAGGGTATGTGCTTTTAAAGTAAAGCTCATGTCAACAGGTAAGCTCAGAGCTCTCTCCCTGCTCTCTATATCCTGTGGTACAGGCTTGGGTCCCAGTCTCATGTAAGTTACTTCATTTTGGCTCCTTGCCACAGACAGGGGCATCCTTTTTGGCCGTGACTCCTAGCAGCATGATTCCAGGTACAGTTTTCTCTCTTATCCCCTGGGTAGGTGTTGGGACCTCTGCTTCCATGGCTCATGATGAACCTATCCCCCATGAACCATGTGGCTTTGATTCCTACTTGAAATTGTAGAGTCCCATCTTTTGATTCATTTATTTTCAGGGAGTCCTCTTTATTTTTGATCTGTGATTCCCTTTTCCTATTTCCAAGCAGAACTATGTAAATTTTAAAACATCTAAAGATTTATCTATAAATTCTGTGTCTTAGGAGCAGAAGAGAGAGGTTACTGACTATGTTCATTCTGATTTTGACCCAGTTATATTTCACATCCTGCTTTTATTTTTTTCAAACTTGATTATGTATTCATGGAATTTTCCCTTATTGTTAAATAGACTTATCAAATATTATTTTATTATTTATTATTATGTATTATTTGTTTATTTAAATGCTTTTTAAAAAAGATTCTATTTATTTATCTGACACACAGAGAGAGAGCATGCGCACAAGGAAGGGGAGTGGCGGGCCCAGAGAGAGGGAGAAGCAGGCTCTCTGCTCAGCAGGGAGACCAATGGGGGACTCGGTCTCAGGACCCTGGGCTCATGACCTGAGCTGAAGGCAGACGCTTAACCAACTGAGCCATCCAGGTGTCCCCTCAAATATGATTTTAAATGGCTGTGGAGTATTCTGTTTATACCATGATTATTGAAACTAATATTTCTATTTTTCCACCTGTAGTAAGGTTGACTTCTGGTTCATATGCATGTTCTTTTCGGCACCTTGTGCTGATTTTGCCCTTTGTATTTGTTTCTTGGTAAACGTTTGTTGATTGAATGAATCAAGTTATAGGTTTTGATGGCAGCTTGCTGCAGTTTCCAGATGAACTTACCACACTGTGGTTTGGGGCTTTCTATGCGGTATTTGTTCTCTAAATGCTGACTGATTTCAGAGGCGTGTGCAAAGTTTCCTCTTCTTTCTAGTGGGCAGGTAATTACTAGCCGTCCTTGGGATTACCAGAAATTGGGGGGTTCCATACAAAAGGCCCGGATGGTGATGCTGAGTAATAGGTCATCAGCAGGAGGTGGAACTTTCTCTTATAACGTGGCAGCTCCGGAGTTTGGCTGTGAGTGAAACACTGAAAGCTCATGGAAAGGGCAGACACGCACATCGGAATGTTGGTGGAGCCCACTCAGCTCCCGCTATGGAGACATCGGGTAGTTCCTGAGAGAGTGGGGAGGCCTATCTTTAGCCTTTGCGATGAGGCATGTCAGATGCAATCATCTACTCCTCCTTACATAAGTCATCGGAGAGCAAAAGACATCACCCTGAAAGCCATGACTAACTTTCCAAGTGGCCCTCAGGAGTCATTGGTAATCGCCTGGACTCTGGATAGCTGTGTTTTGGTGGGTTCAGAGGGGGCAGTGTTCATGTTCTATTTGGTAGCCCCAGGTGGGAAATGCTTCTCTAGATGGAGTGATGGGAGCAGGGGGCTAAGGAGGCTAGGGAGGGAGGCTGAAAGGGGAGAGAGTGAGAGAAGAGGAGAGGAGAAATACAAATAGCATCTTGGGTTTGTCATACGGAGTGATGCCTTCTGGTAAGGCCATCATGAAAACAAGAGGTCATAATGTCATTACCTGGTGTGTTTTGTTTGTCCTGCACTGCCTGTTTATTATTCAAATTTGAATTAGTTGCCAGCATTAAAGTTAGGAGGCATCACATTTTTTTTTAAAAAAATCTGAATTTCATGCTTCATTGGAAAAAGTCAGAAGGCCAGGGAACACCGGTCCCATCTTCCCCCTCGGCAGGCAGCGGCTGGCTGGAGATGACTAGCACCCGTACCCCTGCAGGCCAGGTGCTCTTCCTTTGTTCGTTTCTCCACTTGCCCACTTCACTCATTCATTTTAGAGACTTGACCCTGAAGGCATTGGAGTTTGGGATCCCCGATGTAGGTGAAGAACATAGCTGATCTTTATTAGGAAAGCCTTCCCTGGGCATTCTCGTTCTCTTCCAGGGGCTGCTTCTTGGTAGGTGGAAATTCCTGATGTGAACGTGGCCAGGCTGCTGTGCTCACTCTGCCATCACTAATGTACTGTAGCACTTCTGAGCCCACAGGCCTTAAACCCTTCTCAACACGGTTCTGCAGGAAGCCACTCCCAACCAACTGGAGTCCGAAGGCCCCAGAAAACCCTGGACAAAAGGTCCGAGGACCTAAATTCCATTTCCAAAAAGCAGTGTGACCTGGAAAAAGGCCCTTCAGCTTTGTGGGCCTTAGGCTTACCTGCGAAATGAAGGTTGGGGTGATACCATCTCTGAGGCCTCTTCCAGCTCTGGGAATTGTATCACCTTCGAGAAAAGACCCACAAGAAACATGCCAAAATGTGAGCAGGGATAAACTCATGTCATTGACTCATGTCAATCTTTGAAATGTCAGTCTATCATGGTTAGTAAGTTGAACCTTTGAGTTAGGTTGTCTGGGTTTAAATTCAAGCTTTCACTTACTGGCTGGGTGATCATGGGGAAGTTCCTGAACACCTCTGAGCCTCAGGGTCTTGCTTGTTTCTGACCCCAGCCTGCCCTCGTGTCTTCATTTTTAAAAAGGGAGACAGAAATAGTACCTACTTCATAGAGTAGCTCAGTGCTTGGCTCATAATAAATACTCCAGGAACGCTCCTGGTATCGTGTCTGTATTTTATAGCTTTTATTTTTGTCAAATGCACATGCGCTTTTTAATCCCTGGAGAAATGATGAAGGGTGATGTGGGGATGTGATGGTGAGCCCCACAAGAAAGCGGGGATGAATCCTATAGAACTCTTAGAATTGGACAGTCCAACATGATCCGATTCACTTTCCCTTAATATGAATGTGAAGAGGACTATGAATTTCCTGGGACAAGAAGGCACTTTGAGTTCTGCAGACTTGCCGGGGGCTTTATCCTGGCACACTGAAGGTAAATGTTGCCAGGGCAGCAATGACCTCAAGAGGAGCCAGTCTCAGTGAGCTTTGCAGTAAATAACTCCCCCGATCGGACCATATGTTTGCACCCGGGCTTAGGGCTTCAGGGTGTGGACAGACACAGTTTCTCATTTTGTCTCTGCCAAGGATAGAATAACTCAGTGATAGCCCAGGGAACCTGGCAGCCCCAAAGGTATTTGATTAAAGAACCCTTACGTGCTTATTCTTACGCTCTTATTTTATTGCCCTCTCAAGTTAATGACTGTGAATCCAGCTGGTTGAGGCAAGGGGCTTAGATTCAAGGACAGTCGATTTTGATGTTAATATTTTGGTTGTCTTAACCAAATTGATTAAGATGTTGGGTGATGAAATTAAAATTCAGGGCTGTCTTTCCGGATTGATGTGAGGGACCCATGCTACAGACTGCACTGGAAGATTTAAGAAGAAATGTTACTCTTGCAGGAAGGGGGAGATGTAGCTTTTAAACTCGAGAATGATTTTTGCAAGGGTCATGAACTGGTGGACTGCCTGCTGAATCTGCCTCAGAGATACATTAGTATTTTATTTCGCTAATATAGTATTTAAAATGCTTGAATTTCAATGTCCTTGCTTCCTGTTATCGCACATCTACTCAGATTCACCCATTTATGTTAGCTGCATGGTCTCTGCAAGCATTTGAGATTGTGATCTCCAATCACAGGGATTTTGCTTATTTGCTTGCTTGTTTTGGACCAGATGCACAGCAGATTCTAAGTAGTTATATGGCTCTTAAAAAAGTGAAGGTCACATTTCTAGAAATAGAATGGGCAAATCAAGAGAGGCCATAGCTCCATTATACCTTCTCTGTTGTTAGAGCCTTCAGCTGCAAATAATAGAATGTTTGACCAATGGTGGCTTAAAAAATTAAGAGTTTTTTGTTTAACAAGGAGCCCCAGGTCTGATTTAGTTGTTCAGTAACCCATCAGGGACTCAGGTCCTTTTCATTTTTCAATTTTGCCTCTCTCAGCTGTTGTTTCCTCTTGGTCACAAGATGGCTGCTTCTGTTCAGCCATTACATCTTTAGACACCAGCCTTCAAAATGGGAAGAAAAAGGAGGGGAAAAGAAGCTTTCTTCTAGGCCCTCCCTTCTTCCATTAGAGTTGATGTCCCGTTACATTTCATTGGCCAGAACTGGGTCACATGCCACCCCTTGAACATCACTGGTAGAGATTAACAGTCAAGATTGTTTTCCAAGAATGGATAATTGCCACTGATGCAAAACTTGCTTCTGTTAGCAGACGTGTAGGAGCAATGGCTAAGTGGTACAATTGATGATGTCTCCAGCAACACAAACACCATGCTCTGTAGACTTGACCTTGTTTTGGGGGATAATATTTAAAGATGGATGTTGAAAAACTACAGTGTGTCCAGAGGCAGGGCCTGCAGGATTGCATAGGATCTAAATGACATATGGTAAGAGTCTCAGAAGCAAATATTTAGGGAGGTTCAGCGTGGAGAAGGCTCAGAGAGGATATGAAAGATGGGCTGTTATGGCATAGAAGGCTTAGGCTTTTTTTGTTTTGTTTTGGGGACAGAACCAAGGCCAAAGGATGAAATTATCAGGAGTAAAGTTTCAGCTTGATGTGAGGACTAAGCTTTGGCAATTAGGTCCCTGACTGCAGGCCGCGATATTTCATAGAATAAGGAGTGTCTGTCAGGTGTGGCTGAGCTGAGAGTGACTGCCGTCTATCCGGAGTGGGGTGGCGAGTTGGACTCCTAGTGGTAAGATTGGATGGGGTCACCGCTGAGGTTCTTTCTAAATCAGAGACTCTGCACCTCTCAAATCTTTAAACTTTTTTTTTTTTTTTTAAATCCCCAAGTCCCGGTACTTTAGGCCCTAGGATTTGGCTGAAAACCAACATCCTCACTTTCTGCAAGCATGTGAGTAATTCAGTATAAATTTGCCCGGCTTGGGGGAGGAATTCATGATCCCGGCATCATCACCTCAAATCCCCAAAGGACTTTACATCATCCTGAAGGGTAGACAGTATTTGAAAAGCAGAAAACCTATGTATATATCAACTCACACACACATATATAAATATAAACATAAGTAGGTCAGCCGGCGTCATATTTACTAGTGGGAATATTTTTGGCTAAGAAGCACAGCTACCAAAGACAATGTTTAGAATAATGGCCAACAATCTCCAAATGGGGAGCTTTTGCTACTGCATCCAGTTAATCATGATTACTTATTGAAGTATACTCATGTTTTTGCACACGTTATTGTAAGAATACTTTCATATTCTGAAGAGAGAGCCAGAACCCTCTCCGAATTTCCAGTTGTCAATTTTTTCTTTCTTGTCTGTTGTCCTGCATGCATCGTGAGCATTTCCTTACGGCAGTAATGACTCTGGGTGGCAGTCACTGTTTACCTACTTTCTCTGCTTCTCCTTCACATCTCCCAAGAAAAAAACAAAATCCAGAATTGCTTTCCTAACGCTCTGTCTTTGCATTCCAATTTTACAACGTGCCATGTGATGGAAATGGATCTATTCTAATTACTTATTTATTAGAAGTAGGTAAAAAAAAATCCAAGTAATTATAATACAGAATTCAAGAGAAGGAATACTTGCGCAGTTCATGCACGGCAGCTCCTCAGATGGGTTCCTGTCCGCGGAGGTGACCGTGTTACCCATTCAGGGAGGAAAAATGTGAAATGGGAGCGGCAGTGCGTTGCCATTGGTAATGTTTGCTGGAGTCGGTATGTTACAAGGACCTTTTCTTCTAAAGTCTCAGTGAGGTGGAAGAGGTTAATCATCTTGCACTGGTCCCCAACTGTGCTTGTTTCCCCAAAACAAAATAAAAACCTGCTCTAGAATATAAGGGGACTTCTTAAAATCACTGGCACCTCAATGCTAGGCCCACATACTCACCCAAGGAATAGAAGATAATTTGGAATGAGCTGGGGAGGAAGTCATGATCATTTTATACGCTAATAAATCTATGGATCCGCCCCACAGGCGTGCACGTGCGTCAGCATGCATTCAACATGATAAGCATGCAATTGTTAGGGGTTCCCAGGTCCTCTGAAACCCATTCTTTGGGATTGATTGATTGATTGATTGATTAGTATGTTCATTCTCCCAACATTTATGGAGCCTGTACCCTGTGCCAAAATGTTCTGCAGCTGTATCTGTGATCGGATTATCTGCTTTGATGTGCATCTAGCTGGAGGAGACGGGCAGGTGAAGCCCAGAGTGATGCATCTGGGATTGGGGCAGCCCCGGGGGGCTGTGGGAATAGAGCAGAGGGGCACCTCATCTGGAGGCGGGAGGGCGGGGGGCTTGTCAGAGAAGGTGCCCCAGAAGGCTGGGTTCTAGAGTCGTGTTTGAGAACTCTGGGCCAGAAGAGGCTGGCCTTGCACGTGTCTGCCCCCACGGGTCACATCCGTCCTCGGCGGTGGCAGACAGTGAGCTGCGGAGGGGAAGAGGCTGGCTCATGGAGGCCCAGACGCCAGCTCACAATCTAGGCCTTTCCCTCCCCTTAACGTGCTCCTCCAGGCTGCCAGGCTTGACTGTTGTTTTGATAGCTCCTGAATTTTCCTCTGGATGGCAGTTCTCACAATCAAAACATTGAGCTTTTCGCCGATTTCTGTTTTGTTGTCACAAATGGCTGGATGTCTCCTGCTCTATCTTGTCTCTTCCAAATTAGGAAACTCTAGCCGGAAAGAGTGAGTGGCATTTGAAATCCATATTGTCTTGCATGTCTGCAGTCCTAGGGCTGAAAAACAACATATTTTCTATATTTTCTGGACGAATTGTTTTAAAGCTATTTGTCGGGCTGAGGAAATGTAATATTGGTTGACTCGGGTGAATGGAGCCAGCACACGGGGAGAGGGTGCCGAGCTCTAGAAACTGACAGGCTTGCCGGGGCTCTGGCGCCAGGTGGCCGGCAAGGCTTCCCCCCACAGAATTCTGGAAGAGGCAGCGCCCCCCGCCCCCACCAGGGTCACAGTCCAATTGCACTTGAGTTAATTGCTGTTGGTCTCGCCCTGGTTAATTGATACTCATTTTTGGTACTGTGGTTGTTTCCTTATTTTTCGTTCCTTTGTAAAGCTCTTTGGCAGCATTCAAAGAAACACTTTTACCACGAAGAATTCCAAACACACCCAAAATCAATCGTGTGAGCCGTCCCGTCCCCATGACCTGGCTTCTTTTTTTACCAAAGCATGACCTGTCTTGTTTCAACTCCAGCCCCCACGCTGGGTCAGACCTTGTGCATTTCACCTACAAACATGTCGCCATACATCTCCAGAGGATAAGGATTTTACAAACTGTTAGAAAAGAATAGGCTCGGCTAACATAAAAGTCATCTTAACAGAGGTACAATTTAGAGGATTTGAGAGATCAAAAGACGTAGAAATAAAATAAAAATCACCTCTGACGTCACCAACCGCAGACATCTACTGTCGCCATTTTGGTATATTTCCTTCTAGTCTTTTCTATACGGGCTATATAAACCCATATATGTATCGATAATAGAATTTCACGAATAGCTTCTAATTTGTGTTCTCTCACGAGCATTGCAGATTATTTGTAAGTATTTTTACCTGCTACCTTTCCCATTCCATGGACACATCATGATTTCCTTCGTAATTTAGATTTTTTTTCACATTTGTTTTTGTTAAAAACAACACCTCCGTGAACGTCTTCATAATGAAATGTCTGAGTTGCAGATTATTCATTTTTTTTAAAAAAGATTTTATTTATTTATATGAGAGAGATATAGTAGGGGGGAGGAGCAGAGGGAGAGGGATGAGCAGACTCCCTGCCAAATGCAGAGCCCTATGTGGGGCTCGATCCCAGGACCTTGATATCATGACCTGAGCCGAAGTCAGACGTTTAACCGACTGAGCCACCCAGGTGCCCAAAATGATTGGTTTTGAATCGAATCCAAGGTCTGAGATCACTGGGTCACTGTGCATGAAGAATTTTAAGGTTCATGATGCATCCTGCTAATTGGTTTCCAGAAGGATTGGACCCCTGGACACTTTCAGTAGCTATGTTGAAGTGCCTCCCTCACCTCACTCTGGCCCGCACTTGAAACAAAAGTTGTCCTGATGGGTTTTGTGGAAACGTTACCTCATTGTCTTAATTTGCATCTCTTTTATGGCACCTGCTGCGAAATGTATTTTAATTTAGTCAGACTTTTATATCCCTAGGTGTTGCACATCTTCACCTCTTTGATATTTCTCATTGTATAAATGGAAAACCTCAGAAGATGATGGATTCCAATATAAAGTACAGTGAAATAATTTGAATTTCTAAAAAATAATAAATATTTTGAATCCTGGCAGGGAGTTCTGTGATTATTCATTCTTAGTCACCAGGCATTGCTCAGCCATTGTGTCTATATCAATGTTGCTTCAAGAATTGCTTTACAATGTAAGATTTCCCAGCAGAAAAGCATTTTGTGGGATTTGACTATTAGGAGATGCCAGGAGACGTGATAGAGAACCTCGTCCTAGTGGGCCTGGGATGTGCTCGTGTCACGGGCTTTGTGGTGAACTGTAGGGACATGGAGCCACAGGTTGTTCCCTTCTCTACAAGAGCGAAGGTAGGGTGACGATGTGACAGTCGCTTCCCTGTGATCTGAAAGGGATAGCATGTGGGCGGCATGGAATAGCTGTTCTTTCCCATGGCGGGGGTGAGGGCAGTGAAATGAATTTTAAACGAAAGTTGAAGGGATTCAGGACTGATATTAACGGATGTGGGGGGAATCTTCAAAATATTTAATTACTGGTACAGAATGATCATTAGTATGGACTGAATATTTGTGCCCCCCACCCCACAATCATATGTCGAGATCCTAACCCCAAGGGCATGGTATCGGGAGGTGGTCCTTTGGGAGGGGATGAGGTCATGAGGGTGGAGCCCTCATGAATGGGATTAGGGTTCTTATAAAAGAGACCCACAGAGCTCCCTCACCCCTTCTTCCATGTGAGGACATGTGTGAAGGTGGCCATCAATGAACCAGGAAGTGGGCTGTCAGCTGTCATCAGACACTGAATCTGCCAGTGCCTTGATCTTGGACTTTTAGCCTCCAGAACTGTGAGGAATAAATGTCTGTTGTTAATCACCACCCCCATGCACCCCTCTGTGGCATTCTGTTGTAACTGAGACAATCACAACCCAGGAGAGCAGATACCCCTGGAGCCCCTGTTGGGTCAAGTGTTGGTCCTGTAGCTCTGCTTGTGAGAAGGTTCCTGAGGGAGGGGCTGAGTGGCAGAGGGACTTGAAGACCCTGGAGGCTGTGGCCATTCACTGTCGAAACCAGAGCATCTCGGCGTACCAACCAGAATGGTTGTCCCCGCATATATCAGCTGGACACCAGACTAGAACATGACTGATATCTCTAATGTCTTCTGTGCCAAAGCGTGTGCAGTGGGTTCTCCTGGAACTGTCCAGAGCAGGACAGAGGGACAGAGGGGGCTGTTTCCTCTGCCATAGGTCACCTGTGCCATAGGTCACCTGAAATGGGGAAGTGGGGCTGAAAACATGTTGAAGTTCCCTTCCCTAGAATATGGAACAGGAATGTGCTTCTCCTGCTTCCACTTTGTCTCCTGTGAGGTCATTGTCCAGCCATTCCCTACAAGCACGCCTCCCTCCCGTGAAAAGAGACAGGCATGGAGCTGAAGCCAGCTTTAGTCCTCAGCCCCTTGCCCCCTTGTCCTGCAGGGCAAGACCTTCCCAAGAAACTCCCCTTTTCACTGTGGTTGCATGAAAGCATCTGTTTCAGTCTCTGGGTTTGGAGTGTGATGTGGCCATTTGCAGAAGCAAAAAAATAATAATAATAATAACAATCTTATAACTCAGTGGAAATACTCGATAACCTAATGAGCTTTTTAAAGATCAATTTTCAAAACAGGAGCATGGATGTGCCTTAGCTGGGATCACATACTTGATTTGCTGGTAGTGTCTGTGGCTTCCTGTTCTCCTTCAGGACGGGAAACTCTCTATTCCTCACGCATAGAGGTTTTCAAATTCTAATGGTTTCCAGGGGAAAGGGGCACGTCTCTGGCTTCATCTGAGGGTGGGAGGAGCCTGGGGTTGGAATTTATTGTTTGCAAGGTTATGGGCTGAATTGTGTCAGCCTAAAAATCATAAATTGAAGTCCTAATGCCCAGTATCTCAGAATGTGAGTGTACTTAGAGTTGGGGTCTTTGAAGAGGTAATTAAGATAAAATGAGGTTATAATTTAGGGTGAAATGGGCCCTAATACAATACGACTGGTATGGGGCACCTGGATGGCTCAGTCGGCTCAGTCCCCACTTTTGGTTTCGGCTCAGGTCATGATCTCAGGGCTGTGAGACGGAGCCCCACATTGGGCTCCGTGCTGGGTGTGGAACTTACTTAAGATTCTCTCTCCCTCCCTCCCCTCACGTGCACACAACACACACTCTCTTTCTTTCTCTTAAAAAGAAAAATATGACTGGTGTCCCTATATGAAGAGATTAGGACACTGACATGCACAGAGAAAAGATCGTGTGGGGACACAAGGAAAAGAGAGCCATCAATACACCAAGGAGAGGGGCCTCAAGAGAAACCAGCCTGCCGTCACCTTGATCTTGGACTTGAGATTTCTGGAACTGCTGTATGAGCTGTCCAGTGGGTGGCACTCTGTTTCGGCAGCCCCAGCGGACCAGTCCAGAGAGGTTGGGAGGTACAGGGAGCTTCGTCCTAAGGCTCCTTAGTGCTCTTCTTCTAGTGAACTGGGAGGTGAATGTACCCCTGCTCAGAACCTAGTCCCACATCTATTCTAAAACCAGCTTCACTCTGCTCACAACGGGGTCTCCATTCTGGCAGTGGGGTTCCTGCCTGAGGAACTGAGACCTTGCTTTGGGATCCTTCGTGGAACACGTCTAGGACATCCAGGTTCAGTGCTTCCTAAAACTTTTACTGTAGGGGCTGTGACCGACAGAATAATGTCCCTCCGAAGATATCCCAGTCCTGGACCCGTGAATACATTACCTTATATGGCAGAAGGGACTTCGCGAGGGGCGCCTGGGTGGCTCAGTCGTTAAGCATCTGCCTTCAGCTCAGGGCGTGATCCTGCTGTTATGGGATCGAGTCCCACATCAGGCTCCTCCGCTGGGAGCCTGCTTCTTCCTCTCCCACTCCCCCTGCTTGTGTTCCCTCTCTTGCTGGCTGTCTCTATCTCTGTTAAATAAATAAATAAAATAAAATAAAATAAAAAAGAAGGGACTTTGCGAATAGAAGTTAAGCATCCCGCAAATGAAGAGATTCTCTTGGATTATAGGGTGGGTCCGGTGTAATCACAAGGATCTTTAGAAGAGCCAGAGAAGGAGAGGTGATGACAGAGCAGAGGGTGGAGTGATTGGCGTGAATATGGAGGCGGTGGCCTCGAGCCAAGGAGCACAGGTGGCCCCAGCAGCTGGGAAAGGCCAGGAAATAGATCCGCCCCTGGAGCCTCCAGAGGGAACACAGCCCCGTTGACACCTAGATTTCAGTCTGCTGAGGTCGGTTCCAGACCGTGGACCTCCGGAGCTATAAGAGGACAAATGCGTGTCACCGTAAGCCGCTAAGTTTGTGGTGATTTGTTGGAAACCGGTACGGGGGAGAGCCTGGTGAACACGTGCTGGAGGCCAGACTGTGCCCCAGGTGGTCTTCTCTCTGCACTTGTCCTTGGAAATTCATGGAGATTCTGCCTCCCATCTCGTCACGTAACTGTGTCGGTGTTAAGACCAAAATAATTTGAAAATGACCTACCAGATAGACGTGTCAATTTATCCCTTCACCGAGTAATCAAGCGAAAGTCATACTCTAGGACGCTGTACCATATTCGTTCCCCGCGCATGTGCGCTGCTGGGCTGGGCCTGCCTCTGTTTGAGAATCCTGCAAGAGTGTGTGCCTTGAATCCAGACGATTCAAAACCTGGCTCCTGAACGTACGAGCTCTGTATCCTTGGGCAGGTCACTTAACCACTCCTGAGCCTCAACTTCCTTATCCATAAAATGGGTTCATAGTAACATCTGTCTTGCAAGGGTGTTGCAAAGACCAATAAGTATCTGTGAAGAGTACCCAGCACATCGCTTGGCA
This sequence comes from Ursus arctos, assembly GCF_023065955.2. NCBI lineage: Eukaryota > Metazoa > Chordata > Mammalia > Carnivora > Ursidae > Ursus > Ursus arctos. The sequence goes on along the minus strand of NW_026622874.1, from coordinate 73,677,862 downwards.
CATAAAGTGGAAGATGCCATGCGGTGAGCTCCTGCTGTATACACATCTGTTCTACATATGAGCACTTTTCCTCCCTGCAACAGCATCGTGAGGTGGGTTTCGTTATTAGAACCTGTGTGTGAATTCACACAGGCAGCGGGCGGGCGGAGCCAGGACTGACACCCAGCTCGTTCGGCGTTCTGGCGGGGTTTCTCGGACTCGCACTGCTGACCTGTTGGCCGGCTAATCTCTTGCTGTGGAAGCTGTTCTGTACGTTGCACGGTGTTTAGCAGCATCCCTGGCCTCCACCTACTGGATTCCAGTAGCTTCCCCCACCCCCCCGCCCCCAGTTGTGACATCCCAAAATGTCTCCAGACGCTGCTAAACGTTGCCTGGGGATTACACTGATCCCTGGTTGAGAAGCATGGCTCCCAGGTTTGAGGTCTGCTCCCTGTGCGATACCGTGCACACAGCAGTGATCAGTAAGTAGAGTCATCGTTACACTCGGGGTTCAGCGTCCCTGAACCCTGCACTGCTCTGCACATGTTCCTGTCTCTATCTAGCCGGTGTCGTGGGGAATCTACTCCCCTCTTTGGGGGCTGGTGTCAAGACCAAGAGAGACGTTTTGTGCAAGGGCGTCAACACTTCTCGTTGGCTTCTCTGGCAGCTGAGAAACGCTGAGGCAGAGTGAGTAAGGGCACCGAGCAGATTGCAAAAGGCACAGACGCTGGTGTACCTAGGCGCCTAATACGATTTCGAGAGGGATGATTCGTGCAGCTCACAAGGGCCTTACGGGGAGTTGTCTGCACAATTCGTGTGCCTCCACCAAATTCTTCATGAACAATTTCTCTATCACTCTTGGACCTGGATGGAGGGGGGAAGAAAAAAAGTCAAGAAATTCAGGATACCTGGGGAAAAGAAAAGAGAAAAAAACAAATTAATAATGAGCTTTCTGTAAATTTGGGCATCTCTCCAAAATACATTGAGATCAAATTTTATTTTGTAAACGAATCTGTTAACTTTTATGGGTGATTTGGGTTAGTGCGGTTGGTTGGAAGAATTCATTAAAGCAGCCAAGATCTCTGGCTCGACTGCACATAGGAAAGCTTTTGTTCCCGACCATGCGTCCGCCTCCAGCAGTTGGAGCAAAGAATACGAATCCTCAGCCACAGAGTGACGACGTGAGAGATCGAGACAGAGCTCTGATCCCACCTGTTATCAGGAATCCTGCTTAGAATGTACGTTCTAACGAGGGCCCTACAGGCAGCCTTCTCCTTCGTTCCCAAAGCCACATCCGGTATCCTGGCCAGGGCCTAACTTAGAAGCTGGACCTACTCTTGCCCAAGTCCGCGTCCCGTCCACTAGTCCCCAGCTGTAGGTCCACTCCCCCCGTGGCGTGTGCTCCCACTTACTTGGTGTGTGGGGACTATACCCCGCTTATATTTATAACCCCATCTATGATCCCATTCCCAGGACCCAGTATGCAGGTTTAGGACAAGGTAGGTGCTCAGTAGATATTTAAGTAAAATAGCGGGAAAGTAGGAAGGGCCAGGGCTGGGACTGTGTTGATTTTCCATGACTGCTGCAACAAGTTGCCACAAACTCGGTGGCTGAGAACAACGTGCTGTCATCCTTCTGCAGCTCTGGAGGGCAGAAATCTGATTCAGGGTCACCGCACTGAAGTCAGGGTGTGGGCAAGGCTGTGCTGCCTCTGGAGGCCGAATCAGCTTCCCGGCCTTCTCCAGCGTTAGAGCTGCACTCCTGGGCTTTGGCCCCCTCCCCCATCTTCAAAGCCAGCAGTGCGGCATTTTGCCTCCCTTGTCATGTCCCCCGTAAGGACCGTTGTGATTACATTTAAGGCTCACCCAAATATCCATGGTAATCTTCCCATCCCACGATCCTTAATTTATTTTATTTATTTTTATAAACTAACAGACATTTATGTATATATGCATGTATATAGGTGGGCTCCATGCCTAACGTGGGCCTTGAACTCAAGATTCTGAGGTCAAGAGTCACATGTTCCCCCAGCTGAGCCAGCCAGGTGCCCCCCAAGATTGCTAATTTAATCACACCTGCAAAATCTCTGTTGGCATTTAAATAACACTTGCAAATTCTAGAGATTAGGGTCTGGGTATCTTGGGGGCCATGGGTTAGCTGGCCACAGGGGCCAATATAAGTAACTCAGCACAGGTGCACAGCAAGATGGTGCTAGCAAGTGTCCTTCACATCACCATGTTGGTAGCGTGAGCTTCGGTGGGTGGGCTGGGCAAACTCTGGGGCTCAGTTTCCTCATTTGTAGGTGAGGACGTTGGGCTGGGTGTTCTTCCGGCTTTAGCATCTTTCCTCCTCTAGGTGAGCTGTGTGGTGGGAACAGCAGGTCATACTAGGAAATTTGGAGGCTTTGAGTTAGGCAGACCTAGGATGGCATCTGAGCATCAACATTTTTCCCCTGTCAAAAAGGAATTTTGTGTATATGAAATCATACATTGATAATATATCCCCTTTCTTTCTTTCTTTCTTTCTTTCTTTCTTTCTTTCTTTCTTTCTTTCTTTCTTTCTTTCTTTCTTTCTTTCTCCTCTCTGGCCCTCACCTTTCCTCATCTGTAAAATGGGACTGGGATTGGTTTAAGTGCCCCTTCTTGACAATGGGGGTCTGCTGCTTCTTGGAGGTCAGGAGTCACTCCAGCTTGTCTGATGATAATCTGCCTTCTGCCTGCTTGGTGTAGGACCTGTGCCCCTGGACAGGTGAGACAGGGCCTCCCTCAAAGCATCTCTGACAGCTGGTCCTCCAGCGGTGGTCTCCCTTAGCTGAAGCTGTGTAGATGTACAGTCTGCACTCGTCCCAACCTCTTGCCCGGGTTGTATGCCATTCCTCCGTTTGCTTGCTGGGCTCCTCCCCTTGACGTAAAATAGAACATTCTGTACAGTGATTCCCTGAGCTACAAGTCATGCATGAGCCGCTGAACTATGAGCATCTCAAACTGAACCTGCCCAGAACCTGTCCCCTCCTGACGTGTCCTCATACTAGGTTCCCCATCTGTGTCATTGATGGCCCTTCTTCTTCTTCTTCTTCTTCTTCTTCTTCTTCTTCTTCTTCTTCTTCTTCTTCTTCTTTTTAAGATTTATTTTTATTTTTTAGAGAGAGTGTGTGGAGGGGGGGACAGAGGGAGAGGGAGAGAGAGAATCCTAAGCAGACTCCATGCTGAGCGTGCAGCCCGATATGGGGCTCGAGCCCATGACCCTGAGATCATGACCTGAGCTGAAATCAAGAGTCAGACCCCTAACTGACTGAGCCACACAGGCTCCCTCTCACAAGAGCTACTTAAACTTCAGTCCTTCCCATGCCACCTTCATGATTTTTTGGCCATTTTGACTTTGCTTTTTTAATTGTGGTAAAGTACACATAATGGGGCGCCTGGGTGGCACAGCAGTTAAGCGTCTGCCTTCGGCTCAGGGCGTGATCCCAGTGTTCTGGGATCGAGCCCCACATCAGGCTCCTCCACTATGAGCCTGCTTCTTCCTCTCCCACTCCCCCTGCTTGTGTTCCCTCTCTCGCTGGCTGTCTCTATCTCTGTCGAATAAATAAATAAAATCTTTAAAAAAAAAATAAAGTACACATAACACTAAAATACGTTGTTGTAACCACTTTAGAGTGAACGATTCAGTGGTGTTTCGTGTCTTCACACTGTTGTACAACCTTCACCTCTCTCTGGTTCCAGAACATCTTCATCAGTCCACATGGTGACCCCATAACCATTAAGCAATCATGCCCCCACTTCCTTCCGGGCAGCCCTGGCGTCCACTAGACTTGCTGTCTCTGTGGATTTACTTATCCCAGATGGAATGGAATCATATAGTACGTGGCCTCTTGTGTCTGGCGTCTTTCACTGAGTGTGATGTTTCCGAGATTCATCCGTGTTGTGGCAGGTGTCAGTGCTGCCTTCCCTTTTATGGCTGAAGAGTGTTCCATTGTGGGGATAGACCCCATTGAGCTTACCTGTTCATCCCTTGGTGGACATTTGTGTTGTTTCTACCTTTTGGCGATTGTGAATAGTGCTGCTGTGAACATTCTCATACAAGTTTTTCTTTGTGTGAACACCTGTTTTCATTTATTTGGGTATACATCCAGGAGTGGAATTGCTGGGTCAAATGGTAATGCTATGTTGAATTCACTGGGGGTTGACTTTTTTTTTTCCTTTTCTCCCCGCCCCCACCCCGCCGCGATGCTTTTATTACATCTTAAAAGAAAGTAAATGTATTTAAAAAGGAAATGCCATTCTATCACCAAAAATAGAAACCAGTTTCCCTTGCCATTCATAGACGGCAGCAGTAAACTAACAAATAAATGAAATCACACAAATTAAAACAAACAAACTCCAAAGAAAAATTAAAGAAGAGGAAACCCAACAGTGCTATTAAAATATAACTGGGTGCCATTTCCTACTAAAGGCTCAGCATGGTATGTGCTCCTTAAAAAGGAGATTAGCAAGTGTTAGAAAGGTGTTGAAGACCTATTAGCTCCAAAATGAGACTTTCTCATCAACTAATTAGAGGGATGGAGACAGGGCTTTGATCCCCTGTGCTCTGGTATTAGTGCGTGCCTTGTAGGACAGAACATCCCTGTAGCACGTCCGGCCCTCTGGTTCTGTCCGTTCTTCCACTCCCCAGCTCGTGGTGACCTCCTTCTTGTCTTTGTCACCAGGTGAGACCGTGACTTTGACTTGAGTCTTCTCATTTCCTTGCTCACGAGCTCACCATCGACCCCGGCTCGCACCACGCCAGTGGGGGCTTGGAGGATACTGCTCTCGACTCTTTACAGCTTTGCTGATGTCTCCATTTTTTCCAGGATCAAATCTAAACCCTTCGCCTGGTGCCCAAGAATCACCGTAGTCAGCTCCCCATCACCTTCCAGCTCTTTCTGTCCCCCATGTTGTCCCCATCAGGTGAACTAGAGCTAGTCTCACTGTTCTGACTCTGTCCCTGAGGGCCTCACCCACCCCTCCTCACCCGTGCTGATCTTCATTTCAGTTGACTTAACTCTCAGGGCCCTTACGAAGATCAAACGAGGTAGGGCCTTCGGAGACCCTGTACCCTCTAAAAGGAAATACAAGTGTGAAACATGTCATTGCTGGTCCTGCTTTCTCTTCAGTCCTTAGGTTTTTGATGTTAGGGGCTCCAAGGTGCCTTTTCCATGTCGTAGGTTCGAAGCAGTTGCCTTCCCCGTGTCCTGTGCCCTTGGTATCCTTCATGCCATGTGACGGACAGAGAGGCCAAACACATTCCTCTTCTTCGTCCTTGCTGCAGCCGTGTGCATCCACTCTCGCCCCCAGTGCCGAGTACATGGGGTTTGGAAGAGCAAACCTGTGCCCGCCGACCAGAGAGCATCTTGTCTCCTAGACCAGGAGTGGAGGAAGCTGCCACTACTCTGGCTCCGTCCTCTTTCCTGATTCTTCTTCCCCTCTTAGTTGCATGTTTGAATGTGCTTCCTCTAATAGGAAGTGACCATTTAATCATTTGGGCTTTGAAGAATTTATATCATACTACACAGCTGACCACACGTAATGAGCAGGCAGCCCAGCCTTGTGGCAGGATTCCTTCCCTCTTGCTCTCGGCATCGGAAGATTTGGGTGGAGCCACAGAATGGCTGATCCCATGAGTGGCAAGGGCGGTGGAAATCCCATAACCTCAGGGACCCGAGTTTCTGTGGGGAGGAAGGAGGCAGGCAGGTGTGTGTGAGGGTGCAGAGGTGGGGCAGGAAAGCTGACAGTTCTGGTCTCAGGCTGGGGCCATCCCTTTCGTTGTCTGGGGTCCCTTCCCCTTAAAATGGATTTTCTGCGTAATTATTCACTCTCTTTGCTTCTTTTCAAGTCTTTTGAGCCTTTAAGCTCTTTCAGTGGGAAAGATGGTTCCTTAGACCTTTATACCCCACACCATAAGCATTGATGGTATCAAATTCACATTATCGAACATAATAATCGACAGAGTCCATAGAGAGGATGTGTTTAGCTGGCCCATCATGCAGATGTGGAAGACGAGGCTCAGAGAGGTTCAGGGATGTGCTGAAAGGCACCCTCCTTTCTGAGTCCCAGTCCACGAGCCTCCTGGCCCATCAGGTGTTGATTACTGGTGCTGTTGAAAGGGACAGCAGGGACATCCTTTTCTGTGAGGGGGGTTGGTGGGAAAACCTCTTCTTGCTGCACACTCGTCACTTACGCCACATTGCTTTCAGATAAAATGTAAACTGCTGGCCACACGAACCCTCCTTCCCTGATTCCTGACCTTTGCCCACCTCTCTCACCTCTACTCAGTTATCTCCCACTTTTGCAGTTTGCTCTAGTCCTGCATTTCCCAAAGAGAATTCTGGAAGATGTTCCCTCCAGAGAAGAGGTTAAGCCAGAATAAGTTTAGAGGATGCTGAACGTCATGAAACCCTCAGACATTTACAAAACATGTTAGCCCATTCAAGGCTCTGAGAAGTCCTACACTACAGACATCTTTTAAACTATGTTTAGACTGTTCCCTAAATCGATTTGATCATAAAACTCTTTTGTTTCTTATACGATGTTTGTTCTTGTTGGCTTGATAAAATATAACAAAACTCAATACCCCGGTGGCTTCGGTACTCCGGGCGTCTTTCACATCTTCTGGCGCTCGCCCGTGCTGCTGCTGCTCCTGCCTCTCTCATATCCTTCAGAACTCATCTGAGAAGTCCTGCCCTTTGGGAAAGCTTGCCCCGTTAACCCCCAGGGGATGAGATGTCTTTTCTGTGCCTTCGTGTTTTTGAGCTTCTGCCAAGGATATTCTTGGCGAGGATAGGAGCCGTGTCTAAATCTCTTTCTGTTCATTCACTCACCCAGTCGTTCTCTAAACACAGATTGTGACTCCTGTGGCCAGGCACACTGTTGAAGGCACTTGGGATCCTGGGGGGACAAAGTCCCTTCCCTCAGAGAGCTTACATTCAAGGGGATTGGGACAAAATAGGAACTTGGGAAAAATAGATAATGTCAGATTGTGGTAAGGGCTAAGATAAAAGCCGGGAAGGAGATGGAGGGTAGGGTGACAGGAGATGTCCTTTGGCTTCGGGATGTCAGAAAAGCTCCGTCGGCGAGGATGCGTTACGTTATGCTGCAGAAGCAGCGGTCTCCATATCTCAGTGGCTCATAACAACGAAGGGTCGGTGAGGAGCTCTACTCTACATCCCTTCACGTGGGGACCCACCTGGGCAGGGCCTGTGCCACATGGAGTGTGGCCGGTTGTCATGATGGAGGAGAAAGGGTGTGACGAGTCACATACTGGCTCCTAAAGGCTTCAGCTCCCATTCACTCGGCCACAGCTAACTCAAGGGCAGAGGAAAGTGCTCTCCTCCTTTTGTGTCTGGAGAGACAGGAAACTGGAGTGGTCGATGGACAGCATTAATGAGCACACAGAAAGCCTCTCTGATAGGAGGACTTGTGGGCAGGCCCCCTTAGTGGGGGAGGGATGGAGCCAAGGGGATACTGGGGAAGGGGCATTCCTGTTGGGGGAAACCGCACATGCAGGGACTGATCCGTCAGCCCTCAGCACAAGAATTAGCACTAAGTAGGTGACCTGGCAATGTTTGTTGAATGAATATTTTGAATTCCGGGACTTTCTGCATTTGTGAGATCCTGTTATTCCAGTTGCCCAAGTGACAGAGGTGCGTGCACATTTGTAGGAAAAAACATCTAACCAGTCCAAACAGTGACTGTTTGATACACTTAGTTCATTGGTCAGTTTATTGAACTTGTCTCGGACTCTGTGATTTATTTTGATCTGTCCTTTGACTGAGGGCTTTTCATTCAAGGATCTTAGGTTCAGCCGAGAAACAAGACAGAAACAGGTAAAGTCACTCTAACCATATAATATTTATTAAATGTGTATAAGAAGGAAAGCGAGTGTTTACCCATGTGTATACCCAATGGCTTTATCACCTTTGTAGTGAGTCTATCGCTGTCCTGATTCCGTGGTATACTCCAAAAAGGCGGGGGTGTGTCTGTCTGCTTCGCTGAGTCTCCCCAGCACCTAGATTAGTGCCTGGCAAGTGATGGACAGCCAGTACCTCCAGTACCTATGGACTGGTTGGCTGAGGGAAGGGAAGGCTGTGCATTGTTCATGGTTTGGCTACGGGGAGAGCTCTAGCCTTTTGATTGATGGATGTACCTTCATCAGAGTGAATTTATCAGGGAAGGGCAATGTGAGCTGAACACGAGGTCAAGGAGGATAATGAAGCTAGAGAACAATGAGCTGAGGCCACAGGGAGAATGAACCAGGTGAGAGTGAGAGCTTGTGGGGTGGAAGAACGGGCTTGATGGATGAGTAGAATTTCAGTCGTGGAGCTTGGAGGAGGGGTGGAGATCGCCACATGGGATCCATGGCGTTTGACCATAATTATGTCCATATTAAGTGCTGACTTTGGCAAAAATAAGCAATTTCCCTGGGTTTATCCAGCCAGAGAGAACAGCGTGAATAAAGACATAGGCAGCCGAGTACGTGGTGCGTATGGGGAACCATACGTAGATGGTTGTGTTTGGAGCATGGGGGCTCTGCCTCTTACCCCTAACTCTTCTTGACTTTGGTTCTAATTTGGGGCAAATGGAAATGGCAGCAGCTGTGTTCCTGGATCTGCCAGGTGTCTTGATTTTCTGGGAACACCTTGCTCAGCCCTGTGGGCCTCTCTACTCAGACCACCATTGTACCAGCTTCCCTGGTGGCCACTACCAGGGAGAAGCTGCCCGAGGCAGGCTCACTTGGGCACGCGGTGACTCCTTCTCAGAATGAGTGACAAGTTCAGCATCTCTGTTGGCATGATGCTAAGTCAGCAGAAGGTTCTAAGTGTGCGGGCTCAGCATTTATCTTCCTGCTGGTGTGAACGAGTATCTCACCTGCAGCTTCCTTGAGAAAAGCTTCAGTGTCTGAGGAGAAGGGTCAGGGGTCACATAGAGGCTGGGCTGTCTTGGTGAATTTGAGGGGCTTTTTTTAACGGGTTAGTATTTTTACCTGGAAAGCCTTTAATGCCTTGAACTCAGAGGCTTTGGGGGCACCTCTATGTCAGTGGATTCGGAAGCTCTTTGAAAAGCTGAAACTACTAGGCAAATACAGGATGGGAATGACTATTAGAGTAGTTATGACAAAGATAAGAGGAAAGTTTCAGCTCTCCAGCAGATATCATTTTAAGGATGCAAAAATGGAGGCTGACAATATTGGCCCAGCATTGATCTTGCAGAAAATGTCCTGTTTTCCTGCAGGTAAGAGATGTTACACGAAAATAGCCTGCAAATTTTGAATCGAGTCCCCGGGGAGCCTCAGAGTTTGGGGACAATACATCTGCTCCTTGAGGGAACATTCGGTTTTTATGCCTCATCATTTCCTTTTGTGTTATGCTTACTGAAGTTGGTTCAAGTTGTTTCCTGTGTTGTAGAATGCCCCTCCGCACCCAGTCAGCAAGGTCAGTCGTAATCACATTTTCTGGCCAGAAAAGGGAGGTTGGTTAGCTCCTAAAATCGAAAGGCTGAGGGGGTAGGGCGAAGGCAACTCCTGAAGTTAAAGGAACAAAAATGACTCAAAATCCACATGCCCCTCCCTCCCAGTCCTGTGTCTCAGATCTTGACCAGGGGAGGGCATGCAATAGATTCACCAAGATGGCGGATGGCAAGAGTGAAGACTCCCCAAAGGCATTCATTCATGGTAATGGTGGTTGCCCTGCTGGCAAAGAAATTAACATATGAACATTTCGCCATCTCTCAGGCCCCAGCTCAATGGCTGTCTCTTCATGGAAGTTTCCTTTGACTTCTGTAGGCAGGATTCATTCAACATGTAACACTGAACAGATATTTGAGCATCTACTATGTGCCAGATGTGTTCAAAGCAACCAGGTGCAGCGATAAACAAGATAGATAAGATAGATGCCAACAGGGAATTTGCTCTCTAGTGGGGAAGATATAGAATGAAGGAATGAATAACCACAGAAGAGAAATTCAGGCAGCCGTAAATGCCGGACACGGAAATAAAGCAGGGTAAGGGGAGAGACAGAGTACTGGAGATGCGTAAGGTGGAAGATTTTAGGTATAGTGATCAGGGAAGGTCTTTCTGAAGGAGGTGGCATCTCAGTAGAGACTTGAGTTGGGGGGGTGAGTCGTGTAGAGGATGAGCAGAAGACGGCAGCAAGTGTCTAGCCCCTGGGGTGGCAGTGGGAAGGCTTGGCACATTCAGGGAACAGGCCCGGGTGACTAGAGTGGAGTGATCAGATGGAAGGTAGGAGGAGACAGGTTCTGGGAGGTGGGCAGAGGCAGCTCCCATGGGATTTGTGGGCCCTGAAAAGAAGTTTGGATTTTATTCTAAGTGTGATGGGAAGCCATTGGAGGAATTTGAACAAAGGGGACATAACCTTATCTATGCTTTTTGAAAATTCATCTGGCTGTTGCATGGACAGTAGAAGGGTGTGAGGAGAAGACAAGAGTGGCACCACGGAGGCCAGTTGGGCGGGTACAGCAATAATCCCGGTGGGAGACTAGACTGGGGCTGGAGAGAGGTCCCTGGGCTGGCAGGTGCCGGCGGGCACGGTGAGAATGATCAGCTTTGGGATATGCTTGGAAGGTAGACTACTCTTGCTGACTGACTGGATATGAGGAATGAGAGAAGGAGGGATCAGGGATGAGAAAGAAAGAATGACTCCTAGGAATTTTGCTCTGAAATTCTTGATTTGGGGAAATTTCAGATTTATGGAAAAGTTGCAAAGGTCATACAGACAATTTCAGTACACCCTTCAGCCAGTTTTCCCTAATGGGTAAAACCCCAGAGTTGTTTTGCTTTTTAAGACTTTATTGATTTTTAGAGAGAGAGAGAAAGAGCAGGGGAGGAACAGAGTGGGAGGGCAAAGGCAGGGGAAAGAATCTCAGGCAGACTCCATGCCAAGCATGGAGCCTGACATGGGGCTGAATCCCACGACCCCAAGATCATGACCTGAGCTGAAACCAAGAGTCAGATGCTCAGCCGACTGAGCCACCTAGGTGCCCCCAAACCCCAGAGTTTTAATGTGGTTAACATGGTGGATGGAGTTGCTGTTTGTCGAGATGGGGCAAGATGTAGAGAAGACGGGGTGTCTCTAGTTCTTGTGCCATAGTGTCATGTCATTTTTATATCCGAGGGGAGTTCGATGTCCAGTGAGTTGGCTGGATACGTGGATCGGGAGGTCGGCAGAGAGCCTGGGTTACAGACACTGCTGCCTGCATTTACGTGGTCTTCAGCGTCATAGAATCTCTACTCTGGTATATTCCATAATCTCTCTGATGAAGACTCATTTATAAGTGGAGTCAATGTAAGCAAAAATAATTAAATTCGATAATAATATAGGCCAGGGGTCAGCACACTTTTCTACGAGGGCCAAAAAGAAAATATTTTAGGCTTTGTGGGCCATACAGTCTCTGCTGAAATGACCCAACTCTGCAGTTTAGAGAAAGCAGTCTAGACAGCATCTAAGCGAATGGGCATGGGCTCTAATGAAACTTTATTTACAAAAACAGGGTGGTGGCCCGGACTTGGCCCCCAGGCTGTAAACTCTTGGGTGCCTCCTGTGTTGAGAGGTCAGGAGGATGTGGAGGAATAGGCAAGGAGTCTCAGCCAGTAGGGGGCAGTCAGTCACAGAAAGGAGGAACCTACAGGGTCCAATGTCAGGTGGGATCTCACAGCATGGGGGTGGCAGAGCCCTTCAGGACAGACTTTGAGAGGCTTGGTCGTGATCAGACCTGCCTGGACTTGGTAGGGGTGAGAACGGTCGATGAAGAGGTAGAGGCAGTCCCTAGAGACAACTCGGAACATTTTTGCTCTAGAAGAGAATCGAGACATGGAGAACTCTCCAGAGGGGAACATGGGATCGAATACAGGTTTTTGTTTCTGTTTTTAAGGTAGAAGCTATGTTTGTATTTCAGAGCTGATCTCTTCCCCTTTACTGTCCTTGTACCCTGCACACACTTCTGTAGTTGAATCTTTCACATGGCCATTTGTTTAATGACAGCAGGGTTTCTTGGTCTTGGTGCGTTTGTATTTTGGGCTGGATAATTCTTCGTGGAGGGGGCGTGCACTGTAGCATGTTGAGAAGCATCTAGATGCAATAGCACCCCCCAACCTGATTATGATAACCAAAAATGTGTTGAGACATTGCCACATATATCCGAGGGATGCCACCGCTCCTAGTTGAGAATGACTGAGTTACAAGGTGAGCTCTGGGAGGGCAGGGACTCAATGCATTCTTCTTGGTCTCCCCAGTTCCTAATACTGTGCCTGGTGCATAGTAAGGGCTCAATAAGTATTTTGTTGAGTGAGTGGTGTTTCGATTATCTGATGACAAAAAGCCACATCACCTTGGTGGAGCAAGGGGGAAGGAGGGGGGTCTGCAGGGAAGAGATCAGCATGTCTGATCTTTGCTGGCGATCCAGGATTCTCACTTGCACTTGGAAGGGCTGTGTCACATCATCATGGGGACGAGCACAGCCAGCTGTCATTTCTCGTGCAGATTCTGGACTATTGAGGTCTCTCCCCTCATGCCTCCTTCAGCAACTTGGGAGTGCCACCGTCATGTAGTTTCTCCAGAAGAAAATGGATGTCAGAGATGGGAAAACTCTTTATCTTTTTTGTTTTTTAAGATATATTTTTTTTATTTTAGAGAGAGAAAATGAGTACGTGTGCAAGTGGGGGGAGGGGCACAGGGAGAGGGAGAGAGAATCCCAAGCAGACTCCCTGCTGAGCATGGACCCCCAATGTGGGGCTTGATCCCATGACCCTGAGATCATGACCTGAGCCTAAATTAAGAGTCAGTCACCCAACCGACTGAGCCACCCAGGCGCCCTGGGTTACTCTTTATCTTAAGTGTGACTATTAACTGTGGGTTCTAGTAATCAGGCTAGTGCCATCAAATCCCCTGGAGTCACCTCCTCCCCAGTGCCTGTCCTCCACCTCTATACAGAAAACCAAAGATTAGTGGACTTTTAGAGTCAGAACAATAAGAATATTAATAGTCCTCCACTCTGAAATAGCTGTACCAATTTATACTAAGGGGGGGAGCCTTTATTCCCACACTGGTTAGACACGGTAGAGGGAGATCCGTGAGCTCGTCTCAGCAGGAGCTGGATATGACAAGGAATAGGTTAAGTACCTCCCCTTGCACCATCCCCTGGTGGTGTCATGACATGATGTCATCTTTTATAAAATGTTGTTGAATGAGCAGATGAATGGATATGCTTCCCTGCTCCCACCTTATCCCTGTTTTCCTTTTATCCGTGTCTCTGCCTAGTACAGGGCCCAGCTGGTAGTTGCCTCTCAGACTGAATCGATAAGCACGGATTACCCTAAAGGAAAGAGTCTCAGGGTTCCAAGAATCTAGCACTTTTTTCCTTCTTACGGCCTTTTCTATTCTACCTTCATGATTTTTGCCATATCAATGTGTTACCTAATTAAGGACCTGTCCCCGTTTTGTTAATAAAGTTTTATTGGAACAGAACGACACCCATTCATGTACATAGTGTCTATGGCTGCTTTTGCGATACCTCTGCAGAGGTGAATAGTTGTCACAGAGTCTGTGTGACTCCCAAGGCCTCAAACATTTACTGTTCGGCCTTTTACAGAAAAGTATACTGGCCCCAGCCTGCATTATGTTTTCTTTAAGGTAATTTGATTTTTAAATGATTATTATGGAAATTATCAAACACAAAAGGATAGAGAGAAAATATAATGAACCCTCATGTAGCCTCAGTTCAGCTTTAACTTATGGCTAATTTTGTTTCTTTTTTTAAGGTTTTATTTATTTATTTGAGAGAGAGAGAGAGCAGGAGCAGAAGAAGTGGCAGAGGGAGAGGGAGAAGCACACTCCTCTGAGCAGGGAGCCCAATGCGAGGTCAGTCCCAGGACCCCAAGATCATGACTTGAGTTGAAGGCAGATGCTTAACTGATGAGCCACCCAGGCACCCCTAATTTTGTTTTCTTAATATCCTATCCTCCTCATTACCCACCACCTCCATTATATTAAAGCACATCTCAGGGATAATTGTCATTTTATTATAAAACTTTGGTATGTATTTTACAAGATAAGGGCTCTATTTCTTGAATATAAATGTACTTTTGTTCTTACATTTAAAAAGGTAATAAATCCCTAATACCATCAATTACCCATAAATTGCCTCAATGTTTTTAAACATAAATACCTACCGAAGCTTCATTCCAAGCAACAATTTACTTGGAATTATGGTTTGGAAATGCTATTTACATTTGTTCTCATACACGTTAGAGTAACTACTGAATTATTAAAAAACTTGGAAGGAAAATGTATCCATGATACCCTCACTTTGGAACATGCCATGTTAAGGAGGCACTTGGCAGAAAGTTCTGCAGACTTTCTTCTTTGCTCTTGGGAAGGGTCTTAGCATGCCCTTGTTTTCACCATGCCGACAGCACCGGTCAGTGCCTGGGGTGAACACCGGGGACATGTAAACCAACCATGATATCTGAAGGAACAGCAGTTTATAGTCACCTTCACCAGCTCCGCACAATTTACAATACAATTAAGACCGACAGATATAATTGGATAAACAGAAAATAGAATTAAGGTAATCTATCCTAAGTGTACCAAATTCCTATAATGAGTTGCTTTCAGCAGTTGTGGAAACATATAATTACCAAACAAATTACATGTTATTTTTATCTAAGAAGCTAATTAAGTGTTCTGTGTAAGTTATTATGTGGTGGCACAAGGATCCAAGTTGTATTAAGTACCTAATTGGAAAAGGGACGAAACCCGAGAATTTTACATGGGAGCACGATTGAGGACTGTCAGAGCAAGGGGGCCTGATTCCGAGGCAGGGGTTGTGTGTGCCAGGGAGGGAACTGGAGAGCATCTGGATGCCTAGGGTTGGTTGAACTTGAGCCTGGGTGGCTGAGGTAAGCCAGGGCTCTTGCCTTTGTGCACCCTGGATCCTTATTATTTATTTGTTTTTAAAATTTACTCCCCTTTCTAAACGTAAGCGTCTAAGCTCTGTTTGTTTCAGATGGCTTTGATCCTGGGCTCTGTCTTCTCTGTAGCACTTACTTTGTTCTTGTCTCCTTGTGATTTGCTAATTCTCCCAGTTTCTCCTTGCGGGCTCGTGCCCTTCCACTCCTTGGAATGTGTGGAAACGGGCATTTGGGGATGAAGTGTTCTTCTTTCTGTATCTCAGAACAAGCAGCCTGGAAGAATTTTGCAGTGGAGCTTGGGGCCGGAGCCAGCCCCCCAGACACATCCCTGTTGAGTGTTATGGCAGAGATGGCCACTTCTCCTAGTTGAGGCAGGGGTGGAAGGTGGAAAGTACTCTGAACTGGAGTCATAAGACTAGATTTATTGCCCCTGATCTGCCGTTGGTGAGCTGTGTGACCTTCTGCAAGGCATCGCTCCTCTCCGTGCGCGGGCAGCTCATCTGTAAAATGTGGAACGGCCCGTGGCCTGTTTACCTCATAGGGTTGCTTCGAGGATGACGCGCCATAATGCAAATGCACATTATCTGTAAAATCTCAATCTCTGTACAAAAAAATCCAGTTTCGTGGTTACGATTCCCTGCTGGTAGCTGTACAAAGTCAGACGAGGTGGGTGATGAACCTGGAAATACCAGGAATGATCTCCTAGTCTGGCTAGAAGAATCCCCATGTCAATGGTCTCTTCCATTTCCCAGCTTGGCTTTTCTCTGTATTGGCTTCATTCCCAGGGAATACCCCTCATCCCGGCTCTCAGGGTGGCAAGATGGCTGCCAGAAACTCTGGACCTTCACGCCACCGGTTTAATGACTCAGAGAAACCGGAGTGCAGGGTTTCCTTCCTGGTAGCTCCATCAAAAGAGCCAGGGCTAAGTCTGATTGGACTCCTCTGCACCATGTGACCATAGCTGAGCCAATCACCGAGACCAAGGGATGGAGCACACGGATTGGCCAGGGGCAGCCTGAGTTCTGCCAGGCCTTATGAATATTCAACACAGCCACGGATCCCTATTTCTCATCTACTGAGCCCCAGGAGTTACAGATGGTTGCCTGCAGATGTGTTTGTTTTGCTCATGCAGAAGTCTTAAAATATGTCAAGACGGTTCACCAAAAAATCTGAATCTGGAGTTTCTGCTAAAAAATCAAAAGATCTGGAAATATGCAGCCTGAATTTCCTCATGGCAGAGTCTGATATGAGCAGAAAACTGGCTGCCTCCTTTAGCCGAGGCATGCTGCTCCAAGTTTATTCCAGTCCCTGTCTATTGTTACATCTGGACAGTTAAGATCATGGGTTCTGGGGTATTTGCATTTGCTGTGCCAGACACAGACCAAATCAGTGTTTTCTAAACTTCTCTCATGTCAAAAATAATTGGGAGTTGCTTTTTGTTTTTATTTATTTACTTATTTTTTTTTAAAGATTTTATTTTATTTATTTGACAGAGACAGCCAGCGAGAGAGAGAACACAAGCAGGGGGAGTGGGAGAGGAAGAAGCAGGCTCCTAGCAGAGGAGCCTGATGTGGGGCTCCATCCCAGAATGCTGGGATCACGCCCTGAGCCAAAGGCAGACGCTTAACGACTATGCCACCCAGGTGCCCCTTATTTACTTATTTTTTTAAGAGACAGAGAGCGAGTGAGAGAGCGAGCGAGACTGGGGGAGGAGCAGAGGGAGAGAGAATCTTAACCAGGCTCCATGCTCACCGTGGAACTGATGCACGGCTCGATCTTACAACCCTGAGATCATGACCTGAGCTGAAATCAAGAGCTGGTCACTCAGCCAGCTGAGCCACTTTGGTGCCCCCAGGGGTTGCTTTTTAAGCACAGAACTTCTGGGATATTCCACCCATCCCAACCATTTTGTTTCAGTGGATTTGTATTGGCCAGATAGTTGCCTTTTTATTTTTATTATTTTTTATAATGTTCAGTTAGTCAACATATAGTACATCATTAGTTTTTGATGTCGTGTTCAATGATTCATTAGTTGCATATAACACCCAGCGCTCATCACAACACGTGCCATCCTTAATACCCGTCACCCGGCTACCCCATCCTCCAAATCGTTGCCTTTTTAACAAGGTACTCCCAGGTGACACTTATAAAGGTTTGGAAACCATGTCTAAGCCTTGCTCTTCAGAGTGTGGCCAGGGGACAAGCAGGATCTGTACTGCCTGGGATATCTTGTTTAAATTGCCAACGTCAGCTGTACCCCAGACAGACAACCGGACTCTGCATTTTAACAGTGTTGTAGATTGGCTTTTGATCTGACCTCTCTTCTGTTTTCATTTTAGTTAAGATTCCTCACCCGACTTCCTTGCCCCAGGCCTCCTCTCCAGAAGAGCCAGTGTCCCCTGCCTCTTCCTACCTGAATGCTAGTAGAGACCTGTCCCCTCCGTGGGGGATGCTCGCCCCAACCTCCCACCACCCAGAGACAACAGGGAAAGGTGCTCTGGTGAAGCTAGAGAATGTAAACAGCTGGAGGTCTTGCCTTGTTAGAGAAGGCCGACTTGACCCCCAGGTCCCCCGACCTCCTCAAATTCCAGACCCCCAGGCCTGTCTCATGATCTCAATTTTGGCACAGGCTGCTCTGCTCTGTCTCCATCAAGTGTTCTGAAGCATTTCACACACGACTGGGCTTAGGCAGTTTGGCCAGGCCTGTTCTGTTCTTTTTCAGTTTTCTTAATTGTGAGGCTTTTTGTTTCCCCAGTGGAGAACTTCCATATGAAGAATTCAGAAATCCAGGCACTGCCAGGCCTTAGCTGATAATGTTCCTTTCGCAGCTTTCATATTTCAAGGCATTCTGCTAATGATGGCATACTAATACTAATGATAATAATATTTGGCATGGACTGAAAATTTAGTATGTGCTAGGCATTGTGCCAGGTACCCTAAATATCTCGTTTAATCCTCATACTAACTCTGTGATGCTGTCAGTATTCTTAGCCCCATTTGGTGGACAACAAAACTGAGGCTCAGCGCCGTGAAACGGAGGACGCAAACAGCCGGTAAGTGATTGGACGTGGACTCAAGCCCCGCCCCCTCTGACTTCTGAGTCTGCGTTATTAACCCTGGCACATGTGAACCTGAGTCAGACTTGATGAAGGGAACTCACTCTTCACAGAACGTTATCGGCAGAGCTTTTCGGTCTTGCTCCCGCCCTGAGCATGGTGCTGTGCCCGCGTTGGTGATACCAGAACTGGGGTCTGAGGTTGCCGTGGTCAGAAAACGGCAGAGCCAAATTTGGGCCCCGGCTTCTCGCTCGACATCCAGCCTCTTCCCAGCCCCCCAGGCTGCTCAGGTGAGTGAGCGGAGGGGAGCAGCCAGTGATAGGGAGCTGAGGGGTAAGTACCCAGCCCTGCGCCTTTGAAGTGGAATGACCATGATACAGATATTCTGTGCTGGGTTCCAGACGTCCCCAGTGGCTATAAGGTTCTGTTGCCCAGAGTTGACTTTAAAAAAAATACCATTTTTTTCTGCCTTTTCTTTCCCTGTCTCACTTCTCTGTGGCCCTTCTAGCGTCTTCCGGGATGGTTTCTCACGTCTTGTGTGTATCTTTGTGTCTGGGTCCCCTGCAGGGAGAACTCAAAGTATGACAGGTTATAAAAACGACCGAATTAAATGCTGTATGTAAAGTGCTTTTTTAGCACAGTCACTTGGCACGAGGTGGATGGTACCTGCCGTCGCCACCATTATCACCAGCATCATCATTTTGGAGGTGGAAACGAGCTCATTCTTTTAAGACATTTGCACTGACAGATAAATCCATCCAAAATTATGAAGAAAAATGTGAAGGAAAAGGTCACCCAGCATGTGTGCGGCAAAGTATTGAAATCGTTTCTTTTTTTAAAGGAGACAGTTTATTAATTATTAATCAGTATTTTTAACCTTCAGATCAGTCGACGGTCGAGTATGGTTAGCCAAGCCCTTTCTGCATCTGAATTTGGTCATTCTGAGTCACCCGTTTTGCTTTTCTTGCGAGAAGAACTGGTTTCGTTAGAACCTAGTTGCAAACGAACCTCATCTTTGAAGTTTCTGCAGATAGTCGAGCTTGCAGGCCTTGTTGGGGGCCAGAGAGAATTACTTGTGGATTTTCACTGTTCAAGCTTTTCTCTGCTGAAGAGGTGGGAGGATAGGGTCTGTGCTGTGGGTGATTACGCTCCGTGTTTGCAGTATTGGCTTCTCAGCCTGTAAGATGGCTCACCTGCTGGGAGGGAAGGACAACAAGGAGTCTTTAAACCCCGTGGGCTCGTGGGGTCGTGGGGTCAGGTGGTGGAGCAGGAGTGATAAAGGAAGCTCCTTTGCCTGTAAACTTGCTCATTGGGTTTATGGGTGCTTACTGTGGACCCCAGACCTTGGGGAGGGGAATGAGAAATGCATGAGAGGCTGTCTTGAGTGTTAAGAACATAGCACGATGAAGATAGCACCTTTTGGATGGGTTTTACATGGCGGTTTTATCTGTCCACTTGGCCAGGCTACATTTGCTGGTTATTTAATCAAACCCTAATCCAGGTGTGGTTGTAAAGCTGTTCTGTAGATGTGATTAAAGTCTGTAATCAGTTGACGTGAGGGGAGATCATCCCGGGTAATCTGGGTGGGCTTGATTCAATCTGTGGAAGGCCTGGAGTGGAGCTGAGGCTTTCCAGAGGAATTCCACCTGAGGATAGAAGCTTCGGCTCATGTCCCGGGTTCCAGCGTGCCCTATGGCTTTCAGACTTGTCTAGCTTTCCCCACAATGATGTGAGCAAATTCCTTGGGATAAATCTCCTTATTTATATCACCTACTGGGCTGTTCCTCCGATTAAACCTTGACTCCTACAGCTATTAGCACCGGGTTCAGGGTGTCGCACTGACAAGTACCTACAGGAGTGAAGTGGCCTTGGCAGTGGACGGTGGACAGAGGCTGGAAGAATTTTGAGACACATCACAGAAAAACCCAAGATTTCCTCGAACATACTGTTAGGAGAAATATGAGCACTAACAACTCTGGTCTCGAGGACTAGAAAAAACAGGGGCATCGTAGATAAAACACGTAACACCTTAGAGAATACCTAAACCATCAGGAACACACTGTTGGTAGAAATATGGACACCGGAGGCACTACCCACGAGGGCTAGCTAAGACGGCAGTGAGGAACGTGTTTTGTGTCCTGCAGTTATGTGCAAATCTGAACTTGCAAGCAGTGAACTTGGGTAGTTTAGCCGAGGAGGTTTCTGAGCAGCATTGAAGGTGCAGCCCGATTTCTTCTTGCTGCTTTTAGCAAAATGTGAAAGGGAAGAGCTAGATCGAGGGAAGAACTGGTAAGGCAGGAGGGCTGACTTGGGAAATTTCTCAGCCTACCCAAATTGTAAAAGATGCCAAAATAGGAGACTCACTGCCAGGAAAGGCATTCTGGAGAGAAGGCCAGGGGTGTGGCTTGGTAACATGCTTCCTAGTGCCTGGACAGGATCAAAAAGTCACAGTATTTGATCACACGGAGGGATCTTGAAAGAGATCAGGTGTGTGACTCGTGGACCCCCTCGTTCATCGATCCAGAAGCCAGGATCGAGATAGAATTATCTGGGAAAGATCTCCGGCAGAGCCTCTTGTCTGATGCTGTGAATCCCTGTGAAAAACACAGGAGACCCACAAGGTTCTTGGAATTTCATACAAGCAGAAACATTGCCAACTTGGACCAAAGAAACAGGGAAAGTTGAGATGAAAGAAGGCCAGGCACTCCTCACATTCCACAGGTGATAGATGGGCTTCCCAAATCCCAGGCTGCAACACCTGCTGCCCCTCCTGGAAAAGGGCGGATCACCGTGAAGGCAGAGCCAGGAGACCTTGAGGATCATTCCCGGGCCTGGAAGCCCTAATGTTACTTTGCGGAACTGGATTTTCACGTTGCTTGGTGTGGTAACTAGTCTTTTCTTTCCGGTTGGTTTTGTTGTTGTTGTTTTGGCTTTTTAAAATCAGAAGTGCCTGTAACTGGAATCCTATGCCTGCCCCACAATTGGATGTTGGGAGCAGATCATTCGTTTTCTAATTTCGTAAGTCCACAGATGGAGAGAAATTGTGCCCCAGGTTGGCGTATGCTCAGAGTCTCCTGCTTACACCTAAGCAGGTGATGGAGCCGATGAGATTTAAAATGAGATTCTTGGACTCTGAGTTGATGCTGTAAGAGGTTGAAACTTTCCGGGATGGCGTGGATGTCCTTTGCAAGTGGGACAGTTGTGACCCTTTCAGGGGCAGGCAGTGGGCTGTGGTAGACAGAATCATGGGTCCCCAAAGATATCCACCTTTGAAACCCAGAACCTTGAGAAAGTGTTCTCTTTTATGACAGAGGGACTTTGACGATATGATTACGTGAAGAATCTTCCCATGCTGAGATAGGAAGTGTACCCTGAATTATCCGGGGACCCAATGTAACCTCAGGGGTCCTTAGAGGGAAGTAGGAGGGTCAGAGCGGAAGCAGTGATGGTGTGGGCAGAGTTCAAGGTGACATGGCCATGAGCCAAGGGATGCAGGCAGCTTCCAGAATTTGGAAAAGGCAAGATTCTACCCAAGAGCCCTCAGAGGGAAGTTCTTGGAAGCCCCACTGGCCCTTTGTGGACTCCTGGCCTCCAGAACGCGACGATAATAGATTCCCATTGCTTTTAGGTTGTGATGCCTTCTTACAGCAACAGTAGGAACCTAATGTAGCCCGAGCACCAGACCTTCTGCTGCACTTGGTATCTTGTTAATGTTCTCAGCAGCCCTGTAGAACATGGCCATCCTTGTCCCCACCATGTGACTCTGGAAACGGGAGCCTTGAGAGTTCAGAGAGCTTGCCTAAAACGATGGAGCTTATAGGTGGTGGGGCTGGGGTTTAACCCCACTTCCCACTGATTTCAGCATTTACGGCCTAGGTCCTGAATGATAAATGCTGAGGGACGTGAGGGGCATACACAGGCAGGCTGGAAGGCCGTGAGGACTGAGTTCATTGGGAGGCTTTACACAGGGTGTGTATGGTGCTCCGTGGGAAGTGGTAGAGCAGAGGTCTAAGGGCGCTGGGGTCACATCGCCAGGCTCAGACCCAGCTTGGCTACGTTTACCGGCCAGGTGACCTTTTACCTCTCTGGCCTCGGTCTGTCCACCTCTAAACGGGGAAGCCAGTAGTATCTGTCTTATAGGGATGTGGGGCTTAAAAGGGAAAAACGTGGGTACAATGCCTAGCGCAGTGCTTGGCACATAATAAAAATAATAATAACAACGCTGGTAGTGGTGGTAATAAGAAAACAACAGACTCTTATCATAACGATGACGAATTACGCTCCTGTTACAGAATTCTCAGCAAAGTGGTATTGGGGGAAAGAACACAGGTTCATGGCGGGCAAGGGGTACTTGCATGTAACAAAGGGGAAGGCGAGTTCCCCAAGCCTTGGCAAATGCCACGTTCCCCACTCTGCCGTGTACATCGGGTATTCTCTTTGGACTCATTTCTCTGTTCGGCCACTTCTCCCAGGGAGTCTTCCCTGACCTTGGCTGGAGTACATGCCCTTGCTCTGTGGGCTTATGCCAGGACCTACTTTCCTACCCAGTGTTGTCAGTGTGCTTGGAGCCTCCCCCAGGGCCGTGGAAACTCCCTGAGGGTACAGCTTCCCTCAGTCTCTCCTGTATGGCTCTGTACGTGGGTTTTTTTTTTTTTTTTTTTAATTGAATGAGTGGCAGGATGAGACCTGAGCGATGCCAGGCAGGGCCCCTCAGCTTCCCACTTCCCCATGAATTTCCCCAGAGTTGGTTTGCTTTTCCTTTTGTGACTAAGAGCACCCCAGGGAGAGGCGTGGACACAGACCCCAAGAGATGCGTCTGGTTGCTTAGCACCTCCACGGCCCTTCACCACGACAGCCCACTCTCTCCTTGTTCCTGGCCTCGTTAAAACCTGTTCTCCTACCAGCCTCCGTGTTTAATATTTATTGATCGCCCACAGCATGCAGGCTGGTCAATAAGTGTGTTTGGGAGCCTCTCTCCATGCCTTCTCCATCTGCTCCGGTCGCTTCTTTCATCCCCCAGCTCTTGCAACCTTGTAGACGTGCCTCGGTTTGTTTTTTTTTTTTTCCCACCTGCACCTTTCTACCTGAGGTCCCAGCCGTAGAGGCTGAAGTCCCGTTTCATTTGTCTCCTGAGCCTTGAGGGCCGTGGTTTTTATAGAGCAGCCTCCTTCGCTCTCATTCCTTAGTCCCCACACTTCTCGGCAGTGCTGGCGGAGCTGGAGCCCAGGATTGGCCAGATCCCCGGTAGCGGTAGCGATGCCTGTGTTCATAGCATCTCTATTAGCATAATCCTTTTGACTCCCCCAGCTGTTTGCTTTCCCGGGGATCTGCCAGGGCCACACTGCTCCCGAACTTCCTTAATGAAGTTGTGACAGTGGGTGGCTGGAGACAGGAAGTCAGAGGAGAAGGGGAGAGTCCCTTGGGTTATCTCTCTGTTACTCAATATTGTTGAATTGGAGCCTCAACATTCCATCACGTGATGTTTGGATGCTGGGAGGGGAGTTAAATATAGAATTCCTCCTTTTGGCATTTCAGAAGGTTTATATAATGTCCTGTTCCTTTTGACAGCGGGGGAGGAGAAGGGGGGAGGAAGCGGATAGGATGGCTCGGAAGATGGGTCTGTGTCCAGAGCTCCATTCAAAGCAAAGTCTACTCAGCAGCCTGACCCATCTGCCTACTCAGGGGATGTTCGGTGAATCATGTTTGCAAAGACGCAGGTGCCCTTTTGAGCCCAAGGATCTGCTCAGCTCGAAAATTCTATTAATTCTATGATTCTACAAGTAGCCCTCACAAGAGTGGGTGCTGAAAATAGATCAGCCACGTGGCATGCCCTGAATTTGCCTGGGTTACCGATTTGATTTCTCCCTTCAGGTCCTCTCTGAACCTGGGTTGGATATTCTGCTTGTTTTGCCATTTGGATTTTGCCCCAGGGAGCAGTGTTCAAACCCTGCCTCCATCATGTCCCGGCTGTGTGACCTTGAACGAATTTCTGGGCTTTTCTGAGTCTCATTTCTTACTGAGTCAGTCCCCAAATCTAGTCCTTCTACCTTTCCTGTCTGAGTAGCCGTAAAACTGCAGTTCCTTAAGCCACATCCTATGGCAGCAACATCTTCAAGGGGTCTCCGCTTCCAGCCTCGATGCCCTGTGATCAACGCATGACCTGGCTGCTTGTGTGATTAAGAACGATAACAACAAAATCCATAAACCCAATCACATTAATCCTTACTGAAACTTTCCCACAGCTTTCTGTTTTACCAAGAATTAAAATCAATTACTCACCACGGCCTAGAAAGCCTGCTGTAATCTCCTGATCACATACTAGACCAATTCCTACCCTCCTTTCCCCTATTCCTTTTCATCTTCCTGGAACAATCCTACCACCTACCTCAGGGCCTTTGCACTTGCTGTTTCCTCTGCCGGGATGTTGTTCCCCCAGATCTTGGTTAGCTTCTTCTCATCATTCAGGTTTTAGCTCCAATGTTGCTGCTTCTGACAGGCCTTTCTTGGTCACTTAAGTTCAGGAGCTCTCCTCCTTCAGCATGATATGTTATCAGCTCTGTTTTTTTCCTAGCATCGGTCTTTCAAAACATTATTCTGTTTATATTTTTATCTGACTCTATTAGAATGTGTGTCCTTTGAGACCAGGGAGATTACTTGTCTTGGTCATGTGTGTATCTCTACATCCTTTATTTGAAGAAGAGAGTTGTGCACATAGTAGGTGCTTAATAAGTATCTGCTTAATGAATGGATAAAGAGTGAACACAGAGATGAAATAAAAGTACACACACACACTTGTTTATGCTTTGACACGGCCATAGTAAGACATGTTATGTTAGTAGCTGGGAGCCAGACTTTCCAGGCTCTCTAGCTGCCTTGGGCTGTCCTGGATCATATCATGCTCCCAGGAAACTTTTCTGCCTCTTGTGGAATAAAAACCCTGCAACTTCTCAGCTACCTGATGGGCCATTGCATCCGTGCTGCATCTGTGTCTTAGCAGACTAGCTTGGCACATGGTGCCTTTTGGAGACATTTAGCATGTAAAGATATTTATAAAGGAGGAATTCTCATCTATTTTTGCCCAGTCATCTGTCAGAGAGAGGGGGAGCGGTGAATAGCTACTCATGATTCATTCTCTTGCCTGGAGGGTGCTGCCCATCTTGATCCTGGAAGGGTGGCACACAGAGGAACAGTCTGCATTCCAAGGCTGGTTTTAATGAATGAAGCAGCCATAGTGGTGGCTTTGCCAGTCTCGACATTCTGTACGTGGGGGCTGCCCTCGATGGTTTACATTTTCCAGATGAGTGATTATCACAGCCACTGCCTTCAGAAGGTCCTTAGGAGTGGAACCGCAAAGTTGGGGGAGGGGTGCAGTCTCCAAAACCAGCCCCATTGCTGGTACCAGTTGCAAGTTTGGGAGTCCCCAAGGCCACGCTTAGCATCGACAATTCACTGGAAGCCCACAGAACTCATTGGAAGCCGTTACGCCCATGGTTGTGTTTTATTGCAGCAGCTAAGGATCCAGACTAAAACCAACCCAGGGAAGCATGCAGGGCAGAGTCCAGGGAAGATCCAAACGCAGAGCCTCCAGTTGTCTGTTTCCTAAGGAGTCACGGACAGCGCTGCTCTTCCTGCCAAGAAGTGTGACAAGAAGCATGCAGTATAGCCAGCAGGGAAGCTTGCCTGAGCCTTGGGGCTCACAGTGTTGGCTGAGCGTGATTGACCGCCCACAGGGCTGATTTCAGTCTCCAATTGAACTGATACTATGGGACTCAGTGTCTCCACCCTACATCGCATTGTTAAACAGACTATCCAGCGTGAGCCAAGGCTCCCACGAAGACAGAAACACTCCCATCAGCCATGATATTCCAGGGGTTTTGTGAGAAGCTAGGGGAAAGTCCCGATCTCCTTTGGGCAAGATTTAATTCTTTCGTATATAAAAGGTACACCTGATATTCCTGGTATGGACTGTTGCAGATAGCAGTGGGGCCAGCCCTTTTCTTGTTCTAACACTTGAAAAGATCCATTGACTCCACAAATGGGTATTGATTGTGAGCCATGAGCCCGGCTCTTAGCTAGTTGCTAGGGATACAGTGGGGAAAAGACACAGTTCAAACCGTCAAAGGCTGGGGAGACAGATGGGTAAACAGGCAATTATACTGAAACAGAATTATACAATAATGGTGCTAGAAATGATTCTAAGGCTTCTTGGTGGAAGGGTGCTATTTCAGCCTGGTTGATGGTGGAGGAAAGGCTGTGATGGCTAAGCTGAGATTGGACCCACGACTAGAAGGTGGCCAACCCAGGTGGTGTGTGGGGGTGGGAGGTGGTGTTGAGGTAGAGGAAGACCGCTGTGAAGGTACGGGGGTGGGAAAGGACGTGATGAGCATGAGACGTTCTACATTTTTTTGGATGCTACAGCTCACAGGTGATTCATACTCAGCGGATGGTCAGTAAGCACCATCGAAGATTCCTCCATCTTGTACCAGTGCAATTGGATTTTGAAACCAAGAAAATGGGGTTTCTGTGAGGGATTCTTGGCCCTGTTGTTGTTAGGATGTCTTCTGGGCAAAAAAGGGATTAGAGGTGAATATAAGGGGTTGAGCGGAACAGATGAGGTGAGCTGTGGTTTTCACTGATGTTGGGCATCACCGAGCCATCAAGAAATTGTCCTTGGTCTGTGGTGACCTTAGGACTTCAGAGTGTGACTTGGACGTTTCCCAGGTCTGGTCATAGACTCTACAAAGGAGGAAAAGAGTAGATTGTTGCTGTGGGCCACAGCGTTGTTTATAAAAACAAAGGATTTCTGAGCCGTCTTGGGCATGGGAGCAGGTAATTCATGGAGATTCTAAAACCATATTTCTTTAAAAAATTTTGATTTAAGTTTTAGGTAGTTAACATACAAGGCAATGTTGGTTTCTGGAAAAGAATTCAGTGATTCATCACTTAAGTACAATACCCAGCGTGCATCATCACAAGTGCCCTCCGTAATACCCATCACGCATCTAGCCCATCCCCTACCCACATCCCTCCATCAATCCTCAGGTGGTTCTCTATAGGTGAGAGTCTCTTATGGCTTGTTTTCCTCTCTCCTTTTTTACTTTTCCCCCTTCCCATGCGTTCATCTGTTTTCTTTCTTAAGTTCCACGTGTGAGTGAGAGCATAGGGTATTTATCTTTCTCTGATTGACTTATTTCACTTAGCATAATACACTCTGGCTCCATCCATGTCATTGCAAATGGCACGATTGCAGTCTTTTTTTTTTTTTTTTTAAGATTTTATTTATTTATTTGAGAGAAGGAAAAGGAGAGAGCAGGGTAAGGGGCAGAGGGAGAAGCAGACTCCCTACTGAGCAGGAAGCCTGATATGGGGCTCGATCCTGGGACCCTGAAATCATGTCCTGAGCCAAAGGCAGATGTTTGAGCCACCCAGGTGCCCCGATTTCATTCTTTTTGATGGCTGAGTAATACTCCATTATGTGTATGTGTGTGTGTGTGTGTGTGCGTGTGTGTATATATGAATGTATATACGTTCCACATCTTCTATATCCATTCATCAGTC
Organism: Ursus arctos; assembly: GCF_023065955.2. NCBI lineage: Eukaryota > Metazoa > Chordata > Mammalia > Carnivora > Ursidae > Ursus > Ursus arctos. Next base: position 73,650,311 of record NW_026622874.1, on the reverse strand, counting down.
AATGAACATTTGGGCTTTCTCCATAGTTTGGCTCTTGTTGATAAAGCTTCTATAAACATCAGCATGCATGTATCCCTTCGAATTTGTATTTTTGTATCCTTTAGGTAAATACTTTATAGTGCAATTGCTGGATCATAGGGTAGTTCTATTTTTAACATTTTGAGGAACTTCCATACTGTTCTCCAGAGTGGCTGCACCAGTTTGCATTCCTACCAACAGTGTGAGTGTTTCCCTTTCTCCATATCCTCACCAATACCTGTTGTTTCTTATGTTGTTGTTGTTGTTTTTAAAGATTTTATTTATTTATTTAAGAGAGAGAAAGTGGGAGAGAAAGCATGAGGGGGGGGGAAGGTCAGAGGGAGAAGCCGACTCCCCGATGAGTGGGGAGCCCAATGTGAGACTCGATCCTGGGACTCCAGGATCATGACCCAAACCAAAGGCAAGACGCCCAACCTACTGAGCCATCCAGGTGCCCTCTTATGTTGTTAATTTTAGCCACTCTGACAGGTGTGAGATGATATCTCATTGTGGTTTTGATTTGTATTTCCCTGATGATGGGTGATTATCATATTTCAAACAAGTTATTTTTTTGGCAGAATTAGATGGCTGCTTTGTGGTCCTTTCGGAGAGTTCATGATGCCATGAAAAATCAATAGAAACCAAACAGGAAGGAAAAAAGTTGGCAATATTGTCCAAAGGGTTAGTATTGTTTATACACAAAGCTTACCTACAAATGAAGAAAAAGGCAAATGTGCCAAATGAAAAAGAGGCCAGGAAAATGAATAAGCAGTTAGGGTAGTTGGAAGGGATTTTCTCCCCCGCTTTTGTACCTCATTTTGGTGGGAAGCGGGGTAGGAGAGGGAGGTCCGGGCCCCCCACTCTGCGGTCTGGCAGCTTCCTTTCCCTCCTCTTGCCTCCCACTGCCTGCCCCCTGGTTCCCAGCAGGTGTCTGTGTGTCAGACCTCCTTCTGTTCTGAGTGGGAGAGAACTCTCTGTACTCCAGTGAGCTGAGGACAGGGAAAAACTCGCCTTCAGGCCTCCTCCTACCCCAGCCTCTTCCCTTAGGCCTGCTCCCTGCAGGATGCCTGAGTTTCTTGGCAGAGGAAGAAGGTGCCCTCCCTCTGTTTTCCCTGGGTGCCCGAAACATCACAGTAGTGGGTAAGGCATTGCCGCTTTGCCATTGACGACCCAGCCTCGGGTAACAGACCTAGGGCTGAGCTGAACAGCCAGGGGCCGGGGGACCTGGGGAGCCCTGCTTCCTTCTGGCTTTTCATGGCGTGGGGATTAGATTTTAGCTCCTGCGCTTTGCTCTGAGCTTTCTGAGTCACCGGAGGAGAATCTCCGCAGCTCCCCGTCATGTCTGGGATTTGTGTAATTGAGGAGGCTGCCAGGACAATTTACGGCAGGATTTACTTACTCCATAGGGGTGCGGAGCCCGTGATGGAGGGATGGTCAGCGCACATTTGCTCAGCACCTTCTCCCAGAGCTCTCACTTGCCAAACAGGCGCTGGGGGCAGATCTGTCCAGTGCCTCCTGGGACTTCCAAATGTACTTTCCTTCTCCTGCTCTTTTGCATTGAATGCAAAAGGCTTTAAGAAATTCCATCCCCGGATGGTGTCCCTAGGGTCAAGGACTTTCAATTTCTAGAGGGAGGTAGAAGTGGGGTTGTTCGTTTGTTTGTCTTTAAAGTAGGTTCCACGTCCAGGGTGGAGCCCAATGCGGGGCTCAAACTCATGACCCTGAGATCAAGACCTGAGCCAAGGTCAAGAGACGGACACTTAACCTACCACCTGAGCCACCCAGGCGCCCTGGAGGTAGAGGCTTTTAGAAGACAAGGCAGATCCCATGGTTTCAGGCCACTGTGGGACTTGATTTTTGCAGTGTTCAAACTGTGGGTTCGTAGGACAGATGTGTGGCATTCTTCTGTTTAAAACCTGCTTTAGGCTTTGTTTCCTACCATCCTTCTCCTCCTTTCTAACCCTAGGGCCTTTGCATTCACTCTTTCCTCTGCCCAGAATGTTCTTCCACTACTTTTCACCTGACTGGTTCCTTCCCATCCTTCAAGACTCATCCTTTCCCTGTCTTGTTTCAGTGTCTTTCCCCCAAGAGGCTCTGCATGCCAGTTCTGCTAACTCTTCTCTTAGGAGCGCTGTACCACAACTCTGACTCCTGTCTGTTCCTTTCTGTGGTTCTGTCTCCTCCGTGACATGGGTACTCCTTGAGGATGATGCCTCTGCCTCGTTCACCGTTGGATGTCTGGTAGAGTAGCTGGCACATGGACCAACTTGAAATTATTATGAATGCGTGGTAACTCTCCAGAAAAACAATTGCAAGGGCCTCTTTCCTGCCCTCTCTCAGCTCAGTCACGCCTGGGTCACAGGGAAAAGCCACTCCCATCCACTCATTTCAGGACCCCTGTATCTAAGGTCACAGAAAAGCTCTGCACCCAAGCACTGAGCAGTCCTGTCCCCGTCTGTCCTTCTTGTCAGGTGGGCAAATAGCTTCTGCCTGTCTTGGATGGACAGAGCCATCCAGGCCGTGTGTCCAGTTCTGGTGGTTTCCTCCCCTGTTGGTCATTGTGCACATGGGGTTTCAGTGGCAGGGTATTACCAGCCTCCAGTCATTGAGTGTCTACTGCCCGTGGGGCAGGCGCTTTGCCTGCATCGTCCCTGTTCCTCCTAGCATCCCTGTATGGTAACCTGACCACCCCCATCTCACAGGGGAGGAAATTGAAGCTGCCAGACGTTCATTTGCACAGGGTGTTGCCCGACTCCAAAACCCATGCTCCTTGTCCACTCCGTGGTGTGGCCCAGCTTGTGGAAGACGGACAAACACACACACACACACACACACACACACACACACACACACACACAGCCCTCCCCAACTAGGATACTGTTATGAGCTGGCAGCACCTTCCTTTGCAAAAAGATGAAGCTGGTGGCTTGAGTTGTGAGGGTCAGAAACTTTCAGTTTCACTTCTCTGCCTCTGGGACTCCCCTGATTCCCTTCGGCTGGAATGAGAGGACCCAAGGGGACTGGGAGCAGATGCCAGAGCTGCAGCAGCCTGCATCCAGGGTGCCTACTGGGGGCCACGCGCCGGCTTGAGTGCTTTACACGAATTGCTCGCTTGAATCTTTGTGGAGCTCTCTGTTTGCTGTTATGTTGAGCACCATTCTGCCAAAGAGGAAAACGAGGCAAAAGGAGGTTTAGAAAGGGTGAGCAGCAGAGGCAGGCTCTAAACTCAGGTAGTCTGATTTCAGAGCTCTCAGGCTCAACCACCACGTACCTACTAGCTAAGTAGACCTCCCAGGCCCTAACCCCTCAAGATGTGATCCACGGACTGGCAGCCCTGGGAGCGTGTTAGAAAGGCCACATCTCAAGCCTTGTGCTGTATCAGCTGGGTCAGAATCTGCATTTTTAGCAAGTCCCCAGTGGTGATCCGTGTGCCGGTAACATCGCAGATGCACCGCCCCAGAAGCCATGGGACTATGACGTAAGCAGGGCCTTAATGAAGTCCAGAGCTGGAGGTTTAGGGCATGTGGGCTGTTGGAGACAGCTTGTGAGTTCGGTGTCTTACAAATGATGGCATTAACGAGTAGTCGCCTCCTTTGCTCAAGGGATGAGGGATGACAAATTAATTTAGTACCTTCACCAAAAATAAAAGCAAGTTGAACTTGCAGAGTTGATCCAAGGCTTAAAAAGAATAAAAGGAGGCTGCCGTAGTCTGCAGGACACTCTTGAAACAGTGTTACATCCAAGTCACCGGGGAGCCCCTTAGCTAGGATGGCTGCAGGCGCCCGGATTGGTGGTGAATTTCTGGCAAACCGAATCCCCACGGACTGGAAAGGTAACCATCACATTAGGTCTGCCTGTGACTCACACATCTGCAAATGTGGTGAGCCCAAAAGGAGCTTTTGATCCGAAAGAAACTGGCTCCATCTTATTGTGTTGGGAGAAATACTTTGATTTCCTTCTTTGCTTCAGAACACTGGCACTGTGAGCTATAGATTTAATCACCATCAGTGGGCAGTCTCTGAGCTCCAAGTTCTTTATTTCATTAGGTCCTTCTAGATGCTTTGAGACACCTGCACCCTTACATGCAAGGAGAGGGTTTTTGTTTTTTGTTTTTTGTTAATCTTTTCCAATCTATAAATGCCCCAGAGACTGTGAGGCCATGTGAACTTTACCAATGATGTATGTGGTCAAAAGAATGGGTGGTTTGCGTAGAGGATGATTCAACTCAACTCAAGGCACCTTAGTTTTGGGGAGGGACTGTGCTGACCCTGCAGCCAGCAGGGGACCCTAGCAAGGTCAGTGCCATTTCCATATTGCTTGGCTGTTTCCTTTCATCTTGCCAAGTTACATTTAGCGTGTTCTTCATCTAATTCCTTTCTCAAAATTTTAACGCTCTTTTTTTTTTTTTTTTTTTTTTTTTTTTTTTTTTTAGGGACAAAAAGAGTCTTTTAGGAAATAAGTATCAGGAAAGTAATCAAAGCAGAAACTTTCTGGGAGGAATCTGACAGCAGCATGTCTTTAATGACCTTCAAGAAGATCACATGCTCCAGGCAATTACAGGATTTGGGAGAAAATAGCTCGTTCTGAATAGCCTAACCTGCTGCAATGTTCACTTTGCAGAGGCCCCCTGCTCCCCCCACCCCTTGTAGCTTCTTTACCAAGAATCTCCTGAAAGAGATTTCACTTGGATTAATACTCTTCCAGCTTTAACAAACTGCAAAGGGGACAGCCGATGCTAAAAAGGGGACCTTTAGCCGGGTGCCAGGTTTCTGAGCTTTTTGGCTCTGGCTGCAGGAGGTGCATAATGCATTCTGACTCGAAGCCAAATGTTATTAGGGGGTTTAGCCACTTAAGCTCTTGAGTATGGGTGCAGCTGGAAAAGTTACCTATTCATCAGTAGGTTACCAATTTTACAGCTGGTCGTGCCCAGAAAGAAAAGGTGTTGAATGAACTGCAGCCGGACCCGTGCCCCTGGATGACCTATGTAGGCCCCCTCTGACTCGAAGCCTGTGGAAAGGGTGCTCAGGAGCCTGGAAACAACTTTTCACTTTCTTTTAATTAAACCATGCTTCCCTCTTGTTTGCAGGGCCATGGGAGATCTTACGCACATTGTGCTTTGTTCCCCCTCTCTTTTTTGCGTGACTGTATTCCTTTTATTTGAAATCTTTCATACTGAGTCAAATTAGCCAAGGCCAGTGCTGTATCAGTGTCAAAAGTTTTAACATTTGCTCAATCTCCTTTTCCCAGGGAAGGTAGGTTTTCTCCATGTTTGCCTGGGTGCTTTGCTCTGAGTCACAGTTTAGAGAAACCCCCACGTTCCTGTGCAATGAAAGAAAATGCATGATGATTTCAACTCAGGCGGAGTGGCCTGGAAACTCTCGATGTGCGGGGGGGACTGAGCCAGTGCCTTTGCTTGCGTTGGTGTTATGGAAATCGATGAGCTTGTGCCTTTGCGTCCCCGAGTACTAGAGAGTTGCCTGATTGCCATGGTCGCAGAGACCCAGAACAAGAGCCTCTGTTGTGACTCCAGAGGAGGAAGCTAGCTGTGGGGTCATCTCAGTGTAATCCTGGGAAGCCCATCTTCTTCCCCTTCACTGCCGCTGAGCCTGATGACCAGGACTTAGGATCCTCTAAAAAGGTGTCTTTCCTGGGGCCTGGGCGCCTCAGTCGGTTATGTGTCAGACTCTAGGTTTCGGCTCAGGTCATGATCTCAGGGTCCTGGGATCAAGTCCCACTTTGGGCTCCGTGTTCAGCAGGGAGTCTGCTTCTCCCTCTCCCTCTGCTCCTCCCCCCACTCACATGCCCCCCCCCCCATTCTCAAATAATACATAAAATCTTTATTTTTTTATTTTTTATTTTTTTTAAAGGTTTTATTTATTTATGTGGCAGAGAGACAGCCAGCGAGAGAGGGAACACAAGCAGGGGGAGTGGGAGAGGCAGAAGCAGGCTCCCGGCGGAGGAGCCTGATGTGGGGCTCGATTCCGGAATGCCGGGATCACGCCCTGAGCCGAAGGCAGACGCTTAAGGACTGTGCCACCCAGGCGCCCCTGGTCTCTAGTTTTCTTATCAAGGCTTCGTCTGGTTTTGAATTTAGAGTAACACTAGCTTCATAAAATGAATTGGGAAGTGTATCTCCTCTCCGCTAGTTTATGCAATATTTTGTGTAGGATTGTTTTTGTCCGCCCCCCCCCCCCCATGGGGTTGTGGGATATAGGTGAGGTTCAGTGGGATGGAGTCCGGAGCCCACGACCAAGAAAGAATTCTTGAGACGTCTTTGGTCCAAAATTGGTGGTTTATTAAAGCACAGGGACAGGACCCGTGGGCAGAAAGAGCTGCTGCACCTGGATTGTGAGGGGTGGCTGATTATATAGCATGGGGTTGGGGGGGGGGTAAGGAAAAAGGAAGGTTGACAAAATACTTTCATATGTTAGAGAAGACTCACAGGACACCGGAGGCCTTGCCATTGTCAAGTTAAGGTTGTTTTTCCCTCTAGCAAGGAATTAACATTAAGTCAGTTGGGAACTTCCTGGAGGCTGCAGATTGTACGGACATTTAATTGTATCTACATTCCCTTCCGGAAGCTAGGTTATTGGTAGAAATGCTTCGTTCTTGTAAACTGCTAAGACATTTGTAAACTGAGGGAGACTTAAGTCTTGCAGGATTGTGGTATCTATAGGTTTAACTATGTCTTTGTCCTTTAGGGCAGCCAGGAGTGCCTGAGGAATGTCACATACACCCCACGGGGGGGTGGAGGGGTTGCGGGGTGTCAGTTTCCGCTTTGTCCTCAGCTTGCCTTCTGTTCCCTCATCACCCCCTCTCTCTTAAATGTTTGATAAAAATTCAGGGAAGACATCTGGGATTGAAGTTTTCTTTGTGGAAATGTTTTATTACTTTTTAATTAATTTATTTTTTAAGATTTTATTTATCTGAGAGAGAGAGCGCACAAGCAGGGGGAGCAGCAGAGGGAGAAGGAGAAGCAGGCTCCAGCATGGCTGGATCCCAGGACCCCGAGATCATGACCTAAGCCAAAGGCAGCCACCCAACCGAGCCACCCAGGTGCTCGGGAATATTTTAAATTATGAATTCGATTTTTAAAATTGTGTAGGGCTGTTCAGCTTTTCTGTTTCTTCTTGGGAGAGTTTTGGCAATTTATGATTGAGATATCATGATTTACAATAAGAAATACAGCTTTGGAGGCGCCTGGGTGGCTCAGTCATTAAGCGTCTGCCTTCGGCTCAGGTCATGATCCCAGGGTCCTCGGATGGAGCCCCATGTCGGGCTCCCTGCTCGGTGCGGAGCCTGCTTCTCCCGCTTCCCCTGCTTGTGTTCATGTTTTTTCTCTCTCTCTCTCTCTCTCTCTCACTCACTGTCTCTGTCAAATAAATAAAATGTTAAAAAAAAAAAAAAAAAGAAATACAGTTTTGGCCTTTGACCCCATTCCTAGAACAGAGCTCCTAAAGCCCTTGGAATTTTCTAAGTGTTGTGATAAATATGTCTTTAGTTATGTTAATCAAGTGACCTTTGGAAAGTACTGGCAGGAGTTGGGGGGTGGGTAGGATGGTTGCCGTGGAGCCAGCCTTGTGATTGGAGGGTTGGAACTTTCTGTCCCATTTCCGCCCCCCCAACTCTTGGGGAGGGGAAAGGGGGATGGAGGTTGAATCAGTTATCAGTGACCAGCGATTTAATCAGTTGTGCCTGTGTAATGAAGCCTCCATAAAAAATGCCAGAGACCTTCCAGGTCAGTGAAATCATGGAGATTCCAGGAGAGGCATGCCTGGAGAGTGTATGAAAGCTCTGCACTCTTTCCCCAGATCTTGCCCTATGCTTCTTTCTCTTTCATCTGGCTGTTCCTGAGTTACATCCGTTGTAAAGAACTGAACCGGCAGTCTGAATTCCGTCAGCCCCTCTGGCAAGTTAATCAAAGGAGGGAGGAGGTTGTGGGAACCTCTGATTTATAGTCAGTTGGTTGAAGCACAGGTGACAACCTGGACTTGTGACAGGTGTCTGAAGGGGTGGGGGCAGTTGTGTGGGGCCCAGACCTTTACTTGTGGAACCGGATGCAGTTTCCAGGTAGGCAGAGGTAAAATTGAGTTGAATTGAATTTAATTCTCAGACACTCTACTGGTAACCAAGAATTGCTTTTTGAAGTGGGGACCCCACCCCTCCCAAACACGTTGAAATTGCTCTTGGAACACCAGAAGAGCCGTCTTTCAAAAAATTTGCCCGTTTCATCTGGGTTGTCAGAATATTCCGAGTTGTTCATAATATTCCTTTGTTATCCCTTTAATATCTGAAAGGTCTGTAGTGATGTCTCCTATTTTCGCTGCTTTCTGCTCTCTTTTTTCCTTGACCAATCTAAGTATCAGCTTTGTTGATTTTTTTTTTTTTTCAAAGAACCATTTTTGGGTTTCATTGCTATTTTTCTTTATTTTTCATTTACTTCTCTGCCTATATGTCTTTTCAGAAGAATGTTTCCATTCTGCCTAAAATGGCATGTGTAATTGTTTTTTCATTTGCTCATCGTCTGTTCGTTGTGTGCCTTCCTTGCGGTTATGTAATTTTCATATATTCATGAACAGTTATGTTTCTGCACAACATGCTAATGTGCATTGCTGATTTCCAAACATGCAGGGGAGTTTCCGATTGTGTTGGAATAGCACTATTTATGGTGGTTAAGAATATAGGCTCTAGTGTTGGCCAATCTGGACTTGAATCCGGGCTCCACCGTTCACTAGATGTGTAACCTTAGGCACAGAAGTTGGTCAACCTCGCTGGGCCTCAGTTTTTGTATCTGGAAAGTGGAGATACAATGGTGCTTATTTCGCGGAGTTGTGGGAGATATAGGAGTTAATGTGTTTTCAGCACAGTACCTGGTACACAGTAAGAGCTTAATAAATGCAAGCTGCCTTTATTTATTTATGTATTTTTCTATCTATCTATCTTTGAGAGAGAGAGCACGCGCTCACGCACGGGAGAGCAGGGAGAGCACGTGATGGGGGGAGGGGCAGGGGGAGAAGGAGAGAATCTCAGGCAGATTCTCTCATGAGCACAGAGACGGACCCTGCGGCTGGATCCCAGGATCCTGAGATCATGACCTGAGCTAAAATCGAGAGTCGGAAGCTTAACTGACTAAGCCACCCAGGCGCCCCAAGCTGCCTTTTTCAAAAAGCTCTTTCGGAGGCATCTTGCAGGATAAAGTTTTGTGGAAAACATTTTGGGAAGTTGATTTTTGGCCTGAATGTTTATGATTTTTGACAAAAATGGCATGTGATCTCTGAATCACTGCTGCTGAAAGCTTACACCTGGAGGAGCCCAGTGGGCCACCCAGAGCATGCCAGCCTGGTGCGGTCTGGGAATCTCATGGCTCCTGTGACAAGCCACAGGTACAGTCACTCCCATCTCACAGAACGCTAATGCCGAGAATTCTGCGTGGCAGCGTGGGTTACAAATGGTGTGAATCACAAAGTCCTCTCGCGTGGATTCTGATCCCTTTGGAGAGGAGGGCTGTTCCCTGTGACAGTGGAGAGCACTGGCTTTGTGAGCTGGGGGCCTGGGGTGGGAGTCCTGTCTCTGCCAGCTTGCCGGCTGTGTGACCTTGGGGGCAACCACTTAACCTCTCTGAGCCCCAGTTTTCTCTTCTTTAAAATGATGTCATACACAGAGTGCTTCACCATGGGGTTGTTGGGAGACCTGCATGAGACCTGCATAAGGGGGGCCTAGTCCAGCGTCTGGCTGTATGGGTGGAGCCCTCCCTCAGACTCCATCCCCAAGGGCATCAGCCCTTCCCACCAGAAGATAAATGTCATCGTGGCAGATGCTTGCCATGTTTTGCCCACCTCTATATCCCCACCACCTACAGCAGTGTGCTCAGAGAGCTGGCACAAGCACTTGTGAAATGGATTCTTCTGGTTGTTTCTGAAGCCTGTGCTCCAACTTCAGTGCCCTGAAGCTCGGCAGGTAAATAGTAGCCTCAGAACCGAGCCCTCCGTCATCTTCACTGGCCCCTTCTTGTCTCAGGTGAGCTGCTCATTTTCCTCTCAAGAATCTTCTAGACTGCTGGGATCCCTGCGTAGGGATAGGAACTTCGGGGGATCTTGGAAACCCCGGAAGAAGAATTCCCTTCCATCTTCCTCCAGCCCGGGGTGTGCGACTTCCAGACGTGGCGCTGTGCTGTTTGCTAACCTGGCCTGGCAGGAGCACCGGCATTTTCCTCAAGGCTGCAGGACTCAGTGATAAAAAGTAAAAACAGACTCAGCAGGATCCTGGAAGTATTCTCCATGCAACCACCTGCCGTGAATTTCAAGTTGGCTCCTGGCAGTTTCCACCCAGAGCTGAGGAAAGAGTTTGTATGTGTCATGCTCTCAGGGAAGGGGGGCTGCTGCTGCTGTTCCTGCCCCACGGTCTCCTTTGGGGCAAGCAGACCCATTTTGCTGTTCTCCATCTTCCTACACTTAAGTGTACCGTTCTCTAGTAGAAGGAGCGGGGGATGGAAACAGTGCTATAGACACTGTGCTGACATCTGCCACCGGGCCTTCCACGTGCAGAACGAACTTTCCTCCGTGGGCTTAGGATTGTGGCACACATGCTTGGTTCAGTGTCCCTTCGCTAGGGAAGTCTGGTCCCCATCGTACACCTGCTCACGCCCCCCTGCACCATGCTGTCTAGCTTCATGATGTTCCTTTAGGGGGAGAGTTTGGGGGACATCTCTTATTCCTTCACATTTGCTCATCTAACAGACATCACGTGGGCATCTTCTTGGGGTCAGGCTGCTTCCAGACACCGAGGATTCAGAAACAAACTAGCCGCACTCCTGCCCTCAAGGACCTTGGAGTCAGCCCCAGAGCAGGGCGCTGCAGACCGTCTCCCATGTGTAGGCGTGGCCAGCATGGCTGTGGTAACGTGGTGGCATTTGGGAGATGTGTCTTACTTTTATTTATTTAATTTTTTTTTTAAAAGATTTTATTTATTTATTCGACAGAGATAGAGACAGCCAGCGAGAGAGGGAACACAAGCAGGGGGAGTGGGAGAGGAAGAAGCAGGCTCATAGCGAAGGAGCCTGACATGGGGCTCGATCCCATCACGCCGGGATCACGCCCTGAGCCGAAGGCAGACGCCTAACTGCTGTGCCACCCAGGCGCCCCTCAAAAAAAAATTTTTTTTTTAAAAGGAGTTTAGAAAAAACAGAAAACCCCACACCAAAAAAATATTCCCATTAATTTCTTTCTCTGGACCGCTCATGATCTTGGGTGTTTTAGATGGGGATGGATGCTCGCCTCACTTTACAGGCAGAGCTCTTGTGAGTGCAGGTCTTTCTCCAGTCATAATTCTACATGTACCAGGTGGCTAGAGAAAAAATTTTAACACAGTGGTCTGCTGTATAACTTTCAGCTTGCTTTATTTATTTAGGATGTCATGAGGAATTCCTGTGGCATTAAGATGACTTATGTTTATCACGTGCCGCATCTTACGGCTGGGTTCATACCCATTTAACCTACCTGCCCCCACCATTGTGATTTTTTTTTTTTTTTTTTTAAGAGAGAGCATGCCCATGAGCTGGGAGAGGGAGCAGAAGGAGAGAATCTTAAGCAGACTCCTGCTGAGTGCAGAGCCCCACACGGAGTTCGATCTCACGACCCTGAGATCACGAACTGAGCCAAAACCAAGAGTTGGATGCTCGAGCGACTGAGCCACCTGGGTGCTAATAATTCTCTCTGGAGGATTAGCTTCAAGTTTTAACTGTTGTGGTCAGCGTTGGTGGGTGAAGATCCCTAGGCCTTTTATCAGGGTTCCAGAATCTTCTTTTTTCTGGTGAACAACTTTTCCGGGCTTCATCTCCGGAAGAGTTTTTGGTTGAACCCTGGCTCCTTTGGGACCGTGACCGCGGGCTGTGGACCCGAGGCAACACTGTTTTAATCTCGGCAGAGAAGACCAAAGACTTTCTTTTTTTTTTTTTTTGGCACTTAATTAAAAGTTGACCTCAGGGGCGCCTGGGTGGCACAGCGGTGAAGCGTCTGCCTTCGGCTCAGGGCGTGATCCCGGCGTTATGGGATCGAGCCCCACATCAGGCTCCTCCGCTGGGAGCCTGCTTCTTCCTCTCCCACTCCCTCTGCTTGTGTTCCCTCTCCCGCTGGCTGTCTCTATCTCTGTCGAATAAATAAATAAAATCTTTAAAAAAAAAAAAAAAGTTGACCTCAGGCTTTTATGCCTCTTCCGTGCTCTCATACCACTGAGCGTGTGCCTCTCTTATATTACTTACCACACGGTGTTGTCTTTTCATTTTATTTTATTTTGGCTTGCCCATCAGTCTTCCTTCTCGACTCTGAGCTCACGAAGGATGTGGAAATGTGGCCCGTTTCTCTTCGCATTCCTGGCACCACCTGGAGCACCAGCTCACATAGCTGGGTCTGACGTGATGACTTGCCAGTAGCCAAGGAATCGTTTTATCGATTTTTAAGGCTGGGTATTTATTTATTTATAAGTATTCCTTGCACTTTTCCTCCAGGGACTCAGGACTCAGTGTAGAAACTTGGCATTGTTATGCGGGTGACCCAAAGCATGCAGTAACTGGAAAAAAATACCTATACACACATATATACACACACAGGGGACACCATTCCTCCCTGCAGCCAAAATCATATATATGCAAGCTCCCCAAGTAAAAGAGTACATTTCATCAAGTGAAAATTAAGTGGCATAGGAGAATTAATGTAGTGTATGTATTTATTATTTAGTTATTTCGTGAAACCATCTATCCCGGCAGTGTGTTTGGGATTCCTCTGATATTCAGGGCCCCCTGCGAGGCCCTGGGACTAACACTGAAAATACTCTGTTCTCATGCTCGTGCACCTCTCACATCTGAAATCGTTCATTGAACATGTACTTATTGAGTGTCTACTGCTGGTTGAGCTGGTGGGGTTATATCTGTAAATAAGACGGATGCAACTTACAGACTCTTCTCCACGTAGGGAAATAGAATGATAATGGCAGGAGCATTAGTGTCCTGCCGGGTTCTTGGCAAAAGAACAAAGTGGGGGGAGCCTGCGTGGCTCAGTTAAGCATCTGACTCTTGACTTCAGCTCAGGTTGTGATTTTGGTGTTGTGAGATGGAGCCCCAAGCCGGGCTCCACACTCTGCACTCAGTGAAAAGTCTGCTTGTCCCTCTCCCTCTGCTCCTTCCCCTGCTCTCTCTGTCCCTCTCTAAAATAAATAAATAAAACCTTGGAGAGAAAAAAAGAGCAAAGCGGAATACAAATTGTACAACAAAAAGTCCACCAACAAACCTCGTGTTCTGGGTTCTCTCCCCACCTGCCCACCTCCTACTCTCTTTCTTTTGGGGTTGGGAGAGGATGCAGGAAAGAGTTTCCCCAGGAGCTAAGAAAAATGAGCATCAGATTTGGTGAGATTCTTTCGGGAGCCTGAGGTTGAAATATAAATAGTTCACAGCCATGTCTGAATCTTGCTTGTGTCTATATACATAAGCTGGTTAAAAGGAAAAGTTTGAACTCAACTTTCTTACACAGCTTTTGTATTTTTGATGGAGTTGAGTCACACTTTTTTACTTACGTATTTCTGACTTTGTATCTCTGTTCATCCTTCTATTGGTCACCTGTTTTATACAGTGCAAGGTGCTAGCCATGAAGGATATGTAGGAATGCAAGACAGGAATGCAAGTCTCAGCCTTTATTGAATTTCCAGTCTCACTGGAGGGAAATACCACATAATGAAGAATGTAACAAATTATTTAATTGTAATTGCCATATTGCAGTGCATGGGCATTACAGGCGGCTATGAGAGGGTGTCTCTGTGTAGACGGTGGTGCTCAAGGAAGGCTAGACTCTCTAAGGAAGTGATGTTTGGATCATTTCTGAAGGGTAGTCAGGAGTTAGCTAGGTAAAGACATGGGTTGGAGGAGAGAGTGGCAGAGAAGCAGAGCATTTCAGCATGTGCAAAGGCCCTATGGTTGGAAGGAATGTGGTGCATTTAAAGAACTGAAGGGTCAGAATGATGATGCTGAAGATGAGGGAGTGGGAGTAGAGGAATGGAATGATGCTGGTGGCCTCTGGAGAAGCCAGGCCATGTAGGGGTAAGCCGGCTACTTTGGGGAGATCCATGAAGGTTTTATTTAGGCAGGAAACCAACATGATCACATTTTTATTCTTTTCTAAAAATATTTTTTTATTTGAGAGAGAGAGATTTGAGGGCAAGAGCAGTGAGAGGAGGGGCAGAGGGAAAGGGAGAAGCAGACTTCCTGCTGAGCAGGGAGCCCAACGCGAGGTTCCATCCCAGGACCCCAAGATCATGATCTCAGCCGAAGGCAGACACTTAACCGACTGAGCCACCCAGGCACCCTCAACATTTTTATTCTTTAAAAGATCTCTCTGGGGGCACGTGGATGGCTCAGTCAAATGTGAGCTTCTGGCTCAGGTCATGATTTCGGGGTCCTGGGATTGAGTCCCACATCTGGCTTCCCGCTCAGTGGGGAGTCTGCTTCTCCCTCTCCCTCTGCCGCTCCTCCTGCCCGTGCTCTCTCGCTCTCTTTCTGTCAAATAAATAAAAGTAAAATCTTTAAAAAAAAATAAAAGATCTCTCTGGTTGCTGGGTGGTGAATGAATTATAGGGGGACAACCATGGAAGCAGCAAGAAAGGCTAGGGTGTTACTGAGATTGTCCAGCTGAGAGATTGCAGGGAGTTGGGCCAAGAGAGAAATGAGAAAAGTGGATAGATGGATGTGAATTATATATGGGAGGCGTAGTGACTGGGCATGGGTGTGAGGGAAAGGAAAGAGGCAAGAATCCCAGAGTTTCAGCTTGGGCAGGATGGTGGTGCCATGCACGGAAGTGGGGGGTCAGTTTGAAGAGGGGGAAGTGAGGAGGGTTTTTTTGTTTTTTGTTTTTTTAAGCTGTTGGGTTGGAGGAGGCTGCAGGTTATCCTGATGGAAACGTCAGGGAAGCAGTCTAGAGCCAGGTGGCAGCTGAGCATTCTGGAAGCTTCACTGGAGGTAGATAAGATCATGCTGGCAGGGAAGGGAAGAGGGTGGTGACCTGAGCCTTGATGATGACCAATAAAGAATAAAGATTGAGTTTCTTTACTCTCCATGGCCTGCTCTTTAGGCCACAGTTCTAGAACCAGCACAGATCTGCAAAATGAAGGGACAAATGAATGAATGAATTTAATAGTTTCTTCAAACTGCTTTGTGATAAGAGAACTGTTTTTATTCTTGCTTGGTTCTGGTGGTGGTGGTGGTGGGGGATTCTTCTGCTTCTGTCTAATATATCATAGATCTCAAAGCCCCCTCACAAATATGTTTTCTTTGGCTGTGCTGATTTCTGGGTTCTGTATTTTAAGGACAGTGATAGACTGAGCTTGTTAAGAGGAGAATATCTTGGGGGGAGTGTGGGCTGCTGGAAATGGCTCCCTAGGATCACCAGTGGAAGGATAAATGTGTGTGTTTCTGGGAGTGCAGAAAAATGGGGGAGGGAGAAGATTTAGTAGCTTGCTATATCTGATTATTTGAGAGGCTTTAGATGTGTTCCATGGTGCTCTGGAATCTCAGGAAAGAAGTAGAGCCCAGAGGAGATCAAATCTGGCACAAAAAAGTACGGAGAAGAGCCGCGGGTGGACTCACGAAGTTTGGAGTTCTTCGTCTTTGGAGGGTTATCAGGCTGAATGAGCGTATGTCACAGAGGCTCGAGGGGGTGTTCTTGGGTTTGACTTGTGTATTTACAACCTTTCTGGTCCCTCTGGTTCTGTGAGGTTATCAGGACTTCTGGCAATAGTCCCATCCTATAGGTAGGTATTGCTTCAGCTGCCTCAACTAGTATCTCCTTATACCCCCCTCCCTCCAGTTCTAGAACCATGGCCATAGCGTTTCAAGAAGAAATATTCTGGAGGTTAGGTAATACCCTTGACTGTTAGAATGATGTGCAGTTGTGATTCTCTTTGGATCTATTCTGGTCTCGCCTAAGGTGGCTGAAGTGATTGATCACCGCCCTTCAGAGACTCAAATATTTTCTGTTCCGCAGAATGTCTGGAAGTTGCACGCCGACTTGTGCAAGGAGAGCCCTCCCTCTCCCCACGTGTGTTGTTTCTTTCGGCGGCAGGGATCCAGAGGCTGTGATAGGTCGGCTTACCTGGCTTGGGCTTATAGCTTTGTTAGGACTAGAGGTTCATCTTTGGACAAGTCTGTGTCCTCCCTCCTTCAGTTTCTCTGTCCTTAAACAGTGTAGCCCCTGGGAGTTAAGGCTCGGTCTCCCATGGTGAGAGCATAAGAGAAATTGTTGCACAGCATCTCCTCCACTGGTCTGTGAGCTGCTTGATGTCAAGTATCATCTGTTCCTTTCTTTCCATTGTCTGGTACTAGGTGTGGCTCAGAGTAGACAATAAATGTTTGTCACATGACACAGCAGCCAAAGCATCCATGCATGTCTATGCATGGGTGACTGTCTCAGAGAATGAGTGAAATCCCAGCAAAGGAGAGCTCAAGGACATTGGGGGAAGGATGAGAAACGTAGTCTTTGATTCTGGAGAAACCTCAGTTCGAATCCTAGCTCTACTACTTACTAGCTCTGTGACCTCAAGCAAGTTACTTAACCTCTCTGAGCCTCTGTGTCTTCAATGAAAAACTGGTGATAGGATCACCAACGACAGGAAAGTCCTGTGATGAGCAGATGAATTAAGCATGTCAAGATACCTCCCTCTGTGCCTGGAACATACTGGGTGCTCCAGAAATACCAGTTGCTAACATTATCTTTAAGATCCCCACTGTGTTGCCAGTTTTGCCTGCCGACTTTGCCTTCTCGAAGGTGACTTGATGTCCTGGAAATTAAGACTAGACTAAACTTTGAGTGGATTCCCCCAAACCTGCTAAACTCTCCCCCAAATTAGAGCAACAACAAATCCCTCTTAGGGTAGTGCTGTGTCTCCAATAGGAGATGCGGAAGGTCTTTTAGGGATGGGGTATGTTTTTTCCTTCTCCCCATCTGATTTCTCTTAGCCCGAGACTCACCCTGATTTTCAAGGCAGGGAGAGGTAAAGTAGGCTGACATGCCTGGGTTTTCCTTGCTGGAAGATTAAGCTTTTGTCCCAGGCTTATGATTAGTATCCAAAATAATGGATTGAGAGGTGTTGGCCAGAAGGGGAGAAGAACTACCTAATCATGGCCCTAAATGACCCCTGGGATTCTGGCCAAAAGGAGGGAGCCATCCGTCCTGGAACCCCAACATCTGCTATTACTCAGAAGGCTTCCTGGTAATTTGAGCCAGCTTAATTAATTAGACCGTTCTCTTTTATAGCTCTTGGAGTTTTTAATCTTTTGAGCGAGCAGACAGCACTGAGGTCCCCTTGTTCTGTTCTGTGCTTTTCATGTGGTAGCAGTTCGTTTCCCTTCTCCCCAAGGGGGGCCCGTTGCCTCCTCCAGGAAGCAGAGACTGAGTCGGAGTCAGGAGTGCCAGAGGTGTGTTGGGAGGGGGGAGCGGGACAGTAAATGCCGGTGAAAAATAAAACAGGGGGTGGGAGCAAGGAGGATGGGGCCAGACGTGGACCCAGATGCAGATCTGACAAAGTCTCAGCCAGCCCAAGAGAAAGCTCGGGGGCAGAGGTTACACAGTGGAGGAATCCTACGTTGGGCAGGAATGGCCAGGCCCCAGTATCCCCACTTTGCTCGGTTACTGGCCGGAGACTGCCCGGGTACAGCGTGGCCTCGGCTCCAAAGCAGTAATGATCCGGAAGGCACTCTCATGGGAGAGCTGAGTGGACTGTGCTTCTCTGGCAGAGCAACACATTCTGGAAGGCAGATTGGAGGCGAACCCTCATGGTCCATGATGGATCAGCTCAAAAACTAGGGAGGCTGGTGGAGTTCCCTGCACAGACTTCTTCTCTGCCTGGATGCTAGTCACCCTGTGGGCAGCCTGCTTTGCTGTCCAGTGAATCCAGCGGGGACCTCGCCTTCGAAGAACCTAGAGCCTCACAGATAGAATGAGAAGTGTGGACAATCATTGAAAAGGTATAATGGACAAAGGTCTTATGAGAGAGGTGCAGAGAACATCATTATAAGCGCTGATATTGATTGAGTCCTAATGACGGGCCAGCTGCCACAGGTCATCTCATTTCATTAGGAGTTGGTGGCGTTCTTTCTCATGCATCTTAGCTCCTCTCTCAAATCCACCTGTCCGCTCAAGCCAGGGGATCTTTCCAAACGCAAACCCGTCCTGTCGCTCCCCTGCTTATACCCCTTGGATGGCTCCCTTGCTGTGGTGATTGGAATAAACAGGGTCTCCACGGTCATCCAGGTGCTGCATGGCTGGTCTCGGCCACTGCCACCATCTCTCCCCTGCGCCCTTGCTCTCTGCACAAGTCCCCCTGTCCTCGCAGTTCCCCTCATGGTCCCCTGCTCCCTTCTGACACAGGCCCTTGGCACGTGGCATTCCTTGTATTCCTCCTTGACTAGCCAATTCCTTTCTGGTGCCCTGATAGCCCTCGCCACAATTTGTGACGCTCCCCCTACTTTGGCGAATTATTTGAGTAGCTCCTGTCTCCCTGCCCTCTAAGCTCCAGAAAGGGTAGAAATTACCTGTTTGTCTTCACTGTTGTACCTCCCACGGCCAGTATAGGGTTTTGCCCCTAGCAGGTGAGCAAGAACGTGGTGGAAAAAGTGCATGTTGTAGCGCTGGTGCTTGAACCGAGGACGTTCTGACCTCACGCCGTGGGAAAGCAGAGTCCCTTTCAGGGTAGTGAGGGAGGGTCCTGGCGGCATTCTGGAGGAAGTAGCATTGGAATCCAGCCTTTGAAGCAAGTTGCTTGGATTCTGTCTCTTGGCCTTAGTAAACAAGGCAGCAAATCAGAACCATAGAGATAGGACTGGGAAGCAGACTATGCACAGATCTCTTCTGACTCATCCTACTCTTAGAAGAAAGCAGCTCTAGTTAGCGTGGCCTTGTGAATGAGCACCTGCTTCCGCCTTTTCCTTGAGCCAGGGGAGCACCAGTGAGCTGAGGAAGGGGGTAGGAGAGAGGGAGAAAGGATAACATCCTCTTTCCTGAGTTATTTGTTTCCCTGGAGTGCTGAATCTAGGTGCACTCATTCAGGAGACAGGGCCTTGAATTTGGAGCTCTGGTGATTTGCATTTAATTACTGAGAATGTTTCTCTCTTTTAAAATTGTAATGCTGCTCACAGCATTAAAAGAAGTTCCTACTGGAACGAAAACACCAAAAGCTTTAGAGTAAGTATCTTTTATACTGAACATGTGGAGTCATCTCAAAATAGGTAGTTGATTTTCATAATGGTTTTGCAATTACCCATAATGATGCCCTTTATAAGTCTTTAAGGTCAAGGAGGACATCTTTGGTCAGAGGCACAGGGTAGGGAGAATTTTAGAAACCTCTTTGCTGTGATCCAAATTCCTGTAGACGGGAGAGTTTAAGGGAGAATGTGCAGGAAGCCAGCATGCAGTTTAAGGACCTGACGGAACGTACCCGCCCTCTCCTGTCTCCACTGCTGTCTACCTGTGGCTCCATAGACTCCAGGGTCCCCTGAGTTTTGGGGACCAGAAGGAAGGGCAGAAATAGGGTCTGGTGCCTCCTCTACTAGAACGGGTGATCTGGTCTGGCCGGAGGCTCTGTTCCTTCCCTGAGGCCTCGTAGGTTAGATCGTGGAAGGGTGCCATCCCTGCGATGCAGGGTCATGCGTGTGGTGAGAACGTGCCCAGGGAAGAGGCCCAGCTCCTCCTCCTTTCAGATTTCCAACTTCAAACATCTCTACGGTTATTTGTTTAATGTGTGCTTTAAATCACTTGCTTTTAAATTTAAGTACATTTATTTTAAAAAAGGCAACTTGGCATCAGAGCCATAAATGGAAAATCAGTATCACTTCCCACAAATAGAAAGTAAGTGCAAAAATAAATACAACAAAGACCAAACATGCTTTTCATTTCTAGCTGGAGACTGCCGCCTGCCTAAGGCTCTGAGCCCGAGGCCTGATCTCTGTTCGAAGGGAGAACAGCAAGTGTTGTAGGGTGTTAGGGACTTTTTCCTTGACGTTTTCAGAAGGGTTGAAAGAGACTTAAAAGGGAGGAGCAGCTTTCTCGCTGTGTGATTTCATGTTATTTAATTCTGAATCCCTGTACCACCTAAAAACCGTCAGTTAACACCAAGTATTACAGCCTTGCGCTTGGGAAGATGTTCCTTTTTCAGTAGACAACCCTGAATTGGTCGATTCTGTCGATTGGTTCTTTGTTTCCAGGGCAGGCTCAGGGAGCCTGGCATGAGAGTGATGGAGAAGACAGGTTAGTTTCAAGGAGTCGGTAGTCGTTGTAGCAGGGTGGTGCATGGGGTGCTGACCTTCAGGGGAGGTAAAAAGATGGGGTATCTAGCATGGATAGGAGGGTATCTGGCATGGGTTGGAAGAGCAGAGGCTAAATGCACAATTGCCTTGCTGTCCCTGGACTTTGCCCTTTGGGGAACATTTGGGAAAGGTGACCTGGGGTTGGAATCTAAACCGATTTAAAACTTTTCTGAGCTCCTTTTTCTGCTCTCATTGGGTCTAGACCTCTGCTGTTCAAAATGGGGTCTGCAGACCAGCACTATCAGCATCACCTGGAGGCTTGTTAGAAACACAGAATCCGGGAGTTCCCACCACGTTCCGTGGGATCACGATCTATAGTGTAACACTCTTCAAAAGTGATTTGTATAGATATTACAGTTGCAATTGCACACCCGTGATCACGGCATTATTATTCACAACAGCCAAGAGGTGGAAACAGCCCCAGGTCTATCCACGGATGAAGAGAGAAATAGAACGTGGTGTATGCGGACAGTGGAATATTATTCAGCCTTAAAAAAGGAAAGAAACCAAGTTGCATGGTACAATAACGATCAACCTTGAGGATGTTATCCTGGGTGAAATAACCCAGTCACAAAAAGGCAAATACCATATGATTCCACTGAGATAAAGTATCTCACGTTGTCGAGTTCGTAGAAACACAAAGCAGGATGGTGGTTACCAGGGGCCGTGGGGAGGGGGAAAATGGGCAGTTGTTTAATGGGCACAGAATTCCAGGTTTGCAAGATGAAAAGAAAATTCTGGAGCGCTGTTGCACGACACTATAAATACACTTAACACTACTGAACTATACATTTAAAAATGTGAAGATAGCAAATTTTATGGGATCTTTTTTTAACCCCCAACTGACAGTTAAAGCAAACCAAGGAAAAGTGAAATACCGTCAGTCACCTTAAAAATACTTGAGAAAGAGTGCAGACTGTGGTTCTCAAACTTCAGTGAGCAGAAGATCCCTCTGGAAGACTTGTTAAAACTGCCTCGCTGGGCCCGATTCATTAGGTCTGAGTGTGGCCCGAGGGTGAGCATTTCTGACAAGCTCCAGGTGATGCTGCTGCTGGCGGGGGGCCTCCGTGCGAGCCGCCTGAAGCTGACTATTCACCTTGGGTGCACTGGTCCAGAGAAGGTCAGTTCGTGAGTGTCCTCCAGGGCCTGTAGGGGTTCTCAGCCCAGGAAGCACATCACAATCACCTGGGGAGCTTAACACCCCTGAAAACACACACGTGCCTTGTCCCCGCACCCAGGGAATCCGATTGTACGAGTCTGGGAGGGGACCTGGACCCATATATATTTTTTTTTTTTCAAAGATTTTATTTATTTATTTGACAGAGATAGAGACAGCCAGCGAGAGAGGGAACACAAGCAAGGGGAGTGGGAGAGGAAGAGCAGGCTCCCAGCAGAGGAGCCTGATGTGGGGCTCGATCCCAGAACGCCGGGATCACGCCCTGAGCCGAAGGCAGGCGCCCAACCGCTGTGCCACCCAGGCGCCCCAAGGACCCATATATTTTCTTAAACTGTATATTTTGATGTAAATCAAGTTTACCGGAAAGTTGGAAGAATAGCGGAAAGAACTCCTATATGCCCTTTACCCCGATCACCAATTGTTGACATTTTGCCCCGTTTCTTTTACACGTTTCTGGCAGGAACATCCCTGAAGCGATGTGCCGTCCTCCCATCGGGAGGCATGGGTGTCAGTTGGTCCCAATATTGGTGAGACTCATTTTGACTCCTGGGTTAAGGTAGCGTTTGCTGCCTTTACCACAAAGTTACTGTTTTCCTCTTTGTCATTAGTAAGTGACCTGCAGGGAGACGAGGTGCCATCGTGTACATACCTGTTGCCCATGGTCTTTTTGCTCGCTAGTTTTAGCCTCCGTTAATGTTCTCTGAGTATATCGTTCTTTCTCTTTATTGGTTGGTCTTTTGCAAAAAGCAAGGGTTTCTTTATTTATATCTGTATGGACTTAGGATTCTTAATTTTTTCACTGCACTGTAGTCCGCTATCATTTTTATGTTTGAACTTCCCCAGGTTTGGCCAGTTAGCCCCTCTTCAGCCTGGCCCTTGTGTTCTTCTGACATGTTCCTGCCTTAGTCAGCTAGGACTGCCATAACAAAATCCCGTAGCCTGGGTGGTTTAAACCACAGAAATTTATCTGTTACAGTTATCTGATACTGTAGTCCGCTATCATTTTTATGTTTGAACTTCCCCAGGTTTGGCCAGTTAGCCCCTCTTCAGCCTGGCCCTTGTGTTCTTCTGACATGTTCCTGCCTTAGTCAGCTAGGACTGCCATAACAAAATCCCGTAGCCTGGGTGGTTTAAACCACAGAAATTTATCTGTTACAGTTCTAGAGGCTGAAAGTCCAAGATCAGGGTTCCAAAATGGTCGGAGTCTGGCTTGCTGTGTGTTCACATGGCCTTTCCTCGGTGCATGAACTCGTGCATGGACAGGGTTGCAGGGATGGCAGGAAGGAGTGTGTGTGGGGGGGAGAGGATTGGGGCCACCAATCCTATCAGATCAGGATGTGCCCTACGACATCGTTTAACCTTAATTTTACCTCCTAAAAGCCGATCTCTAAATACAGTCACATGAGAGGTTAGAACTTCAACAGAGGAGTTGGGGGGGGGGCACAGTTCAGTTCCTAGCAGACTTACTTTCTGGAACAATAAGATGTTTCAGGCTCATCTTGTACTTTATTAACCCTGGAGTCAGCAGTCAGAGATTTCTCCAGGCGTCTGGGTTCCTTTTTTAAAAATATGCTCCCAGGTGAGAATAAAATGCAGCCAGATTCAAGAACTATAGTTCTAAAGCAACCCCCTCATGAACGCCCACGTTGTGTAGATGAGGAAGCCGGGACCCAGAGACTGGGAGCAACTTGTTCGAAGTCAGGTAGCGGGCGAGCGGCAGAAGGAGCCAACAACCCTTCTTGCCTCCTGATTGCCAGGTCCGCACTTGTCAAAAACCAAACCCTGCTGCCCCCTAACTGTTTCGGGTGTAACTGTCTCCCTTTTTCAGGGGTGTGACTCATTTGCCCCATCATAGGTTAATGTGCCAAATGCTAGGGGGGAGGTACGAATCACGAACATGACTGGGTCTCTGATTATAATGTGTTTCCCTCATAACACTTGTCACAGTGCTGAGCAGACAGTAACTTCTTGGTACAGGCTGATGTGTCCCTCCCCCCTCTCCTCCGCTCCACCCAAATTTGTATGTTGAAATCCTAATCCCTAGCACCTCAGAATGTGACTGTATTTGGGACAGGATCTTTAAAGAGGCGATTCAGTTAAAATAAAGCCAATGAGGGTGGGCCCCCATCAACTATGACTGGTATCCTTCTAAGAAGCAGAGATCAGGACACAGATGTTTACAGAAGGAAGGATCGTGAGGTCGTGGCAAGAAGGCAGCCACCTGCAGGGCAAGAAAAGGCCTCGGAAGAAACCAACCTCGTTGGCACCTTGATCTCAGACTTCTAGCCTCCAGGACCTTGAGAAAATAAATTCCTGTTGTTTAGGACCTCTAGCCTATGACACTTCGTTATGGAAGCCATAGCAAAGGAATCACTGCTGCCTAAAACCTTGGGGTTTCGGATTATTTGATTGACATCTGGGATCTCAGAGGTTGGTAACCTGGTTTAGGAAGACAGAGAATGGATGTGGGTTTCCACAGTAGATCCGTGGGTGACACATCAGTTCCCCTCTTTGGGCCCCGTTTCTCATTTATAAAAGGAAAGAGACCAAACTGCATGAGTTCTATGCTGATGTCTTGGTCAGTGGTCCCTAGGACCATCCCCGCCCTGGGCCCCCCAAGCAAGAGCCACATTGTAACAAAGTACACTGGTTAACTATTGCTGTGTCACAAACCACCCTGAAAACAGTAATGACCTATTATCACTTGCATACCTGTGGGTTGGCAGGAATTTGCTGATCTTGGCTGGGCTTAGCTGCTTTATGAGCCCTGGGCACAAGGCTGCTCTGGTGTGTTTGTTCTGTGGCTCAGGTGAGCAGGCAGAAGCTGTCTGGGGAAGTTCCTCTTGATAATTAATTGGGGCTTAAGAGAACAAAGCAGAAACATGCAAGGTCTCATAACGCCTAGGCTTAGAACCAGCACATGGTCACTCTGCCTCATGCTATTGGCCAAACCAAGTCACATGATGAACCCCAAAGTAAAGGGGTAGGAAATACAGCCTGCCTGCTCCTTTCCTGGAAGGGACCACAGAGTTACATGACAAGGGACATGTATACAGTAAGGAGTGAAGGACTGAGCTGAGAATACAATCTTCCACAAAACGCTTCCCTCTAGATGAGAAGCAGGACACAGCCCCCTGGTTGGGTTCTGATCAGGCAAGAAAAAAAGGATACAGTTTCTTCTGGGACAGGCAGGCTGCTGGAACAACTGTATCCTACCCCCATCTGCTATTATGTCATACCTACCCTGCCTGCAAGGGAAGGAAATTGTAACTCTTAGTTCCACTTGCTTTTTTTTTTTCTTTCTTCTTTCTAGGTCTCAGAAAGTAGGAGGTAGCATTAAAAATTACTTATATTTTTCTCACACCTTGAGATTTTTACTGCCTCTGAGTACAGGAGGTCAAGGGGTTAAGAAAAGGGATTCTAAAGTGAGTTATCTGCCTGGTACAAATCCTGGCTCTGTTACACCACCTTGCTGTGTGATCTTGGGCAAGTTACTTAACCTCTTTGTGCTCTCATTTCCTCATTTGTAAAAAGAGAATAAAGTAGAACTGACCTCATAGGGTTGTTATGAGCATTAAATTAGTTAATATATATAAAGTGCTGGGGGGGGGGCGCCTCGGTGGCTCGGTTGGGCATCTGACTCTTGATTTTGGCTCAGGTCATGATCTCAGGGTTTTGAGTTGGAGCCCCCCATCGGACTCTGTGCTGAGCATGGAGCCTGCTTAGGATTCTCTCTCCCTCTCCCTCTGCTGCCCCTGCCCCCGCCCCCCCCCCCCCCGGCTCCTGCACGCATGTGCACTCTCTATCTCAAAAGTAAATTTTAGTAAAAAAAATTAAGTACTTGGAGAGTACCTGACACAAAGTAAGCATTTATTAGGAGTTCGTTATCATTAAAGGCCAAATCATGGAGAGGGAAAAAAATCTCTGTTCTCCTTTTGGAACTGAGAAGTTATTTTATCAGATAAAAGAGGATTCCTTCTGCTCTGATATTTCAGAGAAGAGAGAATTTACCAAGCTCAGGAAGACCTCATGCTGTCCGTCCACCGCCTCCTCATCTCCCTGGAGGCGCTGCTGTCCCCTGGGCTCTGGCTAAATGCTAAGGCAGGAAGACCTCACAGGACATGGCCTTTCTGCTGAAATGCTAATTTATTATTCAGCCTAAAGACTGATTTTTGGTGGACTGTAACAAGACTCCCTTTCTAGAATTGAAAAGATTAAAAATATATGCAAGTAATTCTTCTGTTGAGCCCAATGAGCTGTTTGTGTCGCTTTTAAAAAATTCTTCCGAAATACTGTTTGGGGAGGATTATTCAGAGAGAAGGAGGTTATAGAACCCCTCCAACTTCAGAGACCCCCTCCTCTGACTAGACTCTCCTACCCCTTGTCGAAAGGAAAGGGTGGTGGTTACAGAAAGCCACACAGAGGACTAGACTATTGGGTGGGCTTGTGCATCTGTGGGGGGGGGGGAGCTTAATTACTTTCTCTCTTTTCACACATTTAATGCTGTACAGTTGACAAATCATAAAATTCACTCATTGTCAATTTCAATTTTTTTGGTAAATTTACATATTTTTGCATCCATCACCACAAGGCCATTTTAGAACATTTTAATCACGTCTATAAAATTCCCCCAAACCTGTTCATAGTCAGTTATTGCTTCCCACCCCCCCTAGGCGACCACTGATGTGCTTTCTCTCTGTATAGGATTTGCCTTTTCTGGACATTGCACGTGAATGGAGTCATACAATACGTAGTCCCTCGAGTCTTAGGGTAATGTTTTTGAGGTTAATCCGTGTCAGAGTATGTATCAGTGTTGCATACATTTCTTTTGCCAGATGTTATTCCATCATTTGCACATATGACATTTTGTGTATCCATCCACCAGCCGATGGCCCTTTGGGTTGCTTCTACCTTTTGTATGTTATAAATAACCCTCCTACAGACATTCCTGCACAAATATTTGTGTGGACGTGTTTTAATTTCTCTTGGGTAGATACCTAGGAGTAGAAAGTGCCAAACTGTTTTCCGAAGTGGCTGTACGATTTCACATTCCCATCAACAATGAACGAGAATTTCAGTTCCTTGCCAATACTTGTCTTTTTTATTATAGGCATTCTACTGAATATGTGACTGGCATCACGGTGGTTTTGACTTTCATTTCCCTAATGACTCATAGAGCACCTTGTCATGTACTTAGTAGCCCACTTGCAGGTCGTCTTTGGTGAAATACCTATTAAGTCTTTTAACCATTTTTCAATTGAGTTCTTTATCTTTCTTTTTATTGAGTTGTAAGAGTTCTTTATATATTTTCAATACAAGCCCTTTATCATATCCATGATTCAAAAATATTTTCTCCCAGTCTGTGCTGTGGCTTCATTTTCTTAATGATGTCGTTTGGAGTGCAAAGGTTTTTAAATTTTAATGAAGTCTCATTTATCTATGTTTTTCTTACAGCTCATGAAAAAAATATGGTGCTGTGTCTAAGAACTCATTGCTTAACCCAAACTTACAAAGATTTTCTCCAGTCCTTTTTTCCCTAAAAGCCCTATAGTTTTAGTGCCTACATTTATGTCTAGGATCCATTTTGAGATAATATTTGTGTGGTTTGAGATAAGGCTTTAGGATACTAAATTTTCCCAGCATCATTTGCTGAAAAGGCTACTCTTTCCCTATTGAGTTGTCTTGGCATCTTTGTCAAAAGTCAGTTCATGTATATGTAAGGGCTTCTTGCTGAACCTTTAGTTATGTCCCACTGAGCTACCTGTCATTACTTTAATACCACACTCGGTTGACTACTGTAGTTTGTATTAAGTCTGAAATTGGATAGCGTAAGTCCTCCAACATTGTTATTCTATTTTAGAAGTAGTTGGGCTGTTTCATATCTTTTGCATTTTACGTGTATTTTTAGAATCCATTCGTCAATTTTTATTAAAAAATCTGCTGAAATGTGGATGGGGTTTATATTGGATCTAATAGTCTTCCAATTCATGACCATGGGATGTCATTCGTTTCATTTAGATAATCTCTAATTCCCTCAGAAAATATTGTGCGATCATCAGGGTACAGATCTTGTGTTTATTTTAAATTTGCTCCCAAATATTTTATTCTTTTATTATGAACAGACTTGTTCTCTAAATTTTGTTTCTAGTATTATTTTCATTAGTGCAACTTGCATTTTGTGGATTCTTTGGAATTTTCTACATAAGGTATAATGTCACCTGTGAATAAAGACAGTTCTACTTCCTTTCTTATCTGGATGGCTTTAGTTAATTAACTAATCAAAGATTATTTATTAGCAAATTGCAGTGGTCGCAATCTCTAGGACAATGTCGAGTAGAAATGGTAAAAGTCTTGCCTTGCTCCTGACCTTAAGAGGGAAAACAATCAGTTTTTTACCATTGAGTTTGGTGTTAGCTGTGGATTTTTTGTAGAAGCCCTTTATCGGTTTGAGAATGTATCCTTCTCTTCTCTTTTTGAGGGTTTCTTACCATGAATCGTTGTTGGATTTTGTTAAATTCTTTTTCTGAATCTATGAAGATGATGAGGAGGCTTTTAAAAACATTCTATTAATATGGTGTGTTATGTTAATTGAACTTGAGATATGTAACAAACCTTGCATTCTTGGGATAAATCCAACTTCGTTGTATAATCCTTTTTGACATATTGCTGAATTCAGTTTGCTAATATCTTGTTAAGGGTTTTTGCGTCGATGTTCATGAGAGATACTGGACAGTGGTTTTTTTTACTGTCCACCTTTGGTTTTGATACCAGGGTAACACCAGTCTCATAGAATAAGTTGGGGAGTGTGCCCTTCTCTGTTTTCTGAATGAGTTTGTGAAGAGTTGGTATTATGTATTCTCTAAATAACTGATAGAATTTAGCAGTGAAACCATCTAGGCTTAGGCTTTTCTGGGAAAATTCTTAGTTACTAATTCAATTTCTTTACTTGCTATAGGTCTATTACAATTTTCTATTTCTTCTTGAGTCAGTTTTCATAATTTGTGTCTTTCTAGGAATGTGTCTGTTTCATCTAAGTTGTTAAATTTGTTGCCATAGTGCTGTTCATAATATTTCTTTTTAATCCATTTGATTTCTGTATGGCTGGTAGGAATATCTTCTTTCATTCCTGTTTTTAGTAATTTGAAATTTTCTTGGTCAGTCTAGTTAAGGATATTTTTAAAAGAAATAACTTTTATGAAAAAGAGTGAAGAAAGGCTGTGTGAATTATGGGATATCATCAAATGAACAAACATTTGCCTCATGGGAGTCCCAGAAGGAGAAGAGAGAAAGAGGCAGAAACTTTATTAGAAGAACTAATAGCTGAAAACTTCCCAGATCTTGGGAGGGATGTGGATATCCAGGTACATGAAGCTCAAAGGACTCCAAAGCAAGATCAACCCAAAGAAGATGACCCCAAGACACATTATAATCAATATGTGAAAATGTCTATACTACCCAAAGTGATTATTTGAAACACCTATTAAAATTCCAGTGGCGTTTTTCATAGAACCAGAGGGAAAAAAAATCCTACATTTCATTTGGAGCTTTATTATGCAACTTGAGCCCCATCCCTCTGCTGTGGAGAAAAGGTGACTTGCTGGTGCTATAGGCCTCCTCCATTCATTAGGGGATAATGGTCTCTGCCTTTGGCCCTCACCTCTTCTGACTACCTTCATTTTTATTTGAAGGCGTCCTCTACCGTTTATTTTAATCTTATTTCATGGCAGCTCTTGGAGATGCCTCCCCTCGTGTCTGTTGGGGGTTGAGGATGGGTGAGATACAGTGGAGAACCGGAGACAGAGACTC
Source organism: Ursus arctos (assembly GCF_023065955.2). Lineage (NCBI taxonomy): Eukaryota > Metazoa > Chordata > Mammalia > Carnivora > Ursidae > Ursus > Ursus arctos. Next base: position 73,620,972 of record NW_026622874.1, on the reverse strand, counting down.
TGGCAGCGTCTCTAACGTCTCGGTCATCCCTGCATTTCTAACATCTCATGTGTTGCCTGCTAGAACCTAAATACTCTAAAATATCTCTTCAGGAAATGGGTAAATATATCCTAAGATCACTTTTGATCACGTAGCATCCTCTATAGCTTGGGAGTAGTGAAAGGTTCTGGGCCAAACCAGAGAGTGTGAAATTCACAAACATTTTTATTTGCCCTAATGGGGTAATACTTGAGCGTCCTTTTTAGTTTCTTTTCCCACCTATTGTAGCTCCTGGAGGAGGATGGCAACGATCCCAGGGGATTTGGGAAATTATTTTGATAGTGTTGATTGTAAATTTTTGAGAGAGGGAAGAACTTCATCAAGATAACTTATTGGTGGTATCTTGTAGTTTACCACTTAGACCTATGTTTGGTTATTGCTATAAGTCTGAAGGTTTTATATGTTTAAAAACGTGGCATCTTTGTTCCTGCTGCTCCTTCGGCTTATAACAGCGTACCCACCTGCACCCAGAATCACCCCCACCCCCAAAACCGTTACATACATGCTTTGTGAGCATCAGGTCCATCAGCACCTCCGTAGAGAAGAATTTCCTAGATCATTTGCCCATATACCATATACGCTCATAGAACCATGTACTTCTTGGTAACACTTAATCATAGTTATATTTTAAAAATTAATTAGTATGATTATTTGATTAGTGTATCTCTCCCCCAGGGGATCATCAGCTTCATAGGGGCAGGACTTGTATTTGTTTTCGTGCATCATTTTTATCCCTAGGGCCTAGTACAGTGCCTTGCAAAATATCCATTACACATGTTCTGTATGTGTGATTAATATATTTAATCCCTACTGTACCTTACTGGGTTAGTCTTACCAACCCTTTTTGTAGATGAGAAACTGAAGCATGGAGAGAGAAAGAGAGAATGAGATTACGTAGCTTGCCCAAAGTCCCATGGGCAGTATGTGATGGCCTATAGAAGATTCTCAATAAATATTTATTAAAAAAATACATGGATAAATAAACAGGGAGTGGATGAAGTGATCCCTTTGTTTCTAGTTGGAAATGGGGCCTCTGCACAGTGTTGAATTGCCTTTTTGGTGGGAGGATGGGATTATAAGGCTATGGAGAGGTCTGGGGGATCTGCGTGGACGCCAGTGCTGTGGCCCCAGAGTGGGGCAAAGGGGAGGGTTGCGATGGAGGGCGTGGAAATGCTGGCTTCCCACTACAAAGCTGAGTAGGTAGGAGCCAAAGACAGCACATCCCTTGAGTAGAATCTCCCCCACAGAAGAACAGTTCCTTCGAAATCAGACACAGAAATTAGCTAGTGATATCTGAACCCCGGAGAGCTGCACATTCCCCATTGAGCTCTGGACACCAGGATTGGGAGCCGGGAGCCATGCCTCTGGAGCAGAGCAGGAATTGCCACAGGTCTCAGGGAGATCTGGAATTTTCTCTGTGCCATCCTCCCCGACAGCCCGACTGCAGCAGTGAAGACTAGCCACGGCCAGTTCCCTTTCACACCTACCGATTCGTGCCTCCCTTGTGTCTCAGTCTCTTGGGCTAGGACAGAAAGTGGGCCTGCGGCATTTTTACCCAGCTGGACCCAGTGATCGTTGACCTGCTATGATGGCCATTTCCATGCTGAGTCTTAGGGGATCTGTTTCAAGATTGCAACATGCGTTCTCATCCTGGGTACCTCTAGCGGGGTCTCCGAGCCTGGGACATGTGAGCCACCTGTAATGGCATGCCTTGTTGGGTCTGGAAGTGCAGTTCTTAAGAGCGAGGGCCCGGAGCGTTCACTGGTTTCTCCACGAGGCATGCGATGTCTCCTAAAGGGTGAGAACCAGTGATGACGATATAGATAATAGTCATGATAAGTAGGCTTTATTGAGTGCTTAGAAAATGCCAGGTATGGGGTAAGTGCATTGTATACATTATCCCTTTTAATGCTGGCATCAATTTGAGCTTACTTATGCTGCAGTAAAAAGCAACCCCAGCATGTTAGTGCCTCACAAAACAAAGGCTTCCTTCTTGCTCACCGGTTATGTTAGGTCAGCTGCGGCTCTGCTTCACATCTTAGAGCCAGAGCTCAGGCTGAGCAAGTAGCTCCTAACTGGGTCATCGCTAGTCTCAGGGCACAAGGAAAAAAGACAACGGTATTGACCGTGAGATGGATCTTTGGGGTTCTTCTTGGGGCGCCTGGGTGGCTCAGTCAGTTAAGCATCCAACTCTTGATCTCAGCTCAGGTCTTGATCTCAGGGTTGTGAGTTCAAGCCCCATGTTGGGCTCCACGCTGGGTGTGGAGCCTGCTTTTAAAAAAAAAAAAAAAAGGTTCTTGGAAGTGGCACACATCACTTCCACTGGCTTCTGAGCCTGACATCAAGGGGGACTCTAGCTGCCCAGTACAGAGGGATCCTGCGGAGAGGGTTAGTGAATATTTGAACAACAACGTAATCTACTGAACTCTTTATAAAAATCAAGGAGGCGGGGTGCCTGGGTGTCTCGGTTGAGCATCCAACTCTCAATTTTGGCTCAGGTCATGATCTCAGGGTCATGAGATCGAGCTCCGAATAGGGCTTTGTGCTCAGCGGGGAGTCTGCTTGTAGTTCTCTCTCTCTCCGTCTCCCTCTACCCTTCCCTATACTCGCACTGTCTTTCTCTCTCTCTCAAATAAAGACATAAATAATCCTTTAAAAAAAAATGAGGTAGTTGGTATTATTATTGTTCCCTTTTTACGGATAAGGAAACAGAGGCTCAGAAGGAGTAGATTTTTCTCGAGTGCTATGTAATGATTACGTGGTGGATCCCAGGTGGAAGTGGACTGAGTTTGACTCCAGAGTTTGTGGCTTTAACCTCTGCATTACACTGACTACCACTGCCATGGCCGACCTCTCTCTCCTCTCTCCTCCTCTCCTCCTCCTCTCCTCCTCCAGCTCAGGGCAATCCAAACACACCAGTCTCCAAGCTTCATCCATCCCCGACAGTGCTCAAGAGGAAACCACTTCCCTAGCCGGTCTGCACGTGCTCATAGTCCCCAGCCCTGCGACTCCTTCTGGAATGTCCGGCGAGGCATTTGTTTGGCCAGGACTCCCGCCCACTAAGAGCTTCCCCTGCGTGCCCCAGTGGGAATGTGCCGGGTATTTTTAGAGCTCGGCAGCTTTGCGGTGCTGCCTGCTCTTCCCTGCGGTCCGTGGATTAACCCAGGAGTGGCAGATGCCGCGCTCCGCCTGCCTGGTCCTGGTACACAACTCTCCGTGCTGTTGGGAAAACAGATTGTCCCAGGTAGATATGTAGCCAGATTTTTTTTTTTTTTTCCTCTGCTTCCCTCCTCCTCTGAGCTGCTCCTCCCCTTTGAATGGTGTAGCTTCTCCTGGGGACCCACCATGATTCTGCAGCTGCTTTGGAGCCAGCGAAGATGGTGGGATTTGCTCACTTGCAATCAGGTCTGGCCAGGAAGCCGCCGGTTCTTGCCACAGACATCGCCCGTGTTTGCAGCTTCGCCTACCCTCCTGGGCAGACGGAGCGCACGTTCCCTCCTCAGGGAGAATGAGAGGCTTCAGAAGGCTCAGGAAGTGATGATTTCCTTTGGCATCATTGCTCCTCCAAACTCAGCCGCGAGTCTCGAACACGTGCGTGGTCCGGAAAGTGGTGGCAGCGTCACTGTGAGGCATGGTGGCTTTGGTTTGCTTATCGTCCAAAGCTCCGCGTAAGGACCAGCAGCTCTGGGTCCGGCTGCCTAGGTATTGAGAATCCCCATGGGAAGGAAAGCCGGGGATTTGCTTGAAAAGGTACTTAGAATATCTGGAAGCACTAACTCAGGGGTGGTCCAATTCAGGAAACGCGTCCTGAGTGCCCACTCTGTGCAAGACATAGGATATTGCTTCATGTAGAGGTTACAATGTTCCAGAAGACACCTTGTGGGAGCGGATAAGCACATCCCCCAGTAACCCCGGACATCACATTTGCAGGGTGTGATAGACATTAACTTTTTTTTTTTTTAGTTTTTTTCTTTCTTTATGTTCAGTTAGCTACTGTGTAGTACATGTTGGTTTTTGACGTAGTGTTCGATGATTCATTAGTTATGTTTAACACCCAGCGCTCAGACATTAACTTTTTAAGCCTTCCTTCTTCCCTCCCTCTTTCCTTCCCTCCTTCCAGTGTTGTGGTTAAGAGCATCCATTTTGGAGCCAGACTTGCCCGAGGTTGCATCCTTACTCTAAGTGTGTGATAGGACAAGTGACTGAGCTGCCCCACGGCTCAGCTCGTAACAGTACCTTGCCCTCAGAGGTGTTGCATGGACTAGATGGGCTAATATTGCCCTATTAGCGAACAGGCAAAAGGCCCTCCGAGCAGTTCCTGGTACAGAGGAAGAGCTATCAAAGCGTCGGTGTCCCCTCCTGTAATTCACTCCGCAGATACTCACTGAGCACCTACCACAGGCCAAGCTCTGACCTGGGTCCTCGTCCCAGAGCAATGAGCCACTTCCCGACCCCGTGGAGCTCAGGGTTCAGAGGATGGAGGCAGAAAATAGACAAGTAAATGCAAGCATCAGCTGGTGATGAAGGCTTGGAAGAAATGTACACAGGACAGTCCAGTCCGCCTCTAGAAAAGTCAGAGGAGGGAGAGATTCATTCTTAATGAGCAGAGGCTGCGGCAACCTCCCCAGCGGGGATGCCGGTTGGCCGAGGGGAAGATGCTCACAGGCAACATCCGAGCCCAGAAAGAGATTTCGCTGAGACCTTGCAGTGTTCTCCGTAGGAGCCGTACTTGTCCCGTCGTCTTCTCCTCCCCTCCTACAGACTGGAGATTCTAAATGAGATCAGGATCCAGGCCTTCTTTCTGGACATGAGCATGTTGGGGTTTGGTTAGGGTTCCCGGAAGACCTTTGTCCCAGCTTCAGATTTCCAGAGAGGACACCTCGGCTTGCTAGTGCGACCTGAGGCCCGGTCCCCTTGCTCTGTGCAGGGGACTCTGCTGGGTCCACCCATCAGGGGCTGGGAAGAAGGGCAGGGCCAGTGCCTGCTTGGCTCTCCAGCGGCCTGCACAACCTTTTGGACTTAGTAGGTGCTTAATAGGTGCTCACCAAGGGCTTGTTATGTGCTGAGGACGTGTTGCCAGGATGTAAGCACTTGATATGTGTTAACTTCATAATTTTTACAGCTAAAGTGCTATTCTTGTCTCCGTTGCACAGGTGAGGAGTCTGAGCGCAGGCTATCCTGGGGTATCTCCTGTACCATAGAAGGAGTCCCAGAAGGCTTCCTGGAGGCAGTGACTGAAGCGTGTCTTAAGGGACAAATAGTAGCTGTCCAGGTGGGGGAGGGGGAGCCCGGAAGGGCATGGAAAGCAGAAACAGCTCCAGGAGGAAGCTTGGAGAGCCTGCAGGACAGAATACAGACTGGAAGTGAGGGCAGTGGGGGTGGGGAGGGGGGCGCGGTGGGGAGCACAAGGGGCCCACGTAGGCCTTGCGCCATTGTCTTTGTCTTGGATATCCTGACTGCATTGGGTAACCATGCAAGTAATTGCTGCCATGGAAGTGTCCCACGATCAAACTGGCTTCGCACAAAGGTCACCGCTGAAACCCGGTGACCAGCAGTTAACACTTCATTAACTACCGTCTCATGCATTTAAACCCACCTCCCAGCGGCCAGGCCTGTCGGAGCACATGCGCAGGCCCACCTGTCAGGGGCCTGGGGTGAGAAGACGTGACGCAGGGACTGCCGTGCCTTGCACACCTGTCAGATTTGCACACGAAGAACTCGTTCCCTTTTGCATCATCGCCTCCCTGCAAATGCCAAATGGTGGGAGTTTCTTCTTGGCTGAAGTTGTTGTTTTTTTAGGTTTGAAACTCAAATGCTTCCTTTGAAAACATGTTTTTTTTCCCCCTCTCTCTCTCCCTCTCAAAGAGCAACTCGTTCCTCCTATGGGAACAAGGTCCTCTTCACTTTCAGGGGAAGCTTATCTATTCCTGCTGTGATCAAGTCAGCCCAGGGTGCCTGTGTTAGCCTTTAGTTTTCAAAAAGAGAACCTCAGGTAAAGGAAATGGGCCAGTTAGGTTTTGAAGTCTTTTCTGTTTTATTATAATTGAAGGAGGTCCACATAGGGGCATGTGTGGTGCTAGCTGGTTCCTCATTTTGGTACTGCTGACATCATCCCCACCTTGGCCTCTTTAGGAATTGTTCTCGACTGCTGTGTTGGCTGTGTATTGCTGCGTAATGCATTACCCCAAATACGTGGTTAATACCTACTTCTTATTTCAGATATTTTGTATCAGGAGCCTGGGCATGGCATAGCTGGGTTCTCTGCTCAGGGCTGCAATCCAGGGGTTGGTGGGGCTGGGGTCTCATCTGGGGCTTGGGTCCCTTTCCAAGGTCACAATGTGGTTGGTCGGTGGCAGGAATCATATCCCTGCAGGTGTGGGACTCATAGAGGCTTCCTTGTTCAAAACCAGTGGGGGGTAGGGGAGAGGGCGGAGAGGGCGGAGGAGGGAAAGTCTAGCCCCTCTTTTTTTTTTTTTTTTTAAGATTTATTCACTTATTTTACGGGTGGTGGCAGGGAAGGGACAGAGGGAGAGGGAGAATCTTTAAGCAGAGTCCACGCTGAGCAGGGAGCCCAAGGCAGGGCTCGATTCCACGACCCTGAGATCACGACCCTGAGTTGAAACCAAGAGTCGACACTTAATTGACTGTGCCACCCAGGTCCTCCTCTAGCCCCTCTTTTATTTTATTTTTAATTAATTTTTATTATGTTCCGTTAGCCAACATATGGTACATCATTGGTTTTTGATGTCGTGTTCAACGATTCATTAGTTGCATATAACACCCAGTGCTCATCACATCACATGCCCTCCTCAATACCCATCACCCAGTTACTCCATGCCACTACCCCCCTCCCTTCTGTACCCCTCAGTTTGTTTCCCGGAGTCCAGAGTCTCTCATGGTTTGTCTCCCCTTCTGATTGCTTCCCATTCAGTTTTCCCTCCCTTCCCCTGTGGTCCTCGCACTATTCCTTATGCTCCACATATGAGTGAAACCGTATGATAATATGATAATTGTCTTTCTCTGCTTGACTTATGTCACTGAGCATAATCCCCTCCAGTTCCATCCATGTTGATGCAAATGGTGGGTATTCATCCTTTCTCATGTCTAGCCCCTCTCTTAAAGCACTCACCTGAGATGTCAGGCCCACCTAGGTTACTCTCCCTTGTGATTTACTCAAAGCTAATAGGGCCCTTCACGACATCGGGGAGTCTCTCCCTTTAGCCTGTGATGTAATATCATCCCAGGGGTGATCCCCCATCATATTCGGGTGCCAGCCATGCTCCAGGGGAGGAGGTCATGTGAGGGTGGGGGTCAGCGGTGGTCATCGTGGACTTCTGCCCGCAGAGCGGGTAACCTAAGCCAGAGAGATTTTGTCCTCTCCTTCCCATCTTGGGCGAAGCGTGTGGCTTGGAGCCCAGCTGCATCGTGAAGCCCTCTCAATGCTGCTGCGAGAGGAGATGGAGTATGCCATAGTGTTCTGGGGTTTTGAGATGGGGGTGAAGCGGATTCAGAGGACGCACTCCTTGTTCGTTGAACCAGGTGAGAGCCACCTGTCTCTAGGTGGGCTCTGTTAGAACACATTTCTCTGCTGCAGACAGTGGCTTTGTAACCCTGTGGAAAAACAAGGGTTCTGGAGGGGAGCGAACCTCGGTCCTCCTGACTGCATGTCTGTCTGTCCCTGCCTTGAGCATGCAGTCTTCTGTCCATAGGTCTCAGCTTCCCACTGTGAAAGAGGAGGGAGGAGGGTCGGGGGGCGCGAGGCTCCTCGTTGTCATGCCCGTTCCGTGGTGTGACCCAGATCCGGCGGGCATCGTTAGCTTTGGAGCATGTGCCACTTACGATGCCAGCAGGTGCAGGGAGAGGTGCCGGCGGGCACATGTCGCCCTTTAAGAATAACCCGTCCCAGCGGGATGCTTTGTCTTCATGAAGGTAGAGAAAGCCTGTAGGCAGAGAGAAGTTCTATTTGTATTTACAGCTGGGCCCCATTGTATTTGGAAACGGCGGAGCGTCGGGCTCGGGGCCCCCTGGGTTCGCGGGCTTGCTTTCTTAATGCCTCAATTGGACTTTTAATCAGAACAAATCTCGAGCATTAATCTTCAGTGCCTGTTCCTGCCATTTCCAGCCACTCGACACTTTTTCATAAACAAAGTGACAGTTTGATTGAATGTGGTTTTTAATTAAGCTGCTTGCACTTGGAGCAACTTTCTGGGAGCGTATACGTAAGGAGCAAGACTTCAGAAGTGCCATGGGAGGCTGACTTCTGAGAGCGTCTCACACACTGGTTCCCAGTCCATCCCAGGTCCCAGCCCACTGTCCTTTGTAACAAGGGTGCAAAGCCTCAGTGGTGGGTGCAGCTGCTTCCGGACAAAGTATATGGATCTTAAGAAACTGCCCCCCAGTGACTGTTTATATCATTGGATTTTAAGCTGTTGATGGCACATCACTGTCTTCCACAGTTGGGACTTCGCATAAACAAAATGAAGTAAGAATAACCACTGTTATTCTGTCTTCAAGCACAACTCAGAATTTTATGAGCAGTAGTGAACTCTGCATCCAAGACCTTCTAAGATCGTAGAGCCCCAGAGGGCGGTGAAGTCCCCCTCACGGGGAAAGTACCTACAAGATCGGAATTGACAAATGGCTACTGGAGCATAGAGCCGGGAGAGGTGGCTGGGCACTGCTTTTCCAGCTCCTCAAAGGGCTGCGTGTGTATAACAGGGGGCAGTAGGTCAAAGAACCTTCGGCCTCCTGAGGCGGGCATCTGCATAGTGAGAGGGTCCCCGGCGTTACCTGGATACGATGCCAGGATGCGGTGAGGGTAGTGTTGCTCTGGCAGCATCAGACCAGACCCCACCCCTCCCTTCGCGTTCTGGTGCTCTGTGGGGTATAGATGGGCCCCGATAAATAGCTGCTGTTGCGGAGAAATCCATCAAGCCTTTACCCTGTGCATGACTCATCTCGCTGTGGCAGGCGCGGCGCTCAGCTTCCAAGAATAGCCTAGCCCGAGGGATCCAAGCTCGGAATCCCTTCCAACTTTCAGGGCTCTGAAGTTCGGCGCCCACAGAGGTCTGTGCTTAGGTAATGGGGTGCAGATGGCTTGGTGTTTGCAGAGACAGTGGCTAATAACCATCTCCCTTCCACCTTTTCTTCCTGCCAATTCCAGGAACACAAAATTGCAGGCCAGACCCCACTGCTCACAAAGGAAACCTTAATCATAAGGAGGCCTGGCAGTGCATTTCAGTGGCACAGAGATAAGGTAATCAGGAAGCCCACTCATCCATTTATTGGCTCATTCAACAAATATTTGCCGACTGCCTTGCCAGTGAGAGCCACAACAAGGAACTCCGTGGGGGACTCTTGGAGAGGTGAATAGCCCTGACCGTGCTCTTTGGTATCGAATCCAGGCTACTGGGCCGGGGAGTGATAGAAATAATAGCTGACATTTATTGAGCACTTACTGCATGCTGTGTTTTAAGCACGTGCCTTGAATTAACTAGATCAATCTTCACAATCGGACAATGGAGGACTTGGGTGCCATTATGCACATCCTTTGCTGGTCGAGAACAATAGAGTGCGGAGGGTAACTTGCCGAAGTTCATGCAAGCTGGTCCCGTTGGCGGAGGTGTTGGGAACCGAACCCAGGATTCTCTGACACGAACCATGTAAGAATCACCATGCTTATGCCATTCCGTCAGCACAGCGGCCTTCTGTCACTTCTTTCTAGAACATGCCAAGCTCTTTTTGACCCCAGGGGCTTTGCATTTTCTGTGGCCTGAAACACTGAGCTCACTCGCTCTTGTTTTCCTGGTCTCAGCTTGGGGGCCGGGTCTACCTCAGACCTTCCCCGAGCATCTGCTAAGCAGTTCCCTCTTGTCTGTCACTCAATACTTTATTTCCTTCCCAGCCCTTACTGCATCGTGACGGTCCCAGGTCTGTTTGCTTTAATCCACTTGTCCCTCCCTGCCAATCCCCAGTAGCATTTCAGCTCCTGATAGCATGGACCTGTGTATCTTGATGACCTTCGTATGTGCAGCCCTAGGATGGAGCCAGTAAATATTCGCTGGGTGGTCAGGGGAGGGACACAGGCACGGAACAAATCTCAGGCATCGTGGCTGCGTCATTGTTAGGACAGGTGAAGCCGTGAGCGTGAGGCTGTGCGGCCTTTGTTATTACCGTCATTACCGTGGCTGGTGAAGAGGAGAGACAGCGGACGCTCCGAAGGCACAATAGAATATTTGGGATTGCAAGACACAAGCAGTGTCGTGAGAGTCCATCAACGTGCGCCTCCCCTCCGTGATGACAGGAGGGGGCTCTGTTGGCCAGCTGTGGGGTGGGTCGGTAGGTTTCTGCTTCCACATGATGCATGGGTGACGGAGACATCAGCTCCCCGACAGCTGGCCCCCACCCTGCCCACCCCACAGCTTCCCCCCTTCTCTCAGCGAAGGGGGCAGTGCCCTTCTCACGCAGCTGCGGCAGGCAGAGAAAGTGGTCCCCGTCCATGCTGGTGCCTCCACAGGGCGGCAGTGACCCGGCAGAGAGCCCGGGGTACAGGCTGCTTTCTCCCTAAGGACGTAACGTAGGAGGTGGGGACCCGCCCGGTGCTCAGAGAATCTTTGGTGCTGTTGGCTGCCTCCCTCACAGCACCCCCTTGATTTGCTTCCTTCTCTTATGCCTTACCTCGTCTGTCACTCAGGCCTGCCAGAAACAGAACTTTGTTCTAGAATATTCAACCTGTGTGGCCTCTGAGTCTCTTTGTTCCCCTGTGACATGAGGATTCCAACGACCAGTGGTGCATCGTGAGGATTAGGCGGGGCTGCCAGTTCCCCAGCACCGTTTGGGACACTTGGCCGATGAAGTTCTCTGGTGCCTGTCCCATCCCACTGACGACAACAAATCAGCATCTCCCACTTAATGAAGATGTTTCAGGTATCGGAATAAGTCCATTATCAGTGTTATTAAAAGTTTGTGATTTTCACAGCTTTGCGGAGGCACAGTTGACATGCAGCAAACTGCACAACTTTGCAAGTGTTGACACACACGTCCACGGAGGAGCCATTACTGCGATGTTGTGCGCGCTTCCTTGCGTCCCCCATTATAGATGTGGAAAGCAGACACCTAGGACGTAGGCGTCTCCTCCTGGATTACACGGTGGCCAGAGGCAGAGCTGCCTGACCTGCGCCCGAGCTCCTCGCCACCGCCTCCCCCTGGAGCGGATGTTTCTGGGCGGTTGATGTCCGGGGATGCGTGACCGCTCCCTCCCGCCTGGAGGTTTGCAGCGCCTAAGGGCAGCACACCCTGGGTTGTGTTAGTTGTCGCCTGATCCATAGCGCCCTCGCCTGCAGGTGTGAAACCATGTCACCGAGCTCACTTTACGGCGAGACGGGCAGCTTAGCGACGGGACAGGGGTGGTCTCAGCAAGTCAGGCCGCCCAGATCGACAGCTTCTGGCTTTCCAGGGGCTAATCCACCTGCTGGATGTGTCCAAAACCCATAAGCCGATTCCAGGCCCCTCAACTCAGTGGCACAAGGGGATGTTTGGGAAACCCCTGCAGGTGTTATCAGACATGGTATCCCAGTTCCCCAAAGCCGGATTCCGGAGGTCCTGGAAGGTCCTGGAAGGTTGGGAGGTCCCAGGAATTGCAAACATGTGAGTCCCAGTGCCTGTCTAGTCTCCCTTCCCCTCCAAACCCTGTGCGTGTACCTCAGCTCAGACCCTGCGTAGTGTTTGGATGCTTTCCTTCGACTCCGGGCATTTGTTCAGAATGTTCTTTTCCCCCCCGAAGGATCTTTTCTCCATCTCCTCGGCCTGTCTAATCCATGGAGTCATGCTGCCTGGATTAATTTCCACCTCTACTGCTTGCTAACTTCAAGACCTCGGACAAGTTCCTTAATCTCTGGGCTCTCCAGCTCATCAGTGAGGATGGCAGTAGTCCTGACCACGTGTGTGGGTCATATGCGCGGACTGCGGTGACACCCGTCAAATGCTTAGTGTGCTGACCAGAGCAGAGCCCCCAGAGTATGTTGTGCCGTTGTTGTTGCTGTTACCGGCTGTTTTTGTTACTAACACCACACATTTGCCCAGCTGGTCCTTCTTGAACTAGCTTCTCCTCCTCCTCCTCCATGTGACTGTTCCACTGCTTGCCCTTCAAGGCGTTACCTTCTCCAAAAGCCTTCTCTGACATGACCCAGCCTTTGGGTCATGAGAACCCCTCTCCCGAGGCCCCTTCCTTTATTTCTTCCACAAATATTTACTGAGCAACTACTTTGTGCTGGAGAAATGAACAAGGTGGACAAAAATCCCCACCCCTGTGTCTCTTCTTGAGTAGGAAGAAGGGGAAGAGGCAGAAGATAAACAAGATCAAGAAGTAAAATCTGTAGTTAAAAAGTTGTTAAAACTGCTGTGGAGAAAAGGCATCAGGGAGGGAGGTTTGGGGTTCTGTCCCAGTTTAGGTCTGTGGTTACAGGGTGATCACTGTTGGTCTCAGAAACGTCTCAGTTTGGACAATTACATTTTCGTCTTAGAGACACCCTAAGGCACGCATCTTAGAGATAAGGAATGTCGGAGATGAGGCTGTAGTTTTAAGTAGGATGTCAAGGAAGATGGTATCTGAATAAAGACCCCAAAGAGGTGAGGGAGTAAACCATTCAGAAGCGCATTCTAAGAAGTGAGAACAGCAAGTGCAAAGGTCCTGAGGTGGGGGCATTTCAGGTGTGTTTGGGGACCACTGAAGAGGCCAGGATGGCTTGGGAAAGGGATGATAGCAGAAAGGTAGGGCTGTAGCTGGACTCTAGAACGCCTTGTAGGACAGAGCGAGGTCTTGCCTGGACAACCGTTGCAGGGTTTGGGGCGTATAAGGGAAGTAGACTGACTATTGGGGCCATCATGGCTGTCGTGTTGGTACTCGATTGTAAGAGGGCACAGGTGGAAATGGGACAGTTATCCGGGGAGAGGTGACGGCATGGACCAGGCTTCTAGTGGCCGTGCTGAGCATTGGCCGGATTTGCTGGTGGATGGGATGTAAGCTGCCAGAGGAAGGGAGGGGTCAGAGATGCCTTCAGAGAGTCTGGACGGAGCAACTGGGAGGCGGGGACTCAGAGACGGATGACAGAGAAGCCGTCAGGTGTTGTGTGCGTTTCCCAGGACTGCCTGAATAAGGTACCACAGACTCAGTGGCTTAAAACACATCTGTTTCTTGTCTTCCAGTTCTAGAGGTCAGAGGTCAGACACAGGCTGAAATCAGGGTGTCAGCTGGGCTGGGTGCCTTCTGGATGTTCTAGGGGGAGAATCTGCCTTTTCCAGCTTCTGGAGGCCGCCTGCCTCCCTTGGCCCGTGGCTCCCTCCTCCATCCCCAGAGCCAGCACACTGCGTCCCTGTGCCTTTCTCCTACAGCCTCATCGCCCTCCAGCCAAAGCTGGGAGCGGCCCTCTCCTTCTGAGAACCCTTGTGATGACAGCTGACCCTTGAACAACATAGGTTTGAACTGTGTGGGTCCCCGATACGTGGATTGTCTTCTTTCTGATAAAGATAGGGCAGTACTGTAGATGTATTTTCTCTTCTTTATGATTTTCTTCATAATGTTTTCTTTCTTTCTTAATCACAGCAGTTAATTCCCCTTCACCATGTAAGGTAACAAACACACAGGTTCCAGGGATTGGGACGTGGACCTGCGTGGGGTCATTACCGTGCCAGCCCGCCCACGGACCTGGGTGGAGATGTCAGGTGACGCCTTGACTTTGGATTTCAGGGGGGAGCCGTAGCTGAAGCTGCAGCTCTGGGGGGGCCCACAGCCCTCTCAGCTCTTCCAGACTCACACTCCACGTTTGTCCTCCAGACAACGAGTGCTGAGGGCAGAGACGGTATCTTTTCCTTTTAGTGTTTCTCAGAGCCACAGCCCGAAGAATGTGACATGAATCAAGTTTGAAACCAAATTTGTGCCAAACTCATCCCTCACCCAAAGAAGATACAGGTCCTAGCTCTCAGGACAGCCTCCAACACCTGTTCTCTGCCCGGCCTTGTGGGGACGGCAGGTCTCGTCCTCACCTTTGTCGCTCTGCTCGTGAACTGGGCACCGTGACTTGGGGTTCTGTGGGACGGAGGCAGCAGATGTTACCCTGTGAATGTTCCTTTGTGGATGGTTTTGGGGCTGAGGCCCCATTCCACAGCCCACTGGATCTCACCGTGAGCAAATCTGCGATGTTCAGCAGTGCCTAAGGGTGGAGAGGGTAAATAAAACAGCAGGACGGACTTCCAGCTGGTGACTCAGGGGCAGACCTGTGGGGGTGGGATCCTCAACCTGCTCTGCTCGCTGACGTCCCAAGCGCAGGGCCGGGACCGTGCTCTGGTCTGGCCTGCTCTGTGTCGGCACGAGCAGCCTCCTGGTTTCCCCGTGCCTTCCCAGGGCATGCAGTGCGCCTGTGCTTTACCTCTGCAGATGGGTCTCGGGGTGAACGTCCTCCCGTCGTATGAATTCTTCACTGTCCTAGAAGTACTGTAGCTAAGATGGTTTCTGGAGTCCCTCTGCCTTCTTTCAGAGCCTAGATCTGTCCCTGCTAGCCTCGGGGTCTTAGACTGGTCATGTCCTCTCTGAGTCTGTTTCCTCGCCCGATTGTGTGTGCTTGTGAAAATAATCAGCACTTACTAGATGCTTACCTTGTGCCAGGTCCTGGACACTAGTGTTTCCTCCAGTACGCAGAACGGGAGGCTGAGGCACGGAGCGACGAGATGGCCAGTGCAACACCCCACAGCCAGCAAGGTCAGGGCTGAGGGCTTTTTGTTGGTCCAGTTTTTTATGGTGGTAAAATATACATAATGTGAAATTTACCATCTGAACCATTTTGATGTGCATGGTTCCGCAGTATTAAGGACATCATATGACTGTGCAGCCACTTCCACCAGCCTCCATAGGACTCTTCAGCCCGCAGAAACCCTGTGCCCACGAGGCAGTCGCTCCCCATTTCCCTCCCTCCAGCCCCCTGCGCCTTCCTGCCTCCTTCCCTCCCTCCCCCTTCCTTCCTTCCTTCCTTCCTTCCTTCCTTCCTTCCTTCCTTCCTTCCTTCCTCCCTCCCTCCCTCCCTCCTTCCCTCCCTCCCTCCCTCCCTCTCTCCCTCCCTCCCTTCCTCCCTCCCTCTCTCCCTCCCTTCCTCCCTTCCTTCTCTCCCTCCCTCCCCCCTCACTCATCTCCCCTTTTCTCCCACACCCTAGCTTCTGGTAACCACCATTTTACTCTCTGTCACTGTGAGTTCAGCTTTTATTATTTTCATTCTTATTACTATGTTTAGATTTCACATATAAGCAATATTGGTCGTTCTGTGTCTGGCTTATTCCACTTAGAATAACGTCCTCCAGATTCATCCACATTGTTGCAAGTGGCAGGGTTTCCTCTTCTTAGAGTCTAAGTAATAATCCGTTGTCTCTACCCACTCACCGTCGCCGGCCGCTTAGCTTGTCCCCCATCTCGGCTGGCCGTCGTGGGTACCGCCGAAGTGCACGTGGGAGGGCACGCTCCTCATCAGCGGTGCTGTGGAGCCTCTTTTCACGTGCCTTTTGGCTGTTTGTATTTTGCCCTTTGGGAAAAGTCTGCTGAAGCGCTTGGCCTATTTTTTAATTGGGTTAGTTGTCTTTCTCTCGTTGAGTTGTGAGAGTGCTTCCTATGTTCCGGGTAGCAGGCTCTTATCAGATGTATGATTTTCGGACATGTCCTTCCCTTGTCTGGGTTGTCCTTTCACTTCTTGACAGCGCCCTCTGATGCAGGAAACTTGTTAGTTTGGACGAAGCTTGCCTAGTCTTGTTTATGATTCCTTTCCTGCTCTGGTCCCGTTTTCTTGTCTTGACATGACGGTGGCTTAGGAACTTGCTAGAGCTCTGCTGGTGCTGGGGGTGAGGAAGAAGACCAGCCCTCTGTGATCGGTGGACCCTAGACTCAGGCTGGGAGGGGTCGTGTGGTCCCTCGAGGTCGGCACCTTGCGGCCTCTGTCACCTCCCCAGCCTCAGATTCCTGTTTGCAGACCAACCCTGCCTGATGTCAGCTTGCGATGGAGCGGCTCCCAGAGTCTTCGGAAGCACCCGTCTGTGAATGGTTTTTCCTGCCTCCCTTGGGCCTCACCTGCAGGCACCTTCCCTCTCCCTCTCCCTCCCGAGGTGTCAGGAAGGCTCACGAGTTACGGGGCCTTGTCCCCGCGTTTCCTCAGTGTGCCTCTGCGTCTGTCACTGTTCATTTTTCCTTCTGTGTCCGCACAGCTTCCTCGATGACGCCAGCTGCAGCTCTGGCTGTTCTCAAGTCTTGGGGGTCCCAAGCCCCAGTGTGTGTCAGGACCCCCCCCCCTCCAGGAAACTTGCTCGTAAATCCGCAGATGCCTGGGCCATCCCCCAGAAACACCGAATCCTAATTTCCGGGGGTTGTGTGCGTGTTTAGACCCCCAGGTGATTCAGATATCGGGGTCCACAGGCCACATTTTGAGAGGTACCACCCTGGTCCAGAAGCCTCACCCGCTCCAGTTTGTCCTGAGGCCCCAAAGAGGGTAAGCCTGGTGGTTCTCGAACTTGGCTGTGTGTTAGAATCACCTGGGGAACCTTAAAACCTCTCGACTGCCGGGCCACAGCCCGGACCGGTCAGCATCTCTGACCGTGGGACCCGGGCACCGGTAGGTTGAAAAGCTCCCCCAGTGGCTCCCAGGTGCAGCTAAGGCTGAGAATCAGAGGTTACATAATCCGCCCCGACCAGCAGCCATGAAATTTTATGTGCTGTTTCCCTTTG
This sequence comes from Ursus arctos, assembly GCF_023065955.2. Lineage (NCBI taxonomy): Eukaryota > Metazoa > Chordata > Mammalia > Carnivora > Ursidae > Ursus > Ursus arctos. Next base: position 73,604,180 of record NW_026622874.1, on the reverse strand, counting down.
CTGAGCCCTCCAACCCACTCGGGTAAGCTGGACTCTGGAGTTGATTCTTCTCTTTAACCCGTGCGGCGATTTCTTCCTTATTCTCACACTGTACTTGGAGGGCACAGAATCGTAAGGGGTGGCATGTGTGCACCTCTCCAAGTTCCTACAGCAGGGTTTGCTCACCACACCCGGCATCCCTGGAGACCTCGTTGCTCCTTCCCATGATGGCGCTAGACGGACCTGGACTTTTTGAGGGAGCCACTGATGTCCCAAGCCCCCAGATAAAGGGATTGTCACCTTCTGAGCCCAAGCCTGTGGCACCAGGGTCTTTCTGGGGATGGTGGTTCTACGAAGTGGTCCAGAGTGTGGGCTTTGGAGTCAGGCCTGCCTGGTTCGGATTTTAGCTCTGCTGTTTAGGTGGGTGAGCTACTGGTCCTCCCTGAGCCTCTGTTTTCTCTTCTGTGCAGTGGGGATACAGAAAAGTACTGAACAACTGTCTTAAGTAGATGAATGGATAAAGAGTGATGTATGTACATGTAATGGAATAATAGCCTTAAGAAAAAGGATATGTTGCAATGGGCCGAATTTGGATGAACCTGGAGGACATTATGCTCAATGAAACAAGCCAGTCACAAATAATGCATGATTCCAGTTATATGAGGAATCTAAAACAGTCGCATTCGTAGAATCAGAGAGCGGCATGATGGTTGCCAGGAGCTGGGGTGAGGGGGAGATGGTGAGTTACTACCCAATGGGCATCAGGTTTCGGATCAGCATGAAGAATAGGTTCTCAAGAGCTACTGGACAAAACTCTGTCTGTGGTCAGCAGTCCTATGCTGTGTCGTTAAGTGTCTTGTGACGGTAGATCTCCTGTGAAGTGGGCTTTCCACAATAAAACAAGCATAAACAGAAACATGAATGTGATTAAGCTTCCAGAAAGAAAGTGGGGTGGGGGAAAGAATTGTCTTAAGAATTAAACAAGATGAGCCACGTAAAATATTTAGCCCCATGGCTGATGTGTATTCCCCTTCTTTCTCTAAGCTACCTTCCAAGGAGCAATGTTGACAGGGCGCGTGCTTGGGACCGTGCCAGTGATAGACACAATGGCCGGGTACCTCATCCAGAATGTTCTTAAGGGCACACGCTTGGTAGATCCCTGTCGTTTACTGCCCCCCAGCCCTGCTGGTGAGACTAGCATTTGCCCTCCACTTAACACCTTCCCAGATTCCACGTCAGCCCCTCTCTGAAGGCACAGCTTGCGATACCATCGTCTGGCTCCATCCTGGCTGTCTAATGCACTCAAGTCTTGCTCAGTATAATGTCTGCAGTGTGAGGAGGGGTGTTCATGTTGAGGCAGCCAGAAGGGATACGTGTCCCTCTTCTTGGTGAGATCACGCCTCACCTGGTCAGACTCCCCGCTATCCTGTTGGACTGTGTTGCAGTCGTAGGGTGTAGACTCTTTCTGGCTCTGCCCTCACCTGGCTCCGCCTCCAATTACTGCCGATGATAGGTTCTCTTCGAGCCGGTAAATGTACAACAGTGCATCTCTACTAACCTGATTTTTAGAATATCACCAAGTTTACGTATCTGCATGATTCTGCCTTCACAAAACCACTGACCGTAGGCCCCAAGTTTTCAGTCAACAGTATTCAACATTGGACCACGTGCCAGGCATGGTTCTTTTATGTATGATTACTTTTACTGGTTTCCCAGTTTCCTTTTTTTTTTTAATATTTTTTTATTATATTATGTTAGTCACCATACAGTACATCCCTGGTTTTTGATGTAAAGTTCGATGATTCATTAGTTGTGTATAACACCCAGTGCACCATGCAATACGTGCCCTCCTTACTACCCATCACCGGTCTATCCCATTCCCCCACCCCCCTCCCCTCTGAAGCCCTCAGTTTGTTTCTCAGAGTCCATAGTCTCTCATGTTTCATTCCCCCTTCTGATTACCCCCCCTTTCTTTATCCCTTTCTTCCCCTACCCATCTTCCTAGTTCTTATGTTCCATAGATGAGAGAAATCATATAATAATTGTCTTCCTCTGCTTGACTTAGTTTCAACACACTAGATGTCCCTTTCCCATCAATGCCGCCCATGGCTGGCACCGGGAAAGTTGTCATTCTAGGAGGACACGGAGTCCCCAGGATCTCCACGCCCAGGACTCTCAGGGAGCTGCCATGTTGATGCTAGCGGCTCTCCCAGACACAGAAGAGTGGGGAGAGGAGGGCAAACCTGAATAGACAGAAGGGAGCCAACTTCTTAGAGGGAAAAGTTCCCTTGAGAAAAGCAGATGAAGGAAAAAGGACACTTGGAACATGTCTTCTTTCTAAACCATCGGGCCCAGATGGTCTGCGTGTGAGGCAGCCTGCAGAGCTGGCCAACCCAACCGAACGATTTGAGCCAGTTCACGAAATCTCAGATAGGAGCCACGGAGATCCAGACGGGAGCAGAGGGGAAAAAGAAGGGCCTGCTTAAAATTTACTGTCTGGAAAATCTGATGATTAGTGCTCAGACAACACAAGAGGGGGAAATTCATCAATATCTCCATGTCACCAGGATCCCAGGCCCCTGGGTGGTGCTTGAAGTTCAAGAAATCATCTCAGGCCACACTGGTAGCATTTTTTACCGTGATTATAAAGAGCTGTCATACAGGAATGTTATAGATGGCTGGCTTCTGAGCTGCAGACCAGCACTTCTCAGACTATAATGTGCTCGCGAATTTGGGAGCTGGTTCAAATGCAGATTCTGGTTTAGCCCACCCGACATGGAACCTGGGATTCTGCATTTGTAAGAAGCTCCCAGGAGATGCGGTAATGCTGGTCTGTGGACCACGCCGTGAGTAGTGGGGCTAGAGGAATGCCTGGTAAACAGATGCAGGGCCCTGAGTGGAGGTTCCTGGTGGCATGGAGGCAGCTGGGGACCCAGAAAGCATTGCTGGCATCTCGGGGGCCTTGTCCAGGAGAGGGCTTGGGGACCCCTCGAGGCAAGGGTGAAGAGTCAGCCTCTCTGGCTGTCTCTTAGGTAGAGAAGAGGAAGAAGTTGCTCTTGAAATCTCATGGCTGCTGGCTTTCAGAACATTGCCACTGAGCTTAGGGAAAGGAAGGAGGGAGAGTAGGGGGTGGCCAGGGAGGAGGATCCCATAGATACTAAGTGTTGCTTGATTGTCTTTCCTCTTGCTTCCTGTCCCCAACTGTTTCTTCTCAAGTCCTTCTCTGCTCAGTAATCGCACCCACCATTCACCCAAATGCTTAAGCCAGAGACCTGGGAACTGTCCTTTTTTCTCTGCTAGCGAGCTTGCACTACTCCTGTGTGGCTGCGTGAAGAGCAGCCTCGGGCCTGGAACATTTCCTTGCAAAGAGGTAAAGAACCCTCACAGTCTATGCTGGATTTGTCTCCTTGCCTGTGTATATCTTTTTTTTTTTTTTTAAGATTTTATGTATTTATTTGAGACACAGAGAGAGAGCACGCACGCAAGCTGGGGAGAGAGGCAGAGGGAAAGGGAGAAGCAGATTCCCCGCTGAGCAGGGAGCCCAACGCAGGGAACCTGGGATCATGACCTGAGCTGAAGGCAGACGCTTCACCGACTGAGCCACCCAGGCGCCCCTGCTTGGGCCTATCTTTCCCGGTTCTGGGGTTGGTGTATACTTCTTTTTCTGCTAATGCATGTGTGTCGTATGGCACCCGGCCACCCCTCACTGCTCTGTTTGTTCCCGGTGGGGAGGGATTGGGATCCTTTCCCGCAGCAGGAAGTGGGTGCCTGCAGCCACACTGTGGCGTCGGCTCGGGGTGGATCCCCTGGCCATGGGGACTGACATATTGCAAAGGGCTGGATCTTGTACATCTTCTTTCTCCTCTTGCTTTAAGTAAACACTGGACTATTTGAGCCCAGTGTGTGTATTTTCTGTTCTCAGTGACCTGGAGTCATGCATTCATCTCTTCCCTGGGTGACACTTAACTGTCTTTTAACCTTGGTCACACAGCCTGACCACACAGTGAACAGTGAGATATCCCCTCTCTCTCCCCCCTCATACCCAGTCTAGTGCAATCTATAATTGTTCACCTTCAAGTATACACCTCAAATTCCTCCCCGTCTCCACTGCCACCACCATCATCTACCCCCCTGGACCTCTGGGATCACCTTCTAAGTGGTCTCCCTGTTCCCGCCTCTGTCCCGCTCCAGTCCATCCTTCCCACTGCAGCCAGGTCACTGCTGTCCTTAATAGTCTTCAAAGGCTTCTAATGACATCTTGGCTGGAGTCCAGGCGCCTACTCTTGACCTTCACAGCCCCACCTTTCTTAACCCCTCTCCCCTTTGCCAGCTGTGCCCCACCACACTGGCTCTCTCTGTTCCGAACACACCCTTGTGTTCTTGCGAGTCTTTACATATTCTGTTCCCTCAGCCTAGATAGAACTAGCCAAAAAAAAAAAAAAAGAAAAAAGAAAAAAAAAAAAGCATGTCTTTCCTGCTAGCTCCTGCTGCCTTCAGAACTCTGCTGTCTTTTCCTCAGCGAGGCTTTCCCTGACCTCCCTGCAGGTGGCACATCTCACAGCTGTAGTGTGGCATTAATCAGAAACTTGGTCATGCATCGTCCATTGCCTACTCCTCCTTCCTGGTTGTCAGCTGCACGAGGGCAGGGGTCCTGCCTTTCTTGTCCACTGTTGAATACGCAGTGCCCGGGTCTTTGCTCAGAGTACACACTCAACACGTGACGATTAAAGGAGAGTATGAATTTATGAATAAATAAGCTTTGGGAGAGCAGAGGACAGGGATGAGTGCTTGAAAGAGGCTCACATTCATCGAAGCACCTGCTGTGTGCATTACACACCTACTGTCTCATTCACTCTCTCCCACAGGTTGCTCTCACATTCATCTGTGGCCCAGAGACTTGGATCAACTTGCCCAAGTTACCCAGCCTCTGAGCAACAGAGCCGGTGTGCATCTGGTTTTCTCTCAGCCTGGGGTTTCTGGACCTTGGCATGACAACATTTGGGTCCAAATAATTCTTTGTCGTGGGGTAGGAGAGGTGGTCCAGTGCATTGCAGGACAGTTAGCAGAGTCCCTGGCCTCCAGGCTCTCAATGCTGGTCGCGCCCTCCAACTTATAATGACCAGAGTGTGTCCAGACTTTGCCAGATGCCCTGGGGAGCCAAACTAGCCCCTGGTTGAGGATCACTAGCTCAGCCTGTGGGTAATTTCAGCCTCTCATGTGCCCCGTACTTTGACCCCTGCCTGCCCCGCTCCTCTCAGGGAGCCACTGTTTTTCTTGGGGGCTCTTGCTCATCCCGTCATTTCCCGCAGTCTTCCTGTGCGTCCGCCTGGCAATGAAGCAAATGCATGGTGTGTTCCAAGTGTTGCAATAAACATTGGCTTTTCTGGTTTATTTAACATCAGCCCTGTGTTCAGATGCTGTGCCATTGGCATGGACACTAGCAGACCGTCTAGAAAATGTGCGATATATTTTTTTCCTTTGCCTAAATGGCACGTCTAAGTGTTTAGCATGAGACAAACCAGTGTGTTTATGAGGAGATAACTTGTCAAAATAGACTTGGGGCTCCACCGCTAAAACATCCTGGCCTCCCAGCCTTTCTTCATTCACAGATGAGTGTGAATTTTTCTGGGGTGTTTTGTGTCGATTTAAGGTAAGAATTTATTTCCTGCCTTTTTTGGGGGCAGATGAAAGCTCCCAAATTCAGATGTCTTTTTTGTTTTAATAATAATTTTTTATTATGTTAGTCACCATACAGAGTCCAAATTCAGATGTCTTTTTAAGCACAAGAGGTGAAGCTTCAGAGGAAGCTCCAAGTGCAAGTGTCTTATTAAGTACAAGGGATGGAGAAAGGCGTAGAAAAGGAGCATGTATGCCAGAGAGGGGATGTGAGTGAGTTCCTAGCCAGGGGGTCCAGTTAGAGGGTAGGGCTCCCTTTTTTGTTCTTCCATCCACCCATCTACCCATCCATTTATCCTTCCATCCATCCATCCACCCATCCATCCATTCTTCTGTTCATCCTTCCGTCCATGATTCTGTCCATCCATCCTTCCATCCATCCTTCTGTCTGTTTCTCCTGTCCGCTCTTCCTTCCTTCCTTCCTACCATCCCACCATCCCTCCATCTATCCATCCTCCCATTCATCTGTCTGTCTGTCCATCTGTTCATCCATCAAACATACTACTCTAGGAAGTGTGGTGGTGCTGGGGGCTGGGTACAGATGTGTTCCCACTCTCTAGGTGTCTTGGTGGAAGACACACAAGCCAACACTTACTTATTACATTACGACATGGTATGTCAAATGGTGGGGGAGAGGGAAGCATAGCGGTTAGGGTAGTCAGAGGAAGGTTCCCCCCCCCCCGTATTTGCACATCAAACACCTTCCTTTAACATAACCATCTTTATTCCACAAACAGTGGCTAACCTTGAAACTCTCCGCCACTCCTTCCCTCTCTCCTTTTTATGACAGGGACATAAGTAAGTTGGTGATCTCTTTGGAGGAAAGACGTGATGAGACAGACAGGATCAGAATCAGGGAAGGACTCCGGGGGCTGCTTTGTGAGCTGGCATTTGGCCAACCCTCCGCAGAAGTGCAGCGTAGCAGAAGACTCCCGAGAGGCACAGGAAGGGAGACACATCCCGAACTCCAAAGGCCGTCAGGCTCCCGCTTTGACACTGGGAGATATGAAATCCTGTGGCAGGACAGGCTCTGCTTTCCAGAGCCTGAAGGACGTTTCCACTCGGCTCCTTAGAGGGGTGGGGTGTGAGTGGTGATAGAACGTGTGAGGAAGACAGGAGGAAGCATTTCCTGGCTGTTGAAGTGATGATGTTTCAGTCCATTTCCAAAACCTGTCTCAAGGAACAGCCTTTAAGGAATGGGCAGATAGCTTTCAGCATGCTGTTAGTATGGTCTTGGTTTGGGCTGGGCTAAGTAAATGGTACGTCCAACCGTTTTCCAGCTTAGCATTCTACTTGGTGGCCAACGAAATCTTCTGTAAGTACCAACACCATTGAACCCATGCTGCACACCAGGCCCCATGCTGGGTGCTGCTTCCTGTCCATGATCCCATTGAACTCTTTGAAAAACCCTATGGAGTACAGGCCATTATTAGCCCCATTTTACAGATGAGGAGACTAAGGTTAAGTAAGTTGCCCAAGGCCACACAGGGAACAAATGACAGTGATCTAAGTGTACGTTAAATGAACTTTGGGGGTAGGTAGATTCTGAAGGCACCTTGGAAAGGAGGGCAGTGACGGAGAAAGAAACAGTGGTTTGAACAAGGAGCCCTCAACAGGAAGTCATAAGGGTAGACGCTCTGAGTTGCGGGGGCATTATTTTGCTAACTAGTTGTTTCCTATGTGGGTACGTCTACACAGCGGGTTCCTGGGTGGATAGCAGCAGGCATATATTTATTTAAAATTAAGCACAGAGCTTGGGGCACGTGGGTGGCTCAGACGGTTAAGCATCTGACTCTTGATTCCAGCTCAGGTCTTAATCACAGTGTTGTGAGATCAAGCCCCACAGTGGGCTCCATGCTGGGTGTGATGCCTACTTAAAAAAAAAAAAGGCTAAAATAAAGCACAGAACTTACTGGCTTGTGTGAATTCACAATTGCACCAGAGATCTATTACGCTCTTCTTTGTGTGGAGAGCCTTCTAATATGTTACTGTAATTGATCACGTGTGGGCACTGGTCAGTTTGAATGGGTGCACTGACCAAATGAATGGATGCCAGCCATCTCGCACCTGGCTGAATCTGAGTTCTGTCCTGAAGCATTGGAGATTTTCTCCTGCTTTAGTCTGTGGAGTCAGACAGACTGAGTGAGCCCGAGCCCAAGCCCGAGAATAGCACGCATGGCAAAGATTTTCGGTTGAGACAGACGTGTGTAATATTCCTGGGTGGGGATCATAGAAGCTGAACATGACTTGATAGGTTTCACTCACAATGTTAATTTATCTTGAAATTTCAAATAACGGTGGAGGAAGATGCAAGTAATAAATATATGTCAAGACGAATGAATAAAGAAAAGGCCGTGGACCCTTCAGCCTTAAAAAAAGAAGGAGATCCTGTCCTCTGTGACAACATGGATGGCCCTGGAGGACATTATGCTAAGTGAAATCAGCCAGGCATTGTCAAACTCAGAGAAGCAGAGAACAGAACCATGGTTATCAGGGGCCAGGACGAGGGGGAAAGAGAGTTGTCCAATTGGTATGAAGTTTCCATTATGCAAGATGAGTTCGTTCTAGAGATGCAGTGCCTGTGGTCTACAGTTCTGTATTACACGCTTGACCTGAGATCCGTCTTCTTAGATTGTAACTGTTTTTATCATAAAACAAACGCAGGGACACAGAGAAGCACCAAGGTGATAGGTCAGTTACCTCGATACTGTGGTGATGGTGTCCCGGGTATACCCGTCTATCCAAACACCACATTATATGCTTTCAGTACGGATAGTTTGTTGTAGATCACTGATATGTCAATAAAGCGGTTGAGACTGTGTATCAGAGGGTCTGGGTTATAAAAGCTTGAGAAACACTAAAGTAAAGGCATGAGCAGTAGGAAGAAACGCTGGTTTGTTTGTAGTTGTTGGGGTGACACAGAGCGAAACTATTCATTTTTTTCTGGTTGCTCCATAAGGTCATCATTGAAACTGTTTGAGGACCTCTGCTGCAGGGCTTTGGGGGTCAGACCAGGCCTTAGTCCCCAGAAAGCAGTGATGATGAGAAGAGGCCAGTGTGGAAGTTGTTCTGGGGCGTGAAAATGGGCAGGGGGTGGGGAAGTCCCTGGGACACAGCAAGGAGCACTCATCGTGTGCCTGCCAGGGCAGAGCTCATGCACGGGGCTGTGGCCAGTGGGGGTCTGTTTGGGAAATAGAAATTCCTTGAGAAGCCAGGACCGACTTCTCTCTCTCTCTCTCTTTTTTTTTAAAGATTTTATTTATTTATTTGACAGAGAGAGACAGCCAGCGAGAGAGGGAACACAAGCAGGGGGAGTGGGAGAGGCAGAAGCAGGCTCCTAGCGGAGGAGCCTGATGTGGGGCTCGATCCCAGAACCCCGGGATCACACCCTGAGCCAAAGGCAGACGCTCAACGACTGCGCCACCCAGGCGCCCCCTCAAGGAATTTCTGTTGTAGCAGGAGAAACAAAACACTCCCCCAACAAAGTTAGGTGAATTCTACAGGTATTGATCGAGAGCCTGCCATGGGTTACAAAAGCTCTCTGCTCGAGAAGTAACTTTTGAGAATCATTGCAAAATGACAGATCAGCGGGAATCGAATGAAGCAGGACAAAACAGTCCTGTAGTATTGCTGTGAGACACAAAACCCCAGAAGACCAGGAATGCTCTAATTAGGAAAGGCTTCCGGGATGAAGGGACTGTTGGGTCAGGGATATAGTGGCCACCTCCTCTGGGAGCCTGAGGAAGGGGAATTTTGTTCCATTACCAGCCTGGCTCTGGGTAGTGGAAGAGATAAAGGCTACCATATGCATAGAAATTTCTAATATTTTTACCACCAGATTGGTTCTTCTTCTTCTTACGGCCCCTATGGACACTCTGCTTTGAAGAATCATTTCTATTAATCAAATCTCCCTGTAACGTGCAATCCAGATTCTCCTAATTTGCTTGCAGTTGATTTATTCATTCAACAGATACTCACCAGACAGTGAGCCAGTTGGATTAGGTTTGGTGGTTTATGATAGAAAACTCAAATTAACAGTGGCTTAAGCAAGATAGATTTTTATGTTGCTGTCACATAAAGGACATGTGGCGGACAGCTCCATTCCTGTAAGGTGGCCACACAATGACAAGGGTACAAGTTTCTTCTACCCTGTTGTTCCTTACTGGATGGCTTCTCTTCCCAAGGTCACCTCATGGTTCAGTATGGTTGCTAGAGGCCCAGCCATTATGTCTACATTTCAGACAGAGGAAAGAGGAGAAAGGGGCTTTTGATGGAGCTCCCCAGGAGCTGCCACTCAGTACTTAACCTTACATCTCAGTGGTCAGAATTTAGTTCTAGGGCAAACCTAAACTGGCAAGGGGCCCTGAAAAATGTGGGAGTGTAGGCTTTATTCTGAGTAGCCATAAGTCCAGCTGAGACTTGGGGTTCTACCAATAAGAAGAGTAGAATAGACTCTTTGGATGGGAAGCTCATAGTTGCTGTCACGCCACCTACTAGAAGCCAAACACCAGACGGTGTGCTCGGAATGGCTACGCAGGACACCGATTGGCTGTGATTCTGTTTGAGCTTGGTGGTTTTCAAACTTTGGTGTGGTGTCAGAATCATCTGGAGGGCTTGTGAAAAAACATTTCTAGATGTCACCCTTGGAATTTATGATTCAGTAGGTTTGGAGGTGGGAGACTGAGGATTTGCATTTCGAGCTATTTCTAGATGCTGCTGACGCTGCTGACCCAGGGACCACATGGATACAATGACTTAGGTAAGGGGACAGCAGCCTCTGGCTGGGGGGTCAAGTCCAGCGGTTTTGTAAATACATTTCGTTGCAACACAGCCTCGCCCATTCATCATTGCCTTCTGTCCTCCACGGGCTGTACCAGTAGCAGAGTTGAGAGTTGCCATGGAGACCCTGGGGCTCGCAGACCTAAAGTATTTGCTGTTTGACCCCCTACGGAAGGGTTTGCGGGCCCTGCCTTGGGTACAAGCCGATTTCCACAATCCACAAGGGAGTAGTTAGTATATCCACGGAGAAGTCGGTAAATATGGGACCCCGATTCCTGTCTTATTCCGTTCATTTTCTGTGTCATGTTGGTCAGGCCGTCCCCCCCTGTCTGGGCCTCAGCGGCCGCACAGAAGAGGAACACTGAGTGGCAGATTTCCGAAGTTCCTAGCAAAACTTGCCTGGCTCCAGCGGAGAAGCCTGACAGAGTGACAGGCACGGGTTGAGTACGTTCCACGCGGCGAACGAGTTGGAGTTGCCTTTGCGTTCTGCTTGTGAAGGTGTCCCCTTCCCCAGCCTGAGGGAACACCTTACTTTCCTTGCTTTGGATTGACAGCTGGCATTTGTCGGAGCTGACTTTCGTGAGTCCCCACTTTCCTCTGCCGCTTTCCAACACGTTCTCTTCATCGCTGCGACTTTTCAGTGCCTTCGCCGCCTCTAACCTTCTCCGAGTCAGAAAAGAGAGGCACTTAGAGTTTATAACGACATATATAATATCACACCACCTCTCTGGGCCCCAGAGTTATTTCACTCTGAACTGGAGAGTCTTTTTCCGAAGCAGCAAGGGAGAAAGGTCTCCTTTTGATGACACCCAATCAACCAAAGTGAGACACACAGTTGACTGTATTTAAGTCAGAGTGAATGAGTGGAGATGAGTGTGTAGAGGGATCTCTAGGCATTTGGATTTTAGTAAGCATCGTGGGCAGGTGCGTGCACTGGTTAGGAGTTGTGTTTGCCAGTGGGCAGGTCTGGAAATCAGTTGCTAACGCGAAGTGGAAGTTTGCTTCCTTCTAGCTCAAAGCAGCCTGGAGGCAGGTGGGTCAGGCTGGCTTGGTGGCTCGGTGGCTTCCTGGTGTTATCATAGATCCAGGCCCCTACTGTATTTCTCTTGTGTTCTTAAGGACATGGTTTGCATCATTGAAGTTGTTTCATGGTCCCGAATGGCTGTGGAGTTCCACGGTCTTTTGTCAGGACAATGAATTTCATTTATTTTCAAGTAATTTCATTTCTTTAATTCCGTGAGCCTTCCTGAGCTCCCGGAGAAAGTCAAAATTCCTTTCTCCATTATTCAAGACCCTCCATGGACTGTTGCATGAGCTCCTTTCTAAAATTATTACTCACTTCTGAACTTTATATTCCCAGAATAATTTTTTTTTTCTGTCTTGCCCATTACCTCCAAAATATATCTTCCAACTGCCCACGTCTTTCCGTCTCCGCCAGCAGTGCAAGCTGGGGCTATCTGACCCTGCACTTGCACAGCCCTGAGAGTGAGTGCATCCTGGAATTTTGTACCCTTGATGCCTCACCTGCCTCACCTTAGCCCCAGCCCCCTGACCCAGTCACACTCTTTCTCACCTGGATGAATGCAGGTGGCATCTGAGCCGGTCACTCCTGCCAGTGTTCTTTTCTCCTCTACCATTCATTCTCCACTCAGCAGCCAAAGAAATATTTTAAAGCAATATGATCAAATCCTTTTTTGGGTGTGGTTTTTTTTAGAGAGAGAGAGGACGTGGTGGCGGGGGACAAAGGGAGAGAGAGAGAGATTGAGAATCTTAGACTCCATGCTGAGCGTGGAGCTTGATGCGGGGCTTGATTTCACGACCCTGAAATAATGACCTGAGCCAAAATCAAGAGTCAGACGCTTAACTGACTGCAGCACCCACCCCGTGATCAGATCTTTTCATTCCCCTGCTTAATCTCAGTGGCTACCCATTGCACTCCAAGCACAAGCCAAACCTCTTCCCATGGAGTAGGAGGTCCAGCTGTTCCGTCTTTGTTTTCACCTTTTACCCCTCCTGTTGCTGTCTTTGCTCCAGCCAGACGAGCCTTCTTCCTGTTCCCTCCATCCCAAGCTCCTCTCCCATCGTAGGGCCTTTGTGTTCTGCCTTCCTCCCTGTGGGATGGTTGTCTGGGCTCTGGCATGGCTCGGGCCTCATGAATTCTCACACCAAGGGTACTTCCCCTCTTCCCACTGTACTTGGTCTCTACCACGTCACCTGTGGACTCCCTTCCCAGAGGTTATCACATTCTGTAACTGTCTCGTGTATTTACCTTCATCTTGACTCTTTCTGCCCCCTAGGATATAAGCTCCCTGGGGCAGAGACCACATCTGTCTTTTTTGCGCCAGTGTGTTCCTCACACGTAAGCCCGTTGTCAAGTATGTCGTAAGCACTCAGGATGTGGGAAACGAATGAATGGGTAAATGAATGGATCACGGAATAAATATTTAGATGCATAATCAAGGGTTCTGAGCCTGGGGTCCAGGGCTCCCCAAGGCATCTGTGGATAGAATTCCGTGGTCTATAAACTAGGATGTGGGGAAAACCACCTATTTCTACTCACCTGTAACTGAAAATTCCATTTCCTCTCATTTTGAATGGTAACAACAAACCCAGTGGTAGTAGCAGTTCTCTGATTCTTTTCACCAAGAGAAATCACTTATATTTTCATACCACATCACCATTGTTGCAGATACCTTAGAATTCTTGTTTACTTTCATCAGATTACTTTGAAATTCACTGTTGTTAGTCGATAGAGCATTGATCTTTTTAACATGTTAATATAGACATGCACATTTCACAAATTTATTATTTTTTAAATTACTGCTAGGACAGTATTTTGATGTAACTTTGTAATTTGATGAGTTTTTAGTCACAGAAGAGCTTTGTTCTCAGAGAGAATCTGAAGGCCTCACCAGCCTGCCAAAGTGGTCCTTGGCACAAAAAGTCAAGATCCCTTGAAATGGACGAATACCTTCTGCACTATTGTTTATTAAAGGCCACACTAAGAACGGGAGTGTCTCTCTCCCCCTCTCCCCTCCCCCCTCCGCAATTACTTCAATCTCATTTATTGTTTGGAGTCCAGGCAGATCTTCCTCCAGGAAGCCTTTGCATCCCGCAGCGGATTCCTCCTCCTCTGAAAGTGTGTAGCACTTACTCATATGTTTGGGAAACCCAATGAACCCCTGATCCTGCATTAAGCCCCTTTGGAGGGGATGTGTCACTTCTTATGAGTTTGTCTTCATTTTCCAACTCCTAGAGACCTTCCCATTTATAATGAGCACCCTGGCCCCTGCAGTGTTGCTGTCTTCTTCACAGAATCGAGATTTCTCCTTCATAGAATTTAGCATAGCTTACAAATATGTATTTATTTGTATGATTATTTGTTTAATTTCTTTATTCTATAGGAGGACAGGACACGGGTATTTTGCTCATCACCTAGTGGAAGCTTCAGAACTTTTATTTTGGAAGGGCCTAAGTGCCACTGTTGTGGTTGTGGGTGCCACGGATGGCTGGGGAACTTGCCTTGAAACTCAATTTGCTTAGCAAGTCATGATATTGACTTAGTTTGTGTCTACACTTGGGTTCTGGTGATATTAGTGGGGATGTTAGCATGTATGGGAGGCAAAACTCATGATATCTTGCTCTTGCCATTGTTACCTGTATGCCTAGCACACAGAACAATACCTGGCACATAGACCCTAAATAGACGATGGATGGATGGAGTGAATGGATGATGGATGGATGGATGGATGGATGGATGGATGGATGGATGGGTGGGTGGATGGAATGAATATTGGATGGAGTAGATGAGTGGAGAGTTGAATAGTTGGGAGTAACCCTTCCAACTATTGGGGATTGGAGAGGTAGAAAGGAGCAGTTGGTTGGAAGATTGGTGTATTGGTTTCCTAGGGTTGCTGAAACAAAGTAGTACACATTTGGTGGCTTAAAATGATAGAAATTTATTGTAGCAGAGTTCTGGAGGTCAGAAATCCAAAATCAAGGTGTTGGCAGGTCTGTGCTCTCTGAGGACTCAAGGGGAAGATCCTTCCTTGCCTCTCCTAGTTTCTAGTTGTTGCCAGCAGTTCTTGGCATTCCTTGGCTTGTGGGCACATCATTACAACCTCTGCCCTTGTTTTATGGCATCTTCCTTGTTTGTGTCTCTCTGCGTCTGTTTTCTCCTCTTATAATGACACCAGTCATTGGATTAGGGCCCAATATAATCCAGCATGGCATCCTCTTAACTAATTAAACTTGTAAAAACTGTTTCCAGATAAGGCCACATTATGAGGTTCTGGGTCGACATGAATTTTGGGGGCACACTATTTAACCCAGTACAGGTGGTCAGAGAGTTGAAGGAGTGGATGTGTGGAGCAGTGGGAAGAGCTGAGTGGGTTACAAGGGAGGATCATGTTTGATGGAAGGATGGATGTGTGAAGAAGTTGTTGTATGGATGACTAGAAAGATGTTGGATTGAAAGGAAATTTGCATGGGCAGAAGGGTAAATGAGTGTAGAGATGACTGGTTGGATGGATGGACAGATGAATCAACTAGATTATAAATTTCTTCATAATAGAATTCATGGCATGTTATGTTTATCTTCTGTCTTTATTACCTAGTGTGACACTTGGCGTTAAGGAAGTGCTTATTAAATATTTGTTGTCTCATTTTCTCTGCATTCGCAAATTCGCCGGACTGGCTCTCGACAGCTTTCCTGGTCTGTGAACCCCTGTAAGAGAGCTGTGTGCGTGTGTGCGTGTGAGTGTGAATTCACGTGGTGGGATATCCAGTCTGGAATTTTGTCCAGACTGGAATATGCTTCTGGCTTCTGGAACAGCTCTGTTAAGATTTTACATGTTGGGTATAATTTATGTTGTTTAGGAACTAAAAATACAGAGAGACACAACTGTTTCATATCCCAGTTTTTATCTATTTAAAATCTTAAACCCGATGTCAGGTGAATGTGCTGTAGATACGTGTGCACATTTGCTCTCATGATTTCAGGTTGGACAACAGTTAACGTTCTGGTGGTGATGATTCTGAAGTTCGGGTGTTGATTTCTATTAAAGGTTTTATCGGTCTGAAGAAGGGCTTCGTTGAATTTAAAAGCACCTGCTCTGCTGTTGTCTCTTTAAGCGAATTGCATTTGCTGGCGCTCTGTTCATAGGAGGTTTGCAGGCTGGTGCCAGATGGATGCATTTCATCAGATGGCAGAGAGCTCAGATGTTTTGTCTGCTCAGAGCATTCTTTAGCGTTGGTCCAAATCCGTGAGCTCAGAAGTCTCAGAGAAGTAGTCCTATTGTCGTGCTTGAAAACTTCTCTTTTTCTGTTTAAGGAGAAAAGATTTATAAATGTTAGAATACTTCGGACAGGGGCGCCTGGGTGGCGCAGTCGTTAAGCGTCTGCCTTCGGCTCAGGGCGTGATCCCGGCGTTCTGGGATCGAGCTCCACATCAGGCTCTTCTGCTGGGAGCCTGCTTCTTCCTCTCCCACTCCCCCTGCTTGTGTTCCCTCTCTGGCTGGCTATCTCTCCCTGTTAAATAAATAAAATCTAAAAAAAAAAAAAAAAAAAAAAAAGAATATTTCGGGCATACAGAGAAGTACAGAGACTAAAATAACAAACATCTATGTATCAACACCTATGTATTTCAGTGTAAGAAAAGTTCACATTTATGTCGCATTTATTTCAGGTTTTAAAAATACAAAGAAAGATCTTGTTGAAACCTTTCACTCTCATGCCATTTCCTTGTCTCCCTTGTCAGAGGAGACAAGTCTTTCCATATGTGGGTGCAAACCTAAACAGTATATGGTATTAGTATTTTAAAGCTTTTTATGAGCAATATTCCATCTTACGTATCCTTCCGCAACTTGTGCTTTTCTCGATAGTATGTTATTGCGATTCGTTGCTATTTAGCTCCAGTTGGTTTCACTGTTTTAGAGGACTGGTTGTACAAATGTGTCAAACTTTAACCTATTCATAAACGGAGTAGTGGGCGCCTTTTTGTTATTTTGAGCCATGAGGCAGTGAATATCCTTGTGCATCTGAGAGATTTTCTCAAGCAAATCTCCCTGTACGTAGAGTGTCCGAGAGACAGGGCATCATCAACATCACTAGAGACTGACAGTTTATTCTGCAAAATGACTGAGCCCGCTTGTGCTCACTCCCACAGCAAAGAATGAAGGGTACAATGTTCTCGCGTTCTTTTTGAATCTTGTCTTGTCCCTTTTTGCTTATAGGATAGGTGTGAGATGGAGTCTTACTGTTTCATCAGTTTGTGTTCATCTTATTACTTGGGAAATTGAGCATGTTTTCATATTAGCCATTTGGGTTTCCTTTCTATTGGGGTGTTTATTTTTTTCTTATTGATTTGTGGGCTCTTTTTTTTTTTTTTTTTTTTAGTATATCCTGGATACTAAGTTGTGAATCTCGTAAAATCATTGCAGAGTTTTGAAATCCCAGTCTTTAGTTTATCTTTTAAACTTATAAATTGGGTCTCATAATTTTAAAAATGAGAATTTTTTAAAGATTTTATTTGTTTGTCTGAGAGAGAGAGCGCCCAAGCAGGGGGAGCAGCAATGGGAGAGGGAGAAGCAGGCTCCCTGCTGAGCATGGAGCCCTGTGCAGGACTTCATCCCGGGATCCTGGGATCGTGACCTGAGCTGAAGGCAGAGAGGCTTAACTGACTAAGCTACCCAGGCATGCCCCCCAAAATGAGAATTTATCAAACTTTTTCTTAATGGGTTTTGCTTTTTCCATCTTTTAAAAGAACTCATTTCCTCCCCCAGTGACAGACATAAAGAATAGACCCTTTAAAGTTTAAAGGTTTGCATTTCATGTGGAGATATTTATATCATCTGGAATATCTTTTGTATGTGATGTGAAATAGGGATCTAATTTTCACGTGGGGAGCCAATTACTTCACACTGTTTGTTGATGACCACTGTATTGTTAGCTAACACCTCTCTCACATCACATAATTATCATTTCTTTGTTGTGCTAGGAACAATTAAGATTAGTCTCTTAGCAGCTTTGAAGCTTATAATACAGGATTGCTGGATGTAATCACTCTGCTGCGCATTAGGTCTCTAGAACTTACTTATTGACTAGTTGCAAGTTTGTGTCCTTAAACAACACTGTTATCCCCTATTTCCCCACCTCCCAGCCCCTGGTAACCACCACTCTGTTCTCTGTACAAGTTTGGCTTTTTTTTTTTTTTCCAGGTTACACATATAAGTGATAGGTCGTGCAGATTTGTCTTTCTCTGATTTATGTCCCCAAGCTCCATCCATGTTGAAAATGGCAGGGTGCAGGTTATCTCTTTGAGATCCTGTTTTCATTTCCTTTGGATTCATACCCAGAAGTGGACATGCTGGATCCTATGGTAGTTCTGTTTTAAAATTTTGAGGAACCTCCGTGCTGTTTTCCATAGTGGCTGCTCAGTCTTCTTAACTACAGAGCGGTGACAGCCGTGCCCACCTCGCCGCTCTTCAGGGAAGGACTGAACATCATAGGCTCTTTGAAGAGTCGTTTCCTTTTCTCCTCTTCCAAACGGGGAATAGCTTAAATTATCGCAAGAATACATCTATCATTAAGATTATCTTTCTGTTATTTTCCTCTGTGGTAAGATTTAATAACGTCTCGAACTTCCTGACGACATTGTTTTCAGCATGTGTGATGTCTTCTGGCCTCCATCTTTGTCCTTCAGGGACTTATCGTTCCGGCCCATTATGATTCTGCAGTTTTTCTAGTAAAGTCTTCAGTAAAACTGGTAACTTGGGATCTCTCAGCACGAAAGAAAGGTGGTTTTTGGTTTTTTTGTTAGTACTTGACAGTGATCTGAGAAATGAAAATGTATCATTATGATCACCAACCTGCTTCAAGTGTAATCTTTTTTTTTTTTTTTAAGATTTTATTTATTTATGTGACAGAGAGACCAGCGAGAGAGGGAACACAGCAGGGGGAGTGGGAGAGGAAGAAGCAGGCTCACAGTGGAGGAGCCCGATGTGGGGCTCGATCCCGGAACGCCGGGATCACGCCCTGAGCCGAAGGCAGACGCTTAACGACTGCGCCACCCAGGCGCCCCAAGTGTAGTCTTTTTATTATAAAAATACCAGTCACCCTTCCTTCCACCTGAACGGCTGTGCCGGCCCCGGGGCTGACAGGGGCAGGTCAGCCAGGCTGATCAGGTACGACCCGGTCAGCCTGTCCCCCATCTTTCGAGCCGCCTGCCCAGTATTGCACTTGCCCTGGAATGCCTTGCTTTCCCTGGCATTTTCCCACCTCCTTGCTCTGGGCTTATGCTGGTCCTCTGCTTCGACTGGCCTTTCTCCTGGACCAATCTTACGAGTCTTGGAAATTTCATTTCAAGTGCTTCATTCCCTGCTATCTCCTCGTCTTGTGCCCCTAGCCATACAATACACTGAGGGCAGAATTAATCTCTTCCAGCTTTGCACGCCCAGAGCACTTAAAAAATACTTTGATGGATGAACCAAGAGGGCATTCTGCTAAGTGAAATAAGCTTGACGGAGAAAGATAAATATTGTGTAGGTATCACTTATATGTGGAATCTTAAAAAAAAAGAAAAAAGTCAAATTCATAGAGTAGAATAGAGAGTAGCTGGGGCGTAGGGGCAGTGGGGAAATGTTGGTCAGAGAGCACAGACTTTTAGTTTTAAGATCAATACATTCTGAGGATCTGATATAAAACATGGTGACTATAGTTAATAAGAGTGTATTGCGTACTGGAAATTTGCTAGGAGAGTAGATCTTACATGTTCTGACAAAAAAAAGAGGAAAAGTAAAAGTAACCATGTGAGGTGATGGGTGTATTACTTAACTTGATTGCAGTAATTGCACA
This sequence comes from Ursus arctos, assembly GCF_023065955.2. Taxonomy (NCBI): domain Eukaryota; kingdom Metazoa; phylum Chordata; class Mammalia; order Carnivora; family Ursidae; genus Ursus; species Ursus arctos. Next base: position 73,584,893 of record NW_026622874.1, on the reverse strand, counting down.
GTGTATACATACAACGTCACGTTGTATTCTTGAGATATATACAAATTTGTTCATCACTTACACCTCCATATAGCTGGGGAAGGAGAAGTGAGTCCCAAGGGTTTCGGGAACATTGACCTGCATGGCCAAACTTAACATTGTTTGTTGAGGTCCAAGGAGGAAGTGGGCTTTCCGTTAAAGGAAGGGAGAAGACAGAGAAACCAACTCTGTAAATTCCGCGGCCCCGTTCTTGCTGGTGTTTCATGATCATGCCAGCTTGACTCTCAAGAACTAAGCAATGCGATGTTGAGAATTGATGATAACATACCTATTGAAACTCTCAACCATAGAAGAAACATTATTTGCTGAAAAGAAAGCTCATTATCCTAGAAATGACCACACTGTAAAAAAATTACTTTGAGTACAACTCACTCATGTGTTCATTCAACAAATATTCGTTGAGCACCTACTATGTGTCAGGCGCTGATCTAGGCTCTATGAAAAGGCAGGGTCCTTGCACCCATGATCTTCCAGGGCTTTATTGCTATTTGCTTATGACTCTTCCTGCTCCGCTGAACTCTGAGATCCACATGGGGCAGCGTCTTGTTGGTGTTTGTGCATTTTCACTGCAGTCTGCAGGCATTTGAACGAGGAGGTGAACAGCTGGACACAGAGGACAGAGCATGCCGTGAAGGCACAGTAGGTCACCGTCATGGCACCACCATCCCGGGCCCTGGGCGTTACATGCAGTTTATTTCTTTTCATTTGACCAGTCTGCTGAGCTCTGACTGCTCTGTTTGGTACAGAAGAGGCAGAGGTGGGTAGTAGGGGTGATTGTGTTTGCCTCTGTGTTCTCCCACCTAACTGCCTGCAGGACCTGGGACACGATCCTGAGTCCTGGCTTCCCCATCTGAGTAATGGGTGTGTTAGTTTCCTGGCTGCTGTAACAGATGACCACGAATGTATTAGCTTAAAGCGACACGTACTTATTATTTCATATAAATTATATGTTCTAGAGGATAGAGGTCCAAAATGGGTGTTTCTGGGTTAAAATCAAGGTGTCTAACAGCCGGGCTGTGTTTCTCTGTAAGTAGAGTGGAACAGGCTCCTTGCCCTTTCCAGCTTCTAGAGGCCCCTGTATTTATTCCTTGGTTCATGCCTGGTTCCTTCTGTCTTCAAAGCTAGCCACCTCATGTCCTCAAACATGTCTCTCCGTCTGACCCTCCTGACTCCCTATTACAAGGACACTTGTGATTACATTAGGCCCAATCAGATAATTCAGGATAACCTTCCCATATCGAGATCCTTAATCACGTCTGCAAAGTCCCTTTTGCCATGTAAGGGAACATTCACAGGTTTCTGCTGTTAGGGCATGGACTTCTTGGCGGGGGGCAGGGGCATCATTCTGCCTAGCAGGTATGAACGGTATAGTATGATGATAAGCTTGGGTTTTTCTGTGGGGTTGTTGGAAGGGTACCAGGAGATAGATAGATAGATTCATTCGTTCATTCATTCATTCATTCATTCATTGTTAATTGAATGTTTCCTATGAGCTGGGCACTACTTACAAAAAATCGTACAGAATTCCCTGTCCTCATAGAGTTTCCATTCTAATCAGGGGAAATAGACCAGCAGAATAAAGGAGCAGGAGTGCTGTTTTCCCTGCTCGCCCTGGGTGGGTGCAGTGTGGTTCCTGGTGAAGGTGATTGTACGCTGACCCAGACAGATCCATGTGTATCTATCCTGCTTATTTAAGTAAGAAGAAGCCTGTCTGAGAGGGGAGGGAGGCCAGTCCCTGCAAGTGAGGCTGTTGACATCCTACCGCTGCAGAAATGCAAGGCACATGCGCAGCAGTAATGTATTTCTTGAGAAAAAGAAAATGTACTCGAGGCAATGGAATGTGTTCAGTCCCAGGGCAGAATCCAGGTCCAGCTCACATAGGAAGATGTCATCCTCCCGCCTTGCACGGTTCCCATCATGATTCAGTCTTGTCGTATACTGTGGACATGATACCTCAATTAAACACAAGGACCCCCAAAACACAAGGTGGTAACCAAAGTCTTCAGCAAGGAGAGGGGAGTGAGAAAGGGGAAGGAAAGAAGTGCCCTGATATGGGAATCAAATATGTGATTCTACTGTGACACATGTGTGAATAGACGCTTCTGATTTGTGTGGAGAGAAACAGGCTTTAAAAATTTTTTTAAAGAATTTTGTTTATTTGAGAGAGAGAAAGAGAGCATGAGTGCAGGAAAGGGGCAGAGGGAGAGGGAGAGAGAGTCCCAAGCAGACTCCCTGCTGGGCAGGGAGCCCGATGTGGGGCTCGATCCCATGACCCTGGGATCATGACCTGAGCCAAAACCGAGAGTGGGATGCTCAGCCGACTGAGCCGCCCAGGCACCTGGAGGAACAGAAGCTTCTTGTTTGCATCATTTACCTGAGCTATGAACGTGCGTGCCTCCCAGCTTCTGTATCAGAGTTCACAGCGACATCAATTTACATCAGAAGTTTGCGTCTAGTTCTTTTTTTTTTTTTTTTTTTTTTTTTTTTTTTTTTTTTTTTAAAGATTTTATTTTTATTTATTCGACAGAGATAGAGACAGCCAGCGAGAGAGGGAACACAAGCAGGGGGAGTGGGAGAGGAAGAAGCAGGCTCATAGCAGAGGAGCCTGATGTGGGGCTCGATCCCATAACGCCAGGATCACGCCCTGAGCCGAAGGCAGACGCTTAACCGCTGTGCCACCCAGGCGCCCCATTCGTCTAGTTCTTAAGCAGTATAAAAGAAAGGTGGGGTTTTTTTGTTTTTTTTGTTTTATTTTTTGCCTTTCAACACAGGTTTTTGCGGAAAAAAGGAGCGTGTTTTTAAATGCGCAATGGACTTTACCATAAGTTACTTGAAATCTTGTATCTCTTTGTCCTCTGTGTAAACATCTTTCAGATAAGTGACTTTAATAAGATCTGAAATACACATTTTGTTCAGCTTTTAAGTTAATGAAATCAAATTTGAAGTTAAAAAAAAAACCCCAAAGGCGTGAATGATGTAATATAGCGGAGGGCGCTGAGTGTGATGGACGAAAATCAAGGCAGGGCGGGGAATGGAGAGTGCTGGGCAAGGGGTTGCCCATTTAAACAAGATGGTCTGGCTGGGGCTCCCTGAGAAGGTGGCATTTGAGATAACAGATGTAAAGTGCTTAGGACAGTGCCTGGCACAGAGTAAACACTCTAAAAGGCAGGTTAGAAATTAAGTTAAATACATAAATAAGTAATCCATCCCCTTACAGTCACCCACCACCCATAAAACAAAATCCAGGTCTTTCTGCGTGCTAACATTCACTGAACTTCACTGGGCTTTTGCCAAGAGGCACTTTTAACTTTGGAAGGGCTATTTCAGTATGGAGTATGACATACTAGAAAATTAAAATACTATTCTAGATTTTCCTCCCCTTTGGCTCAGTTTTGGAATAGCAACAACTGGGAGGCATATCGCTCAGAGTAGGGAAAGTAAGCTTCTGATGCAAGAACGTTGGACAGGCTGGGGCCAGAGCAGTCTTCTCCTGCTCCTTCCCCTATGCCAGCAGGAAACGGACTCGTGGAACTTGGCCCTGGAGCTTGCACTGAGATCTCAAATGCAGGGTAGAAAGGTTTTGGGAAATTGAAGTCCTAGAGGGTTGAAGCGAAAAGGGGAGGTAGGAGAGAAATCCTTTACGGATGGAAACATTTTGGGCCACTTACAGCACCAGCCCAAGGAAGGCGAGGTCGTGGTGATGTTGCTGTCTTGCAGGATGGACGGTTGCTTGCCCATTCCATGACCCGGGGAATGAATGCCCACGTCTGCAGGGCACTGTGCTGGGGTGTGTCAGCATCTGGGGACACTGATATCTCTGGTCTTTCCCAGGTCGGAGGGATTATGCAGCAGATGAAGATCTAAGCAGGCACATCTCCTAAGTGTTAATTGAAGTTCAGAAATCCAGGCAGTTTACAAGCAACATGTCCCCACATATGTCTCCACCAACAAAGACTGGAATTGTGCTTGGAGCAAATGGGAGAAGCTTCCTTCTCGCTGTTGACTGTGTTTGAAAATTAGATCCTTAAACAGTTCCTGTTGTGTTTGGCTTTAGATGTTGGGAAGCAATCCTAAGCCCTGGAAACTTGACCCAGATTGCCAAGGAGACTGAGATTCATTATGGAGGCATTTGAAGGAATAATTACTTATGTGGGGCTTACTAGGTATCCAGCAATGTTTTAAGTATTTAACACATATTAACCCATTTTGTCCTCATAATAATCTTGTGAAGTAGGTATTATATTCTCCATTTTACATAGAGAAAATGACGTCCTAGAGAGGGTAAATTGTTGGCCCAAGGCTACAAAACTAATGAATGTTGGTAATGGGATTCTAACCAAACCGTATAGCTCCAGAGCCTGGACTGTTAATCTCTAAGCCCAAGGACAAGTGTCTTCTTTGCGTTCCCCCTAGAAAACAGACCCTGACTAAAGACAGTGCACATGGTTGGTTTTTCTGGAGCCTGCAGAGGCACCAGTGGGGGAGAGCTGAGAAGATACAAGGAGGGGCATATTACTAAGCCAGACAGCAGGCTGGGCAGGGAAGTTCTAGGAATCTGCGAACTCATGCCGAGGAATGAGGTAAGTGGGGGTATTTATACTCCCACACCCATTATCAGTCATCAGTTCAAAACCGTTCCGGGGGGAGTATGCACGGGGGTCAGAAGGGTCTGGGGAATGCGGGGCCCAGCATCGGCAGGGTTGCCCTCTGGCAAGGACGAGGGTACTGGCTGGTGGAAGTCAGGCCAGCCTTGCCGAAACGGTAAGATCCTCAACGGGGCATCAGCGACATCTGTTTATCAGGTGTGGGACCCGAGTCTATAAAATCACGGGATGAAGTAAAGAAAGTTCATAGGAACTAAATCCTCGGTTGTAAAACCAGACAGTCTTTGAACCAAGAACATAATAATAAGCAAAGCCAACGTATATTAAGTACTAATTGTACGGTAGGCATTTTTGTTAGGTGTTTTTGCACCCTAGTATCTTATTTAAGTCTGAAAGTGATCCAGAGAGGTAGGCCTTTTTACCCCCATTTTCTGGATAGGGAAACTGAGTTTGAGACAGTAATGCCCCAGGCCAGGAGAGAGTGGAGCCAGCATTTGAATCTAGATCAGTGGTCTGTCTGCTCCCAAGTAATGGGTGGTGGTTTTACAGTATGAAAATAAACGAATATTTACCCAAGAGTGTGAGTTCCTTGAGGTCAAGGAACAGATCTTTTCGTCTGTATATCGCCATCATCTACACCAGGGGTTTCTAAGGAGGGGCCATTTTGTCTTTCAGAGACAGACGTCCCCTATTTGGCAATGTCTGGAGACATCTTGGGTTGTCATGACTGGGGGAGTGGGTGCTATCAGCATCCGGTGGGTGGAGCCAGAGATGCTGCTAAGTCCCCCCCCCCCCCCCCCCCCCCCCCCCAGTGCACAGGTCAGCCTCGCCCAACACAGAAGTATCTGGCCCAAAATGTCAGCAGTCTGGGGTCGGGAAACTGATCTACACAGTGCTTAGTACGGGCTTAATAAATGTGAGCAGGATGTCTCAGTGTTGGGTGATGGGTGTGTGGGTGTGCCATTCTTCGAAGAGTGGGAGGGACTGAAAAGAAAAGGATACTCAGGAAGAATGTAGAGTTCACCAAAAGCATATTTGTATGCATTCTCTCGTTTGACCATCATAAAATCCCAAAGGGATACGGAATTGCTGGGGTTATCACCATCGTAAAGGTGAGGGAAATTACGTGACTTCTGAAGATGCCGGAGCTGGGTGTGGGGCTGCTGCTTGAACGTAGCTCTGTCTGACTCAGAATCCAGGGCTTCTTAAAAAAGTATTATATATATGGGGTTTTTTACTGGTACAGTTGACGTATAACATTGTGTATGTTCCAAGTGTGCCCATTGGTTTGATGCATTTAGATATTGCTCTGTGATTACTAACATAACATCCTGGGCCCTTGACACTATCCCACCTGGCTTTTGAGTACATTCAAAGCTGACATTTTGATCCACTTAGGAGTGAGAGAGGCAAAGTAGGATTGTTATGGAGAAGATAGGAAGGTATATCTATTAGCGTGCTTTTGGCTGCAAGTAGCAAAGCCCCACCTCAGATTTGTTTATCAGTAACTACATTATTTCACATAACAGAAAGTTCTTGAGGTATGGTGGCCCTCAGGTTGGTTAAGCCAGTGGAGGAGCCATGGTTTTTACAAAATAACTTTTTCATTCTTTTCACTGGTTGTATTCGGGGTGGTTGTAAGATGCCCTTAAGATGACTTCCCCTCATGTTTCATTGTCAGAACTGGGTCACATGTTCACCCTTCAACCAGTAACTGGCTAAGGCAATGGGGCCGCCATATTGGCTTAGAGCCGTGGTTCTTAACTGGAGAAATATTTGTCTCCCTTTCCCCTAAGGGCGATGTTTGCAGATACTTTTGGTTGTCACAACTGGGTGCTGGGGATGGGAGTTGTAATAGTATATAGCACAACGGGTCAGGGATGCTACAAAAGATCCTATCAACGCCCAATCCCACCAAGTCCCCACAGCAAATAATTCTCTGGTTCAAAATACCAGTAGTGCTGAGGTTGACAGACTCTGGTATGGGGCAAGAGGAATCGAATCCCAAGCTTTGTGGTGGGGGCGTGGACCCCTGAGCAAAATGGGGACTTCCTCTTCATGGAAGAAGGGAGGCATAGAAGTTGGGTGGGCCACCAAGAGAGTCTGCTGCAGAAGCACTTTGCACATTGTTGATGACTGATGTCACAGGAGGCACATGCAGTGCTTTTCTACCAAACATCTCTGGGTGCCTCTGTCAGACGCTGCTGTGACCTGAATGGGCCGTTGGTCTGACCCAGTCTGGCATTTCTTATCTCCATCAGGCTTGCTGCCAAACCCCGAGGATAGGACGTCACCTCTGGCAGATCAGTCAGGATTAATTGATGGCGAAGCTGTGTCCCACTTTGAACCTCTTTCCTCTGCAGCCTGAGCTGTGCCGACCAGTTTCCAGGGGGCCTGAGGTGAAGCCTCCTGTGCAAAAGGCCGTGGGCCAGCTAGAGTCCCCTGGTGAACGTAAGGGGTCTTACGGAACATAAGGAAGAACATTTTTCACTTGCTTCCTTCGCAGGGAAGGAAATAATAATTTCCTGGCAGAAGGTTATCTGTATTTTTCCAAATGCTGCTTTGTGAGGCTCGACTCCTGGGATGCCTTTTCATAGGCAGGCCTTATCAGAAACCTTTGAGTCAGGTCTGCAACCTTCCCATGCGAGGCACTAAGAAAGGTCTTAGCCTATTGCCAAGAACCTGTCACGAACTCAGAGAAGTTTATGACATCAACTCCTGGTCCTCCGCCCCAAATATTTTCTAAAAATTTTGAGCTATTTCCACCAGGTATTGTATATAGTGAATTCTTAATTCAAGACCAGTTTCTTTGTGTTGTCCAGTAATTCACTGGTGACCAGTTGAGCGATAACCCATTTATGCTCAACTAAACAGGTAACAACCATTGTACATTTGTGTACAAATATTTGAATGCTTACCTTGTGCCCTATGCTCGATGTTAGAGACGCAAAAAATAATCCATTTTTTGCTCTTGGAAACCCAGTCCAATAGAGGAGACAGTCTCAAACACATAACTGCAGTGTAGTGAGCTGAGACAGGTGGTCACTGTTACGGAAGCACAGCAGACACTGGATATCAATTGAATCATAAATGTGTTTGTTCATTTCACCAACATTTATTAAGCATCTACTAAATACCAACCTTTGGTACTTGGGGAATCGAAAATATATTTTTTTTCTTTTCACATACCTGATTCCCCAAGAGCTTTTCAAGGGCAGATAATCATAAAGCAATAGGATTCTTCCTTTATTAAAGATATATATATAGAACACAATGGTAGCCTAGAAGGAAACTGACTTAATTTGGGGGTTGAAGATGGTGTTAGGACAGACTTCACAAAGGTTGAGCAAAGGCATGGGAGAAGGAAAAGGCATAACAGAGGGCAGGCAAGTTAAGTTTTTGATGCAGCAAAAACCCACGTATTTAAAAAATAATGTTGGGTGGCTCAGTTGGTTAAGCATCTGCCTTCGGCTCAGGCCATGATCCCCGGGTCCTGGGATCGAGTCCTGCATTGGGCCCCTTGCTCAGCGGGGAGCCTGCTTCTCCCTCTGCCTGCCACTCCCCCTGTTTGTGCTCTCTCTCGCTGACAAATAAATAAATAAAATCTTTAATAATAAAAAAAAAAGCACTGCAGCCCGTTTCTATTGATAAGTATGAAAGCGTATGTTAGGTACCCCCTTATGCCTAATACTTTGATACCTAGACTTAGGGCCAAACAGAGAAGAATTTGGCATAGGGATTTGATCTGAAGAAGCAGACAGCTAGGATGATGAAGGCAGGTTTGGGTGCTTGAAGCAATTTGAAAACCCTTTCAGCATGAAACTATGTAGTTCGGGTTATCATACAGTAGGGGTTCAGAGCAGGGAGCCTTCCGTGGGCTAGAGTGGTTATAGAAGCATACCCAGCTGAGATAATTGAAGGTTGGTGGTGTCTTTGTAGGATATTGAGAAATAATACATTATAGTGTGAGAAGTGGAAAATCACATCAAGAACTGTCCAGCTTTGGGAGGCTACATGGCAGAGGGCAGTGTTCAGCTCTACGCGAAGATAAGGAGTTAGCGTGTAAGGTTCAGTCTTGCTGCTGATGCAGGCTGGCTGCCTGTCTGGTGAATCTTGGGGGAACTGCTTTAGCATTCCATTTGTTCATTGGCGTGGTGTGTTGGAAAGAATGCAGACTTGGGGTTTCAGCAAAGGCATATTACTGAATCCCAGCTGTGCCTCTCACTGGCTGTGTGACCTCAGACAAGTTAGTGACCTCTTTGGGCTTTAATTTCCTCATCTTTAAAATAAGGATGGTAGGGGCACCTCCGTGGCTTAGTCACTTAAACTCTGACTCTTGGTTTCAGCTCAGGTCATGATCTCACCATTGTGCGACCGAGCCCTGCATTGGGCTGTGCGCTCAGCATGGAGTCTGCTTTAGATTCTCTCTCCCTCCCCCTCTGCTACACCCACGGCCACCCCCCACCCCTGCTCGTGCGCTTTCTCTCTCAAATAAAAAAATAAATAAGATCTTTAAAAAATAAAATAAGGATGGTCATACCTAAATCGTAGGACCCTGGAGAGGTTAGAAATAATCTGTCAGAAGTGTCAAGGATAGTATCGTTCAATGTAAAGTATGGGAAATGCATTACACATAGCTCTTTGAATGATTTGGGGTGTTTAACTTGCAGGTGAGAGAAGTTTGACTCAAAGTAGCTTGTACATGTATCAGTTTATTATCTCATGTGACCAGAAACTGAAGTAGATCAGGCTTTGGGATTGGTGGATTCAGTGGTTCGCTGTCATCATTGAGAACACAGCTTCCTTCCTTCTCTCTATCCTACCATTCTTGGTGTTGGCTTCATTTGCAGGCTGGTACCAAAAGGCCTCATATCCAGACACAAATACGTTGTAGCAGAAGAGAGACTTCATCTTCCTATGGCCCCCTTAGGAATGAGTTAAAAAAGCATTCCCCAGACCCTTCTCCCTTACCTGTCTCCTCTAAGTGTATCATTGTCCAGGATTGGATCAGATTTCTGAACCGTGTACAGATGGAATGTGTTAGCTAGCTATCGGTGCGTAACAAATAATCCAAAACTTAGCAGTTTGCAACAACAAACATTTATTATCCTAAAGATGCTGTGGATCAGGAATTCAGGAACAACTTAGTTGGCAGATTATAGCCTGGGTATTTCATGAGGTTGAGGTCAGTATGTTGGTTAGGGTTGCAGTTGGGTAAAGCTTGGATTATAGAAGGAACTGGTTTACTTCAAATAAGCACATGCATGGAGGGACTTGATGGAAGAGGAGGTGGGATTTGAACTGGAAGATTTAGAGTCAGCGATAGGAATCAGGGCTGGTGAAGAGCATGACTACACCAAAGGTGTTAGCTAGCATTTATTGAACACCTAATATATACGCCACACTGTACGTGTATATTTTTAACCCTTACAACACTTCCGGGAGGCGGGCAATATCATTCCCATTTTAAGATGAAGAAAGAAGCTCCTTGACTTACAGTGATCCCCCCCAGAGGACCAGTCACTAGTAAGAGGCTCTACTCAGGATGCTTGCCTGTGGGATCCTTGTGTTTCAGCCAACCTGGGAGCCAGCGTCTTACCCTAAGAAACGTGACTAGCTTGTTCGAAGTCAGGCTTTTTATATGATAATTTAGTTTTAGGGAGTAGGTACAGCAGTGAGTAATCTCTTTACAAAAGAATTTGTCATTTTATTGAACCTTTACTGAAGAGTCTCCCTAATTATCAAGCCCACACCCCACCCAGTGCATTGAAAATATGATTCAAAATTTATTAAGATTTACTTTGCACATCTCTCCCCCTGGAGTTCCTGCTCTGTGTTATAGCTTCTGTAGACTAGGTTGTTAGAACAATTAGCTTTGAAAAATTAGCTTGTACAACGGGGAAGGTCTCGTGGCAGAAGCGAGGTCTTAAAAATTCAATTTACTTTTTTTTTTTTTATAAAGATAAGGTTTATTGAAGTAAAAAACCCATTAATTGTTGTTAATTAACACCTGGAACTCCACCCACTCACTCCGAGATCACTTGTGTATGGGAATGGAGCACTGGAGGAAGGATGGAGTGCGTTCACCGTGGTCACGTTGCCCAGGTGCCTTGGTGTCAGGTAGAGGCAGGAAACGGCTCACAGGAAGCACAGAGAACCCCTCTGCTCCACCCCAAACCCACACCAACCTGAGGCAGAAGGGAACGTTACGGGCTGTTCTTGCTCCTGCCACACCTGGGTCAGACCTCTCACCTGGAGCGGTGTGGGACCCCCCAGCTGCCCCCCGACATGGCTGCATTTGCCCCACAGCTGTATCTCAGCCTTCAGAGTGGCTTTTTGAGGAACCGAGAGGCAGATGTAAAGAAAATGAGAGGCACACGTGTGTGAGTGTGTTGTGTATATATGTGCATCTGTGTGAATGTGTGTGCAAAAGTGTGCTGAACTTTGCCTCTGATGTGCGTTTGTGTGTGTGAGTGTGTGTGGTATTTTTGTGGGCATTTGTGTGTGCTGAGTGTGTGGGGTTGTGTGTGTCTGTTGCTGCCCCTCCTTTGAGTGAGTGGGGGAGAAAGGGCCTTTCTCTCTCTCTCTCGCTCTCGCTCTCGCTCTCTCACTCGCTCTTCTAGCCTGGCTTCTCTAGCTAAGAGGGGACTGATTTCTGCCTAGCTCCCTTTCTCAGAGCTCTTCTGCAAGACCGTCTGCTCCCACTAGCCGGCCCCTCCGTGGCTCTGGCCCCATACCCTTCTCCTGGAGGGTGCCCTCACCTGGCCCCTCCAGCCCGGTCCCTCTCCCGAAAGGCTTTTGCCACCGCACTGTTCTGTAGGTGGCAGCCTTGATAAGCCTTCTTCCCATCTTTGCATCTGGGGAGATTAGCTTCAGCAAAAGCCTTTAAGACTTCAGCTTCTTGCCTTAAAAAAAAACAAACAAAAAACCCTATCTTTTAAAGTTTAAAAAAGCAAAGAAAAGAAAACCTAGTGAGCGTGGTTTAAGGCAACATTTATCTGAGACCCCAGGGATAGAGAGCAGGTGTGGTGTGGGCTTGGACTGGAATTTTATGTAGGTACCTCCTTATTTGTCTTTGAGTGGCAAGCCTGAGAACAACTGTGAAAACATTCCAGGCACAGTGAGACCTCTCTAAGTCCTGGCACCAGGGGGCACGACCAGCCCCCCTTCTCTCCTTTTCTTCTCCACTCACTCACTTTTTCATTTGCTTGGTCCACACACAGCACTGCCTCCTGCTAGGCAGATACTGTTGTGTTAGCCCCAGGGGCGCGAAAGAGAAGCAGACGTGGTCCATCTAATTCGGGGAGACCCAAAGTAAACACCCAGCAGTGTGCTAGGCACAGTAGAAACGGGACATTGCATGCTTGGTCCTGGAGAAGGGCCTGGAGAGCTTCCTGGAGCGGGTGACACTGCCCTGATTTTTAAAGGACCAGTTGGAATTATCCAGGCCAGGGGACATTTGGCAATGTCCAGGGACATCTTTGGTTGTGAATCTCGGGGTTGGGGGGGGGGTTGGGGAAGAGTTGCTCCTGGCCTTTAGGGGCTAGAGACCAGGGAAGCTCCTACCCACGCTGCAGTGCGTAGGACAGCCCCTCCCGAGGCAGAACTGTCCGGCCTTCAATGTCAGCGGTGCTGAGTTGAGAAACCCCGGGTTCAGGCAAAGCAGGAGGGAAAGGCATTCCAGGTACTATGAGAGAGGAGCTGCAAGGAGCTGGGCCTTTCTGGAAGGACTGCCAGGTGTGGGGGAGGGCTTGGAAATGGGAGCAGAGAGGTTGTCACATGTGGGTTAAGGAAGATGGTCAACTGCCCTGTAAAACCTTGACTGCCCCTTTCTCTTAGGGTGAGGGGGTCTGCTGCAGCGTTTTAAGCAGGGGAGTGTCATGGTCACGTTTGGTTTTAGAAAGATCCCTGCATGGGGGGAGTGGGAGTGGCTGGTGACATGGAGGGGGCAGGGTTGGCCCCCAGGGCAGGGGGCCACTTACTGCAGCCCAGCCCAGAGGCAATCACTGTTTGCACAGAAGGGCTTAGCGTCGTAGGCTTAGTTAACTCAGTGCAGTGGAATGCAGTTACATAACAGGGTCGTTTTTATATTTCAAGAAGAAAGCTCTGGAAAGACAAGCATTGCTAAGATGTACATCCAACGTTTTTGCATGGCTGCCAGCGGCCTTTCATTGAAGTTACCAACCAGGTCAGCACATTGCACAATAACACAAGCAATTTGCTTTTGCTAACCTGAGCAGAATTCTCCAGGAGCCCAAACCCTGATAACTTGGACTGGTGACCAGGGACACCTATGTGATGATGTGTCATCAAGGCAAGTGAGTCGTCTGTCTCCACGGCCTGGATCTCCTGGGATGGGAGGTGTGACCCGACAGGGTATCATGGGCCACATTATGTCCGCTGGCCCCCCATACATGGAGTCCTAACCCTCAGGACCTCAGGGTGGTACCTTATTTGGAGATGGGGTGTTTACAGAGGGAATCGGGTTAAAATGAGGTCACGAGGGTGGGCCCTAGTCCAAAATGACTGGCGTCCTTAGTAAAAGGGGAAATTTGGACACAGAGTCAGACACGTACAGAGGGAAGATGATGTGGAGAAATATATAATTTTTTAAAAAATAGGCAAATACTAATATTTTTTTTTATGGCCTAAATGGGAGGGCACTGTTTACAAGCCAAGGAGCGCCTAAGGCTCCCAAAAGCAGGGAAAGGGGCCTGAACCAACTCTCCCTCCTGGCCTCAGAAGGAGCCGACTTTGCTGACACCTTGATCTTGGACTTCTAGTCTTGAGACTGTGAAAGAATAAGTGTCTGTTGTTTAAGCCACTAGTTGGTGGATCTTTGCTGTGTCAGCCCTGGGAACGGAATATATCAGGGTGCACAGATGGAGGGGGTCCTAGTGCATTTCAGAGAGACCCTCTGATCTCAGTGTCACAAGCGGGGGGGCTGTTAGCTGGGGAATCTAACAACCAGTCACTACTTTCACCTGGAAGCAGGAGGCGAAAGGAAATGAAATTCCATAGAAACCTGTGGATTGCCTAGTGCAGTGGTTCTCTGAGTATGGTCCCCAGACCAGCAGCATCCGCATCACCTGGGAATGCAAGTTCTTGGGCCTCCCCCAAAAACTTCTGCATCAGAAACCCCCAGGGCTGCCGCCAGACGTTCAAGTTGGAGAGCCACTGGCCTGGGGTACGGGAGACCCAGGGGAAGGGGGGGGAAGCTCGGTGTTGGAGATGCTCCTTGAAGGATAGGTAGGGGCCTCAGGAGGAGCGGGGAAGGATGTTTCAGATGGTGCAGAGGCAGGGAGGTGTGGAAGCACGTGACGTGTTTAGGGGAAACTGAACGGCCCAGTTTGCCTGGGGGTGGGGCCCATGGGGACGAGAGCAGGAAGGAGTACAGACACACGTGGGAAGTGAGGACAAAGCCATAGTTGTCATGTCGGAGAGGATTCGAAAGCCAGGAGAGCTCATACCTAACAGGGAGCCCCTGATGGGGTTTCAGGATGATTGCTGTGGGATGAAGCATCGAAGGGTAGTTTGCATGAGTGACACACTCGCCGAACACGTGAGGACGCTCCCGGCGACAAGTCACGGAGGATGCGCACTCGGCCACCATTGCTTCAAGTGGAGGCTGCAGTCTGGTGCTTCTCGAGGCGAAGGGAAGGGCCACGCCAGCACCAGAGAAAATCAGCAAAGCCACAGACCCCCGTTTCAGTCCTTTTCCAGTTTCCCGGATCACGTCGAGGAGAAGGTGTTACTTGGAGGTTTCCCGCCTCCAGCAGCAGCTTCTCCCCCTTCTTAAAAAACCTCCAGCAGATCTCTGACCTGGGGGGGGGGGGGGGGGGGGGCTTGGCTGGCTCCCGTCCCCAGCTGGAATTCACCGGCTTTTTCTCGTATTCCTTGTATTGGTTTTTATGGCCACCTGGATGTCATGGTGAACGGCTCTGGGTTTTCCACTGATGGTACTGCAAATCAAGTCGTCTCTCGAAGTAAATTGATTTAGGTGGAACCCAACTTAGTTTAAAAAAATATTAAGTTGCTAATAAAATAGGTGGTTTGCGCATACGGCAAAGATCACAAAGGTGGTTTCTGAACGATGGAAATTGGGGAGATCCCAGGGCGGAACATGCAAAGAGAAGCATCAATGTTACGGAAGGGAGTGGTTGGAGGTAAGGAGGGTGAGGTCAGATGGTGGAGGTCTCAGGGCCAGGATGAGTGTATTCTTCGTGGAGGACCCCTGGGTGAGTGTGACAGGAAGTAAGCGCAGAGCCTGTATGCATGTGCGTCTGTATACATGGTCATCTGTGCATGCACGTCTGTCTGTCTCTACATGTATGTGTCTTCATATATATACACACACACACACACGTCTCTGTCTTTGCATATACGTACATCTTTATATGTGGAAACGTGTATATATTTACATGTTTGCATATATGTCTATATACAATGTGTATGTATGCACTATATGTGTGTATATGTACGTTTGTATCTGTATATATATGCATGTGTGTCTATATATGTGTGTGTGTGTGTGTGTGTGTGTATGTGTGTATAGTGGGGATTGCAGGAATGCCATGCCACAAGGCAACAGATCTCCTAAATAGATATACCCATTTTCTCCCACCTCGGGCTATTAAAAGATGAGTAACTCCTTTATCTCTTGACCTTGACCATTAGCAAATCACGATTCTTCCCCCCTGCCCCCCAAGCCTGGCTCTATCATATCTGAGTCAGTTTTGGCCCAATTTGCTAAGCTCCCCTGATCACTGACCCAGCCTGAAGGCAGAGAATGACAGGCTGTTGTTTCTGGAGCAATAAGATTTGGTCACATAGATGGTAGCGCTGTCTGCCTGTCACCCTGCTAATCTTGGCTTTCATGGCAGCCTGGCTTCATGAAGACATCCATCTATGCCAAGCTCTGACCTCTTCCCATGAGGTCTCGGAGCAGGTACTCCTTGCTGGCTTTTTGGCCAGGGGCGAGAGGACACAAACAAGGAAGCGGCAGAAAGTGGGCCCATCTGCCTCTGTCTCCTCTTTGCTCAATGACCCAGCAAGGTGGGAGGAGGAAGGTGCGTTTCCCTGCCTTTCTCACGGTGGGCTGCTGGACTGGGTCGGGCTGGAGAGCTCGCCAGTTCTGGTGGGCAGCGGACAGGTGTGGACTCTACACAGTGGGCTGCATTGGGAGGAGCGGGGGACAGGGCTCCGGGGAGGACCGACTATGATGTGCCCTAAAGGCTGGTGGCACGTGTGTTCCTGTGGTCTGTCTCCCCTCTTGGGCTGCAGACGATGGCTTGTTCATACTTGTATGCCTAGCACCTGGCTTAATAAAAGCATAGCTTTCATTTCTGACCATTTGACTTAGGCAGTGGATAACTACCATCCCTACTTCTGGATATGGGAACCATGGCTTGGAGGGTTCAGAGACTTGCCCAAAGGCACAGAACTTGTCTGGGACAATTTCCCCAACTCTCCGCGCTCGGTTTCCTCCTGCCACATCTGCCTTACTTTCCATTACTGCGTGTGTGCAGCACACCTGCCCTATTGTGTGTTTGTGTGTGCAATGTTTCTGTGGCTCTGAGGTGCTGAGGGCAGCACCCCGTCCCTCGGGTTCACCTTGGTATCCTCAGTGTGTCACGGAGCCCCATCCCATGGGCAGGCTTCCACGACAGAATGAATGAACGGGGGAGTGAAGAAATGGATTATTTGAACACCAGCCTAACTAAAGCCTCACTCTGTAGCCTCTGCTCTCTGCCCTGTTCCGTGCGGTAGAATTCCGGTGGATGTTGACGGAGTGGAGCTGCAGCCTGAGGTTGACCTGACAGGTGAGGGCACTAGGGATGTGCACCAGGGGAAGTCACAGGAGTGACCCAATACGGGTATCGACATATGCCCTCCTGGGCAGGTGAACTGTACCCACTGGTGAGCCTGGCTGGGGCCTCGGGGGTGTCCTGGGAGCCTAGTGTGCAAGGGAGGATGGCATGGCGATGGGTTCTGGGGGCTCCCCATTGGCGAGGACGTTGGACATTGTTATCTTTCATGCGTGTGGTGGCTTCATACTCTGAGTCAGGCAGAACATGTGACCAACCCTATCTGGGCCTCAGTTTCCTTTTTTGTCATTTGCATGTGGGTTCCATCACTGCTGGGGGATGGTCCAGAGCACGGACTGGCGTTAGAAGGCCTGGGTTCAAACCTTGAATCCACCACTTTCTGGTTGTGTGTGTGTTGGCAAGTCCTGTCTCTCCTTCATGCCTCAGTTTCCCTGTCTGTACAACGAAGATAATGATAGGTTGCAAGGGCTGAATGTGTTCATGATATGAAATGCTTAGAACACGCAGTAAATGCCCAACTTGCTGGTGAGGAGATCCTCTGAAAAAAATTTATTTGAAGATTTTATTTATTTATTTTAGAGATAGAGTGTGTATGCGAGCGGGGGGAGAAACGGAGAGGGACAAGCAGGATCTGTGCTAAGCGCAGAGCTGGATGCGGGGCTCGATCCCAGGACCCTGAGATCATGACCTGAGCCGAAATCAAGAGTCGGATGCTTAACCAACTGAACCACACAGGCGCCCCAGGAGATCCTCTGAAATAGTGACTTTTAATAGTGCAAAAGACTGATAAAGAAACTGAACAGAGGTGGTACTTGGGTTCATGTGTCTTGTGGAAGCTTTCAAATTCAGTGCATCAGATGTAGGGGTGGATGGGCCCAAGTCTTTCAGTAACCAGTTAATCCGTGTGATGTGTGCCCATTTCTGTTTATAAAGCATCATCCTGACTTGTAAGTTTTCTCTCTTCGAGGCCCCCCACATTCCTGCTTCTACTGCCCCAGGCTTGGCATGCATTAAGTCGCTTGTTCGAAAAATGACGTTCCTTTAGCTGTTCGTTCACATGTTTTTGGAAAGCCTACTGTGTGCTAGGCTCTGAGTGTAAAACGGGGAGTAAGAGCAGTGCTCTCTGCTCACCTGGAGCTTACAGGGCAGAAGAGGGGGCAGATATGAAGAAAAGTATCACCCAAATAAAAATGCAATACCTATAACAAGTCCTCTGAACCCACAGGCACCACAAGAGCAGGTGATAAGGGCTTGGACCCATCAGGGAGGTCAGAGGTCGCCTGAGGACACCGTCAGAAGCTGGGATATGAGGACAAGTAGATGGTGGTTGAATGAGGACAGGAGAGTGTCCCAGGTGGTGGGAGCAACCTGAGCAAAGGCCCTGTGGCAGGAGAGACTGGAGCAAGTATAAAGCCTGAAAAAGTGCCACAGAAGACTCTGGAGCTTGGGGGGTGAGGATGAGGGTGGGTGGGTACGGGGGCATGCAGGCCACCTTGGGAAGCTGCATCTGTATCCTGACGGCAGAGAGAAGCCATTGAAGATTGCAAAGCCGTGGTGGAGGGTGGTGGTGAGCCTCAGATGTACCTTCTGGAAGCATCTTCTGACAGCCACATGGAAAGCTGGCAGGAGGGCAGCAGAGTGGGCGTGGTAAGTTACGGCTGCCAAGTGGTATCCATCATCCACAGATCAGCCTTCGAGAGCCGATGTCCTAGAGGAGGAGGACGGACCACGGAGACCAGCAAGTGCGCAGCTACTGTGTCCCGGAGTGATGCGGGCTGGGAAGGACACCTGAAAGCTGGTGTCTCAGTCCTTTTGGGGTTACCATAGAGTAGGCAGGCTTACACAACAAGCACTTCTGGGGAGTCCAAGATCAAGGTGCCAACAGATTCTGTTCCTGGTGAGGACCCGTTTCCTCACTTGCAGATGGCTGTCTCCTTGCTGTGCCCTCCCGTGGCGCAGAGCAGAGAGGGAGAGGGACACGGGAAGAGAGAGAGAAAGGACTTCTGTATTTTCCTAAAGGCATTGACCCCATTCATAAGAGCTTCACCTTCATGACCTGATCACCTCCCAAAGGCCCCACCTCCAGATACCATCACATCAAGGGTTAGGATTTCAACATGCGTTTTCAGGGGATACAAACGTTCAGTCCAGAGCAGCAGGGCAAGAAGGTAGCATCTCGACTGCCATTTAGACAGGAAAGATCTCTTGAGGTGCTGACATTTGAAGTGAGTGAGGCAGCCCTGTGACTATCTGGGGGAAGAGCAGCCTGGGGTTGGGCACAGCAGGTGCAAAGGCCCTGAGGTGGGTCCAGGCTCTGTGTGTAGAGAACAGGAAAGAAGGTAGTGGGCCAGAGAGAGAGAATAGAGGTGTGTGCGGAGAAGTGGATGCCTATCATGTGGGGGTCTTCAAGTCCACGTTGAGGATTTAGACTCTATTTAGGGAGTGAAAAGAGGCCCCTGGAAACTGGAAATGACATGAACTGGGCTGAGGCCATTTGATCTCTAATTCCAAGACCCCAGACCGTTTTCCCAAGTTCAGATTTCTCCTGGCTCCCTGATGATTTTTAATGTCAGAAGCCAGTATGGCAGAGCCCACCCCCTGAACAGTGTAGGAAACGTAAAACCAAAGAGGCTTTGTTTTTAAATTTTTTGGGTGACACATTATACATTTATTGTTTTCCCCACTAGAATGTAGGCACCTTGGTAGCAACTGTGATTTGCTCAGCACTGTCTCTCCAGAGGCTGAAGTTGTCTGTGAGACTGTAGATGTCAGTGACTATTTGCTGAGTTGAACAGATGATCGCCCTGCACTTACATGTCTGCGTAATGCCTCCTGGCCCAAGAACGGAGGTTTGGCAGGGAAAGGGGGGAAATGGCTGGAAAGAAGACAAGGGAGAGGCGCCGCTTCGTAAATCATCACTATAAAAGTGCAAAAGAAAAAGTCCTGGGCTTGAGACAGAATGCAGGTAGAAGGAACCCGAGATAAAAGCTTTCTGTCTGAAAATGCCCCGGTCCTTGTGCGGGACCTTCCCTGGGGACGCATGGATCTGCAGAAGAAAGTGGGGGCAGGAGACCAAAACACATACCTTTGGGTTTCACAGCCCGCTGCCCACGGAGCTTCCAGCTGCAGAGAGCTGTGGCCACCCCACCTGAGAGGCGGCATCCCAGCTGCACAGATGTGGCTAAGGCTACCGCGTCACCATCTGGAGCAGAGAGGGGGAAGGGAAGTCAGCAGGTGCCTACTCCATTTTCTGGAAAACTGGAGAGCGTCTGGAAGGATTTCTTCCCGCCCGTGAGCAGCAGGGGGCAGCCCCTTGCCTGTGCTCTGTTTCAGCCCCCTGCCCACGCTGTTTTCATCATCGGCAGTGAAGCCCTCATGCATGCTGTCTCTACTGTCATTGGCTGCATTATGCAAACAACCAAAAAGCCACTGCACGAGTAAGGCAGGGAACTTTTTGATCACAGACGAGGTGAGACATATATTTCATCCCCCAAATACATGTTGGGACATTAACTTTTAAGAGCTGCATTGGGTTTTTCTATGTAATGTTTTATTCAGCATTTCTGTCCTCTTTTTAAAATGTTCTTTTTCATTTGAATCTACGTAACTGCAGGCTTTGGGAAGAGGTACAAATTGGCTGGGAAATCGAGTGCCGTCTTTGGGGACTTACCCCGTCTGGTTCTCCATAGGCAGTGAAGCCTATGGTCTGGATTCATGGCCTGCTCAAGCTTTGGAGAGGAAAGATGGGGCTGTGCTGTGAGAGCCCTTCCAGTGTGTAGGGTCGTGGATTATCAGGGGACCAATGAGGACTATTTATGATCATTCCTCTCCCTTCCTCCCTATTACCTGATTCACATTAGCTGCAAAGACCAATACTCCCCCACCTCCAATTTCCATGGCTTAACACAGGATTTGGCAGACTGCAGCCTATGGGCCAGATCTGGCCCTCTGTTTTATTGGTATATAAAGTTTTATTGGAACACAGCTACACTTGTTTCTTTATAGATTGCCTAAAGGAGTGTTCATGGTACAGTGGCTGAGTTGGGTCATTGTGACAGAGACTGAATGAACCGTAAAGCTGGATATATTTACTGTTTGGCCCGTTACAGGGAAAAGTTAGCTGACCTCTGGTTAACAATAAAACTTATTTCTTACTCAGCAGGCAGCTTCCCATCGTGTGGGGATTTAAGGACTCAGTCCCTATCATCCTGTGGCTCTGCCATGCTCCAATACCGTAGAGCGTTTCACAACCAGCCAATGCAGGAAGGAAGGAGAGGAGAAGTCCTCCCCCCTTTTTAAACTCTGGCTCGCATCCTATTGGTAAGAGCCACTCACATGGCCACACCCAGGTACAAAGGATGCTGGGAAATGTAGTCCGGGGCTGAGCACCTACCTCTAGTGACCAGGGCATACGGTTTATGTTAAGGGGAGCATACGTTTGTTTTGGACAGATAGCTGTCAGCATCATCCTCTTTTCTGGCTATGCTAGATGCCTGCCTTTGAATCCTCACTGCTACTTATTGAGTAGGGAACTGTGGGGAATTTAATTAAATACTCTGTGCGTCAGTGTCCACATCTTCGAAGTGAGCATGACAACAGTGCCTGCCTCACAGAGCTGTTGTAGGAGCAAGGGACACCATGTGCTGCTGCGTGGAGTGCTTTGCACAGGGCTGGTCTGGGGCAGACAGAGAAAAAGTCGGTCACCAGTGGTCATGATGGCATTTCCAGTGACTTCCCAGAAAACCAAAGGCAGATGAGCAACATCCTTTAGAGCATCTTGTAATAAGTAGAGCTCTTCTCTGGGGGGAAGCCTTGTGGGTGGGAAAGAAAGACAAATCTCCTGGAGAGATTTGTCCAGGCCAAGGCAGTGGGGACAGACAGAGGGTGGAAGGGGTCCTCTGTCCAAGGCACAGAGTGTCTATGGAATGTCTGGGGAGAGAGGGGAGGGCAGGCACACCCAAGCAGGGAGAGTGCTTGGTCCGTGGGCACGGCAGGATCCCCGCTTCTGTTCTTTACCGAGACAACATCCCCTTGCTTGTGACAAGTGGCGGGGGAGCGTCTGAATGGGAAGTCACCGAGGCATGGGGCCAGTCCCTGCTGGGAGCACACACACTTTTAGCACTCCCCATAGCATACCAGCAAGGGATCCTCATGTCTTACTAGGTTCTCCTCCACCACAGAAGCCAAGAAACTTTCCAAAATATTCTCCTGATGCTCAGAGCAGCACTGGTTGGTGGTGAGAGCAGGATTTACTGTCCCATTGTACAGATAGCCAGATGGAATCACTGAGGGACAAGCCAACCTCACAGAGCCAGACCCAGGACTGGCAGCCGGGCTCCTGTCCTGCTGCATTAAGAATGGACATCATTTTTGAGACAAGGGAGATGAACATTCCTCCAAGCACTGAGAGGAAATGCATTGTATTCTAACATTGGTATTGGGGTGTTTTTCCCAGCTGAACTGCTAAACTTTGCTGTGAGATCTTGGACCAGTCCCTTCTCCTTCTTAGGTCTTGGTTTTCTCATCTGTACTATGGACAGCTGCTTTATAAGGTCCCTTACACCTTCATGCAGACGCAGTAAAGGTCTGCATGAAGGGGGAGCTATAGACAACTCATAGATTCTCTCTTTTAGCTCTGAGAGCTGCAGATACATCAAATAGGCAAAATCTCTTTTTCTTGGCTACAGTCAAGTAGGGGGAAGGCATAGAGAGACGTTGTAAGCAAAGACAATGCATAATATGTCAGCTGGGAAATGCTAGGGAGAAGCAGAACAGGGAAGGGCAAAAGGGAAAGTTAGGATGCTTGTGCATCAGGGGTTTCGATTGTAAATAGAGCTGTCAGAGGGGGCTTCACTGAGAAGAGCTATTTGAGAGCAGATGGGTCAAGTAGGAGAAGGCATGATCCCTGCAGGTGCTTGAGGAAGAGCATTGCAAGAGAGAGAAGAGCAGGTGCACGTAATAACAGTAACACTAACAGCAGTAGCTTCCTGTACATGCTGGACAGCACATCAGGCATTTCGTTTTTTCACATTTTGTTACTTCTGTCGAACTAACGAGGAAACAGGCTCGGGGAGGTGAAGTGCCTTTCCCTCAGATCACCCAGTTAGTGAGAACCTAACTCTGGATTTGAACCCAGCTCTCGACCCGCCGAGTTGTATCCTCGTGGTTGCCACTGGGTGAGGGGTTCTGGACATCTCCGCGTCCTTCTGCCTTTGTGTCTGCTCCCTGTGGTGAGCATACAGGGCTGTTAGAACCAGGAAGGAGGCAGGGCTGAGAACGGCAAAGCCGCGGAGCCAGACAGCACTGCGAGTCGGACTGTCTGCCTTGGGGCTGAGTCCAGGACTCTGGCCGCCAAAGCGTGCTTCGCCTGACTTGCTTAAGCCTCTTGCCTCCCTTGTTCCTTTGGAGGAAACTTCCACTGCCGGGAATATATGACATCATTGCAACCCTGTCCAAAGCCCCGGTCTGGGAGTCTTCTGGGTCTGCAGCAAGATTCCTCGGGAGCTGGGCTCTGTGTCCCCCTGTGAGCCTTTGTATCCGCTCGCCTGCCTGTCACAACGAGGCAAGACACTGGGGTGGTGGCTCCTGTCAGTACCCTTGGGTGGACCCTGCCCGATAAGCTACCTTTGTGTCCTTATTTTCACCTCTGGGGCAAACTGTCCTTTTCCTGGAATCAAATTAGAAGGCACGCTGGCCTCCTTACTTCGGCGTTTTCCAGGAGTCCTGCTGCTTCCCCAATCTGGCAAGTTGAGGCATTACACCTTTTGTGAAACCCTGGAGCCACGTTTCTAATAAACATGAGAGTTTTATGGTTCAGCTGCACCTGAATCATAACGTGGGGTTGTCAGCCCCCCAATCTCTGCTGCATCTCTTTATTTTCTCCTGCACGGTCTCCCCCCCCCCCCCCCGCCACCTTTCCTCCCCATCTCGTCCCACCGCTCTCCCCTCCTCACCCTTTCCTTTCCCTTCTTTCCCTTCCTCCCCTCTGACCCTTTCCCAGCCAGATCCTTCGGTCTCCCCAGACTCTCTTCACTTCGCCAGTCACTTGCTTCTTGTTCACTCGGGTTAATTTGTTGGAGGCTGTGTTTGAATTAAAAGCTCTTTCCGTTTTCTCAAAAAATGAACAACCAACCAACCAAAGAGCTGTTCTGTGTCTACCAAGTGGTCTCTCATGACACTCAGTGATTCTCACTCGACATAAAATAATGCCAAGCAGCAGGAAAGCTATCGTGCCTGCCTCTTCGGTGAGCGGGGAGTGGGGGGTGATGCTTGAGTACGGGCCTCCCCAGTATTGTTGAGGCCTCTCGTGTTGTTACCCCTCTAACTCTGTGGCTCGGATGGGACTGCCCCAGGAAAGTCTCTGAAAGCCAGGCCCCCCTGTGGTCTATGGTGTGGTTTCCAGCAGGCCGCAGGAGACAGAGAAGAGGCAGCAGGGACCTAGGTTGGCTGCGACTGAAAGGCATCTTTGCTCAGAACTGTGTGGCATCAGTGACGTCTTCCCAATAGTCTGTAGTGAGCCGCAAATCCGAATGAATGGGCAGATGTCTGCTGGGAGTCTGGTGGATGCAGGTGGAGCCCTTGTCTGTCCTGGGAAGAGGCAGGAGGCCTTGCTGGCCAGGGGCATGTCTTTCGGTGAGCGTTCTGGCTCTGACGACCACCTATAGGACCTTGGGTGAGTCATCTAACCTCTGTGAGCCCCGGTCTGCTCTTCTAAATGGGGGGGTACCGTGACAGCTTCCCACGAGTGGATTGAATGGCCTTCTGTACCAAGTGCCTGCCAAAGGCACGTGCTTAATATAAATTTGTCATCACTCTTCTCACTGTTTCGGGCTCTCATTTCCTTTGTATGTAGAACGGCACCAGAGCCCACCTCCCAGGGCCGCTGGGGGATTAGCTGACACACAGTATATCAAAGACCTCAGGAATGCCTGTGGAAATGTGTGGTCTTGGTACCACTTCTATTAATCCTGTCTGCAGGTTCAACCAGCAAGACGACAGTGCCCATTTATATCAACACACACTGACAGCTTTCCTCCCAGGAGAGGTCATTGAACCAGGGCAAGAGGAAATTCCAGAAGGCTCTCTGTGCTCTTGGAATTCCATCATACCCAGTTCTTCTGTCTCCAGTTATTGAGCGCTTTTCAGTGTTCAACCATCAGTGGTAATAGTAGAAAATGAGCTTGTGTTGGGGTTTAAATCCTGGTGTGTCCCCTTAAACTGGTTTTAAGACTTTGCCAGATTACTAAATAAATCTTGTCCTTAGTTTCCTCATCTGTAAAGTTGTAATCATGATAACGGACTTCGAAGAGTCATTATGAAAAATCACAAATACTAGACAAAATAGCCAGTAGACCACGCAATAACCTCCCCTATATTTTCTGGTTGGCTCCTGGTGGTGTTTCTAGAGCCACTGGCTTTGTTGGCTGAATTCCTCTGGATTTGGAAATACCTAGCTGGGAACGCACCTGGAATCCTGCGACCAGCTGGTAGTCAGCCTTCAGTCTGTTTTCCGCATGGCGTAAGGTCAGCCTGGTCGGAATCTGCCGTCCTGATGGCTGGTGGTGGTTCGTCCTGTGGCAGACCGCTACGGCGAGACGCCTGGCTTCACCGCCTACCCACTGCTGGGGTATGGGGCCAGCTTCCTGCGCTCCATGTTCCTTTCCTTGAGGATGGGGATAACAGTAGACCTTTCCTCAGAGGGTCCTTCAGGAGGGCAGAACCTGACACACAGTAGGTAATCGAGAAATGCGGACCGTTTTGATGAGTTTGTTCACTTGCCTTCTGATCCGTCTCCCCCGCAAGACTCTCAACTCCACGGGGGCGGGGAACCGTCTGTTCTGTTCATGGGTGTGCCACCAGTACCTAGCACACTACCCGATATACAGCAGGTGCTCAGTAAATGTATTTGAATGGGCCCATGCTTGGTCAATGTATTGTTCACTCCCTCATTCAGCGTCTAAGTTCTGTGGCTGCCTCAGAGGTGGGAAGGCACAGGTTTCTTAAAGGACCGCATTCTGGTCTTCCTCTCCCACCCTCTGAGTGGCTGGCCCCGAAAGGCCATGGGTATCCTTCTGTGGGGATTCTGGCAGCCACCTGCCCCCTGGAAGGACTTCTCCCAGGGCCCAGCCTGCTGAATCGCAGCTAATTACGGCTGATGAGATGTTAATGAGTCTGACGCTGCTTGGTAAGCTGTTTCGCACATACTGAGAGGTGAGAGGTAGAAGCCCATGGGACGGGACTGCGCAAAGGCTGCCGCGGTGCAGGGGCCTTGACCGGGACACCCAGCAACTCCCAGTGACGTGGACAGACCCTGCATCCGCAGTCCTCTGTGCGGGGCTGACACAGGCAGGATCCCCGCCATGCCTGGCAGGAGAGTTGCAAAGATAATAATACTGATGATGATTATTACAGTACGTTACTGCTATTCACGCAACACGCAACCGGGGCCAAGCACGATGCGTGGTGCTTTATATGTACTTAATTTTATTTCATCCTTATAACATCATGGGTTACACCGTGATTATTTACCCTCATTTTCCAGCTGAGAATTGGAACAGTTAATTAATTCGCCTTGTATCATAGGGCTAGTAAGTGTGTTTGATCTCTTGGCTCTGGAGTCCATGCTCTCCTTGGTTATTCAGAAACTCTAGGGAAGACTCTAACCTTACATTTGCTGAGCGACTACTGTGTGCCCTACGCGTTTAACTTCCCCCTTATGTTATTAGTAATGTGCAGAACTCCGGTTTTATCTTTATTGGTCACCTACATGTGAAAGCTGCTCTCTACATAAGATGACTTCTGGACTTGTCAGAAAAATAACACGGGGCAGGTATGCATTTTCCCACTTTCCAGATGAGGAAAGTGGACCCAGAGAGCGTCAGGGAGTGTGCAAGTGCATGCCGTGGATGAAGGGTCGAGCGTGGGTCTCGATAGGGGTTCACCTGACTTCATGGCTGGTCCCTCCGCCCTGCACCAGTGTTTGTAAATCAGCAGCAGTGTGTGTGTGTGTGTGTGTGTGCGCGTGCACACGTGTGTGTGTGCATGTGGGGGAGGGGGATCTACTTTTATTGTAAATTATGAATCCTTCCTTCACTGTCAGCAACTTTTGTAAAATACAATAAACATTAATCACTACCCAGATGACCCTACAGCTAGACATTGAAGCAGGGCCAAATTGCTTATAAAAGTTGCTAGACACTTTACTCCCAAGTTCTGTGTCATCTTGTCAGGGACCCATAAGAAACAGGTCTAAGCACCACACTGGGAACAGTGGCCTTGAGCACACGCTTCTCCTCCACCTTTTCTCCTTCTTGCCTGCTGGCTCCCAAGCCCACATGCCCGTTAGCAGCCCTGGAGCTTTCTGATTTAGTAGCTCTGAAGTGGAGCCCAGGCATCTGAATTTTTAAAAAGTACCCTGTGGGGTGCCCGGGTGGCTCAGTCGGTTAAGCGTCAGACTCTTGGTTTCCGCTCGGGTAGTGATGTCGCAGTTGTGGGATCGAACCCTGTTTGGGGCTCTGTGCTCAGTGCGGGGTCTGCTTTGGATTTTTTTCTCTCTCTCCCTCCACCCCTCCCGCTCGCTCTCTCTCTCTCTGTCTCTCAAATGAATGAATAAAATATATATTTTTAAAAGTGCCCTGCATGGTGCTAACATGCAGTGGAAGTTGAGATGGCCTTCCAATGTTGATGTCCAGTATTTCCGAGGAAACGGTTTTTGAAAGGTGGTGTATGGGGATCATTCCCGATTTTCCCCATGTCTTACAGACAGGGAAGCTGAGGGCCAGAGAAACTGGGTTCATGGTGGAGCCAGATCTAGGACTGTCTCCAATCCCAGCTCAGGGCTATTTTTTTTCCTTCCAGTAGCACAGAGAAAGCCTTCTCTTTCCTGCAGGATCCTGGAGGCTCCCCTGCTTAATTGGAAGCTGGTTTCCATGGGAGTCCTCGTGCATTTGCAGGACCCCTGGCTGGATGGTGAGAAAGGAGAAGGAATGGGAAGATCAACACCTGGCAGGAAGGACAGGTCTGAGAGCCGTTGGAGGCCGGGCTGCCCCTGAAATTGTAGGGACGGTTTGTGTACATCCTTAGGGCCTTGCAGAGAAGCAGGGCCTGGACCAGCCAGCAGCTGGACCAGTTTTGCGATTCCAGCATCGCTGAGCTCAGCAGCCTGGGTGCCCCGAGCCTGCTTTTTTCTCCTTCCTCTTTATCGATGAACCATCTCCATCATGGGAAAAAGGCAGTTCGCTGTTTTTATAGCACCGTCTCCTACATTTCCCCCAAGTTTCTGGCCCAGCGTAGCATCTGTGACAAACTTCCTTTTAAGATGGGAGACTAAATGTTCTGACCCAGCCACCCGTGGGGAAAAAGTACAATTCTGTGGTTTCAGACCCTGAGCACGGAGCTACGGAGACTTTTCATTTCTTTGGGGTGATTTCTAAGTTGGCCTGGCAGTCAGCGTGAGGCCAGTCCGGGAGACACTGTCTCTGATGCCCATTGTTCCGAAGCCGTTCTGTGCGAGGCTGAAATTGATCTGGCTGCAATCTCAGAGGAAAGCATTTGCCAAGCAAATGAGCAGAAGGAGGAATTGGGGCATGGGCTGGGGTGGTTTAATCCACTTGAGAGCAAACCGGTTTGTTGTTGTTGTTTTTTCTTTTTTCTTTTTTTTTGCCTTGGGTAGATAAGTTGTCTTATGTGCAAATAATGCTGCTAATTATAAATGCATTTTGTCTTTCTCTCTCTCTCTCTCTTTTTTTTTCCTAGAGAGAGAGAGAGAGAGAGGAGGTGTAGAGGGAGGGGGAGAGAAAGAATCCTCAAGCAGGCGCCAGGCCCAGTGCCTAGCCCTCCATGGGACTCAATGCCCTGACCCTGAGATCGCAGCCTGAGCTGAAATCAGGAGTCGGGCGCTTAACCAAAGGAGCCACCCAGGCGTCCTGAAATGCGTTTTGTCTTTACATTGAAGTGTGCCCACAGATTCTTCTTAGAAATACTGTCTTAGCTTTCCTCTTTGAAATGCCTCCCAGATTTTACAGTTTCCTCCCCACCACCCTTAGGACAATGCCTCCCATTTCTTGTGCTCCGGCCGCGTGCCAGACTGTGATGGATCTTTTCCATGCATGATCTAATTCTCATCCTCACAGCCTAATAGTAATGATGATAGCAATGATTATGAAAGGGAAATAAGCAATAGCTGTCATATGTTGAACCCTCATCACACACTTGGCATTGTGCTGAATGTTTGCTTTATCTGCCCGATCACTACGGAGGACGCGCTTGGGTGTCCGTTTCCCTGAGCTCCCTGTGAGCAGGGGCTGAGTGGTTTACCTCCCTGTCCTCTGCACTTGCTGGCTGGCGCTTGGTAAAGAGCATGTGCTCAGTAAATGTTTGTCGAAGGAATGCAGTGAATGGCTGATTGAGCAGGTGAAGGGCTTAGCACGCTCAGACCGCACTGTTAAATGTAGGCAGATTAATCTGTGCGCTGCGTGCAGAGGGCAAAGTGGTTTTCCAAATGTGAGTATATTCAGACATTGGAAGTGCTTTCAGAATCAGCAGGCAGTCTCTCTCTCTCTCTCTCTTCTTTTTGAATCTCCCTGCTTGAGGGAGCTAGTCGTTGTCACTGACTTGAAGTAAGTCCCCTGAAAGCAGGTCTCTGGTGGTATGCCCCAGGTCTCTGTACTTGGGTCTGTTTTATGTTACCTCACGTGGCAAGAGGTGCCACATAAGGTAACAGGGATTAGGACATGGACATCTTTGGGGTCCATGACTCCGTGCACCCCATGTGGTACTTTAGAGTACTGAATGGGTTTTAGGCAGTTCCTTTACCTCTCCACTGTAGACCTGTGCATTTGTGATCTCTGAATTAAAGGGCTTGGCTCGATTACATTGAAAAATAATTCACTGATAGGTGTCAGGGATGCTCTGAAAAAGCACACCTCTACAAGAACAGGAAGGAGTGGCGTGTCTGGGTGGCTCAGTAGGTTAAGTGCCTTCAGCCCAAGTCATGATCCCACGGTCCTGGGGTCGAGCCCTGTGTCAGGCTTCCTGCTCAGGAGGGAGTATGCTTCTCCCTCTCCGTCTGCCCCTCCACTAGTGTGCGCTCTCTCTCAAATCTTTAAAAAAAGCCAAAACAAAACAAGAAGGAGGTCCTCTCTGGGGACCAACGAAGCAGGATCGGATGGGCACATTAGCACTCAGCAGCCGGGGTGAATTGGCTCTGAACTTGTGTCTTTCCCTTGAGATAGGAATTCTTGGGGGAATGAGTCTGAGTGGTTGGTCCCATCTTGACCTGGGCAGGGCAGATGCCTTGATTGAAGCCCTCGCTGGTGTGACTGGGGGGAGTTGATTCCCAAAGGGAAATAGGATGTTGCTACTAGTACAAGAAGAGTTGGATACTGATGTCAGCTTTTTGCTTGAAATGGTTTTTAGGTTGAGGCCCAGGTGATTCTGGAGGTCCCTTAGCATCTGACTAAGTACAGAAGGGGGAGCCGGTGATGTGGAATAGCGCAGAGAGTTGCGGTGAGCTCAGCGGACTTGGTTGAATCCATTTTCCTTCCTGGGCTTCAATTTCTCCTCTTAAAGGGAGGAGCACAGCATGGAGAACCTTTAAGACCCCTCTCACCTCGCAGCCTAGAACTCCAACTGGCATGAAGCCCTGGGCACATCATCGTCGCATTCAAAAAGTTTAACATTTTCTCCAGTTCCTGTTAAGAGCTATCTTCACAGGAAAGGCACAAATATTCCCGGTAATATCAAATTGATTCGTGAACCAGAAAAACAGGGAGAGAGGTAGGTGTATCTGCCCAGGTGCTGGTGGGTGACCTTTGCTAAGGAAGGAGTGTGGCATTGATGGATGGCCGTGAAGAGTCAGGGTGAGGTCCCCTGGAAGCACATGCTTTCGTGATAACCCAACAAACCCAAAACTTGAGCATGGGAGGGCTGCCATGTTGCACGACTCCAATGCCAGTGGGAGAGTGTGCTCGTGGAATACAATCTGAATGCTGCCTCCTACAGTTGTGCACAGTGGTAGACCTGGCCGAGGGACCAGCACGGTATAAATATACAAGGGTTTCCCTGGGGACCAGGGTAAGAGCCCTAGATGGGCAAGGGAAGGGTGTCCAGGGTTCAAGTTTGCTCTTTCAGTTAGTTATCCCTTGTTTTGTTTGTTTTGTTTTGTTTTGTTTTTTTAAGATTTTTTTTATTTACTTAGATCATGAGCTGGTAGAAGGTAGAGGGAGAGGCAGGGAGAGAATCTCAAGCCAGCTTCATACATAGTGCAGAGCCCACGGTGGGGCTCAGTCCCACGACCCTGAGATCATGACCTGAACTGAAACGAAGAGTCAGGTGCTTAACCAGCTGAGCCACCCAGGCACCCCTGTTATCCGTATGCTGCATACCCATGTGTTCATGGATGGGCAATAATGATGGGAAGCCTTTATTGAGAAGTCTACTAAGTGCTAGGAACTGTGTTACAATAATTTTACAATAATTTTCAGAGGTAGGCACAATTGTGACTCCTCTCAAGACTAAGTAATGTCTTGTTTCTAGAATAAGCTCCTACCTCAAAAGTTCTGGAGGGCTCAGAAGCATAAGGATGGGGAATTCACCTGCAGGGGGAGCGGATTATTCTTGCATAAGCATATAGAGTAACATAAAGAGCTAGACATACATGCCGCATGAACAGCTAGGTAATTAAATAAATGAGGGTGCTAATCAGGTCTTCTGTTTATCTGCCTTTCCACTGGAGCTAGGGGGCTCCGAGACGTTCATTGGTGTGCCCCAGGGCACAAAGCTAGGAAGTAGAGAGCGGGAATGTGGACAGAGTTCAAAGTTAGCATGTCTCGTCAGGCCTCGCCACCCACGCATAGAGCAGAGCGGACCAGGTTTGCATCTGGCCCAGGATAAGTGGCTGCTCCATGCCAGGCCGCATCTTCAGGAACCTCACGTCCGGTCTCTGTGTGTTTCTGGCCGTCATCCCGTCTTGGCTCTGTCTCTTGCTCATCTCTGTCCTGTAAGAGCCTCTCCCTGCTGAGTTTGCCTCTGGCCATGAGACTTTGCTGCCTGACCGCCTCTGCTCTGTGTTGGAACAGTGAATGTTGGTTTTCAGCTCCTTCAGGAAAGGTCGGTTAGCACGTTTGCTCATTTGAGGGAGGCACTGAGGACGTGGAGGGCGACAGTGGGAAGTGACCTTTTGCAACCCCTGCTGGTATCAGCGAATCGAGGGCAGGTGAGAAAGCCCCACGACGAGGATCATCGGGAGCAGGGGCGCTGGTGAGCTGAGGCACAGAGCCCACCGCACCCCATCCTGCCCAGGTCTCTCCCCAGTTACCACCGGTCTCTCTGATCTATGTCTAGGGGTTCTGCTTTCCTTGGGGACCGAGTTGAATCGCAACCCACTCTTAGTTTCAAGCTGAGCATACCCTGGTACACTAGGTCGCCGTACCTGCTGATTTCTGTATTAAAAAAAAAAAATCCTGCCTCTTCTTAGCTCTTAATTCTCACTCCCTCCGTATCTGCTTTCTCCCTCTCTGTGTGCCGACTCTTCTGCTCCTGTGATGACGTGTTTTCAAGTACATATTTGTTTTGAATAGGCCAATGCATGCATGTGATAAAATAATTAATCAGCCCACCACAAGAAGAGTAAGCTTTTCTCCTCCTTAACCCTCCCTTCCTGGAGGACCCGCTGTTTGTTTTTACACCGTTTTGTCGGTGTCTGCGTGAGGTTAGACCTTCTGAAATTACCTTCTAAGTCAGAGTGGTCGCACGCTGCCGAGTTCATGTGGTTCAGTTGAATTCGAGCAGAAATATGGTAGCTGTGCTTTCTCACCACCGGAGGCAGAATGTAGTTTCATGTGTGCTGTCTGTCCCCCTCCATCACATTGTAAACTCCACGAGGCCACGACCTGTTTTGCTCACTGCTGTCCCCCCAGTGCCTGGCTCCAGAAAAGGCTCTCCGTCAGCGGGTGAATATTTCACCCACTCTGGTCACAAACGGGAGCTGTGTGGTGACACCGGTCTGCACCTTGCCTTCCTCGTTGAGTGCTATGTCCCTCACGTTGTTCTTTCTCAGCAAGTGCGGATCGGTTTTGCTTTCTAATCAGCTGCAGGGAAGGTGCATCTATGATGAGGATGTCTCCTAATCATCCAGCAGTGTCCCCCATCTCTTGCCATTATCGACAAAATGCCCCGAACATCTTTGCACACAGCTCTTTGTCTGTAGGTTTCAGCAGCCCCGGGACGCTTCCTGCAAAAGGCACTGCTGGGGTGTGTTGCACGTGGTGATTGGTGTGACTGCGAGTAGATAAGGCCTCATGGTTTCATTGTATGCCAGCGGTTACTGTTAGAAACAACCCACCCACTTTCTCGGCTCCGTAGAGCGCCAGCGATGGGGGAGACGCACTGTTCAGCCTTCCCCAGTCTGTCCCGCTAATCCCTGTGGTCACCAGCAGTCCATTCTTTGCCTGCTAACCTGTTGCATTTGTATTAGAAGATGGATTTCTCAGCATGATACAACCAAATTAGTTTTCCTGTTGGAAGCCACCCCAGGGTGCTTGTTGGGGCTCACCTGCAGCATCGGCGTGAGGCATCGAGGCAAGCAAGGGTAGGAGGAGACACTGCCGTGCCGTCACAGTCTCTCTTGGCAGCCGGGGCTGGCAGGGATCAGGAGAGCCATTTTCCTCCATTACCTGCAGCCCCTCCTCCCTCAACTTGTTCAGTTCAGCTCACTGTCGTAGTGTGCCTGCTGTATGCCTGATGCCTTCTGCCCAAGATCCGATCTAACCATCTAAAGAGTCCTGTAAAACAAGGATATTAGCTGTATCTTAGTGTGTAATAGAGGCTCAAAGAAGTGGAATGACTTGCCAGGGTGAGCTTTCCAAAACTGTAAGGAAGACAAAAATCACTTCCTGCTGAAGACCTTTCCGTTGAAAGCGCTCCCGTATTCTTACCTGGTCTCTAGCAGTGGCCTTAATTTCATCTTAATCCCACTCACTTCCTCTCCCATCTTGCTCTAGGTCCCTGTAGCCTTCTTTCTGCGCTGTGAATCTGCAAGCTCATTCCTACCACAGGGCTTTGCGTTTCTACTCCCCTCTGCCAAGAATGTTTAGCCCCCTCAGTTTTACATGGCTGGTTTCTTCCACAGCACGAATGTTACCTTCTCAGGAGCGGCACATCTTTCATTGCAGTCTATCTCATTGCCTTGTTTTGTCTTGCACAGGGCTCTTCTCACTGTCTGAACAAAATATTTTCACTGGTCACATGTTTTATTTGTTGGTGTGGACTTTGGAGTCACTTTAAAAGAAACAAACCTGTGTTCTGAAGTCTGGGTGAATACTTATATGTCTGGGATAGTTGCATTCAAGACCTAACCATAGGCCAGGAGGACACGGCCAGTGACCTCCCTGGCTACAGATTTCTGGGATTCTTTGGCCTAAATTGACCTCTGAGGCTGGGCATTTGGGAGGTTTGTTTCCTGTTACATGACGGAGGTTATTATGACAACAACCAGTAGCCCTAGATAGATCTTCACTGTAGGCAAACCAATGTTTGGGCAGTGCTGGCCAAAGCTGTAAGATGAGGATAAAAGCTATCCTTTAAGAATTCGTGGTTTCAGAAGTCTTTCAGTCACACAATCATAGGTTTATGTAGGTGTGTGTGTGTGCGTGGGCATATGAGAAATAGCAAAGTCAACACAAATACGGCCATATCGTACCACCAGGTGAAACCTTTGTATTCTTGGGTCAGAAAGTAAAA
Organism: Ursus arctos; assembly: GCF_023065955.2. Taxonomy (NCBI): domain Eukaryota; kingdom Metazoa; phylum Chordata; class Mammalia; order Carnivora; family Ursidae; genus Ursus; species Ursus arctos. Next base: position 73,550,683 of record NW_026622874.1, on the reverse strand, counting down.
AATACTCAACAGAATCTGTAATGGAGTTTACAAAGTATCAAGCCACAGGTTACATGAGCTTTATTTGGCCTGCATGGTATTTTGAATCAGTCTCCAACAGTGAACAGTCAGGAAATATTGCATGAAATTCTGGGTTATTAATGTCCCTCGAATATTTACAAGCTGGTGATACTGCCTTTTGAAATGGCCATAGCAAGAGAGAGGTGAGTGCTGGCTTCTTTCTCTAGGTAGGGCGTTTGTCCCCCCCCCTCCCCACCCCCCACTGGCGATTTTTCCCACCTATACCATTCCCGGAACTTACTGTACGCACTTGGCTCCAATAACATTTGGTTTTGTGACCTTTGTTTTGAAATTTCTCATCCATTGCCCTTCAGAATGGACCGTAGCAGTAACGTGAGTGATTAAAAAACAATATATCCGTGTTCTTTCATTGATACAATTGCCCAAGCTTACCAATACACATCGCAGACGTCTGAGAGAGAGAGCAGGTGAGGGGGCAACGTTTAAGATGACACTGGCTCAGCGTAGAAGTGGCTTTTCTGATATCTAAACCTCCTTTTCCTACTTTGCATGTCAGTATTTATTTAAAATGAGTGCTGGCAAACAGGTCATTACTTGAAATGATTACTTTAAGTGATGCATGTGGCTGGATGTCATTTTCCCCCCAAATGGTTATTTTAACTGATAAAGGTGCGTAACCTTTGTATATTCCAGCGCCCCTTGCGGTCCAGCATCAGAGCTGTGTCACATTCAGAGAAACATAGTTAACAGTTAGTAAAACGAAATCCCCGTCTTTCCTTGTATCTTTCCAACAACATTAATGGGGATCTAATTTATAAGGCGCCTCAAGTAACGATCCATAAAATCACCTTTCCCCTCCACGTCTACTCTTTCTTGCCCCATGTTGTAGGCTGGAAAATAACCCCCTCAAATGTCCATGTCCTAATCCCTGGGCTCTGTGAGTATGTGAATGTGTTACCTTATAAGGCAAGAAGGCATTTTGCAGATGTGTTTGAATTAAGGATCTTGAGATGGGAGATTATCCTGGACTATGCAGCCGGACTAATAATATAATCACAAATATGCCAACAAGGGGAGGGCAGAGGGAGACTCTGCCTCAGGAACAGATGAAGGCATTTAACGGTGGAAGTAAACTGCTATATACTTCTTGCTTTGAAGATGGGGGTGAGGGCATAAGCTAAGGAATGTAGGCGCTGCGGCTCTGGGAGCTGGAAAGGCCAGGGAATGGCTTTTCCTCTGGAGCTCTTAGAGAGAGTGCTGGCACCTTGATTTCAACCCGGTGCCATCGATTTAGGACTTCTGAATTTACAAGTGTAAGAGAATAAACGTGTGTTGTTTTAAGCCATCAGGTCTGTGGCAGTTCATTCCAGCGGCCCGTAAGAAACTGTTACGTTCCATGACCAGCCTCTTTCTTTATGTGTTCATAAGTCACTCTGTGAAACTTTTCCGGGTTCCTTTTGATTCTTTTTTATGGACACCAGTGAGATGGCACACACAGGGGACTGGGACAGTAAATAACCACCTTTTCCCATTCCGTGGTTCCTTCCCAGGAGGGACACAGAAAAATAGAGCAGATGAGGCAGTGTGGACACATGACTCTATGATCTATTATCCATAATGACCAAAATCAATGGGAGAACCAACAAGTCAGTAAAACTCAGTCTTTCTCAAGCATTTTCCCCTTTTACTCATAACTCACTTTCTTTGCTTTTATGACCTCGTTCTTTGCTGGACAAGCCCCGCCAAACTGTATTCTAAACTTTCCTCTGCCAGGGTATTATCGAGACTACATGTGGCGAGGCCTCTAATCACGGTCTACTTCATTTGCATGGGGTTTTACTCATTCTAATGTCATTAGTATAAAGTAGGAGTCTCGTTGCCAAGGCAACCAGAAGTGCAAGCATGCACAGTTTCAGTCTTGTCCAAGAACTCAGATCTCCTTGGTATGCTCCCGCTGTGTTCTTGGTTTTCCTGTCTCCTGGAGCCGAAATAGTGCAAACCATTCCATGCTCAAGCCCGTTCATTTTTTCTCTTTTTAATTAATATTTTAGCAGGTCTATATGGTTTTTCCCTGAATCGGCTGACTTAGTTCTTTAATTCCGCATAGCTAATCCTGCTTTTCCTTTTCCTGTGTAATAGATTTGCTATCTGAAGTCCCTCTGTGATAATTACCTTTGACATCTTCAACGTGGGCTTTTTTCCCTTTCTTCCTTTCCACTCTTGACCAGTCCATGCCTCTGCCATTGGAATCGGCATCCAAGATTTCTGTTTCTGCTTCCCTACATCCGGACTGGACCAATCGAAACGGATGGAGGATCACGGACTCTGTATCCCCCAGATACAGACACATGGAGGCTTCCCAAGAAATGTGGTTCTAATTTTACCTTCACTGCCATATATTCTATTTCTCTGAAACATGCCTCAAGGGCTACTTTGGGCCTTAATGTCCATAAGTATCAGTCCCTGCAGCTATCTGCTCACTCAGCAGCAAGAGGCCGGACATTTTTAGTCGTTAATGCTGAAAAGTTTATTACGTTTTATAAAATGTTGATGAATTTGGACACGAATAAAAGACCTCATGGTGGCACGTATGAAAATTATATTTCTCACAGAGGCCCCAAGATGGGGGGTCCACAGGATGATTCTGGTCACCAGTGCGTTCTCTTTGACCTACACGAGATCTTAAATGTGAGTGAGTGGCTAGCTTTTAAAATAGGAATATTTCACACAAAACCATAATTTCTGGATTATCTTAAAATCCTGAAAGATCTGGCAGCACGAAGCTTATATTCTTGTGTGGCTGTAGACAGCTGGGTTTGAGCGGTTGCTGCCCACGGGGATAAGGCAGCAGTCTTCGGTTCATCTTGATCTGGTATTTACCCACTCTACTTTGCTCAGTTATGTTACCTGCCTGATGTAGGCGTCTGAGTTGGCCGCTTCTCTCATGGAGTTCTGGGCTCCCGGGAGGAAGTCGCCATATAGACATCGACCCTGACCCCCTCCCTCACCCACCTGATCCATGAATGTCCCTTTTCTGTACCTCGAATCTGGTCATTGAGCCTCCAGAGATGTGCTCATCACCTTCCCACCTAACTATTCCTTCTATAATCAGCTCTCCCTGGAAGAAAGTTCTTCTACAGACTGAAGAAACATTTTCATTTCTTAAATCCTCTACCCTTTGGTTGGAGGTAGACTCATGGGCCATTGATGCAGATTATTGTACCCCTCCCAGACTTGATTTCCACTGCATTCCCAAGGGCTCAGGCCCACGAAGGGCTTTAATTCAACATTTGCACTGTGTTAATTATAAAACACCAGGGGACGCCTCTTCATGCTTTAACATTCTTTATCTAGTTATTTTATGCCGTTTGAAAGCTCCAGTCTGATGTGTGTGGCCATCTGAGAGATTTCTCAAGGCTCACTTGGCAGGACCCAAAGGAAGATATATTAATTTCTATAGTGATAATGGTGTTGATAATGATAATGGTGTTAGTAGCTACCTTTTATTGGAAATTTGCAGCCAGGGTAAATCGTATGTCAGGATAAGTGATTAACAAGCATCATTGTGTCTAACCCTAATTAAAGGTAGGTGTTATCTTAGTTTATAGATGAGTAAACTGAGGCTCAGAGCAATTAAATGTATCCTCAGAGGTCATTGTGGTAGACATTGTGTTTGTCTCTCCAGAACGGATTCCTCTACCTTCTGGTAACTGCCATAATTTTCCTTTGGCTATCCACCCCGACCCCATGCAGTTCATATCCTTTGGGGAAGGCAGACCGTGTGACTCAGGCTTAAACCAAGCATTGCAATTCCCATTCACTGGCCACGGTGATTGGTTCATTGCTTAGTATGACTCCATTGCTTAGTATGAGTTAAAACAATGACATTGGAGAAGATTTGGTCAGCGTGATTCTGAGACCTTCTGAAGTGACCCTGTCACCATTAGCCAGGACATGGAGGGACATGCATGCACGTGGCTCCTGGAATGGTTGGCAGGCTCAACTTGTGTCCATAGTATGGTTTTAGCATAAGGAATGCAGAACAAGAGTTGGAAACAACAAAATCTTGATGGCATCATTGGTCCAGCAACTCAGAATAATCCTGAAGCCTTCCTTTTCACTGGTCATTCAGTCACATGAGCTGATAGTCACATGAGCTGATGATCTTCTTCATTGTTTCAGATGGTTTGAATTTTCTGTCATTTGCAACCCGATGAGTCCTGACTGATGGATACACTCAGCTAGTAAGCTGTGGGGCCACGATTCAAACCCAGGACCACCTAGTCCCCAAATCGATGCCATTTCTGCTCTTCGTGCTTGGTTTGGATAGACCTTCTTTCCACAGAATAATAGAGTATCAGAACCGAAAGAGACCAATGAGCTTGTACTGTCCAGCCTGTGATGTTGACAGACAAGGAACTTGAGGCCACGAAAGGAAAAGTAACTTGTCCAAGTCATTTGGGGTTCAAGGCTAAGGTGGGCTGGACCCCAGTGCACTGCTCTTTTTCACATCACAGCGCCTTCATTCCTTTTCCTGTTCATCATTCTAGTACTTCCTGGAGCCAGCGGTCAGGAGTTTGGTTGTGGAGTCTGCCCTTTGTATCGCAACCAAGACTAGGACCAAAACAATGGGGATTCAAAGCGCGAGATACTGAGCATTGCAGCTGTTTCTGGAAAGTGAAAGAGAAGGGAGTGAGTGAGGACAGTGGGAAGGGAAAAGGAAGAAAAAGGTCAGAGGAAGAGGAAACAGGTGCTCGTGCGATGCTATCTAAGACAAAAAGAAGCGTGAGGAATAAAGGAGAGGAATCTTTGCCTTTCTTCTCTTTAACACAATGACGTCAGCATGGTTCAGCTAGGCTGAGATGCCCAGAACGCTTCTTCTCTCTTCTCTTTTTCCTTGTATATTTTATGCCAAAGTGCCTTCAAATACTTCAGGGGCACTAAGTAGTGCTCTGGAACATAACTCAGTGCTTAGTGCTTCAAACAGGTGGCCCATTGGCAAAAAGGAAGGAGATGTTTTATTAAGTAATTTGAGAGGATAAGAGAGAAGGATATTGTTTCTTGATATCTGAGCCATGCCTGCTTCTCATTTTCCTTTCAGGAGGACAAGAAATTCTCTTTCTCTGTTGTAGTAGGAGGAACACAGAAAAGCAGCTGCTAATGCATGTGTCTCCCCATATGTGGTAGGCACCGTAATGGGTTCCCCCAAACGTCCATGTTCTCGTCTTCAGAACTGGTGGATATGTTACTTCACATGGCAAAAGGGATTCTGAAGATGTGATTAAGAGAAGGATCTCGGGAGGGGGAGATAATCCTGGATTATTTGGGGGGGGGCATGTGATCACAAGTGTCCTTCTAAAGTGAAAGAGGCAGGAAGGTCAGAGGCAGAGGAGGAGACATGAAGACAGAAACAGAAAAGCAGAGGTCCGGGTAATGAGACTGCTGGGGGCCGCGGGGCAGGACCCAAAGAATGTGGCAAATCCTAGAAACTGGAAAAAAAAAAATCAGGGAAATGGATTCTGCCCTAGAGTACCCAGAGGGTCACAGCCCTTTGGAGGCTTTGATTTTAGCCAGTGCAGTTCATTTATAATCTGAGACTTCCAGAATCGTAAGCTAGTAAGTATGTGTTGGTTGAAGCCACTGAGCTGATGGTAGTTAGTGACAGCGGCAAGTAGAAACGATACACCACGTGCCAAGGCCTGAGCTCAATGTTTTGCATGCATTCTTGCTTACTTTTTCATCCGTCCTTCACTGTAAAGATTACAAAATACTGCGCAGAGCGGTAAGTGAATATACGCAGAGTCACCTCATTAGCTGTGTGCCTCAGTCAGGATTTGAACCCGGGCAGTCTGATACCAGAACCTAGATTCTTAAGCACAGCACCGTACTCCCTCCTATAGCTGGGAAGTCTCCGACATCGAGATGGCCTTTCTGGGCCAGCGGGTGCCTGGGAGATTCACGCCTTACGTGCAGAGATTTGTGCTCTTTGTTCCAGTGATGCAGTGTTTCTGCCCCTTCGCTCGGACCTGACTGCAGGCATAAGGTTTGCGTGCGTCCTCACCCTCAGCGTGCGGACCTGCTTCATCCAGCCCCCCAGGGAGTCAGCTGTGAGCCACAGGAGGGGAAGGCCAAGCGTGTCATTCCAACCCCTACAGTATCTGGATTTGGGGGGGGGGCAGAGGGAGCTTTTGTAACTATGTAACTATGGTCAGAACTCTTAGAATCAGAGAGGAAGGTCAGAGGGGGGTTTCCTGACCAGAGCATTGAGGCGGAAGGGAGGGAGGAAGCGGGAGGGGCAGGGGGAAAAGGAGAGGGAGTGACAGACACTGAAATAAACTGAGAAAGATACATGGAAAGGGATACAGGGTAATACCAACACCAGAGAAAAGGAGTAAGATTTTGCAGGGCAATTTACCCATCTTTATTAAAATTAAAGGGACATATACTCTGGGATCCAGCAGGTTTTGTTTTACTAAAATACCCATAATATAAAGTTTACTATTTTAACCATTTTTAAAGTGTACAATTCAGTGGCATTAAGTACATTCACCGTATTGTGCAACCATTACCCCTCTCCGGTTCTGGAACCTTTGCCTCACCTGACCACATGGAAACCCCATGCCTATTAAGTAGTCACCCCCCATTTCCTCCATCCCCCAGCCCCTCGCAGCCACCAATCTGTGATCCAGCTGTAGGCCTTTACCTGTTCTGGGCATTTCCTATAAATGGAATCATACAGCATTGTGTCCGGCGGCTTTCACTTCGCACAATGTTTCAAGGGCAATGGCATCAACTAGCCATGGACTAAATACTAATTGTAGGGCCATCGCTAACCTATGACACATGCACCATGGGGGAAAAAAACTTGGTAGAAGGAAGTAGAGTCTTGTACTGATGTAGAGAGGTCTCTAAGACGCCATTTTGGGTGAAAACAGCATATTATAGAACCAAATGCATATCCTATTATTTATGTAAAAAGTTATGAAACGGGGTGATATAACTCTCTGTATAAATATAGGAACATAAATGCACAGGGCGAGGTTTGGGTTGCTCTATGACAAATATGTAACACAACAGGGGTTGCTGTGCGGGATGACCTGGGATGAGGGATGGTGGTCAGGGGACGTCACCCTTGTCTCTCGATGTCTGGATGTGCTGAAGGAGAATATATGTGTACGCGGAACGTGTACATATATATGAATCAGGTTGCGAGAAAAAAGAGTGAAAGACAGAAAGAAGGCAACAAAGAGGCACAGAGGGAAGCCCACAGAGGCAGAGCTGCCCTGGGGCGGCATTTGGGTGAAAGCATCCATCACGTCATTACTCTGCCCTTTGGAGCGGAACAGCATGAGTGGGGGAGTGCCGAACGGTGAGAGATTTTAGATTCGGCCTCCTCCCCATTGTAAGAGCCGACTTTAATTACAGCATCTCCAGTGCTGGTGATTATCGGTCTGTTCCAGTGTTGGAGTCTAGAGGCCGGTTCAGGACACGTCTACTGTTTTGAGTCTGACTCAACAATCAGTGTTTCGATTTTCGAGAAAGTTTTCTAAGTTTAATCAAGTTGTTCCTTCTGTGTTGTCAGGATGATAAATTTGGGGGATGGTGGTGATAAAAAAAATGCTGTTTGCTTGAAAGAATGGAGGAGCATGGCTTTAGGAATTGTGTAAAGATTGGCACCTTTTGTTTGCGACTTTACAGCAATTAACTATTCAATGTGTGAGAAATAATTTTCAGATTTTTTTTTTTTTTTTTTTTTTGAGACAGGGAGAACATGAGCAAGCCCTTGGAGGGGGATGGAGTAGGGCCGGGAGGGGAGGGGAGGGGAGAGAATCCTAAACAGACTCCACACCCAGCACAGAGCCCATCAAGGGGCTAGATTTCAGGAACCTGAGGTCATGACCTGAGCTGAAAGTGAAATCAAGAGCCGTATGCTCAACCGACTGAGCCACCCAGGCACCCCGGTAATTTTAAGATTTAAAAAAAACAAAAAACAAAAAAAACCCAAAAACCCATTAGGAGAATCAGACCAGAAAAAGGAGCAGTGTACTTTTCCCCTGTTCTCCTTGTTAAGAACTACGAGTTCTGGGCTGGGACCTCCACTCCTATTCATTTGCCCATTCGTCAGGATTATTGAATGAGTGGTTAGCAGACACCAAATGCTAGGGGATTAACAACTTGGCCATGGCTTGTCCCCATGGATGGAGCTTGTAGTGTATTGGGGGAGGCAGATATTCCACAACCATCACCACACTTACGTACATGTGATTATACATCTGAACATGGGAAATTCTGTGTAGACAGATGAGCTTGGAATATCCCTTGCAGGTGCGCCCACCAGCATCTGGTCAGGGGCTGAGCGGGGTTGGGAGGGGGGTGACGTCTACTTGGATTTCCACACTCTGGCCTCAGACAATTAATTTTCTCTCTTAATGACTACAGTAACGGCAGGAGCAGGTCTTCCGGAGCCTGGTGGGGATTTAGTTGAACTCGGTTTCCGTGCATGCCCGAGTCGGAGTGACTGGCTGTTTGGGGGAGCACGGGGAGCGTGCGTCAGGGCAGCGGTCTGACCCAGTGCAGTATTGTGGGAGCGACTCAGGTGTCCTCTGTCTGCAGCTGACTGACTGAGGCAGAAAGCAGCACAGAATGACCAGGTCAGATGTCATTGTTGGAGAAGCCCTTCCACCTGGCCTACCCCTGGGTTGCTCGGTTGTCTTGCTTCTTCTCTTTCTAGCATCCCCGTCTTCCATGCTTTTATTCTCTTATTTTCATAGTTGTTTCTCTTTCACTTTCTTTCCCTTCCAGCCCTTCTTTCTCTTTCCTTCTGTTCTCTTCCCTCTTTGTCCTTTGTCTCGCGTTGACCCTCCCATCCCATTTGCTCCTTAGTCTGTTATTTACCTCCTTTCTCACTCTTGTTCTGTGTACTTCCAACAATCCTCGTTCCTTTTATTTCTCTCCCTCCTTGCGAGCCCCCCCCCCATATCTTAGACCCATTGAAGGTGCCACATGGACCCTGCAAGCATTATTACTTGGGTGGCAGTGGGGGTCCTAGGGACCACTTACTCCTTGCTTGGAAAAAGCATTCTGAGGACATAGTCAAAGGAAAGGGAGAACACTGGGGAATGTGGATTGCAAGAATCTTTAACATTTTGACCACGGTGTTACTCATTGCGTTGCTGGGGTGAGGGGACTGTGACAAGGACAAGGTGGGTGTGGTTATTAGATGGCCAGGACCTCGGGTACATTTAACTATTTGAGGAGGCTTCACTCTGGCCGTGGGTCAGACTGGTTTGAACCCTTCCTGCATTTGCTCACGTGTGTCTCAGCCTTCCCCTTGAATCTGGCCTGTGTAGCTAGAAAAAGGGGGGCTTCCTCATGATATCCTAGCCAAAATAACAGCAACAGAATTCTTGTTTCTATCGAACCTCCTGAGGGGGAAGACACCTAGAAAGTCTTTTTAAAATGCTATTACCTACTCTATGGTGACTAACATAACATAATAAAAAAAAATATATAAAAACAAAAAAAATCCTATTACCTCCTCTGTCCCCTCCATGAACCTGCTTGAAAGTCTCTCATCTCTTGTTTATGCCCCAAATTCTCTTGACCATCATCACTTTATCAACGGTGTCAGCTTAGCTTTACCCTCCCTTATATTTGCCCCAGCTCTGCCTGGTTTCTTCTTGTCATCTGGGTCATCAGAGTGGCTTTCTCTCCTGATTCTTTCTTGCAGTCATTCCTAACTGGTTTTTTTGGAGGAGGTTTTGGGGGGATGAAGGGAGACATCTTGAAGACATTGAGAAAAGCCAGAGACTCTCTTCACAGGAACATGCGTGTGCGCATAGCAATTTTAATTTCCTCCAATTTCAAGGGATTCCTCAGCTCCCTGAAGCCTGTCCCTGGACCTTTTAGGCATCTGTATTGCCGGAGGCGTCTCGAAGAGTGCCCCCTCCCTTGTCACACCCCATCCTTTCAGCTCGATTTATTTGCTTCTTAACCCTTATAACTAGCTGAAACTAGGTTGTTTGTTTACTTATTTATTGTCCTCAAGATCCTGGCCAAGAACACCTCCATTACCATAGCAACTGCGGGCAATGGGAGACACTTTCAGGATACAGGAAATCTGATGACACGGAGATGTTGAGCCTGGCAGTTCGTTTAATATTTTTTCATGTTGTGGTGTAGTTGCCCATGGCCTGACATGAAGCTCAGTCCAGAAACTTGCAATGTTTTACCTGGTGTTTTCCATTTGTTTGCAAGTCCATCCCTGTCCGTAGTCTTCCCTTCTATTGGCACTTTGTCTCTGTTGCTAGAAATCAATAGTTCTCTTCATCTTGCCCCTGCATTTAGAGAAGTGGATCAACTCTCCAGTCCCCCACCCCATTGACACACAAAGGTTTGCATCTTGGGGAAGTGGATCCTTGCGGCAGAACTCAGTTACGAGAATGTTTTCCTCCTAATTGATTGGATCCCCGCGCTGAGAACCTTTCATTCCACCTCTCACCTGGGGATGCGGAGGGCTCCCCGGTCCCCCGAACAATGACATTTTGCTTTATTGCCTTGGAGAGAAGGAGATACAAGACACGGGCGCAAGCAATATGAGATGAGTAACCCAAGTCACCTCTTCAAATACCTGAAGGACACTATCCAAGAGCTGACAAATAGGTTTTATGTTCTGACAAGTGAAAGGCTCCCTTCAGCGGTTTGCCTTGGAAATTTGGGAAAAAGAACCTCGTAGTTGAAGATCTAGAGATTTTTTTTTTTTTTAAGGGTAAAGAAGGTGTTTCACAGCATAACCCTTACTGCTGAGCACTTGTGCTAAAGATGCGAGGATATAGGATGCAAGATGATATCCCGTGTGATGGATTTCTTCTTTCCTTGTGCCAGAATGTTCAAGAATAGGTCCACCTGCAATTCCTGTACACTAGCAAACCACTCTTTGCAAGAGAGTAGAAATGGTAGTGCAGCAGAGCAGCAGACGATGGCCATGATGCTTCCAAAATCTGAGACAGTAACAGGGACAAGGACTCCATTCTCTCTCCCACAGTCCATCTCTACTGATTCTTGATGCACTGTGAGGCCTCTCGCTTCTACTCACCCAGAGCCCAGGGTCTTTGCCAGTGGGGGAGACGGTTGGCAATGGGGTGGGTTTAGATTATGCCCTTTGTTCTCCCTTTGACAAGAGTTTCTTGGTGCCTTTGGGGAAGTCACCCAATTACCCTGTGTCTTTGTGTCATCACCTGAAATGTAGGACGGAGGCACGTCCCATACATGGAGAAATTCGGAATGGAAGAGTCTCCACTCCTAGAGAAACCAATATTTTTTAAAAATTGAGAGTTTATTATCATTTATTGCAGGAAGAATTAGTGTTGGAAGCAAGACTGAAAGGAGATAAGTTGCGGCCCGAGTGTGGCTCCCGTGGTACTTCCTGTTGGGTACCACTCAGTTACTTAGTGGAACATCGCCTCTCCGTCCCCAGATTTGTCCCGTGTCAACATTTCCCCACAAACTGCATTTTGTGTGGCTGCTTTGATTCCTCCTTGGCCTGATTTATTAGCCTTGGTTGATGCAGAGCAAACCTCTGTGCAAAATCAAGAACGATTTATAACCTGCCCCATCAGCAAATACCCAGAACATTATTCACAATAAGTGAATTAGTTGGGCCTGTACTTTGCCTCCGGTTGAAGGAGCTGAAACAGAACAGGTTATTTTCACCACGGATACCTTCTCCTTCACTTTGGGAACTGTGAGATATATTGACCTGTTTCTTACCTTTGATGGCACAAAGAAATAGGACACAAACACTTTGCAGTTAACTGGCCAAGAGGGAAGCTGGCCCTCTTTCTGCTGAGCAAATAGAATATCTCTTCCCTGTGCTGTCTTCACATGGGAAGATAAGCTCCGAGAGCTTCTAGGCACATAAATCCCTGTCTTCACTGCTTCCAGCTCTCTCTAGAAGCTATCTTAATATCTGAGAAGGCTTCATACTAAGCACTATGATTGCAGCTTGAAACTTCAGCATGTCTTTTACCAGTTGGGTCATTTAATAATCCAGAGCTAGATTTCAGGGTCCGACGGCCAAGGTTCGGTTGTTTCTCCACCTCGGGGGTGTCGGTCGTTTCTTGTCTTTCCTAAACTGCAAATGGAGTTAATAGTACCTGATATTAGATTGCTGGGAACATCAAATCGGAGATCTTCCGTGATGTGCTGGGTGTGGAGCCTCATTAAGAAATGCCAGGCACTTGCCTTTTCCTTTCCTTTTAATGAGGACATTGGCGTCTTATAAATATCAGGTTATTTGTTCAAACTAGAAAACCGTATTATCTAACACCTACGTTACAAGCTGTGTTAGGCGAAATTTCTCCTACACTTGACCTTTCTGAGAAAGGCAGGTGAAAGAAATGCCAAGGTTACCAATGTAGTCAACGCTCTGTGTCTAGGCAGAATCTAGGGTCAGCGCTCATTTTTTTTTTTTTAACCAAATCGTTTGGCAGAGATTACTGATGTTTAGAGTAAGAGTACCAAAGCCCTGCCTGAGTCACCATCACACATCAAGATTCACACACGTTAAGATTTCATCTCCTTATTAAGGCAGGAAAGCAGACCAACATACTAAGTTCTCAACGTTGACTTGTGCTGAAAATTAAGGCTGGTTGTAGGGTGAAAACTATTAGCTAGACAGGTACGTTGATGACACCCTTCTTCCTTCTCATCTCTCTGGTTGACAACATCTGGTTCTTGGGATCTTTGGCTGCATTAGATTGAAAGGGGGTGTGCTGGGGGCTCTGTGGTGTGGAAAGACCATGGGCTGGGGGTAGTCTGACTTGAGGTCAAATCATGCCTTGGCTCCTTTCTAGCTCTATCATCCTAGGAAGTTATTTGTCATCATTGAGCCTTAATTCCCTCTTGGTCATAGTGGAGGTAACAATGGCATTTTCAGAGGGCTGTTGTCAAAATGAGGTAAACTGAAGGTGCTCCTTAGATACTCTTTGTCCTTATAAAAATGTGTGTGTGTGTGTGTGTGTGTGTGTGTGTGTGTGTGTGTGTGTGTCTCAGTCTGAAAGGGAAAAAGAGGGAGAAAGAGAGATAACCGGAGAGCTGCAGAGAGCCTTTGGGTGGCGTAGACTTGGAGGCGAGTTTCCGTCTGTATCTTGGTTATAGGGGTGTGTCCACATTGTAAGGACTGGAGTGGTATACTGTAATGATTCGTCCGCTGTCCTCATACACTAAACTTTTACTAAAGATGTGCATCTGTGAGATTCATCACACCCACACATGCATATTTATAACAATGGACCTCTTTCTTTCAGTGTCCAGGAGACATGCAATCCCAGAACATCTTGGCACTTCCTTCCTTGCACTGTTGAGTCCTGCCCCTGACAAAGGATGTGACTTGGGCTCCTATTTTCCTTTGGGTTCAGCATTCTTCCACTGCCTCTGTTAGGTGGTAGGTGGGGATAGCGGAAGCCATGTGGACTTAGGAGGCAGAGAAACCAGGGTTCGAATCTTGGGTTTATTTTGTACAAGACTCAGATGTCTTGTCTGCAGAGTGATTGCTGGACGGTTAGAGATGATTCAGGTAAACTGTTTAGCACAGTGCTGGCCATTAAAACATTAGCCTTACACTTTTTGAATTTAAGAATTAAGGGAGAGTCAGCCCCCTACTCCTAGTCTGGAAAGACATCAACCTCTTGATGTTTACTAATTGGCTTCATGCTTGGGAAATCTCCCCTTCTAGAATGGGTGCATATATACTCATTCTAGACCTGAGTTCATCTAGGTCCCCCTCGAACTATGGAAGACCACTGCCTCTGAGTTGGGCTCAGCAGAATAAACAGATTTCTAGTGAATGACAACTTCTCTGTCTTCTTTGGACTTGTTTTTATTTAAGCCAAAGGTATACAACTTGAATGTCTAATAATTTGCTTCTCTTTGGGGTTGTTGGTTTTATTTTCTCAGCGTAGCTCAACGCAGAGGTGACAAGATGTTTTTAGTATGCCACTTTCATTTTTTTATTTCTTTAAAGATTTTATTTTATTTATTTGACAGAGAGAGACAGCCAGCGAGAGAGGGAACACAAGCAGGGGGAGTGGGAGAGGAAGAAGCAGGCTCATAGCGGAAGAGCCTGATGTGGGGCTCGATCCCATAACGCCGGGATCACGCCCTGAGCCGAAGGCAGACGCTTAACCGCTGTGCCACCAGGCGCCCCCCAGTATGCCACTTTTAAAATACGTGTGGCATATTTGTTTTCCTTCACATGCCCTCCTTTACTCTGCTGCCCCTGGACAGGGCATAAACTAGCCCTTATCAGACTGATCCTATTCTTAGTGAAAAGGTAGAATTTCCATGTATGTGCCTAAAGGGATAGAAAGAAAACCACATTATTCTAGCTGTTTTCCCCCACTCTGCTGGTTTCTGAATTACAGATGGAAGTGAGTAGACTTTGATATGCAATTCCATTAAAAAAAGGAAGAGGTAAGCACATTTTGGGGTCATCTTTATTGGTCTGTTGCCCAGAATCATTTTAAAGGGTTCAGGGACAAGTTGTGGCTCTTTTTCTGTAATTACTAACCTGGTTGCAGACACTAGACATACTCTGCAGTAACAAACAGCCATACCAGTATGCACCTGTGTGCCCAGTGAAAAGTCAGGTCCTTAATACAGTGTCTCAAAGTGGGGTCCGTGGAATACCTGCATCAGTAATACCAGATATGCTGGCTCAAAATACAGTTTCCTGGGCGTCATATTGACAGATCCTGGTTCAGTGGGACTGAAGTGGAACTCAGGGGTGTGTGTGTGTGTGTGTGTGTGTGTGTGTGTGTGCGCGCGCGCGCACCTTTTAAAGAACTCATTGGGTGAATCTGATGCTCATCAGATTATCAAATTACTGCTTTCAGCACTCTCAAAATTTGGAGAATGGACAATCCTTATGTGGGGTTTGTAGGGTTTATGGAAGAGGGTGAGGGACCTCTAGATCCTGAAGAATGAACAAAGTGTTGACAAAATTGGCATATTTTATTCCTTTAAAAAAGCCTTTTGTCTATTACAATAAATGCATGTTGTTAAAAATAGAGAGTACTGGGGCACCTGGGTGGCTCAGTCGGTTAAGCATCTGCCTCTGGCTCAGGTCGCGATCTCAGGGCCCTGGGATGGAGCCCGCGTCGGGCTCCCTGCTCAGCGGGAAGTCTGCTTCTTCCTCTCCCTCTGTGCGCTCTCTCTCTCTCTCTCTCCCCCCCCATTCTCTCTCCCTCACTCCCTCTCAAATAAGTAACATCTTTAAAAAAAAAAATAGAAAGTACTATAAAATATAGTAGAAAGAGATCACTTGTTATCCCATTACTACTGTAACATTTTGGTATAGTTTTCCATGTTTCTTTTTGCTTATCAGCATCTTTTAAGATTGTCTTGTACATATACTTTGTGACCTGCTTTTAATCACCTGATATCTTAGCATTTCCTATGTTACTACAACCTTTCCGTTGACACTTCTTTCTTGGTTGTAGAATTCCTTTTTTATTGGGTGTAGAATATTCTATCTGGGGGATTTCCTTTTTTGTCAGCATATCTTAGTACCCAGGCAGGAGGGACAGAGTTGTGGATGGTTTCTGTTTCCAAAGGAAGATGGATGCTTGTATTTTCGTTCAAAGTTGTCCCAACCAAATGGTTGTGAACAGTCCATTTGCCAGGAGCATGATGACTGTGACTGCATATGGTTTTGGCCAGGTAACAACCTCATTCTGACATATTTTCCCTTTAAAACACTTAAGTACTAAAGCATCACTTCCCGATGGTGAAGGCAGATAGGAACCAGAAGGGTAAGTTGAAATTTCTTCCCATTCCGTATGGAGAACCGAATAGAAATGAACATGTAGATTGTTTGGCCCCATAGCTGGATGTTGTAATAACACCGTTTGGTTTATACTGATGGCAAGGGAATTGATCTCCCTAGGAGATCAGCTGAGGGGCACAGTCAGAGAGTTGATGAATCAGGCAGCTTGGGTCGATAGTTGAGTTTCTGGCAGAGCCTCACTGAGAGTCATTGCTCTGAAGGATGTGTGTGCGTGTGCGTGCATGTGTCTGCGTGGGAGAAGGAGAGCGTACTGGTGTGTGTGTATTTGTAGCTGGAAGAGCGTCCCATCTAGAACAGGCTTACCAGGGAAACCTGGAATGGAGTAGAGCGTTCGAACCTCTTTGAACCCACTCTTCATAGAAAGAGCAGCAGACGTAATAAAACAGACAACACTCACGGGTAGTATCTGCCAAAAAGTTATGAGATAGGATGTCCCACCAGCGCCGCAAATGAGTGTGTGGATAAAACCACGGACAGCTGCGGTAGGAAAGGTGTGGCGTTCAAAAGGGTGTGTGACAAAGGGGAGGGAAGACGGTAGCTTACCTTGACGCGGAGCCTTTGAGAAGGCCAAAATCACCACCAGGACCTCCTGGGAAGCAAGGCAGACCATTTAGGATGACGGCAGAAATGAAGGTTGGCAGGGTGGGGGCTTGGCGGGGTGGGGAGAGGATGAGGGCATGGGGGCTGTGGGCAGGGCTGCAGCTGTGGGAAGAGTTGGGAGGGTGTGGGCCTATGAAGTCTCAGAAGTGACAGATTTGAGTCTTCTCCCAGGACCAAGCCCTGCACCAAGGAAGAAGGGCTGAGGGTGGGGACCAGGGCAGGCAGGACAGAGACAGTAGGGAGTCAAAGAAGTCCGCACAGAAAACAATGACAGGAGCAGAGAGGAAGCTGTCAAAAAACTAGAGGCCATATTTTTAGTCACTTTATGATAAAAACAGAACAGGGAACTCTAGAGTCCTGAAGGCAAGAAGCTACCTTGGCCCCCCTCTCCCTCCTGAAGGTGTAGGACAATGAGTTTCCCTTTAAAAAGAGCAACAAACAAAGGATCATAGTTGAATCCCATACAAAGGCTTTATGATAAAAAAAAAATGCAGCGGAGAATACTGAGGGAATGCATTAGAAAACACTTGGGAGGGGCACCTGGCTCAGTCGGTTAAGCATCTGCCTTCAGCACAGGTCATGATCCCAGGGTCTTGGGCTGGAGCCCTGCACGGTGTCCTCGCTTGGTGGGGAGCCCGCTTCTTACTGCCTGCTGCTCCCCCTGCCTGTGCGCGCTCTCTCTCTCTTTCAAATAAATAAATAAAATCTTAAAAAAAAACCCACAAAAAAACCCTCAACATTTGGGAACTACAAAGTTCTATATGGATAGAGGGGTATCTATATATTCCTCTGTCCTTTTAGGTTCTTGGCTCAGAACCTCCCCCCCCCCCAATGAAAGAGAGATTGACAGGAGAAAAA
The DNA here is from genome assembly GCF_023065955.2 of Ursus arctos. NCBI lineage: Eukaryota > Metazoa > Chordata > Mammalia > Carnivora > Ursidae > Ursus > Ursus arctos. The sequence continues at coordinate 73,533,357 of NW_026622874.1, read as the reverse complement.
CAAACAGGAGTTTAATAACATGTATACCTCCTATAGACATGGGAAAACCAGGTAACTCCCTGGAATGGCTCAAGCTACCAGCTTCAACACCGTCTCCAGCTAAAGACAAAAGAGATGTTGGCAGATGGGGTGGGGGGGGCCGGTGATGGGAGGTTGTCAGGAAAAGAACAGTAAACAAGGATGAGGTTGTCACCCAGACTTAGGTCCTTGTCTTCCCTAGAGATTTAGTTACCTCCTCTTCCTGGTACCAGGAGGGAGACACCCCTGCGAACGTCCTTATAAATGTTTAAGTCTTTTTACAAAAGGGTAACTTTTACTCTTTACTCAGGTTTCAGAACTTCTCCACTGTCTGCTGTTTCTGGAAAATAACCAGCCCGTTGTAATCAGTATGCCAAAGAGGCCTGTTTTGGGGTGATAGATGTTGTCCCCCTTCAACGTTCAGAATGAACCTTTTGTCATAAAAGGAGATCTGTGAGCTTGAGCCCTGAACTTGCATAAACAGTATCAGTATGAACTTGGGATGTATTTTGACTTAAAATACATTTACCCTAGAAGTGACTAACCCAGGGACAATAAATACCCCGTAGCATTCAGATTTGGGTTTTTAGATCATTACTTTCCACTGAGAGAAATTTTTCCATTGGGGAAGTGGCTGTTGCAAAGTGAGGGGCTGATCCTTCTTAGGGCAGCTTTCCGTAGCCGAGAGCACAGCAATTAGCCAAGGAGCTGGTCAGGTCAAAAGAACTTGAAGCCAACAGGAGGTCCCCGCTGGTCAGGGTGAAACACTGTGGGCATCAGTATGGATATGGACCACGAGGGATGGCAGCACACAAAATCCGTAGTTTATAATAACGATTCATGAATTTATAATAAAATATTTTAAAAGATAACTCAGAGAACCTTTGGAGGATTCTAAGAAACCAGCTCCTTGCTTTAAAAACCTATGTAAAGGGAAAGAGTCAGCATTCAGTCTGCCTTTCTTAGATAAAACTGCCCTTCGGGCTAACCAGATCACGGATGAGGGGAGCCGTTTCTCTTTCTGTCATTGTTCCAAAGGTGGCAATTGGCATTGTTTCAAGGTAATGAGCGAAAGAAGTGGTAGAATTGGAATGTCACTACATTGCAAACTCTAATGAATGAATGGATCCTGGCAATGATCATCAGTGCTCGTTAATGTTGCAGAAAGAGACGACTAGGAAATTTTCATCTCCCAAAGAAAGTACGCGTTATCACCTATGAGATAGTCTTGGAAAAATAAATGAAATCTGGATCCGGGCAAACCTTTAGATTAAACTACCAATTTCCAAAGAATACCGGAGGGGGCATATGTCTGATCAATGACACTGTTAAAGAACAAAAATTCGATGGAGTAAATTCGAAGATCTAATTGGCTTTATTAAGTGATTCATGAATCCAGGAGCATCCCGTTGAGCCAGCAAAGGGGAGTCCCGGAGTTGTAGACCAGGGCAGGTTTTCCTAGCAAGGAGGGAGGAGCAAGGGACTTAGCAAAAGGAAAGAAAGGATTGCTCTAGGCAAGGTCACCTTCCCTTAGGGGGAAGGGCAGGGGTCTGATCATGCAGCTGACCTCCTCTCCTTCTGGAGGCTGGCGAGGGCCCCTGACACAATACCTCATTGGTGCTTATCAGAAAATTCCTGACTGACCAGTCAAGACTACATTTCTGGGGGAGGTAGAAACTGCAGGGCAGACAGGGTTACTGAGCCACATTTGGGGCCTGCTGTTTTCTTTTTAACACCACCATGGGAACGCCATCAGCAAATCCTGACCACTGGAGACTGAGACGGAAGACCCAGTTTTCTCGACCTAGTGAAATATAAAGGTGGGGACGCCTGGGTGGCTCAGTGGTTAAGCGTCTGCCTTCGGCTCAGGTCATGATCTCAGGGTCCTGGGATCCAGTCCCGCAGTGGGCTCCTTGCTCAGCGGGGAGTCTGCTGCTCCCTCTGCCTGCTGCTCCCTCTGCCCACTGCTCCCCTGCTTGTGTTCACTCGCTCTTTCGCTCTCTGACAAAGAAATCTTAAAAAAAAATAAAATAAAATAATGAAGGTGGAAGGGGGACCTATACATTAAAAGAGATTTGAGTCATATTAGCCAGTCATACTATATGGACCCTATTTGTATCTAATTAAAAGTGATGAGGTTGTAGGAATATAGGTGAGGTTCAGTGGGGTGGAGTCTGGAGCCGACGACCAAGAAAGAATTCTTGAGACGCCTTTGGTGCAAAATGGGGGTTTATTAAAGCACGGGGACAGGACCTGTGGGCAGAAAGAGTTGTTGCCCCGGGTTGTGAGGGGTGGCAGATTATATACCATGGGGTTGGGGGAGGTAAGGAAAAAAGGGAGGTTGAGAAAGTACTTTCATACGTTAAAGAAGACTCGCAGGATACTGGGTTTCTGGTTATGGTCAAGCAAAGGCTGTCCCTCCCTCTAAGGGGGCACTAACAGGAAGACCCTTGGGAGTCTCCTGGAGGAATGTTACAGTCCTCCTATCACAAGTCCTTGTCCATGGGCTTCAGGTTTAAAAGAAATTCTATTTTATTTACATTTCCTTCTGCCTCAGCCTCCCTCAATTTTATGGAGGGGATGGTCATGTTAGGGCTTCAGGAAACTGAATTATGGGTCTCTGGAAGTTAGGGTATTGATAAGAAAGCTTCTTCCTTATAAATCACTAGGACATGTGTAAACTGAGGGAGACTTGGGTCTTGCAGGACTGTGATCTCCGTTAGTTAACTATTTGTTTGTCCTTTCCTTAGCTTTAGGGCAGCCAGGAGTGAGTGAGGAATGTCACGTACATCCCGTGGGGGGGGGTGGTTTGCAGGGTGTCCGTTTCTGCTTTGTCCTCAGCTTGCTTTCTGTTCCCTCATCAAAAAGAAATAAACATTTTAAAAGGTTTATTTATTTATTTTGGGGGGGAGGGGCAGAGGACGAGGGAGAGAGAATTCAAGCAGGCTCTGTGCCCAGCGTGGAGCCCTGTGTGGGGCTCGATCCCACAACCCTGAGATTGCAGCCTGAGCCAAAACCAAGAGTCCAAGGCTCAACTGACTTAACTGAATGCACCCCCCAGGTGCCCCCCATTTTTTTTTTTTAAATAGAGTCAGGGAAATTGTGAACACAGAAAAGATACTTGATAATATTAAGGATTTAAAAACATGCTCTAGTGTGATGATGGTGTTGTGGTGATGTCTGAAAAGGGCAGTCCTTGGCTTTTAGAGATTCTGAAATATTGACACGTGAACCAACAGGACATCGGGGGGTTCTCTTCAGAATCATCCAGGGAAAGGAGGACATTGGTAAGAATACGGACAAAGTAAGACCGTCAAAGATTGAAAATTAGTGAAGCTGCGTGATGGGAATGTCATTCATTATAATATCCTTTCTCTTTTCTGTATTTGCCATTTCTCATCATGGCAAGTTTAAAAAGAATATAGCGACCCGAGTTGATGTAAACGTTTCTGTCAATGACCTCACTGGGCTGTCACCAAGCCTTGCAGATGGGTAAAAATCTACCAGCCCAATTGCTTGTAAACATCTTTGGAGACTGAACAGCATGGCAGCGCTGCCTGCAGATTACAGAGGAGAATCCAGAGTCAGGAAGTTAATAACAGACAGCCCGAATGGCATTTCAGTTCTTATTCTAATGCTAATTTGTGCATTTCCTGGTGGGTGCATGACAGGTGGGGTGTCTTTTCAGTCTGGAGCTCATGACAGTCTCTTTTCCTCCTCTGAGTTAGCCTGTGCTGAGGGACTCCGGGGTGAAATGGTCTCTAGTCTTCCAGGATCAGTGGTATGAGTCTGTCATTTCACTCTCTGTCCGGTATGTGGGTGTGTGTATGACATCCCTTCTGCGTATGCAGGGTTGTACAGGTCCCAAGTGCTTTCTGGTACATTCATTCTCTCGGCGAGTATTTAAAACACGCTTAGGTAGCTAGCATCACACTAGATTATGAGGATACAGCCTGAAAAGACTGGATTCTACTTTCTCGTGTAGGGAGACATGGATATACAGGTGAGCAAGTTAATTACAGATTTGGAAAAGTATTATGGGAAATTAAAAAAAAAAAGGCAGAGAGCTGTGGTCAAGACTAATGGGCAGAGGCCCTGCTCTAGAAAAGAGGACCTCTCAGAGCAGGTGACACTTGAGCTAAAACCTGAAGGATGAAAAGGACCCACAAGTGGTGGGAAGAGCTGGGGGAAAAGCATTTCAGGCAGAGGGAACAGCCCGTGCAAAGCCTCTGAGCCAGGGAATCCACTGATCACAGCGTGGAAACCGTCGAGGTCTGTTGTGGTTAGAGTATAATCAGTGAGAGGCAGAGTGGCCCAAGGCATGGGGTCTCATTTGGCCTTCAGAAGAACCACGTAGGGCTGTTTTCTCGTTCCTCCCATTTCACAGATAGCAGAACTAAGGCAGCCCTCCCCTGTCATTGCTAGTAAGTCACAGAACAAAAAGCTCGAATCCTTTTCCCAAGACTCTGGACCTGGTGTGCCTACCAGACAGATAAAATGAACCCTTTAGAGTCTTGGTGTCCTCTTGCTTCCCCTTTCGCACAACCAGGGAGGTCAGCTTCAGCTGTGTGTGGCATGACCAGACGGAGGCTCTTGTGTGGCAAAGAGAAGCAAGATCCCACGTGCTCCTCAGACTGACATCAGGATTTCTTCACGGGTTTCGCTGTGGGAGTAGGAAATGTGGGCACAACTTTTTAATGTCTTAGAAGTGTCTGTGGGTACATAGCAGAATTTACTGTCACATCCATCTGCTGCTCTCCCTCTGTCTCGCTGAGTAACCTGCCATTTGAGATGAAGAACTCGAGCCACGTGCTACAGTCAGAACAGAGAGGAAGGCACCGCTCGGATTCCAGTGCGACCTCAGCCCGGGATACGGAGCAACTTTTATCTCGTGAGAGATGCCGACTGGTGATCCCTGGCTTTGCTCTTCTTTAAAGAGGAAAGCGACAGAAAGCCTTCTGGAGGATGTTCCTACTGACACAGTTGTTTTCATGGTGAACTTGACCCAGGTCACAGAGTGGGAGACATGTGACGTTACCACTGAGAGCGGACCCTGCCTTTATGGAGGAGAGCGGGAGGAGGAGGATGCCCATGGAGCCCTTTACATGCTCACACGAACCCTTACAAAACCCCAGCCAGGCTAGGAGTTAATACTCGTCTTTCTACAGGTTGAGGCTAAGTGAGGTTAGTAGCCTGCCCACGTTCGCACGGGCAGGGGGAAGCGGAACCTGATCTGTCCACCCCCCTTCCCTGCAGCCCACAGCTCCTCCATGAGGGCTTCGAGAAGAGAGGGGTGGGTGCTTTGCTTACGCGATAGCTGCATACTGTTCTAGAAATGTCACACCCCGCTGTCTCATGTTGCACGCAAGAGGAGGCTCAGAAAGGTGAGGATGTGGCCACACTCGCCCAGCTGGTCAGCAACAGAGCCAGGATCCAGGTTCTAAGTCCACGTCCGCTACCTTCGCAAACTGTGGCTGCCTTGTTCTCACCAAATGTCTTTTTTCTTCGTTTCTGTGGGCTCAGTCTCGTGGGTCAACCTAATTAAGGGCATCCTTCCTTTGTGAATTGGAAAGGATTTTCAGTTTGCTTGGAATGGGGACTGAGGCTAAGAGAGGTATATAGTCACCATGGTCTACTCTGGGGAAAGCCAACCAGCTGAACTGTGTGTGTGTGTGTGTGTGTGTGTGTGTGTGTGTGTGTGTGTGTGTTGCACGCGCACACATGCGCCGTGGGGGGTAGGGAGGGGAGTGGGCACATTTACACATGTGCTGGTTAAAATTCAGGGGCAGATTTGCCTGAATACCTGCTTGAGTTCTGCCCTCAACACTCAGCCCTGGCTCGGGTGGCGTTCTGTACCGTGAGCGCCCGGATGTGTGGACAGCGCTCTTGTACGTTCCGCATACATGCTCCAGGAACACGTGAAAGGCTCAACATAACTTAATCTGGCAGACAGCGTGCAATGCGTGTGATTAATTTTTATTGTAATTTTCCCATTTATAGAAGGGTAAATAATAGTTCCTCAGTTTTACAGATGAGGAAATTGAGATGGACGGAATTAGGCAACTTCCCCAAACCACGCAGTGAGCAAATGACAGACCCAGGACTCAAACCCCGGTCTATTTAATTTTCGAAATTGGTGCCTGGTGTGCCAGCTTCACGTTGAGTGGGGCCAGGTAGCAAAGTGGCTGATCGGAGATTCATCCCCGTGATGGGTCAGTTGGGAATGTGGAAAGTTAACTCCCTCTTGGGTGCTGGAAAGAGTAGCAGACTTGTTTTGAGCTCTCCTATTTGAGCTCTCCAGGACAAAGTTCATTGATCGCAGGGAGCCAAGCATGGGCAGGATAAACTATTTTGTGCTCCACGAATGTGGCAGCCTTTGCCTGACGAGACTTGGACACTGAGCTCATTCCTCACCCTGGGTGTCACCAGTCTGGCCACCTGATGATTAGTGACCTCCCCCCAAGGATCTGCTCACAAGTCACACCGGCTGAACAGCTTTGGAGGAGGACATGCATCATTCTCGAGGTTCCTGCGGGGGTGTTGGGGGGAGAGTTGCCTGCCTGAGAGTCCGTTGTTGGAACTGGAGTGGTCACTCCCAGTTTTCTGTAACTCCGTGGATGACATCAGTCGTATTGGAAAGACAGCACAGACTTGGCTTGGAGTATTCTTGGATGCTGACTGGTACCCGCACACTGTCCTGTGCCCTGGCCTTCATTTGTAAAGGTGACCGAGTGACAACATGGAGAGGCCAATGCCCCGAAAGAAAATGTTCGTGTGACTTACAGAGACACACGACTTGCAGGAGGGGCACCAGGTTTTGATCAGGAAGCAGAAGCGATACATTTAGGCCAGAGCTTTTGTTAGGGTTTCTCGGGGACAGGCAGGACAGGATGGGGTAAGCAGTTTAGGATGGGCCTCTAAAGTACGGGCGTGGTCCCCGGTTGCCTGGTACCTGGTCCTTGGATGATTGAGGCAGAGGAGTATTGTCCCCCAGGGTGTCCTGCCCAGACAGGCGATCCAATTCGGGACTGCCGATCAAAGCCAGTGTCTCACGGAGCCCTTGGTCATCTCTAGGAGTTGCTTAGCCCCACAAGGGGCCATCTTTTCTGAGCTACAAAGCTTTTTTAAGATGTCAAAACATCCTAAGATGGAGAAAATTAAAAGCATATGCAATACCCGTAGCTGAGTCTAATTTGGTTCTGGATCCAGGACCTTGGGGTTTCTGTTGGGTTCTAAATACCGACTTCAAGGGGGGTGTCTTGGGGTTCACTTACTAGGAATAGGAAGGAGATTGAACAGGTCAGGGGAAGGAGCACTCAACAAAGGCTTGGGAGCTGGGGGTCTGGCAGTCACTTGTCTTATGACAGGAGCCTAGTTAGCCTCCCCCTCCGCCTTTGCACATGTGAGGGAGTTGGGTTACATCTGTGTTCCCAGAATGTGGGGTACATCCGGTGAGTGGGGTGGTCCCAGAATAAAGGACACGGATCACAGAGCAGGCACGGATCACGTGATAACACTGGGACCTAGTAATAGGGTGTGACTTGTTTTTACTTTGATGATTTATGTAAGTGACACAGCCTTCCATTTATGCATGGGACTAAAATTTACATTAAAATGTCTTAATTACATTTTAAAAAGTGAGCTGATTAATAAACAATAATGAGTAATGGCAAATGTCTGTGATTGAAGTTGAAGAGAAACTGATTGTGGAGTCGTCTATTTCCGCCTCTGTATTTTGGGATTCTCTTATTAAGTGCATACATATTTGTGATTGTGATATCTTCCTTTTATCATTACAAAATGTTCCTCTGGCATATCTTTTTCCATTAATTTACTTTCGATCTGTTTGTGTCTTTATATTTAAAGTGCATCTTTTGTAGAGAGCAAAAAGTTGCTCTTGCGTTTTGGGATCCGTTATGATCACCTCTGCCATTTTAGTCCACTGCCTTTCAATGTGACTGTTGATGTGTTCGGCTCGGATACACCATTTTACGACTTGCCTTTTCATTCCCCCCTTCTCCCTGCCCCGCTGTGGTATTTTCTATTGCTGCTGTAACAAATTAAGGCGAAAGGTTGTGGGTCTGAGGTCTGCACTTGCTTGCTCTCTGTGGGGCTGGGGGCTGGTCTCTGGAGGCTGCCAACTTCCTTCTCCGGCCTTCCATGTGCCCCTCCAGCAACGGCGGGTCGTGGTCCTCTCACACAGGGAATCTCTGAATTTCTCCAGTTTCTCTGCCGCACCTTTCCGCTTCCAGGTGGAGAAAATTCTCTGCTTTTAAGGACACGTGCGATTCGATCCGGCACAACAGGATAATCTCCTGTGTTAAAGGTCTTCAGATACACCTGCAGTCTTTTTTCCATGTAGGTTATATTCACACAACCTAGGGGTTAGGGTGTGGACATCTTTGGGGACCATTCTATCCGCAACACCTGCCTTTAAATTTAAAAGTTTTTTTAGGACTTTTGAGAGTTCCATTTTAATGTATTTATCAGGTTTAGCCATATGTCTTGGATTTTTAAAGTGTCTGCCCTGGAGATTACGTTAAACATCCTTAGATTTTCACGGGGCTACACAGGGTTAATATTGTAGCACTGCCCGTGACATGTGAAATGTAAAAACCTATCATTGTGCAAGCCCACGACCGACCACCCCTCCTCATCCCTTGGACTATACAGTGTGATATGCATTGCATCTACATACATTAAAACCCTAGGAGACAATTTAAGGATTTTTGCTTTGAACAGTCATATGCATATGTATTTTTTTTTTAAGATTTTATTTGTTTATTAGAGAGAGAGACAGCCAATGAGAGAGGGAGCACAGCAGGGGGAGTGGGAGAGGAAGAAGCAGGCTCCCAGTGGAGGAGCCTGATGTGGGGCTCGATCCCAGAATGCTGGGATCACCCCCTGAGCCAAAGGCAGACGCTTAACCGCTGTGCCACCCAGGCGCCCCTGCATATGTATTTTTTTAAAATTGTGGACAAATAGTCTTTTACACTTACTCAGATATTTACCATTTTTAATGCTCTTCCTTTGTTCCTGGGGGAATCTGGGTTTCCCTCTGCGATCATGTCCCTTCAGCTTGAAGAACTTCCCTTGGCATTCTTGGGATGCTGGAGTGCTGGCAATGAATACTCTTCATTTTCTTTTATCTGAGAAGTCTTTAATTTGTTTTCATTCTTTTAGGTTTATTTAGTCATTTGAGAGGGGGGAGGGGCAGAGGGAGAGAGAGAATCCAAAGCAGGCTCCACCCCTAGCGTGGAGCCTGACGCGGGGCTCAATCTCATGACCCCGAGCTGAAATCAAGAGTCCTCTGCTTAACCAGCTGAGCCACCCAGGTGCCCCAGTTTGCTTTCATTCTTGATGAGCATTTCCATGAAATACAGAATTTCGTTTTCTTTCAGCACCTTAAAGATACTGTTCCGCCGTCTTCTGGACTCTATAGTTTCTGATGCTACATCCGTGGGAATTTTGGAATATAGTCCTCTGTATATAATGTGTCCTTTTCTCTTGCGAATTTGAGGATTTTCTTTTTCTTTTGATTTTCATTAGTTTGGCTTCAATGTGCCTGGTATGATTTTCTTCACATGTATTCTGTTTGGGGTTTTCTGAGATTTTTGAAGTTGTAAATTTATGTCTTTCACCAAATTTGGGAAGGCTTTTTGTTGGGAAGGCAATTATTCTTCAATATCGTTTTCTACCCCATTCTTGCTCTTTCAGGCACTTTAATCACATGTATGTTAGATGTTGCTCTGCTAATTTTTTTAAAAAAGATTATTCATTTGTTTATTTGAGAGAGAGAGCAGAGTGTGAGAGAGATCTTGGGGGGAGGGGTAGAAGAAGAGGGAGAAGCAGACTCCTCACTGTGCAGGGAACCTGACTCAGGGCTCGATCCCAGGACCCCGGATCATGACCTGAGCCAAAGGCAGATGCTTAACCGACTGAGCCACCTGGGTGCTCCTCTCCTGCTTTTTAAACATCTCTTTTTTAGATTGGGCATTTCTGTTGATCTATCTTCAAGTTCTCTGATTTGTTCTTATGTCATCCTTATTCTCATAGCCAGTACAATTCTTTATGTCGGATACTTTCGGTTGGTCCTACAGTCACAGGGTCAACCAGACTCAAGAGGTGGAGAAAGAAACGAACACCTGTCAGTAGGGAGGGTGGCAAGAATATGTGGCCACCTTCAGTTCACTCCACTTGACGCTGACTGCTCCTCCCTGTCCCCAGCACATGGCATTGATCATGCCCTCGTCATCTCTTTACAGGACCCTGAAATACTAACTTGTCCCCATCCCTCCCTTCCTCTTTGGCCCTCTCGAATGTCTATCTGCGCAACTCCTTGCCTTCTTGAGAAAGCCTTTCTTTATTCCCCAGAGTGAATGAACTTTCCATCTCTGTTGTCATTAGCATTCTGTACATACCTCAGCGTTTACCACGTCGTTCTGCAATTATAAGATCTATTTGTCTTCCTCACCAACTGGTCTGAGTTACTTAGGAGAAGGGACCGTATTTGATACATCCAACGTTTCTTCGGTTGAGAGTTCGCCAGCCTGCAACCTCCCTAAGGTTGGGGACTGTGTGTGCTTTGTTGATTATATCTCCAGTGCCTGGCATGTCAGAGATGCTTCATAAACATTTCTTGAACTAGAAAAAAAAAATTTTTTTTTTTTTAAATTCACACAGTCAGTTGGCAGAACCAGAAGTAGATTCCACACTTATTTTCCTCTAAGTTAACTCCTTCTAGGGTTCGCGGGCAGCTGAGTGGATCTAAACAATCCTGAAGGTCCATTTTCCGTAGTGCGTCCAGGTTACGTCTTTATCCTATTTCTCAAGAGCATGTCCTTCCGTATTTTAAAGTATAAATTGAGTTTAATACGGTGGAAAGGGTTGGGGGTTTTCCCGCATTGGTCTAATGGGCAGTGCACCAAACACTGCTCTGTTTCTTGGTCTCGAACTTGAAGAAATCAGCTCTAAGCTCTTTGACCAAGAAGCAGATTGTGCATTGAATCCTAGTTCCTTGGACCATGAAACTTAGAGGTTGATTTCTTCTGGAATAATGCTAATAAAGGGAGAAAAGAGTTAAATTTCTCCCCTGGAGGCCCAGGAGGTTGGATCCTGAAGGGTGAGGTCATGAGCTCACTCAGATCTTGAATTTGGGCTTCATTTTCTTTGTCACCATCCTGATGCTGGGCACAGAACAGAAACTCAGCAGAGGTCTTGGACATAAAGGTCGTCTCACCTAAAGGAATAACTCTCTAACTTTAGTGTGCATACGCATCACCGGGAATGCTTGTTAAAACAGTAATTCTGGGCCACACTTGAGAGATTCTGGTCCAGTAGGTTTGGGGTACAGCCCAAGCATAGGCTTGTCCACTAGGCTCCCATGTGGTGCTAAAGCAGCTGGTCCCTAGGCTACTCTTCGAGTGACGTGGCTTTAAAGCAGTGTTTCTCAGCAGTGGAACTACTGACATTTTAGGCTGACTAACCTTTTAAAATTTTATTATGGTAAGAATGCTTAACATGAGATCAACCCTCTTAATACATTTTTAAGTACTATACAGTACTTACAATACTCTACAATATTGTTGACTCTCGGCACAGTGCCGTCCTGCAGATCTCTGGAACTTATTCATGTTTCATAACAGAATATACCCGTTGAACAGCAACTCCCCACTTCCCACCACCATCAGCCCCTGGCAACCACCATTCTACTCTATGCTTCTATGATTTTGACTATTTTAGATTCTTCATTTAAATGCTGTCATGTAGTAGTTGTCCCTCTGTGTCTCGCTTATTTCATTCAGCATAATACTCCAAGTTCTTCCATGTTGTTAGAAATGGCAGAATTTCCTTTTTATAAGGCCGAGTAATATATTATTGTAGGCATATGCCACATTTTCTTTATCTATTCATCTATTGATGGACATTTAGGTTGTTTTCAGATCTTTGCTATTGTGAATAATGCTGCAGTGAACATGGGAGTGCAGCAGCTGTCTCTTTGAGATCCTGATTTCAATATAGCTTTGTTCTGTTTCCCAGAAGTGGGATTGCTGGATCACATGGTAGTTCTAGTTTTAATTTTTTTTGCGAAACAACCATAGTGTTTTCCACAGTGGTTGCACCACTTTAGGTCTCCATCAACAGTGTGCAAGTTCCCTTTTCTCCACATCCTCTTCAACCAACACGTGTTACCTTTTGTTTTTTCAATAATAGCCACACTACCAAGTGTGAGGTAATATCTCATTGTGGTTTTGATCTGCATTTCCAAGGATGAGTGATATCGAGCATCTTTTTATATCTTTTATATACCTGTTGGCCTTTGGAGAAATCTCTTCTTTGGAGAGTTCTTTGCCCATTTTAAAATCAGGTTATTTGGGTTTTTTTTGTTATTGAGTTGTAGAACTTTCTTATATACTTTGGAAATAGACTCTTTATTAGATATATAGTTTGCAAATATTTTCTCCCATTCTGGAGATCACCTTTTTTTCACTCTGTTGATTTTTTCCTGTGCTGTGCAGAAGCTTTTTAGGTTGATGTGGTCTTACTTGTCTATTTTTATTTTTGTTGCCTGTGCTTTTGGTGTCTTATCCAAGAAATCACTGCCAAGACCAATGTCATGAAGCTTTTCCCTTATGTTTTCTTCTAGGAATTTTACAGTTTCAGGTCCTACATTTAAGGCTTTAATCCATCTTGAGTTGATTTTTGCGTATGGTGTAAGATAAGAACCTGATTTCACCAGATAATTCTGTGTCGTGTGGCGTTTTCTTGAGCAGTGTAGGTCGTTTAGCACCAGCCCTGGTCTTTATCCATTAGTACCAGTAGCACCCCCTCCCCCAAAGCTATGACAACTAAATATGCCTCCAGATAATGCTAAATGCCCCCTGGGGGGGGTTTAATCACCCCCTGCTGAGAACCACTGCTTAAGGGTTTCTGGTCTGGATGGCCCATGGATTGATGTATCCTCCACTGAGCAAGTAGTGGATTGTAAGGTCAGGTTTAGAGCCCGTCAAGGTCAGTTGGCTTCTAGGGTACCATGAATGCCTAGTGATATGGATTTGTGATCCATCAGCATATAGTAAAATTATAAAGAATGGATTAAAGTTCCAAATAAATGAGGAACTGAGAGAGGAACAATGGGCAGAAAATAGAACCTTTGGGAACACCACCAATTCTTTAAGAGGTGCCCAAAAGAAGGAATGTGTAGGAGAAGGACAAGGAGAAAAAAGTGTCTCGGAGAAGGGCAAGGAGAACAAAGAGGTAATAGAAGAAAGATTCACTAACACCACATCTGAAAAGGATTCTGGTAGCCATGAGATATGTCTACCGGAAGATCATCTTTAACATGACGGCCACTGACCACATGAGGCTCCCGAGCAGTGGAAACACGGCTCGACTGAGCTGACAGGTGCTATAAATATAAAATTCACATTGGATTTCAGATTTGCTATGAAAAAGAACATGAAATATCTCAATCATTTTTTGGTGATTGCACATTGAAATGATAATATTTTGGCTATATTGGGCTGAATGAGATACATGATTAAAATTGATTCCACCTGTTTGTGCAATACAATGTAAAATTACATACGTGGCTGGCGTTATGTTTTTCTTGTCATCTTGGAGAAGAGGCAGTGCTACAGAGTTTATTTTTAGGAAGGGAGACTTGTGTGTGTTTGAGGCCAAGGGTAAAAGAGTCAATAGAGAAGAAGTGGTAGGTGAGTCGGGAAGAAAGAATGAAGCAAGACAGACCTAGAAAGGTTGCCACTGATCAGGTGGGTGGCGTGGAGGGGTGAGGATCTCATGTCTACCCTCCACGCTACTGAGCGTCATTCTTCTCTCCTGAAAAATGGGGAGGGGTATCATGTAGTACTAATGCCTCCCCACAGGGCTGTTCTAGGATTTAAATAAGGTGATAGATGAAGATCAACTTTGTAGGGGATGAAACACCATACAAAAGTAATTCAGCCACAGTCACCAAGGACCCTACTGACAGTTTGCCTCCTCAGCCTCCTGATGCATTCATAGTTTCCACTCTTCATTGCCACGGAGCTGCAGGAAGAATTCGCCCCACCTTTCACCCCCACTCAACCCAGCATCTGCTGCTGACATTGGAACATGAGTGACACTTGAACAGTGATGGGTACTAGGTTGTCCTTGTGCAGTGGTTCTTAAAGCGTGGTCCCCGGACCACCACCAGCAGCAGCAGCTGCTGGGGACAGGACTAAAAAGTGCACCTTCTTGGGCCCATGTAAGTCCTGCTGATTGATGAACTCTGGGATCAGGGCCTGGAGACCTGTGTTTTAATAAGCCTTTCGGGTGATTCTGGTTCATTGCAAGCATTTAGAACCCTGTCCTCGTGTGAAATCAGCTCAGTACCCTTTTAGTGCCAACGTTCTCCAGCTTGCAAAACTAGTTAAAATACAGATCCTGGCCCTGTGTGACTACATATTTAAAATGTCCCAAAGTTATTCTGTTGAGCTGCCATAATGTATTGTTAAGCAGGGGTCCACACATGTGTTCTGTAAAGGGCCAGACAGTAAATATTTTAGGCTTGGCAGACAAAGAGACCACATGCTCTGTTGCCGTAGCAGAGAACAACTAGAGACGATATATTATAGAATGAGTGTGGCTGTGTTTTGGGGCCATAGACGATAGTCTGTGTGCTAGATTTGGCCTTCGGGTCACAGATTGTCAACTCCTGCTTTAGAATCTAAGTATCACCCCTGTGTGTGATCCTGGTTCGCTCAGTGTTCAGTCATTATCTGTCCATCCATCCATTCAGTCTTTAACTCAACACTTTTTATTGCGTCCCAGTCGTGTGCTTAACACTGAACCAGGCACACAGGGAGATTGACTGCTGACTTCAGGCGAGGTCATTGCTCTAATGGAGCTTGTGGTCTCATCCGGTGTGTGTGTGTATGGGGTGGGGGGTGTTAAACAGTGTCAAAATCGACTGCAACATCTCATTATAATGTGGGGGAGAGAGTTTACCAGCCATGCAAAGAGTCTCTATTTTGGAGCCCAGCCCAATATGCTTGCACTCAATTGCCTGGCTTCCTAGCTGCCCAACTTTTGAAGAGGTTGAGGCAATTTGGGGGAGCCCTCTCGGTTCCACCCCACCAGTTGCCGGGGGTTCTTTGCAAATGGCTCACATAGCTCTCATCACCCACCACCAGGCCATCATCATTGGTGAGTCAGACCAGACCAGCTGGTTGATCCGGCACAGGGAGTTAGGAGAGGGAGTCTGTTCTTGCTGTTGGTATGGAAATGCTGAAACACCATCCGTGTTTCTTCTGCCAGCAGATGAGCATGCAATGGAGAGTACTGAGTGAGAACGTCTTCCTTTATTAGAAACTTCGTCCACGTGGAAAATCCAAATTTGCACATCTTTTGGAGCAGTTTCTTAAGACCTGAGCATTCCCAGGAGTTACAACTAGCCTGGTTCAGATTGGCACGCCTGCTGGCCCCAGGGGCTCTGGCATTTCCTTCTCATACTTCTTTGAATCTGGTGTCATACTAACAAGAGTAATATCACAGCCACTAAGCATTCTGCAACACGTGTTCTAAGCCAGCCATTGTGCTCAGTGATGTGGTGTATGGTAGGCACGATAACGGCTCCGCAAAGCTGTCCGTGCCCTCATCTCCGGAATCTGTGACTTTGTTACTTTACATGGCAGAAGGGACTTCGCAGTTGTGGCTAAGGTTAAGGACCTTGAGATGGAGAGATTATCCTGGATTATCCAGAGGGCCCTCATTTATTCACGTGGATCTTTAAAAGCAGAGAACCTTTCCAGGCTGTGGTCGGAGAAAGATGTGATGATAGAAGAGTGGTCAGAGAGATGCCACACAACTTGCTCTGGAGGTGGAGGAAGGAGCCGTGAGCTGAAGAATACGGGTGCCTCTAGGAGCTGGAAGGCAAGGGAGTAGATTCTCTCCTAGAGCCTCCAGGAGGGAATGCAACCCTGCTAACACTTTGATTTTAGCTCAGAGGGATCCTCTGCAGGCTCTGACCTCCAGAAATGCGAGAGAGCCAACTTGCACTGTTTAAGCCGTCGAGGTCATGGCAACTCGTTACAGCAGCAAGAGGACGCTAATACACCATGGTTGATCTCATTAATCCTCGAAAGATCCCTGTGAGTTAACTACTGACATTAGTCACATTTTTGGGAAAAGGAATCCCAGGCTGAGTCATCGCCCAATATTACATGTTTATCGAGTGGTAGACCCAGGATTGGACTCTTGGTCCCAGAGCCACACTTATACCAAGATGTCATGTTGGTGCCATGGTATCAAACTCCGTGTGGACCCCTGAGTATCCATTCCCCCCCTCCCCCCATTTCATTTCAACTCTGCTTTTGCATTCACGCCATTGAGAATACTTCCATCTCCTCTAAAGATCCACTTGGAAACTCCGCTATGTCCCTCAACTCTCAGGCTGTGTTGTGTCTCCAAAGCTGTGGTCAGGCCACAGGATCCGCTGTGCATTAGTAGCACCAGAGAAGTCCACGTGCCCCATCACGGCTCCTTCCACACAGTGTGGCATCACCTGTGTCTGTCTTCTTGCCAGACTGAGTTCTCCCTGTTCATGGATTGCACTACTCTCTTTACCAGGGTATAGCACTAGATCTGGCCTGCCCATTGTTGCTGTGTTCCAGTGCCTAGAACAGTGCCTGGCACATAGTAGGTACACAATAAATATCTGTTGAATGGGTGACTTAGTGAGTAGCACCTTCTTAACAAATATACAGAGAATGGGAGTTAGTTAACCTGTAGTAATTGTTCAAAAGCCTTTTATTTATTTTGTTAACATTCTTTATACAGGTATAATTTACATAGAGTCTAATGTACAAATCTGAAGCGTACAGCTCAGTGGACTTTTACATGTGTGTATAACCATGACATCACCACCCATTTCAAGATATGGAACATTTCCAGTGCCCCAGAAAGTTCTCCTTTGCTCCCTTCACATCCAACCCAAGAGCACTACTACTCTGAATTCAATCACCATAAATTAGTTGTCTTGACTGAGCTTTATGTAAAACTTCTGTCCTGTTCTGTGATTAAGGACTTGTGTAGTGTGCGTTCTTTTTGTGGGAGGCTTCTTCTACGTAGTGTAGTGTTTCAGAGGTTCATCTGTAATGTTGCACGTAGAAGGTTCTTTATTTCTGCATTCTACCAGTGATCCGCATAGTCTTAGTTGAGCTCCCAGTCTGGAGGATGAGCCTCTGATTGGATTATGGCTCCTCCTCGACCTCTGAATGGTACCTGGTGATTCAGGCTCAGAATGTCTTGCTCATGGGTGACAGCTTCAGTGGGAAAGTGGCTGCTGGTACATATTTGAGACTTAATGAAGGGCCATTAGATAAATGAGTACATGAGCAAGCTCTAACATCTATTGGGTATTTATTATATACCAGGCAGTATAGTGCTGAGCATTTTCCATTCATTGTCTCATGTAAATGAAAACAGCAACTCGCTTGAATGGTAGACGCTATTATCCATCGTACGTAAGTCAGGAAATTGAGACCGAGAAAGTGGCAGGGTGGGCCCAGGTCCAATGTTAAAAAATGATAGGTTGATTGCAATGAATATGTTCCCCTCACCCGTCAGGGCTGTCTATTTTTATTTTTATTTTCTTAAAGATTTTATTTATTGACTGATCAATTGTGCATGGGGGAAGGGCAGAGGGAGAGGGAGACAGAGGATCTCAAGTAGACTCCACGCTGAGCACAGAGCCTGGCGCTGGGCTCAAAATCACAACCCTGCAATCATAGCCTGAGCTGAAG
Organism: Ursus arctos; assembly: GCF_023065955.2. NCBI lineage: Eukaryota > Metazoa > Chordata > Mammalia > Carnivora > Ursidae > Ursus > Ursus arctos. The sequence continues at coordinate 73,515,553 of NW_026622874.1, read as the reverse complement.
TCAAGAATCAGATGCCTAACGACTGAGCCACTAAGGTGCCCCTGGGCTGTCTATTTTTAAAGTAGAGTAAATAGATTTTCCTTTGTAAAGGAAACAGGGTAATTCTAGAAAATTTGAGAAATACAGAAAAGCAGGGGAAGAAAACCTAAAGGGATCTCTGGGCCACCACCCCAGGACAATCCCTATTAATATTTTTGGGTATGTTACATCTTATATTATTTTCCATGTACAGCACAGTACTTGTTTTTCTTAATGTAGTTACGATCATGGTGCCCCTGTAAAATTTTATCTTTTTTTTAAAGCTTCATACAGTTTGTGTTTATTTTCCTTCCTGTTGCTTTTTGTATTTTTTAAAATAATTCTAGAATAATTAACATAAAATGTGATCTTATTTTCAGGTGTACAGTAGTGACTCAGCAACTCCATGTATGACTCCGTGCTCATCATCATAAGTGTAATCTTCATCCCCTCCATCCATTTCATCCATCCTCCCACCTTCCTCCCCTTTGGTACCCATCCGTTTGTTTTCTAGAGCCAAGAGTCTGTGTTTATTTTGTTTCTTTTTTACTTTGTTTTGTTTTGTTTCTTAAATTCCACAGCGAATGACTGAGATCATATGGTATTTGTCTTTCTCTGAGTGACTTATTTCACTTAGCATAATACTCTCTAGGTCCATCCATGTTGTTGCAAATGGCAAGATCTCATTCTTTTTTGTGGCTGAGTCATATCCATTGTGTATACACACCACATCTTCTTTATCCATTCGTCTACCGAGGGATGCTGGGGTTGCTCGCATAACTTGACTGTAATAACTAATGTTTCAATAAACAGAAGGGTGCATATGTCTTTTTGAATTAGTGTTTCCATATTCTTTGGGTAAATACCCAATAGTGGAATTATTGGATTACGTGGTAATTCAATTCTTGATTTTTTGAGGAACCTCCATGCTGTTTTCCACAGCGGCTGCACCAGTTTGCACTCCTGTCAGCCGTGCGGGGGGGATTCCTTTTTTTCCACATCCTTGCGAACACTTGTTTCTTGTGGTTTGGATTTTAGCCATTCTGACAGGTGTGGAGTGATATCTCATTGTGGTTTTGATTTGCATTTCCTTGATGATTAGTGATGTTGAGTATACTTTCATGTGTCTGTTGTTCTATCTGTATGTTTTCTTTGCAGAAATATCTGTTTTTGTCTTCTGCCCATTTTTAATTGGATTATTTGGTTCTTCGGTGGTGTTTTACAAGTTCTTTGTATATTTTGGATACTAACCCCTTATCAGAAATGTCATTTGCAGATATCTTCTCCCATTTAGTACTTGTTTTTTTTTTTGTTTTGTTTTGTTGATTGTTTTCTTTGCTGTGCAGAAACTTTTTATTTTGATGTAGTCCCAGTGGTTTATTTTTGCTTTTGTTTCCCTTTCTGTAGGAGAGATATCTAGAAAAATGTGGCTATGGCCAATGTCAGAGAAATTAGTGCCTGTGCTGTCTTCCAGGATTTTTATGGTTTCAGGTTTCACATTTAGGTATTTAATGCATTTTAAATTTATTTTTGTGTATGGTGTAGAAGGGGCTTGAATTTCATTCTTTTGCATGTAGCTGTCCAATTTTTACAACATCTATTTGTTGAAGAGACTTTTTCCCATTGCATATTCTTGCCTCCTTTGTCAAAGATTAGTGGACCATGTAATTGTGAGTTTATTTCTGAGCTCTCTATGCTGTTCTCTTGACTTATGTGTCTGTTTTTATGCCAGGACCATACTGTTTTGATTTTTATAGCTTTGTAGTATAGCTTGAAATCCGGGATTGTGATATCTCCAGTTTTGTTCTTTTTCAAGAATGCTTTGGCTATTTAGGGTCTTTTGTGATTCTGTACAAATTTTAGGATTATTTGTTCTAGTTCTGTGAAAACTGCTCTTGGTATGTTGATAGGGATTGCACTAAATCTGTAGATTGCTTTGAAGAGTATAGACATTTTAACAATATTCGTTCTCCCAATACATGAGCATAGAATATCTTCCCATTTGTTTGTGTCATCTTCAATTTCTTTCATCAGAGTTTTATAGTTTTCAGAGTACAGGTCTTTCACCTCCTTGGTTAAGTTTATTCCTAGGTATTTTATTATTTTTGCTGCATCTATATATGGGATTGTTTTCTTAATTTCTTTTTCTGCTACTTCATTATTAGCATATAGAAATGTAATGGATTTCTGTGTATTACATTTGTATCCTGCAATCTTACTGAATTCATTCATCAGTTCTAGTAGTTTTTTGGTGGAGTCTTTAGGTTTTCTCCTATGTGTAGTATGATGTCATCAGCAAATAGTGAAAGTTTTACTTCCTCTTTACCAGTATGAATTCCTTCTATTTCTTCTTGTTGTCTGATTGCTATGGCTAGGACTTCTAGTACTATGTTGAATTAAAGTGGCAGGAGTGGACATCCTGGTCTTGTTCCTCATTTTAGAGGAAAAGCTCTCAGTTTTTCACCATTGAGGATGATGTTAGCTGTGGGTTTTTTGTATGGCCTTTATTATGTTGAGATGTGTTCCCTATAAACCTACTTTGTTGAGGATTATTATCATGAATATATGTTGTATTTTGTCACATGCTTTTTCTGGTTTCTATCCTTTCTGTTGTTGATGTGATATATCATATTGATTGATTTGTGAATATTGAATCACCATTGCATCCCAGGAATAAATCCCACTTGCTGGTTGTGAATGATTTTTTTAAGTGTATTGTTGGGGGGCGCCTGGGTGGCGCAGTCGTTAAGGGTCTGCCTTCGGCTCAGTGCGTGATCCTGGGGTCCTGGGATCGAGCCCCACCTCAGGCTTCTCCACTGGGAGCCTGCTTCTTCCTCTCCCACTCCCCCTGCTTGTGTTCCCTCTCTCGCTGGCTGTCTCTCTCTGTCGAATAAATAAATAAAATCTTTTAAAAAAATAAATGTATTGTTGGATTTGGTTAGTCAATATTTTGTTGAGGATTTTTGCATCTATCTTCATCAGCGATATTGGCCTGGAGTTCTCTTTTTTTTGTAGTGTCCTTATCTAGTTTTGGTATCAGGGCAATGCTGGCCTCATAGAATGAATTTGGAAGCTTTCCTTCCTCTTCTGTGTTTTGGAATAGCTTGAGAAGAATAGGCAATAATTCTTCTTTAAATGTTTGGTAGAATCCATCTGGGAAGCCATCTGGCCCTGGATTCTTGTTTGTTGGGAGTTTTTTGATGACTGATTCAATTTCATTTTTGGTTATGGGTCTCTTCAAATTTTCTATTCTTCTTCTTCTCCTTCTTCTTTTTTTTTTTTTTTTATGTTACTCACCATACAGTGCATCATTAGTTTTTGATGTAGTGTTCAACGATTCATTAGTTGCATATAACACCAGTGCTCATCACAACACGTGTCTTCCTTAATACCTGTCACCCAGCTACGGCATCCCCCCACCCCTCTCCATTCGGAAATCCTCAGGTTGTTTCCTGGAGTCAAGAGTCTCTCATGGTTTGTCTCTCTCTCTGATTTCTTCCCTTTCAGTTTTCCCTCCCTTCCCCTATGGTCCTCCACACTATTCCTTATGTTCCACATATGAGTGAAACCATATGATAATTGTCTTTCTCTGCTTGACTTATTTCACTTAGCATAATCCCCTTCAGTTCCATCCATGTTGATGCAATTGGTAGGTATTCATTCTTTCTGATGGCTGAGTCATATTCCATTGTATATATGGACCACATCTTCTTTATCCATTCATCTGTTGAAGGGCATCTCAGCTCCTTCCACAATTTAGCTATTGTGGACATTGCTGCTATGAACATTGGGGTGTATGTGCCCCTTCTTTTCACTACATCTGTATCTTTGGGGTAAATACCCAGTAGTGCAATTCCTAGGTCATAGTACGGTAGCTCTATTTTTAACTTTTTGAGGAACCTCCATACCGTTTTCCAAAGTGGCTGTACCAGCTTGCATTCCCACCAGCAGTGTAAGAGGGTTCCCCTTTCTCCACATCCTCTCCAACATTTGTTGTTTGCTGCCTTGTTAATTTTTGCCATTCTGACTGGTGTGAGGTAATATCTCAGTGTGGTTTTCATTTGAATTTCCCTGATGGTTAATGATGTTGAACATTTTTTCATGTGTCTGTTAGCCATTTGTATGTCTTCTTTGGAGAGGTGTCTGTTCATGTCTTCTGCCCATTTTTTGACCTGATTATTTGGTTTTTGGGTGTTGAATTTGAGAAGTTCATTATAGATCTTGGATTCTAGCCCTTTATCTGTAGTGTCATTTGCAAATATCTTCTCCCATTCCGTGGGCTGCCTCTTTGTTTTTTTGTTGTTGTTTGTTTTGTTTTTGTTTTTGTTTTATTTTAAAGATTTTATTTATTTATTTGACAGAGAGAGAGACAGCCAGCGATAGAGGCAACACGAGCAGGGGGAGTGGGAGAGGAAGAAGCAGGCTCCCAGTGGAGGAGTCTGATGCGGGGCTCAATCCCAGAATGCCAGGATCACGCCCTGAGCCGAAGGCAGACGCTTAACGACTGAGCCACCCAGGCGCCCCTCCTCTTCGTTTTGTTGACTGTTTCCTTTGCTGTGCAGAAGCTTTTTTTCTTGATGAAGTCCCACAAGTTCATTTTTGCTTTTGTTTCTCTTGCGTTTGGGGACGTATCATGAAAGAAGTTGCTGTGGCCGATGTCAGAGAGGTTACTGCCTATGTTCTCCTCTAGGATTTTGATGGAGTCCTGTCTCACATCGAGGTCTTTCATCCATTTTGAGTTTATCTTTGTGTATGGTGTAAGAGAATGGTCAAGTTTCATTCTTCTGTATATAGCTATCCAATTTTCCCAGTACCATTTATTGAAGAGACTGTCTTTTTTTCCATTGGATATTTTTTCCTGATTTGTCAAAGATTAGTTGACCATAGAGTTGAAGGTCCATTTTTGGAGACTATTCTATTCCATTGATCTATGTGTCTGTTTTTGTGCCAATGCCATGCTGTCTTGGTGATCATTGCTTTGTAATAAAGCATGAAATCGGGCAATGTGATGCCCCTAGCCTTGTTTTTCTTTTTCAACGTTTCTTTGGTGATTCGGGTCTTTTCTGGTTCCATACAAATTTTAGGATTGTTCGTTCCAGCTCTTTGAAAAATGCCAGTGGTATCTTGATAGGGATGGTGTTGAAAGTCTAGATTGCTCTGGGTAGCATAGCCATTTTCACAGTGTTTATTCTTCCAGTCCATGAGCATGGAATGTTGTCTATTCTTTCTGATTCAGTTTTGGGAGGTTATATGTTTCTAGGAATTTATCCATTTTTTTCTACTTTGTCCAATTTGTTGACATATAACTTTTCATATACTCTCATAATCCTTGGTATTTCTGTGGGGTCAGTTGTTATTTCTCCTCTTTCCTGTCTGATTTTGTTAATTTGAGTACTTTTTTTTTTTTTTCCCAAGGAGTTTGGCTGAAGGTTTATCAATTTTGTTGATCTTTTCAAAGTACCCGCTCCTGATTTCATTGATCTGTTCTAGCGTGTTTAAGTTTCTATATCATTTATTTCTGCTCTCATATTTATTATTTTATTTTACTTTTTCATGTAGCTTTTTCCTGGGCTGTGACAAACGCAGCGACTGTGATGAATTTCATTCAGTATTCATTCAACTGATGTTTATAGATTACTCACTGTGCAACCTTATTTATTGAGCCCTCCTATGGGCAGGGTACTACGCAAAACTCATATTCTTTACCATTAGGCTCTACGGTCCCCTCCCTGAGCCAGTGTAGCCAGGTCCCCAGCAGGAAGCCACACCATCTCCTGCTTAGAGTATCGGCATTTCTGGATTATGTGCTTTTAATGGATTCCTGGTTTTGCTGCTATGTGCTACTTTTTTAATTAACAAAAGAGGAAAACCACAAGAACACCATCAGCGACTCCCTGCAGATTCCTTGGGCTCCTTGCTTTGCTCACCAGGAATCCTGTGTAACAAATTGGAGCAGGGACTCTGGAATACGTCATCGCAGGTGAGGAGTTCAGATATCACATACCGGGAGCTTGGGTTGCATATTTAAATACTAACAAGGCTTGCTCTGCAAATAGATTGAAGGGATTCCAAATTCCGAGTGCCATAACTTGATTTTCAGAATCAGGTGTCATCTGCAGGCCTGTTATGAGCTCTTCCTGGGGAACGTGCAGGGCTTGAGAAGTTGAAAACGGAGGAGACAAATGTCAGATCATTTCCCCCCTACATTCAGAGATGAGAGCTGGTGGGTGGGTCAGGGATGGGCCAGTGAAGCTAGACTTTTTATCCCAGAGGGGGTTGAAGAAGATCTTTTCAAGAGGGCTGTGAATCCGGAGACAGATTTTCGCGGTGTTGCCGCAGGTGGGTGCAAATCCAGCCTGTTTCTCTGGTCGGGATTGCTGCTCATCCTTGTGACACTCAGGCCCGAACATTTGAATAGAAACAGGTACTCAGGAGGCTGCCGAGAGGCTTGATGGCTCTAAAAACGTGTGCCAAGGGGCATAATTGAGCATTTTTCTATACCAGCATAAATTGGCGCTGATTCTTCTCTTCTCGTGCCTTTTCCATACCCATTCCTCTATATTCATCTGCTGATTAACTCATTCAGTAAAATGTCTCGAACACCTGTGTGCCCACTCAGCCAGTCCAGCTGTGAGCAGGGCCATGCCGGAGTCGACTTTGTACTCTGCTCAGCTAGAACAAGCGCCGAGATAAATACTTGCGGTATTTATTGAGCATCTGCTATCTAAGGCTCAAGGGGAGGTAGACGTATGATGCTCTTCAAGTCCCAGTTTCTGCCCTCACGTAGCTTGCAGTCGGTATGAAAGTTGAAATGTGTAACAGGTGCCTCATAGGTAGCAAACAGTCTTTTCCCAGCTTGCTGAACATTTTGGTGAGGATGCTTCTATTCCTTGGGGACTGTCCTAGGGCCAATTCGAAACCAGGCGACTCAGAATCTGCTTTTAAAATAAAGATTGCTGTGCCACACCTCAGGCTGCTAAGACCAGATAAAATCTATGGGAATAGGGCTGTAGGGGGCCACAGATGAAACTATGGGGGGCATGCTGAACTTACGTGTGTGTGTGTGCGTGTGTGTGTGTGCCTGCGTGGCCCTTGATAGGTGTGAAGAGTACTCAATAATCAGTTTGGCGGCTTACAATCTGGTTTGCCAGCAAAGATGGCTCTAGGGACCCAGCCCTGCCCATTTCAGCAAGGGGAGCATGGTCCTGTGGCCAGTAAGCGTTCAAGGAGGATGGACTTGGTAGGGAGCTCGGGGGGGCTGGGTGACATATAATGGCAGTTATAGTCACAGCTCAACATATTAGGAGTTCATTGCATGCTGGGTGCCTTTACATCATGGCCACCTGTTATCCTCACTGTCTCTTCTTCTGAATCTTCCGTTGTTATGTCCATTTGTAGAGGAGGAAACCAAGGCACAGAGAGGTTGAGCGACTGGCCCTAAGTCACCCAGCTTGGAGATCACAGAGTTGGAATCCTACTGTAGTGTATCGCTGTCTTTCCCTCGAGTATAAGTGAGAGAAAGGACGAGAGAAGCATGCACCATAAATGTGAAAACCAAGCCAAGCTGTCCTTTGGGGTGGACTTTGATCTCACTGACAAATGCAGCTCACGTGGGTGAGCTGTGTCACACTCTGGAGCCCTAGGAGTGGGGTTGCTGGAAACCTCCGGGAAGAGGTTCAGGTGATATTCTCCTGCCTGTGTCTATAGAACAGTTCTCTGGTGAGGTTCAGAGAGGTCCAGGGAATACCTCTCTGAGCCACCTAGACCTTCAGAGTTGTCGTCAGTCATCTCGGTGTTGACAGACTGCCCGATTAAAGAAGATTTGACATGGCCCCATCCCTTGCTGTGTTTTTGGGGTTGGGAATTCTCACCCCATCTCTGGGCATGATGCAGTTGCATAGTTCTGGGAGTCTCCTTTCCTCTAGGAGCTGCTCTCAGGGTTTGTATTTGCCTCATCTCTACTACGCTGCTTGCCCTGTGTAAGCAGAGTATAACCGTGTGTTGCAATTTTGTTCCTGATCATGTCTTACAAGGTAAATTGGAGTTTCACAAGGGGAGGCATGAGAAAGAAGGTTCCTTAAAGGAAACCGTGGTCTTGGATCCCAGTGCTGAGGAGTACTTTTAGAAGTGAAAGACCTTCCCTCTCCTTGGATGACCCATGGGGCAAGTGGTGGCGGCATCATGCAGCACAAGCAGCCCTGGATTGCAGGGCCATCCTGGGTCCACCATATGTGAGCTGACCCAGGGAATGTCCTTTAACTCATCTTCCCTGTGAGTAAAAGCAGGGTCTGGTGCCAGGTAGTCCTGACAGCCCTAGGTGAGAACAGGCCCAGGGCAGGGAGCACGCAGGGCCAGAGTGACAAGCCAATGGTATTCCCATGGTGGAGAATGTTAAGAGCATTTTGCAATCACAGAGAAGCAGAGTGCTAATAAGGTAATTAACACCTTTTCTCTGATTAGCAACCAGGGAATTATTGAAAGAGATTAAATAGAAACTGTGAAAAGATCCCTGGGTAACTGAGAAGTGAGAGAAAGGTAATAGCCTGTACTCTGTGTATAAAGGAATAAAAATATGTTTTATAAGCAGAGAACGGATCTCTCTACCCTTGACCCCATGGCTTCCCTTCAGGCCCTCCCACTTGCCTAATACCACAGGGCCTTTGCACATGATGGTTTCTTCTTCTCTTTGCCTACATCACTCCTCCTCCTTCCTCCGGGTATTCCCTGACTGTCAGGATTTTTCCGTTCCCTTCACTGTGGGTTCTTAAAGCACCATAAAGTTTTCCTTCGAAATACAAATGTCAGCACGAATTTTACATTTGAGCGACTGTTTGATTAATCCTTGTCTCTCCCTTTGAGACCCCAAGCTCTGTGGATACAGATGCTGTGGATGTTTTTTCACCATTGGATCCCCAGCCTTCGGCACAGTGCCTGGTACAGAGATGAATAAGTAAACGGAATTAACTGATTAGTTAATTAACAAAAGACACAGTGAATTGAGACTTGACATCTAGTCCTCTGTACAGTTCTAGGAAGTTGGTAAAGCTGGTGCTATTTGTCATTCCCACGAAGAAACTGAGGCTCTGGGATCAGTGACATAAATTGAATTTTCCAAGATGCATATCTCATAAGCTGGAATTTGTACAGAACCCTGTAGGAATCTGAGACTCTATTCCTCTTTGCTCTAAACACGGGCATCAGGTCGCTTATCATACAAGTCGAAGTTTTAACCCTTTAGATTAAAACAAGCATACCACAACAAAAACAGAAACTGAAAGACAGACAACAAGGCTCACAGGACAGTGGATTCTGATCGAGCTCCTTACTTCTGGGTCAGCTACATTTGAAGAAAGGGTTGTTGCCTTTCACTTGCCTGGGACAAACCTTGGTGTTCACCTGGGAGCAGCTTGCGGGGGGTGCTGATTGCAGCCCCGGGAATAGTTCTGTATCTCGATGACCAGCTTGAGCAAGAAAACCTTCTGAGCACGACACTAGCAACTTGAAGGAACAGCGTGGAAATTGATGGAATGATGGTAGGAACCAGCACCCAACGCCTGGCCGACATTTGTCAGCAGGATGATGCGTACGTAAGCCACTGGGCATTTCTGCCCGAAGGTTGTGCAGCCCGCTCAGCTTCATGGCTTATTGCATTTGGAGGTGGAGAGAGAGCCTGAATTAAGTGTCTTCCTTGGCGCTGCGTGACTTGAGGACCTAATTCACGCTGACGCGCTCGGGCAAGGCTTGCAGCCTCGTTCGAAACAAACCAGTCAACCAAAACAAAAGCAAAACTTGGATCAGACCCTTCTGCGCACTGGGAATACAGTGATTAGTAAAACGAAGTAGGACCAACAAAATAAAACACACGTGATGCCAGTTCCACTGGGGGACACACACACTCAGGAAGGCCACGGATAAATGTCAAAGATCAGCCATATTAAGTGCTATGAAAATACAAGGCAGAGCGTTAGAGGGGAGGAAGTGGAGCTAATCAAGGAGGGGAGGAGACGTCTCGCTTCCAAAGTGATGATTCAGCAGTGAAATGAAGGATGGGGAAGAAGGTGTAGCCAGAACCTGGGGTCACCCCTTGGTGGGTGTGGTGCCGAAAGACACAACTGAGCCCAACAAATACTGGGAAGAGAAGGGGTTTCCGTGTAACAAGTGGGAGACCACCAGGGATTTTTCCCAAAGCAGCATCCCCCCCATACAACAAAATTGGGGAAGTTGTAATCTACAAGTGCGTGAGTATTCGCGATGGGCTTGGCAAAGGAAATCTAGAATCTGGGCAGAAGTCATCCAGTAAGTTGACAGAGACCAGGTCCTGGTGGATCGAAATCCTGGGGGCCGGCAAGAGTTGGCATCATCAATTCTCCGGCTCTGTTTAGTCCAGCAATGTTTGAGTGCTCAAAGGGGCTTAAATCCTGCAAAAATGATTCAAAAATGTGTGTTAGGTCAATCTTTACTTTTGAAACAGCACTGGGAGTTTTCCCACTGATTTATCGTCGCTGGTACAATTAGCATATTTCCTAGCCTGGTTACCAGTCCTGTTGGTTTTACATGTTTTGTTCCCTTAAAATCATTAACTACTGAGGTCTGTTTTTCTGTAATGTATCCCAGGACGTTCTGCAAGAAATGTGTTTAGGCTGGTAGTGCCTGTCAGGCATCAATAACAAAATGCCTAAGGGCCTAAAACGGCTTCTCTTATGTTAAGAACACTAGGTCTCCTCTTTCTTTCTCTGGGAATCCCTAGCTCTATCTGCTACAGAGGGAGCTTTCCAAGGGAAATGGAACAGCATGAGCAAAGGCCCTGTGGCAGACCCCAGGGAATGAGAGATCACTGCACTTGGCGAGAAAGCGAGGCAGCATGTGGTCTGAGATGAGCCTGTAAGGTAACAGGGCTCGGACCCTGCTGTCCTCTGCAGGCCACACTGTGGTTTGTGGTATTTGTCCCAAGAGCCATTTGACACCAAGTGGTCAGTGCCACAGTGGAGATAGACTCCTGGTGCCAAGAGGGTGAAACCCTCTCCTGATTCAGGCAATTGGCCGTAGGGATTTGAGTGTCCATAGGATCAGTACCAAACCCTTCCCCAGACCTGACCAGACAGCCTGCAGAATAAGGACATCACGATCCCAGGTGAGGAGGCCCCATCCTCACGGTCGCCATTTACATAATGGCCATGAAATAGATCCAGTGCCACTTGCTGCAAATTCATCACTCGTTGACATGATGAACGAACAGGATGCTGGCCTGGAGGAAGGAGGAGGGGGACCGTTGTTGGGTGTTGGGGCTCATGGCACAGCCTGACTTGTGCCACTGAGGCGTTTCATCTGAGCGTGGAGAGAATTGGAGTGTCGGGAAGATGGATTCATGTAGAGGCAGAAGGTTCATTAAAATCCCAACCTTTTCTGTGCCTGCGGTGCCTCTGCTTTTCTAATTTGTGGGCTGAAAGTTTTGCGTGGCCAAGGATGAGAAAAACGAAGAGAGCTGGTTCTGGGTTTTTTTTGTTTTGTGTTATTTTGTTTTGTTTTAAGCACAGCTTTGCTTTCTGCCCAAGAGAGTAGGGTTTTGCTGTCCCTGTTGTCCGATGTCCATTTCTCGTGAGTTTCAGGACACAGGCACCTTTGTGGGCTGGTAAGGAGCTGAGTGTACAGCCTCCCCTCATGTTCTGTTCCATCTGTCCTGTTCGGATGACACGGTGCTGGCAACCCTCAAGGGGCCAGCCACAGAAAGATGACACGGCACGTGGGAGCTGGGAAACGCCGCTGTCTCGACCCCAGAGGGACGTGTCTGTGAGGCAGTCTCAATCCACAGACCATGACTTCAGTTATGCTCTCGGGAGCAGAACACAGCTAGCTTGTCTCTTGTCTCTGCAAAGAAAGAGGGACGTGCAGAGGGAAGATCTGAGGAATGCCGTTCTTCACCATTGACGGTGGATTGCGAGCGTGCGTTTGGGGATTCAACAGAAACAGAAGCAGTCAGTTCACGGTCCTTTAGTGTGTAGGGAGTTCGTTTAGGACTCATGTTTTCTCGCATGCATTTCTTTGCCCAGCACAGGAGGAGGGATGTAGAGGAGCTGGCGGGTGGGAAAAGAGACCAAGGCAGTGGAAGGAGCCACCTGGCCGCAGTTTGAACCCCAGCGTGGAGGGGGTTCTTCTCTGCCTCCGAATACTTTCTGTTTGAGAAGCATGGTGCACGGTTTGGTTAGGGAGTGCTGGGGCTTCTTCTGTGGTCTCCTTCTGTTCTCGTGTCTCCTTCCCTCCTGTGGGTCACTCTGAGATCTGGCTTCTGTCCTCTCCACTCATGCTAAAGTGACCCTCTCCCCACCTTGTACAGCGATGCTTTCCGTCTCTGTGCTCCTGGACGCTTGAGACCCCTTTTACCCTCCCTCTGTCATCCAGCATTCTCCTCCCCCGCTGTCTCCTTGTACCTGTCCTGTTCTCATCCTCTGCCTCCATTCCATGCTCTCTATCTGCCAGCTCACCCTTCATAATGTTCTCGGCAAGCTCTCGAGGCTCTTCTCATGGCACACGTGTTAGGAGATGTCATCTTCAGCTGCCAGCCACCCCCTGCAGACACACGACTCCCAGACCCCAAACTCTGGTCCTAATCGCTTCTCCAAACCTCGTACGTACCCTGCACGGAACCCTCACAAGCAGCTAGTCCCATACCGCATCCCCTGTGCACTTTCCCTCTCCTCCCTGGGCCCTCTTGGCCCCCTTGCTTGCTCACTCTCTGAGCCACCACTCTATGCCGGGCCTGGCGCTAGCTGCCACGGTAGCACTGTGAAGACGAAAGCAAGGTACCTCACCTGTTCTCCACCTTCCTCAGTGACATTGCCAGTCACCCAGCCAGCCTCCTGGAATCCCCCTCTGCTCCACACCCCAGAACCCCCGCCATCCCCTCAGTGGGTTCCCAGAGCCAGCGGACGCCATCTGCTAAGCACCCCGACTCTTCTCCTTTATCCCCATCACCACTACCCAAGTTCAGGTGTCTCTTCCTGTCCTGGGATTGCTTCAGTGTCCTCTCGACCTGCTCTTCCTGCCTCCGTCATTTCGTGCTCTAGTCAGAGCGGTCCCTTCAGATGACAGAAGTCTGGTCACGTCACATCTCTGCTGCTCTTCGAGGATTCTTCTCATCAACTCCGGAAAACCTTAGCTCCTTATCTGTTTTTTTCCTGTTCCCTTTCTGTGTCTCTCCTCCCCCACCCCTCCCTCTCCCTCTCTCTTCCTTCCTTCCATTCTTCGTCTCTCTCTCTTCTTTATCCCTCCTTCCCCCATGTCCTCCTTGCCTGACTTTCTCCCTTCCTCCCAGCAGTGATGCGAACATCTTCAATTCGGTTCCACAAATATATCTATGAAGTTCCATTGCCTGGCAGGCTCCCCTACAAATATTTCGGAGACATCACCGACCAAACAGACAAAATACTCCTGACCTCTCGGAGCTTATATTCTATCAGGGCCAGCCGGCCAGGAAACAATAAGCATAATAAGGAAATCCGATGAATTACATGGAACTAAAGGTGTTAAGTGCTCTGAAACCAGGTTCTATGGTTCTCTGCATCTGAGCCAGAAGCACGGACCTCCCCTCGGGCCTGCCTCCTCCCCCAGCCTCATGTTTCCCCTACTCTTGGCTTTTTTGCTTACATTTCTTTGGCACCAGGCTCCTCGCCATTCTCAGCTCACGCCATGTTCTTCGTCCCTCTCAGTCTGTGTACACTGTGTGCTGTGCATGGGATGCTGTCTCCAGACCTCTCTGGCCTGTGCCCAGTTGCCTTCCATTTAGGAACAGCTTAGGGGTCACCTTGCTCTGGACCCTTATGCCCCCCTCTTGCGGGGTCAGGTGGATTCCCTCTTTCTAGCTCCACCCTTGTGTCCCTGTTCATGCCCTGGTCTTGGCTGTCAGCCCTTCTGGACCCCCTGAGGCTGCACCGAGTTCTGCGGCTTTCTCTCTGGGCGAGTCTAGGAGGCCAGCCAACTGCCCACCCTCCGGTCTCAATTGTCTTTTGTATAGAACGGCAAGAAGGAGAGCCGTCCACCGATTTCTCGTGGTTGCCACCTGAGGGTGAGGGGCATTGCCGGGGCTGGGTCCGTGGGTGATGTGTGGGGGCACTCCTTGCCTCGGAGACCCTGAAGAAGGGGTCCCTTCTGTCCTGATGACTCTGGGCAAGACAGGCCAGCCTGAGTATGCAGAGCTCGGCAGCTGACTGGGTCCTGGCCCGAAGCCAGCACCGAGCGTGGCCGGAACTGGACGCCCTGGGGCTGCGCAGGAACGCAAATGGACCGGCATCGATTGTGTTTTTCTCCTTTCAAACAGTCATTTGGAACGCTTTTCAGAGGCTGCACGTCACTTTGAATCCACATTGAATTGACATTCAATTTTCCTTTTTATGCTACATCTTAGGAAAACACTCAAACCATCCATTTTTCTGTTAGAATCTCTCCCTTCTCACTCCTGTTTACATTTCCTAATGCCTTCTGTGCTCGGGATTCAATCGTGACGGCGAACTCTGGTCACAATGAGTCCATCCTCTTTTTCTGCGCTTCGAGGGGGTCCCGGCTTAGTACTGTTCCTTGCAAATACGTATGTGAGACTTGAGTGCTGCCCTTTTAAAGGGGCCAGAGGGTGTTCCTCGTTTGGTCTGGTCTTCAAGAGTCTGAGAGGTGAACAAACTTGAGGGTCTTTGAATTCCTAGGTCTGCATATGTGATGGGAGGCTCCACATTCTGTGAGCTTCACGGGGAAGCGGTTAGCAAGCAGAATGTGATGCCGCGAGAAACGGGACACGCTACGTTGTTTAATCTCTTGGTGTCGGCCTGAGACTCATTCTTCTATCCAGAAACAGCATTTTGAGAAGAAGACGACAGCGAGGGATGATCTTTAGTTGGTATTTGCATACCTGCAGCAGGAACGTGAATCAAGGAAAGGGTCAAGGAAAGGGAGCAGGCAGGTTAAGACTGATGAAGAGGAGGATGCTATTGCCAAGGGGTGGGATCCAGCGAAATCCACATGAATGTACTTGGACCTGAGTACTGTTGACGCCATGTGTTTGGACAAATGCTGACATGAGATACCGTGGAAACAGTGAGTGGCCTGTAAGAAGCAGTCGGTGGACGGGGGCCACGGCAGGCCAGGCGCCGCGCTGACGGGCTGTGTGCCTGGCTCACCCGATCCACGAGGGAGGTAGGTGGCAGTTGCTTTTCCTGTCTCACGGCGGAGGAAACGGAGGCTTAACACTGTTGAGTCAGTTTCTCAAGGCCACAGAGCTGCTATGTGGGAGAACAGAGGTTCGAACGCAGCGATGTCTCATCCCCAAATCCGCGTGCCTTCCTCCGCCGCACCAGCTCCCTCCCCGCGGTCCCGCAGGGTCTGTGCTCTTGAAAAGCAACTAGAACCGTCCTGTTGGAGTGTGTGAAAGAACAGGGAAGGGCCAGGCCTGCGTGGTGGCCCCGTCTGGAGGAGGCTGATGGGGTAGCCCACTCACACTGGAGGTACTGCGAGGTCAGGGGTGACGGACGACCCCACGGCCGCATGGGGAACTTGGCAAACTCGGGCAACAGAAAGATGTGGCTGGCGGTGTGCTCTGTACAAGACCCCTGGGAGCTTCTTCCTTCCACCTGGACCAGCGCCTCAGGCCACCGTGAGGTCCAAGGGCTCCTTAAGGGCGCCCTTCACCCCCAGGGGACTGCAAGACTGAAGGAACCTGCTTGCTTGCTTGATTTATCTTTTATTGTAGTAAAAATCCACATAACGTAAGATTCACCATGCAGTCATGTTGAAGTGCACAGTTCAGTGGCACTGAGTAGTACCCTGACTGTCATACAACCACCGTCTGTCTCTGGAACTTCTTCATCACCCCAGCGGAAACCCCGACCCGTCGGCCATGTCTCTCCTCCCTCTGTCCTTCCCAGCCCCTGGAAAGCGCTGCCGCGCCTGCCACCTCTATGCTTTGCCTGTTCCTGACGTGTCATATACTCGGAGCCTTGCAGTACGCGGTCTTTTGTGTCTGGCTTCCCGTGCGGGGGATACGGCGGGGGAGGGGTTGGAAATGAGGTGTGGACTGGGGAAGCCCCGAGCAGTGTGGACATAGGTTCTGTTCCCGGGTGTGGATAGACAGGGGTATCGTGTGGTCTGAATCACTTCGATTCCTGAGTTCTGGAGAGCACGTCGCAAGCGCTGAGACCCTGCAGAATACTAGCCCAGTCTCCCCCCAGATTGCGTTTCCTGCCTGGCGGTTGTCAGAGTTTGGGCAGCAAAGGATTCCTGCATGTCAGACACAGAAATCCACGTCCGGCACCTTCCTCTTAGGCCTGCATTCGCGCCGCACGTGGGCGGACCCACCTCCCCAGCTCCACCCGTGCCCCTAACTCAGCCGCGGCTCCTCTCCCCGCACGTCCCTCCCTTCCCTCATTCTGTCATTCATTCATGCCTCCGCTTACTCATACCTTTGGCTAACGTGTTCTGAGCTCCGCCAGTTACTAGGAGCCAGGCTGGGTGCTGTTGCTGCGGGGATGAATTAGCAGGAATCTAGTTGCGTGGAGACAGATATTTAAATAGACACTCAAAATGCCTGCTGACGAATCGACAGTAGAGGCATGGACGGTGTGTTCCGGGAGCACCGTGGGGGTGGGGTGGGGGAGAGAGGACAGAAGAGGTGGCAGCGCTCGATATGTGGTGGGGGAGCCAGCATTTGTCCACACTCCATGGTGAGCATCATTGTCAAGTCCGGGGTGCCCCACGCCCCTCCGGGTAACCGAGTCCCACTAGGTCCATTTTACAGATGAGAACATGGAGGTGCAGGGAGACTTAGCGACTGGCTCTGGCGTGCGGCAGGGCCAGCGTGTGGCAGAGAGGACGCTCAGTGGCGTCCTTTCTCACGTGGCACGTGGGTGTGGGCACCATCTGGGTAGTGGCCACCACTCACCTGGTTCCTGGGTGGCTCCAGCTCTCTCCCAGGCATGGAGCAGTTCACCCCAGGGAGGCCCCTCTTCCTTCGCTCCCCCATAGTGCCCTCTGACTCATCATGTCCCCCATTCTCCCCAGAGCGCTTTTTCGGATGAGCTGAGGGGACTCACGGGCTGTGACATGTGGCTGTCTCAGCTGGAGAGGCCGGACGGAAGCACAGGGAGGTGAGGGTGTCAGACAGCAGATCCCGTCTGGCCTCACTCCCCATTCTTCCCCGCAAGCCAGAGGCGTCCATGGTTTCAGATCTGTGGGTCTGAACCTCTGCTCTGCCAAGTGCTGGGTGACCGTGGGCGTGTGACTGAACGTCCCTGGGGCTGCTGCTCAGAGCTCGGTCCGTGGCCCAGCTGCTTCGGGGCCACCTGCGAGCTTGCTGGCCATACTGCAGCCCCCATGTGCTGAATCTGCTGTGGAGGAAGTGCCCCCATGATTCCTGGGCTCCTTAGACTCAAAAAGGACCTCTCTCTGAGCCTCAACTTCCTCCCCTGTAAAATGGGGGCAGAAATACTTTCCCCTGACAGGTTCGTGACCAGATGAAACGCATGCAGATCTCTCTGCTTAGCTGGTGGGTTGTCCTGGTTTGCCCAGGACCGAGGGGCTCTGAGGATGCTGGCCTTGGAGTTGTAACCTGGGGACGAGTTGCCCACCTGCTCCCAGCTCGAGCCTGGCACACAATCAGGGCTCCTGCGGCGTGGCGTGCCATTATTAGGACATTTAGGAACCACGCGGGGAGGAGCCACAGGAGAACTGTTCGTATTTGCGCTAACGCCATGCCGGCGGGTTGTAGTGTTTTGGGTGTGCTCGTCGCCAGCGTGGCTGGTTCTTTCGTGAGGACAACAACCCCCGTAATCCCAGCTCTCATGAATCAAGCTCTCGATGTGAGAGAGCGGCTCATGCATTATCTCAATCATAACCACCTCCTTCAAGGAGGGACTAAATTCCCTTCATTGTACAAATGAGAAAATGGAGCCTTGCAGATTCCACGTATTTTTGCCGAAGCCTCAATGTCAGTAAGAGCAGGGGCCAAGACTGGACCCTCTGTCTATGTGACAGCAGCGTCTGTGCCTTCAATCACACCAACATCCAGAGTCCCCAGGGGAGAAGCCGTGACCTCCCGAGGTTCAGCTCTCAGAGCTGTTTGTTGACATTTCCTAGAGAACAGGTCATTTTGCAGAGAACATTGCTACTCTAATGTTTATTGCCAGGCCCTGCCCCTCGCAAGGGTTACGGGAAAGCCTGAAATTCTCTCTTTTCCAAAAATAAAGCTGGCTCCTCAGTCCAGCAGTGGCCCTTGTGTGTGTGTGTGTGTGTGTGACAGCTAGAGATGAAAACTTAATGAACAGGACCTGTTTGCGTTTTCTCCTTGCTGGAACAGCTTAACAACAAGCGATTATTATTGGCGGCAACTTGTCATGTCTTTCGTCTGGGTCACGGCAGCGGTGGCTGTCAGACTCCCAGAGAGGAAACCAATCTTGGTGGCATATTAAAGAAAAACAAAACAAAAACAAAGGAAGGATGAAGAGCTCATGTAGGGAAGACAGAATAATGTGGAGAAAGGCAGCCGCCCCTCGGGAAAAAGCGTGGACCAGAAGAGGAGAGGACAGTGAATGGAAATACACCACTCCATCGTTTAGAGATCTTCCAGTCTAAGCTCCCAAGATGAGAGAAGAATGAGTCATACCATTCTCTACTTTTTTTCCCTAGCCAAACTGGTGTCAGGAATCTTTGGTTGCCAGGGACAGAAAAGCTGATTCAAATTGGCTTAAGCAAAATGAGGTGATTAATTGGGATATGCAGTGACAAGGAGGGAAAGGCTTCAGGTATGGCTTGAACAAGGTGCCCAACAAGGGTATCAAGACTTGGTAACTCTTTATCTTTCACCTTTGCCTTTGTCTCTGATGGCTTCCTTCTCAGGATGGTGTATGGTGGCATGATGGCTGCCAGAAACCCTGGCTGAACATACTTGCAGAATTCAAGTTTAACAATAAGAGAACCTGTCTTTTCCTAGTCACTTTTTGCAGAAACCCTGAGAGTCACTCTCATTGGACCTGTTAGGACACATTCCTACCCCTGGACTCATTGCTGACGCCATGTGGTTTGGATGAGCCAATAGGCTTGGGTGACAGAGGGGAAACTCCGTAGAAATTGACTATTACCAAGAAAGAAAGGATGTGCAGTGCTTGGAATAACAAATGTCCATGATGTGTCTCAGAGAGGCTCGTGCTTCTCTAAGAAAACAAATATGTAAAAAAAAAAAAAAAAAAAAAAAAAAAAAAGGAGGGTGGTTTCTGGTGCATAGAGCAAGGCCAGTAGCTCAGTCACAGTTGGGATGGCAGGGGGAAAAAAAAAAAAAGATCCCCTGGACTTGGGTTTATCGGCAGCTCGGAGACCTGACTCCGTGATCTCTGATCAGGTAGAATTTCCCATTGGCTTTCTATGTGAGAATGGCTAGACCCAGGCTCAGTCCATCATCACTAACGACCCTGTTTAGAAGCCTCGAGTCAGACGATCACCTGCAGGTTGATGGAGCGCGGGGTGAAGCCAGCTTGGGGCTTCACCGTGTCTTGCATAGAATTAAGAGCCTCCGTCTCACCAGGTGTCTCTTCTTGGTCAGCCTGCTAATGATCTAGAAAGCAGGTCTGGGTGCAAGAGCGGCAGTCATCGTGTGGTTTTGATGAATGTAGAGAGTCTTGGGCTGTCATCAACTCGTTGCAGTGGGACTCAAGGAATACATCTCTCCGTGCATTTGTGTGTGTTCTCTCCTCCAGCACCGCATTACGTGCCACGGCGAGAGCTTGGGTCTGGATGATGAACTGGGACTAGGTGTGGAATGCCCAGGCTGATGTGGGAATTCTAGTCACACTGTTTGAGATTAGCATACCAGTTGATTGAACCATGTAGCAAACAGTTATGAGCCTTACTGAAGCTTCAATGTAGGCTCCTCTCTTGGCACGGGTCAGAATTCCAAAGGGAAGAATAGAGCTGGCTCCTGTAAAACCCTAAATCCCCAGAGTATCCAGGTCCTCTTCTAGCTTCCCTGTCGGAAGTGCATTTAGTAGATGAATTGTTTGGAATAAGATTGACCTAGGAATTTAATCAGACCCTTTTCCATGACCTTCAGGACACCCGCTGTGCGATATGGTCTCTGCTTCCTGTCCTAACTCATCTCTCATCTCTCTCCCCCTCAGTCATTAAACTTCAGCTGTTTTGATCTCCCTCTGTTCCCTGAACTTGCCAAACCCCTTCCTACCACATGCTGCTGCTCCTTCTCCGATGGCTCTCCTTATGCCGGCCCACCCCTCAGCTTTGCCTGGCTGATTTCTTCCTGTTCTTTTCATCAGCCTATGCAGCAGGGCAGCTGCTCTAAAGCGGTGCCCCTCTCCACACCACTCCCGAAGCATTACATCATCCGATTGCCTTGAAGTTATTCTGTGCCGAGTTCATTCTTTCTTATCTGTCTGCTCTCTTAAGAATGCAAACTTCGTAAGAGCAGGGACCTTCGCTCCCGGTAGGCTCTTTCCCTGCATTCACTCCCCTGGAACCATGCCTGGCACATTAGCTGGAGTTTGTTAAATTCGTTGAGTGGATGAAAAGCAATCAATAGATGAATGTTTCTCGAGCAGGAGATCTGACAGGTCTGCTCATATACATAAAACACTAGTCTCTCCCTCCACCCACGGGCATCCTTGTAGACTCAGAGTGATGCCTGCAGTTTTGTCCCCAAAGCAGTGGCCCGGTGCCAGGCAAGGTGCTGAGGAGGACTCAGAGGGACACCGTGCGCCGCCCTCAAGAATTCTAGTGAGAGGAGCAGGCACCATGCGTGCCTCTCAGCGACTAGGCAGCTGCACCCAAGTCGGGGCTGGGGAGGGAGCTGTCGGGGCGGCGGGGCTGGGAGTTCGGATGGGAGGGCTAAGGAGTCCATGATGGAGGCGGGAGCTGGGGCTTGATGGTCAAGGCTACCACCTTCCCCACTGTCATTGCCAGCTCCGCTTGACCGAGCCCTTGCTACGTGCCAAGGGCTCTGTGTGCCTCGTCTCCCCAGGTGTGCACAGCAGCCCTCCAAGGTGGTGCCTGCTACTGTCATTCCCATTTTTCAGATGGGCAAACAGAGGCTCAGATCAAATAACTTCTTTGCAGGTGGAAGCAGATTCTGCTCAGGCTGCCAGCAAAGCCCATGTTCTTCCTACACAAACCCCCGTTCCTTGTGGTTTCTGTGTGTAGAAAATGCTTCCCACTTGATGGCATCATGACACATTAAGATAGCACCAAATTAGGGGTGAGGGACCCTGTGTGTGTTCCTGTGGTCTCCACTGATTTATGTGAAATTTGGAGCAAGGCATTCAAGATTTTGGAGCCTTCGTTTCCTCAGCTAAACGATAGAGAAATTGGACTTCGCAGTACCAAGTCCTACGGGACATCAGCATATTCTGGAAAGCATACATATTCTAGAACTCCTAAACAAAGACTCTGGTTCAGTGGGAGTGGTCTGGAGCCTGGAAATCTGAGGGTACGAGAAATCCCCCCAGGGGAGCATAGCTACTGGGTTGGATACTGAAGACTCAGATTAGCGTTTTCAACCTGGGCTGCACATTACATTCAGCCAGGGAATTTTTAAAATCCTGGACCCTATCCCAGACCCAGTCACTTGGCATCTTGAGGGGTCAGGCTGGTGGGGGTGGGAGAGCTTTAAAGACTGCTGGCGTCTGAGATGGGGCTAGTGTGCCTGAGAAGCCAAATCATTAATTTTATTTAATACTTTTAAATTAAGTTTCAATAGTCACATGCAGCCAGTAGGTGCTGTATTGGAAGCCCAGGCGAGGATGAGGTGGAAGGCTTGTCATGCTAAGAGGCTCCGTTCCTTGTTCCATCCCCAGCCATAGAGCTTCTCTTGGAAATTGTTTTAGATGATCTCTGTCTCCTCCAGCCTAGTCTGAGGGCCTACTACACAGACTCGGAGTTAAGACTGGAGTGCCTCTCCAGGTCTCCAGCTCAGAGCATGGCAGCCACCCTCGTTTTTTTGGGAACCCCCCAGCCACCAGATGCTTAAGGTTAAACTTCTCATTTGAAGAGAGAGAAGGAGAGAGCAGAGAAGGTTGGTGTTGGGTTATTTTAGGAGAATGATGGTGGATTGGCTCATGGGAGAAGCAAAATGGGGGACAGAACGTAAATCATGAAATGGTCCAGTGAGTGGACCATTGAGTGGAATTCTGTGTTTGTGGTGAGGGAGCTGATGTGCTTTTTGGAAATGATGGACAGGGGTAAAATATGAAGACTTCCTTCGGTTTTTGTCCCAAGCACACATTACTTGGCTTCGTTAGCTCACCTGTTTGTGGAGTCCCTGACCCCTCCCAGGTATTGAGATGGACGCTGAGTCCCAAACACTTGAGTCCAGAATGCGATGGGGCTGGTGTGTGTTTTTACTTTATCCTGAAGGTTGTGAGAGCTGCTGAAAAAGAATTTAAGGAGGAGGACATCATGCTCCAGCTTGAACGTTAAAAAAAGTAACTGGAACAGCAGTGTGGAACGTGGGTGGGAGAGGGACAGGACTTGGGTAGGGACTCCGTACAGGAGGTTCTCGCTCTTCTTTGAGAGTGAACCTCCAAGGGTCTGGAACATGGGCAGGTCCAACAGGGAAAGGAAAAAGAAATAATCCTCTGGACGATGAAGAAATAATGGCTGCCCCTAAGCTTCAGTGGCGGTTAAGTGCAGTAGTGAATGTGGGAAGAGATCCCTCCTATCCCGAAAGGAGAAAAATGAGTGATAGAACATAAATCCTAAAACAGTCCAATAAATGGAGGTTGCCTGGAGTGAAATTTTGTGTTTGTGGATGATGGAGCTGATGTGTTTTTGGGAAATGAAACCTGGGTACGATTTCCCCTCTTAGCCCCAGTCTTCTGCAACTTATTGCCAGTTGATGTGAGATCACTGACATTCATTTCCTATTTCTGGGCATTTTCTTTTCTAGTTGGATGCCTCAAGAATGACTGAGTGGTGGTTACCCCACCACCACCACCACAAACACACAAACGCGCACACACTTCTGTTTCCTGTTCTGCATACCTGGTATCAGTGTTTTCTAGGAGCTCAGCATCCAGATTCTGGATTCAGATTGCCTCATCTTGAATCCTGACCCTGCCATGTACCAGCTGTGTGTGTTTAGGCAAGTTACCTTCTCTGAACTGGAGTTTTAAAATCTGTAGTACAGGGATGATAATAAGACTTCTTCCTCCATGCTACCTTGTCCTACATATTGCATATGCCCAGTAAATGTTAGCTGTGATGATGACCATGGTGTTGGTGATGGTAATTCTGATGAGGAGGAAAGGGAGATGGATGATAGATGGATGTAATGATGAACAATGACGGTGGATGACAATAGTGATGACAGTGGTGGATGAGGAGGAGGAGAAGGAGGAAGATGGAGATGATGGTGAATGGTGATGATGGTGGTGGTGGATGATGATGATGGGGTAGATGATGAATGATGGTAGGTGATGGTGGTGGTGAATGACGATGGTGAATAATAATGGTGATGGTACGTAATGATGGTAGATGATGAATGATGGTAGGTGATGGTGGTGGTGAATGACGATGGTGAATAATAATGGTGATGGTACATAATAATGGTAGATGATGAGTGATGGTAGGTGGTGGTGGTGGTGGTGAATGATGATGGTGAATAATAATGGTGATGGTACGTAATAATGGTAGATGATGAGTGATGGTAGGTGGTGGTGGTGGTGAATGACGATGGTGAATAATAATGGAGATGGTACGTAATGATGGTAGATGATGAGTGATGGTAGGTGGTGGTGGTGGTGAATGACGATGGTGAATAATAATGGTGATGGTACGTAATGATGGTAGATGATGAGTGATGGTAGGTGTTGGTGGTGGTGGTGAATGACGATGGTGAATAATAATGGTGATGGTACGTAATGATGGTAGATGATGAGTGATGGTAGGTGATGGTGGTGGTGGTGAATGATGATGGTAGATGTGGTGGTGGATCTTGATAGTAGTGGATGGTAATGATGGTAGATGGTGACAGTGGGTGATAGTGGTGGTGATGGTAGATGATGGTGGTTGTGGATGATGATGGTGGTAGTTGTTATGATGGTGGATGATGATGGTGGTGGTAATGGAGGAGGAGGAGTAGAATGGCTGATGATGGGATAGAGATCCTTCAGTGGGACAGAGTTAGCTTATATGTATGTGAGAATGCTGTTCTTCTAAATTCTCAGGCTTATCAAGTTTGGTGCCTTTAGTTTTCCTCTCATCCATGAAAGCAGAAATAAAATATATTTAAAAGCTCAGTTAATATGCAATAAGAGTGGCAGAAACACACCAAGGCTCACCAGGGTAAGTGAAATGAAAGTTGGTATTAGACTCTATTAGACATCATGCCTTGATGCCCACAGAGTTAGGTCTCATCCTGGACACTCACTCAGCAAGCTCTGGAACATTCTGGAACGTGAGATCAGGAACTCCCATGTAATGAGGCCTTGGTTTATGATGGGACTGAAACACAGAGTGGAGAACAGTCACCCAGAATCCCACACGCCCTGCCTCCCTCGCTCTGTGTTTAAAACAGTTTGTTCTGTCTTCAGCAGGGCAGGGAGCCTGGGGAGAGAACTGCTCTTGCTTCAGAACCAAAGTGGGTGTCTGAAATCTGTTCCGCTCCCCCGGCTGCACACTGCCGAGGAAGCCGGTGCCAGAGGTGGTCAGAGACTGCTCTGTAGAATCTGAAAAGGACAGGCTGAGGGATGGCAGGAGGTGGTGAGTGCAGGAGAGACAGCCTCTGCTACTCAGGTAGGAAGCGGGAAGAATGTTCAGGGCCTTGGAAAGAGGGCCATGTGGCATATCAGGTGCCAGGCCCTGGGAGTGTGGCCAGATTCCTCCATCACCTCCTGCCAGTCCGTAAAAATACCTTTGAAAAATCCAGGGCTACACGTGAGCCTCTTCAGTGTCTCGCTGTGCAGGTACGTTTTGCAAGTACCTTCTCGCTTCCATCCCTCCGGAAGGTATGCAGAGCCTTGGGTCCCTAATGGGTCTTGAAGTTTCAGATGCCAGTGGAAGTGATAGCGATGCAGGGTAACTGCGGGAGGTCCACGAAGGACATGAGCGATGGTTTCTCTCCAAAGCATGATTCATCACTGTGAGCAAAGACAGTTCCTTCTCTTCGTGCGGCCTCCTTGGGCTCAGAGTGAGTGGGCTGGTTTGCGGAGGGGAGGGGCAGTGTGACACTGGCATGTCCGTAGATCTGGAGAGCATCGCCTTAGGTTTCTGGCTCTGTCCGTGTTGTCTAGAGGACTGAGGACAAGGAGAGGCGTCCCTAAACTGTCGGGAGTCAGGCACAGGTGATGGATGAGCCTGTCATCCCGGTTTAGCCCTTCCTCGTGGCAGCCCCTGCTCCCCCTCCCCCCAGGATGGTGTTTATTATGCCCACTTTATAGGCAAAGAGACTCAGATGCAGAAAGTTTCAGAATCTACCCACAGTCACATGGTTCGTTCATGCAGAGCCAGAACTTGAACTCAAGTCCGATAGACCCCGGAGCCCACGCTGTTTCAACTATAAAGTGACTGGTGTGCATAAAGGGGTAGGATGGAGAGTCTGTACTTAATGTGATTGTCTAGGGGAGCCATTGATGACCATAGAGGAGAGGAGTGGTAGGGTTAAAGCAGTGTTCAACCAGGAACTTCCATCAGGCAGTCATGACCCGGGTGCATTGTTGGGGTGCTCCAGTCCAGAGTGGGAGTGACTTCTGTTGAGGGGGTGGGTAGCATAAGCCCCTGATGTGAAATACTGAGAGTCTGGACCCATGGGGAAAATAACTGTGATGTCGATTTGTTGAGTGCTTGATATGTGATGGGTACTTCCCTGGATGCTTTTCTACAAGGAGGTCATTGAATCCTTCCAGCTCAATGAGGAAGTACAGTCATCACCAACAGTATAGTGCTGGCTGAGAAGCTTGGAATCTCGAAGGCAGGCGAACCTGATTCCCTGCCTGTATAACCCTGGAAGAATCACTCTGCCTCTGAGTCTGTTTCTTCATTTGTATGACAGCGATCATGCCTAGTACCCGTTTAGGAAGGTGGTTGGGGGTAAGATTAAATGAGATACTACATTGAAAGCGTTGAGCCACACAACTCTCGTAGGCACGTCAACTAGCATTATTGGCATTGCCATACCCATTGTACAGATGTGGCAACTGAGTCCTGGAAAGGTGAAGTGATTTTTTTCCCCAAGGCCACACAATTAGGACTGGTACCCAGACAGCATGACCCCAGAAGTTACACAGTTGTCCATCCTGGGGAAGATACTAATGGGGGTCAGAAGAGAGTGATAGGAGAGATTCGGCCTGGACTAAAGCACTGCAAGACCAGGGTGGGGGTGGGAATGGCACCGGCAAGGAGCTTGCACATATTTTTACACAGACGGCTGTGCCAGGCAAGCTCTGGGCTAATGAACTGCCGTCCCTATAATTATCTTTCTCTTTCACGAAGTTCACAATGCAGCCATGCCCTCCTCCCCACATGGAGAGTTAGATAAGGCACATTTGCTTACAGTTCTGCTCTGTGCTTTGTGGATACAGTAATGTCTGGCTCATAGCACGTGGGGCAGGGGTGCGGGAGCATCCCAGACACCCCCACCCCCATCCAGTGTGCTTGATCTCCACCTCTCCACTAATTCCGATTATCCCTAGGAAGTGCGTACATACGGACCATCTCAGAAATCCTTTTTATTGGGTTCCGACTGTGCCGTTAGCATCTTCCCTCCTGAGGTCTTTCTCCATTCCTCCTGTGCTCAGTGCAAGAAGATGCTGATCCCGTTGCCTTTTGCAATCCTGATGTGACTCTGGTCAGCAGCTTCCTTGGAGGCACCTTTGCTCCCTGGGAATTATTACATATCATTTGTAATTACGTTTAGAACTTCCAGTCCCATCTCAAGAAAGCAGTAGTGCATAAGGTTGATGGATATAACTGCCTTGAGATTTGAGTTCTGAGCCTTCGCCCGTTGGTGGGTTCTTCATGTTGTCGCAGTTTTGAGTATTTAATGAGGTCCTATGGACAGCTGTTGAACTTAGAGGACTTCTGTATTCCTTTTCCGATCAGGAAAGGTCACTCTCTGTATATTTCAGACATTGGTTGGAGGAGTGGTAGGTTGGTGATGTTGAAAGATGTTATTTTCTGGACATGACATTCAAGAGCCAAAAAAAATACAATCTGAGACACTGAATTCTTCTATTTTGCTTTATGTTTAAACCAAGGACATTTCTCTTAGACTTCATTCACACATTCATTTACTCACGCGTTCCCTCGTCCTGCACTGCCTGATGCGTCATGTGCCGAGCCTTCTGCCAGGTTCTGGGGACAGACAGATGAGGACAGCAAGATCCCTGCCCTTGAGCCGTTCAGAGTCTTGTTGAGGCATGATTTAAAATGATTAATCAGTCCAAGAATATTAGATTTCTCCAAAAGCTGCTGTGGGGGAAAAGATAATTATCCAAAGTCTTTAAATCTGTTACCCTCTTTCATTGATTCAATTAGGTAAAATTCATAAAACTGTATTGTTGGAAGGAGCCCAGAGGCATTTATTCCTGTGTTGTTTGTTTTTTTTTTTTTCCTCTCTGCCTTCCGGCCGTGCTACCCTTGAATTATCCCCCAAACCCATGCGTTTCAGCAAAAGGAAGTATTTCGAAGAACTATAGCTTTTGGCCCATGCATATAAAACTTTGTTTGGTGAGCACCCACAAGGAAAACCTGGCCGACTTCTTGAAAGGGTTGACATGCATGGCAACAAAGTATTGTTTTGAAAGACAAAGGGAATTGTCCACTCTTGATACACACACACACACAGCAGACCCCCACCCCCCATATTCCTACTATTGAGGGGAATGCATATGGCCACTACAGAATGCAAAAGGCAGGTACGGTGGCGCTATCTAATATGGACTCCTTGAGAATTCCTTTAGTTCCCTGGGACAGAAAACCCTGTCTCAGCACCTGTCAGATTGTGTTGTGCTGTAACACAGAGGCACATCTTCTGTTTAGTGGGCATTTTTGCCCCTTGCCAGTCAGCAGCAGGGTTTAAGCATCTGCTATCTGCAGATCTTCAGTGATCCCAAGACAGTGGTGGCTGTGTTTTGGAGAGGGGGCTGGCCGCGAAACCAGAGCCTGAGTTCGTTTCCAGCCTCGTTTCCCCCTGCCAGTAACACTACCTTCATAGAACCATCATGGGGATTTCATGAGTTACGGGGAGTGAAGGTAGTTTGTGAATTGTACTACTGTGTGCATTGCCTGCCTTTTCTAAATGGACATTTGTTCTCATGATCTGATCGTGACGTAGGGAGGTGTTAGGACTATTAGAGGCCCTTGGGGGCGCCTGGGTGGCTCAGTCAGTTAAGAAACTGCCTTTGGCTCAGGTCATGATCTCGGCATCCTGGGATCGAGCCCCATGTCGGACTCCCTGCTCAGCAGGGACGTCTGCTTCTTCCTCTGCCCCTCCTCCCCCCTCGTGCTCTTTCTCTCTCCCATTCTCTCTCAAATAAATAGATAAAATCTTAAAAAAAAAAAAAAAACCCAACTGTTAGAGGCCCTTTAACCCAACACAAGTTGCCACATCGCCTTCCAGAGTAAGAGCATTCAGCAGCTCCCCCTTATGCTTGAATAAGGTCTAAGCCTCTGAATATACCCCGGAAGCCACACACGATGGGGTTCCTGCCGAGCTCTTCAACATCCTCTCATCGCCCCTACTTCGTGAGCCCTGATGCATTTATCTCTGGCTCCTAGAATAGTTGAGATGTATCTGCAAAGCTCCTTTGAGTATAAGCTCCACTCGTTTCCCTTCTTCCTCACCTGAATACTCATTCAGCACCCCTTATACTTCTCTCAGCCTTTAGTCCCTCGAAATTGCTCTTCCTCAAATTCCCACCAGATCTCTGAAGGTAGAGACCATGTCTGTGTCCGTCTTATATATCGCTTCCCCAAGTTCTATAAACGTGTTGCTGCGTGGTTAGGGGTTCAACAAATATTTGTTGATTCCGATAGACATTGAGAGAGATGTCCAGCTAGCATTTATTATACTTTCTATTACACAGCAGTCCAGAGACCAAGTGACAGAAAACCTACTCAGACTGGCTCAGGCGATCGTGGGAACTTGTTGGCTTACGTAACCAACAGGTCCAGAGTAAATGGCTTCAGGCACAGCAGACTCGGGTGCTCCAAGGGCATCATCAGGACTGTGTGTCCTGATGTTGTCTCTTTTGGCTTCATTTTCCAGTTCTGAGCCCGGGGCCAGATAGAGTTCATTGTGTTGAAACCATATGGGCCCCAAAGGGCAGGGGGCACTGGGATAAGCCAGAAGCAGAAATAACAGATGTCCTTCACGTGCCAGGCTGCGGGCTCCGAGTTCAGGGTCTCTCTACTCACTGTATTTGCAGCGTCTTTTCCAGAGTGTGGCATATAGTAGGTGCTCAGGAGTGTTCGCGAATGAATAGTTGTGTGATGTATTTGCCCTCCCTTCTAAGAAGGCGTTTTTTAAGCCTATAAAGACAGATGGTTATATATAAACTGCCTTCTGCCTCAACCTCTGTTTGCTTTTTTTTTTTACACCTGTTGACAGGATCCGACGTCAACCTTCTTCCAGTTCGGAGCGTCCATCCAGCAACAGGCCACGGTCATGCTGAAGATCATGCAGGATTACGACTGGCATGTCTTCTCCCTGGTGACCACCATCTTCCCTGGCTACAGGGACTTCATCAGCTTCATCAAGACCACCGTGGACAACAGCTTTGTGGGCTGGGACATGCAGAACGTGATCACCTTGGACACTTCCTTTGAGGACGCAAAGACGCAGGTCCAGTTGAAGAAGATCCACTCTTCCGTCATCCTGCTCTACTGTTCCAAAGATGAGGCTGTCCTCATCCTGAGCGAGGCCCGCTCCCTGGGCCTCACCGGCTATGATTTCTTCTGGATCGTCCCCAGCTTGGTTTCTGGGAACACAGAGCTCATCCCGAAGGAGTTTCCATCCGGACTCATTTCGGTCTCCTACGATGACTGGGACTACAGCCTGGAGGCGAGGGTGCGGGACGGCCTGGGCATCCTCACCACCGCTGCGTATTCTATGTTGGAGAGGTTCTCCTACATCCCCGAGGCCAAGGCCAGCTGCTACGTGCAGACGGAGAAGCCAGAGACCCCGCCGCACACTCTACACCAGTAAGAGGCCGATCTTTGCTTGTCTCCCAAAATGGGACCCGAGTTTGGTTTTGCTCGTTCGCTTGTGTGTTTGTTCAAAAACTCAGAGCGATACATCCATGCTCCCTGCTGAAAACGTGTACGACAAGTAGAGAATGTGGCGTGTGTGCTTATGGGAGTTTCTCTGTTTGGCTCTCCTCTCCTCTCTTCCCCTTGACTCCTCTTTTGTTTATAACTTACGTCATACTTTGTTTTCTGCAACTTTCTTGTTTTACTCAGTGATATACCTTGGAAACCTACCCTCAAGACCTGTCTATGTATCTGTCTATGTATCTCTCTGTCTATCCATAGTCTATCTATAGCTATATCCCAGGTGTGCCTGTGTGTGTGTATATATGGATTTTATATGCAGATATATACACGTGTATGGACATATGTACACAGATGTATGTATGTTTGTCTACACATATACATATGCACTGACACGTATGAAGGTAAGTAGTTATATATGTATGTGTAGATATACATGTGTGTTGGGGGGGGCATGTGTGTGTATTCTTTGCCACCTCCGGATTGCATTTCTCGGTAGGGATATACCATGATTTATTTGTCCAGTCTCCATAATGATAAAAATCTAGGTTGTTTCAGATTTCTTCCCATTCCAAACGAAGCTGCAGTGATCCTCATCCCACGAGTCTCTGTGCACACGTGCACGTGTTTCCCCGGGGTGGATTCTAAGAAGTGGAAGTCTGGGGTCACAGAGCACATGCATTTAAAAATTGAAGTATCTTTGCCAAATTGTCCGACAAAGGAACGTTCCCAATTTGTATTCACACAGTCCCTAGACTTCCCACATCCTCACCACCATGTTACACTTTGGGAAAACTGCCCACACTGGGGCTCCCGTCCTCTGTGTGAGTGTGTATGTCTTTGTATTTCTTCCCTTCTTATGTCCTATTTTTGTAGGTCACTGGAAATCTTGGCAAATACCACTTTTAAAGCAGCATTATATTCCATCATGTGGATGTGTCCTCATGTATTTAACTGCTCCCGTCTCGGTGGGCATTTACGTTTTATGTTTCTGAGAAATGTCATTGTTCTTTGTGGCCCTTCATTGTGGCTCAGCTGTTGACATTTAGAATGATCACTCCTGTACCCACTTTGCATGCTTTTGCCTGCTGTTCGGTGATTGAATCCACACTCCTTCCTCAGATAACGAGCCGCGTAGCTCTGTGATGAAGGGATGGGGCTCTGGAGGTAGATTTGTCAGGGTTCAGAGCTTCTCTTGTCCACTTCCGGTATGCCTTGGACCATCACTTTACCTTTCTAGGCCTCAGTGGTTCCTTGTAGAGTGATGATAATAGCACTACTCCCTCCAGGGGGCGCTTTG
Source organism: Ursus arctos (assembly GCF_023065955.2). NCBI lineage: Eukaryota > Metazoa > Chordata > Mammalia > Carnivora > Ursidae > Ursus > Ursus arctos. The sequence continues at coordinate 73,483,992 of NW_026622874.1, read as the reverse complement.
CAAACTTGAGCTTGCATCAGAATCCCCTGGAGGGTGATTTGTTCAACCACAGGTGGCTGGGTTTCACGGTCAGAGTCTGTAATGCAGTAGCCCTGGAGGCCCCCCGAACTTGCAATTCCAGCGGGTTCCTGGGCGATGCTGATATTGCTGGTCTGGGGATCGCGCACTGAGATCCATGTCCAGTGGATTGACCTCAGTATGAAATGAGGTGATGCTTGAAGAGTACTGCGTAGCCCAGTGCCTGGCACCCAGTGACTATTAAATGACTGTCAGAATGACCAGCAAAGTGGCTTTTGGTCATCAGAACTTACAGTCAACGGACTAGGTTGCGTTTATTACCATCAGAGTAACACGTCGCTCTCCAATGTCTCTGGAAGGTTTCAGGACTTCAAATCGGCTACAGTTTAGGGATTATCTCTGAGCTGAGTCTGGAGACACATGTGTGTGTTGGGGGGGGGGGGTTAGAAGGATTATTATGCTTCTTTAAAATCAGAATACACCTGAAAAATGAACTCTTGAATTAAGAAATTGTGGTCCTTTGCAGTTTTCCCTTCCCCTCTCCTCATTCCCTCCTTAGGGGTCCTCTTTCTACACTGCCACTTCCAGCGTTTTAAATAATTGTCTAAATATCAGGAAGGAACTCCAGTGAATCCGTTTGAGGCGTGGAAAGCTCTTCTGGAGGCAGGATTGCTGTCAGCCCAGTGACAAGGGCTGGGCTAATGAATGCTTCCTTCCCATGAGAAGTGCCCTACAGCTGGAATATTTGCAAATGTATAATTTTGATGAAAACATAACTCAATTGTAGGGCAATTGAGATTTAATATATACAGGAAAAGGAATTTGAGAAGGATAATTGTCAAGACATGCAGAGCTCCTTTCAGTGACCACCCTGAATTCCATTAAAAAAAAAACAAAACAAATTTCTGCCGTGAAATGCTGTCAAGCTATTTCTAGGAGTTATGCTTTGAATGCAGCAATTTCATAGATGGTGTTTCAGCCCCAGAGTAGCAATGCATCAAGTGGGGTAAGCCGTCACCCACTGCCTGGTGTTTCGTGAAAGATCTCTCCATCCGTGGGGCGCTGGTGGTGTTCGCCCTGTGTGTGAGGCTGGGAGATGGCACTGGCACTAGCCCTCGTGACACTCGCCCGTGGTCATGGTGTTTGTTAAGCTCACCCAGGGAAGAGGAGAAGCTTGCCAGGCAAGGAAGGGACTGGGAACAGGAGAAGGCCCCCAAATGGCAGTTTTTCAGAAAAGCATGAAGGACACTGTTCTCTCCTCCATCAGTCATTCCTTCCATCCAATGGACCCTGTGCTGGGCCCCTGAAATACATCCAGGAATGAAGGTATAACTTCTCAAGGAATGTACAGTCTGATGGAGAGGGAGGAAATTTGTCTCACGACAAACTCCGATAACAGGGACTTTTTCAAGAATATGAAGGGGGGAAAAGGAGTAGTACAGAGTCTGATAAAACACCCACCCCAACACTCATCACAGAGAACAAAGGTGAACATGTCACATTTGTTTCAAAATTTTAAAAGAAGTAAAACATTACTGATGATGTAACAGTCCTGGTTGTATCTCTCCCGAGTCCCACTTTCTTCCCTTCCTCTCCTCGGGAGGGAGAAACACTGCCGTGAATTTGGTAGGGATCCAAACCTGTGTGCATGTTTTGTACTTCGAGTAGAGATGTCTGTGCAACCTTAGACCCAAAGCACAGTTCGCTTTAATGCCCATGAATGGTTTCTGATACGTTCAAATTTCCTTTACCTCAACCTTGTGGTTCCGAATGGATCTCGGAGCACATTCGAGCATATTAATCTTCATTGCGGTTCTGTGCTCTGTTGTGTAAGTGTTGCATTGTTTGCTCTTCACCCCCTGATGGACGTTTAGGTTGTTGATGGTAAGGGATCTTCAGTGCCTGCAGCCTGGTTCGGATCCATCCGCTCGTCGAGGGGAAGCCCAGGACTCTTGCGTTCAGGGTTCTGCCCAGCATCCGGTAGCCAAGTAGCTCTCATTACTCCCACTCTGTAGTAAGGAGGATGCACGTAGTTTCAGAAGAAGGTCAGATGAATTCATGCAGGTCGGTATCACGGTGCATTCGTGCAGGGACTGGGGGTCCAGCTTGGGGGTGGCTTGTAATTTCCTGCCTACAGCTTGTGTACTTAGGGTGCTGTAACGTGACTTATTGCTTATGATGTGGGACCTGGTAGAAAAGTCGACTTGCTGAGGAATGACGTAGGCCTGTTTATGTCCCTGGGATTTCAGGGGAAAAAAGGTGGGGGCAAGGGGAGAATGTTCTTTATGTTTAATATTCCTGGTTTTACAGAAGGCACTTTGAAAAGAGCAGTCAGCATTTTTTAAAGTTCAAAAATAGCTCAGCCATGTTATGTAACCTCCTCCTTGCTACTGCGAAGTTATTAAACATCTGTCCCTTCTCCAAGCACAGGACATATTGCTGGTAACTCCTGGAACTGTGACGTAGATCCTTACCCATTCTGCCTGCGTGGACTTGAGGCTGTTCTGTCCAGTCCTGTCCCAAGAGTCCTTCCAGGCCGCTGGTGGACCGGGCCCCCTGAGGGGCTGTGTGGCTTCAGAGTGAAGCGTCTGGCACGGAAGCCAGCCTGCCTGGGTTTGAATCCCGGATCAGAACTCTTCTAGATCTAAGGCTTCGGGCAAGTCCCTTACTTCCTCCACGTCTGCCTCCTGAGATGTGACGTGGGGACGATAACAGTGTTTGCGTCTTACCCCAGAGCCTGGCATGTGGAAAGCAGTCTATCAGTCGTTACTCTTAGGCTAAAACTCGCGGATATAAAACTGTGAGTGAGACCGATGTGTCTGCATGCCGTGGTCCACAACCTTGCAGGTGTTTAGCACCCTCTGTGCGCTAGATGCCAGCTCTCCGTAGATGGAGGGACAGAGAAGGCCCCCATATGAATATTGGGGGAGGTGGTGTTGCCATGGGTCTTGTTGTCTTTGAGGCCTGTGGCTCAGGGGATTGTCCCATAACAGAGGCTCATCTCACCAGGCTGGAGGTCCAGGAGGAAAGCAAACGTCCTCCTGGGGAAGCATAACCCCTGAGAAGAAGAGGACTAGGATTGGGATGACTCGATGCTGGTAATGTATCCCGAACTTCTTCCTGGTGGCTTTTATTCCTTCCCCTGGTGCCGCAGCTCTAGCCCTACTCGGCAGTGCTCATGCTGTCTCTTGGTTCAAACTCGTAGACCCAGGAGAAGTTCCTGTCACATTCTAGGCCTGCAGTTCTATGGGACACAGAACATAAAGTGTGTGTGTGTGTGTGTGTGTGTGTGTGTGTGGGGTAGTCGTCTCCTTGTACCAGAAATAAGCGAATTCATATATGTGAAACGCCGTTGTGCCCGGCGTGCAGTAGACATTTCACAAATAACGGTCGTGTCGCTATTGCCGTCTTCTTGTTTTCTTATTGTGGTGATGATCATCATTATTGTTTCTTTAATTTATACTTGTTATACTGCAGGCTATTCACAGGCAGGGGAGGGAGAAAGGGACTTCCGCCATGTTTTTTTTAATGGCGGAATTGTAACTGTGTGTCCTGGGGCTGCCATTTTAGTGAAGGGAGCAGGACGTGGAGAGGCGAGTGCCCTGGAAGACAGAGGTGCTCGAGGAGATCTAGAGCACACGTGAGTGAGAAAAGCACATCGTCTCCCAGGAGAGTTATGGACTCGGATTGAAGAGTCGATGATGCCTGGCTTGACCACTTACGCATTTTTTATTAACTTCTTGATTTATGAAGTCAGGCTCCTGCATTAAGAAGCAACGACACGGTAAATTATTACCCTGACAGAAAAGGAAACAGAAGGAAGATATATACGTGAAAGTGAGTTTAATTCATATCCAAGTTACTCTGATCCTTTTCTCACTCTTCATTTCTCAAAGAACCACAGGAAAAGTTCCTGGCTTAATGACCCATCAAGAGACTGCACTAACCCGGGTTGGCGTGGTTTTATTTGATAGTCAGAATTATCACTGTTGGTTTCTTTTTTAAATGCCAATAAAAGAGCCCACTCAGTTAAATCTCGGAGCTTTACCAGAGTTGAAACTTCCCTGGGCGAACGTGATAACTCTTTGCAAATATTTATCTGTGGGATCACCGTGTGCTCAACAAACATTTCTGGCAGTGGCATCAGGCACCCAGGAGACCAAGCCATCCTGTGGGCTTGTGCTGTCAGTCTGGGACTCTGGACTCGGCAATGGGGCGGGGGGGAAGGCTGACCTTCAGAGTAAATCAGCCAGAGAAATGTCGAAATGAGAGATGAGAGGATCCACGGGCCTTTGCCGCATTGAGATCCCAAAGCACATGCCGTCAGGCTGTGTGACTTTGTGAAATGCAGGTTTGGACGGTGCCGTGTTCACACCCTCTCATCTGGGTTGTCTTGGGCAAGTTCCTTAACTTCTTTGAGCCTCCACTTCCTTGATTGCAAACAAGGAAGAGAGAACCGTAGTGACACTTACATGCATGTAACATACTCAGCCAAGCATCTAGGTTATAGTTGGCACCCCGCAGATGTTAACTGTCCTCCCTCCCTGGGCCGGAGGCTCAGCTCGATCTGCCCTGCCTGTGTCCCGATGGACGCATGAGAGATGGACAGTGCTCCCTGGGCGTCCAGCCTGACAGCTAAGTGAACAACCTCTCTTCAGCATCATCTCTGTGTGTCGCCTCCCTCCTGGAACACAGACGTCTCTTTTTTGGACGCAAGTCAAAAGTACCGTATGCCAACCCTGCAATGCAAGTCAATCATTTCCAACTGGCACCCAATGAATAGCTCGACAAATGGTGGAAACCCGATGCTGGCAACTTGAAGGAACCAGAAATTGGCCCTGCCTTTACCTTGAGGGAAAGGTGGTTTGGGTGGTTTTGGGGTCATGCTGAAAGTACGCCTGTCGTTCACATTTGCCTCAGTCCAGATGCAAGTCTTTGGATTTGGGGACCCGCATGCCTAACAAAAAGATGTATTGAGGGTTGAGCACTAGGACAGTTTTCATTTTGAAACTTGTTAATTTGGTGACATATACTAATGATTTGCTGCAACTCCCTTGTGTGAAAGAATAAAGCAAAGAAAAACACTGTCTTCGTTACTCTGGTGCCTGCTGACAATACACTGGGGACAGGGGGTCTTAGTGCGTAAGCCCAGAGACCAGTTAGGAGACCACGGCACAGTCCAGGCGAGAGCAGGCGGTGACTTGGATTGGAGTAGCGGCTGGGCTTAATGCATGTTTTGGAGTAAAATGAACAAGACCCGACAGATGAATATGAAATGTGAAAAGAGATAAAATAACCAATAATTTTTCACTTGTACAGCTGAATAGATGGTGGCGCCTTTTACAAAACTGGAAAAGAAGCAAATTTGGGGAGGAGGAGGTCAGGAAGAACATCCAGTTTCAAACATGCTCAGGGGAGCACATCCAAGTGGAAATCTCAAGTAGGCAATTGAAGAGGAGAGTCTGAGCTCACACTGAAAAATGCAACACACAGGCTGGGAGCTTATTGACGGTGGTTAAAGCCCCAGGACTGGGTAACATCCCCTGGGGGCGAATGAAAAATCCAAAGAGGGACTGGACTCAAACCATGAGGAACGTCGCGTTCATTGGCAAGTAACCCCCGAGAAAAAGGAGAAACCTGGGGAGAAAGAGTTGGGCTGGGAACTTCAGCCGCCTTCTTTTCCCGTGGAGACTGCCTACCCCCTGCTTCTGTTACGGAGCTTGGTGGGTGTCTGTACAGTGTCTTCCATATGCTAGACATCGGGGCAGGTATGGTGGGCCTTGCAAAGCTCTTTCATCTACAGCTGTTGCTAATATATCTGGATTTAGTGCACCCTAGGAGACTTAGATAATCCTATCAGCAGTTTAATCAACACATGGAGAAAGTAAAACTTATCATGTGACGAAGTGCCAGGCCGATTATTAGAGCAGCGAAGTCTTGGAGTCCTAGGAGACCAGTACCATACTCGGCTGGAGCCACGACATAGATGGGAAGCCATGCTTTGGCTCAGGAGAGATGAGGAGGAGACACTTCCAGAAGGGGGAGGAAAAAAACCTCTGCTTTTGCTTCCTTCTTCACATGATCTGGAAAACATCTGATGTCATGCTAAAAAATAAGTTAAAAATTCTTTCCAGCGCAAGGGAGGCACAACTGACATAGTTTGAAAGGCCAGTTTATTTCCAAGCTGTCTTTTGTTTGCTCTTCTAGAAGAGTGTCTATCAGAAGTGCTTCCTTGCATGTAGGACAGAAGCTCCCCCTTGACACCCCTTCCAGGTGGGAGCTGGACAGCCAGAACGGGACTTTCCCCCTATTCTCTGCCTTTGTCCCCTTGCTTCTCAGCTTCCCCCTTCTCTTGCCTCTGCGTGGAGGCTGCCTCCTGCAGGTGTGACTGAGCCCCCATGCAACCTCCTGGTGCCTCAGTACCTGTCCTGGATCCCAGGGATGAAAGAGTCACCGTTAGGTTGGTGATATTAGCTAGATTTGGCACGGGCATGGGAGGCCAGCCATGTTATTATCCAGGCCCCACAGTTTGGGGACTAAACTGGCTGATCTGCTGATGCCCGGTGTACTCTTCTCCAAATCCCCATGACCAGTTTCTGAGGATTTGCTTTATTTGGCTAAGTCCTGTCCAAGCACAAAGAATAAATACAACACTCAGTTTCCTGTGTGATGGAGAACAGCTCTCCTGAGACATGGACTCATTTCCTTTTTATTTCCATCACTATTAGTAAAAGGAAGTTTTAACAATTTAATTAATACATCCTTATGTATATGTGTTGGGGGGGGGGAGAAACTTGAATTTTCTGAAGTTACATGCTAGAAGTGTATATACTTTAAAATGTGATATAGTGGAAATTTTAAAGTACTCTAATGATACAACCTGTCATGTATTAACTGCCTCCTATGTGCTAGTCACTTTAAATATGTGATCTTTAACCCTTAGAGATGAAGTAGGATGTTTTTGCTGCAGGTAACAATCAGTTAAATTCAGTTATGTGATTGAATTATTTTACTGGAATTCCGTAGGCAGGGTGGATTTCAGATGCAGTATGATCAAGGTTCTGGCTCTTTTCCCTATGATCTCTTGACTCTGCTTTTCGGAAATTATAGTCTTTGTTATCAAATTTCTTCCTTTGTGACCTTAAGTTGGCTGTCAGCAACACCTGGGATGACTTCTTTGTTCATGGCCACATTAGGTCACGTGCCCATCTTTGGGCCAATAACAGCCATTTTATTTATTTATTTATTTTTTTTATTTTAATGATTTTTTTATTATATTATGTTAGTCACCATGCAGTACATCCCCGGTTTCCGATGTAAGGCTCGATGATTCATTAGTTGTGTATAACACCCAGTGCACCATGCAATACGTGCCCTCCTTACTACCCATCACCGGTCTATCCCATTCCCCCACCCCCCTCCTCTCTAAAGTCCTCAGTTTGTTTCTCATAGTCCATAGTCTCTCATGTTTCATTCCCCCTTCTGATTACCCCCCCTTTCTTTATCCCTTTCTTCCCCTACTGATCATCCTAGTTCTTATGTTCCATAGATGAGAGAAATCATATGATAGTTGTCTTTCTCTGCTTGACTTATTTCACTTAGCATTATCTCCTCCAGTGCCGTCCATGTTGTAGCAAATGTTGAGAACTCGTTCTTTCTGATAGTTGAGTAATATTCCATTGTATATATGGACCACAACTTCTTAATCCAGTCATCTGTTGAAGGGCATCTCGGCTCCCTCCATGATTTAGCTATTGTGGACAATGCTGCTATGAACATTGGGGTGCATATGGCCCTTCTCTTTACTACGTCTGTATCTTTGGGGTAAATACCCAGTAGTGCAATGGCTGTACTGACTGGCTTAATTCTGGAGTCCTAGTCCAATCAGTGAAAAGGCAAATAGGATTACATTAAACCTAACCAGATCTACTCTAAGTCCTGGGAATGGGGTAAGTTACCCCCAAAGCCGATCGAGTCTTACAGGAAGCTTGAAGTTTCAACAAATGTGAATTCTGTGAAGAACGAGGCAGAGGAAAATGGAGGCCCAATAGACTACCAGCGGGTCCAATTATAAATCATTACAACTCCTGTTACAGATGAAGAAACTTAAGGAGCAGAGAAGTTCCACAACTTGACAAGCCGCACAGCTAATAGAGCACAAAGCTAGAATTCAAATCCAGTTTCGTATGGATCTAAACCCCGTTCTGCTACTTCCTGTCGTTGCAAATTGACCTGAAGTTGTGGTATTTTCCTATTTCGTTTGTTTGACTCACAGGATATTTTTATGGTTTTCAAAAGTTGAATAACTCCCAACATTTAAATATTGAAAGATGTCACCAAAAATATATTTTCAGCTAATGTTGAGAAAAATATGAAAAACCCACGATGATCATTCCACATTCCTCTCTGAAAGTCTTAAAGGTTGGGGCTTTCGGTGTTGAGGTCCAAACCCTTCACTCCACAGGGAGAAGCTGGGAGTCGAGAATCTCATCCTGACTGTATTTTGCTGTGCGGGTGGTGGGGTTTATGGCGAGAACATCCCGGCCTTTCCTACCCGTTCTGATGTGGGCCTTTTCTTTCTAATTGCTGCATGTGTAGTTGTTCTGGATTTGGCATGTATGGGAGGAGGTGAGTTCAGGAGCCTCCTATGCTCCTGTCTTGTACCGGAACCTTCCTTGTCCCTGAGATGGTCAACTAGGTGTTGTCAAGAATGCCTGCCCAGTTCATCTTAGTCCCCACCTGGGCCACTTATTCACGTTACATTCATGGCCTCCTTAAGCATTCTCCTTTATCACAAGGTATCTTGTATTTGCTTTATTACTTTATCATAATCATCATCATTTATAATCATCCCCGAAAGAAGAGCCTGATGAACCTTAAGGCTGGTAGCTGTGAGAATGAGTGATAACAGGAAGGTTTGGTATCTTGCCTCCAAGGATGTTTACTGTATAGCTAAGTCTGGACAGCATAGGTCTCTCTCATTCTGTATGCTTTCTGCATTACTGGACAGATATTCTGGCGAAATCACATAAAAAAAAGAAAAAAAACCTGCTGGTGTGTGATTCTCTGTGGTGAGAGGCCCTACAAGATTGGAGAGGGGCTGCTAATCTCTCACTCACATTTTCTCAAAACAAAACAGGCTTTTAAGGTTCCAGCTAGGGTGCCGAGGATGCAGTCATCAGGGACTAAGGGGTCATTCCAGGTAGCCCTGGGTCATAAACCTACTTTTCTGTTCAACTTACAGATGGGAGTTTGAATTGTTTGTGCCTGCAGTGACTTTGCCCAAAGACAAGAACTTACTGAATTACCCAAGGGGAGTTCTCACCCATCAGTTCGGATTAAGTAGTTAGATGTTCTTCTAAAGCTGGAAGAAAATACCTGTTCTGGGTGGTGACGGGGCGGGGGTCCAGCTTTTTGCAATATCCCCAAATCTGTCAAATAAATGGCAAACAAGGGAGTCCGATGGAACCCACTCCATGTGTTAAGGGTCACTGCTGAAAAGGTCACTTTATCACTGAAACCTTGTAAAATATGGGGTTCTAATCTGATTTTTCTTCATTATGGTTCAAGTGCACAAAATATATTATTAGTTGTTAAAAATTATTTCAACTGGTTTTGTAACATTGAAGTTGTCCGTTACTTCTCCGTGCTTCATTACAGGTGAGGAAATGGGGGGCCTGAAAGACACAGGGTTCAGTTTTCACTCATGGGAGACTGCTTAATGACAGAGGCATGCGAAACGCAGGTCTCCTTTCTCCCAGACCTACATGGGTTGTTTCCACTGCACCTGTCTTCTTTTCTTCTCGGTCCTTCGTGATTCATAGTAATAATGTGGTGGTGGTGGTGATGACGATGATGGTGATGACGGGGATGATGACGGGGGTGATGGTGATGAAGAACAGCTCTATAGGGACCTGGTCCGTTTTACCTGTGTTCACCACTGCCTCGCATAGTGTAGGTGCTTAAACCCGTGTCAGCGGTGAGTGATGACAGTTGTAACACAGCGATGGCTCTGAGCGTGATGCTGTGTTAAGGATATTTACAAGCATTATCTTACCTTATCCTCACAACAAGGCCATGAAACTCGTGGTACTGTTATTCCCATTTTTGCATGAGAAAAAAAAAATCTCAGAGAGAAAAATGACTTTCCCAGGGTCTTTTAGTGGTAGGACCAAGATTGCCTCTCTGACGTTAGCACCTGCCCCTCTGAGCCTCTGGCAGCCCCGGGAAAGAGGACATTCGAGATGTGTTTTCAGGAGGCCCTAGGGAGTCTTCCAGTGCCACAAAGCGGGTACGAAGATCCGCCCTTTGTGGGCAGGAGTCATTTGTGTGTCTTGCAAGGTAACTTGTCACAGAAATGCAATGCACGGGATTTCATTTTATAAATCACAAAAGCTTCCTGAAAACGTTAATATTCTTACCATCAACATCAATTATTATTATTGTCATTAGCATAGAGAGCCGCATTGGCATTGCCAAGAATCAAGAGAGTGGAGAAAAGAGGGGAGAAGTTGACCATTCCTGGGAGAATTTTTATGAGAATAGTCAAAGGCTCACCTGCAGAGTCATCAGCTCCCTTTAAATTAGTTCTCGAACTGAGTCCCTTCAGAACTCTGTGCATCTCTGAGGAGTGCCAGTAAATATTAACTGGATGCAAAGAATTGAGCAAAGACACATCAGCAAGGGGGCTCCGTAGTTTGGACGAGACAGAAGGAAGGAAGTAAGAGGTCGAAAGGCAGAGGGAAGCCCGTGTGTAATTTCAACACTGGATGCACAGCAGGTCATAGTGGGGTGGTCTGCCTTGATTTGTAAAGTGTGCAAGGAGGCCACGCCATTGGCACGCAGCCTCATACAGGGCAGGAGATGGGGGAGGAAGCCATCGGCCCTGCCTCTAAGCCATTTACAGAGCTGAGTTTAAGAAATCTTACGCTTTCAAAACAGAGCCTTTCTTAAATAGACTCTGAGCTCCGAACACAGGACTGGGAGAAAGTGTTTGTGTTCAGGCGACTAGGTGAAAACAACAAAACAGAGCAAGAGCGGTCCCCTGGCATCTGTTACCCACGCTTGTCTACCTGCCTGCACCTCATTCTTTCCTTTGTCCATTCATTCATTCACGCGCGCCTAGGTTTCCATTCACATAGCCATTCGTGCGGTCAGCCCTGTAGTAGGTATGGGACACAGACCGCCGCGAACACAGCAGACAAAGGCTCCCCACCTGAAACTCCCGTGCTGGTGGGGAGACCACAAACAAGTGATTGTACATATAATGTCAAGTTGGGATTGACATGGAATAGGAAGAAAAATAGGGCAGGGTAAGGGGATAGAGAATGAGGGGTTATTTTATTTTATTGATTTTTATTTATTTACTTTTCCACTATTTTTAAAAATTTATTTAAGTTCAATTTAGTTAACATATAGCGGATTATTAGTTTCGGGGGTAGAATTTAGTGATTTATCAGTTGCATATAACATCCAGTGCTCATTATACCAAGTACCCTCCTTAATGCCCATCACAAAAGGGGTTATTTTAGTTAATTTATTTATTTATTTTAATTTTTATTTATTTATTTGAGAGAGATAGGGACAGCCAGTGAGAGAGGGAACACAAGCAGGGGGAGTGGGAGAGGAAGAGGCAGGCTCCCAGCGGAGGAGCCTGATGTGGGGCTCGATCCCAGAACGCCGGGATCACACCCTGAGCCAAAGGCAGACGCTTAAAGACTGAGCCACCCAGGCGCCCCTATTTTATTTTATTTATTATTTATTTATGTAAATATATATATACATATATAAATATATACATATATATGTATATATATAAATTTTATTTCTTTGAGAGACAGAAAGAAAACACAAGCAGGGGGAGTGGCAGAGGGAGAGGCAGGGGGAGAGGGAGAAGCAGGCTCCCCGCTGAGCAAGGAGCCTGGTGTGGGACTCGAGCCCAGTACCCCAGCATCTTGACCTGAGCCAAAGGCACACTTTAAGCCACTGGGCCACCCAGGCACCCCTTGAAAGGGGTTATTTTAGATACAATGGTTGGGGAGGTGACGTTTTGGCCGATACCTAAATGAATAAGCAAGCGATGTGAAGATCTGGGGAAAGAATGTTCTGGAAGGGGGTCAGCTTGGGCAAAGGACTAGAGCTGAAAAACTCCTTGGCTGGTTTGAGGAGCAACAGGAAGGTAAGTGGCAGAAGCAGGATGGCTGAGTAGAACACGCCTTGGGAGAGGCAGACCACGTTGTAGGGTCTTGGAGGCCATGGTGAAGGTGTCGGGCTTTGCTTCAAGTGTTATGGGAAGGTGCTGAAGAGTTTTAGCAGGAGAGTGAGGTAGGCTTCTGCAGTGAACCCTGAGCCTCATTTGTTTTTTTCTTTCCCCTGTGCCGTTTCTTTTCCTGTTAGAAACAAGCTTTGCTTAGTGTGGAGTATAAAGCACTTGTTTCTCCAGATTCCATTCCTTTCCTCCTCCATTATGCAGCCTTTGGTGTGGGCAAGCCCTGTTGGTTGATGAGTAGGCATGAGATCTGAGTTGGTCGAATAGGTCACATGTCATATCCATCTGATATAAGGGAAATGTGCAGATGTGAGGCCTGGAATTTCTGCTGCCATTTTTCCACCATGAAAGAAATCAGGCTGAGGATAAAGGTGACTCACACATGAGACCGAACTAAGAAAAGTATGGTATAGAGAAGAAACCGGAGCCTTGATCACACTGCACCTGAAGTCCACCCTATCACTGATCTTTTCAGATGTTGACCGCCAGACTCCCCAGTGGTTTAGGTTGGTTCCAGTTTGTTTCCTGCTACTTGCAACCAAAAGAATTTTGATAGGTATACATATTTGGCAGTTAATCTCTAGTATTATACTAATTAATTCATATATTATACCCTTTAAATTAATGTGGTTGCCTTTTGGTAAAGCTCAGTTTGATCAACAGCAGGATATCATAAATAAAAATTTTTAGAAAGATTATTTTACACAAGACAACAATGGCTCTATGATTGCAAACAGGAAACTCGTTGATGGCCATAATTTGTGCTCAGCATATATTTGTAGCCTTTGGAGGATTCCAGCCTTTAAATCCACGACCCTTGGAATCAGATCCTAACCTTTTCTGCCACATATTAGCTGTGGGACCTTTAGCGAGTAACGAAATACATCTGGACCCCATTCTTGTCATCTGTGAAATGGAGACTGTGCTGGTCCCCACTCGTGGTGGGAAGCCTGTGAGAATTCAGTAAGGCATGAAAAGCATTTAGCTAGATGCCTAGCACGTGCTCAGTGATGCTATGAATGTTAGTTCTTGCATAAGAATAGAATCCTCAGGGGCGCCTGGGTAGCGCAGTCGTTAAAGCGTCTGCCTTCGGCTCAGGGCGTGATCCCGGCGTTCCGGGATCGAGTCCCACATCGGGCTCCTCTGCTGGGAGCCTGCTTCTTCCTCTCCCACTCCCCCTGCCTGTATTCCCTCTCTCGCTGGCTGTCTCTATCTCTGTCAAATAAATAAATAAATAAATCTTTAAAAAAAAAAAAAAAAAGAATAGAATCCTCAGAACGACCAACGAAAGTGGGATGAAAAATGCCACCTAGATGGCAGGATTGTTCCGCATAGCTTAATTAAGTGTGTTTCATTATTCTAACTCCCTGGGGCTTTTGAAGGAAAAACAGATTTTTAAAAATTTGGGAGAGTCATCTCATTAGAGCGGGGAGAAGGCTGTCCTTACAGGGGAAATGAGAAGGAGGCAGTGGTGGAATTGTGGAGTTGAATGCATTAATGTTGGTGTTAACTTCCTTCTTAAATGATAAATGTCTGCATGGTGGCAGAGAACCATGGCTTTTCAGAGGACTTTGTAAGTGCAAGAAGAACTTGGGTCCTGCGTAAGAGCGAGATGTTACTATGCTGTATATAATCTAAGACCCAAGCAACTATAAAATGATCTTTATATCAAAAAGGTTAACATGTGGGGCACCTGGGTGGCTCAGTCAGTTGAGCGTCAGACTCTTGGTTTTCAGCTCAGGTCATGATCTTAGGGTCATCAGTTCGAGCCCCGTGTCAGGCTCTGCACTCAGCACGGAGTCTGCTTGAGATTCTTTTTTTTTTTCAAGATTTTATTTATTTATTTGACAGAGAGAGACAGCGAGAGAGGGAACACAAGCAAGGGGAGTGTGAGAGGAAGAAGCAGGCTTCCCACCAAGCAGGGAGCCCAATGCGGGGCTCGATCCCAGGACCCTGGGATCATGACCTGAGCCGAAGCAGAAGCTTAACATCTGAGCCATCCAGGCGCTCCTGCTTGAGATTCTTTCTTCCTCTCCCTGCCCTTCCTGCTTGTGCTCTCTCTCTCTCAAATAAATAAATAAATCCTTTTTTTAAAAAAAAGGTTAACATGCAAAAGATAGGCATCTTAAAATTAGTTCAATAGAGTTACAATGCCTACACGTCCCGTGCTTTACCGATCTATAGTCTGGTGATCCCCTCGTGTTCTAGATGAGAAAATTGAGGTTCAGGAAAGTTAAGTGACTAAGTGACTTTTTCAAGATCCTGTCACTAGCGGGCAAGAGTCGCAATTGCATTCATCCATTGATTTGAAGAAATTAAATCACGTTCATTGGCAGGTGCTCCAGGGGATCCTCGAGGAGAAACAAGAGTATGGTCCCTGTCTTCATGAGATTATAGCCTCATAGGGAATTCAGACAAAAATGAGAAGCACATCAAATGAATAAAATAACTGCACTTCATTGTGTCAGCTGAGAAGGAAGGGTACGGGGGCCTGAGGTGGGAAACATCAAGGATGGGAGGAGCACTTTTCTTTATCGAGGGAAGAGAATGTAAAGCCAGAGGCAGTCATTCCAGGCAAAGGGACCAGAGTGTGCAAAGTCTCTGAGCTGGGAAAGACTTTGGTGTGTATAAGGAAATGAAAAAAAAAATGAGGATGGTAGAGTCAGTTCTAGGTCATTCCGACCATGAGGCCACACTGCCTCTGCAGAAGGGACTGTTGAGTGACGGGCACAAAGGACCGTGGAGCAGCAGCTGTCAAAGGGCTGCTGGTCGCCTCCTCACATCAGGAACTCACTCCTCCAGAAGAGAATTCCTCTCGGACGCTCCCTGACCAGCCCCACCCCTGTGCCGTTACAGCAGGAGGAGGTATCTGAAGAGCTTCCACAGGAGACCTGCTGGGGGAGGGAAGTCTGCCTCGAAGGGGTTGGGAAAGAGAAAATGGCGGAAGAAGAGCTGGGGTGAACGATGCTTGTTGACTTGAGCCAACCGCTAATCAAAGCTGCTTCTCGGGCCAGCTCACGGCCCCCCGCTGGAACATGAGGTGTCTCTGTCAGTCCACTGAGTGGAACGCACATTGCCCCGGTGGCTCTTAAAGTTGTGCCTTGTAGGGGCGCCTGGGTGGCACAGCGGTTAATCGTCTGCCTCTGGCTCAGGGCGTGATCCCGGCGTTCTGGGATCGAGCCCCACATCAGGCTCCTCCGCTATGAGCCTGCTTCTTCCTCTCCCACTCCCCCTGCTTGTGTTCCCTCTCTCGCTGTCTCTCTCTGTCAAATAAATAAATAAAATCTTTAAAAAAAAAAAAAAAGTTGTGCCTTGTAGCCCCCCAATGGTTCCCTCCAGCACCTTCATTCCCAACAGGGGGGCACTGAAAATACAGGAAGAATGAGAGGGCCCAGATTTACCAATGGCTGCAGATTCAGGGTGTAGGAAAAGCTCCTACTCTCCACCCGTTGGATCCCTTGAGAGGTTAGGTGTCACTTTAATGTCACTTTCCCTTCTGCTTTTCCCAAGGATTCACGTCCTGAAACTGCGCCGTGTGGGAGGATCTATGACTAATGAGACCATCACTTTGCCTGATTCTGCTTCTGCGTAGACACGGTTAATAACTGTCACAATAGTATTACTTAGAGCGTGTGAGATTCAGATACAAAGGTTCTTTTCTCCTCATCACAATTCTATAAGTCACACGTTATATATTCCCCCGTTAACAGGTGAGGGTAATAAAGTTCACAGAGGTGACGTGTCGTCCTCAAGATGACACAAAGACAGGGACCCAGCTCTCTGCCTCCAAATCCAAATCAGAAGATGAAGGGTGAGAGAGTGGTCCCACCTCTCTCAATCCAGGGGGAGTAAAGAGGTCGATGAAAAAGACGAACTCACGGAATTACCGCTTCTACAACAGCGGGCGTTTATCGAGTGCCGGGCACACCGTGCTAGGTTCTTTCTACTGATTAACCAGCTCAAGCCTCCTCACACCGCCATGAAGCAGGTGCTGTTCTTGTGTCCATTTAACAGATGAAGAAGCCAAGGCTCACAGAGGTGGTTCACGGACCCCAACAGTTCAACAGTATTCTCATCAACACTCACAATCCTTCTCCCGAGGACGTGCTTTTGTTTGATAGGAATCACACCAGGTCGTTGCATTGAGCGTATTCCTGGTTGTGAATTTTTTTGCTTACCCTTGGTTAAAAAAAAAAAAAAAAAAAAAAAGTAAAGGGCACCTGGGTGGCTCAGTCGGTAAAGCGTCTGCCTTCGGCTCAGGTCATGATCCTGGGGTCCTGGGATCGAGTCCCGCATCAGGCTCCCTGCCAAGTGGGGAGCCTGCTTCTCCCTCTCCCTCTCCTCCTCCCCCCCGCTCACATTCTCACTCTCCCTGCCTCAAATAAATAAAAAAATCTTCTAAAAAATCTTTAAAAAATGGTAAAAGTTTTAGGAACAGGATGCCATTACACTCTTTCCACATAAGCAAATGGAAACAAGTAATAGGAGCAATTGCCTGGATAAATAATTGGGCTGTGAAGCTGCCATCGTAGAAAAAAATCGTTCCTCTGTATCTTCTAGGTGCTTCTTGCGGAATGTTTGGGTAGTTGCATGGGTCCCTGCCATTCTTTCTAAGAAGGGGGTTGCTCTTGTTAAGAATAGCAGCCTCCGTTCCAGCCTTCCTGGTTTTGATGTGCTCCTTAACCAGTCGTTTCCTATTTTCTCCACTTGTGTTTTGCTGTCAGCTTCTGCTTCTTCCGCTTGCCTTATTAAGAATTCTCATAGTCAATAGGATGCAAATAAATGGAAACATATGCACCTCCCTGCATGTGGGAAATGTCGCTCTTGGCTGTTCTGCCGCTTAGCTGCCTTTGCAAGGGTGAAGCTTTAGCTCCCAAGTAAGGCTCTTCCTCTCCAGAGGCTGGTCTGACGGCTCCTGTCCTGTCCAGGTGAGGGAGCTAAGGCGGCTTCCACAGCAAGTTCAAGTCACGGACCTCTCCCTCTGCGTTGGGTCTGAAAGCCCCTTAGGCTCCAGCTCCTTTCACTCTGGGGCCATTTGTGCATCTCTGCTAAACCGAACTTCTGCGCCAGAGCGCATCATAGGCACTGAGCTGGTTCCTGAATCTGTACGCTGGGAGATTTTGTACTGCGCTTTACCATGGTGAGAAGAACCAGAATAGACCGAGCTGTTCAGAAGCCAGATCAGACATTGAAAGCAGGTGCAGACCTGTCAGCCACACAGCTGGTTGAGTTAACTCTATTAGATGGTGTCGGACAGTTTTGTTGTCTGAAATATAAACCAGTATGGAGGCAGGCCGGCCATTTGCCAAATGGTGCCCCTGCTAGGCTGGTTAGGTCTCCTTTCGTGTTGGTGCATCTGCTGGGTTTGGCTGCCAGCATGTTGGAAGCTGGCAGTTCTGTAAAGTTTTATTGTCTTTCTAGGTGCTTCTGTCAGGGAGAGAGATACGAGGAGTTGCCATTTTTTAATGATGACTTGGCATTTTTGACCCCTGGCTCCATTTCAACTAGAAGGAATTAGTCTCTGAGTTGATGTTAATATTGCAAGTGCATCATCTTTTTGACCAAGAATGATTTTCTCTCTCTCTTTAAATCACAGGTTCTCAAGAGCCTCTGTTCTGAATTGATTTCTCACACTCGATTTTAATGTCCTCCCGTAATGGATTTTTGTATTTTTTTTCTTCCTTCCTTTCTTTCTTTCTTTTGAAAATCAGCAACAAGTAGAAAGAACCCCTGTGGTTGAAATACAATATCCCTCCCAAAGAAGAGATGGGGAAGAAAAATGTTTTCCCCAACTTCAAACCCACCCCTGTGCGATGTGCCTTCTACATTTTAAGCAGGCTGAGAGCCTTTGAGGGTTGAGTCAGAGAATGCAAAATGTGACCTCTTAGTTAAAGCCAAAAGCTAAAAAAAGGGACCTTGTACATCAAATGGCTCTTACCAAAGGGTGTTTTTATGAGTGAAGTGCAAATGAAGCATAGAATAGAGCTCCTTTCCAGGATCCGAGACCCAATTTCCAAAACATGTGAACACTCTCGCGATTGATTATATTTGCTGCTTGGCTGTGGAGCTGTTGGAGTATGAAATGGGATAACTTATGTTAAGCACTCAGCACTGTGCCCAGCACATCTTGGACCCTCAATTGAAGATTATTATTCATTATTCCCATGTAGAGCTGAAATGTGAAGCAACTGGTCTCAATTACTTCTTCGACCAGAAATACAAGATTGTGTAACTCACGGCAATGAGTGCCTATAAATCTTCACCAAAAGATCCCTGGGTTAGGATCTCATTCTGAAAATGTTCTGAAAATTTGAGATCCAGTCTAGACAAAAGGGAGAAGAGTCTACAAGTGTGTTTTTTGAGTGGGAAGGAGCACCATGTCTAATATATCTGTACGAGGAATGGGTGAAGGATACCACAGAAGAGGCCTCTAAGGGGTAACACAAGAGTTGACTTCAGTGTTTTAAGGATTTGTCATACGTTTTCTTCTCTGGTAATAGAGAACTAGAGCCAGCCGGTTGAATTCCCAAAGAAATCATTCTGGCTCCGTGGAAGGACATCTTTGCTAAACACTTTGAGCTGTCAGTGAAAGGGACCCTCCTCGGAAGTGGGGGGATCGCACCTAGACACTGGAAACTTCTCAACAGGTGGACCACTGTCAGGCAGTCGTTCAACAATGTGTGGGGGGAGGGAGTTCCTCAATTGAGATGAATAACCTTAAAACCCTTCTATGTGGAGACCACGCGGGTCCTTTAATTTCTCTGCCTTAGAATCTTCCCATCCACTCTTAGAACTCTTACTGCTCTCTAGGTATGGAATTCAATAGCATGTGTTCCTTGACCCAGATCACTCCGGCTTCAGTTGTGCCCTTGGATACGAGTGTAACTAAAGCTTATTCTTCGGTTAGTATGCTCCAGGATTGGCACAAAGTGCTTTGTGTCCATTGCTCTTCTAATACTTACAGCAGCCCCATGAGTATTTACTTTTAATAGAAGGATAATGAACATATTACATTATATCAATTTCAGGTGTGCAATGTAATCCATATATATGTATATATATATATGGAAATGATCACCATAATAAGTCTAGTTAATCTCTTACCATACATAGTTGCAAATTGTTTTTTCTTGCAATGAGGACTTTTGAGACTTACTCTCTTAGCAACTTTCAAATAAGCAGTAAGGTGTGATGAACTATAGTCACCATGCTACACCATGCCGCAGCATTGCATCCCCTGGACATACTTGTTTTATAACTGGCAATTTGTACCTTTGACTTCCTTTACCCATTTTGCCACCTCTTACCCCCACCCCTTGTCTCTGGCAACTACCAGTCTGTTCTCTGTGTCTCTAAGGTTGGTCTCTATTGTTGGTTTTTTTCCCCTGGATGTCACATATCCGTGAGATCTTACGATACTTGTCTTTGATTTATTTCACTTAGCGTGATGCCCTCAAAGTATATCTAAGTTGTCGCGAGTGGAAGAACTTCGTTCTTTTTTAATGGCTGAATAGTATTTGTGCCGTGTGCCTCTCCTGTTCTTCATCCATTCTTCTGCAATTGGACACTTGGATGGCTGCCCTGTCTTGGCTGTTGTGGATAATGAGCATGGGAGTGTCGTATCTCTTTGAGATTCTCTTTTTGTTTCCTTCAGATGCATACCCAGAAGTGGGATAGTTGTACCAATTACGTTTCCACCAACAGTGCGCCAGCATTCCCTTTTTTCCACATCCTTGCCAGCACGTATCTCTTGTCTTGTTGATGACAGCCATTCTGACAGGTGTGAGGGGTGTCTCCCCGTGGTTTTGATTTGCATTTCCCTGATGGTGAGTGATGTTGGGCATCTTTTCCTGAGCCTGGTAGCCATTTGTATATCTCCTTTGGAAAAATGACTATTCCCGTTTCTAAGTCGGAGTATTATTATTATTGCTCTTAAGTCAAGTGACTTTCTTAAATGTTTTGGGTATTAGCCCCTTATCGGATAGAAAAGGTTTGCAAGGACTTTGCTCCCATTCTGTGGGTTGCCTCTTCATTTTTTTGACTGTTTTTTGTTGTTGTTGTTTTTTCTCTGCAGAAGCTTTTTAGTTTGATGGGGTCCCACTTGTTTTTTATGTGCTTTTGTTGCTTGTGCTTTTGGTGTCTATGCTCACGTTTCCATCAGAGGTATTGTAGAAATGAGTCTTGGGTAGAATGTTGAATCCAAATAACTCAGATCTCTGAGAAACCTCATATCCCAATTTAGACTCCTTATTGTATCATTCAAATTCTCTCAGTCTCTATTCAGCCATCAACTTACTGTCTTCATTGCTTTTTAAAAACAATTTGGCAAAATACATATAAAAGAAAATTTTCCATTTTAACTATTTCCAACTGTACAATTCATTGGCAGGTAAGTACATTCATATTTTTGTTCAACCATCACCACTATGGATTTCCAGATAGCGGTTTCAGAGATACCTAGTTTTACTGTCTTTTTCATCACCCCAAACAATTCCACTCCTAGTTATATACCCCAAAGAATTAAAAACAGGTTTGCAAACAGAAACTTGCACATGAATGTTATAGCAGCACTTTTCACGATAACCCAAAGGTGTAAACACCCCCCATGTCTATCGGCAGATGAATGGATAAACTTAATGTATATCCATACAGTGGAAGATTTTTTACCCCTCAAGGGATGAACTGCTCAGACCTGCCCCGACATGGATGACCCTTGAAGACATCCTCAGTGCAAAAAGTCAGACCCAAAAGGCCACATATTGTATGATTCCACTTACATGGAATATGTTCATTACTTTTTGTCATCTCTGTAAGCCGTCTGCAGTATTTTTCACATAGTTCTTTTTATTTACATTTTTTAGAGATATAAAATTTCACTGTAGTTTTTTCCTAAGTAATGAAATCTATGAAACAATGGGTTTGATATGCCAGTTCTGTTTTAAAATATACATTAAATAAATTTAATTCTAAAAATACGGTTAACCTATGCACCATCTCAGCGTACCCGTCTGTGTACCACCTGAATTATACCGATGACATTTGGGAAAACAACCTTTTGGTTCCTCTTGGCAATCAGTTCCTTCTTGAATGTGATCCACGTGGCTCCTTTCCCTAGATTTAAGCTGTCCAATATGGCGGCCACTAGCCATATGTGGCTATTTAGATCTAAATTAATTAGAATGAAAAAGATTTAAAATTCAGTTCCTTGGTCATACTGTTCACGTTTCAAGTGTGCAGTCGCCACAGGTGACAAGTGGCTCCCATCTCGGACATCACAGATAGATGACATTTCCATCCTTGGGAAAAGGTCAGTTGGCCGGTGTTGTCTGGAGTTGGCTTTTGTTGTTCTCGTTGAACTAGGGAAGCACCCTATCTCCAGATCCTGTGCTTAAGTCAGTCTCTCAGCATCCTCACTTCTCATCACTTGTTCCTGGCTGACCATTCATCCCTCAGCCAGCTCTGCAACTGACCTACTTTTTCAATGTCACCAGGGAGGGCCTGGTGCCAAACCACAGCGTGGGACCTCCTCTCGCCGCTCCCCTTCCTGTTTGCTGCTCGGCCAGCTCTGGCCTCGCGCCATCTTGCCACTCTCTCTCCCTCTCGTGCTATTGATGCGAGGATCTCCTCCCACATAGCACTTTCCAGTTTTCCTGAAGGGCCCCACTCTGCTTCACACTCCATTTTGTTTTGTTAGTCAAGTGTGAGAAGACATGGCTCCTCTCTTTTCCACACTTCTCTCTTCTCTGCTTTGTCTGTCTTGCTCTCCCTTTCCCTGGCTTTTCCTTCTCGATAACTTCTCTTCCTTCTTTTGTCCTTTTACTCTTCCTTCCACTCTCCTCACAATTATATCCCCGTAGTTGTAAATTTAAACCTTAACTATTTGGAAAGCAAATAGAAGAAAGAACTATACAAGAAAAGAGAAAAGCTCTATTCTTTCTATGATTTATACAGGAAAAAAAAAAGATTGCCAAGTCCCTCCTTGGTCTAACAGTTCTTTGCTTTTTAGGAGGTAAATACATCATTTTCTTCTCTATCAAGGAAGTGGCCTAGTGATGACAGGTGAAGATATGAATACCAGGGCAGTAGCTGGGAATGCAAAGCTGTCTTCTGGGGGCACATTTCCACACCAGAAAACCGTGGCAGGATGTGAGACATTATTATTGCTGAATTTACACAGGGCTGTCAAGTTTCATTATGAGACTGGGCAGCATTTAGACTGCTATTTAGGCCAGGACATAGTTAACTCTGTCCTGATGGTTCTGAGGTGTCGTCCAGCACGACGGGACATTTTCCACACTGCTGAGGACTCCAGCACTGGCCAGATGAAAATCTGCTCCTGTTCATTCAGCAAATGGTCACTGATCCCCTACCATATGCTGGACGCTGTGCTCAGGGTGTGGGGCATGTGGTGACAATTCAGACATGGTCTCTCCGTTCCCCAGGAGTTTAGCCTCCAGCAAAGGACATGGGCTCTGTGTGTGTGTGTGTGTGTGTGTGCGCGCGCACGCCTGTACGTGTGTGCATAAAAAACCATAATAACAATGTGGAAAGGGAGGTGCAGAGAAAGTGATGGGAGTTCTCAGGATGGAGTGAAGGCTGGAAGCTCAGTGAGCCTTTTGGGAAGAGGTGAACTTAGTTTTAGGCAGTCTGAACATGTGAATATTTAGGGGATAAAAATCTTCGTATTAGTTGAGACTTTTGTGATTTTAAGTGATAGAAAACCCACTCTCAGTGACTTCAGCAAAAATGACAGAAAAACAAACCCAGAAGGACTTATTGGCCCGTTCAGCTGCAGCGGCTGGGGTGTGCCTGTTATGTGGCATATCTGGATCCAGGCTCAAATGACGTCCTCAGATCTCTCTTTCTCACCCTCTTTTATGTTTCTGTCTGTTGTGGTTCATTGTTTCCCACCATGAGGTGGGGAAGAGCATCATCTAGGTGTGGATTCCCATACTTTCATCACCACGTCCCCTTACATCAAGGGAGACAGTTACCCCTTTAGCTGCAAGTAGTCCCAGAGAAGGAATCTGATTGGATGAGCGTGAGTCAAGTACTCACCCCTGAACCAATCACCGTGACCAGAGATGCTCCCATTGGCCAGGTAGGGGAAGACCTAAGGAAATGGAAGTAGCCAGAAACAACGAGGTATTACTGCTTTCCCAGTGGAAGGAAGTGTAGGAGCAAAAGCCAAGAAGTGGGAAATCACAAGGACATCATGAGTTGTTTGGGTTTGCTCCAATGCGGGATATGTGAGGAACAGTTTTAGGAAGTAAGGTTGAAAGTTAAATTTGGCTAAGGAGCATGGATTTTATTTCTGGACAATAGGGAGCCATTTTCAGCTTTTGAGCAGAATTTTACATAATCAGGACTGAGGCTTAGGAACATTTATCTGGCAGGTAGACTTATTATGAGTGTGGGCGATGATATATAGGGAATCTGGGGGCAGGTAAGATGTTCTGACAGTCCAGCCAGGAGCAGTGAGAGTACTGCTTAAGGTGTTCTGGTGGTAAGCAACGGAAATGATCTCTCACTGGCTTAGTTTAAACAAAAGGAGGTAATGAAGAGGGAATCATAGAAAATATGTTGGGGCTTTCCTGGGGCATCTTAAAAAAATCAGAGTAAAAGTTGAGCAGCCCAGGTTGGAAAGATCAGAAGGTGAGGCGCAGTCATTGACAAAAGAAGGTTACTCTTACCCTAAGCCAGAGGGAACAATTTCCAACCTCTGTCTCACCTGCCTGGCTTCAGATTCCTAGGAGAGAGAATCTGGTGGATCCAGCTTGGGAAGGGCATCCCCCTCACCCACCAGGCCTATTTTTTACGTCTGGAGGAAGAACAGACGTGCGGGTACATAGAGAGGAGGCCTCTCCCAAAGAAGAGGGCGTATTGCTTGTCAGTAAGCCCCGCTAGGAGGGAAGCCTGGGTTTTGCTGGAGGAAGGAACGTGAATATTCTTAAGTTGGAAGTTAGAACAGAGTTCAAGTGAACGGTCCACAGATGTGTTTTGAGTTCGAGTGTGTCTGGCTGGGATTTGTACCACTCTCAATAGATAATCTTGCACCTGGCCCATTTCACTCATGGGTTTTACCTGCCCTGTCCTAGGAAGCGTGATAGTTTGCGATTCCTCGCGAGATCTCAACTCGTTGTTTGCTCCGAAAAAAAACCCAAGTAGAAATGGAATAATGGAAGACTAACCAGTATTCTGACAGGTTGGGTCCTCCCGCTGATACTCCTATGGCATCAGGGACTTCAGCTGCAAACACATTACCACCTGTTGTAATTATTTATGTTGTCATCCTTACTTCCTGATGATGATGATGATTTGTTTCTCCCTAAACTCTGAGGGACTTTGGAGAAAGAACCCCAAGTTTTTTACTTACCATCTTACCTCCTGAACGCTGCTGGCATATAGTAGGTGTTTGAACTGACGTGTTTGCTAAGAAATGGATTTGAAGCATTTCAGTAGATGTGCTTTGGAGGTATTGCTCTGAATTCGTGATCCGTAATTTATGGTCCAGGTTTTAACACTGAATGTGCCATGCCCCAGGAAACCCCTCCGTGCTGGGAAAACTGGGATAGCTCTTCATTACTTATGGAAGTTGGTCTAGAAATGTGTTAAACATAGGCCCTCATCACACTCTTAGCAGTCCTGACGTGAGAGTTTTCAGTTACACGTTGTGGTTCCTGTACACTGAATGTTGGTGCCTCCCTAAAACCAGAGGCCGAAACTCTTAATTCCCAGTGTGAAGTTGTTTTGCGGTGGGGTCTTTGGGAGGTAATTAGGGTCAGACTTCCTCTGATGGGATTAGATGCCCTTATAAGAAAATGGAAGAGAGACCAGAGTGTGCTCTCTCTCCCTGCCATGTGAGGACATGGTGAGGAGAGGCCATGTGTAAACCAGGAAGCAGGCTCTCATCGGATGCCAAATCTGCCAGGGCTCCATCTTGGATTTCCAACCTCCAGAGCTGTGAGAAACATATTCTCATCGTTTAAGCCACGCGGCCCGTGGTAATTTGTTACAGCAGGATGAATAGCCTAAGACAGTGGTGTTACCCCCATTTGATAGGGGACTGAGCTGAATCTCAGAGGCCTTGCTTATGGGGATAGTGCCAATAATGGTGGGTTTAAAACTCAGCCCCACCTCGTCCATCGTACAGCTGCTCTTCTGTCTACCTGGCAGTGTTCTCAGCGTGCAGAGTCCTGAGTTATGAATTCTTGTCTTCAAGAAGGTTATACTCTAGCAGAGGTGGTAAAGTCATATGGGTTCTGATGAACACCAGGCTGGGAATCTCCCTCCACCTCATATTCATCAAAGAATTATCTTCTATTTTTCTAGAAGGTAGTAGTATAGGGCTGTATTAGCTGGGGTCCTCCAGAGAAGCAGAATCAAGATGCTATAAAGTAAGAGGTTTATTATGAGGGACTGGCTCACGTGATTATGGGGCTGAGAGGTCCCATGATCTGCTGTGTGCAAGCTGGAAGCCCCGGAAAGCCAGTGGCATGGTTTGTGGTTCCAGTCCAAGTCCAGAAACCTGAGAAGCCCGTGCATAGATCCATGAAGGCAGGTGAAAGTGCATGTCTGAGCTTGAGCAAAAGAGCACATTCCCCTTCCTCTGCCTTTTTGTTCAATTCAGATTCTCCACAGACAAGATGGTGCCCCCCCACATTGGTGAGGGCGGTCTTCTCTACTTACCCTACGGACTCAAGTGCTAGCCTCTTCCAGAGACATCCTTCCTGCCCCATTCATAAGTAGTGTTTTACCTGCTATCTGGGCATCCCTTAGCCCAGTGCATAAAATAAACCATCAGAAAGGTCTTCAGAAAGAGGTGTCTTTAAAAAATTCACCCCAAGTGACATACATAACGGAGGTCCTGTCAGAGGGGAGCACAGCACATGAACAGTTGGGGTTGAGAGCTGAGAGAGGATGTATCTCATTTGGAGGTGTCAGGGCTGCCTTTCTCAGGGAGACATTATTTGAGATGGTCTTGAAGGATGGCCAATGAACATGGCGGAGGGGACGAGAAGGAATTATAGTCACTGAATATTGTGTGGACAAAGGCATGTGGTCTGGCTTATTGTCCCCACTCGGTCCTGGATTTGGTGTTCGGTTTGGAAAACATGGTCCTGAGGTGAAGATTAATGCTCTGCTTTGCAAATCGAGTCAATGACCGTGAGCACGCTGTGCCCGACAGCATGGTGCTAGATAACACGTCTGGCTGAAGCCAAGACCTGGTCTCCGCTTCTGTTGAGACTAAATGTGAGAATGTGAAATTTGTAGGGAACGGTCAGGGATAAAGTAGTGCTAAGGGTATAGCATGAGGTGTGGGTTAACGTGAACTAAGAAAAGGAAAGATTATCAGGAAAGGCCAAATGGGAGAAATGGAGCTCGATGCTCAGCCCTCCCCTCCCCTGAGAAGTATTGGGTTTAGATTGAAGATAATGGGGAAGGAAGACACTGTGAGTGAGAGGAACAGCATATACTAAGAGATGGGGGGTAGCACCAGATGCGTCGTGTACTGGGAGGGGAATCAGGAGAGAGGATCAAATACTGCAGAGCTAGGAAGGAAACAAACATACAGTACAATGTCTGCTTTTTTCAGAGCGGGTTAACTGAGATGCAGAGAGGCCAAGTGGGAGCTGGTGCAGCTTAACTCAAAGGCTTTGGACTGTATTTTGGTTCACATAGTCACTCTAGCACTTAACCCAGACAGGATCAATTTTGTTTTCGAGCGACAGAAAGCCCAAAACATAAAATTGTAAACGAAGTCCAAAGGTAAGGGCTTGTGTGGTGTTGCGTGGTGTCAGGGACCTGGGCTTCTCTGCCTTGTGGCTTTGCCACCCCTCGCCAGTGGTTTCCACCTCACAGTCCAGACCGGCTACTAGTGCTCCTGCCATCATGTCTGCATTGCAGCCAGCAGGACGGAGGAAGAAGCAAAGAAAGGCACGCCCCTTCTGTACATGATACCTCTTACACGTTATAAATATCACACTTCCTCCCTTGCTTTTGGCCAGAACATAGCCACATGGTCATGCTTAGCTACCCACAGGGCTGGAAAGTGTAAACTTGATTATAGAAGGCTATGTGCATGGCTAAAAATTGGGTTTCCGATTACTAAAGCAGAAGCGGAGAGAGATACTGAAGAACAACCAGAAGTGTCTGACATCCTGTGTAGCCTTTGGCACCATCACAAAACCCTCTGTGCCTCTGCTCTTTCTCTGAAAATGGGATAATCCACACCTAGTTCTTAGGGTAAAAATTCAGGTAGCATATGGAAAGTATCTGGTCCAACATTTAGCACCTGTTCAGTGCTAAATATGTTTTCGTCCCTTCATCCCCCTTTTGAAGGCTGTTGTTATTACTCACATATCCGGGGAGGGGGAGCAAGATCTCGGCCTGCGGCCAGGGTCTTCGTGTGCTGCAGTGTCGAGGAGCAGCTCCTTAATTGTTTCCTGGCTTGTAGGTTTCATTGATTGATAGGAGCAGTAGAATGCTTTTCCCATAATAGTGTATAAGGGAGTGCAGAGCGTTAGTGATTCACGCAGAGGCGGGGCTATAGCGGCCCATGGGCTTCCCCCTCACCCCCGACCTTTCTCCTCTGCCTTCCAGTTCCCTCATCGGGTCACCCCAGGGACCCACTGAGCACTAGCAGACGCCCACTGGACAGATAGATAAAGGAGGGCTCATTGTCAGGGAGTGAGAAAATATGACAGAACCAGGGCCTTTCGTTCCCTCAGTAAGTAGGTAATGAGCATCTGCTTTATGCCAGGAACGGTTCCCGGCTCTGGAATGGGGTGCAGCTGAGAACAAGAGACAAATGCCCTGTCCTTGTGGGGCCTGTATTCCCGGGTGAGGGGTACCCAGAAATTCTTGGATACAATCACAGTTTGAATTGATTCGCATCATCTCATTCTGCATAGTGTGTGGGGGGCGGGATGTTGGGGACGGTGAGGGGGCCACTTCCGTGTACATCTGCCCGTTTAAGATCCTGAAGAGCTGGGTTGCGTAGACACAGGTGGTCAAGTGAGCTCATGGAAACTGCTTGTCCCATGACCTGGTTTTGTTCCCTACACCCCCTTTGGCTTTCTTGGAATAGGTGCTCATCACACAGGACGGCTTCATGAGCCCCCGGGCCAGCCGGTTCCAAATGGTAAGGTGAGGCAGAACCATTAGAGGTTAATGGTGATATGTTTGGTGCTACTCCAGTGGTGGTATAAAGTACTACCCAGAATTTCACAAATTTCCAGAACCCGCACCAGGTTACTGAGAGAACCACACATACAAGGAGCAAGAGCACACGTGGGATGCTGAGAACCACTTTATTCATGGACCCTCGGGGCTTCTGACAACTCCTGACAAAATATAATTAGGGCATGCTTCTTCAATCCTGCTCTGTATGTCCCGCTCCCAATGGAAACCTTGGCCGAATGGTTCAGGGATGCTCTCTGGCAATGGGTACGGGAGAGTGGTCCTATTCACAGAGAAAGCTTGGCCCTAACTTACTACGATTTTAGACTTCAAGGTTGTATTACAAAAGACAGCATGTGGGGCTAGTCCCCAGAAAGCCACCTTCGGCTCAGATGTGCCCACCAAATAGAGATGGGGAGCCCAGGCGATGTGAAGGGAAGGCTGGCAGCTGGCTCATTGTCCTTGCACCGTAGCCTGGCCTGGGGGCACTGTGGGCTCTGAACAATCAGACTCCTGGTTCCTGGGGGTAGGGGCCCATGGGAGCGCATCGCCTCCCTTGGAGGACTGGGATTAGCAACCAAAATAGCCCTCCAGGGTCTGAAAGATGAAAGCCATTTAATCTCAGATTTTCAGAGGAGAAAAGATGACCATGTGAAACCGTGACAACTCCTATTACTCCTGCCCCCATCACTTATTACGTGCCAAACACTCTGCTGGCCACAGCGCACATCTTACCTTATTACGTGCCATCTAAGTTCGTCCCTGTAATTGCACAGTGGCATGGCTGTTACAACCGCGCTGTTACAGAAGGGGAGACAGGTGCTCTGAGAATGTAGGAGACTTACCTGTGATTGAAAGCAACAGCACAGCATTCTAACTCAGGCTGCTTCCAAACGAAACAGTTGTCTCACAGACTCGCCTCGGTCAGGCTGTGGCATGGGACATGAGCCTTGAATGAACGACGTCCTGAAGGCCTGTGTCTGCCCATTCATTCATTCTTTTACCCAACACATACTTTTTTTTTAAAATGTTTTTTTATTTTATTATGTTAGTCACCATAGAGTACATCCCTGGTTTCTGATGTAAAGTTCGATGATTCATTAGTTGCATATAACACCCAGTGCTCCATGCAATACGTGCCCTCCTTACTACCCATCACCGGCCTATCCCATTCCCCCACCCCCTCCCCTCTGAAGCCCTCAGTTTGTTTCTCAGAGTCCATAGTCTCTCATGCTTCATTCCCCCTTCTGATTACCCCCCTTTCTTTATCCCTTTCTTCCCCTACCGATCTTCCTAGTTCTTATATTCCATAGATGAGAGAAATCATATGATAATTGTTTTTCTCTGCTTGACTTATTTCACTTAGCATTATCTCCTCCAGTGCCGTCCATGTTGCAGCAAATGTTGAGAACTCGTTCTTTCTGATAGCTGAGTAATATTCCATTGTATATATGGACCACAGCTTCTTAATCCAGTCATGTGTTGAAGGGCATCTCGGCTCCCTCCATGATTTAGCTATTGTGGACAATGCTGCTATGAACATTGGGGTGCATATGGCCCTTCTCTTTACTACGTCTGTATCTTTGGGGTAAATACCCAGTAGTGCAATGGCTGGGTCATAGGGTACCTCAATTTTTAACTTTTTAAGGGACCTCCACACTGTTTTCCAGAGTGGCTGCACCAACCTGCATTCCCACCAACAGTGTAGGAGGGATCCCCTTTCTCCACATCCTCTCCAGCAATTGCTGTTTCCTGTCTTGTTAATTTTTGCCATTCTAACTGGCATAAGGTGGTATCTTAGTGGGGTTTTGATTTGAATTTCCCTGATGGCTAATGATTTTGAACACTTTTTCATGCCAACATGTACTTTTAAGCTCATGCTGCAAGCTACACTCTTCTAGGTGTTTTAGAAGCTCAGTGATCAAGACTAAGATGTCTGCCTTTAGGGAACTTACCATCTCCTGTTCTAATTTTTAAAAATTCATTGTTGCCCAGTCAAGGCAAGTGACATTATTATTTTTGTAATGGGCCACAAGAGAATTTGAGTTGAAAGAGTAAATGCTTCCTGTTTTGTTTTGTTTTTTAAGATAGGTTTTTTTTTTTTTTTTTTGGTCCCCTTCTTGTTCTTTATGCTCTGGTTTCTGAGCCCGTTCTGGGTGCTGCTGGCTTATACTATGGCAATCTGTGTGTTGGAGTGATTGCATGTCTGTCCTGACATTTAAGTCTTAGCTCTGCGGTCATGCCTTTGGTAATTGTTCAGGGGAAATGGGAAAGCACCAATGAGCCTGTGAAATCGAGCTCCAGGGCAAAGAGGGGAATAGGGTCGTCTGGAGGCTTGCTGGAATGAAGCAGTGCACGCGTGCGTTCGGGGAAGGGCCCGTGCACGGCTTGGGAGTGGGTGGAGGCACCACGCGTGTGGCCTAGAGAGGGCAGAGGGTTGATGCCCATTCAGGGAACGGTTCATGGAAGATGGGGGGGCGGCGCTCAGACACGCATCACAGTTGGAGGGATTCTAAACCACCACGAGAATGCTGCAGAGAGCAAAAAAAATGTTTTCAAAGAATGAGAATGTCCCGAGGAGGGAAAAGAAGCTTAAGAGAACAGGCACTGTTTTCAGAAACATGTAAATTATATGACAGACGAGGGTGACACCCAAAAGCAGTTCGAGGAAGCATTTCAGGCAGAGTGTGATTTGGGGGATAAACCCCCCCCCGCGGGGGGGGGGGATGTGGGAAATGGCGAAGCAGATGGGAAATTAACCAAAAATCGAGAAACATTAAATGGGTTATAGTGGCACTTGTGAGACAGTAAGAGAATTAGTCTGAAGGGAAATGGTGAATAATAAATATGTCTCGAGAACATTTCAGATAATCAGATTTTGGAAGTTAAAGGAGACTTATGACCATGAAGACAAAAGAGAGAAAATAGAAATGAGAAGGAATGAGACATTTTAAGTGAGAGTTCAAGGATCTTCGGCAACCCGTATATGGTTGGCTTTTGACAGGAGGACAGAGGGACCCCCGTTCACAGCCATGAGAAGCATGGCCTTAAAAAGACCAGATTGCATCTGGGGTGGGGTGTTAGAAAATATGACAGGGTGGAAAAGTAGTTTAAAAAATAGTGCATAGGAAATGTCTGTAAATCTTAGCTACTATTTATTAGGTGACAGCCATAAACCAGGCATAGTGCTGGGCATTTTAAGGGCACCGTCCCTAATGCTACCCCTAAACCCAGGAGTTAGATAACGCTGAGCTGAAACCACATGAGACTGTCTTGGCTAATTCACATGGTTGAACCTGATCCATTTTTTACAAGGAAAGAAATGAAGGCTCAGAGAATTTTAAATACATTGCCCAACATGACACAGTTGGGAGGACAGAGCCAGGCTTTTGGTCCCTGTTCTGTTGTCCAACAATTTAGAAATAGCAATTCATTGTTTTACTCATCAGCCCCAGCTATGTGCCAGGCACTGTGTTTGGCACTAGAAATATGATACTGAAGGCGGAACAGGTCCCTGCCGTCATGATGCATACTGTCTACTGGTTAAAAAAAAAAAAAACCCAAAACCAACAACGGTCTAGAAGAGCTATCCAGTAGCAGTAGAACGCAAGCCTCGTATAATCGTAAACTTTCTGGCAGCACATTGAACAAGTAAAAAGAAGCAGATGATATTAATTTTAATAGTATGTCTTATTTTACCCGAGATGTCTAAAATATTTCAACACGAAATCAATATAAAATGATTCATGAGATCTTTTTACATGATTTTTTTTCTGCAGAGTCTCCAGATCCGGTGTGTATTCTGCCCTTATGTCACGTCTCTATCCAGACTCCCCACGCTGCAGGTGCTCACTAGCCACGGGCATTGGTGCCTATTATACTAGACCAGGCAGGTCTGGAGAGAACTTGAGAATTCAGCCCTAATTTCCTGGCAGTCATAATATAGGAAAAATGGCCTCTCTGTTTTTCAGTGTTCTTTCTGATCCCCTCACGTCACCCATTCATAGGGCACAGAATGCAAACAGTAGACAAGTGTTTCTTTCATCTGGACTTAGCGTCATACACCTAAGTAGATACCAGAGGAAACTTGTACGTGTGTATGTCACATAATTTGCATATTTTCTAGTTTAGTGTTGTGTATGTCACGGACCGTAAAAAACAAAACAAAACAAACAAACAAAAACAACCCAACTACTTGGCTTTGCCATCAGTGATTGATGATAACACAGAAGTGGACCCTCTGCAAACCCCCCGGCACCCCCACCCGGCTATACTTTGCCAGCATGCTTTCCTGTGTTTATTGCTCCTGATGGAAATATTGACGATGTAATTTGAAGCTTAGCAGCTGCCGGAAGTCCTAATATTTCATCTGGTCACTAAAAGTTTATAATCCATTTTTGAGAGATAAACAAAACAGGGATAAGATTTTACTGTTTAATACAAGTACCCAGCAGGTGTTAATCGGGACCAAGCAATGGGGTGTGTAATGGGATTTTCCTAGGTAAAGAATTTTGCTCTGGAGCTAGTTTAAATGGGAAGAAAGTCTGAGAAAATATGGATCGTCTTTCCTAGAAATTAGGTGGGGGAATTGAAGGTAATAGGTGCTTGCATCCTGCCAACTTCGTAATGAAATTACTGTTCAGCAAAAAATTCTGTTAGTGGGTCCCCCCCCACCCCGTACACAGCCAAGGGACTGAAGACTGTTAATTTAAAAAAAAAAAAAAAGGAAAAACAATAAAACAATATTAATGTTGAGTATACAGACTCATCGGTCCAGAATATTGAATCTTAAAGGAACACGGAAAACTAGGGAGCATGAGAACGTCTGTATAGTGGTTTCCATGTAATCCAGAGAGGTGTGATCCATTTAAATCATCACTCGGATCATTCCATCTGATTTCAGCACAAGATGGGAGAAAAGGGAATGAGTAGAGGAAGTAGAGATGGGGAATTAAAGAATTAAATTAAAGAAGAGGGAGGTTTGAGTAAATTCAGCTGGCAAATCAAAAGATCTGCATGCTCAGTAGTACACGCTAGTCCTTTGATTCAAATGATGACTGTGCTGTTCCAGTCGCACCTTGTGAAACCCCGCGAATGGTTCCCGCCAGGGCCGCACGTCTAGGTCAAAACCAAAGCATTTGCTCTCTGGTCTGCCTTTTCTAAAACAACAAGAAACTGGACATTTCTGAACCTCTTGATAATTGACTGGAATTTTCAGTTCATCCACCTTTGGGTCATTGGGTCGATCCATCCTGAGCTCCGTCCATTCCAAAGTGTCGGACACATCAAAACCTGGCTTGGTAGCTAATTTGGTTCAACAGCATCAACCAGAATAATAAATTAAAAACCTCTAAGTTTGGGGCAGCAAATACGGAGACTTGATAACTAATTTCCTTCCAGCTCCAGTAAAGACCCCTCACTGGTGGTCTTGGTCTGCAGTGCTTATGTCAACATCCATGAACAGTCTTCAGTCCTGTTCTATGGTGCTGTGCCGTTGGCTTGGTAGTTTCCTCCCTGCAGTATGTTGCCACCCCTCACCCCTCGCCATTCGCCCGGCCAGCCCTTGCTCTTCCTTCCACTTTATTTCCTGATGCCAGCTCTGCCTCTGCAATAGAACCAGCCACTCGATTCCTTATGCTCTTCACCAGCCTAATTAGTACGTAACTCGAATTTTACACTTGGTATTCTTGACTGCAGTTATGTATTGCAGAAATATGTTTGTTTACTTTATCTTTTTTCCTACCACAGTTCTTGGCACAGGTCATGCCATGTAGTAGGTATGCAAATATGTCTATTGGGTGGGTGGGTGGATGGATGGACAGAAGGATGGACAGATGGATGTAGACATAGATGGATGGCACTTCTGGTGATGATCTTTTAACATACTCAACCACCAGACATGAACTTCAGCCCTACAGTGTGCCAGACAATGTAATAGGGCTAAAAATAACCATGGGGAACAAAATCAAAAGTCAACTGGAAAAATATAAACCACTTAATTTAGACCCACCCCTAATTAATGAAGGGTTTTAGCCATAAACAAAAATGAAGTGCAAATCTGTGCATCGTTCCTTTATTTAAAACCTTTCATGGACCTCCCCAGCCTTCTGAACAAACCCCAAGTGCTTTAGGGTGGCATTCAAGGTCCTTTAGGATCTGGCTTCAGGGATCCTCTCCAGAGAAATCCCACTGCCCCTTAGCTTATTAAGCTAGTTCCTGTTTTCCCCGCATGTGTCACGCTGCCAGCCTTTGCTGACTCTTCTTTTCTCAAGGTGATGCCTTTGCTCCAAATTCTTTTCTCCTTCTCCTCTTTTTTTTTTTTAAGTAGGATTCATGGTCAGCACTGAACCCAAAGCGGGGCTTGAACTCATGACCCTGAGATCAAGACCCGAGCTGAGATCAACAGTTGGATGCTTAACCGACAAAGCCACCCAGGTGCCCCTCTCCCACTTCTTCTTAACTCTTTCACTCTTCAAGATTCCAGGAAGCCCCTTCCCAGTCCCTTAGGTTGAGTGAGGGGCCTTCCTCTGCACTCACTTCTCCCACTCACTGTGCCTTCCTGCATGAGCGGCGTTCTCCGTGCTGGCATTGTTTACGTGCCTGTGTTACTGGGTGGTGAACATGTGGGGAGGAGGCTGGACAGGCACTGTGGGTTTTATTTCCATATCTAGGACTCCCCATAGGGCCTGACACATAATAGACATGAGCAAATAGTTGGAGAATCAACAATATATCCTACTAGGAAATCATCACAGATACCTCACGTGCACCAAATAGAAGAGTGATTACTCTTTGTTCCTTCTAGAATTGCTGTGGTTTATTTTTTCTGTTTTAACAGACACTATCTGCAGAACACAAAGATACACAAAAGAAAATACAAGGTACCTATAATCTCTCTATGCATAGACAAACCCTGTTTTATCCTCTTCTGCTTGTTTAATATGAAAGAGTGAGCATTTTCTCCTCTCCATTAATTTGTCATCAAAAAAATGATTTTTAAAAACCCAAATAGTTCATTGAGTGGATACACAATATTTGGTCTTTGCCTTTTCCCCACTTTCTTTATCTTGTCCTGGGAGACCTGATTCTCCCTCCACACAACACAGCCTGCGCTGTGTGGCCCAGGGGCAGACATGTGACCAGTTAGGACAGTGTCTCGTTTTTGAATTTTGTATACTCTATTTCTCCTTAATATTTTACTTCTTCAGCTGCTTTTGGAGTTAAAGCAGTATAAAGCAAGAAAATGCCACGGTCTCGAGATACCCTGTCTCTCTGGGCATCTCCGAATATTTGAACCCACCGTACTCCATTAATTGAGTATCTGTTAAGCAGTATGTTCCCTTGGAAGTCTGCAACAGTATCACCTTTTTCTCAAGCTACAAGGGGATGTGGACTCCTGGGGATCCACACACCCAAACCCTGGGACATGAGCTCCGCCTTGTCTCCTTCCCCGTCCGCATCCAGCCTGCCTACAGGCAAGGTGGCTTTTAATAGTGGTGGAGGTAAGATGAGCATAAGGCAGACAGACGTCCGGTGCAATGAAAGTGCTAGGACAGTGGTTGACCACGCGGATATTATATAAGGCAGATGCTGAGGCGTTGTCCTTGTTGCTTCTCTCTCCCCAACCTTCGTCACTGAATACCTGCTAAATATTCTCCCCTTGGTCCTATTTGTGGCAACTCACACTCCTCCTCCTCCTCCTCTGTTGGGGCCACAACAGAGCCAAAGCCAACATCAGCTCTGACCTGGATAATAAGCACACTGTACCTGCCTGTACCCACTCCGGTCCCCTCCAACCCATTCTCTACACAGCCTTCAAGTCATATTCTACAAGAGATGTCTGACTGTATCACCTCCTTGATTAAAACCTTCAGTGTCTATTAGCCATTTTTATGTCTTCTTTGGAGAAGTGTCTGTTCATGTCTTCTGCCCATTTTTTGACTGTATTATTTGTTTTTTAGGTGTTGAGTTTGAGAAGTTCTTCATAGATCTTAGATACCAACCCTTTATCTGTAGTGTCATTTGCAAATACCTTCTCCCATTCCATGGGCTGCCTCTTAGTTTTGTTGACTGTTTCTTTTGCTCTGCAGAAGCTTTTTATCTTGATGAAGTCCCACAAGTTTATTTTTGCTTTTGTTTCCCTTGCCTTTGGAGACGGGTCTTGAAAGAAGTTGCTGTGGCTGATGTCAGAGAGGTTACTGCCTATGTTCTCCTCTAGGATTTTGATGGACCCCTGTCTCACATTGAGGTCTTTCATCCATTTTGAGTTTATCTTTGTGTATGGTGTGAGAGAGTTGTCAACATCACTAGCCATCAGGCAAATACAAACCAAAACCACAATGAGATACCTCTTTATACCAGTTAGAATGGCAAAAATTAACAAAACAGGAGACAACAAATGTTGGTGAGGATGTGGAGAAAGGGGAACCCTTTCACTGTTGCTGGGAATGCAAGCTGGTACAGCCACTCTGGAAAACATTATGGAGATTCCTCAAGATGTTAAAAATAGAGCTACCCTATGACCCAGCAATTGCACTACTGGGTATTTACCCCAAAGATACAGCTGTAATGAAAAGAAGGGGCACATGCACCCCAATGTTCATAGCAGCGATGGCCACAATAGCCAAATTGTGGAAGGAGCTGAGATGCCCTTCGACAGATGAATGGATAAAGAAGATGTGGTCCGTATATACAATGGAATATGACTCAGCCATCAGAAAGGATGAATACCCACCATGTGCATTAACATGATTGGAACTGGAGGGGGTTATGCTAAGTGAAATAAGTCAAGCAGACAAAGACAGTCATCATATGGTTTCACTCATATGTGGAACATAAGGAATAGTGTGGAGGACCATAGGGGAAGGGAGGGAAAACTGAAGGGGGAGAAATCAGAGAGGGAGACGAACCATGAGAGACTATAGACTCTGGGAAACAATCTGAGGGTTTCAGAGGGCTCAAGGGCTAGGAGAATTGGGTAGCCAGGTGATGGGTATTAAGGAGGGCACATGTTGTGATGAGCACTGGGTGTTATACCCAACTAATGAATCATTGAACAGAACATCAAAAACTAATGATGTACTGTACAGTGGCTAACTGAATATCAACAACAACAACAACAAAACTTTCAGTGTGTTCCTACTGTTTTAAGGCAAAGACAAAACTCTTTAACATGGCCTGAAAAGCTTTGCACTATCTCCCCTATTCACCTTCTCAGCCACACCACATCCCACATTCTTCTGTCTCTCTCTGCTTTGGTCTCACTGGCTTGCAGTTTGTGTGTACTGCCAGAGGGCCTTTGCACGTGCTGCGCTTTATGCCTAGAGTTTGCTTATGTCTTTTTTTTCTTTAACCTAGTTAATGCTGACTCATCCTTCCAGTGAAGCTGCATTTCCTCATGGAAGCCTTGCCTGACCCCTCTTTCACTTCCACATAGCAAACCCACCTCACTATTATAACATTTGTCATAGATCTGTAATTAATTAATGCCTATCCTCCCCTTTAGACTATAAGCTTCATGAGGAGAGGGATCATATCTGTTTCCTCATTTATCCTCAGCCAAGTAGCTGAGTCCTGGCACGTAGCAAGTGTTTAATAAGTATTAATGGGATGAGTAATGAATAGATGGGATACCATTTCTTTGAAGTTGCATACCATATGGTTAACGAGCCAGCAGCTGCCTTTAGGGAAGCTTGTTAAAACATCATAGAACATGCTTTAGAGTGTGTCAGGATAGAAAGGTTCCATCCCATGTGCTAATGACAGTCAATTACTCACATCTATATAGGATGGGGGATTCTGAGAGTGACTACAGCTCGTGGGAATGGGCGCCTGGCCAGTTAGCAGTGTCTGCATGGGTACTAATACTTCCACAGATAGAGGCCACTTGTCACGGGTGGTGATGGCCATGTAAGTCTCCACCTTCCGAGTGTTACACAGACGGTGCTGTCCACTCATCGGACCTCTTTCCTTCCTCCCTAAGAACTTGTCTTTCTCTCTTCCTCTCTCTAGATTTATGGTCAATGTGACATGGGATGGCAAAGACTTGTCCTTCACTGAGGAAGGCTATCAGGTGCACCCCAGGCTGGTGGTGATTGTGCTGAACAAGGACCGAGAATGGGAAAAGGTGAGCATCCTTCTGCATGTTGAATGCAGTGCGGGGACGGGCGGAATGAAAACACAGGCAACGGAAGGGCTCGACTTACTCCTTTTCCCGACACATTTCCTGCTGGCTACTCCAGATCTCAACCCACGACCAGGAGTAGACTTTTCTGGGAACGAGGTGGACAAAATGTCGCAAGGTGTAGCTGGAATGCTCTCTCTGGGTGAACTGTGACCATTGTGTGCTGTTCTTTATGTGAACTTCTCTAGTCTCATTAGGAAGGGTTCTTGAAGGACTTAGGATAAATAAAGACTAAAGCTTGGCTCACATTGTTGCAATAACAAATGTTTACTACATCGCAGCAATCACGCAGTTTGCCTAAACCCCATGTTAAATACCATATTTACTACACATTTTGTCATATAGATGAACCTCTGTATTTTCATTTACATGGGCTTTTACTTTAAATCAGCTCATTTCCAGGACTTAAGCTATCAGTTCTGTAAATCACAGATTGGAGAGGGAGGTTCTATTTCTTGTAAAGCGCATCCTCTAGTACATACATATTAACTATTAAAAGATATAAAGCATAACTCTGCAGGGGGAAAAATCATCACATGTCCCACTCAAGCCGTGTCCTGAGTCAGACACGGAAGATGTCATGGGGGGATTTACAAATGACCCCACTCGAACGATGCCAATTTCTGCCCCACTTGCCCTCTCTCCCACCAAATCCCAAATTACTCACCACAGAATCACATAAAGAGCAGAACGAAAGATATCGAACGAAGCCTGGGTCATTATCTTGTCTTTCTTGACAAGCAAGGCATGGCTTCTAAACTGCCTCAAGCAGTTTGAGATTTCTCTTCACTTTGCACATCAGATGGAGGCTTGAGAGATCCTAGGTGGAGGAAGATGCAGGATGTGGTGTGGGAGCCGTACTATAATGAACTAAGATCAGAAGAAAGTACTGCGCAAACAGGAACATTGACTTTGGGGGATCCGTGATGGATTCCTAGAAGGGAAGATGAAGAGAAAGCTTTGGAAGACTTGGGCTGCTACCCCCAACAGCTACAAAAGAAAAACTTTCCTTCAAGCGTACTTAAAAGTCACCCAAGTAGACTGCGTCCTGGAGCATAAAACAAGTCTCGATATATTTCGAAGGACTGAAATAATGTAGAATGCATTCTTTGACCACACAGTGTTAAAATAAAAGTTGATAATAAAAATAGATTGAGAGAATCCCCAACGTGTTTGGAAATTAGATAATACCTCTGAATAGCCCATGGGTCAGAGAAGAAATCGAAGGACGTTAGAAAATATTTTGAATGAAATGACAATGAAAACACAGCGTACCAAATTTGAAGAATGAAGTGGAAGATGTACTAAGGGGGAAGTTTATAGCTTTAAATGCTTATTATTAAAAAAACAAGGAAAGTGTAAAGTCAGTGATGTAAGCTTCTACATTGAGAAGCTAGAAAAAGAAGAGCAAAGTAAACCCAAATGAAATGGAAGGAAGAAAATCACAAATATAAGAGTAAAAATCAAAGTAGAACACAAAATATAGAGAAAATCAACAAAGCCAAAAGGTAGTTCTTTGAAA
Source organism: Ursus arctos (assembly GCF_023065955.2). Classification (NCBI taxonomy): domain Eukaryota; kingdom Metazoa; phylum Chordata; class Mammalia; order Carnivora; family Ursidae; genus Ursus; species Ursus arctos. The sequence continues at coordinate 73,443,819 of NW_026622874.1, read as the reverse complement.
AGATTAATGAGATTTGTAATTTCTAGCAAGAGTGATCACACAAAACAGAGAAAACACAAATACTAATAAAATACTAAAAATGCAAGAGGGAGTATCACCACGGACATTACAGGTCCTGCAGACATTAAAATGATTTAAAAATTATAAATAATGTATGCCAACAAATTGCACAATGTAGATAAAATGGGTATGTTTTTTGAAGAAAAAACAACCCACAAATTTCCAAAACTGACCTAAAAAAGAAATAGTCTGAAGTCTCTAAGTTTCTAAGCTCTAAACTTGCTAAGAAATTGAATTTATAACTAAAATCTTCCCCATTTCAAAACCAAGAAAAACTCCTGACCTAAATGGCTTGGCTGTGAATTCCATCAGACATTTTAAAAAGAAATGACACCGGGGCGCCTGGGTGGCTCAGTCGTTAAGCATCTGCCTTCGGCTCAGGGCGTGATCCCAGAGTCCTGGGATCAAGCCCCACATCAGGCTCCTCCGCTGGGAGCCTACATCTCCCTCTCCAACTCCCCCTGCCTGTGTTCCCTCTCTCGCTGGCTGTCTCTCTCTCTCCGTCAAATAAATAAATAAAATCTTTTAAAAAAATAAAAAAGAAAAAAAAAGAAAAATAACACCAATCAACACAGTGTTTCAATATATTAGTAATCATAATCCAGCAATATAGTAAAAAAATAATACATCACGGATAAATGGTGTTTATCCTAGGGATGCAAGATTGGCTTAACATTCAAAAAATAAATCAGTGTAACTTACCATATCAATATAATAAAGGAGAAAATTGTATGGTCATCTCAATAGATGCAGAAAAAGCATTTGTCAAAATCCAATATATCCATTCATGATAAAGGAAGGAGATTTCTCAATCTGATAAAGGTTGTCTATGAAAATCGTATGACTGACATCTCATATAGTGATGAAATGGTGAAATAAATCCACAAATGTGCATTCAGTTGCTTTTTGATGAATAATTATGACAGTGGGGGAAAGGAAAGTCTTTTTTTTTTTTTTAAGATTTATTTATTTATTTTAGACAGAGAGCTTGGGCATGAGTGGGGGGAGGGATTCAGGAAGAGAGAGAGCTCAAGCAGACTCCACACTGAGTGTGGAGCCCTATGCAGGGCTTGATCTCACAACCCCATGATCACGACCTGAGCCAAAATCAAGAGTTGGACACAACTGACTAAGCCACCCAAGTGCCCTGAAAGGAAAGTCTTTCTAATAAATGTCGCTCGATCAACCAGATATCCATATAGAAGAAAAATACCTTGACCCATAGCTCACATTATACATAAAAAGTACTTAAATTTCAGACCTAAATAAAAGCTAAAACTGTAAACTTTTCAGAAGAAAATTTAGGAGGATACTGCTGTGATCCGAGAAAGCAGAATGCAAAAGGCATTTAGTGTACAATAAAAATAAGAAACTGGGGGCCTGGGTAGCTCAGTCAGTTAAGTGTTTGCCTTTGGCTCAAGTCATGATCTGAAGATCCTGAGATTGAGCCCCACATTGGGCTGTCTGCTCAGAGGGGAGTGTGCTTCTCCCTCTCCATCCTCTCTCTCTCTCTCTCTCTCACACACACACACAGGCACATATGCGTGCTCTCTCTCTCTCTAAAATAAAATCTTTTAAATAAATAAATAGATGGGACTCCATAAAAATTTTAAAAATTAAAAATTTTTCTCATTACAGACACTGTTAGAAAATGAATAAGGCAAGCCATAGATAGGGGAAAAAATATTTACTCTCTATGTACATCCCACAGAGCTCATATCCAGAATATATAAAGAACTCCTACAAATCAAAAATTAAAAAAAAAAGCACACAAAAGTGGAAATCAAGTTACACGCTTGATAAAATGTTACTCATGCTTGAAAGTATGTTACTCAGATGGCCACTAAGTAAGTGAAAACATGCTTACCATCGTTGACCATCAGAGACATGCAAACTAAAACTGTAATGATGTATCACTTCACACCAACTGAAGGGCTAAAATGAAAAAGACTGACGATACCAAGTGCTGGTAAGGTTACAGAGCAACTGAATCTCTTCTATACCACTGGCGGGAATGTAAAATTACAACCAGTGTGGAAAAGTGTTAGACAGTTTCTTATAAAGCGAAAAACATACACAAACCTTCCAATGCAGCAATTACACTCCTGGGTATTTGCTGTGATGAAATGTAAACATATACCCCCAAAAGTAATATTCGTATAAGAATGTTCATCGCAACTTTATTCATCGGAGCTAAACATCAGAAGCAATGCCAGTGTTCATCAACAAAGAATGGATAAATAAGTTATGGTATGTTCATAAAGTGGAATGCTACTCATTAATAAGGAATGAACTGGTAATACCTGGAACAAGGATGAATTGCCAAAATGTTATGTTGAACGAAAGAAGCCAGATGTAGAGGAATATACTGTATAATTCCATTTCTGTGACATTCAAGAAGAGGCAGAGCCAGTCTATGGAGTTAGAGACAAGAAAAATGGTTGCTTTTGTGAAGGGAGGCAGTCAATAGGAAAGGGATGCAGGGAGCATCTAGAGTTGTGACAATGTTTCCTATCTTGAACATTTGTCAAAATGTGTCAAACTATCACCCAAGATCTGTGTATTTTATTGCATGTCATTGTACCCTAGTTCAAAACAATTTTTGAAACCCTTCAAATTGAGATACCCAGCACAATTAACTACCAGCATTTACTGAGTTTTCATATTTAACTCCCGGACACAAATGCTGGTTATATCAGCCATAACTGTTGTTTATTGAACACTTACTCTATTTCTCCCCTAGGTGGTACACCCAAGCACTGAATCACACTTCATTCATTCATCCAACAAATATTTATTCAGTACCGACTAAGTGCCAGGCACTATTCTTGGTGCTTGGAATCTGTCTGTGAGCAAGAGAGAGACCAAAAAATAATTTCTGTACTCATGGGACTTGGATTCTAGTCTGCGTGTGCAGGAGGGTGGGGTGGGAGTCTGTGTTTTTTTGTGATGCGTGAGGAAAGCATTGGATTCTAGTTAACTGACATCTGGTATACCCTGTGGCCCACATCTCCATCAATGAGCTGGGCTCCGTCGTGCATCTGGGACACTGAACACGTGGGGGGTATTTTGTTTGTTTTTTACCTATAATGCTTTCCTGTCCCTGCACTTTCTTTTATCCATCTTTCAAGTTCTGGATTTTCTTTCCTTTTACAAATGCAAAGCCAACATGCAAATTACTTTTTCCCTATTCTTAATAGGAGATAGGGAACGTGGCCCTTTTCTGCCTTATGTCGTTTTATTTTGGGGTTATTTTTCAACCGTTTGAAGTTACACGACCTGAGGATCGCTCTGGAGCTGTGAAATCGTTCTCCTTGGTTGGATTTCACCAGTGCTGGGTCAGACTTGGCTCATGCCTGTGAATTTTCAGTGCTGCTTTCGGATCTAGCTCATTTGCCAGGGAGCCTGTTTACAGGGAGGGCACTGCCGCACAGGTGATGTTGCGTAAAAGAAAACTGCCCTTGATATCCTCCGTTCCAGCTACAGAAAATGCCCTTTTAATATTTTGTGTGTCCTCCTTCAAATTCCTGTTGAAATACAACAATTTCTCAAAAAGGCAGCTCAGGGAATTACCGCCGAATTGAGCTTAGAATGTGCAAATGCTTCCTGTAGTCGGTCTATTCTCTTGGCACTCAGGGGATCCAGTTCTTCAGAAATAATTCCTTGTGCTTCTATTTCAAGAAAGAGGAAGCCGTGGAGCAGGTAAATACCAGTCATGTTATCCTTAAACCTGCCTGCCGGCAGCATACAGGGTACAGAGGGTCATCAGAGGGGACCGCCTGTGGAAGGAGGGAGCTGTTATTCTGGGGCTCAAAGTTGACTTCTTTCTAACTCTGAGGTCACCCAGTGGCGTCACTGGGAGCAGCAGCGTGTAATGAGGGAATCTTGGAAATTGTGACAAGCCCTTGGAGGGGCCTTTGCTTTCTGCCAGGCCCTAGTGTGTGGCTGGCGTGAATTATTCTAGCGCCATGACCAACGCCTGCTTGTGTCCAGCAGCCATAGAACTCGGTGCTAAGCAGGCTTCCTCTTGCAAATCAGGACTCCCATGCTCTTTGCCTCTCCTTTTCTCCCGTGGTTTTGCTTTGCCCTGGAGCTTGGTGGGTCTTGGAGCAAGGCCTCCCAGAGATGTTTGAAAAGGCACAAGGCAATTGGCAGCCCAGGCCAGTACACCCAGTACTCCCTGGGCACCCACTCTATGGCCACCATTCTACCAGGCACTGGGGCTTATCAAAGGATGAGTAGGAAGCCCTCCTGCTCCTCAAGAGGCTCGTCACCAAGCCTTTGCTGCGGTGAGAAGGATGAACTTCAGCCCGTTGGGGTAGTCTCCAAGAGGACAGGGCCTTCAGAGTTGGGGTTTGAGTATAGACTGCATTTCTCTAAGTTGAATCATTTTCTCAGTAGCTACCTGAAAAAAAATGCTTTCGGAATAATTCTATATATCATTTTTGGGTTACACTAGCTTTAAAATGAAAATATGCATGTGTATATGCATGCACACATGTACACATACGTACAGACTAGCTTTAAAATGGAGCTAGAGAAAGAAAGAAAGAAAGAAAGAAAGAAAGAAAGAAAGAAAGAAAGAAAGAAAGGAAAGAAAAGAAAGAAAAGAGTCAAAGAAAGATTGTGAAAGCAGTTTTGAATTTTTTGACCTCAAGCATAAATAGGACAAAACCATACATATTAAAGTAATCCTCTTGTTTGCTAGAGAAGCAGTAATTAAGGATGGTAGCGATGCCCCAGAAGACATGAGAGAGACCCATCCTGTCTTTCCAAACCAAGAGTCCCGCTCCTGTACTGTGATGCCTCTGTCCCCGAATCCTCCTCCCAGTCTGTTTGCGTTCTCATTGGTGCCCTTGGTGTCAGCTGCCTTCCATACAGGATGGCTCCCAGATCCGTTGCACGAGCCCAGACCTCCCGACATCCACACTTGCTTGCAGAACACCCCCACGTGGAGACCCCACAGACCTCCAGCTTCCTCTTGTCTAAAGCCAAAATCATCAACTCCCCCTCTCAAATATGCTCATTCCTCTGTGTCCCAGCATAGACGTCTTCATTCTTACCGTCCCCGTAGCCCATGCCCTCATATCTGGCTGTCATCGGCTCATGCTGTGCTCCCTGATGTTCCTGTTCCTTTGAGCTTTTTTCCCATTTTTCCAAGGACACCCTTCCTGGGAAATCTCAAGTGGGTTGGGTCCTTTCCCACCTCATTGTTACAGACCTGTATACTAACTCCTAAGAGTGTTAACACTTTGCATTGTCATTGTTTGCTTGCGTATTTATCTTCACTTAGACCACGAGTCCCATCTGGGAAGAGGTCAGTTCCGTTCACGTTTCTTTAGTTCTGCCACAGGACTTCGTTTCTGGTGCCCAGAAGGGTCTCTGTACAATCATTGGTCATGATGACTTCAGACTTCAGGCACCATTCATTAAGAGCTACTCTGCACCAAGAGCTCTGGTGACAGTTTTACGTGCATGATCTCATTTTGTCGTTTCAACAGCTCATCTCAGGGAGGCGTTCTGATTCCTGCCTCACAAACAGAAAATCAGGTTAGTGACCGGTTTCAGATCCCCCCAGTTAGTAGGTGAAGGAAGCAGGATGTGAGTGGAGGTCCGCCTGACCCCAGAGGCTGCATTCCTAATCACTACGTCTTACGGAGAGCCTGGCAGTAGGACAGGGATATTTTAGAGGAGAAATTAAGAGAGTTCCTCCCACCCTTAGAATGACATCCACCTTCTTTTTCTCATGGGGGGACAACAGATTTCACCCGAAGCCAACTCACTGGAACTTGGGGATAAATACTTATCATACTTCAGAGGCCATGTCTTTTCTGGTCTATAGCAGTTCCATCTTCCAGGATCATACCCTGTCCCTTGTTTATTGTGCATAATGAAGGAGATGCCACTTAAGGAATTCCTGGTGCAGATGTGACACAGGAGGTCTTTGAGAAAGCTTAGACTGACATCTGGAATGTATAGTTCTGACACGGCATGTCTGCACGTGATCAGATCTAGGAAGGCTTTCACCAACCGTGTGTGCATGGGGTACAATTGTGACATGAGGTGATTTCTGATTGTAGATTGCTGTAACTCCCTCCCTTCTGGATCACTGTATTTTAATTACCCCTCCATGACTTCCCCACCACGTTTAGCCTAGAATGACTCAGGGAGTCTCAAGAACTCATGAGAATGTGCAGGAGATTTCTAGTGTGTGTTTGCTTATGTGTGTGAGTTTGTGTGTGATATCAGCAATCTGCAAACAGGTTTATCCTGTGAAAGGATTGAAGTATTTATGCAAGCATTGTACTTGGCTTCTGCACACACACATTCCAATGATTATGTGTAGGAAGTCATGGAAGAAAATGATAATTGAGAGACCAGTAGTAAATGACGAATTGGTAGAACAATTGTGTGCTTTGCTGAAAGGGAAGAGCCACGTTTACACCTTCTACAAGCAGGCGGAAGGACATTCTGGCTTCTCTTACGTGCTCACTTTGCTTGGAAGACAGTGGCAGCCCATTGAGGAAGCCATGAGCTCCGGCTGTGACTAGCACTGAGAGAAGACTGTTTTCAGGTTTTCACTTGTTCTCTTACCGTTCAATCTCTGGTACTCAATTGTCGAGACTCAGTATTTATAGATTGGATTTAAGACTCAATGGAAAGATCGGTTTTCATGAACTTCCCCACATGAAGAACATGTTTTGTTTTTTTTTTTTTAAAGATTTTATTTATTTATTTGACAGAGATAGAGACAGCCAGCGAGAGAGGGAACACAAGCAGGGGAGTGGGAGAGGAAGAAGCAGGCTCATAGCGGAGGAGCCTGATGTGGGGCTCGATCCCATAACGCCGGGATCACGCCCTGAGCCGAAGGCAGACGCTTAACCGCTGTGCCACCCAGGCGCCCCAAGAACATGTTTTAGTGTTGGTCATTCAGATGTAGTTTGTGGGGCTCCCTGTATCTGAGTCACGGGGAGAAAGGTGTGAAGGTCTTATCCCTCCTTCAAACCTATGGGATGATCATTTCCGATTTTGCTTTTTTCATAAGCTCTTCTCGTGATTCTCATGCCCCATAAAGATCTAGAACCATGGCTTTAGGGCATAGATTTACTCTTTGTGACTCTGAAATAATGGTCTCACCTACGTCATCCTGGTTATCAGAATTTTTTGCTTCTTAGTCTTTGTGCCTCTTTCTTCCTTTGGAATACAATGCTTAATGGCAAAGCTTAAGAGAAATGGTATGGGAGAAAAGGAAATGAGGAAATTGCCGTTTTGATGCATCTTGAGTAATCTCTGGTGAGTGAGATAGTACCCATGCCAAATAAGATGTTGTTTATGGATGTAGATCAGTTCCTGTCACCTGGTTGTCCTCCATAAATATTGTTATTAAATGATTTCTTTTTCTGTTAACGCTGTCCCCCATAAACAGAGATGGTTGGCTTTGGGGTATATAACCCTTATGCATTCACACGTGTATTCCATCAAACAAAATGTCCAGAATACCTGCTGGGTGCCTGTCATTGTGTAGGGTTGTGGTAACACATGGACCAGTCTCGAGGATACATAGAGTCTCGTAGGGCACCAGGAGATGCTCGTAACCACAAAATGGTGTGATATGTGCCGCAAAAGATGTTCTGATAGAACTCTACGGTATTTAGAGAAGATAGACATTATGCATAGGCAGAGGGATCGCGGGCGTCTGTACAGAGGACTTTGCATTTGGTCAAGGGTCAGAGCGTAAGCAGGGTCTGGACTTCCGAACACGTGTGGGAAGGCCGTTCCACGCAGAAGGAGCATTGTAAGCAAAAGCGCAGAAATAAGGAGTTCGATGTGTTTGAAACAGAGCTTGTGTGGTAGGCAGAATTCTAAGAATGGCCCCCAATTCCCATCACCCTCCTGTAACCCTCCCCCTTGGAGGGTGTGTGGATATGGTGAGATACGTGATTGTTACGTTAAGGAGCAGAAGGGGTTGTCTGCTGACTTTGAGTTAATCAAGAGGGAAACGATCAGGCTGGGCCTGATGTCATCACATGAGCCTTTTAAAAGTAGAGACTTTTCTGCAGCTAATGGCAGAAGAGGCCAGACAGGGGCGCCTGGGGGGCACAGTCTGTTCCGCATCTGCCTTTGGCTCAGGTCATGATCCCAAGGTCCTGGGATCGAGTTCCAGGTAGGGCTTTCTGTTCAGCGGGGAGCCTGCTTCTCCCTCTCCCTCTGTCTGCCGCTCCCCTGCTTGTGCTTGCTCTCTCTCTCTCTCTCTCTCTCTCTATCAAATAAATAAATAAAATCTTAAAAAGAAGAAGAAGAGGCCAGACAGATTCGAGCACGGGAAAGATTTAACTGCTAGGCTTGAGGATGGAGGGGCCACGTGACAAGGCATGTGAGAGGCCACTGGGAGCTGAGTTTTGCCCCTGGCCAACAGCCAGCAAGGCAGCAAGGACTTCACTGCTATGGCTCTCAAGGAGCTGGACTCAGCCAATGACCTGAAAGAGTCTGGAAGTGGATTCTCCCCAGATCCTACAGCCATGAGCCCGAGCTGGCCAACACCTTGATTTCGGCCTTGTGAGACCCCGAGCAGAGAACCCAGCCTGCGGGCCTGTGGAACTGTGAGGTGTTGTTAAAGGGGTGCTGTTCCAGGCGGCGACTTGGAAGCCATTTGTTACAAGACAACAGAAAGTGAATATGGATTGTTGGGAGGAAACAATGGGAAGGAAGGGCCATGCTGCTATGTGAATTCTAGGCTACGGGATTTGATTCACTAGTCGTTGGGGCGCCATTGAAGAAGGAGAAGAAAACAAACATAATAAGTACTGCTAGCTAACATTTGCTTAGCACTGAGGCGGCTCCGTGCAGGTGCTGAGCATTCAAGTATAGCAGCTCGTCTAGTCCTCACACAGACACTGCAATCCAGGTGCCAGGACCTTCTTTTATAAACTAGGGAATGAGTCGCAGACAAATTCACGGACTGTGCAGGGTCACAGAGCTGGGGTGTCAGGCCTGCGGCCCACGCTCATAGATGCAAACTCCAGTGCTGCTTTAAAAATGCAATGGTGATTGGCAGGAATCTTTGGGAAAATTTCTCAGGGGCTCTTTAAGTAGCTCAGGTTAAAGGGGAGTGTAAGGTATGAAAAGGGGCAGTGGCCGTGAGATCTGAGAAGGGAATTCCTTTCCTCAGAAGGGAATTGGAAGGGTGTGGCCTTCACTGGCTGATTCTGCTGAGAGCAGAATCAGTCAGATTTAAAAAAAAAAAAAAATTAGGCATGGGTCTGTGCTTAGGCATTTCTGGATTGAGTATTTCCAGAAGAAATCTGTCACGTCCAAAAATGACATCGTTCGTCTTTCTTCTCTCCCTACCCCCCCCCCACTTCTCTTTCTCTCTCTTTCCTTTTTCCTCCCCACCCCACATCTAAAGTCAAGGGCCCGTTGGTAAAGTGGGTTTGGTGATATCGCAACCTTAGCAGAGTCTGTGTGGGATTGAACTTGTTTCCTTATGTAAAGATCATTAAGTTTTTCCGATGATGCGAGCCTTAGGGAGAGTTAAGCTATTGCGGAAGATTTAAAATGATCATCTGACTTCCCTAGAGTCATGCATCGTGACTATTTTAAATACCCCCACAGTACAATATGTTCGGTCACAGTGGGGAAGATAGAGTAGGTCTCCAGAAAATTACCACTTCAAACTGGAGTCAGTGGTACCATCTCCTTGTGCGTGTTTGCCTGTGTGTGTGTGTGCATTTCTTTCTTGCATTGGTTTTCTCTCTCTCTCTCTCTCTCTCTCTTGCATTTGTAACATCAAACCAACTCCCAAAAGAATAGCAGTTAAACCAGTGCTGTCCTGCAAGACAACATTCTTAAAGTTTTCTCGATTCCAGAAGTTAGAAAAAAAAAAAAACAGTTCACAGACGAACTATCTCCATGGGAACATGCGTTGAGGGGATGTTAATCATAAGGGTGTTTGGTGATGATGATGGGTGATGTTGGCTGATGTGAGGGTCATGATGGTAGCAGGTGCCAGCAGTTGAGCTCCTATAATATGCATGTCTAGTGCTCAGAACACCAACTGGCACACAGTAGATGGTCAGTAAATGCCAGTTTTGATTACAATTGGAGTTCGATGTCATAGGAGAGAAATTGGAAGCTACATAGGATAAGTGATTTGCCCAAGGAGACGGTGGTGAAGGCAGAATTGGAATCCCAGAAGTATCTTTCTCTCAAGAGAGCCAGAGTCAACCATGATGTCATCTGTATTATCCATGTCTACAGAACTCATAAACCCAACTTGATAAGCTCTCTGAGGGTGTTGGGGGCATGATTAAGCTGACAGATGGTATAAATGTAAGACAAAAGCTGTACCCTTGATAGTGTGCCATTGCCATCAATTATGAAAATGAGTGAATAGATTATTTAAATGATCTCAGATGAGTGAATTATTCAGAGAGCCTCTCAGTCAGAAGTATTTCTAGAAACTCCTGAAGAGACGGATGAAAACCATTTTTATTTTCCGACAGGGTCATCAACTCATCTTTGCATAGATGAATGCAAAGCCCTGGGCTCCTCTGACAGAAGGGGGAAGAGAGGAAGAGAGGAGAGGGAGAATGAGAAGGAGAACAGCAGGGTTTCAGCCCGACACTGCAGAACATAGAATGAGCCTCCCATGCATCATATAGGAGAGAGCTTTTTTCTAACGGTGTTCTTTGGGCTGTAGATTCTTTCAGAGTGCCACAGTGGTCTGTGAGTGGTTCGGGGTTAATAAGACAGGATCCAGCTTTAACCAGAGATGGTAGTGCTCTGATTGGTATATTGGTGTTCCAAGTGAGTTCTCATTTGGGGAAAAGATAGAATATTTCTAAAACAAATTTGAAAATGAGTAGACGAAGATCGACTCTAGTGGTCCTCTGAATATAACACAAACCTTACAATATTGGCTTTCATATTTACAATTTAATTTTAGCTACAGGATGATCCTGTGAAGTCAGTGGCACTCTCTGATTTTTGAGTCGGGAATACTTGGAGATATTCAGTGACATTCTTTATCAATAGCTGATAAAAGATTCAAATTTAGGTCTTAGGAGTTTCCACGTCTGGTGCTCATTTCATGTTTTGTACAGTTTTTAGGGTGGATGATGGCAATTTGTACAAAGGGCCAAGAGATCCTTGGGCTGGTATCTGCCTTGGAAGCTGGGTGTAGGGAAGAAATGACAATACCTAGTCCGTTACGTAGATTCAAATCCTACTCTTTGGGATAAAGTAACTACTAACTACGTGTGTCTGATATGATTGAACTATTTGTCCATCCATGTATTCACCCATCCATCCATCCATCCATCCAGTCATCCAGTGTTCAGTCATCTAATAAACCATCTGTCCGTCCATCCATCAACCCATCTGACAAACCATCTTTCGTCCATTCATGTGGGTCATCTACTGTTGAAGCCACCCACTTACCCCTACTGATCTGTTTGCCAGGTAGTTACCGATTACCTACCAGTGCCAAGCCTGTGGTAGGTATGGGTGAAGCAGAGATGAATAATACAATGTCCCTGCCTTCAGGAACCTCACAGTCTAGTGGGAGAGACAGAGAAATGAACTTCTTTTATTTTTAGAGAGAGAGAAAAAGAAAGAGGGGAGTGGGGTGGGGAGTAGCAGAGGGAGGAGAGAGAGAATCTTAAGTAGGCTCCATGCCCAGCACAAAGCCTGACATGGGGCTTGATCTCATGATCCTGAGATCATGACCTGAGCCGAAATCAAGAGTCAAATGCTCAACGGACTGAGCCACCCAGGCACCCCACAATGAACTTTTTATTACAACAGAGTAAGACGAGTGCTAATAGAGGCAAGCCTCGGGCACTGCAGGACATCTCCCCAGTCTGACTGTTAGGAAAGCAACAAACAAAGGCTTCCTGAAAGAGCTAACACATGTCCTGAGTCCTAAAGGATGAAGAAGAGTTACCCAAGGGACATGGGTCGTCTGACCCACTCTATGAACTGAATCACAAACCTTAGAAGCTCCTCCTGTTTTTCTCATTTCATGGTTTGTCTGGTTTGGCAGCAGCTGGATTGCTTGTCCCCCCACCCCCTGTCCCACCTACAACTACCAGATCTCAGTGGTTTGTTGTTCGGACCTGCTCTTGACTTTCTCAGCATTGCCTCTGTTGGTTTCTCTTATTCTCCCATGTGCACGCTGTTGGTGCGGACAGGAATGACATTTGTCTGTTAGAAAAGAGAAAGAACAGTGAAGGGCTCTGCCCCAGCAATCTGCTTCTGGCTACAAGTGGCTATGTCGGGCTGCATTCTGTCGTTGTGGTGTGGTTTTCTCATCTGTGCCATTGGCAGCAGAAGCCGCGCTCCCCACTACGCTGTTGTCCTTGGCGTTGGAGCCTGGGTGGGCCAGAGGGAGAGGCAGAGCTGGAGAGGGATTTGAATATTCCCAGCGTCGATCTCTAAGCTGCGGAAGACTTCGGGTGCTTTCAGACTCTGAAGACAAAGAAATGGGCTGCCTGTGCGTTGAGATAACTCCCCACCTTGTACAAAAATAATTAATAATTAAAAAATAATTCTCGTATCCTGGCTATAGCCTAGGGGCTTTGTATTCATTACTTTGATTCTTTTTTAACAGATATTCAACATGAGTACTATCAGCCTTCCCCCTAGTTTATATCTAAAGAAACTGAGGCTCTGTGAGGATTGGTGAGTTGCTCAAGGTTAGAGAGTAAGTAAATGGCAACTTCTAGACTCTGGCTCATGCCTGTTAGATGCTAAAGTCCATACGATTTCATCGACACCATATGGTTAGAGATGGAGGTTCTTTGTACATTGGTAGTGAAGGTTGTCATTGCTTTAATTATGACAAGCTACATTGGGAGTCCCCCATCCCTTCATGGTTGACATGCTTCCAATGTTTGCAAGAAGGGCTGTTACAGGTACAAGATTCCCTGCTGGACCAGGCGTCTTCCTGAGCTTCACCCAGAGCATCCCACTGAGCCACATGCAAATCTGCCACATAATCAGTCTCTTGCATCTTTGTGCAAAACCAGCCAGCATCCCTCTGCAAACCCGAAGATGTAAATTCCCCCCGCCTCCTGCAGCGTGCGGCTCGTTCAGTCCTCATTACTCCACCATACGGTTCCTTATCTATAGCCACTGTCTTTTGAAAATGTGTTTTAAAACTCATCACAATCACATCTAGAGAGTTCTCAGAGTCTATTTTCCTTCCATTTGAATTATAATTCTGCAAATTAGAAAGACTGAATGGACCTGTTTGAGAAGGAAGGAGGTAGGGGCTGAACCATCTTGGTTTCTCTCAGTGTGCAAATAAAGACTCCATTGGAAATGCATATGAGAGAAAAATCTGAAACTGAGAAAAGACTACATAATCAACTTTTATTCCCTTGAAGGGAATTGTAGAGTGATGTGAAGAAGCCAGTGGCCTCTCTCTTATGTTGTGTTTAATTTTCACATTGAAACGGACAGTCTGAGTTGGAAGAATCCTGATTCTTCACATCATTTCTCACTGTGTTCGCCTCCATGTGCGCCAGCAGATTATAGCTGATGGTATATATTTTTCTTTCCATGATTAGAGTGTGTTTGAAGAAAATAGGACAGGCAGATATAAGGTAGAAAAGGAGGGCAAGAATCAGATTTGGACATCAGCTCCCAAAAAGCACCAGTTTTGTAGGGAGAGCAGGAACATTTGCGTCCTTTTAACAGGTGAGGACATGGAGATTCAGGCAAAATAAGAGACTTGTTCAAGGCTTCTCAGCAAAGACTGAACACATAGCTCTCCCCAAATAGCATTTGAGTTGGTAACTTGAATCATCACAGCAAGATTTGAATTTCATTACCAAAATGACATCCTAGGCTTTGCATTCAGAGATTGTCGTCTCTTTGAAAATGGATGAGCCTTCAAAAAATATGGAACACTCATCAAGTTATCCTATAAATCAATCAGGACAGAAGTTGGAGACAAAGATGTATCTAATCCAGAGCCCCAAATCCTAAATCATTGTCAAAAGATAGGGGAGTGGTCCATGCAAAGAGAAGTCAGCACCATGGTCAGCAGAAAGGGACTAGGGCTCTCTTAACATTCCTGCTTCTTGGAGCCTGGCACTGGTTAGCCACTGAGACATTCAGGAGAGGGCGTTTGATCAACTCTATAGGTTTGAGTTTGGCCACGGGTAACACTTAGTTCTGAGACCCAAACCAACCCTGAAAAGTTGTCATTCTTTGTATTTCTCAGATTATCAGTGTCTCCATCAGTCAGACGGAGCTAATAATGTCATCCACCCCACAGGCTTCCTGTGATGATATTGATGCTACCATTTATTAAATGCTTCCTGTGACCAGAAAGAGCTTTTAGGTACTCTTAATTCACACATAAATTCTATGAGATTGCTACTATTATCCCCATCTCATAAACGAGAAAAGTAAAGAATATAGAGGACAAGGTAATTGGAAGATTCTGACCTGGATTTGAACCTCCATTTGTCTGATTCTGAAACTCACGCTCTGACCACTAAGTTCTGTTGTTTTTCTCAGCCGAATTCTACAGCGCAGGTGGCATCATCCTGTGTCGTGAGAGGAAGGGGATTCAAGTGGGAAAAGCACAAAGTTTAGTTCCAAACAGTGAAAACAAAAAGCCTAACAATGCACATTGACCATGACGTAGGCTCTGAGCCAACCATACTACATATGTTATCACATTTTCTGTTCTCTAGAACCCTAATAAGTACTATAATTATTTTTATTTTATAGATGAGGATGTTGAGGAGCACAGAAGTAATTCATTGGAACATGGTCACCCAGGCACTTCATAACTTGTGGGGATTATAAATAACATATGTAAAGCATCTAGCATAGGGCCTGCTATACAGTAAAAAGAGTTTAATAAATGGGAATATTATGCAAAGTGCAATACAGATTTTTAAATGGCAATTACAGGACATTTTTTCCCCTGCATTTTGAGTGGATTTCTAGAAGCCTATTGCTAGCATTCTCTTTTCTCAGAGGAGCTGGGCCCAGACTTTGAAGATGAACATATTTAAGCATCACTGTCCACTCTGTTTTCTCTTCGTGTCCCCCAGAAGGAGATGAATACCAAAACATACAATCACACAGGTCCTGGGCCAGCGGCCGGAAAACTGCCTCCAGTCCTTTCACATACGTGCTGAACTTTCTGGTCCACGTTCCTTGAATGAACATTAGTTTACCACTCTGAAAAAATTGTAATACTATCTCCTTCCCTTTATGTGACCATCCACCGTAAGACTCGAACGGAGTGAGACAATAAACAGCAACTGGTAGCCCATGAAAGGCTATGCAAACTTGGGACTTTATGTTACTATTCTCGTAATGACACACAGCACTCCAGCCAGGATGCTTTCCCAAGTGTGCCTGTTATCTGAAGTTTCCTTTTTCTGTTTCTTTTCTCTTTTTTTTCCCCCCGATACAGCTTCTTAGCCAGTGGAACACTAACAAGTGTATTCATAAGGTTGCGCTTCTTGGCATAAGGATCCAAGAAGGCTTGGGTTATATTTATAGTTATGAAATTAATAGTATGGATTAATTGTTCAGAACCTCAAACTAGCAAGTGGAATTAAAAATAATTGTCAGGCCTTTGAATTTATGGAGAGAGCTAAAATAACAGCAGGCTGCTTTTGGCAGGACCTTCTTCTCTGTGCACAGAATTATATTAATAGGGTCATATCAGTTCCATCTAAAATAGAAAGCAGTAAGGGAAGGGCATATCTGTCTTCCCGTAGGGGGAAAAGAGCAAATGCATTTCCTAAGTGTCATCTCAGGAAATAAGAGTTCTGATAAAATCAGCGCCTTGCTCTTCCCTGTTCTGGAGTTCCATCCAGGGGTTAACTTCAGCCTCAGAAAGATGTGAGCACTGTGGGTGGGATGGCGCTAATCGTGACCGAGTAGCTGTGACGGGCCAGGCTGGGAGGTGAATTAATGCAAGCCTCATCAGAGCCCGGTGTATAATAAAACACCTAATACTGGTTGAGCTATGACCATGTGACAAAAGGGATAATAAAGGCTTTATAGGCATTATTTTTTTTTAAATTCTTACAGTAATCATAGGATGCAGTTACTCATATTATGCCCACTTTACAGAGGAGGAAGCTAAGGCCCAGGAAGGTAAGCTTATCCAAGGCCACACAGCCAGCAAGCAGGAGAGCTGGTTTTCACATTCAGCCAACTCTAGAATCCACGTTACTCTCGGTACATTTTACCAGAAGAGACCGAAGGAAGTTGGTAATGGATTACAGGAAGATCATTTATAGTGGTCATGCTGATACATTTATTTATTCAAGTGCTTACATAATAAACACTTATGTGTCTGCTCTGTAAGAGGCTCTGGGCTAGGTGTAAGGGACACGAAGGCAGAGAGTGGGAAAGGGTTTTCTTTGCAGGGTGAATAGTAGGTGTTGATTGCTACCAAGGGGAGCTGGATGTACTCAGAAGGCTACGATTAGTTCTATAGGATTGGAGAGTTGATTTGGGGGGGGCAGGGGTGGAACGGGGATTGGTTGTCAGAAATGAGGTTAGCGTGAATGCAGCCAGAGACAGAGACCTGGGAACGGGCCTGGTTGTTTAGACTGTGGCTAGGCGTTTCCCCTTGATTCCAAGTGTAGCGAGAAGCCATAAAAAGGCTCGAAGGGGGAGAGCGGACCGATCACATATGAAGAGATATTTAGAGTGCTGGCCTGGGCTGCTGTGTGGGGATAGGCTGAGAGGCCTCTCCCGGGCAGGGAGACTATTCTGGAGGCTGTGGCAGAAACCAGTGAGTTGTGAAGGCCGGGACAGAGTGGTGATCTTGAGGTAGGAAAGAAGTGGACAAGGAAAAATACTCAAACGTTAAAACTATCCAGGACTGACAATTGATTTAATATATGTAGGGGTGCAGGGAGACAGATGAATTAAGGAGTATTTGCAGGGTTGGGAGTTCCAGAACTCCTACTTGGCCTAGGGGAGAGAAGTTATGCTTTTTTTATTTTTTTTAAATTGAAGGTAAGATGGTGAGTTCTACTCTAAGTCTGTTGAATTTGGGTTTTCTAGAGGCAGTTGAAAGTCGCTGGGGGAAGACAGATGTGAGGATGGTCAACATAGAGATGATACTTGAAGTGTGGGCAGTAGGAGAAGGCTGAGCTTGGGGGCCTGAGGCCAAGAGGGAGGGGGCAGGAGATGAAAAATGTGCAGAGAAAGGGGAGCTTGTATTTCGGCAAAGCCAGAGAAGTCAGAAAGGTGGGAAATAGCCTGGAAAGTGTAGGTTATGACAGTCTAGGGCGAGGAGACTCTCAGAAGATGGGAGGGGCTGTCAGTGTCCCATGTGATGTATCTGCTGGATTTGGTGGTGAGAAAGCCACTGGTGGTCTTGGTTGCATAAGACGACTGTGTGCAGAGCACAAATGATGGTGTTAGGCTAGAGGAGACAGACCTCTTTCATTACTGAAGGAGAGAAGAAGGAAGGCATGTGTCCAGAGGCAGGTAAGTCTGTGGCCTATGTGGGTTGTCCACAAGACTTTATGAAACAAGAGACAGAGACATCATCTGGGAGTGAGGATGGAGCTGGCGGGGCTGTAGTCTCGTGGGCAGGTGTGAAGGTTTGAAATAGTTTCTAGGGAATGGAATAGGAAAGGAGAGCAGGATTTGGGGCCAGAGAGGGAGTCCTTGCATTTGAAATGATACTGATCTCTGTGGTTATGTGATGATCTCCACCTCTACTCGCTGGTTTACGGGTGAGGCAGTGGTTGGATTGATGACCTGGGGGTGATGCCAGGAGGGTGTGACAGGAGGACACAGCGGGGGTGGGATAATTATGGGTATGGCAAAACATCGAGGGATGTGATGGACGAAGAGGTGCAGGTTGGAACAGGGAGGAAGTGAAGGCATGAGTGAGTAGACCAACTGGGGAAAAATAGAGTGCCCTAGGGACGCGTGGCTAGAGGAGTGTGGGGGAAGAGATGTGAGGGTAGCCGAGTGAGAGCACTGTGGATTACCTAAATGTAAAATCATTGAAATCAAGCAATTCTAAGTGAATTTCCCCCCCATGAGGAAGGATGCTAAAGTGGACTGGAAGGGGACAATGTAGAGAAGGTAAAAAACTGACCTCTAATTGTATCCACGTAGTTTGCCAAGGATGAAAGTATTTATGAAGGAAATGATACAATTATTTGGAAATAGGACAGTTCCAAAAGATTTTGCGAATGGTAAATACCAGCCGTACATGGATAAAGTCACCATATTATCCCTGGGTGTTGAGTAAATCACTTGGGGACCCCAAGGTCAATTGGCCATTTGAACTCATATGCATCCAAATTCTAAGGATATGTAGTTGAGCCCAACATCCAGGGACTTCTTTAGGCTCGTCCTGATGTATCCCTTTATCCCTCTTTCCCTCTCACCCCCTTTGTATATCCTATGTCTTTTATCCAATTCAGGCAACTTCCTTTCATCCAATTTGTTGACCTTCCTTCAACACACATGTCCATTGGCTCAACTGTGATGCTTTTGTCCATGCAATTCATTCATCCTAGAAGTTACTTCTCTCCATTCTGGTTTTCCCACCTCTGTGCCCCTTCTGCAACCCACCCCCTTCCCAGTTGCCCCTCCGTCTATAATTTCTCACCCCTCCCACCAGCTTTACTCTCACATTCCTGAGGCCCGCCCCCTACCAATTTATTGCACCTTTCCACCTCTGGCCCTTGTCATTCTCTATTTTATGTTATAACTGATTCCATGGGCCTTGTATTTCATTTTTCTGGTAACTGAATGGGTCCCTTAGAGACAGGAACTCAGATCAGGGGTTGGCAAACATTTTCTGTAAAGGGCAGCTAGTAAACATCGTAGGCTTTGTGGGCCACTTGCCTAGACGGCAAGTACTCAGTTCTGCTGTCTTAGTGTGAACGTGACCTTAACACATAAGGAGATGAGCACGGCTGTGTTCCAATCAAACTTTATTTATGGGCACAAATTCAAATCTCGTACAATTTTCACGTGTGACAGCATACGATTCTTTTGATTTTTTTTCAACCACTTAAAAATGTAAAATCCATTCTTAGGTCATGGGCTGTATAAGCACCTGGCGCTGCAGTTTGCTGACCCCCGGCGTTGAATCTACTTGCTGCTGTATCACCAGTGTTAGAACCATTTATGGCACACAGTAGGCACTCAGTAAATGTTTCTTGAATGAATTCACCCATGAATCCACGTAATCCAACCCTAAGTGGCTGAAAGCCTTAGAGACTAGCTTTGCCTACTGGTTTTTAATGCTCAGAGTCATTGGAAACAGTTTGTGGAGATCTTGAAAAGCTTTGGTTTCACTGAGGTGACACAGCTCATAAGCAAGGTAGTTGAACTTGAACTTGGGTCCTCTGACCCCAAGAGTCTTTTAAACTATGAGTTTGCCAGTGTAATTCAACAGGAAATGCCGAGTAGCTGCCTGGTTGGTCACCAGGATCTGAATTTTGTCCCAGTAACGACAACGCTCTGGAATAGTTCATTAGTGTCCAAGATGAGGATAATTGGTTTGGGTGAAATTGGATTGATAGGAGAGGGTTGCTCAGACTCAGCGTTCTGAAATAGCGAGTCTCATCTAGGCCATCCCAAGGGGATCCTCGTCTCCCCCCCCCCCCCTGCCTCCTACTAAGCATGTTTTTAATAGTGGGCAAAGCTGTGGATAAGCCTATTACTGTTTCCTCACCATTAAATCTTCTGTTGCCTTTAGTATTTCAAAGGATCCTCTCGCTGGAATACTTGAGGGCTCAGACAAGCCTGGAGCAAAGTAGTTTGGGGTCTGAGCTGAGCAAAGAAAAACGATTGTCAAAACGCCGTCTTACCTACGGAGAATTGGAACTGTGATCAGTGCATTTCATCAGAGGGATGGAGCTCACCCCCACACACAGGGGCTTTGGTTAGTGTCCCCCTAATAACCAACAGGGCCTCAGGCACCAACCCGTGGCTCACCCAACCCGTGGCTCAACCCGTGGAGGAAACCGTCCAGCTCAAAGATTTAAATTTATTATTTTGCCCCAGATTCGGAAGAACACATGCCCATCAGAGACGCAACACCAAGTTCTGAGCACCCCACTTTGACAACCCAGGAACTTCACGGGTGAGGGGATGAAATGCTTTGCAGCTTAATCAATACCCTCAGGTCTTTTAACCTTGTTTTAAAACTCTGCAGACACTGTCGATGAGGTTAACTTCGTTCAGGGCCGCGATCCAAATGGAATTGGCTTTTTTACATAATGCTGAGTGAGGAAATCCATCAGCTTTTGGCCTGTTCCATCCCTCAAGTCAGGCTTGATGCATTGAAGTCTCTTGCTTCCTTGCTCTGCAATTTAATTACCTGGAACTTATCTCCTTTTATAAACTGTTACACACTCAGCCCAAAATGTTTGCCACTCTTCAACGTTTTCATTAAAAAAAAAAAAAAAAAGTTGCCCAAGAGTAAAAGGAGGCATCCCATCCTGCCCAGCCTTGTCGTAGTTTTCAGGCTGGTGAGAAAGAAGAATTACTTGATAATCCCAACCCAGGAGCGGTCCTCCCAGGTATCAGCCCAGATCGGAGCATGCCTCTCTTGACTACATCCTAACGTTTCCTGGCATTTCTGCCGAGGGAGCAAGAAGCTGCTAAATATCCTTCAGGTAAACACTCAAGAGAGAGCTATTTACTCGGCCACATCGCAAATGGCATTTCATTTATCTCACAAGTCGAAACCACGCTGATCTCTGAAATTTACCCAGAAAAAGTACATTGGAAGGTCAAAAGGAAAACTGGGAGCCTATTTCTAAATTATCTTTGCGAGGGTGTTAAAAATGGTAGTCATTATCCCTATTACTGCTGTAGAGGACTGACCTGAGGTCAGGTTCTCATTCAGTGTTCCGTGCTTGCCACCGCTGCTGCCCCCGCCCACCGCCACCCACGTTCTGTGATTGTCCCCTGCCCCTTCACATCTCTTCCTAAGTGGCTGCTTTTGCAGACCTGCGTCCACTCTGGTTTTCTTCTCCAAGGCAGCAGTCCCATAAGGATTTCGACCAAGTTTCCATTCCAGTTTGGGTAACAACACATGCAGCCAGGTAAACGGACACTTGAGGCCTTGACCGTCAGCATCTCAAGTGCACCATGATACACAGGCAAGATGGAATCCTCCCTTCTACGGCCCCTTATGTAACGCTTGGAGATGACCACAGAGGCGAAGAAAAAGTCTAATCAGCTGTTAGAGCCTTAATTACATTCCTCTTGGTTGAAATCCCCAAATTACCTAATTGTCACTCAGTTCACATTTGAATGGTTGATTTTCCCCCCGATCTATTATTATTCTGTCTTTTGGATGTCGGGTGTTGGTAGCAGCAGAATTCAACAGCAAGCCTGCAAGGACTGACTGCATTTCTGCCTTTCCCGTGGAGGAATCCAGGGTCCTTAGACAAATCAGCTCATGGGTAAACTGAGGAAGTAAAACGGGCGTACCGGATAAAAACCCACGAGACCAGCACCTCTGGCTGTTCTCTCCCCTCCTCCTGTGCCTCAGTGTCCCAGCTCCCCAGGACACAACTCTTTCTGTGGCAGGGTCTTTCAGATGGATCCACGGAATATTCCCTCAATAGAGCAAACTGCTCCTGTCTGTCCTAGTATTTCCTGAAGCAGAGATGATGGCAGCCTTGAGAACAGGGCAGGTGGCAGCAGTGGCCCCAGGCTCTGAAGTCACAGCCCAGCTGCCCCCGATCACTGTTGGATCTTGGGCAAGTCACATGAGCTCCCCATTGCTCAGCTGGTCAGACCAGGCTGATGATGGGCAACTCCTTACAGAGTTGTCCGGGTGAGATGAGCAAAGGCAAGGTGGGGTGATCATGGGGCCTCAGAAACGTGGTTCTTAGAGTAATTAATTCTTTAATAAGCGTCCCCGTGGCCCTGGGGAGGACCGACGGATCCATCCCAAGAGCGTGTTCACAAAGTTCTTTAGTCATTATGAGTGAGCTCTTTTTGATGCTTTGCTGAATTTTCAAGTTTCTAATGTGGTTGTCATTCCAACGTGAAGCCAGATAGGACAAAGGAAACACTTTTAACTGTCGAGATAATTACCAGGACACATCACACAAAATCAAAAGTAAACCAAAGAAACAGAACTTCTGCCCATCCCTGGGGACCAGGCAGCACAAGGACTCTGGAGGACTGGGGATTTGAAGTGAACTTCTGAAAGAAATGGTGGCTCATTGTTCCAGAGACTTTCGCTTTTAAATTTGAGGTTGAACAAGGGTTGAGCTCTTCTCCCATTGGCTGAAGCTCAGGAGGAGAATGGAAGCAAATATGCGGGTTGTTCGTGGAAACAGCAGCGATCACAACTCATTTCCATGAATTACCAGATCCGTGCTAGATTCCAAGACAGTTGACGCTGCTATCCATAAAGATATTAGATTATCCTGAGAGCAGTTATTATGGGAGGGAGGGAAAAAAAAGCCACTGCTCCAGTGCGAGCTGTGTAACAATTAGGCAATTCTGAAATTTCAACTGAGAGGAATTTAATTAAGGCTCTAATAGCTGATTAAACTTATTTTAGATCTGTTGGCAATTGCCACTGGTTACATAAGCAACCCGAGAAGAACGATTTCCGTCTTTTACTTATGCCGTATTTAATCCTGCTGGTGGCCAGAGGTAGCATCCTTTCAGTGCTTTTCCAAAACATGGTCTTCAGACCACCCAGAGCAGAATGACCCAGGATCCTGGTTGAAAAGTCAAGATTCCCGGGCCTCATCCCAGACCTACTGATGCAGACCCTCCAAAGGTCTAGGAGTCTGCGTTCTTAATCAGCCCCCCAAGAAGAGGTTCTTATTCATCCCAAAGTTTCACGATCCCACTACCTTGGATAATTGCATTTAAGACTGGGCATTCAAAAGATGCAGACACTGTACCTCATTACTGAAAAGCAGCTCTTGGTTTTACTCTGCCAGTGGCCGTCAGAGGCCCCGTGGCCTCGAAGACAGTGGATTTGACCCACACTGCCCTTCAGGAGTATCTCTGTAGAAGCTTGTTTGCATGCACCACGCAGGAGAACGGTGGTCTCAGTGTGACCTTTGGTTTCGGCGGACTCTAGCCGTCTGGGACTTAACTTTAGATCGGGTCTTGGTTTAAAACAGAAGTCCCCGGGCTCAACTGCGAAGTGCCCCAAGTAGAGCACGTCTTGACTTCCTATCAGGCCACGGTCGTGACTCCAGCATCCTTGTTGTGATTTCCAGATCAGTCAAATGCCGTCTGCTTTTGGTTTCAAGCAGCAACCACAAGACGCGAAATTACTGGCGTGCGAAGCTGCCAGCAGCTTGCTGTTGCGATAGATTTGCACGCAGAGGCGAGAAGTGATGCTCGTCGACGATGCTGTTTATGCTGAATATGGGCATTAAATCATTTTAAATTCCCTTCACGGCCATTTATCTCCTGTCCTTTGGAAGACTTTATATTTCAGGTAGAGAGAAATTGGCCTCCTGTTTGTTTTGTTTTTCTCCTTAAATTCATCTTCCTGAAGAGTTAATTACTCACATCTTCTCCAGCTTGGGAGTAAATCACTGCTTATTATCTGGAGTGAAATGCATTCTGATGTTTTGCACACGCCAAGTGTTTGTTGTAAGGCCTGTTTGCCCCTTGGTTGTGAAATGAGCTAAGTGGGGCCGGTCAACCTGGGGCATAGGCAGGGCGAACTCTGCTCCCGTTGTCGGTTTTAATAAATTTCCTCTCTGATTTTTAATTTAGCAATCCCTATTGTCTTGTCTCCAAGGAGAGGAGCTGAGTAAACAGGCTCCTCTCCTCTTTCAACTTTGAATTCTAAGTAAAAATGGAGGGAGAACCACGTTCAATTCAGCAAATATTTATCGAGCTGGCTGGTGGGTGCGCGCCATGGGGCAGCCTCTGGGGGTCACGTGGTTGTGGAAGCCGGACCAGGCCGGCTCGCCAACAGAACCATCGCAGAAGACACACCGGGCCTTCGGTCCCCATACCCGTACAGCCACACCATACAGTCCTACCGTCCGTCTCTGAGTTCTCTTGATGGTACTTCTCGGAGATCTCAAGTTCATGCCGGCCTCACCACCGACATCTCCTGTCCTGCTCATCCCGATGAAGGCACCGCCTCCCAGCCCGTCACTCTGGCTTCAGAATCTTTGAGCCACGCACCGTTTCTCTGCATGGCGTTGGGAAGAAGTGATATAATACATCAGGCTGATTTTATCCCTGCCCCAATGTTGAGGACTCACTAATCCCTGCCCTTGCCCCTCTGCACACTTCAGCTGCCTAAGGATAAAGGCGAACCCCTTCACAAGCCACACGGCGGCTCTGCCGGTCTGGCTCAGAGCGGGAAGTCACTTCCTGTTGGAAGCCTCCTTTGGTCCCCTTCCAGGGCAGGAAGCTCTCTCTTCGGCAGCATCCTGTGCTCACTCCCAGCATGGCCATTATGTCCTTTTATTGCTACTGAGCTTTGACTTCTCTTCTCCAGCCGGAGTGGAAACTCCGAGGAGAGGGGCCAGGCCTGCACTGTTCATGATTGTAGTCTCTGTGCCTCCTGCAGTGGCTGCAACCATGGAAAGCACCAGATGCATGGGTTGAGCCCTGAATCAACAAGGGAGAGAGGTCAAGGGCAAGGGAGAAGGTTCTAGAGGCACAGAAAATGCCAAAATGCTTTCCAGCGGGAGAGTTGGGCTCCATGGAAGAAGTGGTACTTGAGCTGGCTCTGGAAAGCACAGGTGGGATTGCAGTTTGCGGAGGTGGCAAGGAGAGGGGTGTCGGGTAGAAGGAACAGTGCAGGCGAAGGCAGGGACATGCGTGTCAGTCGGGGTGTGTTTGGTGAGAACTGAAAAGTGTATGCATTGTGGCTTAGTATGGTGGGTGCATAGAGGTGCGACTGTGTGTGCAAGGTCTGTGTCGATGTGTAGTTGTGCATGTGTGGGTGGGTGTGAATGTACATATGACTGCATTGTGAGTTTGGGTAGGTATGAGTGTGTGTGTGTACAGATGTGGGTTTGTCTTTGGGTTTATGTATAGATGTTTAGGTAACATGATGTGTATCCGTGCATATATACATAGATGAGTGTGTGTGTGTGTGTGTGTGGATATGTACATGTGTGAGAGTGTGCATTGGGTATCTGAGAGAGAGGAAAAGCGACAGAGAGCAGAGAATCTGGTGAGATTGGCTGGCTAATGTTAAGGGAGTCCGCATGATTCTGTAGACACTCTGAGTCATGGAAGGATTTGAGTTAAGGGCTGATGTATGATTTTGGCATTTTGATGTGTTTTTAGGGGGCGGCTTAGGAGACCGGTTATGAGGAGATTTTAATTGTCTCTTGTAAGCACGTCGTCAACAGATCCAATAAAATCAAACACATCTCTTTGAAAGGCGAGCCACAAACATCTCTTAACCTATTTTTTTCCAGCTGCTTGTAGTCTCCGTGATCTCTCTCTGAATTTACCCAGACGTGAAGGGGTGAATATTAACTTATGACAGACGGTTTCTGGAGATGAAATTATCTCTGCTCTGAGAAAATAGTGGCTGAACATTTTGATAACTAATCACTGCCCTTTCACAAAACAGTTTCCAAGAGCTGAAGAGCAATTAGCTTTCTAAAGGCACTGTATTTAAATTTTATTAATAAAAACGGATAAAAAAAATCATTACAAAGTTAATTTCCCCTTTTTATAGTTCTTTTAACGGAATCACTTTTCTCCATCAGAGGTCAATTATTTTTCTTTGTCCTCAAAACCTCACTATTTTTGCTGAAAACACTCAAAGGTTTATCACCAAAATTCAGTTTATTTTGAAGGTAAAGATTTTATTCCTCCTCCCACACAGCCCATTTGGGTGAGTTGGGGACTGTTTTTAATTATAAAAAAAAATTCATGATAGAGATAAAAATCGTCTGCCTACACCTATTTATTGTGTATGGAGTATTTATAAGAATTAAAATGGTGCTAAGAATAGTGCCTAATACATACCAAGTGCCCAGTGAATGTCAACTTTTTTTGTTGTAAGAGTTCAAGCAGTGCCGTTCAGATTTTACTGCCGTGTCTCCTATCGCTTAGCTCTGCAGCCTTTCCCCGATAGGTTCTTCTGTTATGAGCACCCTATGCTAATCATCCCAGTCAAAGTCCTGGGGAAAACTCCTCTTGGCCCAGCCTAGGTCACATGCACATTCCTGAGCCAATCACTGTGGCTCAGGGGCCAAATGCATGAATGTGCCAAGTAAGGGCCATGTGCCTTTTCTTGAAATTGAAGCCAGGGATCTCTACAAAGGAAAACCAACACGCTGTCACCAAAAACACGAAAAATTGATGATAGTCACACAAACAGCAGAAGGCTGTTACAGAACCTTATGGGGAAATGTGGAGAAGATGGTTACTTGTGGCCAAAATCACTCATGATGGGGGAAAAAGAAAAAAAAAAAACCAAAAACCTAACTCAGGTTAGTATCAAGCAATGCTTTTATGGAAAAAAAAAATGCTTTTATGGAGTTAAAACATGAAATGATATGAACTCCTCTTTATTTTTTTAAAGATTATTTATTTTAGAGAGAGAGAGAGAGCGCCTGGGGAGGAGCAGAGGGAGAGAGAGAAAGAGAGGCAGACCCCCTGCTGAGCCCGATGAGGGGCTTGATCCCACGACCCTGAGATCATGACCTGAGCCAAAACTAAGAGTCCGTCGCTCGACTGAGCGCACCACCCAGGCATCCCCATATGAACTCCCCCTTTTCTTTTTTCATTGATTTAAACCACAACAAAAGAACAACGTACAGCACTTCCCCTGTGCTGGGCGTCCCTCCTTGCGTTTTGCCTAGAATAACTGATTTAGAACTCTCAGCAAAACTCTGAGTTCGACTACTGTCATCATCCCATTTTTCCCATGACGTCACTGAAACAGAAAGAAAGCAAGTAATACAGCTGACCCTCCAACAGGAGGGTTAGGGGCACCCACCCCGCACAGTTGAAAATCCACGTATAATTTTCAATTCCCCAAAATCTTAACTACTAATGGCCTACTGTTGGCTGAAACCCTTGCTGAGGACATAAACAGCTGGTTAACACGTGTTTTGTGTGCCCCCTCTATTACATACTGTGTTCGGTCAATAAAGTAAGCTAGAGAAAAGAAAATGTTACGAGGAAAATTACAAGGAAGAGAAAATGCATTTATGGCACCGTCCTGTCTTGATGGAAGAACAGCCGCGTGTAACTGGACCTGAGCAGTTCAAACCCGTGTTGTTCAGGGGTCAGCGGTCTGTCCAAGTGGCACAGCTGGGACCTGAAGCCAGGACACGTGGCTCCAGAGTTCACACCTTTGGCAACTCTGTTACTCTGTCTGAGAGAGCATCTGATTTTTTTTTTTTAATTTCCTCTTTTGAATTCAGAGAAAAATTTAAATAACCTTTGTCTTTTAGAATAGTTTCAGAGGCTCAGTCGGTGAAGCCTCTGCCTTCCGCTCAGGTCATGATCCCAGGGTCATAGGATCGAGTCCTGCAACGGGCTCCTTGCTCACCGGGGAGCCTGCTTCTCCCTCTGCCCTCCTCCTGCTTCTGCTCACCCTCTCTCTCTGACAAATAAATAAAATCTTTGAAAAATTTTTAAAGAAAGAGAATAGTTTTAGATTTACAGAGAGATTGCGAAGGTACAGGGAGTTCTCATGTGTCTCACGCCCAGCTTCTCCTATTACTAACGCCTGACATTAACATGGTGTTTGTCCCAACCCAGGAGCCGGTATTGATACGTTGTTTTTAACTAACGCCCATGCTTTATCCAGATTTTTAAAATCTGATGTCTTTTTCCTGTACCATCCTACTGTCTCATCCAGGACACCCCGCTGCATTTAATCACAACATCTCCTTAGGCTCCTCTTGGCTCTGACAGTTTCCCAGCCTTTCCTTATATTCTGATGACCTTCCCAGTTTTGAGGAGTTTCAGTCAGCTCTTTTCTAGGATGCCCCTAAATTGGGATATTTCTGATATTTTTCTTATGATCAGACCAAGGTTATGTGTTTTGGAAGGAAGACCACACAGTGTCATCACACTGTATAAGGGGGCATACTATCAAAACAACCTATCCCTGTTGGCATTGACCTTAATCATCTGGCTGCAGTAGTGTTTGTCAGATTTCTGCATTATCAAAGTTTTCTCTCTCTCTCTCTTTTTTTTTTTTTTTGCCCCAGCAAAACTTCTAGTCGCATTTCCTCACTGATTTAAAAGCAAGTCCTGGGTTCAGATCCCAATTCTCCCACTCTCAAGCCATGGGAACTGAGCAAGCTACTTAAACCCCATGCCTCAGTCCCCTCATCTATGAAATGGGGTAATAATAGTATAATGTCTTATTCATCAGTCTATTTTTAGAATTACACAAATTAATATTTAAAGCTCCCAGACTAGTGGAAACAGAAAGACATGTTTTTCTTTCTTTTCTCATCTTTATTTATTTGAGAGAGAGAGAGGGCATAAGCGGGGTGGGGGGCAGCAGAGAGAGAGAGAATCCCAAGCAAACTCTGCACTGAGTGTGGAGCCCAATGCAGGGCTCGATCTCATGATGCTGAGATCACAACCTGAGCCAAAATCAAGAGTCGGACAGTGAGTTCTCAACCAACTGCACCACCCAGGTGCCCCCAGGAAGACTTATCATCTTGCGTAATCCTTACAGTAGGCCTGTAGGGTGGATACTATTACTTACCTTTAAAATATGAAGAAACCAAATTTCACAGAGGAGGGTAGAGATAAAGCAGTGCTCTAGGTTTTTACTGACCAGGTTTAAATTCCTGCTTTGACCTTTACATCGTGACCTGAACAAGACACTTCATCTTTTTGAGCCTCAGTTTACCAACCAAGCAATAAGAATAGTCATTGTTCCCCACCTCCTGGACTTGCTTTGAGAATTGAGTCAGATAATGCATAATAGAGTCCCAGCGCTGTGCCTGGAAACACATAGTAAAGCACTTAATAAATGTTCACGATTGACCTTATCATCATTGAGCTACCCCAGCCAGGATTTGAACCCATGCCCCTCTGTACAGAATGAGCAAGTCAGCTTTGAGGGCAGCTTCAGATCTGAGCACCACTGGCTTCTGGACAGCACAGAACTCCCCACTCACATGGCTCTGGTGACCTCATTCTTTCTTCTCAGTCTTGCAGCTTGGCTCTCAGAACCATCCTGTCTTCTTCAGAGCTAGGCATGTCATTGCCCTGGCCTCAGCTGGCACATGGCCGCTTTCCTGAATTACACATTAAGGTGTGAGCTGTGCTGCCTTCCTTGGCCCCTTTCTAATGATCTATTCATTGCCCTGATCCCAATAAAGAGCAAGCTGGGAGGGCAACTTTTCTTGCACTTTACACAGAACCTTGGGTCTCAAAGACCTTAAAGATCATCTGGTCTACCCTCACCCCCCATCTTTGTTACAGGTGAGGAGACTGAGACCCAGGAGGTTAAAGGTCAAGCACATGTTGTCATGGGAGCTCAGCCGGTGCTTCTGCTGCAGAGGCTGTTTTCCCAAAGAGAGGCTTAATAGATGTTGAATGAATGATAGTAGTGCCCCTTAAGGAGAACTTGCTGTGCACCGGGAACTGTGTGTTCAGGGATGTTTGCTGTCCTTGTCTTGCTTAGAACCCTCACAACGATATCACGAAATTGGAATATTTTCATTTGGTGATTGGGGAAACTGACGTTCGGAAAGATCATGTGACTTGCGCAAGGTCACATGGCTAAGGGCAGTGGTGGGGTTTGAACCTGTCTGACTCCGAAGCTCATGGTATTAATGATTCTGAACGCTTTCTCTCTCTTCCATGTGAGGGAGAGAAGAGAGGGGTCCTGTAGGGATGAGGCTGATCCCTGGAAAGTCGATGGAGCGATGTGTGCCCATATCCAACACACACACTCAAGTGCACCTTCCCATCCCAGTTGTGTAGATATCTAACCGGAAGTTTAGCAAGGCCTCCGGAACTTCTTTCCCTTTTGAGTGCCAGAAGTAGGACCATGTGTTAAACAGAGACCGTATCGCTTCACTTGCTCTGATGCCTTGAAAACTTACCCCGGGAGGAGATGTGGTGCAGCCAGGGAATACATTAACTCCTCTGGGGCAGGCAGGACCTGCTGATCTAAAGTACAGACTCCACCCCGTGGGGCGTGCACGACTCTGGAGGGGATTGCGAGCCAGAGCAAGGTCCAGTTTAGAGAATAGCGGGACAGTCCCCATCGGCTTAAAGATGGGAGCAGGGACAGAGAGTGATGGCTCCTGTCCTCAGAGGGCACAGGGTTCTTCTGTCTTGGACATGACCTTTAGAGAAAGGCTCGTGGAGCATTCATATTCTGTGCCCATTTAGCGCCCGGGAACACTGAGGCAAGCACAGATGATGTGACTAACGTTTCTTCTCAATTCACGGTTTATTCCATTGAATCTTGCCATCCTCTTGAACCCCTCAAAGCAGCCAAAGCCCCTTTTAAGTTGGCATTGGGATGATGGTCTTGGCTCCATCTAGAAAATGTAATAGAGTCACTCTCAAAGGCTCGGCATCCAGGAGGCTGAAGTCCAAGTGCAGCATGAGCGAGGGAGAGAACAGACATTTGGGTACTGCAGTATTGTGATTAGCGTGCAAGATCCCTTAGCTGAGGCCAATATGGACACATCGATCAGTGTACTGGTATGTTCCGACTCACGGACATTTTTAAAAATTCAGATCGTGTGTTCCTTCATTCCATCAATAACTGTCCATTAAGTCCCTCCTTGTGCCAGGCCCTGAGTTAGAAGCTGCGGACCTCGAAACCAACCAGTGTCTGTATAAAATCCCTCCTAGACTGGGGAATCCTAATCTAATCAGAGAAATACATAGCTTGTTGAGGTATAATGTTATTAAGCAAATAGAGATTAGATATTTAAATCGAATTAAGGATTTATGAATGAAATGTTTCCATGTCTGGGAGTTCCTTCATGTGATACAGGAGAAGTGGGTGGCCATGTAAACAAGATTGGCCATGAGTTAGTAATTCTTGCAGCTAGATAATGGGAACATGGAGATTCATTATACTGTTG
The DNA here is from genome assembly GCF_023065955.2 of Ursus arctos. Classification (NCBI taxonomy): domain Eukaryota; kingdom Metazoa; phylum Chordata; class Mammalia; order Carnivora; family Ursidae; genus Ursus; species Ursus arctos. Next base: position 73,412,728 of record NW_026622874.1, on the reverse strand, counting down.
TACTTTTGTAGGAGTTTAAATTTTCCATCATGAAAGAGAAGACAAAGATGCACTGAGGGAGCACCGAGCTTCCTCCTTCAGGCAGATTACATATGGACACACATCCCTTCCATCCAGCCTTTCCCTCCTGGCCAACAGACTAGATGAACTTGTAGGGTAAATCTCAGCTCCTTACAAGGACCCGCAAGGCTTTGCACCATCTGACCCCTGCCTGCATGGGGTGCTCTCCCTTCCCTTCACTCCCCCCACCCCCTCGCCCATGCATCTTGGGATTTCCAGTCTCTGCTCAAGGGTCACCTCCTCAGGGAAGCCTTCTGTGATTTCTTTCCCCCATCTGCTCTCTTAGACCCATTTTTTTCTTTCTTCCGCCCGGTTTGTATGATGCGTTTTTGTGTGATTACTGTGCTCACATCTGTCTTCCCAATTAGCATAAAAATTCCATGCAAAGAAAATCTTCATTGTGTGTTCTCCAGTCTCCTTGGTGCCTAGTGCCATGCTTGGCACCTAGTGGCCCCTCCATAAATACTTAGGGAGCGAATGAATCTCCATTCATTCTGTCTACAAGCGCTGGACTGACTCAGAGTCCCTTGTGAAAATGCATATAGGAAGGGAAAGTCTCTTTTCCCCTCTGTGGTATATGGAATCCTGGAGCGGGGATTTGGGGGTTTGGGGAGCCTATCGGGGCAGCCTGTCAGACTGAGAGGGAGAGGCGGGAGCTCTGAAGATACCGGACAGCATCAGCACAGCAGCTTCGGCTCTGTTCAAGTTTTCCCACCCACTGCTTGCTTCCGCCCTCCTTGGCCGACACGCTGGGTGCTTACTTAGACATGGGAAGGGAGAGAGTAACTTAGGGGAGATTTGGGGAGTTGCTGCACTCCAGGAAGTCATACACCTTCGCTGCCTCTCTTCCCAGGGGTCAGCCTTGGGCCGGAACCTTGGCCTGACTCCACGGTGTAGGGTACAGTGATGTGGTCAATGACATCACCAAAGACTGTGCTGGCTAAACGGGCTTTGCCTTCGTTTCTGTTTCCTGGGACTTCCAGGGCTGTCTCTGCAAGGGAAGAAGGGTCTTTGAGCTATAACATGGTTACCATGGATCACTTAATAGAAGCACCTTTGGGTTCACATAGCCCTATGATATGGCTCTGTTTCCACGGCTTCCCAGCTGTGTTTGGACAGATTATACATCTCTGTGCTTATGTTCTCTGAACTGCAAAGTTGGAAGAATTATCCTTACCCTGTGGGTAAGTAACTGGTGATATCAATACATTTCCCGACTACAGAGGAGTGCTCTCAAGTGCTTATAATTATAGCATCAAAGAGCTGTGGTGGGCAGGTGCAAAGTTCTAGTTTACTAGGGAAGGCAGGTATGCCCTTACAGGTTAGGTGATATTTGAGCTAAGTCTTAAATGCAAACTACAACAATAATTAAATAAGGGCAGCTTGTTACACGCTAAGTTCTGTGCTCAATGCTTCATAGACATTTTGGCTCGTCGGAAGTTCACTACAGTCCTTAAGGGCATACCCTGTTGCTGTCTGCATTTTGCAGATGGAGAACCTAAAACTCAGAGAGGTTAAGTGACTTTCCCAAGGCTACTCAGCTGGTGGGTGAAGCCGGGATCAGCACTTAGTTCTGTGTGACTCCAAAAGCCATTCTCTTACCAACTTGAACTACCCAGCCTCTCTTGAAGGTTCGAGTTTTCCGAGAGAAGTGGAAAGAAAAGGAAATGAGGTAACAGGTCCCAAAAGGAAAAGCTTTGGATATCTCTTTTCTTCTAGTTGCCTATTTATTATTATTAGTTGGGTCTTTGTACCGCAGCAGACAGATGGGTCCAAGAAGGCAGGAATCATTCAGTTTTATCCATCACCGCTCCCGGGCCGGTGCCAGTGCGGAGCTGGTGTTTAGTAAGTCTGTGTCGAGTGAATGAGGAATTTGATGGGCTCAACATCGTCCCCAGCCTGTGCTGCACATCCCAGCGTTGGGAGATGAGCATGTTCGTTTGACCAAACCCTTCTACAGCCCTTCCTATCTTAAAAAGGAAGGTATCGGCGATGCTGGGCCATTCTTTAATTGGCCACATGGAATGTTTCACCCTAAGCAGCAAACGTTTTCTAGGGCAGTCTGAGGGAGGACTGTCTGCCTTTTCTCCTGCCACCCCATCACCCCTCTGGGTGTCCAGCGTGTCTGAATTCTCTTTACGGGCCTGAAATTCATTTCTGGCGATACTCATATTACAGGAGGGGAGGTGAGCAGGTCACGTCAACACAGCCCAGCCTGGCCTCGGCACTTAGCTTTTCAGACGAGGTGTTTCCTTGAGGTTGGGATTACAAATAAAGCGCTGACCTGTGGTGTCAAGCAATTGACGGGGGAGCAGGAGGAAGGAGGAAGCGCGATGCCGGGAGCAGCTTTCTCCCGGGGTGTATATGAATAGTGCCAATAAGCTGTCAAATAAAATTAAGGTTCAAAACATACAGCCTTCAGTTTGATTTCGCTAACATGCCAGCTGCTGCTCAGAGGGAGCAGATCGATTCTGTTTTGACAGGTCTCGGTGCACAGTAAGTGCTGGAAGTCTCCGCTCTGGGTCGGATTAATAACAGTTCACCTTAATTTGCAACTTAAGTAGCATGAAATGACGCTCCCGATTTCCTCTCCCGCGCGTCCTCCCCGTGTTGACTGTCCCGTCATTCCTCCTGCCTTTTTGCTCTTCCCCATCGTCTTCCTCTCTGCGTCCTCTTTCCCTTAGCATCTTAAAAAAATTTCTCCTTCTCCTTGTCTCTCCTACACTTAAAAGTATGGAGTCCCTACTACGTGCTGGGCATGGTGCTGGTTGCAACTCACAGACTTTCTTATTTAATTGCCACCACGTCCTTATAAAGGAGGGGGAGTTGTGCTGCCTACAGAGGAGAAAACAGACGCTCATAGTGGATCAGAGCTTGCCCAGGTTTGTGTAGCTAGTAAGTGGCAGAGGTGGGGGTCCCAGCCTAGACTTCTTTGATTCTAAATTTCCACACTGCTCTGGAGACATCAGTGGTCCCAAAGTCTCTGGCGGGACGCTAGGATCACCTGGGGAGCTCTGCCCGTCTCAGTGCGTGGGCACCACCGCCATATTGGTTAGCGGGGGAGAGGCCAGGGCACGGGGGCCACCCAGTACTCTGCTTTCCCTTTATCCCTATTTTTCTTAGCATAGAAACAGAAGCACATGTTGAGGAGGTAGCAGGAAAGCCCTCAAGATGGGCAAGGTTCTTGTCGCGGACCTTGTATGGGGAAGGACTCACCTTTCCAGAAGTCGGTGCTGCAGGAAAGCACAGGTGTGCCTCTGTCTCTCTGATGCAGGTGGGCAAGTGGGAGAACCAGACACTGAGCCTGAGGCACGCCGTGTGGCCGAGGTACAAGTCCTTCTCAGACTGTGAGCCGGATGACAATCATCTGAGCATCGTCACCCTGGAGGAGGCCCCCTTCGTCATCGTGGAGGACATAGACCCACTGACCGAGACGTGCGTGAGGAACACCGTGCCGTGTCGGAAGTTCGTCAAAATCAAGTGAGTCTGGGGATGCTGTCACTCGAATGCGCCCAGTCCTTTAAAAATAGCCTCTATCATCGACAACAGCGGTGTCCCTAATATCATAATAAGGTGTAATATAAAAAAGGCTGGCTAATACTAGATGATAATCTGTAATATTAGATTTTTTAAGACTTAAATAAATAACTGGAATCACGCTGGGTGGTTTACACTCATTTAATTCCAGCAACAGCAATAGGAGGTAAGTCGTTTTGCCCGTTTTAGATATTTAAACTGAATTACGGGGAGATTCAAAACATGGTCAGAGCCGTCCGATGCGTAAATGGACAAGCTAGGACTCGGGCTCTGGTCCACCGGACGCCACCGTCACATTCTTAACCACTGTGCTCCGTCAACCCTCCCCTTCGGTCTTGCCTTAAAAATATATATATTTTTAAATTTTTCTGGCTGTTCCCTCCAACCCTGCACATCTCCTCCCTTCCATCTTTTTTATATATCCCAGATACAAACTCTTTAAAAACTTTGAAAACTTCTCTCCAGCTGGGGGTCATGGTGCCCCTTCCATATGACTGTCCGATGTGATCGGCATGGACCTGGCCTTCTGGCAGTCTCCTCACTCACCGACAGCAAGCCAGCGTCACATCTGTGCCATTTCCTCTCTTAAAGACCAAAGGGAGAACTGACAGTTTTTGTGAGAGCTTCTGGTGAAGTTTATCCCTAACCTATCAGCCTTCTGGGGAAGCACAAAGCTTCACGACCAAGTCCCACGCCCTGATTCTAGGCTTTCTAGTGCCAACACAAAGAAAAACACGCCCTCATGGGGATTTTCGTGAAAGGAAAAGGCCTACTGTTGGAGTATTTTTGTCAGTATTTTCCGAGTACCTCCTTTCATCTGGATAATTCTCCCATGTTCTTTAATTCCCTCCCCAAGCTGGGTTTGCTCTCCCTCCTTCTGCAGAACCCTGGGTGTGTCTCTGAGCCTTAGTCTGCTCAGGCTACCATGACAGGTCGCCGCAGACGGCATGGCTTAAAGAAAGAGACACTTCTTTCTCACGGTTCTGAGGGCTGGGAGCCCACCAACAGGGTGTCTGGTGTGCAGACAGCCGTCCTCTCTTGGTATCATCACGTAGTGGAGAGCAGACAGGAAGCAAGCAAGCTCTCCCATCTCGTTCTAAGGGCACTCATCCCCTTCATGAGGGCTTCACCCTCTGACCTCATGACCTCCCACAGGCCCCACCTCCTCACGCCATCACACTGGGGTGTAGGGTTTCCGCACGTGACTTTGAAGGAACTCGGACATTCAGTGCATACCACTCCATCTCTCTGTCGCCTGTTTTCATGGCTTGTAGTTTGTCTTTCCCCCTGGAGTGTGAGCCGCCTAAATATTGGAAACGTGGCTCATTAGTCTTGTATGCCCAGTGACAAGCACGACACAGGACGCAGCAGTGTTGACAGTGCTCAAACAGATGAGCGAATGGATCCCTGTCCTCCCGCATCCCAAATTCCAACGTAAGTCATTAGACGGGATGCAGATCCCCAGAGCTCAGTGCTTGGGATAAAGATTGTTTTTTAAAAACATGATTGCACAATGTGTTATGAAGACACATTGTAGCTTGGGGAAAATTCTTCTTTTCTTTTAATCAACGAGGAACCTCGTTGGAGTTGAAATTCTGAATAGATTAGTCAATAAATAAATATACATGAAGCACAGTTCATGTGTGGGGCACAGTGAGGGGCACGGGCGATACAGCAGCCAACAGAGAAGACAAAAGACGGGGATCTTGCAAGATGGAGTGTGCACAGTTACAAAACAGCTCAGCCAGTAAAAGACCAGGACAGCTGCATGTTATGATAAACCTCGTGAAGGATATAAGTAAGGTGGTGTGAGGCGAGAGTAACTCGAGTACGCGGGGCTGCTGTCCCTCACACAGCTGGGATAGAAGACGATGTCGGAAAGGATGATGACCACGTGAGGAACAGGGCAGGAGCCTTCCAGGTCGAGGGAACAGCAGGTGCAAAGGCCCTGAGGGAGGAAAGAGATGGGCAAGTGTGGGAAGCAGAAGGAAGCCCAGGGCGGTGCTAGAGAGCCCCGAGCTGGGCGGGAGACGGAAGGGGGAAATGTGGGAAAGTTGTCCAAGGAGAGCTGGATTTGGGTGGGTGTTCCTTGAGCACAGCTTGATCAGATGAAGAAAGCGGAGGGGTTGGCACAAAGCGAAGACTCTCACCTCAGTAGGGGCACCTCCTTTATGACAGCAGTGCCTCCCTTGTTTCGATAGGGGCCAATCAAGTGGAGCCTCTGGGGCCTCACAATCCATAACAGGAGCTTTAAATCTTTAAAAGAAAAGCCTAGAAGCTGACAACAGTAGGTCAGTGAGTCCTGAGCCACATCTGTATGGAGAAAATGAACCCCCCCTCAGTAAATTCCTCTCTAAAAGAATTGACTCTTTTACTGGAGACTATAAACAGATTAACAGGTTCAAACTCACATTTTTGGTTCCTGTGGGAGGCAGCGGCTTGCAGCTTCCCTTTCCCCACTTGGCAACATGACAAGTTTACTGCACATCGAGGCGACATTAAAGTCTTTGAAAGCCATAGGCAGTCACTGGGACCCATTCATCCCAACATTAACACAGATCGGATCAATTGCATTTCCTAAAGGTGCTATCTTTGAGGCAGGCTGATTGGTTCTAAGAAGGATTCTGTTAGGTAATGTGGTTCTGTTTTTCTTGGTGATATTCTCCCAGGGAAAAACCTTTGTCTCTCCCTTCTGGTGAGTGGCGGGGTCTTTAGGACACACATCAGTCTTCTAAAAACATGGGTAATGGGAAATGAGCTGAGAAATCAAGCATTTCTTTTCATCTGTTAGTTGGGTGTTAAGGCATGAAGAGAAAGTCGAGGAAAAATGATGTGGTTTGATCTGTCGGGGAAAAGGGCCACACTGTCGATTAATCCCCCAAACTGTCAGATGCTGGGTGAGAAGAGAGGAAATGTACTTTTAAACCTTTACGTGCGAGGTGCTTTAGACACTTTATTTAATCTCCCCAACGATCCTGCAAGGTAAGAACCAACCTTCTCAATTTGCGAGGGACCAAGCTGAGGCTCATTAGTGAAGAGACTCGTCTGCGTCTTCCTGGTTGTCAGGAGCAGACCCGGGACCTCACAGCAGCTCTGTCTGACCTCCATGGCCGTGATCCTATCTGCTGGCCACACTGGAAAACTGGAGAGCTGGAGACCTGCACTACTTATTGGACCCCTTTCCCCACATTGGCTTTTATGGGTCACCCTTTCTTTTGGGTGATGGTGGGGAGCAGGGAAAGATTGCATCGGGCGCTATTTCTCACATTTCTCTGGGTGGTCAAATCACACCCCCCTCCACACATACACACATGCACAGGGGCTGTGATTGGAACCAGTGAGAGTTTCCAGTTTTAGGCTGGTCTGCGTTCTCATAATCCCCATGAGAAATTCATCTGTTGCATTTGCTGTGTGTCTTTTCATCCCATGTGCCCAGGGTTTGATTCCATGTCTTACACACAGTAGGTACTCAGTGGTTGCTTATTGGGTGAAAATGTATTAATGACCGATGTATCTAGCTAGACGTACGCCTAGTATTAGGAGACAACGGGAGATAATTAACTCATTAACTGGCTGAGGTTCTCAGTGAGGCCAGAGAGTACCACTGTGTGCCTGTGACCCTGAATCTTAAGCCTGGGGCGTTGGTAACTCCTATCCAGACTCTCCCAGGACTCCTGACCAGGGGAAGGAAGGCCCTGTGATAGATGACGGGAGGGAGCAGAGAGCAAAGGAGACGCAGATAGGAAGAGGTAGAGAAGAGGCATCGATGCATGGCCGTGGTGGCCAGGAAAAAAAAGAGAATCGGCTCTTGCCACCAATGAGCTGCAGACAGATACTGAGAAGGAAATCGTATTTGGACATGCCATTGATTTCATGTACTTAGGACACGTTTCTGTCATGTTTAGGCATTTTATAACCCGCTTCCATGACTCGGAGTCACCTTGTCAAATCCACCCATGTTCCTGGGCATTGACAGACATCAGTGGTGTTTGAGGTGTGTGTGTATATCTAATTATGTGTGTAGAATATACTCATGGCAGTTAATTCGTGGGGGGAAAAAACCCCAAAAATACGAAAAAGAGAAAAAGTTATTTTCACCATTCAAAAATAGCTACACTTCGTATTTCATTGTTTTCCATCCAGATATTTCATGAGCTCATCTCTGTTTTTATAGAGCTAGGACTGTTCTGTATGGAACACTGTGTAACCTACTTTTTTTTCCTGTGATATGGAGATGGAAGTATTTTCCTATTGTGCTGTTGGATTTCCATAAACATCACTGTCGTGCTTAGGTAGCAGTCTGGTGTGTGGATGTGCCAGCAATGGGCCGTCCAGAGCACATGTCTCATGACACGCATGACTCAGGGGAGTTGGGCTCATCAAGTGACCTCCATCACAGGGTGGACCAGCTCTGTTGCCCAGAGAGGGCTTGATCTTCCTACATGAGCTGTCTAAGCAGTAGCTCTTAATTGGGAAGACCCTGTTTCTTTCCTTTTTAAAGGCTTTTCTGATTTTTATATATCCTTTGAATGCAACTTGGCCAGGTAAATAAAGCAAGGTGGCTGGTAGAAAGCAGCCTATGTCACCTTGGTAGATGATGACAGCTTTTAAGAGGGCGTACCCTCCGTATTTTAATAGCGTTTTTCCTGACCAAGGACATTGCTGTTTTCCAGTGTCAGCTTTTTACACTCCCTGTATGTAGGGAGGGAGGGAAAGTGTTATGAAGGAGCCCTCATTTGACAGATGACTCCATCAAGACACATTTAGTTCATGGACTCAGGCGCAGGGCAGGCCCCGGGTCTTCCGGGTCTCAGCCACGTTTTCCGCAGGAAGGAAAGTGCCTTTCCTAAGGAAGCCACCTTTATTTCTTCTCTTTGGTTGCAAACATCTATCTGCAGTGATAAGAGAAAGCAAAACCCTCCTACAGCTGAGAATTTCACATCTTCTGTCTCTCTCCCACTTTCCGATAAGCTTTTATAATTCGGCTTAAATCAGATGCCCGCACTCTGGTCTCGAGAGGCTGCAGGTGTCATAAACTTAAGTATAACAGGTGGTAACTCTCACTGGCATAATGGGGAGACACTACTATTAACTATGAGAAATGTGATGGAGTTTATTTCAACAATTATCATGGAGCATGGTACACGGAACAAATAATCACTCAATAAAAGCCGTTGTCATGGTTATTGTCACCATTAAGAACACTTTGTCCCTTGGCCGATGTAAACTACTGCCTCGTGTTGGGCCTCAGTTTCCCACATGGAAAACCATGGAGGCGTATTAGGTAACGACTGTGAGTAAATCTCCCGGCGCTCATATTCTACTGTCTCGGGATTTTTTTCCTACAGCAATTCAACCAATGAGGGCGTGAACGTTAAGAAATGCTGCAAGGGTTTCTGCATCGATATCCTGAAGAAACTTTCCCGCACTGTGAAGTTCACCTATGACCTGTACCTGGTGACTAACGGGAAGCATGGCAAGAAAGTCAACAACGTGTGGAACGGGATGATCGGCGAAGTAAGTGGTCTTCCTCCTGCGGGCTCACATCCAGACTCCATGCCTGCGGAGCTCCGGGGGCGGTGGGAAGGACAAGTAAAGTCTCTGTGCTCCTTTGCCTTTGCATGTAGGTGGTCTACCAACGGGCAGTCATGGCGGTCGGCTCCCTCACCATCAACGAGGAGCGCTCGGAAGTGGTGGACTTCTCTGTGCCCTTTGTGGAGACGGGGATCAGTGTCATGGTTTCAAGAAGCAACGGCACTGTCTCGCCTTCTGCTTTTCTAGGTATGTGGACGGCAGGGTCACTACTGTTTTCCTCACAGGGAATTAGAGGTATTTGTCTTGTTTGCTGGAAGGATGGAACCAGGTAGGACCTTGGTCAGTTCCTTGTAATGACATCAGCACATTCCAAAGCCTGTCCTATCTGAATGAGCTCAGTTCCCTCCCTCCACCCCCACCCCCACCCCCACCCCCAGTTAACATCTTTCATTTATCTCTGACTCGGAACTATCTGCTGAAAACACCATCACATAGTCAGATGCTGGTCTTGATTGTATGGAATGTAGATTAGCAGATATATGTCTCAGAGCCTGGAAAACATTTAAAAAAATAAACCTGTCTGTCCACAGTTCATTTAAATCAGCCTATAAGGCTGTATTCAGCATCATTCCCATCCTCCCTCCCTCCCTGGCAGTGACAGCTGTTTATTTACTGGATGTGAGGGTGAAATGATGATGACTGCACCGTGATTTATACCAGCACTCTGAAAAACAAAATACAAGTAGTGTGAAGAGCATATACTGATTGGAAATTAATGGAATCCTATTTTAAAAGTGACTATCCTTCAAGCGGACTGGCTTGTAAGGGAGAAAATTCCTTACTCTCCTTTTAACTATTTCATAAATTTATGTTTTGACATCAAAGGGGTTGTTTTGGTTGTTTTTTTGTTTGTTTTGTTTTTTTTTTTAGAGCAAGTTAGAGCTCTACTTTCTACTTTCTATCATCCTGTTTTCTTTAGCACTCTATGTGTATATGCCTGGCCAGAGAGAGAGAGAGAAACTGCATGGGACAAAGCTAAGCATCGCTTATTTTTTCTTGAAAGTATTGTGTGGAGTATTTGGTTATCAGCAACAGTGTTTGGGAGTGGCTACCTTGAAGATAGTGGGATTCAAATTCCCTTCTCCTTGGCACCCCCGTATCCTTGAGTTTGTCCCAGATTTAGGAAGGCCAGGCAAACACTGACCCTAAAAGAAAGCTGCACGAGAGAGGGAAACAAATCAAAGTCAACCAAATTTCTTACACATTTCCAGACACACACACAAGAACCTTTGTCTGTTAGAGAGCCCGCCCTGCAGACTGGAGCCAGTTTATACCACCGGCTCCCGGCCCACAGTCTTGTTTCCCCACCGTCCTCGTGGAGACGTCGTGGTGGCACCTGGTGAAGCTGTCTGTGCTTCATTCTCTTGAGTGAAACGCTGACTAGCAGGATTTTGGGTACCACCTCACTCACAGAGACGTATGGATTTTCTATTTCCATTTTTGATAATCCATTTAAGCTGTTGAAATCCTTACCATTCCATGGATTTGGTTCTGTTCTCCCCACTTGCATTCTTGACAGATACACGCCTCATTATGTTCCCTTTGTGTCTTTGATGTGGATAATGGACCCACATCTCGGTAAGGGAGCCTTACGACACCATGAAAAATGCAGCCGACTGATACCCACGACGCGTGCAGAATCTTCACAACGATTGGGTGGATCGTTATGCACGAACCACTCCTTATCACAGTTTCCCACTCCCTAGCAGACCCTTTAACAGGGCTCTTTGGCCCTGGAAGTTAAGAAAAGGTTGGAAAATGAGTTCATGGAAAGAGATCTGTTTCTTTTCTTTTCTCTTCCTCCCTTCCTTCCTTCCTTCGAAAGAGAGAGAGAGAGCGTGCATGAGCAGGGGAGGGGCAGAGGGAGAGAGAGAATCCCAAATGGGCTCTGATTTGGGATTGGGGCTCCAACTCACGACCCTGAGATCATGGCCTGAGCCAAAATCAAGTCAACCGACTGAGCCACCCAGGCGCCACAAGAAATCTGTTTCTTTTCACAAGTTGTTAACATACCTCCATAGTGAGCTCGAGAGAACTTTTTTTCCAATTCAGTCAGAGAAGAAAAAAAAATACCATCAGCCGGCTTGGCTCATCAAAAATGGGTCGCTGATATCGAATCTGGCCTCAACCCAGTTTCCCCTAGATTTTTATCTTACCTGCATTCGTAGAACATGTCCGTAAAAAGTCAGGTATTTTTGCTAACTTAAGCCTCCCTTCCCCCTTACTCTACCTATTGTATCTTTAAAAATAAAATAAAATACACTGTAGCCAGAGGAAACTTTTCAAAGCTGTTTTGACATCAGTAGGCTTAATATTTTTTTTAGTCACTAAGTTACATCCCTATTCGATTGTGCACCCCCTTATTTACGGTCATTATCTGCAGGTTTTGAAAGTCATAATGAACCATGCTAAGCTACATTTTTCCATTCACTGGCTCAGTCATCTGGAAGAGCCCAAACATTCAAAATCTGATTGCATTGCTCTTCATTATTTCCTATCCTCTCTCCACAAACTCCATTAACTCCCTTTGGAAACACTTGCAGGTAAATGCCTCTGAGCTTTTGTGTAAAAATGTAACCAGAGGCTCATCAAGGACAGAGGCGGTGTCTCTCGCCATATTTCCATTCAGTTACTTCCAAAGACTCTCCAAGCAGGTTGGATTGTTTGATCCAAAGAAATGCTGACCCAGAGCCTCCTAGATTGAAGTCCCCTCATGGATGAATGTGGTGTCCGCTTTACACCAGTAGAGGATGTAATTCAGAGCCACCCGCAATATTTCTGGGTCACTCCTTAGACACGGTGCCTCACCATTATTGCAATGCTTTTCTACGTGGTGGTGGTGGTGGTGGTGGTGGTGGTGGTGGTGTGTGTGAGAGAGTAGCAATCCTTCAGGGCACGCCCAGGCACCTAACTTATTAGAACCAGACACCATAGCAGAATTCTTTTATCCCTGTGCCACACTCACAAGTCAAGGGACAGATGTCACTTCCAAGTGGGAAGACCTCTGGGATCAGTTGCTTGATCCAGCTTCCACCTAATTTCTGGAACAGTTCGTGTCCTCACTAGGATGCATCAGTGACCAAACGAAGCCCACTGCACGTTCACAGATTGTAACGTGCCGATGAAGAACTCAGAAAGGATGCCCCCTTGTATTTTTTATTGTGTTATCCCAATCTGCAGAGAAAAGAAGTTATCAGATTAGTAAAAGCACATGTTTTAAACTGGGATGCCTTTTTCAGGACCCTGAACAGCGCACCACCACCACTACCGCCCATTCTGGCTTTAACCATGGAATCAAACAACTAGTCCATTCAATTTACCGTGTGTATGGAGCACAGCACACACCGCCGTGCACACTCCATGTCTGTGCTCATTGACTTGTCAGGGTGACCCTCCTCTGGGAAGACACACCGTGCCATTAGCATACCCGACTTGGAGAATTACTTTGCCATTTCTTTCTATCTTGAATATTCGGTTGTTCTCCTTTTTGGATACACCTCATTACCAAATTGCGATGATCTCAGGGACATAATGTTGTTATTACCCAGGGTAATTTCAGCGAAGATATGTTGTAGTTGCAATCCCATTGATTTCTTCGAACTCATCTTGTGTTATTCAAACTGCGAAGGCTGTGTTGTTACCAGTTTCTTTTTAACATAGCCTCACTGTTGAAACTGCATTGCAAAGCATTCCTTCCCGTTTCTAAATTACCCAATGTAGTTAAAGCTTCGGACATACTCGTTTCTTGTTATGTAGTAAGCTCATTAAATTGGAATTTATGATGACCTCTGGCTGTGTTAGGTAGTCACAGACTTGAATGGTAAGGTGGCTTGCGACCAGCCTAGCTCTTTATGACTATTACTAGCTCCATCAGAAAAACAATTTAAAAATAATAACATGTCTACTATTCAAGGGTGTTATTGGGATTCTTCTATTTTACCCTCAGAAAATGTTTGCTTATGAGGCAAAAGATTATGAGTTTATTGGTGTCCAAGGGCGGTTTCTTCCCAGTGAGGCGTTCAGGTGGAGATATATTCATTTTTCAAAATTTTAGCCTCTGTTGATTTTTTAGCAAATCTGTGTCATATATGGATACAGTGGCTCCATTCAGCTGCCTCGATCAGACTGAATATAAATGCTCTTAACTTTCTGAGTTCTAAGATCTAGAACCTTGTGACTTGGCCTGACCTTCTGAGACAGCCCTGTGAAAATAAGCTGATAGGAATGCCTGGGTGGCTCAGTTGGTTAAGCCTTCAGCTCAGGTGATGACGCCAGGGTCCTAGGATTGAGTCCTGTGTCCAGCTCCCTGCTCAGCGGGGAGCCTGCTTCTCCCTCACCCTCTGCCTGCTGCTCTCCCTGCTCGAGCTCTCTCTCTGTCAAATAAAATCTTAAAAAAAAAAAAATGAGCTGATGTAAACTCCTGTGGGGGGGAAATAACCATCTATCCATCTACTACTTCACTGCCTCTACTCTTTAAGTGATGCTTTTTCATTGAATTACCATGTGAATGTAATATCCTCAAATGACTTTTCAAATGCATTTAAGCCCATTACCAACATCAACAAGATTTTAAAGCTGTAGAGCGCTCATCCAGTCCAGAGCAGGGGTGGGGTGGGGAGTATGGTAGTAGTGGGGGAGACGATGACCTTCCAATATTGCTGTCAACCCCGTGATTTTATGATCCTTTTCTAAAGGGTTGTAATGTTCCCTTTCCTTAAGGAATTCCCTGCCCATCATCCCTCCAGCATGTAAGGATAAAATGAAAATAAGAATAAAACCCACGCTGATCCACAGAAGCCTTAGGATTGAGTATTTGGGTCTAGTCTTGCTTCCCCCTAGCGTGGGTCCCCTGGGTGATGCTGTAATCATATAGAACCCTGTGGCCTCTTCATTTGCATCCCTTCTCCCGTCTGTGTTTACTCTCCGTGACCCGACTGGGAAAATGTCATATGCTCTTTCCTATTTTTATCCTATTATATGCAGCCTTATCAAATACCTCATCCGTTTTGTAGAACGAAGGATGGTGTAGACGATTGAATCCACAGTGACTAGCTTCGTTTGAGTGATCAGATTCGCGTGAGGGAGGGTTTCTCGGTGAGCCTGCGGGGGACCTCTGGGCTCCCTGCCGGCCCTGGTAGCGAGGGCGCGTCCCTGACCGCGTCCCGCTGCTCTGGCCTCTCCGTCCGCAGAGCCGTTCAGCGCCTCCGTCTGGGTGATGATGTTCGTCATGCTGCTCATCGTGTCCGCCATCGCCGTTTTCGTCTTCGAATACTTCAGCCCCGTGGGATACAACAGAAGCTTGGCCAGAGGGAAAGGTGAGACCCCTCTCAGTGTAACCCAAAGCAGACACTGTTTCGTGACTTTCTACAGAGGTTTCCGATTCAGAACGCATCGCCCTCTGCTGTCTTGCGGGTCTGTGGTGTGAATGGAGCTCGCTCACCAGGGCTGCCTGTCGTTCCATACAGTGTGGGTTAGCGGCCTCAGCTGAGAGAGGGGTAAAGCCAAATGAAACGTTTCCGTCGTTTTATCATGCGGAGTCCGCAGTTCTTAGGTGGAAACGATGGACAGTTTGTTGAGAGAGCAGATTCGAAGAAGTTTTTCTGGCAATTAACTTTTAAAATCTGTGTGAAAAGAAATGGGAAGATTGCAGTGAATCTCGCCTTCCGTCTACGCAGAGAAAGTGGCTTTTATAGAATCTAGTTTCAGAACATTCTCCAGATTACTGAATCACACTTGCATTCATTTGACGATAAAAATAATCATAAGGTGGTATTTTCCCCCAAAGAATTACATTTTCCTCTTGGCAGTGCCTGACCTAAGTGCATCGTGCTTGATAAAGCTGCAATCAGTAGAGAGAAAATTGCCCTGGGCGAGTCATTGGCTATAACTTAGGAAGCCGCTCCTCTGCAAACCAGTATTCATGTCACAGCACAAACACATTACATCACTTCGGAGTGCATTTTCCTCCATGCATGACACGTGCTAAGTGGATGGCCTCCGAAGGCTCCTGCTAGGACCAAATCTCTTTCCTGAAACATGACTTAAGTTGGTGGGAGACAGCAGGTCTTCTGTGTACAGCCATTCAAAATCAAGGCCCTGGAATTTGCCATATATTCTTTCCACTTGGAAGATTCAGTATTGGAAACAGCCAGTAGGTCGTGGGAATCTGTTAGGGACTTAGTCTTATTGAAATCCTCCCACTTCTTCACCATCATAGAGTGGTGATTATTATATATAAACCATCTCCCATCAACAAAACACGGTGAAAATGCCATGAATAATCATGTTGTGTTTAAGTGGGAGAATCGTCAGCCTCCACTCAGAGGGCAATGTCACTAACCAATACAGAGCTTCCCACAGAGTGGGGCCTGAGAAGGTTTTCTGTGAGGGATCATACGTCAGTGGAATCGGTATTCACGTTTGGGGGATCAGAGTTTGTGCTCTTTGCGAATTCGTGCATTTCTCTCATGAGTATTTACTGAGTGGGTAAGGTGCCAGGCACTGTGCTAGTACAGGGGAATAACGCGGTAAACTGGATAGAGTCTTCCTGACCCCCGGAGAGCTGAGAGTTTAGTTGCAAAACCACAAGTGAACACTTATATCAATAATCCCAGATGGTAATACATTTTAAGAAGAGGAATAGAAACCAAAGTGAAGTAATGGCGGGCAAGGGTGGGGGGTAGGGGTCACTACTTCAGGTAAGATGGCAGCCACGCAGGGAAGAAGTTTCAGAAGACATGACATTTGAGCTGTGACCTCAAGGATGAGAAGTCATGTGAAAAAATGGAGGTAAAAGCATTTTAGGCAGAGGGAACAGCCCATGCAAAGGCCTTGTCAGGGAATCGATCTTGATGAAACAGAGAAGATGGGGGTGAGTGAGGTGGACAGTGATACAAGATGAAGGGAAGAGGCAGGATGAAATGTGTGCAGTGTGGGAAGGTCACTGGGGCTACTCTGTCAGGACAAGGGGAGGGGCAAGCAGCAGTGGACGGAGGGAGCCCAGGGAGGAAGGTGTTGGTTTTCTGAGAGCAAGGATTACAGTGGTTTGGACTTAGCAGGAGATGAGCAGGTAGACCAGGACCATGTCTTGGAAGATAAAACTGATCCAAAGGATGGTCATGTGTGGTAATTCCTTCCGTGGCTGAAGCACATACCTCGAAGACTGTCGTAAAGGGAGGAACCTAGCCCGCCACCTCCCCGCCCTTCCATCGCCCCGAGGCTTCTCGTTTTCTGCTCAACCGCTTGTGGAAGTTCTCGACAAAGGGCAGCGACTGGTTTCTTTGTGCAGCGTGTCTTTCTGGTACGTCTCACTGCACTTGACGGGGAAGATTGTACGCACGGCTCAGTAATAGTATTCACGAATCACTAATTCCCAAAAGTCTTGGACAGAACCCCTGCGAGGGCCCATGTCTGATTCCCAAACAGCCGTCATTCCTGGGCCACATGCAACCCTCAGAAAAATCCAGTAGTTCATGAAGTTAACTGGATGGGCTCTAATTATTTATTTATTTTTCCTAAGAGTTCTTGGCATCTTGGGAATAAGCCCAGGAGATTATAAAACTAGGCAAAGAGAGACAGAGGCATTTGAGATTTGAGCGTACCAGAATTAATTGGCTTCCCTTTAATGTGCCGTGCGGGGGATATTATAAATACTGCTGTATGGTCGCAGTTTGGCCTCCGGTGTGTAGAAAGCTTGCCTCTCCCAGGCTCCCTGCCCAGACCTTCATACCTTTCATCAGTGATCACTTCTGCCAGTTTATTTATTGCCCGCTCTGCTGCTGTTGCCAACCGAAGTCTGAGTAGGTCATTTTTTCATATCTTCATCTACATAAATGATGTAAAAATTAACCCTCTGTTAAAGGAAGACCTCTTGCCCGTGAAAAGAGGGCATACATTTTTTTTCTTTCCCCTTGTGCAAAAACAGACATGAAAGCCCTAACGTGTGCATTTCCCGGTGGGCATACTGCCCACCCCAATACGTTGTGCCATCTTGCCCTGCCTCTTTAGCTAAGATGGCTACGAGGCACGTTTCGGAATCCCAGAAGGGAACCGTCGCTGTTGCAGGGCTACCCTGAGGAAGAAAAAGTGCTGGGATTTCAGAGCTCATGGTCCATGACCTGCAGCCACATGTCTTCCATCTGTGAAGCGGTGGAAGAATTAAGCTCTCTAGCTCTGCTCCTTGATGTCTCCATTTGCAGAGGGTTTCCGTTTGGCTTCGTTCTTCCACTGTGCTCCCTTTACACGTGCGTTTGAGCAGAAGCAACTGCTAGGGACAGTCGGATTAGAATACCACACATCAGCCCATGAAACCGAAGCTGCCCCCACGCACACATTTTTGTAAGGCTTGCTACATTTATTAAAGGAGATTGGTTCCCCCAAATGGAAATTGAATCCAAATTTACAACCGGCCCTAACGCGACTTCTCTTCCAAACCCACATTCTGCATGGCCAGTTGCTTTTCCTTTCTTTTTATTTTTGATTTCTCCTTCTTTAAGAAACATGGCAGGAATCCAGCCAGATAGCAATGCAGAAAGAATGCTCGTTTTTCAAGATAAAGGGAGCTGTGGTGGCCGGGGTTCTGGGCAGTGATGGGGCACAAGCATGAGAGACCGTTCCATCTTCTGGCCAGCGGCGGGGCTGCGGGCGGCCACCACGTAGCCCTTTGGAGAAAATGCTGAGAGTGTCCTTTCTGTTACTTGCAGCACCCCACGGGCCTTCTTTTACGATTGGCAAAGCTATATGGCTCCTCTGGGGCCTGGTGTTCAACAACTCCGTGCCGGTGCAGAACCCCAAGGGGACCACCAGCAAGATCATGGTGTCTGTGTGGGCCTTCTTCGCTGTCATATTCCTGGCCAGCTACACGGCCAACCTGGCTGCTTTCATGATCCAGGAGGAATTTGTGGACCAAGTGACCGGCCTCAGTGACAAAAAGGTAATGTCACCTTGCTTTCCTCACCGCCCGAGGGGTGGATCTTAAATGGTCTCTACTTAGAAGGGCGCGGTTCGGGCTCCTACCATCCAAACCCACCACCGACTCTGAAGCACGAAGCCAGAGGGGTTTTGTGTCTTTTCTCTGAACTTCAATTGGCATATTTCTAAGAATTTTAGAAACAGAACCTTAAGCTCAGCCCTCCAGGGTCTAAAAGATTCCAGATCTCATTTGGAAGCATTGTTTCCCCAAATGGTCATTTCTCATATTTATAGGATCATAGCAGGGACGCTTCCCAAGGCTCTGTGACTCATGCGAGGTCCCAAGGCTGGAGTTCTCCCTTCAAGGGAGCGTGTGAGGGTGGAGAAGATCCATGAGCCTCGATGAGGAAACACTTGGGAGGAAGTGGGGTGCTCCCGGCCGTAGCCACCCCCCCATTCTCTGGCCTTGGCCGAGTCTCTAATATCTGCCATGCCTTGGATTTCTCACTCATGACCTGGAAAAAAAAAAAAAAGTCCTCTCTTAAGCCTACCAGAGACAAGCCTGACAGCTCCTTTTACCCGGGAGTCAGACAGCCCCCACCGTCTGCATTCCCGACTCACCTGAAATTTCCTGAAGGGACACAAAAGGGACAGAGAGGCTTTTCATTCGCCAACGCCACCGGCTTCTTTCACTCAGGCACATCTCCAGCCCTCCCTTGTGGTGGGGCTGCGCTTCCCCCATCAGCAAGGCGGCAGGAATCCCACCTGCCGTCTCCATTCTCTGCTGGAATGTCGCTGGGGGGAGGGGGGGCGGCGGGCTGTGAGTGGCTATTCAGAAAGGCACACTGGAGGAAGAAAAGAGGTAAACTGGGTGCATCCTTCCATTGAAATCTTAGGTTCAGCAAACAAACTCTGATTTGCTAAGCTCAGCAGTGTGGGGATTGCTGCGCGGCCAAGATTGTCCGTCTCGTGTATGCGGATAATCGTCTCTCTTTATAAAATCTCACCAGCATGTCTTGCTGACATAAGTCTACGTATATTCTTCTGGCATTCGTCAACAAACTGCTGAATAGAAAATCAACCATGAAAAGCCCTAACCGCTTATCTGTGACATATGCTGTGCTTGAAAGAGGTACAGAGAAGGCCTGTCATCAGGGAGATGATGAGGGGCGGGGGCTGGGTTGGCCTCTCTCTAATGGCTTCCCACTGTGGCTTGAATAAATGCCAGTCTGCTTCCTGTGGTGGCAGAGCCCTGGATCATCTGGCCCACCCCCACGTGCTCCCTCCCTCTTGCTCATGAGCCCCCCCACCACGTCCCTTCAATACCCCAAGCGTCTTTCCACCACAGTGCTCTTGCACTGGTTACGTCCTCTGCCTCGAATGTTCTTTCCCATTATCCGTGGCTGGCTCCTCCTTGACTCTCAGGCCTCAGGGAAAACACCACCTCCTGAGAGAGGTCTTCCCAACCATCCTGGCAAACTTCGCAGCCTCAGCTTTTGCTCCTGTGAAACTTAAAGTCTGGTAGAAAAAAACAACTAACACAAGAGTAAGTGTGAATGGGGAAGAACATTCCAGGCAGGAGCAGCGGTTATAAAGGAGGTAAGACTGTTGAGAGTAAAGGTGATGCTTAGGATGGAGTTAGCTGGCACTTAGGGGCGCCCAGGACATACTTGTGTGTTGAGTGAGAAATGCGTGGTGTGGAGGACACTGTGGGTGCCCCGTCTAGCTCTCCTGGCACCCCCTTTTCCAGCTCTGCGTGCCCCTCCCGCATTTGCTGACAGAGGCTCCTACCAGGGACTGTCACAGGGTGATTACCTTGGCCTACTGCAACCGTAAACGCCTGGGGGTCTGAGCTCCCCCAATCCCTGTAGTCCCCTGTAACCAGCAATAACCAGTGTGAGAGCCCAAAACTCCAGCTGCTCCACTGCGTCCAGGGGCACCAACCCATGGTACGCTTTACTCTCCGGAGCTCCCCACGGGACCAGGTGGAAGCTGAGACTTTGCCCCAAATCACCCCTCAGCTGGCTTCCTCTCCCTCCCTAACCCCTGCCCCCACTCTCTTCCGGATCTCTCCGGGAGCCCCTCCTCACTACATCGTCTTCACCCAGCCCTTGCTTCAGGGTTGGCTTCTAAAGTGCACGACCCCTGTGAGACAGCAGATCAAGTCAGGAAGGTCGTGTTCCCGTTCCCTCCATGCCCCGTGCTGGCTGCGTGGTGCCTTTATAGTCACAGAACCTGGCCCCGTCTCCTCATTCCTCCCAGTACCTTTGGGAGAAGACGTTGGAGCAAGCATGAGAGGAGACAGCCATCCCGAACGTGCCTTGTAGCCTCTAGAATCCCCGACAGCCACAGAGCACCGGTACACGACTCCATCACACCGTGGGAGCCAAAACACAATGCCTCGAAGAAGCAGCTGGGGGTCCCGCAGAGGCAGTGAGGGCCCCGTCCTCAGCAAAGCGTTTTTCAAGAAAGCAGTTGGCAGCCCATTTTGCTTTTTGTTGCTATTTTCAAAGGCAAGGGGAGAAAGCAATCCCTTGCCACATAGTTTTGGGTCTAAATAACATGACCGCTTGTGGGAAAACTAATTAGAACCGCTAATAATTCGCCTGACCTTCTCTGACTTGGAGACACCTAGTAACAGATACCACATCCTCACGGGACACCGCTCGGCTTCCAAGCTCAGAGCATTAGTGGCAAGCGGATAGCTCTTTTAATTAAATGTTTGATACAATTAGATAAACAGCAAAATTCTTGGAGTAAATAAGCTAAATGCTCCCAGAAGATTAATAACAGATACAGCAAGAGAGTCTGCAAAATAAAAATCTATATTGAATCAACTTATTTTAATACTCTACACAGTGGGCTTTTATCCCCCTTTCTTCCTTTTTTTTTTTTTTTCTTTTTAAATCACAATTACCTGTGTAACAGCTCAGGTTTACGATGCTTTTAAAGCATTTTGCCGTCTTCGTGCTTGCTGGGAAAAGCACCTTTGAAGCCCACGGTGCGCTCACACGAGCTTGGGCTTCGATTGTAAATAGGCAGATTCACGGGTAGATGTTCCCCCTAGGAATCACCAAAGGAAAGTTGAAATGCTGGTGGGGAACCTTTCCAACATATTGGCAATCTCAGGTAGAGGAGCTCCATCCCTGGGAGGCAGGTTATCGTAGTAGGAAGAGCAGTGTCGTCCTCGGGGTTGAATGAACCTGTGTTCAGATCTCGACCTTGCCATAAAATGTTCGTGGCCTTCGGTATGCCAGTATCCCCAAAGCTTAATTTCCTAATAAGAGTGGGGGTGGGTATTAATACCTTTCTGGCAAGGTTGATATGAGG
Organism: Ursus arctos; assembly: GCF_023065955.2. Lineage (NCBI taxonomy): Eukaryota > Metazoa > Chordata > Mammalia > Carnivora > Ursidae > Ursus > Ursus arctos. The sequence goes on along the minus strand of NW_026622874.1, from coordinate 73,391,296 downwards.
CTTAGGAATAATCCCCACACGGTGCCTGGCACATGGGAGATAATCCTATTAGAAGTGCTGCTTCCTCCTTCCACCCTCCTCCCTCCCCGCCTCCACTGCCCCTCCCCTCCTCTTCATCACTCCCCTCCTCCTCCTCCTTCATGATCAGCAGCACTGCCCCATGAGCCCGTTCCTCACATCCAGGGTCTCAAGGACCACTGCACTAGTTGGTCTTTGGGGGGGAATTCGGGAACTTTCCTTGGTAGAGGAGCCCAGGAACGTGTCCCCATAGAGCTGTGCTGTCTCTGAGCACTGCGCTCATACTGCTGGGTGGTCACTGGCTCAACAGAGGCCTCTCAGCCTCCTCTACCCCCTAAGGGCCACAGTTGTTTGATGCTGACCTCCGGAAGCTTGTAGCCCACCAGCAGCCAGAGAAGACCGCACCTGAAATACAGGGCTCCAGGTGCCAATGTCCCTCATTCATAGCTTCGGAAGGCAGATATTTGTAATAAATGTATAGTTCGGGTGTGTAAGAGGAATGAAGAAATGTCCTGGTCAGTTGCCACGTTTCCCCTAAACATTTTATTTCCCCTAATTTCCATCTGTCCTTCCTCCATCCCGAAGAGCTTGCCTTGAAAGAGAGAAACGCCAGGGAGTTCTGCCGCTGCCAGGCATCATGAGTACTTTGCTCTGTGGTCTTGCTGACCGTGGACCCCCCTGCATCACCCCTTCCCTTGCTTGAGCCCACATTTGTTTCTTTCTGTTTGCACACGGAGCTCGCCGGGAGAAAGTTGCACTAGAAGTCATTCCGGAAACTACATGGGACATGTCCGCAGCGGGAGGCCCTGGGATTGTGGAGATGAGCCGTGCTGGCCCCTAACTGTTCTCACACTGTAGATCCTGGCTTTTTAGTGAGTCATGAAATCGATGGAAGGGTCAGGACCGTTGAAAAAATAGAACACAGCAGATGACGTCAGAGTATATCACACGTAGGAAGCATGCTCTGAAGGGGCGTGCATGCGTGCAGAGGGTGGACCTGGAGACATGTCCTGGTCTATGGAACATGTACCAAGAGTCGTGCTTTATGAAGTGGGACCACCTTTCCTCCAGTAGGAAAGGTCCTTGGATCTCCGTGCTGGGCCGAGTTTGGCATCGGGAGGTACAGTCGAGGCCGGAGAAGTGTGCAGTTCATCCCGGAGGCTGAATATCCGTCTCCGTCCTGTGTCAGGCGGAGAGGTGGGGACGGAAGGAAATCTAAGGGCTACATGGCTCCTGTGCGGGGGATGGGGAGTGAAGCGGAAGCACTGGTGCAAGGGCCCATCTCGGGCGCCTCAGGAGAGTAGAGCCACTGCGGTAACAGCTAGATTTACCGACAGCCCGTTACTGTGTCCCCAGAGCCGGCGGCTGCTGTGCCATCAAGCCGGGGCTGGGGCCTCGTCCTCTCTTGGTGATGAGTTGAGGCACTGCCTGTCACAGTGAGTGCAAAGAGCATTTTGCTGTTCCTGTGTGTGTGTGCACACACATACACGTGCACACACACACACGCAGTCTCCCAGCCCAAGGCACCAGCAGGAGGATCTATCTCATTTGGACAGTGTGTGGCCCCTTCCCCCAATGCAGTGGCGGCTGCTTATGACACAGTGGCACGCCTAATTGAGGGGACACAGTTTTCAACTGGAAATTCTAATAGTGAAACCTAGTGTGATTCTGGAAAGGAGAATGATGTTTTCAGTCCGTCTGACTCGGGTAAACCCAGACGCTTCTCCAGCGGTTCTGAGCTGCATAGAAGACTTGTGGGCTTAGAAGTCGGAGACATCTGTGGATCCCGGCCCTGGTCCCGCCGTGGATTTGCTGGGTGTCCTTCCCTTCTGTGGGTCTCACGGTCCTCCCTCTAAAAGAGGGTTACTAGTGACAGTGTGTGAGGAACGACAGAGTTCATGAGGCCAGGCATATGTGGATTGAATTCTGGGCTGCTACCTGCAAGCAGTGGGATCCCAAACCGGTCATGTAACCTCTCAGAGCCTCAGTTTCTTCATCTGTAAAATGGGGCCTCTAAGATTAGCTACCTGGCGGATTCATCCTGAGGATGAAATGATCCAACATTTGTGAAGTCCTTGGCACAGTGCTGTTCATTATTATCACTACTTTATAGTTCCAAAATTTTGTATCTCATTGAAAAATGAAGCCCAGGTTACTTTTTTTGCCCATGCTAATAGTAAAAATAAAAAGCAATAGTGATTGATTCTGAGTGCTTACTCTGTTCCAGGCACTATGTTAATTACTTGACAAGTTTTAACAATTTTGAAACTTCCCATTGACCCTACAAGGGAAGTCCTGGTATGTTTCCACCCTAGAGACAGGAAATAAATGGAGGCAGTGTGAAGTGCCTTATCTCAGGTCCCACAGTTCGTAAATGATAGAACCTGATTTTTAAACCTTTGAACCTGAGCTCAACCTTGTACTATTGACCTGTGCTGACTCTACATTTTATTTGTGTGTCTAAGCTCAGACCGAGTACTCTTGACTATGAATCTGGTTGGGTTGCCCCAAAAACTGAAGTTGGGAACAGACAGTATCAGTCAATCAGGGAAGAGAAGCAGAGTATGGACATCCAGCCCTTTTGGAGGCTTGAGAGCTGTACAAGACATAGGCACCCCCAGGAAGCTCATGGTTAGGAGGAACTTCAGCTCAAGAAATGTTCATGGAGCCTGCCATTATGCCTGGAATATATTAGGCCCCCAATAAGTATTGGATGCATGCATGCATGAATGAATGGGTGAGTGGAGAAAGAGTGAATGGCAAACATACAGTCATTGTAGGGGAGGAAAAGTAATTTTCCCTCTACCGTTCTAGGTTCTTGGCTGAGATACCTCTGTAATAAAAGACAGATTAAGAGGAGGAAAACAAACAGAAGTTCAAAAGCATGGGTACCTTCTGTAGACTTGGGACATGCCCAGGAAAACCAAGTACCTCCCTGCAATGGCCCAAGCCACCAGCTTAAACTCCCCTCCAGCTAGGCACAAAAGAGAGATGCTGGGAGCTGGGGTGGGGAGGCCAGTGATGGGAGGTTGTCAGGAAAAGCACAGTAAACAAGGGTGAGGTTATCATGCAGATTTAAGTTGATGCCTTCGACACTTTTGACAAGAGTTTCTAGAGTTCGAGTCATCTTCCTTTCCCAGGTGCTGAGAGGAAGACACCCCTCTATGTGGAGCTTTCCCTTATCCGTGTAAATGCCTCTTCTGAAAGGGTTAACTTCTACCCTTCAGAGCTTCCCCTCCATCTGCTGTGTCTTAAAAATAGCCAGCCTAAGAGGATCCTTATGCCAAAGAGGCATATTTTGGGGAGACATGTTCAGTTGCTCTTCATCATTTCCTGGGGGAGGTGACGGTCATTGTCAATGGGATTCAGAGAAGGGAGCGATTGGTGGGGCAAGCAGAAAATTTCCTTAGAAGATAGATCAACGACCTGAGTAAAGCAATACTTTAATGCCAGCTCAGTTAGCGTTTCCCGAGCACGGCCCGCGTGCCCCCCACGAGGCTAGTCTCTATAACGGGGCCAAAAAAGTCAAGCCAACAAGTATCTCTCACACACCCAGCCAGGCCCGCTGCTTGGCACTGGGGGATGAGGCGGGGGGGGGGGGGGCGGGGGGAATGAGACAGACGCTGTTTCCGACCTCCTAGAGCTGGCAGGCCAGTGGCAGGTGTGATTAAATAAAAAAGGAAGCCCAGAAATGCATGGTTTTTCTACTGTCCTGTGCTAAGGCATGCAAATGTTTAACCCTTGACACAAGACAGAATGGTGGCTGACTTCTCCTCCTCTCTCTGTCTCTGCCCTGTCTGTCCATGTCTCTCTCTCTCTCTCTCTCTCTCTCTCTCTCCAGTTTCAGAGACCTCACGACTATTCCCCACCTTTCCGATTTGGCACGGTGCCTAACGGCAGTACTGAGAGAAACATTCGTAATAACTACCCCTACATGCATCAGTACATGACCAAATTCAATCAGAAGGGAGTGGAGGATGCCTTGGTCAGCTTGAAAACAGGGTAAGGATGATGGGTTGCTTTTTTTGTGTATTTTTCCCTCCGCAGGCCCGTCAGCCCATAAACCTCACAGAAAATGATTCTGCGTGCCTTGGTGCTTATCTGCCCTCAGCTCTGTATTTTCTGGAAAGCAGCTGCCGTTAAGGAACCCCAGGCGAGGGCTGCTTTTGTGACCCGATGAGCGTCTCCGGCTTCCTTCTGAGTTGTGTTAAGGAAACGCAAATCCAGGGCACTTTGAAATGCAGAGAACCAGAGGGGTTTCTTAAACTGATAAAGAACTTGGTCCCACTCAGTGGGATATTTTAGTCAAAGGGAAAGATCTAAAGAGCTTGTTAACTTATTTAAAGTGCTGGAAACGAAGTGCTATAGATTTTTATTGATTTTAGGGAGGAGTTTTTGGGGTACAGCTTTGTTTGAAAGCTGAAAGTATCACATTGACGGAGAAGAAAGGAAATGGGGAGAGAAAAGCAATGTGAACTCAGTCTCTCTAAAGCTGCCGCTAATGTTTCTGTCCACCTGTTGGCATCACAGAGCGTAGCACGCTCGAAATAAGGAGCTGTCCAGAAAAGACGGCGCAGAGGCTGGGAGTTGAGGACGTGAAGCCGGAGCGCGCCTCTCCTCCCCCTGCCGCTGCTGTTTCCGACTCTGGGTAGACACCTCCTTGTTCTCAGCCTCATCTGTAAGATGGGACTCCTAATGGGACCTTCAGAATGTCGGGGATGTGCGAAATGCAGTTTGGGAAGGGTTCCATTCAAAACGATTCTGTTTCTAAATGAAGTTCTTTAACGGGGGCAGTGTTGCTGATCCAGAAAGCGAATTTCTGTGGACCACGTTGGTCGTCAGGGATTTTTGAGCAGTGAGTTACCCTGGAACTTCATCCGCACCCTCTTCCTCTCGGCTGTTCTGCAAGCCCCCCTGGCCTGCTCCCTCGTGTCTGGTGGGGCAGACGGGCCCCGTCTAAACCCTCAAGCTCCGTCCCTGCCTGCTTTCCAGGAGCTGTGGCCGGCAGCATTTTGTCTCTTCAGTCTCTTTGGAATCTCTTTAGAACCTCAGCAGGGGCTTGAGAAGCCGAGCCCGTGACTTATCCCAAACTCATCCACACGCCCCTCATCCTGGCTCGGGGTGATTTTTAGAAACGTTTTATCCGAGCGTCACACGAATGCAGAAGAGATACACGCAGGAAGTGTAGTGCCTGAGGACTTCGCACAAGCTGACCGTGCAGGTCCGTTCAGAAGACCTAGCCAGTCCCCAGGAAGCCCACCGCACCCTTTTCCAGTGGCCAGTCTCGCTTCTAAAGCTATGGATTCTTTTGGCCTGTTATTCTCACATGTAAATGAAATCACACCAGACATTTTCTGTCTTCTTTCAGCTCAGCAGGTCTGTTTGTGACACTGTCCATGTCCTTCCGCGCCTTTGTTCTCATTGCTGCGGGGGATTTCAGGATGGGCACATGCTCCAAAGTTACCCATCACTTCTCATCTTGTTGCCCGTTGAGGTGGTGTCCCATTCAGGGCTGTGGCGAGGAGGGCTCCCAGGGGTATTCTCATGCAGGTCTGTCCTTGCACGAGGGAGCCACGTTGCTCTCGCTATGTACCTAAGACGGGAGTCGCCAAGCTACAGGATGTGTGTATGTTCGATTTTAGTAGATTCCAGGAAATTCTGATGACTTTCCAGACCCATGTATAGGTTTTGTTTCTTTCTGCCATGGTCTTTGCATCAACATATACTATTGCTTGGGACAAACCGCGAATGCAAACATGGACGACATTGGTTAGAAACAGCAGGTGAAGCCTAGCTCGCCCCCTCTCCATCCATCTGTCAGCCAGCTCACAAAATGCGTTGTTTTCTTTCTTTTCCCATTTTTTAAAAAACAATACGAACAAAAAGGAGTAGAGGAATGGAAACAGTTCCTGGCCATAAATGGTACAAATTGTTTTCTGGAAGCCATGTAACAATTATGACATCTATCCCAGCAAACTTGGGCAGATGGCAGGTTTGCCCTCTACTCAGTCTTCCATGTGGGGGATATTTTGTGCTGTTACATTAAGCTCAGAAACTAGAGCTAAAGGAGTAGGAGTCTTTTTTAAAGAAATAACTCTGCAGGCACCTGGGTGGCTCAGTTGGTTAAGCATCTGCCTTCAGCTCAGGTCACGATCCCAGAGTCCTGGGATCGAGCCCTGCATCAGGCTCCCTGCTCAGTGGGGAGCCTGCTTCTCCCTCTGCTCCTCTCCCTGTTCATGCTCTCTCTCTCTCTCTCAAATAACTAAAATCTTTAAAAAAGAAAAAGAACGAACTCCGCATGCCCGTAATGGTGAGGGCATGGCCGTGCTCATTCCAGGAGGTTCAGTTTTGGTGGAGTTAAGGTTGGGGAAAACCACTTACTGGGTTAACAAGCTGCTTGGTTAATTATTTAAATTAATTAAATTAAATTTTGAATAGAGAGCACATTTACATAATTCAAAATCAAAAAGTATTGTATAAAAAGATAAACAGTAAAGAACCTTCCTCCCACACTGTTTCTCTTCTTCCTGGTGCCCCCCACAGTGACCACATTTCCTGAGTGTCGCGGGTCTCTTCAGCTCAATCGGTGCATAATTAAAAGCCTTCTGCAGTTCCTTTTTGGAAAACATTCATTATTTCTTTTTTATTGGTCTGTTGGTCTTTTTCTTACTAATTTATGTATTGGACAAATAAGCCCTTTGTTTGTGGTATGGTTACAAATGGTGTTACTGGTTTTCTTATCTTTTGAGCTTCCAGATGGTATTATTTTTCCATGCCGATTTTTTAATTTGTTTTTTACAGTCAAATTTATCAATCTTTTCTTAAGGCTTCTGGATTCTGAGTCATAATTCAAAAGTCTTTCTCCACTCCAAAGGCAGAAAGTTACTTTCTCACATTTTCTTCTATTCTGGTCGAGTTTTTTCATGTTTGGACTTCCTCTTAGGTGATAGCAGGAGCTGTGACTCCAAGCCCTCGAGTGATTCTGAGAAGCAAAGGGCCACCACAGAACTGCCCTGAGACCCGACCAACTCCGTGTGGGTCACGTCTGCTCCTCCCCCTCCAAACTTCTGTCCGTCAAGTATCTACGTCACCTTGCTTCTGATCTTTTCCTTCCCTCTCACATCTCATTTCCTTTTTAAATTTTTCATCATGAAATAGGTTATTTAAAATATGATGTGTAGTCTGAAATAATTTCACAAGCGTAACTATCACGGGGATATACTGTCAAAGGAGTAATAACAAAATGAACTCCTCACATCCCCACCACCCAGCTTTAAAAATATAGTCATTCCCCTCCTTCTCCACAGCATCTCTAGAAGTTTCCACCTCTCTGGAAGGTAGAGAGAGGAGCCCTATGCGCCCTGAATTGTTAAACTTGAGGACATTCCCTTTTTGGGGCCCCCCAGGACCCTAAAATCCCACAAGCCCTGGCTTAGAAAACCCAGAGTGTCGAGCTCGGCTGCTGGGCCGCGCCTGGGTGCACAGGGGTCTAGGACGTCTGCTGCTCAGTGAAGATGTGGGCATGTACACCAGGGTCAGTGGATACGGAGGCTCCTTTGTGGAGCCTGAAAGGGCCTGGAACACAAGTGAGGCCTTGGGTTATGCTTACGAGTCCCAGCTTGGTCTCCGTCCGAGTTCTCCTGTCTCGGAGTCTCAGTTTCCCATCTAAAAACCAAAAACACTGGGTTCTTTGGTCTCTGACATGGTTGTGATATTCTCTTATTTGTGTCAAACGCTTGAACGCTTCATTTAGAACTTTCCAAAAAGATAAAATCCAGACAAACCATGTATCTAAACACTGTCAGTTGTGCAGAAAGGAGGTAGAGTCAGTGTCCCCAGCTGGGGGTCTCCAGGCCCGGCCAGGGAGCCAGCGGTATCTGAATCCCACGGTTACGCGTTAGCTGCAAGTTCCTGGGCCCGACACAGGACCTGCTCTCCAGTGCTGGAGCCCGGGGGTCTGCATGTTAGCAGGCATCCTCCTGCTGCAGGTGATCCTGAGGCCTGCCGAACTCCGGGAACCCCTGTTCTGAAGGAGTTCGTTCCCTAAACACATTTTATCGAGACAACGTATAAAAAGTAGACCAATCAATAGAACCATGTAGCTTATCCCCGGGATCCATAATTGCTTTAAGAGTGTAAGTAGAGAGAAACCTGAAACTAAGTGCAGTTTCATTGTTCACTGAAACCAAAGATAAATGGAGAGAGACCATCCCAGAAAGCATCCGGCCAGTCAATGAGAAAACCAGATTTGACGTGAGAATGTCGACAGAGATGAGACGGCTTTCTAGACCGGGGTTTCTCGGAGTGTGGCCTGAGTCTGAGTTGGGGGGGGGGGGCTAATAACAATGTGGGTTCCTGAGCCCCACTGAGCCAACAGACCCCGAATCTCCGGGGGCAGGGGCCGGGGACTCGGCCTGCTTTAGCAAGCTCGCTAGGTGATTCTGACAGGCGCTGATCCACTTCTGAGAACATCTGCTCTAGAAGAGGGAGCCGAAGCTGAAATGAGTGGAGGCAGATTTAGTTTTACAGATGCTCCGTCATCAGAAGCTGATGTTCTCCAAGCAGTTTCGGCAAGAGTGCAAGAGTGCAAGCCTAGCACTTACGCCAAATTTAAATTAAACAGTCAACATCCCCAGGACTCCTAAGAGCCTTATATTTCAAGACACAGTGGGATGGTTTGTGGTTATTCTAGCTGATGTTCATGTACAGTTACTTATATATAAGTTTATGAAAAGTCCTGATTTCCTTTAGAAGCATCAGTCTTCAGCCCTCGGCCTCCCGCTCCCCTGTCTATCTGATTTCATTTCCAGCTCTACAGTGTCGGGAAACTGGCAGGCATCTTCCAGCTTCCCTTACGTTGAGCAGGCAGAACTGGGAGGGAGGGCTGCCTTTACCCACAAGCACGTACGGCAGGGCTCGCATGGTGCTCGGTGGCGTGTCTGTGCAAAGCAGCTCAGGGGAGCGGTCACAGCTACTTGCATGTGTCAGAACTGCCTTCGTGGGACAGGTGGGCATCGAACCCCTGTTCTGGAGCACAGAGTCTCCAAGCCAGGGGGTCCGTGATCCATGTTTTCATTAGCACTTCTGCTGACCCAGGTAAGGTCGTCCGTGGCTTTGAAGACGTTCGGTCAGTACCTGTGGGGAGATGGTGTTCCATCGGGAGCAGACAGGACAGGGAAGAGGAAGGGCGTTTGGGGAGGAGGGCACAGAAGGAGCGGAGGCATGGAAGAAAGTTTGGGCGTGTTCAGGTGGAAGTGCCTTCGGGACAGCGTCCTCGCAGACCCATGTCATCTCTGCGCTGATTGAAACCTCACGGTTTGTGAGATGCCCCCCCAAGCGCTTCACACGCATGATCTCATTTAATCCCCACAGTATTCTCTTTTTAAAAATTCTCTTTATTTACTTTAGAGAGAGAGAGCACAAGTGGGAAAGGCACAGGGAGAGAGAAACTCAAGCAGACTCCACGCTGGGCATGGAGCCCTACGTGGGGCTCGATCCTATGACCCCGAGATCATGACCTGAGCGGAAATCTACAGTCGGAAGCTCAACCGACTGAGCCCCCCAGGCGCCCCTCCTCACAGCACTCTTAAGAGCTAGTATCATTATTACCTGTTTTAAGAGATGAAGGACCTGAGCTTAACTAAGTAAATCAAAACGCTATTTAACTAAGTGACTACATTGTAGAATTATTAAGAATTATTACTGGGTCTGGGGCGCCTGGGTGGCACAGCGGTTAAGCGTCTGCCTTCGGCTCAGGGCGTGATCCCGGCGTTCTGGGATCGAGCCCCACATCAGGCTCCTCCGCTATGAGCCTGCTTCTTCCTCTCCCACTCCCCTGCTTGTGTTCCCTCCCTTGCTGGCTGTCTCTATCTCTGTCAAATAAATAAATAAAATCTTTAAAAAAAAAAAAAAGAATTATTACTGGGTCTGCCTCCCCACGGCAATGCCAGCTAGATGGTTGGGTGTAAGAGGTTAGAGCTCAAGGACGAATTGGAGACTGAACTTTATATATATGTGTATATATGCCTCTTTAATACTGCATCTAAGACACATCTATTTTATACTGTATATGTATCAACTGACTATCTGAGAGTTGATGAGGTCACAGCATCCTCATTTCCATACTCAAAAGAAACTGGTCCAGAGGTACGGAGATTGCCAAGGCAAGACAGGGAAGGCATCGGGATCCTCCCCGATGGTTAGCTGCTGTGCAGGGCATGTTCCTTCCAGGATGCCGTTTGGGCGCGTTTTATTCGCCATCTTTCATCAGGCAAACGGAATCAGACTCAGAGGGTTCATTTTCAGCTGCCAGGTGCAGCCGTAGACATGAAGGTCCGGTGAGCCGTTCTCCTAAGTGGGATAGTGTCATCTCCAGAGAAAATCAGATCGACAATGACCTGGTTTCTGAGATCCACCCCCACACTGCAAATAAAGCTTGAAAGTAATTGCGACCACATCACAGTGTTAGGAATTTTTTTCTGTAATAAAAACTCAGGAAAGCACAGGCAGCTTTGTGTGTGTGTGTGTGTGTGTGTGTGTGTGTGTGTGTGGTTGCAATTATTTCTTGTTAAACTCGATTGAAACTATACTAGTGGATTTTCAAGGCCACCCATAAAGTGTCAGGAATAGGAACAAATGGGGGGAAGTTTAAAGTGGGGTCCCAATTCTGTAAACCCAGAGATGGAGAGAGAAGGACAGAGAGAGAGAAAAAGGAGACAGAAATGAAGTACACCAAAACGTTATCGGAGATATTGCCAGATGATGATGTGGTCTCCTTTTTATCCTTGTACATGTAACAAATGTTCTTTTTTTTTAAACAATCTTCCTATGAAAGATATTATTTATTATTTAGTTGAGAGAGAGAAAGAGCATAAGCAGGGGGAGGAAAGGGGAGAAGCAGGCTCCCTGAAGAGCAGGAGCCCCAACATGGGGCTCGATCCCAGGACCCTGGGAACTTGACCTGAGCTGAAGGCGGACACCTAACCGACTGCGCCCCCCAGGCGCCCCTGTAGCAGATGTTCTGCAACAGAAGTATCACTTGCAACCCTCAGGAAAAAAGTTTCTTGTAAACACCACACTCCATTTCCTTATGGTGTTTGTCCCGCGTCCGTACTGTTTACGCAGTGAATCGGGGTGTGCGCAAAATCGGGGTATGCCTTGCTTTTTTCTCAGTTGAGCCCGTACCGTTTTGTTGGAGTGTTTTCACATTTAACGACCGGGAGATACTTCACCGAGCAAGAGGAATATTAATTAATTTAGCTGTCATTGCTCTGCCATTTCATTATCCTTTGGCTGGCACTGGATTTCCCTACAGGAAATAGCGATTTCGGAAAGCTTGTGGATACCAGTTTTGTAGACCAGTTTGTCGAGAGCGCCGTCCTCCACCATTTCTCAGACGTCTGCGCCCTTAACAGCGTTGCTTTCCTCCACTTGAAGGCATGTTTCTGTCTGGTGCACAGCACAATCCCTGCAACTACTCGGCGTTTTCTGTTTTCTTGAGCCCTGCCGCCATGCAGAGCTCAGTGTGTGATCCTCTGTTAGCCGCTGTGGAGAGCTTATGTCCTGAATATCTGTTTCCTGACTTTCCCTAAGGCCTAAGCCATGAACCCACCTCTGAATTCCCTTAACTCAATCAGATTGCTTTATCCATATGTTTAAACCTTCTTCTCTTGCAGTTAGAATAAGCTACCCGAATTGCTTTGGGAACTAAGCGAGGTGTTTCTAACTAACAGATAACATTTACTGGGAGCTCACCTACATGCCAGGTACTGCCCCGAATGTTTTGCCTGCATTATTTAAATCTCACAGCAACCCTATGAGGCAGCAACTATCATGATTTCCCATTAACAGTGGAAGAAATAGGCACAGAGAGATTAAGTAGCTTGTCCGGGTCACACGTGCTCCAGGGCCCGTGCTTTGAGCCACAACTTAAAATAATAAATATAAACATTCCCATAACATGGCCCAATTAGCCTGCTTTCTAATGGCCCACTATTGTCCAAAACCCAGAACCAATTTTGTTCATACTTTAACCTTAAAATGTCTTTTGTTTCCCTTGAAAATCTTAATGCTGCTTTAGAAGGGAGCAATATTTCTCCTTCCATTGAGATGGGGAGAAGAAAGGAACTCACAGACCCCCCCCCGCAAAAAAGGACATATTTTTTTTTATATGTAATAATTGTTTATTATGTTACGTTAGTCACCATATAGTAAAAGGATGTATTTCTTATATTGGGATACACATGGTTAGAAGTTCCTTCCCGAGACCACGAAGGGGCAAGAGCCCCCTGGCCAATTCCCTCTCCCAAGGGACTGCCTCTTCTTACTGCCTGCTGAACTTCAAATATATCATTTCATCCTGCTGTGACTGCCAAATAGGCCTTCTCTCCGTTTTACAGATGAGCAAACTGAGGCTCAGGGAGCAGAGGCAGCTTGTCCAGAGGTTCAGTGAGTGGGCAGAGCTGGCCTTCAGACTCTACCCAGCATCTCTGTCTACGCCCAAGTGCTAACTCTCTGCTTGTCCTGACAACGAACAGCCCTGGGAGAGTTGGATGCCTTTGTCATGAGGCAAGGGGACTGGACCGGAGAGGCAAGGGCTGGTAAGCTTCAGAGCCGGGATTCGAGCTGGCTCTGGCACCCAGGCCCTTAACCACCAGGCCGTATGCTTCTCATTAAGAAATACATTCTCACTGTAAAAAATCAAAAATCCAGAAAAACAAGCATCCCTTTGACCATGTCCCAATCCCAAACCACCACCACCACCACCACCACCACCCCGCCCCCTCCCCACACACGTAGCCAGGCAGGCACTATTATCTGTTTGATATTACACGCCATTTCTCCTAGACCTTTGTTATATGCATTTGCATATATTTCTGTGTCCACACATGTCAGTTCATTCTGTGTGATGCTGTCAAACTCTGTGCAGTGTATCACAATTTGGTGTTCAATTAATAATACGTTTTAAAGAGTCTTCTGTATCCGTAGGTGTGTTTTGACTTCATTCTCTCTGACTGCTGGGAAGAATTCCGTGGTCTACGTACATCACGGTCTGTTGGACCATCTCCCTTTGGGGGCTGTCGCTCACGTGGCTGTGTTAAAAATCCGGACGAGCCCTCTGCTGACCTCTGCAAGTAGTTCTGTAGGTGTGATCGCAAGAAGTAGAGTTTCTGAGTCAAAGTATTTCTATACCTTCTGGAACAACATTAGTTGTTTGGCTGATTGATTGATTTACTTACTGAGCGGGCTCTTGGTACGGAACGTGAACTTTGGAGGGAGAAATAAGTAGCTTCGTATCCTGGCTGTGATAACAACCAGCTGTGTGACCACTGGCAAATAACCTCTCTGAGCTTTCCCCACATCTGGACAATCCTGTCCCCTGGAGCGAAATGAGTTGACTTTAGAGAAAGTACTCGGCACTGTATCTTTTTTTTTTTATAATAACATTTTTTTATTATATTATGTTAGTCACCATACAGTACATCCCTGGTTTTTGATGTAAAATTCCATGATTTATCTTGACACATACTAGCATTTTATCAAACACTGATTCTTTTTCCATTTTTTCTTTCATTTTCATGTTTTTTGGTCTTCGAGATTTCCCCATCCCTCAGATCCAATGTGCGATAAGTTCAGTAGCGTCGTTATACTCTGTGACCAGCAGTATAATGTGATCCTTTCAAGCAGACCGTCCTGGATTCGAATCCCCCTCTGCCAGTGTCCAGCTGTGGGACCTTGGACAAGTTAATTAACCTCTTAGACCCCAGTTCTCCTATTCAAAAAATGATGCTAAATTTGGCTCCTCTGCTTAGGAGAACGTTATAGGGTTAAATGAGATATGCAGGCAGACAACATAGTGTCTGGTGCCGAGTAAACATGCGAGAAAAGTCTGAACAAAGGAAACATTTTTGAGCATGCTTTAGACTATGCCAGGGAATTGGCAGTACAATGGTTAGCATGATCCCGATCCTTGAAGAGTGTAATCTAAGGAACGCCATAGAAAAGATTTGTATTCCAGAAGGAATCAGTATTTTTCCAATGTCTGAACATGAGTTGTAGGGTGCAGGATAGCATTCGCCTAGTGCTTTACAATTCACCAAATTTACAGTCGTTACTTCATCCAACCAGAGTACAGCCATGTGGGAGAGACTGTTTTCCTTCCTTTCCTCACAAAATCGCTAAGAACGTTCTCAGTGAAAAAATAAATATTAACCATCGGTCTTTTTTAAACCTAGTTCACAGCGACTATTACGGTAGACGTGATCGACACACATTAAACTTACAACAGTTAAAAGCACACAGGGGGAAACTCATTACTGACGAAAAATCCATAGGTGACTCGAATCTTCCTCAGCAAGTTTGAGTCTGTACACAGTTCTGACCCGGGAGTATTGAACTTGGTGGAAGTAATACCCACATGAGAAACTCCAATTGGCAGCGGCTGTAAATTAGCAAGTTTGTTGTGGTCCCAACGCCGATCAGTGAATCAAATCCTTGTAAAATTTAAGCACAAAGGAATTGATCCCAGTGAAAACGGTTTCCAAAAAATGTTGGAAACAATTTAGGCCGTGGGAGACATTGATCTTGGAATTAGATTAGCTTAATGGAGTTTGCTCTGCAAAAAAACCAAACAAACCCAAAATGCTTCCTTAGTGAAAATGCATCCCTGTCCATGTAACTGATTTTCTAGCCTTATTCACAAACTGAGTCCAAATGTGATTCCAGGCCATTTTCCTAAAGCCTGTTTTAGGCCATTCTGTGTTGATGGTGGATACGGTCTCTGTGCACGTGGTCTCCTCCCCAAGCAGACACTTAAAAAGGTTGTCATGCCTCAATGGTACCCCTTTTTGGGCCCATGAACACCCTCCACTCCTCAAGAGCCTTGTGTCAGGGGGCTGGTAGAGAAGCTACACCACCCTGGCTTCTGTGCACGATGACGTCATCACTGCCATGCCAGCGTCCTGAGTTTGCCCCTGAATTCACAGAGCACCTTCACTTCTGTCTTCGTCCACCCAGCAGCCACCCCGGGAGAGAGCTGTTAGTTCCCCATCTTACAGGTGAGAAAACCAAAGCCCAGAGAGGTCCCAGGATGGGGTCTCCCTCACGGAGCCGGCAGGGTGACCTGAGCCCCCCCCCACACTGTTGCCCCTCCCTGCCGACTGGCTTAAATTGCTGGCCGATGCCTTTCCCTTCTCCGCAATGCTTTGATGTGACCTACAAAAGTACATTCGGTTGTCATCAAAGAGATGTTTAATTTTCATAACACTTTAGACTCCAAAACACACACAGGCGTGCACACACACACACACGCCCATACACACTCCAGTTTCATTAATTCATCAGAACAAGTCAATGTCTTGTTAAAGGCTTCTTGAATGTTAATGAATGAATAATTAACTTTAACTATATAATTAGCCTATAAATGCACTGAGACCCCCAGAGAGCATCTGAAAACATGCATAAGGACAGGCTGAGCTAAAACCGGAAACTTCTGATTAGGAAATGTCAAGCTGCCTGAGGATACAAGTCCCTTTCCCCAAACGGGCCAGGCCTCAACTCAGGGCCACGGCCTGCCCTTGTGTGGGGAGCAGCCGATTCACGCTCAGACTGTTTTGGGGCTGCGAGTGAACTTTCAGGCCATGATGCAGGTACAAGAGAGACCGACTGAAGACACAGGGCCAGAGCGACACACTCGAGAACGCTGGAGCAGCTCTTGAGAGCTGTTGAGAGCTCTGGCAGGAAACGGCGGGGTTGAAGTCGCATGGGGCACCTGTGACGATTCCTCCTCACTTTGCTGCTTCGCAAATTTGCAGCCAGGAGAACTGACTTCCCCCTCTCAGGTTGAATTACTGTCATTTTTAATCATTTGCTTTCCTTGAGGACTGCCCGCGACAGGGAGAGAGTGACGGCACCCATGGCACCCCCACGGTGCCTGGTGGGGGGTGTGGGCACGTCTTGTCACCAGCACAGCAGGGCATGGCTTCCTTTCGGCCTCCAGTTCTGTCCCAGCCCTGAGGACAGGTGTCCTTTCATTTGTCACAACTGTTTGGAGACGAGATCCCCCTTCTGTGGGGAGTGGAGGCAGAGAAGGGGGCCGCGTCGGCCATTTGTCCCCATCGCTGTTCTCACACCCCCTCTTTGAGCCCTCCCCCCTCAGCCCGTAGCAGCAGCTTTCAGCCAGTGACAGCCATGGGACATGGGCAGGAGCTGGGAAGGTGGGGACAAAGACGGTTTCCTCTTGGAAAGCAGGAGCAGAAAACACAGAGCAGAAAAGCAGAACCGGCTTCCTTCCCTGGGAGCCCCAAGCTTCCGGCCGACTGCTGTGAGCTCCGAGGCGCCCTCTCCTGTGGGGCCAGCCTTTCCTCTGCGTTGCTCCAAACCAGGGGGCTGCCAGTTACAGTGCTTCAGCCTGATATATCCCTGTGTCCCCGCGATCTCAGCTCCGGGCCCCCAAGATGCTTGTGGTCTACACTGGGCTTTAGTGCCTCTTCCCGACCCTCTACCCTCAACAAGAAGCTATGGCCCCTCTACGCCGAAACATCTCCTGAACCCAGGCACAGGATGTGCTGGGGGAAAGAGAGGGTCCCTGCGGGGGTGGCTCTGGACCTCACGGGGCTGTGCACCTGCTGGGAAAGAGACGAATGAAGGTGAATAACCCGTCAAAGCTCTTTAAGCCCGGCTGCTCTGCTGTCATTCTGGCCTCTTCTCCCACCACCCTGGGCTTGACTTAGAGCTGCGGCCCCCGGTCTGAATTTCATAGACAACAGACAGACGGGCCTTTGTCTATCCCACAAGCGTTGTGGACGTCATGGTCACAGCGGTTCTGCCTGTGGCCTTTGGCATCAGACCGTGGAAGTCCTGATGGTGGCGTCGAGTCCCCTGACCTCTTAGTGACTTGGTTTCCTTCTCCGGCAATGGGGATGGCAGGAGCACATCCAGCCTTGCGCTGTGAGAAGGCGTCAGTGGGATGAGATGATGCATGTAAAGTATCCAGGACCGGACTGGTCACAGAGAATGTGTAGAATGTTGTAGTAAATGCCATAAGCGCTGCCATAAAGTCTGAATTTGATTGACTACATCCATGTGTATGTTTTAAAATGTTTTATTATGTTATGTTAGTCCCCATACAGTACATCCTTAGTTTTTGATGTAGTGTTCCATGATTCATTGTTTGCGTATAACACCCAGTGCTCCGTGCAATACGTGCCCTCCTTAATCCCCATCACCGGCCTGTCCCATTCCCCCACCCACTTCCCTCTGAAGCCCTCAGTTTGTTTCCCAGAGTCCATAGTCTCTCGTGGTTCATTCCCCCTTCTGTTTGCCCCCCCTTCATTCTTCCCTTCTTTCTCCTACCCATCTCCCTGCTATTTCTTATGTTCCACAAATGAGTGAAACCATATGATATTTGTCTTTCTCTGCTTGACTTATTTCCCTTAGCATAATCTCCTCCAGTCCCGTTCATGTTGCTGCAAATGTCGGGTAATCGTTCTTTCTGACGGCTGAGTAGTATTCCATTGTGTATATGGACCACAGCTTCTTAATCCAGTCACCTGTTGAAGGGCATCTCGGCTCCTTCCACAATTTAGCTATTGTGGACAATGCTGCTATGAACATTGGGGTGCATATGGCCCTTCTCTTCACTATGTCCGTATCTTTGGGGTAAACACCCAGTAGTGCGATGGCTGGGTCATAAGGTAGCTCTATTTTTAACTTTCTAAGGGACCTCCACACTGTTTTCCAAAGTGGCTGCACCAACTTGCATTCCCACCAACAGTGTAAGAGGGATCCCCTTTCTCCACATCCTCTCCAACATTTGTTTTTTCTTGCCTTGTCCATTTTTGCCATTCTAACTGGCGGAAGGTGGTATCTCAGTGTGGTTTTGATTTGAATTTCCCTGATGGCTAATGATGTTGAACATTTTTTCATGTGTCTGTTAGCCATTTGTATGTCTTCATTGGAAAAGTGTCTGTTCATATCTTCTGTCCATTTTTTGATTTGATTATTTGTTTCTCATGTATTGAGTTTGAGAAGTTCTTTATAGATCTTGGATACCAGGCTTTTATCTGTAGTGTCATTTGCAAATATATTCTCCCATTCCGTGGGCTGCCTCTTAGTTTTTCTGACTGTTTCCTTGGCTGTGCAGAAGCTTTTTATCTTGATGAAGTCCCAAAAGTTCTTTTTTTCTTTTGTTCCCCTTGCCTTTGGAGATGTGTCTTGAAAGAGGTTACTGTGGCCGATGTCGAAGAGGTTACTACCTATGTTCTCCTCTAGGATTTTGATGGATTCCTGTCTCACATTGAGGTCTTTCATCCATTTGGAGTTTATCTTTGTGTATGGTGTGAGAGAGTGGTCAAATTTCATTCTTCTGTATATGGCTGTCCAGTTTTCCGAGCACCATTTATTGAAGAGACTGTCTTTTTTCCACTGGATGTTTTTTCCTGCTTTGTCAAAGATTAGTTGACCATAGAGTTGAGGGTCCATTTCTGGAGTCTGTATTCTGTTCCACTGATCTATGTGTCTGTTTTTGTGGCAGTACCATGCTGTCTTGGTGATCACAGCTCTGGAGTATAGCTTGAAATAAGGCAAAGTGATGCCCCCAGCTTTGTTTTTCTTTTTCAACATTTCCTTGGCGATTCGGGGTCTTTTCTGGTTCCACACAAATTTTAGGATTGTTTGTTCCAGCTCTTTGAAAAATGTCATTGGTATTTTGATCGGGATGGCACTGAAAGTGTAGATTGCTCTGGGTAGCATGGACATTTTAACTATGTTTATTCTTCCGATCCATGAGCATGGAATATCTTTCCACCTTTTTGTGTCTTCCTCAATGTCTTTCATCAGTGTTCTGTAGTTTCTAGAGTATGGGTCCTATACCTCTCTGGTTAAGTTTATTCTGAGATACCTTATGGTTTTTGGTGCTATTGTAAACGGAATCGATTCCCTAATTTCTCTTTCTTCAGGCTTATTGTTCGTGTATAGAAATGCAACCGATTTCTGAGCATTGATTTTGTATCCCGCCACATTACTGAATTGTTGTATGAGTTCTAGTAGTTTAGGGGTAGTCTTGGGTTTTCTGTATAAAGTATCATGTCATCTGCGAAGAGAGAAAGTTTGACTTCTTCTTTGCCAATCTGAATACCTTTTATTCTTCTTTGTTGTCTGAGTGCTGTTGCTGGGACTTCTAGTACTGTGCTGAACAGTAAGTGCATCCATGTGTTTTGAGCATTTGTTTTGTGCCAGGCACGGTGCTCACGTCTTACTTATATAACTCCTCCTTATTCCCAAAGCCCTCTGAGGGCAGAGATGGTCTGCCCTGCTTTGCAGAGAGAAGACTGGGGCTCAGAAACACAGGCCCCTTGCTCCAAGTCTTTGGCCACAGAGCCCTCTCTTAAGAACGTCAGCCAGTCTTAGTTTTTTTCTTTTTTAACGATGGGAACATTGTTCTTCCAATTGAAAAGAGCAGGTAGACCTTTTGGAGTCAGAGCAAGGAGGAAACCCAGAGCCCTGCTCCCCAAGCCTTGCTCTGCCCGTGTAGAGCACTGCTGTCCACTTAAGGGGCCTCCAGCCATGTGTGACCATTCATGTCAGAATCTAAATTAATGCAATGAAGTAAAATGAAAAACTCAGTTCCCCATTTGCACTAACCACACGTCAAGTGCGTGATAGCCATATTAGTGTAGATACAGACGTTTCTTTCAGAAAGCTCTGCTAGATAGCACTGTCCTAGAGAGTTTGCAGGACAGAATTTGGAAATAACACTGATGAGC
This sequence comes from Ursus arctos, assembly GCF_023065955.2. Lineage (NCBI taxonomy): Eukaryota > Metazoa > Chordata > Mammalia > Carnivora > Ursidae > Ursus > Ursus arctos. The sequence continues at coordinate 73,371,515 of NW_026622874.1, read as the reverse complement.
TTCAGGCTGCCTTGCAGAGCCTCCCCTGCTCATAGACAACATAGGAAAATAATAATAATAATCGTGTATCTCCCTACTGGGCCCTCTTTTGTAAAGCACTGGGCAAACAAGCCGTATCTAACAGAAGGGGCTGTGCAAGCCCCAGGATGTTTTTATTTTTTATTTTATTTTATTTTTTTTAAGATTTTATTTATTTATTCGACAGAGAGAGAGACAGCCAGCGAGAGAGGGAACACAAGCAGGGGGAGTGGGAGAGGAAGAAGCAGGCTCCTAGCGGAGGAGCCTGATGTGGGACTCGATCCCAGAAGGCCGGGATCACGCCCTGAGCCGAAGGCAGACGCTTAACTGCTGTGCCACCCGGGCGCCCCCAGGATGTTTTTAAACCAGCATTTGGACGCCAGCTCTCGAGAATCATTGATGAGGGAGAGACACCGACATCACATGGCCCTTTCCTTCATCTAGTGCCCTCATTTTGGTTCTGATGCAGCCCCAAGACCAGAGTCACCCCATGGAGGGCAGGCCCACTCGTGCCCCTCCATGGCCCCCAGCCCACCCCAGGCACACCAGTGTGTAATTGCTTCACTCATGTCTTTTGTGATTGTCTTCTCTCTTACTTTTGCAAACTTTGTTCCCTGGAAAAACTTCCTGTTTTCTTTCTGCTCATCTGGCTGTTTCTCAGCTTGAGAATAGTTTATCATGAAATATGGTAATGATTTGCAGAAATCTGTGCCGGTCCATAAATACTGATTTACGCTGCTGTTGGGCAATTCTTGGGTCGTGGCCAGGTGCAGTTTTAGAATTCCGTCCCAGACGTGCATCCGTGTGTGGTGGGTTAACAGGAGAGGGAATGGCTTTACCGCATGAATACAAACAGATGGCCTTAACATTTGAATGCCTCTGTGCACATGTGTGTGTGTATTTGTTTATTGTTTGAGGAATTAAGAGAAGAGAGTGGGAAGGTCTCAGTAAAACCCAGGTTCCCAGCATCTCCATGGCAACTTGGATATGTTGAGGTATTGACGTTGCAAGCACCCAAGGTTCTTCAAGAAGACAAATACCATTCATGGCCTGAAGTCTTCAGGAGACATATGTCATCCAGAGTCTCAGTTTCCCTGCTGGTAGTCACAGAAGGTGACTACTGGCTTGGGGAATCAGAATGCCACAGCTGGATGAGTACCTCAGCAGGCCCACGGTGACCACCTCATCTCACAGATGAGGAACCTGCAATCCAAAAGAAGGAAGTGACATGCCCAAGGTCCCACCATCATCCAGCTCTAGACTGAAACCAGATCCCCTCTACCTCCTCTCCCAGCTGCTGCTGTCACACAGGCCCTGCCATCATGCACAAATTGCTTGCAACTCCCCATTCCGTAGTTCCACAGCTCTCGGTGTTGCTGGCTGTCCAGAAGGCTGTTTCCTCTCGGTTCAGCAGCTCTGGTTTACCATCACCATTAATAATTCTTAGTTTCCTTCACCTTCTGCCTGGATGATCTGATCTCCTTTTAATACTCTCTAATACCAAGCTTCCACTGCTACAGCCTTGGGAGAAAGACTTTAGAGTCTTTGTGTTGGTGAGATGAGCCTTGCAGTCTTGACCCACCTCTAACCATCACAGAGACAAGAAATTAAAATGAAGCATACAGCCATAAACATTCCAAATAGTTTTGTTCCCATCGGGAGGCCTTCAGCAGCTGTCTCTGAAAAGATGCAACATTTTACCTCCTCTCCCTGCCACTTTTATTTTTCTTTGCTTCACGGTTTTATGTATTCTTGTTAAAGAAAGCAAGGCAGTAAAGTTGAGAAAGTACCAGGACGTTGAGTAATCTCTGTTTTAGCTTTCCCACCTACTTTACGTCATCCTCACCCCACCCCTACGTAGTTTTGAGCCATCCATCCCCATGTACGAGGGTGATCACTTCAGCCTTGTGAAATAACTCTAAAAATTGGAAGCAACACTCAGGCCCACTGATGGTGACCTGGGTAATGATTGAGTCACAGCCATGCCATCGAGGGATCATCTGACGCTTGCCTTTTGCGGGTGTGGACTGAGAAGGGTCATGCAGGACTTCTGAGATAATAACAATCGATGCCTTAATCTGCTTGGTGATTTCCAGGATGTCCACGAGTAAAAATTCATCTCATACCTTATTGCATATGCATCATACATTAATAAAAATAAACACATCAACAAAGGGAAAAAAGCGCTGTATTTATGGACATGGAAATACATTCACTATGTGCGGTTTGAAACAAGCAAAGAAGGCTTGGGGGGTTGAAACAAGGACACACCGAGGCCCACGGGCCGATGTGTGTTTGTAAATAACCTTTTATGGGAAGAGAGCTGAATTCATTCATTCATGTATTATTTAGGGCTGCAGCGTGCTGCGTGCTCACTTCCTAGGTCTGTCGTAACAAAGGACCACAAACGGAGAGGCTTAAACAGTGGGAATTTTCGGTCTCATGGTTCTGGAGGCTGGAAGTCTGTGATTAAGGTGGCAGCAGGGCTGTGTTTGTTCCGAAGGCACGAGGGTAGCAGCCCTTGCGGTCCCCTCTCCTGGCTTCTGGTAGTTGCTCGGCTTGTGGCCATGTTAACGCCAGCCCTCACGGTGGTGGTGGTCTCCCTGTGCGTGTCTGTGGTCAGATCTGCCCGTTTTTATGTGAACACCAGTCATGTTAGATTGGAAGCCTGCCCTCCCCTCGTGTGATCTCATGTTAACTAATCACATCTGCGGTGACCCTTCTCCAAATAGGATCGTATTCTGAGGTGCTGCGGCTTCGGGCTTCCACATACGAATTTGGGAGGCACGCAGGTCAGCCCAGAACATGCTCCAGCAGCACAGCGGCGTACTCGTGATACAGACCGGATGGCCCGCAGAGCTGAAACTACTTATTATCTTGTCTGTACAGAAAAAGTTCGCCAACCCGTTTAAAAAGGGGTGTGTGTGTCCGCCACACACATGCGCACATAACACATTAGGAAGGGTTCACCAGAGTCAACAGAGGTTGCCTCTGAATTATGGAATTAGGAGGCAATTTAAATTTTAATTGTCGTTTTGATATTTTCTGTATTATTTGGGTTTCTAAACATTAGGTAATAATTTTTGTAATATAAATAGCAAACATGTTTCCCTTGGGAGGAAGACACCGTTCCTGTGCGCTCACTCCCCCTTCCTGCACCTCCACCAAATTCTCCCGTACCTTAATGCTTTATTTTGGTCTGATGCAAACCTTTATGCATAGGCCACTGTTCTCCACGGTTGGGAGTGCTAAGGGCAAACACTTAGCAAACCAGCAAACTCGACTGTTTACTCACTTGGGCCTAAGGATTTTTCTTGTCTTTATTTAGCTGCCTCTTGTAACTTGGAGAGAAAAGGTTCTGGCTTTTCTCTCTTCATTAAAAATAGATCCTTTTATGACGAGGGGATGGGGCGGCCATGAGTCACCCTGTACAGGGTGAAAGGCAGTGTGCGGTGCTGGTTCAGGCCTCAGGAGCTGGGCCCCAGAATGGTACCCCACCATCCCCATGACTCCCTGGTTTTTTGTCATTGCAGGAAACTGGACGCTTTCATCTACGACGCGGCCGTCTTGAATTACAAGGCCGGGAGGGATGAAGGCTGCAAGCTGGTGACCATCGGGAGTGGGTACATCTTTGCCACCACTGGTTACGGAATTGCCCTCCAGAAGGGCTCCCCTTGGAAGAGGCAGATTGACCTGGCCCTGCTCCAGTTTGTGGGTGACGGTAAGACCTTGGGTGACCCCCTGCCTTTCAGGGGACTTGACACCCTTGCACTCTCTCTCTTTGCTGATTGGCTTTCCAACGGATCGTATGATGCGTTCGCTCACTATTTATTGGGTGCCTCTCACACGATACCATGGTTTTTTAGGTTGCTTATGCTGGAAACCAATTTTAGACAATGAAATTTTCAAAAGAAACTTATTTTAACGATGCAGAAGTGTCTATCTCCGTGACTTGAGGCAAGAGTTGAGCAAACAGGTGTAGGAAAAAAAGCAGGAAGTGGAGCAATCCCTGGGCCTTGATGGCAGGAATTCACGGGTCTGTCCTAGAGCAGCAGTTCTCAGTGGGGCAGTTTCCCCCCCAGGGAGTACCTGGCTCTGTCTGGAGACATCTTTGATTGTCCTGGCTGGGAGGCTGTTGGCTACTCGCATCTCGTGGGGAGAGGCCAGGGATGCTGGCCAACATCTTACAATGCCCAGGACAGGCCCCTCATCTGAAAACACAGGATTACCTGATCCCAAGCATTAATAACCCTGGGGGAGAGAAACCGTGACGTTACACGACTAGACTCTGGTCCTAAACTCTGTTCTCTGAATTCTAAATTTCGAATTCTAGAGGAAGGATTCCTGATGCATTCTGAATCACAGACTCTTTCCTGGACCCATCAGGAGTGCCTGAGGGCTGGGGTTACGTTGTGCTGACACAGAGGCTGCTGGTATTATTGTATGCAGAAGTGAAAGAGAGGCGATCTCTAGAAAAAGAGTATGAGCAGAAACCCCATGGGTTTCCACTACAGTCTACCTGCTTCTCCTGCCAGAAGACAGTTTCCATCCCCATGGGTCTTACAGTCTATTGGGACCACAGTGTTTATGGACCGGTGTCGGTGATTGGGCTGCCTGTGTCCCCAGCAGCGTTGCCTTCCGTCTGCCCTCGCTTCCTAGTTGGTGATCTCACTGCTGGAGTTCCATGATGTGGTTTCTAGGATCCTGTCCTGGCTCAAGGGGCATGTTGGTTTCCCTTTGAATTGCCGACACTGAGACAGCAGAAGCAAAGCCAGCAGAAATGGCAGGTCAACCCTGAGAACTTGAGTGAGTGTGAGTGGGATCCAAGGGCTCGGGCCAGGGCAGCAGCTGCACTCAAAGACAGCTGGAGGCGTGTTCAGAGATGGCTCAGAGCACACGGCGCCTCCTGGAGCTGGGAGCCGAGAATCCGGCAGCCGCTGTGGTCAAATACAACACTGAGAGGCACATTCGTGCACAGCGTGGTATGAATTTGAACAAGGTGCATATTTCCTTGCAACTTCTCCTTCTCTCTCCGCTCCCAGAATTAAGCCCTGGATTCTTAAAGTGCCATCAAAACATCTAAATGTGTTTTATATTTAACTTCCAAATAAGAACATCTGATCCTCTGAATTCCCCATAGGGCACTTGTACCTTCCTCTGATCATAAGCCATGTTCTCTGTTGTGTAATAGTGATTCGTGGCTGTGTCGGTCAGCTCTGGCTGTGAAACCTGAGAGGCGTACCCCACTAGGCGTGCAGTGTGCTCGTGGGAGTGCCGGTGGAGTGGAGGAGCTCTGCCTCCGGCCGCCGTGGCCTTGGTGGCTCTGGGTGCCGCCGAGCAGCCAGGGATCGAAGGTGCCGTCTGCTCTGCCTGTGCTTATTCTGGGTCTCAGGCCAAAAGGGCAAGAGCCGCCTGGGAGAAGCTCTTTTCTCGGCTGTGTCCCAAGCACAGAGGAAGAGACCCACCATTCGTACGCATTTCAGGTCTCTGCTTCGCCGTGGTCACATCTCTGAACACACTTCTGTCTAAAGCGAGTCAGATGGCCGGGCCCAAAGTAGAGAGATCAGAGGTATGCCGTGCCTTTCATGGGAGGAGTTTGGAGTTACAGGACGAGGGGTGTGGACACCGGCGGGGGCGGTGAAGAATTGGGACCATTTCCTCCACCTACCAGGCTCGTCGCCCAAGTCCCCCTACACAGGGTGAACTATTCAACAGATGAGAGTCTTGTTTCCATCAGTAAATCCCACAAAATCCGAGCTTGTCCTGACCTGATAACTGGCCAGTGAAGGCTGAATGAACAAACACATGCACGGATGAACGGTGGGTGTCGACATAGATTTCATTTGACAGGAAACTTTTAAATCGGATGGGTAGCTGTCAAATAATTGAGTTCGACCTCTACCCCTCCTGTTACCCCTTGCTCTTACTTTCACAGCATCTGCTCCAGAACAGCACCATGTTTAGGGAGTACGATATGCCGGGCACCATCCCAGGTACCTTACCTGGCTGCTTTAATATTCACAATCACTTAATGAAGGTCAGTGTTGCTTGTGTACATGTTACCGAGGAGGAAACGGAAGCGCAGAGGGCTAGCTGGTAAGTGGCAGAGCTGCCTCTTCAGGGGCCTTACTCTGGAAGTGGGTCAATTATGTAAAACTACTTCATTTAATTCCCTAGGTTGTCTATGGAAGTTGGCTAATTAGATGCTTGAGATTTATAGATCCTTTAGGAAGGAGTAATTTAGTGTATATCTGAACTAAATCTATTGTCCCAATGACAAATACTTCTAGGAAGGGAGTAATCTTTCTTAGCCTCTGTTTATTCAGCTGTGAATGAATGCATGCAGAAATACTTACCTGATGAGGTTGCTGTCAGGATGAAATGAGAGGATACATAGAAAGAGCTTAGCTAAGCACAGCACCTGAAAATAGAAATGTTTCAATAAATGCTTGCTAATACCATCATTTCCATCATCATCATGACCATCACCATTATTATCATTCTGTCATCCTCACCACTATCACTGCCATCGTCACCATCACCACCACCACCATTACCATCACCACCATCATTACCATCACCACCATCGTCACCATCACCACCACCACCATTACCATCACCACATCATCATCACCACCACCACCATCACCATCGTTATCACCAGCACCACCATCATCACCACCATCACTACCATCATTATTGCCACCATCTTCAGCATCACCATAAGCATCACCATCACCACCATCAACATCATCACCATCATCACCACCACCACCATCACCACCACCACCATTACCATCACCATCACCACCATCGTACCATCATCATCATCATTATCACCAGCACCACCATCATCACCACCATTACTACCATCATTATCACCACTATCTTCATCATCACCATCAGCATCACCATCACCATCATTATCACCAGCACCACCATCATCACCACCATCACTACCATCATTATCACCACCATCTTCATCATCACCATCAGCATCACCACCACCATCACCATCATCACCACAATCACTACCATCATTATCACCATCTTCAGAATCACCATCAGCATCAGCATCATCATCACCACCATCAACATCATCACCATCATCACCAGCACCACTATTTATCATCACCACCACCATCACCACCATACCATCATCATCACCATCATTATCACCAGCACCACCATCATCACCACCATCACTACCATCATTATCACCACCATCTTCAGCATCACCACCACCATCAATATCATCACCATTACCATCACCACCATTACCACCATCATCACCATCATCACCACCATCACCACCATTACCATCACCACCATCATACCATCATCACCAGCATCACCATCATCATCACCATTATTATCACCAGCACCACCATCATCACCATTACTACCATCATTATCACTACCATCTTCATCATCACCATCATCACTACCATCATTGTCACCATCTTAATCATCACCACCATCACCACCATCATACCATCATCATCATCACCACCATCACCACCATTACTACCATCATCACCATCAGCATCACCACCACCATCACCAATACCAACATCATTTTATCACCAGCATGATCATCATTACCACCATCCTCATCATTACCATTCTATTTAGTGTTGTATTGGTGATGATAATATCATGGAAACACCCTTCATTGTGCTGAACAGAAAATGTCCTCTTTGTGGCAGATAAACAATACAAAGTAAAGGCTCCAGATAAGCCAGAAGTGCGCTCCTTGTACTAGCAGAGCATCTAGATTCTTACATATATTTTCAGTCCTCGCTCATTGGTTTCCTGGTCAGACTTGGGATTGGGAAACATGTCTTCTCATCTTCATCTTTAGAGACCATCTGGAAGCAAAGACATGGGAGAGAAAATGATGTTGCTCCAGGGGGTGTCTTAAGATAATCTTCCCTGAAAGCCATGTCCAATTCTGAATGTCTCTCTAGGAGTAAATACATGAATTAACACAGCTGCATAAATATTTCACTTATCTTATGCAGCTTCAGCAGGATTAATTATGCTCTAAAATTAGACCTGTAAAGAGCACAGTGCTAAGCAGTACCTAATTATTATTCATCCTCTAGAATGGAGTGTTTATCTCTTGTTATAGAGTAACTTTGGTGGACGATTACGAGTCTAATGAGTGTCAAAAGTATAAAAAATTTTCCTAATGAGCTGTGTAAATATAACCTTTGAGTGGAGTGTTTGGTTATTGGGGGAACCTCTTACATGAAGCCTGCCAGGCATTTCCCTAGGAAAAAGACTGCTGATTTCCCTTAAGGGGTACACAGGATCCCAGTAAGACCTTACCTTCCTTTCCTGTCTAGTTGTTGTGTCCTTTCTGAGACAGTGGAGTGCGCCGTGGGGATCTTTGGTTCTCAGCACTTCAATAACAACACTCATGGGTACTTCTCAGCCTTGATCATCAGTATCCAAAGTGTACTAAGAAACGTACTTTCCTAGGCACTGATGTTCCAAGAGGGGGGTGTCATGGTCTTTTTCTTCTCTCCTTCAAGGAACTTACAGTCCTGTTGGTTGGCAATGTGTAAACTTAGAATATTCTCAAAATATGAACATATTTATAATAATTCATATATATGAATTCGTATATACATATGAATATATTCTTAGGTATCTTGGATAGGTGAGAGAAGAGTCAAGGAGAAATATAAGGTTTTTTCATGGAAAGATGAGAAGGCAGAGTAAGTCATAAGGAAAAAGAGTATAGTAAGAGTTCAATGAAGAATAGAATGAATGGGCCAGAGTTCATGGAGCGTCATTCATTAATTGATCCAGCAAACAGCAAATATTTATTGAGTACCTGGTATCTCCCTGGCACCTAAGAGGTGACACTTGAGTGAGAACATAAAGAATGAGTCAGTCTGGGACCTAAAAAAATGGCATTTCTGGCTTCAAAGGAGAGGTTCAATGGGAGATCCGTTAGGTCCCATCAATCTCATGGATTTTGTAGTTTTTTTAAATGTGATCCTGGGATTTGAAGAGACAGAAGGAAGAACATAGAGGTTAAAGGCCTTCTGGCCTATAGAGCACAGCAAAAAGATACTGAGAACAAGGTTGTATAATAGTGTTATTCATCAGCAAGCCAGGCCACGTAACTCGCACGTATTCTTAGCAACCCTTTATGTGGTGTTCTGGGGTACGTCTTACTATTTCCATGTTGAAGAGCAGGAAAATGAGGCTCCGTTGGGCTCAGCGAGCTACAGCAGAGCTTTCAAACGTCAGTGTAAACAGGAACCACCTGGGGATCTGTCATCCGGCAGACTTGGTGTCAGTCAGTCTAGGGATGGGGAGCCTGAGATTCTGCGTTTCTCGCAAGCTCCAGGGGATGCTGACGCTGCCAGTGTAGGGACCACACCCTGTATGGATGTTTACAGTTCGTGTAACTCCGGTTCTGATTGTCTTTCCATGAAACCATGCTCCAGGGAAAAATCTTGGCTGCTGCTGGCCGGCTCACCTTCGCTAGAAATAAGACGCTCTAGCAGTGAGCAGCATTTAATCTCCCTCTTTGTACTTTGCTCAGTTTTCATGCTTGTGGGTTTATTTTTAAACCTAGAAATACATTACTTGTCCCTGGCAGCTCATCTGAATTCACTGAAAGATCAAATCACATGTATGTGTTTATCATATATCTTTATAGCTTATTTATATGCTATATTCTCCTGCACTTATATTTACATATGATGGAGATCATGTGAAATGTTTGAGGGATATGGCACATGCATCTCCTGTGTTAATATTGTATGAACAGGGTGACTAACTCAAGACTGAGACTTGCCCAGTTTAAAACTAGTGACCCCAGTTATAGCCCATGTGGGCACATATGATAGATATCATATGTGAAATCTTTGAACGATACCGTATCTATCATTTCAGATGGATCGGTGTGTTGGGGCCCCTTTGCCCTGCAACTTTGGAAGCATTTTAAAGACTCGTCCAGATGGATAACAAATGGAAAGGGACCGCACGCTCTGCTCTTGTATTTATAAGGCACCTTGCTGTAATAGGCTCTAGAGCTTAGGAAAGCACGCCTCCGGGATAACAACGCGCATGCTCACGGATCTTGGCGTGGGGAGTGCTGGATGGGAGGCCATGCGGAAGCCCACTCCCTGCTTCCAAGTGGGTCAGTGGTAACAGTTCCTGATTGCTTTGTTTGCCGGCCTTTCACTGACACACGCAGGACGGCTTGGGGTGGTGAGGGACCCCACGCTGCCAGCCAGGGTAGAGAGTGGGTGATTGCAGAAGCAGTTTGTGTATCTAATTAGGATTCTCATAAATTGCTCTGAGCCACTGGTTGGGTTGCTAATATCCTCCTCACTGCCTTAGTCCAACTTTTCCACTTAATATCTTTGGGCTAATGTCTGAGTCTCGGGGAGAACTGGACACCCCTGCAACTTGGGTGGTGATAACCGCCCGTGCCTCCCTCCGAGGATGGGCTCTTCCCTAAGTGGCCTTCACCCCGTCTTCTCAGGCTGGCGTAGGAATGTATAGCAGTGTTGGTCAACGAGATCACGGGGCGGGGGGGGGGGGGGTCCTACATGTTTTCCTCATTCAACTTTATACTGTGTCTGCAGTTCCACCATTTGAAGTTTTCTTGAATAACCATGGAATCTTCCATGCAACTCCCTTTAAAAATGAAATTCCTCGGCACCTGGGTGGCTCAGTCAGTTAAGTGTCTAACTCTTGGTTTCGGCTCAGGTCATGATCTCAGGATCGTGAGATGGAGCCCTGCATCAGGCTCTGTGCTGGACTTGGAGCTTAAGATTCTTACTCGCTTTTAAAAAATGAAATTCCTCTTCTATCTCCTAAATCCATTTCCTGACTTGGTATCTGACCTAGCCTTCAGTCTACGTGTCCCCCTTTAAGATTGCCTTAAAGGCCGCCGCTGTACACTGAATATGTTTGTAAACTGTGAACCCTCTTAGCTCCGTGCTTACCGTGTTCTTGTGGCCTTCAGCAAAGCAAGACCAGTGATGGGGAAAGATGGAAGGTTCTGCAGCCTCCTAGCTGCATGATCTCAGGCAAATTAACGTCCCTGCATTCCAGTTTCTTATCTCTACATTGGAGTTGCTTGGGGAGCCAATGGGAAAACGAACAGAAAGAGACTAGCCCGGCATTGAGGACTTATGTGATGCGTGCTCAGTGTTGGCCTCCCCGTGTCCCTGACCCACCGAGGGGCACTGCATCCTCAGTCCCTGGAGGGCAGACACTGTGAGGCCCATTCTTGTTGCCTTTCGTCTGCCTTAGGACTCCCTGCTGCGCTTGGCACACAGTAGGTGCTCACAGGGAACTCACTGATGAATGGGCGAACAAGGAGGCACGTCCTTCCACAGTTTGCTCTTGTGGTCAGATACCAGTTTTGCATTTTCTTTGTAACACGATTTTCTGGGAGGGATCTAACCGGCAAGATTATCCAGTTCCTGGTTTTTAGCATTGAAATGGATCATAAATTGGTGCCAAGTTTGTGGTCTCTGCATCAAGCAGGTAACAGGAAAACCACTGTTTTTCTCTGGGTTTGGCAAAGTATGGCCCCGGCGCCGAATCCAACCACTGCCTGGTTTTGAAAATAAGGTTTTATTGGAACACAGCCACCTCCCTTCGCTCAGGAGCCGCCTGTGGCCGCTCTCACCCTGCGTGGGCAGAGTCTTGTTGCTGCGACAGCCCCCGGCTAGTTGCCGTTTGGCCCTTCCTAGAGAAAGTGTGATGGCCTCTGGTCTTAGGGGAGCCAAGAAAGGCAGAGAAGACTTGAAGCTCTAGGATGTCCGGTTCTCCTAAGGGAAGGGGAAGGTGGGCGAGGAGGGGCAAGCCTGATAGGGATGGAGGAGGAGGCAGAGAGGAGCCGCGGAGAGCATAGGGAGGTGTGTGCGCAAGGCCCGGCAGGCAGGACTCAGCCCAGGCGTCTGCAGAGCCCACTGCACGGGTTCACCGAGCGAGGAGCCTCGGTACAGCAGAAACTGGAAAAGCCTGAGAGCCAGTTGCCACTCCATCGCGGCTGGCTCCGTGCTGGAGCGAGGCACAGACCACCGGCTGACTCACTCCTGCCTTGGAGGCCTCTTCATCTGTCTCCTGCTGGCTTCTCTGCCAGCAGATCTTCGTGCCATAGGTCCCTGTGTCCTCGGATGACTCAGCAGCACCCTATTGCAACCAGCCGCCTCAGCCTGTTTAAAGAGATAAACGCCAAAATAAGGATGGGCGGGGGGGGGGGGGGGGGGAGGCGGTGCCGAGGATCTGAGAGCCCCATGCGAGGGGAGGAGACGGTATCCATTTCTCCAGCTAGAAGTCTTTGAGCAGCCCCCCTCCCATCAGTGTTACTCTTAGGGATAACTGTGCCTCACAGAATAACCTCGGTCTTTCTGTGTATTAATTTCATTCAGTCCTCACAGTGGTTAAATGGCATGAGTTAAGATCATTAACACCTGTGTGCAGATGAGGAAACCGAGTTACAGGCAGGTTAAGTAATGTGACCAAGCTCCTAAGGGCAGATCTGAGATTGGGACGTAGGCCAACGGGCCACAGGGCCTTTGCTTTAACCATGATGCAGTATTGCTTCTCCTTGGCTATTACCCTCATAGACATCTCTCCGTCTCTACCTGGAAAGGGTCAGAGCTGTGATTGAAAGGCAGATTGGTCGGAATCCAGATTGAGTGTCCGTTTGTCTTTCGCTGAAGGAACAGCATCGGTCCCCTGCAGGTGATCCTGGGCAGAAGAACTTGGCCACAGAGGTTGAGGGTGGGAGAGCAGGTGACCTATTCTTTTCCCATTTTTCCATGGAGAAGGAGACTTGTCCGTGCCCCAGGCCCTGGCACCACGGGAACAGGCTCAGCCTAATTTTTGAGATTTTACAGCCCCAGCAGTTTGGGGAAAACTCAGGACCCAGAAGCCAGAGATGAGAAGGAATGAAACAAGGGCAGAATGTAATTAAGAGGAGTCAGATGTTTGGCCCCGATATGGGCTCGCAGAGCAGCCTCTCCAGGTTCACAAAGACCCATCCCGGTTGCCGGAATTGCTTGCTCCCCACAGAGCTCCTCCGAGCTGCATAATCCCCAGCATTTCAGAAAGTTATTGTTCCTTGCTAAACGTGTCTTAATCAAATTGAGACTTCAAAGGCAGGACTCACAGTTTGGGCTGAGCTAGGCTACTCTCTAAATCACAAACTTTCTAACCAAGTTTAGCAAGCCCGGATGCCATTGACGAAGCCCCCTGATTTATTAACCCAGTTGTTCATTCATTCATTCACCCTGCCTCTAGACATTCATTCAACAAAGAATAACCGAGCAGCTTCGAAGCTCCAAGTGTTGGAGTATAAAAATGATTAGAGGCTCCCACTCTATTGCCCTTAATAGTTACTTCCCTTATGAAGTACTTGTAGCACATCTGTGTCCATCAGACTCGCTTGGAGAGCCTGCTGAAATCAGAGATCCCTCATTTTCACCCCATGGGATACTGTTTACATCCTCTCTGGAGTATCCTAATTCGCAGGAAGATTTAAGAACCACTCCTTAGGATAGCGCCATTTAGCACTTCAGACGCATTATTCTCTGATTGCCAAGCACTGGACACAGAGGTCAGCGGTCAACAGGTCACTCATCTGGGGTCTTTACCCTGAGTTTTATCCACTCTCCTCTCTCAGGGCTCTTAACCAGGTTTCCATACCCAGACCAGAGACCTTTGGAGATTGTGAAAACCCGAGAAATGAATCACGTGGACCGTGTAAGCGTCAGCACAGTGACCACACGGTGGTCCACGGCAACCACAACAAAGGACACTGGAGGTGCCCCGTGTGGGCGACTCTGACAGGTGCACAAACCTCACTTCCACAGAGTAGCAGCTCGGATGCCATATCCCCAAAGGGGATGATGATCAACGACCATTCTGATGCCCCAGCAACCGAGTCAGTCTGACCCTCTGTGACCTAAACACTATGTCCGCGGCACACTATTCATTCAGAAATGAAATGTTTCCAGAGGAAGACATGAAATCCATCCTAAACATAGATTAGCAATAAAGGGTTTAACTGCTTCTTCACCAGCCTGTGACCAGATGGTACCATAAAAATTAGACTTGTTTATCTCCCTCCTAATTTTAACTAGAGACATATTTGGAATAATAATGGAACAGCACTTACTTAAGAAACAGATAAAATCCATAAATATCCTGGAGGGCCATTGACTTTCGCTCTGTGCTCGAGGGCGCTGAGGGTTTTCATGGGCGTACGTTTGCAGTGAATTTCCCAATCGGTCCCCTGAGAGTCAGAGCCGCAGTGTTTATTATCTGACGCCAGGATTAGAACAAGGTCAGCGGTGCCAGATTCGTGCCTGACAAGCAGTGAATCGCCCCAGCCAGGGAAAGCCAAATGTCAAGCGAGCTGTCAAAGTTGAAATAAGACATAATGAATGGCTTGCTGGTAAGTCAAACGCTGATGTCACAGAACCTGATGGGAATTACAGGATGGATGCACACTGGCCCCAAATCCCTTTCAGCCTATGATTTTGTAAACGCCTATTTGGAAAGGCAATATAATATCCACAGAAAATCACCCGGTCTACTACCTTAACATAATTGTTTTCGGTTGAGGTATTACCTTCTGGGCCTCTTTCTTGCAGACACATTGCTTTAAATATATTTAATAAGTAGCTAAATACACTTTTATAGTCCACTATTTTAACTTCTATTTTGAACTTTTTTTCATGCCATTACATAATCGGGTCCTCACAATTTTAATTTGTGCATAGAATGTCATAGTCATTATTAAACCATAATTCATTACATGATTTTCCTCATGTGAAAATGGTCTATATAATGATGGAAGGAACATGTTCGTGACCCCCCTTTTTTGAACTACTTGTAACACTCTTAGATGTAGAATTTGAAGGGTTAATGGCTATAAACATCACCAGGAGTCTTGATCTATAGTCACATTAATGCCCAAAAGGCTTGTTCCCATCTAAAAGTACCATTAATAATGACTCGATGTACCAATTTTCAAACAGTCGAGAAGCGTTGAGCATTAGTGTTCTTTCTGCTGTTTTAGAAGGTTGCCTTAGAACTCCTTGAAATAGTAGGGAAAATGGGGGGAAAAATGAGTTGTCTTTTCATCTTTTTTGGCCATTTAACTATTTTTACATAGATTTTACTGGACAGTTTATATATCTTAGTAATTTATTAAAACTTTATAATATTTCACACACAAAAAACGTCCTAAATAAAGCATCAGGGGGTATAGTTGAGACCGAAGGCTTCGAGCTCAAATATAACAACTGATCTCTCCTAGCTCTGTGGTCTTGGGAAAATTGTTTACCCTTTGTAAGGGCCACATTCCTCCCCTTTAAATTAGGGATTGCAATGGCACTGAGCTCACCAGTTTAATGGTACAATGTATGAGAACTGCTAAGTATAGTACCCATCGTAGGTACTAAGTATAGATCAGAACAGTAATGAGTCTCCTTAAATTGGGATTTATTCTTATTCATATATATACTTTCTAAAAAATCATTTTTTTTTAATTGCCTAAATCAGGATTCTGCTATGGCCTACATTGCCCTGTTGGCTATTTTCGTCAATAAAGTTTTATTGGAACACAGACACACCCTTTCATTTACTGTGTGTGTCTGAGGGTGCTCTTGTGCTGCAGGGGCCGGAGTTGGGACAGAGACCACAGGGCCCACAGAGCTGAGAATATTTACTAGTTAGACCTTTGCAGAAAGATTGGTGACTTTGGCTTCAATAATAAAAGTACAACATGTTCTTTTAAAATAACTCCAACAATATGGAAGATTTTAACATAACTCATCCCTCTTTATCCTTTAAGAACTTTTTCTTTGTAAAAAAAAAAAAAGTCATGTTTCTTCTCTTTCTGGGTTAGAAAGTTCTTTTTCTTCCCCCTTTCCTTATTTTCTCTCTTGACCCCCAAAATGGAAGACCCCCTGACACCTCTACTATGCCTCTATTGCTTTTTTCTTTCTGTAAATTACTACATTCATTATACTGCACAAATATTAATTTTTATACAACTGTGACTACCACTCAGAGTTGAGAACATGACCAGTACCCCAGAAAGCTCCCTTCCAGCCAATACTCTCCCCCCCCCCCACCAAAGGTGACCACCATTCTAACCTTCATGACTATGGATAGGTTTTGCCTCCTTTTGAACTTCAAATAAATGGTACAATCATACAACATCTGTTCACCTGTATCTTTTAGGACATTAATCCATATCGATGCATATAACTAAAACTATTTATTTATGACTGCATGGGATTGCATTATATGAATATACCGCAGTTTGTTTATACATTTGCTATTGAGAGACATTCATGTTATTTTTCACTTTTGTCTGCTTTGAGCATTCTTGTACTTTCTCTGGTGCGTGTAGGCACTTGTTTGGGAACATACCTATGAACGAAATTGCTGGGTCACAGAATATGCACGTACTCTGCTCTAGTAGATACTTCCAAACAGTTCTCCGAGAACCAACGACCCATGGACATTCTCATCAGCAGAGCATGTGGTTCCTGTAACTTCTGCACGCCCTGTCTCTCGTTCCGGGAGAGAGCTAAAGTGGGCTTGTGTCACTGAATGCAGGTGTGTTCCTCAATGGCTGGGGTTGGATTTTGTTGTATGATCGTAGCCCATAGTTCGGAGACCCCAACTCCTTCTCCATCTCCCTTCTTGTGTAGAATGGAGCAAGAGGGCTGTAGTGTCTGCCCCACACACTTTCCGGAGTTGGCATCTGAATCTAACCACACCCCCGTCCCCCTACACTCTCCCCCTCATCCCTGGCAATGGTCTCACCTCAGCTGTTGCCTCAGATTGGGGAGAAGGAAGAGATCACAGGAGCACCGCCACCTGTAAGGGAGGACAGGGCCATCATCAACGAGGTCTGAGAGCTCTCTCAAGTTGTAACCCACCCTCTCCATCAAAAGACAAACCGGGTCTTCCTTCTGCTTTATGACAGCACTGCCGGCAGATATAGGGTCCGTCCATTTCCCCTTTCTGTTCTTCCCTCTTCTTCATCTTCCCTCACACCCTCCCTCCTTCCTCTCCCCTTTGCTTTTCTCCTCACCCTCTGCTCCTCTTTCTCCTCCACGCCACAACCAAATCTTGAGTGCGCTTTAAGTCTCTGCACTGTTCTGGACGATGGGGCATGCAGAGAAGATGGACAATGGATGTGATCCCTTTGCTTCAGGACTCCACAGTCTCCGGGAAGCTTGTTGACCAATAAAAAAAGGAGCCAAAAAGAGGGGGTGCCATTTTACCTGATGAAAGAGCCAGCTCTCTCAACCTGGGATGTGGGATTATTGCTATCCTTTTCTTTTTCTTCCCCCTTCCATCTGCAGCCTTTTAAACCGCAAGGAACCCTTTGTGGTATTAAAAAGCCTCACGCTCTTACGCGATGAGTCATAGGATTTTGGGGACTGCCAATGGAGAAACATGCAATTGTCAGAAAGTTACTGTGAATTCATTTACGCTCATTTACCAGTACCTGTGCCTTCTGAGTCCTGGCACCTTGACCATCTGTATGTGCGTGAGGCAGCTGGAGGAAGCAGACGCCAGAGGCGCTGGACGTACGCAGGATTCATCAGTGACATTGGTCTGCACCCTTACTCTAGACAACTGGCTCTCGCCAACCCCAGCCTCTATTGGAAAACTGTGAGCACGTATGTTGCCTGGTGTCTGATAGGGTGGCCCAACCTCTGCGCTCTTCTTCCTTTCTCTTCTCCAAGAGACACAGGTTGGGGACCTGTGCACACAAAATTCCCCAACTCCAAATTGCACAGTTGATCCGGTGGCCTGCGAAACCCCAGCCAGGTGGCGACAAACAGCAGTCCCTCCTGCAGGCCTCAGGCTCTGTCCACAGAGCAGAGACCCCAGCTGGAAGGTAGTAGTAACACATTTATGCCAAAGACAGCCTGTCTCTGCATCTAACTGGATCCTTTTAAGCTTAGCCCTATTTTTATGTTGCTTTTGTGACTTCTCAGCATTATACAGAAATGGAATATTCTGACATTTAAACAAGGGAGATGCAGCTTCCAGATTTAGTCTGTGTGTCCAGAATCTTGTACTATCCCCACCACCACAACCAGCGAAGGTTTTTTTTTTTCCTCGCCAGCAAATTGTTCAGTGACCCACATAGGTCATGGATACAGAGGTCCTAGGTTCCAGGATGCGATTATTTCCAGATCCAAGGTCACCTGGCTTTGAGTCAAGAGTGTAGCCTTAATGAAGCTAATACACCGAGGTCAGTAATTGAATGGTCTGGCTGACTTTACTCGGTTCCAAGTCCACAGACTACATCCCAGATCTGACCAGCAGCTTCCTTCCAGGACAACTGGGCAGGGAGAGCACGTGGTCTGCACCCTGCAGATCCCCAGCCGTCCTCACTCTGGGGACCGCAGTCCAGAGCTCACCGTGACCGAATCTGTTCCCACCGAGAGCACCAGCCTGTCGATGAGGGTGCCCTAGATTTTCTACAAAGAAAATTGTTCCTCTGCCATTCCCAGTTCCATTCGGGCTTCTGAGAAACCTGAAGTGCTCAATCCCCGGGCAAGACATGAAACGGGCTTGAAACAGGGTCAGTTCCCCTCTTGGTGTTCACAGCACACCCCAACGGCATCAGCGGCAACATCATCCTGACGTCTTTCGGCTATAGATGGAAGCTGCTTCCCTGTGGGGAGCCACCAAACTCTAACGCTAGACTCTTTGATAGGAACTTGCTTGCCCCGAGAGTCAGCCTTGATTTCTGAGCTTCAGACAGTCTTCCCAACCCCTCTGCTCGGGGCTTCACAGAATCCTTCCTCTCTCGGGCTTCTGCTGATGCTCAGAACAGTGTATCACAAGCCAAGCACGGAGAGGAGCCTTGTGTCCTCACAGTCCACTCGGTTGTATGGACCCTCTACTGTGTCGAGCCCTGCACCTGACACTGGGGACACGAAAAGAATACAGCAGGGTGCCCACCCTGAATAAACTCACCTCCCGATGGGGAGGACTTAGAAGCAAGTGGCGATTAGAGTCTAGTGTGACAGATTTCCCTAGTGACGAGAGACCCAGGATGTTGTGGAAGAAGAAACCATGGTCTCATACCCTCATTCTTGTGCATTCACGGAAGACTTCCTGGAAGTGGAGACCTCTGAGCTGCACTCCAGAGGTAGCCATCGGCAAAGTTTCAGCATGATACCATGCAGCTGGTATACCCAGAGAAAACTGCTATGGGCTGTGGTGACATAGATGACAATCCACAGTGGGTCCTTATCAGTGACTTCCTGCAAGTGGGTTTCTCTCTAGTCAACCACGTATCCTGGGAGCAGAAGAGTTGAGTCTCCATGTCCTGCCTGCCTCTGAGACCAGGACAGGACCCCAGTGGTGCTTACTGTCACCGGGATGGAATTTACTGGAGACCGCCGCACTGTAGCCCTGTCCTTCCCATCTGCCGTCCCCACTGACCTGTAACAGCCTGCCTTACGTTATGTGTGAGAACACAGCAACTGAAGACTCCTAGGGCCAGCAAGCAGATAGCTGGTCTCATCCAACAGCCCCCCTATTCCCATGACACCCCAACTCCTCAGCACAAAAGCCAGGTCCTTTGCAACTGGCCCCTCCTTTCATCGCTTCTTCCTTCCCGCAAATTCTGAACCTCTCTCTGATGTCCAAACACACTCTAAGTTTGACCATCTCATCTGGCCAGAATGGCTTGCAGGACGCTCTCTCCCACAGGACGCTGAGCTCGTGGAGCCCAAAGACTGTGTGTGATTCGTCTCTGTATGAAAATACAGAGACACCGCTGACCGCGTGCTCAGTGCTTTAAAAATGTTCTTTTCAAGGAATGAATGAGCGAGTGAATGAAGGAGGGAGGGAGAGAGGGAGGCAAAACCGAATGAAGTCCTCAGAGGACCAAAGAGCATTAGCTTCCTTGACTGGAACTGAAACAGGACATCAAAGCCAGCCTCTCAGAACCACACGATATCTCCCCATCAGCATCCCCAAGTAGGGTCAGGTGCTCTGGCCAGAAACCAAGAAAAACTCCATGTAGATGCTTGCCCGCAGGGGTCTGTGTGGGGGCTGATTCCAGAAGATGTACGGCAGCCCATTCTCAGGCCCTGGACAGAGCCTAAAGGGTACAGGTTCAAAACGAACTTTTTACAACCGACCTCGGGGGAGAAATACTCAGGAAGTCTGAAGGCTAGTCATGTGGCATGCTATAAAATCCTTTCCTGAAGCAATCCCCTTAACTCTCAGACAGTCTTGCGGAACAGAATGAAATCTAATCTGAAAAGCTACTGCGGTCCCTCTGGAAGTGCAGAGGAGTCGTCTCAGGGCAAAGAAGGAACGGATTTCTCTTACTTTGGACATACTCTTCTTGGAGGGCGAAGCCTTCTCTCCGGACATGCCTTCCTGGAATCACAGCCTCCGTGGATTGGCAGGGCAGGGGGAGGGGTGGGCCACCCCCCCCCCCCAGCTGCTCTGGCTCCAGGCAGCAAAGAACGGTGTCTCCAGTGACACTTGCTGAGTAGTCCGTGTGTGCTGGGCACGGGGTGCACGCAACCTCATTGACCAGCACGACTCGTATGAGCTACATACCACTATGCTCCACTTGGTAGATGCTAGAGAGACGGAGCGAGTGCCTCCCTGTGCCTCATCTGTAAAATGGGTGTGATAACGGCACCAGCCACATTGGGTTGATGTCAGGGCCACGTGGGTTCATTTTTGAAAATCCTAGTACAGTGCCTGGAATGGAATGGAATTTATGTAACTTTGTTAAATAAGCGAATAGGAAACTAGATTAAGGGATGGATGAGTGAACAGATAGCTAAGTAGGGTCTCTGGACCAAGGTCAAATGGGTCGTAGGTGTGGAAGGCAGTTGAGGGCAGGCAGGCAGGCGCTCTCATCCTACCTCCCACAGCAGTCCAGACCTGCCAGGAGCACTTGCCGTGCTCCCCAAACCCTTTGGGGAAGGGCGCTCCCCTTTGTGGCCCATTCTGGTGTTTTCTACCTGAAACATTCTTATGATTTTCGGGACGGTGCCTACTTGCGTTTTCACCAATTCCTTTTTGCAAACGAGAAACGCCCGGCTCGGAGCTCATGAGTGAGCAGCGTGATACGGATCACGCAGCCTCCTGCGGCAGCGTCCAAGCAGCTCGTGGAAACACGTCTCACGTGTATGCACTGAGCTGTCTCAATTACTCTCGCGTATTGCCCTGGAGATTGTACATCTTTCTGGCTCCTGCCTTTTAATGGCAACACTGGGAAGGGAGAGGGCCGGGACACCCGCTCTGTGTGCCGGCCTCACAGCCTTCCTCAGGACGGCACAGAACCCCGGGGCCCACAGAGATACCTGTGGCAGGCGACACTTCCCCCCTGAAGACCAGAGACAGGCAGGACTTCTGAGCAGACAGAACTTGCATGGCTCGGTCCGCATGAGCTTCCTGTCCTTAGAGGCTTCAGCATTATGCAGGGACCAGATCTCCTGGGTGCAGAGAGGAAGACAGCATGGCCTGGCTGCAAACCCAGAGCGGCCCAGGCTCCCTCGGCTCCCAGGAGAGCACTTTGCTTTTGTCTTCCCGGCAAGAATGACTCTGCTCCAGGAAACAGATTTAATTGTCCCAGTTACCAGCTCCAGTTCACAAGACCACACTGACAAAGATCACGGCCTCTTTGTACGGGAAGAAATGGATGGCGGAACGAGCATCTTAGAGCTGCTCCTTCGAAAACCGACCTTTGCCGCTTCACCCCAGTCGAGGACATGCGCACCGCTCAGCCTGTTACCCCCAAGCCCAGGGCACATTCCCTTTTGATCTGTATTTCCTTCTATTTATATGGCAGAAAAACTCACTCAGATCGGAACATGTTTGCAGTGCTGCCTAATTTAAGCCCGAGGATGCAAGGAAAGAAATAGAAACAGAAAATACGGATTCAGTGCCTGCTGTGTGCTGCAAGCCACGAGAAATATCAGAATCATAAAACATGGTCTCTGATCGCCCCCAAGGAGATTACAATATACTTGAGTAAATTAAAAACGAAATAAAGTATTTGAACTACAGTTCAGTGCGCCCATAGGCCACGAGGCAGGAAACGAATAACTGCACAATGATTGGAACGGAGGCTGTCATTGGGATCGAGGAATGTGCACGTGCCCTCCTTGCGCGACGCAGGTCTGGTTTACCGAATCGACTCACTCAAAGAGAGGTGCTTGGTCCGCAGGCAGAGGAAAGGTCTTTATATTTACATCCTGAAAGGACTCTCACGGTGTTTCTTCTACCCAGACTGACCCTCTTCTAGTCATACAAACCCCGGCTGTCTTTGTGACGACACCAACAGGAACAGAACGTGTCGCAGAGACCCACTTTCGTGTCCTCACAAACTCTAAAGGGGGAACGAGGTCAACAGCGTGCTGGGGTTTTGAAGGGAAGGCTCAGTGTTTTTGAGAAGAGGAAGCAGGGACATAGAGGCACATGGCAGGCAGAAGCGTTTGGAGGAGCAGCTGGGGCTGTTGGCTGGACGATGAGGTGCTCCCACAGAGACCCCAGGACGAGTATGACCGTGTGATAGCCCCGTGGGCTGTTGGGAGGAAAGGAATTGAGACCAGGATGTCCCTTCCCATACCTGTCCCTGCACCACTGATTAACCACACCCTTCCCTATGGGCGATGAATTTACGAAACGATAGGTTTCCTGTTTTTTCCTCCCATAAATGTGAATGGTTGTTTAGCCACGATAACAAAAGTTAGACACGTCTACGTGGTTGTGGTACGATGGGAGACTAAACTGACAAGAGCCCCTTTCGTGCTCCAAACGTTACGGTGCAGGATCAGAAGCGTGTGCGTTCGCACATACGCATGGATGCGTACGCGCCCACGTGCTCGCACAAGCACCGTGAAGATCCAAAGAACAGGGAAGCCTTAGGTGCTGGAAATGGAGGGGAATGGAATATTCTCGCGGCGCCCCTCTGTGGAAGTGCAGGGACGTAGGGACTAGGGGTGGAGACCGAGGCTTTAACATCCACACGGGCACCCTGAACTGTGCAGAGAGTAGAAAATGATACCACTGCGTGCATCTGAGATCTCCAGCGTATCAGTGGAAAGACTGGAAAAAAACTGTCCATCAATGAGAAGAAAGTACAAGAAGTCTTGCCAACTGCTTGAAGCTCTGCATGAGAAATTAAAACCTATAGGAGGGGCACCTGGGTGGCTCAGTCGTTAAGCGTCTGCCTTCGGCTCAGGGCATGATCCCGGCGTTCTGGGATCGAGCCCCACATCAGGCTCCTCTGCTGGGAGCCTGCTTCTGCCTCTCCCACTCCCCCTGCTTGTGTTCCCTCTCTCGCTGGCTGTCTCTATCTCTGTCAAATAAATAAATAAAATCTTAAAAAAAAAAAAAAGATATTTAAAACCTATAGGAGCGCAGAGGTCCAAGTGTATACTACCTACATAGTGTGGCAGTGACAGCCACATTTTTCTCATACAAAAACTGGTACTGTGGAAGCCCCTGGAACCATTGCAGAAGAAAACTCAGAACCCTGCTGCAGGAACATTCCTACAGTCCAGTGTGCTTGGGGGCCCCGTGGGGTTTACAGGGAGAACAACCCTGCTAAAGATGAGCTCATCCTCGAAAGTTACAAACATCACAAGGAAGAAATCCACCATGCCAGCCAGCGCACACAGCAAGCACGTGGATGCGCACCCCAAGAACCGAGGTGGTGGGGAGGACGGAGGGCAGAGAGTAATCTGAAAGATGGTGGGTTTGAAATTATTAAATGTCAAGAAGTTTTTTAAGACTCCTAACAGAAGAATAAAATGTTATGGTAAAAAGAACAGGCAGAACTTTAAGATGGCCAGATGAATATCACAATGAAAATAGATTAAATGAAAGCAGAAGTCTAAATATTATTAATAAAAGAATAAATGAGCTGGAAAATAGATCTTTGGGAAGCATCTAAGTGTAGGACAGAGGCATAAAGGAGTGGAAAATATTAAAACAAAGTTAATAACCTGGAGGATAGAATGAGAAGGTTTAGAATATTTTAAACACAGTTTTCAGACAAAAAGAAATGACAGAACGATCATGTGTTCTTAGGGGCTTGCAGAGTAAAACAGTGGGATACCACTATGTACCTTATTAGAATAGCTAAAATCCAAAACACTGACGATGCTCATAAATTCTGGGGAGGCTGTGGAGCAACAGGAACTCTCATTCATTGCTGGTGGGGACACAAAATGACACGGCTCCTTCGGAAGAGGGTTTGGCAGTTTCCCACAAAGCTAAACATATTCTTACTACACAGTCCCACAGTCATGCTCCTAGATGTTTACCCAAAGGAGCTGAAAACTGATGTCCACACAGAAACCCGCACACGGATGTTGAGAGCAGCATGATTCATAGTTGCCAAAACCTGGAAGCAGCCAGGATGTCTTTCAGTAGGTGACTGATAAACAGACTGTACATCTGTGCAATGGAAATTATTCACAAATAAAAAGAAAGCTGTCAAACCGCGGAAAGAAGTGGAGGAACTTAAATGCATATGGTTCTCAGCACAAGTGTTAACACTGTGGCCACAGGTAACGGGGACCTTAAAGGAAGGATCCGGAGGATCCCTGGAGTTCCCACCATGTATATTTCTAAATCCAACACTGAATGGGTGCCAGATGACTGTGGAGCCCCTCAGTTCTAGTTCTTCAAAAATAGAGTGCCTCTGCCTTCCTTTATCAGCTTTTTCTGCGACCAGTTCACACAGCAAAATGCTACAGCTCGAATTATTCCACTTACCCACCTGCTCCATTAGAAGCTGCCTATGGTTAAGTATACTCACTTTTTGATGTTGTTTTGAAGTTGATGTTTTGTATCATTTTAAATTTTGTTTCATCTTTCTACAAATCAGATGATTGCTTATGTAAAAAAAAAAAAGAAAGAAACACATCTTGTTACTATGAAAGAAGCCAGTCTGAAAAGGCTACTATGTGCACTGTGGTTCCAGCTATGCGATGTTCTGGAAAGGGCAAAACTATAGAGACCATCGAAAGATCAGTGGTTGCCAGGGGTTGGGATGGGGCATGAAGAGAGTTGAATGGGGGAGCACACAGGGGACTTTCAAGGCAGGAAGACTATTCTGTATGATACTGTAATAATGATGGACATGTGGCGTTAAGCCTTGGGCAAAATCCACGGAACGTGCAACACAAAGCATGAACCCCAATGTAAACTCTGGGCTTTAGTTACTGTATCAAGATCGGTTGATGAATTGTTAAAAAAAAAAAAAAATTACCACCCCAATGCCAGATGTTAGTAGGAGACACTGAGGGAATGGGGAGGAGTGCATGGGAACTCTGCACTTCCTGCTCAATGTTTCTGTAACCCTAAAACTACTCTAAGAAAATAAAGTCTTCTGGTGTTTTTTTAAAAGGGATAGGGAGAGTTGATACTCAAAGTAAGAATGGGTGAGATTTTTTCCAGAATTAAAGTCCTGAGTCACACATCAAAGAATAACACCGAGTCCAGAGCCGAACAAATAAAGCAAATCCATACCTACCTTCCACACCAAAGACAAAATGAAAGTCTCAAAAGCCATCAGAGAAAAAATACAGACTGCACAGGGAATAGTGACAATTAGATTATTAGCCAGCTTCTCAGCAACTGTAATCTAGATCAGAAGAAAACGCAGTAACATCTCCAAAAGGCCCGGGGAGAGTAAGGATCAACTTAGATTTCTCAGTTCAGCCACATCATTCAAGCATAAGAACAAACCCAAGAGCATGACATGCTAATTTCATGAAACTTAAAAAAGACAGAAGTATGAAAGCGGTAATTATGCTAACCTCTTCAAAAGAGAATCAAAGAAACATTTGGGGTGTTTCCTTTACTTTTCTCTGCATGTTTCACATTGTATCTTAGATACACACACACACACCATAGCCCTACTTTTCATTTAACATTACATGCATCCTATTTGATTTTCACTGTCCTTGAAGGATAATTTTTAAAGTCTGAATCATAGTGTAAGTGCCATAGTTTAGTGAATTACTAGACAGTTAGATCAGAGCATTTCCTCCTAAATGGCAACTGGATGAAATGCACGTAATAGACAAAATAATACTAAGCATGCCTACTTTTTCTTTCCCACCGAAAACTCCACCTGCTTCTTTAACTGCCTACTGAAGTGGGGAGGTGTTCAGTTTGCGAGGGGCCATTCAGAGCTGATTGGGATGTCTCTTTTCAATGCATTCTGCCCTCAGGGCACTGATCGTGGGTGGCATCTTGGAACAATCCCAGATGTTCCAAAGGAAGATGCAAGAAGAAATTAATATATTTGAGGACTGCCATGTGCCGGGCACTGTGCTGGGCATCTGCTTCCGAACAATCCCAGGAACACCACTATTTATGAACACTTACTATGAGCCGGGCACTGCATTTTAGGACGTTTGCAGACGTGAGCTCATCTGGTCTCTAGACGTGTGCTCTATTGTTCTATGTATATTACAGACAGGAGAGCTGTGGCTCTCCAGTCACCCAGCTAGTCAGTGATGAAGTCGTAAGTGGAATGCGAGTCCTTCCGCAGTGGCGTGCTGCCCGTTCATGCCCCGTCCTGTTCCAGGCATGGGTGGGTGTCGGGGACACGGGCAGAGAAAAGGAGGATGGGCAGAACATAATGATAATAGGGGCGCCTGGGTGGCACAGCGGTTAAGCGTCTGCCTTCGGCTCAGGGCGTGATCCCGGCGTTATGGGATCGAGCCCCACATCAGGCTCCTCCGCTATGAACCTGCTTCTTCCTCTCCCACTCCCCCTGCTTGTGTTCCCTCTCTCGCTGGCTGTCTCTATCTCTGTCAAATAAATAAATAAAATCTTTAAAAAAAAAAACATAATGATAATTTAAAGAAAAGAAGAACAGGGACCGTACCTGACTACAGGTTGTCTGATTTCATCCCCCCGAACCACAGTATGAGTGGGGTAGGTCCCGTGACCCTTTCAGCTTCACCACACAAGCGAGCATGCGCAGACCTGGAGCGCTCGGTAACGCGCGCGAAGGTCCCCCGCCCCGGCTCTAAGTCCGCCGTGTCGGCCCCAGCCCCAGAGCGCATGCCCCGCTCCTCACTGCCCGTGGCTCTTGTCTTCTGTGCAGGCGAGATGGAGGAGCTGGAGACGCTGTGGCTCACGGGGATCTGCCACAACGAGAAGAACGAGGTGATGAGCAGTCAGCTGGACATCGACAACATGGCCGGCGTGTTCTACATGCTGGCGGCCGCCATGGCCCTCAGCCTCATCACCTTCATCTGGGAGCACCTCTTCTACTGGAAGCTACGCTTCTGCTTCACTGGCGTGTGCTCCGACCGCCCAGGGCTGCTCTTCTCCATCAGCAGGGTCAGTACCTCCGCCGGCTACTTCCTTCTGCAGCGGGCAGGGGCAGGAGACCACAGGGCGTCCAGAGAATCGGGGGTTCTTGACTCCTGGGTGGGGGGCGGTGTGCACATCCTCCCCTTGCTCACCAGCCCTTCTTGGGCTTGTCGGAAAGGAATCCAGGTCTGTGCCTTCATAACGCAGCCATTGTAATCCCAGATGAGTGCGCACGCCGGCAAGGGAAGGAGAATGGGGGTAAAGCGGGCTGGGCGTGGAAACAATAGCACATGAGAAGAAACCCAGCAAGTGCCCCTGGGTGTCAGGGTGAGGGAGCACCAGAGCAGGACTACCCCACCCGAAGGCTCAGTCCTCCTCAAGTCCTGCAGAGTATTATCTCATGGAAATGCAAGCGCAATACTGTCAGGTCTTCTAGATTTTAAAAGAAAAGTAGTCACCTGATTTTATGTGAAACCTTTCAGTTTTTAAATATTAGTAACTAATTCCAATTAAAAAAAGTACCATGTAAGCCAAACCCAGCAGTCTGTGGCGTCCACCATTAACAGCCAGACTAAACACTCTACAACGCCACTAAAATCCCTGGGCAGGACGTTACAGTTCACCCATGCATCCCAACGGATCATGTGTGCCGAAACAAAATCTACATACGGTGTCATGCTATGTGTGTGCACATGTAACCAAACACGAGGAGCGCGTGCAGTGCAACAAAGATGCGAAGAACCATGAGAAAATGCACACACGTCAAATAGAAAACCAAGTACACATTCAACCCAGCATAAACTACAGCAGGGAACAGACATGCTGTAGCGAGCTCACGCACTGCACGAGGAAACCCCTGTCCTGGTGCACAATACAGCATGTGTATGTCACCATAAAACAGTGCATACAATTCATTGGTAATAACAATGATCAAGGAAAACACTTATACGTGTGGAGCACCGATATGGAGCACCCCGTAAGGACTGCATACTCTTCATCTCATTTAAGCTACAAGCCATCTCTGTGAGGTGGGTAACCGTGATTAGCCCCAGATTACAGACAAGGGAACTCAAAGTTATGAGGTTAGAGAATTACCCAAGGCTGCACAGTGTTCGGTGGAGCCGGGACTTGAATCTAGCTGGTGTGGTTCCAGCCAGAGCACATGCTCTTACATAAGCAACAAACATCCAATACAAGCAACACAAGAGATGTGATACGAATCATGCTACGTAGCACATATGTGCACATAACTGACATAATGTGTGTGTATATTCAATACAATCTCATCACTTAGTTGCATCGTATGTACATATTCACTCAGAATATAACATTATCTATCTCCCAGTCATCTTTCCATCCATTCTTCCATTCCAACCACCCATCCATCCCACCCATTCATCTCTTCCACCTGTCCATCCGTTCATCCATTCCACCCACCCATCTATCCACTTCTTTCATCCATCCGTCCATTCTACCCATCCGTTTCATTCATCTGTCCATTCATCCATTCACCTATTTCATCCATCCATCCCAACCACCCATCCATCTATCCACCTATTTCATCCATCTGTCCATTCATCCATTCCACCCATCCATCCATTCCAACCACCCATCCATCCATTCATCTATCACCTATTTCATCCCTCCATCCATGCATTCCACCCATCCATCCATTCCACCTACCCATCTATCCATCCATGCATTCCACCCATCCATCCACCTGTTTCATCCATCTGTCCATTCATCCATCCCACCCGTCCATCCATTCCACTACCCATCCATCCCACCCATCCATCTGTCCACCTATTTCATCCATCTGTCCACTCATCCATTCCACCCATCTATCCATTCCATCCATCCATTTCATCCATCCATTCTACCCATCCATCCATTCATCCATTTATCCCATCCATCCAGCCATTCATCCATTCCACCCATCCATCCATTCCAATCACCCATCCATCTATTTCATCCATCCATCTACCCATTTCTCCTATTTACTTGTCTTGGAATGTGTTCACTCTAAAAGAATTTAATGAAAAACATTTGGTTAAAAACACCTGGTTTTATATGCTAATGGTTATTGGGAAAACGAAATAATTATTTTTAAAGGAATTTGTATATTCTTAGCATTTGGTAATTTTAAGAACTTTGGAGATTCAGAAGGCACACATTAGCTTAGTGAGGAGGATTTATTTTTTCTGTTCAGTGGCACTTTTAACTTGCATTCTGTGCAAATACATATTTCCTAATTAGTTTGCTGGCATCTAAACACACAGATTGCTTAAAAATAACAACGTGCCTGCATATAGCTAGGTATTACGCCAACTTTAAGCTAATTCCCTCCACCAATTACTAAAGGCTTTCCATATCCAAGTGACTCTGGATTATCACGAGCAAACGCACACTGTTGCTTTTCCTTGTAAACCCTGCTTGTACCTGGAAGAGCATTTCCTCTGTCTGAGATACCGTTAAGGAAGCTGAGTGGAGAGGATTGTCATTATGAGAAATGAACTAAATCCCCCACTTCCCTTCCAGGCATCTTGAGGGACAGGATTGGAGGGGGATGGGGTACACAGGAGCAGGCATACTGGAATCCTGAACTTCAGTCTCCCCTCCCTCAGGGAGAGAGGACCCCATGTCTCATAGGAGCACTACAAGGACTTTCATGCCCCTTTGGGGACTCCCAGCCACCATCACTCCTGTGTCCTCAAAGGCTGCAGGGAGCCCTACTTCAGCACTGACCCTCCTTCTCCCCCAGATAATGTCTTTTAAAATAAGTGCAGCCTGATATGCGTGAATAGAAGGATTTCATATTTAATATACTTTCCTGCCCCTCTCATTTGTTAGGGGAACTTAGAATGGGCTCAGCCCCCGATGCTATGCATAGCAGGGCTTCTGGATTGCTTAAAAAAAAATGTTCTCCCTTTCTCATCAAGGGCTAACACACATCTCTAAAGCTTGTCTTATAGGCACAGCCACACATATGCCACCTTACACGCACGTTCCTTACACAGAGCAGAGAACATAGACAAAACTGTCTTCATCGTGCAGACATAATCATTTTTTTTTTTAAACAAACCTTCACGGGAAATTTCCAAGCCAAGAACCCACCTTCCTACAAAGGCAAGACCACAACCCCACAGTGAATTAGGGTCGTGTGTGAATAAGGGCTGGGCCACATAGGTTTCCTCCATTCTCTCTTAAAACCCCTGTGAGTTTGCTATGATCACACCCATCCTGTGCATATGGAGAAACTGAGGCCTCAACGGTTGGAATGGGACCCTTTTGTCTTCACCTTAAATGTCCTACATAAGTTAAGGGACAAAACTACAGGGTTCTCCCTACTTCACAGACCATGCCAGAAAAAGGCAAGAAAGAGGAAGCCAGTCCCGTGTACAGGGCTGGGTCTCATGCTTCAGCCCATTTCCGAGTGTAGGTTCCTTTCCAGGGGCTGTAGCTCCAGGCTGCTCTGAAATGTGCTTGCCGCTGGGGGAGGTTCCTTTCTGCCCATCAGCCCGGTCTCTCCATTCAGCAGCTCTTGCAGCAGTTTGAACACCCAGCCCGTGCACTGAGCTGGTGCCGTGCAGCAAACCCACGCAGCCCTGCTTGTGGGCTAGACGTCCCTTGGGAACTCCTAGATCGTGCAACAAAATAGAGACCGGACATATGGGCGCCCCCGGCCCTGCCAACGGGGAGGGCCAGAGCTCAAAGAGGTCATTAGAACCCACTTTCTACTCCAGCCATGGCCTTTGTGTTTTTCAACTTAAAAAAATGTGCCATCTATAATGAATCACGGAACTTTACATCAAAAACTAGGGATGTACTGTATGGTGACTAACATAACATAATAAAAAGTTATTATAAAATAATAAAACCTAGATTTTAAATTTTAAAAAAATAATAAAAATAAAGTAAAAAATAAAAATGTGCCCTCTAGTCTGTGGGAGGCTCTTAATTTTTCTCTCCAAAATGCTCTCCCTCTCACATAGAAGAGAATATTCACGGTCAGCAGCAAAAAGAACTACGTTGGGTTTCGGTCATGAGGAATGGGAGACGTTGCCAAGACAGAGACCCGGGGGATGGACCCTCTGCGGCCTGCCCAGTGGGCTCATATGATGGGAGCCTGGGGACAGGGAAGGGAGTTTCTGGCTCACCCACCGTGGGCACCAGGAGAGCAGAAGTCAGATACTGCCTCGGTCCGTTAGGGCCACTATAAATAGCACAGACTGGGAGGCTTACAAATGGCAGACATTTATTTCTCACAGTTCTGGAGGCTGTGAGTCCAAAATCAGGGTGCCAGCTCGGCCGGGTGAGCGTCCGCCTCTGGGCCACAGACTTCTCCTTGGGTCCTCACAAGGTGGAAGGGGCGAGAGGGCTCTGTGGGGTTTCTCTTTTAAGGGCACTAATCCCACTCACGAGTGCTCCCCCCTCATGACCTGATCTCCTCCCAAAGGCCCCACCTCCTCCCACCATCAACTTTTAGGGTTAGGATCTCAACATGAGAGTCTGGGGGAGAATACGAAGGTTCAGGCCTTAGCACACACTTGGGGGTGCGGTCCGGACTCCAGGGAGCCATGGAGGGCAGTAGGGCCCACGCCCCTTCGAGAATGTTCTGAGCGTCAGAGCCCCTGTGTGCAGCAGCCCACTGTCCTCAGTATCTCCGAGTAACAGGACGAGGACTGGGCAGGAGCTCTGCGGGCCGCTCCCTGACCGGCACCGGCCCTCGCGGTGAAGGGCTCTGAGGACACTGGCGCTGGGCGCTCGTGCTCATGGAGGCGCGTCGGGGGACGACCACCGGCGCCGCTCCTCCGGCTCACGTTTACGGAGCCTCGCCTGCACCTG
Source organism: Ursus arctos (assembly GCF_023065955.2). Classification (NCBI taxonomy): domain Eukaryota; kingdom Metazoa; phylum Chordata; class Mammalia; order Carnivora; family Ursidae; genus Ursus; species Ursus arctos. The sequence continues at coordinate 73,339,298 of NW_026622874.1, read as the reverse complement.
GGGCTATGTCGGTGTTGTCCTGTCCTGCCCTCTGCCCGCCGTGCGAGTGGGCGGCTCTCACCTTGCAGGTGTGGGGACTGACGCTCAAACAGCTTAGCGGCTTATCCAAGGTCAAGAGCTAAGGACAGACGGAGCAGGGACTCACTTCCGGTGGGTTCCAGGCTCCGGCTCTCTCTGCGTTTTCTCTGCTAGGCACCCCCCTCCTCGGCAGCCCATCGAGAAGAGGGGTTACCTCTGGGAGAACGCTGCCCCCCAGGCCTGGGGGACGGCTGGGTCCATTGCGTGGACTCCTCCCCGAGGCTTCGCCAGGCACATCGGTGCCTGGGAGCTGCAGCCTGTGAGTCCCAGGGGAAGCCAGGGATGAGAGGAAGCGGTCAGCGGCCATCCCCCCCATTCCTGAGACGGTACTCAGCTTCCTGACCACTTCTGTGGGCCTCCTCCAAATGGACGGCCAGCTCGTGTCGGCCAGTGGGAGCATGGCAGGGAAGGGGCGGAGGGAAGCTCCCAAAACCCCTAGCGGGGTGACCGGAACTCATTAGAATGCAATTACGGATTTAGAAAATAAAAACGTAAACTGCTCTTTTTATAACACTAACCAAAGGAAGAAAAAGCACAGATCTCGGCCAGCCCAAACGTACAGGGGTCACACTGGTTCTCGCCCGCGCTGGCCGAGCCTCCCTAGGTCGGGGTGCAGGATTACTCTGTTACCGAGCTCGGCGGGGCAGGCACGGGTGCACGTACACCGCCCAGAGCTGTGCAAGCAAGGCAGAGGGGACCCTCCTTCCGGGCAGCGGGTGAGCAGGGCCACACACGGCACAGAGGGATGGAAGACCAGGCTGCAGGAAGGCGGGAAAGGGCACGATGCCCGGGCCTTGGCTTTGGGGAGCCCCAGCCATGCAGCCCAGGGTTGAGAGGGTCAGAGAGCGAGATGCTCAGACTCACTACTGTGGCTTCCCTGTGTACTGTTCCTGGAAGGCAGAGTGGAGACTCTCCAGAAAGCTACAAGAGAAATGCAGCCGTGCAAACAGCTTGAGGCTGTGGCGGTTCCATGAGCTTCCCCACAGGTTAGGCGTCCCCATGGCGGCAAGGGGGACGGGCACGGTCATCAGAGTCCGCAGGTACCCACGCACCCTTTACACTGGTTCATGCCCCGGTCGGCAGCAGCCGCCACGTTTGCCTTACAGACCCCCTCCTGGGCTGGCTCCCTGTCAGTCTTGGGAGGGCCTTGTGGTGACCGTCCCCTTTAGGTAGGGCTGCCAAAATCTGGGGCCAGCAGCAGGGAAAGGGGGGCATGAATCACAGTGTCCCCCGAAGCTGCCCTGCCTACTGTTACACCATGAAGAGCCCTTCGCTTGAGTTAGTTCGAAGTAAACTGCTATTTTTAAGAAAGGAACAAGGCGGCGTGGAAAACAGGAGACCCAGAGTCAGGGCTGCTTATGTCTGAGCCACCCAGAAGTCCCCACGTCAGTCCGTCCTTGGGTGGATTTCAGTGCTGCATTACTGCATCCTTGGGGTTCTCCACTGTTCCTAATGGCCAACACCCAACTCCGGCCGTCCAACAAACCCGCACACGCACACACGAGGAATATCTTCAGTGGCATCTGAAAGTTCCAAGTGGGGGCTCCAGGGGTTCAAGGCGTGTCCTGCCTCTCCATCCCCTATGCTCCGCTCTTTTCTGTGACGGTTTCACTCTCAGGCTAACATCCCCACTGGCAAGACCAGTCCCCTGCAACTGCTCCTTCTAGCCCAGCTTGTCTGTCTTTCCTTCCCCAAAATGTCTGAGTGATCACCCATGGATTTTTGTGCCCAGCCTTAGAGTAACCAGAAAGGGTTTTCTCACTGACCTGCCTGGGTCTCATGCCTTGACTGATGGCTTCGGCGTGTGGGTAGGGGCCGGTTCCCCTAAAGAATTAATGACTGGTGGTCCTTTTATGCCAGTTTAATAGCTGACTCAGGTATCAAATCACTATCCTTCCGGGCCCATCTGGAGGCCCTTATGACCTCTCTAGATGCACAAGCATTAGCTCATAGCTTTCCTCAGACTCCACATATGAGCGTTCACAAAAGTGTTGGATAATCTTGAGCCAGAAAGACAAGAGAAGCTGGGCACTTCCTGGTCTCATAGATTTGAGAAACATTCCCAGGATTCAGATTGGACTTCAAGATCCCTCTGAGGCTCCTCCAAGAAGGACCCATCTCACCTTTGCAGGTAAAGGCCAGGCATGCGGTGGTTTCGTGTTGCTGCCGCTGCTGACCGTGTCTCGTGTTCCTTCCCACAGGGCATTTACAGCTGCATTCACGGAGTGCACATCGAGGAGAAGAAGAAGTCTCCAGACTTCAACCTGACCGGCTCCCAGAGCAACATGTTAAAACTCCTCCGGTCGGCCAAAAACATCTCCGACGTGTCCAACGTGAACTCCTCAAGAATGGATTCCCCCAAAAGGGCTGCTGACTTCATCCAAAGAGGTTCCCTCATCATGGACATGGCTTCCGATAAGGGAAATTTGATATATTCAGACAACAGGTCCTTTCAGGGGAAAGACAACATTTTTGGGGACAACATGAATGAGCTGCAGACGTTCGTGGCCAACAGGCACAAGGACAACCTCAACAACTACGTGTTCCAGGGACAGCACCCTCTGACTCTCAATGAGTCCAACCCCAATACGGTGGAGGTGGCCGTGAGCACGGAGTCCAAAGCCAACTCCAGGCCCCGGCAGCTTTGGAAGAAATCCATGGAATCGCTGCGCCAAGATTCACTGAGCCAGAACCCAGTCTCCCAGAGGGACGAGGGAGCGGTGGAGAATAGGACCCACTCCCTAAAGAGTCCTCGGTACCTTCCAGAAGAGGTGGCCCACTCGGACATTTCGGAAACTTCGAGTCGGGCCGCGTGCCACAGGGAGCCCGACAACAATAAGAACCACAAGACCAAGGACAACTTCAAAAGGTCCGTGGCGTCCAAATACCCCAAGGACTGCAGCGAGGTCGAGCGCTCCTACCTGAAAACCAAAGCGAGCTCCCCCAGGGACAAGATCTACACCATCGATGGCGAGAAGGAGCCCAGCTTCCACCTGGACCCGCCCCCGTTTGTCGAAAACGTGGCCCTCCCCGAGAACGTGGACTTCCCAGACACCTACCAGGACCACAACGACAGCTTCCGCAAGGGGGACACCGCGCTGCCCGCCGCCAGGAACCCGCTGCCCAATGAGGACGCGCTGCCCAACAACGACAAGCATAAATTCTACTCCAAGCACTTCACCCTGAAGGACAAGAGCTCCCCTCGCAGTGAGGGCAGCGACCGGTACCGGCACAACTCCACGCACTGCCGCAGCTGCCTGTCCAACCTGCCCACCTACTCGGGCCACTTCACCGTGCGGTCCCCCTTCAAGTGCGACGCCTGCCTGCGCATGGGGAACCTGTACGACATCGACGAAGACCAGATGCTCCAGGAGACGGGCAGCCCGGCCGCACGGGAGGAGGCGTACCCGCAGGACTGGGCGCAGAACAGCACCCTGCAGTTGCAGAAGCACAAGCTCCGCATCAGCCGGCAGCACTCCTACGACAACATCGTCGACAAGCCCAGGGAGACAGACCTTGGCAGGCCCTCCAGGAGCATAAGCCTCAAGGACCGGGAGCGGCTTCTGGAGGGAAATCTGTACGGGAGTCTCTTTAGCGTCCCCTCAAGCAAACTCTCGGGGAACAAGAGCGCCCTCTTCCCCCAGGGTCTGGAGGACAGCAAGCGGAGCAAGTCCCTCTTGCCGGACCACACCTCCGACAACCCTTTCCTCCGTTGCTATGGGGACGACCGACGCTTAGTCATCGGGAGATGCCCCTCAGACCCTTACAAACACTCGTTGCCCTCGCAGGCCACGAACGACAGCTACCTTCGGTCGTCCTTGAGGTCCACGGCGTCGTACTGCTCCAGGGACAGCAGAGGCCACAACGACGCATACATGTCAGAGCATGTCATGCCTTATGCTGCAAATAAGAACAGTATGTACTCTACCCCCAGGGTTTTGAATTCCTGCAGCAATAGACGTGTGTACAAGAAAATGCCTAGTATTGAATCTGATGTTTAAAACCTTCCATTAATGTTTTATCTATAGGGAAACATACGTAACGGCCGACGCTCTGGAGGGTAAATGTCGGATGTCCGATGGTGCCCTGCAAAGAGGAAGAGGATTTAGGAAGGTATTTTTTTTGTTGGTTCTTTTGCACATGGCTCCATGCCATAGTCTTCCACGCAAGGAATCTTGTGAGATGCGTGCCGAGCATGGCAGATACCAGATAGGTGAGTCCTTAACCAAAAACACACACACACACACACACATACAAGGGCAAGTCTCCTGGACACGCCCACTAGGTACGTTGGCAATAAGAACGCGTTGGATGCCGGTGGTGATGCTATGATTTCCTGTATTCCAAATTCCATTAAGACCAGTCCACCACGTGCTCTCCTCATCCGAAATGCCTAGCGGTCTCTCTCATTCAGAATAAGCAATACGGTATGCATGTACCCGACTCAGACAAAGCAGTTACGAATGCGTCTGCACTGTAGCGAGATTGACGTGCAAGAGATTAGGAAGTTTGGCCTTGTACCCGTTTTCAGCTTTAATGTTATGCCTCCCATCGCTGCCCAGCCCTAACCCCAGAACTCCAGGCTCCCCCAAAGAATAGCAAATCCGTGTGTTCACAGTCACTATGCTACCTTTGTTAGCGCCCATTTCCGAGACACAGCTGGAGTAAGCGGCCGGAAGGGCCCTCAGGCAGAGAGCTACGAGGATGTCTCTGGATGTCAGCTTGTGCGTCTCCCAGAACACTCTCTCACCCTCGGCTCCGACGGTCTTGTTCAGAGCTACACAAACTAACACATGTGTGTCTCCGATATCTAATTTGTGGATCTCCTGTCTCTGACACAGCGGCTGTTGTAGTTTACCCCGAAGACTCCCGCGTACGTAAGTTTGCGTTTCCCCCCCTTCTGGTGACGACTCAGGGTTGTATAGTATCTGTTACCCCTTCTTCCCTCCCAGACTGACCATAACTCGTTCCGTCCCCGAACGGCCATGGTGGCGTCTAATTACGCGTGTGTTGCTGTTCCCAGAGCTGTTCACGTGGTGGCATACGCCAACAGCCATACGTGTCCCGTGATCTGTAAGAAGTTCGCTGCCGTCCGTCCGCTGAAGGCTAGCTCTAGCTTTTGCATTCATCTTCCTTCACAACGTGAAATGCAGCTGGACACTCGTTTCCACCCCAGCCTCCTCAGATCAAAACCTTCAAAGCATGAGACACACTCATGCATCCACCCTGAGCATCCTCCAAATTGGGGATCCACTTCCGTGGCCAAAGTGATTTCTCTCTTCTGAAAGGTTCACTCTTTTCGAGTTAAACTGCTTCACTAGCACCGATGGGAATCTAGGAGAAATTCTCCAAAGCATTTGTCATTTCCGAGTCAGCCCCCATTGTCCCATTCTTACTTTACTCAGCCCTGTGCAGATATGACCTGGAATGAGACTCGTTCAGAAACGCTGGGGGAGGAAGGGGCAGCTCTCAGCACAGGGCCTGACGTGCGCAGAGTGCCGAAAACAAAAAGGGGGGTGTTATGCGATGATGCACCAGAATTTTGTAGCTGAAAAATTAATTATAAAACCCACAGACAATATTAAACATTTTTTATATAGTTCTAATTTAGTGTATTTTAACTTCCTGAATGTCCCTGAAATAGCTAGGATGACTAGCCGTCAGGTCTGGTAGATCTGGGAGGGTAGCTGAGTCTGTTTGGCAACACGCTGCAAACAGCCTAGACTAGCCTGCCCGTCTCCTGGTTTCCTCCTGCATTTTGCTTTGGGTTCTTGGAGAAGGACACAAAGTGGCAGGTTGAAAAGTTACCCCGTTTCTTTGACTTGTGGCGTGTTCGGTTTTGTAGGTAGTGTTTTCCTGCGAGTGGACAGGTGCCAGGAATAATTCTCTTAGAGCTGGAGGATTCGGTGAAGGTTCCATCTTTGGGCAGGTGCACCCAGTCATGATGAGAAGGGGCTGCAGTCGGTTTCAGGATCATCAGTGGGGAGACAGAGGAAGCCATGGGCGAGGACATCTTCCCATCACCTTTGAGGCTGAGAGGCAGAAGGGGAGGGCGAGGCACTGCTGACAGATGTATCCGAACATTGTATTTTCTTTCTCAGATATTGCCCTTCTCCTGCCCCAAGACCCAAGGATGGAGAAGCCCAGACAGAAGGGCCCCACCATTTCTATCTACTCTTAGGCACACCCCCTGGCTGCCTTGTCTTTTAGAACTTTCTGCCTTTGCCCTCCCATTACTTTTAAGACCTACATTCCCCCAGCCAGGCTCACCTCATTTCCCCCGCAAGACTGGCGTGTCATGACATGAAATGAATTAAAGTCTCCCCAGCACACACAGCAGTGGAATGCCATCCATCCAAAGAGGCTTTCTGCTTCCCTCCTGTGTCCTTAAAACCCAGGGGGGCTGCCAGAAGTGACAGAGACCTCCAGGGAGAATGCGAATTACACTCAGAACTGTTCCGTAGATCAAAAAACCTTCTTCTAACAACAGTATTATTTCTGTTAACGCCATGCTGCTTTAGGTTTAAAAAAAAAACAAAAACCTAAATATGGGGCTTTTGGAAGAACAGTAATGTGCTTCCTTTAATACCCAATGCATTTTTAAAAATAAACACTAAAGACTGGAATGCTATCTATAACAAATACATAATTTTCCTCCACAAATTCATCGACTCTTAATTGTCATGATCCCAAGCATTAGAAAATTGACCGCTGATCAGATAGGCCATCTCCCAAGTGAAAGGTAATGACGTAGAGCTATTCGAAGGTGACTCAGGTCAGTTCTGTTCTTTGGAAGAAGATCAAAGACAAAAACAGAAAGCCCTCCAACTCTGGATCCCCCTTACATGGGGTTCCTCTGAAGTCCCAGCCCGAGAGCCAAAGAGCCAGCACCTCTGAGCCCAAAATCGAGCCTGAGGTTCCCCTGACTCCATCAGAGCTGGCATCTCTAATGGTATTTCAGTGACTCTAAGTGGCTCTCTCCACTTGAGAAGGGCCCAAGTGGGTACGCTCACGTTTCTGCTGAAGGGTAACAGTTCACACCTGCCCAACTTCAAACAGTCTGGGTAAGAGGAGTTTTCTAGGGCATGAACTCTAGCCTGGAGCCCTTGGGGTTCCTAGAACACAGTCTTCATGGTCCTTCCACCTGCCGGTCTCGGGCCACTTCTGGCTTCAGTGCGCTGAGAAGACAGCTCCCTGATGGGTCTGTTCTTCTGCCAGTGAGGCTCCCACGAGCGATGCAGGATTATAATCTCCCCACTGTCCCGTCCTCTGTGAATCTCACTCCGCAGCTGCTGCCAGCACTGTGACGGGGGTCTGGTTTCTCTCCCCTGTCGCAGAGAGCCAGAGACGTTTTCATTCTCAGCAGCTCTGAGGAGACCCTTAAAATTTGCCCACTGCAGCAAAATCAGTCACATCGACGCACGCTTATTTTCAAGGGAGAAACAAGAAAATTACACCTTGTTCACAAATGAAATCGTTTCCCTTAAATGGGACTCTAGCCAAGGCAGTTAATTAGTCAAAAGATCCATAGCGGCCACACAGCCCTGCATTGTTTATTCTGTTTGATACGTCTGCCACCAATGTGTATTTAATATTCTGCGTCCTTCTGCGGAAATGACAAACGCCCTGAATTCTTTGCAAATAGAATTGCTAATGAAAAGAGGGGGAGAAGTTGGTGTCAATTAAATGGTGATTAAAAATTTATCTCCTTTAAACCTAAAAAGTGCAGCTCTAATAATCAGTTGTCATACAAATAAATATCTTGCACTGAAATCCCATACAGTGTAAGACCCAAATAAACACGAATTGGAGAAACCTGAATACCTTTCAGAAGAGCGGAACGGCTCTGCTAACTGCAGGCACATCCCCGGACCGTCCGTCTGTGCATAGATGTCGCGCGCGAACCCTTGCACGGAGGACCTGAGTTGTTTCTGAAGCGAGAGCCTGAATGTATGAACCGTGGCTAGAGTGGACGGAATTGGAGTTCTGGGGGCGGGGGGGAACGGAGTCCGTGGAAACAAAACTCATCGGTTGGTACTGAACATGAGTTAAGGATTCCACGTAACGGCGGTTTTCAATGCAAAAGCAGTATTTTCACTTGAGACAAAATTCGACCTTTCGGATGCCCCGTGTTCTTTCGGTCAGCAGGGTGGGAAGGGCTGGACGAGCGGTTCGGTGGGGTGTACTCCAACACGCGGTGAGCTTTTCCATTCCACCCTTCACGTCATGCTGTGTTTGCATCAAGGCCTAGCCGAGGAGGGCAGCTGGCCCCCCGATACACATGGGAGGAGAGACCGTGCACCCCTCCTGTGAACACCAGGGCTTGTGAACACGTGTACATACTCCACACATGCTTGATTTCTACCACTCACACGTGAAGTGTGTGATCCAAATACAGTTGTATATAATGTAAAGTTTATGTTAAAAATTAAATCGTGATGATGGTTACTAACACGTGGAAAACCCATTCTGGTTATCAATGGGTTGATATTTAGGAAGAGAGGGCACTGTTTTTATTAAAAAAAAAAAAATCTCAGTTCTAGGCAGGATGGCAGGGCCCAAGTAGGATTTGGGTGCTGGTGTTCTTGGCCTTTTTTCAGAGAAGCTACGTGGGACATGTGTACGTGTCCCTCTCACATTAACTTCTGAAGACGATGCTGATATGGACACACGGGCGATTTCTGTAAACCCACCGAAGGGCAGATTCCCTGTTTAAATTCCTTATCTTCTTCCCCATCCCCACTTGTTCTGTGCCCAAAAGTACTCTCGATATAGCATGAGCTAAAGGTGCCTGCCCAGAAGGGTCTTAGAAAAATAGAACTTCTAGAACTATGCCAAGATCTGGAGGAAGAGAGATGAGAAAATTAAGAGATTGAGCTTCCCAAGGGGCATACACTGTATGGGGTCGTCAGAGTGACGGTATCAGAGCCAAGTCTGTAAACCAACACCTTCGTGCATGGTCCAATTAACTCCTCGCCTGGTTCCCTTCCCCAGGCTCAGTTCTAGGATTCTCTCAGACGTGCTCTCTGGGTCCCTCTGGGATAAGAGCCAGAGAACCTCATAGAGCAACCCCTGCTTTCTTTGCCTCTTGCCTTATACCTACCCATACACCCCCCCCCACCCCCGATTTGGTTTTCCCGTAAGGTCCCCAACACTCCCTGCCTCAGAATCCTGGGGAAGAGCAAACTCTTCTCAGGGATCTGTTCCCTGGGAAGAGCCAACAAGAGATATAGTTTAAAACCTCAAACCAAAGATGAAAGCTGGTGGTGATCACTGAGGTGACAGAGTTCTATTTCTCGCGAGCCAAGGATGAACAAAGGACACTCATCAGCTGATAGCACTTGACCGAGTATCTACTCTCCTTTTAAGGCAGATTTGGGGTTGGGAGATGCAAAAGGAATAGAAAACACAGTCTCTTCCCATCAGCAGCTTATGGTCTAGAAATTCAGCTACCTACCACAAAAGACCACCAGAGGCCCATGAAACCCAAACACAGACGGAGTGTAAAAACTAGAAATGGTAAATCAAGTTCTTGCCAGGAAACAAAAATCGCACTGATTCCATGGTCAAACCAACCAACCCGTCCTTCCCTAGACCCATAAGTAACCTTGGAGAATAGAGTCGGTGCTCCTGGAGAGATACCCTTGATTCTCTGAACCTTCGAAGACAGTATCTGGAAAACCCAGGAGCATCTAAACAGGTGACCAGACTTGCCATCGTACATCTTTCCAGCCCTGCTTTATGACGTGGGCTTCCAGAAAAGGTGGAAAGGAATCCCCCAAAGGATTAGAAAACAGACGGCGATGTAAAAAAGGCTATTTCCTGAAAGCTTTTTCATTTGATTTTATTTTTGTCTTAGGAAGAATACCTTGGATTGTTCAGGGTATAATATCAGGGAAGGGAGTGGGGAGAATTCCTCGTTGAGTCCCAAGTGCCTACCGTGTGGCTGACAAAAGCGAGCGCATCAGGTTCCCTAGAGACAAAATGGGGCAGAGAGACGGCGGAAGGAATTAGGGTGTGTGGCAGGAAGATGGCAGGTGCAGAGGGAGCGTCTCGGCTCTCCGTCCGTCCTGCTCTGGGCATTGCCGGGAACGTGGGATCCTTTGCTGATCTCACGTGCATGCGTGGGGTCAGCACCTGAGCTTGGAAGTATCGAAAGGGATCCGCATGGAGCGTAGACTGTATTCTAGGTGTATCCTAGAATGAGAGCCTCAACATAACCACAGGAGAGAAGTACGGTTGCCCCCATTTTATAGATAAGGAAACTGAGGCTCAGGTCGGTCTCAGCCTCATCAGCAACAGGAGTTTGCTAATAAATCCCTCATGTTGGGTGTACTCTTGAAGTGCCTGATCTCCACCAGGGAGGTCAGAGTGAAAGTCGGAACGAGAGAGATGTTGTTCTGAGGTCCCCTGGGGCTCGCTTTCGAGCTTCAGCCTCTGTGGGGAGGAGGTCCGTTAGTGTCCTACCCCCTCGTCATCTGGTTTGGGGTGTACTGAGAACTCCTGGGGATCTCATCTCTGTTCACGTCCCTTCTGACACTTGAATGCTGTTTGTGTCTCTCCCGGTAGCTTTGCACTCTGCATTCACTTTTTGTGGTTGCTGGGGAGTTTTTCTGTCTACTTAGCATGTGCCTAATTTTAAATATCCCCTCCCAAATCTCTCTTCTTTTTCTCCGTAGACATCAGGGTTCCTTCCATTCAACACAAGCAAATAGTATACCCTCCCCTGTGTGTGGGCCCCCACACCGCCCTCCTAAACACTGTGGCCCAATTTCAGAAGGGTCATGGTATTTGCAAGGGACCGTCCCTGCTAGGTCATCCCTGGCACCAAGATAACTACTGTTATCTTGTTCAGTTTGCCTCACTAAAGAGTGAGGAATTAGAATGTTTCCATGAGGCTTTCTGGGAGTCGAACATGACGACGTGCGTAATGCATCGGCTGGGGGGGTGATGACGACGACACTGAGCCCGTGCACCCCTTTCTTGCACCACTCCCGTGTTCTAAGCCACCCTCCCCCAGCCAGGCATTTCTATTTACTGTGACTTGGGGCCACATTAGGTCCATTTCATAGGTGAGGAAACAGAGCTGGGATTTGAAGGAATGTTTTTCTGGGAGGTTCTGCGATTCAGTCCTTCTGGAGGGGCCAGTGACTCTTTAGCACCCTTGTCACTGTCCCTGAGAAATTCTCTAGCTGTTTACATCTTTCAAGCTGGCAGTAAAAAGTCTCTTAAGCCAGAAAAGTTATCATTATTTAATACCTATTTTAAGATCCCATCGTTGGGTCTACAAGTGCATGACAACATTCTCCCAGGGCTGTTGAGCTGTGCAGAAACTGGAACACTCAAAAGAACCATTTGGCCAGTAGGCTTTCTTCTCTGGGGCTGTATTTCAAAGCACACAGCTCTCCAGGGAGCCAGAACCAAACTGTTTCCAGCGGAGTCGTTTCTCAGATTAACTTCCTCAAATAAGGTGTCAGCAGTATTGCAGAGACAAACAAGACAAAACGGAGATGATCACTCATCAATCCCTCTTAGGTACCAGGTCCGTGAAACAGTAAGTTTGCATTTCTGCAAGTCTAGAGCATTCCTCATTAGCCATAGCCCTGGGTCACAACCTCCCCCAGTTAATTCTCTCCCACACCTTTGGGAAGGATTTAAGATGAGCCTTCAAAAGAATATTAACGTAACACGTAGCCAATACCACAGCTGCCTTTTAAATTAATAAGGTTAATTGTTCTCTAGCAAACATAAGTTTGTCTTTGGCATTTTAAATGCTTCTTATTGATCTGACATTTTGCTGTTTCAAGATTTTAAAGGGCTCAAATCAAAGACTATTGATAGCTGAGCAAATAGTGAAGGTCCAGAAATATAAAAACATTGTCAGTTTTTTCATGAAAAATAATCATAGCCTTCCGAATTCAACTGTGGTTTTTACATTACATTACATCTAAGACCTATTGAATTATTTCTATTCTCATTTAGCTAACTCAAATAAATGAGCGATATTGACTTTAAAACCCATTTTATTTTATTTTTTTAAAAAAACCTCTTTAAGAATATTATTAGGTTTGTAGACACAGCTCTGAAGCCATGGCCGCTAAGGAAACGTTCCAGTTTAGAAACTGAAGATTCAGACTATTCTGGGTCAAATTCAGGTGATCAGCTTTGCAAAGTCTGGCGGATTTGCAAAGATGGAGGGGGCACTTGTAACATTCACGTTCCCCATATTTTTCGCTGGGAAAGGATGCCAATTGCCTTTTTTTTTTTCCCCCAAATCAGAGATAAGGTCAAGAACAACATTTTCATAGCAAATTCAGGAAACTACTCGATACCATGAATTATGTGGCCAGATGTGGCTCAGATGCCTTCCAAGCCTGAGGTTCCCCAAAGATTTCTCTATCCGTTGTTCTTGCGTTCCGAATCTTAATCTGGTTCATTCCCCTGCTCAAACCAACTTCAAAGCATCTACTTGCCAAATTATTTAGTCTAGACTTTACTGTAGTTGATCACAGTAGAAGTGTGTGCATATGTGTTTATGTGTTGTATATATATTTCAAGCTGAAGATTCAGAAAGCATTAGGCGAGTCTCACCGGTGGTTTGACTAAGAACCAGCTCCTCAGAGTCACACACAGTGGCCTTCTCAGACAGAAGAGGGTCCACTCTTCACCTTTCGGTCACGGTACGAGACCCGCTGCCTACATAATCCACAAGCTGGTCATTACCCACAGGAAGTCATGGAATAAAGCAGCTTTGAGGACCCATGTGTGAGTCCACCTCTCACCCAACATGGGCAGGATCGACCTCCATATGCAGAGGGGTTCCCATTCACCGCGACACACTCAAACACAGTCCAAAACCCACATCAGAACCGGCTTGATCCCTCGGATGGTGGAGCCCCGACAAGCTGGGTGCTCTACTCAGTGGTCCTCAATGGGGAAGAGACGTTCACTTACCAATCACGGCAGTTTCTACCTGTCATGTTTTAATCCACTGCATGAGGAAGTGCTGATAACTGTATTCAATATTTCCAAGCATAGCTACAAAATTACACGTTTGCTTAACACCTTTCTATGATAGAGGAAGTATATACTATGGTTGTCTTCTTGTAGTCTGTCTTTTCTTTTTGTTCAACGTGTTATCAACTGTTTTAAGGAATGGGGTTTGAGATGTGTGTGCAAACTGATCTGTACATAGCTCCAAGGCAACAGAAGTGCCCAGTCCTATGGTGTAAAAATGTAAATACAGGAAAATTTCATTTTTCTAATAAAACTAATTTCTGCCAATTGATACGAAAACGAGACATGGAGTCCTGCTCTTTGTTGTCCATGTTGCTGGACTCACCACGAATGTTCTGGGCAGGCTTAGTCTTTGTACAAAGGGCAAATGACTTGATTTCCCCCTCTGCCGTACAGGAGTGTAGAAGAAATCGTGAAATCGTGAAGAATCGGTGGCTCGGCTTCTGGATTTTACCAGCAAGCTCTGCCACCATCCCTTACCTGGTCCTGGTCTTCCCGTGCAGTTCCCATGCTTGCAGCCTTGACTCTGAGAACGTTGAGCTTCACAAGCTTCTGTGACGTGTGATTCTGGAGGAGAAAAAAAAAAATGGTTAAAGACCTCCCCTCCCTTCTGAATTCCAGGAAATGGCTTCCTGCAAAGAAATGCCCTTTTCCACATGACTTTGGTATGACCCACAGACACCCGCCACTGTTTCCTCCAGGCCAGACACAGACCCTCCAGGTTCGCCATCTTTGCTGATAAATCATTAGCTGACCTTCCCGTCCCCACCAATCAATGGGAACAATACGCTTGTCCACGAAACGTTGGGTAAGCTTCTCTCCTCCTCCTGGGTCCCCGAACACGGTCAGCTTGCACCAGCACACACCCTCCCCCGGGGACCCTGCTGACCTCACATCCTCTGACCTGTCCAACCATGTCAGCCCCCTTCCCCTCACTTCCCGACTCCCTGTTTTTTTCTGCTTTGTGTCCTCTTCCCTATGGAAGAAAAACTCTAGCTGCCTCTCCCCAGGTTATAATAGTCCCTGTCTCCCCCTTGAAATAAGTTTTGTCCGTCAAAATCTCTCCTTACTGATTCCAGATTGGATTTTTATTTGACAACTCCCTTCCCCAGATCAAGCAACATTTCAGAAACCCAAATCCAGCCACGTCCATTCCACATCCCCTTTCAAAACCCTCAGCTTTAAACAGTGGCCACGGGAAAAGCCGGGATTCCGTAGCCCAGCACACAAAGCCTCCGGTCCCTGGCACATTCCTTCCTACCACCTGGGCCCCGAAGGTCTTCATGCTCCTCCCCCGCAGAGCCGCCATGGGCTCTCTTCCCGCATGCCCTTCTTTCTTCCGGGGACCCTGGTCACCCTCCTTTGAGGTATGTCTTCAGTGAAACCTCTTCTTAACCCTTCTAAACTCTGCCCAGAGGCAGAGTTAACAGGGGACTTCCCCACGATCCCGCCCCATGTAACATGTCTATCGGATAATTTACCAGGCTTCGCTCTATTTTTTATGTGTGCTGTTTCTCCTTCTCTGTGAGCTTTTCCAGAGCAGGGGCTATGTAATTATTCACCTTCGAACCCCAACACCCAGCCTCTGACCCAAAGAGGGCATTTACAAAACACTGTTGGATAGATAGAGGGCCAGCTAGTTGGAAGAGTGGATGGCTGATGGGTGGGGGATGGCTGGGGGGATGGCTGGGTGGGCAGATAGATGGAGGGCCCGGGGACCCCTCCTTGGTTTCCCTCACTCTGTGCCTCACTACCATATCTCACACAATCCTTTGACTCTAAATGCCACCAATTACCCCCAAAGTTTTATATTTGGGTCCAACGTCCTGTATACACTCTGAATTCATCTGTCCATATCTGTAGTTTATATCTCCACCCAGAGATGTTACAGATACTCAGATTCTAGAATGTCTTGAGAAGTACTCTGGACCACTACCCGCAACAGAAATTCTATATTCCCCAGCGTTCCCATGTCAGGAAGCGAGCTGCTGCGGACCTGAGCTCTCAGACCAAACACCCTACTGGTTGTCCTTCAGTCCTCTCTCCCCGTCACATCCAGGCCATCACCCAGCTCGGTCTGCATGATCTTTAAAGTCCACTCAGGGAGCACCTGGGTGACTCAGAGGGTTAAGTAAGCATCTGCCTTTGGCTCAGATCATGATCCTGGGATCCTGGGATCGAGGCCCGCATCGGGCTCCCTGCTCGGCAGGCCTGCTTCTCCCTCTCCCTCTGCCTTTCCCCCTGCTTGTGCCCTCTCTGTCTCAAATGAATAAATAACATCTTCAAAAAAACAAAAATAAAAGAAATAAAGTCCACTCAGGAGCCACTGCTTTTCATCCCTGCTACCGCCATCACCCCAGTCCCTCACTGCCACGTGTATGACTATCAGGGCTCTCTACCCCTCCACCTGCGTCTCCCCTTGCCTCCCCCCGTAGCCATTCTGCAGAAGGAGCAGGGTAAGCTTTCAAAGAGATTAGATCGCATCCCTCACCTGCTCGGAGCCTGCCCGACATTTCAGTTACAACCAGAATAAAACCAAAATTCCTCCCCATTGTCCCTCCATGCCCCACACTCTGTCACGACAGCACACTCCAAGGAAAAGGGCAAATGTTTCCCTGGTCTCCTTCCTCGTCCCCCCTCTGCCGAGCTGCTCATCCCCGACCTTTTCTTTTTTCTTGAGCAGCTGAAGACGGCCGTCCCCTGCACATTTCCCATGAACTGAAGTGGTACTAAATGCCACCGCTGCTATGAAACAAATTGGCAATTTGTGAGATGCCTTCGTGTCCACGTAGCCCCATTTGGGGGCGTAATTATTTCCTAATTAGAAGGCGATTTATACTTGGAACTTGGGACATTGGCTTCTGCCAGTGATGCGGCTTTCCAGAATGGCTCAGTTCTTTCTCTTCCACCCCAAGATTCTGCTGGCTGAAGTCAGATGACCAGACAGCCGAGCAAACTTAATTAAAAGGCGGCCCTGTGGGACGGCAAGGCTCTCATTTCCCAGTCAAATGTGCTACCGTTCCGAGGATAAGCAAGATTTCTCTTGGAAGACCTTGTAGTCTCCTGCTAGAAATGGCGCCTAGGGGTCATTGACCTTCTCTTCCGAGAATTCTGATGCAATTTGCCTAAGGTCGTTAAGCCAACCCAACTTCGTCAAGAACCCTTTTTAAATCCTCAGAGTTTCTGTCACAGGGATCAAAATTCCCATGTTACATATCGGGAAACCAAGGCTCAGAGAGTTGAGGTGACCCCAGGTGGCTGTGTCCCTGGGCTCAGCAGGGAGCCCTTACGAGCTGGACTCCAGACCCCGTGATCTTTCATCTCTACTCCTGCGCTCGCTGTCACATAGACTCCGAGAGAGAGTGGACAGGGACTGCCTGCTCGCCTAATGCCTTATAAATGCTCAGTAAATATTCTTCGGGAAACAAGGAGCAGAGAGAGGAGCAAGGATGTCCGAGTTCCTGGACGCAGTCTAGCCGTGCGACCTCTGGCCAGTCCCTCCGCCCCTCTGCTTCTTCCTGCGGTCTTCCAGGTCTGTCTGACACGAGCACCAGCAGCCCCAGCTTGCTGTCTTTGTAGGCACGTGCAGAAACATTGCTAACCATCCAATGCAAAAGATCCCTCCTTTTGGAATTATTATTATTTTTTTTTTAGTTCCAGAACTTCAAAGTTGTGCTCAGGGCACATCCAAGGAAAACCAGCTTCCTCAGGAAGTGGCTGGTAGCCCATGCCACCTTGCCCCAGCTTTCCTGGGGACAGACAGTATCTTTCCCTGGAGGGGAAAATGGCCCGTGAACCAGAGGTCACAGACGAGGCCTTTCCCCTCAGGAAGCAGATAGGAAAGTGTCCACCTGCTTTGTTCCGAGCACTCCGGGGTCCTGTGAATTCCGGGGCTCAGTGTGCAAAGCCTTCACTACTGTCCTAAGACAGCAGACAGAAAAGAGGTCCCCGTTTCTGCCCCTGGAAGCTGCGAGGTGCTGAAAGTTCTGGGGATCTTGATGCAAAGGCGTCCATGCTCTGGTTTGGCAAGAAGTTCCATCCCCCGTGCACGCTGGCAGATGCCGCGAACAGACTGTACTGTGACTTTTCCATTTGAAATTCCTCATTTTCCCTTGAAGAAGAGCCCAAGTCTCTCCCGGGTCTCAGCCCCTGCGGACATGTCAGCGTGTATCACAAGTTCCCCTTTTTCCCCAGCCTCGGTCTCATTCTGTCTCTGCTCCAGCCCAGGGAAGAAGCTGCTAGCATCTTGTTCTTCTGAACTCAGCGGGGCTGCGGGGGGCCCTGTCCTCTGAAGGACAGCCTCCTCCTCTCCCATTCCTTCCCCAGCAGGTAAGAAATCCCGGTCACAGTGGCAGAGGCAGGGGCCCCAGGGAAGGAAGGCATCAGATGTGCTCCCCACGTCTGTTTGGGGCCTTTCATGCAAATGAGGGGCAAGGAATAGGGATGTGCAGTGAGAGAGAGAGGGAGGGAGGGAGGGAGGGAGAGAGAGAGAGAGAGAGAGAGAGAGAGAGAGAGAAGAGAGAGGCCAGCCCCTGTCAGTCGGTGCCCAGATCCCACTCTGTCTCCCCATTCACCGAGCCCAGTGGGCTTCCCACTCGGAAAATTAGAATGCTGTGGCTCAAGACGGTGACTCTGTGTGGCCTCCCTCGTGTGCTCAGAGCAACATAAAGAAGCCAGGGTCCAGCCTAGCTCATGTGTCACGGGCTTGAAAATGTTCGGACGTCATCAGAATAGGGAATGGGGCGACACGAGCCTCTTTCAGTGTAACCAACATACGTAAGAGGCTTTACAATCCAAGGCATCTGGAATCCACCCCCTGCTGACCCCATTCTACTTCCCCCGCACACACCCCGCCCTAGCCCTGCCATCAGAGGCTGCAGGGGAGGGGAATCTAGAGGAAGAGGTGTGAGTGGTGGTATTGCCCGCAGCGCAGGAAAGCGTTTAACTGGTTTGGGGGCATTTCTGATGTTCAGCTATAAGGGGTAAAGGTCCAGATCGTAAAGCTCACATTCACTCATCGAAGAGAAGGTAAGTAAGAACGAACAATACCACAGAGACATGCTTTTGGCTGCCTCTTGGGTATGCTGAAGGCACTCCAAACTCCACACATTCAAACTGAAAGGCATCCTCCTCTCCCCTCCGGCCAACACCTGCTTTTCCTTTAGAGTCTCCGGTGTCAGAGCGGAACAGCGTCAGCACCCCCCTTGCCAGGCCAAAACTGTGACCCTCCTTTCCTGTCGCTCATCCCTCCCCCACTTTGGTTAATTTTCCTGTCCTGTGCATCCCACAGGCCTCCTGCCCTCCATCCATACCGCCTGACTTCCATCTCTGACCTTCTCCCTCATGATTGATCGCGACAGTCCAGGGACAGCTCTCCCTGCCTCCAATACAGGCCCACCTTGAATTCTTTCTCCACCCACCTGCCACAGCAACTGCTCCAAAATAAAATTCTGACCACGCCCTCCCCAACTGAGACGCTTCTATGAGCTCCCCGTCGCCTAGAACGTGCAGACCAAGATCCGTGACATGTCTGGCCAGGAGTTCCCGGTCTGCTCTCACAGACACTGACTCTCCGACCTTGTCTCCCACTGCTTCCTTGCACACACATGCAGATCCAGCCAAAACACACCCCTAGAACCTCTCAAGGGGGTCCTCAAAAATGCCGTGTCCTCTTCCTAAAGAGCCCGGAAGCATCTGGCAAACACATACATATCCTCTAAATCCCGGCTCACACAGCAGCTCTGGGAACCCTTTCTCGGTTCCCCCAGAGTGAGTGGCCCCATCTTCGGAGCACCCCTGACTTTCGGGGCACTTACTTCTCCAATGTAGTGGGTCACGCGTCCCTGCACACGTTTACTCTCCCCTGTTGTGAGGCTCCCCTTGAAGATAATGGCCTTGGGACTCCGCGGGTAGATGCAAAGATGCTCACATCACTAGCCTTCAGGGAAATGCAGATCAAAACCGCCATGAGCTCTCAGCTCACACCTGTCAGGATGGCCATTATTTACAGACACACGGTAAGCCTTGGTGGGCACACGGCGCAAGGGGGGGGGTCTCTGCTGCACTGCTGGTGGGGTGCAAACGGGTGCAGCCGCTCTGGAAAACAGTACGAAGGTTCCTGAAAACGTTAAAAATAGAGCTACCACCTACCTGATCCAGCAATCCCACTTCTGGGTGTAGATGCAAAGGAAAGGAAATCACTATCTTGAAGAGACGGCTGCTGGCCCAACTTCGTGCAGCATTGTTCACACCAGCCGAGACCTGGAGACGACACAAATGTCCGTCAGTGGGTGAACGGGTAAAAAAAAAAAAAAAAAAAAAAAAAATGTGGCGTATATACATACAACCAAATATTAGCCTTCAAAAAGAAGGAAATCTTACCATTTGTGACAACACGGATGGGCCTGGATGACATTTGCTGAGTGAAATAAGCCAGAGACAGACACATACTGTGTGATCTCACTTATATGTGGAATCTAAAACAGTCAAACTCCTAGGAACCCAGAGTAGCATGTGGCTGCCAGGGGCATGGGAGGCTGGGGGTGAGGAGTGAAATGGAGAGATGCCCGTCAAAGGACGTGAAGTTTAGTTTATGCAAGGTAAGTTCTGGAGAGCTACTGTACTACACGGATCTTATAGCTAAAAACACTGTATTAGATACTCAGAATTTTCTAGGAGGGTAGATTTTTTTTTTTTTTTTTTTTAAGAGAGCGAGTGTGTATGAGAGCAGGGAGGAGGGGCAGAGGGAGAGCGAAAGCGAGAATCTCAAGCAGACTCCCTGCTGAGCACAGAGCCCAACCCAGGGCTCGATCCCACGACCCCGAGATCACGACTGGAGCCAAAATCAAGAGTCAGACACTCAACCCACAGAGCCACCCAGGTGCCCATAGGAGTGTAGATCTTATGTTAAGTGTCCTTACAAGGATAAGGAAAAGGAGGAGAAAAGGAAACAGACGCAGAGGGAGGAGGAGAGGGGAGCAGGAGGAAACTTTGGGAGGCCGCAGGTGTGTCTATGGCCTTGATGGTGGTGATGGTTTCCCATGTGTGTACTTTTCCCCAAACTCATGAGTCGTACCCATTAAATATGTGAAGCTCTTTATATGTCAATTGTACCTCAATAAAGTGTTTAACCAGAAAGACAGTGACCTATATGGGCACAGGGAAAGGACGCGGCTAATTTGGCAGGCACCAGCCTACAGGTCACGCCCACCCCGGGAGGCCTCCTTTCCTCACCACACGGCCCTGTCCGTAGGCTGCTCAAGCGTGCTTACGGCATAAAATCCGCTTATCCAGGGAGAGCTAGTGACACGAGAGAGAAGGGAGGCTGCACTGCCCTCTGTAACACAGCCTCAGGGGCGGCCCCCCAGCTCTTGCTCCCGTCTACACAACAGGAGTCACTAAGTCCAACCCACACTCAAGAGGAGGGAATCAAGCTTCGCTTTTTGAGATGAGGCATATCAAAGAATGCGTGGCCGTCTGTTGGCACACTCGAGAGAGAGAGAGAGAGAGAGAGAGAGAGCGCGAGCGCCGAGTACGGGAGAAGGCCAAGCATGTCTTCCCTCACTTTACTCATGGCAGTTCAACTCTTGCTCTGTTTCCCGTCTTGGCCGCATGGGAGCGGATTTTGCACCTGTCCCAGCCCTGCCCATAGAGATGTAAATATCAGCTGTACCCCTCAACGTTTTGGAACTCTTCCTCACCTAGAGATATGGTCGGAACCTGCAGTCACCCTCTAACCCTTGCATTAAATTGCACCACTCCGCTGTCCACACTGAGCTGAACTGAAAGACAGTAGGTCCGTATTTGTCAGATGAATAGATTCCCTCATTCCAGCATTTGCTCATTACCGCGGGCATGCATTCGTATATGTTCACTGAGCAAGTATTATGTGCAAGACCCCAGACGAAACTGTGAGGCACACATCGACTGAAAAATACAATCCCTGTCTTTAAGGAGCCCTCACTTTGCTTAAGATCAGCTAGTTCTCCCTGTGAGGCCTCAAGAAGTCCTAAGGGTGAATTAGCCCTAAGCTCTTAAGCGCAGAAGCCCGGCCTCCTTTTGGAGTGACGGCTTCTTGACATTCTGAATCAGGACCTCAGAGAAGGCAGGCCAGGTGTCCCTGGGGCAGACGCCTTGGTCAGAGTTATGGGACCCATCACCCAGGGGCCGCCACCCAGCTGGGTCTCCCAGGGCCAGATGGAGTGAGTGGTGCTGGCCCAAGGTGAGACACCGTGGGGGTCAAAGGATGGGGCAGAAGGACTGTCTCGTCAGTTCCTGGCTCCCGTCTGGACTTGTGACATACAGGAGGAGGCAGTCAAAGGGAAGGTGACGTACACTCGCCCAACGCCTCCTCCCGCCTTCCTCTGAGGCTATTTTTGGAACGGGTGCCCCAGATTTACTCCACGTCACAATAAAATTGTCACTTTAGAGCAGGTGGGGGAGGGAGAATCCGATTTTCAGTTTAAAGGGCCACGGGGGGTTGTATCACTCAATTTGACGAGCAGATCTGTCATCTGTCATTCCCGTGAGTGGCTGTCTAGCCAAGGTTTGGGCAGCTCCCGTGATGGGGAGCTCACCCCTTTCTGAGGCTGTTTCTGGCACTGCGGGTCGTCCCTACCTCTTTGCAAGACTCGCCTTGCCCCACTGAGACAAACCGACACCTCCATAACTTCTACCCATCTGCCTTCATCTGATCTTCTGGACTCCCTGAGAGTGAGTTCAATTCCCTTTCAACAACAATGACAACACCGCCACCAATAATGGTAATAAAAACTCACATTTCTCTATGTGTCAGACACAACTGGTGCTTGACATGCGTTATGTCATTCACGCCTAAAATAGCCCCAGGCGCTCCACACTCTTCTCACCCCCATTTTACAGAGGAGGAAATAAACATCAAGTCTTTATTTTCAAGGCAAAATATCCTTCGATTGCATACATTAAAGTAGAAAAAGCCTAAGCATTTGACCCAGGCTGTCCCAAATTTAAATTTCTCCTTTGTCCTTTAGGAAATGCCCCACCTTCGATAAGTCACTTAAATACCTGAGCTGCCATCGTCCCTTTGCAAATGGGGAGAACATATTACAAGATCAGGAGAAGAATTAGGGGCCACAGGGGTGAAGAGCCTCGCAAATGCCCCACACGGAATAAACGCTCGGACAACGGGACACGTTTCCCCGTCGGGATTCCGGACGCTGTCCCGACGCGCGGGGTGTGGTGGTTCCTTGAATGCATGTCAGGCAGGATTGTGTGTCAGTGTCTTCTGATCATCTCAGAAGAGATAGGGGTATGTGTCCCCTCTTACGGGGGGACAGCCTGTGACAACAGTTCCTCTGGTGGCCGTGTCACACAGATGGTTCACCCATCTCCCGCTGATGCGGTGCCCAAAGTCTTTCCCAACATGTGCTCTGATGAGAAAAGGCATCCCCACCACGTTCTCGAACAGTACACATTTAGGGCCTGATTCTAAGAACTTATACTTATTCCAATTAAACTAGAACCCACTGAGTCTTTTTAGATCACAGACTGTTGACCATTGTCTCCCCCTTCCTTTCTCTGGGGACCAGCGTTGGCTCTGGTGACCAGCTCGCCATGCCCTTGATCCACCAAGCAAACGTTCACTCTTCCTTTGCTCCCATCCACAGCACCGGTTACCCACAAACCCCGTCCGTGTCACCCCTCAGCGGGTTTTCATGTGGCAGCTTTCCTCCAGCTCCACAGTCACCCTGCTGTCCGGGCCTCTGTCATCTGATCCCGGACGAGGATGAGAGTCTCTCAACACTGGTCCCCCTGCTTCTTCTCATGCTAAGCCTTCAACCTGGTCCTCATCACGAAGCAGCCAGAGTGAACTTTGGAAAATGCAAACCCTTCTTGAACACCCATAGTTCTCGGGTTAAAGACCAAAACCTCCAACCTGGCCTATGGGCCTTCGTGGTCCCCCCCCCCCCGTGCCTCTGTCGTCACTGTCCCCCCACTGTGGCCCTGAGCTCCAGCTGCACTCGGCCCCAGGCACTATCTGCGCCCCCTGCGACGTAGGGGGTCTGTACGTGCCGTCCTCTGCCTCCTCCCATTGCCTGCTTAACATCCTCCAGACCCCAGCACGGCTAAGGACACAGACTCTGGAGCCAACCGCCTGGTCCAGCTCCACCATCTGCCAGCCGTGGGATCTCGAGCGAATAATTCACTGAACCTCTCTGGGTCTCAGTTCCCTCATCCCTTACAATGGGCATCACAGTAGCAATACACGACAGGGCTGCCGTGAGCATCGGGGGCAAAGCAGGACAGGAAAACCCAGAATCTGGCACGCAGGGTTGTTATAAATGCATTAATAATAATTATTACCGAATAATTATTATAATTATTCGGGAGAGCCTTCTCTGAGCCCTCAGACTAGGCCAGGGAGTCACGGACACTGTGTGTGTGTGTGTACACACACGTGTGTGTACAAGTATTAAAAGTAGAGACCCCACACATTCCCAGTGTAGCAATGATCTGCTTTGTAATTTTGTGCTTATCTGGTGATTCTTTGCCTTATACCAGCGCCTTCCACCAATCGTAAGCTCCAGGACAGAGATTCGCATCACCTTTTACCCCCCACGTTGACTCCCTCAGCATCTGGCCCAGCTGGGGGCACTTTGGGGAGCTCCATCGGTATTTGGTGCCCCTGTGAATGTGTGCGTTGTGCACAGCAGGCCTGTGTTTAGGCCGATCGCAACCAGCCGAGAACACAACCATCCGTCAGTTACAGGGCACTACTGGGGCGCGGCCCCTGGTTTCCTGGCACATATCTGGGTTATGGGTGTAGACGAAAGGCTGCTGGCCATGGTTAGAGAAGACTCAGATTCAAATCTGAGATTTGACGCTGCCCCTTTGGATCTTATCTAGACCCCCAGATCAGTCCTTAACGTCTTTGAGCTTCATGGTGGGTGAGCTGGGCAAAGAGAGGATGGAGGGGGCATGATACCAGCCCCCACCCTAAATAGTAAGATGATAAAAAAGGACATTTATGGAGCAGTCACCACATTTCAACTAAAGTCCTTAGTCTTTATCGTGACTGTCCCCTTTCATCCTTACAACAAAGCTGCGAGGCAGGTGGCCTCCTGTCTCCCGTGTTACAGATGATGACATAGAAACCTTGGGTGACTCGTATCCTGCCCAAGGTCACAGCAACTGGAAAACACCACATCTGAACCCACCCTGTGTGGACCCCAGCTTGGGCCCTTCATCATCTTTCCTCCGCCTCATGCCTGATGTGACGCCCAGGTGGCTCAACTGGTTAAGGGTCTGCCTTTGGCTCAGGCCATGATCTCAGGGTCCTGGGATCGAGCCCTGTGTCAGGGTCCATGCTCAACGGCGTGTCTGCTTCTCCCTCTCCCTTTGCCCCACCCCCTGCTCATGCTCGCTCTCAAATAAATAAAATCTTCAAAAATACATACATACACACGTAAGACATGCCTTGTGCGAGTCCCTGGCCTGCTGGGCGAAGGTGGCCTGCGGAAGGCCACACCCTGGTCTGTGCGCACCTGTCCACCCTCGTCCGTCTCCCACAGCTTCCCCACGAGCACATCTCCAGATCATCTAGTGACACCAACCACTATCCAATGAGCAGCAGGGTCTAATCAAGAGAGATTTTCTAAGAATAGCTTTTATTTTCTTCACCCCACTGGCTAATATTGTCCCCCATCCACACAATCTAATCAGAATTCTTGCTGATTTGAAAGCAAATATAATAACAATAAGAACACCACTTATTAGCATGCAGCTTAGAAAGTGGCTCATCCCCAAAGTCTATTCTTTTTCCACATGAGAAGTTCGGAGATTGCTCAGATGAGCCAGATATTACTCGGAGGCAGGAAAATTGGAGAGATATCTGAAATCACAGGAACCCCACAGAGAGTTATCAATGCTCTGCCTTTTGCTGCTGGGGGTTGGGAATGAGATTAGGAGGGAGTGTGGCAGGAACCGAGGAGCTGCAGGGCTGGGGACGCAGGCGGGGAGGTCGAGGACGGCGTCTAGGAGGCCCAGCAGCCCCGTGCCCTCTCTCTTTTGTGGTGCCTGATGATGTGTCCAGGGGCACTGGCATCATTTCTAACCCCTGTGAAGACCTTCAGATGTAACCTCCTCTTTGATGGACGAGGGAAGTGAGGTTCTAGAGGTGGGGTAACTTGCCCAAAGTTACAACAGTTGTAAATGAGAGCAGAGGCAGATTTCAAATAGCCATGTTCCC
The DNA here is from genome assembly GCF_023065955.2 of Ursus arctos. NCBI lineage: Eukaryota > Metazoa > Chordata > Mammalia > Carnivora > Ursidae > Ursus > Ursus arctos. The sequence goes on along the minus strand of NW_026622874.1, from coordinate 73,313,977 downwards.
AGGTTCATCATTCATGGCGTGCATGTGTGTGTGTGCGTGTGTTGTGTTTCATTACAGAGCAAGAAAGTCAGTCTCCTCTTCTGCATATATTCTATGTGCCCCTGCTCTCTTGTGGCATTCACTATGACCACAGGCTGACAACTCTCAAACTCGTATTTCTAGTCTAGACCTCCCTGGGGAGCTTCAGACTTGCAATTTTCATCTGCCTACCTGACATTTTCACTTGGACTTCTAATAGTAATCACAGGCTTGACACTGCCCAAACTAAAATCCTGAGCTCATTCCCCAAGTCCAGTTACTTACCCGGTAGCCTTCCCCTCCATCCTGCACACGCACAGAAGAGAGCACGTCGTTCCCTCCCAGTCTCACGCACAACCACCACTCAGCCCCCTCCGGTCATATCCACCACGTCCTCCGCTGCAACAGCGGGGCTCTCCCCACTCTCGGCGTCCTCTTGAATCGAGTTCCTACTTGTTCCTGGAAATGCAATCCAGCCTCTGCGAATGACCTTGCGGGTACCAAGTCAGATAGCCCGTTTCCTCACTGGGCTCCAGGCGCACTGGCCACACATCAGATTTCTGAATACACCAGCCTTCATTAAACATTCGACTTTCACACAACCTGCATTGAATCTCCTAAGACCACTCTTCTCCTGCTTTCTTCTCTGGCTCTGGCTTGCCCTCTAGATCTCAAGCTAATTGTCATCTTCTCAAGGAGACCCTCCCCGGCGTATAATCTACGGTGGGAAGGTGCTCCCCACATGCTATCTGGTTCAATTACTCGTTCTCTGCAGCTCATTCATTCTTCATCGGTTACTCTCTTTACGACAACTCAGTGAAACAGGCATATTTCCCCTTCTTTGATGAGAAAACTAAGCCTCTTCGTCACTTCTCCTGGGGTCACAGAGCTAAGAAGTTGTAGAGCCAGGACTTGAACCCAAGCCATCCTGACTCCAGAACCAACCCTGTTCACTGCACCAGCCTGACGCTTGGTTGCCCAGGAGGCACTCAACGTCACATAGGTCTCTTTCTTTTTCTTCTCCCTCACTCAGCAATGTACAGCTTAACCCAATGTGTGCATTTCCAGCGCTCTCTGCTCTGGTCATCTCTCCTGTGCTAGTAAAAAGAAGTGGGATTTTTTTCAGATAAGCTCTCAGCTTTCTCACAAAGGCAGCTCACGGGGAGTACCATGTCTTTATTTACTAAACAATTCTGAACTCTTTCTCTTGGGCTCTTCCCTGAGACGGTTGCTATTTTTTTTTTTTTAATGGCTACCGTACAGGACAATGGACAGAGCCATCTGGTTCCCATTCATTTACCGCACAGAGATGTTCAGGATGGAGCCTAGCGCCCCCTCGACGAAGGTCTTTGTACTCCAAGAGTCTGGGCAGGGAGACTGACAAGCAAACAATTACTATACAGCATGGTAAGTGCTATAATAATGGGCTGACCACACAGCAAGCAGAGGGTCAGGGCAAACTGTCTGACCCCAGACACAGCCACCCGAAGATGTCTGATGAATGATAAAACCACTCTCTGTTCATCTGGTACCCAATTCCTGAATGCCTCTCTGGCCGGCCACAGATATTGGGTTTTATCACTTTGAGTCATTCTAGGTCAGTGATCTCAGGATACAAACCACTGAAGGGCAATTCCTGACCAAAGACCAAGAAGTAACACCTGAGGGGGAGGCAAGATGGCAGAGCAGTCAGGGACCCCGTTTCAACCGGTCCCCCGAATTTAGTTGGAGATCTGCCAAACCGTTCTGAACACCCGCGAACTCAGCCTGAGATGTAAGAACATGTATCTGGAGCCCTACAAGCAGAGAAATGCCACTTGCCGCGAGGTAGAAGGACAGAGTCCTGAATCTGTGGGGGAGATACTGGAAGATAAACAGAAGGGGGAGGGAGAACACTGGAGCGCAACAGCGGAACCCTTGGAAATCTGCTCCAGGGAGCAACACCCCTCCCTGAAAGGGGCTCTGGAAATGAAGAAGCAGAATTCTAGGTAGAGCACTGTGGTCTCAGGATACGAGAAGCCTCAGAGCCAAAGGGGCTTCCCAGACCGGCAGAGTGCCGGAGCAGGGGAGCCAGGAAGCGGGTTACGGGCAGTGAGCCCAAGGAGGGGCTCTCAGCTGATGGCCAGAAACCGCAAGCCGGGAGGTCGAGAATCCCTCTTCTCTTGGGCAGCCTGAAAAAATCCGGAGCCTGCGCGGGGGACCAGGCAAAAACTCACCGAGCGGTAGCTGCCGGGGAAGGGCTCCCAAGCGGTGCCCAGTTAGGATCCAGGAGCCGCAGGTGCGCGCACAGGCCTGGGACGCCGGGGGTTTTACAAGCACAGACGGCAGGGAGAAGCCCGGCTGCCCGGGATGACCTCTGAGAGATTCACTGTGGGCACACACCTCAGGACACTGTGGTTTTCGGGGGCACATGCAGAAGCGGAGACTATGTGTCATGGAGGGTTTAGTGAAGAGAGCAGATGGCGGCCATCTGGGTGCATCTTGGGCGCAGCCATTTTGGATCTGACCCTCTGAAGAGGCCCGGAAAGCCACCAGAGAACAAAGGCTCAAAAGGCCATTTTCCACCGAACACAACACCTACCTCCCCTGCCCCGAAAGGGGGCGGGGAAACTCCACTCAAATTACTAGAACTCATACAGCAATTCAGTCATGTGGCCGAATACAAAACCCATGCACAGAAATCAGTTGCTTTTCTATACGCTAACAATGTAACTGCAGAAAGAGAAATTAGGGAATCGATTCTATTTACAATAACACCAAAACCCGTAAGATACCTAGGAATAAACCTAACCAAAAAGATCTATACTCTGGAAACTACACAACACTTATGAAAGAAACTAAGACACAAAGAGATGGAAAAACATTCCATGCTCATGGATTGGAAGAATACCATTAAAATGGCTATGCTGCCCAGAGCAATCTATACTTTCAACACCATCCTTATCAAAATACCGTTGGCATTTTTCACAGAGCTGGAACAAATAATCCTAAAATTTTATGGAACCAGAAAAGACCCCAACCTGCCAAAGGAATGTTGAAAAAGAAAAACAAGCCTGGGGGTATCACATTGCCACACTTCAAACTATATTACAAAGCTGTGGTCACCAAGACAGCGTGGTATTGCCACAAAAACAGACACATAGATCAATGGAACAGAATAGAGTCTCCAGAAATGGACCCTCAACTCTAAGGTCAACTAATCTTCGACAAATCAGGAAAAATATCCAATGGAAAAAAGAAGCTCTCTTCAATAAATGGTGCTGGGAAAATTGGACAGCTATACACAGAAGAATGAAGCTGGACCATTCTCTTACACCATACACAAAGATAAACTCAAAGTAGATAAAAGACCTCAATGTGAGACTGGAATCCATCAAAATCCTAGAGGAGAACATAGGGAATAACCTCTCCGATATCAGCCACAGCAACTTCTTTCATGACAAGTCTCCAAAGGCAAGGGAAACAAAAGCAAAAATCAACTTATGGGAGTTCATCAAGATAAAAAGCTTCTGCACACCAAAGGAAGCACTCAACTAAAAGGCAATCTACAGAACGGGAGAAGAATTTGCAAATGATATTAGAGATAAAGGGTTGGTATCCAAGATCTATAAAGAACTTTTCAAACTCAACATCCCCAAAACCAAATAATCCAGTCAGAAAATGGGCAGAAGACATGAACAGACACTTCTCCAAAGATGACATACAAATGGCTAACAGACACATGAAAAAATGGTTCAACATCACTAGCCATCAGGGAAATTCAAATCAAAATCACAATAAGATACCACCTTACACCAGTTAGAATGGCAAAAATTAACAAGGCAGGAAACAACAAATGTTGGAGAGGATGTGAAGAAAGGAGAACCTTCTTACACTGTTGGTGGGAATGCAAGATGGTACAGCCACTTTGGAACACAGTATGGAGGTTCCTCAAGACGATAAAAATGGAGGTACCCTGTGACCCAGCAATTGCACTATTATTTACCCCAAAGATAAGATGTAGTGAAAAGAAGGGGCACATGTTCACAGCATGTTCATAGCAGCAATGTCCACAATTGCCAAACTGTGGAAAGAGCCTAGATGCCCTTCAACAGATGAATGGATAAAGAAGATGTGGTTCATATATACAATGGAATATTAGCCATCATAAAGGATGAAAACCCACCATTTGCATCGACATGGATGGAACTGGAGGGGATTACGCTAAGTGAAATAAGTCAAGCAGAGAAAGACAATTATCATATGGTTTCACTCATATGTGGAACAGAGGGAATAGTGCAGAGGACCATAGAGGAAGGGAGGGAAAACTGAAGAGGAAGAAATCAAAGAGGGAGACAAACTGAGAGAGTCTCAACTCCGGGCAACTGAGGTTTTCAGAGGGGAGGGCGTGGCGGGTGGGGGGGATGGGGTAGCCAGGTAATGGCTATTGAGGGCAGGTGTGGTGATAAGCACCTGGTGTTATATGCAACTAATGAATCATTCAACGCTACATCAAAAACTAATGATGTACTATATGTTGGCTAACTGAACATAAAAAATATTGTACACCTGAAACTAATATAACACTGTATATTATACTTGAAAATAAACAAATACCAAAAACAAACAGAAAAACCAAAGAGCAAGAAGGATGGGTCTTGCTTCCCAACACCAAGGGCTTTCATTTAGTTGATCATGAACCTTCTTCCGTCCCTCCCTCCGTGGGTCCATCCATCTTCCCCTCCCTTCCTTCCTTTCTTCTTTTCATTGATATTTATTGAACATCTTCCATAAATCATATCTCATGCATGGTTTGGGAACTTCCCGTGAGTGGAAGGAACCGCTGTCCCTGCTCCTATGGACAGTTCCCAGTCTAATGGAGAAGAACCAAACAATTCACTAACTGGCATTTAACTGCAGAACAAGGTCATGGAACAGAGATGATCAGAGAAACCTGATCTAGATGAGAACAGGGAAGTCATCTGTGATGAAGTGAAGGCTGAGCAGAGTGAACTGGGTAAAGCCAGTTGGAGCAGACCGTGCTGGATGTGGAGGACAGGCTACAGAAGTGGAGCTGGAAGGCATAGCCACTCCCAATTTGCCACCTGGCCCACAGTGCATGCATAGGGAATGTGCTGGAAAACTCTTAGAGGATGATTATGTAAAAATGGTAATGATTATTGCTTTGAATGAAACATGGTCCCGGGGAATAGCCCTATTGACTTGTAGCAACTGGAAATGTTACGTCATCTCTATCTCTGCGCATCTGGCCCACATCAGATGTCCTATAGGGCAAGGAAAAGCCAAGTATTGCTTGAGTCACCTGGGGTTTCTGAAAGGTGCCCACCTTCAGGAGAGCTATGACTAATGCAGACAAAATGTGCCACACAGCCAAGTAAAAACTCCCGGTGGCCCAAAGCATACGCCGCATTGTCAAAACTAGCTCTCACCAGACGGGGTGGGGCACTAACTATCACGGAGGATCTATCGGGGCCGAGTGCTGCTTCAGCCCAGGTGTCTGTCGGTCAGTGTAACAACACCGCAGCGTCAACTCAGGTACTGTTGCTAACCCAACTGCCAGGAGGGGCCGAGGCCTGGACGCCCGCTCGCTCGCTTTCCCACTCATTCTGCACCTTGAGATCCCCGTGTAGTTTTCCACCGGTGCCTGCCACCCTCCCTGAGTGATCGAGTGGATTTTGCGTGTACTTACTCGCTCTAGTCTCTCATCCACGCCGGCATGTGCCGCTGGGGGCAAGGCCGTGTCTCCCTCACCCGCCCCTTCGGCACCAGTTCCCATCATGCACCACGCGGCAGAGGGCGGTCAAGAGACCCTCGGGTCTATTGGGAGTGAATCCCCCACTCCCAACTTGTCACTGAGAATCGAGGGGTTTGGACCTCACATCCAGGGTTCGGTTTTTAGGCTGTTCCCCGAGGGACTGGCTCCAAACCACACGTCTCTTGAAACTAGTGACCCATCACTTGTTGGTTCCCCAGGGCCATAGAGAACAGACTGGGGGGTTCTAAACGTCCAGGTGCAAGCATGACCCGTCCTCACGGCCGGCTCCAGCAACAGAGCCTGGCCCCCAGCTTCTCCCTGGAAGGGTTAGACTGGACATCTGGAGGCCCCGGCTTTTCCATCTGCTGCCCCAGGGGCTGGCTGATAAGGGCATGACCTCCAAAACATAGAAGGAAGTCAAATAGCTCAATAACAAAATTTTTTTTAAATTAAAAAAATTCCAATTAAAAAAAAAATTCCAAAGGACCTGAACAGACATTTATCAAAAGAAAACATCCAAATGCCTAGGATATACACACGCAGACAAAAGGTAGATGCAAAGGGGCCCGACATCACTCATCCTCAGCGAAACGCAACTCAAAACCACAATGAGCTATCCCCTCATTCCTGTTGCAAAGGTGGTCATCAAAACACGAGAAGCAACAGGTGTTGGCGAGCACATGGGGGAAAAAAGGAACCTCGTGCATTGTTGGTGGGAATGGAAACTGGTGCAGCTGCTCTGGACAACAGTATGGAGGGTCCTCAAAAAATTAAAGATAGAGCTACCATGGGACCCCGCAATTGCACTTCTAGGTATTTACCCAAAAGAAATGAACTCTGGATTTCGAAGAGGTATCTGCATTTCCATGTTCACTGCAGCACTGTTCACAACAGCCAAGATAGAGAACCACCCCAAAGTCTACCAGCAGTTGCGTGGATAAAGACAGTTATTTAACAAGCAGGAATTTTTGCCCTTTGAACAACATAGATCCCGGAGCCATTTTGCTCAATGAAATAAGCCAGACACAAAAGGAAGAATGCTGTATGAACTCACTTGGAGGAAGGATCTCCTGTTGTCGGAGTCACAGAACCAGAGAGCAGAACGGTGGCTTTCAGGGGAACGAATGGGAGGAGAGGGAGACGGTCGTAAAAAATACAAAGTTTCGATTATGCAAGACCAGCGAGTCCTGGAGATCTAAGGGGAGGGGATCGCGGAGAGGGCGTGACCCCAGCTGACCCCACGGTGGGCGCCTCCTCACTCAGACCCTTCTGGAATGCACGCTCCGTGGGCCCTTCCCACCGTTCCCCCCGTGGGCGGCGTCAATGCAAGCCCCGGGCCTGGGCAGAGTCAGGTGTGGTGGAGACCCCGCGCCCCGTAGACGCGGCCGAGCCCGGTGAAGGCCTCTCTGTAGACCCTTCGGATCCCGACAGCGGGTGTGGGGACCTGCTGCTGCGGCGATGGCCTGGACAAGCCTCCTGGGTGAGTCCCCTTGCCTGGGTTCCCTGCCGCCTGCACGCGCTCGGCGGCCGCCTCTCCCAGGCTCCCTGGTTCTGCGTGCGCGCGGGTTTGCGGGCAGAGTGACGCGGCAGCCCGGAGACGAACCCGTGCTGGGAAGCTGCAAAGCGGGGAAACCCCGAGTCCGCCGTGACCTCTATGAGGGGAGGGAGGCCCACCGTCTGCGCTGGGGGACCCGGGAAGCCCAGGACGCCGGGAAGGCCTCGGGCCAGTGCACACTTCTGGAACTGCGCAGGGAAGGGAGGCGCGAGCCGCGGGGGTAGGCTGGCTTCTTCCGGGGCTCCCTGCCTCGGGGGCTCCTGGCAGGCGCGGCCCCCGGTTAGAGAGCTGGCGGAGGGCTGGGTGAGCCAAGGCCTGGCGGCTCCGGGGCTGGCACACGGGGTGGGCGAGCAGGAGCAGACGCTGGAGTCCTCAGCGGCCCTCTGCAAAGCCGGATCTGGCCGCGGAGAGGTGGGTCTCCCAGGAAAAGTGATGCAGGAGGTCATCCAGAGGGCACGACCCCGGTGACCCGGGAAGTGGCCCCGGGAGGTGGGGGAATGTGGGCTCTGCTCACCGCCCCGAAGTGGGAGCCGGTCCAAGGAAGCAGCCTGGAGAGTGAGGTGGGGTGGGGACCAGCCTCGCTGTAGCCGTGGCAGAGCCCCGCTAGGGTCTTTCTGGAAACTCCTAGCATTCCGGCGCCAGGTGCAAAGATTCGCTGGAGTAGCAACGCCACAAACAAGCCTCAGGAGTAAGTCCTCTCGCTTATTAACCCCGCCGTCTGCTGGTCTGCTTCTCTCTCTTTGCTCTTGCCCTGCCCTCCCTGTGTGCGCCGGGCCAGTTTGCCAATTAATATGATTACAACTAACAACATTGTGTTGAACACTTGAAATATGCTAAGAGGGTAGATCTTAAGTGTTCTCACTACAAAAAAAAAAAAAGAAGGTAGCAGTCTAGGGTGATGGAGGTGATCATACCTTAAATAACTTGATCGTTATGCTCATTCCATAAGGTGCACACCTAGCAAAACATCAAGTTGGGCAGTTTAAATACACTCCTGTGTGTCAGTTATATCTCAATGAAGCCGAAAACAAAGGGTTCTCGAGGAAGGGGCTTAACCCAGGTCAGTGACTATGACGTGGCCCCGTAACCACACACTGAATAGCAACAAGAAACGAACGGCGTGAGTTGCACCGCATTCCTGTCCGCATCCCCCACATTTGATACCATGGCAGGCACATAAGAGATGCCCCACAATGTTTGCAGAACCCGTGCAAGATGCACGCCCGTAGAGGAAAGCCCGGTATTTTTCTTTGGGCAGCGTTTGTTCCCGTGGGCGTCAGACCCAGGGCACCCGTTAAGAACAGACTTGGGGGCCCCATCTGTGTGTACCGAATCCCAATCTCTTCCTAACACTTTATTGAATCCAGAACTAAAAAGCCCGCGGAAGGCTTGCACAGGTGATTCTGAAGAATCTCAGATTTTCCCCCTAATGCTGTGCTCTTCCTCTGACTCACGTGGATTTAGCTCTCGGTCTACATGAATCCATAGCCACTGAGGTGTCCTGGAGCAGGCACAGGACAGGGGGAGTTTAATGAGGGACATCCCCCGGCTTTATCCTCCATTGTAGAAAACCTAAAAAAGCACGAGCTTCCCCTTCCTGCATCACCAGTGGGGTCCACCAAGGCAATGAAAATGCTCTTGATCTCCTAAAGGAGGAGATGGGGTTGAACAGTTACCCACCCCCGCGGTCCGGCTCAGGGAGTAATTTCATGTTTTATATTTTAAGCCGAATCTTTGAACGGCTCGGTGGCGGGGTAGGAAGTCATGCCTGAATCCAATTTCCAGCTTCGCCACTGGGAGATGTGTGATCCCAGCAGCCAGTGAACCAATCTGAGCCTCAGTTTCCCTGTTTGTAAAATGGAGGTGATAGCCAGCTGTCTGATAACCCCTGCTGTATCTTTTAAGAAATAATGTCTGTTGTTATTTGACTGTTTGCTATGTGTCAGGCAGGCACATTGCCAGATGCAGTAATAGTTATTCTAAAACATATAAGTATATATTTTATGTATATTCGTGTAATATATATGTAATATAGTTTATATTACATTACATATTATGTATATATGTTATATACTTAATGTAGTTTATATTACATAATTATATGTAATGTTTAGTATATATGTAATATTTATGTAAAATATGTAATATAGTTATAATACATATGATATATATATGAACACATACTACAGTTGCTATGTATACCTATATAATGTAATATATGTGTGTTCATATAAATACATAGACTAGGATCTTCATGGGGCAGGCTTCACCATCCATATTATACACATAAGAAAATGGAAGTCTGAGAGGTTCAGTAACTTGCTCGTGGTCACACAGCAGGTAAGAAGCAGAGCAGAGATCCATGCGTTTTCAGCCCACTTTCTTGCTCCTGACCAAGGGGATAGGCTGTTCTCTCCTTTGCTGGCTTTCTCTTAGGGCAGAGTATGGAGGAGGAACTAAGAAATGTTGTTCTGGAACGCCGTTCTAGAGCTGATTTAGCTCTGCAGTCAACATCCTGGGTTTTTTTAAGTTTTTATTTAAATTCCAGGTAGTTAATGGTAATATCAGCTTCAGGTGTACGATATAGTGATCAACACTTTCCTACATGACCCCGTGCCCATCACACGTGCACTTCATAATCCCCATCACCTGTTTCACCCATCCCCTGCCCCCCCTCCCCTCTGGTGACCATCAGTGAAGACTCTGCTTCTTGATTTCTCTTTTTCCCTTTGCTCATTTGTTTTGTTTCTTAAATATCACGTATGAGTGAGATCATATGGTATTTGTCTTTCTCTGACTCATTTCACTTAGAATATGACTCTCTTGCTCCATCCGTGTTGTTAAAAATGGCAAGATCTCATTCCTTTGGATGGCTGAGTAATATTCCACTGTGTGTACATATGTATACACACACTAGATCTTCCTTATCCATTCATCAATGGACCCTGGGGCTGCTTCCATAATTTGGCTATTGTAGATAAGTGTCCTGTTTATTACAGAGGACAAGCCCCACCTCCCACGCAGCCCCATGCCCTGACCCCGCGCTGGCCTGGCCGGCTGCTTCTTGGTCCTGTTTTATTTAAAACACTGGCTCTCAAACCCAGATGCACCCTGCTGTCTTGCGAGGAACTTTAAAACAAATACCCGTCCTGACTCCAGTTAAATCCAGTTCCCTGGGGTTGGGACCCAGGCGTCCCCGTTGTTTCAAGCTTCCCAGATGGTTTCCGTGTGCACAGGATGAAGACTTGTTGAGAGTTTTCTATCTTGGACTTGTGACACATCCTAGCCCAGACGTGACACGCCACTTATGGGAAAGTCCATAGCCGTTTAAAAATGATGCTTGGGAAAGGAGATTGTGGGATGTCTGGGGAGGTCTTCGGGGTTATTGAAGGCGTGCTTCATCATCGGGGACGGAGGGAGGAAGCACCAGCTTCCATTTGCCCAACAGATCTTAAAGGAGCCCCTTCTGGGCTGGGGGTGCTGTGCTGGAGCCCCCATCGCAGTGGGGATGTGGTAGAGTGCCATCACTCTGGGGAGCAGACGGTCCCAGTTACCGGCCCTGCGGCCCTGGGCAAATTTCGTATCTTCCGAACCTCAATTCCCTATTCTAGACGACGCAACTCACGATGTGCACTTTGTTCGATTGTAGAGATTAGGAGCCATATTAAGAAAAAGTAAACAAGACTGTGTCTGGCACTCAGCCAGCACTCAATAAGCAGTAATGATGAATAGTAATAGTTGTCATTAATTACACAGATCTAGTCGGACTACGGCACATGCCGTCTTGTAGGCTAGAAACACGCGTCGTTCATCTCCTATGGTTTGGCCTCATGCAGGGTGCCGGGGCTGCAGATGGGCCTCGGCACTCAATCCTAACAGTGGTCTTTTATTACCCCCATTTCATCCATGAGCACACTGAGCCCTGCGGGGGTACAGAGATCTCCCAAGGTCACAACTAGTAAATGGCATTCATCTCCCGGAAATTCCCATGCTGGCTGATTCTCATCCTGCAGGTTCTCGCTAGAAAGCCATTTCCGCAGAGGGGTCTTCCCTGACCACGCCTCCTCCCCCTCCCACTATAGTGAAAGCAGCCCCCACCAACCCGCCCTCACTTTCCACCCCTGGTCCCGCAGCGCCATAGGCTAGGTTCTTGCTTATAAGCTGTTTCTCTCCCTTGGCGTGACCTGAAACAGCATGAAAGCAAGGGTGCTATCTTAGTGGCTGGCATAGGCTCAGCCCCTGAAACAGGGCCTAGCACACAGTAGGTGCATAATAAATGTTTGTGAAATGAATGACCAAAGGAGCCAGTCTGAGTCAAGTTCTAATCACTTAGCACTACCGCCTTCTGCATGGTTCTTTTTAGGGCCTTATCACTTTGGGCTTTGATGCTTGTTTTATTGCCTTCTAGGGCCCAAACGTGGAGGGAGAATTGGGGAAGGAAAGCCTGCCTTCCCAGGGTGGGGTCTGTTTCCTTGGCCCCTAGACCAAACGCAGAATCACAAGTGTTCACATGGATGGATACACATTATCCACAGCTTATGTTCTTCTTGCTCCAGAATGGCGTAGGGGGGAGTTGGGGAGGGGGGGTTAATCATAAACTCCCAGGCAGAAAACCATGGCGACCATCCTCTGGTTCTAATAAAAGTGTGATGAGTCAGTACCTCGAATGACTCTAGCCAAATTGAGCCTGATTGCATTCATTTTGAAAAGGCCATGTTTCAATCACAACATTTGGTAGGAATAATTGTTCCGAAGACCCTTCCCAGCATCATGTCACACAGGTGAAATGTTTCTGTGGTGATCAGGAATGCTGGGCATATCTTCTCAGACATGCTTGCTGCCTGGGGGTGAAGCATGAAGGTCATCTGACTCCCCAGCAGCACATTCCTGTGCCTGGACACTTACTGTTATGTCAGAGAGCCCTTTGAGAAACCACAAATGATAGCCTCTTCAGAAATATTCCTCTCCACAGGCTGGGATCCTTGAATCTCCAGCTTCAGGGTCTCCAAGTAGCGATGTACAACAGTGAAAAGGCCATTGTCTTTAGAGTCAGACATGTGAGTCTGAATCTGGGCTCTGTCTCTTTCTGGCTGTGTGACCTTGGAGAAATTGCTTAACCTCTCTGAGCCCTGAGTATCAATGTTTAGCAGGAAAAGGTATCCTTGAAGTCCTTCTAGAAAGTGAGGCTAGATTCAGGTGTCGCAGATGTCACTCCCTGCGCCCACTTATTTGTCAACGAAGTCCACGTTCTGTGAGTCTAAGAATAACAATTTATTTTCTGTTCCGGAACACTTACACAACAATGTAATACATCACCTACTGAAAGTTAGTTAGAAATGCAGTTTTTTAAAGAAGAAAATAAAACCCACCTGTAATCTAACCGACCACTTCTAGTATGTTGCAGTGTTTCCTGTCTGCTCTTTCTCCGTGAAGATATAAAGGGAAAATATTATCTTCAGATCTGTAAAATTCATCTATGAGTTTCTTTTAGTGTCTGAAATCATACATTGGAGAGCTCTTTGATGTAGAAGATGAGCTTGGGATTATTGGCGTGGTTCAGGGAGGAAGGCATTCGTGGGGAATGAGGGAGAGGGAGCGGGAGCGAGAAAGAAAGGAGAGGAGTCCTCAGGACTATGTGAGGCTCTGGGGCTAGTGGGAATTTCTGAGGCGAGGATGGACAGTTGGAAGAAATAGGATCTGTGTTAATGTAAAGCTGTATATTCAGGTGTCTCTGTATTTGTTCAGCCGATGGCATTCACAAGATTGTGTGTGCGTGTGTGTGTATGTGTGTGTGTTCACACTTCTGGAAGGCATGAATCTCACACTGTTTAGTGAAGGCTGGAACAGAGGAGGTTTGTGAGAATGAGGATCCTGAAGTCCGAGGTGACCTCAAGACCCCACCACTCCTTCCCTCCCCGATGCCCCAGTTCATCTTATCTTGACTTCCAGAGGAAAGAGGCTGTGTGTGAGTGTGTACGTGGGTGTGTGTGTGTATGAGAAGTATGGGCTTTGGGCGGCTCAGACAAAGCCGATTGCTGGCCATAGCTTCCTTATGTTACACCCCTCCTCATCACCCCAGACTCTTTGCATATTGATTTGCAAGGCCATTGTATTTGGGGAAGAAAGAAGGAGTTTAGGTTAAGAGTGATGGCAAAAAGAATGACGGAGTTATGGCTGAACTTCCATGTTGGGTAGGGTTGCTGATTTCAGTGGATGGAAACACAACTTAAATTTGCAGAAGTTGAAAGAGAGAAAAAGAGACTGATAGAGGGGGAGACAGAGAGTGAGAACTGTATTGGCTCTAATAACTGACGAATTCAGTAATATGCAGCTTCAGGCATGGATGGATCCAGGTGCTTCGGAACCATCATTTCCAACCATCTCTTGTCCTTGCTTTCCTCTGCGTCAGCTCCGTTTGTACATGTGCTCTCCATATGAAGTAATATGCCACCAAGAGTTCCAGCCTCTCACTGTAGCCACTGAGTAACCACTGAAAGAGAGCTTCTCTTCCCTGAGATGTCCAAAGTCCCATGGCAGACTCTCAATGGCTCTGACCCACTTCATTAAATCCATCAGTGTAGACAAGAGATGTAATGTGTGCTAGGCGTGCTTCCCAAAGGAAAGTCGGGGTCCTGGAAGTCAGTGCAGGACTTCAGGCTGGACGAGCAGAACCCACAACGTCTGTTCCTACCCCAGGTCCCTAGATTTTGGTCCCTTTCATTCAAGTCCGAAAGCCATTCTCTCCCTCCTCCCCAAGACTGAATCCTCTTGCAGACTCTGAGTGATTCAGGGACAGGAAAATTAGTGGCTTTCTTTATGTAGTTTCTACCACCCGGGCAAAGATGATCCCATCCACGGGGACTGTGAAGGGAAAGTGGAGTGCCCATTGGCTAGTGTCCCATTCCAGGCTTGAGTTCTGGGCTTAAGCTTGGGCTTAGACTGTCCGGATCAGAATTCCAGGACTTTGGACGTCTCTGAGCCTTCCTTATCGATAACCTGTATGTATGCCAGATTGATTCCAAAAATGTCCCCAAGTCTTTACCCCTCCCTGCACCCATAACTTTGCCAGGTGACCTTGCAGTTTCTCTCCTCAAGGGGTGGAGTCCTGTTCTGCACCCCTTGAGTGTGGGCCAGCCTGAGGATTTGCTTTAGGAAACAGCATGCGGTGGGGGCTAATGGTGAGTGCCAGTTCCAAGCAGAGGTCTCAGGAGGCTTCAGGGGCTTGCAAACCTGTTCTTGGAAATTCACCCAGCTGCCTAGTGAGTGAGCCCAGCTAGCTTGCTGAATGACAAGTGACATGTGACCCAGTCACTGTACCCCCTGCCAGCCCCCAGCCAGCCAGTCGTCAGGAGTGTGAATGAGGTCATCCTAGACTGGCCAGCCCCTGTCACGTGCTCAGTTGACCATCGTAGATGCATGTGTGAGACCTGTTAGCTCGCTTTAAGGTGGGACTGATGGGGGTCTGACAAATGAGAGGAACACATCCCCAAGAGAAAAGTTGGATGGCTCAGAGAACACAGTGAAATAGTTCCCCCCTCGTCCCCCGTGTCTTATTTTGGGCGTCACATCTGAAAGCTGAGGCTGATATCCCAACCATCAGTATTTCCAATTGGCATCAACCAGCCCACAAACGTCAGCTTCCCTGACAATGCCCTGATTCGTCAGTCCCGAGAATGCGAGTCTTTCTCTTTCCCATCCCAATTAGCCAATGTCTTAAAAAATAGGTATATATTTAGGATTTTCAAAAGACATAATGAGCAATTGCTAATAATTATTTGAAGCCATGAGAGCTGGACCCAGCACAATTAATGCTGCCATTGAATTTTGATGATACCAGAAAGATAATTGAACCTCCGTGCAAGGATGGCCGCCAAGGCAGGCTCAACAATTGAGCTGAATTTTTGAACACACAGATGTCATCCTTCTAAGCGTGTGAATTCAAGGGATGATGGCCTCTTGAATGTTCCTAGAATGTTCGGAATGGAGAGGCAGATGTTTCTGGGGAGCAGACGAGCTGCTGGGAGTCTGGCCTGGTTCTTCAGGAGCCGGACAGGGTGCCGACCCAAAGCACCTGCTCGGCACGGGACAACGGCAGGCTCTCTGAGCTAACTTTGAGTCTTGACTGCTGTGTGAGTCTCCTGTGGCTGCTGTAACAAGTTACCCCACATCTGGTGACCTAAAACAACAGAAACTTACTGTCTCACAGATCTGGAGGCCAGAAGTCCAAAGTCAAGGTGTCCACAGGATTGGTTCCTTCTGGAGACTCTGAGGAACAGTCTGTTCCATGCTCTCTCCTGGCTTCTGGTGCCTGGTGCCAGTCCTTGGCATCCCTTGGCTTCTAGATGGATCCCTCCAATCTCTTCCCCAGTCTTCACATCACCCTCTCATCTGTCTATCTTCTCCTCTTCTTCTCTCCTATAAGGACACTTGTCATTGGTTTTAAGGCCCACCTGAATGCAGGGTAATATCAACTCAAGATTAATTATATCTGAAAGGCTCCTTTTTTCAAATAAGGTCCCTTTCACAGGTTCTGGGTGGGCATATATTATGGGGCATCACTCAGCCCACTACAACTTCTCAGGCAGTAGGCTACCATGTTCCCATGGCTAATTCATTCCAGGCACCGGGGCCCCATGACTATTCCTCAGACACACTTGCTCAGGAATGCTGGCCCCTCTTCCAGGAATGGTGTATTGCCCTCTATCCATTCAGCTGCCCATCCCACAGTCCCTGTCTCCACGGGACCTTCCTTGACTGCTCTGTCTAAATTGGCACCCCATCCCCAGTCTCCCTCCATGACCTGCTTCTCTTTTATTTTGTTCATGGCATTGACCACCATCTGAGATTATGGCAAGCATCTCTCTATTGCCATCTCCCTTCGCTAAAGTTCCATGAGCTTATGGACCGCCCTGTCTTATGGAGGAAAATACCATCTGCAACCATCTGAGTGATTTCTGCCCCATTCTGGGTGCTCAGTGGAGAGTTACTAAGGGATGCATGGTTGTATATGCCATCCTGGGTATCACCAAGTAGGTCCGTAACGTGAGGACTTGTGTGGCCCTCCAAAATGATGGGGGTTTTCCCAAATTGAGACCACATGAATTGGGACAAGGAGAGAGAACTCTGCCCACAGGAGAACCCACTTGCGGATGTGTTTCTCAAGCATCACTGTGTGAGGCCAATGGGCAGCCAGGACTGAGAACCACTGATCTGAGACTGACATGGAAATTCCATACTTTTTGCCTACTGATTGATACCATAATCTGGGCATGTGTGTTTAACCCAGCCACTAAGCCACAAGGCTAAGTCAGTTGAAGATATTCTGGGGAAATAGGACACACACAGAGATACCGTTTTCTACCCTTGGGTAGCACTGTCCTTGCGAAATATGGACCAGACCTCCCCTGTGTTGCTATGGAGAGATTATAATGCATATGTCACTCCTATAATTTTTCTGTCCATTATCCCACTGGTAGTCATGCAGGGGAGGTCTGGTCCATGTTCCGTCATGCAAGGACATGGGGTCTTCTAGATGTTTCCAAGGTTGAAAAATTAAGAAGCGCAATGACAGGGATTCACATTCTCTCCCTTTCTGATACACCATCACCAGAGTGGATTTACTCTTACCTCGTGGCCTCAAGATGGCTGCAGCGGCCCCAGGCATCACACAAAGATACTGCCACCCAGGGGTCAAAAAAGAGATTGTAAATGTCTCCTGTGCCTCTTCTCTGTGGAAGGAAAGCTTTCCCAGAGTTCACCGCCAGCACACTTAGCCTCCACAGCTCATTGTCCAGGTAACCATGCACGAAGATAAACACTGTTGGACAGTTATTCCCCGAGAGTGGGATGGTCAATAAATAAAAACTCCTGCGTATCAGGGAAAATAGCCCTAGACTCAGAGAGCCCAGGGTCCTGGGTTCACATCCCGGTCTGGCTGCTTTACCTACCCTGGGGGCCTCTCAGGCTGCAGCTTCCTCCCTGCAAAACTGAGAAATGGCTCTTTCTCACAGCACACCCTCTTCCGCCCGAGACGTCAGAACCCAGCAAACAGCAGCGTTCTTTTTGGCATCTCTGATTTTTCTCATGGACCAGCCACTCTGAGGTGCCCAAGGAAACCAGTCATTATGGAGAATGACCTCCCGAGCAGCCTAAGCATGTGCTAATTTACTAGTTAGAAGCTAGAAAACAATTTCAACCCAATGGAGGTGCCCTGCCCCTGACACTGGCCACCAGATTGTTCCCATTTTATTTCTCTGGAGGAGGCTCTGCTGTGAGATCTCAGAGGGAAAATACGGGTTCTTTTCTACCCTGCACTCCAGACTCTCTGCTCTGGCTTAAAAGCCTTAAGTATTTCCAAGTGCTTAAAAAAAAAAAAAAAAAAACCACCTCCTACATAGACAGTCTTCATATATCCGTGAAAATACGCCACCTAGGAGATGTGGGCTCACACTTGTGAGGTTCGAACATGTCAAGTAAAGTGTGTGCGTCTCAATCCCAGGCCCCTCCGAAGCACTGACATTCTCACTCCTTTGTGGGTTTTGGATGAAAAGCCTCCTTGGCTTCCTCCCTTAAAGCAACAGCAGCCCATCAGCGCCCGCATGGCTGAGCCACACCCATTCTGTAACCCAGCTGCCCGGAGACCCCTTGCCCTGCTGTTTCTCACTGTTCCTGGGGCCCGTCCAATGGACCTCAGCAAAAGCAGACTGGTCATGGCTCACGTGAGTCTGTATTTGCTGCACGCCAGGCACCATCCCAAAGTATATGAACAATCGTCACTGAAATGCATATAGAACTTGCTACGGATTGGACCTTGCTTTCGTGATTTCTGTGCAAATCGACTGCTATGAGATCAATAATCGTCAGTAATTGTTGTACATTCAAGGAGACAGGCTCAGAGAGGTTGAGTAAGTTTCCCGAGGTCCTTCAGCTACTGAGCGGCTGAGTCAGATTCTAAGCCCCGATGTTGAGGTTACAAATGTATACAATTATATAAATGTTTATGTCTCGCACGAATGTACACGTGTTGCACAGTCATGTTTTAAGAGGAGTTGAGTGTACCTAAGGTTTCTGTGTGTGGAAATGTGGCTAATGCACTCATGGTGGTCATCAGGAAGCTGCTTTCATGTTTTACGTAGAACTGAATTCAAATATTGTATTTTCAGGGGGGAAAAAAGGCTTCGCGTTCTGGTCCATATCACAGATGTTTAATTCTGTTAAATAGAAGCCATTTCCTGTCCAGTTGCACCTGGTAGTGAGGGAGGGGACTCGCATTTTCTGAGTGTTTGATAGATGTTGGGCGCTGTCCGAGGGATAGTTGTATATTTTTATTTGAACCACGGAGAAACCACACGAATAACGTGGAGATCTTATGTTCTGCTCGTGAGAACCCTGAGTCTCAAAGATTAAGTACGGTTGCCAGCCAGAGGCAGAGCTGGGTTTTGAACCCAGGTCTTGGAGATGCCGAAGGTCCACTAAATAGGGTTTCTTTATAAAAGGACTGTTGTAATATTTAGAAACCATTTAAGGCTATTTCCTATAACCGATTGTGTATCAGACAAGGGAAGAGCAGAATTACCCTGCAGGATGGACCTGAATATTCACCTGTTTATCAGACATCGACTCTATGTCAAGCACAAAGATCAATGCTGGGGATACAGAGTTGAACAAAACAGACATACTCCCTGCCCTATAGAGTCTAGTACACAGGACTATTGTTAAATATAGCATGGGTTATATCATTGCATACTGTGAACAGCGCTATGAGAAAAAGGGAGAATCTAATTCAGCTGGGGTGGAGGGTGGGAAAGTGGGGGGGAGGGTTAACCCAACAAGTCTTCTTTAAAGATATATGTTGGGCCCTGAAGGATGAAGCAACATTTGCAGAAGCAGAGTGAGGTGGAAGTTCATTCTAGGCAGAGGTGGAGAGCGTGGACAGCATGTGCAAATGTCCTGAGGCAGAGAGAGCTTGGCACTTTGAGGAACCACAAGGTTAGTGTACTTGTATTAGTGTTGAGAGGGCCTAGGCCATAGGATGATCTTAGAGAGGTGAACAACTTATAGTCCAGCCAGAGAAACAGTGCAGAAGTTCCTGGTTTAGGCTAATCAGGAAAAGGTCAGTGCCTGTAGCTGAACACCCAAGAAGTTGGGACCTCTGGAGATCACAAGGGAGGCTAGGAAGGAATATAAGTTGCAGGCACAGAGCAGAGCCATGAAGATTGACAGGTTGAAGGGGGTGGCCTCTGAGCCAGCCAGCATAGTCCTGTACCCATGCTGGCCCTTTTTGCATCCCTAATTATCTCTGTGACCTTACACCAGACTCTGGACTTTGATGGTCTTCCTGTGTCTTAACTGGCTTTATTTTTCTCAAGTCCGCCATCATGACCTTCCAAAACACAAATCCGAGAACATCACTCCCGAGCTTTCAGGATAAAGGCGAGCACGCCAGGAGAGCTTGGTGACTCGGGGCCACTCCACCTCTCACCCTGCGACTCTCCCCAGCCCCTCCCATCCACAGAGTTGAAGCTCCACCGTGTTCCATGGCATCTCCTAAGTCCTTGCCTTGCACTGGCCGATGGTTGGCTAGATGGTGTCCAAAATCTTTTCTCACTCTAAGAACCCAAGAGAGAAATGCAAACTCTTTTTGGGGGGGTAAAAGATAAAACGTTTGCGTTTTGGGAGCGAGCACAGGTCAGTGATCCAGTCTCGCCATCGCCAAGCGACAATGAATGTGACCTCCGTGTCTAGCCCCACCTTGATTAGATCTGTTTGCCTTTTTTACTGAGACACATTCTTGAAGCTGTGGCTTCAGACTGAAAGCTGCCTGGACAATTTCTTTGTGTGGAGAGGCGGCTCTGAAGGATATGGCGCTCCTACTCCCTCCCAGGGCACAGGGAGCTGGAAGTCACCAAGGGGCGCCGAATGCCCTCGGCCTGCTCCCTGGGTCTCCCCTCATTCCTGGCGAGCAGCCCGCAGTCTTCCCCGTTGCTTTGTAAAGCGGACTTTCCCCGGAGAAGAAAGCATTCATTAAACAGACAGGCCACCAGGCAGGGAGGGGCAAGAGGCTCTGGAAAGTTCTCTGAGTGGTGGATGCAGGGTCCTCAGGAGGCTGTGGGATTAACTGCAGGAGGGCCATGCTGGCTGCATTACCAGTGGTGGTTGGGTGTTCCCTCTTCTCAGGTGACCTTGGGTGGTCCACACGGCCCAGTTCAAGGACACAGCAGATCTTCAATGAAAAGGAAAAGCCAAGCGTTTTGAGGAGGCTCTCTGTCCCAGCGGCCAGACCTTCTGGCCTCTGACTGAGCTCCCGCTGGCTCTGAGGGGTTTCTTGGAAACTTTAGAAGCACGGGCCTACTTCTGTTTGCCACCGCCCCCCCCCATTGCCTCTCAGTCTCTGTTCCCCGTCTGACTTGCCCACAGCCCGCACCTGCACTCTGTTCCTCGGGGTCTGCCTCCTCGCCTGGTTCCCCACGGCCACGGGCTTCATTCAGCCCTCAGGACCCCTGGACCAGACTACCACTCTGCCCTCGCGTGGTCATTTAGCTTTGTTCTATGACTTCCCATGACTCCTCTGAGCTAGTGGTTCGGAATGAGAGCTTCCCATTGCACCACTGGTTCCCACCCCTTGTCTTCTGCAAGCAGCTTTCTCCACCAGAAGGCCCGTCGTGCACGCTTGTCTTTTTAATGAGATATAACTGACCTACGATAAACCTCTGTTTCAAGTGTGTTACTTGAGAAGTGTTGATGAGACTATACACCCATAAAACCATGGCCATAGGCTAGGTGAGCGTAGGAACCCCTCCCCCAGATGTCCATTCCATCCCTTTGCAGCTCTCCCCACCTCCGCTCTGTCCCACCCCCAGGGAAACATTGGGTCCGTCTTTCTGCCTTGAGAGGCTGGTTTGCATTTTCTAGGATTTTACATGAGTAGAGTCCTACAGCGTGGGCTCTTTGGGGTCGGGCTTCTTCTACTTGGCGTAATTCTTCCTGAGATCCATCCAGGTTGCTGCAGGTATGAGCGCTTTACCCCCGTGTGTGGGTACACCACATCCCGTCACGTAGCAGGGAAATACAGCGCCACGCATTCATCCGCTCACCTGCTGGGAGACGTTGGGTTGTTGGCTGGGGCTGTTCCCTGTCAGGCCGCTCTGGACACTCATGCACAGATCTTTGTTTGGACATACGCTTTGGTTTCTTCTGGGTAAATATCTAGATGTGGAACAGCTGGCTCATACCATGCAGTATTATCTTTGAGCAGTTCCTGCATCATCCGAGCTTATCTCGTGGAAGAAGGTGTTACATGTGAACCCCTACCTATAGTTAGTTGTGGGATGTCTGCCCATGTTTATCCTGGAACCAAAGCACGTATCCTTTCTTCTTGTCTCTTCATCCTCCCCTTGACTGTCATCTGTGACCCACTGGTGTCTGCCTGGCTGGTTTCCTGCCTTCAGAACAGTTTAGGGAGGAGGAATCCAATTTTCTTTACCACTCAAGATGGTGGAAGTCCTTGGAGCCGTCCTCCAAGTCATGGCAGCCCCTTGGTGGTCCCAGGGTCACCGTAGAAGACACGCTGCTGGCCTCCAAAGGAGGGACAGGCTCACTGCATACCTTTCCTGCTGCGGGAGTCAGAAAGGAGGATGTATGTTCGTAGTGTGAGTATCTCCATGTTCCCCCATCTCTAGGCAGTAGACAGCGATGGCTCAGTGACAGCTCTGGAGCCAGACCGCTTGGCTTCGAATCTTGGGTTATGTCATCCTCTAGACCTGAGACTTTGTGTGAGTTACCTAACTTCCTCATGGTTTCCTCATCTGTAAAAAGCAGACCCTGGGCTCTTTCTGAGGATTAAAGGTGAAGGCATAGCGCCTGGTGCAGAGTAAGTTCTGTCCAAATGGCATTGATGACTGATGTTGCCCAGTCTCCTCCTGGCCTATGCTCTCATCACCATGGCAACATGCACAACAAAAGGGTCAGGGCTGAGCTCTTCTTTGATGCCCCCAAAGTTTACTGCTTTCAGTGCTGTGCTTGGAAGAAGTCTTAGGAATCCATATTTTTCATATCAATGGGCCTAAGCACCTATCGGAAGGATGAATGAAAATAATACAGATATTTTATTTTGTTTTGTTTTATTATTTTATTAAAGATTTTATTTAAAGAGAGAGAATGCACAAACAGTGGGGGCGGGCAGAAGGAGAGGGAGATGGAGCCCGATGCAGGGCTCATTCTCACGACCCTGAGATCATGACCTGAGCCGAAATCAAGAGTGGGATACTTAACCGACTGAGCCACCCCGGTGCCCCAAATAATACAGGTATTTTAAAGCAATTAGTTGGGGCAACAGAGATGCCCAAAGGGATGAAAGTAAAATTATGTTAATGCACGCCCATGCGTGGGCATCTTCCTAGATATAATGTCAAATAGCTACCAGAATATCGGTGAGTAGGGGGTGCCATTACAGGAAAAAAAAAATCAAGATTTTCCCCCATATCAATCCTGTTTAATATTGAACCTCCATACAAGTCATGCTATGCCCAGGTTACCCTGACTTATTAACATTCAGCACACGGCGTCTCTGGCAACTTCCCCAAGTTCGATGATGCTCCGAAGCTTTGCAAATATCCAGGGCTGGGTGGGCTGGCTTTTAGGAATAATGAGCTTTTTGAGCTCTGTCTGCTTTTCAGGGTTTTCTGAATCCCCCTCCATGGGGCTGTCAGCCGCCCCTCTCCTCCTGCTTCCCCATGCTCCTCCTCGCCTCCTTCTTTCACTGGGTACAGAGTATGCAATGCTGCCTTTGCTGAAGACTTCACAGTCTGGGGTTTGCTTTGAGCTATCCTGGCCATGTGACTTTGGGGTCCTCTGTTGTATGGTCTCCAGGTTGCTGGCCTAATCTCTGCTCCTCACTGAGGATTCATATAGGCAAGATCGCTGTAAAAATAACCGCCAGCATATGAACAACACATCGTATTTGTATAACAAGCTTTGGGCTTTTATTTCACTCAAGGTTTACCCAGGAGAAGGTTGCAAATAGCTCAAGGAGGCATTTTTAATGCACATGCCGGATCGTGACCCAGACCTCTGATCGTCTGGTCAAGGGCAGTGAGATGCTGTCAAGCAAATCAGACTTTCCAGCCAGATCGAACTGGAGTCCGAACACAGTGGGGAGGCTGGTTCATCCTCCTCAGGATTTGGGGTGCAGAGGCTCAGAGATGCCTAGTGCACAGCATTTGAGCAAGCAAGACACCTCCATCTGTATGCACTGGTGCAAAGCGCGTCTCCATTCCCCATTCCTGAAATTGTTTCCCTCTGCCCAGCTGCCCAGGGGAGGGACAGAGCCCAGACACTCTAGAAGGGGACACTCACAAGGGCAGGGCTCGCTCTGTGTCCCCGGAGTCAGGTCCTGATGCACAGTAGGCATTTTGTAAACAGATGATTGAAAAGCACTGGGGTCTAGAATCAGTCTAAGGCTATGATGTACACGGCTGGTATTTCTGGGAGTACATGAAGATTTTTACTTTTCTAACTGTTTCAGTTCTAATTAAGCCTGCGCTTGGTTGAAAACCACAGCCTCCCAGACACATCTCACTCTCCCCGCTGCCCCTCGCTGACACCCATTTCGCTCTTGCTCTCGGCAACTCTGTGTCCTGCGGAATTGGGCCCAGCTCAGCCTCTGTCTCTAACCTGGGCAATTATCTCAAGCCCGTCTGCAGCACATTACCTCCCTGCAGGTGCTCACCCAAGCAGAGCTGACCTCTCAGGAGTTCATTAGTCAGATGCCAGGCGTGGAACATGGGCTCTGATTGCGGCGGCCTCCATGATGGTGCGGCGGCCCAGAAGTTTCTCTCTTGGAGTAGTTTTCACATCAGCGTGTTTAAAGAATAACAGTAATGACCCGTCATGTCTTGGATATGTCCCTGTAGGGGGCGCCTTCTTGCCACGCTTGACTTTGGCGTGATGCCACCCACTTGCCTTGAGGGACCCGGTGAGAAAACATCTTTAAACTTGTTTCTGTGTTTGCTCTCAGGCTGTTGTTGGCAGCAGTGCTCATTACCCGACACAGGGCTGTCCCTCCGAGAAGCCCTCAGAGAAGGTCTGTTGGGTTTTCGATACAAGGGCGAGCTGTACTTCTCCGGAGCAGTTGCTGGTGGGGACGTGCGGGACAGGGTGATGGGAAGGGGCAGGTCTTGGAGAGATCGGACCTGGATAGGAATTTTCTCCATACCACTTTTTAGCTCCATAACCTTGAGCCTCTCTCTTGGGCCTCTTCCAACAGGGACGGTGATACGCTGCTGGGGTTAGTGGTAAGGATTAGATGAGGTAACTAGTGTGTGTACAGCCCTGGGATTTAGTCTGTGCTCAGTAAATTCTCATGCCACTGTTAACGCCTATGCTTAGACACTTGACTCATAATTGTCGCTGCCTCTTCCCACTCGACGCTGGGAGGTACCGAAGCAAATTTGCGGCCAGCATCCCTCAAGCATCCAAGATCCTTGGCGTGGATTTTGTATAACAAATCTTGCCCCTGGCTGTCCCTCACTTTATTGATCCTTTAGTTGGGGTCTTATATATATATGACATATATATTATATATATATATTATATATATATGCATCTTGCATAAAATATATATATATATGTTTGCATCTTCTTAATTAGTTATAACATATCACATCTAAATATTGTGTATTTTCTTTCATACCTGCCTCAAATCCCGTTTGAAACAAGCTAGGATAGAAACATTCTAATATGGGGGCGCCTGGGTAGCGCAGTCGTTAAGCGTCTGCCTTCGGCTCAGGGCGTGATCCTGGCGTGCTGGGATCGAGCCCCTCTTTGGTCTCCTCTGGGAGCCTGCTTCTTCCTTTCCCACTCCTCCTGCTTGTGTTCCCTCTCTCGCTGGCCGTCTCTCTCTATCAAATAAATAAATAAAATCTTAAAAAAAAAACATTCTAATACAAAATTAAAGGGAAAAAAAAGATTGTGACAGCCTCTGGGAATTTTCAACGATCAATTAAAAAACTTTGGAAGAAAAAATTCAATATAGAGGCTACAGGC
Source organism: Ursus arctos (assembly GCF_023065955.2). NCBI lineage: Eukaryota > Metazoa > Chordata > Mammalia > Carnivora > Ursidae > Ursus > Ursus arctos. The sequence goes on along the minus strand of NW_026622874.1, from coordinate 73,288,607 downwards.
TACCACCAAGAAAATGATGAATATCCACTCTAAGAATGGAGGGTATCTTTTGGAAGTTAACCTTTTATCAGATCTGTGGTTTGCAAATATTTTCTCCCATTCCCTCTGTTGCTTTTTGTTCTGTTGCTTATTTTCTTGGCCGTGTCAAATTTTTTAGCTCGGTGTAGTCCTGCTTGTCTATTTTTTATTTTTGCTTTTGTTGCCTGCACCTTTTTAATAACCTGATTTAAAAAATGGGTAAAGGGCTTGAATAGACATTCCTCCAAAGAAGACCTTAAATGGCCAGCAAGTATGTGAAATGGTGTATAATGTCACTACTCAATGGGGAAATGCAAATCAAAACCACAAGGAGGTGTCATCCCACACCTGTTAGGATGGCTACTATTAAAAAAAAAAAAAAAAGGCATTGGTGAGGATGGGGAGAATCGGGGACCCTTGTGCCCTGGTGATAGGAATGTAAGATGATACGGCCACAGTGGAAAACAGTATGGAGATTCTCGAAAATTGACAAACTAAACCTCTAGCAACCCCACTTCTGGGGGTTCACCCTAAAGAACTGAAACCAGGGTCTTTGAGACGAGCACTCCCATGGGTATAAATGGGTGTTAACCTTCAGTGAGGCATGTTGAAGAAGACCCAGAGCTCGCTGTGCCACACTGTGTCTATATGTAACCATACCATATTGTACTTGAAAATTTCAGAGAGTAGATCTCCTATGACGTGTTATTACCACAGTAAAATTAAAAACAGGGAAGGTATCTGCTCTTTATTTCCCCTCTTCTGCTTGAGGGCTCAGGAACGCAAGGAACTCCCTGCTGTCTCCCTTAAGGTTCTTTTCCTGGAAACATAGTTGGCACAATTTGAGCCAAATGCCAAAGTTTTCCAATCCAGGTTGGTTGGTTTCTGCTCCTGCTCACACATTCCCATTTCACCCTTTGTGAACTAGATGCCTTTCGCGTACACATGGTATCATTCCGTCTTGTTGGGATCCAAGGACTCTCCCAGTTGTCAAAGTCATCAAGAAGTGTTCATGAGCCCCGGGTGACCCCCGGCATGTCGTTGAACTTCCCTGAGCTCTTCCCCGAGCTCACCTTTTACTTCACCTCTTCAGCCGTAGAGTGGAGAGGATAGTTTCTTCCCTATAGACTATTCATATTAACGGCAATAAGGCATTTGAGGCCATGTGGCAGGTGCTCAATGAATATTCCTTTGTGGTCTCTTCATCCGCAAAGCCTGGATGAACCCAATTTTAGAATTTTTAGGCTGAGCTTGTTGGAGGCAGCTGCCCCTCCCTACCCGATCTCATCTCATTACCGGGTAAGTGCAGGTAATGCCTCTCCAGCACTAATGTTCGGGGCCACCTCCCACTATCCTACACCAGTTTCTGCTGAAATTGGATGATAATAAATTGTATTGCAAATAATGGTTCATCAGCTTGGCCATCCCTTACTTGGCCACATAGATGTCTGAAGAGATGGCATTCAGCGTGTCAAAGGATGGCCCCAGAGTGGGCTCCCTCCAGCCCAGAAGGCTGTCTCGGATGGACGCAGGGAGATTTAAAGGCTTGTAGTGTCTGAAATCTGCAACGCCCAGCTCTTTCATTATAATCTTCAGAATAGCTAATATTGAACGCTGAGCCAGGCACCATCTAAGTTTACGTATTTTCGTGCATTCTCTCATTTATCCCTTGTATTAGTTTTCTGTTGTTAAATAACAAATTACCACAGATTTAGCAGCTTAAAACAACAAATGTGTATTGTCTCCCATTTTCCATGGATTAGGATCCCAGGCATGGCTTCGCTGGCTCCCCTACTCAGGGTTCCAGAAGGCTGCACTCAATGTATTGGTCACGGTGCCTTCCTATTTGGAGTCTTGACGAGGGAAGAACCCACTTCCGACCTCCCCAGGCTATTCTGGCAGAACTCATGTTCTTGTAGTAGTAGGACTGAGGTCCCTGTGTTCTTGCTGGCTGTCAACCTGGGACCTCTCTAAGGTCCTGGAGTCCTCTTGTCCCTGTCATGGTCCCCTCCCCTCCTAACAGAGCAGCTTCATTCCACAAGAAGAGCAGGAGAACCTCTAAGTCCAGTTGGCTAGACCTGTTGAACGACCTAAGGTTTTAGGTTTCTTTCAAATGGTGACGTTTTAGATGTATTCCTTTTTTCTGAATTAGATGGGGTCCTACGTAATGTAACACAAGCTTAGGAGTGACTGTCCCATCACCTTTGCTGTTCTATTGGATAAAAGCAAGTCACAGGGGGCACCTGAGTGGCTCAGTTGGTGAAGCGTCTGCCTTCGGTTCAGGTTGTGATCCTGGGGTCCTGGGATCGAGCCCCGCATCGGGCTCCCTGCTCAGCATGGAGTCTGTTTCACCTTCTCCCTTTGCTCCTCCCCCTGCTTGTGCTTTCTCTCTGTCTCAGATGAATAAATAAAACCTTAAAAAGTAGCAAGTCACAGATTCCTCCTCATTCAGGGGAGGGGATGATGCAGGGGCCAGGTGCCAGGGCGTGGGAACCACGGCGCCATCTTAGGACTTTGCCTGCCATGCCCTTCATCACAGCTCTTTGCAGTGGGGATTGTTATGATACCTACTGTACTTCTCAGGAACTGGGGCTTAAATATTTGCAAGGGTTGCTCAGTCATCTGGGATTTAAGCCTAAGCATTCAGCTCCAGAGTCCATGTTCTCTAAACAATCAATTCTGTGAGGCAGGTGGTTCTTGTATTTTTTTTTTTTCCAAAACCATCTCCTTTTAAGGTTGAGGTATGGTGTTCCTTCAGGCTCCCGCACACCTGTGATGTGGGATTTGAGGAGCATCTGAGTGTATATCACGTGTCATCAAAGAATACCTAGAACTGGAAAGGATCTCGAACACTTGTCCACATCCCTCATTTCTGCGCATGAAGACGTGGAAGCTCAGTAAGGAAACAGACCAGCTGAAGGTCACAGAGAAGTAGTATGTGTGGCAGCACCAGTCCCGGACAGCAGAGGTAGCAGACAGGGCTTTTCTGTCTTTCTTTTACTCCTTCCCCTTCCTTCCTTCTGTCCTTCCTTCCATTTTATTCTCCTACCTAGCACCCATTGCCCTCTGCATTCATTTGGCAACAAGACCTCAGTTTCCCTTTGGATGCCCCGTCTTCGACTCTCTGTCCTTGTGATTCAGTTTGAGCTGCTCCCTTCTAGGGAGCTACAGAAATGACCAGATAATCCAGGCTGAGCCAATCAGAGAAATGCATCTTGATGACCGCTGTGATGGCTGAAAATAGTCATATAACCCAGGCTGGGTCAAGAACGGTTCATGAGAATCTGCCCTAGAGCCTTTTCTGGAATTACTGAGATGGACATGCTATCTTTCTGGTAGCATTGCTGAAGAGCTAGGATGCAGGAGACTGTCCTTGCCATTGTATGTGGACAGTCTTCTTGAGAATAAAGCCAACACAAAGGAAAGTATGTAGAGAGAATCCAGATGTTATTGAGTGCCTTGATCAAGCCATGCCTGAAGCTAGTCCCATTCCTAGAATGTGAAGAGACTTTTTTTGCATTCAATACTTTCTGTTCCCCTCCTGAAGCTAATTTGGTTTCTGACACCAACTAAAAGAATCCTAACTGGTACAGTCTCCTGACTTCTGTTTTGGGGCTCTGCCCCTTGCATTTGTGGTTTTAAATCTTAGCCCCATTCTCTTCAGTAAGAACATTAGAGCTTTCCATCATTTCTCCTTAGTGTCATTCTCTGTAGTCTGAATATAATAGGACTTTCCTGACATCGGATGAATGGGTATCAATTCCCTGAGATATTCCAGTGGGTCAGAAGGATGCTTAGGTGAATTAACACCTTTTCTCCTAAAACTGACCAATATTTGTCGGATCCTTCCACTCCAAAGGGAGCAGAACTATTGGGTAGATGTTGCCCAGAGAGAAAGTGCATAGGAACTCCTGTATCACTGTCTGGGTCTCAGCTGCTAGCTACATGTCCCTCATTTTCACAAGTACAGGATGAACTGTTTTTCCTTAAGTGTGTTTCCTGCATTCAACATGAGGAGCCTTGGCTCTGTCTCTTTTCCAAAACAGTTATCTGCAAAATTGGAGTGAAGGGTCAGGAGTCTAGGGTGGCTGTGTTTTCAGGGGATAAGGCATAAAGCCAGAGAACGTGGCCATTCCCCCTCACAAATCTCTGGGAGAGAATAAAGACTCAGAAAGCAATGAATTGTCTTAGGTTTTTATTGTTTTATCGAGCAAAATTGTGTTGGGACTGGATAATCCAATTGCAGCATTTAAGGGCTGCCATCAATCACTATTGTCTGAGAAAGGAAAGCGTAAGCTTAGTGCTTGCAGGTAAAAAGCCGATTCTGTGATAGCAGCGTGTGGTACCAGAAGAACGGTGGGTCTTGGGGCCAGCTCGAACTGGGTTCAAATTCTGCTCAGGCTAATTACCAGCTGTGTGCTCCAGGGAATTTGTTTTGTGTATGTGAGCCCTCACAAAAAGGTACAATTCTTTAAAAAATTTTTTCTTTAAAGTTTTTAATTCCAGTATAGTTAACCTACCGTGTAATATTAGTTTCAGGTGTACAATATAGTGATTCAGCACTTCCATCCATCACCCAGTGCTCATCACCTGTTTCCCCCATTCCCCCATCCACCATCAGTGTGTTCTTTGGGTTTTTTTTTTGTTTGTTTAATTTTTTTTATTGTTATGTTATTCATCATACAGTACATCCTTAATTTTTGATGTAGTGTTCCATGATTCATTGTTTGCGTATAACACCCAGTGCTCCATGCAATATGTGCCTTCCTTAATACCCATCACCAGCCTAACCCAATCCCCCACCCCCTCCCCTCTAAAACCCTCAGTTTGTTTCCCAGAGTCCATAGTCTCTCATGGTTCACTCCCCCTCTAATTCCCCCCCCGCCTTCATTTTTCACTTCCTTCTCCTAACTATCTCCCTGCTATTCCTTATGCCCTATGATATGGTAATTATCTTTCTCTGCTTGACTTATTTCACTTAGCATAATCTCCTCCAGTTCCATCCACATTGATGCAAATGTTGGGTGATCATTCTTTCTGATGGCTGAGTAGTATTCCATTGTATATATGGACCACATCTTCTTTATCCAGTGTGTTCTTTGGAATTAATTTCACAAGTTATTTGGGCAAACTGGTAAGGTTAAGAACCAGGTTTCAAAGTTGAGTTACATTGACTTTAATGAACAAGACCTTAACTTTGTCTAGTTTCTAAGGATATCGCCGTGCTTTCAGAACAGCCAGAAGTTTCCAATTGTGTAGGAAGGGGGTGGGGGGGGGGAATACACAACCCCCAGGCTGTCTGACCGAACAGAGCTATAAAAACTGGGCCTACGGTGTGGATCAGTTTTTGAGGACTCTGAAAAGTATGAAGTAGGCAGATTGGAGGGGAGACTCTAATTGGCTGGGACCACAGGATCCTCAGGAAGCTGGGCCTTGTTTCTTCGGATAGCCCCCAGCCTGGACTCAAAGTAGCCCCCAAACCAGGGGGCGAGCCTTAGTGAAGACTGAGAGCTCCGGGACCGTAGGTGAGGCTCCAGGAAAGGGAGAGGGGTCTCCTGCGACCAGCATCAGCATCAGCAGGGAGCCTCTGATTGGGTTAGCTGCGGTCCGGGGCCAGTGAAGCAAAAACTTGCTCTTGCCCTCTATTCTCATCCCACCATCGGGTGCTCAGCAGAGTGAGGAAAACAAAGCCTATCTCCCTGGATGGAGGACTGAAAGACAGAGAACCAAGGAATCAGAAGGTACTGGAAGATCTCAGAAGGCTAGGAACATGGGAAAAATGCCTCCATAACATCGTTGGAGCTCCTGGGCTCATCCCTGAGCTGCACGTGTGTTGATCTGGGTCTTCACGGTGAAACAGACCACTGGCTCGATCCTGGACTGACTCTGGGTGGCTCACGCAAGAGCCAAGTCCAAATAGCACTACAGACGCTTTGAAAGTGGAGGCGACATTGAACTTAGAAGCTGTACAGGGGCAGTAAGGAACATGTGGTCTCGATCCAACAGAGTCAGTAGTGCACTAAAACAGAAATATCAACATTCTTGATAAGATTTAAATAACATTCTGTGTCATAATATAATATGAAGAGAATAATCCAAAATTACCCTATCTATGAAGAACCGGGAAAAACAGCTTCCCTGGGAAAAGACCCTCCAACAGATGGTAACTCCACAATGACACAAATATTGGAATTATCTGAAAAAGACATTAAGTCACCTGTGACAAAACTGTTCTGATAGGCACACACAGTCTTGAATGAAAATATTAAAAGTGCCTTCAAAGAAATAGAAGCTATAAAGAAGAGCCGAATGGAAATTTTAGACCTGAAAACGCAACAAAAAAATTTAAAAATCTTCCTGGAAGGATGTAAGAGCAGAATGGAAATAATGGAAGAAAGAGTCCGTGAACCCCCAGACACATCAGTGGAAATTATCCAGTCTGAACCCCAGAGACAAGATTTTTAAAAACTGAACACACTCGCACAGGTAATACTAAAATGTGTGTTGTTCACATTGTGCACAGGAGAATGTGGGAAGTGGAAAAAATATTTCAAATAATCATTGAAAACTTCCTCCCACCAAAACTGCATAAACCTACAAAACTTTGGTGAGCCCCAAACAGGATAACCCCCAAAATATCTTGCCAAGATACATCATAAACTTCATAAAATTAGAAACGAAGGTGGACAAGCTGGGTGGAGGGGAGTAGAAGGTACAGGTTTCTAGTTACGGAAAGAGTAAGTCATGGGAATAACGATACAGCATAGAGCGCACAGTCAGTGAGATTGTAACAGTGTTGAATGTAGCAGAGGGTAGCCACATTTGTGAGTGCAGCACCAGGTACTGAGAATCACCATGTTGTAAGCCTGAAACTAATGTAACATTGTGTATCAGGTACACTTCTATTTTAAAAACTTTATTACAGAGAGAAAGAGATCTGCCGGGAGGAGCAGAAGGAGAGGGAGTAGACTCCCCGCGGACCCTGACGTGGGGCTCGATCCCAGGACCCTGAGATCATGACCTGAGCCGAAGGCAGATGCTTAACTGACTGAGCCACTCAGGCGCCCCTAAAAAGTTTTTTTTAAATAAAACCAAGAAAAATCTTGAACAGAGCCAGAGAGGGGAAAAGTATTTATAAGGCAACAAGTTGAATGACTGAATTTTTCATCACAAACTATGGAGGCCAGAAGGAAGAACAATATTTTTAACATGGACGAAAAGGACTGTCAACTCGGAATTTGATATATAGAGAAAATATCCCTCCAGAACGAAGGTGAAATATAGACGTTCTTATGTTAGGGAAAAATAGGAGAATCTGTTGACAGCAGATCTTCTTCAAAAAAAAAAATTGCTAAAGGAAATTCTTTAGGCTAAGGGAACTACACTAGAAAAAAATTGGGAACATGGGTAATGAAAGGAGAATCACAGAAGTAGTAAATATCTGGGTGAAATGTAATAAGCTACTCTCCTCTTGAATTCTTTAAAGTAGACTTACTGAAAGCCAACAAAATACCATTGTCTGGTGGGATTTATAGTGTATGCAGACGTCATACGTAAGGCACAGCAGCATAAAGAGGGAGGGCAGAGGGACCCGTATGGTGGTAATATTTCTGTATTCCACCGGACATGGTAAAAATGGACTCTAAATAGACTGTGAAGCTAAGCATTTTTAGAGCAACCACGACAAAACCCAAAATTTTACAGTAGATACACTCAGAACCACAATTTATAAATGAAAATGGGATGTTCAGAAAGGTTCAAATCAAAAAAAATCAGAAACTACCTGGAACTGAATGAAAATAAAATGCAGCTCATAACAGTTGGTGGGCTGGAAACAGAGTAGTGCAGAAGGCAACCTCATAGCATTAAAAAAGATAAAAAGTCTCAAATCAACAGTCTAAGCCTCCACTTTAAAAGATTTGAAAATAATGAGCATAACATCCCAAAGCAAATAAATAACATTATTATATTTGCTGGCAACGAGGAAATGATTAAGAGAAGAGTAGCGATCTCAATAGACTTGAGAACAGAACAGGAATGTGGAGGAAATAAAATCAATGAGACCAAAAGATACTGGTTCTTTGAAAAAGATCAGTGCATCTTGATTAACCTCTAAGACAGGAAAAGAAAAAATGTTAAAAGACATGAATTACCAACATTAGGGATGAATGAGGGGATAACACTACAGACCCCGCAGCTATTAAAAGGCTAATATGAGAACCTCGCAAACAACTCTATACGCATACATTTGAGCACTTAGATGAAATGGACCGATTTCCTTAAAAAGTGCAAGCTACTAAATTCACCAAGCTGAGACAGATAATCCGAATGCATGTAGGTGTATAAAAGAATTTGAATCCAGAGTAAAAATTTTTTAAAAGAAATAAATCCTTCCAAAAAGTAATCTCTTGACCCAAATCTAAAATTTATGTGGAAAGTCAAAAGACCGAGAAAAGCTGAAATAATTTGACAACAAAGAATAAAATTAGAGGAATCATACTACCTTGTTTTAAGATTTACTAGGAAAAAATACAATAATCAACACACTATGGGACTGGCAAAAGGACTGGCATACATAGATCAATGAACAAGAACAGAGAGCTCAGAAATAGACCCAGATAAATGTGTCTGGTCACTTTTCAAACAGGTGTCAAGGACATTCCATGGAGAAGGGTCTTCTTTTCAATAAAATGGTTGAAACAGTTAGACATACGTGCAAAAAAGTACTCGACCTGCACCTCACACCTTTATAGGAAAATTAACCTACAGTGGATGATAGATCTAGGTGTAAAAAGCAAAACTGTAAAACTTCTAGAGGGAAATAGAGAAGTAGACATGATGCTAAAAGCACACTCCATAAAAGATAAATTGATGGATTGCACTTCATCAAAATTTAAATCCTGTGTTTGTGGAAGGTGTTGTGGAGAGAATGAAGACAAACTTCCAGGCTGTGAGTCTGCAGATGGTGCAATTAAAGGACCCGTATGCACCACGTAGGAAGAGCTCTCAAATCCAACCGTCAGAAGACAAACAATCACGTTACAAAATGGGCAAGAGATTTGAACAGACACTTGGCAGAGGAGGGTAGATGCAAGGCAAGTAAGCATAGGAAACTGATGTTTCACATCATTAGCCAGTAGGGAAATTTGACTTAAAAGCACGATGAGATCCTACGAAACATTATGGAGATGGCTGAGGTAGACGGAACTGCCAATATCAAATCCTGGAATCAGACGAATTAGGGCGCTTGGCTGGCTCAGTCGGTAGAGCATGTGACTCCGGGTCTCCAGGTCTTGAGTTCGAGCCCCACGTTGGGCCTGGAGCCTATTAAAAATAAAATAATGAAAAAAAGAAGTATCTTAAACATTGGGGAAAAAAAGAACTCTCATAGTTTGCTAGGGCCAATGAAGACGTTTTTCACTGAAAATAGAGTAGTAGTTTTTAATGAACGGAAACATATACTTAGTATCTGACCCAGAGGTCCCACTTCTGGCTACTTAAACGCTAGAGAAATGAAAACATATGTACAAAAACCTGTCCATCGGGGTTACCTGGGTGGCTCAGTCGGTTGAGCGTCTGCCTTTAGCTCAGGTCGTGATCCTGGGGTCCCAGGAACGAGCCCCACATCGGGCTCCTTGCTCAGTGGGAATCTGCTTCTCCCTCTGCCCCTCCCCCGCTCGTGTTCTCTCTCTCTCTCTCTCTCTCTCTCTCTCACTCAAGTAAATAAATAAAATCTTTAAAAAAAAATAATAAACCTGTCCATCAACATTTATAGTAGCTGCATTCATCACGGCCCAAACCCAAACAGCCCAAATGTTCTTCAGCGAATGGACAGATAAACTGTGGTATATCCACACATACCGGGAATACTACTCAGCAGTGAATAGAATCAAACTACATGCCGTGAGCTGGTTTCGCAGTGTGGCGTACTGTGGGATTCCATCTCTGTGGCATTCTCCAGAAGACGAAGCTATGGGGATGGAGCCAAGTCAGTGGTTGCTAGGGGTCAGGGGTAGGAAGAGGGTGGGAGGTCACTGCAGAAGGATAGCATGAGAGAATTAGCGGCAGGGGTTACATATGTTCTGTATACTGATCGTTATGGGTAGCATGCTTGTGTGCCCCCAAATTCATATGTCTGAATCCTCACCTGCAGGACGGTGTATTAGGAGGTAGAGCCCCTGTGTTGGAATTAGTGCCCTTACGAGAGGAGGCAGAGAGACCCCAGAGCTTCCTCTCTCTGGCAGGTGAGGACACATGAGAAGAAAGGTCTCAAGCAGAGACAGACCCAGCTCACACCTCGACCAGAACAGTGATTGTGGTAGTGGTTTACACAAATATACACTTCTAGTAAAATTCCTTGAACTTCACACCAAAAAAATCCACATTAACGCACATCAATTTAAGAAATTAAATTTAAAGAGCAACTACTGCGTCATGTGTCCCGGAGGAGGATGGAAAAGAGGAGGCTCTGCTTCTAGAAACATCTTAACAAGAGAAAAATGCCACAGGATCAATGGCAAACATTTATCGAACACTGTTTAGCAAGACTGCAGTGTTACTCCATTTTGTCAAACGTGATTTTCATTTACAGCACTAAGATGCTGGGCCTAGTATCCTGCCCATTTTGCAGATAAGAGAAACTGAGGCCTGGGTTAAGTGGTTTGCTCAAACCCATGGCTAGGAAGTAGAGCCCTTCGTATTTGAACTGAGGTCTCGGTGACTCCAGAGCCTGAGCTTTGTGCCAACCGCGTTCTAGGGCTTCTGGGCTCCGGCACTCTGCTCCTATTGTTTACAATCCTGCAGGTAAGCTCGGTATCATCTTGCCGGTGACAAACAGCATCTCTACTGTGCGTTAAGTGCTCATCTCCACACTGACCTCCAGCCCGCGAGAAATGCTGACTCTTTGATGGAAGAAATTCTCCTTTATTGATTCCCCTTGTTTTCTTTCTCTAATGCGGCTGTTAAGTTCATTTAAACAATGTAATTCATCAGAAGATGGCCAGACCTGGGTTTTATTGATACAGTGATGTATCAGTTGGCCGCACAATCCCACAAAGTCCTGGATGAATGGGTGGCCGGTCCGGGGGTGGGGGGTGTGGGGGGAGCCCTGATACGAATCTAGCAGACACATTGGATGTTGCTGACTTAATCACACTGGAGATGTTATCAGGGCGGGTCCCCTCTGGCCTCTGGGACAGCCGGTGACTGACTCCATCAGGAGCAAACTGGGGGCTCGTCATTCCTGACCTTTTCCAAGTCGGTTCCTGGGCCCCATGAGAAAAAGATTCTGTGACCCAGTAAATTTAGAATTTAGCCTCATGAGGAGTTAGGCTGTGCTGTGTTCTGGACAAGAGATGGGGTCAGACTGCTTGGGGTCCAGGGGTGCCCCTCACTGGCTTATGTTATCATTTGCATACTGTACAGTTCATCCACGCTGCATGTACTCTTCAATGATGTTCAGCGTATTTGCAGAATTGTGCGGCCATCCCCATAAGCTAATTTTAGAATATTACCATGTCCCCCAAAAGAAATCTGATGTCCATTTTCCCCTCCCTCGCTCCATCTCTTAGGCAACTCCTCATCCTCTACTTTTTGTTCCAATAAATTTACCTTTTCTGAAAAATTCATATAAATGGAATTAAACAATGGTCTTTTTGTGCCCAAGTTTTGCCACTTAGCAAAATGTTCTGAGGTTCATCCCCGTCGTGGCGTGTATCAGCCCTGCCTTCTTTTCGTGGCTGAGTCGTGTTCCACGGTATGGACAGAGAACAAATGGATTTTTGTTTATCCATTCATCAGTTGATGGACATTTGGGTTGTTCCCACTTTTGGGTTGTAATGAAGAATGCTGCTATGAATATTCATGGACAAGCTTTTGTACGAATGTGTTTTCAATTCATCTAAGGAGTAAAATTGTTGGGTCATATGTTAATGCTATATTTCATATTTTGAGTAACTGTCCCACCATTTTTCAAAGTGACTGCATCCTTTTACATTCCCACCAGCAACAGGGGAGGGCTCTAATTTCTCCACATCCTCTCTGACACTGGTTACTGTCCTTTTTTTTTTTTTTTTTTTTGCCATCTTCATGGGTGTGAAGTCATATATCATCATGGTTTTGATTTGCCTTTCCCTGATGGCTAATGATGTTGAGCCATTTCATGCGCTTACTGGCCCCGTCTGTATGTCATCTTTGCAGAAATGTCTATTCACATCTCTTGCCAGTTTAAAAATCAGTTTGTTTTCTTATTATTGATTTGTAAGAGTTCTTTATGTGTTATGGGTACAGGTTTCTAAAGACCAGCCATTTAACCCCTCAGCCTGTTTTCCCTCTAGACTTCATGTCAGTGTCTCATTCCAGGAACTACAGACTTCTGTTCTCATCGTATCTGTCCCTTTTTGTTGTTCTGTCGTCCTTTCCCATCAGAGAAGAGATTTGATATAATGGACTTGCTGCCTCAAGAGAGTAAAGCCCCAGACAGAACAGACCTGGAGCGGAATCAGCTTTTCTCAAACTCAGACCAATCAGTGCTCAGTTTTAAAAGATAGATATTTCTTCTTCTACTTTCCACTCATTTGAAATATTTCCTTGACCCTTATTTCCCCCAAAACCTCTACATTTGAAATCAAAATCACAGAGAGGCAAATGTGGAGTTTGACTGTTCTGCATTCAAATCCCAGCTATGCCATCTTCTGGCTGTGTGTCTCCAGGCAAGTTGCATAACCTCTCTGAGCCTAACTTTCTTCAATTATCAAAGAGGAAGTACAACTTAGTGTTGAAATGAATAAGAGCATTAAGAAAAACATGACTGGGGAATTAAATAATCACCTCATGTTTGTACTAAAAGTTCAACAAAAGACTTTCCTCTTGGTTTATCTCATAGCAACTCGGTGAAGTGGGGGTCATCGTCCCCATTTTATAGGCAACAGAACAGAGGCTCAGAGAAGTGAACTCACTAACCCTATGTCACACAGCCTGGGAGGGGCAGAGCCAGGATTCAAACTGAAACCCGGCTCTTGCCAGAGCCTGTGTTCTTCTTAATGAGCTGCAAAAGAGAGAAACAGGCCGCGCAATCTATCATCCCATCTAGAGTTACGTATTTAGAGAAAAAGGAATGAAATCAGAAAGAAGAACCTCCCCGGAGGGGTTGTTTGTGATGCATTTGCTTTATGTGACTGGTTTAATCTTTATTGAGCAAAGGCACTGTGCAAAGAGCAGAATGCAAATCCAGCAGCAGTTCTGCTCTGAAGCCTTTACACAAATAAATGGCCAGCTTGTTGATCCATTACACCCTGTGCTGCATGAAGTGGCCAGATTTGCTTGCCAGCTGTACCTTTACGACTTGGGTTCTTGGAGCGTCAGTTTACTAACCTGTAGAATGGGAGGGTTGATGGCTGCCACTCCAGACTGAGGCGAAGACGAGGGGTATTCACACCAGAAGATCTTGCGCTGAAGCTGGTATCCCATCAGAGCCTGCAAGAGCGATCGTTGTCCTGAACTCCTGTTTCTAGACGTCCGCTTGCAGAAACCCTGAGCTCGTCCCCGCTGCCGTGAGGCCGGAGGCAGCTTCCTCTTCTCCAGGCTGCAGGGGCCCCGCTGCTCTGGGGGAGCCGGCCCGTGTGACTTCGTTAGGAGGAGAAACAGACCCGACGAGCATGCGTTGGAATCCCGCACCTCCGCAAGGCCCTGCAGAGAAATCACTGTGCATTTGGTTACCGTTTCAAGGACGTGTCATCATAGCAGAACACGCTAGGCTTCGGTTTTCCTGCCACCCAGGAGGGAGAACCTGAAGCTGCAGGGGGAACCTCCCATTAATTATATTTTCAGGCACTTTCTGAATAAACTAGGGCAGGTGCTCTTGCTGTTGGGTTTAGTAATGGGCCAGAGCTCACCTGGCGGCGCGAGGCGGCGGTGAGGGGGGTTGGTTATTCGATGAACGCATTGAAAAATCCTCTGCTCCATCTCTCTGCTCACAGATGGGAAATTCATTTGCCTCTGACACTCACTCCTTAGGGGAAGGTGCACTAGTGAGTGAGAAGGGGACGAATCTGTAGGTGAAAAGTATTCAGGGGTATGGAACTGATGTACACCCAGACCCTGGAACGTGCAGCCGAAGACGTTCCCAGCAGGGCCACGGATTTCTCGGTCACGGTCATTATTCGCAGGGAGCTTGCCCACCGGCCTGCGTGTGCATCCACGCTCTGCCTCTTACCCTATGACTTTAGGGAAGTGACTGGAGTGTTCAGAGCCCCGTTTTCCTCGTCTGAGAAATGGGGATAAACCCACGACTCACAGGGCTATGATAAGGATGAAAGGAGTCGAAGCATGAGCTGGGAGCCCCACAAGGTTCTCGGTCTGTGCACTCCTGGCTGTGGGAGTTGGTGGTCTTGCACACTGCAAGAGGCTTAGAGACATCCGTGACCTGTAGCCCCCCGGATGCTGGTGGCACCCCTTCCCCACTTCAGCTGTGATGACCGAAAACTGTCTCTAGCTATTGCCCCAGGTGTCTCCAGGGACACAGTATGTGCTTGATAAAGGCCATCTTTATCCGCTTCCAACACCTGCCTCCCAAGCCCTCAAAGGGGAGAAGGTGCCATCCTAAAGTATGCCTCGTTGGCATAAGGATTATCTTAGGCTGATTATTTTTTTAAGATTTTATTTATTTGACAGGGACAGTGAGAGAGGGAACACAAACAAGGGGAGTGTGAGAGGAAGAAGCAGGCTTCCCTCCGAGCAGGGAGCCCGATGCGGGGCTCGATCCCAGGATCCTGGGATCATGACCTGAGCCAAAGGCAGATGCTTAACGGCTGAGCCACCCAGGCGCCCCTAGGCTGACTATTTTTAAGAAACAGTGGACATAGGAGAAGCTCTGAAAAGCCAACTAGAAGTTACCCTTTTGTAAGAGACACTTAAATTTTCAGGGAAAAACCTCTATTCGTAGGGGTATCTTCCTCTCGGTACCAGGAAGAGGCAGTAACTAAATCTCTAGAAATTCTCTGTAAAGAAGATAAGGACCTAGATCTGCAGAACCTCCTCACCCTTTCTTTTTTTTTTTTTTTAAAGGTTTTATTTAGTTGCTTATCAGAGAGAGAGCACAAGCAGGGGGAACGGCAGCCAGAGGGAGAAGCAGGCTCCCCACCAAGCAAGGAGCCCGATGCAGGGCTCGATCCCAGGACCCTGGGATCATGACCTGACACTTAACCAACTGAGCTGCCCAGGTGGCCCAGTCTCACCCTTGTTTACCGTGGTTTTCCTGACAACCTCCCCATCGCTGGCTCCCTCCAGCCCCCCAACATCTTCTTTTGTCTTTAGCTGGAGATGGCGTTTAAGCTGGTAGCTTTGGCTTTCCAGAGACTTACTTGGTATTTCCTGGGTGGGTCCCATCTCTACAGAGGCATACCTGTTACTAAACTATTTCCTTGTCTCGTGTTACTCTTCCATCGCAGGGGGTTTCAACCAAGAACCTATAAGCGTAGAGGGAAAAATTACTTTTCCTCCCCCAACACCTTCTACCCAAATGGGATTGACATGAGTTTCCTGAACTGGAATGTGCTTCTTAACAGCCCTTCAGGAATTCATTCACATCTCCTTCTCTGCCTCAAACTGCCACGTGTGTGTTTTCTTTTCCTGAGCTCTCCTGCGTCACCACCTCCAGGAAGCCTTCTCTGTTCCCTCCTCCCTTGCAAGGTGAGCGTGCTCTGCCTCTGGGCCCCAGAGCACCTTGTGCTTCACTCATTCATTCATTCCTCTGTTCATTCATTCAAAAAATAACCTTGCCTGGCACACTGCAGGCACTCCAAGAAACTCTTACTAGCACGGCATTATCACCATATGTCTATGTGGCTCTCCCCCACACACTGGGATCCTCCAGGTCAGGATTCCTGGCATACCAGAGGAGGGCTGGTCGACTACCCAGTGCAGGGGACGGGACAAGTGTTTGGCGGGGGTCCTTCCCAGGAGGACAAAGGGAATGACAGCCAAGGCCTAGGCTTCTCCCTCCTGCTCTCATCAGGTTCCCCAGGACACAGCCCATGAAGCCACAGGAGCTGCGTCAGCCCCGCTAAATAAGACCCGTTCTTTAGAAACATCATTAGAAACTCGTTTACCACAAGCCACCAAAGCTGCGTGAGGCAGAGAACATCGGCCCGTTCCCGGCCGTCTTTCTCTTGTTCCATTTTCTCTCTTCATTTGTCTATTTTTTGCCTCCTGTTTTGCTGATTCTCTTCATTTCCAAAGAATTATTTCTACTGCTCCTTGCCGCCAAGTCCCACACAATCGAGCGCGCATTATCTGCGAGCCGCTCGAGGCAAGCAGAATGTGCTTTCTGCAGTTTGTAGGGGTTTTTGTTCCAACACCCCGAGTGCTTGGAGCCCAGCCCTATTCACACATTGACACCCAACTGTTGGAATTACTTCTCTGCATAGAAAATGCACATGGGGGTCTTTAATAGAGTTTAATAGCTTATGTTTTCCAAGACTTTGTCTTTCATGTTCCCAGTCTGAATCAGTGCTATTTGTTGGCTCTAAAAATAATTTTTTAACTTATTTGACAATCATCTTAAAAATGAAGTTTTTTAAGGATTTTATTTATTAGAGTACACGCACACAAGGAGAAGGGGAGGATCAGAAGTACAGTGACAGGCTCAGACCGCCCCCAGCCCCCCCCCAAGCAGGGAGCCTGACACGGGGCTCAGTCCTGGGACCCTGAGATCATGACCTCAGGTGAAGGCAGATGCTCAACCAACTGAGCCACCCGGGTGCCCCTTAAAAATGCATTTAAAAAAATTATGCATTCAAGATTTTCTGGGAGGGAGTCTGGTCAGTGTCTTTGTGCTCCTGAGAAGACCAGGACCAAACCCTTAGAGAGAACTTAGGGCCCACAGTTAACCATAGAAGACTCGGGGACCCAGAGAAACTCACACTGCTAGTGAGTGACAGGCAGGATTTGTAGCAGAACCAGCTTCTGGAGACTTTGCTGTTGTCACTTTCTCCGTCCTCCTGCCCCATGTTATTTGAGTGCTGGTACCCCCTGCGAGCATCCATCCTGTAAAGGAGCAGTGGCAATCCTCTCTGACCTGCCTACTCTGGAAGCATGTTCTAGCCTCCATCCTCCTAAGGGTCGCTATGACGCTCTCACAAATCCATGTTTGCCCAGCCAAACACCCAGAAAGCACATTATCATCATTAGCTGGTGCTCTTATTTCCTCCTCCAAAACATATCCGTCCTCTGTCCCCTTCTCCAGGCCCTGCCTGCTACGTGAAGATCAAGGATTAGGTCTACATTAGAAACTGTCCCGGCTTCGAGCGTGCCGCCGGGCCCCGAGGTCAGGCTGCGTGGCAGCCCCTGTAACAGGCTAAATGAGTAAATGGTGTATTGGCAAGTACCTTACCCTGCCTGGACAGTCCAGTGCTTTGGGCCACGCAAATGTGCCTCTAAATTCCCTGATGGATCAAGCTAATGGCAGAAATATGAGACATGGTAGCACATGAAGAAGGGAAATATTTAAGGGTAGACGGAAACTTTCATCTCTTCAAATCATAAAGAGGATGACGGCTTCTTTTCTGTGCGTTGGAACTGTTCTATTTTTAAAGTTTCTGACATTTTGTTCTTACGTCCTACCTATGTGCAAGGCACTGTGATCAGCGCCTCTGTGGATAGAGGGTGGTGAGAACATACTCTTCCTTGGGGTGAAATGAGCTTTAAGTTAACAGAAATAACATCAAGAGCACCTACATATGGGTCTCCTTCCTTTGTGTACTGGGGGGAGGGTATCTCCTGGCCCCCTGATGGGATCATGTGCCTCATTCTAGCTAATGAGTGTCCCACTTCTCTTCTGAGCCGGACCATTCATCTGCTTGGTGAGACCCCCAGGTCTCTTTCTTCTTCAGCTCTGTAACCAGTGACGTTCAGTGTGATGGGAGCCCCAGAACTCCCCTGCTAACTTTCAGTGGGCATGCAGCAGGTAGAAGAAAGAAATATTTGTTTTAAGCCACTGAGTTTTTCTGGGTTAGGGGCTGTTTGTTACTGCACTGTAAGCTAGCCTGTCCTGACTCATACGAAATAACGTCATCTTGGATCTTCCCTGTAAACCAGACGCTGTTAAATTCATTACAAAAATTAGCACACTTGATCATTATAACAACCCAGGAAGCCATTCTTCTGCATGTTTCTAATCGAGTGCTGGAAGTGGAGAGCCCAGGGTCACACAGAGTAAGCAGAGGAGACAGGCTGGACCCAGGGCTCTCTGATTCCCGAGACCTATGCTTTACACCTATCCACTGCCACGCTGCTGCCTCTGAAATAAGTCTGTTGGTGCTGCAAGAGGGGAAAACACAAAGCCACCAGGAATTAGGAAGAGGGAGAGAGGATCCAGCCAGACAGGAGTGACAGTGGCTTTGGTGGGGACATAGAAAAGGGATGTTCTCCTTTGAAGCAAAGGCGAGTCTGCGGCAGGCAGACTCCAAGGTGGTCCCAAGATTCCAGGGTCCTGGTTGTCATGTCTTGTACGACCCTCTCGTTTGGAGGGCGGGCAGGACATACGGTATGTCCTAGGCAATAGGGGGGCCTCTATGAGCTACAGGTGGTCTCCCGCCAACCGCCAGCACAACACTGGGCCCTAGGTCCTCTGGTGCAAGCCAATGAATTCTACCAATGCCCTAATGAGCTTGGTGGAGGACTCTTCCCCAGTCAGAATGCCTTCTGAAAACACAGCCTGGCTGACGCTCTCTTGTGGTTTTGTGAGGCTCTGAGCAGAGGGCCTAACTATGCTGTCCCCAAACTTCGAACGGGAGATAGCAAATGCTTGTCATGGTAAGCCCCTACATTGATGGCTCATTTGCTCTGCAGCAACAGAAAACAAATACAGAGTCCAGGATGGGAACTTGGGTGGAAGGACATTCCAAGAGGCAGGAAGAGGGGATGGTGGGGAGGCAGCACTTAGCTCCTCCCATCAAGGGCGCAGGAAGGGAGGAGAGGGTTGAGGTCTGCTCTGGGAGGGCCTCAGGTGGCAGACACACACAGTCTTTTAGGTCAAAAATGAAAAGGCTTTCGGCAGGGGAGTGGTGTGGGGAGTGGCACGATGCCAGGAACATGGATGGGTTTGAGGTGTGGGGTTTGGGATGCATAGTAGGTGGAAAGTTGACCCCCCCCCAAGAAAAAGATATGTCTGCATGCTAACCCCAAGAACCCTGTGACCATGACCTACTTTGGAAAAAGGGTCTTTGCGGATATAATTAATTTCAAGATCTTAATCTGAGATCACCCTGGATTACCTGGGTGGGCCCCAAATCCAATGACAGGTGTCCTTATAAGGGCAAAGCCTAGAAGGAGAGTAGAGAGTAGACAGAAGACTCCGAAAGAGAGGAGATGGCCATGTGGAGTCAGGAGGCAGAGGTCGGAGGCATCCATCTGCAAACCAAGGAATGCCAAGGATCGCTGGCAACTGCCAGAAGCTGCCAGAAGCTGGGAGAGAAGCAAGGGATGGAATCTCCCTCAGAGCCTCCAGAAGGAATCCACCCTGCCAACAACTTGACTTCACACTTCTAGCCTCCAGAGCCAGGAGACAATATACTGATGTCATTTTAAGCTGCCAACTGGGTGGCAATTTGTCACTGCAGTCCTAGGAAACTAACACAGAATGATCTGGAGAGAGAAGATAGAGAAGGAATTGCAACCAGACAGGAGGACAGTGCAGCAGTCCACACATGAACCGTGAATGCATTGAGCCAAAGAGTGGTGATGGGGACGGAGGGAGCACAGAGGACTCTACACCCACATTTTCACGGGTAACCTCCCATGCTCCCCCTTTGTGTTTTACTATTTACTCATGGCAACTCATTTGCTAAATGACCGTGTCCTGTGCCAAGGACTGCACACACTGGATGCGTTATTTGGTTCACATAATAAAAACATGTTAAAGTCGAGATGATCGTTATTCCCATTTTATGGATTAGAAAACTGAGACTCGGGGAGTCTGAGTAATGGGCCTACAGACGTAGCATCGTAAGCATCAGAGCTGAGATGGAGAAGCCTTCCACCAAACGCTGTAGTGTCTCTGAGCTCTTTCTTTCATAAAGGAGCTTCATAAAGGGTTCTTCAATGGGGGAATTCAAGGAATCCTGGAAACGCAAACACCAGGCTTGGGTCTATGCCTGTGGCAGCCTCTGGGTACAGACAGAGTGCTAATTAGCATTTGTTTATCGCCTCTAATTACCCGAGACTCTCTGACAGTTTGAGTTCATGAATGCTAATGTGAGGGCAAAGTCAGGAGAAGTTAGAAGCAGGGGCCTGGGGCTGACAGAAACAAAACTTTGTGTTTCAGCTGACCCAGTGGCTTTTGGTGGCGGAGTGACAAGGAGGTGGGGTTGAAAACGGGGCTTGACATGAAGACAGCCACTCACCACACCACCTCCCGTCCCAGCTGCTCTTGCCTTGGAGGAAATCTTGTCTAAGTCACCTGGCCCTGGGACTCGTGAGCTTGAAAGACTGATGACATTTTAACATTGGTTTTGCTGAAGTTTGTAGAGTACAACTGTTGTTTTCTGCCAGCACAGAAACCATTTCTCTTTCTTCTCATAATAACACCTTGGTTTTGCTTGGGAAGCCCCTGCCCCTGACTTTCTATTTGTGTGATTCTGATGTGGTTGCTCTCCTTCCCCACCCCTATCCCCAACGCCCTCAACCCCAGCCCCCTGCCCAATTCATACTTCAGCACATGGCTCCAAGAGGGGTCACGTGATTCCGACCTGACCAATCAGCATATTCCACCCCCTTGGCCTCCATGATTGGCTCGGGAATAAGCCAATGAGATTCAGTTCTAATTTGTTCGCACTGTTGGAGAAGAGACATTAAGTTGCAAATAGATCGGATTGACATCGGGCTCAGCAGTGTCAGTAGGCTCATTTATGTAATCCAGACTCTGTCATTCTCAGTCTCAGGTCCTGTTTCCCTTGACGTTGCTTCCCTTTTTAGGTTCATTCCCTATGCATGTCTGGAATGCTGGCTCCTGGTCCGATCCAGCATCCATACGTCAGATGTCCCAGAAGAACTCTTGATTGATCCTACTTGCCTGCAGAGACCGCCCCTGGGCCACTCACACTTGGGGAAATGAAGCTCTCTGACCAGTCCGGTTACCCTCCCAACTGAGGGGAGGTGGGGCAGGCAGGCGCCCCTGTGAACCTTACTCCCAGGGGAGGAGGAGTTGTTTCCCCAAGGCACACAAAACCCGGATGCCCTCCTGAGTTCCTTGCGGCTAGGAGTGGCTCTCTTTTTTTGGCGGCCCTGCAGAAAATTGACTTTATCATTAGACTTTTCAGACTTGGAAGGGCACCTGGCTTCTCTGTCAGTGGTATCATTGGCCAGCTCTCATTCCCTGGAAGACTTACAATCCAATTTATAAGCACGGATTGATTACCTACAGGCATGCTGCTGCCAAGACATAGGCCTTTGGGCTGATGGACTCTCTTGGGGTGTGGGGATTCTCAGGAGCCCCCATATCTCTCCGAACACAGGAGACAGAAGGAGATGGTGACTCCCTCCAGCTGGCCACCATCCTAGAACAGCCTCTCCCACTGTTTGTCTCCCCGTCTCCCTCTTCGGTCATTCTTGACACTACCTGGAAGATCATTCCTGACTCCAAGCTACTAGGCACTTCACTCCCCTTCTTAAAAGCCGTTGGGTCTCTATCTTCCTAGGTCACAGCCCAAGATTCTCACCTGGCATTTGGGGCTCTTTCCAGCCCAGTTAGAACCTGCCTTCCCAATGACATGTCTTTCACACTTCTGCATTTTCTCATTCCCCCATGCCTTGTTATGCTCCCACTGCAATGAGCTGTTTTTGGTTGCCCGTATATGCAGGCTCTTTGGCACCTCAGGGCCTTTGCATGTGTGGCTGCCCCGTCTGGAACACCTTTGTCCATGCACAATCTTTAAAACACCCCTCCGTTAAGCTTACGCTATAGGCTATAGTAATTGCAGAAGCTATAACATAGTGGTTAAGAGCACAGACTCTTGATGTCCAACTTCCAGCTCCTGCCACTTACTAGCTGCTATTTTAGTTAGCCTCAGTTTCCTCATCTGTAAGATGGGGACAGTAATGGTACCTTCCTCTTGGAATTGTTGTGAGATTGGAATGTGGCAAATTGTCTCACACACTTAGAGCAGTGCGTGGCCCCCACGGAACTCTAGAAGTGATGGCTGTTGTTTTTATTCATTCCCATTTCTGTCTCCTTGTAAACTATCGACTCTTTGAGGGCAGTGACGTGGCTTCTTACCCTCTGTTCCCTCGGGGTTAATTATTTGTTCTTTTGTCTTCCCTGTACTGCAACAGGAGACTGGGTTTCTGAGCATTGTGAGCATTCACACACACACACACCCACCCACCCACACACACACACACACACACACACACACTTGCCTACCCCCTGGGTTCAGTGTGGGGGAAACTCATTTAGGAGCAAAACCGGTAAACTGAGTCAAGGTAGGGAGCTGGAGCTGTGGCAGAAGTGCCATCATGAGGGACCAACGAGAATTTCTTGCCACCTGCCAACCTTGTGACTGGGCTCGACTGTTGCAACAAGTAGGAAAACAGCACCTGTGCAGGGAAAGGCGGGGCCGGTGGGGCAGTGCAGAGGCCGCACAGGAACATGGTCAAGGGCGGGTGAGCGGAGCGGGCTGAGCCGTCTGTGGGGCGGCTGGCGGAGGGCCAGCCTGCAGAGCAGTATTTAACCGCTCTGCTCTTGCTCCCAGCTGCTGGGCTGTAAATGCTCATACCCTCTGACGAAGAATAACCAATCTAATCTGAAATTGCGTTTTGGTAAAAAATAAAAACAGCCTGGGTGGGAAGAGAGAGAGCTGTGCTGCCTTTGATTCCCAATCCCCCCTCACCCCCCCCCCGCCCGCATTCCCTTTTATTGTAGGAATCGTATTGCCGCTTCTCCAGCTGTGATAACTCTTTCAGGAATAATAAGAGCTCTCGTCTGTCTTAAACACACCAACACAAGAATTTATTCTTTCTGATCTACCCATTTGTGGATACTGAGCACAGTAATAACTGGCATTTATAAATTGCCTTAAATATGCGTTATCTTATCATTGGACCCTCAGGGCAGCCATTGGAGGTAGTCATCTCCATCACACAGGAGGAGGGGAAGGATCAGAGAGGTTAAGCAGCTTCTCCAGGATCCCACAGCCAGGGTAGAAGGCAAGCTGGTGTCAAGGAAAGAGCCCCACTTTGAGGTCACAGAGACCTGGGTTCTATTCTCTGTCCTGCTACCTAACGGCGGGGTGACCTTGAGTAAGTGATTTTTACCTCTCCGAATGTCCATTTCCTAGCTCTCAAAATGGTATTGTATTGCCCACTCTGCAGATTTATTATAAATAGAATGAAACCGTATATAAAAAGGTCTTAACATCACATATACTGCTTTTTATTTGTTCCCTTCTTTTTTCTTTTTAGTAGTGTTGAAGAGACTTGTGTTTTAACCCAGATCCCCTAACCCATGTTCTTTTTGCCTCTTCATGCTGCCTGGAGCCTTTATTCTCTGCCACTGTGATAATACAATGGCAGGGGTAAGGCCATGCCCTCTTATACGCCATTTGTGACACAGCAAGGGAGACCCTGGGTCCTAGGGGAACCTGCATGTCTTCATTGGCCAGTGAGTGAGCTCTCTGAAGATTTAGGGGGATGGTGAGTCCAACTTTGAGTATGATGTCCAACTTTGAGTATGATGTCCATTAGTTAGCCCTGTAGGGGCTCCAAGCAGCACTATCCAACGTAGAGACGGTATCGCTGAGCTTGGGTTGCAGATTTATGACTCATTGTCACACAAGGGGGCAGGATCGAATCCCTGCTCCCATGAGTCTCAAAGGTGGGGGAGAGGACTTGTGCCATAGACAAAATAATTATAATACGATATAAAACACGGCAAGTATTGTATTATAACAGATCAAAGCAGACAAGACCACTGTCCTCATGGAGCTTAGGTTACACTGAAATTTAAGAGACAAGAATTAAATATTCAAATATAGGCGAAAAACTGAAGCACCAAACCCTCTGAGCAGATTCTTGGTGCCTCCCAAGCTTATTCATTTATCTGTTCATTCTTACAAAAGATACTTATTCTGCTCCTGTTGTATGTGACACCATACTGGGTGCTGGAGATACGGTGATTAGTAAAAGAAGATCCAGTCTCTTCCTCCCATGGGGCTTAGGGTCCATTGGAAGAGGCAAGTAGTAACTGAGTGGCTTGCGAAGTATACATAAATGGCAATGTGATAAGGGCTGTAATGTAGTAGCAAATGATACCAGAAAGTTTTAATCTAGATAGGGAAGTTGGAGAGGACTTCCTGGAGGAAATGATGTTAATTCTGGGAACCAAAGGATGATGAGGTGTTAATTAGGTGAGGAAGGTTGGAGAACTCAAAAGAACAGCGTATGCAAAGGTCCTGTGGTGGGAAGAGCATTGTGTGTATGAAGAATTGACAAAAGCCAGTGTAGTTCAGTCAGTGAGCATCTGTCCACAATACAAAGCCCTTCATTGTACTCCCATCTATAATACATAATTAGGTCCCATAACACTTAAGTTTCTTTGTTACTTAAGTTAAAGTGATCCATCCAACCCCTGCCTGTCGTTGACCAACACACTCAAGATGCCAGTGACTATAAGTTACCCCCTGGTTTATTAACATAGTTTTAAAAAAAAAAGCTAATGAAATCTTTATTACCACCTGAAATTAATATATCAGTTTCTAAATAAACTTGGTATTTTGGAGAACTTTAGATTTGCGGAAAACACATAAATTTTAAGATGCATTCAGCACTTCAAAACATAAAGGAGCTGTGTCTTGGAATGGCGGGAGTTTCTCTGATTATGACAATCACAGCTAACACTTACTGAATTTTTTCTATGTACCAGACACTGTGCTAACCACTCTTGATTTAAAACTCAGACCATACAGATGGAGAAACCGAGGTGCAGGGATATTAACTGGCTTCCCCAGAGTCACCCTGTTAGGACTGACCAAGTCAGGATTTGAATGCGTGGAGCTTTATAACCATGACCTATGACCAGGTTTTATAACCTTAGCCCAGCTCCAGTCCCCATGACAGACCTTTCCATTAGTCACTTTGGGAAACAGTTGATGACCTGAGTGCCAATGGAGGAGGCTGAAGGGGGGCTCAGTCCTTACCCCATTCTGTGCCTTCGGGCATGCTTCTTCCTCCCGATACCCACTTCTGCCATGCAGACCCAGTACAACATGAGAATGTCATAGACTCCCTGGCTTCAGAGGAGAAAATGGTTACCTCCAGGTTCAAGACCAGCCGGGTCGTACCGGCAGCACAGATCTGATGCATGAATGCCAGGAGCTTGACTTTCCAATGGGTGGGGAGCCCAGGGGCCTTTGAGGGCCACATGATAGTTCATGTTCCCATTCAGAAACTCACACATCCCTTGATCTCATTGACCTTCTCTGCAGAAGCGGATTCTGCCTGCCGTAAGTGGGGGAAACACATCAGAGTGAACTCATTCCAAATATTTGTATTTTTTTTTTAAAGATTTTATTTATTTATTTGACAGAGACAGAGACAGAGACAGCCAGCGAGAGAGGGAACACAAGCAGGGGGAGTGGGAGAGGAAGAAGCAGGCTCATAGCGGAAGAGCCTGACGTGGGGCTCGATCCCAGAACGCCGGGATCACGCCCTGAGCCGAAGGCAGACGCTTAACCGCTGTGCCACCCAGGCGCCCCCAAATATTTGTATTTTTTGCATCACTCTGTGTACTTTTGAAAATCCTGGGAGAGACGAGCTGATTGGCCCAGACTGTTAGTCAACCACATGTTGGGGGTTGGATGGGTCACCTTAGCTGACATTCCCACCAACACTACATTCAACGGGTAGATCAGCAAAGGAAAACACGTGTTGGTAACCGAGAGAAGGGGGATGATTCCTGAACCAGGTGGCAGGCACCCACAGGTACCCACTACAATCCTCACCACCGAGGAGAATCTTTCTCCCTTCCTGAAGACCCTACTGAACTTTAGGTAGGTGCTTAGAATTTTAGACACGGTGCCCAAGTGTAGGGAAAGGCTCCAGGTAAGTTGGAAGGGAAGATTTAGAATCCTAGGTGTTTTTTTTTTAAGCAAACTTTTATTGAGTACACACTGTGTGCTGGATACCCCGGGGTGATACAGAGAGGTGTCAGATGTTTCTTTTTTTAGTGGGGAAGACTGACAGAAAAAAATGATCTCTCCTCCCAGACAGATTGTTATAGGTGCTAAAAAAAAAAAAAAAATGGACAAAGGTCTAAGAAAAAGAAGCGAGGTTAATTTTGGCTCTGGGGTGACGATGGAGTTGGAGAAGGCTTTCCAGGAAGGGGTACCATTTTCGCTAAGCTATTGATCTAACAAATAGTTGTTGAGTGTCTATCATAGGAGCTGGGGACGCTGCGGTGAGTAAGAAAGGCAAGGTCCGTGTCCTCGTGGTTTCCACACAGATTCTGGGGCGTTCCACCCTAACTTGCCCACATCACCCCTGCAGCTCAATGCCTCCGCCAGCCCTCATTGCTACTTTCATGCTGTTTTAGCCACGTGGTGACTCTTCCTTCTCAAATAAGTGGTTCGTGGTCCTGCTGGCATCCGTGGATGTGCTCATGCTGTTTTCTTGCCTTGGACCCCTTCCTCATCCAACAACAGCTACTTGTAACTTCTCCCCCAGGGGGCTTTCTCGGAGCCCCCCCTTTCCTCTCCTGCCTGGGCTAGGTCCCTCTTCTCACACTCCTGTGGCCTCCTCCATAATTTCAATGATTACAATATAAACCTTGATTCAGTCCTCTGTCTCCTTGAGGGTATTGGATTCATTTTATTTCTAAGTACGTGTTCATGGAAGGTTTGATGAGTGAATAAGTGAACACTGGAGAAAGCCCAGACTGAGATCTATGTCTTTGTCCTAGCCTTGCTTCAACAATCAAATTACCACGTGTGTAACTCTGACCCTCTGTTTCTTCATATGTTATGGAAGTGTGGACTTGAAACCCTGGAGGGCCCTCTTCTTCCTTCTGAGCTTGTATACTCTCTCTCTCTTTTTCTCAAGAGAATTATAACGGTCTTCATGGAAATGATACCTGACAGTTGTAAAACATCTAAATAATTTAGAGAAATACAAAGAAGATATGCCAAGCTTACCCCAAATTCCATCATCCAGAATCGTTTGGGGAAGATCACTCCAGACACCTTTCTAAGCTTATAGACTAATAGATGGGAAGTCAACAGATAGAAACAAAATTATAAAAAAGGGATTGTAGTATCCTGACTTTCTTGAAATACAATATTAAATTATTTTTCTCCTAGGGCGCCTGGGTGGCTCAGTCAGTTGAGCGTCTGGCTCTTGATCTCAGCTCAGGTCTTGATCTCACGGTCATGAGTTCGGGCCCCATGTTGGGCTCCAGGCTGGGCGTGGAGCCTTCATACATATATTTGGTTCTGGACATATCAGGAGAAAAGAAACAAATGAAATGAAAGGAATTTCTGGACCTCAAAATTCTATTACTCTGACATTAAACACTTATGAGGCTATAGCCCCAGAAAAACAACAATTCAAATACAAAGAAATTCCAAATCATGGAGTAGAACAGGAGCTTTCTAATTCTGACTCTAGAATCTCAAGTCCTAGGCTAGAAGAAGAGGCTGCGGGGCCCAAGAGTTTGGGTCCCGCGGCCTTGTGAGGGCATGATGGATAACTTACTGCCCAGCTTTACCCATAATTGATGACAGTGTGGTATTGACCCAGACTGTTTGCATAAGAGACCCAGTCCCTGAGGCTGTGAGCCGGGGGCTGGGGTGGACCCTGCAAGCCCCCATCCCGGGGGCACTGCCATGTCTGACTGCCTGACAAATCCTCCCTGGAATCCGAAATGATTGAGGGCAGATGGGGAAGATGTTCTTGCAGATCTGGAGACAGTCTTCTGATTTGATTCCAGGGAAGGGAGGAGAGGACCTTTCAGCAATAAATGATACATTCGGCTGAGATTGGCCCATCCCGACCCCAGGCACATCCCAGTCCCCCCCCTCCCCCGGCTTCTGTAGACGGATGAACTTGAGGTCTGATTTTATCTATTCAGAGGTGGGGGTGGCTGGGCTGGGAAACTGAGATGTCTTGACTAATGAGGCAAGAACACAAGACGGCATGGGGTGGAGCACCAGCTGTGTTTCAGGGCTGGCCAGAGCAAAAAGGTGATGTCACTATGGGACAGGGCAAGTCCCAAATTCTGGGTTTGAATCCAGGGTCCGCCCTTTACTAGCCACGCAAACTCAGGCAAGTGTTTTCACCTCTCTGTGCCTCGGTTTTCTTACTTGTCGGCGGAGATGAGACCAATAATGAGGGATGAAGTTTGCTGGCGGTGTGAAGCAGTTAGTTTACACAGGGTTCTCGCCAAATGAAAGCTCCTTTTTGACCTTCAGCAAGTCCAGTGGCGGCCTGGTCTGTCCATTTTATCATAAGAAACATGATAACAATATGGTAGCAATAGCCAACCGTGAATACCGTGTATTGGGTTTGTTGGTGTGTGGTAGGCATACACCAAAGAGGTGAGTGAGGAGAGTTTAGTAAGAGGGCTATTTACAAGGATGGGGGGCAAGTTAAGGTATACGTTGAGGTACCCCAGCGCTAGCCCACTGAGACCCCAGAAACCACTCAGCCGGAAGGGGCGAGGGAGCCCAGGGTGCCACTGTGTGAGCGGTTTCGGCTCTCGGAGCACAGAGAGGGCTCAGAAGGGTGAAGGAGGTGCCCAGCACATCTGCACAGGCCAGGTCTTACTTTGTCCTCGCTGCGACCCTGTAGGTGGGGACTGTTGTACCCTCATGTGCACAAGAAGGGACGGAGGCCTAGAGAGCATGGCAGCCTCATCCGGGTCACACAGCTGGTAGTGGCAGAGCTGGTGCCCAACCTGGATCTGCCACCCAGGCCTCTACAGAGACACAGAAGCGAGAGCAGAGAGAGAAAGAGAGGTGTAGACACACACGTTCATAGTAAGAGGTTTACTTCAAGGAATCGGGGGCCGGTAAATCTGAAATCCGAAAGGCAGCCTATCACACTGGAAGCCGAGGCAGAAGCTGATACTAGTCTTGAGGCAGAATTTCTTTGGCAGAAAACTTCGGTTTGGCTCCTAAGTGCTTTAAACTGATTGAAGGAGGCCCAGCAGGTTATACCCAAACTCCTCCTTTACCTAAAATCAGCTGATTATTGGTAATAACCACATCTACAACCCACCTTCAGAACAACACCTAGATTAGCGTTTGATCAGGTGACCGGGTAACATCGCAAAAGCCTTCCATGCCCCCCCAAAGCTTTTCCCAAATCTATTCCCTCTGCCTGGGCCTCCCTCCCAGCCTTCTCACTTGTGCAAACCATAGAGGCACAATGTAAATTCCCCCCTCCTCTGTGAAGCCTTCCTAGATTTCCTCAAGCAGAGTGAGAGCCCCCCCAACCCCACCTTGTGTCCCATAGCACCCCTAGCCTGATTCTGCCATAACACTGATCACACTGCACAGTACCATGCCATCCCCCTCCCTCCAACTGGACGTGGGGACAGAAGTGGAGTATTTTTTCCAGCCCAGTGTCCCCAGCATCTGGCACATGAAAGGGGCTCCGTAAGTATTTGTTAAGTGAGGCTGTTTGTTATAGAAAAGAAAGAGAACATGAAGGTTTGAAAAGATACGTGAAGCCCAGTGGAGACGCAGGGAGATTTCATTACTTAGAAAACCCACCAATGTATACGTTTCGCTCCGCACTGCTGTAGTTTCAATGTGTCTCCCTCCCTGCTGCTTAGGCAGGACTGCCACGGGCCAGCTGAGCCCTTCATTAAAGAGTGTGTGTGGGTTGGGGGCGAAGGCTGGCACGTCCGCAGAAAGTCACCAGTGGCCACTTTCTGTGAGAGGCTCTGCAATTGCTCTTCCATAGTAGGTGACATTTTCAGCTTCCTGCTGGAAAATGCGGAGTGGTTGTAAATCATTCCACTGCAGCTGTCTATGTGGTAAGTGCCTGGGAATCGGGAAGGGATGTGGGGACACGCTCCCACCCTCAGGAGTCGTGCAGGGCTATTTCCGAGGCTCAGCAATTTACACTTAAATGCAGGGGTCTTGGTCCCTCGGCTCCTGAATCAACAGGAGTTAGGGCAACGTTTGTTCTCATGCTGGGGTCCACAGGAAGAAGATGCCGGGGGTCAGATTTCCTGGGAGAACAGAGCCTTCAGCACTCTGGAGGTGTAAGGATCCACCTCCAAGTTAGTCAACCTTAGGAAAATTATTTAAATTCCCTGAGTTTTGTTCTACCTCTGTGTTAAGTGGAGACAAGAGTGTTAGCTACTACCTGGACTTGTGAGTTTTAAATGGATGCTGTATAAAGCATTTAGAACAGTGTCTGGAATGTGGCAACCACTATATATGTGTTTGCAGTCATCACCATCAGCATCATCATTACCACCATCACCATCATTATCGCCATCATCACCACCATCACCACCACCACCACCATCACCGTCACCACCACCATCACCGTCACCACCATCACCACCGTCACCACCACCACCACCATCACCACCACCACCACCACCACCACCACCACCACCATCATCACCACCACCATCATCATCACCACCATCACCACCACCACCACCACCACCACCATCACCATCACCATCACCATCACCATCACCATCATCACCACCACCATCATCACCACCATCACCACCATCACCACCACCACTATCATCACCACCATCATCATCATCACCACCATCACCACCACCACCACCACCATCACCACAACCATCACCACCACCACCATCACCACCACCACCACCACCACCATCATCATCATCATCATCACCATCACTATCATCATCACCATAACATTATCATCGTCATCGCCATCATCATCATCATCTTTGTTTTAGTCATCATTATCGTCTTGGCAAATATTTACTTAATTCTTTTACGTACCAGGTTCTGTACTAGGTTCAGAGACTCTCTGAGATTGAAAGATAGGGTCCTATAACAGGAAGTTGGGCATGCGAACATCAACAGGTGCTACAACATAGGCTTGCTTGGGGGCCCGGAGAAGAAATAGAGGAAGACTTCCAAGAGGAGCAGTGTTTGAACTGGTTCTTTAAGATGGTCCAAGAGGAGAGGACGTTGGTAGGACAGACTGGGAGGTGCTATTTAGGATAGGAGATAACACTGTAGATGAGGAAAGGCATGGAGACTCAGGCCTGCAGGGTGCAGGCCTAGAGCCGTAGGACCTGGCACAAAGCCTGGTAGGGAAATCCAGAGCAAAGCTGATACCTCCTCAGAACATTCTTTAGGTGCATTCGTGGCCCCAGCACATCCCCGGACTCTAATCTGTGTTCTACATAGATGAAAGTCTCTGCTGTAAGCTCTCTTCACAGCTTCCCTCCATAATCTCCATAGGAGTGTGGATAGTATCCGATGGATAAATCCCAGGTAACTTGGTCCTGGATTCCTTCTTCAGCCCATGAGAGCTCATGACACAAAAAATTTGCCTCTCTCATTTCTTACATGCTTTGTGTCTCCTCGTGCCTGCAATTGAAAGGGTAGCAGTAACAGCTCTCACTGAATGGTTTCCATTTTATGTGCCTGGCACTGATCACGACCCTTCATATACAGTATATTACTAAATTATCATGCGAGCTGCAGGGGAAAAAATTGACTTAGCCTACTTAATAGATGAGAAAACTGAAGCTTAGAGACCTTAACTGGCATGTCCAAGGTCATGCAGGCAGTGATGGGCAGAACTGAGATTTGAATCTCATTCTGCAAAATCAATCTTTTGATTACTCTAGAGCTATAATGTCCAACACGATGGCCACTGGACATGTGTGGCTATTTACATATAAATTGAAAATAACTCAGATTCAATGGAATTAAAAATTGAGTTCCACCCATCTAAAGTGTTCAGTGGCCACATGTGGCTAGTAGATGTTGTATTGGATGGCGTTGGATATTTCCCTCAGCACAGAAAGTTCTGTGGAACAGCACTGCTCTGGAGAACACGCAACATCCTTCCTGTGTGTGTCTTGTGCCATCAGGAGATCATGCCTCATTTAGTTGTAGCTTTGCAACATCATCCTTAAGACACCCTGGAGATCCACAAACCTCCTTCATAAGGTTACCAACCAGAATAACCCATTTAGAAAGCAATTGGGCAATGTGAATCACGAAAAGTGCAATTAATCAAAGCCAATGGCATAGAGAAAAGCCACGGAATGTGGCAGCCCTGCCACCTATGAAAAGTGTACCGAGGAAAGGGGAGGCAAGCCCAGATGAGCATCAGGTTGCCCTCCCCTGGCCTCAGAACCACAAAGGCGCGCGTGTGTGTGTGTGTGTGTGTGTGTGTGTGTGTGTGTGTCTGTCTCTCTCTCACAGTGCTGTTCAGTGGCTCTCCTCCACGTCTGTGGAGTTGGCTCCTGTGGCCCTGCATGGATTCATTCAGCTTCAGCGGAGGTCTGTGCCTGCTGTGTGCTGGGCATGCTGCAGCCACCATGGAGAAGCATTCCTTTCGGATTTTGACTTGACACGTTGGTCTTGAGAACTGGGGTCAAGCCTGACTGTATCTCTCTGAGATCTGGCACAAGTCCGTTGGTGGTCCTGGACCTCGGTTACCCATCTGGAAAACGAGATCTTTCAAAAAATGTTTGTGGTGATCCAATGAAAGGATATTTGTGAAAATCCCCCTGCTCTGAAGGTCACTGTTGTAACTGAACTTGAAGGTACTTCCCGTGGCATGAGTGAATGTCAGATGACGACTCAGAGAAGCGAGGTGGAGAGTGGTGTTCATTGCACTTATTCAAGTGTTCGTTGTGTCTACGAGAGCAGGTGGGCGCGGGCTGGAGCAGCTTACCAGAGTGACACAGGGGCGCCAGAGAGACAGAGGGACCCAATCTCAAACTCCCGCATCTCTCTTCTTTGCACTTGTATCACCTCCCCTCCCCCAATCCCTGCTGTGAGTCCCTGTCTGATTTCAGGACCCAATTGCTGTGATAGGACTTTCATTCTCAAAGGTCAACAAGGAAGACCCTGGAAACCATTAACTGGGCACCTACTATGTGCCAGATAGTCGACACACATGCTGGTGTTTAATCCCTATGTTCAGACCCCGACTATACAGAAGAGGGAACACCACCCTAGAGATGGGCTTCACTGTCCAAGGCCACACCACTGTTGATATCAGGGCAAAGGAAGCGACCAAGCAGATTTTTCTGACTCAGAAGGCATTTTGCAGCATACAGTCTCCGAGAGCAGCAGCATCTTATATTTGCCAAGGGCTACAAGGGTGGCGGGGAGAAAGGATGTCCAGCCGTCTGGGCAGGAGCAGAGCATCCCGGGGCCCCCTTTACCCAGAGATCCATCACCAAGGTCAAAATCTGTCCACCAAGAATGATCACCCTGGCACCTGCTGTTTCGCCAAAGCCCCTTGGCCTCTCCGCCTGCTGACAGGGGAAAGTCATTGGCAGAGCAGAGTTTCTGGAGAGGAGAAGCAGACGTGGGTCACTGGAGAGCCTTCCCGAGGTTTGAGAGGCTCCCTCCACCCCCACCCTTTGAGTTTCCGCCTCTATTGGGATCTGCATGCTTATCTTCTTGATTATCCTTAACTGAGTTTTTTTCAGTGAGAATACTTCTGCAGGAATTTCCTAATTAAATGAAGAAGCAATATTCTCAAATTATTCCGGGCAAACTTCATCTCCATTTCCTGCTTAGAGAAGAAATTAAAATCCCACATTGACCTTTTAGAAAGACCAAGGCCAATTTTATTTCCGTACCTGCATGCTAGCTGTCTCCGCCGCCGCCCCTTCTCCTCCCCGCCACCCCCCTGCCCGTCCTTCCTTCCTCCTCCTTCTTGCAAACTTACATCTGAGAGTCAGAACAAAGGCGATAAATGTGACTAGAGATTAGAGGGTAGGATTTACAGGAGCTATTGGCAAAGTCCTCGCCTTTCACATGCGTTTGCTTTTGCTGGTTGACCAGCATGCCGGTGGTCATTCCTACGCTGTCATAGCTGCAAACGTCCACACAAAGATTGCTCCGTATTATAGCGTTAGTCGGGCTTGTCATGTCACTTCTGTGGTCATCGGGGCTGCAGCCCAGGCTCCACAGCCTCTGACAGTGTCATGCAGCGTCCAACAATGATTGGTTACTTTGGCTTCATATGTCTTTCATAGCATTGAGGGCTACCTGTCCTTAGTTGATGTTTATTTTCTTGTTCTCTCTCCCTAGGGTTTAAGCCGCAAGACAACAGAGACTGTGTGTCTTTCGTTTGGAGCTCCGTCCCCAGCCCCAGGAAGGGCTTGTTGGGGAAATGAAGCATAGAAGAGCCTGGGGAGCCCCACGAAGAAGCTGCCCACCTCGAATCCCAGATGTCAGGTGAGAGGAGAAACGGAAGGTGGTCCTTGGCATCTGCCGGGAAAACAAATGAGGGGCTTGTGAATCCCAGCCTGGCCAACAAAGCCGCCCAGTAGGAGTGCTATGAGTGGTAAATATTTCGTATACAACTCATGAAAAGGATTTCTAACATTATTTGCCAACTACCCGACGTCCGTTTTATAGGCCTTATCTCCTTGAGTCCTTCCCAGCTGCTGTATAGAGGAAGTTATCTCCTTTTTAAAGGAGGTCCTTCTGGGAAAATACATATAGATGAGAACATCAGGGTATCCAGAAGTGAGGGAAATTATTGAAATGACGGGGCTGGCAAGCGGTGAGGCCCCAGATTGAGCCTTTGCTGCCCACCTTGCTTGCCTGCCTCCCTCTATGTGAAAACCAATGTTTTTGAGCTGTAATCCCACCAAACCAGTAGGGTTCAAACGTTAAAGGAAATGACCTGAACATCACTCAAACATAATGAAATGACCTAAATGGAAGGACCAGAAAAACCCACCTCTCTCTCCCTTATCTTTGCATTTTAACAAGCATCTCTGTGCTTCTCAAGAACTAATTCTTGATTTCCATAATTGATTGTTCTTTTCCTCTTTGCTTTCCCAGCCAAACACTTTAAAATACCTTTCCCACCTGTGCTTTTCCTCTTATCTCCTGTGTGAAAGCTCTCTTGACAGGGGTCTAACGGGCCCCTCTTTGTTACCTGCAGGCTCGCTATTATAGGGTTCCTGATAATGCCAAACCCAGGCTCCAGGAGATGGAGAGCTTGTCTGCTCTGCTGTTCCATCCATCCCCAGGGTCCACCTCCATTCTAGGCAGAAAAAAGACACCCCAAGAATATCTGAATAAATAAAGAAGGGTGCATCAGGTGCAAATAGAATGACAGGACTTAGATTGTGGATTTTGAGTAAGAGAAATCTGTTTGCATGGCAATCGGGAGGTCCTAGAAGGATGGAAACAAGCATCTATTTTACGAAGGACTGAGGCCACGTATTATAATTATAGAAGAGGGAGGGATTGGGAAGAAACTGCCAAGAGCATCGTAATGCTGGGCAAATCTGGCTTGAAGCCAAGTGTAGTCTGCTTTCCAGAAGCTAAAGGAATGGAAGGGAAGGTTCTTTGACCTTCTTTATTAGGGGTGTGGGGAGGGTCCTTGTACTGGTGCCCCCATGGCCAGATCATGCAACAGAAATCTTCACTCTCTAAAGTAAAGGTCTTTAAAAATCCTACCCATCTTAACAAATTCTACCAAAGCCATGTTCTGTCTTGGCCTTGAGCAACAGAAAGGCAATGAACCTTTCGAAAGGTACCTATGAAGCTTTAAGCACCTGAGATCCTGGCTACCGAGAGCCACCCCACTCAACCTCAGTCCCCGGTGGACAGCGATCTTTCTACTCTGAGGCTCTCTGAGCAGAGATAGTGGCCTTAGATGGTTCCCATTCCTGTTTGAAAAAGGAGAGGTCGCCGGCCGTGTTCCTTTCCAAGGGCTGCAGTAACAAATGACCACAAGACTGAGTGGCTTGAAACAACAGATGGATTGGCTCCCAGTTTTGGAGGCTCGAAGTCCAAAGTCAAGGTGTCACTGAAGGGTCTGGGAGAGGGTCCTTCCTTGTCTCTCCTAGCTTGTGCCTGGGGCTGCAGACACGGCACTCGGGCACTCCGGCACTCCGATGGTGCCTCTGCTGTCCCCTGGCCCCTTAGCCCTGAGCCTCGGGACCTCCCTCACCTTAGCAGGACGCCAGTCATTGGATATAGAGCTGCCCTAATCCAATAAGACTTCACCTTAACTTGACCGCATCTGCAAAATCCCTACTTTCAAAGCACATCACCTTCACAGTCCCTCGGGGGTGAGATGTCAACGTATCTCTTGGGGGAGGACACAATTCAACCCGCAACACCAAACTAGTTTTTATCAGGCTTCTTTGTCCTTGGTGTGAACTCTGAATTGAGCATTGACTTATCAAGAGTCTTTCACCAAAAAGAACTGGAGGATGTGGGCGTGTTCTGGGATGGCATCGTTGACCACAAACGATGGTTCTGATCTCACATACCCCGAGTGAGGGAGGACTGCAGTGAATCTCCCAGGTTCCACATCTCATCTTTGAACACCACTTTGAGGCCACGGAGGAAATCTTTTCTTTTCACCATCTGGCAGGCCCTAGAAAGCGCATTACAGTTACTTGCCCATCTCACAAAGGAGTAAGCCGAGGTCTGGAGAGGTTAACAGACACCCAGGACCTCTTTATAACTCCCGGTGGCTGGTGTCAGGCCGAGTTGGAGTGACCTAGTGACTTCCGTGAAAAGCAACTGTTGTGAGACTATGAGTCACGGGCAGTGACTTTCTTCGGTATACAAGCAAGAAAAATAAGTATGAGGTTCCTTTTTTCCCTTACTTTTTATGCCTCTGAGGTTCAAAGACACCTTAAGACTGGCCGTTCCTCCTGCAGTTTGCTCCTCCTGCCTTGCCCCTACCTGGAATATAGAAATTACCGTCTGTATACATCTCGTTACACGCCGGGCTTCTCGGGAAGACTGTGAGCTCCCCAGAGGGAGGGCGAGCTTCCCTAAAATCATCTTGGATTCCATCGCACAAGATACATCTTAGGTACACCTCAGAGTCACCTGGGGAGCTGTACAAAATATTGATCTCTGGCTTTCATCCCCGAAGGTTATGATTTAGTTGGCCTAGTATGGCTGGGAATCAAAATTTTAAAAGGTCCCCAGGCGACTTCCATACACAGGCAGCCCAAGGTTGAGAACCAGCCCCTGGCGTCCAGTGCTGAGGTCAGGGAGCAGCAGCGACACCTGATAGAGGTCCCTCGCTATGTGGCTCAGGCTTTGCGAAGCATAGGTGTTCTTTCATTCATCATACAACCATCCCGAAAGGAAGCAACTCTTGTTGACCCTGTATTACACAGCAGGAGAATGATGTTTAAGGAGGTCGGGTGCCTGAGCCGTGGCAATTCCCTTGACTTCGGGACACCTCCCCGTCATTTTGTCCAGCGCGTCCTCCACGCCCTCCACCTTCTTCTGTTGGCATGCAAGAGATGCTCCGTAAGCCGTCCCCCCCGACCCCTGAGCTTTAGCGAGGTATAATTGACAAACAAAAATTATATGTATTTAAGGTGTGCAACGTGATGATTTGATACACGCACATTGCGAAACGATCACCGCAATCAAGCTAATTAACATACCCATCGCTTCACGCGGTGCCTTTATTTTGTTGCGGCGGTGGGGATTACGGAGGCTGCACGTGTATTTCTTCAAGAATTCTCACGCCATTCCCGTAGGTATTTGATTTATCCCAAACCTACAGATGGGAAACTGACAGGTTCAGAGAAGGTCCTTGTCCAAATCACAGCGGGGAGATGGAGGCGCTGGGCTTTATCTCGCGGCTGCCTGCTTTCTGCTGCAAGTCATGCAGAATGTGCCTGAGCTCATCAAGGACAGACCCTCCGTCCCCATGTCACTGTGTGTAGGAAGCCCCGCGGTGAAGCCGTTGCAGGTACGGGATAGGGAGCCAACTGGCTGAGTTTAGACTCTTAGTATTTTTTATCCACATAGTGGAAATGAAGTAATCCTCTCTGAGGGTTAATGTGAGAAATAAATGAGATAAATCATCTACCCCAAAATGCCTACAGAATGCCTCATCCCAAAAGAATTACCCAGAAGAATTCCAACAGGTCCTACAAAAAAGGAGCTACTCTTCAGTTTCTTATGAAACTCAAGTCACGAAACATGATCTGAAGAATCCAACGTAAAATGAACGAGATCAACATACTGAACAATTCTCTTGTTGGGTCCTAACTAGGGTTGGAGGCAGAGGTCGGGAGTGTGATTGCGGATCTTTAATCTCGGCCTCTGTGTTTGGCGGTATGACCTCCCCTCCACCCCAGCTTCCCAGAGATCATCATGGTCCCACGGATAGAACCGTTGGCTGTCTGTGCCGTGAAGAGCTGTCGTTGTCTATTTTCAGGACTCTTGCCACTTAGACTCATGGAAACTCATTTCAAACTCAGCACGAGGGAGAATGGCGTTGGCCACCATGACAGAGAGTCCAGTGGGGCCCTCAAGCGTCGCCGGATCCAGGTGTTGAAGTGGTATCAGTAGGAGTAGTTCGTACGCCGTCTCTTGGCTCTGCTGCCCTCTGGGTTGGCTTCATTATCCACTTCCCAGATGGTGGCAGAGAGGCGTCCGTCCCCAGCTTTACTGCCTTCTAGCTTTGTTGCCCCGTGGACAGCTTCAGCCTTCGCTGGAATGAAGTTGGCTCATGGTACGTCCAGGCCAGGGCACATCATCCTAAGTGGAGCATTGCACCGGGATCGTCTGCACCCCTTACCTTGGCTTCCCCCCACCAACAGACTGTTCCACCTTTTTGCTCCCCACCCCACGGGCTGCATGGCTTTCAATTCTGACCCTGCCTCTGTGTTACCTCCCTCTTGTCCTCTTCATGTTTCTGCATCTCGATTTTCTCACTGGCGAAGAGAAAGATTAATGGTGATCATTAAATCAGTCCCTCGGGGTTGCTGCAAAGATGAAATGACAGATATTGGAAGCCTCTTCCCCTTCAGACCTTCTATCAGTCCTGGCATATACAACAGGGGTGCACACCCCTGTGATCAAGAGCTCAGACTTCCAAGGCGGCCCTTGACTTCTGGTGTCTCCCGTTCTAGTCCATTGGCTCTGAGCAATCTGGCCCATCTTGCTAAGCCTGCCTCCTCATTTGTAAGGTGGGGAGCCTGAGTGTCTTGCCTCAGATCTGTGTAAGAGAAGAGGCTACATGCCCAGCAAAAACCTCGGTGCCGAGGTTCATCATATGCATACCATGTGTGTCAACAGCCCTTTGTTCCTAAGCTCTTGGAGCCATGGAGGGCACGGAGGAAAAGCTTACTCTGTTCTGCTATCGGACATAATGTTTCTGGAAGTCCAGTAAATGATTGTCGTCTAGAAAGTGCTTTCAGTCTTCCTGTGGGCAACGGTGCATTGCTTGTGATGCTCCATGTCTGTTTGGGTTGGGACGAGGGAACCAGATGGAGTATCCCAAAATATGTACATCGGCAGAAGCCCTCGGTCATTCGCCACATGAAAATATCTCACACATGCTCAAGGCATGTTTTCCCATCCATGAAACACTGCGCAAGACCTTAGATTCACACTTTACTTACAACTGGCATGTGACGCGTACACTTCTTACATCATGACTCCTACAGAGGAGATCGGTGAATGTTTCAGAGCTTCATATTGAATACTTTCAAGGAAGAGGCGGGAAGCAAAACAACGTTCAATAGCTCACAGATCACCAGATATTAATAATTTCCGGGAAAGCCCGTGTTGTCATTGCCAATGCCTATTTTGCTAGTGTGTGAGAAGTCGTAACTAGGAACACTTACCCCACATGGCGTGCTTGCCGAGGAATTTTTAGACCCTTGGTTTTGTTTAACGTTCATAACAGTCTTGTGGACTAAGTCAAGTATTTTCCCAATTTTAGAGGTGAGAAAACCGAGTCACAGAGAGACCGAGTCGCTAGCTTAGTTTAATCACGCACCTCGGTGATGTTGGGAGCAGAGTCAGAATCCCAGTGTGAACCTCCCTCCACCTCGAAACTTGGAGTCGTTAGTATGTGATAACACGCTTCTCTCTTTTCCTCTTCTTTAGCTTACGTCTCCTTGGGTCTTGGGGAAATGGCCTAAGTAATGCATGTAATGGAAATAGCGTCTGCAAAGTGGACAATTTTGATCAGACCATTGCCAGGCATTACTTCCATCCTTTCTGACATCTTTTTCAGCATCCGTATCTTACATTTCTTCACACTGTCCGGGTGTTCACCACAAGGAGTTTAGTTTAATAAAGCATCTTTTAAAATTCATTTTAGTATGGATTTTAAACATTTTTATTAAAGCCATCTACATGGCTGACCCCCAAACAGAACCAAAGGGCTTATGAAGGAGTAGCCCCTGCACGTCACCAACCCCACATCTGTCCCACTCCCAGAGCACATAATGACAAAGACACCAGCCACCCTCATCACCTTTCACCATTTCTTGGGATCGTTAATTCCGTATTTCTTTTTTTTAAATTATATTTGAATTTTTTTAAAGATTTTATTTATTTATTCGACAGAAAGAGAGACAGCCAGCGAGAGAGGAAACACAAGCAGGGAGAGTGGGAGAGGAAGAAGCAGGCTCATAGTGGAGGAGCCTGATGTGGGGCTCAACCCCACAACGCCGGGATCACGCCCTGAGCTGAAGGCAGACGCTCAACCTCTGTGCCACCCAGGCGCCCCTTAATTCCGTATTTCTAAGTAATGTGCTGGTTCTGCTATTTGTGGGTCAATGAGTTTTATACGTTATCTATTGATTCCTTGCTATGATAGATGAGGATTTGCTTCATTTAAACTGCTTCACCTCTGTCTTCCCCTCAAATATATCACATTTATAAATTCCTTTATTGTAAATATTCCTCCCAGATCTTCTTTCCTTGTTCTGTCAACCAGAGGTGAAATCTAAATTCCACCCATCCACTCTGCTCCCTCACCCACCACTCAATTTATATCACCTGTGCTTTTGTCTTATCATCCACACTGGCCGCGTTTATATGGCGGTGAACAGTTACCACGTACCGTCAAATCTAAGATGCTATGGACTGCAAAATGGGTCGTTTTATTTGCCACCAGGAAAGAAAAAAGACATTGCCAGTTCTCATTGTACAGTGTCATCGATTAAAAGATACATCCCAACTTCAGAGATGTTAAAAAAAAAATGTATGATGTAAACCTCAGACATTCCCGATGGGAATGCAGAATGGGTTTGCAACTGCTTTGGAAACAGTCTGCTAGGTCTTCAAAATGGTAAACACAGAGTCAGCATATGACCCAGCAGTTCCACTGCTGAGTGTTTACTCAAGAAAAATGAAAGCTTATATCTCTACAAAAACTTGTACGTGAATATTTATAGCAGCATTATTCGTAATAGCCAAAAACCAGAGATAACCTAAACGTACATCGGCTGCCGAACAGATAAACAAATGTGTTCTTCATACAATGGAATATTAGTCAGCTATGAAAAGGGAATGGTGTCCTGACCCCTGCTACGTTAATGAACATTTGTACAATTCCAGTTATAAGAAATGTCCAAAAGAGGTAAACTCACAGAGACAGAAAGTAGATTAGTGATTGCCAGTGTTGGGGGAACTGGGAAATGGGGAAGAACTGCTAATGGGTATAGAGCTTCTCTTTGGGGTAATAAAAATGTTCTAAAATTAATGGTGATAGTTGCACAACTCTCTCAATAGACCAAAACCCATGAGTTTTACACTTGAAACAGTGAGTTTTATAGTATGTGAATAAGGTTCTCAATAGGGTTGTTATAAAAATATGTGACAAACTCAGAGTTGACAAAATATGACAAAAATAATGAGGGTAGATGTCTGTTCCTGGAAAGATGGGGTAGACCTACTTTTCCCTATTCCTCTTATTAAGTACAAATAAAAATCCTACAAGTTACATATAAAGTGTAAGAAGATTCTGAAAGATGGCAAGAAGACAAACTGGTTGAGGACCCTGGAGCCCAAGGAATGACACAGGGCTGAGTTCTGTGGGGTTTCTACGTGTCTCCTATTCTCAGATATAGAGGTGAAGAAGCTGACAACCCAGTAGGCACAGACTAAAAAAAAACCCAACCAGAGGATAATGACATTATAAATGGGGAGGGTAAAGGTACATGAAGGTAGGCAAGATTTCTCTGCTTTGCAGGAACTGGTCCAATGTTGATAGCAATAGATTATGGTAAGTTTTGTATAGACGGTGAAACAGCACAGCTAAAAAATCTTTACAAAGAAAGACACTAATAAATACTATAGATACATCCAAGTGGAATTCTAGATGTTCAAGTAACTTACTGGAAGGCAAAGAAAGGAAAGCAGAGAAATTAAAAGCGGAAAGAAAAAGGGGGGGGGAAGCAGACTGGAGCCCCAGCAAATCAATAATTATATTAAATGCAAATGATCTAAATATACTAATGAAAAGGCATAGATTGTCAGAGTGGACTAAAAAGCATAACCCAAATACATACTGTCTACAAGGAACTCCTTTTAAATATAACAACAGAGGCAGATTTAAAGTAAATGGTTGTAAAAGATACATTCTATAAACATTAATAAAAGGAAAGAAGGAATGTCAATATTAATATCAGATAAAGTAGATGTCATAGCAAGAACAACAAAAAAAATGCCAGAAACAGACATGGACATTACATAAAGATAAAAGTGTTACTCAAACAAGAAGATGGTCCTAAAAATGTAAGCACTTGCAACAACAAGTTGCAGAGTATGTGGAGCAGAAATGGATAGACATAAAAGAAGAAGTAGAGAAGTCCATCATTATACTTGAGATGTCAACACCTCTCCCTCTGTAACTGATGGAA
This sequence comes from Ursus arctos, assembly GCF_023065955.2. NCBI lineage: Eukaryota > Metazoa > Chordata > Mammalia > Carnivora > Ursidae > Ursus > Ursus arctos. Next base: position 73,245,730 of record NW_026622874.1, on the reverse strand, counting down.
CAGCAAGACAGAACGTTGGCAAGGATATGGGAGAACACAACATCATCAATTAACAAATCGAATCAACATTTATGTACCATGCCACCTGACAACAGAATACAAATTCTTTTCAAGTACCCATGGGACATGTTCCAAGACAACCGTGTCCTAGGCTGTAAAATAATCCTCAATTGAAAAGGATTGAAATCGTGCAGAGTGTATCCTCCAACCACAATGGAACCAAAGTAGATTTCAATGGCAGAAAGATAGCAGGAAAATCCAAACTGTTGGAAACTAAACAACGCATTTGTACATAATCTGTGGGGCAAAGAGAACGTGTCAAGGGAAATTTAAAAAATACATTGACCTAAATGAAAATGATAATACGACATCAGAATTTGTGGCCCACAACGAAAGCAGTGCTGAGAGGGAAATTTATAGCACTGGATGCATACATTAGGAGAAGCATCAATAATTTAATCAATAAGTATCAATAATTTAAGCTCCAACCTCATAAAGCTAGAAAAAGAAGAACAAAGTAAACCCAAAGCAAGTATAGGAGGGAAATAATAAATACAGCAGCGGGAATCAATGGAATTGAAAACAGGAAAACAATATAGACAATGATAAAGAGCTGGTTCTTTGAAAAGATAAATCGGTCCACCTTTAGTAAAACTGACAAAGGGGGAAAAAAAGGCACAAATTACCATAATCAGGAATAAAACAGGGGCCATCCTTACAGACCCCGCAGCCATCAAAAGGATAAGGGAATGGTATAAACAACTCTATACACATAAATTTGACAACTCAGATGAAATGCACCACTTCTTTGAAAAACACAAATTACCACAACTCACTCAATATGAAATAGATAATGTGAATAGCCCTATAGCTATTAAGGAAATTGAATTTGTAATATAAAACTCCTAAAAAAGAAACCTCCCGGCCCTGATGTTTCCCCTGAAGAATTCTAATACACATTTTAAAAAGAAACAACATGAAATCTTTGTGGTCTCTTTCAGAGGAGTGAAAATTTACCAATTCCTTTTAAGAAGCTGGTATTACCCTAACACCAGGATATCAAAACCAGACAAAGATAGCACAAAATAGGAAAAGCACAGACTAATATCCTTCATGAATATGGATATAAAAATCTTTCACAAAATATTAACCTACAGAATTCAACAATATGTATTAGAAAGAATTACACACCCAACCATGTGGGGTTTATTTCAGGGATCTAATATTTGAAGGTCAATCAATGTCATCCACCATATTCATAGACGAAAGATAAATCACATGATCATATCAACTGGCAAAAAGTATTTGACAAGATTCAACACTTATTTTTGATTTTAAAAAACTCTCAGAAAAATAGGGGTTATAAACTTTCCTGAATATTTTTGGGAACATCTGTTTTCACCCCTCTTAACCAACATAGGGCTCCAAATTCCAGCAAATGTAACAAGGCAAAGAAAAAAAAAACTGCCCCTATTTGCAGATGACAAAATTGTAGAGAAAACCCCAAATTATTTACAAAACAAAACCACAAAACACCCCCTAGAACTAATAAATGAGTTCAGCAAGTTTACACGAGACAAGATTGTTCTAAAATTTATATGTAAAAACAAAGGAGCTAGAATAGCTAAAACAGTTTTTGAAAAAGAGAAATACTGTGGGAGGAATCAGTCAGCCTGATTTCAAGATTTGTTATATAGCTACAGCCTATGATAATTACAATATATAATTTTATAATACTTATTTTGTAATAATTACAATGATTAAGAATCAGTGGTGTTGATGGAGGGATGAACACATAGACCCATGGAACAGAGCAGAGAACTTGGAAACAGATTCCCACAAATACGCCTAACTTATTTTGACAGAAGTGCAAAAGTAATTTGATAGAGAAAAGATAAACTTTTCAATAAGAGATTCTGGAGACATTGGACATGCAGGGGCAAAAATAAATAAAAAAGGAACCTCATTCTAAGTCTTACACCGTGTGTGTGTGTGTGTGTGTGTGTGTGTGTGTGAACTATAGTGTGAGATGAACTATGGTGTGAAATGTAAAACCATAAAAAAAATAAAAAACCATCTTTGAGATCTAGGATCAGGCAGCGTTCTTAGACTTGATACCAAAAACATGATCCATTTTTAAAAAAACTTGATAAATTGAACTTTATCAAACTTAAGAACTTCTGCTCTATAAAAGGTCCTGGTAAGTGAGAGAAAAGACAAGCCAAGTAAGGGAAGGGAATATTTGCAAACCATACATCTGAGAAAGGACTAGCGTCTAGAATGTGTAAAGAACTTGCAAAATTCAACAGAAAGGTGGAGGGAGGGAGGGAAGAAGAAATATAAAATGGGCGAAAGGTATAAAGAGGTGTTATACCGAAGAGGATACAGAGGTGAAAATAAACACATGAAAAGATGTTTAACATTAATAGCCAGCAGGGAAATACAAATGAAAACGAATGAGATATCACTATACATCTATCAACATGGCTAAAATAAGAAATAGTGACAACACCAAATGCTGGGAAAGATGTAGAGAAACTGGATCACTCCTACATTTGCTGGCAGGAGTTATAGAATGGTGCAGCACCCTGGAACACTTTTTGGCAGTTTCTTTAAAAAAAAAAAATTTCAAACACGCCGCTACCATATAACCCAACAATTGCACTGCTGGGCATTTATCCCAGAGAAATGAAGGCATATGTTCCCACAAAATCTGTACACAGATGTTTACATAAGCTTTATTTATTATAGCCAAAAGCCCAGATGTCCTTCGGTGGGTGGCTAGTTAAACAAGCTGGTACATCTATACCATGAAATATTGCCCAGCAATAAAAAGGAACAAATGATACATAAACACAGCCTGGGTGAATCTCCAGAGAATGATTTTGAATGGGGGAAAAAATGCCCATCTCAAAAGGTTAGGTACTGTGTGATTCCATTTAAATAACTTCCTTGAAGTCATCAAGTTATGGAAACAGATTACAACAGATTGGCGTCAAGCAGGGGAGAAGGGAGCTGGTGTGTCTACAAAAGGGCATCACAAATCTAGGTTGTATCGATATCAACAGTCCGGTTGTGATACGGTACACAGTGTTGCGTGATGTTACACTTGGTGGAAACTGGATGAACGGTATGCTGCAACTCTCTGCATGAATTCTTAGGACTTTGCATGAATTTACATGATCTCAAAATGAAAGTTTAAAAAATGAGTGGTGTGGAAACATTTTCACTTGGAAAGCACCACGTGACAGGCCCTGACATCAGCCAGTCATCATCGCCGTTACTCGATTGCCATTGATGAGACCTCAAAACGTGTCGGAGGGGCCGAGGAGACAAATTCAATCAAAACCATTCACCTTTTGAAAGCTGATGCCGGGGCGCCTGGGTGGCTCAGTCGGTTAAGTGTCCAACTCTTGATTTTGGCTCAGGTCCTGATCTCAGCGTTGTGAGATCCAGCCCCATGTTGGGCTCTGTGCTCAGTGGGGAGTCTGCTTGAGATTCTCTCTCTCCCTCTGCCCTACTCGCTCTCTCAAATAAATAAATCTTTAAAAAAATTTTTTTAAATAAAAAAAAACAACGATGCTAAGTTAGGTCAGGTAGCTCCTGTGAATACTTTGAGTGTCTCCCATCAACGCTAGCATTGTCTGGGGACCACGTGCAAATCGGAGGGCTGCGTCCTCTGGGTCAGGAGGCTATTTTTCTGCCGGAAGTGGTGCACAGAAGGAAACCCTCAGATGCAGATATCAGGCACAGGTCTGGCTGACATTTGGGGATGGGTATTTACCGGTGCGTGTGTTGTCAGTTGCCAGAAATGAAGCATCGCAAAGCACACGGCGATGGGATTCCCAGGTGTCTGAGCAGCAAACCGAGGAGCCCAGGAAATTGTCCAGCCATTGGTCCAGACTGATAAGAACCCCCTGCACAGGGACACGGCATGGTTTTTACTATGTCCTAAACTGCGCCATCTGTGGCTGCTGTGGTGGCAGTGAGGTCCGATATTACAGACGGCGAAGTCTGGGAAGCAGAAGGTAGCAGGCTGAGATGCTAATGGGCTTGGTGGGGTTAGCTGTGTTACAGAGAACGCAGCGGCCCTGGGGTGCAGTGGGACCAGAGCCATGCTGAAGAATGAGGCAGCCTTTTTAAAATGGGGGCCAGAAGCTCTCCCGGTTCCAAACGCGTGGCCACAGCTGAAAGCGCTTGGCCCATAGTGGGATGTGCGTGGTGTGTCTAGAGCTGGCCTCCTCAGATTCTAGGGGCTGATGCCAAAGTCGGGAGCACACAGGTGAGCCCTGAGAACTGCTAGAGCGCGGGTTACTCGTATGCACAGAGCTCTTCCGGAAGATGTTAAAGGACAGAATTAATTGAGCACCTCTCCTGATAGGTCTAGGAGCAATCTGACATTCCGGACCACAATTTCCCATCCACACTGTCTGCTTGATGCGTCGTAATGACCCATCGTGATGATTTTGCTTCTCTGCTGCCTACGTCCGACACTGGGCCTGCTGACCTTCTCGAGAGCCACAAGGAAGCCTGAGCCACACGGGGATCAGGTAGGTGACCTTCGGCGCGCTCCCGACTGACAGGCCGCAGACCACCGAGGTGAAATGTCGGGGCTGGAGCTTGTCTTTCTGAGAAAATGTTTCCTCCCCTCGTCTGCTGGAGAAAATGACACCAGGAAGAAACCTAGCAACTTGAGAAGAATGGTAAAGAGGGGCTAGCAGAACGTCTCGCGCTGGAGAGGCTGTCAGGGCCAGGGATGTGTGTTGGCTGTGGGTAGCAATCAACTGACTCAGTAGTTTGTCTAGACCCGTGCTGCTTTGTTCCAACGCGCACACAAATCACCGAAAGACCTTGTGAAAAGGCAACTTCTGACCCATTAGATCTGGCCTGGGGCCCGAGGTTCTACGTTGCCAATAAGCTCCCAGGTGAGGCCGATGGTCCAGTGACCACACTTCAAGGGGCAAGATTCCATACGGTGATGGGGCCCGAGGCAATTCTCCCTCCTTTGATCCCCCACCTCGGGCCCCCTGGGAAAGAAGCTGGAGGAATGACGGCTGTTGGTTTAGTACTAGGAAGGATGTGTTTGTTCACCAGACTTCTCGTCGGTGCAGTGGCTTTCCATGCATCATTGTCCCTATTTGAGAGATGAGGAGGTTAAGGCTGAGGGAAAATTTTGGTGGCCCAGGATCACGGGTTGAATTGTGTGCCCCAAAATTCGTATGCAGAAGTCCTAATGCCCAGTACCTCAGATGAGACAGTTTTGGGGTCTTTAAAGAGGCAGTTAGGTTAAAATGAGGTCATTTGCGTGGTCCCTAATCTAATATGACTGATGTCCTTATAAGGAGCCATTAGGATACGGGTACATACAGAAGGGAGACCATGGGAGGACACAGGGAGAAGACGGCCATCTCCAAGCCAAGGAGAGAGGCCTCAGAAGAAACCAGCCCTGCCAACACCTTGGTCTTGGAGTCAAGGTTGACTTTGGATCAATACCTTGATCTTGATATGGAGACTGTCAGTCTCTGTAATTAAGAGAAAATTAATTTCTGTTGCTTAACACCCCCCCCCCCCAAAACCCAGACTGTAGTACTCAGTTACAGCAGCTGTAGCAGACCAATACACCAAGAGATGAGGAAGAGCATTCTAGACCAATGAGCAAACGAGCTGAGGTCCAGGCTAAGAGAGAGCTTCGCACTGTCAAGAATCCGAGAGCAAATCTGCGTGGCTGATGGATAAAGTCAGGGAGGTGGGTGCAGGAGAGGAGGCTGGAGAGACAAGCCAGCCCCATGAATGCAGGCAGGGTCTTATTCTTCGTCAAAGGGGCAGCGAGGAGCCACGGAAGGGCTCTAGGCAGGCCAGTGGTGTGGTCAGATGGCTCTTGCTGCAGAGTGGCAAAGCCTGGGGGACTGAGACCCTGAAGTTTCTGCAAGACAGAGGGGAGGAGGCAGGATCCGCAGTGGAGGCCTGCTGACTTCCGGGTAGACGGTCGTCATTCTGAATACTTCCTGGGATGGGGAGGAAGAGCAGGACTCCTTAACCTGGACACGAGTGACGTTTCAGACCACGTAGTTCTCTGTTGTGGGGGCTGTGCTCTATGCTGTAGGATGGACAACAGCATCTCTGGCCTCTCCCCATCGAGGCCAGCAGCACCTCCCCCCAACCCAGCTGTGAAAACCAAAAACGTCTCCAGATGTTGCCAGATGTCCCTTGGAGGTGCAGAATTGATCCCTGTAGAGCGGGTGGTAATGAAAACAGCAGTGGTTTTCAAAGTGTGGTCCTCAGAGCAGCAACAACAGCAATGTCTGGGAACATGTTTGACAAGCACATCATTTGGTCCCCCCAAAACCTACTGATCAGAACTTGGGGAGGGTGGGGCCTGCAATCTGTGTTTGAATGAGCCCTCCAGGTGATTAGACTCTCCCGGGTCAGTGTTACAAGGACTCAGCCCGGACTTGGAAGTTCATGGGTGCTGGGGGTGGGGGGAAGACTCTGAGAGCTCTATTCACTTCGGGAAGCAAGGGGCTTGCACTAGGGGCTCGTGTCTTCTAGGAGGACCCCCTGTCCCCAATCTCATTCCTCCCTTCACATATTAGCCACTCCAGCAGGTTCAGAAATGATTAAGTCCTAGCCCCTACCCTCAGGAGTTAAAATCCTGTGGCGCATTATAACAAGCATTTTGTTTTCTGATACAATGAACGCACAAACATTTGTTGAGTGCTGATTACGTGCCAGAAATGCTGGTGGCCAACCTCACTGTCCACTCAGTCTCTACAATGGTATGAATCCTGGAACAGGAACAACCTCATTTAACAGCTGATGAGTCTTAGCTCAAGGGGAAAAGTCACTGGCCGCAAGTCAAACAGCTGGCAGGTCAGTGGAGCTCAACTGCATGGCCCTCGGACCCCAGAGGTTTTAGACTTTTCTTTAAGGTCATGCTGGACACAAACGATCCTTATCCCAAATGTGGGGAATGTCATAAAAATAAGCAGAGCTCTGGAAGTCCTCAAAATTGAATAGGAGGACAGGGAAAAATACACAGGGGCGGGAAAGAAGATTCGAGAGGGTGCAACGGTGTACACGATCCAGAATAGCCAGCACCAATTCTTTACCAAAGATGGGTAAGCAGATTGGGCAAGCATTTGGAGAAGTCTCGAAGTCGAAAAGGCAATTAGCCTGAATCAGGGGACGCAAGAAAGTGAGCTTTCTGGTAGGAACAAGGGTGGAGTCTTCCAAGGAAGCTGAGGATGGAGGCTAGGAAGGAAGGGGCTCTTTGACGTGTCAGCATGGTCCAGGACTCTGAATTTAGGGGATCTTACAGCCACGGCCTCAGTCAGTCAGTAAGGATGTGTATAACATGACATGACACAAGAAAAGATCGCTCTGCAGCTGGACATAAATTGGGTCTAACAGGCCCGGGTGATTCACGGCATCTGATGTAACACTGTGTTACAAGGCACAGTGGCACCATGAGGCTCAAGCCACATAATTCAACATGACGGCTGACATGTCCAGAGAAGAGGCATCTGTATCTATATCAGCTGTGTTAATTTGGGTGGTAGCCGGGTGAGTAGACATTATCCAAAAAAAGGAGCCCCAGCCAGAGCTGGCAGGAAGCTGGCCAGGGAAGGAGATTACAGAGGTGCAGGACAAAATGCCAGGAGCTGATTGTTGGGCTGTTAATTATCATAAGGGTGAGACTTTATTTGTGCCAGGCTATGGACTGTCCTCAAATATAAGTTCACCCTGAACAGTCAGAGCATTGTGTCACTTGTCATAGCACCCCAGAAAATTAGGAGATATCCCCATTTTATGGACTGGTGACAGGAAGATCGCCCAATGGAACACAGCTCAGAGGTGGCACAGTTGGGATTCAAAAGAAGGATGTGTGATTCCAAAACCCATAGTTGCAAACACTCCACTCCACTTTTCTCAAGCTGGGAGCTGCTCTGGTGTTTAGCATGAATGCTTTGAACTCAGTAGGAAGTAGATATGTGTAGGGTAAATTGATAACTGTGATTTTTATAAGATGATTCCATGGCCAGGTGATTTTGATTGAGGGCCTTTGCTGGCCGGACATCCATACATGTGTTTTGTTTGGCCCACAGAATGTCAGCCCACATCCTGTTTAAAAAAAAAAAAAAAAGTTATACTTAAATATTGGAATGTTCCCCCCAAAAAATCCAGATTTCCTGTGTCTTTGGGAAGACTGAGAAATCTAGTAATGCGAGGCCCACTTGGCAACCACCTGTTGGAGCTGACAGTGTCTCTCACTCACTGATTTGCGCTACTCCCCACCACTCCCTATTGCCTCTCTGAGCCTCAATCCAAGTGCACCTTGACATTTATCATTGCATATGGGTCCTTTTCCTTTTGGGATAATTAAGGAAAAAGGGAGATATTTATTATACCCATCTTTATCAAGTATCGACTGACAAGACCACACATTTCAAAAAAAACTTGGGGATGTGGAATTGAAATATGTCTTATGTGTTTAATGTATAAATGCGATGTGTCTGTGCCAAAAGCGTACATCTTACCCAGACGGTTTCACTCATTTTCATTTCCAGCCTGATCTCTGTATGGATTTGATTTTTCAGCCCCGGTCTAGACAGTCAATTTCAGTAGCTCAATAGCACGTGAGGTCTGGTCTATTTGTGAGCGTTGGGGAAAATCTATAACAAATAAGAACTGCCCACTCGGTTGTTGTTCTGGGTGAATTTAAGGAATCATGTGTATTTCTTGAAATTGTCAATGATCTGCATTTCGTTTTTAGAGCAGAAATCTGTCTTAAGATAGTGATAATAGAAACAACGTATATCAGAGCCAGGATACTTCAGTGAGTTCTGCACATTCTGTTTAAATACCACAACCCTGTAATGTAAGTATTATTGAGTCCTAACTTTTTCAATAAGACGCTTGATGATCAGTCAAGGTTAAGACAGAAGCTGAGGTCTAAGTCCAAAGCCCAAGTTCTTTTCACTCTGATGCACTCTTTAAAGTGCCTGGTTTGTAATATGGCCAACTCTCCTTTCCTTTTTCTCTTTCATTTTGTTTCCTGAGGTTTGCTCGCTGGGTTTTCGTGTTATTGGCCACCTTTATTTCTCATTGAAGACACAAGCAACATAACTTGAATTTTAAGACAGTTTTTGTAAGGCGTTTTGCCTTATAAAGAAGTACATCTACTTAGTTTCTTGTCGTAACTGGTCCACTGTATCTGTGTATCTTTATTCTTCCTTTTATTTCTTTTGTGCTTCCGCATAGTGAAACGTGTCAGGGCTCTGTATACAGCAGGTAATCGATGCACACTTGGGACACGGGGGGGCTCAGCATCAATTGGGAGAGAAGATTTTAAGTTAAGCAAAATTGGGCCATTCATTCCTTAGCTCTCGGGAGCTGCCTGAGGTTTGCGTCCTTTTCTTTTACTCTCTCCTCCAAAGAGGCGGAAAACGTTTCATGTCTGGAACCCTTAATAAATACGATTGCAAATTCAGGGAACATTACAGTGCTGTATAAGCAGGCCCCCACCTGCCAGCCCCTGGTGACCACCACGCTGTTCTCTGTTTCTGTGACTTTGGCTTTCTTAATTCTACATATAGGTGGGACCCTACAATATTTGTTGTTCTCCGTCTGGCTTATCTCACTCGGCGTAATGCCCCCGAGGCCCCTCCATGTCACTGCAAATGGCAGATGTCCTCTCTTGTGGCTGAATCCTATTCCGTGGTCTGCAGGCACCACGTCTTCTGTACCCATGGACGTGAGGATGCCCGGGTTAGAGAGAGAAACGGGCAGAGGACTTGAGCAGAGGGGAGAGCAGACCCGTCTCTAAAACTCTGTGTTCTCTCCCCCACGTCTTCTTTTCCTCCTACGACTGCCCATTCTCCCCTCACGGTCTGTCACCCCCTCGCTCCGTCCCACTGGCCGGCCCTCTTCTGCCCTTCCTCCCCGCTTCCCCTGCTCCCAGCTCCCTCTTCTCTCCCTTGCGAGGTCAGGAGCACAGCCTGTGATCTTGTTTGAAATGCTCTCTGAAAACTACTCTTGAATGAAATCCCACAGAATGGCTCTGCCAGGTGGAGAAAGAGAGAATGCCAGCCGGAACCCCGTCCAAAACCGCCTCGATGACCGAGTGATAAAAGGAGGGAGAGAGGGTGACAGGGCATGTGTGTTTCGCGTGGGCGTTTCGCCAGAGCTGACTCTGCCTGAGCTTCTCCTCGGGGCAGATCCGTGACTTCCTAGGAGCAAGGCCGCCTGAACGCAAACATGGACTTTAACCCGGCGGGCTTTCTGCAGAGCTCTGTGCTCCAAAGCCCCTCCTTCCCCGCAACTCACAGGGGCAGAGAACAAGGGAAAACCTTTCCCACCGGCCTCTGCTTCTGAGGCAGCCCCGCCAGTGACCAAGCAGAAGGCATGGACAGCCCCCCAGCTCCCATTCAGGGAATCTGGGGTCCTGGGAGTGCCTGGTGGCCGGCAGAGACACCCCCCCCCACCTTGTTCACCTCTACCTCGGACCCTACTGGTGGCTGCCCCAACCACCCCTGTCCATCTCCTGTCTCTTTTGCCAAAAGACAGTCCGCCCCATGAATTTTTTTTGGATATTCACCCTTCCCCGCAAGACCACGTTCTCAGGGAAGGCATGTTTTAAAACGGAGGCATATAATTGACCGACACGGCACACAGTTCTTAATAGCTCACCTCAATTAATTTCTCCAGGTGCAAACTCCTGTAAAACCACCACCCAGATCAAGATATTGAGTATTTCCATCACGCCAGGAAATGTATTCCTGCTCTCTGCCAGTCGATACAAGTCACGATTCTGACTTCCGCCACCCTGGAGTGTTTCGCTTGTCCTTGAACTTCACATAAAAGGAACCAGGCTGCTCTTGTGTTTTTCCCCCTCCTTTGCTCCACACAATATTTTTGAGACCCGTTCATGTTTTTGCATGGAGGCAGCTGGGTGTTTTTATGAACGGATATGCTTGAGGTGGTTCCTCCGTTCCTCTGTGGGGAGACAGCACGTTTTTAAGTGATGACATGCTGATGTTCGGAACACTGTAGAAACAGAAAGAGAGCTCGTCCCGTTGAAGCATAAATGTCACCACCACTGTGACGTTAAAACTTGCTGGGTCTGTCCTGTCCTATCCCGGTACATTGGCAGGGGAACATGTAGGTAGACTGTCAGGAAGTCTTCCTGGAGGAGCAAACGTCTACAGCCACACTGCTGCCCCCAAAGCAGCTTTCCCTCCAGGCTGGGCTCTCTGGTCCAGGGTGCCCGGCAAATGCCGTCAGCAAATAAGCAACAAAATACATGAAGATGTATGTAGTAGAAAAGCGTGAACCCGGATAGACAACCTGGGTTTAGTTCCCGAAAGTTACTTTTAGCTATGCAATGTGCAGAAAGCTCTTTAAACGTTGTAGCCCTCAGATTCCACATCATTCAGTGGGTTTTATCATACAGATTTTCTAATATCGCTGTGGGGTTTCAATGAGGCGTCTGGTACAGTTTCTCCTGACACGTGGTAGGAAAATGCAGATTTGGGAAGGAGAAGTTTCCAGAAGCTTCTTAGAGAAAGGAGATTTTTGTGGGTTTTTTTTTTTCCCCAGGAGAAAACATGAAGGAAATTTTTGACTTGCAGGGAAGAATTCCATAATATAACACAGGGACAGTGAACATTCTCCCCAGGACTTGTGAAGTGTCGTTGTCTGTTTGCTTTTTGGAGCTAGGCACTGACAAAACACACATTCCACCATAGTTTGTGTTCAGGATCTTGGGCATGCTCTGCTCTCGTGCTGTCTCTTCTGACCAGATTCAGTCGCTGTGGAATTCCATCTGATCCTGGCGCCCCCCTTCTCTCACCTTAATTGGATCATCCCATAGATGTATAAATACAACGTAACAGGTCCTATAGGATGCCCTTCCATTGACCCTCACGCTCTCCACTTAATGCCAGTTTTCCCATCTGTCCTTCAGAGTGAAGTTCCTCAAAAGAGTTGCCTTAACTTACCATCTTCACTTCCTCTCATCTTCCCCTCAAGCCACCACATGGCAAACGACTGTCGCCAAAAGTCGGCAATGACTTCGGTTTTGCCAAGCCAAGGGACAATCTGTTCACTCATTCGGCAGTTATGTATTGAGCATATCTTTGAGCCATGTTTGCTCTAGGTTCTGACATCCACCCCTGAACAAAATAGGCAAAGGTCCCTCACCCCCCTGGAGCTTACCTTCCAGAGGAGGTATTGAGGTGGAAAGCTATCTCTTTTTCCATTCTCTCTGCAGCCCTACCCCCCCCCCCCACTGCCACCTCCTTCTTAAAACACTTTCTAGCTGTGTGGCCTTGGGCAAGACAAAGTTCCAGTGCATCAGTTTCTCCTTGTTGGAGGAGGTCATGGAGAGGGTACGACCCCTGGTTGATGGAAATGCTCCTGGACAATGCCAGGCTCCTCACCACGTCCCCTGTCCCAGAAGATGTGTTTCACATCCTGGTCCCACAGGGGAAGCCATTTTCAAAGATGTGGCCTTAAGAAAGCAATGTGTTGTGGAGACCATCTGGGAAGTAGATGTGACTGAACCCCGTTAAGGCCTCTATATAAATTTTTAAGATTCTGAGCAGCAGGTGCAGACATCCACTGGTCTTGTGTTACCTGGGACTAGCCTCCTGAGTGGGGTCCCTTAGCTTATTAACCCTGCCACCTGCCCGTCTGGAGTGGCCTGCTTCTCTCCCTGCCCTCGGTGTGTGGGGCCAGTCTGCAAACAGCCCCTGTTCTGTAAGATGCAGATGGTGACATCTACCAGAGAGGGGTGTTGGGAAGACCCAGGGAAGTGGGTGTCCGGTGCCTGGCTCATATGCAGGCGTGGCAACGCTAGCCCCAGCTGCTGACGTTTTCCCTTCCCCTACAAAACCTTAACCACAAAGTATGTAACTTTGTAATAGTTATGCTTGTAATTATAAAGTAACCTTCGGAATAACATATGCAAAGGAATTAAATTGCCTACAGCCCAACATGCGTTTCTTTAACTTCGGATTTTGTGGTCTAGATCAGCTCTCTGATTTACAGACTTCTCATCATCAATTTCTGCCTGTCGGCGTCTGCCAAGCCAGGCTCGGCCTTCGCTTTTTCGCCAAGAGCTTAACAGCCTGGCCTGAGGCCGTGTTCTTCAGGAATCACCTCCTGGGCCATACTCCCTTTCATTCCCTCAATTTTTGATTTTGATATAATGTCAAACTTACAGAAAAGCCGCAAGATGAGTCCAAGAAAAATCCCAATACCCTTTAACCATATTCTTAACATTGTGCCCCGTCTCATTCATCACACTACATAAGTATTTTTTCTGAAGCATTTGAGAGGCCAGAGACATCATACCCCTTTGTCATTAATTGCAGTGTATATCTTCAGATCAAGAATATTCTTTTTCAGAGACGCCTGGGTGGCTCAGTCAGTTAAGCTTCTACCTTCAGCTCAGGTCATGATCCCAGGGTCCTGGGATCAAGTCCCACATGGGGTTCCCTGCTCAGTGGGGAGTCTGCTTCTCCCTCTCCCTCTGTTCCTCCCCCTGCTCACTCTCTCTCTCTCTCTCCCTCAAATAAATAAAAAAATATTCTTTTTCATAAACACAGTATAATTATCAAATTTGAGAAACATAACTTTGATACAGTACTATCATGAAATCCACAGTCTGTGTTCAAATGTTGCCAGTTTCCCCAATGACGTCTCCTATAGCCCCCACCCCACTCCAGCCCACCCTCCAACCCAGAATCACACATTGATTTAGTTAGTGGTCGTGTCTCTTTGGTCTTTCATCCAGAATGTTCCTCGGTCTTTGTCTTTCTTGACCTTCATTCTTTTTGAAGAGTTCCAATTGGTTATTCTCTAGCGTGTTCCTCAAAGTCATTTGGTTACCGTGGTATTGACCAGGTTTCTCCATGGCATATCTGCTGTATTCCCTTTAAAATTCATCATTTGTGCATAGATATCTCGAAATTCTGTACATACCCTGTTCCTTCATCAAACATTCACAACTGTGGTTTAACGTTAATTGATGGTTTTCTAACTCGGTCCATTTTCCGCATTTGCTTGTTTATTCATTTATCATTTGTATCATTCTGGACTGGTGGGTTCTTATTTGAGTCAGTGAGCTGTAATCTAGTCTCATGATTCTTTCCCTGCTCAAACGGTACCCGACCGAGCCAGCAGGAGCTCCTTCATGTTGGTGTCTTGTCCTCTTGACATATCCACATCACTCTTGAGTATTTCCTTCTCTTCTGACACAAAATGGATTTCCAGCCCTGGATTTGGCCTTTTCTGCAAGGAATCAGGTATCTTTCAGAGGAGAATCATATTTGGAAACCAAGATGTGGGTCTGGGGAAGTGCTGAATCCCTATATTGTACACCCGAAACTAGTATTACAATGTGTATACTAGCTAACTAAAGGTTACATAAAAGCTAAAAAAAAAAAAAAGAAAGAAAGAAAAGAAGTAGGTCTGGATGTGCACATTGCTACTGCTATATCATTGCTCCTAGACCTTCTCAGCAGATAAAATAGGATACGTATATGTCTACATACACACCCCTATATTAAAAACCACGAGTTAATAGTGATACTCCTAATTCTCATCCCACAGCACAGGGAACGTGCTGGTTCCCCACCCCCGTATTTGCAGCTTCCTGTTCTAACAGTGAGAAACCTAGATCTCATTATCTTCAAAATATTTGCTCTTTTGCTCAAGTCCAAGATACACAAAAACATACTTTCCGACCTGCTAACTCACGCCACTATAAATACCAAGCCAGTTAACTAGAGTTCAAATATTGTTTTTAATTCTTCTTTTGGTAAGATTTACATAATGACATGCACAGATGTGTGTAACCTATAACCCTGTCAATATATACAGCATTGTCATCACACCAGAACGTTCCCTCATGCCCCCATTTCTAGTCAGGTCTTTATAAAAAGCAACCATTTTTCTGACGTTTTTCAGTATCGACAAGTTTTACTTATTTTAGAACATTATGTAAATGGAATCATACAGTTTGTTCACCCAGCATATCAAAGTGATCTATGTTGTTACATAGATAAAGAGATCATTCCTCTTTTTTTGCTGAGTTGTTAGTCCATTGTGTAAGTATGCTACCAATTATTTATGTATTTTCCCGTTAATGCCTCGTTTGGCTATTTGCAACTTTTGGCTTCAACGAAGCTGCTGTCAGCATTCTTGTACAAGTTTGTTTGTGGACGTATTTTTTTTTTTAATTTCTCTTCAGTTTATAGCTAGGAGTAGAGTCGCTTCATTACTGGATGGAAGCTGCCAGTGCTTTCCAAAGTAGACGTACCATTTCACACATTGGCCAGCAATGGATGAGAGTTGTGGTTGCTCCAAACCCTTGCCAACACTTGATGTTGTCAGTCTTGTTTAGTTTTTGCTGTTCGGGTGAGGGACACAGCAATATGTCACTGGGGCTTTACTTTTGCCTGACAACTGATGGTGTTGAATCCACTTTCATATGCTTATTTGAAATGTCTTACCTTGTGAAAGGTTGCTCAAGGCTTTGTCCATTTTCAATGGGATTCTTTGTGTCTTTATCATAGACTTGCGGGAGATCCTTCTATATTCGTATTCGCAAGCGGGTCACTTGTCGCATCAGTGTTTTACAAGATATTTCTTTGCGATTTTTGGTGAGCAAAAGTATTTCATTTTGATGAAGTCAGCTTATTTCTTTTTTCTTCTTTTTTTTCTTTTTTTTTTTTTTTTTTTTTTGTATCTTAAGATATGTTTAACGACTTCCAGGTCATGTTACTATTCACGTATCTTATCTTCTAAAACTTTTTTGCCTATTATGCCTTTTAGGCTCGTGGTCCATCCCAAACTGATTTTTTTTTATGTGGTGTAAAGAAGAGCCCGGGGTTTTCTTTCCCTCTGAAACATTTTCTCATATATGACCACGTACGTTTGAGTTTATTTCCGGGCTCTCCAGACCACACCGCTGACTTAGAGGTCTTTCATTGTGCTAATACCATGGGGTTTGATAAAGCAGCCTTATAATAAGTCAGGTACGTCTGGAACTAGATCATGTGCTAATTGTACAACATCGCATCGAACTGTACACTTGAAAGTGGCTTGAATGGTAAATTTTATGGTCTGTGTATTTTACCACGGTTTTTAAAAATGCCATGGAAACTTCTCAATTCCTGCTATCCTTGACCTTTCAGGGAAATTCCTCTCTGTTATCCAATCCTTCTTCTCTGATGTCATCTCATCCCGTGACTTCTAGGACCTGAAGGTGTGTGTTCTTTTATGACCGTCTCCAGGGCCTCCCCCCATCTGTCCTGCTCATCCCAGGCCCTTGACATTGGTTTTTCTCAGGACTCAGTTCTGTCCTCTCTACTCTTCTTCTTCTGAACATGTTCTTGGGGAGTCTCTCACATCATCCCATGGCTTCCCTTCCATTGCCATCTGTGTCCAGCAGCCCACTCCACTTCCGAGGGCTCGGGACCCTCTCTTGGATCCTCCACTAGGTTGTTCAGGGAGTACTTCTAATCCAACATGTCCAAACTCTAACTCAGCTTTCCTCTCACTTCTAAATCTGTTCATTCTCCAGCGTTCCCTGTTGGACTTAATCCCTGTGTTACTTTGGGAAGATTCCAGAAGCTTCCCTTCACTATTGGGGCCATGGCCAGAAAAAGGTGGCCACGGAAAAGAGTCTAATGATGGAAGTGTGTGCCAAGGTATGGGACGGTTTAGAAAACCTGATGAGGGATGTTGAAACACCCTGAGCCAGCAATGGTGGAAAGTCAGCCTCCCTGCAGGCACAGGAAGAGGGAGCATTTATCGGAATTCAGGAAGAGCCATCGGAGAGGGCCACCTGACATGAACTGTGCTCTTCAGCAAAGGAATTCGGCTACTGCCAACCCACAGCCCACCAGCAATGGAGGCAGGGGAAGAAATAGCTCCACACCCTAATCTTCCACACCCTAATCTCTAGCTGATGCCTCTTATTGGCTGAACCTGATCGGATGCCAGGTGGCCAGGGAGCCTGATGGAAGCGGTCCGTAGCATTCACTGTGCAGGTCGCAGAGCAGGGTAGAGAAACGTGGAGAATGGATGAACCCGGAGGGACAAACAGAGAATATCGAGCACGCCCACTATGCCTCAATTTTCTTATATATCAAACTAGGATTAGAATGGTAGCTACTTAGTGGATCTTTTGTGAGAAGTAAATGTTTTATCATATATAAAGCACTCAGAAGAGTGTCTGACATGTAATAAAAACTCAATAAATGTTTGTAACCATGTTTCTCTTCCCTTCCTTCTTGTCCACCTGATTGAACTAATAAAAATATGGTTTGAATAAAAACTTCTAGCTCCAAGAGAAGGCAACTGTCCAAAACATGTCTAGTAAGGTCTAGTTGTTCCAATTTGTACAACAGTATGGTTTGCTTATTGAGATCTGTTCTCTCTGGAAACTGACAGGTAATTTTCTTACCTAGTTAGCCACTGATTTCTCATATGCAACAAATATATAAAAGCATCCATCATGCACCGTGAGACTGACTTTGAGCAGACCATGAAACTCAATGGCCTGTTTAGATTATTTCTAGAATCCACAGGTGAATTTGTTTTCCTGGAATTTTGTAAAAAGCTTATCATTCATCATCATCTCCTGTCAAGTTGGCCCCGTGTTATTGCTTTAAAGTACTAAAGAGAATATGTAGTTAAATACACACACACACAAAATGTTATATTTAAAATACAATTAGAAAAATAACAAATGTACCTGAGAGCAAATGGGGAACACTCACAATCATGTAAAGTGTATGATCGAAACACTATATCCAGACGTTATATATTATACATCGCATTTTGGATGCTCTATATTACATCATGTATTACAACCTAAAAGTTTTTGAGTCAGGCACCATAGGTTCAAATATAGGCTCCTCCCAGGGTGCCTGACTGGCTCAGTCGGTAGAGCATGAGACCCTTGATTTTGGGGTTGTGGGTTCAAGCCCCACATTGGGAGTAGAAAATATTTTTTAAAAATAAAAAAGAAAGGGGCACCTGGGTGGCTCAGTCCGTTAAGCGTCTGCCTTCAGCTCAGGTCGTGATCTCGGGGTCCTGGGATCGAGCCCCACGTCGGGCTCCTTGCTCAGCAGGGAGTCTGCTTCTCCCTCTCCCTCTTCCCCTCCCCTGGCTTTTGTGCTTGTGCACTCTCTCTCTCTCTCTCTAATACTTAAAAAAAAAAAAAAAAAACTGGTTCCTCCATATACAAATTCTGTGAGCTTGGGGAACTTATGTATCCTCTACAATTCATTTATTCCATTGCAGAATGAGTGCAATGATGCCTAATTCACAAGGTTGTAATGAACATTAAATGTGGATCCGTATATAAGATGTCTTGTATCGTCCCTAATACACAGTTTGTGCTCCATAAATTAAAAGATTTTGTTATTATGGAAATCCTATTTCCATTTATCAATATTTAAAGTTCAGTAGATGGACTGTTGCTCTACCCCCAAAGAGCATATCCAGAAGGAGGAATTCTGGATTCCAATCTGAAAGCCACCTTTACCATGGAGGGAGGGAGAGATTTGGGCTGAGACATGGGGTCGTCTTCTGGGTGCTTCTTACTGTAACATGGCTGCTTCCTGATTGTCACTTAGGACATGCACCTCTAAAGACAGATTTTTAGGGAAGGCCTGTCACAGCCCTTCCCCCATACCAGCTTCCCAGGGATCAGTGGTCCCATTTCTCCCATTTCTCACCATCAACCCTAAGACTTAGGGGCAGTGTCATTTCCTCCATGTAGCAACTCTTGGGATGAAATGTCAATGGGCCACTCACCCGTGCCAAGGAATACAGTCAGGAAACAATCACGAGCCGGCCCTAAATAGTCAGAGTTATGGATTAGAGAACACCTCCTTGTCCTCATATCCTTCTGGGCACAAGCCAAGGGATACATTAAATCAACAGATAAAAAATGAAACGTTAAAAGGCACAGGGATATGGATTTTGTTATCGTGGTCCCTGGGCCAAACTCTCTATTAAAAAACACCCAGATAAGAAGGTAGCATTGCATCAGAACTAGAGAGTGAACTCCAAGGAAATCATCATCATCATAATTATAATAATAACAATGGCTAAGTTTGGGGATTGTTTACTACGGACTAGGCACTATTCCAAATGCTTTCTATATGTTAGCTCTGAAACCTGCAGAACAGTTCTATGAAATAAGTACCGTTATTTTCCATATTTTTCCAATGACGAAACTAAAACAGAGAAGGCAATAAACTTGCCCGATGTGACACAGCTAATAAGTGGCAGAGCTGGGATCTGAACCCAGGCCGCAGGTTCACCAAGGGACAGCAGGCTGCTGACCCCGACTTCTCTCTTAGATGAAATTGTGGCCTTGCTGATGTGAGTTTACGCCTTAAATAGAAACGCATACGTTATTCGTCGAAGTTGCTCAGGCAGGTGGAGAGATTTCTGTTGAGCCCCAAGAATAAAAACACGAGAGCATAAAAATGATTGTGCTGGCTTTCATACTTTACAAGGGCCTCTATGTCTTGACATTGTCCTCAGTAGGCAAGTGTCAGGGGAGGGGGCCTGGGACTAGGGAAATCCCTGTTCAGATCACACTTCTTCTGTTCTTGCCCTGTGCATTCACTCCGCACTCTTGAAACGTTCTAGAATTTTGGCTCACAAAACTTGTCACCAGCAGTGGGTCTGTGTGTGCATCCGCGTGCTACGTAACCCACCTGAAATGCTGCAAAAAAGCATACCGTGGCCCTTGCAGAGCTTTGCTTCTAAAAGTGTGGTCTGTGGACCCACAGGGCAGTACCAGGGAGCTTGTTAGAAATGCAGCGTCTCAGGCCACATGCTAGACCTTCCGTGAGTAGAATAGTGTCCCCCCCAAAAGATATGTCCACCTAGTCCCTCAGAGGGTGACCTTATTCGGAATAAGGGTCTTTGCAGGGGGTCGTCCACGCAAAGCCGGGAGAGAGGCAGGGAACAGAGTCTCTCCCCTAGAGCCTCCCGGAGCAACCAGCCCTGCCAACCTCTTGATTACCGACTTCCAGCCTCCGGAACTGCGAGGGAATAAATTTCTGTTGTTTTAAGCCACCAAGTGTGTGGGAATTTGTTACAGCAGCACCCCCCCCCCCCCCCCCCGGCAATGAATACACCAACCGAATCAAAATCTGCATTTTAACAAATCCCCAGGTGATTTGTATGCACATTAAAATTTAAGAGGCCCTGCTGTGCATTTACGAGGAACACTGCCATCTATCAGAGCCTGGCCGTCCGAGCTAAGGAGCGGGCCCACTTTATCAACCCGTCTTAAGTGAAGCAGATGGAAGGGGCTCGCCCCTGCTGGAGTCGCGGGGTTGACGGAAGCACTCGGGGTGACCCACTTTGCTTCTCTCTGCTGACTTCAGTCCCCGAGGTGGCCTCCTGCTTCTGCGTACCACCTGCGGGTGTCATGGACTCATGAGAGGCTCCTCGGAAGTCAAGGGAGGTCGCGGTGTTACCAAATAACGGAACGGGCACTCAAACCCACCTCTTAGGACTCAGATTAGTTTTGCTTCTTAAAATCGTATTTCCTGGGGCGTCTGGGTGGCTCAGTCAGTTAAGCATCTGCCTTCGGCTCAGGTTGTAATCTCGGGGTCCTGGGATCGAGCCTCACTTCGGGCTCCTTGCTCAGCGGGGAGTCTGCTTCTCCCTCTCCCTCTGCTCCTTCCATGCTCACGCTCACTCATGCTCTCTCGCTCTAGTAAATAAAATCTTTTAAAAATAAATAAATAAAATTGTATGTCCTTCCTGAAATCCTATATAAAATCTGATTCAGAAAGGATGTGGGGCTTATAGAAAGATCATTCTCCCTGGGCTTCCGTCACAGATGAGAATTGTGAGATTTACTGAGAGTAGGATAAGCCTCCAGATAGAGGTGTTTCTTACAGCCTCGGGGTAATGCCCTTCTCTTTGAAACTGGCCCCACATGGGGAGCATGTCCCTAGCTTTGGTTTTGTTAGAGACGACCCCCTACTCCTAGCCACCCGATGCTCACTACTACTAGCTAGAACTAACGCCCGTGACCAGAGACGCTCCCCAACCTCAGAACGGTCAGGGGCAAGGCGCGGTCACAGGTTTTCTGTCTGTGGGCGGCTTGAGTGGGAGTGTCACTGCCTGGTAACTGGGTGCAACCCAAATGCCCCAACCAGAGTGGATGTTCATGTGGCCGGCCACATCCTTCCTGAGGCTGGCCACCGAATGCCACTGAATGCCACCACATGACCACGTAGACCCCTTTTGAGCCTGAGTCCACTACGGCTCTAAAAGGTGCGCAGATCCCATGCCCTACAGAAGCGATAGTTAAAGACAGAGTCCCTGGAACCAGAAGAGCCGAATCCCCACCCCACCTGTTGGAAGCTCTGTGACCTTGGACCACGTCATCTCCTGTACCCCGTACAATACTGGTACTTGTGTTTCAAGGTGATTGGCAGGAATGACTTCACGCACGTAATGGGCTTGCTGCAGGGGCTCACCTATGCACGAAAGAATTTAGCTTGTTCTGATGCGAGTTTTCAACCCTCATGGAGGCCAGACTCCCTTTGCGGCACTTAACTGATGAGGCATGCTGACCCCAGGCCTTGCCATTGTTTGGCACACGTCTCCTCTTGACGAGGCACCAGCCCTCACTCCACCTGTGATAATTATGTAATGATAATGTAATAATAATACTATCATGAACCATCCACTCAACTCTGCATTTCACCTGATTTCTCTAGGTTCGAAATTCCTCAGCTGAAGGGTCCATTTTGCCCCATAAAAAAAGTCACTACTGTCGTGTATCTTTGATCCTGGTCATGTGCAAGCTGCCTCCCTTCAACCTCACACTTGCATGAACCTAATGCCTGCCCTCCCCGCCCCCCCCCCCCCCCCCCGCCCCCGTCCTGCTTCCGAGGCAGCTACAGGACTTTGTGGCCCCTCTGTATCCTAGGGCTTAGCCCCAGGCATTAGCCAGAATTATTTGGGGTTGAAAGGAAATGTAGAAATGGCCCCATTTTTAAGATGAGACAGAGAGTGGGGGGATGAAGGAAAAGAGAATTGAAATGTACGGACATCGATCGAGCCCCCGTCTTGGTGTGAAATGCTGTTGCAGTTTTCCCATATGATTTCAGTGCGGCCCCAAGGCCGTCTTCCCACGTTGGTGTCCTCATTCTCTGCTTACCAGCTGACACATGTGAGGTTCACAGAGGGCTGGATATGTTGCCCAAGGCCACACAACTGGAAAATGGGTAAATCCTAGATTTGAGCCAGACCTTTCTATTTCCAAAGCCCATTTTGGTCCTTTGGCTACATCATGTGACTCAGCTGCCACGTGATGTATCCAAGGTCGCAGAGCTCCCAGAGAGCGCCTGGGATTTGGATGCAATCTCCACCCCTCCCCTTCAGTTTGATCAGTTGCAAGGCCTTTTAAAATATATGGCTTATAATCTGCTCGAGTTATGGAAATGATCAGAACGCACAGGCATCATTCCGATAGCAGAATATTAAATGGTGTGCATGCAAAAGGCATCATCTGATAAACGAGCTACTTAGTTCGTCGAATCCAGATGTCGTGATAAACTACCGCTTACCATAAGGGAATGTATTTATAAAACCGTGAGAGCATATCAGAGTGGATATTAAATCCCCTTTCTCTTACCTTTATAGAAATGCTTTTCCTTCTCAGTAAGCAGAAGTACGGGGGGGGGGGGGGGTGTCTCTTAAGTTTCCAGTCCGATTTAGAGGTCGTTCCTGTGAGCCAGCCTTCCCCTTTTCACTTCTTTGAGCTCTGAGGTCGGCAGTCTGGGGGCCAGGAAAGAGAGTTTGCTTCTTCCTGGTGGTCACACACGGAGCCCCTCACTTAACATGTGTTCAGACACTGCGGCTGTATTCCCAACCGCAAGAGGTTCTGGGGATCCCTCCAGAGTCCAGGGACCATCAACACCACAGCAGCAAACCCCTGCTGAACGATTATGTGCCATGGGCTTTGCATGAATCATCCCACTGATCGGCCTGCAGTCCTAGGAGGCAGATCATTTTTTATTATCCCCATTTTGCAGATGAGGACCCTGAGGCACAGGGAAGGTCACACAGCTGGAAAATGACAAAGCTTTTCAAACAGACCTTTCCAACAGGACATTCTGAAGACTCCAGAGAATGTCTTGCAGAAAGAAAGGTTGGTTGGGGCATTTAGCCATCGGTTCCCATTCCCTAGTGGTCGAGGGTGCCCCGAGGGGTGTTAACTGCCCACATTTCCAGGCTTTGCTTGCACATGGGCCAGATGGTTTCCTGCAGCACTGGAGAAGGTTCTGGGGCAGAAAGCAGAAAACCACGTGGTACGTCCTTGAGGTGGGATGTCTTCACAGCAAGATGATTCTGAGGTTACACATAGCTGTCCACTGGAGCTGTGGCTGAAACGAGGAGCTGTGGGCGACTGTGTTTTCTAAAGATGACAACCCAGGTCCCAGTGTGTCCCCCCATGTGTTCTTCTCATCCTGTGACATTGACACTCCTCCTTCAAGCACAGGGATCTGTATTCCCTTTCCTTGAAATGGGATGGCAGGTGGATCGTTGTAACTACCTTGACCAATAGAACAAGCTGGAAGTGACGCTGTGTGACTTCCAAGGCCAGGTCATAAAAGATGAAGGAGCTTCCAGCTGCTGCTCTCTCCCTCTCTCTCCACTCCTGCCTTTGGAGCCTAAGCCAAGCAAGGAGGCCATGGATCCTGCAGCTGCCCTATGGAAGATTCTCAGAGCTAGAGATGGCCAGGGAGCCCTTGTGTGTGAGCCTCCATTGCTTGGAGTCCTTCCGGCACCAATGGCCGAGTAAAGCAGTGACCGTCATCCCAGTCGCCACCTAACAGCAAATTCATGAGAGACCCTCACCCCCCGCCACCCCCCGCCAAGCCAGATTGCCCAGCCCAGCTGCGCTCTAATTCCCAATCTACAGAAACCGTGAAAGAACAAATTATGACTTAAAGCCACTAAGTTTTTGGATGATCGGCTACCCTTAACAGTGATTAAGCCATGAGCTATGCATGGAATCAAGGCATCGAAGGCGCTTGTTGAAGCCAAGTCCCCGGTCGCTGTAAGTTTCGCGATGGAGGGCTGTTTCTGTTGGTTTTCTGATTTATCGCCAATGCCTAGTCCTATGCCTGAATCGTAATACCCTCTCAGTGAATGTTTGATGAATGAATGACTGAATCAATCAACCAGTCAATGCATGGCGTTTGAGGCCAGGAGAAGGGACTTATCTAAGGTCGGAGAAAGATACAGATGTCAAGCAAAGAGCTGGGCAAGTGTGATTTTTACCATAATATCCTGTGCAGTATCCACTCTGGGTTGTTGTTGTTGTTTTTTAAGATTTTATTTATTTATTTATTTATTTATTTATTTATTTATTTATTTATTTGAGAGAGAAAGAAAGCAGGAGCTGGGGGGGAGGGGCAGAGGGTAGAGTGAGAAGCAGACTCCCCACTGAGAAGGAAACCCCATGTGGGGCTCAATCCCAGGACCCTGGGATCACAACCTGGGCTGAAGGCAGACGCTTAACCAACGGAGCCACCCAGGTGCCCCAGAAATAGTTGGCCATTCTGGAGTTTATTTCTGCCATTCTCTGGAACCTTGTGCTGGGCCTGGCAAGCATATGACAAAATTTTGCTGTGCATGCAGAGAGGTAGAATTGTATGTGATTCATGAAATAATTTAAATCTTGAAATTGTGGCATCTGACTGGCACTTCTGGTTCCTTCTGTCAGGGACTACATGGCTTGGCATGGACACATTTGGGGGTATTTATGTAAGCGTGTTGGAGGGAAGTTGGAAAGTGTATATGTCTATGACTCTTCGATTCAGTGCTGTAGCTGATTCATCTTTGTGTACATTTTTTAAAAATATTTATTTATTTTTGACAGAGATAGACAGCCAGCGAGAGAGGGAACACAAGCAGGGGGAGTGGGAGAGGAAGAAGCAGGCTCATAGCGGAGGAGCCTGATGTGGGGCTCGATCCCACAACGCCGGGATCATGCCCTGAGCCAAAGGCAGACGCTTAACGACTGCGCCACCCAGGCGCCCCTGTCTGTGTACATTTAAATTAGTTTATATTAAGTTAAAAATTCAGTTCCTCATTCATACTGGGCACATTTCAAATGCTCAATAATTGTCTCATGTATCTCATGGGAACAATATGGGGCAATATTGATACAGAACATTCCATCATCACAAAAACTTTTATTGGACAGTGCAGGGCCAGTAGGCCTTGTAGTCACCAACATCTGGTCACTCAATCCCATCACCATGACAGTTTAAGGACTTTTTCTTGTTCAGTCATTGAACACCTCTTGTCTGTCAAGCACTAGGAATAATGCATTCTATATATTATCTCCCTCAATCCCCAAAATTCTAAAGGGGAACAGCACCCTCCCCATTTTATAGCTCAGGGGATTAGTGCTTTGATGGTCAACTGGTTTACCCAGTGTCACCTGCTTAGGCACGGTGGAGCTGGGATCTGAGATCAAGGTTACTGGATTCAAAACCTGGGACTTTTCTGCAGTAATCACCAGCTTCTCATGAAGTCTTCCTATATATGTGCAAAATTTCCCATAGACATCCTGAAATCTCGGGTTACAAGAGTCTAAAAGTTCACTTGTTCTGTCCTCTACATCCCAGATGAGTGATAAGGTATGGGACAAGCTTCATGCCCTGCCACCTTGACTCTTGAGTGCATCCAAGTCGACAGACCCAGTTTTTAGATGAGCGTTTTCCAACGCAAGAGGTGGGTAAAACACCACCCGTCTTTTATGTAACTCATAATACGTAGGACTCACAGAATTGCATGACAAACTAAAACCGACAAGTGTTAAATCTGCACATGGCAAAATTTGTGATAGCAGAAGAACTGAAGAATCACAGCTTTTTAATAACACTGCAATCTGCAAAGGGCGGATGACCCGAGGAAAAAAATTAGACTGGGTAGAAGGGTTGAAAGAAGGTATGACTGGCCACAGTTCAGATTGTCCTGCCTGGTAAAATCTGTTGTTGACGAAGAATTGTTGACAGCCTCAGATATTCTTGACAAAATGTAGACATGCAGAATTTTGCCTGGGAAAATTTGATTTGGTTAAAAAAAGATTAGTAATGATGCTTTTAAGATGGCGCACGCTCATCAGAGCTGTCTGTGGCCCAGCCAATATGACAGACATTGCGTGTGATTTATTTAACTCAATTCTCAAATAAGACTGGAAGATTGATATTAATGTTACCTCATTCTACAGTTATGAAACCGAGGAGAAGGGGTTTTCGGAAACTTGCCCAGATAGATCGTACAGCTAATAAAGGCAGATGGTAGAACAGAACCTAGGAAATTTGGTCATGTTTGTGTTCCTCAACATGGATTTCACTTCACCCTCCCTTTTTATTTGGTTCCTTTTTGTCTGTCTGTGAAATTATTGTCTGCATCTCTCTTGCTTTATATGAAATAATTTATATTTATATTCAGTGATGGGGGAGATTAGCTACATACAGTGAGTTTGATCAAATAAGTAAATGTATTGAGCACAATATAATATATAACATATATGTTATATCTATATGTTATATGATATATATAATATATGACATATATATGTTATATGAAATAGCTTATATTTAACAATTAAAATAACAAATCTTGGACTTTGTATTTCAAATTTTTATTTACATATTTATAGATATTTGAAATATTTATTTTGTATTTCAAAATTGTTTTTTAAATATAGAGAAACAATATAATGTTTCTATAGTCTAATAAGACATTTTTAGGGGGAAGATTTTATTTATTTATTTGACAGAGAGAGAACACAAGCACGGGCCCCGGCAGGCAGAGGGAGAGGGAGAAGCAGGCTCCCCACTGAGCAGGGAGCCCAACTCAGGACTCCATCCTGGGACCCTGGGATCATGACCCGAACAGAAGGCAGATGCTCAACAAACTGAGCCATCCAGCCACCCCCGATAAGACTTTTTTGAACCCTTTGTAAATGCTTTGCAGACATAATGCCTCATAATTCCCAAATATTTTAATATCTTCCAAGACAAAGAGTCTCCTAAATAATTTCGTACAACCATCAAAATCAGGAATTAATACTGATATCTTTTTGCTATCTAATCAATGGATGCCATTCTAGTTTTGCCAATTGTCTTAATCATGTCCTTTTTTTAATGTGTACTTCTTTTATTTATTTTCTAATTTTATTTTCTTTAAATTCAATTAATTAACATATAGGATATTATTAGTTTCAGAGGTAGAATTTAGTGATTCATCAGTTGCATACAACACCCAGTGCTCATTCCATCAAGTGTCCTCCTTAATGCCCATCACCCTGTTACCCCATCCCCCTACCCCCCTCCCCTCCAGCAACCCAGGGTTTGTCTCCCTCTCTGATTTCATCTTACTTTATTTTCCTCTCCCTTTCCCTATCATCCTCTGTTTTGTTTCTTAAATTCCACATACGAGTGAATCATATATAATTATCTTTCTCTGATTGCATGTCCTTTACTTTAAAAGGATCAACTCCAAAATCACGTGTTACATTTTTGTCATGATGTCTCTTTCCATCTAGTACCATTCCAGAGTCTTTCTTTGACTCTATGACCTTGATACTTTTGAGGATTATAAACCAATTATTTTGTAAATTTTCCCTCGATTTGGGTTTATCAGATATTTCCTTGCTATTAGATTTGATTTGTAAGTCTTTGGCAGGAATACCAGAGAAATGAAGATGTATCCTTCTTGGTGCGTTATATTTTGGATATTAACCTGATGGCATTCACACATCAAAATCTGGGCATGAAGTGTGCTTTATTACTACTGGAGTGTTATTATTCCTAGACAGACCCAGGATATATATTTTTCTTTATAAATATATTACAAAATATAATATATAATTATAATATATAAATATATATATTCCTACTAGTTTTCTCCCTTTCTGTATTTGTAAGTCCCTTATCCTACAGAGAGGAAACCGGCTCATACTATGCTCAGTATATTTACTTACTTGATCAAACTCCCTGTATGCAGCCAATCGCCCACCATCACTGAAGAGATGGCTTTCTCAACCCCGCGGGGTGATCCTTACACGAGATGCTGCTTCTTCACCATGTGCACCATCCAAACCAGTGCGAGGAGGTCAGGGAGGAAGGGGGTAAAGAGAGAAGGAAAATGAATTTTCAGGAAAAAAAATATTTGCAATGTATAGAAAAATGATGTTATAAACTGATTTAATAAAATTCATAAAAGAAAATGCCCTACCAACGTAAATTGATCATGTGGGGATAGTTCTAATTAAAGGTCTATATTTAGAAATACAGAAAAATTTCCCACACATCAAAATTTTGAATGATGGGGTTAAATATTCACAAGGTCAAAAGAGGGAGCATCACAACGATGCTAGAACATTTTCCACCAATATTGATGTGAAGATTTGGTCCTGATGAAAATAAAGGTAATAAAATTAAAATAGAAATCAGAGGAAATGACACTGCTCGGGAGGTATTACATAATATAAAAATGGATCAGAAATCAAATTGGCTCAATTAAGCCGATGGCCTCAAGAACAGTCCATTTCCTAAGGCAATATTGAGGACTGAATGTGTTGAAGGTCATAATGTATGTGCAATGCTCGGCGCACGGCCTGATGGTGGAGGTGAAGATGGTGATGATAAGGAAATCTCCGAGAATGAGCCCCAGCTTCCTTGTTTAGTCCCTGGAGGTGGTAAAAGAGGTAGAGGTGATTGCGGTGTAGACACACGAAGAATTCGGATTTAATGACTTCACGTCTTGTCGTGAATCCACTTTGCCAAAGGAGAGCCCCATGGGTGTGTGTATTCCAGAAAATCAGCCGCTCGGATTTGATCAGAGAGCCTGAGCTGTAGAACCAATAACGATGAAGGCATCGCGGGGTCTTTCTACGGAAGCAGAGAGGCAAGCCCGTGCTGACTGGGAGTGGCCAAGCTGAATCACACGGGAACCAATGAAAGGATCTGCCGGTTGGTTGGAAGAAGAGAAAGTAGAAACCAAACTTTTCTTTTTCCAGGCCAGCGTCTCCTGTGTGGCTTGGAAGCTTTGATCAGTGACATCTTCCCAGCGGAAGGAGGAAAGCCTCGCCATACCCATCAAGGCAATTCCTGAAAGATGCCATTTCAAGTAGATCTTACTGCTGCATGAGGAACTTCGCTGATGATTTGCCTCTTTCTCATGGCCCAAAGAGAAGAAACACCACAGAAATGACTCAGGAATACTGAGGATTGTCTGGAGTCAGCAAATAGAGAAAGAGCTGGGAAAACACACAGAAAGTTGCCCCCATCCAGACCATTACAACTTAGACTCTTTGGCCTTTGGAACTCTGCGTAGCACGTAATAGGTCCTTGATGTACGTTTGTTGTACGAAGGACGGAATGAATGCGTCTCAGATACGGAAATGGTTTTTTCCTCCCGGGGCCCCTCCCATCCATGCTCTAATTAAATTTATCCAGGAGATAAGAGAGCAGTAGCTAAGATGATAGCACACAAAACCTCAAAATAAGTAGGGGAAAGGAGAAACAGCTGTCGGTGTGCTTGTGATTTTTGCACTCAATGTTTTTTGAGTTATATTTAAGGCATGGTTTATGAGGCTTGGGAATTACCAACCGTAAGCCATCTTGCCCTCCTTGGGTTTATGGACCAGAAGAAGGCAGATGTATGATTTACCTGTTCACACGGCAGAATTTACTGAGCAGGACAGAGCTGCACCAAACTCACTCAGATGGCTGGAAGAAGCAGGTTATAAACTCCATAAGAATGGTGCGGTTAGCCACCAGGGATTTTGCTTTGTGGCTTTGCTTGCTAAGGTGGAGAGCCATCTATTTTTTTCCCAAATAGTTAGCCAATTGTTCAATCACTATCGATCGAATAATCCTTCTGTGCAGCACCAATTTGAAACAACACCTTTATCATGAATTTACTGTGTGTGTGTGTGTGTGTGTGTGTGTGTGTGACGTTAGCATCTGTAGCTACTCTCTTCCCTCTGTTGCGTTAATCTTTTTGCAACACTGACACTCTTTTAAATTTATTGCCCCCCAGCACTCATAGATATTAAACATATTATAATCCCACCTTGTTACTTTCCTTCATTTTTTTCTCTGGGCTCTCTTCACCCGTGCGTTTGTCCAAATGCATTTTAGAGTCACTTTGTCCCTTTCCCAAAAACTGTCCTACCGGGATTTATATGGTAATTGCATTAAAGGAGTAAATTAATTAAAAGAGAAACCTATTTATAATATCGCGTCTTGCCTTTTAAGAAGACGATGTGTTTCTGCATGAGGCCGAGGTATTTGTCAATGTTCTTCAGTAAAGTTTTGCAATTTTCTTCATATAGTCAAGTTTATTCCTTAAGGGTTTAAAAGCAAATTATTTTTGCAAATTACTTTTGCTGCGATGGGGGAATGGGGTTGTTTTCCGTCCTATTTTCTAACGGCTTATTGCAAACGTGGAAGAAAGCTGTTGATTTCTGTGTATTTATTTGCGTGCGCGGTCATTTTGCGGTCTTTTCTTACTGGTTCTAAGATGTTTTCAGGTGGCTTTCTTCGGTTCAATAATCCCAGTACCTGTAAACAAGGATAGTTCTGTGTCATCTTTCCCCACCCAGTGATCCTTCAAAAACCTACAACTGATGATTTTCACTCCATTGCTCCCCAGTGTCTGCAGTACAAGGTTCAGACCTCAGAGTGGTAACAGAAGGTACCCTGAGATCTTGCCACACCTTCTCCAGGCTGCTAGCTGCCTCTGCGTGGCATCCATTGGAATACAACTCTCTCCAAGTCACGGCAGCTTCCCAAACACAGGCCGAGCTCAGACCTGGCCCCAAACCTGGCCACTCTGTTCTTTGCCCATCTAGCTCCAATTCATCTTCACCACTCAGCTCGGGCACTTGACACAGCACCCTAAGGCCTCCCCAGCACCCTCCGGCTCCCCAGGCCCCCGGGTGCCTCTTGAAACCATTTGTCACCACAGTGAGTTCATCGCACAGGCTGTTGGACTGATTAAGAACACAGGGCTGGTGTTAAAAACCCTGAGCTTGCATCTTGGACCTGCCATTTATAGACTGTCCACCATGAGTAAATTCATTCATTCCTCTTTTGGAGTAATAACCCTGACTCCTAGAGCAGCTGCAGGGATTAAACGGGATAAAGTGGTTTTCGTACAATTCCTGGTTCATAGTAAGTCTTAAGTCAAAGGTAGTTATGATTTTCTAGCTGTGATGTTGGGGTTATTTTCATGCTAGTAAAGTTTTTCTAATAAATTAACAATTGTTTATATGCCCCTCTACACTATAAGCTCCTGGAGGGTACCCTCTGTTGGCGTTCTTGGGGGGTGTTCAGCCTGCCCAGAGTGGAGTTTCTCAGGTGCGTTGTAGGACTGCCCACACTGCTCACCTGGGGCCCTTGCTGAAAAGATGACTCACACCTATGGAGTCAGAATCCCCGGAGCTTGCACCTAGAAATAGGGATT
The DNA here is from genome assembly GCF_023065955.2 of Ursus arctos. NCBI lineage: Eukaryota > Metazoa > Chordata > Mammalia > Carnivora > Ursidae > Ursus > Ursus arctos. The sequence continues at coordinate 73,214,170 of NW_026622874.1, read as the reverse complement.
TTTAGCAATCACCGAGTGAGCTTTGTGTACTCTTGCATTTGAGAATGCTGTCTTCGTGCCCAAAACTGTGTGTGCTCCGCGAAGGCTGACTGAGTGAATGAAGGGCATGAATATGATTGTGCTGGATCGTACAGCTGGTTAAGTAGCTTCATGGGAACCCACAAGTCACTTTATTATTAGGAACAAAAGCAGTCTTTGTTAGATATGTTGTGAGGACTTCCCAGTATGATTCCCCATTTAAATTCAAAGGCTTTGCGGGGGGCGCCTGGGTGGCTCAGTCGGTTAAGCATCTGCCTTTGGCTCAGGGCATGATTCCAGGGTCCTGGGATTGAGCCCCGCATCAGGCTTCTCCGCTGGGAGCCTGCTTCTTCCTCTCCCACTCCCCCTGCTTGTGTTCCCTCTCTCACTGGCTGTCTCTCTCTCTGTCAAATAAATAAATAAAATCTTTTTTAAAAAAAAAAAAGCATCTGCCTTCGGATCAGGTCCTGGGATCAAGCCCCACATCGGGCTGCCTGGTTGGCTGTGTTACTCAGGAGAAAAGGGCGGATAAACCACACCTCCCTCCCTGTCCCCAGCCGCTCTTGTCAGAGCTTCTCAGCGTCACTTTTAAAGGGAACCTTCTTTTGTGGGATCAGCCCCATGGTTGCAGATGCCGCCAATACTTTTCCTGCTGAAAGATCCAAAATGATCATTTGTCTTTTCCACTTGAGGCTCCTCCAAACCCAAAATATGTATGGTTTTATTTTTATTTGTTCTTTGTTATTGTTGTTTAAGATTTTATTCGTTTATTAGAGTGTGTGCATGAGTGGGGGAAGGGCAGAGGCAGAGGGGGAGAGAATCTCATGCAGACCCCATGCTGAGCACAAAGCCCAATGCAGGGCTTGATCTCATGACCCTGTGATCATGACCTGAGCCAAAACCAAGAGTCAGACGCTCCACCGACTGAGCCACCCAGACGCCCCTGTTCTTTTTTAAATTACAAAAGCAATGTATGTTTATTGGAGAGAACTTGGAAGATCAAGGCAAATATAAGGAATAAAACATTAACCACAGTCCTTCCATGTATTACTGTATCACTGGAATGTCGCCGTTGCCATCCTGTTTTATTAGGATGCATATTTTTTTTTACACAGCTCATAAGTTGCAGAGTGCTGGTAAGCACTGCCTACCTCATAAAAAGGATTCAAAACGCTATTTTCAATGGCTGCATAACGCTCTGGCATATGGGTATCCCATAATACTCATTAGTATTACCATGTTAGTCTATTGGACTCATAGAATATTGCCGGTCTCATTATTACAAATAATGGTTTCTTGAACATCCTTATATATGCTCAGTTTGTTTTCATTTGTGATTATTTCCTTATGATAAATGCCTACACATGCAATTACTACATCAACAGTCCAAAAATTGGGGGAAGAGTTCCAAAAGCACTGTCAGTCTCCTGACAACGGAAGCCCAATCAACACGCTTATATTTCCCTCTTCCCCCTCAATTTTTATCTCGAAAGAAGAAAACCAAGTTCCCCAAGGGGGTCTGCAGGCATAAAGTGTCTTGCGTTTTCATTTTGCACTGGGCCCCACGGTCACTGATTTGTGCCTGACCCATTTATCCAGTCTCAGTTAAAATGGTCAGAGATTGGGGGCGATTTTCTCCTCTTCGGGAAGAACAGTCATTAAATATGATGAGCCCCAGACTGACAGTAGTGCCTTTGATAAAGGAGGCTGAGCAGGGGCAGCTACGTCATTTGTAGGGCTCAGGGCAAAATAAAAATGCAAGACACTGTGTTCAAAAGTTAAGAATTGCCATGTGACAGCAACAGAGCATTAAGCCACGTTTGGGGGTCTTTGGAACACAGGGCCGTAAATGAGCACACAGGTGGTATGGCCATGAAGCCAGCTTGATGCTGGGATCCTCAAAGGTGAGAATAGTGGGACTTTGGGAGAATGAGGTAATGGGACAGAGGAGGAGGAACTTTCGACAGAGATAAGAAAGGATCGTGAAGGGAGAGACCAAATGCTATTAAGCACCTACTGTATACCGGGTACTGTGCTGGGCCCCAGGGCCAAGTGGCTCATTTAATTCCTTGGCAGCACTATGAGATAGCATCAAAGAACACCGTTACATCATCTTCCTCTTGGGAACCACCCATCCCCCCGGGACTGACAATCCCTGGACCACAAGGCTGAGCACCTGACTCAGGATCCTTCAACCTGGACCTCAATGATTGGTTCAGGGCTGGTCATGTGACTGCCGCTGAGCCAATCAGAGTTTGAGGGGGACATGCTTGCTGCCACATGGGAAGAGCCTGTCCCAAAATGAGTCCAACAAGAAGAGAACGGGAGTGGGTGGGTGCGTGTGTGTAAGAGATAGACACGCACAGAGAGGCAGAGAGAGGCAAACATCGACAGAAGGATCTAACTTTACCTGAATCCTCTGCTGCACTTTTTAGTTAAACGTGCCAATAAATGTCCTCTGATGTTTGTTCAGTCTGATGTGAACTTGGTTTCTGTCACAACCAAAAGAGCCCCGCTGATCATGGATAATATTACCATTCTCACGTTCCATGTGAGGGAACTGAGGGCAGAGAAGTTACAAACCATGTTGAAAAGCTCACAGTCGGTCCGTGGCAGGGCTGGAATCCAGACCCTGCCCCGGTCTGACCCCAGAGCCCAGGCTCTTTCTGTGACACAAACCACCGGGGGCACGTGGGGGTGGGCGGGCGGAGGGCAAGGAAGGTGGCAGAGAAGCACTGACAGGAGAGGGCAGAGGGAGTCTCTGTGGCAACCGAGGCTGTTTCCAGCCTTGGCTATCACTTCCCCCTTTTATGAACACACTGTTCTCTCGTGAATTGCTTTTGGGGGACTATTCTCTCTGTGTACCCCCAGGTTCCCCTAAGCCTCTTGATCCAGGCTCCTCTTACCTCCCACCCCGAACGTTGATCTAACGAGCTTACTCTGAGAAGAGCCAGTTGCTCAGAGATGATCCCAACTGCGGAGCTATATTCTTGACCAAGCTGCCCTCTAGGGCTAAAGGCTTTACCATGGCATTCTGGCGTGCCACTTACCTCTTTGGAAGGACATCTCAGCCCCAGCTGAGCCCCAGCACTCTCTTCCCCTTCCACGGTGACCATGGTGGCTTTGGGTCTTGATACATCTTGTTTTGTGTCATAAAATTTTATGGTGTTACGCCCCCAAGACCTCAGGGTTCATGTGATGCGACAGCTAACTTTAGTTACCCTGACTGATACAGAAGCACGGGTCAGTTTGAGGAATTTCTATCTAGATATGTTGGCGAATCACAAAAGCTTTCTTTGACTGGATTTGGGTGTCCCCTTTGCCCTTGAATAAAATCCCTGCAGCCTCCAAGCCTAAAATGGGGTTTGGCTGGCAACTTCTGGCTGACAGTTTGACCCAACATACATTCTCTGCTAGGACATGGACAGGAGTTCCAGTTTGTGAGGAAAGGCAGGTGATGTGAGAAATAACGGGGACTGATTGAGTCCCATGGTTCGGGGTTCAAATTTCAGTTCCGCCGCTGACCGGCTGTGACTTTGGGCCAGTCACTTCACCTTCCAGCCTCACTGTCTTTCTCTAAAATGGGACTAATAATAGCACCTACCTCCTCATAGATTTGATGCAGGGACCAAATACAATAATCCATGCAAAGCGTTTAGCACTGTGCTTTGAGACATTCGTATTTGACAGATGAGGTGATCTGCCATGTCACGCGGTGAGTTATTTACAGAACTTGGGTAGGAAGCCAGCCCCATGTGAACAAAGCTGGTCATGTCTCATGGTTGCCATTCTGCTTCCCGCTTCTCCTTCTCTCTCTGGAGGCCCCCCGACAGCTTGCAGAGCGGCTGTCTGTGGCATGGCACTGGCATTGTGGTAAGGCCATTGTGTGTGGTGACCATTATGTGTCTGAGCCTCGGGCTGTGCTCCCCGGTCAGGTCTCTGGGCCTCTTCTGAGCCCCACGGAAGGGAATGTTGGGAGTTGATAGGGCTTGACTGTCATCGGAGAGAAGACTCTGGAAACAGCTAAGACAGAGACAGTCTTTGAGCTTGTCCCAATGAGGAGCTTTGAAACTGCTCCTCAGACCCATTTAAAACAACAGAAAGACACCATTCAGGCCCAAATCCCTTTGGCAAGAGTGTTTCCCATTAAGGCTTCCTTTGTGTGGGCCACACAATGGACCGTGATAAGCCAGGCTGGCAAAAGGGAGCAGTATTCCTGTGAGGAGGTACAAGACCGTTTTTCTGAGACGGCTTTTGTTGGATGAGCTGTCATTGACATAGGGGGAGGGGACCATGATGAAGAAATGGTTTCTAGAACAGTTATGTGAAGAGAAGATAAAGAGGGAAGCTTCCTGAGTAGCCCACCAGCACGGGGCTCCAAGAAGGATGAGAAGGGTGTTTATGATGTGGCGTAAGAGGGATGAATGAGTGGGGTGGTGAGAAGTGGCTTCTACCCAGGATCTTCTCTCCTGAGAGAGCCTTCTGAGCAAGATTGTCAGCACCTTCAGCATTGCTTCCTCCTACTGGTCGCCATCATCATCGTCATGGGTGCCATTTTTGAAGCATCTGGAATGTGCTGGGACTTCACGTCCACTCTCTTGTGTTGTCACCATCACAGATAGGTGAGGTAGTTCTGTTCATTTCTGGTTTACAGATAAGGAAATCCAAAGGCTCAAAGAAGCTAAGGAAGTGGCCAGCAGTCACGTGGTGCATAGTAAAGAATTTAACGTTGCCCAAAGAGCAGTCTGGTCTTGGCTGTTGGCTTCCGAGGGGTAATTTCTAAGCCCTTGGACTGGCATGACTGGTAGCTTCTTGGTTTGCCTGGGGGCCTTGGGTCACACGTGTGATTTAGGGTGGGGACGAGCCATAGGGGATAGTCTGCCCATCTAATTAGGGTGAGGGCTTCAAGTCGCAATATCAGCTCAACCTCCAGAAGGGCAAATGCCTTCCAATCCGAATCCAACTGTGTTGTCTTTTCAGGTGGGGACAGTGTCTTTTTATTTCCATATCCTTCACGTCCAACGCAGGGATTGGCACATAGTAAATGCTCGAATGTTTCGGGAATAAACGAATTAATGTATTTGTGGTTCAACACATTCGGAGCTAGCTACCTTTTCTGGTGCGTGTGATTGTGAATTAAATTAATGCTTATTGCTCCACATCTTAGAGCCTGTGACCCAGACGTGCCCCAGTGAGAAGCAGCTGAATCACAGATCAACCCCTGCCATGTAGACGCCTGCCCTTGACCTACAACTGGGGGTCACATTGGAAACCACAGTTGCGTCCTCAGTCCCTCGCACCAAGCACAGAACGGCGTTTCTCCCCTGGTCTGCAGACATGTTGGCTTCTGGTCATATCTCAGACTGTTTCTTTCGGGGGTGACTGGCTCCCTCTTTGAGATGCTCCTCCATGTCCCCCGTTCCTCTGTTCAGGAACTCCCTGTATGCCGCATGTCCCGTATTTTGTCAAACCCACTCCAAACTCACCTTCCAAAACTGCGCGATTGAAAGCATCTATCCATTTTTGTGTGGTGTGGGCAGTAACAGGAAAAAAGGAGCTTAATTTACGTCAATGTAGATACGTGCTTCCAGTGGGACTTCTCCATCGCAGAGGGAGAGCATCAGGCAGACCTGTGTCTGCTCAGATGCAGAGGAAGGAGAGCCCCTGGGTGGAGGGACGTAGGATATGCGGACTGCAGGTCATGCCCCCAGAGCCAAACTGTGATTTCAGTTTCTACCTCATCCTGGTGAGCTATTCTTCTTTTGTTTGTTTGTTTTAAGATTTTATTTATTTATTTATTTATTTATTTATTTATTTATTTATTTATTTGAAAGAGAGAGAACACAAGCAGGGGGAGCAGCAGAGGTAGAGGGAGAAGCAGGCTCCCACTGAGCAGGGAGCCCACTCGATCCCAGAACCCTGGGATCATGACCTGAGCTGAAGGCAGACGCTTAACCACCTGAGCCACCCAGGTGCCCTTGGCGTTGAGATCCTAACTTCACAGACATGAACGCTCCCTCCTGTAGACCCAGCCAGTCTCCATGTTACATGTTCTCATAGCACAATCTTTTTTTTTTTAATAATAATTTTTTATTATGTTATGTTAGTCACCATACAGTACATCCTTAGTTTTTAATGTAGTGTTCCGTGATTCATTGTTTGCGTATAACACCCAGTGCTCCATGCAATACGTGCCCTCCTTACTACCCATCCCGGCCTATCCCAATCCCCCACCCCCCTCCCCTCTGAAGCCCTCAGTTTGTTTCCCAGAGTCCACAGTCTCTCATGGTTCATTTCCCCTTCTGTTTACCCCCCCCCCCCCCATAGTACGATCTTGCTTCCGCCTGTGGGACTTGACTCAGCTACAAGTTGACCTGCTCCTCTGCGGGACTGTTTTTTCCTTTCCTTCCTAACTCTGCTGTCATGAGCAAAGGGCATTTGCACACAGGGCGGGGACTGTATTCACTCTCCGCTGAGTCAGTCCCTGCCCCCAGCACAGCGCCGGGCACCCGCTCTGTTAAATATCCCTAGCGTTACAGGTAAGGCTCAGAGGGCCACAGTGACTCTCCCACAAATGCTCAGCCCGGAAGCAGCAGAGCTGGGATGGAAGTCCTCTGGACACTGCTGCCTATGCCCGCCTCTCCCGGTGCCCCCAGCCCCGACTGAAAAGAGTAGGGAGCTCCGAGCAGGTTCCAGAAGACCCTTATTAGGGGCAGCTGCCATCTGACTCAAACCAGGGAGGCAGGAGCTGCAGGGAAAGAACAAAAGCCTAATTATCATCCACCAGGCTTCAGAGGGACACTCTCATTAGCAGGTTATTTCCCAGGGACCAAGAATTTAGACCCCTGCATTGAGGAAAGTGTCACCCGGGAAAATGTTGCTTTATGAACTGTTCCTCTGGCCTTTGGGAGAGTGGAGAGTGGAGGAGAGAGGCTTTAAATGGGGTCAGAAGAGGACATTAAAAATGACATTCTACTGAAATCCAGGCTCTGACTATCATGCCTCCATTTCTAAAGGCAGCAAGTGATGTTTTACTTTTTCTGAAGGCAGGGGGATGCAGTGAAATACACAAGGGCAGAGAGGCCTGGGGCTTGGTCTCAGATGTGCTGCGTAAGAGCTGTGTGACCTAGGGAAAGTTGCTTACCCTCTCTGTGCCTCAGTTTCCTAGTTGGCAATAGGAGGACACTAATATCTACCATTGGTGGCATTGGGGAAAATCTTAGTTCTCATTTAAATTAATGTTTCCATCATTAGAATGAGGCAAACAGCAGGGATCAGAGAAGAGGGGGTAGGAAGAAGGAACATGTGACCTTTCAGGTCCAAGCAAGGGTTCTGTGAGTCCCCATCATGTTTGTTGATTTTCTGTGTGTGTTAACATGTATCAGGATTGATGTTTGGGGTCAACCATTTGACATCAAAGCATGAATAAATTGGGGTCTTGGCCATTAAACACCTCCCCGGATTTTTTAAGGTGAAGAAAATGACATCTCCAGGTTCCTGGTTTGAGATTAGAGATCTCTTCATTGCCTAATCCAGTCACTTATTCAGTGTGGGCAGTGATAGCCGATATTTTGGGGGTATGTACAGTGAACCAGACACTGGGTCAACCTCCAGACATTAATGTGTTATCTCATTTGATCCTCAGTCTGCAAAGGTAAATACTGCCGTTATCCCTATTTCATTAGTGAGGGAACAAGGCTCAGAGAGGTTAGGCAGCGTGTCCAACACCACACAGTTGATAAGTAATGATGCTGGGCTTTGAATTGGGCAGTTTAACTCGACAGCCCATGCTCAGAGTTACCAGGTGACACCACTCCCAGCCGAGCAGACTTCTCCACAGAGAGTCCTGCGATGTCCAAACCCAAAGATATGTGAGACCTTCATCTGTAAAGTGGAATCATGAGAGTTGCTGAGATACATTATTCTTAGTGATTTCAGGGTCTGTACAGAAGTACGTAGATGGCAGGAGGAGTTGAGAATGCAAAATGGAAGTGTCACATAGCAACGTGTGCTCTAAGAATAGAGTATGGTGACGTGCCTGGATGGAGGGACAGAGAGGGCTCTTGGTCACCACAAAACCTGAGCTCAGTCTCTCTGTTAACTTTTGAGAAAATGTTTTAATAAGATAGGTGAGTAAATAGCAAATCACTTCAAAGCAGAACTTTTCTAGACATGGTTATGTGAAGTTTGGTTTTATCGTGATGTTTTTAATCCTGAGTAAAGTTGGTCTCTGGGCTATGGGTCGATGTGAATGGAATGGCCTGATAAGGGTAGAGGATAATTCATGGGCTTCATAGAGCAGTGGTCTTGGCTTGAACTGAACCTTGAAGGAAAAGTAGGAGGGTCTAGTTAGGAGAAAAGGAAGTGGCTGGTACAGGCCCTCGCAATGCAGTCCTAGTATCTACAGAGTGTTTGAACCTCTGGCTACAGTGCACTGGGGATATAATGGGACCCCGAATGTCTTATCCTCTGGAAGGGTGAGGCTGAGGTTTGCACCTGACATCCTCTATATGCCCTGCTATTCCTAAAAATCCTGTCTGGTGACTTTGGTCAATAATGGGGATGTAGTCTACTAGCCCTTCGAGCTGTGGCCTTGCTTCTAGAAATTGCAGCAACCAGAACCCTCCACATACTGTTACTGTCCTGGGGAAGCCTCCAGTAATACAAAGATCATTTGTCAGGTTTTAGAGGCCCTAAGATGTCCCTCGTGCTGTGGAATCAGATGCCCCAACATAAGCAGAGACAGAAAAGCTCTGACCAAGTTTTATTCAACACCAAAATTATAACAACTTTTAAAATCCAGCCCTTACAACACCATGGAACACCCTCCCTCCCTCCCTCCCTCCCTCCCTCCCTCCTCCCTCCCTTCCTTCCTTTTTTGCAGGCTAACTTTTCAAGCTTTTATCTGGTTTATAAAACTCACATTTTATTTTAAAACACTGCACGGCAGAAGAATAACATTTGCACTTCCTTGGCACCAGTGGTTAGATGAGGGAATAAAACGTAAAGACTATTAAGTCAAACACTTCCTTTCCGCGAGGGCAAATCTTACTTGAAGAGTAAAAATAGCGTCAGTACACAATCACAGAATACAAACTGTGAAAGTTTTGTGTCAGAAGAATCCATAATTGGTATAAATCGTTCTAAATAAGAACCCAGACTGAAGGGAGCAAGTTGTCTTGATGTCGCGAAAGCTGCCCCCACCTCCCAAACCAACAGTGACTCATGAGTTCCCAAGGGCGAAGACGGTAAAGAGGGGCCAAATATCATGGCTTATTGGTTGAATGCAATTTAAGCAACTTAAGTCATACTTTGAAGTTTGTTCCAAGCCCAGGAATCAAAACAGAAGAACAAACATCTATTAGTATTTGAAATTTTTCATTGGTATTTATTCTCATTTTAAGCAAATTTCTGATGACACCTTGTCTAGTGGCTTTTTTCCCCCTTCATCCTGTGATTATTTTTGAGATCAGATTGGTTTTTGAAGAAGTGCTGTATCTAAAATGTACAGATCAATGGATTGGGTCCTATATGTTGGTGGGGGATGGGGGAAAGGGATTACTTGTCGCTTCAGAGGACTCTAAAACAATTGCTTTGTGCAGTAGGAGGAACAAAAGAAGTCGGTGCACAGTGCACAGCTGTTCAATTGATTAGGCTTGGCAGAGGTTCAGGGATGCTGGTGAGTTTGAAGTTTTCGGTCTGAGCTCATTTCCAAATTTGTTTTAATGGCAGGTCTCTGGGTGCTTGGCGAGCCCCTCTCTTCTGAATTTGAATTAATATTGTTTCTGTGCCTGCAGCATTGTATTACACTCGGGTGCCCCTTCCCCAGTAGCTGAGAAGGGGAGCAGGTCTGGGTGGGAGTGGGGGCCCAGCTGCAGCAGCTGCAGCAAATTGTCACGTTTTTGTACTCGGGGCTGATGCTCAGTGATGCTGGGTTTGTCCTGAAAGTTAAAGCCTGTAGGGAAACAAACTTTGCCACCCCAAAATGTGTCTCTTTGGCATGTGGATTTTTTTAAAACTGATTATCTTTAAGAAACAGAAGGCTCCAGAAGAGCCTTTGACCATTCGCCTAAATGCCTGAAAGAATTTAGACAGAGGACCGGCTGCAGGAAGGAAGTGATCCCCACAGATAACCAGAGTATAAAGTGAACAAGATATGGTAGACAGGGAGGAAGCTGGCAAAGTGTGTTTTTCCTCTCCGTGTCCCACTGCTTCTGAGGGACCCAGCAAACACTTGTTTATCCTTTACTTCTTCCTGTGAATTTTCTTCCTCCCCCTTTGAAGTCCCAGAGGCCTACCCCCTTCTCCTCAGCGCTCGATAATATATAAGCCTTAACTGCCTGACTGCCCGTGGACCTTCTCTCCTTAGGTAATTAAATTTGATTTTCTCCTCTTCATCTGTCTCCTGTCAGTTGCAGTCTTAGACCAGCCAAAACAACCTTGAAGGGTACAGTAAATTTTTTCCTCCTCAACAGTGGTCTGGTAATTAAGATCCAGGCTGTTGTGTGTGGTTAAGAACACGGGATGCCCAAATCCTGTTCCAGAACACCACACCCCCTGGTGTTCTCCGGGATGCTCTAGAGTCTCCACCCTGCAAATTATAGCTGGACTACTAGTCTTTGAGAGTCCCTCCCCAACAGCACCCCTGCCAGAATCTTGGCTCTGTTGGTTGCTAGAGAATGAAATGCCCATGAGAAGATGGTGGAAGCTAGCAAAGATGACTGGTCTTGCCAGGAAGTAGAAGATCCTGTTCTGACCACCTACCTAGAATCCTGGGGATGGAAGGTGTCATAAGATGGGGGATGTTCAGCATGCAGGGGAGGGAGTTAGGGTTCAAAAGAGAAGAAAGAAGTTTGCTCTCTGTGGCAGAGGCAGTGTCCTGTTGACTAAAATCCCTTTTCTTGGGGCTCCTGAGTGGCTCAGTTGGTTAAGCATCCAACTCTTGATTTCGCCTCAGGTCATGATCTCAGGGTTGTGGGATTGAGCTCCATGTTGGGCTCTGCACTTGGTGGGGAGTCTGCTTGAGGATTCTCTCTCCCTCCCTCCCTCTCCCTCTGTTCCTCCCCCTGCTCACATGCATGTGCGCACTCTCTCAAAAGATAAATATGTAAATCTTTAAAATAAAAAAATAAACAGACTACATTTCCCAGCCTCCCTCAAAGGTGAATGTGCCCACAGGACTGGGTTCTGAGCAAGAGTGAGTGATATGTGTCTTCTCCAGGCCTATCCCCCAAATTCTCATGTGTAATTCTCCAGCCATTCCCTGCCCCCCAGCTGAATTTCACTGTGAAGAATGACCTCGGAATACCATGGTGGAAAAGGCAGCGCTTCCACTGGTCCGTGTCCCTGAGTCATAGTTTGGAATAGAACCTCTCCATGGATTTGGAATCTCCCTGAACTGCTATGTGAGCAAAAATAAGCTTCTACTGAGTTTCAGCTACCAAATACTTTGGATCTATTGGTTATAGCAGCTAGCACTGCCCAAAATAGTACTCAGTACTTGAGGAACTAAGAGAAGGCATTACAGAAGAGGACCTCTTGAATGACACCTGGGAGGACAGACCACTTCTTGTGTAGAGCCCTAAATGCAATTGGTGCTCAATAAATGCAGAGGCTGCCTATAATCGAGAAAGAGTCTCAGGAAAATGAGCTGGAATCCTAAATATGAGGCTAGGATCTGAGGTCTGCATATTAGGGCATAGACAGAATGAATCAGAGAAGGAAGGGGCCTGGAGTATCCTAGGAAACTTCCAGAAGATAGTAACTGCCCCAGAAAGGCACATCACTTTGGAACTTGGACACAAGATGATACCAAGGGGCAAAATAAAGCAAGACAGAAGACCTACATTCTAGCTTTGGCTCCAGGTCTGTCCATGTCTCTGGCTCAAGGAAGTCACATCTCCTCTTTGGAAAGTTTTTGCCTCTTTTGTCCGGCTAGGGGGTTGGACAAAAAGATCATTGTCATGAAGAGGCACTTTGCATGATAGTTAAGAGCCTAAGTTCTGGGGTGAGGTGCCTAGGTTCAAACCCAACCTAAAATGCATTTGCTCTGTGGCTTTTGAGAAAGTTTCTTAGCTCCTCAGTTTTCCTTGTCTTTATTTTTTTTTTTTTTAAGATTTTTTATTTATTTATGTGACAGAGAGACAGCCAGCGAGAGAGGGAACACAGCAGGGGGAGTGGGAGAGGAAGAAGCAGGCTCATAGCGGAGGAGCCTGATGTGGGACTCGATGCAGGTACGCCGGGATCACGCCCTGAGCTGAAGGCAGACGCTTTAATGACTGCGCTACCCAGGCGTCCCTTCAGTTTTCCTTGTCTTTAAAACACAGGATTAGGGGTGCCTGGGTGGCTCAATAGCTAAGCATCTCCCTTGGGCTCAGGGTGTGATCCCGGTGTTCTGGGATCGAGCCCCGCATCAGGCTCCTCTGCTGGGAGCCTGCTTCTTCCTCTCCCACTCTCCTTGCTTATGTTCTCTCTCTCGTTGGCTGTCTCTCTCTCTGTCAAATAAATAAAATCTTTAAATTAATTAATTAATTAATTAATTTAAAATAATAAAACACAGGATTAATAAAAGTGCCCATTTCATGGCCTGGGCTTTGAGATTGAAATGAGATATTACATGTAAAGCACTGAGCACAGTCCCCGACTCACTGTATATGCTTGAGAAATCTCATCTATTGCTAGCATTAATAAATCCCTTATCAGTGGAGGAAGGGAATTCACAAACCACCCCAAAAAAGCCTCCTAGAGCAATTTATTCCTTAGGTCTAGATGGTCTCCTCGCCTTGCCCAGAAAGCCACTGCTCCCCCAGGAGAGCCCTGGAGAGGGACAAGGGGATGGTTGTCTGGGTGCCGTCTTTCTGTGAAGTGGAATCTCAAATCAACCACGTGGAGAAGAGTTCCTGAGCCCTAGGATGGAAGAGAGGGAGAGAGGATTTGCTGCTGAATTCATCCACCTGAAAGCCAGGGAAAGAAAGCAGACATTAAAAATGGAATTCAAATTGCCTTAAAACAAAACCCAGCTCAGTGCCAAGAAGTCTGAGTCCTCTCTGCTTGCTATTTTCTTTCATTTTTCCAAAGACACAAAAGAAAGCTCCAGGGGCCTTTATGCGATGAAGGGCTACCTTTTTTCTCCCCCACACGTCTGGTTATCCAAACCCACTGATATGCGGAGAAAAGAATTTTCTAGGTAATTTTGTATCCCTTCCCCCTTCCCAGCCCAGATGAAGCCCAGTGTTCTGGAGTCATAGTAAAAGATCCCATCACCTTATATTGAATGGCTCTTTCTAACCTTTATTTTCAAGCTGGACATCTACTGTCCATAATTATCACCATGATTGATTTTGTGCCTGATAGAGGCCCATCCCCCATGCTTTACTAACATGACCTAATGTGATTTTAAACCACAGCGGTAAATATTACGGTTTGCGTTTTCACAGAGGAGGAAAACAGGTTCAGGGAAGTAGCAATCAGGAGGTGGGGGCGGGGCCCCAAGCTGATGGGCGGGATGCCAAGGTCACACCCTCTTCACTGCAACGTGTGTCTTTCACCCTTCCGTTCTGAACCTTGGTGGCCCGTTGTCACATGCTGGGGAACTTTGTAAAATAACCAATGTCTGGGCCTCTTTTCAGATGAAAAAAAAATCTGAATTCATGGGGTGAACAGAGGGCTGGTCATCCGGCATTTTAAAAAGCCCATCATGTGATTTTTGTTTTTAACTGGGGTGAACCTCATGAAGCATCAGATCAGCCACCTTAAAGTGTACGATTCAGGGCCATACAGTACATCCACCCCGCTCTCCAGACTCAGAACATTTCTAGCCCCCGCAGAAACCCCTGACTCGACGGCATTCCCCTTTCCTCCTCCCTGTCCCAGGTCCTGGCAACCTACAGTCTGCTTTCTGTCTCTGGGGATTTGCCTATTCTGGACCTTTCATGCAAATAGAATTCTACAGTGTAGGCGGCCCTTTGTGTCTGGCTTCTTTCATTTACCAGCATGTTCTCAGGGTTCATCCATATTGTGATGGTGTTCAGGGCAGGCTGCCCCCCAAAACATGCCACTTTGGCATATTGACTATCTTCAGTTAAAGTCACTTTAGAGGCAGCTGGTATGAGAAGGACGCTCTGACCCTCCCATGTGCCCCCTGAAAGCAGGAGATAAATCTCCCCTGGGAGAGTTCCCCCCCTGCCCCGTACCAGGGGGCAGAGAGATATTTTTTTAAAAGATCTTATTTATTTATTCGACAGAGATAGAGACAGCCAGCAAGAGAGGGAACACAAGCAGGGGGAGTGGGAGAGGAAGAAGCAGGCTCATAGCGGAAGAGCCTGATGTGGGGCTCGATCCCATAACGCCGGGACCACGCCCTGAGCCGAAGGCAGACGCTTAACCGCTGTGCCACCCAGGCGCACCCAGAGAGATATTTTTATCACCAGAGATACAGAGAATTCAAAGCCAAAAAGGCTGTATAAACAATCCTTACTACTCCTTGACCCGCTCACTAGCCCAAGCTCAGACTTCTTTATCTGGTCAATTCCTCACAAATGTATTATTCCTTTGCCTAAAAGCTGCAGGCTCTTGTCACTTCCTTGAGGCTCCTATTTCTATGACTAACCGCATGTAGGAAATTAAAATGTGCTTCCCCCCCTTTCAGTCTGTCTGATGTCAATTTAATTATTAGACCAGCCAAAGAAAAGAGAAGTTTACCTCCCCTCCCCAGGTATCAGAACTTTATTGCTTTCTCTGGCCTCATTGTGCAATAATTATTAAGGATTGCCACTGCCTACAATCCCTTGAACCCTCGCAGACACCATGTGAGGTTTTCTGGGGGCACGTGTGGATTTCTGTTTTGACAGGTGAGAAACTCGGGGGGGCGTGAAGTGCACCAAACTCACGAAGTCTGTCGGCTCTTTTTCCCCCACGTCAGTGGTACTGTCACAACACGACCCTTCCTTGACCAAACCTAGCAAACCATTTTTATATGGGGGGGAGGTGGTCCTCTCCTCTGTTTGTTTTCTCAGTAACACAAAGAGCTCAGACAGCCCCTCCAGGCACCTGGGGGTGCATGTGTTGAGTTTGAGGAAGGAGCTGGATTCTCGGATCCTTTTCTGTCTTGGCAACTACTCTTTACCCCACTGGTGAAGATTAGAAGCCCTTGAGCGTGAATGTCTCATTTATTTCAGGAAACTGAAGCCTTCCCTTCCCTCCTTCCTTTTCTTCCTTCCTTCCTTTCCTCCTTCCTTCTGTCCGTCCTTCCTTTCTTCCATCCGTCCTTCCTTCCCTCCCTCTTTTCTTCCCTCTTTCCTTCCTTCTTTCCTTCCTTCCCTCCCTCCCTTCTTCCTTACCTCCCTCCCTTCTTCCTTCCCTCCCTCTTTCCTCCCTCCCTCCCTCCCTCCTTCTTTCCTCCTTCCTTCCTTCCTTCCACAATAATTAAGTGACTCCTTTTGTGATCTTAGGAATACTACCATCTGGAGATACAGAGCTGAGTAAGACAAATGTGGGGCTTGATTTGGGGGAGTCAACTGTCTAGTCAGGAAAAGCAGAAATCAGGCAAAAAAACACACCAGATTTGTTGCTTGTTTACCCAAGAGATGAATGCCCCAGAGGAGACGCAGGGGCTCTTTGAGAGGCTGTCCCGGGGGGGATGGCCCTGTCTAGGGCGTGGGACCTGTGTGCTCCGGCAGGGAGCTTGTTAACACACAGACTCCGTCCCGAGGTCTGCACTGGGGCGGGGAGTCAGCATTTGTAACAGGCCCACGGGTGCTGCTTTTGCAGCCCCTTGAAGAAGCGATGAGTGAGCTAGGGAGGCTCCCCGTCCGAACGGACACGCTCCTTGTTGCCTTCGCAAGCAAGAGCCGTTCCCCTGCACGCCTTGCGGGCCTGGGCCTCAGCCCGGCAGACGCGGATGGAGAAACGGTCCCTTTGGGGGCGGAGGGGAAATCGACTTTCCATTTTTCACAAATATTTCATAAACTCCTTGGCAGGGGAAGCTCTGGAGTCTGGAAATTTGTAGAGACGGAAGCAGCTGGGCTTTTAGAGAATTTCTGGTCCCTTCCCACGTTGAAAAATTAGAACCGGGGACACCCCCCCGCCATCTCTGGTTATCTGTTAACATTTATTAGGCACCTGCTGTGTGCCATGTGCATCACTTGCCTTAATTGTGCCATGGTCAGAACAGCCCAGAAGGATCGGTTGGAATAGCTACAAGCACTTGCCCGAAGTCAGCCAGCCAGGCGGCCAT
This sequence comes from Ursus arctos, assembly GCF_023065955.2. NCBI lineage: Eukaryota > Metazoa > Chordata > Mammalia > Carnivora > Ursidae > Ursus > Ursus arctos. The sequence continues at coordinate 73,197,918 of NW_026622874.1, read as the reverse complement.
AGAGCCAGGAGGGAACCCGCCTGCCTAACCCCAAAGCTGTCCTCTTGGCGTGGCAGCTGCTGATCTGAATCTTTATTCAGACCTCTGCTTAGTGTTGAGCCTCGGTTCGTCGGAACACCTGGTGCTGGGACAGAGGCAGGCCGAGGCTGCTTTCGTGTCTTGAATTACAAAAACGCGTCTCCGACCCAGTCCTCTGGCTGCAAAACTCTTCTGGTACTATTTACCACACTGACAACTTCATCTGGGATTTTTCGGTAGTGAATTTGAACAACAACAACAACAAAGGCTCAAACCAGCTTCGGCGATGTCACCATGTGCCTCTCTCTCCCTGTCCCTTCTCCTTCTTCCTTGTTTCTACTTGGCTTTGTCCCTCTTGCTGTCGGCAGCCTGAAAACCATGCTAGGAGCTCAACTCTTTCTTTACAGAAATTAGGGACCCTTTTGTTATTTTCCCCCCTTCTCCCAGGCCTGGCATCCTCACGGGCAACTGAGTAAATCGGCTCGTTTATTGGGAGGTCCGTGACAGCAAATGAGACCATTGGCGCCGATTCAAAAAAGATACAACCAATTCCAAGCCTCCCATTGACCCTCCGACAGAGGGTCCTTCATTAAGCAGGTGTTCTCTGGACCAGCCTTGGGCAAAGGGAGCCAGTAATTTAATTAGAATCCCAGCTCTTTGGAGAGTGAAAAGTGATCATTTTTCATCACGGCTTCAAGGACACCCATTTTCCTGGCAGCTCTCCACTTCGCTTCATCGTCAGTGGCCAGAAAATCCTCAGGAGCAGGGGACACGTGATGTCGCAGGAAGGACACAGGGTGTGCAGAGACAGAGCTCCTCCCTCTGAAATGCGCATCTCGGGTCGTTCAGGTAATTACCTTGAACCTGCCTTCCCGCCCATGGAGTCGGAGGAATCATAATTCCTGCCTTGGCTCATTGTTGTGGGGGTTGTGAATAGCGCGTGGTGAGCGTCCCGACGGGTAGCAGGCACCCAGCGAGGGGCAGTCGGCACTGAGGCAACACTCACGTCAGCTGGAAGGGACGCCCGTTCTTTGTAGCTAACATGACTCCGGCTCTCTCTGCGTGCGGCAGGCCCTCCAAACACGTCACGTGTATTAACGGATTCCGAAACTCACAGCCACTCCTTACTATGGTGTGTTATCATCTCCGTTTTACATATGAGGAAACTGAGGCTCAGAAAGGTTGCCCAAAGTCACAGAGCTAGCAATGGGGGAGCCCGTACTTGAACCCCAGAGTCTATGCACTTAAATAGATCACTATAATGACTTACTGCTTAGCCCTGGAGGTATCGCGACCGGAAAAATGGTAATAGGAGCTAATACTCACGGGTTACCTGAGATCAGCCAGGCTCTTTTTTTTTTTTTTAAGATTTTTTTATTTATTTGAGAGAAAGAGAGCGCACGCACGCACAAGTGGGGGGAGTAGCAGAGGGAGAGAATCCTCGAGCAGACTCCCTGCTGAGCATGGAGCTGGACGTGGGGCTTGATCCCATGACCCTGAGACCCTGAGATCACGACCTGAGCCAAAATCAAGAGTCAGATGCCCAAAGGATGGCCTCACCCAGGCAGCCCAGCCAGGCTTTTTACACGCACCTTCTCCTTATAATAACCCCGTAAACTAAGTCCTCTCATTACGGCCATTTCACAGATGAAGAAACTGAGGTGGGGAAGCTAAATAGCCTGACCCAGGTTACACAGCTGTTAATTTCTTTGAGAATACCGTGTCTCACTGACTGTACAGAATGTTCTCAACCTCTCTGTTCCTTGGAGTCCTAGACAGGCTCAGTTCCATTGGTGCTTCCTCTGGCCCAGTGCAGGAGCTATGGGCCAGAGGAAGACCAGCTCAGTGACCTCCCAAGAGCCCCAGGTCAGGGTCAGGGTGGGCAGCTGCCCAGCACTCAGTGTCTAAACAGACCCAGAGAACTGACAGTGAGGGAAGCTGCTCAGAGGTCATTGCCTTGAGAACCTGCCGTCCAACACAACCAGCACTGAGGCCCCCTTTCAGGCTCCCTTCTCTTAGAAACAAGGCTCTAATAGTCTCTAATAAGGATGCTCAAAAAAAAGAGTCTAAAATATGGGAAAAGATTAAAGTCACAATATAATAACTGTGACATTTTTTTATAACAGTGAAACATAATGCGAAAACAACTTCAATGTCTGGCAATAAGGATTGTTGAAATAAATTATGGTGGTATATGGAAACAATGCAAATATTTATCGACAAATAAATGGATAAAGAAAATGTGTATATGGAGAGATAGATACATAGATATACATAGACACACAATGGAATACTATTTATCCTTTAAAAGGAAGGAAATGTTGCCACTTGCAACAACATGGATGAACCTAGGGGACATATTCTAAGTGAAATAAGCCAGACGTGGAAGGACAAATACTGCATGATCCCACTTACATCAGGGGCCTCAAACGGACTCATAGAAGCAGACAGTACGCTGCTGGCTTCCAGAAGTGGAGGTTAGAGGAAGCAGAGGGCTGTTGCTCTGTTGCTCATTGGGTATGAAATTTCGGTTAAGCCAGATGAACGTTCCAGAGATCTGCCGTGCAACACGGTACCTGCAGTTGGCAACACTTAAAAATATGTAACAGGGTAGATCTCAAGTTAAGTGTTCTTGCCCCAAAAACAAAACAAAGGGCCAAAAGGTGACTCTGGAAGGTGCTGGATATGCCCGTGACCTTGATGGTGGTGATGGCATCACGGGTGTTTGCTTGTGTCCAGACTCATCTCATTGTACACGCTAACTGTGTGCCATTCTGTGTACATCAGCTGTGCCTCCGAGAGGCCATTTTTGAAAACGGTAGTGCGTCCACACAATAGAACAGTGTATAGCTAGTCTCCAGAACATTTATGAAGAGTTTGCATAGTGTGGGAAATGCATGGGATACCAAGTTAAATGAAAAAAAAAAATCAGAACTTCAGTAGAGGTCGTAGTCATTGCCCTGGGGAGGGGGCTCAATTGGCTCTTCTGCTTCCTGATGATTTTCCCATATTGTCCAGTGTCCAATCACGACTTCTGCCCCCTTTAGTGTGGCCCGAGGCTGTTCATGAGTTTCCACTCCACTGCCAGTACTGTGGCCCAGGTCCCCTTCATTTTTCACCAGGACGGTGGCAGCAGCCCCCCAGCTGGTTGCCCAGAGGTGGGGTCTGCCCCCCACAGTCACATCTCACAGCGCAGCCACGGTCATCTTTGTGACCCATGCACCTGACCACACTGTACCCTCACTGAGGCCCTCTGAGGGCTCCCCACTGCCCTCAGGGTCGAGTCTGAGCTCCTCAACATGGCACCCTACCTCCCTCTCCAGCCCGAGCTCATTTTTCAACATTTTCCATCTCTCAGTCCGCATGCCAGCCATCCTTCTGACCTTGCGAGCTCCTTCCAGCCCTGGGACCTAGTCACATGGCATTCCTCCCACCTGGCTTGCCCGCCCTTCCCTTGGCAAACTTCTGCTTGTCCTTCTTGTCAGCTTAGCTGTCACTCCTTCTCAGTGGCCTTCCCTGGCCCCTGAGACTGGGTCAGCACCCCTCCTCCTCGGGCTTTCCCTGCGCAGTTTGTACATGGTGGGAATTATCTGCTCTCCCAGCAGAGGGCGAGCTCCATAGGGCAGGGGCGATGTCTTTTTTATGCTCCAGCCCCAACCCCGGTGCACTCAGTAGGTGCTCAGTTTTGCGGAACTGATGCATCAGACAAATCAGATAGGAGGCTGCTTTGGGGATCTAAGTTACCCAGTTATTTGAAGGGAAGTCAGCATTTAGGGGAAGCTTAGATGATCCCTACCTGTTGTATAAAAGGACCCTTTCCCCTGAAATACAACTTTATTTTCCTCTGGGCTGGAAGAAGTCAGCCACCTTCATACTCCCAAATGCATAAAAACCACCAGGTGGTCAAAGAAACATTTTAAAAATACAGATGCCCAGGAACCACGCACAGGGTCTTTAATTCAGCGAGCCTGGGGTGAGGCCCACGAATCTGCATCTGTAGGGACTACACAGCGAACTACTACACGCACCCAGCCCGGGGTGTTGTTGAAATATATAAAGGCCGAGTCTCGTGCTCAGCCCAAAGTAGAGGCTTTAAACATGTGAAGTCCACTCTCCCCTGCCAGCCGGGACTAGGACCTTGGGCTCCTAAATCCTTTTTTCCCAGGGTCCCGCATTTTCTACCTATTGAGGGACCCGCTTGCGGTAGCCCCCAGAGCTGCAGACCCATGCTTGCTCGAGCCCCCTCCAGAACAGAAATGCCTACCAAGCCCATCAGACAGCAGAACGAGATGATCCTTCCTGCTTATTAACGATATTATAGAGGCAGCTGGCCGAACACGTTGGTATGACAGGTCTATTTTCATATGGAAAAGAAAATTATAGAGAGGCATAAACATTTGCTAACTAGAGAGATGTTATTATAGCTTGCAAATTGCATTCAGATGTTCAGTAATACTGGAGTTAATGGGTTTCTGAGGGTTCTTCAGCAAGCGAGCCCATCTAAGAAAAAACCTTTCTTTTCTCGGTTTTTATTAAAAGAGTGTTGCCCTAGCCTCCCCATCCAGCAAGAGAGTTACTGGCTGTGAGTGGGGATCCTGAGTCAGCTGGGGTCTGGGGGCCAGGAGAGGACAAGTCTCCCTCTGCTTCAGTTAAGTGTGGCGCCGTCACGGAAGGCTCCCCTGCACCCGCACCCCACACCCCTGCGGGGAAATTAACAGAAGAGAATCACTGAGCACGTACAGGGTGCCAAGCCCTGGGCCGATGGCACCACACTCACATCTCATTTCATCCTCAGTGGCATGGCATCTTCTTATCAATAAGGAAACCAAGGCACAGAAAGTCCAAGGGTCTTGTTTAAAATCTAACAGCCAATAAGCGCGAGAGGTAGCGTTGTAACGCAGACCATCCACCCTCAGAGCCTAGACTCCCAAACACCGAACTCTAGATGTGGGGCTTAAACAGTCCTCCCAGACAGCCATGGTGGTACCCATTCTACAGACGTGTCTCCCAAGGCTAACAAGGTCATCTGTCCAAGAGGCAGAGCCAGGATTTGAGCCAGATATGTGTGACTTCCCCAGCCAGTCAGTCAGCAGATACCATTTGAAATCCTTCTTTATGCGAGACACACAGCTGGGACTACAGCAGACACCACCTCGGCCCCCAGATTTTATACTCTGCTCTGCTCTGGGACTCCATCTGGCACAGCACGCCCTTGGGAAAATTGTGGAAGGTGTTGCCCATTGTGATCATTGTTCTGTCTCTCCCCTCACTCTGCTTACCTTGACCCACATTTCTTGGCCACCACGATGCCTTGCCCCAGGCCTCACCCAGAATCTGGCCCAGACAGTCGTCCCCACTCTGCCTTCTGAACCATATTCCAGGACATGAATCCACAAAATCTAGTGATGGTCAGCTAGCCCGCCCTCGTTGTGGAAGCCACTGAACTTTAGAACCAGAAGATCGTGGGACATTCTGTCCACTCCACATTTGCAGATGGGGAGACTGAGCCCAAGGTCATGAGTCTACAAGCCAAGGACCATCAGGGATTACCGGCAGCCACTGGAAGCCAGGAGAGAAGCAGGGAATGGATTTCCCCTGAGAATCTCCAGAATGAACCATGCCTGCCAACACCTTCCTGTTGGACTTCTGGCCACCAGAATCATGAGAGAACGGATTTGTATTGTTTGAAGACACCCAGTTGGTGGGTTTTTGTTACAGCAGCCCTGGGAAACTAATACACCTGCCTTGTTCCAAAAGGTCTTCGTAGGGTTCACTTAACACAAGATAAAACAAGTTTAAGGAAAAGGCCATGTGAACTTGTGGAACAGTTGGAGAGCCAGCTACGTAGACAAAATGGAAACTGCTAGAAACAGACAACACAGCTGGACACTGAGCTTCCTAGTAGCTAGTGAGAAAAGAGAACCTTAACATTTCCCATGATCCCCTGTATCTACAAGCACCAAACACAGTCACACAGATTGAGTGCTAAGACTGGAGGGGAGTAAAGCCTTCCTTAAAGAAAGGGTCCGTTGTGATTTCTCGAACAACATTCTTTTTTTTCAAAAGATTTATTTATTTATATGAGAGAGAGAGAGAGCACTAGCAAGAGGGGCAGAGGGAGAGAGAGAATCCCAGGTAGGCTCCACACCCAGCACAGAGTCTGATGTGGGGCTTGATCTCACGACCCTGAGATGGCGACCTGAGCCAAAGCCAGGGGTCGGAAGCTTAACCGACTGTGCCATCCAGGCACCCCTCAAACAACATTCTTAATAAAAGTGCCTAGTAAATATTTGTTGGAAGAAACAAGACTGTTTCCCAGAAGGCCAGCTGTTCCAGGAAGTAGACAAAACCCTTGGGTTTCAAGCATATAATAAGAGGGGAGAGAAACTGACTAGTGTAAGGCAGAGATGTATGTTTAAAATACATGCTATTAAAATATTAAGCAGACCTCCTAGGGACCCACTGCCTGCCGTTTCCTCCCTCAGACCTGAGCATGAACATTGTGGGGGGTGCTTGCACGCTCTTCCCCAGAGGCAGCACCCCAAAAGCCAGCCCGTCTCAATCTGCCCTCGGCAGCTCAGTGGGAATGCTGAGCCTCGGGCTTAGCCAGGAGTCTGCCCTCCCAGAGGCCACTTGCTCCCTCTTCCGAGAGGGCCCGTGCATCTAAATTCATTCATTTCTTAATGGAAAAGCCCCATCAGATGCAGGCTTTGCTTTGGGTGCTGGGGGTTCAGTGATGACAAGAGGAGGGTGGGTGCGGTGGTAAACAGTGTCCGCTGTGCAGAGCCTCGACACCAACAGATGCTCAGAGAATGTCACCGGCTTTGTCCTCCTCCATTCTCCCCGAAACAAACCTGGGGACACACCAGGCCTGCCATATGGTGGTCACGACCAGGGAGCATTGTAAAAGGCACGTCAGTCTGCTCCACACTTTCAGTGGGTGAATACCGGGTCACTTTTTTTTTTTTTTTTTTTTGGAAATCTCAGCCCCCAGCAAGTGTTCAGTCAGTGTTGAAGGGAATGAATGAACAAATGAATATAAGAAATCCGTGCTTATTTTTTAAATGAATTCCTTATTCCAAAACCAAAATTTTAATTGACAAAAGCAACACACACACAGGGCACCTGGGTGGCTCGGCCGTTGAAGCGTCTGGCTTCGACTTAGGTCATGATCCTGGGGTCCTGGGGTCGAGCCCTGTGTCAGGCTCCCTGCTCAGTGGGGAGTCTGCTTGTCCCTCTTCCTCTGCCCACCACTGCCCCTGCTTGTGTGTTCTCTCTCTCTCTGTCAAATAAATAAATAAAATCTTTAAGAAAAAAAAAAAACAACACATGCACATAGTAAAAAATCAAACATGCACCATGAAAATGAAGTATTAATTCCATCTCTGACCCCCTCCCCCAGTTCTTCTAGAAGTAATCATTATGAAAAGTGTGTGTGTGTGTGTGTGTGTGTGTGTGTGTAGCCTTCCCGAGACACTTCCAGGCTATATATATCCATGTGTTCGTCACTAGAAGTATAGTTGAAGCATTGTGTGGCACCTGGTTTTTAATTCACTGAAAGACTATGTCATCAATATTACTCTTCTTTTGGGCTACTTTCCTCCTTCCCAAATGCCATATAGCATGTGGTGTTGTGAGGACGGGCTATTTAGCCAATCCCCTCTTGTTGGATGCTGAGGTTGCTTCCGGTCTGTGCTGTCAGAAGTAATGAGCATCTTCACAGGTACGAGGACATCTGTAGGAAAACATCTTGATACTGGGATGCCACAGTAGCAAAGGATAGATACTCTTTTTTCCTTTCCATGGTAACAGGTATTACTAAGTAGCTCTCCAGAATATCTGCTTATTTCACACTCCTTCCGACCGCATGCGAAATGCCTCTTTCCCACACCCTGGGACACGGCACGTGACTGTCATGTTCAATCCCTGCCATTCTGCCTCTCTCGTGACTTGACAGTTACTCATCTCGCCCTCGTATAAATCCTTCCAAACAGAAAGACTCTCTAAATTGTATTAATGAAATTAAACACTCATCATTAAGGGCCAGGTTCAGGATAAATTGGATTCTCATTGGGTTCCACCTCAGCTGTTCCCTTTTTCACTGATCTGGGCTGCCCTCTCTTGATGGGGGCTTAGTGAGTCCTGCTCCGATTGGAGGCCTGGGTGTTATTTGCACAGCATAAGGCGCAGAAGAAACAAGGCCAAGGGCTTGGCATCACCATTAATTAGCTTGTTCCAACACGGAGCTCTGTTTGCTCATCCAGGAGTGAATTATATTTTACACTCTCGTATTTTCCCCTAAGAGGCTTTGGAAGGAACGACTCGCATGTCCTGGTGAGGGGTGAAGATGGAAAGTGTCTGGAAAGATTATTTTATCAGAGTCGAGCCAGTTCCCGGGGCCACACTGTGTGCGATTCAGAGATGCCTGAGGTATGCGCTGCTGGGAAAGCCAGCTGTCCACGCCTTGCGTCTCAAGTTAGGTCATTTCAGTTCAACCCACTTCAGTAGAAATGTGTGTTGCCCTCTGTTATGTGTTAGGCTCTGTGATACGTCCTCAGAATCCAGAGGAAGCTTAAACAGACATGTGCAATCCCCAGGTCAGGGACTATGTGTCATTTAGCTGGGTTTGAGGGACACCATTAACTGTCTAAAATCACATGCATGACTGTGAGCATGCGTGTGCACGTGTGTGTGTGTGTGTGTTTGGGTGTGATTATATGTACTTTATGAGAAGACCCATAGAATTTGCCAAAGACCCGCCTCAAAAAACCCAGAAAATTTAAGCATTTATGGATCCAGGAGTGACGGTGTATCTACCCTTACCTCGAGGGACTTTTGGAGCCATTTCCAGATTTTCTATCATCTCATCCCGCTCAGCGTTCTTGCTTTTCTCCAACCACAGTAGCTCCCACTCTGACATGCCTCTGTGCCTCCTGCTTCACCATCGGAAGCAGACTCTTCCAGTCCTTAGGTAAACTAACGGTTTTGCCTTAATTACGCAGAACGACGCGGTGGTTGGTGCTTCCAGGGAGTGCCCCAGTCTGGGGGCAAAGGAATCAAACCATGAAAAGGTCAGAAGTAAAGACTGACTTGCATAGTCTGGTGCTCACTCAGAGACTTTCCTTCATTCCCCGACTCTTCCTTCGCCCCCTCGGTGTTCAACACACGCTCTCATTTACACACACACCACCACTCACTCCTGGTCTTGCTCGCTCACCATTAGGGCAACGCACTCTCACTCGTGCACTATCACGCCTACTTCCTCTCTCGCGGACTCATCCAGCCATTCATTCATTCATCCTTCCAATCCTTACGGAGGACAAATCCTGTGTCTGGCAACGTTGGGATCGTAGAGACAAAAGGCCCACGTCCCTCGCCTACAGGAGTTTGTAGCCTAGAGGGGAATCTGATGCTCAGACGGAGAGCTGTCAGATGCTGTCTCGTGTGCCAAGGGAAAATGCTGTACAAAGGCTCCGTGCAAATTGCTGATGAGGTTCCAAGGACAGGACAGCTGACTTATCGTTGGGAGGAATGGAGAATGTTTCACAAGCTGGGTTTTGAGGGATGACTAAGAGTTTTCCAAGAATAGGGGACAGGCATTCCAGATGGAGCAGCGTGTACAAAAGTCTAGAGGTGGGGACACACTGGATCATGGTTTGCACTGAAGAGAAGAGCATATTCTTTCTCTGGTCATAACCTGGGCGTGTGGCTGCCTTGAGGGCAAGTGCTCAGCTCATGAGCCGACCAGAAATTCTACAGCTGGAACCAGGATGTTTACTTCCCTCAACATTATGTTGATTGGTCTCTAGATGCTACTTTTACTTGATGAACTCACTCCAGAAACACATTTGGCCTTCGGCGGTGACAAAAGCCCTGCCCGCAAGTGACTGATTTACTGTGAATGAAATAATCTCTTTCCATCCTGAGGATTCATTTATGGAACTCCGGCTATGATGGAGTGCCTGACCTTCTAGCTTTTTCCATGGCCCTTCCTTCCCATGACTCCTGCTGCACAGAGGTGGGACAAAGAAAGGCTCACAAACAGAAATTAAATTTAGAAGAGACGGAACAAAAGCTGCTTTGCAAACATGGGGAACAAAAAAATGTAGGATTCAGTACATTGGCAGTGACTCATCTCACCTTCTTTTGAAAGTGTGGCCAGGAGGAAGGCCTCGCCTAGAGACACTTCAGGTGACTCAGATGCAGGGAAATGTTTAGCTGGAGGGACAGTAGTGACGTACTGAGTAAGCTCACGGACTCTCGAGTCACAGAGAAGCAGATTTCAAACCTTGGTTCCCCCACCTAGAATCTGTATGTGCCAAGCAGGACTCATTGGATTCAAGTGGCAGAAAACCCAACTGGAGCTGACAGGGTGGGGAGGAAAAGGGTCTCCTCTCCATTCCCCAAGGCACCATGCTCTTTGGTGTCTCCAGGATTTTCAGATACTATTACTTATTCTCTGGATGGCCCCCATTTTCCCAGCCCGCCACTGGGATCACTCTTACTTATCTAGATGGTAGCTCAGATACCACTTCCTCCGGCGGGCTGTCATCACTGCTGTGGTAGGCAATCCGGACTCACCTCCCGCCACTAGGAATGTCAGTGGCTGACGACTCCACCCACATCTCTCTCCAGGAAATGCCTTCAACCAAAGGGAACTGCCCCACTCAACGTCACTCCACCTTTCTGGGGCCAGTCCATATCCACTGTTCGCATGGCTGTACAGCACCCCAACCCCTTCATTTCAAGGATGTGCAACTCTTGGGGCCATCCCAGCTTTAGAGTTTCGTTGTTGCTAATGCATCGTAGTTCACCTCCTTTGACTTACTCCATTTCCCTCACTCCCCAACAAGCGCTGATCCCAAGGGCATTCCTTGATAAATTCCCTGCATGAAAATCTCCACTTTTGGGTCTGCCTCTTAGAGAACATGGTGGAACACCAAAACCTTCCTCAACATCCTGTAAAACTAGGTCACATGACAGGTTGAGGCAACTTTTAGCTGCACGTTGCCAAAATCTTCACTCAAAATTGCTGAAGCATTTGGACATTCATCATCTCTCATGGAGAATCCAGAAGTAATACAGGCTTCACGGTGGGCCAGTACATCAGCTCAGTGACCTTCTCAGAGACCCAGATGCTTCTCTGATCTTCAGCACTGGCTTCAAACTCAGGCTGTCACAAGGTATCTGCAGAAGCTCCAAGCATCATATCCAGACATGACAATGCTCAGAAGCAAAAGAAAGACCACCTCTTCTTTGAAAAAAGAATAGAGTTTTCCCAGAGTGCCCTCAGTCAGCCCTCCCATCCTCATTGGCCAGAGTTGGGTCACGTGTCCACTCCTGAACCAATCACTGGCAAGGAGAATCACGGTGCGCGGGGCTGAGGTCTCTTCCCCATGAGTCCCTTGGCTATAGATAGGGGAGGCATAGATACCTGGGGAATAGTGAGATTCTGTTGCAAAAGAAGACGGGGAATGGATGGCAGGTAGACCAACAAGAAGAGCATCCTCCCCTGCATCCCATGGCAGGCTGTACCTCTTCCTTAGAGCACTCACCATAACGCGGTGAAGAAACCTGCTTATTTCACCTTAGTACTCCCTCTGAGGTCGAGCTCTGCATGAACGCGCAGGTCACCTACCTGTGCCAGGCACTGGAAGATCCAGTGGTGAATCAAACAAAGCCCCTGCCATTTAAAATTTAAAGAGAGACAGAAATAGACAAATTGATGTATAGTGTAACATCGATGCTATGCACTATGAAGAGAGTAGTAAAACCTCCAAAAAGGTAATGGGGTGTGATTCGGCTTCTTCTCTAGAAGGTCCAGTCCGGGAAGCCTTCTCTGATCAGGTTACATTTGAACACAGACCTGGACGAGGCAAAGGCGGGAGCCATGCGCTACGCTGTCTAAATGAAGCGCTTTCCACCATTAGCCTAGAGCAGGTGCAGAAGTCCAGAGCGTGAGTGTCTTGTTCAAGGAGAAATGAGGGGTCGGAGTAACTCCTAGGGAATGAGCAGGGACTGGATCAGCGCTGCCAAACAGAAACAAAATATGCTCACGAACACAATTTTGAATTTTCCAGAAGCCACATTTTTTTTAAAGGGGGAGATTGATCTTCCTCTGTTTTATTTAAGCCCATAGAGTCAAAATATTTCTATTTCAACAGTAATAATGTTTCAAAGTGTTAATGAGCAATTTCATTTTTTTTTTTTCATTTTCTCTCCCAATCCTTCAAAAACGGTGTATCTGAACACAGACTAGCCGTATGGTGAGTGCGCCGTTGTCCCGTGTGGACAGCGCAGGCTGAGATCGTGGAGAACCTTACGTGCTGTGTTTCTTCTCTGGGTTTTATTCTTAACAAGGGGCAGCCTCCGGAGGGACTTGAGCAGTGTGGTTTGATTTATTTGTTTTAAAAGCATCGCTGTGGCTTTAGCAGAGTTTTCTCCTAGAAGGCTCTTGAAGAGGCACTTGAGTGACAAGAAGCCACGGGGAACAGCCCCGGGGCCCCGCACGCAGAAGTGGCTGGACTCACAGCTGGCACGAGTTCCCCCAGATCCGTTCCCTCCATCTGCACTGGGGGGGCTGGCCTCGTGCAGATGGGATTTCCATGAGGGAGGCCGGCCTACCCCGTCATTCGCTCAGCTGTCTTTCAGAGTCCTCATTTACTTATCCATAAAGGAAATCACAAATGGTAATTACTACAATTTGCAGAAAGTATAGAAAACCCAACCAGATTCAGTGATGGTGGTGTCCGCCCTGTGTCTTCTAGCCCCGGGGTTCTCAGGCATTTTTAGCTTAGGGACCTTGTCCTCCAATGAAATCGCCGACCCAAGTCCAAATGGGGCACTCCGCAATCTGCAGGTGGGTTAGGGTCAGTCTGTGCCACTGTCCTGATGTTGCCCAAGCGAGAAATGTGCACCCATGCAGATAAAGCCAAGTCCCATAGGCTCACTTGCCCTGTGCCCATGGAAGTTCTATTCAAAGATGTTTACACGTTGACCTTCTTTTTATCATAAATAAGACATGAGTCACCTTCATAAATAAACCATGAGACCCAGACTTGAAATGGCCCCACGCGACAGTTTATGCCATCCGCCGATGCTGGGCAGGGGAGCCAGCCTTCACTCTGGTGGGAACTTTCTTCATTTCTAGCAATTTCCATGTTTCTAAGTGAACTGTTCATAAAACAGAAAAGGACGGATCCAAGCGGTATTGAGCCAGCCCCGACTGGCCACGTTCTCCTATGCTCTCCTTCACCGCAGGCAGCTGTGAGGGCCACAGTTTCAAAACCATCCTACAGTCACGGCCCCCTGCCTCCAAAACTCCAAGCCTTCACATGCTGTCTCCCAGTTTTTAAACAGTTTTTTCCAAGTCTGATTTACCTACCGTAAAATGAACGTGCTTCCAGTGCACGAGTCAGTGATTTCTAGTGTATCTATGGAGTCGTGCAGCCATCACCACAACCTACTTCTAGAACATTCCCGGTCCCCCAGAGAGAAACACCATCACCATTTCAGTCCCTTCCCTTGGCCTCCCCCGGCTTCAGGCAATCACTGAGCTGCTTCCTTAGCTTTGCCTTTCCTGGACATTTCCTGTCGATGGACTCATCCCCTGTGCAACACCATCCATGTGCACCACAGGCAACTGGGGAAAAAAAGAAGAGCTGGAAGTAGAAGAGAATCGATTGGTACCAAACTGAGCACTTCTCTTTGAAGCATTCGAAAGGATTGCAAGACAAGAGAAAAGAGAGCAATGTTCTCGGTCTGTGATTCTCTTATTGAATGCTTACCTGCATACGTGCCTTCTTCGGGCGTGCTCAGATCAGCCCTGTGTAGCAGGTGTTTGCCTTGTCCCTGGCAGGGGCTTGAGAGCATGTCCCTGGAATTAGAGACTTGTACTTAGAAAACTTGGTTCTTAACTTTATTTTTTTAATGATTTTGTTTATTGATGAGAGAGAGTGAGTGGGGGAGGAGCAGAGAGAGGGAGGGAGAAACAGACTCCCCACTGAGCAGGGAGCCTGATGTGGGGCTCGATCCCAAGACAGTGAGATCATGACTGGAGCCAAACGCAGACGCTTCACCAACTGAGCCATCCAGGCGCCCCGGTTCTTAACGTTAAATCTTAGTTTGAAGCACAGTTGTTTCATATTTGTGCACAAGACCTTGGCCTGGTACAGGGTCATGAAACAGAAAACCCCTCCTCCTCCTTCCCACACCTGCCCCCAGCTCCCCAAGCCCTGGATCGTACTAGAACTCCACTCTGCCGCAGGATACACAGGCTAGCCCATTCATCCATGGAGGAACATCTTGAAACTGGACCAGTGCTTTTATACTTCTTCTGAATTCTAAACATGCCCACCTTAATTGTTCCTCAATTAAAATCTTGCAGTGGGTCCTCGTGGTGCTCTGGGTAAAGTCCCCACTCCAGCCGTCTGGAGTTATTTGGTGTTTCCTGAACGGACCCTGGTACTTCACACCACAGACATTTTGCATACGCTGTTCTCTCTATCAGGAACACACTTGTCCTTATGCTTCCCAACCTCGAGTCCACGCCTCCCTGACACTTGCCTAAGCCTCTCCTCCTTCCAGGTTACCTGGGTTACCCACCCCTGCCCTGTGCCCTAAGGACAAGGGCCCTCTCTTCTCTCTGCCTCCGGGGACTTGCCCAGACCTGGGTTTCCATCCATTGCATCAATGACCTTGAAAAGAACCTTTTCAGAATCAACTGTTCTTAAGTTGGAGAGACAAATGTAAATGCTGCGTCATTTGTAAACATCTCAGATCCCTTTGCCGCTGATATCTTGGTGGTGTTTGTTAATTTTGTCTCAAGTTCCTTTTGAAACTGCCTCCAACCTTGACAACATCTCCAGCAAGGTGATCTCGCAAGCGCGCTCGCAGAACACACACCTAAATTCAGCAGCTCAGACAAAGTCTCCTGTCACCTCCTGTTTCTCTCTTCCCTCTAATTCATGGTTATCACTAGCAGAAATAGCAAACGTTCCATCCTAAGGCTTTGTTCTCTCCAACCCGAGCATTCAGCAGCAAGTCTGGAGCGGGAGAGGAGTCGAGAATGCTTCATGGCGGGGAGAGGGGCCGCCCAGCAGAGCAGAGAGCCCAGGTCTGGACGCCAAACACTCCCCTTGTCCACTGAACCCATCCCCTCCTGCCTGCTCAAGGGCACTATTCTTGCAAGTGCCCCACTTTTTTTTTTTTTTTTTTTTTGCCTTGCATCATAAATTGTCCCCCTAGGCTGTGTCATTCTCATCCGAGTGCAAACATGCTGCCCATGTCGTCTGGAGAAAAATCATCCCTAGTCTGTCCGGCCACTGGCCCTTTTGCTTTTCCTGCAAACACATCAAAAGAATGGCCTCTGCTTTTGTTCTTCCAGTTCTCTCCTGCTTTCTCCCCAGTTCCCCAATAAGCCCCACCTGCCAAGGTCATGGTGACACTTAACATGCTCAAACCAAGGAAAATGCTCGGTCCCCGTCTAACCCGATTGCGCAGCGGCGTTTGACGCAGTGAATCTCCCCCTTCTCGAAACACCTTTTTCACTTGGCCTCCATGGCCCCATTCTTGGTTATCATACCACCGGCTAACCATGGGTGCCTGTGCTGTCTTTGCCAGCTGCCACCTTCTGTCCTCTAAGGCTGAAATGCTCCAGGGTGACCACGCCAGCCCCGTCCCCTTCCCGGATCCAGTTGCCTCAAAATGTCTCCTCTTGGGAGGCCAATGAGCATCTTTCACTTAACAGGTATAAAAGCGAACTCTTGACACACACACACACACACACACACACACACGCTCAGAAATATGCTGTGGCCAGTGTCTCCTCATCATCTTAGTGAAGGGCAGGCAACGCATCGTTCAAACAAAGACTGCTGGTGTCATTCTTGACCCCTCCCTTTCTCTCACAACACACGGTCAGGAGAGCAAGCAGGGCTTTGCTCATCACATGTGCAAAATAGGCCAGATCTCGGCTGCCACACTCACCCAGCCAAGCCCTGGTGGGGCTGGCTGCTCGCCACTGCTGCCGTCACTGCCCGGCTTCTGGGACAGGGTTAGCGTTGAGTGATGCAGGGGACAGAAATACCTCCCGGGGAAAAGGAGGTTGGCATATCTGGAGCAGGGCTTCAAGGCTCTGGCAAGGAGAGCAGAAAGGACATCTGGCTCCTCCCTCTGGGACAAGGCGGCCGCCCACAGCTATTTGTCCAGTTGGGAGAGTCATTACTTCATGACTTATGAGGGTGGCCTCCAGTGAGGGGCCTGGTGTGAGGGCAGGGGGTCCCCAGTGGGGCTGAGGAATGAGCACTGGACTTGGAGCCATGGGCTAAGTCACTTTCCTGGGCATCTCAGTTGTGTCACTAGGTAGTGGGTAAGTTTCTTCCCCTCTGAGATGCTGTTTCCTCATCTATAAAATGAGATCACACTTCGCAAGGCTGTTGGGAAGATCGATGAGAATAGGGTCATCGACGTGAGGGTGCGTAGTGTTGCTGGCTACTGGCACGGTGTAGGTATGCTTCCCTTCAGCGTCTCCTTTCCGTACCTACAGAGGGGGGAGCACTGCGTCTATTGTCCTAGAGGTTGCCGGGAAGGTGTATGAAAGAGCTTTATGAGGATATAAGGTGTTATTGTTCTTATCCTTCTATCGTCTCGGGTGCTCTGGGCTGCAAACAACAATCTTTGTTCACAGGTCTAGCATAATGTACATCGCTCTCTATGAAACTCAATTGCGTGTATTCCTCAGTAGCAAGACTGTAAACCCCATGGCGGGCAGCAGCCTGTCTGTTCGTCCATTATCATCCCAATCCCTGTCACTCAATACGCAATTGGGAAAGGGAGGGCTCTCTGGTGTCTTGAAGCTTTCTTTTTCCTTCCCCTTTACATGGTCAGTGTCACGAGGAGCCCCCCACTGTTGTCTTGCCCTCCAGGAGCCCCCAGGCTAGCACGGGAGACAAATGTATGGAGGACCCGCTGTAGGTACGGGTCTGTGGGTATGACTGTGCTCCGTCTAATGAAAGCCCCTGGGCTGCGCTTTGGGAGACGCCTTCTCCCCCTCTCTACAACTGCCTGATTGGGAGGGGTGGGTAGGGGGAGCTCACACGCAACATCCAGCCAATCAATTTTCCTCCAACCCTGGTAATTGGTGTAAGGATGGTCATGTGACCCACGTCAGACCAATGAGGTGCAGTCTTGAGATTTTTAACTTCATCTGTTGGGTAAGGGAAGCTCTTTCCATTGCGGCTGGAAGGGAGTGGGGAAAAGGGAAGAGGAACTCCAAAGAACTCTGGATGGCATCGCTTTGGTCCCCAGATCCAGCCATGTCTGAAGTCCCCAGACTGTTTGTTCACTTAGAGAAGCCAATGAATTCAAACTGCCTTTCTTTGCTGAAACTGTTTGGAGGAGGGTTTCCATTCCACTTGCAATGGAAAGCATGCTAGTCTCTAGCCAGGATACACAGTGTAGGATACACTGCAGGTGGTGTGAACAAAGTGATATGGGAGTGAGTCATTGTGTCTGGGGCACTGGCAAACACAGGCGACAATTACCCTTGAGAGGGCAAAGGAGGCCCAGGCAACTTCACCCTGATCCTTTTTGCTGCAACCTAGGTTCTATTCACTTTACATAAAGGGCATCCACTCCCCAGTTCCTGATTTGATCCAAACGCAGTATCAAGGAAAGTAAAGAAGAGAGAGATGAAGAAATGATAGTCTTCGGGGGAGCGATATCATTTTAAATGCAAATTACTGAGTGTTGACTGTACAGTCTGTGGAGGGAGTATGCAAATTATACACAAACTCTATGCATATTTAAATTGCAAATCCCCTGTGACCTTGCTAGGTTGTCTTCCACACACCTGGGATGAGGCCCCGGGGGTATGTCTGGTGGGGCTTTCCATCAACAAGTATTTATTTAATAAGCTCTTACAGGGCTTCTCTGCAAGGTGTTCAGCCTCCAAGACTTGGTCTCTGCCCTGGAGGAGTTGGCAAGCGAGCTGAGGAGAAGGGAGGAACCACAAGAGACGATTAGTACATAATAGAAGACACGATGTAATTAAGTACTAAGTGCTGGGCTGTGGACTGGAAGCAATTGGGTGAAGCTGCAAGGAGGCCAATTTCAGCTCAGTACAAGGGACAACATTCTGCTGCAGGGACCCGTCCCTCAAGAGCACTGCAAAGCTAGCTTTCGTTGTGCCAGAGCTGGATAGAGATTTGAAATCATATGAATAATAATAGCAACCTCGCAGTTGGGAGTCCTACCAACCGGGTTTGACTCCACCCACTGTCAACTGACCACGTGACTTCTGGCAAGTGCCTTTGTGTCTTTTTCCTTAAAATGGGCCTTAATAGCACCACCCTGTAACAGGTAAAGCGTGGGAAAGGCCCGGACGCATCCCGGAGTCAGAAGGGTATCAACAAATAACAGTGGATCTGAGTTCAAACCCCTAACTCTGCCATTTACAAGCTGTGTGACCTTGAGTCAGTTATTTAACCTCTCTGAATATCAATGAATAATAATGATGATGATTACTGTTGACAAGGTGGTACCACCAGACTCATTAAGAATGCTATTAAGATTGCTGAGAAGAGTCTCAGCATAGCATCTGGTACACGTCATTCGAAAACAATGTGTGTGTGTGTGTATCCAGACCACCATGCACATAGACAAATGTGTGCATGCACATCTCAAACCATCAGGCCCCATCGTCTTCTGTTTTCTTCCAGAAGCTTCCCCAACAGCATGTGGGTGAGCCAATGGGGTTCTCTGATGACTGAGCTCTTCGAAAGGGGAAACCAATCAAAAAGGATGTTCAGCACTCACCCCAGAGCTCCTGCCATGAATGCTCACGCAAACGTTTCCTGGTGTTTCCACCTTCCTTTTTTTTTTAAATAAGGCATTCTCCCCCCTCCTTAGGAAGGTAACACACACTAATTAAGGAGTTTCGAGAAATTTCATAAACGTATAAAGCTGTAAATTGAGATCACCCACAACTTCTCCATCCTCCCAGAGACCAACGCCTGCTTCCCAGACTTGTGAAGGGAAGCATAGCACAGGGATCTCTGTGAGCCAAACAGCTTCCGAGGCAGGACCACAAAGTATGTTCTGATAGCATGTGAACTAGAGGGGACGTCTGAAATCAGACGCGGAGTTAATATTTGAGAGGTGCTTAGGGAACCACAAGGAGAGGCTGCCACTCTCCCACCAGAATGGCCAAAATGAAGTGAGGATTGACAATATCCAGTACGGTCAAGGATACAGAGGACCCAGAACTCTCACATGCCGCTGCTAGGACTTGACATCAGAGCAATTACTTTGGACAACTCAAAATATTTGTTAACACTTAACACTTGCCCCTTTATGACCGATGACTAAATGATGCCACTCCCAGGTATGTGGCTGTTTGGGGCTGAATTGTGTCCCCCCCCCGACCCAAAATTCACATGTTGAAGTCCTAACTCCCAGTGCCCCAGAATGTGACTGTCACCGGAGAGAGGGTTTTCCAAGAGGTAATTAGGTTAAATGAGGTGACTGCAGTGAGACCTAGTGTAGTGTAACTGGTGTCCTTATAAGAAGAGGGGATTAAAACACAGACACGTATGGAGGGAAGACTCTGTGAAGAGGCAGGGAGAAGCCCACCATCTATAAGCCAAGGGGAGAGTCCACAGAAACCAACGCTGCCAACACCTCGATCTTTGGCTTCCAGCCTCCAGAACAGGGAGAAAATAAATTCCTATTATTGAAGCTGCCCGGTCTGTAGCACTTTGCTACAGCAGGAAACTGTTGTGTTAGCAAACTAACCCAATAACCAAGGGAAAGAAACGGCTAGCCCTCGCACACATTGCTGGGAGACGGAAGTCAGACACAAAAACACAGAGCGTTCCAGTCCATTTATACGAATTTTCAAGCAAAACTAATCCATGGTGACAGATGTCAGAATGGTGGGGTCTTAACTGGGAGGAGCATAAGAGAGCCTGCTGGAAGCTGGAAACGTCTCTATCTCCATCTGGGTTTGGGCTACACATTGTCTGTATATGTAAAATTTAATCACGCATGATGGTTACAGGGTTTCTGTCGGGGATGATGAAAAATTGTGGAAATGGTGGTGGGGACCATTATACAGCATTGTGATTATAGTTGAATGCCACTGACTTTTACACGTAAAAAGCGTTAAAATGGCAGATCTTAGGCTTTATACCTTTTACCACAATAAGAATCTTCAAAACAAGTCATTAAACTATGCACTTAGATCTATGCCTTTGCCGTATGTTCCCATGTATAACTAGGAGGGGAGATAGCTGTCAAGGAATATCTCACAGCGCTTAGATGTTACAGCTGTGACGTGCACCTTTCTTTTTTTTCCATTTTTCTTCTGGAAGCCTCCTCCTGATTGTGATGCTAGGACTTTGAGGAGACAGGGAGGTTTGGTTGACTTCCTTCGAGATTTTCCTACTCTGAGGACTCTTTATGTTCTTGCTACCCTTTTTTCTTTTCTGAAGTTCAGCGAATCATCTTCCCTGATAGTTGGGGTGAAGGGTTGGCATATGAATGAGCACAGCACTGAGCTCAGGGAAAATCTGAAGAGGTGATGTAAAGACGAATCCTTCCCTTCCGGCATGCACCCCAGCCCTAAGACGCGTTTTTGGTCGGTTGGCTGGAGAAGATGTTTATAAAAAGGGCACAATTAATGTGGCAGGTGCCTTGGTTACACGCAAAGAATAACAGCAGGGAAAACAGATATATAATTACTTGGGCTTTTTTGGTGCTCGAGTGTTACTACTGCTGATATTAAGTAAAGAACATGACACCCAATTGTACTCCGAGTGTGGGGGGTGATTCACTTTCAGCTGGTGGAGATGTGGGCTTTTAGGGGGAATGTGGAGAGTGGACTTGAATTTTTTTCAAAAAGAGAAAAAGAGATTAACTCCTTAAGGACCCATGAGTGAGCAGGGGGGCCCTGCGTGCCTTCCCCTGTGGGGATCTCCCAGGCCCACTCCCCCTGGGGGTCCTACCCATTCACACCTTTGGTATACAAGCCCACCATCACTTCCTGCTGCTTTCTCTTATCCTCCTGCTCATTGGATTCAGTAGGGAAGAGACCACAGAGCCCAAATCCCTCCCACATCCCCTACAAGAGAGTGGCAGGGTGGCAGGGCCCAGTGTCCCCAGCCCAGATATACTTTTCTCCTGCACGTCAAGTGGACAGGGATCTGGCCCTTCTGCCCGTGAAAGTCTGCCATCCCCCAATCCACAGAGCACGTACTTCAGGTCAGATCAACTGCTTCGTTAAGGTATGCCTTCACCGGCAAGTGACAGGCCATGGGTCCATCGACGAGGGTCTCTTCATCTCAGGACACCGTGAGTCCAGCACTAAGCTGCTGCTATTCATTCAGGGGCTTGATTATGTCAGGGCTGGGCTCCCCGTGATTCTCTGAGTCTCTCCTTCATGATTGTTCCCGCGCATTCTCAAGTGGCTGCCCAGGATCTAGGCATGCTGTCCCTGTTTAAGGCAGAAAAACACGGGGGAGAAAGGGAGTGGGGGCTTCAGCTTGTCCTCCTTGATCAGAAAAGCAGTGCTCAATGCAAAGAGACCAGCAAACGACTGTTTCTTTGGCTTTTCCAGGCTCTGGACCGGAAAGAAGCCATTCAGGGGGAGGGACCAGCCGGGAAGTAGCCTATCAGCTAGCTCACCTCCGTGCCACCTTCCATACTCCCTCTGAAGGGGATGAAGGGGTCCATGCAGATCTGGGGAGCACAGGGTCTGCAGCTCTTGGGTGTGAGAGTGTCAGGGGCTCCAGGAGCACTGAATATGCCTGTCTCTGTTCTCTTTTCTTCTTGTGTCCATTCGGGTTCTCTGAGAAGCAGATGCCCAGATGGAATGAGATGTGCAGGAGATTTCCTGGGGCAGATGCCTGTGAAGGAGAATGAGAAAGGGGCAGGAGCAAGTAGAGACACATGACTCGGATCTGACACGTGTGAGAGGAGAGAGGGAAGGAAGAGGCAGGGGGCAGGGAGACCCCCAGCCTGCTCTGTGACCCCCTGAAAGGCTCAGCCAGGCCAGCAAAGAGCTTCCAAGCACATGTGTTCTACTGGAAGCATCCTGTGTCTGCAGGATGGGCTGGTGCTGGTGCCCCTGCCCTGTAGGCACTGGCTGAGCACAGGGCTGGGGGGACACGGCCTCAGTAGGGACACTGTGGTGGGTCCGTAGGTGCCACGGCTAGCAGCAGTCCGCCAACCACAGCCCTGGAAGCAGGTTGTCCTCACAGGAGGTGTGGACAAGGGGGTCCCACAGCGGTGATGCCAGTCCCCCCTCCACACCTTCCTTTCCCTCTTCCTTTATGGCACCAGTACTGAAACTGCCCCAAACTAGTTGAAATCACGCCCGTCCTCTGAGCCTCTGGAATTGCCACGTAGGCCTGCTTCACGCGGGCATAGCAGTGGTGGCTACAGCTGTCCTGGACTTGGGTGGTCGCTCCACATGGCTGAGGGGGGAGGCTAAACCCCTCTTGCCCCGGGTCGTGGGTTGAATTGTGTGTCCCAGAAAGATACGTTGAAGTCTTAACCCCCAGTGTCTGCAAACATGCCCTTATTTGGAAATAGGGTCTTTGTAGATGTGACCAAGTTAAGGTGAGATCACACGAGAGGAAGGTGAATTCTAGTTGAGTGACTGCTGTCTTTGTAAGAAGAAGAAATTTGGACACAGAGCCAGCAACACAATCTCTGTGAGTCTTAGCTTCTCTCCCTATAGAAGGAGGATATTAGTACTTCCTTAGAGAGTTCTGGGAAGGATTCGATGGAGCCCCTCCAATGCATGAGTGATGCTACCATTATTGTCATCATTATTTTAAAAATGATGATGATGATGATGATGATATTGTTTCGGAGACCCTCTGTCTTCTTTGACTACTCCTTGCTCTGCTCTCTTTTGACTCCTCCGTCCTTCTTCGAAAAAGCCCATGCTTGCCTCCAGTTGCTGGAATTCCCAATTGGCAAATTAAGTACAGGTTCAAGAAATCAGAAAAGCAGGGACCCAGCGAGACACATAAACATGTGTTATTTTAGAAAATGAAATTGCATGATGCAGCCTACTATTATTTTATTTTATTAAAGATTTTATTTATTTATTTACTGAGAGAGAGCAGGAGCGGGGAGAGGGGCAGAGGGAAAGGGAGAATCCCAAGCAGGCGCCTCACCCAGCACAGAGCCTGATGCAGGGCTCGATCTCACAACCCTGAGATCATGACCTGAGTTGAAACCAAGTCAGATGCTTAACCAACTGAGCCACCCAGGTGCCCCATACTATTATTTTATTTTAAATTGCATAAGGCAGCAGTGTGATATTTCCAGGGCATTGGGCCTCTGAATGTCCTACCTGTACCTTCTTTTTTTCTAAAAGATTTTATTTCTTATTTGAAAGAGAGAGAGTGAGCGGGCAGGGGGGAGGAGCAGAGGGAGAGAGAGAATCCCAAGCAGACTCCCTACTGAACACGGAGCCCGATGTAGGGCTTGATCCCAGGACCCTGAGATCATGACCTGAGCAAAAATCAAGAGTCGACGGCTCAACCGACTGAGCCACCCAGACGCCCCCACCTGTACCTCCTTGACTGTACATCTCTCTCTAATCCTAAATGCCTGGGTGCACCTCCACCAAAAGACAGACCAGACGTGGAAAAGCCCTGCAGTGGAAGGAAGGTCGCAAAACCAGTTTGCAAAGGACAGGCCAGTGGGGCTGGAGTAGGGAGAAGGAGGACATTTGCAGACAACTGTGTGAGCCCTGCAAAGGACTCTATCTTTATCCCGGGACCAGGGGAAGTCATTGCAAGGTTGTGAGCAGTTTCATGATGCCGCCGGGCATTTTCACGTGTCCCCTGGGCCTCTGGCAGCCATATGGGGAAGGGAACGGAAGGAGCCAGCGTGGATCTCCCAGGTGAGAGAGAAAGAGGGGACTCACTACTGAGACTTCTGGGACTTAAAAAAAAAAAAAAATCCCAGTCCTTCCTCTCACTTCTGCCCCACAAAAAGCCTGCAACATGTCTGGTCCCTGCTCAGAGCAAGGCCTGCAGCTGTCCGTCTATACAGGAACCAACCCAGGACAAGCAGAGGACAGTACATGTCAGGATCAGGCAGTCTGCAAAGACGCGAAGTCCCCAGCCCCACACCTAGCTGCAGCCCCAGATGCAAGCAGACAGGAGTCTAATTTCCTATAACCCGGAGCAGGCACGATGTGTGAGGGCAAATCTCAGTGCAGGTGTTTGGCAACCGAGAGCAGCGCCTTGGAAGGAGACGAGAAGCAGGCATGATTGAGGGACAGCTCTGTGCTCTGTACGCGTGTCACTTCGTTTAATCCTCTCGACGACCTTGCAGGGAAGCTGTTATTCTCCCATTTCATAGGTGAGCAAACTGAGGCATAAAGGACCTGAACGCTCTGACCCAGCAGTCGAGCAGTTATGGCCGTGGCTTCCTTGGGGGCTGCCATGACCTCACAGGAAGGACTCCAGCTCATGCGCAAAGCATGGGGCTGTATGACTCCCGAAAGGACAGAGGACTAGCACCCAGTGTGTACCCTAGCTACGTCCAGGCACATCTCGCGGACCCCACACTGAGACGCTCTGATGGGCGCACCATGGTTATTACTGCTCTGATTTAGCAGGTGGAGAAACTGTTCAGAGAGGTGACGTCTCGGGAAAACAAAACTGCTAATCCGGATTTGAGCCAGGGCTGTCCCGTTCTGCCCTGGAGGACACTGGGCGCATGCGTGGCTCCCACGATCAGGGTAGCAAACTGCTCTTGAATTATTTGTACCTGGATACTGAGGACTGGCATGAATTTCAGGAGTATTTTGTTCCTGCATCTTCTCTTTATCCCTCTCTCTCTCCACATCCGCCTTAGAAAACCCCAGTGATTCTTTTTTAAAGTACAAAGAGAATCCAACTGCTTCTTGCCACACCCAGCGCTCACACCCTGGCCACGGACCCCTTTTGTGGCTCCTCTAGAAATTGCCGTAGGTTCTTTGATGGTCTGTCTGCTCCCGCCCTAGCTCCAGCCCCAACACACACACACACACACACACACACACACACACACAGCCGCCAGGATGTCCAGGTCAAAATGGAATCGAGTCATATTATAAAGGGAAGGGAAGGAAATTGTCGAGGGTGACCCTACACTGAGCTAGCCTCGCAGTTCGGAGCACAGCTCAGACGCACACAGGCCTGGGCCCAACTCCTGGCTCTGCCGCCTGCGGGCTGGGCGGCCCGGGCAAGCCACCTGCCTGCTCCTAGCCTGAGCGTTCTCCCCAGCGCAGCGTGCAAGATGGGGGCACGGCCACACCGCGTGTCCTGGGCGTGAGATGCAGGGTGCTTTCCAAGCGCCCAACACCCAAGTGCCACTACGTATCAATTATTCAGATCATCATACCATGTGACCTCCCTGAGGTGACGAAAGTGCCTGTTTCCTCAAGTACCATCAAGACTATTCTCAAACCTTTTTTCGGGGATGAGGTAATGAGCGTGCAGAGAGGAATTGCATTAGGCGGAAGAATCCAGCGACTGGCCCGAATGACTCTTCCTCCCTTGTGTCCTCTCTGACCTTCCCTGTTTACGCTTTGCAATGACGCGGTACAGGGCGGCTTCATGGGAGTCGAAGGGACAGCAGTCACCTCCACCGTGTTCTCTCTGATTCCAGCCTTTGATGGCCCAGAGTAATTCTGGAAGCTCTTTGCCCTGATAAGAAAATGATCCGTGCTCACCCTGTACGTAAATGGTATGTGGGTTTGCGTGGCCACGGAGAGAGGGCAGCAGGGAAGACATTTGTCTGAGGTACAGCTATCGGGTTGGGTGGATTCTGGCCAGAGAATCAAGGGAGTACGGTCCGGGGAATTGGCACGTACTCCTTTTCTTCTTGGATGGACTCCCCCACCCTGGGGTCTGTGCTTCCATTTAGACCAACCGCCCTAAGCTTGTGTTTGTCACTGTGATAGGAGACATATTTCCCCTATTCTAGTTCTGCTCTACTTGTCCATTAAAATCACCATCATTGGAGCAAAAAAAGGGGGGGGAGCAAATTACAGAACATCTCACATCATATAATCCTACTTGTGTAAATTATAGAGCTGTAGGTTTTTTTAAGCACTAGAGAGACCTCTGGAAATACGCCCTTTATTTTTTTTTATAATAATTTATTATGTTATGTTAGTCACCATACAGTACATCCTTAGTTTTTGGTGTAAAGTTCCACGATTCATTAGTTGCGTATAACACCCAGTGCTCCATGCAATACGTGCCTTCCTTAATACCCATCACCGGCCTATCCCAATCCCCCTCCTCTGAAGCCCTCAGTTTGTTTCCCAAAGTCCATAGTCTCTCATGGTTCATTCCCCCTTCTGTTTACCCCCCCTTTCTTCTTCCCTTCTTTCTCCTACTGATCTCCCTGCTATTTCTTATGTTCCACAAATGAGTGAAACCATATGATAATTGTCTTTCTCTGCTTGACTTATTTCCCTTAGCATAATCTCCTCCAGTCCCGTCCATGTTGCTGCAAATGTTGGGTAATCGTTCTTTCTGATAGCTGAGTAATATTCCATTGTATATATGGACCACATCTCCTTAATCCAGTCATCTGTTGAAGGGCATCCCGGCTCCTTCCACAATTTAGCTATTGTGGACAATGCTGCTATTTAAAATACTGAAAGTGGCCAACAAGTTATGTAGGTCTGATGGGAATTTGGGTGACTTTTTTTGTCTTTTTATTCTTTCCTGTATTAAAGTTTCTAGAAGTCCCACAAACTATCTGTGTAATAAAATATAGTTATTTTCACTTCCAAAGAGGGGGAAAAAAAACTGTCATCATCATTATTGGCATTACCATCATCATCATCTCCATCATTGCCAATAAAATCAGATAGTGGCGCGTTGGAATGCTCGAGTTTTGCCATATCTGCAGCAAAGTTGCTGTCTGGCGTTCACTGGTGGCCACTTTCTACAGGAAGGCCAACTGGGGAAGCCAAGGATTTGACCACAAGGTTTTCAAGTAAGTGGAGGTTGGAGGTTATTTAAGAATTGGTTGTTGGTTTCTAAAGTGATGTGTCAGCAGGGGAAAGGGGGGCAGGTGTCTATGCTCCCCCTTTCCCACTTCTACCTATATTTATGGGGGTGGGCAGCTTTCTGTGAGTCCAAAGGCTGGGAACCTATTTGCTCAACAGAAGTATTCTAAGTCCCTTAGCATGAAATGAAAGGGGGTCAGAGAAACATCATAGAGATTTCTGGTTACTCTAAGCCATCCTGGCCGGAAGCTTCCCAGCAGTGTTGGGAGAGGGGGCGGGGAGAACAGCAGATTTTAAATTCTCACACCCATCCCTTTATTTACTCAGTATCTGTGAAGCATCCTCTGTAGGCAGACATTGGACTAAGGCCTGATCTCACTGGCGATCCTGACACAGAGTCTGCCCTCATGAAGCCCATAGTCTCGTGGGGAAGATGGGCTGTAAATATATAGTAATGAGCTCTCAGAGAACCAAGCCGAGGAGCGCAGTGATGGTTGGAATATGAACTGGATGCCAAATTAGTCAAATCAAAGGTCAGCAAACCTTATAAGCAAAAATAGTAAAATGCAATATGAACCTTAGGTGGCCCACAAAGCCTGAAATATTAATTGTCTGGCCTTTTGTAGACTATGTGCCAACCCCTGGAAGGGAGGAGAAAGAAACGGGGAGGATGTACGTAGGCAGAGTGGCCAGGGAGACCTCTCTGAGGGTGCATCGTTTAAGCTGAAACCTGAAGGAGGAGGAGCAGCCATAGGAATAGCCCATGTGGCCCAGGAAGAAGATGGGCCAGTGCAAAGGCCCTGAGGCACAAGGGGCCAGGGGCAGAGCGTTCAGTCTGTGTTGCTTCTGCCCCACTGGGGGAGGCCTCTTCAAGTTAAGCCAGTTGGAGGTAGTTGAGGGACTACGATCATTCTTCCTGAGAACAGAAGGAGGGGAAACTATGTCATTCTCCCTCTTAAATTGCCCAGGACCTGTCTGGCAGGCAAGCTAAACTGGAACTCAAAATACAGATTCCTGTTCTTACTTCTCCTACCAACTGATTGAGGAGGTTAGAAATGGAACCCAGAGAATCTGAATTCTTTTTAAGTGATAATCAACCAGATTTGGGAACCAAAATGTACATAAAGCACCCCAACAGATACTTGGCACATAATAAAGACTCCCTCCGGTTAGCTGCTTTACGATGTAACAAAACACCTTTAGAGTAAACATAGGACCTTAGCAGAGTGCTCAAGAGCGTGGACTCTTAGAACACCTGAATCCCCATCCTAGAAATAATAGCTGTGTGGCCTTGGGGAAGTTTCTTAACTTCTCTGAACCTCTGCTGTATCATCTTTAATATAGAGTTAATAATAGTACCTCCCTCACAGAGTTGTTTTGTAGTTTAAAATGAGTCAATATATGGGACGCCTGGGTGGCTCAGTCGGTTAAGCATCTGCCTTCAGCTCGGGGTCCTGGGATCAAGTCCCACATGGGACTCCTTGCTTGACCGGGAGCCTGCTTCTCCCTCTGCCTGACACTCCCCCTGCTTCTGCTGGCTCATGCACATGCCAGCATGTGCTGGCTCTCTCTCTCTCACATGCTCTCTCTCTCACAAATAAAATCTTTAGAAAATAAAATAAAATGAGTCAATATATGCAAAATGTATAGAGCAGTGATGGTAACCTACACTTGGTTAGCTGAGATCATCTTTTCCATGACCTACGTTGGGAGCTGCCAGCATGAGACTCAGGGTTTAGGAAATTATGATAACATCAGACTACCTTTGAAACAGCCCATAATTTAGAGGAACTATGCACAACCTCTGAGAATTTGTAAGAAGCCAGGGAAATGTAAGTTTTTTCCCCATTTTCTCAGAAAGAGTCACACAGCAAAGTCCAACAGAATTCTACGAAGATTACACAAGCTGTTAAGATTCCGAGGCTAGGGGCGCCTGGGTGGCACAGTCGTTAAGCTTCTGCCTTCGGCTCAGGGCGTGATCCCGGTGTTTTGGGATCGAACCCCACATCAGGTTCCTCCGCTAGGAGCCTGCTTCTTCCTCTCCCACTCCCCCTGCTGTGTTCCCTCTCTCACTGGCTGTCTCTCTGTCAAATAAATAAATAAAATCTTAAAAAAAAAAAAAAAAAAGATTCCGAGGCTAGATTAAGAAGGAAAAAAAGGGGCGCCTGGGTGGCGCAGTCGTTGAGCATCTGCCTTCGGCTCAGGGCGTGATCCCGGCGTTCCCAGATCGAGTCCCACGTCGGGCTCCTCCGCTGGGAGCCTGCTTCTTCCTCTCCCACTCCCCTGCTGTGTTCCCTCTCTCGCTGGCTGTCTCTCTGTCACATAAATAAATAAAAAAAAAAAATCTTTAAAAAAAAAAGGAAAAAAAACCCACAGAAAATGCAGAATGTAACAAGGCTGGGAGACAAGTGTGGTTTGTTTTTCATTACAGCTGCAACAGGAATTAATCAGCTTGACACCGAGAAGCAATGTTGTTCTTTTCCAAAAGACAGTTTAGCAGCGCCCCAGACAAGGGAGCTGATAGGACCAAGTGTGCGTGCGCACGGTATACACACGCGCATGCGCTCTTCCTCAGTTCGGGTATAATAAATTAGCCCAAAAGGACTTGCAGAAAAAAACTGGACCTCGGTGTTGGCATGAGTCCACATTAAAAAAAAAAAAAAAAAAAAAAAAACACCACTGGAAATTATTAGCACTAGAGCCAGGCTTCTGCGCAGCAAGCCGATATGCAATCTGGGGGAAGGATACAGAAATGCGACTCCCAGGCAGGTGCACCTGGAATACAGACCTTCCCCCGGTCTTCAGACCTTCCCCCGGTCTTCAGCCAACCTGAGGAAAGCCAGTTCAAATCTGGAAGACCTGGGTCTAAATCGCAGCTCTGCCCCTTCCAACTCTGCGACCTTGGGCAGATTTACTGAGTCTAAGAGACCTCACTGAGAAGCAGGCTTACCTGAGAGAATTAAGAATGAGATGATCTAAGGCACCTGGGTGACTTCGTCCCTTAAGTGTCTGCCTTCAGCTCAGGTCGTGGTCCCAGGGTCTTGGGATCGAGTCCCTCATTAGGCTCCCCGCTCAGCAGGGAGTCTGCTTCTCCCTCTCCTTCTACCTCTCCCCCTTGTTCATGCTATCTCTCACACGTCCTCTATCAAATGAATAAATAAAATCTTTAATAAAAAAATGAGATGATCTAAGGAGCATGACTTCTTGGCACACTGTCCCACACCTGGTAACCACATTCTGCACATTTGTTAGCGATGATGTCTCTGTCGTGACTTTTCTATTTCTTCCATGCCTCGCTCCTCATATTTGCTCCATGAAGCTGAATTCCATAAATAAGTTGGCTTCTTCTGGGTGCTGCCTCTGCCTCTCTGTCCCAACCCCATCATTAAGACAGACTCAGATGGTGGTTTTATCTGGACAAGATCCCAGGAACCTTCCCCGTGGCTGCCAGGGGCTTCAGATAACGTAACACACGTTTCAAACTGGCTTTATGGGCGAAACTCGACACAGGCACGTCTCAGGTCTGGAGAGCTCACTTTGAAGGTTCCCGTTTGGGCTGAGCATCACTCTCTCCTACAAGGCATGTGTTCCTAGGAGACCGGAATTTGCGTTCTTACCGCCAAATGCATTTCTTTGCTGCATTGCGGCAAGGATGCAGGAAGCTGCTAAAGAGAAGGGGATGCCTTTGTTTTCTATGGCTGTTGAACAAGTTCCTGCAAACTTGGTAGCCTAAAGCAACAGAAATGCTTTCTCTAACACTTCTGGGCTCTTGGACTTATCGCTGGGCTGAAATCGAGGTGTCGGCTGGGCCATGCTCCCTCTGGAGGCTCCAGGGAGGATGCCCCCTGCCTCTTCCAGCTCCGGGTGGCTGCTGCCAGAGCCCCTCCAGTCTTCAAGGGCGGCACCTGCCAATCTCTCTGCCTCCCCCCGTCACAGTGCCGCCTCTCCTGTGTGTTTGCTCTCCCTTTGCTTCTCTCATAGAAGGACACCTGTGACTGCATTTAGAGCCCACCGGGCAGTCTCCCTATCACGAGATCCTTAGCTAAAGCACATCTGCAAAGCCCTTTGTCCCAAATTAGGTCGCATTTACAGGTTGCAGGGATTACAACCTGAAATCTTTGCGGGCCATTGTTCCAGGTGAGATGGGAAATGGCGTTCCCTGCAGGACACTTACTACGTGCTGGCTGCTTTCCCCCAAACAGCCTGATGTACTAAGTATCATCATTCCCATCATACCGATGGTGTTTAAAAAAGAACAGCAAAATAGACTGGTGATGGGTAGTAAGGAGGGCATGTATTGCGTGGCGCACTGGGTGTTATACGCAACTAATGAATCATCAAACTTTACCGGGGATGTACTGTATGGTGACTAACATAATATAATAAAAAAACATTAAAATAAAAATAAATAAAAATTAAAAAAATAAAAAGAACAGTAATATAAGCTTAGAATAGTGATAACATTGGAATTTTTTCATTAGTGAGGAGGTGGTAATTAATCAGCCTGACACAGCACTGGTCCTTTTTCTGCTTGCATCACCTGACCCCCGTCCCCTAACTGCCTAGTGACAGCTAATACAGGGAGTGCTTTGATTAGCCAAGATTTGTGGATTTCGGGCTTGAAATGCATGCTGTCCATCGGACTTCACATCAGCCTATGCATTTGTCAGCTTGCTCCCTCAAACCAAGTGCCCCGCGATGCTCCAATGCTCCCATCACCATATTTTGCCCCCACACTGCTCAGTGTGGTCCGCAGCCGTGGCATCAGCATGACCCGGAGCTTGTAAGAAATGCAGACTCTAAGGCCCCACCCCTGACCTCTTGAACCAAAATCTGCCTATTCCCCAAGATCCCCAGGCGTTTCAAATGCTCACTGAATTGCAGGAGCCCTGAGGCGGGGCCAATCCAACACCCCTGCCTTGAGCTTCAGGTGGCTTGAGTAACACAGCTAATGAGGGAGCAAGGTGAGCTGGGAGCTCCACCCATCTTCGGGCAGACCCACGTCTGTGCGCTTCCTTGCTGGGGTAGACTGGCCAGGACCTTGCCCGCAAGTGGCCGGCAGCCTCACACTGGAAGGAGAGAAACCACCAGGACGTGTGGGCCCAGAAAGGTGGGTGCTGTGCCTCGGGGAAGGCACGGGGTGGGGTGTGCCCAGCAAAAGCTTTCTCGTGGAAGGAAGAGCACCTGCAAGGCTAAGACAGAGCACAGCGTGTTCAGGAAAGTGCAGACAGACCCAGAATTTGGGGAGCCGGCTGAGCAGAGGCAGGGCTGGGGACGAGGCTTGCGCGGTGGCCAGGGGCTGGGTTCAGGGTGCTGGGCTGCCTGCAAAATGACGGAGGGGCCCATATCTGCTCCAGGAAACTCCTACTTTGGAAGCAGAGCCCACAGATTTCACCCTGCCTTTCCTTGGGATAACATCCAGGAATTTCTGGAACTTTTTCCTGTGTTGCCTTTCCTTGTCTTCACGGTGACCCAAGAGGTAGGCAGGGAGCCCTGTTTTACAGAGGAGCAAAGGGGTGCTCAGGAGGCAGGTGACCCGCGGTCCCAAGTGGCCGGCTCTCGAGTGAATACACAGTACCAGGCAGCCTTTCTTTCCCTTCGTGTTTTGTCAGGCATGCATTTCAAGCCCGAAATCCACAAATCTTGGCTAATCAAAGGAGTAACTTTGTCCTCGTACGGTAATTTTTTACATGTTGATTTACCTGCTTGCCCTACTCGTCCCGGTGGTGTTTCTATGAGATGGACTGGAAGAGGCATCTCGGCCTCATGTGTGGAAACTGAGACACAGAGGGGACACATGATTTGGCTAAGCCCATGGCACAAGTGGCAGAGCTGGGGACAGACAGGCTAATAATAATCAAGACAGCAACAGGAGCAACCACCCCTTATTACCACCAACGCCATAAGCCAGGCTCTTTGCCGCCATTCAGCCATTTAAAGTCCTCATCAGCCACAGCATGCGGGATCACCTCTGTGACGATCCTATGAATAAGGTGACCAAGTCCCAGGATGGTTAAAGATTTAGGAAGAACCATGCTCAGAGCCCGGGTCCCAAGACAGCAACAGGCCAGGATGATGGGTGTGACAGCCCCAAAAGCCAGCTGGGTCCATCACTTCCCGAATAGAAACATGCCTGTAATTATATCAGTTTAACTCAGCCCAGGGAGGGGGTCTAGCGACAGATGATCCGAGTCTGCGAGCCGCAAGCCTTTGCAAGCCGCGCGTCAGCGCCGCTGGTGCCCTCCATCCCATTTGTCACCTGCCTGCCAGCTGTCACCCATGATTGAGCTGGAGCGGCTGACATCACACATTTAGACACAATCACCAGGTTTCCATGTTTTGATTTGTGAGCTTACTGATGTCTAAAAGGAAAGCCAGGGAACGTAATCTCTCGGGATCACAAGTCGAACCCGTCGGGCCAGGGAGAAAGAGAAGTCACTTTTACTGGCCACCTGCCATGGGCGTGCCACGCTCTTTCGGTGATAACGGTGCGTAAACTTGCAGAGGGGAGACCAACAGCGTCCAGTGCCCAGTGCCGTGCCTGGCACAGAGCTGCTGCTCCAAGACTGGAGTCTGTGTGGGTGATGCTGTTGTTCTGAGCAGTAATGCAAATCGTCATCGTAAGCGCCTGGCTCAGCTGCTTCCCCAGGTTTGGCACATAATAGGTGCCCAGTAAGTGTAGTGAGTGAAGGAATGATGGGACCAAGCAGGTGGGTATGATCGTTCCCACGTGGGCTCGGTGTTTGGCATTCTCTTTTGGAGATCCAGCGCCTGAAGCTCCTTCTGCTACCCGGAGCATTTCCCCACCTTTGGAAGCAGAGCCCACCCCCTACTTGAGAAGGTGAAAATGCCAAAAACCCACTTTTCTCCAGTCTCGGTGACTGCCAGGCTCTGCCAGTCTGTTGTGTCTGCTCTGGAGTGGAACTGGAGCTACAGACACCAAAAACTGGGGGAGGTTTTGCCATCATTTTGAAAACGGATGGTAGCCGTGGTAGCCACTTCTTACAATTTCTCGGGCATGAAGAACACCAGGCCAATAGCACAGCCCGTGTCCAGGGCTGGTGCTGGGGGCCCCGCAGGCTGTAGAGCGATGCTGGGAGTGACGGCCCCCAGTTCTGGGAATCTGGGGGAGGTAATGCCGCCTGCAAAACTTTGAACCTGACACTGGCCCTCTGGTAGTGAGCTTCCTCACGACACCTGTGCTTAGCTTCTGCTCCCTGAAACCAAAGTCCCCAGCCACTCATGCCATCACTGAGCAATGAAAGCAATGTTGCCGAGAAGGTGAGGTGACTCGCCCAGTTCACACAGCTGCCAGGTGGCCCAGCGTGTTTGCAAGCTCAGCTCTGCGGCTTCCGTAGCCCATGCACTTGGAGTTTCACTGAGCTTCTGAAAAGAAATATGTTTCCGTGAAACCACTTGGCTGCTAAGAATGCAAATCAGATGTGTGGTTGCAGGAGTCAGGAGTCTTCTCCCTGCTTGGTGGACACGCATGCCGCGTAGTCACGTGGACAGGTGGGCGCGTGTGAGCCCATCCCGCAGGCCTCGCTGTGGCTGCTCTGTACTGAAGCCAGCCTGGCCATCTGGGCCTCGGAGTTCTGGTTAAAAGGAGAAATCCGTTTGTCCAGCATCAATCAAAAGAACCCCTCAAACTCACGCAGAACGGACTCAATTTTTAATTGGGTTCAAGTCAGATAATTACTCAGCTGCCCATAAAATTCGTTTTAACTTATTAAATGGAGCTTCCAAAATAGCGTTGCTGTGGAGTGTGGCCAAATGCGTGGGGAGTCTGTCTAAAGGAGAAGTGCTTTGGGCTGAAAACTGCATCCTTTTTACCCAGCAGCTGAAGGACTTGGGCAAGTAACTCAACCTCTCTGAGTAGTACTTTCCTTGGCTTTCAGGGACTGCGATATTTCTCTCTGCCCCCTGGTAGTGTTGAGGGTATCCATGAGATGTTTATGTGAACTAGAACTTGGCACAGAGAAGGTGCTCAATAAATGGTGTAAGGACATAAGAAGGGTTCCCTTAGGGTAGATTCCCAGAACTGCCGAGGAAAACGCCCGGAACAGTCTTAAGAATTGTTGACTTACATTCCAATTTTTTTTTAATATTTTATTTATTTATTTGACAGAGATAGAGACAGCCAGCGAGAGAGGGAACACAAGCAGGGGGAGTGGGAGAGGAAGAAGCAGGCTCATAGCGGAGGAGCCTGACGTGGGGCTCGATCCCATAACGCCGGGATCACGCCCTGAGCCGAAGGCAGACGCTTAACCGCTGTGCCACCCAGGCGCCCCTCAATTTTTTTCTCTAAAAGTTTGCACCAATTTTCACAGCCACTGGCAATTTAGAAAAGCACCCATTTTGTAAAGAATTATAACCAGATCCTTGCCGACCGGCATGGGTCACTGAGCTACGGCATGTCAGATGCCAAAAATGAGGATCGTGTGGCAAGTGCAGTGATTCATGAACTGATAAACGATTCACCCAGGTTACATCCAACCACAGGGCTGGGCGCAGGGCGATGGTGAAAACACGCTGCCTTCAGTGTGACGGGTGCCCAGAGGGCTCTTGTGTTTCTGTGGTCAGACCCGGAACTCTGAAATTTGCAAGGGACCTTGCAGGCTCGATCCAACATCCACTCAGTGCAGGAGGGACTGTGCACAGAGGAGGAAGAAAGCCAAGTATTCGAAAGACACAATGCCGTCCGGGAGAGAACATGGCAGGTGGCAGAATTGCCTTTGTTGGAATCCCCAGAGCACAACCCTTCAGAGGAGCAAGAGACAGAAACGGAAGAACGTGGATGAATTCTGCAGTCACAAAAACCCTGTCTCTTTCCTCTAGAATGGAGAGGCTGACCATTCATCTGTCCACAGAGAGTTGGACACATGAAATGATTTCCAACAGAACTCCCCAGCCGTTTGTTGATTTCAGAAGCTTGTCTTGCTTTATTTCATGATCCTGGTCGTGCACAAAAGCGCTTTTGAAAACTTTGGAGCCAGACAGGTCTGCGTTCAAAGCCGAGCTCCGTCACGTATGATCTGTGTGTCCGGGCTGCTCTGCCTTGGTGAGATTTCTTGTTCTCGGATTCCTCACTCGGCCTGCTTTGCTCGCTCCCATCACGTGCCTGTGGGGATTGGAGTTAGTGACCCTTATATCAGGGCTCTCTGAGAGCAGTCCAAGAATCAGCCTCCTTCCTGTCCTCTGCCAAGTCCTCAAATTGGGAGAAAGCTATTACAGGTGCCCAGACCCTTGTCGGTACAAGTGAGAACGGCGCCCGAGTTCTGTTGTACCTGGTGACTTGGACGTGTACTGTCCAAAGACCTACGGAGGGTGCCAGTCAGTCCATGCTTTGGAGATAGCAATAGTGCACACCTGCTTGCACTCGTTCCAAGTGAATAAATATGCGTGATGTACCCGGGCCACCTGTTAATCCCATCAAGAACGAAAGTACCTACCTAATGTAATTCGTTTGGCAGCCTCTCGGTGAGCGATGCCAAGACTCCCCGAACATTAAGTGTATTAATGTCCCCCCTTGGAGGAGATGTTCGCTTTTAACCAATGTTAAATTCTTCGGCAGCAAGTTCTGGCCAGGAGACCTGTCCCTGCTGTGGGGGAAAGGATCCAAGCGTTCAGCTAGCGGCACGGCATGAATAATTTTAATTTCTTCTCGAAAGGAAACACAACAGAATCCGGTCGCTGTTGGTGCCCCGTGACTGCACACCAAGGTTCTTTGAACCAATTGTTCTAACCCATCAGGAGAGCGCACCCCTGTCCTAGAAGGATAGTACTCAGTGATTTATGGCCATGGACCATGCACCCGAATACTTGGCTTTGGAAATCAGGCTGGTGGTGGGAGAAGATTGGGAAGGGATGGTCTGATTGCAAACTTCTAATTAATGTAGGTTTTATTTATGCTTATGAAGCCTGAAATATTAATGGAAGCGAGAGAATGCATAATTGATATGCCCCCTAGAAAATGCACGTTATGGTGCACGGACAGGAAGCCCCAAATGTCCTTCTGTCAAAGATGCGAGAAGGCTCCCGCGGCTACTAGCGGCTCTGGAGTGCTTTGTGTTGCTGGAAGTCTGGAAGTCTCCATGCACCCTGGCAGCTGGTATCAGAATGATGTTCTTTTTAGTATCTTGTCTCTTGGATGAGTATAACATTTCATCATTTCTTTGGAGAAGGAGAGAGGAGCCAAGAGAGATCTTATATTAATGGAGTCCCTAACGTGTGACAGGCATTTTTTCCAAGGCTCTCATTTATCATCATGACGATACCAACCCCATTAGAAATCCTGTTTTATGGGAGAAGGATGCAGAAAGGTAAAGTGACGTGCCTAAGGTCACACAGGGAGTGAGTGGCAAAGCTGCAGTTCAAAACCTGTTCCTCTTACACCGCAGTGATCTGTGCTGTGGGCAAGATCCCCTCGTGAGTGCTAAAAATAGTGGGAATGTGGGGATGACTCCTGGCGCATCACTTCCAAGAAGTAGGTTGTAAGCAAGGTAGCTAATCTCTCTGTGACTCTGTTTCCTTGTTCGTAAAACTGGGGTAACCATAGTCCTTGCATCATAGGATTATTATGGGATTGAATGCGTAATCCCATAAAACTGGAGCACCTGGCACATAATAATTGCATGATAAACTTTAGGTATTACTATTATTATGACTACAGAGGGTGAGAAATGGGTCAGAGGGATAATGAGACACCAGATGTTGTAAGAAATTAGGTTTTCACACTGAGTGAATTGGGGCGACGTTGTGAGGTTTTAAGCCAAGGAATGATAATAAGAAAAATGTGATTTGACTTATGTTTTAAATGGTTTGCTCAGGTTGTTGTGCCGAGGACAGACCGTGAAGGGAAGAACCAAAGGCCACAGGGAAACATTTTGGGAGGCTTTTAGGAACCCGGGTGAGGGATGGGGGCAGGTGAGAATGGTACAAGCAGTGAAAATGGTGAAAAGGGGTGGATTCTGATCATGTTTTCAAAGTAGAGCCAACAGGATGCACTTATGGACCAGATGTGGGATATGAACGGGAGTGAAATCAAAGATGAGCCCAGCCCCCTGGGAAGGTGTGGCTGCCCTCAAAGACAGGCAGGGTATGGTGGAGCGGGTGTGTGGGGGTCCAGTTTGGGGCTCCTGGTATTTGATACACCTGTCACACCTCCCAGGGGAGATGCCAAGCAGGCAGTTCAGTACATGAGTCTGGAAAAGGCATTTTCTCCAATTCTCTTCTTTTTGTTCCTAGCTTCAATTTGTTTTCTCCTTATGAACACTGGGGAATATGGGGGGGGGCATAAAAATGCACCAGCAGGTTGACCTAGGTCATGCCCCACATATTAGATGTGCCTTTTGTAAAGAGTTTTATGTCATATGACTCTCTAAAAATATATCTAATGGAAAAGTAGAAGGTTATGGTGGGGGTGATGGTGGTGGTGGTGGTGACGACCATGGAATATTAGCAATCAGCTCAGAGACAGAAAGTGACAAGGAGGAGAAAAAGCAGGAACGAACAAATGAACAAGAGAGGGATGAAAGGACTGAGAAAAACACCATCTTTAGACTTTCAAGTGGCAAAGTGATTCTTTGTCTTAAGGAATAGTCAGCTTCCAAGGCAAGGAGGGTGGAGGGGTTGAAATAGCAGTCAAATGAATGCACGGATTTGTCTGTTTCTTAAAACCCAGACAAGTGCTGATCAAGGACTGAACTCTATCAGAAATCCCAGAAGCTTCATTAGGGTTGAGTTTCCTTATCTGCCCTGTGGATAACAGGATGTCCAGGGTCCTCCCTGAGGCTTGAAATTGTGCAAGAGCTCCTAATGGAAGTTCACAGTGAGAAAGGGAAGGAGAAGCTCACCTCCCTTTCACAGAGTCATTTCCGTGGGCTCAGCCATGAGCCTGGCGCATAATGTGCACCGCCTTCTTTAATCGTCACAAAAACCCTATGATACAGATGTCAGCCTGCTTCTGCTAATGAAGAAAGAAAGGCTCAGAGGGTCTGAGTGACTTCCCCAAGGTCACATGGCTCTAAGAGGGGGAGCCTGGACCAGAGACCCAGTTCTCC
This sequence comes from Ursus arctos, assembly GCF_023065955.2. Lineage (NCBI taxonomy): Eukaryota > Metazoa > Chordata > Mammalia > Carnivora > Ursidae > Ursus > Ursus arctos. Next base: position 73,158,804 of record NW_026622874.1, on the reverse strand, counting down.
TCTGGCTTAAACCTGAGTATTTTTCCATGGTGCCAAACGGGCTCCCTTGAAGGGGACTTTGAGGCTGCAGTGAAATGTCCCAATAATCAGGGACCAGGAAAGACAGGTGGACCACACATGGGCTTTCCTGAGAGCCTTTGAGGGGCTTTGGAAAGGCTCCAAGTGGACCCTGTGCCAGGCACTAGCCTCAGCGACCCATGTGCCCACCCAGTAGACCCACTATGTCCACCCTGAGCAACGTTCGTACAAGATCTCAGCTTCCGAAGCCCCACCGTGGGCCTCTCCATCCCAGACGGTGAGCTCTGCCTTTAAAGACCAGGATGGTTTCTGTTTTGTCACCACAGTCCTCCAGTGCTTAGAAAAGCCTAGAACATTGTAGGGGGTAAATAAAATAAAGAGCAGTTAGGTGAAAAAGCAAAGCAAGATCCCAAATCACCAAATATTTCATTATTTTTGTTATAGTTGTAATACCATGAAAACTCTTATTTTTAGTGTGGGATCCGTGTGTCCATGTTTATTGGGCATCTGCTTTGGGCAGGGCTGTGTGTGGGGTACTGGGCGTTCCATAACGGGCAGTGCCAATTTGGCGTCGGCCTTCATGGAGCTCACTTTCCAGAGAGGGAGACAGGGATCACATAGCTAACTCCACTCTTAGTCCTCTAGTTACTGTTTAGGGCAGAGGAAGTGCTACAGAGGAGAAGTTCACAGTGGGAAGAGAGCCTGTACCATAGAGAGATGACCTGGTACAGGGAAGTCAGATGATATTGAAGCTGCCATAAGAGAGAGAGAGAGACTATGAGAATTAAGGAATATTATACAGCCTTAAAAGAGGAGGAAATCCTGCCGTTTGCAACAGCAAGGATGAAACTGGGGGGCATTATGCTGAGTGAGACAAGCCAGTCACAGAAGGACAAACGCCATGGGATTCCACTTCTAGATCTAAAATAGATTGCTGGAAGCACAGAGCTACATGGTGATTGCCAGGGGCTGAAGAGAAGGGGATATAGGGGATTTTTAAAATTTTTTAAATTAAAAAAAAATGGGTGAAAGTTCTTTTAAAATGTAAAAAGCAAGTCTTCTGGCCTCTATGGTGTTCGGGCTGCTCCACGGTAGCGAAGCAGCATCGGGATAATTGCCATGAGGGCAGGATTCAAATGGCGCCCAACCAGGAGTTAGTTCTGTCCCCTCTCCCAGGTTGGGTGGGGGGCCCCTCCACAGCAGCATTGAACAGAAACCCCTCCTTTTCACCCTCCCCATCCTCTCTTGCCCCCCTGAGACACTTTGCTTCCATTAGAGAGCCGTGCTTTAGAGAGGAGAGATGTGGACGCTTCCCTTCCCCCATCAGCCTTTCTAAAACCTCACACAGACAGGGATTAGCATCAAAGTCCTCGCCACATCAGGGATGTTTGACAGGGACAACTCTGTGCTGTCATTTGCTTTCATCCTGTCACATTACCGCTTTGGCCTAAGTGATTAGTGAAAGTGAGGCCTCAGAGGTATGGGGGCCTGGACTCCCACTCAGCCTCTGTGGCCCCAGCTAGCTCCACTTGACTGGTGGAGAGGAGTCACTCTCTCTCAGACCCGGGACTGACCAAGAGAAGAGTCCAAGATCAGCACTGTGGGGAGATACATGCACTGGCTTGGGGACTAGTGCCAGCTCAGATGTGTGACTTGGAGTAAGTTACTTCCCACCTCTGTGCCGCCATATTGGAAAATGGCATTCCATAGTAGCAGTGCTTGCTTCCTAGGGTGTTAGCAGGGATTGAAGGACATAACATTTGTAAAGCGCACAGCTTGGTACTTGGCAGATGTTTAACCTAAAGTTTGAATATTTACTATGAGTTTGAGGTATATCTCCCCAGATAATCTTTCTCTTCTTTTACACTAACATGTATACACTCATATGTTTTTCCTCCTTTTCTCATAAAAAAGCAATTATATATGTTTACATTATAATATATATTTGTACATACATAATATATACATATGTAATTATACATAATTATAATATATACAAAATAATAGATAATACATATATAGCTATAATATATATTACCTACAGAACTTATCATTCTTCAAATTACTTCTGTTTATTTAAAAATATCATGCCTGTGTTTCACCCAAGGACATCTCTAGTACCTTTCCATCTTGTACATAAAATTCTTCTTCATTCAGGGCTACTGGGTGGCGCAGTCAATTAAGCGCCTGACTCTTGATTTCGGCTCAGGTCATGACCTCAGGGTCCTGGGATTGAGCCCCTCATCAGGCTCTGTGCTCAGCGGGGAGTCTGCTTGAGTTTCTCTCTATCCCTTTCCCTCTGCCTCTCCACCCAACTCATGCTCTTTCTAAATAAATAAGTAAAATCTTTAAATGTAACCATACCACATGTAGCCTTTTGAGCCTGGCTTTTTAAACTCAGTGTAATTCTCTTGAGATCCATTCATTGTGTTGCCTGCATTGATAGGTAATTCCTTTTTATTGCTGAATACTAGTCTATGGTGTGGATGTACCACAGTGAAGTTAACCATTCCCTCACTGAAGGACATTGGGTTGTTTCCAGTTTGGGGCTAATATAAATAAAGCTTCTATGAACATTCCACATGCAGGTCTTTGTATAAACATGTTTTCATTTCTCTGAAATAATTGCCCACAGGGCAGTTGCAGGATTATATGGTAAGTGTATGTTTAGTCTATAGGAAACTACCAAACTATTTTCCAGATAGCTGCACCATTTTACACTCCCACCAGCAATGTATGAGTGACCCAGTTTCTCTGCATCTTCTCCAGCATTTGGTGTTGTCACTATTTTTTATTTTTGCCATGCTGATAGGCTTGTAGTGAAATCTCATTATGGCTTTAATTTGCATTTCCCTATTAGCTAATGACACTCAACATCTTTTCACGAACATATTTGCCATCTGTATCTCTTCTTTGGCTAAATGGCTCTTTGTGTCTTTTGCCCATTTTCTAATGGGACTGTTTGTTTCACTACTGTGGAGTTTGAGAGTTCTTAATAAAAGTTTCTCTTTCTAACATTGATTTTGAAATGCTGGTTGGGCTAAGTCAGCATTCTGATCAGACAGATGCTGCCTGTGCCTGTGCGGAGAGACCATCGTGAGACTCCCTTACAGAATTATCACGCCTCTCGGTGATACATAGTTCAGTCTCAGAATTTCTTTTATATCCCACTTTAAATCAACAGTCCAGTGGGTATCGGTTAAAAAAATCTAATTTTTAAAAGTGCACACATGCAATTTAAAACTACAATGGCCCAAATTCTCTGGCCGCCAGTATATTGCCAAGTAACTTTCCACCTGGAGACTAAGCAGTGAGCACCTCCATCTGATCTCTTTTATGCATGCCCACCTGCTGTGCACTGCAAAGTTCTCCTCTGTCTCCCTATTGTAAAAGAAAAGTAAAGTATACATTACTTTTACATATTGCCAAGAGTTGAAATTTGTTATGGTTAGAAGCATAGGCTCTGAGTCAGACAGCCTAGGGTCAAACCCCAGCTTCACCAGGGGGTAGTGGTATTAGGTCTAGTCAGGACAGTTGTGCAAGTTGTGCACTGATGAGGAGGTGACTGGAGGCTGACATCCAGATTGCCCTATATTTGCCAAGCTATGCGAGCTAGCTTGGGGTTGGCTCCATCTAGGTCAAGGGGATGCTTCTTCCTTCCGTAAAGGTGCTGATCACTTACCAAGCTGTATACCTGTTGAGCTGTTACCTGTCCACAAGGGCATTTTGTTCTAGTTCAAAAGCGGGTGCCTTTCTTTGATTTGCACATACACTCTTATAGGCGAGCACAGGCCCTTGTGCTGGCTTACCCTGGCCAAATTACTTAAACTCCTAGGGCCTCAGTTTCCCTGTCTTTGGAATGTGGATGATAATAGCACCTATCTTAAAGAATTGTTGCAAGGACTAAGTGGGTTAATTCGTGTAGAAAGCCAGGCATAGCATCTGGTGTATGATAAAAGTTCAATAAATCTGAAGTCATTGTTATTATTAGTACTGTTTAATGATGCAGAGGGACTGGCTCACCTGTGTGACCCAGTTTGCAAACCAACAATTGGAAAATGAGACTTCAGTGTGTCGCACAAATCAGGACAAGACAGCTGTTTATTAAACGGCAGAGCTTATAATTTATAGCTGCAAAACGCTCCCAGGAGCTAGATGCTCCCCTGATCGGGGGGCTGGGGACATGGACCAATAGGGAAAAGCTGGCCGAGTGTCCTTGGTCCTGGAGCCTGGCCAGCCTGGCTTTACCATTCTGGGTCAGACACCTAGCCCTAGGCTCTCTCTTGCTGGCCTGATGTGATTCTTCCTCAGTTTATTTTTCCCCCCTCTATTTCTTGCAAGATATAAGGTTTTCATTTCCTTTCCTTGAGAAAATCCCATCTGTTCTCTGCCAATATTTTCTCTCCCAGAATAATAGTCTGAGGATCTAAAAGGGACTTGAGGGGCTGACTTGTCCATTTGTTTCCAAACTCCAGAGGGCAAAGGAATCATGTGCAAAGCATATTAAAAATGCAGGTTCTTGGACCTCATCCCTAAGGATTCTAATGCAGCACTCTTGGAGTGGGGCCCAGTTTGCTTTTTAATCAGCACTTTCAGGTGTTTCTAATGCTTGGCTGGATTAGCCCAACCCCTGTAAAGCTCAGAGAGGGATGTGACCGGCTCAAGGTCACACAGCAATGCAAAACAGAGCCAAGACTAGAGCAGACTTCTATCTGGTGCTATTTCCTGGCAAAGATCTCCTCCTTGGTTTCTCTCCCTTCCACTTTGTTTGTTTGTTTGTTTGTTTGTTTGTTTTACTTTAAAATGTCGAACAGTAAGTTCCTTTAGTGGCTTTGCCATATAAAGACCCACAAGTGAGCTTAGGCTCCTCGGTTGGATGCCCTAGGCTGGTCTTGGATGCTTTAACGTCCTCCGTTCATCAGCAATCCACAATATAGTGTATAGGCTCAGAGTTGGGTCTTCAAAGCTTCCCTGGATTCAATGGCAGGATATCCATCCATTCCTAACTGGGGATTAGCAGGAAAAAAACAAAAAAAAATAAAAATAAAAATAAAAACCAAGGGCAAAGATGCTTGAGCCTCTCTGGGGCATAGAAAAGGCAGTGGGACAAAAGGTAGATTCTATACTTTCTAGACAACACCAGGAGGTGAAGGAGGGTCTTGGGACGGGGAGATCAAAGAGGTTATCTGGCGGGCTTCTCACTGGACCAGACCAGAAAGGGCTGGTAACCAGCCCCATCCAGTTACCTTGTGTGACATTCCATATGTGAACTGTGCACTGAAGGTGGGCCCGTGTCAGTGACTGTGCTCGGCCCTGGTTGGGACCAACTTTGACTATGGGGAAAAAGAGGAAAGCAATTAGTCTCAGTGCAGAGACTACAGAACCGTTTCTAAAGTCGGATCAGACATTCATCTTGGACAATGCACACGCAGATTGCATATGGATACAGACACACTTGTGTGAACAAAGGCAGATGCACATGGATCTGCACGCCAAGCACGCATACGTCCGCACACGGACAGGCAGGTGTGTGCCATGCATTACCAGGCATGTGTGTGCATGCACACGCACACATACACAACCACACGTGTCGTTACGTACCGTATATGCACAAATATGCTCCTAACGTACTATAACCGTACCTCACTGAGCGATCACCTCCATCACTGTACTGTTCCTTAAGGTGGAAACCACATTTTATCCATCTCCATAGCTCCGAGGCTCACTCAGTACAGGGACTGGAAAAGAAGAGACATTTAGCAAAATTTCATTCAACTTTGCTGAACATAGGCCCACACACACTTCAACCTGAGCTAACACCATCCTCCTATGAATATACGACTGAATACAGATGTGGGTTCTTTAAGAGATTTTTTCATTGCATCAGCGGAAATCAGGCCTAACTGGATGTAAATATCCAGGCAAAATCGGGTTGCCTGCTTGATCCTGTTGGAGAAAGCAGCAGGAGGAATGCTCCCAGAGCTCGGATGCTGAGGCCGTGCAGGAGAGGTCCAACACAGCCTTTGGGTTTGTGTCCGACATGGGATCCACCCCTCCATCGAGGACTCAGCTGTCCTCTCAGTCTGGCTGTTATTGATCATTATTGGGGACCTCCGTTGGGTCCCCAAGCCCCTCCCAGCTCTCCCCCATATTTTTAGCCCTTCCTGGCCTGCACGTGGGATACGTTCAGTTCCGTTAGAGGTTTCTCGTGGCTTCAATAACAAATTGCCACAAATCGGGTAGCTTACAGCAACGGAATGTTCATTCTCTCGCAGCTCTGGAGGTCAGAAGTCCAAAGTCACGCAGTCGGCGGGGTCACGCTCCCTCCAGGGGCTGGAGAGAGGATCCGCTCTTTGCTTTTCCAGGGTCTGGTGACCGTCAGTGTCCCTGGATTTGTGGTCCCATCCCCTCCTCCTCTCCTGTCACATCTCCCTCCGCCTCACACTTATAAGGACCCTTGTTTTTGGATTTAGGGACCACCCAGAGAATCCAAGATAAGTTTCACTCAGGTATATCTACAAAACCTCTTTTTCCCAAATAGGGTCAAATTCACAGGTTCCAGGGATTAGGACGTGGACGTATTTGCGGGGGGGGCACCATTCAGCCCACTGTGGTTCCTACGTCCAGGAAACTGGTAAAATAATAGGAAAATCTCCTCCATGCCAACTTTTTAGACAGGAGTTTTTCTGAAATGATGGTGTTCTAAGACGGTTTTTAAGAAAATGCAGACTCGATATTTTCATGCACTGGCTTGCGTCATTTAGGACGATCTTAGAAAATACTGTTTGGTTAGTAAGCTATTCATCCCAGAAATACTTCCGTATTAAAAAAGAACGTACTTTCAAATCCGCGACAGTCATGAACAGAAAGCATGTGTGAGTAATTTTGTTTCGCACTCTCTAGGACAGTCAACCAGAACAGCGAAGTGAGTGTATCCTATCTCCATCCAGAGGAAGCTAGTCCCTCCTTTGTCCATTGAACTTTGGCAAATCTCAATTTGGATACAGCTCTGTCTGTTCATTGCACTGCAGATAAAAAAATTTTTTTTCAAGATTTTATTTATTTGACGGAACACGAGAGAGAGAGAGAGACAGAGACAGTATACGCAAGGAAACAGCAGAGGAAGAGGGAGAAGCAGGCTCTCTACTGAGCAGGGAGCCCAATGCAGGACTCGATCCCAGGACCCCGGGATCATGACCTGAGCTGAAGGCAGACGCTTCACCGACTGAGCTACCTAGGCGCCCCTGCAGATGAGACTTCTGCTGTTGTCCCTCCTCTGGTGAACACTGTTGACCCGAAATGGCGGGATGAGCCACAAGTGAATCCGGGAGGAATATCTTGCTGGATGTTATGCTGAGGGTTTGACATGGCTTGAGGCAAGTGGGCACTTTCAAATAACTGGTCCCGGGAGAGCAGGTAAAGGTTGGCAGTTCTCAGAATTCATTGGAGAGCCTTTGGAATTATAATCAGTTCCTAGCCACCACTCACCTGAAAGGAAGTGGCCAACTGGCTATCCATGACCAGTGGCTGGAGGAGACTCTGGCCCGAAGCACGCCATATTGTGGGAGTCTGAGGAGAACCAACAGGGATGGCCAGTGTGCCATATGGAAATTCACCTCCGTAAGGACTACAGACTCATCTAAGAAGAGGAAAGAGAGAAAGAGAGTAGGAGGGAGGGACAGAGAGAGGGAGAGAGAGAGTTTCCAAGACTTGCACCCCAGAGATTCTATTCCATTTGATCTGGGGTGACACCTGAAAATTACATATTCAAAAAACATAAACCTAAAAACCCTTCTCTGCTCAAGTGCTTTGACCTGAAGCCATGTTCAGGAGCCATGGCCTCAAGGAAGGGACCTTCATGAACAGATAAGAATTCTTGGTGCTATGCATTGTTTTTCTGTCACTCAAATTTCTTAAGGGCTGGGGTCAAGTCTTGTTCATACTTGAACTCGTCATTGACTAGCACGGTGACTTTCGTGTAACAAGAGTCACTAAGGAGTGTTGGAATCATAGGTGTGAGGGATAGGAGTTCCAGTGTGCTTGGCCGTAATTTTCTGAGTGACCTGACCACCCCCCAGCCTTGGTTCACAGAAAAGCACTAATAATGGTGGTTAAGGAGGAAGAATCTGGAGTTGAGAGGTTTTGGTCAAATCCCCACTCCTGCTGTTACCCTGTGACTTCAGAAAAGACACTTAACCTCTCAAAAGTCTCAATTTCTCACCTGTGAAATGGGGATAGGCATGACACCCACCACTTACAGTTGTTGGGAGAAATACATGTGCCCAGCACCATGGGGAGCACTCTACAAAGGTTGCTGTAGCTATTGTTATTATTATTATTATTACTAATTTGAATGAATTAAAACGTGAACATTCTCTCAGTCATCCTCATGGGTAAGCAACAATTCTTTGGCATTGCATAGAAGACCATCCTCAAGAGATTCTTCCCTGGCCACTTTGTCCCTCACCCCGTCCTTCTGGAAAAACCAAATTGCTAATGGTTCCCCCACATTTAGGATGCTCCTTGTTGCCTCTGGACTGTTCCTAACACTGATCCCTCTGCTTGGAAAGGCCCTCTCCCACTGTCTCCCCACGTCTCGTCTTTCTCGTGATCTTCTGCTTGATTTTCAAATGGCAATTCGGGTGCTCCTTTCCTCCAAAAAGCCTTCTCTACTTGCTGGTTCTTTTTCCTCTTCTCCACAGAATTAATAATCCTCTCCCTTTTCTCAGAGATCCATATTTCATCCCCACACCATGCTGTGTTGAAATATACCATATCTCGCTTTGTATCCCTAGAATGTAGCAGAGGGTCTAGAATGTCATGTGCCACCCAGAACATAGGGTGAATGAGCAATCTGCACTAACACAGGTTTGGAATCAGTGGCTTTGGAATTCTTGCATTTTCCCACCATTGCATCAGCTAGGTGATGCTGTGTAACAAACCACCCCAAAACGCAGTGGTTTAAAATCTTATTCATTCTCCCTGCTGTATTTGTATCTGTAGGTAGGGTAGGAGTTTATTAAACTCAGCTGAGCAGCTCGCTTCAAGCCTCAGTTCAGACGGGCTCGACTGCGCCTTGCTGGTTTGACTTTGGTCTACTCCAGGCCCGTTCATTCTGGGCCCATGTTGAAGGGCCAATAGCTACCACGTCTGCAAGAGGACAAGCCTAACTTCTAAACACATTTCAGGACTCTCTGCATCTTTCATGTCTGCCACCTGCTACCATCTTCTTGGCTGAGCTAGATGACTGAGCTCATGGTCAAGTGCACATTGCACTTCATGAGGACAGGCAAGCCGCATGACCAAATTCAGCATTAATGTGTCCAGTGAGCCTGTTCTTCCCCCTGAAGATGGGAGGGGCTAGGTATTTTGAACAATACATCATTATCTAACACAGTAATGCTCAGTCTTACTATAATTCGTTTTGCTTATCAAATGTTTTAGTCTCCATTTAGAAACCTGCAACATTTCCTTGTTCAAATAGACTTCTTAATGAATGCGTAATTATGATATTCTGAACTAACAAGAAATTAGGTTCTCCCTTTTCAGTTCCATTATATCTTTCATTTTGGGGTGTGTCTGTGTGTGTGTGTGTGTGTGTGTGTGTGTGTGTGTGTGTGTGTGTGAGTGACAGAGAGAGAGAAATGAGGAAGCAGGCTGTATTGTAATTCTGCATGCGTCTCTCTCTGGATGAGTGACGTTACCCAGTGGTATAACAGACAGTTTCATTGACTTAGCTAACACCATTCTCACCTCCCTTTTCCCACTGCCCACCTTCACTATAAATGACAGAGGTGACAAAGATTTACCTCCTCAGCCTGTACTGCAGTGAAGAGTGTGGCATGGTCCAGCCAGTCTGACCTAGCAGAAACCTGCAAGGAAATCTTGGAAAACTCTTTGCTGTCCTAATAAAAGGGGCTCTGCCCCTTCTTGCCATCCTGTCTTGAATGTGGATGTGATATGGTTGACAAGCACAAAGGAAATACATAGAGAATCATAAAAATTCTGGTTGACATCTTTGGATCACTGGACCAACACCGGTAGCTGCCTACCTCAAGATTTCGTATTGGTGGGGTTTCCTGTTATTTGTAGTCAGAGGCACTCCTTACTGCGCCGCTCTCTAGGACAGGGGTTGGCAAACTATAGCCCATGGGCTAAATCCATTTCTTTTTGTAAATTTATTTTTGTAAATACAGTTTTATTGGGACACAGCCATGCCCATTTGTTTGCTCTCTATGGCTGCTGTTATGCTACAATGTCCGAGTTGAGTCTTTGCAAGGGACCATCTGGCCCACAAAGCCTAAAATATTTGCTCTCTGGCCCTTTATTGAAAAAATTTGCCAACTCTCTGCTCTAGGACAAAAGTTAGAACTTCTTTTTTATGTCCCTCAGTATCAGGGCTGGTACACAATAGACATGCCATAATTAGTTAATATAATAGTATTATTAGCCTCCATTTATTGAGCACTAACTGTTTGCCCGGTGCTGAGCTAAACACTCTCCATTTATCTTATTTAATCTGCACAACACCTCAATTAGTTAGAACTCCTGACTCTTCCCTCTACAGATGTAGAGACCACAGCTTAGAGTCCTTGAACAACTAGCCCAAAGTTATTAAATGAGTGAAGGGCAGAGCCAGCCCTCAAGCCTAGGTTTGGCAGACTTCAAAGGCAAGGCTCTGAACATCTGGGCTCTTGTGCCTCCCAGCTGTCCAGCAGCATCTGACTGGACACTGTCTTTCATAGGTCAGTGAGACTTCATCCTCTTCTTGACGCCACTCTGGTTTATAAATAGTCTGTTCTTCCGGGGAGACCCCATCACACCTCATTGGAGAAAAGAACCTCTTGGCGAACTGAAAACAATGACTCTAAATCTCAGAAATAGAGGGATTTTACAGCCACCAAATAAACAGAAGGTGTTGTAAATCTCCCCGTGTGTGTGTGTGTGTGTGTGTGTGTGTGTGTTAGCTGAAAAAGGAGTAACTTTACATCTCTCGGGACCTTCCGGGGTCATTATCTCCCTCTGCCTCTACTGAGACATGTGCAGACAAAGAGAATTGTCCTTCCTGCCTGTAAACTCCCTTTGATTTTAAGATAGGTATCTTGCCTTATCTTTTGTTACAAAAAAAATCAAGTCCTTCTTGCTCATTGTGAGCGCTCTCCCAGCAAGACTTAGGGTACCAGGCACAGGATTGACACATCCCCTCCGCTCGCCGTAGAGGCCTGCTGCCCAGATGCCCAAGCTGATTGCACACAACTCCCTCAGCCGCCTCAGGGAGGAGACAGAGCTGGGTGGGCATATATCACACCAGACTGTCTTCAAGAGCTCCATTCAAGGGTCTTGTCGGAGATGACGGACGCTTTCAGATCCAGTTAGTTTAAACATCATTGGTGGAAATCCCATGGTTTCTCTTAGACTAAAAAGAGTCAAAGAAGGGGCGCCTGGGTAGCGCAGTCGTTAAGCGCCTGCCTTCGGCTCAGGGCGTGATCCCGGCGTTCCGGGATCGAGTCCCACATCAGGCTCCTCCGCTGGGAGCCTGCTTCTTCCTCTCTCACTCCCCCTGCTGTGTTCCCTCTCTCGCTGGCTGTCTCTCTGTCACATAAATAAACAAAGTCTTTAAAAAAAAAAAAAAAGAGTCAAAGAAGAGCAGCCTGAGGTTTAACTTGGACTTCAATTTGTTGATGAACACATGTTAAGAGAAAAGGGAATGAATGCTCGTTGAGTAGATACTAGGCACCCCAACCAGTGCGCAGTTTCATAGAATGATAGCTAATGCATTTTACGCACCGTGTTGTCTGTTGTGCACGTACTGATGCTTTCGAGTCTCACAAAATCTTATATAGTAAGTACTGTTATTATTTATTGAGATGAGAAAAAATGGGCCATGGAGAGCATTATCAGTTATCTTTTGCTGCAAAGAAACATCCCCAAATCATGACAGCTTAAAACTCAAACATTTATTTGGCTCTTGATTCTGTGAATCAGTTGAGGGGTTTCCGATCGAAGCCGGCTCAGCTGGTCTTGGCTGGGCTGTCCCATGCAACTTTGGTTGGCTGATGGCTGGATGATCTGGAACAGCCTCACTCACTTTGAGGTGTGTGAAGGTGGAAGGCTGTTGACCAGGGGACAAGGCATCCTGACCCTCTCTCCATGCACCCAGCTAGCCTGAGCTCCTTCACGCAGCACCCGTGTCCCCAGAGCAGCAAAGGGGGACAAGCACTTCTTCGCCCTCTGCTTATATCACCTTTGCTGTGGTCCCATTAGCCAAAGCAAGGTGCATGGCTAAACCTAGAGGCCCAGCATGGAGAGAGAGAGAAGCCCAAATGCACTGGGGCCATCACTGCCTTGGTCTGCCACAGAGAGGTTATGCCACTTATCTAAGATCTCACAGCCAGGAAGTGGTGGGGATAGGATTTCACTCCAGATATTCTGACTCCAGAATCTGCATTCTTTGGGGGTGGGGGAGGGACAGAGGGAGAGAGACAGAATCCCAAGCAGCCTCCACGCCCAACATGGAGCCTGACTCAGGACTTGATCTCACAACCCCGAGATCGAGACGTGAGCTGAAATCGAGAGTCCGACCCTTAACCGACGGAGCCACCCAGGCTCCCCCAGAACCGGCATTCTTAAGTACCATGCTATTTGACAATAAATACCCTATTTCATTTAATTCTAAAAAAAAAAAAAAAAAACCCACAAAGAGAAGGTCATTACCAGCTCTTTTTTAGGTTTAAAAAATAGTTAAACCTCAGTGAGGTTAAATAATCACAAAGCTAGGAAATGGGGAAATCGGGCTCACTCGTAAAAACTCTCCGTGTCTACTGCATCACGCTGATACCCACCTGTGTGCTGAATCCCCAACCAGGGAGCACTTTCAGAATATGTGTTCAGACAGAGAGGACTCAGGTGGGGTTGTCAACACAGGCTGAAGTCTTCCCCAGCCACTTTCCCAGCTATTGGCCTGAAGTTTTATTCCCATTCAGGAAATTAATTTCTGCCTGGCAGAATGGTAGGTGTTGTGGTATTCAAAGGAAACGAGAAAGACAAATTTTTAGTTCCCAGGATGCCTACAAAGTGCACAGTTCTGAAACAGCAGATGCCAGCACACGATGAAGTAGGTGGTTGTGTAGACAGATGGAGGCAATTACGAGCAACAGGAAGATGACTGTGAACAGGGTTAATCAGAGAAGACTCCCTAGAGGAGGTGGGCTGCAGAGAGAGTGGGATTTGGATTGCCTAAAAGAAAAGGAATAACCTTTCTTAGAATTATACCTTTTTGAGAAAAAATCTAAGCATAGGCATTGATCATGGGTAGGTCTCTTTAACTTTGCAGAACAGTAACCAACTCAAGCCAACTTAAGCCAAACAGATAGGCTTCCAAATTGAATATAAGAATTCAGTACCCAAGATGGCAGTGCCCCCCAGGAAGTCAGGCGTTAATTGGAATTATGGACTCCAATGCCATGACAGCACCCTCTGTCTTTCCTCCCTGCTTGATTGTTTCATGGCAAACAAGCTTCTTTTGCTTCTTGTTCTATAGGGTGGATGATGGCTGCCTCTCCTTGCAACTCTGGGTTCCCAATCTGGCCCGGACTGAGACAACAGTCCCCCTTTCATACAACGAGCTTCTCCAACGGATCACCAACACTGCGGCTGGGGAAGCCAACTGGTGAGTTCGAGGGCAGTTCTCAGCAAAGGGACAATGGTTTCTGGGCTGAGCAGACACCACAAAGTGTGCCTAATAAGGGTCTATGCTGAAAGATCACATGGTGGTGAACACAGCCGAGTCTAAGATCTTTTGAGGGACGGTGGGGAGAAGAGAGCTAGGTGCTGTTGATGGAGGGCATGAATTCTAGCCAGCGTACGTGAGTCTGAGACTCATAAACCATCAGGAACCTTGAGGGGGTAATTACGTAGAGGTTTATAATCACACAATTGAAAATTATGTATTTCTATTGTGAAGGTGACACATATTCATTATGGAAATTCTGGCAAATACAGAAAAGTGTAAGTTGTTACTTCCTTCCATTTTTACACCAACGCACCCACACAAACACACTGACATCTGGCTGTAGGCGATGGTCACTTTTGGGAACAAACAGTTTAAATACCCACAGTGGAAATCACCAGTGAAGGTCTAGATCATGTTACATAGCTGTATTATATCTTACCTGCAGTTGCATGACATTCTTGTTACTTGGGTTTTTTGGATTAAAATTATATGAGTTATCTTTAGATAGCATCGTTCATCGGTATCGCCGCATGTCATTTGGTATTCTCCAAAATTACACTACTCGATCTTCAGACTGTCCCATGATGAATTTACCTCCTTCCCCGACGGTCAGACAATTAGATCGTCTTGACTTTTTTGGTATTATAAATGACTCCGTGATGAATAGTGTCCTATATAAAACTTTCGTCCCCATGGGTGATCAATTCCTCGGCAGTGGAATTTGGGGCCGCAAGGTAAGAAGGTTTTTAAGTCTCCTGATACACGTTGCAAATCATCCCTCTGGAAAAGATGTGATGCGCGTAGGCATACCGGCCACTCATGAAGATGTGCGTTTCATCGCAGCCTGAGTAGGACTGAGTATTAACAGAAGGTCAGAGGCAAGCATGGCCAGGTCCACTGCATTACTGCCCACATGTCATGGCCCCAGGCTCCATTACAGTGACCATGAGAGCCTTCCCACAGGGCCCAAATACTCAACATCCCACTAGTGGGAACATTCTCTACCCTCTCTTAGCTTTGCTAGGACCCATTGCGTTTCTGACACTGCTTTGTTTCTTTACATTTTTATTTCTGACCAAGGCGTCGTTTTATTGACTCACTATCTTTAGTTGTTAATTAACAACTTCGCCAAGTCTTTGTCCAGCCTCGAAACTTGAGCTCTTCCTTTGCTGTCTATCTGTCCCCTGATCCACTATTCATTGATCTCGCAGTTTGATTACCAAAGCACGGCCTCTTTTCAAACACGCAGGTTAGTTGTTGGGAGGGGACATAGGAAGATCTCTTGCTTTCATCACTAAGCTACCTGCGGAGATGGGTTTCCACCTAATCCTCACCACAGCCACGGAAAGTGGGCAAAGAAAAGGGAAACCAAAGCTCAGAGAGGTTAGGCGGTCTCTCGGTGGTTCAGAGCTCATTAGTGGCCATGCCAGAATTTGCACCTGACATTGTTCTTCGTACATCATCTCCCGAGGGAGACAGATGCGTTCTGAGCCACTGATTAGAAAGCTAATGTCGTCGGCAAGCCATGACATGCAGAGGACTTGAGTGAGAGGTATGTTCATGAGCAAGGAGACAGAGCGAATGAATCTGGAAGTCTCGTAAAGTGAGAACCACTGCTAGGGGAAGCCTGCTGGCAGCAGGAGAAAATGAATGCAAAATACAGAGAAAAGGGCAAAAAGAACACTGAGGTCTTCAGACTCCTGGTTCCAGCAGTGTCTAAGGCAACTAGCTGTACCCTGCTATCCCTAGTGACATAAGCCAAGAAAGCCCCAGTTGACTTTGCTGGTGCCCGCTGAAGTCAAGGGTCTGTCGCCCACCACGGGAGTGGACTTAGGCATTACACCGCCACTCCAGAGACGAAAACGCCTGCAGAGAAAGACATGGCCATCCGTGGGCGGCCGTGTGCTCTGTTAGCATCCAAGAACTTTCTCTGAGCTCAGTCTGCACCCCTCACGTCTCCCCACTGAGGCCTCTCAGACTACTGATAAGAATTTTCTGAGCATCTCCAGTCTAGCTGGCTCGCTAAGTCTCCAAATTTCCATGCCAGAGTTTCGGTCAGTGCTTGGCAGCTCTACAAATTTGCTCCCTCGGGATGAGGGGGCAAAGGTTAGGGCTGGGGAGGGCTTTAATCAATAGTGCACGCTCCTGAAAAACAGGCAGGAATCAATAATATATTTCTACACTGGACTACTTTTTTTTTTTATCCTCAAAACAACAGCAACAAAACATTTATGCCAGACTGCAACCGAAAAAGTCCAATTTTTTTTTTTAAAGTTCTTCTTCCCTTTCTTGCTCTTTAATGAAAGGCGTGTTGAATGTGTTTACCATATGGAGATAAGAAAGACTCCGTTAGAAAAACCCAGAAAATATGGTGTTTCGTAGTGGGGGTTTTCTTTTCCATTTTTGAAAAGAAAGCCAATTGCGGTTTCTGGAATGTGTCTGTAGGACGATGTGTGATAAGTAAGAAAAGGAGAGGAAAGTGTGGTCGGAGCTTAGGGTGTGCGCAGTGAGGAATTCCTCCGCGAACTCATGAAATACGGTACATGGTACCCAGTGGGCCAGCAGGGTGCGCGTAGGGCAGTCGGGTGGCGGCGACCAGCGTCCCTGCCAGCCGATTCCAGGGGGCAGCCAGTCTGAGAACCAGCCACTGGGCTAGATGACGTCTCCAGGCAAGATAGCTTCTGAATAATCGGGTAGCCCCTAATAGTCTCTCTGAACACAGATGCTGATTTAAACACTGAGCTTTGTTTGAATGAATGAGTAGACAGAGCTGTTCTGGTAAAATCTTTTATCTCAATGGCCTTAGATACACTCCTTGACGTTGGGGACATGTGTTTCAGATGGGAAAGGGTGAGAAATATCAAACAGATGAAATCATCCCCACATTTTATTTATTTATTAATTCACTATTTTTTGTTCACGTGTCACACGTGTGTTAATATCATAGACACTTTGGGTATTACATTGGATAAGAACTCAGTATTTAAAAAAAAAAAAAACTCTCCAGGTGATTCCAGTGAATTGAGTGAATTGCTGGGTTGAGAAACACTGGACCAGATTATCACGTGTCTTGTCGGCGATCTAAAGAATTTGGACTTTGAATGCCTAAAAAAGAAAGAAGAAAGACTTCTGATATCATGCAGATAATTCGATCCAAGGGAGATCATGACACTGTCAGACCTATTGAAATAGGTCTCCAGACCCACCAGTGGCCACCTTGCTCTTTGAACCCGACCAAGCCGGAGGTCGAATCTGGAAGGAGGCTGAATGGGTTAGTGGTTAGGGGCAGAGCTTGTGGGCAACAGAACTGGATTCAGGGTCATTTAACCTTGTCTGCCTGCCTCTATTTCCTCCTCTGTAATAGCTGACCGGTAATGTCTGCGTGTTGCACAGGGGTGTTGTCAAATATTTATTGAGGACTTATTGCATGTTGGGCTCTTGGGTAAGTCCTGGGAACATCACAGTGAGCAAAAAATGCAACAATGTTCATTCTCGTGGAGTTTGGCTTCCAAAGAAGGGGCTGGACATTAGTCCATCATCACACACACAATTGTTAAAAAAAAAAAAAAAAAAGAATGCCGTAAGTAAGCACACACCCAAGCCTGCACACCCCTGTACATACACAGAATGTGCCCTAAAGAAAAATGACAGAATCAGGATTACGCAAGTACCAAGAGATACATCTATTTGGGAGAAACAGCAGGAACTAAGAAAATGTGTAATGGGAGAGCCCATCTGGGAAATGAGCCTGGAATTTGAAGGAATAAGAGCAAACTGGATGAAAATGCAAAGGCAGGAGGGTGGAGGGAAGCTGGGGAGCAAAGGGAAGTTGAGGCAGAGGGGTGAACGCTGGCAAAGACCCCGAGAGGCGAGGTGGTAAGGAGGAGAGATGACCCAGCAACATCTGCAGCGCCTGGAAGTACTCACCATCACCTGTGCACAGCAGCCATCTTTCCTCAAGTTAGGCTCCACGTAGGTGAGAAAAAGAAATGCAAGAAGATACTAACTGGATCAGATGTTTCCTAATTTTTAAGATGCTTCAACATATTAATGATGCTGGAGATAAAAACGCACACACACACACACACACACACACACACCCCGCTCCTGCCCCATGCAGTTTAAGACTAGTGCTTTGAAGGGCGCCTGGGTGGCTCAGTTGTTAAGCGTCTGCCTTCGGCTCAGGGCATGATCCCGGCGTTCTGGGATTGAGCCCCGCATCCGGCTCCTCTGATGGGGGACTGCTTCTTCCTCTCCCACTCCCTCTGCTTGTGTTCCCTCTCTCGCTGGCTGTCTCTCTCTCGCTCGCTCTCAAATAAATAAAATCTTGAAGAAGAAAAAAAAAAAAAAAGACTAGCGCTTTGAGCTTGATGAAGGTCTCAAGAAAGAAGGGTTGGCATTCGTTCAAACCCAGGACAAACTGCTCCCCA
Source organism: Ursus arctos (assembly GCF_023065955.2). Taxonomy (NCBI): domain Eukaryota; kingdom Metazoa; phylum Chordata; class Mammalia; order Carnivora; family Ursidae; genus Ursus; species Ursus arctos. The sequence continues at coordinate 73,140,624 of NW_026622874.1, read as the reverse complement.
CGGAGTGACACGTTAGCTGTCAAGGAGCTGTCCCCATGGATGCTGAGAGGAGTGCCAAGCAGTGCATGGTTCCAGCCGGCCCGCACCCTGGGAGGTTATCAGCTGCTCTGGCACCTTGGTGGGTATTACTACAACTGATATCAAAGAGTGCTCGAACATGACTGCCGCTCCCACCGCTCCCTCAGTCTCTCCAGGAGTGGCTTCAGTGGCTCTATGGAATAACATCCCCCTTAGACTTCCCTGGGGTTCCCTGTAGGGGCTGGAGATGAAGCAGGGCGCCATGGCCCGCCGTTATCACTGTATCTTCCAGCAGCTGATAGCACACATTTGATCAATTCTTTTAATATAAGTTGCATAAGGATCTCCATGCTTCTGGGCTAGCAGATTTTGCGCTTCCTGCCTACAGATTTTTCTTCTCTTAATCTTTTGTGTTGTCAATCATAGTGGCCTAAGTGTTACCTTGCTCAAAAAAGAAAAAAAAAAAAGGCACGTGTGGGGGCCTGATCCTGCACCTGACCCATAGTAAGCCCATAGTGAGTCTCTTACATTTTAGCAAACTGGCCAAGAGGCCCTACAGAGAAAGGGAAAAGCATGGGTCTTGGAGCTAGACAGAGCTAGACTCGAATTTAAGCTCTGTAACTTAACCGGCTGTTGGACGTAGGGCATGATTCCTTAGTTCCCTGATTCTTGATTTCTTTAGCTGGAAAACAGAGCACACTCTGGAATTATTGTTAAGATCAGTAAAAACTGAAAATCAACTGGCCCAGCCTTACTTGGTAATAGGTATTAGGTTTATGGAAGTTATTCTCATTGTTAAGATACTAGAATTACTTTTTTAAAGATTTTATTTATTTGAGACAGAGAGTGTGCACAAGTAGGGGGGAGGGGCAGAGGGAGAGGGAGAAGCAGACTCCACACTGAGCAGGGAGCCCAACTCGGGGCTCAATCCCAGGACCCTGAGATCATGACCTGAGTGGAAGGCAGATGCTTAATCAGCTGAGCCACCCAGATGCCCCAACTAGAATTCCTCTATCTGTTTCTCTCTTGAGTGTCTACCTTTTCTCTCCCAGCAAGTGTAGGAAGGTTCACTTGGCTTGGAGGAAATGCTATTTTGAGCAAGGATACTGTACCAGCTAGAACTCCTCAGAACTCTTTTTTTTTTTTCAGTGATAAAAAATATTCATCATAACTTGGTTAAAGCGGAAGAGCACAAATACCCAGCTATTGTTAGCTTCAGGCATGGCTGTATCCAGGTGCTCACATGTTGTCAAAAATCTGCTTCCCATCATCCCTCATCCCACTTTGCTCTGGCTTATTTTGCTCAAGCAGGTCTCCCCTTGTACTGACAAAAATGGCCCTCAGCAACTGCACGTTAAGATAGTGCCAGTTTGTTCAGTGAGGCTGACAGGAAGAAAGGAACAGTCTTTCCAGTTGTTCCAGAAGAATTCCTGGACCCTAATGCTCAAATTGGCTTTGATCATGTGGCCATCCCTCAGCCTATCCCAGGGGCCAGGGATGTCATGTTCTCGTCAGCCAGACCTGCATCAGGAGCCCACACCTGAGTGGGAGAGGAGCCAGTCCCCAGCTGAAATGTGGGTACCCTTACCCAAAGAGTGGTACCTGGAAATCGAGAAAACACCAATCCACACCCACCAACTATGGGTCTTCTTCAGTTTTCGTCCCCTCAGTACCCACACCCTTCCCGTAAGCCAACTGTTGGCAGAAGGGGCTTGCTTTGATCAGCAGCCTTTGCCTCCGGTAGCGGAGACACCATGCGTCCGTCACTAAGGCAGCAGCCAGCCGCCTCCCTGCCAACCTGCGTGGAAAGGAGAATCGTCAGTGAGGCAGCTAATTGCAGCCATCACGCAGCTCCCCATCACCCACCGTCAAAAAAGTGTTAAAGCCTTCTTGGAAGCTTGGCCATTCCATCGCTAGGAATAGCCAGTGTAAGAAAATCAGCCGCTCCTCCTCCATCGCTGATTCCTAGCCCGCCTTCCATACCGTATCCCTTACCTTCACCTTACGGTGACTTAAATAACCAACAGTAGCAGTCATTTGGTTTCCACTGACTATTTACATGTGGCTGGGCCTCACAGGGACACAGCAGGTGTACCCGCCTCCCCTCCCCACGCCTGCACCCATGGCAGACATTACTAATCAATCAGACGCTCTTCCCTGATGAAGCTGGGCCTGACCTCTGTCTGGGTCCTTCTTAGTTCGGCAGCCGTCATGTAGAGAACACAATTAGTTTCATTAACAACCAAGGAAACTGGATGCCCTCTCACATTTTGGCGATATCTGCATTTATGTCCATAGGTAAGAAGTTGTAATCCTCACAACACCCCCCCCCATGTTACGCATTACTGTCCCCGTGGCACCGATGAGGAATGAGCCTCAGAGAGGTACAGCAGCTCGCTCACTGTCACACAGCTCCCAGGTCTTAGACCACGCTTCCTCCTCTATTCATTTTAAAAACAGCAGATATTCAAAACCACCTGCTCACCCAGGAGGACAAGGTAGAGCAAAGGCTCGGAGCTGGATGACAGCCCCGAGTTGAAGCTGGCTCCCACTTCCCACCTCCAGAGGGTCCAGGTGACTCACTGGCTCTGCATGTGGCGGCCAGCCACGCCACAAGGCGCGGCTCCCGAGGGCTGCCCAGCCTTGTCCTCCTACCTGGGGAAGCACAGCGATGGTATTTTGTTCCCATGAAGCTGCAGCAGCTCTCAGCTTCGGTTCCCAGAAAAGCAGGCAGCAGCGGCCTGTCAGAATAAATCACACTCAGGGCCCCTAGCCTGCTGGCGATGGAGGAGAGCAGCGAGCAGCTGGAACGGGGACCCTGATGCCAGAAGAAATTTGAGACAGAACCTAACTTTCTCAGCAGGGGCTCAGAGGATCCAGCCTGGGAGGGGGGGGGGGCAGGGAAGGGGAGGGGAGGCCTGATGTAGGTACAGGCAAAGCAAACACTAATGATAATAACTCACCGTAGCGGCAGCCTGCCTTTTATTTCCCTGAAATTGCTCTGAATCTCCTCTTCTTCCTCTCCCTCCTCCCTGCCTCCTTTCTTCCTCAACTCAAGACGCTGTGTAGCCAGGGAGGGACGAGCCCAAGCTTGGGGTCTGAATCCAACACCTGCAATTTCCAGGCTGAATAGCCTACAGAAAGTGCTTGAGCTTCTCTGTGCCTCACTTTTCCCCATCAGTGCAATGGGGATGATAGTATTTCGTGCTTCAGTGTTTCTCAACGTTGGCACCTGGAGCCGGACCATTCTTCGCGGGGCCGGGCTGCGTTGTAGGATGTTCCTACCTACTAGATGCCAGTAGCACTGATGGGCCAGCCACCCCCAGTCTTGATGAGCAAAAAAGCCTCCAGACATTGCTAACTATCCCCTGGGAATTAGGTGGGGGGGAGCAGAGGGATGGCAAAATTACCGCTGAGAACCACTGCTTTATTCGATCCTTATGACGATGAGCCAGGGTAATGTTATACGTTATAAATCACTTGGAAGAGTGCTTAGCATATCAGAAGCATCTAGGAAATGTTAGTTATTTACATTTATTTACATTTGCTGCTGCTGCTGCCACCGCCTGGGGCACTGGGTCCCTGCTTTTTCACACTTCCTACACAGACATTGCTAATCGATCCTAGCGCCATTCCTGATGCCCTTGGAAAGGATCCCTAAATCCTTCCCAACACACCAGACATCTGGCAAGATCCAGATGTTCCTCAGGTATTTTTCAAGACCCAGGGACAGCGCCTGGTGCTAGGCAGCAGCTCTGGGCAGTCACTTCATCCTGACTGCATGACCACCCATGAGGCCTCAGTGCCCCCCCCCCCCCCCGCAGTTGAACAAACAGAGGCTCGGCAAGGTTAAATAATTCCCCTGAGGTCACGTGGTTAAATGATAGCACTAGATGGGAACCCCAAATCTTAAAATCCTCAACACTCACTTTTTTACTATCCCCAATGCTAAGTATCAAATCCACAGAGTTCGATCCCAAAGTTCATATTCTTTTTTTTTTTTCCCAAGACAGCACGCACGCTCACATACAAGCAGGGGGAGGGGCAGAGGGAGAGGGAGAGAGAAAGCCCCACACCCCGCACAGAGCCCGCTGCAGAGCTCGACCTCACCACCCTGAGCTCATGACCTGAGCTGACACCAAGGGTCGGACACTTAACCGACTGAGCCTCCCCGGTTGCCAAAGCTGATATTCTTAAGCGTGACCCTGTAGTTTACGTGCTGATATTCAGCAGAGGGGATATGCTCATAAACCACCTCTCCAGCCACTATGAGAAAGCGCGAATTTGTGTCATTTGCCCATTCCTGCAATGTAGACTCTCACCGTGGCCGACATGAGACCACCAGTGGTTTAACGACTGACTCACAAGACTCCTGACGAGGTGACAATGGGTTTTTGTAAAGTGGTGCGTGTCGATTCTAGTACATTCCGTGGTGGCTTCCCGTCCATCTGGGAACAAGGCAGAACACCAGTAAATCCGGGAATCCCACTAAACCTCAGAGTATTGAAAACAGGGGAAGAATTAGCTAAGGCAGAGCCTGCTCCACCCCCAACGCGTGACATCTACACACAAGCCCATGCTGGGGCTGGGTTCCACCCTGTGTTTTCACCACCTCACCCAGCAAACCCCCGATTCTAGGTCCAGAAAATTAGTCCAGGCTGACATTAGCTGTGCGGCCTCGCACATTCCCTACAAGGTCATTTTTTGGAGAGAAAAAAAAAATCCTCCCTGCTCAGGCTGTTCGTTCCTAGGAAACAAGTCAAGAATAAATATTAGCAGCAAGACGGCATGTCCGGCCGGATGCGTGGTTTGCAGATGGTTTCCCCCCAGAGACGCACCGTGGACAGACTTCAGTTAGCCACCGGAGCTCCGGGCCAGTGAAGGAAGTACCACATTTGCATCTGACCAGGCCACGTGCAAGGTGTGCAAGCCCCGTGTCATCATTATGGAAGTCGTACCCTTAGTGAACTTGATGAGTGTTAACCGTGTGCTCACGCCATGCCTAAGCAAGCAGAGGCCTCCCGTCTCTTTTCTCTGTGTCCCTCCTCCCCATCCAGAAGGCTGAGATAGAGGGTTTCATCGTGTCCTTTCCACCAGGGTGTCTGTCACCAGGGTGGTAGTTTCTCTCCCGCCCTGGTGAGTCCCAGCGCCGTCAGACTGTCAAGTGAGTGTGCGGGCTATTTTTGCCATCTCTCAACGCTGGATGGAAACACGTCCCAAGGGGCCATCTGGTTGCTTTCTGGACGTGGAGGGGGCTTCCCTGGAAAACAGTCGTAGGGAGCATTCAGCGTGATGCCAGAGGTGGCCGTCTCCCAGAGAAGGTAATAGACGTGCTCGTCTTACACGATGGCCGCCCATGTTTGCTTCTTGGTTCTCCCCAGTAGCCCCCCTCACTTCACAAAAGAAAAAATCACCCACCACCCCCACGAGGCTTCACTGGAGTCTAAAACTCTGAATGCCAAAGGTACATACTTCTTTTTTCCTATAGATTCTGCCACCAGGTCTTCATTGAAGGAGTCAGAGAATTCTCTGGAATGTGGTTGATGTAGAATGTAGAAAGAAGCCGCCAGGAAGAGGAGAAAAAACGTGGATCGTAGAGTCAGACAGACATGTCTGTGTTCAATGTCTGGCTCTGCTTTGTGCCGGCTATGTGTCTTCGAAAAGTTATTTAAACTCTCTGTGCCTCAGTTTCCTAATCTGTACAGTGGAGACAGGAATATTGACCTCATGGGCCTCCTGTAACCAGAGAGGTAAGGGTGGGGGTTCCTAACCCAGCCTGAGGCACCTGGTGAGTCCTCACCTAGGGACTGAAGCAGGACACCAAGGATTCCAGTGTGAAGACCCAGAGGTCTTTTGTTTTGTCCCAGCCTAACGGTTTGAGGAGTTCCCTAATAATCTTTAATATCCGTTTCACCCGCACCACTTTATGACCCCTCTAGGGTCCTACATGTCTTTTTGGTCTGTTAAAGTTTGCTTTGTTTTTTTATTTAAATGGGATCTTCAAAAGCCAGATGACTCTCCTGGCCCGATAGACGGAAATAATCAGGAAAGGCAACATACCCCATGCCTGACTGACAGAAGATCTGAGTCTGCTAAGAATGACCCCAAACTCCCCCCATGGTGTGCTTGCGTGGAGAGGGGCTTCTGAATCCACTGAAGCCTGACACTGGAAATGCTCTCTGTGAAGACATCATGTGGCTCTCCAGAGACTTGATAAGGATGTTCAATTTCCCCGCCATTTTGAGCCAGCTTTGTCTGGGTCTTTTCAAGTTTCTAAGGATCCTTGAGTGTCTACTTGGTAGGAGAAAGGTCCTGGCATGTCACAAGCTTGGAGATGACACATCTCTGTCCCATAGACATCCATTTATCATCTTATTCTCATCTTCCCTGGTTTATAATCCACTCCTGGGAAATCTCACCATTGGGCCTTTGTCACAAAATGTGCCTTTGCTCTTCATGCTGGGACACAGAGGATGGGCTGGTTGTACGTCTAGTGCAGCTGAGGAGCGTGGCCGGATCAGAAATCTCTGCAGATCCATCCACCCAGCCCCATGAATGGGCCTTGGGGAAGATTATGAGGTGAGGAAATACAGAATCTATGTATCCAGAGATATAGCATTGGAAGCCAGATCTCCGGGGCCGTGAAGCCGCCATTACGAAGTCCAACCCTGAAAGACAGACATCTCCTTCCCCTCACTCTGCACGGACTCTGGACATCTCATCCGAGAGATATAAAAACATGAAGAGATCTCTTATTTCAAATACATAAAATATTATTATGCCAAGATAGGAAATGACCCAATTCATGTTATTTAAAGAGTAGGATCATGGGGCGCCTGGGTGGCACAGCAGTTAAGCGTCTGCCTTCGGCTCAGGGCGTGATCCCGGCATTATGGGATCGAGCCCCACGTCAGGTTCCTCCGCTGTGAGCCTGCTTCTTCCTCTCCCACTCCCCCTGCTTGTGTTCCCTCTCTCGCCGGCTGTCTCTATCTCTGTCGAATAAATAAATAAAATCTTTAAAAAAAAAATAAAGAGTAGGATCATGAATAATGAACAGAATGTACGCAAGGGAAGGATGTCTGCTTGACATTAAGAACATAACAAAGTATCCAAAAGAAGATTTAGGGCTTATGCATCTAGCAACTCCTTAAAACAATATTCCCCGAGCACCAACCGTGGGTCCAACACAGTTCTAGAGGCTGGGGACATACCAGTGAGCCAAAGGGGCGCATTTCCCACAGTCTCACTCTCTTTCTTTCTTTCCTTCCTTATTCATTCATCAGTGAAGAGTTGCAGTGTTTACTGTTACCAAGAACTGTGGAGGGCACCAAGGCTCCAGAAAAGCGTGAACAAGTAGATGGAGGATGGCCAAACATGGAAAGTGTGGAAAGTAGCTAACACAGAGTGCTTTCTGTGGGCCAGGCACCATGGCTTAGCTCACTCAGTCCTCACAACAAACCCCCCTTGGTGTAGAATTATCATCTGCATCTTGCAAGTAAGGAAACTGAGGTCCAGACCGGCTAAGAAGCGTGCTCACGATTACAATGCAGGGAAGTAACACAGCCAGACATCAAACCCACAGAGCCTGATTCAAAGTTCTTATTCTCAAATATGACTTTGGGCAATTAATGCACGTAATGGACATAGTTGGGGAGAAGGGAGTGCTGGTAAACCACCTCTCCAACAAAGAAAAAGCCCTGCTTCATGGCATTTTCCAACTTCTGTGGTGTGACTATTCCCAACACAGCTGATTTGAAGTTACCAGTGGTATAACCACTGAGTCACAAAATCCCGGAAAATTTAATAATTGGTTCTTGAACTGGTACAAGCTAGGCCCCAGCATGTGACTGAGGGTAAATAGGAAATACTGAAAGATCCAGAGAAGCCCACCCAACCCAGTTCAGCTCAGTCTGTTGTAGAGCTCAAGAGAAAGGAGCCCTGAACTCCTTGGACTTAGGTCCCTGGAGGAGCCCTTTCTCCTCCCCCCCCCCCGCCTTTTTTTTTTGAAACCCAGTTGGATTCTTGGATTCTCTGAGATGCCCCAGTACACTTTAACAAATTGCTTCTTGCCCAAGATGATTCAGGTTAAATTTTGTTATTAAAAAACTAAAGAGGGACGCCTGGGTGGCTCAGTCAGTTAAGTGTCTGCCTTCGACTCAGGTCATAATCTCAGGGTCCTGGGGTCAAGTCCCACATCAGGCTCCCTGCTCAGTGAGGAGTCTCCTTCTCCTTCTTCCTCTAGCACTCCCCTTCTTGTGCGCTCTTGCGCACTCTCTCTCTCCCCCGCCCCTCGTCAAATAAATAAAATCTAAAGACAACAACAACAACAACAACAAAAAATAACCCAAAACTCTAAAGAATCTTCTTAGCAAATGCAGAGGGACCTCTCTCCTGAGAGGTAGAATCAGTAAGCATTCTTCCACGGAGCAGCAGTGGTGGGTTGGTGTCAATTAAATGTGGTTTTGATAAATAGACACGTTCTTCTGATAATTCAAGGACCTATGCTCCCAGAGCAATGGAAATCGTCATTCCACCAGAGGGAAATCCAGCAGCATGATCCCGGGCGCACTTAAACATGTGTTTATACACCATTAACCACTGGGCAGGAAGGCTGAGAGAACATCGTGACTACAGATAACCTACATTGAAGCTGGAAAAACTGAAGAGCATTGAAAAGTTGAAGAGATATCAATGACGAAGGTGCATTGTCTCCAAGATCATAACGGAAGCCAATAGTAAAGCACAATTCAGTGTCCATGCGAAAAAGGCGTCCGAACACCATAGGAGTTCAGCTAGAGAGTAAAGTAATAGATACGCGTCTGTTCCCAGGTGTACTTGAACTTCACGGGTGGATCTGAACTCTTCTCTCTGCTATTTTCCAACTCCGTGATCTTGAACAGGGAGGGTAGCTTCCGTCTTGCAGCTTCACGCTCCACTTGCATAACGTGAGAGAAGTAATTCAGGGTGGGTCTGAGAGATAAAGGTAGGCAATGTAGGTCGTTTCGTGTCATGCTAGCCCATAACTAATATTCAAGAGGTTCATGCTGTCGGTGTCAAGGGTGCCACTGATTACAGCTCAAGTTCTGCCTCATCCAGAATGCTGTTCCCTCACCAATTTTCCCAACCTTTCGGGGTGGTCTTGATGGGGTCCTAGCCTCCACAATTAAGTAGATAATTACCTGTGTGCACAGGAGCAAGGACCGTGTTTCAGGTAGCTTGCGTGATTCATGGGATGCTAGAAGCAGAAGATTGGAAACCAAATTGCATTTCAGAGAGGTCTAGCCATTTACCAGAGATCTCACACCTGGTAAGTGGCAGAGTCCAACAAGTTCAAGAACAGGTCTGTCCTACTCCCCAGTGCCCACCTTCTATTTCTCTTTCCTCCCTAGTATGTTGTAGGTTAATTGAGCTTAGTGTTGGGCGCCCCTCTTCTTGTCGATGATGTTAATAGTCTTGTGTCTCCAAATCCCATGTTGACCTATGATAGGGACCTTTTGATCGATTATGCCTCCAAACAATGTCAGGTACCCATGGAAGATGGATTCTTGCCCTTCTTTGAGCCCCTGCCTTGTGGATTCAGCGTCACAGAATTCAACTGGAAACTGTCTGGCAACACCTAATCTATTTCATTTGATGTCGAGGATGATGTTGGACAACACTTGTGGAGAGCTCCGCATAGGAAATTAGAAATTTCCTGGTGTTGGGGTGCTTGGGTGGCTTAGTCGATTAAGCATCTCTTTTTTTTAATTTAAAACAAATGTTTTTAATGTAATTTTTTCATTAATTTCAGAGGTATAATTTAGTGATTCATCAGTTGCATATAACACCCAGTTCTCATTACATCAAGTGCCTTCCTTAGCCATCTGACTCTTGATTTTGGCTCAGGTCATGATTTTGGGGTCCTGGGATCAAGCCCTGCATCAGGCTACATGCTCAGCAGGGAGTCTTCTTGAGGATTCTCTCTGCCTCTCCCTCTGCCATTCCCCCCGCTTGCTCACTCTCTCTCTCCCTCTCCAAAAACAAATTAATTAATTTAAAAAGAAAAGAAATTTCCTAGTGTTTGTGTTCTGATTACTTTAGGTTTATTTTCCGTACTAAAATTTCCATGCATTTGACCCGCTCACATGATAGGTGCCCATGCCCTCCAGAGTCTCCTGCAATCAGGGCCAGGGGGGCTGGAAGTGCCGTGGCTGCTCCTCTAGGGTCTGACACCCCCAGCGCTGCTCCTGTTCTCTGGCTTCATCGGAGGCTCACGGCCAAGAGCTCTTGATCTCAGCCGCCCAGGCTCCAGTCCCACTTCTGCCACCTACAAGCCGTGTGAATGAGTTTAGTTAACCCCTCTGAGCCTCAGTCCCCTCACTTACATAAGAAGGACAACATTCCAAATGCACAGGTCTGTTGCAAGGAGTAGATGAGATGCTCGTGTAGACCAGCCGTCAGTGGCCCCACAGAGCTCCGTGGTTACCAGTCAGGTTGGCCTCTGCAGGGGGAAGAGGACCTCAGATGACCTCAACCCTGCCATTCCTCCTTCACCTCCATCACCCATCACACCCCTGCAAAGCGTGCTGCTGCCTCTCCCAGGCCTCCCCTCTGCAGACTCAGAACCACTGGGCGGATGCATGCTGCGGGGTCAAAGCTCTGGAGTCAGACACCTGTGCCTCTGACAGCCGACCGCGCACTCTGCAAGCCGTGTAGTGCATTTCAGCATTGCCAGAACATGAAGGATAATGTGAGCAGAATAAACAGGAGACAAAAGTGCCTGTCAGTGTCTGGCATATGATGATCACACAGTACCTGCTACTGCTGTGCCCAGATGCCTTCCTCCTGCATGACGGGATAGTGTTCTCTTTGAGAGCATCCTCTCCCCCACCTCTGTGTCTCCCTGTCTATACGGGTCAATCACCACAGTGTGTTTCTGCATATGCCTTTACCTCTCCGACTTTTTCTCAAGATCTCTGTGTCTCACTCTGTCTCTTCCAGCCATTCTCCCCCTCCCTGTGTGTGTGTGTGCACGCACGCAAATTCTCTCAGTGTCTATATCTCTTGAATCCTCTCTCAACCAAAGTAATTAAAAGAATAGCCTCTGGGTCCATCTGCCTGAACTTGCAGACCGGCTCCTCCCTTTAAAAACTATGTGAACCTGGACAATTTATTTAGTCCCTCTGAGCTCATTTTCTCACTTGAAAAGAAAGGAAAATAACAGAATTTACCTTTTGGGGTTGTCATGAAGAATAAATGAGGTAATAAATTACCTAGCACGGTGCCTGGCCCAGACGGAGCACTCAGTAAATATTGGTCGTTCCTTTATTGCTATCATCACCATCATCATCATCACCACTCTCATCATCATCGTCGTCACCATCACCTTTATCATCACTATCATTATCACCACCATCATCGTCACCACTGTTACCATCATCACCATCACCATCATTTATTTCTCCTATCTCCTCTGATCTCTGTAGCTCTCTATTTCAGGTACATTCTTTTCTTTTCTCTTTCTCCGTATTTCTGACTCTGTGTGTCTGTCTGTCTGTCTGTCTCTGTCTCCTTCTCTCTCTTTCCCTCTCTTTCTGGACAGAGATTCGCTGCAGCTCTTTCCCCAGATATGTTTAGCCACATCAGCTTCCTGATCAGGGCTAGATCTTGGGCCATCCACAAAAAATGTTCAAGCAACCCTGGTGGTGCTGGGGGGGCACTGATGGTTTGGGAGCCCTCTCCAGGTTGCTCAGGAGATGGCCCATGGGTTCAGCAAGCACGGGTGAGTGCTGGCACGCTCGTCTCATGCCATGGTAACCACCTGCTGGGCGTCCCTGCAAGACAAATGGTGCCACTGGAAAGCCGAGAGATAAACAGCATACAGCATGGGGTGTGAGCTCTCCAAAGGGAGCAGAATGTTCAACGATAATTCATCTGAACTCCCATTTTTAACTCAAAACACAAATGTGGTTGCCAATAGAAGTCTATAAAGAATTAATTAGGGAACTTCACAAACAGTCAAAACTCATAAATTTATCACTGTCGAGAAGAATCATTTCTCCTGTCAGACATGAAGTATGGCTGTCAGAAGATGGAAAGAAAGGAAAACATCCAAAGAAGCAGGACTGCTGTCTTGTGTTCTTTCCTCTAACTGGGGGAAAAGAGCATTAAGAACTTGGAGAATACAGAGAGAAAGAAACCAGTAATGCTGCTAGACCCAAGCTCCATGACAGTAACACCCGCCATGTTGATTGTGTTCACTGCTGGGGCCCCGGGGCACAGCTAAGGACTTGCCACACAGCAGGAGCCAGAAGCATTTCTTGAGTTGACTAAAGATCCAAAAGGATGCAGTTCACGGGGGTGAGACTGATGGCCCAGACCTCTGGCTTGCTGCCATATATCTCCACCATTTCCTGAAAGACAGGAAGTGATGCCGGGCATGGTCTCCCTGCTCTGAACATTCCTGACCCTCCTACCCGGGTATTACGGCAGCAGCCCAGTAATGACAAAGCCCATGGCTTCGGAACTCCAGAGGCTCTGCCCTGACTCCTATCAGCCTTGGTTTCTTCTTCATGTGCGAGAAGGAAGCTAATAATCACATCGGCATCACAGAGTTTTTATGGAGATTAAATGGGAAATCCATGTAAAGGGAGACAATAGCTGCTGCTATGATTACTATGGAAGTTAGAGGGACTGTCTTGGTCTCCGTTAGGGCTGCAATAGCAAAATACCACAGACTGGGCAGACACTGCTTTCTCACTGTTCCGGACATTGGAAGTCCAAGAGCGAGGCACCAGCAAGGCTGGTTTCTGCTGAGGTCTCTCTCCTTGGCTTCATTTCCATCTGTGTGCATCGCTGGTGCCCCCTCTGTGTCCAAATCTCTTCTTCTTAAAAGGACACAGGTCAGCTTGGATGAGGGCCCCGCTAACGGCCTCATTTTAACTTAATCACCTCTCTCGAGGCCCTATCTCCAAACACAGACTGAAGTCCTGGGCCTTAGGGCTTCACTGTATGAATTTTGAAGGGACACGACTCAGCCTATAACTGAGACCTTCAGTCTGTTCATATTTTGGGTTAATAGCTTAAGAGAAAACAAATATTTACCTTCCCACTGGCCCTGAGCTGAGCTCACCCTTGTAAAATAGTTGACCTGAGAGACGTTTTTCAGAGTAGATCTGTTCACAGGCAGAGAGGCAGGCAGGCAGGCCAGGGATCCGGGCCCTAGTCTTGGTTCTGCCCCCCGCTGGCTGCATAATATCGCAGCCAAGTATCTTCTTTTCTCTATATTCCTCATTTAGGACTGGATTGTACCACGTGGTAGCCAGGATCCCATCTGCTAGGACTCTAGCTATACGGTCACTCAAGACACCCGAAGGATCTGTAAAGACTTGTACACAAAATGCAAGTTTGTCCCCCACCCCCACCCCCGCTAGTGTGAGAAGCTGTTTCTGGAGCTCTCCGTGGTAGTAGGCAGGGTAGTAGAGGACCCTAAAACCATGTGAGAAAAACAACAACAAAAAGTCAGGGTATCAAGGGGGCACCTGGGTGGCTCAGATGGTTGGGCGTCCGACTCTTGATTTTGGCTCAGGTCATGATCTCGGGGTCCTGAGATGGAGCCCCGTGTTAGGCTCAGCACTGAGCACGTAGTCTGCCTCTCTCCCTCTCCCTCTCTCTCCTGGTTCTTACTGTACCACTGCCAGCCTCTTGCTCTACCCTAAAGAAAGCCCTTACCGCCTGATTCCTTTCTCTGTCGGAGGAAGAGGCTGAAAGGCTTCCCCTGCCCTCCGATGAGAGCGGTCAGTACAGCAGTGAGAACCAACATTCTGGAGCCAGCTTGATGAGGCTTGAATCCCTGACCTTCCTTGCATTGGTTGTGTGACTGGGAAAGTTACTTACCCTCTCTGTGCCTCCATTTCCTTATCTGTGAAGTGGGAATGACAATTACTCCTACTTTCTTAGGATTGTTTTGAGGGTTAAATGAGCTAATACATAAAGTCTGAGGACAGTGGCTGTCACGTGGTAAGTGTAGCCCACGTATCTGCTTGAACTCAGGTGAGCATCCACGCTGGGTTAGAGGTTGGAGTAGGGCAGGACAATTTATTGGGGTGCATAAAGAAAATATCTGTTAATTCCTTTTTAATTTCTTTTTATGTATCTGTTTTGTACGATAGATACTATATGAATACAGTAGTACATGTTGCAATCTATTAATAATCATTAATATTGTGGGAGAATGCTCAAAAAATTCTAATAGGGTGTCTGATCAAAAAAGTTTGGGGGCTCTTGGTCTCTGAATAAACAACCGTTTCTTTTTAAAAAAAAAATCATTTGTAGACTAGTCCTTTTCAGAACAGACCTTTCTCTTGTTAACACTGACTTTCTCTCTGGGCATAATGTAGTTGTCACTATCATGTTCATAACACCTCGGTATCTTTATTCTGTCCTACTAAAGACTGCCTCCCCACCAAGAATGGAGGAAATTTCTTTCATCTTGCTTCTAATAAATTTCACACTCACCAAAACACAACACTAAAGACGGCGCCTGAGAGAGAGAAGGAAAGAATGTCAGGGACGTTTAATACATAATAAATCAGTAATTATGGCTACTGTTCAAATAACTTTGAGTAGCTATCTCCTGCTCGTTAGCCCCCACCTCCAAGCCCCGGTGTTTGTGATATGTGTCATTTCATTTTGTATTCCTGGTACTGTGCATTCTCCAGGAAAAGCTGCTTTTTTCTGTGTCTGCTTTTTTTCTTCTGTCCACTGCATTTCCGATTTCAGATACTGGCTTCCAATTCTTGGGACCAACTGTGTTCCCAGAGATGCTGTGTAATTTGGACACTTGCCTTGCAAATAGCCTCGGGCCATCTTGTTCCAACCTTCTTGTATCCCTGGTAGAAATCTCTTAGATCCTTTTGTGAATACCCAGAATTGAGGGATCTCGACTTTCTTCTTACAAATTGTATCAGAGCCACCTGCGTCTTACACACCTGCCTTTCGCTTACTAACTAGAAATATCTGAAAGTAAAGGAGGTTGCTTCTGGAGACGGCGATTGGTAGTGAGCTCTGACCCCAAGGAGAGTCTCTCAACCTCAGCCCTATTGACTTTGGGGCCAGATAATTCTCGGTAAGGGATTGCCCTGTGCACTGTAGGTGGCTAACAGCATCCCTGGTCCCTACCCTCTGGGTGTCGATAGCAAACCTCCAGAGTCATGACAACCAAAATATGTCTCCAGTTCCCCAAGTTCAAGTGCTGGATAGGAACTTGACCCACATTCTAAACTTCCTGAATACTATAAAATTCTACAATATCAGAAAAACGGTTTTTAAGTCAGTGGTGTTGGTGGTGTGAGTCAGGAGAGAGAAGAGAGGCAGGAACAGGAAGGGCTTAGAATCCAGGCCAAATGGATGTGGGGTCCCCCAAGGCACCTACTGAGTCGTTCCTCTTCCCTCGTTCCCACATCAAGCCTGGTAGGGGCTCAGTGGGGTGTAGGAGGAGAGAGAAGAGGCTCACGTAGGAGTTTGAGATTCATAGCAACGGATGAGTGTAGCCAGTACCAGGTGGCTGCGTATCCCCCAAGCGGCCTCAGGGACATTTAGCCCTTCCCTTCCAGGGAGCAGGTGTATCTCTGAGCTTTGTACCCTCCCTGCCGGCTCTGTGCTCCCACATGTCCAAGTACCAGGAGTCCTTCATAAACTTTCCTCTCTGCTTCGGAACAATCCACTTCCTCTCTGAAGTGCTTGAAGGATCTCAGGAGACATGGAAAAGGGGACAGCCACAGCTTTGCCCCTCCCTGCCCTTAGACCCCCACAACGAGCACCATCCTCCTAGACATCCATGTTGCAGGAGGAGAGATGCGCATAGACACAGCCCTCCTTTTCACATGTGCAGTCTAGGATGCATATACGGATTGCAAAGCTGTTATAAACCACCACCCTTCCTCTTATTATTAAAGAACCATCTCACTAGAACTTGGGGATCTGGGGAATTTTCATCCAGCCCGCAGTTCTGAAATGGACACAGCCAAGAACATTACACCTCACCTCGAGGACCTCATTCCGCCTACCTCCCCCAAAAGTTTGCCATGCGGTTTCTTGGCTTTCCCATTAGAACAGCTCTTCTGCTTAGCTGGGCCGTATTTCAATGTAATTGTCCTGCCCACGACACACTCACTGTCTCCCATGCTGGAAACAGAATGGATTAGAAGTTTCCTGTTCTGCCTCACCGAGTCTTTCCCTCCCTTATGCTATGTTTAGCACTTGTGTGGGCTCCTGGCTTATGCCACTTATCGCTTCCATTCCTGTTTTGAGGAGACACTTTCTCCACCGAGGGTGAAGCTCAGGGGTGGAAGAACTTGCTGGAATATGGATTCCATTGTCTGCCTCACCTGCTGCAGACTGGTCTGGCTTGTTCCATCTGGGAAGGGACGTTCTCTCAAACCCAGAGGAAGTCCACTTGCTTAGAAGTACCGCATGCAAAGGAGGGAATTCTCGGCAGTCCTGCGTCTACCAGTACGCACCAGCTGAGCGCCCCACCTGGGGCGGGGGCCGGTGACACAGGCATGAATGAGTCCCAGCCCCTGCCCTCAAGCAGTTACTGAGTGATGGGGAAGCAGACACGAGTCCCTGGATTATCCATATGACCTGAGAATAAAAGCAAGAACAACGAAAACCAAACAACTCTTCTGTTTTGAGCCCGTATTCTGCGCTCTGCTAAAAAGGAGTGACTGTCTAGTTTGAATACCAGCTCAGAGACTGACTAGCGATGTTAACTTGGAAAAGTCACTTTATCTCTCCTTGTTGCTGGATGTGGAGCCTTGAATCAGTCACACAACCTCTCTGAGGCTCAATTTCTTGTACAGTGGGAGCAACAACAGCCCCTTGCTCGGAGGGCTGTGTGCGGGACTAAATGCAGTGACACATATAATGCAGTAAAGGCTAGTATTGCCATCTCAAGAACCCTATGAGGTAGGTCTTCTTACTATTCCCACTTTACAGATGACGACACTGAGGCTCAGAGAGGTTATGTTACTTGCCCAACATCCCACAACTAGCAAGTGGCAATCCTTGGATTCGAACCCGGGCTGGTAGGGTGCCAAAGCCACGTTTATGAGTAGAGTTCACCAGGAAAGAACTAAAGATAATTTTCTTGGACAATAAAGGCAGGGCATTTGAAGGGACAGCTTAAATCTCTACGCTGTGTCCTGCAGTATGAAGACAAGGGGACAAGGGACCCAGGTGCCACAAGAAAAAAACCTAGGGGACCTTAGCATCTCTGCCTTGTCTCCTTCTTCCTCTCTGCTCCCTGTGTGTCTGTCACTCTGAATCAGCATTGTCTCATTTCACCTTGCCCGCTTGAATGTCTGACTGGCACCTCAGTTTTGAGATAGCCAAACCCAGACTGGGGGGATTGGAACCCCCCTCCCCAGGGTGCTCTTTCCCCAGAGGCTACTGTACACCCACCACCAAAAACTGACAAGCCGTCCTGATGCCTCTTTTTCTCATCAGCAAAACATGGCAACTTCACCGGTTTTTTCACTAAAATGTATTTGACATGTGACATCGGATAGGTTTAAGGCCCACAACATGTTGATTCGATACATTTATACACTGAAAATATGATTGTCATTGTAGCCTTAGCTAACACCTCTATCAGGTCACATAATCATCCTTTCTGTTTGCGGTGGAAATAATTAAGATCTAATCTCTTAGTGAGGCGCCTGGGGGATTCAGTCGTTTAAGCCACCAACTCTTGGTTTCGGCTCAGGTCATGATCTTGGGGTCGTGAGATCGAACCCCGCGTCGGGGTCGGCACTGAGGGTGGAGTCTGTTTAAGATTCTCTTCCTCTGCCCCTCACCCACTCCCTCTCTTAAAAAGAAAAAAGAGCTCATCTCTTAGTAATCTCTAAGTAAGCTCTTGTTGTAATGCGGTATAGTTGAATATAATCACTAAGCTGTGCATTAGATTTCCAGCATTTCTTTATTTACTAGTTGCGAGTTTGTACCCTGAAACAACATCTCTCCTATTCCCCCCACCCCCCAACCCTGCTAACCACTGGCCTGCTCTCTGTTTTTACCAGTTCAGCTTTTAGGTTCGGCTTTTTTAATTCCACATATAAGTGAGACCATACAGTATTTGTCTTTCTCTGTCTGATTTATCTCGCTGAGATAGAATGCCCTCGAGGTCCATCCGTGTTGTTGCAAATGGCAGGATTTCCTTCTTTCTAATGGCTGGGTAATTCATATAAATATATGTGTGTGTAGAGATCACATCTTCGTTAGCCATTCATCTGTGGACGGACACTTAGATGGTTTCCATGGCAACCGCACCTTCAAGCAGATGATGGGCTGCTCACTTCTCTCCGTGGCTTCTACCCCATCACCTCTCAGCCGGACGGCCGTGGGAGCCTCCTCACTGGCCTTCCCACCCCCCTACAGTCTACCCTCCGCACAACATCAAAGAGAGCTTTTGAAAACAAAACACATCTTGTCATTCCCCGATGACAGAGCCTCTCCGGGTCTCTCTTTACGTTTGTAATGAAATCCAAACTCCTTCCCCGTCCAGGCCCACCTTCATCCTGTCCACGCGTGTGCTGACTCACCCTCCCGCGTTCGTGGCTTCCCGGCGCCTGTGCTCGGGTTCCTTTACCCGATGGGGGCCCACGCTTCCCGTTACTTGAGCATCCAAGGCTCTCCCTTTGATTTGTAGCTGCCTGTTTTCTTCATGTCACGAATCTCAGGCTAGAAGTCACAACCCCTGGAAGGACGGCCCGGACCCCCCAGCTCCCTCTGAGCCCTTCCCTACTCCTCCCCATGCATGCACCTGTCACCAACTCCTACCCTTCCTGTCTGTGCTTCTCCCAACTGGAATGTAAGTGTGTGAGAGGAGACACCTTGTCTGTGTTCATGTTTCCTCACCACCTTGCACACAATCGGGCACACAATGGCGTCTAGCGCATAAGTGCTCAATAAATATTTATACCTCAAATACATAAATGGGTTTCTTTTCTCCCTCTTGTCCCTCCCATCTGGCTTCTCATGTCTTAAATCCATTCTTCAGAATAAGGATAGAAGACATATAATGTCTCATGCTTAGTCATCTGTAACCAGTATGTAAAATCCTGGAACTCTTCAAATGTAATGAAGAATTCTAAATTCCAAAATGTAACATGTGGATGGCTTCTCTGAAATGTTTACCAGACTCCCAGAAATGGCGCCTTGTCTCCATGAATACAAATGAAGAAGGGTCGCTCAACAATTACCTTCAAAGAAGCCACAGCATCTGTAATCACTGTCAGATTCTCCCGGCTCAGTCTCTCATGCACACCCCTAAATTCACTTCATTAGTTTTAATTATCCCCACCATGAGTGAGCGAAGACTTTAGAGCCATTTTAGAAGCGGAATTAGCAAACTTGGAGACTGGATAACTTTCTCCAAGGTGTTTAGCTGTAATTGTTCTCCCGTTGAATGGAAACAAAAGTAGCATTAGCTTATCCATTTGCTGAATTTATATTGCATTTTGGGGAAGATGCGGTTTGATGGGTTTCTTCGTTTTTCTGGATTCATGAATATCAAGTCTCCCTAGACTGGCTGAACAATTCGTACTTTCTCCTGTGACGTAATTCCAAGTCCGGCCACATTCTCCCCTCCCCCCGACGTGCGCATGCACTCACGCGTGCGCACACACACAATAACAAAAGCAGATGTCCCACCTGACCACTCCTTATCAGCAGTAACACAGCACTGTACAAAACCACTCCTCATTTTCTGCCCGGATCTCTTTGAGACCCACTCTGCTACCTCCATCCGCTCACCACCTGGCACGCTGCTTACGCGGAGTCAAGTCCCATTCCTCCCTCCCAAAGCCCTCACTGGCCCCTCCTCACATGTGGACCAAGTCCCCCCACGCCCCACAAGACCCTAACAGATCTGGCCCCAGCCTTCCTTTCTGACATCATCTTGTATCACTCCACTTCACCCACTCTTGCCTCGTGGATTTTTCTGGAACCCCCCAGTTCCACTTCTGCCTCAGTGCCTCCATGTCTTCTGTTCTGCCAGCCCAAAACACACTTGCAGCAAATACCCACATGGCTTGCTCCCTCCCTTCACGCAAGCATGTGCTCAAATGCTGCCTCCTCTGAGAAGCCTTCCTTGATCCCTCGATCTAAAAGACCACCCTCAAAAAAAATAAAATATCACCCTCAGCCTCCTTCATCCCTTCACCTTGATTTTTGTTCCATAACACCATCAGTTCACAACATTATGTTATCTATTTATTTGTCATTTCCCTACATTATATGTAAGAATGTGCTGGCAGGAGGAAAGGAGCTAGGTAAGTGAAACCTGGTTTTAACACCTATAGACAGAGCCTGTCCCTCTGGAGAAAATACCACTAAGAGGAGAGAAAATACTGGGGGACAAACCACCCAAAAGAACGTTGTGAAACAGATGTGTAGGTAGGTAGATACATAGAAAGGGAAAGGGGGGGGGGGAGGGAGGAAGGAAGGAAGGAAGGAAGGAAGGAAGGAAGGAAGGAAGGAAGGAAGGAAGGATGGATAATAGGAATATCATATCAATAATTAATGCCAGACTCCGTGTTGAATAAATTGCATCCATTACGTCAAATCTGTATCACAGTAATTCAAGATACAGATTTTTGTTCCCATTTTAGATATGAAGAAACTGAGGCTCGGTTGTCCCAAGAGTGACCTCTCTGGGAAGTGACAGAGCCTGGCTCTAAACCTGGGCTCGCTGCCTCTCAAGGACTGTTGACCAGGCACAGGTGAGGTCTACCTGACTGCATCAGCTTCACGATCTCTCCTGTTGCGAGTCTGCCCTTCCTAAGCGGAGAAATCTGGGAGGAAAATCAAAAGCGCTTGTAAAATCACTTCAGCCGCCACTGACTGCTGCGTGCTCCCTAAATAGAAGGATTTTGTCTGTGGTTGCAAATGCCAATCCACTCCAGAGTCTCTTATTTTTAGGAGAGGGGAACACTGTAATCCATGAGAACTGAAACGTGTCTATCATTGTCATGCTCCTAAGATCACACTAATTATGGGGCTTTCGCATTTTTGGTCTTCCTGGTACTGGAGGCAAAGGAGTTGAAAAACTTCCAGAAGTTGTCGCGCGCCTTCTTGAGCAGGAAGCTTTAGACTTTATGCAAATCAATCAATCAATCAAGAGACAAGGGTGCGATGAGTGGGGTTTTGAGGTACTGCAGCAGAATACATTCCATATATATTTAAAAGTGCCTACTACACACTGGGTACTAAGAATGTAGAAATGATAACACCAAGCCTCTGTTCTCAAGCAGATCAGACAGGATCCCTTGTACTAGACCCATCAGTTACACATCACTCAAAGTAGCGATGAGGAGCAGCGCTCTGTGAACCAACCCAAGGCAGGCTGGGTCTGTGAGCCGTCTTATTGGTGGGCTTGGTGGGCCAGCATGGGCTTGAGCTGAGAGCTGAGTCCAGTCCTCCTGCTCACCTCCAAGAGCATTGCATTCCACACACTGGAAAGCCTCTCCAAGCTTCAGCTTCCCTGACATAAAATTGGGTTGGAGATGGCCACCCAGTACTGTTGTGGAAAGGATAGAATGAATTATGGGGCAAAGAGCCATGCACAGTGCCTGGCCCTTTGTAGGCACTCAACATATGGTGATGACCTAAACCAGATATGGATGGATGGATGGATGGATGGATGGATGGATGGATGGAAGGGAGGGAGGGAGGGAGGGAGGGAGGGAGGGAGGGGAAAGGGAAAAGGAAAAGGAAGAAGGAAGAAGGAAAGATGGATAGATTTCTATGTCAAGCAAGATTCAGAAAGACACAGGGAATGACTTCAAAAATGATCTGACTTGCCTACTTTGGCTCTATGCCTACTGTAGAGGAAACTAACAAGAAACCAAGTTCAGGAAATCATTTAGCCAGAAATGGAGGGCACTGCCATGGAGGACCTCAGAATCTGCTATCCTTTCCATTCAAGAAAGTTCCAGTGTCCCTCATCAATTGTCCCAACACCAGCATCTCTCTTAATCATTCTTACTCATCTAGACCCTTGGGGGATTATACCAGACTAGCACAGTATCTAAGATACTGCCCACAGATATCAAAATGTGAGCTTCACTTTGGCAAAGGTAACAAGAAATTTTATGAGGTCCAACTCTTCAATCTGGAAATCCTCCTTCTAGAAAATATAAGGAAATTTTCTGAAACATGGAGTAGCAAGGCTCTGGTTAAGCAAATGAGGACACATTAATATGATGAACAGTTACGCAGTCATTAAAATTATGTTTATGAACATTTTTAATTTCACGGGGAAATACTTATTCAGCAATGACAAGCAAAATAATGAAGATGCAAAATTGTATTGCTTGTGTCCTCAACTATGAGGGGAAAGAAATGAAAATGTACTGCAGGAAAAAATTACTGGAGTGGCCAACACTTTGCGTTGTGTTTAAGAGTGATTTTTTTTTCTGCTTTGCAATATTTTTCATATTTTCCAAAGTTTATCCAGTGACATGATGAAGACTTCCAGCTCCCCAACTCATTCCATTCCCAGTACTGAAAATCTTCCCACTGGGTAGAATTCTGGGATCCTGACCTTCTTCGAACTAAGATGAGAAGGTATGCATTAGGGAAGATAGAGAAGACAGAGAGTCATGTAGGGCTGGGGAAAACTGGAATTATGTTACGAGGTGGTCAGTCATTACCAGGGGAAAGCTTTGTCTTAAAGTTCTTTCCCAAAGCTGAGCTGGAAAGACCCTCACCTTCTCTTCTAACACAACACTAGAAGGATCTCAGATTTCCCCCTGTCCCCAAACGTAGCCAGGAGGAAACTTAAACACTGACGTCTTGGCAAAAAGGTTGAAAGGAAGAACCAGGGAGATCAGGAAAATTTACAGACCACAGGCACTGTCAGGGAGGGGAAGAAGAGGAAAGAAGACCATCCAAGAAAATGAGTCAGAAACAACATCTACTGGGGCGCCTGGGTGGCTCAGTTGGTAAACGTCTGCCTTCAGCTCAGGTCATGATCCCAGGGTCCTGGGATCGAGTCCCGCATCAGGCTCCTTGCTCAGCAGGGAGCCTGCTTCTCCCTCTGCCCGCCACTCCCCTGCTTGTGCGCATGCTCTCTCTGACAAATAAATAAATAAAAGCTTAAAAAAAAAAAAAAGACAGTGAACATCCCTTTAACAATCAGAGAAGAATAAAAGACTAGAAAGATTCATCATGGCGTGAAACTTGGCACGGCTTCCCTCTCCCCGCCTGGAGAATGGACATCTCCTCCATCTCACCCACCCTCAGCTCTATGAACAAGCATCGCTGTTGTGTTTTAAAGACACATCCAGATTAATTTGTTTGACAAATGGAAAGAGATGAGAGGCATGTCGGGTCATAGAGATGGTTGTGTTGTCGCTGTCTTTATCAATCATCCCTGCTTCTCCTGAGACAATGCCAGGTTGATCCGTGGGGGCCTCTGATTCAGACGGCAGAGATGAGAACAAATCACCCTTTTGCCACAGAGTTCAGTTAGACAGATTGTGGTAGTGTCTGTGGGGCCAGAAATGATGGGAGTCTTACAAATGCAACCTAAGAGCATCACGGTTCATTCCTGTGACGGTCTCACCCAAGCGTTGGCATCTGGTAACCAAAGGGGAAGTAAGAACTGAGCCATCCTACAATGTGGCTGGTGAGACGCAGGTGTCCATGGCCAAGCTAACACGCCTTCCATTGACCCGTGCCCCCGGGGTCCTGCTTGCTCAGCACATTGGCTAAGAGGTTCTGCTAATGAGCATAGGATTGATGCTGACCATTAACTGTAATGATAACCATTAGCTGTGAAGTTAATGATAACTAATAGCCATTGAGAGCCCACCCTGTGCCTAAGGTGGACCCGCAGTTCTATTTAATATTTGCAAATCTTGAAATGGCCATTAGCAGTCCCATTCTGCAGGCGAAGAATTCAAGACTGGGTGGCTTAGGCGACTTTCTCAGCAGGTGGGATTTATATGCGAAGTTCTATCCCATTGTCCGAGCCCACCTCCCAGGCTGTCTTGACAATGGAGACGCCGATGTGACAGTGTTTGGTAAATCCCAGGGAGATGTTTTCCACATATTTGCTGTGTGTCCTAGAAGATTGTCCATCAATCTGACTCTCAGGAGAAAACGCATTTTTAAAATACAACGTCCAAGGAAACTGTGGACTGTGGTAGAAAAAAGAAAGTTCTAGCATCAGACTAACCAGGAATTACATCCAGGCTCAGCCACTTCCTCACTGTAAATCCCAGGTAAATCTCTGAACCTCTCTGGCCTTCGGATTTCTCCAGGGCACGTGAGAGACGGCCGAAGGATTAAACAGAATAGTCTAAGAAAAGCATGTGGCTCAGCATTTGACACAACCTTCGGGATGATTTTTTTTTTTTTCTTTTGATGCAAGACTGGCACAGCTGTTTCCCCACAGAACCCACAGAATGAGAGCTAAAGTCATTCCCTGCGGTCACCACTGGCAAAACTGCCAACCTCATGCGTTTCTCTCCTCTCTCTCTAGGGGAGAGAATTCTCTGGAATCTTGTTACTCAGACTAAGGTCTGTGTGCTGTAGCACTGGCCTCACCAGGCTCAAGGAAGTAGCATGGAGGGAAAGAGCGACCGGGGGATGTCTTCACACATGATGGGCAGGGAAGTCCTTTCTGGGGCATTTGTGGTGAGTTCCAGTGGCGACGAAAAGCCTGCCTTTTAAACAGGTGGAGGGTCTTACAGACAAAGAGAACAGAATGTGCAAAGGCCCGTGTCAGGAACAGCTTCAAGTGTTCAAGGAACAGAGAAAAAAAAAACAAAAACCTAGTGTCCAGATTCACGGGGAGTGAGCAGGGTTAAAGGGTGCGATATGACGGAGGCTGGGAAGAGAAGCGAGGGCAGGATCAAGGTCGTCTCTCTCAGTCCTCGGGGGAGATTTCCAAAGTTACCAGGGTGGTCTGTCTGCCTGTCTGTCTCTGTCTGTCTGTCTCTCTCTCACACATATACACACACACCCACTTTATACACTTGCACTGCACCTTGAAATTCTTCTTGGCACTCATTCCAATACAACCAAATAGGTATTAGAATGACTATCTGTTTAGTATCCAGCTACCTTGGCTACCTGGCTGGCCTATAAGCTCCATGGGGGCAGAAACCATATCTTGTTCATCACTATCCACTTGGCTCCCAGCGAAAGGATAGACCGTGGCAGGTGCGCAAACTCCCAGTTTACGATGCATCTCCTCAAATGGTAGGTATTAAATTATTTTAGGATTCTTTACTACATTCCCATTGAATTGTATCTGTTTGTTGTTATTTAAAGGATTTGGGCTCCATTACCACAAAAATTTAAGACGATTTCTTCAACATGAGTTCTATGTACCTGGCTTAATGCAGCTACAATTTTTCTTATATTGTTATGACAGTGAAAACAACTCAGAGAAATCTGTGAACATTTCAAGGAAAGCATAGAAAGCTTTTCAAAGTGCTCTAGTTTAGGTAAAAGCAGGCAAGTGTTCCAGGTGATTTGGGATATTTTAAATCACGTTTTTGGAGATATAACTTTCGTTTATAAATGTGTACACATTTTAAGTGTTTTTAATTTTTTAATTTTTAACTTTTTTTAAATTCCAGTAAAATGAACACCCAGTGGTATGTTAGTTTCAGGTGTACAACGTAGTGAGTCAACACTTGTATACATTCCCGGGCGCTCATCCCCGCAAGTCTTTGTGAAGTCTACAATCTGATAATTTGGACAAACACATACACTCACTCCACAGAAGGGCAATTACAAATTAAAACCAAGAGGCTTAATTCTCCGTGTGAGAAACCAGGGAAGTGACTTCTCTCCAGTCCCTTTTCGTAGAGTATAAATTTACGTTAGCAAGCTCGTAGATTGAAGCTCTTTCTCTGACTCTGAATCATGCGTCGATCGCCTGACGAAATAAGTCTCTTGCCAGGTTTAGGAAGCAGTGATGTCTTTCTCACAAACATGGGAACCACCTCTCTGAAATACACATCATCAAGGAAGACGGTGTCTCCATCTCCCCACTTCTTGTGGGAGGGCAGGAGCCCGCCTCCAAGTCGCACATCTACCTTCTGTCATAAGCGCTCAGAATAAGAAGCTCATTAGCACGCACAGATGGCCGCCTCAGTCCCAGTGAATCGCGGATGGACTGTGTGTGACACATGGTGCTGCCAGGTTCTCTGGTTTGGGCATAGTTATCATTTATCCTGAGAGCATCTAAGTCATGGGTTGTATCTGCTCAACTTTAGAACAAGGAGAGATTTTTGTTTGTTTGCAGTCTCTTCGCGGATCGCCTGTCATGTGTATTGCATTCTGGTTTAGTGCCTATTCCATGACGAAATCGTGTTCTTTCTCTCCTGCCTTTGTGGAGAGGTGTTCTGGGTTGGGATGAGATTTTGATTTCAGTTGTTTTATTTCCCCAACAGTCACTATTACCCTAATCAAGATAAGTAACATTTTCAGCACCCTGGAAAGTTGCCATGGGCTCCTCGGAAAAGAATCCCCCCCAAAAAAGAGGGGAAAAGGGGGTGTGCCTGGGTGGCTCAGTCGGTTGAGCATCCGACTCTTGATTTCAGCTCAGGTCGTGATCTCAGAGTTGTGAGATCGAGCGCCACACTGGGCTCTGTGCTCAGTGGGGAGTCTGCTTCTCCCTCTCCCTCCCCCTCTCCCCTGTGCTCATGCTCACGCTTCCTCTCAGATAAATAAATACTTTTTTAAAAAAAAATGAATCCCTGTGGGTGCCTGGGTGGCTCAGTCATTAAGCATCTGCCTTCACCTCAGGGCATGATCCCGGCGTTCTGGGATCGAGCCCCACGTCAGGCTCCTCCGCTGGGAGCCTGCTTCTTCCTCTCCCACTACCCCTGCTTGTGTTCCCTCTCTCGCTGGCTGTCTCTCTCTCTGTCAAATGAATAAATAAAATCTTAAAAAAAAAAATGAATCCCCAACCCTCCACCCAGGCAACCATCAGTGTTATTTCCATCAGAATAGATTAGTCTGACCTACTCCAGAACTTATAAATGGAATCATATGGTATTTACTTTTCAATGTGACGCTCCTTCTGCCCAGCATGTTTTCGAGATCCAGCCATGTCACCGCGTGTAGTTGGCTCCTTTAACTGTAGAGAGCTGCTCCAGAATTTGTTCCTGCATTCACCTGTTAACAGATGTTTGGAGTTTTTTTGACGATTATAAATAAGGCCGGTATGCACATTCCTGTGCAAGTCTGTTTGCAGGCTCACATTTTCATGTCTCCTGTAAAAAGAGCTAAGGACAGATTTGCTGAGTCTTATGACAGTGTGTGTCAATGTGTTAAACTCACTGACAAGTCCTTTCCAAAGTGGTTGCACCCATTTTACATTCCCACCAGAAGTGTATGGCTGAGTTCCCACTGTTCCACGTCCTCACCAACACTTGGGGTGGTCAGGCTGTTTAATGTTTGACATACCAGTAGGTCGCCATATTGTGGTTCTAATTTGCTCATTTCCACCAAGTAAGACAGGTGGGCACCTTTTCATGTATTTAGTGACTCTTTGTATGTCTTCTTTAGTGAAGTGTCTCTTCTAATCGTTTCGCCCTTTTCTAATTGGATTTTTGACCTCGTACTGAGTTGTAAGGATTCTTTTCCTATTCTGGACACAAACCCTTTATCAGAGATATGCTCTGCCGGTATTTTCTCCTCTTTTTAATGGTCAGTGTTCTTTGTGTTTAGTCTTAAGAAATCTTTGCCTACCTCAAGGTCATGAAATTTTTCTCCTGTTTTCTTCTTAAAGTTGTATATTTTTAGCTTTTATATTCAGGCCCATGGTCCATTTTAAATGAAATTTTGTGTACAATGTGAGGCAGAGATTGACGTTCAAAATATCCTGCTTTTCCGTCACCATTTCTTGAAAAAACATTCCCCTCGCCAAGCGAGTGATGTGGGTGCCTTTGTCCAAAATTGCTTATATACGTGTGGGTTATTTTTGGGCTCTATCTTTACACCAATACTGCACTGACTTGATTACTGTCATTTTATAATAAGTCTTGAAATCAAGTCGTATAATTCCTCTAATTTTACCCTTCTTTTTTGAAAACTGTTTTGGCTATTCTAGGTCTTTTGCACTCAAAAAAGCCTGCTTGGGTTTTGACTGAAATTATGTTGAATCTATAGATAAGTTTGGGGAGAACAAACATGATTTTATTAGGTATATATTTCAGTGCAACAAATTATGCCAAAACTTAAAGCAACGATATTCATAATCCCACAGTTTGTGTGGGTCAGTAATCTGGCCGTGATCTAGCAGCGTCCTCCAGCTCAGGATCCCTCACAAGGGCGCAGTCACCTCCATGTTTGACTAAATCCATTCCCAAGCTCAGTCCGTAGTTGGAGGGATTCTGGTCTTTGCAGACTGTTGGACTGAGAACCTCATCCTTGCTGGCTGTTGGCTGGAGGCCACCCTCAGTTCCTGGCCATGTGGGTCTTTCCCTGGGGAAGCTCACAACATGGCGGGTGATTTCATCAAAATAAGCCAGAGATGGGGGGTGAGTTAGAAGAAATAGAAGGCATGGTCTTTCATAATCTCAACTCAGAGGTACCATCCTATCACCTTTGCTGTACTCTATTCATTAGAAATAAGTCCCTAAGTCCAGCCCATACTAAAGGAAGAGAATTACACCAGGCATATATCTTGGATGTGGAGACCACCGGGAGCCATCTTAGAAGTCATTCACCATAGTAATGCTGAGTGTGTGAATCCACAAATAGGATCTCTCTCTCTCTCCTCGTCTTCTTCCTCCTCCTCCTTCTATTTCTCTTAGCAATGCTTATTAGTTTTAACACTGAAGTTTTGCATATCTTTCATTGACTTTATTCCTAAATATTTTATTGTTGGTGTTACTGAAACTAGCATTTTTTATTATGAAACAATAACTATCCATTTAACCAAAGTCATGATAAAAGATATCAAAGACAAACACATAAGATCATATAGCGGTAAGCAAAACTTTGTGGTTTTTTTTTTAATATTAAGCCTCTTTTTTCAAGTTTTCATTTTAATTCCAGTTAGTTAACATACAATGTTATATTAGATTGAAACTAGTATTTTAAATTTCATTTTCTAATTCCTTATTGTTAGCAAATAGAAGTAGAAATGATTTTATATATTGACCTTGAATTCTGTGACCTCACTGAACTCACTTATTAATTCCAGAACTTTTTGTAGGATTTTCTGCCTTGATGATTATGTCATCTGGAAGAAAAAAAATTTTTTTTTACTCATTTCTTTCACATTTCTGTATTTTTCGTTTTTGTTCTTTGATGCCTTATTACACAAACTCCTCCACCCAGCAAAATATTTAACAGAAGTGGTTTTATATTCTTTTCTTGTTGCTAATATTAGAAGGGAAAGCATTTACTATTTCGCCATTAAATATTATGCTAATTGTATGTCTTTCAGAGATGTCCTTTAAGCAAATGGATGATGTACCTACCCTTCTGTTTCAAGTTTCCTGAGATATTTTAATTATAAATGGGTTTCCAGTCTGTTATCCAATCCATCTGGTAAATTTTCCATTTTGATTACTGCATTTTTAATTCAGAATTTCTCTTGTATTCTTTTATGTGATTTCCCCTTGTCTTTTGATATTCCATATCCGTTTACTCATGAAAACTGTATTTCCCCTCAAGACCTTGAGCATACTTAAATCGATGTTTTATATTCTCTACACAGTATCCATCACGTAGGCCGTCTCGGTGCTGGTTTGTACTGACTACATTTTGTCTTGATTATGGTTCACATTTTCCCATTTCTGTGCATGCCTAATAATTTATAGTGTATACCGGACATCAAAGCAGAAAAGCCTAGACACTCTGGATCCTTTTCTCTCTCTCTGAGGGGTGCTGATTTCTGTTCTAGGAAGAAGAATTGCTGACTTGTCACCTTGAGCACATGCAGTCTTGGTTTTATGCTCTTTTGGCATGCATCTATAAAAGCCTAAGGTGTTTCTCGAGCCCCACTAACTTAGAAGGACCCAACTTCCAAATGCGGGCTTCTCTGCAGATCTTGGGCAGGCTAGGTTCTAGTTCAGTTAGCTCACTTGCAAAGTAGACCATACTCTGGGGGATATTCTTTATTGCTAAGGAATAAACTTTCTGGTTCTTTAGCTGGATGGGCGTGATATCAACAAGGTCTCTTCCTCTGGGTAGACCAGAACCCCAACATCTCCTAGCACACCTTGACCTCCAGGATTCTGTTCTGCTCTCTGCCCAGGGCATGACTCCTGGTAAATCTTGTACAGCTTGGCCCTCTGCCTGAGATGGTCCTAGGAACCCCTGCACAGATTTCTGGAGTATTCTCTGTGCAGCTGCCTCCTCTCCCGTAGCCCGAAACTCTGATGTCTCCTCATTGGCTCAGCAGCACCGCTCTGCTCTCTGGGAGCCCGCTCTGGACTGCAGCCAGCAGGACATAGAGCCGGACCGTCACTTCCTGAGTTCATGCCTGCACTCAGGCATCCTGGACTTGGCATGCTAACACTCCAATGACTGAAAACAGTTGATGCCTACATTTTGTTTTTTTCTGTAGTGTTTACAGAAGGGGAGTCCTGTCAGGGATGGGGACATGGAATGATTTGTGACATTTTGATTTGGGGTGAGGCAGTCCCTTCCTTTCCAAGTTAGCTTGAGCACTGGTATTGTGGGTTAGAAGCCTCTGTTGTGCATTTCCTGGGATCTGATATGTCAGGACCTGTCTGGATGGTCAGGTTGGGGTCTATTTGCTGGGGAGACAAAGTGTCCTCTGAGAAACAACTCACCCTAAGTGAACAGAGTACTAAGGCAGAGGTCCAGCGTTGGTGAGGGGAAATGAGTCTCCATCAATCAAATCTCCTTCCATCCTAGCAATGGGGAAAGATCTTGGCATCCTGGCAAGACGGAATACAATCAGACCGAATGACAACCAAAAACACCATTTGTTGATATTTTTGCAAAATGTTAGTATCGTCCATAATAATATTTGTTTATTGCTTACTATATCCCAGACATAGTCAAAAGGACTTTCTGCGCATTCGCTCATGTAATTCATACAATAACCTAATGACAAAGGTTCTGTTGCTCTCCCAGCTTTGTAGATGAGCTTGACCAAGGTGCTAAGAAAGTCAGTAATGCCCATGGTCAATCAACATCAATAGTAAAAATAGAATCTGTGTGCCTCTGGCCACCTATGTCCCTGATCTCAGTACGGTATATACCAGGAAATTTCAAATGTATTTCTCTTTTATTTCTTTCAACTACCTAGTAATTCAAGTAATTTACAGATGAGGGAGCTGAGGCCCAGAAGGAGAAAAATTCACTTTCCCAGTTCCTTCCCCTGGTGAAAAAGCTCTGAGCTTTGAACTTGGGTTTTTCTGATCCCAATCCAATGCTCTTTTCTCTGACGTCCCCTGAGAGCCCAGCAGCCCCAGGGATTCAGCAGGAGGAGACATGCATTTCCATGTATCTCCTTGCAGTACCTGGCAGTGATGATCTCAACTGCTGGCCTATCTTGGCAGCAGTAAAGAGACGTGGAGAAGAAGAGGCATTTGGGCTTGAATGGGCATGGAAACGGATGGCGGTCCTACAGTGGTGGCCCCACAGACAGGGAAGTCTTGGAGTCAGGGAGTCTTGGGACTTGGAGTCGAGATCCATTTTTATACCGTATGGGGGTGGCCCGGGGGAGAGAAAACGTTGCCCATTTTATTCCACAAACTATAGAAAGCAGGCACGTTTAGTGTTGGCAGCTGCGGTCTCTCCACAGCATGAGCCGTTCCATTCCTGTCGGTAATAAGAGAACGGACAGGTGCACTGGTGGGCAGGACAGGAGGCGTGGGAAGTTCACTGACCCCCTGTTCAAACATGGTCTGAGCATATCCCATCGTAGGAGATACAGTGTGAATCAATAGGACCGTTAATGACAAAGAAGGAAGAGGAGGGGCACAGGGGAGGGGGGGTTCCCCCCGATAAACAAGTAAACCCAATATTTAAAAAATGGGAAAGTCACTTGCCTTCAGACTCAACCGCAATGCCTCCAAGTTGTGGGGCCTTCGGCAGTTTCTATCAATTTTTCCGGACCTCAGTTTTATCACCTGTAAAATGGAAGTAATGATGGCTCCCAGTAACACGGTGTCTGTCAAATCACTCAGCGGCTTTAGATGTCCAGAGAAGACGTCTTTACGCAGTTAACACCTGAGCAAGCCAGGGCAGATGAGACCAGGTCAGATATATGAAAACCGCATGGAAGCCTGTCCCAGGTGGGAGGGAAACAGCAAGGGCAGAGGTCCTGGGGCAGAAAAGAGTCATGCATTCAAGGATCAAGAAGGAGAGTGTGGTTGAAGCAGAGAAAGCAGAGGGGAGGGAGGAGAAAATTAGTTCAGGGCAGGGGTCCGATCCTGTAAGGACTTGTAGGACATGGTTAGGACTCTGGATTTCATTCCAGGTATAACAGAGTTTGTAGCTGACTTTCCCCAGAGTAGCCATGAGGGCATCGGCTCAATAACGCTTCTCAAAGGAATTCAGCAGACGGTTGCAGAAATGGGTAGGAAGAACTCAGGGAGTGGTAACTGTCCTGACAGCCTGGCGTCATCCAGTGCACAGCTTACTGCTGAAAGGCTCACTTCCCTGAAGCCAGAGGACAGTTCCAGGCAGGCCAGTGGCACCAGCCCCCCAGGCCTGCGACGGCTGACTCAGGAGCCGAGCAATCCAATCAAGCTGATCTTATTAAAGCTCCCCGCCTTTGCTGGTGCACTTACGAAGTTTAGTGATGAGGGAGCATCCTTGACCTGGCTTTGGGCATTTCCTGCTACTGGGCTGCGCCCGGATTCCTGCCCTCCAAAGGAGGGGGGCTGATCTCCCCCTGCCTGTGCTCACTCGGCAATTTTTTTCACCAAGACAGGCTGTACGTTGGCCCATTCAGTAGCTAGAAAGAGGGCACACAGAAGTAGTCTGCCCACTTCCGGAGTCCTAGACTCCTCAAGGGTCAGGGTGGGGACCCCACCTTCCCCCCATCTAACTTTGATACCAGAAAAAAACTGCTATCTGTTGAGCACCTACTATGCTTCAGGCATAGCATAAGGTGATTGCATTGTGTCTTACAAACCCTCCACCACTCTTCCAAGGAGGCATTTTTCGCTGCATCTCATGGAGATTCAGAGAGGCTAAGTACATTGCCTAAGGGCACACAGCTCCTGAGTAGTTGAACCAGCATTGGAGCCCAGTTTTTTTTTTTTTAATATTTTATTTATTTATTTGACAGACAGCAAGAGGGAACACAAGCAGGGGGAGTGGGAGAGGGAGAAGCAGGCTCTCAGCTGAGCAGGGAGCCCAATGCGGGACTCGATCCCAGGACCCTGGAACCATGACCTGAGCCAAAGGCAGACGCTTAATGACTGAGCCGCCCAGGTGTCTGGGAGCCTGGTGTTGCCTCCACATACTTCTCCCCCATCCCTTAGATGAGGACAGCGAAGGCAAGAAGGGAAGCAATTGTTTTACACCAGATGCCTTCGCGTGTTTTTAAAAAGCCTGCTACAGAAAGCAGAATCTAGCATCATAATATGTCTCTGAGCTCCTCAGAGGACAGGACAAGTTGACCTTGAAGCTTCCTTCAGAGACTCTCTTTCTGGGATGGTTTCTGAAGAAATCCACAAAGCAGTTTGTTTAAATACAATTGAAAACCTAAGCAAATCAACATATCTTGAATGGCCCCATTGTGTGTCAGGATTTACAACTTGGAAAAGAGTCCTATACTATGACTCCTGAGTCCACTTCTGGCCAAGATGGAGTAACTCAGCTTGGATAGACCGTTAGGGAAGGAATCACTAGAAAAACCAGACGAGGTATAAGAAACAATGGTTTTAGAGACAGTGGACAGCAGCCAGTCAAGTCTGATGATCCCTATGGGGCCAGAAACAAACGAACAAGGTCAGCCCTATGGTTCTCACTGCCTTGAGAGAATTTCCAGGGTGCAGCTGAGGGAGGGGAAGCCAGGCCGAGCCTCACAGACTCTCTCAGTTGAAAGATGGAGTTGTGAGTTCCCAAATCCAAGATAGCCAGAGTTTGCAGGACAGGCCAGAGAGCAGAGACCTGCCCCAGAGATCTCTAGAGGGTCCCCTCGGGCACTGAGCACTTGGGTGTGAGGGAGCTCCCTCAGGCTGGGGAAGGAATCACCAGAAAAGATAAAACAGTGCCTGGCACTCAGACAGGGCTGGGAACGGTGCCTGTTGCTACCTGTCAGACTGCAAAACCTCATGATTCGTGGGGCGTTGGGTAGACTCCTACAGAAGCGTCTTGCCTTAGTATTAGTGATGCTGTAAATCTTAAATGCTGAGATAAATATCCCCTAGATACAATAACATCATAAACAACTCTCCCTCTTCTTGCCATATGGATTACAATAATCAGAAAGAAATTGGGAAACCTTGTAACATTATTGCCTGTAGAATCTTACTAAAAATTTCCCTTTTGAGACAGACTTGCCCTAGAACAAAGGTGGCTTTTCCAGAAGCAAATAAACAGCTTTGGAAGGTAAATGGCAAACCCAGTCGCTAGGTTACATCTGAAATGACTTTACCAGGGCTTCACAAAGACTCATTGCTATAGAGCAAATGACAGGATAGACTCCGCATAATTTTTTTTAATAGAACGGCTTGTTCATTTTCCCTCATGCACCCATGCGTAGGGATGAAAGTTTCTATGTTCTTAACATCTGCCGCTCCAAACAGAACATAATATTATAAATACTAACTAATCAGTATCAAAGAGATGTTTCTAACTAGATCTGACATCCTCTGGGCACCAAAGGATTGTCTGTGTGCTGGAGATGAAAAGGGAATAAAGATTTTAATAAATCATTATTAATATTTATATTAAAGTAACAAAGCATTATTAGCTTTAAGAGGTGGACATGCCCAAATAATATTAAACTGTGGGAGTATCCATAAGTGAAAAATAGTAGAACCTGGCTTGAGATTCCTTCAGTGGACTCCGGAAGCTCACATAAGTTCTGTGCCTCTGGTCCCAGCCCACGGCACGCAGCGCTCTGGGGGTAAAGCAGACTGATGACTGAGGAGAAATCACAGGCACCTTAGCTATCAGATGTTCTTCTTCTGTTGGTTCTCTTCAGCCTAAACTCGAACCTTTAAAGCAGTTCCTGTGTCCAGACTAGCCTGGTTGATTCCATGCCATTTAACTCTTCGAGGGATGGAGTAGCTGCCTCCCTGTTTGCTTTAAGCAGTTCCCAACTGCATGTCCTCCTGCTGTTGTTCACCACCATGGTGGGAGGAGTTATCAACATTGCCATGGTGGTCATCACCACCATCGTCGTCACCACCACCACCACCACCATCACCATCACCTTTGTCGTTGTCGTCATCATCATCATCACCATCATCACCACCATCACCATCACCTTCGTCGTCGTCGTCATCATCATCACCATCATCACCACCATCGTCATCGTCGTCGTCATCATCATCATATCATCACCACCATCATCACCATCATCACTATCATCATCACCTTCATCATCATCACCATCATCACCATCATTACCATCATCATCACCACCATCATCACCATCATTACCATCATCATTGTCTTCATTATCATATCATCATCATCATATCATCATCATTATCATATCATCGTCACCATCATCACCATCATCAACATTATCACCATCATCACCATCATCATCATCACTACCACTTTCTGAACACTAATGATAAACCAGACTAAGAACTAAAGATGTATTAAGTATCCTCTGTGCCTTGTTTCAAATTCTTAGGATGTTCCGAATGCGGTTTTATCCCCATTTTACAGGTAAAGAAAGTGAGACTTAAAGCAACTTGCCTAAGTTCACCTGGTAAAAATCAGAATTCAAACCCATAGATTACAACATCACAGAAAACTCATACTTCATCGCGCAAGGATTTTTTTTTCCAGCTCAGTCCTGGTTTCCCAAATCCCCTGAATGTAAACGCTGGCAGAAGAATGATTTCTTTTTTATTATTATGACTTGGATTGGTGGGACATTTTGCTCACCGGGATGTGGACCGTAAGCCTGGAAGTCATCAAGAGTACTGAAAAATCCCTTTGTTCCAATTCAGAAACGTTCCGCGAGTATTGGAAATACTGCTGCAGCTTTGTGTGGACGCCCATTTTTCTCCATGATAAATTTTGTGTCGCGTTGGTTTCCTCCCTAACTGGCTTTCCAATGTGCATTTCCTTTTGGGTTTCTTTTGTGGTGTGCAGATGGTAATGACATAAAGTTGCCACTCCCATTTTTGCCTTGAACTTTCATCACTATGCATCATAAATAGCGAGGGAGTGCTCACAAGGGACTCCTGCAGTGTATATAAATGGCTGTTCTTT
Source organism: Ursus arctos (assembly GCF_023065955.2). Taxonomy (NCBI): domain Eukaryota; kingdom Metazoa; phylum Chordata; class Mammalia; order Carnivora; family Ursidae; genus Ursus; species Ursus arctos. Next base: position 73,104,201 of record NW_026622874.1, on the reverse strand, counting down.
CTGTGGCTTACCACTTGGACCTGGAGTGATTTATCTTTGCACAACTAGAAGCTGCTGTGGCATTCATCATCCGAGGGGAGGCAGAGAAGCAATGGGCTGGTGTTCATTGAGCAGCTAAGTGTGAAGCGCCTGGTCCGCATGGAGGTCGGGCCAAGTCTGATTGACTCATAAATGAATGGGCCACCGGATGTGCCCCTGGAAACCACAGCTGCTAATGAATTACTCCAAAATGCAAGCCTCATGAGGATTGAGACAATTTTGGAATGAGTGTTTGTGTCCTCCCCCAAGTCACATGATGAAATCCTAACCCCCAAGGTGGGGCCTTTGGGAGGTGATGACATCATGAGGGTGGGACCCCCATGAATGGGATTAGTGCCTTTGCAGGAGAGACCCCACGGAGCTCCCTCAGCCCTTCTGCCATGTGAGGGCGCAGTGAGAAGGAAGCAGCTTTTCACCAGACACGGGATCTTCCAGCACCTTGATCTTGGACTTCCAGCTTCTAGAACCATGAGAAAGAAGTGTTTATTGTGTAAGTCCCCCACTCTATGGGTATAGCAGTTGAAACAGATTAAGACAGAAATCCTGTCTGTATTATTCATTTTTCAATTTTTTTTTTAAGGTTTTATTTATTTATTTGAGAGAGAGAGAGAGCACGCACTGAGGGAGAAGCAGACTCCCTGCTTTGCAGAGAGCCTGATGCAGGGCTCGATCCCAGGACCCTGAGATCATGATCTGAGCCAAAGGCAGACACTTACCCGACTGAGCCCCCCAGGTGCCCCTCCTGTTTCAATTCTTACCACCTTGCTCAGTGCCTGACACACATTAGATGATCCATAAATATTTTTCCAATATTTCATTATAAAAATTCTCAAACATAGCAAAGTTGAAAGAATTTAAAAGTCAAAAGCCATATACTCACTACCTAGATTCTACCATTAAGATGTTATTTTATTTGTTTTATCACGTAACTGTCCTGTTATCTATCCATCCGTTCAACCATCTTATGTTCTGAGGCATTTCAAAGTAAATTGCAAATATCAGTACACTTCCCCCTAAATACTTCAGCATACACATCATTAACTTCAATATTTGTTCTCAGAGTTTTTTTCTTTTGATGAAAATTTACATACAGCAGAGTGTCCAGATCTTAAGAGTACATTGCTGGTTGTTATGGGCTGAATTGAGTCTCCCCCAGATTCATAGGTCGAATTATCTTAGCCCCCGGTACCTCAGATGTGACTGTATCATGGTCTTTAAAGAGGCGATTAAGGGGCACCTGGGTGGCTCAGTTGGTTAAGCGTCTGACTTTGGCTCAGGTCACGATCCCAGGGTCCTGGGATCGAGCCCTGCATTGGGCTCCCTGCTCTGTGGGGAGCCTGCTTCTCCCTCTCCCTCTGCCTGATACTCCCTCTGCTTGTGCTCTCTCTCTCTCTCTCTATGTCAACTAAATAAATTCAATATTTTTTTAAAAGAGAGAGAGAGGTGATTTAGTTAAAATGAGGTCTGTGGATGGGCCCTGATTCAATATGATTGGTGTTCTCAAAAGAAGGGAAATTAAGACTCAGTCACCTACAGAGAGGAGACAGGGAGAAGATGGCCGTCTACAAGACCGGGAGAGAGGCCTCAGAAGAAACCAACCCTGCTGACACCTTGATCTTGAACTGCCAGCCTCCATAATTACCAGACAATAATTTCCTGTAGTGCTTGCTTGGCTATGGAGGCCCCAGCAAACCGATACACTGGATTTGACAAATGCATTCGTCTGTGTCACTCAAGCTCCTATCAAAAAATAAAAAATTATTATCTCCCAGAACATTCTCTCGTGCCCCTGCCCAGTCCATCCCCACCCCAGACACACTCTCAATCTTCTTCCTCTTGGTTAGTCGTTTCCATTCTAGAACTTCGTAAAAATGGAATTACGCACATGCGGTCTTTTTGTAAGGTTTCTTTCTCTCAGAATGCTACTTTTGAGATTCACTCATGTTTTTCCATGTGTCCGTACAATTATTCCTTTTATTGCTGAGATTAGACCAGGGTACACCCATAGCTGAAGGCATCCCTTGAAAGGCTCAAGGGAACCAAGTCACAGAAAAAGACCTAAATTTGAATCCAACTCTACTCTTCTTTAGCTGGGACACCAGGGATTAATAAGTCTTAGTTTTTTATCCATAAATTACAGATAAGAACACCTTGTGCCGTGGGTCTCTAAAACACTGAGAGCCCAGCATAGAGCAGGTGGTCAGGAAATGGGAGCCCCTCGTTTCCCCCCAGGCCTGGGTCAGAAGGCACCTCGCCCACCTGAGATCTGCACCCCTCTAATTCTCATCTTGGCTCCTGACTCATCTGGGATGGAGGAAAGCCACTTACTCTTCCGTCATCCCTCTTTAGACCTTGCTACTCAAGCCTTTGACATTCCATTGAGCATTCAGGAGCCAAGACTCCTTGTATATGTTCATGCCCCGAGCCCTGGAGAGAGAGGGGGCAATGTGTGGTGATGCAGAGGAAGAAGGATCTATTTAGCACCTGCTTCCATTCTGAGCTGCGAAGAAAAGATTTCACAAAGTGCCCTCCCCCACACTCCTTCCCTATCATCTTAAGATACACTCATGGCATCTCTTCTCTCTTCAATTAAAGATAAAGCCTCTTCACATTTAACAAATGATTTCTGTGAAATGAAAATAAAAGCCCTTCATTCAGTGATCATTCCATGTTATTATTATTATTAACCACTGGTTAACTCGTGCTAATTGAGCTCCTCTGGATAAAAGGTTAACACCTCTTAATACAGAACAGCCACTAAACCATTTAGCAATTTTCAGAACGCATTCTCTGTGCTTTGCCTAATTAAAGCGCCATCAGGGAGAGGGGCTCACGCGTTGTCGGGGGTGATCTCGGGAGGGGGGAGCGGCCCACCACCTCTCACTAGCTCCCTAATTCACCATGCTCATTGTAAATGAGTTCATAAGCCTACGCTTCTTGAAGCTGCCCAAACCTTTTACAGTGATGAATGCTTGAAGTCTCCTGGACTCAGATTTTCACTGGATAATTAGGAAATGAGGTAGATGGAGCTCTTCCAAATTGCACTCTTGGGTAGCCCAGATAGTTTAATTTAAATTGCTGGAGAATCTACATATGTGGTAGGGTGGAAACTTCTGGAATAACAGCTATGACTCTTTCTCTTGCTTGCAACCTCAGGCCCACAAACTCTTCCTCACTTGCAAAGTGTAAACAGTAAGACCAACCGCCGAGGGTTGTTATGAAGTTTGGAGGTGACGCATAGAAAGCATCCAACATAGCACGTAACAGGTGCTCTCAGTGGGGGTGGATCTCATTATCATCGTCACCAACGGCCCCGTCACCCAGCAGTGAGTTTATGGCCTTTAACTGGCAGCCGCACTGAATCTCTGACAGTATGTAAAAGCATTCTCCTAGGGCTTCTCTCCAAGAGGGGGCCAAACGCTACATTAAATGCAAGAAGGGTAGAGCTGTGTATCCTCTTAAGTATCTGTGTAAGGTTGATTCCTTTGTCCTTCCACCTCCCCAAGGACTGAAAAGCATGCACAGCGACTTAAGACAAATTATACATTATTTATCTACAGGGAAGACGATGCTACCGTAACCTGTAGCACTCAGAGACATAAATAAGCCTTGTTAGGTCAGAATTCTGCCAAGGGGTTGGGGGGGCGCTTTACCTGGCTTTGTTCCCTCTGGCCACCAGAATTATGGCTGCGATAGTCAGACGGTTGACCCGGACCTGACATCCAGCTTCACAATACCTGTAGGAATTCTGAAACTCAGAACTTTTTAAAAGCTTAAGGAAGATTTGGACAGAATGCCTGAACCTTTTCACTGGCTTCTAAGGAAGCCTTGACTTCTGCCTTTTCTACACCTCTGAAGTCACAGTGTGGGCAATGAAGTCTGCCATCCTTTTCGCCCAAGGAGGGGTTGGTCAAGTTCAAGGTCAGATTGGGTCATGTTGCCCACAGGTAAAGGATCCAAAGGGGAAAGCGTTCAAAACACATGTGGGCATTGTTCCTCTTCTTTCTCTCTCCACCTACATGGCAGTGTGGTTTTGACTATAGGTTGAAATCCCAGGTACCTCAGCAGCGTGGACATCTTGCACCAGACGGTTCTTCGTTATCAGGGGAGGGGGTGTCCTGTGCATGGAGAGCTCTAGCTGCATCCGGCCTCCACCCACTGGATGCCACCAGCACATACCAAGTCAGTGAGGGAGCTCCCTTATGCATTCCTTCAACATTCGTTCGTTCGTGAGGCCTCCTATGTACAGGGCACCACTCAAAGCCCTAGGCTCAATTGGTGGACCAGACAGAAGTCCTGCCTTCTAGAAGGTTCATCCCAGTGGGAAACACCATGGACTTTCTGAAATGTTATGCCATAAATATAAATTGATGGAAATGAGACGTACTAAGGATTCAGTGTTTCTTACCTTGTGGCTACGTAGCCGGTCCCTCGTGGTAAGACTACCTGACATTTCCATTTCTGCGTGTCCTCATCCATAAAGCAGGAGGGGTAAGGGGAGAGAGGAACAGGGTGGTCCTAACCACCACACTGACAGAAGGGCCATGGTAATAGTAAACACCTTATGTATCACTTCCTTAAACACCCAATGTAGACTCCGTTCCCTTTTGTGCAATCTCAGAGCGCCACGAACATTTCCTTAACAATGACACCTGTTAGTGAAATCTTTGTTGAATGACGGTCTCCCCTGCTAAACCCTGAAGGTCAGGACACGCCTGCAACCCAGGGCTGAGAACAGGACCTGGTACAAAGCAGGTTTTCAACATAAGGTTTTTTGGGTTTTTTTTGAGTGAACACATGAGTAAATAATCACCATTGTTATTGCTGTAAAGTCACAGGCCCTCCAGGGATCTCAGACCCCTGGTCTTAGCACCCCATGCTATGAGATTTTTTCATTAAAATTGCCGCTCCACTGTCTTGAACCTAACTCATTTAGATTTGGCTTCCCTTCTGCCATCCCCAAACTTGTGCAGGACAGACCTTCCTTGGTGAAGGCACTTGACCCCCACAAGCTCAGTCCCAAGGTAACCAAACCTACTATATGGGGGTGACCCTGTGATTAAGGGGGAGCGCTGCTATTCTGCAACCATTATTAGCACTGTTATAACTGTGTGGGGCAGAAGCCATCTTAGTGGTTTCTGGAAACCTGTCAGAGGAAGAACCTAGAGTGTGTCTGAGTCTGTTTTCTCGTTTTTAAATTTTCCTCTGGAGCCTCCTAGATCCGGTTGCCCTGAGATGGCAGAAGGACCCTTGTGAAACATTGTCAGCCCTGAGTTGCCTCGTGACTGACAGCTCTTTGCAGATAAGGACCAGCCGCCATCTGCCAGGTGGCCCCTGAGAGCTCCTGCCAAGAGAAGAGAGGCTCCAGGGAGCAGGAATTGAAAATCACTGCATTTACACACGCATGCACGCACATGCACACGCACGTACCCACCCAGTACCCTCAGCACGGTTCAGATGGAGCTGTAAAGACCAAAATCCTCAAGGGTATTTCAGAAATGATTGCGCTGGAGTAGGCCTGCTGGGTCCATGCCCCTGGAAGAGAAAAGAACCCTCGCCCCATCACGTGTCATGTCCTTATCCATAAACAGTTGGCAGGGAGCTCATCGAAGCCCAGTCTATATTTATATGATGTGTTGCTCTTCTCGACAGGACCGTCCATCCCCCCCGTGAGATCTTCCTCTCCTTCAAAGGTGACACTTGGGCTGAGATGTCTGGCAAACGGCAGGAAGATGGGCAGAATTTCCTCCAGCCGGCCTCCCCTCTGTGCCTCAGATCCACGAGCCTGTCCCCAGTCCCTGGAGCCCCACTGAGGTACGTACTGCAAACTGTGCATCCCACACGCCGTCTTCCCTGCTGCCATGAGGACACCGGATCCCGGGAGATCTCTTGGGCTCTTCAGACAGTGCTGAGAACACAGCCCAGTCACCTTCCTATTTTCTGCACACGTGTACTGACCTTCAGTACTTCCTAAAACCTTGGGGTTTTAGGCCCCTTCTCCAGCAAGACGCAGAGTAGGGAAAATGATACCAATTATGTACTTAGTGCTTGCAGGGTTCAAGCAGTTTTGTGAGCATGTAATGAGCTCCGCCTTTCCTGGAAACTAACAAGGGGCCTGCAAGTGATACATTTATTGTTGTTATTGTTGTTGTCACGTTACAAGCAGGGAGGCTGGGGTTCAGAGCCGGTTATTAACTTGCCCTTCCACTGCCAGGCAAATGACAAAGCTTTTTTGGAGTACAAATACGTCTTGACTCCAAAACCTGAGTCCTTGAGAGTATCAAAATTAACCAGAGCTGACACATCTAATGTTGGCACATCTAATGCTAAGCCGAGCGTTTAACACACCTTTCTCACTTCCTTCCTGTATTTATCATGGACGCTTTGTGCCGTTCTACCCATGTTAGAGATGAGGTCACCGAGGCCCGGAGCAATTAAGCATTTGCCCCAAGATGGCTACTGTGCTGGAAAAGCAGGGATTCCAGCCTGGCTCTTCCGAGGTCAGAATCGAAGCTCCTAACCACACACTATGGAAACCTCTACAAAGATTTGATAGAGGAACTCTGACCCGCATTGACTTGTGGTCTCAAAATGTTTCCCCATGCCCCCAAATCGTGTTACTGAAAAACTACGTCCAATTAAAAAAAAAAAAAAAAGTCAAGTCAAAGCAAGAGAGGTAGAAACAATTTGATACTTGTATCTTTAAGGGTGCACTTCAAATCCTTCTCTTATTCTTAAAGCATCTGACAATATACAGTACTCTCCAATGGAGCTGTGTAGGCCCCCCAGACAGCCCCAGCTGCTGCCATACTTCTGTCTCCCAACCATGAATGTTCAGGATACTTGGGTTTTCCTCCAGCATCCTATTCCAGAATCCCAACTTACTCAGGATTTATATATCAGGCAGGAAAGCAATGAATCACTCCCTTCTCCCCTACTTATTACCCAATCACAGCTTCTCGAATCAGTTCCCAATTGAAAGAGGATACTGCACATCCCACCCCTTGTCCTGGCTGAGTGGAGGTGCTCCAGGAGTGGGGAGCCTGGCCCCTAGAATTGCAAGGGACTGAGTGAATGGCTGGGAGCACATTGCCTTCCCCTGGGAAAGAGTGGACATAATGGGGCTGCCACCACTGGCCAGGAACGGGTGTGTGGTACCCTGTTGATCTGTGTGCGGCAGCTTTCCTAGTTGGCACCCAGCGCCAGCGACTTCGGGTGTCTCTGGGGACCTTAACTCAGCTCCCCACTCAGAGCTAAGCAGCTGTACATCTGTATAATATTATTCACCAGAGGCCGCTGCCGCTGAGGACGGCCAGAGCCCCTGCCCCAGTGACCACTCAGCTGGCCACCTGGCCAGTTCCTTTCCACGCAGAGAAACTTGACTTCCACATCTGGGTTCAAGTATGCGTCTTTCCCTTGCCATCAGTATGACCTAGGGCAAGTCACTTTCCCAGCTCCAGAACCCAGTCTCCCCATAATGAATTGGGGGTTACAAATACCCTCTTCACAGGGACTTGTGAAAATGCAATGAACTAGCCCAAGTCCCTGGCACAAAGAAGATGCCGTATGCACGTTGCATCAGCCCCTCTGCTCTAGAAGGCCCAGCGCATGGAGGTGATGACAGAGTGCTTGAACTCTGAGCCAGGCTCGGGGCAATCTCATGGAAGTGGACACAGAGGCTCTAAATCCCTTTCTTTGACTTTCTGATGCAGGGACATTCTCCTTATACATTTCTGAGTGAAAGCAGGGAAACAGCCTCCTTTTTTTTTTCTATATGCCTTGCAAACATGCATCCAAAAAGACTGCCACTATAGGCAATAATGCCTTATGGCCACAACCCTCAGTCATTGTAAATCTCGATATATAACAGCTATGGGGAAAAAAATCAAAACAATTGCTTGATTCAGGGGACTCCAAAGGGAGCTCACGGCGCTGTCAGAATGTCCTGCACTGATGCACTCGCGGAGAGCTTGTCAAGGAAAAAGCCCGTGAAAACACCCTGACTCTCCGCTCGCCCCTGTTCTTTATATTGGGATGTTGGAAAGATCATAGTTATCAATAAGGACACAGAACAAGCTGGAATGATGTGTGGAGAGCTGACAGCAAGATCAGGTGTATGGTGGGGTCTGGGTGGTCAATACAGGAAGACATTTCTTGGTGGACCCACACCAAAGACCACTTGGTCTCCCTGATTCCAACTGAGGCTTGAAAATCAGATCTTTTCCTCAAGGCCATGCTCCAAAGAGTTTATAGGAGCTTTTCCAAGGTCAAGAAGTTGTAAAAATCTTGATGGACTCTTTTAAAAAGGGAAAGCATTTAAAATCTCACAGATCTGGCAGCTGCTCAGAGCAATCGAAGTCTTTTCCACTGTGACCCAAGACTGGCCCCTGCAGCTGCCTCTGCATGGGCCGTTCTGGTCCCCTTTCTTTGCCCCGCCCTTCCTCCTCAGCTCTTGTCCTTGCACGGAGGAGCAGGGACCGAGGTCTTTGGAGTCAGACAGACGCAGGGTCAAACTGAGGCTCCCCCACTTCCACTTGCATGTCCTTGGGTTTCTCTGAGCCTCGGATCCTCATCTGTAAACACCCAGGAGATACTCATGGCATCTCCCTATTGGGTTGCTGTAGGATTCGAAAAGTATGAATAAAAATACGAATTTTACAAAGCCTTAATAAATGCTAGTTTCCAAAGAACACCCCCAGCACAGTGCTCAGCACCCATGACAGGGCTCATCACAATACTGAGCGCCCACTGGGCACGGGGCTCCGTGGTAAACACTTCACAGTTACGGTCTTCTTTTTTTTTTTTTTTTTAATGTTTTTTTTATTACATTATGTTAGTCACCATACAGTACATCCCTGGTTTCTGATGCAAGGTTCAATGATTCATTAGTTGTGTATAACACCCAGTGCACCATGCAATATGTGCCCTCCTTACTACCCATCATCAGCCTATCCCATTCCCCCACCCCCCTCCCCTCTGAAGCCCTCAGTTTGTTTCTCAGAGTCCATAGTCTCCCATGCTTCATTCCCCTTCTGATTACCCCCCTTTCTTTATCCCTTTCTTCCCCTACCGATCTTCCTAGTTCTTATGTTCCATAGATGAGAGAAATCATATGATAATTGTCTTTCTCTGCTTGACTTATTTCACTTAGCATTATCTCCTCCAGTGCCGTCCATGTTGCAGCAAATGTTGAGAACTCGTTCTTTCTGATAGCTGAGTAATATTCCATTGTATATATGGACCACAACTTCTTAATCCAGTCATGTGTTGAAGGGCATCTCGGCTCCTTCCACGATTTAGCTATTGTGGATAATGCTGCTATGAACATTGGGGTGCATATGGCCCTTCTCTTTACTACGTCTGTATCTTTGGGGTAAATACCCAGTAGTGCAATGGCTGGGTCGTAGGGTAGCTCAATTTTTAACTTTTTAAGGGACCTCCACACTGTTTTCCAGGGTGGCTGCACCAACCTGTATTCCCACCAACAATGTAGGAGGGATCCCCTTTCTCCACATCCTCTCCAGCAATTGCTGTTTCCTGTCTTGTTGATTTTTGCCATTCTAAGTGGCGTAAGGTGGTATCTTAGTGTGGTTTTGATTTGAATTTCCCTGATGGCTAATGATTTTGAACATTTTTTCATGTGTCTGTTAGCCATTTGTCCTCATTGGAAAAGTGTCTGTTCATATCTTCTGCCCATTTTATGATTTGTTTATTTGTTTCTCACGTATTGAGTTTGAGAAGTTCTTTGTAGATCTTGGATACCAGTCTTTTATCTGTAGCATCATTTGCAAATATATTCCCCCATTCCGTGGGCTGCCTCTTAGTTTTTTTTATTGTTTCCTTGGCTGTGCAGAAGCTTTTTATCCTGATGAAGTCCCACAAGTTCATTTTATCTTTTGTTTCTCTTGCCTTTGGGGATGTGTCATGAAAAAGGTTGCTTTGGCCGATGTCGTAGAGGTTGTTGCCTATGTTCTCCTCTAGAATTTTGATGGATTCCTGTCTCACACCGAGGTCTTTCATCCATTTGGAGTTTATTTTTGTGTATGGTGTGAGAGAGTGGTCAAGTTTCATTCTTTTGCATGTAGCTGTCCAATTTTCCCAGCACCATTTATTGAAGAGACTGTCTTTTTCTCACCGGATGTTTTTTCCTGCTTTATCAAATATTAGTTGCCCAAAGAGCCGAGGGTCCATTTCTGGGCTCTCTATTCTGTTCCATTGGTCTATGTGTCTGTTTTTGTGCCAGTACCATGCTGTCTTTGTGATCACAGCTTTGTAGTACAGCTCGAAATCCGGCATTGTGATGCCCCCAGCTTTGTTTTTCCTTTTCAACAGTTCCTTGGCGATTCGGGGCCTTTTCTGGTTCCATACAAATTTAAGGACTATTTGTTCCAGTTCCTTGAAAAATGTCATCGGTCTTTTGATCGGGATAGCATTGAAAGTGTGGATTGCTCTGGGGAGCATGGACATTTTAACTATGTTAATTCTTCTGATCCATGAGCATGGAATATTTTTCCATGTTTTTGTGTCTTCCTCAATGTCTTTCAAGAGTGATTTATAGTTTCTAGAATATGGATCCTTTACGTCTCTGGTTAAGTTAATTCCAAGGTAATGTATGGTTTTTGGTGCTATTGTAAATGGGATGGATTCCCTAATTTCTCTTTCTTCAGTCTCATTATTCGTGTGTAGAAATGCAACTGATTTCTGAGCATTGATTTTGTATCCCGCCACGTTACTGAATTGCTCTATAACTTCTAATAGTTTGGGAGTGGATGCCAAAATCCTCAACAAGATCCTGGCAAATAGAATCCAACTGTACATTAAAAGGATTATCCATCATGACCAAGTAGGATTCATCCCTGGGATGCAAGGGTGGTTCAACATTCACAAACCTATCAGTGTCTTAGATTTTATTCAGAAATCATATGATTCTCTCAATAGATGCAGAAAAAGCATTTGACAAAATACAGCATCCTTTTCTGATTAAAACCCTTCAGAGTGTAGGGATAGAGGGTTCATTTCTCAAGCTCATAAAAGCCATCTATGAAAAGCCTACTGCAAATATTATTCTCAATGGGGAAAAGCTGGAAGTCTTTCCCTTAAGATCAGGGCCACGTCAAGGATGCCCACTCTCGCCACTATTATTCAACATAGTACTAGAAGTCCTTACAACAGCAATCAGACAACAAAGAGGGATCAAAGGTATTCAAATCGGCAAAGAAGAAGTCAAACTGTCTCTCTTCGCAGACGACATGATACTCTATATGGAAAACAGTTACGGTCTTCTTAATCCTCATGGCAGCCTTATGATAGAAGTATTACCGGTGCACTTTTAGAGTTGGGGAAACAGAGTCCCCGAAACGATATGGCACGTGTCCAAGAGCTCAGCTGGAAAATGGCTGCGTGGGGAATCAAGCCAAACCGTCCGACTGTGGGTCTAACTCTAAGGGACCACGGTCAGATGCTCAAGCAGGTGTCCCTCTTCTCCCTTGTGGTTCCCTTTCATCCCCCTTCCCTCCCAGTGTCGGCTGTGGATCTAGAAGTCCTTTATGCCCTAAAGCACTTGGGGATTTTTAAGAAATGTTCACGAAAAGCGACTTAATCCATCAGTCATCCAGTGCACTTGGATGAAACCTCTCCTGGCCACTGGGGGCTGTCCTAGGCACTTGGAGCCATCGGAGCCCCCACAAACTCCCATCGAGCCAGCAGAGCCAAACTTCATATCTGCATTGGACAGAATTTACATAAAAACCAAAATTCAGAGAATGCGAGCGTCTAGGTCAAAGCCACACAGCCAGCATTTGCAACCACAGGGCTGAGACCGGGATGGCCGACTCGGCATTTTTCATAAGCACACGGACAGCTTGGCAGCACCGCGTAAAAAAGGCGGGCTGCGCACTCCTAACCATGTACCACGTGCAGGAACTGTTGTGCCTACTGTAAAGACATCATTCTCCCCAAAAGGACTCCAAGAGTTATGGTCCCTTTTTATCCCCATTTTACAGAAAAGGAAACCAGCACGGAGAAGGGAAGTAGCTAATAGGTTACATTGTGAATAGGAAGCGGAGCCAGAATCCAAACCCACATCTCACCGACTCAAAACCTTGTCCTTTTTAACCTCTACGCCGCGCTGCCTCTCCAAAACAGTTAAACAGAAGATAAGGCTACATGTTAGTAAGTGCCAAACCAGGAAGGAGGCACTTTACCTCTTGCTCTCTTACCTGGGACGTTTTATTTCACCTCTGCGATGCTCAGTTTTATTTGGAAGTTGAAAATGCACGTAACAGTGCCCGTGTCCGAGGGTCAATGTGAGGATTTAGGATAGGCTATGAGAGAGCACAGGGGGCTCGATGCCTGCTTTTTTGCACACAAGATGTGCGTCTGGTCTAAGAAGCCTCTTCTCTCCTTGTTCTGCCTTCCCCTTCCTGTGTTAGTGAGGCCACGCAGGGGATGAAGGGATGAAAGGAGCCCCCAGCCATGTGAATGCGGAGCCGTGCTGTCTACCTTCCTCAGCCTGCCTGCGGGAGGAATCCGAAGGCCTCCAGTAATTGTCTCGAAAGCACCGATTGAGAGAGAGTACCTTACAGGAGGCAAGAAAATGTCCTCAGCCTCGTCCTGCTGAGTCTTCCATTTGCAGAAGCTCAGAGTCAAAATAATGAGGAACTAAGCATCAGGACCCTTCCAGGCCGCTTCCTCTGTGAACGCCCGGCGCCTGCCAGCCACTTCCAGAAGCCTCCACCTTCAGCGTAGAGAGGCCCTCGAGGCCACCTGGGAGCAGCTAGGAGTCCACAGCAAGCACAGTGAAGTGAGAGGAGCACACACGGGTGCAGTGTTAAGACTTGGGACCCAAAGGGCTCAGAGTCTTCACTTGGCCACTCACCGGCTGTGTGACCTCCACATACTCTCTCCACCTCTCTGGGCCTCCCCAGGAGAAGATCATATGTATGCCTTGACCTACTGAATTCCCATACCGGCACTTTGTGATGGCATATGAGTCTTCTGCAGTGGCACACCCTGGTGGCTTAAATGACAGAAATTTATGTTCCCACAGCTTGGAAGACAGGAAGTCCAAGATCGAGGTGCTGGTTTCTCCTGAGGCCTCTCTCCTTGGCTTGCAGGTGACCATCTTCCCGCTGTGACCTCACGTGCGTCTTTCTCCATGTGCGTGCATCCCTAGTGCCTCCTACCTCCGCATTTCCTCCTCTTAGAAGGACGCCAGTCAGCTTGGATCAGGGCCTGCCTGTATGACCTTGTTTAACCTTAATTAGCTCTGTAAAGGCCCGATCTCCACATACGGTCACAATTGGAAGTCCTGGGAGGTTCCCACATCAACATGTGAATTTGGGGGATACACATATGTGTCGTAAGAGATGGAAAGTACTGTTATTCCCCCATTTTACAGATTGAAAACTGAGTCTTGGAGATGCATAGGAATTTGCCTACAGTCACAAGACTGGGAGTCACAGCTGGGCCTTTACCATTTGACTCTCTGGCTTGTTCTTTACATTCTTGACACTGCCTAAATATGAAGGTGAATGGAACAAACGTCCTCAGTGATGTGCAAAGGGTTCTGATTTGAAGGGATGCAAAGAACATTCCTTCTCCCCCGTGATTGGACACAGAGCCTAAACTACAACTGTCAGTGTGCTTATAGGGATGTCTGAGTTCACTCAATACTATCCCAGAGGAGTTATCAGAGGGCTGTCCTTGATTACTTCCATTGACGGGGAACTTGTTTCCTCACAAGATAGAAGATCTTATATCTTATCCCAGAGACCCCTGAGAGACAATAGCATTTCTGTAGGAAACTCACCGACAAAGCAGGTTCTTACTCATCTACTCCCCACAACTCATTAAGCAGGGATACATTGTCATCTATCAGGGGAGTGTGGCTCCAGCAAGATTTTACAAAATGGAGCATCAAGGCCTCCTCATGTGAGGAAAAGCAAGTGGTCAGGAGCCAGAACCTCTGGGTGTGGAACCCTGGCTTTGCCACTTGGTACGACCTTGGGAAAATCCCATGACCTTCCTAATCACAGTTTCCTTACCTGTGGAATGGAGCCAATGCCTCAGGGGATAAAGAGTGAATAAAATGACCGGACGGAGTTGAAGAAGATGGCAGAGAGGGGACAATCTCGCCTCCCCCCGCCACATGCCCACCTCTCTCCCTCCCCACCTCCCTGCTCTTCTTTCCTCCCTCCCCATCCAGACCCCTCCGCCACAGCACCTCTGCTCAAACCCCACGCACACACTGCTCAGTAATCCGATCACTTTTCTACCTCTCTCTCCGATGCTATCGGAACGCTCTGCCGCTCTGCTCGCCGAGAACCGTTTTAATCTCTCTATCAGAGGTGCCTGGGCCAAAATTTGAATTACGGAAAGTAAGCGCACACCGTGGGGATCCAGATGACAGAGATTTGAGGCAGGGTTTTGTTTATTTATTTTTTTATCATGTAACAAGGACAGACATTTGAAATAAAGCTAGGAATCATTTTAAATTCCATCAATGGAGATGGGAAAATTGATTTAGTGTCCAATTAAAAGCCCATATGTTCAAAGTCCTACCATTGACGGGGAAGCTTTACAGATATGTATTTAATGCATAATTCATGGAAAAGTGGTATGATTTATTTATGTTTATCCGTGAGGATGGGCTGAGTAGGAGCTATTTTAAACAAATAGTTTTACCGCCTTGAAAACTAAAAGAGGCTCAATTTCTATGTTCACTTTGAAAGCACAACTGATGACTGAGTGTTATGTGGACTCAGCCCACCCACGTGCTCCATGAGGAACGTCCCCTCCATGGTCCCGGAGAGCCCTGAGAATGCCCCTGGAAGGGTCCAGGCCCAATGGCACGGGCATTGCTGGAGCCTCTTTGCCAGGAATGCCGGGAGGAATTCCCGAGTGGGGATGACAGTCATGTCTGGACCTCCTTGGGTAGTGGTGAGGACAAACAGGATGACATCATCGATGAGTGATGCCACCAGGCAGTTCCAGCAGCATGAGCCTCCCCCCACCGTTGCAGCATCATGGTCAAGAGCACCAGACGTGTACCCGGGCTTGCGCAAGTTCTGGACCCTGGACCAGTCAGTGAACTCCCCGCGGTGTCAGTTTACTCATCTGTCAAATGGGGTGATGACGGTGCCCTGTCTCATACTGTGTGCAGGGATTATAATAATCACATATGTCTTAATGTGGGTTCCCCAAAGGCAGTGTGATTATCCCCACTCAGCAGACAAGGCAGAGGACCCCACATCGCCGGCCCATGCCGGTGGTTCTGACAGTGTCCCTCTCATGTGCCCTGTGTCCCTGTTCAGAGGATGAATCCGTGATGATCCTCGAGAGGGAAACATTGGGGTGAGATAAGTAACTTGTCCTGAATCACATAGTAGAGCCAGGGCTCACACCCGACACTCAACGCCATGCTCTCCCCTTCCCACCACGCTTGCCTGCCTCCCCTTCTGCAGTTACCCTCTGTGTCCTTGGGAGGGGCTTCAGCAAGGCTCCAGGCCACGTGGGTCCCGTGGGAGAGGTGCGAGACCATTCTCAGAACTGCTGGGGGTCCTAAAGGGCCGCTGCTCACAAGCCACATGGCTGGGCTGGGTCGCGTCCACGTTGCACTCAGCATTCATCACCGTTCAATTATGAATATCCAAATCAAGCCTGAGACAGGACCTGGGTGCAAATCCTTTATGAGGGAGGCGAGAGGAAGCTGTGGTGGGGCAGCTAGGAAGAGGTAGGGTAGGGAGAAAACTGGCACAGAGTGCATTCGAGCAGGACCTGTGATTGGCAACAGGGGCTCCCACTCGCTGGAAACCGTCGGAAAAACACATTGGAATGATCCTACGAAGCAGTAAGGAAGCTGGCTGCTTACCCACCAACCCTCATCCCTCACCCACTGCGGATTGCGCCTGCGTCTGTACTGTCTTGCGTGCTTCCCTGGCCAAGGATACCCAGTGGGCAGCCCAGGAGCACCTCTCGGTGTCAGAGGAAGCCGTCAGCATGCATGGGAACTGGGACCCAGGCCAAGGCCGCTGGCCTCTGCAACAGGAGGTCACATGCTAGCACGTGTGGCACTAGCTGTCCCAGTTCCCCGAGAAAGACCTGTGACCGGCGCCGCTCCCTGAGTGTTCCCTGCGCCAGGATCCATCCCATGTGACGCAGGAAGAGAGTAGTCTGAGAGGGCACGGAAGAGAGAAGAGTTCTGGAAGGACGAGGTGGGGCTTTGGAGCTGGTCCTGAGGGCAGCGGGAGGCAACAGATGGGTTCTAAATCCAGAGCGGGCATCATCCGATTAACGCTTATAAACCATCAGCCTGGCCGCTCTGCAGGATATCACCCGCGTGGGCTCGGAAGCGTGTTCACAGTGCAGACAGCAGGGTCTTCGTGGCCAAGGAGAAGTGTTTCTAAAGCAGAACTTCAAGCGGGGGCAGATTTGCCTAACTAACCCCTCTGGGACACCCGGCAAGGTCTGGAGATATTTTTGATCAACGCAAGTCTGCCGGGGACTGCTGCTGGCATCTAGTGGGTAGAGGCCAGGAATGCTGCTACATGTCCTCCAAGACACAGGGCAGCCCTCGTAGCACAGAACGCTCTGCCCCAGATGTCTTTGAGTGCCGAGCATGAGATGTCCTGCTGTATGGGATTTTGCCGGAGAGCGGGATCCGGCGATGTGGCCCCCCGGCTAAGGGGGCCGAGGCACAGCGGCAAGACAGGATGCCAGGCAAGTTCCCACAGGAGAAGGAAGGAGGTGAGCATGAGGTGGAGGTGAGCAGGGGGCCCAGAGTCCTGGGAAGAACAGCAGCTGCTGGCCAAGACAGGAGAGAGGGACGCAGGCTGGACGGGTAACAGCACAGGGCAGGACGTGAATGACCCTACCTTGCTCTCAGTCCAGGAAAAGGCAGAGAGATTTCATCTGTTTCCTTCGGAGCGACTGCCTGGACCAGGGTCAAGGCTACCAGGCTGGAGACACGGTCCATCAGTGATGCCTAGTCACCCGCTGTGCATTCCTGCACGAAGTTCATTTTTCTTTCTTTGGGCAAAGGGCAGGGGTAAGAGAGGGGACAGCAGTGATGACTTCACTGCTTTATTACCAAGAGGCTGCCCGAAGCACATGCACTGGGAAAAGGAGCTTGGGAGCGGGGCTGCACAGACGTGGCGCTTTCCATAATATGAACGTCCCAGAGACTCCCACCGCCTTAGACGCCAGTGCAAAGGATAGAAATGGGAAGCAGTCGTGGGTCCAGATGAGGCAGCATGAAATGGTACGTCTGCATCTCCGTGTCTGTGCCCCTAGTGCAGTGCTGACCTGGCTCAGGTGTGCCATCGCATGGAAAGGCCACCTTGCTACAGGTCTGGGAGAAACTCTACACATCCAGGACCCCCCCACACACCGCACCCCTGCCGCACCTCTGTCCCCGTCTCTGTCCCCTGTGAAGTGCCCGCTGTGTCTTCCCTCCTTCCTCTGCCACAACCTCCCCCTCCCGCTCACCCCAGCACCAGCCTGTTTCCCACACACGCCCTCAGCTCTCCTGGGAAGGAGTCCTCTCTGCTTCCTCCTATCTAACATCAGATGGATACGTTTGGGAAGATGGTCTGTTTGATCCCACGTAAGAAACCATTTCCACTCGCTCTTTAAGTTCAAAGAGTATGAGCGAGAGAGAAGGACCGTTTTTTAATTGCTTGCAGGCTGATGCTGAATTCCTGAAGGGGTGGTCCACAGACCACCTGCCTCCCCAGACCCGTTTCGCCAGGGTAGTGCTCTGAAGGATTTGTCTCTGACCTCTGGGAATGTCCGTGCCCCCTGCCTTTCCAGACCTCTTGCAGGTTAAGGATTTCCTGACACCATTCTGACTTCATTCATTCATTCCTTAAAAAAAAAAAAAAAAAAAAACTTTTACAGAACACCTGCTCCAATCAGGTCCCCTGTGGGGTGCTGGGCCTTTGATATCAGTCAAGTCCGTCCCTCCTCAAAGAACCCAGAGATGGGTGTGGCAACTTGGGAAGTCAAGAGAGACCCCAGGGGCTGTGGGGGTCTGGGAAGAGGTCTCCTCTGGGCCCAGGATGATCAGGGCTTATCTAAGTGAGAAGTAGCGAGGAGGAGGGAAGCTGGCCGGGCAGGGGGATGTCTGAAGCCTCTGGCACATGGAAGAACATGGCACGCTCTGGCTCTCCATTACTAGAGAACACTCACACATGGGAGACCCCAGAATACACACAACCCCCAGCCCCCCGGGCCGAGGGGTCAGGGAATTAAAGCAGCAGGCCATAAATACTTGGACAGCCATATCTCCATACTTGGCTACACACTCAGCTTCCCAGGCCTTCCAGTGCCTTCCAGGGAAGACTTCATTCATTCATTCATTCATTCATTCATTTGTTCGCTCATTTGTTTGTTGAGTCATTTGTTCATCTAATAGGTAAACATTTAACCTAAACATAGATTAAAGTGACAAACTAAACCCGCAAGGTATGTCCTCCTAGAGCTCACAGTCAGCCCTCATATCCCCATGGATGACAAGCCTGTCCTCTAGGCCAGGCCCCTGGGAGCTCCCAGGGGAAGGGGACAAGGCAGGGCTTTGAGGACAACCTCCTAGTGGCTTTGATGGACTTCTTTGTGTCTCCTGAGGCTCCAGCAGCCTGTGTTGCTGACCCAGCACTTTTTCCAGGGAGGATCACAGGCTGCCCCAATAGGCCAAGAGTGAGGGACAAAGCCTGCCGCAGGGGCCTCAAGGTGTCCTTCCTAAATTCAAAGCATTCAGCTCACGGCCCTCCCCCAGGGTTCTCGGAATTCACACTGGAAATCATCTGCCACGTCCCCGCCAGCACAGGCCTAGCAAGCCTGCAGAGCAAAACTGTCGTGAGGAAAACCAAACAGCACATTCTGGTGGGTTGCAGGAGTGTTCTTGTCTCCAGAGAAGCATAAACCAGGGCTGGTTCAAATGCAAAACGGCTCTGCTTCCTTCTGGCTTTCTCCTTCAAAGGCAAGCCTGTTTGTTTGCAGACTCAAGGCTTTTTCAGGATGCAAATCTGTCAGCTCCTCGGTGATTAGAGGCTTTGCAAAG
This sequence comes from Ursus arctos, assembly GCF_023065955.2. NCBI lineage: Eukaryota > Metazoa > Chordata > Mammalia > Carnivora > Ursidae > Ursus > Ursus arctos. The sequence continues at coordinate 73,085,102 of NW_026622874.1, read as the reverse complement.
GCCAGTGAACTCTCCCAGGATGATTATTTCCTCTGAATCTCCCAGACCTCGGGGCTGCTTGGAATTCACCTTTATCCATTAGCATCTTCACAAACCCTCTTGATACCGGAATAATCATCATAATCATAGCAATATCGTCAACCACCATTAATTGAGCCACTAGTATGTGCGTGCTCTCTGACAATCATGTGGAGGTCTTCAATGCATGTGACCCTCCCACTGAGCCCTTGAGGTTGGTACTTGTAGGGGATGCTGTGCTGTGCCCCCACGTCTCTCCTTTGGGGCGCAGGGCCCTCATTGCTCCTGCGCCCAGAAGTATTGCAGCTGACAACTCTCGGCCAAAGTCTTCACCAGGAATTACACTTCCCCCCCCCCTCGTGGAAGGGACCAGGCTCCCCAAGGTCACACATTTCCTCCCGGGGCGGGGGGGGGGGGGGGCACCTGAACCCAGTGCCTGACCCCACCCTTCTGCCTCCAAGAGGGACAACTCCGCAGAACATCCCAGCTCCAGGTAGCTGGTGACACTGTGACAGGACAAGGTCTCTGTCACAACCGACTAATGATGGTTCAGCTCCTCCCTCTGCCCCATCAACTTCCCTTATGCCTCCGTAAGTGTAGACTTCTAGAACGTTCCCCAACAAACCTGTATGCAGATCCCCACCTCAGAGTCTTTCCCAGGGAACCTGATCCTCCACAGCAGATTTTGTCACATCTGTTCTGCACAACAAAATGAAACAGAAGCCCAGAGGGGTGGTGTGATTGGCCCAAGGCCACACAGCCAGGAAATGCAGGGGGGAGGGGGAGGTACTAGACTCCGACTTCAGAGCTCCTTCAAAGGAGTCCATCCTCTCACAGGATATATCCCTTTCCCTCTTTATTCCAGGAAATGTTGGTTCAGAGACCCCTGTGCCCCTCCAGTGAATCACTCACTGCAACCCTTTTCCTTGCACTTCTGGGAAGAGCTGCCGGCACAGGACAGGGCTGCCCTTTCTAACTCTCCCGGTGTCAGGTTATCAAGACAGAAGCTTGGCAGACAGAAAATAATGTCAAAGTCCTTTGGAAAATGCTCTGCAACCCTCAGGGGCAAAATGGTCACAGAAATTTATTTTTTCCAAATCAAACAGAATCAGACTCTGAGCTCCTGTTGGCTGAGGTAGCGAGAAATGAAGTTCCTAGGTGTTCTGCCGTCTCTCCTCCGTGCGAAATTCCCCCCCATTACCTGGTGCTTGGAAAACAGGGGAGGGGCAGGGACCTGCCACAGACATGGGGCTCGGAATCTGCGTTCCTTTTTCTGCTTTAAGACCCCTGTTGAACCCCATTCTCTGCAATGTCTGGATGCTGACGCCCAGATGGGCTTCCAGGAGCAACGGCCAGGGGTGTCCTCGTCGTGGACCATGAGCCCAGCCACACAGCCTCTCACCACTGCTCTCAGTGTTCACCTTTGCACAGACATCCTGGGAGGATCACTGGTCTTCACTGATAGGGTTTTGGAATACAGGTGAGGTAAGGTGGGGTGAGATTCCAAAAAGAATTCTCCAGACGTCTTTGGTGCACAATGGTGGTTTATAAAGCACGGGGACAGGACCCGTGGGCAGAAAGAGCTGCTGCCCCAGGGTTGTGAGGGGTGGCTGAGTATATACTATGGGCTTGGGGGAGGCAAGGAAAAGGGAGGTTGAGAAAGGATTTTCATATGTTAAAGAAGACTCACAGGATATTGGAGGCCTTGCTGTTGTCAAGTTAAGGTTGTTGACCCCTCTAGGAAGGCATTAACATAGGATAGTTGGGAGCTTCCTGGAGGAACGTTACACTCTGCCTGCTTCAAGTATCTGTCCATGGGCTGCAGGTTACAAGGACATTTAATTGTATCTACATTTCTTTCTGGAAGCTAGGTTATTGATAGGAATGCTTTGTTCTTGTAAATTGCTAAGACGTGTAAACTGAGGGAGACTCCTGTCTTGCAGGATTGTGGTCTCTCTAGGTTACCTATTTGTTTTTCCTTTCCTTCGCTTTGGGGCAGCCAGGAGTGCATGAGGAATGTCGCATATATCCATCCCATGGGGGGGTTGTGAGGTGTCAGCTTCTGCTCTGTCTTCAGCTTGCCTTCTGTTCCCTCATCATTCAGCAGCTATGAAATTCCCCCAAAGCCGCTCCCTCACCCAGCCAGAGACCCCACACCTGTGCCCAGCCCTGGAGCCCCTTTCCATCTCTTCCAATTCTGCAGACTCTCTTTCTCAGCAAGCCCAGCCCCGACACCTCAGAAGGAGGTAGAAGTAGAAAACAAAGTCTTGCCAGTTCCTCCCAGGAATTCCCAGGCTTCCCGAGGAAGCCCCATGTTCCATCATTCAAAGGCTTGGTGGCGTCTAGTGTCCTGGGGCCGCTGTCACAGATGACCACGAATCTAGTGGCTTAAAACACCGCAAATGTGTTATCTTACCATTCCGGCGGTCAGGAGTCTGAAACGAGGCCCACCGGGCTAATGTCAAGGAGATGACAGAGCTGTGCCCCTTTTGGAAGCTCTGGACGGATCTGTTTCTCTGCTTTTTCCAGCAGCTAGAGGTGCCTGCCTTCCCACCGCCGACCTCCCCACCTCAACCCCCAGGGGCCAGGATCCACTTGAATGTCCCTCAGCAGCTCCGTGGTGGCACCTGGTGCGTGCTCTTCGTCCTGCACTCGTGGTCATTATAGCAACAAACGTTCAGAGGCGACCTCGAGGACCCCCTAGACCTGCAGCGTCCAGTCCTGGAGCCACGGGCCTCCTGTGGCTCTGAAGCCCTGGAAACGTGGCTCTTCCGAACTGAGATGCGCTTCGGGTGTCAAATACACACTGGATTTTGAGGATTTAGTCCTAATAGAAATGAAAGACCATAAGAAGACGTGAGGGAACCTTGAATGTGCATCACTAAGGGGAAGAGCCGGTCTGAAAAGGCTCCGTACTGATTGCAGCCATATCACATTCTCGAAAAGGCAGAACTTTGGAAAGAGTAAAATATTCTTTTATGTGGTTGCCAGGGACTAGGGGAGGGGCAAACGGGTGGCACACAGAGGATTTTCGGGGCGCTGAAACTACTCTCTATGGTACCGCGATGCTGGAGACGTGTCATCATGCACCTGCCTGATAGAATAAACAGCAGCCCCTAGAACGCACAACACCAAGAATGAATCTAAAATAAATTCTGGGCTTTGGGTGACTGTGATGTGGCCATGTAGGTGCATCCATTATAACAAAGGTCCCACGCTGGTGGGGGATGTCTATAGTGGGGGAGGCTGGGCCTGCGTGGGGGCAGGGGGTGGGTGGGGAATTTCTGTACTTTCCCCTCAATAATGCTGTGAACCTAGAACTACTCGAAAATATAATGTCTGGTTTTTTTAAAGATGTATTGATTTATTTGGGAGAGAGCACGTGCACAAGTGGGTGGAGGGGCAGAGGGAGAGAAACTTCAAGTAGACTTCCCACTGAGCGCAGACCCTGATGCAGGGCTCGATCTCACGATCCATGAGATCATGAGCTGAGCGGAAACCGAGACTTGGATGCTTAACCGACTGCGCTACCCAGACGCCCAAAAAATAATGTCTATTTTTAAAACACTATAAAAAGAGAATGAAAGATAATGTTTTTATGTCAGTTCCATGTGGCGATGATAATATTTTGGATATATTAAGCTAAATAAAACACATTACTTAAATTTTTATGTCGTCTGTTTCTTTTTACTTTTTTCATGGGTCTAAGAATTTTCAGTTATATAAAATTATGTAATTCTATAATTATGTAAAATTATATTTGTGGTTCACTTTATATTTCCGTTTGACGGTCCTGGTCTGATCAATTGGTTTCTACAGAGCTGTCTTCCTCCGTCGGCCCTCGGGCATGCTGGCTGCTTCGCTCCTCTGTAAACCAGAGCCAGTCACCATCCCCGGTACAGAGAGGATGCTTTAGTCGATGTTTGCTGGATGGATGGAAGACCAGCCATACAGGTGAGCACTTGACCAGGCTGAGAACAGCTCTCAGGGGCTACACCTGCCGCCCTCTCTCATCTGAACCCTCTGCCCTCCTCTCATGCCCTCTCTGTGAAATCAACATGCTGTATAGCAGGGGGGATATTTTGGCAACATCCTCAGAATCCATCCTGGAAATGTGTCCCCTGTCACTCAGCCCAAGGAGCTTCGTGGGGACACTGCAGACGTCCCAGCACCTGCAGCAAAGCAGCTCCCGAAATGTTGTCCCTTCATGCTCAATATTTCATTGATGGTCCTTCTCACTCTTCTGACGTTTTCGAATGGTAATCATGCAGGAATTCATATCCCCACTTATAGGCGAAAGGCCGGGAAGAGAAATGTCACGAAGCTCGCTGAAAGGTCACGGAGGATATTTGCTTACCCGGCTCCCACTCCCAAGTCAAAGCACAAGCAGTCAGACATCTCCGCTCAAGCAGAGAGAAGGTGGAATGTAGTCAAGCCAAGGTTTGTTTTGCTTTATTACATTTTGCTTTATTTTCTCTTTGTGATTGTAAGTAATACATCATCATTATAGGAAGTTGGAAAGGTGATGAAGGATGTAAAGAAGCCAGACAACATAGACCTTTCAATCCCGCCATTCAGCCACAGTCAAATAACAGCCCCTTTCCTTCCAGGCTTTGTTCTGAGGGCCCTTTACATAATGTAGAGTGTTTGTCACAATTCCTCCACCCTACTTTTTTCATTTAATATTATAGCTAAGTATTTACAGTATCATTTCAGGTTCTTCATGGGACAAGTTAAATGCCATGTGCCACACAATAGGGCCTTGCTCTGCCTTGTTATGGATAAATCTTTGCTCCATCTTATGCTGTTTCCAGAATAGAGACCAAGAATTAGAGTTACTGAGTCCAAGGGCAGGAATATATGTGAGACTTGTACGGGAAGAAATGGCCTTACTGACATGGGCCCAGGGGTCACATTTCCGTTCTCTAGTCTCATCCCCAGGGCTGGCCAGGGACCCTGAGAAAATGAGTAAGAACCCACTAATTTTGCCTTTTCATGGACCACGCAAAAATCTCCTGAATCACTGGGCTCAGACCAGATCGCCCCCAGAGAGCAGTGTGGAGGGGATGTCCACTCACCCTCACACTGGCCTGGGGAATTTGCCAGAGAAGGTAGAACTTCCTTTTGTTGCAGGAAATGGGGCCAAAACTAAACTCACACCCCCTACTGGAGAACAGAATTTTTTGGTTCGTGTGGCTTGAGAAGGATACTTTGGAAAGAATTAAATGCAGAGCCACAGGGATGCGGCCCCCAGGCAGTGGGACTGGTGACCAGCCTGGACTTACATTGCCAAAACCTCCCTCTCACCACCCCCACCCCCGCCATCAATTTATCACTTTCCTCTTCTCTCCTTATCTTCATTACCTTCCACTATGGACAGGTCTTCTGTACGTGCTGGGGGAAAGCTAACTGCCAGCATCCACAATTTACATCCCCCTTTATATTTCCAGCCAAAAGCAAGAACGTCTTTCCTCCAGCATCAATTCCAGGGAAGACTGCTCATTGGCTCTGCTAAGGTCACATGCTCACCCACTGAGCCAATTACTGATGGCTGAGCAATAGAGCCCAGTGATTGGTCAGACCTGAGGCATACTCCACTCTCATTGGCCAAATGTGTTCTCAGATGAAATCCGTTGAATAGTCTTTTTTCAACCGCAGCTACTCGATGAAACATGCTCATTTGTACCCACAGCCTCCAAGCACGAGGGGTTATGAAAGCAAGTGCATGGACATTTGATGAGAGCTGTCAAAGCTAGAAGCCACTCCTCAAGGTAAATTTGAATTTCACTTTTAGAAACGGAAGGATGACAGAAACACAACTGATAGGCCACCCACCTTTGATTAATTCCAAACAGATACCACGTAATTATGCTGTTTTACCTCGAGATCGCACATGCCAGACGACAAATGTTTCTCTGCAATTATCTGATTTTGTGTTGCCTGATTTAGATGTTCAAGTTGCCAGGAAAGAGTACTTATCCATAAATATAAAATTACCTATGTATGTTATCTGGTTATAAGACAATCGGTAAACAGGGTATTTAAGAAAAGCGTACAGTGATTAGGCAGACGTGCTGTCTGGGGGCATGTTACCTAAGCAGGTAATGATGTAGCTGAACCCTGGTTTCTATTTAAATGTCATTCATCTGCCGATAGGAAGATAGTCTGCAACTTTTAATCAAGTCACGGAATTTCTCAGCTTTCCTGTGCATTAGGTGGAAGGTGGTTTTAGTTCTTTCTCTTTTACAGTGGGGTGAACTGAGGCTTATTTCACTGGCACAGAACCTGGAAAGAAGGGTTATGAAATCTTCAACAGAATTTCCCACATCCTTTATGTGCGCTTTCTATATAAAATGCAATAACTCTCCTAAGCATAAAAATTTACTTAGAGTTGACCTCAGAACTGAGGCGGAACAGTGGAGCAGACAGAAACGTATGTGTTGAGCGCCTACTATGTGCTAGGTATGGTGCAAAGCACTTCCCACATTTCCTCTTCTTATGGCTCCTATGCCTTTTATGGAGGCTGAAACCGAGGCTCCGAGGGCTGACTTTGTATGCCCGAGGTCACACAGGTCAGGAGGGGCAGAGCTGGAATTAGCTGTCCAGCCCGTTGGTCTCCACGGACCGCGTTCTAGCTGCCACCACGTGGGCTTGTGGGCTGGCAGCTGAAAGGGATGGAAGCCAAAGTTTTCTTCTGTCAGGTTCCATGATGCCAATTTTTGAGGCTCTACTCATAAATGGCACAAAAATAGCATCTGGTGAATCAGGGCTCATGGGAACCAAGTTCTGCTGGGTAGTTCTGTCATCTGTTGGATTTCGCAAGACAAAACCTGTAGGAGCTATCTCATTTGCTGCAGACATTATGCCTTCCCTTGAGGATGGCAGGCGGCAGAGCTCAGCACGTGGGCCAGAGTCCGCAGAGTACAGATTTTGAATTCAAATCACCCAGACTCCACTATTCCCCAGCTACGGCTATAGCTGGGGATGTGGGCAATAATTTCTCCTCTCTGAGCCCCAAAACTCTCACCTGTAAAATGAAGTCAAATATGTTATTCACCTCACATTACTTCTCTGAAATTACTACCTGAATTTTACTTTTGTATATTGTATACTTGGACCAGGGCACATAAATTGGATGTTTTTGTCGTCTTCATACCTGGTTAGTTCAAAATGTCTGAAATGGATTAATTCACCCATTCAACAAATATTTATAGGGTGCTAGCAATGTGCTAGACATTGTGCTAAGCTTATATACCAGTGGACAAACAGATGCAGTCCTGCCTTCCTGGAGCTTACGATCTACCTGGCAAGAGAGATGCGAGGGTTAGAGGGTTTTGGCTTTAACTGATATTCTTTAAAGTCACACACTGTCTTAAACCACAAGTGCATTTGTGGCTTCCAAATTAAGAAGTCCATAAGCAGGAGGCCTAGGTTTGGTTAAGCAGTTCGGTGAATCATGAGGGTCCCTGGATCTTCCTGACTTCTGTTATTCTCAGTGTGAGAATGCGCTCTTGTCTCATGGTCACAAGATGGCTGCCCCAACTCCAAATATCCCATCTCCATATGACAGCTTTCCAAAAGGAAGGAATCTTTCTTTTATGAAGGAGAAAAATCTTTGCCAGAATCTCCTAGTAGACCTCTCCTTGGATATCACGGGCCAAAACTGAGTCACATGCCCACCACTAAGCCAGTCCCAGGCAAAGGGAAAGGAAATTTCCACAAATAATTTGAACCAATTGAGGCTCATCTCCTGAAGCTGAACACATTCCCTCTTCCTTTAACAACAACGACAGAGATGAGGGAATGTTTGTTGGGCAAAATGCCCAGCAGCACCTGCCACAAGGGCCAGGTGAACCATGTCAGATGCTGGGTTGAGTGTGAAGCAACCACTCGGAGATGTTGAGAAACAGGCTGGCCAAGGTCCAAGTGCCCAGTGAGGAAAGGAGCCCAGAATACATTGCTGGTAATGGAGCAGAGGTAACCAGACAGAAGCAAGAAATAACACACAGAATCTCAAACTCAAATGCTGGGTTGGTAATAAGAATTGTAATAACCAGTTACTGCCACTGGGAATTCTGGCCAAGGGCTGTTGGAGCTGCTGAATTTTCAAAAGAAGTCATAAATCTAGATTTCTAAAGGAAATCTCCCAATGTTAAGTGTCGGGAACCTCACATAGGCTCGCAGCTGACTGAGGCTTTACATCTCAGTAGGGGCCTCTTCAAGTCACCGAAGACTGAACCCAGTGGATTTCAACACTGCCTGCACATTGCAGCCCATAACCCTTGCCTTGACCCACACTAATTAAATCAAAACCCTGGCGGGTGGGGCCCGGGCATCCGCATTGGCCGAAACCTCCCCAGATTAAGAGCCAGGCTACAAACGCAAGAGAATGATCCAGTAATGAAGCTGAAGTCCATGCATGACACCGAGGTTTACAGAGCAGCCACGGAATTTCAACTCACCAAGTGCAACCACGCAATTTCAGCTCAGCCACTGACGGCACCAACCAATTAACCTCGCTAGACTCAGTTCTACCATCTGTAAAATGGGGATGGTAATAAATAATAGCTACCTTGCCAGATTAAATGAGATGGTGAATGGGAATGTCTTGACTGGGGGTAAAAGCTATTATTAATCACTTGTCTTCTTATTCTCTGCGTGGGGGAATCATCTACCAGGTTACGCCAGTCCTGGCTCCACATGCCTTGGGCATGCGTTGCAGGTTGTGTCAGCATCTGTGTGAGTGCGTTAATGGTCTTTTATCCCTGCCTCCCTCCCTGACCCTGCTCAACAAAAATTCCATCCAGTCCTGTCACAGGGAGAGGTCGGCTAGCTTGGAGGACACTCGTGATTCATTGTGGCTCCTGAGATATTGGGCAGAATTAGGAATACCTTTGCTCCTCCATTGGAAACTCTTTCTAGAATGCAGTCACGCTGTCCTTAACGTGAAAAGTGAAGAAAACCTCAGCTCAGTTATTTCGTGTCACAACTACTGTCTAGAAGACTGAGTGGCTTTGTCACCTCCAAACAGAAGGAGGAGGAGCTGGCATCCTGTGGCGGCTGGAGCTGACAGTTCTTAGCCAGCAAGGTCTCCCCAAGCATGTGCGGGGCGACACGTGTGAGGAGAATGCCATCACTCACGGCCCGGTGAGGGGACGTTCAATAAGAAACTTAGGATTGTGAAATAAAAAGAGGAAAAGCAAAAAAAAAAAAAAAAAATAGCTTTCTGCACTCCCTGCTGCCTCCCGATGTCACCTCTCTGACGACTCGGTCAATTAAGGGAAAAGTCAGAATCGGAAGTTGGCGTTCCAGAATCCCCACAGCCTGGAGGCAGAAGGCTCCTCTCCCAGAGGAGGCCATCGCGTGGTGAGAGGCAAGCAGCAGGTTGGCTTGGGGACACACAGCCTTGGGTTTCCGTCTCAGCTCATCTGTGGGCCACACAAACCACCGCATCTCTCGAGACTCAGACTCCCTTCTGTAACGTGGACATAGTAATAAATCATTGGATTTATTGAATCCAATGAGGTGACGAACGTAAAGGCCTTGACTAATATTAATCGCTCATTTGTTCGTTCGTTCAGTGAATAAAGATTGAAGGCTGACTCCGCGTTCAGCATTCTTCCAGACGCGGGGGCTTGCAGCCACGAACAAAACACAGTGGAGGGAAGAGGAGCCCTCGTGCACTGCTGGCGGAAATGTAAATTGGTGCCTCCACTGTGTGAGACAGTGTGGAGAGCCTTCCAGAAATTCATCATACAAATACCATATGATCCAGGAAATTCCACTATTGGGTGTTTTATTAAAAATGAATGAAAATACTAATTTGGAAAGGTATATGCTCCCCGATGTTAATTGCAGCATTATTTACGATAGCCAAGATACCGAAGCCGCCATCAGAGCAGATGACGCAGGAGATGAGCAAAGTCCAGTGGCCAGCTGTGCCTTAATAATAAGGAACCCCAATTTGGAGTTTACTCTGAGTTCTGAGCCATGTATAGAGGCAGATAAACAATTAGGTTATTGGGGCGCCTGGGTGGCACAGCGGTTAAGCGTCTGCCTTCGGCTCAGGGCGTGATCCCGGCGTTCTGGGATTGAGCCCCACATCAAGCTCCTCTGCTATGAGCCTGCTTCTTCCTCTCCCACTCCCCCTGCTTGTGTTCCCTCTCTCGATGGCTGTCTCTATCTCTGTCGAATAAATAAATAAAATCTTTAAAAAACAAACAAAAAAAACCAATTAGGTTATTTTTCTAGCTTCATCATGAACTTCCTGAAAACCAACAGTCATACACTAGCCTTTAAAAAATGAACATTCACCAACAGACCAGCCTCCCTCTGAACCGAACACTTGGGCTTTGCCTGAGCGCTGGGTTCTGGGTGGGAGAATTGGATGGTCTTCTGCGAGTGTTCATTTCCCTAGACCTGCTCACAGAGAATATCAGTTCTCTGCTATTCCAGCCACATCTCCATCCTGATTTCTAACCTGATGAAATGCCTTTGAATGAAAGGAAAAGAAGGAGCTCATCAGAAGGCAGCAGGGTTCCAAACGCTGCCAACGTCTAATTGCAAGATCCTTGGGTCAAGTCACTCAAGCTCATGCCTCCGTCTCGTCGTCGGTAAAAACGGAGCAAGGGCGTAATCCCTCATCTTACAGAAGGGAGCCAGCTTCCAAGATGGCCCCACTGCTTCTCATCTCCTAACACTCAAGGGCTTGGGGAACCCCCTCCCACCCTGGATAGGCTGGCCTGTGTAACCAAAAGGATATGGCCGAGATGACAAGTGTGACTCCCAGGGCTGGGGCACCACAGACATGGCAGCTTCTGCCTTGCTCTGTCTTGGATCACTCGCTCTGGGGCAAGTCAGACATCACGTCACAGGAACACCCCAGCAGCCCTAACGGGAGCTCCGTGGCATGAAAAACTGCATTTCCGTGTTTCCATAGCGCCCCATAAACACCTTTATCCTGATCTCTGAACACTGTGATTAACTGCAGTTTTCTGCACATGACAAGAACTGTGTCTTACCATCTTGGCGTTACTCCCATGCCTGGTACATAGTGGGTTCTCAGGAAAAGGATGAAGCCTAAAAATATTCACTTAGGGCTGCCTGAGCCAGCACAGAGTATCGCCAACCCACCACCCCTTCGAGAATGTTACAGATAAGGAAACTGAGGCTCCGAGAGGCTAGCACTTTGCCCAAGAACTCACAGCTGCCCAGTGACGCATCCAGAACAGAAACCCAGGGAACAGAATGAATTTTTCCAAGCACTTTCAGCTCTCAGGGTTTCTCTCTGATGTATCGCTCACCAAAAACCTGTAAGCAGCTGACAGTCAAATGAGAGAAATGTATGCACAAAACACTTGGAACCCTGAATCCCATATAAAATTTGCAAGAGGTGGTAATTGCCATTTGACAACCCCAGCCTTCTTGCCACAGACCCAGAGGCTGGGATCCAAATTCTCCAGAGCCTTTTGCTTTCCTGTCTTCACGTCCCCGTTGTATATAACAAGACACTGCGACATTTCAGTGGCCGGCCTCGGCTGCATTCCCTGTCCCCCCACGCCACCTGCAGACAGGCAAGGAGAGCCAGAGGGAGGCGTCCTGCGGGGCGAGCACTGTTCATGCAACACAACAGTAATACTGTCCTGCCTCTGCCTCCCGTTGCTATTCACCGTGATCGCATCCGTCCTAACGAATTTATCGGGTAACGATGTGGCTATCGTAGGCACTCACACACTTCGGCCAGCAGAGCGCGGACATGCTCGCCCAGGAGCTCTGCCAACCTGAGAGGTGGTTTGGGGGGTTTTCTTTGACCTTTTTCAGAGGACTCAGGCATTTCTGCTGAACGGCTGCTGCTTAAGCTTCTATAGCCCATTGCCATTCTTATGTTTCTCTTTGCACAAGGCCCTGAGGTCCACCTGTGGGCCCACAAAGAATGTACTTTGGGTGACTTCTTCCACAAGAGCGCCGTCCAGACCTTTCTGCCGTGATGGAAACATTCTGCATCTGCACCATGCAAGACGGTAGCTGCTAGCCACATATTTTCTGAGCACTTAAAATATGGCTTTCATGGCGGAGTAACTAACTTTTAAAATTTATTTCATTTTAATTAATTTTCATTGAACTAGCTCCACGTGGATACTAGCTCCCATCTTGGACAGTGCAGTTCTTGGGTTTTGGGGGTTTTTTAAAAGATTTTATTTATTTCTTTGACAGAGCGAGAGAACAGGGGGAGGAGCAGAGGGAGAGGGACAAGCAGACTCTGCACTAAGCACAGAGCCGGATGAGGGGCTCGATCTCACAACCCTGAGATCATGACCTGAGCTGAAACCAAGAGTCAGACGCTCAATTGACTGAGCCACCCAGACGGCCCTTGGACAGTGCAGCTCTAAAAAGAGACTAGATTGGAACTTCTCGAACTTAATGTTTACACAGATCACCCGGGGACCTTGTTAAAATGCAGATTCTGATTCAGTGGGTCTGGGGTAGAGCCTGAGATTCTGGGGTAGAGCCTGAGATTCAGAATTTCTAACCAGCTCCCAAGTGATTTTGATGCTCCTGGTCCGCTGACCATGCTTTGAGGAGCAAGGAATCTGGGTGGCAGTTATACAGGTGTTTATAAGGAAAAATTCATTGAGCTGTACACATAAGATTCATGCATCTCCTCTTTTTATATTCTAGCTCTGTCTTTCCAAAGTTACAGTATCTTCAGATTCTCAGCCCAGTGGTTCTTACCACTGATTACACATAGCATTTTTCCAAATATTGCATGGCACGTACTTATACTAAAAAAGCATCCATTGTGTATCTGAAATTCAAATTTAATGAGGTACCGTTGGTGTTTTTGCCTGCCATTGCTGTTTTGCTCAACTGAGCAAAACTTGTTGCACATTAAAATTACCGTGGATGTTTCTCTTAATACCAGTGCCCGGCCCACCCCATCTCAGAGACCCCAGCTGGTCTAGGCATGAGTATGTGCAGAAGCTCCCTGGGTATTTGTAATTTGCAGCCAGGTGTGAAACAGTGGCCTTCCAACTTTAATCAGTATTAGTGTCCCCCAGAAGGGTCATTAAAACACAGATCGCAGGGCCCCACCCCCAAAGTTTCTGAGTCAGCAAGTCCTGGATGGGGCCTGAGAACCCACATTTCTTTTTTTTTTTTCTTTTTTTTTCTTTTCTTTTTTTCTTTTTTAAGATTTTACTTATTTGTCAGAGAGAGCACAAGCAGGGAGAGCAGCAGGCAGGGGGAGAAACAGGCTCTCCACTGAGTGGGGAGCCCGATATGGGGTTCCATCCCAGGACCCTGAGACCATGACCTGAGCTGAAGGTAGACGCTTAACAGACTGAGCCACCCAGGCGCCCTGAGAATCTGCATTTCTAACAAATTCCCAGGTGATACCGATGTTAGGGATACAGAGACCACAGTTAGAGAACCTCTGGTTCACTCTCTGCTGACCTAAGGAATAAATTAAGCCACACCAGGAGCAAGGTACTCCCCAACCCTGCAGCAAACATTCACTGTGGCCTGAACTGCCCGACAGTCAGGGTGTGATTTCCCCCAGGGGGTTCACTCTGCTTCATCTGCCCAGGTGGTGAAAGGCGATGAGCCGCTAAGCACCTTCAGGTCAGACGGACCTCGTCCCGCCACTCACTAACCCCTGACCTTGAGAAGTGCCCGTCCCCTCTCAGAGCCTCATCTGTAAAACGCACACCTTCTCTTTAGAAGGTAGAACGGGCTGCGGTGTGCGGTGGGGTCCAGTGCGTGGCTCCCGCTTAGAGGAACGCTCCGCTCTCAGGCAGCTCCAGCCATCACGCTGTGGACCAGCATCACCCATGCGCACGAATGTATGGCCGGAAGGTAGCACCCTCGCTTAGACCTGAATTTCAATCCCAGCCAATGAGAACCAAGTCCGGCTGCTATTAGAATCTTCTAGAGAGAACTTTTCAAATATCCTGGGGCCCAGCCCCACACCCAGAGACTGTGGGTCAGTGGTTCTGGGGTGAGGTTCAGACACCAGTCTGTTTGAAGCGCCCCAAATATTCCTCGGGGGGCAAAAAGGGCTGAGAAACATTCATCTCGGGCTGGCTGCAATCCCAGCCTTTCTGGCAAATTATCACCTCTCTGCGTCTGTTTCATCACTGGCTTCCACGGCATATAAACAAACCTCACTTTCACTGGACGGTGGGAGAAAAGAAGCAGAGCTGAGAGACTCCAGAGGTCTTGGAGACCCCCCACCAGCCGCCTCATTCCCCAGGGGTGAAGTGGAGGGAATGTGCCAACATCATTCAGCGGGGTAGTTCACTCAGCGGGGTAGTTCACTCGCTTTCCATAACGTGAGCCAGCTGTGGTTCAAAATCCATTCATTTTTATTGAACAAACACTTCTAGGCTTCCTGTATTCAAGACTCTACTCTAAATGCCCTCTGAATATTCACTCTTGTGATACCCACAACACCTCGAAGAGGCACGTGGTGGTGGTGTTTGCATTCCCATCTCACAGACCAAGCAACTGAGGCCTGGAGACGTGAAATGATCTGCCTGGGGGCACACAGTGTGTGGGAACCAACCTGGAAATTCAGTAGAACACTGAGATCACCTGCGTTTCCTGGGAGGCCTCCTTGCTCACAAGGTGACAGATCCCAGAAGGCAGAGATATCGATCCCTTTCCTCTTCATCATCAACAGAGCCAACTATAAAGTGGGAAGAAGGCCTTAACGTTTACAAGGAAAGGAATGTCACGTTTCTGTTCACCTGCCTTCCCAACTCAGGACCTCTAAATGCTCTTCTAATAAAAGAAACCATAAACACCTCTTTGTACCAAGGAGGCTTTGCCAGTTAAGGAAATGAGAATTGTTTTTGTCAGTGGCTGCTGGGTCAGAAAGCCAGTCCTAGATCTCTGTCAGGTTCTTCCCTGACAGGCATCAGCCTGGGATTCTAGAAACCCGAAGGCCTCCATGGCAAGTCTTAGCCTCCCTCCTCCCCAAAGTGTGACCCCCTGCTGGGGAGACCTGGCCACAGCTCTGAAGGACTTTGAGACCCACATCTGCTACTTGGAATAGCCACCCTTGATCCGAGGAACCAGGATCCCCACTTGGAACTCGTCTTCATAAAACTCAAATCTGTTCACATCACCTACACATAAAATTCTTCAGTAGCTCCCTTTGCCCTCAAGATAAAGGCACCGCTCCTCAGCGGGGTCTGATCACATTCGTAACATGCCCAGCTTCCCCCTCAAAGTCATCCCCCAGGCTCCTCCCATCTTTTGCCCTCCAGCCACCCTGACCTACCTGCAATTTCAAACCCACCCTTTGCCATCTTGCACCACCAGATGTTTACTTAGGCTGTCCCCTCTGCCCAAAGTGCTTTTCCCTCCCTTGTCTTTCCACCCACTGGTTCCTATTAATTTTGTGAGTCATTTTGACTGGCCATGGGGTGCTCAGACTAAACAGAGCTTCTGGGTGAGTCCACAAGGGTGTTTTGGGATGAGATTAGCACTTGAACCGGTGCGCTGAGGAAAGCAGAGAGCCCTCCCCCTCGGGGGTGGGCCTCATCTGACCTGTTGAGGGTCTGAACAGAACAAGGCAGCAGACAGAGGAAGGGGAAGAAGGACACAAGGACATTCACAGGCAGTCTCCAATGCTCACGCTTCCAGGCTCTGTTCTGAACAAGCCGCCCTTCCACCCACCGTGGGTATCAACGATCCTGAAACAGAGGCTGACTTCACACGCCATGTGACTAGTTACCTGGTAAGTTACCTCGGCTGGCCAACCAGCGGCCCCAGCCCCATCGCTGTCTTTGTTGAGATGATCACTTAGCTGTTTCATCGCATTTGACTCATTACAAGAAACGACTGAAAACAAAAAGAGTAAAAGCCCCATTATTAAAGGTCAGGGATCAAATCTCAGTCGAGATTGGAATGAGCAGGCACGCCGCAAATGACAAGTCTTCAGCTCTGTCGGATTCACGCCAGTTAATCATGCTTCAGTTGTGAAGGAAAAGGACAAAATTAAAGTCTGTACTGATGCTGGAAACATTGCTTCTGAGTGTCTAAACGGATGAGTCGCAAAAACACTGTGCTAAGTGAGCGAAAGCAGACACAAAAGACCGCTTCTTGTATAATTTCATTATACAAAATGTCCAGAGAAGCAAAATCTATAAAGACAAGAAATAGATGAATGGTTATCTCGGGCTGAGGGAAGAAATAGAGCGTTTTCTTTCTGGGGTGATGGAAATTATTAAAAACAAGATGGCAGCGGTGGTCGCACCCCTCTGTCACTTTGCAGGTGTCCTGTAGGGAAGCCTTTATATATTTGGGGCTGCGAATTTCGGGGGGGAGGGGCGGCAAGAAGCTGACTTTGTCTGGTGCCCTGCCCGTTGCTGGCCCACAGCAAGTTTTGCTGAACTGCCCTGAAGATAAGCGAACTCCCTTCCTGCCCACAACAGGAGGGAACCTGTGGTGTGGCCCCCTCATCCAGGTGCAGGTGGCTTGCTCTTTGATACAGGCTGGTCACACGCAGGCGAACAGGGTGGGGTCTGATCCGCCCTTTACAGCTTTCTCGACTGCTTCAGGTCCTGCGAGATGGAATCCCACCGTGGCCAAAGACACCTGCCTTTGGATCTTTCCATAAGTGGTGGGTTTGCAAACACAGGCTCCGTGGCTGCCGTGTGGTGTCCACGTACTTATTCTCGATGGTTCTTGTGACTGCTGTGGGCTCTGGGGAGCCTTTACAAGGCCGCATTTGCCTGTCGAGGGCGCCCACACTCTTCCTCATCAAGCCTGGCACCGCCACCCTCCGTGGCCCTAACTCACACTTCCGCGGCCTCGTGGTTCCCATTTAACGGTGACTGATTGTAGGAGGACCCAGCTTCGTGCTCCATGCTGGGCACCACGAGTTATAACGAGAATGTGCTCCAGAAAGTAGCATATTTGCATGCTGACTGGGGCTTCTGGGCCGAATCCTGTGGGAATTGCTCTAATGGCACCCGAGCATCTTCCTTAAAAGACTGACATGGAGACGAGGCAGTTGGTAGTGAGGAATGTGCAGGAATGACACAGAGGCTGTCCTCACCTCAGCTCAGTGTAAGGGAAAGGCCTTGAAACAGACAGCTGTGTCCACAACCTCGGGATTGCAGTGGGAGGACCCGGACTCGGAGGCCTGTTTCCTGGGGAGGTTCGGCCCCTCTCCAGCCGGGTGCTCTGGGCAAGGGGGTTCACGCAACTGAGTCTCATCATCCTCCTCCTTAGAGTGGAGGTGATGTCACAGCCCTGGATCGCTGCCCGGGTATCTCTTCACTCGCTTGGTCAAAGTGGGGCAACGTGTTTAGCAACAAACCGCTACTCCTCTCTGAGGATCCGCGGGGGATTAAGAGCCCAGAGATTTATAAATGTCACGGCTCGCTATGCCCGGCAGGAAGGAATCTGGGGCTGAAAAGTCACATCTACAAACACTGCAGGAGCCTGTCCCACACGTGTGTGCAAGCAAGGACTCCCGGGGGGAATATATTTGACTCAAACTCAGAGTCACTTCAGACAGAAAATTTGGGAATTATGTAGTTTATTTGCAGTAAATGGTGATGATAAAAAAACAAACACTGATTGGCCCCTCCTACCTACCAGATCCTGAGCACTTTGTAAGCATTATATCGTTTACATCACCCATTCAACAAATATGTGTAGAGGGCTTGCTATGTGCCAGGCACAATCTGGGGATCAGCCGCGGAGCAAATAGATAAATAGTCCTGCCTCGGTGAAGTTTATGTTCTCCTGGCGCATTGCGGAGACCGGGAGGAGGAGGAGGAATGAGCAGATGATAAAGACAGCACACAACTGAATTAGAAAGCATGTCGGATTGTTACAAATACTAGAGAAGGTAGAGCCGGAGACAGCGAGTGGCAGCGAGGAGTCAAGTTCGAATAGGATAGGTCATGATATTTAGGCCTGACGTGAGTGTGAGTAAAGGGGGGCCTGGGGGGGTGGGGGGCAGACAGAGAGACTGCATATTCACTGACTTGTGCAGCCATCGCCATAATCAATTCCAGAACGTTTTCTCCCCCTAAAAAGAAACCTCCTACTGATTAGCCATCATTCCCCATTTCTTCTCTCCCATCCGGGCCCTGGCAACCACTAATCTGTTTAAATGGGCTTGAGGCCTGGATGACTTCTGTATTAAAGGCAGTCTCCAGCTGATGTGTAGATGTGTAGAGAGGAGGTCATAAGAGGTGCCAGGTAAAAGCTAGGGGACCGTTACAAGGCTGTTGGAATAAATCAGACAGTCTTCACTGAAACTCTTCGAGATGGGAACTATTATTATGCCCATCTTACAGATAAAGAAACTGAGGGTCAGAGGGGTTGAGTTACCCGAAGTCTCATAGCTAGGAAAGGGGGAGAAAAGTGCCAAGAATGGGGACCCGGTTGGTCAACCTCAGGTACCTAACCATCACTCGTCCTTCCTGGGGGGTGCAGTAGGTGACATCATGTCCCTCCCCTTCTCCTTGAGTCATGTGACTTTGCAATTCCCTCAGTTAAAGGAGGTGGCGTATGTTCTCCCGTGCACTGAGTTGGGTTTGTTGGGTCTGGCCACTACGGCTGATGAGCCGTTCGGCTTTGAAAGTGTTCGTGTGGTTGGCTCACCCTCTGACACTTTTCCCAGCACCACGAGATTAAAATTCCAGGTTGAGGAGAACCAGGACACACACAGAGAAGACTTGGATCTAATCCCCAGTCTGGAGGCAGGCGCCGCCGAATCCAGTCACGATTCGCCAGACCCCGATCGAGCTGCACACTCAGGAGGGAGGCATATTAATGCGTGAGGTGGTGAGCCACCGAGACTGGGACATGTTTGTTACGCACTGCTTTTGCAGCAGACACCAGCAGGTCCAAGAACAGACCCCCCATCTTTGCAGCCCCTTCTGAGTAATAACACCACCGGCTTGCTAGTCGTGTGTCAGTTTCCAGAGCTTTTTTGCATGTGTTTTCTCATTTAGCCTTCACAGCAAACCTATGCAGGAGTTGCTTTTATTCCCTGTTTTGTAAATTGAGGTGCTGAGGTCCAGAGGAGCCGGGCAGCCTACCTCCATTCATGCACGTTGAGCGGGCGACCGAGGTCTCTAACCACACCTCCTTCTCCTGCCTTTCAGCCGCCTTCCCCTCCCCGGCAGTGTTCATTAGAATTATTTTATAATTAGGTAACAAACACGCCAAAAGGAATCCGGCAGCAACGCGTGATGGCACAGACTTTAACGGCTCCCACCGCACTCCATCATCCGCGCACGACCCCTGCTCTGGCTCCCGCTGCCCCCTGAGGACTTCTCTGCATCGCGCTTATTGGGCTGCATTTTAATTGCTTGGCTTCCACAACCACCTCCCCCAGCAGACGGCGAGCTTGTGAAAAGAAGGGCCAAGCGCTCTTCCTCTCCAGGTTCCTGTGATTTTCACAGGCTCTGACCCACAGAAGGGACCGAGGACCGTTGTTGAATAAATTCACACAAGGGTGGCACCTGGTTTTCCGATACTTGATTCACCTCGATATGTGTTTAATGAAGTACCAGTTATAAAGTGGAGACACCGAACACCCCACATAGGAGTGTGTGAAGGAGGTTTGACCCTACAATTTCTATTCCATGGCGATTGCCCTAGAGACATTTCACGCTACCCCGCGTTAAAGAGGTGAGCGATCTACGCCGGTAGACGGAGTGCGTATGTGTATGTGAGTGTCTGTCTATGTGTGCGTGTCTATATATGTATACATGTGTGTGCATCTGTGTATATGCACGTGTGCGTCTGTGTGTACCAACGTGCATTCGTGCGTATGTGTGACCATGTGACTATGAGCAGACGCATGTCTGTGTGCACACACGTGTCATACACCCCTGAATATGTGGGACTCGTGCCTCCATATGCACATGTGTCTTTAAGGGCATATGCATGGTTCTGTGCACGCGTGTGTACTTATGTATATGTGTGTGACCACGTGCGTGTGTGAGCGTGTGCGTGTGTACTCTCTCCACCTTCTCCTCTGCTTTCCCGACGGTCTCTGCCCATCTCTGTCCCTTAAAGTTGCTCTGTGGGCTTCTTACCAGCAAACACATCAGTCTTTGATTCAGTTATGAGTGAATATTATTCATTCAGCCTGCAAATATTTATGGAGCACCTACTATGTACCAGGCACTGTTCTAGGACCTCAAGATAAGGCAGGAAAAAGGAGGAGGAGGAGGAAGGGGTGGAGGAGGAAGTAGAGGAGACAGAAATCCTCCCTCGCTTACATTCTGGTGATGCTTTCCACCATAGATCACGGGCAGAAATAATCAGTGACAAGTAAAACTAAGAGGTCTAAAACGACGCACACAAGAATTTATAAGAGGCTGAAAATAGAAAAAATAAAACAATGTTGCTGACAAAATTTAAATCTGCAAAACTTGATCCAGGGGACGTGAGCTTGATAGAGAGACTGACCACAAAAGCAACAAACGAGCAAACCAACAGAAAACCTGAAAATAGCAGAAGTGAGAGTCAGCAGAAAGTCGGTGTGAGGAAAAAAATTGATGAATCAAACATTTGTTGTAAATTTTACACAGCAAATAATTGATCCCATGAAAATAATTTTGTGACAAATGAAGATTTTAATGGGAAAAAATGGAAACCGTTTAGCTGAGCTGTAAAGAAAATTAAATCCTGGATTAAAATGGCTTAATGGAACTTGCTCCGTGAAACGTTGTTGCAGAAAGTGTCGCAAGAATTTTCACATCTGTGTGTGCGTTTCGCAATGTACATAAGGTCAAACCAATGGAGTAAAAACGGAGGGGGGCACGATATTCTTCATCTGTGCCACATAATTCACTGGGCCACTGGGCGAGGTGCGCGAGCTCCTTGGAGCACTGTCAGACGGGAGCGGGGCGGAGGCTTGCTGGCGTAGCCTCTCAGCTCAGAGCTGCTGGGACATTATTACGCATTCACGTCACCCAGGGGCCTGGTTAAAATGCAGCTTCTGATGCAGCAGGTCAGGGGCCCTCCGGAGAGCCTCTGTTTCTAGCAAGCTCCCAGTGATGCAGATGCAGCTGGTCTCCAGACCACGCTCTGAGAATCTCCCATCTCTGCAGACACGGCTGCTCTGGGACCAGAGCCCTCCTCCCCGCTCCCAGGGCTTGCATCGGCTGTCTGCATTGCATGATCCCTTCCAGAAGGCTCCTCACCCCTCCCAAGGCTCCAGTCAGTTATCTGCATTGCATCACCCCTTCCTGGAAAGTGGCTGCCGTGGTCTCGCATGCTTGGAAAATTCTACAATGCAACAGGACGCAGGCACTGACAAAGGCTAACTGAGCCTGCCGCTGGTGTGATTGCTGATCCAGCCGTTGACCTCGGTTTGGGGACCCTCATTCCCTAATCGGAGAACTCTCAGCGATTCACTCATCAATTCCTCTTCATAGTTCCCTGGGGAGAGAGCAAGCTTAATGCAAAGGGAGGGATCACTGAGAGTCGAAGCAGCACGGACAGGTGGAACAGGTCCTGAGGGTTCTAGCTCGGATGCTGGCCCCTGCACTCACTGGTCACTGGAAAACCAGATATCTCCTCCGGGCCTCTGTGCTCTTGTCTGTGTAATGGGAATGCGAGGCTGGAATGAGAAATTTCCTATAAAACCCGCAGTGCCTGGCCAGTTCAATGTTGTGTACATTCTGGTTTTTGCCTCCAGGAAAGGTGGAACTCCAGTCCCTGCAGCACCCAGGGGTGAGCCACTGGGGAAGCTGAAGGTTTCCTGGCACCTTTGAACTCACATTCCAAGGCAGATGCCAATGATGAATCCCAAGTGTAGCTGGGCTAAGACAAATCCCAAAGGTCAGCACTGCAGAGAAACAGGACACAGAGAGGCTTTTAAAAAAGGGACTCTCTTGGTCTTTGCAAGGGCAAAACAAAGCCAGCCTTGGCGAACGTCAGCAGCCCTGTCTCCTCCAGCCAGAAATGATGGGTCCGGGGCCCTCAGGCTTGCTACCAGAATAACTTTGGAGTCTCTTTAAGAAAAGAAAAATAAAAGAGCAAGTCAAGCACATTTTCCCCTTTTTCAGCAGCCATGAATCTCAAATGAGTTTCAAAGTACTTAGAATTCAAAAGGGTGGGAGCCTCACAGCCCTTGGCTATGGTCCTGAATCTGCAATTTCAGAACATCAGGTCCCAGGGAGCAGGCGCAGGCCACAGGTGTAGGACGAAGGCAGCAATCGCGTGGAGCACCCTTGGCGAGAGGCTCCTCCAGAGCCTAGAGGAGGACACACCACAGCACCCAGTGGAACCCACTGGACTCCCACTGGACATGAGATTCGGAGCAGGAGCACAGACTCGGAGCAGTGCTTCACAGAGTTAGACTGACTCAGGCTGGAACCCAGTCCTGACACTTGCAGGCAGTGTGACCTTGGCCAAGTCATTTCAACTCTGAGCCTCTATTTCCACGTCTGTAAAATGGACTACCCATCACATCGGGTCTCATGAGGACTGAATGGATTATTGCTATAAACTAAATATTTGTGTCCTCCCCGCCAAATTCATATATTGAAGCCTAATCCCCAGTGTGATAATATTTGGAGGTGGAGCCTTTGGGAGGTGATTAGGTGGTGAGGGGCCCTCATGAGTAGAATCAGTGCTTTCATAAAAGAGACCCAGAAAGCCCCCTTGCCCCTTCCACCATGTGAGGACACGGCAAGAAGATGCCATCTCTGAACCTTGAAGTCGGCTCTCGGCAGATGTCGTCATGTCTGCTAGAGCCTTAACCTTAGACTTCCCAGCCTCCAGAACCGTGAGGAATCCATTTCTGTTACTTATAAATAGCCCGGTCTATGGGACTTTTTGTTACAGCAAACTGAACGGACTAAGACCGTTGTATAGGACCTAGTGTGTGGAAAGGAGCCACTTTAGCCAAGGGTCCCCACTGCACCCCACAAAGTCAACCCTGAGACAAGAGCTTTCTGGTCGGTAGTTTGTTCGGGGAACTGAGCACGGAGGGCAGGACTGGGGCACAGAGAATAGTGAAACAGGGAAGGAGAGAAGCCCATAAAGGGTGTGTCTTCAGGCCGGTCACCAGTGTGGGGAGATGGGGTTCAATGTCACTTGGCCAGCCCACTGCCAGCCAGCAGTCAGCTAGCCACCCCCCACCCATGGATACCCAAGTCCAGTAACCCTAAAGTTTCATTCACACCCTTGTCCGCTCACCCTAAGAATCTTCCCGACTTCCAACAAAGATGACAAAGAGGAAACAGGATGTGTATTGAGCACATGACAATGGGCTAAGGGCTTCCTGTGTTTAGCAAAATATCATTCGCACGTATTAGCAGACACGTTTCTAACCCCTCCCCAAATTCCTACCGACCCTTCCACCAGCCCAGGATGCTAGGGTTTTCTGTGTCCCCTGCTTCTGGGAAGGGAGGTCACAGCAGAAACCCAGGACGGGGAGAAGAATCAGTTCTCTGCCTTTGAGTTCTGAGACAAGCTTTTGAATCTCATGGCAGACACAAGAGTGTGAGAGAATCATTTTCTGAGTTTCAGATGATTTGAGCATCACAGGTCAGGACCCTGACAGACTCTGGGCATAGAAATGATGCCATTAATAATAGATTTGGGGGAATTCGTAATCAATCGGAGTGAGTTTTCCTGCCTTCAAGGAGTTGGAGATCGCCAGGATGGTGGGGAACAGGGGGGATTACATGCGGCTGTGTCTCTGAGAGAACCTTGAGTCTATCCCTTTCCCAGGCCCAGTCCCAGGGGAAGAGACCCGGAGGAGGAGGATGGGTGTGGGGAGCTGAGGGAGAACAAGAGGATACCTGTATCTTGTTCCCCAGGTGCAGGTTGGGGGAAAGCGGGTCCTCAACTGCCCCCCAGTCATTCTTGCCTCCTGGAGTTCTCGCCCTTGTGTGAGCCCCTCCGCTCGAGTCTGGCTTGAATTATGGACCTGCTTCTAATGAACAGATCATGGCGGAAGCGATGAGATGCCACGTCTGAGGTCAGGTCACCAAAAGACTGTGGCTTCTGTCTTGGGTTCTGTCCTCGCGCTCGTGGAAGCCAGCCGCCGTGTTAGAGCTGCCCTGTGCGGAGGTCCGCGTGCAGAGAACTGGCTCTGGCCAGCAGCCAGCAAGGGCTTGAGAAGCGCTCGGCCACCAGCCAGGTGGGCTATGTTGAGGTGTCTGCAGTCCCCCCAACACCTGGATTGCAGCTTCTCTGAGACCCTGAGCCAGGAGCAGCCAGCTCAGCTGCATGCAGATTTCTGACCCTCAGAAACCTTGAGATAATAACTCATGTTCAGGCTTTTTTTTTTTTTTTAAGCTTTTTTAAGTTTTAAGTTTGAGGCAATTTTTTCTGCCACAATAGTTAACTAATACGTCATGAAAGGTACCCAGGCAGAGGCCAAAGGCAGCCTCCGAGCCCCCATCTACCACAGCTTGGTCCTGGAAGTAGCCAGATGATTTCCTTTGGGATGAGGTCAGTACAAGCCTGTCAGTCAGGGCTGGAAAAGTGGAGAAACTGCCATTAGGAGGCGTATGTGACAAAGATGAAGTTGAGATAGAGAAAAGGGTACGTTTCTGCATGGTCGGTGCACGGTCGTAGATTTCCACCTGCCACAAAGACATCACCCCCTGTAACAGCCCCACAGTCCAAGAACATCGGTTTTACTATCTTAACACCTGGACACCTGCAGAAACCCTGCTCAGAGAGTTCAAGCAGCTTCCCTCAAGTCACACAGCTGGGAAATGGGAACTGAGATCGGAAGGCAGGTCATTTGACTGTGAACTCCAGCTCAGACCCGCTACCCCTTGTTGCCTTCTCTGCCTTCCCTGGTCCCAGGACCCTAGAGGCGTGAGGCTCCAGTCCGCTTCCCTACTTCTGATTCTCAAGGGTCTTCAAGGACTCCATTTGGACTCCCATTTTGGGGTACCAGCTTAGACCCAGACCTAAGACCCCAATTCTGGGTCCAGTTTTCTGGGACCCTGATTTACTGACCGGCTGATTTACTCGTTTGTTAACAAAACAGCCCACCCCTCCTCGTTCAGAAAGGAGAAATAAGTGACTCCACCGCCACTTAGAGATAAAACTGTTGCCTGGCTAGAATGGTCATGGTCTGATTCACATGGAGCTGAGTCACAGGGGCCAGATCAAAACTCCCTGTTGGAATGGCAGTAGCTCAGAGAACTTGGCTGGTCCACCTCTCCCAAGCTATCAGAAGCTCCCTTTTCTCGGTTTCGCCGTTCGCCAATGGAGAGTGGTGGTAGGTCATCAAGGCGTCTCAGAGACGCTCTAGCTGTAGCATGGGGGATGCCTCTGAGGGCTTTCAAGCCCAGTAGTCAAGAGCCAATAAACAGCTTCATCTATCAGTCAGTATAGGCCATGTTTTGCTGCAGTACCAAACAGCCCCAGGTCTCCGTGGTTTGACACAACAACATTTTATTTCTCAGTCGTGTGACACCTTCTGCTGGGTCATCAGGGCACTCTGCTCCACACCGTCACTCGGGCCATCGGAGGCCCCGCCAGCCTGAAGCTGCACCATCGAGACAGGAGGACTCCTCATTTGCTACAGCTGGGAGAGAGACAGAAGCAGCCTCCATCTCCAAAGCACTCCAGCCAAGTTCCATATGTCGTTTCCAGCCTCGACAAGTAGCATGGTCCTGCCTAGCTCCGAGGGCTCTAGAAAAGTCACCTTCCCAGTGTCTAGGGAGGAGAAGAGAAGCCAGCGTTGGGGAGCACCAGCAATGTCTGTCCCAGCACCACTGGGCTCACCAAAGGATGTAACCCACGCACCAGGAGGCATCGCTGAGCCTGAGGTCACCCCGAAGGACCATCTTTTTTCTTTCTTTCTTTTTTTCTCCATCACAAAACAAAACGTCTCCTATGCTCCTGGATCCCTGGAACACATCCTCATTGACTCTAGAACACGATAGTGCCTAGTAAGCCGGCACTTTGCAAAGTCAAGGAATGTTGGGCCTTACAGGGGCCTCAGGACTATCACAAGTTTTATTTGGGGCAGTTGAGGACATAAAAATCCAGAAATGGATGGGACAGATCCAAAATTATACTTTTATTCATTCCTTTAACAAACATTTTTGAGTGCCTGCTACATCCCAGGAACCAAGTTTTAAAAATAGGGATACAGAAATAAATAAGAGACTAGCCTTGTCCTCAAAAAGCCCATGGAAGCCTCGTGGGGGAGATTGCCATGTAAGCAAACAGATGCCGCAGAGTGTGAACGGCACCGTGTGTGAGAGATAGAGAGACAGACAGAGACAGAGAGACAGGGAGAGAGAGAGACAGAGAGAATGGATCAGAGTCCCATGGAGGGACACAGAAAAGGGAAGGAAGGAGACCAGTGTTCCGTGCAGGATAAATGTCAGGGGATAGTTGTCAAGGAGGAGGTGATGATGCCAAGTGAGGTTTGGAAGGTAAATAGAAGCTCCCTGAGCTGGGGTGGGGCAGGCATGCCAGGCATGAGGACAGCATGAGCAAAGGCAATTTCCAGACTCAGCTCCTGCCTCCAGGTCTCTCTCTTCGGGTTTGATATTCCCTCATGGGGATCCCTGGAATCTAGCACAGTGCCTGGCATATCCTAGGTGAGTGTATATTCATAAGTGAATGTATCTCGCGGTGTGTCCGGTTCATCAGGAGGTTGTGCGCCTGGTGTTGTAACCACGGGATAAAGGAGCTTGAAATCTCATGGCCCTCCCTCTACAGAAAGATGCTTCCTCGGTTGTTCTGGGCAGGTGGGACCCGGGGAGGGAGAGGGGCACAAAGGGCTGGTGTGGACATTTCTCAGTGCTCGGAGGCCCCACCTCTGGCAATCTTCCCGTTCCCAGGGGCTCCATTTCTGAAACTCAGCACCGAGCACTAATGCATTTTTCCTCCGGAGGCAAGGTGATTCATTGAGTCTCACCTCTGCCCGCGTGTGAAATCTTTGGGTCTGTGTTTGTTGCAATTAAACACAGAATGTGTTGTTTAAACAGTACTGTGATTATGACACAGACAGCAAAAAAATTCCAAACTCAATCACATGTAGTCTGGTTGGCCAGAAAAAAAAAAAAAAGTGTTTTCGCTGCAGAACTTAAGAGAAAGGGAAGCAGTTTTCATTACTGATTTTTAGAGTTTCTTAAAATATCCTTATCAGGAATAAAACCCAGTTATATCCTTGGTGCCAGGAGTAGACTAGAAAGCCTGCCTCACATGCCTCTGGACAGCAGGGAAAAGGCAAACACCCCCACTTGATTCTTTAAAGGAAAAATGGTTCCCCTTCAGAGCCAAAGGAACCCAGTGAATGTGTGTTTCCCTGAACACCCAGGGAAGGACTAATCTCTGTTAAATAAATTTTCAATTTATAGCAATAATGGATGTCTGTGGTGAGGAAAGGGTTACTTCTTACTGTGGAAGGAAAAGGAAATCCTTGTCCTCACACCCTAATAAATGAGGAATGAAGGGATGGAAGGATGCAGGGAGGGATGGAGGGATGGAGAGAGGAAGGGATGGGGGGAAGAAGCGATGGGGGATGCAGGGAAGGATGGAGGGGTAGAGGGGTGCAGAAAGGAAGGGAAGACAGGAAGAAAATAGAGAAGGCGGGAAACCTTACCATTTTTAAGGACTTATTGGAACCCAACACTGCATATTGTCGTCCACAGTAGAGAGGTGCCACTTGGCCAGTCTCCAAACGGCCTGTCAGTTACTAGTTGGTGACAAATGAGTCAACAACAACAAGGACACGGCTGTTTAATGAGTCTCTATTTTAAGAAAGAGAAGTTTCCTTCTTATATTCTTTATAACCAATACCACTTTGGGTTGGTGACCATTTAAAACAAGGTAAGGAAGGGAAGAGTTGCTGAGGGTACACTGAGAAAGAGAGAAATGTGGCTGGCCAGGAACACCACAAATCCCACCCCACCTCATCTTCACAGCAGCCCTCCCCTACACCCGTTTTGCGATGAGGAAGCAGAGACTCAGTCCAATAATTTCCCTTGATGTGAAGCGGCTGGTAGGTACAGCCGTGACTATCGTGTAGTCAACCCATTGGAGAGTCCAGACATGTGGTGCTCTCTCTATGTTATCTTATTTAATCCACACAACGCTGAGAGGTAGGCATTATCTTTATTTCATTTTGAAGACACTGGGGCTCTGAGTGGTGACGTGATTTGCACCAAGTTACACAACATAAGTATCGGACCCATGGTCGGTATGACCCCAAAGCATTTCCTTCTCCTTCGGTGCAAGAACTCCCCCACTCCCTTAGGGACTGTGGTCCCCTAGAGGATCGAGTTAACACAACAAAGATAAAGACCAATCCAATTCCCAGTATATGGGGCATTTGTTGACCTCCTGAGTCCTCCATTCGACGGAAAACACATGAGTGTTTTATAAAAGCCCTTTCCTGAGTGCTAAAGACAGGTTTTAAGGGGCTACAAAATCTTTCATACTTTTCTCTTCGAGAGAGGAGAGGTCTCTGCCCCAGCCTCTGGGTGCGTTCTGTGACTGCTTGACCAATAAATTATGGAGGTGACACAGTCCCCATTTCCAGCCCTAGATTTGAAGAAACTGGCAGCTTCCACTTCCCGCGTTTTGAAATGACTGATCTGGAGGAAGCCAGCCGCCATGTAACAAGTCCAAGGGTCCTGAGCCCACCGTGTGGTGATGAAGCCCAAGCTAGCCAAGCATGAGGCTGGGGAGAGAGGGCAGTGGCAGGTGGCCAGGCCCAGCTGTGCCAGCCAGCCCGGCCAGGCTCCAGATGCGTGTGTGAAGACACCCATGGGCATTCTAGCCCCACGTGTGGCCTACGTACCACATGCAGCCTCAGACATATGTCACTCTGGACACATAGCTTCAAAGAAGGCATCCCAGCCATCTGAGTCACACAGCTGAGGGCCCCGGTCCTTCCTCTGTCATAAAAGACATCAAAGAAGTAAACACCATAGGCCCCAGCTGTGGCTGGATCATGCCTAAATCGGGGAGCTGAATTTGGACAAGGTACTTGTCAATTTCTGAAAACGTCTTCTCACGGTCCCTTCCTGGTTCAGTCCACGCTGCATCACCATAACAACGAACATCCCATGACAACCAGCAGGGGCATGATGGGAAAAGAGACTTGACCTTGGAAATACAACCTTTGTTTTCTTCTCAGGGGTATGTGTCCCCAGAAGTCACATCTAATGATTTATTTCTTTTTCTTATGAACTCTTAGAACTGTCAGAGCTGCCGTCATTCCATGAGTCCTGGAAAGATCCTGGTGGACCCGGACGTTGCCCAAAATGTTGGTTCCAGCAGCAGTAATAGATGAAACGCCAAAATTACATAAATCCCACGAGTCGGCTAAAAGAAGCTGTGGAGAAGGAGTTTTAGAAGACGCGGGAGTACCAGTTGGCCGTCTTTAATCGTGGTTATCTGTGTTCATCCTGTGAACCGAGAAAAGAAGAAAGATTGAACAAGGAGAGTGCACTCAGACTCCTCATTGCTTTATCAGGTGGTTCAGGTGAGGTCCAGATTTATTGTTGCATCCCCTTTAAACCTTCTGTGCTACCCCTGTGACTCTCTACCCTGGCCTCCTTTGGCATCATCTTGGAAGTTTCTGTTAAAAGCACCAATTCCTGGACCCCACCCCAGATCAGTTAAATGAGAATCTCTGGGGTTGGTGCTCAAAATAAATATTTTCAGATTCCCCTCCATGTGCGTGGGCAACATGGAAAACTCTGCACCCCAAGATTGGGGTAGGTATCCCTGTAGAGCAAATTTCATATGGATCTCCATCAGCCCTCTCAGGTGGGCTGGCTGGCTGCACATGGCCCCGCCCCCCTGTCTGTAACTGTCACACCAGGGCTGGACATCAGGCTGTAGCTGGGCCACATGGATTCTCCCCCCAGAAACACAGAATCTGGATTAGGAGACAGCCACTTGGCAGAGGCTGAGGGAGTGGCCATCTTCTGCCAGTCATGAGCATGGAAGAAGAGAAAAAGCCAGGCTGCTGAGAAAGGACAGAGACCAGTACCTAGGAAGAAGAAGCAGGACACAAGCAGAAAAAGAGTCCTGCTGGGTCCTCGTGCCTTCTGTTCCTGGTTCCAGACCCTCAAGAACCCCCACGGCACTGGGGCCCAAGAGACTTCTTGGGACCCTCCAGCATTCATGGCATTCTTTGGGTGGAAAGTGATAGAACTCAAACCAACGTAAAATATGGACGTTTCTGATTTACATACTAGTAAGCACAGAGAAGGAGGTGACCTCGGGTGGGACTGGGCCCCAACAGGAAACACTGTTTCCTTCTCCATCACTGGTTCATCTGCCACCTTCCCAATATCTGTATTTGTGAGGGGGCTTCATGTTCTTTTCCTCCAAGCTTTTCCTTCATGGTAAAAAATAGGCAACAAGCAGCAACTCCCCATCATTTTAGCTCCGGACCCCAGAGGCAAACCCCTTTTCCAGCTCCGCATCAGAAAGTCCCAGGGAACATCTTTAGGCCAGAATCAAAGACATGGACGGCCACCACCAATCCCTGTATTGTGATTGGCCGGGCTTGGGTCACCTGACTGGTCTCTGAGGCAAGGGGAGCAAGGTCTCTGATTGACAGCTGCACCAGAGTCACCTGATGGGAGAAGAAGACATGGAACAGGAGGTGATGGACAGACAACGGCAGACGTTAACTACTTCTCCCAAGAATTTTTTTTTTCGCTTAAACTCTCCCGAGTTGACTTCATTCTTTGCAATCAAAATCCCTTAACTGGCCATAAAAGGAGAACAGGAGGAACCTCCGTGGTGATGGAGCTATTCTGTATCTGGGCTCAATCAGTGCCAATATCCTGGTGGTAATATTGTCCTACTTTTGCAGGGTGTTGCTATTGAGGGAAACTGGGTAGAAGATACGAGCGATCTCTCTGTATCATTTCTTACAACTGAATGTGAATCTAAAATAACCTCCTCGACAATTTTTAATTAAAAAAAAAAGGCAGAAAACAAAATCTTGACTGAAGAGGACCCTGCCACCCAAATTCAATGCAGGCACGGGCTGGCTTCTTGATGGAATCCAGTGGAAACCTGTCATAGGCAACAGAATACCATCAATTAGTCATTCAGCCAACATCTTCAGAAAAGCCAGATCCGTCTTCTCCTAAATCATTTTTTTTATGACAAAAAATGAAGTCCTGACGGGATCCTTGGACAGCAGCAGCATTCACAGCCACACAGTGATAATTGAGGGAAAAGTTCAAGAATGTCCCGAAGGCTACAGTTCACGTACCATAAAACATGCCAGAATGCGATAATCAGTTCAGAATTAGCACTAATTCTTCATACGTTTCTGAGCACATCAAATATTAAAAATGCAATTAGGCACTGTAAGTGCTGAAAAGTTTTGGCATTAACTTTTCTTTTAACTGGGTCAAAGAACCAACAAATAGAAGGAAGCAAAATGTTAGTCATGAAGGATCGATTTGTCCTTCATAAATGGGGGCATGGGGGGAGCAGGGGTAAGTGACAATTTAGTGGCTCGGAACAACTTTGAAACCAGAGCCCTGGATGCAAACCTCAACTCTCCCTTGGACAAGAAAGTCTATGAATTTCACCCACAAAATAGGCATAATGATAGTGACCTCTATCGTAGACCTACTGTGTGTGTATAAAGCAGTTAATATGTGTAAAGCACCTGGCACACAGTAGGTCTTCAGTGAATGTTAGTTTCCTCCCCCACTGGAAAGCAGTACAAAAAGGCTTTTGGTGTGATGAATGTGTTTTATGAGAACATAAAAACTGGATGGCACTCCCCCATTTAATTAGGAAAAAAAAAGTAAAATGTTCTTGTGGCAGATATTCAAGTATATGACATAAAATATTATGATGGCATCTTGGTCTTCTCCTCTTGAAAAGGAACAAAAGAGAATGTGCCAGTTAGAAAAACTAAGAGACCATAAATCCTTCCAAGTCTGTGCATAGCCACACAGTTGGCCAGTAGAAAGGTTCTTAAATTAACATCCTCTTAAGAAATTAAATGGTTGATGGATGATGCAGATGTCTTTGTAACTGACTTATTAGAGGGGGAGATAATTTTCTTGTCCCCAGAATTCATTTGAAACAATGCAACTGAAGCTGTAACACTCCCATTTCACAGAAGCTGGATTGCTGCCTCTCTCCTCCAAACTAGTAAAGAAAAAGAAAAAAAGGGAAGGAAAAGGGAGATATCATCCACAACCCATTTTCAACTACTTGTCACTTTATGCTGTAAGAAATATAACAAAGCAGCAGGAAAGAAATTGCTTGATGCAGTATCCATTCTCCTTCTTCCTTGCTAAGCAGAGCCCTGGCTTTGATCACATTGGCCACCTGCCTGGTTTAAAACTACATTTCCCAGCCTCCCTTGAGGATAGAATGGCCATGTGACCCAGGCCAACCAATAAGAAGGAAGCAGAAGTTAATGGGTAGGTGTGTTAGTTATCGATTGCTGCATAACAAAGAACCCGCAAAACCTAGCGGCTTGAAATAACAAATAGTCATTATCTCCCAGTTTCTGTGGGTCAGGGATCTGGGAGCAGCTTAGGGAGGTGGTTGAGGCTCAGAGTGTCTCATAAGGTTTCAGTTCAAGATGTCAGGTGGAGCGCTAATTGTCTGAAGTCTCCACTAGGAAACCATGCGCTTCCCAGAAGAATCACGTGGTTGTTGGCAGGACTGGAGACCTCACTGACTGCTGACTAGAGAAGTCATTTCCTCACCTCTGCAAGGGGGCTCTGCATAGGATACCTGTGTGTTCTTCACAGTATGGCAGCTGGTTTTCCCCAGAGCAAGCGATGAGGAAGGGGAGGGGAGTCGTATCTGTCCTGTGGCTAGGGATTATCCTACCCACCTCACAGATGAAGAAGCTGAGGTCTGGACATGTTAAGTGACTCACCTAACTAATAAAGGGTAGAAGCGGATTCTAACTCAGGTCTGTGTGACTGCAGTGTCGGTGTTCTTCGCACTGCACCAAGCAGTTGGTTTGGGATTGAAATAAGCATTTATCAGTCATCATCATAATCACCATTTATTGCACCTGCTCTCAGTGTCCAGCAGTGTACTGGCTCATTGTTTTATTTAATCCTAACCACGACCCTGTGAAGTAGACACTACTTTACCAGTGGGTGGACGGAGGCTCAGGTTAAGTGAATCACCCAAGTTCTCACAGCTTTGTGGCAGTGGAGGCAGGACTCGATCCAGGCCCTTGGATGCTCGTGGACCATGGCTACGGGGCCCTTGTACCATGTGTGGGGTGTGGCAGTCCGAGGGGGACGGGAGGAGGTGAACAGCAAGCTGCATCGCAATGGGCTCTTTCTTTGTGGTCGTGACCTGTTTACTAAGGACCAAACAAGAGGTCAAGGTGCCCAACTCAGCCCCAGTGAGAAAACACTGAGACCAAATCTTAGGAGTTGATTTATATAAGGTAGGAAAAGAACTCAGCTATAAAGAGCTTTTTTTTTTTTCTTTTTCTTTTTTCCCGCCCTGGTCTAGGGTGCTCTGAGACCTGCCCTGCAATCGACTTCCCATTTCTAAGCAGGAGACAGAAATGGACCACTGAAGGTACCATGGAGACCCAGACGTGCCTACAGCCCCTGGAAAAGGCTCTGGGAAGTCAGCACCTTACCAGACACACGTCTCTGACTTTTTTTTCCCCAAGCCCACCCATCTTCCTATGATTTACTGAGGGCCTGCTGGGAAGAATTCCACTTGGTGTGTGAATTCCAGTCCATTCCAGAACGCCAGGGTGGGCTGCAGATCCAGCTGGCATAGCCAGGGGCGGGTCCTTGAACCACAGCCAGACAATCCCATTCTCACCCCTGAAGACAAAGGCCAGGCTTAGTGCGGCCGCAGGGGCATTTCTAAGCCTTCCCTGACTGAGAGCCTCTCTTTTCACTGTTTCTGTGATGCCTTGGATATTTCCCTGCCCATTCAAAAAGGCACGAGACCTACTATCTCCTGTGTGTGTCTGTGTATGTGTTTGTGTGTGAGTTGTGTAAGTGTGTATGTATGTGTATGTGTGTATATATGTGGCTTTGTCTCTGTACTGCCCAAATTACCCTGTGACTCTCTGAAAGCCACAGTTTCCAGTGCAAAAAGTGTCAGGGCTGGGACACACTCGAACGGGGTTAGCAACCATGCCCAGTGTGGGGAGGGAACGATGCAGGGCCAGACGAGACATCTGTCAGGTTGCCGATCTCCGTGGTGCAAGCCACCTGACTTGGCTATTCCCCAAGCACCGATTGCGTGCCTGGCCCTAAGCCAGAGGCAAAGCTGCACCCAGAAGACAAGAGGATGTGGTGTCTGTGCTCAAGGAGCTCAGTCATGCAGCCGTGGAAGGATTATTCACTTTCTTACTGACAGCAGGGGGCTGGACATTTGAGGGGGTGGAGCCTGAGCGGTAGCGACGGCCAATGGTCAAGGTGTAAATGCTCCCACGCAGCGTCTGGCGCTACCCATCACCCGTGCCGGCCTTGGGAAGACTGGCATGTTCCAGATCACCAGTGCTTTCCAGGCTTGTGGGCAACATGGGCAGCAGACAAGCAGCCAGGTGAAGAAATCGCATTCCATTAAATAATACCCAGCCGTCCTGTGAGTGGCTAAGCAGGGAGCTCCGACAGAGACACAGGGACGTCCCATTGAAGCTGCTAGCTCTGCATATCGCTCTGCTTTCCAAAGAGGCCATAATGGAAGTTTTCAATCCAAATTATGCTCTCGTGTTTATCACAGAGACTTATTGGCACTGACAAATCTTTCTATCCTCACTGCTTTAGGGCCACCTCCGCGGATGGGCTGCCACTGTCACCTGCAGGCTCTGTCCTGGAAGAGAGCAGGGCACTTCTCCCCAGGACTTGCGGCCGAGGGGGGTTAAATCGATCGTGCCCTCCTGCTTTGCCCCCTCCTCCTCCTCACCAGTAACGCCGTCCCCCCTGGTGGCCGCCATGGGACTCACAATGAATCGAATCAATAGTGTCGTGAATGAGGCTGACGTCGAACCCAAGAGGAGCCGGTTTTTCTTCCTTCCACTTTGAACAGGTATTCTAGAGCTCTTGGGTCTGGAGAGATGCCTTCTACTATTTAATTTTATTTATTCACAAGCATCGGGAAATGTCCTCATAGGCTTTATTCTGTTTGGATTAGTGCAAAACGAAGAGAAACAGTGGAAATGTTGGGGTCCCTTTTCTTCCGTCGTGAGGGTCAGGGGTGTAGATGGTTATTCATATCGATGCTGGCACGTGATTATCCGGCTTTCCATTCTGCTCCCTCTCCAGGGAGCATACATGTGCCACGGGCTGAATCGTGTCTCCCCCCTCCTCCCAAAATACGTTAAAGCCCTGATCCCCTGTACTTGTGAAGGTGCCAGCCCTTGCTCGCTGCAGGAATATGACTAATCCTTTCCCATCTGTGTGCTGTCCTTTCCCATCTATAAAATGGGGATTAAAAAAGCTACCTCAGAGGTATTGTCATGAAGATTAGGTGAGTATATCCATTTGGAGTCCTTAAAAGAACACTGGACACGCTTAGCATGATTCCTACTTTCCCGTTCTTGTGCTCGATTTCCTGAATATGTACCACGTGCCGGGCCTGGAGCTGGGAGCTTTGCCTGTGTGATCTCGCTTAAAAGTCTGATATTTTGTTCATCATAGATGTTGCTGCATTCGTTTCGATCTGTTAAAATATTGCATTAAAGCCGTATTTATCATGATTGCTGTGTTTGGGGGGACCCCCTTAAATGTTGCACCCCAGGCACATGCCTCACTCACCTCACCCTCTACTCGGCCCTGGGAGGTGCACGATGAATTGAGTGCACACTCTAGTGTCTCTTCTTCCCTCTCCCCTGCCTGCTGTCTGCTGTACGGTTGGAATTTTATGAATCACACCAAAAATAGAATCGATAGTGGTATGAAATAGTGGTATGAAAATAGAATCGATAGTGAAATTAGAGAGGGCAGAAAACATTCGTCCTTGGGGCCCTGCTCCCAATTTGCTGCTAGAAGCTTCAAGGAAAGGTGGCTTTGAAGAGAGAGCCCCTGTCTGTCTACTGGCTGTCTTTTGCACAGAGAGATGTGCCCGGGGCTGGGACAGGGCCGGCACAGGGCCGGCACACAGCCCTCCCCGCATCCGGTGCGTGTGCAGGAGACTCACACGTCTCTTTTCTTCTCTCAGGTCTGGACAGCGTAGGGCCCATGGTCGTGGCTGTTGGAATATCAGACTTCTCAGGACAGAAGGCCACAGTGGAAGCCAACAGCGTGGCTCATTCCTTCCTTGGTTCCTCGTCTGCTCGTCCGTAGAGTGAAGGCTCTGTAAGTACAGGGACTTGGTCTGTTCTGTTCACTCTGTGCTGTAGCCTCAGCCCCCATGTGGCTGTCTAGCCGGTGACCTAGAGCAGAAGCTTGCCTACTTCCTGAGCCAACGTTGAATGAATCGGTTCAGCTATAAATAGAGTAACAGCATGAGACAGGGGTTCGATCGCACGGGGCCACATAGCTGGAGGGTTCGTTCGGAAGCGCTCTCATCTTCCCACACATACACACTTCCCACTAGCCTCATTGTAGGATCTTCTCTGGGGAAGGGCACAGAACGACGGGGGAGAACCCAGGAAGTGACTGAATTTGGAAACGTGCAGTCTTTGGAAAAGCCTGACTCTCTATGGTTTAGTCCAGAACACAACTTTGATTCCCCGGCTGGGAGGGCTGTCGTGCAATCACCAAAACCTCCTGAGACAATGACATCGAATTATCTGCCTTCATTCTTGAGACTCCAAGATCTTGGGACCAGAGCCAAAGTGGCTGCACCCCCGGGTGAGCGTGACAGGTGTTTCTGCCCCTCTTGAAAGGGATGAGCCTGAGCATTACGCAAGCGCGCCAAGCACACCCTCAGCCTGTGACCCCGCCGCACCCCCGTGCCCGTGATGGGACCTTGTCTGGAGACAGGGCTGCTGCAGATGGAATCAGGTGCAGATGAGATGTTAGGGGGAGCCTTGATCCAGCACTGGTGTCCTTTTAAGAAGAAAGGACTCTGGACACAGACGCAAACACAGAAGGATAAAGCCGCTTGTGGACAAAGGCAGAGGGTGGAGTGAGTGATGTGTCTAGAAGCCAAGGAACACCCAGGATTTCCAGCAGCCCCGAGAAACTCATACATTATGTTGTTAAGATGATCTCATTGTTAGGGTTGGCGTGTGCGACACAGCGTGGCCGCTTCAAATGACCCACACAAATACTAGGGCACAAATACTCACGTCTCTGACCAACCCCCAACCCCGCAACCTTGAGACATAGATTCCTGATGTCAGACGCTCATTTTACCTCTTAACCCGCGCAAAGCTATTTTTATCCCAGCCTCCAGCCCCAGTTTTGTTGAGCTTCGATTAACAAGGTAGCTGAGCATTTCTGGAAGGTCTCGACAGACTGCAGAATGAGTCTCCTGTGTTTGCTGGAAGGCAGCATTACACAGAGACGGGACTCTTGCTCCGAACTGGCTCTGGTCTGGTGTTCCTCACCGTGAGGTCGGGGGGACCACCTAGCTCAGCAGCCTCCGGGATGCCCGCTCAAAGCAGAGACCCCTGTGTGGATCCCCCGAGCCCGTGTCCAAGGGGAGAGTTCGGGCTACTGCATTTTCAGTGGATTTTATGGGAGGTTCTGGTGCTCACACTATTAACCCCTGACGCACCCCCAGAGACCTGGATAAACAGGGGATGGGGCCCTGATTGAAGAGAATTTGAGCACCAGGGAGGATGTGAGGGCCAGCGTGAGGCCCCGAGGAGAGACAGCACTGGGCTCATTTGAGGGCTAGCTAGGAGGCCAGTGTGGCTAGCAGGGAGTGAGGGGAGGAGAGGGGGCAGCAGGTGGGCTCCGGAAGTGGACAGAGGTCAGAGATGATCCTGGACGAGGCTGGCTTGGCGGTGGCAGAGAGGCGGCAGAGTGGACGGGCTCAGGATGGGTCTGGAGTTGACAGGATGACAGGGCTCCCAGATTGAACGTGGGAAGGTGGTGACGGAAGAGGAAGCAATTATAGCTCCTAGGCACTGACAGGATATTGGATGATATTAAAGAATTATTAATTCCTTAGCTGTGATAATGGTATCGTGGCTCTGTTCTTAATTGTCCTTACCTTTTAGAGACCCATCCTGAAATTTTATAAATCAAAGGATGTAATTCTGGGTTTAACTCCCAAATAACATGGGAGGGGAAGCTTTTGGGTGGGAGGGGGATGGGAATGAAACAAGATTGGCCCACGTTGATCGTTGCTGGAGCTGGGTGATGTTCTCTCCCTCGTTGCGTGTGTTTGGAAGTTCGCACGGTGAACATTAGAGGAGGCACCCTTCCCCGGATGGGGAAGACAGTATCACTGCGAGGCAGTATCAGGAAGTGACTGTCGTTTTCTTGTTAATACCCCGATGGCGTGGTGGTACCTTCATCTCCTACCCACTCCCTGGACTCACGCCAGACACAGCAGAGCTCAGGCTCTGCACACTCTCCATGTGGAGGGAAGACTCTCCATGGTGGGCCAGAGCATGGGACACACTGTCCACTCTGTGGACAACTTGAGACCCCCTGATTTTACAGTGAACCTCGAAAGTCAGAACCAGTTCCCTGGAGGGCGGTACTTCTCAACAGGGGGTGGTTTCAGCCACGTCTGAACACCTGGAGATGGATGGAGGCATTTCTGGTTATCAGCCTGTGGGCGGAGGTGCTCCTGGCATCGAGGGGGTGAGACCAGGGACGCCGCTTACCCTCCTGCAGAGCACACAGCGGCCCCCACAATCGAGAATGATCCAGCCCCAGATGGCAACGGTGCCGAGATTGAGAACCCCTGATCCAGAGGCTGCTGGATCTTGGAAGGATGAACATAAGACTTCAGAGTCGGGTAGACCTGACAGCAAGAGGAGACTCTTCTAGAAATAAGCACACCGAGCTTCAGAGAGGCTGAAACACTGGCCCCAAATCATGCCAGTCTCCCCTCCCTGCTTTATTTTCCTCTGTGCGCGTACTATCTAAGCTCCTTGTTTATTTTATATGCTGCACACAGATGTGCTCCCTACACTAGAATTTAAGCCTTAGGAGGTCAAGGATTTTATCCATTTTGTTCACTGATGTGTCTCTAACACCTTGCACGGTGCCTGGCACATAGAAGGAGCTCATGAATATTCGTTGACTATTGGCAGCCCGCTGCCAGTCCAGATCATCACCATGGCCCATCCAACCCTACATGACGTGGCCCCCTCCCCTCCCACCTCATCCTCCAGCACTGCTCAGCCCTCACTGTGCTCTACAGTCACAGGTCCCTCGCGGCTCCTCAAACACTCCAAGAGCACGCTGACCTCAGGGCCTTTGCACCTGCTGCCTGAACATTCTCTTGCCCCACCATCCTGATGGCTTATTCGCTCCTTTCGTTCAGGCTTCTAGTCAAAGTCACCTTGTCAAAGCAGCCTTCCCTGACCTCTCTATCTAAATAGTGCTCCCACCCCACCCCCGCCCTCCCTTCTCCTTTCCTGTTTTATGTTCCATCCTAATCCTCATCTCTCCCTAACTCTGTAACATATTTAAAATGTTTATCCTGTCTTCCCTTCCATTCTCTACCAGAGATGCTAAAGTAATGACCTTGCAGAAGTTCTGATAATAAAGTGCAGACGCTAAGCCTCCAAAACATCCCAGATGGGGCCTCTCCCTTTGTTATCACTTCCATAAATGACATCTGAAAACAGAGCATCTGAACCTGGCTGCACCAGGAGAGTATGACCCACGCCATTTGTCAGATGAAGTCAGCGTGGTCATATGCCACGGGTCCAGCGCCCTCTTGGCTGCTTCTGCAGGATTGCCCAAGAGCCTCTGGCAGCCACAACTCAGCCCTAGTCATGTTGGAATATGAGCACAAAGTTGCCAGATGTTTGGGGTTGTTTTTTTTTTTTTTTTTCCTTTTAAAGAAGTTGCAAGCCTGGAGTTTTATGTGAAAGTTTCTAATTTTTAACACCAAGCCTACACCCTGCATGGCAACAATCAGCTGTAGCTAAGAGCTGTTGCCCAATTATGGAAGGGGCATGAATTCTTCAGGTCACCACAAGCCTCGCCCAGAATGTTTTGCTCATTCGTTTTACCTGCTTGGGCTTTGATGGTATTTGACTTTTCAGCTCCTGATTTAAGGATCTTAGTCAATGCTAAGCTAAACATGATTTAGCAGCATAACGTGGCTACCACCAAAAAACTAGACATAAAAACATTTGAAAGACTTATGTTATCTTGGGTTGCATCAATAGAGGTATATTGTCCAGGAAAAAGGAGGTTATATTCGATGTCTAGTCCCCACTGTGAGGTCTTACACCTTGACTCAAGGCCACCATTTCAAAAAAGATAAAGACTATTGGAATTTGTCTGTAGAAGACCAGATAGAAAGGTTGAGAAATTGTCATTCTTTTACCCACCTCCCCCCCAGAAAAGACTTACCAAGCATATAAGCACTGTCTTCATATGCCTGAGCAGCACAAACGGAAGAGAAACAAGATTTATTTTGTGGCTCTACTGGGAAGCACAATTAGACCCAGTAGGTGAGAGATACAGAGAGATAAATATCCCCTCAGTTTCTCAAAACTGAATTTTCTTATTGTCAGAGCCAAACTGGAATGGAATGAGGAGTGACTTCCCTGTCACTGGCAATATTCAAACTGAGGCTGGATGCCATTTCTTGGGTCTATTGTAGAGGTGATTTGGTCATCAGAAATAAAGTTTGGAAGGGGGCAGAAGGGGAAGAAGAGAACAACAGATGGATGGATTTACTGAGTGTCCACTGTGTGCCTGGCCCTCCATCAGTAGGTGCATTACCTTTGTGTCGCCTTCCAGATTGAGACTCTGGCTCAGACCATTTCCCCTCTGATTGCAATTAAATTACAGTCTCAGGTGAAAGTGTGGCCTGCGTGTCCCATCTCACAGCAAATGCAAATTATACACAAATTCCAAAGGGGTTGCAATTAGGTTTCTTTCTGAAAGGGCAACAGGAACCAGAGTGGGAAGCAGATTCCAAAGGTCACCTCTGCCCCGCGCCTGGGGCCCCTCTGCCCCCCTCGACAGCAGGGAAATTATTGTTCACTTGAAAACAGAGACACCGCGGGAATGCTCCATGACGGCAGTGCAAGCTCCCCCTCTCGCTACGATCCTAAGCCACATTTACGGGGTGGGGGGGCCCTTGTTTTGTAAGACAAGCTTGACAGCTGTTCATTGTCTGTCGGCGAGGAGAGGTAATGAGAAATACTCAGCAGCTGAGTGTTAACTAAGAGAGTCTGGGGCATAACAAGAGGTCCCCAAGATCTCTGGGAGAAAATTGAATCTTTCTGAGCCTCCCTAGTGTCTCACTCTGTCCCCGGTGGGGACCTTGACCTCGGATCTTGAATTATAAAAAGGGGAAAGGCTGCTGTGGTTGGTCTCCTGCAACAGTTTCACCGCCCAGCAAGCCATTGTCCGAATAGGTGCCAATGGGATCCTGGAAGAATGAGTATCAGACCTCATTCCCTGCTCCAGTTCTTCCTAAGACACTCGGGATTGAAGCCAAACTCATCAATCTGTCTGTGATGTGTCTCCTGCCAACTGCACCAGCTTCCTCCTGAGCCCCTCTCCACCAGGCCCCTGCTGGCTTCTGCGGCACCCATCTGAGTTTTGGATTCCCCGAAAGCAGACCCTCAGACAAGGATTTGGGCAGGAGTAGTTTATTCGGGAGGTGATCCCAGGAAGCAAAGCGAAGGAGAAAGGAGAAGAGCCAGCACAGGGTGCAATGACGAGCAAGCTACCCTCTGGGGAGCAGGAGCTGGGTCCTGCTGGAGACCATGACCATGACTACAGGCCAGGTTTTAGAGTCGTCCCACTGGCGCATGAGGAATCTGGGGTATTTACCCTCTGTATTCGTTTCCCAGGGTTCCCAACAAAGTACCACTAACAGGATGGCTTAAAGCAACAGACATTCTCTCTAAGCGCTGGAGGCTAGAAGTCAGGTGTCAGCAGGGCTGTGTTCCCTCTGGAGGCTCCGAGGGCTGGGGGTGGTGGGAGGTCGTTCCTGACCTCTTCCAGGGTCTGGCGGTTGCTGGAAATTCTGGGTATTCCTGGGCATGCAGCCATACCACTCCCATCTCTATCTCTGTGACACATGGTGTTTCCCCCCCATACCCTGCCCCATGTGCCCTCTGTGTCTTCCCATGGCCACCTCCAAACACCAGACAGCACAATTAGGTCCCGCCCCCCTCCAAGTGATTTCATCTGAACTAATTATATCTGTAAGACCTTTTGCCAAATGAGGTCACACTCTGAGAGTACAGAAGACATGAATTTGGGGGAGACACTATTCACCCCCGCATACCTCCACCAACTCCCTTTGTCCCTTGTCCAGGCAGCATTGTCCAGTGCACAAGCCCAACGGCTGTACTGCCCACTTGTCCACTCACTCTAGCCACACTGGCCTCCTCAACTCAGTGACATCCCCTCACACATGCTGTTCCCTCTGCCTGTGACACACTTCCTTCCAGTATCCACATGGCTAATCTCTGCTGTTTCTGATCTATAGTAGGCTCCTTTCAGATACAAGGAATAGAAACTCAACTCAAACTAGCTTAGCCCCCCAAAAACAGGAAACTCATTGGTTCTTGTAACTAAAAGTCAGGCTCCAGGCAAGGTTGGATTTGGGGGTTGGAAGCATGCCCTCGGTGTTCAGTCTTTGTCTGTCGGACATGGGGGTCCAGGAGGGTTGTCAGAGGCCCCAGGCTCAATGGTTATGGTGGAACCACAGTGGAAAGGCAGCATCCTCCCCATTGGCTCTGGAGGAGGAAGAGCCCAGAATGGATTCTGATTTGTCTCAGACCACATGCCTCTGCTGAACCATCACCATGGCCAGAGGATTACAGTACTCTGATTGACCAGGTCTGGGTCACGTTTCTACGTCTGAGAGAAAAGGACAACCACACCCAATCCACATGGAATGAAGGAGTCTCCCCAGAAGAAGCTGTTATCAAAGAAAGGGAGAAGGTCCAGGCAAAAACAGCGGGTGTCGACTAAAAAGTCCAGTCCCCTATGGTATTTCTTCCGAGAGCCTCTGACCTCCATTCTTACCCCAGATCAGCCCTGTGTTACTCCCATGAATCCACTTCTTTTCCCTCATAGCACCTGTAAATTGTTTATTATGCTTCTGTTTCTTTCTCTAACATCTGCCTTACCCACTGGACTGTGAGCTCCCTGAGGACAGAGGTGATGCCTCTCGTTCACGTCTGGAGCCCACGCCTATCAGCGCATGCTTTGAGCACAGTAGATGCTCAATCATTGCACAGTTTTTATAAAGGAACTCGGTGATTATTCATTCCAGAGACTCGTGGAGCTGGGTCTCCTGAGGCCCAGCCCAGCCCCGTGAGCAGTAGAAACAGTCACCCTGCTCATGGCTGTGGTCAGCTGTGCTGGAGTGATGCCAGACCCCAGCGCGGCATGCATGGCTCACGACCCACCTTCGGACTGTCCCCCTTGGGCTCTGACCTCCGGCGTTTGCCTGTGTCTTGCTGTTACTCTTTCTGAGTCAGTCCAGCCTGGCACAAACACCGGAGCATTTAGCAGCCACAAGAGCCAGGTTCAAATCACAATTCCGTTACGTAACACTGCTATGGTTGCAGGCGAGATTCTTAAATGCAATGAGAAGCCATTTCCACACTGATTTTTTTTTAAACTATTTTCTCTGCCTTTCTCTTTCATTATGATGCTGTATTTTATGAATCCTTATAAAGTCTTCTAGAAACCTTCCCAGAACGTGGTGGGGTATAAATAAAATGTATCTGCAAAACAGAGATAATATTGACCGTGCGGGGCTGCTGGGGGAATTCGAGATAATGTAGGCAGCGCACCTGGCGGACGCTCTGGCCGTTATTATTATTTTTGGTGAGGATGAATCTCAACAAATACCTTCTCAGACATCAAGCAGGAAACCAATTTCCTTGAAAATAAATGTCACAGATATGAAAGGGCTGATCCAAAAATAAATACAAAATCTCTAATCGGGAGAAAACCCAGAGGAATGGTGCAGTCCCGGAATGGGCCCTGTGCTGACCCAGTGGACCCACTCTGGACAGTGGGGAAGGTGAAGTTGAAGGTGAAATGTAGCAGACAGGCCAGGGACACCGCTGGGCTGGAGGTGAATGAGGTGCACGGGAGGTGCAGACATTGCCGGGTGATCACACAGCGAGGTCGGGAACGAAACAGCTGGATGGTGAGCACAGAATATGGTGGGGAGTGTGCCCTCAGAGCCCAAAAGTAGGAGACCAGATTTTTGCTTGAGAGAGTTTGACATGACAAGAGAAATCGGAACTGCAGACTGACCCAGCTCTGGGTGTGTTCAAATGTATAATTAATAAGCACAAAAAGGTCATGACAACTATCCCCACTCCCCCCCCTGCAAAAAAAGTAAGGAGGAGGAGAACACAATGAAAGGTACTTTTTTAAAAATACCAATGTCAAGAAAAATCAACCAAGGAAACAGAAGATGAGTTCTCCATAATCCCCATGAAATCATGGAGATAAGAGATATCTTAAAATTAAAAATAATTTTAAGGAAAAGTTCAAAGAAAAGTCTGTGTAACCACAAAAGAGGAACAAATGAAGGATTGGGAAGAATCTAGTGGAAAATGGGAAACAAAATGTCACAGCGGTAAAAGTCACT
Organism: Ursus arctos; assembly: GCF_023065955.2. Taxonomy (NCBI): domain Eukaryota; kingdom Metazoa; phylum Chordata; class Mammalia; order Carnivora; family Ursidae; genus Ursus; species Ursus arctos. Next base: position 73,040,447 of record NW_026622874.1, on the reverse strand, counting down.
TTAGAAAAAAATAATTAAGGGGCGCCTGGGTGGCTCAGTTGTTAAGCGTCTGCTTTCGGCTCAGGGCATGATCCTGGAGTCCTGGGATCAAGCCTCACATCAGGCTCCTCCCCTGGGAGCCTGCTTCTTCCTCTCCCACACCCCCTCTTGTGTTTCCTCTCTCGCTGGCTGTCTCTCTGTCAAACGAATAAATAAAATCTTAAAAAAATAAAAAAATAATAAAAATAAAAATAATTAAGGCAGTGTGGCTGAGAACAAAGGATGTAAAGGAGAGCTTTGATGGGACTCAGAGGAAACATGCCAGTGTTTTAATAGCTGTACATGGGCAGGTGTGGGCTTGAGGTCGGCTGGAGTAGGAACCAGCCCCCCACTTGCTGGGCATTGTCATAGTGAGGAGTGTGGTACAGGACTGTTCTCAAGTCACAAGTATAACCATAAAATGACAGAGTTATACCGAAGAAGCCAACAAAGGAAATAAAATCAAATCATTAAGTGTACCCCAAGTAAGGCAGAAAAAAGAGAAAAGGGAAACAGCCCCTCAGTGAGACAGGTAGAAAATAAAAGCGAGAAGATAGACAAACCCTGGAGTATCAATAATCATGTTAACGTAAATAGTCTAAATACCCCAGTTAAATGGCAGAGATTATCAGATTGGACTTAAAAAAAAAAAAAAGCAAAACTAACTATATGCTGCCTACAAGAATAAAACGATACATAGTAAAAAAAAAAAAAAAAAAAAATACGGGAAAAGACAGATCATGCTAACACCAGTCAGAAGAGATTGGAATATCACACAGTGTCGATTTCAGAGCCAAGCCCATTGCCTGGGAGAAAGAAGTTCATTCCAAAAAGATGGAAGGGTCAATTCATCAAGAGGACATAACAATACGAAGCTTTCATCACCAAAAACAGAGCTCAAAATATATGAAGCAGAACTGATAGAATTACAGAAGAAATAGACAAATCTATAATTATAGTCAGAGGTCCTCTCAATAATTAATGTGACACGTAGGAAATTACAAGGGTATTAGAGGATTTGAACAATGCCCTCAACCAACTTGACTTAATTGATGTTTATGGAAAAATTGCATAGCCATACGCAATACCTTTCCTCTGACTTCGAACTGAGATGTGTTCTAATTGCAGCTACACCACTGACTCGCAGTCTTTAATCTCTCGGTCCCTCCGTGTTCTCATCTGTAAGAGGTAACACAAACACCTAGTCCTTTGGGTTGAGATGGAGTTAAACGGGATGGTGCGTGTCAGGTACTAATCACAGCGCCCTAGTAGTAAACAGCTCGCTGGCCAGTGGAATCCTAGCTGGAAATGATCCCAAAATTCCATGAAGCTCACCGCCCACGATGGGAGACATCATCGAATCGCATGGGAACTTTAAGGCAGGACCTATGTATGGGCATTATAGCGGAAAAAAAATTACATCTGTAGAACAGCATGCCGTCCTCTGGGGGGCGCCAGCGATGAAGCTCCCGGGTTCCTTTGGGCTCTCAGTTCTTAGACCCCTCTTAGAATTTCGGGAGTTGTCATGGGCACGCTTCAAGCCTGGGGTGTTATTGAAAAGGAGCCTGACACGCTCCCAACATGGGTGAGTGGCCTCGGCATATGGAGGTATTTTTAGCAGCTGATCTGCAAACAGAGCCAGATGTTTCCTTGATGTTCGCAATGGGATGTCTCCTTGCAGAGTGCCCTGGTGCCCACACCGGGTCTCCAGAACAGCTTGGAGAAGAAGTGACAATCAAAAGATACTACTTTAGACAATTTCGATAATGTTGACTTTGGAGCGACTGATTTCTCTTCGTCTCCATGTAGGCATGTTGCTGCCTTAGCAAAGAGATATATTTTGGGAAAGCGATCTGTAAAGTAAATCCAGCTTCTTCATTGACTTTCTTACAAAATTGTAGGTAGGTTTTCCCTGCAGAAACAAAGCACAAAAGCAATTCATCATTGATTTAAAAAAAAAAAAAAAAGGTACCACGGGTGGCCAGGTTTCCGGCTTTTTTGTTGGCAGTGTTAATAGAACAGGTGATTTTTGATGACTTTTCAAGAGCTTTGCAGTATTTTGCATGAATTCCAAAATCTCTTTTCTCTGTTGCCAGGAAAAGAATTATCTTATTCATGCAACAAAATTATCTCACAGGCCACAAATCTCCTGACACTCCATTTTCGAATTCTGGAGTTCGGCTCTCTTTCTCTGCTTACATAATTCGCTAGCACTGCCAGGAGTGGGCACCAATATCACACTTCGCCGGGAGGGACCACCTTGTGAAAATGTGTTCCAGTCCCCAAATTGCTTCAGTGTGTGTAAAAAAGAGTTCTGAGGCCTAGTTACCAGTTCCACAGGCTCATTCTTCACAACGTGGTTTTCTTAAAATTGGGAGTATATGTGCCTGAAAATATCAGTAAGAAATTCAACAGAAGCTTAGTCAAGCCAAGTATGGTAGTCAAGGGCATCCTAGGATTGGGCATGCCAAGAGAAGTGTGACAAGAAGAGACTCTCCAGGAAGAGAAAGGATCTCCACGGATTTCAAGTCCCCTTCATGGCGCAAACAAGCCAAGAGGAGTCCTCAGGGCCCCTCTGCGGCAGGTAGCGTGGCGAGCAGAAAGGGAAAGATGAACTCGTGGGGAATCATGTGTTGAGGAAGCTAGTGGATTCCCTTCCCAACTCGCTCTTCTGCGCCCATCAAACATTTTCCAGTTCTGTGGATTGCACGTGCCATGTGCACGAGCTAGTGTCTGCCCAGAATGTTCTCCCCCGGGGCCCCAGTTCAGCACCCCTTCCTCCACGTATCCTCCCTGACCATGCTTCCCATGAGCAGAGATCAACGGCATGGACGTCAGCTGAATTGGTGGGAGCAGAGTTTACACAGAAACCACTGCCAGTAGGGGAAGGAGATGAGTCCCCTCCCACTTGGGCGGAGGTGACCAGGGAATGGCAGGAGCTTAAGCAGAGACAGGGAAGTAAAACTTTATAGGAAGGGGGAAGGCGGGTCGGTCCATGGGAACCCCATCTGGGTTTGCTCCCTGATGCTTCTGGAAGTCAGGCTGCTACCCTCCCCCAGAGGCTGGGAGTTGAGCGGGGGTGGCTGGCTATCACCAGGTGTTGGCTAGAACAGACGGTAAATTCTCTTGGCAGCCTTGAGTCTTTCCAGACAGCTCTTTAAGGGGACTGGAGTCATCCCGGGTATGTGGCCTTGAGCTCTCAGGAATTATGTTAGTGCTTGTTCTAGTCCAAGGCCGAGGTGGAGGCCTTGGCGAGAGGAAGGCTCAGAGTTCATCCAGAAGACGTGCTTGTCACCAGCCCACCGGGGCTAAGCGCCTCCCCTCACATCCCAGCCCTGTGCTCTGGCCCGGTGTCGCTCTGAGCATCCATGCCAAGCCGGCCCATCGGCAGGGCAGCTGTCCACTTGACCCTGAGCTCCAGGGAGCAGGCCTGGGGTCCTGTTCCCTGTTCAGTTTCCCACTGCCTGGCCCATGGAACAGGTGTAATCCTTTCTTGTCGAATGCACGATCAAGGGCATACACGCAGTAAATAGATGTACCCCCACATTGCCGCAGGAACCCTCCATCCCCGCGACCCGACACTTGGCGGGCTACACACTTTCCGTGGCTCCCATTCGGGTCCCACTCTGCAACAGCGATTCTACGTGGAATCGCCCTTGCCTGGGAGAATCTAGGCCAAGTGTGTGTTCTGGGAGAATTACAGCTTTGTTTTTTTCATTTTTAGCTGAGATGTAAACATTATGGTCACACTGTCGGATCAAATCCAAGAGGCCCAAGCTCAAGGAGGAGAGCGGGACTTCGCCGGGGCGAAGACTACAAACAGGTAGGGATCACGTTTGTGCGCCGTAGGAAGGGGACTTCTTCCTGAGAATCCCAATTCTCAGGAGCCAGGGCTGAGGGGCTCCCAAGGCTGCAAACACTTGAGCAACCAGGACAGCACAGGGCCTGTTGTGCCAAAGACCTGGGCGCAGTCGCATGTCCGCTGTTCGTGGGAAAGGTGCCCCGCCCTTAGCCTCCAAGCCCTTTGCTGCTGGAATAAAGGGGGGCTGCAAACGGGAGTCAGGAAGTTGCAGGGTTGCATAAAGCAGCCAGCGGGGTGACTCTGCACTCCCCTCTCCCGCCCTCCTCCTGCTCCTTCATCTCTGGACAGATGCGTAGACCCAGCTCCCAGGGTGTCTGGGAGCTCATCATTTCCTTTCAGGACAGGGCAGGAAGGAAAAGAGGGGAGGAGAAGGAGCAGGGAGTGAACAGAATAATACAACAGGAGGAGATGGAAGGGGGGATGGAGTACTGTGTCTTCCCCAGTTTCAAAATAGCAGGTGCTTATAAAAAAAAAAAAACCTTAAAGTAAGTCACGCATAATCCTTCTTACACTTTTCTGTAGTTGCTTCTTCCCTTCCTAGTCACATATAAGGGCTTTTAGACGGGTTTTTATTTTGCATGGAGCTCCTCAGTCCATCTGCAATTTTTTTTTTAAGATTTTATTTATTTATTTAACACAGATAGAGACAGCCAGCGAGAGAGGGAACACAAGCAGGGGGAGTGGGAGAGGAAGAAGCAGGCTCACAGTAGAGGAGCCTGATGCGGGGCTCGATCCCACAACGCTGGGACCACGCCCTGAGCCAAAGGCAGACGCTTTGCTTTACCGCTGTGCCACCCAGGCGCCCCCATCTGCAATTATGTTTTATACACGATGGGATGGAGCTCTGAATTTGTTTTCTACCAAATCACCAATGCTCAGAACTCTTTGAATGGGATCCCGTTTCTTTCGTACCTTTTCTTTCCCTAAAATACCCATACCCCCTTGCTATTTTCGGATGTATCTAGTCTGCCTTGTTGCCTGGCAGTGACGAGCAGAACTCTGGAATCAGACGAGCCGAGGTGGGAAGCCCGCCCAGGCACTAGCTCTGTGGCCCTTGGGCATGGCCTGTGAGATCTCTGAGCTTCTGGTTCAACATCTGTCAGGTGGGGCTGATAGTAACACTTCACAGGGTTACCAAGGAGTAAGCACATTGCACAATTCCTAGTACATGCTGAGAGTTGAGTAAGTACTAATTCACCAATGTTATTATCCCATTGCTCTGCTCTAATCATTCATTCGTTCAAAAAATATGTTTGCATACCCACAGCGTACCAGAAACTGTGCTCGGCCCTGGTGTCACAGGAGAGAACAGGAAAGTGTTTCTTGCCCCCAGCTTGGTGTCTGTTATCTTGATGTTATTTTAGACACACACACACTCTAGTCCTTGGTAACTCTGCTTCCCACTGGAACTTGGCCGTGGTGCTTGCTAGGATGTCCCGGCTATTCCAAAAAGCATTAGGAGTCTTGTTGCCGATCTTCTGGGAAAAGCAGAAGTAAGGGTCACGGGCAGCAACAATGTTTCCAGAATCCTATTTCTTTTGTCCTTAGCCATTGGTCCCACGGTAGAGATTTCTGGCACGGCAGCACTAAAGTAACCTCCTCCCCGTTTACCAGCACCCCACCCCCAACACACACAAAACACCTGCTCTCAAAAGATCCCACTTCCGGGTACTTACGCCACTAGCAATGGGGCAAAACAGTCATGATTCTCACACCCCCAGCCTCAAAGGAGCTCCAGCCTGGATGAATCCCTCCTGCCTACAACTCTTATCTCTGGGTCCCCGGGAAGATGACTTGATGGTATTTCATCCCAGCAGGTACTCCCACATGCACGCAAACAGCATGGGTTCTCTTCTTCCTTTGGGAGAAAAGACACGAGTCTTGTCTCTTTGAGTTGCTGCTTTCCCACGAAGTGGAGGCCCAGCATTAGTCTCCAGCCCATACCTGTCATAAAGTGATGCTTCCTATCAGTGCCTACAGGATTCTCTGAAGCTCAGGGCCAGGCCTCCTCTCCCCACGATGCTCTGGTTGGTAAATGGAAATGGCTGGAAACGCAGTGCGATTATCCAAAAGGAAACCCCCACCATTCTGATTTATATTCACCAAAAAGCCAAATGGAAGGAAGCCCAGACCTGCGTCGGAGGGAATGAGCCCAGAATGCTAATTGGGGCCGTCGAGACACGTATTGACCAGGCCCAGGTCCAGCTGTGGTCATGGGCCCCCCACATTGACAGAGCCCCCAAGAATTTGATCCCGTCGCAAATTTCTGCTCTGCTCCACACTTCTTAGAGAAATAAACCATCAAAAAGAACGAATGGAGTGCCTTCTGTTTTCCCATTAGAGCTCTCTGCACACTGCTCATGTAGAAAATCATAATCTTCATGTGATGCGCATCAGCCCCGAAGGCTGGGAGGATTGACGTCTGAGGCTGAGTGTGAGATGCTCTGACTTGGGCTTGGGACCAAACGCATCAGGAAGGAACAGAGAGGGGAAAAGTGTGCTCCTCGGCCCCCACCCTCACACACCTGACCTGCCTTCTCGTTTATTCCTTTTAAGAACCCTAGGGGGCCTGAGAAGTAGTAGGGATTCAATACATGTCGAAGACGACGACAATCATAACGATGATGATGATGATGAAGAAGAAGGAGAAGGAGAAGATGATGGTGGTGATGATGATGAAAATGATGATGGTGATGATGATGATGAAGATGATGGTGGTGGTGGTGGTGATGAAGATAATGATGGTGATGATGAAGATGAAGATGGTGTTGATGAAAATGATGATGATAATGGTGATGATGAAGATGATGATGAAGATGGTGATGATGAAGATGATGATGGTGGTGATGAAGATGGTGATGATGATGGTGGTGGTGATGATGAAGATGATGATGGTGATGATGAAGATGATGGTGATGATGAAGATGATGGTAGTGATGATGAAGATGATGATGGTGATGATGAAGATGGTAGTGATGATGAAGATGATGATGGTGATGATGATGGTGGTGATGATGATGAAGATGAATGGGATCATGATGGTGCTGGCGATGAGGAGGAGGGGGCATCATTAAGCTGCTCCCCTGAGGACAGGGACAGTGTCTTACTAACAAGCACAGGACCTTCTCAGTCTTGCCACATCCTTCCCAATGCCTGGGACAGTACCTCGCAGGAGCAGGTGCCATGTAAATATTTGTCAAATCACTGGACAAATGAGTTGAAGCCTTTCTCTCTCCCTCTCCAGCGCCCAGCCTCCAGGAGGTGCTCAACGCATATCACATGACTTATTCGATAGATTCATGAATGACCAACCTCGTGTGTGTTGAGCTCCCAGATACTCCTTACGCCTCCAGTCCCTGGTCCTGGTCACTACTTGCCAAGGAGGGTGCAGACCTCTGTCCCCCGACAAGGCATTTGGAATGAATAACAGCCCAGGTTGATGGGGATTTCCAAAGACCCAGCCACGGAGCGCACCCCTAACTTTCATGAGAAGCACCCTTGAGCCTGGTTGGAGTCCCTCTGGGAGGGGCCAAAGCTAATTTGGTGCCCTTCGGCCTTCTACAGCGCTTCCAATAGGAATGAAAGCAACTTCGATTTCCCCCTCGGGCCTATAAATAATTCAGCCCCATTTGTGTGTCACTGAATCTCTTTCAGCAGGAATCAGGCAAAGGTCAGGGTCAAATAAGTGTCTCTCCAATGTTTGTGCATAGTGTCAAGGAGTATTTTTAGGGCAAATGGTGTTCAGAGGAGAGATGAAGAGAAACAGTGAGGTCCTTGTGTTCAAGCATAGATATTCCCGAATGGATTAGCGTGGGACCCCCCAGCACCCCCAGAGTCAGCGGGCTCCTACCTGCATTGCTGACCTGGAGAGGGGTTAATGAGGACCGCGTTGCACTTAAAACGGAATGGAGCAGCTTAGGATTTTCACCGCCCAGAAGGGGTGCCTGAAGAGTTTACATCCTCGTTCAGAAGCCTCCAGATTCTAGCGGGACTTTAAAAAAAAAAAAAAAAAAAAAAAAAAGCTTCTTCCTGCATAAGAATTAAATGCAGCAGTTGCCTATGGACAGAGGGCAGGAGATAAGATTATGGGCTTTGAAGCTGCCTGTCGTGTGATCCTGGGCAAAGGACTTGAACCCCCTGAGCCTCAGTTTCTTCACCTATAAATTGGGGATAGTTTCAGAACCTGCATCATATGGTTATTAGGGGTCAGACCGACAAGGGGAGTACGAAGCTTGGCGCAAAGTAAGTGCTCTCTGAAGTTAGTCTCTTAAATATGTTCTAGGCTGTGATTCCCGATGGCCGGCCTTCCACAGGTACGTGATGTGGTTTCGATCTGTCAGGAATGCCTCAAGGATTCTGGTTTGTGGATGTCAGCCTTTCTTGTTTCCTGGTCTGTTGCTTTACGTCCTGTCACTGTTTCGCCTGTCCCTGACCCTCTCTTGTCCTTTCGTGGAACTTCACGGAAGAGCAGGAATGGCTGGGTGTGCTCATTCCTACCTTGGTGCTGTCCCCTGAAATGCATGAGCCAGGGAACAAGTCCCCCACAAGGGCTGCTCACCTTAGGATAAATAAATCCCACACCTAAAAAGAACACCAAGAACAGAGAACACCGTCTTGCTCGTGAGGACCTTGAGGCTTCAGAGAAAGGATGTGAATGCCTTGAGAAAATGCAGCTAGAGCAGAGGTCCTTAACCTGGGGTCCACAGACCCTCAAGGTGTCCTGGGTCTAATTTTGGGAGTCCATGGACTTGAATGGGAACAAATCAGAAAAAGATTTTCAATGACCTCTACCTGGACGTTTTGATTTCCTTCAACTGAACATAGACAGCCAGGCATGGTAGGACTTACTTTATCGTGACTTTGTTCCCAAGGGAAAGCAGAGATATCTTCCTGTCACATCACAATAGTTGTAGACATCGTTAAATATTGTTTATCCTCAGGACAGCTCTGAAGTCTTGGTAGTTACGAGGTCTGCCAATAGATCTAGTCATTCAATGTACTAACAACGATGTATGTATATTAATTCTATCACAAATACGTATTTTTAAATATCTTGGCAGCAATAAAATTGGTTCCTTATGTAATTCTGATTCTTTTATGCATTAAAAAAAAAAAACTTTTTTGAGAAGAGATCTGTCTTCACCCACCTTAACCTTTGAACCATGCTTTCAAAAAAGTTAAGAAAGCTAGCGAAAGGCCAAGCTGCCATCCAAATGTATCTGCCAGGAACTTTGAGCAGGGGGACCCTTCCTGGGGCCCACTCAGTCTCCACGCTGATCCTGTCTTGTTCATACTCCACTTACAATCTCCCACCCTTCCTCCATGTTATCCAGGCCAATTAAGAGAAAGAGGAGGAGGAGAAGGAGAAAAAAAAGCAACAAGAACCCCAACAGTACGCCTTGCAGCTGACCTAGTTCTTCCATATGACTGAGTTCACATCCGCCCCGTCTAGTAGGTATAGAGGACTAGAGAGGCCAAGGGTTTAGGTCCCAGCCACACAGCTAGCGACGAGTAGGTCCACAGCTCCACGTTGCCCCATGCCCCCTTGCCTCTGACAGCCATCCCATCCTCACCAGCATCCCCCCATCTCTCTGCTTAGCAACCACCCTCCCAACACATCATGACACCCAAATTGTCTTATCTCATCTTTATCCAAGGTAGTTTATTCTGTGCAGTTTTCATTATTCCAAAATGAGACAGAAGTTTTATGGGGAAGTCTTAGTGTCCAGAGGACCATGTCCGTGGCACTTGGGCAGCAGCCCCCTTGGCTGGTTGGGAGCGTATCAGTTAGGACAGACTAGGTACGCTGCAGAAACAAATGACCCCAAAAGCTCAGTGACTTGACAGCAAAAATATTTCTCTTTCACTCATGTTATGTGTCCATCAGAGCCAGCCAGGGCTGTGTTCTGTGTCTTCCCTCTAGGACCTGTGCTCCTGGAACAGACACAATCTGGGGCTTGACAGAAGGGAATAAAGAACATGGCTCTTAAAGTCAAAAGCATGATATCATTGACAGGGGGAAGCATTGGTCTCCTTCAGGGAGAGGGAGCATAGATTCCAGTGAATAATGCAACTAGTTTAGGGGGAAAGCCTACAGAAAAGTGCTCCCTTTTGACTACAATCTAAATGGCTGCAGGTTTGACCTCTAGTGACCAATCACATATTTACAAGACTGACCCTTGCTTCCTCTGATCTGCGTGCATCACGGTCCTAACAACCGCGATGATGACAAATTGCCTTTTAAGATTATTGAAACGGTGCCACTTCCGGAGAGTGTGTTTAGAGGAGAAAGCACCCTCCTCTGTTTCCTTCTCCCCGCGGTTCTGACGGTGCCTCCGAGACTCTGATACTCCTTGGGCACAGTCCCTATTGTCCCGACCACAGACAGGACACACAGTGGGTGTGAACACAGACCGAGCCACTCGCTCCAAAATGCTGCCAATTTATGAAGATTGCATCTACTCCATCTCTACAGACAGCAGCAACACCAGCCTGCATAAACTCTACCTAAACCCTGTTCTCTAATGAAGGGACTGCTCTGGGCTGGTCTTTGCTCCCCTCTGAATTTAAATGCCACATGGAGAGAGAATGCCAATGCAGCAAGACGGATTAGCAAAAGGAGCTAAGGAGCTGTGGCCACAATGGTTTTCTTCTTTCCTGCTGATTAATGAGAAGGTGGCCAGGCCTGCTTCCGTCCCAGACAGGTCATGGTGGAGAAATGTTAGTGATGTCATCAGGTGATGGATTTTCTCATACCGTCACTCACTGAACCGTGCCACAGCTATCAAGCCTTGTGCAAGGTGGATGGAAGAACAGAGAGCTTGGCTGCAGGGACGATCCCCTGATAATGAACTTGCTGGGATGACATAATGTCATGGGATGGTGGGGGAGCATGATGGCCTAGTGCAGAAGTCAGAGATGATTGAAGTAAGTGTCTGCGTATCCCATTCGTAGTTTCGTTTGTTTGGCTCGTTTTCCCCACCAATTTATGATGAAAATTGTCAAGGGCACAGCAATGTTGATTCATTAACATTTTACTAAACTTGATCTGCTACTGATTGATCCTTTCCTCCATTCATCTATCCATCCCTGAATCCCTCTAACTCTTAGTTCATTTCAAAGTTGCGGACATCGGTATACTTCTTCCTAAATACTTCGGTATGATTGTCATTAAGTAGAGTTCAGTATTTGTTTCTAGGTTTTTTTGGGTGCAATTTACGTACATTGAAATATGCACATTTCAGCCATACATTCCACAGGCTTTGACAAAAGCATGGATCAGCATGATCCAAACCCCTATGAAGATATGGAAGATCCAAAAGGGTCCTCTCTCTCTTCCCAATCAGTCCTTGCTCTCGTCACTGCTGAGTTTTGCTTGTTCCAGAATTTCAAATAAGTGGATGTACTCCACATGTCCTTTTCTGTGTCAGCCTTCTGCTCAGCACTGTTTCCGAGAATCACTAGTTTTCTGCATGTACCAGTAATTCGTTCCCTTCCGTTGCTGAGTCACGTTCGATTGAATAAATGTTTGTTTAATGTACTTTCTACAAGGAAACTTTTAGAGTTAAGTTTTAAAGAACATACATTGATTGTTTTTATAATTCATTGACATCTAAAATTGGGAGCTTTCACATAAAAATCTAGATTTCTGGGACACCTGGGTGGCTCAGTCGGTTAAGGGTCGGACTCTTGGTTTCAGCTCGGGGCATGGGATCGAGCTCAGTGGAGAGCCTGCTTCTCTCTCTCCTCCCCACTTGTGTTCTCTCTCGCTATCTCTGTCTCTCTCTCTCTCTCAAATAAATAAAATCTCTTTTTTAAAAAGAGATCATGGAATGAATTTATGAAGGAGGGAGTAAGTAAATGAAGTGTGATCTCATTGGCTATGTTGTGCCAGAGATCCCACATTCCAGAAAGGATAGGACCCTGGCTTTGGAATCAGTTACACCTGGGTCCAAATCCCGTCTCCATTTTGTATTGTCGTGGATGCCCCCCTTCCTTCACTTCCCTCTTCTGTACTATGCGGATAAAAAATGCGAACTTACCAGTTGCCGGAGGGATCGATGAAATAACATATTTAGCCTGCCAAGCATCACCAGGATGGTAGTTCATAATCATCAATGCCATCATCATTATTATTAGCTGGTTCTCTACAAGAGAGGAGGTCAACCCATTTTTCATCCCATCTTTCCAGTGCAGCAATTTGGAACCTCTGAATTCTGAGAGACTCTGGTTGTGCCTAATGAAGGGAATGGATTTCTTGATGCACATACCCTCCTTTCTCGCCTGAGTTGGGTCCCAAATAGAAGCCATCACAAAACCAGAATCCAGGCAAATACGCAGGAACTTCGTTTCTCACGTTTTAGAGGACTCGAGACAAAAAGACTAAAGAACCGCAGAGACCGAGGATGGAGAATTTCAGATGAAAAACGCCAGCAACAGACCCCAATGCATACGTGGTGTTAATATGTGATAACGTCGCACTCGAATCAGTGGGAGAAAGACAGATTAATCCATAAAGTTAACAACTGGGAAAGCATCTGGAGAGATAGGAAGGGGGGTCCTCATTTCACACCTTGTGCTAAACCAAATCCCAGATGGAGAGCCAGGATTTAAACATAGGATAAAGGAACCATTAAAATACTAAAAGAAAACATGAAGGGCTTTTTTTTTTTAAATAAAATCTTGATGGAAAGAAAACATGAAGCACTACTACAATTCCGAATCCATATATAAAAGAAAGGTACATTTGAACAAGTAGATAAGCAATTTCTGCCTTTAAAAACCACCAAGTTTAAAAAGATTTACAACACAGTGGGGAAAATATTTATGCAAACCAGAAGGAAAGGCCATTTCCTAAATAGAAAGGAATCCTGTACCTCCATTCAAAAAAGGCCAACGGCTCAATAGAAAAATGGACCAAGTATCCTCATTTAAAAATAAAGTAAGAATAGCTCTTTAACATCTGAAAGTACGCTCACCCACATGAGTTAGAAACTACATGTAAATTAAAGCTAGAATCACATGTCTTGAACTTCTAATGGGCAAAAATCAAAATGTTTGACAACAAAATGTCACCGAGCTTGTGGGGACACAGCCACCCCCCATCGGTGCTGTTGGGGAGATAAACTGATGAAGCTCTATGAAGAGTGATTGGCCATCGACTTTCTAAATTTGATACATGTATATATTGTGAAATGATCACTGCAATAAGGTTAGTTAACCCATCCATGAACCCAGGGATAAAATGCAATATTTCCCCCACCACTACCCCTGGCAACCACCAATTTACTCTGTTTCTGCAAGTTTGGCCTTTTTTTTTTTTTTTTTTTTTTTTAGATTCCCCGTGTAAGTGAGATCAGATAGTCCTTGTCTTTGTCTGATGTTCGCTTAGCCTCATACCCTCAAGGTCCGTCCATGGTGTCACAAATGGCAGGAATTCCTTCTTTTTATGGCTGAATATTATTCCATTGTGTGTGCGTGTGTCTGTGTGTGTGTGTGTGTGTGTATCACATTTTCTTTATCCATTCATCTTCTGATGGACAACTGAGATTGTCTCCATGTCTGGACTCTTGTGAATAATGCTGCCAGGGACATGAGGCCGCAGATATCTCTTCAATATAGTGATTCCGTTTCCTTTACATAAATGCCTAGAAGTGGGATTGCTGTATCCTATGGTTGTTTTATTTTTAATTTCTTGAGGAGCCTCCATACTGTTTTCCATGGTAGCTGCACCAATTTACATTCCCACCAACAGTGGCCCAAAACTTTTTAAAATGCACATACTATGTGACCCAGAAATTCCACTGGGAAAAGTTATCCTACAATCACACTTGGACTCGTGGGAGATGCTGTGAATACAAAGGTTATTTGCAGTATTGCTTGCAAGAGCGAAACAGTGAGGATAACCTAAAAACTATAAATACATTCTTGGTAAGATGGATTATGGTACATCCTGAAAATGGGCTACTGCTTTGGAGCAATATAGAACAGTCCCCAAGACATATTGTTAAAAGTGACCAGGAAGGGTGGGGGCAGGCACAGAACGGTGACTAGAGTAAAGCGACCGTTGGGTGCAGGGGGTGGAGGGAGAGGAGCAGATAAAGCACAAATGCATAGGCTGTATCTGGAAGGACATACAAGAAACCAGTATCAGTAGTTGACTCTGGACAGGGACGATGCCTTGGCTAAGGCTGTATTCCCTTTCAATTTTATGCCATGTACATGCATTACCTATTCTTTTTTTCTTAATTTAAAAGATAGTACCATTGCTATCTCTGGGCCATTTAAACAGGGATGACTATTTTCACAGACTATCACAAAGAATACTCAAGCATTGTTAGAATGGTCCAAATATATTCTCCTATAACCCGGGAATTCTAGGAATTTCCTGAAATACATCAGCACCAGCTCATTTCATCGCACTCAAGATGCAGAAAGAATTTCTATTAGATGTGTAGAAGCCTAGCGTGCTTTTGACCTCCAAGTCTCCAGATCCAGTAGCATAGAGCAGAAGGGACTAGCTTGGGGTCTCCCAGTCTCCTGCCATGGCCTTCAGAACAGACAGGACCTCATTCCACCCAGAGCTCGATGGCCACCCAACTCCCAGGGCCCATCACACACACAGGCATGGGGAACAGAATGTGGTTCTTAACATAAATGGAATTTGGAGCTATTTCCAAAGCTAGAACGCATTCAGACCGTAATGTGAAGGCATTTTTAGCTTCCAAATGGTAACTGACATTTGAGGGTTTACAATCTGCCAAGCTTCGACATGAAGTCTCTCTTCTAATTTTTACCATGATGATGCCTCTCATCATTTCCCTTTACAGGTGAAGCAATGGGTGCTCAGGGATGTTCATCCGAGGTTACAAGGTGAGACTCAAACTCAGGCAGTCTGACTCCAGAAAGCCTTCCCTCTGTCTACCCTCCGCTGCTTTTAAAATCACCAAGCCCTGCCTCCCACCTGCCCGCAGCCACCATTTTGGACAGCAGAGCTCCAGGTGATTACACAGTAGGCGGCCGCGAGGAAGGTCTCCATCATGTGAAACAAATCGTCTGCTCCTCCCATGTCTCCAAGCAGCGAGGTCAGGGTCAGCCCTGAAACCCGTGAGGGAAAACCTGGTGGTCAGGAGCTGGCTTTCTGTGACAACCACTTCCCAACCATGTAACCAGAGCTCTCCGGAGAAATGGAACCAACAGGAGAGAGAGGGAGGGGGGTTTATAATAAGGGATTGGCTCATACAGTTAAGGAGGCCGAGAGGTCCCATGATCTGCTGTCTACAAGCTGGAGACCCAGAGAGGCAAGAGGTATTGTTCCAGCTCAAACCAAGGCCTGAGAAACCGAGGAGCCGATGGTGCATAATCCCAGCCCAAGTCCAAAGGCCCGAGAACCAGGCTTGCCCGTGTCTGAAGGCAGGAGAAGATGGACATCTGAGCTCCAGCAGAGAGAGCAAATCTGCCCTTCCTCCACCTTTTCGTTCTATTTGGGCCCTCAACAGATTGGACGATGCCCACCCACACGGCTGAGGGCAATCTTCTTTACTCAGTCAACTGATTCAAATGCTACGCTCTTCCAGAAACACCCTCACAAGCACACCCAGAAGTCAGGTTTTACCAGCTATGTGGGCATCCCTGAGCTCAGTCAGGTTGACACACAAAATTAACCTCCACTTGGAACAGGTGACTTAGCCACCTTGGAATGAGATGGTCGGAGGGAAGGGCCTGGTGCACAGTAGGTCGTCAATCCAGGTTAACCACTATTAGGAACGTTATTGTTTTCTTGTATGACGTTTTTGTCTGGCACAACTCAACAGTGAGCTCCTGAACTGAGTTCCTCTCGGTTGCTCTCCCCTTCTTCTCTTCATCACCTAGCACATAGTAGGTCCTCACACAGGACTGCCTGGCACACAGTAGGTCCTCAGTATGACTGTTTGAATTGAACTGAATCCATTTTAGCCTGAATATCTTTAAGTGGTTGGAGTTGCCCGTGTGATCTTAGTAATTTAACTCTGCAGAGGGTGAGGGCGCTGCTGGAAGGGACACCTCCCTGTGGCTGAAAGCGGCTGGCCGCCCAGGGCTGGGGGTCAGACGGTTCCTGGTGCCCAGAACTCCTCTCCTCCTACACCACCCCACACGCCAAAAGTTTCCTCTCCTATGAGCCTGTGCCTCTAACATCTTTACAACAGCACCAATTCTTAAGGCTTTTACTCCACAATCAGCAGAGAAGATTTAAAATAGCACGAGAGAAGACGTGTGTTGACTCCAGTTCACACTACGCAGGGAAGCACAGAGACGGCGGGAACCTCTGACACCGTTCAGTAATTCCGAACCTTGCTGCAGGTTAGGATCTCCAGAAGAACTTCTAAAATTTTCTAACGGAATCAGAATCTCTGGGATGGGGCCTGCTGTTGGTATTTTTAAGGCTCCCTGGTGACCCAAATGTACAGCCAAGGAAGGAGCGTCAAGGGGTTAGCCAGTCACATCCTTCTTCTTTTTAAGGGAAAATGCGCCTAACATAACATTGACCATGAACCATTTTGACGTGAGCCATTCGACGGTGGTCAGTATATCCACAATACCTTGCAGCCACCACCTCTCCCTAGTTCCAAGCCATGTTCAGTGCCCCCGAAAAGAAACCCCATACCCATTCAGCAGGCACCCCCACTTCCCTTTTGCCCCAACCCCTGGGAATCACTAATCTACATTCTGTCTCCACGGATTTACCTGCTCCGGAAATGTCACTGAAACGACATCACACAGCCTGTGACCTTTCCTGTCTGGCGTCTTCACGCAGTATCGTGTCTTCAAGGTTCATGTACGTTGCAGCCTGTGTCGGGACTTCGTTCCTTCTCATGGGTGAACATCCGAAGGAGAAATCTACCACATGCTATGGATCCCCTCAACTGTCAGTGGACCTTTGGGTTGGTTTTCATTACCTCCTTTGAAAGCTGAGGAAGTGAGGTCCAGTGAGCCAGGGGGCTTCAAGAGTCACACAGCTCTGGGAGGCAGACCAAGGCTCGGATCCTTGTCTCTTGATTCACACGCAGGGTCGCTTCTGACTCCGCTGCTCCTCCCTGGTGAGTGCATCAAACCCCGCCCTCCCATGAGGGTGTCAGCGCTCCACGAGTGTGTCTGCTCCCTGACAAGTGTGTCAGCAACCTGGTGAGGGTGCCAGCCCCCTGGTGAGTTGAAAGGGGCATCTGAGGGCCAGCTGTGTTTGCACTGAGAGGCAGTCCACCTCCTCACCTTCCCCGAGGGGAGGAGCGGGAGAGAGGATGGGGGTGGAGAATGAGAAGCACACCTGGGCCACATTCTGACCCCTTGTTCATCAGCTCCCTGCCCTGGGCCAGCCCACAGGGCCCCTCCAAATCTCAGGCTGGAGCCCCCAGGAGCAATCAAGATAAGACTTTCAGGAAGTGACCCCAGGAGCCCAAGGGAGGGTGTGGGGAAGACAGGCAGGGAAGGAAAGGAGCCGAGACTAGGGCACCCAGTCCGGTACCCAGCAGGCAGCTCTGAGAGATGGTGTAGATGATGCCGCCGAGTTGCCCACCGGAAGGGAAAAGACGCTGGGGTGTTCATCCTCCAATCCCACATCCGTCATGGCTTCTGGGGCTTTAACTCCATGACGCTTGTGGGCCGAGAGACAGCCCTCACGCAGAGAGTGACAGATGCCAAGGTGGGGACAGGCACAGTGACAAGGGGAGGTGATGGGCCTGAGACAATGTGCTCTCATCTCTGTTTCCTTCTCTGTGAGAGGGGTCTGCAAGTGAGGTCGCATGTGAAGCATAGAGGCAAGCCCACAGCAGCATTCAACTCTTGTTCTCCCCACCTTCACCCCCATTTGCTCAACACACATTTATTGAGCACCTACTATGTGCCAGGCATCTTACTGAGGGCTGTGGGTGCAGAGAGAGACGAGAGGTTGTCCTAGTCACCTCGGGCTACGGTAACAAAACACCACAGATGGGGTGGGAGGAGGGGAGCTTAAACAACAAACATGGATTTCTCACAGATCTGGAGGCTGGAAGTCCAAGGTCAGGGTGCCGGCAGATCCCGTCTCTGGTGAGGGGCTCCTCCTGGTTTGCAGACGGCCGCCTTCTCGCTGTGCTGACATGGAGGAGAAAGAGAAAGGGTGAGTTCTCTTCCCCAGCACGGGGGCTCCACCTTCATGACGTAAGCACCTCCCAATACTGTCACATTAGGGCTTCAACATATGAGTTTTTATTTGGGGGGGGGGGTAACCAAAATTCAGTCCATAGCAGAGGGAATCCCTGCCTTTGGCAAACTCACATCTACTGTGGATGAACGAGACCTCCCGTCCCTTCTGATGCAGAAGGACAAAAACAGGCCCAAAGTTCAGCTGTCACTCAGGGGGAGATAGACTCCGTGTCACGGTGGAAAGCCCCAGCTGCCGCTTGAATTCCAAACTCCTGTCCACATTCTGACACAGCTTCCTTCTCTCCTCCTCTCGGAGCCAGGCACTAAGAGGAACTGGCTGCTTCGGGCCCCAGTTCTGTTGGCGGGCCGCACAGATCACTGCCAACCTCAGCCCGGTGATGGGCACGGCCCCCCTCACTCTCCCTGCAAAGCCTCCGAGCACTCATTCAGGGCAGATGCGAACTGGTCAGCCTTCAGCCATTTTCAAATCTCGGAAACCTCCAAAAATAGCTGACTCTAATGCATATTTCAGGTTAGACTTGTTTATTTTCCCTCTCTCTGAGCCAGCGAGCTAATTTCCCCAGAGGGAGAAGGCAAGCAAAGACTGCTGCCAGAGAACAGAAAAATCGGCTTTAGCTTCTACCTTGATTGCCCGTGGGGAGATGCCTCTCGGGCCCCATGTCTCAGTGCTCTCACAGAGGCCCGGAGACCACGGCTTTTCTTTTCCGTGGGTAAGACATTTGAATGAACCCAGCCCCAAAGCCCAGCAATTGCCCAACTGTGGACACAGACTTCCAGGCCTCTCAGCTTGCAAGGGGAGAAGCAGGGGCCCACAGCTGGATGCCAGCCTTGATCTTTTCTCAGTAGCCAGGCTGGAGGAAGACAAAACAAAACAAAAACAGAACCACTGTGGTTTAAATTCCAAAGTAAGGAAGGACCCTGGTAGACCTAGTGTCTACACAGCTAGGGCCAAGGATGGAGGGATGATGGGTGGGTCTTGGGTGCAGTATTAGCAGAAAAATGTACTGTTTGGCTGCATTCCTATCACAGAAACTCAACTATATTTAACCAGAATGGAAGGTGGTAAAAACACAGGATAGGAACGCTTGAATTCCCCATCCACTGGCTGCTCGAGAGTCGTGGCTCACCTTGAGGCAGAGAGGGTCGTGGGCCCAGACATCTGCACAGACTTTCCTTCTGCTAGCAGAGCTATTTGGGTAAGAACAGCCCTGCCAATCCCCCCAAGTCCTTCCTGTCTGAGGCCTTTGATGGCTCTAACAGAAACCTCATTCTTCTTCGGTCTGTAAGGGTTGCATGATTCCAGAACCTCAAAAATGAGATGCAGAACTTGAACTCCAGAAGGAACAAGATGGTGGGAAAGCCATTGGGCAGTGACCCTCGCTTGGGAGCTTCATGGAGATCTGGGTAGGAGGCAGTCCCAGTGTCCCTCTCCCAACCGCAGAAAATCAAGGAGCTAAAATTCAACACCAGGACTTTCCTAAACAAGGGTGTCTGATGATCCAGAAAGCCTGCCGAATCATGGCTTCTGAGATGAGCTTAAACCACCTCACTGCTGTTACCCACAGCCTCCGGAGTCCATGGGGGGTGATAAAATGACCAAAGCCACCAAGATCAGAAGCTCTTTTTCTTTTCTCTAGAGACATTCTGGAAGGCATGACCTCTGAGAAGAAGGGATCCAGGACCTCAAGAGTAGGAGCAAAAGAGGAGGCTAAAACCAGGGCGGTCTGGCCCTAGTAAGTCCGATTTTTCCGTTTGTGAATTCAGGTTGTTGCCTACATCCTAGGGGCACCGAGCTGGTTCCATCCACACCTGTCGATTCCACATGGAGGGTATTCATATACTGCTTTCGGCAAAATCTTGTCCATTAAGTAGGTTTTTTGTTTTTGGTCTCAGTGTACCCATGAAGAAAATTAGACTCAGAAAGTTCAAGTGACAGCAGCGCCCGGGTGGCTCTCTTGAGCCTCCAACTCTTGATTTCGGCCCCAGTCATGATCTCAGGGTCATGGGATCGAGCCCCATGTCAGGCTCATTGCTCGGGGACGTGGGGGGGGGGTCTGCTTGTCCCTCTCCCTTTGCCCCTCCCCCCGCTCACACAGGTGTGTACGTACTCTCTCTCTCAAGTCAAAAATGGATCTTTAAAAAAAAAAAAAGGAAAGCAAAAAGAAAAAGAACGCAAGTTCAAGTGACCTGTCCAACGTTACTCAGGCAATAGATGGTGGAATCGGTATTTGAATCCGCATCCAAAGCTGAACGAACTCTTCCCACTGCGTTGCTTTAGAAGAGAGGCAAATTGCAAGGAAAATCATAGCAGCATTCTTGAGGTGGTCCCACAAAGCAGTTTCTTTCACGGTTCTGCTAGTCAGCGCCCGGTGCCAAAAGGAGGCATTTGCTTTTCTCCCTCTTGTCTCTCCTCTGCCTGGAAACCTCATTTGCATGAGGTCTTAAACAATACTTTTGGCTCATCCTCTTAGGAAACAGCAGAGGATGGAGAGACTAGCTCTTTCTGGAGACTGCCAATGTCTAAATCAAAATTTTCCCTCCAGTAACGGGTGGTCAGGATGGACCTTGTCCAATTTTTTTTCACTTCCAGGACGTTTGGTGTGTCTTCCACATGCCCCATTTTTCTAGACAACTTCCTCTTGGAGAAGAGATGGCACATATGCACGTGTACCGTGTCTTCCCCAGCTTTGCCCACGGCAGACATTTCTAATCAATCTTGGCGTTTCGTCCTACTGATCCTAGCCTCAGTCTTTATTTACTGAAGCACCGGCATCTACTGCCAACCAAGGAAACCCACTTCCCCTGCGTCTTCTATGGCGATGCTCCATCTAGCTGAGCTTCCAAACCATCATTTTGCACCAGAAGAACAGGATCTCCCCTCTCCCCCCATTAATCGGCTGAATGCAAGACTCAGCTTAGAAAAGCCACTTCCTATTATAGACTCTCCGAGTGGAGTACGCTGTGAAACCATTTCACCTGGCCATTATTAATTAAATCGGAACAGAAATTGTCCCACGGTGCGTTCCTGATGAGCCTGTTCCATGTGACTTCACCTAAATATTTGACTTCCCTTTGGAAATTCGAGCCAAATTCCAGAACCTCTCAAATGGTAGGGTCAAAACATCTCAAGACCAAGGTCACTTTGCAGTCAAGGGCACCAGTCCTGGGTCAGACTGTGAGTGTGAGGCTGAAGCTCCCCACCACGCGGGTCCACACTGAGCTCCGGTCAAGTGACGTGAGGCAGCACATTCTACACGAGCTCCAAACTCAAGGGCGGAAGGGGCTGCATTATTTATAGTTCCCGTTCAGCATTCCTCACAGGCGGAGTGCGCCATACACTGTGACCTGCGTGGGGGCGCTTTGCCTCCCTCCCCCAGCTGCGGCAAGTGGAGAAAACTAAACTCCAACCATCAGGACTTGTCGCTGATGCTTTAGGTGAGACCAAGAAGCTGGAGTGCCTGGAGGGGCAGGGCCCAGACCCGGAAAAGGTTGTGCTAAGACTCAGCATCATCAAAGCCCGCCCAACACAGGGGGCACTGTGCAGAGGAACACAGGAGAGGAGGGGAGGGAGGAAGGAGGGAGAGAGAGGGAGGGAGGAAGGAGGGAGAGAGGGAGGGAGGAAGGAGGGAGAGAGAGAAAGCAAGTCACTCAATGCACATGGGTTCCTCTTCTATGTGCGTCCTACTCAGTAAATTGTGTGCTGATTTTTCTCTGCCTTGCCCTTCGAGAGTTATAATCAAGCTCTCATTTTGCATATTGCCTGGGTTTAGCCACATATGTTCAAATTAAAGATAAACTCTCTTCAAGGGGAAATCATCCCTTTCAAAAGTGGAAGCCTACTTGAAATGTAAATGTTGCTTCAGTCCTAACCGAAGGAATACTTCTGACTCATGCCGGAATCCAGTCTGTGCCTCCATGCAGCGTGTGTACCACCATTCTCCACGCCTGTACCCCTGGCAGACATCACTAATCAATCGTGACTTTCCTTCGCTCTGACGTGGGGAAGCAGCACAGAGTTGCCCTCTATACGGGGCTCCAGGAAGCCACTGTCAGCCACCCAGCGCTGACATGTGAGGTAAGAGCTGGTTGCCATTCTGCCGTGGAGAACCTATTCATACCAGGCACTCAGCTCAGACTGCCACGGATGACATAAAATCCTGCTTCCTACTCCCACTCTTGTCTATGACAGTCCTTAGCTGTGCCCCAACACCCCATGCCGTACACAGATCGTGTCCATAGAGGGACCCAGATCATTCCTGCTTTTCCCCGGCTTATCCTTCACTCTGTCCAGCCTCATCCTGTTCTATCAACAAGATGGCCCCTGTCCCTAGACTCGGCACTTCCCCATCTTGCTCTGGGCCCTGGGAACCCTGACATTAGCACCCTCCAAAGTATCCTCATCACACCTGTAGCAACTCAAGCCCGGGCTGACGTGCCCTAACCCCCCGGAAAGAAAGATTTCAACAAAGTCAGCCCATTCTAGAAACATGGTAGTGATAATTGAGCTTCTGATCGTCACCAAGCATCTTCACATCCATGATCTCAGGTGATAATCCAAGTAGTCTTAGAGGTGAGTGTAGAGAGACTGAGGTTTGACACCCCACATAAACAGGTCCAAACCATGGCTCGACGCGTTACCAGCTGGAGAGCTTAAGTGCGTCCCTCTGCCCGCCTGAGCCACGTTCTCTCCGTCCGCAGACCCAGCAGCACCTACCTCCCAGGGCTGTTGCCAAGACTAAATGAGATCACGCCCACAGGTTCTTCTGACAGCGTCAGGCAATCAGAGCATGTTGGCCGCAGTGGTTTTTATTAGAAGATGCTGTCTCAGATTGGTTTCTGAGAAGATCCTGAGATAAGGGTTTGAATGCCATGAATCTGTGAGGCGGTCCTAGGAAGCACCCGAGGGAAGTAAGACAGGGAAGGGAAGGGAACCAAGGGTATATTGTGAGTAGGTCACCCTTGTCAGCGACTGGGACTCCATCCCTGAAGAGACTCTGGGAGACGAGGCAGAACACACACCCCGGGGTGTCCCACCCACGCGGCATTTATTCACCGACTCCCATTCCTGTTTGTTGAGGGCTCCTCCTGGGCATGTTCTCTCCCCCACACTCCCGACTTGCCTTGCGGTCGGGCCAGTCATGCTCCTAGGATCCTGGAGGCTGCCTCAGGCCGAGATGCCGTCTCCTCCAGGCAAAAGCTGTTGTCAGGAACTGGAAGTGCCGGGGGACAGACGAGCGGAGGACCAAAGCGGAAAAGAGAGTCCTGGGGGTCAGGTGGCCAATGCAGCTTACACATAGTCTGAGCGGCAGTGCAGCGGGGAAGAAAGAGTCTCATTCCGGGTTCAAATTGCAGCTCTACCACTTGCTTGGGTGTAAAATGGTCATCTCAATACCCGCCTGCTAATGTGCTACGGGAGTTCACTGTAAAGTGTAGGGGAACCACCTCGCAGAGCTTGGATGCTCAAGAAACAGTGGTGGCAGCCAGACTGCTCAGTGACCTGTCCCTTTCCTTCTTCTGCGAGGACAGGTGGGCTCCCTGACAGGCAGTGAAGCTTGCCTTATCCATCCATCCGTCCATCCATCCGTCCATCCCTCCAAGAGCTATGGAATACGCCCTAGAGCCCAGCGTCTCCGCAGGAGATGGGGATACACTGGTGAACAGACGTGACCTTGGCTGTTCTCCTGGACACAGGTAAGCAGTCTAATGAGTGCAAGAGAAGACTGCAGGCTAGAGACGCATTTTCTACAGCACTGCATCTCAGAGTTCAGTGGGCACGTGAGTGACCCAGAGAATATGACTGAAATCCAGATTCTGCTTCAGGGTCTGGGATGGGGTTCAAGAGTCTGCATTTCCAGCAGGCTCTTAACTAATGCTGATGCCACACAGTTGGAGCAAAGAAACTCTAGAGAATTCATTGGGGAAGCAATGGAGGAATGAACTCCTCCTTGGGGGAGGGCATCTGCTTTCTCTTAGGGTTATCTCAACGTTGGGATCCGTCTGGGTGGAGGAGGAAATTATGGAGTCCGTGAACTAGACAGGGTCGTTCAAAATGATTTAATCCAGATGTAGGGGAAGGCGACTCTCTCACCATCCCCAAAAGAAGGCTGTCCAGTGTCTTCATAAGGACGTGAAGGAGGAGAAGGCACCTCACCCTGTCTTGCTGGCGTTTGAATACTTGGATGGCCAAGAAACTCTCCATGGTCCCAGCTCCCCCATGAGCATGAGTGGAGGAAACATTATAAAGCCAACACGCCTCCTGGCAGCCCCGAGTAGTCTCGGGCTTGCCCCGGTGGGACCAGAACCAGAAAGCAAGCTCAGCACAGAGTGACTCACGGTCAAGGCCTTGGTTCCAGAGCACCCGAGCCGGGTAATGCGGTGAGCAGACTTCGCCTCCCAGATTTCTGCTTCAGCCCTACCTTCATGTCCCGAGAAGCCGTTCAGGCTCTCCTCTCTTCTTGAACACATCGTCGAATTTAGCCAAATTGAGCTAGCCGGAAGAGATGCCAATGCAGTTGGGTTTTATCTGAAGTCACCTAAACCCATATAGAGTGACGGGAACAGTGTCTCCCTGAGAGACCCATGTGAGCCACCCCACAGGTTACAGAGGCTCGAGGGTCAATCAGTTTTCACAGTAAACATTTCGGCCCATAAGATTGTGTTGTAATTTGTAGGAGAACAGGGGATGAGATGGAGAATCCTATACTTAGAATAAAAACCCTTTTTTTTTCCTCCAACTGGCTTGAATAGATTTCTACTACTTGCAACTAAGAGATGCTTGATTACAAGACAGGTTTCCAGATGGCCGAGGCCTGCCGATGTTCCCAGCTCAGTGGATATTTGTTGATGACTGAATGAGCAATGCTATAACCCAAAAGAAGGCAATTCCATGGGATTTTGGTCTCCACGAGACACGAAGGGAGCCTTCCCTCGCCCATGATATCTTACTCTGCTGATGCGGCCCGAAGGGAAATGCACACTGAGCACTGGCAGAGGGCGAGGAGAACGGGACGTCTGGACAGATCTCTGAATACGAAGACGTGAGTCTGGCTTCCAGGCCCCGCTCCACGACCAAGTAACGAAATGCCCTTCGAGAAATCCCTCCCCCCTCAGTGTTTCCTCACGTGGATCTCTAGTACAGATGTGTCGGCCGCCTCTCCAGCATCTGTACCCTCTCCCCTCGCCCTGACAGCATCAATGTGCTTTCGGGGAAATTGACTCCACGCCCTGAAACGAGCTGGAGGGAGCCCATCAGCATGTGTCAGTCCCCAGCCACAGTCCCCGGATCCCAGGGTGGGCACGTGACCCCCGCAGGTGCAAGGGAGCTGGGTGCCCAGCCTCTCGCGTGGAATGTGGAAACAATAATGCTCTCTCTGCCCTGGGTTTGCAGATGAGAAAGCGTGAAGCATCCCTTGGTTGTACCCACAGTGCAGTCATGAAAGGAACCAGCTTGAGAATGAATCTGACTTGCAAAATAACCAAAAAAAAAAAAAAGAAAGAAAAAAAATGACAGAGAGATTAAGCCATAGTAATGATCACACTGCACCCAAAAGTGGTATTTCCTTTGGGTATTTCCGTTCTCAGTAAATTCCCTTTATTTTTATGTCCATTGGAGATGAGCTTTCTCTTGCTGGAAAATGAATGCATCCATCCATGGATTCCCCGGTTTTCCAAGTGCCTTTATACGTCACAGCATGGTGGACTGTCTGGACTGAGATCATATCGTTTGTATGAAAGTATCGTGTAGATCCTAAAATTCTGTAGAAAGGGAAGGGAGGGTCGCCCTGAAAACATCCGGGAGGAAAGGAGTTAAGCTTTTTGCCGAGACCCAAAGACAATTTAGTTAAATGTAATGAAAGTAGCAGAATGAGGATTCATTTTGATAACAACTGGCTTTGAGAAGCAAAAGCCAATTATTCAAAGCGTCTGCTTATTTATTTGGAGTTGTTTAAGGGGATCCGTCAGGCTGAGCAGGATTTGCCCTGACCGGACTGCTTCAGAGGGAGCTGAGAAGCAGCACACTCACTCTCGGGAAAATTCCATCTCTGTGCTTGACTCGGAGGAGCCACCGAGAGGCCACTCTCTGGAGAGTCCGCGGTGGAGGGCGCGTCGTTCCTGCCGCTCACGGAAGCTCTGGTCTGCGGATGGTGCAGAAAAGCCAGTGGGAGTGGGCTTGCTGCTGGTCTTCCGGTTGGTGGAAAGGACTCTGGTTCAAGTCCACACTCTGCCACTAAGCCTGCATAACCTTGACCTCTCTGGTCTCAGTTTCTTCACCTGCAGAATGGGAATGCTAGCCTTTGCTCCGTCTAGCCACATCCTGCGATGTGCCAGCCGCAAGTGGGTATAATTCCTTTCTCCTTGCCATTCTATGGGAAAGGAAGGAGAGAGGCAACAGCTTTTAAAAATAAATAAGTGATTCCCAAGGAGAAGTGGAGAAGACAGATATTCTGTGGACTTTACGTTATACCTTGGACCAAAACTTCTGCCACGACCTCTTATCTCATCATATAGGCATTCGATTCATCAGGTACAGATAGAAACAAGACAGAAAAGGTCCCTACCGCACAGATATTGCATTCTAGGGAGGAGAGACAAACAATAAATATATAAGCAAATAAAAAAGATTATTTCATATGTTGCAATTGTCCTTGCTCAAATCTCATCTCTGAAGTGATGAAATGATCATTCATCCGTGTTTGCTGTCTGTTTTCTGTCTCTCCTGAGAGAATGAAATCGCCACGAAGGCGAGAATCATTGTTATGTTCACCAGCGTAGCCCAAGTTCCTAGCGATCACTGGCACATAGTAGGTGCTCAGGAAAGATTCGTTGAATAGACTGACTTAATGCAAAGTGCTGCAGAAAAATAAAGCGGGGTAAGAGGTGGAGAGTGATAGGGTAGAAAGAGGACTGAGATTCTGGTTTAAACAGAAGTCCAGGAAGGCTTCTCGGAGTAGGTGTCCTTTCAATTGACAGCTGCATGTTGAGAAGTGGGCAGCAGAGATGAAGAGCTTGGGAAAGCGTCCCAGGCAGTGAGAAGAGCCTGTGCAAAGGCCCTGAGCAAGGAGGAGCTCAGCGTGTTGGAGCACCAGAAAGCCGGGGTGGCTGAAGAAGGAGGGTGAGGGGAGTGCTGGAGGACAGGGCTGCAGACATGTGGAGCGAGCATGACTTTTGAACCATGCTAGTTGAATACAAATTCTCCCCTGAACTACAAAGTGTTAGAAGCTACACCCATGCTTATCCCAGTTCCTGGAACATAAAGAACAGGCTGTTTGAATATTTGGTGGGTCCAGTTGACCCTCCTTTTTTGTGAGGGGCAGGTGGCTGAAGAATCAGGCGATATTTAGCCTTTCAAAGAACCTGGGTGGGTTATGGCAATCGCCATCTACACATGAGAGCGGTCATGGAGAAAAGGCAACAGGATTGTTCCATGTAGAAACCAAGCAGAGACCCCAGGAAGAGAGATTTCAGCCCGCTATGAGATGAAACTCCTCACAAATATGATGAAGATGAAACCGGGTAGTGAGCTTCCCGTCACTGGGGGAGTTTAAGCCAAGGGTGAACTTCTGCTTGGTGGGAACAGAGAGAAGGAACCCAGGCCTGCAATCTGATAATTTTATGATCATCTCTTAATCTGGCTATCGAAATACACCCACGTTTGATCTCTGCCTTTGTTGACAAACCCCATCAGTAAAACCCTCACAGAACACGGCTACTAATAAGATAGCAAAGACTGGAATGCATAATGAGGGATGAACGCACACATCCTTTGTTCAATAATACAATATTTTTCTTGAATAATGCATGAGCTGCTTTTCATTTCGGAAATGAGAGAGTCTATAATCCCACTGTGCGTCAAGTGAATATTTTTAAACATTTATAAGTGGGAGGCAAAGACAATGGTAAGAAGCTTAGGGACAACAGAAACCTGGAACCAGGATAGGCAGGGGCATTTCCACTACAATCCGGAAGGACGGGAAGAACCTAAGAGGCCACCAGTCATCCCCCCTGCTGTGAGGGTGCCCCAAGTTCATGCACAGCAAAAGGAAGAATCCAGGCCAAGTCACCTGCTCCAGAGGGCTTTCCCCCCTGGCCAGTCTCCAAAGTCCAATGCTTTGCTCCGAAATTATTTTAAATGGACTCCCCAACCTTTGCCACCATTCCATCTGTCCGTGTGGTGGGTAAACTCATGGTGCCTCTTTGCTTTCCCTTTGTGGGCCAGTATCAACACCTAGACTCAGCACTCAGCTAGAAGACTACATTTCCCAGACTCCCTTGCCAGGTGTGGCCACATGACCACATTCCGGCCAATGAGACATAAGCAGCTATGGGGCAAGGATGGGAGTTCCAGAAAGATTCTTCAGGAGTTGACCGAAAAGATCCCCCTTTGCTTTTTCCTCCCTTCCCTTTTCCTGCTGCCACAGGAATGAAATGCTATGATGGGGCCACTCCAGTAAGCTGGAGATGGGGGTCAGTGCCAGGCTGACTTCCTGGGGCAGAGGTGGGGATGTTTTCAAAAGACGAAGGACTTCGCAAGGTCAATGTAACAGATGCCCCCTCTGTGTGGGAAGGCCAGGGAAGACACAGAGATGGTGGGGCAGATCCATTAGGATTTATGAATGCCGAGATGAAGAAGGACATTCCGGGGGGGTGGCCACAACACAGAGGGGGTGGGGAAGTGTGACCCCATATATTGCAGTCACCTTGTGTGCCCGTGAGCAGTAGCAGAGTGCAAGGAGGCCAAAAGGCAGGTGAGGGCCAGATCACCGAAGGTCTCAAAAACCAAGCCAAAGACGTTGACATCTATTCTCTGCTGATTTCTCATACGAATGACACCTGCCATCTCGTCTGAAAGCATTGGCCCACTTGGAATCTTCTTTGTTCTATGAGGACAATGGCAGAGTGAGATCCTGCGGGCACTTTGGATGTCAAGGCACATGGAGAGTGGTACATATGACTTCGAACATTCTTTTAGGGATCTCTGTGTGTTCAGAAGATTTTAGCAAGATGGGCAAAGAAACAGTGGAAAATAGTTTCTGGTTAAAAAAAAAAAAGCAACAATAGACATAATAACAGGTAGCGTGTGGGCCTGAAGCTGAGGCCCTGTGACAAAGCTGTAGGGAAGGTCGGACCACTCTGCCTCATCACTGAGAGGCTCAATGGTAACAGAGCTCACAGGCGGGGCTGGAAACTGGGGACAGGCTCTGTCCCGCCTCACTGTGGCACATGCCTTCCCCGGCTCTCTGACTTCTGTGCCTGAGCAGAGTAGTGGTGAGGGGAACAGAATCAGGAAGATTGTTGGCTGGACCAGAGGCAGAACCAGGCATCGCCCATGAGCCAAGAGCTAAAGGAACCCTGACCTCTCAGAACAGCAGGAGGCTGACGCCCCACAATGTGGCCCCAGAAAGCAGCATCATGTGCAGCCGGGGAACGTCTGCAGCTGCTGTTGGACCCACGTGGGGTCATGTCAAGCCTGCTCACCGACAAATCTGGCTCCCGTTCAGGAGGTTGCGTGGTGACCCGGCAGGGAAAAAGATGTTCCATAGTTTAAGAGCCGAGAAGGAACTTAGGAATATCCGGCAGGGGAAAAGTCTGTTCTTGTCGCTATCAAGTTGTACCATAGCTATGAAGATGCGCCCCCCCCCCAAATAATATTAATAATGAATTACCAACTGTTGAGTCATGCAGGCCCTGCAATCCAGCATGTGGGGTAGTCTCGTCCTAATTTAATGAATCGTAGGACTGAGTGAGGGTGGGAACCATGGGCAAGATCACGCAGGCGCCCAGCTTGAGCATTCGAAGTGGCTGTTCCGCTGAGCCGGGCCACCTCCCAGAGCCGACATCCCAAAGCAAATGAAAAATGAGAACTTGGATCCAGACAAAAGAAAAGAAAAAAAAATGGATGGGCCTTAGAGCAGCTGCTCTCTGCAGAAGTCACCTCCCTTTGAAGCAGGAGGAGCTCAAAGACAGCGGCATGCCATTTTTGGGCTCAGCTCACTCAATGGACTCTCTACCCCTTTCCACAGTGAGCTCTCCTTTTCAGTCCAGGCTAGCATTTTAATTGCCATCCTCTTTATCGTATGTGAAGCCTGCAGCAAGCACAGCCCGGGGCCCCCAAAGACAAAGAGGAAGGAAAAAAAGAAGAAAAGATCAATAATGTGATTGATGTTCATTTTTAAAAGCCAAATCTCAATTCTCCTTCCCTCTAAAGCTTTTGATTTCATTAACCCCAGCGAACGCTGTGGGGAGGTCTGAGCTCTGGTGTCTTGGCTCCCTGGCTCCGAGGGGTCCCCGCTCCTGGCAGTAGTCTGCACAGCCCAAGGCAAGGTGGTCAAGGCCGCTGGTCTGTGGCCCCCTTCTGACCCAAACGCTATGCTCGGGCAAGGAGTGAATACGTCCTAGGTCCATAAAGCAGCCTTTGCTTTAGGGGCAGGAAACCTGCTTCCAGCTAACACAGAGCTTCCAGCTCCTTTAGGTCTCAGCTCACGGAAGGTAATGGAAGGACATACTTCCTGTCATCCCTTATTCCCCCTGTTCCCCAATTTCTTGAGGAGACGTAAAGACTGGTTTCCCCGAATGTGACCAGCCCATGAGGCAGGGGAGCTCTGGAAGGACACAGCCTTCGGAGACCAATGAGCCTCCGACCAGCTCTGTGACTTGGAAATATTTCTCAGCCTATCCACACCTCAGCTATCTTACCCGTGAAAATACCCAGAATAATCCCATTCCCCGAGTCTCCAGGTTAAATGCGATAATGTTTGCTAAACACCTAGCACTCTGCCTAGAATATAGGAGCTGCCCAATGAATAGTAGGTATTTTTATTAACTGATCTCTGGCTAATCTCCTCTTTTTCTTTACCTCTGAGCAGGCTTGGCTTAGCACACATGTGTTATAAAGCTCCTATGTAGGGGCGCCTGGGTGACGCAGTCGTTAAGCGTCTGCCTTCGGCTCAGGGCGTGATCCCGGCGTTCTGGGATCAAGCCCCACATCAGGCTTCTCCGCTAGGAGCCTGCTTCTTCCTCTCCCACTCCCCCTGCCTGTGTTCCCTCTCTCGCTGTCTATAAATAAATAAATCTTTAAAAAAAATAAATAAATAAAGCTCCTATGTAAAAGGATGTCAAAGACTTTGTGCACACAGTGTCTTGGTAAGATCCCCACCAGGCCCTTGGGAATGGAACAAGCATGGAAGATGACCCCCAAATTTTGCATCATTCCTTACAGTCCCAAGATCCCCTGGACACATGTCCTGCTTGAGTTGAACTGAGTTGAGTGAAGTTGAGTCGCGTGGAACTGGGTGAGACATTGAGTTGAGATGGGCAGGGGGCTCTTAGGGCTGCAGTCATATGGACAGCCTAGTTTCGTGGGCAGTAGACAGTTGGGGAGACTTGGAAATGAAGGTCAGGAGCCCAGCCTACCATCCTGGGACTCTGTCTCAGGTAGAAGGGCTCAAAGCAAGACTTGGCAACTGGACCAGGAGCTTCGTCCTCCTGGCTTCACCCTTCAACCCTGTGTAACCCTGGCATCCGACTTTACCACCCTGAGACTCAGTCGCCTCATCTGTAAAATGGGGGTAATAATGATACACACCTCGTATGTCGTGGAATTAATGAATTAGCATTTATAAAGGCTTAGAACAGTGCACGTAATACAAGCCACAGAAGGGTTAGCTCTCCGTGATTGTTAGATTGTCAGCAGGGGACAGTGGGTGAGG
Source organism: Ursus arctos (assembly GCF_023065955.2). Classification (NCBI taxonomy): domain Eukaryota; kingdom Metazoa; phylum Chordata; class Mammalia; order Carnivora; family Ursidae; genus Ursus; species Ursus arctos. The sequence goes on along the minus strand of NW_026622874.1, from coordinate 73,008,683 downwards.
GGGACACACTTCCTGACCACAGGAGCTGGGTGCTTCCCGTGCATCATCTCAGTGAGTTGCCCCAACAACTCTAGAAGCATCCATTCAATTGGTGGCCTTTTGCTTTTGCATCTCCAACTCCAATGAACCACCCAGAAGGAATAAATGAACAAGTCCGTGAGGAACAAGACCAGACACTCACAGTGGGCCGTGTAGCTGGCCAAGCACTTTGCACATGTTACGTTCTTTTAATCTGTACAGTAACTCTATGAGATCTGATACCATTGTCCTCTCCCTTCTCACAGAACAGCCATCTGAGGGTCAGAGAGACGAAGGCACTTTCCCAAGCAGGAAGGCACAGCTTACAAGTGGCCAAGCCAACGTCCAAGTCCAGACACGCCGAGCTCCTGCCCTCTCCTGCCCCACCTCTCGGAATCAAGGTCAGTGATCCTGTTTTGCAGATGAGAGAGCTGAGGCTGGATAGAGTTAAGCCCCCTGGAGTCGGTCCGCAAGACCACTGTCCTCTGCCCTGCACCCCGGCTGCTGCACATACAGCCTAATGCACACACACCCCCAATCCCAGCGGCACAGTGATGTTTCCTCTCTGCTGCGGGTCCCTGAGGGGGAGTCAGGGGCCGGGTGGGTGGAGCCAAGGCACATACACAGTGGTCAGCCTCAGCCGGGCGAGCCTTCCGTGCGAGCAGGAAGAAGCCCATCCCCGACAGCTTTATTAGTCACGACGTGCGGCAGTGCGCAGACAGCGGTGCTCTGGGAAGCAGGACCTCCTTCGCGTTGGAAAGCTGTAGCCGCTGCCTCGTGGCTGCACAGCGAGCTGCTTTCTGTGGCAGGCTTACCCTCCACCTCGCCATCTCCAGGCTTTTTCTCTTCCTTTCTAGAAAGATCGACAGGACTGCAGAAGCTGTTCCCCCTGTCAATACAGGATCCAATCAGGACTAGAGATACCCAGGGTGCAGGTCTTGCTGCTCAGACCATTTAACCTGAAATTGTTGAGCTCCTCGCTGTGCCCCAGACAGCCTTTTAGACACACGTAGGGAAGAGAAGTGTCGTTTGGGGGGCTGGGGTCCAGAGCAGGGGAGAATAAGGAAGCGCTGGCATCCGCTGTCAAGGTCATACTTTGGTGTGATGGGTCAGGCACTTCGCATCCACAGTGCTGCTTAACCCTGTCGGGCCCGTGCTGTGATGGTGACATCAGGCCCTCAGTCGGATGGGAAGCCAAAGCCAAGTGAGGTCGGAGCGCTGATTTGTGTATGATCCCACAACCATGGTGTTTGGTAAAAAGGCGTTAGGGAACTCTTGCAGCAGGAAGCCCAGAGGTCCCAGACAGAAAGTCGTCAGATCCAAGCACATGTGCGTTTGCCTGTAATTGTTCCCCCATCAAGCAGGGGGTCCCACCTCCGCCCCAGCCCAGACCCGCCCCAGGGTAGATTCTGGAGAAAACTGATGGAGAGGCAGTGGGGTCTAGTGGCTAAGCTTTAGAACTCCAGGGCTCCTGGGGTTCACATTGTGACTCTGCCCCTTGCCTGCTCTGTGCCCACAGGCATGTGACTGAATCTCTCTGAGCCTCGGTTTCCTGGCTGGTAGCTGGGCGGCTTCATGAGACCAGTGCCATGGGGGTTGGGAGGGCTCTGGTTCATGCAAAGTGCGGAGCCCAGTCCGGCACGTAAGGAGGCAGCTGCTCTGACTATCGTCATTGTTCTCTGTGATCCCCGCATAATTCTGCAAGGCAGGCAGGAGGAACCCCATTTTACCGATGAAAAGGCTGAGGCCCCTCGGATAAGGCTTGAGCCCAGGTGTGTCTGGCATGGAAAGCCGTGTTGTCCCCTCTCAAAGGCTGTTGCCCTCGGTGTGGGCGTTGCTGGTCCTCATGGGAGTGTGGCCTGCTGACCGCTGGCAGGGGCACAGGGGCACACGACACACCGCGGGACGGAGGGACGTGGGCTCTGACTCCCTGAAGCCCTTTGTGCTGATGTGGGAGGAACAGCGTCCACGTCCCTGGAGAGAGATCCCCTGAGCCCAGGCCAAGGCCGTGAGAGCTAAAGGGTGCCTTGGGGAGTTTGCTGCCCCCTCCCGTTTAAGCCCTGACCTGAGGAAGCCGGGCTCCCAAAGGGTCGGGACTCTCACCCAGGTGTGTGCCCGTGACACGTGCAGAAGGGGTGTCTACCACGTGCCATTGTGGGCCAGGTACCATGCTTGCATCGTCTTGCTTCAGCCTCTCTGCCCCCTCTGTGATGGTGATGTCATTCCCATTTAGCAGATGGGGACACTGAGGCTATGACAGGTGAGCTAACTTGCTTATGATCACACAATCATGAAATAGCGGAGTTGGGATGCAGGCTGAGGTCTGTCTGGGAGTGACCCCTTTGCGTACTCTCTCCCCCATCACCATGCTGGAGGAGGCAGGGACTTAGCATCAGGCCATTGCTCTGAATCCAGGGCACGGTCACGTAGCTCCAAGCCCTGGATAAGCATTGCCTCGTTGAGCAGCTGACAAAAGCTCCACGCCTCTGTTTCCCATGTTAGGAGCCTGACCACAGTGCAGACTCTCCGTTTGCAGAGCACTTCTGTGCAACTTCAAACCTAGCTAGTCAAAGTAGCGACAAGGGACCAACAGTATCGTCATTCTTAGAGGAAAATATGCAGAGTATCGGGTCCCTCTCGCTCAGACTCTGCATTATAACAAGCCCCCCGTATGATTTATGTGCACATCAGAGTTCAAGAGGCACAACTTTAGGATCCTGGATCCAATCAGCCGAGGTGAAAATTTCTGGTTCATTGTAACCAGAACCGCTAAGCGACTTGTCTAAAGACACAGAGCGAACCAGCACGCACGGGCCGGGCATACACATCTGGGCCCCTGCTGCCCCGGGCTGTGCCCCTGAGCATCCGTTTCACCAAAGCACTGCCTCCTCTACTTGCTTCCAAGCTCCTGCTCACATCTTCCAAGTGGAAGGAGGCTAAATTGTGGGGACAGTCAAGGAGTCTACATAGCCATCCAGGAAATGAACAGTGGCCCTCAGCAGGACACAGGGACCGACGCTCTCTCGCAAAACAGGCAGGAGTTTGGCCACTACGAGCCCAGCCTCCGTATTCAGAATCCGATCCGGGCGCGTATCACACATTTGTATGTATCACACACAGCAGTGCAGAACGGCCCGCGTCAGCATTTCTCAGGGAAGCCGCTTTGTCCGGGGATTATCGTGAACGTGGCGCGCGGCACAGACCAGCCCGCCCCGTCCTTCACCGAAGACTGTGCCTGCGCTTGAACTACTTACAGATGTTTATCCACAGAGTGTGGGTCAGGAACGTTTTTTTCCTCTCTATTTTATTCTTTTTTTATTTGCAAAAGGAAAAGAATAACTCAGGGGGAAATTTTCAATGGAGCGAGACGCCTTGGGAGCGACTTTGAGTTCTTCCACTGCTTGGAAATCCATCACAGGATTTTCAGGGTTTAGGATGCTGCCATGGCTGCCACTTGAGCAAAGTGTTTGCAGCCTCGACTTGAACCGCAGGAAGGAAGGGCCCCTCACACGACGCCAGCGACGAGCCCCGCACTTCTTCTTCGTGCATATGACCATTCCTCCCCACGTCAGATGAGGGAACTGCAGATAAGCAGTCTTGCCCACAATGGCTCCCCTAATGGGCTGGAGTACCAGCCAGCTCAGCTTAACGCCAAAACCCAGACTTTTTTGCTTTGCACTGCGCTGCCTTGTGCCTTGGTGGCGTTTATCAACTTTGGGTACAATGGATGGTGCCACCTGGATTCAGCAGGTGTCAGTGTAAGAAGAACACGAGACGGCTTTGCGCAGCTCTGATATATTCCATCGACTGGGTGCCGGGCCCTGAAAGGAATTTGCTGGAAAGTCTCATCCCTCCAGAGATAGTAAGCACCTGCATGTACATGCCGTCTCTCCTGCATCTTCTCCGGAGGACAGCCATGAGCGACTCAGTCACTCTTTCTCTGTACCCATCCATAGGCTCAGAAGCTTTCTCAACACTGCAACAGGGACACCACCAAATAACAGAGTTACTGTAAGAGGTTTAACCGATGTGCCGGGGCTGGCTCTCAAGAGCAGGTCATGCAGATCTCTCGCCAGCTCTGTAATAGGATGTCCTCGGTGGCGGCCAGTCTGTCTGTGTGGGGCTGAGAAGGTTGTTTACGGTTGGGATCTGTGCTCAGGTTTGTGCATCCACTCCTCCAACACGTGGCTACTGGGTATCACCTCCCTGTCCCGTTCTTTCTTTCCACAAACACGAGCACCTGCGGACAAATCCAGAAATGCGCTTTGTGACCCAGGGTCTGCGAGGTGTGGTGGTGGGGTGATGGGGAAGGAGGGCACAGAAAGCCTAACATCTATCAGCCAGCCGTTACGTGCCACCTGCAGTTCCAAGCGCTCATCCGCGTATTAGCTCATTTAATTCTCACAATAGCGCTGTAAGGGAAATAGTGTTCTCATCATCCCATTCGTTAGAAGGAAAACTGCATCACAATGCCGGATTTCGAGCGGTACTACAAAGCTGTGATCACAAAGACAGCATGGTACTGGCACAAAAACAGACACATAGACCAATGGAACAGAATAGAGAACCCAGAAATGGACCCTCGGCTCTTTGGGCAACTAATATTTGATAAAGCAGGAAAAAACATCCGGTGGGAAAAAGACAGTCTCTTCAATAAATGGTGCTGGGAAAATTGGACAGCTACATGCAAGAGAATGAAACTTGACCACTCTCTCACACCATACACAAAAATAAACTCCAAATGGATGAAAGACCTCGATGTGAGACAGGAATCCATCAAAATTCTAGAGGAGAACATACGCAGCAACCTCTACGACATCGGCCAAAGCAACCTTTTTCATGATACATCCCCAAAGGCAAGAGAAACAAAAGATAAAATGAATTTATGGGACTTCATCAAGATTAAAAGCTTCTGCACAGCCAAGGAAACAGTCAGAAAAACTAAGAGGCAGCCCACGGAATGGGAGAATATATTTGCAAATGACACTACAAATAAAGGACTGGTATCCAAGATCTACAAAGAACTTCTCAAACTCAGTACACGAGAAACAAATAAATCAAAAAATGGGCAGAAGATATGAACAGACACTTTTCCTTTTTTTTTTATTAATAATGATTTTTTATTATATTGAACAGACACTTTTCCAATGAAGACATACAAATGGCTAACAGACACATGAAAAAATGTTCAAAATCATTAGCCATCAAGGAAATTCAAATCAAAACCACACTGAGATACCACCTTACGCCAGTTAGAATGGCAAAATGGACAAGGCAAGAAACAACAATTGCTGGAGAGGATGTGGAGAAAGGGGATCCCTCCTACATAGTTGGTGGGAATGCAAGTTGGTACAGCCACTCCCGAAAACAGTGTGGAGGTCCCTTAAAAAGTTAAAAATTGAGCTACCCTATGATCCAGCCATTGCACTACTGGGTGTTTACCCCAAAGATACAGACGTAGTAAAGAGAAGGGCCATGTGCACCCCAATGTTCATAGCAGCAATGTCCACAATAGCTAAATCGTGGAAGGAGCCGAGATGCCCTTCAACAGATGACTGGATTAAGAAGTTGTGGTCCATATATACAATGGAATATTACTCAGCTATCAGAAAGAACGAATTCTCAACATTTGCTGCAACATGGACGGCACTGGAGGAGATAATGCTAAGTGAAATAAGTCAAGCAGAGAAAGACAATTATCATATGATTTCTCTCATCTATGGAACATAAGAACTAGGAAGATCGGTAGGAGAAGAAAAGGATAAAGAAAGGGGGGTAATCAGAAGGGGGAATGAAACATGAGAGACTATGGACTCTGAGAAACAAACTGAGGGCCTCAGAGGGGAGGGGGGTGGGGGAATGGGATAGACCGGTGATGGGTAGTAAGGAGGGCACGTATTGCATGGTGCACTGGGTGTTATACACAACTAATGAATCATCGAGCCTTACATCGGAAACCGGGGATGTACTGTATGGTGACTAACATAATATAATAAAAAATCATTAAAAATAATAATAATAAATAAATAAATATCAAGTATAAAAAAAGAAAAAAGAAGGAAAACTGATACCCAGAGATGTAAAGCGATCTGCCCAAGAACACACAGCAAGTAAAAGGCCAAAGAGGCTGTAAATCTAGGCAGCTGGCTTCAGGGCCCATGCTCGAAACCACTTGGCAGAGGAGGGTTTGCCTGAACTGGGTTTTGAGGGATGAGTAGGAGTTTGTTTCCTCAAGAAATCGAGCATAGAGGACTTTTGAGCTCAAATGAAGAAAAGAATGTCCATTTGGGGGCACTCCTGGTACTTTGGATAAAGGACAAAATGTCTGTAAAATGCTTAGCTGGTGCCTGTCCCAATAATAGGAAAACATGTTACTTCCTATTATTGCGTGATATAGAGGGGCCAGAGAATATTCCCGAGGGCAGACAAGACTGGGGAGAGGAGCAAAGGACTGAGCGTGGAGAACACCTCGGCTGTGTTACGGATTTGGAATTTATCCCTAGGATAGCAGCTTTCACAGCACTCGCAATCACAGGAGGTGGGGGAATCAGGAGCAGAGCCCAAAGCAGCCCACTCCCAGAGTGTAATTTTGGGAAATATCAGGTTTTATGTTTAAAAAGTCATGCAAATGGTGCTTTCTCCTCCGTAATATATTTGCATTTATTATAAATATGATGTCTTAAACCTTTTACCATCAAGCAAAAGTGACAACGCGAGACATGTCCCTTGTCCCCTTGTCCGCGGTATCTACCTCGGCACTATGACATTTCGGGTCAGATGATTGTTGTGGAGCGGTCCTCGGTACCGTAGGGGGTTTAGCAGCGTCCCTGGACTCCGTCCAGTAGATGCCAGGAACGCCTCTCCTCCCTGAGTCGTGACAACCCAAAATGTCTCCAAACATTACCAGATGTCCTGGGTGGCAAAATCACCCCAGTTTGAGAACCTCTAATCTGCACCCGGCACTGCGATGTCCTACTGTACAGACCCCAGTTTGAGAAGCACATTGTGTCCCATGGAAGGATTCTCATCGAGGAGGGGGGTCTCAGAGGCAGAAACTAGACACTATTTTTGGTGATCGCATTGGAATATTCCTATTAACGGTCTTCCTCACTCTGCAAACAGAAGGTCAACGCAGCAAGGTGCGTCTCTGTCAAGTCACACAACCGTAAGTGGGTTTGTAACCCATGTCTGTCCATCCACTGCCCCACAGAGCCACACTCAGCCCTCTCCAGGGCAGGAGAGTCATCATTCTGCCCCCCTTATGGACCCCAAAGAATCTTCTCGGGGCACACATCCCAGCCCGTTTCCGGGAAGCTGCCCCTGAACCCCCCTGGCCTCCTCCAGCATCAGCGCAGCAAACGGTATGGCCTCATCCTTCCTGCCCCACAAAATCCTCTGCACAGCCCAGCTGGAAAGAGACCTGTATTCCCTGCCCGGGGTCACCAAACTTTTTCAGGAAAGGGTCAAACATTTGAGGCTTTATCAGCCTTTTGGTTTCTGGTACAACCGCTCGACTCTGCCACGGAAGCACACAAGCAGCTACAAACCTTTGTAAACAAGTGGAGATGGCCATGTGCCAATAAAACTTTATTTGCAAACATAACCAGCCAGCCCGCGGGCCGTAGTTTGCCAGCACTGAGTTGTTCAGTGAAGAAGATGTGGTGTGTACATACAGGGCAATAATATTCAGCCACTGAAAAACAGAAAATCCTGCCATTCGCAGCACTGTGGAGGAACCTGGAGGATATTGTGCTAAGCGGGGTAAGCCAGACACAGCAGGACAAAGACTGCATGGTCTTCCTCACGCGTACAGCCTTAAAAAGCTGAGGTCACAGAACCAGAGAGCAGCATGTGGTCGTCCAGCGCTGGGGCCAGGCAGAATGGGGAGAGGTCTGTCCCGAGGGACCAGCTTTCAGTTATGACATGGAGAGGTTGCAGAGACCCAGTGTGCAGCCTGATGACTCCAGTTCATAAGCCTCTACTTCCCCTTGAGATTTGCGGAGAGTGGATCGTAAGTGTCCTCACCACACACACGTTATGCGAGGTGATGGATGTATTAATTAACTTGACGGTAGTGACATTTCCCAGCGTACACATAGATCGAATCTCCAGGTTGCACACCTTAAGACAGACGCGTAGACAGACACATGCACACGTCCATGGATACAGGTCACACGCACCAGGCTGTGTGCTCAGTGCTGGGACCGCGGGCAGCAGAAGGAGGCATGGCTCCTGCCCGCAGAGGGAGGCAGACGGTCAGCAAACACTTGCTCTAAGTGCCCTGCTGGGCAGGAGGCAGAACGGAACTAGACAGAGCTTGTGGAAATCTTGCCTGGAGAGGTGACGCTGGAGCCCAGAGCTGAAGCATGAGAAGGAAGGAGTCCTGGGAAGAGCCAAAGGGAGAATGCTCTGGGCAGAGAGAATAGGCACTACCAAGGCAGGGGGCCGAGAGCACGTCTGGAATGTTCGACAGGCGGCCCAAGAGGGCAGTGGGGCTCGAGCACCACAAATCATGGGGAGGAAGGCAGAGACAGGATCAGGGGGGACCCGCTGCTGTGGCCGGGCTCCTCTGAAGCCTCGGGGACTCAGTCGGCTCCAGCTCCTCCCAGGCCCTTTGGTTGAGTCCAAGAGTCACAAGGCGGATCAGAGAGCTGCTGGGCGGGCGGAGGACACGCGGAGGAGCGCCAGCCCTCACACCTGCTCCGAGTTAGCCGGAGGAGTTCATCGGGAGGCAAGAGCATGTGCGGAACCCTCCGTGATGACCCACAGCCCCTGACCACACTGAGCGCGGGTCACCAGGCACTCACGGAAGGGACGTGGACCCATTTGTAGCCGGAGTCAGAGCTGTTCCTCGGTGAGCAAGTCTGCACCAGCATGATGTGGGGTCCTCCCAAGCCGCTGTCACAGACAAGCCTCACAGTGACCCTTCCTTCGTCCCCACCATGCAGAGGAAGAAACTGAGGTTAGTCTCTTACACGAGGTGAAAGAGTCAGCAAGAGTCCCCACCAAAGCTCGGGACACAGGAGTAGGGGAGAGAGGGGCGTACCATCACCAAGCGAAGGGAATGCACCAGGGCATCCGGGCCTCTGTAGTCACCATTCCAGGGGACACTTATGTAGCGCTGGACATGTGCCAAGCACTGCTCTGAGTGACGAGTGTGTCAACTCACTGGTCCCCACAAGGACCAAAGACCGCCTGGAAGCACCTGCCACTGAGAAGGGCAGGCTTGTTGACTCCTGGCGACGAGGGAGAACACACACGCAGGGAAATCAGGAGGGAGCTCAGGAAAGGGCTGTTGGGGGGGGGGAAGTACTCTAATTTGGGTCCCTGTTGGGTGATCTGGGGAAGAGTTTAAGGAAGCTGGGTACCGTCCAGAACTGGGAGTGCTCTATGATTATTTTCATTCGTCTCATCTAGAAGTTGGGAAGAGCAGACCAAGCCCAAGGCTGTGATTGGTAAAGAAAAGCAGTCACTCGTGTCAGCTGGGAAAAGGAATCGTTCGGTCATTTTTGTGGTTTGGTCAATGCCTGTGTTTTATCGGTTTTTAGACAAGACTGCAAAGTGGGCTTGTTTTTGTCTTGACTTGTCAGAGTTGCGGAGCACCCTTTCCTTTTTTAATGTATTTATCTTACTGAGATATGATTGATGTATGACACAGTGTCAGTTTAAGGCGTCCATGCTGGTCCGATACGTTTATATGCTGCAGCGGGATGGGTGCTGCACGCCTCCAGCGTGATCACATCATTACCATTTCTGTTTTGTGCTGAGAACAATTAAGATCTAGTCTCTTAGCAGCTTTGAAGCTGACAGTGCAGTATTGTTGACCGTAATCAGTAGGCTGTGCGTTAGGTCTCCAGAACTCATTTGTATACTAGCTGAAAGTTTGTACCTTGAAATGGCATCTCCCCAGGTCCCCCCACCCTCCGCTCCCAGTAACCACCATTCCAGGCTGTTTTTACAAGTCACGGAGGGCCCTTTTCTGATGTTGATGATCCGTGAAGTTCATGTTCAGGAAAGCACCCCGGGGTCCAACTGTGAGCGGAAGCCAGCTCCCAGCGACACGTGCCTCTGCTCCTTGCACCGGCCAGTTCCCAGATGTCGGGGGCTGCTCTTCTTCTTAGAATTTGAGACAAGAAGGATCAAGCGACTTGCCCCAAATCGCGAAGCTGGATAAATAGTGGAGCTAGGATCCTGGCCAAGGCAGTGTGTCTCTGAAGTGTGTGATATAAACCACACATTGCCTTGCCCCACTTCCTTGATATTCCTTGATACCTCAACAACTATGGAAGAAGGAGGGAAACATACATTTCCGGAATGTCTGTGCTTGCCAGGCACTGACATGGGTCCCCTGTAACACCTTCAATCACCCACCCTTGTATTCGTTTCCTAGGGCAGCCAGAACAAAGCACCCCAAACTGCACGGCTTAAAACAACAGACGTTGAGTCCCCTACTTCTGGAGCCCGGAAGTCAGAAAGCAAAGAGTTCTCAGGGCCAGGCTCCCTCTGAAACTTCTAGGTGGGGATCCTTCCTTGCCTCTTCCAGCTTCTGGAGGCCCCCGGCATTCCTTGGCTTGTGGCTGCATCCTTCCAGTCTCTGTCTCATCTTCACGCTTCCCCTCGTGTCCTCTCTGTGTCTTCTTCCCTTAAAAGGACACCAGTCACTGGACAGAGGGACCACAAGAACCCCAGCATGACCTCATCTGAACGAAATTCCATCTGCCAAGACCTCATTTCCAAATAAGGTCACATTCACCAGTCCCAAGGCTTAGGATTCCACCAGACCTTTTGGAGGGACACCATCTCACTTGCCACACCCTGAATGCTGTTCATTGTACAGAATCGGATAGGTTTAGGAACGTGGGCAAGGTCACGCAGCCAGGACAGAGCAGAGCCGGCATGCAAGCGCCCAAGGCTCGGACGCCTCACGCACCACCTCAAAATCTCGGAAACCGTGGCTCTGGAAGTCAGATGTGGCTGGGACAGAAGGTGGGGAGGCACCACTTTCCAAGGGCCAGAAAGCCTGTTTTGCTTTCTTTCGTTTCTTAAGAGCTTCCCTGCAGGGGAACAGCACAGGCCAGGAGGCGACGAGCCAGAACAGACACGCCTCAGTGCAGAAGACTCTCCACCAGTCACCAGCGCAGCCTCCACGCTGTCCAAGAAGGAGGCAGTCGTGGCAACCTGACGTTGACAAACTGGCCACCCGCGTCTCCAAAGATTCCCAGGGCTCCCATTTTCCACACTTATACGATTCAATTAGGAATCCTGAAATGTGTAAATCTTGGCATTCTTATTGCTTCATAAAAGAAACAAAGTATTAAACGCAGCCGCGTTTTCTTAACTCTTGGCGGTTTTGTTTCCATGGGCTCCAGATACGACAGCCAATCTTGTATAATAATTCCTTGGAGGATGGGAGATGCGGTCCCCGCAGACAGCTCCAGACGGGGCCACTGCGTGGGACACGGGGGAGTCACAGGTTTCCAGGGAGAGGGCTGGAGAATCGGCATAATTGTCCTTATGATTGTAATAATGACTTCCTTTGGTGTTCTTCGCTATGGCTCGTATTCCTCCTCAGCTCCCACCTCCCTTCTCATCCCCTGCTTACAGCTCCCACGGCCAAGTTCAACATAACCCCATTTCCTCTGTTGCTTTCCTTCCCACGGAGATGGACCCCAAAGGCCTTTCCCCCCTAAGCTACACCTAGGCCGATAGCGACAGGCAGCCAAGATGAAAAGTTCAGGGAAAACAATAAAACAGGTGACAACTTAAACTATTACAGAGCCAAATGCCTGCCTTCAAACCCCCTACATTGGCCTTTCCGTGCAGTGTGATCTTGGGCAAGTCACTGAGCCTCTTAGAGCGTTGGTTGTCTCATCTCTGGGGCACCTGCCATCCAGTGTTCCGTGAGATCATCCGTGGACAAGACCCACGCGGCATCTGGCACACATCCAACATTCACTCGACACCGGCTCCCTTCCCCAGCGGACCAAAAGCCAAAACGCGGAATCACCCCAGCCAAGAAGCACATTCAGCCCATGCAATTCGTCTCCACCCTGGCAGCCAGCCCGCTGCCCACGTCCATTCCCTCTCCTAACTGTGCACAGATGACTCACCCAGGGCAGGCGAAGTTGGTGGCCTGGCCTCTGCTGGGTCCCTTAGCCCTTCTGAAGGGCCAGAGCATTGGAGCTAGCTGGCGGGAGCCTCAGCACATCAACACAGGGCCACGAAGGCGTGCTTCGACCCCTGCTTCCGTAAGCCCTGACCTCCCGAAGAGTTCCCATTCAGTGTCGTGCGGTGGTGGGGAGCCGCCTCGCCGGTGTTCAGATCCCAGCTCCGCCACGTACAAGCTGTAGGACTGCAGGCAAGTCCCATGGCTTCTCTGAGCCTTCGTCTGGCAAATAAGGACAGGAGTGCCGGTCGTTAGAACCGTGCTAATACAGCAGCCACTAGCCAAACGTGGCTGTTCTTAAACGTTAATCCATTAACGTTAAAGAAAATTCAAAGTTCTATCCTTGAGTTGCATGACCCACGTTTTAAGTGCTCACCGGCCACGTGTGGCTAGTGACTACCGTATCGGACAGCGCGGACATACAGACCACTTTCATCAGTGTGGAAGGTTTGTCGGGCAGCACCAGCTCAGGATCATGGGGCGATCAAATGCAGGGACGAACGTACTGTGCTTAGCACCACGCCTGGCCGACAGGAAGTGCTCGGTACCATGTAGCTCTCCTAGCGTTTCATTCTCTGCAAGGTGGCGGCGTGGCTCCCACTGAGCAGATGAGAAAGCTGAGGCTCTGTGGCCTGAAAATATGTTCAAGTTCTCATGGCCAGCAAGTAGGAAAGCCAGATTTGAGCCGAGAGAGCCCACTTGCCTCTTCGGCTTTCTGGAAGAATCGCAGAGTTGTTGGGTCTGCACGCCGGGAAGCAGAGAAGCTCACTGCCTCTTGGAGTGGCCCTTTAATGTGTTCATCTTTGCAAATCAGGGTTCCAGACCTCTGCATGGATGCAGAACCATCCGTGCTCTATACAGAAACAATCAATTCCTTGATTAAAATCTGACAGCTTAATTAATTAGGGCTTAATAGCTCAACCTTAATTATACTCTACATCATTATTTGGTAATATGCACAGATTTCCCACGTGGCTGCGCACACATGTCTTTTATCAACTGATTACAAATGCCTGAACTTGACCCCCAATACTCAAAAAATGTCGTGAGCATGAAAAACTTCATTAACACGGACGCCGACCCCACCAAGGCCTGCTCACTACCGAGAATTCTCTGATTTCAAAGTTCTTTGAGATCCACTGGAAAGAGGTCACTGCATGGTCACATTCCCTTCTTGCCTCGATACACTTGCAAGTTTTATCAAGTATTAAATAACAGCTCTGGAGCTTACTTTCACCTGAAAAAGAGACTCAGAGTTTTTTTTTTTTTTTAACCCAGAGAGTGGGCTGGCTTCTAAACTCAGGGAGAGTCACTGGAGTCCTTTGGGTGTGATGACACAGTTAGGAGGGGCACCATGTTAGCAAGCAAGCCGTAGGACCTGGGCTTGAATCTTCGGTCATGTGGGGTGGGTTTTGTTTTTATAGGTTCTTTTGTTTTAAAGAGATAGTGTTAATATCTAACATTATATTAACATCAGATGTACAACATAGTGATCAGATAAATATTTGAGCTGTGTGATCTTGGTTGAGGTTCTCTACCTCTCTGATCCTTCGTTTTGTAGATTTTGGAAAATAAGCCTCTTTGTGAAATAGTATTCACCATTCCTAATCCTCAGGATACTCGAGGGGATGGAAAAGTGTCTGTCAGGCAGTCAGTGCTCGATAAATGTCACATGCTAATCCCTCCACTGCTGCAGAACTAAGCCTTGTCCGGTTGCCCATGGAGAGCACTCAGTGGGAGGAGGAGGTCTTATCTCTCTGCATTTGGGGGCTTCTAGGGAACGATCCAGTAGAACGGCTCTCAGAGTTGGTAACACCATTATATCCTGCCAAATAAGCCAGCTCCTCCATGGATGTGTTTTGGGGCCTTTGTGGGGAATGGCATAAGTTCCCAGAAGTTTTCGGAACTGAGCTGTGGCCTGGCCTACAGGAGAAGGCCTCACTTTGAGTTGAGTTTCACACCTGTAGTTATGGCTTTGTGACGGGGGGTATTAAGCAAGTCCCTTTCTCCTGCGGACTTTGTTTCCTTATTGGTAATAGAGAGTAGCCCTGTTTTTCCAAAGACCTGCTCCTGCTACAGAATCACCCGGCTTGTTTACTTAAATTGAAATATACCGTGCAGTACACAGAATCCACACACACACACTCCCCAGGTAATGACTCTTCTGACATAGTAATTTTTTGTAAGTACCGATTGCTGGGACTCAGCCCCGACGACCTTGACTCAGGGTGGCATCCTGGGGATTTCCAAGAACGCATTTTTTAAATCGTCCAAAGGGCTTGTGATGGGCAGTCATGTTGGGGAACAAGCCAGGCTGCTAACCTCCAACTTGCCACCCGTCTGGAAACCGTGACTGGTTCTCAGTGTGGGGCAGGAGGCACAGGCTAACCCCGTCTTTCCCTCAACTCCCCGAACCGGCCGGGTGAGTGGGACAGGGCAGTGAGCTGACCTGCTATGAACGCGGGGGATGATTTGCCAACAGTCCCCAGCTCCCTGGGCCCCGGTGACCAGCCAGCTCCTTCCATTCCTGTTGGTTACCATTCCCGATCACTCTTGATATGAACCATACTCCCGATTGACATGATGGAAAACCCACCCAACACAATGGCCATCTCCAGAAATTAATTGCTCTTCTCGGTAGGGGATTTTTTTTTCTTCCCAATATCATTTCCCATTAATTTTGAAAAGCACTTTTTGCTGGGGTTTTTTCCCCATTATTTTCCCAGCATGGACTTCATCGTGACCAAAACGTACTTTACAAATCCCATTAACTTTATCTAATGGAAATTCTCACCACATCACAATTGCCAAAGGTCTTTTTTATTCCCGAGTTAACCTTGGGGAGCTGTTAGGTGTTCTTTGGGGCACGCATGCACAGAGGACTGAGGAAATCTTTCATTTTTCACCTCCTTGGAGAGCTTGGCACGCTTGGCTAAGCAGGGAACTTCTCATTCCTAAATTTGTCTCTCCGGGTGAATATTGGTTGGAATCCCGTTGTATATGGCAAATGCTCATCGGCCTCCGGCAACGCGGGGCAGGCGGGTTTTGTTTGCTCTTCAACTCTGAGCCCTCTGAGCGCCTGCGTCCGGTTTGGTTCCGGTCCTTCTCCCTGCTGTTCCCTCAGATGTCTTTGTTACAAACGTCATGTACAGAAAGTGATTGCCGTGGTGGACACGCGGGCCACGGCTCCTTCCCCCCGCACTCTGCTGGGTATCTTCGAAATCCCATGGAGGTCCAGCTTGCAGAAGCTGGAAAGGGGAGCCGCTCGTGTGGAACAGGGCACATTCTGCATCAGTACTCTCTGGGTTTGGCTTTCTCATGGATCTGCTCTTCTGTGCTTTTGCGCTGGCTAAGTCAGCGCGCGGGGACAGCTGACGTCCCTTTTTCTCTTTCTTGGCATGGTCCGCATGCACTAGGCAGCTCTCCATGCCGCATGTGGGAGAGAACCATGTTCTGAGCCGTATCCGTGGAGCCTCGAGCTTCGTAGTCCTCGATTCGCCTGGGCGTCTGTGAGCGATGATTGTCAGGAGCATTCTATTTTAAGAATCTAGGAATGTATAAAAATAAGGTGAGATCCTTAAGAGCAAGCAGGTTTGATTGGGTTGGGGGGGGGGGTGTCCTTTGGATATTTGTTTTTTTCCGCTCTTTCCTGTTCATAGCCGTGGCTTATCGGGATGGTTGGGTCAGAGGGTGGCGTGAGGGATTTATGAAAGATGTCACAGATGTCACCCTCCCCCCCGGTGCTACTGGGAGGGCATCGAGAAAACAGTACATTTCTAAAGATTCTGCAAACCAGATGGGATTCCGACTTTGTTTCATCACTAGGGAGCCTAAGGAGGCCTCTACTAAGGGGGTGGGGACAGGGAATCCCAGTGGGGGCAGCCTCCGGTGCCATGTGCATTTCCTAACAGAACAAGCCAGATGTGGACAGCCCAGAAGATTGACGGCCGGAAACAAGCAGCAAACTATAAGACAGCCGTCTGGAATTGGAGGGGAAGCGGGAGACGCAGCAGGACATGGGAACCTCCTCTTCTGAGCGGGACTGGGGTAGCAAGAGGGGTCTTCGATGTGGGACCAGGCCTGCCCGAGGCAAGAAGGCTCAAGCTGCGGTGGAATAAAAAACCATCCCACTTTGCCCAAGACAGAGGGATTTCCTAAGATGCAGAGCCTTCTGTTGAAAAACCAGGAAAGTCCTGCAGAAAATCGGGATGAGTTGGTCACCTTCCGTAGTGGAAAGTTTCTCATAGTTCCTCCAGCATGGACTTCAAAGTCAGGCAGACTGGGGTTTGAATCCCAGCTGGGCTAGCTCAGTGACCTGGGGCAGGCGACTCCACCTCCCCTTCCGTGTGCCAGGGGACCGGTACGGAGCCTCCTTCACAGAACTGCAGGAAGATGAAGGTTAATAAAGCAAGCGCAGCAGGTAGCCCAGGGCCCCGAGCGAGTGGGCACCAAGTACGTTTTCACGCTCGTCGTTCCGAAAAAGTGAGATACCAGGGCCCATCTCAATGCCTACCAAGCAGGAAGGGGAGAATCAAGCCAAATGTGGGGGTGCAGCAGGACAGCGGGAAACAGGGAAATCGAAAGGCCATGAATGTCTGGAGCAGATGGGAAAGGTCAGAGAAATCAGTGCAGGGCAGGGGCTGGGAGAGGCTGAGGTGGGACCATGTTGGGGAGAGATTCAGGGGTAATCTTTCACACTCCATGCAATGTCTTAATGTCCCAGGGGTTCAACAGCTCTGGGGCTCCCACTTGTTGGAGAAGGAAGACTCCTTCTAGAAGGAGGAAATGGACCCCCGTGAGAAGTCTACAACCTAGAGGCATCCCCTCTCCCCCCACTCCTCTTTGACCTTTCTGGGGAAGGAATGCTTCCCTCGTGCCTGATGCGCCTGATGTGAGCTCCCAGGAAACTGACCTGCCAGCAGACTCTTCTGTAGACGGAAATAATCAAGCTGGAGGAGAGAAGGAGCTGGATGTTTTAAATAGAACAATACTTCAGTGGCAGAAATAAAACATAGTATGAAATTATTATAAGTATTCGCAACCTCCTTTCTCTTCCCTGCTCCCTCCCTTTGGACCTTTGATGGACAGTGAGTTCTTTCCTCCAGGGTCGGCTCCTGGATGCTACTTTATTCATGTGTTCAAAGGGCAGAGTGGAAGGAAAGCTTAAACAATCAGAAAGGTGGAGTTGATCTGCAAGGGAAAGAATAAAGACAAAGAGTGGAGAGGACCGTGGTGTGTTCCCAGACGCCAGTGCAGAGTTTTAGACAGATTTGAGAGACGTGCTCATGAAGATTTCTTTTTAAAGATCTGTTTATTTATTTTAGAGAGAGAGAGATTGGGGGGACGGGGAAAGGGAGAGGAAGAAAGAGAATCTCAAGCAGACTCCTCGCTGAGCACAGAGCCCAACTCGGGGCTCAATCCCAGGACCCTGAGATCATGACCTGAGCCAAAATCAAGAGTCCATCGCTTAAGCGACGGAGCCCCCAGGCACCCCAAAGATTTTTAAAGACCAAATAAAGAGTTTTACTTCTCGATTAAATTTTCTTCCAGAAATTCCCTTAACACAATTTCTCTTGATGCAAACCTGTGCTGAGACGAGACCACATACACGTTCAGATTTATACAGGTTACCCTAAGTGCCATTAATTCACATTCATGAAAAGTCTCCTCACTTCCAGGCATTCAGCAGTGAGTGCCCGTGGCAGCGGGCGGATTGCATTGATTGCCCAAATTAACGGCCTCCCTGCTTCCAGAGCTTTGCAATGTGATTTTGCGGCTTCTCCCGTCAAGAGGTAGAGTCTCTCTCCCCTTAGTTCCCTGGCCTTCTGCCTGATCTGCCAATAGAGTGCAGTGGATCTAAGCTGGGGCCAAGAGGCTTTGCACGTTTTGACTGCCTGTCTTGGGCCCTTGCCTCACACACTGGTGAGCCGTCTGGAGGCTGAGACCACGCGGAAGGAAGTCCAGAGACCACCTCGGCCACCAGCAAGCCAACCCCCAGAAAAAGGCAGCATGCAGATGCTGAGCAGATCACAGACATGGGAGGGAGCCCCACTGGGAGTAGGAGGACTGTCCGGCAGACTACCCCCCCCTCCCCCAGCAGCAGCAGCTTGCCAGCACGCAGAATCAGGAGCAAAAGCAAATGTTTGTGGTTCTGGAAGCCACTAAGTTTTGAGATGGTTTGTCGCCTAGCAATATCTACCCGATACACTTACTAAGTAAACAGTGTTTTGAATATATTATTTTGATCCTTGCAACTAAGAATTTCTAATTCTCTTTCTTATAAGAGGTTTCACTGCAGGAAGGAAACAAAAAGAACTTGCCCGAAGTTACTCATCTGGTAAGTTCCAGAGCCAGAATTGAAAATAGCCTCATTTAATTCAAAACCCATCTCTGTGCCTCATGTCATGTTGCCTACGATGATGGCGAATCCACCAAAGCCCAAGGTCATCTCTGTATTTCAGGGGAGGTGATAGGACAGGTCTAGACATCAGCAATGGAAGCCAGACGCATCCGTGTCCAGGCCAACAAAACAGGACCACAGCCCGAAAGGAAAGGAGCACCCCACGAAGGCTGGGGCAGAATATTAAACCTCGTAGAAGACATTCCAGTGTTGAGAACCACGAGAGATGCGCGAGTCAGAGCTGGAGTTGCCAAAGCGAGATTTATGGAAGATAAAACCCATTTGATCAAATGGAAAATGAAATTGCAGAGCGGAGCGATTCCAGTAAGAGGTAAACAGACACTCCGGCACCTGATAAACAGGCTGGCAGCAAGCCAGAGGTATCTGTACACACATTTCCTCATTCCAAGTCTTTCTACACACACACACACACACACACACACACACACACACGGGCATAAATGATCCTGAAATGTACAACACCAAGACACACACGAAAGTATACACATGGAGCCACATAGATGTTCCCAGAGAGACATGCACCCCCTTTTGTGCAAGCGCACATGGGTTTACACACACGTGCGAACACACTCTTGGCGTGCATACACGCACTCACCATCACCCACCCCAGGCAGGCCAACAGAAATCCTACCTCTACTGGGAGTGAATTTTCTCCTCCGGATTTGTCCTCAGAGCTAAACCATTTCACCTGCAAATCCCACCAAGAATTTTCCAGTGGGTCCCTGGACGTAGCAGGAAAGCTCAGCCCTCCCCGGACCCCAGGGCCAGTCCTGACCCTGGGTTGAAAGAGCCCGGGGCCAACAGCTGGGGCCGTTTGTGGGATCGGCGGGCTGGGCCCCCTTTGGGGAAGTGGTGCCTGTGCTCCTTCGGCTGATGACTTTGACATCAGGAAGACCTGGGTTCAAATCCTGCCTCTGCCGCTTCATGACCTTGGGGCCAATTACCTAACTACGCTGAACCTGAGTGTCCTCACTTGTAAAACGGGATTTGACCGGATTAAAGGTGATCATGTGTGTGAGTGCTTGACTGAGTATCTGCCACGTCGCAGACGTCAGTAGCTGGGGGGGGGGGGGTATTTTCAAGGCAAGTGCTCCTTCCATTTACAGACTTCATCTTGGGTTTTCCTTTTTTCTTTCTCTTCCTTTTTCCTCCAAGCATAACATAAACCCAGGCTCTTTGCATTTATATTCTATCACTTTTTATGCATCATTATTACATATTTTATCCAAAATGATCCTTTTTCCTTTAAATCTCCTTTAAATTTCCCTTAAATCTCTGATATGAACAAGGCCTAATTTCTTCTGTCCTCAGGCATCATCTCTTGCAGGGAACGATAGATCTGGTGATAATCATTATAACCATTCAGCAAATCGATTTTGCTAAACCCAAATTCTCCTTATAGACATTTCAAGACCCAAAGCCTCCCAAAAAAAGAAATTTAAAACCTGCCGTCTCAAAGTCAAAACCAGACTTTGCTCTTAAAGAGAAGCCCATATTTAAAGGTGGACCTTGAAACTGCCAGGTTTTGAGTGTTCATTTTACCACTCATTCTTTCAATGCCACGAGCAATTCTGAGCACCTACTGAGTGCTAGGCCCCACGTCCAGAATCTAATTCACAAGATACATAGAGTCAAGTGCGAAAGCAAAGTATGTAAAGAACTATACTTCGATATGGTCAGTGAAATTATGTGCACGGTATTAATCCTTTATATGTACAAGATAAAGACCAGAAGGAGGAATCATTAACTCTGCAGCAGAGAGGTCAAAAAGGTCTGGGAGGGGGCGCCTGGGGGGCTCCGTCGGTTAAGCGTCTGCCTTCGGCTCAGGTCATGATGCCAGGGTCCTGGCATGGAGTCCCACATCGGGCTCCTTGCTCAGCAGGGAGCCTGCTTCTCCCTCTGCCTGCTGCTCCCCTGCTTGTGCTCTCACTCTCTCTCAAATAAATAAATAAAGCCTTTAAAAAATAGTCTGGGAGGCGTGTTATCCTAGCTCAGCCAGCTTCCCCACCTGGCTTGTAGGAGAATTCCATTTCCTTTGGGTAGTTCTCCCTCCGCAAGTCTCCGCACCCTTTCTGAGGCTGTCGATGCAGTGTCACTCGTAGCGGTGGTAATTGACTCCGCTCTGGCCTCTCGATCTCTCAAGCCGGGAACGTGCAGCAAAGTGATACAAAGGCAGGGAACGGGTGGCAGTTGGGAGAGACTCACCTTCCCTGGGCAGGCCAGGCCAGCAGGCTGGGAAATCAGGAGGAGTTCCATGTCACGGTCTTGAGGCAGAAGCTTCTCTTTTCCCAAAAATCTCTTCTTGCTCTCAAGGCATTCAGCCGTTTGGATGAGGTCATCCGCATTCTCAAGGGTAGCCCCCCCCCCCCATGAGTGTCAGCACCAGAGAAGGAGGAGACCGAGGGAGCCAGCACCGTGCTTTGCTTCTCGTCCCCCAACTGTCGGGGACAGTTCCTGCTCCCACGGATGTCAGTCTCTAGCTACTGGAGAAGTCCCTCTTTTTCTCATAGAGGAGAGTGAGTTAGGGGTGAAGGGAGAGGAGAGAAGCCCGCTCCAGGAGCTCCCCGAAAGAGCGAGCTATCGCAAGATTCTTTTTTGAGGTGCCCTGTCTTAGCCTGGGTTGCTGGGACTAAACACCGTGGAGCATGTGGCTTAAATAACAGACGTTCATGCCTCACAGGTCTGGAGGCTGGGAAGTGCAAGGTCAAGGTGCAGACAAGCTCGGTTCCTGGTGAGAGCTCTCTTCCTGCCTCGCAGTGCTTTGCTGGCGTTCCAGCGGAGGGACGGGGCAGGAGGAACTCCACGGTGTATCAGATATCCTTCCCACGTTCACGGTGATGACCGATGAAGGGAACACGCCTGACAGCTCAGTTAGCCTCCAGTTCCACAAGAAGAGCCCTCAGAAGCTGGTCAGTCCACTGGGGGAGAAAGAAACAAGTCTGGCTTCTAATCAGTGGCTCTTCCAATCTTTTCATCAAAGCCCTGACCTGTCATTTTCTATTGTCTGGAGCTAATGAGTCAGCTTGAAGTGGGCCTTCCAGGGGTTCCCTTGGATGCAGAGAATTTGCTTAACTCTGGGGACTGCTCTATCCTTGATGACGTCATTCTGTAGGTTTCTCGGCAGGCTTGCAGCCATGACAGTTGTCACTGAGTGTCTGCTGTGCCAGGCCAGGCATCAAGGACTCTGCTTGTGTTAGCTCTTCCGATCTTCACGTCAAGTCTAGCAGAGAGGTTCTAGTGGCTTCCAGCCACTTACCAGATGGAAGGCTTTGGGTCTCTCCATGCCTCTATCTTCTCATCTGTAGAAAGGGAATGAGAATAGTACCGAACTCACAGGATTGTTGTAAAGATTCAGTGAGTAACTCTTTTTTTTTTTTTTTTTTTAGATTTTATTCATTTATTCAAGAGAGAAACAGCACAAGCAGGGGCAGAGGGAGAGGGAGAAGCAGACTCCCTGTCAAGCAGGGAGCCCTACGCGGGACTCAATCCCAGGACCCCGATATCATGACCCGAGCCGAAGGCAGACACTTAACCGACTGAGCCACCCAGGTGCCCCTCGGTGAGTAACTCTTGTAAAATGCTTAAAACCGTGCCCGCCATGCACAACTGCCTATAAATGTTTGCTGCTTTTGTTGTGGTCCCCACCTTACAAGCAAGGCGACTGAGGTTTCTGGGGGTCAAGGAGCCGGGCTGAGGCTTCTCCTAGGCCTTACAACCTCACTGGCTCCATCCTCAGACCACCTACACCCTACACACACACACACACACACACACACACACACACACACACTGGACCTGCATTTGTACCCATAGCCACCAGTCTCTGAGCTCCATATCTGTTTGTACATACTTTCTGTACCATCCGAAATGCCTTCCTCTTCCCCGTCCCCACCTCCCACCCATCCCCTGAAACTCAGCTCAGATGTCCCTTCCTCCACGAAGCCTTCTGTCACCACCACCACCCCCAGCTGGGCTTGGCACCTCTTCGGGGCTTTCTGTGGTGCTGCCCTCCCTTTCCAGATTGAAATCGCCCCGTAATTACCATTCCAGGTTGCCATTGTCTGTCTCCTCCATGGGCCCTGGAGCTTCTCCAAAACGGAGCCGAGAGGCCAGCCCAAAGTAGGTGCTCAGGAAAGGTTTGTGCGTGAATGAAAGAAGGAATCTTTAAGGGATGGGGAGGCTGTCTGGGTGCCCTCCTGTGTGAAAAGAGATCTCACCGATTCCGTGACTCCGTAAGGAGCCTAAAATCCACGCATCAGTAATCGTCCCAGAGAACCACAGTGACGCAAAGTAGGTACACTCAGTCCCATGTAAAGTAGGTACAGCCAGCAGAGAGGGAAGGGGCTCCCCTAGACTGGGGGAGGCTGAGCAGAAGCTGAGGGGACCCTCGTCGGGGACCCTCATTAGTGACTGAATTACCTAAGTGGTGGCTGATGGGCTCACACTTTCAGGCCATACTCGGTTGACCCTGAATCTTTTGAGACGAGCGTAAGGAGGCTGAGGAGGAGGATATGGGGCTGCCCACCATCAGCTGGGGGGGGCACCCCCACATACTGTTCACTGTGGGGGGTTTGCCTGACGAGCAGTCGCCAGCCCTGCTTCTATATGCGACGCCCGGCTGCAAACGGGCATAAAACTTGGACAGTCGGTTCCTCGGGGAGGGAAAGATCACCTCTGTACACACGCTTCCATCACACCTCATTTTTGTGGCTGCCTTTGACCATAGCGTTCTGGCATTTTCCTCCTCGCTCTTCCATTTTATACCTGCCTTTCACAACTGAGTGACAGACGGCAGGCTGAGCCCAAAGGTCTTCGAGCTAAAGGTAAAGATCTGCTGTGCTTCTGTGATTTTGTCTCTTCCGTTTCTTTCTTTCTTTGGCTTAGTTGCATTTAGTTTATGAGATTAGTTCCCCTTCACCAGTAGGATCAGCACTTCTTTCTGCTGGGTTTTGTACAGTAATTGCAAAAATGCAATAAAATATTAAAGCCCTGGCACAAACACTGCTGCACAAAGGTGGAGACCCTCCTGGACAGGAGCCGTTTGCCAAGAGCCGTCACCACGCAGGTGTGGGGATGGCCTCGCGTCAGCCGATGGACAAAAACCCAAACCCGCACGGAAAAAGCAGTGGCGGGCTTCCGTGTAAATGCCCCCGGGGGACAGTTTGTCCCAAAGACGGAGGTGCAAAAACAAAAAGCCACAAGTATTGTCATTCTCTTCACTCACCTGCTAGGACGTCGTAGCTCAGAGCAGTCAAGTAACTCACCCAGGGCCACACAGGCGAGGAGAAGGAGAAGCAGAGCCAAGATGTGAATCAAGGTGAGATAGAGCGTCTGTGGTTACTAACAACAGATGATGCGTGTGGAGCAGTTACGATGGGCCGAACGCTGCCGGGAGCACGGCTTGTCTTTGACTCACTAGGTCCTCCCCCAGGAAGGGTGCCCCCATCGACACATGCAGAGATTGGATGACTCGCCTGGGTCACCCAGCTGCAAGGAGTGGAACCGCGCTTTGAACCTGGAGAGCCTGGGCCCCAAACCTCTTCCTCTCAGGAGGCATCAGGAATCAAACATCTCAGAACAGACCCTGGGCATCCTGTGCTCCCCCGCCTCAGAGTGAGGACTGGGGATGTAGCCAAGGGGACCCCAGGGCCCTGCGGAGGGGTTCCTAGTAGGAGCTGCTGTTTCGTGCAGGAAAGCAGCTCCACCACCCAACCTCGTGTTGGAAGACGCCGACCTTGCTGCACAAGGACATCTGAGCCAGGGCCGGAGCTGCTGAGAAGCCAGTTCTGGAAACGTTTTACAGGCACATCCCATTCTCACAAGGGGCCGTCAGGCCTCGAAGAGCTGAATCAGGAACTTCATTTCACGTGGCAGCAAGCAGGGCTGTGTGGGTCTCTACAGGTTCAACGTCACAGCATTTGTGCTTTGGCCGCTAAATCACGAGATGGAAACCACGGGCCTCTCAGTTCAGGAAAAGGATGTGCGAGGGCTTGGAAGTCGGGAGAGCTTCTGAACGGCGGTGACCAAGACCGCGTGGCCTGAGAGACCTTAAGTATGTATTATCTGGCCCACGGCAGAAAAACATTG
This sequence comes from Ursus arctos, assembly GCF_023065955.2. NCBI lineage: Eukaryota > Metazoa > Chordata > Mammalia > Carnivora > Ursidae > Ursus > Ursus arctos. The sequence continues at coordinate 72,983,991 of NW_026622874.1, read as the reverse complement.
CTGACCCTTGCACTAGACCGTGGGCTTCCTAAGGGCAAACTGTTTCTTGTGCATCGAGGTACGGCCGTCAGCCTCCAGCGCCGAGCCTGGAAGACAGAAGAGACTTAATGCACACCGAAGACTGGGTGGACAGGTGAATGTTGAGTGTGCTGCAGAGTCAAGCTCGGTGACAATGCGACATGCTAGGACGAAAGGGACACCTTCGGCGAGATAGTACCAAACCCTACGAAACAGTCTGGTGAAGCAGAAACAGGTCAGAAACACACACACACACGCACATGCACAGACCTGGCCTCTCAGCACAGTGAGGGGCCGCCAGCTGTTACGCTGGCTTTTCACGTGCTGGAGATGCCACACAGAGAGGTTTGCTGAAGGTAACTTCCTGCTATGAGTGTCTATGATTTTTCCTTGAATGGTTTTTTTCCTCCAGTGTTTTGAACAAGAATAATCCGTTGTTGAATGAAACCTGAATTTCAACAGCCTAGAACTTTGAGTTGAATAATCCAGACTTTTTTTGAAGCTTGGAAGGAGGGAAAAAGGGAAGTAGAGTTGATACTCTCTGCAAAGAGTAAGCCTGGCCTCAGCTCCTGAAACTGGCCACACCCCCACAATAAGCCTTTTCCCTGGTTGTCCAGCCAGTAAGCTAAAACTCCTTCAGGAACCAGTTCGGGTGTTCTTGCCTCCTTGAAGCCTTCCCTCATTCACCTCCCTAAACTGTTCCTCCCCCTTCCCAACTTAATAGCACTTTGCTCCTCCCTATATTACAATCACTTCTCAGACCTGCTTGCATATCTGTTTATAACATTGGACCATGAGCTCCCCAAAGAGTTCCTTCTCCTCTGCATTCCCAGCTGTAATAGCAGGTGCTCGGCAAATATTTATAGAATGGTTGAAATAATAAATGAATAAGGCAGAGAGGGAAATAAGCAGTGGCTCAACCAAATGAGTGAATGCATGGATGGATGGACCAGTGGATAGGTGAATACATGAGTGGAGAAATGAAGGATAGGTAGATGGGTGGATGGATGGATGGATGGATGGATGGATAAGTAGGTGGATGGATGGACAGATTGGGTTGGGTTGTTTGGGTTAGGATGGCTTGGGTTGGGTTCGTTGTGTTGGGATAGGTTGGCTGGGTTGGGTTGACATGACCAGATCAAACTTAGGAAGGAAGTCAATGATCCCCTCAGAACCCTCCATAGCTGGTACCCTACAGAGGAGTGTCCCACACATCTACCCCAGCCCCATACCCCAGGCTTCTCTCCTCCAGGTTTAATGTTTCCAAGCCCTAGAGCATTTCTTCCAAGCCCTCTCACTGTATCTCTTCATCATTTCCTCACTCCTCTTCTCCAGGAGCTGCCCCAGCTCCCCCAACTCACCAAGCTAGCTTTGCCCACAGATCCAAGAGAGCAAAGGAGACTTTGCTCATGGGAAGCAAGCAGATGGCTAGCTTCCAGGCCCCCAGGAGGACTGGAGGGAGGCCACCTGCTCACCCATGAAGGGTCTAATTAGAGCAGATGCTTTTTTCTGTGACTTAACAGAGCTTTGTTCTCCTTTCCCACCTCTTCCCCTGGAGCAAAACACTGGAGCTGTGACAGAAAATGAGCTCTCTTGGGGACAGGGCTGTAGGTGTCTACTGCTGAAACTCCTTCCTTGTCCTCTAGCAACCTTCAGTTCTAGACTCAGCTGATCCAAAGAGGCAGCCCCTTTCTCAGGAGCAACTCCTGAAACCCCAGGACTCTGGGGAACACAGACTAGAAACCTCTGCTCTCGCTTGGGAACACCACTTGGAAGTTGGGAAAACTGAAGACCAGAGAGAGGAACTGACTTACCAGAGTCACCCTGCACGTCAGGGGGGACTGGGAGCTGAAGTCCAATACACTTTGCCACTACCCCACCTAACCGTGTCAGATTTGGCATGATTCCCTTGGAGACCCCTGGATGAAATTCAACATCGTGTCCAAGGGAGGTGTCCCATTTCAAGCTCATTTGGCCTTCAGCGTCAGTCAGAGCTGATTACAGTTCTGATTAGGATGCAGAATCATTTTTATTTCCAAGCTTTAGTAATTTAGTATCAGTTGGTATTAGTTAATAGGGACTTAAAAGAAATTGTAAGCAAATCATAATAGAAAGAGAAGTTCTCGCCCACACACACATGCACACGCGTGCGCGCACACACACACACACACACATATCTTTCTTTCATTAACTTTAATTAGGTTGACGCAGATTGATCTGGAAGCATTTCCAGGCCCAGAATGAATTTCTCTTTGTGATTGTGAAAATCATGAGATTTTTTTCAGAGAATGAAACACCCAGAGATCAATCGAGCAACGTGGTAACTTTGGGGTCCTCTAGCAACAGCAGGTAGACAAGAGGACTTGATCAAAATTCAAGACAACAGCCAAAGCCAGGATTGTCGAGACAAACAGACATGCAGTTTGGATCCCATTTTTGCCCCTCTCTAGCCGTGTTACCTTGGGCCACTTACGCACCTTCCCTGAGCCTCCACTTGCATTTTGCACACATGTCCCATCTCAAGGTTCATTCTTTGCTAAGGAGCCAGGAGATTTTTCCAAAATATAAATCTATCCAGGCACCTGATTCAACATCTTGCCATTTTATGGAAAAAGAATAAAATGGACACTCCATAATGCATTGAACAAGGACCTCCATGCACTGACTTTTGCCTGATATGGCTGAATGTTAGGATTGTGTTTGGTTGCATGTAACAGAAATTTAAGTATATTTGCATATATTACCAAAATGGGAGATTTTTTTTTTCACGTGACAAGAAGTCCGAGAGTGATCCAGAGAAGTTTGAAAATGCCCTTGGAGACCCAGGTTTCTTCTATCTTCCTGCTCTGCCGTCCTCAGAAAATAAGAAGCCTCATGGTCACAAGATGGCTGCTCAACCTCCAGGCTTTGTGTCTATGTTCCAGGCAGGAAGAAAGGAAAGAGGCAAAGCAGAAAAAGTACATGCCAGTTGGGTCTGTCCTTTTTTATCAGGAAATGGATAACTTTTCTTTAGACTGTTACAAGTCATTGGCCAGAACTCTATCACATCACCAGTAGTAGCCCCAAGGGAGCCTGGGAAGATGGGTACTTTGCCTCCTGAACAAAGTCAGGCTTTATTGACAAGGAAGAAAGGGGATTTAGATATTGGGCAGGCCACCAGCAGCCCCTGCCACATGGCTGCCATTCTCCTTCACAGTGTGCCCGTGGGAGGCAGAATTTGAAGATGGACCCCATGACCTCTGCCCCCTGATGCTCACATCCTGTCTAGTCTCCTCCCTTTGAGGATGGGCAGGACTTGCCTTGACCAATAGAAGAGGGCCACAGTGAAGAGACTTTGCAGGTGTAATTAAGGTCCCAGACAGTTGATTCTGAGCTCATGAAAAGCTAGATCATCTTGGGTGGGCCTGGCTTAATGAGTTGAAAGCCCTTAAAAGAAGGGCTGGGGTCTCTATGAGCAGAGACCCTCCTTGCCGGCTTGATGGCGTGGACAGTCGTGTTGAGGAAGCCCATATGGCAAGCAGCTGTGGGGGAGCTCTAGAACTTCAGACTCCAAAACCCGAGAACTGCCTCCAGCCAGCAACCAGCAAAAAGCCAGGGCCTTCAGTCATGCATCCATAAGGAGAAAGATTCTGCCAACAACCTAAATGAGGTTGGAAGAGGATCCTTCCCAGTTGAGTCTTGAGATGAAAATGCCATCTGGCTGACGCCCCAGCAGCAGTCTGGTGGGACCCCGAGCAGGGGACCCAGCTGAGCCCTGATCAAATTTCTGACCCATTGGCCCTCAACGAGATAATAAGTGTGTGTGGCTTTGAGCTGCCAGGATTGCAGTAATGTGTTAGGAAGCGACAGATAAGGAATACAGTGGCAAACACACAGAGCTTTTTTCTTTTTTGGGGGGGGGGTCCCTTTTTTTTATTTAAATTCAATTCATTAACATGGAGTCTATTATTAGTTTCAGAGGTAGCATTTAGTGATTCATCAATTGCATATAACACCCAGTGCTCATTACATCCCGTGCCCTCTTTCATGCCCATCACCCAGTTACCCCACCCCCACCCCCTCCAGCAGCCCTCAGTTTGTTTCCTAGAGTTAAGAGTCTCTTATGGTTTGTCTCCCTCTCTGTTTTCATCTTGTTTTATTTTTCCCAGGTTTGTTTCTTTTACTAACCAGAATCACGCCGTATGTATTGTCCTTTCATGTGCTTGTTGGAGATGTTCTCAGCCTCGCACACTCCTTTTATCCATTATATAATTCCACAGAATCAGTGTCACTGCTTGATTGCTGTATTCTGCTGTGATGATTATGCCCACTTCTGTGCACAGACTTGAACACAGGGGCTGGAATTTGAGGGGGAGGGTGTCCGTTTGAGCCCTTGGCAATCCGAGGTGAAGGTGTGTTAACTTGGCATTGAGCAGGGGACAGGCCGTGCATGCTGACCTGACTCGGGCAGGACGCGGCTGGACTGAATTTGGGACCCACAGGCCGATGGCATCATGTGTGACAGGGATGTGGCCGGTTTTGCTTTTAACTTTTGTTTTTCTGGGAAAATCTATCTGTCCTTCTATTCTAAATGAAAACCTTGCTGGATAGAGTATTCTTGGCTGTAGATTTTTTCCTTTTAGACTGGGAATTTATCACGCCGCTTCCTTCTGGCCTGCAAAGTTTCTGCTGAAATACCCACTGAGAGCCGTATGGGGTTTCCCTTGTATGTCACTGCTTTCCTTTCTCTTGCTGCTTTTAAAATTCTCTCCTTATCACTGCTTTTGGTCATCTTATTTACTTTGTGTCTTGGTGCAGACCTCTTTGGGTTGGTTTTGTTGGGGCCTCTCTATGCCTCCTGGATCTGGATTTCTCTTTCCTTCCCCAGATTCAGGAAGTTTTCAGCTTCAGACAAACCTTCTGCGCCCTTTTCTCTCCTCCTTCTGGGATCCCTATCACGCGACTGTTATGCTTGACAGTGTCACTGAGTTCCCTACGTCTACTCTCATTTTGCGTATTTGTCCCCTCTCAGCTTGATTACTTTTCATTACTCTGTCCTCTGGACGGCTGATCCGTTCTTCTGCTTCCTCTTGTTTGCTATTTATTCCCAGGTGGTCTATTTTTATTTGCATTCAGTGAGTCCAATAGCTCTAACTGGTTCTTTTTTACATCTCCTGTCTCTTGGGGGAGGGTCTTATAGAGGTCCTGCACCCTTTTCTCAATTGGAGCGAGTATCTTTATGAGCATTACTTTAAATTCGTTACCAGACATGTTACTCATCTCCATTTTGCTTAGGTCTCTTGCTCTCATTTTATTCCCCGCTTTCATTTGGGACATAGTCCTCTGTCTCCTCATTTTGTCTATTGTTGTGTGTGTTTCTATGTGTTAGGAAAGTCAGCTACGTCTCCCGCACTTGAAAGTAGTGGCTTTCAGAAGTAGAGGTCCTGTGGTGCAGTGTCTCCTTCTCACCAGAACGTGGTGCCTCAGGGGTGTCTCCAGTGTGTGTTGCTACAGGGGTGTCCTACCGTTGTAGCTTCGCTCTGTTTGCCTTCCGTCCGGCCTGCGAGGGCTCTCTGCCTGTGGTGGGCAGAGTCTGGTGCCTGCGGTGTTAGTGGGCTGGTCCGGGGCTGCCCCGGGCTTGAAAAGAGTCAGAGCAGGTGTTTACCAGAGACGAGGTAGCACCAAACAGCAAGGGGCTTTCCCCGTGTTGTCCCCTGAGAAGCTTTTGTGGGTGGGTGGGGCCTGCAGTCAGCCCACGGCTGGGGTCACAGTCAGGCTGGGGCGTGTGGTTATCTTCCCTTCTCCCTGGAGCAGGACTCACGTCGGAGTGGCGCTGGCCCTTGTCTGGGCTGCGCGCACACTGCCAGGCTTGCAACACTGCTTTGATGGGATCTTGCCAAGAGCGATCGGAGGGGGTGGATCCGCTTCGCCGTGGCCTCTTGTCTCTGTCGGGCTGTGGAGAGTCTGTTCTGCCAGTTTTCCAGTTGCTTTCTCGGTTATTTATGCCAATGTGGGTGTTCTCTAGGCGGCCACGCGGCTAGAGGTGAGCCCGGGGTCCTCCTACTCCGCCATCTTCCCAGCAGCCTCTGACGCAGGTCTTTTTTCTGTCACTTGGTTCTAAGTACAGAGGATCCCCCCACCCACGGGGGTACGTTCCAAGACCCCCAGTGGATGCCTGAAACCAGGCCTAGCACCAAACCTGTCCATACTGGGTTTTTTCCAAGACATATTTTTGTACAATAAAGTTTAATTTATAAATAGGCCCAGTAAGAGATTAAGAACAGCTTAAGAACAAAATGGGACAGTTATAACACTGTAGCGTAATATCACAAGTGTGGTCTCTCTCTCTCCCAAAATATCTGACTGTCCCGTACTCCGCCTGCTTCTTGTGACCACATGACATGACACAATGCCCACGTGACGAGATGAAGCGAGGCGGGTGACGTAGGTGCTCTGACGCAGCGTTAGGCCCCCACGGACCTGCAGATGAGGATCGTGGCCAGGATCATCTGTTTACCGACCGCAGTTGACTGCGGGCCACCGAAACTGCAGAAAGAGAAATCGCAGAGAAGGGGGACCGCCAGAGGCCTTCCCATCTCAGGGTCCCCACTCTTATCCTCTTCCCCTGCCGTCACTGCTCTGTGCCTTCTCCTCCCTTCCCTCCTTCAGCCTCCAGCTCACAGCCCCACCAGAGATGCCCTTCTCGCCCACCCCACCCAACCACCATCTAAAATTATCCTGTGACTTATTTACTTCCTTGAGAGTGTCTGTCTCCTCCGCGAGAACGTCCACTCCAAGAGAGAAAGGACTTTGTTCCGTTCATCCTTCCTCCACCGCACGTAGAACCATGCCAGGTGCATGATAAGCGCAGAAAAAAAACAACAACCCCTCCCTGGGTATACCCGGACTCCCCGTGGAGTTCGGAGGCTGCTTGGAATCAGGATTCCCCAACCCACTTCAGCATCACACACTCGAGAATGTTCCATGAATGGAGCAGAGGGTGCCCCTGGCTCCGTAGCCTCCCCCCCAACTTCCGCACGTCTAGCTGTAAGGTCGTCCAGAGCCTCAGCCGTATCGTATTTTCCTCCCTGGCACGTCGTTATAGCCAGTGTTTAACTCTAAATGGTTGTCTCGCAAGAGCTAGCAGGGAATTTTTCTGCCAATCTCTAGAGTAAATAGAAGAATATCCTAGAAATATAAATATAACTTCCTTGTTCATAGGTAGCCACCTTCTCCCTGGGCCCCCACGTGGCAGAGGGGGTAGGGAGCCTCGTGGGGCCTCGTGCGTGGGGGCACGGATCCCATTCATGGGGGCTCCACCGTGACAACCTAATCACTTCCCGAAGGCTCATCTCCTAACACCAGTGCATTAGGGATTGGGCTTCAAAATAAGACCTTTTTAGGGGACACAAACATTCAATGTATGGCAGCTCAGTTAACAAAACTATGTTGCAAGAACAAAGGTCAAATAAGGGCGTTTTCAGAAGAACAAAAACTGGAAGCTTTAACTACCAGTGGCCCAAATGAAAGACCTTCTAAAGGATACAGTTCAGGAGGAATGACAGTGACCCAACAAAGGGAAGTCCGAGATGCAAGAAGGCGCGCAAGGCGGGGCAGAAAGGTAGGTGTCGCTGAATCTGGATGGTCACTGTGCAGTCAAAATATCTGCGTAACCAGCCCGCTTAATGAAAACAGAAAATCTACACCCTAAGAGCCTGTGAATTAGCAGGAAGGTGATAGGTTAAAATAGCCCACGTGTCTGTGTATCCGGGCAGGTCAGGGAGGCGGTAATGGTTGAGATACGCAAGATCATACGCATGACCATTTAAAGAGTAAACACAGAGGCTATAACTTTCATTCCAGGAGAGAGAGAGAAGTAATAAGAAAAACTTTTTCAATTTTTACAGACCAGAAAAGAAAAAATTATGTATAGACAGAAAAGGAGGGAGGGAGGGAAGAAGGAAGGGAGGGAGGGAGGGAGGAAGATCACAAGGAGAGTAAATGGAATAACCATCCCAATTAAAGAGATTATCAGACTGGAGTGGGGAAAATACAGCTACATGCTCTTTACAAAAAAAAAAAAAAAAAGCTAAAACATAAAAACATGGAAAGATGAAAAAGGTAAAGGGACGGAGAAAGCCACGTCAGGCAAACACTAGCAAAATGAAGGTAGAGCCATATTAGTACCCAATAAAATGGTCTCTAAGTCAAAAAAGAACTGATTCCGGCAGAGTAGGGAGGGTCCGCCGAGAATGACAACCCTTCACTTCACCAGGAAGATACGGTCCGAAGGGAGCAGGCACCTGAGAAAATACCTTGGCACCAAGTCCTGCAGGTTCCTTTCCACCTTCCGCACGGACGAACCTGCCTGTGGGTGGCCAGGTCAGCCTCTGGCTGCAGGGTCCACAGCCCGAGAAGAGGGTCTGTGGACTGGGGGGCCCTCCGCAGCTCTCCAGGGCCATAAGAAAGAAGGCGCTGGAGTCCGAGCTGCTTCCCACACCCCCGTGAGAGGCCAGGCGCGGTAGCATGAGTTCTCACTTTCTGGGCTGGGGCAGGAACATGGAGAAGAGTGAAGGAGCAGGTGGCATTCAGAAGACAGAGGTCCTGACTTTGCTAAACCCGGCATTTCCCGAATTTTTTTCTTAGCACCTTAAGATCGGGAGAATTTGGGCAAACGACAACCTGATGCGATCCTTCCGTTTCAAAGGCGAAGAGACAGTGCAGGGAGGCGATGCGGCGTGCGGTAAGTGACGCAACCGGTCTGCGCGTGTGTACGATCATTCGTATTCACACAGCGACCCAGGAGAGATTTTGAAAACAAATGAATCTAAATGTGAAAATGGCAAATTTCCCCTGTATAAAGAAAAAAAAAACTATCAAACAGCCCCGCTAAATTAAAAAATGCATTCCAGTAGGTCTGCTTTCGCTCCGCAAAGGGCCGGCAAACAAGCAACGCGGCGTGCCGTGCATTGAAATGTCAGATTGCTGCTGACTCGGGTAATTCATCACCGAATTGAAAGCATTACATATGGGAAGAGCAAAAATCTAATTCCAGCTCATTTCAATAAGAATTGATCTAAGAGTTCATTACATAAAGTAATTTTTACCAGCACAACTTCAAACCGTGCTTCAAGGGGGATCAGAATCTCTCCTGATAGCTGAAACTGATAAGGGGAAATTTGCATAGGGATTGTGGAGGGCTAAGTTGCAGATCTCATGTTCAACTGAACGAGTGTTTGGGTTTTTTTCGCGTGTTTGCTCTGTGTTGGAGAGGAAGGTTAGAGAGGTCTGGAGACGTAGGGTTCGGGGTTGTTTTTAAAAGGGGTCCGAAATCCAGGTTCGTTTGTCTGTAAGAACTGTGTGACCTTAGTCGTGTAACTTTGCTTCTCTGAGCTTCTATTCAGTGAGAATAGGTCCAGCTCATGCGATAACTTAAGGAATTGATGTAAAGCACTTAGCACAGACTGACGTTCTTGATGAAAGGTAGCTTTGAGAAAGTTCTCCCAACCCTGCTTCACTAGTCTGAGATACCAAGACAGTATCTACCTGGCCAGGTGTCCTTAAAGATCAAAAGAGTAAATATGTGTGGGATGCAGGTATGGCTAGATCCAACCACTGCCCCTGGGGGTGGGCTTATGTGAATGCCTCCAAGATCCAGATCCCCAGCTTTGTGTTGGTTTGGCATCTGCATTGGGGTTCAAGGAGCTGGACCTAGGCTCCCCAATTTCTCGGGCACAGGAAACCATTCTTCCATCTCTTACAAAACAGGCTTTCTGGACTCAAAGAACAGGTCTCCAGCCAAATTCAGAAGTTCTCAACCTTGGCTGTTCACTGGGATCATCAGGAGTGGGGCTGGGGATCTTAAAAAAAAAAAAAAATGCCCAGGCTGCCCCCAAAACCAACTAAAACACAATCCCTGGGCATGGGACTCAGATGTCAGCATTTTTATAAGCTCCCTGGTGATTCCAATGAACAGACAAGGTTTCAAGCATCTGGAGCTAACAGGTGGTAGAGGAACAGAGCTGGAGGGTGCAGAATTGTGTGCATAGCTTTTCCCTACCCATGTGCCCCCCAAACGTCTGCTAACAGCTTGAAGGGTAATGTGAACAAGAGGTGAAGGAGCCAGGGACTTTCTCCCAAAACACTTTCCAATAGCAAGGTAATAGGGAGTTCTGCCGAAGTGGGCTTTCCAGTTAACACAGGGAAGGTCAGAAAACCAACTCTTCAGATCACAGAAAAGGCCTGATTTCCTTCTCTGCCTCGGTTAGCAGAACAGAGCACCCGTCCAATAGGAACTCCCTTCTCTGACTTTTGTCCTTTGAGACCATGCACTTTTTTTTTTTTTTAAGATTTTATTTACTTATCTGATAGACATAGCACGGGTAGGCAAGGCAGCAGGCAGAAGGAGAGGGAGAAGCAGGCTCTCCGCTGAGCAGGGAGCCCAACGTGGGCTCAATCCCGGGACGCTGGGGTCATGACCAGAGCAGAAGGCAGCTGCTCAACCGACTGAGCCGCCCAGGTGCCCCTGAGACCAGGTATTTTTAACACCGATGTGGAAGAGGAGAAGCATTCTGACTTTGGGGGCTACCCATGGTTCCATGTCCCTGGGCTGGAGGGGACGGGGCCCAGGATGTTGCGGGAGGGGAGCTGGGAAGGTTCAGACCTCAAAGAGACTCTAAGTGCTTCCACAGCTTTGAGGGCAACAGGGAGCCTAGGAGTGTTTTAAGCAGAAGAGGCATCTAGACACAGTGGTGTTCTGGAACCATACTATCCAGGCCAAAGAAAGCAGGAATTGGAGGGGCATGGCCAGAGGCAGGAAGAGCAGGTGGGAGCTGATGGGTGGAGCCAAGGTCAGGCATTCCTAAAACCATGGCTCTCGTCGCTCTCGTGGTTCTCGTCGCTCTCGTGCCTCGCTCCTAGCGTTTCTGATTCAGTGGCTCTGGACTAGAACCTGACCACCTGCATTTCCACACGTTCCTAGACTGGTGGCTGTGGCTGCACATTGAGATCACCCGGCGACACGGGGCCCCACCTCGCCGCCCTGCGTGATTCGGTTGGTCTGGGTTAAGACCCAGACATGAGCATGCCAAAGCCCCCAAGGGACTCTCGGGTGACATCAGAAGTGAGAACCAATCCCTGCTGCCCCAAGTGTGGGCCAGTGGCTCGGCACCATCCGGAGCGCGTTAGAAATGCAGAGTCTTGGGCTCCATCCCAGACCTAGAGAATCTCGTCTGCATTCTGACAACATCTTGGGTGATTCTAGTACATACGAAAGTTTGAGACACACTGACAAGTAGCATCTGGCCTGAGATAGGATTCCAGAAGCATCTGGAAGCATGGGGGGAAGTGGAGTCCAGACCCCAGGGTAAGCACTCAGACCCAGGGGAGGAGAAAGATTCCTTTGTTAACTCAAATGGACTATAAGGACCCACAGTGTGTGACCCTCATGATGTGACCGTGACCCTCAGTGTCTGACAGACACTGCTGGGTTAAGTGCTAGAGAATCAGGGAGCAGGCACCTGGCCTCAGGCCATCCAAACACTACAGTAGTAAAACAAGGGGCCGTGAGCTGTCACCTTCAAGTTCTCGAGGTGCTTCTGATCCAAGCAGCCTGGGTTAGTAACTCGTGAGTGCCCGAGAGCAAGGACACCATCCCAGCACACGGCACGGTCTCCATCCATGCTGTGTGAGGAATGCCCAGTGCAGCTGCTTTGGAGTGGACCTTCCGAGGTGGACAGGGTCACTACGGGCAGAAATGGCAGAGGGAGGGCTCAGAGGATGTCAGAGGCTGGAGCGTGCAAAGGGCCAGAGAGTAAATATTTTAGGCTTTGGAGACCGTGTGGTCTCTCGGCTCTGCCCCCACAATGTGAAAGCCTCCACAGACGATCTGTAAACAAACAGGCCTGCTGTGTGCCAGTCCAAGTTTATCTCCGGCAACAGGCTGTGGGCTGCACGTGGCTATGGCACGCCGGCCCCTGATCTGGACCAGGAGGGGAAGCAGGCTACGGTGGAGGGACACAAGGGCGAATTGGAGGTGGCTCACAGGCCGTGGGAGGCCTACTGAGCAAAGGGGAGCAGACCTTGAAACAAGAGTGGCAAGCTGGCACAGGACGGTGGCATGCACAGTGAACGGCTCAGCGGCCAGCTTGCAGGGGGCGATGGGGAAGAAGGCTGTCAGGGGAGATCAGGAGCTGGGGAGGGGAGATAGGCAGGGGGCCAGGGAGACGTGGGGCTGGTGCCCGAGAGAGCTGGAGGACAGGGAGCCAGAGTGAGGAGGCCTGCCGTGCAGGAGACACTCTGGCTGCGGGATCTGCAGGGCTGAGGGCCGGGAGGGATGGTGGGAAGGGGTGGACTCACAAAGTCCGTTCCTGGTCCCAGGGTCACCAGATTGATGGGGATTGCTGTGGCCAGGCCCGGCACAGGGGAGCCAGCAGGACCCGCAGGCAGGGGGCGAGCCAGATGTGGGAGCTTGGGGGAGCGTGTGGAGCACAGCCGGGCCCACCGCACATGTCGCCCCCCGTCACACCGGAGCACCCAGGCGGCTGCAGAAAGCATTCCAGAAAAGCAGGAGAAAAGGTTCACACACAGGGCTTAGCTGAGGTTGCTGTTCCGATGGATGCGACTCTGGGAGACAGAACTCACCCAGGGCTGGAAGGTGCCTCAGAGCCGTGCTCCTCAAACTTCAGGGTGCCACGAAGCTCCTGGGGGTGTGGAGCGCACCTGTGTTGTCTGCTGCCGGCCCAGGACAAGGCTTTGAGAATCCAGACCTGAGAGATGATCCCCACCTCCCCGTCTTGCCTCCCAAACAAGGGCGGTGAGACCCACTGGGTTACTGTTTGTGGGGTGGCCATTATACCAACCAGAAAAGCAGGTCCTAGCGGGTCCTTATGGTGCGGCAGGTACTGTCCCATCCACATCGTGATCCATTTACTCCTCCCTGTGGCCCAGGAGGTGGGTTCCCCTAGCGCCCCGATGCCCACAGGATTTGGTGACCTAAGAGCAAGGCAGCCACACTCCTGAGCCAAAACTCCATCCCTGAGGCCCACAGAGAGAAGCCACGGGCCCCCCGTGGCAGGACCACGAGCCCCACATAGGCGCATCCCCCCACCCCAGGCGAGGCCACCTCTCCTGGAAAATTCCAAACTTCTGCTATGACGTTGGACCCGAGGCATAATGAACCTGCTAAGTGGGGCGGGCTGGTGGGGGGAGCAGCCTGCGGCAGGGACACTGGGGTGCTAGGAGCAGTCTCGAGCGGTGCGTCGGCGGCACGAGGTCAGCCCTTAGAAGAGACACTTCCACGAGCTCCTGCAACGCGAACAAATGCCCCCAGATAAAAGGGAAATAATTTAGTGGAGAATTTGGGGCCGGTGCGTATTTTATGGGCATCGTTTTTTTAGGAGCGGCTCTTGGTCCCAGGCCCGGGGCGCGGTCCCGGCCGCGCGCTGCGCTGCTGCCACCTAGTGGCGACGGGGGGCGGCCGCTGCGGAAGTGAGGCGTCCAAACCCCCCGAAGAGGCAGGGGAGGTGGCACCCTGCGAACAGCGTCTGGGCGGTGGCTGTTTTTAGCTGGGTCTCTCCTTCTGTGCCACTTTCATCATGGAAACCGGCTCTCTAGACCCAAAAAAAGCTGCGACGTGCTCTGCAAAAGCTGTTCGAGGGCCAATTTTAGCTGCATTTCTTGGAATTTGGGCTCCCGGGAGGGAGGAGGGATGCGTGGTTCCCAGGAAGTTGGGCAGCTTTTGAGAACCTAGAACCTGGAGGTTGGTTCTGGCCATGAGGGTGTGAGTTGACGGATCCCCTGGGCTCCAGCCCCGGTACCCAGCCCTGCAAAGGAAAATGTATTTGGGGGGTTTTAGAGGCGGCCGCTACTGTGTCCTGAGAGATTTACCCTGTGCTAGTCACAGCTCTTTACATGGACCATCTCACTGATGCCTCAAACCCCAAGAGGAAACGTACAAATGACACCCATTTTACAGCTGAGGAAATGAAGGCTTGGGAAAGTCCAATGACGTAGCCAAGGTCATAGAGCTGGTAAGGAGCAGAGAGCCATGGTTTGAATTCTAGAGTCTGTATGTTAACTCAGAGCCCAAACAAAGCCATGGATCAAGAGTTGAAGTACTGAGTTCATCCACACTCTGCTGCCAACTCACTGTGTGACCCTGAGCAAGTCAATGAACCTCTCTGGGTCTCAGTTTCCTCTATGGTAAAACAGGAACGGTATTCATGCCTTCTGCTTCTCAAGGCTGAGTAGGGACCCAAAGATACAGCTGACCTCCTTTGAGCCAGTGGTTCCATTCCCTGGCCTGGGGGCCACCCAGACCCTCAGATTCTTCAACAGATTCCAAGAGACCTATGAAGATAAACTCAGGACCCCTGCATGGAAAAGAACCCCTTTGTTTAGGGCCTGGGAATCCATACAACAAATCAGTCTGGCCCCAAGTTTCTGGGGTTCCAATTCCCACCCTGCCCCTATTCACCTTTGGGGCCTGGTTCTCACCTGTGCAATGGGGTTTAACTCAATGGGGTAGTGACTTGTCGCGTTGTTCCAGGATTTAAACTGCGGGCTAGAGAGTAAATCTTCCAGGCAGGGGCAGGCACGTGAGGAAGAGAATAACCATCTCATCCTGATTTGTCCAGGACTTTGCCTGTTGGAACTGTGACGTTCCATGTCCCAAGAAACCCCTCAGTTCTGGGCAAACCAGGATGACTGGTCACTTGATGGGACACAGAGCTCAACCCTGACCAGCAGACGAGCTGTCCCCATTCTGTGATGTGCCGACACCCATCGTGGCCCTTTCTGTGGCTGGAAATGATCTGTGTCTGCCTCCCCCAGTAAATGTAGTCTTGTGTGATCACCGCCGTGTCTGGCTGGGGGCTTAGCCACCAGCAAACCACAGGGAGTGAAGAGGCCTCTGTGTCAGGCCCTCTTGCTAGGGCGCTGGCAGTATGACAATGGACAAGATCGCAAGATGGCCACGTGGTCAGGTAGGACCTACTACGTTAAGGGCTGTGATGGGGTAAGCATGGGATCAGGGAAAACCACAGAAGGACCCTAAGCCGGCGTGAGAGGACAGGTGTCAGAGAGGCCTTGAGGATCCAACCCAGGTCAGGCCCACAGAGCTGAATTAATCAGGTTAGGAAGGGAAGAAGGAAAGGCAGAGGTTTTGATGGCCACACGACAAGCCTGTGCCCGGGGTGTCAGCCTGACCCCAAACCAGAATGCAAAGTCTCCCAAATCCCAGAAATGTCCCACATCTCCCCCACTCCTAACCCCTCCCAACACCACCCAGTCCCTACTCACCCAATAACACAAAGGGGACATTACCTTAGTCAACAGCTCATAGCCTTCGTCCCTGTCCCCAAAGGTCCAAGTTTGTGCCTAAGATTTTGGATAGGGCATGGGAGGAATCTCGGCAACCCCCGTGCCAAGCCTCGAAAATTCTAAATTATAGGTGGAAGGACAGGCTCAGCTTTCCCAGCTTTTACCTTATTCACAGGTGGCTGTCGCCCAGCCAAGATCTGGGAGCACAACTGACTATTGGAGTCATGACCCAGTGGTTCTCGACTAGGCGGCTTATCGCGTCTTCTGGGGAATATTTGGCAATGATTGGAGACCTTTCTGGTTACCACGTCTGGCGTGGGGGCTGCTCCTGGCATCTGGTGGGCAGAGGCCGGGGAGGGGGGTGCTGGTAAGCACCCACAGAGCACAGGACAGCCCTGCAACAGAGAGTGAGTCCAAAACATCAGTACTGCCGACACTGAACCCCTGCTGTGTTGTAGCGGGCCACTGAGGGCTCTAGGGGAAGCCACTGGGCAGCTGTTGAGCTGTTCGGTGACCACCTAGACAGAGACTGAGGGGACAGGGTGGGGTCTGAAGCTTCCCGTCAACTGTATTTTCACATTAGTGCCTTAGTCTTCCATGTGACTTTTCATATTTAATTGGTGCCTGACCCTCAACGCTGACCCCATGCCCTTCCCCGCTCCCCATTCATTCTGCGCACCCTGGCTGAGCGCCTGGTGAGTGCCGGGTGAGGCGCGGGGCATGCACTGGTGACTCGGGCACAGCCTCTGCCCTCAGGAGCACGTGGTCTCCTAGCTAAGGCAAGCTTTGGCCCCCTCGTGACTGGACATCCATGCCAACAGCGTCACCAGTGGCACCTCCCACCTTGCGCTCCATGAGAACGGCACCCGTAAAGCAAAGCTCCAGAAAGCAGGTGAAGTCCCCGCCCCCCGGGACTGAGCACAGGGCAGCCCCATGAAATGCCAGAACACGGCAATGACCAGGGCCCCTTGAGCGTGTGTAGCTCACTTAGGGCCGGCTGTGCGCTGGGGACCTTACCTGGGCGATCTTGTTCTGCCCTCATCACACCCGTGAAGGAGACGTTCGGATGAGCATCTGAGACCGCGGGTAAGGAAGGTGAGGCTCTGTCGTGGAACCACGCGCTGGAGGGGCCAGAGCAGGAATTCAACCCATGGAGGCTGATTCCAGAAACCATCTGCTTAACAAGTCCCCCGTCAGCTGAGAAGGAAACTTCAAAAGCTCAGTGAGGAATGGACATTTTTAGAGCTCAAGGAGTTGCTTGAGGCAGAAAGTTTCTGGCAGAGGATAAAGAGATGGGCTCTGAAAGCACGAGATGTCAGTCTGAGCAGCTTGACCTGGACACTGGAGACCTGGAAAAGCACCTTGGTTTCCTCTCGTGGTCAACCCCAGCTCATGGCCAGCATAGGGAGACACGCCGCAGAGGAGCGTGGGGCTTGATGAAATTGATCAGTGACGTCTGCTTTGGGTCTGGGAGCGAGGAATAACAGCACACCCAGACACACAGACACACAGACACATAGGCATATGCATACAGATAAGTACATGCAATATACACGTGCACACAGACATCTACACACATGCACAGAGAGGGGCACATGCACACACCTGTGCAAACACACAACCCCATACACTCAGAGGCACGTGGACGCACACATACACACTTGCATAGATACGAGGAAACACAGACACACAGAGACCCACATAGGCTCGCTACATAAGCTGCTGAGGACAAGAGAACCCCCCCACTCACATCACCTGGAATGATGACCCCACACACTTTTTGGCCTATTCTCCCTGCAAAGAAGTTTCCTGAGTTTAAAAAAAAAAAAAAAAAAAAACCCAAACCAAGTGTTTAATACCCACCTCCTAGCACCTTCCGTATTGGCGTGGGCTTCCCACATCACCATGGAAACTGTGCCACCTGGCACTTGCCATTCAAAAACTTCTGTGGCATTCGAAAACATGCACGTATGTCAAAATGACATTGATCCATTCCAGATAGGTGACCCTAATTTTGAACACAGTTCCAAGGACTCCTGGAAGGCAGAATGCAGACTGACTTTGCCGGCACAGGGTGAGTCACCAGGAAAAGCAAGCAGTGCTGTCAGTCCATGTGGCTGGAGAGCCCTGTTTTTAATGCCTCAGGCAGCCCTGCCCATCGAAGAAGAAAAGATGCCCCAAAGGAAACAGTCACCTTGTAGCTTTATAGTAAGTGCCTTGTGGTGACGTTCTCACCAAATGTCTGTAAAAACTCATAATGGAGTTCTGTTTTATGTTACATTCCCCATCAGTTATGGCATCTCATGTTATAAAATGGGCCTTCGGAATAAATTCTTGATTTATAACATGGGGCTTTTAGGAACAATGGGTGCTCAGAGGCTCAGAGAAGTTAAGTAAGCAGGCTAAGATCACACAGGGGGATCCAGATTGGAATCCAAGTCTGATCCCCAAGCCCTTTCTCCTGCAAGGTGCCCCCACTCCATAAGTCCCCTTCCTATGATTGGGGAGTTGATGTTTTAAATCTCATGCTGGACCCTTGTCTCTTTCTTTACGTCCTTGAGATGCTCTCACCCCAGCTCTGCACTTCATTCACTCTTCCCAGCTACTTGTATTTTTTGTGGTTCACCTCCTAGGGCCGCCATAACCTCAAAGCACCACAAGCTGGCTGATTTCAACAGCAGAAAAGTATTGTCTCCCAGATCTGGAGGCCAGAGTCCAAGATCAAGGTGCAGGCAGGGGCAGGTCCTTCTGAGGGCTGGGAGGAGGACCCTGTTCCAGGCTTCTCTCCTAGCTTCTGGTGTTCCTTGACTGGTAGGGAGTTAACCCTGATCTCTGCCTCTGTCTTCACACGGCTAGGACCGGGGTCCCGAGGTACTCAGACGCTGGCAAGGGACTTCTTGGGGCCCCCGTTCAAGAGCGTTCTCAGGGAAGACCTCGCAGGAAGGGTCCCAGCTGGTTGCAAAGGGAAGGCCCCAAGGACACCTAAACTAGGTTCTTAGAGATGTCGAATTCTAACACTACAAAGCATCTCAATACAGGTTAATGAGGCAGGTTGAAATAGCCAGTGTCTAAGCAGCAACCTTGTGTCTCTGGAGGAGAAGAGTAATGACAGTCTGCTCTAACTCATTCACACGCGCGCGCACACACACACGCACATGCACACACTACCCCCATCCGCCAGCAATTCTCAACCAAGGGATGGTGTGTTGCAAGCAGTTGTGAGGTGTATCACCAAGTAATCTGTTGCTAATAATAAAATGCCAAATGTTGCAAATATACGTACGAGTAGCTTCAAGGTTATTCATGTGAAACATCAGCCTCACTCATTGCATTCTGATTACATTTCTCCAGCGGGAGAGGGAAAACGAGAACTTACAGCTGGAGCCAGGCGCTGGAATGGGAAGCCCAGGACAGCCTCTCTGTGCCCCAACCCCTGAGATAGACAGACGGAAACGTCAAGCTTTCTTCTTTGTAACAGACACGGATGCACGTGCTGGGGGTAGACCCCTGGGAGGAAAGGAGGTACACGTGACCAATGGAGGTCAAGAAGGATTCCCAACCTTGCTAGGGATCCACAAATGCAAATTAGGAAGAGGAGGCACCATTATCATCCATCCAAGTGATAAAACGTGTTGCATCTGATCTTAACAGGTATTGGCAAGGGCGGGAGGGTGGAGAGAGGGCTTCCCTCAAACACGGCGGGAGGGAACACTGCAGATCGGGATGCAATTACCTTCCTGACCTCAATTCCTACGGCTCTCCCACTTGCTTACTCTGCCCTAAAATCTCGAAACCACCAGGAATGTCCCTCCTCAGGGCCTTTGCACTTGCTACTGCCTCTGCCTGGAATGCTCGTTCCCAGTCTCCTGCACAGCTCATTCTCTTTAAGTCTTTAGTCACAGGTCACACATATCCCAAGCCATATTTCATTCCCACGCACATACAGAAGCATACACTTTCCCCCTCTCTCTGTCCCTCTTCTCTGCTTCTGTTTTTCCATACCATCCACAAATCACCAGATATACATACGTTTTACCTATTCCTTTGTCTACTGTGTGCCTCCCCTCAACACACACCTCCATAAAATGTTAGCACCAAGAGGGCAAGGACTTTGCGGCTTACTTGTTCCCTGCTGTGCCGCCAAAGCTTGGAGTGGTCCTGCCTGGATGGGCAATACCCATCTGTTGCAAGAATCAAGATGTTAAATGCAGATAACCTTTGATTTCACTTTGCAGAAACCCTCTGTACTCATTTTCTATCATTGCCCAACAAACTAACAACTTAAAACAACACCCACCTCCCAGCTTCTGGATCCCTAGGTCAGAGCTTCAGCCTGGTGTGGCTGGAGTCCCTGCTCAGACTGAAATCAAGGGGTCTCTGGGCCGCTGTGTTTTTATGTGGGGCTCAGGACCCTCTTCCACGCTCATTCCTGTTACTGGCGGAATGCAGTCCCAATCCCTTGCTGCCTGTCCGCTGCGGGGGCTCTCAGCTCTAGAGGCCACGCCTTTTCCTCTCCACGTGGACCCTCCATCTTCACACCAGCACCACGTACTCCTCCCTCTTCATGCTTCACACCCTCCCGCTTCCTCTTCTGCCCCCAGCTGGGGAACACGCTCTGCTTTTAAAGGGCACACGCGCTTAGATTAGGCCTCCTGGATCATCTTCACGTCTGGAGTTAACTTGGGACTCAGTCACATCTGCAGTAGCCCATCCCAGCCTGTCCCAGCAATACCTACATCCGTGTCCGAAGAGCCAGACGAAGGGAATCCCCAAGCACCCCTACGACTCCGCCCGCACCACTGTCCTAGGCAAACACTCTGCCATACACATGGGGAGATGGTGATGAGCGTGCACGCCGCAGAACCAGTTAGAACACAAACACTCGGGACCCACCTGCATGTCCATCAGTGGGAAACGAGATGTACCAGCCACGGTACAGCCACACTCCGGAACATTCTGCAAGCGTGAAAAAGGGAGGCAGAGCCGCAGAGCACATTTTGACCTGCCGAATCTCCGCAGTGGGCCGGGCCCTTCTCCCGGGCTTCAGAGCCCCAGCCCCAGAGCAAGGCTGCCCGAGTTAGAGTCCCTGCTTCATCGCTTCCTGGTTGTGCGAGCTTGGTGATTTTCAGAAACTTCCTGTGCCTCTGTTTCCACATCTGTAAAACAGAGAGGATCACCCTAGGACTCCCCCACAGGGATGGCATGGATTAATGAAGATACTGCAGATAAAACACCGGACCCTTGGTGGGGACAGAGTGAATGCTGAGCGCAGGGCAGCTCTCACCAGCTTTAGAATTACTAACACGCTCTCCCTTCTGAGGTGCCCGGGAGGCCTCTGGGCTGCAGGACATGCTGTGCCAGGGTTTAGTACTTGTGAACCTCCAGCTATGGCACTTTTTATTCTGCTATAAATGGACATACGGGATGTTTTCACTCTGTTATTTATACCAGTAAGGCAAGCGTCACAGCAATCAGGCGCTTTACGCTCTTATATTTAGGCAGGGGTTTCTGGATGTCATGTATGTGGTTAGGAGATATGCACGTTTACTCCTCGCAAGCCACACAGACCTGGCACATCTGGGTTGGTCACATACGCTCGGCTCATGGCGCCGGCATGACGGTGACGCCATCTCGGTGGAGTCTGAAGCAGACTTGAGACGCAAGTAAAGGGGGTGAGGAGCCTTCCGGACACAGAACTTTCAGGTTTAAAACACAGGAAGTGTCGGGCAAACCGGGCAAGCCGGTCACCCCAGACACAGCCCTGGTCAGTGTTCCCCAAACACCACTCATTCATACCCCACACACGTAACCACTCAGGAACATAATGCTGGAGTCAGGATCTGGGTTCAAATCCTGCCTCCATTGCTTACTCGTCATGCAGCCCTGGCAAGAGAGTTAAGTCTCAGTGGGCCGAAATGCTCCACCGCAAAGTGGGACTGATTATAAAACCAAGCTCAATGGTCATGAGGACTAAGTGAGCTAGCAAGTAGAAAGCACCTAGAATCATGCCTGGCCCAGAGTAAGCACTCAGTAAACCTGTGCATGGTGTTATTAGGGTATCTGCCACCATGCCTGCTAGCCATTTAAATATTTGTATATCTCCACACTCTTAAAAGGCTTAAACACATTTACTGTAAAATGAAATTGCATATCACTACCCTAATTGGAGAGCCCGTGCTTTCAGCCATAAATAGAAGGTAAGTGTAAACACAAATACATACCTACTTTCCAAGTCCGAGCAAGCTGAGGCCCTGCTTATGGGATGCAGACAGCCTTGGGAAATCCAGGTCTTCTAGGCAAGTGGAAACAGGCTAGGAGACAGGGAAAGACAAGATGAGGTAGAATCAGGGCTCTGAACTGATCTGCGGCTGGCCTGTGGACTCCAGGCCAGAGCTAAGTACACCACGCCCTGTCCTAGGACCGTTTGGGTGGCTCAGTCAGTTGGGTGTCCGACTCTTGGATTTCAGCTCAGATTATGATCTCCGGGTTGTGAGATCAAGCCCCGCGTCAGGCTCTGCGCTCAGCCAGGAGTCTGCTTGAGACTTTTTCTCTCCCTCCCCCCCAGATTCTACCTCTGGGTGGGGGTGGAGGGAGGGGGAAGGAAGAGCCAATAGGAGGCAATCATTTTCCACACCTTGAGATTAAATGCCTCTGTTCTCACCTAATTGGGGCCTCCCACAGGCAGCCTTGGAGTATGGTTGGGACAGCTCCCTGCACCGCCCCTGCCCCTTAGACCAGTCATGTCACCTCTCTGAGCCTCAGTGAACACCCTCAGAAAAATGGGCACAGTAGCACCGGCCTCTCAGGATGTTCATCATCCTCAGACGACCAGATGGGATAGAGGTAAATACGCCCTGTGGCCTTCAAACCATTCAGGGAGCATTCATGCTCACCACCCGGCCTTTCCAGGTCTCCAGAATTATTCTGTGGCAGCTTGTCATCACATGGCCCTTCCTAAACTGTCCCATGTCCCCTGGCCTCAGTGGCCTGGATGAGCCATGAAGATATATAAGCAGAAAGCTCTTCTGAAGGCCAGGAATGAAGGGAGGCTAATTTTACCACTTTTAGGTAATTGTTCTTTTTTTTTTTTTTTTCTCCTGTACTTGAAAACCTGGTCTCCCACTTAAAAATACTTCAAACATTGAGCTTGAATCATGGTACAAACTTCAAGCGACAGGCTCATAATACAATTCGAGCACCTGCTCATGGTCTCCCATGATTGAATAATATTTTCATTAATAGCTCTCCCCTCCTTTACCATAACATTCCCTGCTAAAAATAAACACAAGTACCAAGACCCAGGGTGGCTGAGAGCTGAACCTGACCCCCGCCTGGCCAGCAGCAGCACTGGGTGGGACCTGAGAGCCGGCGGACAGTGGGCATGACCAAATGCAGCCAGGGCCAACCCTCCAATCTGCTGATTATCCACCAGGCCGTGTAAAGACAGCAGGAAACGAAAGGCCCTGCATCTGTTTTATCTGGCATCATCCTCACCACATTTCTGCAAACGAGGTGTTTTTACCATGACTCCCCATTCACAGATAAAGAGACTGAGGGTCAGAGAGTTCCCCTGACTTGCTGCCCAAGACACAACAGTGAGGCAATGTCACAAGCAGGTGCAAACCCTGCTCTCCCCACTTTACAAACGTGTGTGATTGTGTGTGTCCTTTCCCACAAAATAGGTGGTCATCTGTGATACCCTCCTCGTCCTCCTCCTACTCTCCCTCCAGCATGGGCATCCAGGCAAGGGAGGAGGCCTCTCATAGGATGACGACAGATCAGCTGTGCACGTCTGCCTGCTCAGAGCTGCCGCTACACGGATGGCTGTGCTTTCTCCCTTCTGGAGCTCAAATTGTCTTTGTGGAAGATCTGGAAAGTCATATAAATAGCTTGGGTACACGCCAGCAGCCACCTTCAAGCTCTGAAGTTACATGGTCCTCCCCTGAAATAACTCAGGGATTCGGGGAACAAAAGGGCCTGCACAGGCAGGACGCTCTGACGGAGATGGAAAAACATCTTCATCCTTGCTCCCAGGCTCTCCCTTACTCACCCCTCCAGGCTCTCCCCTCCAGGCTCTCCCAGTCCCTCAGTCCCATTTTACAGAGGACAAGCTTGAAGATCAAGGAGGGTCTGTTCTCCAGTTAACAGATGGGGAAACTGAGGTCCACAGAAACTGTACTAGCAAACACGATGGTTAGTTTTGTGTGTCAGCTTGACTAAGCTGTGGTGCCTGTTTGTTTTGGT
The DNA here is from genome assembly GCF_023065955.2 of Ursus arctos. Classification (NCBI taxonomy): domain Eukaryota; kingdom Metazoa; phylum Chordata; class Mammalia; order Carnivora; family Ursidae; genus Ursus; species Ursus arctos. The sequence continues at coordinate 72,960,429 of NW_026622874.1, read as the reverse complement.
CAAACACTAGTCTAGATGTTGCTGGGAGGATACCCTGTAGATGTGATTAATGTTGACTTTGTTAGGTAAAGATTACCCTCCATCCTGTGCGTGGGTCTCATCTCATCAGCTGAAGGCCCTCTGAGCAAAAGCTGAGGTTTCCTAGAGAAGAAATTCTGCACCGAGCCTGCCACATAAAAACTCTGAGCGTCCAGCCTGCTGGCCTGCCCTTTGGATTTGGGATTTGTTCCCTCTGCCATCATATGAACCAATTCCTTAAAATTTAAAAAAATGTATACTTTAAATATATTGGATTTCATATATATTTATGTATGCTATATCTATGTAAAAGATTGTATGCGTATTTCTCTGAAGGTCAATGGAGCAAGTAAAGACAAGAGAACAAGAGGACTCACGTGAATGAAGCACCGTGATGTTCCGGAAGCTCCTGTCTGTGTTATCTAGGTAAAGCCTCACCCGCCACCCACAGAGGCAGCTTTTGCCCTTTCCCTGGGGTTCAGAGAGATTGAGCAACCTGCCCAGGGTCACACAGATGGGAATCAAACCCGTGCCACCTGCCTCCACCGTCCACACTCTCCAAACACCATGCGGCCGGCAGGAAGATGGTACCCGGGAGTCGGGGGGCATCCTTCCCTTCCAGGATCCCAAGGGGAACGCCTCCTCAAGTCCTTCTCCGGAAAGTCACTGAGGTCAGAAACCAAGATGCAAGGTCTTTAGTGGCACAAAATGGAAAACCCAACTCAAACTCCCTTCAGCAATAGAGGGAATGTCTTAGTCCACACGTGAAGGAAGCCCAGCGGTGGATCTTCACGCGTGGGCTGACAACGGGCAGCAGCATCTCCCCCAGAGGGTGCCATCCCCCCCCATCTCAGCACAATCCCCTCTGGCTCTCCAGTGTGGCCCCAGACGCTTCCAGCTTCCATGTGAAACTAGCAGTTCCTGTGAAAAGAGAAATCCCCTGCTGTAGTATGAAGGCTTGGGATCGAGACCCTGGCACTAGCTCAGCTCTGTGCAGCCCGAGTGGTGGTCAAGAGCCCCACTGCCTGGGTTCAAATCCCTGCTCCATCACTGACCCACTGGTCCCTTGGACAACAGTCTTAACCCTTCTGTGCCTCCATTTTTCCACCTGTAAAATAGGGATAAGAATTGTACTTCCAGGGCGCCTGGGTGGCTCAGTCGCTAAGCGACTGCCTTCGGCTCAGGGCGTGATCCCAGAGTCCTGGGATCGAGCCCCACATCAGGCTCCTCTGCTGGGAGCCTGCTTCTTCCTCTCCCACTTCCCCTGCTTGTGTTCCCTCCCTCACTGGCTGTGTATCAAATAAATAAAAAATAAAATCTTAAAAAAAAAAAAAAAAGAATTGTACTTCCTTCAAAGGCTTGTGGCGATCAGTAATTCATGGATTGCTATACATTTGCAAAATACTTAGAACAGTGTCCAGCACACAGTCCACAAGACATGCAAGTCAGTGTTAATTAAAATACTGGAGCTAGGAGTTGAAATATGCTAATTGACAGGCCTGGGATACACCTGTTTATCTGGAACCTAGGTCTGCCCCACTGGAGCCACAAGGATTAAGCAGCACAGGAAGATTGTCCAAAAGGAAATGGATTTGCTCCTGACAAAAGGAGGGAGGACGGCAGGCAAGAAAGGCCAAAGTAACAGCTGCCTAACACAGTGGCCTCTGTGAAATGCCACAATGCCTGATTATTTTCTTCCCCCGTGGGTACGAACCTGAGGTCGAAAGCAGCCTTCAATTGGAAAGATAAAAAATACCCTAATTATGTGCAAGAATAAAGTAAAGCAGGTCATTCTGTCCTGCTCCTACAGCTTTCTTTGTGCTTCTACCCACTGAAAATGAAACCAGTAAAAATCAGACATTTAAAAAATCTACTCTTGATTCAGTTACTCTGATTCAACAGGCATTTCATGAGCCCTAGAGATGGGTTTCCCTGAAAGTAACCTGCCTTAAGCTTCAAATCTCTCAGATGGGTCTCTACCAAAGCCTTCTACCTAATTTGATATTTGTAATTCTGTAATCTTTTACTTAGAGATGTCACCGCTCAAACCGTAGAAGCTTGAGGCTGCCCAGATTTTGGATTTGCCCTCCATGAGCTCCTGTTAAGTACCAGGCAAAGAGAGACTACGGCTGCAGACATTAATCCAAACGGGGAGCCTGTCTTTGAGGAGCGCCCTCTCCTGGGGGACATTGGGAAGGACCATGAGGACCTTTCCCAGGCAAGATATTTGCTGTTCTTTCATTCATCCACTGAACTAAGAGGTATCGAGCACCTATTATGTATGGGATGAAAAGTCGGAGGAAAGCTCTTCTCTCAAGGAGCTTATAATCAAATCAATACCAAAAAAAAAAAAATCAGTACGAAAAACAAATAGGGTGAGGTGATGAATGATTAGAGTAACACCTAGGAAGGTCGGTCAGGCAAGGCTTTTTCGAGGAGAGGTGCTGGTTTATGAACTGCAGCTGTGTCGAGGCAGGAGGGAATCCCAAGCAGAGCGAAGTGCATGCCAAGGCCCTATGAAAGGAATGACCTCAGTGCTTGCAGACGAAGAACAGAGAGGCGGCCAGGATGGCCGGGACAGAGAAGGCCAGTGGGAGAGAGCAGTAACAAGAGGAGGTCACAGGTGGAGAAAGATGCTAGATCACGTAGGACTCTACTGCCAAGGTGAGAGGGTTGGATGTTGAAATTGGAAGCCATCGGGGTTTAAGGCAAGGGAGTGACGTGGTACCAACGACATTATCAAGAGGGCTCCCTGACTGCTATGGACAGAGCATACAGTCGGGTGGGAGCAAAGACCAGCTCAAGGGCTTCTGCTCCTATCCGTGGTTGGCAAACATCTCCCAAAGTTTTGATAACCTCCTGTTGTAAGTTGTGGGAAAACAGACCTCTCAGGTGTTACTGGTGGGCATGCAAAAGGGCCCAGCTCCTACGGAGGGGGATTTGGCAATATCTAGCAAAATTCCATATGCATTTATCCACTGACTCAGAATCCCACTCCTAAACATCTATCCCCAACATACACTGGCAGAAAGACAAAGGAAGGTGCACGAGGCTATTCACTGCAACATCACTTATGATGGCACAAGACGGGATGGGGCATTAGAAGCCTGGTTAAATTAATATTGTACGTTGACCCGATCCCATCCACGGCACAGCTGTCAAAGCAAGGTGCAGAGTCTTACACTCCGCTATGCGGTGATCGCCACAACGTATTATTAAAGAAAAAAGCAAGGTGGAGAAAAAAATGTGTCTGTTTTGCTGCCATTTACCTAAGAAAGAGCTGGGATATGAACAGATGTTTTTTAATGGGAAGATAAAGCAAAAACAAGAATGACACCCTACCAGGGGAGGGAGGAAACAGTTGAAGGGGGAGGAGATAGAAACTAGACGCGGCTGAACAAACTGTTTCAATTTGACTTTAAAGTACTGTGCTATTTTAAAATAACACATTTCTTAATTTACAAATTAAATGTTACTTTTTTTAAGATCTTATTTATTTATTTTGAGAGAGAGAGAGAGCGGGGGGTGGGGGGAGAGGCAGAGGGAGAGAATGCCAAGCAAACTCTCCGCTGAGCGTGGAGCCTGACATGGGGCTCAATCCCAGGACCCTGATATCATGACCTGAGCCAAGATCAAGAATTGGACACTTAACCAGCTGGGCCACCCAGGCACCCCAAAAAATTAATTTAAATGTTAAAGTTAATTGTTTTAGTTCCTCAAAATTAAAAGCAAAATGAAACCAATGAGCCTAAGTGTGTATCGACTTGGTGGGATCACCACATGGAAAAAGGCTAGTCGGTGACTTTAAAGCATAGTGGTTTTTAGGCATCCCTAGTCAGAAATACATGAAGGATACGGGGCGCCTGGGTGGCACAGCGGTTGAGCGTCTGCCTTCGGCTCAGGGCGTGATCCCGGCGTTATGGGATCGAGCCCCACATCAGGCTCCTCTGCTATGAGCCTGCTTCTTCCTCTCCCACTCCCCCTGCTTGTGTTCCCTCTCTCGCTGGCTGTCTCGCTCTCTGTCAAATAAATAAATAAAATCTTTAAAAAAAAAAAATACATGAAGGATAAAAAGGGGACAGCAAACAAAAGTCTGTTTTCATTAATCAAATCATCGAGGGTAGTGTTGTTACCATTTTCCTGCGACCATTCTGTGTGCATGATAAAATAATTACGTAGGCTTCCTAGGAAATCCGGAACTTGGGTGTGGAAGAAAAAAGGCACGACGTAAGATTGGGGAGGTTAAGAAAAAACCTGCTAGTCCTGAGTTGACATTGAAAGTCTCGGTATTGGGGCACCTGGGTGGCTCAGTTGGTTAAGCATCTGCCTCTTGGTTTTGGCTCAGGTCATGATCTCAGGGTCATGGGATCAAGCCCCACGTTGGGCTCTGTGCTTAGTGGGGAGTCTGCTTGAGGTTCTCTCTCTCCCTCCCTCTGCCCCTCCCCCCCCACTCGTGCTCTCTAAATAAATCACTAAAAAATTTTTTTTGAAAAAAAAACAAAGTGTCAGGGCGCCTGGGTGGCTCAGTCATTAAGCGTCTGGCTTCGGCTCAGGGCATGATCCGGGAGTTCTGGGATCAAGCCCCACATCAGGCTCCTCCGCTGGGAGCCTGCTTCTTCCTCTCCTACTCCCCTGCTTGTGTTCCCTCTCTCGCTGGCTCTCTCTCTGTAAAATAAATAAATAAAATCTTTAAAAAAAATAAAAATAAAAATAAAGTGTCATATAAACTCAAGATGTATTTTATCACCAAAAAAAGCACCCCCTACCACCCTGACTGTGGGCTCTAAGTACTGCTTTCTGCCAGGAGAAACCAGGGGTCAATGCAGAAATGTCTGATTCTGTGTCTGGGGCAGAGGAGGAGAAGTAGAAAAAGGGAATTATAAAGCAGCTGTCAGTGAACAGGAGAAAAAGCCAAGAGAGTGAATGGACACCGAAACCAAGAGAAGCAAGTGTTCTAAGAAGGTGGGAGTTGAAAATTATCAAGAACAGCAGCAAACTTAAAAAAAAAAAAAAAAAAAAAAAAAAACTATTCTGGAAACTACCAATACCGATGGAAGAAAAAAATAACCCAGCCAGAGGAAACAGATCCAAATCCTGCCATCTGCATACTCACCTCTAATAGGAACCTGGCATTTGGAAAAGGTAAGTGAAAAAGACACATTCTTTTCCTTGTGCTTCTCATCGAAATACAGGCATCATTTTCCGCACGTGGTGACATTTAAGCTGGAGCGCATCATCTCAGCTCCCCAGACCCAAGTGAGCCAGTGAGCACCCCATCTCTGGAGGTGATCAAGTTAAGGAAGGAAGACCATCCTTCAGGGATGCTAGAGAGGTGATCCGGCCTTGGATACCGAAAGAAGGCTCCCCAGAGCGAGAAAGCAATATCACACAGCACACAGCAGGGGCTTAATGAATGTTCCAAGCTGATCTGTCGAGTTTCTGCAGTCTGCCCCTCGTCTCCTCCAGCTCCAAGACACTGTAATTCCACAGTGTTTGCTTTGGATAAGAGGACCCTGAGTCCCTTCCATGGACCATTCCTCCAGGTATTTCTCTGCACCGGCATTTCTTCCTCTCCATCTGCCAGAGCATCGCCTGCGCATTCTGCTCCCAGGGTTAGCCACAGAAAAACAAGCAAAAAGGAGGCTTTTCTGAACACCAGCAGCTGACCAGGCCGGCCCCAGGCCCTTCTGCAGACTCCAGCCATGTAATGTGGAGAAGCAGGCCCGGAGCACATCTGTGGGCTGGAAAGGAAATGATCAGTCCTCCAGTGTGACCTCTGTGTGGGTCGGGGTTCCCCAGAGACCAATGGGAAATATGTAAGTATATAGGAAGAGGTTTCTTACGCGGGACTGGCTCCCATGATTTTAGAGCTGAGAGGTCCCACCATCTTCCATCTATCAGGGAGAGGCCCAGGAAAGCCGGTGGCATGGTTCCAGTCCAAACCCAAAGGCCTGAGAACCAGGGGAGCTGATGGTGTGAGTCCCAAGTCCGAGTCTGAGGGCCTCAATTAATGGACATGAGGACTGTGGCAACAGCTTCACAGCTTGGTGAACTCACTAAAAAAAAAAAAAAAAAAAAAAAAAAATCACTGAGTTATACACTTGAAATGGATGAATTATACAGTATGTAAAATATGCTTCAATGAGCTTATTTTCAAGTGTGGCACCAAAGGGTCCCAGTGGATCAGCTAGGAGAAATTCCAACGTCAGAAAAATAGGCAAGAGGTGCCGTAGCAGAGGGAACACAGCACCCATCAGCTCAGCAGCAGTCCCCAGATATTTAAAAGTGATTGTAGGCAAGATAATGTCCTGTTTTATGATGTTCATAGATGGCTGTGAAGAGGGATGAGTGACCATGAGGACCAGGACATCATTTGTAAGAGGTTTAGAGTAACTCGAATTTATACCTGTTTTACTTGAAAACTTGGGTGGGGGGGGGGGGGATTGTCCAGAATGTCAAGTGACTATTTCTCCACGATTGATTAGTGGTGACTGGCTGGAGCATTGAGTTAGGATTGATTAGTGATGTCTTCCAGGGAGACAGGAGTAGAAGCATGAGCGGGCGTGCCGTTTATTTGCCAACCCAGCTTAGACACTCGGAATCACTGCCCCGGTACAAGAGGGAGATGCCATAAGCCTGAGACACCTGGGAGGCGGAGAGAGCAGAACCCTCTTGTCCTGGATCCAGCAGAGAAGAAAGTCCCACTGCAAAGGGAGCTTCTGTGGTCTGTTAATGCCTCTAAAGCCCAGAAGAGAATCCATTTCCCTAGGAGCCTTGTTTGCACAGACGGTTTTCTTAAAAAGAAACCACTCACTGAAACCGGAACCTCTCGGGAGTTCGGTGGATACACTTAACCTACCAAATGCACATTTCCAGAGAAGCAAGGAAAAACACAAAGCAACGAGTCTGACCCCCATCTCCCTGCAGCCCGTTCATGCAGTTGGAAAATTATTCCCCCCTCTTTTTTATGAAAATCTATCATCCCATAGAAAAGTTCAAATAATAATAGAATCCTAAACACCGAGATTCATCTAGATTTATCAGTCGTTAACACTCTGCCACATTTGCTTATCTCTATCCGTGGTTTTTTTGTTTTTTTTTTTTTGCGGAATTATTTGAAAATAACTGGTAGCAACATGACACTTCATCCCTACATACCTCAGCGTATATTTCTCAAGAGCAAACATGTTCACCAACGTCACCAGTGTGCAACAGTACCGTTCGCACACCCACGAGATTTAATCAGATAATACTTACAGGCAGCCCACATGAAAATCTCCCCAGCACCCCCAGGACTGTTCTTTTTAATTAATTAATCCAGAATCCAATCAAGGCTCATATACTTCACTTAGTCGTCATGTCTCCTGTCCTTTGCGTAACCAAGAAAGGTCTGGCTGCCTTGAGTTTCCTTCCATTCATGGATGCTCCTTCAGAGTCTGGGCTGTCTGTCTTGTGTCTTGTGCAAGGGCCCCCGCTTTCTGAAAGGGGCACAGCTCTTCAAGGCTTTAACGCATCGATTTCCCGATGGCTTTCCCACCCCTCTGCCTACAATGATGAGATTTCAGTAAACATCCTATGCACCGCCGATTCCGTTCTGATTCTCCAGTTACGAATGGATTCAAGGGGGGCGCCTGGGTGGCTCAGTCGTTAAGCGTCTGCCTTCGGCTCAGGGTGTGATCCCAGCGTTCTGGGATCGAGCCCCACATCAGGCTCCTCCGCTGGGAGCCTGCTTCTTCCTCTTCCACTCCCCCTGCTTGTGTTCCCTCTCTCGCTGGCTGGCTGTCAAATAAATAAAATCTTTAAAAAAAAAAAAAATGGATTCAAGGCACCTGTCTCATCGCTACACGCGGCCCTCTTCAGATGTGGCTGCCAACGACAAGCGGGGCCTCTCTGGCTTGGTTTAAAGTCAAGGGAAGGTCGTCTGGCTGGCCTCCGCCCACCCAAAGAGGAGAGAAAATTCGCTTAGGTTTGGGGCTGTTGGTATAGTTTCAATGCCTTTCTAAAATAACCTTCTTGCTGCTTTATTAATTCCAGTGGGTGTTTCATAACAGGTGACAGCTTTGCCCTTTAATTGCTGAGGGATTTTAATTTTGCACTGCTGTTTGCTGTTCAAAATGATTTACCTTGGTTCATAAACACCTGCATCCCAGGGACTTCCTGTACGGTTAGAAAAGTAAACTCACAGGCTGTGTGACTCCAGCGTGCGCACGCATGCACGCGCACTTCCAGCTGGGGCAGTATAGCCGACATCGCGAGTATATTCCATCGCCTTCAGCATTTGGGACAATCTCTATCATTATTTACCTAATACTACCCTTCAAACCAAATTGCTTTTCTTACCGAAATAAATAACTTTTCCAATAAATCTTATATCACTATTAAGGGAAAATTGGCACGATTTTCCACAATCGGCTGTAAGGATAACCTCTGCTTGAGGCCTGCTCCCTCTTATTTACATGGGAGACTGGCAGGAGTTCAAGACAGGGGCTCGGAGCCATCAGGGCAATGGGAGGGAGCTGAAAAAGGATTTTTTTTTTTTTTTTAAGATTTTATTTATTTATTCGACAGAGAGACAGCCAGCGAGAGAGGGAACACAAGCAGGGGGAGTGGGAGAGGAAGAAGCAGGCTCATAGCGGAGGAGCCTGATGTGGGGCTCGATCCCACAACGCCGGGATCACGCCCTGAGCCGAAGGCAGACGCCCAACCGCTGTGCCACCCAGGCGCCCCTGAAAAAGGATTTTCTGCCCCAGGATTTGCAGCTCTTTCATGTCTGGTCTGATGACCGCCTGGAATGATCTTTCGTGCCCCCAGAATGGCACACGCTCCCCACTTTGAGAAACCCCAGTCTTCCTATTTGGGGTGGCTTCTTTCATTTTGTTTTTCTTAATACTCTCTTCGAAGATCAAGACTTAGGTTCAATGACCTCTCCTAGCATCTGCTTGGAAAAGCTGGTCATGACATCGCTGAAAAACCAAAATGAATAAATACTGATAACAGAAAAAAATTGATCTCACCTGGGTTTGTTTGGGGTTTTTTTCCATTTTTTTAATGTGGCCACTTGAAAATTTTAAGTTGCATGTGCAGGGGCACCTGGGCGGCTCAGTCGGTTAAGCATCTGACTTCGGCTCAGGTCATGACCTCAGGGTCCTGGAATCCCAGGGACCTCCACACTCAGGGCGTCTGCTTGTCCCTCTGCCCCCCCCCCCAGCTCGTTCTCTCTCTCCCTCTCTCAAATAAATATATAAAATCTTCGAAAAAATATAAATACATTGCACACGCAGGGTACGTCTGCGGCTGGTGCTGTCATTCTGCTGGATGGTGCCGCTGCTGCTCTCTGAAACAGCAGCAGAGTCCCCAAGTTGGAGTCCACGGGGACGGGAAAGGGAAGAGACAATTAGGAAATGTCTTCGGACGTCCCCTTCCTAGTCCCACTCCGCCCTTCAGCCAAAGCATCTCAGATGTGCACGACACCTTCAAGATTACCAAGCTTGGGAGTCTGCAAACGGCAGCCCAGAGCCCTGTAAAGGACATGTTTTTTTATAAAGTGACTCCCTGTGTGACTATGAGTGACCCTGGGAGCCAAGCACCCCAGGTCGAGCAGGAAACAGGTCTGTTTGAAAGGAAAAGCACACCATCCACCCTGAGTACCATATTAGCTTCCCGTGGCCGCAGCAGCAAATGACCATCGACTGGGCAGCTTCAAACAACGGAAGAAACTTATTCGCTCACAGTTCTGGAGAGGAGACATCCCAAATCCAGGTGTCGGCAGGGCTGGTTCCCTCTGAGGCTTCTCTCTTAGCGCCTGGTGGCCGCTCCGAGCTTTGGCCCTTCCTCGGCCTGAGTGTTGATGTCCCAGTCCCATCTCCGTCTCCATCATCGCACGGTGGTCTCTTTGTATCCCCTCCTCTCTGTGTCTTCTCCCCTCTCAAATCCACCATTCATTGGATTTGGGGCCAGGACCAACCAGATAATCCAGAATGATCTCATCGCAAGATCCTTAATCTAATTACACCTGCAGAGCTCCTTTCTCCAAACAAGGTCCCATTCACTTGTTCTGGGGAGGAACATAGCTTTCTGGGGGGGCTGCCGATCCAGGCATTGCAGGCACCCCACACGGTCCCCCCAGGTGGGAATTGCTTTCAGTCCGCGTGAGGAATAGTGGCCAGTGGTCACGAAGCGCTTACCGCGTGCCAGGCCCCGTGCAAAGTCATGTCCCCTCGTTAGCTCATTCATCCCGTTCAGTTGGCCCCTGCTCGGCACTTGAAAGTGTGGCTGTCATTTCCCCGGGGCCTTAAGTGCCTGCGCCAAACGACACGTGAATTAATAATGGTGCGGTCTGCAAGGGGATGGGAGCAAGCGCCCTCCCTCCTCGCCATCTGTCCTCCTTTGATCCATAACGTAATCACTTTAAAGGATGTAAGGTAAGAACCCCGCTTCAAAAGAGGCATCCCTTTTATCTTCTCCAAGGCTCTCACTCAGCTGGGGACAGTTTCAGAAATGAACTGTGGTTTGTTTCTTTAAAGTTCATGTAATTACGCAAGGTGTGGTGTTTGCCCGTGGGGCGGTGGGGGGTGGAATAAACCTTTTCCAAAGGTGCAGATTTTCAACAATACAAGGCTCCAAGTAGAAGTAATAGTAGCAAAATAATAATAACGGCAACAAGACAGGCAGGTGGGCCCCTCCGTGCCACGTCCTTCTGCAGCCTGGGGCTAAGGGAGACACAGCCGGAGCCCTTGGGGGAGGGGAAGGCGGGGGAGCGGAGGAACATTTATCAGGAATGGGGACCAGCAGCGTGCACCTGCGGCCTGCACAGAGGACACCTTGACAATGATCTGAGGCCCACAGCCTGGGAGAAGGGGTTTGCAGGTGAGAGGCCTCAGGGAGAGCCGCCCACACCAATCTGACGCTGCCTGGAACTGAGAACACTCCTTGCGAACAGCTCTAGGACACAAAGGAGCAAATGCATGGGTGGACCCTCCGAGTTGTCAGTCTGGGCTCTTTGCATGGGTCACCTCGGTGAACCCTTGCAGCAACCCCAGGGGTCCGGTGCTATCTTTCACGGCGTTTTCCAGCCCGCCCCACAGCCTCCGCGGACAGACCATTTGGGGCAGGCTGCCAAAGTTCCCCCCCGATGTGTGGTCACCACAAAGAAAAATATTGAAAGTTCCGGTCCTCGAGATTTTCCTTCCCAATGCACATTTCTGGTGCTACAGAAAATATTTTGACATCTGCTCATAGCCAGTTCTAACAAGTACCTTTTCTCTTCCTCATGCTATACGAAATGTGAAAATTAAACAGAAGGAGCAGCCCTTGCAGGGAGGACTGGAAGGACAGGACAGTCACAGCACAACTCGCGGCCCAGGCTGCAGTCACTGTGCTGGGTGACCTCAGACAATCAACAGTGCCTCTCTCTGCCTCAGTTTCCCCACCTGGTGTAAGGGGGGGGCGATAATCTGACTGTCGTGGTAATTAAATAACTCAATGTAACAAAGCAGGATTCAAGAAATTTTTTCTGTGCAGAACCAACTCTGCCACTAGAGGGAAAGCAGCTGCAGAAAATATGTAAATGAATGGGCGTGTCTGTGTGCCAATAAAACTTTGTTTACAAAAGCAAACCATGGGCCAGGATTTGGCTTATGGAACTGCAGTTTGCTGACAACGGGCCTGGCTTCAAAACCCAGCTGTGCCTCTTAGAAGCTGTGTGACTTGAGGCAAGTTACTTAACCTCTCTGATCCTCAGCCTTCTCATCTGTAAACTGGTGTGAATAAGAGAACCTACCACTTAAGGCTATAGGAAAGACCTGTAAGATACTGCTTGCAATCCCCTTAGCACAGAGCCTGGCACATGGAAAAGACTCAGCAAACACCCGCCCCTCCTATTACTAATACAAATCACTCCCTCTCCTGAAGTCTTTGGGCGTGGTCAGCCCTGACTCCCACAGCCCACGGTCCATCACTCATGGGACTGCATGGGAAGCCTGCTTGTTTCTCCCCCACCCTCTACCGGAGCAACTTGAGTCTACAATGGCTCAGCCCGGCACACAGTAGGTGCTCAATAAACACCACTAGAATAAATGACTACATGGACCTCATTCCTAAGCCTCAAGTTAAACCAAACCCAAATTTGGATTTTGCTTCCCAAATAAACCTGGAAAAAGCCAGGCAGAAGTGAATAAATACTCATTGGTCGGTCTGCCTTGGACTCCTAAAAAACCAGAGTCAGAGGTGGAAAATGGGGGCAAGGGAGACACAAAGGTATGCTTAGCGCCACTGAGCAGGTTCAAGGCAAAGGAAGGAGTAGAATTCAGTTTATTCCCAGGTTCCTTGCTTAGTCACTGTATCCCTCTCCTTTCTCCCTCACTCAGCCAGCCCAGAGACGCGTGTCCCCTGAGGTGGGATTTCACTGATGCTGGTGGGCTAGACAGGTGAGCCGGATGTAAGGTCTTCTGCTTGACCGTCCCAGCCCATGCTGAATTCCTCCAGGTTAGTCCACCGCCCTGCCCAGTCATGGCTTGAACATAGGTTCACTCACGAAGGTGGGATCCATGGAACCAGGGCCGGGATGCTCACAGAACGGTAGCACAGGAGTGGGGCGGGGAAATGAGAGGCTCTGACTCTGCAAAGGGGTCTGTGAAAGGATCCCAGCTTATTACAGATGCCCCCTTCTCGATTTATCCTCAGGCTCTGGAACCACCTGTCCACCACTCTAAGAATAAAGATGAATAACGAGATCATTAAAGCTATATATATGATGTGACAGCTCTTGGCAGACAAGGTCTGGTTTAAGCTTCACAACGAGGAGGTAATGGAGCCCCCTCCAAATTTTAACAAGACACATAGCTTTGGAGCTCAGATATGAGATGAGATTTCCCAGCCTCCCTTGCAACTAGGTGTGACCATGTGACTAACTCTGGCCAATGGGAACTAAACAGAGATGATGAGTTCCCGTGTCACCTCCTTAAAAGGAATTGCTAGTCCCCATTCCATAGGTGTACTGCTGGTGAGCCCACTTGGCCATGCCGGTATTAGCAGAGTAACAAACTAGAAGGAATCTGGGTCCCTGAATGACTTCTTGGAGATACCAGCCTTGAAGCACTCACCTTGACTCTTGTGTGAGAGACAAAATAGACTTCTATATATTTAAAACCACTGCATTTGGGGGCCTTTTTGTTACAGCCTTGTACCCTAACTAGTACACCCTTAGGACCCTCTTGAGCGTGTCTATTCAGCAGATGAGGAAGTGGGTCTCAAAGTGGTTAAGTTACTTGACCAAGAGCATTCAGATGAGATGCAGCCAATCAGGGACTGAACAAAGCTGCGCTTGACCCCAAGGTCTGTGTCCTTTTCCTAAGTCACAATGCCTCTCAATCGTAAGGCTCATGCTGCATGCACTTCTTCAATGCACAAAGTCCTTTCACGTACAAGGACATGGTTTCTGAGCACTGCTCTAGCCTGGTAAAGGACATTACTCCCTTCATTTTACAGATGAGGAAACTGAGTTTCACCAGGATTAAGACGGTGCCCAAGCTTACCCAGGTGGTAAGAGGCAATTCTGGGATCTGAATGGAGTCATCTAGCTTTAAAGGCAGATCTTTAACTCTCTACAGCTGCCCGGCTGTTTCAGTATTGCCAAGAACCCCTCGAGAAAGGTTCCCAGTGCCTGTTGCTGAGGTCAAGATGCTTCCACAAAATCACAGATGGCCAGCTGTCTCCACTGGGTTCCCCAGGAGCAGACCCTGAGACAAGGTGTTCATGTCAGGGTTCTCCAGAGAAAAGAACCAGTAGGATATGTGTATTTTTAAGGGACTGGCCCATACAATTATGGAGACTGAGAAGTCCCTGTGTCTGCCATGTCCAAGCTAGAGACCCAGGAAAGCCAGGAGTGTACTTGGATGATCTCAGAGTCAGATAGCTGAGGGTGGAGATTCCACTCCAGGTCTGAAAGCTTAAGGTCCAGGAACACCAAGGCCAAGCGAGCAATGGTGCTGCTCAGCAGTAAGGCAATTACTTTCTTCGCCATTTTGTTCTATGCGGGCCCTTAATGGAGTGCATGATGCCCACCCAACACGGAGGAGGGCCATCTGCTTTTCTCAGTCTACCAAGTCAAATGCTAATCTCATCGGGGCACCCCCCTCACAGGCACACCGAGAAATCATGTTTTTCCAGCCATCTGGTGGCCCAGTCAAGTTGACACATAACATGAACTATCACACGGGTTTTCTAGTGCAAGTAGTTTATCTGGGAGGGATTGCAGGTGTATGGAGAGGAAAGTCAGACAGGGAGGGAGAGACAGACAACCAAGTACGCATTATCCAGAAGGATGCCCTGTATACAAAGCAGAGCTCAATACCACTGGTTACTGTGGGCAGACAGTGCTGAACACCCCTCCGTTTCCCATCGAAGAGGCAGTATTTCCCACTTGATGAGGGAACAGAAGGCAAGCTGAGGACAAAACAGAAACTGACACCCCACAACCCCCCACCCCGTGGGGTGTATGTGACATTCCTCAGGCACTCCTGGCTGCCCTAAAGGACAAAGAAATAGTTAACCTATAGATACCACAATCCTGCAAGACTTAAGTCTCCCTCAGTTTACAAATGTCTTAGCAGTTTACAAGAACAAGCATTTCTATCACTAACCTAGTTTCCAGAAGGGAATGTAAATACAACTAAATGTCTTATAGCCTGCAGACCATAGACAGATACTTCTAGGAATCCAGGAAGTTCCCAACCATCTTCGTGTTAATGCCTTCCTAGAGGGGTAAACAACCTTAACCTGACAATGGCAAGGCCTCCGGTATCCTGTGAGTCTTCTTTAACATATGGAAGTATTTTCTCAACCTCCCTTTTTCCTTACCTCCCCCAACCCCATGGTATATAATCAGTCACCCCTCACAACCCGGGGAGGCAGCTCTTTCTGCCCACGGGTCCTGTCCCCGTGCTTTAATAAACCCCCATTTTGCACCAAAGACGTCTCAAGAATTCTTTCTTGGTCATCGGCTCTGGACTCCACCCCACTGAACCTCACCTGTATTCCGCAACCTCATCACCACCCACTCCCAGCCCTTGTTGGTAAGGGGCTGCTTTCAGGGGTAACAACTCCCTAACACTTCCAGCCTTCCCACGCACGTGCAGATTGTGTCATTGCCCCAAGGGCCCTCAGAGTACAAGCAAGGGAAGATGGAGGCATGTAGAGATGGACGCTGAAAGGCAAGTAAGGCACCAATACCTTCTGCCCTCTAAGCACTTGGAGGACACTGAGTGGGCAACTTGTCTACCTCTTTATAGCACAGAAGAGGATAAGGAGGCCTCATTCTGGATTCATCACTGATTCGGGCAGCTTTGATTTCAAAACCATATTGGCTTGATTTTAAGATACCATTGCCTGTAAGATACACAGTATTTTAACAGCTTTCCAGACTTAAAAAAAAAATCTACATTAAATACACACAAAAGGCATTTTAATTTCAGATCTCTTAAAAGGTTTAAAAGAAAGCGTCTCAAACTCTAGACAATACGGCTTTGTCCTGCTGTCCCCATAAGAACACTTGCACCCTTCCGACCCTCTGTCCCACTCTGGGCTCAGAAAATAGAGGTATTTTGTTTGAAAGTCTGTTCTGCCTCTGAAGTTCTATGATTTTCTATTTCCTTGCCACATCTTTGTCATGGCAACACAATGCACATTTGCATTTCAAAAACCTCCCCTGCCTACTCCACACCTTAAAACCAGAATCACAATCCCACCCTCCCTTCCCCCCAACATTTATAAACAGGGAACTTCAGCCCCTTTGTGTCCAGGTTCCCACCTTTCAGCGGCAAAAAGAGACACACGCAGTTCCTTGTTCCTTGTGTCAGTATCTTTCAAATGCACATTTATTAATTAGATGCAGTAGGGGCTGGCTAATTTTGTTACAAGGTGGAAGGAGGAGAGCTAACATTTATTAATTGACTGTGGCTCTTAGACAGTATCTAATGGCTTTAGATGTATCATTTCATGCAAGTTCCACAGCCCTTCCACCCACAAAAGAAACTAAATCTCAGCTCGGTTAATATCACCTGCCCAAGGTCGGGGTAAATGGCAAGTTGCAAATCCCAGACAATGCTGGTAAAATTGCCTCCCGCCACAACTAGCATCTTGTCAGGGCTTTCTGCAACAGACAAAAACAGAAACAGACAGAGGAGAGAGCGGAAGGAGGAGATAAGGGAAAGAGACAGGAAAAAAAAAAAAAAAAGAATTCCATCCCCAAAAGGGGACGTCATGTGGTCTGACATTCCTCCTGATGTCAGAGGGTATGAGCACTCTGCTTCCCAATTTCTAGAGGTAGAGATTGGATCACCCAGCAAAAAAAGGGAGAAACTTTCCTTTTCCTTTCCCTACCCATTTCTTCCCCAATTAAATATTCTCCAGCCCACATCGGCCAAACTCCCTGGTTTCGAGATTTGTTTTGTTATCTGTTCTCTGGTTCATTCAATGGAGCATGTTGTTTTTTATTAGCATTGTCCTCTGTCTGTCACTCTAGAAAAGTTTTAGAGAATAATAAATCTGGTCTCTTTAGAATCCCACATGAAGCTCTCACACTCTGTTTTCCCACTTTGGGATAATAAAATCGGTCGCTATACATTAAACCGCGTTAGCCCGGCGGTCAGGCAAACATGGCCCGTGTAGGGCCAACTAAGCAGGCTCCAGGCTGCCCCACGCCCTGCCATCCGTGAGTTTCCACCACTAAAGAATTAATAATGCCACCATTAAAGATTCATTCTTTTGGCTATTCAAAGTCATCTGTAAAAATCTAATGATCCTGGGAGAAGTGACAGATACCTCAGATCCAGTGGTTCTTAATATTTTTACGGTTTGAGAATGGGGGTGAGACAGAGGCTATGGGCCTTCCTCCTAGAACAATGCAGACAGACGCAAAGTCCTACACCATGTGTGGACCCCGGGGAGAGCCCCTGCTTAAATCTGCTATCAGCTGATTCCTCAGAAAGCGGGTTGGGAGGAAGGGTTATCTCATGGTGGCAAGAGCCAAGGCCCTGCAGAGAAGGATGATGGTAAGCCCAAGGAGAGAGCAGGGAGGTAGGAGGGAACCAGAGCTTAAGGGGCAAGGAGGGAAAAGGATGCGAAGACAATTTGTTGAACAATAATCATGGGGCGAGGAGGAAGTAGTTACCAGAATCTGGAGACAAGGACAGGTGTGAGCAGAGGGCTATCTGGACAGGAGCTGTGGCCTTTGGTCAAGAGATGCAGTGGCCCTGATTGGCCTTTCAACAAGGAAACAAAGAGGATAAATTTCTTAATCTCACTGACCCCTCCTCCTGTTATTGATCCCATTTTACAGATGAGCAAGATGAGACTCCGAGAGATGAAGTCACCTACTCAAGGCCACACAGCTGGGAAATGGAAGAACCAACACTGGAACCCAATTCCCTTCTCCCAAAGGCCATGGCCTTGGCCCTTGACTAGCTCCCAGGCAAGCCCAAAGGAGGCTGGGATGCACGTGTCCCCAGGAACCTGGATAACTCTAGTTGGTGGTGATTCGGCTAAGGCCAGGTTGCACAGTTTAGCTACCAAACTGCCCTGCTACCAAAGGGACTGCAGGAGAACCGGGTCTTGCAAGTGGAATCTACCAACGGGGTGATATGCATTTGGCTCCAACGGGTGTCATTATCATCAGTCGTTAAGCAGAGCTGGTCCCTGGCAAGTCTGTCCCAGGAGCATATTAGAGGCTGCTGAGTCTTCACCGATTCTGTCAATCTCCCAGGACTGCAGGGAGGGAATAAAGCCCACCCAGGACTCTCTCACCCTTTGTTTGTTTTTTTTTTTTTAAGATTTTATTTATTTGACAGAGAGAGACACAGTGAGAGAGGGAACACAAGCAGGGGGAGTGGGAGAGGGAGAAGCAGGCTTCCCGCTGAGCAGGGAGCCCGATGGGGGGGCTTGATCCCAGGACCCTGGGATCATGACCTGAGCCGAAGGCAGACCCTTAACGACTGAGCCACCCAGGTGCCCCGAGAGGTTTCTTTTTTCAAAATTTAGTGTTGCTACAAGAGCATGTCACTATAAACGTGGATGGGATCGGTGGAGAGTGTAAAGGAGGAGAGTAACCCTCCTCCCTCGCCCCAACACCAAGCCGTCAGCAGGGGAGGTAGCCTGGGGCCTGCTGTCTCCTTGGGGGACAGCGGAGCCGGTGGGGCACCAGGAATGAGGGAGACAGAGCATGACATCTCTCCCAAGAGCCCCGAGGTCACTCCAGTCCCAAGGGCTGAGGACATGGCAGTTAAGGCATCAAGGCCCTTTGCTTTTATTAGAAATTGCGAGCAGTCTGCCCATGGGTGACCGGGGCACCCTCTGATCAGAGCAGGGACTATGCAGGGGCTGCTCCCCAAACCCAGTGGGGCCTCCTTTATGCCTTCCAGTCTGAGGCTGGTGGGCGAGGGGCCCTCTCTAGCCCCCCCACCCTGGGAGAGATGGCAGGAGGATGGCTCATTCTCTTTTCTGTAAAACACTCCAGCCATCTCACTGGGGAGGGCAAGAGCAATGGGAAGAAATCCGAGATTCCGCCCAAACGTCCATGTGGGCATGGGACAGGAGAGCGCACGCCGGGGCGCCATGCCTGGCGAGCAACTAATGCTCCATAAATATTGTCATTACTGCTCCTGTTTTTTGTTTTTTTTTAAGATTTTATTTATTTATTCGACAGAGAGACAGATAGCCAGAGAGAGAGGGAACACAAGCAGGGGGAGTGGGAGAGGGAGAAGCAGGCTCATAGCGGAGGAGCCTGATGTGGGGCTTGATCCCATAACGCCGGGATCACGCCCTGAGCCAAAGGCAGACGCTTAACCGCTGTGCCACCCAGGTGCCCCATTACTGCTCCTGTTACACTAAAGAGGACAACTGCCCAGAGCAGGCCAGGCTAGGAGGCCGCAGAAGACGGAAAGTTACTAACAATAAGCTAGAGATAACCAGCCATTTCTGCTTCTGTAAACAGGCTTCCTGCCACAGGCTCCCTGCACTACTGTTCCCACCTAAAGCAGCCCCCACTCCCCCAGTTCAAACCCACCTACCAGCAGTGGGCATAGCCCTTGGAGCCTGACTGCCTGCAGGCCCCTATAAAGGCCCTGTAACCCCGTTGCCCGGGGCCCACAAGTTGGAGCACGAGCTCATCTGGGTCCACCGGCATAAAATAAATCTGAGTCCTCCTACTTCTCCGAGTGTCGCTTGGTCTCTCGCCGGTCTGATTCTTATTTTTCCGCAACAGTACCACTGTTATGGGCATATTACCGTCATCACTACTGGGATCACTGTGCTACACACAGACTAGACAAGACGATTCTTCTGAAGCACTTAGCACGTAAGAGAAGCTCAGGAGATAATATCTACGTTTATAATTACGATTACTCCACACAGACAGTAACAAAACAACCAACATTTTGGAAAAGGTGTCCAAGGAACCAAAATATGTAGAAAAAGTTACAGAGCCAAAGTTTTCACTGCCTACAGGCCCAGCCTAGCTCGTGCTAGCAAAACAAACAAAACAAAACCAAAATCAGACACCGAAATCCCTGCCAGTGAGATTTGCTAACCGAACCAGAGATCCCTGCGGCCCACATATCCATCCAGTTAATCCTACCGTCTACCAAGGAGCACACTCTCCGCAGGCAAGGGATCCAAACACTCATTCATGCGTGTGTTTATTCGTGCAGGAAGGACTTGTATGTATTTATCTATTTATTTATGTATTTATGTATTTATTTATTTATTTATTTATTTATTTTTAATCAGGTGGATTTTTTTTTTTAAAGATCTTATTTATTTATTTGACAGAGATAGAGACAGCCAGCGAGAGAGGGAACACAAGCAGGGGGAGTGGGAGAGGAAGAAGCAGGCTCCCAGCGGAGAAGCCTGATGTGGGGCTCGATCCCAGGACGCTGGGATCATGCCCTGAGCCAAAGGCAGACGCTTAATGACTGAGCCACCCAGGCGCCCCAGGAAGGACTTTAACGTGGCCTGAGATGCGACCCAGCACCTTTCTTTACAAGCGATGCTACCCTGGAGAAGTCCCACCCTGTCTTGGACTCAGGGTCTTCTCCTGGGTAAGTTGAGTGGGACCCTTCCTCCCTTGTGGAATCCTCTACTTGCTTGTTCATCCTCTTGATGCTCTGGCCTCCGGGATCTTGTGGACCCGATAAACCAGAGGAGGCTGCCTGTGCAGGGAGAGCTCACTTCTCCTGATAGCAAAAGATATGCCCTGGAGAAGGCCTTGCCTATGCAAACCCCAGCCGGCCCTGAGCCTCTCCACCTGCCACCTGGAAGCACAGGCCCTCTCACCAAGCTGAACTGGTTGGTCTCCCAGGGCTGCTCTAACAACAGTACCTCCACGCGGTAGCTTAAAACAGCAGAAACTTGCTCTCCCACAGTGCTGGAGACCAGAAGTCCAAACTCAAGGTGCCTACAAATGCTCATAAGGGACACTCCAGCTAATGGTCACATATTTGCCAGGCGCCAGCCCTGTGCTCAGACCCTTGCACGCATTCCTATCTGCCTGATGGTGTAGAGTGTGGGCACTGAGACTGCCTGCTCCAAATCCCACCTGTTATTTATAGGTTGTTGGACTGTAGGCCAGTTATGTAACCTCTCTGGGCCTCCGTTTCCCCATTTCTAAATGGAGATATGAAAGAGCAAGAGTGATGTCACCAGGTTTATATTCTAGAGATGGCCCCAACAATATTTCTCCCCCTTGCATACTCTCCTGCAGTGAGAATCTCCATTGAGATGTGGAGTCTACCTGTGCCCTCCTCGATCGGGGTGGGGCCTGTGATGCCCTGCCCCATAGAACCTGGCAGAAGTGACCATGGACCAGAGATAAAGCCTTTCACTGGCCTGGCAGCTTGCAAATCCACTGCCATGCCAGAAACGCAGCTACGTGGAGACCTCTTTGGAGGAGGAGGGGCACAGAACGGCCCCCAAAGTTGTCCAGAGATTAATCCCCAGACCCTGTGAATATGTTACCCATCTGGATGTGATAAGTTATGGACCTCCAGCTCAGATTATCCTGACCATCCAGGTGGGCCCCGTCTATCACGTGAGCCCTTAAAGCAGAGAACTTTCTCTGGCTAGAAGCACAGACATGCAGCAGAAAGAGAAGTCGGGGAGATTCAGAGCATGAAAAGGACTCGCCGTTGCTGGAGGGGCCACGTGGAGGGGAGCGTGGGCATCCTCCGGGAGCCAAAGCCAGGCCCCAGGTGGAAACAAGGACCCAACCTACGTTACTGAATTCAGCCAGCGACCCGCATGCACTTGATGTGGATTCACTTTCAGAGGCTCCAAAAGGAACAGCCCATCCACACCCTGATTTTTGGCCTTGTGAGACTGTCAATGAAGGACTCCCTGAGCCAGCCTTACCCGAACTTCTGGCCTCTAGAACTGCGACTTGATAAAGGGCTATTATTGAAGCTGATACATCTGTGCTGATTTGTCACAGGAACACACCCCCATGCTGTGACAGGGTCACAGGGAGACGTCCGGGACGCTGAGAGCCCATGGAGAGAGAGGCCAGGAGCACCACGGTGCCACGGTGCAAAGAATCACCTGGGACATCCAGCCCAGCCTGCCCCATGGGAGCCAGAGCTGGTTCCAGCCCGGCTGCTCCTGACCCCACATCTGCATGGCAGACCCCAAGCCAGGAGCGCCCACTGAGCCCAGACAGCCCACAGATGTGGGACGGACAAGGAGCACGCCACTAAGTCCTGCAGAAATAGAAACCCAGACAGTCTTGTTAGGAGGATAAATTAGAGTTAATGCCCCAAAGCATCTGGAATAGTAAGTATTCCATAAATGCCAGCAAATGCATTTTTACTGTGATCATCCCCCCAAGATAAATGAGGAAACGGGGACTCGGGGCGGTTATGGGACATACAGAGCTGGAAAGCTGACTCCGGCTCTGCCGGACCACATCCTGCTCTCCCCACAGCACCGGGCAGCCTCCTGACCCTCCACACCTGCGAGCGAGGAAGGTAGCTGCATTTCTCCTGCAGCAGTTGGCCCCATGCTGCCAGGACGGTTAATGGCTATGCCCAGGGCCAGAACAGGCTGCGGGAAGTTCACCCCCATCAAGACTCTGACCTCATTCGACTCTCATTTCCCCTCTCCAGTGGCTGCAGGAAAGGTCGGGCTGGGCTCGGACGGTGCAGCTCTCGAGCATGGTGCCCACCTCTCAGCCCTGCCTCCCCTCCCCTCGCTCTGCACCCCAAGAACCAAGCGCAGGACGCTGCTGCTGTTCCTAGGTCAGTGTCATTGCCAGGGCTGCTGGGCTGCCCAGCTGGTGGCTCTGGGCCCAGTGGGCTAGAAGATTCCCCCTGGGTCCGCAGCATCCTGAGTCCTGAGCAGAATAGCAATGACCAGGTCCACCAGCGGCGCTCCCTTCAGTGGACGCTGAAAGACCAGATGTGTAGCCCACAGAGAGTCCAGGGCAGTCCCCTTCCCCTCTGCAAGACGCAGAGAAAGAACGCAGCCGAGAAAGGGACGATCTTTTCCAGTTCCCTCTCTCCCTTCCCTTCACCTTCCTTCTCTGCTGCCTTCTCTCCTCCTTCCTGCTTTCCCTCTTAATTCTGTGCACGCCCTCACTCTGTGCACTATTCTCTCCCTCCTTTACGTGTGCACACACAGGCCCAGGCATGCAGGCACACACATGCGCGTGCACACGCACACCCCATCTTCTGAACCCAGGGGCGGGCACCAGCCCCAGCCAGGCAGGCTGCAGACAGAGTTGAGACCTGGAGCAGACAGGCTCCCCAGGGCTCGAACCCAGGAGAGGCTACTGAGGGCCTCCAGAGGCCTCAGCCTCTCCCCAGCACACACCCGTCAAGCACCAGACAAAACGTTTTGAAAGGATAGGTCTCCTCCCCTCCCCAGGCCCCACTGCCCATTCCTGCCCACCTCTGCCTCCCGGCTACTCGGGGGACCTGGCCGATGGGGAAGACTTGCAGGCCGTGTGGGGATCTCCTGACAGCCAGCTGTCAGCTTCCTTCTGCACAGACCGTGGACGTGGCGTTAGAGGTGAAGGGCTCCAGAGCCAAGACAGCAAAACTCCCCCGGGCTCCACCTGGGGTCCCTTGAGATCTCCTTCCTGCCCTGCCTCTCTCTTTCAAGATTTGGAGCATGGGGGCCAGGAACCCCCCATAGGACTGCAGGTGAAGTACTGATGTGTGGAGAAACTGAGCCGCAACGTAGAGGGTGGGAACAGTCAGACCTCTCCTTCCAGCACACGCACCGCCCGTCCTCCTCCCCTGACAGCTTCAGCAAGCCTTCCCTCCCTTCTGTTTTGTGGGGAGACCAAAGGCGAGGAATGAGCCGTGTAAGCCGTCCCTCTGATGTGTCCTTAAAAGTCTGGCTTCTCTTCTGGGACGATCGCGATAGTGCGAAGAAAAGATGCCACTAGGGAGAAACCATGGCCTTGGGAAAGTGAGAAAGCCTGCAGGTCTGAGTCAACTCCAGAAATCACCGCCCGGATCTATCCATCTGAACACCTTGAGGAGAGGGGATCTAGGAAAATAACGTTGGTTGCTCGTTTGGTCTGCCGGCAATTCCAACAGCAGGCTCCATGGGAGACGTGGGAAGGTCCAGGAGGGTGGGCCATGCTTCTCCCAGGGGTGTGGCATTACGGGACAGGTGGGGAAAGGAGGTGTCATATTGAGAGAATCCATCGTCGGGGCACCAGGCTGGCTCAGTCGGCAGAGCACACAACTGTCGATCTCGGGGCTGTAGGTTTCAAGCCCCACAGGAGGTGCAGAGATGACTTAAAAAATAAAATCTTAAGGAAAATCTTAAGAGAATCCACCTTCACCCTCCCAGATCTTAGAACAGCACGAAAACACACCCGAATGCCCCCAAGTAAGGATCATTAGTCCCCTTTCACATCTGGGAAAAGTGACCCTGGAACGGTGAGGCGGCCTGCCCTGGGTCACATGGCTTGTGATCGGATTCGATCTCAGGTCTATGCAAGTTTTAACCACAACACTGGCCACCAGCAGTGGAGGGACGCTTGCCCACCCCCTCCAACGCCTGCATTCAGCACTGACGCTGGAGGCCCTAGATTGACCCCCGGAGCTGGGAGAGACACATGCCGCTAATTTCCATCAGAACTAATAGAAGAAAGAGCGAGCCTTTTTTTTTTTATAATTAGAAGAGAATTCAACCTTCACAGCCAAAGAGTCTAATATCTCAGATTATGTAACAAAAGACAGAGAAAAGCAAATAGATGTAATTAGGGAAGAGAAGAAACCATTTAGATTCCTGGCCGCAGAAGTGAGGAGGTGCGGGTATAATGCACTTCCAGATGGAAATAGTTCTCTGCGACAGATCTCGAGTCCCCACCCCGGTCAAAGCCATCGCTTGTAGGGGACCCGTGTGTTCCACACATCGTGGGCAGCATCTCCTGATAACCCCTGGGGACAGGCTACTCCTAGGCCCATTTCAGAGATGGAGGACTGAGGTTCAGAGAAGCGATGGGTCTCGCCAGTCTCTGTGAAATGCATTCCATCCGTCAGCACCCAATCTGGCAGCAGCCTGCTGTATGCCAGACACATGCCAGGGACACCACGGGTACTCAGAGAGCAGAGACGATCCAGGATCCAAGCCTACACCTGTCTCACACCAAATCCACTCCCTGCAGAGTAGAAATGCAATCGATATTTGTTGAATGAATGAATTCCTTCCAAGGTTTCCTTCCATGGCTATTTCTTGATGGCGGCAAGAGTTCCTGGCCGAGGTCAGCCAGGATGACACATCCCACGTCCCACGCAGCCATCAGCTCCTCGTGTCCCCAGAGGTGGCTGCTTCTGAAAGAGCCAAGGCTCCGTCCTGGTCCTACAGCCCCAGGGATGGGTCCCCGCCCCCGCCCCCAGGGGCCTGCGTTAGACAGCCTAGGAAAGGTGTCAGCTAATGGAGTATTGATTTTTTTTTTTTAAGAAGCAAAAATTGCAGGTGTTACAGCAATCAATAGCCAGGGAGAGGGAGTGTAAAGAGAACCCCCTTAAGATCCTCCAGCACGTTCCCCCAGCTCCAGCAACCCTCTGCGCTCCTGTCTCTGGCTAAGGTCCTGGGAACACGATGGCGCAAGAGGCAGGAAGGGAGGCAGCAGGGTCTGTGCAGGCATTGTGATGGCTGCTCCAGCATCAACAGCCCCGAGTGGAGTCCCACGTGTCTTACAGATGAGGAAACCCACATGGAAAGGGGCTGGACCCTTGCCCAGTGTCACACAGCCACTGAGTGACAGCGTGGGGACCTACAATTCTAACTATATAACCAGGGCTCTTCACGTGGCCCCCTGTGGCAAGCCCCGCATGCAAACTCTTAGGAGAGCTTAAGAAGCACGTCTTGTCCATGAGGCTGTTTCTAAGGAAGACCAGAAGCATGGCCAGATTGGAGCCCTGCAGGCAAACAGGCAAGAGTAGAAACCTGGAGGAGTAAGTGAGGAGTGCTGTGCACACTCACTCAGCAGGCATTTATTGACTGCCTACTGTATGCCAGGCGCAGGACGTGTACTGGGGAGACAGGAATAAGCAGAAAGAAACACACTCCCCGCCTTCGTGGGGCTCATGGCCCAAAGAGAGACATGAGTGAATCAAAGGATCACACGAATGAAACTAAAATCCCAACCATTACTCGGCTTAGAAAGGAGAAGTATGATCGGAGCAGGTAACAAGGGAATCAGACCTAGTCTGGGGCTTCCTTGAGGAAATGATGCTTGAAATGAGATCTCAAGGATACAGTGGAGTGAACTGGACCAAAGAGCATTTGGTACAAAGGGAGGAGCCTATGCAAAGGTCCTGAGGATGTGTGCATGGCAAGGGCATGGATTTGCAAAATGTCCAGGATAGTTCGAATTTCAGGAGCAAGGAAGAGGCCAGGCATAGCCTGAGGCAGGAGAGGTAGGCAGAGGGGAGGCCTTGCAGGCTCTTTGAAGAAATTTTGCCTTTATCTCAAGAGAGAAGGGGGTGTGATTTCCATGATCGAATGATCCCATGATGAGGCTGCTGGATTGAGAAGGGAGCTGGTGACACGGAGCGGAGATAAGACGGCAGCAGTAGAGATGCCCGTGCTGGGGCTCATGGAGACTTGCACCACTGTCTCTGGGCCCACCTGGATCAGCCAAGCTGTGAGGGCTGCCAGCCACAGCCTACCTCGAGGGTGCACGGAGATGCTCTGCTCCCTGCCCAAGGAGAGCCATGCATCCCAGACGTGAGGTAGAGTGACCACACCTGGGGCAACCCTCTATGGATGGGAGATGGGAACGAAGGGGGCTAGACATCCCCGCCTGACCCCTCTCCTCTGGTGAGTCAGTTCTAAGCTGTGTTCTGCAGTTCTTCCAGAATCCAGCTAGATGGCCCCGTGCCTGCAGCCTTTCACCAGCTCTAAGACCCTGTCCCTGTCACTTCCCCAACAACCTACCTGTGCCCTAGCCCCTGCGTCACACCCCGCTTTTGGGAATATTCAAACCCAATCAGACCACAGTGGGAGGTGGCTTGAAGCAAAATACCAGCAAAGCCGGGGTTCATGGGTGTTGCTGACTCACTCACCAGCTTACCCATTCATTCATGACCTCATCTTCTCACTCATTCATTCCTCCCCTCCTCACCTACTAGCCCTTCCCGTCATTCTTGCCGTGATGGCAGAACCCCTGGAAGGTAAGAGAAACTTTTCTGGCCTAGTTTCTATTCCTGGCAGTGAAGGAGCATTCCCCTTCTGCACAGGGTGTGAACTCCAAGTCACACCTCCATTTTTAGGCAGAAAGAACTGAGACAATGGAAAGGCCATTAAGGAGCCTTTGAGAGAGGGGCCTAAAAGCACAGATTTCCCCAGGGGTCACACTCCTGGGGACACTCAGGGATCCAGAGGCAAGTCTTG
Source organism: Ursus arctos (assembly GCF_023065955.2). Classification (NCBI taxonomy): domain Eukaryota; kingdom Metazoa; phylum Chordata; class Mammalia; order Carnivora; family Ursidae; genus Ursus; species Ursus arctos. The sequence goes on along the minus strand of NW_026622874.1, from coordinate 72,933,510 downwards.
GCCCTGCTGCGTAGACTGTGTAACCCCAATTAAATAATCAAGCACAGCATCCTGCCACAGGGCAGGCTGTCTCTTGTGAGCGTGAGATTGCATTTCCTACTGGAGAGTCCATTGTTCACCTCATCTCAACTCTGAAACGTCTCGAAAATATGAAAAGACATCTCGGAGAGATCTGAAAATCATTTTCTCAATTCACAGGTTTTTATCTATAAGCTTGATTGTACTCACTGTGTCCACCCTACCTAATGTCTCCTACCCCCACCTCCAAAGTTGAAAGAGCTGCATTTATTAAGCACCTACTAAGTGCTAAATGTTTGATGTCAATGAATTCATGACATCTGCAAAACAGTCCCGTGAGGTACATGCTATCATCGTCACCCCCATCTTGAAAGGAGAAAACTGAGACCCGGACTAGCTGTGTGTCAGCTGGCCACCACAGCTGGAAGCCGACAATTGAACTTGGAGCTCAAGGTCATAGTTGTGGCGCTCACTGCAGGACCTCCCTCCTTTTCTCACTCCAAGCCTTCAGGGCCTTAAAGGGAACTGCCCCCAAGGGCGGTTTGTACTGCAACCAAGAACAGTGGGTCAGGTTCTGTGCTGGGGGGCACAGGACCCAGAACTGGGAACCAGACCCACGGGAGTTTACCGTGTGACTGGGGGCAAGTCACCGGTTCCTCGAATCAACTGCATCCCTGATGAGGGCACAGAAGGCAAGCTGAGGACAAAGCAGAAGCTGACACCCTGCAAGCAAACCTCCCCCCCCTCACCCCATGGGATGTGTGTGTGACAGTCCTAGGCACTCCTGGCTGCCCTAAAGGAAAACCAAGTTGTTAACTTGCAGAGATCACAATCCTGCAAGACCTGAGTCTCCCTCAGTTTACAGATGTCTTAGCAGTCTACAAGAACAAAGCATTCCTATCAATAACCCAGCTTCCAGAAGAAAATGTAGATACCATTAAAACTCCTTATAACCTGCAGCCCATGGACAGATACTTGAAGCTGGCAGAGTGTAACGTTCCTCCACGAAGCCCCAGCTATCTTATGTTAATGCCTTCCTAGAGGGGTCAGCAACCTTGACCTGAAAATGGCCAGGCCTCCAGTGTCTTGTAGGTCATCCTTAGCATACGAAAGTTCTTTCTTGAAGCCTCCCTTTTTCCTTACCTCCCCCCAAGCCCATAGTATATACTCAGCCACCCCTCACAACCCCAGGGGCAGCAGCTTTCTGCCCACGGGTCCTGTCCCCGCGCTTTAATAAACCACCATTGTGCACTGAAGACGTCTCAAGAATTTTGCTTGGCTCTGGGCTCCAGACCTCGCCGCACTGAACCAAAGTGACGTTCCAAGACCCCATCATCCCCAGCAGGTTCTCCAGGCTGTGGCCCTGCCGACCTGAGCATCCTGCCCCCCTGCTTCTCTGTTCCCTCCCCTCACCCTGCAGAAACCCCCGACTGCCTCCAGCTCCGGTGCTCCTGCCCTTGGCGCCTCTGTCCCAGCAGAGCCTGTCACCCACAAGGTCGCTCCCCATTCTTTAGCTGAGCTCATTTTTCAAACCTCTGCTTAGCTGTCACTGTTGAGAACTATCACTGAGCATCAGGAGGAGGTCTGATTTTAAAAACAGAATTGGGGGCGCCTGGGAGGCTCAGTCGGTGAAGTGTCTGCGTTTGGCTCAGGTCACGTTCCCAGGGTCCTGGGATGGAGCCCCCCCCCCCCAGTTGGGCTTCATGCTCAGCGGAGAGTCTGCTTCTCCCTCTCCCTCTACCCATCCATGCTCTCTCTCAAATAAATAAATCTTTAAAAAAAAAAAAAGCCAAACAGAATTGGAAGTGCACGTGGACAGGTAGAAAACTAGCATGTCTTGTACCTCCACAAAGCCAACAGCCCTTGTGAGACACGCACTGGTTTGCATTCTCTATTGCCAAGTTGCAAACCACTCCAGAACTTAGTGGCGTCGAACAACAGTATTTCTTTCTTTTACTTAGAATTACATCATCTGGGTAGGGTTCAGTGGGAACGGCTCAGCTCTGTGAGGTGCAGCACCCACTGGGGCAGGCAGATTAATGGGACAGGCTCCCTTGACTGGCAAGCACGGGCTGTCTCTCTGCTGGGACCTGGGCCAGGGCTGGGAGCTGGGGACATCCATTCCTCCTCACCTGGGCCTCTCCATACGATGGCTGGGCTTCCTCCCAGCATGGTGGCTGGTTTCCAAGCACGGGCACGGATGAATGCACAGAGCATTTTTATGACCCACAGTCGTATACCATCACTTCTGCCGTACTCTGTGGGTCAAGACAGCCACCAGGCCGTTCCAGGTTCACGAGGAGGGCACAGAGACTCTTGACAGGGCTGGCAAGGTTCTAGCACTCGCGTGGGCCAGGGGACACTGTGGCAGGCATCTTTGGAAAATACAACCTGCCTCAATTTGCATCATGGCTTCCCTGTGATTTCCAGTTAATTGCTCTACGATGTCTAGTTAATTCCCCGCACCTCTTGGATAGGAATCAGTACCATGGAAGGAATAAATCCCAGGTAACCCCAGGTATTCAACACACAGTGCTGAACTTCCTGATGGTGCTGGGTCGCAGGGAATATCAAAGGATGTGACAAAGCCCCAGGCAAGATAAGATCAAACATCGGTTCCTCCTGCCTTTTTTGTTTTGTGGGTTGCCATGGAGATGCGAAGGGCAAAACCGAGAAGGCTAGACATTATCATAATCGTGGAGCTTAGAAAATCTATGTCAGTTTACATACACACCTGCCCAAGGCTGGCAGAACTGGGTAACTGCCAGTAATGGGTATTTGAGATTAAAAAATAATAATCAATTAAATCTTTGAAGATTCTGCTGGCTGAAAGGCCTCCCTCAGGACCCCAAAGAAACACAGCTGCTGGGATGATAGGTCACCTCCTCCAGGAAGTCCTCCCTGATCCTCCAGAGGAGGCTGTGTTCTGCCTCCTCTTGGCTTCCCTAAGGGTCCCTCACTGGGAAAGGTATCCAGCTAGAATCTAAGACCTTGTTTCTCTTCCCATTGTACTTATTTTTGTTCTTGTTGTTTCACATATAAGCTTTTATGTTTTAACTGTCACTTCATTTTTTTATTTTTTCGTATTTACCTAATGGTCAAAAGGCTTGCAAATATGTATTTAATTACACTTCAATTGCTCATGTTTTACGTGTATGTTAACACACACACACATATACACATAGCCCAAGGGGTAAAAAATCAACTGTCAAATGTTTTTAAAACATCGTATCTATTTTTTCACTTTGTGTTTATTTCTCTTTTGTGACATTGGCTTTCCATTTATAATAATGCTCTCAAGTTCTCTGTTTAAAATGCAATGAATATATGAATTAATATAGGAGATCTGTTATAAAAACTAATATATGATCTATGTTATAAAATTATTTTGTATAAATTAAATTCATATGTTCATTACATTTTTAAATGGGTTGGCTTTAATCAAGGAAATACAAGAACATGGATATGGTCATGGTTGCACAGGTGGCACGTGAAGGACTCAAGTTTGGGGAACACAGGGAAGCTCAATTCTAATACTTGGCTTCCTGAATTTTAAGTTTTGGCCACAGGAGACACATCCTGTCTCAGGACAGGATAGCTCAAAAGCAGCTGGCTCTGGCTTGGGGCAGGAAGAGGGAGAGGAGTGGGGTGGAGGGGGGTTGCATCCCCACCAGATTCCAGGCAAGTTTCTAGTGTCTGGAGCCAGCAGCCCGCCTGTCACGGTCCTTGCTCTCAGTTACTAAGCTGGGAGCAGACGGGGAGCGATCATATGGATCAAGATGGGATATTATAGAGAAGGCAGTTTAATGAGCAGTGGTTTGAATTAAGACCAGTTCTAATGTCTTTTTTTGTTTTCCACCAACCGTCATAGAAATTGCCACGAATGATGTGTTAATTCTGTTCCCTAGCGGGTCTCCGATTCGGCGAAGGATGAATTTTAAATTGTTTGATCAGAATTAGCAACATTAGTCACTGCAAATAGCCTTTTAATTTCCACAGAGCTGCCAAGGGGAGCAGAAATAGAATCGGCAAGGAAGGTTCCAGCAGGCAGATGTGTTGGTGGTAGAGGACGCCACGTGACTTTGCCGCTGGGAGATGGGGAGGGGGGGTACTGTCTCCAGGGGCCCCCACCGGGTCTGAGCCCCTACTTTTGACTTCCTGGAGGTGGGAAGGTTTGATCTCCTAGCAGCTTTGGGGTCTGAGGGTGATGCCCTTCGGCCTCGTGGAAGGTAAGGTGGGGCCACCCCTCCTGATGGGAGACCAAAGCCCTCCTCCCTGGCTCAGACCCCACCTCCCCAGGTCCCTACAGGCATCCTAGAGAATGGTCCCTTCTCCCCCAGCACCACCAGAGAGACCTTTCCACTCCTAAACCTGACAACAACACTCTTCCTCTTAAAACTCTCCAAACGGCTTCTCCTTGTGCTTAGACTAAAAACCAACTTCCTGGCCTTGGCCCACAAGTCCCCACCCACCTCCACTCCCCAGTTCCAGCCTCCCTACTCCTTCTAGAGCAGCCCAAGTCATTCTTGCTGGAGAGATCTTTCACTGTAGAATAACCCATCCCCTGGGCAGCTCCTTCTCCTTCTCCTTCTATAGGCTTGGCTTGAAAGCTACCACCTCAGAGAGCCCCCTGGCTACCCCACCTGGAGGACGGTCCCCTTCACTCCCGTCCGCCTCCACGTCTCCTCATTTACTTCACAGAACTTGCCAGCGTGCCTCAGCATTTCTGGGGGTGGCTGGTGTGCGCGATGGTTCAGTCGCTGTTTTGCTATATTTGTTTTGTTCGTCTGTCTCATCCCACTAGGTTATAAACAGCATCATGCCTGGTGCCTTAGGACAGCATCAGGTGAACAGCAATCCTCAGTAAAGAGCCATGGAATGAATGAGGGAATGAATGAATGAGCAGCCCCATTCCCCCAGGCAAGCTGCCTCTACCACAGGGGTACGGGAGCTCCTTCCTCCACACCTGGGCCTCCCTGCCTCCAGCCTCGCTTGCCCGCTGTGGATCCAGCCTCCACCCCAGCCAGGGCCACTGCTAAACCTTCTACAGTGCCCAGGACAGTCCCCACGAGAGACAAGAACCCAAACCCAAATGACAAGAGTGCCAAGACTGAGAAACCGTGATTTGTGTCACAAAGAAAGTGCTGCTGAGACATGATCTGAAGACTGGCATTTTTTTTAGGGCTGACGTGTACCTTTTGAAGACTGCGGATTATAAAAACAAGACCAGCCTGTTATTGGAAAGAGTCAGTACACAAACAGACATTGAATCCTACTGATTGTATCTAAAACATACCTGCATCTTGAACTGAAACATTGCTGTCCACCTCCAGCCCAGCCCGAGCCACCAACACCCCACACCCGGGCTACAGGACGTGTGCCCAACTGCCCACCTCCAACCCATGAGATACCCAGCAGCCAGAGTGGTCTTTTATTTTTTTATTTTTTTATTTTTAAAGATTTTATTTATTTATTCGACAGAGATAAAGACAGCCAGTGAGAGAGGGAACACAAGCAGGGGGATTGGGAGAGGAAGAAGCAGGCTCATAGCAGAGGAGCCTGATGTGGGGCTCGATCCCATAACGCCGGGATCACACCCTGAGCCGAAGGCAGATGCTTAACCGCTGTTGCCACCCAGGCGCCCCCAGAGTGGTCTTTTAAAAGCATAATTCTGGGAGCACCTGGGTGGCTCAATCGTTAAGCATCTGCCTTCGGCTCAGGTCATGATCCCAGGATCCTGGGATCGAGCCCCGCATCAGGCTCCCTGCTCAGCGGGAAGTCTGCTTCTTCCTCTCTCACTCCCTCTGCTTGTGTTCCCTCTCTCACTGTGTCTCTCTGTCAAATAAATAAAAATCTTTTTTAAAAAGTAATAAATAAAATAAAAGCATAATTCTGGCCAAGACACTCCACCCACTTAAACCCTTCAATGTACTACGCCTTCCTACTTAGAATAAACTCTAAAATCCCACAAGGCGCTGTGTGACTCTTCCCTGCCTCCCTTTCCTGCCTCATCTTATGTCCTGTCTCCTTCACTCACTGCTTTTTAGCCGTTACTAGAACAAGCTCATGTCTTCCCAGCCCCAGGGCCTTTGCATGTGCTGTCTCCCTTTCCCCAGTATTCCCATGACAGCCAGGTTTCACCTCCAATCTCCCTTCATAAAAGAGACCTCTCCTGACCCTCCCTTGCAAGAGCAGGTTCCCACCCCCTCAGACTCTAACACAGTGCATGCTATCCCAAAGAGTGCCTTTTAATCATTGGTTTTCTATGTTTATTCACTTCTTTTTGTCTGTCTCTGGCATTAGACTTTGTCTCCCCCATGTATTCCCCTAGCACAACACTGGCCATTTCACACACCATGTGAGGTGGGCAGTCTCCTCCCTACACCGTTGAGGAGAACACCGAGCCCCGGAGAGGCACGGAAGTTGTTCAGAGCCAGGATTTACACTCAGGTATCTTTGACCCCAAAGCCCAAACCTTTTCCAAAGGGTCCTGTTAGAAAAGGAAGACATTTCTGTACGAGGTCAGACCCAATGCACATTCATGTTGAACCTCTCTCTCTTATCATCTGCAAAGTCAGAAGTAATTAAGTACCAGCTCTTCGAGGCAGCCGCTGGGTTCGTAACACTGGCCTCGGTGAAGAGGGGGAGGCGGCTATCGGAAATGTCATCATTTTTCTCCTTTTCCCAGAAACAGTGGCCTCAGCAAAGCCATTCTACACAGCAGCAGCTGCTGACAGTTATAAACCACAGCAGCTTCCAGCTCTCTCCAAAACAAACGGGAGCATCAGTCTTAGGCTCTGTCAGAAGTGCCTGCTGCTTCTAAAACCACGTGGCTCACAAGAGTCAAGACCCAGCAATGGCCCCCAGGTCCCTGCCAGGCGGCAGGGTGGGGGTGGGGTAGGCGGGGAGCTTCTGAAGGCAAGGCACACCCCGGCCCCTCACAGAGCCCACTCGTCAGAAGGGCTCAACCCGTCACCCAGGTGCTCACCCCAAACTCATCACCTCTGCCTGATGAGATGATTTCCTTATTTACTTGGCTCTTGGTCTAGTGTCCCCGTCTCCAGACTATAAACGCCACAGCAACAGGGACCTGTGTCTATTGGACAGGAGGAGCCCCAGTAAATATTTTCAGAATGAACCAGATGAACAGTCCTGGGGTGCCACCATTATACCGCCAAGTTTCAGAGTGTCCATTCAGAAATATCCACCTCTTCCCACCCATTTGGAAGGTCAGGTGGAGGTATCGTTCTGTGAACACAGCTTTCCCAGGAGCAGTGGTGACATGCCAGGTAGGGGACACATTGCTGGGTATGAGACCACCTGTGTCAGAACCCCGGCTCCTACAAGCCCCGCCTATGGGCTGTGCAGCTCTGAGCAAGTCCCCTAACCTCTCTGGGCCTGGGTTTCCTCGCCTGTAAAATGGGTGTGGTAGACAGAATCATGGCTCCCAAGGTGTCCATGTCCTCATCCCCAGAACCTGTGAATACATTACCCCAGATGGCAAAAGAGACTGTATGGATAAGATTAAGTTAAGGGTCTTGAGATGGGGAGGGTATCCTGGATTCCCCGACGGCCCAGGGAAATCACAGGGTCCTTAGGAGGCAGCAGGAGGCTCAGAGTCAGAGAAGAAAGAAGCTGAGGTCAGAAATGAAAGAGCTTTGAGGCTGGTATGCTGCTGGCTTTGAAGATGGAGGAAGGGGCTACAGGCCAAGGAGTGCAGGTGGCCTCCAGAAGCAGGGGAAGAAAGAGATTCTCCCCTGGAGCCTCCAGAAGGAACACGGCCCTGCTGACACCTTGATTCTAGTCCAGTGAGATGTTTGAGACTTCTCACCTCCAGAGCTCTAAGATAATAAACTTGTGTTGTTCAAGCCATTTAGCACGTGACTTTCATCAGCACAGCCACAGACAGCCAAGACGATGGGCATAAATAATGGTACCCGCCTCATGGTGGTCTTGGAGAAATAAATGGTACTAATGAGCATAGAGTGCTTAGCACAGTACCTGGCACATAGCAGGTGCTCAGTCAGGGTTACTCAGTAGTATCGCACTGAGGCCCTGCCTTCTCCATCCTTCTGCTGCCACCCATCAGGGACGATGCCATTCTCCAAGGATGCTGGGACTTACCTGCCCTCCAGCTGTTACCCATGTGGGGACCTGTGTCCTGCAGTTAATTCATTTAGATAAATGCCAGGACTTTGAAGTCAAACAAGCTGAGGTGAAGGTCCTGGCTCTGCTATTTCCTCCTAGCACAAGCGTGGGCCACTTTCTTGACTTTCTCGGCCTCATGATGCCTCCCACAAGGCACTGCTGTGAGGCCAAGAGGAATCATGCCACAAAGTGCTCAGCATCCCACAAACAGTACTGTTACTATTATTGTCAACAACGGCAAAGCTCACAGCTGCGCTACAAAAGAAGGGGCTATTCTAGAAGGTGGTGAGTTCCTGTCACCAAAAGGAGCCAACCTCCATCCTGATAATGACTCATCCCCCAAGACCACATAGTAGATGGTGGGGGGCCGGACTGATATAAAATGTCAGAGTAGAACAGACAGGGGGAGGGGAGTATCTTCCAAACCAGCCCCCCCATCGTACACACAGGGTTAACCTGAGGCCCGCAGTGAGGAAGTGGAGTCCCAGCCAAGCTCCTTGTGTCCTCCCAACTTCCTGAACTATAAGCGGCCTTTGTTCCTTGGGTGCCCCCCCACAACTGCACCCAGAGCCAACTGTCTCCTATTAATATTAATGTGGTAGAAAATTAAACCAGACTCACACACGTCGCTCTCCAGGTCATAACCCCTGGGCTGTGCCAAGTACTCTTTTATCATCAGCTGCCACTGGCTTAAGACAGACTACAAAGTCCTGAGTTAAGGTAAAAGGTAAGGTCTCACTGGTCTGAGGTGAGAGAAGGACACAGATCACATATGGGGAAAGCTCCTGAGCCACAACCCAGAGGGCTATGCTTTCCCTTGATAGAGCCATCTGCAATCTATATCCTCACCTCAAATGCTCCCCCTCTCGACTTCCAGGAAGACTCATCATAGCATCATCATCACCACCATTACCACCACCACCATTACCACCACCACCATCACCACCACCACCATCATCATTACCATTATCATCACCAGCATAATCATCATCACCACCACCATCATCACCACCACCACCATGATCACCACCACCACCATTACCATCATCACCATCAACATCACTATCACCACCACGCATCATCATCACCACCACCACCATCATCATCACCACCACCATCACCACCACCATCATCATCACCACCATGATCACCACCACCATCATTACCATCATCATTACCATCATCATCACCATCATCATCATCATCACCATCATCATCATCATCACCATCATCATCACCATCACCATCATCATCATCACCACCACCACCACCACCACCACCACCACCACCACCACCACGATCACCACCACCACCACGATCACCACCACCACCACGATCACCACCACCACCACCACCACGATCACCACCACCACCACGATCACCACCACCACCACGATCACCACCACCACCACGATCACCACCACCACCACGATCACCACCACCACCACGATCACCACCACCACCACGATCACCACCACCACCACGATCACCACCACCACCACGATCACCACCACCACCACGATCACCACCACCACCACGATCACCACCACCACCACCACGATCACCACCACCACCATCATCACCACCACCATCATGACCACCACCACCATGATCATCACCACCACCATCATTACCATCATCATCATCACCATCAACATCACTATCACCACCACCATTACCATCATCACCACCATCAGCAGCAGCAGCATCACCATCATCATCACCATATCATCACCATCATCATCCAGCCTCTCCCTCAAAGGGAGAGTTTGTGACGAGGTTATAAGCACTGTGACAGAGACCCCCAGCAAGGAACTGGGAGCATAAGGGATGAAGGAGAGTACCTGTGGGAGAGTTACAGGCTCTCTCCTGAGTGGAGAGCCAATGACCAGCCAATAACCAGCACTGGCACAAGCAGAGGGTAACAACCGACCACCTTCGCTCAGAGTAACATGATGAGTCCCGTGCTAGGGGTCTGGGTTCCAGAATGCAAGTCCCAGCTTGGCTGTAAGCACGTGACCTTAAGGCAGAGGTGCTCCACCCTGGCACTCTTAATATTTGTGCCTGGCTCATTCTTTGCAGTGGGAAACTGTCCTGTACACCTAGGACGCTTAGCGGCACCCTGACCTCCACCCAATAGCATCCCTCATCCTCCACCCTGGGTGGCAACCACAATTTCTCCTGACATTGCCAGATGTCCCAAAATCACCCCTGGGGGATTCTAAGGGCTAAGAACCTTCAGGAAATAAGTCACTTGCTGTGCTCACTTCAACAGCACGTATAATAAGTCACTTACTTAACCTTTCAGTCTTGGCTCTTCATCTGTTAAATGACATTTAGAGCTTGGGTCCCCCCCAACTGCCTGCCTGAATTTTAATCACACCTCCACCAGTTAATTGCTACTTACATGTCCTACGTCCCTCTACACCTTGGTCTCCTCCTCTGTACAACAGAGGCAATAATCATGCCTACCGCCTAGAGTCACTGTGAGAATTCAGTAAATGATGCATGGAGAGTGCTCAGCACATGATAAGAGCTGCATAAGAGTAAGCTATCATGCTCGTTGTTACTCCGCGGCTCACACACAGAATGAGGACTGACGGCAATGTGCTGAGGCTCCCAACACAGGCTCCCATTTCAAATCTAGGTCTCTCTGCCCTTTCTCTGGTGCTCAGCCAAATCTTCCGTGGGAAAGTTCCCAGGGAACCGCGGCAGGGCAGACAGAGCCTCTGGAGTTCACCTCCAAGCAGCCGGCAGAGAAAGCCTCTGATTCCCACAGTCTTGCTGCCTGCCAGCCGGGAAGAGTTAATACTGCAGTATTCCCAGCCTGGGCTCCAGAGACACAGGCAGCAAGCAAGTCAAGGGTTTGAATACGCTTCTGTCTGTTCATTACTATTGTCATGGCCCCCTGGCCTGTGCACTACGCTTTTTAACCAGAGACCCGACAGCTATACAGTCTGGGCCCAGTGAAGAGAGGTGCCATGTTGGACACCAGACAGAAAGTGACTGCAAGAAGGGAAAGAGGCAGAGAGAGGGAGGGAGAGAGAGAGCACAGACACTCTGGAATGTGGAAATAATTATTCATAGGCCAAAAAAAAAAAAAAAAAAAAGATGCTACTTTCTTCTTGGTCTCAAGGAAGTCTCTCCTGTCTCTGACAAGGATGGATGGATGCAAGAGAAAGGATGTGGTCTTGTACTCAAAAGAAGGGCTTGGTATTAATCATGTTTTTTTTTTTAATTCTATATTTTTGATGTTTTGACATCTTGGAGCCTTGCTGATTCAGAAGGCATGGACCCTCCCAGGGTTAGCTGGTTCCTAAAGGTAGCAAACGAGTCGCCTTCAAGCACACATTCCACAGGCAAACCAGCCAGTCCAGACCCCATCCACCAACCACCTTCTTTATTCAGGCTCACACTCCCTCCCGGCCACCATCTCTGGCCCAAATCACTCCGGGACTGGGTACCAGACACCTGGGGGCAGTCCCTATGCCCCAGAGCCCACTGAAACTATTCCAGCTAGCCAACCGTAAGCCTGGTTCCCCTACTGCACCAAAATGGATTCTAATCCAGTTAAGTACAGGCATCTTTTATCACTGTCCCAATCTTTCCATCTACAAAATAGAAAAGTCCCCTCCTGTCGGGGATGGGGTAAGGTTTAAAATGGATATAATGTGCTCTGCACTATGCCTGGCACATGGAGGGGTTGGGGTGGATGACCCCCCCCAGATCCCCACTAAGGAAAGGGGGGAGTAGGGGATGTGAGGAGGCATGGAGGGAAGTGAAGGGCCTCAGAGGCAGGGGCTGCTGACTCTTGCATACATGCAAGAAAGGGACATCTGAGAGGAGCCCTGGGATGCCCCGAATCTGTGACAAAGAGGGGTCCTCCCTGCGAGCCCCCAGCCTGAGACCACAGCCAACACCTCCTCCCCGCCTGGAAGGAGCCCCAGGCCCACCATTAGGATGTGAAAGGGGGGAGGAGATACAAACATCCCCACGTAATCACCTAGAAAAGTCCTAACGTTCCACAGAATCACCTCTCTGGTCTCAGTTTTCTCATCCCTGGAGTGAACCATAAAATACGCAACTGCTTACATCACAGAGACACTGCGGGTCCCAGAGACAACAGGTGCAAAATCAATGTCTTTGTCAACTGCAAAGTGCCGCACAGAGGAGGGGGTAAGCTGGCACCTTGTAATGGAGCATTCTGCCTTCCCCAGACGATCCTCAGGTTTTGACAGTTCCAGACGCTCACTTCAACACCCGAAAATTCAACTGTCTTTTATGTGCACTGTCTCAGACCCATAAACGCTCCAGAAACCATCTGCCCACGCTTGGCATTCATCTGCTTTCAGACCATACCGCAAGCCCATTTTTACGAATTAGGTCTTTCTGACACCTGGAATGTTCATCAACCAACCACCTAAAAATGGCACAAAGGCATCAGCCACAGCTTAATCATGTGGCCCCTAGCAGATGCCCGGAAATACCGGATTAACTGGACTGAGTCCCAGACATGCCCCATAATCCACTAGATTCCTTGGTTTGACAAAGTCCACAGAGGAAATATCTGTTTAAAAAAAAAAAAAAATCAGGGGCGCCTGGGTGGCTCAGTCTGTGAAGCGTCTGCCTTTGGCTCGGGTCATGATCCCGGGGTCCTGGGATCGAGCCCCACATCGGGCTCCCTGCTCAGCGGGAAGCCTGCTTCTCCCTCTCCCTCTGCTGCTCCCCCTGCTTGTGTTCTCTCGTTCTCTCCCTCTCTTTCTCTATCAAATGAATAAATAAAATCTTTTTTAAAAATTTAAAAAATCAAAAAACCAGAGGAAAGCCAAACCAAGAATGCCTGCTCTTGAAACTTAGGAGAGCCACAAATATCTCCCTGTGCTTACAAACTAGAATGGCAACATGGAGAGCAGAGCAGAAGCAAAATGTATAAAATACATCTTTCCATCCACGCCTACATGCAGGTGCACACGGGCATACACAAACGCGCACACCCCCCCCACAGTACAGAGAGGAGCACCCTGGGGGAAAAAATCCTCGAGCTCCCAGAGTTATTGCAGTTGTGATTAGTTGAATCAAGATGAGGTCATAGTTTCGGGTGCCTGGGTGGCTCAGTTGGTTGACTTAGGACTTCCGGCCTCCAGAACTGTGAGACGGCACATTTCTGGGGTTTTTTAAGCTGTTCAGTGTGTGCTGATTTGTTACGGAAGCCACAAGAAGCAGATACACCTCGCAGTGCAAAAAGTCAGGACTTCTGGTCTCCCTGACATGGCGCATGCTGTACCCTCCACCCGGAAAGCCCATTTCTCCCTTAATCCACCCAAAAAATTCTACTTAATTTTTCAAGGTACAAATGTGATGTCACTTTGTCCAGGAAACCTTCTCTGACCACCGACGCTCCCCCCAGCACCACAGCTCTTAGGCAATTCCACAGCTGCATCACTGGTCCCAAGGTGGGACAACTGTCTGTCTCAATGGAGAGTCACTGTTCACTGCTCTGCGAGCTCATGGAGGCCGGGGAACTCATCTATTCGTAACAGCGTCCCCCGGACCCGCAAAGGACCGCTCATCACCAGAATTCAGCGATGTTCTTGATTAAATAGCTTGTCTTAGCTGTAACTAGAATATTTTTTTCTCCTCTTGTAAAGGAGGGATCTGAAGCAAATATGACAAAATGTTGACATCTGTTAACTCCAGAGGGTGGGTACACGGGTGTCATATTATTTCCTGTGCTTTTCTGAAGATCTGAAATATTGCATAACGGAAATGTTCTCAACCTTAAAAACAGAATGTAGCAGGCTATCTTGGGACACTACCAGTCCATTAGAGCCTGGTTGCTATTGGAAAGGGCCTTTCTAGTTCAAAACATGGCCTTCCAACACAATTTTAGAACGCAGCCCACTCGTGTGTATGACGAGGAGTAGTATTTCTTGAGTACCTGTTATGCATTCCTTACTAGTGGTGGGTCTTGTTTCCATTGCTACCACGATCCTATGAGATTATAGGACTGCTCCCTCTGAACTGGGGCTTGCCCAAGGTCATACAGCTGTTAAGTGTTGGATCTGGGATTGATAGTGAGTCTGCGTTGAGTCTGAGCAAAAATTTACAGTCTTCACGATGTCCCAGTCACACATCAGCTTATTTCAGCCACACAACAACCCCGTGAGACAGGTCCTGTTATTATCATCGTCCCATTCTGTGGGTGAAAAATATAAGGCACGGAGAAAATGAGAGCACCCCAGTGGCACAGCTCATCCTTGGTGGGGCCAGGATTCAAACTTGTGCAGACTGGTTCCCAAGCCTGTGCTTCTTCCCTCTGGGGTTTCTCCCACCGTGGAGAACATGCTACTGCTCCTCCAGCAAGAGCCCCCAACACCAGAGATGATGCCCCCCAGCTCCTAGAGGTCTCTGGAGGTCACCACATCCTAGGTTCTGCCTCCAAACCCAGGGCAGAGGGCTATAGACAGGAGTCTATGCATGTGGGTACTTACAGAGGAAAACCACCCAGCAACGAGCTCTCAGTCCTTCTCTGCTTACAGTCCCCCGTGTGAGCACATTCCCAGACTGCAGAGGAAAGAAAGAGAAGGGACTACTCCAGATCTTTCCCACGTTCCTGCCTGCTTCCTTCCGTGCCTTCTCTCCACGCATCTCGTGGAGGGCGCTGTGTTAGGTTTCACTCCCTCACACTTCTAAGGGCTGCAACCTGTATTAAAATTAAAGAAGCCTAATATTCTAAAACGTTCTAAATTAATCCTGCAGGTCAGCAGCAATAGTTCATAATTCTCAACCACACTCCATCCCTGCTAGGGATTTAGGCCGACTGGACTGCATGCCCAGACACGGGGCCTAAAGACTTCCCTTTGGTGCCTTCTATTGGTCTTACTAGTGACTTTAGGACATGCCTGCTAACTCTGCCCTTCTTGAAATACAGCCTTTAGTCACCAAAATAAAGACCTATAATCCCCTCTGGCATGAAAAGATTGAGATCACAAAAAAGAGATTGCTTTCAGAAGCTTCAAGAGAGAAGGAAGCATCAGGAGTCGACGCTAACCACGGTGTGGTTAAGAATCCGACTCTGGAGAATGTGGTCGTCATAGTCTTTGAATTTGAGAGGAGGCTCTGTGATTTATATAGACTCAAGCCGAAAGGTGTCCCTTTAGGCAAACTTGAAGTTCACTTGGCTCTCGCCCAGAAAAGTGACTTGACTTCACAGCGATAACATTTCCAGAATTACTTCCAACCAGCTCTGTCTTATCCGGGTTATTCCTAGGTCACATGAGAGATGGCAGCTGCCACGGGAACGGTCTATGGGCACAGAAGAAACCCGTGTGCATCAGAGAAACCCCACCCCCTGACAATAACCTCTAACTGACCATGACAAAAGTCTCTGAGGATTTTTTGGACGTATTGAACCAGCCCTTCAAAAAGTCTCAGAAACTTTCATCAATACCTTCTTCCCCAGAAAGAACCACTCTTCTGATTTCTATCACCTTCAATTACATGCTTGAGGGAACTTTCTGGGGAAGGCAGAAATATTCCATATGCTGTCCTGCTCTGGGCTGTGGGGGCACAGGTGTATACATATGTAAACATTCACTCAGCTACATACTAAGACGTGTACATTTTACACACGGTGTCTCTTGATTTAAGTTGTTTTTGTTTTTTAAAGGAGGGAGATGGGTAATCATCCTCAGGCCAAAGATCATACAAAGGCTAGAAGGTGAGAAATTTCTAGAAACATTTCCATATTGCTGAAAGAAGGTGACTGAGGGTGAAGTGTGCAGACATGGGGCCACGTCCAAAGAAAGCCCGGTTGCCACAGGTCGAAATTCTGGATTTCTGTGTCGCTTTTTACAAAGTCTACAAGGCAAGCTTCTGACCTCTGAGAGCTGCCAACCAGAAAGGACCCATCGAGTCAATCTCTTGGAGACATCCATCCATCAAAGTGCACAAGGAAATATGACAAGACACAGGGTGAGAAAAATGCTGGTGCAACGACTCGGGGCGGGGAGGAGACGGGGACAGGTGACCCTCTCACTACGCGTTTCTCCAACAGGGGTGCCCGTCGTGACCGTGACAGAGGGCAGCTGTCCCCACGTGGGCAGGCAGAGGGAGCTCAGGGGGAAAGCTAATGGATGTGTGTTCTCGTCCCATCGTACTAGAGCCTTCTCCACAGCACGTAACAACCCAGCCAGTGTCTCCTCGTCAGGAACTCTGGCTGCTCAACCTGGCTCGTCTCCTCCTCACTGTGAAGTGGCAGAGCAGCCTTTTTAATTAACAAGTCGTGTCTCTATCCCACTGTACGTTTATTTCACTGCTCAACGCACCAACCAGGTGCCTTCAGGGAAAGAGAATTTTAAGAAGCTGGGAAGGGGGGTGAGTGGGGAGCTGTTAAAGGGTGTCAAATGAACAGGTGCAGGCTTGTTAGTCATGGAGAATGCATAAATCTTTGAAATTAATTTCACTGATGGTTCATTTTTCATTAATGTTTCCCTGGCCATAAAAAAGTAACACTCTATTCTCCTGCACCCCAGGGGACACAGACACGTTCTTGGAGAGAGGGCCAGACTCAAACACTATACATATGTTCTCCGAGAAGGACCCCTGGGTCATTTCGGTGAGGGGCACGACCCCCTGGGAAGGGAGACAGCTGCGGGAGAACCCTGGAGCAGGAGGGACAGATGCAGGTGCAAGGTTCCATCAGGCCACCTGCCAGCCGGGGGACGAGAGCAAGTCATAGCCTGTCTGATCCTCGGGGCTTCCCAGGGAAGGGGAAGGAATAACACCACACAAGACTGTTGTCAAAGGGAAATAAAGCAAAGTAGAGGGTGGAGTGCTTAGTAGACTAAGTGCTGAGTGTGTATGTATTAGTTAAGGTTTGGCTTCTGTGCATGCTTGATTTTGGTGGATAATAAAAAACCGACTCTGGCCAAAATTAGGGTAATTTTTCAAAAAGAAAGAAGAAAATGTAATTGGAAGGATCCAAGGACAGCCAAGGAATTGGGGGAACCTAAGCTCATTTATCCTTAGTCTCATTCATTCATTCATTCATCTCTCCATCAAGTACAGGGGACACCCTTATCCTCAGGGGGTACGTTCCAAGACCCCTAGCGGATGCCCAAAAGCGCAAACAGCACTGAATCCTACATAGAGTATGTTTTTTCCTATACACACATACCTACAAGAAAGTGTAATTTATGAATTGGGCAGTCAGAGATGAACCACAATACCTACTAGCAAAATAAAATAGTTACAACAATGTAGTGTACTAAAAGCCACCTGAATATGGCCTATTTCAAAATATGATTGTCCTGTACTCTCCCTTCTTCCTGTGATGACGTGAGATGATACAAAGCCTCGCGAGAGGTGGTGAGGTGAGAATGATGTAGGTACTGGGACGTAGCACTAGGCTACCGCCGACCTTTGGGTGATGTGTCAGGAGGAGAAACATCTGCTTCCAGACCGCATTCGACCACGGGTAACCAAACCACAGAAAGCAAAACCACGAATAAGGGGGGACTAGTGTACTTTACACAGTCCTACTGGGTGCCAGATAGAATTTTAGGTGAACAGGATTTCTGCATATTCTGAGCAGTCTGATAAAGATTTTAGAGAATTAAACAGGTCATGATAATGTTTCTTAGGAAGAGTGATCATGGGGTACACAGAGATGGTCGATGGGAGCACAAGGGAAAGCTCTGTATCAGTCAGCTACTACTGTGTATCAAACATTCCCAGAGACACACAGTACTAAGTGATTGTTTTCGTGCTCAGCTGGGGCAGCTCTGCTTCAAGCCACGGGGCTACAAGGGCTTGCACGGACTCTGCTCCACAGGTCTCCCACTCCTTGGGACCCCACAAGTACCCAGAGCATGCTTTTCATGGCCATGATGTCAGAGGAATTTTAAATTATAAAACCTATGAAGGAAATGCAGCGTATTTTCTCTTTCAAGTGTGCACAGTGGAAACAACAAAGCATTGCCGAGTGGAGCTGGTAGGGCCCTGCTTGATCCATAATGACCCATTTACATGTCACTGATCTACCCCACTTCACCAGCTTAAAGCACAAAACGAGGTCACCGGTCTTTTTAATATTCAAATGAAATTACTCCGGGGGCAGAAACTGGTTCAACCTTTTTGGAGGACAACTGGATAATAATACCTCCCCAAATTTTAGAAGCGCTTACCTTTGAACTCAGGGATTCGACTTCCAGGAATCTGTTCTACAGAAATCCTTGCACGAATACGAAAAGATCTACCTGGTTGTTA
The DNA here is from genome assembly GCF_023065955.2 of Ursus arctos. NCBI lineage: Eukaryota > Metazoa > Chordata > Mammalia > Carnivora > Ursidae > Ursus > Ursus arctos. Next base: position 72,915,075 of record NW_026622874.1, on the reverse strand, counting down.
AAATATGTTTGTTGCAGCATTATAGGGAAAAGCTGCAGAAGGAACGGCAGCAACCTGATTGTCAATTAACAGGGGACTGGATGAAAAGAGTCAGGTGGATACAGATGTTCTTATTTTGGGAAACCTTCAAGACACCTGGGCAGCGTAAGGGAGAAGCACCGGACCACACACACAGCACAATGACATGTATATTCAAAAATACACGACCTGTATCTATTTATACCTACAGATATGTCCATGTCTTTATCCAAACCTGTCTCCACACACACATATATGTATCTATGTCCATTGCTTATCCAGCTACATTTGTATCTGTGTCTGTGACTGTATCTCTATGCAGATTCATGTAACAGTCAAGAAAGGAAGTATTATTGGGCACCTGGGTGACTCAGTTGGTTGAGCGTCTGCTGTCGGTGATGATCTCGGCGTCCCGGGATGGAGTTCCACGTCAGGCTCCCTGCTCAGTGCAGAGCCTGCTTCTTCCTCTCCCTCTCCCTCTGCCCCTCCGGCCTGCTCGTGCTTCCTTACTCTCTCAAGTAAATAAAATCTTAAAAACAAAAAAAGAAAGGAAATATTACCAACAGACAAGGTGAAGGGGCACCTTCCACTTCTGACTCCAAATGTTTCTGTGTTATTGTTTTTCATATATTTGAAGAGTAGTGACATCGTCTTCAAAATTCAGATGACCCTGAGCCCCATCATGTGTCCAGGGGAGCAGGTCCTTCTTTCCTGCCTCCCGGTCTCTCAGCCATGATCACACCCAGGGATGTCAGTCCTGGCCTGGGTCACGGGAGAGACAGAACTGGGAACAGGGGTAGGGACAGTGGAGGATTTGTGTAGGCACACCCCAACCTGAGACCTGGCCGCCCCCCAGCCCAGTGCCAGCTGTCTCCTCACATGTCTGAGGCATGGAGTGCTCTCAACACAGAATTACTTTTCCTGCATACCGAAGGCTGCAAACTGGGGTCCTTCCACTACACGGTGCATGCACGCACACACATGCGCGCGCATACACACACGTGCATCCCATTGCTAGGGCCGGTCTCGGAAGCAGGCTCTGCTAGGGAAATGCAAGTGCAAGCCGCTCAGCTGGGACGTGATCCCCGGAAACACAGGGAGGAGAGAAAAGAAGGAAGGGCAGTCTGTGCAGGCTGTGCTCGTCCACAGGTCATGCCGCGGGGGGGGGGGGGGCGGGAGGGGGCTGCACCTCTCCGCCACCCTCTGGGAGACGGAGCACCCTCCAGGGTATTTATCCGCCAACTCCCATCCACCCCTGCTAGAAGGATGTCTTGTGAGGGTAGGAGCGTGTGGCAACTCCCCCTTCGAGTCTCCCGTGACCACTGTAACGAATTCCCACGAGCGGGGGGGGGGCTTCAACAGCAAGCATTTACTATCTCTGAGCCTGGAGGCTGGAAGTCCCAGATCCAAGTATGGGCAGGGCTGGGGCCTTCTGAGGTGGGGCGGGGGGCAGGAGAATCTGCTCCAAGCCTCTCTCCTGGCGTCTGGGGGTGTGATCCCATCTCTGTGTCCAGATCTCCCGCTTTTATAAGGACACGGTCATAGCGAATTAGGGCTCACGCCAGTGACCTCATCTAAACTCGATATCTGCAAAGTGCCTATTTCCCCGGGGGGCTTAGGGCTTCCACATCTTTCGTGGGGGACACAATTCAACTCACAACATACCCCCAACACTTCCAGCCACGCTCAGGCCAGCGAGGAAAACCCTGCACAAAGTCTCCGTTGTCACAGGTACTCACAGACGGCGGCCGCTGGGGCCAGGGGGCACGGGGCAGGACACCAGCAGCTCCGCCAGAGCCTCTGAGCTCGCGAGACCTCGTCTCCTGGCTGCACTTCCCACGCAGAGCAAATTGGGTGAAAGCCGAAAAGGCCTGCAAGCCGTCAAGCATGACTACAAGATTAAGTGTCGTGCCTTAAAACCCAAACCCAAGTGCACGTGGGGGCGCGGCGGGGGCGCGGCGGCGGCCGGCTCAGCTGCAGGCCGTGATCTGGGAAGATGAGCCTTCCTAATGGCTCTCCAGATTATTTCATTAAACGTTGCAGTGATGTCTGCAGCTGAACCCGAGTCGTGCTGGGAAGGCCATTAGGTTAATCAAAATACGAGGACAGCTGGCCATCTACTCTCAATTAACAAATTAGGTCCTGCTGCCTACTCAGCAAAACTGAGAGCAAACCAATGACCCTTGGGGCGTTCAGACGGCTCAGAGCACCCCTCCATCCCTGACAGCCGATCCAAACTTAAAGGAGGGATATTCTCGCTGTAAGCAAATCAGAAGAGCTCCAAACCAGCTGGTTTCCCACCAAACTACCTGCCAGACTCTAACAGGTGTTCTCCTGTCTTTCCTGGGCTAGAACACAAGCTCCATGGGGGACCGCACCCCATCCTGGTTTACCCAGGACCGAGGAGTGTCCTGGGACACCGGACATTTGGTCACTCCAGCTGCATGAAAGCAGGGACTCGGTCTATTTTGTTCAAGGCCGTATCCCCAGAGCTCCAGTGCCTGACACGTAGTTGACGTTAAATAAATGTTAATTGAGGGAAAACAGGAACGAACAAATGCATGAATGAGTCTGCCCGGTCTGCAATCCTACAAGGTAACCGACAGCCTGGAGTATACTCTTTCATGCTTTGCTTTTGTTTATGCCCCCCCCCCACACCACACATACAAATGAGCACACACATAATATGGAGGCTCTGTTTCCTCAAAAGAAAAAGAGAAAAAGGAATCCCGTCGCGGACATGAATCTGCAATTTGCTTTATCACTTAACAATATATAGTACATCTCTTAGGTCACTGCATAGAGATCTGCCTAATTCTTTTTACTGGTTCATGATGTTGCACAATCACGATTGTGAATCGTGATTATTCACCTATTGGTAAAGTTGTTTTCAGTTATCGCCACGGCACACAACACACCAATACAATATCTTTGCACACATATTTTAACATTCTGGCCATTTCGTTTGTACCAGATAGGTTCCTAAAGGTCAAGGGGACTGAGTGTACTTTAAACAGACATCAGGGCTGACCTTAGGACGACACAGAGAAAGGTCACGGAGCCCATCGCAGCCAGGCTATGAGGGAAGAAGTCTAGTAGCTCAGCTACTAGTGTCGCACATCCATTTCCCCAGCTCTCCCCCAGCAGTGGGATTAATTATTCCCTGGAGATGCAAAGAAGAATATGATACGGCCTCTGCTCTGGAAAAATCCCATAGGGCAACAGACAGGAGCAGAGAAAGGGAGCCATCATGTGCTGAACTCCCTTGGGGCACCCAGTATTGTTCTAGGTGCTTCTAAGCACCAGATGTTTTGTTCAATCTTCAAACAATTTTGCAGGGCAGGAAAGATAATCTCAATCCTCCAGAATATGAGCTTCCTGTGGGCCAGGAAAGGGGCGTGCCTTGCCCAGAGTCAAACAGCCAGCAAGTGAGAAAGCTGGGATTTGAACCTGAGTCTGGCTGACCCCAAAACCACTTTTCACTATTCCATTGGGATTGACCTTTGTTATCTTGGAACCAACCTCAGGTGCTGGTCCCAACCCCAGAGGGCCTGATGCATTTAGTCTAGGGTATGGTTCCCACCCCCACCCCCATCTCCACCCCATCAAGGCTTGAAAGTCAAGGTGTTCCAGTGTGCGGCGAGGCTGAAAACAGCTACAGGTCCCCCGTGGTTCAGACTCACCTGGAGGGCTTGTCAGGGGTCGGCTGCTGGCCCCCAACTGCAGTGTCTAATGCAGGGGTCCCAGGGGTGGGGTCTCCTAGTGGTGTTGATGCTGATGATCGGGATCCATGCTTTGGAAACACTGCCCTACACCATGGACCCATCTGCGATCTTTCCTCCCTAGTTTGCAACCAGGGTCATGAAGAATCACAGAGCAGACCATATTCAGCACCAGCCCAGACAGTGCAGGAAGCTGCTGCGGGTTTTCAGACATTTTTGCCTCTCGGCTTTCTTTGGGGTTTGCAAGGCTAAGAGAGCATCATCGGTGAGTCCTCAGTGCCCACACCGGCCCATCTGACCATTTTCTTTCTGCCTGCTGTTTGCCGTGTGCTTCCTGGGCCGGCCTGTAATTAAAGAAAGCCCTGTCTTATTTTTTCCCCACTAATCCCTCCATGAACACATCCGTACACACCAGAGGGAGCGCTTGCTGGAATTCTGAAACACTGAAACCCCAGGATGACAGCCCCTTGCAGCATGGGCTGTCATTTTACTGCATTTCCAGGGCCAGGGGGCTGCACCTGCGGCTAGCTCCGGGCAGCTCATCCCTGTACCTCCCTCTGCAAAAAGAGCCCAGATTCAGTGGGCAGGAAAGACACTCGGAGGTCATCTGGGCCATCCCCAGCATGTCCGACCTCCCTGGCGGGGCGCCGCCAACGAAGCTTCCCGGCTGCCCAGACACGCAGAGGAAAGCGGTCCCCCAGCGCCCCCTGCTGGCTGAGTTGGGAATGACGGAGAAGCAAGTACTTTCAGAATTGGAGGAACTTCAAGATCTCCCTGACTCCTCTGGTACGATGCAAATTCCCCTGGAAGGGGCTTCTGTCTTTCCAGAATTATCTTCGGTACCTGCAACATGCCTGCCGTTCGCATACATATTCCCAACCAATAGCCACAATCCTCTAAGAGGTAGAAAGACGGTCCCAGTCATTCACCAGACGTTGGCTGGGGCTACAAGGCGTCTGCCCTCGTGTGAGGCATGGAGAACATAAAAGACATTGTACTTTGGAGAAACTCAGTCTAACCCACAGGTCGGCAAACTACGGCCCAGGGGCCACATCGAGCCCACTGGGTTTCTGAGCAACCCACAAGGAGATATGACTTTTACATTTTTTTTTTTAAAGATTTTATTTATTTATGTGACAGAGAGACAGCCAGCGAGAGAGGGAACACAGCAGGGGGAGTGGGAGAAGAAGAAGCAGGCTCATAGCAGAGGAGCCCGATGTGGGACTCGATCCCGGTACGCCGGGATCACGCCCTGAGCCGAAGGCAGACGCTTTAACGACTGCGCTACCCAGGCGCCCCGACTTTTACATTTTTTAATTATTTTAAAAATCAAAAGAGTATACTTACCATGCTGAGAGCACGGAGTAATGTATAGAATTGTCGAATCACCATATTGTACATCTGAAACTAAGCACACTGTATGTTAACGGTACTGGAATTAAAATTTTAAGCTTAATTTTAAAAATCAAAAGACTATTTCGTGGCCTGTGAAACAAGCTCAGAGAGGTCACTCAACTTACCTAAGGCCACACAGCTAAGAGGCAGCAGAGCTGGGTTCGAACGCAGATCTGTCTGACTCCAAAACTCACGTTGATTCTACTCCCCCAGGTCGCCTCCAGGCTCACAATCTCAGCATCTCCTCCCATTTGACAGAGGAGAAAACGTGGCTCATCGAGCTCGGGTGACTTGTTCGCACGCTCTCAGCCGGTGAGTGATGAGGAGGGACTCGAACCCTGGCATCTGCCTGCAAACGCAGTGCTCCATTCTAGACTGCAACTCCTGGCTCTGGAAGGGACTGATTCTCTGCAGCTGTGACGCCCAGGAGTCACACCGAGAGGGAAGGAAGTTACGGATTTCACGTTTTTCTGCAGGGCTCACTCCTGCCAGTCCCAGATTGATGGTTCTTCTGCAAAATGGGTATAACCCTCCCATGCAGTGGTGTTTAAAGTGTTCCCCAAGAAAAGTGCCCCGGGGGCCGCCAGAGGTCATGTGAGAATAAGGACGCCAGACAGAGGAACCAGGCAGCCCCTCCCACAGCATCCAACCCCCAGAACAACCCTGCTTTCCTGAAACATATATAGAGGAGGTTCCCCCTGGAAAATTCAGCTGTGCGGTTAAGGAAATAAAGCTTGCGGATCACCACTCGGATGAGGGCTACGTCATTCTGAGATGGCTCCAGGGTCCCGGAGCTGAGTGAATGGGCTCCAGCCGCCACTGACCCAGCAGCTTGAATGGCAGAGATATATCCCCTGGAGGCTGGAAGTCCAGGGGCAAGATCCCCGCAGGCTGGTTTCTTCTGCAGTCTCTCTCTGTGGCGTGTAGATGGACATCAGTGTGTTTCCTTGGCATTCTCCTTCTAAGCACGTCTACGTCCAAATTTCCTCTTCTTATAAGGACACCAGTCATGCTGGATGAAGGCCCACCACAGTGAACTCCTGTTACTTAATTACCTCTCTAAAAACCCCATCTCCAAATACAGCCACATTAGGAGCTGCTGGGAGCTAGGACTTCTGCATATAAATGAGGCGGGGGTGGGGGGACACCATGTAGCCCAGCACACAGCGTTAGGGCACCTGGCTCCTCTGTCTGTCCTGCAGAGTCAGGGACAGGAGGGACTGCAAGGAGGGAAGACGGCCCAGAGTTCACTCCAAGGGGAGGGAGGGCTGACAAGGGCTGGAGCAGGGCCCAGTGTGGCCACCCTGGATCCTCCCAGCCTGCCAGGCACCCAGACTTTGGTGGCCAGAATTTATCACTGCAGTCACCACGGTAATTGGAGAGAAGCAAGCTGTCAGGGGCAGGACCCAAGGATGATATTTCAGTAGCGACTCCCCCTGCACAAGCCCCCCCATGCTCTGTGAGATATCACCCCAGGACCCCCAGCCCCCACTCTGGGCCCTGCAGAGGGGGATAGTGGTCCATCTGAGAGGCTTTTCAAGGTCGTCTGTCTGAGCCAGCTGCCCTGGGCACCCGGGGAGAGCTAGGGGGAGCACCTCTACAACCCTTGCAGGGCTTGGGCCTCCCGCCCAGGCTTCCCTGCACAATGCAGCCCCCTGGATGGCCCACTCCAGTTCTAGTGGCACCGATCTGGTGTGGGGCCAGACATCTGCTCACTCACTTAACCTCAGTGTCCTTGTCCCTGAAGTGGGGTGTGAGCATCCACGACACCAGGTGTAGCCCAGAGCAGGGGCTCTGGGACAGGGGAGGGAAGGGGGGCCAGCGGTGGCCTGGGAGGACGGTGTCAGGATCTCATCCGGTGTTACTCTAGGACAGAGCCCCCACGCTGCCAGCCCAGCCCATCCTGAAATGCCTGGCTGTTTCGTTACCCTCTGTGGCATGTGCACACTTCATCATTGGAATTTACTTTGAGGATTTTAATAAAAAGGGGATCTTCCGTGAGCTCCAACTGATATCCCCAAAGTAGAAAGGCTCAGAGCAACGTGGGTTACTCTTTCTTCCCCAGCAAATTACACAGAACACCAGCGTGAAGTCCAATTCTTGAACATTCCATATTCCTGTCCTCTTGGAGAAGGGTTTCAGACGGGACACAATGACCTATGCTTGAATGGGGGCCACACCCAAGATGGGAAATGCATTAACTGCTAACCAGGTGGTGGAAAGCCTGTATATGGAGAGGCCATCGGCCAGTACTGACGCCGACGGAGGCATCAGTTGTGAATCAAATTCACACTACACACGGTCAGCGCACTGCATACTGGGTGCGTCCCACACATGAATGCTGACCCTCAATCCACAGCCCAGTGAGGGGTAGGGTGGCCCACCCTGGGGCAGGCAATAAGGGGCCGCATCGTCTACACAGAACTTAAAAGCAAGAATAAAACCACCTCCAAGCTGGACTGCTCTTTACCCTCACCAGGCGAGCCCTGACATCCTCTTCCCCCAAAACACCTCTCATTGGTCTAAGTTCTGAACACCTGTTGCAGTTGGCACTGGGTTTTTGTTGGGGATGGGGGGGCGAGGTGGAATGTATTACTGAGGTATAACTGATACACGTTGTATTAGTTTCAGGTGTATCACATAGTGATTCCACAATTCTATACATTGCTCAGTGCTCCATTGCATAGTAGTAACGTATACATACACTTCAAATCCGCACATTCTTATTACTTACCCTCTCATAAACACTGCATTCTCCAGAAGTTAATTCTGAGAACACCCAGCTACACAACCAAACAGACCTGGCTCCTGCGTCTGTTTGGAGAGAAAATTTCGGGTGGCTGGGCATTCTCGGGGCTCTGTCTGGGTGCAGTGCACATCTCCAACGGGTCCCTGCGTGCAAATGGCAGAGTTAACACACAGAGCGGGGGCTACTCCCATTCTGTCATCCTGTTGCCACATAAGAACTTGGGGGGTTTTTTTGTTTTTTGTTTTTTTAAGATTTTCTTTTTTAATTCATTTGACAGAGAGAGAGACAGCCAGCAAGAGAGGGAACACAAGCAGGGGGAGTGAGAGAGGAAGAAGCAGGCTCCCAGCGGAGGAGCCCAACGTGGGGCTCGATCCCAGAACTCCAGGATCACGCCCTGAGCCCCTGAGCCAAAGGCAGAAGCTTAACGACTGAGCCACCCAGGCGCCCCAGAACTTGGGGGTTTTTGTGTTTACAACTTGGGACCGTGAAAGGATGGGCTCTGTGCGGTGAGCTATTTTTGTTCAGTAAATGCAAATTCCAATTCACACAGGAAACAGTTTAGTGGATTGAGTAACATCTTGAAAATTGAAATGGATGCTTCTCTTTGAGCTGTTAATCCTTTGTTTTTAAAAGAAAGGAAGGAGGGATGGGGAATGGCAGGGCTGGGCAAAATAGGTGAAGGAGATGATGAGGGACAAGTTTCCAGCTGTAAAATGAATGAGTCACAGGGATGAAAAGTGCAGCAGAGAGAATGTAGTCAATAATATTGTAATAACACTACATGGTGACAGATGGCAAATACACTTGTCATGCTAAGCATTTCATAATATACATAAATGTCAAATCTCTATGTTTTGCATCTGAAAGTAATATAATATGTCAACGGTACTTCAATTAGAAATTTAAATTTTAAAAAGATTTTTAATGGTAAAAAGAAAGGACAAATCAAGTGTTTGGGATTGCTACAGACTATCACAGATCATCTTGTCAGTAACGTAATTAATTTACACTGATTTGCACACTTAAAGATGGTCAAGATGGTGCATTTTATGTAATATGTATTTTATGAGAAATATTTAAATGAGTAATGTAATATGACCAAAACCATCAAATTATACATTCAAGTGGGTGAAGTATATGGCATGTGAATTGGATCTGAATAAAGCTGTCAAAAAAAAAAAAAAAGTAAGTGAAGGGTGTTAAAAATGATCCACTCTGGGTGTCATATAAGCCACATATGCCACTGGGCAGTATTTTCCCTATTTTATAGAAGAGGAAACAGAGAGGTGAAGTGATCTGCTTCAGGTCCAGGGGTTTTCAAGGCAACCGTGTCCCCCCGGGGGGACAGCCAGCAGTGTCTAGAAGGGTGTAGTATTGTCACAACTAGGGAGGAGATGCTCCTGGCATCTAATGGGGGGGGCAGGGACACCACAAACACAGAAGCATCCAGACCCAATGTCAATACGCTGGAGTCAGGACAGAGATAAGGAGACGGTGCAGAAACAGGGAGGGACCCAGAGACACAGGGACTGTCGTCATCTGGAGAGAACGAAACCAGCAAAGAACTGGGGGGCATGGGGGTTGACAGGGAAGAGCTCAGTCCAGTGACCCCATCCAAGCCAAGTTCCAAATTTAACAGCCTAACATTTTAAAGATTTGAATAATAACAAAAACGCACTTCAGTGGGGTGCCTGGGTGGCTCAGTCAGTGAAGAGTCTGCCTTTGGCTTGAGTCATTATCCCAGAATCTCCAGATCGGGCTCCCTGCTCAGCAGGGAGTCTGCTTCTCCCTCTGCCCCTCACCCTGCACATGCTCTGTCTCTCATGCTCTCTCTCTCAAATAAATAAGTAAATAAAATCTTTCTTTAAAAACGCACTTCAAGAGAATATATTATCTGTGCCCATCCCAAAGGCTGGCAGTGTTTGCCTGGAGTACTGCCGGAGAAGCAAGTGACCCAAGCTCAGCCACCACTGGGGGCAGGAGAAAAAGTAACCCGCCATCCCTAGGGGGAAAAAAATTTAAGTCATTTCTAATAAATAAGCCACTGGATTTTGAAAGGGTGTATTTATTCTGTTTCCAACGGTTTTCAGAGCGCCCGTTCCTGGTCACAAACTAAGCAAACCCAGATGCGGCCCCAAGGACTTCCCAGAAAGCCTCTTTGCAAACCCCCAACAGCCCCAAGTACAAGGCTGAGTTCTCCAAGGCCCCAACACCCAGCATAGTCCCCAAGGCAAAGCAGTGCCCAAAAATGTGTGTGATGTTTCCAATGGCTAAACTTGACCTCTTTGTAGGGCCAAGGTCCTTCCGGCAGCCTCTGTCCCTCTCCGCCTTCACCTTATCCTTTCCACTCCCTGCCCTGTTCCAGCCACACTGGGTTCTGTGCTGTCCCTCAGATCCACCAGGCACATTCCTGCCCCAGGGCCTTTGCACTTCCTCTGTTATCACAACTCCCTCCCTCCCCTTCAGGTCTTTGTTGGAAGGTCCATTTACAAAATTGCCACTTTCTCTCTTCCCGATTCTTTTTTTTTTTTTTTTTTTTTTTTTTTTTTTTTTTTTTGCCTATAGCACTTACATCCTCCCAACTTGCTAAATAATTCCCTCCTGAACTTGTTCAATGCCTACCTCTACACAGACTCTAGGGTATCTAGTAAAGGACCCCGATAGATATGTGCTGAATGAAGGAACGGTCTTGAAGCCTCACAACGACTCTCTGTGATAGTAATATCATCGACCCCATTTAAAGACAGGGTCACTTAGCTACGAGTTCCAGAGCCGGATTCCAAGCAAGGCAGGTGTCCCCAAGGTCTTCCTTCTCTACCACATGGCTGTGCAGCCTCCCAGGCAAAGCCTTTCTTCCAAATCCTGTTCTGTCCCTGGGTCCAGGGGACCCTTGGCAGGTTCCCTGTCCTGGACCTGCTCACCCAGAATGCGGGCCATCTGGACCCATTCAGAGATCCCTCAGGGATTCCTGCACTACACATCACGTGCAATTGCTCCCCTCCTGCATGGATAAATGCTGAGCTCAAACTTTTAGAGAGATACCGTGTGGAACGGGGAAAGCCAGAGAGAGCTGGGGGTAGCCCTAGCCTGCCACACAACTGTGGGAGCTCCCTTGAAGAGGGTGGATGTGATGGGCTGAACTGGTTGAGACCAAAAAAGATGTCGAGACCCTAACTCTCCGGACTTTGCAATGTGACCATATATGGGGACATCTGATCAACAGAGGGAACCAGGTTAAGATGAGGCCCTAATCTGGTAAGACTGGCGTCTTTATAAAAAGGAGATATTTGGACATAAAGCTGTGCACAGAGAGAAGATGATGTGAAAGCTCAGAGAGGAGACACGACCCACCTACCAGCCAAGGATCCATGAAGCTGTGGAAGCGAGGAGAGAGGCCTGGGACAGGTCTCACATCCCTCAGTCCTGCCACCACCTTGATTCTGTCCTTCCAGCCTCCAGATCCATGAGAATCAACGTCTGTTGTCTCAGCCAGGAAGTTCATGGTGTTTTGCAGCAGTGGCCTCAGCAAACCATTACAGTGCGTAACCAAATAAAGGTGGGGTTCTCTGGAAAGCTAGGAGACAGAGGGTCACCAAGAGCATTCACTGCAAACACACTCAGGTCCTTTCAAGGCCAACTGCCAACTCGACGCTTGATCCTCGACATGAGGTCCTATGTCTAGGGGAACTTCAGTTCTAGTCTGGAATCCCGATGGCATGTGTCCTGCACTCTGTCTCAGAAATTCTCCTGGCACTCATTCCTTGATTCACTGGTCTCCCCCAGTCCTCATGGCCTCCCCTCAAGACACAGGGCAAGGTGTCTGATCACACACACCTTGCGGACTGTGACGTATTAGATTTTATTTTTTGCCCAAATACTAAGCATGCTTTTATAACAACCAAAAACACTTCGTGAATATGGATGGATGTCTTACGGAGATTGAAAGGATTCCGTACCTGGCTTTCAGGGAAATGCAGCTGAAACCCTGATATGGATTAGCCTAAAGAAAAACAAACAGGTGTAAACCAAGACGAAGAGGAAAATCTTGCCATTTGGGAGAACAGGGATGGACTTAGAGGATATTATGCTAAGTGAAACAAGTCAGAAAGACAAACACCCTGATGATTTCATCTACATGCAGAACCTAAGACGTAAAACGAACAAACAAGGCAAAACAGAAACAGACCCATAGCTATAGGAAAACTGTTGGTAACCAGATGCGGGGAGAGGGTAGGAGGGGGGCGAAATAGGTGAAGGGGATTAAGAGGTACAAAAGTCCAGTTACAAAGTAAGTCTTGGGGGTCTAAGGTATAACACAGGGGATACAGTCAACAATATTGTAGCAACTTTGTGTGGCGACAGATGGTAACCACACTTATCATGGGGATATTTCATAACATATAAAAATCAAGTCAGTGTAATGGATCCTGGAAAGGACTAGGATATGGGAAGACAATCACACTTCCATTTAAAAAAAAAAAAAAGAGAGAACAAGAAGAGGGAAGATTAGGGGCGCAGGTCTGGCTCAGTCGGTGGAAGGTGTGACTCTTGATCTTGGGGTTGTGAGTTCAAGCCCCACGTTGGCTATAGAGATTACTTAAATAAATAAAAACACTTAAAAAAAGAGTAACCATCTTTTTTTTTTTTTTTTAAGATTTTATTTATTTGACAGAGTGAGAGAGAAAGCACAAGCAGGCAGGGCAGGAGGTAGAAGGAGAGGGAAAGGCAGACTCCTCACTGAGCAGAGAGCTTGATGCAGGACTCGATCCCAGGACCCCAAGAACAGGACCTGAGCCGAAGGCAGACACGTAACAGACCGAGCCACCCAGGTGCCCCAAGAGTGATCATCTTCATCTTTCTCTTCTCTTTCCTTTCATCCATTGATAATAAGCCTTGTGACAAATTTCCTTCTCCAATTTGGCTGTCCTTGTTTTACCCCTGGAATTCCTTAGGAATCAAGGTTTGTGTTCTGAAGACTGGCAGCATTTTGCCAAATCAGATAACCTGAGAGTTAAACAGGACCTTAGAACGACATTAATTAGACACAGTAGAATTAAATAGTTGATGAATGAACCATCCACAGCTGACAGGGCACAAAGTTGAACGGGGCCCACTGACTCCTGGAAAACATTCACACTTGTGTTTTAAAACAGAGAAAGCCAAGAAGAATGGAACTAAATTGTTTTGAAAGGCTGCGTTTCAAATGTGGAACAATTGAGCTATGTGTTTGTAAACACAGCTATTTAAAAGAATGTGTGACTTATCTCCCAATTAAAATACTATGCAAATTTGTAAGGCAGGGCTACAACTAGTAAACAGACCAGAGGAGCTCGAATGAAATCATTTCTAGTGGAATCAGTTGTTTCTGATGATGCTGTTTTCTTTTTTGCAATTGTTTGGAACGAAAAAGAAGTTAACGACACAATCTTGGTCGTTTTTTTCTTTGCAGAAGCACTCCTCTCTAGAGCTCTCACTGGAGAGGAGGGACGGTTATTTTACCTGAACGGTGCAGAAGGTATTCATAAAGAGTTTACATTTCCTGAGTGTTTACACTTTGCCGGGTATTGTGATAGGGGAGTTGTATACAATGTCTCATTGAATCTCCCCCAAGAAATCTATGCATTTATTAAGACTAAGTTCAGTTTACAAGTGACAGAGACCTAAAATGACTGTGACCTAAATAAGATACGTTTACTTCTGTGATACAAAAATCTGAGATGAAGCAGTCCAGGCCTGTATGGCAGCCCCATGGTGTCAGGGAAATGACTTTCTTTTGTCTTCTATGAAGACAAGGGGTCTTCTATGCATGCCCTCCATTCTCCATTCCTAAGAGGACCTCATGTTCCAGAGGGCTGCTCCAGCTCCAGTCATTTCACCTATAATCCAGTTCAGGGGAAGCAGTAAAGAAGAAAAAGGCAACACCTCCCAGAAGTTTTTCATTCCACTTTTACCATGGCCCGTTGGCCAGAATTTGGTCACATGCTGCACCGCTATACGGCTGTAGCTGCCAGGGAGGCTGGGAAATGTAGTCATTATTCAGTGCAGCCATACACCCCCAGCTAAAAATCGAGGGAGAAGGGATCTTGGGAGATAATGAGCAGTTTTTGCCACAGGTAAGATACTGTTGTTCATTTTCTTGTACAGATAAGGAAACTTAGAAGTTGCTAACTTAACAAAGGTCACAGTCAATTCTCTTGATTGTGATACTCTCTGGATAGATTCTTCTGTTTCGTGATACTTTTTCTCATGCACCTGGTACTGATGAGGTATTAGTAATTAACTCCTCTATGTTGCTTGGAAGAGAGAAATTATACAAAAACAGTACATTTAGAATTCTAGTCTTTTACACTCAAATCACTGCTTATGTTATCAAATAGAAATTTTAAAAGTGCAGTATCTCTGTGGCAGAGAAGAGTGTGCAGACTAGCAAAAAACAGGGTTTCCTCCTTCTCCAGGGGTCGTGGGTGAATGAGTCAGCCCCACTCACATCCCAGGGGGTTTGCAAGCAGCAGATGACTCCACCATCCAGGGCTCTGGATCTTCATGATTAAAGTTCCCCACCTACTGACACTAATTGCAGGTTCAAGGACCACATTTTAGGAAACACTTGCCCCAAAGGCTTCCTTGCTCCATATAAAGATCTTGGCGTAAGGGAGCTAGAAGGGTCTTTCTAGCGTTGATGTCCTCAGAGGCTTCCAGAAAACAAGCAGCTCTCCCAGGTAGCGCCTGTGCAGTGAGAGAGGGTGTTCGGCACCTGGACCCAGTGTCCGAGTGAGGGGCTGCAAGGGACAGCTGCCCTGTGGGCCAGGAGCCTCTAGATGGCAGTGCCCAGCCAGAAACAGAGCCAGCTGAAGGCCCAGGGAGCTGGCGAATGGGGAGGAAGAGGGAAGCCAGGGACGCCGCCCCCACAACCCTCCCCAACTGGCTCACATACTAGTGAGACGTCCACATGCACGTCAGCAGAGCAACGAATACATGAACGAATGATGAACGATCCTTTGAGGGCCTGTGATCCTCAATAATGATAGTAGCTCACACTTATTGGAAACTTGCTGCCTGGCACTCTTCCAGTCAAATTAGGACCATGCTGTACGTATTTATGTGAAGAGCATTCTCCTGGTTCTTAAGACATCGTCAAGAGCGTGCTTTGTAAAGGTTTAACCACCTAGTGAAACTGAGATGTGTGATCAGTCCCCTATCATCAGGTTCATGTTGTCTTGTTACTCCAAATACTACGCTTCCTATTGTTAGGAACGGCCTTCCACACTCCGATTATCCCCCCGTTGGGATTAATACTTAACAGAATTAGAGGATAGGAAACTAGGGCTGCCTTTAAATATCTTCATATACAGGGACACCCGGGTGGCTCAGTTGTTAAGCATCTGCCTTTGGCTCAGGTCATGATCCCAGGTCCTGGGATGGAGCCCTGCATCGGGCTCCCTGCTCAGTAGGAGGTCTGCTTCTCCCTCTCCCCCTGCTTGTGTTCCCTCTCGCTGTCTCTCTCTGTCAAATAAATAAATAAAATCTTAAAAAAAAAAAAAAAGATCTTCATATACGTGGCCAACTGATTTCTCAACACGTGGCAGAAAGGCTGTCCCGTTAGGAGCAGTGTGTGCTGAGGATACAGCATCTCAGACTTCCCGGTGCTGGGTAATAGCATCGATCTTCTCAAAAATGCATTCAACACAGTACCTCCTTTTCAAATCTGCATTTCACAAAGGTTGAATTTGTGATTCATGTGTTGATTGGTCATTTGTATTTCTGCTTCTGAAAACTCCCTGTTGGTATTTTTTGTTCATTTTTCCTTTTAGGCATATTACTTTCTTACTCATGTATATGCGTGTGCACACGTGTATGTCGATAAATATAGAGATATACATATAGATATTAAATTTGTCATACTTGTCATGGTCCCTTTTCCAAGTTTGTTTATACTGGTGATGTTTATATTTATACTTATAATCAACATTTTAAACTATTTAGGATTTTATTTATTTGAGAGAGAGCATGAGCAGGGGAGGGGGGCACAGAGGGACAAGCAGACTCCCTGCTGAGCAGGGAGCCCTATGTGGGGCTCGATCCCAAGACCAATAGATCATGACCTGAGCTGAAGTCAGATGCTTAACCGACTGAGCTACCCAGGCACCCTCAAGCTTTTATTTTAAAAATATTGTCACACACACACACACACACAAATGTTGTCCCAGTACCTTTACGCTTATAAAGCAAAACATTCACATGTATTTTCCTAATCTGTCAACATATATGGGAGCATGAAGTAATGCTCTAACAAAACTTTTCCCCCCAAATAGTCAATTTTCCTGATGCTACCTGTTGACCAATCCATCCCCTCCCTGTCACTTTGTGCTATTTCCTGATGGACAACCAAGTTCTTATATAACCCAGGGTATTTTCTGGAGTGTTCTATCCTGTCTCACCATTGGTGCTAAAACCTAGCTTTTACTTATTACTGTTTTTTGTTTTAATTTTTTATTTCAAAATTTCTGTAGCTATTCTTACAGCTGTGAATTCTTTTGGCTGAACTTAAATACTTCCGACCCGTTTCCAAAAATCCCTTTGGGCTTTTTATTACAACTATGAATCCCAACTATAATTTGGAAAGAATCGGCCCTCCGGGGTGGAGAGGGGGAAATGGGTACTTGCAGACAGAGCTGGAGGTAGTAAAAACTGGTCTTCTGGGAAGATAACCATATAGTCTCGATCATAAACTTATATGTATATATTTTTAAGTTTTTATTTATTTAAGTAATCGCTACACCCCACGTGCGGCTCAAACTCACAACCCCGAAACCAAGAGTTGCACATTCCTCCGAGGAACCAGCCAGGCGGCCCGCGATTGTAAACTTTTAGACGTTATGTACGCTTTTGACCCAGAATGTCCGCTCATGTCTAGAAATCTCCCACATGGGCACAAAAGATGTGCACTGCAGTGCTTTTTGCAACAGACTACAATGAAAGCTCAGAGACGGGTGGGAGGGTACGGCACAGCCACGTGCACAGAGGGGGAAGGAGGCTCTCGATTTAACGTGAAGACACGCGGACGGCTAGACAAATGCCTACACTATGAGCCCGTCTACTGTTTTAAATCACAGGACGTACTCTAGGGGCAGAGGGCAGCCAACGCTTCCTGTAAAGGAGCAGACAATCCATATTTATGGCTTTGTGAACTGTAGGGCATCTGCCGCAACGCTTCAGCTCTGCCGTTGAAGCACCAGGGCAGCCCGGGACAATGATGTGAACACACGAGTCTAAGGAAAACTTTACAAAACCAGGCAGTGGGCTGGATTTGGCCCTCGGGCTGTAGGTTTTTCGACTCCCGGCCCAGAAAGAAGACTACCAAAATTAGAATAGAGGTTGTCTCTGCTAAAGAACCAGGATCAGGGCTTGGGGGACAAGGGAGGCTATTAGCTCTGTCATGTGTCAAGGTCTAACTGTACAGCAAGCGCCAGCCTAACGAGTTTATAAATATTAACTCATTAAACTCATGTAAGCCTCCTAAAAACTTGAAATAGAAACTATTATTCTCCACATCTTACAGATGAGGAAACTGAGGCACAGAGGGCCTTAAGTAGGTTTGCTCAAGGTCACAGAGCTCATCAGCGGAGCCAGAATTCAAATCCAGGAGGTCTACGAGCAGGGAATGTGTATCAGTGTTACTTTGTCTAGTCGTCCGGTGGTCTATTTCTTTAAATAGTGTGCTTCTAATATTTTAAACCAGCCACTCTGATCAAGAATTCCATTCGTATAGTGAAAAAAAAAGCATGACTGCGTGGGAAAAGCAGTGGTTTTCTCTCTTTATGCTGAGACCACAAAACATCACCATTTAACTGGAGTCAATAAAAAAGCAAAGTTAAACATGTAAAAATGATGCCAGTGTCACGATGCCCACTGGATCCCAAGTTCCGGGGAAAATAAGGATTGTGCCTTTTTCAGGTAAGAAAAACCACACAGGAGAAGAGAGTCCAGACTTTTTAGAGAAACACAATCCCATGTCTGAGTCACGGCTGGGCATCTCCCAGACAAGTCACTCAACCTCTCTGACCTGTAGCTTCTCCACTGGCAAAAGCAGCTGGAACTCACATGCCTCAGGTGTTGCCGTAACCTTACAAGAGACCGTTGAGAAATGGGGCTGCGAGGATGCCTGGCCCCTCTCCTGTGCCCATTATATAAATTCCTGCAGGATTGGCAGGGTCCATTCCTGTCTGTCCTGTTCCCGGCTAGCTGCACACTGACAAGCCAGAGTCTGTGGACACCTCCTATCGCAGGCTAACCGCAGAATTACAGCCACAACGGAAACCTAGGACGGCCAGGCCAAGGACACCACAAGCACCCCATGTAGTACAGCCTGGGAGTAGGAGGGAGGTGGAGGAGGGAGCAGGGTCCAAACCCTGAGAACAAGTATCTGCAAGTTACAGCCCACTGTAACTTGTCCCAGGGCCAAGGCCAGGACTGGGGAGTGGGTCCATTTTACAGGTGGACAAGGTGAGGCCCAAAGAACCAGACAGCTGTTTCTGAAGGAGCCTAGAAAAGCAACTACCCAGGCATTCTCCTGAGGTCATGACCCAAGGAAGGCCAAGATCAGCCTCATCCACAGGTGCTCAGTTGGACCGAACACATGAGTTTGAGTGTCCTGAAGGAGACGTGCACTCTGCAACTCACTACTGTCTCTGGACTGCCAGAGACTCACTGATCTGTCCCCATCAGCGTCTGTATGTGTGCCGCCCCTCAACAAACAGGATCTCGTGGGGTTTTCACCATCAGCCTGGGATATGGTTACCCAGCTTGATTGGATTGGCAACAAAGGACAAGACAGGCTGGGAGCTTGACAAGATCAGACAGTGAGGTGTTGGCAGTGCGGGTCCTTCCAAACTGGACCAGCAACTGGATTGGGAATCACATTAGTGCGGTGGGGAGTTTCCTTAGGGGAAGAGAGGAGGGCGGTGGGATCTGGCAGCAGACTCCCTGGGTTCAAATCCTAACTGTATCAACACCCCACCCAACACCAGGGCCCACCCCCCCAAGCCCTGGCCTGGGATGACTGTCCCTTTAAGGCTCTGGTAGGCGGGCCCAGCTGTTTCCATGGAGCTTGCTGAGCTGTTTCTCAGTCTTCCAAATTCCAGGCCCAAACAGGAAGTGAGTCACCCCAGAAGAATGCAGGGCTCCCAGCCTTAGGGAGCCACTCAAGGGCGACCACAGGTCCCCCAGTGGGGGTCGGGCCTTTGTGGGGTGCTTTGCTGGGCAGGAAGTGGGACAAGATTTCAGCATCTGCTTGCATCGCTGGCTGGTGTGCAAGCCTTCTGGTGTGACAGAAGGTCTCAAACTCAGTCCAAGTTCATCCGAGTTGACCAGGGTCAGGCAGGTCCCACAGGCATCTCTTTCCGTCACTGGCCAGACCCCCAACACCAAGGGTTGTGGAACCCATACCAAGACCATGCTAAATGATTTACAGACGCTCACACCACTGCAAGGCAATCTGTCGTTCCAAATTCACAGAAGAGAGAACTGAGGCTCCGCGTAAGGGAACCTGCCCCAAGTCCTACCATCCCACACTCCCCAGTCCTTGTGAATTTGAACCCAAGCACGCTGGTGCCTTCTACAGGACAGAGCCAGACAGATCTGGATTAGGATCCTGGCTTGGCCACTCCCTGACCCTTTCCGTGGAGATGCCCCATCCTTCCAACCACTACCATGAGCACACAGCCTCCAGGGAAGGCAGACGCCAAACAGAAGCAGACCAGTAAATAAAATCCCCAAGACATAATGAGAAACAATGAGCAGAGAGAACAATACAGGAGTGGAGGGTCAGAAAGGCTCTCCCAGAAGGGGACGTGGAAAATGAACCAAAAATAAGGGGACAGCCTTTTCAAAAAGTGGGCAGAAGGGCAGCTCAGGGGCCGACATAAATCCAAGAACTGCGTGTGATAGAGCCCCTGAATCGAGTAAATGTTAAAAGGAGGAAGAGGCCTAGGCCTCTGTGGGAGAAGGTTCCAGTGGGGTGGACACTGGACCCTGCCAGGTCACGCCTAGGACGGGAAATCCTCGCTGCTGGCACCCACTGAGAACGCCCGCGGGGTTGCCAGCGCCTGTGGCCCAGCTCAGTCCTTCCTCCCCGGCCTCAGAAAGGGCCAGTCAGCTCTGTGCTGGGGGCCTGGAAACAGCTGACCCCCCCCCCCCCCGCTTCTGCCTTCATGGGGCCTCCCCGCCTGCTGGGCTGGGAGCCGTGCAGGATTGCAATCACTGGGCCGGTGACCCCACTGGCCAGTTATCCATGCTGGGGACATCTGTTGGCGCTCTGGCTTCCGCTGCTGGAGCGACGCCCACACGGTGGACAGAGGGAGGCAGCCCCGCCAGGGAGCTGACTTGACATGAGATTTCTTTGGGCTGTCAGGTCCCAGGCAGCTCTGCGGGAGCCCACCGGCTCCTGTGTTAAGGTCGAGGTCAAGGCCGTGCACCATGGGGAACAGACAGTTCCTGCCCTTTGAGGTGGGTCCAGACTGAACCCAGGAGCGTCACCTAAACCGTTCCTGGTGACACTCCCACCTAAACTGTCCGCTGACCTCAGCGCACCCCACTCCTCCCCCAGAACGCTTTCCCCTCGCTGGAGGCAGCTTCCAACCCACCACTTACCAGCCTCGAGAGATCACTTCAACTCCCCCATGGAGAAACAGAGAACACGCCATCTCATGGCCATGGTGCCAGGGACCCTCCCATTTTAGGCATTACCTTGGTTCATCCTCACAACCCTCTTTACAGATGGGGAAACCGAGGCAGGTTGGCTCAAGGACTTGCCAAGATGGGTGACACCGTAATCACGAGGCTCCAGGCCCCGCATGGCGCAGGGGCCATAAAGCCAGCCACTGAAGGCTCAGCTCCTCACCTGGTAAATGCAGAGAAGGGTGGATGTTCTAGCAACAATCAGGGCACAAGTGCACATTTGCCCAGCTGGTAAGGGAAACCCAAGTGCGGTCTGCAGAGTATCGGACCCCTTCCATGTACTATTCTTCAGATATACACATATGCGGGCACACACACAGCCTTGTACTGAGTGCCTCCGGACCAGGCAGGGGGACCTGGGGTGTGGTGGGTGTGCCCCACCCTGCGATCCTGGGACAGGGACTGGTCCTTGTGACAGGTCCCTGGGAGAGGGTTCCAGGTGGAGATGGTGCAACAGCCCAGCCTCCCGCTCAGCTGCAGGCTACAGGACTCCAGGCCCAGCTGCACACGCGGGCACCCAGGCGGCCGCTCAGGAGAGGAAGACTCCTTACTTGGGACCTTCCTGTCCGATCTCCCCCCAAATGCACCTATTATCAATGTCATCTATAAAATGTAAACAAAGGTAACCAGGTGGCAAGACTTAGGATCCATTTTTGTTTTATTCTTTTACAGATACGCTGTTCTCACCCCAGACCTTTGCGTTCCGTGTATGTGGGTAGAGAGCCTAGGAATCGATGTTAAACCCCTACCAAGGTGACATGTTCCCAAGCAGATGCAGGAGTCTCGTCTTGGGGGCACACCTGTTGGGTCACTCCTGGTGAGCTGTGATTCACCACCCCCGAAGGCTTGTGGGTGCCAACTTCCTCCTGCCAAGCCCAGGAAAGCACCCTGCCCTAGAGGAACGCACTGGTCAAGTCCAGATTTCCTCCAAGCCTGAGGGACTGAAGGTGGATGGGCAGGCAGCCCGAGGGGAGGGCCAGAGTTCTCTGACAGCACCGGCTGCCCTCAGCCTCAGGGACGGTAGAGTCCGATGCCACTGGCCACCTCCCCAGGAAACAATCTGGAAAGGGCCAAAGCAATGTTCCCTTATACATTTCCTGCAGGATGCACCTAGGCCCTCATACAGTGCTCCTCAGCTGGAGGAGTCTGGAAACTGCTGGTGCCTGCACCCCACCCCACAGAGAACCATCTAGTTTCCCTTGGGTACAGCCTGAGCACGGCTGACTCTGGATGTGCAGGCAGCCTGCGAACCATGCAATCTGAGGAAGAGAGGATATGGGGGATACTGAGGCTGCAGGCTACTGTAGAACCCCAGGGAGATCCCTCTTAAGACCCTGATGAGGGATTTTTGTCCAAGCACACAGAGGACGGTGACCGCACTTAGTGGCTAACAGGTGTGTGCTCACCATGTACCAGCTGCCACGGCAGGCACCTTCCTCCCCTGCAAGACCCATGGCAGAGCCGTCTCCACCTCACTGACCCCGAGGTCCAGCTCTTAACTGCCACACACCCTGCTTCTGGACACACTATGAAAGCCCAAGAGGAAAAATTAGGGACTTTTCATGAAAACCCAGAAAATTTCAGGCTGCCTTTTACCTACTCGCTCGTTCAAGAACTGTCCGGGTCAGAAAGGTGCCCAGCCACAGATGCCCAGAGAGCCTGAGTTTCCGATCTGGTGGTGAAATCGCTGTAGTAGGACCACAAGCAGCAATCTGTCTAGTGAGACAGCAAGAAGCTGTGGAGGGGCGTGCACAGACAGAGAGAGAGAGGATCTGCTCAGCTCTCTCAATACGGTGCGTACGCGTCTGTCTCTGTGTTTCTTACTGTGGATCGCAGTCCAGCACGTCTGACAAACACTGCGATGGGCAAGAGACAAGCCTCAATATAACAAATACAAGTGCAAGCAAACAGTGCCATGTGCTTAGGTTAACCCAAGCCTCGAAGAGCAAATCAGAACTTCCTGGTAGTTAGCAATTCCTAGATACACCTTGAAACCATCCCTGCCACCGTGGTTACAAGACTGGCTTTGGCGGAAAAGATGAGGGAAGCCATCAGCCTCCTCCCATGGCACTCAGGGGCCACTGGTTGGTGTTGCCCCCCCCCCCCGAGGTATCTCAGCCCTGGCAGCACCACCCCTAAGGAATATCAACGGTCTGAGACTCTTCCCTCAAATCTCAAAGTTACCGTGGCACATACCTTGGTGGGTTTCTGGAGGACATCGGATGAGGAGTCCACTGGCCCAGGTGGCCGAAAGCAGCCCGGAGAACTGGTGGTGGCAGGCTGCCCCGAGTACCCGAGCCTTCTTTCTCATCAGGCTGCAAGACTGTTCTCAGCCTGCTGAGCCTGCCCATTGCTGAATCCAGCCTAAGTCTCCTGAGCTCCCAGAGGCAGGTCTGTAAGCCATCGGGAGCCCTAAACACTTCTGCAGCTCAGAGCGGCATAACCCCAACCTAAAACGAAGGAAAGCCACAGCCCTCACTGACGGGTACACTTGTGCTGTGACAGAAGTCTGCACCAAAAGCCTTTGTAACACACAGCAACCCCCTCAACCTGGGTTCAAAAGGTGTGTGGCCCCCCCCACCTGAGGATGAAGAACCAGTAAAGCGAGGCCTTCCTGTACTCGCTGGTCTGTGGCAGCTCCCAGGGAAGGCAGTCTGTCTGTCTGAAGATAGGGTCACACTCACATGTGGACAACTTCTGCCCTGAAAACTAACCACCTAACAGCACAAAAGCTTCACCGTGTTGTTTAATACCTATCCCTCCGGTTTTAAACTGCACCGGAACACGGTGAAATCAGTCCACCTCCGAGACTGAAGATTCTACGTTCATCTCCTGTAGTGACTTAACGTCCCCCCAAGTGTATTACCCAACGCTAATCCTAAATACCCACCAATCAACCTGCCTAGTTTTTAATGGCTGCATACATCAAAGACAAATATCAGGAAGGTTACTCTCCAAAACTATTCAGTTTTTACCCTTGGGAGGGACAAATTATAAGGGGCCTTATGTTAATGTCTACCATTTTAATTCTCTTTACAAATATGCATGTGTCAGTTTTGCTTAATGTGCCGTTGCAAAAATTACCAGCCACATCCCAGGGCGCTCAAGGGCTCCCCTGACGGGGAGGCAGGTTATAGGTGCAGAGACGTAAATGCACCCAGGGAATAGGGGTCATTGAGCTTCACATCATTTTTTTTCTTCCATTATGCCTATTTCACAGATGATGAAACCAGCCCAAGGAGGCAAACTTACCCAGGTTCTCATACCCAGTTAAATGGTGAAGTCAGCATTCAAATCCACAGGATTTCAAGCAAAGATTCTTCCTTCATACAAGGGGGTAAAAAAGCAAATGAAAATGGTAAGATCACCCCTGCCTGCAAATGGTACAGAAACCCGACACTGGCTCAGAGGTAGGGAGAACCATGTGGATGCTTTCATTATCCGGTACTTTGCAGAAGGTCCCTTGCTAGGACCCATTAATGTTTTAAATATGAATTCCTTTGAACTATTTTTACCTGCAGATACTGATCCTACAGAAACTTAAAGAAACTACAATGGTCACTACTGCACTACCGCTAATTATGAGAAGCTAAAGGCCCATTCATACAAGGGCGTACCATTCGGTCATAAAATCATCAGCATATATATTCTGATGCAGAAAAGATCTGTGCGTACACACTGTAAGCAGCTGTGTGGCTGGACTTTGGGGAGTTTCAAGTGTTTCCTCACAGCATTAATGCCATACAAATGCCAACAGAGAGGTCCTCCGAAATGCAGAACAGCATCAGTGAGACTTCCCCGTTTTCCCAAGGACCCCCCAATCCGTGGTGGACCCTCCAAACCTGTTGCGTGTCCTACCTAGGCTGCCGTCTGCTGACCTCCACAGAGAACGCACAGGTGTGTAGCAGGAAGTTAAACCCTGGATCTCGGCACGTCACACGCCATCAGTGCAACACAGCGATGGGACGGCCAGCCTGGGGTGTGGGCGTGCTGCTCTCTCTCAGGTGTCCCACGTCACACCCCGCAGAAACACTGCGGCGAGGAGTCTGCAAGCTGGCCGTGGTGAGGTCAGGTCATGTGAACAGAGTGGTAACAGCTTTCAGGGAGGGGGAGTAGATACTACGGACATGTGGTCACGACAACTGCCTTTAACTAAATTAAACGGATGAACCTTCAGTTTCTTGTCACGTTAGAAGGAACGACGGCGTCTCTGGCAGAAACTTTCAAGTCACTCCCGCCCCCAACACACACCCCGAGAATCTGGAATATATCTTGGATGATCCCCCACGCTGTACACAGACACTGGGTAATCCATCTCATGGAGCAGCCAGCTCTAACCAACAGTATGGAATCAAAGGCAAGGAGGTAAATATACTAACACAGCCACCATACCCCTCAAACAATCATGCCAAAAATTGTGATTCGTCCACAATACTCTTCTAAAAGTTAACTCTGCGGCCTGTGTTCCCAACTAGGTCCCCAGCTCCCTCCACTTCCAAATCATCCCTTGGCGTCTTGCACCTTCACAGGAAGAAGCCAGCCCCGCTTTCATGGCTGGAGGGAACCCCTACGGCCCAAAGACACAGTTAGGAAAGTTCAGTGTGTTCCAACAGTCCCTGGGGTGGGGGTGGGGGTGGGGGTGGGGGTGGATTAAGAAGGCTGGTTCTCTTCTAAAAGCCTGAACTTGATTACATCAAAAAAGTTAATTCAGATGTGATGACCAAAACAAAACTGCAGACAAGCCCCATAGTTTTTCGGTTTTTTAAATTATTTATTCATTGCATGATTTAAGGTGTGCACCACTACTCCATTTGGGTAAACCACATTGAAGAATTTGACTGTGGGTCTTTAGATTCAGCCAAATGCTTTCCATTAATTCTGCTCTATAAAATACTAAACATTATAATTAAGTTTTTAATGCTTCAGCCATGCTCAGAACACTGCAGTGTAAGGATGAACTCAACCCACTCATGCCAAGTTAGGGTGACGGGAACAGATCTAATGAGTCATGATGTCTAAACGAATCCGAGAATCTAGCTTAAAAGATAAAGGGAGGTTCTGTTCCCCCAAAGTAAACTGTTAAGTTTTAAAATTCAGCCTACACTGTTCTCAAGAGACTGGGAGGGGGGGGAAATCAATGTTATTTTAAAAAGTACCACACAATATGCAATCTTCCATGATTTGTTTGCATCTAAAATGGCACAATCAAAGTCTTCAAAAATCTAGCAGTCAGAACTAAGTCTTCCTATGAGAAGAAATCATGTCCCTTTCTACTCCTAGATCTTAGGGTTATTTTGTGCTCAGGGGGCGCGGAAGAGAGCCATGAGACAGAACAGGCGGAGGAGTTACGAGGAGTTGACAAACAGCATTTGAGATTAAATGCAGTGGAAAAAAGTAACGAGTGCTAAAGTTTTTAAAAAGTTTAATGGAGCCAATAAGGCATATAAATCGTGTTCTGGCAGACATTAAGACCTGCTTTCTCTTACCAAAGAAAATGGCACATGTTTTATCAAAATTTGACAATCAAGAGTAGAGGGTACTGAGAATAAGCGTCAGAGCACCAACTAAAACAAAAACAACCAAAAATAAAAAAATGTTATATTCAACTCAGAGGGACGAACTAGAACCAAGGCTTAAGGGGGAGGTTATACAGCTGTTCCTCAATCTCAAATTCCTTTAGGAAGAGGAGTTCTGGCCACTTGTGGGCAACGCTTCACACCACCAAACGCCCATTCCAGAATCTAAATGGACGATAGAAAAACAAGGTAACTCCAAATGCATTTCTGGGCATATTCCAAAGGGAAGCTTAGAAGTATTCATAATACACAGGCTTGTCTGTTTCAGGTAAAATGACGGATTGCTGTAATTCTTCCTGCTATTATATTCAAACAAAAACTGATCCACTTTCGCAAAAATTTAGTAATACCTCACTTCTCGTTCCTAGTTTTAGTACGGAATTGACTTTTTTTTTTTTTTTTTTTAATAAGGGCTAGATCTGTGAGTACAGAACTTCAGCTCACACATTCCATTCACCTCCCACCCAGTCAATGAATATTATGGTTAACTCGGCAAAGTTTCTTCACAGAAAGATTATTATTAAATGGCTGAAGGAACTGCAAACTTTTAACAAAGTGCTGTAAGTAATTAACTGGAAAAACCCTTACACTGATTTGCAATGGTCTTTTCAGGATAAAAACAGGAAGTTAACTGATACTGGACTACGAGTTTGCAAGGAAACATTTTCACTGTCCTACTTGATATATAATATAATAATATGATAGAATAAGTTACAGTACCTGGCAGGCTGACATCAGTTCTTCATCTAAAAAAGACTATCATTCAGTTCAAGATATTAAAAATGAAGAGGAAACAATCAAACATGCTCTAAAACATTGTGGCTACAAGAGGTCTTATAGGGACTCAACAGAGGATCTACTCGGAACCTTTACTTAGGTCTACCTAACATCTAGAGAGCCTCCATGCGATTCCATCTCTTCCAGAATGAGATTCCAAACTGCACTTGTTAGGGGGAGAGGGACCGGAGAACGGGGTGTTGCTACTTAAGTTGTGACCACATTATTATAGCAGATAAAAGACCTTTACCTTCCGCCATTCCAGTGGAAACTGCACACAAAGTAGGGCATTCATGAAAAATGTACTACGGGACAAGAAAGACTGGAATACCAACCCTCCCCCACCATCCATCTCCCTCTCGCTAATACTGAACCGAAAAGGAAGCCCATCCTCAAAGTTCATGACCTCTCTACTTTAGGTCCCCCTTGAATGCAGTCTACGTGTTTACATTTACCATAAGGAACAGTACCCTGCGTGGGAAGTAGTACTTGTCTTAAAACGGGAGTATTTTAAGCCTACAGGGTCAGTCTGGGGGCAATTTAATAGTATTGCTACTTTTAGAGCGCTAACACACACAAAGTGAATCCGATAAAGTTCTGTGTATTGATTCAATATTAAGTATTAATTGCATGACCATCATAGCACCTCTTTACATCACACAATCACCAGAATTAGAAACTGCTTGGAAAACTAAAAAACGGGGCACAGTCCAATCATCAGACGTCGCACACCGTGACTCCGGAGAGCCCAGGTGCGTGATAGAGTGCTGCTGCAAAAAATGGAAGCCTGCAGATCTGACGAGGAAGCCAAATCGTGGGTTTGAGATCATTTTAGGAACCTGGCAATACTGTTGAAGCAAAATACTCAACACAGCAGAAATGGACCAAGGGCGGGGGAGGGGGGAAAAAAAGCATTCTATAACCAAATAAACATCTGATATTTCCTTTCCCTTTGAGAATAAATACAGTTAAGGTCACTTTTAGCCTTGGAACAGATATATGTTTGCCTATGATGATCTTGCTAATGACTACACGATATCTGATGTCCTCTGCTAGGATTATAGTTTTAAGAAAGCCATAGTTACAAGAGGCATCTACTGTAAATACCTAGAACTTCCTTTTATGGCAACCACTATAGAATTCACTTGTCTGAAACAGTGAACAAGGGAAGATGGCCTCATGTTTCCTTTGCAATAATAGTATATGTTGAGGATCAAGTGGCTTTCAAGCAGCATGGTGGGTGTGAAAATGTCTGCAGTTTAGATCATTCTGTTGCGTTTATGGGTTGGTGAGTCTGTAATGACATCGCCACACTGGGCTGAGGTACGCTTTCTAGTTCCACCATTGTCCAAGTGGAGTGCCATTTCTTCTGATATGAAAGTGTTCAAATCGACATCATGGAGTCCATTTCTCCTTCGACTAGCATTCGATCCACTGCTTACATGTGTAGGAGAGCCTGGGGTACTCGAACGCACGCTTATACTAGCCATTGCACCACTAAGACCTAGGAAGAAGAAAAGAGGTTTTAGAGTTGCTCGATTATGTAACCCTCTTGAAAGCAACCCACTTTACGTTCAACGTTTCATAGGGTCAAAGGACGTCTTTCCTGTTTTCTTAAGGGGTCACCAGGGAGCAGTTACGTTTTCTTCTGGAAAAAACCAATTGCTGGGCTTCGGACGTAGGAGATGTTTTATTGGTAATACTACCAGTATTTGCAATATTGATCGTTACCAAATCCTGGAAGCATCTTAGGTCGCAAGCACCATGCTAGGCGTACACACCTATCACAGAACCCTCCCCTCTACTCTAGTCGGTTTATGTATTACTTGTAGTTGATGGCTGAGGACAGCAGGTGCTTGCTTTCCAACAGGACAATTGGGTTATCCAGTTACCCCCCACAGATCCTTCCAGTGTGTGTTATGTGCACACAGGGGAGACCAAGCAATCATTTCCAGGCCTGAGTGGGCTTGTTCCAACTACCCCTCCAGGTAAGTTGACTTCGTCATTTATCATCCACAACAGTGCACTCTCAAGCCCAAAAAAGGGATCACTATTAAAAAGTATGCTGGGACATCATACTTTGCCCTTGGGCAGATCAAGCTGTATGATCACCCAAGGTCTGGACTGTATTTGGTAGATACCCCTTTGGACAGCCTAACTTATTACCGTATATAATCCCTCAGAGGAGGGAACACAAGGATGGTATAAAAAAAATCCTACTGCTTTCAAGGCTGAATTAAATCCAGAACAGACCCAGCCCTTATCGTTGGACACTCAACCCTCAGACTCTGGAATAGCTAAGGAGGCAAACATATGTTCCACTCTGAAATGTACAGGATAAACCTGTGACAGGCAGAAGCGAGGCCAGGAATCATTAACCATAGTGCTGAATTTGAAAACCACGGACAGTGGATTTGCCTTATGAACTCCAACCCCCTTACGTTACTCTAGCCTCACACAAGGGGTCTTGTTATTGCTGGACTAAATTTACAGAATCGGATCTAGTATAACCCATGTTCCCAAAGAACAGAACTTGTACCTTAGATTTTAAAATAAGCTTACAGGTTTGTTTGGGTAGGGGCCCGCTCTATTTTTATGCTCTGTAAATGTGATTTAAATTTGAACATTAAGTCGAGAAAAAATTCTCTACTTTCTACCACATCAAATCTATTAATAAATTCCCTTTGACACCGTTCTTACTCTACAAATACCCTGTGAACACTCTCAGGCATGTGGCCTCAGCAGTCTCCCTTAGGCCCGTCCCATTCTGCACCACACACCTCCTCTGAACTGCTCTCAAACTCCCTACCTGGTACCGATCGGCCCTCTCGGAAGATGTCCTCCCCCTCCCCACTGTTGGCCAGAGGAAAGCTGATCACGCCCCTCTCTAGCTCCACTCCATTGCAAGGCTGGTGCCTATTAAAAAAAATTATGTATGACAAAGGCACTAAACTTGGAGCACTTCCTGTGTTAGGCACTCTTTTAAATTTCATCTCAAAATAATCCTATTGACCTATTTTTTGACCAGTTTTGCGGATGAGAAACCATGGTTAAAAGGTTAAGCAAGCGACCCAAGGTCACACAGCCAGCGAGCAAGAGCTGGGACTCAAACTCAAGCACAATCTAAGACTTCTCCTTCACTGTGACACTGCCCCTTCTTCAAGTCAACATTTCAGCAGGAAGTGGTGACAGGGTCTAGGGCCTAGCCTGCCTTAGGCCTCACTACACAGTGACTTTCTCTCCCTTCCTGCCCTCTGTGCTCCCACCGGGAGTGTGCGTGGCCAGAAGCAAAGGACCTATTGTTCCTTCCGAGGGTCGGGCCTGTGGCTGCCTCCCTTCCGTTTGCTCCTGCTGACTGAGGCCCCTAGTTCCTCCAGCAGCTCCTCCCCGAGGAGGCTTCTTTCCTGGTTCTCCTACCTCTCTCCTTTTTAGTCTCTTGCTGGCTCCTCTTCCCTCTTGCTTGAAACTCTCCACTCCTTCCTGTTCTCCAGCCTGCCAGCTCCTTCCTCAGTGGCCTTTGCAGGCTTCTCTTCTGCCCCTGACAGGTTGGTGGCACCCAGGGTGGTGTCCTTGACCCCTTAGCTCACCTACAGGCATCGTTTTCCACAGGAGCAGGCCTTTCTCCTGAGCTCAAGGACCCATTCGTATTTCTAACTGCCTGCTGGACATCTCCAGTGTAACATCAAAAAGGAACTACGCTTCCTCCTCAGCCCACACTGGTTTATTAAACACATTGGAAAGGAAGGGAAAAGGAACGTCCCAGGCTCATCTTACACAGCACAGTAGGATCCTTTAGGCTCTTCCTAGCAACAGGGTCATTTCACCTCTACCTAATGCACATGGTGCCTGGCACACAACATTCACCGAATTCTCAAAACAGGAGAGTGCTTCAAAGTCCTGCCCATTTTGAAATCCACTGAAATCCAAAGCTGCTGACGTTCATTCACCTCTCCAACGCCAGGAAACAAACCCAGGTGACTCTCTTCTCTTAAATCTTTGCC
This sequence comes from Ursus arctos, assembly GCF_023065955.2. Lineage (NCBI taxonomy): Eukaryota > Metazoa > Chordata > Mammalia > Carnivora > Ursidae > Ursus > Ursus arctos. The sequence goes on along the minus strand of NW_026622874.1, from coordinate 72,884,102 downwards.
TTATCAAGTTTAAAAAACTCCAATTATTCCCAAATTGCAGGCATTTTTTTTTCAGCTCTCCACCAGTTTGAGGGGAGACCTGTACTTTTTTTCTAACCTAGCAGCCCACAACAAAATACTAAAAAGTGTCCATGAACTTAAGACAATAACCTTTTCATAGCTGTTTCATAATGCAGGAAGTGCTAAAGTAATTACACTGCAGAATGTGGGCCTTCAGCACAAAACTGGGCTACTTCAATAATTAAACTGAGGATCCCTTTATCATTTGAAACCACCAAGAGAACTCAATAGCCCCCACCCACCCCTCCCCAGAACCCCTCGTTAACATGGCAACATGTTTAACACCTAAGGAAAGATACCCAAGGCTCACAGAATACTCCACCAGAAGTGAACAGGCACATCAAGCAAATACTTCTATTGCTTCCACTGCTATTCTCCATGAAAAAGAAGAGACATTAAATTATCGACTTGGTCAATTTGAAAATTCCCCAGTAATTGCTGGAAAATCGCAATCTTTTTTCTCTTGGGTGTATGACTCAGGGCTTAGTTGGGAAGCTAAAGTCAAGTCACAATGTGCCACATTACCTGCTTCCTATCTACTCTCAGCAGCGCAAATTCTTTTCAAAGTTTAACGATCTAAAATCTTCCCCAAAAAGACTTTTCATAAGTGTCAAAAAAAAAAATTAAGATGAACAACCAAAAAATATATTATTTTAAACAGCCCAAATTTTATTTTATAAACCAATGACAGCTACTGGAAGATGCTTCAGGAAACCTTAGCTAAGCCACATGAACAATCAGGCCTATACAAGTACAGAAAGTCTGAACATGCTTCAGAACTAAAAACTAAGTTGTACGGCCCAAGGGCATACAACTTAATTTCTACCAAAACACACGTTTTCAAAAGGGCTATGGGAATATCAATTGACAAAAGCAGCAGAACAAGTAGTATGATTAGACAGAAAAGTCTCAATTGCTTAATACAAGATAAACTCAATCAGTTTTAAAGTTTCTGCATCCATTTTAAATGATTAGTGCAGGAATAGGAAAAAAAAAAAGATTAGGATGACTTCATCATACTTTGAAAAGAAAGCTCCCACCGGAGCTAAAACAAAGTCACAGTCCAAGTTATAGGAATCTAGGTTACATGGTCAATTGTTAAAAGTAGCACATAACTATTATTTTCATACCAAGTTCATGCTTGAGATAGTAAGAAAATCCTGTTTTCAGAATTAATTACATGTCATTCCAGTTTCCCAGCATGGAGTCAGGTGACAGGCACAGAAAGAGCAAGTGCAGAACCGGTCCACCTCCCTTCCTCCACCCGGTAGCCCAGGGCCTGGGGGCTGCCTCTACACTGTCTACTTGCTCCCCAACCCCCTTTGGCCTGTGAGGGCAGAGGGCCAGCCCGGGAGGAGAAAACGCGGGCTGTCATTACGGTCCATCCACTCAGCACAGGCTCAGGACCCTGGGCAGATCTGCTCCAACAGTTCTCCCATCTCCAGTATTAAAGGGGGGATTTGAAATCCCCACCATTTGAACAAAGTGGTAACTTCCTGACTGGAACCCCAGGACACTGGCATTCTTGCATTTCAAATGAATTGCGCTATTCAAGTGGGTAGCACTCCCTTTGCAGAGTGGTGTTCTGAGGTTTTAAGCAAGCACTTGTGTGTAGAATGTCGTGTTTTAAATGCACCAGGGAAGGAGTTCAAATTATTGAAAAAGGAGTTCTACTAAGATTTTAGTAATTTGAAGTAGATACCACTCCCCACCCCAATATGTAAATTGTAATACTGAATTTTTATTGAAGTAAAGCACACTAAATCAAACCAATTACAAAGATACATGTGTCACACCAAGAAAACATTTTCAGTTATGCTGACAGCCCAATGCTTTCAAATTTTTCAAAGACAGTTTTAATGCCATGGGAAAAATGCTCACGACGTTAAAATGAAAAAAGCAAGATACAGTACCATATATGCAGTATGATCTCAACTATGAAATAGTTTTAATATTTATACATTGAAAAAAAGACTGAAAGAAAATGCACCAAACATTTAACTGTAGTTATCTCTATATAGTGGGATAACAAGATACTGAATTTTTTACTTTTCGGAAATTTTCAAACTTTCCAAGAAACTGGTATTTATAAATCAGAAAACTAGTGGAAAAATTAAATTCAAATGTTAAAGTGCTTCATAACTACCAGTACTAGGTGAGAAAAGTGACTGAGGCATGGCTACATGGACTCCTTTTCACGTCAATGAAAAAATGTCCAACAAAATTCTACTTCAAGTTCAAAACCAATTTCGCATCACTGATGTTGGTATGGTAGCTTTAGTTAAGTCCTACCCCAGAAACTTCAGCAGCTAATACCTAATCTTAATATACAGAAAATGCCAACTTTTCATCAAAAATGTTAATGCTGTGTTAACTGCCTTCATTTTTCTTGTTCTCAAAAGCTGGCTTGAGCAAAGGCCATAATTTAGAAATTCCAGCCTGCAGAGGAATTTTAATTAAAGAAGATTCTTTGAAATGATCAATTTTAAGCAATTAAGCGATGAGACTGCTTTGGTGCATTAATCTCTTACATCTTAATTTCCAAGTAAGTTTTTAAAAACGTTTTACTGTTAAGTAACTATTAACAGTTCTGTATTTCAGGAAGATGCAGACTGCAACATTCAACACGCATTTATTAAGTCCCTACTCCCGTGTTCCACACACTGCACTAGGAGCACAGACAGGCAAGAGAAGGACTTTGACAGATGGATGAAATCAAAATCTCCCACAGGTCAGTTCCAGTTAGTCCTCTGCAACGGAAAGTTACAAGGAGTTTCGTATATACTATACCATCAGTTTAAAAACACTTAACCTAAACATCTGTATTAGCTATCAAACATTTATTTCTAAATATTTAGCTCAATGGATGGAAAGGGACAAGAGTGATAAGGAAAGGGGAAGAAACAGAACCAAACACAATTACTTCATTTCTTCTTAAATGTATTGGATCTCAGGTGTCTAGCAAATCCTATCAAGAGGCCTTGTTCTCACCAAAATTTCTTAACTCTCTTCTGTATCGCTCTAGTGCACACAGGTCCAAAAATGTTTTCTGACAAACAAACAAAAGCTACAAAAACCTGTGCTCAGAGAACGAAAACCCTATTCATTTAGGTTGCCCTGGAATCCACAGGTTTCCATAAACACTAAGAGAAGGAGGTATCAGTTTTATACATTGAGTATGACAAATTAGGAATTTACCTTACATTTTTCCTAGGTAAAAATTCCTATCTGACCTTTTATGATTTTCTGAAAAAGCCCTACACCCAGTTCCTCCAGATCCAAGAATCTTTCAAGCAATTTAATGATTCAAGAGACTAAGGACCACCAGGTACGTAGCCCAGAGAAGACTGCTAGGCAAAAAATGAGGAGCCAGAAATGGAGTTTATTCAACTCCTAGGGCGATGGTACTGTACCTCAATCTGACTGCCTGTGTTATTATACTTCAAAAGCTCTAACCAAATTCTATCAGCCTAGAAACTCAAGGATATTATGTAACTCACCTTTGCATCATAGACCCTACCACTAGCCTCTCTAATAAACAGCACTTAGTACTTAGTGTTCACCAAACCCTGGGCAATAGAAAAGGCTACAGAATGACAATATATACTTTATTTTTAAATGACCACGACTTTCACAAAAGGATCTGAACTGCAGAAATCAAACTCCTAACACATCCACCAAAAGGGAGGGTTTCAAACTAAAAAGGGTTCAGACGCCAGACTTCCATACTAAGGAGTTGCTGTCTTAAGTCATTAAGTGCTTTCTTTAAAACAACAAATGCTCTGTTTCTTTCCTTTGTTTGAAATTCTCCAGGGTCACGTTAAAGGCTAGCCTACCTAAGCCCCTTTCAGTACTTATACTAGTGAATGGGGCGGCCCACAGCCTTTTTAAAACTTGCTAATTTTTTTCTTTTTAAAGATTTTATTTATTTAACAGAGAGAGAGAGAACACAAGCAGGGGGAGTGGGAGAGGAAGAAGCAGGCTCCCAGCAGAGGAGCCCGATGTGGGGCTCGATCCCAGACTGCTGGGATCACGCCCTGAGCCGAAGGCAGACGCTTAACCGCTGTGCCACCCAGGCGCCCCTAAAACTTACTAATTTAAACACGAAATGAACTTAAAACCGGGCAAGGTTAGATCCTAAAGCCAAATGCCAATGACAGCAATTCCCACCAGTGCCTATTATGACACCAGACCCTGCATGCTAGGGGTCCCTGAGTGTGAACGGATGGAATCTTACAGAAGGGACAATCCAGACCCAGTGAGGTTGGCTCCTAGTACCTCAGCCAAGAATGTCATCAAAATGACTTCAGAACTATAACCCAGTGTTTCTGATCTTTATAGGAACAGTCTGAACCACAGCCAGGAACCCACAATCTAAGAGAAGATGTGAGTGAGGAGGCCTTGTATAAAGTTATCAAAAGAGTGAAGTCTGCCTTGGCATCCAGCTGCTTCTCACAGCCTGGTCTCTCTCTTCCCGTCCATGAACACATGCCCCATTCCTACTCTGGACCCTTTTCACCTAAACCCTCTCCCCAATAACGAACAAAACTCAGAACAAGAAGACCAGATTTCAATCCAAGGCTTTCCAATTGCTTGGGCAAGTCAACTGAGAATCTCTGTCCATCCAGTAGAAATAGAACAGCACCAACTTCCCTGGTTTATATCAACATGAAAAATGAAAAAAGTTCCAGATCCTAGCAAGTAACGTAATTAACAGTAAGTTTTACATTATCCTTCCCTCCTGGAGTGATATACTCAATTTAAAAGGCCATCCTTACTGAAAAGGGAGGGGGGGAAAAAGTATCCTCAGAGGCTACCCGAGCTCTAGGTCTACTTTTGCAGTGAAATGTCACCCAGAGGCAAAGAGGGCGCTCACAGGACTTAGAACTAATCAGAAGTCCCACTTCTCTGAAGGGAAAAAACAGTGTTGTGAAAGGGTAGGTAGGTACTTTGCTTACTTTCTCATTCACTCTAACACCTTACAATAAGTATATCGCCTTCCACAAAGGAGGAGACTGCCTTGGAAACGTTAACCATATTGCCCAAGGTCATACTGGGAATGTAATCTACACACAAAAAAGCCTAACTACTCTTCCTACTAAAGAGTACCAGAAATGCAGCAGGTCAAGAGCCATTCATCTTCAAGCCTACTAAGATTCATTTATGACAAAAAACCAGAGACAGATAGAAAATTCACGTATTGTCTGATATCTTTAAATAAGAAAAATAAGCCTAAAGATCTTTCCCATCCCACCCCCAGACCCATGGGGGAGGGACCACAAATGTACAAATATGGAGGCACAGTGGTTAAGAGCATGCACTTTGGAGACAGGCAGATCTGGAACATCTATCCTACCACTTCCTAATCTGTTCCATCGAAGCCAAATAAACCCCCTTTCTTCATCAACAAAATGGCAATAACTCAAGGCAAGTGCAGGATTAAATGCACCTCCTTAGCAGAATCTGGCACAAAGTAAACACTAACATAGCTGTAACAGTGCATCATCTTCAAGCCCTGTTCAAAGTCTCAGTTGTTCTAATTTAAGGAGTTTCCTCCGCAGCTCTCCTAAGGTACACACCATTCTTTCTACCCTCACTGCAGTCATCCCGGGATCTAAGATCCTCAACTCTTCTGAAAGGTTCTCTGCCCCCACTGTGTTATATCCATCCACTAACAGACCTCTGAACTCTGTTCAACTCAGAACACATCTACAGCAGGTTCTTTGCCAGGTTCTGTTGAAGCCAGAAGCTTTAAGACAAGGCCCTGCCCTCAGGTAGCCCCAATCTACTGTGAGGGACAGCCAGAGAAGCAAATCCCAGGGGAGAACAGACTAAGAGCTCAAGGAAGGCTCCAGAAGGGCTTCAGAACTGCAAGGAAGCTTCATTTTGGATGAGGCGCTTGATCCATCTTTAAGTATGAGCAGGCAGAGGGAAAGATCAGGAAATGAGCATGGAGGTATTCCACAGATGAGACAGTACGGCTAAGATATCTGACCCCAAGGTCAAGACCCAATCAGAAGGGCCTTGCAATGCCATTCTCAGTTCTGACTTCAACCCATTAGCCATAAATAAAAGTTTTCTTCAGTGAAGTGACAAGATCGAAAAGACTACTCCAGTGGCCCCAGGAAAAATGGACCGTCGACTGGGTCATCTCGGGGCCAGGAAGCAAGAGCAGGAAGGAGATTATTCCCGGAGCCCAGGCTCATCTCCTCCAAACAGCCTTCTCTTAATGCACAGCCAGGCAGCACAGTAAAATGTCCCTTTCTACCCCTAGAATATCTTACACATCCCACGTTCATGACATTATAAAGTAAATTATCCAAGTTTGCGTTGGCCTCAACAGAAAAGGAAATACTCTTCATTTACACATTCCCATAGACAGCACAGAATTTGCCGTGTATGCATCTGAATGGCTCAATGAGGAAAAGACAGGTATTTGCTAAGGGGGCTGGAAGGGCTGCAGACATCTAAAACTTCTGCAGGGATGCTGTGGTGTGGACATCCACTAGAGGATGACGGAGCACACGCACCAGGCAGTCAGGAACAGGGGCTAAACTACAAGTATGGGGCCTTGCAGGAGGCGGTTAGGGCTTGATAGAGTGTAATCCATGTCAGCAAAAGAGTCTGAGGAAAGGATCGAGGCTGAAAGAGCATAAAAACAAATAAAATAAAATAAAAAATAAAATAAAATAACCAAAGAACAAAGAAAAGGCAGGCTCCAGATGAGAAAGGATGACTAAGAAGTAGAATTAGAAAGGGAGACGGAGAACCACAAAACGGTCCAGAGGATTTTAGGTCCATCTGAAATTTTGTTACATGAAAAACGAGGTAGCAGGTACTAATTCAGCACTTGGTAACTTTTCGATGTTCTAATTTTAAGACAAGGATTAATAAGGCAAGGACAAAAATCAGTTTAGCACATGCTTACGTATTTCTCTGACTTCTTGGTAAGTTTAATATCCAGATGACTAGGTCCCATGGTACACAGGAAAAAAAGCAACCTATATTGCAGACCAGTGCCAAAATAAAGCACTGGATTATATTCTTTAAGCCTCAATAACCAACAGATTTGACTGAAACTGTTTGATAACCATTAATTGATGTATGTATGACTGAAATTGTGTTAAGTCCAAAGCTGACAAGGTACTAATCAGAAGATCTTACTATCATACCCTCAGTGTCTACAGGAAACAAATGCTCTACAAGTATCTTACATCTTTGCCATTTTTTTTTTCAAATAAAATGCATATTTTAGGTGTATGCAGGTGTGTTTGGTATAGGAGAGTATTTAGGAGTTGATCAAGAAAAACTACAGGGGAAAACGTCCTCTCATAAAAAGGGATAGGATGATGTGACCTCATACACTCATGTTTGCTGTTTATAAACTTATTAAGTATACTTCAATATGCAACTCTTTTCCTTTGTCCCCCCCTCCTTGTAGTCCAAAACCTCATGAATTTAGACTCTCCTTCCCATGCACTAAGACCTTCAATTTTGACTTCAACTACATTTCACAGATCTGGCTAAGCAATTATATGCAAAACTAAATTCTAACAATGTACCCTACCGAAAATGTCTCCAAATACATTTTAGAAGATCATCTGGACAGTTTTCACTTCAATTTACAGACTATCCAGTAACTCAGATCAGGAGGACACCTGGTTACAAAGTTGGTCATTAATCTACCTTACAATTTAGTCAACAATGCCCTATCACTAGAAATCATTCCAATCACTTTAAACACCCAAACCAGACTAGCTGTCTCCTCAATATACTGATGTTCTCTAAAACCACTAAGCACAAAACTCGGTGTAATTTATGTTTTTGTATATTCTTCCAAGGGGCCGTATTACTTGACCACAACAGTGTTTCAACTACATGAATTCAGTGTAGGAATCTTAGGAGTAAGAGTACACAGAGTCTCCAGTATATCCTGCACTGGTGCTAGAAGGGAAAGATTATTTTTCTACATAGCTTTATAATTAAACTTTCTTGAACCTCACAATTTAAATGTAAGATTATAAAGTCTCTTCTTAAAACTACATTGTTACTAAAACTCCAAAAATTCAGGAAAATAACAAATCACAAGCTTAACAGTCAAAAAAGGGTGGGGCAGGAGAAACCTGGCACTTTTTACAAGGTATACAACTGCACTAATATTTTGTAACAGAAGTGGCATCTGTGGTCTTAAAACTACCTTCTAAACTATAGTATGATACAGAAAAAAGAAACTTTAATGAGAGAGGTATGGAATGAATCATAAATGCATCTGATGATAAAGAAAATCAGAATGCTTAGAGACAACTACATCCAGCTCTATTGTGCATGGACAGGCCAGTCACCTGACACTACACACACTTCCAGTCATCTGTTCCAAACTTAATGGTAAAAGAGGTGAACTCTGTAACTGAGTAAGAACAGATCGACCTCATTTTTGCCTGAGTTTGAGACGTTCTGATGACAGGACTATTCCCCTACATTAGAAACAGCCAGCAGTCCTAAGTACTGCATCCATGTTATCAGGACTTTCTTGCAATAAATGTTTGTGTTTTTAACTTATCATAAACTATCAGGAGGAAAAAACACTTTTTCCAACCCCACGCTCTGATTAGGGTTTTAGGTATAGAATCAAGGTCTGCCAAAGAGAACAAGAATCTGTACAAGCCTTAAAGCTTCAAGGACACAGAAACCCTCTGCATTTATATCCCACCCTTTTTAATACGAGGTTACTTAGTTTCACATGACCTAAATTACGGCCCAGAAATGTTCGCTTTTAACAGGTCTCCTGACCTAACTAATTACTTCTTTCCTCTTAGTCACCTGTATCATCCATGTTTCCTGTTCAGTTCCAACTAAGTCTCATTGCTTTGTTGTTCTTTTATTTTTACAGCAGTATTAAATGTCATGTAAGCACCTCTTCCAGCTCTACTTGTAAATCTGTATTAGAGAGGGACAAACAACAACAGACTTGTTGACTACACACCCCCAGGCTTCTCCAGTAATACGTAAAGCCCTTAGCCAAGGCGGCCTTCTTATGGCATGTCTGGCCTGGGGTGATGGTGACTGTCCTGACAGTCCTGACTATCAGACCTAAGGAACAACAGACATAAGGAAAGTCACTTATTCTTACATCTGTCCATTCCCACTTGGGTCATCAACTCTCACCCTTTACAGGCACACTCAATACCTGAGAGTGTCAAAGGGAGTTCCCACGAGAACAGCCCAACAACTACCTGCCTCACTTGCCTGCCGCTGACCAGGCTCTCCGGGCAGTCAGAAATGTAACAGAATTCTTAAGACACAAGAACTTCCTCTTTGACTCAGAATAGTAAGAAAACATGTACAATAGTAAGTATAAAGCAGTAAGATCTAATCAATGTTGCAAAAGATTCTGTTATTGTCACACTGATAAGCTCAAACTAGCTTTCTAAAAACATTTTTTAGGATGGGCTAGCTAACATTCAAAAAATTGCCCACGTTAAGTTCTTAGCTTACATTCTACTTAAACATTTCTAGAGCATGTAGTTACTATAATAGACAAAACACAGACAATATATCTGGACCTAAACCTAAATGTGAAAATGGGTCCACAGGCACACTCTTAACCATTTTTCCAAAGAAATATGTTTAAACGGCTTTACCATGCAGAGCTATGGCTTCCCGGAAGGGTTGCAAATCAGTCTCTACAGATGAGCTAGTTTCCGTTGAAGTAGCTCGGTTAGGGGACACTACAGTCAGTCTTGGGGGAGCTCTAGAGTTTCGTGGTGGAGGAACTTTTCCACACAGGAAGCTGATCAAATCTTCTCTACGAATAGTTCTTCTGCGCTTTTTAACCCAAGCCAACACATCCTTATTGCGTCGCTGATAGCCAATCTGAATTCCAATATCAAAACTTCGCTGATGAGTATCCACGCTTTCTGTTAGAAAAAAAGAAAAAGAAAAAAGATATATGATGATCAGTAGAGCCATGCTGCATTCTCTTCTAAAAGAAAACCATTTTACAAGTGAACCAAAAGGAGTATCGTGAAGTATGTGGTTCTCAAAGTTTATTGGTAATCCATTAAACTAAACTGTATTTCATCCATATTTGAAGTGTTATACATGGCACTGAATCTTAATGGTCTAAATTCAGAGTTAACACATCATGTAGACCTAGAGCTTCTGCCTTGTTCCTTTAAAAAATATATATATATTTTTTTAGGTTTATTTAAGTAATCACTACACCCAATGTGGGATTCGAACTTACAACCAAGAGTTTCATGCTCTTCTGAATGACCCAGCCAGGTGGCCCCCAAAAACAGTAATTTTAAATAGAAAGCAGGACTACTTTTTGTTAGCCAAGTTACCATTTTTAAAATGCTATTCCCTTAAAAATCTTGCTAAGCTTAATCTAATTAAGCTAGCCTGTTTAACAATACTAATGATGGGTAAATTATTAAATGTGTATTAGTACTATACTCTGCTTCATGTGAGAAAAAAGGTAGTAAGAAGACCTTGAGGGGCACCTAGCTGGCTTCAGTGGTACAGCATGGGGCTCTTGATTGTGTGGTCATGAGTTCGAGCCCGACACTAGGTGTAGAGTTAATTAAAAAAAAAAAAAAAAGACGACACTGTAAGTGGTACTAGGATTCCCTCTATTGCAAAGAGGAAACAGCTACTGAGCACTGAGCCACTTTAGCAAGGTCACAGAATACATAAAAGAGCTGAAATTTTACTCCAGAGTCTGTGGTTCTTAACCACTAAGCTCTACTCTCCTTCAGAAATGAGAAATCTCACAATTAATTCTAAGTAGGAGCACACATCATTCAACAGATGACTAAATATCACACATCACTTAGGCCACCTGCATTTACTATGTCATTTTGGGGATGCACTCCTACTGAAAGGTTCAGCACCAAGAACTGGGAACACACTGAAGGCAATAGCAAACATTTTAGAAATCAAGAGGAAAACTTAATTCTGACTGACTATTCAACACCAAAACCAAACAGCACAGTGGAAAGAGAAAAGGCTTCATTCATTTCCCGAGGTATACTTTCTTTGTGCTTCCAGTTCCCAACAGTTTTCCACAACTCAATCATTTCCAAAAGACCCTGCCTTAAAAATCTCTCAGACTGGCCTCCGAGTCTCCCTGTAAATAAATACTACCCCTGTATATATGGAACCCACATTTTCAATAAATGATCCCTAACCTTTTGGGAAATTTAAGTCATAGCCATTTATTTTTAGTTGAACTGCTAGGCTCAGAGAAACTCACAAGTATACCTTTAATCACATTAAAGACAACTGTTCCATTTATCCCTGAGCCTTCTGTAAAAGCAAGAAATCTTCTGTAGCACAAAGAATCATTCCTCTACTACTTTTCTGGGCCATGATTTTTTAATTTCTTGTCTAAAACACATTAACTCAGAAGACTCTGAAAGAAAAAGCAATAACCAATAAAGAGTTGTGTTCCAGAAACAAACACAGTAATTCAGTACAGAGGATCCCAAGCTGCATGAATTTGCATTATTAAGCAAGAATGTAAGAGGGAAGCACAAGCAGAACTTTATCACAAGGCCTATTCCTTAGATGATCAGTCCTTACTGCTAAAAAATCTTCCAAACAAAAACATGGAAGAAGTTGTCTATGGGAGCACTCTTAAAAACAGTCAACTCCATCACAACTTTGAGAAGTGGGTTACTCCTATTCTAAAGATATAAAAAGCACCTTTGGAATGAAGTAATTTCTCTAGTGTCTCATTACTAGAATATGGCCAAGTTACAATGTGAACCAACGGCTTCTAATTTCTCATTTCATCATAAACAAAGCAAGCATGAACTCCATTTTAAAAGTACAAAACATTGGGACGCCTGGGTGGCTCAGTCAGTGAAGCCATCTTCTGCCTTCAGCTCAAGTCACGATCTCAGGGTCCCTGCTCAACGGGGAGTCTGCTTCTCCCTCTCCCTCTGCCCCTTCCCCCCAACTGTGCTTGCACATGGGCACGCAAGATGTTTCTCAAATAAATTAAAAAAAAATTCTTTAAAAAAAGGTAAATAACATTTAAGAGGACACTACAGCACTTTCCAATCTCTTAAAGACTCAGATAAAGCCAACCTTAGGGGTAGATAAACTCAAGATGACCTTGGTAAAGCTATATCTAGAAGAGTGATTCTGAAAGAGCTGGAAGCTTTTGAAAAAGAGAAAACAAAGTTTTGAGCAAAACCTAAGTCCATCCCACAGCACCACAGAAAGGAGAAATGTTAAGTGTGAACCTCAAAGCAACCAGGTTTCTACAAACCTGCCCTACCTAAAAGAACTGTTTTACTCAAGCTTGTATGTAGAGAAGTGGGTCCAAACAGAATGACCAAGGAAATTTTATTTTTCAAGAACCAAACGGAAGTAAGCCCAGAACTGGAAGTACAGAGGGGAAATGTTGGAAGCACAGAAGGACGACAAGAAACAAGTCTGAAGCAGGCCTGCACAGTGCAAAAGCAGGATGAAGCAGGCATTTAAATGTACACCTGGCAAACCAGACAGCAAAACGTTCTCCCTCAACTGGATACAAAACTCAAGAGCCAGAGGGAGGGGGGACACCTGAGATGGTTATTTAAAAAACTGACGATCCGGGCACGCCTGGGTGGCTCAGTCGTTAAGCATCTGCCTTCGGCTCAGGGCGTGATCCCAGAGTCCTGGGATCGAGCCCCACATCAGGCTCCTCCACTGGGAGCCTGCTCCCTCCTCTCCCACTGCCCCTGCCTGTGTTCCCTCTCTCACTGGCTGTCTCTCACTGTCAAATAAATAAATAAAGTCTTTTCAAAAAACAAAACACAAAAAAACTGACAATCCAGGGAAGAAAGCTGGCTACGTTTTGGTTTGACTGAGGACACAACAAGAAGTCCCAAATATCAGATCTGCAAGGGCCTGGGGCTTTTTTTTTTTTTTTAAGTAGGCTCCACACCCCAATGTGGGGCTTGAACTCACGACCCCGAAATCAAGAGTCACATGCTCTACTGACTGAGCCAGCCAGGCGCCTCACGGGAGGGCCTGATGCTTCAATCACAGGTCTGAACAAAGTTGGAAAATGCAATATTCACTGGTTTAGATGAAAGATAGTTATCCACGTTTGATGCTCTTCTAAAATTTACGCAACTAAAAAAAATTTTTTATGTAACCGACCAATCATTTCACCTCAGAAATTGTGAGCAAGCCTCAACATCAGAACCAACCAAGAACAAACTAAATTATCAGGCATTCCACAAGCACTGACTTCTACAGATTAGAAGGTATAGAAAGAGAACAGCAGGCATGACATTTAAGGTTTTCAGGTACCTGCTTTTGCACTGCCTGTGCATAATTTGGTTTGATACCAATCACAGCATATCCTGAAAGCCAAATCCAATTACTTTACCACCCCGATTAATCCAATTTCAGTTATTTCCCTAAACAGAAAATCTCACGTTGAAACAAAAGCATTTCAAATATAGTCCTTATGTTTAGGACTTTAAATAGTTACTTGGTTGAAAATAAAACCCTCCTATCATACCCTGAACCAAACAGGAGAGACGTGAATACTTACTGGAGAATCTTAGGCATGACTAGGCTGGATTTTAATGTAATCACAGGCTAATTTAGTGTACAGAAGCACAATAAACACACACACAAGCATGGCTTTCCGAAGGCTCTCTGCCAAAGACTGCTGTGAATACACCTGAACCCTGACAAATAGACATCCAAATCCTAGAAATGCAGAGCACAGAAACTGTGGGGACAGTCTTATGTCCAAAACTATTTTACTGAAGCCGAAGCCACTGTGGAACAGGGCCATAAACTTGAAGGTTAGGCAAACCCCAAGGGCATCAAAATGTCAATCTAACCTTTAAGCACAACACATTCATTTCCTTATACAAGAAACAAACTGACGCAGACAAGTAACAGATGTCCCGTGTTTCTTATGTTTTTAAGGAACTTTTTATATGAACAGCTGAAATGGACTTAGAGATTCTTACAAGTCTAATCCTCTCACCACTGGCAGGGAACAACAGGCACAGAATCACCTGATCTGAGACAGGAGACCAAATGCAGAGCTTTCTTACATGATACACAGACAAGATTAATCCAATTTCACTATTTATAGCTTTTTGATATTCACAAACCTTATGTGAGTTGGCCAGAGCAGACATCCCAATTTCTTAAACAAGGAACTGGAACTGAGGCTCAAAGGGCCTTGCCCAAAGTTAGGTAAGTGACAGAGTTCCTTCTACAACGTAGTTCTTCCCCAACAAAAGAGAAACCATCTCCCATCCTCCTTAGAGGACCTATGAAGTGTAAGAGCACGTTGCTATCTCAAAGCAACATTTCCAAAGAATACTAATGACTACAAAATATTCAAACTTAGAACTTCAACCTCCACTAGTCATCCAGTCTGCCACAGGGGAAAAAAGCATTTAAAATGTTTCATAAGAAACAAAGATCTAAATTGTAGGCAAAATAAAACCATTTTCCAACTGTTTTGAGAAAACGACTCATGCATTCCCAGACAACGTAGCATCCAACAACAGGTACCAACTTCTAGCTATTTAGATAATTAATTTTTCACCTAGCACACACAGAAAGGACAGGAGCCAGGGAAGAACTGTAGCAACCCCATTTGCCTGGCATCCAATCCTCATCCTCCCTCTCCTAAAGGTACTCCCCCAAGTTTCAGTTTGGATAGCTCTGGGGTAAGCTTCCTCCACAAATTCAAAGAGTGGAACATGTGGTTTAGTCCTAATCTAATCTGCATAGCCCCAAACAGCAGCTATGATACTGGTTCTGAGTACACATGTGACCCAATTCTGGCCAAGAGACTATGGAGCAGGACAGTGTGAGCCACTGAATGAAGTCAATGCTACCCTCGGCCTTCATGTCAGACAGGAGCCAATCCATGTCCACACCACTGAAGCCTGTCTGCTTGTATTTCTGCTTACCTGCAATCAAAACATCCTTTTACAGAAAAGTTACACAGAAGAAAATGTTTTCCACAAAAATTTACAAACAGAATCTACAAATGGTGTTAGGAATGACTGAGGCCACAGCTCCTTAAGCAAAAGTTAAAGAATAAAACCTAAGACTTAAGGTTTCTAATTGGAATCCATATTAAGGTATTTTGAACAAAGTCTCAAAGCTCAGTAATAGTTTTTTGCAGAAAGGAGAGTCACAAACCAGCTCCAGAAAGTCAAATTTAAGAAGATGAAATTCCACTATTTGTCCCCAGGTAGAACATGTTTTCTCTGACCATTTGTTTATATGTCAATCACTCACCACTGGGCCCAAAAATTTTCAGCAGACCAGCTCAGTTTCACTTTATGTTCAAGTCCAACATGGCCATGCTGAAGTGAGACAGCATGTTACAAAGGGATCTGGCATCAAGAAATCTCAATAATAAGGACTTAAAGGGCGTCACACCATTTTCTCACCTGTCAATTCTATTTACTTGTACCCTCTTAGGGAAAGATGAAGAAGGAAAGCGCCACGCCACAAAGTTTATTTCAACACAAGAATAAATGCAAAGACAAAATACAACCTAGAATTTCTTCCCTTCATTTTAAGGACTGCTCATAGCCAGAAACACCTGGAAATCAGAACTTAAATACCAACAAGATCAGCACTTGGAATACTCACCATACACCAGCACTAAACTCAAATCTTGTCCTCTGAAGTAGGAGTAACTTATCCCCAGTTCCAGTTGAGAGAATGAAGGAGCACCATGGTGCAGTATCTTGCTCCATCATCTGCCTCCCGGACCACACAGCTAAGTAATGACAGGCCAAAACCAGAACTCATACAACCTAGCAGGAGGCCTAGAAAGCCTAACAATGCTGGCCTTCTTCAAGCACCGCTGGAGTACAGCTGTTCCCTGGGCACATGCTGCTCAGGGAGAGAACCAGAAACATCTTTCACACAAACAGTATCAAGAGAAACCTCTCAACATATGTGATAGTACTCAGCATGCAACAAAAGTCTCAAATGCGGTTTTTAAAAGTGGAGACAGAGGCGCCTGGCTGGCTCAGTTGGTAAAGCATGTGACTCTTGATCTCAGGGTCGTGAGTTCAAGCCCCATAATGGATGCAGGGCTTACATAAAAAAAATAAAATTAAAAATATTTTTTAAAGAATAAGTATTTAATTAAAAGTAGAAGTAAAGAAATGGAACTTAGCATAAAACAAAAGTAAAAGAAGAAAAAAACATTAAAAACCTGAGAGAGAGAGAACCATTAGGGAAATGCTAAGAAGTGACCCTGTGCGGTGTGATCAAGCACTGGGTCAAGGATGCTGCTGAAGTGCTAAGGCGCCAGCACCCACCTCAGGCTGACCACTGGGGCTCCTAGGATAGCCTTGTCCCAAAGGACAACCACCAGTCCAACCTCTCTTCTGAGCAAGAAACCCCAAACAGAAGTAGTGAGCATTAAACAAGGAGAATAATTCCTAATGGCACCCAGGAAAATCCAAGGAGGGTGCTTTAAAAAGCAAACGACTAGGTGTGGCCAAGTATTTCCCAGGTAAGCATGAACCCGGGGCTAAATTAAAATGACCTCAGTAACTTTTCACTCCCCTCTAGAGTCGAAGATATCAAAAAATATACTAGGCCAAGAAGAGAACATAACTGAAAACTAAACATCACCCTCTTTAGATTTACCAAATCAAGGTAGAAACAAAAACCAGCAACCAACATTTGTTCCTCCCCTTTCCAAAAGAGGATACCAAAGTCTGGCCCTACAACAGGGAGAGAAGGAACCACACACTCCATTTTCCTGAATTCTGTCCACACTGAGGGACAATTCGCTGTCCTCTAAATCCTTCCAGCCAAACCAAATAACTGAGCGGTCGACTTTTTAAAAGCCCATGTGCTCCTTTTAGGAGTTATCAAGAACCTGGTAGAAGTGCCAACCTCTCCCCAGTCTGCAAAATGAGCCATTTTTAGTTTGCCAGGTAAGTGTTTAATCAGACAAAATACAGAAGTACTGCCCGCTTAAAGACATCCTTCCAAATCTCCCCCTTGTAAATTACATCTAAATATTTAATCGGAGCTATGAACAATGATTTAGATTTATCACTACTTAATGCTGCATGCACTAGTGACACTACCTTGCCAACTGTACTGGTTCTATTTAAGGTATCTAATTATTCCGGGGCGCCTGGGTGGCACAGCGGTTAAGCGTCTGCCTTCGGCTCAGGGCGTGATCCCGGCGTTATGGGATCGAGTCCCACATCAGGCTCCTCCGCTATGAGCCTGCTTCTTCCTCTCCCACTCCCCCTGCTTGTGTTCCCTCTCTCGCTGGCTGTCTCTATCTCTGTTGAATAAATAAATAAAATCTTTAAAAAAAAAAAAAAAAAGGTATCTAATTATTCCTACAGCTGTAGTCCTGTTCTCCAAAGACTTCACCCTGAAAAAGAGGAATGTGAGTATCTGCAGAGCATTATCTCCTCTCCTTCATTCAGGTAAAATTATGTTGCTACACTACCAAATTCCACATACCACAACTTACCTTCCCTACCAGGTAAAAAAGGATGCATTTACTTTTACAAAAACAGGATACAAAATAAAACCAGTTCTAACAATCTAACACATTTGCATTAACAAGAATATATGATTTTCATTTTTTTAAAAAATTAACGTCTCTCTCAATCTTCTGAACAAAGAAAATAAATTATAAAAAGCAATTTCAAATTAAGCAATCCAATTTGAGATTATTTCAGAGTTCAGCTTCTGAACCCATCTTCTTATATGAAGCACAACACAAAACTGTCAGCTTTAGTCCTAAAAAGATACAACAGTACACAACAGCACCAAAAATTAAAATCTAAAGAACATTCATATTTTTGTATGGCCTAGGCAAAGAGAGGCATACAAAAGCCACCAGAAATGGTGCCATCCCCCCCTTCAAGCAAAAATCAATTGCAACAAACACATGGATAAACAGTAACACCCCACACACAACAGAATGCTACTCAGGCAAAAAAAAAAAAAAAAAAAAAAAAAAAGTTGGGGTGGGGGAGAGGGCCAAAATGGACAGTGAACTGCTTATTAACACCTGCATCATCAATCTCAGAAACATGGGAAGTGGATGCTATCACGCACAAAAGACTGTGCCATAAGGCTCTATTCAGGACCTTATGGAAATGGGAAACCATATACATGGCAATCAGATCAGCGGTGCCAGGGGCTTGGGTTGGAGATAGATGCTCTATGTCTTCACAGTGTTTGTCCAATTCAAGCTAGGATTCTTAAAAGAGTGATTATACAGCACCCAAATTATACTCCAAGAAATGAGTTTTTAAAACAAGTTTTATGTATTATTTCAAATTTTTCTGGATGAAACCAAGAGCCAAGTCAGACAATGCTGAACACCCTCAAGCACTGATGGATCTTAGAGTAATTTACTCAAGAGTCAAAATTTAAGGAACTCAGCTACATAAAATCAAAGTTGACCACTGGGGCATCATCTGTATTTCCCTTTTCTCGTAGGCCTAGACTATGAGTTCCTCCTTCCCTAAAACCAACATTCAATTCACTGGGTTTCACTTATGTTTTCAAATTACTATACCAAAAAAACTGCAAATTCAACCCACAACATCTCACGATAAAAAATATTTTTCCTATAGAATGCTGCCATCATTGCACATTCTTACGCAAAAATAAGAATCTGAGAAGCAAGTCTCTCCACAGCCTGTGTTTTAACCTGTTTTATTTTGAAATGCACAAAGTCCAATACTGTTAAGCGCAGCTTCTCCAAGTTTGAAAGTATCTGATTTAATTACATTTTTACTAAGATTAACAGTCAAATTCAAATCCTTTCTCCATAGAAACCTTGCCCTGGAAGAAACATCAAATCCAAATTTCCAAATCTTCAAAATCATTAAGACACAAAATCTAAAGCCTTGGTTACTGAGAGAGCACGATGAACATTTACTTACATATCTTCATGTCATGGGGAGGGGAGAGGATTAGCTCCAGAAAAACACTACCATAAAACATGTATCAATGCAAACTCTGATCAGACATTTCTGGCCAACAATATGCAATCAGATATGCAGTAGTTTTGAAAGCAAATATTTAAACTTGCTAGGGAAGAGGAGTATGTTAATGTGCACAGATTATTCCAAACAGCTAGTTTTCAACGCACTTAAACGCTACAAAAATACCTTGGTCTAAGCTGCCTAACTCAAAACTCTTTTCCGGGAGGTGCTCACCTCTCTGTCTGTGGCACTATAAATTCCCTTCTTCCCTGGGCGCCCTCTCCAGTGAGAAGCACGCCTCACTCGTCTCCCAGCTCAGAGCTTCTCAACCTCCACACTACTGACATTTGGGGCGGGGGAGCCTATCTCCTGCAAAGCAGGATATTCAGCAGCCCCCTCTTAGCGATGACATTCAAAATTGCCCCCAGTGTCAAACGTGCCCGGGGGAGGTGAGAAGGGGGTCAAACGCCCCGGCTGAGAAGCAGGGATCTAGCTATACTACCCCGGGCACTTGGTGGCTGGACTCCGCAGCAGCAAAGACTCCGGCAGTCTGGATCCGGGGAAGGGTGTCTAATACCCTCGCAGCGCAGGGCTCAAACCCTGACGCAGGCTGCCCTTCCCCTTAGCCGGCAATGCAGCAAGGTTATCTTTACCTTTGTAGAGGTTGGTGACGGCGGTGGCTGCGTTTTGGAAGGGGACCCAGAGAGAAAGTCCTGGCTGCTGACACACTCGGTCTGAAAAAGCCGGGAGGAAGGAGGAAAAAAAACACAAAAGACAGAAAAAGAGACAGAGAGAGACAGAGAGAGAGAGAGAGAGAGAGAGAGAGAGAGAGAGATGTTATTTGGGCGTCAATCACTCCGGAACGGCCATATTAGGTCTCGCCATTTTGTTCCAGGGCTTCAGGATCCCATACTCAAGTGCGAGGACAGCAGGAAGGGGGTCGCGGCGGGGGCCACGGCGAGCCGCTGGGCCCAGAGGCGCAGCCCCGGGACGGCGGCGGCCGAGGGAGGCGCCCCCTCCCAGTCTCCGCCCCGAGGCCGGCTCCGGGCACAATGGGCCGGCCCCGCCGCCTCCCTTCGCCATTTTGTGACTGGGGGCCCCTCCCCTCCCCGCCCGGCCCGGGGGCGCCGGCAGCCGGGCCCCAGCCACCAGCGGGCCCCCGAGATAGGTCCCAAACGGGGGCGCCCCCCGCGCCGGCCCCTAGCTCGGTCGCGGCCGCCCGCCGGGTCCGCCCCCGCGCCGCCATCTTGTGGGGAGGGGGCGGTGGGGCGGCGGCGGCGGCGGCGGCGGTGGCTCGGTGGCCCGGCCCGGCGGGCGGGCGAGAAGCCACCCTCGGGGCTCTCCGCGGACCCGCCGACCCCAAGGCGGCGGCGGCGAGGCGGCGGCAGCGGCAAGATGGCGGCCGCGGACCTCACCTTTGTAGAGCTGGGCCACGGCGGTGGCCGAGTTCTGGAAGAGGTGCCACAGCTTCTGCTGCTTGTGCTCGGGCTGCGCGGCGGCCGCCGCCTCCTCCTGCAGCTCGGGGGACAGCTGCTCGTCCTGCTCGGCCTCAGCCAGGCACTGCCGCTCCCACTTGGAGAACCAGTGCTCCGGCCCGTGCTCCTGGATCTCGGCCTCGCCCTCCTCCTTCCGCTCCTCCATCCTCCGCGGCCTCCCGCGGCCTCGCCTTCGCCGCCGCCGCGTCCT
This sequence comes from Ursus arctos, assembly GCF_023065955.2. Classification (NCBI taxonomy): domain Eukaryota; kingdom Metazoa; phylum Chordata; class Mammalia; order Carnivora; family Ursidae; genus Ursus; species Ursus arctos. The sequence continues at coordinate 72,863,379 of NW_026622874.1, read as the reverse complement.
CCTCAGGCGGGGCCCCCGCGGGAGCGTCGTCGTCGAGCGGCCCGGCGGCGGGGCCCAGCGGCCGGCGGCGGCTCCTCGCGGCGGCCCAGGCCTCCTGCACCCCGACGGCCTGCGAGACCCGCCCCGCGGCCCCGCGCTGTCCGGGACGACCCCCGCCCCGGGCCTCCCCACCCCCGGGCCCTGCCGAAGGTCGCCGCGGCCTGGACGACCGCCGCCTCCCCTCGCCTCGCCCGCGCGAGCCCGTCTACCGCCCGCCCATGGCGCCGCGGCCCCCTAGGGCCGCCGCCGCTGACCGCCGAACCCTCCGCGATGCCCGGCCTGCGCCGCCGAGCCCACCCCAAAGACTGAGGAACGTCGTCGTCGCCGCCGCCGTCGACGCCTCTGCGGCTGCTGGTCCCCGCCCTCCCCCGCCCACATGCTGACTGGGGAAGCACCGCCCACTCGGCCTCGGCTCCCCTGCCCGGTTGGGGCGCGTCCGCTCCGCGGGCCCTCATTGGTCCGATCCGACCGGTTCCGCGTGCCGGCCTCTGAACACAGCACCGTGATTGGCTCACCGTCCTGTCTGGCTGACGTAACCAATGGGCGGGGGGAAGGGAGTGTGTGTCAGGAAGGATGGAAAAGGAGGGGGAGGAGCTGACAGTGGTTGCATCCAAGCCAAACGGGGGGGGGGGGGGGTAAAAGGTACGCATGCGCACTTGCTTGCTTCCCCCCCCCGCGGGGCGTCGAGTGGAGGTCACGTGACCCGGCCCAGGGACCGCGCCCCGGAGGGGCTTTTCAGCAGCGTTCCGACCCCGGGGGACGTAAATTTAAGTCGGGCCACCGTGCCTCGGGGACGTTGGGTGTCTGGGGCGGCAGTCTTCTTGCTCCAGCACTTGGCCTCCAAAACGGGTAGGGACGTAGAGAAAGAATAAAACGGCCAAGTTGGCAGAGTGCGCCCCCCATCTGTTTATTTCAGAGTTCCCATTTCTCGGATGGGCAAGTTGGGCTTCCAGGCCCCAAGAAAAACTTGCAAGTGGCGAAGCTAGCGGGCCCTTCCTGCGGCCCGCAGCCCCTCGGGGACAGCGTCCCGTGACGCGGCCGCCAACCCGCCAGGGAGGCCGCCAGTGAAGCGGAGCGCGGGACGGGACGCCCCGGCCAGGGTGACGGCCCCGCACCTGTCCCCGCGAGCACACTCCGGGGCCACGTGTGGCCGCCTGCGTCACGCGCCAGCCCCCGCCTCCCCCGGCCGGAACCCGCGTGGCCGCCCCAGGTGGACCGCCCGGCCTCCGGTTAACCCGCGCCGCGCGGCGGCCCCGTCAGGGCCCCCGGAGGAAGCAGCCACGCAAAGGGGCGATGACCGCACAGAGGCAGAACCGGCCCTTCAGATGATGCCGGCGAGGGCAGGAGCCACCCAGGGCCTGCAGAAGTCGGCCAGGGCACCACCTCCCAGGAGCTGCCACAGCGCGCTCCTGCAAAGCAAGGTGGCTTTAAAGCCATCACTTCTGGACTAAAATCTGACCTCATTACGGCCTGCGAGTCCCTGCAGGATCTGTGCCCGCCTCCTCTGTGTTCATCTCACACCATCCTCTGCGTGGCTTGTGCTGCCCAGTCACGCTGGCCTTTCTGTTTCCCCAGGACACCAGGCTTTTCTCTGCCTCAGGGCCTTTGCCCTCACAGTACTGTCTCTCTGGAATCTGGCTCGTTCTCAATTCTCAAGGCTCTGCTCAAATGGCCTTTAAGCACAGAGCCCTTGTCATACCAGCCTTGTTAAAGTAGAGCCTTCCATACTCCTATTGCCTGGTTTTATTTTTCCATACCCTGAATCACTTCCTGAAATGATCCTACGATTGATGCGTTCACTTACAGGTCTCTTGTCACCAAAAAGTAACTTCTTGGAGGGCAGAATCTTGGCACTCTTGTTCCTGGTTGAGTCCTTAAAACATTCATAAGTAGGGTGTAGGAAGAAAGGGGGTTAGAGGCCACCACAGAAAGGACATGCCAGGCAGAAGTAGGGGTCATAGGGGAACCCCCAGTTCTTCAGGCAACCAGAGTGGGAGCAGCAGGTGGTGCCCTTTGTCCACCCAGTATCAGAGGCACACAGCCTAGGATTTACCTATTTGTACAAGCACTACAAAAACACTCTGTTGACTCTGTAATATTAAAAGAAATGTTTTTTTTCAAGGGCACCTGAGTGGCTCAGTCAGTTAAGCATCTGCCTGTTGCTCAGGCCATGATCTCCAGGGCCTGGGATCAGTCTCACATCGGGCTCCCTGCTCAAGCCTGCTTTTCTCTCTCCCTCTGCTCGTCCGCCCTGCTGGTGCTCTCGCTCTCAAATAAATACATCTTTAAAATTGCAAGTAAATTTTAAAAATCTTTTTTAAAAAAGAATTTTTTTTCAGTAATGATTACAATAGAAAAAATCTGAAAATATCTTACTTTTATGGCAAAAAAAAAGTTTGAGTGCATTTTCATACAGATTTTTCTGAGAACTGCCATGGTCTTAAATGAGTCTCTCTCCTCCCCCCCCCCCCCCCCGCAAGAAACACATACACACACACAAATATGACTCTGGACACCAGGCTACTGGCCAGTGTCATTCTAAACTGCCCTTTATAAAACCTAAGTGACATCGTTACACATCAATACCTGGTGGGTGCTCATAGCTAACCTGCAAGAGCTGACGGATGAGGCTTGTCAGTGGCCACCGTGAAAAGCAGCATGTGCGGAATGCCATGAGGGCAGAAAGTAAGATGTGTAAGGAGTATAAAAGGGTACTTCCCGGTGGTGGGTATCACAGAGGGCTTCCTGGGATAGGAAGCATTTTTGCTAGGCCATGAAGTACAGACTAGGCTCCTGGAAGGGAGAGCCCCCTCAGAGCAGAGGGACACCTGGATTCAAAGGCACAGAGGTGGAAAAGACTTAACCAGGAATAGGCAGCTCTTTCAGCCCATGGGTCCTGTCCCCATGCTATAATAAAACTACCTTTTTGCACACACACACACACACACACACACACACAAAAGAATGAGGAATTATTTGATTTGCCTTAAACCACATTTTCTTTCTTTCTGTTGATGAGATAGTACCATCTAGTTTGGCTTTCTAAATTTTATAAGCACTTCCTATCCTAGTGACCTTGGGCAAATTACTAAGACTCTTTGAGCATCATAAATGGAGTCGGTAATAGAAACTCCTCGGGTTTGCTTTCAGGATTAAATGAGAATAAATGAGAAAAGGACTGAGTGCCATACCAGTCCACAAAATTATGCAATAAAGACTAGCACTCTGGGGGCTTAAAAAAGTGCTCCTACATTAGCCACCAACCTTGGAATTGGGAGGCCTGGACGAGCCACAGTGCATATGACATCTCTCAGCTAAGCTCTGGAAATTTCACATCCATTTGAAGTAATTAGCATTTGATGACTCAAGAAAATGTGCATTAATATATACTTCTTTTTCCTTTTTTTAAAATAGGCTCCACACCCAACATGGGTCTGGAACTCGCAACCCCAAGATCAAGAGTCCCACGCTCCTGAGCCAGCCAGGCACCTCTGTACTTATATTTTAAACATCCTTCCAGGCTTGTAAGTATGTATATGTAAATTCTTCTATTTCTTTTTTGATGTTGTTAAAAATTTATTTATTTGAGAGAGAGAGCGTGCGAGCTTACACCAGCAGGGGGGGAGGAGCAGAGGGAGAGGGAGAATCCTGAAGCAGATTCCCCACTAAGTGCAGAGCCCAGTGCAGCCTGATCCCAGGACACTGAGATCACCACCACCCCCACCCCCACCCGCTGCTGAAATCAACAGTTGGACACCCAACCAACTGAGCCACCTAGGTGCCCCATGTAAACACTTTTAAATATAAAAGATAACATTACATAGCATATTAGGAAACTGAGCTTTTGTTTTCCATTTTGTAATATATCTTGGACATCTATTCTATTTCAACAATACAAGTTGACCTTTGAACGATGTGGGGGTTAAGGGTATGACCCCATGCACAGTCAAAAATCTATGTGTGGCTTTTGACACCCCTGAAACTTAACTGCTAATAGTCTCCTGTTGACTGGAAGCCTTATCCATAACATACAGTCGATTAACACAGATCGTGTATGTTATATGTACTATATACTATACTCTTAAAATAAAGTAAGCTAGAGGCAAGAAAATGTGATTAAGAAAATCACAAGGAAGAGTAAATACTTTTACAGTACTGTATTGATTGAAAAAATCCACATATAAGTGGACCCATACAGTTCAAACTCATGTTACTCAAAGGTCAACTATAGTTGCCTCTTTCCTCCTTATTAGCACCCCATGGTGTAGACCCATCATAATGTATTTATCAGTTCACCACAAAAGAGCATTTGGCTGTGTTCAGGGTTTTGGGACTACAGCAATATGTATTCAGTGTTCCCATACATTCATCTTTGCCCTCCTTCAATTACTTCTTTCATATACATCCCATGATGTAGAATCAGCTGGTAAAGCCACTGTATTCTGTATTCACTGGTTCTGTTATTAGTACCACGGAAGTACTCCATGTTTCAACTGAAAAATTTCAATTACACAGAACATAAAGCAAAAACGGAAAGTCATTCCACCTCCCTCATCCCAGATCTTCCTCAATCCTATACTCCAGAAATAACTTGTAACCATGATGTCCCCATGAATGTGTAACTATATACATATGTGTCCACCTTTAAGGGAAAAAAGGTGATCACTTTATGAGTATCGCAACCTTTTTCTCTTAACATCCTTTGAACATTGTTCCATGTCAGTATATAAATTCTTTTAAAGTACTGTGAAATATTACGTAGTTAACAGATTCCTTACTGATGGAAATTTAGGGTATAGCGAGTCTTTGGCGATTATAAGTAATGCTGTAATGAACATCCTTGTATAAACGTGCTGCACTGAACACCCTTGCAAATGTGTACCCTCAGAAATAGCATTTTGTGGTCAAAAGGTATAAGAATTAGATATTTTATAAGAGACTTTGAAAATGCCCTTCAGAAAAGCTGAGCTATTGTCACTGCCTCCAAGAAGTACATGAACGTGCTGTTTTTCCATAGTCTTATTAATAGTATTTTTTTAAAAATCCCTCTGCACTTGCTGATCAAATAAGCAAAAAAAGGCTATCTCCTTATGCTTGTACTCTAATTAGTCCAGTTTCCCAGGTTGTCGTTGGTTTTTTTATTTTGTTCATCCTTTTCCATTTTTCTTGTCTGGAAATTTTTTAAATCGTTAAGCCTTTGACTTTACAGCTTCTGAGTTTTGCATCAGGCTTAGGAAGGCTTTCCACACTCTGGGATTATTTGTTAACACGATTGAATTAAAACTGAAATGGCAGCCCATCTTTTTCCTCCCCTACCGGACTACCGCACAGAAATGTCAAGAGAATGCATGATACCAGCAGCTTCTCACGACCTATAATGCATGCATTCATCACAGTAAGCAGTGTAAGTGGCCTCGTAGATTAATTGCTGCCAGAAAAGGTCAAAGTTAGACTCAAGGGCATGAGTCAAAAGACATGAGAAAAGTCAAATAATATTGTGAGCACAAAAGGCCAATCTAAATAACAAAATAAAATCAAACATCTTTTATTTAACACTTAACAGCATATACATTTATACAAGAGCAATGTTTTTGTGTGGTTTAATATAGTCCCCGTTCAAGTTTGGGACCAATTTTGATATACTAAATACACCCCATGCTCCATTCAGCTCCCTACTGAGGGTGAGATTCTTTGACTGTCCGTGTAGTCCTAGACTCCAAAGGTGGTGTGGCTCGCTGGAGAGAAGGGTGGACCCTCCATTCCATCTCATAGTCCGCATGCACAGAAACAACCATTTGCTGTTCTGGGAGGTGGGGGAACGAGAGTGGGACAGAGGCGTTTTCATACCTTTCCTGGAGCACGAAAGGCAAGCTCATGATCAAATCTGCTCACAGCTCACCTCACGCGGGAAATTGAAGGGAGGTGTTTTCCCCTAAACTCTTGTTTTCAATAGAAACACAGAAAACAAAGTTAACTTTTGAAGAAAGAGATTTTTAACAAAAATCGGAAGCCTTCTATGTTCTCCCCGCCTTGCTATACAATGCGGCTTACCTTGGGCAAGCACATTCTACGCGTCTTAAAAAAGCAATAGAAAACACTGCTCATCTGTTGTCTGTGACACAGAAAAAGTGTCCAAGAATCTCAGACCTTGTGCGGGAAATGGTGGATTCTCCAAAGGGTCTCTCAAAGCTGAGCATAGAATGTAATAATATAAACATAACACAGCCGGCTAGCTCCCTTCCCAATATCCATTCCACAGTTATTTTTTGCTAACAGAGCCTAAATTGTATTCGAGTGGGCAGTGTGCCCAGCTTAAGGACTACATTTCCCAGCCTCCTTTGCAACGAAGGGTGGCTGATGAAATAATAAGAGGAAGTCATTGGGTGGGGTTTCCAGGAAAGCTATTTAAAAGGAAGTGACTTAGCGTGGTCTCTTGTTCTTGCTACTTCCTCCTTCCTGGGACCTGGAACTCAAACAAGATAGCCAGGGCTGCAGCAGCCATCTTTGACCAAGAGGTAACCTTAAAGAAGGAAGCCATATGCAGAGAATGGTGGAGCAGAAAGGAGGAAGTCTGATGAATTTGTGGATGTCCTCAGACTACCTCTAAACTTTTTTTTTTTTTTTTTTGTAAGTGGAGGAAAAACCCTTTAGTTTATATAAGCAGCTGTGGTTACGTCTCCACACCAACAGCTAAACACAGTTCATTACTCATTATAGCACGTAATCTGCACAATGCTAAATAAAGGTAATAGTCTGTAGTTTGGGGAGATTTGAGGTTGCTGTTTGTGCTTTCTCTTTGCTCTTACCCACTTTTTATGAAACATTTCCCCATAACAACAGTGTGTTTCTTGCAGGTCTGGTGCTCAGCCTAAACCTGAAGTTGCAAAATGTTGCCAGTTATAAAATAATAGTCAGGTTAAGAATGATCTTTACTGGGGCGCCTGGGTAGCGCAGTTGTTAAGCGTTTGCCTTCGGCTCAGGGCGTGATCCCGGCGTTCTGGGATCAAGCCCCACATCAGGCTTCTCTGCTGGAAGCCTGCTTCTCCCTTTCCCACTCCCCCTGCTTGTGTTCCCTCTCTCGCTGGCTGTCTCTCTCTCTGTCAAATAAATAAATAAAATCTTTAAAAAAAAAAATGATCTCTCCTTCTGACTGCTATTTTCTGACTGCTATTTGAAGGGTGAATCATGGGCAGTTAAATGCATTTTCAGAAAGACTGCCCATGGCCTTCCCAACTTGCCACAGCTTTGCAGGTGGTGTCCAGGGCTGGGGCTGGAGGCACACTCCAGCAGACTGTTTCTCAGGCCTCCGGCTTCTGCCTGCTAAGTGATTCCTTGATTTTCCTAAAATCTGCTTTAAAATGGCACAGCTCTTGGGGCGCCTGGTGGCTCAGTCATAAGTGTCTGCCTTTGGCTCAGGGTGTGATCCCGGGGTCCTGGGATCGAGCCCTGCATTGGGCTCCTCTGCTAGGAAGCCTGCTTCTTCCTCTCCCACTCCCCTGCTTGTGTTCCCTCTCTCGCTGACTGTCTTTCTCTCTGTCAATTAAATAAGTAAAATCTTTAAAAAATAATAAAAAAATAAAATAAAATGGCACAGCTCTGAAGACAAAAACAAAGGCCCAGAAATGTTTGCCAAGACAGGTATCACGAGAGAACCAGGTTCTCACTGGGGCAAGATGTCTACCAGATGGAGTCCCAGTGTCTGGCCATAGCCAGCATCCTGAGACAATAAAGCAGGCTCTCGAATTCAATCCACAGCTCCGCAATCCCCACTCTAATCCCGAGGCGATCTCATTCAAATGCAGAAGTCTAGTTCTGTGTGGCTGGGGTGGGCCCTGAGTGAGTGCATTTCTAACAAGCTCCCAGTGATACCGGTGCTCTTGGGGCATGGACTGCATCTTGAGCGGGAAGACGCTTGCTAGCTCTTCTCACAACACAGTCCCAGTCTCTGTCGGGCACCTTCTTGTCATTTGGATCTCAGTTCACATGTCACTTCCTCTGAGCAGCCCTTCTTGACCAGCCAGTCCATAGCAGAGTCTCCTGGCGTCACGCTTTTCTACATCGCCCAAATTTCACCTGCACCACATGGGGCTCCCCATGTCCCAAATGTTTATATGCATCTTCCCCCCGACCCCAACTCCCACCACAATTGACATAAGATCATGTCAACTGATTCTCTGAATCCCAAATTTAGAATTTGGGTTGAGACCAGAAATTAGGAGCTGAGTTCATATTAATTAATGGCTAAGTTGTTCTATTCCTCCTTGAAGGAAGGACATAACCCCAGCCCAGGAGCCATGCCCTGAAATTCATTTCCTAGCAAGCTGGAGCTTCTTGGTTTCTAATATATGCATGATCCCAGTGCACTACCATTAGCCCTTTGGCATTTTTCCTTCCAGTCTTTTATATTAATATAATTATTTCCAATGGTGTGCGGGAGCTGGCTCCTGCGGGCTTAGCAAGCCAGTTGTGTCCATCTATCCAACTTCTCCTCTGGTGACATCATGAGGTAGATTGAAATCAGCCATGGTGGGCATGTTTACACCATGGAAATGCTACAAATGAGAGATTTTTGATTTCAGAGAGTCGGTTGTTTTTTTTTTAAGATTTTATTTATTTCCCCGAGAGAGAGGGAGAGAGAGAGAAGCAGACTCCCTGCTGAGCAGAGAGCTGGATGCGGGGCTAGATCTCAGGCCCCCGAGATCATGACCTGAGCCGAAGGCAGACACTTAACCGGCTGAGCCACCCAGGTGCCCCCAGAGAGTTGGTTGTTAACAACCTACCAGCACACCACTGATTTAACTTACATGATGTCGGGTTTCCCCAATCATGGATCCCAACTAGTTAACACTCTCCGAAAGTACACCAGGAGCTTATGTCCTAGTAAATGGAGACAGATGATATATAAGTAAACACATAAACAAGAAAATTCTAGGAAGCAGTACGGTATGAAGAAAATGAACAAAACCACTAATGTTGAAGGTACTTTTATCTTCTTCCCCCCACATATCATAAACAGTTGCCCAAGTTTTAAAAAAGGTCTAAAGAGGGACGCCTGGGTGGCTCAGTTGGTTAAGCATCTGCCTTTGGCTTAGGTCATGATCCTGGGGTCCTGGGATCGAGCCCTGCATCGGGCTCCTTGCTCAGTGGGGAGCCTGCTTCTCCCTCTGCCTGCTCTCGCGCTCTCTCTCTCTGACCAATAAGTAAAATCTTTAAAATAAATAAATGAATAATAAAATAAAAAGGTCTAAGGAGCATTCTTCCTAGTGGCTGCATAATTTTTACTCCTTGCGATAATAATCTTCTAACTTATTTATGCATCCTTTGACAGCTGAGGGCTTCTCAGCCTTGACACTGTTGATATTCTGGGTCGAATAATTCTTGGGGGCGGGGGAGCTGTCTCATGCATTGTAGGATGTTGAACAGCATCCCTGGCTTTTTCCCACCAGACGCCAGTAGCAGCAGTGCCCACTCTACCAGTTAGGGCAACGAAAAATGTCTCCAGATTTTGTCCCCTGGTGAGCAAAATCACCTCGGTTAAAGATCACTGCCTTAGCTGGACTTTACATCGACAAATAAAGGCTTCCAAGAAGGAAGCGGATCTCAGAGAGTGGGGTCCAGTAGCAGCCGTGCCGACTGGGGACTGGGAACTTGTTAGAAATGAAGATTCTCAGGCACCTGTCCAGACACCTGACATCGGAATCTCCCGGGTGGGACGGGGCAGCCTGTGCTTTTGACAAGCCCTCCCAGGGATTCTGATGCACAATCCAGTTGGATAGGCGGCCAGGGATGAAGGTTTTTAGAAATCACAATAGAGTTTGGTGGCTGCGTACTGCAATGCGTGGTTGTGGTTGCATCATAATCGTGTGTGTGTGTGTGTGTCCCCGCCTACGCATCTTTGGCTAGTATAGGTGATTAGTGCAAATTAGCTGAGTTCACGTGTACTTTGGACTTAACTACCACCTTTCAGCTCAGGATTACCAAACACCACTTATTTTTTACCCGAGGGAGGTTCTGGGAGGCTCCAGGATGGGTAGTGGGATGAAGGATGTGAGAGGCGGTGCCCTGCATCGTCCAAACACATTGTCTGGAAGCATTCGATATGTTATAAGAATCAGGATAGGTTATGCTGTTGTCAATGACCAAACAACAACAAAAAGATCTAAAGTGAAGAATAGAAAGCAAATGGGTCCCGACTCTTATGTTCCAACCACCATGTCGTGCTTCTCTACTACATATAAACCCCAGTTCTATAAATAAAGAGCAGTTTGGTCTTTTCAGAAGCTGAAGAACCACAAAATGCAAAGTCAAGGCAAGATGTACCACCAGCAGCTCCCTCCTGCTCTTGCCACCATCTTGTACCTCAGACGACCGTGAACTCTGTTCAGAAATACAGGTTCACAAGGTTTCTTTCATTGTTCGTCAATGGGGGTTCTTATCGCAGGAACAAAAGTGCCTCTGGTCTAGCAGTTCTCAAATGTAGTGGTATTGTCTCATTCCAAGGAGGATTTTTGGAAAGGGACGTGGAGGGAGTTGGGTGTCACAGTGACTGGGACCTCTGGTACTTACTGGGTTAGTGCCAGGGTCGTTAAAACATCCTACAGAGTGTTTGTGGGACTGTAACGGTACCATCACTTTGAAAAATAAGCCAAGAGTTTCTTTGCCAATTCAGCACACAGGGGCGCCCGGCTGGCCCCGTCGGTAGAACATTGATCTGATTCTTGATCTTAGGGTCGTGAATTCGAGATTTAAGTCATCTCTACTAGTGTAGAGATCACTTTAAAAATAAATAAATAAATACACATCACAACATAACATAAAATTCGATGGACGCTTACGATAAAACCCACACCATGCCACCTAGGTATTTACCAAAGAGAAAAGAAAGCCTACGCCCACAGTATACATACAAGTTCATATCTGCCCCATTTGCAAGAGGCAAGAACAGAAAGCAATCCGAGGGTCCCTCAACAGGTGGAAGGATAAACAGACCCTGGGCCATCCGTACAGCAGAGGGCTGTGTCGCTATAAGAAGGGATGAACTCTCAATACATAATACAACATGGATGAATCTCAAAATAATTATGCTGAGTGGAAGAAGGCAGACAAAAAAAAAAAAAAAAGGAGTTTGTGCTTTATGATTCATTCCCTTTAAATAAAATGCAAACAAATCTATAGTCACAGAAAACAGACCAAAGGTTGCCTGGGGAGGAAGGGGAGGACAGGGAAGGACCAGAAGGAGGGATTACAAGGGGATTCTATTGTAATCCCCTTTGGGAAAGGAAACAGTTTGGGTGATAGTTATGTTAATTAAGTCTCCACGGGACAGCTCACGACCTGGCAGCTGGTTTCTTTCAGCAGAGGAAGAGAGAGAGCAAGAAGGTGCCCGAGGCAGAAGTGACGGTGGTTTTTAATAACCTACTCTTGGATGTGACATCCATCATTTCTGCGGTATTCTATTCATCGGAGGCATGTCAGCGAATCCAACCCACACCATAGGAAAGGGAATGACACATGACACGAGGGCACGAATACTGAGAGAGTCATGGATCTTTGGGGACCCCCTCAGAGGCTGCCCGCCACAAGGAACAGGTGCAAACATACAGGTTCTGTAGCTCTGCCCAAATGAGGGACCGTTAACGATGGCCTGGCAGGTCAGAATCACTGCACAAGGACATTTTCTTGCCTTCTTAAAAAACCAGCACTTGGGAGGCCTGGCTGGCTCACTTGGGTAAAACTGGAGACTTGATCTCAGGTTTGGGCATTTGAGCCCCACTCTGGGTGTAGCGATTACCTAAAAATAAAATCTTAAAAAAAAAACCAACAAGAGCACTTGTACAGCATGGGGACTATAATTAATAATACTGTATTGTACACTTGAAAGTTGCTAAAAGAGTAAATCTTAAAAGTTCTATTCACAAGGAGAAAAATTGTAACAACGTGTGGTGATGGCTGTTAACTGTATTTACTATGATCATTGAATGTTATATACAAATCGTGAATTATTATGTCATGCATCTGAAACTGATACAATATTAGATGTCAAACACCAGTTGTGTCTCAATTAAAAAAAAAATTAGCACCATGGCCTCCGCCGGGTGGTCATAAGAGCTGACGGGGCTGATATACTTGGCAGTGTGTGTTTCTGTGGTTTCTCCCGACGGCTGAAACAACAGCTGGGACGGGTTGGTGGGATGAAGGATATGAGGGGTGGTATCCTGCATCGTCCAAACACATTGTCTGGGTTATTGTCTGGAAGCATTCAGATATGTTATAATAGTCAGGACAGGTTATGCTGTTGTCAATGACTAACAATAACAAAAAGATCTAATCAGCTAACCCCACAAACATCTGTTTCTTACTCAGGCATGGCCTGCTCTGGGTCCAGGCAACAATCCATGGCTGCCCTCCTCCACGGGATGATGTGCACTGATTCAGGGATGCAGGCAGCTTCTGTCTTGTGACTCCAACCTCCACAAAAGGGAAGATGAAGCCTGAGAGCCTTGCAGAGACTTTTTGCTGCCTCAAATAGGAAGTGACACGTCACTTCTGATCATAATCTGTTGGCCAGAGTCGGTCATATGACCCTGCCTAACACAAGGGGACTGGGATGGGTATCTCCTTATGACGGAGAACACGTTAACGTTAATAACCTTTTTCATAGATGGTCCCCCTGCCACATATATGATGCCACATGTTTTAATGTTTATGATAAGGCCTTTGTATTAACTTATTTGATACCAATAATTCCCCAGTGAAGTCAGTATTTTTTTAAAGATTTATTTGTTCTTTATTTAAGGGAGAGAGAGAGAGAGCACAAACTGAAGCAGACTCCCACTGAGTGCCGAGCCCACGCAGGGCTTGATCCCATGACCCTGAGATCATGACCTGAGCCAAAACCAAGAGCTGGCTGCTTAACCAACTGAGCCACCCAGACGCCCTGAGGTTTGTATGTTTATTCCTATTTTAAAGATGAGGAATTGAGGGGCGCCTGGGTGGCTCAGTCGGTTAAATGTCTGCCTTTGGTGCACGTCATGATCCCAAAGTCCTGGGATGGAGCCCCACATCAGGCTCCCTGCTCAGCAGGGGGTCTACTTCTCCCTCTCCTTCTGCCTCTCCTCCCCACTTGTGTTTTTTTTCTCTCTCTCTCAAAAAAATAATCTTAAAAAAAAATAAAGACAAGGAATTGAGGCACAAAGAGGTTCCTAAGATCTGTTTCTATCCACAGAACACTTCTTTTTGTTTATAATATTTTTTTTAATTGAAGTATAGTTGATATTACCCACAGAACGATTCTGACACCAGATGGCGTCAGACCGTAGGGTTGTGTCATCAATTCTAAAGCTAATTTCCTATTTGGGGCACTTAGCTTATTTTCAGTTTTTGGTTCCTAGTTAATGAGCTAGGTTGGGTTTTCTGTTGACCAAACCTTTGCATACATATTTGTTTTCTTCATATAAATTTCCAAACATAGAACTGAAGGGTTAGGGTGGCATGTGTCAAGCCTTCAGAGGTGAATTACTGAATATCCTCCCCATCTCCACCCTCACCCAGGACAGTGTGTGAAATGCCCGTTTTCTCAACACTGGATATTAAATATTTGTTTAAAAATCTGTGCAAATTGCTTCAGCGTGATATTTTTAATGCAATTTAATGTCTTCTATCTGAAAAAATAAAAGGTCTTTCTTTCTTTCTTTCTTTCTTTCTTTCTTTCTTTCTTTCTTTCTTTCTTTCTTTCTTTCTTAAGATTGTATTTATTTATTTGACAGAGAGAGAGGGAACACAAGCAGGGAGGAGTGGGAGAGGGAGAAGCAGGCTCTCAGTGAAGGAGCCTGATGCGGGACTCGATCGCAGAACCCTGGGATCATGACCTGAGCCAAGGCAGACGCTTAATGACTGAGCCACCCAGGTGTCCCTAAAAGGTCTTTATTTAAAGTGTGAATCCAGTGCCTGGCTGGCTCAGTCAGTGGAGCATGTGACTCTTGATCTCAGGGTTGTGACTTTGAGCCCATGTTGGGTACAGAGATTACTAAAAATAAATAAGTAAATAAAACTTTAAAAAAATCAATAAAGTTTTTTTTAAGTTTATTTATTTTTAAGTAATCTCTACCCCCAATGTGGAGCTTGAACTCATGACCCTGACATCAAGAGTGGCATGCTCTTCTGACTGAGCCAGCCAGGCATCCTGCCCCCCAAATTTTGAAAGTGTGAATCCAAAGGAAGTATGTTAAAACTAGCCTTCCTTTGAATAGATCTATGTCACAAAAACTAATATTAGATTTATAAGCACATGGCCAAAGTGAAGAGGAAATCAGTGCAACTGTCTATTTAAATTAGGCACTTTAAAGTGGAGAAATCTGACAGACACTACGTCCACCTGGTGACCAAAGTTCACATAGAGTGAGAAATCAGGACACCTGGGTGTCTCAGTCTGGTTAAGCTTCTGCCTTCGGCTCAGGTCATGATCCCAAGGTCCTGGGATGGAGTTCCGCATCGGGCTCCTTGCTCCGTGGGGAGCCTGCTTCTCCCTCTGCCTGCCGCTCCCCCTGCTTGTGCTCTCTCTCTCTCTGATAAATAAATAAATAAAACCTTAAAAAAAAAAAGAGTGAGAAATCCTAATGGTAGTACACACCCTTGACATGAGTGATGAGAAGGGCACTTTACCTCAGTGGTCTTCCTCCCCAAAATCCATAACGCCAACACAATCATGAGAAACATATCAGACAAATCCCAGTTGGAGGACATTCTACATTTATTTTTAAGCAATCTCTACATCCAGCGTGGAACTTGAACTCACAACCCCGAGATGAAGGGTCACGTGCTCTACCAACTAAGCCAGGCAGGCACCCCCGTATGCTTCCACGTATATGAAATACCCTTAATAAGCAAATCCACAGACAGGAAGTATCTCAGCTGTTGCCAGGGGCTGGGGACGGCAGGAACGGGGAGTAACTACGTGGGTGTGTGGTTTCTTATAGAGGTGAAGAAAATGTCCTAGAATTAACACAATTTTTGAGTATACTAAAACCCAGTGAATTGGGCACTTTAAAAGGGTGTGTGTTACAGTATATGAATTATATCTCAATTTTAAAAAGCCTCAGAACCCTTCACAACCAAAAGAAGTCTAAGGAGACAGGACACCTACACGTAATGTGGTTTTCTGGATGGGATTCTGGAAGAGAAAAAGTGCACTCAGTAAACCTTAAGGAAATCTGAACAGAGTAACAGACTTTAGTTAATAATCATGTATCAACATTTGTTGTTTAATTGTGACAAATATACAATAATAATGTAAGATGTTTATAATACAGGAAAATCAGGGGACTGTGAGTATAGGGTAAATGGGAAATCTCTGTACTATCTTTGCAGTTTTTCTGTAAATCTAAAACTATTATAAAAGTTTATTTTTAGAAGCACCTGGGTGGCTCAGTCGGTTGAGCGTCCGACTCTTGGTTTCGGCTCCCGTCAGGATCTCACAGTTGTGGGATCGAGCCCCACATCAGGCTCTGTGCTCAGCATGGGAGTCTGCTTTAGAGTCTCCCTCCCTCTCCCTCCCATTCTCTCTCTCAAATAAAATAAATAATTTTTTTTCAAAGTTAAAAAAAATTCACACCCGATTGCCATCATTTGGGCCACTTAAAAAAAATACAAGGGTTCTTGCCTCTAGCTATAAGGACATGAGGCTATTCCAATTTTGTCATCAGGAAAACTGCCCGTTTGGAAACAGAGCCCTGCTATGGGCATGTGGGATCACCAGGGAAGCTGTTGGCTGAGCTGAGGATAAACACCAGCGATTCTATTCTCAGTAAGTGGCTCTCACCGCTAACCATCCTTCCTTCCCCTTCAGCGTGGATCATGTCTGGGCCTGAATTATCCTGTCTGGCTAAGCCCTGATTCTGGGAGACTTTTGGTGCTGGAAAACATTGGGAAATTTCAGTAGATTTGCCTGGAAAGAAAAATTTTACTTTTTTTTTTTTTTTAGACAGGTGACTAACTTCAACATGAATGCCAACGCTTATGACCGGAAATCAGATGATGCAAGGCATAGCAGGAGTATCAGACTTTCAAATGCCACGGGGCTTCAGGTGATAGCCAGGCCGGCTGGTCTGCAAGCACGCATCGGTCTAGCCCTCAGCAGCCGCTCTTGCAGAAAACACCTAGGGTGCTGACTTAGTCAGTAGAAAATAACCGCCCCAGAGATGGGAGGTAGGGTCTTGTGAAAGTTTAAATTAGGAGAAATTGTAGTTGAAGAGCTTAAAACCAGAGGGAAAAACGGGGGATTGGACATTACATCTGTGAGCATTCTGAGAAATCATTTAAATTCACTAAAATTATTCTAACAACAAAAATAGCAATGAGTAGCATTTTCTGCACACACAGCAATGCTATGTTTGTTCCCTTTTGAAAAGGAATCCTGTGACCCCCTCTCCCCACAAAACCCAGTATTGAGGTTGAGGCCTGAATCACTCTGGATACACACCCCTTGGAGAGGCTTGACCCCAACCAATTCAGAAAAAGAAAGCGCCAAAGAGCCAAATTCTTGGCTTTCGCCAGTTCCTAAACAGGCTTTTGAAATTCATGGCAGAGATAATAATCTTGAAAGCCAAGGCTTTTGATTTGCAAGATTCGCAAAAGAGGCTCTTTTTTAAAAAGTCTCTGAACTGGTTTTGAGTAGCAAGACTTTGGATTCAAAAGCAAATCCCCGAAGGAATCTTGGAATAAAGTTTCTGCCACAACAAACAATACATCTGCGGGGGAACTGATGAAAAGTCAGATTATCCTGTCCCTGAGGGTGAAAATGTCCAAAAGAAAAAAAAAAAAAAAAAAACAGGGAGGAGGAATTACAAATTCCAGGGGGCTAAAGAGGGGGTTAAACAAGGCCGGCCGTGAGCTGAGAAGATAATCATTGTTGAAAATGCCTTCATTATTCTATTCTCTTTATTTCTGTTTTTCTTTTCTTTTTTTTTTTAAAGATTTTATTTATTTATTTGAAAGAGATAGAGACAGCCAGCGAGAGAGGGAACAGAAGCAGGGGGAGTGGGAGAGGAAGAAGCAGGCTCATAGCGGAAGAGCCTGGCGTGGGGCTCGATCCCATAACGCCGGGATTACGCCCTGAGCCGAAGGCAGACGCTTAACCGCTGTGCCACCCAGGCGCCTCTTTCTTTTCTTTTTTCTTTTCTTTTCTTTTCTTTTCTTTTCTTTTCTTTTCTTTTCTTTTCTTTTCTTTTTTCTTTTCTTTTCTTTTTTTTAAAGTAAGCTCTACACCCAACGTGGGGCTCGAACTCATGACCCTGAGATCAAGCGTTGCATGCTCCACCCACTGAGCCAGCCAGGCGTTCTTATTCTCTCTACTTTTTTGAAGTTTTTCATATTAAAAATTCTGCTGTTGTTACTTTTAATGGGGAAGCTGGGAGACCAGCAAGAAGGTTATCGCAGTTGTGCAGGCAAGAAGTGGTGGTTGTGTGGGCCGGGGTAGCTGAGATGGGAAAGATGTGGGAGGCTGGAGAGAGGCAGATGGGTATCTGGTGGTAACCCTCTGGATTAAATGCCCATGCGTTTTCCCCTCCTTCTTCACCTCCGGAGTTTAGTGTACCTGGCATGACGCGGCACTCCGGGAAGCAGGGCGTAGGGTAGGTTGAGAGAAGAGCTATCCTAGATTAGGCACCGCAGGTGGTTCCTGAGAAGGGTCTCTGCCCCCTGGCGCCACCTACAGCCCGGGGATGTTATGTACATCCAGATGCCTCTGGGTTTCAGTCTAGGCGCCTTGGGAACCTCGAAGGATTTTCAGTAGGCAGTGGCCTGAACTGGTTTGTCAAAATCCCCTCTTCCCCAGCGACTGCACGGAGCAGTTCGGAATGCGGCAAGGATGTGCTCTGGTTCGTCTCCATATCCCTGCTCTTTGCCTCACCGGGGCTTTGCTGACAACCACAGTCCCCGGCTGATGTTTGTTATGTGAGTATAGAAGTGGGTGTGCAATGTCAGAGAATTTGGGGGCCTTTCTGGACAATCCAAAATATTGGTGCAGGGAGTCCAGTCAAGTGGGTGAGAGCACCCGTTCTGAGAGCTGGGCTCCTATACTGCCACCGTCACTTAGCTACCAGCTGTGTGAATTTGGGCAAGTAACTGAAGCCCCCGTGCCGTCTAAGGGGCGTGGTAATACTAGCACTCATAATAGTACATTCTTCATAGGTCCGTTTTGAGTAAACTCACAGAATGCCATGCTTTATATAGAGAAAGACCACAAGAAAGACTGGCTGTGATGTGGGGTCGAGAGTAAGATAAGGAAACCGCTAAAATGCTGTAAACCCTCGTTGCGCTGCTCGGAATGCCCAGAGAATTTTTTTTTCCGTGGTGGGAGTTTTATTGCCCCCTTGGCTCTAGTGCGGTGCATAGAGCTCTGCTCCCCGTAGGGGGCGCAGTAAATAGTGACTCAACAGGCGAACGAGGCAGGAGAGGAGTTTCTCACGGATCAGAATCCAGCTCTTAAAATAACCCCAAACCTGAAGAATCCCACACAAGCAAAAACTGTATCAGTGGGAAATTATTTGAGGGACGACTCCCGAATGAGACAGGGGATGAGGAAAAGCATCTCTTATTGAAAAGATTGTGTTTCAAGATTTTTCTTAAAGGAATCTCTACACCAAATTGGGGCTCGAACTCAGAACCCTGAGATCAAGAGTCACACGCTCCACCGACTAAACCAGCTAGGTGCCCCCAAAAAGATCGTGTTTTGAGACAAATGTTTGCTTGCTCAAAAAAAAGCAGAAAATGTTTGGGGGTGGCAAGCCACAACAAATACTGTCATTAAAGCAAAATTAGTATAGGTCTTAAATTCCCAAGGTTATGAAACAGCCTGGCTGAGGTCATTTGTGCCTAATTATTGTGCCTAATAATTACCTTGACTAATTAGAGCAAAGGTTTTGGAGTATGTTTCTATTCCCAGACACTGAGTCATCAGTGACCCAGAATAAATCATTTCATTCTGTTTGTGTCTTGGATCTTCCACATGGAAGCACCCTTGGCCAACCCCTCGGGGAAATTCCAAAGGCTTCATTAATTAATATTTGGAAAACAATGTAATTTGTATATGTCGGACCTATAGAAACATGACATTGGTATGTTTTGTATGTTGGGTTCATTTATTTAATTATTTAACTACTCTCCAGGTGCATTTAGTATTTATGAAACACCTTCTCCGAGCCAGACCCTGAGATAAGAAGTGGGAGTACAAAGTGAACAGGACAGATGGGCCCCTGTCCTCATGAAGCTTATAGTCTAGGGGTGGAGGCAGACGGTAAGTAAGTAAAGCAACAGACAGAATACTTACAAACTGTTAAGTGCTATGAGGAAAATTAACAGAACTCTGCCACAGGTACTAGCAGAAGAGGTGATCTTGGAGGGCTTCTTAGAGGAGGTGGTCCCCGAGCTGAGACCTGAAGGAAAGAGCCGACAGAGTCAGCGCCCTCTATGTATGGAAGGCATGACAGGAAGCGAAACAGGACAGATGGGCAAGAGTGGTAAGTGGTCATGACAAGCACAGACTTTCTGGGTTTGAATCCCACTCTGCCCCTGCCACTGACTAATGGTTGTGGGGGACAGGGGAGAGCCGGGAATGGGGAGTGACTGCTTGGCTGGCACGGGGTTTCCTTTTGGGGTTATGAAAATATCTTGGAAGAGGATGGAAGTGATGGTTGCACAACAGTGTGAACAGACTAAACATCACTGAATCGTTCACTTGAAAGTGATTAAGGTGAATTTTATGCTGTGTGAATTTCATCTTGATAAAAAAAATACCTTAAACACACACACACACACACACACACACACACACACACTGAGGAAGCAGCTTTCCTGCCCCTCTGCTGGGAATCCTCAGCCCAGCCCTGGAACCCCGTGTGGGAATGACCTTCTGTCCCCTCCAGTCCCACAGACAGTGCAGCCCTTACTCCCTAAACCATAAGGAGGGGAATTCAGATCTCATTGTAGAGGCCCTACTATGTGCCGGGCCCCATGCCAGGTAGTTTATAGGAACTGTCTCCGTCAACCTGTCTGACCCACTGTCCTACCTCACTGCTTGATTCTGCACTGTGCTTATCACCAGCTGACATTACAATGTATACACATTATTGGATCGTTGTTTTTTTTTCTCCCTGGAATGTAAGCTGTGTGGGGGCAGGAGTTTTGTCTGTTTTGTTTACTACCACATTTCTCATGCCTGGCACATAGTAGGTACTCAATAAATTATTGATTAGGTGGAGCAACCTAGCAAGATAGAGGTTAGCATATGCAGTTTATAGGTGGAGAAATGCGGGCTCAGTGATTTGCCAAGGTCCCATGGTTAGTAAGGAGCCAAGACAGAATTTGAACTCAGGCCATCTGGGGGCAGAGCCTACGCTGCAGGGAGCTTTCCTTCATCAGCTTCCTAGTCCCTGCTGGGATGAGTTAGAAGTCTGAAAATTAAAGGCATATAGGCCATGACTCATCTTTTAGGCAAAGAAGAGGGAAATCATGACCTGAGCTGAGTCATTGTTTCTGCTTCCCTCTGTGCTGACTCGTTCATACTCCAGTTCTTGGCCTCCCCGAGTTCTGCGCTGGGGCCAGGCCAGGGGCTCAACATAGTCCAAGGCTCCTTTCTCGTCTTGACTCTGCCTTCTTGGCTGGGACATTCTGACCCAGACGAAACCACAGATGTCAGTCCAGGCCAGCCCTGCCCGGAGGGCCGTGCAGATCTGGATGCAAGAATCTGAGGCCCTGGCAGGGTCTGAATGCTGGCAGGGTGAGACCTCAGAATGCCTCCTGCTTTTAGGTTTTCTCGGATGGATGGCGCCAGGAGTAACTTATTTAAAACACTTATTAAATCTAACTTTTAAAAAAAGACACGAGCCTTCACATCAGAAAGAGACGGGTTTGAAACACCGCTCAGCTGCTTCTGTGCTGTGTGCCCTTGGGCATGCTACTAGACCATTCTGTTCTTCGGGTGCCTCATCTGGAAAACGAGGAAATATTATCTGCTTCCGAGAGATGGCAAGAGGACAGAACAGGACATTTTGAGTGAAGGCTATTTGCACAGCCTAAAAAAGGAGGAAAACATGCCCTAAGGGCATAAAGACAGTGGCATGCTGAGGACTGAACTCTGTGGCAGAGATGGTGGTGGGGTGGGGTTGGAGCTAACAAGATTCTGGGTGTGGGCCCCAGGCTGGCCAGTGAATCAAAGCTCGAGGCTGGACCCGTAGCTTAACCTCTGGTGGCTTCCCTTTCTCCAACTGTATAAGAGTGGGGGTTGGACCATGCCAGATCCTGCCTGTTTCTCATGGAATGAGAATATTCCACGAAAGGAAGCCTATTAATGGACATCATGTAATAATATATATGTTAAAGATTTTATTTATTTATTTTCCAGAGAGAGAGCACAAGCAGGGGGAACTGCAGGCAGAGGGAGAAGCAGATTCCCTGCTCAGCAGGGAGCCAGATGTGGGACAAGATCTCAGGACCCTGGGATCATGACCTGAGCCGAAGGCAGATGCTTAACCGACTGGGCCACCCAGGTGCCCCACAGGAGTATATTTTTGTGAGAGATTCTAACACTTCAAATCTACATAGAGCAAAATAGGAAGTTCCTCTTCATCAGCTTCTACTATCAAGAGTTTGGAGCACATCCTTACAGCATCTTTGCTTTGCATTTATGTGGCTATGTGCACAGGGCTCCTAGCTAGTAGTAACTGGGTGCTTACTACCTGTCAGGCACTGCTCCAAGGAATTTACATAGATTCATTTGTTTAATCTCTACAACAATGGCATGAGGCAAATTCTATTATCTCTTATTTATTTATTTATTTATTTATTTATTTTAAAGATTTTATTTATTTATTTGAGAGAGAAAGAGAGAACACGAGCAGGGAGAGGGGCAGAAGGAGAGAGAGGGAGAAGCAGACTCCCCGCTGAGAGTCTTCTGTTAGAGGCTATCTTCCAAATAGATACTCCTACTGAGCCACCCAGGCACCACTCTATTAGAGGAGGAAACACAGGTCCAGAGAAGTCAAGTAACCTCCCCAAAGCCACACAGCTTCAGAAAGAAGGAGCTGGGATTCAAACCCAGATAGCCTGATGCCAGATTCTGTATACATAACCATTGCATTCTACTCTCTTAAGTATTTTCTCTTTTCCATAAAGGGGATCATATCTTGTATATCCTTGGCATGTTGCTGTTTGCATTTGATACATTTTAGAGAGCATCCCTGTCAGTTCATACGGGACCTCTTCCCTCACTTCAAGGGCAGCAGAAAAAAGAAGATAGAGGATATCTTCTATTAGAGGCTGTGAATATTTAATGTTTCTTTCTCAGCGCATCCCAATTCCATCCAGTTGTGGCCACTTATGTTCTGATGTCCAAAGCCTCTCCCCTTTCCTGGGATAACAGGCCCTCTGTCCCCAACCCTTTCACCAGTCTCCATGAGCTTAAACTCACAGCCTTTGACCTAAAGGGAGCCAACAGGTGCACTCCAGTTGCTGGGCCATGCTGATTGGTTTAGGGCAGGACACAGGACCCAAGAAGGGCCAGCCAGAGAAAACAAGTCTCTGATCCTTGACGTCTTTTCAAGCCACTGGACAGAGGAACTCTTGTCTTCCTCTGCATTGGGTTCAGTGATACGGAAAACCTGAAGTGGTCATGGAGCCCCAAGAGGAGCCAGGAAATGAAGACATCACAAAGAAGGCAAAGTTGAGGAATGCAGAGATTCTGAGAAATGCACAGATTCTGAGACTGGATGGCATTGTCTGAGCTGCTGGGTCCAGCCTCGTCCAAGGTCAAACTATGCTTCCACTTCCTGGTGGTGTACAAATGAGTGCCTTTCTTTGTTTTAATTATCATTTTTTTTCAAAGAGCTTAAGTTGAGATGGTTGGGTTTTCTTTTTTTTCTTTTTTTCTTTTTTTTCTGTTTCCCACCTTGTAATGCATCCTAATCCATCCTTATGCCAGAAGGAAGAAAACAGATTCACATTCAGCCAAACTTGGCCCTCCAGCCTGAAGGTGCACAGATGTGCTTCTAGGCATGCCCAGGAAAAGTTAAGGGCAATTTTTTTTTTTTTTTAATGTGAAACCAAATGGAAGGAATAAGCCCCACTGTTTTGGTGGGGAGGTAAGGTAGGCATAGAAAAGAGAATGCCTGCCTTGGCAGATGCTTGAAGACTTCATTTAAACACACACACACACACACACACACACACACACACACACCAAGAAAGAGGAGCTTTGTGATCGGAGCAAACAGCAGGGGCGGCAGGAATGAACAGCCATTCTCATCACTTTTTGTTTGACTCAGGTTTTCTGGCGTGGGGGTGGCGATCCGTGGGCTGGAGGCTCTCCTTTGTGGAAAGAACCACAGCTCTCACCAAGAGAGCCTCTTACACATTCTGCAAACAATTGTCTTTGAATTGTGGGTTTTCTTTTACAAATACAAATGCCTGCTCTTCAGATTAGACTGAGGTCCCTGGGCTGGGAGAGGGGGAGGTTGCTGACTGCTGATAACACGGTGGGTTCACCAGATAGCAAGGGCAGGGAAAGGGCAGAAGGAAAGCGGAAGGAGCCGGGGACTCCCAGTTTCAAACCCTGACTCCCCCACTTGCTAGCTGCTCCAGTCGTTACAACTACAACACAGAGGACCCCCAAGCTTAGTGCCACAGAGCAACTGTTTATTGTGCTTACAGATGCTGTGGGTCAGGAATTCGGACCAGCACGCAGCCATGGTGGCTTGTCTCTGATCTTCCTTATCCGTAGGGCTGCAGCTGGAAGACCTTGGGAGGCTCCCTCACTCCCATAGGTGGTGGTTGAGGCTGCTTGTAGGCTAGGCCTCAGTTTCTCTCCACATGGATCTCTCCGCGTGGTTGGTTTGGGCCTTCATATAGCATGGTGCCTGGGTCCCAGGGATGAACATCCTGAGAGACAGGCAGCTTGAAGTTGTATCATCATCTGTGACCTAGCGTTGCAAATTACATAGCATCACTTCCTCCATACTTTAATTTTATTTTATTTTTGAAATATCTATTTATATATTTGAGAGAGAGAGAGAGAGAGCATAAGCTGAAGGAGCAGAGGGAGAGGAAGAGAGAATCTTAAGCAGAATCTGTCCTGAGCATGAAGCCTGATGTGGGGCTCGATCCCAGGACCCTGAGCTCATAACCTGACCCAAAACTAAGAGTCAGACGCCCAACCAACTGTGCCACCCAGCACCCACCCACCCACCCACCCACCCACACACACACACACACACCAGATTTTATTAATTGAAGCAGTTACAAGGTCCTGCCCAAGGTCAGATGGAGAGGACATAGATTCTCCTTCTTGACGGGGAATCACAAGGTTCTGAAATGGGACCGGAAATGTTGCTGTGACCATTTTTGGAGATGATAATCAGCCCACACTAACTGTATGAGATAGCAGGCACGTTGCTTCACCTCTCTGGTCTCAGTTTTTCATCAGTAAAATGGGGGTAGTAATAGTATCTACCGTGTGGGGAATCGCATAAAATACTGTATTTATAGTACTTAGCATGTGCCTATGATGTACCAAGCGGTCAGTGAAAATTAGAATTTATTGTTCATAACAGCTATTATTGAACAATGAGGCATCTTGGTACGGCTGAAACAGTGAGTTGAACTGTGTCTCCTAAAAAGATATGTTCAAGTGTTGACCCCTGGCACCGGTGAATGTGACCTTGTTTGAAAATTGGGTCTTTTGCAAATGTAAATTAAGATGCGGTCAAATGGGATTAAGGTAGGCCCTAAGTCCAATCACTGGTAACCTTGTACAGAGAGACAACAGATACACACAGGAAGAATGCCACATGACAATGGAGGCAGACACCAGTGGGATGCAAGGAACTCCAAGGATCCCTAGCAGCCCCTAGAAGGAGCAGAGGGAGAGGGAGAGAGAATCTTAAGCAAAGCATGGAGCCTGAACTGAGGCTTGATCCCATGACCCTGAGATCAAGACCTGAACCCAAATCAAGAGTTAGACGCTTAACTGACGAAGCCGCCCAGGCCCCCCACCAATCCCACTTTAATGTGACAACCACCATTAACAGTTTGGTACATATTTCTTTTTTAAAATTTGATTTTTGGGGCACCTGGGTGGCTCTGTTGGTTAAACATCTGCCTTCTGCTCCAGTCATGATCCCAGCATCCTGGGATCAAGCCCTGCATCGGGCTCTCTGCTCAGCGGGGAGCCTGCTTCTCCCTCGCCCTCTGCCTGCTGCTCTGCCTGCTTGTACTCTCTCTGTGTATGTATCAAATAAATAAATAAAATCTTAAAAAAAAAGATTTGATTTTTAAGTAAGCTCTACACCCAACATGGGGCTCAAACTCACTACCCTGAGATCAAGAGTCACATGCTCTTCCAACTGAGCCAGCCAGACGCCCCTCCTTTTACATATTTCTATAAACCTGTTCAGTAATTTGTGACCAATGTGTATTCTACAAACACGAATGTGCATACAATGTGTTTTTCAACAGTGAGATCAGTCGGTAGGTGTTCTTTTCCTACACATTAACATATGTGGGAGATCAGGCCCAGGGCCACTGAGTTGCCCCACTCCAGAGGGCATCTTGGCAAAGAACGTGATGTGAATGGGTTGGAGAGGAAGCATCACAGGAACTACCCAGGCCATGAAGATTCAGCACTGTGGACAGGGGCAGGCTCACTCCTCCACTCCTGCTCCATAATAGTAGGTTTATTAGGGCAGACACAGGTGGCTAAGATGTACCATTGTCCTTGGGAGCTCACAGTTCTGTGGGAGAAACACCTATGTGGTTGAACAATGACTTAATAATAATATATGTGGATTACATTCTTGTTCAAGAAAAAAGAATTATACCAGTAATGATAATTATTATCATCTCTTGAGTGCACTGGGCTAAGCATTTCATTGCATCATCTCAGCGAATCCTCATAACACACACTATGGTGGAAATCATGATCTTATTTTGCAGATAAAGAAACTAAAGCTCTGAAAGGTGAATTAGCAGGAGGGAATGGTCATGCTCTTACAAGTACACACCATACTGCCTTCCAGGAAGAGCTCTAGACACGGTATTTGGGATGCAAATGCCTGCGACTGGGTATGACATTCAATCAACTGGCCTTGGGGGTTAAGCACATTCCTACAACAGATCTGTCTATTGTCTATTTATTTATTCATGTTGCAGTAAGGACTCTGCTGAAACCCCCTCATCTTTTACTTATTTCGGCACAGGGACAACGGACACGCGTCTCCTGTAACACCCTTGAGGACTGTGCCTACGTCTTATTTGGGCTTTTGTCTGTGGAGGCATCCAGAGCAGGATGCCCTTATTCGGGGTGTCCCCAGGCCTGCAGGTGTACGTCCCAGTATGACCTCTGCTGGCCTCCTCTCGCCCCCTGCTGTCTGCTTCCCATACTGCAGCCAGCATCATCTTTCTAACAAACAGCCCATCTGACCCTTCTCGGGCCACCCACCAGACTTGGGGTGCAGTTAGAGCTCCTTGCCCTTGCCCCAACCTGGCTTTCAGGCTGCCCTCATGCACTGACCCTGCCTACCACTCCTGTTCTGCTCCCCCAACGTGCCCTTGAGAGTGGCGATGCCAACCTGCTGAGGGCACCCACACCCCACCACCGGTCAGCCTCGTCCAGCCTCGTCCAGCTAGCCTGTCTCCGGAGGGGAAGGCCTTCTCCACAGGAAAGAGTCTGCTCTCTATGGCTCCTGGCAGGCTTCCTAGCTAATTTCACCAAGTGAGCACCTTTTGTCATCATCACCATCCCCATCAATAGCAGGAGGACATTACTCTGTGGATGCCTTCCCAGAGCTGCACATCATTCCCCAGGAGGTCCTGAAACAGCCTTGCTTCCTTCGCTGGGTCAGTGCCCTGGGTGACCTGGGAGGGCCTCAGGCCTCTGGTGACCACAGTCCCCCCAACCCCTCCGTGCTTCTTCCTTTCTTCTCTGCCTTATTAAAGGGTCTCCCAACCTGCCTCTGCAGATCAACAAAATCCGCAGAGACTTCAGGTCCCAAGGTGTACAGAAGCAAAGCCCTGTGAAGGAGATAGGCCTCTCCCCATCTAAGCGAGAAATCAAGAAGTGGGACAAAATCAGAACTGTAATTACTATCTTAGTCTGTTTGGGCTAAGTCTAAGACCAAGTCTACTGTATGTAAATCTGTATAGTACAGACTATAACAAAAATACCACAGATTGGGGCTGAAACAACACACGTTGATTTTTCACAGTTCTGGAGTCTGGGGAGTCCAAAATCAAGGTGCCAGCAGATCCCACATCTGGTGAGAGCTCTTCCGGGTTCACAGACAGCGTCTTCCTGCTGTGTCCTCACGTGGTGGTGAGAGGTCTCACCGTCTCCTTTAGAAGGACACTAATCCCATCACGGGGCTCCACCCTCACCTCCCAAAGACCCCGCCTCCTAAAACCATCACATTATGGGGCAAGATTTCAACATTTGAGGAGGACATGAACATTGTCTTTTTTCTCATACCGAGTTTTGAAATCCTGTGTTTTTTGTTTTTTTCGTTTTTTGTTTTTTTTACATCAGCACATCTCAGTGTGGGGACTCCTCACACTGCAAGGGCTCAGTGTGGCTGGTGGCTCTCATATGGGAAAGCACAGCTCTAGAACACTGGTTCTCAGTCAGAAGTGACCACCTCTCCCAGGGGAACGTTTGGGGAATTTGGGGGGCCCTTTTTGTTTCCACAATTATTGGGGAGCTACTAGCATTGGGTGGGCAACAGCTGGGATTGCTGAGTGTCCTATAATTCATCAGACAGTGCTACAAAATGAAGAACTGTCCTGGGTCCCCTATGTGACTTCTGAGTATCCCACTGAACATTCATTAAAATAAATAAATAAACCCCATAAGCTTTGAAACTACCTCTGTTTTATGTACAATCGCAAAGTACCTTTTCCACTATTTCATTATACATGGACTATTCCAGAAAGTTAACTACCAATAAATTCTGGAAAGATCATGTTTTGGGGTTGTTTTTTTTTGGAATTTTACCAAGAGTCATCCACCATTTTGGAAATTCACATCCCCAAACATTATGTATATATGCATTTTCCAAATGTGCTGGTTGAGTGGTTACAAGACATACCCCTGTTACTTGGAGTGTCTGACTGCTTCTTTAAGTCTTCCAGAGCAGCTGTGCTTAAGCATAAACGTATAGGGGGGCGCCTGGGTGGCACAGCGGTTAAGCGTCTGCCTTCGGCTCAGGGCGTGATCCTGGCGTTATGGGATCAAGCCCCACATCAGGCTCCTCCACTGTGAGCCTGCTTCTTCCTCTCCCACTCCCCCTGCTTGTGTTCCCTCTCTCCCTGGCTGTCTCTATCTCTGTCGAATAAATAAATAAAATCTTTAAAAAAAAAAAAAAGCATAAACTTATAGGGGCACTTGGCTGGCCCAGTCAGAAGAGCATGTGACTCTCAGGGCACATGGTGGCTCAGTCGTTAAGCAGCTGCCTTTAGCTCCAGTCATGATCCCAGAGTCCTGGAATCAAGCCCCACATCAGGCTCCCTGCTCAGCGGGAAGCTTGCTTCTCCCTCTACCACTCCCCCTGCTTGTGTTACCTCTCTTGCTGTCTCTGTCAAATAAATAAATAAATAAATAAAATCTTTAAAAAAAGAAGAAGAAGAGGAGGAGGATCATGTGACTCTCGATCTCAGTGTCATGAGTTTGAGCCCCGTGCTGGGTGTACGGATTACTAAAAAAGATAAATAAACTTGAAGCATTTACTTATAAAAATGCATGCTCTTTTTCTTAGCAATCGCTTTCTTTTATTTTTTATTTTTCAAATGTCTTTCTTTTAATGTTTCCTTTTTAGAATATAGTTGGGGCATTATCATGAGTTTTGTAAGTTGGGGCGCCTGGGTGGCTCAGTCGTTAAGCGTCTGCCTTCGGCTCAGGGCGTGATCCCGGAGTCCTGGGATCGAGCCCCACGTCAGGCTCCTCCGCGGGGAGCCTGCTTCTTCCTCTCCCACTCCCCCTGCCTGTGTTCCCTCTCTCGCTGGCTGTCTCTCTCTCTGTCAAATAAATAAATAAAATCTTAAAAAAAAAACAAACTCCTTTAAAAAAAAAATGAGTTTTGTAAATGATGTGTAGAGAGAGGCTATCTTATTCACGAATTTGCTTTCAGCATAGCTAAAGTGAGGTTATAAAATATTTGCGCTAAAAGGGAGCTGTGGATCTGATGGGCCATGCGCATGACCCAGGCTCTGACCCAGCCCAGCTCTTGGGTTGACCTTGAGGAGCACAACTGTTACTTGTCTTTCACATCTGGGTTTCTAGGCTGTTTACTGATGACACACTTTGATTGTGTGTTCCAAACCCTAAATGATCTGGGAACAGTAGTCAGACCAGGAAGGACCTCGAATGCCACCCCCATGGCTTTGACCTTAAGCCTGAAGGCAGCAGGAAGCCACTGAAAGTTTGCTATTTTTTTCTTCATTTTGTTTGTTTATTTCAAAAAAAAAAAAAATCCCACACCCAAAGTAGCTCTTCAGTTTTTCTCCACCTTTTTTTCAAAGATTTTATTTATTTACTTGACAGGGAGAGAGAGCACAAGCAGGGGGAACAGCAGGCAGAGGGAAAGGGAGATGCAGACTCCCCACCGGGCAGGGAGCCCGACGCAGGGTTAGATCCCAGGACCCTGGGATCATGACTGGAGCCAAAGGCAAATGCTTAACTGACCGAGCCACCCCGGTGCCCACCCCATTTTTAAAAATTAATTAATTTACTCTTTTTGGTAATCTCTACCCCCAATGTGGGGCTCAAACTCATGCCCCCGAGATCAAGAGTCACATGCTCCACTGACTGAGCCAGCCAGGTGCCCCTTGCCCATTTTTAATAAAGTCTTTATTTTGAAATAATTTTAGACTTACAAAAGGTTCCAAAAAAAATAGTACAGAGATTTCTCATATACCTTCCACCCAGCTTCCCCTAATGATAACATCTCACGTAAATAAATGTAGTCTGTTATCAAAACCAGGAAATTAGCACCAGTATAATGCTGTTCACCAAACTGCCCTCATCCAGTTTCACCAGTTTTTACATGCATTCTGTGTGTGTGCTCCATTCTATGGGATTCTACCACGTGTACAGATCCGTGTAATCACCACCACAATCAGGTCTGCTTCTCCACTACAAAATGTGTCTCTCTTTTTTTAAAAGCCCCACCTAATGTGGGGCTTGAACTCACACCCCCTGAGATCAAGAGTCACATGTTCCACTGACTGAGCCAGCCAGGCGCCCCAAAATGTGTCTCTTTTTTACAGCTGTGTGCTTTACCGATGTAAAGGTAATTGTGCGTTATTGGGGAGGTCATAAATATGATCAAAAATAGTCACAGTAGATCACTACATTGATTATACAAAGAAAGGGAAAAAATGATGGGACACTTCCCTTTTTATTTTCTTTTGACCATGAAGTTGGTCAGATCTATTTTTTAAAGGATTAGGAGATTTGTTTTCACATTTTATTTATTTATTTTTAAGATTTTATTTATTTTGAGAGAGAGAGAGCACAAGCAGACAGAGTGGCAGGCAGAGGGAGAAGGAGATGCAGGCTCCCCGCTGAGCAGGGAGCCCGACTTTGGGCCTGATTCCAGGACCCTGAGATCGTGACCTGAGACCAAGGCAGACGCTTAACTGACTCAGCCACCCAGAAGCCCCTGTTTTCACATTTTATGAAACTAAAGCTCCATTCACCGCTCAGTAATAATAACCTTGTTGCATCAAAGTTCCTTATCTTTATCAGAGGACTTCAAACTGGGAACCAAATCATGTGGGATGTCATGACACATTCCCTTGCCATAGCCTTTTTAAAAGGAATCATAAGAATAATTAGTGAAATAATTTTGATAATGATTCAGTAAAGTGAATTTCAGTCGTGACTGTACATTAGAAACATAACACTGAAAACATTTTTTAAATCTTTTTAAAGATTTATTTGTTTATTCTAGAGGGGAGGGGCAGAGGGAGAGGTAGCGAAAGAGTCCTCAAGCAAACTCCTTGCTGAGCTTGAAGCCCAACGTTGGGCTTGATCCCATGACCCTGAGATCATGACCTGAGCAGAAATCAAGAGGCGGCTGCTTAACCAACTAAGCCACCCAGGAAACCCTGTGTTTGTTTTTTTGTTTTTAAGATTTATTTATTTATTTGAGAGAGAGAGAGAGTGAGCACTGAGCAGAGGGGAGGAACAGAGGGAAAGGGAGAAGCAGACTCCCTGTTGAGCAGGGAGCCCGATGTGGGGCTCGATCTCAGGACCCTGAGATCATGACCTGAGCAGAAGGCAGACACTTAAGTGACTGAGCCACCAGGCATCCCCCAATTTTTTTTAAGTAATCTCTGCATCCAAGGTAGGGCTCAAACCCCGAGATCAAGAGTTGCATACTCTACTGACTGAGTCAGCCAGGCGCCCCCCCCCCCAAAGATGTTTATCTCACAGATTCACAGAGACACTGTAACACAGAGGAACTGCCAATTACAGAGGTAGGACAACTGGATAACCACATGCAAAAGAATGAGGTTGCATCCCTACTTCACACAGGATACACACGACTGATTCAAAGGCTCAGTGACCAGGATTACTGTTCCTCCTTCTACACAGCAGTATTTCTCAGCACCCACTTCTCGATCAAAAACAGAAAAGTTAGATGACAAGGCTCTTTGGCATTTGAGAAGTAACCCTAAGAACTGTATTATGCAAAGTGAGATTACTCAAGGCTCCTTGGCATTTAGTTCCGTGAACTCGCCTTTTTGAACTTCAGATTCTCGCTCATACCTGTCAGAAGATGACAAGATGAGGAGGGAGGGGCTGGGTGTGGGGGGGAGAACGGAGAGCATGGAGGAGTTTCCAGGACTCAGATTTGCACTGCAGCGACAAATCTAATGTTGGGGCAAGAAAGTGAGCCCTAGGAGGCTCTGAGGAACAGGAGATAGGCAGACTGCTGTTATCTTCAAGCACCAAACAGAGCCTGCATTTTTGGCAAGCACTGAATTGCATGAGATCAGAGAAGGCATTTCTCAGCAATGTGTGTTACAGTGTAACTACTGGATTCTATGCATTTCTTCCCTCTCCAGTAAGAGGCAGTTACATTAATGCTCCTAAGAATCACTGCACTGAAAGGTATTTTTTTTAAGATGCGAGGAAAGAGCAAATAAGAAGGATGAGATTAATCATTTATCTGATCACCTAGTTCGCGTGCTGTGCACTTTATATACCCTGAGTTTTCTCCCAGGGTCCTCCCCTTCCTCTTTCCTGAACTCACAACTGAAGTCAGCCTGGGCCTCACTGCCTCAGGGGTTGGGACGTACCAGGGGACAACAGAAGGAATCTTTGGGGCTTTCATTTTCCAAAGTCGAAAACACGTACGTGGAATGAGTATCCAAGATGCACCGTGCTGCAAAGAAGATGCAGAACGGCTTGGTTAGTTTGCTAGAGTTTCTGTGTGTGTAAAAAAGAGACCTGTGTAATCCAAGTGCCCAGACAGCTCCTTGGAGAAATGGCTGATTTTAGATCTGGAGCAGGACGCGTATAAGGTGAGCATGGCGGCTATCAAAGACGGTTGGAGTCCTATCAAATCATCTTAGGTGCCAAGTTCAAGAGTCTCCCAAAGGCCAAAGAGGGGATGATTTGAGTAGTGATAAGGATAACTCAAACAGGCTGAAACATAGCAAATATATTTAAATCTATAAACTCGGGGTGCCTGGGAGTCTCAGTCAGTGAAGCATCTGACTTTTGATTTCCGCTCTGGTCATGATCTCAGGGTCCTGGGATCGAGCCCCGTGATCAGTGGGGAGTCTGCTTCTCCCTCCCCCTCTGCCCCTGCCCCTGCTTGTGCGCACTCTCTCTCTCAAATAATCTTTTAAAAAATAATAAATCTATCAACTCGTAATCATACTTAAAAAAATAAAAGCCTCAGCTTGGCAGATGCTAATAACCCAACTCTTTATTTTGAAAACTGTTAAATAAAAGGAAAGAAACGAGCATTTGTTCTGCTTTCTGAGAATGGTACCTGAGGATAACCAAAGAGTTGATTAAGGGAAGATTCCACCTAATACAGGAAGAGGAACAGATGCAGTCAGAATGTCACTGTTTTGCAACTTCTAATGAATTAGTAATAGATGGAGGCAATGAGCACAAATGGCGCCCAGTATGACAGACAAGCCGTATACTCCACCCTGAGGAAGCAGTCTCGCTCTAAACTGGAATCTGATTCTGACGAAGCCATTAGATCTTTAGACTGTGAGAGAGCCTGGCGTGGATTACATCGCCAGCAGCCTTGTCACGCAGGTCAGATTTTAAGGGGCAGCCTAACGGCAGCACAGGGAAGTGTGTTAAGTGACATAACCGGGCGTGCAACCAGCAAACTCCTACAAGGGAAAAAGGCAGAGATGGAAGGAACCAATATCAAAAGGGACTTAGCCACATGGAGCAATTGTAATGTAGGCACTTTATTTGTATCTCGATCCAAACCAACCGTAAAACCACCTGGGACAGTTGAACACTGATGTTTTATTGCATTGAGGAATTACTGTTAAAATTAGAGATATAATGATGTTATTGTGACTGTGATCTCTCAAAAGAGTCCTTATATATTTGAGGTCCATTCTGAAATATTTACGAATGAAATATTGAAGTGTCTAGGACTTGCTTCAAATTAATCTAGTGGGTGGGGGTGCACATGACACAAAACTGGCTGTCAGTGGACAGTGGTTGAAACTGGGCAATGGGCACAGGGTGGGGTCATTATGCTGTTTTCTGGACTTTAGTATGTGTTTGGAATTTCCCTCGAAAAATTTAAATAACAGTGTGTACACGGGAAAGGCGGGATCTATAGAACTAGTTGCTAGGATTTGCATGGATTGTCTCTGGAAGGACAAAAGGAGTTAGTAACAACGTTGGCATCTGGGGTCAGGAACTAGAGGGAAATGCACAGGTGAAGGAGGAAGACTTTTCATTGTATCCTTTTACGTCTGTTAAGCATATAAATGGCTTACCTAAAAAAGTAAAATGGATTTACTGGTCAAGCAAGATGGTCTAAGGCGGAAACAGAAAGAAGGATGGTGCCTCAATCCAGAGCAGAAGCCGACTTCCTTTGGCTGAGGGTGGAAGGAAGAGAAGTGGTGGGAGCAGAACTCTGTGGGTGTCAGAATCAAGGGCTTCGTCTTGGGCAGAGTTAGGGGGTGGGATGCAACATGCTGGGGAGGGATGGGTTGGGTGGTGCACCGCACCAAAAGGGACTGTAGAATCTTCCATTCCCATCTCACAGCTGAGGAAGCCAAAGCTCGGAGAAGTGAAAGGACTTGCAAGTGGCAGAGTGATGATTGAACCCGGGCTTCCTGGAGCCCTGAGCAGGTTGTAGAAGCAGCGGGGAGGCTGGAGCCTTAGACGCCACATACACCTAGATGGTGGGTGTCTCCATGGCAACCGGTGAGGCTCAATGACAGAGGGCCACTTCGGCACTGGGCAAGACCCCAGGACCTCAACACAACCATGGAGAGAGAGGAGTGGGAGTCCCAGAAGGACTGGGGTTTGGGTGAACCTGAATTCTAGGACACTAAGAAAGTGATTGTTTTTGCACACCTGCATTTGTGGCCTGTATATTGTAGTAATGGGCCCTGGAATCAGACTAGCCTAGGAGGCCATCTCTCTGGGGCTCTACTTCCTAATCTGTAAAATGGGATTAATGCGGATCTGCCTCCTAAGATCTGAAAAACCTTCAAAGATGTAGTGTATCTAAAATACTTAACACACTAGATGAAGGGATAGGTATGAAGGGGGACCTATTTTAGATAGGAAGATGTTAGAGAAGACTTCTTTGAGGAAGTGATATTTCGTAGCCTTTTTTTTTTTTTTTTTTAAGATTTTATTTGTCAGAGAGAGAGAGAGCACAAGCAGGGGAACAGCAGGCAGAGAAAGAATCAGGCTCCCTGCTGAGCAAGGAGTGCAGTGAAGGACTCGATCCCAGGACCCTGGGATCATGACCTGAGCCAAAGGCAGACGCTTAACTGACTGAGCCACCCAGGCATTCCAAGGAAGTGGTATCTTTATTGAGGTGTGAAGAGTAAGTAGATATTAGCCAGGGAATGAATGGTGTGTTAGTTAGGATATTGATTTGGATGTTGTAACAAAAGTCAAACTAATGGGGGATAAAAGAAGATAGAAGTTTCTCTCTCTCATTCTCTCTCTCTCTCTCTCTCTCTTATTTAACTTACCTCAGTCCAGGACTGATAGGCAGCTCCTTGGTGTCAGGGATTCAAATTATCACCTCATAGTCCAAAATGGCTGATTTAGCACCTGCCATAACACTAACATTCCAGCCAGCAGGAAGGAAAATAGAGAGCATGCTTCTTTCCTTTAAGGCCATGATCTAGAAGTTGGACATCACATGGCTCCCATTCCTTAAGCCACAGTTCAATCAAGTGAGAAATACAGTCTTCCTCTGAGTGTCTGTGTACTCAGTTATCACTCGGGCATCTAGTACAAAGGGAATAAGAGAAGAATGAATATGAGGGGGTAGTTAGTGGTCTCTGCCACAAGCAAGAGGACAAAAGTCCCAGGCAGAGGGAACTTCATGTGCTCCCAAGGGCTTACAGAGCAAGTGAGACATGAACTGGATATTGAAGATGGATTAAAGGTAAGCCACTCAGAGAAGACAGTCCAGGTAGAATCATAAAGACCCGAGAAGTGCCAGTCTCTGGGGACATGAAGTCCCATGTGGCTGGAGAATTCAGAGCAAGAAAAGTCTCTGGAGAAGATGCAGCTGCCCCCCCTGCCCCCACCCCAACCATGTTATAGGTAATTACAGATCAGGGAGGTCATGAAGTCTGGCCAGTGTCACAGTCTGGCCCCCGTGACGTTCAGGAGAAGTCAGAACCCAAACCCAGGTTTATAGGATGCTTGGGATTTAAAGCCTCCCTGTGTTTGTGTTTTCTTCTCTGCGTTAAATCATATACCCCCAGGCTCCCTGGACATGGAATGCAGGCATCAGGGTTTTTTTAAGATCCCCAGGTAAGTCCAAGGTGCAGTCAGGATTGAGAACTGGGTGGACGGTCCTCCTATATCCCAGAGCATGTTCTGGTGATGCCAAAGTCCTTACTTGCACTGTCCGGATGCTTAGGATTTCATCATACTTGCTTAACGTGGTGTGCCAAGCACAGCAGCTCCCGCCCGTTCTTCAGCAGGAGAAGCCTGGCTGATGTATTCCCACGTCTCTGCATCCCTTATGCAGGAAAAGGAGCTGAGACTATCTTCCTTCCTCTCTGTGTGTGTCTTTTTTCCAGTAGGACTCCCACCCGGTGAGAAACCGGGAGTCAGGCTTGGCTGTGCAGGCAGGCACGCAGCTAACTGCTGGGGCTGCCTCTTCCCTGGAGCCAGCTCTGAATCCTGACTCCCAAAATGGTCCAGCCCCCACTGCCACACCTACCCCCGCCCCCACGCAGAGGCTGCACAGATGGAGCGCCACCCAACTCACATCTTCCGCCTGCCCCTGCCCCGGTGGCCCCCAGCCTGCCCACTGCAGGGAGGGAGGGGAGAGGGACCATAGGGGAGGCTGGAAGGGAGAACCTGTGAACCAACACTCTGGCTCCTATGCTCTCCTGCAAGAATTCTCCTAGGGAGCACAAGCAGGTGGCCCCAAGGACTCTCCTGTTCGGAACCACCCCTTCCCTTGACATCTGGAAGAAGATGTCCCCCATCCCAGGAAATATGGGACTCCCAGCTCCAATGTAAGGTGTAACAGGCTGCAGCCTCCTTCAGGAGCTGGTGGCTCCCGCGCCTGCTGCCCTTCTCACTTACCCAGGGTCCCTGTCTCTCTGCTTCGTTCCCACATCACACCATAAACCCACGATGATTGTCTTGATCAGAATTCTCCCCCAGCTTTGACAGTGACCCAAGGTAAGGGTAGCCCAGGGCAGGAAACTTCATATTCAGCCTTAGGACCCTTAAAATGTGGGTGGTCACTCACTTCTGAGTTAGCTACGAATCTTTTGGCTACAACTGAGTTACAAGTGAAACCCATCTGAAACAGGCTTAAGCAAAAAAGGGAAGTGATTGATTCACATAATTGGAAAGTCCAAATGGAGATTTCAGGTCTGGCTGGATCCAGCACCCATGAGAGGCTTGGCACCTTCTCCCCCCCCCCCGTCTTTTCTCTTGCCTCCTTCTGTGTCTCTTATTTCTTCTAGCCTCTCCTCTCCCGCCCCCTTCTCTTCCCCTTCTCTCTCTCCCTTTCCCCCTCAGCCCCCTCCTCAACTCATTAGACGTGAACAGCATACACATACCATAGTCGTGGCAACCAAAAACACACCCCAAGCGTTGCCAGAATGAATTTGTGTGCGAATCCTCCCTCTTTCTTCCCCACCCCTGTTTGAGAACCACTAGCCTCAAGGAAGAAACTTGACCTGTGAGTAACTATGGGCTGGAATGGTGGG
Source organism: Ursus arctos (assembly GCF_023065955.2). Lineage (NCBI taxonomy): Eukaryota > Metazoa > Chordata > Mammalia > Carnivora > Ursidae > Ursus > Ursus arctos. Next base: position 72,825,876 of record NW_026622874.1, on the reverse strand, counting down.
AGAAGAAGTGTTTGGATCCTAAATCTGGATTTCTCTGGAGATAAGATTCCTGGTACTGATCTGGGGAAAGCCTGCATGCAGGAAATCACTTCTTATCAGTCCCTGAAGCTTTCCCGGTCTTTGCTGCTGTTTGTTTATATTTTAATGCTCTAAGAATAAAAGAGATGTCGATTTCAAAGTTTAAAGCAAGGCACAGAAATGATACGACCCTTTTTAAGGTCAAGTAAGCCAGTCCTGGGAGCAGGGTTTGATTGTCATCTCTGCATCAAATTAGTGGCTTTTAAAGATGCATTAAATTGTGCCTTTGATCTGATCATTGCCTTTTGCAGTGGTTATGCCTTCCTGTTGGAACCAAAAGCCACCATTACTTCCTCCAGCTTAAAGAAAAGCGAGATTTCTGAGGAGCTCAAGTTTAGGAAATGACAACTCACCCAGACTTGGGTTTAACGTGACTATGTTGTTCTTGATTTTGGGTTGAGGACAATATCTGGCTCCCCTTCTGAACTTAATTCCTTTTTTTTTTTTAATATTTTATTTATTTATTTGACAGAGATAGAGACAGCCAGCGAGAGAGGGAACACAAGCAGGGGGAGTGGGAGAGGAAGAAGCAGACTCATAATGGAGGAGCCTGATGTGGGGCTCGATCCCAGAACGCCGGGATCACGCCCTGAGCCGAAGGCAGACGCTTAACCGCTGTGCCACCCAGGCGCCCCTGAACTTAATTCCTTTTATCTGACAGAAAAAAAAAAAAAAAAGCCTACGCTCTCTGAATTTCCCTCTTCACCACGGATTCCTGGAAACAACTAAACTGTACGTACAGAGACTATCAAGTTCATTGATTTGTCTCGTCCTAGCTCCCAGTACAATTATCCTGCCTTCCTTTTAAGTGGTTAGAGGTGACTCTTTTTTCTTTATTTTGACATCGTTGCCCACTCTGTGTCATAGTATTTCAGGAAGGAGTGTCTGTAGATCCCTTTGGGGGAAATGAGTAAGTAAATAGGTGAATTATCAGATTCTTAACCTGAATCCTATGAAATTGACTTTTCGTGGGTCAAAAATAACTGAATATAGGCAATTTCATATGCCACAACTTAGTGTTGATGGGGCCCTGAAAAAGCCACAGGAAAAAAAAAAACAACTCTCCCAGTTTCTGGACACAGGTGGGCGGCAGTGTTGCTAGGTAAGAAATGGTCCCCAGACCCCAGCAACCCCTGGGGGTGGTAGAATTTAAAGGTTTTGCAGTAGGTTTGAGATATGCGGTCTTGCATGGTGAATGAGCCACTTTCATCTAAAGCAAGTGCTATTCTTACTCAGGAGTTCTCACCCTTCTGCATCGCCCAGAGAGTTTGTTAAAAATGCAGATGCCTAGGGGGGTACCTGGGGGGCTGAGTCAGTTAAGCATCTGCCTTTCATGATCCCAGGGTCCTCGGATGGAGTCCCACATTGGGCTCCCTGCTCTCCGAGGGGAGTCTGCTTCTCCCTCTCCCTCTGCCTGCCGCTTCCCCTGCTTGTGCTCTCTCTCCTTTCTCTCTCTCCGACAAATAAATAAATAAAATCTTAAAAAAAAAAATCCTCAGCACAGCCCTATGAAGTAGACACTATTGCTATTCTGTACTCTATACATGGGAAACATGCCCAGGGAGGTTAAGTGACCTGCCTGAGGCCACGCCCAAAGTTTGAACGCAAGCAATTTGGATGCAAAGCCAACTTTCTTTCTTTTTTTTTTTTTTTTTTTAAACCCCAGCACTGCTCATCCAACACGGTTTTTTTTTTTTTTTTAAAGATTTTATTTATTTATTTGACAGACATAGAGACAGCCAGTGAGAGAGGGAACACAAGCAGGGGGAGTGGGAGAGGAAGAAGCAGGCTCATAGCGGAGGAGCCTGATGTGGGGCTCGATCCCATAACGCCGGGATCACGCCCTGAGCCGAAGGCAGAAGCTTAACCGCTGTGCCACCCAGGCGCACCCAAAGCCAACTTTCTTAACCACCATCTCCCAGATGGCCCTCACCGCCCCCCCCCCCACCTTGCCCATTCATTCCAGATTTCCTGAATGGGCCTGTTCTCTTTTCCTGGCCTTGTGGAATGAATGGCACAAGGTCCCTGCCCTGGAGATCTGACAGTTTCATGCCACACACAGGTGAGTAAATGGACAGTGGATTTAATCCTGAATTCAACCTTTCAAATACCATGCATTCACTGGAAATAATGTTTTCGTCACATACTTAATGATATGGGGCAATGTTTATAACAGGAAACTGAATTTTCATTACAAAAACAGTACCTGTTCAATATAACATATTCAAACAATGAAGAAATAAAAGGTTTTCCTCCCGTTTTCCTATTCCACCTTGCCAGACGTATGGACACTATTGACATTGTGGTGTATATCCTTCCGGACATTTCTCAATGCAGATACAAATATAAAGTAGGTTATGGGGCACCTGGGTGGCTCAGTCACTAGGCCTCTGCCTTCTGCTCAGGTCATGATCCCAGCGTCCAGGGAGGTGGCATCCCATATCAGGCTCCTTGCTCAGTGGGGAGCCCGCTTCTCCCTCTGCCTGCTACTAATTCCCACCACTATTAGGGAAAAAGTCCTCTCTCTCTAAAAACAAGGCAGATGAATTTTTCATGTGAAACAGATCACATCAAGAACACCTTTGAGGACAACCCTCTCAGGTCCCCTCCCTATTTGGGAGCTTTGTACTATTGCTCAATAAACTTTGCTTTGCTTCCCACCACCAACAAAAAACAAAAACCACATTTGACTTTTTCCCTTCTAGATTTCCAAGCCAGTTGACACACGTATTCCAGATGCTTTGGTTAAGCAGAGATGTTTTCCTGGAGGCTCCCACACTTGGTGTCATCTCTCTCTCTCTCCAACACACCTACTTGAAGGTGGGCTAATGTCTGCTTAACCTCCGGGAGGCTTGGGACCGTCCATTTCCACAGCCTTAGTACCTGTGTGAGTGCCACGCCACCGGGGAGACGCGCAGCTCCCAGTAGCAAACCCTTGAGCCGTGTTTCACTTTCTCCCTCACTGCAGGCGGCTACCAGGGGTTGCCTGGAGACAGGGGGTGGGGAAGAGTGGGAGGGAGGGTCACAGAGGACACGAGGACATGAGGGGGTGACGGAGATGCTCACCCTCTTGATCATGGCGGTAGTGTTGCAGGTGTATATATATGTCGAGCTCACCAACAGGTACCCTTAAAGTGTGTGCCATTTATTACACGCAGATTATCCTTCAAACGGAGGAACTACCACATTTGAACGCACATCGAGCACCGTGCTCACTGCCTTATATAACTCATCTCGATGAACTCAGTTCCACCTCACAGACAAGGAAACCAAGGCTCAGGAAGCGAAGGCCACGTGGCTGAGAGCAAGTCCGTCTTACTTCAACCCCCTTCCCTTCCTATGCTTGGTGGAGAACAGCGTCCCCTGCCCTACACGACTGGCCTTTGAACGACACGGGTTGGAACTACGCAAGTCCACCTATGTGTGGATTTTCTTTCAATAAATATAGCTCAGTCCTGGAAACGTGTTTTCCTTATGATTTTCTTCATAGCATTCTCTTTTCCCCTAGCTTACTTCGTTGTGAAACTACAATATACAGTGTAAATAACATACAAAATATGTGTTAACTGACTGTGTTATCGGAAGGCTTCCAGGCCACAGGAGGTTACTGGTAGTTAAGTTTTGGGGGAGTCAAAAGTTATACGCTGATTTTTTACTGTGGGGGGGTGTCAGCGCCCCTAACCCCTACGTTCCTGAAGGGCTAAATGTAAACATGGCTCATCTCCGCTATCGATCGCCCCAAGCTAAGTACTTCACACACATCAGCTCATTTTATCATCACAGGACTACGACATGGACAGTTTGTGTCTGACCCAAGGCAGACAAGTAGACCTGGGATTTGAACCCAATGAATCTGAGGCCAGAACCACAAGCCCTAAGCGTGAGACGGCCTTACTGATTTCTCCTGAGAGCCCTTCTTGAATACAATGCTTGTCCACAAATCTTTGTCACAGTGTCTGATTCTGAGCAAAGTGGCCTAGACAGCATGAGGCCAGGAGGCTTTCCCCTGAGCACAGTTATCGCAACCAACAAGAGGAGGGGGGACACCTTCTGGGGGCAGAGTCACTGCCATAAATCAGAAACACAGCATCTTCAGACCAAAGGATGCTCTGTGAGAAGCAGAGTCCTGGGATGGGGATGGCGATGAGAGGGGGGCGGAGGGGGGCGGAGGGAGGGAGGGCTTGTTGCAAAGCTCACTCTGGAATCCTGAGCAGAGGGTCTTTCCCTAGTTCCTCCAGCATCGTAGACTACCTCAAGGGGCCAGCTCCGCCGCTGATCAATTTGGCAATTTCAAATTGTCCCCCAACCCCACTGTGGTTCAGCCAGGGGGCTGGGAGGGGGAAGTTTGATTACAAAGGAGGAGACTCATCTATCATTCACACCACAGCATTCCCTGGGCTCCTGCTCTGGGCCAGGTATTGTGCTCCACCCTGGAGCAGTCCAACAATGAACAGATGTAGCCGCCTGGTCTCGGGGAGCCCGGGAGACAGCCCCAGGAATGAGCCATGTCAACCACACAGTGATTTGATGGAGGAAAGCACAGGGTGCTATGCACGTGAGATGAGGGGCATCTGACTCTCTGCTCCTACAAGTTCAGTCCATGGACCAGCAGCACCGGCATCCCCCCAGGGAACCTGTTAGCAATGCAGAATCCCGGGCCGCACCCCAGACTCATTGACTCAGAATCTGCATTTTCTCAAAGTCCCACAGTGATCTGAAGGCACATTAAATTTGAAGAGCATTAATCTAATGGAATCAGGGCCAAGGCAGGCTGAGGCACGGTGTGTGTGTGTGTGGGAGGAGGGGGGTGGGAGTGGGGGGCGGTGAGAGGGTGTCAGAGAACGTTGCCTAGAAATGACACCTGAGCTGAGCGAATGCATAGGAGTCAGTCAGGGGTGGCAGACCGTGGCTGGGTGCTCTGCAAAACTGCTTCTTCCTGTGGGTCTGGACCACATTCCTAGCTTCCCTTGAGGGTGGCCACGGGGCTGGGTTCAGGTAGAATGTAAAGAGAAGCTTTGGGCACCATTTGCAAGCCTGGCCCAAGAAAACCTCCAACGTTTGATCCTCTCCTTGCTCTTCCCCTGTTGGCCATCCAAACAGAGAGGACGCCAATGAGGTCAGAGCCACAGGAGGGACAGAGGGACGGAGCCTGGGTCCCTGATAGATGGTGTGGTGCAATAGCCAGGGACTCCCCACTGGACAAGGAAATACAGAAAAGCCAGAAATACAGTTCTACTGTGTTAAGCCCCCGAGACGTGGGGGTTGATTTACACGGTTGTCCTCTCCCCACTAATATAACAGGCAAGGAAGGAGGGTGCCTTTTTGTTTATCTGTTTGTGGTTTTGGAAGGTGATCAGAGGTAGGAACAGGCTGGATCATGAGAGAGCTGCATGCTAAGAAATCAGGATTTTCAGTGATTTTCTTAAGCTTTGGGGGGGGGGTTGGAGTCAGAGACCCCCTACTAGCACCTGATGAAGACACTCTTCCTCCCCCAATCCACTCAAACAATTTAACAGACGATTTCAGAGGATTCTGTCTCTGAAGCCCATTCGGGGATACTCTGGTGCTGCATGGGAACCAGATTAGGAAATACTTTGGGTGATGGGGAGCCGCTTGCAAGAGGGAAAGTCATGTCAAATATATCTAGAGAACACTTTCCTAGCAGTCAAGTAAGGGTTGGTTTTTTTTTTTTGGTTTGGTTTGGTTTTTTAACTCATGAGAATCCATTTTCGATTCCATGGTGAAAAACAATGAGAAAAGCAACAGAGACACATCACTACATACCTGTTAGAACAGCACAGACAACGCCAAATGCTGGCGAGGACACGGAGTGATGGGAACTCACCTACTTTGCTGGTGGGGATGCACACAGTAGCACGGGCACTTGGGAAGACAGTTTGGAGATTCCTCACAAAAGGAAATGTCCTCTCGCTCTATGATCCAGCAGTCTCACTCCTTGGTATTTACTACAATGCGTTGAAAAGGGATGTCCGCCCGAAAACCTGCACACAGATGTGGAGAGCAGCTTTACTCACCATCGCCAAAACTTGGAAGCAACCAAGATGTCCTTCAGTAGGTGGTGAATGGACAACCGTACATTCAGATGATGGAACATTATTCAGTGCTAAAAAGAAAGTAACCAGCCATGAAAAGACACGGAGGAAACTTAAATGCACATCACGAAGAAGTGAAAGCAGCCAGACTGAAAAGGCTCCATACTGTCTGATTCTAACTATGTGACATTCTGGAAGAGGCAAAACTACGGAGACAGTAGAAAAGATCAGTGATTGCCCTGGGTTTGGGGAGGGATGAATAGGGGATTTTCAGGGCAGTGAAACTGTAATGATGGACCCAAGTCAGTATGGGTGTGTCCAAACCCATGGAATGCACACCACCCAGAGTGAACCCTGATGGAAATGACCAACTCTGGGGGACGATGATGTGTCCACAGAGGCTCACCCATTATAACAAATGCCCCACTCTGGCGGGGATGTTGAGAGTGCCCCTGCAGGAGTAGGGGCAGGGAGTGTATGAGAAATCTGTAGCTTCCCTTCACTTTTGCCGCAAACCTTAAACTGCTCTAAAAAAAATAGTAATAGAAAGCAGGATTCCCTTCACAGCTAATCTGGCTGGAGCAATCTAGTCGAGAAGGCCATGGACGCCTGCATTTGTCCGAGCGGGGCCCTCCGTTCTTCTGAGTTGTCTCTTCTATTTACCTGGTAGCGCAGGGACAGGAGAGTCTGACTTTTCAATGTCAGCGGGGACAAGCGCCCGGCTCCTCATCGCCGCCTACCTGTTACCCAGCGGCTCTTTTCTCCCCGTGGCCACTAGGGGGTGCAAGGACCACGGGCAGCTGCCGGACCTCGGCGCTGCCCGGGCGGCGGGAGTCAAGGCCCGAGAGGAGCGATCAGCCCCGGAAGGCCCTCCCTGCGGGCCCGGGGAAGCCACAGCAGGCTCTGGAAAGCCCCGGGACTGCAGGTACACACTCCCGGGGCCGAGCCTGCGTTGGCGGCTCCTCTGGCCAGGCTGACTGGCAGTGTGGGGTGGCAGTTCCCAGACACCGGAGCAGCACCCTCTGGGGTCCCCTCCCTTCTGCCTTCCTGAGCCCGTGACCCCAGAAGCAGCCACAGGGCAGCCTGAAACCCTCCCGGCCCCGTGCAGACAGTCTGGCTGGGTCTGAGAGCTAGCACGCAGGTCCATTACGGGCTAGAATAACCCTGTAATGGATCGGGCCGCGCTTCCTCTCTAAGTCTCGGTTTTCACTTACTGGAAGACATCCTGCTTCTCCTCCGGTGAGTCTTGAGGAGCACGCGGAGGGGAAGCGCCGGAGCGCGGCTCCGACTTGGCCTGAAGCAACATGGCGGCCCCCACGCGCGGCCGAGGCAGCGACGGGGCCAGACTGAGGGGCACTGAGGAGAGTGGCGCCTGGCCCCGGAAGTGTCAAGGCCTGGGGCTCTGGAGGTGGACGGACTGGGGTTCGTACCCAGCCCTCCCATCTACCAGCAGCCCTTGCGCCTTTCCCTCCGCGGGCCTCAGTTTCTCCATCCTGAAAGTGGGGGTGACATTCAGGACAGTGATAGGAGATCATGGCTCCCCAGCACTCCGCACAGCAGGGCCTCAACTCAGGGTAGCTAAAATTAGACGGTGGCTTAAAACAACCGTGTTATTATCCCTCCGGTTCTGTGGGCGGACTCGGCTGGCGGGGCTACTCCGCGGCTGGTCTCGCCTAGGGTCTGCCACGCTGTTGGCGTCTGGCGGGCTGGGGGGGTCACCTGGAGGCTACAGGGGGGACCCTGAGGAGGCTGGGCCCCTCTCCTCTCCGAGCTGCCTGCCTCAGGGCCTTTGCTCTTCACCAGCTTCCTCCGGCAGGACCGCAGGGCTTTGTCTGCTGCATCTGGGGCCTCCCCAGAGTGCAAGGTGGGGCCGCCCGCCCTCCTGAGGCTTGGGTCTGGAGCTGACCCCGAATCTCATCCGTCACTGCCCACTGGTAAGCCCCAGGCAGCGCAGACTCACTGTTGGGGGGGGATGGAGCTCCCCCAGAGAGACGGCTCCCAGGGAACCACTGTTGGGGTCTGGACTGCACAGATGGTGTCCTAGCGTCCTGTGGCGGCTGGAACACATCACCACAAACTTAATGGCTTAAAATAACACCTATTTATTGTCTGACAGTCCTGGAGGTCAGAAATCCGAAAAAGGTCTCACTGGGCTAAATTCAGAGTGCACCCTGGATGCCTTCTTTTCTGGAGGCTCTAGGAGAGAATCCTTTCTCTTGGCTTCCCAAGCTTCTAGAGACATTCCTTGCCTTGTGGGTCCTTCCCCATCCTCAAAGCACATCTCCAACCTCTGTGTCCACCAACACATCTGTTTTTAATTCTCGGATTCTCCTGCCTGCCCTTTGAAGGCCCCTTATGATTACACTGGATCCACCTGAGTAATCCAGATATAACCTACCCATCTCAAGGTGACCTGATTAGCAATCCTGATTGAATCCCCACCCTTAATTTGCCCCTCACCAAGTAACATAACATCTTCATAGATTCCAGGCAGTAGGACGTGGACATCTTTGGGGGACGTTCTTCTGCCTACCGCAGGTGGGAAGAAAGACCCTTGGCTGATCTCACTACATTTCTTCCCAAACCGTTTTTGGAAATTCGATTTATCCTGAATCGTGTTTCAGGAAAAATGTGCTGCAAGCCCTTCCGTAAACACTCCCTTTGGGTTGTTTTCATTCAGCTAAGCATTGCCTGAGCTAGAAGCCCACTGTGCTAGAGATTGTACAAAACTAGATGAAGGAAACACTGTTCCCGTCTTTGAGAAGTTCACCCTCGTGGGCACCCCCAGCAAACCCTTTCCCTTTCTTCTGGCTCACAGCATCCTGACGTGCAGACTGAAATGGGCCCAGCTCCAGTGAAGCACAATTGGTTTGGGCCAGGGTCAGAAAACTATGGCTCACAGGTCAAGTTCAGCCTTCCACCTGGCTTTGCAAACAAAGTTTTATCGGAACAGAGCCACACCAATTCACCCAGTACTATCTGTGGCTACTTTTGCCCCTGCAGAATGCAATAGTTGCAAGAAAGTCTGGCCCACAAAGCCAAAGAAATTAACTCTCTGGCCCAATGTAGAGAAATTTGCTGACCCCTGGTTTATTTTATTTATTTATTTGACAGAGAGAGAGAGCTTACAAGCAGGTGGAGCAGGAGAGGCAGAAGCAGGCTCCCCCCGGAGGAGGGAGCCCTATGTGGGCCTCGATCCCAGGACCCCTGGATCATGACTTGAGCTGAAGGCAGATGCTTAACCAGCTGAGCTATCCAGGTGCCCCAAAAATAAAATCTTTAAAAATAAATAAATAAAATTTATTTAGAGATGTAGAAAAATTGCAAAGATAGCATGAAAAGTTCCCAGCTACCTGCACTCAGTTTCTCCTATTACTATCTTACATTAGTATGGCACATTTGTTAAAATTGATGAACTAATATTGATCCATTAACCAAAATCCAGACTTTATTCAGATGTTCTTAGTTTTTACTTAATGTCCTTTTTCTGTTCCAGGGTCCCATCCAGAATACCACTTTACATTTATTTGTCATTTTTCCTTAGATTCCTCTTAGACTTCCTTGTCTTTAATGACCTTGACAGTTTCGAGGAATACCAGCCAAGTGTTTGCAGAATGCTCCTCAGTTGGGATTTGTCTGATGTTTTTCTCATGAAGAGCCTGGGATGATGGAGCTGGCGAGGAAGACCACACAGATGAAGTGCCATTCTCATTGCATCAAATCGAGGATGCAGATCACCAACGTAACGTCTCATGTTGGTGTTGACCTTGACGATGACCTGGATAAGGTAATGTCTCTCAGGTTTCTCTACCGTCTGTGATTTTGTTCTTGTCTGTGATATATATTTTGCCCACCTTTATTGAGATATAACTGACAATGATATCTTAATGAGTGAAAAATGTTCATCTCAGGGTGTCTGGCTGGCTCTGTTGGTGGAACATGCAAGTCTTAATCTTGGGGTTGTGAGTTTGAGCCCCACATTGGGTGTACAGATTACTTAAAAATAAAATCTTAGGGGTGCCTGGGTGGTGTAGTTAGTTGAGCATCTGGCTCTTGGTTTTGGCTCAGGTCGTGATCTCGGGGTTGTGGGATCAAGCCCTGTGTTGGGCTCATCGTGGACTCTGCTGGAGATTGTCGCCCTCTCCCTCTGCTCCTCCCCCTTTGCTCCTCCCCCTGCTCATGCTCTCTTTCTCTCTAAAATAAATAAATAAAATATTACAAAAAATAAAATCTTAAAAAAAAGAAAAACGTCAGTCTCAGAAAAGGATGTAAAGTACAAATAGTTAAAAAATACACTCACACACACACACCCACACACCATGCATGTTATTTTTACCTGTCGGACATTGATTCGTCTTTCCTCTGGTAGCACCTTCCCCAATTTTCTTTGGGGAATGACCAGTCCTTCATTCTCAGCTCATGTGGTGTTTGTGGGGCTGATCCCATTCCTAGATTCCTGGGGTGGGCACCTGACCCAACTTAACCAGTCAGGGCACCCCATCCTTATAACGGTTCAGGAGTGGACATATGATCCAAGTGTGTCCAATGAGCATCAGCCCTGGAAAGAGATATTGTCCATCCACTGGCATGGCTAAGCTGGTAGGGTATGAGCTTGGAGAACCAGTGGAAACAAAGCAGAAACAAGAGACAGAGAAGGACTGATTCCTGACACGTTATTTGACGCATGTAACCGACTGTGCCCAAAGCTAGTATATTCCTTTTCAGTTGTGTGGGTCAATTCTTCTTCTCCTCTTTAAAAAAAAATTTTTTTCCTACATTTCTTTAGTTTTCTGTTGTGTTTGTCTATCTATTACTATCTATCATCAACTTAAAAAAAAAAGAACGAAATTTAACATTAATGCCCTACTATCTTCTGATAGGTGGTCCACATGCAATTTGCCCCAGTTGTTCCAATAATGTGGTTCTTGTCTCCAATTCAGGATCACGCGCTGCACTCTGCTGTTGGATCCCCAGTCTCCTTAAACCCACAACTGTTCTCCAACCATTTTTGCTTTTCATGGCACTGGTGTTTCTGTCCAGACAGTTATTTTGTAGAGTATCTCAATTTAGATTTGTAAAATTGGTTTCTACTGCTGAGATTCTTTTTTTAAAAGTTTGTTTGTTTGTTTGTTTATTTTAGTCGTCTCTATGCCCAGTGCGGGGGCTCAAACTCATGACCCTGAGATCAAGAGACACCTGCTCTTCTGACTGAGCCAGCCAGGAGCCCCTCCACTGTTTATATGCTGATGATATGTTTTTAGTGAGTGTACTTCCTAAGTGATGGTGTGTCCCTCAGTTCCTCACCAACAGAGGGCACTTGGTGTCGATTTTTCTCACCATTGGTAACGTTAAATTTGGCCATTTATTGCAGGTTGCATCTTCCAGATTTAGCCACCGTAAAGGCATCTTCTGTTATTTGTACTCGATAGGTAATCTGTGGGGTGAAACTTCAAGACTCTGTATACCTCTACCCCTACACACACATGGAGCTTTTTGTTTTATCTTTTATTTATTTATTTATTTATTTGTTTGTTTATTTATTTATTTATTTAAAGTAGGCTCCATGCTTAGGATGGAGCCCAATACAGGGGCTCGAACTCATGACCCTGAGACCAAAACCTGAGCTGTGATCAAGCGTTGGACACTTCACAGTGCTCCAGCACATACAGCTTTATAAAAAGCGGGTTTGAACTGGATATGTCCCTTGCCACCAGAAGAATCCTAATCATTATAGTGTATGCCAGTTACCGAAATTCACCCTTTTTATCTGCCCTGTGAAAATGGATCTGGGCCCTTGGAAACTTTGCTTCCTGGGCCAGATGGCAGCAATGCTTTGTCAGGAGAGAGCACCAGGAGAGACATTCCAGGAGGAAAGGGCTTTGCTTCCTGGGGCCGTGTGCTTACTTGGAGTGTGCCTGGATACTTCCCAGGGCCCTGTTCCTCCAGCGTCTGGGGGCTAGCAGCACTCAGCAGCCGACATCTTTGCCCAGAACCCTCCTTGAGGGGCTTATAGTAAAGTCCCTCCAGCTCCTGCAGCCCTTACAGCCTCTCAAATGTTAAATGTGTCAGGAATCATAAAATTCCCCAAATGACCAGGAATGCGAGGCTCAGGATATGGAATATGGTTTGATGACTCCTGCTACATTGTGTCTTTGGGAAATAGAAATATTTGCCAATTTGGGTCAGATTTGGTGGTAAATGATGTAAATTTAAAACCATGCCAGATCTTTAGGATCCCAGACATGCAAGGTGTTGTGTCCTGTCCCTGCTCCAGGCGGCTTTTGTGGCAAATAAGTGAGACTGTGTTTAGGACAGTGTCCAGGGCTGATTCTCCAGTAGGCACCACAGACTTTGGGCCTAGGCACCCTGATACTTTTAGGGGCCATGGAACTATTTTAATTTCATTTTAATATCAAGAAAAAAAGGACATAGGGGCGCCTGGGTGGCTCAGTCGTTAAGCGTCTGCCTTTGGCTCAGGGCGTGATCCCGGCGTTCTGGGATCGAGCCCCGCATCAGGCTCCTCTGTTGGGAGCCTGCTTCTTCCTCTCCCACTCCCCATGCTGTGTTCCCTCTCTCGCTGGCTGTCTCTCTCTCTCTGTCAAATAAATAAATAAAATCTTAAAAAAAAAAAAAAAAAAGAAAGAAAGAAAGAAAAAAAGGACATAATCCTACCTGCCTTGGTTTTGTCTTTGTACCAACACAGTCACAAAATGTAATATATATTTTATAAGGGAAGGGCCCATGAAAGTCTTTTTTTTTTTTTTTTAAGTAATCTCTACCCCCAGCGTGGGGCTTGAACCCACGACCCCGAGATCCAGAGTGGCATGCTCTGCTGACCAAGCCAGTTTGGCACCCCAAGCCCATGAAGAGTGTTACTGTGGCTCTAACAGTCCTTGGCACAGAATAAGCCTCCAGAAACGTAAGTTGTTTTATCATCCTCCTCATCGTTGGGGTTATTGGCAAGAATGGGCCACTCCTCCTTAAGGTGTGGTCATGAGAGAAATCCCTGAAAGACAGTCGTGGGAGTTGGGCTTTGATCACACACATCGTGACACTGGGGGCTGGGAAGGAGCTAAGTGGGACTGAGGGAGATTAATTTGATAGCAGGGATTGGAGTCTTGGTGGGTTGCCATAATCATTCCAGGGAACATTCTAAGAGGTGTCCGAGATTGGTGAAGGGCCTTAACCATGCAAAGGTAGGATTCATTCTCTCTGGAAAAAGTCCACTGGGGCACTCCTCTGATTTAGTAGTAAAGGGAAGTTAGAAGCACTGTCAGCCCAACACCTGCTCAGCAATCATCTGGAAAGCTCTCTCTTTCAGTATCCCGACTTTGTTATAGGCAAAATGCTATAGACCCCACTCATTACCTGCATGATGGCTCTCCTAGAAATGATTGGGATTTTATAAAAAAATAGATCTATTTTTATTTTAATTACTTATTTATTTTTAGAGACAGAGAGTGTGCATTTGAGCAGGGGGAGAGGGGCAGAGGAGAAAGAATCTTAAACAGGCTCCACGGCCAGTGGGGAGCCCAACACAGGGCTTGAACTCATGACTTTGAGATTAAGACCTGAGCTAAAATTAAGAGTCAGATGCTTAACCGACTGAGCCAACCAGGGGCCCCAACAAACATGGATCTATTAAACAAACAGCCACTACATGCCTCGTTTGTGCTGGGTAGCACATCACCAGTAGTGGGACAGAATTTAAAACACTGTCAAGTCTCTGCCCTTTGAGAATTTACATTCAAAGGAGGGAGTATGTCCCAAAGGAAACAGATAAACAATCAAAATAATAACAGATTGTAACCTGTGCTAGAAAATCAAGAGGAGGCTGCCTCTAGGAGATGGGACAGGGATGACTGGTTGTCTCTCCCATATCTCTTCTTTCTTTTAAAGTCATAGAGTCCCCCAATTTGTAGCTGGGCGCATGGCCATGCAACATTTCCTGGACTCCCTTGCAGCGGGCATGGCCATGTGACCGAGTCCTGGCTAATGATGGAAGCTGATGGGAAAGTGTCCTGAAGGAGCAGGCAGGTCCTTCTCGGGCTGGAAAGGCGAATGCTGGAGCACCCATCTTGACCCTGTAAGGAAGGCTATGCACAGCAGGGCAACAAGTTAGAAGGAGCCTGGGATCCAGACACCAGGAAGCCCCATCCCAGGTCTGGACTGCCCATGTTCAGACTGACAGGTGACAGAGAAATAAATACCTATGGTTAGAACCCATTTAAGGGGAAAGGGCTTACTCTAGGTTAGATAGTTCAGGAAGGCTTCCTGAAAGAAGGGGCATTGGAAGGGTGACATCCAATAGAAACATAATGTAAGACATGTATATAATTTAAATTTTTCTAAAAATGAAATGATAATAAATAATAAAATAAAATTTTCTAGTAGCCACATTTACAAAGTAAGTAAAAGAAAGAAAAGAAAAAGCAAAAATTAAAAATAAACAACAAAGTCAGAAGAAGCAGGTGAAAATAATTTTAGCAATATATCTTGCTTAACCCAGTATGTACAAAATATTGTCATTTCAATTTGTAATCGATACAAAAATTATTGAAATTTTATTTTTTTCTTAATGCTAAGCTTTTTGTTTTTTGTTTTTTTATGCGTGTTTTTCTGATTTTTCTCTTTGGAGGGAACCAGCTACTAGGTGTTTCAATTAGTCTTTCACCCTAATGCTCAGTTTTTGAAATCCAGTGTGCGTTGAATGCTTATAGCACTTCTCAGTTTGAACGAGCCCTACTTCAAGTTCTCAGGAGTCACACTTGGCTGACAGCTTCCACGTTGGACAGCCCATCTTTGGAGGGATAAAAGAGCCGATGAGAAAGGCTGCAAAGGCCTTTTTTTTTTTTCCTCTAACGTAGGCTCCACATTTGGCATGGAACCCAACACATGTTTTGAACTCAAGACCCTGAGATCAAGGCCTGAGGTGAAATCAAGAGTCACATGCTTAACCAACTGAACCCCCCAGGCACCCCTGCAAAGAGCATTGTAAGCCGAGGAAATCAGGCTGAGCGCAAAGGGCCAGGTTGAGAAAGATCAGGTCTGAGTTAATATAATTCTTCACTTGATGGGATCTTTAGCAAACACAGAATTGGCTCAGAGGTGGGGGATGGTGGCATGCTTTACTATTTCAAAAGCTCCCTGATACCATGCAGATTGCCCTCTCTTCCCCTTGTAAGTGCAACGCCAGGGTCCACCATAATGAGTGGTGAATCAGACTTTCTACGTTCAAATCTTTGCTCTGTTGTGTATTGCTGTGTGACTTTGGCGAATTACTGAATCTCTCTGTGCCGCAGTTTTTTTCATCCCTGAAGGGTGGATGATAATAATAGAACTTCTTTCAGAGGTTGTTTTAAGGAGCATATGTTGAGCACTCAGAACAGCACTGGGCCTGTGGGAAGCATCCTTTGGACACTGGTTATGGACTTAGAATTGCTTTCAGCTCCAAAGTTAATGATGTGCAAGAAGAAACAAGGAGGAGATGAACCTATTGCCAGCTGGGTTTACTGAGCTTCAGACAGGAGAGGGAAGAGGGGAGGTGAATGTTCCAAGAATGTAATTCATTTAAAGTCATAACATACGGAAGTGGGTGGTAGTGCAGATATGAAAGCAAACTGGAAAAAGCTAGCCAACAAGCGAAATCAACCAGGAAATAAATGGATATAGAAAAATAATGCCCATTATTTTTTGCCTCTCTGCTATGCATCAAGGTTTGGAAACTCGATGCCCTTAGGAGCTAGCTGGTTTTGCCAATAAGTGAAGCAGCCTGAGTGTAAAGATAGGGTGTTGGTAAGGTCTGTGGCCACACATTTCTCTGCTCAGCCAACTGAAGTCGGTACTAAAATGCATTACTCTGTTTGGCATAGTGGGTAAGAGCATTTACAATCAGAATCTCATGTGACCTTGGACAGGTTGCTTAAACCCTCTGTGCTAGTTTCTTC
Organism: Ursus arctos; assembly: GCF_023065955.2. NCBI lineage: Eukaryota > Metazoa > Chordata > Mammalia > Carnivora > Ursidae > Ursus > Ursus arctos. Next base: position 72,809,798 of record NW_026622874.1, on the reverse strand, counting down.
ATCTGTTAAATGGGGATCATAGTAACAACTAAGAGCGGCACATGGGTGGCTCAGTCGGTTGAGCGACCGACTCTTGATTTCGGCTCAGGTCATGATCTCAGGGTCTTGAGATGGAGCCCTGTGTCAGGCTCCACACTGAGCGTGGACCCTACTTGAGATTTTTGCTCTCCCTCTGGCCCTCTGCTCTCTCGCGCTCTCTCAAAAAAAAAGTAACAATTTACAAAGGTGAATCACTTAGAACAGTACCTGACACTTAGACATTCAATAAGTATTAGCTATCATTATTATTGTCGTTGATGTTGTCATTAGTTGCATTGCAGAAATGGGGGTGGTGGGACGGGGATCCTCAAGCTAATCCTTATACCGGCATGATGAAAGGCATTAGCATGGAAGTCAGACAGTCCCAGAACCACCACTCAACCCAGTGACTCATTTGCATTACATAACATCTTTGAATTCAGCTTCCTCGAATGTAAAATGAAGGTAAGTATCTACATGCATCAATCAGATGTTTTTGTCTGGGAGGAACAGAAATTGATATGAACCATAAGAAAATGTATCATTTCACATAGCAGGGAGCCCAGAGGTGGGGTGTCCTCAGGCATGGCTAATCCAGAAACTGAATCTGATCCTCAAGAACCCAGGAACTTTCCTTCTCTATCCAGGCTTCACCTTCAGCCGAAGGTTGAGCTTCTTTTGTGGTCATTGGGTGGCTTGTCGTGGTAACTGAGGCTATATGCCTTGTTCATACCCAGTGAGCGGTGGAGAGCCCCTCTCTCCCTTACACCTCCCTTACACCCGCGGTGTAATTGGTCTCATCCCTACCCATGGATTGGGAAGTGACCAAAGCTGATTGGCTTAGGCCTGGATCCCTGAGCCAATCACAGGCAGGGAAATAGGATCTCGAAGTTGAGACCAATCAGAGCCCACCCCTGGAGTTGAAGGGGGGAGTGGGTAGGGCCTCAGCCACGTGGGTTGCAGTTGGTTCTGGATTTCAAGAAAATCCAGACTGGATGCAGAGTAGGCAATTCACAGTACCCCTGACCCTGCCTCCCGGGGTTATCGAGAAGATTACATAAGAAAACGTCCCGAAAGCATTAAGTATAATGCCTCACGCTTATTATTAAGCTTATCTGTGTTGTTAGTGGGAGCGAAATCGCGCTCATGAACTGCTAAATTGGTTTCCAAAGGAGAGAACAGAAGAGTACAGGCAGGATTGATTTTATATAGAATAATATATATATATTATATACATATATAATATATATATATATTTATTTTTTTTAAAGATTTTTTATTTATTTATGTGACAGAGAGACAGGCAGCGAGAGAGGGAACACAGCAGGGGGAGTGGGAGAGGAAGAAGCAGGCTCACAGCGGAGGAGCCCGATGTGGGACTCGATCCCAGGACGCCGGGATCACGCCCTGAGCCGAAGGCAGACGCTTTAACGACTGCGCTACCCAGGCGCCCCTATATATATATATTTAAAAGAGAAAGAGTACAAATATTCTCAACCATTTTCCAGCTCTCAGGTGCCTTGTAGACAGACAGACTGAGGTAGTGATGAGGCACTGCACACACTTAAGCTGGGATAAACTCAGGGGCGAAAAAGTGATAGATACAAACTCACAGAAGGGACTGGTTCTAAGTGGGTGCAAACAGAGTTGCCTTAATGTGAGGGTCATGAAGCAGGAGTTTGGGGACACTTGTTTACCCCTTCCTAAGCCCTGGGAGGTGCCCTAGTAATTTTTGTATGTGTCTGTTGTAAACATTTTACTCGTAAGTCATATATGTGATCAAGGGTCAGCGAGCTACAGCTCTTAGGGCAAGTCTGGCCTGCTGTTCCTTTCCTAGCTTTTTAACGTCATAATTAAACTGTTTTTTTTTTTCTTTTTCTTTCTTTCTTTTTTTAAGTAACTTCTACACCCAACATGGAGCTTGAACTCAGGACCCCAAGATTAAGAATTGCATGCTGTAGGGGCGCCTGGGTGGCTCAGTCGTTAAGCGTCTGCCTTCAGCTCAGGGCCTGATCCCAGGGTCCTGGGATCAAGCCCTGCATTGGGCTCCCTGCTCCGCTGGGAAGCCTGCTTCTTCCTCTCCCGTTCCCCTTGCTTGTGTTCCTTCTCTTGCTGGCTGTCTCTCTCTCTGTCAAATAAATAAATAAAATCTTAAAAAAAAAAAAAAAAAAAAAGAATTGCATGCTGTACTGACTGAGCCAGCCAGGTGCCCCTAAACTGTTTTTTTTCTTCAGGAGAACCCCTCCAAAATCGCATAAGCTGGAGTCCCCACAAAAGTGACTTTCTCTTTTGAATGTGAACCCAAACTCAAAGACCTTAGATAGAAGGTAAACTGATGAGTGAATGTCACTGGGAATTTTAGAAGTGGGTAAGAGCTTTCTCTCTCTCTGTTCTGTGAGTTTCTGCCTGGCTTCATTTTGCGAGGATATTCTGTCCATGTAGCAGAAAAAATGACCTGTGGTGGCTTCAGACCTCCAGGTCAGCAGCCCGTTCAGAAGAACACTGGCTTCCCAACATCTATGGATCAATCTTACAGAAGGAGTGCCTGGCTGGCTCAGTCGAAAGAGCATGTGACTCTTTTTTTTTTTTTTTTTTAAGATTTTATTTATTTATTTGACAGAGAGAGGGACAGCCAGTGAGAGAAGGAACACAAGCAAGGGGAGTGGGAGAGGAAGAAGCAGGCTCCCAGCGGAGGAGCCTGACGTGGGGCTCGATCCCAGAATGCCGGGATCATGCTCCGAGCCGAAGGCAGATGCTTAACGACTGCACCACCCAGGCGCCCCGAGCATGTGACTCTTGATCTCAGGGTCGTGAGTTCGAATCCCACATTGGGTGTAGAATTTATAAATAAATAATTTATAAATAAATTTATAAATGTATAATATTTAATATACTATATAATATATTAATATATAATATATATTATATATAAATATAATATTTAATATAATAAATAAACAAACAAATAAATAAATACAATCTTAAAAAAAATCCTAGAGAAGATTCTGATTGGTCCAGCATGGATCACATGCCTATGTTGTGAGCCAGTCCAGCAGCCAAGGGACTAGGCTACCCTGGCCAGCCTAAGTCACATAGGGAGAAGGGAGGAGGATAGCCCAGGACCACATGAAGTCATCCAAAGGAGCTTGGGGGAAGGGGAGTGGAAACATATAATGGTTATCTACACAGTGTGTGACACTAAGGGACAGCAACCACTGACGTCATCCCTGTCATGTTATTGCTGAGGTTAATGTGACCCAGAGAGGGGACATTTAGATTTACACAAGGTTACCCTATATTTGCACAGTAGATCAATCAGTATTATGAAATCACAGACCTGATATAAAATTATCCTATCCCCACATGCTGGGTGTTTTATGTTTATTTTATTTTTTTTTTAAGATTTTATTTATTTATTTGACAGAGAGGAGCACAAGCCAGGGGAGTGGCAGGCACAGGGAGAGGGAGAAGCAGGCTCCCTGCTGAGCAGAGAGCCCAACTTGGGGCTCGATCCTGGAACCCTGGGATCGTGACCCAACCCAAAGGCAGATGCTTAACCGACTGAGACACCCAGGCACCCCACCTGGGTGTTTTACAGGGGGAGGGAGAAAGCACCATGTTTACCCTGATGCTTGATGTGTGCTCATCATCCTGGGCTTTGTGACCCAGAAAGAATGAGAAAGGTCCGCTGTCAGACTGTCTAGCAGGACTCTTTGGGGGCTCATCAAAGGCATTTTGTTTAATATACCCACAGAGGCTTCTCCCTGTGGAAGCTACTCTCTCTGCTGCCAGAGCTGCTTTCCTAGAATAGCTGTGCAGGGGGGTGGAGGTAGCTAAATTCTCATCCATCATCCGCAGAGAATCCAATGTCATTTTTCATCACGACCTCCCGGGACACTAGCTCCACCACAGCACTCCCCTTTGTACCCTGGGTATAGTCTGAATCTCACCTCCCAGTGGTGTTCAGCAAGAGTCTCCCTGTCAACCCAGGAGAATGATAGCTGTAACCAAATGCTTTCTCCTTTGTTAGGAGCCTGCTGGGGCTGGAATGCAGCTAGTTTAAGCAAAGGGAGGCTTACTATAAGGATATGGAGCGTCTTGCAGAACCTAAAGGCCTCAGGAGGGTCCAGAAATGGAAAGCCATCAGAAATGCAAACCAGATTTGCATTTCAGGAGCCTCTTGGCTCTGTTTTTCTCTGCAAGTTGGATTTCTTCTTTCTCTCTCCAACCCGACTTCCTCTATGCCTAGGCCACTCCAAGGACTGTGGCAGCCCCAGAGCTCAGTCCTGGCCACATGGTGTCTTTCTCTCACTCTCTTTCTCTGTGGCCTGGCAAAGGATGTAGGGTGGCGACAGACAGTTAAGCAGGTTCCACACCGTACAAGGACCTCTGAGCTAGGAGACCCTCCTGTCTTTGTGAAGCCATGTGCATAGGCTCAGGGGCACTTCCACCCACAGGGAAGGTCTTCTCCTAACTCAACAAAGCTGTTGGATGGGCTAGTGGCACCCCGAGTGAACCCTGGACTCATCTTCCAACTACAGCCCTGAATCCCTTCAAAGAACTGTTCTCTCCCAGCTATTTGTAGCTCGGTTGGGATTGTCGATCAGGGTATCAAAGGGTAAGGATGTGCTGAAGCTAGATCTCTCTTGGAAACTGAATCTTGGAGCCTACTTTCCCAGCAGTGGTACCTGGAGAGGCTATTTGATCCTGCCTCCTGGATCCCCAAGGCTGCTCTTGTCCCTGGCTGAGGTCTGGGCTGTCCATCTTTTCCTTTGATTATCTGATCTATCCTCTCTCCTTCCAACAAATGCCTGTTCTTAGCCTAAGATAGTCAGAGTAAAGTTATAGGCTGCTTATAACCAAAGAACCCTAACTTACAACAGCACTCACAACATCAGACACATTTGAGCACTTTCTATGGCCGGGCCCTGTTCTGAGCACTTTTCATGTAGACTCATTTACTCCTTATGACAACCCTATGAGGTAGGTGCTGCTGTAATTATCCCAATTCGCAGATGTGAAAGCTGAGGCCGATCAGGCAAAGTCGCTTGCTCATGACCCCCCAGGTATTCAGCTTGGATTTGGATTTAGGTAGCCTAGCTCTAGAGTCCAATTTTATTCAGTCCCAATTCCCAATTCCCAGGGAAGGGATTCCTCTTTGCCCCAAAGGAGTCAGATGTACAACCCTAGTCCAGTAAGTGGTACAGGGGGCATGGCATCCAAACATGGCTGCCAGAGACTCTGCAGAGGGTGAGGAGGGTCATGTGTTAAGTCATGTTCCCAGTTCCCCCTTCCTGGGTACACGGTGGGATGGTACTTCCTGGCCCCTGCTGTATGTGTGGGGCTCCGTGATTTGTCCAGCCAGTGGGTCGTGCATGAAAGGGACCATGTAAGACATTTAGCAACTCCCATTCTCTCTGGCACTATACCCAGCCATGTTAGCCTGGGTCCTGAGTCACCACGAGGAGCAGAGTCTCTGTCGCCTGGCAATGGGTGTGTAGTGTGGGCAAGAAGTAAACCTTTGTTGTTTTTGGCTGCTGGAGTCACTGGGCTCTTGGGGTCATTTGTTACACAGTGGAACCCTGTCCTGACTGATGTAGTTAAACAAGTCACTTTAAAAAGCTTTCTCTGTCTCTCAGATAAATAATTTTTTAAAAAAGATGTTTATTTATTTATTTGTCGGAGAGAGAGAGAGCACAAGCAGGGGGAGTGGCAGGCAGAGGGAGCAGCGGACTCTCCGCTGAGCAGGGAGTCCGATGCAGGACTTGATCCCAGGACCCTGGGATCATGACCTGAGCTGAAGGCAGACGCTTCACCGACTGAGCCACCCAGTCACCCTAATAAAGAAATAAAATCTAAAAAAAAAAAAAAAAACTACCGTATTGTGGGTGGCACCGTGCTGAAAATAAACCTAGTGCTTTTTGGATCCAAACTGTGGCCCTGGCCACCCCAGCCCCACACACAGAATTCCCAGCCAGTTTCCCTTCCTGTTGTGAACAGTGTCCTTGGGATTGATGGAATGTCTAAGAGATGTCTCTGTGGCCACTGGAAGAAAAGACAAACAAGATCTGGAGGCCAACCCAGCACCCTGGGAAACATCCTCCTGTTTGTGGTGCCCACTGAAGCCTGCCACCTGTTCAGGGTGCCCAGGTAGGAAGGCAGCGTGGCACTGTGGTTGAGCACTCAGACAGCCCAGAGGTCAAATCCTCGCTCTGCCTCTTACTAGCTGGGTGACTTTGGTTAGGTTATTTTATTTCCTCCTTTCAAGAAACGGACATGATAATTATAGTACCGTCTCCTGGGAGTGTTGCAAGGGTAAAAATGCAAATGCCATGCAAATTTGCTTAGTCGGTCCTAAATAAATGTTTGCTCTTGCTTTTACTATTATCTCAATAGGAGCGATAGGAAACTAAAAGCGGGTACATTTTCTAGACCCAGGTGATCCCATCGGCTGGTATAAACGTGAATAAAGAGAGAGGAATATTTATAGCTAGTTAGTTATCCCTATTTAAAATAAAAATGCTGGGGCGCCTGGGTGGCTTAGTTGTTAGGCGTCTGCCTTTGGCTCGGGGCGTGATCCCGGAGTCCTGGGATCGAGCCCCACATCAGGCTCCTCTGCTGGGAGCCTGCTTCTTCCTCTCCCACTCCCCCTGCCTGTGTTCCCTCTCTTGCTGGCTGTCTCTCTCTCTGTCAAATAAATAAATAAAATCTTTAAAAAAAATAAAAATGCCAGGGGCACCTGGGAGGCTCAGTGAGTTAAGCATCTCTGCCTTCTGCTTGGGTCATGATCTCCTGGTCCTGGGATGGAGCCCCATGTCGGTCTCCTGGTTCAGTGGGAGTCTGTTTTTCCCTCTCCCTCTGCCTCTCCCCGGTGCTCGTGCTCTCCCTCTTTCTCTCTCTCAAATGAATAAACTCTCTTAAAAAATTAAAATTTTAAAAAATAATCTAAAATAAAAATACCAATAATAATAATAATAATAAAACGAAAATCCATACTGTATTCCTTTGTTTCGCTAAGCATGGTCCAAAAACCACATCTATCAGAGTCATTGTGTGTGTGTATGTATGCATGTGTATGTTTGTCTGGGTGGGATAGGTTGGGTGCTGGTCGAAATTGCAGATGCCCAGACCTCAGCCCAACCTGACCAAAGGAGGGACCTGGGAATCTGCATTAAAAAAAAACAAAAAAACTCCCCGGAGATTCTTAGGCTTACTAAATGGAAAAGCTGCTCTCTCTTCATAAGAACCTCAGTGGGAAGAAGAAGGTTAACAACCCATTGTTTGGGATGTCACGAGCAGTTGGGCATAAGGCAGGCCAGGGAAACTGGACATGCCTGCTCATTTTCCTTTCTCGGGATGCTGCTGCCTGGCGTCCCTCTGATGGCAGACGTGTAGAGGGGACGCTGAGCACTGGATCTGAATTACCTCCTGGCCTGCCCACGCCATGAGCAAATGGGTGCTTCCAGCCTTCCAGTCTGGCCGCAGCCCGTCAGAGTCACAGCTGGCCCCTCAGAGTCCCCGGGGAAAGGCTCTGTGACCTGTTAGCAGCCTAACAAGGTGACAGCTATGGTATATGAGGCCAGACATCAAAGAGAAGGTGGGCAGAAGGAGGGAGGAGGACGCTTTCTGTGCACCCGCCCTGCTTTCCTGCAAGCCTCGGGTTGTGTCACAGGCAGGGGGCACCTGGAGGGAGGCGAGAACACTGTCCCCTGTTTTCACTTGGGAATCTTGAATTCCTTGCTCTTCCCAGCTTCTGGGAAAACACGTAGAGCTCCGGCTTCACCTGAGCTCGGCATTGCACAGAGGTCAAGGGTGTGGATTCTGCAGCCAGTTTCAACCCCTGGCTCTGCTGTGTGATGTTAGGCAAGTTAACAAACCTCTCTATTTCCTCGGTTTCTTCTTCTGTAAAATGGGGATCATGGAGCCTGCACCCCATTGGTGAGGATCGAGTGAGTTAATGAGTATGAACGTATGTCAGGGGCCCAGAGTGCTTGGTGCCTGTGATTCAGCAAGTGAGCCATAAGTGTTCTCAGTACCATTGTCTGTACTGCTAGTAATGACTAAACATGTTTAACGAGCCCGCCTCCAACCCCTGAGCCTATGCTGAAAGCTTTAGGTACGTGATACAATCGTCATAAAAACCCAGTAGATTCTGGGGCACCTGGCAGGCTCAGTTGGGAGAGCATGTGACCCTTGATCTCGGGGGTGTAGTTCAAGCCCCACATTGGGTGTAGAGATTACTTAAAACAACAATATGTTCTGGAAATACCAGATAGTGATGATGGTTGCACAACCTTTTCAATGTGCTCACTGCCTCTGAATTGCGAATTGCGTGCTTTAAATGGTTGAAATGGTAAATGCGATGTTATGTCTATTTTCCCACCCACGCACACACACCTGGGCATGAGGCAGGCCGGGGAAACTGCACATGCCCGCTCCTTCTCCTACAAGCTATTGTGATCACACCTATCTGACAAATGAGAGAAAGCGAGGCTCAGAGACACCTGTGCTCGCCCAGGCTCACGGCGCTGGGAACAGCTCGCCTACCTTGTGTCCCAGCATGCTCCACACTGTCGGGAACACCAAGACACACCAGGCCGTACCATGGCTGCCCCCTCATCCATTCATCCTTTTGTTCTTTCATTCGAGAAACATGAGCTGCGCCCCTGCTATATGCCAGGTCCTGTACTACACACTGGGGTTCAGCAGACAGAGAGAGAGGCCATTCGCCCACTTGCCCAGATGAATGTGTATTTACAAGGGGGACATGTGCTGAGAAGGAAAGTACCTGGAAGAGGGCATGAAAACCGACTCCAACTAGTTAGGGGAGTTTGGGGACAGCATCCTGGAGGAAGTGACAATCAGGAACTGAGACATGAGTAGGAGTCCCCGAGCAGAGGTGGGAAGGGAGGAACATTCCGGGCAGAGGAAGCAGCCACTTATGCAAAGGCCCTGTGGCCTCTGTGGCAAGGACAGGGTGGGGAAGATGGAAAAAGCCAGGAGTGGGAGGACACATAGGCCAGGTGATACACGGAGGCTGCCCCCCTTGGAAAGCTTTGTCTTTGTCCTCAGAGTAACAGAGGCCTTTGAGGGTGTGAAGCCAGGGAAGGCTAGGACCTAATTCGCCCCAGGAAGGACGACCTCTCCCCAGCCTGGACATCCCACTAGCAGCAGTGGTGTCTGTCGGGGCTCTGACAAGACTCCCCCACACCCTCATCCCCCCACCACACACACAGCCTCATCCCCCCTGACCCTCACACAGCCCTCTACCTCTGCCTGCCCCCAACTGTATTCCTCTCCAGAGACCCCCTGGGACCCTATACCTTTCACCTCCCAGCTTCTTTCTCTCCACCTACCTCAAAGCCAAGGACATTTCTCTCCACAGTGTCCCTGGCACATGGAACAGGGCCTGGCATCTGATAGGTGTTCAATAAACAGACACTGAACTGTTGGATGAAGTCCTAACGTCAGCTTGCAGATGGGAGGGAACAAGAGCACCTATGGGAGCCAGGTAGGAGTCTACCACAGGAGTCTGGGAGGGGGCGATGGTGCTTGGACACTGGGCTGCAGAGACAGGGAACATTCCAGATATGATTGGGAGCAGCACTAGGAAGTCTTCTGAGGATCACTTTGGTAAGGAAGAGAAGGGACACGTTTCCTTCTCAGAAGAAAGATGGCCCAAGGTCACACTCAAGGTGTGAGAGCAGAACCCAGATTAGAAACCTAATCCAATCTCTACTCTGCCACCCCACCCAGTCTGATCACACCAACTCACTGAGAGCCCGTCCTGTTCTTCCCATGCCTTAGCGGTCGGCCAGAAGCCCCTGTCCAAGTCTCATACCTTCTAGAGCTTCTTGGGGTCTTCTGTTCCTTCTTTGTCTAGCTTCAAGGCACAGCTTAAAAGTTAAGTCCTCAAAGAAGCATGGGGTGGGAATGGAGGAGAAGGGGAAGGGAGGGGAGGGAAGGAGGAAACAAGAACACGAGAGGCCTTGCTTACATTCCAATGTTATACTCTGAAGGGAGGTGTATGGCCAGCTCACCTCCATACATATATGTCCATGATCATAACCATAATCCTTTGTTTGGGTGGTTACTTCCCGTCTCCCCCTTGACTGTCCGCTCCAGGAGGCAGGGAGAGCTGCTTCTGCCTCTCCACCATCTCCACGGGGCCTGCCCATAATCGCGCCTCAAAACCAACCTGGAGAATGGATGAATGGATCTGAAAGATGGGAGTCAATGCTTGTGCATGGGGCACGTGAGAGTGCTTTTACCTTAATGCAAAAATGGGATAGGCTCCTGCCCTCCAAGGATGGAGAGGACCAAGCAGGACATCCAGTCATTTGCCCAGTGCACATTTATTGAGCTCCTGCTGTATGCTGGGGTGCGGAGATGGAGGAGGGTGGAGCATACCCGTGACATTCCCCCTGGAGGCCCTGCCTGGTCCTGTCCCCTTCCCCATTTGCTCCCGAGGGAAAAAACACAACACATGATGTTTTCTCACCTCTTGTCTTAGGTCCATCCATCCATTCATTCATTCTCCAGATTGGTTTTTTTTTTGTTTTTTTAAAGATTTTATTTATTTATTTATTTGGCAGAGAGAGAGAGAGCCGGAGGAAGGGGTGGGGCAGGGAGAGGAAGAGGGAGAGGCAGGCTCCCCGCTGAGCAGGGAGCCTGTTGTGGGGCTAGATCCCAGGACCCTGGGATCATGACCTGAGCCAAAGGCAGACGCTTAACCGACTGAGCCACTCAGGCTCCCCTCCAGATTGGTTTTGAGCCCCAGTTATGGGCAGAGCCCACAGAGATGGTGAGGAGGCAGAAGGAGCTCTTTCTGCCTCCTGGAGCTGACCGTCAAGGGGCAGATGGCCATTAACTAAATAGCTGAACAAATTATTATTTAGGACATTCTCTATAGAGTTGAGCTGACCTCACTCCTTAATCCGTGGGCACAATGTCAGAATCTGAAGGAAACATCCTGGAAACACAGGGCTCCCTGCCCTGCCCGTGTCCTCGTGACAGTGATAGTCAGTGCTCCAGTGGCCTGTGCACTGCCTTGTTATCTGCAGAGTAACCCCAGGGGCTAGCACGGTATGTCCATGTTTCAGAATCCACGCTGAGGCCCTGGGGGGGCCTCCCCTGACAAGTAGCAGGGCTGGTGGGCCGTGAAACCAGGGCCGGCTGAGTGTTGCTTTCTCCAGGCCCTCCTTAGAAGGCGCTCTGGACAACTGTGTCCAAGAGGACCCCTTCCCCACACTGGCCCCCCCGGCCTGTCTTGCTTCCTCCCTCTGGCACTTACAGCTGTAGTCGCTGTGCGCGTGCACGTAAGGCCAAAGGAAGGCTTGTAGATGAGTCATGCCCTGCTCGTGGCATCATGCACAAAGCCAAAAATAATCGGATTTAGAAAGAAATGAGTTCAACTGACTATGATTAGACCTGTAAGATCCTATCGGTTCGGAGAGCTCTCCTATAAAGGGAAGTGGTTGCTAGACATGTGCGCTTTACACACGCGTTCCCAGGGCCTCACACAACGCCTGGCACATAGTAAGTGCTCAGTAAATACTTGTTGAGGGAATTCATTGAAGCTGTTTCAGTTTCTCCTTTCACAGCTAAATCACATCCACGCTGTCCTCATTCTCTTCCTCCCTCCTTCCATACTTCTCCCCTTCCTGCCTTCTTTCCTTCCACAACTCTTGAGTCCCTACTAGATGTTGCACACTTTCTCAGAGCCTTGGATCACAAGTGAAAAGTGATGCAAAGCTCACAATAGTGGGTTCCACAGACGTATTTTTTAAAATTCCCTTTGGGGCACCTGGGTGGTGCAGTTGGATAAGCGTCCAACTCTTGGTTTCAGCTCAGGTCATGATCTCAGGGTCATGAGATTGAGCCCCAAATCGAGCCCCATGTTTGGCTCCACGCTCAGCATAGCCTTCTTAAGACTTTCTCTCCCTCTCCTGCGCCTCCCCACTTCACTTTCTCTCTGTCTTTAAAGTAAATAACTAGGGTGCCTGGGTGGCTCAGTCGGTTAAGCATCCGGCTTCGGCTCAGTCAGGAGCCCAGGGTCCTGGGTTGGAGTCTGGGGATCCTGCTTCTGCCCCTCCCTCCTGCTTGTGCCTATGCACTCTCGCTCTCTCTCAAATAAATAAATAAAATCTTTTAAAAAGGTAAAATAATAAAATAAATAAATAAATGTTAAAAAATTCCCTTTACTCTAAGGTGCAAAGCACTATATTATTTAATTTTCTTATCACTTGTTTTTTTAATCAGCTTTTGAATACTTAATCTACACAAAACGGCGCATATGGAACGTAGACACCTTGCTGGCTCAGCACATACGCACATCCCCGCGATACCATCACCACTGTCAGGGTAGGAACTGTATTCATCCCACCCCAGAGATTTCTTGTGTCCCTTTCCTTCTTTTTTCTTGTTTCTTTTTTGGTGGCAAAACCCCTTCACCTGAGATCTACCCTCTTCCCGAGTTTTTAAGTGCATGACACTGTGCTGTTCATTATGACAGATCTCTAGAGCTCACTCATTTTGTAGTTAGAACCCAGTTAAAGGGGGTACCAATCGGTTCTTTGGTGGGGGTCGGGTGTCATCACTGGGAAAGGCCTCAGTAGAGAAGTGGTTTGAGCAAGACCCTGAAAACTGCCCAGGATTTCTCCTCATGCTGGTGCTGGAGGAAACTGTTGGAAGAGAGGTGGAGGTGTGTCGCTGACCGCGGGGGACCTGCAGGGGTCTAGGGCGGCAGGCTGGGAGGGTTTCAGAGGGGATAGCAGTTCGTCATGCCTGCGAGTCCTTTTGCAAGGAAGTGTTAGTCAAGAGGCTGCAGATTGAGCTGATGGTTATGTCTGCAGCAGGTTCAGTATTAGAAGGTTTTTATTTTTTAACTTTATGGGGGTATAATTTACATATCATAAAACTTACCCATTTAAAGTATACAGTTCAGTAGTTTTTACTATGCTTGCAGAGTTGTGCAGCCATCAGTATAATCTAATGTTAGAACCTTTCCATCACTCTGAAATGATCCCTTAGGTCCTTTTACAGTTAATCCCATTCCAGGATTAATCCTCCACCAGCCCTGGCCGCCTTGAATCCACTTTCCGTCTCTATGCCTTTGCTGATTCTGGACATTTCGTACACATGGAATCCCACCATCCACTCATAGTGTCTTGGGTCTGGCTCCTTTCACTTAGCATCATGTTTTCCAGCTTCATCCGTGTTGTACCATGTACTGGTACTCTGTTCCTTTATAGGGCCATTGAATATTCCACTGTGTGGATGGACTATGTTTTATTTATCCGTTTACCAGCCGATGAACATTTATGGCTTCCGGTTTGTGGCTATTGTGAATAATACCGTGAGAAATGTTCGCCCGCAAGTCTATGAGGCGGTACGTTGTCACTTTTTTGGGGTAGATATCTCGAATGGAATGGTTGTATGGTAAATTAATGCTTGTTATGAAATTGCCCATTCGGTTTGAGAAGTGTTTGTTTTGTTTTGTTTTGTTTTGTTTTAAAGTAAGCTCTATGCCCAACATGGGGCTTGACCTCACGACCCTGAGATCAAGAGTCACATGCTCTAATGACTGAGCCAGCCAGGTGCCCTAGAAGTGCTTTTTAAAGAAGGTGCAGAGGGTGCCTCGTCTGGGCCTCAAGGCTTCGCGGCTAGGTGATGGTGGGATTGAGACTCCAACAGAAATTGTCAGCCTGTAGGGGTCACACCCTTAACCACACTCACTCTCAGAAGCCCTCCGCACATTTGGAAACTTGAAATCTATGCTCACTTGCATCCTTCTGGAAAAATCCCAGGCAATGGAGTCTTCTCCCATAAGGTATCGTCTCGGTCGCTCTCTTTTAAAGAGAGTAGCCTCAGGAGCTGTTGAAAGTGATCAAAGTTTGCAAAAACCTTTGTAGCATTATCTCATGCTTAAATTAGGGTATCTGGAGTTGGGAGAAAGAACCCACCATGTGCACACTTTGATCAGCCTATTCATTTGCTGTTTCACATTTTTGAGCATGTTTTTAAAAAGATTTTATTTATTTATTTGAGGTGGGGGGAGAGAGCACACCAGCAGGGCAGGGAGGGGCGGAGGGAGAGGGTGAGGCAGGCCCCTCGCTGAGCAGGGAGCCCAACAAGGGGCTCTATCCCAGGACCCTGGGATCATGACCTGAGCCGAAGGCAGATGCTTTGCCAGCTGAGCCACCCAGGTGTCCCCACATTTTTGAGCATTTTTATTGTTTTGGGTGGAATATATAATTTGGTCAATAAGGTTTTTTTTCTCTAGATTGGCAGCTTGGACTGGAATGGTATAATCATGATAAATTATCTCCCTGCCCACCACCTCTCCCTGTCTATTAACAGAAGGATCGATAACAAATAGTCTCTGGTGTCACCTACATACTTACAATTACACTGGAAGCTAACCAAGCAGGGAGGCCACTGAGAGCAGCTCAGGTTTGTATCCACAGGACTCACTGCACGTCCTGCGTGTGCTCTGCAGAACGACATCATGAACGTGAATAGTGCGGGGTTTAGCCCTTCCTGGTGCTGATCTTCAACATTTGCCGAAGCCATCCTGTGTATCAGGCGTTATGCTGGCTTTAAACACTCACACAGGCACCATCCTGGCTCCCATGAGGCTCTCAGGCCAGTGGGGAACAGGCGAGGCCTTCTATTCAATGATTATTAAGACTTTCAAGATGGCAACAGCATAGCGTTAAACCAGAGGGAAGCCCGTAGGAGCGTGGGCCCACACACACCTGTGCAGATTGCAAGCCCAGGAAGGCAGCCTTGAGTGTGGGTCTGTATGTGCATGCAAACTTTCTAAAAGGGTACACCAAATATTGTTAATAGTGTGTGAAGGGGGTCAGATAATATTACTTCTATGCACAAAAATTCTTGGTCGATACCCCACATCATTCAGAGCAATCCCAATGTCCTGACCACCCCCCCACGCACTCTCTAGTTCTTGGCTCTCACCTACTATTCTCCTCCTTGCTCCCTCCACTCATCTGCTATGCCTCCTTGGGCTTTTTCTCCAGTAAACCTTCCACAGTCCTGCCTCAGGGCCTTTGCACTTGCTATTCTTCTCCTCCTGGCTGTCTTTGTGCAAAGGTCTCCTCCACAAAAGCATTGTTTGCTGTGCTGGTGAAAGCTGTCTTTCCTTTCAAAACTTTATCTATACCCCAAACTCCCTAGTCCCCTAATTTCCTTTCCTTTTCTCCATAGACCTGTTACCTTCTAAGAGACTTAATAATTGACTTTTTTTGTTGCCCCCACTTGCCGTAAACTCCATGAGGGCAGGGATGTGTATGTGTACGTGTCCTTTTTTTTTTTTTTTTTAATCTCCGCTATAGCCCCAGTGCCTATAACAGCACCTGGCCTATAATGGGTGCTCAATAACTGTTTAGTGAGGGAAGGAAGACAGACCTGCCACATACAGGCAGGTGGGTTAAGCCTTTGAGTTAAACACTATGATTGGTCCCTGTCTTACACGTGAAGAAATAGAGGCTAATCAGGGAGTTCTGCTGTCGAGCCAGCTCAATGTATTGTACACAACTTTGGGACTGTGGGGGAAGCCTTTGTTTTCCTTTCTATGCCTTTCTATGTTATTAGAATTTTGATTTTTCATCACATGTCCATATTCTTTCTGTTTAAGGGGGAAAAAAACATACTACGATTAGGTAGAGGAGATGTCCGCAAGACTATGCTTTTGATTTCTGAGAATTCTGTCATCGATTTCATAGGGCAGTGTCTTGGCATACAGGAAGTACTCAATAAATTTTCGTCATATGAATGGAGGTACACTGTACAATCAGCAGAGGGAGAAAATGAGAAAGGAGATATTTAAGAGCAGTGCTGGCGACCAATGACATCTGTTCCTGAAAATGTTTCAGACAGCAAATTTTCTTTTTTCTTTTAAAGATTTTATTTATTTATTTGACAGAGAGAGACAGCCGGCGAGAGAGGGAACACAGCAGAGGGAATGGGAGAGGAAGAAGCAGGCTCCTAGCAAAGCCTGATGGGGGGCTTGATCCCAGAACACTGGGAGCATGCCCTGAGCCAAAGGCAGACGCTTAACGACTGCGCCACCCAGGCGCCCCCGGACAGCAAATTTTCTGATGGTGAGAGCCTCCACTCTCTCTCTCTCTTTTTTTTTTTAAGGGAAAGAGAGAGAGTGTGTGAGCAGTGGCGGGAAAGGAAGAGAGAGAATCCCAAGCAGGTTCCACGGTTTGCAAGAGCCTGATGCCGGGGTCGATCTCATGACCTTGAGATCATGACCTGTGCCAAAATCAAGAGCCAGATGCTTAACCGACTGAGCCACCCAGGCACCCCTACACTCTATTTTCTTCAGACTTTTCTCACTGAGTTATAAAATGGTCGTCTCCATTATCGGTGGATTCCGTATTTGAGAGTTCACTCACCAAAATTTATTTGTAACCCCCAAGTCAGTACTCAGGGTGCTTTTTGGAGGCCGTCCCTGGAGGTGCGCAGAGCAGCAAAGTAACGGAGTCTCCCGACAGGCACATTCCCTGCCAATGTCCAGCGAGGCAGTGAAGTTCTGCCTCCTGGTTCAGCTCTCGTCCTGCAAACAAGTGTCCTCTTTGTGGTCTATTTAGTGCCACGTTTTTTGCATTTTGGCCTGTTTTGTTGACATGGCCCCCCACGCATAGTGGGGCTGGCTCGTGTTCCTAAGTGCAAGAAGACCGTGGTGTGCCTCACGGAGAAAATACGTGGGTTGGATAAGCATCATTCTGGCATGAGCTGCAGTGCTGCGGTCCGTGAGTTCCATGTCTAGGACTCAACAGGGTCTGTAAGTAAGGTGTCCTTAATCAGAAACATACATAAAACAGGGTTATGTATTGATTGGGTAATGTGACCCAAGGCTGGCAGGAACCTAACTCCTGTATTTTCCTTAGGAGCAACTGTTGAGCATTCACTAATGCAGTGCATGTGGTGACCTTATAAAACACAGCTGCTGGGAACAAGCAGAATCAGTTTATACGTAGTATGGTGCACTAAGCTTCCAGGTGCTGCCTGATGACCTTTACATATGGACACATCCTCTAACCTCGTGCCGACCAACACCACTAACAGAACGCTTCCAGGGGCACCTGGGTGGCTCAGTCGGCTGGGCGTCTGCCTTTGGCTCAGGTTGTGGTCCCAGGGTTGTGGGATCAAGCCCCACGCCTGCTTCTCCCTCTCCCTCCTGCTTGTACTCTCTCTCTCTGTCAAATAAATAAATAAAATCTTTAAAACAAACAAAACAGAACAAAACAAAAACCCAGAACCTTTCCAGGACCCCAAAGCTTCCCTCAGGGCCTAGCCAGGTACCACCCATTCCCCATCCAGTGGTAACCATGATGCCAAGTTCTAGCACCACGGATTAATTTTGCCTCTTCTTGTGCCCCATATAAATAGAACCACACATGTTTGTGACAGTCATTCCTGTGGTATGTCTCAACGGCTTGTTCTTTGTTACTGCTGTAGAGCAGTCCATCATAGGTTACACCGCAGACAGTCTAGCCATTCCCCTGTTGGTGGCCACTTGGGTTGTTTCTAGTTTTGTTGTTGTTGTTGTTGTTACTAGGATATCCCATTATTTAAAAAAAAATAATAATGCATTCCCCAGCTAATAATATGTTCCCAAAACGTATTGCAAAATATTCCTAAACACCCGTGTAACGACCCACTAAAGATTTCTGCAAAATATAGGGCATTTAAAATTACCAGATTATTACTTAAAAAAAAGGGGGGGGCACCTGACTGGCTCAGTCGGTAGAGCATATGACTCTTAATCTGGGGATCACAAGTTCAAGCTCCACACTGGGCATGGAATAAAAATAAATAAGATAAGATAAAATAAAATAAAACAAAAAAAAATAAAAATAAATAAAATTGCCTGATTATTTCACATTAATGAACTCATTAGTAGAGTGGTGTGACCTATGCACCAATATTAGGCAACGTGTATGACACACGATCATGTTATGTTAAATTATGTTTCCTTGAACCATGCAAAGAACCTGTACTGTAACATAATTAAACAATGAAAAAATATGTTTAAGTTTATAAAGATACTATCTACAGAGGGCCTGATTCATTAGCCCCAAGTTACATGGCAGAAACCAACACTGGGACCCATTACAGGCTAAGTCTGCAAGGAAAGAATGAATGAAATGAAACATACAATATTGCAGTCACAGACATTTATTTGTACCACAGCTGAATTTATTCATTCTATCTATCGATCAATCGATCGATTGATCGAAGTGTCCCACTGAATATAGCAGCTCCCCCTTATCTGTGGTTTCACTTTTCAGGATTCAGTTACACATGGTCAACCTTAGTCCAGAAACAGAGGATCCGCCTTCTATGTACGGTCAGAAGGTCAACAGACATCCCAGTACCTACCTCATTCCCCTCAGTAGATCTCGTAGGCATTTTATCATCTCACATAATCACAAGAAGAAGGGAGAGTACAATAAGGTATTTTGAGAAAGACCGCATTCACCTAACTTTTATTCCAGTATAGTTATAGTTGTTATTGTTAATCTCTGACTGTGCCTGATTAATAAATTAAACTTTATCATAGGTATGTGTAGGGGCTCCTGGATCGCTCAGCGGTAGAGCATGCAACTCTCGATCTTGGGGTAATGAGTTCGAGCCCCACCATTGCATAGAGATGACTTAAAAATAAAACATTACCAAAAAAAAAAAGTTAAGCGTATCGTAGGTATGTGGGTATAAGAAAGAACAGTATATGTAGGATTCGGTATGATCCATGGTTTCAGGCATCCACTGGGGTATCTTAGACTGTATACCCCGATAAGGGGGAGGAAGCGCTACTGTATTTGGAATGAAAGTCCTCACCTGAGGGGTTTTTCCACTACACTTTAAGAAGAGCTGGAGTGGTGCCTGGCTGGCTCGGGCGGAAGAGCATGGGTCTCTAGATATCGGGGCTCTGACTTCGAGCCCCATGTTGGGTATAGAAATTACTTAAATAAATAAGTAAATCTTAAAAAAAGAGAGAGAGAGCCAGAGAGAGAGAGAGCTGGAGCCTTCAAAATTAAGAGTAGCTCACTCTTTGGTTCTGGAACCGCTCCTTAAGTACATCTTTAGGTTATGCAAATGAAGCAAGGATTCCAGCCCCTGCCTTTGGACCTGTGGGTGGGGGGACGCTGGGAGGGGGCCTATAAAAGGCTGGAGGTTTGTAAGGAGAGGACCATATCTCTTTTCCCTTCTTGGCCAGGTTGTTCCTAGTGGGCGCAGAACGGCCTGGGAGGCCCCAGAGAACTTGCTCTCTTTCATGGCATTTTCCAAGCAGTCAAGGCCACCTGGGAAGCAGATGACTGGGCAGGGCTGTAAGCCTAGTCGGAGGCGCCGAGCCTGGCCTCTCCCTCGGGGGTCCCTCCCCAGGTGTCTGAGGGAGCTTCCCCCTTACGTCCCCAGCACCAGTTTCCAATCCAGGTTGCTTCTGACTAGCTTTAGCTGGAGGGACAACAGCAAAAAACAAGGTATGTTTTTCTTTAAGAATCGCGTTTTCCAACTCTGTTGCTGGTTCCTGAGAAAGCTGTGGATTTCAGGGGCGCAGAGTA
Source organism: Ursus arctos (assembly GCF_023065955.2). Lineage (NCBI taxonomy): Eukaryota > Metazoa > Chordata > Mammalia > Carnivora > Ursidae > Ursus > Ursus arctos. The sequence goes on along the minus strand of NW_026622874.1, from coordinate 72,790,182 downwards.
CCAGTTGCTGGTGGCCGCCTTGTGGAAATCTGGCTTTGCCTTCCTTAGCGATTTGCAAATGCACGTTTGACCTCTTCCTTTGCAGTAGAGCCTATCCAAGTTCCCTTCTCTTGCCTTTGGCGGCGTTCCTTTGGAAGTTCACTGGACTGACCAAAATGGAGTTGCGTCCTGGGTAACCAGTGTAAGGATGGTTTTGGGGCAGAGGCTAGAGGCCGGGCAGAGAGCTGTTACAAGGTCTAACCCGAATAACGGCGAAAGGGCTCCTGCACCGAACCTAGGCTTCGAGATCGAGATCCGCACAGATGCAGAAGTGTGGTCATAATTCCCCTCGAAAAGCCCTTACATGAGCTTTATCTTTTTAAATTCATTTCTCCTGCAGAGTAGGACCAGATCACCTTACCAAGTACTGCTGAATTGACTATTGTATTTAGAAATGTCATTCCATCTCCCCCTTCCCAAAACAAAACAAAAGAAAACAAAAAAGTTCAAATCTGGGAATCACATCAGTCCAGAGTTGAAATCTTGTTAAGTTAGCATTGGAATCCTGGACATTGGTTCTAGCTTCGTAAACTTGCAAAGTGGTTTCCCTCCCAGGACTTGATCGGAAGCCCAGGTGCCCTTACTCTCCTTCCTTTGCGGTTGACAGCTTCCTTCTGCTGCACGTGTTCTTGGGTTCCCTGAGCAGAGGATGCCCTTCCTGGGAGATTCCACCCTGGGGCAGAGCACAGATCGGGAGAGGGTTGTGTGCACCCCGCGGGTTCGGCGGTGGGGGGGTGCTTGGAGCGGGGGACGGGGCTTCCGCCGCTGCAGCTAGGCTGCTGACCACAGCTGTCTCAGACAGTCTGGCTCCGAGAAACCTGCAAAGGAAACGAATGAAATGAATCAGTTTCTTCCTTTAGGCGATATTTGAGTCTTTCCTGCCCAAGCTACCTTGAAAAGATAAGGGCCGTTCCTACCTTTCAGAGGCTACATTTCAATAGAGGAGACAGACTTTTTTTTTTTTTTTTAATCTATATTAAGAAAAACATTTAAACTCACATACATTTATTGAGCACCTCTGTGAGCCGGGCCCTGGGGGTAGGAGGACAGATGAAGCAGATGGGGCCCTGCTCATTCAAGAAATTCACATCTAGCAGAAGAAAGGCATTATAAGCACATAATAACACATGAACTCATCAAGGCTGTCAGTCTGAACAGTAACACACAGATGGCTACCCACTGGAACTGCTGGGAACTGGTGGGGGCAGGAGGGGTGCCCTAAGAACGTGACTGTACTTACTTGGGGCAAACGCTGTGGGAGGCAGGAGGATGGCATTTTGGGGGAAGGCTTGAGGACAGAGGCACTTCCAAATCCAAGGTGGTGTGGAAAGGCAGGCTGGGAGGGGCCAGATCAAACAAGGCCAGATCTGTAATGTTCTTAAGAAAGGGAATTACTCCATCCAATGACATTTTGAAAAGATGACGCTGGCTGCCACCTGCAGGGTGGGGGGGGGGTGTACCTGTTCATTTAGGAGTTATGAAGAGTCAGAAGAGAGTTACATACAAGTGGGGAGAGGGAAAAGCATGATGACAGGCTTGGGTCTTGCCCAGCCTAGAAGAATGGGCTTCCTGGAGGAGGCAGGCGTAGAATAGCTACATGGTATGGAGTATTGAGAATTAGGCAAGCATAGTGCTGACCACTCCTGTCCATCAGTTCAGTTAATCCTCACAATAACTGTCTAAGAGAAGGATGCTGAGGAACTTTTTGTGATGATGGAAATAGTCTTTTATTTTTATTATCTTATTATTTTTAAAGATTTGATTTATTTATTTGAAGAGAGAGAGTGCAAGCAGGGGGAGGGGGAGAGGGAGAGGAAGAAGCAGGGAGCCTGATGCGGGACTCAATCCCAGGACCCAGAGATCACGACCTGAGCTGAAGGGAGACACTTAGCCAACTGAGCCACCCAGGCGCCCCTAATTTTAATCTTTTTTAAAGTAAGCTCTAGGCCCAACATGGGGCTCGAACTCAGGACCCTGAGATCAGCATTGCACGCTCCACTGACTGAGCCAGCCAGATGCCCCTGGAAATAGTCTTTAACTGGGGTTCCCAGAGCAGGAACCAGCCCCATGTGTAGTTGGGCCTTTGAAATAATAGTGTGATTGAGAAATTGAACTTCTAATTGAATGCAAATTTAATTAATTTAAGTTTAAGCAAACTGGTGCTTGATTTTTGTTACTGGAAAACTTATGTACGTTTGGAACAATTTGGATATGTGGTTCTACTTTTTAAAAAAAATCAGTACATTATCTTCAAAGGAAATTTGAAAAATATACCTTAAGACATGTATTTAAACAGCTCTTAATAACATTTTGACTCTACTTTTTCAAAGGTAAGTTTGATGAAATCTAGATGCCGATCAAGTATTCCCAATGAAATTTTAACATCTGAGTCGAGATAAGCTGTGTGTACTATATACCAGATTTCAGAGACTTGGTCAGAAAAAAATGAGGGTCACCTGGCTGGCTGTCCCAGGAGTGTGCCACTCTTGATCTCTTGGGTGTAGAGATTACTTAAATAAATAAAACTTGAAAAAAGAAAAAATAACATAAAATGTGTCATCAATAACTTTTTATGTCAAGTACCTATTGAAATGGTATTTTGGATATAGTTAGGTTAAGGTATATTCTTAAAATTATTATCACCAGTTCTTTTTTACATATATATATATATATATATATATATATATATAAAATTTTTTTTAAGATTTTATTTTCAAGTAATCTCTATACCCAGTGGCTTAGTGTGGGGCTCAAACTTAGGTCCCCAAGATCAAGAATCTCGTGCTCCATGGAGTGAGCCAGCCAGGCACCCCTTTATTTATATTTATATAAAAATTTTTTTATTGGTTTAACTCACAAACCCAATATTCACCATTTTAACATGTGCAGTTTGGTGGATTTTAGTATATTCACAAAATTGTACAAGCATTGCTATAATTCTAATCTCAGGATATTTGCATCACTCCCCAAAGATAACCCTACCTATACCAATTAGCTGCCACTCCCCACTCCTCCTCCCCCAGCCCTGACTACCACTAATCTACTTTCTGCCTAGGATTGGCCTATTCTGGACATTTCCTATAAAAGGAAGTATATACTATGTGGCCTTTTGTGACTGGCTTCTTTCACTTACTATATTGTTTCCAAAGGTCATGCACGTCCAGCATCTATCGGTACTTCATTCCTTCTTACGGCTGAATAATAGTCTGTTGTACGGATATATTCTACATGCTGTTTATCCAAGAGTGGATGGACATACGAGTTGCTTTAAGAGCTTTAAGGCTGTTAAGAATAAGGTCGCTATGAACATTTGTGTATATGCTTTTGTGTGGACAGAAATGTTCAGTTCTCTTGGATTTATACCTAGCTGAGTTGTTGGGTCACATGGTAACTGTTTAACTTTCCGATGAACTGTGTTTTACTTTGTAAAATGTGACTCCTGGGACATCTGGGGGGCTCACTTCGTTAAGTGTCTGCCTCAGCCTCAGGTCATGATCCCAGGGTCCTGGGATCAAGTCCTGCATCGGGCTCTTTGCTCAGCGGGGAGTCTGCTTCTCCCTCTGCCTGCCACTTGTACTCTCTCTCTCTGACAAATAAATGAATAAAATCTTAAAAGAAAATAAAGAATAAAATGTGACTCCTAGGGGTGCCTGGGTGGCTTAGTTGGTTAAGCATCTGCCTTCAGCTCCCGTAATCATCTCAGGGTCCTGGGATCGATTCCTGCGTCAGGCTTCCTGCTCACGCGGAGCCTGCTTCTCCCTCTCCCTCTGTCCCTCCCCTTGTTCATGCTCGCTCTCTCTCTCAAATAAATAAATAAATAAAATCTTTAAAATGTGACTCCTAGAGAGGCGCCTGGCTGGCTCGGGTGGTAGAGCATTGGATTTTTTATGTCAGGGTCATGAGTTCAAGCCCCACACTGGGCGGAGATCTTAACTTAAAAATAAATACATAAATAAAATGTGACTCCTAGAAGGTTAAGAATTACAAATGTGGCTCATATGATGCTTGTATCATACAGCTGGCCTGGAGTAGCTACTTTGGGCCCATGCATTGTTATGAAAGGTTGAAAAGAATATACTAAAGACCCTCATAGGTCAGGGGAAGGTAGTGCTGGGCAGAGAGGTGGTTGGTACCCTTGGGTAACTTTTATATTTTATTTTATATACCTTCCTCATCTCTCTTGATGGTAACTGATGAAGCCTGCTAACTGGTCTCTCTGCCCCTGGGCTAAATCTCCACCCAGCAACCAAAGAGATATTTTTAAAAGTGTAAATCTGATCATGCCATTCCCTGCTTGAAACCCTGCAGTGGCTTTCCATTGCAATTTTATCAAATGTAAATTCTTTCCCATGGTCTAGCACTCATTTGATGCTCCTAAAATATTCGTCAAATAAATAATGGAAAATGTTTTATGTCTTTTTGTTCCAAACCTTATTTTTTAAAAGGCATTTTTAATGTAAAAAGGTTAACACATTTAAAATTATTTTGTATTCAGGGAACCATCCTATGTGCCATGAATGTCCATTTTCCTGCATCTTCTCTATCCGTGGGTGTTCCATCTTTTAAATTTTAACCATGGCCGATCTGCAGGACGAAAAAGTGTCTTGTGTTTAATTTGGATTTCTTACTAACTAGGTTGAACATCTTTCACTATTTGTTATTTGATTTTATGACCAAATAAATGATCATAAGCTTAGTTTGTCTGTATCTAGAATCCACATTAAGGATTTCTAGCCTTTGTCCTATGTCATGAGTATTTTTTCCCCTATTTGTCATTTGTTGGGTTAATATCCTGAAAAATATAAAAGATAATGCATGCTTACAAAGGAATATCATAGTTCACCACTAAAGGAGGTTAAAAAAACTTGGGAGTATATATTGGGAACATTGTTAATAAGGAAGAATAGGGGCACCTGGGTGGCACAGCGGTTAAGCGTCTGCCTTCGGCTCAGGGCGTGATCCCGGCGTTATGGGATCGAGCCCCACATCAGGCTCCTCCGCTATGAGCCTGCTTCTTCCTCTCCCACTCCCCCTGCTTGTGTTCCCTCTCTTGCTGGCTGTCTCTATCTCTGTCAAATTAATAAATAAAATCTTTAAAAAAAATAAGGAAGAATAAACAGTAGCTGATCTTTATATATCACGTGCACTATTTTACTAAGAGCATCCTTTATCCTGGGAGGCAGTCCTTTTTATTTTATTTTTTTAACATTTATGTATTTATTTGGGAGAGAGAGCGTGAATGAAAGAGCGAGAGTGAGAACGAGCCGGGGAGGGGCTAAGGGAGAGACAAGCAGACTCTCCGCCCAGTGTGGATCCCACCACCCGAGATCACCAATGGAACTGAAATCAAGAGTCGGATGCTCAACTATCTGAGCCACCTAGGTGCCCTGGCGGTCTTTTTTTTTTTTTTTTTTTTTTATAAAGGTCCATTAGGAATTAGTCGCCACACCGTCTGTCCCAACTACATCGCTCTGCCACTCTAACAACCATAGACAATAAGTACATGAATGGGTGTGGCTGCATTCAATCAAAACCTTGTTAATGGACACTGAAGTGCGAAATTAACGTCATATTCATGTGTCAAGACATACCATTCTTTGATTTTTTTTTTTCAACCATTGGAAAATGTGCAAACCATTTTTATCTCCTGGGCTCTACAAAAACAGGAAAGAAAGTAGACACATGTGGCCAACGAGCTGTACTTTGGCGGCCTCCGCTTTATCCCATTGGAACTTGATTGTCTCTTGGTGAGGTGGACAGGGAGGCGTGAGTCTCTACATGCAGTACAGGTAGAAGCAGGTTCAGACAGATGAGGGCTTGGAGCTCCCGCGGTCTGGCTGCATCCTGCTCCATCATATACACGGTCCAAAGAACAACAAAGGAGAGCAAACAGGTCAGTGGAAGCCAAAAGCTTCTGTTCAAAGCCAAAGTGTTACAGGTTTTAGAAACTTAAAAGGTTACTAAACTCAAAGGTTTTAATGATTCCACCCCTAGACCAAATACTATGTATGTGTTCATGGACCAGACAGTTTTTTAAAGTAGGCTCCACGTCCTGTGTGGAGCCCAGTGCAGGCCTTGAGCTCACTACCCTGAGATCAATAATATGATGCTTAAGCGACTGAACCACCCAGGCATCCCAAGACTCACTTTTCGTCTTGAAGTGAAATCATGCAAGTGCCTTGCATCCCACATTAATTTAAGAATCCGGGAACCTCAGAGTGGGTAGGACCGAGAGGTCAGCAGCACCCTCTGCCTGTATTCTCGCCACTAGGGCAACCCCTCCCTGAGCTGATAAACAGAAATACCTGCCCCCCCCCCCCCCGTGGTCAAAAGTCATGTTGAATGATTAGCTTTATATGTTGCCAAGTCTTCGGGAACACCACCCTCCCAGAAAATATGGGAGCCTGGAACCCAACCTGTCCAGCTGCTGTGAAAAGTGGAGTTAATATAGAAAAAGTGGCTGGCACAGAGTGGACCAGGCAAAACAATGGCTACTTGTGTGCATTCAATGGCAGAGCTTTAATTTAGGAATTCCTTGGACGTGGGTTTTGAAATATTACCAGGCCTGCCTGGGTGGGGGCAACCTGGCATGTCTGTTAAGAGCTCCGTGGTGTGATGGGGCGCATGGGTGGCACAGCGGTTAAGCGTCTGCCTTCGGCTCAGGGCGTGATCCCGGCGTTATGGGATCGAGCCCCACATCAGGTTCCTCCGCTATGAGCCTGCTTCTTCCTCTCCCACTCCCCCTGCTTGTGTTCCCTCTCTCGCTGGCTGTCTCTGTCTCTGTCGAATAAATAAATACAATCTTAAAAAGAAAGAGCTCCATGGTGTGGCGTGCAGGCTGTCGGAGCTGACATTTTTTTTTTGAAATAACAGCTTTATTGAGATGTAATTTACATGCTACATAATTCTCCTGTTTTAAGCGCATAATTAATTCAGTGGTTTGTAGTGTAGGCAGGGAGTCGTGCCACCATCAGCAGAGTCAATTTAGAACATCTTCATGGCTCCCCCCAATGCCGGACCTACTAGCAGTCACTCCTCATTCCCTGCTCCCTCCCCACCCCAGCCCCTGACAACTTTTAATTTACTTTCTGTGTCTATGATTTTGCCAATTCTGGACGTGTCATATAAATAATACAGTATGTGGTCTTTGGTATCTAGCTGCTTTCACTCCAGTGTATTGATTTCAAGACTCATCCATGTTGCAACAGGTATCAGTGTGATGTTCCTTTTTATGGCTGAATAATATTCCAATGTATGGATAGAGCACTATTTTATGTATCCACTTTCAATGGACATTTTGAGTTGTGAAATCTTGGTGCTTTACTGGCTCAGTTCTTGGGCCAGTTAACCTGCCTTGGCTTCCTCATCCGTAAAATGGGGGCAATAAAGCACCTTGAGTGTAGGCAGGGCCATTACCACCCTGTATAGACCCTCCATGCAAATTCAGAAGAGGTGCCCCTCTTGGCAGGCACCTGTCTCATCCCGTGAGAGGGTGAACACATGGAGCCTTTGTTGTCAGAAGCAAGGTTAGCCAGGGCTTAGGGACTGGATTTCAGCCCTTCTTCCTTCTTTAAGTGTGCAGTTCTTTGATTTTAGCTTTATAGTTTCCATTAAAAATGCCATTTTCCAAAGTCACCTGAGTCAGCCCCTACTTTCTTTCACCTCCTTTAAAGAGGTGAGAGCTCCTTTGTCATACACTTATTTGTCACTCTCTGTATTCCATTTTGGGATCCCCCGATTTCCCCCTTGACAATTTTTGTTTTTTTTTAAAGATTTATTTAGGGATGCCTGGGTGGCTCAGATGGTTAAGCATCTGCCTTCAGCTCAGGTCATGATCTTCGGGCCCTGGGATCGAGCCCTGAGTTGGGCTCCTTGCTCAGCAGGAAGTCTGCTTCTCCCTCTTCCTCTGTCCCTCTGCTCATGCTCTCTCTCTCTCTGTCTCAAATGGATAAATAAAATCTTTAAAAAAATAAAAATAAAGATTTATTTATTTATTTGAGGGGGGAGGGGCAAAGGGAGGGAGGAGAGAGTCTCAAGCTGACTCTGCACTGGGTGCAGAGCCTGATTCCAGGACCTGAGCTGAAACTGGGCTGACGCTCAACTGACTTGTGCCACCCAGGAGCCCCAACTTTTTTTTTTAAGCTTTCATTTTTTTAAGTAATCTCTACACCCAACGTGGGGCTTGAACTTACAACCCTGACATTGAGAGTCCCGCTCCATGGTCTGAGCCAGCCTCTTGACTGTAAAAAAAAGTTTATCTACATTAGAGTTCACTCTTTGTCATGTAAGATTCTATGGGTTTTGCAAATGCATAGGGTTCCCATGATCAAAATGAAGATCTTAAAAAATCTCCTGTGTTCAACTTCTTCCCAGACCCTGGAGAACAGTGATTTGCAGCCACACTTTATGACTATGAGCATGGCTCTCTGCTCATGGGTTTATTGTGACTTTTAGATGAATTAGTTCATGAAAAGCACTCAGGACAGGGCCTAGCACATATTACGTACTTATCACATGGGAGCTGTTTAACCAACAAAGACATCTCAGAGGCCACTTCCTAATGGGCTCTGTCCACTGTGGGGTGGGGTGCTAGAGATGAGCAGAGCACAGTGGGTAAAAGAGAGTGAGTCAGCATCACCTGGGGGCACTTCTGAAAAATGTGCCTCTCTTGCCTTGCCTCCAACCTACAGAGAGAGTCTCCCTGGCTGGGATATTTAGTGGAGCCTCCTGGGCTGGTGGCGCAAAGCGTTGTGGGATTACACGCAGCCTGAGAAGTCGCTTTGGGGTGGCCTGTGTAATGTGGATCAGAAAGCCCTGGAGAAATCTCGGTATCACTAGGGCGAAAGGGGACCAAGGATATGTCTGCTACCTGCTCTGGCAGAACCTGGGGAGCCCACTGTACCCAGAGAGGTGACCAAGAAAAATGGTGGTAGAGTGGAGGTCTCAGATAAGGGTCACCTGGATTCTCTCCACCGCTAACCCATTCCAAAGCCCTGGGTAACCGCTGCCTCCTGGGCTCCCAGCCTTTCCCATCTTGGAGGTTCCCTGTAGCTCAGCTCTAGTGTGATAGTGTTGGTGTATGTTTCCTCAAAATGTTATTATTAAAGTATTATATGTGCATGATATAAGAAAAAAATTTTCAAACAGTACAGCAAGGGTGGGTCAACAAACTTTCCGTAAAGGGACAGACAGTAAATATTTTGGCTTTGCAGTCCACACGGTCTCTGGTTTAGCTACTTAACTCAGCCTTTGCAGGGTGAAAGCAGCCACAGACAATACGTAAATAAATGAATGCAGTTTTCCAATAAAACTTTGTTCAAAAAAGCAGGCACATGAAGAATTGGCCCATAGTTTGCTGATCCCTATAGAAGAGAAAAGCATAAAGTGAAAGGTAGACATGGTACTCCCCCAATTCCTGTTGCCATTCTTCAGAAGAAACCTCTGTGAGCAGTTTCTTGTGCATAGTATTGTTGTAGCTAAAAGTGGGGCTTGGAAGCCAGACGCCTTAGATCCTATCTGGGCTCCTGTGTGCCCATGGATGAGTTGCTGTCTAAAATGGGGATACTGGGGCGCCTGGGTGGCACAGCGGTTAAGCGTCTGCCTTCGGCTCAGGGCGGGATCCCGGCATTATGGGATCGAGCCCCACATCAGGCTCCTCCGCTATGAGCCTGCTTCTTCCTCTCCCACTCCCCCTGCTTGTGTTCCCTCTCTCGCTGGCTGTCTCTGTCTCTGTCGAATAAATAAATAAATATTTAAAATAAATAAATAAATAAATAAATAAATAAATAAATAAATAAAATGGGGATACTATTAATATTAGAGTTGTCGTGTGAAAAGTGAAATAAAACAAGGCAGGTAACATCATAATTTATGGTAAAACGGAAAGAGCCCAAGGGCGTCTGGCTGGCTCAGTCAGTAGAACATGCATAGGGCCCTTGATCCTCAGGGGTGGTGTTTGAGCCCCATGTTGGGGGTAGAGTTTACTTTATTAAAAAAAAAATAAAAAATAAAAAATAAATAAATAAATAAATAAAAAAGAATAAGCCCAATCCACTTCCCACCCTTACTGCCTTGAATATAATAGACATACAGAAATGTATTGTCGAATTGATAAACGAAATCAAAGAGTTGGGGAGTAACGACGATGTTCTACCTACATGGTTGATAATATTTGGGTTAATGACTGACTCAAATAGATGTTCCAAAAATGTTTGTTGCATTATTTGATTTAAAATACTCAAAAAAAAAAAAATACTCCAGAATTAACAATCATTCTCCTCAGCAGGAATCAGGGCAGTTCAATTTAAATTTGGCCCAGTAAATTAGGGGCGCCTGGCTGGCTCAGTCCACAGAACATGTGACTCTTGATCTCAGGGGTTTTAAGTCTGAGCCCCACGTTGGGCTTAGAGATGACTTAAAGATAAAATCTTAAAAAAAATAAAAAATAAAGACAAATAAATTTGGCCCAGTAAATTAAATGCAAAATCTGAAACAGAGCAGTAGCAACAATGTAGATTTGTTAATTGCATATTTGCATTCTTTTCCTCTTCTCTTGAATTTCTACTGGGAGATTTCTCTAAGAATTTCATTCTGTATTCTTAGTTGTACTTTACTGTTGCTTTCTTTTCGTTACTTCAAGCCAATAGCAGAATTCGCCTCTGAATAAATAAGTAAACAAAACAAAGTGGTTACACTGGGAGTCTGCTAAAGGTCACTCTTTTTAGGGCCTCTGTTTTCTTATTGTGAGAAAAAATATCTAAATAACACCCAGTCTTGGGGCCCCTGGCTGGCTCAGTCTGTACAGCGTGAGACTCTTGATCTCCGGGTTTTGAGTTCAAGCCCCATGTTAGGTCTAGAGCCTAATTAAAAAATTATGATAATAAGGGGCGCCTGGGTGGCTCAGTCGGTTAAGCATCTGCCTTGGGCTCAGATCATGATCCCAGGGTCTGGGGATAGAGCCCCACATAGGATTCCCTGCTCGGTGGGAAACCTGCTTCTCCCTCTACCTCTGCCATTCCCACCGCTTGTGCTCTCTGGCTCTCTCTCTGTCAAATAAACAAATAAAATCTTAAAAAAAAAAAGATAATAAAATATAATCCTTAAAAATACGTAAGTAAATAACACCCAATCCTGAAATACATTGTCCTTTGCCATTTCAAAATATAGTTACTGTTTTTCAAAGAAATTCCAAAGGCTCTCACAAAATGTAGATAATTGAATTATAGACAAGAATTTCCTTTGTGCCTTACTTTGGTAGACATTGATGAGGAGTAGCAGAACTTATTTGTGAACAAAAATTACTTTCTAGGGGCGCCTGGGTAGTGCAGTCGTTAAGCATCTGCCTTCGGCTCAGGGCGTGATCCCGGCATTCCGGGATCGAGTCCCACATCGGGCTCCTCCGCTGGGAGCCTGCTTCTTCCTCTCCCACTCTCCTGCTGTGTTCCCTCTCTCGCTGGCTGTCTCTCTGTCACATAAATAAATAAAAAATCTTTAAAAAAAATTAAAAAAAATTACTTTCTAAAGAAATGTGACAGTTATTAACACGGGACGTTATCTTTCTGTATTAAGTCTTTGGGGGTTCTGGGTTATTAAAAAAGCCAGGGAAAACACTCGCCAGGTTGCCTGGCACACAGTAAGTGCTTAATAAATGTTTTCCATTGCTTGCGTGTAATTTTCTTTAATACAGAAGGGATCTCGATGTTCTCAAGCTTGCTTGTTGCCCTTAGAACCTGAGACTGAAACTCTTTCCCTATCAACCCTGATATCAAATGCCACTATTTTAATTAATTTAAATTCCCTGAGTTCCCATCTGGCAGATAAAATCCAGGTGCTGTTTGCAACAGTCACCGAACTCTTCCTGTGGTACAAGAAATCTGCCTGGAAGGGGTGCCAGTGTGTGTATTCATTGATTTGATAAAAAGTATTTCCTGAGCAAGAGCTATGAAAGGGAGGACCTGCTCCTTGATTGGCACGGAGAACCCAGCCACCCTGTGTCCTGTGTGTTAAGTGTCCAGAGACGTGGGAGGAGGGGTTCCAAGCATGGGTGTTTCCAGCTGGAGGATGAGCCCTTCTCACAGGACAGGGGACCCACCTTGCTCTCTTGAAGCAACGTTTCTTTTTTTTGGCTCCTGGTGGTGCAGCCTCCAATCGAGACCTCGAACATGGGGCCAGGAAAGGCACTCTGCCCTTATTTGTTGAATGAATGAGCTTCAGAAGCGTTGAATGAATTTTACTTTGAACACATGGATATTCTCCACCCTCCTTGCCAAATGTCTTTGAAAATAATGTAATTATCCAGGTCAGCAGTTTATTTTTGGAGTTATTAATAGGAAAGTAAATTGAGTCACTGAATACCCCAGTGGCACTTCTGGAGGTGATTTTGGTTGCCACAGCTGGGTTTGGGGGTGCTCCTGGCATCCAGTGGCTGGAGCAGGGGCACTGCTGAACATCTTACAGTGCACAGAACAGCCACCCCGCAAAGGATTAGCGGGCCCAAGTGGCAGTCATGTGGTACCCATCCGAAGCAAGGAGCGTGGGGACACTGGCAGGCAGCACGTGGTGTCTGAACCTTTGCAGCCGGCAGAGTTGTTCGAAACCTGTTTCTGCCACTGCTTACCTATTATGCCTCAGTTTCCTCTTCTGTATAATGAAAATAATAATACTTCCTACCAGAATGCAAAGCATGACATAGTGGTTAGAGACATATGCTACGAAACCAGAGACTACCCTACTTCAGATCTTGACCTTATTTTTTTCTTAGCCTAGTAAAATACATACAGCAAAATTTACTGTTAGTAACATTATGTACATCCGTGTTATGTAATTTTTACTACTACGATTTCTAGAACATTTTTATGACCCCAAAAGGGAAACCATGAAATAGCCCCTCCCCCCACCCGCAAACTAGCCCCTGGCACCCACAAACCTGTTTTCTGTCTCTATGGATTTCTCCACCCCGGATATTTCATACAAATGGAATCATAGAATATGTGGCCTTTTGCGTCTGGCTCTTTCATTTACTAGCAATTTTTTTTTTTTAAGATTTTATTTTACTTTAAAGTGAGCTCTATAGCCAACGTGGGGCTCGAAATTACAATGGTGAGATCAAGAGTCACATGCTCCACGGACAGAGTTAGCCAGGCGCCCCCTCATTCACTAGCTTGTTTTCAAGGTTCATCTGTCTTGTAGTGTGGACAAGTACTTCATTTTTTCTAGCGGCCGAATGATGTGTGGATACACCCCATTTTCTTACCCATTCACCTGTCTGTGGACATTTGGGCTATTTCCGCTGTTTTAGCTATTGTGAATAGGGTTGCTGTGAACATTTAGTGTGCAAGGTTTTGTTGGAGACCCTGTCTCCAGTTCTGTTGGGTATAGACCCAAAATGGAATAGCCGGGTCATTCTCTTGCTAGTTCTGTGGTCGACTTCTATGAAGAAACCTTTCTGCTGCTGTTTGTCACCTCTGAGACACCGATAGGCTTCTTTCTCTCTGTCTTGGTTTTATCATCTCTAAAGAGGGGTGCATGACAGTTTTATTTCTCAGGGTTGTTGACAGATTAAATGAAGGAGTTAATGTAAAGTCCTTGGAACAGTGCCCGGCGGGACCAAAGCACTCAATAAATATTAGCGATGATTATCACGCTTACCTGGTTGTGAGGAGGAAGCAGGCTAGCCACTTACCGCGTGTTACCTGGCAAAGCGACCAGTGACTGACTCAGTTTACAACTGGAGCTGAGACAGTTCTCAGTGTACCTAAGGTGACAGACTTCAAGGTGCATATTGGCCAAATAAAAACACAGGAAGGTCGCCTTTGAAGCAAAGGATGCTTTACTGAAGATTTTGCACGATTCAAGAGCAGTTCTGTGGAAAGATGGCCCGTGTCTGTTTTCCAGCGAAGGTGGATGAGAGAACAGTGTGAATGCAGTTGAGAAGTAATGGGATCCCTGATCACATTTGGGGTATAAAGTAAATCTCTTATGGGTGTTTTTCTGTTGGGTTCTGTGAAGCCAGATTGCCGGGTTCAGATGTGGGCTTGTCTTTTGCTAGCTTTGTGACCTTGAACTAGTTACTTCATCTGGAGCCTGTACCTCAGGGACCTCAACTGTAAGACAGCACGTGCCTTGTAGGGTTGACCTGAGAATAAAAGAGTTAACATACGGAATGCTCTAAACAGTCCCGGGCTCACAGAAAGTGCTCTTTAACTGAGCGCTTCACTTGTCTTTTCCCCCAAAATCACATAATTGAAAATACCCATTGTTCCCTATTCTTACCCTTTTAAGAGGGTCTGACCAAGAGGGATGGCTAATGGTTTGACTAATTTTCCTAAAAACAGACAAACCAACAAAATGAAAGACAAAAAAAGAAAAAGAGGAAAAGAATGCACCGATGTCTGCCCACGTTTTCACCGCCTCTTATCACTGGATCTTTGTTTTGAGTCAGCCGGGTCACACTACCGAAGCATCTCTGTGAGCTGTGTTTTCAAAAAATAAAAACAAGACGCTAAGGTCCACATGCACACGTGACCCACCACAGGCAGTCATTGTCGCAAAGACCTTGCCTCTCCTTTCCCAAAACGCAGCCCAGGAAAATGTTGGTCATGGGATTTTGTTTTAATGAGACACCCTGTGCTGGGTTCTGCCCCTCATTTTTCCTGAGGGTAGCCCAGTCCCTGGCACACATAAGTATTCAACCTATGAGCAGTTTCGGGTGAAAGGACGGTGGGTCAGGAACTGGGGGCTGGGGTCTCGGGTCATTCGGCCCTCGCTTTTCCAATGACTATCTCACACCCTCTGGATCATGAAGTGTTTGAAGTTTTATCATTTCATTTGACTTCCAACGGCCCCTTTAGACAGAAACTCTTAGTTATTTCCCTGGTAAGAACCTTGCGTTCTTACAGAGAGGTTGCTAGCTTCCCAAGTTCAACTGTGCAGAATCTCCTGTGAAAACCTAGGTCTCCTGGTTCCCAATCCGAAAGCCCCTTACCCTCCGAAACTGCTTCTAGCTCCACGACCTTGACCTTGGCCAAAAATGCCTTATCTCCTTTAAGCTCATATCCTCCTAACTAACCCAGTGGTTGTGGGGTTAGGTCCTCTTTCCAGGCATGGATTATCTAAGAATTTCGTTATCCTGAGAAATTAAAAGCTCTTGTTAATTCCGTTTTTCCCTCTGACACTTCCATTAAATTACTTTAGACCCTGGCCAACATCGCTGCCAGGTAGATAAATATTTTGGTCCTCAAGAAGAAAAACCAACTGGCTGTTTATGCCAAGTCATGGCACAGGCCCTGGGAGCAGCAAAAATATGTTTTGCTCAGAGAGTAATGATAGGGTGGCCCCTCCCTGCACCTACTGACTCTACCTAATGACAAGTCAGCTGCTCCAGCCGTTCCTGTCTCCCCGGTTTCCCGTCCCTTCCTTAGATCCCCAGTTTCTGAACCAGGGTGAGGGTTGTGAAATTTTTAAAAAATTGGCAATGATTAGAAATGGTGCCCGGAGCTGCCTTGCCCTTTGCAGCTCCAGGTCCTTTGGAGGCATCCTGGCATTCAAGCTCCCAGGAAGCCAGCATTACTCAGCTGATTTGCGTCTTCTGTAGCATTCTTCCCTACACACCCCTTCTGTGAGCAAATGGGCTTTTCAGCTAATGCAGACGTGATTCTACCAGGGCAAGATGCAGACAAGCTAGCCGGAGCCTCTTGGAGTAACTGAGTCTGGGCCTTCTTCGTAGGCCTCAAAGGGCCTGGTAGTGCTTTTTCGAGGAGCTGGGGTGGCCTAGAAGTGAACTAACTCTCCACCTACCAGCTACTCCTAGAGCAAGGCAGGAAAGAGCAAAGAAGTAGTCATTGAATCCTTATGAAAGGCCTTTAAAGGGAAGAGGCAGTCTTTTGTCTCCCAAGCAAACCCCTAGCTCCTAGCAATTAGGAAACAGCTGAGGTGAAACCATTCCGCTCTGTCTTTATCGAGCAGCTACTATGTACCAGGCACTGTGCTAGGTGCTGAGGATACAGCTCTGATGTTTCTCCCCTCAAGATGCTTCTAGGACGGGAGAAGATATTATTTGTTTTCGTATCTTATTATTGTGTAATAAATTACCACAAACTCAGAGGCCTAAAACCACCTCTCTTCCCCTCCCACCCAACTCCAGCCTATCAGCAAGTCCAGCCAGTTCGACCTGTCAACACACCTACACCTGAACTCTTTTCTCCGAGTCCACCACACCTGTCCAGTTCAACTCCGTCTCTCCCCTAGACTGTGATCGGCACTTCCTCACTCATCCTTGTCCTTCACAATATACCGTTTAAAAAAAAAATCCGTTTTACTGCGATATGATTCATGTATCATACAATTCACCCACTTGAAGTGTATAATTCAGTAGTTTTTAGCATATTCGCAGAGTGGTGCAACCATTAGCAGAAGCAAATTTTAGGATATTTTTAGAAGTCCCCAAAGAAGTCCTGTGTCTAGGAGCTGGCACTGCTCAAACCCTCAACCCCTCAGTCCTTAATCTGCCTTCTGTCTTTATAGATTGATTTGTCTGCTCTGGATGTCTCCTGTAATGGGAATCATTCACTATGTGGTCTCTTATGTCTGGCTTCTTCCACTGGGCATCATGTTTTGAGGGCAGAGCCTGGTGGTAGCATATCTCAGTGCTTCATTCTTTTTAATTGCCAAATAGTATTTCATGGGATGGGCATACCCCATTTCAGTTTACCCACCATGCCGGGCATCCTTTTTACTCATCTGTTTCCCTAGCTGGTTTTGAACCCAGCCATGAAGATAAGGTAGGGCGTGTGGAACCCAGGGAGACATTGTGTATCAGTCCCCGCCACCCCTTTCTCCACCCGAAAGATCCTGTCTGCCCTCCCCCAAGCCTCTCCAGAGCCGGAGGGGAGGATTCCTTTGCATCTGAGAAAGGCTCATTAGCATTTGTGAGAATTTGTGTGAATAACAACACCTCTTCGGGATCTGGGGGTGACCCAGGGACTGGGATTGATTGCTGTTGAAGTCACTGCCTTCCTTGGTGGGAAACCTTTGCGTATCTGAAATGCTCGGGGGGCGGGGGTGCCCAGTCACATTTGAATCATGCATTCCTTGAACAAATATTTATTGGGATCTTGCTATGTCCCACACATTTGGGACACCACAGCGCACAAGACGTTCTTTTCCGGGTGGGGAGATGGGACAGTAACTGCCCTGGAGAAAACTAGAGAAAAGTGCAGGGAAAGAGATCGGGAGATGGAAAGTGGGACAGGAATCACAATTTCCTGGTCATTTTAGGGCAAAATAATACTCTCCCTTGAGACGGTCACTTAGACGGACAGATGTGTGGAAATGTATATCCTTTTCGCCCATTTTCTTTTTCACCTACGCTGCCTCGGTTACCATAGAAAAGCGGAGACGCTACTCACTAGTCTGGGCTGATGTGAAGGGAACCGATGAATGCCAAATGAAGAACTATTTGGGCCGGTTCCGAGGAGCTAAACTTTCCTGGTTTGGACTATAGCGAGAACCTAAGTTCTCCCACGTTAGGTTCTGGGTGCACACATGACAGCTCGGTGAACGTGGGGTGTGTGTGTTAAATGCTACTACTAATGACCACGACAGTCACTGGTGGTACGCGTCGTCCCACCTCTGTCCCGGGCCCTGTTCTAAGCAGCCTGGTCAGCTACACGCCCAAGGTCACACGGCCGCCGCTCTCAGGGCCCCCGGCTCTGTGAGGGAGGGCCCAGGCCCCCGCGCTGGGCCGGGCACCGGGCGCTCGCCCCTCAAGGCCGGAGACCCGCACCGCCGCGCCCCGGGGCTCAGGGGCCGGGGCCGGGCGGCGCAGTAGGCGCGGAGGGCGTGGGGGGGCGCGGCGCTGCGGGAGCGGGAGCTGGAGCCGGAGCGAGCGGGCGGGCCGAGGCGGCGGTGGCGGCGGCTGCTGGCGGCGGGCGGGCCGCTCCCTGCTCCGCCTCCCCTGCTCCGCCCTCCGCTCCCGCTCCGCCCTCCGGCTCGGCGCCCGCCCGCCCGCTCCCTGCGCCGCCCGCCCGCTCTCCGCTCGCTCGCTCGCTCGCTCTCGGGCCCCCCATGCGGATGTGACATTTCACGCCGCCGCCATTTTGAGAGCGAGCCGAGCCGAGCCGCCGGGCGCCGCGTCCGCTGCCGGAGCCCCGACGACGACGCCGAGGAGGCGGAGGCCGCAGCGCCCCGAGCGCGGCCGGCCAGTCGCCCGCCTGAGCCGCCGCCGCTCCCGCCGGCCCCAGGCCCCGCAGGCCCGCCGCGGCAGGCCAGGCCTCCCGCCCGCCGCGCCCGGCCCGAGGCGGGGCTGACTCCGCGGCCCCCGCCCGGCCGCCCTCCGCCCCCGGCCGGCCCGCGGCCCCGCAGCCCCGGCCCCGGCGGCGGGAGGCGGGCCCCGCGGCGGCGGCGGCGGCGGCGGCGGCGGCCGCAGCGAGCGACGAGGCCGCCCGGCCCGGCCCGCCGGCCGCCCGCCCGCCTCGGCGCCGAGATTGGGCGAATCGCGAGCAAGTACGTGCGCGTCTCCCTGCCGCCGCCGCCGCCGCCGCCGCCGCCCGCCGCGGGCCGCCCCGGGGCCGCCGCCGCCGCCGACGACGCGCGGGAGGAGGAGGAGGAGGCCGCCCCGCCGCCGCCGCCGCCGCCGCCGCCCCGGCTCGCCGCCGCCGCCCGCCCGCCGGGCCCGCAGCCCGGGCCCCCGGCCGCAGGCGAGGCCCAGGCCGCGGCCGACATGAACCACCAGCAGCAGCAGCAGCAGCAGCAGCAGAAAGCGGGCGAGCAGCAGCTGAGCGAGCCCGAGGACATGGAGATGGAAGGTGAGGCCCGCGGGCCGGCCGCGGCGGGGCCGGGGGGCGCCTTCCATTGTGGCCGGGGGGAGCCGCGGGAGCCACGCGAGGGGCTCGCCATCTTTAAGCAGGCCCCGGCGGCCGCGGGCCTGGGCCTGGCCGGGCCGGGCGAGGCTGCACCGTCATGCCGGGCCCGCGCGCGGGGGGCGGCCGGCGGCCCCCTGCCCGGCTCATTGTCTGGGGCGCCTCCCGGCACAAAGCGCCCGCAGCCCGGACTTGTGAATTAGGGCGCCCCGGCCGCCGAGGGACGAGGCGTGTTCCGGCTGCTGGCGGCCGCGGGGTCGGGAGCCGGGCTCCGGGGGGCCGTGCTCCTTCGCGGGCGTTCCTGGTGCCTGCCTCGTCTGGCCTGGTTCCGGCCGGCGAGCTCGGGGAGCGCTCTGGCCCTCGGTGGACGCGGGGCTTGCCCGCACCTGCTCGCGTGCGCTCCCCCGGAGAGCCTGCCGAGGCTGCGAGGCGTTCCCCCGGATCGCTTTAAAACGGCACTTCCTAGCGTCGGGCTTCATTTTGAAACACCTGCAAGGAAGGCACATGTTCTCAGCCTTTGGACCGGCCCCGAGTTTTGAGCCGGGCGCTCTTCGTTTCTAAGTTACCTCTTCTTTTGGGGGGCAGTTTGGTACCTGACTCTGTGCGGTGCAATCAGCATCCGGCCAGGTGTGTGTTTGAAACTGCGCGAAAGCCCCCGCCGCACATGGCTACCTACAGCCGAATCAAAGCCGATTCCAAAGGTAACTTAATTTCTGTCCATGTGGCAGCAGTTTTCCCAGGTACTTTGAGATACAAGGTCTTGGTTGTAAAGGTTTGATGTAGAGTCTTTGGTTTACATCGCTCAGGCAGAGGTGGCCATTGGAAGGCATCTTTTATTTCTCGTGGCCCCAGCTACTTTAAGGGCAGAGCCAAAGAAGTCTTAAAAGATAGCTTTCTTACTGCCTTGAGGGGTAAGACTGGCAGGAGTCAAAAAGGGGTACCTGAGTGAGCGGAGCAGTGAATGTTCTCATTTTGCTTTGAGCAGAGATTTTGGGTTGTATAAATGAATGGAACCTTGCTCAGGAAGCTGAGGCAAAGCACCATTTGTCCGGTGGGGTGGCTACACGTGTGGGGCACTGCACCCTGGTTGGTGGGAACACTTTACCATGACTGGTATTCCCCTGTGAATAACTTACTGCCAGTAACTGGATGTTCACTGAAAAAATGGCTTGCCAGATTGCAGAAGGCAAAGTGGTGGAAATGCCTGCAGAAAGCACTTCCTAGTGGTACTTAACAATGGCAGTAATGGGGGACAGGAGAGCAGAGTCCACGCCAAGGACCCGGGCTGTATATTTCGATTGGCCTCAGCAAGGCAATAGCTGCACAGAGCTTTTGGCATGTGTGATTAAACCTACTAGTCGCAGGAATATGTTGCTGAGACCATTTTGTATATTCCTTTTATGCCCCGTAACAAAAAGGGTTGTTTTTCAGTTTCCTTTTTGAGTATCACTCTGTCAAGACAAGAGTCCAGTAGTGCTACACAGTGATTCCCCGTGTCCATTGTCTTACCACTTTTCAAGTGTTTTTGTGCACGAGTGAGAAGTAATAAACGTGGACATCGCTGAAGAGCCTATTTCTGGTGCAGAACTGTGCGTTTGGGGAAAGAGTCCTGCCCACAGGTTCCAAGGACTTTTCTGTAAGATGGGAGAGTGTAGAAGGGAGGTGGAAGAATTTTCAGAAGTCCATGCATGCTTCCAAGACTACTTTCTTTCTTCCTGGGGTTTTATTTTTATATCAAAGTTTGCATTGGAAAGGTCACCCCTAAAATTACTCATCTGCCGATGCACTAACATCTCAAAATTGGATAGTGAAGGTTGCAGTTATTAATGCTGATTCCTTAAACTTAAGAAACGCGTTTCTTTTGAGTGGACCTCTGTCCCAGATTCATTATCCAAAAGGTGCGTTGTCTGTAGGACTTCTGATTGTCAGCACCCCATGAGCACCCACAGGTGTGTGGTTTAAAAAGCTCCCTGTGTGTTAGGCAGTCTGTGTCAGCCTTTCTTAGCCTTCCCGCTGCTAAAACGTGGTGCTAGGTTTAGATATTGTAGTTGAGGATTGGGAAGAGTAGAAGAATCTCCTTGCTATTAAAAAACCCAGAGGGATGGGATTTAGTGAATATCAACTCTGGTTGGCTTCATATGCCAGGCTGTGATAGTGCCTTGAACCTGTTTGGTGTCTTTGCGCTGAGTCCAGTCGAATCAGCAGCTGGAAATTGTCAGGGTTCTGATCAGCTTGAGGAAAGGAAGGCTTTGTCAGTGAGTAGCATCCTACCCGCCCCTCCTGGGCAGGGCGGGTTTCGAAGGAGCTTGGGAGACTGGTTTGGTTGGTTGGTTTTTTCCTATCAATTGGTCAATGTTAGTTTGCTCTCCTCCTGCTCCACTTTATGGGGATAGCATTTGCTTTCGACTGAACTCTGCACAGCACTTGCATATCCGCTGGAGAATAACAACGCTCGGGATAGTTATTTTAAAAAATGGCTTGCTCTGAGCAGTTGGGAAAGTTATGAAGGGTGAGGGGTAGAGAGGGAGAAGATGGGGGGACATGCCGACAGTTCATCGGGGTCGGACCACATGCTTCCTGTAAGGCCTGGAGCAGTTGATCCCCACGTTTCAGGTCGGGAGGCAAATAGAACTGTGGGGCAATAGCATTATTAGGTCTGGCCAGGAAGGAATTTGCTTAGCAGTTTATTCATTGTCTAACTCAGAGGCGGTGCAGGCCGAGGGGCTGAAGGAGTGACTTGTGCAGGCCTCTGCCCCCTGAGTACTTGGAGAGGTGATAATCTGGTCTATGTTATGCCCGGTCCAGTCAACAGGAAGTTTTCCCAAGGCCTTGTTTCTGCTGCGGAGACTGGCGAGCACAAACGTAAATACCCTGATGTTTGTCCCTGGTTCTGCTGCCCATGTGAGCAGTCTCTGTTTCAGAGTGTAATCTCTGAAACTAATAGGGACAGACAGTTTTGTTTTGATTTTTTTTGTACAACACGCAGACCACTGCTCTCAGGACACCAAGCTGGGAGCAAATCAATGAGTCCTCTGCAGTTTTTGCAAAGAATTCATCATTGACATCTGTGTTTTCCATCTGGGGCGGCAGCAGCACTGGTGGGGTTCTGTTTCTTTCAAACTCGTGTGGGTAGGTGGAGTTTCAAGTTACTCTACTGCTGAGGCAGGTTTGGGAGTGGAAAGTGAATTGCCTTGGACACATGCATTCAGGTAAACCAAACGAGTGGATTTTATTCTATCTAAAATGCAAGTTTCCTCTTCAAATAGCACCGTAACAAGACAAAAAAAAATCACAGAATATGGGAGTATTGATTTTTCTCTCACGTTAGCTTTGGTTGGTAAAAGAACTCTTCGAAGCTATAAAATGAAAATCAACTCAGAGAACCCAGAAGAAATACAGGAAAAATTAGGCCAAACCTAGAAACATCTGACTCTGAGCCTGTCAGGTTTTGATAGGATTGGAAGTTACTCCCCACAGGCATCAGCCCTCCTGATTTTCTCAGGCTGCTGATTTTGATTATCGGTGAACAAATAAAAGATTGATAACAGCAAATACGGGAAGGAAGCGAATACTTTCCTCCTTGATTTTTACTTTTTTGGAATTAGTTTTGTGGAAAGGGAGAAAGGGGCCATTGAGTAAACAGCTCCTCGTGGCGGGGCGGTTTGGTGCCTGAACAACAGGCTTTGGGCCAGGCCTGAGTTTGAGTGTGGACTTTGCCTTTTAATTGTGTGACCTCATGGCACATTACTTAAGCTCTTCGTGCTTTGGTTTTTCTGCATCGTTGAAAAGCAGGTCAGTCCTATCTTGCAAGGTAATTGTGAGGGTGGAGGCACAAAGCACTTGTAAAGTGCCACATGCAGCCCTGGGAGCGTGGATGTTCAATTCATGGTGTTCCATGTGATGGTAAGCCTCGCACCAGAGGAAGGGATCTGTTTAGGAACAAAGCATGTTGTTATTTTCGGTGGTGTGCAGAAAATGCCCTACGGTAATTATATCCTAATGTGGATTAAGAAGAAAACATAACGAGCCTCAATTTAAGCACCATTATGGAATTCTAGGCTTGAGATGTCTCAATAGCTACTTAAGGTTAATGGTCTCATATTTTAAGAAACATGAAACGGGTAATGGAGGAGACCAGGGGACTCGGGGCATTGTGACATGGGTACTGAAGTGTGCTCAGCTCAGTAGCCCTCTGATAAGAATATTCTTGTTTTTTGGAAAACTTGTAGAGCATCTAGTGATGAATTTGGAATTGAGAATCAGGTCGCCGAGTCTCCAGACTGTGGGAGTCAGCCTCGCATCCTTCTCCCTGGATCCCCACACCCTTTGCCAAGCCCTTTTGGTTTTCCAGCCACCACCCTAAATGAGGCCCCTGTTGCCTCATGTTGGGACTTTGCAGTAGTCTTCCTCCTGGTCTCTGAGCCATCCTTCCTGAAGCTCACACAGCTGTGGAAATGGACTGCGCCCAGACCTGCCATGCCCCGTCACCCCCCTGCTTCAGAGCGCGCAGGTGTGCTGCCCTCTGTGGATGTGGGAAGTCGCACAGTCCAGGCCACGCCGTCAGGAGCCTCAGGATTGGCCTTGGCCTCCTTTGTGCTTTGGGCTTTGAGCACACACAGGTTTGTGCTTCACAGGGTGCACCCCCAGCTTTGGGGCCCCACGCTTGTATAGACAGCGATGGCTTCGTCCTTCTGGAATGCAGACAGAACAGATACCCCATGACGGTGGTTCAAAACCTGTTCCAGTGCCCCCTTCTAAACCAGAAAGGTGGTCTCAGCTGCTTGGCTTGCATTAGTCGTGTAGATCATGTGGTCACCATGCATGTACCCCCCCTCTTCCTCGGTGATGGTTTGTGTGGAAGGTGGTGAGCCTTTTCTGTTCAGTGTGCTTATGGGAGATCCTCATTCAGGAAACAGCAGTTCTAAGTCTAAACGGTAGAACAGGCGCTGGCTGGCAGGCAGGCAAGGTGGTGTGTGAGAGAGCTGCAGCCGTAAACCGATGTTGCTTTGATAGCTGCTAATTCAGTTTTATTGCTTTGAACCTAAGTTGCTTCGGATGGCATTTTTGATCCTTTTAGAAGGAAAAGCTTGTTTTTCAGAAGGGCATTGATGGATTTTCATAAATTACTGAAGGTTTCTTCTGAGTATTTTGAAAGGTGTTTTTGTTGTTCTTTCTGGTTTTTTGGATGAGTGGTATGTAGCCCTGGGTATTTGTTTGATTTCCAAGGCAAAGGGATCTTACTCTGGAGACCAAACGTTGTAACGAGGTATTTCTTTCTTTTTTTTTTTTTTTTTTAAGATTTTATTTATTTATTTGACAGAGACAGCCAGCGAGAGAGGGAACACAAGCAGGGCGAGTGGGAGAGGAAGAAGCAGGCTCCTAGGGGAGGAGCCTGATGTGGGGCTCGATCCCAGAACGCTGGGATCACGCCCTGAGCCGAAGGCAGACACTTAACGACTGCGCCACCCAGGCGCCCCGTAACGAGGTATTTCTTAACACGTACTGTGACAGAGGTAAATGTTCAGTGTCACCTGTTTCGTGAACTTGTTCTGAACTAATTTGGACTTAAGAAAGTTGGAGGAAGCAGGGTTTTAAGTGTCATGCGTAGGCAAGAGTCAGTTATGCCATTTTTCTAGTAAGTTAACACATGCCTTGGCTAATGAGAAGTCAGACGTGTTGAAATTCTCTTGAAGAGAAGCAGGCCTACTTCTGAGGGTTGGTAAATTAAACTTGGAAGTTGGGGATGGGGGTAACGAGAAAGTTTCTTATATCAGGAAATATACTGACCTGGGCAAGAGCTGAATGCTTCCAGAACACGGTGATGACATGGCTAAATGAGAGACTAGCAGAAGACTGGGGAGGGAGAGTAGCGTCTGGGAGGACACACCGGAGAAGTGGTGTCACAGCTCCTTGTTGGGTTGATGGGAGCTGGGGATAGAAACCTCCAGGGGGTTACAGTGAGTGCAGAGCTCAGTGCCTGGGGTTGGCTGGGCCCTCGCTGGGCTGTGCATGTGCTGCCTTGTAGCCACTTCAGTTCCTGGGGCAACCTTGAGGTGTGCCCTCCGTTCTTAGGTCACATTTGCTTATATGGACTAAGATGCCCAAGTGTCCTTTGGAAGAGTCCAGCTCACCTGGCTGAGGGAGCTTTGGCTTACCCAGTGTTTGAAGCGTGCGTGTTGAGTCTGAGTCCCAAGGTGGTGGTCTGCTCTTTTTGGGGGGGAGGGGAGAGTCATTGAAAATCTAAAAGCTGTAGAGAAGGAGGTTCCCTTGTGTGACCACAACTGTTCTGTGTGATTTTCCTGCCTGGCATGGAATATTCAAAACCCAGGTCCTTCCCTGGTTTGAATTCCATGCCGGTGAGTAGATCGGTTTTCCTGACATCCTGATACTGGTGGGGCAGTGTCTTGCATTTGTGCCAGCCCTCAGAATATCCACCTGGGCAGGATCTAGCTTTCACCGTAAGTTGCTAAACTCGCCTCTGGTGTGGAAATCGGTTGTATGAGTTTATTAAGGTGACCCATATTGTAGAGCGTGATACGCCCAAGGGTGTAGCCACGGGTGCCTGGGGTGGTCATCTGACATCTCTCGGCTCCCCCTTGTGCCACCTGTTTCAAAGTACTTTCAGGAATTGATGGGGGGCTTTTTCAGGGGAAACCACGTGCTCTAATGTGTCTGCTGAGCAAACCCGTGTTACTGGAGGGCCCCCCTTATAAAAAGGCTTATGGGCTGTGTGGCTGGGGTTGCAGGTGTATTTCATCAATGCACTTTTGGGAATACCTTCTATCTCAAGGCGCTTAATTGACCCTGTGCGGTGGCTGTCTTAAAACAAGTGCCTGTAACCCTTCTTCGCTGTTCCTGTGGTTACATAGTCAGCTCCTCCTAGTGCTTGCTGCTGATGTTTGGTACTTCTTATATTCTTACCTTGGAGGAGACATGATTTAAAGAAACTATGTGAAGTGGTTAAAAACATTCTTCATTCCATATTGTTGTTTTGTAACCGTCATAGACACTTGTAAGAATCGCCCCCAACGATTCTCAGCCATTCTCTCTTATATTTTGAGGAGTGTGTTAAGGATTAAGAGGGTGCGCAAATAGGGGGAAAAAGCCTGACTAGCCGAATGTCCTCAGAAGCATCTGGCGGTGGAGGTGGGCAGGATGCTGTGGCCTCTTTGTGAGCCCCAGCCTTTGGGCTGACCCTCCTTCTCAAGACTGGGAGCTACGGTGGCTAAGGAGCTGCTTCTCCTGGATGGGAATGGTGCGCTGCCCTAGCCAGAAGGATTACTCATTTCTCCGAAGCGCTCCAGTCTCCTGGTTCTGATGAGAACAAATTGAGATCATGTTCCTACTTTAAACCCATCTTTCTCCAGAAATCCACTTGTTTTCATATGGGGGCAGGGGGAGATGCCATGTTGGGAGTGAGGACCTGTGCAATGCCTTGTGGTAGCCACTAGTTGCAGGGCAGCAATTTTAGGTTTAGAATAAAGTTGGGGTGCCCAGCTGGCTCAGTCGGTGGAGTGTGCGAGTCTAGACCTCAGGGTTGTGAGTTCGAGCCCCACACTGGGTGTAGGGATTACATTAAAAAAAAAATCCCATTCCTCAACCGACTAGCCACATTTCAGGCGTCGAATAGCCACTTGTGGCTGGTGGCCACCACATGGGACAGTGCAGGTACAGGGCACATCTGTCAACGGCAGAGAGTGTTAGTGGCCAGCGCTGGCCAACAGTGTCTTGTTGGATTCTTGGCTGGAGGGGTTTCTGGTAGCATTGGTATTTTGTGGAAACTGCAGTGTGTCCTGGGAAAGCTCAGGTAAAATGAATAAAATAGTTCTTGTGGCAAACCCTATACAGCAGGGCTTCTCCACTTGTGAAGAACCAGGTTTTTTCCCCTTAATTTCTAGTTCATTGTCACAGTTTCTAAAACGTATTTTGTAAAAATACAGTGCAAACAAATTACTTAAGTGAAATAAAATAGACCCACAAAATACAAGCTCCAGTTGATTATTAAATTCAACAAATGTAAAGTTAACTGTTGAAATCAGTTATTAGAACAAACACACATACTGAGAAAGAAAATTGCAGAAACTGTGTATCTTCATTGAAAGTGTGTATATAGGCCGTTAATATAAAGAAACTCGATTACACTTGTAACTTTGTCGTTCCACCGTGGTAACCAAACACAATTTTGTGTGAAATAGCAATTCCCCATATTGAAAGCCTACATGCACACTTTGAAGGAATGCAGCATACATGAGTAGTTTTTAAAGTAACAAATAATCTTCCTGCTCGATGGATGGCATGTCTGCTACTCATAGGGGATGATGTTTGTCCAGATCATTTCTCTTTTGCTATTACTCCTGTGAATCCAGCACTGCGGACGTACGCTGATGAGAATGGGGGTGAGGGCTTAAAGTGATTTTACAGAATTTATCTGTGGACAGCTTCAACTGTATCCTATTAAATGTATAGCTAAATTATCTTTCATTCAAAGAAATGGGTTGCGGGTGATATCTACTTTTGGGTTACAGTTAACAAATGAACACTAGACTCTCACAAGGTGTAACGTGGTCCTGTGTGACATGCCACACCAGTTTGACAACACCCCAACTGGCCCCCAATGCTTTGGTGTTGGTGCAAAGTTCTCCCTCCCTCCCTCCCTCCCTCCTTCCCTCCTTCCCTCCCTCCCTCCTTTTTATTTTTTTTTAAAGATTTTATTTATTTGAGAGAGAAAGAGACACAGCAAGAGAGGGAACATAAGCAGGGGGAGTGGGAGAGGGAGAAGCAGGTTTCCTGCTGAGCAAAGAGTCCGATGCAGGGCTTGATTCTGGGACCGTGGGATCATGAGCTGAGCCAAAGGTAGACGCTTAAACGACTGAGCCACCCAGGCGCCCCTGGAAAGTTTCTGTGCTGGTTCTTCATTGTGCTTAGGTCCACAGAGGGGCCCCTGTTTGTGGACTCCGTGCAGGGCATGTCATTTTTAGCCCTGTCCTCTTTGCTTGCTTGTCTGGTTTTGTGATTGAGCCTTGCTCCTGACTCCTTTGCGCCCTAGTGGCAGCAGAGCAGTGCTTGCTGTGGTGCTCACAGAGCCCGGTTGCAGGACAGACATTGAGGATCCCCCTCTCAACGGGCAGGTACAGTGCTTGCTGCCCCTGGGTGTGACTGCCTGAGTGCGCGTGCCTGGAACCCATGTGCAGGGGGCGTCCTCAGGGGAGGGCTCTGAAGGTGCAGTGGACGGGAGGGGACTGGCTTCCCTCGGGAAGGGTGGGTCAGCTGAGGCTTTGCCGAGGAGACACAGTTCAGTTTGAGTAGGGGGGTGCTGGGGTGGTCAGAGGCAGATGCAGAATAGCGCGAAGAGGTTGGTCGGATCTGGACCTGTGAGTCTGTGGCAGAGGTTTAGAATCTGTGGTTGGTGGAATAATGGCCCTCAAAGATGTCCATGTCCTAATCCGTAGAGGCTGTGACTGTATTCCCTTACATGGCAAAGGTGATTAAGGATCCCTAGTGGGGAGATTATCCAGTGCTACACAGGTGGGCCCAGTGTAATCACAAGGATCCTTACATGTGAAAGGAGGAGGTCCAGGTCTGGTGGTGTGGTGTGGTGTGCTTTGGGAAGGCCATTGCTTGCTTTTAGGATGGAAAGGGGAGCCAAGGAATGAGGGAGGTCTCTAGAAGCTGGAAAAGGCAAGACAGATTCTCCCCCAGAGCCTCCAGAAGGGAACCCTGCTAACACCTTGATTTTAGCCCAGTGAGCCCCATTTTCAGACTTCTAATCTCCAGAACTATAAAAGAATGCATGTGTGTTGTTTAAGCCACTGTTTATGGTAATCCGTTCCAGCAGCAATCAGAAAGTCATGCAGGATCCAGGGAAGTGGGTGGGAAGCCACAGGTGTGGGCCGGATATAGGTAGCTGGCCTCAGACGTGTAGGAGGCTCAAGGAGTGTGTAGCAGCTTACCCTCACTGAGGACTCCTCACTGTGTGTGCCAGGCTGTCCCGTGTATTAACTTACATACTTCTTACTACGACTTGGAGATAGATGCGTCATCACCCCTGGTTCACGGCAGAGCAGGGCACTGAGTTGTTACTCAGGGTCAGTGATAGGATTGGAACCCATGCAGTCTGGCTTCTCGACCAGTTGCGAGTCGTCCTACCCAGTAGGCCCTGTTGGTCATAAAAGTTGTGGTTACTGCTTCTTAGTTGAAACCCCTCTGCTGCCTTCTCCCACGTCTCTTACCTCACCGCCCCAAAGTGGTATGCTGCAGTTGGGCTTCCTAGTTGAACGTTTTTGTGTGGTTCACCACATGCTTTGAATATAGAAAGTAGCTTACTGCCAAAATAGGCCTGGGCCACATGTACAGTTCAGCAAGAGGAATATGGTGGCATAAGAAGATACAGAGCAAAATGATATGAGGTTTTTTTTTTTTAAAGATTTTATTTATTTATTCGACAGAGATAGAGACAGCCAGCAAGAGAGGGAACACAAGCAGGGGGAGTGGGAGAGGAAGAAGCAGGCTCCCAGCGGAGGAGCCTGATGCAGGGCTTGATCCCAGAACGGCGGGCTCACACCCTGAGCCGAAGGCAGACGCTTAATGACTGAGCCACCCAGGCACCCCAAAATGATAGAAATTTTTAAAGGTAGATGCCTCCTCCTTCGACATTGGAGGTAACCGAATCAGGTATTCAGTAACAGGTTATAATAAGATCCTGAGCTGAAATGAATCCTCCCAAAAGCAAACCGTTTGGACTCTGGGTATGTGGAGAGATAAAAATTGAGAAGGCTTAGCGGGGGCTCAGGGCGCAAACATACTGCATTTTAGAGTCCCTGATTCTTTGGACCTGGGTACCAGAGCGCTGGATTCCTTAAGGAGGCAGGGGCTGGAAGAGGCGGGGTGGTCTGGGTGGCCACTCTCCTGGCTCATTAGCTGTCAGCTGGCTGTGTGGCAGTGTTTTCATGGCATATTTTGAATATTTTTCTTTTGGGCCTCTTTCCCTGACAGGAAATAAAAAAATTATATATATATATATATATATATATGGCTACTTTGGGAAGCATGTTTGGTTTGGAAAGTGATTGTAGCAGTCAAAAACTATAGCAGAACAATTCTAAATAAAGAAACCCTTCCGTGGCTGGGTGCTAGCTAGTCTTTGCCTATTAAGTAACTGAAGAAAGCTCAAGCAAATGTGACCTTTTTGTTTTAGTTTTCCTGAATGGCCCCTCTGCCCACACAGCGCAACACAAGACCTTGTGTTGTGTGGGCACAGGATTTTTCTTTTCTATAATTTCCTCTGAAAGCATACCTTTTTGGACATCACATTAGGTGCATGGTTTCACTCATGGTACCGATAGTAGATTTGGGATATTTATTGGTCTTCGTTTGTGCTCGAGTTTCTGCAGGGAAAACAGAGGTAGATGGGAGACACAAGTTCTGGCCGCAATGGATGTGGCCAGGAGTGAAGATGCCCAGAACAAAGGGTAACACGAGGTAATGCCCAGGCAGCTGCTACCACATTGCACAACATTGAGGCCTTCAAGCGAGTTGACTTGGGGGTGTCTGGAGAAGATGCAGATAAGTGAGGTGGATCGCAGGTGTCCTAGTTGGGGGGGGGGGTGTGCGTCACGATGCCTGGTGCCAGTCCCGCAGCTTCTGTATGTCGGACACAGCAGTGTGTGTGCTCACCAGCCATAGGCTGGTGCTCGTGGTTGTCTTAATAGGGAACTCAGTCTCAGTACCGTGGGGTGATGTGGAAAGTGTGGTCCCTGCCACACTACTAAGTCTTCAGCATGATTCTGGAGTTGGTTATGCATTACTTTGGAGGGTATATGGGGAGAGGGAGAACTACTGCAAATCCCAACATTTTTTCCTTGGAAAGCAGAGGCTCTTATTTACAATCTAATTTCTGTTTTGATGAATTAAGTCCCTTTTTTTTTTTTTTAAAGGCCTTTATTTTTTTCTTGAAAATCTGTGTTCCATTTTGGGTATGCTATCAGAAGGCACTCACTTAGTCAAAGAATTTTGCTTTTGAGCAGAAAGTCTCTGTCAAGCCTCCTGCTCTACAGATGAAGACCCCAAGCCTCCAAGGGATGGAGCGGTTTCTAGACTTAACACTGTCCAGTATTGTAGCCAGTAGCCACTCGTGGCTGAGTAGATTTAAGCTAATTAAAATTAAGTAAAATTAAATATTCGGTTCCTCATTCTGACTAGCTACTTTCAGGGGCTCATAGCTGGTGCATGGGGTGGTGGCTTTGGTATTGGATGGTGCAGCTATGGAACATCTCCTTGAGCACAATATTGGATGGGGCAGGGATGCTCTGGACCCAGCCTCTGCGCTGGATTTTAGCTCTGCCTCTCTAGTGCGTGCTGCCTTGAACAGGATCTTCTAGCATAATGGAAAACCAGGCATTTTCTTCTGTAATTACCAAGGAAGAAGTTTCCCCCAAAACCGGCTCAGCAAAGTGCAGACTTGCTGATAATCTCTCAGTCACCGCCCCAGGCACTGGGGGTGGGGGTGGTTTGCAAAGACGACCAAGTGATAAGTTGTCTTTGCTTAAGGAAAGTCAGTGGGACATAGATAGGTCCTGTGAGCACATGCATAATTACTGCAGGGTAGAAGGTTAGTGCCACCGAGGTGAGGAGCTAGGGTTATGGAAGTGAGGAGAAAGATTTCATCAGCTGTGGGGAAGCCGCAAGGCCGGGTCTGTGGTGCCGGGGAGTGGGCTGTGAGGGACAGATGCCGGGATGCTTGCCTGTTGAGTTCAGGGAGTTTGAGGTGAGAGCCAGAGGCAAGGCTTCCCGGCAGATGAAAAGAGGCACCTTTGTATTTCCTGAACATGTTCATTATAGTATCATTAACACATTGTGTGCTGTTTCTTTGCTTTACTCCCCATCAGACTTTGAGGTCAGAGGATTAGGGGAGAGCCTGGGTCTTTTCCCCAGTAGTACAGGCAATCCGGGTGCACGGCATTTTTGTATTTTAGTTTAAATGAGATGGGAACATGCCACAATGTTTAATGCTAACTCCTTTTTTTTTTTTTTTAAGATTTTATTTATTTATTTGACAGGGATAGAGACAGCCAGCGAGAGAGGGAACACAAGCAGGGGGAGTGGGAGAGGAAGAAGCAGGCTCATAGCAGAGGAGCCTGACGTGGGGCTCGATCCCATAGTGGGGCTCGATCCCATAACGCTGGGATCACGCCCTGAGCTGAAGGCAGATGCTTCATCGCTGTGCCACCCAGGCGCCCCTTAATGCTAACTCTTGATTTTACCTGCTTTGGTAACAGTTACAAACGGTTAGATTTGCACCTGTCCTTCTACAAGTCTTTTCGATAAAATGTGTTAGTCACTATGATTTTTAAAATAGCAACTTCTGTTGAGACATAATCCACATATGTCCCCATCTACCCATCGAAAGCATACTGTTCAGTGGGTTCTAGTATATTCCCAGTTGTGCAACCCTCAGCAATCAGATTTCAAACATTTTCATTACCCCCCAGACAAAATCCTGTATTCATTAGGGACGCTCCCCTTCTCCCTGCATCCTGGGCAGCCACCAGTCTCCTCTTTCTTCAGATCTGCCGCTTCTGGACGTGTCATATAAATGGACTCACAGTGTGTGGTCTTCTGTGTCCAGCTTCTTGCACTGACAGTCCCATCCTCAGGTTTGTTCACGTGGTAGTTGTATACGGGCTCTGTCGTGTGGAAGCTCACTGTGGTTCATGTAGGGTCAGGAAGATGTATAGGCTCTCATGGTTCTGCCATCTGCAGTAGGTTTTATTCAGTATGTTTTAAAGGGGCTTGGGGGACGCCTGGGTGGCTCAGTCAGTTAAGCGTCTGCCTTCCGCTCAGGTCATGATCCCGCAGTCGGCGGATCGAGTCCCTGCATTGGGCTCCTGGCTCAGCAGGAGCTGCCTTCTCCCTTGCCTGCTGCTCGCCCTGCTTGTGCTCTCTCTCTCTCTGACAAATAAATAAAATCTTAAAAAAAAATAAAGGGACTTAGAACTTTTTGTGGT
The DNA here is from genome assembly GCF_023065955.2 of Ursus arctos. Lineage (NCBI taxonomy): Eukaryota > Metazoa > Chordata > Mammalia > Carnivora > Ursidae > Ursus > Ursus arctos. The sequence goes on along the minus strand of NW_026622874.1, from coordinate 72,757,283 downwards.
TATGCATGCGCTTGGCTACTAAGTTGAATGAACTGTGGGTGGTGCAGGGTGGGGATACCAGTGTCATTTGAGGGTTCAAGCAGAGCTGCAGAGTAGCAGTAGAAATGAGGGATTTATTAGATTAAAAAAAAGATTTTATTTATTTATTTGAGAGAGAACAAGAGTGAGAGAGCACAAGCAATGGGGGAGCAGCATGGTGGAAGGGAGAAGCAGGCTCCTCGCTCAGCAGGGAGCCCGATGGGGGGCTCGATCCCAGAACCCTGGGATGGTGCCCTGAGCAGAAGGCAGACGCTTCACCGACTGAGCCACCCAGGCGCCCCGGATTTACTGGATTTTACCATGCACAAACGTGGGAGCTGCTCACAGTCTGTCGCTACTGGATCTGGTGTTGGAGTCCATTGGGCATGTAGTCTTCAGGGGAAGATGAGTGGGAAGCAGGGTGAGGCTGAGCTGGAACCATATCCATGTGAGCCTCTCATGACTTCCAGGTGCCCTAACAGCCCAAAAGGCAGAGAAACCCCCAGGCGTAAAGGAATGTGGTCTCCTTGCTCCTGCCTTCCAGATTGCTGGCCTGGTGGCTCCCGAGGGGGAACTCTGCAAAGTAGGGCATGTAATTCCAGTTTGGCTAACCCGGCACACCACAAATCCACCATTTGGTGTGGTCTTTGGACTGTCAAGCTTTTTGCTGTCAGGATCCTGTTAAAATTTTAAAATTGAGGCGAACCCCAAAGAGCTCTTAGGTAGGTGGGTTACATTTGTCATTATCTGCCATCGTAAAAGCTAAAACTACGACCAGTCTTATTTAGGAAAAGTAAACCAATATCTATAACATACATCTTATAGGAAATAAATATTTTCCAAAACAAAGCAGTTTAATGAGGAATGGCATTATTTTTACATTTTTACAAATTTCTTTATTGTCTGGCTTAATAGAAGACAGCTGGATTCTGCTTTCTCTCTGCCTCTGCTTTCTGTCAGTTGCAGTGCATTTTAGTAGAAATAGAAAAGCCAGTCTCACAGAGGCGTCTAGTTCGTAAAGGGAGCAGTCGTTTAATAGCCTTTTCAGATAATTGTGACATTTTTTTGATACTGCACCAAATTTGGTAGCTTCTTAAGGTTAATTGCAATGTACCAGTTTGAAACCCTACAAATTAACTTTTCTATTACATTGAAATTCGTTGGTCTTTTTAAAAACAAGTTATGTATGTATTTATTTGAGAGAGAGAGAGTGACAGCATGAGTGGAGGAGGAACAGACAGAGAGGGAGAAGCAGACCTGTGCTGAGCTGGGGACCCTCAGCTCATGGCCTGAGCCGAAATCAAGAGTCAGACGCTTAACATACTGAGCCACCCAGGCGCCCGTCTTGTACTTTGAATGAACGCTTTCTATACCATTCATTGGTGATTTGGAAAAGTTTGATTCACTGAGTTATCCAGATCCTCTGAATGTTGACACATTGCATAGTACAGTTACATTTTAAAAAACGGCGGTAAGTCCCAGAGTCACATTTATGTGTGGTAGCAGCCTTGTGCTGTTACTTAATTGGGAACAGGGTTGTAGTTACAATTCTAGAAAGCTCATTGGGACAAAGCAGCGATGACTTCTGTTGTGTATGAAGAGTCTTAATACTTCTTGGCAGCATGGGTGAAGATGGTTGGTTGGTAATTAGGGCGGCGTGGCAGCTGTCCTCTGCCCCTGTCCCCTGTCCCTAATGCCGCTTTATGAGCACGGGCTGCTGCCATGGGGAGGGAGCGGGCGCTGTTGGTTGGCCCCCTGCGATAGGGAAGTGCCATGGACTGGGGTGTGGACACCAGATTTGTCTGCTTTCTCCCCCAGGTCAAGGTGTGTATGTAAGATGATCCTGTTAAGAAGAGTAACAGATTTCATGAGAATTCAAGGAGGAGGGAGTACTTAAACCAAAAATAACTTGTGGTTTTGATTATTTTCTTTCCTAACTCTTTATAACAGCTACCATTCCTCTTCTTAATATTTTGTTTGTATCCCCCCCCCCATTTTCTCCATTTTCCAGTAGCTTGTGTGGAACAGTGGGAAATCATTGGGAAATTATTCTGGATTTAAACATGATTTGTGAAACAGCACACCTTGTTTATGTACCTCAGTTTATTGGCACATAGTATGCATGGTTCTTAAACCAGCGTTTCAGTACATACATGCTTTCAGTTCTGTTCTTATCTCCTACTTCCCTGGCTCCTTGACATTTGCAGCTCCCTCTCCCCCAAAATAACACATTTTGATGCAAATATGTGTGTACTGCTTTGTACAAGACTATCTGAAGGTATTGGGGCAAAGAAGAGTCAGACCGTACATTTTTTTTTGTATAAAATCCTTTAGTTCTCTTTTTCCAAATAGTTAAAAGATCTGAAACCATATAAAAGGGAGTGCTTATTTAAAAAGTCAGTAAATTATTTCTTCTCTCTGCCCTGTAGGTGATTTTTTCCCCTTTTGTTTTTTTAAATTACTGTAAAGTAAAATTGACTTTGGGGGGGGGGTTCCTGTGCGTTTAACACCTGTATAGATTTGTGTAACCGCTACCACAATCAGGATACAGAGCAGTTCCCTCACCCCAAAACTCCCCTCAGGCTTTTCCGTTGTAGTCACATCTTCCACCTACTGCAAACCCCTGGCAACCACGGATGTGTCCTCGGTCCCTTATGGGTTTTGCATTTTGCAAATGTCATGTAAATGGAATCATACAGCATGTGACGTTTTAGATTGGCTACTTTCTTCAGCCATCCAAGCTAGGTGTTTCAATACTTCATTCCCCGTCTGTGGCTGAGCAGTATTCAGTGTATGCGTACAGCACGTTTTATCCCTGCTCCCCGCTGAAGGGACATCTGGCTGGCCTCCAGACTTGGGACGATTTGATTGAAGCCACTCTAAATATTTGTGGCAGGTTTTGTGTGGGCGTGAGTTTTCCTTTCTCTAGAGTAAGGTGCAGAATTGTTGAGTCATCTGACACAGTACGCTTAACCTTACAAGAAACTGCCAAACTCTTCCCCCTGCGTCCCAAATCAGTGTATGAGAGAGCCAGTTAACCCACACCCTTGTCCGCACTTGATACTGTCAGTACTTTGAGTGTTAGGCACCCTAATAGGTGGGCAGTATTACCCAACTGTGGTTCTATTTGCGCATACCTAACAGCTGCTGGGCAGACAACTCTCCGTGTGTTTATTTGCCACCCCTATATCGTATTTGACGTGTCTGTTCAACGATTGGGTGGTTTTATTGCTGTCAAGTGTGGAGCTCTTCATCTGTTTGGGAAGCAGGTCCTTTGTCAGGGAGGTGATTTGCATGCGTATTCTCCTAATCTGTAGCTTGTCCTTTCTCATAATGGTGTCCTTCTGGAGCAAAACCTTCTAGTTTTAAAAGCGAAGTCTAGTTTGTCAAAATGTTCTTGTATGGATTCTTTGCCCCACCCCATGTGATTTCTTCTTAAAGTCTTTTGGTGTTAAATTTTATTTTTATATGTAAGATCCATTGTGAGTTAATTTTTGTGTAAGGTGTAGGGTTGAGGTTCCTTTTTGTGGCCTATGGACGACCAGTTAGTTGTTCCTTTACCATTAGTTATAAAGACCATCCCTTTTCCCTTGAATTGCTTACCCCTTTGTCAAAAATAGTAACATTTGTGTGGGCCTGTTACTGGGCTATCCTGTTCCATTTGCATGCTCATCCCTTTGGTAAGACAGCACTCTGTGATTACTGTGGTTGCCATGTTGATTACTTAAGCTTTGGAGTGAGTTTAATCAGGTGGTGTAATTCCTCAGACTGTGTTCTTTCCAAAATTGTTTAATTTGCTGTATTTCCTTCATTTTTCCATAAACACTTAGAATCAGCTTGTCTGTAAGTATAAAAAAATCCTCAGGATTTCGATTGGAATTGTGTTCATACATAAAGACGAATTTGTAGAGAGGTGATATCTTGACTAGGAGTTGTTTCAGTCCACGAACATGGTGTCTCCTATTCTAATGACCCTTTCTCTTGAATGTCCCGTTCTCATAGGGGACGTTGCTTGCTCACAGCAGATGGTCAAGGTCTCCACTGGTTTGTAGACTGAAGTGTCTCCTCCCCATCTTTTTTTTTTTTTAAAACAAAAAAACAGATTTCCTTTGCTGTTCTCTGGGAAATTAGTCTTCATTCCAGGAACTTTTGAACAATTTCTGTGGCGCCCCTAGTGTTTTTGAAAGATCTTGAATGTGGCTGTTTCTTGATAGCCCTGGTGGGTCCCCTCAAAAGGAGGGTGAGGAGGAGGTATGGTGAGTGGTGGTCTACCTGCACCAATGTGTTAAAGAAACCAGAAACAACTTGGAGTTCTGTCCCAGGTTGCTGTTTGTTTGTTTATTTATTTATTTTTAAAAGTTCGCTCTATCCCCAACGTGGGACTCGAACTCTTGACCCGGACCACGATCAAGAGCCCCTTGCTCTGCCCACTGAGCTAGTCAGGTGTCCGTCTAGGTTGCTGTTTGTGGTTTTATTCAAATAGAGGAACCCGTTTGAAATGGCTGTTTGACTACTTTTTAAAAGTTTTAATTAGCACAATCAAGAGTTTGTTTAAAATCTCTCCTGTGAATCTGACCTCACCCCAGCACCTAGATTCTTTTTTGTTTGTTTGTTTGTTTAGCTAGTTCTTTAAAACCCAGGCATTTAAGAAGATGCTGCCCTCTGCCAGGGTGTAAACAGACTTTCCAGGCCACACATAGTTGAGGCAATCTCTTTGTTCCTTGACTGTTCAGGACTCCCACTTCCTCCTGACTCCAGATGTGCCGCTGGTGAGTCTTCTTTGGACTCTTAGGCTGGTGTCATGCCTTGGGGAGTACTTGGTTTGTGCCTTGTACACCGTGATTTGCTTTGCTGTGTGTGTGTGTGTGTGTGTGTGTGTGTGTGTGTGTTGACTTTGTTGTAAGGTAGTACATATTCTCTGAGCCATTTGAACAAACAGTATGGAACCAAGAAGCAAGGAAGAAGGACTCCATTCTTCAGAAGTAAGCGTTGTGTACTTCGTGTATGGTGGGTCTTCGTCCCAGTACCTGCATGGAGCCTCGCTCATTCCAGGAGGACATCCTGGTAACTCACTCAGTGACTCCTCTCTGGGTGGGCATTCCCCCTTACGACAGTTAACAGTTTACACTCTTTAAAACTACATGAGTGTGGAGTAAACTTCCACACGTAAGTAAATTTTGTAGATAATTTTAAAATACCAAGATGTTTAATACTCTAAAGAGAAATACTGCAGAAAGTGGAACAGGTGTGTTCCAGCTGATGTGACTCAGTTGTTTAGTACACACATCATTTACTATGCAGGAGCCCTCAGGAATAGTCATGACTGTGGAACTCTTTGTCCCCATGCAAAATGGCCCATTTCTGTGAAGTTCTTGTCTCTCCATATTTTTGTTTTTTATTAATTATTTTTTAAAGATTTTATTTATTTGAGAGAGAGAGCGAGCATATGAGCAGGGGGAGGGGCAGAGGGAGAAGCAGACTCCCTGCGGATCAGGGAGGCCAATGCTGGGCTCCATCCCACGACCCTGGGATCATGACCTGAGCTGAAGGCAGACACTTAACTGAGGGAGCCACCCAGGTGCCCCATCTCCATCTTTTTAAATATAGCTTTATTAAGGTGTAGTTCACCTTGCGCTTCACTCACTTCAAGTCTAAATATAGATTTGCCTGTTCTGGACACTTCCTACTGTATGTAACCCTTAGTATTAATGGGCATTTATGTTGTTTTTAATTTTTCTCTAAAAAATGGTGCTTCAGTGTAAGAAATATGCTTGTGTGGATCTTTGGGCATGGATGCTGGTTTTCTTTGCAGTAGGTTCTTAGGAATGACATTTGAGTAAAAGGACATTTGGCTTTTTGGGTTGTTGGGGTTTTTTGTTTTTTAATAGGTTTTTTTTTTTTTTTTTTAAGATTTTATTTATTTGCCAGGGAGAGAGACAACAAGCAGGGGAAGCAGCAGGCTGAGGGAGAGGGAGAAGCAGGCTCCCCGCTGAGCAGGGAGCCCACTGTGGGACTCCATCCCAGGACCCTGGGATCATGACTTGAGCCGAAGGCAGATGCTTCACCTACTGAGCCACCCGGGTGTCCCAGCTTTTTGGTTTTAATACATATAGCCTTTGGGTTGAATAGTTGACAGCCATTTGACACCGCTGATGTTGTGAGACCCTCCTCATCAGTGGGCATTTCCAGTATTTTTCTCTGTTAATCTGGTAGATAAAAAGTGGTATCGCTTTAGGGAAGTTGAGCATATATATTAGTCGTTTGTATTTTTTATGAATTTCTCCTTTATGGTAGTTGGGCTGTGTCTTCTTGAGTTTTAAGAACTGTGTGTGTTCTAGATATTAATCCTTTGGCCATTGTATGATGCAAATACTTCCTACCTTCGTCCTTTGGCTTCCATGAAGCTCAGTCTCTGCTGGGCATGCCGGGACTTCCTCCCCCCCCCGCCCAACAGGTGGTCTCTGCTATACCAGCTAGCAGATAATGCCGTTTCTCTTTTTTTGTGAAACAAGATGGTATGTGCGAGCAAGCAACATGGACATGATCACAGGCTCTTCAGTCCTGCAGATTGTAGCCCCCCTCGGTGCTTGCTGCATTCACAACAGTCACCAAAGTGTGTGGACAGGACTGGCAGTTAGGACGATCCTCTTGGGAACCGGTGGTTTTTACATAATCAAGCCAAACTGGAGGCCCCAAACAAATAATTTTATTTAAGGTACACAAATTCATATGTGGCTGTCTCTGGGGATTTTTTTTATATACCTGATTTAAATCTGAATTATTTCAGAGTAGAGAGCTAACTGTCAGGTCTCAACGCAGTGGGTCTGCTTTGAACTGTCAGGCTCCATGACTTAGAAGCGGTGTGGACACTGCCCTTGGGCCTGCAGTAGCCCACCAGAGGTGGAGGACCAAAGAAATCCCTGGTTAGTAGGACAGGACTGCCACCTGGAAGTGGGTCCCAGCCAGCCTCATGGGGGATGCATGTGGCCAAATTGTATATAAAATCAGACGAGTCATAAAACCAAACTGCTTTAGAGTTGCGGTATTGATTGAGTGATGGTTTCATTGTTAACATTACTGTGAATCTGGCAGGCTAGCCCTGAGGGGCAAGATGGTAAAAAACAATAATAAAACCAACCCCCTCATCCACATCCTCTGTGGAATGGCCAGAGGAGCCCCTGCCTGTGATGGTTAGGACAGGCTTGATTGACCAGGTGGGTGCTTGGTGGTGGCAGCCCTTGTCTGAGCACCGCGACCATCTCACGTCGAGCAGCAGGAGGGTGGTTCTTTTGTCCAGTGCCCTGAAGGTCATGGGAGGCTTGCCGAGGGAGCGAGAACATTACAGAAAGAAATTCAGAGTCATAGCCTTCAGGGCCCTCCATGGCCTTGGCCCTGCCCACTTCTGTCTGAACCTCATCTCCCACCTTTTCCCTCATCCAGTGCCCTTGTCCCTGTTGGCTCCATCCAGAGTACGCATCTCTAGGCTCTCTGCCACCCTGGCTCCTTTTCGTTCCGTGGTCTCCACCAGGATGTCACCTCTTCCTTCAAGGCTAGTGCTCCTGTGGCTCTATGACTGTACTCTCTTTTCCCCTCTGTTGCAGTTATCCCCTCTTGTCTCCTCCCACAAGAAAGCCAGCACCAGGCCACCAGGGGGCTTATCTCTCTGTTCCTCCTGAACCCCAGGGCCCAGCCCAGCTCTGGGCACATAGGAGACACTTGATAAGTAGGTTGACTAACTACTGAGAAGGGAGCTGGCTCTGCCCAGCTCCGCTGGAAGTGCAGGCCTTTACCTCTCAGGTTATTCCTGCCTGGAAAAGATGGTATGTGTGGCAAGGAAGTAATTAAAATATTGTCTTAGTTGGTAGTTACTGTAATTGCAGGAACACAGGGCATGCCATGTTTTAGGGAGATATGTTGAATTCCTGGTAACGTAATAGTAATGGGTTAGAAAGGATCTTTTTGAAGCACAGTTGAAGTTTTCCATCTAGGACTACATTCAGAAACTGCTTCTGAGAGGTTCCCCTTTCCTCACCAGGCACAGAGAGCAGGCAGGGAAACATCTGTGTTTCCTCATGGCCCCCAGGCGTGTGATCTCTGTGACTGGGGCGGCAAGCGTGGCACACGGGCAGCGCTCCTGGTCAACACCTGCTTCTTGGAACCTGGTGGCTGTGAGGGGCGGTCACCTGTAGGAGGCACCGAGTCCTGGAAGAGAGAAGGCCAGTTGCAGCTGGGCTGTGAGCAGAGTCATTGGGACCCACCATCCTCACTTTATTGTTTCCTTGGGAGACTGTCACCCCTTTGTGACCCGCAGGTTCTGTCCAAGGTCTGGAGATGGTCCATGGTTCTGGCTGACACCCCGTGTTGCCTTAGAAGAATCCCCCAGAGGGCCTGGAGTTGACTCCACAGCCCCTGAGGCTCCCATGTACTCTGTGTTTGCCAGGAGCATTTCCTGGCTCTCAGGGGTTCTGGTTTCTTAGGGAGTGCCCATCTTACCGCCTGTGAGACCCTGATTCCGGGGATGCCTTCACTCCCTCGGAGCTCCCCGCCTCTCCCTCCCCTGCAGCGGCCTTATCAGGAATGCCTCCTCACTGGTGCTTGCTGGGTCCCACACCTCAGTCGCCTGCTCTGTCTCTTAGACTGCCTTCCTTTATAGCTAGCCCCAGCGGCTGCACTCTGCTTCTCACTGTTGGGTTCTGAGCCCTCACTTTGCTCCTCTCAGTGAGCTTAGAGCTAGGGTCTGTACATTAGGATTTATACTGTGGACCAGAACACTGGCACATGAATTGTATTTGAATTCTCCAAAGGAGGAGTGAAGGAGCTGTGTCTAAGAGTTGGAAGAGCTCTCCAGAACGGTGCATGAAGTTGTGCAGGACTTGGGTCATCTGATGGATCGCTCATTTGGCAGCTTTGTGGTCTTTGATGCTTTGCTCTGCTGCTCATTGTCATTGGGAAGAGTTTGTTTGGCTAACTACTTGGGTGGGGGGTCCAATGCGTTTGGGAAAGATGACCTGGTGATAAAATGCAGCAGGACAGGAATCATAGTACAGATGGTCACATCATTCAAGTGGGAAAAAACAAAAATAGGTACCTGGAGGCATTCATGGTTGAGTAAAATCATGGCGTGTTATGGCACTACTCAGAAGTAAATTCCTGTGCATATTTATGTATACCGACTTGGGGTAGCTCTAGCTTATTCGTGTAATTTGAATACCGTTTTTTGTTCATGAGAAAATGCATGTACGTTGTTGCATATGCATATATAGGAACGATGAGGCTGCCTGGAAGGGGGGCTTTCTTCATGTTAGGATTGGGAGTGGAGGAATCCTCTGCCCTTATTCATCTCTGTACTGCTCGCCTTGCTACTGTGAGAATTTCATTATTTCAAATCCAGAAGTAAAAATAAATATAGAACCAGGACTTGTACAAAAATGTTTGTAGCAGCTTTATTTGTAATAGCCTCAAATTGGAAACAACCCAGATGTTTGCAGGTCAGATGGCGGGTCCCTGCCATGGAATCCTACTCAGCGGTATAAAGAAACCAGTTGTTGACCTGAGTCTCAAAGGAATTATGCTGAGTGACAGAAGGCATTCCAAAAGGTTATATGCCGTGCTCATTTATATAACATTCTTGAAATGAAAAATTACGGGGATGGAGAAGATTCGTTGTTTCCAGGAGTTATGGGAGGGGAGTGTGCGCGGGGGTGGGGATGGGGATGGGTCTGAAAGGGCAACCCAGAGTCCTTGTGTTGGAACTGTTCGTATCTTGCCTGGGTGGACACGCACATCTACACATGTCTTAAGAGTGCAAGTGAGCAGGAATAGGATTAGTGTGTTGTGTCAGCATTGGTGTCCTGGTTGTGAATTGTACTATGATTCTGCAAAATGGTACCGGGTGAACTGGGTGAAAGGAAGTGGATCTTTATTATTTCTATAATAATTGTGAATCTACAGTTATCTCAATGGTATGTTTAATAAAGAATAAAATCAGGGTGATCTAATAGAAATTTTCAGGGGTATAGGTTATGTTGGGAATAGGCACTTCATAAAGCATATAAAGAAATTCAGCCTTCAAAGCAGCATCGTGCTGGGGCACTTGGGTGGCTCAGTCAGTTTGGCATCCGGCTCTTGGTTTCAGCTCAGGTTATGATCTCATGGTTGTGAGATGGAGCCCCCTCATTGGGCTCTGCACTCAGCAGGGAGTCTGCTTGACGTTCTCTTTCACTCTGTTCCTCTCCCTGTGCTCCCTCGCATGCGCTTTCTCTCTCTCTCTCTCTCTCTCTCAAACAAACAAACAAATAAATGTATATCAACAACAACAACATAAAACAGTGCGGTGCCTCTTTACTCAGGACTTTTTCCTCCTTTACTTCTTCCTGACTGGTGCCTCTGGGTTCATGTGGGGCCTCCATCTAACTTGTCCTTTACCTGAGGAGGGAGCAGTCCTCCTGGAGGATAGACCAAGTCGTCGGCAGAGCCGGTCTTTTAGAGGAAGAACAGAGAATATGAGCTGGGCTCCCCTGGAGGCAGTGCCCCTCACATCCAGCTGTAGCCTTAAGCCAGTGGGTCCATCGGTTAAGGGAGCTTGTGGTCATCACCTGAGAATGTCTGCACTGGGCCCGCACTCAGTAGGGGGTCAGTAAATGGAGTTACAGATTCATGAAACGCTTGAAGCAAACCTGACATCCTGTTTGCTCTGCTGGTCCTGCTCCGGCACAGACCCAAGCTAGCTCTTAGGCTGCCCCCCCCCCTTTTAAAAGATTTTATTTATTTATTGGACAGAGAGAGACAGCGAGAGAAGGAACACCAGCAGGGGGAGTGGGAGAGGAAGGAGCAGGCTCCCCGCTGAGCAGGGAGTCTGATGTGGGACTCCATCCGAGGACCCTGGGATCACTACCCGAGCCGAAGGCAGACGCTTAATGACTGAGGCGCCCCTAGGCTGCCCTTTTCTGCCTTGGCTGGTATGAGAATTGCGGGCATGCTGAGGCACGTGCTTCTTGCTGAAATTCTCCATATGTGAGTTTAGTATCAGTTATAGTCCTTGCTTTTTAGGTTTAAGGGTTTTCTGTTTTCTCTTTTTTCAGGTACACTTTTAATAAGGGATGAATTTTAGATTTTCAGGAGAGATGTAGTTTGTGTGCTGTGTGCCCATGATCCCCATAGCCAGTTTTCCCCACTGTTAGCAACTTACATCAGCAGCTAAGGAACTGGTAACCCAAGTCCTGACTTCTTTTTTTCCCATAACATCCTCTTTCTGGATCAATTTGCCTTTTGGAAGTGATTCTCTAAATTGATGAGGTTGCTTGAATATGTTCCTTGTCCTAAACCCAAGAATTCTGTGTATGTGTTGGGGGGGGGGGCTTTAAAAAAAAGAATGCTGAGGTAGAGCTCCTAGAGATTCTATGCAGTCACTCTGATGTGGATGAGAGAACCCTCCCCTCCCCAGCCCCAGCAGATACTGCTGCAGAGCCATGCAGACATGGCGGGGAACCACAAGCTTGGACGAGAAGGTGACTGGGGAAGGGGGATTCAGATGGGGGTTCATAGGCCCTAATGGGTTTCTATAACCAGTACTGACATTTCTGAACTGTCCTGAAATATATTTGGGATTAATTAAGAAATCAGTATGCAGGAAGATACCAGTGTTCTCATTTACCATGATAAGCTCTCCTTTATGTAATATTCTTTAAAATGGGTGCCAGAAGCGGAGAGAAGGGGAGGAGGACCAAGCAGCGGCCAGAGGGCTTTTGACTTTGAATTCCAGGTGAACTGGTTGAGTTGGGAGTTTAGACCGTGTACCCTGTGTTGGCACTCCACATATTCTGGCCTTTAACTGAGCTACGGTTTTGCTCACTGGGTTGTATCACTAGTTGGAAAGTTGGAGGAGGAACCTGGGAGACTGAGTCGGAGGTGTGGCTGGGTCTTTGTGGCCTAGGCACCACCGGGTGGCAGTACACAAACTTCTTAGTGGAAGGCTCTGAGGTCTCACAGTGGTGGTTTGTCCCCTTAAATCTGGCCTTTTGGGGAGAGTTTGAGTAATCTTTGTGAAGCGACAGAAAATGTCAAAGCCAGCAAATTGAAATTCTGCTCTTTGTCTGTTATTTCATCCAGGGGTGAGATTCAGCGCTGAATTAGCGCCACATCATTTCCATAGCAATTGGCAAGTGTTCTTTGTTGAGTAGTCCTGTGTTATGACATCACAAATGGAAGTCAGTGGGAAGGGAAGCCTGGCCTCCTCAGTAGCAAGAGGAGGAAATATATAGACTCTGTAACCAGCCACGTTAGCCTCTTCTGTGTGTTTCTAGTCTTTAGAAGAGACATTTTGTGTCCTTCCGTATATATAATAAAATTGTGCCTCTGGTACTTACCACAGGGCTTGGCATCAAGAGCTTACCACTCACAAGTAATGGAAATGATCTTTGATTGTATTTGAGTGTCATAAATATATTTTGGAATGATAACTGCTCCCCCCCCGGTATTTGGCATATTTCGTACATTTTGGTTTTTTTTATTTGAAGTATCCCATATTGTCCCTGGTGCTTGCCAAGCATGTCCCCAATCTTATTTGAGACCATTGCATGTCAAAAACTGAGTGCTGTGCTTCACAAATGGCCAAATGAGAGTTAACACATCTGGGAAGTTTCAAACAGATGGGACCTAAAATTCAGGAACAGGATCACTTTACATATAGTGATAAATGCATATACACACACCAATGTTGTACTACTTTAGTGATATTGAAGGCAGTCTGAACCATTGAAGATATTTCTGGAAGTCTAATACAGACTTTTTGTGGGCTTCGGGTACTTTCATCATTGAATTCAGGTCCAGGGATTTACTGTGTCTTAATTAAATTTTTAATCCTCTTGCTGAACTGACTCATTTATGAGGAGCTTTTTTTAACTGGATATTCAGTCCCTTAGGAGCTAGACTTGAGTTGCTAACTTTTTCTATCAAGGCCCCATGGCAGTTGGTTGGGAGCTTCATGGTGCCTGTCATTGGGCAGATTTCTCAGGTACATGGTGGACCTACCAGGGACTTGTTGTCATTTCATAGCCACTGGCCTGGACCAGCATGTCCATGCTTAAGGAGGGTGGAAAGGAGCAAATCGATCAGCCCAGCACAAATGTGTAAAAAGGTGTAGGGTATTGGGGTGCCTGGGTGGCTCAGTTAGGCATCTGCCTTTGGCTCAGGTCATGATCCCAGCGTCCTGGGATCAAGCCCTGCCTCTGGCTCCCTGCTGAGCAGGGAGCCTGCTTCTCCCTCTCTAGCTCTTCCCTGCTGTGTTCCCTGTCCCGCTGCCTCTGTCAAATAAATAAATAAAAATCTTAAAAAAAAAAAAAAAAAAGGTGGGGGTATTGCTCAGGAGAACCCAGTTCAAGTGTAGAACTTTATTTTGCTTTTAGGGACCAACTGCAGAGAAATCCTGTCTTAATTAAATTAGATAGTTTCCCTTATTTATAAAATATTAGACTTTTGTCAGTCATTGCATTGTAGTTAATCCTACTTCCAAAACACTGTGGCCTATTTTTTTCCTACCCCACACAGTAAAGTGCTATGGGTGGTGATCCATAGATCTTTTGACTTGGTCTTGATGTTTTTTTTTAAGATTTATTTTAGAGACAGAGCATGAGTCCGTGGAGGGGCAGAGGGAGAGTGAGAAGCAGACTCCCTGCTGAGCGTGGAACCGGATGGGTGGAACTTGATGCGGGGCTTGATCCCACCATCCTGAGATCATGACCGGAGCCAAAATGAAGAGTTGGACGCTTAACTGACTGAGCTACCCAGGCGCCCCAACTTGATCTTGATTTTTATTATTACCATAACTTCTGGTGAAAAAGTACTCTATTTCAAGTCACCAAAACCCTTAAAAGATACCTTGTTTCAGCTATAATCTGAATTCACTTGGATCTCAGAATCTTCAGGATTACAAATCAGTTGGAGAATTCTATGACCCGCTCTAGTTCAGACTGCTTACATCTACAAAGCATCCTTGTTTTAGGTGTGATGCTGTCTTGTATACAGAGATTTTTATTTTTGCAATCATGCACTAAAAACCATATTTTAAGGCAATTGTAGTAGGACAGATTTGAACTGAGAAACGAAATTAAAATACCAAGCATATATCAAGCAAATTAAGATTTATGGTGCATTCGTGTAATGTGAGAGTGTGTATAATGTAGATTCATGCTACTGCTGCTTCTGGAGAGCCTCTTAATAGTTTATGTCCTTCCAGTGTTTGTTTATCATGTAAAGGGAAATGAGAATTTATTTGTTCTTATTCGAACATACTCTGTCTCTTTTATAACAGAAGTTGCATGTGATATTTATTGCTTGGTATCTTTATTTATTTTTTAAACTTATAGCTTAGAGAACTTTCCATATAGGTACATTGAAACACTGCTTTATAATACTCTATTGGTGGAATGTGCCATAATTTATTTCATAGGCTTTCATAGGGGTTTTTCCTCATAAAATATTTTTAATGGTGGTTTGATGTTAATATAGGAGGATAAATGTAGTTGAAAGACATTTCAAAATACCTTTTAAAAAAATTTTTTTTTGCTTTTTAGAACATAGTTTTGGAGTTCGAGCTAATTAAGCAACAGCAAAAAGGATTTCTCCTCCCCGCTTCTTTTGTGTGTGTGTGTGTGTGTGTGTGTGTGTGTGTGTGTGTGATGGTTGAGGGACCAGTTCAAAAATGTATATATGTTTGTTTTTAAAAATAACTTCAACACAATTGCTAAGTGTATATATTGATAGTTAATAAAACAGGAGTATCAGGTTTGGAAGTGATATAAATTTGGTAATACCTGTTTCTTGGCCTCCAGGGAATTCTAAGGTGTGTTTTGAGATGCTTAAGGGAAAAAAACATGGTTTATATTCAGGAATTACTTGAGACGTAATCTGATAATTGGGGGTTTTAGAGAATGTTGAGAGGGGAACGGGGAGGGTGCTGTCCATGGTGCTGAATCAGACCGACTGCTGACCGCCCATCTGAACGGGGGGTGGGGAGGCTCTGAAATGTCGCAGGCCTAGGACACACTTAGGTAGCTGTTTTAAAAATAACATCTCTTGTTCGTAGCTAAGACTGTTGATTTCAGTCAGCATGTATACAGTCAACATAAAGGGGCCGCACTAGTTGCAGTGAGCTGTTCTGACATCTAGAAGCAGGAGAGGGTTTACATATGAAGGATGGACCCTTTTGGCCAGTAAAGGTTATTTAAGTCCCAACTCTTGACATAGCGTTTATTTCCTTTTAAGTCAAGGATCCATGTCAGTGTAAGAAGATTGTTTTTAAATAGAGATAAGAATGTTAACACTTGGAGTTTACACCTAATTCTTGCCATTCATTGCTTCAAAGTTTTGAATCCACATCTTTGATTATATATAAATGTTTGTCAAGCCACATCTCAGCAAGCATTTAGAAATCTATAGCACAGGGGCTCCTGGGTGTCAGTTAAGTGTCTGCCTTCGGTTCAGGTCATGATCCAGGGTCTTGGGATCGAGCCCAGCATCAGGCTGGTCAGCAGGGAGCCTGCTTCTCCCCCCACCCCCAGCTTGTGCACTCTCTCTCTCTCAAATAAATAAATAAAATATTTAAAAAAAATAGAAATCTGTAGCACATCTTTTTATGTGCTTCTCAAAATCCTTTTCAGACTCTTTATAAATGCCAATCCTCCTAGGGACCCCCTTTCACACCGCCCCCCCCAACCTCCAGTTCTGGTTTTTGCCTGGATTTATACTTCAGTTATTACAGTAATTGTCCAGTGACACTTTGAGACTCCAGTGTGATGTTTTAAAGCGCTGACATGTGTTAGAAAGTTCTGATGCACACTGTTATGTATATATTTAGTTAACAATATTTTCTCTGGGTTTGAGTTTTATTTATTTATTTTTTTAAGATTTAATTTATTTGGGCGAGAGAGAGCATGAGTGGGGTGAGGAGCAGAAGGAGAGGGAGAAGCAGGCTCCCCAGTGAGCAGGGAGCCCGACATGAGGATTGGGGCTTGATCATGACCTGAGCTGAAGGCAGACGCTTAACCGACTGAGCCACCCAGGCACCCTGTGGGGTTGAGTTTTAATGAGTAGGAAACCCATTTCAAAGTATCATTGCAAATTTAGCAAATGTGGTATAGTGATCGTTTGCATCCAATTTAGCATTTTGAAAGCAATGAAAGTTCATATTTAGTAAACATATTAGTAAATACCTTTTGGGTTAGAGCATGTTTATTATGGCACATTTGGATGGTATTAGTGACTGGAAATCGTCAAAAGTACAAATATATTTTTATTTATTTAATCTAAGACCTGAAGGTAAAAAACCATGGAATTTCTTTGTTTTTTTTTTTTTAAAGCTGGAGATACAGATGACCCACCAAGAATTACTCAGAACCCTGTTATCAACGGGAATGTAGCCATGAGTGATGGGCACAACAACACAGAGGAAGATATGGAGGATGGTGAGTACATGTGGTTTGTTAACTTGCATTGGGCAGAAAACTGTCAGAAACACAACTAGATGTGCTATAGATTTCTTCCTTGATTACTTCTGAGTTTCTTAGGAGTAGCTAATTTTCAGGAGGTTTGTATCTGAGGAAAATTTAGGAGACTGTTTTGGTTTTGAATTTGAAGTTTATCTATAAATTTCAGGGTAAGGTGGTTCTCCCCAGCTTAGGTGAGAAGGTTTAAATGCAGAAGTTTGTAAAAGATGGGGATTTACTCAGGCTTGCACTTTCCCAGCCACCGTTAGTGTTCAGAGCAAGTGTATCTTACTCTCCTTTCCTTTTTGTTTGCAGCAAGATACTTCTAGACATTGGAACTTGACTTTCCATTGCATTCTTACTGTAGTGTGTCTATCAGTTGTCTGGAGCTGATAATCCCTCCCCCGCTCCCATTAGGTGTGAAATCAGAATTGAGCTTTGGGCTTCATTCTCCCACACTAACTTTTGATCTGTATCTTCTATGCGAAAAGTGTATGCATAGGTATATGCATGGACATTTTGTGCCCGGGAAATCATTTCTTTCGAGGCTATTTCTTCTTAATAATTTATCAAATAGGTGACCTGTACACTTATTTGCAAGGTCAAAATCATGTGACGGTAGCAGCCAGTAATCACTTTATGGAGTCCCTGGAATCTTGCAGTGTAATATGAAACCATGTTCTGTCAAAAGCATGTCCATCAATCCTCATAAGGGTTGTGTCCTTCCCAGGGGAGTAACGGGGCAGTTGAAAAGAAACCGTCAGTCACGGGCTGCACCACCAGAAGGACTGCTGTTCAGACCTCCTGCCAAAAGTTCAGCCTCCATGAGAAACTGCAGCCGTAGTTGAGAGTTCTCTCACAGTGCGGTTTACCCCCTGGCAGCTGGCTGAGGCAATATCTGAGGAAGGTAAAGAGGCGTGGTCTAAACCCCGCTGCTTTGTTACCTGTGGAGTGCGCTTTCCACTGTAGATCAAGGGCAACGGTGTGGGTTGTGGTCTCTTTGGTTGCTGGGCTCTTGGTTTTATTGCAGACACCGGAGATGCCGAAAGTGATTCAGAGAGCGCAGTTGGGAAGGTGTGGCCAGGCCCAGTGTGCTCAGTGTGAGGTAGAGATGGGTTCCAGTCACTTGAGGAGCAGTAGTAACTGCCCACCCCAGGCAGAGAGCTCCCTGTCTAGTTCCACAGAGCAATTCCAAAGAATATTTCCGTGCGTCTATTTTTGGGGAGGGCTTGGGAGGAGGTGCAGTTGTAGATAAAGGGCAGGGTTTCTCGACCTTGGCACTGTTGCCTTTTGGGGCGCATCATTCTTTGTTGTAGGGGCCGACCTCGGCGCGATCGGATGCCAGTGTCATCCCACCCTTATGCCCACTCCCTGCAGTCCTGACAACCAAACATAGACACTGCCAGATGTGTATGGGGGTCCAGACTGCCTCATTTGAGAACCACTGTTAGAGATCTGTAATGTACATAATAAAACCCCTTTCCTTTTCAGGCAAATTTTGCTAAATTAATAGTAGTAAATAATGGTGCCAAACCATTGAACCTAATAGTGGACATATTGCCGTAGTGAGTTACCAAACAGGAAAAGAGTATTTATTAAGGGACAAAGCAGAGTGGTCTTCAGTAGCACCATGTTCCTGGTTTGGGATTTGAGGTGTCTTTTAAAAGGCCCAGTGTAAGAGAGTGAAAAGATTTTCTCTTTTTGGTGGTAAGGGGAAGGGAGGGAGATGGTTCTGGTTCTACAGTAGAAGCCTTAGTTTGTGGCAGCATTTTCCCAGTCGTGATAGGTATTTTGAAACTCTTTTCTGTGGGATGTTAGCATGAGGTGAGAAGTTTTGAATGGTCTAGGAAATTTTGAGGGGTGCTGGGCCAACCAGGTGTCCATATCTCGGGCTTCTCTGGGCTGTCCGCACCTTAATGTCTTTCTGCAAAAGACTTGTTTTGTTAATGATTCCCCAAGAGTCTCAACTTTAGAAACCCTTTTTCTGAATCTCCTTCCGACATGGTAAAGTAGGGCACACAGTCTAGGGAATGCTGGATCAGGCTTATTTACTGGGCAGAAGGGCCTTCTTTGGGAGGGGAGTTTCTCTACAAAAGTTAAATGGCTGACAGCATAGACAAACAGGTGTGGGGTTGAGATAGCATATTTAAAAGTCTTGGTAACATGGGATTACGGGCAAGAGTCAGAATCATTTTCTGGTTGCACCTACCTATGCTCCTTTGATTTTAGTTTCTTACTCAGTTTTTCCTTAGATGAAGATAAGTTTTAGAGTAAATAAAGCCTCTGCAAATATAGATTGTTGGTACCCATGAAACAAAAGTAAGTTCTGGGGATTAACTAGGACTTGAATGAAGAATAGAGGTTTGATAAAATTACTGCAAGAGTGCTATTTGGGCACTCTTTAGGCTAACCTTGATTTAAAACAAAACAGAAGACTGTATCTTCCTCTACCTTTTTCATACAACTGGACCCCAGTCTGGTTCATTGGCCTTTGCCCTGCGAAGATAAGGTGGGAGTACGAATGGGCACGGTGGCTGTTCTGTGAGGGCAGGAGTGGAGGTGTGGGTAACCAAGTCTTCGGGCTGAGGATGTGTGGTGACAGGTAGCAGAAACTCGTCATCCTGTCCTTGACAATAAAAAGAGGCGTGGAGTAATGCACTAACTGCGGCATTCAGGCAGGTTATAGAGTCTCTGTTCAGATGAAACGCTAATTCTGCAGGATGTGGGGCATCCTTCAGAATCCCAGGTGTGTTGCTTTAAATTTTTTTCTTTTTTAATTTTGAAGTAATTATAGACACAGGGAAGTTGTAAAAATAGGATCTTGGAGTACCTTTCACCTGTTTTCTTGGGCAAAGACATTTATGTCTCCTGTAATTCCTTATGGGAGTGTGATCAAGCCAGGCCTTTCTGCCAAAGATGGGTTTCAAGTATGCTCTGCTCTTTTGTAGACCCTCTTGCCTTGACTTTTTGGTATATAATGTTATTTTTCATTTATGTAATTAAGCTACAAAGAGTTGAGAGCCATAAGGCGACATTTTTATTCGCATGAAACCTCATGTTAAATGTCCTAGTTAGCATATCTCAGAACTGAGTCTGTCCTAGGGATGTGCCGTGTATAAATCTACGCGTGTGAGCTGAGTTCTGAGGCAGGATGGCGCCAGGCAGAGGCTGCTGAGCCTCTCTGCCTCTGAAGGGAGGGCTTGCCATCTCGTGGACTCGGTGCCATGCTGAGTTTTGTTGGGTCTTATTTAATATCTAAGATTAATTCTGAAATTGGATTAAAGTGTGGGAGACAACGAAAAAGCATTTATGATACATTTCAGTTTGGGTCTGTGTGAAAATCTAATCTGACAAAGAGTGGAATTTTATCTGAAAACAAGTAGTTGAGTTAGAAGAGAGGCAGAACTTTGGGACTTTGACCTCTTTAGGGTTTCATGAGTGCGTGCCCTGAGGTGATTTTTATTTGGTTGATAGCAGTTCTTTGGTCCCCATAAGGCAAGCCAGTTTGATTGGGCTCTGCATTTGGGGGGATGTTAAACTCTAGAATATGGCGTTTTACAAACCAGAGACAACGTCCCCGTTCAGGGGCCGCAGATCTTGGGGACTGAACCTGCTGTGCTCATTTTGTGAAGAACCTCGGATAAGTAAACCACTTAGCCTCAGTGAGCCTCGGTTCCCTCATCTGTAAAGTGGGAGTTAACATCTACCTTGCGTACCCTGCAGGATTGAAATGCTGCTCACATGGGATTTGAGTCTGTGAAATGGTGGTCCACACTCTTCCCAAGCCTTTCTAAGACATGACCTTGAACCCATCTCTTGGCCTTTGGGTACTTTTGCCCTTCCAAGGGGTTAAGGTCATAGCTGCCACTTGAAGAAGCTCGAGTACATACTGCATGTCTTAGACGGGTCTCACCCCTCTTGAGCAGCCCTTCCTTCCGAAGGGCCTGTGCGGTCTGTTGAGCAGGGTTACATAGCAGAAAAATTGGGGAGGAGAAGTATTGAAACAAGGGATCAGGGCCAGCTGTCACGCTTACTTTTGGTTCTTATTTCTTTGGTAAAGAATACTACCCTCTCATGAGGATTGATGGACATGTTTTCTTAAGAACAAATTCAGATAGTCACAAACATAAGCAATATCCATACCCCCAGAAGTCTGTATCCTGAGCACATGGTTGTCTTAGTGAAGTTTGGAGACTGAAGGATGAAGGAAGGCAGTGTGTTCTTCACGTGCTCTTCCTCCAAGCCTGAGAGTCTCCCTTGGGGCCCAGGAGCCTGGGGGTGAGTGATGCCAAAGTAGCCCCTGATGCCAAACCGGAAAAAGCCTTCCATGTACCTTAAAGTGTTCTGTAGACCACCTGGGGCTCTTCATGGTGTGGCTCTTGGTCCCCTGCCACGTGGTGAACTGTAGCCCATCTGCAACCAGCTAGGTACCGAAGTGGAGAGAAGGCATGTAGAGACTTGTACAGCTCCTGGACCTTGCTGTAGCAGCTTCCTGATGTTCTATAGAAGTGCCAGCCAGTAAGATTGGCGCGGAGACCGGGGGAGGGCTGCTCGTTCACTGAGTTTGAGAAGCGTCCGTGCGGACACTGCTGGGCTTGTCAGGGCTAATCAGTAGCCAGTGTCACTTGTAAGTGAATAGTCACCATCAGTCAAAGGTGGAATTCTAAAGTGTGACTCCCCCCCCCCCCCAAGATTTTATTTGTTAATTTGAGAGAGAGAGAGGGAGGGAGAGAAAAGCAGACTCCCCGCTGAGCAGAGAGCCCAGTGTGGGACTTGATCCCAGGGATCCCAGGACCCACAGATCATGACCTGGTGACTTTTAAATGAAAGTCATCTAAGAGAGAGGCGTTATATCCATACTCCACTTTCTGTTGGAGAAAGCCTTAATTCCCTAAATTTGCCTTCAAGTCTTGTTGAGTAAATGTAACAATTTTTACGATTCATATGGAGAAGAAAACCAGTTTCTTTCTTTTTAAATTAATTCCCCTTAGGGAGTCCAGGCTGGTATTTTCACAGAAATTGTGAATTGATGAAGCTAACATTTATTTTGGGGGCTCACTTCTTGGCAGTCTTGTCTCTAAAACAGTGCTGCTCTGCAGTAGGCATGGTGTGGCACTCTGTCCGTGCACCCTGTGCACCCCCTGCGCCCACAAGCGCCACGCCCCCCTCACTGCTCCTCTGACCTGGCCCGGGTCAGCCCTGCCCTCTTCGTCCCTGCGCCCCGGCCTCCAGCAGGTGTCCCAAGAGCCGCTTCATGCCGCTTCTGCAGAGCCTGTCCACTCACTGAGGGTGACACGGGATTGCCAGAGTAGAGTAGATGTTCTCATAGGCCGAACTCTGGAGATCGAGGAGGGCAGGCAGGTGTGTGTCGTTAGCCCACTGGGTTTAGGATTGCATTCACATATAAACTGTGTGTCACCTCACTGTTTTAGATTATCAGTGGGAAATGACGCTCTCGTTTTCCCCAAGAGTCAGGTCTAGCAGTTAGGTCGCGGTCGTACAGAACGGTTCGCCCGCCGTTGTTGGTTGTCCCACGTGGGGTCCCACGGTTGTCGGCCGTCGGTGCTGTTTCACAATGCCCGAGCCCTGTGATTGACACGGCCTTTTCTTGCAGACACGAGTTGGCGCTCCGAGGCGACCTTTCAGTTCACTGTCGAGCGCTTCAGCAGACTGAGTGAGTCGGTCCTTAGCCCTCCGTGTTTTGTGCGAAATCTGCCATGGAAGATTATGGTGATGCCACGCTTTTATCCAGACAGACCACACCAAAAAAGCGTAGGATTCTTTCTCCAGTGCAATGCTGAATCTGATTCCACGTAAGACAGTTTAAATGATGCGATTACAAACCCACAAATAGTTATGCTACGTGATTGGAGGCCCGATCTGATTGGCCTCTTTGAACTGAACAGTTTTGAATTTCCTTGCTGCCTCTACATAGCCCTTTGATTTTACATTCAATGAAATACATTTCTCTCTTTAAAACTCACTGGTAGGTATTCTCTCCAGTCTAGAAAAGGTGTCTTTTTTTTCTTGCAAATGAGAAAGTGAAGTTCACGTTTTAGAATCTACCAGCCCATGGAACCTGGAATCGGGGCCCCTGCGGACGGGCTCACTGCTGGATTGTGGGCTTTTATATACCAGTCACTGCCTGACGGGAAAACTGGAGTCCAGGAAAGTTCCTCAGGTCCTGTGGCCTCCCCGTAGTTATGTTAACCAGTTCCTGTGTGTTAATTCAGAAAGATCCAAACTAAAACATTCTTTGAGGGTTTTACAACATGAGCTTCTTCAGCTTATTTTAGAAATATTGTTCCTATAATTTTTAAAAGAAGTGTGTAATAAAATGTCTTCAAATTGAGAAGAGTCTTCATGGTCCCTTTATTCAGATGAAACTAAAGATTGAGGCTTCACATTTCCTACCCATTGATTCTTTGTCAAAAGTTTGATTCTTTCGTTAATTAAAAACTGTCACCGTTCAGCATTTCTCAGAAGCTTAGTTTAAGGCATTGTTCGAAGGGGTCCCGGATCACTTGGTCACCATGTCCTTCTCGTTCCGTATCAAGGAGCCCATGAGAAGGCTGCTTCCTTGGACCACGTCTGTGTGGTCACCCCCAGACTGTAGCCCTTTGGAGCTCTCAATGAAGGCTGTTCCCCAAGGGCACTGGCCTTTGCTGTTCTGTCCAGGCTCCAGGGAACGTAGTCCATTTCCTTGGGCTTTTGACGTGAAAGCGTTAAGTGCGAAGCCCAGTGTGTGCTGCAGCCAGGGCCTGTGTGTAGGTTGATTTTTTTTTCTTCCTGTGTTCACATTATGATCTGGTTTCTGGTGAGTATTTGGGCTGCACGGTAGTCTGACAGACCACTTCAGGCTGACAGTCGTTTGGGGGAAACAGCGTGGCCGGCGCGAGCACGCAGAAGCACGGGTGCTGCGAGGCTGCGCTCTTGTGGGTTCAGCTCTCCTGTAGCTCCATGCTCTTAGTGGACCTTTAAAGGGCTGTATCCTTCTGGTTTTTAAACATTGACCAGAGGCCCTTTTGTGATCTATGCCCAACTTGATGGCAGCGGGGACACTTCTGCTGTGCTGTGACTCGGTGGCTCTGCTTGGAGTCCCCCGGGAGCGCCTGGTACAGCCCTGCCTGGGAACCGCTGCGAGAGGGGTTCTTGGAGCACGCAGCACGGCTTTTCTTTTCTCTCGTTCTGTTCTTTTCCCTAATACCCAGATTAGGTACTAAATCTACCATGTGACCGGAAAACTAGCCTCTTACAGAATCTAAAAGACCAGTATCTAAAATTCAGTAACTTCTCTGTTTATTGATACAAAAAAAAAAAAAAAAAAAAAAACCTGACCTAAAACTTTTTAAAGAAATTAATATTAATAAAACCATGGGTCAAATCACTACGGATGGCCTGGGACACCCCCAACCCGTTTTAGCTGTTTTCACCATTAAGGTAAATGTGTCTCTCCCCCAACTCCCCCACTCCTCCCAAAAAATAAAAGAAAAAAAGGAAAAATGTGGGAATTTTTGTGTGCTGTGTTTTTAAAGTGTGCAAACATCAGTTAAATAGGTCAACTGAGGCTTAGATTTTCTTTAAACAGGTCGTGGTCTTGCCACGCACAGGCTGTGCTGAAGATAATAAATTACAGAGACGATGAGAAGTCGTTCAGCCGACGCATTAGCCACTTGTTCTTCCACAAGGAGAATGATTGGGGGTTTTCCAATTTCATGGCCTGGAGCGTAAGTAACCGAGTGTTTATACAGAATGATCTGAGCCTTACTCCTTCCCGAGTTCCTTCACTCTTCAGAGCCTTCTGTGCGTTCTAGAATCAAAAATGTGTGCTTCCTAAGTGGGACAGGTGTCCGAAAATGTGTTTTCTCCAGTTGGCTAGTTGAGGTTTTTAAGCAGCTGACAGGTCAGTATTGGGGGGGGGGGTCAAGTCAGACATGGTTTCAGGGAACCTCCCCAGTTCTCAGCCCCATCTGTTTTGGCTGCTCTTGGCAGACGTGGAACCCAGGAGTGCGTTCTCAGGCACGTCCTGCTGGGTGCTCCAGCGTGGGTTCTCCAGCACCTCTCCAAGCCCTTGCTCTGGGGAGCGGGCACCGATGCCTCCGGGCCGTGCCCTGGACCAGCTCCCAGTGCTTCCTGGATGCTTCCTAGAGGAACCAAGCTCTTGCTGGTTTTGTTCAGAGGACACTACTAGTTAAAGTAGATCAAAACACTGCAAAATCAGAAGCCTGATTTGGGGGTTAGAAAAAGTAGTGTTTTCCTCTAATACGTAGAGGGCACTAGGGTAATTGTCTCTTCAGAACGAAGGGAGCATTCATGTGTTCTTATGCAAGCTGGATATTCTTATTTTTTATAGGAAGTGACTGATCCTGAGAAAGGATTTATAGATGATGACAAAGTTACTTTTGAAGTCTTTGTACAGGCGGATGCTCCCCATGGAGTTGCGTAAGTTTTTCTTTAATTGGGTGCTCTTAAGAAACGCCTTTTGTGCTGTGGTGAAGCACTAGCATGTGAACAGAGATGCATATACTTAACAGATACGCACCCTCTCTGCGCTTGCCCACACATACGGGGGGTATGCGGCTCTGTATGCCAGCCTCACGTTCACCCCTTCGCTTGGCGGATTTTCTTGAGCGGTTTCTGTAGGCCGGACACTGCTGTGCACTAGGAATGTGGTGATGGTTGGCAAGGCAGCCGTGGGTTTCTGTCCTCCGATATCTAGACTGCTGGGACAGTTCATAAATCCTCCAGAGGAGATGTCCTAGTTTTACTTGGAAGAGGGCAGGGCTGGGAAGGTCTGGGAGCTGTGGGTATGCTGAGGAAGCAGGGGAGTTGGTGGGTTGGAGGTGGTGAGTGAGGTGGAGCCGAGCTTGGAGGACCCGCAAGAGACGTGACAATGGCTCAGCGGTGGGAGGTCTGTGTGCACAAGGCAGTGTTCGGCCTTACAGGAGGCGTGGGCGTGGGCCTGGGGTGGCTTACTTGTCAAGGAGGGTAAGGGGTTGGGGCAGGGAGAACAAGAGTTGAGCGAAGGCACCAGCAGCAGGGCAGGGTGGGGCTGAGCGCCGCGTCCACATCCGGAGGGTGTGGAGGTTGAGCCGGAAGCTGGAATCAGGCAGTGGGGCCCTGCTGACTGGTGGAGGCCCAAGGGTGAGGCCGTTAAGTGCAGTCTGGGAAGAAGGTCAGCGGCAGGCACCTGTTTCTTGCCCACCTTATTTTGTCTTCACGTGGCCCTGCTCTGGCAAGAGTGTGGGTGTGGGTTGACCTGGATGGACCGGGCAGAGAGCCGTGGGGCAGCCACGCAGAAGCTGTCACTTAGGTCGGGTCCTGGCTGGTGTGGCCTGGGGCGTGTACAGGAGGAATCCAGCTTTTCTTGAGGAGCCTTTTCAGAGCTCACGTTCTACTCAGATATCAGGAGGGGGAGGGCAAAAACAAGAAAACTAAATTTTTTGTGGGTTCCCCCCCATTTTGAAAACCTCCCCCTATGTTTATGATCTACTTTTCTTGACTAAAAAAGTGAATTGGTTTTTCAGTCTTACCAATCAAAACAGATTTCTTGCTTTAGACTTACTTATCAAAACCTAGTCAGCCATTATCACCTAAATCTTGGATTATAGTTTTTAAAATAACCATCTATAATTTAGGATTCTTGCATTTTCTTGCCAGTTTTTAAAATTATCCACGGATGCGCTCGCACGCGCAGACACACCCACACGCACACACTTCAGCAGGGTCCTTCGGTACACCCGAGCGTGTCAGCAAGGTCGTGGACTAACCCCTGGAATCACAGAGTACTATTGACCCTGACCTCGGCCAGTAGTAAACGTCTCCTCCAGTGTTGGTCACGCTTGGTGGCGATCGTGTTGTTCATGTCTTTACATTATATACAGAGGGAGATGGGGAAGGCTGTGGCTTCAACTGGCATTCTCTCTAGCTTCCTGTTACGATGGGGGGGAACGTGCAGTGGGAGCTGCTAACTCTGAGAAGATGTACCGTTTCTTCCCAGCAACCACCACCATAGACTGGAGAGAAAGAGCACTAGGGGCGTAGAAGTCCGAACGAGAACCTGCCCCAGTGTACATGCTTGTCTTTGCTTATGTGTGTAACTGCAAAAAGAGGGGTTTCAACTGTTTGCATTCTTGCTGACTGCACATGTGACCTAGTATGTATGCCATGGACCCACACTGGGAGCCGGTCCCGTAGAATTCAGCGACTGTCTGTGAGTGTGATCTTGGAAGAGAAGGCAGTGCTGCCGTCGGCGGCGTTAAGCTGCTTCTCTAGTGCTGGGTTTGTGCACTTGGGCGAACAGAGCCCGTGATCGTGCTGAGAACTCCTGGCCCTGGTGCCCTTAGTGCCCGGGTGCCTGGCGGTGAGTTTCTCCCTTGGAGGGGTGCGTGGCTGTCGTTCCTGTGTCAGGATGGTGGGAAAGAGGTGACGGTGCACGGCAGTGCGGGGTCTCGCCGGCGTCGCGCCGAAACGCTCCACACACACTGCAGAAGCGAGGAGGCGTCCTGTGCAGTTTTCCCTCAACCTCCAACTGATCTTGTAGGTGGGATTCAAAGAAGCACACGGGCTATGTCGGTTTAAAGAATCAGGGAGCGACTTGTTACATGAACAGCCTGCTGCAGACTTTATTTTTCACAAATCAACTACGAAAGGTAAATGGATGGTATTTCTCTCCCTCAACCTTCCACCCACCCTCTTGCTCGAGTCCTAAGGGACAAGCAAAGTCCTGTCACCCGACTTTGCCGTGTCTCTCCCAGTACCACGGTGCTGTCTCCAGAGAGGGCCCCTCTTTTATGTGAATCCATATCTTTATTCCGCAGCGTGTGGACACTTGTAAAGCTAACTTGGGTGATCAAAAGTTGGCTGGCTAACCTAACTTTATGGGGTCTGTAGCCCCATAATAAAGTTTGTTTGTTTTTAACGTGAAAGCCATTAGCAGCAACATTTGGAAGTTTTATATCAAAACTGAATTGAAAAGCCACTGGCGGTGAAGTATAATTTTCACTTACAGGTAAAACTTAGGTTCATGAGACTACTAATAAAAACCGCAGACATCCCTAGACTCTAATGTAGGATAGCTAGGCGTCTGTCCCTTTGGAATGCCGTGTGAACAGCATGGAGCAGTGCAGGCAACACGGACTCCTGGTTGTGGGGGGGCCACTGGCTGGTTTGCTGGCTTTTCCCGTTCCGGCAGCACCGTCGCTGCCCCGACAGGATGGTGTTGTGGGGACAGGCGGATGTGGATCATTGCAATGGCACTTAGGTCTTATCGCAACTTCTGTTCACAAGTAACTTTAAGCTAAAAAGTGTGGCTCCAAGAGGTATGAAATAAAAGTGATTCTCTTTGGATGGTGAGCCGTGGGTAATTTTTTAAATTCGTTTTTACTTTCTTGTGTTTTTTTTTATATTACCTCTAAAGACTTTCATGATTATTTAAAAAAAAAAAAACTTCCTGACCTATTTTGGGGGATAGTTAGAAGCCCTATCAACTACCTTAAGCCATTGTGATATTAGAAATGATACTTTCACATAAAATTCCATTTTTATTTCTTAATCAATTATTTTAGGCTGTGTACATGATGCCAACAGAGGGTGATGATTCATCCAAAAGCGTCCCCTTAGCGTTACAAAGAGTGTTCTACGAGTTACAGCACAGCGATAAACCTGTAGGAACAAAAAAGCTAACGAAGTCCTTCGGGTATGTATCCGAGATCTGCCTTTCCCTTCTTCCTTCTGCAAGGAAGAATAATGAGCGCCTAGTGAGAGAATCGAGAGCAGAGTGTAGGCATTCAGGTCCGCCCGAGTGTTTTTATCACTGTATTTGGTTTGTCCTTTTTGGACATAAAGGCTCTGTTTTAGAATTTTGCTTGAGACCTAATTTACCACATCACGATGTCCTCTCACACACAGCAAGGTGCAGAGCAGGACGAAGCTGTGGTGTCCTGATCAAATCAGTGTGTCTTTTCATCAGGGCCCCCCAAAATCACCTCCTCAAAAAATGAATTTAAGAATAATGGCCGATTATGCAGTTTACTTTTTGAAGTCTGAGTTGCTTAATATGCTCGTATTTGAAATTTGGAAGTTTAAACACAAACGTTCCTTTTCTCTTTCCAAGGTGGGAAACTTTAGATAGCTTCATGCAGCACGACGTTCAAGAGCTGTGTCGAGTGGTAAGTTCTGCACCGTAATCGTACACTCCTGAACATTGACTGCTGTCGGAAGTGGTAACCACGTCCGAGCGCAGACCTGCTTCATGCCAGTGCGGCTCAGACGCACATCCTTGTGTGGGACAGAACCAGGCCAGGAAGGAGAGGCAGCATGTGGCTCATTTTCGAGCCAGAAAGAATGGAAACAAAATTGCTGTTAGGGCAGTGTGAAGGGAAGCTTGGATTTCCGTAGCAGTAGGTAGTGTGGTTGGAATTTGTTAAATTGGTAACATCTGCCTGAGTTTCTGATCCGGGAACCTGCAGATCGGCTTAAGTAGCTGTCCTGATCACCCTGCTTCGCTGTTCGAATCGTGACTTCTTGTTACTCTGGAGTGTCCAGACTCCTCCTCGGCACAGAAGTTCTAATTGAAGCAGCCCTCTGTGCGGGTGATTCTCCCCAAAACCATCTTTAGTCACTAGCAAAGTCCCGTCCTTCCAGTTGTGACCAGAGACACACAGACACACGCACACACACACACACAGACACACACAACATGAAATGGTTATTCAAGGTGATTGGCTGGGCAAGGTGTGTTTTCTTTTTTGCAGCACTAGCTGGATTGAATCCAGTTCATTAAATATCCATGGACAAACCAGTCAATCCTGTTGACAGGCTCAACCTCATTAATCTCTTGGTGTGGACCAATACGAGTTAAGTTTAGTGCTCAATTTACATGCTTTTCCACGGAGGTAAAATGAATATAAAAAATGCTTCTAAAGGCACTACAGATTACTAATTCATTCCAAAGGCTGTATAGAGGTTAATCTCAACTGTTGCATGTAGATATTTTTGTAAATGTCCAAACAAAGAAGACGACTGTATGTTTTCATAATTGCATGCTAAAGGTCATAATGTTTATAGTTTAGAACTTCTTTGACATTGAAATTTCTTAGTCAAGTTTCAAATTAGTGTATGTTAATTGAGCATAACATTTTCTTAAAGTCAAAACTTTCTCTTCCAGTTGCTTGATAATGTGGAGAATAAGATGAAAGGCACGTGTGTGGAAGGCACCATACCTAAATTATTCAGAGGCAAAATGGTGGTATGTGGTTACCAGCTTTCAGCAATGATTTTAAACAATTTAAGAATGCTAGTATTTTGACAATTAATACTGAAGCCATCTTATTTTCCTTATTTGTAGTCCTATATCCAGTGTAAAGAAGTAGACTACCGATCCGATAGAAGAGAAGATTATTATGATATCCAGCTAAGTATAAAAGGAAAGAAAAACAGTAAGTCCTGTGTACCTTTTGCTAATTTCTGTTGTGCTTTAATGCTTCATTTACCCAAGTGGTTTTCCTTGAAATACTGCACAGAGAACATTGCCCGAGTGACAAGTGTGCAGCTCACCGACCGCACACAGGCTTGGTCCCCCATACGGGTCAGGCACCACAGCATTCGCAGCACAGACATTGGCCCTTCCCGACCACGACCTCCCTTCTCAAGGGAAACCACTGTTTGGGCTTTTAACCTCCCTTCCCTGGTTATTTTTGCGTGTTCGAAATATCTATAGAGATGGGATCGTGTAGGTTACAGCCTCTGCTGTGCATTTTTCTTCTGCTTCGCATCGTATCGGTGAGGAGGGGGTAGTATGATCGTTCAGTATCATAGCTGCTTTATAGTATTCCACATGGGGGTAAGCCACAGGTGTTTCAAAACCATTCTTTCCTTGAGGTTTGGGTTTTCGACGTGGGGCTGTTGGGCCTAAGGCTCCTTGACTGGTCTCGTGCCCGGCTCTGGTGCATGTGTTTGTGTTCATGGTGAGCGGAATTGTTGGCTCCGAGGGTATGTGTACATTCAGTGGGTGAAGCCAGCAAATTTCTCAACTCACTTTCTCAATTCTGGTCCCACCAGCAGCGTGTGAGAGCTGCCATTGCTCCACACAGCAGACCTGTCAGCCGTCAGACGAACATTTGGGTGGGAATATGGTGCCATCTCGGTTTTAATGTCCATTTCCCTGGAGGTCAGCGATGTTGTCACCTTTCCAAATGCTTACTGGCAATTTGGATATCTTCTTGAACATCAGGAATGTGTTTAATAGTGACTTAATGTTGTCGAGCAGTTCTGTCACCTGTGATTTACGGATCTGTGTCTGTGGATTTACTTTTCATAATGGGCTCTGTGTTCCAGCTTCTTTGCGTGTCTGGGCATCTTGTCGGATGCCTGCCGTGGTGATCATTATATTGTTGGGTACTGGATGTTCTTAACCTTTGCTGCGGGACACGTTGAAGTGACTTGGACATAGTGTGGTCCTTTGGAGGTTCATTTTCATGCTCTGTCAGGTGGGAGCTCAGCAGTGTTCAGGTAGGGCTACTTGGGCCCACGGCTGAGGCAGCACCGTTCTGAGCCTTCTGCCTGGAGCTTCATGTGTGAGGGGGCTTTTCACCGCAGCTGGAGAGAGCAGAGACTGTTGGCAGGCCGGCGTGAGCTCTGGGCACTGCTCCCCCATCCTTTGGGCGGTTCTTTCCCTGGGCCCCGGATAGTATCTCCCTCTGCTTGCTGATCAGCGCCCCGCAGAGGCCCCGGGAGAGCCCTCCGCAAACCACCGCCGTGTTCTTCGTGGGCGGTTGTCTTCTTCTGGGCGCTCTGTGCTACGGAGTCCAGCGGCCTCGTGCCCTCTGTCTCTTAGGGAGACACTGGGTCCTGTTTGGGTTTCTCTTCCACACGGTGACCTGGGACAGGTGAAGGGCCCTTTCCAGATCCCGGTCCTGTACCAACCATCGTCCAGGGTGTGACCTTGTTCGGCACAGGACGGTGAGTCTGGTGCTTGTCAGTCTGGCAGGTGCAGGGCAGGAGTGCTTCTGCATGTGCTCTGGATGCTCGCCTGGCGGCATCGCAGAGCTGCCCCCCCCCCCCCCACGCCTCCGTGGGGCTTGCCTCTGTTCACTCCTGTTGAACGACATTTCAGAATCTGAGTGAAGTCAGCCTATCATACTCTGCTTTTTGTGTT
The DNA here is from genome assembly GCF_023065955.2 of Ursus arctos. Lineage (NCBI taxonomy): Eukaryota > Metazoa > Chordata > Mammalia > Carnivora > Ursidae > Ursus > Ursus arctos. The sequence goes on along the minus strand of NW_026622874.1, from coordinate 72,725,627 downwards.
AAGAACACCTGCCCTGAAGTCATAAGCTGTTCTCTTATCTATTATTGTTTTATCTTTCTATTTATCCGTAATCTACCCAGAATGGTTTTTCACAGGTGGTAGGATGTCAGGACTGATGCCTCGGCATGTGGGTCTCTCGTGCACCGTCACATTGTCCCCTTGCCGTGCACCTTTGTCAGTGGTCAGACATTCCTATCCGTGTGGCTAAAGCCTCTGTCTTCTGGTCTGCTCGTTGTCCTTGGGCGAGTTCTCCGTCTTCCCCCATGACCCAGCTTCGTTGTGGTTGAATTGACAAAATTGTAAGCTATTCACAGCGAGCATTGTGGTTGTGCTGGACACATGGTGAAAGGAGCATTCCATCCCGGTGAGCACGTCTGTCCCTGCACGTCGTCCTCTGTGTGTGCGCGTCAGAGCGTTTCGGTTCTGCTCGTAGCGGCAGGAGGTTCCCGGCTCAGTCCCTGTGTTCGGTGTTAGGTCCTTAGTCCCGATTCATCTCATTCATGTCCCAGTCTGTCCCTCTCGTCCCCATGGTCCCACTCCCTACCTGCACTGCCTTAATTGTAGCTTTATGATAAGTGTTTGGGTCAAAATGTGTACTTTAATGTTACTTGATTTTGTTAAAGTGAGCAAAACATTTGACTTCATGTGAACACTTGTAACACCCTTAGGAAACCACATCTGTGTTCTTAGAGGTTCAGGGCTTCTGTGGTGCAGTGGCGGGGTCGCGGCAGGTGTGGCGGGTCTCGGGCAGGGGCCGCCGTTCCTTCTGCTCTCCTCCCTGGTGTGCTGAAGTGTGGCGGGACGGCCACGTTACCATCAAAGCTTTAGTGAAATGATCAGCTGACTTTCTTCTCTTTCTCTCTTTCAAGTATTTGAATCATTTGTGGATTACGTGGCTGTGGAACAACTAGATGGTGACAATAAATATGACGCCGGGGAGCACGGCTTGCAGGTAACATGGGAGCTCTGTGGCGGGAGGTTGACAGGCAGTGTCTCGGGTAGATCCGTCACCCTGCACACGGGGAGACCCCGTCCCGCTGTTGGGAGGCGTTTTCCCCATGGCATCTGTGACCCTGCTCCTTGCCTCGCTGGTTTGTGCTGGGAGCTTTGCCTCAGCTTCTGGTTCAGTAGACGTTCTTACTTCTCAGACGTTTGGCTCGTGATGGTTTGCACTTGGGCATGTATGTGTGATGGAGTTTTCTAAAGGATTGTGACTTGTAGAGTGAGGAGTGTGTTTTCTCTTGCTTGTTCTGTGACTACGTGGTGTCCCTGAGTGTTCTCCACAAAGCCCCACGGGGACTCTAAGCTTCTGGCAGAGCAGCGAGAGTCATGGACAAGTGACGGGTCAGTCTGTGGTCGGGCGGAGAGACGCGGACTGTGGCGTGGGCCTGGCTGCCGGTCAGCTGGATCTGGGCGGGTCAGCAGCACCCTCATGAGTGCGGCCGCCCAGAGTCCGTGTTGGACTCAACCTGGACACATGGCTCAGCCGGTTTATGATTTCCCACACCATCCTGTGTTTACCAAGCTGGCTAACTTAGAATTCATGGTGCTGGGGTCCCCCTTTTGGGGCGGGTCGCAGATCTGCTCTTCTGCTTGGTCAGGCTGCTCAGGATGCTGCGTTGTGGATCAGAAAGTCACTTTGCAAACATGTGAGTAGATGTGCTTAGGAAACACTTCCGTCAACTTAAAAGAATTGCTCTTATCCACACTGGATAGTTGGGGGTTTGTGTGAGCAGTACGGATTTTAGAACCCTAGCCTCAGTGGATCGCGGTAGAGAACCTATTCTTTTATTGCTCTTTGAAGTTGTACGGAAACCGTGCCGCTCCTTTGTGTGGCAGGTCCCTTGCGTTTTCATTTTTCTTTCTAGAGATCCTTTGTCCTTTTAAGCACGCTAATGCGACAGAGAGAGCCTTGTCTGTGGCTTGTGACACAGTTTCTCGGCTGGACGTCCCCAGCCCCAGAAGGAAGGTCTGGATTGGAAGCCGAGCTGTGATGAGAGCCCGGTAGTGGTGGGGTTGGGCAGAGACTTATTTTCGTGGGGAAACCAGAGTTGCCTGAGGTGGGGCCGGGGCTGTGGGAGCTGTGGAGTCGGCCCCTCCAGAGGAGGCCTTGTTGAGAAGTGGGGCGCGGCCCGCTGCACAGAGGCCGCGTTGCTGGTGTGAGGGTCTTGCTGCTCCTGAGTGAGGACAGTCTTCCGAAGTGGGTTGGACGGTAAGTGCTGAGTGCGTGCTCTGCGTCCTGTGCTCTGAAGTGAGCGTGCTGAGCGTCCGGGGGCAGGGAGCCGCTGACAGTGGTCGTCCTGCCCGGACCAGTGAGCAGCCGCACGTGTTCCGGCCGGGTGTCTGCCAGCACGCCCCCCTCACGTCACTGCAGTCCCGGGCTTCTGCTTTTCCGGTGCAGGATTTTCTGTGTTTTTCCATATTTCCCATAGTGTTTAATGACTGTGTAACACAGCAGCAAGCGATTAAGCCCTGATCGACTTAGCTGCTCCGGTTGTCGGGCATCAGAATGTAATCCAGAGTAAACTGCTCACACGCAGCTATTGCAGCAAACCTGAGAAAGATCGAAGCAGAACATTTTACTTTATTTTTTAATTGAAGCGTCCTTGACGTGCAGGATTATATTGCTTCAGTTGTGCAGCGTAGTGATGTCATGTCACAGACATCATGAAATGCTCACCGTAGAGTTCACACAGTGGTGCTGACTCTGTCCCTACCATGCAGTTTGTATCTGTGACCTGTTTTGTAACTGGAAGTTTGTATCGCTTGATCCCCCTCACCTGTTCCTCCCCTCCCCACCCCCTGCCCTCTGACGACCACCAGTTTGTTCTCTGAGCCTGGTTCTTCTCTCTCTCTTTCTCTGTGTGTGTGTGTGTGTGTGTGTGTGTGTGTGTGTGTGTGTGTAAGATTTTATTTATTTATCTGAGAGAGAGGGGTGTGGAGAACGTGGGAGCTGGGAGAGAGGGAGAGGGAATCTCAAGCAGACTCCACATTGAGTGCGGAGCCCAGCACGACCCTGAGATCGTGACCTGAGTGAAACCAAGAGTTGGACGCTTAACTGACTGAGCCACCCAGGCACCCCTCACATAAGCCTGTTTCTTAAACATTTTAAAAGCACACCACTTGGATACCTAAACCCCTTCCTCTCCCACCAAATCTCTCCAACCGATGTTGCTGTCCTTGCTTCAAGGACTAAGTAGGGCTGAACTAAACTTGCATTTCTTTTTCAATGTTCAGGAAGCAGAGAAAGGTGTGAAATTCCTAACTTTGCCACCAGTGTTACATCTACAGCTGATGAGATTTATGTATGACCCTCAGACGGACCAAAATATCAAGATCAATGATAGGTAATCTCTAGTGGGATGTGAAAGTCGCCTGATTTCAGGGGTCAGTCTCGGTGTTCTGTTTAGTCCTTTTCAGTGCATCTCTGATGTATTTAGGTCTCTGTCCTGCGTCGGTGTCCCAAGAACAACGGTTTTAAAGGGATAATTTCCCTTAAGAGATCTCAGAGGCTGCTCCTCCCATCTCTCCCTCTTAGGGAGTCCAGCCCTCTCCACACTATGGCAGATGGAGGTCCCTGAGGGGAGGGGGTTTTCTGCTCCACTCGTTTTGCACTCACCAGAATGCCACTGTTAACCTCAGGAGTGGAATTTGATATTGCTGTATTTGTTTAAATAGGGTCCTCCAATATTTTGTAATCTCTTAGTTGGTATTCTAGAATGTGTTGGAATTTTCAGGAAGATGAAATAGACGTGTGTGTGTGCCTTATTCCAGGTGTTTTCCCCATTCTTAAAATGCCAGATAAAAACAATGATAGTAAATACTGCTTTACCTGGTTTAGAATAAGAGAAGTTTTGTACTGGTTAGTTTGGGCACAGGATAGAGGTTGGTTAGTCACGCATCAAACTTGAGGGAGAATGGGCCCCATCAAGTTATTTGCCCCCCGCCGGGTCTTCGCTCTTTCATTCTTGCCCATCACTGTGGAATCTATAAGAAACCGTCTCCACCAGACCTCACAGACTGGCATCCTGCAGACTAGGACTAAGGCCGGTGTGCTGACGTGTTTTGTTGGGTCCTCACCTTGCTTTTGTTTCTGTTTCTATTGGTATTAGTTGCCAACATTAAAAAAAAAGCATGAGATTTTGCATAAAAGCCCAGATTTCTGGCATTCTTCAGGAACTCTGAACATTGGGCAGCGCGGCCAGATTGGCTGAGGGCGGCACTGGGCTGGCACTGGGGCTGCTGGCCCTTCAGACTCCATGTGCTCGCTCGCCTCCGAGTCCTTGCCAACCCGCCTCTCAGGGATCTCCTCCTGATTAACTTCGACCCTGTTGTTAAAATGTGTATGAACCCCAGTCATTAAAAACAAATCAAGTTCAGTATGTCTTTAGAAATCTCGGGGTATAGGGGATCCTTTCTAACGTGTCTTCCCTGTTCAGATCTGATTTTCCATGTTTCTCAAACCTGAAGTATGTGCTTGGTGGTCTAAATCCTGGACAGCCCGAATTACTTGTTAATAACATTTGGAATTATCCACATCCTAGAAAAGCCATGGTGTATATTTATCACAAGACTGGCTGTTGTGTAATATCCTCAATTTAAAATTCTGTCAGGCATCTCAGTGCATTTAGAGGCATTTTACTCCTACCTAGCTTCAAGTTTTTTTACTGATGTCTGAATAATTAACTTGTTCTAATGAATGGGCGCTGCCTCAGAAGAGTTCATGGGGCCTCCCAAGTCACATTGATACTTCCCTTTCCAAATAAAGATGAGACAATAAATTAGAACGTCTAGAAATAAAGCCTATAGGTGAACTACTTCACGTGTGAATGAAACCTGGATTTCTTTAAAAATGTTTTTTAATAGGTTTGAATTCCCAGAACAGTTACCACTCGATGAATTTTTGCAAAAAACAGATCCTAAGGACCCTGCAAATTATATTCTTCATGCAGTCCTGGTTCACAGTGGAGATAATCATGGTGGACATTATGTGGTTTATCTAAACCCCAAAGGGGATGGCAAAGTAAGTGCTGGGCAGGGGGTGGAGTTGAATGTGATGGTGTGTAGGGTTTCGCCTTTGCCCGTTCCCGCCCCATGGCCTGGATAGCGAAGGATTCCACCCTGGGCTCTGATTGCTCTGTGTACTCTCACACACTCATTGCTGATACTTTAAAGGTGAATAGTATATTAGGGATTATACTTTATGTAGGCCTCTATTAGTATCGATCTTTGGTCCTTTATCCCTTTGTGTGTAAAGGGAGGCACGTGTTTTCCACTTACGAATACCAGCAGAGTCCTTGTCCTCCAAGGCCCGGGCAGGCGGGCAGGGCAGTGTCGCTCACACGTCATTCTGCATGCTGCTTGTCCACGCTCGCTGACGCTCCGTCTTCCTCTGATTTGCATGGATCTGTTCTCCTAGACTTCCCAGGGGACCAGGGTCTCCTTGGGGTCTGTGTCCAGGACCATAGAGCCAGTGAGGAACAGAGCAGAGGCCGAGCCCGCCTTGCTCGAGCTGGGGAGAGTTGGTAGAGGGACCCACACAGCCGCAGACCACAATGAACCTTCCACTGTAAGATGTAGTACCACTGAAAGTGACCCCGTCAATCCACAGTGAAGACGTGGGGAGAGAAGTACCATGTACAGCTGTGTGGACTTTTTTTAAGTTAGGCCCTCACTTGCTGGGATAATATGTCATGAGATAGGATGAAGTGCCCCCATTTAATAACTACACCATAGTTTTACTAGCAGAGTAGGTGTGCTCTGGATGATTTTCTCAGATCTGTAAAGAGTTGTACCGTGGGCTGTTGGAGTGTAAGACAGAATTGCCAGCAGACCCACCTTCACGGTCCCCCTGAATGCGGACCGGGGTCGGCGGGGGGGCAGGGAGCTTGGCGAGAGGCAGTGCCCGGTTCGGCACATCCTCACAGCAGTTGTCAAAGGAAAACACCGCCTCTTACTCCATGTGCTGCTCAAAGCGCTTTCTCTCTCCTGCGTCTCCTTGATCTCCTTGCCAGTGGTGTAAGTTCGACGACGATGTGGTGTCCAGGTGTACGAAGGAGGAGGCCATCGAGCACAACTATGGGGGCCACGACGACGACCTGTCCGTGCGGCACTGCACCAATGCGTACATGCTGGTGTACATCAGGGAGTCCAAGCTCAGTGAGTAGCGCCGCTCGCCCGGCTCCGCGCGCGGCCTCAGGCCAGCTGGACGGGGCGTGTGGGTTCCGACGTGGGCTCTCAGTCCCCGCTGATCTCACTCGAATGAGACTGCTGTGCTGGCGACGACATGGCACCGGGGCCTTCTGCGGAGGGGAGCGCAGAACCCGCACACAGGTGAGCAGAGGCGCGTTTGTCGTGCAGGTGAGGTTTTACAAGCGGTCACCGACCACGACATCCCTCAGCAGTTGGTAGAGCGACTCCAGGAGGAGAAGAGGATCGAGGCCCAGAAGCGGAAGGAGCGGCAGGAAGCCCACCTCTACATGCAAGTGCAGGTCAGCCTTGCTTCCGTGGCGTCCCTGCCCTGTGGCGGGGGCTGCTCCTTGAGCGTGTGTGACGGAGGGAAGCTTGGGCTGATGCCACAGGGCTCAGGCCCGCGGACAGAGCTGCGCGCGCTCAGCGTGAGGATGAGCAGTGCAGAGGGGTCGCAGGGGTGAGGGCCTCCGGGGGGAGCACGGGAGGGCGAGTGCCCGGTGGGAGGTGGCGCTCCAGGCCACGGAGAAGTGTCACCAGTGATGGGGAAGGAAGGAGAGCTGGACGAGGAGGCGAACTTCCAGAAGCTTTGGGTTCGTGGTTCGGTTGCGGTATTGGGAAGCAGGTGTTGCTTTCAGCAGGTTGGTTGCCCGGGAAGAGGCACTAGCTCTGAGCGTCGTCCCGAGGCCGCCACATCCCGGGCTTCCAGCTCGCGCCGCGGGGAGGGGCCTGGCCGTGTGGAGGTGCGGGCGTTCGTAGTTCGGACTGAACACCTCATTCCGTCCTTTGCCATCTTGATACTTTTCTCCTTGGGTCTCTCGAAGAAGGTTCATGGAAGCAAGAGACTAGCTCTTCTTAGCATGTTCCTCTTGAAACTTTGTCCTGCTTGGGGTGGCCTCATGGCATTCGTGCGTCCGTTGGAGACTCTGTTGTGTCTTCTTGTGTGTTTTCAGATAGTTGCAGAGGACCAGTTTTGTGGCCACCAAGGAAATGATATGTACGATGAAGAAAAAGTGAAATACACTGTGTTCAAAGTATTGAAAAACTCCTCACTGGCTGAATTTGTCCAGAACCTCTCTCAGACCATGGTGAGTGCCGGCCGCTCTGGGGCTGGTTGTTCTGATGTCCAGGTTCTGCCTCCTTTCCTCACTCGCTGTATGAGCTGGGATCGGGCATTCAAGCCCTGGCGAGCCGGGAACCCTGAAGGGGGGGGTCTCTCTTGTCCACCCCATCAGGGAAAGCTCTGTCATTTTGTTTCTTCTAATCTAGAATCATCACATGAATTAAAATATGAGCTGATTTTGTTTTAATTTATTTAGTTTTAATTTTTTTCAGGGATTTCCACAAGATCAAATTCGATTATGGCCCATGCAGGCGAGGAGCAACGGAACCAAGCGGCCAGCGATGTTGGATAACGAGGCAGATGGCAACAAGACGGTGAGGGCCCCGCAAGGGTGGTGGGGGCGCTCGCCCTGGCCAGAGTGTGTGGGGGGGGGGCGCCGGGTGCCGCTGTGGCCTGCCTGCCTCTGGTCCAGTGACTCGCGGTCGGCCGTGGTCTTCACTCTCACTTGGCCCTTGAAATACTCTAACACCAGCATCTCTTTTGGAAATAGATGATTGAGCTGAGTGATAATGAAAACCCATGGACGATATTCCTGGAAACCGTCGATCCGGAGCTGGCTGCCAGTGGGGCCACGTTACCCAAGTTTGACAAAGATCGTAAGTGCCCCCAGAGCAGGAGAGCCGGGTCCCTGGACCAGCGTCTAGACACACGGGGTTAGGCATGCTTCCCTTCCAAGAAGTCCTGTTCTAAAGATGCCCCCGAGCCCCTTCCTGTGTTCAGGCTTCTTGGCGCAGCCCGGTGCGCCTGACTGGCTGCCGGTGGCGAGCACGCCTGACTGGCTGCCGGTGGCGAGCACGCAGTGGCTGTGCTGAGCCCTCGTGCCCCTGCCGAGGGCTGGGCAGTAAGTATTTCACACTTGGGGGTTGTTGCAGCCTCTGCCGCCAGAAAGTGGGTGCAGAGGACGCGTCGACAAACAGGTTGGCTGTGTTCCTGCACAACTTTGTTTGGCACAACAGGTGGGTCAGAGTGTGCTGATGCTCTCTTTAAAATGGTCAGTTGTTATTTCTGTCAAGGCACAGCATTTTCTCCTAGCAACGCTCAGCTAGCCATCAGTACCTGGCCTTGAAAATAAGATGCCTCCTAAGTTCACTGCCCTGGGTTCCGGATTACTGTTTCCCAGGGTCTGATGTGTGACTGTCTTAGGGTCAGTCAGCTTTTTGATTAACCTCAGGTGACACGGTAGCTTTTGGGTGCCAAAAGCTGTCGTTTTGGTTGCCTCCTATTAATATTTTTAGAACATTGTCCCAAGTGTTAAGATCCTAACAGAACCTGTTTATTAACCTTGTAGATGATGTCATGCTGTTTTTGAAGATGTATGACCCCAAAACACGGAGCTTGAATTACTGTGGGCACATCTACACACCAATATCCTGTAAAATACGTAAGTCCCTACTGCCTTCACCCTTGGAGTTGGTTTTGCTAAAGTCTTGGTCCATTATAGCTCAGGGTTCTTTGTTTTTCTCGAATGCAGGTGACTTGCTCCCGGTTATGTGTGACAGAGCAGGATTTATCCAAGATACTAGCCTTATCCTCTATGAGGTTTGGATGGCTTGTTTTTCTGTAATCAGTGTATCGTTTGTGGTTTGGGGAGGGCTTCTCTTGTTTGTTTTGCTAGCCCTGACTTCATTGTTGTGTGAAGTCTGCAGCTAAGTGGTGGGGGCCCAGGGTGGTGTTGAGTTGAGGGTCACGTTTGTTGATGTCTCATTTTTCCTCACTCGGGCTCAGTGATCATTATGTCTTTGTGGATAGTAATGTTCCCATTAGCATTCTCCCTTACAGAAATGCAGGGCAGAGAGAACAGAACTCTCGGGGAGAACACCTGCAGCGTCTGGCTGTATTAAACGTTAGACAGACGTTCACCTATAACCATTCATCTCTCTTACTGTAGGAAGTTAAACCGAATTTAACAGAGAGAATTCAGGACTACGACGTGTCTCTTGATAAAGCCCTCGATGAACTAATGGACGGTGACATTATAGTCTTCCAGAAGTAAGTACTTCTTGAAGGACTGTATCACTTAGTATTAATAGCAAGTTTTCCCATAAGCCCCAGAAGCAGGAAACAAAACTGTGTCAAGACCCTGAGTTAGATTTTGTTTGAAGTAGCTGAGAATGTGGACAGAAGTCGGCCTCTCTTTGGGGATTGTGGGCAGTGAACCTTTTCTCATGTAACGAACGGTCGCATTTCCTAAGCATCAGTGATGAGCACGGTGGCTCTTAGCAGGGTGGCAGAAGTCCTTACAACAACGCGATGCTTTTCCTGCCTGGCAGCATGAGGTTCCCCGGTGCACACCTGCATAGGGACCTCGTTTAAATCCGTGTGACCATCAGACCGGCAGGTCTGCGGTCTTCCACGCTTCGTCTGCAAGCGGCCTTGCCGGGCTCTGGAAGCAGCCATCTGGCTGTGGCGGTCTTGAGCGCCAGTTATGGGAAGCCCCCGAGAGTAGGGCTTGGCAGACTTCTGTTCGGAGCGCCAGGCTTGGCGACTACTTAGCCCTTAAGGCAGGAAAGTGGTCGCCTGCCAACTCCGGGTCAGAGAGTAGCCTCTGCCGGGAGGCACGTCCTCCTGAGTCCTGCCCTGGGCAGAAAACAGGAGCACATGGTGTGTGTGTGTGTGTGTGTGTGTGTGTGTGTGTGTGTGTGTGTATGTATGTATGTATCAGGGGCTGCAGGCAGTTCGCACTAGCACCATGTGAGGCTCACAGCACACCTTCTGCGTGTGGTTGCCTTTCTTTCCTGGCCTGGCTGACACGGTAGCTGGGACAGACTCCTAGCATCCAGAATGTTAGTCGGTACTTCTGTGCACACCTGTCTGTGTCCTTGTGGTTTGAGAGGCAATACCTTGATTGACTGATTGATTGATTGAACCAATACCCCTGGCCTGGACTTTGATTCAGTCTGCAATCTGTTTGTTTTCCCCCACTAGGGATGACCCTGAAAATGATAACAGTGAATTACCCACTGCAAAAGAATATTTCCGAGACCTCTACCACCGTGTTGATGTCATTTTCTGTGATAAAACAATCCCGAATGATCCTGGATTTGTGGTTACATTATCAAACCGAATGAATTATTTTCAGGTATTTGATAAATGCTCTTTCCCCTTCAGGTTCTATACCAGAAAGACCAGGTTCTTTTTTAAAAGGATGGGTTGCTGAAGAGGCTGATGGGGTTGGTTCTGGAGGAAGGGTGACGGCCCCATTGTCGGAGGTCGTTCTTGAGGGGATTGGTGCTGGCGCTGCCTCCCCGACCCCCACCCCACCCACCCCGGCATGATTTGGTTTCAGGGATGATAGTTTTTACAGCAGCTTTGCTTCAGTGACAACATGCCATCGGAAAATAAGCCTGTAACCTCACCATTAAAAGTGAGAAACCGTGGGGGCGCCTGGCTGGCTCAGTGGGGGGAGCGCACGGCTGGTGATCTCAGGGTTGTGAGTTGGGGCTCCACATTGTGTGTAGAGTTTGCTTAGATAAGTAAACTTTAAAAGGAAAGGTATGGCGCCTGGCTGGCTCAGTCAGTCAGGCATCTGTCTCTTGATCTCAGCTCAGGTCTTAATCTTGGGGTCGTGGGCTCAGGCTACTTAAAGCAAAAAACCCTTTAACATCTCGTTTCACCAACGTGCTGCCCCCGTGGGGGATCCACCGGGGAGTGCAGTTTATTGTCAGTAGGTGATCTTTAGGCCATGTAAATTCAGAGTGCGCGTTTCATATTTCTTTAAGAACATTGGGTGAATAGTTAATGGTACCGTTTACAAGCAAATTCCAGTTCACTCCCCAACGTGAGCCTTCTTTTCTGACTTTGGGTCCCTTCCGTCCTCCCAGGTTGCAAAGACAGTGGCCCAGAGGCTCAACACTGACCCCATGTTGCTCCAGTTTTTCAAGTCTCAAGGGTAAGGCGTGCCCCGGGCCCCTCGCTGTTTGGTCTGTACTGCATGCCGCCCGCAGTTGATCCAGACATGTGGAACTAATTCCAATAAGTAGTTGGCCGCGGAGCCTGACGTGCCACTGCTTAGTTTCCGATAGAGAGCCGTCGCCACGCACATCCTGACCACGCTGCTCCCAGCTGTCCAGTTGGCAGCCTCATCTAGAACCGGACTTAGTGTAGATATATCACCAACACTCTCCCGCACATCCAGCCGGGCCCGCCCCGGCCAGGCTCACCCCGGCCAGGCTCACGCGTGCTGTGTCCCTGCGGCCGAGAGCGCAGGTGGGACTGCCAGGGGGATTAGGGCTTGGGAAACAGGAGTATGGAGGGAAGCCCTGTGCCAGGCCCACATTTTGAATCTAGGCGTAAAGGTAGTGGTTTACTTTTATGCTCACTCACAGATACTTGTTTTAGGCAAATAAGTCATTTGTTTATATGTTGTTTTCTTGTGCAGTTATAGGGACGGCCCAGGTAACCCTCTTAGACATAATTATGAAGGGACTTTAAGAGATCTCCTACAGTTCTTCAAGCCTAGACAACCTAAGAAACTTTACTATCAGCAGGTATGAGTCCAAATTCACGTAACTGTGGGTCCTAAGAAGAAGGCTTGGGTTTTGTGGAGACGTATCTAATAGTCTCTCTTTTCTCAATAGCTTAAGATGAAAATCACAGACTTTGAAAACAGACGAAGTTTTAAGTGTATTTGGTTAAACAGCCAGTTTAGGGAAGAGGTACGTGCTTTTTAATGATACAAATTTTTATGTCCATTTGTGTGTGTGTTTATCTTTCTAGCCCTTGAAAACTAAAACAACAAAAGAAAGGTTAGAGGCCCTCTGTCCCCCTCCTGCCACCACCGCTGCTTCTCCAACCATTTCTGCCTCTGTCCAGCCCCCTGGGCTAGAGCAGCGGGCCGGAGGGTGGGGTGGGTGCTGGTACCCCCTGCTAACGGAGGCTGTGCCCCGTCTGCTTGAGGCGGTGGTTCTGGAAAGTCTGTCCCTGCTTGGAGCCTAGTGTTTCTCCTTGTAGCTCTGGAGTTTTGAAGGAGAACGCACGCCGTGTGCCGTAACCATGATCCTCTGGGTGCGATTGACAGGCCGGTATCCTCAAGTCCACCTGTGGTCGTTGTCTAGGCTGACATGTGCCCTGTGGTCATTTTGCTGAGACAGCAGGCTAGGAGATGGCCTTCTGTGGGGAGAGTTTCCTGAGAAGCTGCACTGTAGATGGCAACCTTTTGGCATGAAAGTGGCATTTCTTAAACTGCCCTGCAGGCCTGGGCCGGGGCCGGGGCCCTGGGTTTAGGTCAGTGGTCAGAGTTCACGCATCGGGGCCCTCGGGGTGGGGTCGTCCGTGATGTGGTGGGAGCTGGAGACAACTGAACATCTCTTGCAGTTTTTTCCCTTCTTCCAGAAACGTGGGTGTGTTGGAGCTGAGACCCCTTACGTTTTCTTTCATCTTGTCATTTCCTAGGAAATAACACTATATCCCGATAAGCATGGGTGTGTCCGGGACCTGCTGGAAGAATGTAAGAAGGCTGTTGAGCTCGGGGAGAAGGCATCAGGGAAACTTAGGCAAGTATTTCCTGAAGTGGGAGGTGGCCTGGGGGCGGTGCTGGCCCTGGGCCCTGCAGCCGTGTTATCGGACCCGCGTGCGCAGAGTGGCAGACCGGCTCTCAGCCCGGCTTTTGTGACAGTTGATAAATATTTCACAATGGAGCCATATTTTCTTCCTTCCTTCCCTGTCTCCTGATTGTTACTAGGCTGTCGTAGAGATGAGATTCGGGTAGAAAAGTCACACACAGTAGAGAGAGGATTCAAACGGAGTATCAGCTGACACTGGGCAGAGCTGCTGTTGGTTGCATTTGAGAAATCCGGGCGCTGCTGATCCGTGTATGGATACTCTGGCCGGAGCCAGAAGCCCCTGCCCGTTTCAGAGAGGCGGGCGTTCTCATCCTGGTGCCCTGCCTTCCGCTCACAGGACAAAACAGGCCTTGGGGCTATTTGCTTCCTGGAGTGTTTGCTCTGTGATATTAATAAAAGAATGGGATCTTTATTCTCTAAAGAGTGCAGGAGAAAAACACTGCAAGTCCTGCCCAGTTGGGAACTATTGTGGGCACGATGGACACAGTTTCTGGAGACTTGGTGTCAGCTCCATCCCTGTGCCCAGATGGGGCCGCGTGGCCTCACAGCACAGGGGCCGCCAGCCGGGGTTCTTTGTGCTCCCCGGGGATGCCCTCCTTGGGCCTTTCTGCTCTGGGAAGGGGGAGAAAATAAGCAAATGTCGATAGCTTTATCATAAAGGATTTCTTTTTAGGAAGCTACTCCTCCGTCCTTCCCACACGAATTGATGTAGTTCACTCCCCCCTGTCTGTGCAGGCTGCTAGAAATTGTAAGCTACAAGATTATTGGCGTGCACCAAGAAGACGAGCTGTTAGAATGCTTATCTCCAGCGACGAGTAGAACGTTTCGAATAGAGGTAACCGGCCCTCGCTTGTGGGCTTCCGGGCCGGTGGGACGGCCACCCGCCTCCCTCCTCAGATATCACTGACTTGCGGGCACGGCCTGGGTGTTGTTTATGGTACCAGTAGAGGTGATCCCAGCAGTTAATTTTATTCTTACACATTTTGAGAAATTAATATTTGTGATAAAATTTACATGATGTACGTTTTCCTCTGTAAGCACTTCGTGCGTCTGGTTGAGCGGCACGAGGCCTGCCGACAGCGTCGCACGGCCGTCCCCGCCGTCCATCATGCGGCGTGTCAGTCGGCTCTGCTGAAACGTTGCCCCCTTCATGCCCAGCTCCCTGCCTGCCCTCCCCGCCCCGCCCCTGCACCAGCGTCCTCCTTGCTCAGGGTTTCACTGTTGTAGGGTCCCCGTGTATGTGGGATCACAGACCGCTTGTCCCCAGGAGTGAACTCTAAATATGGGCCACCCAGCAAATCTGGTCAGATGCTGTGGCTCCCTGTTGATTTCGGAGCGGCTGACATTTCCACTTACTAGTCTCCAAAAGCCCAGGCGTTTCCTTTAAAAATGCAGATAACCTTCCAACTCCGAGCTCTTCTCGTTCTAACAAGACCCACCTGTGGCGTTGGGCAATGACGGGACCCGCCTGCCTTGTTGGAGCCGCGGGTCAGAAGCAGATGCGGCATTCGTCTGCACCGACCGTGTCACTCAGCTCTGTGTGTCTCCTCCTGTGTCCCCAGGAAATACCTTTGGACCAGGTGGACATAGACAAAGAGAACGAGATGCTCGTCACCGTGGCGCACTTCCACAAAGAGGTGTTCGGGACGTTCGGGATTCCGTTTCTGCTGAGGATACACCAGGTGAGGGTGTCCGGTAACCGGCCGAGTACCCGCCCTCTCGTGGTGCTTTGGCATTCGCGCCATCGCATCTGGGCTCCTGCCCCGGGGGCCGATGATGAGCTTTGGTGGCGTCCACGCGGGCCATGAGGGGCCGCCACGGAAGGGCCCGCGCGGATGAGTGTGCACACACGTGTCCTTTACCGTTCGTAGGGCGAGCATTTCAGAGAAGTCATGAAGCGGATTCAGAGTCTGCTAGACATCCAGGAAAAGGAGTTTGAGAAGGTAACGCACGTCTTGGGCACTTGGGAGGGATGTAGGGGCAGCAGCCCGAAATGTAGGCTCAGGAAGCAGCCGAGACTTTGGTCGGAGGTGAGCGTTTGCTCGTGCCCAGAGTTCACGGAGGAGGGGCCCTTGTGTCTTTCAGTTTAAATTTGCCATTGTGATGATGGGCCGACACCAGTACATAAACGAGGATGAGTATGAAGTGAACTTGAAAGACTTTGAGCCCCAGCCTGGTAAGCGCCCTCCCGTGGGCGGAGGAGCGGGCGGCCCGCCCCGGGTTCCACTGGCATCTGTGAAACTGGGAGGAACGGTGTGTGACCAGGGTGGAGATGTCAGTGGCTCTCTGACAGGGCGCACCGGGAAGCCGCTAGCACGTTCCGTGAGGGTGGGCAGTGCTTGGCTCCGAGTCCCAGCTTCCCCGGGAGCCACACCGTGGGTCGGCCGCCGGCCCTGGGCTTCCAGGACTTGCTCTCCGTCTGGTCTCAGCCGTGTCTCTCTCTCCACCAGGTAACATGTCTCATCCTCGGCCTTGGCTAGGGCTCGACCACTTCAACAAAGCCCCAAAGAGGAGTCGCTACACTTACCTGGAAAAGGCCATTAAAATCCATAACTGACTTCCTTACGCAGTGTGTGCAAGGCAGGGGGCCGTGCGTGGGTGTGTGCCCCTTTTTAACAGCCTAGAACTTTGGTACACGTGCACTCTATCCGAAGTCTTCAGCAAGAGGATTTGCTGCTGATGTTAATTTTATTTTGTTGAGGCTGTTCAGTTTGGCTTCTCTGTATCTATTGACTGCCCTTTTTGAGCAAAATGAAGGTGTTTTTATAAAGCTTGGATGCCAATGAGAGTTATTTTATGGTAACCACAGTGCAAGGCGACTGCCAGCATAACGGGGGAGAAGCGGTGAGGGCCGCGAGGCTCTGGCGCGAGGTCTCTGGTCTGTTCCTAGCCGGCGGAGGCCGCCTGGCTGCCTCCCTGGGGTCGCGGTCACCGGCCCCGCGGCTGGTCTTGCGTGGAGGCTCGTCTGACGTGTTCCCCTCACCTCTCCTTGCCATGACCTTTCGTGCATCTGTAAAGGCAACAGAGAAACTCACAACCTAATAAATAGTGCTCTTTCCTTCACTGCGTGTCCTGTCCCCCTTCCTCGGCCCTCCTCCCGCTGCCTGGGTCTCCGTGAACGTGTCTCACCCCGCCAGCCACCACCGTTCCGCGGCCCGCTCGCAACGTGGAGGCACCGAATACGAGTACGGGCCCGACAGGCGGCTCGGGGGCTTTTTATTCACTTGAAAACACTGGTCAGTAAATTAAGGTGTGCGCTGCTGCCTCTGGGCAAACCGAACGGTCTCAGCCGTTCCTACAAGCAGGTGAAGCCGTTATCGGTAGCGTTTCCTCGAGACGGAACAGACGGAACGAGAAAAGGAGAGCCTTTTAGCAAAAGAGGGCATGCTCACTAGGGGTCAGTAAGCTGTTGACTTTGTAAAAAAGTTAAAGGCCAGAGAAATGAAATTGTATATTTAATGACCGGACATGTACAAGCCGCCGCTGGGAGGAGCCGACTGTCGGGTGCGTCCAAGTGGCCCTCCCCGATGTTGGTATTCGTTGTGTGTGGTTTTCTTTCAGCCCCAGCCTTCGTTTCCTTTTATTTTCGAGCTAATGCCGGCTGCGTGTCTAGTTTCGAGTGCAGTAAAATAGAATCAGCAGATCACACTTATTTTTCATCCTTTTCCAGGATTTTTGTTTCTGTAGCAGCAATGTACGCCAACTCTCCCTGTATATTGCCTTTTTGCTGGAAAATGTTGTATGTTGAATAAAATTTTCTATAAAAACGATAATTCAGTGAGTGACGTGGAGGTTGAGGGAGGTCTGTGTTCCCCCTACTGGTCGTGTTCCTCACGGACGGTCCTGGTTTCCTGGGGGTTTTGGATTTTGCTTCTTCCTAGTTCGTTGAAGCTCAAGCAAGAGGTTTTCTAGGAGGAACCCGGGCACACAGGAGGTGGCTGGAAATATTACTGGAACAGTGGGAGGTGTAGCCCAGGGGCCGTCTGCGTGGCTTGCTGCCCAGACCCGCTGTCCCAGACTCCCCAGCGCAGGTTCCTGGGGGCCGGGCTGGTCTCTGCTTCGGAATGACTTTGTTTCCATGTTTCACGGCCCCGTGTGTGCCTTCGCCCCCCAAGAGCTGCGTCCCGAGGCGTGTAGGCAGCACGTTGCAGGGGTGCCCTCCGAGCCTGAGCCCTCCTGCCATAGGAGGAAGAGGTGTGGGCAGGCCAGAGCGGGTCTTTCTGTGTGTGTTTGACTTTGGGCATTACACGGCCGATCTTCTGTCTTTGGTTTGGATGTGGGTCGGTTCTAGTCGGGTAGCTGGCAGTGTTCTCCTCGAAGTTACTAAGTGACTGTTTTTAACGAAAGACTGGCAGTGTGGACATGTTGCGCGTTCACGTCTCTGTTCCCTTTCAGCTGTGGGGTTGAATGTCTTCATAAAACGTTTTTTGGGGCACGGGGTGAAACTGCCTTAGCTCAGTCTCAACCCCGAGTTCCCGTCTGTTGGCCGTCGGAGTCCCCAGGTGTCCCTTGGGAAGCATGATGTAACATGAATGTGACCTGCACGTGGGCGCCGTGGGTGGGGAAAAGCAGCCTCACTTTACAAATGAGGAGCGTGTCGGTCTTGCCTTTTCCTGCCCCAGCAGTTCCCACGGGGGCAGCGGGGGCGTCTTTGGAACGTGTTGCTGGCCTTTCTCGGAGCTCCAAGGCCACAGTCTCGGGGACCACCACGAAGGGGCGCATGTTGCTACAGTGGTGAACAGCAGGGTCTGTGTGTGTACCGCTGGGAAGTGAGGCTTGGGCGCAGACCAGAGCGCCAGGGTGAGGTGCCCCGACCCCAGGCCCAGGTTCTGTGCCTGACGGGGGACAGTGGAGTCTCACGACCGTGTCTTCCTAGCAGGCCTCAACCAGGGCTTTCCCGCCGGCCGTCTCTGTTTGCTTTGAGGCACATGGTGGAGGTGTGCTTGGTGCTGGGGACAGAGACCCGTGAGGTCGTTGCCGAAGTGCCCGGTGCGGGGCAGACGCTGGCTGTGGGGCCTACGCTCAGCTCCGCTGCTGAAATCTGGGGAGCAGCCACATGCCGTACGCCAAAAAAGTAAGCCTGGGTTCCAGGAGAACTTGATAAAACCGGACAAAAGTGGTCAGAGGTCACGGACCCCTGCGTGGAGGGGCCGGCAGCCCGAGGAGGGGATGCCGTCGGCCCAGGTGCAAGCCTGCCTGAAAACGCCCCTGGTGCCGGGCCCTGCCCCTCACGGACACCACGGACGGCCGTTCCAGATGTGGTGCGAGAACCTTGTGCCCCACGGAGTCCTGTCGGGGCGCCGCAGCCTCTTCCTGCGTCTTGCCGTGTCCTCGTGGCCCAGAGTGCGAGCTGTGGCCAGTGTGCCCGCTGAATTCCTGAGTGCTGCCCAAGGGGCTGAGTGTGGATTTTTTTTTTTTTTTTTTAAAGATTTTATTTATTTATCCGACAGAGATAGAGACAGCCAGCGAGAGAGGGAACACAAGCAGGGGGAGTGGGAGAGGAAGAAGCAGGCTCCTAGCGGAAGAGCCTGATGTGGGGCTCGATCCCAGAACGCCGGGATCACGCCCTGAGCCGAAGGCAGACACTTAACCGCTGTGCCACCCAGGCGCCCCTGAGTGTGGATTTTTAACTTAAATTGCTTCAAGTGGCTAACCTCTACCAGGTTGGAAAAGGCCATTTTTTGGTGTTATTTTCTTTCTTTTTTTTTTTTTAAGATTTCATTTATTAGCACAAGTGGGGGGAGCGGCAGGGAGAGGGAGAAGCAGGCTCCCCGCTGAGCAGGGAGCCCGCCGTGGGGGCTCAATCCCAGGACCCAGACATCATGACCTGAGCTGAAGGCAGACATGTCACTGACTGAGCCACCCAGGCGCCCCTGGAAAAGGCCGTTCTAACCAGATTTTCCCTATGTTATGGGTTGTTCCAGCAGTTAGTTCACTTGGAGCCTCAACTTAAGACCTCAAACACTAGTAGGTTTGCTTGACCCTTTTCATGAAAGCAGAGTCTTCCAGGGCTTTCACTCACTGGATGGAAGCAAAGTTAAATAAAGACGAAGCGTCCCGAGGTCCCTTGCCTTACCACCGGGCACGGGAACGGGAACCTGTGCAGACTCGCCCTTCCCCACCTTTCTCTTTGAGGGAGGCTTTGAAGCCAGGCCCCTGGGGGATTTTCAGAGGGGTCAGAGCAAAACCGTAGGGAGGGTCCTGCCCTCCGAACCACCAATGGGTGGATTCCGGAGTGGGCATGCAGGTGTTTACAGCACCATCTGGCCAGACTTGATAGAGGCTCGAAGATGTGACAAAATGGGGGCGCCTGGGTGGCTCAGTCGGTTAAGCACTTGTCTTCGGCTCAGGTCATGATCTCCAGGTCCTGGGATCAAGCCCCACAGTGGGCTCTGCTCAGCGGGGAGTCTGCTGCTCCCCCTGGCTCTCGTATGCTTGCTCGCTCGCTCTCTCATAAATCAATCTTTAGAAGGAAAATGTGTTAAAATGTTGGAAGGGAAAAGTACACTCAGAGCCCCCTTGGCGCTTACCTAACCCCTTCCTCACCAGTGAAGAGCTGGTCCCTTCAGGCTCCTTTCTGCCGTCAGCCTCACAGCAGGCCGGCGGCAGAGACAGGTTCAGGGCCATGCCTGGCTGCTGCCCGGGGTGCATGCTTTCAACCCCCGGCCTGCGACCACAGGCCCTCTCTCCTGGCCTCTGCCCACACAGCACAGCCTGGCCTGGGTGCCCACAGCTACCCGAGGTGGCTTAGCTTCTTGAGCGCTCCTGGGAGTGGTTGGCCCCCCGGCTCGCTGGCTTCTTAGCTCACCTGCCCCTGGGCAGCAACACACTGTCCGGCCTGCATCTGTGATGCGGGGTGGGGCCCCTTCCCATCTCTGGGCTTTGGCCATGCTTGTGGGAGAGAGTAGCTAAGAAAACTGTCAGCTGTCCTTGTAACAGTCGTCACTGTGGAGCACGCTGTGATGCCTCTGGGCAGCCCAGAGTGACTGGTTGTGCAACCTGGCTGGGCTGTCGACCTGCCACTTCCCAGGTGCTCCCCAGCCGGCCATCTGGGGTGGAAGGAGCGGGGCTGTTCCCATTTCCCGGTGAGGGGGGCTTGCAGGACCCCAAGGTGGGGGCTCGCTCTGAGCTCCGGGCCCTTGTGGCTACGCTGCCCAGTTGGCCCTCATGGAGAGGTGTGTGCCGGGAGGAGGCCATGACCCCCCAGCCTGATTCTACAGTGAGATCTGGGGACAGGACTACCAAGGCAGTGAGGAGGCCCTGGGATCATGGGGACAGTAGGGAGTGGTGGGGCGGAGCACCATGGACATTATTTAGCCCAACCGTTGCTGGAGGAGGAGTCTGTGCATCAAGTCAGAGTCTGGGTTTTCATTGTGAATCTCTGGATTTTTAAGTTTTCGAATGACATTTTCTTAACCCTGGGCAGTCTGAGTCAGGCCCCGGGACTGATCATGGGCTCACGGCTGGGTGCTGGCCAGAGCTGCGCAGGACCTCGGGGACCCACAGCCTTGGAAGAAGGGTACGGTGACGGCGGAGCCAGGCCAACAAAGGAGGACCCGGAACCCCGGTGCCCTGAGGCATCGAGAGCAGCACTGCATGGGCCGTGACAAGTCCCTGTCCTAGGACGGAACACTCCTGTCTGCGGACCCATCTGGGAATCCCAGTCAGAACCAGCGAGCTGCTTGCTGAGCATGGAACCCGAACAGACCCTTGAGGTGAGTTGGGCAGGTGCAGCCAGCTCCAGCTGAAGACCGGTTGTGGCCTCGTCAGCAGGGCCAGCACGCCTAGCACGCCTCTGACTGTCCCCACGTGGCTGGGGCGCCTCTGCACAGGGGTGGAGCTCCTCCACACCCAAGACAGGCCCAGTCCCAGTGACGTCTCTTGGGTGCTCGTGGCCGGCAGGCTTGCTCACTCGCCTCCCCTTGCCGTAACTGTGTCCCGCCGTGGTGATGGCACCGTCGCCTTCAGACACGGAGCCCAGGCGGGTGGCCACCTGGTTGTGTGCCTGGGGCCTGTCTCCCTGGGTTCAGCCGGCACCCCACCCCGTCCTGATGAGACGCGGGTCCCTGGGGCCTGAGTGCGCACTGTGCGTCAGATGCTCGGGAGACCGGCCCCAGCGGCTGCGGCAGAGGGCCCTCCCGCCTGGGCTCCCCCATCTGTAGCTGGGGGCACGCTGCCCTCCTGGGGGGCGGTGCAAGGAGCATCACAGCAAATGTAGTTCTTTTAAAAAATATAAAGCGCCAAGAGGGGCACCAGTTCCCTGTCTTCCCTGCCCCTTAATTCACCCACTTTCCTTCCCCTTCTATAGGGAGTTCATTTTCCTTGAAAAGATGAATAACATTCATCTTATTTTGCAAAATAAAGTTCCCTTTTGCGGGGCGCCTGGCTGGCTCAGGCAGAAGAGCGCGGTCTCAGGGGTGTGAGCTCACGCTCCGCCTCAGGTACAGACGCTACTTACTAAAATCTTAAAATCACCTCCCTTCGTTGTGCCCCTGGATTCCCTGTAGGCTCTTCCAGCCCCTCCCCAGTCCCTGCAGACCCCAGACCCCGTGTTACCCAGAGGGGATCCTGTTCACCTGCTTGGGGCCCCTCATTGTCCCGAGCATTTGCCAAAGCCCGTTGATCTGTGAGGCTGTGGATCATGGGGAGGGAGGCGTCCCCCCCTGGCTGGAGGTACAGAGATGTTCCCGGAGCTGCCAAAGCTCGAGCTGATGGGAAGGGGCCGGGAAACAAAGAGTTAGCTGCACTCTGGTTTCTAAGGGATCAGAACGGCTGCTGGGGAGCCTGAGAAGGGGGGTGGGATACCCCGCTCGCCCAGATGCATTCACCAGTGGCTACCTGAGGACCTGCTGAGCCCTCAGGGCTAGCCCCACCCTCCCCAGGCCGGGAGGGACCCCAGCAGGACAGACTTGGGCACACACAAAGGGCACTTAACGGACCTTTATTTCGTGGACCTTCACAGGCGATGGTAGCGGAAGAGCTCTTGCTGGCACACGGGGCACGTGTGCTTCACGTCCATCAAACTGTGCACACAGAAGGGGAGGAAGCAGCAGCCCAGGAAGCACCTGCAGCCGCAGGAGCAGCGGGGTGTGGGCCAGGGCCCCGCCTCTGGGGGTAGGGGGCTCTGTCCTTGCTCTAGCCCTGCTGCCCCCAGGGGTGCTGGGGACCCTGCTGGGGCACCCCCCAAACCTAGCAGCCCCGTCCCTGGGGACGCTCTGGGCCCTTGCGGAGGCAAAGGGGGCGGGCCACTCACCCAAACACAAAGAGGCCTGTACACAGCAGCCAGGTGAGGACCCCTGGGACCGGGGTGGTCACTGTGATGATGTAGTTCCCACAGTACTGACATATGGACCGTATGGGGGTGGCATACCCCATCCTGGTGAACACTGCTAGGGGTGGGGGAGGGAGGCTCAGACTCTAGCCTCCTCCTCACCCTCCCCCGTGTCTGCCGCCGGCTGGGCCCTCCTGCAGGTTCTCCGTGCTCCCCTACGTGCCTGGGGCCCCCAGGGTGGGCTCCGGCTTCCCCTCACAGTTCCATTTCCCACCACCCACTGCCACTGGCCTTTGGGACCCAGGGACCTCCCTGTCAAGACACCCCGTCTTCCCTGGCCAGGGGACCCAGGGAATGTGTGAGCATCTCCGGGTTTAAACCAGGCCCCTACAAATCAGCGAGCCCCCCGGGATAGTGGGCTCATCTGTCCCCTTTCCAAGGTGTCCATGCCATCAGCCAGAGCGGCTGTGAAGTCCCTGCCCTAGGGAAGAAGCTCCGACACCGTGAAGCGTGGTGGGGGAAAAAAAAAAAAACCCGAGAACCCACCTGTTGGCATTCTCATGTCTTCCTCTTACATTTGCACAGTGGGGCCAAAAAAATGTGTGTTTAGCTATTTAAACAGCGCAGCCATTTCCACAATCTTGGGTGTGTGGAGAAAGGAGGGCTCTGGTGGTGGCTGAGTCCCAGGGAGCTTTGTGTTCTGGCCAAGGGCTGGGGGTCTGGTCTGGACAGGCTGTCTGGAGCTTATGGCCTTTGCAGGTGCCAGTCCCTCTGGGTTTGGGGGGAGGGGGAGCCGGGATTTGGAGCCCCAGAACCTCGACAGCCGGGGGTACAGATTCCCTGGTGGGGCAGGGAGCTAAGGAAAGAACTGTGTGGCTAGAATGGGCATCCCTAATGGTCTCTCCAGCCACGAGGGGGTCATCTTCGTCCTGCCCCCCCGGGGAACGTACAGCCCAGCCCTGCGGCGCTTGACCCTGGGAGACCTTTGAAGTGTTCTCAGTCTCTTGGCACGCTCATGAACCTGGGCAAGGGGCTGCTGTCCCCTCCTCTGGTTAGGGTGGTGCACGGCTGAGTAGGGAATGGGGTTTTACCAGGATTTCACTCCCAAAGCCTCTCCTGAGGCCCCCCGTGGACCAGTCCCCTCTGCCACTGATTTCATATCAGAGAGGCGGCGGCACGCGCCAGCTGGGGGGGTTACACGGCGGGGCGGGTCTGTGAAGGGCTTGCAGAGGAGGTGCCCTTGGGGCGCGGAGTCTTGGCGAGTGGTCACGGTGGTGTGAGTCTGAGCCCAGGGAAAACGAGGAGGGGAAAGGGTAGAGGCACTCACCCGACTGAACCCCCTGGGGGCCTTGGATGTACATCGGGGGAAGAACCTGAGTTCCTGGAGGCGGAGGACCGGGAGGAGGACCGGGAGGAGGCGGCGGCGGCTCTTTGGGGGAGAGAAAGGAAACACCCTCAGGTCCCAAGGCCTGCGGACAACGTGGCCAGCCTGAGGTGTCACCCATTTTACAGGAGGGCAAGATGAGGCCTGGAGGAATGAATGCCAGTGGCTGTACAGTCTAGATGGAGCAGCTGAGGTTTGAATCCAGAGATTTCTGGCTCCAAATGTGTCCTCTTGTCCTAGGATGTAAGAGCTTCCTGGAGGCACTGCCAGGAAGCTGAGGATATAAAAAAAGCACGGGGCCCACAACCTCTGTTTACCCCCCCCCCCAAAAAAAACAAACAAAACATTTGTTATGTGCCAAACTCGGCTAAACCTTTTATATATCTCACTCCATGGACTCTTGCCAAAACATCAATGAGACAGCCATGTGGGATCATTCTAATTTTGCAGACGTGGGGACCAGGCTCAGAGAGGTTAAGTAACTTGCCTGAGGTCCCCCCAGTAAGTATGTAAGTTGAGGACGCCCCCCTCCACAGCACACGCCACTGTGTGTGAAGCCCCCTGCCTCCGGTCAGGACAGCTCCAAGAGGGGCAGTGTTTCATCCACTCCTTCGGAGGAGGACTGTTTGGGCCCCAGGCCTGCCCACATTCCTCCCAACCTTGCTCCCTCCTGCCCCACAAGGGGCCGTCTTTCACACTGTGTGGACAGCCAACCTGGCCCCCGGCTCCCAGCCCTTGGCTGACCCTGGAGGCAGGTGCAAGGCTGTCTGGACAAGGAGTTCTGGGATCTGGAAACCCACAGCATGGTTCAAGAGGGAGGAAGATGGGAACCCCACCATTGTAGTGACTATGTGGTCGATGGATGGGGGTCCACGTGTCTCTGTGGGGAAGCATAAGGACCCTTTGCATGGGGACCTGCGTCTCCCAGGTTAGGGGCCTCATGGCTTAAAGGGAGCAGCGTGGGGATAGCCCCAGCCAGGGCCTCTTCCCACAGTGGGGGCAGTTGGAGCACAGGAAGCCCCTCTCCACGTTTTGCCACAGTCTAGACCCTGGGGGCCAGGAAGAGATTTCATACTCACCCAGTGCCCAAAGCAGCTCCATCTGAGGCTGATTTTTGTACCGATTTTATAGATGAGGAAAGTGAAAGCCAGGGAAGAAGTAACCAGTCACCTGGCCTCACAGCTGAGTTAGCAACTGTGGGCCCTGCATCAACCAGCTCTTAATCCTCTCAACCATTTTCCAGATAGAAAGTGGATCCAAAGAGATTGACTTGGCCAAGATCTCATCAGCAGGGTCACGACCCCCCAACCCCAGCCAGTCTGGGTTGTGTCCGGCTATGGGGGTGGGCAGGGGACAGGTCATACCTGATACGAGGGAGCAAATAGTCTTCTTCCTTGACTTCTTTTTAACACTTTGAGAGGGCATGGGATGTTGGAGACCCCACTTTGTCCCATTTGGGTCACACGGTCCCCAGGTTGGTAGGGGACAGCAGGAGGACTGGATTCAGCCCCCAGTTGAGCAAGGGGACCCAGAGTCTCCTCTCCTGCTTCCTGTGGGCCCCAAAGTCAACTGGTCACTGGAATTCGGGGGACTCTCACCTCGGGGAGGGTTCCATCTTGGTGGCCTGGGCGTCCTTTGTTCCAGCAACGGTATCCGGGCAGCGTCAGGTTCTGGACTCTGAGCGGCAAAGCGCTTGTCTCGAGGAGTCCCCATGATGCTGCCTGGCTGCCCTCCGACCGGAGTGTGGGCCTCCCTCTTCCCAGGCCTGGCTCAGGTGGAACAGCCATTGTGATGTGCGTCCTCACAGTGGCTGGGCTGGGTCTCCTCTCTCTGCAGGAGGGTGGGGTCTCCTGCCCGGCGTGAGCAGCCTTCGGAGGCAGCCCTTTTCCCACTACCTACTGCCCTCCCCGGGGCCCAGCCGAATCCAGACCTGAGTTTCCAGAACGCAGGGGTCTGGGCAGGGGGCGGGGGGCGGGGGGCGGGGGGGGGGACCAATCTGGAGACTTAAAAATAGGAATCCGAAGAGAGCTAGTGATTCTGCTCTGGGGAAGTCCTCGTCATGTGCGCGAAGAGCCAGCTGTGTGGATGGTCGTGACCTGTTATCGAGAAACGTACAGAGGCATATGGACACACGCAGCACACACATGGGCACTCGTGGACACACGTATGTAGTGTGTCCGCACAAGTCCCACCACCTCCCTCGCCTGGTTAGCTGTGTGAGTTTGGGCAAGACGCCAACTTTTCTCCAGCCGTCCATCCCTGGGCTCCCCCACCCGTGAAATGGGGTTGCTAGATGCTGCTTTCCAGGATTGTTACAAGATCCTGAGAGACAACCCAGGTACTGCGAAGGAAGCTGGCATGATGGCCGCAAAATGATTACTGGCCGAACAGCCCAGAAGAGACACTCCCAATTGCAGAGGGCAGCCTCTGTGTCCAGAGCTGGTCTGGGGCCTTAGGTAGGGTCATGGCCAGCAAGGACAAGGCCAGGATTTGTGCCAACAAAGGCACGAAGGGAGGGCTGTGTGCTCGGCCGGTAAACTCTCTCACAGAATATCGGGGAATGTCCCAAACAGCCCTGCTCGTCCCTCAGTTATGACAAGTCTGGGGGGAGATGGGATTTCCCATAGGACTCAATAAGGGGGATCTGCTGTAAGTCGCACACAATACTATTCCTAGAAATCCATCCTTAAGACAGACCAGCGAAAGTATCAAAGGACGTTGGCACAAGGCTATTTGATACAGCAGAAAAGACTCGAAATAACCCCAATGTCCATACATAGCCGCTCTGAAACTACCCAGAATGAAGGAAGGGTGGGGAAGGAAGGAAAGAGGAGCGAATGAGAAAAGAGGATACATTTCATAAATTATTATGGTGTACTCTCCAGGATATATTGCAAAAAAACCAATTTACATAATACTATTATAACCGTGTAGCCATATATGTATAAGATGTGTGCACACGTGTGCGTGTAAGGAAAGGGAGGGATATATATAACTTCCAGGATGACCCTTACCACCCATAATGTAGGAACTCAATAAATATGAACTGAGTAAATACAAACTAAAAAAAAAATTTCCAAGACGAAATAAAAGAACGAGTCTTTAAAAACTAAAGGTTGATGCTGCGGGAGGTGGGGTGGAAGCAGTTTCTCTCTCCGCCTTGCTTTATAGGTTTGACTTTGGAACCATATCATTACTTTCACTAATTTAAAAGGAAGCACGGACAAAAGAAAAAAGCAACAGCGAACAACGGACAGCAACGGAAAACACGGAAAACAAACAAATGTGGCAGCATATCAAGATTTCCTCCATGGGACACAAAGCACAAGCCATAAAAGAAAAACTTGAAAGACAACTTCATCAAAGCACCTGCTCTTCAAAAGACACCGCGGGGGGAAGAAAAAAAACCCAAAAAACGAAGTGGGGGGAAAGCTTAGCCACAGGCAGGAAGACAGTATTTGCAGTACAGGTATCCAGAATATAAAAGAACTCAACAATTTTAAAAATGCAATGTTGAAAGTGGACAACAAAGACCCAAACGGGTGCCTGGGTGGCTCAGATGTTTAAGCGACTGCCTTTGGCTCAAGTCATGATCCCGGGGTCCTGGGATCAAGTCCTGCATTGGGCTCCCTGCTCAGTGGGGAGTCTGCTGCTCCCTCTGACCCTCTCCCCTCTCCTGCACTCTCTCTCTCTCAAATAAATCAATAAATCTTAAAAAAAAAAAAAAAAACAACAAAAACCCAAACATATGTCAGGAAAGAGAATACGGCTGTGGCGAACAGACACCTGAGAAGGCATTCGGCACCACTAGCCACCTAGGAAATGTGAAAACCGTAGGTACCCCTGGTTAAATTTTTAAAAACAGACAGTCCTAAGTGTTGTCAAGAATGAGGAACAACTAGAACCCTTATAGGCTGCTGGTGTGCGAAATGACGCATCACTTTGGAAAGCTGCAGTTTCTTATAAAGGTAAACACAAGCCTGCCTGTGGCCAGCAATTCCACTCCCAGATTTTTGCCCAGGAAAGAGAAAAACTCATGTCCAAAAAAACACCCATATGAAAAGATTCATAGTAGCTTAGTATAATTATAGTATAGTTGCCAAAACAGTGTAATTGCCATAATTTAGAAACAGCCCAGTTATCTGTGAACAGATGAGTGGATAAACATTTATACCAAGGAATACTGCTCAACAGCAAAAGGAAGGAATTATGGATATACCCGGCAAGATGAGTATGTATCAAAAAAATAATTTTGGGGGAGGGGGAAGCCCTGACCTACATAACTTGTGATTCTATTTATTTGGAGTTCAAACACTTGGACGAAGCTAAGCTCCGGTGACGGAGCTCAGAACAGCGGTTGCTTCTGGGGTGGGAGTGGAAGGTTGACTGCAAAGGGCACAAGAGAATTTTCTAAAATGATGGAAAGATACCTGTCATGACTACATAACTAGTGATTTTTCCAATCTCCTGGAACTTGCACCCCTGGATTGTTAAGGTAAAAAAAACGAATATGAAGTGTGGCAGAGATGTCAAGCACCCCAAATTCTCATTTGTCATCAGTGGGAGCATATAAAGTCTGGAAGTTTCTTGCAAAACTAAACATAAACCTATCCTATGACCCAGATATATCATGCCTAGGCATTTCCCCAGGAGAAGGGAGACCTGTCCACAAAAAAGATACACATAATAAAGGCTCCTAGCAGCTTTAAAATAGCCCCAAACTGGGCACCTGGGCGGCTCAGTCAGCTAAGCGTCCAGCTTGGTTCAGGGCATGATCTCGGAGTCATGAGACTGAGCCCCATGTCTGGAGCTTAAGATTCTCTCTCCCTCTCCCTTTGTCCTTCCCACCTTCCCCTCTCTAAAAAAAATTAAAAATAGTCCCAAACCGGAAACCACCCTAGTGCCCATAAACAAGAGAACGGATAAACGAACTCCGGTATATTCACAGGCTGGAAAACTACTCACCAATGACAAGACGGCATCAGGCAGCCGCGTACGCGAGCCCCAAACGCGCTGTGTGAAAGCAGCCTTCCATAGGAGTGCGTACTGGACGACCCCACTTACATGGACTTCCTGATAAGACGAAAGTCACAGAAGCAATCAGAACAGTGCTTGCCAACAGTGGGCTTATTAATAGAAAGGGCATGGGGCGCCTGGCTGGCTCAGTTGGTGAAGCATCTGCCTGGGTGGTGATCCTGGGGTGCTGGGATCAAGTCCCACATCTGGCTCCCTGCTCGGCGAGGAGTCTGCTGCTCCTTCTGCCCCCCTCCCCCCCGGCTCATGCTCGCTCGCTCGCTCTCAAATGAATAAAATCTTAAAAAAAAAGGGGGGGGGGAGCTTGAGGGGACTCCGGGCTGGTGGAGATGTCCCACGTATTGACAGGGGTTGGCATTACACAGGCGTACGCACTTGTCAAAACTCACCGAATGGTACAGTCAGATTTGTATCTTTCATTCCAAACTTTTTCAAAAGCTGCAGATAAATACTGAATTCTAGTGTATGATCTATGGAGGCTGAAGTGTTAAGGAGTAAAGTGTGCTGATGTCTGCAGTTCACTTTTAGTCATCAAAAGGATTCTCAGATACATTTGTGAAAAAACAAATCTTGCAAAATGGTGACAGGTATAGGATTCGAGGTGGTAGCTCTGCGGGTGTTCACAATATCCACTTTTCTGTACGCCTGCACATTTTTTTACAATAAAACTGGGAGGGGGCAAAAAGTACTCAGATTAAAAGAAGAAGAAATCTCTAAAAGTGGAAAACAAATATAACTTCTATGTCAATTTGATGGTGAAACGATACAGAGCACACTTATTTAAATGAGGCACAGCACTGTAATATTAATGTGCAAAATCATACTTGAGCCACACGATCGCTTCTCTGAGGATCTCTCCCCACCGCAGGAATGGGCAGCAGCAGCCCTATTTGCTCCTCTGTGCCCAAGGCCGATTGAATCTGGTGGAAACGTGACCTGGATTAGGCCAATCAGATTTCCTCGTGTAGGACTTTGGAACTGGGGCAGCAGACCACTGGGTTTCTGCTGTTTGCATGAACTATGGGCATTTAAACCCCAGTGGCTGTGGGGGAGCTTTCATTACATTTCTAGAAAGGCAGAATGGCTCAGGTCACCCTTTTGTGATGGGGATGCAAAAAGCTACATTAACAATGGCAGTAGGAGGGGGGCGCCTGGGTGGCACAGCGGTTAAGCGTCTGCCTTCGGCTCAGGGCGTGATCCCGGCGTTGTGGGATCGAGCCCCACATCAGGCTCCTCCGCTGTGAGTCTGCTTCCTCCTCTCCCACTCCCCCTGCTTGTGTTCCCTCTCTCGCTGGCTGTCTCTATCTCTGTCAAATAAATAAATAAAATCTTTAAAAAAAACAAAACAAAACAAAAAAACAATGGCAGTAGGAGGGAGAACGGGCACCATCGATGTAATCTAACATATGGAGGAAGAGAGAATAGCATAAGCGCTCAGGGAGGATCTGCTTTATATATATACAGCGTGTGCAGGTAGCAATACAACTGTCCCCGGGCGGCCACAGCGCCATCTGCTGGCCATGGCTATTCCAGACGTCCGGCGGCTCCAGCAGGGAATTGGGCGAGACTAGGAGTGTGCTCTCAGGCGGCACATCTTCCTCCCCTGAAGCAGCTGCACCTTTCAGGATGTCCGCTGTGAGGTGTGGTAACCGTGAACGTGCCGTCTTCGAAGGGGGCGGATGTCTGGGCACGTAGGTGGGGTGCATGGCCTAACAGGAGCCCCGTACATCACGGGCACAGCAGATTTCTGCATTATTACAACTGTTTCTCAGCTGATGGGAGAAAAAGGCATCTTGAGGAAGCGCTTCCTTAATTCCCACGAAGGTGTCATCACGGGCACGCCCTCTCTGGCAGGGCCCTGAATGCAGCCCCATCTCCTCCGCAGTCCCTCTGATCTCTCTTGCTCCCTCACCGGTAACTGCGGCGCCCACACCCCGAGTCTTGAAAGCTCCGGTGCAGCATTCCTGCCCACATGCCTGGTCCCTTTTGCCTTCACCTGGTGACAGCTCACCACCACCTCTTCTCTGTTCCAAGGCAGGGCTGGGGGCATGTCCTCTGGAGCCTGTCCTCACCCTGTATGTACTGATGTCTGAGATTTGACGCTTGCTGCACCCCCTAGCGCCTGGCATGCAGAGGGTGCTCAATTAATGTAGGCTGAATGTGCGAAAGAAGGGAGGGAGGGAGGAAGGAAGGAAGGAAGGAGTGAGCTGCATGCTCCTCGCATCCAGACCACCCCATCTGGCTTAAAATCCCCTGGATATCCTACCCTGGGAAACAGGGTCCTTGTATAGAGTTGAGGCTATACATCTTGGGATGGGGTTGGGGACAGCCTCCTTCTCGGGGGGGTTCTGGGGGTGGGTTGTCCCCCTCACACAGGGTTGAATCCAGGTTGTGCCTCTGCACTGGGGCCCTCTGAGGGTAAATGAATGAGGGAGTTGATGGGCTGGGCTCTCAGCAGCCCCCACACACATATCCTGGCCACCGCCACCAGGGGGCAGCACCAGGCTGCACCAGTCAGCCTGGCCTTCTCCCTCGGGGCTCTGTGCGCCCCGCAGGCCAGGCTGTTAGGAGAAAGGGCATGAGGCCAGACTGTGGTGGAGTTGGCTTAGACCCAAGTCTCCGGCACCCAGACAAAGCCCCCCCCCCCCACAAGGGAGCCAGGAGGCCTAGCTGGGCTCCTCGGGGCCTCTCTGTAAGCACCAGCTCTCCACCAGACCCAGGACTCCTGGAGGAGTGGTTTTGTTTGTTCATTTTTCACCTCTGCATCCCCAGAATAAGGCCTGGCGTAGAGGAGGAAGCATTTAAAGTGGGGGCACTGTCACTCGCAACCATGTGTGACCCCGGGGCAGGCATCTTCACCTCTCTGCACAGTGGGTCTGATGGTAATCCTTGCTGCCAAGAGTGTTAGGAAAATTTCATGAGACGGTTCTACCTTGGTGGCCGATCCTTCCCGCAGGCCGACGTTCCATTCTATTCCTGCCCCTGGGCACTTGCACTCGCTGCTCCTGCCCCCAAACGCTCTTCCCATGAGCTCTGTCTGGAATGAACAGGTTCATGTATTCGGTTACTTGATCAGTGTCTGTTGCCCCTAAAATGCCAGCTGTGTGGGAGGAGGGACCTCATTAATTTTGCTCACATTCGTCTCTCCAGTCCCTACCACAGTGCCCGCGACACAGCAGATGCTCAATCAAGCTCTGTTGCATGAATGATGAACGCAAGATGTCCGTGTGAAGAACCCAGCTCTGTGCCTGGCCTGTAGAAAGCTTGCAACGCGTTAGCAATTAGTAATGTTAATAAGCAAGACACTAATACGCAGAGTCATAAAAGCCAGGGCGGAGGCAGGCCATCCCAGGAATGGCATGAGCCTGGAGTTTTGGCAGCTGAGGGTTCTGGGAGCCCCCTGGTCCTCTCCTGCTGTGTGACCCTGGGCCGCTCACTCACCCTCTCTGGGCTATGCTAGCTTCTTGAGCAGTAAGGCTCTGCTTAGAAGAAAAAGGCAATGCAACTGCCCCACCCTGCTTCCTGCTTATCCTCTCCTCCCAGAAGGGTCCACCTCGGGCAAGGAGGTGATGGGAAGAGGAAGGAATCTGGAGGAATGAGCTGTAACTGTCATTCTCGGGCAGGTGCGGGGCAGGGTTTTCCCCAGAGCCCTCCCTTCCGGCTGCTCTGTCTGCAGGGGTGCCGGGAGCCCTGGGCGGGGACTTGCTGGGTCAACTTGGGGCATAACCTAACCTCTCTGAGCTGAATTTCCAGCTCTGCCAACTACCCTGTCTGCTTTCTCTTCCCCCCAGCCTGGGGCGAGCTGGGGGCTGGAGGAATGTGAGGAGGTGTGAGTTGCTGTAAATGCCTCACCCCCCAAGCCCCCTGCCTCTGGGGGCCCCGAAAGGAAAGCAGGTTTCTCCTGCCCTGGGTGCCCATGGAGGCCTTCTCACTGAACAGCAGGCACCTCGATGTGAGGGGGTGACAGGGTTACTGCTTTCCTGGGTGGCTGCCGCCCATCCCGTGCCCGCAGAACTCCGGGATAGAGCCCCCGAGGCCTGCCTGGAGGAGAGGGGAACTTTCTAGACAAGAGAGAGCTCTCAGGGTCTGGGGGAGAGCCCCAGGAGCTGTGTGGTGGGGGCGTGTGGTTATGCACGCTGCTGTCTGCGTGTGTGCACATAGGGAGATGCTGGTGTTGCTCGTGATGTGAGTCCTGCTGGGTTGGGGGGCATGTCTTATCTGCATGGCATGTCTGTGTGCAGAGCAGGTCTGCACGTGGACATGTGTGTGTCCCTGCATCTGGGGTGGGCTGTGTGACCGGGACTTGCCCTGTGTGTGTGTCTGCATGGGAGAGCTGTGCAGACGTGGCATTTGGGTGTGGGGTGTATTCACATGGGTGGGCTCCTGGGCCCATCTTTTTCCTCCTTCGGCCAGCAGGCGTGACCAGCTGACCTGGACCTCGTCCTGAGCAGCTTCCAGCCTCGAGAGCTGCCTGGAGGGGGTCAGCCCAGGTGCAGCAGGGCCAAGGGCAGGACCCCCTCCACTGGCCTCCCCACCCAACTCCTTCTCAACTGCAGGCTCTCCTGGCGCCATTTTACAGAAAGGGAAACCGAGTCATCCGTCAGGCCCCTCATCCTTGACAGATCTCACTGCATCCTGTGGCACTGCTGCGGCCCCTATTTCTTCAATGTGTACTTACTGAGCACCTACTATGTGTCAGGCATACAAAACCACGGGAGACAGACAAAGCACCTGCCCTGGGGAGCTCACATTTCAGGGGGTACCACATTGGTTCAGGGTGGGAAAAGGGTCCCCTCTTTTGAGGTATAGTGACCAGAAGAGGCAGCCTGGGAAGATGCAGGGGAAGAGAGTTTCCAGCTGGGGGAACAGCATGTGCAAAGGCCCTGAGGTACCCGGTGGAGCTGCAGTGGTGTGAGCAGAGGGATGTGAAGTTGGGCAGGGAGTGCTGAAACTTGATAAGACCGCCTGGGGCTGCTGCACAGAGGGGCAGGGGCTGGAGGCAGACCAGGAACAGGGAAGCAGTGGCCCTAAAGAGACAAAGAGAACTAGGCAGGGAGAAGCATGTGTTCCCAGAGCCCAAGCTCCCATCCCTGCTCCAGCCCAGGGAGGCCCCTCTCTGAGACACTGGGTGGGGTGACACATCCTGGGGGAGGGAATTCAGTCTAAATGGCCTGGGGAATGAGCACCTTGGGGTGTCACATGGCAACATTCAAATCTTGGCCTGTCCAGTTAGTGCTGTGTGACCTTGGGTAAGTTGCATTGCCTATCTGAGCCTCCTTTCCCTGTTTGTAGAATGGCACAATTCCTCTGGGTTGCGCTGAGGCTTTAAGAAGTTCAAGTGTGCCGGGCACATTGTAGGGAGCAGAACTGGGTGGCTACCGTCTTTACGAGGGCCACACCTACATTTAAGCAACAAGTGTTTCAAAGTAATAATAATAATGCTTACAGTGTAGCAGGCTGTGTCCTAAGCATCCATGAGTTCTCTGACTTCTACGACACGACCGCCTTTGCTGACAGAGGTGCTGACGTCGTGCCCATTTCACAGATGAAAAACAAAGGTGCCGAGAGAGGGGACCTGCTGAAGAGACACCCAGGCGTTCAGGACTCCAGACCCGCCGGATCAACCCCAGCATATCCACCCCTGTCTTCTGACAGATCTACACCTCCAACTCGCTTATGCTCTTTACTGGAGTTCTCTTATGTAAACTCAATCCCAAGTGTTAGAGCAGATGAGTCTGGCTTTCATTTAAAGAGCAACAGGAAGTTGCGGAAGGGTTTTGAGCAGGGGAGGGACATGGTGACAAAGATTCTCTCCCTGGCCAAACTTTACTTCGGTCCCTCTGAGCCCTCTGCTCTACTAGGCAGGAATCTGAGCTTCTGACCCTGTCCTTGTCGAGTCTGGTTTTGGCAAGAACGCTGTCAAGCTGGTTTAGGCAGAATCCCCTTCCCTCAAGATCTTACCAAATCCCTCATCCCCGGCACAGACCGGGGGTGCCTGATTGCCCTGGCCTGTCTTTGTCCTCTGCAAGAATCAGCTTAGCCAGAATCCACCCCTTCCCGGCCATACTGGCTCCTAACGATTTCCCACTCGCTGGTCCTGCTCTTTGGCTATATAAATCCCCACTTTTCCGTGCCATATTCGGAGCTGAGCTCCCTCTCTCTCCCTTAGTACAAAGCCCCATTGCCGTGGCCCCTGCACCTTTCACGACAGTCCTGAATAAAGTTTGTCTTATCGTTTTAACAAGTGTCATAAGTCATTTTTTCTTTGGCAATAGTCGGATTTATGCTTTTGAAAGCTCACTCCGGTTGCTGCACCGAAAACAAGCACAGGCGCTGGTACTAGGGGGAGGCACAAGCCATGGGAGGGTGTTGCTCCTCCTGGTGAGACGGAAGAGGCCGCGGTAGCGATGGGAAGAGAAAGGGGGGCAGGTGGGACGACAGTTCTGATGAGGGAAAGGAAGGCAAGCTGAGGACAGAGCAGAATCTGACCCCCCCACCATGGGGTATATGTGACATTCCTTGTGCACTCCAGGCTGCCCTAAAGCGAAGGAAAGGAAAAACAAATAGGTAACCTACAGAGACCACAATCCTGCAAGAACTGAGTCTCCCTCAGTTTACAAATGTCTTAGCAATTTACAAGAACAAAGCATTCCTATCAATAACCTAGCTTCCAGAAGGAAATGTAGATACAATTACATGTCTTTATAATCTGCAGCCCATGGACAGATACTTGAAGCGGGCCAGGTGTAATGTTCCTCCAGGAAGCTCCCAACTATCGTACTGGTAATGCCTTCCTAGAGGGAAAAACCACCCTAACTTGATGAAGGCAAGGCCTCTGGTATCCTAAGAGTCTTCTTTAAAATATGAAAGTACTTTCTGGAAACCCCCCTCTTTCCTTACCTCCCCCAAGCCCACAGCATATAATCAGCCACCCCTCACAACCCTGGGGCAGCAGCTCTTTCTGCCCCTGAGTCCTGTCCCCGCGCTTTAATAAACCACCACTTTGCACCAAAGATGTCTGGAGAATTCCTTCTTGGTTGTCGGCTCCAGACTCCACCCCATTGAACCTCACCTATATTCCAAAACCCCATCATATGGCGTCCAATATGGGGCTTTGAGCCTTTACATCTGGACTCGGAGCTTCGGTGCAAACTTGGTGAGTACTTTCTCTCCTTTCCCTTTATTCTCATTCCAGGGGCTCTTCAAGGAGTAGGGTCTTACTGGAACACGTTCGTGTCGATAGGTCAGGCTGCAGTCCTCTAGCCCCTGGCTGCTCTATGGGGAGAAGAAAGCCTGCCTTTTGGCTGGAAGTTAGTACCCTGGTCGGGATGGTAATAAGACCCGGAAACTTGATGCCCTCTCTTTACTGCTGTCCTAATACAAAGTCGTCTGTCTTGGGCACGGGACAGCCACCTAAGTCACAGGACAGCTGCCAATCTTAAGACTCCCTTGTGAGGTTTCCTCCCGATTGATCTAACGTGATCCCTTCCACATCCCTGCTCTAGCCGCTTCTGGCTGTGGGGCCTCCACTGGGAACCGGCCAAAACCAGTACCCGATGGAATTACAACCACCCGGGGGCGTTTCCTAGGGAAGCTGGCTGTAAGGACCTCATGTGTTGGAATGTTGCTTAGACCATGATGGATTTCTACCTTTACTGTTTTCTGCCAATGCCCTCTACTAACTATTTAAATTACAAAATTGGGTAATTCCCCTTGTAAGACTTTTCTAATGTTCTCCATGGGTTTAAAATGGTGGGTTCTTCAAGGGGAGGTATTTCGGTCCAAATGCCGGCACCCATTGTAGTCCAGAATATGACGGGGAAGCGGGGGGAGGGCAGGCCTCCTTCCCACAGGGGCCTTTAACGGTGGTGGTGACCACAGTGGTTTGGTTAAGGGACGCCTTGGGTCACTCTGACACCAGGAACCTCTGACATATCCTGTGCGTGGGATGCCACCCGGGTGTTAGGAGGGGATTTTCTTTGGTAACGGACCCTCTCTAGCACCCTCTCTAGCATGGGATGGGAGCTTCTTCGGTCCCCAAGAATGCTCCCTTGGGATGACTTTTAACCCATTGGAATCAATTCGGATTGCAACACTTAGGAAAGTACAGATCTCCCTTAACACTGCACGGCCTCAGTGGGATCTGTCAGTGAGATCTCTTCTGCAAGGAGCAGGGCGAATGGACCTAGGGTTCCTTCTTGCTCGTACCTCGGCCTTTGTTGCTCTACTCCAGCACCCCAGCGGCCTCTGGCAGAACGTTATTAACTGTAATTATCTAAATAGGCCTCCGAATACACCCAGGTTGATGGAGGAAACGCAGGCCATTCCTAGCAAAGGGGACTCGGACTCTCTCACTGTTCCTCCTAACGGACATGGGGGCTCCTCCCTCACTCATTTCCTGGGTTAATGGCTGTAACTGGAGTCATCTGTGGTTAGCCTCCCTCGGGACTGGGACTTCAAGAATATTCCCAAGCAAGCTGCCGAAACTCCCTTTGTTTCGGGGAGATTCCCTGACCTCTCCGGCCTTTACATGGACAGCCTAGTCCCCCTTGTTGGCGGGAAGACAGGGCGTCTGCTCCTCTGTTGGAGCTGCTGACCTCTAGAACCGGGAACCCTTTCTCTGCCTTCTGGCAGCACCTGGCCTCTTCTGTGTCCCCCTCCCGCTTCTGCTGTTTCTGCACCACTTGGGGTGCGGCCTCCATGACTGGCTTCTGTGCCATCCTCGGTGCCTCAGGCACCACGGCTCCCTCTCCCTTCACTGTCAAGGCACGAGAGGAGCACCGCCCGGACTTCAACACCCCCCGCTCCAGATTTCCCCACCAGCGTCTCAGGTAAAAATCGAACATGGAGAGGACCCAGGTGGAACAGCGTTTGGTATTCAAACGAAGTTGAGTTTGTCGGTTTAATTAAGAAGGACAGGTCTGTCAAGTTATCAGCACTAAATGTGAAACTTATTCTATCGAGGTTTACTGAAGGGCAAGCCAACTCGTGTTATTTCTGTTTCAAGCTGTTAGTAAAAAGATGACTGAAACGATGGCTGTCTCACCAACGTGTTCAGGGGCAATTGTTAAAATAGCTTTCAGAAGTCTCTGGTAACCTGAAACCTTGAAGTTATTGGATGATAAATGGAATTGAATTCATTGGACATCTAGGTCTTTTCCAAACAGAACAAAGTGCAAAAGCATTGAGTCCTGGACGCAGGTTTGTACTTCTGACTACTTACTGCAAAAAACTAAGGATATTTGAGTCTGTTGGTAAACATGCTTTGCCCAACTGATTCACAAATTTGCCGTCTCCAAGTTTTGCTGCAGCAGTTCACAACTGGTTACGACTGAGTTTTCACCAGAGACTAAGGTTTCTCAAGAATGCAAAATTCTGCTAAATGTAATTAAGACTGGGGCGCCTGGATGGCCCAGTTGGTTAAGCATCTGCCTTCGGCTCAGGTCATGATCCCAGGGTCTTGGGGTCGGGCGCCCTGCTCGGCAGGGAGCCTGCTTCTCCCTCTCCATCTACTGCTCCCACGGCTTGTGCTCTTTCCCTGTCAAATAAATAAATAAAATATTTTTAAAAAGTCTAATTAAGACCTATGGAAATGAGGGAAGCAACTCTGTACGTAGAAAAGTAGGAGATGTAAGAAAGATATAAGCAAGGGGAATGTATTTTTTTGTTGAAGGGAAAAGAAGGTACTTTTGTCCATATAAGATGACTGTTTGGAAAGATGGCATGGGGACAAAATCTGAATGCAAAAGAAAGTTGTAAAAGGTTTGCGAAGGGAAATCTTTGGAAAGGAATTTTAGGTGTGGTCAGGACGGACTAAGATTGAAATGAATGGATTTGAAAGTACACTGGTAGACGACTGAAATTCTCTGCTCAAAAGAACAAAGGTTTCTTGAATTGTTCATCTGCTCTGGATAAGAAAATGTAAACAAAGTTTTTTTTCTCTTTTGTCTGTCCAGAAAGCCAGTTTCTATATAGGTTTTGTCTTTTACCAGGTTTTCCATTACTTGGTTAAAACTTCTCAGTATTAAAGGAGCTAAGTTTTGCTAACAACTATAGAACCCTACATACTTGCCTTTCAAATCTCTTATTGTCACCTTGGTTAAATAAAAATAATTTTTGTAATGACCTGTAATCCTTTTTAGTCCCGCGCTTTAAAACTTTCTAAGGTTTTAACAAATCTTCCCAAGATTTAAATTGTAAATGAAGTCTCCTCAACTCATTAGGCCTTTTTCTTTGGTATGCTAAGTTACCCCGGAAGTACTTATCATAACAAATGATAAGCCTTAGGTTACACTTGGGTAAATGCTGTTAACTATTCCAGAGATAATATGCAATTCCTAAAGTTTTAATACAAGATCATCACTGGATATTTTGATCAACTAAGTGTTATGTGTCACAGAAATAACCTGACTTCCTAAGAATTTCCAGAACTAACTAAAACTGCCTTCAAACTAAACAAGAAATAGTAACATGGGACTAAGTGAATTGGGAAAAATATAGTTTTTTCCAACTCTTAGTTGAAAAAACTGCTGGTTTTCTAATATTTGCTCTTCCAGAGAACTTTGTCTCAAGACATCTGTGACATACAGAAATAATTAAACAAATTAAAGCGGTTAACTTTTCTATCTAAACCCTCCAAAATTCAAAAGGGTCTCAGTAAGTATTCTTTCTTCCACAGCAACCATGGTCATTTGTATAAGTTCAGTAAGAATCTTCTGCTTGTAACAGGACACCACTGGAAACATCGGTTATTT
Source organism: Ursus arctos (assembly GCF_023065955.2). Classification (NCBI taxonomy): domain Eukaryota; kingdom Metazoa; phylum Chordata; class Mammalia; order Carnivora; family Ursidae; genus Ursus; species Ursus arctos. The sequence continues at coordinate 72,686,311 of NW_026622874.1, read as the reverse complement.
TACCAAGGCTCTGACTGGAATGTCATTTGAGAGACATGCATAGACTCAGATATGACCAAACAGCTTTAAGGAACTAAGGCTGACTTTATGAAACCTGGAGCCATAAAGCCCCTTGGAAATGTTGACCTGATACCTTGCTTACAGAGTTCCCAGCAGCCTCACCAGGTGAGTAGAGGATGTCACTTTCTGGCAGGTGCAGGAACCTCGGGATACTTTGGGGACCTCGTGGAATCTGCCCACATCTACAGGAATTGCAGGCATGTCTGATGGCAAGTACTTGGCTTGGCTTCTGGCCTGAAGAGACTACTAGAAGTTCAACCTAGAAATTCCTTATAAAAAGTTCCAGCAAAGCAGATTCTAAAAGATCTGTATGATCAATCACTATTCTTGCTGAGCTCACGCAAATAATTACACCAAGTTTGTTAAAACTGGACTTGTTTTGCAAACAAATTAGTCTTGATTTGGCTATCTCTGATCAAAAATGAGGGTTGTTTTAGAGAGAAAAACTGTTTTATTAACAATACTTTTGTGGATGTTAAATTCTAGGTCTGATTGTCTTTAAATGTCTGTTTACCTAAGCTAGACAAACTTGAGGTAAACTTCAGAGAAACAGCTTTCTATTTCTACACAACAGCTCATGTATACATGATAATCTTCATGCTTTTTATTCTGTGGGGCTAATAACAGGACCCCATGGGCATAGGATTATTCAAACAACTGGGAAATGGGATAGATTCCCCAACAATTGTATAACTCAGCTATCACCTTGACCAATTCTATGTGGCTGGGATTACAAAGTCCTTCCTTAAAAGCCAGAGCATACCGCACTCCATAGGGTTAACTATGGGCTTGTGGAGATAATGGATGACCCCACTTTCCTTCTGACTGGACTGGATGATGATCTGGGGATGCCCTTATCTCTTGAGAAGTCTTTCCCCATTTGCCAGTGATTCCTCGTTAATTAAGACAGCAAGGCTAGACCTCCAACAAAGAGGGCTTCTTAGTGGCTTCATCCCTCATAGGTTTTATTTGCCCTGGAAGCCACCTCTATGGAGGCACAGTTACAAGTCGAGACTTCAGGCAAGCAAACAACAGCCCTTCCGTAAAAGGGGCCTTAAAGCTCGCTATGGCAGGGGGCGCCTGGGTGGCACAGCGGTTAAGCGTCTGCCTTCGGCTCAGGGCGTGATCCCGGCGTTGTGGGATGGAGCCCCACATCAGGCTCCTCTGCTGAGAGCCTGCTTCTTCCTCTCCCACTCCCCCTGCTTGTGTTCCCTCTCTCGCTGGCTGTCTCTATCTCTGTTGAATAAATAAATAAAAAATCTTAAAAAAAAAAAAAAAAAAAAAGCTCGCTATGGCAAAGTCCCTGACTGTAATGACGTCATGTCAGGTCCAGAACGTCTTGGAGACCAAAGGCCACCAACAGTTGATAGGACGTGGACTTATTAGCAGGCTATGCTTATAGATAAGCCTGAAATACCTGTCAGACTTTAAGCACAGCTACCCTTATGCCTGCACCTGACCACCACAATTCTGTAGTATAGAACGTAACTGTTCAGAGGTTATCGATTCTGTCTATGCCAGCTGACCAGAGTTAAAACATGCCCCTAGTGAAAATACAGAGGACAGTTGCTTTACTGACGGCAACAGATTCATGGAAAAGGGAATAAGAAAAGCGGGGTACACTACAGGGCTCACTCGTGCTTTGCAATTGCCAAAGCCTTAAAAATTGGTATTTATACTGACTCCAAATATGCGTCCCTAGTCCTACATGCTCACGGAGCCATTTGGAAGAAAAGAAGTTATTATCAAGCCATAACTCCCCAATCAAATATGGGCCTGAAATTATCACTCTTACGGCCGTACACCTTCCTAAGAAAGTAGTTGTAATTCACCTCAAAGGACATCAACGGATACGACCTTAGAATCTCTCTCTTTTTTTTTTTTAAGATTGTATTTATTTGACAGAGAGAGGCAGCGAGAAAGGGAACACAAGCAGGGGGAGAGGGAGAAGCAGGCTTCCCACTGAGCAGGGAGCCCAGAATGCCGGGGTCATGACCTGAGCGGAAGGCAGATGCTTAAGGACTGAGCCACCCAGGCGCCCCTGACCTTAGAATCTAAAGGAAATAATTCACTAGACCCTGCGGCCAAGCACACAGTACAAAATAAACGAATATTAAGTCTTTTACCAGTCTTAATTCCAATGAGGTCCGTAAGTCCAGCCTATTCAGACCAAGAAATGCACAGAACTGGCTTGTTAATAATGAAGGAAACAATCTTTATACCTAAAATAATCAATGGAAGGTAATACAGAGTTTATACCAGGCTACTGATTTGGGTTAAAGGCCATGCAGGTGACAAAAACTTTGTGAAGAAAAACCGTCCCTAGATTTGGACTCCCTTGGTCCCTACAAAGCGACAATGGACTGCCTCTTATTACACAAATTCAAAAGACGGCCCTCCAAAACTGGAACTGAATAGCGGTTGATATAGTGACTGCAGTTAAAGGAACCCAGAATTAGATGACTATCTTCTGATGGGGCCTAGTGGCTATGTGGCTCTGACTTGTGTCCATGGCTTCCCCCAGGCTGGAAAGGCCCTGTACTCTTGGGTTCTGCCTGGATGCATCATGAAAACCATAACCAAGCCAGCTAACCTTCGAAATTTAAAACCATGGTGGACACGTTCTGTGTCTCACTGGTATGACCACCTAGCAACCGTCCTTGTTACCTCTTTGAGACTGGAGAATGTTGTTTGACACAGGAAAACTCTTCAGTACATGGTCAAAGCCCTAAAAGACAGTCAAAATAGCATTTCTCTACTAAATACTAAAGTACTACAAATACGTGAAGCAGTTTCACCAAACAGAATGGCATTAGAAGTTCTAACGGTCACACAAGGCAGACCTTGCACTATCATGAAAACAGAAGGCTGTGCGTGCAGTCCTGATTACCACAAAATACTGCTGGTTTCTAACTGCTAAGGATACTCAAACTGGCCCTTTAAACGATCTCTTGCCTTTAGCGATTGCTTTAAACTCCTGGACTGGAGGCAAATTATCAAAGGTCAACTATCAAAGATCTTTTATTCAGACTTCTCTTTTTCGTTACAATATTAACCTTCTTTTGTCATTTCCGGAATCTCCCTTCCTCATGTCAAGCCTCCTCCATGGCCATAACTTCCAGCTGACAGATGATCCCTTCTACTCAAGGAGGTTCATCTGTGTCGACCTCACTGGATTCAGCTGCCTCGCCTTTCTTAACTCTCCTGTAAGTTCCCCAACTGACCAATATTGACTCAGAGGTAGGGACATCTCTACACCCCTATGCAGCAGGAAGACATTACAGAAAATGAGACCTTCCATCTTCAACAACGTTTAAGATTTAAGGGTCAAAAATGTTCAGGGGGGAAATGAGGGAACAGAAGGCAAGCTGAGGAAAACAGAAGCTGACACCCCTCAACACCCTCCCCATGGGATATACTGTGACATTCCTCACGCACTTCTGGCTGCCCTAAAGCGAAGGAAAGGACAAACAAACAGTTAACCTGGAGAGATCACAATCCTGCAAAACCTGAGTCTCCCTCAGTTTACTAATGTCTTAGCGGATTTACAAGAACAAAGCATTTCTATCAATGACCTAGCTTCCAGAAGGAAATGTAGATACAATTAAATGTCTTTATAATCTGCAGTCCATGGATACTTGAAGCGGGCCAGGTGTAATGTTCCCCCAGGAAGCTCCCAACTATCTTAATGTTAATGCCTTGCTAGAGGGAAAAACAACCTTAACTTGACAATGGCAAGGTCTCCGGTATCCTGTGACTCTTGTTTAACAGAAACCTCCCTATTTCTTTACCTCCCCCAAGCCCCTCACAACCCTGGGGCAGCAGCTTTCTGCGCATGAGTCCTGTCCCGTGCCTGTGCTTTAATAAACCATTTTGCACCAAAGACGTCTGGAGAATTCTTGGTCATCGGCTCCGGACTCCAGCCCACTGAACCTCACCTGTATTCCAAAACCACATGAGTTATACTTTGGGGAGAGGAGTCTCCACTTCATCCCTGCTCTTAGACTTTACCTGGCTGCCAGCAGTCTTCAAGATGAAGTTTCCTCATGGAGACCCATAAATTTAGACTCCTGCCACAGCAACTCACTCCCTCTCCGCTCTCCCTGAGTCCTAGCCCCAGCACACTCCTGCCTCAGGCCCTTTGCACTTGTTCTAACCTCTCAGGAATGTCCTTTCCTTTGTCTGTTTAATTCCTGATCTTCCAGAAGATCTCAGGTCAACCAGCACTTTCCAGAGAAGCCTTTTCTGGCTTCTCCATCCCCGTTACTGTCCCTGCTGTGGGTATGGCGGGATTTTTATACCATTGTGATTACTGGTTTAACATCTGCCTCCCCTCTTATTAGACTATAAGCCTCTGGGGTGGAGTCAGAACCCACATGAGTTTTCTGTAGTCCCAGGCTTGTAACAGAGCTCAGGTGCAATAAATATTTCTCAGGCGGCTGAATAGATAATTGGTCCTTACTGGGGAGAAAAGTTAGGTCAGATCTCATCTGCTGCTGGCTCAGGTCTGGCCCTTAGGCTAGTGCCATCGGATGGTGGGCTGAGGTCTCGAGTCGCAGGAGGCTCAAGCTGTAACAATTTGGGAGAGAGAACTCCTCCCTGGGATCTGTCTTGTCTGACAGGGCTGAGGGCAAGGCCCTCACTGAGCCAGGGAGGCTTATCCAGCCCACCACCTGGCATCCTCCTTATCCACTGGCCTGCTGTCTCAAAAGGAGATGACTCCTCCTGGGCGGGGACTGGGTGGGCACTTTTTACTTCTGGATGCTCAGCACCCCAGAGCCTGGTGTGGACGGCACACCCAGGGAATGACTATAGCCCAGAACTGCACCAAACCTGGGTGTGAAATTCTCAGACTGTGATTAGTTGAGAAGGAAGAGAAACGCTGTTCCTCTTGCTGTAACAAACGCCACAGACTGGGCGGCCCAAGCAACAAAAATAGACGTCTCACAGTTCTGGAGGCTGGGAAGTCCAAAATCAAGGTGCCAGCAATTCGGTTCCTGGTGCAGGACTCTCCTGGCTTGTGGACGGCTGTCTTCTTGCTGTGGTCTCTTCTCTGTAGTGGATCAGAGAAGGAAAGGAGGGCAAGAAAAGGAGAGACTGAGAGGCAGGCACAGCTGGTGGGCTTCAGCAGGGCCTAGAGGCCCAGGACAGCTCCGGGATCCCTCCCCCACCTTCCACCAACCTGAGCCTCGGTCCAGGGCTGGGCTGGCTTTTAGGGGCTCCTCTTGCTGGGAAGTGCTGTGACGAGGTGAGGGCAGGGAGGTGTCACTTCTCTGTGCCTCAGTTTCCTCTTCTGTCACACAAGAGTCTTGTCATTTACTTGCACAGACAGGGGACTCAAGGACTCTAGGAGGGACCGAAAATTAAGTAAACGAGAACAAGTCAATAGCTTTCCCTTTTTGTTTTGTTTTGTTTCTTTGCTTTTTTTTTTTCCTTTTGCCCCCCTTTCTTCCCCTCTTTTCTTCCCTTCAGTTCTTGGCTTGTTTCCCTTCTACCTCTCTTTTCACTCCTCGACATTCCTGGAGCTCTTTCTCTCCGTCAAGATGGAGGCGTCCCGGGCCTTCCGGATTCTGGAGCGAGGGTCAGCTTCGGGCCGGACCTGCAGCGGCTGGTTAGGGGAGGGGCCAGCACGGGCCCTCCACTCCTCAGGGGGGTTGCCGACCTTACGTGCAGCACCGGAGGCATCTCCCCCGGCTCCCCCGCGGGGCGTGGGGCCGCGCTCCCGCCAGTCCCGCGCGCGGACACAAAGGTCCCGTCGGGGCTGCCCCCGCGCGCCCCGCCCCCTGGCCTTCCGCTGCTTGGACCCGCCGCCCCACTGGCTGGGAGCTCGTGGGGGCGTGGCCTCGGCCGGCCCGCCCCGCGGACCACGCCCCCTCCCCAGTTTCTCGGCTCTCGCAGTCGGAGGCGAGCAGCTGGCGGAGCGGAGCGGGTCGCGGGTAGGCAGCTTCTCCGGATCCCCCAGAGGGGTGTGGCGGGGTGTCCTCTCCCGGGCTCCGGGAGTGCGGACGGACGTCGGCCTCTTGCGGCCGCCGCCCGCATCCAGCCCCCTCTGGCAGTGTCTTCCTGGCCGCCGGCAGAGGGCTTCGGGCTGGGTCTCTAGGCCCCGAAGAAATGCACGGGCCGCCGCGGCCTGTTTGGGGAGAGCAGGTTACTCATCCCCGGGAAGGGGGCGGGTGTGGCAGCAGCGGGAGGGATTTGGGGCGGACGTCGGGCAGCGCTTGCGGCGTGCAGGGACAGCCTCCCCTCGCTTTCGCCCGTGGAATGGACCGCGAGTGGGGGACTCGCGGGGCGGGGAGGGGGCGCCGACCCCCAACCGGGTCGGGCTGCGCTGGCGGTGGGACTCCGGTTGCTGGGGCGGTGGGGGCGGAGGGAGCCGTCCTGGCGCCGCACGATTGGCCGCATCTGGGGAGGAGGAGTCACCGGGCGCTCGCCGAGTGTTTGCGCCCGGATGGGGGGCCTCTGGGCGGAGCACAAAAACTTCACCCGCGCCCACAGTCTCCCTCCCCGCGGGCCCCGCCGGCAGCCCGTTTGCAAGCCGGAAATGCAACGTTGTTTTTTGATTTTTTAAAAAGAAAACCCCGGCCCCCACATCTTCTCTGGGGTTGGAGTGGGTGTGTGTATGTGGGGAGGGAGCGACGATCAGCCGGTTCCAGGCAGGGCCTCCGTTCCCGTTGGTGGAGGTGTCTCACTGCAAAAGAAGAGGCCTCCCGCCTCAGTTTCCCCATTTGTAGACTAGTGGTATAACTTCTCTTCTCATAACGGGGTGTGAAAGAATAGAAAGAGGAGGCGAACCCAGCCCCAGGGGAAGCGTTAGCTACTGTCATATATTTTACTTGCTTTTTTGACATTTCTCTGTCTCCGCCTCCAGTCTAGCCCCTCCAACCCTCTCGCCTCTCCGAAGCCAGAGAGAACTTGTAAAAACAATCGGTTCAGATAACCCCCGCCTCAAAATCGTCGCTGATGTCCCTATTGTCTAAGCCCCAAACTTGTCCACAGGGTTTTCTGTTACCTTCCACGGCGACCTTTTTCCAGCCTCCGCCACCACCTTCCTCCCACCCTGCGCCTTGGCCCCTGATGGTCCCTCTGTCAGGAATGACGCCCCCCCCCCCACCAAGTGACCCTTTTAAGACCCAAGGCAGCCTCGCCTCTTCGGCCAGCTCCACCTACTTCTGGACTCCTGCTCCCCAGGGGGGGATTGGTGACCAGGTTCTCAGTGCTGGGCTGCTCGTCCTCCCGCCCCCACACCCCCACACAGGGCAAGAACAGGGCCCTGTAGCGTTGCGGACCTGAGCCAGACCCAGTGGGGCCCTGGGGCCCTGGGTGGCCGTTGAGGGTGGGTTCCCGTGGGAGGGGAACGGTCTTTCTTTGTGCCGCGGAGTGGCCAAGTCAGGGCTTTTGGTTTGTGTCCCATCAGCAGGGACAGCAATGGGAGGGATTATTCTAGATCGCCCCATGCCTGACAGTTTCAACATGAGCGGCTCAAGTATTGTTGGCTGAGCCCTTTGTAGCTGGCACCGTCTGCACCGCGTCCGGGGGCCATCCGGGATACTGCATTACTGTCCCATTTGACAAATGAGGAAACAGGCATGGAGCGGTGAGGTCGCTTGCCAGGGGTCAACGGAGAGCACAGTCAGGCCTGAAACGCGGGTCAGTCCCCCCCCCAAACCCGGGGGAGGGGGGAAGCTGGAGGCAAGGATGCAATACGGGAATGCGTTACCCCGGGGTGATGGGATCCAGAGTCAGCTTCTGGTTACGAGCTGGGGGATCGCAGGGCCCCTGGGTGGGGGGGCGCTGGGGGACCTTCTCCGTCGGGCGGGGCTGGTCCCAGCTGAGGCCATCGGGGTGCTCCGGGGTGGGGGGTCAGGCGGCCACGCTGGAGGGGCCGCGTCGGGTTCCTGGGTTGCCGGTCCTTGGGTTTCCCGCCTCTTCCAGCACATGGGCCCCGGAGGGCACTTCCCGGCCAGGGGTCTGGCCGCGTCTGGCCGCGGGCGGCACCCTCCCGCCTTGTTTGTGTTTCTGCGGCCGGCCCTGCTGGCTCCCGGCAGTGGCTGCCCCGCTGCAGCCAGCCGCCCCCGGCTACACTCCGCGCCCCTCCCCTGGCCGTCTCCGCCCCTCCTCTGCCTCCCCTCCATCCTCGCCCTCCCCGCCACCGCGGGCTCTCTCTGGAACAATGGAGTGGGAGGTGGCAGAGGCCCGCCTCGGGTCCCCTCCTGGGGCCTCTCCCACTTCCTAGGACCCCTCTGTCGGGCTCCGCCAAACTGAACTGCCCCTCCACCGCCAGCCCTCCTGTCTGCCGGGTGGGGGCCCAGCTGGCCTGGAGGTGGGGACGAAGTCACCGCGTCTCAGCCTCAGTTTACAAAGAAGGAACCCTGGTGCCCTAGAGTAACTTTGTGACTCATCCAGAGCCTGACCCCTGTCGGCCCCCCAGTTTCTCTTCCACCCTCTCACATGGGGTTGGCACCTGCCAGCCCACTGTCTGTGAAGGTGGGCAGGTCATCAAGCCGCCCCACTCTGGTGCTGCTCTGTTCCATTGACCAGTGGCACCTGCCTCACAGGGAGCACCTTAGAACCGCCCAATCCCATTCCCGCCCTTCCCAACAGAATCTGCATTTTATCACCATCCCCGCAGACTCTTGGGACTCCTAAAGTGTGAGACCCTATCTGGGCCTTAGTTTCCCCACCTGTAAAATGGGTGTGATAAAAGCTGTGCCGCCGTGGGGATGACTCTAGTTCATGTATGTGAACTGACCGCGTCGAGCCTGACACGGAAGTCGGTGGGTGGTGGGCAGTGGACATCCGGTGAATCAAAGCACAGCCTCACTCTTGTCCCCTTTCCTGGACCATGGCTGGTTCTCCAGTGCCCTGCCCCCCTCCTCTTGTGTGGGCTGGTTCCGAGCCACCCCCATGTGCCAGCAGCGGCCTGGCCCTGCAGCTGGGAAGTGTCCACACACATGATGCCCAGCCCTGGCTTCCCCCGGCCAGAAACCCATGCAAGGCTCAAGACCCCCAGTTTTCAGCCTAGGCTTGGAGTGGTCTGGCTTTGCCAAGAACCACACTGAGAAAGAAGCACCCAACGTGATTGAACCCAGTTCTTGTTCCCCTAGTCCCCCTTCCCCCCATCTTCCTGCCCTCCAGGAGAGGTGTGAAAGCTACCAAGAATGGGGTCTTGGGAAATAAACTGCAAACTCCCTCTCACTGAAGTATAAATGGCTGAGAACCGCTGCCAAAGCTCCCCTCCCTGGAGTAAGCACTTGGCTCTTTGGCCCAAGACTGATTATCCTTGATACGGTTGTTGGGTTCTCAGGGCAGGAGGTGGGGGTTAACAGGGGGTCTGCAGGTTGTCTGGAGTCCCCAGGTAGGTGGGTGGGCTGAGGGGAGGGGTGGGGAAGGCCAGAGCCTGGGGCCTGCCTGGACTCTGAGAACCTAATAGGAGGACATGCAGGGCCTGTGGAAAATTCCCACGCTATTTTGGGTTGAGGCCCCCTTCTCCACCCTTTCCGGGGATGAAGGCCCTGTTGACACACCCCTCCCTGAGGGCAGCAAGGGTGGGAGTGACTTCCTGGCTCCCTCACCTCCAGACCTTGGGTCCCCCTCCCCTGGCTCTGGGCACTGTTTAGAACCTGGGGTTGGAGCTGACTGAGGGAAGGGGAGCGTGACCCCCTGCTCACTTCCTCAGACCACCTGTTTTGAAAATGCAACCCCACACCCATGCTCCCCTCTTCTCCTTGCTTTTTCTCCAGAACATTTCCCAGTTTACTTACTAGCTGGGGGGCCCAAGGCAGGCTGCTTGACACTTTGTGGCTCAGTTTTCCCATCAGCGAAGTGAGGATGAACGAGTGGAGATGGGTGAAGTCCCTAGCTCCAGGACATGCTTCTTGTCCCGGTGGTTGTGGGTCTCCAGTCCCTGAGCCTAAGCTCCTGAATTTGCTGCCCTGGTGTCCGTTTCCTGCGCATAGTGGGTGGCCCAGTAACTGTTGGAAAGGATGTAGCCTTCGTCAAGGTCCTCAGGTGCCAGTGCAAGCCCCCAGCTGACCTTGTCCCCTGGTGTGCTCACATAGGGCAGCGACAAGCACTTGCTCACAGCACAGCAGCCGTGAAGTGCCCTGGCCGGGGACATTTGGGCCACTTCGCTGCCCGTCAGGGGCCCATCCCAGGTCTGGGCTTCAAGCACCTGCTTACAAACTGCTCCCAGCCATGGGAAGATGCAGGGAGTTGAGGGGTACATGGGCTGGTGGCGAGGGGGCTGGTCACAGAGGGTGGGCCCCACCTCAGCTGGAGACTCCGACTCTGCTGGGGGTGTGGCTGGCCCTCTGTACCCCCCTCCCCATCTGCGTGGAGTTGGGGGGGGCAGCAGCAGCAGCTGCAGGGTTGGCTCCGGGGTGACTGGCTACCCCCTCCCCCAGCTATTTTCCTTACAGCTGGACTCTGACCCTGGCCTCCCCCACACAGAGGCTATTCACTCCTCTTTCTCTCTGCTGGGTCCTGGCTGGCCCCCAGCCAGGCCTGCTCCAGCTGCCCCAGCTGCTTTCTAGCTCAGATGGGCTGAGAGAGGCAGGCAGGGCGGTGGTGAAGGCTCCCGGGTCTCCCCACGCTCCCCGCCCAGGTAGTGGTGCCCTCCGGGCCCCACTTTCTAACACTGCCAGGTGAGCATGGCCGTTGCCACTCCTGCTGGACTGTGCCAGCGAGAGCACACCAAATTCACTGTGGCTGCCAGCCACTCCTCAAGACTCCCAGTTTTTTGAACCCTTGTCATTCAAATACTGGTCAAGAAGGGAACCCTGCTTTCCTCCAGCCCCAGTGCTGGGCCCTAGGGACATGGAGGGACCCTGTGCTGCCCTCAGTTGCTCATCCCCAAGGCCACATGGGTTCCCATTGGCATCCGTGAGAGTTGGGTGTCTTTGGGGAATCAGGGATGCTGGGGTGGAGAGAAGGGGGCCCCCAATTTGGGCCTGTTTCATTAATTCAGGGGGGAGGTGGGCATAGTAAGGAGCATGGGACAGGCAGACAGACAGATGGGTGTGAAGAAAGGAAGAGACACATGATGATGATGCCCCATAATTTATCAGCTGGCCCTCGTCTCCCCATCCATGGTGCCCACACTGCCTCCTTGCTGGCCTTCAGCCACACCTGGGCCCTTGCCAACCTCAGGGCCTTTGCACAGGCTGTTCCCCCTACCTGGAAGAGCCTTCCTGTTTTTCAAATGGTTGACTCTTGTTGTTCAGGGCCCCGCGTGCACCCTCATTAGAAAAGCATTCCCACACTCTTACTTTTTATCTCCTGTGTATTTCTTACCAGCCCGTTTGGGAATCTGTGATGATCTTATTTATATACTTATTTACCTATTTATTTTCTGCCTCCAAATTCAGGCCCTGTGTCTCTAGTGCCATGACCAGGGCCTGGCACCAGTCACCTGTTCGTGGAATGACCATGTGATGACAGTCACAACAGTCCTAGCTGGTAGTACTGCTCACTTGTGCTAGGTAGATGCTGAGTGCTTAGCGTGGATTATGTGATTTCAACTTCGTAGCAGTGGTGTGAGGTCAGATGTGCCTGACTCCAGATGAGGGCAAGGAGATTGTGGCTGGCGGGTGTGTGTGTGTGCGTGTGTGTGTGTCCCCTGCCTCACGCTGCTGTCCCCCCTGCTGTCCCGGGAGGCCCCGGCAAGGCGCTCCTTTTTCTGGGCCAGCCCCCTTCCCAGAACCCCAAGCACTGGAACATTCCGGGACTCTATGACCTGTGCTGCTGGGTCATGCTGGAGCCCTGACCCCCAGCCCAGCAGCTGGGGCCTTTATGAGGTGGGGGCTCCCCGGTCCTCCCTGGCCACGGCTGCAGCTGAGAGAACGGTTAGGAGGTACTATGTCACTTCCTCCAGAAGGCCCGCCGGCCCTCTCTCTTCTGAGCAAGACAGAACTAAGGCCAGACAGGGGAGTGTGGGGGGCTGTGGGTAGAATGTGGGGGAAGGGGGCGGGGGAGAGGTTTGGCCCTTTCGGGGGAGAAACCAGGCCTGGGTCTTGGGTGGCTTGGGTTGTGGGCAGAGGGCGCGCTCCTGGGCGATGGAGGTTGAAAGCCCTGGGCATGGGGCCACAGAGTCACATCAGTGAGGGAAGCAGGGTGGCAAACGGGGGTTCAGGGTGATCAGAGCTTCGAGTTTTTTCCAAGAGTAGTTGGAAGCCCCTGTTAGAGCTGTGTTTAAGATAGCCACCGTTTTACTGAAAACCCTGTGTGAGCCCCACAGACCCGTCGGGGCTGCTGCCGCCCCACCTTGCTCTGCGTGCCTGGGCCAAGTGTGAGTTCAGGGCTCCTCTGCCGCCCCGGCCGTGGGGCCTGGCTCTGCTTCACCTGCCGTGCCATCACCAGCCCCGACCAGGTGCCCAGGGACGCCCACTCAGCGGCCCCACGTTGCAGATGGGGAGATTGGTCCCAGAGAGGGGGAAGGACTTACCCAAAGCCCTCCGGCTCCTGAGCTTTGCTCTTTTCCTGTGGGGCTTGAGCCAAGGCCGAGTCGGAGCAGATACCTTAGTGGTCACGTGTTCAGGGCAGCGGCCACGTCCTGCTCTTGGCACAAGTGCCAGAACAGGGCAGCAGCTATGGAGTCCGCTCCCCCCAGTGCCCCCAGCTGGGGCTGACCCCGCCTCTGATGCATGTTAAGGGTGACCGGAGGAATTGGCGTTCCTCACAGCCAGTGACCCAGGCAGGGTGCACTCTGAGCACCTGCATACGCAAGGGCCTTTGCAGTGGCCCGCCGCGTTGTGTCCCTCGGGCTCGCTGTCCCAGATGCAGGCTGGTGACAGCCCCTGGGGGATCCAGAGCTGGGGTCTGCGTCTCTGGTTTGTGTCCAGACTCCCTTGGAGGAACACTGTGTGCTCTTCTCTCCTTTGCCCCTCCACTTTCCCCACGGCGCCTGGCACTTAGCAGGTCAAGTTTGTTGGGTAGCTGGAGTGTGACCTAGGTGGCTGGCGCTAAAGCCTGCCTGCCCTGCCTCCCTCCCTCGCTGCCTCCTTCCCTCCCTCCCTCTCACGGGTATGGACTCAGTGCCCCTGAGTGTGCCAGGATCTGTGCTGTGTACTGGGGACGTAGAGGGGACTGATGGCGTCCTTGTCACGGGGCAAGCAGGCATTTCCCAGCAGAACGATGCCAGAGGGAGGCCATGGCTGCCACAGGGCCGTGGAGGCACCTGACCCCGCTGGGGTAAGCCAGGCATGTTTCTGGAGAAGGTGACCTCTGTGCTGAGTGAGCCTCGTGCCTGCGTTCCCCGGCCGAGAGCAGTGGGCCTCAGATGGCAGACTCTCAGACACGGGGGTGGGGTGCATCTGGGGGCCCCCTGTTGCAAGGCCCCTGAGAGCCCTCTGTCTCTCCCTAGGTTAGCCATGTCATCTGAACCTCCGCCGCAGCCACAGCCCCCAACCCACCAGACTTCGGTGGGGCTGCTGGACACCCAGCGGGCCCGTGATCGGTCACCGTCGCCTCTTCGGGGCAACGTGGTCCCCAGCCCACTGCCCACCCGCCGGACAAGGACCTTCTCAGCGTGAGTCTTGGGCTAGCCTGGGGAAGCTTCCTGAGATAGGTCTCCTGTCCAGACCCAGAGTCATTGTGTCTGGCCATCTCTGTGCCTCAGTGACCTTGTCTGTCAAATAGGGAGATGGGTTGGGGTAAGGACTGATGGTGAGAGACTGGGAAGGCATCCTATAAACTCGGTGGGAGGGGCACAGCCCCAGGTCCCCTTGAGCCTGCCCCAGCCTGGGGGTCATAACAAATGGGAAATCAGTGGGGTCTTAAATCATTGGGTGTTAACCACACACAAGCTTCTTCCTTTGCAAGACCTCAGCTTCCTCAGCTGCAAAATGGGGACAGTAGCAGGTTGGCCACAGAGCTGCAGAGGACCTGCACGGTGCCTGGCAGATCCAGATCTCAGGCCCAAGGAGTAGAGGCTGCAGTCCTCGGAGGGATGCTCAGAGAGCTTTTAGTCTAACCCTCTTTCCAGATGGAGAAACTGAGGCCTGAGAAAATTTGCCAGGGTCACCAGAGAGTCACTCTTGCTGGAATCTGTGTGAATGGTTCCCAGAGTTGTGCAGTGCACAACCTGCACAGCTGTACATTGTGGCCCTGGCTACTGACTGGGGCACAGCTTTTGCGTTGGGGGGGTTCTGATATGAGCTGGGTGTGCTGCCCGAGAGTGAGTGACTGTTTTGGAGGGCTGGTGGGGGCCTCCTCACACTTTCCCCATCTCTTATCAGGACGGTGCGGGCTTCTCAAGGTCCTGTCTACAAAGGAGTCTGCAAATGTTTCTGTCGATCCAAGGGCCATGGCTTCATTACCCCGGCTGATGGTGGCCCTGACATCTTCCTGCACATTTCTGAGTGAGTCAGGGCTGGTTTGGGTGGTTTGGAGGTGCGGCAGGTGCTGCCTAGGCCCCAGCGAGGCAGGGGAAGGGTGTGAGACTCTGCCTGTGACCTGTGTGTGACTGTATCTGGGGGTGGGGTGATGAGACTGTACTTGGCGGTGGTGTGTGGGGGAGGCTGCAGGCGATGACAGTCTGCCTATCTGTGTGTGCAACGGAGAGCGAGGGCGCGAGCGAGCACGCACTTGGGTGTGTTGAGAACCTCTGGGATGGATCTGAGTGCCCTTGTGTATCTGATGGATGGGGAGCGGGTGCCCCTGGGAGCTGTGGGAGCTGCGTTGGACCCGGGATCTGGTTTTCGGCTTACCGCGGGGGAGGCCACTTGGTGAGGTTGGGGGCTGCGTGACCTCTGTGCTCCAGGAAGGAAGTCTGGAACTGGACCCTCTCCCCTGGCACTTGCTCACTGACGTCCGTCCTTCCTTCCTGTGTGGAAACCCCTGGGAGGCCCAGGGCGCGGCTCACACATCCGAGGCCTCAGGGCTGGAAGGCAGCCAGCAGCCTGCGTTTCACTCCCGCCTTCAGCTATGTGGGGACCTCATCCGGCACCCCCTTTCCCCTGCCCCATTCTTTGGGCCCTGCACCCCCCATCTTTCATTTCAGTCTGTGGCAGCCCGAGTGCCACCCCACACAGCAGACCAGGCAATAGAGAAAAATCACGTTTTTGCAAATAGGTAGGATACTGCTGCACATGTCTGTCGGGATGGGCAAATGATCCCTTCTTGACGCCTTCCCCCCAACGTTCTTACACATCAGGCCTTACGTGGGCCTGTCTCCAGTGCACACACGAGAAAGATGCTGGGCAACGCATCTGATGTATGGATGCACACGTAAGTGGACGTGTACATGTATTTTTATCTTGCCTCTGTCCAGAAGGGATTTGTAGTGGTTTACAAGGATATGCACAGTGCACCATGAAAAATAAGTTAGTAAGGAAAACACGGGGTTGGGGACCAAATCAGAAAGGTGGAGAAATGGGGGTGTCTGCTTGCACGGCCGGAAGTGGACTGCAGCTGTATTCCTGAGATTCTGGGCGGCCAGATCCATCTGCTAGGGGATTCTTCAGTCAAGACAAACCAGTTCCAAGAGCTGGGGGGATGTTCCTCTTGGAGGTGTCTTCAAGGGGGCGTCAAGATGGGCACCTCACCAGGACGGGCAAGATGGTGGCTTATACCCCGTCGAACGTGAGGGGGATGTTCCTGGGGGTGGTCACAGGGAGAGGACGCTTTCTAGAACTAGCTTTAAGCATAGAAGGGACTTTCCTGCGAGCTTGCTGAGTGCCTGGGGAGTCAGAGGGCAGAGGTACACGCAGCTGGGTTTGGGGGGCTCCTGGGACCAGGGTGGATGTGCCGCAGGAGCTCAGGAAACTTGCTGCACCAGCGCTCGATGGTGACGGGCCGGCCTTGTCTTCCTCTCTTGGGCTCAGACCGGTTCTCCCTGCCCTTCTGTCCACAGGCCCATATTTAACGGACAGCGTGGGCCCCTGCACAGGCTGAGCCTGGTCTCGGCCTCCACGTCAGGGGAGGCAGAGGGGTGACACGGCGCCAGCGAAATGGCGTGGCTCCCTCTGGTGGCAGGGCAGGAGGGGCAGTTCCTCTGAAAGGGGTGGCCCTCTGACCAGCTGGGGCTGTGGTCCTGGGCCTTTCTGAGTGCTGGGCACTGAGTGCTGTCTCCCTACCCCTGCAGTGTGGAAGGGGAGTATGTCCCCGTGGAAGGCGACGAGGTCACCTATAAGATGTGCTCCATCCCCCCCAAGAACGAGAAGCTGCAAGCCGTGGAGGTGGTCATCACCCATCTGGCCCCGGGCACCAAGCACGAGACCTGGTCCGGCCATGTCGTCAGCTCCTAGGAGAGGCCGGAAGCACCCCTTTCTCCTCGGCTTGCGGGAGACTCTGGGGGGAAGAGGAGGCAGGACCAAACTGGAGATGCCAGTCTACCGCTTGAGATGGGGCTTCAAAGGGGGGAGCCCGGTCCCTTTCCAGTGTCTCCTGGAAGAAGGGGCATGGGGGGCAGGCATGGGGGTGCTCTCAGCCACCAGCAGAGCCTCTGACCATTGCAACAGCCTCTCACCATCTGAAAAGCATTAAAAGCATGGAAAAAGGAGGGGCACCCGCTGGTGGCTGAGTGGAGGGTCCAACCCCAGCCCGGGGGTGGGCCAGGCGGCGCTTCCCCAGCCCACAGAGTCCTTCGTTCCCCTGGAGTCTCAGAATCCCCAGGTCCAGTCCGTGCAAGGGCTGACGGGGGCCCTGCACATTTCCCAGGATGCATTCTTACCCATGTGGCCATCTTCCTTGTGCCCATGGCCCCGGGCCCAGGCCCTTCTGATGCTCCTTGTGGTTGGTTCTAGGGGAGCTGGCTTCATGGGGCAGCCAGGGAGCAGGGAGAGCAGGGTGGGCTCTGGTGCCTTGCAAGTGGGAAGTGTCACCACTGGGCACCTGGGGAAGAGAGTTTCCCTGGGAGCCCTGAGCTTCCCCCCGGCCATGCCCTGCTCAGCGGCACCCTCTCCTAGGAGCCCCGTCTCCTCCTGCCCTCAAGGTGAATGATCATCACTTAGAAGGCATTTCACATCCCTGGTCCTTTAGGTGGTGGGTGGGGGTGGGAGAAGGGAGGGTCTTTGTTTAAAATCCGACCTTGGTCCAGATCCATCCAGAAGAGAGTTGGTAGCTTGCTTCTGGGCAGCCCTGGTCAAGTCAAAAGTTGAAGGAGAAATGCACCTTTGGTGATGGGGTTTCTTGCAAGAAATGCTTAGGATTTTTTTCTTTCCTTTTTTAATAACGAAGGCTCTCAGCCAGAGCCAGCCCTGTGTGCACTTCGCTGCCGACATTTCGACCCTTTGTAGATATTTGCCGTAAACACATCCTTAGGAGTTTCTCTGCAGTGGTTTGGGTTGGCTTTCGTTGTGATTTAAAAATAGAAATAGCTGGGTAATAATGTTTTGAAATATGGGGCTTATGTGTAGTCAGGAAATTGTGTGTCAGTGCAGGGAGTGAACCCTGGAAAGCTTTGGGGCAGCCGGGGGTGTTGCAGACGGGGGAGGGTGGCCAGCGGGTGCCAGGCTGGGGGATGCCAGGGTGGGGGATGCTGGGAGCAGGAAGGCCCTCGTCAGGTGTTTCAGTCTGTGGTCCTGTTTGTCTTTCGGTCTGGAAAGGGCTTCCTTTGAAAGGGGTTGGAAGGTAGAACTATTTTGTTGACGACTGGTGAGTTTTTAAAATATACAAATAAGTGTGTTGACTGTGTGTGTGTGTGTGTGTGTGTGTGTGTATTGGCAGACAGCGCAGTGAACAGTTGGTCTGCTTTTTCCTGGCCTGTGGGGCCCCTCGAAGGGTCCGCGCACCCCTGCCTCCTGCTGGGTCTGTGGAGGCCTTTGTCGGCCACAGGCCATGCTTTCAGAGCTCCTTTTGGGAGGACGTCTGATGTTGGTGACAGAGCTGGGAATAGCATCGAGGATTCCATCCACATCTTTCCTCCCACCAGCCGCCTCTCTCTCAATAAAGTGTGTTTTGTGCAAGGCTCTGTGTTGTTTGTGACGGCGGAGGCCGGCTGCCTCTCCTGTGAGCCAGCAGGTAAGGGCGTCTCCCCCGAACGCGGCGGACACAGTCATGCTCCGTCATTCTGCTTCACAGGCTGGTTTTTTGGGGTGGTGAAGAAGAGGATGGGATCATGCCTTTTCCCTTAATCCTCCTTCTCCAGCATCGGGCAGCTTAGCAGTAGAGTCGGGCTTCGTGACAACAAAATGCCACTTGCTCCGTGGATGCACTTGAACTTTTACTGTGTGAGCATGAGTGGCGAGAGCAGGGGCAGGCAGACCGAGGGAAGTTTGGCAGTGGGAGGTGTGAAGGCCCAGGGCCTGGGTGGGTGTCCAGGAGCGCAGCGGGGAGGTGCAGGGTGTGGTGGAGGCTGGGCTGACAGGCAGGGCTGCTCTGGGTCGGACTTGCCCAGCCAGTGTCTCTGGAGGGAGGGTAGATCATTTTTGATGGTACAGACCTGACTATTTTTACTGCAGTACTGATTTTCAGAGTGTATTCGGAACAATTACAACAGGCCAAGGAACCCGTTTAGGCAGGAGCCAAAGTAGGCGTTCATTCCAAACAAGGAGATCTGTCGAAGTGCTGTGCTCAGCATTACACAGGTGGCAGAACCGGCAGGTGGGGGAATCCAGCTCTGAGAGAAGGGTGGGGTGGCAGTGGGACGGAGCCTGGGGGCCTGGCTGCTGGGACCAAGTGGCCTGATGGAGCCAAGGTCAGGGGGCTATGGTGGAAGAGGAAGCAGTCCTTGGAGAGGAAGTGATTCAAGGCGGCCAAATCTGCCAGATCTTCCTGACTCCGTCCTCTACAGCCTCGGGGCGCTCCTGCCTAGTGTCCCACCTATCCGAGCCTCCCCCTTCCCTCTCCCTCGGGATGGAGTGCAGGCGCCTCACTGAGTACAGGAGGGCCTTCCTGGGGGCTTCTCCCTCAGGCGCCCCGGGCTGTGCCCTTCACGGGGCCGCTTCCAGGGCCAACCTCTGCTTCCCTCTTGCTCAACACTTAGCCACCGTGTTGAAGTTTCTTGTGCTGGTGTCTGTGCTGCCAGCTCCGGAAAGCTGGGGGGTGACTTACCTGCACCTGGACAGCAGGGCTGGTAGTGCCCGCCTTACAGGCTTCCCGGGGCTTTGAGGAGTTAGTAACAGCCTGGCTGGAGGTAGCTCGGTTAGGGTTCCTGTGTGGGAGGGCCCGTACCCCACCTGACAGAGGAGCAAACAGGCTGAGATGAACCCGTCCTGAGTCATGTCGCTGGCCAGCAGCAGAGACAGGATGTGAGTCCCCCAGGACCAGTGTGGGTGAGGCGCAGCTCCTGGCTGGGGGCTGCGGGGGGTTATGGAAGACCAGAAGACAGAGGCGTGGAAGGCGGGGTAGGTGGGAGGCAGGTTGGGGAGATGCTGGCAGCACAGAGGGAGGCCCCCGGGGATGGTGAAAGGGGCCCAGGGGGTCTGCGGCTGAGTGGGAACCCAGGGAGGGGCTGGCCCAGCCAGTTTCAAAGGTTGGGGCAAGTTTGAGTTAAGACTCCATTGTCTTGCTTTGCTGTAACAAGGGAACTTGTGGATCCTTACCCAGTGGACAGGAAGGCGAGGAAGGATCTGTGGCAGCCAGGAAGCACAAGACCCTGGCGCTGCACAAACCCTGGGAACACCAGCATGAGACGCAGTGGCCTTCAGCTCTGCAAGGGCTGGGTTTTCCTTCCAGGATCCTAGAAGATAGCACAGCTGATCGTCCACTTCACCATTCACGTAACCGTCAAAGAAGGGAAAAGCCCTCAGAATGATAAATAGGAAACAAATCAATTTTAATTTGCTGCTTTTCATTGTGAAAGGTCATTACAGTATCATTGGCAAAATCCAACAAGGAAAGGTACCCCTGGGTGGCTGTGTCCTGGTAACCACGGAGCAATGTCCACCCTGTGTGTGGTCACACAGGCAGACTGCCCCCCAACTGGACCCCAAGCCAAGATAAGCCTGGGGGGCAGGGCTGGGAGGCTTGGAAGGACCCAGCGAATGCTGAGATGCAAGCACCTGGTGGGGTGGGGGTGGAGCGGCAAGGGTGCAGACCCCCAGTCAGATCAGCCAGCCCCAAGCAGAGGCCGTGCTGTGGCCTGGAGTGGACGGAGGGTTTGTGGGTCCTGCTGTGTCCAGATTCAGAAAAGTGACCTGTGAACCGTTTCCTTGGAAAGCGCTCTTCCACGGGGCCCCAGAGATGCCTTCCAGCAGCATCAGGACCTCGCCGAACTCAAAGCACAAGTGAGGGTCGCAGGCCCAACTGCCAGACGGCTCCCAGCCCTTAGGTCCAGGTCTGGGTGAGGCCAGGGCAGACAGGCTGGTTCACGAAAAGATCTGCAGAGCAGCCATGCAGCTCAGGCTCTCACGTGATCCCTGAGAAACTGGAGGGGAATGAGGCCCTCTGGGAGTCAGCCAGCTCCAGTGTCGGGGGCCCGGCTGTTGGGGGCCCACTTGCTCCCATCCCAACGGGTGGAGACCCAGCGGGTTCTCCTCTAAGTGTAGTGAATCTGGAACTCGCCTATGCTGCAGGCCAGCTGAGGTGCAAACTCCTTGGGGTCAGTGGTCACTTGGCAGCCATCTGTCTGCGTCCCACACGCTACTGAGCTCAGTACTGCCTGGTGGCCAAGGGTCCTCCCCAGGCTGACGCTCGGGCAGGAGCTTCCCTTCTGTCCTGGGGAGGGATGGCTGTAAACATCTTGTCCTTTCTCATCACCGGATGCCCCTGCAGTATCCACACAGGGATACCAGTTACGTTTTTCACAAGACCCATGAGGAGGGAAGGTCCAGGCACATTCGTTCTGTGTCACTTTAGAATGATGGGGAAGGTTCCCCCAAAACCGTGTGTACCGTGATTGCACGTATGGAGGGTCTGAGACTCGGGGGTGGGGGATGAAATCGGGTTGGAGGTATTCCTTCCAGCCATTCTTGACAAGTCTGGCTGCTTCTGGCACTGGGGGTGGAGGCCACATTATTGGGGCCACAGGACGTGTGGGGAGCCTGGTGTGGGCCGGGGGTTGTGGGCATGTGACGGAGGGAGGGATCCTGAGTGTGACCACCAGTGACCCTTCAGACCTGTCAGTGGACGCCCTGCCCACCCTCGGGAAAGGGGCTGTTAGGAGAACAGCTTTTCACAGATCCTGCGGGTGTCCTCAGGGGCCGTCACCGTGTAGCCCACGGTCCTCGGGTCGATGAAGATCTCATGGTCATTCCCACCCTGCAAAGACACAAAGATGTGGGCGCCTAGCTTCTCCTGGGCGCGGGCAGCCAGGGAGCTGAGGAATTGGCAGTTTTACCAGCGGGGAGGCCGGCTTCGGTTACCTGAGCCCCCGGGAGAGGAACAACCCGAGTACAGTCATTACCGAGAAAGGCTTTATCACCTTCCCTTGAACTGCAGTGTAGCTTGGAACGTGTAATTATGCCTATGAAAGGAATCATGACGCTCTTGTGAAGATCTGTCTGAGGCTCATTTTTCTATAAAGCAAGCATGGCAGGTGGCAGCACTCTCTGCTGCCGTGTTCTAACTGTGTGCCCAAGCTCTTCTCACAGGCAGTGTGGCAGGGCTGACAGCTCCCTGCAGCGCTGCCACTGGAACTTGCTGTGACACGGACACACCAGCCTCCGAGCTGACAGCAGCCACAGGTGACTACTGAGCACGTGATAGCATGTGGCCAGGGCGACAGAGGAACAAGTTGATTTGATTTTGATTCGTTTACATTTAAATATCCCTGTGTTTGCTGTGTGAGCCTGGCGCCCAGGTGTCGACCCTGCCTGTACCACGGACGAGGTGTGAGCCAGCTGCTGGATGGGGGGTAGTGCCGCACCCCGCCCGCAGCACAGTGGGGGTCACCAGGTCAGCACCCGCCCCTCAGCTCATGTGGCTCCAGGCGTGTGCACACATCCCTTCTCCTGGGCCACTTCCAAGAGTGGAGTGTAAGACTGTTTCTGCTGGGCCGTGTACCTGGGTTGCAGGTCCTCCAGTCCGTGTGGCATCCCTACCCCGCCCCTGGTCTCGGATGAATGAAGTAGCCTTCCTGCCGCTCCCGCACCCCGAGCTGCCAGAAAGCCCCTGCTTTGCTTCTCCTAAGGATTCTATAGGAAAAATCTGACATCCCTTTATAGGACTCGTGGACACAGTAATTCCTACTGCTCTCATTTTTGTGAGAATAACTTCTCCCCAAACTTCAGGACGGGCTGCTGCCGGGGCCCTAAGTGCGCCAGGTGGAGGAGTCAGGTTAGGGGGCCATGAACTCGGAGCCACGTCTGGGAAGGTCCCTTCCCAGCGCCGACTGGGGGAGCTGCTGGGGTCCTGCCCTGGCCTCGCAGGTTTCTGTGCTGTCAAGGGGCTCGGGGTCAGCTCTGAGCGTCATCCCCACCATGTGCTCCCCACCAAGCAAGTAAATGTAAAACCAGTTCGTGTAATTCTTAGAATCAAAGTTGGATTCCTCTTACAAATAGCACAGGAGGTAAAAACCACTGCAGAGAACCTAACATAGTAAAAACAGATTTGTGCACTATCCAGAAAAACCAAACATCTATTGGGGACACATTCACTCTGTCACTCATTCACTCAGGAGGGAGGAGTCTGTATACACGCGTGAACCCAACCAGCCCGGGGAGCACCTACTACCTGCCCTACCTGCCGGGCAAACCGAGGTAGGGGCAGCCTTCACAGCTTGCGTTGGGGGGTGGGGAGAGGGCAGGAGACGGAAGTGAACAACTCTGCAGGGCAAAGAACAGAGAGGAAGAAAACCCCGGGGGGACAAGGGAGGCACCCATGAGCAGAGGAAGTGAGGGGACAAGCCATGTCCAGGAAGGTGGCTCAGTGGCCAGCTAGGCCAGGGAGGTAAGGACTTGGGATTTTTTGTGAAGCCACCCAGAAAGCTGCAACCTGGGGACACGATCAGAGTCACCTTCTAGAAGACGGACTGGTGGGGGATGTGGGGGATGAGGACGAGGAGAAGCGCGGCGGTTAGGAGGCCACAGAGCCACCCTGGGTAGGAGGGCAGATGCCCTTCCCCAGGGGAACGATTCTGAAGCAGCTGCCCCACCTGTCCCTCCCAAGAGACCTGGTCCATGTGGGGACAGATGTGCACTTAACAGATGACAAATTTGGCATGACTCTCCCATGGCCCTGCTTGGGGGGGCGGGGGGAAGGGAGCTGCCTGTGGAATGGGACTGCGAGGCGAGCTCTGCCACTGTGTAACCTAATGGCACCAGGTCCAGAGACTGAAAACAGCCCCCCCCCCCCCCGGCTGGGGCTGGCTCTCCAGGCCCTGTCTCGGCTCGGCAAAGTTGGCAGCAGTGTCTCCAGCCCCACCGCCAACCTCAGACTTTAACTCCCTCTTCTGCCAGGGGACCGGCCTCCCCTCGGGCTCCCTGGGGCTGCACAGAGTTCGCCTGCGGAGTCAGAGGGAGGTCAGGAGAAGCAGAAGCGCAACGCAGAGCTGGTGTGAGCACCCTCCTCTAGAATCAGGCTTCAGAGAACCGGAAATTCCCGACATCGGATTTGCAGAGGCACCATGGGTCACTGTTCTGGGTGGGGAGGACCCGTTTCTGAGAGATCAGAATGCCGGATCACATTACCTGAGGGCGCAGAGAGGCCTGCAGCTCAGTGCAAACAGTCCATTAATATTTAAATCCCTACAAGGCCAAGGTCTGAGTGCAACGGAAAAACAGAAGGCAGTGCCGAGTGGGGTCCAGTCTCCCTGCCACCCGGCCATTTCCACACACGCTGTTGCTGAGCTGCTGGGGAGTGTCTGGTGAACCCTGAGAATCCTGGCGGTGGAGCTGAGGAAGGGAGCATGCATCAAGTGTCCTTGGCCTGTGGGCCCTGCTGGGCAGGAAGCAGGGCTGGGCGGCTGGGCCTTGAGGCAGTCTCTGCTGAGAACACCCATCTGGGGCTCAAGCAGACACCCCCCTAGCTGGGAGTCCACTCCTGGCTCACGTGGACGTTCATCTCTGGGCAGTGTAACAGGATTGATCAAATTTCTAGGTATCAGAGTACAAAGGCCAGAGGGACAAGGGCTCTATCCTCAAAGCCCTGGGAGAGTGGTACTCCCTGGGTTGAGGGGACAGTCAATGAGGGAGCTTTACCGACACTTCCAGGGCCAGTGTCCCTGGCCCATGGGCTGCTGTGTGGGAAGCCAAACGGATCTGAGTGCATGCTGCGTGACTGGTATGTAGCTGTTTTCTCAACGTGTGATCATTAGCTGGGGACGAAAACAGTCACAACTTTCTGATATATTTGAAACCGATGTATGCCCTTAGGTAACTGTACTGGTTTTTCCTAGAAGTCAACTGTTAAGCTTAAAAGAAAAAAAAACAACAAGCCTGACCCCATGGTCATGACGTTTTGAAAACAACTGGGTGATTCCAATGTACTTCCATGATGGGATCCAGTGGCTTACAATCTGGTGACTAATCAGCTTGGGGTGTGGTGGAAAGTGAGCTGGTTTGCTGTCCTGCTAATGCCCCTGGGGTGACCCTCAGGGTCTGCTCATGGCTCCAGCACATGCCCTCATCCACAAAACGGGGCTGAGCGCTGTGTGAGGGGGCTAGGCACAGACATGCATCCTGGAGAAGCTGATTTGTAGACACCAGTGACCATACCAGGGGTCTCCCTGAGAGCTGGCCACACTCTAGGGGCCTGAAGCTGGGGTCCCCCTGAACAGAAGAGCTAGAGCAGGGGGCTGTTCCTTCTTTGGGGCTTATCCAGTCCCCCCTCCCGATCTCAGGGGCGACAAGACCACAGATTCTGGTGTCCAGAAGGAAGGCGGGTCAGCTGAGACTGCAACAAACACCCGCACCCATGGTGCCCCTGTCCAGTGTCCTCCTTCCTGTCCTCCCATGGGGGAGCTGGTGGAAACCCCTAACCCGGTCCAACTTCCTTCCGTCAGATCTTGGGGAGCAGCGATTTTCCCAGGGGTCCCTCTGTGAGCAAGGGACTGCCCTCTCTGTGCTAACCTAAGCCTGCCGCTAGCCCCCTAAGACCTGGGTCTCAGATTTGGCACTGAAACACAGGAGTAGTAGGACAGGTCTGCGCACAGGACACATTCTGTGCCCTCATCAGCCCTCAGGCATCCTGAGAGTGAGCATGGGAGATGCCAGACATGGCGAGGATGCCCAGGCCATGCCCAAAGGCCAACTCCATCCAAAGCCTGAGCAGGAACTCAAGGCTCGTCAGTTAACACGATCACTCACCCTGTAGGCCCCCAATCTCTCAGAGCAATCTCATACTGAATGAGCTTTTCTTAACTTCATTAAAAGCTGCAGACTTGGTGGCCTGCTGGTTCCCCTGCTGGGAGAGGCAAGTCCTGCTGCCTCTCCTGAGCCAGCCCTGGGGTAGCCACCCTCCCTCCAGGACCTCCCTTTCTTCCCACTGCTTCAGAGGAACCCACAGGGCTGACAGGCACCATGGCTCACGGACACAGAGATGTGTGTGGTCACCAAGTGGGCAGCAGGGGCCAGATTTGGGTCTTCTGGGTTTCAAAGCTGCCTCTTCCTACCAGGCCGATGGGGACCTCTTTGAAGCTTATTTTAAAGACAGAGCTTCCTTTTTAACGTTTGTGGAAAACCAAGTGTTGCACGATTTAATAGCAGTTTGGAGGCGATGTGGGAGAGTGACGAGAGGCTTGCGGATGCCACCCAGTTGCTGACCCTGCACCTTGCCCCCAGCCCTGCACAGAGCCCGCTGCCGCCCATCCTGCACACCTCGCCAGGCTGCCCAAGGACCGGAGGACAGAATGTCCAAGTGCCCAGGGTCTGAAGTGCTTTAGAAGCTAAAAAATTTAGTTTTCTTCCTTTTCTCAATTTGATATTTTGAAGCTTCATTTTCAACAGACAGCACATTCACAGAGTTCAAGATTTAAAAACAGAGTGGTAAGTGTCTCTCCCATCCTTGTCCCGGGCCCTCAGGAGGTCTGTTGTCTGCTTTCTTGGGGGTCCCTTCACATTCCCTTTATGCACTTACAAGCAAACGTGAAGACAGATTACTTCCCCCTCTTTAGACAAAAGTGGCGGATGTTACTTCGGTTGTTTGCACCTTACTCAGCTCGCCTGATAAAACGTCCCAGAGATGGGTCGGCATCAGCAGTCTGTACAGCCACGGGGCGTTCTGCCATGTGCAGGCTGCTGTGTACTTGGTCGGGCCCCTCCTGCGGCAGGGCAGCGTGCCCCCCAGCGCTGCCGCTCCGTGTGTGCCCTTCCCGCACACAGGAGCATACAGAGAGCTCCATCACCCAAAAGGATCTGCTGAGTCAAAGTCAATCAGCTGTCGATGTTCATGACGTGTTAGAACGTTTTCATGTTCCAACTGCCTTAAAGCCAGGAGGCGTTAAGCCAGCAGAAGCTGTCTAGCCTGTGAACATGGAAAGCTGGGGGTGGGGGTATCGGTTGGCACAGTCCTCCCCCCCCGCCACCCCGCAAAGCCATGCAAAGCAGTGTGGGGTGCCTCTCTCTGTGCCCTGGCCATCCCTTTCCCTGCAGCAAACCACGGCACTCCAGGCCGGGGGTGGAGCCTCGAGGCTGCACTCAGAGCTGGGTTTTAACAGACCCTGGTTGTTGTGGCTGATGGGCAGGATGGGGGGCTGCTTTCCAGGACTGACAAGCACTTAGAAAAGCTTCACCCTGCTCTCTGGGGGTGTTCCAAGCAGGGAAGGCGGGGAGGGCCTTTGTGTAACATCAGATCCCGCCAGACGGAGGTGGCTGCTAAGGCTGGAGAGGCCACCAGGCAGGCCCGTAAGTCTATGGTGCTTGGCGGGGAAATGGTTTTTTTTTTTTTTAATTAAGTAGGCTCCACGCCCAGCATGGAGCCCAACATGGGGCTCGAACTCACGACCCTGAGATCAAGACCTGAGCTGCGATCAAGAGTCAGACGCTTAACCGACTGAGCCACCCAGGCACCCCTGGGAAACAGCTTTTTACTGACAGTTCTTAGTTCAAGTGCTGTTTCCTTGGAAACTGGCAAAAACATTTGTCCTGATGCTAAGAAAGAAAATCTATCACTGAATAGGAGAAGTTTAAAGCTAGTGTTTGGATGGCTCTGTGCCTGTTTAAAGGTTTAGATGGCTGGACTGTTACTTCCCATTTCCAGGAAAGCACTGACTGACAGCGTCAGAGAGGGCAGAGAATGGTCACCATGGCGTCGACCACCACAGTCCCAGGGCCTCTGCTGGGGAAACGGTCATACAGCCCCAGGAAATCTCATTTTCAAAGAATATTCACTAACATGGAGAAATAAAATACGTACTGAGAACAAAGGAGAGAATCAAGTAATGAGAATGCAGGGTTCACTTTGGGGGTCATGTACGCCCACAGAGAAAAGGCTGGGAGGCGCGTCAGCTGTGACCACATGACTTACGCTTTCTCCCTCGAACTTTCTCTAATGCTCTACAATGAAAATATGTTAAGAATCAGGGAAAAAAAAAAACCTCCGTAACTAGTATCCACTTTTAAAAAGTAGGTAAAACTAAAAACCAAGCACACAGAATCAATGTGTGGTCCTGTAGCAGCTAAACAGCCCAGAAAACGCTCTAATTCAGAGGGAGAATTCCCCAAAGCAGGCATTCTCTGCTTCTCTCCAGAACCGCATCCCATTCTGTGAAGTCCCCGCTGAGGCTCCTGGTGGCGACCCGCACACAGCAAGCATGTCACCACTGAGAAGAACCTGGCTTTGCCTGTCCCAGCAGCTCTCTCCTCAGCCCACCAGAGCTGGCACGGAACTGGGAGGGCTGCAGAGGCGCCTGGCCAGCCCTTAGATCCCGTGTGAGTGCATTAGCTTGCTTTCTCTAAGGACATCAAAGTCAGACGGAGGCTTCTTTCAAAGCCTGCATTCAAAGCATTTCTGCATCTGAAGAATTTCACCAAATGGACGCAGTTGTAAATCACTCTGTCATTAAGAACGAGGCTAAAAGACACAGCTCCAGAAAAGCTGTTGTCTGGGAACTAGAGAACGTTCCCCACCGCGATGGAGGGACGGTTTGTCAGACTGGAAAGCCCACGGGCTTAGAGACAAGGTGGTCTGTTCTGGTGACACCAGCTCTGGCACGAGCTGTGTGACCCCAGGCAAGTCACTTCCCTTTCTGAGTCCTGGTTTTTGTTTTTAAAGATTTATTAATTTATTTGAGAGAGAGAGAAAGAACACGAGCATGGGGAGGGGGAGAGGGAGAGGGAGAGAAGCAGATTGCCTACTGCACAGGGAGCCCGACATGGGGCTTGATCCCAGGACCCCGAGATCATGCCCTGAGCCGAAATCAAGAGTTGGATGCTTAACCAACTGAGCCACCCAGGTGCCCCTGAGTCCTGGTTTTATCATTTAGAAAGATGGACTCGAGCCTATACTGATCAGAAGTCCCTTTCATGCTAGAGGACCCTATGTGGAGACCTGGCTGAAAGGCGGGGAGGTCCACCCCAGAAAAACCTTAGCAGAACGGCAAGTACTCTGCAGTGGACCAGAGACCAGACGGTAAGAAAACTCCTGATGTGCAGCATTCAGGACACACCTGCTGGGTGCAGGATGGCCACAAAGCCCGAACCAGGACCTCCGATGGCAAGGTAACTCCCATCACTGGGCGGCGTGTGAAGGGAAGCAGAGGAGCCCAGAGGGCGACAGGAATTTAAAGGAAGAACCCAAACATGGGCCCAGGGCTGGGCAGGGAGTGGCTGGTGCTGAGCCTCCTCTCGGGGCCCACCTGTCCCAAGGAGAGCCCTGTCCTGGCACCACGGTGGCTCTGGGGAAATCCCTACTCTGCCTCCCTCCTCCTACCAGTGCTGGCCTTTGACACAGCTCTGCTCTCAGCCCTGATATAGATTCAGTCCTGGACCTGGGACTTCCGTCAGGGACAGCTCCCCAAACCCTCCGTGTGTGATGCCCACCGGTGAACAGTCCCTGGCATGGTCTCCTGAATTTCAGACTTGTGAGATTTCCTGTCTTCCTACCATTTAGGATGCCTTGTGCCCAACTCATAATGAATGCCCCTGGGGGAAAAACAGAGTGGAAAAATGACATATAAGTGGCCAAGGGCTTGGAAGTGCACAAAGGACTGGAGAGCAGCACCGGGAAAGGTGTTTTGGAAAGCTGCGAAGTGCCTGCCCCCAAGGAGGCATCCGGTGTCTGATTGCGAAGGGAGGGAGGCTGAATTGCATCTCTCACAGGACAGAAGCCACTGCTCAGTGAGAGCTGGGCCAGTGGGGGAGGGGAAAAGGCCCATGTGTTCATGTCCCCTTTTGCAGCGCAAACCGAATAGTCCAACTCCAATATATGCTCCCGTACTTACCGGCATGGTTTTGTCCCCGAAGAAATAGATGGTCTTATAGCCGTCATTTTCCACATGTCTCAGGCAATACCTTTTGTCCCAGCCATCAGGAAAGACATCAATGCTGATCTGGCCTCCTGCGCAGAGGGGAAAGATACAAAAGCTACAGGTGGAAAGGAGGTAAGGGCATGGGGCTGAATAAAACGTGTGGTCTACTCGTCAGCAACTGGAGGGCCGAGGTTGATTTTTAATGCCCTTTTTTGCTACTTATGCTACTTTAGGGACTGGTTCTAGAAATTAATGTAACATTGCTTTTTTCCAACATTATTTCACCTAAAATCAAAAAGCGAGACAGACCGCCAGTTCAGGACAAGGAATGCGTTTGTGTACAGCGCATGGGTCTAAATGAAGCACGCTGGTGGAAAATCTGGTAACAGCTTCATTCAGCTGGGCCGCCCCGAGCTTTAACACGCCCTGGTTCCCAGGCAACAAGGCCCAGGAGGCTGCATGCAGCTCATCTCGCAGGAAAAAGGAAAAGCACGTGGAAGGTGGTTTGCAGGCAGCTTTCAGGGGCCATGAAACCATCTGAAAGCTCTGTCAGACGTTCACCTCACGGTCCAAGAACACTTAAACATCTACCCGTTCGTCTATCAGACATGATCCCTTTGCAATTCCGGTTTTCCTACAACTGCACGCTTATGGAGGTGATAAAACAAGAGGGCTTGACGCAATGACTCATCAGCGCTCACAGAAATCCATTTGCTTCAAGCGTCTGACAAGTGTATTCTACCAAAAACCAAGGCAAGACACCAGCATCCCAGGAAGAACTCCGTCGGGCATCGGAAACGTTTGCACGCCAGTCCGCTGTTGTAGATACAAACTTTGTGAGCTCAGACGAGTCCCGGGCCTTGGTTTCTTAGTTTCTAAAACCAACCCAACTGACTGCTAAGGTTCCCTGCTGCTCATCCATCATAAGATTCTAGAATCTATTGGGCTGAGCGCTATTCTGGGCCAGGAGGAGAGGTGCGGAGGGTGGAATCCCGCCAGGTGAGACTTTAGAACCAAACCTGGCACCCGGCCCCATGAGGGCTGACCACACAGAAGTGCTTGCCCCTGAGCCCCTCTTGCCCAACTTCACACCGAGCACAGTCCCATTTCAAGAGCTCGCCGGTCCCCGGCAACCCCCTGGGCAAGCGGTTACTAAAGCCCAAAACCCGCCTGAATGCACGGTACCTATGGAGAACGTGACGCCTTTTCCTGCAAACTCTTTCTGCAGGTCTGCTACGAACTTCTGTCTGATATTTTCTTTCTGAGAAAAACAAGGAGATACCGATTATCTAGCGCATGGCAGTTTGGAAGGCACCCTTCAGCCGCCGGCCACAAGGCTACACATCTTATCTCCTCTCCAGAGACCCAGGCTGTGTCCGAGGGACTCACTTTATCGAGTTCATGAAACTCAATGCGTTCTTCTTGGCTGCAGCTTCTCCCAATCGGGGACACGTTCAACATCCCGTTTCGGAACTCAATGAAAGTACCCCTGGAGAGGAAAGGGGACGGGCCCCAGAGAGACATTATTTATGTGGGCGACGTTACAGATGGGTCAACAGGCTCAAATTTCCAGAAGGCAGGGGTTGGTGTGTTCGACATTTCACAGGGCTGGGCTCAGCCACACGGCAGCCATGGGCCACATGCGGCTAATCTGAATGGAGATTAGATTTCAAAGATGTAGCATGAAAAAGGAATGTCATCCTCATTCGAAATGTTCTATGTTGACTATGTATTAAAGTGACTGTATTTTGACCATACTGAGTTAAATAAAACATGATGAAAATTAATTTCGGGGGTTCCTTTCTTTTAATGCAGCTACAGGAAACTTAACATTGCACATGTGGCCCACATTATTTCTGTTGGACAGTGAATCTTATCGTTAATAAAGAGCTATGAGGGGCGCCTGGGTGGTTCAGTCGGTTGCGCATCTGTCTGCAGCTCAGGTCATGATCCCAGGATCCTGGGATCGAGCCCCATGTCGGGCTCCCTGCTCAGTGGGGTCTGCTTCTCCTCCCTCTGCCTATTTGTGTGCTCTGCCAAATTAAAAAAAAAAAGAGAGAGAGAGATGAAAATGATTACCATCTCTCAAGTTCCCTGAGGAGTCTGAAAATTCATGCACCTGACACCTTTACTAGTGACCTCTTGAACCCACCGATCTGAGCAGACAAAGCTACGGGAAAAGGCTCTGAGGGCTGCTTGGCGAGCCTCCATCATTACCGAGGAAACACCCTGTGGCCAGCTGCTACTAAATGACCTGATCACAGAAAACGAGAACAGCTTAACACTTTTTTAGCTACTTTGAATAAAGATGTTTAAAAAAAACCCCACCATTTCCCGCCACTGCGTTTCCAGTTTGAATCTCAAAGTAGTTTCTTAAAAGCTCAAATAACTGTGAGCTATTTATCCATTACAGTGCAGTTTAAGTGTTTTGTTACTGTGTGCTCAGAAGTATCTTCTAGTTCTCAACCCTGATGCCTCTCTTCCCTGGCCCATTTCTTCTGTCTTCCGCACACAGCCCTGATCTCGAGCCACCAGCCACCTGTGAATACCGGACACCCATGCCCAGCATTGAGCTGAGGGCCTGCTTCAAGGCCAATGCAACCTCCTGCGAGGCTGTGTGACTCTGGATGCCTCTTGGAACCTCACAAAGGGACTAATACAGGCATTCTGGTTACCTCTAAAGGGTCTTGAGAAAATCAAATGTCCCAGTTTTTGTTAACTGGGAAGCAATGAATACTCATTAGGTGAAGTAAAAGCAAAATCTCAACCGCTGAATCCTTTCCCCGGCTGTGCTCAACCTGCATAGAAGCAAATGATACAACAACACATGTGCATCTAAGATGCTTTTTCAAGATCCCCCACCTGGGATGTCCTGGAGCTGGTACAGACCAGCCCTGTCCCCTAAACCTTCTACAGGGACCCTGGTGATCATTCCTAGGGGTAACCCTAGGGCTGCGGGTCCTAAACTGTCAGAAAAAGAGCTCGATGATTTCTCCCCAACTGAAGGACATAGTATCCCTCTCATTCCCAAGGGAGGGAGGCTGATGCATTTTAGAAAGGCTTCTGTTCTCAAAACCTAGGATTAAGGAAGTTTATCAAGTGATTAATTCCTCCCTGAGAATCTGGACTCATCTGAAGCCTTCCTGCGCCTGTGTGACTTATCTGTGGGGTGTACAGTGAGACTGGCGAGGGTGTGGGCAAATGCTGATCCAGGTGGGTCTCAGCTCTGTTTCCTGAATTCAGGGGGTATCTTGTGCTCATTTGAAATTACAGGTCTTTGGCGACCACAGAAGCCAGAAGCGATGATATTTTACAACGTGAAATCTGACTTTCAAATGACAGCGATTAATGCAGATTTTACGTCACAGTGTGGGCCTAGTGAACAGGGCTGTGCATGGGGTCTGGCCTGGGCCTCTGGGGTGACTCCCGGCTCTGGGGCTCATGCTGCTTTTCACACTGCTGTTTTACAGGCCTTCCCTCAGACCCACAGCCTCATAAGTGTCTAGTTTCCGATTCCCATCATGTGGAAATGCCATCATTTATGGATTCATTCTTCCACTAGAAGGTTTCCAGCAATGTCTTACTAAGCACAGGGCCCAGGCCTTAAGTCAGCACCAACCCAGCCAACGCCACTTCTACCCAAGCCAGTGCAGCCTCTTTGCTGAAAGCAAACCCACCTCTTCTTCGGGAGTTTAATTTTCGCAATGTAGCTCAGACAGTAGTTGATTAAATCTTGGATTAGGGCCTCGCCCAGGTGACCTTGAATACTCTAGATAAAGAAAATACTGGGGTTACTTGATTTGGGGGTGGCCTTTTCAAAATAACTTTACAGCAAACCCGGGTCTTCAGCCACTACTGGCCAAGGGTCACTAGGCTGATGTGGTGGCCAGGGTGACACGCCCCACTACCTTTTTCCTTCTTTCCCTGCTTGAAAACATAAGGCAAACCATGAAGGGCTTCAGTTAAAGCATTTCCTGCTTCATGACTCAAGATTTTTGTACTCATTATCTTTCAAATGCTTCATGGAAGACCCAAAGAGGTTATTACTGCTGCTTTTATTCAATTAAAATATCTACAGACGCTGACAGAAAGTATATTCATTCCACTTAGGCTTTCTCTTATGTCTGAGTGGAATGATCTTGTTACTAATAAGAGCTACACAGGACCTCTTAAAAATGCTTGTAGCGAGGCAGCCTTCCCCAGTCTTTGCCAGCATAACAGAAATATCAGATTAAGTATCCTTAAAAAACAATGATAAAAATTTAGTTAACAATTTGGAATATGTGATAGTCATATGTTCAATATTCAAGATGTAAGAATACAGGATGGAGACTCACTCCTTCCCCTGCTCCTCGCTTCCCGGATACACCTCCCCAGAAGGATCCAACATCAAGTATCTTTTTAGAAAACATTTTAATAATAGTATATAGTCATCTGGACACTCAAGAACCTACCTGTTTACACAAGAGTTTCCCATCTTTGTATGCTACTAGGCCATTTTCGGGAAACACATAATCATATTTTTCAACCACTGCAACCGAAACAAAAGAAAAGTTAGTGTACAAGGAACTGAAGCTGGAGTTTCTATTTCTCGATTGACACGTATCGCCAATAAAATAGCTGAACTCCAGTAAGGACTGTGAAAGGGTATCTTGAACAGGTTCGGCAGGTGGGGAAAAAACTCCTTAAAAAAAATTCTTTTTTTTATTTTTTTATTTTTTAAAGATTTTATTTATTTATTTGACAGAGATAGAGACAGCCAGCAAGAGAGGGAACACAAGCAGGGGGAGTGGGAGAGGAAGAAGCAGGCTCATAGCGGAAGAGCCTGATGTGGGGCTCGATCCCATAACGCCGGGATTACGCCCTGAGCCGAAGGCAGACGCTTAACCGCTGTGCCACCCAGGCGCCCCAAAAATTCTTTTTTTTTAAAAAGACTCTCTAATTACAAATGTACAAGATGGCTGGAGATCGGGGACTTGGTGGCGGGCCCTCTGACTCTCTGCCTTCAGCCCCCTCTATCTGGAGAGGAAGATGGGAGCCAAGGACGGCCCCCAAGCCTCCCTGTGGACCCGCATCACCAGGGCAGCGATGAAAATGTGCAGAACAGGCTCTGCTCTCAGGCTTTCTGATTCAGAACATGCAGGACCAGGCTAAAAATCAGAATTAAAAAAAAAAAAAAAAATTTTTTTTTTAAAGGTCTTTAGGTGATTCTTATATGCAGCCAGATTTGGAGACCACTCACATAAATCTAACTGGGTTCTCAAACTTCACTTGCGTATTAAAATGCAGACTCCCAGGTGCCCTGTGTTGGGTGGGGCTCTCACATCTGAATTTTCACAAGTTCCTCAGGTGACTCTCATACAGCTGGGTCTTCAACTCTCTTCCAGCTTGTGAATGTTTTGATTCTGTTGTTTTGACTCACACTCTTTGAAATCTACAGACAGTGCCCTACCCTGACATAAAACCTCTCTGAGCCTGTAGTTAAAAACATGGCCAGAGGCAGAAAGGGCCATCAGGGCCAGGTAACAGGATTTCCGGGGCTTAATGCGCCCTCTTATGTCATTTCTAGCGTTTCTAAGTAGAGCATCTATGAGGAAAATGAAGTGTAAGCAGAACAGAGAGCTTTAAAGAGAATGCGCAGTAACTAATCCAGTACACACAGCTTATGCCGATCTGGACTGCAAGATACTACAGCTAAAACACTGGTTCCCCACTGGGGATCTGCCCCCCAGAGGGCATTTGGCAATGTCTGGAGCCATTTCTGATTGTCACACTGGGCGTGGAGGTGCTCCTGGCATCCCATGCGGGGAGGCCACAGGGGTGGTGCTGAACATCCTAAGTGCACAGGAGAGCCCCTACAACAGAGAATGATCCGGCCCCAAATGTCAGCAGTGTCCAGAACGATCATTTCATCCATCTCTCCACCCTCTAGTTCTTGTAGGCCTGGCACCCTAGAGGCCCTGGGGCTACAAGATGAGGAATCCATAGTCCTCATCTCCAAGAAAAAAGGATGGATAACCAGAGAGTTTCCAGCGAGCAGAGAGTGCTCTGAAGGCGGCAGGGCTGTGCATCACAATCTCCCAGGGGGGAGCTGCTGAAATACGATTCCCGGGCCCCAGAGACCTCAGCATCTCCAGTGAAGGGGCCAATAAGAACCCCTGGCTTCCTGGGGTCCTGCGCTGGAGATCCTGGTTCAATAAGGAGGGCAGGAGGCTAGGTGATGCATGATTAGGGAACTCTGGGAACACTGTGTTAGGGTAACAGAGAGGAGGCCCCTACACCCGGAAGGTGCCTCAACACCTGGGTGAGAAGGACGGTCAGGAGATGGAGCCTGAGCTGAGCTAGGAGAGTGTATGGGGACAACCCGAAGCATTCCAGGCAGTGACACACACACTCAAACTTCTGGGCGACCCCACCCATGAATCTGAGTACAGATGGAATGGTCCACCACCAACTCCAGAAATTTATTTATAGCATTAAGAACAGAGGAAAGAGAAAGCAGAGAGAATGTTTGTCTAAACAAGGCAGCAGGAAGTCTGCCACATGGGGAGGAGGGCTTGGGCCTGCCTAAGGTACTTAATGGCCACAGGTCCTAATGTCCTCATAGGAAGCTGTAATTAACCAAACATAATCAACAACGTAGAGTTTACTTACCATCCTTTCCCAGCTGCTCCTGCACTTTCTCAAAGTCCGACCCGCCTACTACTCCAATTTTGATCTTCTGTCTCAAGTTCTGTAGAAAGCCATCCATTTCTTTGGTAATTTTCTACATTTCAAAAAGGAAAATAAAAAGTCATGAGCCATACAGTAACCAGGAAATTAAAACTCTTAAGAGTGACGCAACCCGGAGCGCCTGGGTGGCTCAGTCGTTAAGCGTCTGCCTTGGGCTCAGGGCGTGATCCTGGAGTTCTGGGATCGAGCCCCGCGTCGGGCTCTTCCGCTGGGAGTCTGCTTCTTTCTCTCCCACTCCCCCTGCTTGTGTTCCCTCTCTCACTGGCTGTCTCTCTGTCAAATGAATAAATAAAATCTTAAAAAAAAAAAAAAAAAAGAGTGACGCAACCCTTATTTTCATATATGCCAATTCAGGCTCTAGGTGTGTGGTAAGTCCAAATATTTTAGTTGTGATCTGGGGACATCAAATTTTTACCAGAAAAAATGTGTTAAATTTTACTTATTTTTACCTATCTTAAAACACACAAGCAATATATTAACAGCTGCTCTGTGCTGGTTCCAGCTATTCCTCTCTGTGTTCATATGTAAACAGGTCTTATTTTCTGAAACACAAGTGGACTCATTCTATGTCTTGTGCAGTAACGTGTTTTGAGCGAGCTGCGATGACTGTTCCATGCCGATACAGACAGATCTAGAGCATTCCTTTCAAATGCTACACTGTGCTCCACTTACAGATATAAGCTGCTGATTTTAAAACAAAATACCATAAGATCAAAGAGGACGTTCAGAATTGATTTGTTATAATCATACAAAACCAAAAATAAATAAATAAAGTACAGGAGCAAGATCACTAGATTTTTTTAATCTCTCCTAAAAGAAAAGCTCCTATCTTTCAACAGTGGTCTCAATGGCATAATTTTATGCTTAAGTCCAAACTGTGCACTAATTCAACAGAAATTATGAACGTGAAAATATATTACTCTATTAAGATAAATCACAATTCATTTTTTAAAGTTATTTTGTTACTTTTAGCAATCTGAATTGTATATTTACATGGGGTATCTTTAATTTAATCTTTTTTTTTTTTAAAGATTTTATTTATTTATTCGACAGAGATAGAGACAGCCAGCGAGAGAGGGAACACAAGCAGGGGGAGTGGGAGAGGAAGAAGCAGGCTCATAGCAGAAGAGCCCGATGTGGGGCTCGATCCCAGATCGCCGGGATCACGCCCTGAGCTGAAGGCAGACGCTTAACCGCTGTGCCACCCAGGCGCCCCCCCCCCCTTTTTTTTTTGAGAGAGAATCTTAAGCAGGCTCCATGCCCAGCATGTGGCCGGGCTCAATATCATAACCCTGAGATCATAACCTGAGCTAAAATCAAGAGTAGGATGCTTAACTGACTGAGCCACCCAGGCACCCCCAATTTATTATTTTTTAAGTAAACTCTACCCTCGATGTGAGGCTTGAACTCATGACCCCGAGATCAAGAGTCACCTAGTCCACTGACTGAGCCAGCCAGGTGGCCCTCACACAGTTATCTTTAGAAATGAAGTTAGCAGAAATTAAAAACAAAAACAAAAGCAACTTCAATACATAAACTTCTAGAGTTCAACTCTTCTCTTTTGCTTAAACCATTTAAGAGTAACATACACATAGGATTAATAAAATTGCACAGAAGGGCTTATAACAGAGCACAATCTTTCCTACACCTTCCGTGGAATCTCAACTTAGCAGACAAAATCTAGAAGTGCAGTGGTGGCCTCTATGAATCAATGACTGTGAAAATGGGTCCTGGAGCCCTCCAAGTGGCTTACTTTCACCTGATGTCAGGATGGCAGGAATGGGGGAAGATTCCCTGGATTGCAAAAGATTAAAAGTGCAATACTTCCATCTTCAAGCAGAACCCAAAGCTCAGTTTATTTTATCTTATCCCCTGTGCACACTGATGAGCTCCATGGTACTGTGGCCATCAGACGCGTCTGCAATCTGTGTGCGTGTTAGAAGGCACCTTCTCATTTCCAAGTGGCAGCAAATTTTTTTTACAGGAAATAACACCCAGCTGCTTGTGAGCCCAACAGAGCATCTAAACTACCCAGGGCAGGAGAGCTCTTTAGAGCAAAATAATCACAGAGCCAAGTTGTTGTGACGTTCCCAAATAGCTCTTGTGTTGCTAATCACAAGGAATTCTTTTAAATCATCCTAGGCGAAATAAAACACAGAGAAAGATCCAAAAGCTTGAAACTGAGGTCGAAGTGTGTTAAAAATTCACCTTCTGAAAAAACCAACTATAAAAGACTTTTTGGGGGACAAAAGAGGAAAACTGACAGGAGCAAAGAAGAGTCAGCAGAATAGGGTGTATGGGCCGGCATGGACCCGCCGTCGGGTTCTGCGAGGTACGACTGCAACACAGCCACATCCATTCACTTGCGTAGTGTCTGAGGACGCAACGACACAGCCGAGTAGCTGTGACAGAGACCACGTGGCCCGCAGAGTCTCAACTCTTTACTATCTGGCCTTTTACAGAAAAATGTTTGCCAACTACTGGACTGGGGCATTAAATAATAGGAGGGAACTGGTGACAGTTTTCGTAGGTGATGGTGATGATAGCAGTATGGTCACCACACATGTCCTCAAGAGATCCAGGCTCAAATATTTAGGGGTGAACTACCATGATGACTGTGGCTCAGGAAGTGGTACAGTGAAGAGTAAGAAAGGAGGGAGTTAATGTCATTCGATGCTGAATTTAAGTGGTGGGGATGCGGCTGTTCTGTATACTAGTTTCTCAGGGATTCTGTACGTCTGAATTTCTTTTTAGTTTTAATTTTATTTTTTTAAGATTTAAAAGTAATATCTACACCTAACGTGCAGCTCTAACTTACAGCCCCGAGACCAAGAGTCACATGATCTACCGACTGAGCCAGCCAGGTGCCCGTTTGAATTTTTTATGACATAAAGCCGGAAAACAATTCACTCAGGTTTATGCCCCCCTTCTTTTGTTCTAAGTCTCAACATTTTTAGATGGAATAGCATTTCTTAGGAAAGTACTCAGCACAAGAAAATTCTACTAAAATAGCGATATGTGCGAAGCTCTGCACTCCATTCTAATTAGATTTTATCTACTTATATCGTATCGGGTTTCAGCAGGTGCAAGGTAACTCATTCTTCTGCTTCCGGACTGTAATATGCTTCTCAGTGTTTACGAATGCATGTATTGAGGGAGGGAGGGTATTGTATTATTCTATAATGAACAGATCTCTTGCTAAAATATTCTTATTTTTTACCTGGAACACCTGGCACACAGAAAC
Organism: Ursus arctos; assembly: GCF_023065955.2. Classification (NCBI taxonomy): domain Eukaryota; kingdom Metazoa; phylum Chordata; class Mammalia; order Carnivora; family Ursidae; genus Ursus; species Ursus arctos. The sequence continues at coordinate 72,647,051 of NW_026622874.1, read as the reverse complement.
AATTTTTCTTTTGTTAAGTTCTTTTTTTTCAGTGTTAAAATTATTAGTTGGCTGCAAAGACTATCATGTTTCAAATGTGTTATGGGAATACATTGTGGGTTTCTTTGCTATTTCATACTTCATGCTCATCTATCCTGATTCTTTCTGGAAGGCAGAAGCACCTTCAAGAATGGCATAACCAGTAGCCAGAACAGCTTCCTCTTAGAGCAGTGGCAGAAAATGGCAAACTTAGCAAATAACAAGGCCCAGCAGCCCAGAGCCTTGTACCAGATTTGCTGTGAGAAACAGAGGTCATGGTTTCATTGAGTCTCGGTTTCCTCATGTTTAAAAGGGTAAAAGAAATTATCCTATGTGGGATGAAAAAAGGAGAAAGGTTGAGAAGATCCAATTATATCATGTAAAAAGATGTGGAATGTGACCCTAGACCATCACAGCCCATGGGCCAAATTGAGCAGCTGGTTGTTTTTGTAACAAATAAATAAAATAAAGTTTTATTGGAACACAGCCACACTGTGCCTTCATAAGGTCTATGGCTCCTTTTGCATTAAAGTTGACTAGTTACAGACCACGTGGTTGGCAAAGACAAAAATTTTTGCTATCTGGCCCTTCACAAACAATGAATTGCTGTCTTTGGCTCCAGATGGCCACGAGCTTCTCTAACAGTCCAGAAGTGTGTGTTGGTCACTGAATCTGAGTCAGAAAGGGCCTCTGGGGGCGCCTGGGTGGCTCAGTTGTTAAGTGTCTGCCTTTGGCTCAGGGCATGATCCTGGCGTTCTGGGATCGAGCCCCACATCAGGCTCCTCTGCTGGGAGCCTGCTTCTTCCTCTCCCACTCCCCCTGCTTGTGTTCCCTGTCTCTCTGGCTGTCTCTCTGTCAAATAAATACATAAAATCTCTAAAAAAAAAAGAAAAAAAGAAAAAGAAAAAGAAAAAGAAAGGGCCTCTGAAGAACTTGCAGTTGGGTACTGTCACTAGATACACTGACCCTGTGTGGTTCAGAACGGCAAAGCAATGTTATCTAAAGTCACACACATTTAATGTGGACATGTGGAGAACACCACTGCCACCCTCCGGCCAAAATTAAGAAGGTAGGGATAGACAGAGAAGTTACTGAGGTCACTTGTGCCCAGTCTCAAGTTTGAATGGCTATTGTTCTGTGACCAGTCCATGCAAGGAGGTCAGCATGAGCTTCGTCACAAATGCTTAGCTTAACTTAATGAAACCTATATCCATGCCTGTAGCAGCAAAATCTAGAAATGGGAAGCAAGCTTCTGAGGGTTCAAGGGGGCTCTCAGCAGGCAATCTGAAAAAATCTAGGTCTCCTTCCTCACTCCTGCTGGAGAAGGGGGTGGAGAAAGGGGGTGATGGCAGCGGCTAATATTTATTGACTATTATTGAACACGGTCTACCATACCCAAGATACTTTTATCAATTTATTCGATTTCATTCGACCCTCACGAACACCATATGAAACTGGGAAGGTCCCCACTTAAAGCCGTGGATGCTGAGACTCAGAGGTTAACTGACTTGCTCAAGGTCAGACAGCTGTCAAGAGGGTACAGCTGAGACACTCTTAGGTCTGTTTGACCTGAAAACGTAAGTTTTTCCTATTAGGCTACAACGTACAGCTCACAGGTGACAGGACTGAGGAGGGCACACAGCTGGCAAGGGGGCTGAGCTGGGGTTCAAATCCAGGGCATGCGTTTTCCAGAACCGCGTTTTCCAACCCCATACAAGTTTTTCGCTTTCAAGGGTTTTTCGACCCCGTGCCATCTCTCCGAGCACCCTGAGGGTCTGCACCCGCTGCCACCAGCCCGCCGGGCGCTGCCTACCTGTCGCGGGGCCGTCAGGGTCCCGTCCACATCGAAGAGGCATAGCGCTTGGCCGGACGCCGCCATCTCGCCGGTTTCCATCCACTCTGGACAGGACTCGTTGGCAACCAGGAACCCGGCGCAGAACTTCCGGGTTCGGCCCCCCCCCCCCCGTGCCGCAGGGCACGCTGGGAGGAGGAGGATCCATTCCCACAGCGACGGGGACTTGCGCCAGATATTCCTTCGGAACCACAAATCCCAGAATGCAATGCGCCAAAACGGCATCCTATTCCGTCCGAGCAGTCACCGCTAGAGGTTCCGGGAGCAGAGGGCATTCACTTCCGGCAGCAGGCAGCGGGGCCATGGTAAGGAGGCGGTTGGCGGGAACTGCGGGAGGTGGTGCGCTTTGGGGGGTGGTGCGCTTTGGGGGTCGTGTTCCAGGCTGGGCAGGCAGGCAGATTCTTGGGGTTCTGATTCGGAGAATCCGGGGGGTTGGGGGAGGACTTTCGGCGTGGGTTAAGGCTTGCAGTGCCGCGCCTTCTTGCGCTTGGGTCACGTGGGCCGACAGTAGCGCTCACTGACATTCACTGAGCACTGTCCCCGGACTTCAGATCCTCGGGTCCATCAAGTGCATTTGAGGGCTGTGAAACCGTTGTCTCATTTGGTGTGTTGTGAATCCCCATTGTGAAAGGCGAAGAAACGGAGGCCCAGAGAAGTGGAGGGGTTTGCCCAAGGAGTCACAGCTAGTGACTGTAGGAGCCAGGATAGGAACCCAGATCTGGCCCCCGAGCCCAGAGAATCTTTAACTGCACTACTCGAGGTGTGCATCTGTGCACCTGATAAAACCCATGTGCTGTGGTTTGGCGCCTCCCCCCGACCCCCAAAACTGGGCTCAGAAAACAGCGCTTCCCCTTCACCGAAGATGATGCTTTAACCAGATAATCAGGAGGTTATTATAAGTATCGCAGTGATTTGTTACTCTTTAGGACATTGGTTCCTGCTGGGGAAAGTGTTCCCACAGCCTTATGCGTTCAGTGCCCAGCCCAGAGTTGGCTGTACCTAGGTATTTGTTGAATGAAGGAAGGCTCTGCCACCTTTCTTGTATCTCTTTGAACTGCCTGAAGGAAAGAGGACCAGTTTGAGAGTCAGACTCCGCGCCACTCACTAGCTGTGTGTCTTTGGGTAAATTTCTGACCTTCTCTGTGTTTAGTTTCCTCAGTGGTAAAGTGGAGGTACAGTTGACCCTTGAACAGTATGGGTTTGAACTGTGTGGGTCCGCTTCTGTGTGGATTGTTGAAAATAAATACATTGGAAAATTTTACGGAGATTTGCAACAATTTGAAAAACCTGGCAGACAAACTGCATAGCCTAGAAATACTGAAAAAATAAAAAGGTATGTCATAAATGCCTAAAATGCAGGTACATACCAGTTTATTTTATTTACACCCGTAGTACATACAAGTTTGTTTTAAAAAGTTTATCAGAATGCACACAGAGGGGGCGCCTGGGTGGCGCAGTCGTTAAGCGTCTGCCTTCGGCTCAGAGCGTGATCCCGGCGTTATGGGATCGAGTCCCACATGGGGCTCCTCCGCTGGGAGCCTGCTTCTTCCCCTCCCACTCCCCTGCTGTGTTCTCTCTCTCTCGCTGGCTGTCTGTCACATAAGTAAATAAAATCTTAAAAAAAAAAAAAAAAGAATGCACACAGAGACTTACAGACCATACATGGCATCATTCATAGTCGAGAAAAACAAGCCTGAAGATGCGGTATTAAATCCTAACTGCATAAAATTACAGTATGCTGTGCTACTGTAATAATTCCATAGCCACCCCCTGTTGCAATTGCTGTGAGCTCAGGTGTTGTGAGTATGTCCTTAATACGGTGTGTTGCTCACCATCTCCACGTGAACACTTCGTTACTAGTAAATTGCAAAAGGCAGTAAAAAGTGATCCCGTGGTTCTCGCGTATTTTTCATCGTGTTTGGTGCAATATTGTATACCTTGAATAACAACACCACGGGACCCATACGAAATGCCAGTAGTGATTCTGGAAGTGCTTCCGAGAAGCAGAGAAAAGTCATGACCTTACGAGAAAAAGTTGAATTGCTCGATATGTACTGTGGATTGAAGTCTGCGGCTGCATTTGCCCGCCATTTCAAGATAAATGAATCCAGCGTGAGGACCATTGTAAAAAAAGAAAAGGAAATCCGCGAAGCTGTTGCGGCAGCTACGCCAGCAGGCGCGAAGACCTTGCACTTTTTGCGAGATACTTTTTTATCTCGTATTGAAAATGCAGCTTTTATGTGGGTGCAGGATTGCTATAAGAAAGGCATCCCTATAGACTCTAATATGATTCGAGAAAAAGCAAAGTCGTTATACGACAACTTGGAGCAAAAGGAAGGAGAAGGAACTAAAGCTGGAGAATTCATTGCCAGCAAAGGATGGTTTGATAATTTTAGAAAGAGGTTTGGCTTAAGAAATGTCAAGATGGCAGGAGAAGCAGCTTCTGCCAACCAAGAGGCCGCCGATGAGTTCCCACCTCAACAGCTTGTAGACCGCCCAGCAGAGGAATTAACCGAAGGTGCCTCAGTGCTGATGAGAGCTTCCGGACCAGTGCCAGATGAGGGAGATGTAGAAGCAGCAGAGCCAGAAAACAAGTTGACATTAGACAACCTGGCAGAAGGGTTTCGATTATTCAAGACGGCCTTTGCCTTCTTTTACAACATGGACCCTTCTGTGATCCGGGCACTGAGACTGAGCAGATGGTGGAAGAGGGATTGGTACCGTACAGAAACATCTTCAGAGTAATGAAAAAGCAAAAAAGTCAGACAGAAATTACAATGTATTTCCGTACAGTTACGCCGAGCGTGCCCGCTTCTCGTGCCTGCCCTTCCGCCTCCTCCACCTGTCCCACCTCTGCCATTCCTGAGACCGCCAGGCCAGCCCCTCTGCCTCCTCGTCCTCAGCCTACTCGGTGGGCAGACGACAAGCATGAAGACCTTCCTGCCGATACGCTTCCGTGGAATAAAGAGTGAATGGTCTCTGTGCGGTACAGTTCAACCTACCTGTTGTGTATGTGAGTGAGTGTCTTCATGTGAAATCTAGTAACTGTATGGCAGGAACTGCGGGAGACGCTTTGTGTCCCCCTCTGCCTGGGTATTGGTCCTGTAGAACGTCATGAGCAAGACTCCTTTGCAAGTGGGTAGCCTATCCTTAGGGGCTGTAAGGTGAGTGATGTTTAATATAAAATTAGCAATGTGTCTTCTTAGTGTTTTGTAACTTTGCTTTTTGCTATCAAAGATTTAGTTACCCTGCAGTATACCCCTTCCCTCCCCCCCCCCCCCATAGGAGAAAATGCACATCAGCCTATCATGGGGCTAAGTGGTTTTTTAAAGAAGTAACAGTGTTTCCGATACTGTATTCGGAACCTGACTGTAATACTGTATGCCATAAGAATTGTATAAGGATTCATTCATCGGTGTACAGGCCAGGCTCCTGGGAAAAAATAGTATCGATTACACTAGGCTGCCATAAAGCAACCCCATTACTGCTTCTTTTTACCAATCCATGAATCACTGTCCTTATAAATAAATAGGAATCTCCCTTTCTTATTATCCTTCCTTTTTTGTGTCTAGTGTCAGTAATGTGTGTACTATTACAGTGTTTTGTGTCCTGTAGGACAATGTTGATGTGGGTACTGGCAATTCATCTTGGAAACAAGGTAAACTTAATGGTATCGATAATACAGTACTGTAAATGTATTTTCTCTTATGGTTTTCTTTATCACGTTCTTTTCTGTAGCTGACTTTATTGTAAAAATGTGGTATACAATACATGTAACAACAAATATGTGTTAATCGACTTAACCAGTAAGGCTCCTAGTCAACACTATGCTATTAGTCGTTGAGTTTTTGAGGAGTCAGAAGTTATATGTGGATTTTTGACTGCATGGGGGGGTTGGTGTTCGAACCCCTGCATTGTTCAAGGGTCAACTGTACTGGCACCTGTCTTGCACAGCTTGTGTGAAGCTCCCATGAGCTTAAAGCATCCTTCCCTGTGTCTCTGGCAATAGTAGCAACCTCACAGGATTGGCAGGAGCCTCTGGGTAAGATGCTCTGCAGATGTTTATTTTGTGATCAGCATGGTTGAGTTCTTGAGAGCAATGGTCTCCTGTCTCCCTTCCAGGCCACCCTCCTCCGAGCTGTGCCACGGTTGGCAGGCCCAGCTGCATGGAGAAGGCCTGTCTGCGGGCTGTGGTGCCGCACCGGGCAGGATCCTGGGAGGTGGGTGGGGAGCAGGACCCCCACCCTGAAGGAGAAGCCTGCAGGTACGGAGACAGAGAAATTCCAGATGGTCTACCGGTTCGACGCTATCCGAGCCTTTGGGTACTTGTCCCAGCTGAAGGTGGCACAGACGGCCCTGACGCTGCTGGCCCTGCCGCCTGGCCTCTACTGGTACTCGCACGGCCTCGTGACTCTCGGCTCCTTGTGCTTTGCGGGCGGGATAGCTGGCTTCGCCCTGGCCATGCTCTGCTGGATGAGCCACTTCTTCCGGAGGCTGGTGGGCATCCTGTATGTGAACGAGGCAGGCACTGTGCTGCGGGTAGCCCACCTGACCTTCTGGGGCCGGCGGCAGGACACGGACTGGCCCGTGGCCGAGGTGGTCCCTATGATGGAGAGCAGGGACCGGCCCCAGGAGCTATTTGTGCGTATCCAGCAGTACAGTGGGAAGCAGACCTTCTACCTGACCCTGCGCTACGGACGCATCCTGGACCGAGAGCGTTTCACACAGGTGTTTGGGATGCTGGACACCCTCAAGTGAGCCGGGAGCTGGGCCTCCAGCTGGCCCTGGGACGCCTGGATCTCTAGCAGGAAGGCCGAGGGTGTGGGTGAGGCTGAAGAAGGGGACCAGGCAGCTGGAGACTTTGCCAGGGCCTCCAGGCCCTTGTCTTTTGGGATGAGGAAAGTCATGAGGCAGGAGCTGGTAATCGGGTTTACAGGAGAGGTCCTTATACAAATTCTTACTGCCTTTGTGTGTGACATTCAGCCAGATAATGGCCAGAAGTTTCTGTTAACAGCCAGTTGTTGGAGGAAGCCATGTCGGGTTCACGCAAGCTGTGCTGTGCTGAGAAATCAGAAGGCAGGGAGGTGTGGCAGGGGGAGCACAGGATTCGGAGTGAGAACGCTTGAGTGCTGTCAGGTGTCAGTTCCCGGTCCGGGGGCAGGTTATTGAGTCTCGCTGAACCTTGGTTTTCACATTGGTGAAAGGGAAAGTCCTGCCTGTCTCATGGGATGGGTGTGAGAATAAACGGTAAATGTCAAGGTCAGTGCAAAGGTGATGGTGTGGTGCAAGGCTTCGAGGCAGTCAGGAGGGATTTCCCAAGCCCTGTGCAGGGCCCCCTCAGGGACTCAGCCTCAGAAAGGACCGGGAAGAAGCCTAGATAAAGGTGGGTCATTTGACCCCGCCAGGATGGTGACCGCACAGTGACTGGGACAGGTGTTGGCCTGGCGAGCACAGCACCCCTGCCAAGATGGTGTTCACCACCCAGACGTTGGGAGCCCTCCTTTCAGAAGGCTCTGCGGTGTCCTAAAGTGAGATGAACTGTATTCTGGTGCATTATTTTATAAACTAAAGCTAATGACATGCACTGCCTTTCCCTGTAATTAGTCATACACGTTTGTCATGCAGTCTGTAACAGAGTAACAAGGGAAGACGTGATCTTTATAATTCAGAAGTCAGTAACTACACGCTTTGTTGTGTGGACTTAAGAGACTTTTGTATTGCGGTAAAATATACAGAATGTAAATTTATTCTTTGACCGTTTTCCAGTGTACAATTCAGTGGGATTAAGTACATCTACAGTATTGTGCAACCGTCACCTCTGTCCATTTCCAGAACTTTTTCGTCATCCCCAGGAAAACTCTGTCCCCATTAAACATAACTCCCCATTTCCCCCTCCCCCTGGCCCTTGTGACCACTCGTCTGCTTTCTGTCTGTGTGGATTGGCTTATTCTGGACATTTCACATAGACGGACTCATAGACCCCGTGGTCTGTGATGTCTGGCTTCTTTCACTTGCCCTCCTGTTTTCAAGGTGCATCCAGGCTATAGTGTGTATGAGCTTCATTCCCTTTTCTGGCTGAATAATATATGTGTAGACTGTTTTGTTTATCCCTCCGTTGATGGACATTTGTACTGTTTCCAACGTTTGGCTCTTGTGGGTAATGCTGCTGTCAGCATGGCTGTATAGAAATCTGAGGCCCTGCTTTCGGTCCTTTGGCCTGTGTGCTGAGAAGTGGAACTCCTGGGTCGGAGGGTGACTCTACATTTAACTTTGTGAGGAACCGCCAGGTTTCCCACAGTGGCTGTGCGGTTTTATATTCCTCAGCACCGCGTGAGGGCCCCAGTTTCTCCATGTCCGTCTTTTGGATAATTGCCATCCTAGTGGGTGTGAAGTGGTCTCTTACTGTGCTTCCAGGCTTTTCTAAAAACATAGATGTTATCCTGTATCTGGAATTGCTGGGGTTTTTCCTTCCTGTAACACATGACTGTCTTAGCTGTAAACCATTAAAAATATTCTGTCACAAGAAAATAAAAACCTTGTAACGATGAGAGCTGTCTCATGTTAACTAACCATATTGTAATAATTGTTTTGCAACATATAGACATAAATAAATCATTACGTTGTACACTTTAAGTTGATACAGCGGTTATATGTTGGTTATAGCTCAGTAAACTTGGGGAAAACAATAGGCAGCACACCTTCCCTAAAACAAAATATGTAGATAATTTGATTTTTTCATTTAAATACTGTGTAAAAACAAATTCAGAAATTGCAAAATACTCCACTGAGTGGCTGTAGCTGGTCCCTTAACCTTTACAAGTCATTGCCGTTTTTCCCGTTGTTACAAAAGAACGTGGCATATCACGGGGTGCCAGGGTGGCTCAGGTGGTTAAGCACCCGACTTGATTTCGGCTCAGGTCATGATCTCACGGTTGTGAGATCAAGCCCCGCGTCAGGCTCCATGCCCAGTGGATTCTCTCCCCCCTCCACCCCTGCTCTCCCTTCCTCCCTAAAAAAAATGTTGGCATATCAAATATATGGAGAGAGAGCCTTCTCTGTAGGCTGAAAATGGCATTTTGAGAAAAGTCGCTAATACGAAAGAAGTTGGTTTTCTTAGTTAATTTATACCATTTCACAGACACGCAAGTAAAGCCTGTAACGCAAGACTGTTCTGTAAGCTTCCACATCAGCCCTTCATTCTGCCCAAATCTCTTGTGCCATGCCCTGCTCAGCACTAGCCACAAAGAGGGGCATTTGGGTCCCTCTGGGGGAGTGCGGGGGAGGGAGGACAGCCGGTAAACCAGTGCACATGCGTATTTAGGTGACCGGGAGCAGTGAGTGGGAGTGGGTCGCCATGAGGAGGCAGGGACAAGAGCAAGAGTGGGGTGCATGCTGGCGGCCGGCCCTGATTTGATCCTAACCTCTGGGGAAAGCCTGGAAGGTGAGAGAAAGGCGAGAACGGTGGAAGGAAGTATGAAGTGTGGGAGCTTTTATTTTTGTATATTTTTAAAGATTGTATTAGAGAGAAGGCACATGCTTGGGGGAGGAGCAGAGGGAGAGAGAGAAGCAGGCTCCCTACTGAGCAGGGATCCTGATGGGGGCTCAATCCCAGGACCCCGAGATCATGATCTGAGCTGAAGTCAGACGCTTCACCGACTGAGCCACCCAGGTGTCCCAAAGTGTGGGATCTTTTAGAAAGAAGAAGAAACAGCACTTCGTAGTTTGTATTCAGTTGTAGTTAAAGATGCAAATGTAAAGTCGTTGGCTTGTGGGTTTGGTTCCTGAGGTTGGAGACCCTAGTCTGGGGTGTGTGTGGTTGTGTGCCTCAGGTGTTCGGGGACGCTGGGCATCCACTGTCTGGGCATAGCTGTGGTTTTCCCAGACCCGAGGGCCCTGCATGCAGGAGAACACTCTCCCTGAGCCCTGATCCAGAGCCTGGGCGTCCTTGGGGGCCACCCACCCATTCAGAAGCACTGGCCCTTTCTTCAGGGGAAATGGCATGTGGTTCCATTGACTTATTGTTTCAGGCTGACTCTCAAAAATGGGACCAGAAGCTGAGCACCTTTCCCCCTGTGCACCCCTGCCGTTCTGATCCACCACCCTCATGTTTCCTCTGGGTTGTTGCAACCTGCTGCTTCCATTATCCTTCCCCTTCTAGGGTCTGTTCTCCCAGCAGCCAAAGTGATCCTCCGATTTTGTTTTTGTTTTTTAAGATTGATTTATTTAGAGATAGAGCAGGAGGAGGGGCAGGGGGAGAGGGAGAGAGGATTCTCAAGCAGACTCCCCACTGAGTATGGTGCCCCAATGCAGGGTTCCATCCCAGGACCCTGAGATCACCAAAGTGATCCTTTATTTTTATTCTTTTACTGTTTTTAAAGGTTTTTTTATCTATTCATTTGAGAGAGAGAGCATGCCCACAAACAAGAGCATAAGCAGGGGGAGTGGCAGAGGGAGAGCGAGAAGCAGACTCCCCACTGGGCAGGGAGCCTGACCTAGGGCTTGATCCTAGGACCCTGAGATCATGACCTGAGCCGAAGACAGACACTTAACCCACTGAGCCACCCAGGCGCCCGTAAAGTGATCCTTAAAAAATAAATAAATAAAATAAAGACTCGCACAGCTGTTCTAAAAACTGAAGTCCTTACCGTGGCCTGTAAGGCCTGATGTGGTCTGGTTCCACACCTACCCCCTGCTGTTTTCTCTCATCCAGGACTCTGCCCGCAACCACTTCCAGTCACATCCAGCCTGCGGTCCCTTCAGCAATCCAGGGCACTTCCGCCTCAGGGCCTTTGCTTAGGCAGTTCCCTCTGCCTGCAAACCTTTGTCCCTAGATGTCTGCATAGAGCTTGCTCCCTCTCTCCAGTTTCTGTAACAGGTATTGTTATTTATGCTCAAGAAGTTGCAGTGAAGATTTAATTGTACAGAGAAGAGTCAATTATATGTAGCCGTTGGTTTCCTTCCATACTGTTCCCTCACCTCCTTACCAGCTCTTTCAATGACTGTGAGCCCCTTTCCCCAAAGACAGTCTTTGCCTATAAAATGTCTTTTTTCAAAAAAAGATTTTATTTATTTCACAGAGGAAGCACAAGCAGGGGGAGCAGCAGGCAGAGGGAGAGGGAGAAGCAGACTCCCCACTGAGCAAGGAGCCCGATGCAGGGCTGGATCCCAGGCAGACACTTAACCGACTGAGCCACTCAGGCCCCTATAAAATGTCTTAAGAGGTATAAATGTTTTGACTTTGACCTCATTAAAGACAAGAATTAGCTCAAATAATCTCTGGTGTTGGTCTAGTTGTAAGCTATTACCTGAGTGAACCTCACTCCTGGAGATTCTGGTTATGTCTGGGATGGGTCCCCAAAATCTTTTTGACAAGCTTGAAGGCAATTCTGAAATGCAGTCAGGCTGGGAATTTCAGAAATAGACTATCAGGACAGAAAACCCCAGAGTAACTCGTGCCTCTGTGGACGTCGTGTTCTTGGGTCCAATTTTTTTTACCTAAAGAATAGGTTCTCAGCTCTGGCTCCACGTGTGGAATCACCTGGAGAGCTTTTTAAAAATATTGTTGCTCGGGGCATCTGGGTGGCTCAGTTGGTTAAGCGTCTGCCTTCGGCTCAGGTCATGATCTCAGGGTCCTGGGATTGAGCCCCGCATCAGGCTCCCTGCATAGCGCTTCTCCCTCTCCCTCTGCCTGTCACTCTGCCTACTTGTGATCTCTCTCTCTCTCTGTCAAATAAATAAAATCTTAAAAAAATATATAGTTGCCCAGGCCTATAACCAGGCATTGCTGTTGTCAGGGCTCCCCAGGGGATTCTCACTTGTAGCCTGGGTTGATAGTCGCTTTCCTGAGGCATCCTCACACTGGAGGTTAGAACCCCGTTCTCACCAGCCGTGGCAGGAAAGAGCCTCCATTTCGATGTGTTGTCTGCTCACACAGCACCAGCAGAGGGCACACACAGCAAATGCATTGTTCCCTCCCCTCATTCCAAGCCAGAACCACAGATTCTGGCTTGACCACTGAAGGGCTCCTGCCGTGCACCAGGAGGGCAGTACCTGGCAGCTGTCCGAACTCACCTGTGCTCAGCCCCTGTGGATTCTGGCAGATGCTGGGGTATCTGTATTTTTATGCTTCCCGGGTAATTCTGAGGCACCCCGACTTTTGAGAATCACTGGGATTTACCCTTCCTGAAAGCCGTGCAGATGATAAAGCAGCTTCTCAGGAGATACAGGTGGTCTTGAGATTGAGCAGGTGGGTATATTGGCAATTCCCCCACTTTGACGACAATGCCAAAGTAATAATCTCATAGAAATACCCAAGCAGACTTACGAGGATGTTCACTGAATGTTTTTTTTTTTTTTTTTAAAGATTTTATTTATTTATTTGACAGAGATAGAGACAGCCAGCGAGAGAGGGAACACAAACAGGGGGAGTGGGAGAGGAAGAAGCAGGCTCCCAGCAGAGGAGCCTGATGTGGGGCTCGATCCCACAACGCCGGGATCACGCCCTGAGCCGAAGGCAGACGCTTAACCGCTGTGCCACCCAGGCGCCCCTCACTGAATGTTTCTAATAGCAAAACGAAGGAACAGCAGTGACAAAAGTGGAAGTAAACTGAGTTTTTGTTAGTAGGTAACATGGGTGAATAACTGTTGGTAGAGCCACACTATGGACTATGACATGGCCCTCAGAAAGATGATGTTGAGGGGGGCCTGGGTGGCGCAGTCAGTTGAGCGTCCAAATCTTGGTTTCGGCTCAGCTCATGATCTCCAGATTGTGGGATTGAGCCCCACGTCGGGCTCTGTCCTCAGCGAGGAGTCTGGGTTTCTCTCTCCCTCTGCCCTTCCCCACCATGCACATGTTCTCTCTTTAAAATAAATAAATACATCTTAAAAAAAAAAAAAAGAATGAGGTTGAATGATACCTGCTGATGTGGAAAGGTAACCATAGGGTAGTGATCAGTGGAAAGAAAAAGTCACAACAATATAGTTTGGTGTGGTCTTATTTTTGTGTTTGTACAAGTCACATAGATTCTAATTTGTTCACAGTGGTTACGGTTGAGGGTAGAAGGGGGTGGAGAGGATGGAGGGAAGACGTCCACGTTCAACTTTATAACCTTCTAATACTATTTAAGTTTTCACAGAGCATGTTGTCTGTCTTAACAAATGAAGAAAAATGCTGTGGAAAACAAGGTCTCTTTCAAGTCAGCTTTCTAGGTGGAGAGAAGTTTCTCCACTATGAATTCCCATTCTGGACTTGGAAGCTGAGCTGACATTGGGAAACATTCAGTCGTGGAGATAACCAGTGACATGGTGATATTTGTCCCTCCTAGAGTGGTTTTCCCGCTTGTCTGCTGAGATCCGTCTGGACTCTGGGCGCCTCCATGCCATGGGCTGGGTATAATTTAGCTGCAGGGAATGGGGTGGTCTGTATCATCTCTGTTTCCATAAGGTACTTGCTATGGGCTGAAGGTGTATCACCCTCCCCCTGACATTCAGATGTTGAAACCACAGCCCCCAATGTAATGGTGTTGGGAGGTGGGGCCTTTGGGAGATGATTAGGGTCCCCATGATGGGATTAGGGCCCTTACAAATAAAGAGGCTTTCTGTGTGTATGCCCCCAGGAAGGCCATGTGAGGACATACGGAGGAAGAGGTCCTGACCAAGAACCTGATCATGGACCTCTGGCCTTCAGAACTGTGAGAAGTACATGTTTCCCATTTAGGCCGTCCAGTGTATGGTTGTTGAGGGGGTCATTAAGAGGGCGCGACTGCCAGCTGACCCTCTAACTGACCCCAGGCAATCGGAGGCTCCTCAGCCCTCCGTTGTCCTTGGAATGTAGGTTCCGCCTGACTTCTCTGTTTCGGAAGGTGCTCAAGTACACAGCCTTGACGTGGTGGTGTGGTGTTGAGACCACCCGCACAGCGGACAGCCCTGCATGCAGTGAAGGCCTCCATACAAACTCTTAAGATTCTGGCAGGTGGGTGTGGAGACCTCCTCATCTTGCAGCCACCCAAGATAAGCCTTGTAAGTTAAGTTCCCTTGCCTATTACCCCTGCCACCTGCCCATTTGGGGTGGCTTGCCTCTCTCTCCGGTCTCGCTCTGCCGTCTGTATATGGAGGCCAGTTCCATTTTGTACCGGTGAGCTCACAAGGGGCTTGTAAACCAACAGTGGTGTTCTGTGTGCCACCTGAGCAGCCACAGGCGGTCCCCAGAGCACGGCGAGGGCAGCGTTAGCCGGGACATTCAGGTCTGCACAGCTGGGAGCTGGTGTCCTGCCTGCCCCGGTTACCAAAGATGAGACTGTGTCATTCGAGGACCATGTTCCGTGTACTCCCCAGTGCGGATTTAGCAGGCTTTGCTGCTTGGGGTGGGAGTGAGGGGCGCAGTCTGGGGTAAACCGCCCAGACGGCCAGCGGTAGGAGCTTTCCTTTTGCTGCTGCTTTGTGACTTCAGGACTTGTGAGTCCCCACATGGAAAGCAGCAGGGCTCCTTTGAACCCCAGGCAGAGTCCAACTTTTATGGCCTTGTTTTGATCCTGTGGCATTCAACTATAAAATCCTGCCCAATTAATCAGCCGGGGCCCATACCATCTGGCCATGTTTGTACCAACTCTGGTGACAAAACATCTGTTTCACTGATGAACAGTTGAGATATACTCCGGGCCTCAGTTGGACTTGTATCCGTTTCAGGAAGTAGACTTAATATCTATGAGTGGGAACTTAACGTTGACAGAAACATATCATTCTTGGAACCGTATGTGAGACTGTATGTCCTGCCACGTTGTAGCTGTGACCAGTTAGAGGAGTTCTCCATGCTTTGGGTTCTTCATCTGGGAAGCAGCGCTGACCGTAGCTCCCACGTAGGGCGGTTGTGGGACCGACTTACTACCTGGAATACACTTAAAATACTGCTGGGTCCCTGGGAGCATTTGGTAAGTGCTAGCGAGCACTGCTATTCGCAGCCTCCTTTTGCAGAGAGGTTCCGAGAGGTCAGGTGACTTGCTCAAGGTCACCCGACTAGAAAGCCGCAGAGTTAGGTCATTCCCCTGCAGTACCCTGCCTCCCCAGCCCCGAAGGAGAACAGAAAGTAGAAAACAGTGTCTGTTTTTAACAAAGAGTATTTGACCTCGAGGTTTTGGTGCCTTCCACCACCCACCTTAGGAAGTTACGTTAAGAGCTCACATGAACGCCGACTGGTGCAGGTTGACTTTCCAGGGCCGGTGGGCAGGCTGGCAGCTAGGCTGGCCATGAGAAAGGTCCTGGAGTGGAGACAGTCCCCACCCGCACCCAATCCCTCACACACACGTTTGTTTATACACTAATAGACCATCTTTCATACGTCTGCGTGTTTCGAATCCTGGCTTCCAAGCAGTTCCCCCTAACCTCTCTCAGCTTGTTTCCTCATCTTAAAAATAGGCATACAAATATACAGCTCGTGGGTTTGTCATGAAAATTATAAAGCCCCCACAGAATATGCTTGCACATAGTAGATACTCAACAAATGGTAACTGTCATTACTAGATGGGATTATTTTAAAAACACGTTTAATGGTAAATCTTGCCTTCCAAGATGCGTTTTACAGCTGAGAGAAGTCAGAACCACACAGGGTCACTGACACAGCTGGGAGCATTAGTGAGGCGGGAGCCCACGATCCCCGTTGCAGCTCATGTCTCCAGGTCCTCTTGACTGCACTAGATTCCTGGCTGGTCTCTCGGCTGCCCCGTTCTTCACAGGAGCGCTCAGCATGGTGGGTGACCCCCTGCTCCCAGCCTGCGGCACCTGAGCCACAGAGTGGAAATGCCGTGCCTCTCGGCAGAGCGTGGAAGGCCCTCCACAGCCGAGCCCTGCCTGTTTCTTTGGTCCGGTCTCTGGCTCTGGACTCTCTGTGATCACGCCACAGAATGCTTGCCCTCACCTCGCCTTCATGCCCCCAGTTGGCTTTGCTCTGGGTCTGGACTG
This sequence comes from Ursus arctos, assembly GCF_023065955.2. Taxonomy (NCBI): domain Eukaryota; kingdom Metazoa; phylum Chordata; class Mammalia; order Carnivora; family Ursidae; genus Ursus; species Ursus arctos. The sequence goes on along the minus strand of NW_026622874.1, from coordinate 72,631,228 downwards.
CCTCCTATCCCTCCTCAGAGTCACTGGAGCAGTTCCTGCTTGATCTTGAAGATGGAACTCAGGGACTTAACTTCCACCCCAACTTGGGGCCTGCCCTTTGTGCCTCTACAGCATCTAGGGTCCGCTCTTATTCCAGACCCTATGCTGGCTTGCTGTGACCCCTGCCCCGCCAGAAGACGGGCTGAGTGTAAGGACCATGCCTTGTCCACCCCTGTGGCCCTGTCACATGGTAAGTCCTCGACGAGCCGTGGTGAGGTTAATGGCCTCACAGTGCTTCCTGAGCCCAAGGCGGGCTTGCGTGCAGAGTGATCGCCCAAGACATCCCTAAGCTGTGTAGAAGAGGTGCTTAATACGTACTTGTCAAGCAGTGACTTAACAAAACTGTTTCCAACCCCAAAAAGGCCACGTTCAAGCTCATGTTTCCATTATAAATTTTTTTTAATTAAGAATACTGATTAACACAGGAAACAGATTTAATTCACAGAATTGTGCATATGGTCATCAGTTACATTGTGACATGTTAATTTCTTTTATCATTTACTGGCACTGTCAACAGAATACTGTAAACAAGATCACTTTGAACGCGTAAGTCGGCGGTGCTCCCTAGCTATGGTTCTCTACCACGAGCTGATATATGTATGTGTGTATATATATATATATATATGTATATATATATATGTATAGAGATAGGTATAGATATACAGGTATATTAACGTTGTGCACAATTTTGCATGGTTACTGAGTGTCAGTAAAAATTATAAAAAAACACCATTTATAATAAAAGTGAGGATGTGCTAAGACTTGCTATTACACGACCTTGTTTTCTGTAAAAGTGACAAGACTTGCTAGAGACAGTTACTAAAGTCTATGGCACTGACGGGAGATGGATTCATTCCCAGACTGTTGGCCACAGAAGCACTCCGCGGGCCCCACCCTTGTCAGCCACCTGTTGGCTGGGCTCCCCGTTTTTACCCACCTCTCCCCTACAATCTTGAGCCCTGCCGAGAGTCTTTCCTTGAAATTCTTCCAGCTATACCCCCACCCCCAAAAGAGGATGCCTCAGGAACTCATGTGATGCCCTGAGCCAACAAGAACGTGTTGATAAATGGCTTAAAAAGTTTCACGAGAAGTAACTTTCCTTGGTAAGGAGTGAATAAGTCTGGAAATGACCTTCCAGGTAAAACAATTTCATTTCTCTATGATTGCCCCGTGGGAGAGAACAAAATATTTATAGCCACTCTCTCCACCGAAGAGAGTCGAGTTTCTGGTTGCGCTCTGGCTTGAAAACCTTTTGGACTCTGGGAACCTTACCGAATGTTTGCATCCAATGCTAAACTTCTCCAGAGAAAGCACACTTATGCCAATAAATGAATTATGGTTCGGGTTGCATCTGGCTTGTTTGTTAAATAAGGCCTTGAATCTCGGGATATTGCCTGTGGAATCTGGATCCCCAGTGGAAGGTGTGAAACTGTGAACTGATGTGTCTTTGAACGTGCTGTCCCCATTTCTGTGACACTCCTCGCCTTGTCTGCTTGGAGAACTCTTGCTCATTCTACCAAACCCTGCTCTAGTGTTACTTTCTCCCCAAAATCTCCTGAGCCTGCCTGGCACTCCCTCTGATTTCCTGACGTTCCCATACACCTGTCACAGCACTTGCCACTCGGCTTGCTGGTTGAAGAGTCTGTTGTCCCTGATGCAATGTGAGTCCCTTCGCAGCAGGGACCATGTTGTATTCCTAGTGCTTATTTAGCGCTGGGACTGGGACAGGGGAGGGACTTAGTGAAAGTTCCATGAAGGAATGAGAGAATAAACAGATGAACATACGAATGAGTGGAACCCTGCACAGAGAGGGGGGCAGACATCTCCGTTCAGCTGGCAGAGCAAACAGTGACACTGACACCGACACAAGTCCTTCTGAGAAGCAACGGCGAGCACAGACTGCGAGATGCAGCGTGTGCCAGAATCCATGCATCTGGCTGCGTCTGTTAAACATGAAACATGCTAGTGCCTTTCCTTCTCTACACACAGAGGTTGAGGACCATGTGGAAGCAGAAAAGAAAAAGAAACCACCACCAGTCTGAGGTCTTTGGATGATTAGATATTAGAAGCGCCAAGTGCTGAACTGAAAACCTTGCTGTGTCCGGCTCCCGAGACAGCCGAGCAGCCAGCGGGAGGCCGAGCGCTTCCCTCGGGGCAGGTGTGCAGCCCGGCCTCCCGGGTTTGCCTGCTAAACGCCAGTCCACTGCTGTGGGACAACCAGAGGCTCTTTGTAGGAGCATCAAAAGTCAGATCGGTTCCAAGAATGTCTCGCCTCCAGAAGAGGCCCCTTAGCCTCCACCACCATCCAGCTAAGCATTTAACTCTCATCGGCCTGGTAACTACCTCCTCCGTGTCGGGAAAATCTCTAATCTGGAGTGGCAAGTACAAGGAAACCACCTTGAACTATCAGGCCGTCTTGCCGCTCTGGCGCCTTGAGTTCGTGGTGCTTCCCTCAAGAAGGAATCTAGTTCAGCAACTCATTCCCTGTGCTGGAGCAGAGGCGGATGGGAAGTTAGAGAAAGAGCCCCTGGGGCGAGGGGTCATGGGTCAGACCCCAGATGCCCAGGGAAACAGGAGGAGGTGGCTCTGCTGTCCCAGGCCCTGGGCTTCCGCTCCTGGGCGACTGGCTTGTGCTTCTGACCTTTTGGCTCCTGTGTGTCCCCGTGAATGCTCAGGCTGCCGCTTCCCCCCCACAGAGGACTGGGATGACATTTAACAGAGGGGACAGAGTTGGAGGAATGGAGGGTGGCAAGTAAGAAGTGCCGGTGATGCCACCCAGAGAGTCTCCAAGGCCCAGCCCTGTCAAGGACAGAATTCACAGTTTAGAGGATCCCCAGATGCACTGAGTGGAGCAGCCCTAGTCGCCAGGAGGCCACAGGACCCCTTCCCACACTGCAAGCTCCAGCCTAATATTCCTACTATCCTCCCTTTGAGTGACCTGTCCTTTGCTGAACTGTGCACGGGACCTGCTCAGAGCTCCAGGGCCAGGTGGGAGGGGGAGAGCGAGTCTGTCTTCATTGGGCAAGGTGGCCCGCATCCTCCATCACAGAATATGGCACTTGAGAGGGACCGGAACCCGGGAGTCCCAGCCACCAATCCCAAGAGCAGCTGTCATTTCCTTGCCTGGCTTCCAAAGAAACTGTTGGGGTCAAGGTGGGCACATATATGGCCAGAACCCTCATGGCCCTGCCGAAGACAATGTCCAGGGCTTACGCAGATTTTCTGGGCTTAGACCCATGTGCGTCATTGGCTCTGCAGGGAGGAAAATCAAAACCAGCCCCTCCCGCCCGTCCCCTCCCCCCAAGCCACCACAAACATCCCTCCCCACAAAGAACCCTTCAGTTTACGCATTCGCCTCTGATACTTTAAGTGAAAACATGAATTAGGCAAACTAATCAATTTGACAACAGTTGAGATCGGGGCTTTCTCAGAGCGTAGTGGAAATGGCTTCTTTACTTGAAGTCAGCTAAGATGTCGCTGAAAATATTGAGGAACAGGTGTGCGTGGTGATCTCTGAAGACCAGAGTGGGGCGGAACCGAATGGATTTGTCCCCGCAGCCTCCCAACACCACGCCTGAAAGCAGAGGCAGGAGGGGGGTCAGCGGCCTGGACACAGAGCCACGCCGTGGGAGGGGGGGCTGCACGCGGCGCATCTTCCTTCTGTCCAGCTTCCGTCTGTCCTTCCACCCACCTTGCCGGCCGTTCTCTCTCTCTCTCTCTCCCTCCCACCTCGAATACCTGTTCTGCTGCCCCTGAACCAGGCCCGCTGAGACCTGCCTTCCAGAAACTCGTGGTGGGGTCAGGAAGGAAAGAAGCAAACACAGAAATGATGGAGTGCGGGCAGGCCGGCAGCAGGTGCGAGGGGCAGAGCTGTCACCAGGGTGGGTCAGGCCTGCTGATTTTAAAGGGTATCTTCACCACTAACTCGCCAGGTGTCCTGCTCAAGGTCTTGTCACACCCCCAAAACTCAGCTTTCTCATGTTAAAGAGGATTCTGAGATGGAGGAGGGAAGGGGCCGAGTCTATGCTTGACCCATCTCAGGCCCTCTGATCACACACTTTGACCCCCCTGAGCCTCTCCCGTGGCATCCCATAGCTCTGGAAGAAGCCCGGACTCGTGAACAGGCTCCACAGGCCAACATAATGTGCACCTCACACTCTGTTCTAGAGGCTTCCCCACTCTGTAGGCTCCATCCAGCCTCAGGTAATTGCACACATCCCTCCCTCTGCCCGAATGCCCTTCCCCAACTTCAGACATGATCAACCCCAGCTCACCTGGTTGGACTTAAGGTAAAATGCCTCTTCCTCAAGGAAGCCTTCCCTGATTTCCTGGTCTTGACACACACACCCCACTCCCGGCTATTCCATCCTTAGCCCCTTTTCTTCCTTTCTAGGATGCAGACTGCAACCCATGGTTTATGAAACGCTATCTCACACGTCGCCTTCCTGCTAGACCGTGAGCTCCTTGAAGGAAGGGCCCTGATGGTCTAGTTCCTTTACCATCTCAATTCTCTCCTCCGTTGATGCAACTCACCTTCTCAGTGAATATCGAGTGAATGAATAAGGAAATCCCACTGGCCACTTCCCCTTCTTTTGAGAAAGAGCACTCAGACTGTTTTCAGCCCCTCGAGCCCCCTACTGCCTCACGCCCTGCAGTGCACCCTCCCCAGGTGACCTGGGTCCCTGATGCAGCTTGGCTTCCGGTCCTGTTCACATACCTTTGTTTCTGGCCATTAAAATGAGTTTATTCCGTATGGTTTCATCGGGAGTGTCGAAGGAGCAAAAGGTGCCTCGTCCTCTCACTCTGCTGATGAACTGGGGGTACCGGGCCTGCAATGGGGGGAAAAGGCTGCGTCAAAGCCCGTCACCTGGGCAGCAGCCAGGCTGTGGCTGAAGCGCCTCACGTGCCCTCCAGGGTCTGGCTTTCAGGCCTCTGCAGGTCTGGCAGGACGGCTGTGGGGCTACAGGCTCTGGCTCTGTACACATCCAGTCCTGAGTCCAAAACCCACTCTGCCTCTCTCTCCTGATGCAACCTGGGGTCAGTCACGTAAGTGGCCCATGCCTCAGTTTCCTCTTCTGTAAACCGAAGGATGTAAATGCTCTTGCCCACCATGGGCCGTGGTTGGAATTTAGCGGCACAAGATTTCTATGTCAGGCTTAGAGCCTGGCACTCGGCAGGTGCTCAGAAGACGTTAGCCATCTTTATCAGCGCTTCCTCTAGAAAAGCTGAGATTCTGGTAGGAGAGGACACTCATACTCACTCCGGGCTCCGAGACTGGGTACTGGGTTGAACAGTGCTCCCCTCCCCAAATTCATGTCCACCTGGAACCTGTGAATGTGACCTTACTTTGAAGTAGAGTCTTTGCCAATGCAAATAGGTTAAAAGGAGGTCACACTGGATCAGGGTGGCTCTAACTCCAAGGACTGGCGTCCTTACAGGAGGGAGACCTGGACAGAGATGCAGGCATATGGGAACAATGGGGGCAGAGGCTGGAATGAGCACCCACAAGCCAGAGGACACCCAGGATTGCTGGCAGCCACCAGAAGCCGGGAGAGGTGTGGGGTGGGTTCTCCCTCTGCGCCTCTGGAGAGAATCACTATGTATCCCGCTATCTGGATTTCGGACTTCTGGTCTCCAGAATGGTAAGAGAACCATTTCTTGTTTTAAACCACCCAGCTTGTGGCCATTTGTTCCAGCAGCCTGAGGAAGCTACTGCAGTCATTCGGTGTGGAAGATCTTGGTTCTTCTCCACTCCATCATTCATGCGAAGGAAAGGACAATCAGCAGGGCTTGCATAGCCCCAAATAATCTCAGGGCAGTTAAGCATCCCAGTCTTGATCTGAGCTCAGGTCATGATGTCAGGGTCATGGGATCGATTCTCCTTCTCCCTCTGCCCCTCCCCCTGCCCATACACTCTCTCACTCTCTCTCAAATAAATAAATAAGTCTTAAAAATCATAATCTCAGGGCAGTTGGGGCAGAGCCGAGGGGCAAGTGTCATCTCATTGGTGGAAAGTGGAGATAAAGCCACATTCTGGTGGTAATAAGGGCCCCTATGTGTGCCAGGCACTTACATGCACGGTCTTGAATCCTAACTCCACCAGCAGAGGAGGGCCCATTTGGTTTCCACAGGTGGGGAAACTGAGGCTTGCAAGTCAGTGCAGCACTTCCTCTGCTTGTTCGGGCACCTGCTGACTGGCTGGAGGGTCTCAGCTGTTCTAATAGCCACATTTTACCCCTTCAGTGTCTGGGCCACCTGGGTGCCCCCAGAACATGGACTTTGCAGTCCACTAGAATCAGGTTCCAACCCCAGGGGTGCCATATGGAAACTGTGTCACTTTGGACAAGCTAATGATCCCTCCATGCCTCAGTTCCCTCATCTGTAAAATTGGGATAGTAACAGTGGCTACACTCACAGTATCCCTGCTGGACTTCACCCCATGGGCGTCTGAGAGCCCACTCCTGGCCGGGCGTGCAGCAGGCTCTCAATAATGGAAGCTGTTACCACTACTGCGTGACCGCCCCTTCCCCACCACCCCTGCCATCAGCCCTTGGTGTTCTGCTCAGGTCATGGGCGACTGGACCCTCCAGATCCTGGCAGAAGGGCTCTTTGTGACCGTCAGCTGGAGAGGGTCAGCTGACCTCCAGCTCAGGCACTGAAGGCGCTCCCGGTGGCCCCGCCCCGTCTGGCACAGTCCCTGTGCACATGTGTGTTGGGCAGGGGAAGGTGTCGGGCAGGGAGCACAATATAACAAAGACAAGCCACGATAACCGAGAGCTGTGCTGTCCCACGAGCACCCACGCGTGGCCTGAGATGTGGCAAGTGCAAGTGGAGCCATGCTGTCGTGTAAGGTCCAGGGTGGGTTTCCAAGTCTTAGTGAGAGAAAACGAAATCGTGACTATTTTCTGTGTTGACGGTAGGCTGAAATCATGGATGCAATGGGTTAACGTAAAATACATTATTACTAACTTCACCTCCTTCCTTTTTACTGTTGGTCTGCTTTAAAATTGCTTCTGTGGCTTGGCCCGCTGGAGCGTGATGCTGTGGAGTGGTACATGTGAGAGGATAGGAGGGACGAGGTGACAGGTCGGGGGTAATGAGAGTGGGGCGTGTTGGTGAGGCTTCCCAGACGACGGATGCCTGAACTTAAGAGAGCCAGGGACTGGGAGTGGGGGAGGGACAGACCCTCCAGAAACGGAGAGCTCGGATGTTGCCCTGGGGGTGGTGGGGGGCCACGGCTGGGGGTCCGGGAGGGGTACCTGGAGGTCCAGCAGCCCCGTCAGCAGGGCCTTCCCGGCGTGCGCTGCGTTGCTCAGCAGGTCCTCCCGCTTGATGATGTTGATGACCTCGGCCAGCAGCAGGTTCTTGGACGGGTCCCCCAGCCAGGTGTTAAAGATCCGGTACGGCTGGAACGAGGCACTGGGTGTCGGAAGGCTTCACATACAGGCACACCCTGGAGGGTCCTGCTTCCCTCAGACACACTTGTGCCTCCTTAAGAGGAGAGAACTAGCCCAGCAAGCATCTACCAAGGCCAGGGAAGGTAACGCACGGCATCTCACTGAATTCTTTCTGAAACAACCACCCTCTAGCTAGGTGCTACTGTTAGGGAGACCCAGTTGGCCCATGCCCTGGACAATCCCTCAGTTCTGGGGCAACCACGACAGTTGGCCCTTAACTACTATAATCCTCATTTTATAGAAGAAAAGCCAAGGTTCTGAGAGGTTAAGTGATTTGTCCTGGAAAATAGAGGTGGTGGGGTCAGGAGTGGATTGATGGCAGTCTACCTCACAATGACCACTGATTTATTTCTCCATGAATTATTCAGGTGTCAGTGTGGCCAACTAAAACACACCTCCCAGCCTCCCTCACAGACAGGAGTGGCCGTGTGACCAGACCCGAGTCAAAGTATTAGAAATAGAAATGTGGGATTTCTCGGAAGGCTGCTTTATAAAGACAAGAAGGGGGCCACTTTGTCCTTTCTTCCTTTTTCCTTCCTACTGCTTAGAATTGATATGTGATGGCTGGAGCTCCAGCAGTGATTTTGGATCATGAGGCAATCTTGAGGGTGGAAAGCACATACAGGAATAGCGGAAGAAAAGATCCCCTGATAACTGTGTGTGTGTATGAGAATCCCTATGTATATCTGGCAGTACAGTGTCATGGTTTAGAGCATGAGCGCCTCGTTTGAAACCTGGCTTTGTCACTTAACAGGCTGTGTGACCTTGGGCAACTTACTTAACCTCTCTGTGCCTCATTCTTCATTGGTAAAATAGGAGAGAAAAATAACACCTACTTGGTTAGATTGTTGTAAGGATGAAAAGGACATGAGAACTGCTTAGAACTGGGCCAGGCAGAGTAAATGCTCAGTTCACAGCAGTGGCTATTAAGATTATCATATGGACCCACAGAAATCAGGAGACTGACAGCAGGCTTCAAGGAAGTTGCCCTGCACAGAGCTGGAGAGTTGGGTGATCATAACCACTGGCTAATTACATTGGTAAGAAGTGGGTGTCAGGGGCCCTCTGTGATCTGGTGGGTGTCCGCTCAGCTCCAGGTTTGGAGAAAGGAGTGATGGTGAGCCCGGGGAGGGCGGGTGGCTACTCACAGCATTAGGCCTGAACTCTTCCTTGTGGAAGAAGCCCCCGGTCATCATCTTCTTGCTGAAGGTCATCACGTCCACAGGGTCGGCCAAACCCCAGTGCTCATGGGCCCAGAACTTGCCAGTGCAGCCCCCTCCCGTCTGGACCTCATCCACCAAGAAAGCACAGCCGTGCTGGCCGAGATGGGAGAGAAGGAGCAGATCAACACCCACTACCGTCAGCCAGCATCCAGCCAGAGACACACTGCCTTCTGGTCTGTGAACCAAACCCCTGTTCCTGGGCCTTGGAAAGCAGCTCCGTCGGAGCTGGAACAGGACTGTAATATCGAGTATGCCCTCTGCCTACACACAGCGATGCTGCATTCAGCTTCAGGCCCCGAGCGAGTAAGCGGACTCTGAGGGCCAGCGGTCCCAGCAGAGAGGCCCAGAGCTGCCTCCCAGGCTCCAGCTGTCCTGCCTGCCAGTTCCGCTCACCACCCCGACTGCTAGTTACTGAGCATTGGTGTTGAGAGCAGCTCCTGTCTTACTGGTTGCATGTGCCAATTGCACGTGCATGCGGTATTAAACACATGATACTCGTCTGGAGTCTGCTCATTCTGCATCTGTTGAGTGTGGACCACACTGGGCTGAAATATGAGGTGGGGTCTGGAGAGAGAAAAGGAGGCAGCTGAGGCCTTCCCAGGCATCCCTGGATTGGGAAAGTCCCTGACTAACATGGCACGGTGGAGGCTGATTCTGCAGTGACATTTTAGGGAGAAACTCCTGGCCTTGCCCCTGCCTCCAGCACCTCTACCCATGAGGCCACCAGGCAGCCTCTGACCCTCTGGACACACGCGAGGACCCCAGAGCTAACGGTTTGCTCTGGAGAACCAGCTGGAGAGGCTCATGGCCCTGACCAGCCCTGGCCCCATGCACTGACCTTCCTGGAGATGTCTCTCAGCTTCCGGAAGAAGTCGTCGGATGCGTGGTTGTCTCCACCCTCAGACTGGATGGGCTCCACGATGATCCCGGCCACCGTCTTTTTCTTTTTTCGATATTTCACAATCAGATCCTCCACCTGCAATCCCAGGGGGCAAGTAACAGTGGTTGGCGGAAGCCCTAGTAGGGCAGCATCCGCGGATGGGCAGGTGGTCCCCCCCGCACCACCGCCCTGCCCCAAGTGATGCCAAACGTGTTCGTGTGCACTGCCGGTGAAGACTGTGGCATCCATTCAGACCCGCTTGTGTGGGTGGGAACGTGCCCTACTTGGGCCTGGTGTTAGCACCTGTGGGGGTGAAACTAAGGACTCAGGCCACAGAGGGACTGAATGAGACCGCCCGGCCCAGGTCCGGCATATGGGAAGGGGTTGCAGCCGCTGCTGCTAGTATGTACTATGGCTCCTGTATCGTTAGTGTGATGTTACTGGTGGGACAGTCCTTTCTGTGCAGAATCTCAGATACGCATTTGTTTAAAAAATGGTGATTTCTAAAAAAACTGCAATTACATATTTAACTAACTATTTCTATTGGACAGGGCTGTACTGGACTCCATTCTCATCTTTTCTCTTTGCCACTAAGTACCCAGCACCTAGCACCTTGCTTCTCACGCAGTCTGAGTTAATTATTAACTGATCAAAAAGGATGACGTGTCTAAGAGGCAAACCAGCCTCATCTGAGCTCAGATTCCAGCCTGAAGAGTTTCCAGTGTCTTTTCCCCAGCGAAGACTCCTTCCAGAGTCTAACGTGGAACGCCGGTATGTGGAACAGATCGAAGGAGGGCTGCTGGTTGCAGCGGAGGCGTGGCAATAGGGGACTGCCCGTCCTCAGTCCCTCCCCTGCCCTCGCTGCAACCCCAGAGCCGCCCTAGGACTTGGGAGAAGGCTGAAAAGCAGTGGACAGGGTCCTAGGCATCCACTTTTTCTCTGGGCTGCCCCATATTCTCATAAAGCCTCTCTTGTTCTGGAGTCAGCAAAGCTTGCCCCCAAAGAAACTTAAACGATTCAGAAATCAGTACGAGGAACAGGGTGATGGATGCCAGGAGGCAAAATCAAGGTGTCCCCTTACTTTTCCTGGTGTGGAACATGTGGGACATGAGGCCCTTCTGTCCTGAAGTCCGTCCCAAGGACCACCACGCAGGTCCCAGACGAACTCTGCGCTCCTCTCTCCCAGGGGGGAAGGAGACGGGGCAGTGTTACCTCTTCCAGACAGCGGGCTTCTTCCTGCTGGTTCTCTTTCACAAACTCTTCCAGAGGGTATTTCAGTCGTGGGAACGGTGCAATGGGCCAGTCGAAAGAAGGGATGTCGATCTTGTGAATAGCTTTGGAGTGCGTGGTGGCTAAGCATCCTAGGCCAGCAAAACAGAAGGCGGTTGGGCTTGGGAAAGCAGGAGGGACAGTCTTTGAAAAGGAGACCACGGGCAATTCAGGCCACGTCTTCCAACACCCAGGGAGGCCTGCTGCCTGGAGTTCGTCTGACACCCTGATGCTGAAGCAGAACCCGTGTGCGTGCATGCACGTGTGAGTGCGTGTGTACATGTGCGTGTGTGCGCGTGTGCGTGTGCACTTTGCTTTCTATTCGTCACAGGCTCAGCACAGGCTTTGAAGCCACGGAGCCAGGGTTTGAATGCTGGCTGTGGCACTGGCCGGCCTTGGCATGCTCCTTCCGTGCCGAGCCTTGATCTCCACGTCTGCAAAGGGGGAATGACAATTCCCCCTCTGCAGAGAACGGTGTGGAGTCAGTGAGACACTACGTGAAAACGGCCAAGGCAGGATCTAAGGCGACCGTCACTGCGGTTGCTGCTGTTACTCGAAGTTTAACTGCCGCTGGGGGATCACACTGGTCCCTCCTTACCCATGGTCCTCCCGTGGAACGCGCCCATGAAGGAGAGGATGCTGTACTCGGGGCAGCCAGGGGCCTAGGACCAAGAAACAGTGGTGGTCAGTCACAGTTGTAGGGCTGGGGGACCGTACTGTTGCCCCCGCACACCTAGAGGAACACACACGTCTGTAAAAAGAACCTCAGTCCCTTCTCAGGACCAAGTGACAGACTGAGTTAAGGCCTGCATCCAGCCCACAGACGTTCTGTTCAGCCCTTAAAGTAAAAATGTTTCCAATCAAGAGATTTCATATAAGTATCTAAACTTCTGGCTTCTTACAAGTTCTGCATTACCTGGGCCCATTTTCTTCTCGTGGCCACAGCATGTGGCCAAGCCTAAAGGCTGGGCCAGCACGCCGCCTCGGGCCCAACACCTGCCTTAGGCCTTGTCACCTGCTGGGCTGCTGCAGCTTTTGAGTTTCGAATCCTGGGCTTCCACTGCTCCCGTGGAACAGGTGTCTCCTGGGACACGAGGCTGGATTAGGCATCTCACCGGAAGTGCTCCAGGCCTTTGGAAGGGGTCTGTGGGGCTGGGGCCGAAGTGGCAGGCTCTTCCAATGGAGGCTGCCCCTGGGCTCAGGAGGGGTGCAGGAACTCCCACCTGGACAGCACAGCGGCCTTGTTTCCTGACCCCCCCCCACCCCTGGGCCAGACGCGTTTCCAGCTCCAGGCAGACTACTGGGGACCCAAAGTTGCTGGGAGGCTCACATCAACGTTTTCTTGGGCTGGCTGATCTCCTCCAGGTCCCTGAGAGCCCTGGGGAAAAGCATCCTCCCACCCCATCCCCCAAGCAAACTCTGGAATACCCTCCTGTCACTTTCTTTCCTTGTTTGTCCCAATGCAGCCACTAAACCGGAGCAACGGGATCTACAAATGTCGACGGAACAAGACGTCCGTGGGGGTCAGGTGAGGAGGGAGGGCATGGTCCACTGTTTTTAAAGACCAGAAGGAAAAAGAAAATGCTTAAGTTTATGTAGGTTTGTATGAATAGAGAGAAAGGGGTGGATTGGGGGAAAAAAATTTAAGGAAGCATGAAAAGAAACTGAAAACAATCTTACCACCCAGAGGCAACCCACTGGAAACATATTAGCAGGGTTTCTTCCAGTCATGTCCCGTGTATTTATTTACATGGTTGACAGCACAGTGTCCATACCATTTACATTCCACTGTTTTCACTCAATCACAGCACGCGTGTCTCCAGGCCAAGAGAAACCCTTTGTGACTGTTTTTGTAGAATCTTGTGGATGTATGCAGGGGGTCATTGAGTTCAGTGGCTCTTGATTTTTTTTTTTTTTTTTTTTTTTTAATAGCGGTAGACACCTCTGTCTAAATCACGGAATGCAGGAAGACGGGCCTGCTCTGGTTGAAGCTGGCTGGGGAACTTGGGACCTACCCAACTGGTTCTCCTTGTGCCCCCATCCGCACACCTTACCTCCAACACTGGCCTCCTTGGCACCTCTGTGGACCACTGGGGTTCCATTTGGAACCCCTACACGTCATTCCCCTTTCCCTGTTACTGGATACATAGCTGGTTCCCAATCTTTCCTGGTTATCAAGACTGTAAGTGCCAATGGGTTAAACGCCCTTGTACGTGCATTTATGCTGACATTTTGGATGATTCTGGAGAGTATATTAAAGGCTCCTCAGACAAATTCGGGCAGCTGTCCTGGGAAACTGATGAATGCCAGTCAGGAAGGGCTCCACTCAGCCTTGACGCCAGGGGAATGGACCAGGGAGTGGGAACGCTTGGAAACCCCTGTGTAGGGATGCAATGTCTGTGTCCCTCCCAAATATCCATGTGGAAGCCCTCACCCCCAATGTGATGGTGTTTGGAGGAAGGGCCTTTGGGAGGTGATCAGGGTTGGATAAGATCATAGGGTGGGGGCCTGGTGAGCGGGTTGGTGCCCTTAAGGAAGAGACCCCAGAGTGCCTGCTCTCTCCTGGACATGTGAGGACATGGTGAGAAGGCATTGTCCAGAGGCCATGCAGAGAGCCTGGCCCAGGGAATGGAACTGACCTTGACCTTGGACTCCAGCCTCCCAACTGTGAGAAAATACATCTGTTGTGTAAGCCGTCCAGCCTATGTGTGGAATTTCGTTATGGGTGCAGAGCTGCGTGAGACACCTCCTCCCTGAGAGGGCCAGGGTCCGTGAGCCAGCAGCAGCTGGAGGGGCCGGGGCAGAAGGGCCCACTGCGCTTACCTGGTTGATCATGCACGTCTCCAGCTCCTCTTTGGAGAAACCCGTTTGACCCCTCTCCTTGCTCTGACAAAACAGAACAGGCAAAATCTCAGAGATTCCCCGGGGCGGAGGGGCTTCCACACCGCACTCAGACCCATGTTCAGTTCGGGTCCCTAGCGAGTGCTTTCTCCCGGCTGATCTATACCCCGACCGGCCCCCCGGGATGTACTAAGGCATGAGGCTGTTCGGTGTGCTCGCAACAGCATAAGGAGAGGAACACGCAGGTGCATTGTTGTTCTGACAGCAACACCTGAGAGCTGCTGAGATGGCGAACGTGATGCCAATGAAAACCAGTGTAATGACATCAGGTGACCGGGCTCTTGGCACCACCCCCCGTGGGATGCTTGGGAAGCCCCGTCCAGGCAGTGGCCCTCTCTGGATTTTAACCGTGGTCACTGATGTTCAGTACTCCGGCCAGGTGGGATGCACAGCTGGACAAGGGGCGAGTGTGTGGCTGGGGGCTGGTGAGCCTGTGCGTGCGTGCGTGTGTGTGTGCGCGCGCGTGCTCATGCCCCAAACCTCACCCGGTACCACATGAAGATTGTCTTAAAGGCATTTTCGTTGGAGCACGAGCCGCAGGACATGGTGATGAGCTGGGACATCCCTTTGGGAGCCACCTGCAGGGGGAGAAACAGCTGTGGCCTCAGCTCCATCTTGACTCCCATGTGGCCCTAAGCTGGCGCGGAGCCTCCACAGGGGCCCATGCTGGGCACTGGGGGCTGTGGGGCACTGGGAGGGATCCAGGAAGGTCCTGAGAGCAGCAGGACTGGGGGAGAGTGGAATTGGGTTCTTTCAGGGGGTGGTGGAGAAGCCCAGGAAAGCCCCAAGGCTGGAGGGCAGGGAGGAAAAAGCCACAAAGAAAAGCTCAGATTGTCCTGCCCAGCATACCCACCATCCCTGAGATGCCCACATTTTATGGGTGGGAAGCTGAGGTTCAGAATGACTAACACCGAAATATTGGGGGGGGGGGTGTGAATAATATGCAAAGCTCTGACTGTGGAACAAATATTAATTTCCCCTGGTTCCTTTTTCCTGCACACAAGGAATCCTGTTTGTTTTCTTCAAAAGGAAAATTAAAAATGCTCTTTGTGAAAGAAACCGCACAAGAGCAAGACTGAAGTAAAGTAGACACACCCCATCCTCAAATGTGTGGCTCTAGATCCTTTCCTCCCCCTGCTGGCACCCCTCCAAGAGATGGAACCGCCTCCCAGCAGGGCTGGAGGGTGGAGGCCCGTCCCAGCAGCGGTGGGCTGTTGCCGAGGACTCACCGAGAGCAAGGACTCCCGGAGCTTCTCCACGAAGTTCTCCGGAGGAAGGATTCCAAGGGCAGGTCTGTTGATGAATGTACTCTGCAGAAAGGCAGGAGACCGACAGTGACTTCTCAGCCCTGACTCCGCTCCCTGCAGACCAAGGACCACCCGAGAGCTTTTCACAGTGGGTGTGTTCAGAGAGGTGTTCCCTAGGTGCTGGGAACAGCCGACTTCCCTGCACTTTCAGAGAAATCCACTAGGGTTGCTCTATGTGTAAAAAAGTACCATGACGCTTCCTAGTTGTGATGTATTGCCCTGTAGTTCTAGAAGACGCTACCATTGAGGGAAGCTGGGAGAGGGTACACTGTGTACTTTTTTTTTTTTTTGCAACTTCCTGTCAATTAGAATTAAATTACAATTTTATAATTATAATTTTATAATTAAACTCTAATTATGATTTTTAAAACCCACCCATCATAATGGCTAAAAAACGGAGTGGACACTAGCAAGTACTAGGCGAGGGTGTGGAGCCACCAGGACCCTCGTTCACAGCTGGTGGGAACCTCCACTGGGACAGCCACTTTGGGAAGTGGTGTGGCCGTTTCTTACAATGTTGAACACACACACGCCCCGCCAATCAGCAATTCCTCTCCTAGGTATTTACCTCAGGGAAATGAAAGCACATGTCCACACGAGGACGTGAGTGTAAGTGAACATGTTCGGTGGCTTTTATTTTGATTTGCCAAAACCTGGAAGAAACGACCCGCATGTCCTTCTGCGGGGGAAGGATAAGTGAAGTGATCCCTGCACGCCAAGGAAAACCACTCAGTAACAGAACCAACCATCTACCGACACACACAGTAACGTGGAGGGACACGGAAGAATCTCAAAGTCACGATGCTGAGGGAAAGAACCCAGAATCAGAGAGGTACGCACCGCATGGTCCCCTTCACAGGACGTTCTGGAAAAGGCAAAACTAGAGGGACACACAGCAGCGCACGGTTGCCAGGGGCTGGGGTGGGATGGACTACACATGGGCTGGGGGAATGTCTGGGTGCTGAATTGTTCTGTGTCTGGGTTTTTAAATTCTCTGGTAACAGAGAATTGTCATCTGGCCTAAGGGACAGTCCCACACTCAGGGGGCCGCCTTCTTGAAGAAAACCAGCCCCTCCCTGCCTGATGGCTTCAAAACACAGGCATGCCCGCTAGCTGCCAACACAACAGGGCTGGAGGCACACACCGGGCCAGGGGTCCCAAATCTCCCCGCAGGCTGGTCTGCAGAGACTTGCTTCAGAGTGAGGATAAAGGAGGAAAGACGCCGACCGCAGGAGAAGTTTGGAACATGTGGGGTGAGGCTGTGTGCTCAGATGGAATAAGACTAGAGCCCTCTCCCCCTGGAGGTCCAGAGTGCCCCAGGCAGGGGTCGAGAAGGGTCCAGGGAGGGTCTGCACAATGGGTAAACAACGAGGTTGCCAGGAGGTGGATTTGGGTTTTAAAAAGGAATTGGGCTAAGTGCAACTTGGCATCCTGGACTGGATCCTGGAAGCAAAAAAGACATTATTGGGGAAAGCGGGGGGATCTGAACGAGGTTTGCTCTATATAACGTGCCCTTGTTAATTCCTTAGTTTTGACGTGGTGCTGTGGGGAGGGGGGGTGGCGCTGCATGAACTTGGTGAAAAGCAGTTGGGAACTGTCTCCACCTCGTCTGTACATCTGAAGCTAGTAGGCAGTCGCATCCCCTAGTTAAAAGCGGGGGGGACTGACTGGGCCCGGGGACTGCTCGGGTTCCTCTCTCTCAGACATAATCAGTGCAGTAATCTTGGCGCAAATCCAAATCGTGCCATTGCTGCAGAGGGAGGCCTCCCGGTGGCTTTGCAATTTGGCTTAGACTGTTAGAAATCGGGGAAGAGTCATACTCTGTTGTTTTTTCTGCTTTGTGACCACCCAGGTGAGTGTAGGACAAGTAGCTGGGGACATTAACCTTCCTCCCTGTAGAGTTGGGAAAACTGAGGACCAGAGAGGTCAAGCAACCTGCTGCAAGTCACACAGAGAGGAAAGGGCAGAAGCACGACTCAAATCAGGCTTGCCGACTTCAGATTCCATCCTTTGCCAGACACTGCAGGCAGTTTCCACCCAAAAATGTTAATGCAGGATGTAAGTTTGCTTGGTGCAACCCAGAGATGTTGGCTGGCCTGTAGGGGCCTTTGAGGGGCATTTCCTTTTAGCTCCGAACTGTTCGTGGGGCCCCTGAGAAATCAAGCACATCGTGAGATCAGGGTCGAGGCGAGCTGCCGTTGCTGGTAGTGGGGGGAGCGGCTCACGGAGGGGACAGTCGCTCTGGCTGGCAGTTTGACTGCCTATCTGGGACCAGGGAGGATGTGGGGGTGTGTTCTTGTTCAACAAAGCGTGACATTAAGAACAGAAGATTATCTGGGACATTGGGTAGCAGAATCAAATGAGGACAGGTTTCTAGAACACTTGCTGTCAGCCTCAGCCGTCATAAAGTGTGGTGTGGAGACAATGGGCTTCGGTTTAAGTGGCTGTGCAACCTGGGGCACAGGCTAAACCTCTCTGGTCTTCAGAGTCCTTATCCCCCAAAATGGAGACTCCTCCCTTGGTGCCTGTAAGGGGCCAGTGAGGCGGCCGAGCATGTGATGAGGCAGCCGCTCAGTCAGGCCCGGGGGTCACGGTAGCAGCCTGTGTCTGAGCTGAGGAGCTCAGCACTCCCAGGTATCGTGGAGGCGAGGCTGCTCTCGTCACTCAGTGTGATGACTGTGCACTGACCGTGGCACAAACGGTGGGCGGTGTCATGAGCGGCCCTGGTGACGGAAGACATTGGAACCAGAACTGGAACCCAGAAAGTGGATCCAGGGGCCACGGCTTTGTTTTCTGCAGCCACATGAAGTAATGAAGTTGGAGTTAAAGGGTGATGTGGTTGGGGTACAAAAGGGTTGATTGGTCCGTTTGTAGGACGTCAACGACCTGGCAGGAACCTGCCCTTAACGGGCAAAGGACCCTAATCACCAGCTGAGCACATCTCCAGCCAAGAACTGGGAAGACCCAGGATGTCAGCCAGTGGTCCCCCAGCCTGGTGCCCCAGGTGTTCCCCCTCCCTCTGCCGAGCTGATGGCAGCTGCCAGTTCTCTCAGACTGGGCCAGGTGGCTCCTTTCACTTGGCCGAACCCAGACTTCTGCAGGACAACAACGTCAGCACAGACTGAGGTCCAGACTGATGCAGACCGGGACCTCACCAGCACCCAGAACAGTGCCGAGCACGCAGGAGGGATTCAATCAATAATTGATGATTGAAGAAAAGTCAAAAAATAAGGCTAAAGGAGGAGCCAGACAACCAAGGGCTTTGCATCTGAAGTGGGGGAGTTGGGGTGCAACCCAGAGGCAGTAGGTATGGGAAAGAGTTCCACGCAAAGTGCAGCTCGGAGGAGGTGGGCATGGGCCTGTGGGTGGGGGGCTGCTGGAGAGCGGCTCCTGGGGTTGTGCAAGGCCAGGGCTGGTCCCGGCAGGGTGAGGGGCGAGAGGCAAGAAGTTGAGGGGAGGAAGGAAGGATGAAACCAAGTCTCCAGGGCTCCTGGCAGAGACAGGTGGGGGCAGGGCATCGCCTGAAATCACGTGTTTTCGGGGATGATTCTGCCTCCGGAGGCAGCTGACACCGCAAATGTGTGTGACATGTTTGTTGACACATTTTTTTCAGCACCAACTGCCGAGGCATCTGGGATCTGCACAACGTTTCGAAACAAAGCCAGGCTTTGACTGTAAACATCCCCGTGGAGCCTCCCAAACGGGCTCACCAGGCACCTTCGGGGCGGGGTGGGGGGGCGCCCACTTCCGCTCCAACAGCCCCGAACCCCTGAACTTGGCAATAAGAGGGGCGGATGTGTCCCGAAGCCCCTCCCTGGCTGGGCACAGCCATCTGTAAGGGGGGACATGTGGTTCCTTCCTGTTACCTTGAGCTCTGCCGGTTAACAGGGACAGGACCTTAAGCCTGGGGAGTCAGTTCCCAATGCGCCTGCCACCCACCCCTCCCCTGCCTTAGATCTCTCTTTAGGAGTCACACTCCCTGCGTCCCTGAGTAGAACAAAAGCTCTGCAGCGACACGGGGTGTGGGCGAGGACGTGGAGCAACTGGAACTCACACGCTGCCGTTGGGAGGGATGGGCTGGCAGGAGCCGCGGCAGCCTCCTGTGTGTGCGCACTGCCACACCAGTGGTGGCCAGCGGCAAGGCACTCACGTGGTCCCCAAAGCACACGTGCTCCAGTGTTCCCCAGCGGTCTCTGGGGGAGAACGACCCAACGGCCCAGCGGCAGTAGGACGGCTCCGTTCACTGCAGTGGACGCACACGGGGGAAGGCCATAAAGCCCTGGACACGGATGGTCTGCGGCTACATACAAGGATGAATCCGGCAGGTGGACTCGGAGGGAAACAAGCCAGACATGAGAAAGACATGCACTTGCACGACTCCACGCACGTGGCCGTACGGAATGGAAGAAACTCACCTGTGCCCTTAGATGTAAGGGGAAGGGACCCGGCCGGAGGCATGCTGTGGGGAGCAGGTGGGGTGAGAAACCTCGTCCCCCCGGGATGTGGGAAGCATGGATGTCTACATGGTACACAGAGAGCGTACGGCAGAGGGGTATTGTAGATGCTACCTCGGCCTCCAAGAAGATGCCATACCTTCTTCCCATCCTGCACCGGGAAAGCATGACATGGCCAATGGGGCTTTGCAGACGCGATTAAGGTTCTGATCTGCTCACATAGGGAGATTATTCTGGATTTTCCAGGTGGGCTGAGTGCAACCACGTGAGCCCTTTGTTAAGAGCAGAAACAGAAGGCAGGCAGAGAGGACTGGCCTGGCCACGGCTGGCTTGAGGACAGAGGGGCCACACGGAAACCACAAGAATGAAATACCAACAGCCCAAATGAGCGCAAAAGCAAATTCTGCCCCACAGCCTCCAGCTAAGAGTTGATGTCTGCTTTGTGAGACCCTAAGCAGGGGGCTCAGCTGAGCCCTCCTGACTCCTGCCCATGAAATCTGTGCCACAATACACGGGTGGTGTTATAAGCTTTGAAGCTGGTGGTAATTGGCCACAGCAGCAATAGGAAACATGGTGGCATTAACATTGCACCATGGTGGGAACAATTAGGAAAATAATATCTAAAAAGGCTCCTTAAGGAAGTAATAATGAAAGTAGAGCTGAGAAACACTGGGTTATATGGGACAGTTCACTGAGCAGTGCGCTTGGGGGGGTTGCACGTCTGTGTGTGTGTTACATTCAGTGTGACCGACCAGTGTCTTTCTGCCCCTCTCCTGCTGGGTCCTCATCGGGGGGTCCCTCTACCCATGGGGCCCACACAGCAATGTCTGCAGCTAGGTTTGGTTCTCATGACTGAAGAAGGGATGCTCCTGGCATCGAGTCGGGGAGGCCGGCAGTGCCTCTGAACCTCCTACGGTGCCCAGGACGGCCCCCCGTCAGAGAACCACCTCTCCAACCATCACCAGTGCCGAGACTGACATCCGGCCTGCATGATCCCTAAATCTGCACGTGGTCAGGTCCCTGTGGCGCAGCTCTGGCCTCCTTTCCTCTTGTGCTCCTCATCCTCGCAGCTGTTCTCCCTCCCACTCCCTTCTCCCTGCAGGGGCCCTGGAGACACCTGCTTCTCCCTCAGTCACTTCCCTGGAACCCTTCCCTGATCCTCGGCCCCCGCAATCCCCGACCCTCAGCCCCCGCAATCCCCGACAAGCCCAGGCCCTGTGCGTTTTATTCCCAGCACTTCCTCTGGCTGTGCAACCTTCGACAAATACTCAACCTCTCTGTGTCTCAGTGTCCTCATCTGTAGGATGGGGATAACAATGGGCCCTGCCTCAAAGACTTGTCAACATTGTAGCTGTGAAGTACTGAATGTACCGTTTGGTACACATTTCACTCTGGATAAATATCAACCACTATTGCCACCATCATTGTTTCATGCCAACACAGTACTGTTTGCCTCATTCTGTAGCACTTAATATGGATGCAATCTGATGCTTATATGGGAGTGGAGCTCTGTGGTTTTGCTCCCAAGGCATTCCAAGTGCCTAGTGTATAGTGTGTGCTCCATAAATATTTGTGGAATGAATGAATGAATGAACGAATGAATGGGCTATTTCCAAAGGCTGCCCAATGATCCTCTGGATCGCCACGAACACCGCATGACCAGGGACTCACCGCGTTTTGAGGCTGTTGGATCAGCTTCAGGAGAGCAGGGTGGCTGTAGCCTGGGGAGAGAGGGCAGGGTTAGAGTCCTGGTTAGAGGATGGCACCCAGGGTCCCCTCGCCCCTCACCCACGGCTGCTTTCCCCCTTCCCTTCCAACCCCGCTGCTCCCTTCACAAGGGGCCTCGTTATCCCTTGCAGACAAGACCCATTCCTGGGGCCCACCCAGACCTCTGGACTCAGGATCACTTGGGCTGCTGCCAGAGATTTTCCCAAATTCTCTAGCTGATCCTGAGGCCTGGGTCTGAGCCCTACTGGGCTAGACACACAGACGAGGCAATGAATGCAGGGTTAAGGCCCACTTCAGGACCAGGGCTGGGAGTGGCAGCAAACTGCAGATGTGGCCCTCACCCTCCTCCCCAGGGCCACTGCTGGGGTCAAATCACGATACGCGTTTGCTCAGGAACCAAGCAAGTGAATGGTGCAGCTTGCAACTCGTGACCCGCACCCCCGCCCTCCCCTCATACATTTGCTGCTTCCCAGAGTTCCACTGCATCGACTGTCCAGACTGAGCCTGAGGTTGGACGACAGGGCTTAGGATACCCTTCGACTCAGCAGCTGGTCTTCTATGAATCTGCCCTACACACATGTACAGTGAGCAATGCACGCGCATCTGAACTGTGGCACTCCAGTATCTCCAGGCTTGAAAGCAGGCTGACACCCATCAGGGGCCAGAATGAACAGAAAGCCCGCTGTGCACAGCGGATGCTCAGTCAGGGGAGTCCTTTATCGTAGAGGACGGGGGACGATGCACGGCACCGGAGCCAGAGTGTCCCGGGTTCAAGGCCTGTACAGAAGGTTTCTGTTCATTGTTCCCAGTCCTGGCAATGGCTCCCACGGGAAGGCCAAGTCTGTGGGGGGCACAGAGGTCAGGAGACTGGATTGGAAGGCCCTCCGACGCAGTGGCCAAGTGTTGCACTCAGTAGACAGCAGTTGAACGAATGAATGACAGATCCAGAGACACGGGTGGGAGCCCAGCACTGTCGCACGGGAGAGACCAGCCAGTGGATCTTAGCACAGGAAGTAGACCCTGGAGGGAAACTCTTGGTGTCCAACTATCAGAATTTTTACCATATATACCTTGTACCTATTTTCTTTAAGCCAATTCATTTTTAGACTAAATAAACTTACTTTGTTTTTCTTTCTTTATTTTTTAAGGTTTTATTTTTTTTTTAAGTCATCTCTACAGCCAACGTGGGGCTTGAACCTACAACCCAGAGATCGAGAGTCACATGCTCTACCTGCTGAGCCAGCCAGGCGCCCTTAAATGAACTTACTTGGAAAGGAGACTTGCATCACTGTGGTGAGAGGCCCACCCAAGGCTCTGGGCCTGGGGCCTGCTCTGCTCCGCCAGAGGAGGCTAGCAAGTTCAGAGGGGTGGTGAGGCCCTGGCACCATGCTGGGGAGACATTCTCCCCTGCAGCATCAAAGAGTGAACAGACTTGAAGAGCCTTGTGGTTTCACTGCCTGCTTGGGAGAAGGGTGGATTGGTGTGTGGGTTGGGGGGTGATCTGGGGGTCCAAGGGGACAGAGCTGTGAGCAGCCTCCCTGCCCTCCTGCCCTTCTCGCAGGTGTGCTGGACCCAAGGCTGCAGGGTGCTCATTACTCAAGGAAGGAGCACTCTGTGGGTTTTTTCCAACTGTATTTTAACCAGAGGTCTTTCAGCTCTGGTTCTTTATCATGCTGTCTGGGTGTTTATGACTTTTCTGCCTCAGTAGATAAGCCAGTTCCAGGAAAATCTTATTAAACCACAGATGCAGCTTGTCTTATTGACTTCCGAGGGAGAGATGAGAGCAAAGCTGGTCCCTCTGATCAGAGAAATCTACGTCTGGGATTTTTACGCCGTGGGACCCTGCCCTGCAGGCCAGGGCAGGGCGGGGTGGCCATCTGTGAGGCTGCTATCAAAGCAGTAAGCTTAGGAGACAGAGGGCCTTCGATTCAAATCCTTGGATTCCCTGGACACGCTGGGAAAACTCTGTGACCTCTTGAAATCTGGCCCCCACGGTAAGCTGGAGATGATGTTAAAAGACCTGCAGTTACAGGACTGTTTTGGGATCTAATGGAATAGTGTGTCAGGTGCTTAGCAATATGCCAGGCCTATGGCAAATTCTCAGCCACTACCAGTTAGAAGAAATCATCTCAAAGTCTACAGATAGGGGAGAAACGGCAGCCAGGGAAGAACTTTCAGAATCCCTGTGGTTTCTCAACTTCTGCTGACCTGACCTCTCACACCCCCCCCCCCCACATTTGTTGGCTGGCTGGGGATGAGAACTGCGGGAGGCATGTGGGGGCTGGGGGGTGGGAGGACGAGGAGTTAGCTGAGAAGAGAAGGGTCTGTGGCCTGTGGCCGTTACACGGTAGAGCTAGAATTTGACCCTGCGAACTCCAGAACCGGCCCTTTCACTCCCACCCAGAATGCGGACGGGGTTGTGTAAATCATAGAACCCGAAATGCCTTCAGAGGCCAAAGTGTGTCTGAATGATGGGCTTCACAAAAGGAACGAGTCACCTTACTGTCTAATCGCATCTTAATAGGAAGTAAATAGGGACTGGCTTCATGCACGAAGGGACAAGCTTCACCAGACGAGACACTCAGCCCACAGACCGTTGAGCACAGCAGCGACCTGCGTGTGAGTCAGCCCTATCCATCCCATTGTCTGCCATGCCCTCCTCCAGCAGCGAGCCACGCTCTGTATGGGCCGGAGGTGAGCCTGTGAGGCAGACGCTGCTGGTGCCCCCGCTGCTCACCTTGACTGGGCAGGCCACCCCTCTCTCAACTGCCTGTGTGAGGGCCGGTGACAGCTCCAGTTACCTCTCTCTCTGGAAAACTGCCCTTGGTGAATGGAAGCCCCTGTGCCCAAGAGATGAGCCATGTCCTTCCTGCTGGCAGCTAACAGGCAATGACTGGCACTGGGGTACAGAAAGGCCAGCCTCTTTGACGCTGTCTGGGACCAACTCTGAGGTGCAAGTCATGCTCCAGAGCCCCCTGTGGGATCAGGTTATGGCGAGTCTCTGGCTGAGATCTCATCCTTCTTAGCCTTTCTCTCTCTCCCCTATCTCCTGAGAGCATGCCCGTAATAAGCAATGTGCATAGAACCCCTGCCTCAGGCTCTTCTATGAGACCTAAGGCAGCTGACATTAAAGGCTGGGGTCCCACAGACCTGGGCTCATGTCCCGGCCATGCTTCCTAGGCAAGCCACATCACCTCTCTGAGCTTTGCTTATCTATCTACAAAATGGGGGTATTAATACATACTCACCCTGTGGGGTTTTGAGGAAGAGTCAATGAGAGAAGAGAAGATACATAAACTTCCTATAACAGAAGTCCTACCAAATACTTGCTCCTTTTCTCTGCCCTTAAGGGAAGTGTCTGGCAGCACACAGGGATGTGTGTCCTGGAAGGAGCATCTGAAGTCTGGACCACCACAACTAACAGAGAGAGGAGGTACATATGAGGGCAGATTTCCCAGCTCTTACCTATGGGGACAGAGGAAATCTGGGAGTAAAGGTCCAACATCCGGTTGCCATCCACATCGACCAGGTAATTGCCTCGGCTCTCTTCATAATTGCAGAAAAAGTGCACCGCCTCTGCATTCTTGGGGAAAGCAGAGACTGATTCAGGGTCACTGCAATTCCCTAGATTCTCTGTCTTTCAGGAGGAAGCTTGAACTGGTGAAGTAAACCATGTCCTGCCCATTCTATGGTCACACAGAGGGTACCTGTGGGTGCTTACATGGATGGTTTGCTTTATAATAGTGTGCTAAGCTGTACATTTGTATTTTACGAATGTTTCTGTATGTATTTTATATATCACAACAACAAAAGTTCAATCTGAAGAAGATTCGGATGTTAAAATGATGGCAAACCTTAGAGCAACCATGAAGAAAACTAAAAAATATATAGTAATTATGAAAGAAATGGAAGTGGTACACTAGAAGATATCCACTTAATGCAAAAAAAAGTAAAAGAGGAACAAAAATGAGACACAGAGAACAAAGAGTAAAATGGAAGATATATCAATAATAACATTTAACTGTGTGTGCATTAAGCAACCCAATAAGAAATCAGAAACTGTCAGACTGAATAAAAAGATGCAACTATATGCTGTCTCCATGAAACATACTTTCAGTTCAAGAATACAAATAGGTTGAAAGTAAAAGGATGGAAAAAGATACATGATTCTTACAGCAATCTTAAGAAACCTGAAATGGTTTATATTAATCGACAAAATCAACTGTAAAACAAACAAAAATGTTTCCAGAGGTGAAGTCTACTAAAAAGATATAATAATTATAAACATGTAAGCACCTGATAACAGAGCCCCAAAATACATGAAACAAAAATGGGCGGAACTGAAGAAAAATACAGTTATAAGAGAACAGCTGGCAGCTTCAATAGCTGGCTTTCAATAGTGGACAGAACAACCAGGCAGAAGATTAACAAGGAAATAAGACTCGAACAACACTCTAAACCAACAGATCCCACAAACACTTATGGAACGCTCCACCCGACAGCGATAGGGCATACATTCGCCTTAAGTGCATGTGGAACATTTTCCAGGATATACCATATAAAAGCCTCAGCAAAATTTAAAAGGATTGAAATCACACAAAATATGTTTCCCAACCACAAAAGAATGAAATTAGAAATCAGTAACAGAAAGAAATTTGGGAAGTTCACCAAAATGTGGAAGCTAAATAACACATAAATAATAAGTCAAAAAAGAAATCATAAGGGAAATTAGAAAAAAAAAAAAAAAGATTTAGAACAAAGTCAGTTGCATTTTTTTTTTTTTAAAGAGCCAGCACAGCCTAAATGTTTATGTCCCTCAGCTATGTTATAACAGAGGAGTGGAGGGAAGGCGAGCTCACCCTCACTTACCTGAATTATATTCAGCTGTTTCATTAACTCCTGCAGGCAAGAAGAGCAAAAGCATTACAGCAAGGACACACTCTTAACAAAGAAGCTTCAAGTCTTTCATATCTTCCCAAGTCTTGGGACTTTCCCCCACCCTTATGCCAATAACTTCATAGTTAATTAGTCAGCAATATTATAATTATTTAAAAATTGCTTAATATAAATAGTTGGCAGGAAACTATTCCTGCCAGTTACATTACAGGTAACATTATATTACATGTAACAGAGATTTAGAAACTTGGAAGGATAACAATAAAATAAAATATTTAACAAAAATATTTAAGCTAAAGGTGTTTATCTAGTGCTCATAAAAGCATAGGCTCCTTTTTTTAAAAGTAGGCTCCACACCCAGTGACCTTGAGATCAAGACCTGAGCTGAGCTCAAGAGTTGAACGCTTAATGGGCTGAGCCACGCAGGCGCCCTAGTTCCCTTTTCATTTGGGAAAAAAAGGCTTTAAAACCCCGTTGTAAAAAAATAAAATCAACCGAAAATACAAACTTGCACATCAAAGAACCATTTGTAATTATAACCTGAACACTCCAAAAACTACACGTCCAAGTGTATATAGAGACTGGGAATTATAAATTGGGAATTGGGAGCTATTTGCTTTACTATTACAAAGATTTAATCTCTAAGAATAATCCAACATAGAATCAACTTTAGCAATTAGTGTTGTGAAATAATATATTTCCACATAAAAATCGAAACTAATATTGACTACAAGAATGTAAAACAATCATCCCAGGTATTTCACCACCATGAAATGGAAATCCAGCCCCACCCCCGAAATGTATAATATGCAGGTTGTGTAGCAACCTTGAGAAGAGCCAACTTCCCTCACGAGACTCATCTTGTACCTCTTCCATCTTATGCAGTAACATCTATTCCAGGGATTCAGAGCAACCCAATGGGTCTCATATGCCATGTCCTGTCACCCTGCACGCCTCTCCTCATTCCATTCCCCTTGTCTACAACAGAATAATGCACTCCTTTGGTGAATTCTTCCTTTTTATCCTTTAAGGTCAAGATCAAGGGCCTTTGCTCTCCCTGCCCTGTGCCGTCTAGCATTGCCATGTTCTTCCACCTTGGTCAGATGTTCTGCCCCAGACCTACACTCTGGACTCAAAGCAAGCCATCGGACTTCCTTTGGCCAACAGAATGAGGTAGGAGTGATGGTAGACCAACGTGGAGCCTAGACCTTAAAAGACCCATTACGTGCTCTCCTCTGCCATCGCCATGGGACGAGCCCAGCCCAGCTTGCTGGAGGATGAGAGACACGTGGAGAAGAGCCAAGTCACTGCAGTGACCAAGACAAGCTCAGCCTAGATCAACTGGTGGCCAGTCATCCCCCAGGCACGTAGATGGGCCCAACAGAGCTGCCTAGCTAACTCCCGGTTAACCCCAGATGCATAAGCCATCTACTGAGGTTCTGTGATTGTTATACAGCATTATTGTGACAACAGACAACTTGCATCTCCTCTGAGAAGGCCTCTTTGACTTCTTATGGCAGAATGGCCTAGTTAATGTCCTGATCTCTAGTGGTAAGCTCTGTGAAAGCAGCTAAGAATGCAGGTCTCTAAGCTTTGCTGTGTCCTTGCCTCATGGACTCCTTTCACTCTGTTCTTAAGAACACCACTCAAGGGTGCTCAGCTCACCCGAGATCTAGGCCCTGGGACTTCAGTCTTCATCAGGGGCCCGTCATAATCAAATTCGACGTCAACTTTGGCTGCGGCCTGACTGATGTGTCTGGAGCCTGTAGTAAACAAAGATGATGAGAATGCCGGTAACAGTAGATAGAATGAGAATTCTGCCCTAATAGGCACCCAATGTCCCCAACAGAGACAGTGTCGGGACCTCAACCCCATCCTAGCCAGACCACCCCTGAACATGGAGTCTGGCCAGACCTGAGCATCACAAAAACACTACAGATTCCAACAAATGGGAAAGCCCGGTGCTAGTGAGGTTGTAGGCAAATAGGCGTGCTCATGTTCTGCTGGTGTGAGTATCAGCTAATGATGCCTTCTGATTCCTTTCTACTGAGCAATCTCATTTCAGGATTCATCCTAAGAAAATAATGGGACCAGTACACAAAAATGTAGGTTACAATATTTATAATAATATTATCTTTCAACAAGAAGACAACCTAAATTTCCAACAATGGAGAGCAGCTAAACACAATATGACATATTCCGTCACTTCATGGACATGGAAATTTTTATTTTATATATTTTTTTGAGAGAGAGAGAGAATGAGTGGGGAGGGGTAGAGAGAGAGGGAAATCTTATGCAGGCTCCATGCCCAGCACAGAGCCTGATATGGGGCTCGATCTCACAACCCTGAGATCATGACCTGAGATGAACTCGAGAGTTGGACACCTAACTGCCTGAGCCACCCAGGCACCCCTGGAAATTTGAATTTTTATGTACATGGAAAGATGGCCATGGTATTACCATGCGGAAAGGTCAGATTATAAAAATTATCCAAATTTTGCCAAAATTTAATTTATACCCAAACTTATATCCAAATGTCTATATAGACTAGAGTTCCTCAGCCCTTAGCACCACTGGCATTTTGGGCCAGACACTCTGTTGTGGGGCCGTCCTGTGCACTGGACAGTGTTTACCTGCATCCCTGGCCTCCACCCACCAGATGCTAGGAGCACTGCCCCTCGAGTTGTGCCACTAGTTGTGACACCCAAAAATCACCTAGGAGCGAACAATCCAATGTCTAAATTCAGGTGGTCCCTGGGGCACCTGGGTGGCTCAGTCGGTTAAGCATCTGCCTTTGGCTTGGGTTGTGATCCCAGGGTCCTGGGATCGAGTCCCATGTCAGGCTCCCTGCTCAGCGGGGAGTCTGCTTCTCCCGCGGCCCCTTCCTCCGTCTCATTCTCTCTCTCTCTCAAATAAATAAATAAAATCTTAAAAAAAAAACAAACCTCTTTTAATTTTCAGGTGGTCCCCACTTACAGATGCTTTTCGTTAAAAAAAAAAAAAGTTTGGGGCACAAGTCATTTGGTTGAGATCCATTTCATATTTTTGCATCGTAATCAATGGATAGAGGGGAGTTCCTAGGCTAGACCCACAAGGCTTTTGAAGCTCAGCATGTGGCTGAGATAAAGGGCAGCCTCAACCCCAAATCTTGATCCCTGACTGAGAGAGAGCTGAGCTGTGGTTAGCTCAAGGTAAGTGTGGGGTGACTGACCATCAATAACCCCAGCAATCCCCTTAATACCCCTGCTCATCCTTGATCTTCCTGGCACATAAGTGGTGTCCGGGAAATGTCAGCTCCTCTTACTTGAGTTGCATCAAACTAGGGAATCACTAGACACTTTGTGTAAACCATATACATGATTTCATTTCTCCTTATGCAGCCCTACAGGATTGTTTCTATCTTATAGGAAAGCAAACCAAAACTCGGCGAAGCAAAGAACGTGCTAGGCTCTGTCTGGCCCTCCTTTCCTCCCTCCCTCCCTCTCACACACACACAGTTTGCCAAACTCTACAAAGCCATATTAGAAAACATATTTAAAATCATTCTTAATTTTCCATAATTGCTCTGGATATCAAAGAGGGTTTTTTAATTATTTATGTAACAAAATGTAGCCCTTTGAAAAGTCCAGTTACTCTTACGTTAAGTCATGCAGCAGCTGGATTTGTCTTCTGTTTGATCTTAAAATGAAAAGGGAATCCCTACAGAGTTTGTTCCATTAGCTTGAGTTAAAGGCTGTGGAACATATCAATGACTTCTTTTTTACATTAAACTGTTTACTTCTTCCTTGGCCAGCACTCAGGGTTACTGGTCCAGACTGATTCCAGCTAGACCTGCACAAAACGAGGACACACTTTTGGACAAAAAACAGTTCTTAACTGGTGCAGATCCTGCTCTGTTTCCAGTAAAGTGGGAAAGTGAAAAATTAAAAATTGCAAGCTGTCCTCCAATGAGGACACACAGGTCTGCTCGTCCTTTCTCCAGAAAGTGTCTGACACGTGCTGCAGCAGCCCTCTTTCCTGGGATCTGGAAAGTGGAAATGCTGGCGCTGGACGCAGCTTCAGTGGGAGCCGCAGCTGAAAGGGTCTCGAGAGGAATGACAGGAGTGAGTGCGGTTGTGTGGAGAGGTGGGTATGAGGACACCAAGGCTGCCAGCAGACGGCAGGAGGGGAGTGGAGAGAGGGCAAGAACTCATCCCTGGGGATCAGGGATGGATGGGGTGCGAGACGGAGAAGCCGAGGGCCAGGTGGCAGGCTGACAGGTCTGTATCAAGAGCTGTATCAGTTCCTACCATGTGCCAAGTCTTCGTGGGTGTGGACAGAAGAGGGCCAGGACCCCCTGGGCAGAGATCCTGAAAACCACAGCCTGGTAAGTTTGCTGGCAATGGTGCTATCGAACACGGAAAGATGGGGCAGGTAACACAGACTCAGCCCCCGCTGTGCGCCAGGCAGGCCCTGCCGAGGCGAACTCCCATCTATTGTTTTAATTTATCCACAACCCTCTTGAGAGATTATAGATGAAGAGCAGAGAGGTTAAACAACGTTCCCAAGGCCACACAGCGAGTCACTTGTAGAGCCAGGATTTAAGCCCACGTCCAAAACTTTTGCTTTTCCTACTCTATCTCAATTTTGACTTTTCATAGAGAAAATAACCAAATACCAACACAACAAATATTCTCTTAAGCATTTTTTAAAAAGTAGGCTCCATGCCCAGCAAGGGGCTTAAACTCACGACCCTGAGATCAAGAGTCGCACACTCTACAGACTGAGCCAGCCAGGTGCCCCAGAATATTCTCTTAATGATGATATATAATCATGATATATAAACCACAGGAGAGAACAACCAGATTTCCTTCCCTGGGATCTCTTACAAGTCACACGAGCAGAGAGGTCCATTCATCGGGAATTTATGGTGAGCATACCCAGCAGCAACCAGAGTAGTTTCCACGGATTGTCTCACTTAAGCCTCACAGCCCCCTGGGAGGTAGATGTTATGATCATTCCCATGTTACAGAAAAAGACACTGAAGCTCAGAAAGGTCAACTAGTTTGCCCAAGGTCACACAGCTGGTAAGCGGCTAAGCTGAGAATTTGTCCCTCAGACCTCTCCTTTCCCAGATACTATCTTTCATCTCCTCTAGGGCCTGGCTCTGAAATGAAACATTTTCAGTGAAACAACTCACTTCCTTCAAAGACAAATTCCTAGAGGCACAAAGCAGCAAGGAAAGTTTGAATGAATACTGAACCATTCAGCATTTTCATTCATGAACGAAGCAGCACAGCCAGGAGACAGGCATGTGCCCCAACACCTGAGACCCTGCACGGAGAGGGCGCGGGCAGGAGGTGCGCGGTCGGGGGGAGGGTCTGATGACGATGCCTACCACCCTCCGGGCCTCGCCAATGCAGAGTCAATGTTTAACTCCAAACTATAAAAACAGCCATCAAATGTTTTTACTGTTCTCTTGATCTTTATAGTGAGAGTAATAAACGAAGGCCAGTTTCCCAAACAGCAAGGGCTCTGGACGTGAGCTTGGCCAAGGTCAAGTTCAATTAGAGTAGTTTGCCTTGCTTTTCTTTTAAAAATCTTATCCTCCCTCCTTCCAACTGTCCACACTACTTATCATTTTTAACCATTTAAGATTCTATAATATCTGGAGAATACTAGTAGCACAAATTGCTACATGCAGTCCCAGAGAAGTATTGTTCCTTAAAATCTGTTTAAATCTGACAAACCTCCAGTAAGAACTTCAAGTGTAATCTTTCGTCCCATAGAGGTGCCCAGACTTGTGCTGGGGGTGCACCTGGCTGGACTCCACTTTCTCCCTGCTTCTCTGGGGAAAAGAAGACTGGCTTCTGCATGGGGACGATGTGAAATTAGCTCAACTAATGACCTCCCAAGGTGAGAGGCAAAAAACTTCATGAATCAGTTTTGCTGTTATCCTCAGCACATCGTCCTGTGTGTCCTGTTTGGATCTTTTCCTAGCCGTGAAAAGAGCGTCACACTTCTTCCAGTGACATCTCGTGGTTTGAAAGTCTGGGTCTGTGTGGTCAGTGACAGCTGTTGTCTTGAATGATCTACAAAGGCCAAATATCAGAGAGTAACCGTGCCACCGACACTGGTAATTCTGCGTCTGATTTAGCTTCGCAACCTGAATACTGGCATCATGTTGGCCGGTAAAAATCATACTTTTATGGATGGTCATACCATAATCATATCTTTGTGTCCTCCGTAAACTTGCAGTGGATTGTGCGATTGTGACCCACAGACACAGACAAATTTCTCTAGGCACGTGGCCACCATCACTTTTCTAGGATCTGTGACTTTCACAGATCCACACAAGGTCACTGGTACGAATGCTGTGGGCGTGGGCCGACTGAGCCGGGCTGGAGCCACTGAACACAAGGTCACACATCACCTTCGTGCAAATAACGGTTTGCTGGGGCTCTCCGGAGGACCCCAAAGAGGGGTCCATTCCGTACATTTCATGGTCCAGGCATGAGACCCAACAAGGAGCCGCTTTGGGGGCACCTTCCGCAGCTGTGGCAAGACAGCTGCCAGCCCGAGGGCCATGGCGTTCAAAGATCACGAGTCGTCCGCTGTTCTTGATGTGGAAAGACCACAGTCCGGCAGAGAAGATGCGCCACGGCTCTTCCAGCTGCAGCTGCTCACACGCCCTCGCGTCTTAGCACCGTGGCAGCCACCGCTGGGGCCCCTGGAACCAGTGTAAACGCCGTGTTCTTCCCAGAGGTTTCCGCATCAGGGGGCAGCTCGCTTTGGAGGAATGGCCCTCACAGACACCATGCGCTTCCGCCTCACCAGATGGAAGCCCGGACAGTGTTCTCTGCTGAACAGGTGAGTTCTCAAGTATCTGAATTGCATTCTTTGCTGCGGCTGGGTGCCCCTCAAAGCGCCTTCTGCGGGCTCGTCCTCATCTCTGGGCTCTGAGGATATTTGTAAAGAGTTCTTTGATCCCTTCACGGAAGAGATCACCGTGTGAGTGTGCCACACTCACAGGGATACCTCCTTACAGTGAGCGCCAAGCTCACTCGTAGCGCTAACTTCATCACAGCCAGAACGACGTGTCTCTGTGGAGTCTCAATACCCTTTCCAGAATGACTGACTGGTTTCTGTTGTCCAGAGTCAGAAGAATCGATGGCTGTTGCCTGCATCCGAGGATTAGGAGTTTCTAGGGCTTCTCATCTCTGACACCCCTGTTCTGGGCCAGTTCTGTTGCCTCCCCACTTGGAGGCTGTAACTCTCCCCACGTTGGTTGACTTTCCTGTTTTTACTTCCCTTGCAGGGTGAGCAGTGAACACTTCCTGTCCAATATCACTGTTCTCAGGAACACGGGCAGCCTGCAGAGCTTTCTTCTTCCTGACTTTCTTTTTCCTGCTTTCCCCTCGTTCCAGCTGATGTCGGAGTGGACGCTGCCTGTGTGCTCCTTCTCCAAGGAGGGTTTCTGATGCAAACGACAATCTTTGAAGACCTGCTGTTGCCTCTGGGTGGCTCTTCACCTTTTTAAATCTATGCTTGGGGCAGGAGGCAGGTGATTGTGAAGAGGGGGTGTCTCCTCTGTTCCTGGCATTTCCTTGCTCTGTGGAGCACCTCGGTTCTTGCCCAGGCTCCTGGAAAGCTTCTGTCAGCCCAGAGGAGGACGAGGTTGCGGTGATGGCTGGCTAAGCTGGACCACTGGCCCTGTTCTGTTAGCTCGCAGTCATTCCTCGGACACACTGCAAGCCGCAGCCTCGTGACACAGCATTCACATTCTCGCATTCTCCTCTGTTCTCCTTTAACCTGAACAGAGGCATCTGAAGCAGGAACACAGCCACGGACTCCGAGAGCAGGAGATGTGGCTGCTCAGACTGGGACTCCCGTGGATGATGGGGACCCAGGGACCAATCCATCCCCACTGGCTCTCCGTTTCTAATACCCTGGCCATCATTTTACTCAGCACCAGGGGCACCGCCGCCGTCTGTGTCATCTGCCAAACTGGAGACTGCAGGGGCTGAGGATGAGCTTGATGACAGAGGGTTTCCTTCTCTGTCACTCTCCTGGGCATTCTGGTTCTCTAAGGGGCAGGGTACTCTCCAGGCTGTTCAGGTCTTTTGCCAAACACATCACAGGTATGGTACGGTCAGAGGAGAGCTGTGCACTATGTCGCCTCTGAGTAGCAAAGTTCTCCTGTTCTCTGGAAGGCAGCATGCCACTTATTTTTTTGATAAAACATTCATGGAGAAAAATATCAATAATTTCACCACCCAGGGATAACCACTTTGCTGTCTAGTCTCCCAGTCTCTGCACTCCATTTGCCAGGATAAGATTATCAATGATTTGGGGGAGGGGCACGAAGCAAAGCCATTGGAACTGTCTCAGCCATAAGCCACCGTGTCTTGAAGCGATCCAATGGGTGCAGACATCACATGAACACCTAAGCACAGAGGGTGTGGCAATGGGCTGAAGCACGCTCCTGCTCTCCCTCACTCCGGGGAAGCAGGTACCATGTTGTGAGCTGCTCTGTGGAGATGTCCATGTGGCCCCAAATCCAGCCAGAACCACGGGAGTGAGCTTAGAAGCAGATCTCCCTGCTTCCACGGTGAGCCTTTCAATGAGACCACAGCCCTGGCCAACAGCTCAGCCGTACCCTCGTGAAAAACCTGGAGCCAGACATCCAGCTAAGCTGCCCCCCACAGATTTCTAATCTACACGAACTGTGAGATAATAAGTAAATAACTAATTATATAAAATAATAAATAAAAAACATTATTTTAACCTGCTAAGTTTGGGACTAGTTGTCACAAGACAATAAATAACTAATATAGTGGTTAAGGCTACAAGTTTTGGGCCAGCCTGGCTCTC
The DNA here is from genome assembly GCF_023065955.2 of Ursus arctos. Taxonomy (NCBI): domain Eukaryota; kingdom Metazoa; phylum Chordata; class Mammalia; order Carnivora; family Ursidae; genus Ursus; species Ursus arctos. The sequence goes on along the minus strand of NW_026622874.1, from coordinate 72,596,221 downwards.
AGCTCAAAGCCCGGTTTAGCCACTTGCTAGCACTGAGGCTCTGAGAAAGTGATATAATTTCTCTGAGTCTCCCTTTCCTCTTCCAGGGGACTTAAATGGATTAAAGGTTAGCTAAACTTTTACAACGATTTCCTTATTGCTACTTGCCCCTCTACAGTGCAGGAGTGCACATACTCCTGTAGCTTTGCCAACACTGTGGTTTCGTATTAAAAAACTCATATCTATCTACCCACCTGTCAATCATGGATCCATCATCTCTCTATCGTACTAGTTATGTCAAAGTGATAGGCCAAAAGAAAAGAAAAAAAATCTCACGGTGTGGTTCTCTCCATCTGGCACAAGGGTGCTGAAGAAAGATTCATCTCTGGCCAAGAAAATGCAGAGCGGGTAACTCTGATTTACTTGTATCTGTCTTGGTTTTTCATTGTGCTTCCATGTCCATGCTTGTAAAATGGGAGTCAGGCCACTCCCCACCTAGTGGAAGCTTAAACAAAGAGCTTTCACATGAACTGTTCCTTCTGAGACAAGAAATGTGCAAAGCAGGGAGGACCACCCCCACTTTCCTGACAAGAAATGGAAGCTCGGAGTCCTGCCCACTGGTCAGGCTCACTTGGTGAAATGGGGTCCACTTGTAGGAGTCTTGACCCACCGCTCTTTCCTTGTTGTCTCCTTGGGAAGGCTCCAATGTCCTTGAGAATGACCTGCAAATGCAGAGCCACGCTCTCTTGTCACTCATGTGTCCCCAGCACTGTGGTGTTCCATAGTACTAGCTTGGGATGACTCTCCCTCCTGCTTGGAGCACACCATACCTGCACCATCAATCAGGTTTCTGCTTATTTTTAACATAATAAGGAGTCAGCGTTAGTATGCTTCTCTTATAATTGCCTAAAAAAACCCAAAACCTCAAAACCTAACTCCTCGAGGCTACAGAGTTCAAGAACAAGGGAAGGCAGAAACCGTCACAGACCAGAGGAGACCACGTGACAGCTAAGTGCGCTGGGGGAACTCAGGCTGGATCCTGGGACCCAGAAAGAGATGTCAAGGGAAAACCTGGTAAAATTGAACGAGAAGTCTGGTGTTTGGTTAATAGTAACATACAAGGTCAGCTTCTTAGTTTTCAAAAAGAGCATCCTGGTGATGTAAGATTTTAGCCGTGGGGGACATTGGGGCACAGGGGACCTCTCTGGACTATCTTAGTAATTTCTCTGTACTTGTAAAATCAGCCCAAATTAAAAGTTTTATTTTAAATCAAACCCTGCTAATTCTCCTGTGGGAGAGAGAACACGTCTGCTCTTTACCCCACCCAGGGTATAAACACCAGCATTCGACATCCCAACCAAGGCCACGGCCAGCACTTGTCTTCAGAAGGCAAAGGAGACCAACAAGAAAGGGACACCACGATGACAAGCACAGGCTCTGAGACAACTGGGACAGGCTGGGGGGGTGGTGTAGGGTTCCCCTAAGGGGGTTACCGCTAGCTCCTCTCTCCCCCAGAGCACATGGGGGAGGGATGATAACCCAGTGTTTGCAGCCAGACTGACTTTGCTTCTCTGAGGCTTGGCTTTCTCACTTGTATAATGGGATTCATATGTGCCTTCCTGGTGGGGCAACTGGGAGGGGGGGTCTCACGAGATCCTGCATGTGAATAAGGCTGGCCTGGATAAGCCACCTGCACTCTGCGAGGTGGAGAGAAACAGAAGCCCAGGAGAGATGTGGCCGCAGGGCGGGTGGTGCTGTGGGCCAGCTAGGTGTGGGTGGGTGCAGGTGAGGGAGAGCACGGTGGGGGCGGCCACATCCTGTCCAGTGCCCTTGAAGCCCACTTGGCCTTTAGGTCGATCACAAGGATGCTTATGGCCTTCTTGTTTCTTGGCAGCAAGCTAAGCTGTGTGTTTTCCCCAACAGGCCCTGTGAGGACAGGCTGGACCCTTCCGGCTGCTGGGGCCACCACTCCAGGCAAGCAACATGGCCCCAGGCCGCATCAGACTCCTGCCCACCTCAGAGCTGTTCACGCAGGGACAGGAGCACACGGCAGGGATGGGAGACTGGTGGGGGGCAGTGATGGGGACAGTTCTAGTGTGTGTGAGGGAAAGCCAGCCCCAGAAGTACTGGCTGGCCAGTCCCTTTACCCCCAAGGGCTCTCTCAGCCCAAGAATCCCCAGTCCGGACTGTGTTTTCCATCAGGACCAGTTCTTGCCAAGACCCCCACGGCTTACTGGGCGCGAGCAGGCGGTAGTTGTTCTGAAAGGTGCAGGCCAGCCGCCGGCTGAGCAACATGAAGGCCATGATCCTCTCCTCCAGGAACGGAGGCCCCCTTCACACGCTTCCGCCCTGAAAGAAATCAGAAATGCACAGTCAGGCCAGCCAAGGGCACCTCCCTGCCATTTCCCACATAGTGGAGAAGGTTCCGCTGACATCACATCCTTTGCTTTCATACTGGAGATACACTTTACAAACCAAAGGCTGGGGGCACCTGGCTGGCTCAGTCGGAGGAGCACGTGACTCTTGAGCTCTGGGTCAGGGGTTCGAGATCCACGCTAGTTGTAGAGATTCCCTCAATAAAAGAGTTTTCATTTGACCTTGACCACACCCCAGGCAGGCTCACTGTGCACATTTTCTGGAGGGAAAACCAGAGCAAGGGGACAGAGCTGGCTTCAGATCCCTTTGCAGGTGAGCTGACAAGCTCAGCTGTCATCCACCCGGGACAAGCCAGCCTGACCTGTGAGACGGGGGGGCTCAGACGGAGGAGGATTCAGAGCAGATGCAGTGGCCGCACAATATGGGCAGCTGGGAGCCCCCCATCCTGTCCCCACACAGAACACTTGTCCCCAGGGCTGTCTGGGAATCCCAGGACCCTGTGCAGTATCTGGTAGCCCATGTTGGGAAGTGCATGTTTTCAGTGGTGTGACCAACCTTAGAGTTCGCTGGAGATGGGGGGGGGGGGTAGTTCCCTTGATGTGGCCCATATGTTGATTCCCTCCAGACCCCTCCCAAGTCCGGCCCTCCCTGCTTAGACCTGCCAGTTGCCCGCAGATGGGCCTGGAGCAACACCCTCCTCGCCCCCGTTTGTTTTCTTTTATCACCTCTCCCCCCCCACCTGCCCCCTACCCAGGTCACCATTCAAGTGTGATCCCCCGGCATCTTTTGGTTTGTGGGTCTTCTTGCTCAATCCCTGCTTCATTATCTGCAGTGTGTACTTTCAGTTCTATTGTGTTGGATCTCAGAACAATGCTGGAGCCATTCACGTCTCACAACTTGTGGACCCTGTCACCCGCGTCCTTTCTTCACGCTGTGCTAAGCTCTTTGCATAGCGCACTACTAATATTCATTATTTTTATGAATTCCCACGGCAATGCTTTGTGGTCCCCTCTTTACAGATGAGGACACTGAGGCACAGAGAGGTTAATGGTGGATCTGAAAGCAGATCTGTCTGACCCCAGAGTCGCTGAGTCGTAACACTGCATAGATGTCCATCCATTCACTCTGAACAAAGCACGGAGGAAGCGCCAACTAGAGGTGGCGGGCAGGCTTAGCAGCAGGGTTAAGGACATGGGGGGGTGTCTGGCACCAAGCTAGGATGATGCACTGGCAGTGCTCCCAACCCAGTGCCCCCAGAGCTAATGGGACGTGGGGCTCTATTATTAGAAGCAAAGACTGAACAAAGGAGGGCAGCATTGGCACTGGTTTAAGGACTCACTCATTCCATGAATATTCATGGTGCACCTACTATGTGCCCTTCCCTCCTCCCCCATGGGCACTGGGCACAGGGCACGGGGATCAGTCAGATGCAGTGTTTGCCTTCCAACCATGACCATGAGCAGAGCACCTAGAGGTGCTGCTGACACCACCCTGTTTCATCCCCAGAGCCCCAAGAGGTGAATGGCTATGTCACCACCCACTCTTCACAGATGTGGCAACTAAGGCGCTCCCTGGTAAGTGGGTGCAGGAGGTAACTTTGGGGTGTCTGTTCAGCACACTGTGTCTCCCCGCTCTCAGAAACCTCCCCCTCTGTCTACAGGGGTGCGGACCTGGCAGCCCTGTCCATGCTGTGTGAACCCCTGGCCACAGCTGACTGGATGGGGATAGGCCAGAGTCCTGGGAGCTGTGGGGTCTGCCACCTTCTACCCCAGGAGAGGAACCGGCATGCAAACAGGGTGTTTCAGGGCAGAACAGTGTGCCACAGAGAAGCAGCTGCAAGAGAGGATGGAGGCCCTGGATGCAGAGGCTCCCTGGTCCCACCTGAAGCCTGCAGCCCAGCCTGGCTGTGAGCGCACCACTCACTGCTGCACCTGTCAGGGCCAACCCGAGTCTCCCCAACCCCACATCCCTGGGGGTGAGCCGGTGCGGTGCGGTGGGGGAGGGCCAGGAGTGTCAGGCTCATAGATGTCCCTCCAACTGGAAGGAAACATCAGGACTGAGGGAGAAGCGTTCCCATCCTACTGGTCCAGAAGAAAGCTCCCTTTTCTGCCTTTTTTTTTTTTTTTTTTTTAGCTTGCTTGAGTATCTGGATTTCTTTTGCTTACAAACACAGTCCAGCTAATAGCATGGTTAGAGACTCAGACTGAACTCCACATCTTGGGAGCGAGCTGGGAGTGCCTGACTGCTGCTCTCCTCCTCAGCACTGCAGGTGCAGGGTGTCTAAGGATAAAGTCTCTCCTGGGGGGGGGGGGGATCTGGGAGGCATCCCAGGAGGAAGTGACTGTCGTCTGAGGGAGTGGGGTACGGTTCTGGAGGGTGCTTTATCCCCCTTGATGTGCCCAACCATCCAGCGGGAGGGTGTCTCCTGTGCTGGAGATGAGGGCATGGAATTTTGGAGGGGTTATGTATTTGGCCCTGGTTACAGGAAGGTCTGGGACTGTCCGAGCCCAAATCTCTTCCTTTAACTCATGACAACATCGATTAACTCAGCGAATAACAAAACATCTCATTCGTATCAGATACTGGGGCTTGATGAATACAAATGGTCTAGTTCAGAGAGGAAATTTTGCTGCTTTTCACCAGAGGAAATGTTATTGAGGAGAGCATGGGTCTGGAACGTGTGACCATAAATTAACTGAGAAACCATACTCTTCCCTTGATAACTCAATGGATTAAAAAAAAATTTTTTTTAAATCTATTCCAGCAGCATAGCCAACTCAAAGCAAGCCTGTTAATTTAGCAGCACGGTGACTATGCAGAACCAGCGGCTTCTGTCTCTCATTTAAAACCATTTGTCTCAAACGGGAGCACTTAAGACTCCACACAATTTAATTTCCATTAAACATGTGTTTGAAAAAGCGAGAATCTCCGAGCACGCACATATTAACATTTGAATGCTCTGCAAAAGTGAGAGTCACCTGCACACTTTCAATTACAAAATGTCACAATGGGAAATATATGGCCGTGACATTTCGGTGGCCTGCAGTTGAAATTGACCTTATAACAAAACCTGATCTCTATCAGACATGAATTCTTAGCACAATACGCTTCCAACAATCAAAACAGTTGATGTCATGTGCGCACTTTCTCTAGCCCACTAATTCAATCAACAAAAATTAATTAGGTGCCTGTTACAGGCAAGGCACTGCATTATGTAGGTACTGAGATGGGCAAAACGCTCCTCTCTTTCTGAAGCTCATAATTTAGTGGCAGAGGAACGAGGGGAGAGAACGGGAGAATTTAATGCACTAGGCTGCTTTCCCTGTCATGTCAATAAATCCTTAAAATAACCTGGCAAGATATGTATATAAGAATTTTCCAGTTCACTGTCAACAAGTAAATCTGTATAAGATGGGATGAAATCATGACTTGTGCTGGTACAAATACATAAGGCGCTGAGGGAACACCCAGAGAGATTCATTCTGGTGGGGGTTACGATGCCAGTGAGCTGTCACCCAAGCTTCCCCTTTAAAGGTGAGCAGATTTTCAGAAGCCACAGAGGAAAGGGGAGGTAGAGGCTCGAGCAAATGCTCAGGGGTGATGAGACGTGGAATGGGCAAGAGTCGGGTACATGGCAAGGGCGGCCAGAACACAAAATCACAGAAGGAAGGGAAGGTGGAAGGGAAGAGGAGGCACAGGGTTGGCTGGAGACCCCCTCAATGTGGGGCAGGGGGAGCCCAGCTCTTCCATCTTATTCAGAAGGGTCCTGCTCAGCCAGGTCCACAAGAGGGGTACACAGAACAAGCCACGCGTCAGTGAGATGCTGGGGTCACTGTCAGCTGAGGAGGGGGGCTCCCGAGGCATGTCAGAGGGCACCTACTGGGGTGAGGGTTGAGAGGGAGGAAGGAGCCAGAGACTAGCTTCTAAATCCCCAGACTTTAAGACTTACAGATTCCTTGAAAAGTTAAACATAGGATTACCATATGGCCCAGCAATTTCACCCCTTTTGTTGTTGCTGTTTTTTTTTTTTTTTAGGATTTTATTTATTTATGTGACAGAGAGACAGCCAGCGAGAGAGGGAACACAGCAGGAGGAGCAGGAGAGGAAGAAGCAGTCTCCCAGTGGAGGAGCCCGATGTGGGGCTCGATCCCGGAATGCCAGGATCACGCCCTGAGCCGAAGGCAGACGCTTTAACGACTGCGCTACCCAGGCGCCCCAGTTGCTGTTGTTTTTTAAGTAAGCTCCATGCCCAGCGCAGAACCCAATGTGGGGCTCGAACGCACTGAGTGTGAGATCAAGACCTGAGCTGAGACCAAGAGTCAGACGCTCAACCGACTGAGCCACCCAGGCGCCCCCAGCAATTCTGCTCCTAAGCGTACATCCCAAAGAATGGAAAATAAGAGCTCAAACAGATACATGTACACACACATTGATATCGGCACCATTCACAACACCTAAGCTGGAAGTCACTCAAGCGTACGTCAATGGCCGAACAGGTAAACCACATGGAGTCCTTCTCCACCATAATGAGGAATGACGTGCTGAGAGATGCTACAAAGTGGATGAACCACAAACACCTGACACTCCATGCAAGACTCCAGACACACAGGGCCACACATGGGTTCCATTCGTATGGAACGTCTATTACGGGTACATCCAAAGAGACTGAAAGCAGGTGAGTGGTTGCCAGAACTGAGGAGAGGGGCCAGTGGGGGAGACTGTCTGACGGGGTTTCTGTTTGGGATGATGAGAAAGTTCTGGACCTGGTGGTGATGTCTGTCTCATTGTGAATGTGCCAAAGGCACTGAGCTGTTCACTTACAGTGGTTAATCGGTAATCTCGTTTTATGTGAATTTGACTGCAATAAGAAAATAAAAGTAAACAAGAGAATTACAGAGCTGGCCCTCCCTTTTACAGATGGGAGACAAGATAAGGGTGTGAGGTCATGCAGGCCTGTGGTGGAGTTCCTGCCTGCTACAGCTTGTCATTTATCCTGCTTGCTTCAGTCACTCCCTTAGCAGATATCACTGTGTCCTGCCATATGCCAGGCGTTGTGTGTAGGTGCCGGAGATGAACCAGTGACCAAGACTGAGATTAAACAGAGCTGTGATAGATTAGTGATGTCTGTCATGGGTGCTGTAATAGACACTACAGATACGTGTGCGGTGCCTGGAGCCTGGGCTTCAGCTCTAAAGCTCACTGTCTTATGTAACTAACAGAGCAAAACTGACGAAAATGCTCTGAGCCTCGGTGTCCTTATTTTTGGGATGGGGAGAGCGATGCCTCTCTTACTGGTTGTGCTGGGAATTAGGCACAACTGATGTGAACAGCCTGGCGGATCATTTGAGTTTCCTCCTGTCTCTGACTTGTCCCTCCCTTTTGTATTCTCCGCTGATGATGCAGTGCTTGATTCTAGAGCTCTGTGGTCTGAGGTCCATGGAGATTTCTGGGGTCACCGAGGGAAGGAGTCCAAAAGAAGGCAGATTCTCCCTGGGGACATGCCCTGGAGCCTCTCAGATGCAAGGCAGTCACCAAGGAAGGCTCCCTTTCCCCAATGGTGATGGCAGGGAGCTGGGAGCCTAGGGGTCCCACTTGGGGGCAAGTCCCTGAACCGCTCGGGCACGAACTGCATCATCTCGCCTAGATAGGGGCACCTATACCCTCGGTGCTCTCTTGGCTTCCTCTCTTGCTTTCCTTCCATCATTTTCTACGTGGTCCTCAACATTTTTAAGGATAATTCATCTCACATCACTTTCCTGGCTGAAACACTCCAATCACACTTAGAAAAATGCAAACCCCGAGAGAGGGGATCAGGCTTTCCTTGTTCTCCGGGGTACCCAGAGCTCAGCGCAGTTCCCAGGTCAATTTATGCAGCGAGTGAACTCAACATGTCTGAGCTGTGAAACGGGGACAGCAACAGCTGCTTTTTAAAAAGATCCATCGGAGGACTCATATGAAAATTAGTGCGCAGGTCTGAAATTTGTGCTAAAACAACAGCTTCACACTAATATTCCCCTCCGCCCAAGTCTGGAGTCATTGTGTACATGACTGTCTACCACAGCCCTTGCTTGGCTCAGGAACTAAAGACACATGCCTCTCCTGGCCTCAGTTTCCCTGCGTGTTGGATCACATAGTTTCCATGGCCCCTTTTAACCCCAAGAACCATCTGGCCAGCATGCCGAGAGACCCACTGCATTGCTCCCGACCCCCTACTCCTGCCCCAGAGGCGGTATGAGCATCTATGTTTCTGCTCTGTCCCCCACGCCCTATGCGATCTGCACATCTGGAGACAGATATCAGTCAGGTGTCAAAGGCAGGCTAGCATCACACAAGGATATCGTTCCTTGATGTGATTAGAACTGAAAGGGAAATTAAAATCAACCCATAAACTACATAGAATAGGAACTATCCCAGCACATGGTGGGTGAGGGTAATTTTTGTTTGAGGCATGCGGACACCTACAAGAAAGGCAGTTTCTTATTGTGTGCCTCTGTCAAAAGAAGTGGCAAACCCTGGTCCAACCAGACAGCAAGCCCTCCAGGCCCACCCGCCTCTCACCATCCCCTTTTCTTTAATTAAAATGCTAATTAGTTCTCTCTGCTCCCTCTTATCTATCTCCTGCATTCCTGTATTCGGGCATTTGGAGGGTGGGATGGGATGGGGAGAGGCCTGTGCAGTGTTTAAATCAATGGGGCAAAGGGGAATTCAGGGAAAGGGCGAAAAAAGAAAATGCTCTGGAGGAAGAAGAAAAGTCATCAAAGTGTTGGCTGCTGTTTATTGCTCACTTGCTATATGCGATGTACCTTCATACGTAATTTCAGGCATCCGCAGGATGGCAGTCTCAGAAGGCTGATGGGCTGTTCCAGGGTCTCCGAGCTCAGAGCCAGTGGTTCTTACCCTCAGCTGCCTGTGAGAGTCTCCAGGAGCATAACACCTACGGTGGGCTCCACCTGGCACAACTAACCCAGAGTCTCACAGGTGTGACAAGGGCACTGGTGAAGCCCCCGAGGGGAGGCTGAGAACTACTGTCATAAGAGGTGGATGATGGACCCCACTTGACCCAGGTCTACATGATCCCCATCTCTCTAGAAATGGAGGTTTTCTGACTGTGAGAGTTAAACATCTTAAAAATACAGGGAGAAAGAGGCCCATGCTGGCCATTTGGAGAGGTTGTGCAGGGTGCTGAATGTGAAACCAGACTCCTTTACTTGCTGTGTGACCTTGGGCATGTTAAGTAACCTCTCTGTGCCCCCATTTTGCTCATCTGTAAAATGGGGCTAATACCCCTTGAACCTAACTCATGGGCTAGCACAGTGTGAACTGAGACGTGACACTTGGGTCCCTGCTGTATCCTCAGTCCCAGAGCAGTGCCTGGCTGCAAACAATCTTTGAAAAAATAGTAAGGGCTCCATAAACATCCTGAAGATGGTGTCTGACTCACCTTTCCACTATGTTGCCTCGCAGGCCCCATGAACACAAATCTCTGCATGAGACATTGGCTAGAAATGGACCCCCAGGCCTCTCTGGGGCCCCAAAAGATGCTCTGTCTCTCATTCTCCTATCTGCTCTCGGGGCCAAGACAAAAGTGCTGGCTGAGGCGTGGGACATTCCTTTCCCGTCTGCAGCCCTGGCTGTCTGTTGGCTTTTCTGCAGACTCAATGGGACACAATGACACACAATAACCAAGTGCGCCTCTGTTGTCAGGGCCAAGGGTCGCCATGGCAACCAACAAAGCCAGAGCCCTGGGCCTGTGCAGATGGCTAACAGGGCCCCATTCACCCGGCTGTGATGGATGGCGCTGGGACAGAAGGCTTTATCTGGGACCTGGCTTCCCTCCTCCAGCGCCAGCTCCCGCAGCCTCTCTGGCTGTCTCCGCAGCACGGGCCCCAGCCCTCCCTCCCTGCGTGCATGCTGTCCTATGACCTGCCTCTTGCGGCATCATACAATCATCAGTGACTCGTACAAGGGGAGGGCGATACTGTTCTTGGAGACGGTCAAGTGTTAACTCCTCTGAAAGGCAGAGGTGCAGCTGAGAAAGTCACGTGAGTCAGAAATGGGGTCCAGATATGGCATACACTAGCTGGATGACTCTGCACTCATTGTGCAACTCACCAGGGCCTCATGTTCCCCATCTGTGAAATGGGAAGAATGAAAGCTACCCATGAGGCATGAGCGCTTTGCTGCTAGAAGGCAGGTGGCCCCCAGCCTGTGAACAGGGGAAAGGGGAAAGAGAACAGACAAGGCTTCAAATCCAAGCCCTCCAAATGGGAAAGACAAAGAAGCCTTTGTTCTGGGGGTAGCACATATTTGGAAGGAAGCGTTTGCAACTGTTGAGTTAGTTTTGTATTTCTGACCCTACAAGGGTGAAGGATTGAAGGAACAGAATCTGGTTGGAAAGGATGCTTGTGCCAACGCGGAAGAAGCTACCCCAGGTGAAAGCTGCAGAAGGAGGGTCTGGCCTTTAAAATCTGTTTGATTCCACAGGTGTGTACGGAGCACCAGTGCTTAAGCCCCCAAGATGCCATGCCAAACAAGGACATGTCCCGCTTTGTTCTCAGGGAAGAGAGCCAACAATAAAGAAATGAGGTCCGGGATTGGAGGAGATACATTGCCTGTTCAGAGAAAACAAACCATTTGAAAGACTCCAGGCGCTGCTAAGGATGCAAATACCACAGCAGGTAACAAAGGAGCCGATTTCTTCCCTTCAAGGTCTGCAGGGCGGGCAACTCAGGAACACTGTTGCTCATTCGAGCTACCACATGTGCCTGACAGTGTTCTACCTTCCCTTGGAGCTCTTTTCACTTTTCAACAATTCAAAGGCTTGTTCATTTCTATGTGCATGCAGGGATCTGCTACAATTCAATGAACCAATGCCTACCATGTCAAGGCTCAACACACGGTGTTGCCTGTTCCCAGAAGGCAAATGGTACTCTTCCCATTTTTCAGGTGGGGGAGAGGCTCAGAGAGGTTTTTTCACTTGCACAAGGTCACACAGCTGAAGACAATGGAGCTGGGTGAGAACCAGGGCTGTGTCAGATTGAAGACCGAGACCTGGCCCCATTGCCAGGATGGTGGCTTCAGTCCTTACCCAGAAATCTCATTAGACAACTTAGGTCATTACATACAATTTTTACAGGAACCAAGAACTTCAAACCAACAGTTACCACTGTCTGCAGCCTTCCCAAAGACTCTACTCTTTTGGCCACATGTTCACTGGTAGGGGCCTACGACTGCCCTGACGATTCCAACCTCAGGTCACACTTGGGCTTTTCCCTGTGCCCCAACACTTGTCTCTGCTGTCCCTTCCAGGGTGCAGAGGCCCCTATTCTATGAGGAGCCCCATGGAATGGAGGGTCCTGGAAGAACTGGCATCATTAGAGGTCCTTAGTACTTAAGACAGCTCCAGGTAATGGAGAAATCTTGCTGAGTATTTTAAACATAAATCTGTGAAAAAGAGTTTGTCCACCATTTCTTATTTCCTAATTTTTCTGGCTCTTTAAACATTTTGGTGCAGGTGAGCCCATGGAGGGTGGGTCCAGGGATATAGTCATGAAAAAGCACCCCAATTCATCACCTTCTGTAAAGATTATTCCAATCACACACAGGCAGGCTCACCCCTTGCTTTGCATGTGACCACGGTGGCTGTCAGTCACATGACCGTGGCCAAACCGGCAGGCCTTCCCAATGGGAGACTTCAAACGTTCTCTCGCACAGCCCTAACTCCCTGCCTGGTAGCTTGCTCTTCTGAGACAGAACACATAATCTGTTCACTTAGGGAGCGCTTGGAGTCATCCCCCGGGGTGTCAGAGGGCAGATGGCGGGAGCCATTAACCGCACAGCTGACACTGCCTTGTTTAGCTTATTTTGCAAAAGGAGAGGGGCCTCCGGAGGACAAAAACGTGGCACCAAAGAGAGAGCTCGGATTTAAGCCTGGAGAAGAAGGCTTAGCGGCTTTCAAGGCCAGAAAAGTGTCACTTTTGCCTAAAAACAAGCAAACAAAAACAACTGCTTTCCCTCTGTTTTGTCTACACAGAGCCAAACATCTGGAGTGGATACAACTGGGATGGAATGTATCCTGGGCTGGCCCCCTCCATGGCAGGGAAAGCCATCCAGGTGTCCCAGCGTCCCTGGTGCCTTGACTTCCATCGGGAGGCTTCTCCACCTTCCATCCCTTTAAGAGAAGTGCCTCTGTTTTAGGACTTTTTTTTTTTTTTTCAAGGATTTATTTATTTGAGAGAGAGAGAGCAGAGGAGGGGCTGAGGGAGAGAGAGGATCTCAAGCAGACTCCCCGCTGAGAATGGAGCCCAACAGGGGCTTGACCCCATGACCTTGAGATCAGGACCTGACTTGAAATCAAGAGCTGGATGCTCAACCGACTGAGCAACCCAGGTGCCCATTTTACGACTTTTTGATACCTTTAGGGGAAAACAAACTTGCTAAGTGAAAAAAGCGAGTCCCTGAAATGATACTCCTTGAGATGTACAGAAACCCTGGTTATCCTCCAGGGAAAAGAGAAGAGTTGGGGGAACAGGCTGAAGGGGAACAGCTACATAACGCAGCTGCCCAGTCCCACTCTGACTTGAATATTTCCTGTCTCCCACTACCCCCAGAATTAAGGCCAGGTGCTTGGCCGCCTACACGGTTGCCCTTCCCTGCCCTGTAGACACTGACCTGCTCACACTCTGCTCTTTCCTGCCTCCAGGTCATCCATCACCCACGTGCTAATGTCTGTCAAAATGTCTTTCCTGGTCCTCCCCCCCCCCTACCGCCTCCTGTTTATATTCCCTTAACTCTTGTGTGCTTTTTCATCGTGCACCTCTGGCCACCTCTACCAGGAAGCCTTCCTGATTCACCAGTTCAGGGTTAGGTGCCACTCATGTGTATTTTATTCAGCAACCTAACTTCATTTTTTAATGAAAATGTTCACATACTCAGGGTAAACCTGGCTGTACCCACCATCTCATATCAACAACTGCGAGCGTTTGCCATGTGTACGTTATCTATAAACTTATATGCATATTCTTTTCCAATTCACCTATAATGTGACAATCTCTGTCTCTCCCTTTAGCCAGGGAAATTCATTCATTCATTCATTCATTCATTCATTCATTCATTCATGGATTCATTGTCAGGTATTTCCTGACCGCTTACTGCCTGAAGATGCAATACTAAACCCTAAGGACCCAGGTGCAGGGGAGAACCGGAACCAAAACCGCAGAGTCTCTGCCTTCTGTTCCAATGGAAGGAACAGACAATAAATAATTTCACATTGTGATAAGGATCATCAGCGTCACTTGATAGTAGGCGACTGATTCGGCTCAGCAGCCCCACATCACACAGGGAAGGCTCAATAAACGTGCTCAATGCTCTGACCGTGGGGTCCCACTGAGACAGCCTGTGTTCTTGGTCCCTATGGCAAGGGTGACAAAGAGGGGGACCGAGATGACTGGGGATCCATCTACCTGCTTAGGCCTGGGCGCCCCCCCCCCCCCCCAGTTGGCTCTCAGGATAGCTTTTCGAGAGTGGGAACATCTGGCTCACAACACCAAAGAGTCACGAGAGATTTTATAAACACTCCCTGTCTGTGTTCTTTCCCTATTGCTCTGAGGGGCTTTAACATCAAGGTGGGGAAAGAAACACAAACAACAAACACAACGCAAGAGGGTGGTTCCAGCCCTCTGGTGTGGACTCTGGGGGCTCGGCGAACCCGGTGAATCTGTGTGTTTAAGGGTCAGGGGCCTGCGCTGTGTCACACATCTTGGAAGCCCCAGGACCAGGCTTCAAATCCAAGTCTGCGGGACTCTGTGGCTGGTGCCGTTCTGCTTCCCTGCGCAGAGAAGTTAAGTCAAGGGCCCAAGTTCATCCGACAAAGAAGGATCAGTGATCTCGGCTTTTAATTCCTGAGTTAGTTCTTCCAAGTTCAGCGTTCTTTCTGCCCACTGTGCTGCCTTGCAAATATTATTTCGGCCACTCGACAAACTCTTTAGGTATAAAAATCAGTATCTTGGGGCATTTCGAGGAGGAAGGAAAGAGGAAAAAAGGCTGGCCAGCAGCAATGACCCCACCAGAGGGTGCCTGATGGAATTTGGGGGGAGACGTGGGTCTAAGCTAGAACACCAGGGCTGGAGTCTGGTTTAAAGAAACATGGAAATTGATTCCCTGGGCTGTCACCTGCTGGCTGGTTCGGTTTACAGTCATGATGGAGTAGCAGGTAATCTGGTCGAAGGCAGGGCTGTCCCACAGAAATAAAATGTGAGCCTCAAATGCGACCCACATAAGTCATTTTATACTTTCTAGGGCCACGCTAAAAAAAGGAAAATCAGGGGCGCCTGGCAGGCTCAGTCGGTGGAGCATACGGCTCCTGATCTCAGGGTTGTAGGTTCCAGTCTCATGTTGGGTGTAGAGGTTACTTAAAAATAGAATCTTAAAAAAAGTCAAAACTGGTGAAATCTAGTAATCTTATTTAACCCAACATATCTAAAAATAGAATCATCTCAACATGTAATGAATATGATTATTAAGATATTTTACATTCCTTTCTTTATTTTGTACGACATCTTCGAAGCCTGGTCTAAGTTTTACACCCACGGCACATCTGTATCTGGACGAGCCTCATCTCAGGTGCTTGCCTGTCACACTTGGGGAGTGGCCACCGTGCTGGACGCTGCAGGCTGACACACTGTGTTGGGGCTGGGGTGGGCCTGAAGTAGTGGACGTGTCTGGCCGGGCCTGTCTGAGCTGCGATGTGGTGACAGGGAGTTTAGTGTAAGAGCTGCTCCCGGTGGCTGTGCAGACAGGACTGGTGAGTGGGACCCAGTGCAAAAATGAATATTCAAAGCTCCTTGTCGAGAAATGATTAAGAATTTCAAGATGGTGACAGTAGAGCATTAAACCAAGTGTGGGGAAGGGCCCTGGTGAGCGCGGGCCCTGTGTGACCACATGGGTCACAAGCCCGGGAGGCCGATCCTGGGTGCAGACGAGAAAGACCCTTCCGGCGCATTCATCCTTGGTGCTGGGACGGCACTAACAAGCGTAACCAGCAACCACAGCTACAAACATTTACCGACCGCCGACTCTGGGCCAAGCCCTGTGCTAAGCTCTTTACGCACGATACGGCACCTTCAAATTTCCAAATTTCCGAACAATCCTATAAGTAGTTGCTATCACTCTCCGTTAACAAAACAAACCAAAACAATAGAACAAGAGCATTCCATAAACCCTGAGCACAAACGGTCTGAGACACAAGTACGTCAAACTCAGGCAATTTCTCACTGACACAATGCCATTACCTAATAGCCCACATTCAAGTTCGCCCACTTGTCCCTGAAACGTCTTTCATACTTGTTCTTTGTGTTCCTGGCGCCACCGCAGGACCGCGCGGCTGCGTCCGCTCACGTGGCTCCTTGCTCTCTTTTAACCTGGAACCGTCTCAGCCGTCCTGCCTTTCATGACACGGGCCCTGTAAGAGTCCAGGCCAGTTGCTCTGTATGTATTTCATCTTAAGGTCCTTGTAAAACAGACTGCAGCTCAAGGGCACAGGGAAAAAGGTCTGCAGGGTGCGTAACGCCAGGGGTACTAGGTATCGGGGGGCAGGTGGGAGAGGGCGTACAGCACCAGGTCTACTCGGAAGTTAAAGATTCCCTGGAGGCAGGGACAGCGGAGGTTTAAAGGTGATGAGGGCCTTGCCAGGTGGACGAAGGGGGTGAGGCCGTTGTAGATGGAGGCCACGGCGTAGGGGGACAAGACTGCCATCCTGGAGGATATTCGAAGGGCAGCAGTCCTCTGAGGGTGAGGGAACCAGGCCAGGGGACTGGGGACTGTCCCTCCTTGGCCTGCAGCCTTCCTGAGGCCATCCCGTCTCTGACCCCGTCCTCTCTCCCAAGGTGCCCCAGACGTGGCCAGCCTGCAGTCAGCATTCACCCCGAGAGGCCGGCCACCAAGTCTCCCCAGTGTTCAGGGTCAGGCGAAGCACGAAGGATTCCCTTCCAGGGGTGCTGTGGCCACCGGCTCTTGCACGCTAACTACAAAACGGCAAGTCATCCGGATTCCCACACTGCGCCCTGCAAGTGAAATTTTGCTTTCTAAGCCTGCTTCCTTCGCACTGCCTCTCGGGGCACGGGCTGCCGCCGTGAAAAAAACCCCAACAAACTCAAAATGAACTTCTAATTGACCTCAGAAGTGTGAGATGTGAGGGGAGTCACCGCCCAAAGCTCCCTCCTACATGCTCTTGGCATGGGCCATCCTGGCTGTCGCGCAAAAGATTCTCACGGCAAACTCTGGTCCCGTGGAGGGCAAAGCAAAGTGCCCTTGATGCCCTCCCCTCCCCCACCCTGGGCCTTCCATTCCCGAGTTTCAAAGAGACAGGTGTATGTGTGAGTGTGCTGTTTGAGTCCTCAGAATGTAAAGGAATGATTTATTTTAGCGCTTGAGCAAAAATACCTTTCAAGGTGACCCTTGCTTTATTTCCTGGGGACAGAAGGCAGACGCCTGTAGAAATGCTTCTGCAAGCCCACGGGCAAAAGCAAATCCCTTATCTGTCATTTTAATACCATTTTTATTTTGTTCCCACTTTATTTTTTTTTAATTTTTTTCTTCTCCCCCCCACTCTGTTCCCACTTTAAAGGGGCTCATCCCACTGTGCTCCTGCCACTGAGCATCCTTGAAAAATCTGTCGCGTACAGTTGTGCGTCCTTCAGACCAAAAGCCACACACACACGCACTTGCACACACGCGCACAGGTACACACATGGGCACACACACTTGCACACCCAGCAGCACAGATAACAGCCACTGACACATGTTGAGACACACCTCCATATACCAGTAGATACACGCAAATACATCTCTCTCTCTCTCTCTCTCTCTCTCTCACACACACACACACACACACACACACACACACACACGTCTGCACTCACAGTGCCTGGTAGTCAGGGTCCTGCAGCAAGGCCAGCTCCCGCCTGCTTAAAACGCCTTCTCTATGCCATTCTGCGGAGTCCCAGGGATGAGACTGGCTGGGTTCATCCTAAGAGGTGCCTTGGGGTACCAGCTCCCCCTTAGGAGGATGCTCCGGACTTCCAGGCAGTCCCCGAAACATGCGCTCAGGTACGGGAGGGAGGAAAAGAGCCTCAGAAGCAAAGCAGGTTTGAGCAAAGGACGCTCTCAGCCAGTTCCCAGCAAGTGCTAGAGGCAGGGGGATGGAGAGGGGGTGAAGGAGGAGGGCGGGAAGAGAGTGAGAGGCTGAGAGGTAGCTTCACAAAGAGGTTTCAGGCAGAAACAGAAAGGAAAAGATCCATACGGAAACAAAGACAGAGGCTGAAAAAAAAAAGATAGATAAACGTGCAGAGAAAAATAGAACATGGGCTGTTTAGACGTTTTTAAGCCCAGCTCAGTTGAGACCGGAAGGATGAGCCACCTGACATGGGACCTTCTGAAATAGGCTCTCTGCCTGCCCCCCCCACCCCCGCTTCTCCATCCAGGGGCCTCTTGCCAGATTTTTCTCTCATAGGCTCGGGACCCCTGGAGTACAAAGCAGTGATCCAAGGCTTCCAATTTCTAAATGAACCCCCTCCGCCCTCCTGTGGGGGCGGCACAGCAGATCTGCCTATGGCATGGCCCCAGACATGAAGGGGCTCTGAGGGGCACCAAGTCATCTCCAAGACCACCCCCCCCCCCGCCCCGCCGCCCCCGAGCCAGAGGGGTGGTTCTGGCTGTGACCATCCACGTGACCTCCTCTCCAGGTGGGGGTTTGGGGCATCAATTACTATAGCCCCCCCAGTATAGCCCAAGCTGGGGTCAATGCCTGTGGCGGGGGGGGGCAGAGAGGAAATGGGGATGGTTGGCTGCAAGATGGGGAGGGGAGAAGGAGGGGCGACACAGAGCTTTCGGTCATGTGCAGCTCATCAGTTGCCATGACGACAGCAAGGGGGTGGGGGCACCCGGATGGGAGGCTGCGAGAGACATGTTGGTTCTAAATCACGGTGACAGTACTTCAGTTGAGCTATTACGCTGTTGCTGTGGCAACCAATGGGATCAAATCGCAGAGGAAATCTATAATTATTACAAGCCAGATCCAACGAACTTGGCGCAGTAATCAGCTCATTAGGGCAATTCAACGTTAACTCTGGGAGGGAGCAACGCCGACCCCAGCCCCCAACTCTGGGAAGAATAAGGCCAAAGATACCCTGTAAGGCACATCTGTTGGTGCCACAGATGGGAATCCAGGAGGCTCTCTTAGCCAAAGGAGGAGAATACCTATTAAGTGAAACCACATGAAATCGCCAACCTTTGACCATTGAAAAATATTTTCCATGAATTTACTGTGGAAATTTCCAACCTACAGGAACACTGAATTTGACAGTGAATACCTGTATACTGCCTCCACCCCCAGCTCCTGCTGACCCCATTGTACCATGCTTGCTTTATCACACGTCTACCCTGCTATCTACCCGTTAATCCTCTGTTTCTGGCGCGTTTCAAAGTAAATTGCAGACATAGTGATGTGCCTGTCCCCCTCAAATACTTTAGCCTGCATAAAATTAAGGATTCTGTCATTTTTGAAAAACAAAGGCAGCAATTTCATACGGTTCAATCTAAACAGAATAAAGTCTAGATTTCTATCATCCATCTACCCATCTGTCCATCTATCCATCCATCCTTCTGTCCATCTACCCACCCATCCATCCGTCTTCTCTTCCATTCACCCATCCACCTGTCTGTCCATCCATCTGTCCATCCATCCACCCACGCACCCATCCATCCATGCACTCCAGGGAGAGCTCATGTACACTCACGATTTCCACAGAAGATTCACCATCCCCAAATCTTCCTTCCTGGGCCAGTAGACACCACCAACAGGATGTCCTGCATACCGAGCTCAGTAGGTTCTCAGCTAAAATCATCGTTTTCCCTTCACACACTTATTGCCTTTCCTATGTGCAGCATCTCAGTAAACACACCCGATTTGCTCAAGTAGGAAGCCCGAGACCCATGCTTGGTTCCTCCGTCCCGTTCCCTTCGCTCAGCACCACACCCTGGATTTGGCCTCCACTGTAGCTCTAACCTCCACGCCCCCTCTTGCTCTTCCCCTTGGATCAGGTCCCCAGTTTCCTGGCTGGACAGCTGCCCCAGCCTCCCAGCGGCCACCTCGCACTCCCTCTGCTTTTTGCACACTGCCCTCCAGTCATGAACTATCTGGCCATGTGGATAGTGTGGGGGAATGGGCACCTCATGCATTGTTGGTGGCGCTACACATTTATACACATACCTGGGAGGGCTTTTTAAAAAATTTTTTTAAAGATTTTCTTTATTTATTTGACAGCGAGAGAGCCTGCGAAAGAGGGAACACAAGCAGGGGGAGTGGGAGAAGAAGAAGCAGGCTCCTAGCAGAGGAGCCCGATGTGGGGCTCGATCCCAGAACGCTGGGATGACGCCCTGAGCCGAAGGCAGACGCCCAATGACTGAGCCACCCAGGTGCCTCGGGAGGGCATTTTTATCAAAATCTACAAACTTTTAAATGCACCAGCCACTTTTCTGCAGCATCATGCTGCTTGAAGGAATTTGCCTCATTGATATAAACGGAAAGCAGCCCAAATGTCCACCACTGGCAACTGGCTAAATGAATTCTGGAGCATCTGTAACACAGAATAACATTCACCTGATAAAAAGAATGAGGTAGTGCTTTATGTACTGATGAGAGAAAGTGTTCAGCCTATTAAGTTCAAGCATGTTGCGACACAGCATGTATGGGGCAAGGTGTCCTGTGTCCCCAGCACCTTCTACACTTGGGCCCCAGGTTGGTTTGAGACATAAGTGGGTGCCAGGGCGTCCAGGGAGCACGGCTTTGAGCTGCCTTTTCTCTGCCACAAGTGATAACACTGCTCCCCACCAGGCTGGAGACCAAGAGGCCCGGGGGTGCCCTTCCTGCCCTTCCAGTCTGCCTCGAAAACGCACAGCACCCCACCTGCTCTCCCAGGCAAGGTCACCCAGCAGGCTGCTGGACTGTGTTAGGTGTTGGTCTTCTCTCTGGTTCGGGGGACGCCTGCGGACGCCTGTGGCCAACATCTGACTGGAGGGGAAGCGAGACTAAAACCTGCCTCTGGAAAATTTTGCAAGGTCGACAGGAGAACACCTGGTTTCCGGTTCCTGCTCAGACCCTGAGGGCTCCTGTGCCTCCCTGTCTCCCCAGCTCTATGTGGGGCTGACTGTACCTCCTGGGGCTGTTCTGAAGGTCAAATGTGGCAACAGGGGCGAAAACAGCGTGCCAAGGTCAGCTTGCTGAACCACTGAGAGGTAGTTACAAATGTATCTTCAGGGTCTACTCAGCCACCTCAGAATGCTCATAAGCACACCCAGCACGTATTTCTGTCTGAGCACCTATCCTGTGCTGAGGACGCAGCCCCGCACTTCACATACACGGTTTCATTTAAGCCTCAAAACCCTTTGGTGGTAGGGATTTTTGCTCCCACTTTGCAGATGGGAAAGTCGAGGCACACAGAGGTTAGGGACTTCTCTAGGAGCATACAGAGCATGATGCTACCCAGATAAGCCCCTAAACTTTCTTCCTTCTCTTTTTTTTAAATAAAATTTTATTTATTTATTTGAGAGAGAGAGCACACGTGCATGAGGGACAGGGATGGAAGGAGAGGATAAGCAGACTCCCCACAGAGCAGGCAGCCCCATGCGGGACTTGATCCCAGGACCCTGAGATCATGACCTGAGCCAAAGTCAGACACTTAAGTGACTGAGCCACGCAGGCGCCCCAAGCCCCTAAATCCTTCCGGCAGTAAACTTCAGGCTTTTCCCATTTCTTAACCATTCCTGCTTCTTAAATCATGCCTTTAGATCAGTGCTGTTGAAAACAAATATAAATGTGAGTCACAGAAGGAATTTAAAATTTTCTAGTGGCCATATTACCAAAAAAAGGGGGGGAAAGATTAAATTAATGTCAGTTGTATGTTCCATTCAACTTGGTATATCCAAAAGTCTTCATTTCAGCAAATAATCAATATGAAAATGAATCAAGGAGATGCTAATATCTTTGGTCCTGCTACATCTTTGAAATTCCATGTGTACTGTATGCTTACAGCACCTGTCAGTGCAGATGAGCTACATTTCAGGTGCTCAGGAGCCACATGTGGCTTCCTGGAGAATGCAGCTTAGCTTATCCACTCCTGGAATGAGTCCAAACCTTAATGATATTGCCCATCATTTACTGAGCACCTGCTACATGCCTGGCCCTGTTCTAATTATTTCACATATTTGAGTCCACTTATTCTCACGACTCCAGGAAGCAGGTGCTCCTATGAGCTAAAGAGGAGAAACATGTAGCCCAGGTAGTTTAGGAACATGCCCAAGATCATAGAGCTAATTACCTACCCAAGGAGCTGGAGTTTGAACCGAAGTTCATCCAGAAACCTGGCCGCTCCCATAGCCACCGACAGATGCCAAATATCCCATTACAACACGTCAGTCACACAGGTCTGTAAAAATTAAACTCCCAAGAGGAGGATTTGACTTGTGGCTCTTAATTTTAAACAATCTGATTAATCAATATGCAAGATCATTTAAGCATTAGCCGAAAAGTCCGCAACTCATCTGAACTTTGTACCCGCATGGGACCTTAAGAATCAATAATAAACCAGACAATGAATGCCCCCACCCATGTGCCTCCTTTCGTCTGGATGGGATGTGAATTAGAGGGACTAGTCAAGTCCAGCATCTAGCCCCTCGGAGCAGCTCCCTGTTGGACACAGCGGTGGCTTCTTCCTTCACGGGATCGCATGTGAAAAGGCAGGCTGGCTCTTGCTTGCCCCTCCTGTTTGTGCCAAATCTGACCCATGACTTGTAAGAATTGGCTGTGTCTCACTGGGGATGGGGATGGTGGTGCTGACACTGCAACTGGCTCTGGGGAGATCCTGGCCAGAGCCCGAGAGATACGTGCCCTGGAGCTGCCAACATCCCATGTTACCCCCGGGTAACATGCACCGGAGCTCGGTCCAGCCAGCTCTTTGGTTCCATAGTGTGGCTGCTGTCTCAGAAACGCAGGCTTCACTCTTGCCTCTTGCAAACTGGCTTAGAAGCCAACCACACTTTGGTGCTGACTTCTTGAACAGGACCAGAATTACCCGGTCATCAGCTGGAGGATGAAACTAGAGAAGGGAGCAAGAAAGGGAACTCTGATCTGCGTCTGAAATATGACTCTGATTCATCTGTGTCTCTCCTTCATTTCCACGGCCTCCTTCAGACCACCATGGTCATCTACTGCTGGGACAGTCACCTTCCTGCTCCCGCGCCCTCTGCTTGTTACTTCTCAGCTCAACATGGTTCCCAGACTTTCATGAGGCCTCTGAGACACTGCCCAAGCAACCCCTGCCTCTGATTCCTGGAAAGCACAGAGCGCTGTGGCCTCAGGGCCTTTGCATGGGCTATTCTTGCTGCCTGGATGGCCTCCCCCACTTCTCCTCAGTCAACTTACATGCACGCCTCAGATTTTGAACATCCTATGTTACCTCCTCAGAGAAGTTTTTTTCTTAATTGTATGGAGATAAAAGCATCTACTGCAATTTCTTAGAGTGGTCTTGTTTCTCGCCACTTACCACCGTTTGCACATGTATATTCATTTGTGTATCAGCTGAATATGTGCCTTCCATGCCATTCCCCAGAGATGCAGTGCATCCCTGCAGATGGCACAGTGCCTGGGACACACGACGGGCACGTTCAGTGTCTGCTGAATGAATTCTTACTATTCCCATCTTACAGATAAGAGACCTGAGGGCTTGGAAGAAAAGAAACTTGCCCGAATAACACTTCTATTTTTTTTTTAAAGATTTTATTTATTTATTTTGACAGAGACAGGCAGCGAGAGAGGGAACACAAGCAGGGGGAGTGGGAGAGGAAGAAGCAGGCTTGCAGTGGAGGAGCCTGAAGTGGGGCTCGATCCCAGAATGCCGGGATCATGCCCTGAGCCGAAGGCAGATGCTCAATGACTGAGCCACCCAGGCGTCCCGACACTTCTATTTTTTTAAAAAAGTTCTCGATGTCCTACTGTGTGCAAAGTCCTAACCCAAAGGGTCTAGAGGCTCTACCAAGAAATGTGGGCAAATGGCTCATATGCAGAAATAGCACAGGAACTGTGAAGCCTGCCTGCTCTCTTTAACCGCTTTGTGAAATTGAGGGTGTCATTACGTGCGGAGTCAATGTCCTCTCATTCCTGGGTGAAATGATACCCAGAAGGAAAAACCAACCACAACCAGGAGTTACACTAATGCCTTTCTGATCTCAGGTGTGAACGTCAGAACATCACCCCTGGCTCTCCAAACAGACCCTGCTGGAGAGTATCTTGGTGCTCCCAGATAATTCCACCTTCAGAAATTTAGCTAACGCAAATAATCCTAAACAGAGGAGCAGTTCTGCCCTCAGAGATGGTCACAGCAGGGTAGTTTATAAGAGTGGATAGCTGAAAACAATGTGAACAACAAGCAGTAGGGGATCCCCCTCGAATTAGCTGTGAGATACAATAGCTTAATCATTTACCAAAAACTATGTAAAAAAGCAGGGAAATGATTTTCAAAGCAATGTAATGAGAAAGAACCGGGAAATTTTACATGCAGTCTGGCTATAATTTTGTCAAGGCACAAAAACAAAACCATAACCCAGTACACCGGAAAGCAAGGCTTGAAAGAAAGAAATGTGTTTTCTGTTCAACACTTTTATCTTCCATCTATGGAGTGACAGTCTACTTTTCTGAATTTTCTGAATCATCGTAATGATGTGTATTATTAGTTTATTCTGATGTTTGGAGGGAAGATGCCTCCCTGGCCTTCTTGAATAATATACAGAAAGAAGGCATAAGAGGGGTGAGTGCAGCCTCCGTTAATGGCATGCGAGTGCGTCTAGACATTTAATTATAGGAAAACAACTACGGAATAATTTGACATGGCATTAACACAGAGCCCAGAGGCCCTTGAAAATTGATCCGTGCTCGGTGGGGTTTCCGAAGGTGTGGAAAGAGGAGATGAGCTTCCAAATGGACTATAAAAAGTACATTAGATTTCTGGCACTGAACCAGGTCAAACTGGATGCCAATCCCCAGGTGGAAATGCTTGCAAGGTGAAAGTGGGTCAGCGTCGGCAGGAGTTCAATTGACATGAAACAGGACTTCTCAGCTCACCCCAAGACGGCGGCGGGAGGTGGGGAGCGTGAGCTTCAGCTCGGAGTCTGGGGGTCTGGGGTTCACAGAAGGTCCCGGAAGAGGACGCTCTGCTGCTTTGCCACCCTGGGATTCAGACTCTAGGCTAGGGGTCCATAAATGCTTGCCAGCTGCCTGATTTTGCAAATAAACATTCTGGAACATGCGATCATTTGCGGCTGCTGCGGCTGCCTTTAAGGGCTAGGCTGGCACAGTGGAGAAGCCATGACAGAAACCCTAGGGCCCCAGGCCGAGGGCATTTACCGTCTGGCCCTTTGCAGACAGTTCGCTGACCTTCCATCCAGGCGCTCGCGGCCTTGAAACCGCAGATCTGTCCCATTTTCCCAATAAGAAACCAGTGGTCCGCGTCCCATTCCATGAGAAGTGTGGTTTTTCGAGAGGGCTTGCACACCCTGCTGCTTTCCACAGCGGACGGTGTCTGGTTTTGCTGCCAACGCGTCAGCGGTGCTGGAGGGGTGTGCTTCTCCAGACTTGGCCCCTGCGGTCGGCCTCGTTTTGCTCTATCGGCCAGTATTTATAAGACCCTTTCCCTGGCAATGATCTTGCATTTTAACAAATAAATTTAAGTGATTTTACATCACTATTCTGTCTGGAAAGCAGTATCACTTAATACAAATAGTAGGCTCCCATCAAAATGACACGATGACAACAGAGCTGCGTGCTCATCTGCACCTGGGTTCAGGCGCCCTCACGAGGCTCCAGGCCACCCCACCCTTCTGGGTGCCCCCTCTCCGGCATCCCATCTAACCCATCAGTAATCCCGCTGGCTTCCCCTTGGAAACAGATCCGGAATCTGCCCCGTTCTCCCACCTCCACCACTGCCACGCATGCCCAAACCCCCAGGGCGCCCCCCCCATGGCCTCCTGCCCAGAAGCCACGCACAGAAGGACAGCGTATGATCCACTTCCATGACACATCGGCAGCAGGCAAATTCACACAGACGGAAAGTAGACTTAAGGTTACTGGTTGCTGGAGCTATTGCTTACTGGTTGCAGAATTTTTATTTGGGGAGATGAAAAGGATTTGGAACCAGAGAGCGGTGAGAGTTGCATAGCACTGTGTGTCATTCATGCCACTGAATTGTACACTGAAAAATGTCAAATTTTGTGACATATATTTTGCCACAATTTGAAAACATTAATAATGTCATATACCCAAACCCACTGAATTGTACGCTTTGAAGGGGTGAATTGGACGGTGTGTGCATTATGTCATGATAGAGCTGTTAAACACGAAACAACGTGGCGGAAGTGACATGGTGCCAGTCCAGGCACGGCCCCTGACTGCCTTCATGGAACAAGGGACTACCTGGGAAACATTTGAGCCGTGAGAAACCCAAGTCACCAGGAGAGGTCCCGGAGGGGAGACCCACATGGAGAGAGAAGTCAGGAGCACTGCGGTGCCAGGCCTGGGGGTGAAGAAGCCATGTTGGACGTCCAGCCCAGTCCAGCCTTTGGATGATGCCAGCCCCAGCTGTACCTGGCCCAGCACTGCATGAAAGACCCTAAGCCAGGAGCACTCAACTGAGGCCAGTCAACCCACAGAAGTGGGGGAGATAATGATCAACCGTTGCCTGAAGCTGCTAAGTTTTAGGGGCTCACACCGTGGAAGCCACCTAGTAGAGGGAGAGCCCTCGGGGGGCTGCCTGCCACAGGAATGACGATACACAAGCTCGGCATAAAATATTGGCTCTTCTGGTCACTGCCTTTAGCTCTGGCAGGTCACTGAAAGTCAGCTTCCTTACAAGGGGCTTACCTGCTTTATCAGCTGGTTCTAAGGACAGACGATACAGCCAGGGATGTGTCCCACTTTGTCCACCTCTCTGGCCAACCCTGCTGGCCTGCCTGATCCCCCAGCTCCCCTCTCTCAGCAAGCTCTGATGGGGCTGGGCTTTAGGGGCCATGGGCTGAGGGGGACAAAGCTACTGCTGGAGGAGAGCTGGGAGCTCGGCTGCTCTGTCCTCCCTCTGGCAGCAGCAATACTTGGGCACACGGAGCTGGAGGCCTACTGCCTTTGGAGGGGGTACGGTCCTGCTGACACCTTGACTTTGTGGAGTTCTGGCCTCCAGCACCATGAGAGAGTCAATTCCTGCTGTTTAAAGCCACCTTGTCTGTCGTACTTTGTTGTATCAACCCTGGGAAATGTGTGCATTATCCCAAAGAACGTTTCTACCAGTCACATGAGAAAGGCCCTGTTCTCATCACCTCCAATCTACAAACTATTGTGTCCCCCACTTTAACATGTACACATGCGGGAAGGAGCCCAAGGTCCTACACATACCACTGAGGCCTGGGTCTGAACCCAGGCACTGACTCTACCTCTCGTGGCCTGATGTCACTCTGGATAATTCCAGGACATCCTCTCTTTCTGTCTCCACCCGAATCCAAGCTACTTCTCCCGCAAGCAGCCTCCTCAATGGTCTCCCTGCTTCCACTGGGCCCCCCGCCATCCACTTTCCAGGGGGCAGCTGGAGGGACTAAGCTCCAAGTCGCCCAAAACTGCACCACGCACCTGCTGTACCCCTGACCCTGCCCGGAATGCGTGCCCCCCACCTCTGAATGGCCAGCACCTTCTTCAGCTCTCACCTCCCTCAGAGAGGCCTTCCTTGACTCCCATGACCACACGTCACCAGACGTGATTTTTGTTGTGGCCTGTCATGGTTTTCTCGTTTCTTCATTGATGTGGCTGTCTTCTTGCATTAGAATGCAAGCTTCTGGCCTCTCTGGCTCACCTCTATTTCCTAGTGAGCGCGCAATATAAATTATGTGAATGTTGCTAAGTCTTTGGGATGTGGACACATCTGTGGATGGGAGCAGCAGGATGACTTAAGGGAAACTTAAGATCAACAAATGATCAATCTGGGCAGCTACTCTCTGGGGAAGTAGGCGGTCTTGGGTTTGCTCAGACAGGCCTGTCCAACGTGGGTGCACATTGGCTGCTGGGAACCTGGCTGCTGGGAACACTTCCCCATCTCTTCCTCAACGGTCCCATCAGCCGGTCCGCATCTGCAGACAAGGGCTGGTCCCGACTCCAGGAACACAGTCAGATTGCCGATTCACAAAATTAAGGAGGGCAACCTTTTCCCCTGGGGTTCTACTTGCAAGGTCACACCAGCCCTCTGTGTGTCTGTGCTGAGTCCTGGCAGAGTGGAATGAGCAATAGGACTCCGAACGACAGAGGTAATAGGCACTAGGGGTTATGGGCATGAGCTGGGCCCTGAGACGCAGGTTCAAGTCCAGTCGTGCCTGTACTATGGTTGCAGATCTGGATAAGTTACAAAAGGGAAATAGCCAGAATGTGCAGATTTTGGCTTGATAACTAAGAAAGCTTCTTGCATGGAAATGGGTTCCACTCCAGAGGCTGGACAACCCTTCTAGGATGCAGGAGAGGGGCTTCAAGCAACCGGGAAGGGGCTTGGTTAGACTGGATCAGCTCAGTGGTCCCTCCTGGCCCCAGGTTCTGAGACTCTGTGCCTGTGTGACTGCCTACTCTCCTGGGGCCACTGCTGTGCTCTGAGAAATAGCAGGTAATTGATGTCCCGGGGCAAACTGCTCCACTCGGTTATCACCGATAGCTGCTTGTGCCTGTGCTCACCGTGAGTGCTATTCATTCGAGACTTAGCAGCGCTCCGTTGCAGGCAAGACCCGTTCCCATTTTGCAGATAGGGAAACTGAGGCTCAGAGTAGTTAAGGCAAAACTCACCCCCACCCTTGCAGCAAGTAAGTGGCAGCTGGGGTTTGAACCCATATCTTTCTGGCCGCCTCACTTTTCTGCAGAGTCACGAGCACGGTGCTATGGGGTGATTCCACAGAGACGGAAAGCACAATCTCTACTGTCCTTTGACTCCTGCAGGAAATGAAAACTCCAGCAAGGCACCGGCCTCTTATCGCAGCCAATGCGAACAAACCATCTGCTTCCCATTTGGTCTTTTAGCAAAAACCTCTGAGGAGCGCCCCCCCCCCCCCAATGCCAGCTCAAGTGGGGAGATGTCTTGTACACTCAGCAACTTTCTCCTGAAACCACGTGGCACCAACATGCCACTCTTATTTCCAAAGGACGTCCCTTAGCAAAGCTCGAGGAGCCTGGGAACAAAGAGCTCTGGTCACAAGGACTGATGTCGGTGGCCCCAGTACCAGTGGCTCAGGCTCAACGCCTGGGATCCCTGGCCGAGCGGTGTGGGCAAAGCCCAGCCTGCCAGACCTTGTGTCCCTGTGAAATACATCGGAAATGGGGAGGTGGTCGGGGAAGCACAGCGTGTGGGTAAAGAAGGGAGCGCAGGCTGTGTCCCCAAACTGGAACTCGGGTGTTAGAATGTGGTGGTCTGTCACATTTTCCTTCTCCTTCTCTGCCTGGGAGCTCCTGCCTGGATGTGGTGCATGGCCAGGTTTCTAAGTCACTCCAGGAGTGGCTCAGCCTTCGGAGAGCACCTGTCACGGTCAATTCCAAGGGGCCATTCCACTCAATTACGAGCTCCTCTTTTAGCGAAGTGGTGGCAGCGACTGTGAAACTCAAATATAAAACTCTAAAAACCGGATAATCAGATTTTGTCCAACTCTCCTTTTAATGAAGGGGAAAAAAAGCAAGGCTCAGAAAAGACAAGCAATTTGTCTGATGCCTCATCGCAGGTTCTAGATGGCAAGGAACAGGGTTCCATTTCTAGAGGGTCTGTCTGCCTTGACAACCAAAATCTCACAACAAATTCTGTGAGGTGGGTTCTATCATTACACCCATTCTCCAGATGAAGAAACTGAGGCTCAGAGTCACGTCACTTCCCAACACCCACTGAGTCACCCCCGGTCCTTGGGCCTAAAACTGCATCAGTGTGCGGGTATGGGTGCCTGGGACGAAGCGCAGTGAGTAAAGCAAATAGATTCAACTTAAAGAAATGATGGTGAGGATAACGCTGGTTTCCACTGAGCAATTACTCTGTGTGTCAGGCACTCTTCTGAGCATCTCCATGTATTACCTCATTTAATCCCCACCACGACTATCACGGTGGATACGATGGTTACCCCCATTTTACAGTGAGGCGCAGAGAGGTTAATGGACAAGCTCGAGGTTTTACTGCTCAGCTGGGGATTGGACCCTGAGGACAAGGACTTAGGTGGTGCTTGGGGAGCACACAAGCTGTCTGCAGGGATTTACTAGACATCACCTTAAATGCTCGCATGGCCCAGTGGTCACATCACCTTTGTCTCTCCTGGCGCGGATTTTGGGGGATGGCCACACCACACCTGCAGAGTGCAGTCTCCTCACCCCTTCTCCTCAAGCTCCAGATAAGCTCAGGGGATCGGCCAACCACGTGGCCGGACCTCAGGTAACCGGGCACCCGCAGGGTGGCCCAGCCTCACCATCCATAGCCTCCACCTCTGAAGACCCTGGGCCCAACCCCCGAGCCACCCTGAGATGGGGTTACCTTCCAGTTTTAGCTGGCACCCTTGTGAGGACAGAAATCATTGTTGTTTAGAAACGTACAAGGTGGGGCACCTGGGTGGCTCAGTCAGTTAAGAGTCTGCCTTCAGTTCAGGCGATGATCTTGGGGCCCTGGGATCGAGACCTGCACGGGGCTCCCTGCTCAGTGGGAGCTGGAGAAAGATGAAAGAGAGTGGTAAGCCTCTGTGAGAAGGAGGGCCCCGACAATGACCCTCCCAAAGAGAGGCGGGCACCCTGGCCTGGGGCAGCCAGAGGACCTTCCTCCACAAATGACCGGGGACCTGCCCCAAGCAACAAGAGGCTGCCTCTCTGGGCCAGACTGTCCTTGAACTCTTAATCACTGAAGATGGGAATTTCAAAATGTTCATGAGAACAGGACCTACCTCGGGGGTTAAATAATACCTGTAAAGTGCTTGGAACAGAGGCTAGCCAAAAGGTTTCGTGTGCCCTTTTGTCCCTGTGAAAAGCAGAGCCGTGCGCTGCCCCCGCATCGCCTCCATAGAGAGCCCTGACAGCCAGGGTGGCGAGCTTCAGGTACGGACATCCCTGAGCCCTGCAGCGGGCTCTGCTCATTCACGCTGGGGACAGGATGCAGAGGGGGTCCCTGCAGCCCCCCAGCTGAGCCTTGGCAGGACTTACCCAGCAACCCCAGCGCCTGGAAGGGGAACATGCCTCATTTCATAACCATCTCTAGGTTAAAGATTACCAGTCCCGGGAAAATTCGGTTACCATCTCCTACCTCCTATGACATACCTTTGGCTCCTTTAAAGGTCTGAACCAAGTGAATCTCTAACTGTACTGGGGAAAGTGTTTATCCAGTTGCGCAAGGCAGTGGAATCCCTACAGGAAGGGCAAGGAGAGGCTTGCACACTTGCTCCTTCCCTCAAGAGAAACGTGCAGACAGCGCCCTTGGACGAACACAGTGACCTTTGGCACACCGCGCTGAGCAGCATAGCCTCATTATTCCTCGTTCCTAGAAGAAGGGCAAGAATGTGGTATGGCAGGTGCTCAGGGCTTTAGGCCCCTGCGGGGGATTTCTCTCCACTTCCCCCATTCACCCAAGGGCGAATTTGCACTATTAGAAGGGCCTGGAATGCAGGACCCGGAATGGTGAGTTTTAAAGTTGAAGCCGAGCTCAACAGGCTCAACACAATGGGTTCAGCTGCCCCCTCCTTACTGATGTTATCTAAAGCATTCTACTGACTCCAACGCAGAGCTCCCATCCTAGTGGCAGAACCCCCAGAAACTCCGTGAGAACCAATCACCAGGGACAAGGAGTCACAGAGACATGTGCTCCCCAATGCAAACGGCCTCTAAAAATGATAGAAAGGGTACAGAAAAGGTGTGCTATTAGGCAGGAACTCTCCACCTCAGCACTTATGGATTTTGTGGGCCAGGTCCTTCTGTGTCGTGTGTGTGGGCTGCACGGTGCCCCACAGGATGGTTAGTGTCGGCCCTGGCTTCTGCTCACTGGGTGCCGATGTTGCTGCCTCCCCCCTGCCCCCACAAGCTGTGATACCCCAAGGTGTCTCCAGACCTTGACAAAGGTCCTCTAAGTGTGGGAGGAGGGGCAGGGCACAGTTGCCCCAGAAGAAATCTCTTCCTCTTAAGGAACGATGGCAGGTTATCCCCTCCAAGGGGACCCACAGAACTGTTCTGGCAAAGCCGTTCAAACTCCAGCTCCTGTGCTTGGTTTCTGGGGAGCAGGGGCAAGTTTGGTCAAATGGGTCTGAAATCATGTCATGGTTGTGAGGGGGCTCCCGAGAGGGTGCTGGAAGCAAGCACACGGACCGCCAAGCACAGCCTAGAGGCTGAGGACACGGAGGTGCGCTGACACAGGGAGCAGGGTCCGGCAGAGGTAGGGACGTGCAGAATTCTGTATCCTGCTTGGTTTTTACCCCCTGACCTATCCCACCGTAGAGGGGAAAGTCAATCCTTATTTCCAGACCGTACCATCTCTCTGGGCTCTGAAACCTCCCTGGAGCTCCCGACTGCTTCGTCCTCTAGCCAACAAATTCCTGCCTTGAAAACTCCCGAGGAACACAACAGATGCCTGGATTCATGAAAACAATATCAATCTCGTTGGCCGCGTCTGGATCTCCAGTCTCGAAACAGGGATGGACCCGTTTTAATGAGATTTTGAGTGCTGGTGTATATAGATCTCCTCCCCACCTCCCAATTCTGTAAAAACCCAGCAGACATACATCCTGATTAAAATCTTCTCAATACTCTACTTAGAAAGAACCCAAACCTCACGCTGGCTACAAGATTAAAACAGCAGTGCCAAAAGCAGGATTGGGGGTCTTAGGCCATGATACTCCTCTGCGCAGCTCATGGCACGGACCTGGGGACATTTCAGAATCCTGACTCAGAACAGGGCTGTAACGATACAGGTGAAGCTGTATCATCAGTCTGACCCACTCCTTATTTTGAAAGGAAAACAGAAGTACCACTCAAGCTTAGAAATTAAATTTGTCGAGAGCTGGAAACTATCCTATTTGTCCCTTGGAAGCTGTGTGGTCTTAGGCAAGTGACTTAGGCTCTCTGAGCTTCCGTTTTCTCATCCGTGGAGTGAGGACAGCAGCGCCTCCCCAGGGATGACGATGAAGAGTAAGAGGAACAGTTCCAGCCCACGGCACGGCATCTGGCCCCAGGCCCGTCCCAGCAGGGCCCAGCAGGCAAGACTTGGTTGCCAGGCTGGGGGCAGAAGGCTGTGCCGGGCAGACCTGCACGGAGGAGCTGTCCCTTCCACGCTGGCAAAACCCAAGCGCTCGGTGCCAGGTGCTGCGGGATGAGGCTAAATGAACGGAGGCATCACTCCGAGGTTGCTGCACATTTTTTCCTGCAAAGAAGCAACCCTAGGTGTGCTGAAAGGACTCTTGGTTCTTAATCTGGATGATTCAAGGGGACTCTTGTTATTTGCTCAGGATAATTGTTAATGATGGTACAAAAACCAGCCCTTGAACACAGTTCAAAGGCCCGGAGGTCTGGTCCCGCTCACTGTTCTAATTTCCACATATACAACCTTCCCCTCCTTCTGTGTTCTCCCATTTGGATCTGGTGTCTGTCTCACATAGGCTTCTGCCTCAGAGCCTTTGCAGATACTGTTCCCACAACCCCAAATGCTTTTCCCTTGCTTCTGATTCCTTAATTCCTATACAACTCATGACACACCTCTTCCAGGAAGCCTTCCCTGACTTTTCCCCTCCAGATCAAATCCCCCTCTTCACACACTCTTAGAGTCACAGGCCTCCCCCTTTTGTGGCACTGCCACATTGTCATGGCATCTCTGTTTCTATGGTTATTTGGTTTATGTCTGGCTGCTCACAAGACCACAAACTCTTTAAGCTGTGTTTATACTTAAAATCATATCCCCAACATTACACTGTCTGGGACCACACTGGGTCCTCAATACATTTTCATTAAATTGTTAGAAGTGTTGACTGCTGGGTGAGTCTCTTCAGAGGGCAATCTGGCACATTCCATCATACTCTAAGGCTACTGTGGTTAGGACGACATGGCGTGGGGGCAAAGACAAACACCAATGCAACAGAACAGAGAACAGAAGAACAGACCTACGACAAAGTGGTGGTGATACTGGGTCAATTAGATTATCTCTACGGAAAGAAACATTTCTCGTGACCCTCCCCAACGCAGTACATAAAAATCAACCCCTGGCGGTAGGAAACATAGATCTGAAAGGTAAAACATGGAAGCTTTTAGGAGATAAGAGGGGGCACTGTGGATGACCTTGGGTTACTGAAATAGGACACAAAAAGCATTAACTGTAAAAGAAAAGATTAATAATGTGAGCCATACAAAAATTAAAAATTCCAATCACTGAAAGTCACCACTGAAAATGAAGATCACACCACAGGGCAGAAGCTATTTGCAAAACATACAACTGCCGAAAGGATCATTATCAAGCATGTCAAAGACTCCTACAAAGCAGTAAGAGAAAAACCAGACCATTCAAAAGAAACATGGACAGGAGATCTGAACAGGCACTTCATAAAAGAGCAAATCCAAATGACCAAGAAACACATAGAAGGGATGGTCAACTTCAGTAAGTAGGGAAATTTCAAAAACCACTAGACACCCACCAGAATGGCTCAAATTACAAAATACAATAGCAAGTCAAGGTACTGGAGCTGGATGGGATATGGAGCAACTGGAAGTCTCATACAATGGCCGGTGGAGTCTGAAACTGGCAGCCACTTTGTGCTCATGGCTGCACAATGTGTTACAGCCTTACTGGGGCTGCATTGTGTTTCTTCCTTCATACATCAAAGCCCCAACCCTCAGTGTGATGGTATTTGGAGATGGGGCCTTTGGGAGAGAGGAAGGTGTAGATGAGGTGGCGAGGGTGGAGCTCTCACCGTGGGATAAGTGTCCTCATAAGAAGAAGAGACACTGGAGCACTGTCTCTGCCATGTGGGGACAGAGCGAGAAGGCGACCAGTGCAAGCCAGGATGAGAGCCCTTGCCAGAACTTAACCATGCTGGCACCCTGATCTCAGACCTTCGGCTTCCTGAACTATGTATTTTGTTATGACTCCTGGGCAGACGAAGACAGACCTCAAACTGCAAACAATGCAAATGTCCCCCAGCAGTGGGGCAGATAAAGAAATGATGGCCCGCGCACACGCTGGACTACTGGTCCACGATGAAAACGAACAGACGAAGCTACAGGGCACAGCAGTAATCAATCTCAGATGTCAGGGCATGCAGAAGACACTAGACACAATGGAAAAAAGCAGGCAAAACTAATCTGTCATGAAGGATGCATCCTTAGGTAGTACAAGAGCCAGAGCAAGGATGGGCTCTGGGAGAGACCAGAAGGGCTTCTGTGGGGCTGGGATCACGGTTAAGAAGGGCTCGAGGAGCCGGCTATTTCCGGCTCCCAGTGGGTCGTCTACTCGCTGACTTGGTTGTGCTTATAGGACCGCTAGTTCTGTGAAAGAAGACTGAGCTGTTCTTTTTTGTTTTGTGTATGTTTCCATATGCATGCTATATTTAATAAGAAAAAGGTTCCAGAAAGGATTTGGGGGAAAAAAATTCCCTACACACATAGCTTTTGATGTAGCAATTCCACTTCTAGGAATTTAACCTCTGGAAGTATTTGCACATGCGTGAATGACTATGTGCATCGCTGTCTGTTGCTGCCTCCTCTGGGACGGCAAGATACGGGGAGCAATCCGGAGCCATCGACAGGGGCTGGTGCGATACGTGCCCGATACCACAGAAGGCTCTAGAGCCATGAAAAGGGTAAGAAGAGCCCCCTGCAATATATTAAGGATAAAAAACAAAGCGTGAGGGGTGCCTAGGTGGCTCAGTCAGTCAAGCATCCGACTCTTGATTTCGGCTCAGGTCGTGACCTCAGAGTCCTGGGATGGAGCCCTGAGTTGGGCTCTGGCTCAGCGGGGAGTGTGCTTAAGATTCTCTCCCTCTGCCCCTCCTCCCCTAAAAAAAACAAAACAAAAAGAACAAAGTGCAAAACAGTGACCCCTTTTAAAATATTGGAGCTGCCTCTAGGGAAAGGAAGAGGCCCAAGAGATGTGCATAAGGAGGGAAATTTACTCTTCTTTGTAAACTGAGTTGTACTGTTTGGGTATTTTACCAGCATACTCTGCTTATTCAGAAAATAAATGACCACTTAAAAACAGAGTAAGTACAGACAGACTGGGCGGATAAAAGCATGGGAAGGAAAGGAGCAGGATTATGACTCTCTGGCCCCTGGAGGTCACACATTTGAAGATGGGTTTTGGAGCCAGGCAGGTCTCGGATCAAGTCCAGTTTCTGCTCTTCCTACCTCTGACCTTAAGCCAAGGGGTTTAAAACTTTCTGACGCTGCCTTCATCCACAAAAGAGGAACTTCCCATCTGGGTACCGAGAGCATTAAATGAGATCATCCAAAAGAGCCTGGTGTCTGGCAGGTAGAAAGCATTCAACCATGTTCGCCCTGAACATCCTACCCGGTAACCACCACTATGTTGTTCCAAGACATGGTATCCTTGTTGCCATTTTACAGATCAGGAAACTGAGGTCCAGAAGTCACCATCTCCAGGGCCTTCAGTGAGTTGGCAACACAGTGGCTTTCCAAGTCAAGTGACCTTTCCCTTGACCCCTCACAGGGAAA
The DNA here is from genome assembly GCF_023065955.2 of Ursus arctos. Classification (NCBI taxonomy): domain Eukaryota; kingdom Metazoa; phylum Chordata; class Mammalia; order Carnivora; family Ursidae; genus Ursus; species Ursus arctos. The sequence continues at coordinate 72,560,085 of NW_026622874.1, read as the reverse complement.
GGAGCATCGAAGAAACAGAACCCAACCCACACTCATGGCACGCCCTTGAGGCGGGGAGCACACGGCCGACTGGGATTGATGACTACAAATAATCTGAGTTGTCTGTGGGAGGTGGCCGCTGAAGGAAGCACTCTGGACTTTCTTCTGCCTACTGCCGGTCTTATTCAGCAATTCTGGCTTTTTAATTCTGTTTTCTCATTTGCTGCAGCAGCTGGTCAAGGGCTAAAATGTTATTACTCCTGTTGACTGATTAGGAAATGGAGGTCAGACGGGGTGGGGGGTGGGGACGATGCATGCAGTGGCATCTGTGTGGCTCAGGGTTAGGCCTGGGGCCTCGGGATCTGTACACCTGGGTTTCTCTGTGGACATGTTGCTATTACTCTGAAAGCCGGGGCGAGTCTGCCATCCTCTCTGGGCCTGCACTCCCACCTCTGCAATCTGACCAGTCTTTCCTCCAGGGACGTGAGCAAATATGCATAAACCCCTTAGGACAGCCCTCGCCATAGCCCTAGCACCCACTGAATCCTGGGCAAATATGAGCAGCCACCACTTATGGGTCACTGTCATTAGGGTTGGCAGAATCCAGGGTCTCCTGAAGGTCTCCTCTTTTCCCTGTAGGTTATGGTTACTCTGACAGCCTAGCTCTGAATCCCTCCTGCACCCTGTCCCCAGGGCAGAATGTCCATGTCTTTGTATGTGCTGCTCTTGTGTGAGCTCTGCTTTCGGCCCGAGAGGACTGTGCACTCAGGGCTGGGGCAGGATGCCAGGCTCGCAAACCCACATGAAGGCAGTAATTTGCACAAGTGCTCCTTGCCTTGGTGTGCTCATTTCCAGCCTGTCCCCAGAAGGGCGCTCAGCCTGCAAAGCCAGCAGAGAGCTATTTACAGCTCTGGGCAAGGAGAGGGGAGGCAGGCTCTGTTCCCACACAGGAACAGCCCTCCCGAGGTGGCTTGCTCTTTTGGCTGCTTGTAAGAGGCTGTTTGGCCAATCCCGTCCCCAGAAGAGTTCTGAGGTCCTAAAAGCTTTTGCTGAAAGGCCAGCGATCTGCCCCAAGGGTTGTCTTGTTTCCTCAGGGAACTCGTGCTCAAAGGCAGATGGGAGAAGGTGTCCCTAGGCTTCCCCCAGTAGAGCTACCAATGGGTTCTAGAGATCTAGACGGAGGAGGGGATACAGTAGACCTGTCAAATCCATGGACAGCGCTAGCCACTCTACTACCACTCTACGTCAGAGACTGACAAACTATGGTGGAGGGCAGGGGTGGGGGAAGACATCCGGTCCACCAGCCCATTTATGTAAATATAGCTTTATTAGAATATAGACTTGCCCATTCATTACATTGTCTCTGGCTGCTGTCGTGGTACAGGTGAGTAGTTGTGATTGTTAACCATATGGCCCCCAAAGTCTCAAGTATTTACTATCTGCCCCTTTACAGAAGAAATTTGCCAAGCCTTACTCTAGGTGATGTCTCTGTCATCTCATCTTCTATCGTGCCTCTCTGATCCACCTATAGTTGGAGTCTGCTCTCCACCCAGCATCCAGAAGGATCTTTCTCCAGTGCCAATCAAATCAGGTCACCTCCTTGCTTAAAACCCTTCCATGGTTCCCTATGGGTCTCTGCGTCAAGTCCACGCATTATCATGGGTCACCTGGATATCCATATGGCCCTCCTGCAGCTTTCCCTTTCCTCATTGATACACCCTGAGCTCCACTGAAGGCCTCCAACATCCTCTCAACATTGGTTTTATAGGGTAAAAAATTGTGTCTCAATAGAATATTATGCATTATCTGAATACAGTACAAACTTTCAGGTTATCTGATTCTAGCCCTGTTCATTACTTTTGAGCTATTTTTTTCCAATCCTTTGTAAGTTGTAGGAAACTGATAGACAAGCAAATTCTGTCTCGTCCAATCATTTTCTCCTTCCATTTGCAATTCATTTCAACATTCCTTCCCTCCATACACGATGCTTTAGTTGACTTTGCCTTTGAATTGGTTCTAACATCTGCCCAATCCCCTCATTGAGTGAGCTTAATACAATCTTAAACAAATGTCTCTTTTTGTGGGGTTCATGATTTTACCCTTTTTTTAATCTGAAGATTTTTTTCTTTTTTAAAGATTTTATTTATTTACTTGAAACAGAGAGAGAAAGTACAAGCAGGGAGAGCGACAGGCAAAGGGAGAGGGAGTAGCAGGCTCCCCACTAAGTGGAGAACCTGGTGTGGGGCTTGATCCCAGGACCCTGGGATCATGAACCGAGCTGAAGGCAGACAAGACACTTAACCGAGTGAGCCACCTGGCGCCCCTGAAGATTTTAAGTTTTCCATGAAGTTTTTGAGCCTCCGTTCATGTTCTCTTTGTGAAGAACATCTTTCCTGCCTTTTCCTCCCACACTTTCTTCCCCAGCATCCCCGGGGTTTCTCTGAGTTCCAACCTCTACGTACTCCCAGGCTACCCAGGACACATCTCGCCGAACGGCAGCTGTTCTGGTCTGTCTCCCCACAGCTAGCCTAGAAGATCCTCTGGTGAAGCGGCTGGGTTGCTATCTCTCCCTCGTCACGCAAACACACCCCTAGTACTTTACATGACACATGGACGTTGTGCAACACGCGGACACAGTAATGAATGAATGAACGTCGGGTGATGAGACTGCTCACCTAGACAGAAGCCACTAAGGGCGAGACCTTATTCTCTTCGCTCAACATCCTACACATGATGCAGCGTTGGCACCTGCTGAGTACACAATAAATACCTGTGAGTAAATGAAAGCATACCACCCAACTTCTGGTTCTTGGCCTACTTTTTTTTTTTTAAGATTTTATTTGAGAGAAGGAGAGAGCACACAAGCAGGGGGAGGGGCAGAGGGAGAAGCAGACTCCCCGCTGAGCAAGGAGCCCAATGTGGGGGCTCGATCCCAGGACCCCAAGATCATGACCTGAGCTGAAGGCAGACACTTAACCAACTGAGCCACCCAGGCTCTTGGCCTACTTTTAAGTAATCTCCCATTTTTCCGCTTCGGAAGAGCAAGCCCAGCAGCTTCCGAATGCCACCCTCCCACACCAGGCTGTCATGTGTCACCACCGCGGCAGTTCAGCCCCTCTGGGTCCTGCGCCCCTTGAGGGAGTGGACGACAATCTCTGTTCTGCTTCATGGTCATCTTGTGACCTTGAGCAAGGCACTGCCCCTCTGGGCCTCTGTTTTTCCACGGGTCAAGGCCTCAGTTCAGACATTCCAAGAGATAAAATACAAAAGGCAAAGATAGGAACGACCAGTAATGCCCAAGTGACGTTCCAACCCAGACACCATTTACACTGTAACAAATGCTGTCAATGTAACTCATTGGCAAAGCTAAGAGGGCCCTAGCTCTGAGTTGTGAGGGTGACAGAGATGTCCTAGGACAAGGTCTCCAAAGTTGAATGTGACCACGAATCCCACCTCCCACCGCCAACCTGGGATATTGTTAAAATATAGATTTGTATTCTTTTCTTTTCTTTTAAAAGATTTATGCATTTTAGAGAGAGAGAGCAGGGAGAGAGGCAGAGGGACAGAGTATCTCAAGCAGACTCCCCACTCAGAGCTTAATCCCATGACCCCAAGGTCACGACCTGAGCTTAAACCAAGAGTCAGCGGCCTAACAGACTGAACCACCCAGGCGCCCCCAATAGTCTGCATTTCTAATGAGTATCCAGATGCTGCGATGCTGCTGGGCACTGTACCACGTTTCCAGAAGTAAGATGCTAGGACACAGTGGGTCCCAGCTTTGAAGAAATTCTCAGTGTGGCCAAGGAACAGATTTCCAGCATGCTGCCAATAGTCCAAGGCAATAAATATGAGCCCCTAAATGGGAGGTGTTGGTAGTTAAGCCTGTAGACCTCTGAGAAAGGACAGGTTGGCAAGGTGGGGGATTCTGGTGCAGGGTTCTCAAAGAACATGGAAACAAGGTTGGGAGCATTCTGCCAGGCCAGCGACCACTGAATCACCAAGTCTGGTGGTGCGGCCCACCAGTCTGTGTATTAACAAGCCCTCCAGGGCTTCTTATGCTCAAGCGTGAGAACCACCGTGCTAGGGGAAGAGAAAGGGTAGAATATTCTAGTTTGAAGAACAGTGTTTTGTTTTCCCATAGTAGAATTTCAGGTGCATGTCTGGGCTTTATAAATTGCATTAATCTATTCATCCATCCATTCACACACTCATCCATCAATTTATCTAACCACTGAAGTGGTTGTGTCCATGCATCCACCCATCTATCCATCCGCCCATCCACTCACCCACCCACCATCCAACAAGTACGTCCTGAATGTCCACCATGAACCCTTTTAGGCACAAGAGATTTGACCAGAATTGTAAATATACACATCTGTTTTAGCCTCTAAACCGGTGATTCTCTACCAGAAACGTTTGCCCCCATGGGACAGTGGGTGATGTCTGGAGACGTTTTTGGTTGTTCCAACATGAGAGAAAGTGTGCTACTGGCCTTTAGTGGGGTAGGGGCCAGGGATGATGCTAAACATCCTACCATGCACAGGACAGCCCCCAAAGTCAATAGTGCTGAGGTTGAGAAACTTTGCTCTAGACTGGAGGCCCCTTGTGGGCAGTAACTGTGTTGTAGTCACCTTGATATCCCAAGGTCACAAGACTACCTGACCCACAGGAGCTGAGCATATGTTTACATGCAAGAGGAAATGGCAACATAAACATACATTTACGTATATAAGGAGCTCTTAAAACTCAACCATAAGGAGAGCTGGGTGGCTCAGTCAGTTGAGCGTCCGACTCTTGATTTCGGCTCAGGTCACGATCTTGGGGTTGTGGGATCGAGCTCACATAGGGCTCGGCGCTGAAGGCCGAGGCTACTTGGGATTCTCTCCTTCTCCCTCTGCCCCGACTTGTGCTCTCCCTCTCTCTAAATAAATAAATAGAATATTAAAAAAAAACCTCAACCACAAAAAGTCAACCCAACTCAAAAATGAATAAGGGACTTAAACAGATGTTTCTCCAAAGAAAATATATAAAAAGCCAACAAGCACACGAGAAGACGCTCAACATCACTAGTCACTAGGGAACTGCAAATCAAAACCACAATGAGATACCACTTCACACCTGCTGGAATGGCGGTAATAGTAATAATAATGATAATTGGAAAATAACAAGCATTGGTAAGGATGTGGAAAAATTGGAACCTTGGCATGCTGCTGGTGGGAATGTAAAATGGTGTCGTTTGGCAGTTCCTCAAAAGGTTAAACAAAGAATTACCATGTGACTGATCACGTGACCTAGTGGTTCACGCCTGGGCATATAGTCAAAAAAATGGAAACTAAAATTGTCTTTAAACCAAAACTTGCACATATGTGTTCATAGCAGCAGAGAAGACCAGGTGTTGGAACACAGTTTTGGTTAATCCTCTCATACCCTGCTCAGTAATGAGCAGGTCCTATTACTGCCCCTCTTCCCACTACTTTTCTTTTTGCTTTCCACTATGAACCCCTTGCCAAAGACGGGGAAATGAGATGCTGAGAGGTATAGTGGTCATGGCATGAGGCCATCATGCTGGTAGGAGCCCAATTCAGCTGTAGGCACTCTGCCCTAGAGCCCACTGGAATTCTTTTTTTTTTTTTTTTAAGATTTTCTTTATTTATTTGACAGAGAGAGAGAGACAGCCAGCGAGAGAGGAACACAAGCGGGGAGAGTGGGAGAGGAAGAAGCAGGCTCCCAGCCGAGCAGGAAGCGCGATGTGGGGCTCCATCCCAGGACCCTGGGATCACACCCTGAGCCGAAGGCAGACGCCCAATGACTGAGCCACACAGGCACCCCAGACCCCACTAGAATTCTTTTTTTTTTTTTTAAAGATTTTATTTATTTATTTGACAGAGAGAGAGACAGCCAGCAAGAGAGGGAACACAAGCAGGGGGAGTGGGAGAGGAAGAAGCAGGCTCATAGCAAAAGAGCCTGATGTGGGGCTCGATCCCAGATCGCCGGGATCACGCCCTGAGCCAAAGGCAGACGCTTAACCGCTGTGCCACCCAGGCGCCCCCCCACTAGAATTCTTAAGGAGTTCCCTAAGGCCAGGGCAGAAGTTCAGCCCGAGATGGGGAAGCCTCAGGATTCCTCTCTCATGGCTCCCAAACTCTCAGGAAGGGCAGAGGCCTGAGTTTCAGCCACTGGGACTGCTGGCATGAGCACTTCATGTCCCCAGAGAGAGGGACGGGTCCAGGCGGGAGTGTGTGGTCCTCAGACCTCGCCTGTGCCTGGCACGCTGACACTGGGGACAGCGGCAGGCTCCTCCCGTGGGCTGGAATCCCACGGTCGTACCTCTTGGCAAGTGACTCAGAGCTAAGTCTGTCAACCTCTGTGTGCTGTGCTTTGCTCATTTGTAATGCACGGGAAGCTGGCTAGAGGATTCCTCCTCCTCTTCTTCCCCCATGAATATATTCTTATACATACATAGGTCTCTTTCATGCCCCTTGCTTGCTTGACTAATCATTCTCATATGCATTCACATATATATTTTTTTATATAATGTGTATATTAATTCTGCAACTTTATTGTTTTTACTAAATGTCTTGGGGAACTTTCCAGGTGAGGAATGTACATCTCCCTCATCTTTCTAAAAAGACTGCTCATTTCCCTGTGAACGCACTGTGATGGAGCCCCTCCCCGTGCTGGTGCTGCAAAGTTCTGCAGCAGACATGCCTGTGTTCGCAGAGCTGCATGCATGAGTGAGCACTGCTGCAGGAGAGTCCTAGAGGTGGGAGGGCGGTGTGAGCTCTGCAAGAGAGAGCTAGATGACCTTCTGAAGACGGCTCCAGAACCAGGTTATTTCTGAAACTGTTGCTGGCACGAAAGTTTCTTTGACCTCTAGCGGGGAAGGGGTAATGCCTTTAGGCAAGCCATTTAACCTCTGTGAGCCTTAGTTTGCTCATCTCTAAAACGGGAAGCCCAGATCAATGAACATGAAGGCACTCTAGAGGTGGCAAAGTCCTGTTTTATGTGAAGGATTGAGATCATTGTAAATGCTGAGAGGCTCAGCGGCTGGACACCACCCCCTCCATCATGCAGAAGGCAGAGCAAGGAGCCCGAGGAAGGAGGATGCTGTGCTATGTGAAGCATCAAGGACGTGCAAGACATCTGCGTTAGGCCAAAAGTTCTCAGTGGGAGGGGTGGGCGTCATTCTGCCCCCAGGGGATGTCTGCCAATGCTTAGAGACAGTTTAGTTGGCATAACTAGAGAGGCTTGTACTGGCATCTACTAAGGAGAGGGGCCAGAACGGAGCTCAACACCCTCAGTGCACAGGACGGCCCCCGAGACAGAGAATTATTCCGCCCCCAATGTCAACACTGCCGAGGATAAGAAGGCCTGTTCTGCGGCTGTCTCTTATCTGATGCCTACCCCCCATTCAAAGATGAGGGAAGTGAGCCTCAGAGAGGCAATGATCTGCCCAAGGCTCCCCGACCCGTCGACTCTTGGGCTCCATCTGACTTTATGGTTTGCGGTCCGACAAGCACAGGGTTTTATGACTTTGCACTTGAAATCACAACCACTGCTTCCACCCACTTGTTGTAGTAACTACGCACTTTACAAGGATTAACTCGTTTTATGTGGATAAGGTTAATAATCTCCTCGAGATCACACACCAAGTAGCAGATCTGGGCTCTAAACCCAGATAAGAAGGGTCCAGGGACCGATCTCTTGACCTCTCTGCACTTCAGTTCCCCCTCATGCTCTGAACTTTTCACCTTGGCACCCTGGACTTGGCTCCCTGCTCTAAATTGGAGCATGACAGCCAACACTTTAGCTGGAGGCAGGGGGAGCCCCCGCCTCAAGACGCTCCCATCTGCAGGGATCCGGTCGCTGTTGCCCAGCTGGGTGGTTCTGGAACGTGGCGGCCAGTTTCAGCTCTGGCCCCATTCAGTGCCTCAGGAACAGAAGCCATGCTCTGAGCAGGGACAGGAGGGAAGGGGCCCGTCCAAAGTTCCTGGAGCAAACCCAGCTATGCAACTGAGGCTCCTGCAGCGATCTCGGGGACCAGCACATTACAAACCATCTCGTTCGCCGTCCTGGGTCGATTTGGCTTTTGGCAAGTGTCAGTTTGGTGGTGAGCTCAGCAAAATCTCCCATGGGGTGAGCAGTTAAGTGCAGACTCTCAGGAGTGGATTCTACAAGGTGGCCTGTCTCAGGGGGTGCTGTGTTTCAGCTCTGCCCCTTCCTAGCTGCGTGACATTCTCAGAGCCTCTGCACCTCCCCTGACAAGTGGAGAGGTCAGTCCGAGCAGTTCCAGCTGTAAATGTGAGGACTGGAGCTCCTGTCCCGGACGCCAGCACCCCACAATCCCTGGAGAGACTGTGACCAGCTTTGCTACCCACAGACTGGATGACCTTGAGCAAGTGTCTTCCCCTCTTTGCGCCTATGTTTGCTCAACTGTCAAATGAAGGGGCAGGGTCTTTAATCTAGAAGACCTCTAGAAGCCCTTTAATCTAGAAACCTAGAACTCCAGACTTACCTCTCCCCGGGGCTGACCTCTTCGGGCATCCAGGACACACATTCCTCCATACCCCATATCCCGGGTGCAGCTCTAAAGAGCAAGGCAAACCTCCCTGACTTTCTCTTTCCTGTCCTTCACCCTTGCCTGCTGGGGAAGAGCTGTTCCCAGCCCCCCTCAAGTCATTAACATCCTGACCCTTAGCCCAGCAAAGCTAACACTGTCTCCAGCCCAACAGATGGTTCCTGCAACATCTACCTTCTTTGGCCAAGTGCCCAGGGAATTCCACTGAGCAGTGCCCACTGGAGCTGGGGGGTAAGGGGGCAGCCCCAGGGAGCAAGCTGGGCCCCCCCTCTCTGCGTCTGACAGTCCCTTTGCCAGGGGAGAGGTTGGACTGCCTCCAGGAAAAATATCCTGAACACCAGCCCTTTGTGTGGGGGATGGGGGGGGTCCCTGGTGGTCCTGCTGCCTCAGAGGCCATCTCTGCTGTCAGAGTTCAGAGGACAGTATAAGGGTCCTTCCCTAGGCTCAGGATTCTGGCTTTAAGGGCTTCATTCTTATTAAACCTCCTCTGGTCTGATCTCTGGCCATGGTGGGAGAGGAAAGGTGGGATGGAATTAGGTGGACCAGTAAGGTGTGGGAGTAGAGTCGGGAAGGATGGGATTTGGGAGAGGCGGGGAGAGTGGGTGAAGGGTGTTAGTGAGAGGCTGTTGGCTTGAAAGGGTTGGAGAGAGGTGGAGTGAGGTGGGTGACTTGGTTCAGATGGGTGGCCAGACCCTTGTCCTATCACTGAGTATGAAAGCCCCATAATGTGGTGGTGTCTGAGGCAACCATGTCTCTGTAAGGGGTGGAAAGGGGGTCTTGGGTGGGGTGGGGAGGGGAAGGGAATCATTCATATCTGAAGGCAAATCCCAGAGTCCAGTTGCTGAGGTGGGGTAGGCAGGGAGGTCCCTATTGGGTTTGAGGGGGACATGCTGAGTCTCTGCCCTGAGATTTCCCTGTCTTAAGGAGGGGCTTATTTCCTAGGATATCTGGGAGATCTCATTTTCCTTGGAGGGAGGATACTGTTATCTATGACCTATCTAAGACCCTCATCACTCTGAAGTGAGGGTGGGAGAAGAGATCCAAACTTAGTTTCTCAGGAAGGCCGGGAGGTGCATTGGTCTCTGAAGAGATCCGGGGGGCCCTAGATACGTGCGGAGGTTGGACCACACTTTGGGAGGGTACATTCCATTTCAAGGGATAAATTAGGGAGGGGAATCCTATCTCTAGGGCCTGGGGCTAGGAGGAAGAGCCCATTTCTGATGGGAAAAAGAGGGTATTTTGCTCTCTGGGAGGTGAGAGACCCTCTCTTTTTGGGGGAGGGGACCCGCGTCTCGAGAGGATGAGGGCCCCGATTCTGGGGGAAGACGCCCCGTTTTTTGCTCCCTGGGTGCATGGCCAAAGGACTCCATCTCGCGTGGACGGGCCCGCCCCCACGCGACCCGGCGCCGGGCCCTTACCTCCAGGCCCGGGCTCCGGTCTGCGGACTCCGATCTGCCGGGCTCCGACTTGAGGTTCCTGCGCTCTGAGCTCCGGGTGCGTCCAGTCTCTGCCCCACTTCCCCCAGCGACTCGCGGGGTTTCCTGGCTCCGCCGAGCTGCGCTGGCCAATCAGCGCTGCCAGCCCCGGCCCTCGCTCGCGCCGCAGCCAATGAGTGTGCCCGCCACGGGCCACCGCCCCCGGGGGGGAGGGGGAAGGCAGGGCGGGGGCAAAGTCCGGCCTCCGGGGGCGGCGGAGCCGGGGGCCTGGAGGAGGGACCGCGAGGGCCGGGAGCGAGGGTTGGGGCTATGGAGTAGGAGGCTGAGGACCCTCGTCAGGACGGAGGGGAACCTATCTGATGGGGGGGTGGAGAGCGCGTCTCTAAAAGGGGGCGTCTCTATAGGTTGGTTTCACCAGACCTTAATTACCTCCTGTCCTTTTTCCTGGGTCCTGGGGGCTGCGGGTGAGTGTAGCTGCCCCGCCTGCACCCGGCGCCCTGGCTCCGGAACCCTAGATGTGCAGTCGGAGTCCGTATGATGCTCTGCCTCTCTCCGCCCCCTGGGGCGGGCGTTCAGGGCCCTCTCGCTCAACCCTCCCAGCTGCCATTCACTTAACACCTCCTGCCCCACCAGCTCCGCAAGAGAAATGGCTTGTGCACCCTAGAGGCAATGCAAAGAGCACTGGACATAGATCCGTCTGCATGATGTAGGGCAGATCACTGCACCTATCCTCACTGCACTACACCCAATCCTCAGTTTCCTTAACAGCAAATGAAGACAATAGTGATAGTATCTCCTTCATGGGTGTAAATGAGGTTGTAGATGTGAAGATGATTTAATAAAAATTAAAATGCAGTATGAATGCTAGTTGATATTAAAGGGTGAATGACTCTTAGCCCAGTAGCTTTCTACAGGTATTTGAAAGGAGGATGTATTCATTCAGTGGTAGAGTAAAAGACACAGAAATGGCCCATCAGAACAACATGTGATCACCAAGAGCTCATAATGAATGGAAATCCCAGACCCTAAAAGGCCACGAAAGAACACAGCTTGGTTTTCCCTATTCATCCTAATCAATCATTATTTCTTCAGTCTGCTGGTATCTTGCAGGAACCTGAGATCCCTCCTTCCTGCTTTCCAGGAATCCAGGTTGCCCTATCTCTGGTTAGGCAAGGACTGTCTTCCTAGAAATTAAGGAATTAAGACAAATAAAGAACAAACAAATAAGCAAATAAAAAAAACCACCCCAAAAAAACTACCTGCCCTCTAGTGTGGTCTATGATGATAGAGACCAAAAAGAAACAATAAATAAGAATCATTCAAAGGAAAAGACAGAAAATATAACGGATCTACGGTTCTACTGAAATTGAGAGAGCTTTGCCAAATCTTTTTTGGTATGTTAATCCTGCCACCTTGTTTGCAGAACTTCATGAGGCCTGGGTTATAAATCAAGCAATTTTTCCTTAAAATCTAAGCCATGCAGATAATCCTCTTTACTGCCCAAAACCCGCCCAAAGACATAAATGGTCAATAAACATAGGAGGAAATAAAGTTTGTCAAAGAAAGGCAGGTTAAAGAGACGGAAAAGTTTCATCTACCAAAAATGGCCTAATTTTTATTATTATAACTACTATTACTTGTGGGGGTTTCAAGGAAGTGGACAATTCTATGAATTGCTGATGGGAGTATAATGATTAGAGCCTTACTGGAGAGAAACTGGATATTCCTATTAAAAACATTTTCCGGAACAACGAATGGTGCAAAGGTTTAGTAATAAAGTGGTTTAGTGTCATTTTATTTACTGTAGCAAAAAACTGGAAACATACGTACAACCAGAGAGACCCTAAAGGGAAGTCTGTTGAATACTGAATGGTATGAAAATGTCATCTCAAAATACTAAGTGAACAAAGATATTCACCAAAAAAGTTTATCTGGTATTGTCCTGTATTTGTTAAATTTATATAAATAGACCTGGATAGATCAGTGCTGTCCAACGGAACTTTCTGTGATGGCAGAAATGTTCCGTATCAGTGCTGTCCAAGATGGTAGCCACTGGCCATACACAGGTCTTGAAGATTTCAAATGTGCTAGTCAACTGAGAGACAGAAATTTAAATTTTATCTAATTTTTGGTTCAGGTCAAAACGTCCTATGTAGCTAGTGACTATCACATTGGACAGCACCAATACAGATCGAGAGAGACAGAAAAAAATGAATGCTCATTAGTATAGTTATAGCTGTATGTTAAAATTATAGGTGATTCTAATTTTACTTTATTTACATATCACTAACTTCTAATTTTCTATAACAAATATATATTGCTCCTATACCAAGAAAAAAATATTTAAAATGAAAAAAAAAAGCAAAAGTTTAAGCCAAATGCATCCCACCATCGGTTTTATATGACCTGCAATCTATGATATAAAGTGGGTTTTATATTTTAAATGGTAGAAAAAAAATTATATTTTCTTTCACATGACAATGACAACAAAATTCAAATCTCACTGTGCATAAATAAAGTTTTATTGGCACACAGCGATACCCCCTCACCTATGCATTGTCTGTGGCCGTCTTTGTGCTACCATGGCAGAGCTGAGTAATTGTGGCAGAGACTGTACAGCTTGCAAAGTCAAAAATATTTACCACTGGGGCCTTTTTAGAAGAAGTTTTCCAAGCCCTGGTCCAAGATGATCAGGGGAAACAAACATGCACAGAACCCACTGGGGGTTAGGCCCTGGTACTGGGTATTCAGGAGGAGCTGCGTTGTTTCTGGTTAAGAAGGGGTGCGAGAGGGATATTAACAGCCAGGTGCTTTGCAAGCTGATTCTCAAGTAGCTTCATTGTGACACTTGTGAAGAAAACCGTCAGCACGCTGGCAAGGCCTTTCTCACATTAGCTCCCCTTGCATTTTTCATAGTCTCACGGTTCTCCTATGGGGCTGTTTGGGGCCGCAGGTGTCTTGCAGGGGATGCCGAGAATGTTTTCCAGGGGCTGGCTGCAACCCAGGATGGAGCTCCTTCCAGAAAAGCATCTCTGAGAAGGGAAATGAGTGCAATGGAGCATGAAGCTCTCAGGGCGCCAGCTGTCTGAGCAGGAAAGGCCCTTAGAGATCGGCCACCCATTGTACAGAGGAGGAAACTGAGGTCCAGAGAGGGGGATGAATTTGCCTGGAGCCAGACTAGAATGTGTGTGCTGTATTTCTTAGATCTGTGCTTTCCAAACTCCCTGCTCATGAAATAGTACAGTGATATCATGGAAGGCATTTGGGTATGAGGGAAGGGGGACTGGCCGGGGACTTGGTAGTGAATTCCAGATCCACCTCCCAATGGTCGTGTGACATTGGACAAGTCACTTACCCCTCTCAGTCTCTGTGTTCTCATTTGTGAACTGAACAATTAACGTGTCTACCACACATCCACGTGTAAAAGAATGAAGCTGGGCCCTTACCTCACACTGTATACAAAAATTAACTCATAATGGATCAAAGACCTAAATATAAAACCTAAAACCATAAAACTCTTAGAAGGAAACACAGAGGTAAATCTTCATGACTTAGGATTTGGGAATAGCTTCTTAAATATAACACCAAAGCAGATAAATTGGAATTCACCAAAATCAAAAGCTCATTTGCGCATCAAAGGACATCATCAAGAGAGTGAGAAGACAATCCACAGAATGGGAGAAAACATTTGCAGATCATGTATCAGAAAAGAGTCTAGGACCCAGAATATATAAAGAATTCTTACACCTCAACAACCAAAAGACAAACAACCCGATTCAAAAATGGGCAAAGAACTTGAATGGACCTTTCTGCAAGGAAGACATACAGATGGCCAAGAAGCATATAAAAAGATGCTCATCATCATCGGTCATTAGGGAAATGCCGATCAAAACCCCCCGAGACACCACCTCACACTCCCTGGGGCAGCCGTCATAACACATGGAAAATAGTAAGTGTCGACAAGGATGTGGAGACGTTGGAACCCTCACACCCTGCTGGTGGGAATGTAAAAATCGGTCACTGTGGGAAACAGTCTGGCAGTTCCTCAAGAAGTTAAACATGAGTCACACCATATGACCCAGCAATTACACTCCTAGGTAGATATCTAAAAAAACTGAAAGCAGCTGTTCAAAACAAAAACTTGTATATGAATGCTCATAGCAGCACTACTTACGGTGGCCCCAAAGTGGAAACAAGCCAAATATCCATCAGTGGACAAATGGATGGACACATTGCGGTACGTCCGTTCGGTGGAGTATTATTCAGTCATACGCAGGAATGGAGCACTGGCACATGAACCCTGAAAACAAAAGACCATATACTGTGTGGGTCTAGAATAGGTAAATCCATGGAGCCAGAAAGTAGATTAGTGGTTGCCAGGGGCTGGGGGTGGAAGACATGGGGGAGTAGTAGTAGAAATGGGGTTTCCATTTGGGTTGATGACAACATTCTGGAACTAGACAGGGGTGATGGCTGTACAACACAGTGAATGTGTTTAATGCCACTGAACTCTTCACTTTAAAATGGTAAATGTTGGGGCTCCTGGGTGGCTCAGTCGGTTGAGTGCCTGACTCCTGATTCCAGCTTGGATTATGATCTCTGGGTCGTGATACAGCTCTGTGTTCAGGGGGAGTCTGCTTCTCTCTTTCTCTCTCTTGTTTTCCCTCTTCCTCTGCCCCTCCCTCTGCTCACACTTTCTCTCTCAAATAATTAAATCTTAAAAAAATAAAACGGTAAACACTGTGTTATGTGTATTTTTCTAGGACAAGGAAAACATGTCTAGCACAGTAAGTCACTGTTTGGGGTAAATGCCAGGAGTTCATCCTTGGCCCCTGGTGGATGTCCACACATTGGCAGCTGTTATTATTACCAGCTTCCCCAGTGCCCTGCCCGATAGTGTGAGGTTGCCCAGAGTTCACACATTCACTTGTTCAGTAATTCATCTGTTCATTCGTTCAGCCAGTCAACAAATAAGCAGTTAGCATCTACTCTGTGCCTGGTGCTGAGCTGTTCTAGGTGTTGGGGATTTGAGGTCCCACCTCCATGGAGTTTCAAGACAAGAGTATAAGAAAGGCAAACGTGAACTAAGGAAACTAATTTCTGATAAGTGCTTTGGGGGAAATGAAAAGTAGCATG
This sequence comes from Ursus arctos, assembly GCF_023065955.2. Classification (NCBI taxonomy): domain Eukaryota; kingdom Metazoa; phylum Chordata; class Mammalia; order Carnivora; family Ursidae; genus Ursus; species Ursus arctos. The sequence continues at coordinate 72,544,956 of NW_026622874.1, read as the reverse complement.
ACGTGCCCAGAGTCAGAGCAAGTACATCAGCCATGATGGGGGTCGCCTGGAAGGATGTGACATCTGCACGGAGGCCAAAATGCTCAGAGGGAGCCGGGGTGAGGTTTTCCATGCTTTTGTCCCTTGTGCTGGGCTCCTCGAAGACCCAGGAGCCACCTCTGGCTCTCCTGACCTGCATGACCCCATAAGGTGGGGGTGCCATGCCCAGCTGCTGGCTCTGACATGTCACAGATGTGTCATACCCCTCCTCTACTGTCATTACAATGACTGGGTCCCTCCAAGTTGCCAGCCCCGAAGAAACACAACGGTGCAGTTCTCCTAGCTCGGGACACACTGAAAGGACAGGGGAAATGTGTTGTCCCCTAGTGCCACTCCCATGCCGTGGAGGGCTTCCCAGACACAGTAAACGCATAGGCAATCCCTAACACGAACAGTTATCCTGCTCAAAACGTCGTGAGTGCTGAGGTGGAGAAACTCTGTGTTAAATAACACGTATGTACTTTCAATAATACGGAAGGCGCTCGATACATTCTAGGTCCCTTCCTCCTGTGGCTGGAGACGCATTCATATTCACTCCAGTTCTTCTTGCCAGTACATGTGAGGGCATTTCGGGGGGTCAGATGAAGGGGTGTGGCTCCCCTACTCATCTCCATTGCTGGAGAACTTAGCTAAGTATTTATGTCTTATCTGAGATCTCTGAGGACCTTGTTGGCATGTCTGAGATCTAGGGTATTTCTGAGATCTCTGAGGACAGTACTTGGCAAGCAGGAGGGGCTCTATTAATACTGATACATTTCACTGTGTGCAAAGGACAATATCAAGCAGGATGCTTGAGGGAGAGTGCTGACTCCTCGCATCTCTCCCTGGGGGAGCTCTTGGCCCCAAGGAGCTGTCCATCAGCTCTGTGCTGAAATTTCACCAAACAGATCAAACTCTTCCCCCAGGGCCAGCGAATCCCAAGTCCTTACTAACCCCTGCCCCGCCCCCCCATTCTTCCCTCTCCCCCTTACAGACAACAGAAGATGAAAACCAGGGCACAGAGTGGTAGAGGGGTTATATCCTCAAACTCTGGAGATCTGGCTGGGACAATGAGGAATTCTGGAAGATGAGGATGATGATAATAATGCCTGTGTGACTGGGCCTGCACTTGTGTGAAAGCGTGTGCGGCAGAGTGGAGGGCTTGCAGGAGTCCTCCACCAATGCTGGTGATTACCATGACCATTTTCAAAATCATCACTCTCATCATCTGGGTTCCTCCAGAAGCCGACCCTGAGACAGGACCTGAGTGCTTTATTGGGGAAGGGATCCAGGAGACACCAATAGGGGTGGGGTAGTGTAATAATGTGCTCACAGTGGGCAGCCAGGCTGGCATCCTGCTGGGGAGTGCAGGGAGCTCGCTTCACAGTTACCCTACGGAGGGGCAAGACAGCCGGGGCATACAGACACCAGCAAGTACCAACCATTGGTCAAGGACTGCCGGCCCAGGGTGTCGACTCCCCAGTGCTTCATCTTGTCGTTTTTGGGTTGGGCAGGCTGAGGTGGCCATACAGAGCCCTTGGGCTGAGTCTCAGGCAGTAACAATTCGAAGGCAGGTGAGCACTGGGCAGGACATCGGTGGTGGCTGCCTCCCCACCCCCCCAACATCAATGGCTAAGGTCTTTTCTTACTTTTTTTTTTCCTTTAAAATGACTTCAGAGCAGTTTTAGGTTCACAGCAAAATTAAGGAAAAGGTAGAGAGATTTCCCATGTACCCTATTCCACACACATTCACAGCCTGCCCCCACCAGATGGGATATTTGTTGTGATTGATGAATTTGCATGGACACATCAACGCCCAAAGTCCATGGTTTCCATCAGGGTTCACTCCTCCCCATTTAGGGTTGGGCGGATGTATCATGCCGTTGTCCGTCATTACAGCATCATACAAACTAGTTTCATGGCCCTGAAAATCCTCTGTTCTCTGCCTGCTTGCCCTTTGCCCCTGGAAACTACTGTCTTTTTTCTGTCTCCTTACTTGTGCCTTTTCCAAGAATGTCACAGAATTGAAATCATATGGTATGTAGCTTTTACAGATTGGCTCTTTCATTTAGTGATACACATTTAAGTCTCCTCTGTGGCTTGTCATGGCTTGGTAGCTCATTTTTTTTTAAACACTGAATAATATCCCATTGTGTGGATGGATTGCAGTTTATTGATCCCTTCATTGAAAGGACATTTTGGTTGCTTCCAAGTTTTGGCAATTAAGAATAGAACTGCTACGGGGCACCCAGTCGGCTCAGTCATTAGAGCGTGTGACTCTTGATCTCGGGGTTGTGAGTTTGAGTTTGAGATTACTAAAAAAATAAAATCTTAAAAAAAAAGAACAGAGCTGCTGTCGACAGTTATGTGCAGGTTTTTTTGCATGGACGTCAGTTTTCAACTCCTTTGGGTAAACACTAAGGAGTGCCATTGCTGGCTCTTATGGCAGGCGTATGTTTAGTCCTGTAAGAAACCTCCAGACTGTTCCAATGTCGTTGTACCATTTTGCATTCCTACCAGCCACAAACGAGAGTTCTTGTTGCTCCATATCCGGAGTTTTCTGGATTTCTTCCTCCTCCTCCCCCTCCTCCTCCCCTCCTCCTCCTCCATCCTTCTCTTTGGCCACTGCTAAGGATTTAAAATGCCATTCTCCTGGGCTCTCATAGTCTGTGCTCACCTCTTCCATAGCGCTCATGAGTTCATTAATTCAGTCGTTCCATCACAAACTCACTAGCTGATTCAAGTCCTCATTTGCTCATGTGTATGCTCGCCCATTTATTCTCCACACTCACCAAAACTGCTGACCCGCAACTTACTGTGTGTCAGAGAGGCTATTATAGGATCTCTTCCGGGGCTGGGAGCTCCTCAGGGACAGGCCCTTGGCCCGACTCACGACCCCACGCCAGGTGCCAGGCACAGCGCCCAGCACAGAGCAGTGCTCAGTATGTGTTTAACTGACCTGACACACATTAGAGGAAACGGTCTCTCTATTTTTCTTTCTTTCCAAACCGAACACCCCAGGAAGAGCCAGGCTTGGTGGGGACTAGATAATTGCTTGACTGATATTTCAAAGACCTTTCCACGAGAAAAGGTCTTCCTGAAAATGAATCCTGGCTCCCTGGGAGTTTGCGGGCATGAAGTGCGTGCAAATGCTCATTCTCCTGCTGAACCCAGAGGCAGTAGATGGAGGAGCTCAGCTAGAAGGTACCAACCTCGTATCGGCTCTAGGGAGCAGCTCCCGAGTTGGATTCACCAGGATTCCAGGCCCAGATCAACTGCTGCTCTGCAGCTGTGTGACTTTGGGCCTGTCACTGACCCTCTCTGACCTCAGCTTTCTAAAGGCGGATGGTAGCTTCTCCTTGCTGGCTGCTGAGAGCGTTGAATGTGACAGCTCGTGCACATAGCTTGAGAAATCAATGCTGACTCCACAGAAGGCCCCCCTCCTTCTTACGAGGACCATCGCATCAAAACTGTGTGTGTTGAAACACCCTGCACCCGCTTCTGTGACCCCAGGGAGACGCCTCTGTGACTCCCATGCCACTTCCCTGCGTGTCGCTAAGGCCTGACCTCTGCTGGCCCTGAGCGGGGGTGCCCACGCTCTAGGCTGCCTTGGCCAGCCTCAAGTCTGTGATACAGCACAGTAAGCAGAGCTGGAGGTCCTGCGTGAGCAAATAGAAGCTACTGAGGTCTGGAGTGCTTAGAGGCTGCCCTGGAAACCGCCTGGCCTCTAGTCAACCCCCCGTGAGCCTCCACCCAGCCTGCTGCTCACAGGCTGTGGGACCCCTGGGGGCCCCTCCTCCTCTCTGACTCTTGGTTTCCTTGCCCATAGGCCAGGGTCAGCCCAACGAGGAGCTCCGACGATTGGGTTTCAGCCTGACTTCCTGAGCACCTCCCCTGAGTGGCTGTCACAACTGGGAGGAGGGAGCCGCTCCCCACAGCGAGTGGGTGGCAGCCAGGGATGCTGAACTGAACATCATGGTGCACAGGACAGCCCCACGACCAGTGCTGAGGTCGAGAAACCCACTCTAGTACTGCTCCTCCAGGTTGACGAGTGAAACCCAGAAAGGCCCAAATCACTCCGTGGGTGTTAACCCAGTTCAACTTCTCCGAGCCTCCGCGTCTTCCTCTGTGAAGTGGGGCTAAGAATCACAGCGGGGTTGTGGAGAGGTGGAAGAGAGAGACCCTGCAAAGCGTCCTGCCCAGGGCTGTACAAACAGCCAGAGGATTAGGAGTGGGAGGACCCTGTCCCCACCTCTGGAGTTTAGTTCTGATTCTTCCCAGAGGGGCCGCCCGCTGCCTGGAACATCCAGGTGTGCGTTGTCGTGGAAACCTTTCAGGGATGGCGTACTCAAGAGCTTGACTGATTTTTTTTTTCCTCCTCAAAATAACCCATGCTGTCAGTCAAGTAACACTCAGGCACAGTGGTTAGGCAAGTGAGATGGTTTTGCCATCATTAAAAGCTGAGCAGGGCACCTGCTTGGGGGAGTTTCCACCCCGTGACAGGCAGTTAATAGCAATGCCACAGCGAATAATTAATAATAGTGACGATGATGGTGATGGCCGCTGTGTCCTGCACGGCAGCCCCCCACCCCGACAGTTTCTGTGCCAGATGCTTCACACGCACATCAAGTACGACCTTGAGTGTGAATACAGTATTGTGCCCGTTTTACAGACACGGATGCCGAGGCTTGTAGGGGTGAGTGCTGGGGCTGGTCTGAGCCCAGTATGGATACCAGGTGCCATGCTCGAACCATCGAGCCTCACTGCCTCTCAGGAGCCTCCAGCAGAAGGGGGTGAGGGGACAAGGCTCAGTTCATTTTATCTGTGGCCACAGCATCCAAACTGTCAGCTCTAGGTTCTCTTCTTGGTGAGCTCTGAAGCTGGAAACACTACCACCTGCCCCTGGAGCCCATCTCTGAGCATGGCCCTTCCTGATCCAGACACCCCTGCCTCAAAGAAGGGCTCTTGCTTGGCTCTGGTATTTGTTGCTTTGTAAAGCCTGAGACAGAATCAAGTTCTCAGCCCTGGCACGCCTAACGCTTCGATCTATCCCAGGACGATGGTACAGCACAGCCTCCAATCCACACTGCTCCTGCTTGCCTTCAGACAAACAATCCCTACCCTGAGCAGGAGGCAATAGAAAGAATGCTAGCTACAGAGTCAGACAGACCAGGGCATGGACCCCACCCTCGTTACTTCCTAGCCCTGTGGCCTCCAACAGCCTATGTATGCTTTTAAAGCCTCAGCTCACTAAGCAGCTCTCAGAGCCAACGTATCACTGTATGATAAATAGCAGGTTAGTTAGGGTGCCCCAAGAGTCACTGGGGACCCACACTTTGGAGCAGCTGCCAGTGGCTAAGGGGACTGAGGAGACCCTGGGTTCCTTGGGGGCATTTCCCGCAGTCAGTTCATGAGGCTGGGGCGCCACCTTGTGGCGAGGGTCCTCCATTGAGCCAGCCCCGAGGTGAAGCGAGATGAGGCCGGGCCTCCTCAAGCCTTGCAACCTGGACGAGGAGGAAATGACCTCCAGGCTGCTTGGGTGATGTGAAGGCAAGAACAGGCTTCGCACCTGCCTTTACCATTGGCTGGCCCCCAATAAGGAGCCTGGAGAGCTCGCGGCTTCTGTTCAGTGCATTCATTTGCTCATCCGTTCATTTTGCCTCCCCTCTCGGTCCCCCTCCCCTGCCCCTCATGGATGTTCACCTAGCCCCTAGATGGTTTTGCTTTTCTTCATAGCCCTCATCAAGCCCATCAAGGTTATAAGGCTTAAACCGCTAAAATGTAATTGTTTTAAAACTGACAGCATATGTCAGTCTTATATAATCCACAAATGAGGGACAGTGCAGGATGACAAAGCCGGTTCAACAGAACACGAGAAACAGGGATGTTTACAGTATGTGGGAAAAATGACGAGATGAAATAGCCGTATTAGACACAAATTTGGTTAATGTCCCACGGGGCAAAACGACTGTTTCCCTTGGAGCTATTTTCCTACTGGACAGAAAAGAAAGTCATCACATGGTTTCAGTTTTACAGAACTGCAAAATGCTTGCACCCTGAGCAGTCGGGTACACAAACATGCTCTTGCAGATGCTGCAGCGTGCAGTCACCTTTTGGCCTTACTTCTGGTTTTTTTTTTTTTTTTTTAAAGATTTTATTTGTTTATTTATTTAACGGAGATAGAGACAGCCAGCGAGAGAGGGAACACAAGCAGGGGGAGTGGGAGAGGAAGAAGCAGGTTCATAGCGGAGGAGCCTGATGTGGGGCTCGATCCCATAACGCCAGGATCACGCCCTGAGCCGAAGGCAGAAGCTTAACCGCTGTGCCAAGCAGGCGCCCCTACTTCTGGTTTTTGGATCACTGTTCTTTACACAACCTGATGCACGCTACGTATTTATGTTTTTTGCCTGTCGCAAAAAATAGGGTTAGTATTGGACTCCATGAGGGCATGGATGTGAGATGTCTCGCTCTCTGCTTCCTCCCAGACACCCAGTCAACATCCAGCATATGGACAGTGGTGGACAAATATTTGCAGAATGACTGGGTGTGTCAGGCTTGGGTTTGAATGACACCAGTCCTGTCCCCATGGAGCTCACCATCTGTTAGGGAGGCGTGCAAGAAAATAGACAACTCTCACCCCAAGTTTTAAAAGGATCATATCATAGAAGGCTCAGGGGCTGTGGACACCTGGGGAAGACTTTCTGGAAGAAGAAAATAAGGAGAGTGGCTGGGTGAGAGGGGTCTCAGAGGCTGGGGGACGGGTCTAAGACTGTGGTGCATTCGGGGAGGAGGGAAGTATGGCAGACAGGATGGGGCTGGAAAGGTAGGCAGAGGCCAGACCTTGAGGGCCTAGTGGGCTCTGCAAAGGAGTTTGGGTTTTATGCAATGACCTCGCATGGCAGCTGTCTGCAGGAGATCCTTGGCATTCATGACTGATATTCCGCCTGAGAAGCAAGTCTCCAAATTCACAAGGATGTAGATGTTCACAGCAGGAAGATTTTCCATTATATTTACATGCTGAAGAAGAAATATTTTCAAAGGTCTCACACATCTGCTCATAGTATCCTTCTACTCAATCTGCTCTCAGTGGAAGGGGTGGTGGTGGGGTCTTCATAAACTTCCAAAGACAGACTCGCCTGAGTCAGAAAGCTGGGTGTCATCCAGAGCCCCTCTTTTTCCTGTACCTGCCCCTCCACTTCTGCCCTTTTTATTCATTCCATCAATGAGGAAATCACAAGACTGAATGCCAGACTGGGCTGACAAGAATGAGGGCCTGTGTGGGGGCAGAGATCGGGGCTGTCCCCAAGGGTCCAGGGCACTTTTCACTACACAAGTCTACTGACTTCTATAATAGCACTGCCCTTGGTGTTTCCAACCGAGGGCTAAAATGCACAAAACTATCAGATTGGTATCAGTCTGTTGGTAGACAGGCTGTAACATCACTTAGTAGTTCATGGATTTAAAAGCCACCAGTCGGTTGCACGGTATTGCTGGGCAGAATCACTTTCCTATGTCGGGTAAGCAGATCCCTGCCGATATCTGCTTTGGGACACTGCATGGAGCTGCCATGTGAGAAACAGCACAATCTGGAGGGTGTCCTTGGTTTGAGCTGGGATCCGGGATTGAAACTCCTGCTCTTTCCAATGTCTGAGGCGCTGCTGTGTGCTGGGCAGGTGCACTGGCCGAACGGTGGGGGTGGGTTCCAACTGGCAGTCCCTCCCAGGATGCAGGAGGCTGCAACCCAACTAAGTGAGAGTCCATTCACTTAGCTTTCTAGGAGCACATGGACGGGAAACACAGCACGCACAGAGGTGTCATCCCATTGGGAGGACCATGCACACAGCTTTTCTGTCCCTGCATCCATGGATGGCACGTGTGGCTGCTGTGGCTGAGGGCCAGGACATGTGGGTTACCTTGACACAGAGATGGCAAGCTGGGTCTCCTACTGACATTCCACATCAGAGTCCCTTAAGGCCAAGGTCTGCCTGTCGAGTTACAGCTCCCCGAGTCCAGGCCTTCCTGCGCACAAGGGTCCACTGCAAATGGGCAGGCACCACGGTCTTCACTCTATGAAGAGCTTGGTCTCTGAGGTGGCTTCCCCAGGAAGCGTGTCTCCTGCTGCCGGTAGCCCATGGGGTGGCTTGTTGGACCTGGGGTCGGCAGTGTGGAGGATGGCTTGCCTATTCCTCTGAGGGCCTTTTAGGTCCCCAAAGTGCCCCTCGTGTGTATGTGGATTATCGAATATAATCTCCACAATAACTGTGTGCAAAGACAGGAGTCTTACCATTTCACAGAGGAGGAAACCAGAGGCTCAGAGAGACTAGGCCACTTGTCCCGGGTTGTCTGGTTGGCCTGGGGCAGAGTCAGGATCAGAACTTGGTATGCTCAGCCCGAGTTTGTGCTCTTAACCAGGAACGACGTGTCGCAGCCCTGCGGCTCATGGTGACTGCGGGACCAGTAGCGCCAGCACCCCCTGGTGGCTGGTTAAGTTCCAGCATGAATCCCCACCTGGAGGACCGGAGTCAGAATCAACATTTTGGCAAAACCCCCGGCGACTTGTGTGCACAGTAATTCAAGAAGTGATGGGGGCCACAGTATCACCGTTGATTTTACTACATCTTTCCTGGGCAGGCTTGAACAACCAAGTCCCCTCCTTGAGCCATATAGTCTTTGATATTCTCTGAAAATTTTACCATGCGTAAAAAAAAAGAAAAAAATTAAGTGCAATGGCCTATCTAGATTAATTCCCTAGCAGAACATCTCGATGGTTTGATGATTCGGAAATATTGCTGCCAAACAAGCAAAGCCATAAAACACAGTGAGAAGGGGGCATTTCACCCCCGAGAAGTGAGAATCTGACAATGCTTTGAATTATAGTGGATCCAGATTAATGCCAGGCCCCACTTAAAGGAAGCTTTCAGGCCGAGTGCTTTAGACATGAAAGCACTCACCCGAATGCGCTGGGTGAAAGGCACGATGACTCTATTGCTTGGTAGCAGTTACATTTATGGGCTTGTGCCCAGGAGTGCCCGGACAATGTGTGAGTGCTGACACATCGCCAGCTGGGGGTTCTGTCTCGTGGGGCTCCGTTTTCAGGACTCGTCATTAATATATCCCATTGTGAGCTGCAACTCTGTTCAATGATGGCAAGTCTGTCGGGGAGGGTTTTGTGTAGGAACCTCGGAAAATGGGAAGAGCTCAAAGGCTACGCTTCTCAAACCCCTCACTGTGCACAAATCACCGGGGTCTTCTCCAAGAGCAGATTCTCAGTCAGGTCTGGGCTGGGGCTGCTATTGCTGCTGGCGGACCGGGAAACTCACTGTGAGAAGGGGGGTGGAGCACAGGCCCCAAGCCCAGCTCTGCCACTCGGCGGCTGTGTGATGTCAGGTCGGTGGCCCAACTGCTCTGAACTTCATGTTTCTCGTACATAAAATGGGGATGGCTTCTGCTCTCTAGGATCTTCGGAAGACTGAGAGATGATGTGTGTGGATCTTCTTCCCACTCCCAGAGGGGAGGGTGAGACTCCTTCTCTGCACATTCAGCTGACACCCGTTTTTCTTTCCTAAAGAAGCTACTGTTCTTCCTGATCCGGATTTCTCACTCTTGGCACTCCTGCCACTGGGGGCTGTCCTGTGCGTTACAGGATGTTTAAGCAGCATCCCTGGCCGGGAGCACGTCTCCTGAGTTGTGGCAACCCAAACTTTTCCAAACATGGCCAACACCCCTGGAGGCAGCAGTGTCCACGACTGGGTAGCAGCCCCCCAAGCAACGGCTCCTATTCACCGTTCGTTCAACAGTACGTGTCGAGTACCCACTCTGGGCCAGACCGAGTGCCAGGAATGTACTGATATTTAAGACAGATGAGGCCCTGACCCACGGACATTTTTTCCTTTTAGAGCCGTAGTCTTCACAACTGTTAAATGGGTGTAACCAGGCTGAAGTCCCAGGCGTTGGCAAGACAAAGTGAGTTAATCTGGTGTCTGGATGGAGCTGGAGAGGCAGAGACACCAGGAGGGTATCTGGGCTCTTGGGGGGGTGGGCAGGGAGAGGAGCACGCTGCCCGGTGTCAAGTGTGCAGGAGCAGCAGGACAGGAGAGAGGAATCTGTGGGGAGGGCCAAAGCAGCAGGAGGGTGGGACCTGAGCTGGGAAGGAAGAACAGGGAGAAATGGTGGGTAAAAGGGCTTCGAGCAACAGGTAGAAATGGGAGGGGCCCAGAGAAGAAGAGAAATGATCAGACAGAGATATGCGCACGTGATGCAAGCGGAGAAGCGAGCCCAAGGAGAGGAGGGGAAGAAGCCGAAGCTCTGGGAGGAAACGCCGTGAGGCGGGTCTGGCACGAATCCGGGTCAGCCACACGGGACCAGGAAGAGTGGCTCGTGGCTGTTCTAAGCTCACCCGATTTTGGTTACTAAGAGTTCAAAGAGAAAATGAAGGGCTCTTTGCCAGCTCCTGCCACCTCCTCTGAATGGGCCTTGCCAGAGGGACGGGGACGGGACATAGACAGCCTTGGAAGGCAATGAGGCTTCTGGGCCTCATTCTGTGTAGTGTTATTACTGTAACTGTGGCGACCATCTTGAACACATCTGTAAGCAGATAACACAGGGCAGCACGAAATGCTACCCCGGTTCTGGGTTCTCTGCCCACCAGGGAACCTGAAGTCACAGACTCAAGTGGGATCAAGCAGAGAACACCTGCCCGACGTGGCACACATATGACAAGACGGCAGCACGGCAAAGAGGCAACTAGATTGACTTCCAGCCCAGACAGCAACAGACTCCAGAAAACAGTCCTGGGGCATATAAAGTCCATCTGCCTTATTTTTAAAATGATAGACAATCTCAAACACATTACTTTGTGAGCTTCCGATTTTATTAGAAACGTATTCTAAGAACAGTCGAGAAGCCATGCTTGTGGATGCGACGGGTCACATTACCGGTTCCACAAAGATCTTCCAGAGCTCCTGCAGGGGACAGAGAAAGCAGAGTCCCGAGGTTCACAAGGAGATGAGTCCCACAACACGCGAACCACGGGGAGCACGCACGCTGCTGAAGGAGTGGAGAGCTGCTTCTGAGTCTCTGCTGCTCTGGGCTGTTCTTTCTGCCCCACTATGGAAGAGAAGCTGGATGGCTAAGTTCTGGCATTCATCCAAGACGCATCAGAACGTCACACGCCAAAATGGACCAGAAGAATGGCAGTAAGTCACAATTCTTCCATTTGGGGAGCTGTTAAGTGCCATGTCCTGTGACTGCTGATTTTCGTAAGGAGCTGATTTTCCTGGCCATGTGCTGCTCCTCCTGACCCAGGCGGGTGGAGAGGGTATAGACACACCAAGTTCTTAGTGGAAACTTTGAGTCTTCACCGGCAGAAGTAGAACGACTGCTGTCTACAGCGAGACGGGCGGGCAGGGAGGCAGCCCAAAGGTGGCGTAGCCTCCTCACGCTCGGCAACCACACAAATCCAGTGCCGTGCTTGCCTGGGGAGCCTGAGAGGGAGAGCCCTCTCCCCTCTCCTCCTCACAACTAGGACTGGTCTCCACAGACCCACCACAAAAGGGGTGGTCACAGCCAAGAGGCAAAAAGAACAAAACTCATTCCTTCCAGACCTTTGGACTTGCAGCTCCTGATAATTATAAGGGATTTTCAAGGGTAATTTTGTTTCTCAGGTTTCCCCCATGAGCTGGGTTTAAAAACCATAATAGGAAGTGATAAGGCTGTAGGATTAAGTCCCAGCTCTGTTGCTGCCTGGTGGGGTGATTTACCTTGTCCTGGCATCCACCGAGACAGGGGAGGAAGGAGCTCGGCCTGGTACCTAGCCCACGGGCCGTTACTAGCACAATTACTCAGAGGCCGAGTTTGACGGACCCACTGTGCCCGGTCAGAAGGGCCATCGGTCATCAGTTAAGCCTGCCTTGTCTGAGAGGCCAGCGAATTTCCACAGTGAAGATGTGGCCTCCGGCACTGGGGTTCTGGCATCGAGAACCCCACCAAGTGCCCCTCACTGACTTCCTGTGTCACCAACCACTTTCTGTGCTTGGCCCTCCTGCCTCCGGAGCCTGAACTGCCCGCAAGGAAAGAACACGCTCTAAAGTCCAAGGTGACGGTTGGCCTGCAGGCCCATGTGCAGGGCTAAGAATGGGGAGAACCCACCACAGCTTTCGGCTGCTAGCGCTCCTCCACCCCGATAGCACCAGGGTGCGGGGCATGTGTCTGGAGGACCCTGGGGTCAGCAGTGTCATGCACAGCAACGACGGCCCGCACATGGTGGGGGCCGCACCTACCAGCTGCTGGATGCGCTCATACACGAGGAGCTGAGGGAAGGAGGCCTCCACCGGCTCCACCGCGAAGCGCAGCCGGCCGTCCGCAAGCCTCTCCAGCCGCTGCAGCCAGGAGCGGAAGTGGTCGTAGGCTTCGCACGTGACGTCCAGGTGTCTGAGCGTGAAGTTTAGCCTGCGAACAAGCAGCCGACACACATGCCTCGCCTTCCTGCTGCTCCCTGACCTCACTCCCCACCAGCGGGTTTTCACTGAGCGCCTACTGTGCACTGAGCACTGGGTACTGCCTTCCTGATTCTGCAGGATAGCCCAGGAGGTGGACATGGTCCGTTTTACAGACATTGCAATGGAGGCTCAGAGACACAAAGTCAGGTGGCTCAGATACCACCACCTGAAAGGCCCTGCCCTGAGCTACTAAGTGGAGCAGGAGGCGGATGCAGACCGCTGGCTTCCCCTGCCCCGTCCAGCGCAGAATCTGCACATGGGGTGCCCACGACCATTTTTGCAGTGAGTGTATGAAGGGCAGGAACTGAGGGCAGTGGGCGGAGGAGGGTGCTGGGAGGTGGTGGGTGGGGAGCCATCAGTGGGCGACTTTAGAACACGTCCTTCCGAGTCCTCCCAACCCGGCCACTCGGCCACCTCTACACCATAACCTGCAACACGATTTAACCTGAAACTCAAATTCTTTGCCTTTTCCCCTTTTCTTTCCAAGATTTTTTACTACAAGAAACTTCCAACAGTGTGATCAACTGTCCCAGCTTCAACCACTGCCAGCTCACGGCCGCTGTGGCCTCTGCCTCCCCACACACTCAGACTGGATCATTAAAAAGCTAACGCCAGCCATCACAGCGTTTCCTCTATAAACACAGCCATGTGCATCTTGAGAAGATAAAGGCTCTTCTGCTTCTTTGTTTCACCCAAAACAGATTTGATGATAATTCTTTAACATTCTAATATCCACTCAAGTCTCTTGAGGTTTCCCTCTGACTATAAAATCAGTAACCAAGTGAGGTCCACATGCTGTCATTGGTCACGTGTGCCCTGAAGAAGCTCCTTGATATTACCCGTATGAACGACACTGTGATGGATACGCCCGGGGGGACAGTGAGGACACAACCATGATCGCTTCCACAGGGCAGATTTCTAGATGTTGGACTGCTGCGTCAGTAAGCAGGGCTGGTTTCATGGCTTTTTAAGATTTTATTCTTAAGTAATTTCTACACCCAATGTGGGGCCAAACTCACAACTCCAAGATCAGGAATCACGTGCTCTACTGACTGAGCCAGCCAGGTGCCCTGGTTTCTCGCTTTTGCTACATACTCCAAACTGCCTTCAGAAAAGTTGTACCCTAGCATAGGAAGTGGGGAAAACGATGTAAGGTGTCCAGCACCGTGTCTACCACAAGATGGACACTCCCTCAATGGGAGCTTAATGCTTCAGGATGTTCAAGTGCAAACGTCCTGGAGGGGCTCTGTCTGCATCAGGAGAGGACAGACAGGACCGGGGCCCTGAGGAGACAGATGGCATCCCGGAGGGGAAAGAGAGGCCCTCAACAGAGCGGTGGCCACGTGTCCCGGCTCTGGAGTGCGGCTGCATTCAAGTGCTCGTCCGCTCATAGACCAGCCATGACAAGTTCCCTGCTGCCCCTCAGCCTTCCTCTCTCCACTGGTGAGGTGGGGGCAGTGGAACCTCTGCACCGGGCTGGCCAGCGGATGACAGGAGGCCACCAGTGTAAGGGGCAGCACGCACTGGCACATGGCAGGTGCTCAGTGAGCGAGTGACAGGACGACACTGATAGATGCACGCTCAGAAGGGGGTGTCAGGCTCTCAGGGTCACGGAGCTCACCTCTTTTCCACAGACAGAATGGCTGTGCAGGCGTTTTTCAGTTTGTGAGCGAGGCGGGACAGTGTTTTAAACAGAGCGTCGGTTAGGTCATCGTCGTAAAACACTGCGGGGAGGGAAGCAGGCGAGGGGAAAATGCAACCATCAGGGAGATCTGTCCCTCGGAGGATCCCCGGACAGGGCGCCAAGGCCCCATGAACCTGCAACGGCAGCAGCTCGCAGGCTGAAAACCGCAGGCGGGTGTGGTGGGGCGCCCAGGAGGCCGGGGAGGGCTCCGCGGAGGGGCGCGGGCGCCACTGTCACCAGGACGTCTTACCTTCGGCTGCAAGCAGGATGGTGGTGTGGCTGTACAGGTCAGAGACATCCTCCTGTGACCAGCTGAAGGGGACCTCTGGGTCTGTGAAAGGAGAAAGGCCATGTTGCGCACGTTCGTTTCTCTGTGGGCCAGCTCTGAGGCTAAAAGAAGCTTCAGGAGAGGAACAGTTGGGGGTAGCTCGGAATGGCAGGCAGGTCTGAATCCTAGCGCCCCAGCTTCAGGGTCACGGCTGCCCACACGGCAGCCAGAGGTCTGCCTCTGCCACTGAGGGGCAGGCACTGCTACCCCCACGAACTTCCTGTGTGACCCTGAGAAAGGTGTTTCATCTCTCTGGGTTTCTGTTCCGCACCAGAATGGGCTTAGTAACGCTGCCCTCAAGGACTGCCAGGGAGGCCAGGGGACCTAAGGTGCTAAATGCTCGGCAGGTGACAGATACTCAACAAGCCATGATTTTCCTCGCCTGATGCCGGACAGGGAAAGAAATTTTTATACAAAGAGTGAGCAAGCATGCAGGTCTGAAACAGCCTGTATAACAAATTTAGAAACCTCTCCCACCCAGTTGGCCCTGCAGCCACAAGGCTGACTCCCCGCCATGGACAGAGGACAGAGTGCTGTGCTGGGAGGCTACCTTCCAGCCCTGGGCAGGTGCTTAACCCGGAGCGTCCATCCTCATCTGTAACTGGGGGACTACTGTGCCTACTGTACAGGGACACTGCCAGTCTGAGTGACAGAGCGGGTGGAAGCTGCCAGCAACTGTCACTCATCAGCAGATGGAGCGGAGTGGCTGTGAGCTGAGGGACTGTGGCGACAGCTGGGACCCTCTGCTCAGCCCAGGCCACAGGGCTGACAGCCTGAAGGTAGGACAAGGGGCAGTGAGTCTTCCAGGACACGGGACAGGGAGACGCGCACCTGTACACAGGTCATCTTTGAGCCAGTCCAGTTCTTTGACCTTAACTACACCTCCTGCAAAAGCAAAACCAAGCAGAATGTCCAAACTCAAAATAGGGAAAAGCCTAACCCTTCCCATTCTATGTCCAAATCCCTCCGTCCCTCCGCCAACATCCTCTCCACGTCCCTCCTTCCCTGCAGCATTTTTTGAGTGCTAGGTCTCAGGCCTCACAGTGGACACAGGGAATGCAAAGGGTTAGGAGGCATGGCCCTGTTCTCGGGGACCAGCACCCCAAGAGAGGCTGGCCGGCCAGCACGCACCAACAAGGCTGTGTGGTCAGGGCACTGCTGAAAGGACATGCCAGGGGCACAGAAGGATGAGAGGAGCTTTGGTTTCAGACGGGGGTGTGAGGGGAGGCTTCAAAGAGAACGTGAGTCATGCCTGCTCCTTCCTTCCAGCTCTTGTTGACTGGGCATTCAACAAACAATGCGATGGGGGACCACACAGACAGGCCCCTGCCCCATGGAGCATGTGGCCTAATGGGGTGGCAGATACCTATCAACCAATCACGCAGACATCAAAATGCAATGGTTCAAGGTGAAATGAGGCTCTGGTAGGGAAATGTGACCTTGTCTGGAGCTGAAGTCTGGGAATCCGAGTATGATGAGGAACTGACAGGAGGTGTGGGACCCTCAGGCCAGGGCGGCCGGCACGGAGCGGGTCCTGTGAGGCAGGGACTATGGATGGCAGGGCCCGACCCCCACAGGATCTGGGACAGGCAGACAAGTTTGGTGTCCACTCAGACAGCAACAGGAGACCTCTGAAGGGTCTGAAGCCCGTGGGCTGGAGTGGCCTGATCTGAGTGGGAAAGTGCCCCCCAGGTGCTCGGAGAAGGCCTGGACAGGAAGTCTAGTGAGGAGCTGCCGCCATCTATCACGTCAACTCATTTCTGCAAGTGCTGCAGAAATCCAACAATCAGGCAGAGGGGGTGGTGGGACGGTCCGGGCAGAGGGAAGAGCATGTAAAATGGTGCTCGGCTTGCTAGACAGGGCTGGACGGCGAGGCTGTCCGGGGAAAAGGCAGGAAAAGCAGGCATGGGTCAGACCAGGAGGTTTGGGAGCCAGAGGGAGAGCTTGGACTTCACCCCTGAAGATTTTTGGAGAGTGAAGTCTGTCTCATATTTTTGAAAGGTCACTCTACATGCTACATGGAGGACAGCTGGGAAGGGTCAGACAAAGAGCTGGGAGATCAGGTGGGGGCCACTGTGACATCTAGGAGGGAGAGAGCTGAAGCAGGAGCGGCAGTGGGTGCGGTGAGGAGAGGATGACGTGAGGACAGAGTCATCACATCTGAAGCTCTGTGAAGCCGGGACTGTGCTCACCTGGGTGTACAGACCCAGCTCCCGGGGTCACCGTACCTGGTGTTTGTCCCACCTGCCAAACAGAGAACCCTCCTCCCAGGGGAAGAGCTGCTGGGCCTCACCTCCGGCGGCAGTCAGGTGGCTGTTGAGGGCAATGTTTCGCTGGCACATGGCCAAGAGATCTGTACCGACATCTGGAACGACAGAAGGGCACGCCATAAAACGCCAGCGACCACCACACTCATCTCCAGGTTCGACAGCCTGACTGCAGAGAGGTGCACAATGTCAAGTTTCTCCTGTGTGCCTACTGCCAACATGAAGCATGTTCATTTTAAGGCCCTTTTCGACGATCTTTCCCTTCAGTAAGACAGGGGGCTGGTGGGGACAGACTGTGCAGTCCAGAGGGAAGGGGTGAGAGCTCCTGTTTTGAGTGTGTATGCAAGAAACAGGTGTGGGTGTTTGATGTGATTCATTGAGACACAGAGCAGGTTTCTACACGCTGGGGGCATGCTCTCGGCAGCACGAGTCGCTGTCGTGGCCATCCGCGTCTCCTGAGCCGCCCGCTGCTCTGACGAGGTGGTGCTTCCCCCTTTCAGCAGAACTGAGCCTTGGTACCGTGCATTTTTGATGGCGCAAGGGGTGTGGGGGGTGGGCATTATACCAAAACTTGATTTTCACTTAGAAGAGTGTACACGTGGAAGGTACAGAAAGCTGTGTGAGTGACATGTGCCCAGCCCACTATGGCTGTGGATGCCCCGACCCCGTCTCATCACCCACTGAGGGCTCTCCATTCCAGAGAACGCGCAGAGCCTGGGACACACCTATGCCTTTCCCGGGGCCACCGGGTAGAGAGAATATTGATGGTGTGTGCCTAACAGCACATAACCGGTTCAGCAGCTTGTAACTCTTTATGGGAGTTTTTGTTCAAATAGATCCTCTGTGGGAATCTAACATATAAAACAGGTGAGACAGAGCAGCGTCAGCTGAATGACAGTGGGAGACCAAAGCCTTGGGGCTGCCCCCCAATTATCCCTTTGCTGGCCCTTGAGGGAGCGCACAGAACTCTGCCCCATGGAAACCAGTCTGAACCACAGGCGCCCCTCTCCACCCGCCATATGACAGTGGCCGTGTATATGACCTGAGGCCAGCGCCTGACCTTACTCTTTGTCTGTCCATCTGGACGAAAGATGGTGGCAGGCTCCCTGGCTACTGTCCAGGGTCACTGTGAAGTCACAAGTGGGTGCTGAAGCATGTGAAAGGCTTTGCCGACTAGAACGTGCGGTGTAGATGCAAGCTCCCTTCTTTGTGCCAGGAAACCCCCCTCTCAAGGACAAGACAACTTGATTATATGCTGCTGTTGGGCACCAGGCACAGGGCAAAGCTCTTGGGTAGTGCACGATGGCTTCACTCTGGGAAGGGCTTGCTGATAATTTACATGCACCTTGGCACGGAGTGGAACCAGGGGCTGCCCTGCACACTCCCAGGCAGCGGCTAACGCAGACTATCTGGAAAGTGTGCCAGCATCACAGGGGATCCCCAGCATCCCTTTCCTGTCTCAGAAGCAAAAGACAGACGTCATGGGGATGGGAACTAAGAGTCAATGAGATGCAAACCAAAGCAGCAGATGTCCTCTTTCTGCCTAGCAGACCCTGAAGATTTAAAGTGCAGTGACACTCCCTTCTTATGAACTGGTACACGCTTTCGGAAAAAGCGCGTGGGGCAGAGTGGGGTGTAGTTGAGAGCACTGCGCCCGCAGCAAACTGCTGGTGTCACCACCGAACTGCGAGTTCATGAGATGCCATCACTGCGGGGTGCAGGAGGGTGCGAGGGTCTATGGCATTTTCTGTAACATTTTAGCAGCTTCTACGTGAGTCTAACACTATTCCAGAATAAAAAACTGAGAAAGAAATCACTTGGCAGTATGTATCAAAACCTTAAAAGGGGTCACACCTGCTTCTAGGAACCTAGTCTGAGGATCAACAGACAATGGTGAACAAAGGTGTTCACTGCAGGGCAAATCAGCAAATAGAAAAACAAAAACACCAAAACACATGGGAACCACCACAATGTCCAGACACAGAAAATGGTTTAAAAAAAAAAAAAAGATGAAATTGTACTTGGTCTTTAAAAGTCATATTTATAATTTCTAATGACTTTGGAAAATACTCTTCAAAAAATGTTTTTCCACATTTTTGGCAATGGACAGCAACAAACATACAGTCTGATTTCAGCTACTGTTTGGGAGTATGTACACTCAAAGAAAAAGGGGAAAGATGATGAAAACCCAGACACAAACAGTTAAAGCAATGGTTCTAAAGCTCCTGGAGGACAGCGACTCTGTTTTATTCACTCCTGGATCTCCTGCATCTAGGACTGCGTCAGCATCCAGAGGGCACTCAATAAACTGCATACTGCTGAACGAATCTGGGGATTGTACAAGTCTGAGTCAATTTGATTTGCTGTCCTGGGAAGTTTCCACAAAAAGTAGGCTAGACTTCTACGACCAGGGAAGAACGTGAAGGCTGTTTTCAAGCCTGACGCCAGGCTTCCGCGGGCTGTGGGAGGAGGCGCGGGCTGGGCAGCAGGGCGTCCTGCACTGTAAGTGCTCCTGCCCCTGCGGGCTGTGCTGGGCCATCCCAACGTTATTGAGAAAACAACAGAGAGTGGAGAAAACCAGCAGAATGGGATGGCAAAATCAACAGCAGCCGAAGTTCACGCTTCCTGACACAGTCAGGGCACGCTCCTGAGATGGTGGGCCTACCTGTACAGTAAACGGTGCGTGCCACGGTGGCTGCGATGATGCTGGCCAGCCCCGTGCCCGCCCCGAGCTCCAGCACGGTGCAGCCCTGGAAGACGTCCCGTTGGAACAGAATATAGTCGGCCAGGAGCAGGGCACCCCGCCACACCTGGGGGAGAGACAGACAGGAATGACAGCTGACGAGAGGCTCCAGGGAGACCCTTCGGGGCCACAGGAAGTGGATGGGACCTACCCACCTGCTTGCCAACATCCTCCAGGGGGGTGGCCATGGTGTGCTCTGGACAGGATGGAAACCAAAAGAGAAAGGGCCACAGTGAAAATGGGGACGGACAGAACACAGACAGACGAGGTGCATGGCATTCTGCAAACACGGCCAGATGGGTGCTGGAGTTGAGCGTTCTACAGAGCGGCAGAAAAGCGGGTTGGGCGACAGTCGGAGGGGCTGTGTGAGCGTCACTCACAGACCAGGCACGGAGGCTTGACCACATAACTGGGAATCTCTGCCCCTCAGCCTGGAGACAAAGGTCACCCCCCCCCATCCCACTTTACTGTGCTGGGTAACTGTCACAGCGTATTTACATCGTCTGGATCGGCTCTGTGCCGACAAGTCACGGTACGTTCTACATGTTTCCTACGCTCAGAACCACACCAGAAATCAACAAAGTAAGTTTGAGTTTATATCCTTTTTTAGGTGAACTATGACAAGGCGTATTCTCAAGCACAAAATGTATTAGGATAAAATCTGGTGGCGGTATGGGGCAGGGGGAGAGAACAGAAATAGGAGACCAAAGAGAAAGGGGAACATGGCAAACATCTTTGCTGTGAAGAACTGGCTCTCGCATTCTTAAGCAAGATGGGGATGGCTATCAAATTAAAACACGCACAACACATGCACAGTGGTGGAGGGGCCCTGTGTGCCCGTCAGACTTGCCATATGCTCACAACGAAACAGGAGAAGGGACCCAGGGACCAAGGCAGGACAGAGAACCGCAGGGTTGGAAGCAGCATGGGTGGTGCTACCCACGCTCCCTCCACGAGGGTCTGCCCTACGGGGGGCAGCCTGCCTGCCCCTAGTGTTTGCTCCCCCAACACGGGGTTCGACCTCATGACCCTGAGGTAAAGACCTGGAGCTGAGATCAACAGTTGGACACTCAACCGACCAAGCCACCCAGGTGTCCCTCCCCTCCGGGTATTTTTTAATTGGCTACTCAGATGGGTCCATAGCCTGAAAACAATGACCTGGTCTGTGGTCAGAGGAAAAGGGTAGTCAGGAGACTAACATCTGCTTAGCGTTCACTCTGTACCAGGCCCCATATAGGCACATACTGCTCATTGCTTATTAAATGACCAACAAAGGGCAGTACCCTGGACCCCAGTTCATAGGTGCAAACATAAGCCCTGGTGGGCACAACAGCTGTCAAAGGTCACCTGGCTTATGCGGGGTGGAGGTGGGTCAAAGCCCAGCTCTGCAGGATGCCAGAGTCCAAGACCTGGTTCCTTATGTCACACCTTGCAGACAGAAGCATACAGCTGGGGATGGAACACCCAGGGGTTATCCCTGCAGCTGAAGTATTTATCGCCTTGCCACTCCACTCCCTCAGATTGACAGCGTGCTGAAAGGAAGGACCTCACCATGAAGTCCCTGAGATGGACAGGCCGGGAACCTGGCCATACACTGGCACTCGGCTGTGGGACTTCGTTCTCGGCCTGCGGGATGGTATACATTCCCAGAATGTTAAACACACACACCAGAGGCTGAACCCTCAGTATGGAATAACCAAGTCTGCCACTCCTCCCTCAGGGAGGCCAATTAAGTGAAGGCTGAGAGTGAAATGAGCCATCATAGCCCCCCACGTCCCCCCAGGCCAGAACTTTCCAACGTTTTGACCACCTGACATAAGACATAAGCTAAGGTGGGGTGCCTGGGTGGCTCGGTCAGTTAAGCATCTGCCTTCGGCTAAAGTCATGATCCCAGGGTCCTGGGATGGAGTCCCATGCTGGGCTCTCTGCTTCTCCCTTTCCCTCTGTCTGCCGCTCTGCCTGCTTGTGCGCTCTCTATCTCTGTGTCAAATAAATAAATAAAATCTTAAGAAAAAAATTAAAAACAAAACCAAAAAGAACATAGCCTCTGGTGTCACACAGACCTGGGTGCGAATCATCACTCTGCCACTGACTGGCTGTGTGACCTGGGGCAAGTTCCTCAACCTTTCTGGGTCTCAGTTCCCACCTCTGTGAAATGGGAATGCTCATCCCTGGAAAGGCTGTGAGGAATAGAGGTAATCCACGGGAAACATGGAGTATGGTTCTGGTGTGAATTCCATGTCACCCTTGATGGAATAGACTAGAACACAGCCTGCCTGGTTCTGAGCAGCCACTCAGTAACTACCTGCGGTACAGACGTGTGGATGGATGAGAGCTGCTGCAGTTTTTGAGAGTGCCCTAACTGACCCCGTGCCCCTGACCCACGCCAGTGCCCAGGCTTACCGGGGCCTCAGATACCGTCATGGACCCCGGGTCTTAAGGAACAGACTCAACCAGGAGCTCTTTTCCCCGCCAGTGAGCAATGCTGGGGGTGGCAAGACAGACCACCTCCTGGCTGTGGAGATGGACATGGACTCAGAACCTTCCTCACTACCCCCCAGCTGCGTGGCCTCAGGCTTGTCACTTCCTATCTGCGTACTCTCCCTGATCCACAAACACACTGGGCCCTGAGCCACACTGCGGTGCTGCGCTGGAGGTGGGAGAGCCACACCTGTATTTACCTATTCTGATGATATCCTGGGGGCTGCTCTCTTGTGCTTCATCTGCCAAGGGGTCGTCTTCCTCCTGCGTTAGAATCGTGGGATGTACCTTGTCTCTCGGAGGCCCTGCTGGCTCAGGGTCCGAAGCCGCCCGTGGTCTCCTCTCGACGTCCAAATCCCCATCCTCGTCCAGCCGAGCTCCCACTCCCTCCTGGCTGGTGATGTCACTACTGCAGCCACTCCCCAGAGGGGGTCTGGCGCTGCCCGGCCTGGAGGGGGGCGTCTCCTCTGCGGGACCCATACCATGACGGCCACCCTCAGTCCCTGAGTCTGTCTGAGAGTCTTGGTTCCACAGAAGCTTGAACTGGGACAGGAAAACTGAAAGGCAAGACGAACACAAAAGGAGAATATCTCCAAGCTGGCACCTCCTCGTAGAAAATCTGATTTACACCTGGACAGAGTTTTTAAAGGCCAGGTTGAGGCATAGTAACGGCCCACAGAAAAGGCTCGTTTGACTCAGCTAAGAAGCTGGGGCCACTGAGAGCAGCTAGCATTTGATGAGCATCTATTGTAAAGGTGCTCGGCCCCCATTATCATAGCCCTCCCTGCTGCTGTGAAGATAGTGGGGCCAGCTGCACTTCACAAATGTGGAAACTGAGGTTTAGGGAAGTTAAGGGAGCCCATAAGGCCACACAGCTTTTGACATGGCTGAGGCAACCCTCAAACCCCGTCTGCTCAACTCCTAAACTGATGCCCTTCTCACTACACTGTTCCACCTGTTAAAGACTGGAGGACAGGACAAGGACAACAAGTGGCCTTCCCCATCCGGTGGCTAGAACGTCACTGGGACCAGCTTCAGTAAGAGTATGTGTTCCTGAGAGGCAGGCTGGGGGTGCAAGTGTTCAAGAGGACAGTCCTGGGCTGTAGTCTTCCATCTCCCCAGGCTATCTGACCCCAGTCCAGTCACTGATCTGTTCTGGATCTCCGGCTCCTGAATTCAGGGTCCCAACTGGGACACAAGGGAAAGAGGAGTATTAATTACACTACAACAAGCTAATACAGGGTGATCAAAGCTGGGGAGGATGGCCAGGGATGACCTGTGTGAGGTGACATTTGGCTGGGAGGGAAGAACCTTCTGGGTTGAAAAACAGCAAGAGCAAAGGTGCTGAGGGAGGAAGTGCATGCAGTATATGAGGGACAGAAAGGAGCAGAGAAAGGTAAGTGTGAACACACAGGCAAGGGCTGGGTTGGGCTGGGCCTCACCGGCCAGGGTCAAGAGTCTGATTTTATTCTAAGAGCAAAGGGGAGCCACTGGTGGGTCTGAATCAGGGTGCTGATATGATCTTCATTTTCTTTCTTTTTTTTTTTTTAAAGATTTTATTTATTTATTCGACAGAGATAGAGACAGCCAGCGGGAGAGGGAACACAAGCAGGGGGAGTGGGAGAGGAAGAAGCAGGCTCATAGCGGAGGAGCCCGACGTGGAGCTCGATCCCACAATGCCGGGATCATGCCCCGAGCCGAAGGCAGACGCTTAACCGCTGTGCCACCCAGGCGCCCCTGATCTTCATTTTCAAAAGATCCCCTTGGCTGCTGGGGAGATGAGTAAGGGGAGGGTGTGCAGAGCAAAGCCAGGGAGCCCCGGTGGGAGGAGCTGGAGGCCCCAGCCTATTGACAAAGGGGGCCGGACTGGGGTAGGGCAATAGGAGCCTGAACCCTGTCTCCCGACTGGACCATGTGCTTCCTGAGGGCAGGGCTTGGTTCATTCCCTTTTGCATTTCCAGCATCAAGTCCAGCCCACCCACTGCCAACCCTGCACAATGTAGGTGCTCAGGAAAGCACAGGACTTCAGTCAATGCAACAAGGGTACTTAAGAAGTGGTGTGAGGGTAACAGCTGAACAATGCAATCCACCTAGTCTTTTACCCAAAAAGAGGAGCACGAGAAAGCAGAAAACGAAATGAGATCCACAGGGGGCTGGGCCCCTCAGCACAAGTCTAGGACCTTACCAGGCTGCCCCATGCCGTTCAGCCGCACCATGAAGTGCCTGTGGTTCGGGGTATAGAGATGGACATCTGAGAGCACAGTGTCACTTTTGAAGGTGACCTCATCCATGGCTGGGGTGGGGGCCAGCTACCATGGCCGAGCTCCACGTGAATCATGGGACAGCAGCACCTGGAAGGCAAGATCAAGTCCTCAGGACAGCAGGTCCCAAAGGGGATCGTTATAAACACTCCCCAGCCCGGTGGTAAACAGCTTTGCAATACCCTGGGAGAAGACGCTTCCTTTTTTCAATTTGCTAATATTTTTCCTAAAGGAGAAAGTCTTGGAGCCTCTGCAAAGGAAAGAAATCCATCTAGAATTGTGTTATTTTGTTTGCAGTGTGTTCATTTTCACAGGAATCTTATTTATGGCAAAGGATTTGAATTTCCATTTATACTGATTAAGTTTTCCTTCCCTTTCAATTTTTTTCCCACTTTTTTATTGTGAAAATTTTCAAATAGACAAGAAAGTTGAGGGCATAGCATAATAAACAGCCATATACCCACTGTTTAGATCCAGTGATCATGAACACCTTGTCATATGGGGTCGACTGATCTGTCTACTTGGGTGAAAGTAAATCCTAGACATCACATTTTATCCCTAAATTCTTCCACAGTGCTGTCACACAACCATAAGACCGTCAGCAAATCTAAGATAATTTACAATTCCTTTGTACCATTTAAAACCCCAGCCCTTTGCACATCCAATTTTCTCCATTTCTCATGCAAATATCTTTTATAGCTGGTTTTTCCTAAAACAGTATTCAATCACAATTTACACTTTGCATTTAGTTATTTCCCATTTGGTTTTTTTTATTCTAGAAGTTGACTCCAATGGCCCAAATACCCTTTGTTGCTTTAAAACATTCTTTTTAAATAAAAAAGTGGGGGGAGGGAGTAGATCCAGAGGAAAAGCAACCAAGGCAATCACTGTACAGGTGAGGCACAGTTGTGGGAAATCATGCAGGTGACACAGCAATAATCAAAGTGCGGAAAACCACGCGTGCGGCTAAGGGGTGAAAACAGGAAGGCTCCCTCTCCAACCAAATGTTCTGTCTCATCAAAAAGCATTAAACAACAGCAGTGTGCAGAGCCATGGGCTGGGATGCTGGTGGAGCAGGCGTAAACCCGTCTCCCACTTTGTGGCTATGTGACCTGGGGGAAATCACTTCACCTCTCTGGACCTATTTCTTCAGCTGTATTCTCACCTTGTAGGGTTCCTGGGGTGTAAAGCAGTGAGCAGAGTCTGTGGCCCACAGCAGTTGTTAATTCCTTGTGTTGGGGTTGGTTTCAGGCGTTTGGCCCAAACGTGCCCATAACCCCAGCACCTCCTACAGGAGCTGTTCCTACCTGGGTAGGTGTGTGCACTAGCCGTTGTGTCCTAGGCAGGTCAGGAAACCTCTTGGGCCTCTATTTCTTCAACTGGAAAATGGGGTCATCATAACCCAGGCTATTCTCATAGTCTGAGCACACATAACTGGAGTTCCTACATTTAAGGACTTGCCATGGGGAAACCAAAGTTGTACCTACACAAAAAATTTTTGTGAAAAAGCTGACCCCTTGTTAAATTAGTCTCCATGCTGGCTTTCACACTTGACAATAGAAGCCAGCACAAAACAAGTGGGTTGTGAAGTGACGCTGTGAATCTAATAAAATGATGCAGGATTTCATGATGCCAGTGAAAGTGACGGAGGAGAAATGCTCCATCCTCAGGCAAAAGCCCTCAATCAATGAGGACTGGAAAAATTAGGCTGCATCCAAAAAGGGGACTAAATGTCTCAAAGTCAGATGTGGCTCTCCCAGGACCGAAAGATGTCCTGGGAAAAAATCAAGGACTTCTTACATATAGTTTTGGAAGGGGAAAAAAAAAAAAGATCCTCTGTGATGATGCTATGAAAGTCAAACACGAACCAAAGGATGCTATTTCTTGCTATAGGGCAATTTTGTTGGAAAAATCACATCCCACAAATGAGCATAATATTACAATTGCACACCAACTTTTCTTAAATACAAACAAAACCAAAACTCAAATTCTTCATTTCTAGCTCAATTTTCAGTTTTAAAATTCAAACTACCCAGGCTTCCTGGAAATATATCCTACAACTGAGTACCAGGAAGTGGAATCCCTTTAGAGGGCTTCTCCTAGAATCTGATTATCTGGGAACAGAGGTATCTTGTACCTACCTCCTGGCCTGTGTGAAGATTACATGAGACAATGATCAGTTTTAGGGTTCAGGACAGAGTAAATGGTTAACAAATAACAGTGGATATGGATCATTGTAGCAATACTAATTAGTACTGAAGAGTGTGCTGGAAGATGGAAAAAGGCAACAGTTTTTCCACTTAGGAATAGCTGACTCAGTGTGTCTGGGAATGTTACAACTGGATGCGCTTCAGTCCCCTCTCCTCACTGGAAAGGAGGGAAAGTACACCCAGACTGCAGATGGGACCCCCCACCCCCCCACCCCCGCCGACGTCCCTGGGGCTGCAGGTTCATCTTACAGAAGCTTGGCTCTCTAAAGTCGTGGCAGCCAGACTCAGTCGCTCTCAGTCTGTCTCCCCTAGGGTTCCCCCCAAAGGCAGTTTGCTGGAATCTGGGGATTGAAATACCTCCCGCCTCCTAGGCTTTCCCTCTGCCAGGTGTCACTCAACTCAACTCATTCAACAACGGGGATTTGGGTGAAGTTCTATGACAGCTCGTGTCCAGGCACGGGATAATGCAGGACAGGACGTGAAGCATAGGAAGCTGCGGTGGGGGGGGGGGGGTGGCGGTCCAGGGGTGCAGGGGCGGAACGCAGAGTTGGAGTCAGGGGCTCCAGGGAACCTCCTCCCCTCCCAGGGCTCCTCTTTCTGTCTTGCCGCCTCCCTAAACGCCTCTCGAAAGGCAGTCACAGTTCGGCCTCGCCCTCCCTTCTTAATCCGGAACCTAGGGCGCTGCTTGGACCCCGGACAGAAACCCATGACAACAGGGTTCTCTCTCCCACTACCATTGCTCGGCTGGGGACACGGAGGCCGAGTGGGGACTTGGGCTTCAGGTCAGTGGGGGCCCGGTTTCAAAGTCAGGCTCGCTGCCAGCAGGCTCCCTGCACTCTCCTTATTCCGCCGCCACTCTGGAGAGCTTACCTGCCGCGAGCTGCCGGACGGAGTTCGGCCGAAGCCTCTAGCCGCCTGGGTCAAGTGGCCGCCATAGTAGGCGGCCTGCGCAGGCGCGGCCACGCCCTCTCTGCGAGCGCCCGCCGGCGCCGCGCCGTGGCCACGCCCACCTGCCCGAGCTTTTCTGGCGGCGGGCTTCCCTTCCTTGACTAGAAGCTGTGGACCTTGGTCCCTCGTACTTTGTGCCTTTCGCCATTCACAAAAACTGACAGAGACCTGCCATGTCGGGCATTGAGGGTCCTACCGTAAGTTATGACCCAGCGGAAATCCTACTTTGGGGTCACCTCTTCCAGAAGCCTTCCTTGATTCCCCCTTCTCCAGCTCACGTTGACCAGTGTCTGGGTTCCCGGCATCAGAGCACCTCGGACTCTGGTTGTCAGGACATGTTTCCCTGTCTCTATCACTCGGTTTTGAGTGCATTGGGGATAGAAGAAGCTGCTGGTTCACATCTGCAACCCATGCTGGACTTCTCCGAATCCAAAAGGAGAAATAGAATAATGCTTGTAAAGCAGTTAGCGTCCTCCTTGGCATGCTGCGAGCACCCAAGAAAAGGCAACTGTATTTACAAGTTATATATATACATTTTTTAGAAGAATTTTTTATTTTTATTTTTAAATTTATCTTTATTTTTTTCATCATCACTCTTTAATCCTCACCTCCCACCCACCTCCCCTCTGGTAACAGTCAATTTTTTCTCTAGAGTTAAGAGACTGTTTTTTGATTTCTCTCTCTGTGTCTCTCTGTTTTTCCTTTGCTCATTTGTTTTGTGTCTTAAATGCTACACATGAGTGAGATCATATGGTTATCTTCTCTGACTGATTTATTTCACTCAGCATTGGACTCCCTAGCTCCATCCACGTCCTTGCAAATGGCAAGATTTCATTCTTTTTAATGGCTGAATAATATTCCATTTTATATCTATACCACATCTTCTTTATCCATGCATCCATGGATTGACACTGGACTGCTTCCGTACCGTAGCTGTTGTAAATAATGCTGCTATAAAACAGGGGTGCATGTATCCCTTTGAATGAGTGTTCTTGTATTCCTTGGGTAAATACCCAGGAGAGGCATTGCTGGATCGTAGGGTAGTTCTATGTAATTTTTTGAGGAACCTCTGTACTGTTGTCCAGAGTGGCTGCACCAGTTTCCATTCCCACCAACAGTGCACGAGGGTTGCCCTTTCTCCGCATCCTCACCAACACCTGTTGTTTCTTGTGTTGTTGATTTTAGCCATTCTGACAGGTGTGAGGTGATAGCTTATTGTGGTTTTGATTTGTATTTCCCTGATGCCGAGTGATGTCGAGCATCTTTTCATGTGTCTGTTGGCCATCTGTATGTCTTCTTTGGAAAAATGTCTGTTCACGTCTTCTGCCCATTTTTTACTCAGATTATTTATTTTTGGGGTGTTGTATAAGTTCTTTATATATTTTGGACGCTAACCCCTTATCAGATAATCCTTTGCAAATGTTCTCCTATTCCATAGATTGCCTTTTAGTTTTATTGATTGTTTCCTTTGCTGTGCAGAAACTATTTATTTTGAGGTAGTTCCCATAGTTTATTTTTGCTTTTGTTTCCCTTACCTCAGGAGACATATCTAGAAAGAAGTTGCTATGGCTGTTGTCAAAGAAGTTACCGCCTGTGTTCTCAAGGATTTTTATGATTTCAGGTCTCACATGTAGGTCTTCAATCCATTTCGAATTCATTTTTGTGTGTGGTGTAAGAAAGTGGTCCAGTTTCATTCTTTGCATGTGGCTGACCAGTTTTCCCAATGCCATTTGTTAAAGAGATTGTCTTTTTCCCAGTGGATATTCTTTCCTGCTTTGTCAAAGATTAATGGACCTTATAAGCTATTATTGTTGCTTACAGTAGTTCATTCACATAGTAAACACCCCCGATGTGCTGAGGGTGGGGGGGCACATGCAGCTCGTCTGGTCAACAAGCCCGGTGAATCTGTTCTTCATCCTTCTAGGCCCTGCAAATGTGAGTCATGAAACTGTTACTAATCTCCTAGGGCTGCTGTAATAAGTCACCACAAACAGGGTAGCTTAAATCAACAAGAATTTTTTCTCACACAGTCCGGGAGGCCAGAAGTCCAAAATCAAGCGTCACCAGCAGTGTACCCTCCAAAGGCTCTAGGGAAGGATCCCCTGTATTAGTCAGTTCAGGCTGCCATAACACAATGCCATAGACTTAGTGGCTTAAACAACAGACATTGATCTCCTCATGGTTTAGGGGGCTGGGAAGTCCAAGACCGAGGTTCCAGCATGGTTGGGGTCTGGTGAAAGCTTTCCCCTTGCGTCGCAGATAGCACCTTCTCTCGGTCATCACCTTGCTGCTCCTTCATGTGCATAAGGAGAGAGAGGGAGCAAGCTCTCTGGTGCCCCTTCTTAGAAGGACACGAATCCTCCTCCGTGGTCGGGCTCCACCCTTATGACCTCATTGAACCTAATTTACTTCCTTAGAGGCTCTATTCTTCAAATACAGCCTCACTGAGGGTTGGGACTTCAACAAATACATTTCGGGGGGACACATTCAGTCCACACCAATTCCTTGCCTCTTTCCTTGCTTCTGGTGGCTCTTGGCAGTCCTTGGCTTATAGATGCATCACTCCAGTTTCAGCCTCTGTGTATTTATGTGTCTAAATGGCCTTTTGATAGGGTACTAGTTCTTCAAATAGGGTTCACCTAATCCAGCATGACCTGGTCTTCACCTTATTATATCTGCAAAGACCCTATATCCAAATAAGGTTATGTTCAGGTACAGGGTTAGGACTCGAACGTATCTTTTGGGAAGACAATTCAACTCACAATGGAAACTATCTTGGAAGGGATGCCGTGCACCCCCCACCCCCCCCACCCCCCCCCCCGCCCAGTTCGCCTGGCTAAGGCTCCCACAGCAGAAACACGCTAGCTCCCTGTGCCCTGCCCAGATTCCTGACCCAGAGAATCCATGAACTTAACAAAAGGGTTATTGTTTATGCAACTAAATTTTGGGGTAGTTTGCAACACAACAGGAGCTTATCAGAATAAGGGGGAGTGAGAGCCAGCCCTTCTTTGCAGGGCTCTGCAGGGGTCCGGGAGAGGTCCCTCCCTATTCCATGGCTCGGTTATTTACAAGTCACTCTGCTGGCTCCTTCTTGTTCAGGTCTTCCTTCATCCAAGAGACCACCCCTGAGGCTCAGAGAGGTTAAGTTCCTTACCGGGAGTCACCCAGCGGAGGTGGCATGCAGACTCATCTCCAAGATGTCCGAGTGGGAGTGCTGGATGAAGCCTTCGCAAAGGGCCCTTTCCTGTACGCCTCTTCCCGGGAGCGGCTCTCCCAAGGCTTGGCGACACAAGGGTTATGGTGCCGGCTCACGCATACCAGAGTGTATATTACCCCCACCGCCTGGGCTAATGACAAATCATGTATGCAACAAAGGAAGGCGGACGCACTGCCAGATGTGTGATAAGACACCAGCTTGCAGGAAATTGCTGTCAGGTGATTATCATTGGCTCGACTATTCAGAGCAGCCCCCTTTCCAAAGGTCGTGTGTTTACCAAATGCTTCGTGTGTCTTCCCAATCAGCTCTAGAAGATTTTGTCCTCCCGAGGGAGAGCTCTTCCCCTCGGAGGGCTGACAGCAGGGGATTATAATTCTGCCCCCTGCGTCCTGCTAGCTTCTAACAGCACCTGCTTCAAATGCACAATGGTTGCCTGCCTCTCTGTTTCCCAGTTCCATGAGGAGAGGCAGCCGGCTGACTTTTGGGTGGGCCAGTGCTGGGTTCAAATCCACAGCGGGGCCACTGGCTAGTCCTTTCCACTCATTCAACACCAAATTTCGGGGAACGTTCCACATGCTAGGTGGTCGGGCGAGTTACTTCCCTGGAACCTAACGTTCTAATTTCTCGAGTATTGATCATACCTATTCCGAAGTGTCATCTTGAGAGTGAGTAAAATGAACAGGAGGAAGGTTCCAGGCTCGACTCTCCTGCCTCCTTGGGGGTGATCTGACAGCCTCTGTTGTTTTTCAAAGACCCCACTAATTTCACTAATTTTACCGATTCACATTGTTAGATTAAAAAAATAAAGTTACATGGCCATACAAACTGTATAAATATTTATGTAAGAGAAAATGCTCACACAATGTTACATTTTTCCCCCAGGATGTGTGCAGCTTATGTAAACACAGAGAAAGAAGTCTGCAAAGATGTCTTCAAATTGAAGTAGTGGTTTCTTCTTGGGGGAAGGTAGGTTGGCGGCAGGTCTGGGAGGACTTTCAACCTTGGGCTTCTGGCCTCCAGAACTATGAGAAGGAGATCTCTGTGGCTTATGAGCCAGTCCATCTTTGGTGTGATGTTATAGCAGCCCGAACGAGTGAGTGTACGAATTGGGGGATTTAGTGTCTTCACGAGGCTCTGTAGATGGCACCACCATTTCCTTCAAGAACATGTTCATCACCCCAAAAATAAACTCCGAGCCCACGAGCATTCATTCCCAATTGCCCTCTTCCCTCTCCCCTAATCTGGTTTCTGACCATGGATTTGCCTCTTTGGCGTATTTTGCGTAAATAGAATCCTACAATATATACTCTTTTGTGTCTGGCTTCTTTAACTGAGCATGTATTTTCAAAGTTAATCCATGTCGTAGCATGTTTCATTACTTCATTCCTCTTTAATGGCAAAATGATATTTCATCATATGGACAGACCACGTTTTATTTGTGCATTCATTGGTGGATAGGCACTTGGTTGTTTCTACTTTTTGGCTATTATGAATAAGGATGCTATGAATACGCATGTCAAGTTTTTACATGGATGTAAGTTTTCCTTTCTCTTGGCTGCATACCGTGGAGTGGAGTTGCTGGGTCCTAGGGTAATGCTGTATTTGACTTTTGGAGGGCCGGCCAGCCTGTTTTCCAAAGTGGCTGTGCCATTTTTCATCCCCTCTGGCTGATCGTGAAGGCTCCAGTTCCCTGGAGTTTCATCCTGTTGGGGAATTTTTGAAAATGTAAAATGTGTGCTTCTGAGCTGTCACACCCAAAAGGTGAGGGCAGCAGGGTATTTGTACATCAAATCCTACAGTCATTGCTTAGGGCTGGTAATTCCTTGGCTTTTCTGGTCAGCGGCGTGTGAGCAGAGTGACTCCAGAGAAAATGTCCCGGGGCCACTTCTCAGAAGTCAGGCCCACAGGCACAGAAATGGCCTGGACAAGGGGCTACGGTGCCGTGTCTATAGCACCTGCCACCATCGTTCTTGCGAATTGTTTTAGGGTCGCCCAGCCAATCCTCAGTTCCTCCCCTGCAGTGTTAAAATTGCACAATTTAGGGTCTGTAGTGGGCTGGATAGTATCCTCCAAAAATTCGTGCCCACCCGGAATCTCTGAATGTCACCTTATTTGGAGATAGAGTCTTTTAGATGTCATTAGTTCAGGATTCTGAGATGAAATCACCCACTGTCCTAGAAGTGTCCTCATAGAGAGAGGAAGGCACTTGGAGAGAAGAAGGCCACGTGAAGACAGAGGCAGACATCAGAGTGATGTGTCTACAAGCCGGGGAATGACCGAGATTGCCAGGACCCCAGAAGCCAGGAGGGAGGCGTGGAGCGTTCTCTCCCCCAGAACCTCCTGTAGGAACCAGCCCTGTGGATGTAAGCGGCAGGAGAGCAGGGCCTTGAATGTCCTGGTTGTCCTTACCATGCTGTGCACCTGCGTTTGCAGAATGAACGAGAGACTGGAGAACCCGGGAGCACTGTGGGAGGCGCTGTTGCCCGGGAATGTCACTGGGAACACCCAATTTCAGAGAGGCTGGCCACTGACACCCCACCCACTCCCTGTGCGT
Organism: Ursus arctos; assembly: GCF_023065955.2. NCBI lineage: Eukaryota > Metazoa > Chordata > Mammalia > Carnivora > Ursidae > Ursus > Ursus arctos. The sequence continues at coordinate 72,511,748 of NW_026622874.1, read as the reverse complement.
GATGAGCAGGAGAGGTCTTAGTGATCCACTTAGACCTGGATCAAAATGTTCTCTTTTCAGATGAGCTTACAAAGTCGCCCTGTTCTTTCCTGCGTCTGGAGAGTAATGAATATTTCCAATTGTCATGAGCCTGCTGTGGTTTTCTTCTTCCCGCTAGATTATCCGGGTCCCAGGATGCTGGTGGGGGGCATGGAGCAGCAGCTTGTCTTCCCAGCCAGGCTCCCCCCCCTCCTCCAGTTATGGGCCTGTCCAACCAAGACATCCCATCACTGTATGTTGGCACTTATTGTGGGGTCCCAGGGCAATTGCTGGGGGTCCCAATAGTGGGGTCCATCACCTCTGAATACCGAGAGCAGCAGGAGCATGCTAGGGTTAAGGTGGGGGGCTAACACACCATATCCCTGGGGAAGGGCCACTCACTTCTCAACAGCCTTGGTCTCACATCTGATTTCTGTTTTTTTTTTTTAAAGATTGATTATTTATTTATTTATTTATTTATTTATTTGACAGAGATAGAGACAGCCAGCAAGAGAGGGAACACAAGCAGGGGGATTGGGAGAGGAAGAAGCAGGCTTCCAGTGGAGGAGCCTGATGTGGGGCTCGATCCCAGAACACGCTGGGATCACACCCTGAGCCGAAGGCAGACGCTTAACAACTGAGCCACCCAGGCGCCCCTCATCTGATTTCTATTTCATTTTATTTAAAATACATCTGTTTCCTTCGAGCTGGGCATGGGTTGATCTTCTCGAGCCAAGTAAGGGGTAGCGACTCTGGAATACAAAGCCACGTCCCGGTTATTGATCCCAGAGAAATGGAAGGCATGCCAGGCATCCTGCATAGTTTGTCACTATAGGTCATCATCACAGTCCTATACCAGAAGGCTTGCTGATTCCATTTTATAGATGAGGTCAGAGAGGTAAGATCCCAGGCCCAACATCCTTCCCTCCTCTCCTCTCCTTCATTTCTTAGAACATTTTAAAAAAATTAATAAACTTTATTTTTTAGAGCAGTTTTAGGTTCACAGCAAAACTGAGGGGAATTACAGAGATTTCTCATACACCCCCCTGTCCCCACCTACATGCACGGCCTTCCCCCTCTCAACACCCTCTGTATAGTGGCACATTTGTTACAGCTGAGGACCACACGTTGACATGTCCTCATCACCCTGAGTCCATAGTTCGCCGGCCATTCACTCTGGGTGGTGGTGACATGTCCATCATTGTAGAGTCACACAGAGTGTGTTCACTGCCCTGAAATCCCCTCTGCTCTGCCTGTTCATCCCTTTCTCCCCTCTAACCGCTGACGACCACTGATGTCTTGACCGTCTCCATAGTTTTGCCTTTTCCAGAACGTCCTCTCGTTGGAATCCTGTGGTTTGTCACCTTTTCACATTGACTCGTTTCACTTAGTGATGTGCATTTGAGTTTCCTCCATGTCTTGTGCTGGTTTGATAGCTCATCGCTGTTCAGTGATGACTCATACCGCACCGTGTTGACTGTTTCGGAGCTTAGTTATCTGTTCGTCTACCGAGGAACATCGTAGCTGCTTCCAAGTTGTGGTGATTGTGAACGAAGCTGCTATGAACAGGTTTTGTGTGACTGTAAATTTTCAGTTCATTTAGGAGAATGACTGTTCTCCAAGGAGCACGACTGTTGGATCGCCTGGTGAGAGTATGTTTAGTTTTATGAGAAACAGCCAAACTGTCTTCCAAGGTGGCTGTGCCATTTTGCGTTCCCACCCACAACAAATGAGGGTTCCTTTTTGCTCCGCATTTGGTGTTGACAGTGTTTTGGATTTTGGCCGTTCTAACAGGTGCATAAGCGTACCTCGTTGTTTTCATCTGCAACTCCCTAACGACTGTCTTAGACCATGATGAAATATAACATTGATGTGATACACCCACACAACATCCATGTCAAGTAGAGTAGTTATAGCAACAACACACATATAATTCCCAGGTCAAGATCTGTATATTGCCAGAACCCCCAGGAGCCTGTTTATTGCTCTCTCCTTTCCTTAGAAATAATCACCATCTTCCCTTTGAGGGTACTTAGGTTCTCAGTTATTAGTTTGTCCTTTTAGTTTTGTAGTAGTTTGCCTTCTTGAACTTAAAATACACTCACGTCTGTTCTTCAGTGTTTGGATATTGTTGCCCAACGCTCCAAGGCTGGTCTGTGCCGTGTGTGGTGCAGGGCACTCATTTTCACTGCAGTACGATATCTCATGGAATGAACATACCGCTATTTATTTAGTCACACTCTGTGATGGGCATCAGGGTGGTTCCGTGTCAGCAACCTTACGTCTGCTCCTTCAGCTGGATTCGGCTGTGTCGACCCCACGTGGAGCAAAAAAGATGCTGCGAATTTGTTCCGACAACCTTAACTTCACTCTCAGAGGTAGAGTGATGGGCAGAGCAGGTGAAATGCTAAGCTCTGGGCAGCCCCGTCTAGGAGGAAGTGCATTTAAATTTCTCCCTATGCCAACAGAGTGCCTTTTCATTATGACATCCGTATGCCAAAACTAACTGCAGGGACGCTCTCAGCGCCGGCCGTAGTTACCCGTTTCTTAGCGACACCTTGAAATCTGCACAGGTGTGCAGTCGTGGTCTTGACGTTCAGGAAAATGGTGTCCTGACAGATGACCATTGCTCTTCTCACCGGGATGCTTTCTCGTTTGTTTCTGAGATAACCATCGTCCCTCTGGGCGTCATGGCTGTAATGAGTCGGAACCTCCAAGAACACGTTGTGATTTGAAATGGTGAACTTGGTGGAGGGGAAAGAGGCTGGAAGGTGGAGAAAAGCAGGGTCAGGAGGGACCTTGGGCAGCATCAGGAAGGCAGGGGCTGGGAGTCCAGGCTCTGGACTTGAGCTGGCCTGGGATTGAGCCCCCCCCCCCAACCCTGGAAGACTGTGGGCAAACTCTCTAGCTCCACCTTCTTTCTGGGTGACCGAGGGCAGGATCATTCAGTGCTTTCTCCCCTGCAATGCTGCCCCCACATGTTAGCACCACTCCCTGAGAACAGAAACGGGGACTGTTATATGAGGGTGAGAATGCGGGCGGCTCCTTTCATTCTGCTCCAGCCTTTGTGGTCTGTCTTCTTTCCTTCTCTCCAATTTTCATTTTTCTCTATTGTAGCCAAAGATATTTTGTGAGCCTTCAGATCTCACAAATACACTTTGATTATATGGCTCGCCATCAGCTCCTTTTATCTTGGGAACACTTCCCAGGCCAAATCTGGTCAACACGGAGCAGCGAGGGTCTTGTGGAGAGTCTACATCTTCCAGAGTGTGCTTCAAGTGCATTGCCCGGGAACTGCCCACCCTGCTCCCACCCCACAGTGCCGAACACAGCGCCCAAGGCCAGGCACCAGCCACGTGCTTACCTGCACCACCTCTAACCCTCTAGGCCACCTTAGGGGGGACGGTTCGAGACTGCCCCCATTTTGCAGATCAGAGATGTGAAGTCACTTGCCTGCATTCACTCAGCTCCCAGGGGACTGACCCAGGCAAGTCTGACTCTGCAAATTGGTTCAGAAAATCAAGCAGGTCTTTTCAAATGTGCTTCCAACTCCCTGTTGTCAGGCTGCTGCGGGGCCATTCTTGGTCCTGCCCCTTACTCCTTGGGTTAGGTCAGGCTCTCTCAGAAACAGACCTAGAGATGAGAATTCACGTGCATGTGATTGAACCTGGGGAGGAGGGCTCAGGTGGAATCCAGCCTCTGCAGGCCAGTGGAGGAGTTTCCTGGGGGCTGTTGCAAGAAAGGACCAAGACGGGGTGGCTTACAACAGCAGAAATTCATTCCCTCATTGTCCTGGGGGCCTCTGAGGTCTGTTGGGCAGGATCTGCTCCCGTCGTCTCTCCCAGCTTCAGATGGACTGGCCAATCTGGGGACTCCCTGGCTGGTGCACATGTCTCTCCAGTCTCAGCTACTACCTTCACGTGGCCTTTTCCTTTGTGTCTGTGTCCCTCTTCTTATAAGGACACTTTCTATTGGGTTTAGGGCCCATACGGACAATCCAGGATGATCTCGTCTTGAGAACCTTAACCTAATTACACCTGCAAAGACCTTTTTCCGAATCGGGTCACATTCACAGCTTCTGGATGGATATATTTGCCGGGGGCGGGGGGTGTCACCATTCAACCAGTACAGCAAGGAAACTGGGCTTTCACACTCCCACACTTGTCAGCAGTCGGCTAAGGTCACCACAGGAAGATGTAACTCCCCGGCACTACCAGCTTTCTGCTGGTGTAGACAAGGATTCGGTGCTTTCGGTCCCCTGAGGAAAATCTCAGCCGCAGCCATGAGCTCACGGAAGCCAGGGTCGATGCACAGAGATGGTACAAGGGATGCACAAGACTGTTTCGGCTCTCTACTGCTGAATAAAACACAGTTGTAAAACCTAGTGTTTCAGGAGGCCATTTCGTTCTGCTCATCAGTGTGTGGGGCAGGAATTTAGGAAGGATTCATCTGGACTGTTTGTCTCTGACCATGCGGTGGGAGCCGGAGGTAGTGGGGGGTGGGCTCCCCCTCTGGGTGGGTTCTTCACTCTTGCATCTGGGAGATCCATGCTCCTAGTCTCTGTCTCTCTCTCTCCACATGGCCGGACATCCTCCAAGACCTCCCCATGTGCCATGGGCTTCTCACAGCACTGGCAGTGGGGGGCGGGGGGAGGTTCTCAGGGGAGCTGAGTGAAATGCATACATTTGGCTTCTCCCAGAGCGAGTGTTCCTGGGACCCAGATGGCAGTTGCAGGGCCCCCTTCCGTCCTGCTCTAGGAAGTTTCAGAACAGCACGTCCGCTGCATTCTGTCTGTCGGTCCAGAAGTCCTGAGGCCAGTGCAGGTTCAAAGAGAATTAGAGCCCACCTCCTGCGGCTGGGTGGAGCTCATGCTGGAGGGTCCAGCTGGAGAACTGACTGCACCCTGCCAACCATCTGTCTACGGGGCTGGGGAATCTCTCTGAACCTCACCTGAAAAATAAGGAGAATTATAAATCCCACAGGGATTGTCGTAAAGGCAATAAGCAGGCCAGAACTCAACCCAATGCAGCCATTAACTACCATCATTATTTCTTGATGCTTCTGCCCAAATGGTGCTTGGGTCCCTTATTACTTGCCCTAGACACTGATTGTAATTGTCCTGTGGGTTGTGACGTCATGGAGTTGTCACCTCCAATAACGCTCCGTGGAAGACTCTAGGCTCTGGCGGAAGGAGGACAGTCCAGTTCTCAGAGACCAGCCCCTCAGACCTGACAGAGCCACAGGGCAGAGGGAGCTGTCTGTGCATTTCCTGGCAGGAACAGAGCTGAGTATGTTTGGTGACATTTATTAGGAGACACACACGGTACTTTACTGCACTAAGGAATTGAGGCCAATAAGACTAGTGTCCTTAGAAAAAGGGGAAATTTGGACAAAGAGATAGACATGCATCCAGAAAGAATGCCAAATGAAGGAGGGCAGAGACTGGGATGATGCAGCAGAAACCAAGGGATACCAAAGGTTGCCAGCAAACCAGCAGAAGCCAGGAGAGAGGTGTGAACAGATCCCTCACGGCCTCTGAAGGAACCAACCCCGGCCAACACCTTGATTTTGGACTCCCAGCCTCCAGAACTGTGGGAGAAGAAATTTCTGTTGTTTAAGCCACTCAATTTGTGGTACTTTGTTACGGCAGCCCTATTAAACTAACAGTGCCTGACGCATAGTAGGTACTCAATAAATGGGGGCTTTTGTATTGTCTGCTTGAGTATTCCATCGGGATGGTAGGTGGGGGAGGAACAGTGTTGTGACTTTGTGGTGGTTTTAAAATATGTCCATAAATTCCGTGATGTTCCTCCCTTCAAATGGTGGGCCTTAGTTTCCCCCCTGCCCATCTTGAGGATTAGTGACTTCCTTCTAACAAACAGAACGTGGCAGGTGTGTGACTTCCAAGACCAGGGCATGAAGGCATTGCAGACTCCCACTCACTCTGCCTGGGGTCACTTGCTCCAGGGAAGCCATGTTGTATGGATGCTCAACCATGGAGGGGTCACATGGCAGGAACTGAGCCCTCCCTGCAGCAATCAGAAACTTGCCAGCCATGGCACTGAGCCACCTTGGAAGTAGACTCTCCCTCCAGCCCCGGTCCAGCCATCAGATGACCGCAGCCCCAGCCGCCATCCTGACTGCAGCCTCGAGAGAGATCCAGAGTTAAAACCACCCGAGCCTCCCTCACATTCCGAACTCGCAGAAGGTAACGACTGTTTATTGTATTAACTACCTCATGCCATTAACTTTTGGGGTAGTTTGTTATATAGCAATAGCTCATGCAGGAGACAAGTGGCAGATGACGAAGAGGCAGGCAGGTGGGCAAATGCCGGGCACATAGTAAGTGCTGAAGAAGTGGTTGTGATTGAATGAATGATGTGTGTCTCTGGTCATTGGGCTGGACCGTGACCCCTCCTCTTGATTCCAAACGTCATTGTCACAGTTCAGGCCACCTTGTTGCTCACCTGTATCTCTGCAGTAACTGCCTGGCATTTCTGACCCCAGACTCAATCACTCCAAAGTCCAATCCCTTTTCCACGCTTTCCCACAACCGCTCGACCCTACACAGCTCTGCATCTGTTTGGACGGCCTGGTTAGAAGCCCCTGGAACCAGCAATGGCTGATTTATGCTAAAAGATGTGATGACACATATGGGGAATCTCACAGCAAATGGAAGGAAAAGCTGGAGAAGCCAGGCCTTGAGAGGGACAGGGGCCAGAGAGGCCCAGGAAATTTAGGACGGAAACAAAGGGACCTTTTGCAAGGCATTATCTTAGAAATGAGTCAACCCCATTCCCTAAGCATTTTCGTCATTAGGTTCTGTGTTCATGAGGCAAATTCCAGAAACAGGAGCATCTGAAGGGTCTATCTTGCTGCAAGTGGGTGGGACACCTTGAATGACAGCCCCACCAAGACTGTGCAGTGGAAGGCATGGTTCTCCTTCGAAGAAGGGGGAAGGGGTGCTGGGCAGCCTGAAAACCCAGGTGCCCACAGACAGTCCTTCTCTCTCCTAGTGGCCAGTCACAGCAGGCTGCTAGCTGTTTCACTAGGACCATGCTCTCCTTCTGGGTCTTTGCACCGAAATGCCCTTCCTTGTGACTTTCCCTGTTGATAAGTTCCTACAGATTCTCTACCTTTTGGAGTCTTCCCCATTCCCTTGCCCGTGCTTCCGCAGGAGGGTCGGTGCTGGCTTCTGTCTGCTCCTGGAGATGGCTCTTCCTTCTTCCTCCTGCCTCTCCAGTTCCTAGCCAGCCCCTAGCCAGCTGCTGGTCCATTTGCCAGCTCAATATATATTGACTTTTTGTATGACTTTGGTTATTATTCCTGTTCTGTGGGATTTTAGCCATAGGCGAAGAGGACAGCTTGTACAAAAACAAATTTTTCGGTTTCTTCTTTCCCAGGTGGGAAAATGCATTGCCACCAAAGCAGCACTGAGCTCTGGGGAGAAGGAGAAAGCAAGACAGCTGACGGGGGGGGGGGGAGTTCAGGGAGGGTGGGCTGGTCGGAAGGGCTGCAGGCAAATGGGGCAGGTTGCATGCTCTTGGGGATAAGCAGGCTTCCACAGGAGCTGGGTGGAAGTTGGGGGAGGGAGCTGGAACGCCAGTGGGGACGGGGGTGCACAGGCACTGAGTGACCTGGAGTGGGATAACCAGAACCAGCAGCCATCCCAGGAGAGGCAGTGTGATGTGGCCACCAAGGCTAGGGCTTTGGGGTCTTTGCTAATGAGCTGTGTGACTTTGGGCGAGTTATTAATGTCTCTGAGCCTCACTTTCCTTCATCTGTAAAATGAGGATCATGCCCACCCGACAGCATTATTTTAGGGACTCAAGGAAACAGCTCAGTTCACTACCTGGTATATAATACTTGCTCCCTAACACAGATTCCTCTCTTCAGTCCCTCAAGAGTTCATGTAGAACCAGCCAGCCAAATCCTGCCGGGTTAGGTTCTGTGTTCGTGAGGCAAATTCCAGAAACAGGAGCATCTGAAGGGTCTATCTTGCTGTGAGTGGGTGGGACACCTTGAATGACAGCCCCACCAAGACTGTGCAGTGGAAGGCATGGTTCTCCTTTGAAGAAGGGGGAAGGGGTGCTGGGCAGCCTGAAAACCCAGGTGCCCACAGACAGTCCTTCTCTCTTCTAGGTCCGCTCTCTCCAGGTCCACTTATTTGCAACTGTTTATAGCTGCTTTTGTGCTACAGAGACAGAACAGTTGTGACAGATCATATGGCCAGGAATGCCTCAAGTATTTACTATTTCAGCCCCTTAAGTAAACGTTGGTTGAGTCTTTATCTGTATATGAGATATGTATTTTCTATAGGAAACCTCAGCTCTCTTTAGATTTTCACTGATATGTCGCTGTAGGCTAGGGGTCTACAGCAAGCCTCAAGTGCTAAAGGCGTCAGGCTGGTCAGGCCAATCCGTGGTTTGCTCATGCAGACATTTCTGCAGGTGAATACACTATTGTCCGTTTTTCCTGAAACAGAACATCTCTGTGTCTCATTGGTCGTGTGTTTGTTTTCCACGTTTGACAGAGATTGGGTAATAAGAAATGCACTTATTCACCCAATAAGCACATGTTGCGTGCTTGCTGTGTGCTCGGAAGGCTTCTGTAAGCTGAGTGTAAAGCAGTGAACAAGAGAGACAACCATTCCTGCCCTCGTGAGGCTTATATTCCGCTGGCGGGGACAGACAACACACCGGCTCCTGTACAGGGCCAGGCGGCTGTAACTCCTGTTAGGAAAGGCAAGGCGTGGGAGCAGCACAGAGAGATGGGGCTGAACTGGACAGGGTGTCAGGAAAAGTCAGTCTGAGTGGGAAGCTGAATGTGTGGTCTGTCTCTCGAGGATGGAAATGTCTGTACTCACGGAATGGGCAGTGTGAAAGAGGGATGGAAAGCTCCTTTGGTGCTGGGGCAGCCAGAGACCTGGTCCTTGTTCTTCTTGGAGATCACACTTTAGACAGATAGGAACAACAATACTCATTGCCAGTTTATGACTGTTTCCGTCATCTGGGTAGGGCCACGGAGAAGCAGCCAGCCCCTCAGCCTTCCAGAGGGCCTCCCCTGGGCCGGCTGTGTCGCCAGCAGCGTCAGCAGCCCTGGGCCCTTGTGTGTATATCTGACCCCGGGGGCACGTCAGCTCATCTTGGCTCTGACCTTTGCATCCAGCCGGTTTTGTTCACAGAGGCTCTCGGAGGGGCTGCTTTTTGCTGCACACCGTCAGGCCTGGGACTTGTTTTGCAGACATGCTGACAGCCGCTTTCAGCTCTTAGCTCCGGAGCTGCCCTGAAGTTTGAAAAGGTTAGCGCAGGGAGGTAAGAGATGAGGGGTGTGATGTGAGCTCCAGAGCTGATGGTGGTGGCCTGACTGTGGTCTGCCCCTCAACGTCCATGCTGGAATAATCATTGCTAATGGGGGTGGCTGTGCCCACGCTGTCTGCAGTGCTTCCTTCCTCTTGGGGACCACTCTGTCCCCTGCTTATGGTTCTGGGAGGGACCGTCAATCATGACACTTACAACCCTGGGAGATGGTCATGTGATCCAGGAGGACCAGTCATACAGCCCTAACCTCCTGGCAACATAATTCTAGAAAGGGGCATGTGACCCAATCAGGGCTAATCAGATTCTTCTCTGGGATCAGCCTGTGGGTTTTGGGAAGGGGATGCTCCTGTTCTCTCAGGCTTGCTAAGTCAGGAGGAAATAAGTCCGGGGCCTTTGCTTGTCATGTGGCTAGAATCTGAAAAACAGAAGCAGGCAGAACTAATGGAATGGTAAAGGCAGACTCCTGATGGTAGATATCCTTCCAGGTCCTGGATACAGCCACGCCTGGAGCCAGCCACCTCTTTGAACGCCCCAATTCTGTGAGCCCTCTTTAGCTTAGACTGTTTTGGGCTAAGTTTTTGCCGTTTGAAACGAAATGAGTACAAGCACTGTGAGATTTACTGAGCCCTTCGCCTTGTGCCAGACACCATGTTAAGAATGTAGTAAGTGTTGTCTCACTCATCTTGGGCGAGTCACTTCACCTCTTGGAGACTTTATTAGCTGCCATGTAAAATGGGTGTAATATGACAAGAATAGGATTGCTGCGGGGCTTAAGTGAAGTAAAGCATACAAAGTGCCTGGCAGATAGCAGGTCCTCACTAAATATTAGATACTGTTCTCGGACTAGGCACTCTGTGATGGGCATCTTTGTATGTTCTCTTTGGAGAAATGAGCTATTTCCCCAAGTGGAGTTCTAGAATCAAAGAGCATATGCGTGTTAAGGTCCTCAACCCACAGCACCCAACTGCTCTCCAGAAACATGCCGATTTTATCAGTTCTGTGTTGCTGTGTAACAAAGCACCACAAATTTAGCAGCTTGAAAGAGCACATTTCTCTTTATTTCACTGACTCTGTGAAGTGGGAACCCAGGCATGCCTTGGTTGGGTCCCCTGTGTGTCTGTCTTTCATAAAGCTGCAACCGTTGTTGGTTGGGGCCAGGGTCTCATTTGAAAGCTTGACTGGGGAAGGGTCTGATTCCAAACTTTCTCAGGTGGTTGGCAGAATTCAGTTCCTCCAGAGCTGTTGACTGAGGGCCTTGGTTACTCACCGGTGATGGCTAGAGAGCTGGATGCAATTTCTGGCTATGCTGGCCTTGCCAATACAAAGTATGCATGCTGAGAAGGCAAACAGAGAGAGTCTCCTGGCAAGATGGACATTATAACCACAATCTTGGGTAATTTAATGATGGAAATGACATTTCATCAACTTTGCTGTGTTTGTTTAGAAGCAAGTTGAGGGTCCTGCCCCACTCACAAAGAGGGGTTTACATGTGTGTGATTACCAGGGGGTAGCATCATCGGGACTATGGTTTTCTTTTATGAATGGTGCTGTGTCCTGCCTGAGAAATCTTGCTTAACCCCAAGTCCCAAGGCCTCCTCCCTTGTGATTCTCTAGTTTATAGCTTTGGTGTTTACACTTAGATCTGTGGTCCATTGAGAGCCCATTCTTATATGTGGTGCAAGGTAAGGATTGAGGTTCGTTTTTACTTTTGCATGTGATGGCTAATTGAGTGATGCAATTAGAGTTGAAAAGAAGACTCCATAAGCAGTATGATTGCAATTCTAATAATCATATCTTACATGTTGTGAGTGCTTACTATGCGTAAGGCTCTAGCTAAGTGCTTTACCTGCATTATTTGCTTCTCACAATGATCGCATGAAGGAGGAACTAGTGAAATGTCTTCTCAGTGCTATGCAGTGAGAACCCGCCCTCGACTGACTCATAATGACCGTTGAGATATTTTGTTAAATTAGCAAACAGAGGTGTTGAGTATACTACCTTTTGTAAAAAGGAATGCACACACACACACACACACACAGGTGTACAAACCCCTATTTGCTTGCTCAAAATACCTCTGGAAAGATACAAAGAAATTGCTAAGAGGGGCACCTGGGTGGCTCAGTTGGTTAAGCGTCTGCCTTCAGCTCAGGTTGCAATCCCAGGGTCTTGGGATGGAGCCCCGCATCGGGCTCCCTCCTCAGTGGGAAGTCTGCTTCCCCCCTCCCCCTGCTGTGCTCTCTCCCTCCCTCTCTCTCTCTCAAGTAAATAAATAAAAAATCCTTTAAAAAAGAAATTGCTAAGAGCGGTTGCCTCTGGGGAAGGGGACCTGGTGACTGGGATCAGGAGAGGCAGAGACACTTTGCGTGGTGTGACGTTTTGTACCTTTTGAATTTTAAAACTTGTGTATATCACAACGTGTCTCAATTTTACCTACACAGGGAATATATAAAGTTAGACAGAAAAAGAAAGAACTGGTGGTCTACCTTCAAAGCCTCTGCCCTTGTCCACCATCCCGGCTCTATTTATCATTTTATTGCTTTTTCCCACCAGCGAACTGCAGACGATAATAGCATCTACCTCATGCAATTGCCGTGAGGACCGACACAATGCATGTAAATGCTCAAGAACAGCACCCTGCACCCAGAATACACTTAATAAATGCCATTATCGTTATATTACTCATAGGAAAAGGATTAGACAAGAAATGCACCTCCCATCTTAATAGAGCTTTCTCTGCTATGGGATAATAGGAAACTTATTTTCTTCCTTTTCCCCAAGATTAAAAAAAAAAAAAGGTTACGTACTATTTTTATACTAAACATTTCCACTCCTTCCCAGCCTGGACGGTCCCAGGAGTCCTTGCCTGCAACTTCTCCAAGGGGTTCTATTCAGACTGAGTAACGGCCAAGGTTGGGGAAGGCCAGGCCTGTCTGGTCTGTGTCTAGACGCCTTATTTCCCCTGGCTGTTGTAGAAATGAGATCCTTCTTCATACTGGAAATATGCTTCTGAACAGAACTCCAAGGGCTGGGAGAAGGATGGAAGGGGGTAGGGAGGGTGGGCTAATGCACTTAGGTTAATAGACGTCAGTTCTCATTTTTTTCAGACGGGAGATGAATGCTCGGGGAGGGTCCAGATATTCAAACAAGGGTGGAGATAACTGACTTGATTGTTAAAGCTTCCAGCTCCGCTACTATTTTTGTCATGATGGTCTGGAACGACAGGGGAAACTGGCTACCGAGCTGCTTTTCGCCACGTGGCATGCGCAGATGCTGCCCAGGGGAGCAGTGGAGGGAAGCACAGTCAGGCGGCCTGCAGTTCAGCCCCGGAATGCCCTATTTATGCCCCAACTGCAGATGCCATTTGGCTTGGGGGTCCTCTCTTTCAAGAAGCCCTCTTTGACTGCCTGCTGGGGACTTCCACTGTTTTTTGTAGTAGAGTGGAGACTAGAACCTGTGTACTCTTAGAGACTGGGTGAACCCAGATTCAAATCCCTGCTCCTTTTGAGTATTTAGATAAGTGTTCTAAGCCTTGGTTTCTGCATCTCTAACATGGGGTGATGGTGAGCCCCCATCTCATTAGGGCTTGTTCTGGGCAGAATCAGGGACCCCAAAGGTGTTCACATCTTCTTAATCCCTGAAATGTGCGACTCTCTTAACTTTCCAGGGCAAAAGGAAATTTACAGATGTGGTTAGGTTAAGGGTCTCGAATGCAGACGGGGAGATTTTCCTGCATTTTCTGGGTGTGCTCCGTGTGATCACAAGGGTCCTTACAAGAGGCAGGCAGGAGGGTCAGAGGGAGAGAGTACAAAGACAGAGGCAGAGCTCAACAGGAGAGAAGGTGCCACGCGGCTGGCTTTGAAGATGGAGGGAGGCGCCACAAGCTGACGAAAGCAGGTGGCTTCCAGAAGCTGGAAGCAGCAAGGAAATGGATCCCCTGGATTCTCTAGCACGAGTGCAACTGGCCAACACCTTCGCTTCAGCTCAGGGAAACTGATTTCAGACATCTGACCCCCAACCTGAGACAGACTCATATGTGTTCTGTGAAACCACTTAATTTGTGACGAGTTGGCACAGTGGCCACAGGAAACTCCTGCTGGCTTGTTGTGAAGCTCAATTCTCATTGGCATGGTAGGGTGAGGGAGACCCACTGGGGTGGAGGTGGACAGGGGGCTCTCTGAATCCCTGGTGTGGGAAGGGGCTTCTGGGTCGGCACTCTACAAATGGCATTTGTCATCAAAGAGGATGATTTTGGCCTGTTTCTGTGACTACCTGTGCTCTGTCGTGTGACATGTATTCCTTCCCTTTTCCGTGTCCCCCAGGACACTGTGAGGTCCTCGGAGAAGGAAGGGGACCTTGTCCTATTCCTGTGGTTTCCTTAGTGCCCAGCACACAGTCATTGCTCAGTAAATGAGAACTTGCCAGGCTGAACGTAGGTGGCCCTCTCCTCATCTTCTGCGAGGGCTTGAGTAACTGTACCCTTTCCCTTTTTGGGTCCCCCTCTCCTTCTGCAAGATGTCTGGGCTGATGTTGTGATTTTTTTCCAGCCTCTGCTGAGCCAAAGTATTGAGATATCTGTCTCTCACAGTCTCTCACTGTAGGTCCTGGCTGGGGAAGGGAGGGACAGTGGCCCCAGCAGCAGGCGGTGTCAAGGGAACATGACCTTGGAGATCTGGTTGGTTCCAGACCTACCACTTGTGCTGTTCAGAATCTCTATCAGTGAATTTCTAGCATGGCCTTTGCATTCCCTGGCCTCAGAGGGCTGGGGGAGCTGACTGGAGGCTGGTGCGGGGCACTGTTGTGGCAGTTTTGGCATTTATGATCTGGAGAGGTGCCTTCAGGGGCAGGGCTGGGGCAGGCGAAGGTGGCAGACCTAATTGTTTGGATTCATACCTGGATGGGTAGTGGATTAGCCCCCAGTTTGGGGCTGGCCTGGGTTGGAACAATAGGTTCATGTCCTATTAGCTGTGTGACCTTGCTGGGTCAAACTCTGAGCCGCTGTGCTTGTCTTATCAAGCAGGCACCCACGCTAATAGCCAGAGCTAATGCTTGCCGGCTGTTCTTACGGGCTACCCAGGGCTCTGCTCAGAGCTTCACATGCCTGATTCCAGCTCACATCCTCCCAATCCCAAGGTCAGGGTCATCCTATGCCTTCTCTACAGGTGGAAAAGCTGAGGCTTGGCGAGGCTTTGGACCTTGCCCAAGTCCCAGGCTAGGAAGGGCTGCAGGTGCGGTTTGCAGGTGGCCAGCCTCCAGAGCCCCCACCTCTGGAGCAGCAGCACCTCCTGGATGCAGTGTTACTGAGGTGAGGTGGTAGAGCCACTGTGCCTGGTGCTTGGCGGATGTCCACTTTCCATAGGCGGTGCTGTTGTGATTACTGTCATTCTGGTCATTGCCTCCACCGTCACTCTCTCTCCATCTTCAGCTTTCCTGAGCTCTTCCTTCCAGTTCCTTTTGTTCAGGCCTGGGCAAGTCTGAATTGGCTTTTACAACTTGGCACACATATATTTGCATATATATAGATGTGTATACGTACTGAATACATATATATAATCTGTATATTCATTCACTGGTTTTTAGTTTATCTACAGAGTTGTGCAACCATCAGCACCATCTAATATTAGAACATTTGTTTCATCCCCAAAAGCAACCTCATGCACCTTTACAGTCCTTCTTCATCCCCTCTCCCCCCGACAGTTAATTTTATGTCAACTTGACTGGCCAAATTAAACATTTTTTTCTGGTTGTGTCTGTGTGGGTTTTCCCAGATGGGATTAGCATTTGTTAAGAGGGTAGATCTCAGGTTAAATATTCTTACCACAAAACAAAAACAAAACAATAAAAAACAAAACCCCCACCAACAACAAAACAACCACAGGACACAAGGGAACCTTTGAAGGTGATGAATACGTTCATCATCTTGATTGTGGTGATGGTAACACAAATGTATACAAATGTCTAAACTCACTGAATTGTGGACATTAACCCTGTGCAGTTTTTTTGTATCCCAGTTGTACCAATGATAAGTTGTGGTGGTGTGTTTCTCTGATAAAATTGATGTGAGGAGTCAAAAAGGAAACATACCTGATGTGTCTGCCACATTGTAACAGTTTAGCATGTAAGCTGTTCCTGGAAGAGAGTTCCAGAAGAGGACTCTCACTAGCTCCTTTTACCGACGAGGAAGCCCAGGCTCAGAAAGGGGAAGTAAGCAGTTCCAGATCTTTCAGCAGGCTGGTGGTGCTGGGACCCAGGCGCACTGTCTTCTGGTCTTAGTGCTTTCCCTACCACATTGCTCCTGGAAGCAGCCTCTCTCAGGCCAAGGGATTTGTATGCCGATTTGGGAAGATTTTCCTGGAAATGCAGGAAAGGCAGCCTGCTTTCATCTCCTGGCACCATGCCAGGTGTGTAACGGGGAAATTAGACCAGTGGGTTACTGATCCCTTTTCATTCTAAGCTAATTACATCATATAGGGTATGAAGAGTGGCAGCCAGCTCTTCTAGGTGTTTCTAATGGACAGATGGAGGCTTTGCACTTAAATAGTTATGAATGGGTCAAGTCTGTGGAGTCCAACACCATGACCTCAAGAGACTTAATAAACAGAGACCATTTCTCTCTAGTGCTGCAATCTTAATAACTGTACAGATATTCTGGCTATATGTCTAAAGCCCTGAGTTTGTTCCTTATGGGTTTGCCACACAAAATAAGCTCTGTGCTTGCAGGAAGAGACTTTCGGGCAGAATTCATTTATTAAATCAACAAATCTTCATTACACATCTACTGTGTATTATGCACTAACCTAAAAGCCAACAATATGCATTGGATAGGACCAACCTAATCCCTGTCTGCATCAGTTCACAATACATTCAGTTGCAAACACGGACATCCTAAAATGGGGGCTTAAACAGATTGGGGTTTATTTTTACCTTCTAAAAGTATTTTGGTGGTAGGCGATTGAAGGATGGGGCAGGTGTTTCAACAATGCCGTTAGAGACTCGGACTCTCTATCTTTTTGGATTTGCCACCCACAAGGAGGTTTGTCCCCATGGTTGCAAGATGGCTGCTGTACTTTCAGATATCACATCTGTATTCCAGGTGGACCAAAAACCTTCTCCCAAGGTCTTTTTGCTTTTCTTGGAGTTTCCTTTCCCAACAGACTCTACCCCATCAGTCAGAAGTTTGTCACGTGCCCACCACTGGCTGAATGGTGTCTAGAAATGTGAAGGGGGAGTTGGATCAGGATGATGTTGGATGAGCTATCCTATAGTATCTACCATACTGCCTGAATGTCCAAAGGAGCAGCCAGACAGGTAGCAAATAACTTCCTTATTAATCATTAATTACTATTGGAGAATCTCAGTATATGTCTTTGGCTGGGTTTCTTTTGGATTAGACCCCGAGATAGGGATTCGAGGGCAAGTAATTTTATTTGGGGGGTGATCTTAGGACACACTGGTACAAGTGGGGGAATTAAGGTGGAGAAGGAAAGAAACCAACATAAGCTGTACCACTGAGCAGGTCACTGTGGTAGGCAGCTGGGGCTCACCTAGACTGAGAACCTCATAGCTTTGTCCACCTCTAAGGGGTGAGAGAGTTGGGGCTATTTATCTTCCCCACCCACCCATCCTTGGCTGTTCCTGCGGGCATTCCCTCTCCAGCAATTCCAGCCTTCTCCCCCAGGGAGAAAAGTCCTGCATGGAGAGTCACTGGGGTGTGTGGTTGGGTGCTGTGGGCATGAGCTGGGAAGTTGCATGCTGGAGGGGAGTGGTAGGGCATTCACCACACGTGAGTCAGCACATCATAAGAGACTTTAACCTATGCTGGGGTGTTAGTTAAACCCTTCCTGAAGAAGTAATTTCTGAGACCAAACAAGAAAAAAACAGTGGACCTTCAAGTGTCCCAGTTAAAGGGGGCAGCACGTGCAAAGGCCCAGGACAGGAAAGAATTTCACATGTTCAAGGACTGGGTAGGTGAGGCTGGTGAGGCAACTGGGGCCTCAGGGCTGCAGAATTGCACGGATCCAGATCTCTCTAATTAAAAAAAAAATGCCTCCTTTCCCATGATGCCTGGTGCTTCATAATGAGAGAGAGGTAACCATTCTTCCTGATGTCCTGATATCCTCCCTCCTTTCTGCCCTCCTTCTCTTTCTTTTAAAATATTTCCTCCTCCTTACATTCTTAGAGTGCACTCCCCCCACCTTGTCTCATTGTGCTCTCTCCATGTTTTAATAGTAACGTTGGTCTGACTTTGCATAGGTTACAACGTGCTTTTTACATCAGTCGTCAGCACACGCTCATCCCATCCTCTCAGAGTGCCCCTTCTGGGACTGATAGGTAGGAGCACCCCCATTTTACAGCTAAGGAAATGGAGGCTCAGAGAAAGAAGGCAACTTCTCTGGGCTCCCAGAGCCTGTCAGACACTGATTTAAGACTCAAAACCAGCCTCTGGGACCCCTACCCGACGCGTCCTCCACCACGCCAGGACCCGGCATGGTGCCCGGTGTGGCTTTAATTCTCAATGCTGTGGCTGGTTTGGGTTCTGCCTCAGAAGCCTTCCGATTTTATCATGCCTCTTCAGTTGATGGGCTGAGTAATGATATTGTCCAATGTTTGATGTGCTTCCATCTTCCTGAAAAACATTACAGTCTGTTTTCTTCAAGAGTAGCTGAGCACGATTAGGTAGATTATATTAAAATCCTCAGGAAAAACAGAATGTTCAAAACCAACAGAGTTGTCTTTGCGAAGGAAGCCTGGGAGAAGCCCTTCTTATGTCGGTGAGGGAAGTGGGATCTGGTGGAGGCAGGCACACAGGCTGGGTGTAGGGGCATCTGCTGTTTTGGTTTCCCTTCACCTCTTCTCCCCTTCTCCCGGTTCTGGTAATAGCACCTTGGTGTTCCTTTGAGGAGCCAGCTGGGTTTGCCAGATAAAATACAGGACACTCACTTAAGTTTGAACTTCAGATTGGATAGCAACAATAAAAACTTTTTTTTGTATAAGTATATTCCAAATATTGCATGGGACATACTTATACTACAAATCCATGCACTGCTTATCTGAAATTCAAATTTGACTGGGTGTCTTGTGTTTTTATTTGCTATCTTTGATAGCCATGACACCTCTTAGCTCAAATGTTGGAGTGAGACAGATCCACCCTACCTGGGCTCCAGGGGCAGGCAGGTGATCTAGACTTGGCCAGCCAATTCATTTTATCCCTCCCACCCACAGAGATTGGTCAGACCTGGGGATATCAGCTTCAATTTTGGAAATCTGGCTTGCACCGCTGAAAAAGAGGTTCTTTTTGTCGGGGTTGCTAATCTGTGAAAGACAGCCCCGGGGTGCAACAAATGAGAGTCTGGGTAAGAATGAAGCCAAGAGAGAGAAAAACAGCCGAGAGAAAGAAGAAATTCAACTTTAAAGACATCCTTGGGGGGCCTGGGACCAGCCTCATTGAATTTCACCTTCGTCTTGGCTCCCTAGTGCTGACGGAACAATTGAGCGCTGTTTTGATGATGTTGCAAGTGAAGATAACAGCAACAGTGGGGTGGAATTGAAAGCAAAGGTTTCAGTGGTGACGGTGATGGGAAAGATCAATCCTAATCATGTCCGTGGTGGAAAGAGTGACGGAATGGAATGGTGTGCACAATCAAGGGGAGGATATGTTCTTGCGGGTGATAGTTCTGTTCAGGGTGCTGCTGCGGCTGATTATGAAGGCGAGGAGGCCAATGATGAGTAAGATGGTGTTGGTAAGGAGAGGAAGGTAATAAGGAAAAGAGTATTTCACAGCCCCCGTCTATCACCAAGTCCTATCAATTCTGCCCTCCTTATTTTATTTTATTTTATTTTATTTTATTTTATTTTATTTTATTTTTTAAGATCTTATTTGCTTATTTGAGGGAGAGTGAAAGTGAGAGAGATCGTAGAGGGAGAGGGAGAGGCAGACTCTGAGCAGGGAGCCGGATGTGCGGCTCAATCCCAGGACCCTGAGATCATGACCTGAGCCAAAAGCAGAAGTGTAACTGACTGAGCCACCCGGGTGCCCCCTACCCTCCTCAATTTTAAAAGTTACGTACTCACGTCACTGTCTGTGCACGGCTGTCACCACCCTAGCCCAAGCCACTAGCAGCTCTTGCTGTTTCTACTGCTAACTGAACTCCTTGCTGGCCTTCGTGCCTCCCTATAGTCTATGCTCCATGCTAAAGCCAGTATGGACAGTGAAATTTCAAAAAATGCAAAAATGTAAAAAAAATGTGAATTCACTTCTCTGCTCAAACCCATTCAGTGGCTTCGACTAAAATCCTAACACTTAACATGACCTCAAGACCAACATGACCTGGCCCCTACCTGTACGCCAGTCTCGTTTCCCTCTACTTGCTTCCCTCTCACTGTGTTCTAGCTTGATTACTCACTCTTCTTTTGGTTTTTCTAGAATGTACCAAACCCTTCGTATAAGTCATCCCCTAGGCGTGAAATGCTTTTTCATCCTTTGAGTCTCAGTATCCATGTCACTTCCTAGGTTCCAAATCCAAATAACCTTCCCTTGTTACTTTCTCTCATGGCACCCTGTTCCGAGGACACTTTGTTTAATGATTCTCTTGCCAGTTAATCAGTTTTTGAGTCTTGGCACCATGTTTCTTTAAGAATGTGTCACAGGAGTGCTGCAGCTCCTAAGGCGAGTCATCTCCAGCATCTAGAATCTTCCTCTGTGGACCCCTGTGTGCCCTACAAACATGATTATTTTCTCTCTGTGTCCTGCTTTGAGAAGGCTGAGAAGCCTACACCGTGCACTTCGTAATGGCAGGGGCTGTGTTTGAGTTGCTCATGCCTAGATTCTCAACACAAGCTATAGAGTCTGGTACATAGCAGGCACTCAAGAAGTATTTCTTGAAAGAATGAAAGGTTTTATGGTGGTGAAGAAGATGGTGGAATTGATAAGGATGATGGTGATGATGATAGTGATGGTGGTGGTGATGATGGTGATGATGATGGTGGTGATGATGGTGATGATAATGGTGATGATAATAGTAGTGATGGTGATGTGATGGTGATGATGATAATAGTGATGATGGTGATGGTGGTGATGGTGGTGATGACAATGGTGATGATAGTGATGATGGTGATGGTGGTGATGATGATGGTGGTGATGATAGTGATGGTGGTGATGGTGATGGTGGCAGTGATGGAGGTGGTAGAACTGATAGACTGGCCTAGCCCATTGCTTTAAGCACTTTTATTAAAAAATGGATCTACCTTTTGCCTCTGTAGTCAACTTAGAAATATCAGCTGAAGGTGGATTTTGCAGGAAGGATAATTGGAACTGGAGGAAGAGGGATGTTGAAGACTAAACCCGGGGTAGGGACTATCAGGCTGAGGAGGCCCCACTGTCTTACTCCCCCAGCTTTCTGGGAGGCCGCTGTCCTGCAGTACAGCACCCACATCTCCAGCACCTGTCTGGGCGCTCCCCACGGAGGAGGAGGGGCGCACGTGGGGTGGGGGTGGGGGCTTGGGTGGTGAGGGAAGGCTCAGGGCACAGGGGGCTGGAAGGGGGAAGTCTAGGTCGTAGACTAGGACCTCCTGGTCCTAGAGCCAGGAGGGCTGGGGCAGAAAGGGAGAAGCAGGGCAGGCTGGGTCGTGGGGGGTGGGGGCGGGGGGGCTGTTCAGGAACAGTGGGGAGATGATCCGAGGGAGAGTCTGGGAGGTAAATGGGGGGTGGGAATGGAGGGCTGAGGTCGCGTTCAGGCTGGGGTGGGGTCTGAGGGAGGAGATTGAGGTCCAAGTGGATTGATGAACGGTCAGATGGGGGTCTGAAGGTGGAGGTGGAAGTCTGAGAGCGCAGGTATGGGATCTGAGAGTGGCGGTGGCACGGGAGGGCTGGGAGCCGTTTGGGAGGAGCGCGTGCAGGTCTGAGGGCGCAGGTGAGGGTCTGAGGGCGGAGCCAGGGCGAGAGGGAGGTCTTCAGGACCGAAGGCCCGGGCAGCTCCCAGTCCGGAGGCTCAGGAGGAGGAGCTGGGAGCCGCGGGCGGCGGTCTGCGGGCTGGGCTGCGCCATGCGGGTGCACCTGGGCATGCTGGCGAGCGCGGCGGCGCTGACCGGGGCGCTCAGCTTCGTGCTCTTGGCGGCAGCCATCGGCACGGACTTCTGGTACATCATTGACACCGAGCGGCTGGAGCGGGGCGGCCCGGGGGCGCGGGGCCGGGCGGGGCCCGCCAACCGCAGTCAGCTTGAACCTCTGAGCTCACACTCCGGCCTCTGGCGCACCTGCCGGGGTAAGGAGGAGCGCGGGGACCCTGCGCGGTGCCGCGCCCGCCCGGGACCTGTTGCTGGGTTCGCAGCCTTCCCCTGAGCCCCAAAGCACAAAACGCGGGGTCTGGGCCCCGGGCCAGGTGGGAAGAGGGCTCTGGAGTGGGGCCGGCTCCGGCCGCGGCTGCTCTGGTCTCCGCAGGATCCGCCCGCGCGGGGTGGCATCTAGGGTAGGCGTGGGGGTGAGACCGCGGGCTGGGGTCCCAACTCCAGGTCCACACCCACTGATTCTTCCGCCCCTCCAGTCCAGAGTCCGTGCGTGCCGCTGATGAACCCCTTCTGGCAGGAGAACGTGACCGTCAGCGACTCAAGCCGACAACTTCTCAGTGAGTCCGGGAAGGTGGGGATCGGGGGAGAATCCCAGGTCTGGACACCGGTTTTGGAGCTCGTTTCTGAAGAGCGGGGCGGCGCCCTGTGGAGGGGGCGGACGGCGGAAGAAGAGAGTGGCATTAGGAACAGGGGCCAGGCCTCTCTTGTGCCACAAGTCACATTATGTGGTTTAGGATTCATTCGACAAACGTTGATTGCAGGCTTCCTCTGCATCAGGCACCATGCTGATGATTAAGACCCAGGTCGTGCCCTCCAGGAGCTCACAGACTAGCTGTGGAGACAGATGGGGAAATGCGCAGTCACATTTCAGAGTGACAAGCAGCATGAGGGAGGGTGGGTGGGAGTCTGAAGAGACGCCTCAGGAGCTGAATGCTGAAAGAGAGGAGGTCTGAGCCCATAGACCTCAAGGCACATCCCATGTCAGCCTCTCAGACCCCATACCTGCGCTCTCAGACTTCCCCCTCTGCCTTCAGACCCCCATCTGACGCTTCATCCCTCCCAGTGGACTGCAAACTCCTCCCTCAGACCCCACCCCAGCCTGAACTCGACCTCAGCCCTCCATTCCCACCCTCCATTTGCCTCCCAGACTCTCCCTCCCATCACCACCTCCCCACTGTCCCCGAACACCCCCCGTGACCCAGCCTGCCCTGCCTCTCCCTTTCTGCCTCAGCCCTCCTGGATCTCCCCACACCACCGCCTAGACTCCCCCCTTCTAGCCCCATGTGCCCTGAGCCTTCCCTCACCTGCCCTTCCCAAGGCTCCCCCTCCTGCCCCACGTGCACCTCTCAGGGCTGAGAACAAGCACTTGGCAGTAGTGGGGATGCAGTAATATCTGTGGAATGATTCAAGAAAGGAGATCGGGGCAGAGAGCATCCCCCTCCCCCGGGGCCACTGGGTCTGTCCTGTTCAGGGCTGATTTCCCAGTGCCTAGCACTGTGCTTGGAACTCAGTAACAGTGGGAAGACTGAATGAGGGAAGCGAATGCGCTGAACAGACACTTCAGAAAGAAGGGACCTAAACATAATAGTTTGGTGAATTCACTGAGGCTGGCAGTGGCCCAGACGTGGAGCTAAATGCTTTCCATCTATGTCTTCAGTTAATCTCTACTGCTACCCTGTGAAGTTAAGTATCATCTCCATTATTACCTTCATTTTTCCAGCGAAGAAGCTGAGGCTCAGAGAAGTACCATAGAAAGAATGTGATAAGGAAGGGAGGGCTGAGTTCACAGACCTTGAAAAATGTGGGCTGCTTTTGATGGACTTGTTGAGGCTTGGGAACAAAGACCAAATCACTAGCATGGCCCATAAGGGCTGCCAGGGTGCTCTCCAGTTCCGATCTCCCCCTTGCTCTTTCTTCTCTGGCTATGCTGGCCTGGGGCCACTTCCTGAACCATGCCCAAGTTCCTTCTGCCACTGGGACTTTGCATATGCCATTTCCTCTGCCTGAAGTCTCCCCACTCCCATCCCACCAGCTTGACTTGGTCAGCTTCAACTCATAGCATAGGTTTTGTGATATTTTTTGAGTTAAAGTTTGACTCCCTCATTAGACCATGAGTTCTATGAGGACGGGGACCATCTCTGTCTTGCCATGGTTTGATGCCCAATATTTAGCACGGAACCTGGTGTGGGGTGGGGTCACAAGCCCACATTTGCTGACCCAGGTGTGAGAATGGGTACAAATTGTATTATGTTAGAAGCGGAACATATTTGTTAAATGAACGAATGAGAAAATAAGTGGAACAGAAGTCCAGTGGTGTGTGGGGAAATAGTTAATAATTGTCTTTCTGGGGGGAGGAGGGAGTCTTGATTTGAAGCATTTGCCAATTTCTATGGTGTAAACATTCCCACTGGGGTCAACTTCAAGCTATCAACATGATGTCATCTGGCTCCCCCAATTCCTAAAAACTTAGCAATTGTTTCTTACGAGCTGATATAACCCAGCTGCTACACCCTGCATAAGGTTCCCCTAGACACTTGACATATGTGGGAGGTTGAGGGAAGGTAGAGGTGCCATGAACTCTGTCCTCAGCCCCAAGCTGACTGGGAGTAATTTGGGGTGTTCTCAGAGCATTGTTGCAAGAATAATCAAGAGTTCCCACCCTTGACGTGAGGGAAATGAGAGTCAGATGCCAGCTCAGACCCTTCCCAGGATCCTCTGGGATCGTGGGACAGGTGTCTTCACCTCTGAGACTCAGTTTCCACATCTACCAAAATGAAATGTCAAAACCACAAGGAGGGTGTGGTCAGAGTTCCATAAACCAGCTGGCTGATAAAAGTGACCTTACCTGGGACCTCACATAGTGCCTGGTTGTTGTGGGATCTCTGTGTTGCATGAAAGTGCTGGACACCTAGTAAGTGCTCACTAAACACTAGTCTTTGCTATTCCTTCCAGCCTCCTTAGATGCAGTCCCATCTCTGGAGCACTGACCTTTCGCTGGGCTCGGTGCTGGCATTTAGCCGACTTATCACATCTCTGGGTAAACTTGATGACTGAATATAGTTGTCATTGGTCTGGCTTCTTTGTGAAACTTAATAATGCCAACAACCCTGTGTGCTCCAGGATTTTGAGAAACGGGCAAAAATCACATTCAGTCTGTTCATCTGTTCAGTGTCAGACCCAGGTCTCAGCCCCAGCTTCAGCGCCAAGAAGGCACGCAGCCTTGGGTGCGTTCCTATAGCTCTCTGAGCGTAAGTTCCTGTGTGGGCAAAGTGAGGCTATCAGTCACCTCTCTTCATAAGGATATGGCGAGGATGCAATGGAAGAGTGTATTTAAAGACCCCAGTGGTGCCTGGCCTCTGTAAGTGCGCCTTGAGTGGGAGCTGCTATTATTACCATTATATCATCCAAGAAAGAGCAGCTTGCCCCTTCAGACCACATGCTCGCTGCACACCACCCCCAGAGGGAGAGTTTTCTCAGAATCTCTTTATCCCCAGAACGAATTTTGAATCTTGTCCAAGCCCTTTTGTTATGTGAAGACGTTTTATTCCTTTGAGGACCTGCGCTGAGGTCACAGAGGAGAGAGGACAGTTGTCAAAGCAGCGTGTTCTCCGAGCCAGCCTCCTAGACAAATCCCAGTGGGGGTGTATGGAGAAGAACTCTTGAATTTTCCTGCAAGAAACCCCAAGCAGAGAGACCACTCCAGGGCCCACTAAAAACCCAGCTTGCTTGGATGTTTTGTTTTCCAGATTAGCTCTGGGGATGTCATGGGTTTGATTCCCTGGCCAGGGACTGGAATTACTTTTGGTGGAGGAGGAGGGGATCATCAAATTCAGTACCATGTTGAAAAAAGAGCCTCGATCTAGGAATAACCAGGCTAGCTGTATCAACCAGAAATCTTTTGGTGAAACGCAAATCATCCTTATTTAAACAAGAAAAGGAATTCCCCGTTCATGGAACTGAAAAGTGTGCTGGGGATCCAGAGAATTAAACTCAATTTCTTTCTTCTCCTCTCTGGGCTTTGCCTCTGTTTGGGTCCTGCTTTCAATAAACCCTCTCTAGTCTTAGCAACCCAAGCAGAAGGGAGGCTCTCAACTTCCCAAAAGTCTGCAGAACTTCCAAGTAGGCTTTGTGTTGGACCAGATTGGATCATATGCTCAGGGCTGAGCCAATCCTTGTGGCTGACGGGATGGGATGTGCTGATTGGCCGGAGTGAGCCACGCTGCTTGTAACAAGGGGAAGGAGTAGGGCCAGTCCCATCATAGATAAGGCCCCCACATCTTACCAGGTGTGCCTTCTGGCCTGTATCCTGCTTCCATAAACAGGCTGCTCTGAGATGAAACAACATCACGTAAGCAAAGTGCTTAGCATAGACACATAGTAGGAGCTCAATTAATGTCTCCTGCTCTAGGTCCCATTGCCTCCCTGAACCTCAGCTTCTCATCTGTAAAATGGAGCTAATCACAAGAGACTCGTTTCCTTACTTAGTACATATGTATTTCACTCCTAGCTCTGGGCTAGATGGAGGGCATAGAACATGACAAGACAGGTGTGGAGCTTGCCCACACAGAGCTTAGAGTCTAGTGCAGGAGACAGATAGTAACCACATGGACCAATGAGTAAATAAAGGTAAACTTGTTTCCAGTAGCATTAGGTGTAGCAAAGGGGATGAAACAGGGTCACACATAAAGAAGGATGGTGGAGGAACCTTCCAGTGGCACGGTTGAAGGGCAAGAAGAGGAACAGCCAATGTTTACGGGACAGTCTCTGCATCCCCCATGCTGTCCTGAGGGCTTTGCATCTGTCAATGCACTTCATCTTCGTAACAATTTATGAGGCAGGTATTGTTACCATCCTTACTTTTCAAATGACAAAACTGAAGCACAGAGAGGTTAGTAAGTTATCAAAGTTTGCACAGTAACGGGTAGATCTGGGATCTGGAGCCAGGTGGTTTCTGCCCTGTGGGAATGATGCGACAGGGAGTAGAATTCCAGTGTAATGTGGGTGTGCTGAGACCGAGGCCCTGGCAGGCCAGAAGACGAGCTCCTCGCCTGTTTCCTTGGTTCCGAGTTCCCCATCCTATGCTGCCTCTTCCAACTGGGCATCAGAGATTTGAATTACAGGGTGGAAGGGTAGGAGCAGAGCTGAGCTGTAGGATTGAGGGTGGGGTGTTCCAGAGACAGCTAGAAGGCTGGTGTTTCTGGAGGCAGCACAGAAAGTGCTTCTTACCGGGACCTTGGGTCCTAGAGAGGTCAAACGCCTAGCCCAGCATAGCCCAGCAGTGTCTTCTGAGGAGACGAGGTTGGAAAATCACAAGATTGGGTCTCCGGTCTCTCTGGGTACCGGGCTGTTGCAGTGGTGTGGAAAATTAAAACCAGCCCTCCTACGATGCTTGGTGCTGATTGCAAGAGAGGAGATGGTGGGGGAGAGAAATAAAGGGATTGGGGACATAATGGGATTCAGAGTGGTCTGAGTCCAGGAGGGAATTCTCAGTGTGATTCATGCATAGCTGTGCGGTAGGTGGGGAGGGAAGTGGGGGGCACCGGGGTCTCAGCATCTCTGGGCATGAAGGCCTGGGCTTTAGGCTGCCTCTCAGGTGCCTGTTGAAAGTCAAGTACACACTTTAAACAAATAAAGAAACAGAAAATTCATACTCGATGTAATTCCACTTCTTGGGATCTATGCTGTGAGGTTTCTAAGAGTCTCACCTTAACCATTTCTGTAACAGTGGAGAACAAGATATAGCCTTGGTGCTCATGGGTGGAAATATGGCTAAGCGTCTCCATGTGGTATGTCCATTGGAAGATTTTGTAGTCCGTAAAGAGAATACACTAATGTGCATGAAAGACCAAGAAATACTGTGGAGTGAAAAAAAAAAACCAAGTTACAGAGTGTTATGGGCACGATGGCATGGACGGTCCAACGCATTCTGTTTTCAGATGTTGAAGTGTGACCAGCTGTGCCCTTTAGAATTAGAGAAGCAGGTAAATACGTAAGAAAGTATGAATATATGGGGACAAGACTGGAAGTATGTGTGTCCAAGCATTTTCAAGAGGTTCGCAATGGGGAGGAGAGGACAAAGGAGGAGTTGAGGTGGTGGCTGCATGGGTTTTGTTTTCATTTCTTCTGAAATGAATGCTATCATGTCTGTTGTAACGCAAGCCCCGAGGAGGACTGCCCTAGTGGTTGGATTTCTCTGTAGTGTGGCTCTTGGAACTACAGGAGCCCTGCCCACTTCTCCAGCAGCAAGAGCTGGGGCACATGCGTCCTTCCAGATATCTCCTGCCCCCGGGCCTTGGCACATGCCGTCCCCTCGTTCAGGAATACCTGCGCCCATCTGACCTTGAAGCTGAGACCTCCTCCCCTTGTCCTGAAAGCCCTTCCTAATTTCCAGGGGAAATTAGGGTTAGACACCCCTTGTCTACCATCCCGCCACCCTTTTGTCATCCTCTTTTGCTGTTCCATCCCAGCTCTGAGACTTGACACCTGTACCTTCTTGAGCAACTGACCTCAGTACCTTGAACCTCATTTTTCTCATCTGTGAAATGGGCATTAAAATTCTTACCTGGTAAGAGCCCAAGGTGCTTGAGGGCAAGAAAGAAACAGTTATTCTCACATTTGGGGCTCGTAACAGCTTGGCAAAGTCAGGGCCCATGGTCCAATGGACAGGGGAGGAAACAGAAACAGGCTTTTGGGAGGTGATGAACATTCGCTTGGTAAGAGGTGGCGTCAGGATTTGAACCTAGGTCTTTGCTTGTTGTAGAGTCCTGCTTTTTCCGTATCACAACAATGTATCTTGGAGCACTCGAAGGGATCGAAGATGCAACCCCAGTTCTCAGAATGACTGCATTCTGGTCACACCCCAGATTCTAGAACAAATATTCACCAAAATGCAAACATTGACTTCCTTACCAGGCATGATAAGGACTGACTATTTCTGAGCCCTTCTATGGTTTGACCATAGAGACAGTGTGACATTTTCGCCTTTGGGAAATGGTTCGTGAGATGCCCTGCTTTTGTCAGCACTTCTGAAGTTTTCTTTAAGAGCACAGCGATTACTTCACTAACCACCCCCAGGGCGTCCTGAGCTTGCTAGTGTTGTGGGACTGGAAGCCTGGTTTTCCCATTGAGCAGTTCTTTGAACAGTGTGAGGATGGGAGAGTCACGATCACTGTTTCCTTGGCGTGAACATCTTTGCTTGCTCTTGGGTTTGCTGTTCCCTTTGCTTGCAACAAAGTTGTTTTGTTTTGTTTTGTTTTGTTTTGTTTTGT
Organism: Ursus arctos; assembly: GCF_023065955.2. Lineage (NCBI taxonomy): Eukaryota > Metazoa > Chordata > Mammalia > Carnivora > Ursidae > Ursus > Ursus arctos. The sequence goes on along the minus strand of NW_026622874.1, from coordinate 72,483,082 downwards.
TTTTCTCAACAAAATATTTTTGAATTGAAAGGTTTCTTGCCCTTGGGCACAGATTGGCCCTCAATGAAAAAAAAGCCCGTCAACATTTATTATTATTATTATTATTATTATTATTATTATTATTATTAATTCTATATAGTAATCTTAGGTACCATCTGTCGAGCTCCTCCCATAAACACTGGAGCGGATTAGAAGGTGTCAACACCCACCCCCCCAAAAAAAAGATTTGTCCATGTCCTAATCCCTGGTACCTGGGGATGTGACCTTATTTGAGAAAAGTATCCTTGCAGGTGTAATTAAGTTTACGATCTTGAGATGAGATCATCTTGGATTAGCTGGGTGGGTTAACTGCATTCTATGACAAGGGTCCTTATACGAAAAGGAGAATGAAGTTGGGGGCAGAGACTGGGAATGACACAGCCACCAGCCCGGTGGTGGTTGCCAGCATCCTTGGGAGGTTGGAGGAGGCAGGGAAGGCTCTCCCCTGGAGCCTCTGGAGGGGAGTGCCATCATGGGACACCTTGAGTTTGGACTTGTGGCCTCCAGGACTGCCGAGTACACGTTTCTGTAGGAGACACCCGGTTTGTAATTTGTGATGCCACCCCAGGAAACGAATTGCAGTTACCTTTATCCAAAGCAGTGCCCCCCACTCCCTGCCTACCCCGTTTTCCTGCATCGTCATGCTGACTTCCTTCATGAGACCTCCCAGCCTGTGACTTTGTTTCCCTGCTCGTCTGTCTCCTGCCCTGGACCCTGGTCTCCAGGGTGGTGGGGACTAGTCTGCTGCGGTGTCCCTGGGCTCTATGGCAGAGCATGGCCCTCATTCGGGGCCCATAGGTACGTGTTTCCAAACGCGATGTGGTTGGAAATGGGTACAGTACTCACAATCAGTCTTCATGCGCCATGTCTACGGTCCGAAAATAACAAAGAGCAAGGTGCACATGCACACACACACACACACACACACCATGAAAATCTAAGCCAAACTTCGGCAGGAGATTTTACAACTCTCCCACGGGAAGCCTGTTCTTACCCAGACATTGAATTGAATGTGTATGTCAAGTCAGCTCACTGCAAGTCTGGGGAACTCACACGTGGCGCTGCTGGCTGGGGCTGAGCCCGCTCCAGGAAACCTCATTAATTTCCAAATGAGGAATGATTTCACTTCCCAGCCATAGTCTGGAGGCAACGCCATACAGGGGGACAGATCTTCCAGGGCCAGGTTTTCACCCCAGCTGTTGTGCTTTCTGGCCCGAGATTTTTCTAGGAGGGAAGGAAGGAAAGGAGGAAGGGAGGGAGGGAAAGGAAGGAAGGAAGGAAGGAAGGAAGGAGGAAGGAAGGAAGGGAGGAAGGACGAGCCTCTTGTCTCCCTGACTTAACTGAGGTTGGTGGCATTTACAGGGTTGAGGACAAAGTGACTTGGTCCCATTGGAAGTCGGGCTGGGTTCTTGTCTCCATCACTGTTATTACTGGCAGGGTTATGATCTATCTAGCACTTACTCTATGGGACGTGGTACCTGCATTTATGCTTTTCCTTGTTACCCCGTCATCTTCATGCACACTGTCCTGATGGTAATCATGTTAGCCACATATTATTGCCTCCTTTTCACAGATGTGGAAACGGAGTTTCTGCCAAAGTAAGAGACACGCCCAGGGCCCCAGAGTCAGAGCCCAAATTCGAATGTGGAGTACTTGACTTGAAGTCCGTGGTTTGAACCCCTGTGAGGTCATCTCTCAAACTTCTTGGTTTCTTTTTCATTTCTTAGAAACTGCCATATTTTCTTGCCTTAGAGAAACACCATCTAGCTCTTAACTAATTAATGAGGTTGATGAATACCTGTTGGGCACATCACCATCACCATCCCCATTGGGCTCTACTGGAAACTCAGGGATACAATCATATAAGAGGAACGTGTTCAAGGAACCTACAGCTTAACAGGAAAGAGAGAAGAGGGAGCTGCCCTCCACACTAGGTAACAGACGCTAGGCTAGGGCGACTGTGGGGAGCTAAGGGGGCGCAGAGCAGACTGTGGACGTGGGTGTAAGGGAAGAAATGAGCTGGACTTGCTCTCAAGAGCAAGAGTGAAGTATTTATTTTCATACCTATCTTGCTGCCAAAAGGACTGAAAGAGGCTTAGTGCCCAGCTCATGGTAAATGATCAATAAATATTTGGTAAACGAATGGCTGGTGACAAAGAACTTCGCAGTTGTTTCCCTTTCTGCTTTGGCTGCTGGGAAGCTCAGAGCCAAGATGGCGGCTAATGTTGAGATCTTGGCATCCTGAGACCCCAGATTTCTTCCATCCCACTCTCTCCCATCTCCACCCCAATTGACTTTCATGTAACTCCTTTTCTACTTTCTGGTTTTGTAATGTAAGTTCTGATCATGCCTTGTAGTGTAACTTGCTTCTGACTCACCAGCTATCTGCAATTTGGGGACAGGGAAGGGGGGTAGGGGATGTTCTTTCTCTGGCCTCCCTCCTCTCACCTGTTTATCCCTCACCCACCCCCTCTCCAGTCACTGTTCTCATCAATGGAACTCAGAGCACATATTCCCCACGCGGTGTTGGGTTACCGTGGAGGGAGCTGGGCAGGAGCCGGGGAGGGAAAGCTGGAAGCCAGTGGGCTGGACAGCCTAGGATGGGGAAGCAGGACAGGCAGAGAGCACCAGAGGGACGTGGGGGAACTGTACGTGGAGGAGGAAAGGCAGGGTTGGGTCTTTAGGAAATACTTGGGTCTTGAGAGCAGGGGCTGCTTTCAGTGTCTGGGGAGCGAGGGGCTGGGTGTGCTTGGGGCTGGCCTGATACGGGCAGCGTTGCAGAACTCGAACTCCCTGCTGAGTCCCTGGAACCTGTTTAGTCTCCACTCCCAATCCACCTCTGTAATACTGGTGCCCCCCGATCCCCGAGGCCAGACCTGCCCCGGCTCCAGGCCACGGTATGCCTCTGACTCCGCTGCCTCTGCTCCGGTCCAGCGGGCATCTCACACTGACCGAGCCCCAAACCCAGTGCTTCCTCCCTCATCTTCCCACCTGTGCAGACGGTGGCGCATCCGTCCAGTGCTCAGGCCCCACATCTCACTGCTTGTCTTGCCCCTCTTATTCTCACACCTGAAACACCGTTGCCCATTTTGTCTTCAGAATATACCTGGAATCTGACCCCTTCCCAGCGGCCCCGGCTCACCTTCATCCTTACCAGGGTGATGGCAATAATGCCCCATGGTCTTCCTGCTCCATGTCTCTGTTTTCTCTGGCAGGCTGGGTGGCTCAAAACCCCAGAAGTGTATTGTGCCACAGTCCTGGAGGTCAGAAGTCTGAAATGCAGGGGTCCGTGGGGCTGGCCCTCCCGGAGGCTCCGAGGAAGAATCTGGTCCCTGCCTCCCTGGCTTCTGGTGGGGGCGTTGATCCCTGGAGGCCCTTGGCGTGGGGCCATGTCCCTCCAGCTCCGTCCCCCATCTTCACTGCATCTTCTCTGTGCTCTCGCCTGCCTCCTCCCAAGGCAGTAGTGATTGGATTTGGGGTTCCCTCAACTGCAGATGATCTCACGTGGAGACCCCTCACTTCATTCCATCTGCAAAGACTCTGGTCCCAGATGGGGTCACCTTCAGCGGTTCCAGCCAGACAGGAGCTTGGGAGCCCCTGGCTGTCCCCTGCCCCCCTCTGCTGTCTCCTCTCGGTATAGCAAGCAGCGCTGTCTTGAGAAACACAAGTTAAACTGCGGGATTCTCTTGCCCCAGCTGCCTGAGTTCACAGTCCTGTGCGTGCTGCTCTTAGCTGTCTGCCTTCGTCTCCTGCAACCCCTCTCCCCCATGCTCTCTCCACGCCGCCCCTGCCAGCTTCCCTGGATGCCTCCCTCCCACCAGGCACAGGCCCTGCTGGAACTCTGCACCTGCTCTTCCCTCGGCCCCCCATCCCACCCTTCCTGACCTTCATTCTGCAGGCTGCCTCTCTCACCTGGGGGTGGGGGGAGGCTCTGCGCGAATGTCACCTCCCCCGTGAAGCCACTGCCCCAGCCCCTTCTGTACCATGTGCACTGCCCTCCCCAATCACTTGTCACCATCTCTCAACTCTGTCACTTACTGATCTGTTCAACTGCTGGACTCTACTCACAAGAGTACTGAGGAAACATGCTGAGTGAATACACGAGCGAACACAGCAGTACCCGCCTCGCAGGGAGTGTGAGGACGTGTGCTTGTGCGACCCGAAGCCTGGCACAGATGAGCCTCCACACCTGTTGTTACCTTCAAGAATTAGTTTATCTTACTATTGAACACTAGTCGATACACAGTGTTAGTTCAGGGGTACAACACAGGGATGGGACAATTCTACGCATTGCTCAGTGCTTTTCACAACAGGTGTATTCACCAGTCGTCATCGTGCAACGTTCTAACAGGATTCCTGACTACATTCGCTATGCTGTACTTTTCATCCCTGGGACTTATGTATTTTATACCTGAAAGTGTGTATGTCTTCATCCCCTTTATCTGTGTCACTTATCTCCCCACTCTCTCTGCTCTGGCAAATGCCAGTTTATTCTCCATATTTCAGAGCCTGTTTTCTGTTTGCTTGTTTGTGTGTTTTGTTTTCTGGATTCTGCGTATCCGTGAAATCATACAGTGTGTGTGTGTCTTTCTCTCTCTGACTTGGTTCACTTCCATAACGGAATATTACTCAGCCATGAAAAAGAGTGGGATCTTGTCATTTGTGACATGCTGTTACATCATCATCATCAGACATGGTAGTAACAGTGGTGTTATTTTTTTTCTCCCAGCATCTGGGGGCTGGCCCATAGGTGGTGATCAGTAAGTGTTTGTTGATTGACTGAAGGTTGTTGGTAACGCTCCTCTGCCTGCTGTCCTCCCCTCTCTTCTAAGCCATGCACGGGACCTTTGTGATTCTGCTGCCGTTCAGCCTGATCCTGATGGTGTTTGGGGGGATGACAGGGTTTCTGAGCTTCCTCCTCCGAGTCTCCGTCCTCCTTCTGCTCACAGGGACCCTCTTCCTCTTTGGAGGTAGGTGCCCCCCTTGCACGGTGTGTGAAGTCTCCAGAGGGGCTGCACATGAATCCTTAGTCAAGGGGGGGCGGACATCCTCTCTGGGGCTCGGTTTTCCCATCTGTGACATCACAGCCAGAAGGGATGAATGGGTCCCAAGAGAGAAGCCGAGGGTGGGAGCAGGTCCTGAGGATTGTTTTGCGGTTTCACAGATGGCCGTACAGCTTCTGCTTGAGGGCTGCGGGCTGCGGGCTGGCAGGAGACCCTCGCTCTCTCATGCGCCTCTGCCCTTCTGACACATCTTGCTTTGATCGATCGATCTATTTTTTTAAAATATTTTATTTATTTATTCGACAGAGATAGAGACAGCCAGCGAGAGAGGGAACACAAGCAGGGGGAGTGGGAGAGGAAGAAGCAGGCTCATTTCGGAGGAGCCTGATGTGGGGCTCGATCCCATAATGCCGGGATCACGCCCTGAGCTGAAGGCAGACGCTTAACCGCTGTGCCACCCAGGCGCCCCTGATCGATCGATCTATTGATCGATTGATTACACCAGGTAATGCCTGGGTTAATCCCATTTGTTTGGCAGAGCAGAGGCTTTCAAAGATGGGATCCAGCACAGGGCTGATGTCCCTGCTTCTTGTGGGCTTGAAATTGTCCTTCCTCAGACACAGAACAGGAACAGAGGTGATGCATACACTTGGGGTCCAAAGAGGAAAAAAAACAGAAAAATGTCTGGAGGTGAAAATAGTGTGAGGCTCAGATGTCCTCCGACCTCTGCTATTACTAACATTGGCATTAAGAGTTTACCCAGGGACTAATTCTCGAAACCACTCTGCCCGCTCAGACTGTCTGTGGTGGCGGGAAGTCGAACCCACGCTGTGCCGTGCGGGAGCCTCGAGCCGGGCTGCAGAGCACTTGGCGTGGGGCAGATGCCCGGGAGGGCTGAGATACTCGCTTACATTAATTTCATTTCGGTTGAAATAGCCCCCTGTGACCGGCAGTGTGATTGCTGGAGCTCACAGCCCATCGGGCGAGACGGACATTAGTTAAGCAGTTTCACCAACAAATGCACAATTTCAGTTCTGACCTGACGGTGCCAGCGTGTGGTGCTGTGAAACCAAGGGGGGACGTGACCTACTCGGGGAGGTCCCAGGATTGAAGCGTGAGCTGAGATGTGGGGATGGATAGGAGTTTCTGGTGGCAGGAGGGAAAGGGAAGGGAAGGGAGGGTGCACTGGGTAGGGGACCAGCATGGGCAAAGGCCCTGTGGTGGGAGGGGCATGGATGTCTGGAGCCCTGGGGTTTGATCTGCTCTCCTTTGCCTCCCCTGCAGCCTTGGTGACCCTGGCTGGAATTAGCGTCTACATCGCTTACTCGGCTGCCGCCTTCCGGGAGGCGCTGTGTCTCCTGGAGGAGAAGGCCCTCCTGGACCAGGTGGACATCCGCTTTGGCTGGTCCCTGGCCCTGGGCTGGATGAGCTTCATCGCTGAGCTGCTCACCGGGGCAGCCTTTATGGGGGCGGCCCGCGTGCTCAGCCTGAGACAGAGGCAGGACCAGGCCATATGAGCCCGATACCTGGACTGGTGGGAGGCAGTGGCCTGGCCTGGGGCCCCAAGGACCCATCCTGTGGGCTGTAGCCTCCTCTTCCTCAAAGGCCACCAGTGGTGGCCAGTGGGCCAACCCAAGGACTGCTGTGGGCTGAGCTCTGGGCCTGGCTGTCATCTCCCTGCTGTGTGTGCTGCCTGGTGTGGTGTGTCTATGTTTTCTTGCTCGTGTGTGTCCCCATGGGCTGCAGGAGGCCGTGGGAATGCAGAACCCACCTCACCCGAAATAACAAAACAGCCCCTTGATCATAACCAGTACTTTCTGGATGGCAGCCCCTGTGGGCCTCCTCTGGTTTCATTTCAGTCCTCACCCCCGCTCATTGCATCCGCACCCCTTCTTTGCTAAGGACATGGAAGACCAGAGAGGTTAGGCAAGCTGCACAAAGGTGCACAGCACGCTGGTGGTATATTCCTCGCTCCAAGAACAGTGCTCAATCCCTTACCACAGCTTTCCCGAGCAGGTTCAGCGGGCTGGCTGCAGCATGATTGCTGTGTGGGGGTGCTGCACCCAACTCTGGGCCTCAGGCCTCACAAGACCTGGAGCCCCCGCCTGGGGCACAGTGTGAAACTGGGGGACAAGAGCAGAAATCTGGGCTACTCACCAACCACGTGGTGCAAATGTCACCCCCCCCCCACCTCAGCGAGGTGCATGCTCGTCCCATCCACAGTCCCAAGCACGACGGGCCGTTACTCTGAGCAACGATTGTCAGTGATCAGGGGCTCAGTACTGCAACATGAAATAGTCATCCCAAACATGGAAGCCCCGCCGAGCTTTCTGGGGGGCTGGCGTGCTGGTCCCCTCTCTCTGTCGCTTCAGAGACTGTGGGGAGAGCCCACAGCAAGCTCACCACCAGCAGGAAAAACAATCAGCAAGCTTGAGATTCGCAAGAAGGAATCAACAGCCAGACTCACCCAAAGAGGAAAGAAGGGTCAGCAGACTCACAACTAGTAGAGAAGAATATCCTCAAACACAGAGTCGTAACTCCTGGACCCAAGCGCCACCTGTCAGTCCTCATCTCACACCTGTCATAGAACTAGTTTCCCCGTGAACGTGTTGACTGAGCCTGCTTCCCTGGCCTGAAGTCCAAGACTGGCGAGATTCAGACTTGCCGGGCAAGCAGGACGAGGAGGGTCCTGTACCCCCGAAGAAGGCCCATTAGCAGATCTCAACCCTCAATGGAATTCAAAAAATGTGCAGGGGCTACGTGGGGCCAGTGAAATCTGTCTCAGAGTGGGGTCTGAGCATGGCTAGCATTTGAACAAATCTCAAGACAGGGAGGGGCCTGGCCTCTGGTTTACCCCAGTGCACCTCTGACTTTTATGGGGATCTTGTGAAAATGCAGGTTCTGATTCAGGAAGGAGGTGGGGGTGGGGCCTGCAATTCTGCGTGTCTAACAAATCTCCAGTAGGGAGGTTCTGTAAAGTCGCTTGCATGCTCACACTCACGTGCACACACGCGTGCACGCATGCACACACAGGGTCTTCTGTGCTTCATGTGGCAGGGTTTTTAGGTTGCTTCTGCACCAGCAAAATAGAGGTGTGAAATCCATGGTCATGGGCTGAGTCCTGGTGATGCCATTAGCTGTGTGGCCTCTGTGGGTCTGGGTGGGGGATGGCGCCCATCTCCTTGGCCCTTTGGCATTGAGTGTTCTCCAGGGAAGCCTGGCTCCTTTTGGGCAAACGGAAGTCTGGGTGTGACGTGGGCTTTTCTCGGTATATGTGGTGGGGGTGGGTCTAGGATATGAAGTGAAAGATTCCCATGGAGCTCGCTGATGGGGCCATCTTCAGGGACTAATTGTATTCCTTCCTCCCTCCCCCAGAACATTCCATCCCTCCTTTCGTCCTGGTGTTCTTTTTTTTTGTTTGTTTTTTGTTTTTGTTTTTTTTTTTAAAGATTTTATTTATTTATTCAACAGAGATAGAGACAGCCAGCGAGAGAGGAAACACAAGCAGGGGGAGTGGGAGAGGAAGAAGCAGGCTCATGGCGGAAGAGCCTGACATGGGGCTCGATCCGACAACGCCGGGATCATGCCCTGAGCCGAAGGCAGACGCTTAACCGCTGTGCCACCCAGGTGCCCCTCGTCCTGGTGTTCTGACCCACGGGAATGGGAGTGTCCAAAGTGGCTGCACGTCCGAATCCCCTGGGGTGGTACTGCTCACACTTCAGCGTGCCAAGACTCTTGGGGGTGTCCCAACCCTCCTGGTCGGGGGCGGTTCCCAGGGGCTGAGTCAGCGGGTCCAGGTGGAGCCCGAGATTTCATAGTTCTGACCAGCTCCCAGGGGACGTGGATGCTGTTGGTCTGGGGCCCTCTCCTGGGTGACACTGGTCTGGGGCATTTGCTAAGTGACAGTAGTGGTCATCACCTTGCTGCACATTAGAATCACCCGGGCATCTTTTAAAAACCCTGATGCCTGGGCTGAATCCTTGCTCTGATCGTGCCTCGGGGTAGAGTTGATAGTGTTTAAAGACCTCTCTGGGTACAGCTGAGGTTTTCAATCTATTCCTGCAGGATTCAGAGTCATGAGATGTGGGGAGGGCATGGGGAGCCTTAGGTTTAAGAAAATCCCCCAGGAAGTGCCGCTGGCTTAGCAGGTTTGGGGACCGTTGGCGTGGGTCAACAGGTGACAACACCATTAGCAACATCATGATGTCCTCACAACACCATCACCCTTACTGTGACATCACAATGACCTCCTCCTCCTCATATGGCTGATGTTCACTGAGTACTTATTACACATTTGCACTGTTCTACATGCCGTCAGTTACTCAGTCACTCAACAAACACTTGGTGAAGGTCACTGCATGCTAGGAACTAGCAAGCCCTTGCTCTCAGAGCTGCCACATGATTGAAGAGAGAGGCGTGCAAAACATTTGGTTAGTGGTGAGGACAATGGAGAGAAGCGAGGCAGGGTACAGATGAGGAAACTGAGGCACAGACGGCTAAGTTAACTGGTCTGAGGGTACAAAGAGAGAAAGGGGTACGACTGGGATGCAAATTCAGATCTGCCTGATTCCAGGATGATTTCCTTTCCATTCCTGCCAGCCAACACCTGCACCAGGCAGCTCTCTGCCGGGGGGTTCAGGACATTGCTGCTGCTTCCTGTCCGTCTAGTCTGGAGAAGTGCAAACTGAGCGGATTGCTCACAAGGCCCCATGGGGAGGGGAGCAAGAGCAGAGTTACAAAATCAGTTACGCAAGTCAGGGAGAGACAAAGTGAGGGCAACCATGCTAGTGAGAGAGCGGTCTCTGCTGCCACCTGCTGGTCCTTTGTTGGAACTGTGCCAGAGGCAGGCCCTGGTTCTTAAATGCGTCCAAGGACATTCGTTCTCAGCCCTCTAGGTGCCCAGCAACAGGTCTGACTGACGCTGCAGGACAGGGGTGCTCAGCTGGGGCGATTTGCCATCCCCTCCCCACCTGGGACATTGGCGATGTCTACAGATGTTTCTAGTTGTCACAGCTGGGGTTGAGTGCCCCTGGCTTCTGGAGGCCAGAGGCCAGAGCTGCTGCCAACCGTCCTTCAGTGCATAGGATGGCCCCCAGGACGGAGAATTACCTAGTCCCATGTGTGAATCATGCCAAGCTCGAGAAACCCTGCTAGGGGCACAGAAATGAATTGTCAAGAAGAGAGCATGTGTGTAATCAAGGAACTAATGACGTAGTTGAAAATAATCTCATTCATTTGATAAACATTTGTCAAACACCTACGATGTGTCAAGAACTGTTCTAGGGTCTGGGGACACCTTAGTGCAGATGGATGACAAGATCCCTGCCCTTACTAGCTTGCACGGAGATGGATGATACACATGACACACATGAACCAATGATACATATGAGAAATTCAGGGAGTATTAGGTTATGAAGAAAACAAAACGTGAGATGGAGGGTGGCCGGGAGAGATGTTACTCTAGGAAGGACAGTCAGGAAGGGCCCCCTGAGGGGGAGGCACTGTGCTGAGGGCCCTTTGGAGGAGGTGGCATTGTGCTGAGTCCCAAATGAGGAACCTGCTATGTGGGGAAACATCAGACCAGGCAGGAGACAGTAAGTGCAAAGACCCTGAGGTGGAAACAAGTTCATGTGTTTGAAGAGAAGAGAGGAGGAGAGTGGAGGGAGTGTGGTAGGAGGTGACTAGAGGTAAGAGGTGGGTAGGTGGAGGGGATGAGGAAGAGGGAGAGGAGGTGGCCGTGATCCATGATGAGGAAGTGCCATTGATAAGTGGGGTTTGGGATTCTATGCTGTTTTGTTTTGTCCTACTCTATCCTATGCCATTCCATTCTGATTCTATTTTGAGGGCAAGGAGACCTCTCTAGGTGAGGGATGCATAGGCCCTAAGACTGTGGTTCTCAACCCCACCTTCATGTCAGCATCATCCAGGGACTCAAAAAAGCCAAACCTCTAACATTTGGGCTTCGAACTTCTAACACTGGGGAGCCTGGAGGCTTGCAGAGCAATCACCGTTAGCCTCATTTTGCAGATGAGGAGCCTGTGGAGCACAGAAGGACTTGTTGGGTGGGTAGGGGGGCAAGGCGGGTGGCAGGACCAGGGCCGAGACCCTGCTCCAGTGTCCTTGTCCCCTTCCTTCCTCTCTCCCTTTGACATGGGGCTGCTCACCCCCCTCCTCCAGAGTCAATGCCCTGGATTTCATATATAGTAAAAGAGGGGAGTGATCTGTGGTCCTTGCTTCCCTTCAAGTGCGATTCCACCTGTCATTTTCCCAGCACATGACACCAACAGCTGGGCCACTGGTATTAGGCCCCCATGAAGGTTGGAGGCAGACCCAGTGCCTCTGCCTCGGTCCAACAGCAGCCTGGGCTTTGTCAAATATGTATAGGTTAGGTCCCCTCTGGAGCACGTGGCAGATGGGGGGCGGGGGGTGGGAGACATGGAGACACACACACGTGCACCGAGACCAGGAGAAATGCATAAACGCAGTAAAAGAGACAGAGACAGAGAGAGGGGTGTGGGGAAGGCAGAGGAGGAGAAACGAGCTGGCACAGAGACAGGGAGGAGAGAGAAAGCAGAGGAGAGCAACACGGACAGGCAGGACAGAAGGATGGAAAGACGGAAGGAGGTGCAGGGAAGAAGGAAAGAAAAGGGAAGGGACCCAAGAGAGACCCACGCAGGGGAAGGAGAGACAGGAAAGGACAGCGAGAAACCAGAGAAGGAGACAAATCAGGGGTAGAAGACCCCTCAGAGCTGGAGAGGGTGGGGGACAGAGAGGTGGTCCATGCAGACACTTCTGGGGCCGCAGATGCTGCCCAGGGTGGCCCTTCTGGGCATCGTGTGGGACAGGGGGAGTGGGGTCCTTCAGGACAGGGCCCTGGGTCCCCGTGGGGCTGGGGACAGTCAGTGGGCCGGTAAGGACGTTCCCTGGTGGGTGATGACAGCCTTGAGGAAGGGGCGGGTCGTCTTTCCAGGAACAGTATATCCCATGCAAGAGTTGGGACATACTTAATCCTAAACAGGTGTTGCTTCTCTGATATTCAGATTTAAACGGGCATCCTGGATTTTAATTTGCGAAATCTGGCAACCATACCCCTCCTTTCTGGCTCCACTGTTTTCCCAGGTATTCACGATGTTCCAGCCTCCTTGCTGTTCCTCGAACACATTAGGCATTTACATTCCCCTGCCTGGAAGCAGTGAGACCTTCCCTGACTCCCTAGCTGAACTTGCAACCTTCACCAGGCTCCCAACCGCCCATCCCCTTCCACACTTTCTTGATCTTAGTACTCACCGCTCTGTGATACGCCCTGTGTTGTATACACCTTGCTTACTGTCTGTTTCCCTGCTAGAGTCTGTGCTCCATGCTAACCTGGAGCGTTGTCTCTCTTGTTCCTTGCTGATTCCTGAAATGGCATCTGGCACATTTAAGAACTACTTGTTGGATAATTGTGTAAACCCCAGACTCTATGCAGTCTCTTCTTTGAGCAAATTTTCCACCCAGCCCACACCCTGGAGGCATTGGCCAGCTCATTGTTCTGCTGAAAATGCCAAGTATCAGCATTTTGGGGTGGTGTGGGGCGCCTTTGCTTTTTTTTTTTTTTTTTTCGGGGCTATCTGGTGAAGTCACATGTATTCATGCATTTCAGTGGGAATTTACTCAGAGCCAACTATGTGCTAGACACTGATGCATACAGGGGTGAAGGAAGCAAACTCCCCTGGGACCCCAGCCCACAACAGTCTTCACGTGATGTAGGTTCGCGCTGATGACTTGAGGGAGGTCAGGAGGAAAGAAGGAAGGAAGGGAGCAATGCACGCACAGAAGGAGGGATCACAGTAAACAGGAAATGGCTACTGATAATGAACACTGACTGCATCCAGTTCCGTCTTTAATTAATTAATTTATTTTTAAAGTTTATTTAAGTCATCTCTACACCCAACATGGGGCTCGAACTCACGACCCCAAGATCAAGAGCTGCACACTCTACTGATTAAGCCAGCCAGGTGCCCCTCCAATTCGATCTCCGAAAGGAGGAGGGGATGGCATGATTCCTGCTGGCGGGGAAGTAAACGGGGCCCCTGTTGGATCCAGCCAGGATTCATAGCTGCGAGCAACAGAGACAGATTTTGGCTGGTGTCAGCACAAAAGGAGAGAAAAGGATGCTGGTCGCTCTTGAAGTTTCTGTGAGTGTTGGGGGTTCTTTGGGGTTAGGCAGACAGGGTGGTGGCCCAAATCATGCCGTCAGAGGGATCTGCACGGGGGTACCGACGCTTAACACCACGGCCGGCATTGTTGACTGTGTCTACTAGCTGTCCCCAGCCCTGGATCTCGTTGCACTCGCTGTCACGGTGTCTGCCCCCCACCCCCCAACCATGGCAGGTGGATCTGCTTGGCTGAGCCTAGTCGTGTGCTCACCCCCTCCCTGCAAGGGAAGCTGGGAAATGGAGGATCTCGATTTTGAGCCACTCTGGTAGGATGCAGTTGCTCTCTCTGCCATGAATCCTAGGATGGGCATCCCCTGGCCTAGGAAAGAGGGCCGATTCTGGGCAGCTGAAGGGAATGACCAGGGCCCCCAAAATGCCCCCTGTCCTCGCAAAGCCCGTCAGGGGAGGAAAAAGGTTGAGACCTTAAGTCACACCCGTTGTGTAGCGGAGCTTGGTGGTGACTCCCTGGTGGCTGTGGAGAGAAGGATCCAGAGACGAGCTTACATCGGGGGAGAGCTGAATGAATTACTCTTAAGAGAAAAAAAAATGATTTTAAGTTCTTTGGGGTGGAGGGGAGGTAGGCCATAGCCAACTCAGTGAGGGTCTTTGTAAAACTTAGAGAACTCTTCCCAGTAGGGGAGCTGTTGTCGCCCACAAACCCGTCTTGCCCTCCACATCAGCGCCTCTTGGGGGTGCATTCTCTTTCCTTGTGGAAATGAAGAAAAGATGGAGTTTCCTGCGGGTGGGTGCGGAGGGCTGGGGCAGAGAGAAAGGGCCGGCTTGGGGGAGTTCCGGCAGGAGGGGAGGGGCTGGAGGTGACGGGGGAGGGAAGCCCTGGGTGTGTACCTGTGCCAGGCAGGACCTCGGGGGGCGGGGCGTGTGAGGCCGTGTCTGGGAGGGAGGGAATGGGGGAGGAAAGGAACAGGCCCAGAGCCCCGTGTCACAGTGCCCCTGGTCTGCAGGCCCAGAGGGGCAGGTGATGCTGAGGGAGAAACGTTGCTTTCTCAAACTCTGTGCATTCTGAAATTCCCTGGCACCCCTGGGGTCTTTGGACCCTGCTGCCCACAGGAGATAGGGTTCTGCAGAAACTGTGGTCGCTGAACTCAGCTGCTGCTCCCCCTCGTGCTTGTGAGCGTGTTCACCAGCGGCCAGGCCACATCTGGGCTCCATCTGCAGTGCCAGCTGGCTGAGACATGGGTGCCGGGAGGAAGTGGGGCAGAGACGTCTGAGGAGGGCAGGGGGCATGCGCCCCTGAGCTGCTCCTCTTCACTGTCCCAGCTCTGCGGTGTGGCTTTGGGGAGGTCCCTGTCTCCCTCTGGGCTTCAGTCTTCCTATCTGCAAAGTGGGCCCACCAATCTCTGGGGTAGATGGATCTGCCCCCCACCAAGCCTGTTGCAGATGATACAATCCCACAAATGTTTCCTGAGAGCCTGTCCTTGGCAAGTCCTCTGTCAGGTGCTGGTCACACATCAGCGAACGAGTCAGGTTGTCAGAGGTCCTGATGAAGAAGCAGTTGTGGACGCTGATTTTTGGGTCTAAAGAGTCCCATTTAGGGGAATGGCATCCCCCATCTGGCTGTTCCCATCACCCTCTCCTGTATGCAGGAGCCCTGGCCAAGGGGATGTGAAAGAAACCAGATTTTGTATGTGTGTCTGCAGCTGGCAGGGAAGGAGGCAGGTGAGGACTGGGGCAGGTGAGAGACGTGTGCCTGGGGAAGATCCCTCCCTCCCAGCCCCCGTGTCCCACCTACCCAGGGGGTGTGTGCTTGTCATGAGGCTGACAGAGGGCAAGGGAGGAGTCCACGCATCCTTTATGTGGGGTCCCTTCCCCCATGTCAGATATCCCTGATTGTCTCCAAGAAGCGTCTCCCTGTGCTCAGCTGGAAGTTGAGAGTCATTGGCTCTGGCCTTTTCTGGATGCCCCTCACCCCCGGACACGGTTTAGGATGAGTCACCCTGCACCGCACGCAAGCCTTTCTTTCAGGGCAGAACAGTGTAGAGTTTCTAAAGCGTTCCGCAGCCTGTCATCGGACACCTGCCGCTGTCCTGCAGGAAGGGGGCGTCCACCATTGTCCCCACTGCTGGCCGGACGGGCCTGCTGAAGCTCAGCGGGGCCAGGATGTATCCAGAATCACTGGCCAGGTCATCCCTCGAAACCAGGCCACGCGATTCTGCCTCCCACCCACCCTGGTGGCACCCAACTGTGGTCCTGGTGCAGGTGCTGCTGGGCCTGGGGACGCCTGGTTTCGACTCGCGAGGCTTATGCACACGATCCATGGTATTGCAGCTGCCGTGCATGGGGCCCTCTCCCTGTGAGGACGGCACCGGGACTCTCTCAGAACATCGGCCTTTGTCCCAGATTCATTTCTAGTCCCTCAATTAGAAATGCTTAATGTAATGGAATCTTCGAGCCCCCGAGGAGGAACAGCCATCTGATGACTAATAAAATATGCATGCATTGAGAGAGCCAGCTCCTGTCTCCTTCCGCCCCATTCCTTGGTGGGGCTAGCCCCCCTCCTCGGCACCCTCTGGGCTCTCGGGTCCTTGCTTGGATGCAGGGAGCCTGAGGGGGTGAGCTGTTGGCTCCCCTGGAATCCCCGGAGCCAGATGTGGGTTTTCTTCTCACCTGGGGCTTGATCCCCATTCTGCAGTGGAACCAGCTCCGGTCAGACTTGGCTGGGATTATATCGCCTCTGACCTTCACCTTTTACCACTGAGGCCCTGGAGGTGATGCTCACACTCAGGGTGCTGTCGTCAGCTCCCTAAGAAGGGAACTGTTGGGGGTCCAAGCGTGTATACTCCAAAAGGTACATCGAACTTTTAATTCCAGTACCTGTGAATGTGAGCTTACTTGGAAAAAAGGTCTTTGCAGAGGGTAATTCGTTCATCGGAGACAGGTCCCTCTGGATGAAGGTGGGCCCTAAACCCAGTGACTGGCGTCTGTATATAAGAAGGCCACTTGAAGACACAGAGATTAACAGAAGAGGCCTGGTGATGGACAGGGGCAGAGACCGGACAGACACTGCCACGAGCCACGGAATACCTGGAGACCCCAGAAACTGGAAGAAGCAGGCAGGAGCCTCCCCTAGGGCCTTCAGAGGGAGCATGGACCTTCTAGACTGGGAGAGGGTAAATTTCTGCCATTTTAAGCTGCCCGCATGGAAGCAGTTCTTGGCGGTGGTCCTGGGAGATTCCTACAGGGAGATTAACAGGGTCGTTGGAAAGATCAGAGTATTAACAGCCACACCGCCTGTAGACACTACCTTCTTTTTTCCATCTTATTCCCGGCGAGCCAGGCGCTGCTGTGGTCTCTTCTGCAAAGGAAATAGTCCCCCGAGCCTGGCCGCTGGGATGTGGACCGAGGCTGGCCGGCCAGCACCTGTGCTCTTGAGCGGCACGCCTGCCTGTCTTCCTTGAGGATGCAGAGCAGATCACCCCAAACGTAGCAGCTAAAGCCAACCCAGTTAACAGATTGACCCAGTTGTATACATCTATCTATCTATCTATCTATCTATCTATCTATCTATCTATCTTTCATTCATTATTTTCTTCTCCATGAAACTCTGTGTTCGTTTTAGAAGATCCCAGAGTTCCACCACTCAGGGATGATACCTGCTGATATTTTGGTGCATTTTTTTCCCTGGTCTTTATATCCAGCTAGCTATTGTTGATAAACACACACACACAGACAGAGTTAACGAACTATGCAGTTTCCCCTAATTCTTCTGCGTGTTCGCCTTCCGTCCTCAGGCATGTCTTCAAATTTCACTGAAGAATCTGCATATATTCAAGGTCACAATCGGCCCATGTAGCACCAGCTTATATGATACCTTTGTGTAAATTAGCAAAAGGTGCCCCCTCCAGGTGGGGGGACATGGCTTAGCAGGTGGAAGCAGAAAACGTCCTTTTGCAAACCAGCCCTGCCCCAGAGCATATAGTCTGATGAGCAGGTGCGGTTTAGAATTCACCCTCACCTTGGCTGCTCGGACGGGGGGCCTTTGTGCAGTGCCCAACCTGCCCAACCGTATGTGGTGGCCCTGTGCCCAAAAGCATTCTTGAACAATGCGGGCATTTCCAAAATAGGTATTAATAAAAGATTCATGCAAAATTCATGCCAATTATGAAACCATAGTTGGGATAAGTAGAGCCCAAACACTTTGGCTCTAGAGTTGTTCTTTAAATCTCTCTTCCGAGTGAATTGCCCATTTCTGTCTCCCTGGTATCCAGCAAAGTACTTGGCATAGAGGAAATGCTCTGTATTTATAACACTGAAATGAAATGCATAGTGCAGTGGTTTAAAAATATATCTGCAGATTCTTCAATACGCCCCCTATGTAAAGGTGGGGTCTCATTTCTATTCTTTTGATGGTGGGCTGGCCTTTGTGAGCTGCCTCTACCCCATAGGTGCTGGAAGGATCGCTGCATGACCTCTGAGGCTAGGTCATAGAACACGAAACAGCTTCTGCCTGGTTGTGCCCGCCCTTCTCCCACACGTGCCCCTGGAACTGTGAGCCACCACAGCATGAGGAAACCCAAGCAGCCCCACGGATAGACCACGTGTTGGTGTTCTAGCTCCAGTCCCATCCGAGGCCCTGGCCGGCTGCCAATGTCACCTGGAGGATGTGGGAGGGGGTGAGCTTGCAGATGATTCCAGACCCTGCCCGCAAAGCTGCACCAGCTGAGGCCGAGTAGAACAGAGACTGGCCCTCTGCACCAAGCCTCGCCTACTTGGAGATTTGAGAGCAAAATAAATGCTACTGGGCCAAGCCACTCAGGGTCGGGGTGGTTTAGGCAGCACTAGCTAAATGGAGCAGGTGGGCTGTGGGGTATTTACAGCCTGGCCCGCTCCTCTGGGCCGCACCGTCTCCCCTTCTGTGCTGATGGATTTAGCCACAAGCATCCATGACCCGAGGATGTTCTCTGGCCTCGGGAGTCTGTTTAGCTGATATCTGCCACGGAAGCTGCTCCGGCTCCCTGGCCTCCAGGTGGGATCACCTTAGGTGTGCCTAGTGACCGGTTGGTCACCTTGGTGGATTGGTGAGTGAAGCAACCCAAAAAGTGTTCTTGGAGGAGAAAGAAGTTGAAACCGGGGAGCTACTTGCAAGGTGCTGTCTGGCTTGCAAATCCCTTTCCTGCTATTCTCTCAGCTGCCTGGAGCACACCTGTGCGTGAAGGACAGTCGTCTCCAGGAGTGGAAGAGAGACTTGATGGGGACTGGTGGCAGAACAGCTTGGACCCCCACCTCCTGGTCCTTTAAACTCTGTGCCCTTCCATTCCTCTGACCGAGTTCTGTGGCCACAGATATCCTCAGAAGGGACCACCTGTGGCGATTTTTCCCGAACTCCAATTTCAAAGGATTCTGAAATGAGGCTGATTGAATCACAGGTCTCGGTTTGGATCGCAGCATCACTGAGCGAATGCCCCGGGGTCAGTTTAGCATCTTCAGACCAGAGGGAAGAAACAGCAGTGGTCAGCACTCCTGCGCTCCCGGGGCCTCTGCATCCTGGCCTCTCAGCTAAGGGAAGGGTCAGCCACAAAGGAAATCAGATGAGAAGGCGGAAGAAAACCTGGTGGGAAGCAGGAACCTCAGCCAGATTAGCAAGTGACCAGGACTAAGTCATCAAAGGACCTGGATGAAAGGCTGGAGATCACTCAGGGAGAGTTTAAACATAGACCCCTTAAGTGGTAACAGACCCAAAGTGGGGGATCAAAGAGGACTTCAGAATCACAGCGCAGCTGCCCTGGGAGCTGCTTACGCTGTGAATCTGAATTGGGCTGCAGGCGGGGGCTGGGATGGGGAGGGACGTGCTGACACAGCAAGGCTTCACCTTTGAGTCCAGCCTCCTCTCCGGCAGCAGAACTCTGGGAGCAGGCAGGACCCTGCAGAACAGCCACTGGCTCATTTTCCCTTTGTATTTGGGAATAATTATAGACTCACAGGAAATTGCAAAAAAAAAAAAAAAAAAAAGATGTGGGGTCCCATGAACTCTTCTCGCAGCTTCCACCAGAGGTCACATGCCAGGTAGCCCTATAGTATCAAAGTCTGGAGACAGACATTGGTGCACCAGTGGGACCGATGGTGTGTGTGTGATGCAGTTTTCTCCCGCAGCTAGAGTCACATACCCACCATGGTAACTGAGATACAGAACTTCTCCATCACCACATAGGAGCCCCCTTCTGCTACCCAGTTACGCTTGCAAGCCCAGGGCCACCCCAGGACTGATTCTCGGCCACCAGGCATGTGTTCTCCATCTCAGAGTTTTATCATTTTGAAAACAGTACACGGATGGGATCCTACAGCAGGTGTCGTCTTGAGATGGGCCTTTCTGCTCTCAGCAGAATGCCTGTGAGATCCCCCCGCCTCGGCTGCTACAGGCACCAGTAATGTTCCTTTCCGTTTGCGAGCAGTGTTCCACAGCAGGGGGGTAGCATGGTTTGTTGAGTCCACCAAGGACATGGGAGTGGTTTCCGGATTTTGGCAATCACAACAGTTATGTTCACTGAATGATACGTGGATTTTAATGGGGGAGGCGACCCAAAAACATCCCTAGGGAACACATGATTAAATTTGATTCCAGGGTGTTGATTTAGGTGCCCGCACAACGTCAGCTGTGCTAGCCTCTACAAGAAGAAGAATTTCTCTTGGGGGACAGAAAGGCAATGTTTCTCTTGAGCCTTTAGTAGATTTTTATCCAAGGACTCTGGGAATCTTGTTGCTGATGGAGTTTCTCTCTTTGCTTTGGCTACTAGGAAGACCTTGGCTTTTTCATCTTTTTTTTTTTTTTAAAAATTAGTTTTTTACTTTTACACATTAAGTGTAACAGCATGGAAGATTTTACCGGAATTCGAGGGAAGTCTCCAATTGGAGAGAAAAATCTGCCAGTACTGGAGACCAGACCGTGTTTCTCAGGAGGTAAATCTTTGGAAGTCTCCAATTGGAGAGAAAAATCTGCCAGTACTGGAGACCAGACCGTGTTTCTCAGGAGGTAAATCTTTGGTGCTCCGTGATGAGTGGGGAAGCAGGAAGCCACCTTTGCTGGACTTGGAGCTCCCTGGGTGTCAGAACTGTGCATTGTGCAGCCTTTTCATTCCCTCGCCAAGCACAACGCAAGGTGCCGACTAGCCGTGCTCAGTAACCCCCAGCCCTTCGACTGCAGCTCTCTCCCGAGGATGGCAGTAGGTGTCCTAGCCAGTGGATCCAGCTGGGACCACCAGGAGCTGGAGAGACCAGGAGCATGTGGGGACGTAAGGATGGGTGGGAGGCGAGCCTTCGGAGCCCCGAGGAGTGGTGTGCTAAATTTCCCAGAACAGAAAATACAATTCTGGGGGCCAAAGTTTGCTACCCACTTTTTCTCTTGCTGAGTAAGTCCATCGATTAAGTCACCATCCAAACACACAGGCACACACAAACCTATGTACAAAGGACAACCACTACCGTCTCCTTTCCCAACACACACACACACACACACACACACACACACAGTCACACACACAGGAAGGGCAATATTTTAGAATCAAAGGTTGAACTTTAAACTGAATACATGAGGAATTTCTTGGGTTTTTTTTCAGTTCACTCACTTGGAGATCTTGCACTCTCCGCATGAGTGAAAATGGGCTTGTTTTAAAAATTAGGAGATGCTTTATTTCTTTTAACATTAGTTCTTCTACTGACTATGCAGAATCTAAATAATGTTACATCATTGTGCCCGTCAATGAAAGGAGACTCACCATAGTCCATGTACGTGTGTATATATATACTTTGTAGAGACATATGCACACAGTTAATCTTCTCACTTCCCAATGGGCAGGACAAAGAGTAAAAGATGCATAGATTTCATTTCTGCTCGGAAAATTGGCTCTTGAGGGGTGAGAAGAATCTTGGCTCTTGCCTCGGTTCGTGGCTCTACAAAGGGCCCTAGTACAGAAGTAGATGGATAGATAGATAGATAGATAGATAGATAGATAGATAGATAGATATGTAGGTAGATATCTGCAGGGTACATTCAAAATGTCACGGGCTATTAAAATGTCATGGGTGAGGGTGGAAATTAGGAAGAAGAGTCTAAAAGACTGTCTAGGAAGGTGACAGCAGATGAAAGGCCTTGAAGTACTGTTGTCGCTCTGCATGGACCTGAGGGGTGGGCATTTGGTCAAGGGCGAGCCTTGACCGCAGGACACACTCTAAGTGCTGCCTGGAGCTTGAGGAGCGTGTGTTAAAATCTCCAGAGTTTGCTGTGGGTCAGGCGCACTGCCAAGCCCTTCAAATGCATCTTCGCGCGCAAGGCTGAGACAGACACTCACATTATGCCCTTTTTACACGTGGGGACACGGAGGGCGGAGGGGGTCGGTACCTGCAGTGTCAGGGTCCCGCTGTTCCTAAGCGCTGGGGCTCGGCTCAGACTCGAGACATCTGACTGACTTACTGAAGATCAGGGTTTTCTGGGGGGTCTTGCCTGCAGCAGCTCCAGGATGGTGGAGCTGGCATTTCCCTTTCCCCATGAAATTGAAAGAGTCTGGCCAAGCGTTCTGGCCAGAGTCTCGTTCCTGGGAATTGTCTCACCCAGACCGGGAATCATTTGCATGGCTTCAGCAGGTCCAGATGCTGGAGGTCAGAAGAGCAAGCCACAGGCCCATCAAAGAAATGATGGGTCTCCCATGCCCGGCAATTAAGAGGGGATTCTCAGCTTGAACGCGGCCCTTGGCTTCCTGACGGAAGTCTATCGTGTTAATTAAATAACCATGACTGTGGCCTGCTGCTGCACACAGCTTCACCCCAAGGCCATGCAAGGACCTGCCTGCGAGGACAACCGAGGCCACTGTGCTTTGTGATCGGGAAGGAAAGCCCGGCTCTCCAAGGGCAATAGGAATGCATCTCCTGACAAGGAATGTCTCTGCTGTGGGAGAGAATCTGGTCTAGGGTTCTTGTTCAGTCCACCCAAAGAAACCCTGGTGGACTGATTCTGTCTTTTCTTCTCCCCCATCGTCCACACAGCTGCCGGGATGACGTGTCTCAGCGCAAACATTCCTCCAGGGCTCTCCCTGGGCCATGGTTGTTGTCCACCCCAAGGCCACACGGTCCTTTGACGTAATTACGGAGAGGGACTGAGAATACATACAGGCAGCAACCACTGTATATGGACTGGATAAATGCCCTCATGGGTCTTGCTCATGTGACTCTTCCTGAAACGCTTACGTCTCTGCAAGATTCCGTTGGCCATGGCTTTCCTCTGGGTCCTTCAGCTATCTGGAAATAAACAAAGACCAACCAAATGAGAACAAGAAAAGGCTACTTATTCAGAGCTTTGCAAGACCCAGGTGGTGGGGGCTGACTCCCTTGCCTTTGGCAGAGGCTCTAAGGGAGGCAGAGAAGGAAAGCTTTGTGGTAGAAAGAAGAGAAGGTTAAGGTGTGCCCTGATCGCCGGCTGTTGGTTCGGGGAGGCTGGCTGGGGGCCAGTTGGAAGTAGAGACTTCTGTGATTACTTAGGGGTGTGTGTTTGGCTTTCTCTGGTTGGCCCCCAGTTGGCAGAAGGGGCAAAAATTAGGGGGAGCTGGCAGTGATTAAGCAAGTCCTGCTCATTTGGAGCCAACTGTTACAAAGGTTGCTAGAGAGAGTGGTCTCACGTCCTACACTCGGACTTACAGATGGCAGCCTGGCTTCCTGGGCTGGTTAGTGTAGACAGCGGGTTGGTCTCCTGGGCTGGATGCTACAGGTCGTGGGTCCGAATTCTATTTTCATATCTAGTCTGGCCATTGTCTGTTTGCATATTCAGTTTCTCATAATGAATACGTAAATACAGAAAGTCTTGGCTCTCACTTCATAAATATTTACATTGACTGACAGGTGACAGGTAGAGGTCATGCAGATCATATGCATTTATTTACTTACAAGTTTGAAATGAGTTGAGAGTGTGTGGTACTATCCATCTTAAACATCATGCACCATGTGGAAAACGTCTTGATAGAGATCGTGTGTATTTCTGGACACTTATGTCTTCCTCTAATTATTTTTTATATATTTTGAGTATCTCTTTATGGAATCAAGAGTTGGAAAACTTTAAGAAAGGTAAAAATACATATGAAATCCATAAAACCATAGGCAAACTGATACTAAGGCAGAAGAGAGCTGATGTTAATCAGTGGTTCTCAAAGTGTGGTCCTTGGACCAGCTGCATCCGTGTTGCTCAGGAATTTGTGAGAGTAGGGTCCAGCAATCTGCTTTAACAAGTTCCCAGGGGCTTGCCTTGAAAACCATCAAATAAGATGGACACATCAGCCGGTCGCTTGATGACAATAGGTTATTGATAGAGAACATCGAAGACAGAGGAACAACCAGGAAAACAAGGGACAGGGTACAGCACAGACCTAATTAAATAAAAGAGAGAAGCACCTGGTGAAAACAGTCCATGAGCTGGTTCACTGTGGAAGTACGTAAGGCGGAGAGCCCACTGCATCGCGAGCATCACGACCAAAGGTGCTGGGGAGAAGGGTAACCCCACGGAATAGACGCAGTCATGTTTTATTTATAGCGTTGAGGAGTAGAGCGTATGTGTTGTTGGGTGCATCTATTTTTCAAATGTCTGCAGATTTGATTGGGCTGAACAAAGTACAAATTAATTTAAACTCATTGCTGAACTTACCATAACTTTTGCTGTGATGGGTTTTCTCAGACAATTTGCACTGAAACTATTGCCCTGAAATTTCTGAACGTTGAAATGGAGTCCCCATACGCCAAACGGTTATTATAGACCCGTGGCCTGTGGGATAAACTCTAAACGTATCTGCAACATCTGCCCCGGTGTGTTTTATGATCTAGCCTTCCTCTTCTTAACATGCTGGGTGCCCACCAACCCCGCATTCCATGTGTGGTCTTCCAGCCATATCCAATCATCTGACATTCTTGAAGATCAGCACATCTTCTTTGCTCCACTGGTGAACTCCTATGTATCCATTAAGACCCTGCTCAAATATCCCTCCCCCCAGGAACCCTCTCTCCAACTTCCTGTGGAAGCCTCCTGGCCTGTTTCCTTCCCCCCGTGGCACCCAGGACACACCTCCATCATGGCAGATACCCACACTAGGCTATAATCGTGTCTGCTTCCCAGTGAACGATGAGCTCCTCGCGTGAGGGCACCATGTTCTTTCCTTCTTTGTATGCACAAGGCCTCGCTTAATTCCCATCTCATAGCTAATGCTCAACAAATATTTGCTGTTTGTTTACCGCTCAGACAAATTATGCTTGTTATTTATTTAAAAGGTGTGCTTATCTGTTAAGTCGAACATAAAACAAATATTAGAGGGAATATCCTTTATGTATCTTTCGCGGCTAACCTGTGTGAAGTTGTTTGCAATACCAATGATGGATAAAATGAGAAAATAGGGCCAGTAAATTGGACATAGAAAACAGCAGCAACAATAAAATTGCAGAGCGGAAAGAGAAAATTAATGATGAGGAAATGTGACATTTAATTTTGAGCTTCCTGGCAGTCTAGGAGAAAGGGGAAATAATAGGTTATATATGTTGGTTTGGACAGTGAATTGTAGTAGTTCATCGAGAGAGATGGGTGATTTCAACCAGGAATTTACTGCGTAGGTTCCAGTGTGATGGTATGAAGAGGTGGGGTCTCTGGGGGACAATTAGGTCATGAGGGAATTAGTACCCTTAACAAAGGGACCCTACAGAGCTCCCAGCAGTCTGCAGCCCAGAAGAGGGCTCTCATCAGAACAAGTGGGTGCCCTGATCTTGGACTTCCAGCCTTCAGAACCCTTATGTAAGAAATAAATTTCCGTTGTTTATATGCCATTCAGCTATGGTGCTTTGTTCTAGTAGCCCAATTGGATTAAGACTGGTGCCTTGGAGACATTTCCAGGAATTTGGTAAGACTGGGGTGCATGGGGAAGGGACAAGAGTAAGATGGACAAGGCAGGCAAGCAAGTGCTGGACCTCAAAGGATTGTGAATTACACCAAAGGACATTGGGTCTTGGGTTCCGCAGGCCAGGAAATGGGGAGCTAGGGAATAATTTAAATGGGGAAGTGATACAGATAAGTTATATGTTTCAAAGATGCAGAAAGGCTCCGTATGTCTCTCCTCCTTAGTCCCCCACCAGGACCCAGCTTTGCTCTGCAGTCAACACACACTGGTCCTAAATTTCTTTGCTATGAGGCCAAGCACTTTGAAAACACTGAAGCCTGAACTGACATCAATTATGTTGAAAGGGGGGAAAATTAATTAAAAGTTTTTGAAGGGCTCTATTCTGTATTCTTCTCTATTTTCATGTTATCAGCAACACTGCTTTTTCTTCCGGCTGGGAGTTATTACAGTATAACATTTTCATGTTGCTTGTAGGGTAATTATGTCAAATATATGGGAGATGATAAGCGGCAGTTTGTATTATTCTATGATTAATCTCCATACATTCTGGCATTTCAATCTGGCCTCAGAGGGCTGGATTTGCTAAACTCTCGTGCAGAAGGAGGATGTGGGGAATAGCTGGGAAGATTGGGTGGTTGACGCTGAGGTGATTCTGATTGATAATATCTCGGTTTCCCCCAAAGAACCCACCACCCCCAGGCTCCACTCCACGTTCTCGACAAGGCTCATTCAGCCCAATGCTTCTGAAGGGTGGTCTGCAGGCTGCCTGCATTGACCCACCAGGGATGCTTGGGTACAAGGAACACTCATCCCCTCTCCCCCAACCCATGGAATCCACATTTATAAGACCACCGACCTAGGAATCTGCATTTTCAACCACCCCACTCCCCACAAATCCTCCTTACGTCCTTAAAGTTTTTGAACAGCTGACCCAGATCACAGCAAATCGACTTGATCCTCTATAAACCCCAAATCAGATATGAAGGTTTTCCAAGGTGGTGTTGAAAGGAGGAGCCGACTTTGGGATCATAAACTGGTATGGATGCCCAGGGAGATCTTAGCATCTCCTCCTCTGTATTCCTTAAAAACAAAACAACAACAACAACAACAACCCCGAAGTGGATACAATTGTTTTGCAACCTACCCGTGGATAGGATAAGGCATCTCTTGTAGTGTCAGTAGAGGTTCTGGATGAGAAGTTTGAAAATAGGCCCTAACATTGCAACAGCATCTGGAGGTGAGAGGGGCTTGGCTTTTCTTCCTCCTTGTTCAAGGCGCTCCTCCCTGGACAATCCTCACCGTCTCCACCAGGCAGGCTGAGCATGGATGGCTCTTCCCACTGGACGGAGCTGCCATCTTGCTACATTTCAACCCAACACTGGGGGGTTTTCTCTGATGACCCCCACGGTGTCCTGGCAGAAGCTGCCCAGTGCGGCAAACTCTGTGTTGGGCCACAGCACCTTGTCTCTTCGAGCCATGTCCATTGTGGCTACTACCCCCCCTTCCTCCACAAAGTCTGGCCATTTGGGTCCTGTAGAATTCCAGAATCTCTCCAGTCCCCAAGTGGAACCCTTCTGCCAAGTTAACTTTGGCAAACTCCAGTAACACTGACAGGCAAGAAATATTGTGGACCATGTTGGGTTCTCTTTGGTCTATGATTTATTGATGGAGAGTATGAAATTTTCATTAAAACAGACTGCTGTTTCTCACTCATTTGTCACATTTTTAATTTATATTTTAAAACATTAATAAAACCGACACGATTAATTATTTTTTGAAATGTCAAATATATTGAAGATATATGGGACTGGTGGAACAGGGTTTCCTGTTAGGAGGGGGAGAATGTTTTAAGAAAGCAATGTTCTGGGTACACTGAGTCCTTTTCTCTCCCTGAATCCATGGTCAGCTTAATTGTCTCTGGATGTCATTGTCTACAAATACTTCCATTTTCTTTACCCTGAGGTGTTATTTGGAACCACCTGGGGTGGTCCTGGTTTATGTCTGTGCCCCTGGCATTACTACTAATGTCCCTTTCACACTTCCTGCTTGCATGACAAATTGTAGGGTATCCTGAGTCCGAAACCGAAGGGCTTTGGAGCTAGACATAAATGATGCATATTCTTGGAAGCTACTTCCCCTTTCCTTGGCCTGTGTCCTCATTTGCAAAGTGTAGGTAATAATAGCATTAATGTCATGATATTGTCATGAGTTTAGATGAGATAGTATAAGATGCCCAGCTCACTGCCTGGTATACAGCAGGTGATTCACTGATGGCGGCTGCCATCAAATTTGTGGTTACTCTCATCACTAGACCCTGCAGGGGGCTGGCCCGTGCTCAGCTCCCACCTCCCCGAGCCCTGCTCTCTCCTTTGTGGCCTCTCTCCAGCATCTCTGGACTTCATCCCATTATTGACTCTTTGGGTTCCATTACACCTTTCCCCGCCAACCCCAAGTCTTCTAGCTTTTTCTGAGTCATTCATTAAGTCCCCAACCTTGGAAAAGATAGATGTGACAATAACAGGAATGATAGCTGAGATTTTCTTGAGCACCTGCCGGTTGCTAGAATTCTTCCTCGTACTGTCTCTTCAAGACAGAACAGTCCAACGAGTTCGATGCAATTATTATCACCCCCATCCTACAGAAGAGCAAACGGAGGCCCAGGAGTGATGAACCTGGACTCCTGCAGTGGTGATTGGACCCCAGAGCTCCTGCTTCCCACAGAGTACATTCAACTTCTCCTAGCGAGATAAAGAATCTGGAAGCAGAGTTCCAACACAAACCCTGTTTTTCCAGAACACCTGCCCGTGGCCCCTGTGAATGCTGCTGTCTCAACCTTGACAGACCACAGATGCAGTGGAGGACTGCCTGGTGCTGGGCTCCACCTGCCCTACCCCATCCTCCCGTCCCCCTACTCCCTTCTCGGATGGAAATGATTCCTGAAGCCTGTGTGTTACAGATCCCGCCTTGGAATTCTGGACGGTACTGGCTGGAAGGATCTTGAGCGGAAGCAGCTCAGGGATTCTCAAACATCTGTTACCCCCGACATAAAAGGTGGGCATTGTTCACACAGGTGACACATTCCCATGATGATGCCCAGATGGTGACAAAAACCTCCAAACAGAGAAAGAAAGGAAGTAACTTTGAGAAGAATGATGTCTTGCAAATATGATATTTTAGTAATCAATGTATTTATTTTTTTCAGGCATTAAAGTTATTTGTTGAGTATTTACTGAGCTCTTTTTTATATTCCAGGTGCTTGGCTAGGGATTGAGGCTATAGTGATGAACTGTTTTTTACAGTCACAAATACAGACACTGTAAATTGTGTAATTTAAACATAACACAGATTTATTCTATTAACATTATATATGAATATACCTACACACAGGGAAGTATGTAAAACATAGAAACACCACACCCACATGTCTTGTCTGGGTTTATATAATCATATGGTCCCAAATCCCATAGTTAGAATAGGGGATGCATGGCATGTCTGTGTCCTTCTTAGGTCCCTGCCCACTAGGTGTTCTTCTGGACACAACCAGCACTGTGGGTTCTTTGGATTCTCCTCCAGAACAAAATGTTTATATATTCTACCCCCTCCACCTTTTTCTTTCCTTTCTTCCTCCCTCCCTCTTCCTTCCTTCCTTCCTTCCTTCCTTCCTTCCTTCCTTCCTTCCCTCCCTCCCTCCCTCCCTCCCTCCCTCCCTCCCTCCTTCCTTCCTTCCTTCCTTCCTTCCTTCCTTCCTCCCTTCTCTTTCTTTCTTTCTTTCTTTCTTTCTTTCTTTCTTTCTTTCTTTCTTTTTCTTTCTTTCTCTTTCTTTCTTTCTTTTATTTTTTTTACACATATGGGAGCAAAGTAAACAGTGTTCTAACCTTGCTTTTTCCACTTAACAACCAATCTTGGAGATTGCTCTGTATCCGTACCCAAAAAGCTTTTTTGTTCTTTTTACAGCTGCTTTTTTGGTAACTGTATGGATGTCGATGGTGAATTCCTAACAGTAAATCAATACAATGACAAACTTCTGCAGGGCTTTGTTGTAATGGAAAGACCTTCCTGGCATAGAATACAACAGGGTGGAGGAGAAAGATACATGATCACGCTTATGTAAGATTGAATCTACGTGTATATATGGATATCTATATGAACCGGGAAGAATGTTCATTAGGATAGTAGCATCAGTGTCTTCATCCGTCCGAGCTGCTACAACAAAGCCCCCATAGACTGGGTGACTTACAAACAACAGAAATTTATTCCTCACCATTCTAGAAGCCTGAAGTCCAAGATCAAGGTACTGGAAGATTCTGTCTGGTGAGGACCCACTTTCTGGTTTATGGATACAGTCTTCTGTCCATATCTTCACATGGCAGGAGGGGCAAGGGAACTCTCTGGGTCTCTTTTATTAGGGCACTGATCCCAACCATGAGGTGCCCTCCCCCACTGGGGGGGGGGATCAGCTCCCGGATGTCCACCTCCTAACACCATCACACTGTGGGGGGATGGTGTTGCCCAAGATCAAACCAGAGAGCCAGGACTAAGACCTGGGTTCTGCTCTTTGTAGCTCTGGGATGTCTTTGGTGCCATGTTCCATGCACCCCAAGAAGCTCGTAAATGATGACAGGGCTGTCTGTGCAACGAGCCTTCTGTACCTTCACCTTTATTTGACTTGATGAGAATTCTGCAGGAACCCCATTTGCAGGTGATAACCTCCCGTGAAGGATTCAGGGCAAGGGTGCATTCATCACAGAACTCCTAAGAGCAGTGCCTACAGCGCGGAAACCCTTTTTCCTTGACAAATGATATATTTCATTTATTTCCCATGATCTTCTCGCATTATTTCAATATTATTAATACTCGGCAAATATATTAAAAAAGTAATAAACTGGCAATTATGATTGTGCTACGGACCCCAAACTGCAATTATTCATTACGTTTCAATTATTAACTTCACTTCAAATGTCTTTCAGCAAAGATTGCAAAAGGAAAGAAAAAAATCTCAGTGAAGACCTGTACCCTGGTTCCTGGAAACCTGTGCTTCACTCTGACTTGACATTTCTCTGATTTATCTACTATCTCAGGGCTGAAGGAATCAAAATAATAACCAAACAAAAACAAACAAACAAAAAAAAACCACTTCCTCCCTATTTAATAAACAATAACCATCAACACCTTCTATTTATGGGTAGCTTTTTAACCCTTATTAGGGCTTTAGTATCTATTATTGTATTTTATTTTTTAAAAACATCAATGAAAAGTGCAGGTCTGAAGTGGTCCTCAATTTACTGACTGGGGACACTGAGGCAGGAGGAAGCTCAGGGATGAGTGTTAGCAGACTCCCAGGTGGTGAGACTTCCCACAGCCCAGCACCCTCGTGACCACCTCCTCCTCCAACAACATCTTAGCGCCAGCCCCAGGTCATCCCCAAGACAAATCTCACCCTCAAAGCAGCCTATACCCTCCATCCCCACCGCCTCTCACATTTTCCCTGTAGGACAAGTGACGGTCATAAAGGATATGAAGAATTCCATTTTTAAAAAATAAGCAAATTGTATTAAATTTTAATGGTGGTCATTATGGGCCGGTTTGTCTCTGGTGCTCAGCGAGTCCTTCAGTCCCCTTTGAAGAGTTCCATTTGCGCAGACTAATTGTCTTCAATTTTGCCCGGCGTGTCCTCATCCCAGTCATCGGGACTGTGAAACCTTGTCCCCATCTGGGCAAAGCTCGATGATGTAGCACTTTGGCCTTTAAAATATGCATAATAAATATTTTAGATTTGCTGACGAATGACTTGTGCTCACGACAAGGTTGCCAAGTTTGCAGGGATGGAAGGAGGAGGAAGTTGAGAGAATCTCGAAATGAGAGCCACCTCGGGCTTCACAAAGAGGTGTGTTGAGGGGCTTTGTGTCAGCTGTCACTGTAGTAGGGTCACAGCCCACTTTCTGAAATGCTTGACTGCGTCCTCATCGTGGATGGGCAAGACTCACAGAGTAAACACTTTGCATGTCATTCATTCAACAATTCGATTTTCTGTGAAGCACGCGGTGGGGTCTTGAGAGTTATGGACCAGATCATGCCACTCACCTGCTTAAAACATTTTGGTGTTTCCTAGCACACTTAGAATAAGATCCTAACTCCTGACAATGAGCCTCTAAGGCCTTAGATGATCCACTGTGCTGACTCCTCTGATCACCTCACCTACTCACTGCCCCTTGCTCACTATATGCCCGCCACATGGGCCTTTGCTCATCTTCCATGAACACACAGAGCATGTTTCTGCCTCAGGACCTTTGCACTTGCTGTTCCTTCTTCCCAGAATGCTCTGCTTCCTCTTTCCATGGTTGGCTTGTTTTGGTCATTGTGATCTCAACTCAAATGCTCCCTCAAATGTCAAATAGGATATGCCTGGGCACCTAATGTAAAACATCCCTTCATCTCAACCACTCTCCACCCCATTACCTGATCTTATCAGCTCTAATCACCATTTGAACTTGTTTGTTTGTTTTGCGCATGTACATGGGCTTTACTTGTTGGTCATTTGTCTCTTCTGCTCTAATGTAAGCTCCATAAAGGTAGGGACTTATCTATGTTGTTCATCATTGTATCCTTGTTGTCTAGAAGGTAGCCTATCACATTGTCTGTGCTCAGAACACATCTGTTGAATGAATGAATGGCCACTTCTTGAACACTGATGATGTGCAGGCTGTCTGCTGGGTGCTGGGAATGTAGCACTGAATGAGACACAGGTGGTTCCTTACAACAGACAACTTACATTCCAGTAAGATCTTTGGTCTTTGAACTTCTGGCAGCTCAGATAACCATCTCTCAGGCAGATTTACCCAGACAGGAGTGAACAGTGACCAATTTTGGTCATGATACTAGGGCCAGACCCTGAAGTCCCAGGGGTTTCAATATTGGAAAAATTTTTAGAGACTATGACATCCAAACTGCCCTATTTACAAGCCCCAGGGAGAAGATGTGACCTGGACAAGTTCATGCAACAGGCTGGAGGCAGAGAGGGAATTAAAATGTAGGACTTCTGACTCTGGGAATCGCCATTGCTCAATTTCATTGTCCTGACACTCAGGTCTGGGTTTTGAAAGGTTCTGATTTGAGCCAGTAGCTTACGAATTGTTTCATAAGAAAAGATTTACGCTGGCACATTCCCAGTACAACCTCCCATAGCAAGATAGGTGCATTGTTGCTGAACTGCAGGTAGCATCCCAAATCACCTGTCCTTAAGGAGCCAGGTAAGCATTCCCATGGGGTCGTCCATAAACTGCCTATCTCTCCTGTCCTTCAACAGCTTGTCAGCACTTGTCTTGTATTAGGAAACAAAAATAGCTAGTATGCCATGAATCCAACTTGGTCCTTTGTATATACAAGGCAGGGTTGGTAATTCACAGCAGAGACACCTGCCAAGAGAAATGTTCCCCATCTCTAGTTCATAGTGTATTCCACAGCCCTTTTTGTTAGATATCCTATGGACACCATTTCCGAGTGTCCCACAGACTATTCAACCGCATGTGACATTGATCATTTTGCTGGTTTTTCCACTGACTACTTCACTCAAAATTGCATATCTAACTTTCAGTAGGAATTTGAGTCTCAGATGGGGGCGGGGGTGGTTCCTGAGATCCGGAAGATTAAAAAAACATGTGGTTGAGAGGCCCTTCTAGCTCTGTTATCTTGACTGTGCTAGAATCCTTCAGCACCCACTCCTTAAGGAGAAACAGATAGGCTTCCCCTTGCCGTGGTTCTCAGAGCTGTTCCAAGCT
Source organism: Ursus arctos (assembly GCF_023065955.2). NCBI lineage: Eukaryota > Metazoa > Chordata > Mammalia > Carnivora > Ursidae > Ursus > Ursus arctos. Next base: position 72,450,197 of record NW_026622874.1, on the reverse strand, counting down.
TGGCCATAAAAATCAGTCCTTGATTTCCCTGCTGAAACACTTCCTTTCCAAGTGTCCTAAGGAGGGAGTTGGAATGGGATAAGTTATGTGTTGTGGTTTTAGGCATTAATGAATATGAGAAACTAAATTATTGAATTTTGCAATGCAAATTATATTTTGAACACAAATTCTTCATTTCTGAATGCTAAAGACTCATAAAGAATGTCAATGGTTTATGAATTAGGCCATTAGCATGCAATTTGTGATTCAAACAGCACACAAGCACCATGTAATAAGTAACTATATAAAGAGTAGTGTTGTCTAAATTTTCAAAATATTTTGCTTGATGCATTAGAAAGTTTTCGAAAGCCTCCAATGACCTGCCCTTCCTTCCCTCCATTCTTCCTCCCTCCCTTCCTTCCTCCCCCAACCTATTCCTCTCTCCCTCCCTCCTGTCCTCCCTCTCTTGTTTGACTGTGTTCTTCTTTCCTTCTCATTTCCCTCTCTTTCTCTTTTCCTTCCACTGACTGACTACAGTAGCTGTTACTCCTACCTATCTACATCCTTTCACAGATTAGACCGTAGTAGCCAGACACGTCCTAAGAACTGATCTAGACCAACCCCCCTTGTTTTAGAGATGGGAACTCAGAGACCCAGAGTGCAAGGGTCTTGTGCAAGGTCCTCAGAGGTAGAGCCAAGTGGAGTCAGGTCTCTGACATTTATGCTCATACCGTCAGTTGACTCCTTCATACTCTTGAGCAATAGACTCATTGCAGACACATTTTTGAGTGTGTGTTTTCATGGAGGGAGATAGATGGGGCCATTGGCTTCTTGGCAGAGTGGGGGTGGGGGGCAGATAGGCGAGTGCAGTGGAGAAGAGAGAAAGATAATGCAGACATCATCCATTTCACACGTTTGTCCATCAGGATGACCTGATCTCAAGGCAGCTAGGACCAGCAAGTGGAATTGGTATGTAGTGAAATCTCAGTTCAGTTGGAGGAATAAGGTCTTTCTGTTAGCGCCATCAGTCCAGGAATGAAATACCTGGGGAAGTGATGAGCATTCCGTCACCTACAGAAGTTCAAGTTGAGTGCAGATACTAATTCATAGAAATCTGAGAGCCTAATGTCCCTCTAGCTCGGTGGTTGGTGGTCAGCCTGGGCTGCACCCCAGAATCACCCGGCAAGCTTTTCAAGCTCTCCATGCCGTGCCTCTCCTTAATTAAATCAGGATTTCTGGGGTGAGTTTTATAGATTCCCTTTGCAAATTCCGATGTTCAGGTAGGGTTCAGAGAAATCTGTAGCACAGCCCAGAAGTTCTGTAATTTTAGTGTGCATGAGAACCACCACGGAAGTTAATTATTAATGCGGACTCCTGTGTTCCCTGTCCCGATATTCTGATTCCGCTCATCGGGAAGGGCTGCCCTCGTCCGTGTCTTCAGCCGAATGTGATATTCACTTGTCTTCAACCAATATCCCAGTCTCTATGCACCCACCACCTCTCCTCTGGTGATCGGGAGGAACCACACTCAAAGATGGATTAACTTCCATGCAATAGATCTGTGACCAAGGCCCACAGTCCCAGATGGCTTTGGGGAATCCTGATCAGAATCCTTTGGAGATGGCAGTACTCAACATTTAGCTCCAGGGATGGGAGCTTGATCCTAGCCTTGAGTAGAAAGTTACCAATAGGGGAAGAAACATTCCAAATGTAGTATTTTTTTTCCTTCCCAGATTGATCGAGTCCTGGGTTGTCTTGCCTCTCACTTGGGCCAGCTGCAATTTCTTCCAGGTAGCAAAGATGCTGGGGTGCTGCTGTCCCCCTTCCCCCCCCGAACCCACAGATTCTCCTTTGCCCTTCAGAGATCCCCACCCAGGAAATCCTCAAAGCCTCTCGTTCAGTTCTAATGAATGAAGTCAGACCACACCTCCCCTGTTGCCTGCAGCAGCCATTTTCTCGGAAGACAGTGAACAAAAGCACTATTCCAATGACCAAAGGCAAAATAAACTGCACCCCCCTGCCCCCCCGCAACGCCCTGCAAGTGTGATGACGAAGGGTCTTGGAGGCTTGCATACCTCGAACTCCCCCCTCTGCTCCCCGCTCCGTGAGTGATGGCCACAAGGCAAACTGCTCACCTTGTGTGATAAAATATTTAGAAGTTAACTTAGCACCCCCATGCTTCATAAAGAAGAAAGTTCATGCATTTTAAAATTATTTTGTAAATCACGTTGAAGCCTGACAATGCAGATTTACCACTTTGGCTGCAATTTAAATACCAGGTTATCCCCTCATTAGGTTAACAGTGTGAAGAGCGGCAGAGTCATTCCCTCTGATTTGCCAGGAGCCTGTTGTGCTCCCCTTGATGGCTGCATCACCCCCCAGCTCTGGCTTCTGAGAAGCGCTCCCCCGTGGTGTGAGAGGTTGAGGGAGGCGGTGACTGGCTGTGTTTGCGGGAGCAGGTCGAAAGGGGCGGTGGGGAATCCATGCCTATTAACTAGAACAGCACGGGGGCCTCTGAAGAGGAGGGGGGACAGCGGGTTGAAGCGTGATGTGTCTTCCTCCTTCAAAGAACTTCTGGATTAGTTCCAAAGAGAAAGTGTGTGTGTGTGTGTGTGTGTGTGTGTGTGTGTGTGTGTATGCATTTTGGGTAAATAAATCCATATCAGAAACTGCCAGGAAACAGGAGATTTGGCTTGGCAGAGATCATAGCTGGTGAGGGCAAATAACGACTTGCTAACAGTAGTTCACAGACCCCACCCCTTATTGGGAAGAGACAGGGTAACGTGGTGGATTTGGAGTCAGATCCTGTTTATTAGCTGTTCTTAGCTGTGTGACTTTAGGCAAGTTACTTAACTTTTCTGGGCATAGTTTCCTTTTCTGTAAAGTGGGACAATAACACTACCTCCCTTGTCTTATGTGAAGATCAAAGGACAGCACAAGAGAGGGGTTTAGTTAAAGAGCTCAATGTAAATTGGCTAAAAAACACATAGAAATCCACTGTTTTTAAATTTTTTCATCTTAACCGCAAACCAGACATTTTGTTTGGGCTTCCACCTACCTTATCTCATTTTGTGCTCACAATGAACCCATGGGGAAGTGTCCACGTCCTGCCCATTTCATAGAGAAGGGGACTGAGGTTCAGAAAAGTATTGAGCCCCAAATTATACAGGTACTAACAGGCAGAGTTTGCTTTCGGGTCCTCCTGACATCAAAGCTGGGGCATTTCTTCTTTCCCTTGCTGCCTCACTCAGCAAGCACGGACTAGCCAACACTCATTAGTTCATTTGGCAGATGGCCTTGACTCTATGCCTGGCTGTGGGGATACAGATAGAGAAGACATTTGCTTCCCTGGAGGACCTCCTGGCTTCATGGGCCTGGAAGCTGCGAGGGTCCGTGAGGTGAACAGTGAGTGATGAACACTTACTAAGCACTTTCGTGCACCTGCTAGGAGTTAAACAGTGCTGGCTATAGGCGTAGGTTGTTCCCCATCCTTTTTTGCATTGTGCAATTAAATTGTGCAAGGTGAACTGCTCTGCCCCAGGGCCTTTGCACTTGCTGACATGCTCTTTCCCACCAGATGGACACCCTAGTTCTTTTTCATCTTTCAGACCTCACCTTCTACTGTCACCTCTTCAGAGAGGTCACCCCAGCAAAAGCAGGGGGCCTGCCTTGCCACTCTGTTGTGCCACCCTCTCTCCTTCCCTGTAGTTAGCACAATCTGTAAGCGTCACGTGTAGTGATTTATCTCCTGCTTATCGTCTCTCTTCCTCCAGGAGAAGGTAAACTACGCTGTCTTTCCCAGCTGTATCCAGAGCCCTGGAGACCTCATCTGGCAGGAGGCAGGTGCTCAATGAATATCGCTGAATGGATGGGTGAAGGAATCAATGACACTCTCCTCTTCCCGAGCCCAGTTTCCTGCTCCACAGAATGGGGGCGGCTGTACCTGCACCACAGGGTTGATCTGGGGCAGCTGTGCCCCACGGTCGTGCACACCAAGGCACCTCACACTGTGAGTGCTCCGGAAACACAAGCCCACGTGGGAAGGTTGGGGTGCTGGTTGGCGAGAAGGATGCTGAGCACTTCATTCAAGCAGGGGGTGGGGAGAAAACAGTACTGGCTGCAGATTCCGGGCTGGGACCACCCTGATCTCTCCTGCAGGCAGATGGCCGGTTTCCTCTCTCTGAGTAAGCTTCTTCCCCAGACCCTCCCCGCACTCTTCCTCCACTGCCCTCCCTCACCTCCTACTCTCCCACCACCTCAACCTGCCTCTCTGAACGTAGGACCCAAGGAAGGGGAAATCACGGTGAGCTCCTTTGAAATGACCAAATTCTCATCTCCGTGGGGACCCAAAACGGACCTTGGATCTTTCAGGACCAGCGGCTTGTCTTATTTGCGTCAGGCACGACATAGTAAGCACCATCCCCATGTCAGTTTGTTAGGTGGCAAAATCAGCGGTCACCAAGGCAAAGGAAGCACCATTAGCGGACAAGACGATTTCATCAAACAAAATCTCACAAATAACAGATCGCTGTTTGTCATCAAGACACTTAATACACCAGGGGTTGCTCCCAAAGCACCCATAATCAATTTCTGCTAATTTGCCAATTCTCTGGCTCTGCGAGGGTGCTGGTAATTTCATATTTTACACACCCACAGAGGTTACAGTAATTGATTCAGTTCCGGAAAGTGTTGTAATGACTTTGAATGAACTTGAAAGGTTTTGCATTTGTTTTCAGAGGCTGTTAGAGGGAGTGATTCAAACTCTGCCACACGGGCATAATTTGTAAAGGTTGGACATGAAAACGACGGATTAGCTTTTCTGGGAGACAGCTATCTTCTTGTTATAACCTCCCTGCTCACGAGGCAGGCTGGGCTCGGCACTGAAACACTCCACTTCCTTTTTATCTGTATCTCGATGGTGGCGGGAATCATCTCTGAACATCTGAAGGGAAAAAAGGCAATTATTGAAAAATCCTCCTAGAATGACTTGGCTTTCTGAATGCTTTTTTTTTTTTTTAAACAAACACCCAAAAAAGTCGGTTTGGCAAAGATGAGAAGTTGTAGAAATTTTCTTCTTGACTTTGGCACTTCTGAAACGTAATACATACACAGTCAACTTTATTTTGCCCCTGAGCTCAGATCCTGCCAGGAACATCTCCGAGAAGTGGGGCCAGTGTGACTGCGAAGGAGAGCAGGGGAGCGCGGGAAGAGAGAGCATTAACCCTCTTGCAGTGGACCAGGGTCTTGGCCCTTGTAGTATGATCCTAAGAGAGGGTTACCTGTGTGCCTGTGCTGAGTGCTCTGTAGAGTGAGAACATTTAATCTGAGTGAATCCTTTTAAGGTGACCCAACCCTCCTTACAGATGACAAAATAGAGGCTCAGCAAGGTTCAATGACTTCCTTGACTCTCCCTGTCTCTCTGGTTGCAATATCTCACCATTCTGCCGGACTATCACTGGTGTGCTGGTCAATGTTGCATAACCAGCTTTCAGGAAACAAAACTGAAAACTGAACAAAACTCTTGGTTTGTAGAATTTGTCGATTACTGCTGTGTAAATACCCCACGGTGGCTGATTTCAAGCTACCGACGTGATGTCATGAAGCAAGGAAGGGAAGCGTGTGGTCAGCCCTCATGCTGGTATGACGCACCCCTCCTACGCTTTTCCCTGACCCATTCACCAAACCCACCAGGGACTCTGTTTTCTGATTTGTTCCCCACATGTAGGCTCAGACTGCTTTTGTTTGTGGTGTCACTTGGCTCTCAGACTCACTGCTGGGGTTCTAGCAACATTGGCCCTTGGCTGCTGATTTCATCAGGATTCGTATTCACTTCCAGGACAGATGTCTTGCTCACCTCTTGTCTGGTCACGCCTGCTGGTGTTACCTTCACGTGGAAGCCTGAACATGCACAGAACCCATTTTTCAGAAACACAGCATCTCAGGGTGAAGGTGATCACTCATGAATGTGTGTGTGGGACATCTGAAATCATTGGGTGTTCTGCTTGGTTGGGAAGTGAGCTGTAAACCCACTCAAATGTGCCCATGTTGGACCCCATGTGGATGGGTCGAGAAAGCACAAGGGGACCTTGAATAAACAATCTGGAAGGGCTGCCTGCCTTCCAGGGTGGGGAAGGAGCCTCTCTCTGGACTCAATGGGGGTGGCGGCTCCAGGGAAAACTTAGGAGTTTCTCCTTGTTGGGGAGGAGCACGGTAGGGATGAGGCTCCCTAGAGCACCATTAGGCCATATTGAAAACATTCTAATCTTTGTCTTGGAGGGGCCTCTGGGACCACTCTCAGGAGAGGTGGCAGCGTTGAATGTAATCAGGAGAAAATGAGCCAATGGGAAAGCGTGAGACATGAATCCCAGGGGGCCCTCGTGAGTTTGGTGGGAGATGGATGGCAGCCAGGGCTAGGGTGTGGGAGGTGCCCCTCAGGATGCCCGGGGAGGATGGGCAGGGCCACTGAGAGCAGGGACAGCGACAAGGAGGAAATAGCTCTGGCTGCCCAGAGGGTGAGGACACATCTCTGGACCCATTGCAGGGTGCAAGGCAGTTGATGCAGCCAGATAGAGAGAAAGATGCCCATGGTTTGCTGAACGTCCTGCTTTAGGCTGCGTGCTTTACTGGTGGTGCTTTACTTTGTCTTCATGAGAACTTTTAATGACAGTGAAACAGAGCGTGGAGGCTGAGGTCTGGGGGCTGGTGTCAGAGGGTCCAGGTGTTTGAAGCTGAGCTCTATCATTTGGAACTAGGCAAAACTGCAGAGGTGTTTTGGCCTTTCTGAGCATGTTTCCTTGTCTCTAAAATGGGGGTATTAATGGCACTCGCCTCATGGGGCAGATATGAGGGTGATGGGGGATAATGGGTGAATGTGCCCAACACGGTGCCTGGTGCACCGTGAACACTTAAAAAACATGAACTGCTGTTCTGATAGGGGCCTGGTTGATAATCCTTCCGGTGGTCTCAGGGGGAACTGGGAGGTAACCTGGAGGGTGGAGAGGAGGCGTGGTGTTGGAGCCCCGGGGGCAGGTGGCTCACCCTCCCTGGAGGGATCCAAGGAGAGTCTGCGGTTCACGTTTTGAATCGGGTGCCAAGGCGAACAAGGCATTTCATGGGTGGCTCCCTCCAAAGCAGGGGATGCAAAGAACACCATTTATTGGACATGCCAGGGACCCTTCTAGACATCTTCACACACCTCACCTCCCTTCACCCTTGAACTAACCCAGCACTCTCTCCATTTTCCATGTAAGAAAGCAGAGGTTCATGAAAGTGGCTCAAGTGGCAGAGTGAGGAGTGGGTCATGGGTCTTTTGGGAGCTTCTTGAAAGGCCCTGCTCTGTCCTCCATGCCCCAGCAGGGCTGCTGAAACAGCAGTCTGGGAAAACAGGACTCCTGCAAGAAGGAGGAGAATGTGTCTCCTCGAAGTGCTGGTGCTCAGTCCCCCCCACCCCAGGGGACCCGAGGCAGCCCCGGGGCCCCAGCGGAGTTTCTGATGACCATGCCACCCCCTGCTTGGCTCATTCTGCAGCTCTGCATGTCCCAGCCCGGCAAGATGCCGGCGGCCTTCGCTAATGTTACCAAACAGCCCATTCCTCGAGACCTAGACAACAGCCCAATTATCTCTGGCCAATCGCGAGCCTGCTCCCTGCTTGGGGCCCACATCTAGAGGCGATTTCTCTTTTTCAGGAGAGTCAGCCAGGGACCTGAGAGCCGCTGTGAAGGTAATTAGGAAAGTCTGGCCAAGGAAACCCATCTCCTCTCCTCCGTGGAGGGAAAGGAGGGGCCATCCGAGGCATGGGGATGGTTTTCCTAGGCAGCTGGTGGCACTGGGCCACCGGGAGTCAGAGCCAGGCGTCAGATCAGGAGAGAGAGGAGAGCCCGAGTCTGTGTGGATGTAGACCTCTGGACTGCAAAATGATTTTTCATGCATCTTCCAAGCAGGTGTGAGGCCTGCCGCCCTCCCCTCCTCCAGCCTCTCCCCTTCTTCATTCCTACCTCTCACCAGCAACTGGTGATCAATAGTAATAAAGACAAGACTATGGCTCCTTCCCCATTCACCACACCTAGAAGCCGTATCTGCTTCCTCTCTCCCCGTCCCCTTTCCCCAAGTCCTATGGTAGGCACACCAGATTAGATCATTTCCCCCCATCTCTGCCTTAGTCCCATCATGCCACCTTCTACCCCACTGCCATGACAGTTTCTTAATTTTAGAGGATCCACTGGAAATGCAAATCAGGGTACTTGTCACTGTTCTGTTTCAACCTGCCAATGACTTCCCTTCACTTCTACAATAAAAGGCCAACTCCTCTCTGTGAGCTGACCCATGTCTGCCTCTCTGAGGTCATATCCTCATGCCTCCCCAGTACTCACCCCGTCCTGGCCACCTTGGCCTTCATCACACTCCTTGAAAATGCCATGCGTCCAAGCCTATTTGTGTCCTGTTCCCCAGCCTGGACTCCTCTCCCCAAGGCGACTGCATGTCTGGCTCCCTTGGGTCTGAATATCAGCCCTTTGAAGTACCAGCCTGCCCCTCTCCCCAGTAAACTATCTCCTGTGCCTCCTTAGATTTTCTTCATAGCATTTATCACTGTCTAGAAACATTTTGCTCATTTATTGTTTGCTGCTTTGTGGGCTGCATGTCGCCAGTAAAACGTGAGTTCCGTGGGGTTGGGAACGTTTCCCATCGCATTGCCTTATCACCGAGAAAAGGTGCTGAGAAACATCTGTAGGATGCATGCATGAGTGCCAGACGTGATGTCGAGTGATTTTTATATCATGTCTTGTTCCTATTTTCCCTAAATCCCATGAGTTAGGGACTATTTTCAGCCTCATTTGACCACCAAGGAAACCGAGAGGTTGAATATCCAAATAGGCAGTGGCCAGACCATATACAGCAATAGAAGTCTGACCCGCAGCCTCCAGCCACCAGTCTGAGCCACAGTCCCTGCAGCAATTGGCCCCAGTCAGGATTTGACCAATAATGGCCAGCTTCCCCAATTCTTGCTCCTACTTCCAACTTAGGATCAATCAGAGAAAGCCAAATACACTCCCCTAACCAATCACATAGGACCCCCCCCCCCCCGCCCTGGGTGGCCCACCTCCAGCTTCCCTGCGCCAACAGCCTCCGCAATCAGGCACACCTGAAACGGGCCCGCTTTCCCACCATGAAGCTTTCTCGCTCCTCTACTTGCCTTTGAGTCTCTGCCAAACTCAGGTGATGGTGGCTGACTCCCTTAGCGGAGCACGCCCTGAGTAAATAGCTTTCACTTGTTTGTATCTGGGTGACCTTCGTTATTACCACAAACCTGAGGCAGCTTTGAAGGACTGGTGACTTCTCAAGGTCACATAGCTAAGGGGGTCCCAGGTATTTGACCCCACAGTCCTCTCTTCCACCATGCCATGGCTTCGTTCAAAGAGATCTCTCCCTCTCATTGCCCCAAACTAAGGAACCAATGGTGTGGGCGCAGATGTGAGGGGGAGAGGGACAGGTGGAAGGGTGACATCTCGGAGGGCAGTGGGGTGGTGGAGGACAGGAGGAAGGGTGGAGCAGAGGGTCCCAGGACCAGGGCGCGCAGAGTGGCATAGGCAGCTCTGTGGGGGAAATTTCAGCCTCATCGTCCTGTTCCTTATCTATTTATCAAAACGAGTGTTAAATGTCCAGAGTCCATCATTTGTCCTGAGGTTATTTGTCTGAAGATAAGTATGAGTATGGAGAGATTCGTGGGAAAGGAGCAATTAGTAGCCTCATCCATCTCAGTGAAAGATAATAATAATATTAAATTAATAGCCATACCAGGGTGCGGTGGAAATTCTTAAAGTCTAGGAGCGAAAGATCTTCGAGGGCCACGTCTTTTCCTAAGTTCCTCTCTGACAGGTGCCCATTCGTTACGGGAACAAATGGGGACCGTCTGTCTGCTCCCTCACCGGTCCCTGGATCCTGATTCCTTATCCTGTCATGCTGGGTGTGGACAGGTTTCAGGGGCAAGACGTGGATCCCCAGGCAGCTGGTGGGAAAGACTGAGGAGGGGGCTGGGGGGTCCTGGATGAAGTGATCCCCAGAAGCAATGGGGTGACCTAGCTGGGTTTAGGAATAGAGACAGACTTCTGAAATGAGCCTCTTGTAGGGCTAACATTAATCCTCGCTGTCTTCTGATGACACCGAGTCATTTTCCTTGGGGAATTACCCCTGCCTGGCTCCTAGTCTTGGCGGTTGGGTTAGGACTAGACCAGTGTCCCCCTTTACACCCCCAGGAATGAAACATGATCCCGGCAGGTGTGAGGTGGTATCTCCTTGTGGCTCTAATTTGCATTTCCCTGATGATGAGTGATGCTGAGCGTCTTTTCATATATACTTGGCCATCTGTATGTCTTCTTTGGAAAATGTCTATTGAGGTCCTTTGCTCAGTTTCTTTTTCTTTTTCTTTTTTTAAAGATTTTATTTATTTATTTGACAGAGAGAGACAGCCAGCGAGAGAGGGAACACAGGCAGGGGGAGAGGGAGAGGAAGACGCAGGCTCCCAGCGGAGGAGCCTGATGTGGGGCTGGATCCCAGAACGCCGGGATCACGCCCTGAGCCAAAGGCAGACGCTTAATGACTGCGCCACCCAGGTGCGCCCCCTTCGCTCAGTTTCTAATTAGTTTTTTTTCTATTGAGTCGTATGAGTTCCTTACATGTTTTGGATATTAGTCCCTTATCAGGTGTATGGTACTCAGTAGATCCTAGTGGGGTGAGTGCCTGGAGGTTGGTTGTTAGCTCCTAAGCACCAAGCCTACAGATCAGGTAGCTGTCATCATATGCATGGTGGTACCTATTTGTGGTTTTTTCACCCCAGTGGTTAAAGTAAACCTGGTGTGGCTAATTGAATGGAAAGAGACAACACCTGGGAAAATTTCTTACTTCTGCTATTTGTAGAAAGGTGAGCTATCAAAATGACATTATTTAATAGTGATTGCACAAAACTGCATAAGAGATGGGTTGGACATAAATTACAGATGGAGCAAAATGTCAAGAACCACGGCGGCTTCTCCTTCCTGCCACCTGCCGCACACCCCAACCTCAGGCGCACGTTATCATAGACTGAAGTTTGAAAGTTACCTCGACTCCATTTCTAGAGTGACGTTTCTCAAAGTGTGGTCCACAGACCACCTGCGTTAGACAGACTGACCCAGAATCTCTGGGGTGGGCCCAGAACCTGTATTTTAAACAGAGTCCTAGGTAAGGTGATGCCCCTGAGTGTTCGAGAATCAATGTCCTGGATTCACAGGCATTACGGGGACATGTTTCTCATGGGTCGTGTGCATCTGGACTCAGCATGGCTCTGCATTCATTATCAAGCTGGAAAGGCGGAGGAGAAATCCTGGGATGTGCTGAGCCTCAGAGCTGCGCTCACAAAACAGAGTGCAATGGGATGGCAGGGAGAGTGGGTGAAATCTCCCTCAGAGCAGTCACGTAGGAATTAAAGAGAGGTGGGTTTATAGTGAGATTTGCAGGGTGTTGCGGCCACATGGCAGAAGAGAGGAGTCCCCAAAGGAACGAGAAAGGGAGGGCGGGCATATGTCTTCTCGGGCAAAAAAGGAATATAGCTACCATAGTCCATTCCACAGGCTGGCAAGTAGTCTGACTTAGAGGTGGTGATAAAAGCAAATGCAGAGTATGTCTCGGGAAAGTGACCCGGGGCAGGAGCATTGAAAATATGGAAAATGGGGGGGACAAAGCTGGAATTATGGATGGAAACAGTGAAGAATTTAAATAGTACACTGATCATACAAATATATATATATAATTATATATTATATAATTATGTATTTATATACAATTTTATTTATTATAATTATTTATATATTAAATGGAATATAGAAATAGCGTGGAAACAATATAAAATAATTATAATATATAAAATTATATAATTGTATATAATACATAATTGTAGTACATAATATATAACATATTTTATACATTATATATAATTATATGATGATTTATATATAACAAATTATATTTATTAATAATTAAATTAATAATTAAATTATTTAATTATATTATAAATATATTTATATTATTAATGCACGACATATTTATAGTATATTATTATACTACATATTATATTATTATATATCACATGTTATGTATATTATGAATGCTATATATTTATAATAATACTTATATATAATAACATTTACTGTTTAGCCACTTTAAAGTATACAGTTCAGTGGCATTAAGTCACTGTCAAGCAACCATCACCACCATCCATCTCTAGAACTTTCTCATCATCCCAAACTGAAACTCCATCCCCATGACACACTAACTCCCTATTCCTTCCTCCCCGCAGGCCCTGGTAACCAGCATTCTACTCTCTGTCTCAATGAATCTGATGACTCTTGGTCCCTCATACAAGTGAAATCCTACAATATCCGCCCTTCTGTGTCTGGCTTATTTCACTGAGCATCATGTCCTTACGGTTCATCCATGCTGTAGCAGGTGTCAGGATGCCCTTCCTTCTTGAGGCGGAAGAGCAGTCAATTGTGAGGATGGACCACATTGTGTTTCTCTGTTTGTCTGCCGACGGGTACTTCACCTGTCGTTTTTAAATTTTTTGAACAAGGGGCTGTTGGGTGTGGGCACGGTGGATGCATGTGGTTGCAGGGTTGAGAGACAGGCGTTTAGAACAGAGGGGCACTGGTGTCCAGGTAATGAGTGTGGGGTCTGGCCAAGCAGGAAAGATACATAGATTTGATGCTGCTACCCACTGGGGGTGAGGACATGGCTGCCGTGTTGATTGGGGGAGAAGAACTCTGGGATGGATTAGCTGTGTCTTTCATGCTCCCTGAAGGAGGGAGGAGGGAAGTGCATTTATATTCCTGATCTAGATTCTCTGGCTAGTTTTATAAGCACCCCCCCCCCCCCCCGCCTGGTAAAGAAAGCGAACTTCTCTAGCCCTTAAACCAGAGCTCAGGGGGTCTAAAAAGGGTCATTTCCAGGTTCAGATTATAAAGCTCTGGTTTAAGAGGCTTGAACAAGAGGGCCTCTGCTCCTGTCAATATCTGGAACTGAAGGATCAATAGTGGATTCTTTTCTCTTTCCTCTGCTGAGTCATCAGTGGTGAGAACGGGACAGTCCTGGAATTCTTGATTACAGCCATCCGTGATAGTCCAGAAAATAAACATCCACTTGTTGAACCGGTTCATAGTAAAGTGAATTGTTGGTGAATGAATGCTTCTGAAAAGCAGGGCGTCTTCCATTTGTGCCTAATACCCCATCCTGATGTATTTACATCTTTGTAATGGGGTTTCCCTTCCTTCTGCCTGCCTAGCATGCCTCCCCTCTTGTGGTGACAGTCTGTGGCTTTTCAGAGAAGCGTCCCCTCCATCACTGTGGCCTCAAATGACTTTCAATCACGGTGCCCTCCTCTGCTTCAACCCCCAGCTACAAAGGCAAGCACATCAGTCAGAGCTTTCTACAACCCTGGCCACAGTGAGTGATGCAGGGAGAGAACCATGACCCAAACCATGACCCTTGAGACTTTAAATGTGCACATGGCGAAAGTAGGGAACTGTCTTTTAGATCAGGGGTTGATAAGTGCTTTCTATAAAGGTCCAGCTGGTAAGTATTTTAAGCTTTGTGGGCCAGGCTTTCTCTGTTGCAACCGCTCAGCTCTGCCATTGTAGTGAAAAAGTGGTCTTAGACAATTTGTAAATGGATGGGTGTGACCGTGTTTTGATAAAACTTTATTTATAAAAACAGACAGGGGGCCATTTTCGGTCCCTGTTTTATTTTTATTTTTATTTTTTTAAAGATTTTATTTATTTATTTATGTGACAGAGAGACAGTCAGCGAGAGAGGGAACACAGCAGGCGAGAGGGAGAGGAAGAAGCAGGCTCACAGCAGAGGAGCCTGACGTGGGGCTCGACCCCACAACGCCGGGATCACGCCCTGAGCAGAAGGCAGACGCTTAACGACTGCGCCACCCAGGCGCCCTCGGTCCCTGTTTTAAATGAAAACATAGAAATATAGGAATATAGGGCCCACCTTGTGAAAATAGTCACCTTAAAACCGACTCAGAGGAAAGCAGGAGTGATAGTGGGAGAGGATGAGCTCTGACCTCAGTCACTGAGCCCTGGATGTAGCCATGCCTGAAGGCGGCAGTCCATCGGATGGCCAGTTATGAAATCCATTTATTACACTTTATTGCTTGAGGCAATTTGCTATGGGTTTTTGTCATCAAAGACAGTCCTGGCTCGTATGACCCTTTTCAGCAGTTTGCTCTTGGAGCCCCCAAATTATGTGTTGGGAAGACCATCAACAAGCTGGGAAGCAGGAATAGGGAAGGGGCTTTTTAAGATTGTAGCTCAGAGGCCTCGGTCGAACCTTACCACTAGCTAGAAGTGGGGAGGCTAAGCCCATCCATCCACAGCTCCCCAAACCCCCCACATTCTTTCCACTATTTGTCGCGTTGTACAGTATATGTAAAGTGTGTGTGTGCTGTGGGCATCCTTACCATGAGCTGAGAGACGAGGTCATTATTCCTGTTTCACCCTTAAAGATTGACAGCAGAACTCAGAAGGGTGAAGTGAGTTGCCCACAGTAACCAAGATAGCAGGTGAAGAAGTTAGGATGCGATCCCAGTTCTGGGAGGCTCCAGAAGCATGGTTTCCCTGATGGCATTGCTATCTTCTCTAACAAGAGGCCAAGAGTAGGGCCCTTGTCCCCGTCACAGAAACAGCCTCTTTATAACAAGCCTGCATGTTCCATGGATGAAGACGGGAATGAAGGGAAGCCAGTGGCATCCGTCACTCTGGTCCCTGGGAGCTTTATAAGCAAACGTGGGCCTGTTAGCTGTAAATACAGACTCCAGCTATTCTTTCAAGTAAATTGGTGGTGTTGTATTAGAAAATATCTCTCTGCAAAATGCTAACAATGCAGTGGTGCTTAAATTTTATGTGTGCAAGATTACGAGTAGATACATAAAACGGAGGGGGGAAAAAAGCCCCGCACTGACAAGAGCCGGGTACATGATGATTAGTTTCCTTTTCTTGCAGCCTCTTCCCCAAGCGGTTCCGGAGTGGAAATTTCCTTGAGGAGAAAGTTAACCACGAAACTGCTGACTGTATGGGGCTGCGGGGCACTCCGGGGATGTTGAGAAGCTGGTGGTGTCTGTTCTTCTGCAGAGGAATCGAAGACCTTCCCTGGGAACATCGCAGCCTACTTACAAATAGTGACGGTACTACCAAAGCCGCCGGAGTCGGGGGTGGGGAAGGGCAGCTCTTCCCCCTGTGTGCTTGGGGCTGACTGGGCCTCTGCAGTCCTCGCGGTAGGGCTGGTGTGGGCGGAGCCCGGGGCGGGAGATAAGACCCTGGTCCTGGGGAAGGGAGAAGAAAGGGAGAGTCAGGTCTCTCTAGCAGAGGCAGAAACGGGGCGAGTGTAAAGAGAAACATCACGTAGAAAGAAACAGAGAGGAGCCTTTCTTGGTGACTTTACTTGTGACATTCAACCCGAGAAAAGAAGGAGAGAAAAGTCCGTTTTTGAGTCTTTAAAAACTTACGATGTGCCCAGAGCTGGAGCTGAGTGAGAGGACGTTTGGACACTCCCCAAGAGCCCACCCACAGCCTGACGACGCCTTCGCTGGCACCCTGTTCTCCTGCCAAGCGTCTGAACCCACTGCCTTGGTCCCAGA
This sequence comes from Ursus arctos, assembly GCF_023065955.2. NCBI lineage: Eukaryota > Metazoa > Chordata > Mammalia > Carnivora > Ursidae > Ursus > Ursus arctos. The sequence goes on along the minus strand of NW_026622874.1, from coordinate 72,434,548 downwards.
TCCTTCCCCGCTGTTGCCATAAGCACTGGAGGCCCTGAAAGGCAGACACCCCAGTAGCAAACCAGGAGCCTGTCCGAACCAGATTACGCCCCAGGCAGTCTGGTTTGCCTGGTAGTACTGGCCCCTTGGGGACATGTCGACACCCCACAGCCCCCTCCCGGCATACCAGCTTCTCATGCTTTCTTTGAGCCAAACATCCTGGTGGACAGACTTGGGCCTGCGGTCACACTTTGGCCACATGGTCATAGTGGGCCCTGACCTTGGAATGTATATTGTTACTCTGACAGAGAGGGTGTCTGCGTGTGCATGGAAAGTTTGTGTTGCCCTTTTCATAGGGCGGAGGAGCTGTCTTGGAGATGTTTTCCGTATTTGTTCATAGAAATCAATATCATCGTTGCTAACTGGTGAAGCATGTCCATCGTTCCGACAAGTAGTTTCGACTTTTCTTTTTGCGACTGCAACAGTGCCCTAGCACATGTCCGCGTGCCTGCCTCCACGTGCACACATGCGAGTGTTTCTCTAGGTAGCGGCAGGTGAGCTTATGGCCCTGGGGGTGGTGCACACACTGCCCAGGTAATTCTTTCTCTTGGCTCCAATCCCTTGCTGATCCTGGCAACAACAGGACAGGGGCATGGAACGTCTTATTAAGAATTTAATAATGGCTGGCAGAGAAGCGACCCCTCCACGTCCTAATCCCTGGAACATGTGAACATGCATGGCAAAGGGGTTGCCTGTCTGCTGGCCCTGAGACGGGAGAGGAGCCTGGATTCTTCAGGCGGGCCTACTGTAATCACCGCGGTCCTTAGAAGGGGAGGAAGGGCCCAGAAGAAGGAGTCAGAGAGACGGTGGCATGAGAAGACTGGGGCCCAATGTTGTTGGCTTTGGAGGTGGAGTAAGGGCTGCAAGCCAAGGAATCAGGTGACCTCCAGAAGTCAGAAAAAGCAGGGACATGAGTTTTCCTCTAGAGCTTCCAGAAAGGAGTGCAACCCTACTGACATCTTGATTTCCGCCCCGTAAGGCCAGTTTAGGCCTCCAGAGCTGTGAGGTCACGGCTGTGTGTTGTGTTAAGCCTCTAGATCTGTGGTGTTCTGTTACAACCACAACAGGAAATGGATAGAACCCCTATCCATGCCTTGCCTAGAGCAAAGATGAGCCTGTCTCTGGAAGCAGTTTTTAGGGAACTCATGGGGTGGGAGGCTGGAGGACGGTGAGCCCTCGGGGGAGGCTGCTGGGGCCATCAGAGCAGCAGAGACTGTCTTGTATTTGCTGCTGAGAGACTCATGTTTTGACACCAGCCTTGTCATGTTGGGATCACGTGATACTTGCTATCGACGCCACCTGTTCCCACCCCAAAGATGCCACTTGCGGACACGCAGGGAGGGGCACTTGGCTTTCACAGGGCATTTGGGCGACAAGATGTGATGGGGGAGGTAAGGCATTCTTCCCAGACCAAGTCCACAGCGGTGCCCATCAGGCTATGTCTTGGGCTCCTCGGTGAGTGAGGCTTGTGTACAAGGTCACCATTGTCTGCAGCAACCCCCAACGTCCTGAGCACTCGGGTTCCGAGCGGGGCAGACGCACCCCTGATGTCTGTTTTCTGTGGACGGCTGCTTTATAGAAGCCGTTTCATCTTGCCTGCCCTTCTCTCTCCTTGCCTCTCTGCCTTCCCCTCTGTTCTGCGCATCCAGGCTCTGTCATGTGCTCTCAGAATTAAAAGGGACTAGCAAATGCCCAGCCAGCCCCGACACACTCTCGCGGCATCAAACACTCGGGTTGGTCTGGGGCTGCTCCTGCCAGGGGCAATCAGCGCTGCAAGTTCGTATGGTTGTGTGACACGGAGTGTCAGTCCTCACCGGCTGTGGGCTGGGGCGCCGCCGATGAGAATAACGTCAGGCGGCATGCACCATCTTTAGCTTCCGCAGAAAAAGAAAACACAGTAAGCATATTCCTATGTGGAGAAATAAGAAGACGTCGGTGAAGGGCCGTGAACTGATGAAGTGCCTGAACGTATCCAACAGGAAGATCTTCCCTTGTGGTAACTGAGGGTAGAGATTAATAGGAGTGTTAGCTCTGGGCAGGGGTCGTATCCCAGCTCTGCCACCATGAGGCTCTTCCTTCAACTCGGAGAGTTGTTTTTCCTGTCTGTGAAATGGATCCTCGGTCGCTACCCCATGGTTGGCAAGTAAGTGTCGATCAAAGAGAACCGTCCGTATCCCTTCCACCTTCAGTGGAAGCTCTAGGTTTGTGACGTCAGGCAGGTCCCATGAGTATCTCTGTACTTCAGCTTCCTTGAATGGAAAATGGGAGCACCCCAGGTTCCTACCTCAAAAGCTGTGTGATTTGGAGCACTCAGATCAGTGCCTGGCTTGTGGCACACATCCTGTACACCCTAGATGTGGCAAGGAAGTTGTCATCAGGACTCTTGTTTGCAAATGACGGAAACCCATCTTAACTGGACTGTCCAGGTCAGAAGTGGTGGTGGGTTATGGGCTTGAGTAGCCAAACGATGGACAGGATGGGAACAGAGTCAGGGAGAAAGGGTCTCTTTCTTCCCCCAGTGCTTGTCTTTGGCTTCAACACCTATCAAACTTTTTTATGTTGGTTGGTCTTGTCTTTCTGGAAATGGCTCTCAACTAACTTCATGGCCACCAAGAGAAAAAAGTTATGTTTTTCTAGCTTCTCCCTCAGGGAGGGTACAACTCTACCTCCAGCTCCAAGTAGAAGTATCCGGGGCAGGAGGATGATTGGTTTGGCTTTCATCAACATTCCCCCCTTGGACCAGTCACTGTGGTCATGATGGTGAGGTCTGTGATTGGCTCGGCTTTCATCACATGACTGTTCTTGGTCCTCTTACGTGTGGCATGAAAGGAGTTTATTTCCCCCAAACAAGGGAGTACCTCACAGACAGAAGCAGTAGATTTTTGCTACAGTGAAAAAAAAAATCCTAGCATATTTTCTGGCACAGAAACAGGTCCTTAGATAATGATCCTCCATCCACTAGCCTTAACCTCGAGGACCCTAATCTATAAAATGGGGCTCTCATAATACCAGTAGTGATGACTGAGTAACCCATTTTAGAACCAAAGAGGGCAGGCACATAGTAGGGCTTTATAAATTCCTTTGCCCTGCCTCCGTCCTTAGCCTGAGATGCGGGAAGACCACCACATAAATAATAGAAGGCTTCCCGAGCAAATCCACCGGAGAGCTGCCTCCCCCCAGGACCCGAGAAACTCTAAAGCAAATGTAACTCGAGAAACCCCGCTCCTACCACTTAGTAATTAGGCCGTGATTGTTGTTTATCTGTGCGCTGTACTGTAACTCCCTCTGCCCGAGGCTGGTGCTAGAGCTGGGGAAATACAATTTTCTCCAAACTAATTTAGTTTTAAGAGGAAAATGAAAGTTTAAAGTAGTTTAATGTTTCGGCAAAACCATAATGGCTGGGGAAGATTGGACGATGTGAACCAATAAAGCGCCCTAATTCTGATAATAACTCAAGGCTTAACTCTTCCGCACATCAGAACCCATCCTCACGCTGACATTCTGCACAGGCCAACACGGGATCCAGTGGACGGTCAGAGAATCGTTCTTCTTTATTTTATTTTACTTCTTCTTTTTTTAAATAAATAAACAGCTTCACTTTTGACTTTAGTAGAGCCCTAAGGACACAGCTGTTTAGTTATATCCCAGGAGACACCCCCAGGGTTTAGACATTTCTATTCCATTCGTGCATTTCCTGCAGACTTGGAATCCTCGGGGAAGGAGTCCCATTCTTGGGTTGAATCGCTGTTGGCAAGGCCTGACAACTAGCTCTAAAATTGAAACCTCAGGGAGCCTCAGTTTCCCATTTATAAACGAGCTTGAGAAGGACTTGTAGGGTTGTTGTAAGAATTACAGAGACAGTGACTGGCACCTGGCCAGTGAGAGAGAGAGGGAGAGAACAACACCCATTCATTGGCCACATCGCTTGAGAACCTATGGTGTGGCCGGTATCACTGTAGGGTGAAAGATTCATAAATCCGTAAGACATGGGGATAGGTCTTAGCCCCGAGATGACATTGTCACTTTGCCTGCTGCCACTTATCTTGATATATTCTGTTTTAGCCAATTAGCTTGGTAAAAATTTTAACCAAATTCCAGTGAAAAATTTCTTTCTTTTTTTAAAAAAGATTTTATTTATTTATTTGAGAGAGAGAGAGAGAGAGCAAGCGAGAGAGAGACCACAAGCAGGGGGAATGGCAGGTAGAGGGAGAAGCAGATTCCCTGCTGAGAATTCTTTTTTTTTTTTTTTAAGATTTTATTTATTTATTTGAGAGAGAAAGCACATTCGAGCAGGGTGGAGTGCAGAGGGAGAGGGGGAGAATCTCAAGCAGATTCAGGGCTCAGTCTCAGGACCCTGAGATCATGAACTGAGCTGAAACCAAGAGTCGGATGCTTAACCGACTGAGCCACCCAGGCGCCCCTCCTTCATTTCTTCAAAAACAGAGCTTATCAAGTATCTGTAGGGAGCTAGTCTCTGTGCTGGTTGCTGGGGATGTAATGATAGACTAAAAATTCACTTTCCGTGCCTTCATGGTACTTATAGTCCGGTGGTGGAAAAGATATTAATACAGAAATCACAGGGATTTATGTATCCTGACAGCTACAATGCGTCCCACAAAGGAAAGCAGACGCTGGCCCAGTAACGTGTGATCGGCCATGCCTGGGGGAGCTTCCTGGAGAATGTGAAGTCTGGGCTGAGTAGGAGCCAAATATATAAATATAAATAAAACCTGAGAAAGGTGGGGAAGAATTTTACAGGTAGAGGGAGCTCTATCTTGTAGGAGGAAGAAACTTGGTATGCCAAAACACACAAACAGATGAAAAACCAACCAAAAAACACAATGGCTGCCAGTAGCTGGAGTCTGAGTGAGGTGGGGCACAGTTGGAGGGGACACCAGAGACCTTTGTAAGTCTCAGGTCCTGCAGAACCTTGGAGATCATTCTTCTGGCCATCTTTACAGTGTAAAAATGTTCTCCTGGAAAAGTGTCATTGTGTAAACCTTGAATGTGGGGCCGAGAGCTGTCTGTTGTCCGCCCCAAGTCCCCGGAAGCCTAACCCTTAGCGGGAGGCCTGGCCTAGGGACAGTGCTGCAAATACACAGAGCTGGCTGGTGCTGTCAGCGTACCCCTGCCCCAGCAGCCCTCCTGGGGGCTGCCACACGGTTGTCCTCCCTGGGCCGCCTCTGGCTCCCCACCCCCGCTCCCCCCAGCCTGCCTCTTTCTGTTATACTTGGAGGGGGCTGGCTGCAGGAGGCAGTGGGTTTTTGGAAAATAGAATCTTCCTGAGCCATGGTAAGATTTTGGTCATTAGTCTAAGATTATCAGAACATCATAGGAAAGTTCTAACATGTAAAGACATGGTTTGGAAAGATCGTCTGGTTGCAGGACAGAGGATGGAGGGGATAGCAAGAAGGCAAGCGGATTGGCGGTGAGGGGGGCTCCTGGTCATCCAGCTGAGATGTGCTGGTGATTTGGGGGGTGTGGGGATGTGGAAGAGAGCACAGGTTCTGGATGTCCATGAGTTGAAGTTTTAAGGACGTTAGCGTGGGTTGGATAGATAGGCATGGTCTTGGTGGAGGGTGAAAAGAAGGAGGTTGAGGATGGAGCTTTGTAGGAAAGGAAGAGAAACTTGTCGAGAAAGAAGGGAGTGAACACCAGAGACAGTGGGAGGGCAGGAAGGGGGGGCAGGATCAAGAAAGCCCAGGTACAGAGGGCTCTCGGTGGAGGGAAACTGACATTGTAAAATGCCACGGGAGTTTCAGATACAAGAAATGGTCGTCATACCCGGCAGCTAGGACATCCCTGATGATCTTGGGCTGGTCTTATTTCTACTCCCGTAGAAGCTGAGGAAGGCCCAAATTCTCCCCAAATACGCATTAGCTTTTTTATTACGTGTGCTTTCAACTCCTCATGGCCTGTATAATGGTGTTTTCTACCTTGGGTGGAGTAAGAGTTGGGCACTATTAGTAAAAACATCCCCGCCAGTCACGAATACTCTGAATCCTGCCGTTTTCCCCCAAACCAGTGCTTTTCTACTCTAGATGCACATGTAACTCACGCAAGGGAGTCTAAAAGCACCCAAGCCAGGGCTCTGTTTCCCTTGGAATTAAGTCAGAATATCTGGCGATGGAGCCCGAGTTTTGTTTTGTTTTGTTTTACACTGCTTTTTAGGAGGATCTCCTAGGGTTGAGAAATCACTGCTCTCAACTCTTCCTGTCTATTGGCAGGCACGGGAATATTTATTTTGGAACTATGCACTAGTTTTCTATTGCTGTGTGACAAAGAACGACAAATTTAATGGCTTACATTTGACATTGATTATCTCATAGTTTCTGTAAGTCAGAAGTGTGGACGTGGCTGAGCCGGGTTCTCTGCTCAAAGTCTCTTAAGGTGTCGTCTGGGTGATGTTCCTTTCGGGATCTCAGAGTTTTCTTCCAAGCTCATTCAGGTTTGTTGACTGAACTGAGTTCCTGGTGGCTATAGGACCGAGGTACTCATCTCTTAGAGACTATCACATTCCATAGGCAGTTTCCAACATGGTTGTTTGCTACTTCAAAGCCAGCAGGAGAGTGTCTGCTGTTGTTTCTTGTCTCCTACTCTAGACACTTAAAAAAGACAAAACAAAACCAAACCAAAAAAAAAAAAAAAAAAAAAAAAAAAAAAAAAGAAAGAAAGAAAGAAAGAAAAAAAAGAAAAAGGAAAAAAAAAAGACCTCACCTGATTAGGCCAGGCCCACCCAAGGTTGTCTCCCTTTTTAGTGACTCAGAGTTAACTGATTAGTGACCTTAATTGTATTTGCAAAATCTCTTCACTTTGTTATACAATGTAACCTAATGGACTGACTGAACTGAACGTTTATGTACCGCTCCCCATTCATATGTTGAAACCCTAATCCCAATGTGTTGTTATTTGGAGGTGGAGGTTTGGGGGTTGATGAGGTCATGAGAGTGGAGCCCTCATGAATGGGATTAATGCCCTTATAAGAAGAGGCCAGCGAATTTGCTGTCTTTCCACCATGTGAGGGCACAACAGGGAAAGAGCTCTCTGCAAACCAGGAAGAACCCCTCACCGGACACTGGATCTGCCAGCACCTTGATCTTGGACTCCCCATCCTCCAGAACTATGAGAAACAGATGTGTTGTTTAAGCTGCCCCGTCTATGGTGATTTGTTATAGCAGCCTGAGAGGTCTAAGATAGCATCCTATCATTTATAGGTCCTGCTCACATTTAAGATGAAGCAATGATATGGGGTGTCTGCAGCAGGTGCCTGGAATCTTGGGAGCCATCTTAGAATTCTGCCAACCACAAATTAGTACAATGGTTCTCAACCCCGGGCAATTTTTCTCCCCAGGCGACATTTGACAATGGTTGCCATGAATGGCAGTGTGTGCTCTTGGCGCGTGGTGGGACACAGCTAAATATCTCACAAAGCACAAGACATCTTCCCGAAGGCAGAATTAGCGGGTGCCAACGTCAACAGTTGGAGAAGCACTGAAATAGAAGAAGGAGGAGTTTTAGGAAGAGGTCCACGGGGGAATTGGAGGGTGGTCAGCTGTGTGGATTCTGTTCCTCATCTGGCTCTATAATCTAACTTTCATTAGGAGATGATCGGAAGCTTAAGAAACATTTCTTGAGAGCATTTTCAGTCACTGCAGAACTGGGTTTGACCCCAGAATTGGAGAAAAACGTGATTCTCTGCCTCCTAATGAAATGGAGCAGCGCCCTGTCCCTGCCCCCTGAACCCAGCAGGATTGTAAGCCATGGGGGCTGCTGGAGTAGAGATTCTTGGCATGGACATTTGTGGTGGCTGCAGTGAAAGGTTTGTGGGCGGTGGGCATGGACCAGCGTGATCTGAAGAAGGAGAAGAGGAAAAGGCACGTTCAGCTTGGTAACTGTGGCTGATGTGCTGGTTTGTGGGCTCAGGTGGCCCTGCGAGAAATTTATAACTAGAGGTCACTTCAAGTGGGGTTAATTTCCTACAGTCAGGCTGGAGGGAACACACATACCATGATTTGGTCACTGAAAGGACATATGCTAGTCACCGGGGAAAAGCAAATCAAAACCGGTGGGACACCACTCCACACTCACTAGGATGGCTGTAATTCAAAAAGATACAATAACAAGTGTTGGCAAGACGTTGAGGACTTGGAACCCTCGCACACAGCTGGTGGACATGTGAATGGTGCAGCTGCTTTGGAAAGCAGTCTGGCCGTTCCTCGGAAGGTGGAGCATGGAGTCAGCGTGTGACCCATCAGTTGCACTCCTATCTATAAGCCCCAGAGAACAGAAACACACGTCCGCACAAACACGTGTACACGAATGTCCACGGCAGCATTATTCATAATAGCCAAAAGGTGAAAACATCCCAAATGTTCATTCATATGGTGAATGGATAAACAAAACGTGGTCTATACATAGGATGGAGTGTGATTCAGCCACGGAAAGGAATGAAGCCCTAACACCTGCCACAATGTGGAGAAGCCTTGAAAGTATGAGAGAAGCCAGACACAGGCCACATGTGGTATGTTCCATTTGTAAGAAAAGTCCGAAATAGACCCTTAGAGACAGAAAGCAGATTAGTGGTTGCCAAGGGTTGGAAGAAGGAGGGAATGGACAGTGACTGCTTCTTTTTTGGGGTGATGCAGAATGTTCTGGAACTAGATAGGATGGTTGCACAATTCTGTGAATCTAATAAAAACCATGGGACTATACCCTTTGAAAAGGGTACTTTTTATAGTATGTGAATTATATCTTAACAAAAAAAATAATTTTCAGTAAGTAAATGTGATCTTACGTTGTTGTCCACAATACCGAAGTCTGAGACAGCTCCGCCTCGTGTGGAAAGTCCCAGTTTCCAGGAGGGCTCTTGACCCTTCCCACGACAACCTGGTTGGACCTACTCCAGCATGTGTTCCTGGATCCCACTGTTCCTTTCTCGTGAGTGCCTGCCTTCCTGATTCATGCTTCCTATCCAAATCCTTGTGTTAGGTCAAGGCAGATTGTGATCACTCTGTACTGGGGAGTCTGTAATATTCCCTCCACCTGCTTCCGAACTTGGTATGTCTAAATAGATAGATGGATAGATAGACAGACAGACAGATAATGGTGTGTGTGTGTGTGTGTGTGTGTGTGTGTGTGTGTGTATTTACTTATGGCACTTGTATCATATTTTGCATCATAAACAAATTACCTTGCTGAACTGTGAGATCCTCAAGGGCAGGGTATCTGTTAAGATTCTTTCTGTTGCAAGTGATACAAACCCGGTTTTGCACTCATTAGAGAAAAAGAAAGTCTAGAGACTGGGCCCCACCCTGGGCTGAGTTCTCTTCCCACGCGTTGGCTCTCCTTTCTCATTCTTCACTGGAGACTGATCTCCATTCTTTCAGGTTCCACTGCAGCGGTGAGTGAAAGCATGGCCCTCTCTCCTGAGGGTCTAGCTCAGCTCCAGGGTTTAGCTCTGGATGGCTCTTCCCTGAGCGCATCTTCGTGGGTGGGAGGATGGTGGGAGTGGGGTGCTGAATGGCTGGAATTAAGTTGTACCTCCATCCCTGGCGCTGATGGGGATTCAAACTGACCACAGGGGCCATGGCTGAGGGATAGGAAAGTGGGTGTTTTTCAGAAGGTTGTCTAGAGAATGGGAGAATGGGAGATGGAATGGCAACATGTAGCAAGTGTCCACCAACATGTAGCAAGTGTCCACCACGGTTCTTGTCTGTATTGCTGGTACTCCGGACGGGACAGGCATGTAGCAAACATCTATTGAATGAAATACAACCCTGATATACCAGCTCCCCAACCGCCATCTGTGGAAAAGAATGATGTGCTGACCAGGGAAGACATATGATGTCAAGCCCTCAGAGTGCTTGGGATTAATCCCAAAATAGCCCATGCTCTGATTACTATTTTGGACATTTCTTTTAAACCAGTGAATGTATGCCAGATATTCTGAAAGTCCAAATCAGTGGGTCCCAATCTTTTTAGTGACAAAGCTACGGCCACTCTTCTCACATTCAGAGGAAGCTGTAGACATTTTCCTTAGAAAATTTTACATCGTGTGATAATTTACCTGGGATTTTGGGAGTTCCTGGACCCTCAGGAGTCCCAACTTAAGCGACTTTGTTGTGAATAGTTAGTGGCGCTGGATTTTGTGTATTTCACCATTCCCTATTGTTTTCAAAATCTTTCCTCGTGGAACTACCCTGACTCAGGACTAGAGGGCATTGTGTACCTAGAAACCACATCAGACACAGTGTGAGAGCGCCTTAGATTTTCACACAAAAAGGCTTGTTCACTGCTCAGTTAACAAGTAAGCCCTTCCCTGTTCCCAGGAGGGAATGAAGTCAGCCCCCTGTGAAGAGAGGGATGGGGAGAAGGGAAGAAGAGCTGCCTAAATGTTTCCCTCATCTGTATGTTGATGAAATGTTGGCATTCTCCCCAGAGTTCAAGTGCCTGGTTTAGATTGATTTCCCAGCAAGGATCCCGGTGTGTTGGGATGTGCAGCATATTGGGAGCACGAGGGGCTCAAAGTTCCAGCCTTGCCTCTGGCTTCCTGTGGGATCTCAGGAAGGCCCCTTCCCTTCTCTGTGCCTCTGTGCTCTTATTTGCACAAGGAAAGGGTTGGATCGGCTGCTCCCAGGCCATTACGGGTTGTGATGCTCTCAGGTTCAAATGTTTCAGGAGTGAGGGAGAGATGCACGGAGAAAACTTGCAGCCAAGGAAGAGCGTGGCTAGACTCGGAAATGAACGTATCAGGCAATCCCCGGAGGACTGGGGCAAACCAGATCCTGTGAGTGGATGTGGAGGGCTGGGGCAGGCCCCTGCATGGTGGTGAATGGCTTGTGTATGAACGCAGTCTGCTTATCCAAAAGGACAGTACCATGGTAGGCAGCCTCCAAGATCTCCCCAGTGATCCCCGCCTCCTTGTGTAAGCCCCTCCCCATGAGTGTGATCAATCTGGTGGCTTATTTCTAACCAACAGTATAAAGAAAAAGTGCTGGGATTCACTCTAGAGATGAGGTTACTAGGGAATGGTGAATCTATATGGGACACTCTTTTCTTCTACCTTTTTGCTCTGATTAATCCAACTGCCATGTTGAGAGCTGCCCTCTAGAGAGACCCTGGTGGGCAAGGAGCTAAGGAAGGTGTCTGGCCAATAGTCAGTGAGGATCTGATGCTCTCGGTCCAACAGCTCACCCGGAACTGAGTCTCATCAATAACCACATAGTGAGCTCGGAGGTGGGTCCTCCTCCAGTTGAACCTCAGAGCAGACTGCAGCCCTGCCTCACAGCTTGATTACAGACTCCAAGAGACCTAAAGGCAGAGGGACCCATAGCTGATGTGGGGGCACACTTCCTTCTAAGAGTCAGAAGCACAATGCAGGCTGGGGGACTGGAGCACTTTCCAGGGAAGCCAGAAAAGCAGCTGATCAACCCCCATGGGGCACCCCAGGGATTCTGCTCAGCTCACCTGCTAAGGGGGAGGCGCCTGGGGCAAGGTCAGGAGGAGCAGAATTTTCCTTCCCTCCCTGGTCTCAGCCAGTGCTGTGGTTTCATGTGCCCTCCCTACCCCAACACCAATCACTCCCAAATGTGTACATCCAGCCGGGAAGCCACACCTGGATCCTGACCTGCACAAACTGTGAGCTAATAAATGTTCGTTGTCTTAAGCTGTTAAATTTTTGGGGTGACTTGCTATATATCAATAGGTAACTAAGGCAAGTATTAAAGCAGTGACTTTCGAACTGCTCTCCTTGCTTGTGGTGAGACTTTGAGTAAGTCTCTTCACTTCTCTAAGCCTTGCTTTTGTCATCTGTAAATGGCACCCACCTTAGAGGATCGTGGTGAGATCTGAATGAGGTCATGCATGCCGAGTGCTTGCACAGTGTTTGGTCTATGTGCAGTGAGTGGCAAGAATCATCATCATTGTCAGTGTCATCGTAACCCAGGGAATCCCATAGCAGAGGGGTGGAAGCTAGCAGCTGTCAAAAAAAAAAAAAAAAAATTGATACAAAGATCTTTCCTCTTCCTGCAGGAACAAACACTACAGTTGTGTGCAAGTGACCGGCCAATCAGAAGTCTGCATCCTCGGGCGACAATGATTGATCCGAGGGGGCGATGTTGACCTAAAAGAGCACGTGAGAGTCTTTTCCTGAGATTGACACAGAGCTTGTGGGAGAAGGCTTCTGGAAGGGGGCAGATATCTTAGCGGCTCGAGCCTTAGAGAGAAATCTAACCTGTTCTCCCAAACAGAGGCCATCAGTAATTTCCAGCAAAGCTCTTTGATATTTATTTTATTTCCATTAGAGTTAAATTTCAGTGATTAATGAAGCCTTAAAAAAAAAATCCCCAAAGAAGCAAACACAACAGAAAGGGAACCCTATGAAAGCCCTCCTCCAAAGTCTTTCTGCAAATAATCTCTCACGGTTTAATTGGCCCTTTTAGGTAAAACCTCTCACTGTTGCAACAGAAATTGGTTCTTTTTACTTCAGAGAGTGCTCAGGGCTGATTACCTCTGAGGGCTGAGACCCGAGGGCAGATTGTACAGCGAGCCCTTTTATCTCTCCCTGTCCCGGAAAGCCTGAGATGGGCGGAAATCCTGGGATGGGCGGGTAGGAAAGCCTCTGGATGCCCACATTCCCCAGGAGTCTCCTAGAAGCCTTAGTGATACTCCCAACCTCCAGGCACCACACATGTCCCTCCTGGGTGGCCAGGGCGGGGGATGGCAGATTGCCAGGAAAGGAACCAATTTATAGAGTAATCCAAGGATAAATTCCCTCCTTGGAAATTACAGATGACCTATCTGTGTGTGTGTGTGTGTATTGATTGATTTTGTTTTTGTCTTTTGCTGTTTTGTTTTCTTTTAAAGAGGTAAAGCAGGAGTTTGGTTTTGGACATGTCGAACTTGGGATACCCTCAAAGACATCCAAAGAGCAACATCAGATTGAAGTTGGCTGGGTGAGTCTGTAGGTCAAGGGAGAGTCTGGCTGGATGTACACACTTGGGAGTGATTGGTGTTGGGGTAGGGAGGGCTCATGAAACCAGAGCATGGGCTGAGACCAGGGAGGGAAGGAAAATTCTGCTCCTCCTGACCTTGCCCCAGGCGCCTCACCCTTGGGAGGTGAGCTGAGCAGAACCCCCGGGATGCCCCATGGGGCAACTTGATCAGCTGCTTTTCTGGCTTCCCTGGAAAGTGCTCCAGTCCCCCAGCCTGCATCGTGCTTCTGACTCGTGGAGTGTGTGTCCCAATGTCAGGAACTGTGCAGGAAGGAGATAAGGCTCGTCACTGGCTGTGACAGTTAATTTTATGTGTCAACTTGACTGAGCTCGGGGATGCCCAAATAGCTGATCAAACATTGTTTCTGGGTGTGTCTGGGGGGTGTTTCTGGAAGCGAACCGTATTTGATTTAGTAGACTGAGTAAAAAAATCTCCCTCCCCGATGCAGATGGGCATCATGCAATCTATTGAAGGCCCAGACAGAACAAAAAGGCTGAGGGTGAATTCTCTTCTCTCTTCTTGAGCTGAGAAGTCCATCATCTCCTGTGCTCCTGGTTCTTGGGCCTTCGGACTCCCGGATCTATGCTAGTGGTACCCCGACATCCACCTCCCCACCTCCCCTGGTTCTCAGGCCTTTGGTTCTGACCTGGGAGTTGGACCATTGGCTCCCCTAATTTTCAGGCCTTGGGACTTGAACTGAATCATAACACAGTTTTTCCTGCTTCCCCAGCTAGCATATTGTGAGATATCTCTGGCTCCAATACCGAGCGAGCATATTCCAAGTGAGTTTTCTCTTATGTATCTATACATATATCCCATCAGTTCTCTTTCTCTGGGGGACCCTAACTAGTACGGATTCTGGTACCCAGAGTGGTTCTAGAGGGACAGAATTTTAAGGATGAGTTTCCCGAATTGGTTCTGGAGTTTCTGGAACTGGCTCTCCAATCTGATTCGATTCAAAGACGCTAATGACTACTTCCAGCAGCAGAGAAAACACTGACCGTCCACGGTGTGACCTGTTCACAGAGAGACACAACATTTCCGGATACTACTAATCAGCCTCTCGGAAGACATAAGGAGCTAAGTAACTCCGTACATGATACCTTTGAACATTTTTGGAAAACTAAGGACTGTAATGGTGTCGGTTGGCTGCTCCTAACATTGCTGGACAAAGTGGCGAGAGCAAAGGATGAGCTCAGGGATTCCATTTCCGAGCTCAGGCGCCACAGACGTGACCTGGGAGCTCCTAGGTGTGCCCTGAGGGAGAGCCTTATCTCCTGCAGCTGCCCGGCTGAAGTTCCTGAAAATCAAATGCTGGTTGTCCTCCTGAAATTGGCTGAATCACAAAGCGAGTTGAACTCCCAACAGTATCTGCTGTTGAAGTGAGAGCATTGCTTGGGCAAGAATGGGATCCTCTGCGTTGGGAGGGGGTCGCAAGGGAAGGCCCCGATGAAGTCAGGGATGCCGAGCCCCCGAATTCTGATGAGTCATTGCCAGTGCAAGTGATCTTTCCATCCCCAGTGATAGAGCCTCTCTCTCTACAGTGGTTTCAGCCTTCCCACCTCCAAGCTGAGGGGATTAAGTCTACCATGAAGACCCGGTAATGGTTTCCCCTCCACAGATGCCAGGCAAGACCATGCTGACTCTCCTCAGGACCCACCCCACCACCCCTCTGCTTCTAGACCCTGTAACTAGACTCTTGGCCTATTGAGGCCCCTAAAGATGAGGCTTAGAGTGTGACCCATGACGAGATCTGTCACAGCCTAAAAAGAACAGTTTGGGTTTTCTCATTTATATAAGCCGACGTCTTTATATACGTGTGGGAATGGATGTTAAGGAACAATGGTGGAAGATAAAGTTGGAGCAGGTTGAATTTATTGATATGGGCCCACTGTCTGCATTTAATGTTGGAGCTTAGAGAGTTAGAAAGGACGCTAGCAGTGTGGTTGGTTGGTTGGCTGAAAGATGCGTGGGAGATTGGGATGTCAGAGTAGATTTTTCATTTAAGACCTGCTCACCCACCTAGGAAGGCCCAGAAGACACACCCTTTACCAATATTTTAAGAAATGAATTTGTGGGGGAGCCCTAGCATCCTTGGAGAATTTTGGGATTGCTTTTTTCTGTAGGCTGGGCCCTATGGAGGGAACCATAGCCACTCAAATGGAGAACCTAAATGACGTGGGGATAACCCGATCTTGGGTGGCAGGGGCCGAGTGGCAGCCCTCAGCCACCAGAGGCTAGGTGGGCATGGTGATGTAGTGGATAGCGGCGTCAAAGCCATCAGAGTAGTCAGACTGACACAGACCTCCAGCATCGGCCAGTTCATCACGGTGTTCCCAGAAGTAAAATAGATAGGAAGCCTGTGAAATTCTTACTTGATCTGTATAAGCAGAAAAGTTCTGGGTCAAGTGAACAAAAGTCTAACTCAATCATAAAACAGAGACACGGTCCCTCAACCAAGTCCCAGGCTTGAGCCAGTTCATAGACCGAGAGCTGCTCAAGCAAAGGGAGGCCAGGCACTCTCGAGGGATGTCCCAATGCTGAAAATCTACAGGGTCAGTCTTTCTTCCAGCCTTCCCCAAGAGACCTAAAGCCTTTTGCCAGGGTCACTGTGCACTGGGGAAAGGAAACAATCAGACCTTTTGGGAATGACTGGACATCGACTCTGCAATGACACTGGTTCTAGGAGAACCAGACATCACTGTGGGCCTTCCAGTCCAAGGAAAGGCCATGAAGGTCAGGTCTTTTAGCTCAGGCCTGTCTCACAGTGGGTCCAGTGGGTCCCCAAACCCATCCTGGGGTTATTCCCCAGTTCCAGAATGCATGAGTAGGATAGACATACCCAGCAGTTGGCGGGATCCTCATGGTGGTTCCCTGGCTTGCGGAGTGAGGACTGTTATGTGGGAAAGGTCACCTGGGGCGAGTCATGGTCTCCTGGAGCGTCAGTTTTCAATGACCTGGATCAGGTGATTCCTGAAACCCATTTTGCTGTGGTAGTCATTCTCTATCAAGTCCAGCAGATTAAAAACCAGCAAGTTGCTGCATGTGCTTGACAGCTATGGCTGAATCCTAAAAAAATTATAGCACGTACCATCTGGCCCCAATCTTTAGAAGCTCTGCAGAGGCTTCTAGAAGCCCCCCTTATGCCTTCTCTCTATATCCAGGAAGGAGGGAGGCACTGAATTCAGTGCTCTCCACTCACCAACCCATTGTGGTTGATCATTAGGATGGATTTGCCATAAATTAAGAAAGAGAGGGGCCTACATTCAGACATTAATAGGATCCTGCATTAGCAAGTGGAATATTTTATGTCTGATGATATAGTGTGAGGGCTTCTGAAGGGGAGGGGTTGTTGAGAGAGGACTGATCACCTTGGAGATGCTTGATCCACCCCTCTATTTAGCTGCCCTGGGTCATGGAAGAAAGGATGGCCTCTTCAACAAACGCTTAGTGAGCACCTACTATGTCTTGAGAAAGGCCTTGCATGGTCATACCATGCATGATATTTGGCCATAGAAATTAATGGATGCCAGACTCATGTAGGCCGCTGGGGACACGTATAAGTCTTTTCTTGTTTGCTTTCCTATGGATCATCTCATTTGCTCTGTGTGGCAAACCCAAGTGGTGGGTGTTACTACTATGGCCCGAATGAGGAATAGTACAGAGAAGGCATTGAAAGGCCATGTGGCCCCGCCCTCCCATCCAGCAACGCTGCATCTTCTCCCAGGTCCTGCCACAGGTGATGTTTCCATTGCTCAGCCTGGAAAACTGAGGCTCAGAGAGATTAAGCATATTGCCTCGAGTTTTGAGGAGAATACAAGGCAGAGATGGGATTCAGAGCATAGTTCTAATTCCCAAACCCATGGCCTTTCCCCTCTTAGGGAGAAAGAGTTCCCACCCTGGAAATGGATACCCATGTTCTCCCCTATTGACATTGACAACTGCCAGCCCCGTAGCGCCCTTCCTGCTCCCCGCCTCCATTCCCTGTCAGCCGGCTCTGCATTATTTTCCTCCTAAACATGCCTCACCTTCCCACAGCTTGCAATATGGTATTATTTATTTTGTGTATCGTCTTCATCCTCTCGACTCAAATGTCAGCTTTGTGAATGCAGGTTTTTTTCCCCCCCCGTTTTATCCCTTGCTGTATCCCCACTCTTGGAATGTGTCTGGCCTAAGATAGACATAGCCGTAATAATTCCATCCGGGAGTCATCTCCGCTCCACCACTTTGTAGTGGCCAACTTGCTCTGGTGAGTTACTTCCTCTCTCTGCACTTGGGTTTCTTCAAGAGCAAAATGGAGAAAATGCTGATGCCCCCCCCCCATGGCAGGGGTGGGGGTTAATGCATACAAGGAGCTTAAAATCAGGAACACAGTAGGTGCTCAAAAATGATTCACTATTACCTAGCTCACTGCGTCCTGGTACTGTAATGACACCAACTCTCCCTTAATGATTGTCTACTATGTCAATAGTTGTTTGACACCTATTATCCAATTATCTCTTGGAATAACCATTGTCCTCACTTCATAGATAAGGAAGTGGAGGGATTGTAGGATGGTGTATTTGCCATCATGTTCTTTTTTTTTTTTTTAAGATTTTATTTGTTTATTTGCCAGAGAGATAGAGGGAGAGCACAAGCAGGGACAGCAGGCAGAGGGAGAAGCAGGCTCCCCCCTGAGCAAGGAGCCTGATGCAGGACTAGATCCCAGGACCCTGGGATCATGACCTGAACCAAAGTCAGACACTTAACTGACCGAGCCACCCAGGCATTCCTGCCATCATGTTCTTAATCAGCATCCAGAGAAGGTGTTCATGGTACCCAACAAAGCCAACCCCTTCAGTTTCCCTTCTATGGAAGCTGGTCTCATGGCCATGCTGGCATTTCAAGTTCCCATTCATTAAACTCAAAAGCTTTATGGAATCAGTGTTGGTTTGCAAAATGCCTCGTTGACATCCTCCCTTAATTAATGCCAGTCTCAATGTAAAGCCACATTAATAGGACCATTGTATCTCTAGGTCCAGGGCAATGCGATCCCCGGGACAATCTATTTATAGCAAAAGTATATAAAAATTTCCCCACAACCACCTTACCCTTTCCCCCCACCCCAAAAATATCAGTTTATACTAAACGCTGTTGCAAAATCAGATTTATCATCCAAGGGATTAAAAAATCGAAGGACCAATTTAATGACAAGATTTAGTTCTTTATTTATCTTCTAGCATGTAAATTATAGATTGTCATAAATTTTTCATTCTTTGGGTGCCCACTACCTAATTCACGCAGGAAAAAAAAAAAAGCAGAAGCCTGCATTACAAAGAGCAAGTGTCTCCTCTCTGGGCACAGGAACCATCTCCTCTGCCTTCTGACAGACGATAATCTGTCAAAATGAAAAATTAATGGCCGCTCCCTTAATTCATCATTGCCTGCCTCTGTTCTATTAATGCCTTCCCCCCTTCTTCCTCCCTCTGCCTCCCACTCTCTCCTCCGCCTCCATACACCCCCATGGTGTGACTCCATTCACCAGCAGTGACTTGAAGGCAGAGAGCCGGTCTAGTGGTGGGAACAGAAAAGAGCAAATCAAATCCATTGACCTCCGGCCCCACAGTGCATCTGTGAAAGTGGGAAAGGAAGAGCTCTGCCTTGCTCATTAAACGCAGCCCGGCCCCATGACCTAAATGCAGACACAGCATGTGGGCACCATCGAAGACATCTTGGACCTTCTGCTCCCCTGCAAGACCCACAGGGGCACTGGTGGTGTTTCCATATCATCAGATTTCCTGTCCAAATGATGAGTCTGGAACGTGGTAGGAAATATAGAAGTCGCGTGATCTCATGCTCCTGTTTTATGGATGAGAAGACAGAGCTTTTGAGAGGAGACGGGGCTTGCAGAAGCTTAGGTGACCAGTGGGATACCACTACAAAGTATAGGTGTCCAAGCCAGCCGTGCTACCGGGCACCTGTCCATCCTTTCATTTGTTTTAGATGATCACCTCTCTCTTCTAATTCCCTTAAAGACTTGCTCGTCTGGATTTCCTTTCAATTTCTGGGACTCTGTAGTAGTAACCACATCTCACTGGAATCATTTCACTGAAATGACCATTTACACCACTTTCTGGACAAATGCTGGGGTTGCATGTCTCCACTTACTCTGAAGTGAGACTTGCCTCCGTGGCTTGCTTGGCCAGTGAAACGTGAGCAGCAGCTTTAAAAGCAGAGGCAAAGGGGCACCTGGCTGGCTCGGTCGGTGGAGCATGCGACTCTTGATCCCAGGGTCATGAGTTCAAGCCCCACGTTGGGCGTGGAGCCTACTTAAAACATAATAAAAATAAATAAAAATAAAAATGGATGCAGAATTCACCCTTTTCCTTTCCTACTGTGGAGGCAACCATTTGGGCTCAGTGGAGTCTTGCCACCATCAGCCTGAGTCCTTGAGTGTCTGCACTGGGAACACTGGGGGCTGACGCTGTCACCGTATATGGTGTGAGTCAGGGAAGTTGGTCCCGTGAAGCTACTGAGATACTGGGGTCATTTCCCACCCCTGCAGCTAAATTTAGCTTATTCTGACTCAAATTCTTTGATAAAATGGAGGTTAGCAGGCTCTTCCTTACCCAGCTTCCTGCAGATACATTCACATCAGTACCGTCATCACCTCAAGTCCTCTGGGCTGAGTAAATGAGGCATCACACCATCTTCTCCACTGTAACCAGACCTCTCCCCTCAGTGATTCCCTTTTTTTTTTTTTTTAAAGATTTTATTTATTTATTTGACATAGAGAGAGAGATAGCCAGCGAGAGAGGGAACACAGGCAGGGGGAGTGGGAGAGGAAGAAGCAGGCTCCCAGAGGAGGAGCCTGATGTGGGACTCGATCCCAGAATGCCGGGATCACGCCCTGAGCCAAAGGCAGACACTTAACGATTGAGCCACCCAGGTGCCCCAGCAGTGATTCCCTTTGTGATGCTCAGTGACCCCATCTCCTTTGTGAGACCCGGTTTATTTGCCATACTAGACCTTGGTGTTGAGTCTCATACTGCCGATTTTATCTCCTACCTGGAATAGCCTGACCTTTGGCTTCCATGACGTCACCTTCTCTTGGATCTGTGCATGCATCTTGGCCCATTGCCTCCTATCTCCTTCTCTGATACTTTTTCCTTCAGCCTCTGTGTGTTTCTCGACGTTCTGTCCTCACTTATTCTTTCTTACTTTGTGTTTCAACCTTCTCCTAATATCAACTCTTTCTAGCTCCTAGGTCATATCTCCAGCCTGTGTGTTTTCCTAAAGCCTCAGACATATATCACCAACTACCTACTGGTCACTGGCAGCTCATGTCCGTACATTCGTCAACCTCAGCATGCCCCAAATGGCACTGATCATATTCTCCCACAACTTAGTTTTCCTTTCCCCGCCCCCTCCTTGTTGGTGACATCATCATCTTTGTGAACACTGGACCCAACCCCTCTTCTTTTTCAGGATCTCAATATATTTCTCTTATATTCTCTTATTCCCCAGAGGACATAGGGGACAGAGGGTTCAAAGATGAACTCCAGTTGTCCAGCATATCAAGTTGCTTTTATTTCCCTTTTGAAAGATAAGAAACGAGTTATTGATCAAGGGAAGAGAACCTGCCCTGAGAAAGGGCAGGGGTGTGTGTGGGGGGCGGTGGGGGGGTTGTGTGTGTTCAGCTGTTGCTTTCTGAGGCTGCAAACTTTGCTGGGAGACTTTGGGGGAAATCCCCACACCCATCTAGGCCTCTCTCCATTGATGAGTGAGTGAACTGGATCCAGGGATCTCCATGGGCTTTTTCTGCTCTGGGGCCCTTCTTTTATATTTTAAAAGACAGCATGGGAATATGGAAGTCGAGAAAGAGGAAGGGGGAACATACCCTCTGTTACTACCTATATGACATTGGGCAGATCATGGATGCTAGCTGAACTTGCACCTGAACTGGTTCAGGGGGACAAGTTACAAATCTAAATTAAAAAAATCAATAATACCCTTTCTGTAGGTTTTTCTAAGTATTAAGTGAAATAAGGTGCATGTTTTGGGCTTCATCCATCTGTGGGTCCTGAGTGAAATCACGTTGAAGTAAAATCTGAGTTCTTGGTGTGGGCAGATCGACTCTCTCCAAATAATCTCGTGAGTCCTCATGGTATCCATGTGTGTCCCCTAAACCAGACTTGTTTCCCTCTGTGCCGGCCCACATAGAGTGTGACAGCATGGCCTGTGTTTTCAAGTGTTATTTTCTACCGTCTTGGTTTCAGAAGAGATGGAGCCCCACCACTTCTCCAAGGGGCCGAGCCTGGAAAGTGCCACTTCTGAATCCTGATGCCAAAGGTCCAAGTCCTAACTCTCGAACAGTGAGAGCATCTTCTGACGCTCGTCCTCAGGTGGCTCCCCAGTGTGGTTGTTTGAGCCCCAGGTGTCACAGGGTTTGGTGATAAAATGTTCCCAGTTTCTTCTGTGCCTCCCTAGGCCAGGAATCTATCTGTTGCTTTGGTCTCAAGAGCTCACTGAGGTGCGGCATGGAGGCTGGGGCTCAGGCGCGGTGGTGCGAGAGACCAGTGTTGGTGGATCGGAAGTGCCAGTGTGTGCCTCCCTCCCGGAGCCTGAGATGGCATCTAGTGAAATGTGACACATGCTCCTTTTGTGTTGTGTTGGGTTGGGCTGTCTCGCTACTAAGTTGCTCGAGACTCAAAATATGACAGCATTTAGCGATGCCTTGTTTTAAAAGTCATCTCTTGAAATGCAGAGACGGCACACCTTCTTTCCCCTGTAGCCAGAATTCTCCTTCCTTCTGCTGCTCTGGCCTTGCTCTTGGGTCTGCCTTGCAATGCCAGACTCCCTTTTCTGTTAGTGCTCTCTCATGAGTCCCCTGTTTCCTGCTCTAACCTGACCTCTCACTGCACCTGTCTGCTGTGTCTGAAATATGGCTGCATCCCTATATTGCCAGGGTCTGGGCCCCTTACCCTCTAGGAAGTTGCAAATGTGTTGGGCTGTCCTCCACTTCCTCCCACCAGGAGCGATCTGAAGAGCTGGGCTCTACCCGGGCTGAGACCCCCACCACGAGGCCCGGGGCACGATGTGTGCCGGTGCTCCCGCTGACTCCTTTCCTGCCTCGTTCGATCGCGACCTTGAAGATGGGAACGTCAGGACCTGCCAGTGTGGTGTTCTTTCTCTTCTCCATCCATCTCGCCGGCAGATCTTCCCCTAGTGCTCGAATAAAGCAACATCAGATAGGCTGGCTGATTTTCCCATAAATTGCCATTGCATGCGTGTCTGTTCCTTTGCATTGCTGGAATATTCCGGGGGAATTAATGATACCGTTGAGTGGCTACTATGAAGATTTATGTGAGGATCCAGGGAGGTTTGCTTTCTTTCTTTCTATTTTTTCCCCCCTTAAAGTAATAATAAAGATTACAAAAGAGAAATAAGCAGGGGAAGTTAATTTGAAATGAATCTTTAATCAGGTTTCATCTGTTCGAAGCGAACGTCTCCTTTGTTTGAGCGTGGCTGCAGAGGCGGAGCCCGGAGACACCATTTTGTAGATGTATCTGCAAAGTCAAAGCCATTCTGACAGAAATCAAATGAGAAATAATTTCTCCCTGAAGGAATTCTGTTGTAGCTTAATGACGGCTCGAGTGTTCCTGTTGAAATGGCATAATGGGGGTTTTTAATTACGATTCATACCGTCCGGTGTAATGGCGAGACTTCTACTTATTTATTTATTTTTTTTCCCCTGAGCCTCAGAAGCTCATTTGTTGAGTGTGCACTGCCAAATGGAGCGTTTACCCCAAGGTGAAGAAGGGAATTAAGTATTCAAAGCTGACCCGTGCCCAAATTTCCCCTTAATGGAAGAGGAGAGGGAGCCTGACCTGGCTGATGGGACTCCGCAGGGTCAAGCCGGAGCTGGGAGTTTATTTCTCAAGACCGCTGGAGAGGCGCTAATTAGAAGGATAAGCTGAACTAATAGATAAGAGATCCAAGATCAAGAATCCAGAAATGAATCGGAACCAGCCACAAGAACCGTGGTTTACGCCAGGCACCTAACCAGTCGAACTGTCAAGAACGCACGGGTGTTGCGCGGTGGGGAAAGCAACTGCCATCCTCCAGGTGGACCCGTGTTCGAGCTCCCTGCAACACTGGAGTCGTGAGCCTCCCTGAACCGTGGCCTCCGATGCCTCAGACGGAGAGAGAAACCAGGCACAAAGCCGTGCAGCCCTGAGTTGGACTCTGTGCCCTGCCTCGTGCCCACCCGCACAGTTACTTAAGCTCTCTGAGCGTCCACTGTAACGTGGAGAAGCTACAGAGGCAGAAAACATTATGAATCATGCAATGGGCTCATATTCCACCAGAGTGAGAGTAACCCCTGCTCAACCCTAGCGCTGGCCTCCGTTTCCTGCTAGTGAGAAAGCTGACATTACCTTAGGGGCTCTTGGCTTTGAATGGCCGGACATCTGCATGATGATTTTCCTTTGTATCTTGGCTGCCTTATTACTCGCGTTACAGTGTTTTTGTTCACTAGCAGGCCCTGGGCCTTGGGCCCGGTCACGGCCATTTTATAGCAAGACCATCGGTGGGCAGGGTGAAGAATAGCTGTGTTTTCCCATTTGGTATATATAAGATGTGGAGTTCAGAATGATCCTGGCTTATGTGGGTGTTTAAAGAGCAAGGCAGGGGTGTCTTGGGAGCATAGGAGGACGGATTAGCTACCTTTTCTTTTTTTTCTGCTAAGCTCCTTTCTTCTCCCCACCGTGGAATTCTGTCTGGATGTAGGTAGTTGCAGTGGCAAGTGGGAAAGTTGGTTGAGTTAGTGTAGGAAGGTGACGGGATCTTTGTGAAATCCGCCCTCTCCATCAAGCTTGGATTACAATGTTACTGCCTCCAGTGCACTGGGGAGCTGGTCAATAATGGCACCTCAGTTTCCCTGCCACGACCCGAGAACCACAGCAAAGGGGGGGGAGGTTAGGAAACAACGCCACCTTGACTTTGATCTGTGTCATAGATGCTCCATTAAGTATATATTGGACGGAAAGGGAATCTATCCAGCAGAACACCGCTGTGGATCGGGTGGGCATTCAATAAATAGTCAACATCAGAGATCTGTAGCTTTGGATGATTTGATCAACTTGCCCTGTTTCTAATGTCTCTTCCATCTCAGATTTTACGAGTTTATAACCTGTTAGAGTTCATAATTTTCTATTTTATGAGTTAGGTGTATTCACGGCGAATCTCTTCTGGGATGAGGCAGAGGAAATGTAGAAAGAAACAGCAAGAACGTTTAAGTATTTTGCAGACCATGGAGCAGTATCTAAGAAGGGAATGGACTTGACCATATGATCATATCATCCGCTGGCATAAATCGCTACAGAAATTATTGCAAAGAAATGACTGCCTCACACTCCATGGCATTGAAGAGGTCACATACACGGGATCCAGGCATTTTGATGTTCACCTTTCATCTTGGCCGCGGTGGCTCACACCTGTTTTGCAAGTGTCTCACTTTAGGTGATAGTTTGGAACCTGGAGCATCAGGAATTTATATCTCTGATCCAAATAGAAGCAACTCCTCCAAAATTCTTGGAAAAGACAGGAAGACTATCCCAAGTCACTTCTCCAACCCCTAGGGCAGCTCGTTTGTATTAATGCATTTTAGGAACATTGAGATGTGGTCCCTGATTTACATTGTAGTAGTGATATAATCCTCGACCATCTTACATGTTGCTCATGCCTATTGTTTGTTTGTTTGGTTTTTTTCCCTGTTTACCCTTTTCAAGTAACAAGTTGGTCTTCCCTGTTTATATCTGCTGGGAGGGGAGCATACGCAGGTATACAACTCTGCCCTGTTGTTCTGAGTTTCTGAAACAAGGGCTATCCCATCTCATCTACTTAATGGTTATCCTTGGTCCTTTTCTCCTAAGTCATTATGCCTGGAACCCCTTTGAATTAGAGTCTTCGTGCAAAAGTTGTTGCTTAACTACCAGCTCCATTCCTTTCTGGTGGTGTGGCTTTGGGTGACTCAGTTTACCTCCATGAGTCCTAGTTTCCTCATCTGCAAAATGGAGATCAGAATCTTTGTTTCTTCCACCTCACCAGGTTTCTGGGAGAATCGTATGAGCTAGTGCAACCCAATTAAACATTTTACAGTTCAGTAACTATATGAGTTAAAATATAATTGATGGTACTGAGTTAATGAAGTTACCCTCTCATAGGACCAAAGTCTTCCCCATGGAACTACTTATAATTATAAACTTACTCTGTATGATAATTTAACACATATCCTTTTTTAAAAAAAATATATATATACACCTTGAAGACGGGGTCTGTGTATGTTTGGGGGCCTCACATGTGGTATTGCACTAAGTGGAGGTAGGTGAGTGATTGTTAATTTGTTTTCACCTTGGCTGGCTACAGGTGGCCAGATATTTGGTCAAACATTATTCTGGTTGTGTCTTTGAGGGTGTTTCTGGATAAGAGTAACATGTGACTTAATGGACCAGGTAGAGATTTCCCCTCCCCCACATGGGTGGGCCTTACTCAATCAGTCGAAGGCCTGACTAGAATAAAAAGTTAAATAAGAAAGAATTCTCTCTCTTTGCTTGATTACCTTCGAGTTGGGACATTGGTCTTTTCCTGCCTTTGGACTCAGACTTAAGAGCTCTCTTGGCTCTCCAGCTTGCCAACTGCAGATCTTGGGACTTCTTAGCTTCCACAATTGTGTAAGCTTCAATTCCTTATAGTACATTTCTTTATGTATGTCTTTCTTTTTATATTTAGCTATCAGTATCTTTACATATATATGATATAGTATTTATTATAATGAATATATATACATATTTTCTCTGTCTCTGTCTCTGTCTCTCTCTATATATACATCTATGTTTCTCTGCAGAATCTAGACGAATACAGTGGGTATTGGTGGCTTCTAACAGCATGATAGGTATGGAGATTGCAAGAAATAGATTCTAGATATATATGAAGGTAAAGCCCATCAGGATTTCCTAGCATACTGGATATGGGGTATGAAAGACAAAGAGGCATCAGTGAAGGTTCCATGGCTTTTGTCCTTAGCAAGAAGGTTTGAGTTTTATTAACTGAGATGGGAGGAGCAAATTTTGGACGGAAGATTAAAATTTTAGTTCCGAACTTAATGCTAAGGATGTAATTCTAGAATAGGTTCCAGGAGTCCAAAAGGTTTATAGAAACCATCCAACCAAAGAGTCTCAGTAAGTGGCCACCTAGTCTCTCCTTACAGACTACCTGTGATGAGGAGCTCCCTACCGTATGAAGAAGTTTATTTTGTTGTTAGGCAGCTCTGGGTGCTATGACATTGAAATCTATCTCCCTGTAACTTTTCCCCCATAAGAAGTCTGGCTCTCTTCTTCCAGTCATATACATATTTGAAATTGTTGACTATGCATCACTGAGTTATCTCTTCCCCATGAGAAACACACCCAGTTCTTCTGGCCATTCTTCGCATGGTCTGGGTATCAGTCATTCACACTTTAGCGTGAAAGTCACTTCTCTCAGGGGATTTGCACTGAGAACTGGCCTGGTATAGCACACATATCTGATCCAAGGACAGTTGATTATGGCTAGCGGTATGACCAGATGTTAACCAACCCTGAGGGATGAGATGATAGAAGAGTATATGCTGGCCATGGCAACTGGAAATGCTAGAATTTAGGTGTCAAGTATGGTGAGAATGTAGAACAATCATGGTGGGGATTTTGGTCTGTCTTGCATGGGGCCTTGTCTGCAGTGTTTGTTGAATGGCTGAGCAGACCAATGGGCGTATGTGGGGATAGCAAACAGTGTGCAGTGCCTTCCCAGCTCAAAGACCCCTTCCTTAGGCAAGGCTTCCCTGCCTCCAACCACAGGTCGTCCCTCTTTCTGTAAGTCCTCATTGTGCTGTCTATGTTGCTTTGGAAGTATTTTCCATAGTTGCAATCTTATAATTCACCATGTGCTGCTTTCCTTACCCTTCCCATTAACCATGGGCGCCATGAGGCTGAGGCCATCCTCGGTTTGCTCTGCAGTGAATCTCCAGTATGTGCACAGACGCTGGCATAGAGGAGGCGCCCCAAAACATCCATTACAGTAATCCTGGACCTCAAGGATTAATTTTGAGCAGTTGTTGACCTTGGGTCTCATTTACACAGGAGATATACTCCCCACAAAAGAGCTAGGGCTCATCCTATCCTTTAAATTAGGAGAACTGGTTCTCATCAGTCAAACTCCTCCTTGTCTTAGAGGGACATAGTCCATGGGCAGCATTTGCCAAAGCTCTAAAAATACAGAAGTCGGCTACATCTGACGTTAACTGCTTCTGCTCCTTCCCTGCTCACCTTTCTATGTGACCTTGGCAAGTCTCCTCATCTCTGGACCTCCACTTCCTCATCTGTACTTCGAAGGGGCTGGAAGAGATGTTCTAGTAGGAACCTTCCTGCCTTAGCAGCCCATGATTCTATCCACTCCACGCATTTTAATTTTTACTGCACTATGCTGGGTGGCTGACGGACTCACAGAGCAATCTGCAAAGAAGTCCTTCAAAGTTGTGTGAGCTCCACTGGCTTCCAGAAGGCAGTGATAAAGAGATATCAACAGAGTTCTGAGCCTTGGGGGACAGCCGTGCTCGAACTGAGAGATCGATCGCCTGGTGGCTGCTGCTGCTTCTGCGGACCGCCAAAACAGAGGTGGCAGCAGTGATGCAGGGTTCTGTGTGAGATGACAGGCCCTGCATCTTTGTCTTCAGCCAGAGGAAGCAGCTGTGGAGCAGATCTTGGGGTGGGAGCTGGGGAAGAGGGTCTAAGCAGAGAATGGCATCCTGCAAAGAGGTTGGCTTGAGCCAGAGAGCTGGACAGGAAGACATACTAATCCAGCCCCCCCTGCAGTTAGCGCCGGGCCTCTGGTTGATAGCGGCTCGCTCAGTTCTCCTAAGAGCCTGGGGAAGAAGGAGCTCTTCCTTGGAGCTGGAGAAGCTGAAATACACCGAGTTGAAGATAGTTGCTGAGCGGTAGTACCTGCAGTAGCTAAGCTGGTGTATCAGAGCGATCCCTCGATTCAGAACCCAGAATTGATTCCATTTTTAAATTACTTAAAGAACAAGGAAGTTTCCTTTTCTCTGCTGAGAGAGGAGTCCAGGGTGACTCTCCCGGGCCAGTGGCTATCGCTGTTCCATGGGTCATTCGTGGTCTCAATTTCTTCACACTTATTAGTGGCTGTGCCATCCTCTGGGGCCATAGTGTCATTCCTGGGAAGTAGTGAATCACACATACAGGAGGGTCACACGTGCAAAGTTTTATCGACCCGGAAGGAAGATGCATGAGTGTGCCTGTGCATGCGTGCGTGCACACACACACACACACACACACACACTCCTTAGATGCTTTTGGCAGGATCTTTCACTTACTTTCAGTAAGGGCTCTCAATGCCACCTGTGAGTCCCAGGCTGGGCAGCTGTGTTGCTGATATGGGTTTATTGCTGCTGCAAATCTGGGTGGACACCTTGTCATTGTCACCAAATAAATGCCACGCACAAAGGGAGTGGGTAACAGGGGTCCACAGCCAGACCCAGAGTCCAGAGCCACGTGCTTTCCTCCCTCAGCTCTCCCTTACGCGTGCAGTCTCTCCACCTGCTCTCCACGGAGAACCCCTCAAACTTGCCAGCAGCAGGGCCTCCACGTGCTGCTCCCTCATCCTCCTTACATTGTCCTTTCCCCGGCCTTGGAATGACCAGCCCCTTCCTACCCTTTGGTCCCAGTTCGAACGTCATCTCCCAGAGCTGAGGCCGCTCTAGGCATGGGCTCCACCTGGAGTTTTCCGTCTTCCAGCTCAGCCATGTAGGACTCATCAGTTGAGACCAGGGGACTTGCTGAGATGGTTTTCTGGTTTGATTTCCTCCCTGGGCTTCGGGAGGCCCCAGAGAAGAGAGAGAGAAAGTGTGTGACCAACCCTCTTGCAAATATTGTTAGAGAAGGGAAGGAAAAGCAAGGGGCCGCTGGCTGGGAACAGCACTACCACCATCGATTGGGTAATTGGAAGCCCTCGGGTGTGAATCCTCATTAAGGCCAAGGGATATGAATCATTTTCTAATGACACCTCTTCGATCCCAGTGGCTCAGCATGCAACCTGCCTCCACGGTTGGGCTGTGAGTCAGGAGAGCCGGCGGGGTCTGCAGCTGGGCTGCTTGCCATATGTTGTTTCTTACAATTAGCAGGTGCGGGGGTGTGGGCTGGGCCCCCAGCAGGCGAGGTGGCTGCCTGTGCCGGGGAGGCTCTCCAGAGCCATACCCAGAGCTCGGGAAGAGAAAGAAGGTGGCTGGGTGTGATGTTGTAGAATGTGGTGGTCGGGAGGAAGACCGGAGCTACAGATAGTTTTATTTCAATAGTTTTATTGTATTTGTGACTTGCTACTGCGAACTGATGAATTTTTGTTACTGGAATTGCTGTCCTTCTGGTGGGTCTACAGATGAAGATATTTGGGATAGACCTTTTGATGTCTATTATCACACCGTAATAAGAACTATAAACATATTCGCCCTTTCCTGAGGAATTGGTCGTTAATAAGGCAAATCTTAAATGTGCATTAGGGAGATTTTGATAGATACACACACCTATCTCTGAGTAACTCAAGCCTTCATCATAATACAGAACATTCTGAAATTTCACATGGATGGAATCATACCCATTTTTCTGTTTTGTCTGCACCTATGTCCCTCCATGTCACGTTTGAAAGATGCGTCTATGCTGTTCCTCATGCCAGCAGGTTATTCCTTTTTTTTGCTGGCCGTGGTCTGCTTCTATCTTCTTCTGCTGTTAGATACCTGGCTTTTATTTCTAGTTACCAGCTATGATGACTAGAGCTGCTGTAGACATTTTCTGTACAAGTCCTTTTGTGAGTATATGTTTTCATGGGTAAATGTTTGAGATGGAATGGTCAGATCATAAGGCAAGTATGTGTTTACTTTTATAAGAAACACCTGGGCTCCCCCCACCCCAGCATGTGAGTTGTATGAATGATGTATTTCCCAAGCAGCATTTAAGAGTTCCAGTTGCTTCACAATTACACCAAGATTTGGTGTTGTCAGCGTGTTTTGTTTTAAATTTAGCTATTCTGGCAGGGGTGAAGTGACGTTGCGTTTGGATATGCATTTCCCTGATGACTTTTGATCTTAAGCACTTTTCCTACGGTTGTTGGCTTTGTGGATATATGAAGTGTTTTTTAAAATCATTGGCCCTTTTTTTTCCCCCATTGAGCTTGGAAATTTACAGGATCTACTAAATGTTTGTTGAAACAAAATGAGTAGAAACTACCTCCAAGCGCCCTTCTCAAAGCTTTTGCGCTGATAGAAAAAGACTGTTGGGGGAGGTCATGGAGAGGGCATGACCCCAGCTGACCTGAGCTGGAATGTTCCCTCCGCCCCGCCTTTCCCTCAGCTGGAGCCACTGAAAGGAAGCAGCGTGGAGAGTGAGGTGTGGTGCCGGCTATCTTTGCTTGTAGACGTGGCAGAGCCCTGCTTGGCTCTTTCTGGAAACTCTTCGAGTTCCCGCGGCGGGTACAGAGATTGACTGGTCTCACAGCGCCCAGGACAAGCCTCAAGAGTAAGTCCCTTTGCTTATTCACCTCACCATCGGCCGGTCTGGAGTGGCCCCGAACTCTCTCTGTCCTCCCTGTGTGTGCTGGGCCAGTTTGGGGAACCAACACATGTCCAGACTCTGGAGGTTTCAAATATTTCCAATGCATTGCATTTTATCGTCAGCCCTATTTGATAGATTAGGAAGCCGAGGCTCAGAGAAGTGAAGTGGTTTGCCCAAGATCACACAGCGCCTCAGTGGCACAGCCGAGGTCTTTCCCAAGTGCTCAGACGCCTAATTCAGGGCTCCCTGGACCACCTGTGTCTCGTGGCTCTGAACCCCAAGCCTCAGCTGTTCTACCTGCAATGTGAAGGGGCTGACGAAAGTGAATGTTGGAGCCCCTCTTGCTTCTGGATTTGTTTGTCTGGAAGTGAATGGGTTTCACGGACAAATCTTCATCCAAGGCAGGGGGGATGGGGATGTGCCCCAAATCCCAAAGGACCAAATCCAGGCCGGGACCCGAGTATTTTTTATGCTCCTTTGGTTGGAAGTAGTGGGATCTGCCATTGACCCAGTGCCTGAGAGCAAATAATCCGTTCATCCATCTGTTCAGCATATTTTTTGCACACCACTATGTGCCAGGTGTGCAAGGAGAAAGGAAGGGCGTGATGTCACGAAACGTCCCTCCTAGGGAGGAGCGGGTGGGTCTAATGGTGGGAAAGCAGTGGCATCCTGACTCTGGGGCTGCGGGCCCCTCCCCCAAAGCAGGGACACTTGATGAGAAAGCAGCGGTTAGAGCTGCCCTTTCCTGAGCCGACAGCTCCGAGGAGGAGGGGGATAAGGTGACATCTCCGTGGCATCTGGGTTGCATCTGCTTAGGGGCAATGACCTCCTTTTGTACTTTTGCGTGTGTGTGTCTAGTTCTTCCCCGTGAGGTCTTGCGTTGCCTTCCTTTCAGGGTACCAGGCATTGGGGGTTCAACAATGGGGGAAAACACACGTTGTCCTGCCCTCCTGCAGCTTGTGACCTTCGGGAGAGAAGGTCCCTTGGTCATACCATCTATGTACCATCACAGCTGTGAGAAGAGCTGCAAGAGTGCATCATAGGCAGTGCCCTGGGAGCATCAGGGAAGGCTTCCTGGAGGAGGAAGGCATGTGTGAACTGAGCTTAGAAGAAATAACACCTTCCCATGGGTCAACAGAGTGAAGAGGGGAAAGAACATTGCAGGCAGAGGGAATGGAATGGGCTTCTGTGATCGGAGGGCACCTGGTGTATTCAAAGACTTGATGGATATCCCAGGTCACTCTCCTCTCTGTCGCGGGAGTGGGTGGCTTGCCGGGCTCTTGATAGGCACCTAGTTTGCTGGGTCGAACTGAGCCCAGCTCTTCTCTTCCCTCCTGATGGCAAAAATGAGAGCACCAGGCAGTATTTGAGAGGAGAGGTGGCCTCATCTTGGTAAGTCCATCGGATCTTCTCTCATTCAATTTATACTAATTAAAAATCCTGATGGGTATCATATGTTGGCATCAACTCTGTGCCATAGACTGTGTCCAATATTTCACCATACCTTTCAAACCTTGACAGTCATGCACCAAAGACAATTGTTTTACCCCGTCTTGCACCTGAGGAAGCTGTGAGGTGTTGTGCCCCGTGCAATGGGACTGGGGAGCGGCTGTGCTAGGATTCCGGTCCCTGTATCTTCCAAGCCCACGCCCTCCCCCTTCCACCTGCCCCTTGCTGACTGCACCTCGCCTGGAGGTAGGGAGTGAGGGGCTGAGGTGGGCGGGGGGTGGTTCCAGTTAATCTGCTCAAGTTAAATTTGGTTCAGATGGCTTCCTAATGAATGCCGTCCAGCCAGGATCTCAGCAAGATCCTTTATACAGTAACTGACAGCCAGAGATTGCCAATACAAAGCAATTAATATGGAGTAATGATGAGTGATAAGAGATGAAGATCTAAAGTGAACTATTCAATGACAATATCATTTTCTTGTCTGCTTCCCTTACGCACACTGACAGGAAGAGAGTTGACATGATAATTTTATAAAACTCTCTGACACTTCCTGTTAACTCCCCTCCATTAGCTTAGTATGATAATTGGCAGACTCAGACACATGGGACTAGGAAACACTCCAGAAGGACTGAGAGGTGCTTCAGAGTGGGACACGGTACCCTGTGTCTCCTCGGGAACTCCAGATCAGAGAGTCTGCATGGAGCGCTCAAAACTGTATTTGCTTTGGCAAATCTGGGAGTGGAGAATGTGGGCAGAGCAGGGAGAAATGGGCTTT
The DNA here is from genome assembly GCF_023065955.2 of Ursus arctos. NCBI lineage: Eukaryota > Metazoa > Chordata > Mammalia > Carnivora > Ursidae > Ursus > Ursus arctos. The sequence continues at coordinate 72,401,659 of NW_026622874.1, read as the reverse complement.
CTACCTCCCATCCCTTGTGTTCTAGCTTTTGTCTGGTACACCTACCTCCTCCCCTCTGCTTGCCTAAATGTTACCCACCCTTCTAAGCCCAGCCAGAATTCCTTCACCCCATTCTCACTTCTCCTAGTTCTGAACGTATCCTCGGAGGTGGGAACTTAGAGTTCACGGTCAAACTGTAGCATGGGAGCAGGGGTCTGCCGTTTCTACTTCCCCGGGCAATCCTCTGGCTCAAACCCCTTTGTTTTATGTTGGGAAGCCCGAGCCCAGAGAGGCCAGGGCTTACAATGGATGAGACTAAAGTTGGTTGAGTCATTGGAATGGCTTCTTAAAACTTGATTTTGGAAACTGTGCCTCAGGTTTCCCAAGTGGCCCATGGAAACCTCAGCGTGAGGGGATGAATTGTGTCCCAGCCCCAGATTCGTAGGTTGCAGTCCTTACTCCCAGTCACTCAGAATGTGACCGTGTTTAGAGGTGATTCACTTCACATGAGGTCCCTAGAGTGGGCCTAATGCAAGGGGACTGGTGTCCGTATAAGAGGAGATTTAGATACACAGAGGGAAGACTTGGGGACAAAATGGCCTTCTACAAGCCAAGGAGGGAGGCCTGCAACAGATCCCTTCTTCACAGCCCTCAGAAGGAGCCAACCCTCCCCACACCTGGATCTCAGACTTGCAGCCTCCAGATCTGTGAGAAAAGACTGTTCTGTGGTTTATGCCACTCAGTCTGTGGCTCTTTATTATAGCAGCTGTAGAAAAGAATACAAGCAGCCAAGTACGTAGTGATCATATAGCTAATAGCAGTATCAATACAGTTCTACTGTTCACAGCGTTCTCTCTTCTTGAGGCCCCGCTCTATTACGTGCATCAGTTATTAGTAGTCTCTTCCCTCAACAGCAATCTAGGCTTCTCTGGTCCCAGGAGTAGAATATTACCACGGCCCAGCTGCAGTGGTCGAATGTCGAGAGGCCAAGTAGGTGAGTTCTGGAGCAAGGCTGAGCCCCGGCCTCTGTCTGGAGGAGGAGAAGGCAGGACAAAAGGGTTGTTTCTGTCAGCTGGCTTGATGTTTGAAGAGACTGGCTCCTAGCTCGGAGCATTGAGATTGCATTTCTGCTGAGCTCTGGGCCGTGTGGGTGAGGGAGGTGGTCTTCCTGTGTTTTCCTGGAGCCCAGAACATCTCCAGGAAGAACTGGAGGCCACGCGAGGTGTGGCTGGATAGTTGCTTCCTTCGGGCACTCCTTCATTCATTGAAATAAACATTTAGAGTAACCATTGCAGTGTAATGGAAAGAACATGGCTTTGGATTAACATCTTGGCTCTGCCAAGTGATGGCAGCCTGACCTTGGTTAACCACTGAACCTCTCTGAGCCTCTGTTGGGGTTGAATTCAGGTAACCAGCTCCTGTTACTGCTGTTTACCTCCCAGGTGACTCTGACCTGGGGTCTAAAGGTAGCACAAAGTAGACAGAGACCCATGTGACTTGACAAATTTGAGGAAATTGTGTTGACATGATGATCCACTGGGTGGAAATAGATATATCACTAAAAAGTAATGAATGCTCACCATATTTTATATAAATTCAGTTCCCTTTCATGTTGCAATATCTCCCTCCCTCCCTCCCTTCCTCGCTCCCTTCCGTTGTTGCATCCAGCCTTTTTCCCCTCACCCTAGAAATTCACTTCCTCTGTGGGTTGAATCGCATCCTTTCCAAAAGGAGCATTGGGACGGACGGAACCCCTGGCTCCTGGGAAAGTGACCTTATTTGGAAATAGAGTCTGCAGATGTCATTAAGATAAAAGTCGGCACTCCACTGTGACTGAGGTCCTGATAAGAAGGGGAGAGACCCAGAGGAGCCCCTAGAGGAGAAGGCCACGTTGAGGGCAGACGCACTTGGAGGGAGGTTGGCCAGCCGACAGGGGAGGCAGAGATGGGAGCCACGCTTGACTTCAGACTTCTGGGTTCCAGAATGTGAAGGAGTAAATTTCCATTGTTTGAAGCCACAGTGTTTGTGTTAGTTTATTGCAGTGGCCCTAGGAAACTCACACACTTCCTCAGGCAGAGTTTTCCTGGGGATGCACGTCATGCCGGTGCCTTGGCTTGCTTGCGTCTTTGGCTCAGGGGTTGGTCTCTTACTTACCAGCTTCAGCACCATCTCAAAAATTTCCTACCACTGAGAAGATCTTGAAAATGTCTAGAGGGGAAACTTGCAACGGGCCACTATGCGTGAGTGACTTTCTTCAACCAAAGAGCTGCCTGAAGGGAAAGCCAGCCCAGGGTTTCCTTGGTTTTTTTTTTTTTTTTTTTTTTTTTGGTGGAATTGATTGACCTTGGAGTGGAGGAAATTTACACCAACGCTTCTGTCTCAAAAGCTCACAAAAATTGTCTTTTAGCATCTGTCCTGGCGGCGGGGTCATTCCTCCCGTCTAGAGCCTTCCCGGCCTCAAGCCGTCTTGATTCCAGATCATTTGTGGGACAAGGCAAGGTTGTACCTTGTCTCTAGTCTTATTTATTAGCACATTACGACCACTAATCACAATTAAAAATAACGATGCCATCAAGATTATTCAAATCAGAGACAACCAATTTCAACTACCATTACTTGTAGATGGAATTATGGGTCTTGCTCTCCCTACTGCACTTGTAAAGGACTCCGTTCTTTCCGTGATTCCTCCACCCCCATCAGACTCTTGAATTACACCGGGAATTAACTTAATATGTAAAGTCACTTCTAAATGAACCCCGTTCTGCTACTTTTGCTTTGCCTGCCCTCAAGTCCCTGTATCTCCCTTGGTAGCCTTCAGATGTCGAGGCAGGGCATTCTGAGGCCAACATCTGGTATTGTTCTTGTAAACAACATTTTTTTCCCCAGGTAGATGCTTCTGGGGTGAGTCAGTGCTTTGCTCGGCTGGGTCATTTACATGGAAATGGCATTCTGTACTTGGAACTTCCAATATGTAGGCTGTTTATTCTTACAGCATCCAGGATTTTCTCATAGTATCAGATACAGAAGACAAAGTCAGTCTCTGTCTCTGTCTATCTGTCTTTCCAGGTTTCTTGGCCGGGGTCGGGGGGTGGGTAGGATCTCAAGAGAAAATTCTCTAGACAGGTGAAATTTTAGCTGACACCTGGGATGTGAAGGAAGCAGATTTTAGGCAGCTTGGGATGCCCTTGCTGTGTTTGAGTAGCAGAGAATGCTGGCTGGCTGGGGTGCAGTGAGAGAGGGCTGGATCAGTGGTAGAAGAAGGGGCACATCATGCAACATTTTGCAGGTGCATGAAGAACTTCGGGTACTGGCTCCTGGAGTATAGAGTGCTGGAGAATTCATTGTCTAAAACAGACATGCGTGCATGGGTCACCCTTCCTGCTGATGAGTCAACAGCTGTCAGCACAGGAGGACTGGTGTCCCCTGGCCCTAGGAAGGAGAACCTCAGGTACTCAGTGCTGCCATCGATGGCACAACGCAAGCCACTCTGCCTTGGTGTTTCAGAGGCACTGGGATGGGGGTGTATCCACCTTCGTAACCTCCTGGCTCCCATTACTAAACTCACTGTCCCTGCTTTTGATTTTCAGGACTGTTCAGCCCTCACCTGTTCTGTCTTCTGCCTATGAACTTGAATCTCCTCTACAGTGTCAAGGTGGAAGGACCACAAGACTGGGAGCCAGAAAACGTGAGTTTGAATCCCGGCTCTGACACTTACTAGTCTCTGAGTCTCTGTATGCTCAACTCTAAAGTGGAGCCAGTGACCCTGTGTCATGAAGGATGCTGTTGGCTGCAGGAAATGGAAAATATATATAAAAGCGGCTTACACACAAGTCTGGGGCATTGTGGTTCTGGAGGTGATTAATTCAGCAGCTCAGTTTGTTATCAAGTAGTCAGGGTCTCCCCTGTCCCCCTCTGTTTTTCGGTTCAGACATCTGTAGATTTTGGATTTCTTTCTTAGGCTGGATCCCACCATACTTTAAGATAGATGCTGCTTATCTTGGTGTCACGTGCAGATGACAACACCCAGAGGCAGCAAAGAAAACATCCATGCGTTCTGTCTTGGTGAATGAGTATACCTTTCTCAGAAGTTGCAGCAGCTGATTATCCACTGTAGTTCAATGGCCGGAGCTAAGTCATATGCTTCTATTTTGCCAGTGGCTTGAATCCATTGCCATTGGCTTAGGGAAATCAAGATTCACCAGCTGGGCTGGGGAAGAGCCCAAATCACACAGGATCGCATGGAGAATGTCAAACAAGATGGCAGTTCTCTTAGGAAGGAGGGTGGCTGTTGGATAGGTAACCAAGTGTCTGACGTAACAAATCATCCTGGAGGATTGCTGTAAGGATGAAATGAGATGATGTATTAAAGCCTGGAACAGCATTTGACTCATAATAGGTGCTTGTTGAATGGTAGGGATCGTGATTCTGGGTAACCTTCAGTGTTTCTTCTCCGAAGCTTCTCCATTTCTTTCTGGGTGGAATGGTCGAAGTCTCCGTTGGTATTCTCACAGAGCACTGAGCACGTCTTTATGTTGGGTGGCGTGAAGGCAATATCTGAGTTCAAGCCATACACCGGCTCTTAACCGAATTTCCAGATAGTCGTGAAAACTGACGTTTAGTTATGCCTTTCTCTGATGTCCCAGTGCTTGGCATGCAGTGGGTGTTCAATTAATGTGATCTGACCTGAATATAATGGTGTTGAATTCTGAAAGGTGCAGGGGAGGAGAGAAAGGGAAGAATAGCCCTCGCAGAGTGAAGGCCCAGCCTCAAAGTGGTTGTAAGTGTCCGAGGCTCTAGCAATAACTTGGCCACATTTAACATCACATTTTCCAACTCTGCTCTTGCCTTGGCCAAGCCTTTCTGGAGCCGATGGCTCCTATGAGTGGCAAACAGGAGACATGGGTGCCACCTGGCTGTGCCTACTCTTACTCACCTTTCCCTGCCCCACTTGGTTTTCATGTGATCAATATTACAAAACCCAATAAAGGAAATTAAAAAATAGGAATTTATTAAAAAAGAAAAGGTGACAAGTGATAAAACATCAGGAAGGGAAGGTGGATGGATAGGGCTTCCCAAGCAGGTGAGCTCCATCTCTGATCAGCCATGCCCCCTGCCTCCACCTGGATGTACCAGGCTGGACATGAGGATTCCAGGGACCTTTCTGGCAGCAGATACACAGGGAAGGGGCCACCCTGATGCTGCCATGCTTTCTGTCTTGAGTTTTTGTCTTTTACCACGTGGAGTAACCTTTCTGTATGTGGCCAGCTAGGAGTCCTGTTCTCCTTCCAGAGGATCAAATTGAGGTCCATGAAGCATTTTATTTATTTACTTTTTTTTTCTTACATTATATGAATGGAATCAATAAACCTTTTGGATAGAATCTAAGCTCTTTAACACAAGGGACTCCTTCTCTAGCCTCAGCGCCCATCGGTCTCATTAGCTCAGTGCACACACGAGCCGTAATGAACATTTTCTGCTCTCTCTCCTCTCTGAACCCTGCCTATACTGATGCCTCCACCTGGAGCACGTGTCCCAAAACCTTCCAGGTGCGTGCACGTCTCACTAATTCCATTCCCTACTTCACGTCTCTGCTCTGTTGTCACTTTCCCCAGGACACTGCCCGTGACCCCTCTTATAGGATTAGGAATCCCACCCCTCGGTTCTCCAAACCCTCACCCCTTGTAGTGGATTTAGGACACTGTTCTGTAATTGTCTTTTGCTCTCCCGCCAACTAAGCCCCTTCCAGGCAGGGACCGGAGTTTGTTCTTTCTCGTACTCTAGCACCCACTGCACTGAGCGGCAGCCCAGTCAATGATTGAATGTTGAGTGAATGCGTGACATCATCAGCACGAGTAACGGATGTGGCTCTGGAGCCGTTCCCCTGGGAACATATCCTCGTGGTTATTTTCCAGATGGAATCTCGGCAAGGAGATGCCGCCTCTCTGTCTGACTCTGTCCCCACTCAGTCATTCCTCCATTTCTGTCACCAGATGGATTTTGAGCACCTGCTCTGTAGCAAGCACCGCGTCGGGCTGCAGGGACACAGCAAGCAAGACAAATGCGGTGCCTGGCTTCATCAAACTTATCCTAGGAGTTGGTTTCTGTTCACTACTCTATTGCCAGTGTCTATCACGGTTTTTGGCATTCGCTAACTAAAGTAGAAAAGCAAATGGTTTCAGGGCGCACACACATCAGGATGGGCTTATAAAGGGAAAGAGCAAATAGTCTGATTTCACCTAGAGGGAGAGGCCTTTCAAGGGAGAGAGAGAGTCGGGCCAGAGATGCAGGTGTGCAGACAGCGAGGTCACTGTGGTGACGCCATGGGATGTGCCTGGGCTCAGGGCTCATTTCTAGCATGACAGCGTCTCTGATGGTCACTGTGACCTCTTTACATATCCTTTTCTGCATCTGGAAAATGGGGATGATGACAGAGCCAAGATTATCGTGTGTGTGAGACTTCAGCAAGCTGCTCAGCCCCAAGCTTCCAGCATAGAGGGAGCCATTTAATAAATGTTAGCTCATTATAAATATGAGTAGAGGCTTAAAGTGACGTGTCGGGCCTGGGAATGGCAGAAAGTGGTGTGTGTGCATGTGTGTGTGGGGGCACATGTGTGGGGTGTGCATGCATACACATGCATACTACATGCACATGTGTGGTACGTGTGCACACGTGTTGGGACGTTTTCGGTGCACATCTGTGTATGTACACACATGTGCATGTGTTACGTGTGCATCTGTGCATGTGTGTGGTGTGTGCACATGCATGTGGTGAATATGTGTGTGCATGTGCGGTGTGTGTGTGGTGTGTGTTGTGTGTGCATGGGCGCATGCATGTTGGGTGTATTGTGTGCATGTGTGCTGTGTGATGTGTTGTGTGCACATGTGTTGTATTGTGTGTACGTGTGTGCATGTGTGTGGTATGTGTTGTGTGTGCATGTGTGAAATGTGTGTATTGTGTGCACTGTGTGCATGTGTGTGATGTGTGTGTGTGTTGTGTGCACGTGTGTGTGTGCACATGTGTGCTATGTGTTGTGTACATGTGCGCACAGTGGTATTAGGGGGTGGGCCTGGACAGTTGGCGGGGTCAGGCTATAATGTTCTCCATGCTGGGGACGTGGCTGGCCTCCACGTGGAGCCACTGAGGATTACAGGAGGGGGTGTGGCCGGGTCCTGTCTGTCCACGTAAGAGAGGAGGAGTCCCTTACCCCACCCGGTGGCGATGGGAACCCTTTGAGAAGAAGGAAAGAAAGAAGAAAGGAAGGAGGTAAAGACTCATAAAGGACGGAGAGTGGCTGGGGAAGAGGGAGAGCAGAGAAAAGGCAGAAAAAATGGCCAGAGCCTCTATCCATCTGGGGCTGCGCTCTTGCTCTGACTTAGCGAAGAGTTCCAGGGTGGGTGTCAGGGCTCAGGAGGAGGGATGGGGTTGTCACGGCGATTCACGGGACTCCCTCTCTGAGGCCTGGTGGAAGAGGCAAGCATGAACTCAGAGGCACCCTCCCCCGGACCAGAGTCAGGGCCTATGGATGGGCTCCTCAGGGCTCCCCTGAGGCTTCGGGCTGCCCTGTCAGTTACGGGGACCAAATGCAAGAGCAGCTTGCCCTGGGGGGTGCTTCACCGCCTCTGGACATCCAGCTGATCTGTGCACAGGCTGTCCCTGCAATGTCACAGCCAGGCTGACCCACCCGTCCCAGCCCCCTTCCCTTCCGGCAGTCCGTCCAAGGATATTTTTCTAGCTTTAATTTATTTTTTAAAGTAGCTTTATAAGCCTGTTAATAAAAGGAAAACTTGCTCCTTGCCCAACTGTCACTCAGCCTCTGCTCGTCTCCTCTCGCCTGGGAAACTCACCAGGAACAATGCTGGCTCCTTTCTCCCCGCACATAAAAAGGTTTATAGATCTCCAGTTCCCCACAACTCAGCCCAAAGTAGCTCTCACTTGACAGTCTTCAGAAATCAACGTCGTTCCCCCTTCTACCAGGCTGCCCGCCCGTGCAAGGTCAGGCTGCGCTGCAGGAAGGAGCCAAGTGATTGCATCTCGCTGGCCGGGGCTGGGCTCTTTCTCCTTCAGAGGACACCTCCATCTTGGGGAGGCTTGGAAACCTTTCAGGGTGTGACAGGAAGCTGATCCTTGTCAAACAGACCTGCTCCCGGCTGAGCTGCAGCAGGGGGCTTGGATGTGAGAGAGGAGTCTGGGACATTGGTACCCCTCCCCCCCGTTTTATTTCAGGGCAGGATCATGGGAAGGATGGCCACTGTGTGTCCAGTCCCTGAGCTGCATGCCTCCAGTGGGCACAGCTAGACGCGGGTTGTGCCCGTCCTCCCTGCAGTCACACTGTTTATGCTGTGTGTCTGTGGCTGGAGGACTCAGGCGTTTGGCGTACCATTTAACATCAAAAAAAAAGGATGAATTGGTCTTAAGCTGGGTTTTGCAACTGCCATGCTATGGACATTTGGGTCCAGATCACTGTGGTCAGGAGTCTGTCCTGCTCACGATAGGATGCTTAACAGCATCCCTGGCCTTTATCCATTCGATGGGCCGCTACCCTGACCCCACCAGCTGTGACAACCAAAAATGTCTCCAGACATTGTCATATGTCCCTCTGACTGGGAGAGGATCAACTATCCCTGTTGAGAACCACGAATTTAAGTCATTCATTCTTGACGGGGGCAATTCAGCATTCAATGTGGCAAAAATTGGACCTTGGGTGTCAAAAAAAAAAAATCATTCTTTCTATGCATAAAGCACAGCCAGGCATACGGTATGTAAACAGATATGCAGTGTATCCGTGGTGTTAAAATTTCGTGGGGGCTGGTGATTAGGGAAAAAAGACATTTAAGAGAGGCTCTTCAGGGGAGTGCTAATAGAAGAGAAAGATGGAGGGTCTAAAGAGATGGAAATCAAAGCAAGCATAGGCTTGTTTTTCCACCTGTCTATGAGCTACTTTCTTCTTCTTCTTTTAGATTTTATATATTTGAGCAAGAAAGTATGAGCTGGGGGAGGGGCAGAGGGAGAAGTAGACTCCCCATGGAGTGGGGAGCCCAATGCGGGACTCAATCCCAGGACCCTGGGATCGTGACTTGAGCCAAAGGCAGATGCTTCACCCACTGAGTCACCCAGGCGCCCCTGGAGCTCGTTTCACCATGGGAATTCACCCTGGTCAGTTCCGAGCTCATGGAAGTTCTGTGAATTTTTGCCCCAGATGTCATTGTCAGAAGCTACAGGGATATTAGTGACCACAGAGGAGTCTTCTGATTTCATGAGGCCCTCCGTGGGTCACATTTCATCTCGTTTTAGGTGGATCTTGTTGATCCCTGGCATCACCTTGGGAGGAGAGGGAGGGAGCCATAATGTATTGAGTATCTGCCACGTGCCAGGCTCTGTGTGGGGGATTTACATCAGTCCCCATAGTAACCCTCTGAGGATGGAGTAATCACCATCCCCAGCCTGTGCGAGGCTGAGAATGCTTTGCAGCCAGCAGGTGGTGGAGGATGGAATTGGGTTTGGAGTTGGGCACAACTATCCAAGTGAGAAGTCTAGCAGAGGTCGGAGCCCCTGGCTCTGAGCAGAAGCTCCATAAATATAGTGCATTAGTCTTCTTGGGATTTCTCTTTTTTAGTGTACCACCTGAATTGGCTATAATGAAAGGAAGAATAACAAGCAAAGTTGTGACAGGTCGGTTTAAATGTGTCTACTCCCCTCACCCCCCCCCCCCCAATTTTTATTAAGCACCTTCTATATCGCATGCTTTCCGCTGGGTGAAAAAGACAAATGGATCCCTGCCTATGTGAGGCTTACAGTCCAGGTCTGCTCTGTCCAAACGGCAGCCACCAGCCACGTGTGGCTCTTGACCACGTAAACTGTGGCCCATGAGCCGGAGGAGTAGAATCTTAAGTTTTACTTAATTTAATTTTAAAAACTGCGACTCGGTTCAGTTATTGAAAAAGGTGTACGTATGCTTACAACTTGTCAGTCTATCAACTGTAAATTTTATCAAAGCTAATTACAGATCAACCATTTCCAGGGAAAATGTAGCGTCTGAATTGAGATGTTCTGTAAGTAGAAAACACACCCCGCATTTCGAAGACTTAGTACGAAAAAGAACGTAACTTTTTTCATTATTCATTTTGGAAATACTGGTTACATGTCGAAATAATAGATTTCAGATATATTAGGTTAAAATGCATTGATATGAATTCCACCTATTTCTTTTCAACTTTTTTTTGGTTTATTTTTTAAGGATTTATTTATTTGAGAGAGAGAGAGCGTGCGTGCACATGAGTGAGGGGCAGGGAGGGGCAGAGAACGAGAATCTCAAGCAGACTCCCTGCTGAGCATGGGCCCTGATGTGGGGCTTGATCCCACCACGCATGAGATCATGACCTGAGCCAAAATCAAGAGTGGGACACTCAACTGACTGAGCCACCCAGGCGCCCCAGAATGTCTTACCTGAATCATCTGACTCACACTTGGAGTCTGCCTGGAGTTTCTCTCTCCCTCTCTCTCTGCTATCCCACCTCTAAAATAAATACATAAATTTTTTTAAAAAGATGTATAAAACACCTAAAATAACGCATGGCACATAACAAGCATTATGTAAATACGTATTAGAAAAAATACATTTGTGCTTTCCCTGCCCACCCCAAAGTTAGCCCATATTAGGATCTGTTGTGGTTCCTTCCGCGCTTTTGTCCTGGTCCAAATAATCATGTATGGTTGTCAGTAATTGCTTGTTTTATCAAATGTGATCACATTATATACACTGGAACATGACTTTTTTTTTTTTTTAACTTACCACACCTAGATTGTGGAATCTTTCTCTGCCAAGTTAATTGGTGTCCGCAAATGACTCCATAATAATTCCGTGGCAGAAATGTAAATTCTGGATATGACCGTTCCCCTATGAATGGCCAGTTTGTTTGTCTGCTGGAAATTTCTGAGCATTAAAATGTTCCACTGCAAAGGCCGGGGGGAGGCCAACCTGATTAATTATACTTCCCAACTTGAGTAAGCTTTGGGGGCTGAGGTACAGATTCGATGCATATGGCAAGAGGTTCATTTTGAGTTAAGTAACTATCTGAAATCACCCAACAGTTAGATAATTGACCCAATTTAATTTTCCTATAGAAGGACGACCGCTGGTTTCTCTGCTTGATCTATAGGCATGTCACCGTGCGTATTACAAACCAGTCGGCTAAGTATGAAGCTATTATTACTAATTAAAATCACTTCCCCGCAGAACTTCACCTCCGCCACCTCACTAGCCCACCTGCCCACTTTACCCAGGATTCACCCCTTCAGGAACCATTAATGCGAGCCAAAAAATCAATAGCTCAATTAACAATCAGGATCGGGGCTTCCAGGCAACAGAGATCAGGATCAATAACTTCTGTTCAGTGAAATTAAAGGCAGTTGTTAAGTGAAGTGTTTAAAAGCTGCAGGCACCGACTGTGGGGATATCTGTCAAAACCCGTTGGGCTCTTTCTCCGGAGAGATCAAGAAGTGTGTCTTTCTTTGCCCCATCTTCCACGTGGGTGGGTGCCTAATGAGGCAGGTACATCCTTGCTGATTCTTTTCTGAAATAAATCCCTGGGCCCCGGGACTACCATGAGCATCTGAGCTGACTTGAGGGAGCCCCTTCTTTCATTAAGAACAATGCTGCAAAAGTACGCAATCCAGAATCCTCTCCGACATCTGCTGGGGAGTAGAGCGAGTCAAGTTTTCGGGCATCTTTGGTTTGCTCCATCTGCCCTGCGTCATGAACATTTAATCATTCAACTAACATTCAGTGAGCACCGACTCTGTTCTTCTAAGCTTGACTTGTAGGCCTTTCATGAGTCAAACCCAGCTGTGGTTCTAGTGCTATTACTTGGAGTGGTTAGGATGCACTAGGGCTGGAGTGATAAATAGCTCCAGATATCTGAAGGAGCCACACAGGGGGAGCCTGCCTGCTCTGTGACAGCCCTCCGACAGATGGGTATTCAGGTTGGAGGGGCAGCGCTTCTGTAAGTGGAGGCTAAGGTGGCTTCTACCTTGTATCTCCTCCATCCTTTAGGACCGAATTATCATCTCCATTCAGCTGATGGAAGGGGTGACATAGCCTGGAGAAGGCACACTTCACTTAAGAGTCTGGGCTCGGAAAAGCCTTCAGTATTACTGCTTCCATTACATGGCCTGGACATTAATCACCAACCTAGCTGCAAGAAAAGTTGGGAAGTATGGCCTATCAGGATACCCAGGAAATGAAAGAGGGGAGAACGGATTTGGGGGATCAGCTAGCAGTGTCTGCCTTGTTAGCGTTAACCCCCCCCCCCCCTTGTGGATACCTGTAATTATACCAGCCCATCATGCCTTCCCTTTCTTTTGGTGCTAGAGTTTCTCTTTCTTTTAGGGAACTCATTCCATTGATGGTGTAGTCCATATGCTCTGGCCCAAGGGTGTTCCCATGACCTAAGTTGGGCCCATCATAGTCCCTCTTGGGATACTTCTTTCCCATCAATAAAAGGCCATCTTTTTCCACTGGAATTACTAAGCTGGTAGGACATGAGTCTTAGGCTGTCTTGTACATCATACCTGCAATTTGAGTAACACGTGCCTAAGTCAGAGAGAGACCATGTCCCGTAATGTCCTCTATGCTTGCTGGGAAGGGAGGTGGGTCCTTGAGAACACCGCCCGAGTCCTTGGATCCAGTTGTGCCTGAAGCCACTAATCTCTGGGCTTTTTCAGAGAAAAACATCAATAAATGATCATAAATTCCTTGGCCTGCGTGGGCCACTGCACTGACTGGACACAAACTGTTCTTTGATCACGAACCATTTCTATTCAGCGAGAACAGACATCTCAAATTGACGGAACTGCATATATTCCTTCTTTCTTACTTAAGATGGTTTTTATTTTGGTTTCTACCACTAGTCGCTGCAAGAGTATTGATCAATGTCTTCCCAGCACGCACTAGTTATGAACATGAGACACTCTGTTTTCACAGTAGAACATCTCCCCACACTCTCTTTTGTACTTGCTATTTACTTTACTTGGAATCTTTCCCCCTCTTCTCCATCCGCTGGACTTGTCTTCACCTTAAATATCAGTCTAATTCAGTTCTCTTCAATGCAGTCAACAGAAACAGGCTGTCTTTGATGGGCCAGATGACTTGCTAAGCACCGGGAAACAGGGATGAATAGGATAGGAGCTTGTGGTCTGGTAGAGAGACAGTCACAGACGCAAGGACCATACAGAGAAATAATAACCATAATAATGAGGATTTGTTGAGTGCTTGCTATGTGCCAGGCACATAGTTTCCAACATTTATGTGTCTTCGTGTCTTCACAGTGGCCCCTGTGCTACTATCATTCCCTTTTCATACACGATGAGACTGAGGTGAAGAGAGGTTATGAAACTTGCTGGGGCTCACTTAAACAGCCGGAATTTGAACTTGGAGTGTCTGACTCTAAGGCTTTCATTCTCAACCGCTGTGGACAACTGTCCCTAAGAATGCTAATGCAGGTGAATGACTGGCTCATATGGGGGAGGGCGATCAGGGCATGAGGTGGTGCTGGCTACCATCTCTCTTGCTTCCTCATGAGCCCCTTGATTTGGGAAGAAGTTCTCACAGCCTCGATTTCCCTGACACTCAGCCTCAGGGCACCTAACATAGTCACCCTCTTTATCCATCATTGAATAGAAGTTCTAAACACCTCTGATGGAAAAAAGGAATGCACAGTGATGGACAGGAAGATTAGAAAACATGCGTGGTCTTTCTTGACCACTGTGAGCTCAACCACCCTGAAATCTTCAGATTGAAGAGGAATGGTGGGCATTAAGATATGGCATGGCTGGCTTCTGAAGGTAACTATGACTGTGATGGACATTCAGGGCCACGTTGCCCTGGAGAGGTCAGGATCCAGCCAGGTGTCACATCCTCTTTACACATCTGCCATCTTGGATACCATACGTTGGATCTATAGCCATGTGACTGAACAAGTGGGAGCTGGCATTTGTGAATGGATAAGCACTTTACAGGCATTATTACTTCATCATCAAAAACTATCATCCTTTCATTACTCTCTGGTCAGTGCTTGGAGGAGGGGCTAGCAGGTCAGGGGTGCCTGGATTGACACAATAATGCTGCACGATAAAATCTGCAAAACCCCAGCATACAAGCAAAAAAGGAGTTAGTGCTCAGACATCTAGGGGTCAGTTAAGAGTTGGCTAGGTGGCTCTGCTGCTCTTTTCTGGGAATCAGCTGGCCATAGGCTGATCTCGGCTGGCTTTGGCAGCATGACTGTGGTTCACGTACCTCTCATCTGCCAACATGTTAGCCCGCGTATGTTCCTCGGGTGATGACTGAGGCATGCGCCCATTTCAAGACTGCATTGTCTCATGTTTGCTCACATCCTATTGACCAAAGCTAATTGCATGGTTCAGCTGAGCCTAGGGTGAAGGGGCAGGGTGGGAGGACATTACAAAATTATGTAACAAATGGTGTGCTTGTAGGAAGGGGTGAAGAGTCGGGGCCATCCCTGTGTTTGACCCCAGTACCCAATAAATGTGTGTTATATAAATAAACACTGAACCCACAAGGCTCTGAGAAGTACAGAAGAGCTGGTGGTTACACAGTGAGTTCTCCATGGAGCTGTGCTCTGAACCCAGGCAGGATGAATGACGCCAGTGGGTGATTTTGGAGGCCGCTAGAGGTCTGAATCTCCCTCTCATCTGTAGCCTTTCCCCTAGTGTTAGCTGAGGCCTGGAGCTTCTTAGCCAGGGACCCCAAGCCATTGGTCCTAAACTCAAACCAGAACATCAAAGCCTCTGTCCCTGGGAGAGAAGACTTAGCCATGCCTACCAAGGGAACAGCAGATGGTTTCAAAGCCTCAAATGAGTCCAGCTTTTTCTTCTTACGTTAAGAGAAGTTTTGAAAGACAGAAGCTACATGTGTTCTTTATCTATAAGATGGCAAGAAAGAAATGCACAACAAGTCAGATGAGGATAGTTTATAACCTATAGACAGTAACTGGTAATACTTAGGTGTATTTCCCTCTACTTATTTTCATTATTATTATTTACAAAATTGGAAGGTGTTTTTGATACGGAATTTTGGCATAAACGCATGCCATAAACATAGCTCTCCATCATTTTAAGCCCACTGGAAATCTTATTTCCAGTGGCCGCAGAATATCCTTCTGCGTGGGTCAACTGTAATTCATTTGCCCAATTGTCATTTGAATATTTATGCTGTTTTCAACTTTTCCCTGTTATAAATAATGCCAGGATTCCTAATTTGTAGTTTCATATCTCTTTACATTATGAAAGTGACAAGCAACTGTACATAAAATTTTTGAAAAAGGAACGAAAAATACCACCCCGTCAATACCATCAAAACCCTTGTAACTGTTTTACCTTTTTTTCTAGTCTTTTCTTTCACACATAACTGTATGCTCACCTTTTCCTGATTATAAAAATAAAATACGATGACACCACCAAAAAAGCAGGAACAAAAATCATCCACGATTCCACGGGCTGGAAGCAACCACTATTAACCTTTTGGCCTATTTTCCCTTCTTCTTCTTCTTCTTGTTACTAATTATTTCTTGTTATTTTACATGACTGAGATCACACTAAACCTGCAATTGTTTTATTGTTGTTTTTGTTTAATACTGTATTGGAGCATTTCTCCTTGGGATGAGAAGCTTTATAAGGTAGTTTTAAAAGATTTTTTTTAAAGATTTAATTTATTTATTAGACAGAGATAGAGACAGCCAGCGAGAGAGGGAACACAAGCAGGAGGAGTGGGAGAGGAAGAAGCAGGCTCATGGCGGAGGAGCCTGACGTGGGGCTTGATCCCATAACGCTGGGATCACGCCCTGAACCGAAGGCAGACGCTTAACCGCTGTGCCACCTAGGCGCCCCTAAAAGATTTTTTTTTTTAAAGCACTAACTATGACAACCTAATATTCTCCTGATTGCATGCTATCCCTTCGAATAGATGTGTCACGATTAATTCAACATCCCCGTTGGGAGACAATGTTCGCTATCATGTTTTGCTGCCAGATTGTTGGAAGTGGAATTACTGGCCATGGGCTGGAAGGGTATGAACACCTTAAAGGCTTCTATCTGGACATGTTTCTATTCAGTATACATAGCTAGCATGCAGGGCACACCATAGTGTGTCCTGATCTTATTTTGTTTTATTTTTTTTTAAATTTTATTTATTTATTTGAGAGAGAGAGAGAGATGGAGAGAGAGAACGAGCAGAGGAAGGGCAGAGGGAGAGGAAGAAGCCGACTCCCTGCTGCACAGGGAGTCCTGACTTGGGACTCGATCTCAGGACGCTAGGGATCATGCTGTGTCCTGATTTTAACTTCTCTTCTGAGCATAAACATTTCCTCCTAAAGATTGATCTTCTTGAATGAAGGGATGCCCTCATACAGTTTGTGTCCCCAGTCCAGTGACGGACCCCCAAAGTAGCTTTAGTATCGAGGAGTAGCAAGAGCATGGATCATGGACCCAGACAGCCTGGATCCACATCCTGATGGATTGCTTCTGGCAAATTCTTGCAGGTCTCTCTGTCCTTCAGTTTCCTCAATGGATAAGGGGCAACCGAGAGAGTTCCACCCCCTAGGGTTTGTGAGGATTCAGTACCTGGCTTCTAGCACTCCGTGAGTGTGAGCTTCCATCGTTCTTTTTGAATTGACGGGGTCCGTGTGTTGGTTAAAAGCACAGGCCTTCAGAATCACGCAGCCCAAGTTCTGTGTGGCTTTCGGCCATAAGAACTTCAGGCAAGACATTACCGCAAAGCCTCACCTCTCTTCCTCGGTACAGTGGACCGGTCATCCCATCTACCCACAGTGTGGCTGGTTTGTGAGGATGAGAGGAGGTGACGTAAGTCATGTGGAGGTGCTGCCTGGCACCTAGGAAACATTGGCTACACGGGAGCTCTGACAATTGCCAGAATGGGAATACAGGCTTGCCGTTACATTTTTTTGCTTCCATTGGCGCTGATAGCCCGCGTTAGGAATTTGATGTGTCCTTGTAGATGGTTCTTTCTTTTACCGTCATAAACATCTACGCGAGTGGGTACAGTCACTGTGGCTACTCTGCTTGGTATTTTCCCAGTTCCCTTTTTAACCCACTGGTGGCTTGGAGGTTGTCCCTTCTGTTTCTCTTTTGGACGTGGGTCCCGGCAGCAAGATGAGAGGAGATGTCTTCAGGGACCCTTTGCAGCGGCAGGTTTGGGAGCCCTGCCCTGGGCAAGATGGGGAGCTTAGAAGCGGAGGGCTATGGAAATGACCACAAGGAGCATTAGCTCCTTCACCATTTTGAGATGAGGGTGTATCCAGGCTGTTTTGCAGATATGAGGTGAGGCAGGTAGCAAGGGCTTTGTGCGGTATCAGTGTGGTAATTTTCCCAATCCCGGGATCTGAGAGCTCTCTAAAACACTTGAGGGAATCTGCTGCATTGTTACCAGCCACCTCATGTGCTCTGCTCTGCTGTTCTTTTCCTAATTGCATTCTTAAAATATGTGCTTGATGAATAATCAGCCCCATCTCCTACTTTCAATTATATTTACTGTATAGCCTTTCCCAGGGGATCTATTAAAAACACACACTCATTAGCTCCACAAGTATTTTCACAAAATAAAATTGATATCTCTCTTCCCTGAGATTTTTTTTTTTTAAACTGAGGGACGAGAGTCCTACCAAAAGCATGGCAGAGGCAGTGAAAGAGTTTGCTGAACAATCTCAGAGTGATTACAGTTTCCCCCTCTTAATTAATTTTCTCCTGAAGCAGAGACTGGCTTTGCGGCGTTTGAATTGAGATTTTCTTAAACATTTCCGGCTGAAGGGTTAATTGCTCGCTTTCAAAGGCATCATCTCGGGATATTTCTGCAGGAAAATTTATAGCTTTAATGATGAGTCAAAAAAAATTTTTTTTTTCCCTTAACAAGGGCCTTAGACTGCTAACTTGTAAAGTGGTCCTCGTCTCCTGCAGTGGTTCTCAGCTCTGTCTTCCCGTTAGAGTCGCCTGGGAGCATTTAAAAGATGCCAGTGCCAAGAGCCCCCACTCAGACCAATTAAATCAGGATCTCTGGGCATAGAGCCCAGGCATCTGTATATTTTACAACTCCCCTGGTGATTTTGGTTTGCAGCCGGGATTGAAAACCACTGATGTAGTGAGAAAGCCCTCATTTTACAGATGAGGAAATGGAAGCTCAGCCGGGTCAGCTGATTGCCCGATGTTATTCTGAGAAAGGGACACGGGGTACAGCAAGCACACCCCAGTGCCCCACACGCAGGGCGCTCTTGTAGCACTTCAAAGACATTTCCTTATTCAGCCCTTCTAATGACCTAAGGCTTTTTAAAAAAGATTTTATTTTTAAGTAATCTCTGCACCCAACATGGGGCTCGAACTCAAGACCCCGAGATCAAGAGTTGCCCGCTCCACTGACTGAGCCAGCCAGGCGCCCCCCTGATGATTTTTTTTAAAACCCCATATTACAGGAAGGGAACCAAGGCTCATAAATGCTGAGTAACTGATCCGAGGTGATATTGTCAGAAACCCAGACGCACATCTGTTTCCAGATCCACAGTGCAAACGCCTTTATTTCTCTTTGAACCTTTGTATATTGTCACTGGGATTTCTTTGTAACCCTGTTCACAGAGAGGCGTCTCGGGATTTCCCGCCGAGGGGTTAGCTATTAACGCAGCGATGGCCGGAGCCTCTCAGAGCGCCCGGTTACAGCAGGAGCTCGCTGTGTTTGTTCACTACAGGTGACCGTTCATCAGGATTGTTGGCTTTAAATAAAAGGGATCCTAGATCCAGTTGCTTACGTGAAAGAGGAGTAGAGTGGCTTATAGCATTTCTAAGTCTAAATATCCTGAATCTAGGTGCTCCAGTCCTATGGGAAGGAGTCTCATTTAACCCCAGGTCTTGTTCTGGTTTTCCTGTGTGTCCACTTTGGCCTCGTGACGGATATTCTTGGGCCCTCTATAGAAAGGACTGTCGTAGTCTCATTGGCCAACTTTGGATCACCTGACTGCCTCAATGCGAAAGATGTGATGGTGTAAGGTCTATGTAACCCCATGTCCAAGACCAGGAGGAGAGGCTCCTTTCCCAGAAAGTCGGGATGGGAATGCTGTCAACAGAAGCAGATGGATCCCAGAGAGGCAAAACCATTGGTGGCTGTAACGTTGGTCTGGGAGGGGTCTGATTAAACTTTGGAAACTAGCTCCTGGGACAGCTGGATATCCAGAAGAGCCCAGACAATTGTAAGCTCTCCTCTTCTCCCCAGCTGCCTGCTCAAGGTTTTGGAGATCCACCTTCCCGGGGCCCACAGAAGCACTTACTTAGGCCTTGAATGCCCTCTGCATGAATTCAGAAGCCACTCACCCCCTCCTTTCCACGCCAAGACAGAGATAAGGAGCCACAGGGAAACCATTTTCTGATGGGGTTTCAAACATTCCAAGAATAAGGTTTACTTATTGGGTGTGTGTGTGTATGTCAGTCCCCACATCCCCATAAAACCAGAATTGCTTAAAGCCCCATGAAGTCAGTGTAAATCAGTGAGTCTTGTCTATTTCCCACAGTATCTGTTGGGAATATTGCTAATTCATATGGATCTTTAAAAAAAATGTGTGTGTGTGCGAGAGAGAGAGAGAGAGAACAAGAGAGAGACACAGAGAGAGAGTGAAAGAGAGGGGTAGGTATTGGTGCTCACTTCTGAGGAATCAGGAGGAACTCGGTTGCACCCAGTGACACAGTTGCTCTGAACATTTGATGAATACCAGCAACATCATCATTGATTGCTCCAGCAATGGACATGCATGGCTATGGAAGTGTTTTTATGAGGCAGTGTTTTGAGAGAAACGAGCAGTGTGGTGACAGTGCTGTTTGGAGTGGAAGCCCCGGGAGGCTGGGCCTTGTAGATGCTGGCTAGAGACGGAAGGGGCTCCAGCTCCCGAGTCAGGCCACAGTGATGGGAAGCGGGGGGTGGGGGGACACAAGGCATCGAGGATATCGAGCTATTGGTTATGGAGCATTCCAGAAAGGGAGATGAGTAAAGGGCAAGGCATTCGGATCATCAGAAGACCAGGCGTATAAAAACGCTCAGGGGGTGGATGAAATTTATGTACAAAACTGTTCAGCACCATTACTGCTGATAGTATGAGACATGGAAACAACTCAATTATTTCTCAATTATGAAACAATAGAGGATTAGATCAATTATGATTCATTCATTTATATGCTGTTATGGAGCCATCACTAATGGTCCTGTGATGAATCTGCAATAGAATGGAGGAAATACTCTTGATCCATGAAACATGAGCGGGGTACACAACACAACATCATCCCACTCACACACTCTTGGTTCCATTTACTTTGGTCCCACTATTTTCTTCTTTCTTTCTTAAGCATTTAATACAATCATATATATATTTTTTGTGCTTATGAAGTCAGTACATCTACGCTGTGGGAACTTTGGAAAGCATAGACAAGTGTAAAAATATTCCATTACCTAGTGATAGCTACTGCCAATGTTTTGGTGCATTTCCTTTCCCTTTTTTTTTTTTTTTTTCGGTTGTTGTTGTTTTTTCTCCCTGTATGTGTTACCCTGGATCTCTCAGGTCTTCCAAATTTCTGGATACACTCTGGCCTTGGCAATCACCCTAGCTTGAGCCTCTATTTCTTAATCTGTGGGTGGCCCAGTAGATTGAGTGAATTCACTGTATTTTTCTTCATTCTGTCTCCTGAGCTCTATCACTCCAAGTAGGGCCACCCACCCCTTTCTGTGTCTTTTCTCACAAAGGCGGTAGTGTGAAAAAGGTCTGGGATAAACTGGGGTAAATGACAAGAAGTGGTAAATGTCCCGTCCTCCTGGGAGTTCATTGACTCTTCCCCACGGCGGGGAATTTCTCACTGTCATGCTCGCTGGTAAATTCTAGCCTTTCCCCAATCCAACTGCTGTCTTGATCCTTGATCACCTCACATTCAGTGAAATAATGTTAGTAGATGAAGGGAGTTAATTTTCTCTGTTTCATTCCATCTGGATGTATATAAAGAGCCTTGAATTTCAAATTCAAACCAAAGAAACATTACTCCCCTAATATATATTCTTCTGTCCTCCAGAACAACCAAATTTTACTTGCTGAAATTACACGTGTGCATATATACACACACAAACACATATGTACATACATACGGATGTGTGTACACAGAATACCTATAAAGCACACACACATAAGATATATATAAAGAATATATAGTGTGCATGCACATCTATGAATTTTAATGGGAAAGTACCACCTATATTATTTTATAACTGATTTTCTACCTACAGTATTTCATAGAATCTGGGATGCCATCAAATTCAATAAACACCATTCTTTTATAGACCACTAAGGAAAAGAAATACACCTTTGCCAAAAAATTTATGACATGCCACTGATTATAAGCATACCTGACTTCAGTGATGTCACTACACGAAAGCATATGTATCTTAGAATGAGTGAAACAGGGTACGATCAGCCATCGCCACAACAAAAGTACGTAAGAATTGCCCCCAACTCAACTGAGTAGCACGCAATAATAAGAATTGTTTATTGTGCATACATCTGAAGGTTTGCTTGGGGGTGGGGTAGGGGGGAGTCTGTGCCATTTTGGGGCCCAGGCTGAAGGGGCAGTGGTCGCCACGGTATGTCATTCCCTCAGAGGACCACTGGACTGTAAGAGGACAAGCCGACGAAGCTCGCAGATACCGTGCCTCTGTTTGTATTATGTATTGCGAACATCCCTTTAGCCAAAGCAAGTGACATGGCCAATTTCAAGGTCAGGATGTGTGTGTGGGGAAATATATTCCACCCATCGTGTCAAAGATGTGTAAATAGAATACGCTACTGGGAGTGAAGCCTTGAGACCAATAATTCAATCAATAGGGTATTTCAAAATCATTATATCTTGTACTTTATGTCTTTTTGTAGCCTAGCTCATACTTTTTGGAGCAAAGTAGATCATAATATACATAAAGTGCGGGGGGGGCGGGGAAGAACCAAAGTAAACATACCGAAATGTTAACAATGGTTGTTTCAGAGATGGGATGAAAGACAGTTTTTATTTTCTTTTTTGTCCCTTTGATTTCTCTTAAGTTTTCTGTGATGAGTAGATGTTACTTTTGAAAGTCAGACAATAAGGGGCGCCTGGTGGCTCAGCCAGTTGAGCGTCTGACTTCAGCTCAGGTCATGATCTTGGGGTCGTGGGATCGAACCCCGAGTCCAGCTCCCTGCTCAGTGGGGAGCCTGCTTCTCCCTCTCCCTCTGCCCCTTCCCCCACTCGTGCTCTCTTGCTCTCTCTCAGTCAAATAAATAAGTAATAATCTTAAAAAAAAGTTAGAAAATAAACCTACACCTACATAATTCATGATTTCCTGTAAGAAGTCTGTGTAGGAAACTAGTTAGGGAGACAAATATGCAGCCACTTCAGAGGAAAATTCAGAGAAAGGGATTGGCTTTTGGGGAGGGTGGCATCAGGATACACAATAGTGTTTGTTCCCCAGCGTTAGAATAAGAATGTGAAGCAGATGATTCATATAAGACATTCTGGGGCGCTTGGGTGGCTCAGCCGGTAGAGTGTCCCACTCTTGGTTTTGGCTCAAAATCATGATCTCATGGGTCATGGGATGGAGTCTGCTTGAAGATTCTCTCCCTTTGCCCACCCCCCACTTGCTCGCGTGCATTCTCTCTCTCTCTCTCTCTCTCCCTCTCAAATAAATATTAAAAAAAAAAGACATTCTGATACTGGAGAATGAGACAGCAGTGTGTCTCTCAGAATGGGTGGGCCACATGGAAGTGGATTGGTGAAACCAGGTCCGAGCATTAAAGATGGGCACCAACGGCACCAGGAAGATGAACTCTGTGCTCAGCCTCAGAGCCCTGAGCCTGGATGCCTGCCATCCTTCTTACCTCCAGTGAGAATTTGTCAGATGGAGGTGAGGCTGAACTTAGAGGTGGAGCAAAGGGACTTCAGTTGTGAGCAGAGTCAGTAAGAAGAAGCTGGTCAGGACCTGAACCATATTTGCTAACGTGCAGAGTGTGGTTCAACACCTGAGGACCCCCAGAATAGTGGCGTTTGAACTGTATTGTGCATCAGAATCACCGTGGAGAGCGTGTGAAAATACAGATCGCCAGGCCCCCCCTTCCAGAGGTTCTGATTTAGTAGGCCTGGGATGGGACCTGGGAATGTGAATTTGAAATAAGCACCCAGGTAATGCTGATGCTGCTGTTCTGGGGACCACACTCTGAGAACCACCGCACTAACACAATGGTTCTCAACTTGCAATTTGCACCACCTGGAGAGCTTTTAAATATCCCAGTGCCTAGGCTGCACCCCAGACCAATTAAACCAGAATCTAGGGGTGGGACTCAGTCATCAGTATCTTTTTTTTAGAGCTCCCATGGCGAAGACAATGTGCAGCCAAGTTTGAAAGCTGCTGCTCTAAGGAGAATTAATTTAATCTGTTTAACTACTGAGTACATTGGCAGCAGGTACTAAATTAACTCATCACCAACCACCACCCCTTTCTCTGTGGACGGGGAGTTGAAATGATGCCTGTGGAAATCTCCTGGAAGAGTGGAGTTTAAAACTTGCAACTCGACCACCTTCCTGGATCCCAAGGAAATTGGGCAGAGCTCTTGACATGGGGTTGAGGAGAACCTGAGTAGAAACTTAACCTGCATATGTCCTCATTGGAGAGGGACAGAGGTCATGGTCAGATGCGGGCTGCTTTTGTTGAAGAGTAAGACTGTGAACGATGCTGAGGTCTGACACCACCGTGGTGTGTGATTAGCAGGCAGGCAAAAGGATTTTTTCATCAGAAGTGTCCTCTCCATACATCTTTGAAGTTGCCTCGGAAGGATCAAAGCTATGTCATACGGGATGCTTCTCTAGCTACAGATTGAAGGAGGTAGAATTTGCCCCGGGTCTTGTTTGCTTTCTGTCTCTCTCCTCTTTCCACAAGGCTTACATCCTTCCAACCCAGGTATCCACCAAGTCCCATTCTCTAGAGCACTTTTTTTTTTTTTTTTAATCCAAGGTGGTAGCCAGCTCTTTTCCAATGAGCGTTCGCTTAAAGCCTACCTCCTCCCTTATATCTTACCTCTCAGTAAAGTGCACCTTGGAAATCAAGGAGCCCTTGTTAGTGTGAGGAATGGCTCCTGAATGGTGAGATTACAGGTTTGGGAGGCAGAAAGAGAACCGTCTTCAAAGACCATTAGGGGCTGAGTCACATCTTCCAAAATTCATATGTGTTTAAGTCCTAACCCTCTGGTTATCTCAGGATATAACTGTTTGGAAACGAGGTCTTTAAAGAGGTAATTAAGGTAAAATGAAACCCTATGGATGGGCCCTAATCCAGTTGACTGGTATCCTCAAAAGAAGGAAAAATTTGGACACTGACATGGACGGAGGGAAGGCCATGTGGAGTTACAGGGAGAAGATGGTGGTCTACAAGCCAAGGGGAGATTCCTCAGAAGAAATCAGCCTTGACCTCAGACTCCTATTCTCTAGAAATGTGATATAACACATTTCTGTCGTGTAAGCCACCAAGTCTGTGGTACTTGGCTATGGCAGCCCTAGGAAACTAAAAGTGATTTGAATGGATGATTTTGGAAGAGAGATTCAATTTATTTTCAATAGGACTGAATCAAATGAGTGGATATTAGGGCACATGGATTGGGCTTGAAATAAATAGAATTGAACATTTTTTTTTCACAGATTTAAAAAATATTTCAATAACTGTATTCCAACATATTTGTTGCCTTTTGTATTCCAACGAACTCAATTTTATGCATTTATTTTTTTCTTTTTTTAAAAAAAAATTTTAATATGTATTTTGTTGTATTAGTCACCATACAGTACATCCCCAGTTCTTGATGCAATGTTCCATGATTCATTACTTGCGTATAACACCCAGTGCACCATGCAATACGTGCCCTCCTTAATACCCATCACCGGCCTATCCCAATGCCCCACCCCCCTCCCCTCTGAGGCCCTCAGTTTGTTTCCCAGAGTCCACAGTCTCTCAAGGTTCAAGAATTGAACATTCTTGATTGGCTGTTGCTAAAATTAATGACAATCCCCTTGTATATTGTCCACCTCCGTTTACGGGTATGGGAGTTCTGCTTTGTAATTGGGAGAGGAAATATTTTCTGCAGTAGAAAGAAAGACCCAAGAGACTGGAATGATTTTGATCTTCATGGAGTCCTTTGGGCTTATTTTGAACTCCTATGGATAGAAGAGTTTAGGTGTTTAAGTTGGGAAAATAAGAAAGAATTGATGTAACCTATTTTAAGTACTCCCTTGGCAGAATGCCTGAAACACAGAAACACTCAAAAATGTTAGGTACCAGCATTTCCGTTATTCCGTTCTCCTCGTCTGTGTTTGAGCAGACACCTCATGGTGGGTCTTACCAGTTGACAAAAATTGTTCTTCCTCTGGAAACTTCCCATCCCCATCCAAAGAATCATAAGGCTGGACCATGTGATTCAAACCCTGTGCTTCAGCTTTATTGGACCAAGGGTGCTCACGTGACCCAAGCTGGGCCAATCATGATCTCTTCCCATGGAATTTGGAATTGGTCCTAAGGACTCTGGCCTCTATCAGGATGGTATATAGAAATTCAGGAGATGAGGCACACCCATAATTATAATTACTACTTTTGCATGCATGCTACAGGTTTGAGAATCACTCTGAATTTTAGACAGAAATATAGGTGAGAAGTGGAGAGGAGTTAGTCATGGGTGGATTTTCATTTTCCAGCTTCTTCCTGTAGCCCAAGTGCATTCCTCCCCTTGGATCCTATCAGACCCCTGAGCCTTACAAGAAACACTTTTCCATCATGACTGTTTCCTGAACTTGGGTAAAATTTGCTGCAATGGGTTATGAGGGCTATCACTTACTCGTCTTTTTAGGTCCACAAATGGTGTAGTTTGGATTACTGTTGTTTGCAACTGGAGGTTACTGACTTAAAGCTCCTCGGTACCCTCCCAGCCAGGCTGAGATGACCTCCACTCATTCCTCAGTCTCAAGACTGACCACAGCTTTGCAGAGTAGCTAAACAATCTTGTGGGTCCTTAGTGAAGAAACTGAGGAAACTATATATATGTATATCGCATGCCAGGGTGGTAGGGGAAGAGGCAGAGGGGGAGAATCCTAAGCAGACTCCATGCTGAGCATGGAACCCATCAAGGGGCTCCGTCTCACAACCCTGAGATCATGACCTGAGCTGAAATCAAGAGTTGGGATGCTTAACTGTCTGAGCTACCCAGGTGCCCCTGGGGGTCCCATTTTAAAACCAGTGTTCCGAGTGCCCTTACAATCATGGACTCAGTTTCCAAACCAGATTTAAACTAGAAGCCCCTTGATTTGGCCCAAGAGGTGAATTAGACTTGATTTGTCATTTATTCCAATCTGTTAAATTTAATTCCCGGCCTGACCCTACAGCTGGATGCTTCTACACTTTAATCTATCCCAGTGGCCAGTTGGTAATTTCCTCAAAGAAACACCTTTTGGGTGGCTGATTTGTGCATGATTTGCAAAGATTAAAATGCGTTGACTCTGGTTCTGTTTTCTCCTCCCTAAATGAGGTTGTGATGTGAGGATGGAATGAGGTTATGTCATGCAGAATGTAGCATGGTGCTCCTCAAAGGGAAAGAGCTCAGTCCGCGTTCTGAGCTGTTCCTGTCATCCTCTTAACATGGAGAAGGCCACAAAGAATATGCGCCAGGTTAGCCACCAGCAGGATAAAGCATGGAGGACTGACGGCTGGGTCAGGGTTGGTAGATGTTGTCTGTCCCTTTTCCAAAGCTGAGGGTTAATGGAACCCACAAGTTGCAACCTGTCTTGAGGCTTTATGTCTCCTTGCCTGGGGTGCTGATCATATATTTAAGCCTTCTGGCCAAGACATCTTTCAAGGCCAATTATTCAGCTATTCCCTGTTCTGCTGACCCAGCTATTCCTTCCCACCAAGTGCAGACTGGCCAGGCTGATGGGTTTTTAGAAAAGTATGCTTGTACCTGTGTCTGTCTCCCTTGATTTGTTTATCTCTTTGTCCTCTTGTCTGTGTGTCTGTTTTCTTCTTTCTCTCAGCTTCTCGTTTCCACTTGGAGGGCTCACGAATATTGTCTGAGTGTGTGTCTGTGTCCATCTATCATATCCATGTGTGAGGTTTCTTTGTCTGCCTGTGCTGATCACATCAAACTTGTGAAAATAAAACCCTCATCCAAAATGGAAAAAGAGTACCCTTCCTACTGCCTTGTGAAGCAGCTCATTTGCTTTGAAATCCTCCTCCTCTTCTTTTGAAACTAAATAAAGTAGTTACTTCTTTGTTGGTGTAGAGATTTTGAGGATGATTTTTGATAATCATTTTCCCTAAAGTTCTCTTAGAAGAGTACTTTGAATCAGCCCATTCTAGGGTTTCCTTATAGCCGGAGATAAAACACCTTGATCAAGCTTCCATAAAAACACACATCACATCAATTAACAGATATCGCCAGGGGCAGGCTTCTTGTTCAACATCTGCCACTTTATTACTAACAGCACCAGCAGAATATATTATGGCGAGCGTGGCGTGGATCTCCACTGGCCTCCAAGAATGCAGAGATTTGCAGTAGGCCTGCTCCCTTTTCTAATGAGCCGCATTAGCATTCCATATTGAACCCGCTGGGTGGCACATTTTTCTCCCCCATTCTGGCAAAACCGCTAAGGCTGTTACGTGGTGGGGGCTTGGTCTCTACCCCTAAGGAGCTTGTTTTCACAAAAGGCGTCAGGACCAAGAACTAATGGTAATGGATGACAGAAGCTATGTGTCTTGAGCATTTCCTGGACGTCAGTGTCTGTATTAGGCACTCCTTAGGCATCATTTCATGATATGAAACCAGTCCTATGCAGAGGCATTATTATTCAGTTTTGAAGATGAAGAAGCTGGGGCATAGAGAGGTCAAGCATGTCGCTCAAGGTCATATAGGTAGCGAGTGACCATAGGGCACAATGAAAGTTAATTGTTTCCATCTCCCCTTATTTTGAGAATGACCCTGACTTTCTGACCTAGGGATTGGGGACGTGATGGAGGCCAAACTAATCATGGTACTCGTCTTCTGGGCAGTCAGGATTGATCTTGGGTGGAGTGGATGCTGACTCAGCATGTCCAGGGAGAATCCATCTCTGGGTCCCTCTTCAGAGGCTGAGTGGGAGAAGGAATCTTTCCGCTGTGGGATTGCTAAGCTGGGGCATCCGTGTTATTCCGTCCGCCATGTGGAGATGTTTTCCTTTCTGTCTTAGGGAAAAATAAATGAGGCCAACAATAGGCAAAGAGAACCAGAGTAAGCAAAGATGAGAAACGGAAGGAGAATCTGTGGAGGGTGGTGTTCCGTGCCTGGTTCCAGGTCCCAAGGACTTGATTTATGAAGCTCTCCCCTCCACACCGAGAGTCACAACATTATTTGCCCCTGCTCTGGAGCCAAGAAACCCCCTTTGTGGTTTGAGCATGTTTGAGGGGGGTCTGGTGGTTGAAAAGTATCCATGAATGGATACTCCTCCCTTTGAGACGTAGGGTCTCATTCTTGTCTCTGTGCATATGGACTGCACTTCGTGAATCACTTCTAACAAATGGAATACTGTGGGAGTGACTGTGTTTCTTTGGCGCCTGGGTCCTTAAGGCTCTGTTGCTTTCTCCTTGCTCTTTCTCTCACTTGGAACACTCAGTTTGGGGGAAGCCAGTGGCCATGTTGTAAGGACACTCACACAGCTCGGTAGAGAGGGCCAGCTGCCATGGCCATGGAAGTGAGCCATCTTGGAAATGGTCCTTTAGCCTTGGGAGGAATGCCACCCCTGTTCACACCCTCACTGCAACCTCGTGAGAGATCCTGATTCCTGACCCATGGAGACTGTGAAATAATAAATGCTTGTTGTTCTAAGCCTCTAAATTTTAGGGTAATTTGTTACACAGCAATAGATAACTAGCACAGTGGATTTTTGTCACTTAGAATCGACAGAATCCAGACACGTTGAGAGATGGAGGTACATTACGGGGATGCATATTGTTTGTCTCATCTATGCCCACGTCCCCTTATTCTGCCCACAGAGCCATGACCTTCCTTTGGGTGACCTCATGTCTTGCCTGGTCTCAGTTACACACTTTAGGTGGGACTGACTCCAGTGAGAGGGGTTGGCTGTGTCAGTTTAGAGCCAATGCATTCCCTTTCTTGGCTAAGGTACTGATTTTGGAATGGGTACCTCATCCCAAAAGAGCCACTGAGATGCAAGGAGATAATTTGTGAATCTTTGAGGGAAAATTCCCTTCTCTTCTGAAGAAGACTTCAGAAAATTCTTGCTTAACTTTCCTGGAAGATGTGGTATTAAGATGTGAGAGTAGATGCTCCTACAGCCTTTTTGCTGCCACGAGGCAGTGTTCAGAATCGGGTGCTACTGTGTTTGGGAGAGCAGAGAGATTAGCAGATTCCAGGTCTTGGTGATATTGTTAACTCACTAGCAAAGCCTTACTGGAAGCTATCCTGTAGCCGTAGTAGTCACGTGAATCTATGCAGTCTACTTACTGCTTAAGCCACTTTAAAAAAAATTGTGTTTTCTGTTCTGAAAACCAAAGAGGTAGTTAACTGATACACAAACCAGGTCTGTGTGAATCCATTGCTCATCCTCTTTTATACTGTCTAAACTGTCAAAAATTGTATCATACCATATTGAACATGATCGATGGACTTTTGTTTAGAAGTTGTATCGAACGCAAGCTTTTCCAGCTTCTATTAAAAAAAAAAAAAAACACCCCAAGAAGACATAGAAAAATGGAAACTCCTACAACCCTGAAAACGCAAACTGATAATGAAACTGTTGTCAGAATCTGTAAGAACGTTCTACTTATCATAAGACTGCTGGAGCTGAATGGAGAAATACAAAATGATGGTCGACACATATTTTGATGTCTAGAACAGGGCAAGCCCGATGACTATAAACAGCAAAGGAGGAATGTTCTTATTTCACAGTTCCACAACTACATGCCAATGGCTGGTCTCTGCTTTGTGTATGATGACGTTTGTCATGAAAGAGCATTGCTGAAAAAGTTTCTTGAAAAATCTTTTTTTTAAAAAAGATTTATTTGAGAGAAAGAGGGAGTGGGGGGAAGGGCAGAGAGAGAGAGAGAGAGAGAAGCAGACTCCTTGCTGAGCGCAAAGCCCCACACAGGGCTTGATCCCAGGACCCAGAGCTCATGACCTGAGCCGACATCCAGAGTAGTTTGCTTAACCAACTGAACCATCCAGGACCTCCAAAAACTCTTTTTATGTTTTATGTTCAGAAAGTTTATTTTAGGTCATGCAATAGCTTAGGAAAAAAAATCTATTCCTTTTAAAACAATGCTTCTAGGTACATT
Organism: Ursus arctos; assembly: GCF_023065955.2. Lineage (NCBI taxonomy): Eukaryota > Metazoa > Chordata > Mammalia > Carnivora > Ursidae > Ursus > Ursus arctos. Next base: position 72,371,255 of record NW_026622874.1, on the reverse strand, counting down.
TCAGACAATTGGGGGAGTAATTGAAACAGAAAACTCAAGAATGAGAATGTTTTGTAGAGATACCATATGATCCGTAATTCCACTACTGGATATTTACGCAAAGAAAATATAAACACGATGGGGCGCCTGGGTGGCGCAGTTGTTAAGCGTCTGCCTTCGGCTCAGGGCGTGATCCCGGCGTTCCGGGATCGAGCCCCACATCAGGCTCCTCCGCTAGGAGCCTGCTTCTTCCTCTCACACTCCCCCTGCTGTGTTCCCTCTCTCACTGGCTGTCTCTCTGTCAAATAAATAAATAAAATCTTAAAAAAAAAAAGAAAATGCAAACATGAATTCAGAAAGGTATATGCACACGCATATTTATTGCAGCATTATTTACCATAGCCAAGATACGGAAGCAACCCAAGGGTCTGTTGGTAGATGAATGGGTGAGGAAGATGTGGTGCCCACCCCACGGGAATATTATATGGCCGTAAAAAGGATGAGATCATGCCATTTGAGATAACATGAATGGACCCAGAAGGTATTAATGTAAGTGAAATAAGTCAGAATAAGAAAGACAAATACCATATGATTTCACTCATAAGTGGAATAACTCTCCTCCACTCCCCCCTGCAAACCCCAAATGAATAAGAAAACAAAAAGCAGGATCAGACCTATAAATACAGAGGACAAACTGATGGCTGCCAGAGGGGAGGGGGTAGGGGATGGGAAAAACAGGTGAAGGAAAGTGGGAGATACAGACTTCCAGTTATGGAATGAATACATCATGGGAATACAAGGCACAGCATAAGGAATACAGTCAGTGATATTGTAACGGTGTTGTATGGTGACAGAGGGTAGCTACGTAGGGAGTGCAGCGTAACCTATAGACTTGTCCAATCACTATGCTGGACACCTGAAACTAATGTCACATTGTCGACTATACTCAAAAACAATCACAAACTAAAAAGAAAAAAAAGAGTGAGACTGTTTTGGCATGAAAGAACTGGCAATAAAATTGATTATGAATGTTGACATATGTTTTGAAAGACAACATGATGTATTGGTGAAAACATGATGGGAAAGAAAAGGATGCTAATTTCTGCTCTTAAATAGAGGAGTGTCCACAGGTCCTGTTTCATTCTGGTCTGATAATGATAGTAATCTACAAATAATAATAATAGTAGTAATAACACCCATAATAATAGCTATTTAAAGTAATAGAAAATGGCTAACAGACACATGAAAAAATGTTCAAAATCATTAGCCATCAGGGAAATTCAAATCGAAACCACACTAAGATACCACCTTATGCCAGTTAGAATGGCAAAAATTGACAAGGCAAGAAACAACAATTGTTGGAGAGGGTGTGGAGAAAGGGGGTTCCCTCCTACATTCTTGGTGGGAATGCAAGTTGGTACAGCCACTCTGGAAAACAGTGTGGAGGTCCCTTAAAAAGTTAAAAATTGAGCTACCCTATGATCCAGCCATTGCACTACTGGGTATATACCCCAAAGATACAGACGTAGTGAAGAGAAGGGCCATATACACCCCAATGTTCATAGCAGCTCTGTCCACAATAGCTAAATTGTGGAAGGAGCTGAGATGCCCTTCAACAGATGACTGGATTAAGAAGTTGTGGTCCATATATACAATGGATTATTATTCAGCTATCAAAAAGAACAATTTCTCAACATTTGCTGCAGCATGGACGGCACTGGAGGAGATAATGCTAAGTGAAATAAGTCAAGCGGAGAAAGACAATTATCATATGGTTTCTCTCATCTATGGAACATAAGAACTAGGAAGATCGGTAGGAGAAGAAAGGGATAAAGAAAGGGGGGGTGAAGCATGAGAGACTATGGACTCTGAGAAACAAACTGAGGGCTTCGGAGGGGAGGGGGTGGGGGAATGGGATAGACTGGTGATGGGTAGTAAGGAGGGCACATATTGCATGGTGCACTGGGTGTTATATGCAACTAATGAATCATCGAACAAAAACCAGGGATGTACTGTATGGTGACTAACATAATATAATAAAAAATATTAAAAAAATAAAATACAGTTGGCGAGAGGAAAAAAATAAAGTAATAGAAAGTAAATGAATAAAATGAAGTAAAATAATCATAATTTACAAATAAAAGTTATTAAATCTTTATACTCTTCCAGGTACTTTGCTAAATGTTTCACAAGAAAAATCTTATTTAAGAAATATGTGTTAAAGTGTGTTTCTAACTTAAGGGTAATGCATCACATCATTAAATCCAATAAATACTTTGATAGATCCACCTTGAGTGGGGGACATACTTGAAAGAATCTATCATTTTTTATTTATTTTTTATTTTTTTTAAAATATTTTATTTATTTATTTGACAGAGATAGAGACAGCCAGTGAGAGAGGGAACACAAGCAGGGGGAGTGGGAGAGGAAGAAGCAGGCTCCCAGCAGAGGAGCCTGATGCGGGGCTCGATCCTGGAACGCTGGGATCACGCCCTGAGCCGAAGGCAGACGCTTAACCGCTGTGCCACCCAGGCGCCCCTCTATCATTTTTTTAAATGAGAAAGTTAAGCATTACCAAGGTGTCAGTTATTCAAAAACTTATATATATAAGTTCACAATCAAAATCCTATTGGGACTTTCAGGGATCTTGCAAAATCATTCTAAGTTTCATCTGAAAGAATTAATGGGTGCAATTATTTAAAGACATTCTGAAAGCAGAAAAAAAAATGGTCCAGTGACATTTTGAAAACAAAGGTATTTGACCAAATCACAGAATATTTTATACGGCTATGATAATTGAAACCATGGGGTATGTGTGCAAGAAACAGTGGAATGAAAGAACTACCACTGAGCATATCTATCGTGTAAGATTACAACAAAGAAAGCATTAGAAGCCAATGGGAAGCAAGTAAATTCAAGAAGTCATGTTAGAAAAATTGGTTGTTTAGGGGAAAAGACACAAGTTAGATCTTCACAATTATATTATGTTCCCAAATACATTCCAAATGAATCAAAGAGACAAATGTGAAAAAAACTGAAAAAAAAAGGAAGAAAAAAATGCAGACAAATATTTTTCTCAGCTTGAGATAGGATTTTTGCAAGCATAGAACTCATGGAAGAAATCACAGGAAAAATACTAATAGATTCTGTTTTGAAGATGGAAAGGTTGAGAAAGTTCTGGGGATCAAATGTACGGCACGATAAAATGAAAAAGCACCGTGAGCAAAAATAAAGGGCATGTGGCAATTGGTGGGGTGGGGATTTGCAAGAAATATGGTGAAGTCGGAAAGTGTTACAATGGCAAATATTTAAAAATCCAAAAGAAAGATTCGTAAGGGGCATGAAAGTTGACTTCCGATGTGAGATGTACCAATGGTCTATAAGCATATGAAGAAAATGTTCATCTTTTATAGGCATCAAAGAACTGGAAACTGGGGAGATAATGAGGCATTGTTTTACCTATCAGATTGGCCAATTAAAACATTGAGATATCTTGCCCCTGGGGTGTGATGAGCAGACACTCATACGTGCTGCGGGTTGTTATAGAAATTGGCACAAATTGCCTTTAGGGTCTCCAGTTATTCCTATAAAATTGGGATGATCATACTTCTCCATGATGACAAGGGTGAGGTGAGATAATAATTGGAAAATCCCTCCAACAGAGTAAACGTTAATGGTTGACACTAGAGATGAAGGCTGTGGAATGGTGGAGAAAGATTTCAGTAGAAATCTGAAGAGTAAGGTAGTGATGTGTGAACTGGGTCCAGAAATGCCATTCCTGTTTGCCTCCCAGATTTCTGGATTTGGAAACAGAAGCTGTGTTGCAAATGCTCAAAGAGAAGGGACTTAGTGGGCTTTGCCCATGGTGGATGGATGGATGGCTCACTCAGGCTGAACCCAGGACAGCCATCATGAATCAGGCTGCTATTGGACAGCTGACCTCTCACAGCATCTCGGGCTCCAAACCAAGAGATCTGTGCCTCCTTAATCCCTCTCTCATCCTTCCCTTCCCCTCATCCACTAACTTGGTTGATCCAGAAACCAGCCCAGAAACACATCGACGAAGGACATCATCATTTGCAAATCATATGTGATTCCAAAGATCTGAGTTGAACCCACTAGCTGAGGACTCCACTGACTCCAGATAAAAGATCTGGTCTTACTTTCCTTCTACTGTAAGTGTTGGATTCTGTACAGCGGTGGATGCTGCTTTTGAGTGGGAACATACAGAATAGGCCCTAACCAGCTGTGGCTGCCAACGTCTTATCAAGAGAAGAAAGACTTTAAACGTCGTCCAGCACTGCACTAGGCTTCAAAATGAACTGGCATTCAGTGCCCATTGGAAGTGAATAATAGCGAAGCAAATGATTTCTGATCTCTGAAGTGGGCAGAGTCATCCAGCTGCATTTGTCCTTCCAGAAACTAGAAATCCCACACCCTCTGCATGCAGATGAACTGTACAAGGTGCACCTCAGATTGACAATGTTTTCCAGATGTGGTGGAAACCATCCATGTGCAAAAGATGCTCCGGAAAACAACGGAGCTCGCTTTGTGTTCTCATTAGCATATTATCAGGTGAAGACTGGAGTGTATTTTTGAAGTCTTGAAGGAAGTGCCAATTTCTGGGGTGGTGACTGGTTTTTACTTTTTAGGAGGAGTTCAAAATTTGCTTTATGGACAGTCTTTATACTTCTTTCAGAAGGACCATTTTGGAGAGTCCCCATCAACAGTGTGGACGCTGGGCAAATACTCCCCCATGATGTAGGAGAATCTCTAGGTACAGCTAAGTAACCATAATACAGATGCTTCAGCCTGAGATGTTGAGTTTACTTTCAGTAATATAAAATGCCTGCGGTGGCAGAGCAGGGCCATTTTCAAGTCAAAATTTTTCCCCCTAAATCTGAGCATAGATTGCTGTCTGCCTGGAAATTGACCCTGGGTCTCGGGCAGTGTGTGGTTGTGTGTGATCTTGTTGGGGTCCCTGTTCATGGCCCAGGGTGGGCAGAGAATGATTGTGGCCGGGAAGAGCAGCCTGATATATTACACTAGAGGGAGGATGGATGGAGTTTGACCCAGAACACCCATGAACGTTGTCTAAGTAGAATTTGGCTTGTATATGTTTTAACACTTAACCAGTTAGCTAGATCAATAGCTTTCCTACTGGTCCTCTGCCTCTATTCTTATCACTCCCTCTCCGAGTCTGTTCTCTGTAGCAGCTAAAACTATCTTTAAAAATGTTCTGAAGATCCAATATTTATTTTTGCTTTTATTTCTCTTGCCTCAGGAGACATATCTAGAAAGATGTTGCTATGGCCGATGTCAGAGAAATTACTGCCTATGCTCTCTTCTAGGATTTTTATGGTTTCAGGTCTCCTATTTAGGCCTTTAATCCATTTTGAGTTTATTTTTGTATGTGGTGTAAGGAAGTGGTCCAGTTTCATTCTTTTGCACGTACCTGTCCAGTTTTCCCAACACTATTTGTCGAAGAGACTATCCTTTTTCTATTGGATATTCATTCCTGCTTTTTGGAAGAATAATTGGCTGTATAATCATGGGTTTATTTCTGGGCTCTATGTGATGGAATATTACTCAGCCATAAAAAATGAACTCTTGCCATTTGCAACAAAATGAATGGATCTAGATGGTAGAATACTAAGTGAAATAAGTCAGTTAGAGAAAGACAAATGCCATTTGATTTCACTCACGAGGGACTTAAGAAACAAAACAAACAAAGAAAAAGAGACATATAATAAATTCAGTCTCTGAACTATAGAGAACAAACAGATGGTTAACAGGGGAGATGATGAGGGGATGGGGGAAACAGGTGATGGGAATGTAGGAGAGCACTTGTCAGGATGAGCACTGGGTGGTGCACGGAATTGTTGACTCACTGACTTGTATACCTACAACAAATATAACACTGTAGGTTAATTATACTAGAATAAAAAAAGCTGAAAAAATGTTCTGAAGATCATGGTACCCCCTCATTATAATTCTCTCAAGGGTTTCATCACTTTTGGGATGAAACCAAATGCGACAGTGCAACCTGCAAAGCTCTCGATGGATGAGGGGATCTCTTGTCCCGCTGCCAAATTCACGTTTTACTCTCCCCTCATTCAGTGGGCTCGAACCAATCCCCTTTTAGAGAAAATGCAAGGGAACTTTTAAGTTTTACTCGATATCCTTGTATTTGTTCAAATATTTTATAATTGGAAATCTGTACACAGTACATGTATAATTAAAGTAAAAGAAAGCTGTTATTTGTTTTCTTTTTGGATTTTCATGATTTTTTTTTTTTTGTGCTGAATTTTGTAGTCTTTTGTAGCATGATGTTGCCAAGACCAGTGGGGTATATGTGGGGTTCATTGGTTTCATCCTAACCAATTGGGACAGAATTTTTATGGGGTGTGGTGGCTGAAGGGGTTGCTGGAAGTGTGTGGATTTTTGACCATATATAAATCAGATTCTGGAGTAGGACCCTGGGAATTTGCAGGTCTATTAACTTTTTAGGATTACGGCCCTCTATAGTCCCGAATCACGTTTTGGGAAACTCTTAAGATAGGGGAAAACCCTCTCTTCATGTCTGACCATTCCTCTCTTTATCCTTGTTTGTAACTGGGTCCAAGCCTGAAGGCTTGCTTGTAGCTTGAAAGTATTCTTGCCCAAGTCCTATGCCAAAAATAAAACCAATAGAAGCCATGATGTAGATATACATCTCACCATTCAGAGGTGTTTTGCTTTGAAAGGAATGGGGTTCTAAGTTCTCATCGATTTCATTAGGATCATTAATATTTTGCCTCAAACATCATTTGAAGAAGTGGGTGGTGATGGGTCAGTGAATGGGCCCATTCCAATATGGGCACCTGTATCATCACACGCATGTATTAAATCCAGTTGTTAAGTTTAAGTCAGAGAACAGCAGAAATTGCAGTGATATATCCTCTTGGGGATGTAGGTTTCACTGCAAGGACTTCGTGGTTACTCAGAGGTTATCCTTGTGCCCTAAGGGTTAGGTCAACCTTCTGCTTTTCCCTGAAATCTACAGTAGAGTTCTGCAGACCACTCTCCTTGGAGTGATCTAGGGGCATTTGCTAGAAAACCAGATTCTTGGGTCCTGTCACTGATCTACTCAAGCAGAGTCTCCAAGAATGGGCCCCAGGAGTTTATATTTTAAATAAGGTTTCCAGTTTACTCTAATGCACACTGAATTTGATCCTGTAGTTGTGCAGTCTGCCACACTGTCCACTGTGACAGTCACCAGCCCCATGTGGCTTTTGAGCCCTGGAAATGTGGTTAGTGCTGCTTATTGAGATGATGATATTCTGGATCTATTGGGTTAAATAAAATGTAATTTAAAAATGTATATCACCTCTCTCTCTCTTTTTTTTAAAAAGATTCATTCATTCATTCATTCATTCATTCATTCATTCATGGGGGGCAGAGGCAGAGAGAGAAGCAGGCCCCCTGCAGTGCAGGGATCCCAATGCTGGACTCAATCCCAGAACCCTGGGATCATGACCTGAGCCAAAGTTTTTGTTTAACTGACTGAGCCCCCTAGGAGCCCCCCACCTATCTCTTTTTACTTGTTTAATGTAGTTACTAGGAAATTTAAAATGATGCATGTGGCTCACCTTATAGTTCTTTTGGGTAGGGAGTATCAGTGTCTAGTAAGCCCTCAGACTAATATATTGGAAGGAGGTTCTGGGAAGTTCTGAGAACGGAGAGGTGAGTGAATGAGAGGAGTCACCTTCAGAACTCGGGTAGGGGAAGTCAGGTTTGTTTCCTAGACATAAGGGTCACATTCATCCACAGGTCTCTGCAGACATGACCTACCTGGATGTCCTTCCAAAACTTGGGTTTTCCTTTAACAGGTCATGTGCAAATACTTCCCCACAATGTGGCTTTGACCAAGATACCCCTCTTCTCTGATTTCTGTTCCATGTCAAAGCACGGGAGAGATAAAAACCTATAGCAGGAGAAATGGCAGAGTCAAATCAGAGGAAGAAAGGGAGATTGAGAGCAAGGGTCTTTGGTTCCACGAGCGGTGGATGCTTACGACTGAATAGAACCCTCTGGGTCCTTGGTGCGTTTGTGATGGCCTGAGGGTCACAGCTGGGGTTTTCAGTCTGGCCTTGGATGGGCTGGTGCAAAACGGAGGCATTGTGCAAGCGTCGTCTTGCACAAAGAAAGAAAACTATTATACGAATAATAATCTCCCTCTACCTACCTGGCAGGGTTGGTGATGAACCAAAATGAGATCATGTGCCAGCGTTGGGTAGCACGTACACGGAAGTCACCGTTCGCGATGTGTTGTTCCTGGCCGGGTCCAGGCCACTTCAGGGTGGCAGAGTGACTCTGGTCTCCGCCGAGCCACGTCCCTCGTTAGTGTTTTATGGCACTAACAGGGCTGCCCTTGTTCTTGCACTTGACCTGGGGGTCAGTCCTTTGTCACTATGAGTACCATGGAGATGGAAACTGACTTCTTGGTGAAGCTTTGGCTGAATTCCCTGAGTTGAACAGACCCCAGACCCCGCCTGGCCCCAGGATGGAGCCACTGGCCAGGGGTGAGGAGTGGGGTGGGGCTGTCGATGTCTGTTTACGCTGCTGGCGGGAGGAGGGACAAATGTCTGACATGGAGACCTGGGGCTGGGGCTGAATCTCCTGGGTCAGGCTCTGTCTAAATACACTCTGGGAAACAGGTCTTTATTCAGACACTGGCGTTTCTTCTGTAGCCTTGACATAAGATTCCAATTCATCTGAATTTAGTACATTTCGAGGGCTTTTTCAATAGCAACCATGTGAGGGAACGGGTTGACCTTTAATTTATAATCCTCGTGTCATGGAGTTTAGCAGAGCTTAACCTATGTCGGTTGTGGTTCAGAGCTGCCTGCCTTGCTTTGGAAAAGGCAGGCCATGCTTTCCGTGTCAGTTTGAAAAAAAAAATTAAAAAAAGAGAATAAGGGAACCAAGCGGCGGAATCGGTCTCTGCTGTAAAAGGCGGAAGAGGGCCAGACAGAGAAGGGAGAAGTCTCCAAAAAACATAAGGCAAATCTGAGATATGGATGAAGTCCTGAAAAATACGCAAGACACTGATCGGGTAAATAAAAATGTTTGTGGCTCTTGGTAACTTGAGAGCAGCCAGGCTGAGCCCAAGCACCATCAGGGGCCAGAACAGCAGTGCCAAGGTTAATGAGAAAGGCCAAGAGGTCTCATCAGGCGTGATTCAGTACAGCATTTTGTATGCAGAGCTCATAAAGATGCGTTTATCTTTTCGAGATCTATGCAGATGTTGTGATGCCCCATTCAGACGCCCCCTCTGGGAGGAAGACTTGTTCCCCTGGAGGCTGGGAGTGTTACTCAAGGTGACCCTCAGCTCTCAGCCCCTCACTGAGGACAGTCTCCGTTGAAAAAACCTGCTTTGTTCTAGGTGACACTCTCTCCCTCGGGGCACCGTCATCCAGCGCCTGACCCATGTAAGGATATAAAGGCTGGTGGCCTCCCTCAGCTTGGGACAAACCCGACAGGCACCCTAGCTCCGGAGTGGAATTGCCCGAGGCCTTCGTTTGGCCTGCACCGTCCCGTCCAGTTTCCCTCTGTCCCAAGCCTGCTTCCTTCCCCACTCCTCAGCAAGAGTTGTTCCCAGGCGTACCTGCTGATAAATGGCCTGCCTGTTAATCCCTGTCTCAGCCTCTGCTACTCGGGACCGCACCTGTGACAGGTGCTATTTGGTCCCTAGTCTGTAAATTCATTAACAAGTAATGATAGCAGAGAGGCTGAGCTTTTTGGGAATGCATCCCCTTTATCTTCTTACAGATGGAAATACGAAGTGGGGTGGTAGGCTTAATAATGCTCTTGTGAATATGGCACCTTACACGGCAAAGGGGAATAAGTTGGAAAGGAAATTGAGGCTGCGAGTCAGCTGACCATAAAATGGAGAAATTATCTTGGATTATCTGGGTGGGCCCAATGTCAACACAAGGGTCCTTAAAACTGAAAGAGAGAAGCAGAAGAGGAGGGTCTAAGAAAGAGGAGAATGCAGGTCCAGCTGGTGTTGAAGATGGAAGGAGGTGGTGGCCACTAGCCACGGAATGTGGGTGGTCTCTAAAAGCTGAAAAAAAAATCAAAACCACAGATTTTCCTTTAGAACCTCTGGAAAGAATGCAACCCTGCCAACACCTTGATTTCGGTCCCATGAGACCCATGCTGGCCATCTATAGAAACGTGAGATACTAAACTTGTGTCTTTAAGCCACTAAGTTTGTGATGCTTTGTTACAACAGCAATAGAAAATGACAAGTGGTATGACACTCTTTTGGGAAGCTAAGGACATGTGCATCAAAACCATAGAATATTTCTAAGTTTTTACTCCCCAAGGAAGGCCCATCCCTGAATTTACTACTATCTAGTAATCGCACTATTTACCCCCCAAATACAAGAACACTCATTCAGGGGGAAACATGAGCCCCGATGTTTCTTGCAGTATTATCTACAATCGCCAAGATATGGAAACAGCCCAAGTGTCCTTCGATAGATGAGGATAAAGAAGATAGGGTGTAGATACACAATGGAATATGACTCAGCCATAAAAAAGAATGAAATCTTGCCATTTGCAATGACATGGATGGAGCTAGAGGGTGTAATGTGTAATGCTAAGAGAAATGAGTCAGAGAAAGAGAAATACCGTATGGTTTCGCTCGTGTGTAGACTTTAAGAAAAAACAAATAGGCAAAGGGGAAAAAAGAGAGAGAGAGAGAGACAAAACAAGATACAGACTCTTCACTACAAAGAACAAACATGATTATCAGAGGAGAGGGGGTGGGGGGATGGATGAAATAGGTGATGGGGATGAAGGAACGCACCTGTTGTGTTGAGCACGGGTCATGCACGGAAATGTTGAATCACTATATTGTATTCCTGACTCTAATAGAACACTGTAGGTTAACTAACAGGAATTAAAATGGAAAAAAAAAAAAAGAAATTACTGAAGGAAAAAGCTATCTACTTGATGTTAATTAAAGCACTATTTTGATGTTGCCTCTGGACAGAACGTTGAACCACTGAATTTTGTCAGTCATGAAAGCCCCGTTGAATCTGACCCCGTCAAACGTTCCAGAGCCAACCAGGGCAGGGAGCAGTCTCGGGATTTGTCACATTATCCCATGAACACACCTACATGGCCCTAAAGATGGTCCTGGAGAATATCAAATTGTTTGGAAAGGACAATTTTTCTTTTTCCTCTCAGGACTGCAGTGACTGGCTCATTCTGAGGAGTTTTCGTCAACTTTCTATCTTGTGGTTTCCTTCACTAGACCCGACTGCTTCTGGACTAGGTTGTTCTAGTTGAAAATACGGGGTACGTCTTGGCCTTAGACCAACATGACTCACGGCTGAAGTGATGCATAATGAATGAGTTTGCACATCAATATCGATCTACAATATTGATTGCTTAAATATTTCAGAACCAATGTTTGTATTTATATATGGGGTGTGTGTGTGTACACGTATCTAGAACATATATGTGTATTTAAAACCCAAAGGTGTCCAACCTTTAAGAAGGCTTCTACATAGTGTAAAAGTTCTTTCAAAATTCACCCTCAAGACGTAGGGTCTGGAGTATAATGAAGATGGGAGAAATATGGGTAGATGACATAAGGGGGTTATCCACCTGGGGGCAGAGAATTGTCTTCCCGCCTGCTTACGCTGTTGTCACCCAGGTGTCTGACGGAATACAAGTGTTTCCTCTTCTTTATTCCATCCAGCAAAGACCTACCTTCGGGTGTCCTCCTGCCTCGCCCCCAGCAGCTTAACTGATGCACAGTGAAATTTGGAAGCCAGGGCCTTACTGTTCAAAATGATGGGCGCCCAGGTTGGAGCTGCTAGCGATTTGGACCCACCAGGCCTGAGGTTTGGGGGTAGGAATCTGAATTTTCATCAGGCCCTCTGGGAAATTCTGATTGAGGTACTTGGTGGACTATGCTTTAGGGATGTTTGCCCTGCTGGAATCCCCAAACAATTTCAGGTTCGGGATTCCTTTGCGAAAGCGGCTGATGAATTGACCTCCACCGTGAAGTGGGGAGTTGGAAGCCTCCTCTTCACTTCCCCTCCAGGGAGTTGTAGGAGTTAATCCGGTCCATAAATAAAGTCTCCGTTGCAAGTCAAATATTTATTTCCTATGTGAAGTAGGAGCAAGCCCCTTTTCTATCAAGCCTCATCGTGACACGGGTTGGAATGGTGCCAGTGAAAAGTGATTGCACTTGGGGAGATTTTTATTATGTGATTTCGACTAACAAAGGGAAGAGAAAATCCAATTAAATTCCAGGAAGGAATGACAGAGAGCGATCATAATGGAGCCATATTGTTCCAAGCAGGTGCCCCCGCCAGAGCTGCCAAAGCAGAGATGGTGTGGGCAGAGCGAACCCATGGGCAGATCGTGGGGGATGGAGGGAAAGTGGCTAGGAGACCAGCAAGCAGGGTTCCTGGCCACTCAGAGGAGGGAGGGACTCAGGTCAGAACAATGCTGGCAAAGGGTCACCGTGTTTCAAAACATGCATGAGATTGAGTAGCTTAAGTGCAGAGAGTTATTTTAATAGAAGACAGACTGTAGAGATTCTGCATTTTCAGGCTGGGAAGACGAGGGCTAAGAATGGAGCACACTCAACTGCCTGAATCCATTGAAGCAAGACACTGTGTGGTTGCTGGGTGCCGACAGAGGGACGTGTGGTGGGGGTGGGATTTCTGACTTATTAAGGAGCGTGATTGATAATGAGGATGATGGTGGAGATGATGTGGAAGAGGGAGACAGTGATGGCGACAGTTGATACCTGTGGTAGGCGCACTTGGCAGTGGACAGGGACTCATAGGAGGGCTCTGGGTGCTGTAGGCCACAAGGGCTCCATGCTCAGAGCATGAGAAGGAAGAGGCTTTGGGCACCGTAGACCATAGCAGATGGGCATTTGTGGGAGCGGACGCTGGCACCTGGAAGGCTCGCAGGGGCTGGAATGTCAGCCTTGGTAGAGTCTAGGTGGGACCTGGGGTCTTGGACCTTCCAGTGGGGAGTAGGAGGAGAGGCTCCAGAGCCAGCAGTGGGCGGTGCCTTTAGGACCTTGGAGAAGAGAGGACGTTTACATATTTGCTTCCTAGAAACCAGGCCTGGGGAAGTGCTGTGTGGCCTCCGATGGTTGTGGTGCAGTGGCCCTAGAGGCTGAGGAGAAGCTCAGGCTTGGTGAGAGATGCATGTGAAGGTCCAGGCCTGGGGTCAACCTGAGTCCCAGCTAGCATCTCTCTAGTCCTGAAGGCACACACGCTTTCACTCATGTGTTCGGCGTTTATAATCCAAAGCACAGTTCTCATCAAAGTAGTAGATACACATTGCAAAACCGTCCACATTAGCCACAGGGCTTGTAATGAAACGCTTGCATCCTTTTGCTGAGCCTTCCCACTGTGGAATGTTTACCTTCAGAGCCCACCGTTCTTGTGGCCGTTTGTCCTGGGTCTGGGGCGTCACTGTGTTCAGAGATGCCATTTATTGTATAGAAACATGGGCCCCAGCACAGGATCCATCAGACATCGGAGGATCTCCCTGGTAGGGGCAGAAAGAATGGGTCCTGGCAAAGCAAGAGCTTCGCGAACTTTTCCTTGACTGGACGGAAATGACATGCTCAGTAATAATAAGAGTCCTAATACTAAAAGGACAACGTACATTGCGTGAGCCCTTGGGGAGACCCAGGAGAACCTGGCCCAGTACTTTCCAGAAATGAACCTTCCTGGGCCTCTAAGAACTGCAAGAAACTGTCATCACATTTTTGGTAGGAGCGTGTTCAGAGGGACTCGGTGCATACCCCTGAGCACTCCCATGGATCACCGAGGTGGGATCTGAGCCCCAGAATTCTGACTTCCGAGGCCAAGCTCTCCTCCATGTCTCACCTCTCCTCCTCTGACAGATGGACAAACTAAAAGTCTGAGAAGTCGGGGAATGAAGCCAGGGTCCCACAAGTAGGGGGTGATGGGAGCCGGCTCCAGAGCCGAGGTCTTCGTATCCTGGGTCCTTCCCATGTGCCACTTCCCTCCTCATAGGCTGGCCTCTGAAACACTTCCTTGGACCCAGCAGAGCTTTAGAAGGGTCCAAGGATATGAAAGAATGAAGTCCAGGCCGCTGGCCCCTCCTGGTGTTCTTAAGTAAGCCGCAGAGAAGGCCAGGCCATCTATTTTCAGGAACAGCCTAATGATCACCCGGCAAGTCTAGTTATAGATGTGGTTCATCAGGCTACCTGGATATACTGGTGCGAAAAGCTCGCAGTCCGTCTCCGGCTGATGGATTGCCCGAGTTATTAATACGGAAAAGGAGGGAGATTTACTTTCGGTAGTGGAATTAAGGTGCTTCACTGCACCCTGGACTAGTTGTTTTAAAATAACAGGGGACCGAGTTTCTCTTGGAAAAGGACTTAATTTTTATTGAAAACCTACCACCTTCAAATGGCCGGGAAGTTGAAGAACTATAAAACTGTCAAACAGCCCCATTATTAAAAGCTTTATTTGACAAATCTCCCACTGCTGGGGTAACTCGTGCGTTTTTCCTCCTCGCTCACAAGAAATAAAACCACTCACTTATGCAAACTGCTGACAAGGAATGGAAACAAATGGACTTCTAAACACGAGCAGAGACACCCAGCCCCTTCCCGCCGCCTAATGGAAGTTAGAGTCGTTCGTAAATCTCGGGGCGGCTGGGCCGGGGTGGGGGTTCCAGGGCTTCTCATCTCCCTGGATGCAGAGCTGAGGAAGACGTCCCTGTTGCTGGAAGGCTCTGTGTCACGGGCAGGGATGATAGGGCACAGGGAGGTGCTTTAGGAATCCAGTCTTCCTGCCCCAGCTTTCTGTCACTGCAGAGCAGATGACCCCCTAAGTGTAGAGGCGTAGAGCCCTCCCGGATTCCTCACGGTTTCTGGGGATCGGGGATGCAGGAACAAGGCTGGTGGCCCTCGGCTCTGGATCTCATCGGGCTCCAGTGGGGATGTCAGCCAGGCTGGAGGCTCAGCTGGGAAAGGGGTTGTTTCCCCATGTGCGTGCTCGTGGGTAGCGTTCAGTTCCTTGGTACTATAGCTTCAGTTCATTTGTATCTGTTGGTTTCTTGCCGGCTCTGTTATCCAGAGGCAACCTCAGCTCCTAACCCGAGGTTAGGAAGCCAGAAAGAAGAGTCCCCAGTGAATCAGTGAGCAAAATGGAGTCTGACACTGTCCTGCAGTTATGGACGGGGTGGCCCATCACCTTTGCCACATTCCTTTGTTTAGAAGCAAGGTGCGGTCTTGCCCATACTGAAGGAGAAGGGTTCTGCGAGGGTGTGAATGCCAGATGGGGGGCACCTTGGGGGTCACCTTAGAACGTGTCCGCCATGCTCCCTCAGCTCTAGTAGGTCTCCAAGCCAATATGAGAAGAGTCACTGAGTTTCAGGGTGCTAGCATACACCTGCAGAACACGCTGGTAATTATTACGATGTCTGCATCGTTTACATGTCTACCAATCCGTGTTTTTTGAATAATTGGTCTTCCCCTTACACGTAGACTTTCTTATCAGCCATCACTTCCTGCATGCCCACTCTACACAAGCTTGATCAAAAGCTCTGATGGGCACTTAGGACATGGCAAGTGCTAAGTAAACGTTCAGGGAATCAGCATGCATGGATATTTTTCTTTTTAGATGAGTGAGCAGGTGCGCTCGGGAGCAGACAAGGAGGGAGGCAAAGGCGGGGATGGAGGGAGGTGGACATCAATGTGCTCCTGCACCGTTGATATGATAGACTTCGGGGTTTCCCAACCTCAGCACTATTGGCATTCTGGGCTAGATCATTCTTTTTGAGGGGAGGGGGTTAGAAGGTTTAGGAGCCTCTCTGGCCTCTACCCTCTCCAGTCATTGTCAAGTGTTCCCTGGGGAGACGAAGAAAATCTCCCTCGGTGGAGAAGGGATGATATAATTCTAGCACCAAGTAAATGACATTCACTTTTTAGGTGGTTTGACTTGTTTTACCTGGATCAATATATAACAGTTTATGTACACATGCTAGAACTATCTCACGGAATGCCCCGTCTTTGGGGAATCGGGGTAGCTGGCTAATGACATGGGCTCTGGAATTCTGGAGGCAGACATGCCGGTGTTTGAGTCCTCTTCTGCCACTTGGTAGCTGTGTGACTGGGGGAAAATCTTTAAAATTGCTTCGATTGTGCTCTCCTTAACTGCAAAGTGGGACAGTGGCCCATCGAGCTGCAGCAAGTATACAGATTATACATAAAATGCTTCGTGCAACAAAGATGCACAGTATGTTGGGTATTCTTTAGGATATGCAGACGTCTGGGCTCTCTCAGATTGGCTGTTTTCTTCCTTTGCCCGTTCTGGATTCGGGATCTTGTTGGCATGGAAGAGCAGCAACAGAGGAGTCTTACTGGTGCTACCTTGCTCGGGTGCAGATGAGTGGGGGGCATTGGAGCATGGGACAGACCAGCTTTGAGGAGGAGCGGAGGCAAGTCTGAGGGGCAGTCACAGTGCAATCAGATGTCCTCTATCATTGCAAGTATTTCTCTGTGGTGACATTTGTAAGATGTCCCTCCTCCCCTCCTGGGGGATCTTGCTTTCTGCAGGCTGCAGACTAATCCTATGATTCCATTGATGGGAAGTGTTTGCATGCATTAATTCATAATGCAGTCTACAGAGACAAGCTCAGTAAAATACACACCCTGCAAAATTTTCTCTTTCAACCATTTTTAAATGCAGAGTTCTGTGACACTAAGGACATTCACGTTGTCACGTAACCATCACCGCCATCCGTCTCCAGAACTCTTTTCATTGTCCCCTGTCCCCGTTCAGCGTGAACTTCCATTCTCCACTCTGAGCGCTGACACCTGCCCTTTTACTTTCTGTCTCTGAATCTGGGACTTTAGGTGCCTCCTATGAGTGGAGTCATACAGGGTTTGTCCTTTTGTGACTGGCCAATGTGTCCCTCCGCATGATTTCCTTAGGGTTCATCCACGTTAAAGCATGTGTCAAAATTCCCTTCCTTTTTAACCTGAATAGTGTTCCGTTACATTTTGTTTGCTACATTTTGTTTATCTGTCTGTTGAGGGACACTGGGTGGGTTGTTTCCACCTTGTGGCTGTTGTGAATAGTGCGGCTATGATCACGGGAGAGCAAAGACCTGTTTGAGTCCCTGCCTTCACTTTTGAATGTATACCCAGGAATGGAATTGGCGGATTATATGGTAATTCTGCATTTCTTTTCTTTCCTTTCCTTTCCTTTCCTTTCCCTTTCCCTTTCCCTTTCCCTTTCCCTTTCCCTTTCTTTCTTTCTTTCTTTCTTTCTTTCTTTCTTTCTTTCTTTCTTTCTTTCTTTCTTTCTTTCGAGGTACGGCCATTCCATTTTCCACAGCACCTGCATTATTTTATGTTCCCAGCAATGCACAGGGGTTCAAATTTCTCCACATCTTTGTGGTTTTGATTTGCATTTCCCTAATGACTAGTGCGGTGAGCATCCTTTCAGGTGTGTATTTCTATTTTGAGAAAGAATTTTGGAAGACTCCAACACGCCCTCGTGGAATTTCAGGCAGCTCTAAGGAAGGGACGATTTTAGACGATTTTAGTAGGATCTCCCGCTTCCAAACCCCAGTGCCCAGAGGTGCACACGGTGCCCGTTTCCTGGCCAGCATGAGGTCACTCCCACTGCTCCAGGCCCTGCAAACTCCCTCATAGAGCTCTACTCATTCATCTTGGTTATCAAGTGATATCCCGCCTACAAAGTCTGCTGAGGAAAGCGCGGCCAGCTGCCATCTCTTTAATATTTAGAAATCTGCCTTAATAAATCCTAGCTCTTCCTGCATGTTGCTATCTGTATTCGTGGTCTCCAGTTTTCTGGGAATTCAGTGGGATGGTTTCTTATCTGTTAACTTGTCAGAAACAGGCGTGAGGACAATCAAATGTTCATCTATTCACATCTGGTGTTCTGCGGGGAACAGCGTTTAGACCCCTACCGTGTTTAACTGTATAAATGGTTTCTATCTATCATCTAAATCAGAACTGCTTACGTGCAGAGCAAATTGCATCAGATAGAGATCCACACAGGATCATTGCTGGGGACCACTGGGAGCTGGCAGAATTCTCACCATCGTCCTTTGTTACTTTTTCCGTCCTGATTCCTGGTTGAAGTTTAGCTTTTAGTCATAGCGCTGATGCATGTGTGTGTGTGTGCCTGTGCGTGTGCATGTGTGCGTGCATACGTGCACATGTGTGTATCTCTGGGTCTGTGCATGTTTGCATCTTCTCTTTCTCACGGCGTCTGTCTGTATTTATGTATATGTGTCATGCATCATGTCCTGCGTGTGCTTTTGCATGGTTTCTTGGTGGTGTCTGTATGTCTGTCTGTGCTTATAGGTGACATCAGTCTGCTCGTATTGGGGGCTCTGTCCCGCATGAATCTGCATATCTGTGTGTGCCTGTGATGGGCTGTATCCTGGGGTCTGTGTTGGTGTGTGGGTTTGGTGTGGGTGTTCCTGTCACGTGAACCCTTTCTTTTTTCACATTACCTCTCTTCTTCTGTGGATAGAGGCACACCATCTGTTTTCAAGCTTCAGGACGATGATTGGCTTGGACTGTGATGGCCACTGGCAGCTGTCCTGGTGACGCGCCCGAGGCTTGGCTGGCGGGGCCTCTCGGGGTGGCTCGCACCCTCGGCCCTGTGCAGCTGCATGCTGAAACCCTGTAACAGGGCAGAGTTCCCTGTGTCAAGACGTTTCTGCTGCTCACAAGCCCTGCACAAGGGTCCCTCCACGGCGACCTTCACGGGTCCCCACCAAGGAAAGTACTTAGAGCTGACATGAAACAATCTATTGTCCGGCCAGCAGCAGGGGGCTCCCTGCCCTGAAATTTCCCTGTTTCCAGGACCCATGCCATTATTCGTCTCTCTGTGCTACCCTGGTGTTCTCCTCTGAGCTCCTGGGGAGGCTCAATTGTCCCTTCAGGTTGTACTGCTAGGGAGCGTTCCCCATCCCTGTCGCTGCCCCCCCACTCATCATTTGGCACGTGGACTGGCGTGGCAGTCTGTGGAGTAGAGGGCCTGGGTCTTCGCACGTACCACCTCCTTCTCCCCCAACGTCACACCCTTGGCACAGGGAAGATCACTTCCATTTTCTCAGAAGGGGTTGATTTTAGCTGAGCGATCGCCCCGAGCCAGACAGGATGCTCAGCCCTTTCCATGAGCTGAACCACATAATGTGGACCACAACCCTAGGAAGCACATATGATTATTTCTTCGATTTAGCAGACAGGAAAATGGATACCAAGAGAGGTTAAGTAATCTGTCTGTGGTCACACAGCTTGTAACTGGTAGAGCTGGGGAGACAATACAGACATATCTGTCCTGAACCATCATAGAGGGGAGAGATTGTGATCGGCCAAGCTCCTCGGTCGTTCTAATATGTTACTGAAGCCTGCTAGCTCTACAGAATATTCCCAGAGTCCAACCTCTGTCTCTGCCCGCTGCCACCACTGGGCCGCGCACCAGGATTACCTCTCCTGGATATTGCAACCACCTCCTGAAATGGCTGCCTGGGCTTTGCAGTCCCCCCAGCATCCCTCCTCCACACAGGAGCCAGAGAGACTGTGAACGTGGAAGTATTAAGTCTGGTCACGCCGCTCTTCTCCAAGCCCTCCACGGCTCCCATCTCACCCAGAGCAAAAGCCAAACTCCATCCTGCAAGACCCACCTGATCTGACCCGCTGTCACCCCTCCGGCCTCATTAGCCCTTCCTTCCCCTCACTGCTTGCTCTGGCCCCGTTCATCTCACTCATCCTCAGATATGCCTGGAACGCAAACACGCCGTGAATGCAGCTCTTCCTTCCTCTGGGCTGTGTCCCCGGGACCCGCCTGCCTGCCTCTCTCCTCACTTCCTTTCCCCCACCCTCCCCTGCCCTGCAATTTCAACTGTGCTCCCCCAGTTCATAGCCCCCGACTTTATCTTTCTCACCTTAGTGCTTGTGACTGCATCGATGACTATAGATTTTATTTATTTATCTTGCTCGTTTCCCATCTCCCTGCTGGCAAGGGCACAGGGATTGCTGTGTGCTGATTGTCACTGTGTGCTCATATGGGCTGAGTGACATATATATGACAACACACGCATGTAATCCGAAATGTACAAGGTGTGGGAGAGGACATTCTCTTTCCTCCCACTCTCCTTTAGCATTTTCACTCCTGGGAAGCAGGGACTGTGGCTGATTATCCCGTATCCTTCCAGAGACGTTTTATATAAGCAAACATCTCTGTGTGTATGTGTGTCTCCATCTCTGGCTCTTCTCTGTCCCTATGTCTGTGTCTGTTGCTGACCCCCCCCCCCCAATATGTGTCTGTATCTGTAGCAACCCCACATACAGACTGAGAGTTAATGGGGAAGTCACGACGACTGCTCAACCCAAGTCCTACAATTTCCTCCGTCCCCCCACCTTGAGGAAGTGCCGTGAGTCTCAGAGGCTGTAAAGGGCAGAGAGTTTCATGGGATGATTTTCTGTTGACAGCAGTATACAACCTAATTTTCTTTAAAAGCGGCCCTGAGGTTGGGATTTACCTTCCATACTACAGGCATCTCTAATTTTGACTTTGCCTATTGCCTCCGAGGTTCTTTTCCCTCTTCTTGTGCCGCAGGAGTGGATTTGGGGGGGCAGCGTGGGGTGTGGTTAGTAGGGCTGCTGTCTGCAGCAAGAGATGGGAGAGAAAGCGGAGACTCAGAACATCAGGCGTGCTGCAGTACTGCGTGAAGTTCGGGATATCCCAGTTTCCCCTGCTGTAAAATGGGACTAATACGATCGACCCCTCACAGGACTTTCCTGAGGATTTCATTAGCTCATGCATTCGTTTGTTAAGAAATATTTACTAAATGCCAAGCGGGCGTGATGCTCGGGGGATGCAGGCCTAGATAGAGTTCACAAGAATCCCTGCACCGCGTGGATATTACTAACGGGCGGAGCACTCTGCATTGTGCCTGGCGCACAGTAGGGCCTCCATCTATGAGTGCTTCTGACATTCCTCCTCATCGGAGGGGGACCTTTTCTACTTGGGAGAACTGCAGCAGAGGGAGGTTTTGGAGATCACCTTGAGGGGCGAGGGCACGGGTTTCCAGGAAGGGAAGGGGGTCGGGTGCTGAGACTTTTCCGGCAGAAGAGACAGCGTGCGGAAAGGTACAAAGGGGCAACACCAGGGTGTTTGCAAAACTGAGGCATCTGGTCCAAATGAGGTGTGGGGGTGAGCCTCCCGCCCTGGTGGGGTCTAGGTTGTCCCTCACTGTAGTTAAGGACCAATCCCACGGCTCTCCGATTTCTTATTTCTCAATGTGAAGTTCTTTCCTTGCTCAAGGAAGGACCTCAGCCTGAGCAGTTCTGACCCTTGGCTCCCCACATCCTACCGAGCTTCATTCTATGCCACACCCCCTTATTTCCTCCATCCCTCCATACTCTGGGACCTGGTATTTCAGCAAAATAACCCACGATCGGCCAACTTTTGCTCATGTGTGTTCTTCGTCTGTTTCCTTATGGTTTTTAATCATTCTCTTTTGATTTGATAAATGAGTCTAAGCTTCTCACAATTTTCCTGAAGACCCAGGGTAAAAAAACATCCTTTCTGGTAGCTATTGCCATTGTGAGGGAAAAAAATGAGCCTTCTCTACAGTCAATAAATCACTTTGTCACCTTAATCTTTTATTGATCTCAATAAAAGTTGTATTTTGTTTCTTAACAAAAATCCACCAGGGAAGACATCCTGTACAGGTGGGGCACAATGAAGCAGTGGTCAGGCCATCACCTCGCATCGTTATTTATGGGAGAGCAATGAGTTTGGGGGGTGGGGCAAGAGACAGAGAAACCATTCTTGCAAGTGATGCATCGTATTTTAAAAGACACACTTGACTCCAGGTAGCCTACTCACAGACAAGACTCTAAAGCTATATTTTACGCAGACTTTTATAAACAGGTCATAAACATCCCACTTCTCCAAGTCAGGATGGGAAGGCTCTTTCTTGCTTGCAAGCAATGCATCTATGCGGTCAGTTAAATCTAGAATATGGCAATCATTGTACTCAGACATGGCTTCATCTCTCGGGGAGGATTATCAAAACAGGTTACTCAGGGAGGAACGAGTAACATTTCATCAAGGCTTGGAATCAAGCTTTATTTATTTATTTATTTATTTATTTATTTATTTATTTATTTATTTATTTATTTTAAGGTGTGGAATAAATATATTTCCCCCTCGGCGCAGAGGTAAAGACATCCTAATAAAAAATGGTCTTCAATGTTAGTATTTGTGGCTTGCTCTTATCTCTCCAGGGTGTGGGTAAAGGGAAGATTTGGTGATTCAGGCTTTAAAAAGAAGAAGCAGAGGAGAGCCGCACATACACACAATACTTTCCTCAGTCGCCTGCTTTCTCTGTAAGACTCAACATTGTTGTCGTCTCTATCATGGCTTCGTTGCTAGGGTCTTGATTCTTAGTTTCACCGGACCACCTCTGATTTTCTTCATCTTTACGGTATAAATCAGGCAAGGTCCCTGGCTTCACCGGGCTTACATTCTAGGTAAAAAGACACACGACCAAAGCACAAAGCTTGGTGTGTGGCAGGTGCTCGAAACACAGAAGTTCAAGTTTGTCTCTGTTTCCTTCATCTGGTTGATGGTTACCACAGCTCGTCTGGGCACACAAAAATTTATTTTAGTGTAGGGATGAAGGGTTTTTATCTCTTAAAGGAAAAGCATGAACCAAAACATCTCTAAAGAATAATTTTAACTTTTGGTATAATCCTGGCTGACATTGAGTGCTTTCGCAGTGTCAAGCACCATGGGGTCTTATTAGTAACAGATGACATTTACTGCGTGCTTACTGTGTGCCAAGAGCAAGTACGTGGTACTTTTGATGCATTTGTCTTTTAATTTTTTTTTAAAGATTGTATTTATTTATTTGAGAGAGAGAGCGTAAGAGCTTGGGGGAGGGGCAGAGGGAGAGGGAGAAGCAGACTCCCTGCTGAGCAGGGAGCCTGATGGGGGGCTTGATCCCAGGACCCTGAGATCATGACCTGAGCCGAAGGCAGATGCTTAACTGACTGAGCCACCCAGGCGCCCTCTTTTAATCTTTATTACCATCCCAGGATGTAGGAACTGTTATCCCTGCTTTACCAAACAGGAAATCATGAGCACAGACGTTAAAAAGCACATCCAAGGGCCCCCTCACTGGAAATGGCAGTCAGATGAGGCAGCCTGACTCAACAGTGTAAGCTCCTCACCATTTTACTTTTCTCCAAACCTCCAGAATTTTATTATCCCAATTGTCGTTAACGAAAAACTCTCATTACTATTTGTTCAAGCACTCATTTTTTAATTTTTGTTTAAAAAATTTTTTTTTTTTAAATTATTTGAGTTTTATTTTTTGCTTTTTCTTTTTTTTTTTTTTTTTAAAGATTTTATTTATTTATTCGACAGAGATAGAGACAGCCAGCGAGAGAGGGAACACAAGCAGGGGGAGTGGGAGAGGAAGAAGCAGGCTCACAGCGGAGGAGCCTGATGTGGGGCTCGATCCCACAACGCCGGGATCACGCCCTGAGCTGAAGGCAGACGCCTAACCGCCATGCCACCCAGGCACCCCTGTTTAAAAAATTTTTAATTTAAATTCAATTTAGTTAACATATAGGGTATTATTAGTTTCAGAGGTAGAATTTAGTGATTCGTCAGTTACATATAATGTCCAGTGCTCATTACATCAAGTGCCTTCCTTCATGCCTGTCACTCAATTACCCCATCCCCCAACCCACTTCCCCTCCAACAACCCTCAGTTTGTTTCCTAGAGTTAAGAGTCTCTTATGGTTTGCCTCCCTCTCTGTTTTTATCTTATTTTATTTTTCCTTCCTTTCCCCTATGTCCATCTGTTTTTTTTTTTTCTTAAATTCCACATAGGTGTGAGATCATATGGTATTAGTCTTTCCCTGACCGACTTATTTCACTTAGCATAATACGTTTTCGTTCCATTCACGTTGTTGGAAATGGCAAGATTTCATTCTTTTTGATGGTTGAGTAACATTCCATTGTAGATATATACCTATACCACCACCACCACCACCTCCTCCTCCTCCTCCTCCTCCTCCTCCTCCTCCCCCCCTCCTCCTCTTCTTCTTCCTCTTCTTTTTTTAAAAGATTTTATTTATTTATTTGACAGAGAGGCAGCGAGAGAGGGAACACAAGCAGGGGGAGTGGGAGAGAGAGAAGCAGGCTTCCCACTGAGCAGAGAGCCTGATGTGGGGCTCAATTCCAGAACGCTGGGATCATGACCTTAGCTGAAGGCAGACACTTAACAACTGAGCCACCCAGGTGCCCCTGTACCACATCTTCTTTATCCTTTCATCTGTCAATGGACATCTGGACTCTTTCCATAGTTTGGCTATTGTGGACATTGCTGCTATAAACTTTGGGGTGCAGGTGCCCCTTTGAATCACTATGTTTGTAACCTTTGGATAAATAGTAGTGCAATTGCTGGGTCATAGGGTAGTTCTGTTTTTAACTTTTTGAGGATCCTCCATACTGTTTTCCAGAGTATTGCACCAGCTTACATTCCCACCAACAGTGTACGAGGGTTCCCCTTTCTCAGCATCTCGCCAACATCTGTTGTTTACTGAGTTGTTAATTTTAGCCATTCTAACTGTTGTAGAGTGGTGTCTCATTGTGGTTTTGATTTGTATTTCCCTGATGCCAAGTGATGTTGAGCATTTTTTCATGTATCTGTTGGCCATTTGTATGTCTTCTTTGGAGAAATGTCTGTTCATGTCTCCTGCCCATTTCTTGACTGGATTTTTTTGTTTTTTGGGTGTTGAGTGTGATAAGCTCTTTATAAATTTTGGATAATAGCCCTTTATCTGATATGTCATTTGTGAATATCTCCTCCCATTCTGTAGGTTGTCTTTTAGTTTTGTTGCTTGTTTCCTTTGCTAAGCATTTGTAATATCCAGACCAGAAATGAAGTATGTTCTGGTATCGATTTGGCAAATCTAACGCATTGGATAAAAGCATGCTTCCAACCTAAAGTTTGATCTCCATTCATCACCTGAACCTCAGAATTCCTGAACCTGAGGCATCCTTGGACTGGGTGTCAGTGTGGATGTTCCATAAGCATGTTTAACTGTGACAAGGGAGAGATTCTCCAGGAAGACCCACCCAAACACCAGCTAAAGGGATGATTCAACCGGCCTCCAAATACAGCACTCTCCCTGGAAAGCATTACCTCCTCTCATCTCTTATCTGGTCTGCTGGAAGGAGGATGGGATGTGTACACTAATTAGCACATTTAGCCTGGGATATGCCAGAGAATAGGGAAATGACTCTGTACGATTTTTGGTTGTCTTTTTTCCCCATCCATATGTAGCAATTTATCCACTTACAGACTGTGGAAAGCCCACGTTTGGAAAAATATAAAGCACTACATAAAACAAAGGGAATTGTTAGTAAAACAGATGCAGTGTTAATTGCACTGGTGAGAGCAGCATAAATAAAACAATACACGTACTAGAAAATCCTTTTATGATGCTCTGGTTTTATAAAAGTGGCTTCTCTGCAAAGGTAAAGGAAAAAAAATAACAGTGGAATTACTAGGATTGCATCTTTTTAAAAAAATTAGCCAGATTGATGCTAATGAGTCACTGAGTTCCAAGGTCTTATTCATTTTTTTCCAGTCAACAAATATTTGCTGAAGGTCTGCTATTCTAGGCCAGACTGTGTGCTCAGTGCTTACAGTAATAAAGAAGGAATGTCTCGACTTTGTCCACAAGGGGGTACAAGTGTAAATGCCCGTGTGGATAGTTAGGGCGGTGGTTCTCAATGGTCAGGGGGAGGGCACTAGGGAAGTCAGCGATATCTGGAGACGTTTCCAGCCATCACGTGGGGAGAGTGTGCTGTTGGCATCTGGTAGGGAGAAGACTAGGGCGCAGCTAGACATCTTACAGTGTACATGACAGCCCCCTGCAACAAAGAATTATTTGACCCCCAAATCCAGTAGGAGCCAAGGCTGAGAAACCCTACTTTAGAACATTAGTTCATGAGTTTTGTAAAAAGGGAACATTCAAGTTCTATAGGAAAACAAAGAGGGCAAGTAAGTCAGCCTCTGGCATTGGGAAACTTCATGAAGAATGTGACATCTGAATTCAGCCTTGATAGATTCTTAAGAGCTTACTTGATAGGGAAGAAGAGGAAGGGCATTCATGCCGAAGGACAGGCATTTGCAAATGCCTGGGAGGCACATAAGAACGGGGGATTCAGAGAATGATGGGAGCTCTAAGAAGATTGAAACCTCGTGTGTGTGTGTGTCTGTGTGTGTGTGTGTGTGTGTGTGTTTGTGTGCGCGCAAGGTTTCGCCCCAAAGTCATCAGGGCGAAATTGTGAAGGTCTTTTGATGCCCTGCTCCAGGCTTGGGAGCCTTCAGTTAAATGAGGGGTCAGCATGTTACAGTCTGAGGACCCAGTCCAAGCCACTGGGTGTTTCTGAGTGAGTCATTCATTAGCTGTGAAAGGTTTTCCCATGCTTAAGTGTTGAAGAAAATCTGAAGAAGATTTCATGACACATGAAAATGATAGGCAACTCAAATTTCTGTGTCCATGAATAAAGTTTGCTGGCACACGGCCAGACGCATTTGTTTATTTATTGTCTCTGGCTGCTTTCACACTACAACAGTGCAGTTGAGGAGCTAGGGTGGAGACTGTATGGCTGGCAAAGCCAAAAATATTTACCATGTGGTCCTTTATGAAAGGAAGTCTGCTGATGCTTGAGTTAGGGGAGAGAGCAAGATATGACCACACTACAGAAATCTCTCTCCTATCTTCCAGTTCTGGGAGACGACCTGCACGTTTAGAGATCTAGGTGGACACTATCATTAATCCAAGCGAGATATTAATGAAGGCAACACATCAGTTAGCGTGTGCTTGGATTGCTGTGGTAACAAGCGAGCCCTCAAGCCTCAGTAGCTTTGAAGCTAGTTTTTCATTCAAAATACACATCCGTCATGGACTCTCTGGGGTTCTTATCCGTCCTCCCTCCAGGATCCAGGCTGACAGAGGAGTCTCCCCCTGGAACATTTCAGCTGTTGTGGCAGAGGGAGAAATAGACATAGCGAGTTACATAGTGGGTTGTAAAGGTTCTTCCCGATAGAGACAAACAGTACTCCTACTCGTAATCCATTAGCCAGAGCGGGTCTTGTTACTCCTGGGTTCAACACGGCAGGGATGGATAATCCTCCCACAGGGATGGGACCCAAAGGCAGCAGCGACATACATGGAGATGAGGAGGCCGATCTGCTTACCATCTCAGAGAAAGAATGTACTGAAAAGGGGACGGGGAAGGCAGTCAGGGACATGCTGCTTTCTACCTTTGATACTTTGGTGCTTGCTGATAGCACTCACCGAAGGGGGAAACCCAAGAGGGGAGGCTGGGAAACAAGATGGTGAATGCATTCGGGGCAAGGTGAATTTGGGGTGTCTGTTAAGCTGCTGGGGAAGGAAGTCTGAATCCAGGAATGGTGTAAGAAACTGAAGAGCACCATCAATCTTCTCCCCATGGTTGTAGAAAATGATTCTCTTCCTAAATTTGATGACAACTTTAAGTGAAGTACTTAGCGTGGTGCCTGGCACAGAATCAGGTAAAGACTTACTATCATTACAAACTGTAGTAATTATCCTTTTTCTTACAAATCATGGTAACCACGGAAATAATAGGAATGCCTGTTAACTCTTCACCTTGCCTAACTTTGGCTCTGTGGTCACTCCAGTGAAACCATTCGACAATACACACATTTTGTTTGTTTCCCTCTGACCATACACACTTTGCTAACCTGCATATTCAAGCACAACCCACAGCCACGCCCGTGTTTGGGTGCGGCCACAATGCTATTAACCTAGAGCAGATTTCTGAATAATTAGAATTCCATTAGGATTTCTATCAGTCCAGGAAAATAAACAATGGGTGAGTGTTACCACCACGTTGCTTGAGAATACCAAAGCTTGGCAAATCGGCCAGAGTTCAGGAACCAGACTGCAAAGATCCTCTATACTTTGTATTCCCCAACAAGGTAGGGTGAGAAATACACAGCAGCCCAAATTTGAACACTGTTGGGTTATCCTGGGAAGGGCAGGGTTTCACCTCTGATGGATTTAGCGGGCTTAATGGAATTTAAGTTCAACTGAGCAAAGTTAAAATTGGAGATGTAGCTAAAAATACACCCACACATCAATACTGGTTTTAGTTTTTTTTTTTTTTAAAGATTTTATTTATTTATTTGACAGAGACAGCCAGCGAGAGAGGGAACACAATCAGGGGGAGTGGGAAGGGAAGAAGCAGGCTCCCAGCGGAGGAGCCTGATGTGGGGCTGGATCCCAGAACGCCGGGATCACGCCCTGAGCCGAAGGCAGATGCTTAAAGACTGCGCTACCCAGGCGCCCCTGGTTTTAGGTTTTTAAAGCTGATCAACTGTGGGGACTGACACCGTGCCTTCATTCATTCCTGCATCCAACAAATACTCGAGTTCCCATTATATCCCAGGCCATGGTTCTAGGATTTGGAGAAAAAGTGGCTGATAAGAGAAATTCACTGTCCTCACTTTCTGGAGGAGGAGGTAGGCATCAACACATAAGCCAATAAATATGTAATATAATGTTAGGCTATGATAACTTTAATGAGGAATAAAAGTCAAGGAGGACAAAGGGGCTGTGTGAGGTGGGGAGAAGTGTGTTTGTGGGTAGTGTCCACATATCTCTGTTTTAGTTTGGATGGGGTGGTCAGGAAGGCTCTTGCTGAGGATGTGCCACATAAGGAGAAGTCGGGATAAAGAAGGATTGAACCATTTTGCTATTTGGGGAAGAATTGCTCCCATTGGAGGGAAGAAAGCATGCAAAGGTCCTGGGGTAGGAAGTTACTAGGCGTGTTCGGAGACACCCAGGTAACTGGGACATACTGAGCTGAAGGAGGGCTAGGAGGTCAGTTCATGCAGGATGCCAGGAAGGCGGTCAGGGCAAGGAGACTTCTTTGATATAAGCTGATGGGAAGTGATTGCAGCATTAAGAGGAGGGGAGTGGCACAATTGGATCCTCATTTCAGAAAGACCACTTGCTTTGGCTGCTCTCTGGGGAGGAGATCATAGGGTGGCTAAGGTGGACACAGGGAGGCCAGTGATGTGGTTATTGTGGTTGTCCAATGACGAAGGTCACTGTGGAGGAGATAAGGATACCATTTGGGGACATATTTTGAAGTGAGAGTAAATAGTATTTGCGAGGGGCTGATTGCATGTGGAGTGTGGGAGAACGAGAGTCATCAGAAATGACTCCAGGATTTTTAGCAACTGTGTGTTGCCACTTACCGAAGTGAGGACCATTGAGGGAAGAGCAGGCTTTGCTGGGTCAAGAGTCCTATAGCCCTCTTCATAACCAGGGCCATGCATCCAGAGAGGGCCTATACCCTTATAGCATTTGACATTTTGCAAAAACAATTTTATGTCAGCCTTATGAGCTAGGCAAGACTGATCCTATTTGTTTCCATTTTGCGAGTGAAAATAACCAAGGCTCACAAGGAGTAAGCCAGGGACAGTGTAATAGACAGGACTATTTTGAAACAGGAGACAAAACAGCTCCAACTAACATAAGCACGAAAGAAAACGTGTTGGCTTCTGCAAATGATGCATCGCAGGGTGTAGGTGGCTCTAGTTTTGGCTTGGATGGATGGTGAGGTCTGTCCATCGCTCTGTTCTTCTTCTGTCTGTCCAAGATGTTATCTCTCCAGCCCAGATGCACCCTCTGAGCCCCTAGAGAGAGAATTCAGAAGACACTGGGCATCTATCCTTCGAGGATGACCTCCCCTTGCTTTGCTGAAAGACTCCTGCAATAATGTCACCGCTAGACCCATAAAGATGGAAGATTGAGTGTTCAGCTGCTTGGCTGACAGCCTTTAGTTTCATTCTGATCTGGGAGAGGGGGAATCCATCGAAACCCTGTCACCTCACTGCCAGAAGAGATTGCCTTCTTCCTGCTGGGGAAAGATAAAGAACTCTGCCTTCCAGAGACGCATTTTCCTTGAAACTGGTCCCTGCCAGACCTTCTGGGACACAAATCCTCGGACTCAGCTCCAGCTGGAGACAGGCTTTACAGGGAGGCACTGTGGTTGGGCTGTCACTGGAAGGATTCTCAGCCAGGTGCCTGGTGTACCTGGAATTCTACCAGTTCAGAGTCATTCTTTGGGTCTTCAACGGTTATGGCTCCCTCTGCCCGATCCTCTTGGAACACACACATGTCCTAAACTACCCCATTTAGTTACTTACATCTTCCTGTAATTGACATGCTCACATCCGTTCTTCACACTTCCCCCTTTTTGGGTCTCCATGACACCACCACCTACTCATCTCTTTCTTACCTCACTGGTGTTCAGTTTTCAGGTTTCCTGGCTGATATTTTCCCTCCCCAACTTCAAAATATTGGCGATCTTCAGGCATCAGTCCTGGGTCTTCTCTCAACTATAGGAGATGCCAGCCATTCCCTTTGGTAGAGCCCACTGGCTGCCCTACCGATAGTCATCCTTCCTTCCCTGTTGACAAAACTTGGTTCAAGTCTGGGGAGGCACGTGTTCAGGGAAAGTGGGCAACTGATCCGTGTTGGGATCTAAGGCACTCACCAGTAGTAACCTCATTACCCTTTGTCAGTGATGGGCTTAGGGATGAACATGTGACCTAGCTCTGGCCAATGGGATCTTGAAGGAGGCAGGGATTCTGAGAGGGATGGTCCATTCCTATAAACAGGTAGAGTTACCCATGCTCACACTGGATAATTTGAGTTCTCCTGAAACCTTTCATGTCTCTGGACAGTTTACTCTGTTCCTCCAGGGCCTTGAATGCAGGCCCCCATGCTCTTCCAGCCGATACAGCTTTGACTCACACTTCAAGATCCCACGTAGATGACACTTCTTTTCTGTAGTTCCTTTTTCCCTCCCTCCCCCACATGCCCAGGCTTTCTCCTCTTTGTTCTTGCCCCAGCCCACACTTACCTCTCAGGTTGCCTTGTGATTACTTGTGTCTTTCCCACTCAACTCTGAGCTCTTCCAGGATGGGGAGTCTTATTTCTGAAGCTGTGTCAGTGACTGGCACTCTCCCTGACATACAGAAATTGTCCAGTGAAAGGCTGATGAGTGAAAGTGTGACCTGTTGTTGCGGAAAAATAAAAATCAGACTGACGAGAGACCAAGTGACACTCGGAGAAGTAGGAGAACTCAGATTTATTTTACTCCAGTGGACCCAGATGAGCTCATGCTCAAAACTGGCCCTGGGTAACGGGGTTATAGGCTTTTATAGGGGCCTGCAGGCAGTTAGGTTCCAAGGGCTATGCTGACTGCTGGTAGGTGGGTTTAAACTGGGGTAGTGGGGGCTGCTTTAGGCGGGAACAGTAGTGCAGGAGCCTGCAGTGGGAAGCCTGTTTACAGAAGCAGGAATGGCTGGTTATCTCTTGCTCCTAGTAGGGCTTCTGGTTATCTCTAGCTTATTGTTAGTAACTTTCCATCTTCTGGGGCCTCCTGGCCTAGGCCTGCTCTGGGTAATTTTCCTCTTACTGTCACGGCAACAAAAAACTGGTGAACGTGACAAGTGAAGAAGCAGCACCACCTGGGGGCATTGGGAGGTGACACGTGGCCTCACTTTCCTGTTGTTTGCCCAATGTCCAAACTCCTTATTATGATATTTGTGACCCTTCATGCTCTTGTCTGATGATCTCTCTACCTAGAATTTCTTGTCACAAACACATGCCTGACATTCCGTAGATACACAGAGGCTGTGTTCTTTGGGGCACCTGTGCCTCTTCACCTCGCTATCACCTTGCCTGGAATTTCTCTCCAACTCATTCACCTTGTCAAACTCCTATTCATCCTTCAAAACCCTAGTCCAATAGCTTCTTCTAGGATGTCTTGATTACTCCCTGTCCTGGCCTGCCTCTGTACTTGGATCATAATCTCAGGCATGGCTGTTGGTTCTGGGTGCTGTTCCTACTGTGTCTGTCTTCTCTTTTGGAGTGTAGATTTTTCTATGCGGGAGCCATGTTTTCTTCATATGTGTACCCTTGGTGCCTCGCTTGGAGCCCAGCACATTATGGGCTCCATAACTATTGGCCTGGTTGAACTGAATCCCTTGTTTCCTAATTCCACCGAGGTTACTTCCAGTGTATCAGTTCGGAGCCTGCCAGGCTCAATCCAGATTTAGTTGGCTTTCCAATGGGTTGATATATTAATAGCAATAAGCTTGCATTTTGAGGACTTATTACATGGCAGCATTGTTTCAAAGCCTGGCATGTTTGATCTCATTTTGACCTACGTGGCTACCCGGTAAGGTAGGTATACTATAGGTATTTGTATTTTACAGCCAAGAAATCAGAGGCACAGAAGGGTTAAGTAACTTGCCCAAGGTCACAAAGCCAGTATTCAGACTGAGCCACTCTGGGACCCTGAGCCGGCTACGCTTTGGGAATTGATGGCTCATGCCAACCTGTTGTTGGCACTTTTCTGCCATATCTCCTGTGGTCCTGTCTGAAATCTCCGTAGCAGAGCTTTTAAATTCTGAATCGTGCTGGAATGACTCCTCCTCCCTCTGGCTGCAGAGAGCACGCCTGTGTACATCACTGAAAGCCTGTGGCACAGTCTTCAATCTTTTCCACACTCAGCCGCTTCCAGCCTTGACCTTAGAGCTGTGAAGATGATCCTTATGGGGCTGTTACTCAGAGGAAAATTGAAATGGTCCCTCTGGGGAGACTGCAGGATTTTGGTCCCAGCCTTCTAATTTCAGATCGGCCCAGAGAAAGGAGCGATGCTAGCTGCACGAGCCACAAAATTAGGTGAGCTCCGTTCTTTGCCTCTCATAAGAAATATGGGCGCTGCTCTAAAAATCTTTTTTTAATCTCCTCTCTGGTCCATGTAACAGGAAATTGGTCTCTGCCATAGGCCAATAAATCTCCAACTTTTTATTGAATATTAAAGAAAGACTTCAAGTCAAGTTCAAATCTCTTTGCTTGGCGTTTCTCACATAACGCTGCAGCTCCAGTACCTCCGGTCACAAAAGCTTTAAAAAGAAGGAGAAAAATGGAAAAGCTCTCCAGGTCAGTGGCCCACAGGGATGATTTCTTCTTCTTAGAAATAATAGCCTATTACTCTAAAAATCTTAAACAAGGCATTCCCTCTCCGGCTTGCACATTATAATTGAGACAGGGGCATTAAAAACTGCAGGTCTCTGGACACATCTCACACGAGCACGTGTCGCTTCTCTTGGAAGGCGAGGTGGTCAGCCCTGGGCTCTGGAAGAGGCAGGACCTGTGATAGCCAGTGGGTAGCACAGCCCAGCTACCCTTGAGGACTGAGGCTGTCCCTCTCCCTGCTCTTGAGAGCGCTGTGGCTGAACCCACTCAGCTCAATTGCTCTCCTGGAAATGCCTTTGGCCTGTGAAAGTAGCATCACCCAAGGTCACTCTAATGCAATAACTGGACAGTGTAGGGAAGAAGGGTCTGGCCTTCTTGCCTCAATGTAGGGCAACTCCCAGGGTTGTGCCAGCTCCTGAACTCCCCAGAGATCTGCCGATGCCTTTGCTGCAGATCCTTTGCCCCGCCCTGTCCTCTGTTCTGCTTCCCACTGCCCCCAGGTGCTGATTCTGCCAGCACTCCCCAATAAATTATCTTCTTGCATGTGCATCTTGGAGTCTGTTTCCTGGGGAACCCATCCTAAGACAGACCTCAGGTGCTAGTATCTTGGAGAAACATGCTTTAGAAGTATTTAGAAGGTTGGAAAGAACTTTAGAAGAAGACATACGGAATGATACCATTTCTAAAATATTTAAAAATGCAAACAAGCACACACACACACACACACTTTTTGAAAATATTTAAATCAATGCACAGGAAGTGTAAGTTCCAAATTCAGAGAAGATTTACTTTTTGGGTGGGAGAGGAAGTTGAGGGGAAGAGAAATGGGGTCCACAGGGGAATCCAAAGAGTGTTCAGCTCTGCTGATAGAATTTTATTCTGCAGTTTGGGTGGTAGGTGCATGGATATTGATTTTATTATCCATTATGTTTTTTGGCGGTAAAAAGATTTCATAATAAATGTAAAAAATGAGGCATTTCCGGAGATGCACATCTGAAATCTGACTCTCCCCCTTAGGAGCTGTGTGGCTATCGGCAAGTGACTTAACCTCTTTGAGACTTTAGCTCTGTTTATAAAGAAAGGAAGCCCACTTAAATCAGCTTTAATGACCCTGTAAGAATTTGAAGATCACATTTAAAGATCTGTGGAAAAGCATCTCTATCCCTCTCCCAGGGCTTCAGGATCTCTCCTGTTTCTGTTCCTTTCCATGTGTCTGTCTTCCTCTTCTTGTCCTGAGGATGAGTGTCCTCTATTTCCTCATTAGCCAGTGTATTTGATTGCTTACACTGTCCCCACCTTTCTACTTCAAATTCCAGCTTTGGGGGTCCTGATTCCATATTCCCAAGAGATGAGTCTCTTTGAACTCAACTGAGGATGAGCTTTCTTTGCACTGCACACTTACCCACAGTCCGGTCAGCTGTGGGTGGCAGCTCTCATGGGGTAGAGGGTCAGGGGTAGGCTCTCTGTCCATCCCCTTGTAGCTCTTCATACTGGTGTCTGGGGGGGTTCTTTTCACCCCCATTGCTATCAGCTTGGCCATGTGGCATGCTTCGGCTAATGATCTGTGAGTGAAGTAACGTGAGCATAGCAGTGCCCGCCCGGGACGGAGCCACAGCTGACCCTCCATCAACTTGTAACATGGTCGAGGAGTAAAGCTTTGTAGTCAAAAGTCATTGAGATGCTGGGTTGTCTCATTACTGCAGCATAACTTAGGCAAAGCTGACTAATACAAAGGCATCATGTGAATATCAGAGGCTGTGATGGGGATACATCCTTAGGCAAGAGGGCGGACGTGGAAAGCTTCCCCTAAACAATCGTATTTCAGTATAGATGCTGACCATTTCCTTGTAGAGTCTGTATAGTTGAATTAAAATAATAAATATAGTTTAAAATAAGACTTGGCATTAAGAAGCACTCTGCAAATTTGAGTACCCCTCCCACTACGTAAGTGGCATTATCAGTATACATTACAGCCAAGATAATCTAGACTAACCGTTGAAAGGGTTTAGAGTTGAACTTCTAGGATTCAGATCCTGGCTTCATTTCGTCCTGTCTGGTCAAGTCATTTAACCCCTTTGTGCTTACAGGTTTCTTGTTTGTAAAACAAAGATAATAATGGTCCTCTCCAGTAGGGTTGTTGGGAGAGGTGAATAAAATGCTTTATATCCTGTGCTTTGGGGCACCTTAAATAAAGCACTTACTGCCCAATCCATGATGTTTACTATTATCAGTAAATTTGGCAATGGGGGAAAACATTTTTTAGGTGAACTCACATGTCCATTCAATTTGGCCATCGAAGCCATGGTCTGCTAGGCCAGCCAGGGACACGTTTACTGGAAATGCCTCAGGCAAGCTACGAACCTTCTGACACAGTCCCGATGGGGTTTTGGAATATAGGTTAGGTTCAGTGGGGTGAGGTCTGGAGCAACAACCAAGAAAGAATTCTTGAGATGTCTTTGGTGCACAATGGTGGTTTATTAAAGCACGGGGAGGGACTGTGGGCAAAAAGAGTTGATGCCCCGGGGTTATGAAGGGTGGGTGATTATATTCTATGCGCTTCCCGGAAGGTAAGGAAAAGGGAGGTTTCAAAAGGATTTTCATATGTTAAAGAAGACTCATAGGATACCGGAGGCCTTGCCATTGCCAAGTTAAGGTGGTTTTTCCCTCTAGGAAGGCATTAACATAAGATAGTTGGGAGCTTCTTGGAAGAACGTTACACTCTGCCAGCTTCAAGTATCTGTCCCTGGGCTGCAGGTTATAAGGACTTTTAATTGTATCTACATTTCTTTTTCTTTTTTTTTTTTTAAAGATTTTATTTATTTATTCGACAGAGATAGAGACAGCCAGCGAGAGAGGGAACACAGCAGGGGGAGTGGGAGAGGAAGAAGCAGGCTCATAGCGGAAGAGCCTGATGTGGGGCTCGATCCCGGGTCGCCGGGATCACGCCCTGAGCTAAAGGCAGACGCTTAACCGCTGTGCCACCCAGGCGCCCCTGTATCTACATTTCTTTCTGCAAGTTAGGTTACTGATAGAAATGTAAATTGCTGGGGCGCCTGAGTGGCACAGCGGTTAAGCATCTGCCTTCAGCTCAGGGCGTGATCCCGGCATTATGGGATTGAGCCCCGCATCAGGCTCTTCTGCTGTGAGCCTGCTTCTTCCTCTCCCACTCCCCCTGCTTGTGTTCCCTCTCTCGCTGGCTGTCTCTATCTCTGTCAAATAAATAAATAAAATCTTTAAAAAAAAAAAAAGAAATGTAAATTGCTAAGACATTTGTAAACTGGGGGAGACTCCTGTCTTGCAGGATTGTGATCTCTACAAGTTAACTATTTGTTTTTCCTTTCCTTAGCTTTAGGGCAGCCAGGAGTGCAGGAGGAATGTCACATATATCCCATCTGGTGGAGGGGTTTGTGGGGTGTCAACTTCTGCTTTGTCCCCTGCTTGCCTTCTGTTCCATCATCAGTCTGACTTTCATTTTAATTATTGCCCTCCATGTGCTGGATAGTGGGGGAGGCTCGGCCCCCGGTGCCCTAGGTACAGGCTTCTCAAGAAATGGGCCCTGTCTATACGCCAGACGGAGTTCTTCACCTGTCATTCCCAACAGTTTGTAAAGAAAAGCCCCAAAGACTGATTGGTAAAGGCAGAATGTACAGTGTATCAATCTCTTAGAGCAGTGCCTGGCACATAGTAATTGTTGTGTAAGTACGGTTATCGTTACTACAATTGCTAGTATTGCCCTTATTATTATTGCTAATCTTACTCTTGTTACTATTATCTTGAATGACTACTACATTATTACTAGTATTTTCTTCCATTGAGGTCTTAGGGTCTGCCTTCCCCCCCCTTTCCTTCTGCCTTTTAAGACATTTCACCTCCCACATGCATGTCCCTGGTTCCTCCCACAGACCCTCTCGGTGAGTGCCCTGTCTCACTTGCATTTGAACTCCTGTCTCTGGGGTGTGTCCCTGGTCTCTTCGTTGCCTGATTTCTCCCTATCCTCATGCCCAGCCTGTAAGGATCATCTCTCCCCTCATTCTCTTGAACGGAGCTCTGGAGGGGAGGGAGTTAGGGATGAGGACACACTCAGATGAGAAGACCAGAAACCCATAAAGCTCTCGTTGGAGGAGACTGTCTCAACACCATCTTTCCCCAAGGCAGGGACACAAAGAGGAAGGTTAATTTCCGGGAAGCTGCCTGAAGATACCGCTTCACCATCTTCTCTCCAGAAAGTAATCTGGAGAAAAGACATCACTGCAATAATAGAGTGACCTATATTTGTGGCAAACTTGCCTACCCTCCCAGGAGAAAGCTGCTGAGCTGTGAGATTCCCCCCTACAGATGGCTTTGTAGGACGCCCTCCCCTTCCAAAAAAAAAAAAAAAAAAAAAAGACTTGTTTGATACCACTCAGACAACAAAGTAATATTCAGCTTAGAATCCTCTCCCCTCCCCCAAAGCGAGTTATTTGCCAGATCCCAAATGGTCCGCGGTTGATGGATGGCGGGTGATTTCTCCATCAGCACACCTTGGAGCCCCAGAGCTAACCCTCTGACAGCGTTAGCATAAAAGATTTACATTTATGTTACGAGGGCCACACAAGAATAATAATTTTAAGATACATTGCCTTGGCTGCTGGTGCACCCTGGGAAATCTAGCAGTGGCAGGCACTCAGCCTCACTGTAATTACAAAATGGCAGTGCAGGAGAGGTTTTTTGGAGACAAGTAGCTAGAGACCAAAGCCATCTGCATGCCTTGGCGGATTGAAATTACAGTAATATATGAAGACATTACCTGAAAAACCCGGCACCATTTAAATGATTTACTCTTCAGCCCCAGCAAGCTTTAATTTAAGGATAAAGTCATTCAGAAAGCTAATCTGATAGGGGAGGCATTATTTCACACAGTTAAGTTAATTTACAGTAGCTGATTGTTGTGGTTGGTTTTGGTATTATTATCTTCCTCCAAACAGCTGATCTGCCAGACAGAAGCAATATACTGCTTAACACAGTGTCTTAATTCAGCAGGCAAGCTATCTGTGATAAAGGTTTGTTTATAAGCAATAATGGGAAAGTCATTTTGAGGCCATGCTGATAACACTGATGAGAAATATTTTTTTAAAGGGAAAATGCACAATTCAATAAATAAATGGGTCAGTGAGCCCTGCACCCATGGGTCTGTGTGTCCAGGATCTCTGTCCCAAGTGGTCATTTGCCATTGGTGTTGGCTCCTTCGTGAGTCTCCTGACCTGGGGTCCTGTGCACCTTGACCCCAAGTTCCATGCCTGGAAACCACTTCTCCACTGTTGCCAGACCGACTTCTCTGCCAAGTTCTTGAGAAAACCGTGTCTTAGGAGCCCAGTGAATTCAGTGGCCCTGGCGGCTACCTGCTTTCCAAGGAAGAAGTGAGCATTGATATTTGTCTTTTAACGAGTTTTTTTAATCTTTGAGAGACCTGGAGCGTGCTCACTTATGGATGTCGAGGTAGAAAAACATGAGGATGTGGGCATTTGAAAGGGAGCTAACAGATTAGGTGGTGGGTGAAGCTGGAAATTTGGAAAGGGTAGATAAAAACCAACTCGCTTTCTCCTTGGCAAAACTGGGAAAGGGTGGTCGTGTTTTATGTTGACTCAAGATGCCGAGATGATTCAGGAGCTCTATTAGCATGAGCAGAAACATTTGTCTAATGGATTTGCCTTCACCTGCTTAGGGATTTTTTTTTAAAGATGAACATTCTCTTGTCACCTTATGAGTTTATCGCAGTAGGAAAGGCATAGCTTTTGGAGAGGGGCTAAGAACATGCTACCCAAGGGATCAGGAATTATTTGCCCATGGTCTAAGACAGGAGTTCATAAGATAAGCATCTGTCAAGAAAGACCGAGAAAGTCACCTTCAATCAATCAAAATATGGGGCAGGATGAGTCCTATGTATCTATCACAGGTAGCTTTCAAAGGTGGGATGGGTATACCCATCGCCTGGTATTCACCCTTGATTGTGGGCTGGACCTGGTGACTTGCTTCTAGTGAGTACAATACAGAAAAAGCAATGGGCTGTCCTTTCTGTGATGACGTCACAAAAGATCGTGACTTCCTTCTTGCTGATGATTTCTCTTCTTGCCCTCTTGCCTTGCATGCATTGTAGAAGTAAGCTGCCATGTTGGAGATGCCCACCTGGCAGAGAACCGAGGGTGGCCTCCAGCCAACACCAGTGAGGGGCTGAGTGGGAAGGCATACCTGGGTCCCTGACCCTCAGAAACTTCCAAATAATACATGTTGTTGTTGAAGGCCACTAAATTTAGTCAGCCATGGATGACTAAAACAGTGCATTTTCAAGAAGACAGTGTAGCACAGTACAAGGAATTGGACAGACCTGGATGAAAATCCAACCCCCACGTCTTGACCAAATTGCAGGGATGGTGAACTCTACCTTTCAGGGTTGAGTGAGAATGGAATTATTCTGTTAATCTCTGTCTCCTCAGGAATGCTCGGCTCATTCAGTGTGGCCTCTAATAAGGGGTAAGTTATTGTTATGATTTTATATATGACTTGTGACCATTAAAGTCTTGTTCCCCAGTCCTTCATCACAGTCAAGCTCATCTGTTAATTGCTCGTGCTCCTGGATACTTTTCTGCCATGTCCCTTCTTCTGTCAAATTGCTTCTCCACCTCTCAGAAATCCACCCATTCTTCAAGGCTTGGTTGACACCCTACCTCTCTCAGGAACTTGTCTCCTATGGCCACCATATTGGTGAGCTTTCTTTCCTCTGTCAGCTTCCACTCTTGGGACCAATTCTTGGTCCTTGTTTGCTGCAAAGCAATGGTGTCCATGTGCGTGTGTGTGTGTGTGTTTGTGTGTGTGTGTAATGAGAATGTGTTGCTTACACTATTCCAACTCGGAGAATGGGGCTGCTTCCAAAAATCATTGTTCAGTATTTCAGACCGTGCTGAATGTGTACCTCAAAGTCAGGTGGGTCAGGGTGCAGTGTCAGCTCTGAACCCCACTCACTAGGTGATCTCTGCAGAGATGTTTAGCTTCTCTAAGTCTGGCAAATGTGGTCATGTTAGGATCCCATTCAAAACCTTCTGGTGACTTCCTGCAATACTTGTGTAAAGCTCACAGTCTCTGCTGTGACTTGTAAGGGCCGACGGCTCCAGCCTCCTCTTGGATCATTTCCTCTTTCACGCACAGCATTGGTGAAACTGGCTTTTTGATGCCTTGAGCTTGTCCAGTTTCTTCCTGTCCTGTCTCAGGGAATTTGCATGTGCCGTTCCCTCTGCTAGGTACACCTTCAACGTCCTCTTTACCTGGCTAACTCCCACTCAGTACTGAGGTCTCAGACTAAATGTTGCTTACTCATGAAAACCCATCAGGACTCCCCCAGGCTTGTCTGGGTCTCCACAATGCGCCATGCTTTTCCTTCTTAGCGCTTATCACAACTGTCCTGAATGAATTGAAATGAATTGGTTCATGATTAACTGGTGTGATTATTTGATTCATTCTATCTCCTTCACTAGACTAGAAGTTAAATGAGGGCAAAAAAAGAAAAGAAAAGAAAAAAAAATTAAAAAAAAACTTGGCTTGCTCACGGTTATAACCCCAGCACCTAGGACATTCCCTGGTACATGATAGTCACTAAGTAAAGATTTCTGGAATAAATGATCAAGTGAATACATAAATTAATGGTTTCCTTTGCTGTGAGATGAAAGGAAAATATCTATTTTACAGGATTTGTGGGGGGATCCAGCGAATAAATGTTCGCTAATTTAGTGGGGGTGTTGACAAAGCCCTTGGGTTCTATCTTCGGCGGCCTCACCAACAGGATGGACTGACTCCCCAGCTTCTCACTGCACCACCTACAATGAATCTGTTTGATGATTTGTTAGAGTGTAATGCTGCCTTTTCTGAATTTTATCTATGGGAGCCAGAGGGGATGTGATGTTACACACATCAGAGCCCATAACATTGGATATTTCTCTTTATCCCAAAGCCCCTCCTCATCGAGGTCATCAGGAGACTCCCTCTATTCTTCAGCCCTTGCCTGTGGATTGATCCGTTCTGTGCTTGGCCTTCCACCTGCTCTGGGAACATTAAATCTTTCCCCCAGTATCAGACACAGTATCTTCTCTCTTCCTTATTAGACTTCGTGCCAGGATGTAGGCACTTGTATCTCACCTGTAGCAGGCTTATCAAAGAATGCCAGTGAGGCAACTCTCTTCCCAAGATGAATCTCCATTCCTTCTGCTAAAAAAGACAATGTCTTCATAATTATTCTAAATCACTGAGCAAGGGTCTGGCTTATATTAACTGTGTGTAAATATCAGTTCCCTTATTCCGTATACTAAAGCACACACTAGAAAGAAAAAAATGATAAACAGATATTAGAGAAGGGGTCAGAAAGGAGTGGGGACCCCCTCCTTCTGGGATGGAGAAGAAAATTGCCTGCTGTTCACACACGCGGTTGTCACTCACCCTGAGGGCTTTCGATTGGTGGGGGCTACGGGCTTGACAATATTTGGTTTCATTTCCGGCGCCCCTCTTCAGCCCCTGGGGGTGTGTGGGGGTGAGGGATCTGGGAAAGAAAGGCTGATGGAAATTGCCCACACTGGGGGGCAGAGACCCTGCCACATAACTTCTGAGACCAGTCAGTCCTCGAACTGCACACCCTTGGTCCAAGTCCACACTGCCTGGTTTGATCTCTGGCCTGATACCCAAGAAAGGGAAGACAGCATCTGACACAGCTCAGAGAGCTTAGGATAACCAAGCTCTTCTTGGAACAGGTCTGGACCTGGTGCCTGACTCAGCATGACGTTCTTACCCAAACTGTTCTTCTATACTACGTATCAGGAAACGTGCTTTTTACATGGATGGTCTCAATGTGAGACTGTAATCCGTGTGAGGGCAGGCTCTCTGTATCCTCCACCGCTGTTTCTCCAGGGTCCGACACCTCCCCAGCATATAGTGACCAGTGTGTTCTCCCCACTCCCGTGCCTTCTCCTGTAGTGACAGCTCAGAAAGTCTTCCAAGGATGCATTTGGCTATCCCTGGCTCCCCCTGTTCACTCCTACCGCCCACCACACTCTTCTCAAAGTTCTGCAGGCCACATCTCCTGGCTTCTGCTAGCCTCCCCAGCCTGAACGGCAGTGATTGTCGCCATCAGACGGGTTCTATTAAATATGGGACCCCACTACATTCAGGAGCACCAGCTTCTGTTCCACACGCCATGTCCATTTGACAAGAGTGAAGTGGATTAATTAACGTGGTGGGTCTATCTTCCACCCAGCTGTCTTGTGTTGCAATGGAGAGCAAGAAAAATCCATTAGATTATACCAAGAGATAGCTGAAAGAAAGTTTAGATTAAGTTTATCTCTCGAGGCAATTTTATTAGATAGATTAAGTTTCTGTTCATCTCTCCAAAGACCATAGTAATAACCAGTGTCATGACTTTCAAATCCTTTGGACTGCAGAGGGTAATCAAACGTGGTTGTCTTTTTATCCCCTCTTTTACTTCTTAGCATTCTACAATCCTGCCTCGTCCATCTGTCAGAGGGATAGTGTTAAGGGATCAGTGTTGACAAGTGACAGTACAAATTATGTAATGCCGATGACATTCCGTTGTCTCCTTCTGATCTGCTATTCCCTCTCTCAATCACTCCTTATTCTATAAAAAGCATGGAAAGGGAGAGGCAGCTGTGCAAGCCACTGGCTCAAGTTCCCGAGCCCCAGGGGCAAAACGGGGTGAATGTGAAGTGTACAGAAGGCTTCTGAATAAGACATGGGGCCTGGGAAGATGGCCTGACTGACAGAAGGGGAAATTGAGGTCATCTTCCTACAACAGGCCTGTGGCAGCTGCCGCTCGGGACCACACTGCAGCCTTTGGCCATGCTGTGGTCCCACGAAGAACTTGATGTGTCAGGCCCATGATGGCAGTGGGCTTTCTATTCCAAGAATAAACCCTCTGACTTCTCCTCCATGGGGGGATTCCACCCTTCCTTTTGGGGATGTGATGGAGGGTCATTTAAAAGGGAGGATGAGCTGGTTTTATAAGAGGAAGAGAACACAAGGGTGACAGATGTGGGCACAAGAAAGTGCTGTCTTTCCTGGGGTGGGGGTGGAGGGATATGAAGTTTGGGGCCAGGTAACAAGGGACCACATAAGAGGACACAGGTTCAAAGTATGGCAGAGGGGACTTTTCGGGGGACAGGGAACATCTTCCTTCCTCACAGTCTCCATTCCTTTGGAAGGATCTCTGTGAGGGTAATATTCCTGGCCTCACCTCTCACCGTCTTCACTCCATTTCCAGAGCATTTTACTGTCCTAGGTATTTGCTAGCTGGGAGAGTTCATGAATCTTTACGAAAACCTCTCTTGTGCCGTCAGATTTGGTCTGGGGCTTTCCCTGAGTCCCACGATTTGATGCATGGCATGGGACTGGTGAAACAGTTTATGATTCTTTCAGCCAAATGAACTTTGCCTTCAGTCCTGGAGTCCCAGAGTAGTGGGTGAGTGGAATGAGGTTTGATAGTAGTATCATTCATTCTGCAAACATTTATTGATCCCATACTATGGGTTAGGTACTTCTCTAGGCATCGAGGACCTAAAGGTCAACAGCACACATACGGAGTCTCGATTGTCAGCAGTTTTGTTGGCTCATTGATGGAAGTAACCCTGTTTTACTCATGTTGGTATTTCCATGACCTGCCGTGGTATCTGGAACACAGTGGGTCCTCAGATAATGTGTCCTGAAGAAACGAACAGATGGGTGCATACAAACCACTCATACCCTTCCTAACCACTAACCTTGAGTTGCTGAGAGGCTGTGCCATTCCTGGAAAAGCTTCTCAACACATGGGAAAACCCTGTCGTTCAAGACCAGCCGTCAAGGATAGGAGACAGAAATAGGATTCAAGACCATATTTCACCACGAAGTCTTCTTTAGAATGTAAAATAAAAACAAATAGAATTTTATTAATCTCTTTTCGCCTACAGCCTGGAAAAGCCCTTATGTCAAAAATCCCTACCTCTAAATTATGCTTTGTCTTCCCATTATAAATTTTATTAACCACTCTTTTATTAGCAGTCTTATTACAGTTGATCTGCACATGAATGGAAACAATTTACAAATGATCGGGGTTGGATTAGAGAAACCATAAACTCAATGCAAATTGTTACAAATTATTTACTGGCTTAGCACAAATCTGCATATAGATGGAGGAAGTCAATCAGAAAGGTACCTTCAGGTATTCTTCACAAGATATGATTGTGAAGATAGTTGCAGACTGGCACGCATCGTGCAGAATAGAAATGAAAATAAGTAGATTCATTTGTCAAATACACTTAGGTGTGGTTCTCCTCATTTAGTCAGAACTCTGGAGGACTGGATATCTGGGAAATTGAAAAGGGGCAGGAAGCCGGAGGGTGGTGCTTGAAAGTGGGCTTCCTCTAAATACAAGGTCAAGAATCCGAGAGAGAGAGAGATAAGGGGATTTTGGAAAAAAAAAAAGCAGAAACATTGACCCAGCACATTAAAGGCTGACAGAATATT
This sequence comes from Ursus arctos, assembly GCF_023065955.2. Taxonomy (NCBI): domain Eukaryota; kingdom Metazoa; phylum Chordata; class Mammalia; order Carnivora; family Ursidae; genus Ursus; species Ursus arctos. The sequence goes on along the minus strand of NW_026622874.1, from coordinate 72,326,548 downwards.
CCTTCTGTTTCAACTCATTAATCTTCCAGCGATGCTGTGAAATAGGGAGGACCATTACTGCCGTTTGTCAGTTGAGGGAGCTGAAGTTTTGTAACTTGGCCAAGGTCACACAGCCATCAGGACTTGGAGCTTAAAACCCCATGCCCACATCTTAGTATTCATCAACAGAAGCATTACTTTTGTTTTGGGAACTGCTTTCTGGGGGTGGGGGCTGGAATGGTGTGGTTGGGGGGTCCTTGGGAATAGCTCTGGAGTCCTAACTCTCTGCCAGCACTGCAGTACTCGAATTAATCTCGCCCATGCCTTGACTTCTCCTGTATGAGAAGGATGGCATGAGGAAGGTGGCATGATTTCAAGCAAAGAATGCAGGGTCCGGCATTGGGAAGGGTGAGCTCTTCTACCCAACTTGCTGTGTGACCTTGGACAGTTCTTTTGCTCTTTCTGGGACTTGATTTACTCAGGGGTTAGGATTAGATTTCTTGGAGTTTTCTGGAAGTTTGCTGAACTTAAGCGCAGGGACAGAAGATGTGAATATGGGATCCTATCCTCTGTAGACCCACACCCTCCCTTGGCAAGGGGGAAATTGGACAAAAGTGGAGTTCCCATCCCTTCTTCTGCCCTATTGTGGATGCATTACTTATGTCCCCTCTTTAATATTTATGTTTTCATCCTTCAGTCAAAGCTGCTCTTAGGTTATTTTTCATTCGTGGTAACTCAACTCTTTTCTCCTGTATATTTGGCTTTTATGGAGATTAGTCTTCATCTAAGTGACAAAACCCTTAATGGTGACATTTCAGATCTCTTCATTAGATGGGAAGAGCTTTTGAGGACTCAGGGCCTTCTCAGGACACGAAAATGCAGCTATGTATGTAGTAGTTAATTCCTTTAGATCCCGTGGCTGGCAAGTTGGAGCTGTGGGGGAGGGGGTGGAAGTGGGGTTGGAGGCCCTACCACGTCACCTCTTCCCTGGAAGAGATTTTATCTGCCCTCCTTGTGACCATTTCACAGCATCAATGATGAATGTAAGTAGTCCTGAAGGGGGAGACATTTCCCCCCATCTCTCTTTCCCAGCTGGGGGACCCCTATCGCTTCATATGAAGAATGAGCATAATCATATTCATGGTAACAAGAGCTACCTCTATAAGATACTAACCCTAGGCTTCAGCACGAGCTCATAGCTCTGCACGCTTTATTGTATTGAATGCTCACAATAGCTCTATGATTTGGGATTGTATTTTCACCCCCTCTTACAGATAAGAAAGTGGAGATTTGGTTGGGGAGGGGGATGACTTATTTAATCTCATATAGCTGGGAATTGGAGAAGATGGGACTTTATCCCAGTTCTGTCTCCCTTCGAAGTCTACATCCTTAACCAATAAACTATACTAATCTTATGAGTTAGAAATTTATGGGACCAGATCAGACATACTTCATAGATCTTTTCCATCTAAAAGATGTAACCAATAAATTGCTAGAATTGACAATTCTTTTGAGAGTTTCTGGCCTAACACCCTATGTTACAGGTAAGGAGGTGGCGTCAGATAGACAGGAATTTTTTTACAAACATGTAAGAGGAAAAGGACATTGGGAATGACATTGGAAGCAACAAGGCAACGGGCAGGCAGAAAATCTCGACTTTTCTCCTCTTATCCAGATCCTCCACACCCAGTTAAGAATGTTGTGCACTGCACACCTCTATTGGGTGCCGTCTGCATGCACTGCTTGGTGATAACGCCCTTCTTCTCTTTTTCTGAATTCTCCTCTGCTGTCACACATGACTAGGACATTTTCTTATCTTCCTATGATTTTATTTCACAGCCATTTCTAAGACAGAGGAGAGCTTGCATTCCTGTTTCTTTTCCTTTTTTCTTTTTCCAAAAAGAGAAGCTGGGAGCTTGCAGGGACTTGGGTTGCTGGCATCACTGACTTTGGAGGTTGCTGGCTAATCTATTAGGAGCTGCATTGTGAATGCTTGGCATGGATTTTCTTTTTTCTTTTCATCCTTTGTGCGGGTTGTGTGTGTGTGTGTGTGTGTGTGTGCGCGTGCACATCACTTTGGTGCCTTTCCACCAGCACAGGACTCACGAGCTGGATGCAATTAAACAGCAGCAATATACTGTAGGAGGCTTGCTTTGTACACAGTTCTTCTCCCTCGCTCCATTTACAAATGCCCCACTAGCTCTCTGCTCTGCATTCATTAAGCATCCCTGCGCCTGGATGTTTCAGAGCCTGCTGACTGGTCTCCCCAAGACTGGGATCCAGGGTCTGGGGCCCATGAGGGAATTGCACACTGCTGTTAGCAAGCCTCTAGGCTGCTCGGAGGTTGTGCAGAGTGAACTGAGCTGAGTCAACAGGACCTCTGCAGGGACTTCTGGCAGTGACACCCGTGGCTGAGGCTTTGTGCCTCTTGGAATGCTCAGCCAGAGTCCCCAGGAGTTGAATTCGGATAAAATTGAAAGGTAAACTAATTATAGTGGGGCCATTTGTGCTTCTGTGGTTTAGCTTATGTCAGCATTTCCAGGTTAAACTGCCTTCTTTGGGGATTTCGAAATCTGCTTTAAATGTCTTTTTTCACTACTGTTCACCCTGGTTCCCCATCTAGTTCCATTACAGGTTCTGATATTTAGACAAGCGGACTTTATCCCCTCTTATGTGTGGCTCAGGAGCAAATGTGTTATGCACACACCTACACTCAAAAAAAGAAAGCAAATGCACATGGATGCTGTATTCATTCAAGATGGTTTCTTGGATTTGCGTCTGTCTGATCCTGGGACTTCAAATATTGAAGTCCTGTTGTTAGGACTTTGTCTGACCATGCGTTTCTCACACCGGCTTGTCTCAACCAAACATTATTCTTCACAAGGGGAACCTCCCCATGGTAGGCAAGATGGCTGCCAGGAGCCACGCAGTAGAAAGTGCCCTTCTCTCCACATTAATGTCAGGGGGGAAATGATTGGTCCTGCCCAGGATCATGTGCCCAGCCCTGAGCCAATCACAATGGCTGTGGGAGGGATTGGGGAACTGGCTGGCCTGTGTCACATACCCCTGGGTGTGTGATTGACAGCCTAGGTCACGTGCCCATTCCTGAGCCAATCACAAGAACTGTGGGAGGGATTAGGGATTGGCAGTCGGTGTTACACAACCAGGGAGCGTGATTGACAGCCCTGCCAGGACCACATGAAGTGGAGAAATTGCATTCTGTTGCTTCTTGGTGGTGTGACTGGGCAATGTCCTTAACCTCCCTGCTTTTTAGTTTCTCCAGCCGTGGAAGGAGTGGCATATCATTCATCTCACAGGGACTATTAAGGATGGAATGAAATAATACATACGATAACCAGTTATTAGGGAGCTACTAGTAGTAGTTACTAGATACTTAATAGGCACTTTCTTATCGAGTTAGTTACCCCCGGAGCCCATGGCTTGGGATGTGAGTAAAAGGCCCATTGCTCATATACATGTGCGAAATAAGCAGGTTTCCTTACGAGAGGGCTACTCAGAGTCTTTGGCTGGAACATCCCAAACCAATTATCAAACCACTTTTAATCTGAATGCTTTCTGGTCATAGATCCTTTTAGGATAATAATGTCTCACATGACCCAGTTTTGGACGATGCTTTCTGTATTCTAAAGTCTAACTAAAGGCAGGCCAGGGAACATTTGTACCTGGCTTGTCTTATTTTGTCCCCTTCTAACCATTTGTGCTGAATTTCCCTTTGACGAGTTTCTCTGCGAGATCACAGGAAACCCAGAATTAAAACCAGTTAATGCATTATTGTGAGATGTGGTTGAGGTCCTAAAACAGTGTTCCCATCCGGACAAACTGCTGTCAGCATTCAGCGTCAGGAAAGTGTGCACCTTACCCAAGCATATCATTTTTTATTTTCTGGAGGCCATTTCCCTTGTTGCCTTGGCTGCCAGGAAGCTCAGAGTCAAAGGTGAGCCCACTTCCAGCCCGTGCACAGAACTTTAGTCCTGCATTTTGAGTGTAACGCTATCCCTGACTCTATCTTCCTTTTCCTACTCCTTATGTTACGTTCACCCTGATTTGGAAAAAAAAATTATATTCATCTCGTTTTATTTTTATAAGGGATTTGGATCTTTGAGGGGTTGAGATGGGGCCCAATAAATAAATAAATAAATAAAATGCAGGTGGGATCTCAGGGGCCTTTTCTTGCAAAGATAATGTTGGCTGTGCTAATACCCATTTCTCCTTCACTGCTAATGTTTTGGCTCTGTTCGGAGCCACTTGTTCAATTATAGCGCCAAGCTTCTGTTTTACAAGGCTTCCTTTGAGCACATCTAATCAGGAACAGCTCCTCACTGCAGTGTCTTTGTTCACTGACTGGAACCTTGAATGCCTCGCTTTGCCTAATAAATAACCCAGGGGCTCCAACTTGGCCTTAGCCTTTATTTAGAAAATGGAACCAGCAAAGCTCTGAAACATATTCAAAGCCAAGGCCGTTGGAAGGTCAGGCATCTCTCAGGCATTTCAGGAAGGTTGCATACTGCTCCGCTTCCTCACACATTTATTGGACATTTTTTTTCATTGAGCTCTCAGCGCTTGCTCCTATCTTGGCATGGGCGACACTGGATACATCCCCTGCTGTAGGGATGGCCCAGCGACTCAGTTCTACACCCGAGTGTGGACTCTAGAGTTAATGCCGGGGATGTGCAGGGCTGGGCGTGGTCCAAGGAACCATCTGTGAAGTCTTGGTTACTTTCATCCCCCTGGTTTTTCTACTTTGAACACTAGATGACAACAATCAAAGGCCTCTAGAAGAGTGAGCAGTATCCTCTGCAAAGAGGCCACCATCTGAAACTGGCCCCGGGCTGGCTCCAGACCTGTGTTCAAGTCCCAGTTTCATTGCTACCTGCGGTGTGAGTTTAGATGAATTACCTTGTCTCCAAGTTTCAATTTCTTGCTCTATAAAGCACCTCCTTCACCCTGTTGGGAAATTAACTGCACTTGTGCCTGTCCTCCTCTGCTCCCCTTTACCTAGTTGGCCTTGCTCTGCGCTCTCTTTAGATTGGGGTTTAGAAGATATGACCTTGTGGGAAGGCTTCCCTGGTCTTTCTGACGGGGTGCATACCCCTTATTGTAAGTTTCCATCATACTGAGTATCTTTCCTCCTGCGACCTGTCATGGTGGTATTTTTACATTTGCTCCTATGATTCTTCCGTCAGACTACAAGCCCTGCCAGGACGGGCACTGAGGTTGCTACTCTTCACCGCTGCATCCCAGTGCTTGCCTCTGGGATGGGCATGTAAGAAGGGCTTAATAAGGAATGAACAGTGAATGGGTGAATGAAGATGGTAGGTTGGTAGTGTCACTCAGAGCCCACAGGGGAAGGGAGGAGGGGGCTAATTTGGGCATCTACCAGGCATGGCGCCACAAATTTACTTTGGCCAACCCATTTAAAATTCCACACGACCCCACGAGGCAGGGTCTTTGTTGTGTTCATCTCAGATCCCCGGAACTCTGCTGAACACGAACGTGAGGCCCAACAAATGTTGTCTGAGTTCAAGCACTAAATAATTGAGCCAACACATCTCCACGACACGTATGGAGCCGGAGGGTTGCCACAGAAGAATTTCAACATGGCTAGGTTGGAGGCTTGATCCACCTTACACCCCATATCCTGGGGGCCCCAGGCTAAAAATGGATGGCCTCTCATTGGAAGCATTGCCACCCCCCCACCCCTTCCCTAACCCCAGCTCATGTGAGACCGTATGCTCTTTATTTATTATACCAGTCTGCATATTGAGATAATTGGGTTGTATAATATGGCACACAGACTAATCTGAGAATGATTTCTGCTGAATAGAAATTACTTATTTTGATTCCTCAGGGGTTTGTTTTGTCAAAACTCATGTAGTATTTAGCAAAGTAATCATTGTTCAATTGCCAAGCACAGGAAGTGTAAAATTATCCTAATAAGAATGAAAAGAACGAAGGGAACGGGGGTCGCTGACCTCGTCAGCTTGATTAGTCATGGTGTTTCATTGTGTTCTCAAGGCCTAACCTCAAACGTCGCCCGTGAAGATCACCACGTACCTCTCTATCTCACCGGCCCTAATTAGATATGCAATTTGTCATATAGTTGTTGAACCAGAATAGAAACAAACAAACAAAGAAGAGACGGAAGAGGGAGCATGTTACTGAAATTCTGAAGAAAGTTGCTCAATAGCAAAGCAATACCCACCTGGAAAGGGAGTTTTGAAAGCAAGGACATTGGATTTTCCAAATAGAGATACAGGCGGTGTGACCTTGAGGTAGTCACTTCACCTCTCTGAACCTAAATTCTCCATCTGTCAGATGGACTTCGTCATGACACATTCCTTAGGGTTAGCTCCTCAGAGCCAGCAACCCGTCGTGTTCATCTGCCCCATTCCAGAGGGTTGTTGACCATATGGCCCCTTCTTGCTTTCTGGGCAACTTAAAAAAAATTATTCGTTTGTTTGTTTGTTTGTTTATTTGAGGGGGAGGAGCAGAGGGAGAGGGACAAGCAGACTCGGGCTGAGCCCTACTGTGCTCGGACCGCATGGAGAGGTCAGGTGGTGGTGTTGCAGTAGATGTCCCGGCCACACTGAGCCTCCAGTTCACCCAGCCCGAGTGTCCGAAGTGAGAGAAGATACCGTCCGCGCGGGTCACCGCCCCCTCCAAAGCTGATGACATCTCTTCAGCTGTGCAAAGACAGACCATCCCTGTTGTGGAATCTGTGAGGATTCCACAATGGTTCTTGTATCACACCCTAAGTTTTAGGATCGTTTGTTGTGCAGAAAAAGTAGCTAGAGCCCCAGGAAGCCTCAGTGTCCTCATTTGCATAACAGATAATAGCACTGCCTTTCTTAGGGGCTGGTTGAGAATGGGAAGTTTAAGAGCCTGACGTCAGAGCTGACACATAGGGAGTGCTGGTAGTGGCCATGACACCGTTCATGTAAGCGTTACCACCATCTGTCCTGTGGGGACGTAACTTCCACGCCTTTGAGGATGGGAGTTAGGACACCAGGGTGGGGGGCACTGGGTGGAGACCAGGCTGCAACCAGTGGGCAAAGAAGCAAGGACATTGGCGCCTCCCCGTCCTGGGGCATCATGTGGCCTCCACGCATGCCCAAGGCCAGCAAAACCAGAGTATTTGCTAGGACTCTGAAAGTTTTCCTGGGAGGCAGTTGGATTCATTTCCGTACTAGGCAGTCCTGCGTGATAGCTGGCGTGGACGGAGGGAGGGCATTTCTTGTCTTGGAGTTGCCTCCATTTGCCACGTTAACCAACTCCAGCCCGCAGGTCTGTTTTTTGCTGAAGTGGGAACCTCACGTGGGGAGATGGATGCCACCACGTATTCCTTCTCCTCCCCCCACGGACTTCCTCAGCATCTTGACAGATTCTCCTGACCCTTCTCAGCCTCAGCAGTGGGGCTTGGGGTTTTTTGCCCATATAGGCTAGCTGTTTGTTGGGGTGTCCAGCAGGTGCTGGGAGGCCTCATTAGAGAGCCCAGAACCTTCCACGTTTGCGTCAGGCTGTGCTTCTTGGCATCTCTTTGTAGTAGACGTTTTGGCCGTTCCTGCAACTCACAGTCCTTCACAAAGTTGCATGACCTGCTTTGTCCTCGGACATGGATGCTTTGATTATTGCCAGACTGTGGCCGGCCCAGTACTTCTCCCCAGAACCGCATGAAATTCTTTGGGCTAAGCCCTGGAAACCTCCCCTTGCCAGCAGCTTTCAATCCAGCACTGTCTCCTACACACTTGTGCTTGGAGAATTTGGGGTTACTGTTCTCAATTTTCTTTCTGTGGTGACAGCATCTGAGATGTGATAAATGTTGGTCAGAAAAAAGTCAGGCATCCTCTTTATCTGTTACAAAGGTACCAAGGCACCTTTCCTCCAAGAGATAGGACCAGTGAGCTTACAGGTGTTTTTTTTTTTTTTTCAAGCTGACATTCCTTAAATGCTTATTGTGTGTCAGACGCTGATTTAAGTGTGTTGCGTGCGTTCTCCCGTCAAACCTATTTTTTTTCCATGCCCATTTTAAAGATGAGGAAGCTGAGGTCCAGAGAGGAGAGGTAACATGTCAAAGCTAGGAAGTTGTGGGGTGAGGTCACATAGCTGTCAGATTTGCTTTCTCCTTTGCACGCTGCCTCCAATGCAGACACTTAAACCTTTCTCACTTCATGTCGCCCAGGAGAGCGGCTTCCGGTCTGGTAATGGGTGTTCTCCTTCTCTTCATTCCATGACCCTCATTCAGGGCCAGGATCAGGGTAGGTGTTGGATAAGTGTTTGTTGAATGAATAAGTTAGTGTACAGGCCCAACACAGTGACATGACTGGACGGGGGCTCCCAGGTGAATACATGAATGATTTGTCGGGTCCAGGGCTTTTGAGGAGTCATGGCAGGTGCTGGGAAGATCCCGGGGGAACTGGAATAAGAAAATAGAAGGTAAGGGGTTAGGTGATTACGAGAAGCTTCAGATCCTCCAATGGGGGCCCGGAGTACCACACCTGAGCAAAGAGTAGAAGCAGGAACCAGAAAGCCAGCAAAATTCTCTGCTCTCTCAGCTATGATTTTCTCTGTGTATCGGATCCATTCTTCTCCCTTTACAGGGGACAATTTTTTTTTCTTTGTCCACTCCATGGGCAAAGGATGACCTCCAGAATTCTCCTGTCCTACTCAAGTCTTAAGTCCAAATGCCCAGAAGTGAAAGTCCTGTTTCCCTGGATCAATGGAGATGCGTTGCCAGTCACCTCAGGGGGCAAGAGGTGCTGATGTCCACTACAAACGAGGTTTACAGAAACCCTGCTCCTGGGGGACAGAGCGAGAATCCGAGAGGTGGGAAGCGTGCCTAAATAGAATACCCAAGGCTGCTGCTCCAATTTCAAAGTTGATCTGACTTAAGATATCTGACTTACCCGGTAGGAAAAATCAAATCAGCCCCTCTTTGCAATGGAAATATGCCAGTGTGCCTTGGAAAATACTGAACCCAAGAGAGGAGGCCTTTCAGAACGTGCCAAGATCAGCCCAGAAGCTGGGAGGTTTGGGGGCTGTCTTTGAAGTTAGTTTCTCAGCCCAGAGGTGCAGGCAATGTGCATGGTTTCCAGTGGTTAGTCTTGCGGACACCCCGGGAGGTGAAGCCTTGGTGGCTGATGGCAGGGACGGTGTTCACCGCTCGGTCTCCGTCTGGCCCTCCGTGTCTGGAGCAGAGCAGGTGTGTGTTAGATGCATAGGAATGTGTTGGCGGGGCTCTGCTACCTTGCAGACTCTATGGCCAGCCATGTTTTCATTTAACCTTCATCAAAGGAATGCTAGTTAGTATTTTCTTCCTGCTTTACTAATGAGGATTTGCAAGTTCAGAGCAGGTAAGCAACTTGACCAGATCAGAGTTAGTACTTCTGAGATTTAAATCTAGGTTTATCTGAGTGTGTACCCTGGCCTCTTTTTACTAGTCCATCAAATCTCTCTGATCCAAAATGAGTGTCTTGCAGGGGGGAAGGAACAAAGAGAGAAGGAGAGAAAGAAAGAAAAAGAAATTAATCTTCCATGAGAATTGCTGTAGGAAGTGAGGGGTCTCCAGGTACCTGAGCTCCAAGCACAGGGGAGGAAATGTTGATAGAGATCTGGTCTAGTTAAGCTAAGCTCTAATCAGCGGCGCTTTAGTGCTTTGGCTCTGGGAACAGAGAGCCATGCATACCTAAGGACTTGGGGCAAACTGGGTGGATGCCAGGGCTGGCTTGGCTATCCACAGGAAGTCTAAAAATGTGAGTTTGATTCCGGTAAAGGCAATACACCCAGAGGACACAGAGAGTGTTCCATGAAGCATCAGTTGTATGTCAGAGGAAGGAAGGAAGGTAAGAAGGAATGCCAGGGACTGGTGGGAACGACCATGATGATATTCAGCTTCTAGACTCTGGGAGAAGCTGCTCTTTACCGGATGGGATAAGAATGAAAACCAAGAGCCTGTGTCTCCGAAAGCATCTCCAAGGTGATGGCTCCATGACATTCCTGTTCGCAGAGCTTTTCGCATTTTTCGATACCATCCTAGGAGATCCAAGAGTGGATTTGCCCTGGGGCAGTTCCTGGAGAAGGACCCGATTCCCCAAAGGGCTTCAGAATGACTCTTTCAGAAGTGATTATCAAACCAGTTCATCACCCAGGGAAACACCTCTGTGCAGTTATTCTGGCTGGCTGAGTCATTGTCGCTAACATTACACGGGGCAGGACCGATCAGGGAAGTGATACTAGATGGGTCTCTTACAAAACTGATTGTGTGTGTCAGTGTTGTGTTTGGTGCACTGAGGATCCGTGTGCTTGAATAAGGCAGAGTCTGTGGCTTGGAGACTCAGTCTCCATGTATGGTAAACCATCGCAGTCATCCTTAGCTCGAAGGATTGTTGCTGGGACTCTGTGAGGTAACGGGGATCGTCACCCAGGGCAATAAATGATGGTTTCCAAACTCACCGGAATTGTCTCCAGATGCATTTGTTTTATTTAACACGTATGTCATGTTTACTAGGTGTTGGGCGCATTATAGATATTCACCCACGTGACACTCATAGTAGCCCTTGGAAGTAGGCGTAGCGGTTGTCTTTGTTTTGCAAACGAGGACAGCGAGGAACAAAGCCGTTTAGTAGCTAATGTATGGCTAGGAAGCAGCGGAGCTGAGATTTGATGGTGGCTCTTGAGGTCATGCCCTTCGTCACCTGGAAGCCACACGGATGCGTCAGGCAGCTCTGCTGCCCACCGTCCCTTGCACAGTGCTGGGGAAGCATTTATTTCTCCTCGTGTTCCATGAACGTTCAGAAAAACACAACTTGCATTCAGATTAGTGTCTCAGGGGTCTGCTTCTGGGGGAACCCAAAAAAAGACACGCTCCAATTCGGCCCGGACACTCTGTCTTTCTCTCCGAAGGGTTCCTGAGTAAGGAAAGCACGGTATGTGCAGAAAGCAATGGCCAAATGGGAAATAAAGTACTGCTTTTTTAATAGCTGGGTAAGCACCCAATACTCCCCGGTGCATGGCAGTAAAACTCTAGCTGGGGAATGTGGATTATGCCTGCAAGAGGGTTCACTGAGGTCTCCTGCTTGCTCTCTCCTATCGAGATGGGCTGACAACGTGGGGGTGGAAAGCCAGAAGGAGAACCGCTCAAGGATGCAGATCTTAAAGGCACAGTCACTCTATCCCTCAGTGAACCAGGCTCCGTGGAGGTGAGGGCTGGGCACAGTCAGAGCCGCAGCTCCTCCTCTTGGGACAGGGGGATGGTGGGCACAGCCAGGGGCCAGAGCAGAGGGTCTGGGATGTGAGGAGAAGGATGGACATTCCCATCCCCTAAAGGGGCTGAGGACATGGGGAGGATGCTCCCGCCTGCCTTGGTCTGTCTGCTTCCTCCTGTCCAATGTCATGGTGGCCATTGATTTGCTGCCGTCCAGGGAGACTCTGAGTTCATTTTCTCTGATAGCACTTCTTGGCCTTTTCTCGGGTGGGATCAGAAAGGAGGAAAAGAGTGTTCTGAGGGTTTTTGCGGTTTGGTCCCCATGGCACGTTGATCAGGCGTCTGGAACATCTGTGTAGTTTGTCCTATAACCTGTGGGTTCTGTGTGCTGTAAGTTGAGAAGAAGCCCCGGAAACAGCAGGAATGGTGATGACGATGGTGACAGTGGTGATCTAGAGGTCTTGCACCATGTGTCTCTCATCTGGCAGGACTGCTCACGGCAAGCTTGCGAAGGAGGTCACACTGGCTTCATCCTACAGGCGAGGACGCTGATGTGGCAAGAGGCTGGGTTCGTTGCTTCAGTAACATCGTCATCTGCAGCTCCTGAAATGTGCAGGAGTAGGCTCAGGCTCTTTCTCGATAACGTGCTTGCTCGTGGGGTGCCCAGCACGGGGGCTGGGAGAGATGCTGCCCCGTGAGCAGCTGGGGGAGGGGCTGCGTGAAAGTAGGTGAAAAATTGTCTCTGTGATGTGGCTGGAGAGATTTCATCTCAATTCATAAAGAAACGTCACTGCTCTGTGAACCTCTTCGCCGTGAATTCCACAAATACGAGGGTGGTCATCGCAGAATAGGGGGGTGTGTCACTGAATCGAATGAATGAATGAAAGTATCATTATTCTATTTAATCAAATTATGTCTTCAACTCAGAGCTCCCTGAGGGCAAAGAATACTTCTCTGACAGTGTGTCTGAAGGGCTGGCAGAGTTGGCCCTTCTGCAGGGGTGAAGAGGGTAGGCAGGGCGAGGGATGAGTTTGACGGGACCCAGCACAACCCTTGGTCTTTTGGAGCAACCTCTGCAGAAGGCAACCCTGGTTCCATCGAATTTGCCTCTCTTCTTGCTCTGAAGAGACCTGACCCTGGTTCTTTCTTCCTCTCTTTATTGTTTATTTGGATTTTAGAGGAAGAAGATCCTGGCATTTCCCCTTCAAAGCATTTTCCGGGAAACACAAGGAGGAAAAGGAATGCCTAAGTGATAGAGCCTCAGGCTTAGTATAAGAAACCCTTCTTGCTGGTTTCACTGGCCAAGGGTAGCGCTTTGTGCCCCTTGCTGCCTTGGCAAAGCCCCCACCGTCCGGGGTCCTTCACCCCCCTGTGCAGGCTGAGACCTGGAATATTGGAATTCGAAGAGGATTAGGGGCCAGTGACAATTAAATCAAACACCGGGCCCGGAGCAGAGTTCCCCCCATCTATCACCGTCTTCACCAAGGAGCCCTTGTCTCCCCCGGTCACCCAGACAGCTCCTGGAGCCATTACCATCCGCACCATGACAGCCTGCTGTGCCCTGGGTGCTGATTAAAAACCTGGTGAGCAGTGGGGAACAACACGCTCCTCTCTTCGCCGGCCAGACCGCAGCAAGTTAATAACCTTCTTTAAAGCGAAAGCAAATCAAGTCCTATTTTAAACATTTTATTGACAAGCACCAAAAGGCTGCTGTCTGTGGCCCAGGTGAATTTATCACTTGGTTTTGTTACTTGTTTCTGACTCATGCAGCAGACAAGAGCATTTAAATCATTCAAAGCCTCCCATTGTTAGGAGACAGGAGGAAATGTTGGCGCAGAGAAAATGGGATGAGAGAGGGAGAGAGGGAGGGAGGGAGGGACGGAGAGAGAGAGAGAATGATTTCCTGGAGTAGGACCAGGATTTCTCTGGGTACTTTCTTTACATTGACGTCCATGATGCTCGTAGTCCTTCAGGCTGACATTATTTTATTCCCATTTTACAGTTGAGGACACTGAGCTGTAAAGGCATTAAAGACTTTGCCACAAGGAGTCAAACCTTCATCTGGCTCTGCGGGGTGATCTGTATTCACACTGGATCGGTCAGTCTCCTAGGACAAAACAGATGACACAGTCAAGTCAGGAGAGTCCCAGGAGACTTCACGAAAGGGCCGTGTTCATAAGCGAGTGAGGTTTTAGGGCCCGAAAATAGCAGACCCGTCACCACCCTGAAACCCTGAGTGCAGGGGAAGTGAGGAGCCGTTACTGGAACCCTGGGAAGCATTACATGAAGGAGGCTGTTTTAAAGGAACAGTGACTTTTGGTCGAAGGACAGAGAGCCAGTCCAGTGTGATTCGGCATGGAGAGCGTCAGGGAGGGAGCCCTGTTGGCCAACCCAACCGGGAGCCAGGGATCCCACGGGTGTGGTCCATTCCGGTCAGCCTCCCAGTGCAGAGGGCAGGGTGGACGAGGGTCTGGCAAGTTGCCTCACTCTTCTGTTCTGGCAGATCCCCCCTCCCAATACTTTTTTCCAGAGGCAATAGCCGTCAAGCTGTACCAGTAAAAAAAAAAAAAAAAAAAAAAATCGCCCCTCCAAAGAAAGCTGAGAGCTATCAAAGCATCTCTCCTCACATGCAATTGAAATAATCTCAGACCACATTACTTAGATTTTGGCCATGACCTAGAACCTGTAAAGACCCATCTCAAGTAACATGTTCTGTTCATAAAGATATCCACCAGCAGAGGCTGGCAGCCGCCTGGGTCATTAAGACTCACCTCCTGCATTATTTAATACATCTTCACAATACCCTGGGGCAGGCAGGGGGAGCTTTTCTATAAACTGTGTCTATGTTACAAATAGGTCTTCAGAGGAGAAAGCAAATGCCATTCTTCCCCTTCAAAGGAGAGTTGTCTTATTGTCTTGGCTCAGCCGTATTGCTGATCGGGTGGCTTTGGGAAGCTCCTTACCTTGAGTACAGAGGATTTGGGAAGGAAAGCCCCCTCCCAATTTCCCTGCCATCCCCTCCCCCATAGCCTCCTCTCTTTCTACCGCCCTGTTATATCACACACCCCAGGATAACAGCTTTTTTGTTGCACGATGATGAACCTAGAAATGAAAGCACCAGGGAGAGGAAAAGAGGGTCCTGTGCCAAAATCAGAGTGTTGAGGCTGTCCTGTGTGCTGGGCCACGTGCTAGGTTTTGCAGATGCAGAAATGAGTAAAACAGCGTGCAGTTGAGGACGCTGTGCATGGGGCATGCAGAAGTGCTCCAGCAGCCCAGACGAGGGAGCCGGGGCATCTGCCCTGGGGGTCAGGGAAGTTATACTGCTCAGGTGGCATTGAGCACCAGGGGAGGAATTCTGCGGGACAAGGGGGACTGTAGACATGGGCTGGGGCAGATATAGGGCAATAATGCATCTGGGGGTATAACTGGTCAAAAGGTGTGTTTGGAGCAAGGACGTATAGGGTGCAGTTACCAATAGGAAAAAGCTTTTGACGGTTGGATTGTGGGGAGCCTCGAACCTGTGACAATAGCTTTAGCCTGTGGGCAGTAGGGAATGATGCCAAGTTTGTACTCAGGGAAGTGATAGGGTGAGATCTGTGTGTTAGAGAGATCGCACTGGCGTTGTTGTTCAGGGCAGGTTGCAAAGGCAGTGCCCGCGTGGGGGTGAGTCAGGGTAGGGACTGTCACGGCAGAAATGAAGGTCGCTGAGTATAGAGTGCCAAAGGGCCTTGGATGCAGCTCAGGAATCTCAGATTCTGTTTCTGTGTAGGCGCGGCTTGCGAGCTGGGGCCCACTGGCTGATTTCAAGGGGGTCTGTGATGTCATCACCACTATGTTGGTGACTCGTTCAGATCTGCTTTACTGGGACAGTGGACCCACCCACCCTGTCCAGCTGCTGTGACTTTTGGGGGCTAATGGTTAAAAGCTGCGCCCAATGCTGATAATACCGAATGCGGGGTTGGGACGTTGGCTTCTGTGAGCACAGGAGAGCTGGTTTTGGGACACCACTGGATCTATCCTTCCACGGAGAATTGCCCTTGGCCAACTGTGGCTGCCTTGCGTAAAATGTCCAGGACAAAGAGATGTCCCCCTGGGGCAGCCCACAGCCAGTGACTGAATATAGGGGGGATACAGATTGCTTTCTAGTGGGACCATTCTTTGGTTATAAACACACTCCGGAGCTCTTTGTGGGGTCAGGCTAAGCTACACTTCATTCGAACCCGTTTCTTTTCTTAGGTTCCTTCTCTGCCCCAGCCGGCTCCCTTCACTTCCTTTCAAGTTTGTCCCAAGAGCTCTCCATCAATAAATCACTCACGCAAGGATCCCCACCTCAGACTAGGCTTTTAGGGAGCCCAGCCACAGCCACAAACCCCAGGAATTGCATGGAAAATCTCACATGCCTCCTCACATATGTGCATATGTCTAGGAGAAGGTCAATGGCTCTCATCAGATTTTCCAAGAAATTTATGACCCAGAAAAGGTTTGAAGCCTCTGCAGTAGGTGAAAATACGCATTTTGCTTCTAGCAAATGTGGCTGGTGCTCAGGGAGCCCAGCTTTGTGGGGGGATTGAATGAAGAGGGTCCTCGTTTATCAGAACCACCCCGTGGAGGGCAGGCTTATTCACCTGGGATTCCAACCCTAAGCCCCTGAAAGGTGAGGACACCAGGGGAGGGATGATGCTTGAATTTACAGAGGAGCTTTTGGAAGGGAGGGGAAACCACAGCTCCAGGCAAGACAGGAAGCGTTAAGCTGCACTTTTAAAGTCCTAATCAAATGCAAGCAAAAGCATTTTCAAAAGCGGGAGTAATTGGTGGTTGAACAAAGCCTTCTTTTAAGCCACATGTGTGTTCCACACCCGGGGACCGATAACGGGTTTTCCTTGTCTGGGTCTTCTCTGCCACAGCCGCGTAAAGCTGCAGCCCCAGTCCTTCGGTGGCATCCCGTCGAGGCAGGTGACCTTGGGGCAGGTGCGTGGTGCATCTCTGGTTGTTTTAGGGATTGGTGGTGTCACAAGATTAGCCAAGGAGGCTGAGATGCTGACGCTTTCCACAAGCCTCTCCCACCCCCACATCCCGTACAGTTCTAGAAACTCGTCCTCTGCCTCCGACCCATCTCCATCCTGAGCATTACATCCGCACCACACACCTACATCATTCACACACTAGCCAGGCCTCACCTACCTTCCTCGCACACCTTCACCCTGACACACTCATCACACACTTAACACAGCTGTGTTTGCAGACTCACGCACGCCCCCTCATGCCCTGAGCCCTCCACAGACACATAGACCCCATCCGCTCAGCACACACCACAAACTCTCACCTTGCCCACTCTCTTCTCTGTCTCCCCCTGCCCTTTGTTTCTCCTTCACTGTCTCTCCCTCCCCCCCACCCTCCCACTCCGTGTCTCTCAGGCACCTGCAAACAGCTCCCACACTGTCCTCGCCCTTTCTCCACCCCCGACACACACAGTCCCAGAAGGAACAGTGCATGGAATCTTAACCTCAATAAAAAGTTCACAGTGAAAAAAATTGCTCTCCTGGCTCCCCTAAATTCTTTTCTCCTCTCTCCTGGACACTCTTTGTAACTCAGAGGTATTTCTGATGACCGTTTTGGGTACTTCTGCACATGCTTTGTGGGATATTTTGACCATACTGTAGAGCACGTGGGTAAAAACACCAGGCTCAGCCAGCTGGGATCACCGCCCGTCAAAGGCCGCCTCACCTTGATGCAGAACCCGTCTGCATTCAGTTTGCCATTCTGTGAAATGGGGAGACCAAAGCGTCTGCCCCTGAGGATTGAAGATCAAATGAGTGGGATACCGTCAAGCTCCAGGTGTGTAGGAAAAGGTAGCCCCTGATATTATTAAGTGATGCCAGCGCTTTAAACCAGGTTTCCATGAGAGCTCCAAGCTCTGTGACAAGTCTGGGTTTGTGGAACCAACAGAAGGCCCTATGTTTTCCATTCAGGCAGTCTCTGTGTGGTGGGTCCCTGGGAGTGGAACCCGGAGTGTCCCAGAAGGTAGTTTGAACTGAATCTCAGCCACAACAAATTATGGCTTAGAGGAATTTGTGGAACTGCCATTCTTAGAGCATGGGGTCAAACAAAGCCAGAGTTGGTGCCAGGTCATTTGAACAGAACACTAGCCCTGTGGGGAATTTGGCATATGCACCTCATATGCATGTGTACCCAAATGCCGTGAGTGAAGTTGCGTTTGGGATTCTGGGAAAAGTGGTTTGGAGGGGGGGTGGGGGCTGTGGAGTGGGGGAGGGATGATAGAGACTGTGTCCTTGACCAAACTCTACTCGGGCTCCTCCGAGCTTCCTTCTCAACCAGCCCTGGCTTTGGGGCTTCCATGTCCGTTCCGTTAACCATTGTCCAGGTTAACCAGAATCCTCACATTGCTATCTGATCACTCTTGACATCTGACCAAATCCCTCACCCTGTGCCACCCCCAGCTGGTATCTGACACCCTGGCCTGCCTTCGGTAAGAATCCTGTTAGGCTGGGTTAGCCAGAATGCCCCTTGACCCTGATGCTTCTTCTTAGTGATTTTCTGTTTGTTGACCCCATACATTCCCACGTGTCCTTGTACTGCGACTCAGGCCCATCTCCTGTCCTGCAAAGCCAATTGCGTCTGCCCCACACCTCCCTCGATGGTCCCCCTGAATGAAGTCTGCGGGCAGTTCTTTACCAGGGGTTCTGAGTGAGTGTCTCTTTGATGGGGGTTCACGGGTCCTGTGGGCAGCTGGTCTCAGCACGTCTCTTTCTGAGACAAGGAATGCTCTGGCTATCCCATTACAAGGCAACCTGAACTTTGGGGTCTTTCGTGATCAAATCTACTTGCTTTTCTTCATGGGTGATAATAAGAACTCCCTCCATTTCTTGAATGCTGACTATATTGTAGGGATTGTGCTAAACTTATGCTCTGTGCGTCCTCATGGCCACTGTGGGAGGCAGACAAGGCTAATATTCCTGCAATGGGAATGCGAGTAAGTGGCACGGTGGGTTATCTGGAGCCGTGGTGCTGAGGGAGTCTGAGCTGAAGGGGCTGACTGGTGGATGAGGGACAGAGGGTCAAGGGGAAGACACGCACAGAGGTGACTTTGGTTGCTAGACTTGTGATGTTGGTTGTCCCTCCCCTTACCCCTTCCCCTCAACACTAGGCTGCTTTCCCTTTCACCCATGATGGGTTTCTGGCCAGTTTGATCTGTCACAGATCTCCTTACCACTCCACCATTCTGGTCTTTGAGAATGACACAGACCAGCTCCATGTGTCACCAGCTCCATCAGACCCAGCTCTCTTATCCATCCCATTGTACTTGCAGAACCCGTAGGGACACCCTTCATGGTGGACCCTCTCAAAGACATCAGCTGGCAGACAGGGGGTGGGCCCCAGGAGCACTGCAGCGTGCACCTTCCCTTCCTGGACTCCCAAATGTCTATCCTGGTTCTCCTGCATTTCCAGACCCAGCTTCCAGGCCCCTTTGCATCTTTCACCAGGAACAGAGCCTAGTGGATAAGAACAGAGCTTTAGAATTCTGGAAGACCAGGTTTTAAATCTCAGTTTTCATACCAGCCAGCAGTGACTTTGGACAAGTCCCCTTCAACTCTCTCAATCCTTAGTATTTAGTCTGTAAAATGGAATACTAACAAACAATAAAATAATGATAGCAATCTAGAGTAATAATGCCTACCTGCTGTAGGGTTAAGTGTGAAATGGTCATCATATGCAAATAGCATGTTTATCATCATTTCACCTGACTTTGTGGTGGAAATATCAACATCCAGGTCTTTCCCCTGAAAAGATGGTTGCTCCGGGGGCTCCCTGGGAAGCTGGTACTGCCCAACAAACTTGCAGGACAGATTGGGCCGCCCCACTTGGCAATGAAGACACTGAGGCCCATGCGTTCCCAGAAAATTGGCAGGAAAGCTGGGGGTCCAGATCCAAGACTCCTCCTACCTCACTCATGCAGGTGGCGTCCAGGAGCACGAAACAACTGGGCTGTGTGATGATAAGACCACAAATGACGATTGAAATTGCCCCACCCCCTTTTTGCACAAAGATTCTCTATAGGTCAAACAGTGTGCTAATAACGTCTGCATGCATGATGCCATTTAATGTGCCAGCTCTGGGGAGTAGAAATCATGTTTACCACCATGCATGAATGAGGAAGGCAGGCCCAGCTCACACAGGCTAATACTTGGCCTAAGTGTCCGCGGCTAGCAAGTGATTGAGTAGGGAGGCAAACCAGCGTCATTTGAGTTCCTAGTCCGTCTTCTAGAAAACACTTCCGGCCACTTAGCTTCAGGGTATGGATGGACCTGACATAACGAAGGAGAAAGTTCCACGGGTGCCAGAGGCTTTCTTTAATCTCCTCCCCTGTACACTGGTCTATCAGTGGCTTTGCTCTGGATAATTCTCTCCGGGCAGCAGCCACCTCTGCACTGAGCTGGCGCCTGTCACCGCACTGCCCTCAAAGCAGTGGACAGCTTGAGCCACAGACCCCCAGCCTCCGTGAGGCTGTCTCTTCGATGTTCTTCTAACACTGCGCTGAAAAATCGCTCTCCTCTTAGTTCTTCCTTCTTTATCCCCACACCCAAGCCCCCAGTATTTACTCTTTTCATTGGTGAAGTGGGAGGGGGTGGTGAAGATGGACTGTTTCCTGTTTCCTTGTTTCCCCAGCTGTCCTCTGCTTCCCTGCCTTCATCTTTTCCTTGAACTTCACGTGCGCACAATGAACCTGACCGTGCTTCTTGGTCTGTGACATACTGTTGCAGTCAGATGGTGCTTGGCTCCTATTTTATTTCATTTTTCAAAATTTTATTTTATTGTTATCCTCTTTATCTACCAGTCCACCCTCCTTCTTCTCCTTCCTCCAGTGCATGGGCATGAGTTAACGTGGGACTTCCCACTCTACTGTGCACACAGTTTTCTTAGATACGTGCGCACCATTGGACATTGCTTTGGGCAGGTGTATTTGAAATTTTGCATAAACGCTGTTGTGTTTGAATTCTCCATTTCTGTTCTCAGTCGGTGCTGTAATTTGAGCTCCAGCCTCGTGACCCTATGTAAATATCCTTCATACTTCTGAATGGTTCATGGCACTTGACAGGCTTTCATACCATGGGTCCCTGTTGCCTTGGTGATGGACATCTAGGCTTTCCTGTTCTTTGGTCCCACCTGCGGGGCTGGATGGTTTTCCTCATTGGTGGTTCCTGGTGGGCCTTTGTGGCAATTTCTCCAGAATGTTTATGGAGGAGTTGGTGTGCTGGGTTACACATATTAAAACCTACCATAGACTCCAGTTTGGAGAACCGTCAGAATTTCTGAGGTCATTGGCAATGCTGCATGAGTTGCATTTTCCCCGTAGAAGAATCTTTGCCCAATAGCATCTCATCTTTGCTTTTGCTTTTATTTCTCCAAATACTGGAAATCGAAGCCTTCCATCATGTACTTTCTCTTCGGTCTGTTTTCTCCTGCTCTGAAATTGCAAATGTCTTCCTCCAGTCTGTCACCTGTCAGCAATATCCTTCACTGGAAATACTTTTTAAATTTGACATCAAGTAAAAAAAAAAATATTAATTCCTCCCTCAAAGTTTGTACTTTTGAACTTCTACCCAAGAAATCACTCTATACCCTGAGGTCAACACAGCAGTTTAGAATTTTCTTTTTTTTGAATACGAAAGGCATAGTGTTCATGTTTCTGGACCTTGCTTTTGTATCTGGCATGCCATGGTAGAGGTTCAACCTTGTATGTGAATAAATATCATACATGTCACCGTTGCCAAATATCCCAAATATCTGTCTAGGAAGCCAGTGTTTTCCCCCACAGCTTTGCGATTCAACCTCTGTCATACATCAGATTTCTCTGCTGCTGTCTCTGCGTCTCTTCTGTCTCTCTCATACGGGCTATTCTGTTGCATTGGCCCATAGCCTCGACACCAGTCCCACGCTGTGTTCGCACTGTGGTTCTGTAAGGTGTCATAATAACCGGTTGGGTGAGGCACCCTCTCTCTCCCCTCTCCTTTTGAACGTCCCCAATTTCCCTAGCTATTGGAATCTTATTCTTATACACACATTTTTAACCAGTTTGTTAAGTTTCTTAGGAAGTCCTGCTGTGAGAGAGTCTACTCCACAGGGTTGGCTGGATGACTGAATGAGGTAAGGGATAAAAAGGGCTTTTGTAAACTGTTCACAAAAAGTCTAGAGAAGTCAATAGAGGATTGAGATAGGGCAGGGCTTTGGGGGTCAGCCAAACATGCATGTTGAAAATTCCTTAGAATTTGGATAAATCATCAGAATCCTCTGATCCTCAGTGTCTTTGTCTGTATGATTGAAGTTGAAATTAACCAGCTCCCAGGCTTGTGGGGGGGCAGTCATTCTGTGGGGGCACTGCAACCTGGTGCCCTCTAGGGCTGGGAGCTGGGCTGGGGGTGGGGGAAGTATCACCAGGGAATGGGGAGCAAGGGGGTGGAGTGGGGGGAGTGAAGCCTAAGCCAGGCCTCACACAAAGGATCTGCACTTCTGTTGACGGGATACAGGCTGCCAGGTTAATGAGATCATTCATCAACATTACATTCAGGGCCATGATGGATTTACCCAGATCCCCCGCTTGAATCTTCTGGGGGAAAGGACATTAATGGTGACATCTGTGAGCACAGGGATGTGTGTCAGCCTCCCGGAGTGGTGGTAGGGAGAGGACTTGTGAACCTCTCCAACTCCTTCTGCTTCAACATGTTAAACTCGGCAATGTCTGGTGAGACCTGCTGTGTTATTACTTATCTGCCCTAGAATCAGCTATCTCTGGGAGGAGTGTCTGCCATTCAATGCTCAAACAATGCTGGGAGGCAGAAAGGTAAAGTGGCAAGGGCACCAGGTTTGGAGGTAAATGCACCTGGGCCTCGGTCTGAGCTCTTCCAAGTACTGGCTGGCTGTGTGACCTTGGGCAAGTCATTGTGCCTAGTAATTATACCTGCCATGTAGGATGGTGGAGAGGGTCATGGGATATAACGAACGCCAAGGAATGTGATAAATGGTAATATGTCACCGAGATGTTAAGGAATTGAGATCGTTTCAAAAAACAATCATGTGTTGCCTGTTAGGCAACCATTTCTTTGCAGTCTTACCTTCAGCCTTGCTATTCTCTGAGTGCTGTCATACCTCGCTGCCAAGTATTGTGGACTCTAACAGCTGGCCTGGGCTCTATGGCTTCATGACGCCCACAAGTTGGCGTGTATACATGTGTAGGCATACGTGTGTGTGTTTATTGGAGAGGGCGGTATCGTTGGGTCAGAGGTTATGAGGGATGAGAAAGATTATGGCCAAACCCAAGAGTTTAAGGGACAATGAAAGTAATTTGGGCTTTTCTTTTAAGGCAAAGTGCAACCAATGATTACGAATCCAGAGTGACCTTATGATTAATAATCATGATGATTAGCAAAAACAACAGCAGGAACAACAGCTCAGTGTGTTCTGGATACTTCATTGATTGCTCCGTGTTCTCCCATTTATCTCTGTGACAGTCAAATGGATCCTTGTCTGACAGACGAGGAAACTGAGATTTCCGAAGTTGAAGTGACACAGCTGGTGGGTTGTCGGAGCCGGGAATCAAACCCACGCCTTGCCTGGTCTCAATACCCAGGCTCCTAATCCCTCGGAAAGGCTGTCAGTTCCCCAGGGAGATTCATCTGGGGTTCTTTTCTCTGTCAAGGGCACAATGCTCCAACCATGTCACTTCTGAAAACAGCAATTTCTGGAACTGAAACTTCAATTTTTCAGATTGGGAGGCTGACACTTGAGCAGAGCGGAGCCATCATGCTAGAGCATGTGTTCCCCCCTCCACCCCCCATCACAGCTGTGGAGGTGGCCGTCGCAAAGAAAGCAGAGGGAGGCAGCCAGCTAGAAAATCAGAAACGAAAAAACGTGGCTTCCCTTGGCAGACGATTTGTATTTTTTTTGGTTCAACAGGGTGCGAGCCCTTTCACGGTGACTTCCCACTCAACGCCCACTGGGAGAGAGAGCCGTGTCTTGAGGCCGTGGGACCTGGCCAAGACACCTGCCCCCCACCCCACCAACTCAGACCACAGAACAGCACGGGCTGTTCTCAAGTGTTCTCGAGCTTATTTGGTGATCATTAAAAATGTTTTCATTTTCACATCACCTGATAAAACCCACTTGGGGTAAAAGAAAAGAGATCGAAATAATCTATAAATCTTACGTGCCAGAAGGCCTCTTGGCTTAGGACAG
Organism: Ursus arctos; assembly: GCF_023065955.2. NCBI lineage: Eukaryota > Metazoa > Chordata > Mammalia > Carnivora > Ursidae > Ursus > Ursus arctos. The sequence continues at coordinate 72,303,099 of NW_026622874.1, read as the reverse complement.
AGGGTAAGGACCGAGGAAGCAAGCAGAGAGTCCACTCCACGCTCTGCTGCTCCCCAGCTGGGTCATCTGAGGGCAGTTCCTTTCTCCCTTGACACGGGACCCATATATATCGAAATAGCAGGTGGCGCCGCTCACCCTGAATTCCTGGGAAGGCTTTCACGCCACATGTTCTGTTCGTGGCTCTTGCCGGAGTGGTATGGCATCATTTCCTTGTCTCTGAACATCCTAGTCTTTATTTATAAAACAAGGGTGATAAAAGAATATCTTCTTCGGAAGGGTTGTTTGCAGGATCAGGATGGGATAATGACTGCAAAGAGGGGAACGGGAGCTGGCATCAGAGTAAGAGCTCAGCAGCCTTCACTCTCTTCCCACGTTATTTTCCAGAAATTGGAGGCAATGGAGATAAATAAGGTACAGCGCAATCTAGTGCTTGGGAAATCAAGCATAAAGATAAATGATGATAGCGAACTTTGTGGAACAATATAAAACAGGAGATTACAAAGTGATACTTGTCTAAATATTAGGTAAGTGACAGAGTGAAGAAGTATTATGACTTCTGAAGAGGGAAGGTGTCTTTGGTGAGGGTCCCCAGAAGCGGAGTCTGGGAGGAGCCTTCCTGTGGGTGGTGGACGGCAGGGTGGGGCGGGGAAGAAGCCAGACGAGGGTGTGGTTTCAGGGAAGCCCCAGCCTCCACTGACTCCTGCAGGAATGCTCTGGAATGCACATGGCATCTTAGTGTTCACCTCTGCTTGCACCAAGGTCATCAGGCCTTGGCAGGGCTGTGCTAGGAGGACTGCACAGCTGGGCACTTCTGGGTCTGTCTGCAGGTCTCCCAAGAGTCTCAAGTATCAGCCATTAAAAAAAAAACAAAAAAACTCATGGAAGTTGGTGAGAGGGTGTATGTTGCAAACTCGGTATTTTCCTAAAGTAGCTGCAGCAATATTTCCCATCCCATAAGCTCTTTGAGGACTTCGCTACTCCCCCTTGGGAGCTGTAAGTAATCTGTTGACTTGAGGCCCTGGTGACCTCCCCTTCCAGTGGAAGGAATGCTTTATAACTCATGAGGCTGGACCGTGAAAGGTTATCCAGTTTTTTCTTGGAATACTTGCCCTTAGAACCCAGCCACAAGGCTTTAAAGAAGCTCAGGCCACATGGAGACCAATGGGAGGAGGAATCAAGAACTCCAGCCCTCAGCCCTGGCTTAGCTCCTACTGGCAGCTGGCCCTCATTTGCCAACCATCTGACTGAGCCTTCTTGGAAGTACGTCTTCCCTTGAGCCCCCCGGCCTGATGTTGCCAGGAACCAAGACGAGCCTCCCTCGTTGTGCCCTGACCAAGGTGCACAATCATGAGCAAAGTGAATGATCATTCTTGTTTTAAATCTCTGAGCTTTGTGAGTGACTTGTGTTTTTTTTGCAGCAGTAACTAGGGCAGGGTACGAGAAAATGGTTAAAAAAATTTTTTTTTGGAGTCTGGGTACAGCATGACAGTGTAGTAGAGTTGTTGGGGTCATGTTCGGGTCCTCTGTAGCATGCTGGTGTGCCCATCTCCTGTACCCCTTGAGGGGCGGTGGTTGCCATCTTTTGGAGAATGACCTTGGGCCTGATGAGAGCCATCTTGACTGGGATGTACCCTTTCCTCTGAGAAGTCCACAGCCAATGACAGACCAACATGGGACACCAAAAGGCTGTCCTTTGTCTCAAGGTGGAACCAACTCCTTGGATCCCCTGGGCTTCTAAGCTCCCCCAAGGGTCACATGAAATCTGGCTGCCTCACCCTTGCTTGGGTTGTTGGCCCCTACCTCACCTTTCTTGTCTCATTCCTCTTCTCCTAGGGGTACTCTGTGAATAAATCACTTGTACAAGCAACCCCCAACTCAGGGGACTTGATCTGGGACGGATGGTATTTTCTCTAGAGTTATTATCATCTGACTCACATGTCACAAAAACTGCATGTTTTTGTATATAGATGTGTTGTTGCTGTTGTCCGGGATGACTTAGCAGACATGTTATTGGTATGTATTTAGAGTACCCTCAAGGGGTAGGGGATGGGCATGTCTTCATAGCTGAGAAAGGACAGTGGTCTCTGTGTCCTAAGCCTGGACTGGGCAGTCTTGGATCTGAAGATTGTGGTTCCCCGTCATGACTGTGGATTGCACCCCGTTCCCGAGGCCCGTGGGCGACTGCACATGCAATTAGAGTGATTTCCAATTCCGCACCACAACCTGTGGAAAGCACATGCCTCAATTAAAGGGCAATAGTTTCTAGTAAGTCTTGGTTGTAAGGTCTTATGCTATTTTTCACAGATCAAGCCCCTGTCCCTTGACACCATCAGGATATTAGAAAAATCCCAGGGCCTGCCAGGGGATTACTCTGTTTATTAAATTTAGCTTCACAAACAGAGATGCTCTGCACTTTGTATCACCCTTGAGAACTTGAGCATTAAGGCATTCTATTGGCTTGAAACCCAGCCATTTCACAAGACAATAAAACAATGTATGTTCTTTTCAATTTTTTTTCCTGTATACTTTATTTGCTAGGGGAAGTAAAACGTAGTGCAATGATACACCATTATGTGATATGGAAGCTCTCTCGGCTGAAAATAAATCTCACCATTACAGGGTGAATATCCAGATCTGTGGCGTTAGCATTTTTACTTGGTGCATGTCAGTGCCTGAGACCTGATGTGATATTTCATTCCCCCTGGTGTTTGGGCATCCTTTGTTCTAGCGTGGAGCTTTGCAAATGATGTGAGTGCGCAACTTAACGTTCAGAGAATCCCAGGATGCAGAATTGCAGGAGACTTCAGAGAGGGTTAGGCTTAGATATTTCCTTTTTTAAAAATGAGGAGACTGATGCTCTAAAAAAAATATGCTTTCCCAATGGTCACAAGGCTGGTTAGTGAGTCAATAAGCCAGCTATTCTGACTCAGTTCCATGAGTGTTCTGTCCATCCATGCAGCTCGCTGCCATTTTTGTCCTTTGTGGGGAAGGAGCTATACCACAAGTGTTGTTTGAATTCATTTGTTATCTGGCTCCTACTGCCGTTGGGCAAACCATACCTTATTCCGTGGAGGAGCAAACAGGTTGGCTCTGTAAGTCCTAAGGGAGGTGGGAGAGTGCAACTCTATGAAAATATTTTCCCCAGGTACTATAAAATGCTCTTTCTTCCTTGCCATCATAACGTGAGACATGAATGCCATGGAGAATTTACTGAAGATGATATTCTAAGACATTGTAATAATACCATAGTAGCGTGATAAGATACGAATCCCTCATCCTTGCAAGAGCAAAATTTCCCCCCAAATTGGGTTTTTTCAAAGTCTGTCTATCTTTAAAAGGTGGAGGCATGGCCAATGAACTGTGTAGTTCGGTAGTTAGGATTCAGGGTGGACTTGTTTTCTGGTCATGATGGGATCAAGCCTCAGTAGAGTCTCCTAATTTCTGCTAGGGTGCACACGATAACACAGTGGTTTAGCCCGGAGGCTTTGAAGTCTAATACCTGGTGTTGCTGAAGCTGGTATTCCTCATGCTTGTTCCCATATGTCATTTCACCTCTTCAAGCCTCAGCTTCTTATGCGTAGATGGAGGATAATTTTTTATTGATGCCTCTGTAATGTGGTTACTTCGTGGATTAAATGAGATCATTGATGTGAAGCCCTTTAGGACAATGCCTCAATTTTCAGCAGCACTTGGTAAATGTTGGCTCCTTTTGTCAATAATAAGAGCCATCAATTTGTGAATGTAAGTTGCCTTCAGGCAGAGTCGTAGGCAATGTTCGCAGGGTCTGGTGGCAACCTTGAGCTGAGGGTTATCTCCCTTGCCCTACAGGTAGATACATGATGGTATGGAGAGGTGAAACAGTTCACTCAAGTTTACCAAGTTCATATCTGCAAGTTCTAGGTCTTGAATCTGAGTTTGTCGGAACCCAAAGCCTGTGCTCCTGTCACTACGTTTCTTGAACAGAGAGGGATCTTGGAGGCCACTGAATCCAGTGTTACCACAGAATAATGTGTTTATATGCATCACGTCAAAAATAACTATTACATTGTCAAATTATTTTGAGAAAGGGGACTCACTGCAAGTCCTATTGAGGAGACAGCATTAACATTAGAGTACTTCTACCTTTATGAGGCTTCAGGGTGAATAAACATTCGTAAATATGTTAAACTCAGAATTTTCATTGAGTATCTTATAGGCCTAGCATCCTACAGAACATTCATTTGAGATACACTGGTCAGGGCTAGCATACTTGCTTTGTAGATGAGGAAGAAGGTCAAGAGGGCTCAGTAGGAGCCATGAGGTGAGCCATGATTAGACCCCACCGCTCCAGGTCTGCAGGCTCATTATCCATCCATTGCAGTGCTCTGCCATCTTTCCCACCCCCATGCCCCTCATTGCATTTATCAGCTCGACGTCTAGGACACTTCGCATTTCACAGTTAGGACCTCCTCCTCATCAGACAGAGGATTTCCCCTCCTCCTACACACTCTCCTCCTTCCGTTTTACGACAGCCCCATCTGTTGATGAATCTGTCACCAGAGTGACAGCATTCTGATGATGTACTCACATAATACATTATCAAAGTGCCAGTCCTGATGGCCCTGTGATGTATGAGGCTGGCGTTTGTCAGTGCCCTGCCGTTCCAACAGAACCATTTATCACAACAGCGTCCTCTTCGTGTGGGCACTCCACGGAGACACCCTCCTGGGGAAATGAGCTGTAGGGGACTGAGTGGCCAGGTGACTGTAACACCAGGGAGCCACCAGAGAGATGGGCAGAAGGCATCTATTAGTCCTGGAGTGGGGAAGAGTGTTCTATGGGCTCCCCTTGCTGAGCCTAACATTCTTTCCAATGAATTCATTCAAATATATCAAGTCAGGCACTCATCTAGGTGTCAAGGATTCAAATCATAATACGAATAGCAGTCAACGGTACTTAAGCTCTTCCTATACACTAGACACTGTGGTAAATGCTTTCTAGATGTACCCCCTTAAAATGCTGCGTCTAGAAGAGCTCCATCTTTAGAAGAGACAATGGAGACACTCAGCAGCTAGCTGTGACTGATCTAGCGTTTCAGCCTTAAGCCTGGGTTTAGACCCAATTCCACCATGTATCAGCTGTGCAAGAGTGGAAAAGCTCATGAATTTCTCTGGGCCTTGCTTTCTCCATTGGTAAAATGACGGTAAGAGCTAAGGTCTACCTTTCAGGGTTTGTGAGAATGAAAGAAGACCATGTATCATTTATATAGAAAGATTAGTACCAGGCCTGGTGCTGGATAGTGTTTTAGGCAGTAATTTTATTGGAAAACGGAAATATATCAGTAATTATTATTAGGAACAGATTCATTAAAATGTAACTAATACCCAGATCTTGGTTTTAACTACCATTCTCTAACGAAGGAACCAAGGTTCCTTAGAGAAATGCCTGAATCTAGGGCTGGGGCAGAAACAGTAGGGATTGAACATAGAGCATCTTGTAGTGAGGGCGTGTTAAAAAAAAAAAAAAAAGAAGAAAAAGAAGAAGAGGGGGGAATGAAAATAAAAGGATGAAGGAGCAGGTCAAAGGGACCTAAGGACCAACCTGATAGAGCTCCTAATCACTAAATTGGAAAAATTTAAGCAATAAAACAAATAACAATGCTATTGGATTATAATCCAAAAAATAAATATCCATGAGTCCATACGAAGATAGTTCAGTAATGTCAATCAGCCTCACAGCCTCCTGGTAAGTCACTCTGGACACTGGGGTACCATGTCCGTGGTGACACGCACGGCCTCTTTTCTATCGAGAGCAAGGGCAGAGTTGACATGCTGTTGTTTATTTCACCTTTCACTAAAGCCCCCAAATCTTTGTGCCTTTGAACCGGTCACGGCTGAGGAGCACTTGCCACCTTTAGAGGAGGGCTGGCCTTTAAGAAAGCCTCAGACGTCATGGGGCTGCAGGTGGCAAGACAGCTCTCACCTGGGCAGGGTGCAATGATTTATACCTGCTCTGTCGGAGGTCACTGAGCAGCTCAAAGCTAAACTGAAAGATTAAGAATTGATCCAGATATGATAACCCCCTGGAGTAGACACCCAGGCTTCCAGTACAGGCTTCTACTCAGTGACCATGAGGCACAGCACAGGGGCCTTGTTTGCTGGGAGCTGGGGAGATGCTCCGGGGCTGTCCTGGGTACACGCAGCACCTGACAAGTGAGTCCTGGGCTCCTTGTGTGGGAAAGTGGTGTATTTCGAGGTAAAGGAAGCTTTGAAGGGATTTTTAGTCACTTTATTTATTTATCCAAGTATATCCTGAGAATCAACAAGCCTCACCTGTGCCAGGCTCCCTGTCCAGGGTGGAATTCGGAAGCTGAAGTCTATGGAATCTGGGGCGGAGGGTGGTCAGCGCCCCCCACCCCCACAAAACTAATGCAAAATGGGGTGTTCTCCTCCACCGGCTCCGTGAGCGGGTTACTGCTTCTGATCTTAGTTTGGCCTCCAGTCCTTAATTTATAAAATGAGCTTAATACTAATATCTATCTTAAGCCTTGAATAGATATTTCTCTGAAGAAGATCTACAAATGGCCAAGGAGCACGTGAACAATGTTTAATGTCATTGGTCATTAAAAAACGCAACTAAAACCACAATGAGATACTACTTCAGCTCACTAGGATGACTATATATATATATGTAAAACAGAAAATAACATCTTTTGGCAAGGATGTGGAGAAATAAGAACCCTCATGTGCTGCTGGTGGGAGTGTGAAATGGGGTAGCCATGGTGGAAAACAGTTTGGTGGTTCCTTAGAAAGTTAAATATACAGTTTTCGTGTGTTTCTGTATGACCCCACGCTTCCACTCTAAGATGAGAGTGAATTTTTTTTTGAAGATCTTATTTATTTGTCAGAGAGAGAGAGTGCACAAGCAGGGGGAATAGGAAGCAGAGGGAGAAACAGGCTCCCCGCTGAGCAAGGAGCCCAGTATGGGGCTCGATCCCAGGACCCTGAGATCATGATCTGAGCTGAAGGCAGACACTTAACTGATTGAGCCACCCAGGCGTCCAGTAAACGAATGTTCATAGAAGTGTTATTAATAGTCAAAAGGTAGGGACAGCTCAAATGTGTATGGACAGATGAATGGATAAACTGTGGTCTGTACATGAACTGGAGCAGTGGAGTAGTATTCAGACCCAAAGAAGAACGAAGTAGTACCAATTATGTGCTACAACTTTGGTGAAGCTCGATGATGTTAGTCTAAGTAAAAGAACCCAGACCTGAAGGGTCACACATTATATGATTCCTTTTATATGAGATGTCTGGAATAGTCGAATCCATAAAGACAGGAAGCAGAGTGCTGGTTGTTAGGGGTCTGGGCAGTGAGCAAATGAGAGTGATTACTCAAAGAGTGTTTCTCTGGGTGATGGAAAAATGTGACACTAGAGAGAGGTGGTGGCCGCACAAGGTTGTGAATACATTCAGTACCACTGAGTTGTACGCTTTAAAATGGGTATGTGTTTTCATTTGAGCTCTGAAAGGGCTATGCATGGTGATTTACTCTGACATTGTGAGGTAGGGGTTGGAGGCAGTGTTGGGGTGGTCCCTGGAGGAGGAGACAGGTGAATGTGGGGGATATATGTTGTCGAGTTCTGTGAAGTGTGAGAACAATGGTCAGTTATTCTAGTGGCCACACAGAGTGCTCTTAAAAACATAGTGCTGGGTATGAAAAGAAAGGCTTGGAATAAAATTGGTAGCCCTCTACCATGTAGGCGATTAAGTATGGTGGACACGAACCAATTGATATGCAATCTACAGAGCCACAGATGAAAGGGCACACAACAAACAGTGGGATGATTTGGGGACTGGTAATGAATAAATAAAGAAAGCAAAAGGGGAACTTTCCTCAGCACAATGAAGGCACCGTGTCATGAACTGAAGAGTTTGAATAACTCAAACTTCTGTGCTTGAAGTCCAACAACCCAGAAAACAGAACACAAAACTGCACTAGTTTAGGTGACCAATATATGGATGGGCAAAAAATGATCTGGTGATGGGTTCAACTTTCAACCCGGGCTGCTAATTATCATCACTGGGTTTCCCAGACCAATGATATCAGGTTCTCCAGGAGATTTGATCGGGCACCGCCATCTTTAGAAGCTTCCTGGGTGGTTCTAATGTGCAGTCACAGGAAGGAGCAGTGGTTTAAGTGTCCTGGATCAAGGTAGGCAGAGGGGGCTTCAAGGATGCAGCAGTAGGATAAGCCTCAGGGGAGGAAAAGGCAGAGGGACAGGGGAGGCTGAGAGATGAGCAGGCACCAGATACCATAGGGTAGGGCCTTTGGACTCTTCTTCCAGAAGTTGATGGGAGAAATGCTGGGAGGGTTTTAGCTGGAGAGTGACAGGACACACTGTATGGGACGGGTGGGAGAGAAAGGAAGGACCCCATTGAGGAAACTGTCAAAATGATGCAGGTAAGATCATCAGAATCTGGACTAGGCAGGGGTGGGGAGAGAGTAGGCAATAAGTATCAGTTCGAGGAAGGAACAGCCATCCCCTTTCGTAGATGGGCAAACAAGGGCCGAGGGGAATTAGACAACTCTCATGCCATAGTCTCCAGGGGGCTTGAACAAGGTCTCCTGCCCCTGAGTTTGGTTCACTAGTTCAGTCTGAGTAAAGTGCTCAGTGGGTCATTTCATGTCTCAGAAATGACTGGAATATCACTGCCTGGGCATAGCAAGATTCCCATGATGCTCTGCAGTTGCCCCAAATTGGACTGGGGCTGTGGTAGCAGGCAGGTGAATGGAGCGAAGCAAGTAAAGTGGTGTGGCTCTCCGTGCAAGGGCAGCTTCCCAAGGCATGCTGCATCTGCTCAGGCTGGGACCTGCATTTATCTCTAGCTCCATGAAAACCATTGATAAAGGTGGGACAGTGGTTAATGATATGTATCCGGTGATGGTCGGAGAAGAGACTGAGACAAGGCTTTGAAGCATTTACTGCTTGCTGAGGATTGGTGTCCGAGTTGGCACTGGAGCTGGTTTTCTGCACCCCAGACCATCTCCGCCATTGCTCTGCACCCCATGGATTGGCATGGTCGGTCTTGCCAGCCGTTGGAATGCGCTCTTCCTTGCAACGCTTTGTCTCCATTCTGATCCAAGGGAAAGGCAGACCTCGTCTTGTTCAGGTTTACCAGGGTTTGTAATGGATGCTCTGAGCCCCTTTGAGAATTACTAAGCTGAATCATCAGTCTGGCAAACCTGCACCATTTGGTCCTCTCCGAAATGGGGGCAGAGGACAGTGCTGAGGGGACAATTTAAGAGCTTCCAGAAAAACAAAAAGAACAGTTCCCAGAAGAACGCGGGGGCTCTCGCTGTCACAACGGGGCTGCCCGAAAGACCCTGCATTGCTATGGAAACGGCGCGTTTCTTTTTTTATGGAACAGGCACATAAAACTCCCAGAATGTGTCATGGAATAAGTTACTGCTGTCCCGAGGCTGCCAAAGATGCACACCCTCATTAGGGGAGCTGTGTGACAGTTTGGGGTTTATAATGAACGGTTTGCAGGCTCAGAGGCTGAGCCAAGCTTACCCTGTTGGGATCACACCCTCTTGGTTTGGGGGACCAACGGGGGCCCCTTCCTCAACATGTCCACAGACCAAAGACCCCGTCAGCTTCTGCATGGAAGCACGGTGGCCAGGTGATGTAATTACGGTGCCTGCACATCTCATTTGCATGCAACCAGTGAGCAAATTGTGCCGTTTCCATAAAGACACTCTTGCTGAAATGGAGCGTTTTATCACCTTCTTTTCACCTGGAGCCCTTAATTGGGTAACTCTGCTCCCCTCAAAATTTTATTTACCTGGTAATATGCAGATGTTAGTTGGCCAGCTTAGAAAGAGAGAGGAATTCCAGAAGATTGGAAATAGACCACACAGGTGCATCCTCCCCTTTGACCTGGAGGGACGCAGCCCTGATTGTATGCCTCACCTGGTACCTGGGAGGTCTTTTGCAAAATCTTAAAAAATCTCCTGTGTTTCCTGTTGACTGACAGTGTCCCTGATAGTGCTGTTGAGAAAGATGAGCTTGTTTGGGGAATCAGACAATTAGATTGTGCAGTGAGGGAGGTGAAAAGGAAGGAGGCAAGACAATAAAGCTCAGGGAACACCTGGACTATTATCATTATGCCCTGGATAACCGTGAAGGATTTGTCATCAAGGAGGGGCTGACCACTGATGCTCAACATTGATGAACACGGGGCCAGGGGCACGGCAAGCGAAGACGTCCGTGGCCATAAAGAAAGAGCTGCTTTAATAAAAATAACACCCAGCCACTCAAAGGATGACAATATAGCATCTCCCTTGGGGACTTCCCCCTAAGCAGGGGGCAGTGTAGCAACATGCTTATGCACTTGGCTCTGAATGCTTGGGTTCAGTTCCCTGCCTGGCTCCGTCAGTGTTTTTGAGGCTTCCATGTTGATAGTCACCATCCTTGCTAGTGCCATGACCTCAAATAAGTTATTTAGCCTCTCGAAACCCCAGTTTCCTAATTTGTCAAATGGGGATTGCAATCATACCTTCTTCAGTGGCTTATTGTGTTGGTTAAATGGATGAATGTTTGCAAAGCGCTTAGAGCGCTGTAAGTAGTAAATGTTCGCCATTGCATTTAGTACTGCTCTTATCACAGTGTTGGGTGTGGAAAAGAAGTGGTGGCTCAATTATTCTCTTTTAAAAGAGAACAGTGGTTCAGCCGTGGCAAAAGGACATCTTTCTTTTATGACCCCTCATATGACTGGGACCAGCTCAGAATGTCCAATGAAGTCCCACAAAAGACTTTGCAATACCAAGACAGAAATAAGTAGGAAACAACAACAATATAACAACAATAATAACTCCAGCAAATCTAGCTTTTGGGATGTGGCTTAAACTCTGGTTACTCTTTACAAATTGTAAGCTCTTAGATGACCTCTAATGTGGCGCAAATGGCGACGATGGTGATGATGATGTTGGTGATGATGATGATAATGATGGTGATCATGACGGTGATGATGGTGATGATGAGAATGGTGGTGATGATGATAATGGTGGTGATGATGGTGATGATGATAATGGTAGTGGTGACAGTGATGGTGATGTTGATGATGGTGGTGATGGTGGGGATGATGGTGATGTTGATGGTGATGATGGTGATGATGGTGCTGATAATGATGGTGGTGAGGTGATGCTGATGATGTTGATGACAATCATGGGGTGATGATGATAGTTATGGGCACAGCAATCACCGTAACTGCCGTTTATTGAGTGCTTACTATATACTGTACTAATAGCTTGGCATTCCATCTCATTTAACTTTCACAACACTGTAATTTAGGTGCTGTCTCTATGTTCATTTCACAGCTGAGGAGACTGAAGTATAGTTGCAGTTGTCTCCCACTACCAGGAGCTTAGTTACAGTTATCCAGAGAGCTAGATGATGGTGGTGATGATGCTGGTGGTGGTGGTGATGATGGTGATCAGGGGCAGGATGGGGAACGTTCACCTCCCTAACTATGATTTACCTTCTGAAAGAGGTTAAATTTCTGAAGGTTCACACCCATTTGCATGGATCCTGACACAAGGAAGAACCACCTCTTCCTGGGGAGGCCACACTTATATATAAAATATCAGCATGGGATACAGTAAACTCCAGAATTCATCCACACAGGAGGGGGGTGGCTCTGTCATAGCCTCTGATGAAGGTTTGCATTGAGTGGGAGAGATTCACTGGCTATCTAAAAACAGGTGATGCTTTGCTCACGCTTTGGGCCTCATGGCAATCTTTTCGCATTAAATACACAGGTGTATTAGCTCATTGAATATTGCGGAAACTTGAAAGTTTAAAACAATTAAGTGACCTTGCCCATGTCACTGAGGAAGCCTGTGAATCCAAGTCATGTCTCTGGATTGTCAGTCCCTTGCGTCACACGGCCTCTCCCGGGGAGGTCCCGTGCAGGAAATCCAGACGGATCTTTTGCTTGGACGAGGTCACTGGTAATACAAAGAGTTAAAAACGCATTGAATGCAGATTCTGCCACTTCTTCACTGTAACATCGGGCAGCACATTTCACCTCAGTTTTGTCATCTCTAAAATGGAGCATGATGTTTCATTACATAACAGTTCAAGAATGAGAAAGTGATGGCGAGAGCACTTGTAAGCAGCATCTTTCTGAACAGAGGGTTTCAAATGCTTTTAATGAAGATGGGCCCCTGTGCTGGCTATATGGCTGTATTCCCCTTCGCCTCCACTCCCATTCCACTCTGTGCCCAACTCTGAGACCTGGGGGTGACCTGCAGGAATTATATTAACTGGCTCCCTTGCCCTCTAGGTGCTAATTGGGTTTGACCAATGGGAGGCAATGGAAGGAGGCTTGGGTATTTATTCCATGCCAGGTTCTCCCCCTCCCGGGACACTGTGAGTTGGCTCTGTTCCCTCTCCTGAAGGCCACAGCTCTTATCAGCCAACCCTATTATACCCCCCTTGTTTGCTTCCTCAGGCATAAGCCTCCTTCTGTAGCTACCCCCAGGCTACTGGACTCTGCTTTACTGGTTTCCATAGATCCTGCTCCTTCTTCTCTAACTATCCGTTCATTCAACATTACCTCGTTTGTGATGTCTGCTTGGGACCCTAACAACACTGTCCCTTTGAGATAATCGAGGCAATTACTATATGCCCCAATTTACAGATGAGACCCCCAAATTATACCTGCTACCCACAGAGGTAAAGAAACTTGCCTAAAGTCACCCCACAAATCAGATTCTCAGTACTAACAAGAGTCTCTTGATTCTAAGGCCAGATTTCTTTTTCTTTTTCTTTTTCTTTTTCTTTTTCTTTTTCTTTTTCTTTTTCTCTTTCTCTTTCTCTTTCTCTTTCTCTTTCTCTTTCCTTTCCTTTCTTTTCTTTCATCTGGAGTATCAAACTTCCTTCTAATAGAAGGTAACCCCAGAGGCTTGGGGAATTTACAAAGGAAAGAAGAGAACTCATTCCAAGGCCCTGGATGTATCTTTGATGAGCAAAGGAATGATGGCCAGACCATATGTGAAAACAGAACTTGGACCCACAGCCCCCAGCAACCAGCCTGGGACAGCAAACCATAGCCTCTGCAGCAATGGGCCCCAAATGGCCAGGACTTGATCAATAACTGATGGCTTCCTAATTTTTGATCTCACTTCTAACTTAGTACAAACCAGAAAAAGTCTAATATGCCCCCCTAACCAATCACACAGCTGTCCCACTTCTGGTTAGCTTGCTTCCAGTTTTCCCCATGCCAACAGTCTCTATATCTGAAACCTTTCCTTTTCTCCATGGTAAAGCTTTTTCCTCTCCTCTGCCTGCCTTTGAGTCTCTGCCAAATGTAGGAGATGCTGGCTGACTCCTTTGCTACAGTAAGCTCTAAATACATGTTCTCGTTCTCATTTAGATGGTCTTCATTTATTTTCATGCTGCGGTTCATACCTTTAAAACTGAGATGACCCACAATACACTGTCGAACAGGCTAATAGATAAGCTTGAAACATCTGAAAAATGGGCCAACCCATTGGATGGATTACCCACTGAGGGTTACTGGCTGCCATGCTGTGGCTGTCAGCAGAGTTCAGTTATTCTAGTTCAAGGATAAGTACCCTGCTACCAAGTGGCAGTCAAGAACCTATTGCATAGTCCAAGGAGGGAGGGGAAGGAAGGGATGGAGAGCAAGATAACTTATTTATTGAGAACTTACTAAGTGAAGTACTTTTGCCACATGATCTTATTGAATTCACACCACACCAGGTCTATGACAGGCACCGTTATTTCCATTTTAGGTGAGACAGATCAGGCTCAGGGAGTTCGTGTGATTTGCTGAAGTTCACCTACCCACTTGAGTGGTGGGGTAAGGTTAAAGCTGACTATGTCTATGTCATAGAACACTGAATGCAGCGATTTATAAACGTTCTGGTATATTCAGTTTTGTTTTTTTGTTTTGTTTTGTTTTTGTTTTTGTTTTAAGCTCATGCTCAGTATTACTGAAAGAAAGAAGTGTTTTTCTTCTTAAACCAGTGGTTCTCACCTGTGGGCGATTTTGCACACACACCCCCGCCGAAGGGACATTTGACAATGTCTAGTGACAGTTTTGGTTGTCACGACTGGGGATGGGTGTGCTCCTGGCATCAAGTGGGTGCAGGTGCCAGATGCTGCTGACCCCCTCACAGTGCACAGGACAGCCTCCGGAGAGTCATTCAGCCCGGAATGTCGATGATGCCAAGAGTAAGAAACCCTGGTTTCCACACATCTAAGGCAGGCTCAGTATTGAACATAGCATCTTAGTCTTGGTACAGGATTTTCTTTTAATGATACAGAATCAATTTTCTCACCATTAAAACACTACATGATAATAACATGATGACTTGGGGCTTGGAGTCTGAAAAAAAAGCTCTTCTGTCCTCACCAGCTGAGTCTCTTTGGACAAGTGGTTTAATCTCTCTGAACTTCACTTTTTCTTATCTGTAAAGTGGGGTATTTCAATACTACTCTCGCTGGGCCTCTGTGAGCGTTAATGAAAGGAAGTACATAAATACTTCATGCAAGGCACCATATGCAGTAAGTGATTAATAATTCCTGTACTTTCCTCCCTCTCCCCTTTGAGACAGATACTATCACGTCCTCATTTAATTAAAAAAGTAAAAAAAGAAATACATGGTAGGCACCCACTAAGTATTAATATCAAAGGAAACTGTAAGCTTTAGTTCCAACTCGGTATGGACCATGGAGTTGAAAACTCACGGGTGACGCTGCAGCATGGCTGGGACTGGGCGGGCTCCAACTCATCACACCGTGCCCAAGTCTGTACTAGACTTTGGGGAGATAAGAGGAAGAAATAAGTCACAATTATGGTCATCAGACATCGGTTCGGAAGGACGGTAAAAGCCGAAGGAGAGGACACAGGAGGACAAAGTTAAATTGATTCTTGGAATAAGCTAGAATCCAACCAGGGAGAAAAAAACATCCATCCATTCAGAAACCAAACAGAATTATTTCACGGGGAAAAGCGATTCTATATAATTTATGAATTTCCCTTTTTATTCTCCCTGGTTAAACAACAAAAACAGAAAATGCAGAATGAGTTTTAAATCCCAGCTGGGCTGAGAATATGATCAAAAGTGGGGGAAGTAAATAAGCTTATTGGTGAGACGTTTTCACTTTGGGCAAGGGGCTCAAACCTCTCCTTGCTGAGACCCCTCCCAGTGCGAAGGCCATTTTGAACATTTTGGTACACATTCTAGGAAATTTTTATTTTTTTTAATGTTTATGCCTGGATTGGAAACATCTTACCATTCAGTTTATTTTTATTTATTATTTATTTTAAAGATTTTTACTTATTTATTTGAGAGAGAGAGAGAGCACAAGCACACAGGTAGGGGGCGAAGGGCAGAGAGAGGGAGACTCTCAAGCAAACTCCTGGCCGAGTGCAGGGCCCAATGTGGGGCTCGATCCCATGACCCTGAGATCAGACCTGAACTGAAACCAAGAGTTGGACGCTTCGCTGACTGAGCCACCCAGGTGCCGCCCCATTCAGTTTATCTTAATTTTTTTAATGTTTAAATGCTTACGTCGTGTGGAATAATGTGCATTTTCCAGTGATTCCCTCCTCTTCACTCCAGTGCATAATATTCTATTACAACGCAAGTTCCGTAATTTAGTTTCACCTATGTCCTCACTGAGAGGCCCTTGGATTATTTCCAGTCTGGGGTTATTCTAGACAGCCAGTCCTGAACATTCGTGTATATATATATATATATATCTCCATTATTTTATGATAGGCAAAACTCTAGATGACCCCCAATGATCCTCGCCTGCTGGTAGTCAAGGCTTTGTGTAATCCTCTCTCGAGGAACCCACCCTGAACCAATAGAATATGGCAATGTGGAGGGGATGGTGCTTCTGTTAGTAGGTTACGAAAGATTCTGACTTCTTTCTAGAAGGCTCTTCCCAATGCCTCCTCAGTTCGCATGCTTTAGCGAAGCATGGCGGCACTACAGAGGGCCACGTGGTGGGGACCTGATCGCTCACACAATGAGTTTGGACTGGATCTTTCCCAGGTCAACTTTTCAGATGAGACCTTCGCTCTGGCCAGCGCATAGATTGCCACTTTATGAGGAACCATGGAGCACAGCACCCAGACCCCAGACCCATAGAAACCGCAGGATACTGCATGTTGATGGTTGAAAGTCCCAATGTTTAGGCATGACTTGTTACACAGCAAGAGATAACTAACATATGGAACTAACAGTTCAGTAGGGAGACTGAAAAAGGTAAACAGATATGTGTTCTGCAAGGCAGGATGTTATGAGGACCAACAGTTTTAGGGAAAGGGCGATGGGATTCTTGGGATGGAAAAACACTTTTCACTAAGGGTGCTGAGAAATCTGAGCAAGCACACATCTGCTTGTTCAAGAAAGGATTCATCTTTTCCCGTGCGCTGGGCGCCACGCTGGGCTCGGGGGCTCACATGATGAAGATGCCAACGTTGTTATTTTTTTCTTTTCCTTTTGATGTTTGCCCTCTAGGGACAGAGATAGAAAATGAAGAGTAAATAAACACCCGAAGAAGGTAATTTTTAGTAGACACAGGTAGAAGGAGGGAAAGAGATAAAGAGGGATCAGTAATGGACGCTAGGTGGGCTCTTTGTTTCTGGTGGTCAAGGAGGACAGATCACTGAGGAGGCCATGAATGCTGCAAGCCATCTTTGGTCTACACCCCAAACATGTGAGATTTCCATAAACTCAGAGGGGCAGGAGCACTGCCCTCCCCCGTGTTGGGTGCAGCACGCCCTCTGCTCCAGGCGGTGGGTGACAACGGGAGGTGGGCTCAGCTCCACAAAGGCAGTATATTGGTTCAGGCTTCTGCAGCTCCTAACGGCCGGATGATGGA
Organism: Ursus arctos; assembly: GCF_023065955.2. Lineage (NCBI taxonomy): Eukaryota > Metazoa > Chordata > Mammalia > Carnivora > Ursidae > Ursus > Ursus arctos. The sequence continues at coordinate 72,286,187 of NW_026622874.1, read as the reverse complement.
TGCTGCGGTGGAAAGAGGGGACCTGCTTTGATGTTCGCAGCCTGGTTTGATTAATGAGCGGCTCTGCCGGGAGGCTACGCTGGGAGTAAATTACTCTTTTCAGAAATGGCTAGATCGGCACTATTGTACTAATTATTTCACAAGCTTGGGGTCAGTTCCAAATTCCCTGACACACACAAGGGAACAAACACCCAGGCTAACTGAAGCCGACAGAGCTCTAATTAAAGCAGAAATTGTTTGTGACTCCCCTCTCCCCCACCCTCCACCCCATCAGCTCTCTTTTCCCAGAGGAGGAAGCTGTCAGACATATTTCCTTCCTGCCCCTGGTGTGGCCCAGCGTGAACCCCAAGTTCCAGGAAGCCGTCCACAGTACCCATGTGCATATACTGAACACTGGCAAAGAGGGGAGATCTCTATGTTGGGTCTAGTGTCTTGGTTTCTGATTTCTTTCTCCTAATCACATGCACAGGTATTGTATTAATTAATTCATTCATTCATCTCTGTGTATTCACCTGTTCATTCCATTTTTATTTATTAAATGCATTTTATGGGTCAGGCAGTGTGCTGAGAATTTGCAGTGTTCCAGCCCTCAAGAGCTTGCTGCCTGGTGGGGAAGACACATTCGTCAGATAATCACACAGACACGTGTAAAATTATAGCAGTGAGGAGACTATAATAAAAGGATTGTGGCTTTGAGGATGTATGATAGGGGATTTGGCTTGGCTGGGGGCTCAGATCCTTGAAGAGGTGGTGCCAGAGCTGAAAAGGTTTAATTAAGCAAAGGGTATGGGAAGAGGAGGAGGAGTGGTCAGCCTCAGTGGTGGAGAGAGCACATGCAAAGGCCCTGAGGTAGGAATAATGGTGATGTTTGGAAGAGACAGAAAGAAGGCAGTATGACTGGAGCTCCTCATGGAAGCAGATTGATTTGGATTCAGGCTTTTGTTTTATGTGTGACCATGGGAGTCCTTTGTATATCTGCACCTCTGCTTCACCTGAAGAATCAGGATAAACTCTCTTAAGTCTTGCATAAACATTGTGGTGGTCTTTCTGGCAAGTTACCATAAGTACTAGTCTTTTTTTTTTTTTATAGTTCAAAAGACACTTTTATTTTTTTTAATTTTTTTAAATGTGTTTTTATTATATTATGTTAGTTCACCATACAGTACTAGTCTTGACCTTCCTTGGCAGTCTTTCCTCCTACCAGTCCTGCCCACTGTTCCAGCTGCACTCCATTGCTTACTTTTCCCCACGGGTTCCTTGTACTTTCCAAGCTCTGTGCCATCCTGGCTACTCCTCACCAACCTCAGAAAGGCTGGCTTTCTTAACCCCTTGGCTGGCAAACACGGGGGCAAAGTCTTGGTTGCGTGTGTATGCGTTTGCCCTGCTACTTCATGGATGTTTACCATGTCACATGCTGTATACTGTTGAATGTTTATACCACTTACTGGGGCAGGGGGGCTCCTTTGTAAAATGATGGAAATATCCACCTTAATGCAATCTCTGAACTTCCTATGCTGCTACCACCGATGGCTCCCAATGGGTGTGTCTTAGCCATGGACCTTCACATATGGTGCTTTACTTAACTCTTCTGACAATCTTCTTGGCAGGCGCCACGCTTATCATTGTGCACATGAGTGATCCTCAGGTCCAACAATGTTGAGTAACTTACACAAAGGCTCATATCTAGCATGTAGGTGTCAGAGCTGGGGTTGGACCTTTTGTCAAAGTCTGTTTTTATCCACGAAGTCAGGTAGTACCAATATTCATTTTGGAAATAATAACAGCTGACGTACAGGAAAATGCTTATCACAGGGGAGGCGTTGTGTCAGACACTTTCCGTGCATTAGCCCACCCGTTTTATAGATGGGCAAACAGAGGCACAGAGGGACTCAGTGAACTGTCCCAAGATACAGCTAGTCAATAGTGCAGACTGGACTTACGGCCAGGTGTGAGATGCCACAACCATGATCTTATGAGACAGTCACCGTCTTCTCAGACTCGATGCTCGGGTCAGAAAGCAGCTTTCTTCTGATGTTCCACAAAGCCACTTTCTGAAGGTGGTTGGCATGTCTGCTTACGGTAGGCCCAGAAAGGATGTAATAGGGCCGTGTTCCCTTAGGTTCCTTTACTCTGGGAGTTGGGGATTTTTCAGCTCAAGGATTGTGTGCACCGTCTAAAAAGAATGAGCTAAATGGGAAAATCAATAATGCACACAGATGGTCCCGGTGATGTTTACACTATTTAAGAGAACAAATTATTCTGAAGCACCTGGGATTCATTCTTTCCCCTACAAAAGGAGAAAAGCAAGGGAATTACAGGTTGTCCTTTTCTATTCATTGAAGCAGACTCCCTAAGAGGCAATTAGTCTGTGTTTATATTAGTTTGCATTGGCTACGTTCTACCAACCACCCCCACCAACGCCAATTAAGAAAGTTTCACTTTACTGCAATTTCCAGTATAGATAATACGTATGAAAGAAGAGAATTCACCCAATGAACGTTTATTGAGTGACTACTATACACCAGATACCAGGCCAGGCGCTGGGACTAAGGAGAAACAGCCATCAATGTACCAACAACCATGACAAACAGTCACAAAGCACTACCTTTGTGCCTAGTTCTCGTCTAAGAATTCATGGACTCTATACAGGCCTACGAGACAGATGTTGCCTTTTTATAGAAGAGGACACTGGGGACAGAGGTCATGCATTTAAATATGAAACAGGCAGGATGGGAGCCCAGGCAATCTGATGGAGGAGTCAAATAGAGTCCCTGCTCGGGGATGGCTGGCCTATTGAGCGGGGGAGGGCAGACAACAAACGCACATGCATACCAAAGAGGCGGGCAAATAAAAAAATACACACACCTACCCCCCCCCCCCAACACTGTAAAATTGTAGGGTCTTGCAGACAAAAGAAGACGCTTGGACATAATGAGGACAGGGAGAGTAGGTGGGGATTTTTCATAAAACGTGGTCCAGGAAGACCTCACAGAGAGGCTATGTTGAAGCCAAAGAGGTGAGGATTGGTGAAGATTTTAGTGGTGGTTTGATGGAAATTCCAGAAAGAGGGAATTAGGGCGGTAAGGACTCTGAGTTGCCACTAAGCTTGGAGTATCTGGGGCTCTGAAAGGAAAAGACCCATGTGGCTGGGATTTAGTGACTTGGGTTGAAGGGAGCAATAGAGGTGAGATGGTGACTCAGACCAGATCACATAGGGTTTTCGACCCCACATTTTTGGGAGGCTAAAATGAGATGATCTATGTAATTTGCATATTACAGTGCCTGGAACTTAGCACTCAATTAGCGTTCACTTTCGTCATCATTGTGGTTATTCCATATCTTGTTCCAATGACTTTGATTTTTTATAGATTACTTAAAGGGAAAAAAATGATGCTTTTTCTTTTAAATTGTTTCCATCTCTCCAAAGAGTTTATGTGTATAGTCTTCTGGAAGAATTCTAGCTGGGAAGGCCTCAGGTCCGTCCCAGGAGCAGTGGGCGGAAAAGGTGCTGAGATGTGTGTGTGTGTGTGTGTCTGGAAACCACCTCAGTGCTCACTGACAGATGAATGGGTAAGGAGAATGTGGTATGTGCAAACAATAGAATACTATTCAGCCTGGAAAAAGAGGGAAACTCTGCAATGTGAGACAACGCAGAAGAGCTCTGAGGACGTTAGCTTATGCAAAATAAGCCTGTCAAAGCAGGACCAGCCCCGCGTGATTCTTCCTGTACGAGTGCTCTGAACAGTCAAGCTCCCAGAATCAAGGAGAGGAAGGCTGGTTTCAGGGGCCTGGGGGAAGGGGAAAAGGGGACTTGCTAGTCAACGGGTATAAAGGTTCAGCTGAGCAAGAGGAACGGGCTCTCGGTTGTTAGACAACTTTGTGCCTATAGTCAGCAGTCCTGTACTGGGCACCTAACAGTGAGTGAAGAGGGTAGATCTCATGGGAAGTGTTCTTTCCACAGTAAAATAAAATAAAATAAAATAAAATAAAATTAGGTAAGTAAAGTAAGAGAAGATAAAATAAAATAAAATAAAATAAAATAAAATAAAAAATAAAATAATAAAATAAAACAAGAAAGCGAATGGCCATGTCACATCTGCAATGGAGATTGGAGGGCAAGAGTCACGGAGTCGGGCCAGGGGCTGCTTCTCGCTCGGACGTGCATCCTTACGCTGCTCGCTAAGCCTCGCGGCGGAGATGACAGCAAGCCTGTGCCGAGGAAAACCTAAGGGCTTTATTTTAAGACCTTCTGTCAGGAAAGGACTTTGGAGCAAATGCAGCCACTCGACTGCATGCCTGAAGGTCAAACAGTAGCAGCTACATGATCTGCTGGATTTGAGGAAACATTTAAAACGGAAGGAGAAGAAGGGGGAAAAAAAATCGCACCCTTCCTGAGGAATCGTTTCTGTTTTTACCAAGAGACCGGGGAGGGCGTGAGAAAGTTCCGGTAGGAGGGGATAAAAGGGAGATGGAAAACCTGCCTCTTCAGCAACTGTTGAAATTGTTCTTAAATCAAGGAGCGGTTTCCCGACAGGGCCACGTAATTGGTTATAAATGTTGGAGTTTGTTTCAGTGAGTCCTGTCACTGCTGAGCAGCTGTCTCACTTTGCAACCGAGCACCACACAGACGGAAGTTTGGGTGCAGCCTGTCTTTTGTCTCCACCTCTGACGCGTCTGAATTGGTTTTTGGAGAGATGCTTCTGGCTGAGGCTTGAGGGAGGAGAGGCCCCCCGTTTTCCTGGCCATCAGCAGAGGGAACGGGGAGGGGAGACGAGCTGCCTGCCTTCTTGGGGGCCCAGGGACACTGTGACTGGGAGCCAGGAGGAAGTGGTGGTTGTGTTTCCCACCTTTATCAGCCCAAGGAAGCCGTCCGTGCATTGGAAGGGGAGGACCGTCTTTTATTCTCATAAAAGCAGTGAGAGACAGTGGGAGGGCCGCTGGGTTGAAGGTTTAGTGTAGACTTTGCTTCTCACGCACCAGGTGAGGGTTCTCTCTAGGATGGGGCTGCCGATACCTGCATCGAGATCCGTTGGAAAGATTAAGTTCATTGATCCGGAGATGAAAGCTTCAGTTAAGGTGCCTGGCAAACAGTAGGCACTCAATAAACGTCCAGCTGAATCCCTGTCTTTTAAAAGCCACTGCTGTCCGCTCTGGCTCACTTTGATCTCTCCCTCTCTTAAGCTTACATGTCCTCCGTCTCAAGCGCTGGATGCTTAGCTCGGGGCGGTAAAGACATTGAGTTCCAATATCGATGTGAACACCGGGCTTTGGGTCGGTGCACATCACCTCCTGTCCTTCTCTAACTGCAAAATGGTGATGTGATCACTTCCCCGCCTCCCAGCATGGTTGTTAGGTTTAGATGAGTTAAGAGATGGGCAAGCATTCAGCGTCCTTAAAAACGTGCCACACATGGAAGGGGTTGTTATATTATATGCCATCTTCTGCTCATTTCCTCCTCTTTATTAAAAGCCTGGCTTTCCACCCAGGTTGTAGGATTACTGAAAGCAGGAACCACCTGTTTGTGCTCTTGATCCAGCTTACTGATTTCGTCCTTTGATGAATAATGTTAAGGGGAACTTTTGAAGGGGTTGGGGAGTTATCAGTAGTAAGGAGCTCATACTCAAGGATTTTCTGTCGTCTCTTTGTTCACTGAATCTCAGAATGTATATTTTCTTGCACAGCTCTCCCCGTTTTTCTCCTTGTTCCAGCCATGCTTTCAGTGTTGGGAAAATCCCTGTTCCATCTTGCCTCAGGACCTTTGAACATGCCAATCTTGCTTCAGGGATACTCTTCTTCAGGCTTTTGCATGGATGGTTCTCTTGGTCCTTAGATCTCATAAAAAGGGTCCTTCCTGATCTAATGTTACTCCCCTTTCCCCAACCTGCTACTCTCAGAGGGTGCACCAGCCTATTTCATTTCCTTATTACTAGGGGAAATGATCTCATTCCATTACGGTGTGCATTTCTCTCTCTCCCACCAGAACGTAAGCTCCGTGAGATCAGGGACTTTGGTTTTTGTTACCACCACGTCCCTCATGTCTAGAGCAGTTTCTGGTATGTTGTAGATACACAGCAAATGACTGTTTAATCAGTTACCTTTATTTTTTTTTTTGCACAATTTCAGGTTTCCTTCCTCTAGGAAGCCTTCCAGGATTGTCATAGTACTTGTTGATTTTCCCCACTTCAAGATTTTCTCCTTTTAGAGTTGACAGTGCTTTACAGCTTGATATGACTTTCTGTCTCATTCCTTCAAATATAATGGTCGGAGATGATCTTACCTTCTATCCCTTTGTGTTTGAGGTGAACATGAAGGAAGTCTCCAGAAAAAGTCTAAGAGAAATCTCTTTGGTCGGCTTGGGTAGAGAATAAGAAGCAGAGAGCTCTGGAGTCTGCTGAAGACAGAGGAGGAAGGGGGGGAGAACGAGTTTTCTGCGTTCATGCCTTGGCTTTCCATTTCTGGACAAATTACGAAATAAGAGGAAAGGATGTTCTCCCATTTTCTAGAGCAATAAAATCTGGAATGAGTCAGAGGTGACACAGAGTCCGAGCTCCCTCATTTTTCAGATGAGAAAGGAAAAGACAGAGGGGAATAATACAGAAGAGAAGCATACAAAATTTGTGAATACCTGTGTTGTGGGTTATTTTCTTACACCTCATCCCATTAAATCCTTGTAACTGTCAACAAGGTCGATGATGTTCTTCCCATTTCACTGATGAGATAAGAGGCTTGGGGAAGTTAAGCAAGTGACACCCAGCTAGCAAACAGCTAGGACTTGAACCCTGGTCTTCCATGCTTCTTCCATACCTCATTTAGGGTTTTAGAATAAATCTCCCACCTTTCCCTCACGGGGCTCTACCTCTCAAAACTCTGTCTTTGAAACCTGCTAGAATTCATGGGGGGTGTTTAGGGTGGGGTAGGGAGAGGGTAGAGGCATTATCTCTTTACCGTTTCCAGGCTGGGTACTGAGATCCAGGAGAGATAGCTCCAGGTCCCACAGAGCTCTGTTGTCAAACCTGCCATTATGAGCTTAATTAAATTAATATTCTTGTGTGAAGGGCTGCTGGGTGCAGGGCTCCGTGAGGCTCATCGACTTGCACATAGAAGGGAAAGTTTTCTGTGCTCCCTCTCCCGAGGCTGCATGAAAAATGCATGACAGAAGTCAGATTGTGAGTGCTTGTGGCAATGGCATCTTCGTGCAATTAAACCTTCTTAAAAGTTTCTCCTCTCTCCCCCCCTTCCCTAGCTGCATGCGGGAAACAATGCAAACTCAAGAGTTTCTAAAGTGAGATGGGCCGAGTTTTAACCCACCCAGCCTGGCCTGCAAAGCGTCCTGAAGACCGGACACCCACCATGGAAGCACTATCTGAGAAGTTTCAAGGTGAGTACATTCAAGTAAGAACAATGCTTGAGTAGAGGAATAGTCGGTCAAGGACAAGAGGAGGAAGCAGGATAACAAGAGCCCTCTCTTGGGTGCTACTTGGAAAATGGGGTGCATGGCATCCCTGTCCACAAGCTGATCGTGGGGATCCATGAGAGAATGTGCACAGAACACCCAGGGCTGGCTGATGGTAAATGCTGGCAAATGCTCAGTGAATGCTTTTATTAATGATACCTAGTGCTGTTCATTGCTTACGATATGCCAGTCACTGTGCTGAAGCCCGATTAACCAGTCGAATCCTCATAGCAGCCCTCTGAGATATATATGCATATCTGTATCTCTCTATATAATTATCATAGTACATGGGATGGTTATTTCCCCTAAGATACAGCCTACTCAGTACCTATGGATGTGCCTTTATTTGGAAAGTTTTTGCTGATAGAGCGAAGTTCAGATCTTGAGGCGAGATCATCCTGGGTTCTCCGGGTGGGCCCTACATCCAACGACAGGTGTCCTTACAAGAGGTGAAGACACACAGACAGAGGCTGGAGGAACGCAGCTCCCAGCCAAGGAGCAGCTGCAAGAGGCAATTAGAGATTCTCCCCTAGAGCTTTCGGAGGGAGCACCACCCTGCAAACACCTTGATTTCAGATTTCGGGCCTCCAGAACTGGGAGAGAATACATTTCTGTTGTTGTAAGCCGTTCAGTTTGTGCAACTTTGTTACAACAGCCCTAGGAAACCGAACACATTTATCCTCGTCCCACGTTTACTGATGAACAGATTCGGGCGCAGAGAAGTTAAGTAATTCCGTAGTCACACAGCTGGAAAGCAAGAAATCTGGCGGCGGAAACCAGGCAGTCTGGCTCACGGGGAGACAGAGGATCCCGGGAAGCTGAAGGTGTAGACACGCGGTGCACGTCTGTCCGGGTCACTTAACCTCTCTGGGATCGGATCATATCCTCTATAAATAGTGATTGATTGATTGATTGATTGCCTACTGGCTGGGGGACGCCAAAGAAGGGTTGATGAAGTATGGCCTGAGGGCCAAGAATGGTTTTTGCATTTTAAATGGTTTAGTTAATAGCTTTTATTTTACTTCTTGGTCTGTAAGCTTATATTGTTTCCTATAGGACTTTTTTCAAAAGTTTGCCAGCGTTTGGGGCACCTGCGTGGCCCAGTCAGTTAAGTGTCTGCCTTTGGCTCAGGCATGATCTCAGGGTCCTGGGATGGAGCCCCCTGTCGGGATCCCTGCTCAGTGGGGAGTCTGTTTCTTCCTTTCCCTCTGCTCCTCCCCCACCCTCTATCTCTCTCAAACAAACAAACAAACAAACAAATAAATAAATAAATAAAATCTTTAAAAAAAAGTTTGCCAGCCCTTGTTCTAAAGAATGAGGGATAGTAGTATCTTCCATGCAAACAGTGGTTGGTGGATTACTTTTACTCATCAACTTAGCACACATTTATTGGGCATCTAGTGACTGTCAGGAACTCGTGAAGGAGCTTGGGAAGCAAAGATGACAGCCCAGTGTGGGGGCAGCGTGTAAGCGTGTCTACGACAACGTGCCAATGCTGTTACTGATGTGGGTGCAGAGTGTTGTGGGGGCAGGAACAGGGGACCCCAGAGTGGGGCCTTCAAAGGAGGGGATTGCATTTTTGGCATCATTAGGGCCCGCATCCTGAGACAGCATGGGTCTCTGCCCAGGACAGAAGCTCTACAAACTTCCATTGAAGAAGCAAAGAATGAACTTCACCTACTGGACTCAGACAAGTCTTCCCCTCGAGAGTTGTGTTCTGAACTCATCTTAAAGGATCAGTAAGACAGAAAACAAGAGTGATGGGTACTCCTGGCCCTGGGAACATTCTTGTCGAAGTCTTGACTGCAAGAGAGGGCATGAAGCATTTGAAGACCTGTGTGTAGCTTGGTTTGTCTCCCAGGGATGATGCCACAGGGCCAGATGCAAGACAGGATGGCCTGCAGCCCGATCCCAGAGGGCCCTCAGCTGGGCCAGAGCTGTGTGGAGCCCTGTTCCCACTGCCTCCTCCTTAGGACTCTCCTGTGCCACCCTCCACCATCCCTCACTCCCGCCCAGCCTCACATGGGCTTCTGTGAATAGTCACATTCCTTCCAGCCCTTGAAACTGTTCGTATGTTTTTCTCTACCTGAAAATTTCTCTCTGCCCACACGTACATATTATATATCCAAATAGGTATTTTTTTTTTTTTTTTTTTTTTAGTTGAACACATTCTCCTTTAGATCCTGAATGGAAGGTTGCTTTCTCAGGGAGGCCATCCCTGACCTCACCCCAGATGAGAGCAGTTCTCCCTGATCTACCTGCTCATGTTTTTATCTGTATCCACATCTGTATCCACATCACTCCTGTATCCACACCTGTATCCGCATCTGCATCCATGGTCTATGTACCATTCACACCTCCACTTCACTGCACACCATCCCCCGTGACGCTTACCACTCTTGTCCTTAGTTACACACGTGGGTGTACTGTCATCTGGCTCATTATTGTCTCCCCCACTAAACCATAGTCTCCATGGTGGCATTCGTCCACTGGGGCTGCCATAACGGAGCCCCACAGGCTGTGTGGCTTCGAGAATGGGAATGTATTTTCCCACAGTCCCGGAGGCTGGGAGGCTGAGGTCCAGGGCTCACGGGGTTGACTCCTGAGCCTCCCTCCCTGGCCTGCAAGTGTGACTTCACATCATCTTATGGGTCCATGTCCTAATCTCCCCTTCTCCTGAGGATCCTGGTTACAGTGGATGTGGCCCCTGTCTCCGGACACAGTCTCATTCTGAAGCAGTGGACTTCAACTAGGAATTTAGGGGGTGGGAGCACTGTTTGGCTCATACCAGATGGTCTCTCAAGAGGTGACTGTGGAATGTATGGGGCATTGGCTGTGGGGACCAGCGAAGACTGTGGGTGTGGGACAGACTCTAGGAGCAGGTGAACGGACCCTGTGACTAGATGCCAGGGCTGAGGGCCGTGGGGACGTGGGACAGGTTTGGTGTCACTCTCACCACGTGGAACCACCTCGAGCGTGCTCACTGCACCTGCGCGGGGACCGAGGAGGTGTGTCACCTGCTTCCAGGGTCCCAATTCACAGGAACGCTCGCTTGTAGCTTTGACGGTTCTAGCAAGGCAGATACCCCTCCCCACTACCCCTCCCCTCCTTCCCCCTTCTCTTTCTTTCTTTTTTTTTTTTTTTTAAAGATTTTATTTATTTATTTGACAGAGATAGAGACAGCCAGCGAGAGAGGGAACACAAGCAGGGGGAGTGGGAGAGGAAGAAGCAGGCTCATAGCAGAGGAGCCTGATGTGGGGCTCGATCCCAGAATGCCAGGATCACGCCCTGAGCCGAAGGCAGACGCTTAACTGCTGTGCCACCCAGGCGCCCCCCCCTTCTCTTTCTTAAAATGAGAGACGATTACCTGCTGGTAGTTCATCGCAAGCCACTAAGGGTGAAGCTGTTGGGCTCCAGAGCGTTTTATTCCAGGAGAACAGGAGGATGGAGGATGAATGCCAGGGAACATGCGTTTATGGGATTTAAGTAAGAGGTAACTAGACCCTAAAATTTAGACCTCAGAGCAGAGGCAAGGAATCCGAACTCAGAGGCTGTCACAGCCGAGCTAAGACTTTCAGTCATATCTTGTTAGGCCTAATCTTACTTTCCCCGATCACATTGGAGTCTACACGAGCTGACTCAGAAATGTGGGCACTGCAAGGTGGAGATTAGGAGCGGCGCTGAATGGCATATTCACCTTTCACAAGCTTTGCTGCTCCAGACGCTTATAAAATAATTTTCGCCTTTATCTAAAGGCAGAAGGGCTTTTCTCCCCCCAGCTAGTGTTCTGGCTTTTTTTTTTTTTTTTTAAACTCTCTCCAACCTAATACAATCCTCAGCACAGCACCGGCCTGTGTAATCGGAGCTATGCAGGCTGCTGTCGGAGCTCGCTTCCAGGGCCGCACCACAGCAGCGCGGCGGAGGAAGGGATCAGACTTTGGGAAGTAATGATGTCTCACCCGCCAGCTGGCTCCCGGAGGTCATACCCTGACTGAGCAGCTCCTGCCCTGCGTGCACCCCCAGAAAAGAAGTCTGGCTTATTTACGATTTTCGAAAGTTAGACCTTTTCAAAGAGGTGCCCCAGGCAAAACATCCTTCCTTCCCCATTGCTCGGAAACGAATGACTCTCCTCGGAAAGTTTTGACAGTCAGGGTTGTTCCGACAGCTGAGGTGGGTTGCTGGGGGCCAGGCTGGCACACAGCCCGCAGAGGTAGCTGGGCCGCACGCGGCTGGCTGGGGGATGCCTGCCTCTCTGACGCAACAGGTTGGACTGCTGGAGTGGAAACGGGACTGTGGGCAAGAGGCCCTGAGCTGGAAAAGAACAGGGTGTCCTGTTCTAGAAGCCAGATTAGGGGTGGGGTTGGCGTGGGGGCTTCTGACCTCTTTGAATTCATATGACGCTGATAGTATGACGAAGTCTGAGGCTTAAAAGAAGACAAAATGACCCTCCCGGCACACACACAGCATCCCATGGATCCTGGGGATGATGACAGTGGGTAAACCATTTCATGCAACTGGTCCACAGCTAGGTGGTTGGAAACAATCCAACATACCTCTATCCAGTTCCAAGTAAAGATGGCGGGGAGTGGAGAGGGAGGAGGAAGACGGGTCAAGGGTTGTGACGTCCTTTCTCACTAAGGATGTTGCAAATCCTCACTCTCAGCTCCACTGGGGAGCCCCACACATCTCCTGAAGTTAAGCCTTCATTTCTCTGTGCACGTACTATGGTCCCTGGTCCCTGAGACGTGCTCGGTCATTCTCTGTACGCTTGGGTCAATAAAAAAATTTTTCCTCCATTAACACAGGCTGTGACTATTGACAAATTAAACTCAAGCCTCTGATTTTTCCAAGAGATGAATGACTCCAGTGACAGCCAGATGACAGGTCGCAACTAGGAACATGACTATATTATTATAGTAAAGAGCTCCTGTCCTACAGGTAGAGTTCCCCTGTACCTTGTCTGCAGGTGCAGTGGCAGAGACTATGCTTGCTTTCAAGAGCACCTGGTCAGAAGTTGTCTCTCCACTTAAATACAAATAGGCACATCCAGAGATCTATTTTTGTGTGTACAGAGCTTTCTTTATACATACAGTCAAAAGCATACTGCTTGAATTTGTTTGCATTGCTTTTCCCCTTGACGGTATGTCTGAGACATCTTTTTATGTCAGTGCATCCAGACCTATCACATTCTAATATTGGAGAGCCTGACTATCTAACCGACTTCTCCTGATGGACATTTAAGTTGTTTCCAATTTTTAGAATGGATCTACTTTGAATGTGGTTTTTTTTTTTTTTTTTTTGGCACTTACATGAGTTTCTCTCAAAGGTGAAATATAGAAGCAGTTTGCTGGGTCACAGATATAGGCATACTAAAGTTTTTATATCTATAGAATCTGAAATTTCTTCCCCAGTGGAATGACCGATGTCTACCTTCCTCCTCCCAGTACCGTTTGAGACTACCCATTTCCAACAACCCACCAATACTTGGAATTATCGAACTTTTAAGTTCTGAGGATCTGTAGTTTTAAGGGATGTGACTGAGGGTTTTCCAAAGACTGCCCTGGGTAAAGGCCTCCCACTTGTTTCTACAGAATGTCCTGGAACGGAGAATGTGTTGAGAACATCTCCCCGCCGTGGCCATGCTGGATTCTGTACCTCCCTTCTGGTGAGTCATTGACATCATCTGTGCCGGGGATGGGCTGTCTTCACAGATCTCCTGAGAAGAGACCCGTGGGCCTTATCTGATATGGAGGTGGAGGGAAGGCATCCGTATATCACACCTTTGCAAGAATATCCGTGTTGCTGCCCACGCCGTGTTTCCCAAAACTGGCTGGTCTTTGGAATCACCCAAGAAACTTAAAACAAAAACAGAACAAGCAAATAACAAAAAACTCCTTCCTATTCCCAGACATTGATCGGGACACACAGAATCAGTTTTAGAGATAGGTCAAAGGGATCTGTACTTTCAACAGCTCCCCATGCGATTCTGGTGCCGCTGGTTGGTGAATGGCCACACTGAGAGTTACTGCTATAAGCGATAGTGTAATGTTTGTGACAGTGCGTTATATAACATGCATGAAGCAGGGGTACTTTGCAGCCAGGAATCCCAGGGTTCAATTCCCTGGTCAGCCTGTGCCCAGGTCGGTGGCCTTGGGTGGGTCCCTCACCCCCTAAATGTCTAGTGGTGGTCCAGGGAGTTGTGGTTGATGTCAGGTGTGAAGCGCTGGTTTAAAGCCAGCCATCCAAATGAAAATAGGGTCAAAGCAGAACAAATCATGCAGTTCTAGCCTGTTTCCATGGTATCCCTTCTCCAAACTGAGGCTCTGGTAAATTATCTCCCCTGTCATTCCACCATCTGCAGAATCTGAACCAGGATGAAAAAGCATTCTGGTCTCCAAGTAACAGATGTAGATTCAGATCTACCGAGTTGAGAGGTGAGCCTCTGTGGCAGGCAGGCGGGAGCACGAGGAGGCGAGGACCCCGCACAGAGTATGCCACCTGGTGATGAATCGACAACACGTGGAGTCTGATAGGCCATGGTTGTTCTAAGCTCTTATCAGCGACTTTGGGACTTGATAGCACGATGTCCCCATCTGTGAGATGGGTTGACAGTGACGACGCTGGAGTGTAGTTGGCAGGATTGAAGTCGATAATTCATTTAAACACAGTATCTGGTATAAAACGTGTGGTGATTATTACGATGACAACATGGGGGTCGACTTTGGCAACTCTCTGGAAGTACATCGAAGAGAAAAGGAAACCCATGTAGGATAGGCTGGCTGCATTTTGGGGAAAAGGTTAGAACTAAGCTTGGGGTGAGTTTGTAAGCAGGACTGTACCGGCCTCCTAGGGCTGCTGTGACAACTGACCACACACTCAGTGGCTTAAAACCACACACATTTATGATCTTATAGGTGCTGTGCCTGGATGCACCATGAGAACAGGGATTATTTATTTAGGGATGGGTTGGGGTTTGGAAAATCTTTCTGGTGAAGGTAAAAGCATTCTCTGAGCCACAAAGGATGACAAGGAAGTAATCTGGTTAGGAAGAACAAAAGAACGGTCTTTTGTTCTTCCTCCCTGGCTCCCCCTAAACCATCAGGTCTGCTTACCCACCCCGTGACTACCTGGGCACCTGCCCAGCAGGCAAAGTAACACGAGGACTCCTCCTGTCTCAGAAACCTGGTCTCCTGCCATTGCACAGGATCTAAGAAATACTTTTTGGACCCTAGGCTTGGAGAGCCACCTCAGAAGCATGCACTGCAGATGGAAAAAGAAATATAACAGCAACGGCTTTCAAGCCTTCCTGCCTTCTAGATGGAGGTGGCTCGGGGGCAGAGGCTGTGTGTAATTCCTCCGTAAGCCCCACGGAGAGACGCTTTAGTCTTTACAGCGGTGTGTGCTCACGGGCTCTAGAACCAGACCGTGCTTAAATCCCCGCTCTGCCACTTACTGGCTCTGCTGTTGTGGGTACCTGGCTTGGGCCACTCTGGGTTTCACTTTCCTCGTCTGTAAAATGAGGCTCATGGCAGGATGCTCACCATTAGGTTGTCGATGAGGATTTGGCAAGTTCAAATGGATTGATCGCTTAGACCCTAATGCCCGCAATGTAATAAAACTCAGTGCTTACTGGCTGTTGCTGCTACCCACCGTTTCTGCCACAGAATAGATGCTCAGCAAATGAGAAATGAGCAAGGTGTGTGTGTGTGTGTGTGGGGGGGGGGTTACTCATAGACTAATGAGACAACACGACCGTAAGATAACATCCTCATTTTTCAGATATGGAAATAGACTCAAAGAGGTCAAGTGGCTCACCTCAGGTCACAGAAGGAATTAATAGGGTTCAATCCTATGCTGGAATTTATGTATCTGGACTTTTAGGCCAAGATGATCTGGCATAGAAGAGAGGAGAAGAAATTGGGGGTGTCGTGAAGGGCTTGGGGGATGGGATTGTGGGGTATACACAGCCCCCCGCCCGTCTCCACACAACACCCCAGCAGGCACCAGGAACCACCCACCACCCCTCGACTAATGAGGCCACAGGAACCTAGAATCCTAAAATTCCCATGACCCTGAGAGTCAGGCAAGGTACTTCCCCAGGGCACTCATGCTTTGCCCTAAGGAAAACCCCCAAAACTGAGTGAGGCTCCTTTTGAGAGTCCCAGAGGGCTTGAAGGGAAAAAAAAAAAAGGAAAATTTATGGAAGTCACAAGCAGCCCTTGGAGTTCGGCCACATGGCAGGGAAGAGCACAACTGCCTTTTCTTCTCTTGGCAAAGGGAGAGAAGGAAAGCCGTGGTCTGCTCAGGGTAGGACACGGAGCAAGGTGACCGACCAGCCTTCCCCAACTTTAACAGTCATTGGATTCAAGACTCAATCTCCTCATTTCCGGGGTGTGGAGAAGAGCTCATTCCTCCCACCTCTCCCCTTTCCTGAGTGATAGCAGTAGCAATCTCCAGAAGCTGGTACTTTCCAAGGTCAGAGACCCAGCCCTGGGTGCCCCTGGGAAAAGGTCTTCAGAAAAGTTGAAATGAAAAGTACACTTTGGGCATGTTTTGTTTTCAGAGCTCAGGAAAGCCCAGAGCTGCCTGATTCACGTGCCCTCTTAAGACCATATTATTCTGTGATTTCTTGAGCTTCCAGAGATTTGAAATGTTTTATCACCCACCCAGTCCTGACCACACTCCTTATAGTGGTGTGGTGGCTCTGTGACCATCTGCACAGCACTGAGTGTATGAGCTGGAACTGGTCCATCCAAGCAGCCCTCTGTGAACAGTCCAACGAGAGGGCACACGTTGGAGCCAGAGGGACCCTCGCCTGGGCGACATGTATGGATGTTGAAAAATAGTTGTTGTATTTTTTTCTGCTGGGACTGATAAAACGGGGGTTATGGAGTCACCTCTCCAGCGCCTGGCCACAGTTCTTCCAAAGAACATGGATAAGCAAAGAGGAAGGATGGATGGGGAGGAAATGCCTTGCAGATGGTGAGCCATCATTCCAGGCTTTGAGGCCCTGCTCCCTGTTTCTTCCAGTTTGGCAGCTCCCCCAGTACCTCGTCAGGCTAGGTAAACAAAATTCTCCTTTTGGGATGAACCTCGTTTGAGCTGCGTTTTTGTCATTTGCCCCTGGAACGTATTGGCCTGGCCAGTTGTCATGGCTGATGAGTCTGGGCATAACTCGATTTCCGCCAGTCTCTGTGCTCTCATATGCTCCAGTCACCAGTGCGCTGAACTTTCTCAGGTCTCTCCTTAGTCTGGCCAAGTCCAGCTCGGCTCTCAGTGATCACTTTGCTCTTAGGCCCCCGAGACGTTTCCTCCGGGTGGGGTCCTGCCCGCCTTGCCCAGCACACTATGCTCCTGTCTCACGGCAATGGCAGCTTCTCTGTCCCCTTTGCTTTCTCTTGCTCTAAAGCACAAAATCCTTAATGGATTGTGATTGCACCGCCAGCTCTCTGTACGATGCTGACATCTGATGGGGGCTGAGCGCCCCCCATGTGCAGGGTGGAGGGAGGGCGGGAGGAACATGGCAGAGAATGACCTCTGGTCCAGCCTCGGCTCCGTGCCTGGAGTAATAGCAGATATTGAGCAACGGTTGGTTTCTCTTCTTTCTCTCATTTGTGTCTGTCTTTATTCACTTTGGTCAGCACAATAACATTATGTAGTAGGGACTGTTGTCTCTGTCTTCTGGAGAAGAGTGAGAGACTTAAAGAAATTATGTCCCTGGGTTGCAGAGCTGGTGCGTGGTAGATCCAGAATTTGATTTTGTGTCTGTGAGGCTTTGTTTTGCTTCTTATAAAAAATGATTCAATGGAACAACAGATGAAGAAGACTTGGCCTCTGTCCTCAAGGAGTGCAGAACTTGCTAGAAGACAGAAGCATGATAAAATGAACCAGGTAGCATGATAGGGGACCACACAGGGGACCCAAGTTCTTGAGGTTGGTACGGAGAACAACAGAGACACCCAGTCAGGATGCAACCCATTTCAGTTTGAGATTTGTTCTGAACTAGCTATCAGGTGATTATGAAGATGTGCAGGACAGAAAGACACCCCTAAAGCTGGAATGAATACACAGAAATGGGAAGAGCCGTCTGCAGGAATAGACTGTACCTCACATTTGCAGGGGGTGGGTGTTAGAAGGAGTTGAAGGGCTCTTCCACCCCAAAGATTGATGATCCGTGAACTGTGGCTCATTTGAGGCTCTCCTTGGACTCTGGGCAGTAAGGCTCAGGTAGGGCAGAGGTGCACGGACTTCTCTGTGGTCAGTCCAGGGAGGCCGGCCGGCCAGAGTCTGCATCCTGGAGGAGAAGGTGGGGCCAGCGGGGGAGGGGAGCATGGTCTTGAGCTGGCTGCTGGGGGTGGGCTTGTGGAAGAAGGCGGGGACGCTCAGGTAGAAGGCCTGGGGCGGCATGCGGGCAGTTTGGGGGTTGTGGCAGCTTTTTAATATGCTCTGCAGCTCTGTGCAAGGAGCACTCATTTGCTGCTAATGGCATGGTGCTTAAGCTCCTCTTAACTCTCCTGGAGCTCATCTAGTATGTCTGGCTGTCTATTAGGGATGCTTGTGTGTGTGTGTGTGCGCATGTGTGCACGCGTGTTCTCGTGTGTGTGTGTGTGTGTGTGTGTGTGTGTGTAGGAACATGGTTGGCAGAAACCAGGAGAAATGGGGTGCCAACAGAGCATCATGTGAGGAGAAGAGAGGGTACTTACTTATAGGAAATGAAGCCCATCTGCTGGGTGAGGAACTGCTTTCCAGAAATTCTGTAACGCCCAAGAGTCGTCTAGCCCAGTGTAATATGCCTTCTGTGCCTTCTTCTGTCGAATCCCCCATCGCCCTTAGCGGGGAATCATCTTTATTTGACAGGTGAGGAAACTGCCGTTTGGGCTGAGGAGCGGACTCCAGGGGAGTCGTGAGAGATAAGACGAGTGAGATTATACGAGAACTTTAGAGCCAGTGAACGGTTTTGGATTTTCTGCTCAGTGCGGCGGGAGGTGCTGAGGAGTGCAGCGGCGGGTTGACAAAGTGTAGCTCTGGCTGCTGTGTGGTAGTGAAACGGAGCGGGGAAGAGCAGAAGCCGGGAGAACAAAGAGCTACTTAGTGTATTCCCCACGAAGCAAGGAAGCAAGGGAGTGGCTCGGACCAGCCTGGCTGCACGAAGGGGTTTTTGATACATTGTGAAGATAGGCAGCTTATGGAAGGTCCTTCCCGACTGAAGACCACTCTGGAGTTATTCTGGGTGATGTGGGATTGACGATGGGTCAGACTTTGGAGGCCTGACAGTCAGGCATTGTGGCTCCACCCTGAGTCTTGTGCGGATGACACGTGGCCTTCAGTATCCTAGAAGATGCTTCTGTGCCAGGGATCCTTCCAGCTTACAGAGGACCTGACCTTCAAGGATGGAAATTGGCCACACACGAGTATCCTATCTCTTCTCCAGTGCCCTGCAGAGCCCAAATCCTGTCTAGAGCAGGAAGAGCAAGCTCGGAAGAGGCCGTGATGGTTTGGGAGAGCAGTGGAGGAAAAGTCAGCATTGACTGAGCTCCCGCCATGGGCTACATTGGGTCTAGACACTCCCGTACAACTTCGGATTTAATCCTCGCACTCCTCATGAGACTTCGGTGTGCTGAGCCTGGTTCTGTGGTTCAGGAAGCCGAAGCTCAGTGAGTCTCAGGCCATATGGCAGGTACATGGCACAACTAAGATCTGACTCCAAAACTGGGGTCAAAGCATGAGTCCTTATTGCAATGTGCTGCGATAGGCCCAGATTACAGCCCCTACCAGGCTCCCATTTCCTCCCTGTGTGTGGCCCAGGTTTAGATGACACTTACTGACTGAGATCCAGGGTGGTCAGAACTGACACACTGCTCGTCAATACTAATGTGCATTGATGTGGACAGAGTGGTCTTGGAGGCCCATTTTGGGGGGATGCCTAATGGAGGAAAGAAGGGAGGATTGTACCAAGAGCTTGCATGGTTTCAGAATCTCTTGGCAACAGCACTTGGAGGTGCTTGAGATCCTCCCTGGGACAAGGGCAGCGTGGGCTTTCACTGGCCTCAGAAGGGGCAAGAGAGGATGCTCAGAGCAAGTGGTCATGGGCGGCCTGGGAGCAGAGCTCTGGCACATCTCCAATCAGATGTGTGCCCTATGTGGCTTGCAGTCCCTCTCTCTGGAATTACAGGTAATAAGGTAGAGCTGATGTTAATGGTTTATGACACGAATTCATTTTGAGAACTATATGCTTCACCCATTGCTTTTATTTTTCAATTTGGATCTGTTGGGTATTAATAGCTTTGGGGCTGTGTTTTCCATTTTAATCTTGCTTTTTCTCATTTCCAAGTAGATTCCTTCTTTCAATTTACACAAACATTAAACCTCCATTTCCTGCAGCCCCACACTCCCTCTCTCTCATTCTCTCTGCTGACCTTGGGATAAAACTTTTCTTGAATGCATGAACTTTCCTCATTCCAGGCCTACTTTCCCATCCCCACTGGCCACTGCCGCCTTATGCTTTAGCCCCACTTTGCCACTGGTAGCTTCTCAGAGACATGACGATCCTTTGTGCCAGAAGAAAGAGAATTCAAACCAACCGAGGCTGAAGAGACACAGATCTTTAATATCTTACATAGTAAAACGTCTAGAGGTGGACAGTCCTTGGTCTGGTTGATTTGGGGGTCCTATGATCTCAAGGATACAAGTTCTTTTAATCCTTTGTTCTGCCCTTCTTCAAAGTATAGGCCTTTTCCCTTCAGGCTTGTCTCCTCATTCTTGTTAGGAACCCGGAAAGTTTGAGGTACCCTGTCCTCCACAGCTGCATCCTCAGGAAGGAGGGGGTCTTTTTCCTCCTGTCCGTTTCTTATTATGGGCAAAATCTCTTCACCAGAAGCTTCCCCGTTGGTTACCACTGGACCACATGCCTCAGCCCATCATTGGCAGGACCTCGACTGGTCCAGACGACCCCTGACTCATTTCCGAGGGCTGGGGCTGTCTTCTTGGAGCACCTGGTGGGCTGATGTCTGAACAGGAGCAACGGGAAGGATGGCTGTTGTACCAGTAGGGGGTGCTGCAAACGACAGCTCCCCTTTCCCCAGGCACCTTTGTTCGTGCTCTGTGCCCTTCCTGTGGCATCTTCTGCTGCTGCTGCCTCCTGACCTCGAATGCAGGTAATACCTGGCTTATTCCTGGTCGGACTGTAAGATGCAGCACGGGTGCCACATCCTCTGCATGTCCCTGGTTTCTTCGCTTGTCACCGGCACGCCGTAGTGCCCCAGGCATATGTCAGGCACTGCATTTGTAATGCAATCCCTTAAAATCATTTGCTTGTGCCTCTGAACTGGGAGCTCTCTGCGGGTGCCTGCTGGGTCTTGCTTACCTCTGTCACCTCAGGATCTGGCACCCACGGAATGCTCAGTAAAATTGCTGAAGGGACAAATGGCCTTGAGGAAGGGGACATTGAGAGATGTCCTGTCTGTTCCTGCCTCAAGAGACATCTGCCCTAGAGCATTAGGCATCAGGAACAGAGAGATCTTTGGATTCTCCAAACAAGCCAAGCTCTTCCGTGCCCTGGTGTCTTAGCCCGGGTCTGGATATGCTGCCTGCATGGCCTCACCAGGGATCCCGCTCCCACCATGCAGCCATTTTTTTTTTTTTTTTTTTTTTTTTTTTTTTTGCAAACCACTTCCCTTTTAAGAAGAATCATCTTCTACATGACTAGGTCTGTTCTGGAATTCTTTCCCAAATTTGGACACTATTTTATGGTCCTATTGTACTTTGTATGTACTTCCATTAACTAAGGAACGTTTTAAAAGCCTTCCCGTGTATTAGGTGATAAAAGAAATGATAAGCCACTTGTCTGTGGTTTGGGGGAGGACGTGGGTTCATGTACTTAGAAGAGTGCAACCCAAAACCGAGACCACGATGCCTGTCATTGGGGGTGGTGGCTGCAGAGTGTGCCCCTTTGCACTGTGCACGTCTGGTCACTGTTCCTTCTTCCCCAGTGCTCTCTGAGAACCCTGCAAATAAAGACCGTATCTCGCCCATCCCCAGCTCCCAGCACAAGCTGGGCACACAGTCTATGCTCAGACAGATGGCTGGGGCCTCAGTGAGTGGATATGAAAGCTTTCCTTTGGGAAGAAGGCAGAAGCCATTTGTCCAGAGACGAGGAGGAAGCAGGACTGTGGTGGAAGGGATGCAAAATGGCTAGGAGGGAGAGACTCGAGGGCCTTCCATGCTCTTCCCCCAAAGCACAAGAGCCAGCACCCACAAATAGGCATCTTGTAAAGATCATCTCTCTGCATGTTTGGGGTGGATTAAAAATCAGGGGCTCCAGGGTCTAATCCTGCTTTTGCTGTAGACTCTATGAGTGGCTTTGGGTGAGCTCCTGGAACAAGGGTCTTGATTCTCAGACCATAAAACGCAGGAGGATGAGATGAACGACAGCTTAGGTTCTTAGCACTTAGACATTTTAAAAATAAAGGCAAGAATAAAAATGAGACATTCTGTAGTTCTAGGAACTTCATGCACTTCCTTGGGACCAATCCATGTGGGAGGACAGTCAGGAAGGGTTGTAATTAGTGCCAGGAGAGCAGGCCTGACCCCAGGATGGGGTGCGCCTAGACCTGAGAGAAGTGGGGAGTACAGGGATCTGGATCCAGGAAGGCTGGGTGTCTAGTTCTTACTCTCACTTGAGAGCCATGACCCTTCAATCAACTGTTGAAGCTCTCTAAGCCTCAGTGTTCTCATCTGTGAAATGGGGAGATAGAATCTTCCCTGTAGGGTAGTTACGAGAAAGACGCATGGACCTGGTTCATGGCAACTTCGTCCTCATTGGGAATCTTAAAAGAGAGGAGTCCCTGTTGAGTACAGTTGTCAGGAGGTGGGGTTTGAGATGAAACATGAAAAGTGGACACTGACCCACTAGGTACAGAGAGGTGAGGAAAGAGCCATGTCCAAGGTTAGGGAATGATGACAATGATTGACAACGGCCATATGGCTTACTGCATGTTACATGGTCTCATTTGATTCTCTGAACACCCCTCTAAAGCAAGTGTTATGATTTGTCCCCTTTTACACATTAGAGAGGAAGGTTCAGAGAAGTCAAGTAACTTGCTCGAGGTCACACAGCTAGTATGTGGTTAAGCTGAGATTGGAATGCACATAGATATGTTTCAGAGCTCAGATGTTCTCCTATCTCTGTGAGAGTCTGGGAAAGACCTGGAATACCAGGTCAGCCTCTTTGAACACTTAGTTGGCATGATGTGGTGGCCTTGGTAGGAGAGCAGGGGTTCTCTGGGATGAGAGTTGGGCTCCAGACCCCTTGTCTGAGTGGGGGAAGGGCAGCCCAGCCCTCCCAGCTCCCTCTCTCCTCTGAGAAGCCTCACAATGTCTAGGTTGCCTGATGGCTGAGCCACAGCACTCATGATCCTGGCTGGCAAATTGGAGACACCCTTAATTGGATGCTGAAAAACTCTGCCTGTTGTACAATGGCTCTAGCAGAAGAGTTATAGCTGTTTACTGTAACACACAGACAGTCCCATTAACAAGAATGATGGGAGGCTGCTCCGTGGCATTACTCTTAGCAAAAGACTTGACAAATATGCTTTGTAAATGAAGGCGTTCCAACAGAGAAAACATATAACACTCTCTCTCCCCAACCCCCCCCACCCCTCCCCCTCCTCGGGACACTTTGCATGTTGAGTCCTTTATACATTATTCAAGGCTCCGTATTCTGACGATGTTCATCAATAGTGGTGCCTATGGCAGGGAGAAGCTTGTATCAACTGACAAATGTAGACAAAGCAGGCTGCTTAACCCAAGAACAGTGGGTCAGAGAACAAACAAGGAAATTGATTGTGCCCGCCATATTTCTGCGGGAGCGGTGGAGTAAATGAACGCCATACGTCACCGCTTATCACATACGGTAGGAGGCGATCGTGAATGGAGCAGCATGGCGTGCTTAAGGAACGCTGATGGATTATTCACAGACAGCTTTTGTTCCAGGCTGGGGTTTGTCTTGTGTACAGAGGGTCTGAAGCATCTGTACGGTGAGAGCCGCTGGAAGCACGCCCTCCCCAGACGCAGGCCTTGGAGGTGGCCTCTGCTGCAGGGTGGAGACGCCCAGTCACGTGGCCACTGGACCTAGGGATGAGTATGCTGGTGGGCCCACTGGACTCTCATGGGTCCCTGTAGGCATACAGGTCTTGTCATTTCTCAGAGGCGAGAGGGTGCAGTAGTTATGCGCCTGGGCTTTGGTGTTTGTTATGTCATCTCCTGGTCTGTCATTTATTAGCGTGTGGACCAGTCAGTGAACGGAGCCTCCGGTATCTTGCCTGGGCCGTGAGGCGCCAACAGTACCTGCCTCACAGGACTGGGATCCGGACTGAATGCTGGGAGCCTTGGGAACAGAGTGTGGCATCCAGGTCACGCTCCGGAAGTGCTAACTTGTAAGTGTCTTGCGAGGCAGTGAGCTTGCCATTGCTGGAGGTTTTAGGCAGAGGACAGACCACCTGCCGTTCTGGGGGTGATTCTGGGACTATCCAGCATGGTCAGAATGGAGGGTTGGAAATGCTGGCTTTGGAGTCCTGGTGCTGCCGGTTAGCTGTTGGTGGGGCCTTGTCAAGTCTCACGACGTCTGAGATGTACTTTTCTCTTCTGTCAAATGGAAAGATAATGTCTACAAAGCACAGGATGGAGTGTACTGCCCCTAGATGACCACTGTGACTGGAAGTCATCGATGTTTTCTGAATGAGGAAGGGGGCTGGGGGCAGAGCCTGCCAAACTGTCTTCAGCCCTGAGAGCCCATGGAGCTATGGAGATTTACGATGATTCTCTCAGGACGGTGGCGGAGCCCTCAGATGGGCCTCCCCTTCCTCCCAAGTCACAGGAAGTGAAGAAGAGAATGATAAAATAAAGGTAGAAGGTGTTGAGTACCTGCTGTGCATTAAAGCATCTGCAATCACATCGGTCAGAGCTCCTAACAATTCCGTCAGTGGTTCTTACCCCCATTATGCTGCCTGCCACCAACAGCAGGAGCCCTCAAGCAGAACGAGGAGGGGAGAGACCCAGGAGAGTCGGTTCCGAGTCTACAGTAGAAGTGACCATGGAAGGTCACTGTCCCCCGTCCCCTGTCCCCTCTCCCCAACTCCACCCCTGCTGGAGAGGTATGCCGAAGTCCTTCCATGGAATGGTCCTTTTTTCCTTGTATCCCTGCTTCAAGCGAGGCTGGATAAGCTCATTGTGCTCCTAGCCAGACATTGATACGATCGTAAAATCTCCCAACTTTCTGGGAGGAAAATTGCCTTTTGCCTTTTTCAGTGAGCTCACGCCTAGAAAGAACCACAGTGATGGAAAAAGGGGGTGCTGGCATTGGGGGCAAGGGCCCAGGGAGGAGGCGCAGGTCTGTTCCTGGCAAGAGTCTGTGCTGGGGTCTTGGGACAGACAGATGGAGGCAGAGGTGGGCTGACAGCCAAGAAAGATGAGTAGATTATTTCAGGCATGCTCTCCTGAAATCTCCAGAACGGAGAAGTGTTCTCCACGGCCACATGGACCACCAACAGACCCACTCTATTTCGTTACCTCGTGGCAGGCAGTTGAGAAGGAATCCTTAATGTAAATTCATTATTTCCCGCATTCCTTCCAGTGCCCATAGGAGGGAAGTGTGATTAACACCCTTTTCACCACCAGGGATGCTCCGAACCTCCCAAGTTCACATGGCCAACAAGTGGCAGATCAAGGACAAGGACCCTTTCCATTGCTCCTGTTTTTCTTCCTGTCTGGAGCAGAGCTGTCCACTGGAAATACAACATGACCCACGAATGTAGGCCATGGAGGAAATTTTGAATTTTGTAGTAGCCATGTTTAAAAAAAAAAAAAAAAGGAAATAGGAAATTAATTTTCTTTAACCCCAGTTACCCAAAAATATTATCTCAGTATTTAAAAAATTATTAATTAGATGGTTTACGGTCGTTCCTTTGCACTAGGTCTTCGAAATCTGGTGTGGACTCCATGCTCGTGGCAAGGTCGCCTCGGACTGGCTGTGTTTCAAGTGCTGGGTGGCTACATGTGGCCAGACTGTGCAGGTCTAGAGGGTAAGGTATGAGCTCACATGTCACCCCCACAAGTCACTTCCTTGAACCCCCTAACCAGAATGGCTTCCCACCCCTATCCTGTGACTTCCATCCCATCATCCTCTAGTTGCCTCTACGGTGCATATCCTTGCCGCTGGTCTTGCTAGTGTTGTATGTTTATGTTTATGTTTATTTTTCTTGTCTGTCTCTCCCAGCAGAATGTAAGTCCCCAGAGGTATTTACTGCCAGGCCCCAGCCGTTGAGAGCAGTGCACGGGACACAGGAGGTGCTCAGAAAGCATAGCTGTATGTCAAACAGGTGAGTGGATGGACATCTGAGTGAAGGCACGTCTGAGTCCAAGGCTAATAATAAGGGTGATGTCGGGACCCACCACATCTCCAACCTAGGGAACATCTGCCTTTCCAGTAATTTGTAGGCTGGAGCTTCCTTCTTTCAGGCCCCTTCCTCTGCATTCCAGCATTTTCCAGAAGCAGACGGACTGCTGCCTGTTCTAAGTGCTCCCTGTGCAGATACTTAGAAAAAAAGAAAGATCCAGAGTCTGTGTGTATCTATTCCTCACCTATGCACATTTGCCCGTGCTTATGTCATTTGTAAGGTGGCAGAGCCCTGACATACTATCACAGTCTGGGAGCCAGGGCTGTTTATCAGCTGCTGCCTGCCCCAGCCATTGAATAATTTGGGGCCGCCTGTAAACAGCAATCTACCAGATTCATTAAACCTGACACGTCCAGCCATTTACCATACAGATGAACTCAGGCCAGAATCCTGGGATATGGGATTCTGTACTTCGGGATTCCTGGAGTCACTCTTTGCCCCTCAAGTCCACGATGAAAGGAAGGATACACTTCCTCAGGGGCATGACAGCCTGTGCAATGCAAAGCTTGAGTTAGAGACCTGTCCTACTGTGATTGCAAGGAGCCCTGTGTGCTGACATATATATATATATATATATATAATGTGACTATCTCCTAGCCCAGGAACCTATTCCTGACATGCCTGTCCCCTGCATTGGACCCTGAGCTCTTGATGGGATGGAAACATATCCTGCTCATCTTTGTAACCCCAGCTCCTAGCATCCGACCTGACGCATAATCTGTGTTTTGAAAGAATACATGATCCAGGTGAGTCTGCAAACCATTTATTCATTCACTCATTCATTTGTTTGTTCATTTGTTCGTTCACTCAGAGCTCTTGACTGAGCATCTACTCTGTGCTGAATCCCATCCTATGTGTCTGAGAAAGTCCCCTTGCCCTCTTGGAGCTTACCTGCTAGCGGAGAGTTGAGTGAATTTTGTGATTTCCCCCCCCCCCTTTTTCCCCAAGAATATCAAAAGTTAATTTTGTCCCTGTGATTACTAACACTGCTATAACTATCTATTTAGCGTAGTGGTGAGAACATGGACTCAGGGGTCTGAGAGTGCTGGGGTCCGATCCTTGCTCTGTTGCTCACCCCCTGGTCCACTTCTCCATCTGTAAAGGAAGAGGGTGGCAGTCCTCACATCAAAATGTGGTTGGGGGCATCAGACCATGTGCTTGTAAACTGCAGAGGCCTGGGCATCATAAACATGTTTTTGACACTAGGTGGGGCTGTGTTTGGTGGGAGAGAAGACCAAAGAGTGAGTTTGGGGCTGGGCCAAAGGAACCACAGATGGGCCCGGGTGGGAGATTTCTGGAAGCTAGAATTGCTGTGTGTGTCTTGGATGATGGTGGGAAGGGGCCAAGGAGGTGCCATGGCAACAGCTGCCCAATTTCTGGTGTTAGGCAATTAACACTTGGACACTACAAAGAAGCAAAGTTGCCAAGAACCGGGACAGCAGGGCCTCTGTGACCAAAAGGAGCCGCAGGAAGAGCCCCTGTCTCCACAGTCCCAGAGACAGTCTTCTGTCCTTGGCTTCTGATGGGGGAAGAAGGAGGGGTGGGACACCCCTGACCATGGCTCAGCTATTTCTCCAGAGTACGTGGATTTCTGGAGCCCTGGTGGGGCTAAGAGGGCTGCCCCAAGATTACAGGGAGGGCAGAGGTCTATGAATGACAGTGCAATGTGGTACTGAATGTTCTGGAGCTTTCTGAAATCTTCATAGCTTGGACTCTGGAGTCAGATCACCCAAGTTGACTTCCTGGCTCTGTCACCTATGGCTGGATGACTCTGGCAAGTCACTTACCCTCAATTGGCCTCCGCTTTCCTCTGTAGAATGGAGATACTATGAACATGCAACTCATGGTGGTTTTGGGAGGGCTGAGATGGGAGAATTTGTGTAAAGCATTCAGAATGGTGCATGGTACATAGCAATCACTCCGTAAGTCCTCTGCAGAGGTCTCTATCCCCCAACCTCTCAGCTCCTTCCTCTTATGTCTCTACCCTCCTCGGTCCTCTCTTTATCCTGAGGCCCTCCTTTGGATTTAGGCCAATGCGTCTCATTGCTATGATTCCCAGAGTGTCTTCAGAGATGTGCGAACACAGGTGGACAAATCTGTATCTTATTAATATGATAACTGCTTACAGCATAGCCTGACTGTGCTTCTGGGCTGTATGCTCCCCCGACTCCCCCCCCCCCCATATCTCTTCAGGTGGAAGGTGGGGGGTGGTGCTGGTGAAGGAGATGAAAGAAAAATCAGGGGAAAATGGGTACTGTAAAATAAATAATTTCAATTCTCTATTTTTATGTACTGTTTATTATTGAGTGTCACACAGTTGTTAACGGCTTTAGTCAAATTAGAATCACAAGTGATATATGTGTGGGTATTTTTTAAATCAGATTATTTTGAAACATCCCACAATTATATTGTAGGGAGAAAAATGTGTATTAGTGCAAGGTTCTCAGGAAGAAAATTCAAGTGAAAGGAATAAACTGATATTTTTTAATTAAGAGAAAACAGCAAGGAAATTAAAAAAAAAAAAGGGAGCCTGGCACCTTAAAATAAAATGGGATGATAAACTCTTTGCTGGCAAAGTTGCGATTTCTCTGTTGGATTTTGGATCTGGCTTTTATTATTAAGGCTGGTGCTGAAAGCTGGCATTTTGACAGGAACATGGAGCGTTTGTCACTATCTGGGAAAGAGATAGATGTTGAATGACATTTCGGAAGAAATGTATACATTTTGGGTCTAAGTGCTCTCTCTCCTTACCAGGAAAATTCCACTAGCAAATAACTGATTGGTTATCTTGAGTTCCCAATTTCCATGGCTATTTAAGTGAAAACAGAATTAAAAGGGTTTCTTTCTCTCTCTCTCTCTCTCTCTCTCTCTCTCTCTCACCTTTGGGGAAAATGGAAAGATTTCTCCATGGGCAGCATCCTTTCCAGATAAGGGCATCATTCCTGGTTAGAAAGGGTGGAACATTCTTTGTCTCCAGAGGTGAAGTAATTGGGGAGACATAGAATACATCCTTCGAGGAGTAGCTGAAGTCCATGATTAGGGAGATCGTTTCTGTCTCTAAGCCCCAGTTATTAATGCAAATAACTCAGGGGAGGGACATGGCAAAGATGCAAAAGGATGTCAGGAACATCACCCAGGAGACCTGGGTTTCTCCAGTTCTGCTTCTTACTGGCTGTGTGACACTGGGCGAGTCGCTTTCCCTTCCTGCCTTCTTTGTTAAATATAGATGCAGTGTGGGGCACCTGGATGGCTCAGTCAGTTAAGCATCTGCCTTTGGCTCAGGTCAGGATCCCAGGGTCCTGGGATAGAGCCCCACATTGGGCTTCCTGCTCAGTGGGGAGTCTGCTTTTCCCTCTCCCTCTGCCTGCTGTTCCCCCTGCTTGTGTGCGCTCACTTTCTTTCTCTGTCAAATAAATAAATAAAATCTTTAAAAAAAATAGATGCAGTGGAAGAGATATTCCCTCCCTCAGCTGTGAGGATCAAGTGTGATGAAATGTGGGGAAAACTCCAGACTGCTCTCCAGAACATGGAGAGAGCTGGATTAGGAAGCTGAGTTCGTGGTCTTGAATGGGCAGGGGAAAGAGCCTGCCGTTATGGGGAGAGACAAACAACGGGATGAGGAAGAGCAGCCTGGAACAGCAGGTGGACTACACCTCCTTCCCAGCAAGTGGAGCCATGGCTGTATATCTATTATAATAAGCTGAGTTCAGCTTTAGTTCCTTCCCTTGCATTTTCCCCCACTGATAGCTGAGACACTCCTTGTGAAGACTGCTGGGTAGGTGTAAGAAGTTATAGACCTACCATAAAGAGGAAGTCACGGGTTCTGCTTAGGGAGGTCAGAGTCCAAGCTCATGGCAGCCTGATTTCAGTGGGTATTCTGCATGGTGGCCACTCGTGACTTTCTGCGCATGGTTTCTCTCTTACTGCATTGGGTTTCTTTCCCCTCAGCCATGGTCTTCTGTAGCTCTGAGGTCGACCAGTAGGAGCTAAAGCCAAAGCTATTGAAACTTGGGGTGGTCCTCCTCACAAAGACAGGAGTCTCCGGGGAAAATATCAAGTGATGATTCAAGCTCTTCTCGAAGGAGAGAGCTTTGGCTCAGGTGTGCGTGAATCACAGAAACTTCCTCTTTTCAATGTACTACTGTCAGAGGTGTTAATATTTTCTGGATTGAATATTTGTGGCAAAAGTCCCCTCAGGATTTTTTTGTCATCACTTCCAACTTGCTGGTGCTAATTCCTGTGTCATGTTTGTGATGACCCTGATGGTGTTGAACTTTTCCTGAGCCCAAGACTCCCCAGAAAACAGTGATGCTGAAGAAACAGCCTTGCTTAGCCTTTTGTTTTCCAGGGAAATGGCTGACCTCACTCTTGCTTATTCCAAGAGAAGACCCACCTCCGCTTTCCTCAGTGACCCAGATATGAGGGTCTCCATACTTCTTCTGGATTCCCACTAGACTTGTGAATGACTTCCATGCCTCCTTGACTCTATAGACACCCCAGTTCCCTTCCTTCCCACTGAGACATCCTCATTAATGAATGGTCTCCCTACTGCAGTAGCCTGCATGAAATCATCTCATTAATTGAGGTTCCCATCAAAGCCATAACAAGCTAGAAGAAAGAAGGTGATGGGGAATTAGCAGGAAAGTCCCTAAAATAAATTGAGCTGGAGGTAGACTAAGGAAGGAACACAAGGAGAATTTGTATGCAGATAGTGGGCATTCAGACCTTCCTCCTTGCAGGCAAAAACCACAGCCATGGCAAAAGGAAGAGAAAGGATGTGCAGTAGTAAAAGATGCCCTTGTTTGGCCCATAAGTTTTCTTCTACTTTAATATAATCCCAAATCCTATGATAGATGTCATTCCGGGGTCCTAGACACCAACATGAACACATGCAAAGGCTGGCACAGAGCATCAGACTGGGAATTGTGGAATAGCTCCAAAATGTTTGACTTCTGGAACAACGCCCTTGGATGCTGGCGTTTCTCAAGATTTCATTCTGGGAGCAGGAAATGTCTGGGAGTTTTGCCTCTCACCCCAACGGCAGCTGCCAGTGACTGGTGGGAAAGTACCAAAGTCTAGTGGCTTTGCCTCAAAGCCTGGGGATAATTTTTGGTCCAGAGACAGCCATGGGTTGAGGCTGAATTTGGAACGCCCCTTCGTTACCTTCTTTCTCTTCCCTTTGCTGATATCCCCACTTCCTTCTTTTTTTTTTTTTAAAGATTTTATTTATTTATTTGACAGAGAGAGACAGCCAGCAAGAGGGGGAACACAAGCAGGGGGAGTGGGAGAGGAAGAAGCAGGCTTCCAGCGGAGAAGCCTGATGTGGGGCTCGATCCCAGAATGCTGGGATCGCACCCTGAGCCAAAGGCAGACGCCTAACGACTGCGCCACCCAGGCGCCCCCATCCCCACTTCCTTCTTGGTTGCTCCTGGACTCCTTCCTTGCAGAATCACTTGTATTTAATTCTTGATTCAGGCTCAGCCTCTGAGTGACCAGAGGTAAGACATTCAGTTGACCCATCCTGATAAAGGAAGGATAGAAGAAGAGGGAGGGAGGGAGGAAAGAGGGAGGCCAGCTGTGCTATTACCAGCTGATTCATCTTGCATGTGACTTCTCTGCTTGAGTCTCACCTTCCTCTCGGGAAAGACTATCACTGACTCAAGGTTGGCGCAGTAGTTAAGTAAGGCAATGCTTTTGAGTGGACCACGTATGGCCAGATCAGCTCATTCAAGCACACCATGGCTTTTCAAGAGGAGCCCTGGGTCTTGAGTCTTTTCTAGTGCAAGTTGATTCCAGAATTCCCCCCTTTGTTCCAAAGAGAAGTGTTTACCTACATCTTCTTCCTTCCTCAACTATTAACTGAAGTATAAACTGAAATAGGCAGAAATTGTATCATCTTAATTCAGTAGACTTCAAATTCTCAGGGGCATAAAAATCACTTGGGGTCTTTGTTCAAAAGACAGATTTCCAGATTCCGCCAGGAGATTCCAGTTCAGTGGATATGGAACGGTTCCTAAAGTCTACATTCTTAAAAGTTCTGTGAGCCTAGAGCCGGTGATCCACAGACCTTGTTTTTGGAGGCATTGCTCCAGTTCAGAGATGAACTCTTGACCAGCGTGCTGCTCACGATCTTTGAAGCTCTAGGACCTGTTTGCTGGTGTGCCTCACAGGCCCTGCTAGCTGTTTCCTGCCCAGGCTGGACCGTCAGGGCTGTTCCCCAGACCCCAGCTGCTCACCCAAGCTCCCGAATGCCTCTCAGCCCACCTTGCCCCATCGGGTTGACACTTCGCTTTGCACATCAATGAACTCATTCATGGATGTCAATGAGCGCTTGTCCATTTAGTACAGAACGAATAGGCCGAGGTTGCAGGGAAACTCTGACATGGCTCAGGCGATCAATCACTGTGAGCTGTGGGGCCACAGGCCCTGGAAGGTGACAGATCCATTACGGCCAATTCAAACCAAGAACGACAAGAAGCCAAAGCCCTTCCTCGTCCGTGGTACCCATGGCAATACCAGAGGTCTCAGCCTCTGGCGTTGACCATGAGTGCTGTCCACCTCTGGTCATGACGTTTGTATTTCCGGTCACTCGTGCCTCAGTCAGTGCATTGGCTCATTATGTTCAGTGCTAACTGCAGCTTGGTCAGCAGTGCTCCCCGGGCCTATCTGAGAGCTCCCCTTCAGGCACCCCACGCCTCAAGTCCCTGGAGCTTCCAATACACAACTCCATCTATACTGTCTTGTTGGATGGAGGATGGGTATGGGAAGAAAATGCATTTATTGTTCACAAAACTTTTCTGTCTTCATGCTACCTCTGAAGAAACACTGGATTCTGGTCCAGACATCAGCAAACTTTTCTGTGAAGTGCCAGACTGTACATAATTTTGGCTTCAGGGACCAACCAGAGGATATTGGGGCAGTTACTCATCTCTGCCTTTGGAGCATGAAAGCAGCCACAGACAATAGGCAAACACAAGTGGGTGTGGCTGTGTTCTAATAAAACGTTATTTGTAAAAATGGTGGTAGACCGGATTTGGTCCATGGGCAGTTGGTTTGTAATACCTGGTCTAGCCCGTGTTTATCCATCTATATTCCTTTTACAAATATCTGTTGGGCAGCCACAGGTGCCAGGCATCATCCTGGGCACTGGGGGATACAGCAATGGGGCAAGACAGATACCATTCCTTTTTTCCCAGGGCCTATAGCTAAATAGTGGGGAACAGACGATAAATAACTAATAATACAATTAAATGCTTATCTGCTTTTGTTATAAGTGCTCTGAAGGAGAAGTGCATGGGAGTGAGTGGGAGTGAGTAACAGGAGACATGGGGTTTAGGGAGGTGAAAGTGGAGAGGTGAGGCCTCAAGCAGGGAGTAATAGGGATGCTTTCGAGGCAAAATGAATGTGGACATTGGTTGATTCAGGGTAATTGTCACCCAGAGGAGGAAGGAGAGAAGTGTCAGACCCAGAATTTTGTGCTTCTTTCCATGTATTTCATACATTTCCCCAGAAGCCGTGGGACATCTCCGAAGTCTGTTCAGAAAGCAGAGGAGTGATAGGAGTAGATTGAGGCATCACGACGATTTACCTGGCCAGTTTGGAGAACAGAAAGGGGGACAATAATAAATCCAAGATGAACTGGATGGAAAGTTCCTACACTAGTTTATCAATTCTGGTATAACATAAACTCTCGCTTTACCTCTTTTTGGCCAACCTCACCCACAAAGCCAGGGGTTTGATAAAATGTCCATGCCCGGGGCACCTGGGTGGCTCAGTCGGTTAAATGTCTGCCTTCAGCTCAGGTCATGAACCCAGGGTCCTGGGATCAGGCCCTGCGTCAGGCTCCCTGCTCCGGGGGGCATCTGCTTCTCCCTCTCTCTGTCCCCCACTGACTCGTGCTCACGCTCTCTCTCAAAAAAAATAAGAAAAAAAAGAAAGAAATGTCCATGCTCGAGGTTACTCTCCATGAAGACACCTCCCTGGTGACAATTCTGTTCTTGGGAGAACAGTGTTTTCATTTGTGCTGGGCTCGGGGGTCTGCTGGGGAGGCCTGGGTGCTGAGGCTGGAGGGGAAGCTGGACCAGGTCCGATAGTGCAGAGCCTATTAGTAACAACGGATGCAGACTTCTAGAAGCCGGACTTGCACCGCCCATCCCTCTTCCCACCATGAGGTTCTGCATTTCAAAGCCACCTGTGCCTTCTGACGCTTTGCTTATAGCCAATTCAAGTCATGGTCATTCTGCTGATCTCTTTTGAAGGTGCCGTCATGTTGCAGAGTGTCTGCGTATCCTAAGACATTTAATACCTCTGCTTGGAATGCACTGATATGTAGATCATTAAGCAGAGCAGACCTTCTCGGGGAAAGGAGTACTAATTGCACTTTGCAAATGCCATTTTCATTTGATATTTGGCACGGGTGCCACAGTCACGGTCTTTCTATTTCTATTAACCACAAGGGCTGGGACAAAGTCATCCCAACTTCCCTGGCAGCAGCATGGCTCATTAGGCATTGACGAGAGCCGCGAAGCCAGCCTCGGAGACTGGCCCCCAGTGGCGGCCCTTCCTGCCGTTCCCACACCGGTGGGAACTAGCTTCACAGCCGGGTTGATCCGTGTGGCCGGTAGCCCGGGCAGAGGTGGTGAGGCATTGCTTCCAACAGTCATTTCTTTTTTTTTTTTTTTTTTTTTAAGATTTTATTTTTTATTATTATTTTTTATTATGTTAGTCACCATACAGTACATCCCTAGTTTTTGGTGTAAAGTTCCATGATTCATTACTTGTGTATAACACCCAGTGCACCATGCAATACGTGCCCTCCTTAGTACCCATCACCAGCCTATCCCATTTCCCCAACAGTCATTTCCAAAAAGACGACGTAGCTTTCATCTTGGTCATGCTCTCTGTCTTGGAGCTCTTGCTCAGGGAGCAACTGGCTTCTGGGTTGCAAGCAGCTTCACAGAGAGACCTGTGTGGTGAGGAACTGGACCCTCTTTCCAGTGAGTGAGTGACCTTGCACATGGACGCCAGCCTCGGTCAGACCTTCAGATGACCGTAGCCTGCGTCAAGAGCTCAGGGGCAACCCCGTGAGACATCTCCAGCCAGAGGCAGCCTGAGAAGCTGTACCCAGATTCTTGACACACGGAATCGATGACATATTAGATGTGTACTGTCTTCAGGTCAAAGTTTTAGGATAACTTGTGACACAGCAATAGGTAACAAATGCAGGAAACAGAAGTATTAGATCCTTCAAACAATTTGACCTTGTGTGGATGTCCATAACAAGTCTGGCAGAAAGGGCGCCATTTTCTGCAAGGGGGAGACTGAGGCAGAACCTGGCTGAGAGCCAGAAGTCCTTACTGAGGCCACTCACAAGTTTTGGGGCCCGGGACAAATCACGGTCCCTTTCTGGACTTTGTGTCCCTGGCTATAAAAGCAAGAAGTTGGATAAAGTGGTCTTCAGGAGGCAGAGTCCCTTGCTTGGTGCTTGGGAGTTTGGTGGTAGACACAACAAATACCAGTCACCCCGTTGGGCTCCCGTGCATATGTGCGCACACACACTTAAACTGTGATGATGTCAGCTAGCAATGAGTGGGTATCGAACTGTAGGTCAGGCATTGAATTATACAGGAATTACCAATTCATTTTGAAAACAACCCATGAAAGTAGATGCCTCTATGATGATCATTTATTAGGCCAAGGAATTCAGGCTCAGAAAGCTTCATTTTGAGCAGAGACAATGTATTGGGTTTTTTACTGCTGCATAACACATTATCACAAATTTCATGGTTTAAAACAATGCACATTAAAAAAAAAGATGTATTTATTTACTTTTTTGAGAGAGAGAATGTGTGTGCATGAGTAGGGAGAGGGCCAGAGGGATAAGGAGAGAGAATCTCAAGCAAACTTCCTGCTGAGTGTGGAGCCTGACACAGCGGGGCTCGATCTCATGACCCTGAGATCATGACCTGAGCCTAAACCAAGAGTCAGACACTTAACTGACTGTACTGCCCAGGTGCCCCCAAAACAACGTACATTTTTAATCTCACAGTTTCTGTGAGGAATCTGGGCATAGCTTAGCTGGGTTCTCTGCTCAGGGTTTTAGAAGTTTGTCATTGAAGTGTTGATCAGAGCTGCATTCTCATCTGTGACTCAGGGTCCTAAACCAAACTCCCCCAAGAGTTTGAAAGAATCTAGTTGTAGGGCTGAGGCCCCTCAGATCCCAGAACCTCCACCTGTCTGTAAGCAGTTCACAACATGGCTCTTTGATTCTTCAAGGCCAGCAAGAGAAAGCCTCTCTCTACAGAAAGGGTCCAGTCTCTTTTAAAAAATCCCCTTACCTGATTAGGTGAGGCTCACCAGGGCACTCTTGCTTTTGCTTAACTCAAAGCCAACTGACTTAGAATCTTCACTGAATCGTCAGAATCCCCTCACCTTTGCCATATAATGTAACTAATCATTGGAGTGAGACCCCATTGTATTCATATGTCCTGCCCACATGGAAGGGGAAGGAATAATCCAGAGCACTTACCTGGGGTGAGTGTGGCATAAATCTTTAGGCTACCTGAGGATTCTGCCTATCACAGACACAGAAGTAGGAAATGGTGAAACTGGAATTCAAATTCAGATCTGTTTGGTTTCAGTGCTCATGTTTTGAACCACCAGCCATAAATCCTTGACTGAGAATACACTGAAGGCAATTATTATGGCCTCTGCTTGGTAATGCCCAGGGCTTAGCACTTAATAATGGCTCCAATATTTATCAAAGCCCTGATCAGGATGCTTTTGATTGCCAGTGACAGAAATCTAACAGAAACTAGCTGAAGAAAGCTAGAGAGCTTGACCATTCGCCGGGAATCAGGGGCTGGTACAAGGGCTTATACAATATTCTCCAGGGCCCGGTTTTTCTCATTCAGGGCTCTGTGGCTCTATTTTCAGGCAGCCCCTCCTTATGTGGTGGTACAAAGGGCTGCTGGCAGCTATAACCTTACATTCTCTTGTTATGTCCTTTCTGGATCCAAACCCTATCTGGATGAAGGAGTCTTTGGACTGGTCAGTCCGAGTCACATGACTACCCTTTAGCTGGGGAAAGGCAGGGAAGGACGCCATGATTAACAGCTTCCCCAGGACAATGCGGGATATCCAAAGTCTGGTTCCTGAAAGAAGATTTGGCATTGTTGCCAAAAGGAGGGAGTGATGTTGCCCTGATAAGAACACTGACTGTACACAAAGCCTAAAGACAAAGCTCTTTAACCCTCTGCAATGGGCAAAATGGTTGGTAAATACCTTTGAGTGTATATGGAGGCTTACTTTCCAGTCATACAGAACTGAGAAGGTTGATACAAATTCTTCATGCCGTCTTTCAATTCTCAAACATCCAAATTACTGAGATGGGGGTGAGGACTGGAGTCAGTGCATCCGATGAACAAATGATGCCCTTTCCAGGGCTAAGTATTTCAGAAACTTTGGAGGTGAGTTCATTGCTGGGGTTTAGATTCATGAAACTTACTTAGCCTGGGGAACTTTCTCCATGGTATTCTAGCTTTTTAAACGAGCTTAACTCCAGGCAAGTTGCATTAGCACACATTCTCTGTGTTGTGGTGGCTTAACCCCAAGGAGCTCATACAACTTGATAGTATGGTTTGGTAAAGGTGGAAGATGTCCTTAGGATGGGGCTAACCTTTATTTTATGAGCATTCCAATAAACTAATGGAGGAATCCATCCTGCAGCGTGCTGGCAGGTCAGGATACTAAATCCTCTCTTCACCAGGAGAGTGTTCCCTCTGGAAAGCATCCTCCCTAATTTCTGAGAAGCATCTCATTTTTGTCTAGTTGTTTGTGTCTCTCTGTGTGTGTCTTGATTTCCATTTTATACAGATCATGTGGATATTTGATCACTTTTCTCTCAAAAGCTTTTAACGAAAGGCCTTCCATTTGGGAACCTCTCCAGAAAAGGGACTCAGCCTCCTCCAAAAGATTCCTGAAAATGATTCGGCAGTTGTGACAGAGATCTTTCCATCATTTGCTTCCATAGGGGGAGGGAAGAGGAACCATGGCCAACTTTCTATGAAATTTAATTTTCCAAAGTGGTAACTCCATCTTGCAGCTATGCATGGGGAAAATGTGCAATGTGAAATGCTAAGGTATTATAAGGGCAGCTAAGGGCTTACCTCTTCCTGGTTGATCATCCAAAGCTCACTGCCTGCCTTTATTTTCTGCTGTGCACACTGTTCCCAATCCTACCTCGCCGACTGCACCCCAAAACACAGGAAATGAGCATGGGTGGGAAAAAGTCAAATATGCAATTAAAATGGGAAGATACAGAAGAATGGGCTACCTCCTGTTAACAGGTGGGTCCGGGGGGTTTGATTAAGTAATGAAGGCCTTTTCATATTCCCTGGGATAGTGGTAGACGGCTGTTAAGTTGTTCCCCAGGGGCCTCCCCTTCCTTTGAGAACATACTCGATCTTGTGACTCACTAGTGGAATAGGGCAGATGTGAGGGGATGTTACTGCTACGAACAGGTTACACACAGACTGGCTTCCATCTTGTACTCTTTCATAGTTTGTCACTTGCCCACTGGGTTGGAGGCAGGTGCTGGGAGCTGCCAGGCTCCAAGCTGCCCTGTGGAGAGGGCCACATAGCTAGGAACCAAGGATGTGGGCCTGGCTAACAGCCAACAAGGAGTTATGGCCTCAGTCCAACAGTCCATAACAGACCTAATCCTGGCAACAGACATGTTAAGAGAGATGGGAAGTGGATCCTCCCTTGGTTGAGCCTTCAGACGAGATTACAGCCCAAGCCAGCACACTGATTGAAGCCTTGTGAGACATCTTGAGGCAGAGGCACCCAAGTAAACTGAACTCAGATTCCTGACTGACAGAGATGGAGAAAACAAACAATGGTTGTTGTAAGTCACTAAGTTTTGGGATAATTTGTTATGCAGATACAGAAAACATCTCTCCCTAATATTCTTTTATCACCTATCTACCTAAATATCTCTCCATATATCCATCCATCCTTCTGTCCGTCCGTCCGTCCATCCATCCATCCATCCATCCATCCATCCTGTCTCTCCATCCATCCATCCTGTCTCTCTGTCTATCCATCCATCCATCCATCCATCCATCCATCCATCCATCCGTCCATCTGTCCATCCATCCATCCTGTCTGTCTATTCATCCATCCATCCGTCCATCCTGTCTGTATGTCCATCCATTCATCCATCCATCCATCCTCTCCCTATGGAGGGGGGAAGGGGAAGCTTCTCGACCTGACAAGAATATATATATTCTTCCCATTTTACATATATATATATATATATATATATATATATATATATATGTAAAGCATATACATACAGGCTTCCTCTCTTACAGAAACTGAGGCTCAGAGAGCTGAGTAAGTTGCTGCATATCACATAGCAGGCAGGGCTACTCTTGGCCGGGATTCTACTATTTCCCTACGACTTATTTGCACACTGTCTGTGCCTCCATCATGTGTCCTTGTTGAATCCTTATCTCACTCCTGTAAAGTAGATATTTTTATCCTCCATTAAAAGTGAGAAAACTGGAGATAAGAGAGGTCCGGTATCCTTCCTCAGACCACACAGTTAGTAAACAGAGTAGCGAGGATTCACCGTTCTTCTTCTTCTTTTTTTTTCTAAGAGGGAAGGTGTTGTGTCAATCTTAATGCTTTTCCATAAAGAGACTGCCTCATTAGCATTTCTTTTTGGTGCTTTCTCTCTCTGCTTTCATGCTGTTAAGTCAGAATTGGGAAACACAGAAATCTTTTATTTCAGTAAGTGCAATGAGGAGACTCAGTGTCTTCAATCATAATTTGCACTCTCTCTCCTAACGAAAAGTGAAACTAGCATTTGAGCACTTTCTGTGTGCTAAGTGTACTATGTTATCCCCAATGTATAGATGAGGAAATTGAGGCTCAGAAGTATATTTATTTCAGGGTGCCTGAGTAGACCAGTCAGTTAAGTGTCTGCCTTTGGCTCAGGTTGTAATCCCAGGGTCCTGGGATCGAGCCTTGCGTCAGATTCCCTGCGTGGCGGGGAACCTGCTTGCCTAACCCCCTGCCCCTCCCCCTGCTTGTGCTCGCTCTCTCTCAAATAAATAAATATAAAATAAAATCTTTAAAAAAAGTGTATTTAGTTCACGTCATATAACCAGTGAGTGGTGGTCAGAGTTAAGCCAGACTCTAGAGCTGCCATGCCGCGTACCTCCTCCTCCCCGCCCCCTCCTCTCCTGAGCACCCTATCGCAGTGCCCAAATACGGGTGTGACTCTCAAGGGGGGTTCTGTGTGAGGACCCTCATTATTTACCCCCGTTCCCTCAGGATGCATAAACGTGTAGTATCTGCCAGATGTCTGTGTTCAGGCGGGGACAGTGTAGCACATCACTGATGAGACTTCCTATGAAGAATAATCACCCGGTACAGTGTGACCCCTTATAAAGACTATCATTCTATGAAGAGGGACTTACAAGAGGAATTTCAGAGTGATACTTCTCAGGCAGAAACAAAACGATAACTACAATAAATACGAGGCGATCCCTGCAGGCAAACCCAGACCCAATTAAGTCGACTAGACATGTATGAACATGGCATCCCTGATGCATTTATTTGCCAAACCCAATATACATTGGACATGAGGTCCCTACTATGTATACATCACGGCTGGGTATGAGCTTGGAGAATGGACTGTGAGTTCTACCCTCTGCGTGGTGACAGGGTATTGGGCAGCAGCAGGGGCATATATCAGCAAATTAACACAACACACTTAAAAACACGGAACACTACATCAAAAACTAATGATGTACTGTATGGTGACTAACATAGCATAATAATAAATTTAAAAAAATAAAAATATATATAAACCAGAGCTATAAAGTTAAGTGTATGGAGACTAATGCCCTCTCTCAAGCCCACTCTCCTTCTGGTTTTCCCCATGCAGGTAATTGGAACACTGTCTACTCTGTTGCTCTAAACGGGTGTTCAAGAGATTCTTGTTCGAACTTGAGTTGGTCCCTGTTTTCCTATTTTTAGGCTCTCTGGTTTCCCTGAATGGGACCATGGCTTGCAGGTGATGGCCTGCATCAGAAGTATGGTGAATCCCTGATCAAAGCCATGGTAGTAATGAATGCTACGTCTTCTTACTGGTCCTGATGCATCAACTTCTGGAAAGAGCCTTAGTAGTGGAGTCTTCTCAGAAAGGGAGAAATCTGGGGCCTGATAAAGAAGAAATAGAAAGATGGGTGTGGACACTTCTAAAATTAAGTCCTATTTTCCAGGCTTTACTTTAGATGACCAACTCATGGCTCTTTACCAAAAATTCTGTAGAGATCTGCTTGAGTTGGGTCTGGGGAACACGTGTCAGTGTGATACACATTGTATTTCACATACTTTTAGATCCTCCACTCTCCTCCAGTTCTAAAACATTATGAGCTCGTGACTGTCCCTAGGGTCTCCTCATCATTCCCAAGAAATCTGTTTTCAGTCTTGCTTATGGATTGTTTTGGGTAGAGACCACATCAGGCTCTCTGCTTATACGTGGCTTGACCCTCAAAATAATTTTGGAAAGTTTCCCATGGTGCAGAAGGACATTGGATGCAAGGGTTCTAAGTTCTTTCTTTGGAGAAAGTACCATTTCATGTTTTTGTTTCTGTTTTGTTTTTTTTCTGAAATTTAATAGCCCGAACTTAATCTCTCTACTCAGGAGAAAACAAGGAAAAGAGACTAGAAGCCAGAACTAAAATCTGAGAATGAGGGTTTAAGAATCCAAGGAGTCCTCAATCCATGTTTCCACGCAAAATAGGGATTTAAAATTGGCTCTGTTCACCGCCACTCAGCGTTGCTGTTAAGGTTGGACGAGATGCTACTCAAATGGGTTCATCCAAATCATTCCAACAAACATTTATTGATTGAGTGCTGTGTCCCAGGCATGAGTTGTACATCGGAAACCGTTTTCAATGGAGGAAAATATTGAATAAATATAGGAATCATACTAATGGTTCATAAAATAATGTGAAGGTGGCTGAGGAAATGCCAACCGATAGGCAAATTAGTCAGAGTGCAATTTACAAAGTCGTCTCTTGTTCTCTTGGGGTCACTTCACACTGGGATGTATGATCATTAAATATGACCCTCCAAGGCACTCTGTCTAGAGTAGGGGAAATTACTCAATTTTAAGACAAGATTTTAAACAAGGGCCAAACTGTTTTATCTACTTGGATTTGGGTCACTAATTACACCCAGTGATCTTCCAGTAATGAATCTAACAACGACCTCATAAATTGTGCAGTGACAACGAGTTTCCTTTCCATCCTTTGTCATCATAAAGTGAGGCTGATGCCTTTTCCAATTAGTTATGGCAATTATATGTCTATCAAAGGCATGAGACAAAGAAGGAGGTTCGGTGCTGTGCTGTGAGGGGGACTTGGATTAGAGCCTCTGTTGTGCCCGTGCTGTGTGTCCCTAAATCTGCCCTTCTCCCTCTCTGATCCTGATTCCTCATTGGAAAAAGCGTGATGTGCTTCAGATGGGTTCTCAAGTCTTTTCTAACTCCCCAGTTCCAGGATTCTCAGTAAAATTCTGCGTTTCTCCCAGTGGAAGATTATTGGGTATAATGTGCCAAAGTAAGGTGGTCTATTTGAACTGTATCTCATTTATGGTCTTAAGAAATCAAAAAAACAAGTTTCAATAATAGCATGGGACATTTGGGATAGGGAAGAAAGGCTTAAGGGTTATTGCAGGGAGGATGAGCCACTGAATACCTTCCCAAAGATGTGGTGTGTTTTTTATTAATTGAGGTCTTCAGAGGGAAGCTGGAAGATTTTTTATTATGTATTTGGCTAAGTGCATGTTATGAACTGTATGTTTTGTTCCTGCAAAATTTATACTCTGAAATCCTAGCTGTCAATGTGATGGTGTTAGCAGGTGGGGCTGCTGGGAGGTGG
This sequence comes from Ursus arctos, assembly GCF_023065955.2. NCBI lineage: Eukaryota > Metazoa > Chordata > Mammalia > Carnivora > Ursidae > Ursus > Ursus arctos. Next base: position 72,243,321 of record NW_026622874.1, on the reverse strand, counting down.
TTAGGTCATGAGGACGGCGGTGATAGGATTCCTGCCCTGATAAGAAGAGACAGGAGAGCTTGCTTCCTCTCTCGGCTCCCCACCATGTGAACTTACAGCAGAGGACAGCTATCTGCAGACCAGGCAGTGGGTTCTCACCAGACCTTGGGTCTGCTAGCACCTTGCGAGAGCTACGTTTATGTTGTCAAGCGATCCAGTGTATGGTGTTTTTGTGACAATAGCCTGAAATGACTAACACTTGCATTTCTTTCTAGGAGGAAACCCATGATGTTGCATAGAGCAGGATGTGGACATATTTCAGCGGGGCTGGCCAGCCCGAGGAGCATTAAACTGGCTCATCACGTCTGGTGAGTTGCCTTTGAGAACCAGACCTTGTTCTGTAAGTGCAGGGATGGTGGTTTTGGCGCCCTGGGCAGGGAAGGCAGATTTGTGTCCAGGGTAAGTGTCTCCACCACCCACACAAGCAGCTCTGTTCAGTACAATCCCTGGGACCCCCTACACTGTAAGGCTACCTTGGGGGAGCCCTTCCACTGCAGAGAAACTTCTCGTTGTCCTCTCTTTTGAGAGGGGCTGTCTCATTTCAAGAAGTCAGACAGCCAGTTCTCAAAGGCACTTCTGATAAGGGGCAAGAAAGAAGGGGAAAGGCAGAGGAGAAGGGAGGGAGGTGATAATTCAATTGATAATGAAATATATATATATATATCCCAGAGAAGAATCTCCTTTTAGAACCTTCTTGTGACTTTTCGGAGGGCTTCCCTATAGTTCATAAGACCATGAATTGAAAACCTAAAGTTGGGTGGCTTTTCCAGTAATTCCCTAAGAGCATTTTGATTCAATGCATATGTATATAACACCTCTTCTGTGTCTGACATTGGGGTTATGTAGATGAACAGGACAGAACAGATGATTATAATCCAGTAGTGTGGACAGGTGTATAAGTGACTAACACTGTGCTGTAACACTTGTACAAATAAGGTTTATAAGTTAATGAGTGGCAGTAGTGATTAATTCTGACAATGGTGTAGCAGGGGAGAAATCGAGCAGAGGTGACATCTGAGTGGGTGTCAGAGGGTGGATAGAAGTTTTTGTGTCGATCAGGGCTGCAGGAGGGTACATTTTTATTTTTTTGTCTGATTTTTTTTTGTAACGCTGTGATCCTGAAATGTATTTAGGGTTTTCCTCAGTGACATAAATATTGCACGAGTGTGCAAATGGTTGTCTGAAGATGTTCTTTGCGGTGTTGTTTATAATGAGAACTTAGAAGCAACCTAAAATGGCGAGGAAGGGGGTAAGGATTTGTAAAAATTACAGTGTGTATATAAATCGAATGCCTATGTTAAAATAATGTAGATCTATATTGGTTGCAATAGAAAGATCTCTGCTAAATTTTTGACTGAAAAACAAGCAAAACAACAATACTGCCTTGGCTAAGAGAAGCGTATGAGTGATATGAGGCCATATATACAATGTTTGGGGCATTTCTTTGATGTTTTTTAGCAAGAGGTGATTTCTGTCTCTGGGTAGTGTTTCAGGCTTTCCAGAGTCTTCTGAATTCCTGAAAGCAAAGGGTTGGTGTCCAGCACACGTTTGGGAAATTTAAGACAAAAGGGTAGTAAATAGGTTGCAAGAAAATGGATACAATCGGGAGGCAATGAGCTGGTTTGGGTTCTTTTCAAGACCTGGAGCTGCCCCCGCTTTTAGCTGGAGAAAACACAGCCTTCGTTGGCTCAGCACTTAATCCCAGATGAAGTCCTTCAAAGTGGAAAATCTCACTGTGATTTATTTTTTTCCAGATGTAAATATATAGCAATAATGCAGTTATAAAACTGGCATTGTATTAAACCATAAATTATATTTGACACATAATAATGTTGAATTACTATGGAAGTCCATCAACGTGCAGTGGCATTGCCAACACACAGGCTGTTGCTGCTTGCACCAGCCCTCTTGCTTGCTCTGCAATGAATAAAGTTCTGGGGATCTTTGCTGTTAGGGTCAAAATGGAATAAACTAGCGGAGAAGGGCTGTGTCGGAGTCTAGCTTGGGCTAAGGGCCCCAGAACCAGGGATGCATTTCTTTGCTTATTTATTCCTTCAAATACATCTTTATTGAAGACCTAATTGTGCAGTCCTAGGCTGAGATAGGGGATAGGACAGCCATGGGTGGCCTCTGTCCTCAAGCAGGGAACACAGGGAGGTGAAACTAAAATGCACAACTCATCACTTGATTACGGTGAATTCATGTAGCAATTCCTTGGAGATTTGCTTTCTTCTTACTGGTACTTTCAAGGTCAATGGTAAAGTGGGGTGGTGGGGCCAGTTTAGACGGCACGGGGGGGATTAACCAGCATGGATGAACTAGCATTAAAACACAGGAACTTTGTCTACATAGCGTCACACAGGGTCAGGTCCAAGGACCTGAATTGGCCAACAGATTGAAGGGATCAGGGTCAGGGTCAGGCTAGTTAGGAGTTACTTCCAGACCAAGGATTCAAAACTGTTTCATAGCAGCCATACCTATTTGTTTGTTTGTTTGGATTGCTGATTCCCCTTGCCAAGACCATTGTGTTGCTTGGGGAACATTCAGTAGTTATTGAAAGCATGAGTTAATACCATGAGAGTGTTCAGTATTGTTATTATTCTAATAATTATCCTAACAAGGGTCACAGTGGATGGTGGGGAAATGGGGATAAATCACCCAGAGGCCTGGTTAAGGTAAGACTCTTTCCTAAACCTCCAGGCGAAGGGGTTCAGGGAACTTTGGTACTGACCCCCAAATTTCCTAGGGGGCTAATTAATAACACTTTCAGAAAGAGAACCAAAGACCCCCACAGTCCAGGGGATGGCTAGGAGAGAACGGACGGGCATTCGCTTGGAGGGAGGGTAGCGAAGAAAGTTTGATACAATGTGTGGTCAATAGAGGGGCAGGGGTGGGGGCCATTTTTAAGAGTTTTAGTTTTTTTGGGGGAAAACATTTCACATTTCTTCTGGGAAAGAAAACTATGATATAGAAGGTCCCAGGCTGCCCTTTGGAGGAGAATAGAAATAGAAATAATTTGAGAGGACATTCTTGTCTCTGACCATTTCTTCAGAAGTGGAGCATTGCAATGATAACTAAGAATATGGAGAAGTACTGCAGGGGCGGATTTGGAGGCCAGTGGTGGGGACTCGGGTTGCACATCAGGTGCTGGGGAAACCGAAGGGACGAAGGCACCGGGCGGTTCCTGTCCTCCACTTGGTTGTGGTCCTCTGTCACTGGGTTGTGCTCACCATGTTGTAGAAGGAGGGGTCTCTAGCTCAGTGTGGTGGTGGCTGCTGGGGGAGGGGTGTTTAAGGAAAGCTTCCCAAAGGAGGTGATGGGTGGAAAGGCAGGGTTGAGCAGATGCTGGCTTACGAGGGGGTAGGAATGCCTGGGCAGGGAGGTTACTTTTATGAGTAAAGGGGGAGTGGGCGAGAACCAATGTGGTTTGTGGGAGAGATGATAAACAGTTGGCGTTGCTGAGGATAAGAGAGAGTAGGTGAGGCTGGGAAGAGCAACAGCCAAGCTCACTTTGTCTGCAGATGTCCTCGGGGCCATGCCCTGTTCTAGGAACTGGGGATATGGTGGGTTTGGATTCCAAGGGTTGACCACCACACTGAGGAGTTTGGCTTTTCTCATCAGGGCAATGGGGAGCCGTTGATGTAGTTTTAGGAATGATTGCTGTGAGACACTATTTGTATTTTAAAATCATGCCTCTTGCTGCCGTATGGAAATCGGGTCCGAGAGGGAGAGACGGAGGTGAGAGGCGAAGTCACGAGAAACCAACTGGAGGGATGATGAGAGCTTGAGCCAGCCGAAAGCTGTCTCCATCTCTGGCTCCCTGAAGATAGTAGGACAGGGTGACATTGGGGTGATGGTGGATGGGAGGATGAAGTCTCACCCCTCGGTTCCATAGGAGCAACAATTAGGTGCTGAAGAACAGGGGAAATATTTATCTGCCCCATCTCCGTGGTGGAGCTTTCGGGCAGCAAGAAGTGTGAAGTCAATAAGTGGGAGGTGTGATTTATTGCCTCTGGTGCTCCCCAAGCCAGGGGTGGTCAGGGCAGCTCTGCAGACCGCAAGCTGGCCAGGGGAGATGAGAAAACCAAGCCCAATTTGGGAGGTAGGCCGTTCCTAATTGAACTGTTGAGCGAATTTTGATAAATGACCGCGCCAAAGCAGTGAAATTAATAAATCATGCTTGAGGCCGGAAGACTGTTTCCTGAGGGACGGCAGCAGCGCTCCCATCCCGTTGACACTGGTGGTTTGGAAGATGGCTGGGGTGGAGGCAGGAAACTCATGCTCTTTCCTGGCTCTGCAGCTGGGCTAGAGGAGGAAGAACCCTCATTAGCGTGGTCCCCATCCATTCTTTGAAAATGCAGAAGGAAGTCGTGTTCCGTGAGCAAGGGGGAAGCACCAATCTGTTGCCCGAACTCAAGGTTTAGGATGCCCTTCTCAGGCTCCGCGATGGCTGGCTGGATTCTGATAGAGAAGACAGCAGCCGGCATGGCTTTCCAATTAAACCGGCGGGGGGGGGGGGGGGGGGGACGGGGGCAAGGCACTTTGCCATCTGCGACGACCTCTTTTTCTGGGCTCTGACTTGGTGCACCCCGTTGTACTGAGACAGAGCATTTGCAAAGAGAAGAAAAAATCAGGCCCACCGTGGCACCTGACCTTATGTGGCACGTAGGGATCATTTCCAACTTCCTGATTTTAGCATCTGTCTTTTTTGTGAAGAACAGAATGAGGTGTCTGGGAAAAGGAAGTGGAATGTAATCCTTATGAGGTTGGTGTTCCCCTCCCATTTGACAAATGAGGAAACAGGCTGTGATACTGTGATTTATAGGAAGAAATATATATTTGGTCTTCATCCCAAATGCCAGCTCCTTCTGGCGCAGAGCTCCTAAAACCCTTGGAATTCCCCAAGTGATGAGAGAGATAAAGGTACCTCTTGTTACATGAATGAGGTGACATTTGGTTTGCACCTAAGGATGGGGGCTGGTTGCCAGGGAAACAACCACATCATTAGCCGTTTGGAACTTTCAGTGGCACCCCTCAACCTCGGGGGAGGGGAGAAGGGCTGGAGGTTGAGTTCAGTTGCTAATAGCCAGTGATTTAATCAGTCATGCCTATGTAACGAAGCCTCCCTAAAGCGCCAGAAAGACAGGGTTCAGAGAGCTTCCAGGTTGGTGAACATATAGGGAACTGGGGAGCGTGGCTTGGTCCGAGAAAGCATGGGAAGCTCTGAGTCCTTCTCCACACCTTGCCCTACGCAACTCGCCATCTGGCTATTCCTGAGTTATAGGCTCTGTAATGAACCGCTCATTGAGTAAGTTAAAAGTTTCTTGGAGTTCTGTGAGCTCTCTAGCAGATTCAGCAAACCCAAGGAGGGGGATCGTTGGAAAATCCAGTCTACAGAGAGTCAGTCCAAAGCACAGATGGCCACTGGATTTGTGACTGTCATCGGAAGTGTGGGGGGGACAATCAGTTCTGAGTCCTTCACCTGTGGGATCTGATCATGCCTCCAGGTAGATGGTGTCAGAATTAAGTTGAATTGTAGGACCCCCTGCTGGTGTTGGCAAACTGCTCGGTAGGTGTGGGGAGCATCTCCTGACACACATTGTAATTGGTCCCAGAGTCTCAGCTGGTGATCAGAGGTGGCATCAGAGTTAGAATCTTAGAGTCCAAGAGCAGTTAGTTAACTTGCCCCATGGGGATGTGAGCTGTTGACAAGGCCAAGGGGCGCAGAGCATCGGCGCTTTAGCATCGGCGCTTTAGCATCGGCGCAGAGCTTTGGAAGGCCAGGGGGTGTTGTGTATGGCTCTTAGCCGTCACCCTGCTGAGCTAACTGCCTCTTTCACAAACAGGAACATCCTTGCCCATCACTTTCTGGCAACACCATCAAGATCCCAGGCTAAAGCAAACTCTGAAAGGAGTTTTTTGTTTTTTATTTTCTTAAAAAAATTAATGAGTGCTATGTTTACTCGGAAGATTTCCTAGGTGACTCTGGTTTGGGGCAGAATGGGCTTGTGAGTAGGAGGACCTGTCTGTTGGGTAAGGGAAGGATTTCTGTTTGTGCCGAAAGAAGACAGGAGGAGGGAGAAGGGCAGGTGGGGACGATGAGATGGGTGTGCTTAGCACCATTAACAGAAGTGGTAACACGCCATCCTTGTGCACCCCTGTGTCCTCTGTAACTCACACCAGGAACCAGCTTGAGAAGCTGGTAGTGTGCACCAGAGGGGAGCCATTGCTTGTGCGGGATGGACGCAGGCGAGAACAGCTCCTTGGTCTTCAAGACTGGGTGTGGGAGAAGCAGATAGAAGCATGGAGCATGATTTCTGCAACTCTCAGAACTTGAAGGGGAGAAATTTGGGTATCATATCTCATAGTATTGGGGATCCATCCAAATTTAAACTAGTCCCTGAGGGGGCAGGGAAACTCCAGCCTACGTTCAGGTTATGTGAATTATTAAGTCCGTTATTATTTTGAACTATGGTAGGAAGGTAAATTACGTATAATGAAGGCTCTGACCTGGGCTAGGAGTCGAGGTCAAGCAAAGGCTTTCTGATGACTGGACCTTTCGAGGAAATGGAGTGGATGAGGAAGAGTTGGGTGAGGTGGGGCAGGGCTGGGAGAGGGGGACCAGCGGAGGAGACACAGTAAAGCCCCGTGGGCTGGCAGGAGGAACAACACAGTCCATTTTAGGGACTCTGAACATAAACACAGAAACATAAACCTTGCCTTCAGCCCACACTCATCCCATTCTACAGATCAGGTTATATGTGAAGACAGATACATTTGTGTCCAAGCTGGGGGAGGACCTCTGCCACCAGTGAGTCCCTCCATGCTTAAGGATAACAGGCAGGTAATTTAGTGTAATCATGTGGGCTAAAGTCAGAGTACGTGTGTGTGTGTGTGTGTGTGTAATGACAAGTCTATGAATATATACAGGCGTACCTCGGAGTTACGGCAGGTTTGGTTACAGATCACTGCAATGAAGTGAATATTGCAGTAGAGCGAGTCAAAATTATGTTTTTCGTTTCCCAGTGCACCTGAAAGTTATGTTTACACTCTAGTCTATTCCATGTGCAACAGCATTATGTCTAAAAGAACAATGCATGTGCCTTGATTAAAAAATACTTTCTTGCCCCAAAATGCTAACCATCAGCTGAGCTTTCAGTGAGTCATAATCGCCATAACAGATATGATAATAATGGAAAAGTTTGAAATATCGCGAGAATGACCAAAATGTGACACAGAGACTCGAAGAGAGGAAACGCTGTTGGAAACATGGTGCTGATAGACGTGCTTGGCGAAGGGCTGCCACAAACCGTGAATGTGTGAAAAACACATGTGCGAAGCACAATAAAGCAGAGCACAGTACAACGAGGTGCACCTGTATTCTTGACTTGGACTTCCAGAACTCTCTGCAGGGTTGGAAGGGAACAAATCGAGCCGATGAACCATATTTGTATCGTCAGATTTGAGAACTGGTGAACATTTTGGTTCAGAACTTCCTCCCTTGGGCAGGCGTATTCAGTTCTCAGATGGGCACTGGGAAAACCCCAATGTGTTGGTTACATCCATGTAACACCTCACAAAGCATTATTTTGTAAGGTGCTCTTGCCAGCCCAGTACGGTAGGTCATTCATTAACGTGTGCGCTCATTCACTTACTCATTCAACTATTACTCTTGGAATGCCTCCTACATGCCCCGCGTGTTTTTAAGTCCTGGGATTGGAGTGCACATAACAGAAAAGGTCCTTATCCTTGCAGAGTTAGCCATCTAGGCGGGGAGGCAGATGATTAACACGTGAACAAGCTAGTGAATTAGGTAACTGGGCAGGTGGTGGAATGGATGGTGTGGATGGCAGAGAAGGTGATGGCAGGTGGAAAGCAGTGAGGACTTCTCTGAGGAGGTGACATTGAGATGATATTTGAAAGAGGAGGAGGGGCTGGCCGTGCTAGGGTAGGCAGTGCTGTTGTTCCAATGAGTGGTTCCAGACAAGAGACAACATGAGTGGGAAATCTCGGAGAGGCTGAGTGGCTCGCCCAAGGTCACACAGCTAAGTGATGGGTCTGCTGGAGATTCTACACGAAGCCTCTGACTCCAAGTCAGTGGCTCCTTTCATACACTCTCCTCCCAGGGCGCACTGCCCTGTGATCTCCGGCCAGATCTTGATATGGTAGGATTGGGTGTCACAGACGGTTGTCACCCTAGGTCCTACAACTGATGGAGCATATAACGCTTCTTTCCTGGCCCAGTTACGTTAACTCACAGAGAGGGAGAAGAGCTTTCTCCCAGAAGGGTGAGGGCTTCCGGAGGTGCTCCGAGTTCCCTTTCTGTTCTCAGAAGGTTTACTTTTATCCTTCTTTCTGTCCCTTCCCACCTAACTTTTCTGGAAGGTCTGGATGACTGTTGCGGGTGTCTAAAGTAACAAAACTCCAGAATGTTCCAGAGTGTTCGCTAGAATATCAGATGATGCAAAGGGAAATTTCCCATAGCACCTTAGTTTCACCAGTCAGCAAACTTGTTCCATATAGGGCCAGATATCAGATGTATTTGCAGCTGTAATGGGAAAGCAGCCATACACAATTTGCAAATGAATGGGCATGGATGTGCTCCAATAAAACTTTATTTACAAAACAGGAGGTGGGCTGGGGTTGGCCTGCTGGCTATGGTTCTGTGGTTCGCTGACACTGGTTCTAAGCAACGCAGCAACTTCCTGGGACAGACGTGAGTGAGGAGACTGGGTAGTTGAGACCCTGAGACATGAGCTACCAATTCGGTACACTGATACCCTGGAGAGGATTGATTGAAGTCAAAGACTTCCTTGGAAGACCACCTGCCATTAACTCACTACAACATGAGAGTTGGATTTGCGGAATTGTAAACCCTATTTCTGGCTATGGGACCTGTTAGCCCAATTTGGACTGAGGGCAGTTGCTGAAACATTTCCCCGAATTCGTCCGCCAGCACTCATTGTCATGTCAATGTTGGTTTCGCTCCAGCAAACTATGCCGCGTGTTCACTCGTTTGCAGATGCTGCCGTGATTAGCAAATGCAGAGTCGCTGAAACGTTTGCAAAATTCACCATTGCTTTCTGCCGCTGCGTATTTTCTCAACACGCCAAGAATGGGGGTACTGCCTCATGAGGGTCTGCTCAGTTTTTAGTGTGAAGGAAGGAGCCTCACGCTCAAAGTCGGGAACCCCAACGTTGCACCTGGAGCCAAGGCGAAGCCAGGCTGGATCTCCAGCCCTGCTCTGAGTGCGCTCCGTGGCCTGTGGTCAAGGTGTGCACCACCCCCTTTAAACCTCTATCTTCTACAGTGAAATGGGGATAATGATAAGTAGTTTCCAGTTTTAGTTTCGGAATTAAATGGGAGAATAGAGGCAAAGAAATTAACATAGTGTCTGACATATGGGAAGCACATATTAATGTTAGCTATTATTTTGTGATGATGATGATTAATATTAATCATTTTATTACAGTAGCGGGAGTAATAGTAGGGACGGTCGTGGGAGTGGTAATAAAATTGGCAGCATCAAGAGCTACTCAGGATGGTGGGAGTTGCCGTGTGTTACTGGTGAATGTTCCCAACGATTGGTGACTCGAATGAAACACCACCACTCTACTGTAGCTTTTTTAAAGACCATTTTCTCACAGACACCTATACTTGGACTCCTAGGGGCTGAGATTTCTCTGACAGTCCTTACTCATCATTCTGAAATCCGTGATCTGGAGAACTGTTGAATATAATTCCACTTGCGTAGCACGGCTTTCAGAGAAGAAAGTCATCCGGGCACTGAGTTTCAAGCCAAAATGAATATATGACTTTATAGTCCAACCTGGAGATCAGGAAGGCGTCTCAAAGACTGTTGACTTCCTGAGGATCCTAAGAAAGTAGTATACAGATGGTGATAAATGAGCAAGAGAGGGCATCCAGCCTGTTGGAGCCCCCTGGGCAGCGCTGTAGGGAGGTGTTTGGTTGCAGGGTGGGGGGAGGCGGTGGCTCGGAGCCATTCCCTTAAAAATTGTCCTAGTGGGCTGTAGCCTTGGAAAATCCATCCCCCGCCCTGAGTTTTTCGTATCTGTTGAGCCTGAAGGTCATGTGATTTTATTATATACTTTAAATAAATACAATGTTTATTTGAATGGGTATTGGGGTGAGTAGGTGTATTTATACGTTATACCTCTGGAGTGCCTGGTATTCATTGCATGTCTCTGTGCTCAGTACTTCATTTTACATAGGTTTTTTAAAATAATCCTTGCAATAAACCTTTGAGCTGTATCCACACCCCACTATGCAGACCAGCAACTGATCGCGAGGCATTAAGCCACAGGATGTAACTGTCAGAGTCCTGATTTGTCTGAGCCCAAGGCTGTCAACCTTCCCAGCATCCCTGTGTTTTTTAACAAACGATTCGATAAACACTGACTCCAAATCCCCTGGATTTCCAGTAAAAATGCTGCTGATCGCACCCCATGTTGTATTTACTGATTAAGAATCTCTACCAGGAATCTGCATTTTTTAGGAAACTCCCCAGGAGATTCTTCTACACACCAGTGTTTGAGAGTCATCGCCTTGCACACTTTCTTATCTGTTAAGATGCCTTCCACCCAGCAATCCAACCCAGTGCTTATGCATCTGGGACCTGGCGGAGTTCTTTAGGATTTCAGTTACTGTTAATCTTCCTCCAACCACAGGACAGGTTTTCTTTTTCTCTACCCTGGAGGATTATTAATAATATGATATCAATGGCTCCATTACATAGCGTGACCAAGAATATTCCAAATAGTCACAGTATACGGTGCTCTAGGATATCTCTTATAAATCATAAGAATATTACAAGCTGGAGGTAACTTCAAAATAGTAGAAGAGTTCCTTAGGACTAGCTTGAAGCAAAAGTGCTAAATCAATTGGATATTAAATTTGGGGGTTTACAGTCAGATGATTCCCTTAAAATACTGTGCTTCCAATTCAAGTGAGTTGCCGCTTGGGGACAGGGATGTCCTCTTTATATTTAATTTGATGGCCAGATAAACGAAGTTTTTCCCTTAATAAGTTAAATTGTGAAGCATGGATTGGAATAATAGAATTGCAGATGGTTGGAGCTTGATGGGGCCAAGGAACCAAAGATGAGAGTTGCTGGAAATCTACGAACAACACATCATTAGTCAGCTAAACACCATTTTATGTGTCTTAAATAAGACTGAAATCTGTTGCCTAAGCAGACAAAAGAGTGGGACCTCAATGAAAAATGACTTCAAAATGTATTTAAAATTTTTTCCTTTTAAATGCAAGCTGGTACAGCCACTGTGGAAGACAGTATGGAGGTTCCTTAAGAAGTTAAAAATAGAGCTACCCTATGACCCAGCAATTGCACTATTAGGCATTTACCCAAAGATACAAATGTAGTGATTCGAAGGGGCACCTACACCCCAATGTTTATAGCAGCAATGTCCACAGTAGCCTAACTACAGAAAGAGCCCAGATGTCCAGCGACAGATGAATGGAGAAAGAAGATTTGGTATACATATATATATTACTGGAATATATATGGAATATTACTCAGCCATCAAAAAATGAAATCATGCCATTTGCAGTGAAATGGATGGAACTAGAAGGTATTATGCCAAGCAAAATAAGTCAATCAGAGAAAGACAGTTATCATATGATTGCACTCAAATGTTGAATTTAAGAAAAAAACCCAGAGGAGCATAGGGGAAGGGAGGGAAAAATAGAACAAGATGAAATCAGAGAGGGAGATAAACCATAAGAGACTCTTAGTCATAGGAAACAAACTGAGGTTTGCTGGAGGGGAGGAGGGTGAAGGGATGGGGTGGCTGGGTGATGGGCATTAAAGAGGGCTCGTGATGTAATGAGCACTGTTATATGCAACTGATGAGTCACTGAACTCTGCCTCTGAAACTAATAATGCATTCTATGTCAATTATTTGAATTTAAATAAAATTAAAACCAAAAATTCCTTTTAGCTCTGCCTTTCTTTCCCTCTTTGGACGGTCTTATGGATACGTTAGTGTATTCCACCCTGTCCTCTGTCTCCTAGTATTTGTTAGGGATCAATTTTGTCCCCTTGCCAAATGCATACACCGAAATTCCAACCCTTGGTACTGGGTCTGGGTCTGGGGTATTTGTTACAGCAGCTGAAGCTGACTAATACCATATCTCTCTGTACCATCACCCTCTCTGGATCTCCATGGCTCTTGGTTTCTCCGTATTTCTTGGTATCACTGTGCATTTTTCTCTTTGTCTGTATTTTTGTTTCTCTGTGTCTTCTTCTGTGTCCCTGCCACCCTCATCTGATTGTTACATCCTCTCTGTCTCTCCCCACCCTCTCTCCCTTCCTCGGGCAATGCAGAATATCCTGTGTGGGATGTTTAGAAGAGTGACTGTCATAGAGAAACTACTCAAAAAAGCAAATTCCTCTCTGTTCCTAATTTCCTCCTTTTTCTACCCTTCTGTAATGTTTCCCTTCCTTCCATTCTCTCCCACTCACCCCCTCACTGGACATAAAATAAAATAGGGACTTATTTTTCAGGATTTATGGTTTTTCCTAAACAAATTTTATGGCCCCCAATTCTAATTTTAAAGCAACTCACTTGACTGTTTTATGTTCTTTAAAGGGGGGGACAAGGGGTGACTGAATGGAGTTGCTTTTTTATAAGTGACCCCGGTTTGATTTGTTTGGTTGCTTCTTTTTTTGGGGCGGGGGTAAAAATCTTTATATCTATTGATCTCCGATTGTCCCAGGCCTAGACTCACCCTGGTCAGTCTGGTTAACTATGCACATTTTTGCTGTCTCAGCGTTTGTGTGGGGGCCTGGCATGATAGAATCTCAAAGACTTCCCGGTGATTCTGATGCAGGGGGATCTTTCGGCATGCTCTGAGAATTGCGATCTTAGAAAATAAGCTCTGAGCCCTGCCTCACCTCTGTTCATTCTAAACCAAGACTAAAATGAAACCAAGCTTCATTTTAGGAAGAGGTTTTAAAACATTCCTTCTGGGGATCAGTTGTGAATTTTCTCGTTTTTGAAATCTCTGTCTCTGACACAGGCTGCCCAGAGCCTGTAATTGGCCAAGCAGAGAGCTGACATTCATTTCCAAACAATTTAGGTAGGTGGAGAGGGAGAGCAGAACTTGGAGAATTAACAGTCATGGATTTACGTCTTTGGCACCTGTTCTGATTATTGAATTAAGAAGGTTCTGGCAGCTCCAACCAGCTCTGCCAGATGTTGAAGAGCGCATTTCAGGGAGGATGGAAAGGGATGTCAGAAGATGTGAGGATCATTCATTTAAAGAGTAAACTGTCCGGATGAAGCTCTGTTTAGGCTGTCAGAACTGATCGCAAGCGTAATGAAACATCAAGAACAGAGGGATGAGGAGACGTTGATAAAACCCAAACACATCGTGAAATATAAAAATCTCCTGATTTTTAAGTCAACACCCCCCGAGTGTCAGCTTATCAGCTTGTGGAAACTGCAGACCTGTTGAGAGTGGTCCGTTTTTCCTGCCGTTTGGAGCAGATGTGCTCGCTGCTCTTATGGGGGCTGTAAACGATGCTCTTGGGGGCTTATCGGTCACCAGCAGGGCGAAGGGAGGGCCACAGCACCTGAGAGGTCTTTGGGAGACGGTGATAGGAGAGGAGGCAGGCACCTCCTCCTGTCAGTGGCGGAATCACTCAGTGTCACTCCAGAGTAAGCCAGCATCTGCTTCTGTGAACCCTGAGCACCCATTACAAACACACACGCATGTGGACGCACACATACACACAGGCATCCCATGAACACCGATGCACGTGTGCGCACACACACACAATCACAGTTGCACATGGATGCACACCACCTGTCCTGCACACACATTCCTCTATTATAAATGGCGAACAAAATCACACGTGTGTGCACAGCTGCATTCATGGAGAATACCATGCAGAGTGTAGATCAAATACCTTCCCTAGCTCCTGGCCCAGCCTGCTGGGGACACGTGGAAGACTAGAGGGCCTAATCAGGGTCTCATGCTCGTGGGAGCCGATGGGTGGACCTTCCCCTGGAATTCTGGGAGTTATTCCATTAAAAAAATTACCTTGCATTAAAAATAGAACTACCCTATGATCCAGGAATCGCACTGCTGAGTATTTACCCCCAAAATGCAAAAACACAAATTCAGAAGGATGTATGCTCCCTTATGTTTATAGAAGCATCACTTACAAAAGCCAAACTATGGAAGCAGCCCAAGTATCCATCAATGGTTCAAAGGATAAAGAAGATGTGGTATATATAGATATACAATGGAATATTACTCAGCCACAAAAAGGAAGGAAATCTTGCCATTTGCCATGATGTGGATGGAACTGGGGGGTGTTATGCTGCGTGAAATAAGTCCGTCAGAGAAGGACAAATACCATGTGATCTCATTTGAAAGTGGAATTTAAGAAATAAACCAAGGGGGAAAAAAGGAGACAAACCAAGAAGCTCTTCACTATAGAGAACAAAGTAATGGTTACCAGAGGGGATGTGGGTGGGGGTATGGGGGAAATAGGGGATGGGATTAAAGAGTACACTTGCCATGATGAAAAAAAAAGTAAAATGAAAAAAGTTGCTTTGCTAGTATAGTGTTTGCTTTGTCATGCATTTCTTGGACCCACCGTTCAGGACAAATTGGGGCATGATTCCACCTGTTCACCATGTCCTGCACAGGTGGATTCACAGGCCCAGCCCACTTATTTTCTGGAGTGGAGACCAGGAAGCCTGTCTGGGGAACTTGGCGGGGACTTAGCAAGACTTGGCTGGCTGAAATTCCCCAATAACATCTATGCTTCATCGTGACCATGCTGGGGCTATGTGTGCCTATTCCAGCATTCATGTAATAAAATTATACAGTCTCCATATTCCTTCAGTCAGTGGGATGTTTTTGAGATTCATCTGGGTTGTTATATATATCAATGGCTTATTCACATATACATGCATATGCATAATCTCAAAAATAGACATCCTACATTATGTTTATCCACTTACTGCCTGATGGGCATTTGGGTTGTTTCAATTTTTGACTGTTATGAATGAAGCTGCTATGAAAACCTCCAGTACAAGTCATTTCTGAAACATGTTTTTATTTTCCTTGGGTAAATACCAAGAACTATAATTGCTGAGTAATATTTATGTGTAAATTTGTAAAAAAAAAAAAAAAAAAAAAAGGCCAGTTTCACGACATGTTTACATGTTATATAGTCCAACCAGTGAGGAATAAGAATTCTATGAAGAATCTTCATCCTTTCCAACACTTAGTATTGTCAGATTTTCCATGATAGTGGCTATGAAATATCTCAGTGTTCTATTAAGTTGCATTTCCCTGATGATTAAAGTGTTGAGCTTTTCATATACTTCATATATCTGGCTTTGTGAAGTGTCCGTTCAAGTGTTTGTCCATTAAAAAAATTGTGTTTTTTTTTAGTATGGTTATAGGGGTTCTTTATATATAATAGATATAAGCCCTTTTTCAGATGTTTGTGTTGCAAATATTTTCCGAGTTGTTGGCTTGTGGCTTTATATTTTTAATAGTGTCTTTTGATGAGAAGTTTTTAACTTTGACGAAGTCTAATGGATTATTTTCTCTCTTACGATTTGTGCTTTTCATGTTCCCTATACTTAGGTTCTGAAGATATTCTCTCTTGTTTTCTTCTAGAAGTTGATAGTTTTACCTTATATGTTTGAATTTATGATTCATTTCCAAGTTTTCATGTACAGAGTAAGAGAAAAGTTGAGTTTCTTCTTTTGATGTTATTAATAGAATCTAAAACTATTTCCAAATTTTTATTGGCAGTCTTCGAAATAGTAACTTTTACACATTGATTTTGAAATCTATGGGCTCGTAGAGTTTACTTGTTATTTTTGTTTGTTTTTGGTAGATACCTCAGGATTTCTTTGTAAATAATCATGTCATCTGTATACAAAAACACTTTTATTTTGTCCTTTCCAATATTTATGCTTTCTATTTCTCTAGAGTTATTGTGCCACTTAGGACATCCTGTATAATGAACTGGGAGGAAAAGGCTCAGAATTTCACCAGTAAGAATGATGCTAATGCTAAGGTTTGCTGTTGTTGTTGTTTGTTTTTGTAGATGCTTTTTATTAGATGAAAAAATTCCCTTCTAGTCTCTATCTGCTGGGAATTGTTATCACAAATGGATGATGAATTCTGTTGACTGCTTTCCCACATCTGTTGGTAAGTCCATGTAACTTCTTTCCATAACTGTGCTAATATGATAAGTTACATTAATGTTTTCTCACATGTTTAATTAACCTTGAATTCCTGGAGTAAATCTTACCTGATCAAGATTTGTCACACTTCTTAAATACTGCTGGATTTAATTTGCTAATATCTAGTCAGGAATTTCTATTTCCTTTATGTTCATGAGGAATATTGGTGTGCGGTGGTTTTTTTTTCTTTCTTTCTGTTTTGGTAATAATATCTTTGTGAAATTTTGGTATTAAAATTATGTTGACTTCATATGAGAATTGTTCTCTCCGCCTCTATATTCTGAAAAGAGTTTTTGTGGCATGGATATTATTTCTTCCTTAAATGTAGTATATAATTCACCAGTGAAGCCATCTGGGCCGAAATTTTTGTTTGTGGGAAGTTTACTTAAATTACAAATTCAACTTCTGTAATAGACACAGTCCCATTCAAGTTTTAAAATTCCTTCTTCAGTCAGACTTGGTTATTTGTAACGTTCAAGAAATGCGATTGTATCATCTCAAATGTCAAACTTACGGACACGAAGATATTTCTAATATCTCCTTAGCTTTTCATACCGCGTCTTCTCTCTCATTCCTGATATCGATCACTTGCGTCTTCTCTCTTTATTCTTGATCAGTCTTGCGAGGGGCCGATCGATTTTTATTAATCTTTTCGAAAGATCAATTTGGGGCTCTGTTGATTTTTAAAAGTTTTCTGTTTATTGATTATGTCTAATGCTTCCCCCCCCATTTCTTTTGGTTATTTTGCATTGCATTTCTGCTGCTTTTTCTAGCTTCTTCATGTGGAAGTATAGATCATTGATTTTTCTGCTTTCTCCTGACACGCTGAAGGAAATCCTACTAAAGTTCATCTGACATTCCCTCAGGGTGTGACCCTCATTTGTGCCTTAGGGCCTCATTCTCTGCCACCGCAGGTGAGAGCCGGTCTGGGCTTCTGGCCCCAGCTTGGCAGCCTGACCCCGCACTGCCTCTTGCACAGGGAGGGGTTATCAGAGAAGCTCTAGAGGCCCCCCGCTGGAAGCACTGGCTTCATGTTCCTGCCCTTAGTCTTTACAAATACACAAGATAGGCATACTGTCTTCACTTCTTAGGTTTCAGGAAAGTAACAGCGATACTAATTTATTTGTCTAAGACCCATGACGTGGCTGAGATCCAGATACATCCCTTTTGACTCCAAAGTCGACCTCGGAGGATTTAAATAACATACCCAATTTCACCAGCTAGTAGGTGGCAGACCTGGGATTTGAACCTAGTTCCGTCTTACTTCAACACAAAGAAGAAGGGAAGAAAACCCGATGTGTGAAGGATACCAAAGAGCTCTGTTTCCGCTCATGCAGGAGACCGGTAGTATGTCTGAGACGTGGGGATTAGCTCACACGCTTCTAAAAGCACTGACCACACAAAGTCAGCATCGAACAGAGATGGGAGAAACGACAAGGATGGTGGATCATCCCAGTAGATCCCTAAAGGAACCCGCACAGCCATCCGTCTGATCACAGCAGATTGGGTAGGAGAGTGAAACAAGCCATCTGGTTTGGTGGCTGCTTTTCACAAAGAAACTGGGGCTTCAGATGGAAGTCCTCCTTCCTTCGCCCCGGGGAGACTTCATGTGGAGCTGCTGATGATCGGTGGGCCTTCAAGTCGAGTGGACTCTCTTGGGCACATATAGGCTGTTTTATGTCAGTTCCCACAAGAACCAGGTGGCGTGGGCAGGGCGGATGTTTTTGCTGGAGTTCACGGCGGGGAGCCTGGGAGCCCCGGAAATGACGCCCCTGTCGTGAGCAGGCAGCAGTGTCTGGACTCGGACCCCACACCTCCTTCTCAACCCGCGTTGCCCGCGACTGCCCAACAGAGCGTGGCTGGTTGAGAGGAGAAGGAAGGAGGAGGTCTCACTAAGGCCGTCTCGGAAAACTTGGTCAGGAGCAGAGGAGGCCAGCTCAGCCCAACCCACCCTGTTCGAGGCTTGTTTTCCACTTGAGAAAAAGCTGGCGAGACTGCAGAATATCTTCACAGCTGTTTATGGCTTCCAGTAACTTCCTCTAATCTTTCTCCATCTGCTTTTGCAGTGGGAAAAATCACTTTCTTCATGTGATGGGTCTTCAGTATCCCCTTCCCTACCTCCTCGGTACGGTACTCCAAATACTACACTAAATTACAGTGATTCATTATTCCTATTAAAACAAACAATATCCCCAAATTACCCGGCAAACTAAACAATTGTGAACAGTAAATTCAAACAGTAAAACATGGGCACATATCGGGTAAATGTTATTTTCCCGAACAAGAAAGGCTTTCGGCAAAGTGTTTAACTTGAATACAACAAAAGGCAATTTAATTTAGTAATACAGCTGGGTGAAAAATGGAGACCTCGGGTTTAATAAGAAGGGGGAAAAGACACGCATACATCATCCAAAAGGATAATTATGAGAAACTATTTTGTATGATCCTGCTAAATCAAAGCTTCTAATGCTTTCTTACTTCTGTCAAAATAGGGAGATTTAAGGCCTTAAAAATGGGAATTTTGCAGACTTCACTGCCAAGAAAAAATGATTTGTCTCTTGATAAATTACTATTGGGCTTTATACTTGGGAAAAAATACACTTACATTGAAATAAATGCCAAGGTATGGCTAGAGAATTTATATTATTCATTCATATCTATCACTGGATTGGTGAGGAGACAGCAGTCCCATTTAAAACATCTCCTGGCTTGCTGACAGAGTGCCACGGAGACAAGATGAACACCTCTGGCAAATGGCGGGGGGGAGCAGGTGCAGCCCCCCCGGGAGTCTTCACAGATCTGGCAGTGGGATGTTTTTTTCTTTTTCTTCCTGGAACACAAACTTTTTAGCCTCTCTGGAGTCTACGTTTCGAGAAGGACCCCCCCAATATGGACACGTGTCTTTTCCGGATTCTGCACATTTCTGTGGGTTCTTGTGCATGTCCGAGACAAACTTGTCTTCCAACACAGAAGGACAACGGGGATAAAGGGAAAGAGGAACGCCCCCCATCTGTCAGGTATGAGGGGTCCGGCAAGGGCTGGCAGCGTGATTCTTTGTTGTCTCCATCAAAGGCTTGCTGAATAGAGAAATGGTAATAACAACATCGGAGAGAGAACGTTGGCCATTGAGGTAGGGACGCAGACTCCAAGCTTCTCTTCTTTTACCGCTTGTGAAACTTTTGGCAAAAGGCAATGCCGGGCCTTTCCTTTCCCCGTCTGCGACATGGCTGTTTTGGACAAGCAACGTTTTCCTCTCGAATATTTTTGCACAATACTTCCTTTCAGACACACTTTTATATAACATTGCATTTTGTTGTGCAGATAAAAGTCCATGTAGAGGAGAGCGCTCCTCCTTTTCTCACCTTCTGGGGACCCCTAAGTAACTCCCTAAGCTCTAGGGCTTCCAGGAACGCACTCTGAAAAATCGCAAAGTAAAAATACTTCCTAAGGATTCGTCCTGTTTGACCACGCCATGGTTCTGGGGTTGATCTGCTTCTGAACAATTAACTGAGGCTGTGAACAGGCTCAGACAGCTTTGCCAGGTGTTCTTGCCTTCCGTGGTGGTGACGTGTGTGTGTTTGGGGGGGAGCTTCCTGACAAATGCCAGGTTTCCAAGACATAATAGCCGTGGCTCGCAGTACGGTCCACCCCCTTCCTTAGGCCGAGATGAAAATATACAGTAGAACCCTGGGAGCTGTTTAAAAAAATCCAAGTAAGAATTATCATCCAAATATTTGTCTTCAGAATTTGGAGCGTGCTACACTTGCAGAAGGCTAATGACTAGTGTTTATCCATCCCATATTCCAGTAAGTTCTAGAGCAGTTTCTTTCCCAAACGAAAAAATGCAAAAACATAATGTTTCAATCTTCTAATAGCTGGATTCTGACTCATCTGCTACAAAAGTAAATAAATGAACAAACTAAATAAATGCTTTGGGGAAAGAAGGTTTTTGATTTTTTTTTTTTTTTGGTCTCTCTTGGCACTTAGAAAAAGGCACCACTATTTTTAAGCCGAAGGTTTTTCTAACATGCCCCGATCAATTTCCATCTGAGTAACACCCATTTAAAAGGTTTCCATGCTAAATCTTTTTTGTAGTTTACAGAGTAGTACACATTTCACAAAGCACTTTTTAGTTTATAAGCATCATTTACAATAGACTTTATAAGTTGCTGCACCTTTTCCAAGGTACTTTACAGTTTGCAAAGCCGTTTACGGTTTACAATAAGCCACTTTATCATCTCAAAAGTATTTGGCATTTTCTAAAACCCTGTTGCCATTACAAGGCACTTTGCAGCTTACCAAATGCCTTGCAATTTGTAAAACGATTCCAAGCCCATAACCACGTTGAGTTTTAGCAGACGCTGGTGACATAATTGTGTCTTTCTTTGATGATTATAAGGATCACGCTGGGCGTCAGAGTCATAATTGTGAACTTGCCTTTACTGAACACAGACCGAGTGTCCCATAGATACTCGTTATTGTCTGATTGATTAAGAATATTATTGCTCTGAAGTGATATAACCAATGAAGTCCTGAAAATTTGGTCTTGATCACTGTTCTCTATGGGGAGATGGTCTTACCCTCCAGGGATATTTGGCGATATATGGAGACATATTGGGTTGTCGCAACTGGGGGAAGGAATTCTACTGGCATCTAGTGGATAGAGGCCAGGGATGCCACTCAGCGTTCTACAGTGCACATCACAGCCCCCACAACAAAGTGATAGCCAGTCCTTAATACCAATAATGCCAAGGTTCAGAGGCCCTGGTCTTTTTTTTTTTTTTTTAAAGATTTTATTTATTTATTTGACAGAGACAGCCAGCGAGAGAGGGAACACAAGCAGGGGGAGTGGGAGAGGAAGAAGCAGGCTCCCAGCGGAGGAGCCTGATATGGGGCTGGATCCCAGAACGCCGGGATCATGCCCTGAGCTGAAGGCAGACGCTTAATGACTGTGCCACCCAGGCGCCCCTAGAGGCTCTGGTCTTGATAAAGGTTAGACCCTCTGATAATTTCATGCTCCTTATCTCCTGCGTTGGAAGGATGCTTTCAGTTGCAAGTAACAGGGAACAGCCTCAGATTGGCTTAAACATTTTGTCCATTTATCATTTCACCTAACTGGAAATCAAGAGCCAAGTTCAGGGTACAGGGCTGGATGATGAAGGTGCTGACCCATGGTATCAAGGACTCGGATTCTGTGCTTTTCTCTGATCTGTTCAGCGTTTGCTCATCCTGAGGCTGATTCATGGCTGTCAGCGGCAATTGAGGTGCCTGCCCTTGTTCGTATTCAGAGGCAAAGAAGCTGACCTTTCTCTCCCAGGATCCCAGAAAGACCCTTTCTGTGTAAACAGACACCCACATTATACAGTGACTCGCTTAACTGAAGAATGCATGCGGAGTGCCGAGGACAGAGCCTTTTCTGCAGCTGATGCTCAACGTTCATCAAACGTTCCCCTCCCCACCTCCATCCTTTCTTGGGTACTAACTTCCGGCCGATAACTAGGGATTTTGAAAGAACAAAAACATTAAAAAATAATCACTTGTTAGTCCCCCCGGAAAAGGTTCCTGTGAATCAGCTGAGCAGGTTTACGCAGAGAAATTCACACTGTTTCCCGGCCTGGGATTCTGGACCGTAAATCCTTCCCCAACATGTAACATGTGCATGCATACACAGACTCTACCTCTTGCAAATTAAAACTCATACATATCTTGCCAAAGCGTTTCCGACATGGAGCCTCAGCGTTGAGAGCCATAGGCAAGTTCTGTGTCTCCCGCACTGATGCGTATTACTGGCCGGGGAGGTTGCAAAGCCCAGAACTCAATGACTCGTGAGCAGACCTCCAGGTTCTGGGCAAGGCTCACTCTCCCTTGTCTAGAAAACCTTATCTGTAGGAGGTCCCTTATTTGGGGACATGCGACTTGAGAGCAGCTTCTACACTAAGGTGAAGAATGATGCGTGTTGTGGAATCCTCACCATCCGTCAGGTGCTCTGATGGGCTTTCACGTTTGCTCTGGAGACACCGCTGAGCTGCAGGGCTCGCCCTGCCTGCTCTGTGATGAGGAGTGGGGCTAGCGGGTGCGCGTGAGCACTAGCCCTCAGCGGCTCCAGTTACTAGTGAGCCAGACTCAGAGCTCTTAGTCTGACGCTCCCAGTGGGGCTCCCAGACGGTCCTGTGAGCTCGTTCTCTCCAATTACTATTTCCCCGCAAGTATCACCTGCTCCATTCAGCCTGATCCCTTAGTTCTATAAGCTTTATGTATTTCTAGATTAGAGAATCTGGAATATAGCAGGTATGAAAAAGCAACAGACTTAGGTCTTCACTGTGACTCTATCACCTCGGGACCATGGACAAATTGCCTATTCAGTGAGATTCAGTTTCTTTGTCCAGAAAATGACGATAATACCGCCTTATGGAATAGATGTTGAGTGTTAAATAAGATAATTATTCATTGTACTTAGCTTGGTGCCTTTATATAGAAGGTGATTAGTGAAGTTATTAATTTTCCTTGGCTTTTTTTAACCTGCCCACATTGACTTCCCTTCTATATGTTCATTTCTGCGTTATTTTAAGGCAGGTGCCCTTTATTTCTCCTGTAAATCCCTCAAAGTCTGCATTGTTTCCAATTCCATAGCCTCCTAGCTCATTGTATTTTTCCTTTAGCACTGATCCCAGTTTTCATCTTTGCCACTTTGTGGAATTAACTGCGTAGTATTTGTTCCCTTTGGTAGATTGTAATTTGCTGGAGAGCAGAGAACATGTCTATCTTCCTCATGTGCACCTCAATATTCCTCATACCTACAACACTTTCTGACATCTAATAAGTGCTAAGTAAATATTAGATGAGTAAATGATTGACTGGATAATTGAGATGAATTGCATACTTCTTAGTACCAGGCACTGTGCTAGGTTCCTTACGCAAGTAGCCTCACAACACCTGGATACCCTGGCACTATTACTACATTCCTATTTCCTGATGAAGAAATGGGGGCATAAGGAGGTAAGGTAGCATGAGGAAACAGCATGTCTAAGCAGAAGCAGAGTTGGGATTTGAATTTTTGTTGCCTGACTCCAAGCCCAACTCCTAACCATTATCATGACACCTTCTGTTCCAAGATGGCAGGCAGTGGACGTCAATCATGGGTTCAGGGCTTGGGTAATTTGACCATTGGATTATCCTGCTTTAAATTATTGGGAGTTGCCCAAACAGGATTCAGAAAATATGAATCCCTTTCTTTCTTTTCAACAGCTATTCCTGTCACGATGTCCTTTGATCTTCACATAAGACTTTGCCCTGTTGATGAAAAAATGGGACACAGCAGGAGTAAGCGGTTTTTGCCCAAGGTCACTCATCTAGTCACTGATGTGGAAACAGAGCTGGAGACGCCTGGAACAATCAGCGGAGTAAATCACACCAGGTCACTGCAGTCAGCCAGGCCTCCCCTCCCGCCTCCTGGTTTTGGAGGCGAGCATGATGTCGGTCTGCCTTAGAGGTGGCTGAGGATGAGCCTGCTGCTGTGGAAATGTCCCAGAGTCGGGCCTGGATTCTGGAGGCAGCCGTATGACATGGATCTGAGTTCACGGCAACTATGGGCTGAGTCCTGTTTATCCATCTGAACGAGGTAAGATTGGGTGTTTTCTAAAGACTTCAGTGGGATGTATTCATGCAACAGGTATTTCCTGAGTGCCCTACTAAGACGTCATCTGCCTTGCTCACCTCTGTGCTCCTTGTCCTTGGCGCAGTTTCTGATCCATAGTAAGCGCTAAGGACTGTGAATGCTTGTGGTGGGAGAAGACAGTGGGCTGCACCTCGCCAGCCCCTTGAGGTGCCCTTGAGCTGGCAGAGAGAAGTCACCTGCTAATGACCCTGCCCTCTGCCAAGTCCTTTCACTGAAGTCATCCCAGAGTGCTTTGGTTGCTCTGAGGAGGTGCAATTAATCCAGTTTTGGGAATGGACAGGCATTTAGGGAGGCCTTCTTGTAGGAAGTGACCTCTTGTTGCCAACACCTTTAGGAGGCCTGGAGGCAAGTGGGGAGAGGAGATGTGTAAGTGCAGGGCAAAGCTGAGGGGTGGGGAAGAAACCGGAAGGTTTGGTTGTTAAGTTAAGGGAATGGAATGTAGTTCAGTTGGGCCTGGGGCTGAACGTTCTGGTAGGGCAGAGGGGGGCAGCGGGTCTGCAGAGTCAGGTAACTCTCCTTGTGGAAGCCGGAAGGCCGGTTTGGGGCTGTGGATGTGGTGTGGAGAAAGGTTTCGGCAGGAGGGCTGGCATAAGGAGAAGGGGACTGAATGAAAGGAAGACATGGAACGGGCCTTTTGAGCTCATGTGCTGTATTCGAAGATTGTAGGGCCTGCGGGGAGGAGCCGAGAGAGCTCATTTGAGGGCAGATGCAGAGCTAAGGCTCTGGGTTTCTGGTCCCTCTGTGCGTCCCCGCGGCAGGGGCAGAGAGCACCCACCTGGCAGAGGCAGGCGGACCGCTCAGCCGGAGGCCGCCTGCTCCCCCCACCTCCGGTCCTGGGCTCTGGCTGGTGGCCACCTGCTGCCGACAAGGCCTCTTCCTGCCTGCTAGCTGCACATTCCACGGCCCCTCCTGCCCTCATGGCAGTGGGCTGACACCGCTCATCCTCTCCCCACCACTCTGATCAACACGGCTGATCTCACCATTTCCTTAAGTGGTGTCTTTGCCTTTTAATTTATTTCCTTGACCCCCTCCAGTTCTAAGGCAAACTCTGTCAATAGAGATTGTTCCCAGGGATTAGCTTTGGCTCTTCTCATTATCAGTTTGGAAGCAAAAGGCCCCAAAGCATTTTCCATACTGAGAAGGCCAAGCGGTACACACAGGAAAGAGCCCTGGGGCGGCAGGCAGGACTCGGTGCACCTGTGACCTTGAGCAAGTCAGTCAAGCCTCCTCGGCTGTCTGCGGGAGAAAAGGAAATCGCATTTACTGAGCCCTGGTATCCGGGCAGTACTGTGTTCCTTCCTCTGTGCTCTCACTGCTTCTTAAACACATTCTTGTTACAGAGAACGTTTGTTCATTCGTTCGTTCGTTCATTCTTTCATTCTTCATTCTCTAGATGTGTAAGATTAATTGTTCTGTGGTCATCTGACTCTGTTAGTCTGCAAGCACTGGGTGGGGTGGTGGCGCAGGACTACTTTTATTTTAAATGAATCACTGTATTCCCGACACAAGGCTAGCACATAGTAGGCACCTAATGTATGGTGAACGAACGACTGTGTGTCCTACTTGGGAGGCCAACAGCCTGGCCTCACACAAGACTGTGACTGTTTAGCTCTGGGACCTGGAACGAGTCCTCGAGCCTCTCTGAGCCTCGTCTCCAGAAAAAGGGGGTGCAGATGGTGCCCGTGCATAGGTACGTGCTGAACAGCTTGCTTTCTGACAAGGCGGGTGGCGAGGACGAAGGCTATTTTAGCATCACAGTGCATGAGGTCATGTGGGGAGAGGTGGTCGGTTATGAAGAAGGGAAACTTTGTTTGCTGGCACGATGGCCACTGCGGACCGTCTGAGACGGGAGCACCCTCTTCTCGAGGACTGCTGTCCTCAGCAAGGACCTTCTCCCAGGGCCAAGACCCCCGTGGCTTTGGTATATGGTACTGGGATAATAGAAGAAGAGGGGGAGAGAAAGAGGCAAGTGGACGCCCCTTGGAGGCTGATTCTCTGGGGACTCAGAGGAGCTTCAAGAGACGGGTGGAGACCGGGTGTACGTAGCTGCTGGGTTTTGTGAGTATTTGTGATTGGCTGTTGGTTTGCCTGTTTCTTGCTGGGAAGACCATACTCACATCCTGCTTAAGAAGTTGCAAATTCAGGGGCGATGAGTGTGAAATATCTTAGATGGTGGCTGAGTACATAGACTTACTCGTACGCTACAGTGAGTATTTCAAGGGGCCCCCAGGACAGACATCCTCCAAGACACCCTCTCTCCTGGGAAAACTGTAGATGCCTAGGCCCTTCTTAGGGAATACTATTAGGATGGTTTGTAGGAAAATAGATAAACGTCACTTCAGTATTTCTAAAAATACACTGTATTAGTCAGGGTTCCCCAGAGAAATAGAACCAATGGGATGTATCTAAAAAACCAATTGGTTCACATGCTTGTGGAGGCCAGGAAGTCTGAATCTGCTGTCTGTGAGCTGGAGAATCATGAAAGCTGGTGGTATAATTCACTGAGTCCAAGCATTCCAAAACCAGGGGCGCCTCTGTCCGAGGGCAGGAGAAGACAGCTGATGTCTCAGCTCAAGCAGAGAGAGCAAATTTGCCCTTCCTCTGTCTATTTCTTCTGTCCAGTCCTTAGTGGATTGGCTAACGCCCACCTGCACTGGAGAGCACCATCTTCTTTCCTCACTGATTCAAACCCCAATCTCGGTGAGGGGAGACACCCTCAAAGACATCTCCAGAAACAATGTTTTACCAGCCATGTGGGCATCCCTTAACCCAGTCAAGCTGACGCACCAAGTTAACCGCCACACACGCGTTCTGCAAAGTGAAATCCATCAGACAGTTGGGATGGGGATTCCGGGGTGCAGGAGAGCGCTCACACAGTGAAAAATGAGAAATAGACCTTCCTACTTCACAATGGCCCCTCGGAAGGACACCCAAGCCCCCCGCCTGGAGCATCTTTCATTGTTATCTTAAACGACATACATACAGCTCCGTCAAAGCAGAGAGAAACTTCTCTGTGGCTGACACATTTCACAGGGAGAAATGGATTTTAAAACTGTTTTCAACTAACAAATTGACAGTCTTAGCCTTCCCTCACCCAGGACGCACTCCCTGGAGTGAAGCATGGGGAGGCGGTGGATGAGGGATGATAAAATCTAATCCACTGCTTACAGAATTTGAGAGAGAGGTTTTCTAATCACCCACTAGAGGGTTCCCCCTCCCGACCCAATTTCCTCCTAAATCACATACTAGAGGTCAGAGAAAGGGGTGATGAGCTGTCCACCACGAGGTGGTTGAAAAGGCCTGATTCCATTCCATCAGAGCAGTGTCAGAGTTTATAAATTGTCGTGTCTGTCTCTACAAAAAGGGATAAAGTCTACCGTCTCACAAAAGAAATGCATGTTTTCAACTTAGATTTATCATCTTTAATATTCTTGAAGAGTGGGAGAGAGACAGAGGCAGAGAAAGGTGCGGATGGCAGGGGAGAAAGGGGTGCAGCAGGACAACTGACAGGTGTAAAATAGGACTGCCCTTCCTTCCGCGGAGACCAGGAGAAGGGGAACGTGGAGTTATGGAGGGCAGGCTCTGCCGTCTCACCGTGGGGCTTCAAACTCGGGCTTTGCCACGCTGTGAATGTATGTGAGTTACTTCAGCTCTCTGAATGTCCTCATCTTAGAAATGGGGACAATGATAGGATGGATGAATCTTTGAAGAGTTTGCTGAGAATTGTGTGCATTAATGCCATCAGCATTGGGCACAATGCCCAGCACCTTCTAGTGCTATTTCAGGATTGGCTCGGTCATACAAAGCCCATGGAGTGAGCTTCAGGCAAGAGAGCCTTGCCAGAAAAGTTAGGATTAGGGCGCTTCTATGGATGGAAGTCAAGGAGCAAAAAGTGTCACCATGACTTACTGGCTTTGGGAAATGAAAAGCTCACTTGCTTGGGCTCTCTCTCTTTCTCTCTCTCTTGTCCATCCGTCCTTCCTCCCTCCCTCCCTCCCTTCCTTTCTAAGACTTTATTTATTTGTTAGAGCGAGCACAAGCAGGGGGAGCGGCAGGCAGAGGGAGAAACAGGCTCTCTGCTGAGTCTCTCTCTTGTTTTTATTCTATTTCATCTCCTTTATTCTCCTTTCTTAGAAGATGAACTGTTTCCTTTCTGTGCCATTAAATGACCCTTCATGATGGTCTCAAAATGGCACCCTGCTGCCAACCAACCAGGGCAGGGGTCCCATCCTGAATTTCCAGGAGAAATCATCTGACGAGCTCAGCTGCGATCAGCTGTCCACTCCTGACCTAATCTCAAATCCCAGACAAAAGTACCGAGGATCAAGGGTTAGGGTTAACTGATAATGTTATACTCAGAGCTCTGGTGGGGGCTCAGAATCCTTAACACTCTAATAATCCTGATGGACGTGGAACCACATGGTGCTTAAGACCACAAGCTCCAGGCTCAGACTCTCTGGGTCCAAGCCCTGGCTCTGTCCTTCCCCAAATGAATGTCCTTGGGAGTGTACATTTCCCTGTGCCTCAGTATCCTCATGTATAAAAGGCACAGGGTAGCCATTCCTACCCCAGCGGGGTTAAGTGGGTTATAGGTGGCACGCAATAAATACTCAAGAGTAAACGCTTCATCGCTTAATTGTTACTGTTCTTGTGACCGTGAAAACATCGTATCTGGGAAAGACAACTTTGTAGAGTGAGCTGCAGCACAACACGGTAGACTCTTAGCGCAGAGATGCTTTACCAGCTTCCGAAGCCATCTTGTCCATCCTCCTGGGCAGGGTTTGGATTTACGAGTGCGCTAAATCTGAGTTTCCTGTTGACGGACACCCAGAGTGCCTTTCCCCTCTGGGGGGCACGTGCGGTGCTGGGAAACATCCTCAATCTGTCCTAACCACATGCAGCCTGATGCCACCCCGCCCTCCCGTCCCCCCTTATTTCCCCTGCTGTGGTGTGTATGTCAGTGGTGGGTGGTGATGGAAAATCAGGAGAGACAGAGCCCATTAGACAGAACTGCAGGCGGATAAGGTTTGCCAATTATGTTTTGTTTCTTTCTGCCTTCCCCGTGACTTTTAGGATATACGGATTCTTTCTGGCACTCCCCCTGGTTCTGTGCCTATAAAATAAGTTTAATAGCTGAATTTTCTTTAAGATAATCAGAGGCGGTATAATTTATGCATATGAATCCTATTGTAGCCAGATGTAATTTTGCTCGAAGTTGTGGCATTACAGTTAGAAATAGCTCTGCTGGCTGTGTTTTGTGGAATTTGCAATTTATTTAACAGTTGACTGAGCAGTGACCTCAGATAAAATAACCATAATCAAAGAGTAGTTTTTTAAAAAGAGATATAAAAACAAAGGTGGAGTGGGCTTTGGAGAAAGCCCCCAGTACCAATGAGCGAGAAGAGCAGGTGGTGAGGATCCCAAGGCAGGTGAACACGGCTTAGTTGGTGCAAATGGCAGAGGGTTCTTGGAGGGAGGAAGGGAGGGAGGGGGCAGACATCTTTGCTTTGGAAATTCCTCCCCTACCCCAGGGCTTTCTGTTTGGAGCGTCATATCCCTTTGATCATGAAAGAGCAAGATTATCTTTTGCATGGCTCCTGGAAGCTGTGATGTTTCTCATTCCTGGTGTCCGGGGATTGCACAGGAGAGGTCTAGAGGAAGCTGGAAGGGGCCAGAGGCTAACAGGATGAGACTGTGGCTTCTGTAAGAAGCGACCTCAACCTTTTCAAAAACCAGACACTCTTGTAGTTGGCTTCATTCCGTAGGAGGAGGAAAAGACGCCCTTCTCCATACAGCAAGCCTGCCTCTGCCTCTACCCCCGAAGCATTTTTTTTTAAATGGAAGAATGCTTGGCTGTAGTGCAAGACAGATGATGGGCTCTTTGCACCAGGGGATGGTGTTAATGTCCTCGCGCCCAGGCTGCCTCCTGCCACGGTCTGGACCCTTGGAATGGATTGTCCATCTTTGATGTTTCCTTCTTCCTGGATCCAAAGGGCCAGGGAGAGTTGAGGACCTGCTCATAGGAGCCATGCCTAATGCTTCAATGCATTCGCCATTAAGATCAGAGCACCGATGGGTCTGTTAGTGAAATGTTGCTAAAACTGAGTCCCCTTCTCTGTTCCCTGTGTGTCTTGCTCCCTCAGGAGCCTTGTGGAATCACAAAGTTCTTGGTCTTTTATCTGCACACGAAATGTCTAAATGTTTTCACCTAAATAATTTCAAGTCGTTGCTCAAAACCTGGCTCACCTACACCTCGCACTAGGAAAGCATGGCTTTTTTCCTGAAGAGCGAGTGAAACCCGCTTCTCCTGCGGTTCCATTACCTTCATATCACCTCTTTGGTGTTAGGCACGTTCATATTAGTTGTAGCTTTGCCTTATTGTCTGTGTATCCTCCAGACCCAGATGTTACCTTTGCATGTAGTTCAATATGTATTGTTCAATGAAGGCATACATACATGTTCTCTAGAACTTGTGATTGAGACCGATGTGCAGGGGGAGGCCGGGGGGGGGGCATTAGTAGGAAAGAGATAAAATCTCACTCCAGGAATCAAATACTTCAAGGTTGAGGAGAGTCAAAAATAAATATGCTGGGGCGCCTGGGTGGCACAGAGGTTAAGCGTCTGCCTTCGGCTCAGGGCATGATCCCGGTGTTCTGGGATCGAGCCCCACGTCAGGCTCCTCTGCTATGAGCCTTCTTCTTCCTCTCCCACTCCCCCTGCTTGTGTTCCCTCTCTCGCTGGTTGTCTCTGTCTCTGTCTAATAAATAAATAAATAAATAAAATCTTAAAAAAATATGCTAGCTAGTATAAATTGTATCTATGTTATATGCGTGGTATCTATTACCTGTCACTCTGCTCAGGACCTTACGTGTATCATCTCACTGAGTCCACACAGTGACACCACGCTGCGGCGACTGTTATTTCCTTACGTAACCGATGATGAAGCCGACTTGGAAACGTCACACAGGGAGTAGGTAGCAGGCCCACGCTTGGAACCTCTGGGTTCTGGAGTTTGTACTGGTTTTTTTCTCTTTTGGCTTTTTAAATACGTATATATTTTTTAAAATTCTGGAATATCCTACGTATGCACAAGAGTACAGAGAATAAAACAATAAACACTCATATGCATACACCTGCCATACAAATTTTGACAGCTGTTCACATATTTTTTCTAAAGTTAGCTTTTACCCATCCCCTTTCAATTCTTTCCTCTGTCATAGTCAGGATCCTGAACTTGTCTACTGTTTCTCTCCTTTCACGTTTTTTTTTTTTGTTTTTATATTGTCATGGCTTGACTATGGAGCCCGCAATATTAAATGATATTTTTGAGTTTTTAGATATTTATGTAAATGGGATCCTACTATATTCATGGCTTTACAGCTTAGCCATGTTATTTCTCTTAATTTAGTACATTTTTTAAATAAAATTTTGGACTAATTTTAGATTTACAGAAAAGTTGAGAAGATAGGACACAGAGTAGTTCCCATATACTCCTCACTCGTGTTTCCCCATTATTAACATCTTACATTGCTATGGTGCCTGGTTAGAACTAAAGAAATCACGCTGGCACACTATGATTAACTAAACTCCAGACTTTATTTGGATAGCCCTGTTTTTTCTATCAATGTTCCCTTCTGTCCCGGGATCCAATCCAGGACATCACATTGTGTTTAATTGTCACATTTCAATGTCCTCCTGGTTCGGACAGTTTCTCCTTCCCTGTTTTTCATGACCCTGACAGTCTTTTTTTTTTTTTTTTTAAGATTTTATTTATTTATTTGAGAGAGAGAAAGAGCACATACAAGCTCAAGGGGAGGGTGCAGGGAGAGGGAGAGAGAATCTCAAGCAGACTCCCTGCTGAACGCAGAGCCTGATTGATGCAGGGCTCTGATCTCACGACCCTGAGATCATGACCTGAGCTGAAATCAAGAGTCAGATGCCTAACTGAGCCACCCAGGCACCCCCATTCATGACCCTGACGGTCTTGAGGGGTACTATGCAGGTGTCCTGTAGAATGTCCCCCAGTCTGGGTTTGTCTGATGTGTTCTCATTACACTGGGGCTATGGGCTTTGGGAAAGACCACAGAGGTGAACTGCCGTTCTCATCCCCTCATGTCAGGGCGTTTGTGACATCTGCATGACCTCTCTGGTGATGTTGACCTGATTCACTTGGTGCAGGGGGCGTCTGTCAGGTTTCTCTGTGGTACAGTTACCACTTTCCGCTTTCCGTGCTCTGTTGCTTGGAGGCAAGTCAGTAGGTCCAGTCTACACTCAAGAGGTGAGGGTTTTAAACTCCATCTCCTCGAGAGGTGGGGGTCGATATTCAATAGAATTCTTCCACCATGCAAATTTTTCTCTTCTCTCCCATTTATGTATTTATTCAACCATTTATTTAGATCTGTACGGAGTCATGCATATTTCTTTCATGCTTTGCGTTACAATCCACTACGACGGGATTTATTTTGTGGTCCCAATCGTTCCAGCTTCGCCCACCAGGAGCTCTTGGAAGTTGAGTCCTTTGTGCTGTTGCCACTGCCCCCTCCTTGCATTTTTTTGGCGCACTTCCTTACCTTCTGGCAGTACAAGATGCCCCAGCTCCTCTTTTACGTTCCTTCTAGGCCATTTCTCCATGGATCATTTTTCTCGCCCCAGATTTTCTTCATTGTGGTAAAATACACATCACCTTCAATTTTCCATCGTAACTATTTTAAGTTATATCACCACGTTGTGCCACCATCACCACGGGAGGTTAGATGCATTCCTTTGGACAGCCGTATGCTACACTATCGTTGGAACGTAGCCCATGCATTCATTCTCCTCGTGGTGGAGACAGGGAGGCAATGCTAACATCAGACATCTTTGTACCTGATCCTACACGTGCATCATCAGGAGCTTCTCCTGAGTCTAGTTCTAGAAGCACTAGATGCTGGGATGTGAGCAATGAACATCTTCGAATATTCTAGGCACTGCTAGATTTGTCTGCAAAGTAACATGCAGTTTCTACTCTCACCAGCCCCTGAGCCTGCATTTCTGCACACCCTTGCTGACCCTTGCTGTTACTTTGCCTCTCAGAGGGGTGGGTATCTTGTTTCCATCTGCATTTTTCTGCTTATGTAGCAGCGTGAGCTCCTTTCCACCAATTTACTGGCCACTCAGGCTTCCTCCTCTGTAAATTGCCTCCACTCGTGTTGGGTTGTTCATCTTTTCTTATTGATCTGTAGGACTTCTTTATATTCTGGGGGGAAATCCACTCTTGGTTTTATGTGTTGCAGATCTCTTCTCCCAGCTGTGGCTTGTATTTCAACTTTTCTTTTGGTATTTTATTTTGTTGTCATACAGACCATTTTAAAGATTTTCTTTTTGCCTATCGGCCTTTAATCCATTCAGAATAGAACATTTTATATGATGGGAACTGGGGATCTAATTTTATTTGTCTTCCACACTGTTTTTACCTATATGTTGTTGATTCTAAGATGCGCTTTCTACCGTCATATTTGCCCCCTCTGAAATCGTGCTGCATATTACTATCCCTGCAATGTCATACCATTTTTTCCGTCTTAACGATGTGTAGAATAGTCTGTGTCTTACAATCATTGGCATCTCAGATTCAGTGAATTGTACACATAATCAAGGTTTATCCCAATTCTTGATACCTGGTAGGATAGAACTTCTATTCCCCTTGCCCTGGCAATGACCGATCTCTTAATGTTTCACGTGAGTGTTAGAATCACTTTGTCAAATGCTGAGAACGACTCATAGTTTTGTTGTTCTTTTTTAATTCAAATTTCAGTAGCCCTAGAGAGTAGTAGTTGATTTGGGGGTAAGTCGTTATGGTTCAGATATTTTGTCAGGCCGGGACGCCTGGGTGGCTCTGTCGGTTAAGCGTCTGCCTTCAGCTCAGGTCATGATCCCAGGATCCTGGGATCGAGTCCTGCATTGGGCTCCTTGCTCAGCGGAGTGTGTGCTTCTCCCTCTGCCTCTGCCTGCTGCTCCCCCTGCTTGGGCACCTCTCTCTCTCTCTGACAAATAAATAAATAAAATCTTAAAAAAAAAAAGATATTTTGTCAGGCCTAAGCTGGTGAAAGGGTTGAGGTCCCCAGGTTAAGCAGTTGGATCAAGTGACAAGGGGGTGCAGTTCCAAACCCAGGATTTTATTTGGGTTTCTTTTTCCTCCAAAGTCTCAACTCTTTCTTTGAGGGCATATCCCGATTGCTTGAAATAAGCCACCCCCCGGAACAATGAGACCCCGTGGCTGGTGGTGTCTGCACTGTGGCTAAGTGGCCACCTGATAGACAGGATTCTTCCTTCGGGGTAGACATGAACTCTTAGGCTCTTCTGAGAGTAAAACTCCATGGGCATCAGGGAGCACAGTGTGATTCCAAGGCTGGAACAGGAGGTGGAAGCGAGATGCTCCTGCTTTATAACTTTGCCTGGGGCCAGCCCTGAGCTAGGAGGAGAAGAATGAAATCTGCCCAGGTTTTCACTCACTTCTTGTGGCTCCTGGGGAGGCCAATGGTTGTCCTCATTCCTCTTCAGCATGGATCTCCTCTTCTCACCCCAAGTACTGGGAAAGTTTAAAGTAGGAATGGGCAGATAATAGCCTGCAGGCGAAATCCATAGGCTGCGTGTTTCTGTAAATAAAATTTTATTGGACTACAGCCACCCCAGTGGTTGACATATTGTCTATGACTGCTTTTGGGCTGCAACCCCACCGCTGAGTGGTTGTGAGGGAGGCCACACGAACTGCGAAGTCGAAAGCACTTATTCTCTGACTCTTTATGGGAAAAAAAATAGAGTCAAATCTTTGTTTAAGGGAAGAGACTGTTAACACAAAGCCTATTTGTTCCCTGGATTCCAAAACTTAGGGTTGCCTTTATGCTTCGTTCTTCTGTTTATGATATAGATTTTCCTTTTGGGGGGGGGGAATAGGTTAGATGGCCCACTTAGTTATGGCTCTGAACAGAAATCAGGAAGTATGGTGGGTGGGCTAACTCCCCCTCCAAGGGAAAATGGACCCCAGCAACATGCCTTCGCTTTCTTTGGGTTTGAGGCTTTCCTTTGGAAATTATCTGTGGAAGGGGCAGCCGGCATGAAGGCTGAAGATAGAGCAGGGAGAGAGAATTTCAGGGAAACTCTCTGGCAGAGCTAATTTTCTCTTCCCCAAGCTCAATGTGGGAGGACATCAGTGGCGAGTTATTACAGTCCTTTATTAGAAACTCCTGTAGGTCAGCTAAGCGATTGGGAGGGGAGGGGCAACATGGAACTTCTGATTGTTTGTGACCAAGTCATTGGCTTTTGATAAGAACTCTCTCGGTTCTGCTGCTTTCTCTACCCCAGTCTACTTGTTTCCATTTCTTCATCATCCAACCTCTTTCTTCTAATTTGAAGAGTATGGGGGCCAAGGCTCTGGACTATGGACAGTTCTCTGCCCTGTGAACAGCAACAGTTACTATGGATAGACCCCCGAAGTGTTGCATGCGGACCACTAATAGAGCTGTCAGTTTTAGATGGCTAATAGATCGAAAAAGTAATAATACCATTGAGATGTTATAGAGATAACATTTGAAAATAGAAATCTGAAAAATAACCCTGGCATATTGAACTGAGATTTGAGTCGTACTGCTTGGATAAAGTCAACAGCCTGATACTAATAACAACCGCTGTGGGGGGCTGAATAATGAGCCCCTCCCCCAAATATGTCTGCATCCTCATGTCTGGAACCCATGGATATGCTCCGTTACGTGGCAAAAAGGACTGTGCAATTGAGATTAAGTTAAGGATCTCCAGATGGGGAGATCATCCTGGGTTATCTGGGTGGATCTCAGTGTTAATCACAGAGGTGCTCATACGAGGGAGGGAGGAGGGCCAGAGTTTGAGGAAAGGAGATGTATAATGGAACAAGAGAGGACAGACAGATGGAGAGAGATCTGAAGATATTACACTACTGACATTGAAGATGCAAGGGGCCATGAGCCAAGGAATTCAAGCAGCCTCTGGAAGCCGGAGAAGACAAAGCCATGGATTCCCCCCATGCGGAGCCCTGCCAACAACTTCACTTCAGCCGAGTGAACCTCATTGCACAGCTCTGAGCTCTGGAACTTGCAGATGCTATATCTGTGCGGCTTGGAGCCACTCGATGTGTGGTGGCCCATCCCAGCAGCTATAAGAAACAAATACAGCGGGGAATGGGGAACCGGCCCTCGCCACGTGCCTGGTGCTTTACTACCAGTGACGTCTGATTCCCCTTCACAAGTACCTGGCCAGCAAGGAATGGGTATTTCCCTTTTGTGGATGAGAACTTTGAGACTCTGGGAGGGAGTAGGCAATCTCAGTTCTGAGTGGTTTGCTCAGAGCTGGACATTTTCCAACAGGACATGACCAGGTATCTCCACTGTTGTTGACTCGTGGCATGGTGAGAAGGTTGAGGGACCGGAGGACGGGTAATCAGGTATTGTCCTCGGTTGGGTGACCTTCTAATGTCCCTCTTTGTCTTGGCCACAGTCTTCTTGCCCACCTGGAAAGAAGGCGTGGGTGAAGTGACATTCACTCCTCCATAGGTCCTTGGGGGACTTCCGCAGGACATTTCCTGTTCACCCACAGTTGTGGCCACCAACAGGGGACTCCATCACCACCTCAATCCGCAACCCCCCTTTAGTTTTGAACATTGAACATAGGCTTTTCCGTGGGAGGAAAGCAGCTTTAAAAATTTCAGCCACAAAGTGTTCAGTTTAGAGGCAAAGAGTGAAGAGAAACCTGCAGAAATAAACCTGTGACTGAGGAAACTAGGTATCTCAGAAATATATTTATCTTGTTAGTGTTACTGGAGAATATTTGCATGGCAGGAAAAAGAGCTTTTAACCTGCTTCCTTATCTCACCTTCTTACTGTAGAGAATATTTTCCCCCTGAAGGTGTATCTCGCTATTGAATCTGGCGTTTAAAGGAAATGTCATCAGGACCTGTGATGAAAATTGAATTTTCCCAATGCCTAAGGATGACTTTCTTTAACTAACTTAGCAGACTTCCGACCCGAAATGGAGGCAGACCTTCTAGTTTGCCTTGGATCTGCTATTCTCTCCCTGTTTCAGCCTCTTTGAAGGGTCCTGCCGCCTTCTCCCCTCTCCTCCTTGGCTGCCAGCATGGCTCTGCCCGTCCTGCCTTTCTTCTGTTCCTCTCTCTCCTTCTTGAACGGAAACGTCTCCAATCTTTTCCCTCCTGCGCCCGCTTAGGTGCAGAGAAATTGGAGGCTCCTCTCCTCTTACTGACAAGGCGAGGCTCTGCTTCATCCCAATGCCTGGATTTCCTTCAACCTGCAAGGGGGACGCTACCTGCTTTCTGCACAGGGAAGACAGTAGAGGTGGGCATCTAGAAATGCAAGGGCTGGCTTTTATTTTTATTATTATTTTTAACTCTCTAAACTGAAATCTATTACTATGCCCATTGCAATAGCGACCTCTGATTCTGATCTGGGGAGATGCCAGCTTGTCCTGTGAATGTGCATTAGGTGGCATTTGACACTCGTTCAGTCCAAATACAGGGTCCTGACAAGCGCTCCATGCTCAGAGGTTGGGCCTCAGGCATCCTTGGTTTCATGTAGCTTCTTCTTAGCATTTAGGGAAAGAGGATGCAGAAGACACTGCAACGGGACTTTACCCTGAGGGGTAAAACAGAGGCTTTACCCTGAGGGGAAAACGAAAAATCCTTTCTGCAAGTTTTTGGTCAAGCAATTGGC
The DNA here is from genome assembly GCF_023065955.2 of Ursus arctos. Lineage (NCBI taxonomy): Eukaryota > Metazoa > Chordata > Mammalia > Carnivora > Ursidae > Ursus > Ursus arctos. The sequence goes on along the minus strand of NW_026622874.1, from coordinate 72,205,618 downwards.
TTCATACACAGTAGTTTACACCTGCTCCTTTCAATAACTTGAATGTGAGATCAGGCAATGTGCTGCCGGCGTCCGGTTGGAACTGGAGACCCTCTATATGGACCCTGGAAGCACAGCGAATGGGAAAATCTCCACCGTCCGGGCTGAACAAACAGCCAGGTATAGTGTCTGGGAAACCCATTTCGTGAAGTAAGACTTTGTTCTTTCAATAGGCGTCTTAGGCTCTTTTCCCATATGCGTCACCTGCCTTTTCGGAGATGATGCCTTCTCTTTGGAGATTCACCCATTTGGCCAGGGAGCAATGAAGATGAGAGAAGCCGACTACAAGAGGCCCTTCTCAGGCCTTTGAAAAGGTCTCCCATCTCGTCTCAGGTGCCCACCCCTTGACAGCCAAGCTCCCTCTTCTCAACACCTACAGAATTAATCCAGCAGGAGGGGTGTGCGCTCCCTGCGCGCACCCTTTCGAAAGCCGCTGTTTCTGACCTGCTTCCACGCCCCTAGCAGAATTCAGGAATCATTAGTGTTTGGTGATCTTGTGTTTCAAGACTTCAATCTCTTGTACTTTGAAATTGAAATTCCTGAGCCTGCAAGGGACCTAACGCTGACAGCTGACTTATTGAACTTTCGCCAGCTTCAACAGCTCAGGAAGTCAATCTCTCCGCTCCACTCCTCGCAGCGCACGATCCGTCGGGAAGCTCAAGACCAAGCTGCGTTTCTGAACACGACAGCCGTGTCCACTTCCCCCGATGTCAGGGGAGACGATGACATTAACCTGCGCGCTAATTAACAAACACCAGGATGGTGAAATGCCACGCGGGACTCCACATGCCTGACTCCGCTTCCGAGAGTGGCATCGAGGGTGCCATTGTCCTTCCTGAAATCTGGCCCCAAGTCCCCGCTCTCCAGAATAACTCCTCCTGCATTCAGGAATTGCTCTGCTTCCTGTCCCCCGTATAGAATATGTATTTGTTGCCTCTGCATTCCACTTTCTCCATCTGTAAATTGGCCATAAGTGCTCGACTCAGCGGGGAGTATTAGAGTAACGTGAGTGTTCAGCACGGTCCCTGACATATGGCAAGACTGGGATAAATGTTAGCAGTTACTGTTAGGAAACGTGGAAAACCGAAATCCTTCTGTCTGTCTAGGGCTTGATTACCGTCTGTCTCCTGCCTCTGTTGTCCTCTGAACACATGGAGGTGAATGTGTACTTCCATCTGCTGAAAATGCCATTACGTGTTCTTCCATGTGGCCAATTTCTCCTTTTCTCATGAGGTTCCTTCTGGGGGCAGATTTGGGTTGTTCCGGGAGAATGAATGGCCTCCGTTCTGGACAACAATTCGATATCCTTCTTCTTCTGTACTTGTCTCATATTTCTGTTGATGGGTCTGCTCCCCCTCCCACCCACCCCCTGCTCCGTGTAAGCTCCGTAAGGACTGGGAATGCTGGTGTTGCTGGGGAGAACTGTTGCCCTCAATCCATCCATTAATGCCTGCTGTCCTCACACAGGGACAGCTAGAGTTGTCCCCATCATAAATCAGTCCCCATAGTCTGGGGTATCTTTCCTGGCACTTTTGACTTGGGACACATATTTGAAGCCCCAGTTTGTTTCCTCTCCCTCTTCTTTTCTCTGGACTGACAGCCACATGCAGCTCTCACTGTACATCAGCTTTGTCTGATGCCTGAACCTTGACCTTCAAAGTAACGTTTGTGTTGGCCAATGGCTTGTGTTTTTAGTCAATATCTTTATTATATTTTTGTTTATTTTTTTTTTAATTTTAAATTTTTGAAATTTTATTTTCAACTTTATTTAAATTCAATTATTTAACATATAGTGTGCTATTAGTTTCAGAGGTAGAGTTTAGTGATTCATCAGTTGCATATAACACCCAGTGCTCTTTCCATCAAGTGCCCTCCTTAATGCAGTGTCTTTAAAATTTGGTGGAAATCCATTCAGTTGTTTTCATTCAACAATAAGTGAATAATAATATAAATAAAAATTCCATAATAGCATAATTATCTAATATAATTTTATGTTATTTAATAATGGTATGATTTCAGTGATTAACATAATTCCTGATACATGCTTCCAACCAGCATGTCAACTATGAACAATTCTATCAAATGCTTGAACACACACACAAAAATCCATCAACACCCCTCTCCTTCTTTTTGGTCTCTAGGCCTGGGGCACAGCTATCATCATCCATCTCTTTAGTTCCTCCAAGAAGGAACTTGTTTACTGGGTTCCATATATTTCTCTTTCTTGATCTCCTTTCTTATTTTATTAAATCTCATCTGAATAAGGGCACCTGAATAGGGTTGGTTTGGACTTTTTCTTCATGCTTGCAACATGTCTGAAAGTGTTATTCTACCCTTCCACTTGATTGATAGCTTGGCTAGGTATAGAAAGTTAAAAATCATTTTTATTCAAAATTCTGATGACATGGATCCATAGCCTTCTAGCCATTTGATGTTTCTGTTGAGATGTTCGATGTCATTCTGTTTCTTATTCCTCTGCATGTGATAGGCTGCTCCCTTTCCCACTTCTGTCCCTTCCCTAAAATCTTCTAGTGACCATCCTGTGTCTCAGATGTTCTGAACTTCTACAGTGATGCATCTTGGTTGGAATTCTTCCTCTCTCTCTCTTCCCTCCCTCTCTCCTTTTCTTCCTTTCTTCCTTCGCTTAAGGACACACTTGATATGAAGTCCTATATCCCTCAGTTACAGAAAGTGTCTTTATTATTATTTTTGGACACTTCTCTCCTGTTTTTATTTTCTGTTCTTTATTTCTGGAACATGTGTGGATGTTAAACTTCCATATGATTTTTCCAAAAATATACTGACCTCAACTGGTCTGTTTTACATTCTAGAGATTCATTTTACTTCATTCTGTAAAAACTTGATTTTTAAAGACATTTGCTCTAATATTTATAATATTCTAATTTTTAAAAGCTTATTTGTGTTATTTGACTCCCCATGCCTCCTTTTTTCTTGCTTTACAAATGCAGTGGCTTCTGGGATTTTTTTTTTTGGAGATGATATATTTTTAGGTTTTCTTATAATTGTCTTCTTTCCCCTGGATTATTATTATTATTATTTTTAATTTCTGGGTCTCATTCTTCATTCTGAAGGCTTCCCTCTAATGTCTGGTGGTCCTTGATGGACAGTTCATATACTTAGGAACACACTAAAAATTTCTATGTGCACAGTGGGTAGAGAGTGGCTGTTATCTGGTATGTTTCACTTGAAAAAAATCATCTAATGTTGCATCCTTTTTGATTATCAAAGGACCCAAAATGTTAGTAATGGAGATCTGAAGTTTGCTTCCTTGGGGTTCTCCAGAAATAAAGCTTTCATTCTTCCTCCTGGGAAGGTAAGCGCCTGGCTGCTGGTATGCTGGGAGTGGAGAACCTTAGCCCTCAACCTGGCTTGAAGTCCTGAGTCTGTAGGCTGGCTATTAAAATTTCTTCAGAACATAAACCTTCAAGTTCTTATAGTGGCCATGGGGGTCTAAGGAGGAAAATAGTGGGTCTAACTATTCTCTGTAAAATTAGTTTCCTTATGCCTTGAGTAACTGGCTGATTCCTCCCAGTGGGAGCTCTCGGGGCTTCTACTCACATATCACCCTTCCCCCTCTCCTAACACTTCCCTTGTAACTTCCTCCAGTTTTATTTCCCATCTCCTATTGTTTTCTATCCTATATTCTCCGTCCTTTCGGCTAATACCATGTCATATTTTACTGTCATTTGATCATGGGTTTTGAGTGGAAAGAACAGGTGTGTATGCTCATTTGGTTATTTCCCCACAAATAACTTTTCAGGATGTATCGTTCCTTTTGAGAGAACTCCCTTTGATGTCCCCATGTGAAACATGGATCAGTGTTGCCAATGCAGACTTGGGTCAGCGTGCGGTCTTCTCTGGGTATTGGGTCATTTTTATAATGATGCAAAATCTCCTTCCACAAAATCCTCTCTCTCCAAAAAAGGCCCCAGAAGACCAAGTGTAGGACAAGGCAATAGGCTTAATGAGACTGACTTTATCCATCTTTGCTCTTTGTTTTTGACTAGCATGCTGAATGTTTGTTGGGTGGGTGAATGAATCATTGAGTAAAGCTCCTGACTCTTTGCAATGGTAGATAAAGCACATAAAGAAATCAGAACCTTGCCTGATAAAAATGATATTGAGAGTTGGGCTGTAAAAAACAGTGGGATTTCTGTTTCCTCGATTCAGTAATAATGGACATTTACTGTCCTATATTAAGTAATCTAAGTCCCAGGACTGTGGTAGGCACTCCAGTCACCCTAATAAGATAAACAAGCTGGTAATTTGAACGTAGTTTGGTGTATAATGTATGAGTATAATAGGCAGATAGTTCCCTTTTGTTTATATTTATGTAATAATGCATTTAATTAATATATACATCAACATACACACATATAAAGGTAAAAACAAAAATCCATAATTCCACAACTTAAGGTGCAAGACCATTATATTTAAACAAAAGTAAGAAATGAAAATGGAAGATTCAGAATAAAAAGTACAGGATCTCTTCAACCCCTTTCTGTAGTCCTTCTCAGTAATTACTGTCAACAGGAGTGAGTGTGTGTGTGTGTTTATTTTCTTATATAAAAAATAGAAATATCCTGTAGTGTTCGGAGTCTCTTTTCCACTTAAGAAATCTTAGAGACCTCCTTCTTTTGTAATGACCGCATACTATCTCACTCTTTAGATGTGGCATATTTTAATTTGCTTTTTTCCTTCCAAATTTTTACTACCACAAACTCATGTAATAGGCATCCTTGCACTTAAGCTTTGCATCAGGTGGAAACCCAAGAGGAGGCAGTGGCTTCTTCAGTTTGGTTTGGAGTTTGGCCTCCAGGCATTGTTCCCTTCCGTCTTGCACCCCCTTGGCAACTAAGCATGGGCAAGATAAGAAGGTTGACAAGATCCTAGCTTTCAGAGAACTCTGACTGCCCAGGATGGAAATCCATTTACTTCCAAGGAGAATTTTCTACCTTATCTTCCAAATTCTCTTCCAGTTTGGAGATAACAGAATCTCTTTTTAATTAATAAGATGTGTCATTATCACCATCCCCTTTCTGCCTCCTGGGAATGGGTCTGTTCACATCCATAATCCTCTTTCTGTTGAGAAGGGATGGTGGCTTTCTCTACATCCAGGTAAAGCAGAATGAACAAACTCCTCTTTGGTGCTCGCACAGCATTTATTCCTACCCGTTTAAGGGAACAGGGGTTTCTAGGACTTTCTCCACCCATAGTAGAGGGAGTAGGGAGTAGGCTGGTAGGACATCCTTCTGTACGATCCTGACTGGGCAGAGGGTCCATCTTGGTGAACCAGAGTGAGAGAGTGGAGCAGAAATGTCCGAATTGCTATGAAGGTGACAGCCCACGGTCAGAACCATGGAACCAGGTGTGGGGGTGAGACAAAGCTGTAAAGAGGACAGTAATTAATGAAAAGGGAAGCTGAGTGGTTTGGGGAGTTCACGGGGGAAGCTGAGCACGAACCAGACGCTCTTTTCGGAAAGCCAGGGTGTCTTTTTGGTGTAAAAAGGCTGCGTAAGCTCAGCTGATCCCTTCTCGCATATCACCATAGCCATATGTCAATGTGTCTGTCTTACGCCTCATCTGTGAGGTCCTCGAGGTCAGGGGCTGCATTTTATTGATGTCTGTCTCAGCACTTAGCAGAAGGGTCTGGTGCACAGCAGGTGCTCAAGCTGCATTGTGTTATGAAAGCAGTGGTCTCAAACCCGGCTCGGCAGGAGGATGGCTGGAGGAAAACCAAACCCCGCATCCCTAGGCTTTATTCCAGACCGCATTTGCAATCTCTAGGGGACAAGGCCTGAGACTCAAGTGTTTGGAGAAGATTGCTGGTTGATTCTGAAGCATCCCGCCCTCTACTTACCGCTCTGTGGCCTAAGGTGTGGAAGCCCGTCACTTGACCTATGCTATTGTTGCGGAAAATAATCAGACCCGTGAGAAACCAAGCGACACTTCGGAGAAGCAGGAGAACTCGGGTTTATTTTACGCCAGCATACCCAGATGAGCTCACACTCGAAATTCTGGGCTCCAGGTAGTGGGGTTACAGGGTTTTTATAGGCGAGTGCAGGGGATCAGGTTCCAAGGGCTATGCTGACTGCTGGTAGGTGAGTTTAAACTGGGGGAGTGGGGGCTGCTTTAGGCTGGGACAGTGGTTAGGGCAGTGCAGGGGGCTTGTAGCAGGAAGCTTGTTTACAGAAGCAGAAATGGCTGGTTATCTCTTGCTCCCAGGGGGGCTTCTGGTTACCTCCAGCTCTTTCTAGCAACTTTCATCTACTGGGGCCTGACAGCCTGGGCCTGCTCTGGGTAATTTTCCTCTCCATTCCCCCCCTTTCAATGCTTTTTCTAACGTGGAATGGACATCGACCATTACCATTGGGTTTTTGCTGGTCTAGAGGTCTGTACTGAGTTACCAGCAGTTGCAATTTAATTGATTTCATGTGAGAGCTGATGAAATGGGTGATAAGATTAATAATACATGGACGGAACAGGAGTGCCAGTAGAATCATGAGGAGTGGGCTGGTGAAGGGAAGGAGCCACGCTGCCCAGCCCCAGACGTTACACCAGTTACCCCCAGAGTGTGCTAATTCTTGTCTCCTGTGTGCAATCCGATCTTGTAGTTGTTGGGTCATGTCTCTGACTAACCCTGACTGGTTCACGTAGAAACAACATTCCTCATTAGGAAGAGGCACAGTCCCCCCTTTTCAGCAGTGAGCAGGTCGAAGCCCCTCCAGTAGAACCACAGCTGCTAGGGAGTCTCTATGATCTTGTATCGTCCTTACAGACTTAGCCACCTGCTCCGTATCTTCTGCGAGATTTTCTGACAGCTGCTTGTAGTAACAGAAGGACGGGGTGATTCCTCCTATCCCTGTGCCCACGGCTGTTGCCCAGTCCAAACAGGAGTGGGAGGACTTGGATGGCTCTCGTGGACCACGTGTGTGTGAACAGGGAATGGGAAGGGATTGATTATTGGGGACTATATCCACCTGGGGAGTAGGAAGCACCCACGTACGTGTCCCGGTCTAGTTAGCCAGCAAACATCGGTAAATCTATCTCCCACACAGGAACAGGTGCCAGGTTCTGGAGTGCACCATGGTGTGGGATGTGCACCCATCAGTGAAGGGCAGTTGTGGGTTTGGAGACGTTGGGTGCCGGATAGACTTCCTACAGAATGTGTTCCCCCAGGTTCGTGGACACAGTGGGGGGCCTGGTAAGACAATACATTGGCCGATTTGGGGTCTGTCTCTGTGGGCTTGGGAGGGTCGGATGTGGGCCTGATCAGGTTAAGGAAACTCAGGGGGCTTGCTATAAGCTCAAGGGGCCTGGAATGCAGGCAGAGCCAGCAATCCGTGGCCAACCGAGGGTTGATTGTGTTGAGGAAGCCGTGGACCCCTTCTATCATGTCACTTACGTGAGGGTCTAAGGTGAGAGGTCCCTGATGGGGAGGAAGCCTTAGTAGGGGCCATAACGGTCAGGTTCCCAGCAGGTCGGACCCTTTACCTCGGGATATCTTGGATCCCTATAGCCCCAATATAGCCTAGGCTTAGCACTTCCAGTCATGAGTTCCTTTCCTTTATTGTGACAAACAGTGACCTCCCTCCGGTCGTAACATTGTCTCGGCGTGCTAGGGTATACTGAGGTGGAAGAACTGCGAGACCGTGGGGTTGGTGTTGCTGTCCTGGGTTGGGAATGGCCGTAGCTAGAGTGAGAGTGAGAGTCTGGGCAGGGGGCCTTCTGGACAGGAGTGGTGAGAGGCCATGAAGGAGGCGGGGGATCCTGGGGGGGTAGGGCCGCATAGCAGTTGGGGCATCGATCTGTCGGGCGACCGGACACATAGAATAGACCCTCGTGTTGACAGAGGGTCGGGTGGGCTCTGGCGCATGGATGGAGGACATTTGACCAAGAGGGCTGGTGGTAATGCTGGCATGTACATGGCGGTGGTTGGTGTCTCCCCAGCATCCTTACAGCCTGCGGCTGGTGTGACGGACTGTCCTCACTCATGTCGTCGTCTAGGTAGCCCGAGCTTAGCCCTGTAATCAACAGCCGCAGAGCTAGTGGCAGGGGAGTCATTTTAAAGTGGGGGGGGCACTTATTAGAAGCAGTAGTTTCCACCAAATAGACTCACTATACCTATAGAGACTATGGCTAGAGTGATTTTCTGTGTCCCAGTTCCAGTCGCCTGCAGCTGACTCAGACCCACGGAGAACACTAGGGTCACCAGTACCACTATTATTACTGATATTGGGTGGCACCAAGACTTTGGTGTCCAAACGTTCCCCATGGAGTTCCTCGAGCTTCCACCGTCCGTTGACCAGTCGGCCTCCGACTGGAGCAAGGTCGTGGACTCCTCAAGCGGGGGATATCGAATTTCTGTGGGGCGTCAAGTCGGGCCGCAGGCTCCCCTGGTGGCTGGGCTGCTGGGTCGTCTTCTGGATCTTTACCTTGAGGGGGTCTGTCGGGTCCCAGGCTGTCTGCCAATCGTCTGATCTGCGGAGGCCGCTGCCCTCTTTCCCCGGGGAATGATGGATCCGGGGAGCGATACCTTCCGGTATTCCTAGATGGGGGCCCGTCCAAGTGGGCTGGAGCGGCTCCTTCTTCCAATCTTTTATCCACACATGTCCCCCGGTTGGTGGGGATGGGCCCAGTTACCCATGGGGATAGGGGTTCTTTTTAAAACTCGGGAGACGTGGCATAGAGTTTTTCCCAGAGCTTGGAGGTGTCAGGACATTTCTAAGTCTCCAATCTGTTAGAGGTCTCCTCCAAGCCTGCTTATTATGGGGGTGGTCTTCCATAGAGAATCCCAAAGGGTGAGTAACCAGAAGGTCTTGGGGTACGGCATGCCCAGAGCAGGGCCAGCGGTAACATTTCTACCCAGGGGCCTGAGTTTCCTGGCAGAGTGTGGCTAAAGTTGTTTTTAGGGTCCGGTTCATGCGCTCTACGTGCCCTCAGCTCTGGGGTCTGTATGCTGTATGACCTTGGTGATTTCTGCATGAAACTTTGTCCGTTGTTTGAGCTGAGGTCACACCTGGGGATGACCTCTCTCAAGAGGGCTTTTATTACTTCTCGTGCCTTCTCTGTGTGTGCAGGTAAGCCTCAATGCACCCTGAGTAAGTGCAAACTAGGACCAGGAGGTGTTGGTGTCCTTGCATGGCTTGACCTCTGTGAAGTCTATCTCCAGGTCCCGAAAGGCATGGTGCCCATTGTTTGCACCCCGGGGCGTGGCCTAGGCCTTGATTTGCATTATTTCGTGAGCATATACTCACCTAGTGCTTGTTTGGGTGCACAGGGCAGGGATTTGGGGATGAAATAGGATCTGTCCAGCAGTTTCTCCAGGGCTGTTTTTCCCAAGGGGGTTAGTTCGTGATGTTGCTTTATTAGGGGGGTTGCTACAGCCCTGGGGACGAAAAGCCTTTGGTTGGGCAGTTTCCACCAGCCCCCTTCTCCCTTTATTCCCCCCTCATTTTTTCCTCAAATTTTTCTTCCTTGGTGTAATTTGGGATGGGAGGCAACTCTGGAGCTAGCAAGAGTTTAGCAGCCTGTCCCAGTTCCCTGGGGGAGCCCTGTTTTTCTGCCACCTCCCTTGCTGCCTGGTCAGCCAGGTGGTTTCCCCCGATGACATAGTCTGTGCCCCTCTGATGGCCCCTATAGTGGATGACTGCTACCTGGGACGGTTCCTAGATTGCTTCCAGAAGTTGGAGGAATTCTTCCTTGTTCTTTAAATTCTTTCTACCCCGCTGTCAGCAGTCCTCTCTCCTTGTAAACGGCCCCGTGTACGTGTAAGGTGGCAAAGGCATACTTTGAATCAGTATAGATGTTTACTTGTTTTCCTTTTGCGTCTCGTAGCGCCTGGATTAATGCCCCGAGTTTGGCTCACTGTGTGGACCATCCTTGGGCTCTGGCCTGTATAATGTTATTGATAGTAGTTACCGCGAATCTGGCTCTCCGTTGTCCTTCTCGAATGAAGCTGCTTCTGTCCGTGAAGAGCTCAAGTTCGGGATCTGAGAGGGGGACATCCATCAGGTCTGGTCTCCTGGAGTAAACTTCATCTATTCTTCACAGTCGTGATTGGGAGGTCCTTACTCTGCTGGGAGGAAGGTGGCAGGGTTTAGAGCCTGCACGGTCTCCGGCCTGACTCGGGGGTTCTCACATAGCAGTCCTTGGTAAGGGGCCATTCTGGGGCTGGTCAGCCATTTGTGTCCCTGTCCATTCATTAGGGCGGTAACTGCACGGGGGAACTTTGACGTTGATATCCTGTCCTCAGGTGAGTTTATCAGCCTCCCTAATCAGGGCCACTGTGGCAGCTAGGGCCTGGAGACACAGTGGCCACCCCGATGCCACTGGGTCCAGGCATTTTGATAAGTAGGCCACAGGTCACTGCTATGGACCCACTGTTTGGGTGAGGACTCCCAGGGCTGTGTGGTTCCTTTCATGAACCAAGAGGTTGAATGGCCATGTTACATCTGGCAATGCCAATACAGGGGTGCTGGCCCACAGTTTATTTCCTGGAAGGCCTCTTCTTGGTCCTGCCCCCGGTTTAGAGAGTCCTTGCTTGCTCCTGCTGTGGCCTCATACAGTGGCTTTGCCAGAGCAGAGAATCCAGGTATCCAGATGCAGCAGAACCCTGCTGCTCCCAGGAATTCTCAGACTTCCTTTTTGGTCTTAGGCTGATAGAACAGATAGTCTGCTTTCTCTCTGGGCCTAGGGCACGTCGCCCCTTGGAGATGACACACCGGGGTATCGGACTTCTTGCTGGCAGATTTGAGCTTTCTTCCGGGAAACTTTGTAGTCTGTTTCGGGTCAGTAATGCCCTCGTCCCTTCCCAGCATGTCTTTCGGCTGGAGCTTGCCAAGAGTAGGTCGGCCACGTATCGGAGCAGGGTGCGGTGTGGATTTCGTCGGGAAGGTGGGTAGGTCGACCACCAGGGCTTCTCCAAATATTGTGGCTGAGTTCTTGAACCTCTGTGGCAGTCTGGTCCAAGTCATCTGTGTTTTCCTCCGGGTGTGGGGGTCCTCCCATTCGAAGGCAAACTGGCTAGCCGGAGCCACGCGGAGGCAGAAGAAAGTGTCCTTTAAGTCCAAACAGGTAAACCAGCTTGCTTGTGGTGGCAGGAGGCTTAGGAGAGTACGGGGGTTGGGAACCACTGGGTGTAGTGTGACAACGGCATTGTTGACCGCCCGCAAGTCCTGGACAGGCCGGTGGTCGCTTCCTTTTGTTTTCTTGAGGGGTTAACAGTGCGGTGTTCCATGGCGATTGGGATTCGATCAGTATTCCTGCATCCTTTAGTCATTGTAAGTGGGCCTGAATCCTCAGTCACGCCTCCCGGGGCACTGGATATTGTCTCTGTCGAACAGGGAGGGCCCCTGGCTTGACACCCACCACTACAGGTGCATGCTTAAGGGCCAGGCCGGGAAGTCCTTTTTTAGCCCAGATGTCAGGGAGCTCGTCCAACAGACTGGTTGGCTTCGTGGGGTCTCCTTTTTCTCGGCAGTAAAATCGGCGCTCATTTCCTGCAGGAACAGTTACTGCCATAATGAGGGAATCTGGCCTTCCCAAGGTGAGGCTTGTAGGCCCCCCTTGGGTGAAGGTGATCTGGGCCCCAAGCTTTGTCGTAAGTCTCTACCTAGGAGGGAAACAGGGCACTCTGGGAGGTATAGGAATTCATGAGTCACTGTGTCCTCCCCCCCCCCCCCCGGCATGTTCGGGGATCCACAAAATCGGTGAGCAGTTTGGGAACCAGTCACCCCGACAATTCTGGCCTTATGGCCCATGAGTGGGGCCACGGATGTGGTAACCACTGAATGCTCAGAGCCTGTGTTCACCATGAAAGTCAACGGTTGGCCCCCCACTTTCATTTTGACCATAGGCTCTCAGGGACCTAATAAAAGGAAGCCTGGGAGCTTAGAGCCTAATCTGACTCAATCCCAGCTAGATTGATAAAGTCTTGCATTCGGGCTCAGGCTGCCACAATTTTGTCAGGCCCTTGAGCTGGTTCCTTATGGTGGGGGCAGTGGTGACATTCATTTTTCCAGGGGCCAGTCTCCTTAATATGCATGTTGATCTCGTTGGAGTGGGGCCCTCCTATTGGGTCCCCCCTTTCGCAGTGGGGCTGAGTGTCCGGTCGGGTCTGGCTTTCCCAGTGCTGTGGCCAGCAACGATACCTTCCTTTTCATTGTCTGCTTCTCGTTTGGCTCATGGTCTCGATTTGCAAAGACCTTACTCGCCACTTCTGTCAGCTGGGTAGCATTCATGCCAGTGAAGCCTTCAAGTTTCTGGAGTTTTCAGCAAATAGTGGCGTATGATTGAGTCACAAATGATGAGTTGACCTTTCGTTGGTTTTCTGGGGCCTCTGGATCAAAGGGGCTGTACATTCAGAAGGCCTCGCATAGCCCCTCACAGAAGTCAGTTGGTGATTCTTCTGATTTCTGGATAACTGCTGCAGTTTTGGACATGTTGGTTGGCTGCTTTGCCCTGGCTCTGAGTCCATACAGAAGAGCTGTATGGTATCAAGTTAGGGCGCTAGTCCCTCGGCTGACCGGAAATCCCAGCCAGGCCGGGTGTCGGGTGCTGCCTCCAGCGTCCGTGCTTCTGTGTTTAGGGCTCCAGAGGGGAGCTGGCCTTGGAGCCAATGATGTGCCTCGATGAGGATTCGTCGGCATTCTTCCGTGTTGAAGAGCATTAGGAGAATCTGGCGGCAATCATCCCAAGTGGGTTGGTGGGTCTGGAACAGGGACTCCAGGAGGTCAGTCATGGCCTGAGGCTTCTCTGAATATGGCAGTGTATGGTTTTTCCAATTTAGCAGGTCAGTGGTGCTAAAGGGCTGATAGATGAGAATAGAGGGTCGGGGCAGGACGGTGTTATCAGCGTTTATCTGTTGTGGCCCTCACATCTCATGGAGCGGCATCTGGAGAGCCTCGGCTGGGGGAACTGGAATCTGAGATGAGCGCAGACGTCGGCTCATGGGCTGGGGCTCCAGGACGGGGACAGGCTCAAAATTCCCTCCCAGCTTGAGGAGGCTGAGGTGGGCTCACTGGAGGTGGTGGGCTATCCAGAAGGTAGGGCATCAGCTGTCCCAGTGGTGGTGCACTTGGGGCATATGGCAGGGGCACGAACACATTGTCCTCAGTCTCTGGGTGTCCTCAGTCTCTGGGTCTCCCTGATAAACAGGCTTTGCTTTCTTACAGCCCTTGGGCTCTTTTACTTGGGTTACAGATATCCTACTCTAGCCCTTCCTATTAGTGTAGAATCGGACCCACGGGGACAGAGTTTGGGCTATCTGATGCCAAGAATCAATATATAGGAATTGGTCAGGGTATCTGGGAGTCCCAACCACAACTCTGTAAATGGCCTGGATAGTGGGTAGTTCTAGGGTACCCTCAGAGGGCCAGCTGACCCCAAAGGTGGGCCATTCCAATTCACATAATGTGCATAATTTTCCAGGAGACATTTTGATCCCATAGTCTCCCAAGAATCCCTCCTTAAAATCTGTGAGCATACAGTCTAGGATGGTAGGCTTTGAAGAGCTTCTGCCCATGACGAACAGAGGGTCTCTTGCCCACCCTCTGTGTTCCCTCCCTGCCTCGGTGGCGCAGAGACAGATGAGGGTGTCCCTCCAAAGAGAGACCAATCAAATGCCCGCCTCTCCGCTCTCCCGGAGGAGACGTGGGTTCCTCTTGGCCATAGCGAGTCCGTATAAGCCCCAAACTGGCTCCCCGAAGGGCTTGCCTTAGACTCTATGAGGTCACCACGGAAACAGGTTGGGGCTCACTCAGACTCCATAGTCTCAAGACTGTGGAGCCACAAACTCAAACTGGCCGGTCATTCATTCACACATCCACACGCAAGTTATTACAGTTCCTCCCCCTCCGGGAGGTCCCTGTCCTGTGGAATTCCTTTCGGAAATTCCTAGGAGGTGATCAAGCTCCCTTTCCGCTCGGTGGAGTGGGACCTGACTATGGATTGTCTTCCCAGGAGGCCTACCGAGTCGGGACGAGCTGCCAGGCAAGTTGGTCCACTTCTCCTTGGAGTCTGGTTGGGGCAAGACTGTCCGGACGGTTGGAACTCTGGGGTGAAGGAGGACCTGGAAAACCGCTGGGGGGGGGGCACGCCGCCTCATTCAGTACTGGAGTCCCTTCCTGCTTCGGTGCAGTCTGGCCCCTGGTTGGTGGCTCAAGGGGCCAGAACGGTTGGAATCTTGCTGGGGCCTCCAGGAATGTTGTGGAAAATAATCAGACCTGGAGAAGCAGGAGAACTTGGGTTTATTTTACGCCGGTGGACCCAGACGAGCTTGCACTCAAAATTCTGGGCCCCGGGTAGTGGGGGTTACAGGGTTTTTATAGGAGAGTGCAGGGGGTCAAGTTCCAAGGACTATGCTGACTTCTGGTGGGTGGGTTTAAACTGCGGGAGCGGGGAGTTACTTTAGGTGGGAATAGTGGTTAGGGCAGTGCAAGGGGCTTGTAGCAGGAAGCCTGTTTACAGAAGCAGAAATGGCTGGTTATCTCTTGCTCCCAGGGGGGCTTCTGGTTACCTCTAGCTCTTTCTAGCAGCTTTCATCTACTGGGGCCTGCCGGCCTGGGCCTGCTCTGGGTAATTTTCCTCTTCACTGTGGTTCTCATCCCAGCAGTGTTCTGTGACTGGCAAATGGGACAGACTCCTTATGCAAGGACCCCATCTTCAGGCTGTTCTAGCTGGTTCCCCTTTGTCAAGGACAGTAGGGGGATTTTGTAACACGTTGTCATGGGAAGCCAGAAGTGGGTATATTTTTCTCTTTCCCAAAGACCCAGGCTATACACTGGCTGCAAGCGGCCTGGGTGTGCTTGGGTATTCCTCCCCGAAAGTCACATTCCTTCTGAGATATTTACAATGGCAGAGATAATGGGTTATTGATGAACCAATCAGCTGGGATGGCCCCTGGTGAATGAGCTGTTGGCCACTGGACGGCCTGGGATAAGGGCCGGCGCTGGGCTCAGCAATAGCTGCGGAAAGGTCTAAATCACACCCATCACCTCCAGGGACACCAGTAATCTCCACTGAAGGTCTTACCGCAGCCAGTTCCTCATACAGGGGAAGCAACTTATTTAATTTATAGTTAATTGAAGGCTGGGAGCTTTGAATCAGCCGGATGAGAGTTTCAACTCCTCATTCCTCCTCCCCTTCCCAGCAATGGGATAAATGCAAGTAAGTTATTCAACATTTCTGGGGGGGAGTTTCCTCACCTCTGAAATGAGAGTCCTGTCCCCGACTTTTCGGCATTGCTGTCAGTAGTACAGGAAATGATGGCTGCCGAGCACTTCACGGCTTACAAATCACTTTCACATTCATTATCCGGCTTCGTTCCCCTATAATCCGAGGAGGTATGTAGCATCAGTTCGTTTTCATATACAAATACACAAGGTGCAGATGGTTTGAGTGTCTTACCCAAGAAGCAATCCTTCCCTTGCGCCCACTACAGACACGCTTTATAGACGGGGAAACAAATATTCAAGAGTGCACATGATTTGCCCGAGATCACATGAGCAATAAATGGTCAGCTTAGTAGCTTCCTATAGTACTTAGAATAAAATCCGAAGAATGTATATTGGCCTTCAAGGAACTAACTGGTTTCTGTCCATCTGTCCCTCGAATTGTGGAAGGTTGAAAAAATGCCCCCAGTGCTCCACCCCAGTGGAGTATTCAGGCCCTTTACCATATTCTTGGGTAGTGGCCTCCCGCTCTGGCTCTGAGCTTGGCCACATGACTTGCTTTGGCTACGAAAACGATGGTGAGACAGTGCGGAGCCCCCCCTTCGAAGGGCATTGCACGCATGAAAATGCATGCCTGCGCCTTTGCCGTTGCTGTGAGACTATGTCTGGGCTGCTGGAAAATGAGAGACACAGGGAGCCGATCTGGATACATGACCCTGACCCCTGATACGCGAGCAACAGACATGCCGTGGATTCCCACCGAAGTCCGCAGCCATTCGTTACGCGGCAGTCTTGCCAAAGATGGCGGCCGACACGCTAACCCCATCTCGTGATGCTCTGTCCCTCAGTGCGCTCCATCCACGTGGGCTTCCCTTCCGTCTCTCGAACAAGCTGAGCTCCTCCTCTCCTCAGTCCCTGAGTGAACACGTGGCTGTGCCTGGGATGCTCCCCTCCCTCACCGCTTCTACACAGCCCTGCATTCACTCCCTGCAGAGCTCGGCTTCAGTCTTCCCTCCTTAGAGAGAACTGACCTTACCGTTAGGTCTGAATCATGTCTTTCTCCATATTCTCTAATACACTTCCCTTTTTTTTTCCATGGTAGCCTTTTTACAATTTATAATCATATATATATACACACACACACACACACACACACTAGCTTAATGAGGTCTGTGATGACTGGACCGGTGGCTCCTGTTTTATTCTCCACTCTGTTCTGAGCACTTGACGCAGCGCCTGGTTCAGGGCACGCTCTCCCTACACGACTGGCGAATAAGTGGATACCTGAGCAGATGAACTGGCAGAGCCGGGATTTCAGCTCTTCACTCTTTCTTCCTTCCCCGCAACAATCATGGTGTTATCGGAGTTTCGGGGCTTATCTTTTTTGAGGAACCCTACCTAAAATGCACTATTCCCTGATAGTGTTTAGTCAGGTTAGCGAGCATCTTTTTATCAGTTTACACTCAAGTGAGCAACGTACTATGTTAAGGGATTAGCCGACAGTCAGCTGAGAGAAGACATGGAAAACAACACAGGGTCAGTCAGAATACAGGGGAATCTGAGACTGGGGCAGGAGCATTTCTTGGGTTTGGCCATTTCCCCGTTCTACGTGGGGGGCAATTTCTGGTTCCCGCAGCTAGCTGTTGCTGGGGCAACTGGCTGACGTGTTGCGCTCTCCAGATTTACTGTGGAGGAGAGACGTCTGGGTGGGTAGTGATTTCTGTCCTCCCGCAGACACACATTTCAAGCTGGGGCACTGGTCATGACCCTTTAGGACCCAGAGCTTGACAGACGTGGGATCCTGCCGTGCCAGGTGCTTGGCCAGAGTCTGTACTCTAGACTTGTAAAAAGAAGAACCAAGCCCTGGGGACTCTGCCCTTTCGAGTTTTATTGCATGACAAAGGGACAGAGACCAGTGAGGTGCATGCTTAGCCCTGAGAGTCCTAGCGTGGGGAAAGAGCAAATAGAATCCGTCAGTCAAAGTGAAAATCCACCTTTCTGTAACAGAGCCAGGGAAACACCTAAGAAAAACAGACTATCTGGCGGTCCCCGAATTTAGATGCTTCCAGAAAACTGACAGAAGTAGAGAAAGAGAACAGAACAAATCACAGAAAAGATTCTACTCAGCGCTTTGGTTGTGTGGAACACTGCTTCAAATGACCCGAAATTTCCAGTGGAGAGTGTCTGATTGAGCTGAGATAATCCTATAGCAACGATTTTCTAAAGTATGTTCTCAAAACCAGTTTTCTGTAACTTATCAACAAGAATTCTGGGGAGGAAAAAAAAGAGTTGTGTGTGGATAGAAATAAATTATGAAAACATCACATACTTTACGGACAGTCACTCGCGTATTTGCGTATTAAAGACTGAAAAGTCATGTAAAGAATAAACATTTACCATGTAAAGAATAAACATTTAACATTATTTCATCTAAATTGTCCTATCTTATTTCACCAAGGAAGAAACTTCCTCCTGCTTCCTTCCCTTTCTAATTTTGTTCAATGCCAGTTAACATTGCCTGCAAATCACGACTCGTGAAGTACTGACCTTGAGAAATTTTTTCCCCCATGTGTTCCATTTTCTGCTCACGTTTAAAATAACACAAACAAAAGGAAGCAGAATGATTATTCACTGAGCCCCACCTGTGTGTCAAATACTGTACTAAGCACTTTTTTGGATACCCGAACTCATTTTATCCTCAAAACCACAGTGAAGAAATATTAGCAATTTTTCAGATAAAGAAACTGAGGCTGAGATAGGTTGAGTTGCTTGTCCAGGGTTATGCTAGTAGTAAAATGAACTGGTGGGTTTCAAACCCAGATGGTCTACTCTGGAGTCTGAACTTTTAGCCAGCAGACTATTATAATCTGGGAACTAAAAAGTAGTTTTTAGTTCCACCCCCGAGCTGACCAGAAAACCCACGTATTCTTTTTTTTTTTTTTTAAATTGTGATTGTACCCTTTATTTTGACAGAGACATGCTGACCAAGGGATCTCAACACTTCTAGGGCAGACGCAGGTCGAACTGTCAGCCAGTGGCTTCAGAAAAGATACACTGAGTCCACTTGCAAGTTTGGTGGGCTGAGAAGTTTGTGGCCAAATCATTTCCATTTCCTCTGTGATGCATGGATGAATGTGGTCAGTAATTATATCCTGAGGTTACGTGGCAGGTATAATTATATCTATCTACCAGTTAGTTTTATTTTTCTAAGGAGAAAGTATGCAGCCTGCTGAGATTTTTATGAAGAATGAACAGATCTGTCCTTGACTGCCTTATAAATATTGTATATCTCACCACCCTCCCAACACCTTCACGCAATGTAGGGTTGGCTCTGGCCCTCTGCCTTAAGTCCTGCCAAATACTGTTCACTCATCAGTGTCCTGTTCACAAAAAAGAACAAATCCCTCTTGGTTCTTCTCACCTCATGTCTGCCTTACTTCTCGTTCCCCGTCCTGTTTCTACACTACATCACAGTAGACAATTCAAGGATTTGGAACCAGACAGAATTGGTTTCCACTCATATTTTTGGTGCTTTTGTTTCCTCTGCTAAGCACTTTTTAAAAAAAGATTTTGTCTATTGTGAGAGAGAGGGAGGAGGAGAAGCAGACTCCCTGCTGAGCAGGGAGCCCAACATGGGGCTCGATCCCAGTACCCATGATCATGACCCAAGCTAAAGGCAGCCGTTTAACCGACTGAGCCACCCAGGCACCCCTAAGCACTTTGGTATCACTTCACCTTATTTCCCAACAGCCCTGTATTGTGGATTCTACTGTGTCCCCCCGCCTTCGCCCTAACCCAAGATTGGGTTTTAGGGTAGTTAAGTAACGCAGTCGTCCAGGTCATCCTACTTGAATGGCTCATGCTGCAGAGAGTGTGGTGTATTAGCGATCCAGCACTAACGAACTACCTGATAACGCAGCTACTTCGAACCAGCAGCATTAATTATTTCAGAGTTTTGCTGGATCCCAAATCCGTGGGGTTAGCTGGAGTCCTTATCTTAGGGTCTGTTAAAAACTGTAATGTGGGTGTTAGCTCATGTTTCTACTTCCAAGTTCACTTATGTGCTTATTGGCAATTCAGTTCTTTACAGGAGGCTGGACTAAACTCTCACTTCCTCACGAGCTGTTGGCCAGAGGTCTGCTGGCCATATGGGTCACCCCATAGGGAATCTTAAAACATGGTGGCTTCATCAGAGTGAGCAAGAGGGAGTGCAGAAGAGAGAGCACGAGCAAGGTGGAAGTCACAGTCTTTTGCAGCCTCATCATGGAAATGACATCTCATCATCTTTGCTGAATTCTACTTATTAGAAGCAATCACTAGACCCACTCTGCATTCAAAGGCCAGGGATTGTGCAAGATTGTGAATACAGGAGGTGGGGAACACTGGGGCCGTGTCAGGAGCAGCCTCTGCAAGGGGTTAAGAGCCTGTGCCTTCAAGTATGGTTTTTCCAGCACCACCACTTACGGGCTCCACAACCACAGGAAAGCTATACCCCTTCTATTTTCTCATCCGTCATGTGTATAGTCATAGTACCTACTCCATACAGTCGTTGTTAGGATTAAATAAGTAAAGAGATGGTAAGTACCTGAGAGTAGTTCTGCTTGTCTTCTTCAAACCACAGTTGGTCAAGTGGCAGCAGAATCATCTAGAATCCAACCCTTCCCATGTAGCCTCTGCAGGGGTGTTGAGCAGAGGAAAGAGCCAGGATTCTGGAGACTGGTGTTCTCTCTACTTTGCTGCACCATTTTTGTTCATGTTGTTTTCTCTTCTCAGGGACTTCACTGATCTGTAAAATTAGGGGATAAAGAGATAGTAAAAAGATTTTTTTTTTCCTCTGCCAATTCTAAATGGTTGCCGTGGATCTCTGGGGCTTTGTGTTGAGAAATATTTCACTGGTGTGCAACAGCCAGCTCCCACAGGCTCAGGAGAGCTGGCTGTGCGCGACTCTTACCAACTCCTCCTTGAGCAATGTCGTGCTCAAGTCAGCCATGATGGGAGTGCTCGCTCCACAGATACAGGCAAGTGTTACTATGCACCAGGTCTCTCTCTCCCCCACCTCCACCCCCAGTGCAAGTTGTTCGGCATTTGTCATCGCACTGCTCATTGCAAAACTCTGTGGGAAAGAGGACCACCATTTATTGCAGTAGCTAGCAAAGACTCCGGACGAGGACGTGGAAGAATGAGTGACTAATGCCTCTTTGCCATTTCTGGGTAGTTGATTTCCGTCATCCTCCCTGCACTGACATTCATGGACTGTCTGCATTTTCAGGACGAGGAATTTATTGGGGCAGAGGAAAGGTTGCTAGCAGAGGCTCTGTCTCGAAAACAAAAGGCATACGGAAGCCCAGTGTACCAGCTGCGGACCTTGTTCCCTCATCTCAAGGTTCTGAAAGCTGCTCGAGAAACTAGTAGCAGGTGCATGCTCAGATGGACTCATTAGAAATATGAGGATATTTTCCCCTTTCTCTGAACGGATGGAATGCAAGTGTGGTAAAGAATATAGACGCTGTGACGTTTGTAATGTGCACAGTTGCATACTTGGACCTTCTCAACCACAGGAGCCATGCCTGGTAGGTAGGTGTATTAGGGCACTCCCGAGGAATAGAACCTATATATATATATATATATATATATATATAGGTATTTACATGAGCAACTCGCTCTCACAGTTATGGGAGCCGAGAGGTCCCGTGATCTACCATCTGTGAGCTGGACACTCAGGAAAGCCAGTGGTGTGACTCTCTCAGAGTCCGAAAGCCTGAGAACCAAGGGAGCTGATGGTGTAACTCCCAGTCTGCAGGCGGGAGAAGATGAGATGAGATGTCCCAACTCTGGTGGTGAGGCAGGGAAAAAAAGACTGAATTCCTCCTGCCTCTGCCTTTTGTTCTATTCAGGTCCCCAACAGACTGGCTGGTGCCCACCCACACCGGGAGGGCCATCTGCCGTACAGAGCTCACGGATTCAAGGGCTAATCTTGTCTGGAAGCACCTTCACAGGCACGCCCAGAAATTATGTTTAATCTGGACGCTCTGTGGTCCAGGGGAGCTGACACACAAAATTCACCACCACAGTAGGGAAGGGATTATTTCCATCTCCCCCACACCCCGACCCTGAGAGTTACAGACCCAGAGATGTCTGAGATATAGAGTCCTACCAGTGACCTCCTTGTGACAAACGGCCAGGCTGGAGCCCGTACTCAGGTCTTCCTACTCCAGCCCTTAATTTTTAGACATGAGGATGAGAAATCTTGGCATGTGGTGGAGAACAGGGAGTAGGGACAGGCCATCCCGCTTGAACCTTCGTGCAGTTCTGATGGTCTCCAAGGCAGTGAGATATGGCCACACTCATGATGTGTTGCCCAGAGAGGAGCTAATGGCATAATCATGGACTCTCCACAGTCAATTATGGCAATTACCGGAAGCCACTCTCTTGTCATATTTCATTTAGCACACCATGGCACAGGGAGGCAAGTGGCACCAAGGGTCCTGGGCCCATTGTCGCTGCCCTCGCCGGAGCAGGCATCAAAAAAGGAGAATGCCAGCCCCAATAAACTGTCCCTGCAGAAGCCATTAGGCTAGGTGACATGTTCACTTAGGGTGACATATATTGATCATGTAAAACACGCACACTGTATAATATGATTAAACAAACTCAGCCGGTTCCAGAGACGGCCAGCTGAGCTGCGCACGGAGCCCGGCTCTGCGGCAACAGCCTCGGGGCCCCGGGCGGGAGGGAGCGCCTAGCTCAGGGAAGGGACTACACACAGCGTGTTTGTCATCGTTCGTTCGTTCAACAGGTATTTATGGAGTGTCCACTACATAAGGGGCACTGCGCTCAGTGCTGGGGGTAGAATGATGACCACCGCGAACCACTGCCTCTACTCCCGTGAACCTTGTAGTCTGCTGGGCGACACGGGTATCAGCAAAGTGCCCGGTGTGAGTCACAAACAGAAGAAAATGCTCTGAGAGAAAAGGTCATAGTTCCGTGAGAGCAGATCGTGAAGGAATCTAAGCAGGCAAGGGGACCATGGAAGAATTATAATAGTCACCCGTTACTGCACCCCTACAGTAGTGGGCTGAACAGGGTCCCCTCAGATCCATGTCCATCCAGAACCTCAGCACGTGACCTCACCTGGAGTCGGGTTTTTGCAGATGTAATTAAAGATCTTAAGATGACATCGTACTGAATTTAGGGCGGGTCCTCACTGCAATGATTGCAGAGACTGGTGTCCTTAGGAGAGGACACAGAGAAGAGGGAGGAGGCCACACGAAGACGGAGCAGAGATCAGAGTGATGCCACCACAAGCCAAGGACGCCTGGAGCCACCAGATCTAGAACAGGCAGGGAAGCGTTCTTCCCTAGAGCCTTTGGGCATGGCCTTCCTGATGCCTTGATTTTTGGACAACTGCCACCCCTGCCCCCCAGAACTGTGAGAGAATAAATTTCTGTTGTTTCTAAGCCACTCGGTATGTGGTTGTTCTTGGAGACAGTCCCAGGAAACGAATGCACCTGCTAAGTGAGTGTCAGAAACCTTGCCAGGGGTTACTGAGGCAGCACGCTCTTCGACACAGCTCCTGCCTTCGAGGAGCTCAGAGCCTTGTCGGCAGCCAGCCGGTCAATAGATACCTCAAATCTTCTCCGTTCACCGCTGAGATCAGGGTCAGCCCCAGGGTTGTGGGAGCAAAGGGAGAGAGCCCTAGCTCAAGCTGCAACATCGTCAGGACCCAGGGCTGAGGCTGACAGACAGCGCGACAGTCACTACACCTGTCACCTCACCTGAGCCCTGCCTTCCACCCCCAGTGAAACTTGTAACACCAGGTTCATCTCTGTCATTAGTAACTAATGGCCAGCACATAAGAATCTCTGGCTATGGCCTCACGTCCTGAGTATCTGGGTACTTCATTTTCCTAGTCACCTCTTTTTTTTTTTTTTTTTTTTTTAAAGATTTTATTTATTTATTTGACAGAGATAGAGACAGCCAGCGAGAGAGGGAACACAAGCAGGGGGAGTGGGAGAGGCTCATAGTGGAGGAGCCTGATGTGGGGCTCGATCCCATAACGCCGGAATCACGCCCTGAGCCGAAGGCAGACGCCTAACCACTGTGCCACCCAGGCGCCCCTTCCTAGTCACCTCTTTATTTTGCACCCTAGGACTTCCATGCCCCTGGCAAAAACAACAACAACAACACCGCCTCCCCAGGACCCCTCACCTGTACCTGCCAGGTCTTTAGCAATCGGGGAAATGAAATGGATCAGACTTGGGTTTTGGGGGGTAAAGGGTAAAGGGGAGGAGACAAGGATGCCCCTCCCGTCTCTGCTTTGGGGGACAGGGTGGGTGTTGGATGACACTTCATGGGGTAGAGAACACAGGAGCTCAAACAGACATGCGTGGGGATGTGGGGAGCTCAGACTTGGCTCTGCTGTATTTGTATTATCTGTGGAATGTCCAGCCGCTATTAGCCAATAAGCAGTTGAGTATATGAGTTTGGAGTAAAGGGAGAGAGACATCTGCCCATTTTGAATTCTCTAGTGGTCATCTCAGATGACCCATCTCTGTTTCAAACCCAGGCTAAGCTGTTAAAATTTGATTGCACTTAGGAGAGTGAACCGGCGGGGCTTGCCCCGCTCATATAATATCACATACACTACAGGCTCCAAGAGGAGTGGGAAGAGGTAGAAGTCTTGACGAGCTATTGTGTTCGTCCACTTGACTCCTGGTAGATATTCTATTAGAGTGAATGTAGCCAGGAACCTATAGGGTTTGAAGATTTGCAATAACATAATTTCAACGGGAAGTTGGACAGTTTAGTCCTTAGAGATACAATTTATCTTCTTCGGATGGTAACAGTCTGAAAGTATTTTCTGGAATATCAATCCTCTGTACTTTATGGTAAGGGACTGCTATTATTTTAAAGATAGAAGTATCTCCTTCGAGGAAATGCTCACAGCTTTCAATCTTCCCAATGTGAGCATACAATTAGCAAGGAATTTCTAGAATTTACCATTCAACAGAATGATGTTTTCACATTTTTTGGTTCACAGGAAAAAAAGAACAATAGAGAAAGTAGACATGTGAGCATATCTGTAGATAGCAGAGAGAGATGTTTGTAAGGGAAGGGAAGAAATAGCTTTAGGGCTCAAATCTGAAAGATAAAAACCATGCAAAGTTGGAGGGAGGGGCAGGCAGATGAGGCTAGAGGCTTAGCTGCTTGCTCCCTGTTGTCTCGGTTTTCTCATCTGAAAAGGAGGATAAGAAGACACCCTCCCAACCCCCCTGCCCCCACCATTGAGTTGCTATAAGGAGTAAATGAAATATTACTGCAAAGCCCCTTTCACAGACACTGGCAGATAGCAGATGCTCAAAAAATGGCAGCTTTTGCTGAAATTGGAAATAATGGAGAGCCTGCCCCCCAAAAGAGTGCTGTTGACTGCAGTTTCAAATAGCCTAGTCATGGATATGTTCTGGCCCCATTAGACTTAGATTGTGAGCCCCAGGGGAGCTAGGGCCACAACTAAGAATAACAGTGAAAATCGAGAGAGAGAAAGAGAGAGAGAGAGAGAATCTCCACACTGTCTTATTTATGTGGGTAGTCCCAGTCCCTTGAACAATCACTAGCTAAATGGGGCTTCACAAAGGTCATTTGAATTAGTGACTGAGGAATACATGGGAAGATTGCAATGGACACAGATAAAGACATAAGGCACGGGGGCCTGAAGCCCTAGCAGGCTTGACTTCTCCTTCATGCAGACCTACACTTCTAGCCCACAGCGACCCGGGCATTTCTAGAGCATTCTTTGGGTTTTTCCCTCCTCCAAGAGCTGAGCCAGGAAGTCACTGCAGCATCTTCTCACTTTGTGGTTCTAATTACCTGCTCATTGGCATGCAAGGACCTCCCCAGCCCTGTTCCTGAGAGGGAGTGGAAATTCTGTGAGAATCGTACCCATTAAGGCCTTTTATGACCACCATTATGTAATAAAGAGCATCTGGAGCCTAAGGAATTATTGCGAGCTTTTATTTTGTTTTAAGTATAACTATCTCCTCACACCCTTCTTCCCTTGGATGATCGCAATAATGGTTATAACTGCACGTTCTCTCTCAGGTCAGAGCCTGTGGCGGACAGCAACCATTCCTCCTTCCTCTTGCTCAACAGAAGCTCAGTTTTGTTCTGGTGTCTACCCTTCCCCCACGTGGCATGCACCTCTCGGTCAGCTGACCTCACTGTCAGTCTTAATGGACCCCAGTGGTCTGAGGCCATCCCCATCCCTTTGCAAATGTCTGGTTTAGGGACAAACCAGGTGGTCTAACTGGATGCTGGGGAGTATGCTGGGGTCCTTTGGGTAAATCTTCCTCTCTCCTAGGAGACAACCATGGGAAGAAAACATGCCTTACTTCCTCTGAATGCCGTCCTATTAGCTTGTGATGCCTGGACCTGCTCAGCTGACTTTACACCAGCCTGTGCTGAAGCAAACACCGGACATGCTAAAGCAGAGATGTGCAAAGGTCCTGGGTATCGGATGACATCACTGAGCTGTTCTCCCTCTGCACTTCCCGCCATGGGAGGTAACACATTTCTGTGTCGTTCGAGTCAGTTTCATCTGGGTTTCCACTGTTTGCATCTAAGAGCACCCTCATTATTGAGCCCCAAGAGCACAGAAGCCCCAAAGAGAAGACCAACTTGGCAAGATGAAATCATTTTTCCAGTAGAATAGAGGCAGTCTGCCTTGAATAGTTAGGTTCTTTCTCTTCAAAGTGTCCAAAGTTCTTTTATCTTGGGGAGTTTTGAATCCTAGAATTTCTGGCTTAGAAGGGACTTCAGAGATAACTTACTTCCCAAACTCAAGCCCTTGGGCATGTGGCATCAGTATCACCAGGAGGGGTTTTAAAAAATAAATGTTCCTTGAGCAGCGCTCCAGACATCCTAATTTCAGAGGTTTGGGATGCAGCCTGGGCATTCATATTTTTAAAAGGCTCCCTGGGTGATTCTGATCATAACCCCCAAGTCATTGATCTAAACCTATGTTCTCCATCTTTCCCTCAACCCAGCCATGGAACCTTCCCCCCCTTTCCCCCCCCCCAGATACAATCTAAGGCAGGAAGTCAGTAAATAAAACAGACAAAAATGGGGCTGGTTTGATACAAGGGAGCTCAGAGATCTTCTGATTTGCTTCACAAGCAAAGTAGGTGATAGATGGGGTCTCACTAGACTGTGTGGCCAGGGAAGTCCTCTCTGCAAAGGTGACACTGCCGCTGGGAGCCTAAGGATGAGGAGCCGAGGGGGAAAAACATTCCAGGACCGGTATACGCAGAAGCTCTGGTATTTTCTAGTGTGCTTGAGGAACTGGAAGCAGAGGAGTCTTACAGACTGAATTGCATCCCTTCCAAAATTCATCTGCCCAAGCCCTAATGCCTGCTGTGATGGTATTTGGAGATGCAACCTTTGGCAGGTACAGCTGACCCTTGAATAACACAAGGATTGGGGCACCAACCCCTCCATAGCTGATAATCCATGTGTCACTTTTGACTCCCCCAAAACATAACTACTAAGAGCCTAACTTTTGACCGGAAGCCTTACTGACAACATGAACAGTAACACATATGTTGTATGTTATTTATATTATATACTGTATTCTCACAGTGAGCTAGAGAAAATACAATCACAAGGAAGGGGCATCTGGGTGGCTCAGTCGGTTAAACGTCGGACTCTTGCTGACTCTTGGTTTTGGCTCAGGTCAAGATCTCTGGTTCTTGGGATCGGGCCCCGCCTCGGGCTCTGCGCTCAGTGTGGAGTCTGCTCCTCCCTCTCCCTCTGCTCCTCCCCCCATTCATGCTCTGTCTCTCAAATAAAATCTTTTTAAAAAATCATAAGGAAGAGAAAATACATATTTTCTGTGCCTGGCTTATTTCACTTAGCATATTCCAGATCCAGCAAACCCATTCTGGGTATTTATCCAAAGGAATTGAAATCAGGATCTCCAACCTGCACTCCTAAGTTCACTGCAGAATTACTCACAGTAGCTAAGAGATGGAAACAACCCATATGTCCATCACCAGTTAAATAGATAATAAAGCAAATGTAAAACATAGATACCGTGGGGTATTATGTAGCCTTAAGAAAGAAGGAAGCAGGATTTCTAAACACAAGGTCCTTAATCAGAGGAATTACAGGTTTCCCCCTTACCTTTATTTTTTTGTATGATTTCTCCTTTCTGTGCAAATGGGCAGCTTATCTTTCCAGAAAGGATACAATGTTTTAGTTTGTGTTAGAACAACAGACCTTTTATAGCTTAATCCTGTTTCTAACAAAAGGGGGAAAATCGGTATGCTGGCCTATTCCCCCGACTCTGGTCCTCCACCGTTCCTCAAGTCCTCATCTTGGATTTATTGGGCACAAATGCCAGACTCCCTCGGGAGCTCTTTTAACCCCAGGGGTGAGATGTCGTGACTTGAAGGGTTAAAGCAGGACCTGCATTTTGGAGAAAGCCTGTAGTACCGCCTGGTGCCAGAGAGGGGCAGCATACAGCCATTAGCATGGACGGGCCGGCCTCTACTGAGCCCGGCGCTCCTTAGTAGGGCTCAGAGGTCCAGCCAGGAGCCTTAAGAAAGCTCGTTGAGGAATCACAGGGCACATGGAACAACCAGGGCAGAAGCAAACACGGAGAAACGAAGCAGAAATACTCGTGGGGTTTTGAATCCCGTGTGCCTGGGCCACCGCCTACTCCCTCCTTCACACGGGACGAGCGCGCAGTCTCTTGTACTTGCTCGCTCCGGCATCGTTTATACACGTCATCTCTCCATTCATTCATTCACCGACAAGCAGAGAGCAAAGCCTTTCAGGGACTTTGTGTCAAGGGGCTAGGCTCCCAGAAGACAGGCTGCAGGGTCTGAAGTCACAGTCCTGCGCCGGGAGTTGAATCAGAGAGAGGTCAGCGATCCGGGTGTCCGAGAAGTTCGCACACATGCTGGCTGTGCTGTGGAGTCATGGGGACTATGGCTTCCTTCTGATGGGGCAGCTTCCCTGTCCTAACCAGGAGGAGGACCACGGGCTTCCGGTTGGACAGACCGGGAATAGCACAACGTCAGGGTCCCGCTGCCCCCAGGACTGTTCTAAATCTATATACTCATGAGGAGTATTTCCAAGAGATGGCAGTAGAGGGTACCAGGGCTGGGTGCTACTTTGTAATTTTCCTCGTGGGTCCTGCTGGAACTTGGTGTGGAATTCTGATGAAGCAGCGTCTGCCTTGCAGGACAGCAAGGTGGGCCCTGGGACGAAGCAGTGAGGGTCTCGACCACCACTAAAACTGGCCCTGAGAGAAGCAGTGAGGACCCTCACAGTACACTTGCACCAACAGGAGGAAAACGTCACTTGGCTACGTTTCCACACCATTTCTTAACTACCTGCCACCAATGGGCTGAGCAGAGCGGAGTACTATTTCCACATTTAATACCAACATTTAAATATTACATACTTCTGAGTCATAAGCAGATTAAGGGCAAAGTCATCTTATTTACTATTAAAATTTGTTATGTGGTTGAATTTCATAATCTTCAAAGTGAGCGTTCCGCTCCCCCCTTGGACGATGGTTGGCTAGATAAGCAAGGGCAGAGACTCCTTGACTTGAAATAGTTTTGAATGGAGAGAGTAGACATTTTTCGAAACAGCCAAAATGTCTAAGAATTCTTTGTTTTAATTTTAAGGAGAGAGAAACAAACTACTGTTATTTTAGAGAGAGAAACTTCTCCTGGTTAATTGCTTCATAATGAATCATTGCCACAACATCCCCGTGTCTCTGAAATAGAGGTTGTCAAAATTTCTAATAACCTGATGGATTTCTATGTTGTCAATAAACTCATACTGTCAAAGGCAGTATTAGCTCGATGAGGAATGATTCAAATCAGCATGAGCTTGAATATATGGGCTCATCACTATGTCTCTATCTCTCACACACAATCATATACACAGACACACCATAATTCTTTCTAGAAGTATGATGCTTGCATTGATACATTACTGTAACCAGTTGTCTCCTTGCAACGGACGTACGTTGTCTTTATCTGCCTATGTTACCTTTGGGGGCTTTCATCAAAATATTTCCAGTATCCCTCCATCCTAGAATCATAGTTGAGTGCACATTCCTGCCCCTTAAAGTTAGGTGTGGTCAAGTAATTTGCTTTGGGGGAAAAAAAAAGTGTGAGTCATACACGTGGCTCCCAAGGAGAAGCTTTTAATAACCAGCGTGAAATTCACCACACACATTTTTTCCCCCAGCTCAGCCATCTTGGAACTTTGGAGACGCACTGTCCTTTAGCTTGGGTGAGGATGATGTCAAGCAGAGTCCCTCACCCCCAGTCACAATGGACACGTGTGATGAGCAATAAACAGGTGTTGTTTGCAGCTGCTGAGGTCTGGAGTCGCTCGTTACGGTGGTATAACCCATCCTATCGGACCAATACACTTCCTTTCATTTATTCCCCTTTTATGGAACCAAGCCCGGCTCTCCTTCCTTTCTATGTGGTTTGGGGAACAGGGATGAACGGACTACCCCTCTTTTCCCACTACAGAGCTGATTACTTAACCCCGTCCGAGCCAAACAAAACATTCCATCATCCTGTCCTCGATGATTGGTTCACAAACAGGCAAATGATGCAAGCCAGGGAAACGAGATTCAGTCCCCAGTCAAGAAAGGAGCTCTCTCTTTACACAGGGGGATTAATTAAGCAGGTAGAACATAAGCCTGGAGGTACCGGTGGCCATTTTTCCTGCCACTTGGGACGAGCCCCTCTGAGGATAAAACCTACGTAGAGAAGCAATATGGAGAGAGACAAGTTTGTGATGATCTTATTTAAGCATTCTGAGTCAGATCATTCTTGCTTTCTGGTGATACTTACCAGTAACTTTCTTAATTTTTTTTTTTTTTTTTTTGCTAAGTTTCTTGTCATTTGCAATAGAAAAATCTTAGCTAATATTTTTCTTAAACATGCTGGATGACACACCTCAGGTATTCGACCGTGTTTAGCCACAGAGTGAGGCTTAGCTAAAATCTGTCAGCATGGCCTTTGGTGCCTTTCTGGTTTGAGGCCCAACATGTATTTCCAGCTTGATGTGTGGGTCACACTCCTCCCCCTGCTTCCCTGCCTCTGTCCCCTGGGTCACCTGGAATTGCACCTGTGGCTATTCTCCAGGTATAACATGGGCTTTCCCATGGCTGTGCTGATGCTGCCCTGGGCTCTGGTGACTCAGGGCCGAGTCTGTCCTCCCCCCTTCAATGTCACCTTGGGTAAATGCAGAGGGGGACAGTATCTCTTTTCGCTTTTATTTTCCTCCCAGTCAAATACTGATTCTTGCACAGTGCAAGGTGCTAGGTCACCTGGCTGAACCAGATCCTGAATTTCAAAAGTCTTTTCTTACACACCAAGCATGCTCAGACCCCAAGTAAATCAACCCCACAGTTGGTCGACCTTTCAAGAAAGCTACATTTGCCTCTGTCTCTATTCCCTCAGACACCAGATTTTAGGCCTCTAGTGGCAACCCAAATT
Organism: Ursus arctos; assembly: GCF_023065955.2. Taxonomy (NCBI): domain Eukaryota; kingdom Metazoa; phylum Chordata; class Mammalia; order Carnivora; family Ursidae; genus Ursus; species Ursus arctos. Next base: position 72,174,852 of record NW_026622874.1, on the reverse strand, counting down.
TTTGTTTAGGCTAGATCATTAACTACTAGTCTCCTTTCTAAAAGCCTTGATTATTTAACATTAGTAACTTTTTGAAGAAAAAAATAATTTACTCTATGCTTTGCTTTGTAAAAATGTACGTGTAACACACACAGCAGTCCTAGATGGATACTTTGACTAACTCCATTATACAGACAGGAAATATCATCCAGAGAGGTTAAGTAACTTGCATCATGTCACACAGCATGGCTCAGACTGGAACGTAGACCCTTTGATGCCAGCAACTTTGCTATCTTTTTTTGGGTGCATTCCCCAATTCAGCATTGAGAGATTAATGGTCACTCATCTTAGCACTTCCTAAAATGAGACACTGTTCCTGGAGTCTTCTTGATGTATCCTAGTCGAAGCTGGGACTTGCTGCTCCCGGGAGATGAGGGCAATGCTACGTAGCACAGGAAGACAAGCCCGCACTAGGGGTGGTCGAGCCTCAAACCATGGCTTTGCCCCTTTCTAGCTCCATGACCTGTGACAAGCCACCATGCCGTCCCTGTCTTGACTCAGTCATTTGCAAAACCGAAATAAGACCCATCGTGTGGGGTTGTGAGGATTAAGAGTGAAAATGGACAAAACGTTCCCAATAGAGTACCTGGCCCGAAGGAGCGCTGTGCAAATAGAAGCTATAAATAATCATGTGTAGATTTCCAACTTTAGTAACGCCGCCGTCCTTCAGCATCATAACCGCGAGGCTCCAGAGACTCCATCTTGCCTGCACGGACGCCCTGACAGCCCAGCGCCGTGCCTGGCATTCTGCAGATGCTCTGCTATCTTCAGGCAAGTCTGCAGGCCCCCCAACCTTTGTGTTCCTGATTTTAAAGTGGGGCGATCCTATTTCCCACCAGGATGAAATGGGGTCCCAGGCGCCAAGTTCTAAGTGTGGGGACGGGCACCTCGGATGTAACAGGGAACAAGTTGGCTTGAGGCGACCGTCCACGCAGAACCCATTAGAGAAGATTTCCCAAGTGCTTTTCTAAAAGCCCTGGTCCTCACCACCTCCCTTCTGTGTCCCCTTCGGTCTCAGAGCCCCAAAGGAGACCCCTCGGATGCACTCGGAGCCGTGCCTGCCCCGTCATGCGGACACAGCGGCAGGGCGATGCCAGCCCCCGCGGGTGCCGCTCCGCAGGGCACAGGCAGAACCCGAGAGGGGCTGGGGTAGATGCGGTGGGGAGGCGGCCCTTATGATCAGATGCAAAGTGGTGGTGAGATGTTCAATTTCCTAGTCCCTCACCAAAGGCGGGATCCAGGGTGTCTCTGTTTGCAGCACATGCACAGAAGCTCTGGTCATAAAGAGGACATTTTATGAGGACATATGCTCCACGCCCAGGAGCACTGGCAGGCCTGAATGCTATTCCTTGGCGACACCATGATTATGTCTCCATCGAGTCCAGGGAAGCCTCGCAGGTCTGCAAGGCTGCAATTCTGAAATGGATTTCACAGCTGCAAACTATAAGATGACCCAATTTGTCTTTCCCATTTCTGCCTCCTCTCCTATAACTATGGAAATCTGCATCCGCGTCTCCGTGATGGGCTGCATAAAATATGCAACAGGACTTAGTGCTCGGATTCGAGAACCACAAAATTTAGGGACAGCTGCTAAAGTGATCTCGGGGTAGGTGGGGGGTGTAGGCAAACCCGTGGCAGGGCATCGGCAGACTTCGGCTCCCCCAGACACAGAGGCCCTCTTTTTTGAAAATGCTTGTCCCAAAGGCAAGAGGAGGAGAGGATATATATGCCCCCTTATCTTTTCTGAGGAACCCGGGGCTACCCATCCTCCAAAGAATATCCCAGATGGTAAACGGAGCTGAAGTTTGCACATAAATTCTCCCCAGGGAATTGGTGGTTGGTGATAGCAAGCCTAATGAAATTTTTTATTGTGGTTATTACATACAATTTGTACAGTATATCATGCACGGAATTTTTTTCTGTTCCTATAAATCTGGAATTGCCAGCGAAAATGCCCAGGCTTACGAACTGCTACAGAACACAATTACCTCTAGATACAAACTCTCTTTAGGACATAAAAATCGTTGCTACTGAGAAGGCTGAATTGCACCGGCAATTTTGTAAATATTTGAGTGATATATTTCCTTTTGGATAAGTTTTCATAGCCTTGGAAAGCTGTCTCGTTTCTTAATGCTTTTGTTGTTATGTGTGTGCGTGTGTGCGTGTGTTTTCCTGGGTATCACTTGTGGCCTGATTGTTGTTTTCAATCATGCTTAGTAAATCAGACTATTGGACAAATGTCATTTATAAAAGGCTCAGAACTGCAAGGCTTTCTGTTGGCATTAAGAGGACTGTCTTCAGAGCACGTTTCTTAAAGACGCGAGAGGAAAGAAGAAAACAAAATTCAGGTACATCGTCCACTTTCTCCTCCTATATGGTCCGTTTTTCAAGCTAGAAGTTGGAGACAAGGTTTCCATTTTTAATGAAGGCTGATACCCTGTGCCTTCTCTTTATGCTTTGATCAATCAATGAGGGGAATCACTCCTGGATACACCGGGCTGATTTTCACACCCGCAAAACGCACCAGACGCATGAAGTTTCTGCACATTTTCTAGTTAGGCTTTATTACCAAGTATGATGGTGAAGGATGTTATACCCTCGTATCGATTTTCTACAAGTTCTAATATTGGAGATAAGGAGAGTTCTTCCATCAGCTTCCAGCAAACAGAGAACGGAGACTGTTAAAACTCCTCATAACGGCTTCCAAAGGAAGACAACAATGATGGATTATAGACTGTGCTGGAAGGGAGGGAACACGCTCACTGAGCACGTGGAAAGTGTTCAAACATGAGCCACACTGATTAGAAGGAAGATATGCTCTCTTTCCTTTCTTCCTCCCTCCCTCCCTCCCTTCCTTCCTTCCTTCTTCCTTTCCTATCCTCCCCTCTCCTCTCCTTTCCCTTTCCTTTCCACCCTCCCTCCCTTCCTTTCCTTCCTTCCCTCCCTCCCCGCCTCCTTCCATCTTTCTCTCCTTTCTTCCTCCTTCCCTTATCTTATCTCATTTTATCTCATAACAACCTGTGAGTGCCTTCAGTTTGCCTTGGGCGATCTGGGATTTGAGCCCCAGTCACACCAGAGCGTGAGACTCCACAAGGGAATGCAGTCAGTTGCCCGCTTCTTCCAACTTTCTTTTTCCATGTACATCCCAAGAATTTGACACTCAAGGATGACAGGACACCCGCTGACCATGCTCCTCGAGATACCCCAGCACCATGCAATGCGTATTTGAGAAACGAAAAGAGGACTGATCTATGATTCCGATGCTAATAGCGCAAGATATAAGGTTTGCATCCTATGCACGGGAACCTAGTAAAAGGATTTTATAAAAGCATTGGAAGAGTCTAGGGCTTAATACAGAGACAGTCAGTAAATGTGGACTGAATTAGTGTTGAGATTATTGCGCAAGGAACCAAACGGCTAAGGAATGTGAATTAGCATTTACCAAAGAAGAAGTAAATAATAAACAAGAATAGGAAAATTTCTCATGTTTTAGTGATCAAAGAAAGGCAAAGTAAAAATAATAGCATCTCAATTTGCAGTGATTAAAATACGATTATTTTTCTAATCATCCCTCCTGCCGTATTGAAGGTGAAGAAGCTGGGATTGGTAAACATGTACTTTCATCACTGACAGGAGGAGCGAAAATTGATAAAAACTCAAGGGTGATGCATCATCCACTCTAGTATTTCCTGGGCACTTACTGTGTGCCGCGCTCTACGGGATGCCGGAATCCGTAGGAATGAATGGATCCAGTTCTCACCCTTGTGGAGTTTACATGCCAGTGGGGGAGAGAGGTATTAACCAAATAATTTCACTAGTGACTGCAGGATGGCAAACCAAAACACGAGTTGTTTTAAAAAGAGGCATGTAGGGGGCGCCTGGGTGGCTCAGTTGGTTAAGCGTCTGCCTTCAGCTCAGGTCATGACCCAGGGTCCCGGGATCGAGCACTGCATTGGGCTCCCTGCTCAGCGGGGAGCCTGCTTCTCCCTCTCCCTCTGCCTGCTGCTCCCCCTGCTTGTACTCTCTCTCTCTGTGTCAAATAAATAAATAAAATCTTCAAAAAAAAAAAAAAAGAGGCATGTATCAAATGTGAATATAACAAAGAGCCCCCGGCTTGATGAGATAAACTATAGTAAAAGCATTTAGAAAAATGAAAAAGAAAAATATTCTCTGAGTTAACAGTGTCATAGGAAAGGACCAAAACATATACGTTTGATTCAACAACTCCATTTCCATCGAGTTTTTAGAAATCATCATTGATTTAGATCTGTCTCTATGCCCAAAGAGTTTCACGACTGTGTTGTTTACAGTAACAGACATTTGGAAATAATATTCAGCAATGGGAGAATGCTTAAGGTGTGGTATAAACACACAACGAAACTCCACGCCTTACTTAGAAATCAGGATCTTGAAGCCTCGAAGTGACACGAATTACATGCTAATAGAACACTGAGTGCAAACGAGCAGCTTCAGAGCCGCACGCATACTATGATTTTAATTGCATTAAACAGAGCAAGGAAGTGGAAGGGAAGGCAAGGGTGTGATATTACAGGTGAGTCATATTGTCTTTGCTACATTTATCTATGTCTCCCCAGATTTCCACAACGAGCCTGTATTCGTACATTATAAAGAAAATGACTACATTTAAACAGATGATAGATTCAATTCCTGAGTCCATGCTGAGTGGGTGGGTACCGGGTGCATATGTGCAAATGTGAAAACAAATGAAAGGTACCCCCTGGCTGAATGCAGTCTGGTTTTGGAAGAGGGCTGACCATTTTCTCTTTTGTATCAGACCCCCCGAGGGCCCAGCTCACCTGCACTGTCTGGGAGCTTCTCTCCTGGGAGTGGGGAAGAATTGAGCTTGGCAGCTAACTGACGGTGCGATTTATTTCATTCATTTAATTTGCAGTAAATAACACTATTCGCCAGGCCCTGTTCTTGGTGCCCTACAAACTTATCAACCTGCCATAAAAGTGTTAAAAAAATACTTTGATTCAGCAATTCCATTTCAATCAAGTTTATGGAAATAATCACGGATTTACACAAATCTTTACGCACAAAAGGTTTCCCTAATTCTGTTGTTTATAAGAAAGAGAAATTTGAGCTTAAAAGTCCTATGGGCTTCAGAGGTCCATCGACAGATGGATGGATAAAGAAGATGTGGTACATATATACAACGGAATATTACTCAGCTGTCAAAAAGAATGAAATCTGGCCATTTGCAATGACGTGGATGGAACTAGAGGGTATTAGGCTGAGCAAAGTAAGTTAGTCAGAGAAAGACAAACACCATATGATCTCACTCCTGTGTGGCACTTAAGAAACAAAACAGATGAGCATAAGGGAAGGGAAGGAAAAATAAAATAAGACAAAAAAACAGAGAGGGAGGCAAACCATAAGAGACTCTTAACTCTAGGAAACAAACTCAGGGTTGATAGAAGGGACGGCGGAGGGATGGGGTAACTGGGTGATGGGCATGAAGGAGGACACATGATGTAATGAGCACCGAACGTTAAATGCAACTGATGAATCACTAAATTCTACCCCTGAAACTAATAATACACTATAGGTTAACTACATTCATTTTAACTAAAAATTTTTTTAAAAAAATCCTATGGGTTTGTAAAATGGCGCAACCACAGTGGAAAGCAGTTTGGCGGTTCCACAGAAAGAAGAAAAGAATTCTACACATAGAATTGCCATCTGACCCAGTAATTCCGCTCTTGGGTATGGTTGATTCTTTTTATGTACACATTCCGTGTTGGCAAATTTGCCTATTCACTAAAATTCACTTGTAAGCCCCAAATCAACACTCGTGGCAACGCGCGGACACACGCGTAGTGGCCAACATTTCAGGTGCTCACCTGGTACGTTCTAGCTGCGGTCGAACGAAGTGACGCTGCGTCCTCTTGTTTTGGCTCTCCCACGGAGATGATCAGAGGATGCAGGCAGGAGGCGCAGGGGCATGGAGAGCAGGAAGATCCAGCTCTGGGGCGAATTCCCTGGGGTCAGGAGGGTGGCCTCAAGAAAGTCGCTTAGCACGTCTGAACCTCATCTTCTCCTCTGTGAAATAAAGAAAACAGAAAATAGAAGCTGTCAGGATAACTGTTTTTAGGATTTATTTATTTGTTTATTTATTTAAGATTTTATTTATTTATTCGACAGAGATAGAGACAGCCAGCGAGAGAGGGAACACAAGCAGGGGGAGTGGGAGAGGAAGAAGCAGGCTCACAGCGGAGGAGCCTGATGTGGGGCTCGATCCCAGAACGCTGGGATCACGCCCTGAGCCGAAGGCAGACGCTTAACCGCTGTGCCACCCAGGCGCCCCTGTTTTTAGGATTTAAGATTATAATCTGTGTGATATGTATCTCTGTATTTCCTCTAGGAACAAGGACTTCGTATTTGCTAAGTCAGTGTTCCCTGCAACTTTATAGAACATATGCACAGCACATCACGAGAATTGATTGTATAAACCCCCCAAAATTGAAAAGACATATCTAAATACTTATACACGAATGTTCACACTGACGGAAAACCTCTGATATCCATGAATGGATGAATAGATGAGCAAAATGCGATAGCTCCATATAATGAAATATTACTCGGCCATGAAAAGGAACAAAGTACTGATACACACTCAACATTCACAAACCTGGAACGTTATAGAGCTAAGTGGAAGCAGCTAGACACAAAAGGTCACATATTGTATTTATGTGAAATGCTCGGAGTAGGTACATGTTTCAAAACAGAAAGCTCATTAATGGTTGGCAGAGGCTGGGGTGGGAGGAAACAGGGAGTGAGTGTCTAATGGGTCTGGGTTTTCCTCTTGAGGGTGATGAAAATGTTTTGGGGGTAAGTAGAACGGATGGTTGTACAACATTCTGAATATACTCAATGCTACTTTTTTTTTTTTTTTAAGTTTAATTGCATGTTGTGTGAACTTCGTCTCACTAGAAGTAATCCTGTGAGGTAGGGATCAGTATTATGCCCATTTGAGAGCTGAAGAAATCAAATCATTGGCCTAACACACCCAGCTGCAGGAGGAGCTGGGATGGGAACCCAGACCCCTGACGTGCCGCACAGAGGCACTCAATCGCCAGGACATGCTTCAACCTTTGCAGAACAAAGCACAGCTTCGGGCTCAGGGTAGGTTCTTAGCAGATGTCGCCTGCTTTCCCTGCTGCTTCCTTTGCAGGCAGGAACTGCATATGATCCGACTTCCTCACTCTCATTTGTAGAGAGAACAAATGCAAATGTTTGGTTCGTCTTCTATTAAGTAAGTCAGGTTCTAAGAACACGCTCTGTTGTAAAAACTGGACATGCAGAAAAATGTGGCATGAAGCTGAAGAAAACATCCACGAACAACCAAAAATAAAATAAAATAAAAAAAATTAAATTAAAACAAAACAGAATATCCAGACCTGCACTTTTCTAAATGATGTAGGAGGAAAATAATGGGCCAGAAGAGAGAAGCCCAGCTGTGTTCCCCCGGGTCCCTAAGATTTATCACCTACACATGCAGGATGCTACAGAAAAGAGATCTGGTGACCACCGCCATAACTCACAAGCCAGCCACGCAGCCTGCTACCTGCTGCCGGTACCTACAACGCGGCCTCCGTCCTCTGGACCTGTGGGGGGGCGGGGCCTCATCACTAAGACCCCCGCCTCCTTCGCGGCCCACTCCCTGTAACAGTAGCGCAGCACGTGGAGACCTGGGGAGGCTTGAGTGTTTCAGCTGCAGATCGGATGGTTTCAAGGTTGTGGCTGGGCTGGGGAGACAAAGCAATGCGGACAAAACCAACCCCAGCTATGGGCCTTACGTTTGCACAAATAGTTCACTCTCCTCTGAGGAAAAGAAAAAGGCTCAAATAATCAGAGAGTTTGGGGGCTGGAGTATCCCTTAAAGACGGGGCACTGTATTTGCAGGTGTTCTCCACGCATTTAAACCAGAGCCCAGAAATTACTCCTCATCCAGGGTGCCCACAGTATGAATGAGCTACAGAGAAGCACACAGGTATAAAATAGCCGTTTGGTTTTTAGCGGTGGAAAGAAATTTGTACCATTTCATTATGAATGGTTCCATCAGCATAAGCAAAATAATGCTTTTATTATAAACTCCATTGAAAATCACTCTGAAGCCATGGAAGACGAAATGTACTCCGTCCTCCTTTCTTCTCTCTCCCCAAAAAGTCCTTATAAAATTAGGATCTTTTTTTTTCCCTATACCTCTGCTTCTTGTATACCAGCGAATACTGTGGTTCAATTTCTGATCGGCTTTTTTGACTCTTCTTAATAACAATGCTCAGCTTCCATTCATTCATTCATTCATTCATTCATTCATTCATTCTTTACCATGTGCTAACTAGGCTACAGGAACTTGTGATTAAATGAGAGAGACAGATATCCACTGGGAACAAGTTTTACATGGATTTTCACTATTCTTTCTAGCAAGTTCTGCTCCTTGGTCACAGGGGAGGTCAAGGGTTTGGAGTGGGTTGTAGGTAAATCCTAGAATCTCAGGCTTCTGGCCACAGTGACTATTATATGCATGTGGTGGGGTTTCTGGAATTGTGTAAGGAGAAGATGAAGTATTTTATGGACAATGTCTGCTGGGAATACTCTGCCTGCATCTTGAAGCAGTCTCAAGAAGCTAAACATCTTCTACAGCCTAAAATGCAATAACTTCTAACCTAATGGTCTGGGGTGGGGGAATCCTTCTGCAGGGACATTTGTGGTATGATTTTAGGTACCCAGTGAGGTTGCTGTCCCCTTAAATATCACCCATGATGACCAATGCCTAAAATTCCACCAAAAGATAGGGATTTCTTTAGGATTTTTGTCGTCTTTGTTTCTGATGTTTTCCACCCGAGGACGAACCAAGATGTGAAAAGCTATTCATTCCAGCTTTTTAAATGTGTTGTATATACCTTCATTAAAAAACACCTATTGCTAAAAAAATTCTAACCATCACCTGAGCTTTCAGCAAGCTGTGATCACTGATCACAGATCGACATAACAAACGTTAACAATAAGGAAAAGTTTGAAATATTGAGAGAACTGCCAAAACCTGACACAGAGACACAAAGTGAGCAAATGCTGTTGGAAAAATAGCACCAACAGACTTACTTGACGCAGGGTTATCGCAAACCTTCAATTTGCAAAAAGACACAGTGTCTGTAAAGCCTAATAAAGCAAAGTGCAATCAAAAAAGGTGAGCCCGTAGAGTGGAATACATAAGAGAGGGCTGGGAGTCCCTGATCTTGGACAGATCTCTCAGCTCTGTCCCTTAATAGCTGGGTGATCTTGGGCAAGTCACCTTTCTGTAACTCTGCTCCAGGCATGCTCTAGTACTGGCTTCCACTGGCTCACAAGAGCTGATTGTTGCATACTTGGGAGTTTTGTGAGCAGGTTGTTACATTGTTGGTAGCTTAAAGTTGGCCAGGGTGGGACTACTGACATCACAGAAGTCAGCAAACACTACAAAGCAGGCCTCCACCCTCCACTGCCCCCATGTGAGGTCCAGTTGACCAGCACACCACCGCTGAGCCCCTCATGGGTTCCTTGGAACAATTATGAGATCATTTACATCGCAGGCTCAGCACTGTGCCGCCTGGATTTAACAAGCTCCTTATCAAAGTTACTTATTACCACTACTACCAACAATAATTAAGTAGTAATAATGTTATTATAGTGCTTTGGACATAGTAGGTACTTGAAAAGTCTTAATCGCTTCCCTGTCTGTTCATTATTACGGTTTCTGCAAAAGGGAATCGAAAGTGAATCCATGCAAAAGGAAATGCCAAGGGGACAGTTTGTCTGTCAGGGTCACTTGTGACCCTGAGACAGAGTGGAAACTTCATTCCTTCTCATTGACCACAGTGCAGGGTGGACACTCAGATGCCCAGGTAGCCATGACTAGAAGCCAAAGCCAGTCTCCATGGTCACTTTCTCCATCCCACTAAGTTTTCCACTCCCGCCACGGAGGCTGAATGACTAGCGGCTCTCTTCTACCATCATGAAGCTGTCAGCACCCACGGTGGGCCCTGCAAAGTATAAAGGACAATTTATCCCCAGAGCCGTGGCAGCTTCATTGTTTATGAGATGATAACTGCTTCAGGTAGCAGCAAGTCCCAACATTAGCACCACAAAAGCTTTGAGCTGGACCATCTGTTGCCACGTGGACAATCTGGTAGGCTTGCCAAAGCCATTTATCCGTGTCGAGTGCACATCCACACTGGCCAGTCCTCATGCTGAGCAGAAAGGAAATTTAAAGAAAGGCCCATCGTTTATCATTGCAGACAGCTGGGCTGGAGTGTGGGCAGAGAATTTTTCTTTTTCCTTGAGAAAAACAAAGACCCTGAAGATGGGTAATGCTTGCTCAGCTCCAAGCTCCTGGCTAAGGACTCCCTCCTCTAGCCCACTCCTTTCTTTCTGCTCTTCCAGATGGTAGAACGTAGTCATGGATGCTTGTTTCCCTGTCCCCAAATCTCATGAGCTGGTGGCACGTGGAAGTCTTTGGTTTCGAGCTGGGGTTGCCATGTCTCTTCATGCCTCCTGGAAGGGACCTCCAAAAGCGAAACTTCCGGCCACGTCCAGGGAGACATCGGTCACAAAGGCCTTGACCTTGGAGCTCGCAGCGCTCCCCTGAGTGCAGGCTGGTCGGGAAAACTGGGACACGGGAACTCAGCCTCCGGGACCCCGGCTTTGTGTTCTGCAACATGGTCACACTTCTACCTCGTAGCCCTGTTTGTACACGCGAGGCCACTTGTGACTTTTGTAGGCCTTCACGGAAAGTATTCAATGATGTATTTTGTGACTGTGTTGGTATAAAGACAAAGCTAGTAATATTATATATGAAGACATTTTCATTAACCTAAAAGTTCATTTTCTTCTTCTGGTTTTCCAAGAAATTAAAACATTTTTGTAGACTCTGAAAATGAATGTGGGGAAAAGAATATACTTACTATATAAAAATATGTTTATTATATATGATGGTTAAGATGCTTCTACTGCAACAACCTGTCTCAACTTCTCAAAGGGTGGTTGTAAAGGTTGTGTGCATTGATTAATACCAAACTCCTAAGGCAGTTACGTGGAATATATTAAGCCTTTGCTAACTGTTAGCTCCTCACCTGCTCACTTAGCTAACTGTCGTATTTATAAGCCAGCAAGCATGCTGGGAAGCAGCAGACGTACTGGTTAAGAGCAGAGCCTCTGGAGTGAGAAGACCTTTATGAATAAGTCATAAATACCTAGCCAAACACTGCCACTGCACTGAGGTCCCAACTCAAACCACTCCCTTCTGCAGTATTTTAGTTACCAAATCCCATTTCAATGACCAGTGTTGCCCATATACAAAATCGGATGGGTGGTTAAGGATGCGTGAGCACATTTTACAGGAATCCACTTGACCTGCAAGGGATCGACTCCGTGATTTGATTAGAGGCTTAACCTTTCAGAGTCTGGTTCTGACCCCATGTTCGTGGATAAATCTCCAAAGCTGATAGATCCTGACATTGAAGAGTTTGGTCCAAGGTAAGGTGATATCCCATTTCCTAAGAGATGCAAAAAATGGAGGCATGTTCTAAATTAGCTGCATTATTTTGGACAACCCTTATATGCTCTCTTGGCCTCAGTTTCTCCATTGGTAAAATGACAGTCAGACTACGGAAGTACAGGTAGAATTTGTCTCAGATTGTGGGGGATTCGTGAAGTACTTCCAGGGGCTATTGGGGAGGTCCAATGGGCAAGACCCTGGTCCCCTCCCCTTCTTCTAGAAAGCCCCATTGTCATCTCTATAACTTCTTGGAGTTCACACGTGAGTTTTATGGCCAAAACCGAGTTTTGTGGCTAAAAAAATAAGGCGTGTAAAACTGGACTAGATAGCCCTGCTATTCAATACTAATTAAGATATTTGGAAGCAGTGGGCCAAATCTGAGATAAAACTGAGCAGGAATACATGTAAGATTCTACGCTGAATCCCCCAAAGAACAGCATCCAACTACAGAATGACAGGATATGCTTAGGGAACACGAACAAAAGCTACTTGGGCGGTTTGGCTGGTGGAAACGTCAGTAGGAATTAAAGCTGGGATGCTTTCATAAGACAGTAAACGCAGGCAACTATTGGCCACTGCTGCAGCCGCCAGCGCCACGGTAAAGCATCGTGCGTTTGGGCTAATGTAGCAGAAAGGTCATCCTCGGCACCAGAAAGGTGAATTTCCCTTTCTACTTCTCGCCGGTTGAAACACACGCTGAACTTTTGGGGTATACATGTCCTCGCAATGGTATTTCATGATTTCGATGAGAATTTTTCAAGACTATCCACATCGCTCCCACTCATCCTTCCCTTCTCAAAGTTCCTCGGGAAATTATAAGCCAATAGAAGTATGTTACTATCAAAATCAACAGACGCATTTATGTGCCAGGCTCAGACAATTTCCAAGTGCATGGGATGTATCGTCTTATTAAATCTGATTGTCAGACCCACCCTGTATGTTCTTTTAGCTTCATCTTTTTTTTCCCCCCTAGAGGAGGAAATGAAGGTACAAGGATGTGGTGTAATTGGTACAACCTCATAGACAAGAGGCAGAGCAGGTGAAAATCTGATTTTGCCATGATTTTGCCACTAGTGAGGTCAAGGCCAAGGAACTTCCATGAAGGATTGTAGGAGAGCTGTCTTGGAGTTTCTGGCTTCTGCTTGAATCCTAGGCAATCTCTCTACCTCCTCCTTTAAGCATGACTATGAATCAATGGATCTTCCCATATCTGGCCATCCACATGGTGCAGGAACTCAGAGCAGTGACTTTCCAGTTTATGGAAGAAAACAGAGCACCATTCTGAATGCCCTTGTGAAATCAGACAGCCCCTGACCCTTTTATTTTCTATCAGCATGAGGGGAGCCAAGCAGATGATAGGTCTTCTGCACACTTGCCTCTGAGCTCCACAATGCCCGTGTCCACCATAGACCTGGCCAAACAACATCTGCGTCCTGAACCATCAGCTCGCTCTTCCCTGTTCTGCTGGAGGAATCAGAGATTAGGTGGCCGAGAAGCAAGCTGATGGGGTGGAAGCTTTCACCACTGCCCTCTATTGCAGAAAAATCATAAAGAGGAAGTCTTTCTCCAGAGAGAGTTTGAGAAGCACCAGTGTAGGGGGTTTTCTGATTGAGGAATCTGTAGGGGCTACAGATTGGGCTGAACAGACACTGAAGTCCGTGGTCAGCCTGGGTGATATGTCCTGCGAGGAATGAGCAATGCAAATCACCTAGGACAGTTCCAAGCACATAGTAGGTACGCGACACAACCCTTCTAACATGAATTTCATGATTATTACAGTGCATCCATTTGGGAGGCCACCCGTTTGCGCACAAAAATGAAAAATATTATGTTCACAACCTTAACTTTCTTTGTGTTGTGGGTCTCCAAAAATAACCCCGACCTTTCCTTTCCTGCCGTGGGTTTTGCGTTTCATTTGTACACCGGGCAGTACATGGGATGAGGTCAAGTGGTCATCGCTTACAGATATCCTAGGTCTTCTTTTTCCCTTTTTAAACCGTTCTGTTTGAACTGAAACTTGGGAAGCACACCTTGCTATCTGAGCTCTGGTACTGTAATGCCGCAGGGACAGCCTGCCACTCCAGTCCCGGTCTGGGACAACAAAACGGGAGGGGGGTTGACGCGCCGCTGGCCACTAGGTGGCGAACGCAAGTTCTCTCTGCTTTTACTGTCCGCGTCTGTTCAAACACACTGGCTGTGATCAGTTTAGCACACACAAAAGATGATGGACGAGAAGTGACATATAGAGCAGAGTAAGTTGGAGTGAATTATCCTGAGCGTACCTGACCAGGGACTTTATCACTTCCTTCGTGGCGGGGGGGGGGGGGGGGGGGGCGGGAGGGCTGGAAATGATGCCTGAACTAACTCCACAGTAAATTACTTCTGCTTCCCGTCCCACCGTGTGTGATATGGTATGTTCAGCCAAGCCTGTTTTCCCCTTCTCTTTTTTTCTTGTAAAATACTACATTAAAGAATCCCTCCAGATCTTTCTACTCACCCATGTATCTCGCCTCACGAGTTTAGCCACCATTCAAGTGATCACAGAGAGAGAGAATCAGGTGTCAGGATGCCTTACAACGTGCTGTTTTAGCCAACAAGGCTGTCTTCTTGCCCAGGTGTGTGAGGTACCGCACACGCGGCCAGCGGCTCGGACGCAGTGAAAACCAAAACGAACGTGTGCGCTGAGTGCACACAGATGAGGCCCATCCTGCCACGCTGCTGCGGAATGACGCCTTTCCCGTTTGAAGGGAGCTGTTCCCCGCCGTAAAGCTGGAAGGCGGCAGTGAGCGCGGGCACTTTTGGCAGGTTTGAGGAGTCCAGATGTCCATCATGAAATGGGTTATTTAATGTATCTGTGGGCTGTTTGCAAAATGGGAATGACTCCGTTTTTGCAAACACCAAGTGGGCAAATGCCAAATGTGTGTGCCATCAAAACCCACTTGTACATGGGTACCAAATGCACAGAAAGGACCCTTTCTATTCAGTCCAATGCAAATCAACCATTCTGCATTTCAATTCCTGTCTACTTAGTTCTATTTTTTTTTTTAAGATTTTATTTATTTATTTGACAGAGAGCCAGCGAGAGAGGGAACACAAGCAGGGGGAGTGGGAGAGGAAGAAGCAGGCTCCTAGCCGAGGAGCCTGATGTGGGGCTCGATCCCAGGACCCTGGGATCACGCCCTGAGCCGAAGGCAGATGCTTAACGACTGCGCCACCCAGGCGCCCCCTTAGTTCTATTTCTTACCCAGAAGCAGCTCCATTAGGTCGCCCTGCCAAACTGGGGTCTCTGCAGACCTCTCCCTATGGGGCAATCATCGAACTTCTCTGTGTGCATAACGCTTGGATGTTGCACAAGGCTGACCCTACTCACCTTCATCATAACCCATCAAGTCCTGCTTCCCCGGAAGGAACTGGAGAAATAACCCTGGTTTAAATGAGATGCCTTCACGACAAGATTCTGGAGAAAATAATTTATCTTGCTCAGAAACCAAAGTACGGGCATCGTCAGGCCGCCAACGTCAAACGCATTCCTTAATCCCATCCCCCTAAGCCCATGGCTCTTAGCCTACTGTGCCTGTATGTGAATGTGTGTGCATTGGTGTGCAAGACTACACCTCTGAGAATGTGTTTACAGCACCTGATTCATTTCCTGGGAGGGGAAATGTATCTACGTACACGTACTCAAAGTATCGTAAACATTTTTGGTGGGCTCATGGACCTTCTAGAAGTCTGCGGACTAAGAAACTGTGCTACGTTTTCTATACATGGTTCAAATCACACTGAAAGTCTATTAAAATTGATGGTAACCACCTGAATGCTCATCTTCTATTTGCACTCAATACAGTAGCCTGGATTTCATTAATCACACTTCTGCAACTTAGAGTAAATATTACGAATGGAGGTTGCCTCCTCTAAAGGTCCTGACGGAAGGGCAGATACACTGGAAATGTTAACTTGGAGCAGGAAGATTATTTTGATGAAATGCAAGGAGTTTGTATGTAGCCAACCGATACGGTCTTCTGCGCTCAAAGAAACCTGACCCTGTAGGAGATCATTGCTCAAGGAAAGACTATTTGGGACGTGCTGGTTTTATGTGCCTAATAATACAAATTCACCTTTAAGTCAACCAATCCTAGGGCGCTCAACATCCAACAAGACGGTGGGATCAGATACACTGACCAGCGTTTCACAGACCACACTGTCTTCTGCTCTGCATGCAACCGACCAATAGAAAAATTCACCCCTCACCAGAGTTCTGCCTGATTCACCCTGGCTGACGTGCTTTGCCTGCCGTTTATCTCCTCTGAGTCCTGCATACTGCCCATGTCATTAGGTAATTGTCACAACTGCCGTATGTGAATTACTCAGCTTTCTCAATTTCCTCACACATGGTCCACTGAGGCTTTCCGTCTCCTCTCCTAAGCCCTCCCCCAATGGTGTGAGTCTTCCCTCCCTACCCAAGCCAATTTTGGATGAGGCTAGACATTTATGAAAGTCAACCTTTTCTACCAGCTTTGGATCTCTCCTTCCTTTTTTTCCCTCCCAATGAACTCCAATTGAAGCAGAAACAGCTCAGACATCCCCTTCTCCAGGAAGCCCTTCTTTTTTTTTTTTTTTATGTCTCATTCGACTTTATTTTTTATTTTTTTATTTTTTTATTTTTTTAATAATGATTTTTTATTATATTATGTTAGTCACCATACAGTACACCAGGAAGCCTTTCTTGACTGCCCTTCTCTAGGTTGGATGCCCTTCCTCTGTACTCCCAAGGTCCTTTTGCATCTATTTGTAGCACAGTGATTATACCACGTCATGCTTGTCTGTAAGTCTGTCCCTCAACCACACTGGGACTTCTGTCAGGACAGAGACTGTGCCTTATAACACAATACAGTAGTGGCTCTGTGGTGATTATGGAATTCACAGATGAAGGCTTCTGAGTCCTGACTGCAGTGTCAGCCATGCCTGCTCCCCTCCCCACATGGCCCTCTGTCTGGGCCATATCCCTTCCCTGTTTGCAAGCCTCCTGCTGATTATTTACCTGTTGGGTTGACTAGTCTTTCTCCTGGGTCACTTCCAGGCCCCAGGCCCTTCCTATGCTCTAGGCAAACTCTCTCCTAACCCCGTTGCTGCCCCTTCTCCACTCCCACCTGTTTGGAATCTGTGGTTCCAGTGTCCACATTGCCTATGACACCTGCTGCCATTTTAACTTGAAGAGATTGCTTCTTGTGAGTCTCACAAATTGACGTCCTGGGCCATTTATCCCTGTTTCCCAATTCGGGATGGGGCACCTTTTGGAATAGACTAACTCATCTCTCTGACTGGGAAGTGTTCCTCTCCTCTCCCCAGGGCAGCCTGTTTCTGGAGCGTCTGTGGACAAGGAAATTCCTGTTTCCTGAGGAGAACGTGTGGGGTTCAGACACAATGCGGCTCCAGGGCATCCCTGCAAACGGGCTTAGACACAGAACAGTGGTTCTCAAGGGTCAGCATGAAATCCCTCAGACATGCTTGGGGAGACCAGACTTCCATGGTCTTCCTCAGAGGTTCAAATTCAGTACTTCTCAGGTGGGGTTCAGGAATAGGTATGTCGGCTAAACGCCCCCAGGTAATTTTGACGACAGCACCGTGTGGTTCACAACTTCACAAATGGAGTAGCTCTGTCTCAGTGGTACATCTTGGAAATTGACATTTCATGTGGGAGGTGGCAGGACATTCTAGGTGGGTATGGATTTTAGAGACAGACAGACGCACACTGGTGAGAACCATGGCTGAACCACATACTGGCTATGTTAGCTGGAGAAAGCTACTTAACCCATTTTAGCATCAGTTTCCTGGGGTTTACTTTTCAGGGTTTTTGGTGAACTCAGAGACAGTGTAACTGACCAGTGTTCCTGGTGCCGAGTGTGTGGGAGGCACTCGAGAGGCAGTGATTTCATTTTCACGTTGTGTGGTTAATATCCCTTTAAATTACAACGATCAGCTCCTAGCCAAAAACGAATCAGAACATAGAGTGTGTTCCAGAATGCCATTTCCCCACGATGCTATGCTCTCTGCCTCTTGCGCCCAGTTTCTCTTTAAGTGGTAATACTGGTTTCAGAGAAGTTCCCTTCATTGTATTTTAAATACCATCGGAAGTCAGATTTTGACAGCTCTTGTCTGCACGCATGTGATGCCGGGAGAAGGGATGAGGAGGCAGGCAAAGGCTCCCTCCCTGCCCGCGTGGAGGTGTGCAAAGTGCCTGATTAGCCAGATATTTTTAAAGTTTCATAGGTGTGAGGCAGCCTCCGCTAATGAGAGTTTTAGGGGATTTCTCAAATCTAAAGTGAAGGGTGCCAAGAGTGGAACATGACCTTGGGGCTTTCCTGTACATGTTAACTAATATTACAAAGAACTCTCCGAAAACCCTCTGAAGTCAACTTCGGGAGGTGCGGGGAACAGGTGAGGCTCTGGGGAACTGGCAATGGAGAGTTAATGATGGTTGCCAGAAATAGCTTCGTTCTGAAGGCTGGGGCACAGTGGAACCGGCACCCTGCTAAGAGCGGGCAACAGAGGGATCTGCCCCAGAAAGTGGGCAGGGGCCCCACGGCAGCATTTCATTTGGAGGCAGAAGTTAAAGACAAGCCTATGCGGAGCCACCGAGGCACACAGCTGGACCGGAGTTCCACAGCCCACCAGCCCCACTGCCTCCGCTCCCACACCCCACCGCCAGCTCTTTCCAGCATCCAGATCTGTCCTAACTGAAGACCTCCGGGCCGGGACCTCAGCTCACCGGCAGTGGGAGAACCAAGGCACCCTGGGCACCATTAAGTGCCACCCCCTGTGCTTGGCAGTTCATGTGAGCTAGCTCCCTCCTCCCATGGAGACCGAGAGAAGGGACCCTGTTCCGATTTCACAGGTGCTGGTGGCGCCAGATACGGTGGAGAGGCTGAGGCATGTTCCAAAGTTCTCACAAATGCTAAGCGGTAGACAGGGCGTGGGCTCCTGACTCCCTGTACTTACAGCAGTTGACTCAGGGGACACAAGGTGCGAACGGGGAGGCTTCGGTGGGCTGCAAATATGGCTCTTGTGAAGGAAAAAGAAAAAAGCCATGACCTCCAAAAGGATGACAAGGCAAACCTGGGATTCCAGCAAGAGCCAGAGCCCTCCTGATGGGGGGCTATTCTTCTATATTCTTCTATTCTATTCTCTGTTCTATTCTTCTGGGCGAGGAGTCATGCCCACGCAAAGCAAGTGAATAAAGGAGCTTCAACTCTAGTGGGCAATTCTGTTGCTGTGTGGGGAAACTGAGGCAGAAACTTAGGTGAGCGGACCGGACCGTTATGGGATTGGGGAAGGGAGCGTTAATGACAGGTATGACCCAAGGTCATGGGGACGAAGGTAACTCAATGCCAGGTGTTTTATTCAGGCTCACTAGATGCTGAAGTGAAGGGTTTTATATCTTTCCGGGCCCTGTCTTAATCACCACCGCACGCCCCAGCACCTAGCATAGCACCCAGCACGTAGTTTCACCACACTACCTCCCTGTCCCTGCCTACCGGGGAGTGCCGTTCGCACATGCATGGAGGGAGCCAGAAATCCTGGGTTCGAGGACTCGTTCTGCAGCCAAGTTCTGAGTAGACCCAAGTTCTGAGCAAGACAGAGTTTCTCCATCCGCAGAATTTGTAAAAATTCCTTCCCTACACACGTGGCAGGGGCTGCTGTTCAGAAGAGACACAAATGTGCCCCTTCTATGGCAGCCATCTGCGGCACAGCCCAAAGTGCTGGATCTCAACCTCGAAATATCTTTGAAGTCTCACACTTCATCTTAAGGAAAAAAAAAACCTATACAATTCTATATTCTGCTCCATAATATATTCAAGTTTGTTTTATTAATAAAAAATAATGTTGTTTCCCCCCAAATTGAGTCCATGTGATATTCTAAGAGGAGGTCTCCCCCCTCTCCCCCGCCGCATCTTCCTATGCCTCCCGGTGCACGGCGTGTCCCAGTTTTAAAAAGCCCTTTGATAAGAATAAAGCAAAAATAAAAGAAA
This sequence comes from Ursus arctos, assembly GCF_023065955.2. Lineage (NCBI taxonomy): Eukaryota > Metazoa > Chordata > Mammalia > Carnivora > Ursidae > Ursus > Ursus arctos. Next base: position 72,155,226 of record NW_026622874.1, on the reverse strand, counting down.
ACTATAAAGCACTGAACAAGTGTGAGGCATTCTAGGAGTTCTTATTTATTAATAAATAATTGTTTTTAATAATTAATGCCAATCAAATCCATTTAAATGGCCTAAGCGAGTCCTTCAGGAATTAGAGGCAGCCTTAGCCACAGCTCAAGACAAGCAGAGCCGGAAAGAGAACCTCTCCACTCCCGATTCCGTGCCTCCAGCGAACATTTCTGTTTCTCTCCAGCGCTCCTGGCTCTTAGATTGGGCTGCATTTTCCACGACGCATGACAGGCACGGCAAGAACCAACCAACCAACACACACACACACACACACACACACACACACACACACACACAAACAGCAGCCACAGCGAAACCGCAGCCACAGCTCTGCGTCCTGAGTGCCTTCCAAGCCCGTCTCACTCTACTCCACAGCAGTTACGTCGTGGCTATTCCAGCCCATTCGCAGAAGAGGAAACGGAAGCTTAGGGAAGTCAGCCATTCTCCCAAGGGCACCCAGGTGGAAGCAGGGCTGAACTGTAGTTCGAAAGCAGAGGTCTACAAACGGCACCCCTGGACCAAATCTGGCCAAACGTCAGGTTTTGTAAATAAAGTTTTATTGGAACACAGCCCTGCACAGTCTCGTCTCTACTACCTATGGCTGCTTTCAGGCTATCGTGGCAGAGTTCAGTCGTTGCATGGGAGACTATAGGCTCCAGAAGGCATAAAACATTTACTACCTGACCCCTTGCAGGAGAAGTTGTCTGGCTCCGATGTAGAGCTCTCACTCTTCATCTCAATCCATACTTTTAACAGCTGAGGTTCTGGCTTTGTGGGAGCCTGACCCTGAAGTCTCACGGAATGCACAGCAGAGGGCAAACTGTGGTCCAGCAGAGGAAAGGCCCTGATGGGAAAGCTGGGTCCACACCTGCTCTGCTTCCAAACGAGGGACCTGCAAGGATCTACACAGTGGGCCTGGCCTTGACACTGCTGCTCCCGTGAGTTTTTGAACACTCCTACCCAACTCCATCCACTTGCCGAAATTCCTTCCCTGACCCCCAGTACTTCATGGTCATGTCCAGATTCCTGAACATGGCATTGGGGACGCACATCCCTTCACATCTCCCTAGCCTCGGTGCTTGCCATTTTTTTTTTTTTTTTTGGAGGGATTTCTATCTCTGTGCCACATTTCCATGTTTCTGAGCGTCCTCTGAATATGACTCTCTTGCCTAAGGGGTGACTTGCTGATGTGACTAGTCAGAGCCCAGGCTGATGTGGATTGGCAAGTGTGGTCCCTGTACCTTGAAGGAGGAGAACCCTGTGGGAATGACCTCTCACCGTCACTGTCCCCAGGTGCTAGGAACAGTCACATTACTTCATCACTTTCTGTTCCCTCTCCACTCTTCTTCCCTGGGGAGTTAAGTCAGGACAGGTTGTCCCCTTCCCTGCCATTCCTACTATTGTAGATTCAGAAGGGGAGGGGTTTGCTTATGTTTTCACCTCCTGTCTCACCAGAACTATGCAAAAGCAGATTTTAGCTTGCTGGCTAAGCCACTGGCCGGGTTTATTTCAGCAGCTAGTGTGTGTAGGGCTTACTGTCTTGGGCAACTCAGACCTGAGGAGGGATCAGTGGCAGGATTTGGCTGTCCCTGTGCTCCTGGATGAAAAACACTACATGAACCCCCAAACCCATTCTGCAGTCTAACAGCTCCACGCCAGACACGTGGAATCTCATTCAGCTACCCTGAGTCTCCTCAATTTCTACATATTGCTCCCTCTTTAAATGAAACACGCCTCTCCAACTGGCTAACCCCTACTCAGTCTTAAGGGCTCAGTACAGGATTTGTGGAGGGTTTTTTTTGGGGTGGGGGGCCATGTCTTTAGGACTCTCTGGGTTGTACATCTCTGTTCCAGGCTCTGAGAACTTTCAGTGCCTTCTCCTGTTCTGGCATTGATTATACCTACTTGCAACCGGGATTGACTTCTCAAGGCTCCCACTACACTGGGAAGTCTTTGCGGGTGGCTATTGTCTTATTCATTCATGTCCCATTCTCCCAAATTAGCAATCCATTGTCATAGGGTGCATGTAACCCTTAGGGTGCATTTGACTGCAAGTAACAACTAAGCAAAGGTGGCTAAGACCCAGCATCTCATGTTGGCTTAAATGGAAGTCCAGAGCAAGAGGATCCTGGGGTTGGTTTGGGCTTTCAGGAATGTCCCCTCAGATGTAGGCCACCTGCTATATATTTTTTATTATGTTAGTCACCATACAGTACATCCCTGGTTTTTGATGTAAAGTTTGATGATTCATTAGTTGTGTATAACACCCAGTGCACCATGCAATACATGCCCTCCTTACTACCCATCACCTGCTATATTAGGGAGGTCTCCCTTCCCGGCCATGAGGTGGATATCTCAGCTCTGGACATTACATCTTCACATGGTTACTCCCAAACAGGAAGAGGGGTGAAGAGGGCCACTGAATGCTTTCTACAGCTCTCCCTGTTCTAACATTACAGGGGAGTATTTCCCAGAAGTCTCTTTCAGCTAATTTTTCCATATATTTCAGAGGCCAGAGTGAGGTTACATGCCCTCTGCTAAACCAATCTCTATAAAAAAGGGGAATCTTTCTATTGGGATTGGCTTGTAAGGATGGTAGTTTGTTGGCAAATAAACCCCCAAATGGCTATTCACTCTGCAAATTTTGTACATAGTGGGCATTTTGTATTCAAAGAACTATTGTCACCAATCAAAGATGGGGGCACCCCTGTGTCGCTTTCATAAGGGGGATGTCCTAGTCAAGGAGGGGAGAAAAGCTACCCTGTTGAAAACTCCATACTCTGGCACCATGCCAGACAGAGTATAAGGGAAGGTCATGGAACGAAAGACGGCTGCAGCCATCACTGGCCACCCCAAGAGAGCCGGATGCTTCTAGAACAGGTTTTAGTTCTCTTCAGTTCAATAACGAATTACTGACCACTTCTTAGATGCCACTCCCAGCTTGAGAGCATGGGACTAGAGCTGCAAACGGAACTGAGGACAGCCCTTCCTGAAGCTTGCATCAAAGAGATCCACAGTGGACAGAGAAAATGAGGAATTACCAGCCACGGAGGTTCACATTCTGCCCATTCATTCACTCATCAAATATTTACTGCAAACCTACTATGTGCCAGCCACTGTTACCTGTGTTGGAGATCTAGCAATGAACACAGAAAGGGTCCCGGCTTCCATGAAGTTTATATTCTAGCTGGGGAGACAGATGATAGGAACAGAAAGGTATAGAAAAGGGAAGGATACCTAGGAAGCAGGGCTGCTAATAAACAGGGTAAGTGATGGAGAGAGGATCCAGTTACATGAAGGGGTGTGTGGGCGTGCGCCCTCAGCAGAGGGCCCTGCAAGGATGAGGGGCTGAGGGTAGGAAATAGTTTTGCCTGTTCCTGGCACGTCCAAGGTGACTGATCAGAGTGAGTGAGGGAGAGAGTCCAGGGACATGGTGAAGTTAGGAAGGAAGGCAGCGGCTTTGTAGGTCATGCTAAGGAACTTCTTTAAAATACATTTGCCCTACCTACTCTCGCGCTAGCATGAGCAGCATAGATAAGAAATGCATAAAATACTTCAAATAGCAGCTGTGGGGCTTGCTCGAGCACATTATTTGTTATTATGTTATTTGAATTGTAGGATGCAGCTAGCATGAATACTGCTGTTTGCACAGCCTTATTTGCTTGGTATGCTGTGGTCCTGGTTAATGCAGGCGTCTGTGCAATCTTCCTGTGTTCTATGGCTTCCCGAGAGAAGCACCATCGTGGACTCAATAAACCTAGCAATAAAGCCCGTATTAATAATGCATGCAGAGCTATATATGTCTATTTACAAGGTGCAGAATTGCAGTCCAAATGCATCCCTTCTCTCTCCTCAGATGAATGTAAGTGGCCCGAGCTATGTGAGATGAGGTTTCCCTCCCGACCTGACACCCCTTTTCACCACACTGCATATTAAGAGCTGAGCTAAGTGCTGTGCCAGCCCTGGGACCACTGCATCCACATCACCCCTTGGATCTGGGACGATTATTTATGCAGGAAACAGGAGATAAAGCATGCCTCGAAACATGCTATGATTCACAGCTAAAAAGAGAAATAAGTAACTGGAAACCATATGAATAAAGAGATGGATAAACTTTCTTGGAAGACATTCTTTATAAGAGAAGAGTTCAGTGAGGCAGGAGGATGCAGGAGAGAAGGCACCTAACGCGTGACGCACACCTACTGTGTAACAGACTCTGCTAGGATACAGGTGTGTGTGTGTGTGTGTGTGTGTGTGTGTGTGTGTGTGTCTGCCAATGTTCATGTCTCCCTCAAATTCACAGTGTGAAGTTCGTGTCTCCCTCAAATTCACAATGTGATGGCAGTTAGAGGTGGGCCTTTGGGAAGTGACTAGATCGGAGGGTTGGAGCCCCCAGAAATGAGATTCAATGCCCCTTCCAACATATGAGGTCTCCGAACCAGGAAGCGGGCCCTCACCAGACACCAAATCCGCAGGTGCCTTACCTCGGGCTTCGCAGCCTTCAGAACCGTGAGAATAAATGTTCACTGTTCAGAAGCCACCCGGTCTATAATATGCTTCTATAGCAGCCCAAATGGATGAAGACAACATACATCATTTTTTCCCCCCACAGGATAACAGAAATATTCAGGACACTGGGTCAAGGGGAATATTAGTATTTCTGAAAGCCTACTATGTGCTAGATAGTTCTATAGACACTGTTTCATTTTACTGACTCCTCATACCAGAGCCACAATGTCACTGATCAGTCAGGATGGACTAACGTTGCTGCTGTAACAAGCGACCCCAGAGTCCCAGTGGCTTCCGGTCACAGAGGCGTCTCTCTCGATCACACTGCATGCTCGGTGTGCACCAAATGTCTCCTGCTCCATGACATCTCCGGGCTCGGTCTGCAGCACTAATCATCATCATGGATGAGGGAACAGACTCCCTGGGGAGCTGCTTGGGGGCTATGAGAACTTCTGCCTGGAAGCGACAGACGTATGTTCACATGTAATTGGCCAGAGCAAGTCACGTGACCAAGCCTGAGCTGAACAGGACAAGGGTGCATGATCTCCCTAATCGCCCTAACAGCCTCCTCACAGTCATCCCTGCCTCTGGTCAGAATGATAACCCTTCCAGAGTGCAAATCTAGCCACGCTTCCTTCATATGAAAACCTTCGTTCCTTCCCCCTTTCAAATATCCCATTCACGAAAAGCCTACTATGCGCAAAGCACTTTGTCGTCTACTTTAGGATCATGGTAGTGGCCCAAATAGCAACCTCGCTACCTTTATGGGATTTACAGTCCAGAGGGGGAGACCAAACTTAGTCAAGAGTCCAGATGCGTGTCACACGGTGATGGTGATAAATTCTAGCAAGGAGAGAGACACAGTGTGCCATGGGATGAAGTCCAGACTCATAAAGGATGCATCCTGGCATGTTGTTATGTATGCACTGTGCTTTTCTCTCTGCTTCATGAATCTTAAGATTATGTAGAGCAGGGAATGCGTCTTCTTCATAACTTTATTTTCAGAGACTTCTCTAGGGCCTGTTACATAACAGGAGCTCGTTATTCCTTGGTGGTTGATTGAATGAATAAATAAACCATGTATTTTATTCTGTGAATTATACTTGTTTGTTGTTCCAAACCTGGGGTGAGATGGGTGAGGAACCGGGCAGGAGGAATAGAAAGAAAGGTAAACCATGTTTAAAGTAATGGGTCTTGGTGTCACAAGACCTCGGGCTGTGTCCCAATAGTGGCACTTGCCAGTTATAGGACCTTGAATAAATTACCCCTGCACTCTGATCCTTAGCGCTTATCCCATGGGATGGTGTGCAAGGTGAATAAAAAAAGGCACGTGAAGCATTTACTCTGATGCCCGGGCATCAGCAATCCCTCACGAAGTGCTAGATCACATCAGTGTTAGTATTATTTCTTGAGAATACCTTGTGTTCTAGAAACTTGGGAGGTACTTCACACGCATCACCCAGCACCATGCTCACAGCCAGCCCCAGGCTTCCCATTGTACAGATGCACACACTGAGGCCCTGGGAGTTGAAATATCTCTTGCTACGGCACATGAAGATTAAGCCATAATGTCAGGAAAATCGTAAATTTCTGCCATAGCTGTTTAAGGACAAGGGAAAATGACAAAAAATAACCTGCACTGGGGATTCACTTCAACACTGGTCTTCAGCGGTTTCTGTCCCTTTGCTAACCATCTCTATAGGCCCCAGGGATTGGTGGAAGCTGTTGGTTTTGCCAAGATTACATTCTGTCTCTTCACAGGGCCTACTCAACTAGAATTACTCTTGATATACTTTACCTTTACTGTTTTTCATGTGAAAGCAATCCCATCTTTTTAGAACTTCCGTGAATATTTAATACACATAAAATGCTGCCGACTTTCACTAAGGACATAAATTGATTAAAAAAAAAAATACCTGGCACATAGCAAGCACTAAAAATGCTGGCAATTATTATTATGAAAATATAGTGTAGGCAATTAGTCAAGAAAAAGAAATAAAAGGCACTGAGACTAAAAAGAAAGACGTAAAACTATCTCTGTTCTCAGATGACATGATTTTGTCTAGAGAAAATTCTAAGAATACACACACACACGCAAAAAATTATTAGAGCTAGTAAATGAGTTCAGCAAGTTTGCAGGATATGATAAACAATGTATATGATATATATACAATATATGCACTATATATACATATATACACACACAATACAAGTTTGCAGGATATTTATACTATTGTGTAATAGATTGTATATATAGTGCATGTATTATACATTATATACTATATACATATATACAGTATACACTATGTACACCATATATATCTACACTATATATATACATCACTTATATTTCCATACACTAGCAGTGTACAATCTGAAAATGAAATTAAATGAAAACAATTGAAAAGAATAAAATACTTAGGAAGAAATGTACAAAAGAAGTACAAGACTTGTACACCAAAAGCTGCAAATCATTGCTGAAAGAAATTGAAGATGGCAGATAAATGGAAAGACATCCCGTGTTCATGGATTGGAAGACCTAATACCATTTAGACGGCAGTCCCCCCAAACCGATCTGCATATTTAATGTAATTCCTATCAAAATTTCGGGTGCTCTTTTTGCAGGAATTGGCAAGCTGATCCTAAAATTAATATGCAAATGTGGGACACTGAGGAGCCAAAACCATCTTGGAAAAGAAGAAAGTTGGCAGACTCACGTTTCCTACTGGAAACAATCCAATTACCTATTAACTGATGGTGGATAAATAAAATACAGCATATCCACGCAATGGAATGTGGTTCATCAATAGAACAGAATGGCATATTGATACTTGCCACAACACGGATGAACTTTGACGACATGCTAAGTAAAAGAAACCAGACACACAAGCACCTGTCGCATGATCCCATCTGATATGCCCAGAAAAGGCACAACCAAAGAGGCAGAAAGTACATAAATTCTTGCCAAAGGTTGGGAGTAAGTAGTGAGGAATGGGAAGTGACTGCTGATTGGTAGGAGTTTTTTGCAGTATTGAAAATGTTCTGGAATGAGATAGTGGGGATGGTTGTATGACCTGTGACTATACTAAAAACCACTGAATTAGGTGCTTTAAAGGGTGAATTTTATGGTAGATGAATTATCTCTCCAAAAAAAAGGGGGGGGGAATTTAGTGTAGGAGGACCCACACTTCTCCAAAGCCAGTTGCCTCAATGTTCTGAGCTCAGCTCTGACACCAGCCGAGAGGTGTTGATACCTAACTTCTAAGTACGTTAGTGTCCTCATCTGTGTCAAAGATAAAAGAGTCTCTAAGCCATGAGGATTTCTGGACGGACTCTAGGAGTTCATACATGTGAAGTGCCTAAGACAGTCCCTGCGTGCACTCGGAGCTCAATGAGCTGCTGTCCCTGGCCTGGAGGAGTTATAATCTAGACAGATGGTTGACACACAAACAGAAAATGACAATACAGCATGTCAAGGGCTGTAATGGAGAGAAACACCAGGTATTTTTGGAGCAGTTGGATAGCCTAGCTTATCCAGCCTGGGGCAGCAGGGAAGTCTTCCTGAAGGACATGATACCTGGAGGGAACTTAAACGACAAGAAGGTGTCAAGCAGGTAAAGGAGATTTTAATAATTCCAGGTAGAGCAGCACAGCCAAGGCTCCCACTCGAGAGAAAGAGCATGGCACCTTCTGGGAAGAGGGAATGGGAGATGAGACAGGAGTGAAATATGGGGCTGGGTTGGCAAGCAGGGGTGAATCCACGAAGAGCCTTATAGAGTTTATTTATTTTTTTAATGAATGGGCTTTATCTTGGGGATAATAAGGAGCCATCAAGGAGTTTTAAGTGAGGAATGATAGAATTAGACTTGAATTTTTAAAGCCCTTGATGGCCTTGGGGGTGGAGAATATTTTAGCGATGGGCAAAAAAAGAGCCATAAAGAAAAATCATCTGGGTGACTAGCCTGTTTTCCAGGCTGTGAAGATACGGAACCAGCAAGTAGAAAGAAACCAACAGTGTGGTAAGCGATCTGGGTGGGCGGGGCGGGTGTGAAGGGCAGTGAGCTGTCCAGTATGGCTTCTGCAGCCTTGGTTTGGCTGAGAGGGACAGGTGGTACCTTCTGCTGAGGGGGAGAGCCCATGAGGAGGAGCACGGGAAGAGGAGGAAAGAACATGTTTTTCAGTATGTGCAGGTTAAGAATCAGATGTCCGTTGGCCTCCAGGTGCTGCTGCCAGTTCTTCAAGGCCACGGTTAGCAGCTCCATCCTTAAATTCCAGCATTCATCGCTTCTAAAGAGCTGGTGTCTCATGGCTCATGTTTTCAAGTTCTCATACTCAAACTGCTAGCAATCACAGGCATCTTTGTGTGAGCCTGGCCATGCGCCTTCGTTCTCTGAACTTGAACTGTATGACCAATTTGGGTAAACAGTGATTCCTTTCCTATGTCGCTCACAGGGGGAGCTTGTGGGAATGAAATCCACGCATAGAAGTGATGTGTGTGTTGTGAAGTCTTGTATATGCAGAAGGTGCTATCATTATAACATATAACAAAATAAATAATAATTCCATGAAAAATGAAGGGCTTCTGAACCGGTTTTCTTAAAGACAATAAATGCTTAGATCAATCATAATAATGTTAATTAATACCTGGCATCTATTTGACACTTTGCTGTTTGACGCATTGCTTCCACATTTATTATCTGAGCAGATTCCTCCTCGTGTAGACAAGTCTGAGATAATCATTTTGTAGATGAAGAAATAGAGTGGTAGAACACTTAAATGTATTTCCCAGAGTCGCCTAGCTAGTAAGAATCAGGGGCGGCCTGACTCCTAGTCCAAGAAGCTTTCCTCTATACTATATATTCTCTTTAAAAAATCACTTAAAGACCTGGGTCTCTAGATTCTAGATTACAGTTACAATATTTATGGCCATTACAGAGACTGCTGATGCCTATCTGACGTCTGTTTCCCTCTTGTTACTTAACAGCAAAGCTCTGATTACATCTGGTGTGGTAAAGTGTTCAGCTACTGTGGCACATATCCCAGCCTTCTTTGCGGCAAGATGGGGCTATGTGTCTAGTTCTCTTCAATTATATAAAAGTGGAAATGAGTAATAGTATGAGAAAGTTTTTTTAGAAGGAACTGAGTTCATTGGGAAGTGGGTCCTTTTTGCCTTTCCTTCTTCCAGCCGTCTGGAATGGGGATGTGATGGCTGGAGTCCTTGCAGCCATGTTGGACCCATGAAATGACCTTGAGGATGAAACCCTGAATTCCTAAGCCACCCTATAAGCCTGAACTGCCTACCTCTATACTTTGTTTTTAGTTTTATTGAGGCATTATTGACAAATATGAACTTTATATATTTAAGGTGTATAACATGATGTTTTGATATACATACATTGTGAAATAATCACCACAATCAAGCTAATTAACATATCTGTCACCGCACAGTTACCCTTCCTTCCTTCCCTTCCTCCCTTTTCCTTTTTTTAAAAAATGAGAATACATAAGACCTACCTTTTTAGCAAATTTTAAGTGTATTGTTAGCTGTAGTTATATTGCTGTACATTAGATCTCCAGAACTTATTAACCTTGTGTAATTGAATAACCAACATCTCCCCATTTCCCCCCTTCCCCCAGTCCCTGGTAACCACCATTCTACTCTTTGCTTCTATGAGCTAAACTTTGTTCTTAACACGAAAGAGGCCAAAAGAAAAAAAAATCCACCACATTTAAGTCCGCATCTTCTTGGCTTTTCTGTTAAATGCAGCCAGTAACTGATACAAGAAAATAGCCTAACATCTCTTTCCGCAGGGTTCACAGCCAACACTCCCCAGCTCCTAGATCTGGGGGAGATGGGTTCTTTCCCACCGCCACTTAAATTCAGATCTCAACATGAAGTCAGCGTGAATTAGATATAAGTTCACGGGATGGTAGGGTTGGAAGGTAAGCATCTTCTCGATCTGTGGTCTTCCCTTCCAATGTCCGTAGGCCATGGAATCACTGTGCACATTTCCTCTGCTGCCATGCCTGTGGTCTGACAATGAGAGGCATTTCTTTCTTACCTCGCTCTTTTCATGCCAGCCCAGCGGACTGTCGATTGCATCTAAACGCACTCCATTATCATCAGGGCAAATGGGTGGCTGGAACCCCCGGCCAGGCAAGTCAACTGGAGCAAATTGACGTTGCACTGAAGCAAACCGGAGACCTAACGAGCGATCCGGGGAAGTTTGGGGACAGCTGAAGGCTGCTCGGCGGCTTGCACTCCCAGAGACAGTTTAATGTCAGCGTCAGCGGGCTCCACGTTGGCAGCCTCCTATCCTCGACTTCAACTCCACACCCGCTGACATTTTCCTTTCTTTCAAATTGGCAGCAGGAGCCGGGGAAAACCTAAATTTAACCTCCAGAGAATATACCACATGACATTTGTGGGCCTTGCATGTTCGGTTTAAGACTTTGAAAGCTAATTTAGCCATGCGATGCCTCCATAAGTGATGAGGGTTGAAATACCTGAACTTCTGTCATTGTTAGGCACTGTGGTTCCACTCTGTCTCTTGAGACTTCATTCCTTAATAACTGCTATCGTAAGCCCCAGAGGATAGCACTAATGAGTATTTGAAAATGCCAGGTTCTTGGCACCGTGTGCTGATTTAAAAAAAAAAAAACCTAAATAACACCCATCAGTATAATGGTCACTCAGCGAGGGGTCTGGGGGATGTATTATGCCTGACTTGCTTTCTCATTTCCATCCCTCCCTTGAATTCCCGCATCCTAAGTACAAGCAATTAAGTGGCTCTCGGACCAAATCTTAATTAATTCGAGGTTCTGTGACCAAAGCCCTGAAATAAAATGCCATATAAGCAATACATATAAAAAATCACTAAGCCATGAAGGGGACAATAATACAAGGATTAGCTTTGGAGAGACCAGTGATGGCTGCTTAGTGACAAATCGCTCTTCCTCGTCTGGGCTGCCCAGTACCTAACCTTGCTGTTCAAGTTTGAAATCTTAGTTTCGAGTTCCCAGAATCTACTATAAAGTATCTGAGACGGAAAGAAATCAATTAGATACCCATTCCTTGGGGAAAAGGACTTTCTTATTTGTCTTTGTGGTTTCGACATCTAGCACGTAGTAGGGATTCACCACGTTCCACTTAAACTGGACACTACTAATCAAGTCCCTGCACGCTTGACATTAGCGCCAACATTCCACACTACCTGCTGAATCTTGACAGTGGTCTCCTTATTATATGGTGTCCAATCCAGCTGGTGTATGCAAAGTTGGGGGACCTGTCGGTGTGGGGCTCTTCTGTGAGTAGTTAGATACTCTCTCCATATTTGATTTTATCTTCATACATTGCTCTGAAAAATCACACTGACATTATTCTTTCTCCCATAGCATTTAAAGTCTTGAAAGTGGCAAAGTAATCTTGGGCACCCATAGGAGGGCTCCCATCTGGCACACACATGACCACTGCCAGCTATTTGACTACGAACGTTATCAAAGGGTGTCTGTCCATTAACGCCTTTGCTGGGCATATTGATTTTTATTTTTCAGAAGTGGCCAGCTACTGTCAGTATTAGCCAGTGTCAGAAATTAACCTCAACAAACCTGTACAATGGGTTTAGGCAGCTCACTCACAAGTCCCAGGGCGAGGCTCGGGTTACACATTCAGTTAGTGAGGAATGATACTTCTTTTCTCTGTGCCCGTTTGAGTTTGTTATAAACATGGTTGCTTTGTGCTAGCCTAAGACCTTGGAAACCTTACCAAGGCTCATTTCTCTTTTTTATAGAGATAAATCTCCCCAGTTAACAAAAAGAGAGGCAGCACAGTCGCAAGAAAGGGGAGAAGGAAAAGAAAAAGGGGGAGGAGGAGGAAGGCCCTCCCAACACAGCGGCAGATAAAGAAGCATCAGAAAAAAATGAAGGATAGTTTTCTTTCCGGTATATATAGCACCAAACTCACACGCAAGCCCTCCAATTCAGTGGGAGGCAGCAGAAATGTAGGATCAATTTAAGAGAACAAGAGCGAAGAAGACATACAAATGGCCAACGCGTACATTAAAAGGTGCTCAATATCACTCATCCTCAGGGAAACGTGGTTTTGACAAACCACAATGAGATATCGCCTACACCTGTTAGAATGGCTGTCATCAAGAAGACAAGAGATAGGTATTGGTGAGGATGTGGAGAAAACGGAACTCTTGAGCGCTCTGGGCGGGAATGGAAATTGGCACAGTCGCTATGAAAACCAGTATGGATAGAACAATCCCAGTATGGATAGAACAATCCCGTCTGATCCAGCAATCCCACTTCTGAATCTATAACTGGAGGAAATGAAACTACTACCTCAGAGAGACATCTGCACCCCACGTTCATCATGGCGTTACTCACAGTAGCCACAACAGAAACAGCCTAAGTGTCCCCCAACGAACAGATAACGGAAACGTGGTATATGTACACAACGGAATGTTACTCTGCCGTGCAACAGATGGAAATCCCGCCATTTGTGACAACACGTGGATGGAACTCGAGGTCATTACACTAAGTGAGACGAGTCAGAGCAAGACAAAGACTGTATGACCTCACTTAGATGTGGAATCTAAAAAAAACTGAGGTCACAGAAACAGAGAGATGAGAGCTTGCCAGGGGCGGGAGGTGGAGAGGGGGAATGGGTAGAGGTGGTCGAAGGGTGCAGACTTCCAGTTATCCAATGAATAAACTCTGGGGATGTAACGGACAGCACAGTGGCTGTAGTTAGCATTGAACTGTAATACTTGAAACGGGCTAAGAGAGTAGATCTTAAAAGTTCTCACCACACACACACACACACACACACACACACACACGGCAGCCATGTGAAGTGATGGGTGTGTTAATGAACCTTATTGTGGTGAACCTTTTTGCAATATATATGTGTATCAAATCATCACATCCTACAGCTTAAACTTACACAATGTTATACGTCAGTTAAATCTCGATAGGGCTTGAAAAATAAAGAAAGAACATCCTCGCTTCAGGGAAATGGTGGAAGGAGACTTTGACTTTGGCATTTCAGAGTTCTGCCTGAAAAAAGAAACAAGGTAGAGTTTCCAGAAGCTGCCACAGAGGTACAATCAAGGTCAAAGAGAAGAAATGCAGAAGAACGGTCCTGATACCTAACTCCTGCTTGGAGAATATCCACTCCCTGAACGGCCAGGACACCTGATGGGAATTTGAGCTGATGGGCTTAATGTGCAATTGTAGGCAGTTTTCAAAGCAGCAGCTACCCAGAAGTGGCTGCCTCAAGAATTGAGATTTCTTTAATCTACCTCTCATCAGCATGTATTTGTTCTGGATGGCTAAGAGATTTCTGGAACCCACAACCACGATTCACAAATAAACCTTCCAAGGGAATAATACTGTGCCTTCGAAAGTTTCAAACACAGCAGACTGCTCCCTTTTTCTTTTACTCTCTTGGCAAGAACCCCAGTTGGCATAGCTTTATTTTGAGCTCGATCCATCAACAATTCAAGAGATTAATAATGTATTTATATCACATGCTAGTAGTAGCATAAAATTATCTATAAATGTTTAATAAATATTCTGTAATGCTTTTGGAACACATGTTATAAATGATAAATAAATAACAATGGATTCTTTATGAAATATTTATCCTCAGCACGGTTATTGTAATGTTATAACTGCTTGGGAAGCCATTACTAACAAAGTGAATTGAGTTATCAAAGTTATAGATATGTTTAGCCCGCCATTCATAATGAAACGTGCAACACTTAAAATGAAGTAAAGACACTGGGAACAGTTGTTGACAAATTGTAACTGTCGGAGTCACCAGTCATACTTAGCAGTTTATAGACATAAAAGATTGGCAACTATTTAATAAACTATGCCTCCTGGAAAACTAGGTCCTGGTATCTTGTAAACACTGTGGGCTCTTTATGTATTCTCTGTGCGTGGTAACACTGAAGCACGGAATCTTCCCCAAATCTTCACAGGTTCAACTGGGCAGGGAGGAGAAGTTCCTCGTTATGCAGACAGCAAACAAGAGCTTAGACAGGCTTTAAATATAGTGATCACTTAATGAACGCTTACCATGTGTCAAATGCTTTAATTCACATAATCTTTACAGTAACCCTGAGAGGCAGGCATTACCATACCCATTTTACAGATGAGAAAAATTGATCTCAGGGAGGTTGAATCACTCACCCAAGTTTGCCTAACAAATAAGGAGCAAAGAAGGGCAATAAACCCAGGTTTCTCTGGACACAAAGCCCATGCATCTTTCCAAGGCAATGTGCTCCCCCAAGTATGTTAAAACTCTAAAATGGCCCTTGCATACATGGTCAGATGATTTTTGACAAGGTTACTAGGACCACTCAATGGGGTGAAAGGGCAGTTTCTTCAACAGATGGTGCTGGGAAAACTGGATACCCCCATGCAAAGGAATGCAGTTGGAGCCCAACCTTACATCATAGACAAAAATGAACTCTAAGTGGATTAAAAGTATGAATATAAGAGCTAAAACTACAAAACTCCTGGAAGAAAAGACAGAGGAAAAGCTTTAGAACACTGGACTTGGCAATGATCTCTCAGATGTGACACTAGAAGCAGAGACAACAAAAGAAGTGGACTTCAAAACTACAAAGCTTTGTGCTTCAAAGGGCACTCTTGACTGTGAAAAGGCAATCCAAGGAATGGGAAGAAATATTTACAAATCATCTATCTGATCAAGTATTCGTATTCAGAAAATGTAAACAACTTCCTACAACTAAAAAAAAAAAAAAACAACAAAAAAAACCCCAAAACCCAATTAAAGAATTGGCCAAGGACTTGACTAGACATGTCTCCAAAAAGATATACAACTGGCTGATAAACACACGAATGGATGTTTAATATCACCAATCATTTACATAAATGTAAACCCAAACCACAGTGAGACAATGAGATAACACTTCACACCCACTCGGATGGCAAAGAACCAGAAAATTATAGAGGTAGAAGGTCGAAGAGTGGTTACTGAGGGCAAGAAGGAATGGGGAGCTATTGTTTAATGGGTAGCAAAGAACCAGAAAACAAGTGTTGAGAATGTGCAGAAATCATTGGTGCACTCTTGGTGGGGATGCGAAACGGTGCAGCCATTGTGGAAAAACAGTATGGTGGTTCCTCAAAAAAATTAAACGTGAAGTTACCATCTGATCCATCAATTCTACTTCTAGGTATATACACAGAAGAACTGAAAGCTAGGACTCAAAGAGACATTTGTACACCCAGTCCATAGCAGCATTATTTACAATAGGCGAAAAGGTGGGAATAACCCAACCATGCATTGACATATGATGGATAAGCAAAATGTGATGGACGGACACACACGCAGACACACACACACACACACACACACACACACACACACAATGCAAAGAGAGTGAAATTCTGACCCATGCTACAACATAGATAAACCTTGAAGATACTGTGTTACATGACATAACCCAGCCATAAAAGGATAAGTATTATGTGATTCTGCTTTTATGAGGTACCTAGAATAGTCACATTTATAGAGATAGAAGGTCGAATAGTGGTTACCAAGGACAAGGATGAACGGGGAGCTATTGTTTAACAGATACAGGTTCAGCCGGGGAAGACGAAACGTTCTGGAGGTAGATGGTTGTGATGGTCACCCAACAATGTGATCGGACTTGATGTTGTGAAATGTATACTTAGAAATGGCTGAAATGGCAAATTTTGTTTTGTACATTTTACTACAATTTTAAAAACCCTTTAAAATGAGAGAGATTACCATATAAAGTTCAAAAGTGATACACCTAGAGTCCCATGAAAAAGAAACAAAAATATGAAGCCTGAGGATACTTGATAAAAAGTCTCTAAGAAGCCGGTGATCAGAGTAGCAGAGTGTAGGCAGAAGGTATCCCATGGGACTCATAATACCTACAAACAACTTTTTGCATCCTTAAGATTTTCCAAGAGAAAGAAATTCCCACCCTAAAAAATGCGAAGAGTTAATATTTTCCTTCTATTATTCCAACTACTGGCCACTGCTTGGGTCCAATATTCACCAGCTCTTATAATTAAATGGGGACAGGTTGAAAAGATGGCACATTAATTAAGGACAAATTACCCTGGACCACTGCAGAGTTCCTCATGTAAGAGTTACATTAATAGTAAAAATCAGCTCCTCATTATTAGGGAGGAAAAGAACTAAGAATGAGGTCCTCATTTTCTGCTAGATATTACTGCCAAGCCGATTTAACATCTCAGATCTTAAGCTCTTCTTTAGTTCAGTGAAGCTTCACAACTATTAAAATACTCAGGATTCAACTGATACACCAAAAATAAAATGGAAACTCATCTACATAACAAAGGTTAGGAGAAAGTAGGCATTGCCAGATCTTGGCTTTTCAACAACCACTGAGTTGGACGGAATGGAGGAAGTACAATATGTTGCATCATTTGAAGGTAAGTGTGGGCTTTGGGCACCCAGGATAAGGGGATGCACATAAGGTGTATACTCACCTTTTGTGAGTATACGTATGTGTGTCTGGGTGGGGCAGCATGGGAAACAGTGGATTAGATGGCTTTTTAAGGTCTTAGAGGGCTCCTATATTTACCAGTGTAAGCTTCTGTCCCTCTTATGCCCCTTTAAAGCTAAAAAGATGTATTCTTTTCACATAATCAAGTCTCAAAAGTTACCTGACATCTAGACCAGTAGCTTAAAACCTCAGTACCTTCAAGAATCAGGGAAGTCCCTCATCAAGATAAAAAGCTTCTGCACAGCCAAGGAAACAGTCAAAAAAACTAAGAGGCAGCCTACGGAATGGGAGAATAT
The DNA here is from genome assembly GCF_023065955.2 of Ursus arctos. Taxonomy (NCBI): domain Eukaryota; kingdom Metazoa; phylum Chordata; class Mammalia; order Carnivora; family Ursidae; genus Ursus; species Ursus arctos. The sequence goes on along the minus strand of NW_026622874.1, from coordinate 72,137,840 downwards.
ATTTGCAAATGACGCTACAGATAAAAGACTGGTATCCAAGATCTACAAAGAACTTCTCAAACTCAATACACGAGAAACAAATAAACAAATCAAAAAATGGGCAGAAGATAGGAACAGACACTTTTCCAATGAAGACATACAAATGGCTAACAGACACATGAAAAAATGTTCAAAATTATTAGCCATCAGGGAAATTCAAATCAAAACCACACTGAGATACCACTTTACGCCAGTTAGAATGGCAAAAATAGACAAAGCAAGAAACAACAATTGTTGGAGAGGATGTGGAGAAAGGGGATCCCTCCTACATTGTTGGTGGGAATGCAAGCTGGTACAGCCACTCTGGAAAACAGTGTGGAGGTCCCTTAAAAAGTTAAAAATTGAGCTACCCTATGACCCAGCCATCACACTACTGGGTGTTTACCCCAAAGATACAGACGTAGTGAAGAGAAGGGCCATATGCACCCCAATGTTCACAGGAGCAATGTCCACAATAGCTAAATCGTGGAAGGAGCCGAGATGCCCTTCAACAGATGACTGGATTAAGAAGTTGTGGTCCATATATACAATGGAATATTACTCAGCTATCAGAAAGAACGAATTCTCAACATTTGCTGCAACATGGACGGCACTGGAGGAGATAATGCTAAGTGAAATAAGTCAAGCAGACAAAGACAAATATCATATGATTTCTCTCATCTATGGAACATAAGAAATAGGATGATCGGTAGGGGAAGAAAGGGATAAAGAAAGGGGGGGTAATCAGAAGGGGGAATGAAACATGAGAGACTATGGACTCTGAGAAACAAACCGAGGGCCTCAGAGGGGAGGGGGGTGGGGGAATGGGATAGACCGGTGATGGGTAGTAAGGAGGGCACGTATTGCATGGTGCACTGGGTGTTATACGCAACTAACGAGTCATCGAACTTTATATCGGAAACCGGGGATGTACTGTATGGTGACTAACATAATGTAATAAAAAATCATTAAAAAAAAAAAAAGAAAAGAAAAGAATCAGGGAAGTCCCAAAAATTGGAGAAGTGGATCGGGTATGATGAAGAGAGAGGGATGGAAAGTCTGATACGTATCATGAACTCTGGAAATTTTGACAGTTTTTTGTTTTGTTTTTTAGGGTTATGTTTTGGACATCCCAGTTTGGTATAAGGAGAACAGCTTTGGAAATCTCTCAGTTTGTGTCTAATCTAAATTTATCTCATTAATATTCATGTCTACTTTTTTAGAAAAGAAACGAGTTTATAATGAAAGCACACAAACACACAGAATCAAAGGGAAACGAGAGGGATAAGCTAGGGATTGGATTGAGTAATACATTCAGCTCCGAGCTTCCTGAGAGCCAAAAGAAAACAGAGAAATGATGCACTAACAACTTTCATTGTCTGACTAATAACTGACTTATCAGGTCTTCAGGAGCACCAAACCTTTTAACTGAAGTCTGGATATTAGGATGGGAGCAGGCATGTGCTGGAAAAGAAAGCCAGGCGGAGGGAAGAGAGGACAGAGATGCAGAGGAAGTTACAGTCTTGGGCTGGGGACAAGGACATAGATGTGGATGGGTCCTGGACACACATACTCCTACCCATTCATTCATCAAATATTTGTTGAGTACCTACTATGTGCTAGGGACTGTGGCAGATATTGGAGACTGATGTGTGAAGTAGAGATTTCTACTCTTATTCTAGCAGAAGAGAGAAAATATGCAAACCATGTAATAAGCAAGTACATTATATATTTTGTTAGAAGTGATATATGTTATAGAAAAGGAAGAAAATGCAAAGGAGAGTAATGGGAATCAGGCATGAGACAGACATAGTAATAACTACTCTGCCTTTATCTCAACACTGCTCTGAGAATCAAATCAAACCATGTAGGTGAAAGAGTTTCATAAATTATTTTGTGAAAGTCAGTAGATATAATAATTGGAAGGTTGTTTTCAAAAGCTTCACGCATAGACACACACACACACACACACACACACACACAGGCATGTGTGCGTAAATATTTATCTCTTGGAATAAAAGGACACAACTCTTCCATTCTTTCTTCTAGCAAGTGATCATCTGTTACCAGGGGAGTATCCTTGGTTCTTAGCCAGCAGCAATTAGAAGATGACATTTCAGAAGATGAAAAGGAATAGAGATATGGCCTCTCTGCCTTGGCTGCTACCTGTCTAGTTCCCAATCCACTAGTGACACCACTATGGACACAAGGGCCAGTAAGCCAATTACATCTCTGCAATCCACCAGTAGCTCACTTCTTCCTCCACTGGCTGATGACTGTGAGGGAAACAGATGGAGCATTCCTTTCCTTCATCAAAACAGGCACATGATGGTTAAATACTCAGGCTGGCTAATGCAGTGTTCATCGCAGTTGAAACCAGTTAGCAAGACACAAAGTATATGATCGAGTAACTAGAATGAACCAAGCAAATACGTTGTGTAAAGTTTCTTTTGAATTCCTTGCTTCTTTATATAGCTACATGACCCTATCCGTGAAGTTCCCAGTTGACAAGATGGCGGAGCCCACAGGATTTCCTGGTAGACTGGATGCGGCGTACTTGAGTAATTCAGGCTGCATTTAAGGTTTTTGTTCTGAGCACTTAAAAGGACCAGGCTGCCCTCAGCTGAGATGTGGAAGGCTGTGGATGGAGAAGGATTTGCAGGAAGGCTCTGGAGCTTTGGATACATTGAGTTTGAGCTATCAATTAGACTTTGAGGGACAGATGTTGAGAAGGGAGGTGTATTTGTGAGTCTGGCATTTGAAAGAGAGGTCTAGGCTGGAGATCTAAATTTGAGTTATCAGCGTATACATGGTGTTACATGAGACCAGATGAGATCTTTAAGAGACTGAGAGTGGATGGAGAAGAGAGGAGGGTCAGGGGCTGAGTGTTGAGTCAATCAAACACTAAGAGGAAAGGGAGGGGAGAAGAGAGAAAGCAGCAGAGGAGACTGAGCACGAACATATAGTGAGATGGCAGGAAAACAGGTGTAAGATGTCCTTGAAGGCAAATCAGGAGGAGTGTCAAGGAGGAGGGAGTGAACTATGCCAAACATGGCAAAAGGCAAGTCTATAATTTAGTAGGTACCTCCATTGCTTCCCATTCTGCAGGAGACTCCCTCACTTAACCCCAATTACCCCAAGAACCTTGTGAATAGGGAGTGTGGCCCCGATTTTATGCATAAAGAGCTCAGCGAGATGGGGTAGGTGCCCCAGGTCACATTGCTTCAAGTGCCTGAGCTTGGATTCAAACCCAAGACTACTAGCTTCGATGCCCAAACTTCTTGCACTGCACATCCATTTATGTGTCTTCTCCCCACTTCCCCTTCCCCCAACTTTTGGGTAGGGTGGGAGGTGAGGGAAAGAGAGCTTTAGGGATTTTCTTATTCATTTTATGTTATCTTTCACAAATTAATTCAGCGGAAAAAGTGAAATGAGCTCAATACCATATTGTGTTTGAATTATTGACAACCATTCTTATTCTAACCAGGAAAAAACATCATTTGGTAGAAATAAAGCCCCTCACTCTCACTCTACCTTTCTATTATTAAAAAAAAAAAAAAGCCTTGCAATTCTGTGCCTATTATTTTACACTGTAAAATGATGAAGAATTAGAAAATTGTTAGATAGCAGGTGACAAATTGCAATCTGATGGGCCAACATGAACCTATAAAAATGTTATCAAGATGATATTAAACAGTCTATTCCTTACTTAGCATCCAGGCAGGAAATTGGAGCTATTCTTGCTGGGGTATCTCACACTTTGATATTTTTCATTTAGATAATGCTGTTTAAAATTTAACTGGATTACTGGTAATTTGTCTTTCAAGATGATGTACACTTGGCTCAGAATATCCTTTTCCCAGTTTTTAGTGAGAGACGTTTGGAACTTTCTGGAATTTCTGGAGCTTGTTTTTGACCATGATTTTTTTTTTGCTTCACTGACTGCAAATCTGCTTTTTTATAAAAAAGGAGGGGCGCCTGGGTGGCTCAGTCGGTTAAGCGTCTGCCTTTGGCTCAGGTCATGATCCCAGGGCTCTGGGATGGAGCCCCGCATCCGGCTCCCAGGAACTTTGCCTCTCCCTCTGTCCTTTTCCCCTGCTGTGCTCTCTCTGGTTCTCTCAAATAAATACATAAAATCTTAAAAAAAAAAAAAAAAGGAAAGAACCATGATTTCAATTTATGTGGCAGTTGGGTATGAGGTGCCATTGGATCCTTGAGCATCTTGTCATGAAGGGCATCTATGTAGTTGGTTATGTCCCTAGTGCTTAGCACGGTGCCTGTCACATAGTAGGGACCCAAGACATCCATTTGTTGAATGAATGTTTTATTCAACTATATTAAACCTGCTCTTGGTATGAAATCCAGCACAGATGGGTGCAAAATTACCATCTGTTGTGCTGAACTACTTGGGGTATAGGTGGATATCGCCCCCTTCAGCACAGAATTACCATAATACCGTTTCGCCTCACACCTCTTTCCTCATAGATCTTTTGGAGGCTGAGATGGCTCTGTTCTAAGACGAGGCTTTAAAGGGGGAACACCTGTTATTGTCTAAAAGTAGAATTAGAGGGAGTCAAATTTTGGGTGGCGTTTGGTAAGTGGGAGGAGGATAATTGTACGTATGGTCACAAAATTGTACACAGAGGCCAAAAATAATTCTTAAAAGAAAAGCCGTATCATATGCAAATAATAACCATCTGGGTTTGACTCTCAGATCATGTTTACGAAGCCTGAAAAGAAAGGGAGAGTTGATGAAGAAATCCCTTCTGTTACTTATGAACATTACCAAGAGGGTGTTGTGTGTCCTACGCTTTGCGTGGGGCCGGTGCCACAGTGGGGACAAGTTCCAGTACCTGACCCCTGAGAGTGATACGTGATACCCTATCGGGCAAGACAGACCATAGAGAAGCTAACATATATATACAGTTGTGGAGATGAGTCACGTGTGATATAATTGAAATGATGCTCCTCAGAAAGTTCATATTAGCCAATAACAGAGTAAAAAAATAAGATGTACGCTGTTCAGTTATTGAAAAAGTTACATGATATAAATGGGTTTTGGTACCAATTCCACCCGAACTTCCTCACACCAAGCAATTCTCAGAAGCCCGCTGGGTGTTCTACAATTCAACTCACTTCTGACACTATCTACACCTGGAGATAGGATCAGGTCCTGCAGGCTAAGGGGTCAGTCCTATAAGACTGTCCTCCTTCATTCAGATGCTGTGGTTCTGAACAAGGGGTTGAAAGACTGGAAGTTCCCATGACCCCTTCTTGGGTTTGACTGACTTGCTAGAGTGGCTCACCCATCTAATGGAAACGTTTTACTTATTAGATCATTGGCTTATATGTAAGTCAGGAACAGCTGGACAGAAGAGATATATAAGGTGAGGCATGGGGAAAGGGCGAGGAGCTTCCATGCCTTCTCACCTGAGACTGTCCCCCCAAATTTGCAGGAGCTCAGCAACCCAGAAGCTCTCTGAACCCCATACCCCTTCATTTAGGTTTTTTTTTTTTTTTTATGGAGACTTCATGACATAAGCATGATTAATCAAATCATTGGCCATTGGTGATTAGGTCAACATTCAGCCCCTCTTCGTTCTCTTGGAGGTCTGGGGGTGGGAGGGGGACTGAAAGTTCCTAAGTTCTAAGCATGTGTTTGGTTCCCTGGCAATTACCCCCACCCCTCCTTAGGTGAGGCCTAAAAGTCACTTCATTAACATAACAACAGACACCTCTATCACTCTCCTTTCTTAAGAAATTCCAAGGGTTTTAAGGAGTTCCATGCCAGAAACAGGAAAAAGACCAAATATACATTTCCTATTATAAATCACAATAGCACACTTGGTAACCAAACATAATCCATATGGGAAAGATCAGAAAAACAAAAGAAATTTCAAGGAAACACTAAAAACAAAACTACAGAAAAAGCAGACGGAAAGCAAAAGACAAGAAGACACATGTAAGAGTAAATACATCAGGTAAGACAATAAGTGTTCATCGTCTAAACTCTCCTATTAAAAGAACACAAAGATGCTCATACTAAGAAAAAAAAGAGAAAGAGATTTAAAGAAATCAAATCCTACTAAATGCAAATGAAAAAGACACGAACAGTTGAAATCAATAAGACAAGCACAGCTTTACCCAGAAAGAACAAAGAGTTGAAAATTCTGTTTTTACGTAAGGGAAGATACAAAAGCGAAATTTATGAAACGCAACAAGGATCACTTTATATTAATAAAACATGCGATTTGCAATAAAAATATACGGGTCACGATTACTTTCCAACAAATGACATCGTTCAATATATAAAATAATCAAAGGATCTTAAAATTTGCTTGCTTTGTGTTTTGTGCTTTTCTTTTTCTTCTAGCAAATAGAAGGATGGCACCATCCCTTGGGATGGGGAAGCTGGCGGAAGAGGGAGTTTTGGAAGGACCACCAGGGGTTCAATATGGCGCATACAGCATTTGCGGTATTTAGTAAACTGCCAAAAATGTGTCCAGTGAATTCATACAGTATGAAGGGCAAAGCCCAGGGCAGTGCTTTTAAAGAGACACATGAGATGCTGAAGGTGGGGCAAGAGAAAACAGTTCCTTATTAAGCACCGAGTGTTTACCAGGAATTCAGAGGGGGCTTTTACCAAAAAAGTTACTTCATGTAATACAACAACTCTGATTATTTACTACTGGTTAATTGAGCACCTGCTAGGTCCAGTCACTGTGTTTAGAGATAAGGAAGACATCAATGATGCCTTCAAGGATCTCAGCGTAGGACTGACTACTGCCACTTAACAGGGGAGGTAACTGGGTCTAGGAGAAGTGAAGAGACTTGTCATACAACTGGCAAATGCCAAAATTGGGTACCACAGTCATAGACAGCTATCTGCAGAGCCACGACGCATCAATCTTTCATCTTGTCTCTGTCAACCCTTCACTCTGCCTTTGAGAGGGAAATGCCGCCACCATTACAGAAATAGACTGAATTCAACCAACCCACGTGCTTCTGAGCATGCTCGCAATTTTTAATGCCTCTGGACAGGCACTGATCATTGTATTACAAATCAGACTTGGCAACTATTTAAAGCAGGACTTCTAGAGGACTCAGGTCCAGTCATCCATTGTGTTCTCTCCTTGATAGATCTGTGTTTCCACGGAAAGGTTGGAATTCTAAGCCCTCATCCTTTCAAAACAACTCTGTCCCACACGAGTGGCTTGCTCACGGCCGTAGAACACCTGGACCACAGACATCCCAGGGTCTGCCCCGAAAGGACCAGGTGTCCACGGGCAGGTGACGAACAGCCCATTTTCTGCTTTCTCCTCATTGCCCAGATGACAGCCCAGAAATCCTGAGATCTCTACAAAGCAAGGATCGGTTGCATAATTTCCTCGTGGAAAAGGTTATAGCACTTTTGGAGAATGCAGACCAGGGAAGGTGGCCTTTAGAAATGAGGGCTTCCAGGTAATTTAACCGCTTAAAGTGAATGTTAATATTTACATTATCTTGTTAACATCTTTGTGCTTTCTTCTCTGTCTGAGACAGGAGCCCGAAGGTCCAACTACTTTAAATACATGTTCCTCTGAGGGGAACGGGTCTTTCCCAGCGTTTGAGAGAAGAGCAAGCACAGCCTTTGTAATCCACCCATTTGAATTTCCCATCAAAGTCATTTGTTTTGATGGACACTCTTGAGGACGTTAGGGACAGCGGGCCTTGAGTCTCTCATCTGTAAAATGGGAAACATGTTCCCGGACTCCCTCAGTTACTGGGAGGATATGTGGGCACCATTTCCTGAGTACCCACTAGTACTCAGTAGTGTAGAACTATCTGTCACTCCTGTTGCTTTGGTCACAGTTCATTCTAAACTGGCACAAGGAGAAGCAAATCTGCTCTGGTTTTTTCACTTTCTCTTTTCAAGAGGTCCCAACGTTGCTGATACTACACACGATACAATACATTCGCCGGCACCATATACTTTTCACAACTCTCTGGTGTCCATCCAGAGAGCTGAATCACAGTGGTGACAAATCAGACAGCAGATCTGGACTGTCTTGAGTTCGAATCCTGACATTACCACATTCTAGCTTGGTGGCCTTGGGAAAAGTCTTTATCTTCTCTGTGCCTCAATTCTTCCTCCTCCAAATACTGTTAAGTATGGTACTCATCTCAATGGCTTCTATGTTTTAAGCCAGCTAATCCATGAATAGTTCTTAGTATATACCTGGCAACTTACCGTGCTTGGTAAATTGTAGTGATTCTTAGCTCGTGGGAATTTGGTTGCAAAGGATGCAAAACCATGAGCATCAGAATACATGGGATACTATTCTCATTTTAAAGATGGAGAAACTGAGTCACAGAGCAATCCACAGGCATGGCCAAAGTCACACCACTGATTTGCAGCTAGCCAGTACCTGCACTGCGTCCTTCTGACTCCTAAGGCAGTTCCATTGCCCAGGAAAAGTCCCAGCTGCTGGAGCTCCTGCCAGAATTTATTTCAGAGGCAGTTTTCCTGTATACCCACTCCCCGCACCCCACCACTGTTGCGGGAAATTATGCTGCGAGCCATGTATCTTCTTCGACATGCTCTGCTCTTGAAGAAACACTCCCAATTACCGTGGCTGTGTTCTCCGTGATTGCAATGTGTCATGACATTTCCAAGATGTAAGTTTCTTCGAAAAAGGCATTAGCACCAGGCGAGTGAAGCAGCTCATTTTTCAAACTTGGAAACTGTCGTTTGCCTTGCTCGGCGCCGGTGAAGCCTGAACGCACTGTTTAGTGAGTGCCGTCAGGCACCCGAAATTCACTGCCTTGGGCACGTTTGGCTGCTCTCCTTCTGGAAGATCTGCGGCTGAGAACGTGCAAATGTGCGTGCACGTCCACCACCCTCACATACATGTGCGCACACACACACACATTTTATGCTATGCACCCTATGTACCACTATGCTCGCCATATTCTCTGTTCCCATCTGGAGCCTGATTCTCTCCCCATTTCCCTGGAGCCACCTGATACCCCACTTACAGACTATCCTTTGCCCTTGTCCACCACTTACCACTTTAGAGATGGATTACATGCTTCAGGGTTCCTCATCTCTATCAGCCAGGTTATGAGTCATGAGCAAAAGAAACTACCCGATGCTGATTTTAGCAGTACTGGAATTTGCTGAGGACTCCCAGCGTGCAGAATTGCCAGCCTCAAGGAACAGGCAGGAGCCAAGGAAGGCAACACAGTTGGAACCACAGGCAAATGTATGCCACAGCAGCAGTCCTGTGAGGGCACCCGGTGCTCAGGTGGGCACAGCTCTCACCTGAAGATCAATGTCACACGTGCCCCTCTGCCCAGCTGCATCCTGGGTGGATGTACCTGATAAGCTAGATTCCAGTTACGGGCACCTATGGTAGCTGCAAGGGAGGCGGAGAACGTGAGTAGCAGCTGTATTCATTTCCTATAGTCGATGTAACAAAGAACCACAAACTGGGTGGCTTAGGACAAGAGCGATTTATTGTCTCAGAGTTCTGGAGGCTAGAAGTCCGATATCAAGGTGTCTGTATGGCCGCACTTGCTCTGAATGCACCAGACAAGGCTCTGCTTCAGGTCTTTCTCCCACCTTCCAGAAGCCTCAGTTGTTCCTTGGCTAGTAGAAGGCTGTCTTCCCCGAGTCCCTTCATGTTGCCTTCCCTGTCTTCACGTCTGCCTCCGTCCAAATTTCCCCCTTACAAGTTCACCCATCATCTTGGGTAGGGACCACCCTAATGACTTCATCTTGGCTATGTCTGCAAAGACCCCATTTCCAAGTAAAGCCACATTTGGAAGTACTGGGCATTAGTGCTGGGGGCAGAGGGTGCATAATTCAACCCGTAACACTCTCCTTTCAGTTCATTTGATAGGAGGCAGACCATAGCGGCTACAAAGTACACTGTGCACAGTTGGTGAACCTTCTATACACACAAAGGGGGTCAGGTGCAGGCTGCCCAAACGCAGTAAGGAAGTCTGGAAATGTCCATTACGGCATCACCCTAAGGATCCAGTACTGCAAGCTTCTTAACACAGCATTTGAAGTTCTCCTCCTTGACCTGGTTCCCTCCTTCTTCCCCTTATTTTCTGCCTCTCCCTAAGACATTGCTTCGTCTGTTATCCTGAACTACCTACCATTTCCTGAATATTAAAAAACAATTTTTTTGACATACAGAAAGCTGCATATAATGTATATAAGTAGGGAAGTTTAGAGATAAGGATACACCTGTGAAATCATAACCACATCTGCCATAAACCCACTCATCACCTTCAAGTTTCCTCCTGCTCTCTTTATTATTACTGTTTTCATTATTACTTTGTGAGAAGAACACTCACCATAAGATCTACCCTCTTAGCAAACCCTTGTATTTGCAGTGCGGTGGGACAAGAGGCACTATGCTGTGCAGTAGACCTCTAGGACCTACTCATATCCCCAAGACTTTTTTTTTAGAGAGGGGTGGAGGAGGGGCAGAGGGAGAGAGGGGGAAAGAGACAGAGAGAGAGGGAAGCTTAAGCAGGCTCCCTGCTAAGCATGGGGCCTGACGCGGGGCTTGATCTCCTGACACCGAGATCGTGACCTGAGCCAAAATCAAGAGCTGGATGCTTAATTGACGGAGCCACCCAGGCGCCCCATCCACCTCTGGAATATTTTGTAACAGAACTGATGAATTACTAAGAAAAAAATTCTAATGGTTTGAGCATTTCATCCTCCCTCATTGCTAAGACCAATTCTGGCTATTTAAGGATCTGCTGAAAAGAAGTAATGTGTAGCAACATCCCTCATCAAAAGCTTATGGGGGGAAAAAGCACTGACATCTGAGGAACATGAGAAACTTCCCTAAGAGTAGTGAGTGTTGGGGACTTAGGTAGGTACAGAAAGTGCGAGGAAATAGAGCCTTATTGCTCTTGCAGCAGCGGGGGGGGGGGGGGGGGGGGTGCTTTCCAGAGGGCACTGTCTGCAAAAGGCAATAAGGGACGTCAGACCCTGGGCCATGGGGCTTTGGGTCTCGAGGAACAGGGGACACTACAGGGTAAAAAGACATACTGATGACAACCAGTGTAGCACATGAAAGGGAGGGACTTTGTCAAGCTTCTAGAATAGACATCGTAAGAACCCAAGAACTTTGCCTGACTTTGGTGATCCTGGGTATGATAATAACAGACACTAAACTTCCGGACAGCCCAGCAGGATAGGGAATTAGATTCAGATATCTCTAAATATAGCTAGAAGAAATCCTACAAATCATGTTTTTCCCCCCTTACATAACTACGTGTTGTTGAAAATGTGAAGTCTGTACAACTGAACATTTTCTCATCTTGCTCTTTCTTTGCATAGGTTCCTCCTGCTTCCTAAAATCACCTCCTCCCACTGGGCAAATTCATTCACAATCCCCTTGTCCAGTAACCTCCTTTGACTCCCCTTTTCCTAGACCGGATTTGAGGACCTTCATCACTTCTCTCCCTGCACCTTGTTCATCCCTATCATGGAACTCCTGGATTGTAATTGCCCCTTTCTGAGCCTGTCACCCCTACTGTCTTGTGAGTTTCTGGTACCAACAATTTACTAGATTTCTCAGTGTCTAGCACAGGGCGAGGTGCATAATAGATACTCACTCATTGATGGCCAAATAACAGAAATAATGAAAACCAATGACAGATGCTCTAGCTTCCTGGACTTTGAGACAGCTCAGCAAATCGCTGTGCCACAGAGTGACAAAGCCAACCTAGTCCAAGGGACATGAGCTTGCTGAGGGCCTCAGTGACAGGCTAGGATGAACACAGGATGATGCTGTCCAATATGGTAGACCCTTGCCACATGTGGCCATTTAAAATTATATTTGTATTAATTCAAATTAAATAAAATCACAAATACAGTTCTTCTGTTCCACTGGCCACATTTCAAGTACTCCATACCTCCTTGTGGCTGGCAGCTACCATACTGGACAGCACAGGTATGGAAGACAGTGCTGACATCAGGTTCCTGCGTCCCTACAGAGAGATTACATTCTAGTCTTAGCAACTGGTCCATTCCTCCACCCCACATTTACTTTTAACTCAAATAAACTTATAAAACACACACACACAATTAACTATCCAAATCACCAAATTTTTAAATTTATCAATCACTTTCATGTTATAAAAAGGACATTATTAACTTTTACTAAAAAGACACTTATTGCAAGAGAAATTCCTTATACAGCAATAAAAAAAAGTCTCCTTTCTGGGTAACTGCAAGAGAATGTCTGAATTTTAATGGGGCTGTTGTTTTTGCACCATTGACACAGAATACCAAGCATATATCCTCTGTTCCTTGGTGCATCATCTAAAAAAGGGCTCAGAGATGGGTGCTCTCTGGTGGTGAGATGACAGGCAGATCAAGAGTCCCTGATCCCAGCAACTATGACCATTTCTTAGAATGGGTGAGTTTTATGGTTTCTGTACAACTGGAAAGCTGCCATCCAAAATGGCATGCAGAGAAGGTATCTATCCACTGGTTACACCCAGCCTGTCATATGATAGCTCCTCCAGTTGTTTTCAAGCTGGGAGTGAGTGCTGAGCTTAACTACTCTACACAGAAAGGGAAGCCTAGGGTTCCTGAGATAGAGAGAAGAGAAGAGATCCAGTGCATAGGCACCTATTACTCCTGGAAGCTCTCACAACCTCATCTGTTTTGGGGGAGGCTTCGTTACATAGGCAGGATTGACTGAATCATTGGCCATTGGCAATGGGTGCAACAGTCAGCTCCACTTACCTCCCTGAGGTCAGTGAGAAGGGCCTGCAAGTTCCGCTCTACTATGGTTGGTTTCCCCTGGCAACCAGCCCAAACCCCTCCCCCCCTCCTTAGGTGGGTCCAAGTCATCTCATTAACAAGAGACACACTTATCTCTCAGCACTGGAAATTCTAAGGGTTTTAGAAGCTCTGTGCCAGAAATGGGGACTGAGATTCAATATCTATTTCTTGCTATAAATCATAATATCACTCTACCATAACTGAGTGTCTACTCTATGCTAGAATCCATGCCTGAGGGCATTTAAAACTCACGATGGATATCATCACCCATCGTACTTTTACATTTGAGGAAACTGAGGCTCAGGGAAGCTGAGTGACTTGTCTACCATTGCACAGCTAGTGGGACACCAAAGCTGGGAATCTACGGCTCTGATATAAATCCCATGATTAATTTACAGCACACCATCTGGCTGCTATAACAAAAATGCCTTTGATGGAGTGGCTTATAAACAACAGAAATTTATTTCTCACAGTTCTGGAGGCTGCCAGCAGGGTTGGGTTCTGGGCTGCACACACGGGTGACTTTTTACTATATCTTCACATGGTGGAGAGCAGAGGGAATCAGTAAGCTGGCACTAATCCCATTCCTGCAGGCTCTGCCTTCATGACCTCAGCCAATCCTAATTACCTGCCAGACACCCTAATACTGTCACACGGGGGAGGTAGGGCTTCAATTTGGGGGGCACACAAACGTTCAGTCCATAACACCATCTTTCACACCTTCTAAAACTCCAGCTGAAGCCCTTAAAGAACATCTATTTCAGATAATCCACTGGCCTGTCGGGATTTAGCCTCTGATTCCTGCTTCAGGTCCTACCTGCTGCCAGCTCAGTGCTCAGAAGCAGCGGATAAGGGCAGTCACCTTTTTGTCCACTCCTACTTATCTCCAGAGCTCAGCGAAGGCCGCCTCTGGTGTATACTCCTCAGCAATGTACCCAATGAAATATGATCAGCAGACTCTGCCTTTGACCACTCAGGGATGAAGACTTCCTTTGGCTTCTCTACGATGAGTTTAGCAGAGAAACCCAACACCTCCATAGACATGGCCCTACCCTGCCCCCACCACTGCCGATCCCTTAAGGATCTTTCTCATGTCTGCAGGGCTAAGAACACATTACTGCAACCTTTTAAAAACCTAGGCAGCGTGTGGGTCACTGAAAAATAACTCTACATGAATTCCAAGCTCTGGCTACAGAATTGATGGAGAAAGAGAGAAAAAAGTGCTGTGTGAACAGGGAAGAACTCTTAAGTGTGAGCTGATGAAGAATAGGACAGGGGAGGACAAACAAGAGAGATACACTTGAGGTTCACAAGGGCCTCCATCTGGGGTGGGCACGCCGATCTTCTGTTTGACATTAATAATTGCTAAATTATATTAAATGACACGACAATCAGATTAATAAAGCTGGCAATATTTAGGGCATTCAGTTCGCTGAAATCACTAGCATCTGTGCCTATTTAAAATGACAGATGATTAGGATATCCAAAGTTTGGTGGAATCTGCTAGCTAACAAGGTAGAATTAAAATTTACATCTTGCTCCAGCATAATGAAGATAATTAAAAAGAGTGATAAAACCCTTTGATTAACCCTCATCTCCTCTCGCATAGCATTTTATTATGCAAATGAAACCTGCAACACTGTAAACTTAATACCAGTCAAGAATAGGAATACGTTCTCATGTTCGAAGCACAAAGATCTATGTTGCATGTACAAACTAGCTGAGGTTGGAGACGGGGGCCTGTTTTGCCATAAAGTGGAACTCAAGAGTGTGTGTCCCATGGAGCAAAATTATGTCTCCATTTGCTCCAGACTCGGCATTTTCTCAATATTTCTGTTTTGTTAAATGATTTCCTGTCCTTCCCTGCTAGGTCACTGAGCCTGAGTAGACCCCAGCCTCCCCTCAAACAAGACTGCCTATGTCGCCCCACGGAAGGCTTGTTTATGGTCCTGCTTTTGCTTTCCTGAATAAAAGGGCACATCACAGTGACTTTAGAAAGCAAGAAATTCCCTGTCTGTCCGTCATCCCTGAGGTTTGAAGAGAGAGAGAGATTAGGAACCCCTAGGGTAGAGATTTTTTTTTTTTTCTAAAAGGATCTCCAGTTTCAACATGTAATTTCTCTCCTCTCTGAGAATTCTTTCTTTCCCTCTGGTGGTGTTAAAGGGAATATTGGGGATAGCAGGATCCCTACAAGGGGTGCTGAGCTGGTTTAATGAATTTTCCCTTGGCTAACTGAGTTAATCAGTAGGAAAATAAGAGAATAAGAGTTTTTTTTTTTCCTTCCCTTTTTTGCCAGATTTCTCTGCTTCCCTTTGCAGTCCCCATTCACTGTACCCCATCTCCATTCTGGAAAGTGAAAGAGCCTTTAGTTATGTGATGAGTAGCAACCAATTAGCAAGAGAAATCTGAGTTTGCATCTAAGAGCCACCCTTCAAAGACTGTGAAGATCCGGAGACAGCTGATGATGTGGATTGCGGGAGAGTGAATACATGGAGTGGGGCTCGCTGGCTCCATGACTTGATAGGGAATGAAGCTGAGAAGCTGAAGGGAGAAATGTAAGAAAGAAGGGAGATGGGTAGAGAGAAGTTTTGGAGGAGCCCAAAAAGGAGAAGCAACATGAAAATGTAGCAGAAAGATGCGGCCAGGAGCCAAGGGATGCAGACAGCTGCCAGAAGCCAGAAGAAGCAAGGGATGGATTCTCCCCTTGAGCTTTGGAAGGGTGTGGCCCTCTGGACACCTTGATTTTGACTTCTGGCTTCCAGAACTCCAGAGAAGACATTTCCTGTGTTTGAAGCCACCCAGTTTGTTGGACTTTGCTATGGCAACCACAGGAAATTAGCACAACTTTTGGTTATCGGGAAGCAGAAAGTCGAGAAAAAGGTGGTAGGGTACCTGCATCATTTTCCAGATGCCAGGTGCATCCCCGTGCAGCCACAGCTGAACTTGGTCCTTTCGGATGATGGTTTGTCTTGTCCAGGTGTGGCTCCTTGAAAATGGGAACAGTAACAGTGCCAACCAACCTGATGAGGTTACAGAGAGGATTAAACTAGTTCATGCACATGTAGGTACGGGACAGCATCTGGCATAAAATCTGTACTGTTTAAGTATTAGCTTCAATTTCTGCTACTGTTGCTGTTATTTATCATTGTTATAATGATTTTTTGCCAGAATTTACATGCCTTCTGGATTGTTGCAGGGGTCTATATAAACAACGTCATTTGTATGTGTTTTTACAGAAAATAAAAGACTAGAAGTCCAATCCCCAAAATACTATAGTTATTTCTGGGTGGTGGGTTTGCCATAGAATTTTGTTTCTGTTTGCCTCTTTTTTTCTAAATTTTCAACAACCAACACATGTTACTTTTGTCAGACGTTCAGAAATAACAGAAGTAAAACCAGTGAATCACCGAATTAGTAATTAGTGGAAGTTTACTGTGCACACACCAAAAAGACAGTTTGCAACCGGGAGCACTCAACAAAATGTGGAATTAGGCTCAGGGGTCCATTGTTACAAAGCCGTCTCTTTAGTGAGAAGACGGTGACTGTTTATTCTTCACAGGGATTGGTTATAATATTAGACTTTTCTTAAATGACAGGGAATTGGTCAATGGTTACCTCACGTCAACCTTGGGAAGCAGTTGAAGTTTTGCTTATGATTTCCAGAGGCATGAGCAAGAAATGACCCAGGTCAAGTTAGCCTTGCAAAATAAGCTAAATTAAGCTTTGTTTGTATGACTACACTGGTTCTGTCTGCTCAGGGAATTCTCAAGGCCGGTCTCCATTTGCTTTGGATTTTAACGCTTTGGTAATAAGAACATTAAAGATTTGTTTTTCTTTTTGGTTTTTAAGACCGCTTCGTTTTAACTCTTCACAAAAGTGAAGAAGCCCAAATCAAAGCATTTTTAATGTTCGTGTTGAGAGAAAACACTATATAATAGTTTTGATAAAACATTACCATTTCTAAGAATTTTCAGCTAGTAACTGGGGAAAGAGATATGGGTGGGTGGATGCAGAAAACAGATGTGGAAACCAGTTTTAAAGGTTTATCAGTGGGCCAGGGTAAGATTCTGAGATCCCCAACTATTTCCCAAGTTAGTGCCTGAAATTTCACGATTGTGGATCGACTGGGTTCTCTGGTTCAGCACCCACTTCTCCAGGGAGATTCTTTCCAGGAAGAGAAAAACAAGTGGTCACTGTAGACCAGGGTTTGTCAACCTGGACACAGTTGACCTTTTGGGGCTGGGTAGTTCTTTGTGGTGGGGGCTGCCCTTCCCGGTCTCTGCCCACTAGACACCAGCAGCAACTCCCCTCTCAGCTGTGACAACCCAAAATGTCTCCAGACATTGCCAAGTATCCCCTGGCAGGGAGCGGGGGCAAAATCCCTTCAGATTCTGCCTCAGGAAACCCTTGGCTCAGGCCAAAGTGCTGCAGACCTTTTTCTTGAAATGAAATGAAATCCCAATTGATGTGGATTCCAAACACACCTGCTTTTCAAGTTCCAACCCTCAGGGGCCATGTGACCTGTCCATGGTGCTGACATCTGCCAGTGCTCAGCTGCTTCTCTACAAAATGGGGTTGATACCATCAACCTTTACAGCTTGTTTATGTGAGTGAAAGATAATAGATAGGCCATGTTACACCACGCCTGGCACACAGTAGGGCTTAATGAATACCCGGTGCCTTCCCTGCAGGTTGCTTGGGTGTCTCAAAAATCAGAAGGACTCCTTAATAATACAATAGAATTGAACCCCCCACCATGAAAAACCAATCAAATTATTCACATGCTTCTTTTATCAAACCCAATTTTCCAAGCCTACTTTGTCCCCGCCCCCCAAAAAACCCCAGTAAAAATAAAATAAAATATAGAAACTAAGTTGATGCAAAATTATGATTTATGTTCTTTTTGTAGTTTAGGAGGGTCTAAACAGAAAGCCCTTATCACTGAGCCCCAGCTGCTGAAAGAACCCTTTAATCATGACCGACCTCCTGGAAGAATAATAGAGATTCAGGGCCAGACGTGGGTACTGAACAAGGAGGAAATACTGCCAGCGGCTACCCTACCCCTTCTTGTTGGCTGCGCAAGGCTTTAATCTGCTTCCACTGTCTTTTTGAAGTCTGGAGATATTTGAGTACAGCCTAATTAGGTAGTTGTGGGCTGAGAGAGAATTTATTTTTGTTGAACACACAGCGTGGAGGGAAATGTATCAATGATGGTTATGGAGCAAGGTGGCGTCTTTGGGACCTGTGGCTCTCAGGCCACCTTGGATTTCCCTTGTAGTGATACCCTGTTGGAGTCCTTTTGGATGGATGGCCAAAGTGTCTGAGTGAATTTCTATGGCTTGGTCCCCCTTCTCTCTGTGGCAGTATAGAGCTTAGGGCTGAAATTGCAGTGAACAGGATTTACGTCTTGGCTCTGTAGGTTATGAGCTGGGCAACCGTAAGCACATGACGACCTCTCTGAGCTTCAGCTCTCCCAGCTGTACAGTGGGAATATTAAGCCTAGCCAAACTAAGTAAGTCCACATTTGGTAAACACTTGCTCTGTACAAGGCACCGTTCTAAGTGCCAGGGATGAAAAAAAAACCCCACCACAGAGGGGAGGGGGGTGGGGGAATGGGATAGGCTGGTGATGGGTATTAAGGAGGGCACATATTGCATGGGCACTGGGTGTTATAAGCAAGTAATGAATCATGGAACTTTACATAAAAAACTAGGGATGTACTGTATGGTGACTAACATAATATAATAAAAAATATTATTATTAAAAAAAAAAACCCACCAACAAAAAACCCAGAAACAATATCACTGGTGTGCAAATCATGTTCCACAAATGGGTGACACACAAAGGCCTTATTGGCAATATTTGTGAATTTCTATAGTGTCAATGCCGCCATTATGGTTGACCGCAAGCTACTGGCAGAATATCGCTGAATGCAGTAGGAAGCTCTCGTGAGTGGTACAAGCTGCCTTCCACGTCATTGCTTTTAAAATACTGGAGAGAGACTTATGTACATCCCACCTTCCCCTCTTTCCTCTTCCTTACGATGGAAAGGGTTCTGGGGTCAGAAAGATTCAAAATCAAATCTCAGCTCTACAAGTTATTATCTGAGCTGATTTCCTAACCTGTAAAACAAAAAGGGGTAAAGACTAGAATTGTTTTGAGTCTGTATTCCTTATTTTCTTATACGTATATTTTTATGTGTATTGTATATATGTATGTCTCTCTATTTTTAAGCAAATATCTTTGTTTTCTTCCCTTCCCCCTCTGATTCCCTTATCATATAATAAGACATCTTAATTTTATATCATGGCGTTTGAGTATTGTTAACTTTTTATTAGAGCTCTAAAGTTACAGCTCATCAAGAAAGAGAGTGAACACCATCTAAGGACTTTGCTTCCTCTCCTGGAGAAAGAGGTAGTGCTCTTCCAGTTATGGGCAGGATTGTTGTTCTGTGTTGGGGAGAAATAAAACTCTGTTAGTGTCTCTATTTGGAGGTTATGTGGTTTCAGGAGATGCATATGAGTACTGAATCAGTTGAAAGCCTTGAGAGCAAAGCCTCAGGCTTCCTGAAGAAGAAGGAATTCTGGTTTGACTGCAAAAGAGAAATGCTGTGTTTCCAGCTTTCAGATTCAGGGCTGCGACATCCACTTTAACCTCAGTCTCCAACCTGCCAGCTTGCCCTGAGGATTCTGGACTTGCCAGCCTACAACTGCGAGAGCCAATTTTTTAAAACAAATCTCTACCCGTTCCCCCTGCTTCCTTCTCTCTCTCAGTCTCCCTCTCTCCACATCTCTTCTTGGCTCTGTCTTTCTGAGAAACCAATACAGATCTCAGTATTTCTTGACTCCATGTGACATGGTCAATAATTGGACTGAGAAGGACAATGTATGTAGGCACCAGGGGTAGGAAGGGCTCTGAGGTGACCATGCTGGGGGTTCTCTCACTGTTTATAACAGAGTCTGTGTGAGGATGCATCCTGTATCTGTCCCTTGGAGCCCAGCACTTTGACTCCCACCGAGGAGCCCCAAACTAGCTGGTCTCTAATTGTCCGAGAGGTTTGGTATTGTGCTTCTATGGAGGCCGTGTGGAAAGGCTGGACCTGGCAGAGACTGGGAGTAGAGTTTCCATGTAGTTCTCCCCTGCCCACTGGCGTCACCAAACCCTGACCTCAGTGGACATGGCGGTAGCAGGTATATCACAAAACATGGGTACCTGAGGCAGCAAGGGGACGGGGAGGAGCAGGAAGGGCAGAGGAGGCAGGGGAGAGGTGGTGGACAGGGACAGGGAATGGAGGGAGGGAGGAGTGAGACGGGAGGTGGGACCAGGGTGGGCAGGGAAGGTAGGGCACCCTCCAGTTCCTCCCACATGTTATTCTATCTACTCCATCATTGACTCCAACACTGACAGAGCAGCTTTCAAGTTTTTGAAGATGAATGTCAGTCCTTGCATCCCCTGCCTTCAGGGAGTGGCTGTCCCCCCCCCCCCCACCCCGGCCCTGCCCCCAGCCTCCACCGTGCAGCTCTGCAGCTCACAGATAAGCAAGAATGCTGCACAGGCACGTCTCCAAAAGTGAATCAGGAAACAGTTGCTGAAAGAGGGGAGAAACAGGTGCTAACAAGACAGGGCTTCCTCAGGACCTTATCACAGTACTCCACACAGGTTAACAAAGGAACTCCGAAGACTCTACCCCAAGCTTACCTCTCCAGCTACTTTCGCTACTCTTCCTTTTCTATCCCACAGTTGTGGCAAATCACAGGCAAGTCCCAGGACTTTTTGACTCACTCCAAAAGCAACCCCTTCAACATCTCCCTTCATCACTGCACTGATTGCTCTTTATCCTACAAAATTCCATTTCATGTTCCTCTCTGAAGTCTGGTTTAAGAGAGCACCCTGTAAGTTCCCACATGCTCACCCTTGTCTTAGCGTGAAGTATACTTTGTTTTGATTCCTTGTGTACAAACTTGTCTCCTATGCTACACTCTGATCCATTTGGGGTAAAGCCAGTCTGATTTCAGCTAGCACCCCCAGAATCTAACAGAGCACCAGGAACTCACTACCTCGTGTCCAGACACGTCAACAACACATTCTTTAACACCCTCCTCCTGGGTCCTGCTGCCACCACGGTGATCACAGCCACAGGCATCGTCTCATGCAGGGGACCCTACTTCTCTCAGGGAGTAGACAGCCATTTAGTGAGTACTTACTGGTTCCAAGAACTTTCCAGATGTGACTGGATGCAATCCCCCACAACCTACAATTTTAGTGCTAGTGTTTATCCTCTTCATTTACAGATAGAGAGGCCGAGGCTCCGGAAGATTCCGTGATTTGCCAGAAAGAGCTAAGACCCCAGCCCCCATCGACGGCAGTCTAGACCCCCAGTTTTTGAGACGACACTCAAGCCTTTGTGTCTGCTCCCCTCTCTTCCCTCGTCCATCCTCCCCTTTCTGCATCTGACACTAAACTCAATGATCAGACCATCAGCGGAGCCCATCCATCTGCCAGTTGACAGGCAGCGCCTCGGAGCTCTGGTTTTCCCTATCCTGCTTCTGTATCATTCAGCAACTTCTGTTTTCCTCTGAGGTCACCCTTAAAGGTCCATGTGTCATGTTTCTCATTTATGCCTTGTCGAGGAGATCTTGCCAGTGCATCTATCAAAGTAATCATCACAAGCCTGATGTAAGAGTATGGTTCCTCTCACATTTTTCATTACTAGATAATTTATTAATATCCTTCCCGAGCAGCACTAGATTTATCTTGATAAAACTGCTATCAGCAGCGACACAGGCAACACCACTGGGGTGCAGCAAGAAGAGCGGTGTGCTCACCTCCTTCACCCCTTAATGCCTCCGGAAGCCCAACCCGGAGCTGGCCCAGGGGGCTGCCGGGACCCAAAACATTTTATCATTTTGATAAAGTTGACCTGGGGCAGCCTCGAAGGGATTGCTACCACTCTCCCCTTTCTTCTCTGCTTGTGGCAAACACAGGATTGCCTGTGTACTGGAGAGGCAGGCAGCGAGGGGCAGATAAATTACCTTCCAAGAGTTCACTATTTATCTCGTTTTCATTTGAGCATCTGCAGTGAACAGCCTCACCTCTTGGCTTAAGCGGGCTTTCTGGGAGGCCTGCTTCTGCGGTTGGTGACGGACCTGTGGATTATTTCTGTGGCAACGTCAGGGCACGGACGCCTCAGGTGCGTGAGACAAAGTGGCCCCATCGCCTGCTCCCTCTTCTGTCTTCCTCTCTCCGGGACAGGAGCAGAGCTAACTCTGCCCCTCCCTGTGGATTATTCACAAAAATGAAAATGCAGGAGGCCTCCATGCGAGGCTGCTGCCCGCAGAAGTTTCTGGTGGATGTGGCTGCTGGGGTATACCCGAGACGGGAGATGGATCTCTGCACCCCTGCTTTGCTGCCGCTCAGAGTTACTCTTTCATAAACTGGGTTTCACGGTTCATCTCTCCCAACATCATCCACCCCAAAAGGTACATAAAATAAAGAAAGAAAAGCACACACATGCATTCAAAGGGGAAAGTGAGGTCTGTGAGAGCATCGTCCGGCTGTTACGGGGTGCAAACAGGTGCACATACGCATTGCCAGGGGAAGGGCTGATTGGTTCGGTGAATCAAAGTAGACGGACACATCCCACGACTCACAAACCTGACTCCAATGACTGACCTCCACGTGCACAAAGAATTATTTTTGCAATGTGTTTGTTTCACAGCGTTGTTTATCCTGGCAAAATGTTTGTTGTCCCAGAAGACAAAACTTGTTCAGTGAAGGGATGTCCGCTTGGTGGAATATCACACAGCCAGGCAAAGGAGGAGACAGTACAGCTACGGGACAAGACACACTCAGGGCTCAAAAGCAGAGTGAAGATTCCTTTTCGTAAAATGCTCCCCTTGTCTCTACGGTGACTGTGGCCTGAAGGACACACAAGGCAGTAGCCACACTGATGTCCTGTGAGAGGAACACACTGTATGTAATCTGAGGAGGGGGAGTGGGACAGATTTAATATCATGTATTCCTTCATCCCGTTTAAATTTTCCTTGATAACATGTTACATTTTCAATTAAAAGTAAAGGCTCTTCGTGGGACTCTCTCTCATGTTTGCCTCTCTGAATATTTCTGAGGCTGGTAATTAATGCCCCCTTTTTTTTTTTTTTTTTTTTTAGCGCTTCCCCTAAAATGAGCTTGAGCCGAAACATCTGGTTCTCCCCGCTCATTTTTCTCCATAAATACTAAAATCCACGTTGTGCAGGGGCTGTGGCCGGCCGCACCGGGGGAACGGTCCTCACCCCACAGATCACTCCCTAACTGGCCAAGCCAATTTTCATGCCAATTATTCCCACAGTGGTGCGAGAAGGAAGAAGGAAAGCGGCAGGGGTCATTTTCCTGTTGCAGAAACTGAGTCTCCAAGAGAAGCAACTTGTTCTCTAGGAAAAAAGAACATGTTCAAAATCGTGCATCCTGGAGCGGGTAGAGCAGAGACTCAAATTCACATCGGACCAAATCCATCACACATCCCCCTGCCCCTCTGCCAGGCTCACACTGCTCCCGGGTTCCCGACAAGGTGATACTGTGAGTTCCCATCCATTTGCTACCACCCCCTCCCTCTCTCTGCTATTGAACTGGGGGCCTTCCCCGAGCCATTTGGTGGCTGGTGAGGCCACGTCTGTGAGCCTGTGGCTCCAGGTGCCTGGTGGAGAGGAGCTGGCTCCTACAATTACTAATTTCAGGGCTGAGAACGGCTCTGGCCTCCTGGACAGATGGCCGATCGCACTAGAGCTCTCAGAGGGTACATATGTCAACAGCGGCAGGGAGTTTCAGCTGTGACCAGAGCTGGGACAGCCATCCAAATGCAGGGCCATTCGTCACTGTGGTTGATTCCATAAAATCGGTGGTGAGGAGGCAGACGGGGAACGCAGCCTCAGCTTTCTACGGCTTGGCAGTACCAGGACAACACAGCACACACCTGGCTCAGGGGGCACTGAGACTGTGCTGATCTTGGATGGACTCAGGATCCACGTGAAATCGTTGGTCTTGATTTAACAGTCACACCCAGTGACCCAGAAATATACAACTGTTTACGACGACCACTACCCAGCACCACCAGACGGGTAAGCCTCTTCCCTCCCTTGCCCAGAGACAGTGCGATGGGATGAGAAGCCCTTGCTCCATTCCCGCCCCTGCATCCACTCTCTTCCTTTCTTTCTTCGGTGCTTCACTTCGCCTTCTAATTCTGACCTCTCCAGGATCCAGAAGAGGAGTCCCAGTGGAGTGCACTGCCTGTCTCGGCCCCAGTTTCTGAGCCGGGTGACCTAGGGGCCGTGGTGACCGTGCCTGCATCTCAAACTTCTCTCTGATGCTTGTGAGGGTGAAAGGGGTCTCATATACCAGGTAATACCGTGTGCCTTCTCCAGATCAGGTGATCCGGTGGCCTGCGTGATGTTCACTCGCACAGTGACCCCGAGATTAGAAGCAGGACTTTTCGTATTCTTTACAGCAGTGGTTGCAATGAAGGGCAATGCTGCTTCCCCACCTCTACCCCAGGGAACAGCCGGCAATGTCT
Source organism: Ursus arctos (assembly GCF_023065955.2). Lineage (NCBI taxonomy): Eukaryota > Metazoa > Chordata > Mammalia > Carnivora > Ursidae > Ursus > Ursus arctos. The sequence goes on along the minus strand of NW_026622874.1, from coordinate 72,113,454 downwards.
GGAGACAGTTTTGGTTGTCTGAATGGGGTGGGAGGGGTCTGTGCTATTTGTGGGTTGCAAGTGAAAGGGATAGGAATTTGGATTTATAAGGATCCAGAATCAGTAATCAATGCTGCGGTGATACACAATTTTGGCTCTAGAATGAAATAAGGGAGCTCAAATATGGATTCTGCTATTTACCTCCATCCTAAAGCACAGGCTCTCTCCCCTGGGGCAACTCTGTCTTCCAGGGACATCTGGTGGTGTCGGAGGGTGTTTTCAATCATCACAGCGGGGGAGATGGTTGCTATTGGCATGCAGCAGGTAGAGAAGAGGGATGCCACCAAACATCCTAGGCGCACGGGACGGCGGCCCCCAGGACAGAGAACGATCCACTTGCCCATATCGGTCATGCCAAGGCTGAGAAACCCTGACTTACAACATGCAGTTTGTGTATTTTTTCTATTACCATATTTACTTTGTCTTTCAGCTTTATAAACATCGGGAACGCCTCTGAAGCTACTTCACTGGGGAGGTGATCGGCTAGTGCTTCTTACTAAACCCTTACAGAAAAGCACAGTGTACAGAATGCTATGGAATCACATGAGGTGGGAGGGGGAATGGAGGGAGATGGGGTCCTTAGGTTGTGGAAACTTGAAAGTCTGCCCGTATTCATACTGAGCTGCAACTTGAACATCTTGATTCGCTTTGAGGAAAATATTAAGCATCAAATGTATGGGGTCTGGAGGCTCCCTAGAAAAGAGGGGAAAAGAAGGAGCATGGGTTGGACGCCCAGGCTTAGAACCAGAGGAGAAAGGGTGGAGGAGGAACATGCAGCAGGTGAAGCGGGGCTGGCTGGGAACCAAAGGGAACCAACGGCTCCTGACATTCTGCAGGAGTAACCCCATGGTGCTAAGATCTCTAACACCAGGGTGCTAAGTACCAGCTGAAGAAAGTGTGCTGGAGGCAGCTAGGAGCTATCGATAAGGCCTGAGAAACACACAAGGAGGAGGACGATAGGCCTGCTTTTAGAGATTCTATCTATCTATCCATCCATCTATCTATCTATCTAAGACAGAGAGCATGAGCAGAAGGAGCAGAGGGAGAGGGAGAAGTAGATTCCACGCTGAGTGCAGAGCCTGATGTGGGGCTCCATCTCAGGACCCTGAGATCACAACCTGAGCCAAAATCAGGAGTCTGACACTCAACCAACTGAGCTACTCAGGCACCTGAGCCCTGCTTTTAGAGAAGGGGTCAATGGGGTCCAGTTTGCAGAAGTTCACTTATTCAGTGTGATGGTCAAGTTTATGTTGACTTGACTTGGACCCAGGGATGCCCAGATATTTGGCCAAAGATTATTCTGAGTGTTCCTATGAGAGAGTTCTGGATGAGATTAACATTTAAATCAAGAGACCGAGTAAAGCAGACTGCTCTCCCTAGTGTGGGTGGGCTTCATCTAACCAGTTGAAGATCTGAATAGACCAAACAGGCAGACCCTCCTGAGAATAAGGGGGAACTCCTGCTGCCTGCCTAAGCTGGGGCAATGGTCTGTCTGGCTTTCAGACTCAGCCTGAAACATCAGCTCTTCCTGGGTCTGAAACCTTCTATTGCTTGGACTAGAAAACACATTGGCTCTCTTGGGTCTCCAGCTTGCTGATTCACCCTGCAGATCTCCAGACTTGTCAGCCTCCGTGATCATGTGAGCCAATTCCTTATGATTCATCTTTCTCTCTGTGTCTGTTTCTCACTCTGTGTATATATCTCCTATTGGTTCTGTTTCCCTAGAGAACTCTGACTAACACATTCAGTGATGAGTTCCTACTATGTGCATGGCACTAAGCCCACTTCTATGCATTATGTGAGGGAGAAAATGCCAGGTTTTATACATAGGATGGATAAATGTCTGTGGAAGTTCAGAGGGTGATGGGTGAGACAATTTGCTATATAGGAGGCAATGGACATTCGATACTAAGCTGTGAGAAAGGGAGTCCACATACATTGAGTGTCTATAATATTAGCATTTTAATTCCCCATGAAACTTCAGAAGCTAAACACTATACTTCTCATTCTCTAGACTAAGGGAGTCACACTGAAAAAGGAAGAGCCAGGATTCAAATCCAGACCTGTCGGTTCTAGGACCCATATTCTTTGGGCTCTTGATGCTCCCTGGGCTAATATCAAGATCATCAGGCAGCCTGAAGAGTAGAATCAGCACTCAAAATAGTCTCAACAAGCTCGAATCCTAGTCTACTAAAGGTTGAACTTAAGCCACCCTCCTGGCATCTAGAAAGTAAGAAGTTAACCTTCACATTCTGGATCTAAAAAAATCAAAGGCATATAAAACGGTATGAGAGTCAGTCTTGGCATCTGTAAAATGGGTATTAGATACCCATTTGTGGAGATGTTGTGAGAAATAAATGGTCTAATCTATGGAAAGCATCACCATAGTCTGCTATGACAGAAAATTTGCAACATTTTCGATATTCCCTTCTTTTCACATTGCCATTCTATGCCAACACAGTCTTGTGGAAGGTCATGTGTGCCCCATCCTGCTAAAATTAGTGATAACCTTAGTTTCTTGCAACCACTCTTGATAAACCCAGATTTCTTTCAACTCTGACACTTCTGGTTGGAAATGGTGGGTGGATGGCCAAGTGTTCTTATGCTCACATGTTCCAGAGTGATCCCTAGGAGGGTGAAGATTTACACTTATGATCTTCCCTCCAGTATCACCTAAAATGACACAAACCCTAGAAAAGTCTTAAATCTACACTTTGATCAATTTATTTTTTTAAGGTATGGTGTCTTTAAACCATTGCGATTCACAGAGCAATCAAGAGGAGCTTACTGGATAATGAGGGTCTTAAGAGCTAGACCTTGGAGCCACGTGCCTATTTCTCAAACACTTAAAAGAAGGCAATGTGGATGTCATCTGCATGTGTGCATTTAAGGGGAAAAAGGGGCAGGCGCATTGTAGGTGGAGTTGGGGGCACACACTCCCAACTTAAACATATGGATGTGACAAAGTAATAGCTGATCAGAAACTCCAAGTCAATTCATTTCATCATTAAATGAAGGCTTCATGTCACCAATGGAGCTAGATCCTCTGGAGGTAGTTGATGTCAGAGAACATAAACTCTGGTGGCCAGGGAGGTGGAGCAATGAGTCAGGAAGTCAATAACTAAACTCCCTTCTCAAGGTTATTTAGCAGATGGGAAAGTCTCCATAAAACTCCAATGGTCCCCTCTGGAACCCTCTGACTGGACTGATTTTGACAATGAGTCTTAAGTTCCAGCGGGGGCTATAAAAGAAAGCAATAATGATGACATAAGAGGCTCAACAAGGTTAGTCAAAGACTGAGCTTCGCAAGGGAGGTGGAAGTCTTCTGCCGATGTGCTTTACTGCCCATTGCAGGGAGAAGCAAATGGCTGAGAGAGGCAGAAGGGCTCCGAAAACTCCCAGGGTGACATTTCCCTTTCTAACTCCTCCACTGCCTTCCTTGATAATGAGGGAGTCTTGTTAGGGGTTGAGACTGGAGTAGGCTTGGAGAACTCCATTTGGAGACACCAAAGTGAGATGGGCTTCATTTTCTCTGAGTTCTTTCTCCCGGAGTGAGGTAGAGCGTGGTCCCATTAGGGCAATGCCCATGTATGGCCAAATGAAAGGCCCAGAGCCCTGGCTTCAAAAGAAGAGGTCACCTAGTAGACTAGAAAGAATGTCGTCATAGTCAGACACACTGATAGCGAACTCCGATATCGATTCTTTAATGCCATATCTGGGTCTTGGCGGCCCATTCTGGAAATGTGGGCAATGATACATCCTTTACAATGTCACTTGGTGATTCAATGAAATAATGTAGCGAAAAGACTTAACACTGTACTGGGCACAGTTGAAATGTCCAGAAAATGGAAAATTTCTGACGCTTTGCTTTTCGGATCTAGAGAAACTCCATCACCGAACAGATTTAGAAAAACTGTATCACTTTTCAGATCCAGAGAAACCATATCACTGAACATATATTTATTTTGACTCAGACTTTAGAGACTCCACAAATGGATCTGGGTGTGTCCATTTCTTCCATCTTCAATTCTGTTTTCTGTCTTCCCACCTGCCTTCCCTCTGCCTGTATTCCAACATAAAGTTGGCCCATCTTCTGAAACTGTTTCCTTTCCACTCTGAGATTCCCAAACCAGGCTTTACTTTACCACAACCCCACCCAGATATTTCTGTGATTAGGACCATCCTTTCCACCTCTGTAGTCCTTTGTATGAAGTCTCCTTGGCAAACTTCTACAAGAGGTTGCTCTGCTCAAAGAGATTTAAGCCAGTATTTTCTCAAAAGCACATTTGGTGGAACGTCAGGGATGTCTGTCCTCCCTGATCCTAAATCCATGCAGGCTAGGAGCCAAAATTCAGAATAGAAAGTCTCAGCTGCCATCTTGTGATGGAGAAGAAAAAGTGTACCTCATTTACTGGCACTTTCTAGAGCAAAGAGAACAAAGAACAGACTCATATCTCAATGGATTTTCTCAGGGCAGGAAAAAAGTGCTACGAGCAGTCAGGCTTTGTGGTGCAGTGAGAGGAGAAAGGTCAATCCCTTCAGAACAGACAGGATACGTGAACATACAGAGACAGGTTCAAAAAAGTTCTTTGTGCTTGAAGCAGAGAATGTGTAACAGAAGAGGAGACTGGAGAAGAAGTGTGAATATGTGGAAGAAAGTGGGCCAAGAAAGAGGTAAGAGGACCTTGGGGTGCCTGGGTGGCTCAGTTAGTTAAGTGCCCAACTTTTGATTTCAGCTCAGGTCATGATCTCAGGGTCGTGGGATGGAGCCCCGCATCAGGCTCTGTGCTGAGCGTGGAGCCTGCGTGGGATTCTCTCTCTCTTCCTATCCCTCAATGTCTCCCTCACTCTCTCTCAAAAAAAAAAAAAATGCAAGAACACCAGTCAGGAAGTTGTGGTGAACGTTTCCTGTGTCCTTCTGTAGGAGTTCAAAAGGGACATCAAGAACATTTAATTAATTATGACAGGATCAGAGATGAAAAGTCCTCCAAACAGACCCCCTAGAACAGATCCCATTGCTGCAGAACAGGGCTCCCTCAGTCACTCAGAGTCAACCAGAAAGATATCTTGGAACAAGTATTTTGGGCTAAGAGGATGAAATACTCAAGTTCTTACAGTTCTATCTGAAAGGGAAAATTCACCATGAGTTCAAAGCATACCCACATTCAAGATGACAATCCAACAGTGAATGTTCAGGGACATTAACAGGAGGAGCGACAAGGCACATAGCGAAGGAGTTAACATTTGAAGTGAAAAGGATTGAGGATTATATGGAAAAGTTGAAATGCATTCAAGAAAGCAATAAAGACTAGTGAACCAGAAACTCCCTGCTCACTTATGATAAAATATCTAGTTAATACCAAATAAAAGATTCAAATAGACTTGTTATGGTTCTTTAGAAAGTCTCTCTAAAATAATGCCAATATTCCCGTTGTTTTTTTTTTTTTTTAATCATTTTCACAAATAGAGTGTTGCCTTTAGGAAGGAAGATTGGCTATGGGGAGTAAGCAGCTTAGTTTGAAGGAAAAAGATAGGAGAATAACATCATTTCTGAACTTGGAATTGTTCTTAGACACTGTTTCAAGAATCCTGCCTTGCAAACAAGATCTACCATTTATTTTGTATAGGGGTGCATGGGCTTTGATCACACGCACTCACCCTGAACACAAAAAATGCATGCTTGGTTTAGGGGAAGTGGTGGGAAATCAAATTGCCAATTTCAGTCAAGGGTGAATGATGCTCTAAAAAAGAAAACATTTGGTATTTTAAGAGCACAGAGGAGGGGATGCTCAGTGGTTGGGAAAATGAGGACATCACAGAGGAGGTGACATTTGAGTTCGTTCTTGAAGAATCAATAGGAGCTCACCACCTTAGTTAATGCCTTCTGATTGGAAAGTGCAGGTCTGCCCCACTGCAGAGGACCACCAGAAAGTCTCAGTGAGGTGGGTTTTTAGGAGAGTGGGTTTTATAGGAGAGTGAATGCGGTTGGACCAAAGACCAGGCGTTTATCAAACTGCAGACCAAAGGGTCTTTAACTTCTCTCTTGATGTGTGAATTAACCAATGTTGCTTATGAGAAAAATACAGGTCTGAAAAGGGATCTGATACCAGTATTAAGGCACAGTATTAATGGAGATGGTTTTTACATCAAAAGTTTGCTGCAAACCCAACAGATTTTTACTTTCTAAGGTTGTCCGAGAACAGTAGCAGTGTGGAAAAGGAAGGGGGATAGAGACTCCATTAACGAACACTTTCCTTTCATGTCATAGATGGTAATCTAAAAAAAACAAAAGAAAACTACCCTTGACTAAGTGGTTTAGGGGAATGTATAACAATTTGTTTTACAAAACAAAAAGTAAGCAATGGAACGATATGTCTTTCTTTCACCTGAATTATTATTATTTTTTTTTTACATAAGAAGGAGAGAAAGAAGAGCAAGAAAAATAGCATCTACCCAACCCACTCTTTCTACTATTATTATTTCCTAATGGTGAGTCTTGCTAGAACCATAACGAAGCTCTGAAAGAAATAAAAACTTATGATCAGAACGAGCATTATAGACATTTATGTAAAACTGGAAGTGAATAGTATTTTCCCATCTGTTACTAATTCATAACAGGATTCTCTCTGGTATTGTGACTGAAGTACATTTTTATAATTCATTTCTTGGCTTCAACTGTCGGGGAGTTCTCGTCTTTGTTAATTTCACAACATCAGATGTTCATGAGGAAGTTACCATTATGACTCAGAGTCAACATGTTATCAATTCCAAGAGGAGACGAGGTAGCCAGATAAAGTGGTGAACCGCCGGGTTTAAAATAGAGCTGTATTTCTAAACATTCTATGCTCCAGGAAAGAACTGGGGAAATGAGGACATGGCTCAGGGGCTGGATTTGAGGATCCCATATGCGTGATTACAGTACACCAGGCCAGCCTGTGATCCAACAGCCCTGTTTGTGCTTGTGCCTCCAGTGATGCCAAAACCCATTAGATGCCCATTAGCAAAGGTGAACAGTTGACGGAAAAAGGAGTGATATGCTGCCTGGGTAGTGGGGAGAGAGAGACCGAGACAGACAGAGAGAAACTGGGGGGGAGCACTAGGCTTAGGCAATCCCACACTTTGACATGCTAGTCTAAAAAAAATTTATCACTGAAAGTGAAGGGAAACCACTGTTTCTTAATGACAATTACCACAACCACTGTTTCCAGGAACCAAAAAATGTAAATGCAAAATAGCATTTGAAACCATCAACTCCTTGGCTGGCATTTGTGAGACACACAGAGCCAGACAAAATGATACTGAACCCGGTCAAGATTTATTGCGTTTTAGTCCGGTGCACGGAATTTTTACTAAAGTAAATGTCCTTTCTGTTTCTCCCCCATCATAATATCACTCAGTATGTTATTTTACAAGTCGTGTATGCTGCTAAGTAGAAGCTACAGGGTTTTTTTTTTTTTACTATGAAAATAATATTTATTTGGTTATTTCATATACCAACACAGTCTGCTACAACAAAGCATATGGGGAAACATTTATGACATTTCCCAGAACAAGAACCTTGTGTTATTGAACTGAGTTCATTTCTTTGACGCTTCCTAGTCTTTTTTTTTTTTCCCCTGTAGAATCATATTACTGAACTTAAGAGGGGCTAGCAGATATAAGGAATTAGTACAATACTTTAGAAAAACAAAATACTTTCAAAATGAATCACACTTAAAATGTTTCTATGGTCTGACATAGTCCAAATGCAGGAATTCCTCCTAAGGAAATAACCCTGATTTTAAGAAACTGTTTCATACTCAATGTTATTGACCACCATGCTATTTACCATAGTAAAAATTTCAACACCCTCTCAATGGATTGCCAAGGTCATGAAAATTGTGGAATACCAATTCACTGGGGGCAAACTGCTGCCATTTATTTTAAACTTGATTTTTTTGTGTGAATATTATGCAAAAGCATGGCAAGAAAGATGATTAGGCTAGTTAGGCACAGACCCTAGGACTGGTCTCTTGCCAGCTCAGAGCTCTCCATGGTTACTTACACTGAAAGTAGAAAAAAAACAAGTGGACAAATAAACCAAACTAGAAAGAAAACAAGTGGACAAATAAACCAAACCAACAAATATTCTCCATGACAATTTCTGGACCTAATCCTACTTTCTCTGAGTTCAACCTTTGAAGCTGTCTGAACAAAATGATAACAAAAATATTAAGAGTAACAGTAAAAGTTACCTTAAAGTTTGCTCTATAATAAACCTATAATATCGGTACCGTTCTTGTTCTGTGGATGAGAACACGGAAGGCTGGGAATACTCGATCACCTTTCTAAGTTCTGACAGCTACCGAGTGGTGGATGGAGCATGTGGATTTAGGCTGGTTTGATGCCAAGTCTATGTTATTGTGCAGACCACATTTGTGTCTCCTTAGAGAAAGTTGGAGAAAGGAAGACTACAAAATATGAAGAGAGGCAACCAAGAGGTATGGAACTGTGAAAATTGAAAATAGAAATTAAGGCCATAATGAGCTCTGAGATAATCAGATACTCTTTGGAGAGGGGAAGAATTGATGAGAAATTTTAATCAGACTTTCTATATGCACATCTTTTATTAGTCTTTGCTGCATTATCTCCATTGACAACAAAAAGACACAAATAATAAAAATGTCCATCCATAGGGGGATGAGGGACTCAATGATGTTCCATCACCGTGATAGGATATTTTGCAGATATTAAAAATTATCATTATGAAAACTGGGTGGAAATATGTAAAATGTTTTTGATCAACTATGAAATGAACAAAGCAGAACACAAAATGACCTGGGCAATATTAATGCCATTCTGTAAAACTCTGGGTCTATGTTCTTGGACTAGGTTAGGGCATATAGAAATGAAAATAATTGCATTGTGGATCATATTTCTGTATTGAAATATAATTGGTCTATTATATCTTCTTTTCAATAATAGATATAAACACACACATATATTTTAGGCATCATGTGCTTCACATCTTTGCTCATTTTAATATATAGAGCTCAACCAGATAAAAGAATAAATTCCATGCATCCATGCAAATGTAATAGAATAATGAACCCATTGTATCCATTATATAGCTTCAAAAATTATTAACTTTTTTCGTACAAACCATTTGTATTACTACAAAACCAATATGAGGTTTGGGAGAAACTAACACTAGAGATCATCACCAAACCTGGGGCGAAGTCTCGCGTTAGAAGTTGAAAATCTGTTGACTGACTCATTTTAAAACCTGTCACTCATCTTGGTCTTATATATGAGCCAAGCACTGCGCCCATCTCTTTTTAAGAGATAGGTGTTAAGGGTTGACTCCAAAGAAAATGGAAGTGTGGAAATAGAAAAATGCTAAGAATCCTGTGTCTCATTATCAGACAGAGATAATTAAGTGCAACATGAACCAGGGAAAATGCTGTCCACCACCATGACTGCACGGCACCGCCAGAGGCTGAACCAACATGACAGGTTAGAACCACAAGTAAGATTAAATTTCACCAAAAGGCATAGCCATCCCAGGACCTGGCAAATAAATGTGATTCAGTCACACTGACACTTCTGAGATGTAGAAAGAAGAATCAGTTAGAACAACAGAAGATATTTCAGGGACTAGGGTTAAATACTCCTAGGAATAGCAAGGAAAGCTTATTAATAAATTGATCTATTATTATATTATTATCTAGTATATCTATTATCTCTCTATATCTATATATTATCATCTATCTATATCTATTATCTATTAATTATATGATCTATTATTTATTAATTCATCTATTCATCCATCCATCCACCCATCCATCCATCTATCCATCCATCTACCTATACACTCACCTATCCAGCCAGCCAGCAAGCCAGCCAGCCAGCCAGCAAGCCAATAAATCATAATTTTGCAGGAATTGAAAGACCTTCAGAATTTTTGAAACATACAGACTGAAGGAATATTGACGAAGAGTTAGAAAATTTACACTTTATCCTCAGCATGATGGGAAACCACTGAAGAATTATGAGCAGCCAAGTGACAAGAAGAGATTTCCCTTTAGGAGCAAGTAGGTAGTAATTGGCATATGGTCACAAAAGGACTAGAGACTTTGATTTCCTGGAAAGGCAAGTAGAAAAGGGGAGTGTCCGAGTTGTCTGACCAAGCCTGAAGAGAGACGTTCTAGCAGATTTTCTATAAGACACCATCATACCCCTCCAAGGTATATCTGGTTAAGAACCAAGAAGGTAAAATGTCAACAGAGTGTTTTTGAAGGTGGACCCAACCCATCTAATTTCAACTCTGCATACTTCCTTTAGGCTTCAGAGAAAAGTGTAGAAGATTCACTGCCAAGTCTCTTTCCTCACCACTCACCAAACTCTCCTAGCAGTACCCAAAACTATGACAGCCAAATATCATCTATGTTAAATTACTTTTTCACTAGTAGTTGATTTATAGTTGATTAGGTAATTAAATCAAATACAAGTGGGTGAAAGTAAATCTATTTTTATCATCCCTGTAAATTAAAAGTTCCGCATCATAAAAAATCATGACCATCTTGAAAATGACTAGTCAAGTGCCTTTTAGAGGCAAGCAGGATTTATTGTCAATTAACGTATTGAACTGTATAGTCAGCATAACCCTGTGCTCAAGACTTTTAAAATTATTGGCTTCCGCTTCTGAGCTGCTCCCTATCATGGTAATGAAATGTATCTAGCTATTCTCATATTGAACAATTCCGTAGGTTGGGTTTATATCTCACTATAACAACATTCCATTTTATTATTATCTCCAATCCCCTGTAATGAATACAAATACGTTCCTTTTTTCCATCACGAGTTTATCAATTTTCATTGATTTGCCTATAATGAATACAGTCAGAAAAAGAAAGGCAGACAGATCATATCCATTAAAGTGTCTTTAGTTTCAAAAGTTTGTCTGTGGCATTGTTTAATTAAAAAAAAAAAGAAAGTCATCAGGAAACTAATTAAAAAGAGACATTACTTTCAGGCCTGAAACAAGAATTCAATAATTATTGCATAAAGAGGCTTGAGAGCTATGGCACTTATAGAAATTTGGCATTTGTATCTAGCCCACCTGAAAAAATAGAACGATTAGTTCTTATCATATGGATAATCCTAAACTATCTAATTATAATGTTCTACACTTTTCTAAGTTAATAAAGGTCAAATGGAACTGTAAAAGCTAAAACGCATTTATGACAAGTTCAATCTTTATGACTCAGTGTTTTTGGCAGAATATATGCACTCTTGCTTTTGGGCAAAGCTCTATGAACCCACACTGGCTGTATGACATTGAGAAATTCATGTGTGTTTCTAGCTGTACAGGGCTTCATCTGTAACATGGTTTTTCTGAGGCCTTTTCCAGAAAAAAATGGCTTCCTATTCTAGGTAGCACTGAATCAAGCATGCAATAAAGCCATTGGCTTTCCCAAAGCCATATTGCTAATGGAAGCCAAGCCCAATATTGGACTCCAAGCCAAGGGCTTTCTCCAACTCTGCAAGGCAACGAGCGTCCTCTTGCAAGAGTGAGAACATAGATCCCCAGCTTCTGTAGTGTTTTCAAAACTATTTAACTGTTATTATAATCAAAATCCAAACCACCATATCTTCAGTGACATTCATGGCCCTATAGTCATTGTCTCTATTTGGGCTTAGTGCTTATATCCCTACATGAGGGTATCATTCAGTATAAAATCAATTCAGTAACATCTTAGAATTCTGAAGGAGAAAAATTTGTGAAACAGCTAAGTATTCCAGATTGCCTTCTTGCTCACCGACTATTTGGAGCTCACAGATGTACCTTGGTGAATAAAATCTGAGACTTCTCATTTTGCCCTGAAAAAGATGCTGAAGGTGTATCTAGTCCTGATGTCCAAACTTTTTTCATGGGCTAGAGAGTTTCCCTTTCAGAAAGCTACTAGTTCCTTAAGCTTCTCTCCTTAGAGCTTAAGATACAGAAACTGCCTTGTTTAGGGACAACCATGACATTTGTCACCAAATGGAGACATAAGGTACGAGGTAAGAACTGGGACTATCTTGGGGCCCCCGGGGTGGCTCAGTCGGTTGAGCGTGTGACTCTTGATTTCAGCTCAGGTCATGATCTATCTCAGAGTCATGAGATCGAGCCCCACGTCAGGCTCTGCATTTAGCGCGGAGTCTGTTTGAGATTCTCTCTCTCTGTTCCTCTTCTCCTTCCCCTGCTCACATGTTCTCTCTCTCTCTCTTAAATAAATAAAGTCTTTAAAAAAAACCTGGGACTATCTCAGACAAAAAGAGGTATGTGTTTACTGTTCCTAGTACTCCCCACATATTCTGCCCTTAACCCATAGCCAGCACCTAATCAACTTTGCTGAAAGAATGAGCTTTAATTTTTATTCTGCTAGAACGTTATAGTCAAAGAATGGTCCATGGAACATCAGCAACACCTGGGAGCTTGTTAGAAATTCAGAATCTCACACCCCACCCCGGATTGATTGAATCGGAATCTGAATTTTAACCAGACCCCCAGGAAATTATTTTGCATATTAGAATTGAGAAGAACCAAGGTTTGGCATTTTGTGGTTGGCAGGGACTCACAGTAATTCTGTCATCTTCCTGCCCAGCAGAATCAACGGAGCAGTTTTGAAAAAAAATACAGATTCACTGTTCCTTATGACCAGGAATGGAACCTAGAGACACTATCAAGCACGCAAGCAAGGGTGTACGTTCAAAAATGTTCACTGCAACACTGGAAAGGTGAGAATTTGTCAGCATCTTAATGTCCATCAATGACAGAGTGGTCGAGTAAGTTGTGGTAAATTCAAACACTGGGATATCACACAATGGGGAAAACAAAGGGACTGGTGCTCCATTCATCAATATGGTTACAACCCAAAGTATCAACTGAGAGAGCAAAGAAAATTGCAGAAGAGAATGTAGAGTTAAATAATGTATATGGTACATATGCAAAATGATACTATACATTACCTGTGGACATGCCTGTGGGTAGTAACAGTGTGTAAACATAGATGGGAAAAGTAAACATGAACTTTAGCATAAAGGTTACTTGCCTCTGGGGAGAGTAAAAGTTCAGTGCTAGCAGAGATGGGTATGGCAGGGACTTTATACATGTCCATGATGTGACTATTTTTTAAAAAAGATTTTATTTATTTGAGAGAGACAGAGAGAGCGCATAAGCTGGGGGTAGGGGCAGAGGCAGAGGAAGAAGCAGACTCCCTGCTGAGCGGGATGCCCAATGCAGGGCTTGATCCCAAGACCCTGAGATCATGACCTGAGCCTAAGGTAGACGCTTAATCAATTGAGCCACCCAGGTGTCCCATGACAAGCTTATTTTTAAGCTTGGTGGTAAACGCATGAATGCTTGTTTTGTTTTCTGTGAGTTTTGCCTGGTTGCAATATTTCACAGTAATAACTAGAATCCAGATTACTGGGTCCTACTCCACAATTATCCCACTAGGATCCCCAAGAACAAGGCCCAGGAATCAGCATAAGCACACAAGGTGATTCTTACGAGTAACCAGATTTGAGATTCCCTGGTGTAGATGATCACCAAGATGATTTGAGAAGAACAAACAAAAACAATCATGGATGTATGATAGGGTGTACTACCCGGAACCCTTTCAGAGGTAGTCGGCTACCATGAAAAAGCATGGATTTTGTATTCTGATGAGAATGGACTTTGATTTCAGTGTGGCAGGGCATGCAGGTAGGACCAGATGACTCTAAACCCTACTTTCCTCACTACCAACTGAAATCGTTTTAAGGATGAAATGAAAAAAAAAAAAAATCCTGGCATAGGAAGCAGTCCACAAATGGCTATTATTTCTATATTGAAAAATACCAAAACTAAGTGTTTATTGATGGAAATGGAATCACCCCATTATGAAGCATTCATTTACAGGATGTCTTCCATGTGCCAGAGACATCGTACATAAAAGAGTTTTGGCCTCTGTTCTCAAAGAGTTAACAGTTGGCTGGGGAAGACAGACACTGTCTGGGGAGTACTGTAGTTTTGACTAGTCCCACATCTTTGCGTCTCCTATATGATTCCTGAGGGGCTTCCAATCATGGTATTCTGTTCCCTGACCTCATGGGCTGGCACGTGACCCACACTGGCCAAGTGCCCATCCTCCTCTCTAATTAGCATAAGAAGTGGGCATGTGATTTTCACTGGCCAATCAGAGATCTTCCCTGAAGTTTTTCTCCATGGATTCTAGAAGAGAAAAGTAATCTTTCCTCTAGGCTCTCAATGAGGGTATTGTAAGCCTTAGCTGCTTTTGGCTATGTTTCTCTGCTTCCCAGTCACATGGAAAAAGCCATTGGAACAGGGAGTGAGACCCTTAAAGGTAATGAATCATCTGATGCCTTGGATCCATTTCCATTCTTCTCAGTTATAGGAATCAATAAATCCTCTTTCTTTACTTAAATACACAGAGGTTAGATTTCTCAGTTGTTACCAGCCAACATTATCTTGATGAAAACATACCCTAAGATAACCTCTCGCATAGCATCATTTATTTGACTTCTGATTACAATGTCAGTTATCATTAATTTGCAAAAGCATATGACAGAATTCTAATGGTCTTTGTGTTCAATAGTTCCAAAGTAGTTCTCCTCATCCTTCCTTATTCGATTACATAATCTAAGAATTTTGTCCCTGTACCACTTAGGAGTTGTACTGGGCTACTAGGAGTAGAGACTGATTTACAGTGGCTGGAATCAAACACAAAGATTTACTCATTAACATGAGTGGTCTGAAGATAGATAGTTCAGGGACTCTTAGTGGCTCCACAGGGTCAGCTGGGACATAGAGTACCTTTTATGTTTCTCTTTTATTAACCCTTACACTGATTTTCAACTGCAAATTCTCCTCATAGTCTAAGAGGGCTGCTGGGGTTCCAGCCATTGCATCCCTATTATAAGAAGCCAAAAGGGGGTTGGGTGGAGATGACCAAAAAAAAAAAAAAAAAAGGAATTAACTCCAAGCCAAGGCAGTCCTTAGTAGTAGCCTTTTTCAAAATCACAAACAACACTTCCACTTATATCTCATTGACTAGAACTACAAATGAGGCTGAAAAATGTAGTGTTCAAACTTGACAGAACAATACTCTGAATAAAATCACTTTTTGCTATTCAGTAACAAAGGGAGAAAGATATAAAGCAGATAGCTAAGAGTGGCTGTCAATCTCTCCAAGTCACTGAGGACCCTCTTCACCTTGGGATACCCAACCTGAGCCAAACCACACCATCATATTCCCAACCTTGAGTTAAAAGGAAGCTTAGAGCAATTATTCCCCCCTACACACACAATAAATGGAGGGGGGTTTAACTGGGACTGTGGGTGCAGAGAGGAATGGCCCTTGGTGTGGGGTGGTGGGGAGGGGTCAGGGAATGCTGTCCCAGGGAGGGCACATCTAAGCTCAATCTTAAAGGAGGAATCTAGAGTGGAGGACATTTCTGGTCCAGAGGCAACAAAGTATGTAAGGAGAAGTAAATGAAACCAAGTTTCAGAGCACCTTTCGTAAATGATCCCCTTCAGAGACCATGGCCCTAGAGCAGAGTTGGCAATTTTTTTTTAATGTAAAAGTGCCAGATAGCAGCTATTTTAGACTTTGTAGTTATATGTTCTCCATTGCAAGTATTCAATTCTGTCTCCTTGTGACGAGGAAGCAGCCATAGACAAGAGGCAAACACTTTTGACTGTACCCCACTAAAAGTTCATTTACAGAAACAGCAGCCAGCCTCAAGGCCTGGTTTCCCAATGGCTGAATTATCTTTCCATTTTCCTTATAGAAAATGACATCGCAAAATTTGGGGCATACAAAGAAGCAACTGATAAGTACAAACACAAAAAAATGTAGCAATGTCATATTATGGATTATGGGCCTTTGCCAAAAAATTATAGAGAAGAATTATTTTCCTGGATATTTGAAAACTTTGTGGTGTTTTTCAGCATTTTAAAATCTGTAGTTTGTTATCTTTTTATTTGAACTATGTGTTCACATGAATCCCTAAATCTTTATTAGTACTCTTTTTTTTTTTTTCTTTCTTAAAGAGGGCCTCTAAAACTGTATAAGCTCTCAGCCCTGCAAAAGTCAGACCCAATCCTGCCCAGAGGCAGAGGAAAATTGCTCACTGGGGGAATTGCAAGTAATTTGGTACTGGTCACATGAAATAGTGAAGTGATGAGAATCCCAGTCTCACCACCTGGGTTGAAATCCTGGTGTTACTTGGCTAAAAGAAGTATCCCAGGCTCTGTTTTTCACCTGTGCGATGGAAGTAAGCATTTTCCCAGCTTTGTGGGGTTTTGGGGAGGTGAGGTGAGATGATTCACACGCAGGGCTACATGCAGTGTGTGGTACGGTAAGGATGCAGTCACACCCGTGGTCAGGATGAGGATGGTGTGTTGCACAGGGAGGCATGTGGCTGGGGGCAGGTCGTGCAGACGGGGCCAGATTCAGAGGGCCATGTACACAACCAAAGGAACTGGAATCCATCCCGGAGACAATGGGCAATACAGGAGCTTCAGCCCCAAACTGGCCTGATGAGATTTTCATGAGTTCCCGGAGCTGTGAATCACGGCTCTAAGAAAGGAGGCAAAGTGGGCCCCAGCTTGGTCAATACCTGCTGTGTTAGCAAAGTTGGAGGTCTACTTTTTGAAATCCCTCCCGGGGAAATCTGTTGAGTTATGTCACCTGGCATCAGGGCCCATAGCAGAAGGAAATGAAATGCATCAGCGAAGGCCTGGACGTGTCCTACAGGACCGGTGTAATTAAAGCTATCTATCCACGTAGCTGGTGTTGGAAGGTAGATGTGCAGTTTGTATCAAAGAATGGTGTCAGGGCCCGGTTCCTGGGTGTTCGTCAGCACCTCGGATAGGGCCGTCCATCCCAGCAGTGACAGGGCAGGCGACTTCAAGTACATGCTGCTGGGGATCTCCAATCCTTTACTCAAAGCGCGGTTACTTTGTGATGCAGGCAAGGTCAGGCAATGTTATTAGGAAATGTCCAGACACAGGCGTGCTTTGGGGCATGCAACTACCTGACCACAGGGGGCCTCGTCCAGACTGGACAAGCAATATTCTCTTATTCTCTCCTGGTACTTCAGATATCTTCCCTTTGCAGCTTTTAACACAATTGTAGTCATAACAATAATAATAAACCTTTTGGGTAATACTTTGTTAAATATCAGGCTATCACCCTAAGCAATTAGCTCCGTGATGGTAGGGAATATTTCTGCTTAATTCACTTCTGTATCACCAGTAGCTGGCGCTGTGAAGGCACATAGAGACTTGATGATATGTGTTGTATAAATAACTCAATAATTTAGGTGGGGTCCTCCTGGCAGGCTTAGGGAGTCAGGTGAAATAGGCATTTTACCCATTGAGATGTCTCATGAACCTGTATTAACCTTGTTCATGATTTGCTTCTTTACTTGCTCATTCACTTCCAGTTTTAAGAAGCTTTATTGAGATATAATTCATATACGAAGCAACACAGCCATTCGAGATGTATGACTCAATGGTTTTTAGTACATCTGCAGAGTGGTACATCTATCACTACGATCTATTTTTAGAATGTTTTCATTTCTCGAAAGGAAACTTCACAGCCCTTAGCTCTCCCCCCACACTCTTGTCCCAGCCCCCCATCCTCCCCAGCCCCAGAAACCCAACCATCTCCTTTCTCTATCTATGGATTTCCCTATTCTGGACATTTCATGCAAATGAATTTGTAAAATCTGTGGTCCTTTGCGACTGGCTTTTTTCACTCAGCATGATGATTTCAAGGTTCATCCATACTGCACTGTGTTTCGGTACTTCATTTCTTTCTATGGCCAAAAAACATTCCACTGTATGGATATGCCACATTTTATTTATCCATTCCTCAGTTGATGGACATTGGGCTGTCTCCATGTTGGAGCTTTTATGAAACTCATGCATTCTTCAACACCGATTGGCACCTACAGTTTGCTGAGCACCCTTGTAGGGTCCTTATGTGAAGATAAGTGAAAGCCGGTCTCTGTTGAGTAGAACATTGCAGCATCTGGGGACAGAGGGTCATAGTTAAGCTCTAGCTATCTTGAGAAGAGCTAAAGACATTTCTTTAGCCCAGAAATCCAGAGGAAAGAACAAGTATGTTTGCAACTGAGGGGATGGAGTCAGCAATTGAAGCTGGAAAAGCATGAGTTTAGTGGAAGAACTGAGGAGGTTGCCCAAGGCAGATGGAACACAGCAAGCAGACGTGTCCCCCATGGACACACGCTGTGTTCAGGACACAGTGAGTAGGTTAGGGTGGCTGGTGGTTAGGGCTCAAGGTGGGGAGATGGGAGGCGAGGCTGACAGGAGCTTCTCTATGCTGGGATTTGTAGGATGAACACTGAAAAGCAAGTCTTTCTCTCCCCACTACCCCACTGGATCCCATCAGCCAGGCCCTTCCTCTGAGACACTAAGCAACAAATATTTACTGAGCACTTATGATGTCTAGATACCAGGAGCAAAATAGGGACAAAGACAAAGAATCTTCGTACTCATGTAGGTCACATTTTAGTGTGGAAAGGAAGATGATCCATAAGTGAAGAAGTGTATCATATATTTTCCTGTCACTTTTTTTTCCTTCAACATATAAAGGACTATCCTATTTATGCTGCTCTAGAACTTGCATTTTTATTTTTCACTTAAAAAGATATCTTGGCAAATTGATCCATAGAAGAACTTAAGCATTCACCTTATGTTTTTTTTTTTTTAAACCACAAGGCATTCCTGCTGGAGTCAGCATAATTTATTTAAATAGCATCAGCTAATGATCATTTAGGTTTTTTCCAATCTTTATGGTGAACAGTGTTGTCATGGATATACTTAACTAGGATACCCAAAGGTAAATTAGCAGAACTGGAATTTCAGAGTAAAGAGTATGTGCATTTTTTAGCGGTAGATATTTACAGACTGTTCTTGGGAGGGGCTGTGGTGTGTCTTTCTTTTCTTTTCTTTTTTTCTTTTCTTTTCTTTCTCTTTCTTTCTTCTTTCTTTCCCTCCCCTCCCTCCCTCCCTCCCTCCCTCCCTCCCTCCCTCCCTCCGATTTTATTTATTTATTTGACAGAGAGAGAGAGATAGCCAGAGAGAGAGGGAACACAAGCAGGGGGAGTGGGAGAGGAAGAAGCAGGCTCCCAGCAGAGCAGGGAGCCCAATG
This sequence comes from Ursus arctos, assembly GCF_023065955.2. Taxonomy (NCBI): domain Eukaryota; kingdom Metazoa; phylum Chordata; class Mammalia; order Carnivora; family Ursidae; genus Ursus; species Ursus arctos. The sequence goes on along the minus strand of NW_026622874.1, from coordinate 72,094,204 downwards.
CGGGGCTCAATCCCAGGATCCTGGGATCACGCCCTGAGCCGAAGACAGACGCTTAACGACTGAGCCACCCAGGCACCCCATGTGGTGTGTCTTTCCTTCCGTGAATGAAGTACAAGAGCACCTGCATATTATGTTGCCACCCTTTCCAGGGACAGCAGCCTGCCCAAGGATACATTTTGGAAATATTACAGAGAAGGTGGTTTGTCTCAGAGGGGTAGGTGTGGGGTGGGAGAGACTAAGCCAGAGAAACACCAGTTGGCAGTTACCCAGGGTGAGAGATGATGTGTTGTAGGCAGAGGTCTGGGTCTGAATTTAGGCAACAGAACTGAGCCACATTGCCTGTGGAAATGAGGGAATGGAAAGTTTCATGCATGAACGGAGAGGTAGAAGGACCTGGAACAACATCTGCATCTGAAAGACAGGAAACAGGCCTTGAGAGAGGGATTGACTCTTGACTCTCAGAAGCCAGCACCACGCCTTCCAAAGGCATGGACTTCAGATCTGCTAGGAGAGCTGACCTTGAATGACTCAGAGGAAAGCCTGAAGAGACAAAACTCCCAAATTATCCACGTGGGAAATCGTGCTTGCTTTTGGAAAGAAGCCCTGGACAGAGCTTCCCGTCTCAGGGAGCATATGGAACGAGGCGTTCTCTCTGAAGAGGAGAGAGTGTGGTACAGAGCTGCCAGGGAGCCAGACGGCAATCTTGAAAGTCCTCTGTGTTTCCATCACTGCCACAAAATGCTCCTTCATCGGAGAGGTTCCCAAGTAAAATCTCAACACATTCCCTTCTGGGTTCTGGGACTCAGTCTGGAGACACAGACAAGAAATTCGAGATCCTAACAAATTCCACAGCTTGAAATGTAGACCCAAATATCCATTTGTAGTTCTGATAAACAACATTCTATTAGGTCAACCTCCCGCCAGGAAAAATGAAAAATACTGTATTATACTAAAAGGCACTTGGTAGTTATCAGAGAAGCTATGACCTGATGGGGACCAGGTCCTAAAGGCAAGTGAAACTTACTGAGGTCAGTCCAGGAAGTTTGAGAATCTGAGCAGGAAGTATCTGCTAAGAGTGAGAGAAGTTGACAAGAACTTTTGTTAGTTTCCTGGGGTTGGGGGCCCAAACAGAAAAGCAAATATGAAGTTCAGAATTACCCAGACAACCAGGATAGTAGTGGAAAAGATCCCAGAAAGAAAATAAGTATATGAATGGAGCTGGATAGTCTAAGCTAGTTTTCCTCTTGAATTATTTGTTGATTTGTAAGGGGGTGACAGGATGAGAGGCAGAAACATGGGGCAGAAAGTCATGGGTGGGAGGCTCAGAAGCTAGCCAAAAGTTCAGAAAATATAGGGACTGGTGTTCAGGATTCATCAGAGTGGAGAAGCTCTAGTAAACATGGCAGACATTTCACTGGGCAGTGGAAGGATTATACCCCAGGAGTCAAGCTGACATGAAATAGAAATGTCTCTTATGGCTCAAATATACTTTGACACATCTTGATTACTGATTGCATTTTGATGATCTGCTCCTACTTGAACTTCCTGCTGGAAGCTAAATAAATACTTCCAGGAGAAAGACAACAGCATCCAGACCCTCTACAATGTTTAAAATATATGTTATATGGCATTCATCTAAAAATTACTGATGAGACCAACAGAAAAAATAAACAATAGAAATAGAACCAGAAGTGATCCATGTTTTGCATAGTACATCAAACATGGACTGAAAAGCAACCATAGTTACTTATTCAAGAAATGTAGAAAGAAAGTAAGATAGAAAATGTAGAAAGATAGCAAATAGAGAGAAACTAAGACAGAAAAAATGTAATTAACTTTCCAGTAAAGTGTAACTCACAATGTAGTCACATACACAGAGAGTATTAATGAATTGGAAGATAAATCAGTAGAAAGTATTCAGACAGAAGTTCAAAGAGAAAAAGGATGAGTAAAAATCATGAGTGGCATATGGAATACAGTGTTCTGATGTCACACACACGTAACTGGGATACCATAATTGGATGACAGACAGAAGGGGACTGAAGCAATATGTGAAGAAACAAGAACTGTTGATTTTCTAAAACTGATGAAAGACATCAACCCACAGATTCAAGAAGCATTACAAACTCAAGTAAGATTCACACACAGAAACACACACTGGATGACCTTTCCGTAAAACTTTTGAAAACCAAAGACAAAACTGTAAAAGCAAACAAAGCAAACAAAAACATTATCTTCAAAGAAATAACAATAAATATGACAGCTGGTTTTCAGAAAGAGATGGAAGCCAGAATACAAATACTGAATAAAAGTAATTGTCAACCTAGAATTCTATACAGCAAATATACATTCTAAAAGTGAAGGTAAAATAAGGGCATTTCCAGGAAAACAAACCCCAAGATAATTTGTAAAAGACATACACTAAAAAAAACACTTAAAAAGTTCTTCAGGGTCAGGAAAGATCATTTCTAGATGAAAGCATGGAAGTGCAAAAGGGAATGAAAACCAGTGAAAACATTTGAATATATTTGAACAGATATACATATAAAATGTGTATCTATTGACCATGAAGAATGACAGTATTGTTTTAGGTGATTGAAAATACATGTTGGAATACGTAACAACTATATAAGAAAAGGGAGAGGGAATAAATGGAGCTAAAGTATACTAAAGTTCTAATATCAGGAAAGGAGTGAAAACAGTATCTCACTCTTGACTATGGGCAAAGACACATGCTGTAATCTCCAGATATTATAAGAATAATAAAAGTATGCAAAACTATTTTATCAGTAGAAGGGGATGTGATGTAACAAAAGTACTCTGATAGAAGTCAAGTAGAAGAGAGAAAAGGGACACAATAAATGGGACAGAGAAAACAGTACAGTGGCAAAGTTACATCTAAACATATCATATATTATATTAAATATAAATAGATGAATTAATCAAATTAAAAGACAAAGATGGTCAGAATCGAATATAGACAGATATAGATATGTAGATATAGTCTTCTTACAAAAATACTCCTCAGATGTGAAGATAAATTGATGTTAGAAATCAGGGCATGGCAAGGATGTGCCAGGCAAGTACTATCCACAAGAAAGCCAATATGGCTTTGCTAATACAAATGTGGACCCAAGGGAGATTGTAGCTGGGCACAGTGGATGTTGTCAGCCCAGGGGAATCTGAGATTTATTCAACACATGGTTGCTACATATCTACTGTGGGACAAGGAAGAAGCACAGCTGTCAGGAATTTCAATCATCAGGGAAATGAGCTAGGGAGATGTTTAAAATAGGGAGGGGCTTGTGACTACCCATCTCAACCACATGAGACAGACTGGACCGGACTTCTTTTCAGGGCAGAAGTTCTTTTATTTATTTATTTTTCTTTGTAAAGTTCTTTTTAAATTAATTAATTATTTATTTAATTTTGTTAAGATTTTATTTATTTATTTGACAGAGAGAGAGAGAGAGAGAGAGAGAGAGCGCACAACCAGAGGGAGCTGCAGAAGAAGAGCGAGAAGCATATTCCCCACTGAGCAGGAGCCTGATGCAGGGCTGGATACCAGGACCTGAGCCGAAGGCAGGCATTTAACTGACTGAGCCACGCAGGCGCCTCTGTAAAGTTCTTTTAAAAAAACCTAAGAAAGATTCAGATTAATAAATTGGAACAAATGGGTGAATAAAAAAAGTGCCTTTTCTTGTACTTGTATTTTTAATAGGATAATCCTCTTTTTAAAGGTTTGAGAGGGAGAGAGAGAGATAGGCGGGGAAGGCCAGAGAGAGAGAAACTCTAGCAGACTCTGCACTCAGCACAGAGCCTGATGTGGGGCTCAGTCTCACGACCCTGAGATTACGACCTGAGCTGAAACCAAGAGCTGGATGCTCAACCCACTGAACCACCCAGGTGACCCTTTAATAGGATAATCTTTTTTTTTTTTTTTAAAGATTTTATGTATTTATTTGAGAGATAGAGAGAGAGAGCATGACCGGGGAGCAGAGTGAGAAGCAGGCTCCCCACTAAGCAGGGAGCCTGACGTGGGGTTCGATCCCAGGACCCTGGGATCATGACCTGAGCCAAAGGCAGACGCTTAACCAACTGAGCCACCCAGGTGCCCCTTAAGAGGATAATCTCAAAAAGAAGGGGTATTTGTGTGGTTTCAGGACACTTGCTGTACATTATCATGAATACAACATTGACCAGCCCACTTAAACCTTTCTCTATGGCCACTGAATTCCTGCTCCTCTCTAAACAAGGCACTTCTCTCTGGGCTAATTGAAGTGCAATAGAAGGATAATTAGAAGCTCGCAGAAGTTTCTGGGATTCTGCTATCGTAAAATATCAGACAGCTACCTCAGAAGCCCACCTTGAGAAGGCTTAGCCCTCTGGGAACGTCTCTGCATGTTCTAAGTTGCAAGAATAATAATAATTTATATCAGCTAACATGTATTGAATGCTCACCCCCATGAGAAGATTTGTGCTAAACTCTTTAAATTTTTTTATTTTTACTTGATCTCCAACACAACCCTGTATTTATCCCCAATGAGGAAACTGAATCTTAGATCAAGCAACCTGCCAAGGTGACCTGATTTGTGTCAAGTGGATGGATGAAGGTCTCTGTGGAAAGGACGTCTTTATGGTCCTCTTCTCCCTTCCTGTATCCCCATTTCTTCCTCAAAGACCACCAGTAAATTAGGAAATCCCCCCCTCCCATCCTACATTCAAGCAAAGCCACGTTTCAGGGGGTTGAGTCTCTGCCTCAGTGTGAGGTTACAGCTTATTCTCCAATTAATTTTGCAGCAGGCTCTTTGGCTAATAAAATCTAAACAAAGAGCATTTAATCCAATTCATGGGATTTTTTTCTCCATCGTGAGCAGCCTGTCAAACACAATCAGATTCCGCATGCAAAGCAGAGAGGAGGCAGGCGTCAGCCCCACCTGCTTAGCAGGGCTGTAAGTGGGAAGCTCGCAGTCAGAGAACAGTTGGCTGGGCAGATGGCAGAGATGGGAAGACGAAGGGGGAAACCACTCTCTGACTCCAGTGCAGCGAAGGGAAGGGGCCATTTGGGGCCTTCAGGCAGAGAGACACTTCCTCATGCCTCTTGACTTGGTCCAGCCAATGGGTGGTGAGACCACTCAGAAAGAGAAGACAAAAATTTACAAAGAGCCCCCTATGGGATGACATGGAACGCATGCGATCTCTAATTATCAAGTAATGGTCAGAGATAGAGATGGCTTCCCTTTTTTTCCAGGTGAGAATAATGAAGACTCAGCAGGTAAAGTGACCTTCTCAAGGTCACAGAGCTAATAAATAGAGTAGGGGCTCGAGTTCGTATCTCTCGGATTCTCTTCTTTGCACCAGGCTTGTTGAAGAATGCTTGAAGAACCTCCATTGAGCAAATGATCTGTGGCCCACCCCTGGACACAAATGTGGAAGGCACTCTCCTTCCCTTTAAGGGATGCACAAGGTACAGATGGGGAGATAATAATTAATATATAGGGGATAATTAAAAGACAGTGATGTGCTGAGCTGTGTGGCCATGACTCTGGGTAACTTAGAAAAGGACAGATAACCACAGTCAGTGTAGCCAGAGCAGTGTGGAGGCTCCCAGAATCTCAGAATCAAAGGGGCCATCAAAACGACACGTGAATATGCTGTTGGGGGTCCTGGAGGAAGAAGACCAGGTATGATTCATCCCTCTGCCCAGTGTTTTGATCACTTTCAGGAAATAAATGTTGAATATGCAAATAAAAATTAACCTTTAAAGAATAAATAAACACAGATATTATCTATTTTTTTTTCTGGGCCATGGACTCCTTGGAGAAATTTATAAAAACAATGATCTCACTTTGAAAAAAAAGATGCACATATAATTTCTGAGGGTCCAAGTTTCCCTAGAAGCCAATTCAGTATTATGATGTTCAACATCAGGGGATGATTCAGGTAGCTGCGACACATCTATTCAATTGAAAGGTGCACAGTTTAAAGACCTAATGTTTACAATAACATTAAGGAAAACTGCTTGGTTATAGAGGTAAAGGAAATAAAGCCAGGATGCAACAATTTTATGTAACATACGATCTCTACCAGGTATGAAATTCTCTGGTTAAGAGTTTTGGTTTTAGCCAGACTAGCCAGACCTATCCCTACTTCTTCATCAGCAGAGTGGCCTTGGATAAGCCACATAATCTCTGTGTGCCTCAGTTTCTTCATTTCTAAAATGGTACTTTCTGCATAGGGTTATTTTTCAGAATTAAGTGAGCAAATAGACTCTAGACAGAGCACTTCAAATGGTGTCTGGCACTGAGAAAAGCCCTCAGTAAACATCATTATCTTCTTCATCTTTATTATTATCGTATTTTATTTACTTCAAAAATTGCTTGGTAGCTTAGTGTCATCATTTTACATATAACACACACACACCCATTTATAAAGTTAACTTCTGGGAAGGGAAGAAAACTGATTTTGGATTGTGATGGTTTCTTGATAAACAAGGACTTCGAATATTTTTCAGTAAGAATATGTGTATATGCTACTGTAAGTCAAATTAGAGACAAATGTGTAGTATAATTACAAATGTGAGCCATTCCTTCCTCTGCACACCCTGTCCATAACATGGAATATTTTCTGAATAATGAAATTAATGCCTTTTTAAAATAAAGTGTCTGGGTTGAGTCCCAACATTTACTTGATATCGCTAAGAAAAGAGAGGAAACCGGCAAATGTCTGTTGACCACTGCAGAAGCCTCACTGGAAGACAGAAGCCTGATGGACCCACTCACTACCTCAGATGCTTTCATCTGCACCACCTATATCCCGAAGTGATTGGTTCCCTCCATTCCCGGGGTTCACAGCATCCAAATGGAATTACTGTGTTGCCATTTAATTAAGCAATGGGACTAAAAGATGGGGCTATTAAATATCTTTTTCAAATGTTAGCCTTTCCATTGCCTAAGGGTGCTTGCTTCAGCATTCAAAAAACCATATTTTGGCATGAATATTTCTGTCCGCTCCCCTCCCTAGGCTTGGCTGGGGGCAATTAGAAAGCCCTGGCAAGCTCCTATTCAGAGGAGAATGAGAAGTCTGATACTGTAAGTAAAAGTTATTTAGAGAAGTACATGTTAGAGGACTGACTGAAGCAAAGTTTCAAAATCTGCCAAGCTTAAATTACCCAAACAACAGAACTCCTATGAGAGTTTTTGGGTGACCGATGAAGTCAAGATGAAATCGGCAGACAGGAGCACATATGTTTCTGGACAAAAAGGAAATCTCAGAACCATCAGGAGGGAAAGGAGGAAGAGGATATTTTCGTCAGAAAGTATGCTACTACTGCTGCCTCAGATGATGAGGAGAGGCAGGAAGTTGAGGGTTTAAGTAAAACAATAATCTCACAAATGGTTCCATGTTTTCAGTACAACATACCTAAAGTCCTCAAAGGTAGTGCTCTACCCCTCAGCAACAGGAGGAAAGAAAATATGTCTCACATTCTCATTTTTATTTATTAAATAAATATTTATCAAGCATCTTCTGTCATCCTTGTTCTAGGCACTGTCTTTTTCTAGCAGTGAGCAACACAGGCAAAAGAGCCGTCCTGTTCAGAAAGGAATACAGAGAATTAGCAAGCAAACATAGACATAGATAGTACAAGAGCAGTTAGTACTAAGTGCTATTAATGGGATCAAACAGGGTGAAATGAGAGGCCTGGGTTGATCGGGAAGGAGATGATGTATGAGCAGAGACTGAATAATGACCAACATATTTGAATATTTGAGGACAATATGTTTCAGGTTGTCTAGAGGGACCAAGAAGAGCAAAGTCTCCAAGGACGAGTTTGGTTTGTCAGAAGAGCAGGAGGAAGCCCAGGGTGACTGAAATGTTTAAGAAAACGAGTGGTAGGCAGTGAGGTCTCCCATTGAGGAGACAGGGACTTGACTGCATTTCTGTTATCTACCAATCTGTGCTGTGATATAAAACAATCTGGAATAAGATGATCAAATATATATATATATATACAGTTAAGAGGCTGGTCATTGGATCTGCAATTTGTTCAGGGAAATTATTTTAAAAAGTCCCTCTAAAGAGAAATGAATTTAATTTAATCAAATTGTAGAAAATCTGATTGATTTTACTATCAGTCAGGATGAGCTGGCTTATGCTGCAGTAACAAGCATTCCCTTAATCTCAGTACTTTAAGAAAAATGTTGTATTTCCTGCTCTCACTACATATCCACCACAAGTCAGCACAAGAATTTCACTTATTCTAGTTAGTCAGGAAATGAGGCTGATGGAATAGTCTAGAACATCTCTGATGGTTGCTATTCCGTGAGAGAGCTCTGGAGAAGTCTTGCACCGGCAATTACAATCTCCAGTGTGGATCTGACACTCACAAACATACTTTTGCTGCCGATTCAGAAGACAGAACTAATCACTTCATTCTGTTCAATGGCATGCATAGCACTCAAGAAATGAAATTCTACCATCTGTTCAAAGGAAGATAAAATTGGGATATATCTGGTAAATTCCCCTAATGACAATCACAACTCAAAGTGAAGTTATTTTTCAACGTTTACCTTCTTCTTCCTCAACCACCTATGGTGTGCCTGGCAAGCCTATTTTTTTTTGGGAAAATGATAAAACTGAAATTAGCTAAGTTGCAAAACACCAATAACATACTAGTTGGCCACAGACTCCAAGCCACAGCCTGGTTATCATATGTTGAGTGCCTACTCTATCTGTGTCAGACTCTGGATTTTAGTTCATTATTTCACTTACTATTCACAACTTCTCTATGAAAAAGGCACAATTATCTACATTTTGCCACCATGAGAATGGATGCCCTAGACTATCTGCCAACTTGTTTAAAATCATACTGTTCTTAAATGTCTTAAAAAGTCAGGTGTACCTAATGCCAAAGCACCACTGTATTCCCCCCCCCCCAGTTTATTTATTTTAAAGGTGGGGGAGGGGCAGAGGGAAAGGGAGAGAGAGAATCTTAAGCAGGCTCCACTCCCAGCATGGAGCCAGAGATGGGGCTCGATCTCACAACCCTGAGATCATGACCTGAGCTGACATCAAGAGTCGGACATTTAACTGACTGAGCCCCCCAGGTGGCCCTCTACAGTATTCTTCACTCTGATATTTAAGTCTATTCAGTCGATTCAGAAACATAAACAAGACACGTCTTTATCATTCAGGATGAATTGATGAAGTGCTTCCATAGCTTTTTGCCTTTGGACACATCGTTACTTCTTTTATTCAACTATGTTTTACACTTACAAATTTAGTAATGGGTTTACCTGGTGAACTGAGAGTTCAGTGGATGAGAATTTGTCAGGAACTGGGTGGGCCAGAGAAATCAGAGTTGATACTTATTTGATGTGCTTGAAAAGAAAGAAAGAAAAGAAAAGAAAAGAAAAGAAAAGAAAAAGAGAAAGAAAGAAAAAGTTTGGAAACCACCCTCCTGCCTCCCAATCCCCCCATGTGGTGCAGTCACAGCAATGCTAATAGGGGTGTGACCTACAAAACCAATTATTTCTTGTTCAAGAGACATATTTTCACTTAACACTTTTAGATTATTATTTTTTATTATTAACACTGCAAAGAATGATCCATTATCAGAATAAGCCCTCTGCCCAGTATCTGAAGTCCTGGGACATTTGTGATAACCAGCTTGTCAGATATTTAGATTGTGATTCTCCTGGGGAAAAATATATCTACAAATTAAATCCAGGACTAACCTTAATAATCTTTATTTTCTTCCTTCTATGCTAAGAATCTTGGTTCCCAATGACATCAACATAGTTGTACTCATTGCTTTTAGCTCATACCACATGCACAACAGACCTGGAGTAGAATAGCAACATGGCCATGAACAATAGGGTTTCTTAGAATGACGTCCCCCAGTCCCTGTAGATGACAGAGTGTATCTCATTAGAGATGTAAAGTGAAAGTCTTTATTTTAAAGTCACAAGACAGTTACCCCGTGTGTATGCTATGAACTTGACACGCAATGAGGATCATTTGTTATGTTTTGGAAGTTGCTTTTAAAAATATAAATTTGTCTTGTGATTATGGAAAATATTTATGAGGTTTCAGAGTAAAATCTATAGAATGTCTCATCAGGACAGTCAAGATTCTACCCTGTTTCTTCACATTGTTTCTCCTCCTTTTTTCTTTTTCTATTTTAGATCTTTAAAAACTCTTTCAGGGTTTTTAATATAAGCTAATGCATACTCATACTCCCCTTCTCTTAACGGTAAACAGCATGCTATAAACACTTTTCTCTATTTGAGATTCTTCAGTTTTGAAATGTATCCTGGTGATCACTCCACAGCAATCCATGGAGATAGTACGCATTCCTTTTTACCGGCTGTATAATACTCCACTGGGTGGATTTCTGTATTTTATTCAGGCAGGTCTCTGATAGGTAGACGTTAGGTGAGGACCTGGCTCTCATTTCTCACTAAAAGCGAGCTAATGTTATCATTACCATTATTCACAGATTTGAAATACGTGATTTCTCCTGTTTATAAGCAACCTTGAAGGGGCATGCCTTCTTAATCTGTCCTTCACTGAATGCAGACTCCAGGGATGAGTGCCTGGCATAGCGAGCAAAGATAAGCATCCTCCACACACTCATCACTATTATTCACACCCTGTCATCATGTACTCGGAGCTCCCAGGAAGTGACCACAACTTGCTACTTTGTGAAAGAGATGGCCCCCACAGGAAAGCCCACTGCTCGAGCTGCGGATGGAAAGGCTGAGAAATGGCGGGGATTTAAGAAAGTGGTGATTCTCAGACAGAAACGAGCTTCACGTGGGAATTGAGTTTTGTGTTTATAGACTCATTCTTTTTCTGCAGGAATGACGTGCTTCTCTTCAGCCAGGCTTTACTGCATTCACGAGGAATCCTGAGTGTTGCTCTGGTCGCGTTAGGGACCTTCCTTACGTCACCTGAAGATCTCTCCTGAAGTCAAAGTTAATGTACCGTATTTCAGAAAGCACGGACCTTGGAGCTGAAGAGTCGTAGCTCTGAGTCCTGGTTCTGATTTCTTTTCTTAAACCCGTAAGTATGTGCAAATCTTAGCTTCTCTTATTCTCCTCATGCACAACTGTGAAATGAGGCCCAAACCATGAGTCTGTGGTACTGCTGAAGTAGGATAATTGAAATCCAGCAGACCAAGCTCTCGGCACAGGGAAGTCACCATCACCTTCTTCACCTTCAACGTCACTAGTGACAAGAGGCAGTGTAGTGCGCCGAACACAGTGCAGGCCTGGAAACTGCCCACTTTGGTGTGAATCCTGGCTCTACGCTTTCTACATACGTGACCTCATGCAAATCTGTCTGTGCCTCGGTTTCCCCAACGATGTCTGGAGATAAAAGGAGCAACTACCCCATAGGACTGTTGTAGGATTAACTGCATGCGTACTTGCGAAGCGCTTGGAAGCAGGGGGTCGCCACTGTGATTGCTTTCATATGAGAAGGAAGGTGTACCTGTATGTGTTATTTAAAGCTGGACCTCTCATGTTTTAATTATCAAACCCTGCTCCTGAGACTTGAAGCCAGATGTATCTGAATAGTAATCTATCTGCTCATGTCTTGCTTCTCACGGTCAAAGATAAATGTGGTGCCTCAAATCCTCTGCTCCCCGATGCCTGATGCCATCCCACCCTTCCTGTGTAGGCCCCGGAGACAGCTCCCGGAGGACGTGCAAAATCCGTGGCCCAGCTGGTGTCTGGGGGGGGGGGGAGGGAATCCGCATTCAGCTGCGGTCTCCAGCCCCACCCTCCCCGTGACATGCTTCTCTTGGTGAACCCTCGAAGGCCTCAATAATTCACCGCAGCCACGACGCTCAGACAGGTTGCTTGGAAAAGTGAGTTCTGAGCCAAGGGTTTTGGCAGGTCTTAAAATATTTCCTTCTGTGCAACTGCAATCACATCTCCATCATGAGCACCTGGGAGTGCAGTAAGGCATAAAGGGGAGAGGAATGAGGAACAAATGCAGCCCTTGGTTTATAATTCACCCTTGTCACAGTGAGACTGGGCACAGCTGATCTGGCTTGTAGTGCGAGATCTGGGACAGATGAAGTGATACCTTTTTGGTTGTATCTATTTTAATTTTCCCAGGTAAACAAAGTGTGGGGCTACCCCCAGAGGCGGCTGCCAGCTGCTTCTATGCTTCTGACGGCCAAAGCTTAGAAATTGCATGCATCCGTGTCTGCAGTCCGCCAGCTCACACAAGGTCTGCTACCTATTTTTTTGTTGTTGTTGTTTTCCAGAAAATCCTGGAAGGGGAGGGGGGAGCATTCCGACACAGATAAGCACTCGAGAAGAGCTCCTCCTGAATTCCCTGTGACAAAGCCTGGGTGGGGGTGGGGGGGTTCCAGGGCAAGTCATCATAGAGGCCACATGAAATATGAAGAGGGAAAGATAAGTAAAGGTAAGTGTATGGTTTTGCTAGTTTAGGCCTTGTTTTTAGTAAAATGCTTGGTACATTGTTATGTGTTCAATAAATTGTTGAATAAAGGGGGCGGGTAGAAGAAAGAAAAAAAGAGAAGGAAAGTAAGAAAGGCCTGATCAATGGAAGGATCACTCGATGCTTGTGTCAGAGGTGGGATCTGGTATTCGATCTGCACGTTGTGAACATGCTGTCGATCTCTGCGTCTCTGTCACGGTCTCTCTCTCTTTCTCTCTCTTTCTCTCTCTCTCTCTCACACACACACACACACACACAATGACAGGGCTTATCCATGAAATGTCCGCTAAACCTTGGTAACTTATTGACTCCCCCATGTCTCACTAAAGTAATAGTGTTAGCTTACATGTCCCGAGATTCACAACATGCTAGACATCATACTAAACACGTGAATTTTTTCACTCTCCTTGAGACAGTTACTATTTTCATCTTTGCTTTTGTAGAGGAAGAATCTGAAATGTGGGAATTTTTTTTGTTATTCGTTTGTTCAGTGCTTCTCAAATCTTACATGGAAAAGCCAAGTCTGGAAATAATATGGCTTGATTATTATAGTCCCCACTATTCCAATCTATTTACAGGCAAAGGATGTACCGGCGTGGAATAGAAAGCCCATGGAGGTACAGAACGTGCACAATAACACACCATGAGTAAGGGGCAGAGCGAGGGTGAGAGCCTCACTCCCCCATCCCGAGGCCAGGGGCCTTCCCTCCACGCTTCCCAACCTGAGCCACCAGCCCTTGACGTTGGAGACCTGTCTCTCTGCCTTTGCGGTGCGCTTTTGGGAAGGCCCCTGACCGTACACGAGCACTAATGTTTGACAAATTCTGCTGGGGATGAAATTTTTTTAAAGGGATGCTATTCACTCGGTTCATTCTTTGTGGCCAGCTAGGAGGGCAGCAGGCAACAACAAGGAGGCAGTGGGGTGGGGATGATGTATTTTACTGATTCATGCAATTCTAAGTTCCTTGTATAGAAATGGGTTTTGGTGTAATTTATTGCAAGGGCTCTAGCGATAACATCTCCTCGCTCTCCTTCTCTCTTTCTGTCTCTGCCTCTCTGCTGTCTCTTAGATCTGTTTTTCTCTTTGTTGGTATATTTCTCAACCAGACTCTCTCTGAGTGCACATTTCCAGGTTGACATAGGCCTCACAGCCTTAGAAGAAGACGAACCCTCTCTTTCCTAATGGCCTTCTCAATCCTGGATCATCCCTCCTTTGGTCATGTCCATGCTCCTAGATCAATGTCCCAGGAGGAGTGTATGCTCTGATCAATTAGCTGCAGTCACATGGCCATTTCAGTTGGTTAAGATGACAGATGGGTCAGGGTGGAAAATTTTGCAAAGGAAAAAAAAAAGTTATCCCATAATAAGAGAAGAGAAGAGATGCTGGGCAAGACAACAGACTATACCCATTACTGATCGACACCCAAGCTATTCCATATCCATAAACAGCTCGTTAAAATCCCAGCATCCTGCCCAAGTGGCTGATGAAGACTCATGGATTTGACCCGCTCTGTGTGACAGGGGTATTTGCTGAAAAGAAGTCTGGAGTGCCTGCTGAACGTTTCTCCCAGAATTCTCTCACGGCAGGAAGATTTAATCATTTATCATTTGAAAATCACTTCCCGACATCTGAAATGCTAGTGTTTTAAAGGAAGGCAAAAAAGCATGGGATGTCGACTCGGCAAAAACTCGGGTAAGGCAGAGCATTGTTCTTGGCTAATCACAGCATCAAGCGAGGTGAGTTTTATCGATGATCTCCTTGAGCAGGATGGATGTCTTCATAAACCCAAGAAGGAAAGAAAGCAGCAAAAATGACAGAAAGAAGCAGAGGAGAAAATGTGACAAATATTGAAGTGGGTAGGAAATTGTTTTAAAAAAATCAGAAATCCATGGAGAATATTGAACTCCCTTTGCCCATAGATGAACAGATGAGCACAATTCCACACTGCACGTTCTGAGGCTCAAACGTGAGCTCAGATGTGCTTTCACCATTGTGTGAAGAATGGTGTGCCTCTTTGGGGCCAGGGTGATGGCATTAGGATTCCAAACTAAGTTTTTTTCATATGAGGATATGAAACTCTGGTCAGTCCTCTCTCAGCCACAACACAGACAGCATGAGCATTCCCTATTATTTGTGTTCTTTTTTCTTTGTACCCCACCTCCTCCCCACTTCCTTTTTTCCTTCCTTCTTTCCTCCCTCCCTCTCTCTTTTCTTCTTCCTTTTTTCCTTCCTCCCTCCCTTCCTTCCTTCTTTTATTCCTTCCTCCCTCGCTTCCTTCCTTCCTCTACATCTGGACACGTGACAACAAAGAAGGTTTTAGCTGACATCTAAATTCCCATCCTAGAACCTCCACGTTTGCATTTTATTTTAGATGACTTCTGCTGACTATCAGAAAAATAAGTGAATAAGGGGAGAATGAAACATGATCAATCTGCAGGAAAGCCAGAACCTTCTGAAGGACCTCACAACTGAAAACGGGAGTCCTTGATGGTTGACAGAGCCAGAACACTACGTTCTCTTTCACCGACCTAGGTCATTTCAAATACAGTAGTCATTGAGCCAATTTTACTGGCCTGTGGTCGGAGCCTCTATTGATGAAGATAGGGGGAGGGGCACACTTTTACACCAGCAAGTTGTTTTACCTGAAGTATTATGGGATACATTGGAGAAACCACAGGACCTAAACTGAGGAGATCTGGGTGGATTAAAATAATGTAATTACCACAACAATAACACCATTAACAATCCAGCCCCCCCCCCCCACCGTGCGTGGGCATGGTGCTAGGCAACTGACATACATTGTCTCAACCCTGTGAGGCTGATACAATGTCCTCCCCATTTTACAGGTGGAGAAACAGACTGAGGACAAATAAGCAACAGGCTCCAGCCGACAGATCCAGCAAGTGAGGGATGTGGGGTTTAAATCTAGCTGCCTCTGTCTCAAAGCCTGTACTTCCCCATGTTTCTGCCCTGCCTGGGTGCTAAAGCAGATTCTGTTCCTATTCTACTTTGTGACCCTGGGAAAGTCACTTCCTCTCTAAAGTTACTCATCTGTAAAATGAGATTGATCTAAGCCTCTAGAAATCAATCTTTTTGAATGTGAGAGCTTTATTTATTTTTTTAAGACCAAAACATTTTTTTTTAAATGCTCGGATAATTTAAAAAAGTAGTTATTGAGAACATAAAGAAAATGTACCTTTTAGGTATTTGGTAGTTTTACCGAAAACTATTTATAGTTTTATAAATACGGGGAACCATTTCACAGCGTTTCAAAGCACAGTCTCCTGAATCATACTACGCGGGTCCAGTTCTCATGTCTGCCACTTACTAGCTTTGTGGCTTTGTACCAACTGCCTAACCTCTCTGTGTCTAATTCCCCCATCTGTAATAACAGTGCCGCCCTCATAAGATGGTTGTAAAGACAAAATGGGTTTCTATTTGGAAAGCACTTAGGAAAATCACTGGAGAATAGAAAATGCTATGTAACTCTTAGCTATTATTATTAAATTCTATTTCATTAATCACAGTGATAGTAATTATATTTTAATATTTTCACAGATCTACTAATTTGTCAGACAAGAGTAGATACATATTCAGAAACTCTGGGAAGACGACAGGGTTCCGAAGCACAAAGATGGAAACCAAAAGACAGAATTATTTTTGAGCTTTCTTCCAGTTTGAGCTTTGTATGAAAACATCTACCCCACTGCTGACCTCCTGACATCACAGAGCCGCTTCTCAGGAGTCCTCTCATGGGAAAAAAACAAAAAACAAAAAGCAAAAGCAAAGCTGGTCCAGGCTAAATGTTTTTGGCTTTTGTTTTTTCCTACTAGCCTGCTAGCTCTAGGAGAAGGGAATTCGTAAGTGACCCATATTTGGAGCTATCAACCCCACACCTTCGTGCCTACGTCAGGATAATGAAACTACATGGTCTTGTAAATAACGGATACTCATCCAGTGTGTGAGGAGGAGGAGGAGGAGGAGGAGGAGGAGGAGGAGGAGGAGGAATGAAGGAACCTGACATTTAGACAGTGCCTGCTCCAAGACAGGGTTGCCTAGAAATGGTCCAGATGAAAAAAGTTCAGAAAACAGCAGGATAGGCAGGCTAGGATGCGAGAGAAAGGGACAGGGCTGGCAGTCACCTGCCTCACAGGGGAATCAGAGAACAGGGACCAGGGGCAACACGTGCAACCCCACCAACCGCGTCCACCGCTGATAACCCTTTCATATTGTTTCTAGGTACTCCCTCCTTCTGTTACCCTCCCACCTAGCCTCTGCTTCTCAGGGATTCCATGGCACACCCACACTATCCTCCCTCATTAAGATACTCCTCTACCCCCACCCTGGCCACCCCCAACCCCATGTTCTCACACTCTGGCTCTTCCTACCTGGAACTTTTTTTCAGAAAACCCTACTGAATCCAATTTGCAAATGTGTGAAACTGGATGTAATCATCGTGAGTGGTGGTTGGGAACAGGGACTGAGATCATGGCCCCTGAACCACGCTGGTAGGGTCTAATCCCTCACTCGCTCTGTTGCTGACTAGGTATGTGACCCTGGGCAAATACAGTAACTTCTCTGTGTTTCACTTTATTCCTCCAGGAAATGGGGATCATAGTGATAGTACCACCCGCCTTATGGGGTTGTTATGAGGATGCAATAAACTTAGGGCTGCATCTGGCAGGTAGGAAATATGACACCACCACCTGTCCTGCTCACAGGGTGCTGCAAATTATTTGTTCAACCCAGAACGTGATTGAACCCATGTATTCCTTTTCTTTTCCTGGCTACATACCACTTGTCTTTCAGTCTCAGCTGGAATTACATTATCCCTTGGAAATAACCCTTCGCTTTCACAGTCTGGCTCAGCTGTTCATCCTTTGTGCCCATTTAATGCTGGGATTAGACATGTCAGTAGACAGTATGGTTTTGTTCTATGTTATAAAGTCAGTTTGTTTACCTGTCTCACTGGACTTTTTAAGTCTCCTGGGCTTGTTAAGAGTAGGCACTGTGAGGTATTTTATCCCAAACATCTG
Organism: Ursus arctos; assembly: GCF_023065955.2. Taxonomy (NCBI): domain Eukaryota; kingdom Metazoa; phylum Chordata; class Mammalia; order Carnivora; family Ursidae; genus Ursus; species Ursus arctos. The sequence continues at coordinate 72,076,690 of NW_026622874.1, read as the reverse complement.
GCCTCTCTACGAAGTGCCTTTGTCTCTCAGGAGAGCATGTGGTTTGGTTTAATTTGGTTTGGTGGGCAAGCAGAGGCTTTGGGGAAAAGGAGGTTTGGGTACCCACGCCACCCCTGCTCACGTCCCGGTATTGGCCACGTTGACCCCATGTCCATAATATTTATCACCATCCCCTACCACTGCTTTATTTGGACCTCTTCAGTGCCTCATCTGGACCTCTGCGATCATCACAGACCATTTCTTTTTTCCCCCCCTTGTCCCCACTACTCCTTCCCATATGCCCTACATCCTGCAAGATTAATCTTCCTAAAATGAAAATTCAATTATTGCTCATCTCCCTGTCTCTCCCACTAGACTGTAAAGGTACGATATCTTTCCTTATGTCCACGGTCCCAGAGTAATGTCTACTGCAAAACAGGTGCTCAAATTACCTAGCTTTACTCCCCCTGCCTTTTTTTCTGTGTTCATATCCTCCACCCTTAGAAAAGAACAATCCATATGTCCACGAGGAGGGTAACAGATAAATATATGGCAGCATGGCCATAGGATGGAGCACTGAACGGGAGATGACATCAAAGAACTCGGTCTGTCTGTATTAGCAAGGACGGATCTCAGAAACAGACTCTTGAGTGAACAAAGTCAATTTCAGAATGATATGCAGGGTATATACAATTTATCTAAATCAATACATTTTACAACTCTTTATATTTTTATGGTTAGGCCAAGTATATGAGACATAGACCACGTATACAGAAGAATTAATCATTACTTCAAGTGGGGAGAGGTAGAAAAACGTCCTTGAGGAGAGCAGTATGTAGAATTTGGCTTTATTTACTATGCTTTATATACATGGAGAGGGGGAGAGACAGAGATAGGGAGATAGCGGTGGGGGGGAAAAGAAGGAAAAGGAGGAGGAAGGAGAGGAGAGAGATCTAGAGCTGGAAAGAACCCTAAATCAACTAAAATCAACAAAGAGCTGGACCATTTATAGGAGAAAAGAAACCCATGGCTTCTTTTGTCCCCGGGGAAGGAAAGATAAGGAGAATGAGAACGTGCTATTGATTGGAAGGAGAAATCAGCCCGACATTTAACAGACCTGTGGTCTGGCAGGATGGATGAGAATCTGCTGAAGCTCCAGGCAAGGGGCCAGTCTGTGCCCACCTGAGGATTCTACCTTGGGGGGCTTCACTGGGCACACGAGGCTGCGTGTTGAAGGCTGAGAGGTGGAGAGGAGGGCCTGGAGGAAGCCTGAGGTGTCTGGACCCTTTTCAGAATTATGGCTGTGGCTCTCTGAAGGCATGAAGAGCTGAAGAAGCCCTGAGGCTCAGACCGGGTGTTTGGCAGGGGCTGGCAAAAGGCTGGGGCAGAGACGAGAGTGCGGAAATAGCCTCCAGTGCACACAGGACCTTCCCCAGGGGCAGGCGGAAGCCAGCTGAAGGAGGGCGGGTAGACATCGCCTGGGGCATAGAAAGCCAGGTGGGACTCACAGCAGGGAGGGCTCCTCAGTGCTCCTTAGAGCTAGTGCCTGGTCCCAAAGGACAGCGAGGTCTCTGAGTCTGGCCAGGGCTCAGATCCCAATCCCTGTTGAAAGGAAAGCCCTGATCTTATTCTGCAAACATTTGAATCTCATTATGGCCTTGACAAAATCTAGACTGGCTCAACTCAGATTATATCGACTCAGTCCTGACTTTAGCAATCTGATGGAGAAAGACCAATCCACAGATAATTATCTTAAGAAATACTGTTGAATGAGTGAATGAATGAATGAATGTAAATCTTTGGTATTCATCCATCTTCTGGGTCACCTCACTGGTAGAAAATAAGCTGTCAATTGGGTCTAAAAGCTCCACTTAGTAAGAATGAATTTGCTCTTTCTCTACATCTCTTGGAAAGCTGCAGTGGTCACCGACAAATTTTTAAGTAAAAGTAAGCAAAATGAAGTAGATTTTTATAACACTGAATTTGTTCAGTTTAAAGGGCTGACATGAATCCGATGATGTCTCCTTATTTTCCTGGTGTTAAAATGTTCTTTCTTCCATGAAATGATGATATTAAATAGTCGCTTTAAAAGATGTAATTAATTAGCAAAATGAAAATCTGGCTACTCTTTGAGGGCCCTCTAGATATGCTGAACTTATTTTTATTCCTCTGGTGATCCAGGTTTTTCCTCTCTCGCCACACCTCTGCACTGAGCTGAGTGAATTCATTATTCAGGGCTTGGATTAAAAAATCACCCACTCCTCGAAATATTTCCTGACTCAGCAGACTTTTGCGTGCTCTCCAGGTAATAGATGCCCACAGTATTTGTCATTTTTCTCCATGATCATCACATATGCTTTTACTAAGTCAACGTGAGTAGATTATAAGCTCAGTGAGCCCAAGAATGGTGCTTCTCTCTTCCACCAGCGAATCCACAGGACCTACCACTGGGCCTGGCATATGGCAGTGGCTCAACAGACATACTTGCTCACCAAGTGAATGAACATGAGCCACGACAAATTTAGGAGAAAGAGCTGGTTTCTGTGTTTGCCTCAGTTACCCCCAAATCCACATAGAGCACCTTCTCATAATTCCCAGCCCCATCTTCCTCGGGAAGGGCAGCAGGTGGGTGAGCTGATAGGGGCAAGCTCCTGGCTCCCTCCTGCCCATCCTCCTGTCTTGAAGCCCTGACTGCTATGAGTCCAACGGAAAGAGGAACGAAACAGATGTTTTATGTGCTCTTACTCTCGATTATGTTAGTTGTTTCTCATAAGGGTCTCTGAGTTGCTATTTTATTAACCTCATTTGATTTATGAAGAAACTGAGGCTTTAAAGAGACTGAACCGCGCGTCTACCCAAGTTTACGTAACATCTGCAGGAGGGCGGGCATAGAGCTCAGGTATTTCTGGTTGCAAAATCCACACTATTTTGCACTCTGTTATGTGTGGCCTTCATCACCCGCATCCAAGAGAGGCACCCGGTCCTCATCCACTCTGGATTCGGGCAAGAGAAGCCAGAAGGCCCACGGCCCTTTCTGGGGTGCCACCCGCCCCTCTGGGACCTGGCACGCAGGAGCCTCCTCCCCCTGGAGCAGACGCACGTCGGCATTGTTTCCCACTCAATCAGTAAGAAATTATTACTGCCTTCCTAGGAAAATGAAACAATGCACGTTATACAAGACCCACGGTGACACTGAGAAATGAGGAGCTGCCACGAGTGCCGCGCAGCCAGATCTGTATGCCTGCCAGCCAAATCACAAATGGCCCTTTGCGCAAAACAGGAGCTTTGACTGTGGTGTGATACGTGTGCGCAGACGTCAAGGAGGGCACCTCCCACCCCCGGCCCCCGCCTTGGCATCGACCCAGGGCCTCGGTTGTGGGACCAGGTGGAGGCAAGGTCTGGGTTCTCTAGTGAAAGCGCACCTCACTACATCACAGAATCCTCACTGCCCTGAGCCAGAAGGGTTCTAGCTGCCTGGTAGCCTGCTAACTTCTCACCTCGCTGACTCTGGTCCCTCTGGAATACTTCTTCCGTGAAAAGCTCCCTAGTTGCTAAGTGACCCCGGAACTGTGGGATGCACGTCTGAAGAGGCTGTACCCAGAGACACTCATTCTCATAGAGTGAGGCTTCTCTCCTTCTCAGCTCTCTTTCATTTCTTCAGAGGTCGTTGCGGGGGCAGGGGGTGTCCCCGTGCTCTCTATCTTGAACACCTAATACTTTCCAACCTCCCTTTTTGATAAAAAGTTAAAAATTGAGCTACCCTATGATCCAGCCATTGCACTACTGGGTGTTTACCCCAAAGATACAGACGTAGTGAAGAGAAGGGCCATATGGACCCCAATGTTCATAGCAGCATTATCCACAATAGCTAAATCGTGGAAGGAACCGAGATGCCCTTCAACAGATGACTGGATTAAGAAGTTGTGGTCCACATATACAATGGAATATTATTCAGCTATCAGAAAGAACGAATTCTCAACATCTGCTGCAACATGGACGGCACTGGAGGAGATAATGCTAAGTGAAATAAGTCAAGCAGAGAAAGACAAATATCATATGATTTCTCTCATCTATGGAACATAAGAACTAGGAAGATGGGTAGGGGAAGAAAGGGATAAAGAAAGGGGGGTAATCAGAAGGGGGAGTGAAGCATGGGAGACTATGGACTCTGAGAAACAAACTGAGGGCTTCAGAGGGGAGGGAGGTGGGGGAATGGGATAGGCTGGTGATGGGTAGTAAGGAGGGCACATATTGCATGGTGCACTGGGTGTTATATGCAACTAATGAATCATCGAACCTTGCGTGAGAAACCAGGGATGTACTGTATGGTGACTAACATAATGTGATAAAAAAAAACATTAAAAAAAAAAAAAAAGCAGCCCTTGGACCATCTGGAGCTCCCTGGCATTTTCTTTTTGTCTTGTTTTTATTCTTTACTCTTCTTTATGATGGGCGGTACCTATTTTCCATTTATGGTGATGCATGGAGGTATCCTTTTACAATACATTTATTTCTATTTAATAAGACAGTGAGTGTGAAGAAAAATAGAGAGAAACCTAGCACAGATACACCAAAGGTGGCACCCAGCTTCTGCCTGAGCCTCACTCCGAGCTGGCCCCAAACTCTGTCTCCCCTGAGCTCCTCCCCACAGGTGCTGGGAGCGAGCCCAGGGACTCAACTGCCTAGCTGCTCTTCCAGTAGACTGAAGTTTGGATACTGCAGAAGACAACATTCCTGAAAGCCTCTCCTCTCAAAAATAAAATTCTGATTCCCCTCGACTCTCTTCTCTGATGAGCCCCCAGTGCTCTCCCAAGCCTGCTTACCTTGTCCTGGGCAATTCCAGTTTTCCACCTCTTCTCTTAAAGTGCACTGCGTCGAACTAAATGTGTCATCGCAGGTGTTGTGAGGCATTATGCACACAGCACCTCATTTCTCTCCTTTCAGGCGTTTTCCCCACTTAATACTGCTCGCTGTGGCATTGAGGTCTTTTGTTTTGCTTTGTTTGGTTACTGTCGTCACACGGCCTTTTGATGTCACCGCACAACGAACGCAGCGTGTATGAAAATCCCTCCATGTTCCCTGCCTCGAACCTGCATGTGTATCTAAGAGCCGGTCGGTCATTATGTTTAACACAGAACGGCACATCGCTCAAGCTTCGATGTCAGATTAAAACAAAGGAGCTGCGTCCTGACTCTTGCACTTGCCAGCTATAGGTCTGGGGTCATGAAACTCTTGCTCATGAAGCTCAGTTGCAGGTGGGTGATTTCCAAAATGTGCAGTTACACCACCTACTATCTAGGTATAGTGACACCGAAGTATTTGTCCTTGGATCTATACAGGGTTTACTGGGGAGCCTTACTGAAAAATCCATCTGTACTGTTTTTTGTTTTGTTTTGTTTTCAAAGTAGGCTCCACACTCAGCAAGGAGCCTAATGCGGGACTTGAACTCATGACCCTGAGATTGAGACCTGAGCTGAGATCGAGAGTCAAATACTTAACCAACTGAGCCACCTAGGTACTCCCCCCAAACCATCTATACTGTTAAGAAGAAGAAAGGCAGAGAGCAATAGTTAGTTGGATCTCTTAGAAACCCAGGAGTGTGAAGATCCAAAAGTATATATTCAAGATTAGCAATAAGTAGCAATCTGCTGTTCTTGCATTTATCCACAAAAATGCATTGAGGTACCATTCTGTACAAGATAGGGTAGCAAAGGTCGGTCAAGATCTTTCCATGTCAGCTGATCCCGGTAAATATGAAGAAACCACTGGAAATACTTAAGGACATGGAGATAACCGGGCCCCAGGGACTCCCTCCTGGAACTAAAAGGGCATCCTTAGCTAGGGGTGCCTCTCCATTTCTGCAGGGCTCCTTGGGACGTCTGTCCTTTCTCGTGTTTCTCTGTTTCTACATACCTGTTCTATTTTGCTTTCCTGGAAACAATATTTATTTCCTGAGCTCCTCAGCCCTAGGACCCCCTATCTGAAATATCAAGGATTGACAATCTCGCTGGCTTCAATGGGGTAAGGTTTGACTCCTGATACAGTCAACTCTACAGGAGTGATGAATGGTAATTAAAGTCATTTCATGGGTGTGTGACAACAGCAAGCCACCCCTGAGGGTGGCAGCAAGGCATTAGCAAAGAGGGACCGTAGGGTGACCAGACACCCAAGAGTTGTCTACTGTAGGGTGGGTACAAAGAAATATAGACCACGTTGTTCCGGAAGCTAGCTAGCTTGCTTGCTTGCTTTCTTTCTTTCTTTCTTTCTTTCTTTCTTTCTTTCTTTCTTTCTTTCTTTCTTTTAAAGAGAGAGCACGCGTGAGCAAGTGCAAGGGGAGGGTGCGGGAAGGGCAGAGGGAGGGGGAGAGAATCTCAAGAAGCCTCCATGCTCAGTGTGGAGCCAGACACAGGGCTCCATCCCCTGACCCCGAGACCATGACCTGAGCCGACATCAAGAGACAGACGCTTAACTGACTGAGCCATGCATGTGCCCCGGAACCTTCTTTTTAATATGTCTCCCCATGATAGAAAAATGGGGATAAGGCCCTAGAAAGAGGTTTGACAGAGGCCAAATATCTTGTCACAGACACACAGTCACAACCCGGGGTTAGAAGCTTTCTTTTTCTGAGATGGTGATTTTTAAATTCTAACTGTAGCCAGTCGAATGTACCCACAACTTCCCCTGCACTGAAATCCTCTCTTCACCCAATCCTGAAAATATATTATTTTACCAATCCAAATATGTCAGGGATTTTATTGCATTTGCATTTCAAACCTGATAAAATCATTTTCCGGGTGACATTTTTCCTTGAAGGCAACTTCAAATTGAATATTTTTTTCCTTGTTATCTCTCTCTCCCTTACCAGTCCAACTTCACTTTCAGATTGCAAATCACTCACTATCAAGAGAGAGGCAATGATCCACTGTTGCCGTCGTTTCCTCCCTGGCATGTGGAGAGAGGTTCAGCTTTGCATTTCCAACTCAGGTCTCTACTTACAGAAAATCTTTTGCAAACACCTTAAAATATCTTCATTGCCCATATCTCATAAGCTGATCTGTGCTCTTTGCCAGATGCTAACAGTGGATGCCTCCTCTCACACCCCAAGGCAGTGAGGTTGAGAGATACGTTCCTATTTGGATTTTAGGGCTCTGCCCTTTATCTACGAACGTCATTTCTTGATTTGCTTTAAGCACTTGTAACAAAGGATACAGGCTAGGAGTCAGATGGTTCTGGATGTGAAACCCCTTTTGTGTGTGACAAACGAGAAGAGTAAAACCCAGAACATACAGTATCTGGGAAGATTCCGTTAAGTAACACCTAGTATATGGCCACGCGTGAGTGTGAGCTCTGGTGAGCTCTTTTTTGTCTGTTTTGCATCATCTTTCACCAAACCTGTGCTCAGGAAGATCTCTGGTATGAAATGCTCACACTGGGAGACCCCACCGTTCAGGAAGGAAAAAGGTGAGACTTCTCACCCAGACAGCTGGCTCCAGCTGGGAGTCCCTGGCCCTGAGTGACGGGGGGCGTGTTTCTTAAAGTCTGCGAGTCTCAGTTTTCACCTCTGGAGAAGGTGGGCAAACCATCTGCAAATTGCAGGGTGGGTGTGAGGCTACCAGGCCATTAGATATGCTGCCCGGAATAGCTCTGCATTTTTCAAAACATGATTCTTGCCATTGCTAATCAGAGCAAATACGCAGAGAACTCCTTCCGCGGGCCAGGCACTGTGCCAGCATTGGGCTGTGTTTTGTCACACTGTATGTTCGCTACAATCGGAGGCAGCCTGCATCCTTTCCAGTCTGATACATAAAGAAACGGAAGCACCAGGAAGTCAAACTCTTACCTGTGTGAAGTGTCAGAGCCAGGGCTCATTCCCATGTTGTTGTCTCTACTGCTACTGTCACCGGATTCACGCCGCCAGGGATGTGGGTCTTTTTAAAACCTAAAATTAAAAGGGACAGCGAGCGGAAATTGTTATGAAAGCAGAGAAAGAAATTTAATGCTCGGAGAAAAATTTTCTTGGCACTTCCTCAAAATACTAATTGAAAACTTGTTTAAACACCCAGGACTGTCATCCAGATGGTGAAACATATAATTAAAATAATTACCCTAAATCTGGCAATCTAGAATTATCACTTATTATTATTAATATAGCACCTATTCAGACAGAATTAACTTTTTTACTTCCAATTCCTTCTGTAATATTTAGCACAGCCCCACGGGCATGAGGATTATCTGTCTTTTGGGTAAAGGCTTTATAACGCCTTTCATTTGTACTCACATTCACCTATAAAGAGTGCTTCCTCAGGCATGGAATGATTTACCCAGCAATCCTGCAGTGGTGGCCAGTCTTGTTCCCTTTCAAAGATGGGGAAATTAATGCCTCACAGAGCTCTGCCACACGGCTACCAAATGATAGGGCAGGGATTTGGTTTCTCAACTCTTAACTCTGATCAGACAAAAACTTTTTGAATTATGAAGATCCAAGAAATAAAATGGAATTAATGTGTGAGAGTGTTAAATGTCAGCCTTATTCAGAAGAACAAACCACTGGAAGATGCCTACATTCCCAACCTTAGGAAGAGGGTTATGTGTGCTCTTTCCTGTTCACCACATTGATGGTACACTGTGCAGTGATTTGAAATGTCTGAAAAAAAAATCATGTGATATCACGTAATCACTATTTATTACATACTTCTCTAAATCGTATTTGTTATATGATGTTGCATGAAACAGAAACTGGAATTCAGAATTATACACAGTGGAGGACTACTGTGCCTAGAGAATTAACAAAAAGGAAATTCATCGAGCTGTTCATAGATCTTGTGCTTGGTAAGAGACATTTTTTTTCCTTTTCAAGTGTTCATATTTTTATATTTTATGCGACGATGACACTAACGTTAGAAGAAAAATCATTGCCGATGCATTTTAAAGATGGTTACCTGCAGATACAGAAGTGGAAACTGAATCGTTACCTGATTCCAAGACAGCTTTTATAATAATGACTAAAAAATATAAATGACAGGCCTTTGGGCATTCTTGTTTTCTTTCTAAGATGCCTCACCGCTTAGTAAGCTACCTCATTCCGTGGATTTCATCGGGGGCTTCACTAATGTATTAATTTTGTTTCTCTCTGCTGGAAACACTAACTGCTGAGGGGCTGGGGCTATTTGCCTATTAGTTCTGATTGGGAAGGAGAGTGATACTATGCATCTCGAGTAATCAGGGCTGACTTTCTGGAGAATGTAAATGAGTTGAGGGACACGGTGGGATGACTACCCAGGGAAAAGGTGATTTCGGGCATGAGAAACCGTTTAGCAGAAGGCCACAGGAATTTGGAAGGCTCCTGCCCACCCCTGCCAGGTCCACTTTGTTTAAAAACAAAAATAAAAATCAAACAAGGAAAAGAATACGAAAATTTTCTATCAGGTGTCTCCTTAGCTCAGTGACCATGAGTAACTCCCCTGATGTAATCCTGGCTCCTCAGCCCTGAGCGTGGAATGGTGTAGACCCATGAAAAGGGGATGAGCTTTTGCAAATGGGATGGAAAGTTTCAAATACCAGGTGAGTCAGTTTCTAGCTGTTGAAACTTAGACACGATGCTTAACATTTCTGAATGTTAAGTGCCCTCTTGGTAAAATGAGGATAGTGCAAAGTGGAAAGGAAAGTTTGGAGATTATAGACAAAGGTTTGGATGTAAGATTACCCCCTCCTTTCCCCTGTGGCCCCTGAGCCTTCCCATCTGTGTGCTACTACGGGGCCACCTTTATGTTCCCCAGATACACTGAGCACTTCTTTCCTCATTGTGAGTTTTGACAAGCGGTTTGCTCTGTTGGGAATGTCCCCAACTTTTCCTCAACTTCCCCACATTTTCTGCTGTGCACCTCCCCCTCCCTTAGGGGAGACCTCCTGGTTTTCAGCTCAGCCTAACTTTTCATGAACCACAGACCAGGGGAGACCCCTGCCCTGATCATTACTCCCATAACCCCAGATATTATTCCTTCAGAGAACTTATCACTGCTTATAATGCTGTGTTTGTGTGAGCATTTGATCAGTGTCTTGTCTTCTTTTAGAACACGGGTTTGGAGAGAAAGTGGTGCCTAGCTCAGTAGGTCCTGAACATGCATTTGTAAAACAAATGAACAAAAAAAATGAAGCACAAAAGACAGTGCTTCCCGTCATCATAACTCACTTGATCCTGGAAGCAAGATCTGAGGTGGATCTTGGAATGATGATCAAAGAAAATGGTCAACATGTGAACACTATTTATCCCTATAAAATGATGCAAATAATATCCTTCTGTAGGGCTCAAATATGTACAGGATGGACCCAACACACCGGGCAAAGATAAACTAACAGACTATGAGTTGGGAGGAGGATGATTCAAGTTAAAGCATTCTAAGTTTGTATAATATTCAGCAGGGAGTTAAACAGAGATCAACTTTTGACTCTACTAAGTATGGCTGCTATAATTTTTAGAGTAGCCACTCAAACCTTAGAAATAAAGAATGTAACTTACAAACTGGTAAAGAACAAACAAGATAAGGGTGGGTGGGAAGCTCAATCCATCCCAGAGAGGACAAGAAAAAATCAGGAATAGAAAAACAGAATAAATAGGCAAAGCTCCAAAGTTTGGGACTAGCTCAATATGGATAAGACCTTTTGGGAGAAATTTTGAACTTAATGGAAAGCTCTTAAAGAAGACTTAAGTAAATGGATACATACCCCACGTTCCAGGAAGGCTTATTAATGCCAAAAAATATCAATTATTCCACAAATTGGTCAAAAGATACAATTCAATGATCAGTAAAGTCCCTGTTGTGCCTTCTGTGTAAGATCAGATGTAATCAGATGTAAACATCTGATTCTAAAATGTATATGGATGAATGAAGGGGTCAAAATACCCAAGACATGCCTAAAGAAAACAAAATGGTGGGAGAGTAATTTCCAAACCCAATCAGAGTTACTAGGAAAGTATGCAATAATTGAGACGGTATGAGCATAGTACAGAGATGCATGGAGTAATGAATCAGAATAACGAAGAGAAAAAAAGGGTCCATGTAGAAACAGACCTACAAGGATATGAAAACTTCACGTCTGATAGAGAACAGCAGTCATACGTCAGTGAGAAAAAGGGAGCCTCTTTAATAAACCATGTCAACCCAACAAATTGTATACAGGGAGAACAACAGAGAAAAGAGTGAGCTAGAGAGAGGGAGAGGGGGAATCTTCACCTTCCCACTTTCTTCAAGAGAATTAAATATTTAAATATGAAAGACTGAAATATAAAGCTTGAGAGTGAAAAATAAAGAATGTCTTTATGACATCTGAGTAAAGTAGAATTTCTTTTCTTCTCTTTTTTTTTCTAAGATTTTATTTATTTATTTGACAGAGAGAGACACAGTCAGCGAGAGAGGGAACACAAGCAGGGGGAGTGGGAGAGGAAGAAGCAGGCTTCCAGTGGAGCAGGGAGCCCGATGCAGGGCTCGATCCCAGGCACACCCTGGGCTGAAGGCAGACACTTAACAACTGAGCCACCCAGGCGCCCCTAAAGTTGAATTTCTTTTTTTTCTTTTTTTTTTTTTTAAAGATTTTATTTATTTATTCAACAGAGATAGAGACAGCCAGCGCGAGAGAGAACACAAGCAGGGGGAGTGGGAGAGGAAGAAGCAGGCTCATAGCGGAGGAGCCTGATGTGGGGCTCGATCCCATAACGCCGGGATCACGCCCTGAGCCGAAGGCAGACGCTTAACCGCTGTGCCACCCAGGCGTCCCTAAAGTTGAATTTCTTAATCAAGACATGAAACCATAGCTACAGAAAAAACTCGGTAAATCTGACTATGTCCAAATTTAGAATTTTTGTTCATCAAAACACAAACCCAACACACAAGACCTGAAGCACACTACAAACTGGGAGATGTTGTCGGCAACACACAAAACCCGCAAAATGTTAGTAACAGCATACTTTAACCCCCCCCCCAGACTCATTAAGGAATACCAAACAATCAATAAATAAAACAGACAAAATCCTTGAATTGGCATTCCCAGAAGAGAATGGACACATAGCCTAAGATAGGAAAAGATGCTCACCTCCGATGGTCATCGGAAAAACAAAATGCAAATTAAAGCCACAACGAAATGTTTCTATTGGCCAGTTTGACAAAATTTGAAAGTCTGAAAATATGCATATAGGGCATGGGCACTCACTTACTACGACTGCTGGTTGGGAGCATAAATGTTAGCAACTGCTTTAGAATACATCCGTCATGATCTCTATAGTTAGAAAAATGTATAGGCTTAAATGTTGTTAGCACCATTGTTTCCAGAATGACATTAAAAACAACGACGACGACAACCCTGGAAACATCCAACAACAGGTGAACAGGTAAATAAATTACGGCATTCATACACTGAAGTATCCTGCACAGGTAAAATAAATAAACAATATCTATACATATCCTAGCTTGAGTACAAAGTAAAACAAAAATATTAAAAGAATATATACAGTATGCTTTCACTTATGTAAGTCTCCCAAACTTGAGATGTGAATGACACATGGAATAAGCATTACTTGGTAAAACTTTATAAAAAAAACCAGAGGCAAGATGATCACAAAATTCGGGAAATGGTTATTTAGCTTTAGGCTCAGGGTAGGGGATGCATCCAAGGTTGGATACGCAAGGGAGCCTTGACAAGTACTGGTGACATTCTTCCTTTTTTGTTGATTGATTGGTGCACTGTTACACATGCTGTTATTTTATAATTTATAAATCTATAATATACTTTATTGATTCATGAAATATCACATAGTTTTTTTTTAAATAATGGAAGGACTAGTTATTTCTGCTGACTTCTCGGAGTATTCATTTTTTGATCAATTACATTTTGTAAATATCAGAATGTTGAAACCAAGTCAATTTTTCTATTCTGGCTTTCTGAGACTACGGGATGCCCGATGAATGGACAACCAGACCACTTATCTTGTCATTTAAGTATCTTTTATTTAGATTTAAATCTACTTTAATCAAGACATGCTCTCCATGAATTGAAATCCCTTGAAAGCCATGCTGGTTATAAAAATGGGCGATGAATAGTCCCTTTGAAAAAAGTATCATTCATAATGATCTGCAGAACTGTCACTTTTCTTCGACTGTCCTTTGATAATGAAGTAGACCCTTCTCACTCAACTGATTAAAGGTGGATGACTGACTAATCTTGCAGACATGTCCACTGCCCTATAGAAACGGATGCCTCTTCTAACCAGAGTGGTTAAAATGAAAATTATTTTGTTCCTCTGATGAGTCACTTTAGAAGTGGGATTAGTGATTTTACAGAGCTAATGTTTAGATTTCTGGTGGTCTCCGTTTATTCTAATCGTGAGGATATTCTCAGGCTTGAGGTAGGGTTCGCATGTTGTAATTTATCAATGACTGATGATCTCAGATGACCTTTCTGAACACTGCCTGGAGGATGGTTGGATGTTTCTGAATATTCTGGAGCAACCAAGATAAAATATTACTACTTCCTGCATAAGTGGAAGACTAAAATTAACCTTAGACACAATTCAGCAATTCTTCATAGTTGCAGGAACTGAAGTCCTACTTGCGTAAGAGCGTTTTGTGGTATGTAAAGTATTATGAAGGTAAACACCATCATTGGGTCACCTCACTGTTTTGGTGAGCTTTGCTTGCTCATATGAAGTATCCCCAAGGCTTAGTGTTGTGGTGTCTCTGGATACACGTCAGCATTACTTGAGTTAAAAAAAAAAATGATGCCCAGTGCTTATTCCAGATCAACTGTATTGGTTTTGTGAGTGCGACTTTAGGTATTGCTGGATTTTAAATGTTCTCTAGGTAACTCAACTGTGCAACTAGGGTTGAAAACAACCTTTGAAGTCAAACCAGATCTGATTTTGAATCTCAATGTTAGCAACTAGCTGCTTGGTTTTATGATTAAGCCTTTCTAAGTTATTAGTTTCCTTATTTGGCAAAAGTGGCTAATAATGGTATCCAGCTCATCAGTTTGTTGCAAAGATTAAACAAGGTAATCCATGTAATGCACTTAGAACAGCGCCTGACACATAAAATATGTTGAATAAATGGTGGCTATTGTTGGCATGCTTATTTGTTTTAGGAGTATTTACTGTCTGGGTGCAGAAAAAAGAGAAGATGCTGGATTCAGCCAGTCAAGAAGGGTCCAGGGGAGATTTGAGTCCCTAGTTCTTCTTCTTCTTCTTCTTTTGTTTTTTAAAAGTAGGCTCCATGCCCAGCATAGAGTCCATTGTGGGGCTTGAACTCACGATCCCATGATCAAGACCTGAGGTGAAATTAAGAGTCAGACGCTTCACCGACGAGCCATCCAGGTGCCCCAAGTCCCTCACTCTTCTTGGTGAAAGCAGGGCATCCCCCTTCTGTTTTATTTCTCCCTTGTAGGGCCTCTTCCCCGAGAAGTGCCAAAGTCACATTCTTCAAATCCATGCTTGAGTTCTAGAAGTTTTATGTTCTTTCCACATGGACAGTTTTTCCTGAGGAGGCTCTGAAACTCGTAGGCTTGGGCTAACCCAAAAGGGTTAGTGGAAAAGTTCAACTGTCCCTGGCCTCCTGCCAATCCAGACAGAACTCCTGGAAATATTTTATCTCTGAAAATAAAAATCAATTTAGTGGACCCGAAGATAACGTAGTATTCACAGACATGCCATTTTTCTTCCAACGTAATTCCCCTCGATGCCGCTAAAGGGTTCAGTTGTCAGTGGCAAGATAGAGGGAACATTTTTTTTTTTTCTGGGATAAATTATGAATTGGCTCCCACTCCATCAGCCCAGTGCTAATATGTCACCAGCCATCAAGGTCAGGCATAGCGTCAGCTCACATACCCTCAAGGTGACAGAATGGTTAACAGCACAGGCTTTTGATTACAGAGGTTCAACTGCTGGTGGTGCCTCCATTTTATTAACATGACAAATGTCAAGTTACTTAATCTCTTGGTACTTCAATTTTCTCACCTGTGAAATGGGGATAAGATTACCTACCTGACATGGTCTCGGCAAGAATTCAAGGAACTAGTGCTTTTTAAAGGTGTTTTTCTTCACAGGGCTTGGTATTTAAAAAAGGACTCAGTACTTTGTTGCTACTTAGGATAGTTTATTTTAAGAAAACAACGCAGGTTCAAAGTTGTATGTGTTCGTTCTATGCCTGGGAGGCAGGGATGTGTGGCAGCTTTCATTGGGGCTTGAAGAAACATGCTGGAAATGGCAAATCAACCCACAACCAGGATGCAAGGGATTTTTCCCCCGGCGATCAAAAGAAAATGCCCCACATTTATATGTTCAAAGTTGTACTGAATGAAATGCTGGCTAGGGGAGATTCAGAAACGCTGGTTCCAGTTCTGGTTCTCACAATAGCTAACTATATAATCCTAGGCAAATAATTTTCATTTTTCTCCTCCTGTTTCCTTGGTGATGAAGTATATCCAGGTTGGAGTAGATGTTAAGGTCAAACCCTGCTTGACTATGCATTGAAAATGCTCATATTTAGGGAATCAATGTTGGTTTTATAGAATAGCTCAAGAGAAATCCATCTGTGTGGGCTAATTTGAGTAGTTGCTGATCAAGACCTGCCCTACTGCCCTGTTATTTAGATCAGATTGCAAAACCAAAGGATAAGGACTTTGTCTACTCTGCTGGGGTTCTCCCTCACCACCCTCTATCCATGCTCATCCCGCTCTGTGCACGTAAACACTAAGAAGCTATGGGCATTGAGTTGGGCTTGTCTTCTGGCCCCTCGTTCAGTTGAGCCAATGTGAGGACCTGGTAGGAGATCATACAGGGAGAAGAAAGATCACAGTATTCCCCCCAGGTCTCCTTTCTGCTAGACTGTGATGTGGTATGGCTTAGTGCTCAGTGGTATGAGAGGTTCCTCCATCCAAGTTCATGTCTTCCCCCAGGCAGGCTTACTATAGGGTTCTAGCTCTTGCCAGGCTTGTAACTCCATCTTCCCTTGCCCCTAGGGGAGTGATCTACGGGTGACAATGGTTTCCCCATTTTGCCAGCTTCGGGACACTTCTCCATTCCTTGTTGATTTCTCAGACCTCGTCCATAAACTCTCTGTAATCATCTTTTCTGGATATGCCACCTGTTTGTTATGCCAGGACCCTGCTCAAGACAATGATTTATTGAACACTTGCAAAGTCCCTTGTATGTAGGAGCTATTCAAGACCTGCCTTTGAAGTGATCCTTTGGCCTATCATAGAATCATCACGTCTGAGTTAAAATAACATACTCTTCATCAGAACCAAAGTAGCGAAGATCACGCATGGTTTTTCTCTCAAGGCAAATCTCCCTTCACCTTCCCTCATTTTTTTTTCATTCAACCCCAAATTATGAAGCATCTATTACTGTCAAGAACTACATAAAATGTTGAAATAGATAGTTTTAAGAAATTAAGATAAGAATTATATTTTATATTCACCCAAATATTCAAACCCTTTCCAATGTTCTTCCTTCCCAAAGGACCAAGGTACCAACCGGTGTCATTTTTCTTCAACCTGAGGGACTTCCTCCAGCACTTCCTGTCTGCACATCTGCTGTCAATCAAGTCTCTTAGCTTTCTTTTCTCTGAAAATGGACTTATCTCACTTTAATTTTTAAAGGCTATTTTTAAAGAATTCTGGGTTGATAGCTTTTTTCTTTTTTTTTTCTTTCAACACTTTAAAAATGTTTCTCCACCATATTCTGGACTCCATTGTTCCCCTCTCTCTCTCTCTCTCTTTTTTTAATTTTATTTATTTATTTGATGGAGAGAGAGAGAGAGCACAAGCAGGGAGGACGGGCAGAGGGAGAGGCAGAAGCACCCCCCCCCCCCCCCGCCAGAGCAGGGAGCCTAATACGGGTCTCAATCCCAGGACCCTGGGATCATGACCCGAGCCAAAGGCAGACGCTCAACTGACTGAGCCACCCAGGCCCCCTGGAGTCCATTGTTTTTCATAAGAAGTCAGCAATACTTTTCTTGAATGTAATGTCTTGCTCCCTCTGGTTGCTTTCAAGTTTTGCTCTTTATCTTTTCTGCTCACAGTTTGGTTCTGATGTGTCTGCATATCTAGATGTGGTATTCTTTATATTTACTTCGGATGGGTTTCACGAAACTTCTTTAATCCCTAAATTCATATCTTTCTCCACATTTAGGAAGTGTGTAGACATTACTTCTTCAAAAAAGTCACGCCCCGTTCCTGCTCTGCTCTCCTTCTGGCACTCCAATTATAATATATTAGATCTTTTAATATTGTCCTACAGCCTAAGGCTCTGTTCATTTCTTCAGTTTTTCATCTTTGTGTTTTTTTCAGACTGGATATTTTACACTGACCTATCTTTAAACTTACTGACTCTTTCCTGGTCATTTCCAATATAACTGTTAAGTTCATTCCGTGTATTTTAATTTCAAATGTTGTGTTTTTTTAGTTATAAGGCATCCATTTGTTTTTTCATAAGACTTTATCTGTCTTTGATGGCATTTTTTATCTTTTCATTTATTATTAACATAATTTCCTTTACATTACTAAATATAGTTGCAACTGGCACTTTAAAATAATTTAAATTTTATTTTTGATAAAGTAATTCTGCTACTTTCAAACTATCATTACTTCACATTGGTTTCTAGGGATTGTCTTTTTCTTTTTTAAGAATCGGTCACATTTTCCTTTTCAATATAGGTATTATAAATATTGTGTTCTTGTGACTCTAAATTCTGTTCTATTCCCCCAAAACATGTTGATTTATTTTTTTGTTTCAGCAGAAAATCAACCTGGTTGGACTAAAAGCGCAAACTCTCCCTCTTGGAGGCGACTCAAATTTCCGTTCCCACACCTTGTCTTTCGCTTGATGATATGGCACCTGCCCTCTGCAGGGGGTCATTCCGGGGGCCATCAGATATTCAGGCAAAGTTAATACACAGGATCTTATGTCCTGCCTCTCATGTTCTCTCTTTTTTAGGACCCGTCCTTACTTTACGATGACTGTAACTGGCTCAAATTCTAGCCTCTGATTTGTAAGGCAAGACATAGTGTAGGTTTTCTATTGGACTAATAGCCACCTGACCTGGCCCAGAAGGATGCCTGCCATTTGCTAGACACTGGGAAGCTGAGAAACTCACTCAGGGTAATTTCCTCCTTTCCAGGGGTGAAACCTTTCAAGAGTCTGCCTGCTTTTATTCTCCCAAGTGTTTTAATATAGTTGGTTTTTACTTTATCCAGAGTTTATCATTATTATTTATGGGAAAGGTCTGTATGGTAGAAGCGAAGTCATACTGGAACCCAAACTGGAGTATACCTTTTAAGATTTACTATTACCCTGTGTTTAGAGCTGCTAACAGGGTAAAAGAGTCAACCAAAATGCAAACCAAAAATTACAACTTCATTTGATAAAGGCGTAGGGCGTATCCCAGAAAGTATGCTTAAAATAGAAGTGTAGCATTTAACGTTCTTGCACATGTAATTTGGAAAGCCACTGGCAATGTTTCTCAATCTCTATCAACAATCTGCCTCTAACTTTAAAGGAAATAAACTCATAACTCAACATCGCCACTCCTTCCAAGTGAGGCTGGACGAGTCATCCAAAGCAGTTTCTTCATTGGAAGCTGGCTTTGGAGTTTTACGTTTTGTTTCAAAAGCTCAAAAACTATTAGCAAGCATAACATTGATACTTCCGTACAAGTACTGCTAGATTGCCGTGAACTCTGCCCAAGTATTTATTACTATAATACTCATCTTACAGATCAGGAGATTAAAGTACATGGAGGTGAAGCAATGCCACAATTCACCCGGCATGTCAGTGGAGGAGCCTGGATTCAAATCTAGGTTCCCATATTGGCAACGTAATCCTACTTTCACTTACGTTCTAGACGGATACCAATTCTCACGGAAAAATTCTAGTGGTGTAAAACCTGAATGCTACAGGAACCAGTGAAATTCTATCAAAGGAAGATCAGTTGACGCTGGAACTCAAGAGAGTGGATATGCCACTAATTTTCAGATCGTTTGACACAGACCAAACGATACGCCCATACATCCACAGAGCAGTCAACAGAGTTGATTGGCAGAAGTGAATTCAGTTCCCAGGAAGGAGGAGGAAGTTGCCGTTGAAAGTCTATCAGACCTTTTTGTAGACCTCATAAGAAATTCCATTATTCCAGAATTCTAACATGATTGAAAACCCAGGGCATCAGTCACTTTCAGAAGCTAATCATATTCTTAACAGCCAGAACAGTGTGACTTTGGCTCAAGATAGGTCAAACTTGTTTCTTTCTCCTTTGGCAGGGGTTCGGGGTGGGGCATGCGGAGATTTAACTCGATTGAAAACAGCTATGAATCTGAAAAGCACTTGAATAAAACTTTGCTCCCAATGTCTCATCAAGAAGGTCATTTTCAAAGTTTCTGTGCATTTTGTTTCCGTACGAAGAGACACCAGACTGTGGTTTTTCTCTAGCATTGTCTCATGTTAAAATGATCTTGGCATACACAGAGGCTATTTGTTGAATCTAACTGAATTTGTTGTCAGAAAGACCAAACCAGCACATTCAAAAGGAGCTGCCCAAGCCCTAGGTGCTAGGACCAGGAAAGATACAAAGAAACTTGCCAATTCTTGAGCATATCTGTAGGGGAGGTATCACACTCCTGGCTAAGTGCACACACAACAGGCTATGTGGCTTATGTAACAAATTAGCCTGTGAAATAGTCAAGCCGTTTGTGGAGTCATTTTACTCCCTACGATGACCATCGCAATCAAATGTTACAGTAAAGGACACAGGGGGAAAAGGGACATTATCCTTAGATCTGGTGACATCTTCCCTATTTTCGAATCTAAGGAATCTAGCAATTAACTATATACATGCCACTTTAGAAGCAAAATAATGCAGGCAACACATATGTCTGGCACACATTCTCTTTCCCTTCCTTTTATAGTAATGGTGCGAGATATTTCTCTCTCCATCCCTCCCTCAACTCACTCACTTCTTACTCTCAATTCAACTGTGTTTCTTCCTGCCTCTTATCTCTGCACCACGAGACTCTATCTTAAGGCATTATCTGTTGCACTGTGCCAAGTGTAGAAATACAATGGTAGATTCCCTTCATAGGGAGTTTATTCTCTAGTGGTGGAAACAGTGCACTAAACACTTGGACAATTACGTGTGTAATTATGGAATTACCTTATAGAAGGACCACTCTGTTAATGTCTTGTTAAAGTGGCAAGTTATAATTTATACAGTTACAGACACATATATACTTACATAGTTGTAATTTACAAAATGGTATCATTTTGAAAATTCATGCCACTCTTAGCTTAATGACAAGTTTTCCCAGTGTAATGGTTTTCCACACACAAACACATAAGAAGTTCTACTTAGATATGATAGTCAATTTGCTCTCTGTGTGAGTTTCTAGTCACAGAATGTCACGTGTGCCAAATCTGAATTGTGCTCCATGTTCAAATAAACTCCAAACATTCTGCACACACTGAGCGAGAGGGATAAAGAGCTAACCCCTGACATAATCCATCTTTTGTACACAGATGCTATTTCTGCGCATTATAAAGCATTTTGTGTTTTGCTTTTATTTTGCTTTACACGTATTTTCTGTGCTATAACTTTAAAGCACAGTTTGACTGAAAGATACTTATGAATTTCCCCAAATGTTAGAACATACATACAGAGATAAGAATGCTTCTTCCAAAGAATCCCCTTTCCCTCTAACCACTCCACCAGCTACTGCCCACTGTCCAATACTTTCTCCTTTGACCAGTGAAATCCCCATTAGATTCCCTTAGATTGCATTTCACCTGTAGGCTATTTACTTTCAGACTCTTGCTTATTCCCTTATTTCTCACAGTTATATTACTCAATTCACACATGGACATATACATACATACATGTACACACACATCCATATGAATATGCATGTTCTTAAGAACTGGGCATGAAACTTTTATGTATCTACTATTTGTATATATTGTCTATATTGATATAAACCTCAAAATATTTTATCCCATTAAAATTAATGGCGATGATTTTATTTTTATTTCTTTTTTTTTTTTCAGTTAGTGGCATGCTTTCAGAAACTACAGACTGTATTGGGTTAAGTAAGGAATAGGTATGTAGGAAATGCAGCTTTGAGACCACGTGGCAAAAGTACCTGAATCTGAGTGATAGAGACCAATGCAGAGCTTGATCCCACAACCCTGAGATCATGACCTGAGCCAACATCAAGAGTCAGACGCTCAACTGACTGAGCCACCTAGGCGCCCCTGGAAGAAGTACCTTTTAAGCTGAGACTTGAGTAATGAGTAAGATGTAAACAGAAGAGCAGAGAGACAGTGAAGGGAACATGTTTTGGGTCATTCCGTGGAAGACCGCTTGGCTCGACTCAAGAGTTGGGAGATCGTGTCTAGTGCGTATAGTACACGGCAGGTTGGCACATGATGTAGGCTTGAGGGGCAGGAGCACCTCTGGTCTTGCTGACCACGTGAAAGAGCACTAGCGAGCTGATGAAGGGCTTCACACAGCAGAGTATCAAGACCACACTTAACTTTTCCAAAGGCCACTTTGGCTACTCTGTTCGTAATGAACTGGAAAGAAGGTATGGGGTGGGGGGTTCGGGGCTCAGACCAGAGCAGGAACAGGTGCTGGGGGAGGTTGGGTGAGACAGAAAGAAGCATTTTGGTGTTTCCTGGATAGAAGTTTCCAACTAATTGCATATGCATGGAGAGGGAGACATTTATACTCACTTTCCCCAGAATTGGAACCTTAACCTCAGAATTCAGATTTGTGTGACTCTGGCTGCCTCTGTCTTTAAGTTAAAAATGGCAAGAGTGAGTGTCTGTGGTAAGTGAGGTCCTGTTGCCTGTATTCTATCACAGAATTTTCAACCCAATCTGTGTCTTATTATAATTTCTATTTCACATTAATTAATTTCTGTTTTACAGATGAGATAGATAACTTGGATGAGGTCACATGCTTAGTTAAGGAGAATGTAAATTCAAACCCAGGCAATCTGACTTCAGAAACCACCCTCTTAACCCCAAGTGGTGATCCATCCCCTTATCTCTATATCTCCAATCTCACATCCAATTAAAACACCTACCTATTATGTGCCACTGCTTCAGGGAAGACTAAAATATGGGCTGGGAGTTTTCTCTCTTTTTCAGTGACCCATGTATCCCCTGTCTTTCAGAACCAAAGACATCTACATGCTGGCTGCCCCTCGAAACGCTGCAGTGCTGGGCTCCCTCCAGCTCCTTAAATTTTTCAAGACTCTGGGAAGCTGAGTGCAAAGTGGGAATCCTTCGTTTGTGACTAGAGTGTTAAATGAATACTTAGAGGGGTTTCTTGTACCTTTAAATAATTCCCAGCTGAAGAAAGATCCCCGACACCCTGCTTTCTCCTTGACAAAATCAGCTGCAGAAAAACAGAGGAACGTGCAAACACCCACGGTGCCATTTTATTCTCACAACAGACACCAAAGAAATGTGTTGATGACAACTAAGTGGAAATCTGAGTCCAGAACAGATTCGTTTTCAAAGCAAACCATGACTTCCGTGTACCTGGGTGTTCAGACAGAATATCGTCCTGGCATTTCCCATATGAAGGAAAACTTGGCATGGCCCAACTGGGACACTTTCGAGAGCTAATGGAGCCACTAACTGGACGGGAACACAGGTGTACACCAGGACTATTCCGGAGAAGCCAGAATGCACGGACACCCACCTAGAGACAGCTACCTTACCCTCGTGTACAACTTGTGGTTAGTGCGCAGACTCTGCCAGTAGCTTGTGGTCTTGAATTATCGGTATCACTATCATTTTACACTTGACTTCTGGATATAATGTCAAATGACCCACCTCATCTCAGAATAATTTTCCTCATCAGGTTAGGCAAGGTGAGGCAGGGGACAGGTAAGTGGTAGAGTGGATCAATGGAAACGTCTTAGGAGGAAGAGTGGGGGGTTTGAAGCCTGACTACCTGTCTCGAAGACCAGTTCACAACTAATTTATTGGGTGATCGAAGTTAGACAGCACTCATAAGGCTCAGCATCAGGTGATTTGTCTAGGCTAACCATCATGCCTGACACTGGCATATTAAAGATGATAGGTATAAAACATCGGACACTTAGGAGGCTCTCAGTGATCATGGATATTATTTTTTTTTTCATCTATTTGAGAGAGAGAAAGAGGAGGGGAGGGGCAGAGGGAGAAAGAGAGAGAATCTCAAGCAGACTCTGCACTGAGCCCGACTCGGGGCTCAATCCCGTGACCCTGAGATCATGACCTGAGCCAAAATCAAGAGTTGGACGCTTAACTGACTGAGCCACCCAGGAGCCCCTCTACTTTATTCTTTATACACTTTTATGGTAGATGAAATATTGATTCTCTCAACCCTTGGTATTTCCACATAGGGTTTACAATGTCCAGATCTCCTGGGCCAGTCACTTCCAGACTAGAGAAGACTTATTGTAACTTATTACAGAATAAGGTTTATGTATTCTAATTTTACTGTTTTTCCATAACATGAAAAAAATGTAGAAAGCAGGCAAGTGCCAATCAAGTCTCCATGAGAGTAATATTTACACCCAACAGATTGGAAAAAGAAAAATGTCTAATAGTTATAAGAGCAGGAAAGGGTATGCATAAGCAGGACTGGTTCCTGCTCTTCCAGTAAGAGGACAATGTCATCCAAGCACTTTGGAAAGTAAGTTGGCATTACCTTGTAATATCTGCATACTGTCCACAATTTGGCAATCTTGCACCTAACATTTTTACTCCAGGGAGAATGTTATCACATGTGCTCCCCGCCCCAGAAACATGTACAGGAATATCCACGGCAGCATAATCTATTGCAAAAACAAACACATAAGCTAATGAAACTAGAAACAACCTAAATTCTAGAAAAAGGAAATAGGCAATTTGTGGTATATTCATACAATGGAATACCATGCCACAATGAGAATGAATGTTAAATAAATCACCATGGGTTAGACTTTGGAGCATAATTTTGGAGAAAACATCCCTGAAGCAAGATATAGCTTGATACCATTTAAAAATATATATTAACAAGTAATCTACGTGTATAAGTGTGTGGGAGGAGTGTAGAAGAAGCTCTTTTTTTTTAATTAAGAAAAATAACTTTCCAGTAATCACTTATTTCTCAGAGACTTCAGATAGCTTCCGTGTGTATGTCTCCTGTTCGGGTGTTTGCGTTGTAAGCAGCAGGGAGACAGAATCCATCTTAGCTGGAACCAGAAGTTCTCGCTGCTTTCTCAGACATGGACAGGGAGCCTGTGGTGTCTCTTACAGAGTGAATGAACAGAAATCAGGAGTTGATCATTTAGCCTATTTTTTGCACTGGACAAGTCTCACTGACTGACTATAGGCCTCTGCCCCCAGATGAGTTTCTTTCAGTAACAGTACCGAAGGACTACTCTGAAAAGCACAGGGCACTGTGTCGAGCACCTTCTCAGGTTAAACGTTGCTACCCTGGTCACACGGAGCAACCTGGGCAGGAACTGCCCCTGTGTCCTCAGGTGAATAGACAGACTGGGGTGTCTACAAACACGGGAGTATGACTCAAGGCCTGTTGGTGCTTCCCATGCTGCTGGCTCTTGCTGCTAGGGCCATTTCACCCACAAGTCAGGTGACCACATAATTTGCTGCCCAAACCAGGACGCTTTAAAAAAAATGTTATTTTAAAGATTGTATTTATTTACTTATTTTACAGAGAGAAAGGGAGAGTGCGAGGTGGGGTGAGGGACAGATGGGGAGGGAGAAAACTCAAGCAAACTCCCCGCCGACTGTGGAGCCCCATGTGGGGCTCGATCTAATGACTCTGAGATCACAACCTGAGCCAAAGCCAAGAGTTGGATATTCAACCAACTAAGCCACCCAGCTGTGCCAAACCAGGGCACTTTAAAGAGTAAAGGAGAATGCCAACCACATGGCACACTGGAAATTGGAAAAGACAGTGGTGAGCTGGAATTAGTTTTGAGGAAAGGAGAGCATACGTCATCCTACAGTAAGTGCTGTTACTTCACACCATCCTGTGGTTGCCTCACCACCTTGCCCACCAGCAGACATTTCCACTTGATTGAAAGGGGCCAAATCAGCCCAGAAAGTCAGCCCTAACACCACGGCAGCTGTAGGGTTGAACAGCTGGAGGTCAAATAAGAGACGGGAGACAAGTTAGTTACACACAGAGCACAACATCCTTATTTCTTTCCCAGCGCCAAGGCTCTCCTCCTCATCCACATCTTGAAGAGGCAGGAAATATTCCCTTTGATCCCTTGGCCAATATTCCAAAGAGTCTACTTTCTCTCTCTCATTTCCATAATGACAACTCCCAACACATTCTATTCTCCTGATTCTCACCAGTTTCTTGTTTTTTCACCCTAAACCATTGAGAGGTGACATAATTAAATCAATGCTTGGATTTGAAACCAGAGAAAATGAAACAAACCTTGCCGTACTCTGGATAGAGCAAAGATCTCTATTTCTCCTTCTCTCACGATTAATATTAAGATACAATCACAGGGGTGGGCTAGAGGGAGGCCAGCCTTTAGAATATATCTCTTTGCTGAATAAGTGACAAAAGTTAAAAAGCAGTAATTTAGGAAACTTAAATGTGACAGCAGATGATAGATGGTAGCTGGCAAGGCTGCAAAATGAGAAACATTAAAATTGTATATTAGGGTAGATCAAGCTCTGTGCGGCGGTTTGCGTCAGCAAGTTTCTTTTGATATGTCAAGTCTCCGTGGGCCTGGAACTCCAGTCTGCTTTGAAGATGGATTTTAAAAGGAATATGTTTATGTTTAGAAACTTAATAATGCCATGTGCACCAAGAGGCCAGAGACAAAATCAAACTGAATGCGTTACTGTTTCTTTGCTGTGGGATCTTCCCCGGCCCGGCACCCCAGGGCTCTGTGTCTGCTAGGAAATTCTAGAGACCCTTTCAGAAGCACATCGAATATCACCTCCTCCAGGAAGGCCTTCTGATCCTTGCCAGCTAGGTGGATTCTGGCTCCCTCACAAATCCTCACTCCCTGTTTGGACAACTCTTGCATGGCATTAGGCATTTTCCCCCTTGCAAAGTGTTGGTCCAACTCCTAGAAGAAGATTCTATGGTTGTAAATGTGCTGTGAGCTTTCTTTGCTATCCCATCAGTAATATGACCTCATGAAGTTGCAACACTTTGCACATATTTCTACTCCAATCTTTATTCAGGAAGAGCCAGTTATGTGTGTGTGTGTCTGTGTGTGTGTGTACGTGTGCACGCTTTTCTTCTTCTTCCATACAGTGAGTTTCTTGAGGATAGAGATTATGTATTCTGCCTCTGGGGAATCCCATTGACTGGAACAGGGTCTAAGCCATAGTAGGTACCTGTTAGATACATGAATCAACCAATCAGTAGGATCAATCAGTGAATCCCAAGAATCTCATCTCTTGGCAGCTGGAGTGTCATGGCCCGGGAATTTTGCCTTTAGGTTACTATGAATCCTAGAACAAATCAGTTCTCGCTATAAAGGTGAATCATGTGACTTCCAAGCTCCGTTCTGTTGAGATGACTATTCAATTTGCTAAGCTCTCTGTCCCCATTTAATAGAAGTACCAGTACTGTGATACTAGTATGATTTTGCCCTTATGGTTTTCATTTATGTAATAACATCGTCATTGTTGTTGAGTCACATGGGGACTTAGGCATGAGGGAGTGGGGGAAAGGAAGTACGTTCTAGTGGGAGGCTCTCAGGGTTTATTCTCTCCTATAGTCTCAAAGACGGACAAGAAGTTGCACCTTCAGGCCATCCAGGAACATGACTTCTCCCTCTCCTTCATCAAGGTTCACGAGGACAGGTGTGACGGGGAGAAGTGTGAAGGAAAAAGAAGAGGAAGATCAGGTTCACACTTCTCTTCCCATCTGTGTGATGGACTCTATCTCAGAGGTGGGTTTTCAAGATCATTGCTTTCCTTTGGTATAGCTTTGCAACATGTCACATCATCCTCCAATCAAGTGTCAATTCAACATTTTAAAAATTATTACTTGACTTTTAAATAATAACTCTCTATTATTTATATGGTGCTATTTCAAAGCTGGTCAATGTCTTTAAAAAAAAAAAACACCTAAAAACAAACAAAACAAACAACCCCCCCCACGATTGAGATATGACTGAAATACAAAGAGCTGTACATATTACATGGGTACAACTTGATGAGTTTGGATATAAGTACACACCCATGATTCCATCACCACAACCTATGCCATGAACACAACCATCTCTTCCAAAGGTTTCCTTCTGCCCCAGTAGATCTTGTGTTAAGTGGTCAATGTCTGTTGAAGCCAGATTAATAGTTAAGACATTGGGTGTTATGTCCTGGGGTATCACTTATTTAAAAGTCATTTCACTATGGTCAACTTATCTTTGACAAAGCAGGAAAAAACATCCAGTGGAAAAAAGACAGTCTCTTCAATAAACGGTGCTGGGAAAATTGGACAGCTACATGCAAAAGAATGAAACTTGACTACTCTCTCATACCATACACAAAGATAAACTCCAAATGGATGAAAGACCTCGATGTGAGACAGGAATTCATCAGAATCATAGAGGACAACATAGGCTGCAACTCTTCAACATCGGCCACGGCAACTTTTTTCATGACAGGTCTCCAAAGGCAAGGGAAACAAAAGAAAAAATGAACTTTTGGGACTTCATCAAGATAAAAAGCTTCTGCACAACAAAGGAAACAGTCATCAAAACAAAGAGGCAACCCACAGAATGGGAGAAGATATTTGCAAATGACACTACAGATAAAAGGCTGGTATCCAAGATCTATAAAGAACTTCTCAACCTCAATACACGAGAAACAAATAATCAAATAAAAAAATGGGCAGAAGATATGAACAGACACTTTTCCAATGAAGACATACAAATGGCTAACAGACACATGAAGAAGTGTTCAAAATCATTAGCCATCATGGAAATTCAAATCAAAACACATTGAGATACCACCCTATGCCAGTTAGAATGGCAAAAATGGACAAGGCAAGAAACAACAAATGTTGGAGAGGATGTGGAGAAAGCGGAACCCTCTTATACTGTTGGTGGGAATGCAAGTTGGTACAGCCACTTTGGAAAACAGTGTGGAGGTCCCTCAAAAAGTTAAAAATAGAGCTACCCTATGACCTAGCAATTGCACTACTGGGTGTTTACCCCAAAGATACAGACGTAGTAAAGAGAAGGGCCATATGCACCCCAATGTTCATAGCAGCAATGTCCACAATAGCTAAACTGTGGAAGGAGACGAGATGCCCTTCAACAGACAAATGGATAAAGAAGATGTGGTCCATATATACAATGGAATATTACTCATCCATCAAAAAGAATGATTACCCAACATTTGCAGCAACATGGACAGGACTGGAGGAGATTATGCTAAGTGAAATAAGTCAAGCAGAGAAAGACAATTATCATATGGTTTCACTCATTTGTGGAACATAAGGAATAGCAGGGAGATCAGTAGGAGAAGAAAGGGAAGAATGAAGGGGGGTAAACAGAAGGGGGAATGAACCTTGAGAGACTATGGACTCTGGGAAACAAACTGAGGGTTTCAGAGGGGAGGAAGGTGGGGGATTGGGCTAGCCCAGTGTTGGGTATTAAGGAGGGCATGTATTGCATGGAGCACTGGGTGTTATATGCAAACAATGAATCATGGAACACTACATCAAAAACTAAGGACGTACTGTATGGTGACTAACATAACATAATAAAAAATTAAAAAATATATAACAAAAAAAATTAAAAGAGCACTAAAAAAAGTACAAAAAAATAAAAGTCATTTCACTATGACTTGTGTTTTTTCTTTTTATTTTTTTAAGGTTTATTTATTTATTATTTGAGAGTGAGAGAGAGACAGAGAGCATGAGCAGTGGGGGGAAGGGAGGGGCAGAGAGAGGGAGAGAATCTGAAGCAGACCCCCTCCCACCCCAGAGCACAGAGCCCCATGCGGGGCTTGATCTCACGACCCCAAGATCATGACCTGAGCCAAAATCAAGAATCGGACGCCTAACCGACTGAGCTACCCAGGTGCCCCTGACTTGTGTTTTTTAGAAGTACAGTCCACTTTGTGGAAATTCTAGCAGAGTACTAGTACATTTGAATAGGCACCCTATTCAATTAGAGCTCGGATCCCTGGGATTCCAAATTCCACCCTAAGTGCAAGCCAGAAACTCAGAGGAATCCGAATTCCTCTCAGGCACCAGAGGTCCATAACACTGGGAAACAGAAGGTTACTCAGTTATAAATAAATAGATTTATCCATTGAAACTGTGCCACCACTTCATTTTAAACAGTGCTGGGTGGCCAACCCAATGGCAGAAGAGGGAGGCATTGGTTTGTCTGAGGTTCCATAATTAAAGTTTGCACAGAACATCTGCTTTGTCCAAATGGCATCCTGCAACTTACACTCCCAGCCGCCATGGTTGGGGGGGCGGTTCTACTTCCTTCTGCCCAGCTGTATTAAAGTTCTGGGGTGGGGAGGGGTAAGCTCACATTTCCACATGGGATCCTACTCCGTACAAGTTTTCCCAATTGGAACTGAAGGTACAGGTCTAATCGTGCTAAACATACCGTTCTTAAGACCTACGTTTGTTTGTTCAGTTTGTTTTGCTTTTCCTTTTATTTGTTTCTCCCTAAAGATGTCACATCTTCGTCCAGGATTATTTAAAGAGCAATATTCTGTAAATGCTCAGGAGACAACAAACTGTTGGCATGACATTTCTTTCAGATCAACACATTTTTTCCCCTGATGCAGAGGACATTAAAGTCCTGCTTTGCCCACCAGAAACTCTAAAATATATGGCTCACAGACGTCAGAGAGGCACATGAAGAATTCATTTGCCTCATCCTTTTTCTTTTAAGGGGTGATCAGAGACACATAAAAATCTTCATGAAAAATGGATGGAGGTGAGCCAAAGGTCAAAGGTGAGCCCAAGAAAATGGCTCCTGGAGACAGGGAGCAACTCAGAGCTTGTTGTCAGCCAGAGAAACCCAGCTGCCAGTCTGCACACGT
The DNA here is from genome assembly GCF_023065955.2 of Ursus arctos. Classification (NCBI taxonomy): domain Eukaryota; kingdom Metazoa; phylum Chordata; class Mammalia; order Carnivora; family Ursidae; genus Ursus; species Ursus arctos. Next base: position 72,046,620 of record NW_026622874.1, on the reverse strand, counting down.
GCACGAGAGGACCAGCCAGAGAGCCAGATGCTGCTTTAGGGAAACAGAGGCTGAGTGCTTGTCATCCAGTGATGGCCTTGGCTGTCCAGGTAAGAGATTAACAAGAGGAAATGTTCCTTTCATTTGATGACACTTGCACTTGCCTGCACAATTTGCCACTTTCAACACCCCCCTCCCCTCCGGCACGCACACACAGATACACGCAAGACACATCTAAGGCTTTGTGAGGAGGATAAGCCAAGGAGAAAAGGAAGGGAATGCAAACAGAAGAGGTCTCGTAATATTTCCTTTGCCACAGAACCTCTTTGTATGCGGCATGTCCCCAAATCACAACATGCTTTGCCGATGGAGTCCTTTTCAGAGGAGCTGATTATAAAAACATGGTCTGGCATGGAAATGGCAGGACGGTTCCAAATCATTCTAAAGTAAGGTGCCAGGTTCCTTGTAGCTTTCAGTGTGTATTAAAATTGCCAAGCCCCTTCTGCTTACCATTTCTCTACTCTAGACCTTTCTCGTTGCAAAAGACAGTGATTTTTGGAGAACAGAAAGAAAAGATGGGGCTGGAAAGATGGCAGAGAGAGAGAGTCTGAAACTTTTCTAAAGTGGAATTTGCTTCTCACGGAATCAAAAGGTTTTCTTTATTTCCTCATTTTAATATTCAATATGATGATACCTATGTGAGGGACACACAAAGGATTTTGTGTGGTCAGCAATATCCTCTCTCTTATTGATTCTTTCCATTGTATTAAATCCTATGACCGTTTGAATATACTTGCATCTTAATCTAACCAGGGTAATGAAGGGATATGGACTAAGTACCTATTACTTCCATCACTGCCTGTGAGAAAACAATGGGATACTAACCACTTGATGTGTACATTGGTTTAGACCAACAGATAGAACTTTCAGTGGTGGCGGGGATGTCTTTACATCTGTCACGACCAGTATGATATCTGCTAGTTACATGTGGCATGGAGCCCTTGAAATGTGGCTAGTATGACTGAAGCACTGACATTTTAATTGTATGAAAAAGTAACTAAAGCAAATGTAAGGAGCTCCCCGTGTTTTGTGGATATGGTATTAGTGCAGATCTAGAACCTTGAAAAAAACATCAAGAACTCAGGGCACCTGCGTGGCTCAGGTGGTTGAGTGTCTGACTCTTGATTTTGGCTCAGGTCATGATCTCAGGGTTGTGGGATCGAGCCCTGAGTTGGGCTCCATGCTCAGAGAAGAGTCAGCTTGTCCTTCTCCTTCTGCCCCGCCCCCTGTGCACTCTCTTTCTCTCTCAAATAAATAAATAAATAAATAAATAACATCTTTAAAAATAACAACAAAAAAAGTCAGGAACTCAAGTACCTGTACTCCATATTGGAAAGATCCCTGAGCCCAGACCAACTTTGTCAATTTATTTGTATGTTTAACTCAGGCAAATTACTGAATGACTCAGAATCTTGGTTTTGTCGTATGTAAGACAGGTGCAACAGCCCCCCTCTACCTGCCCCGTATTGCTACTGGATGTCTGAATGCAGTTAATGAGCATCAAGGTGTTTCGCTAAATGTAATGTTGCTTACTACTGTACACTTTAGACAGGGTGTTATATGAAGTAGAATTTGAATGCCATACTAAGAATTTGCCTTGTAAAAATTAGTTGGCTTGTTCCTACACTAATTCTATTTTACCAATGTGGAAAAGGATGCATAAAGAGATTAAGTGACTTCCTCAAAATCACTCAGATGGTAAGTGATGGGGCTGGTATGGGGCTGGTATCTAAGTTCTAATTTTTAATAATGACTCCCCAAAACCCATGCCAACCCACTGGTGGCCTCCCCAGCACCTATTTCTCCTTATCTACCATGATCCCTAAAGGTCTGAGCAAGAGGTTTGATTGGTTGGCCTTAAGCCAATCAGCACATTTCCTATCCCTGGTCACATGACATAGATGGCTCATGATGCACTTCAGGCCAGTGGGACTAAGACATTTCTTGGGAACTCTGGATGGAGAACTTTCCTCTCTTGCTTGTTATAAACTGGGAAACTTGTAATCCTGGTTACTGCTGGCAAACATTTTGTAATCAACTCTGTGCCTCAGGTAAGGATCAACCAAACCCTGTGCAGGGCAGAGTGGAGGAGTAGAAAAAACCTTGGTCCTTGGTCATCCTGGTGATCCACCAGATCCAGCTTTACCTGTAGTCCACTCTATAGCTAGAGTTTGCAGTTATGTAGAATTATTTCTCAAAACAATATATAGTTTTGTGCTTGCCGTTGTGACCATTAATGATAAGCAACCCACACGGACTAATATAGCCGTACCTTATACAAACTTGAAATTTCACAACCCAGAAGATTATGTCCATCATTTAAAAGTCAAGGTCTGAAACCGACAAATGCAAAGAAAGTGTTGCTCTTAGCTCAGAGACAGGATTCTCCGCTCTGGCATTTGGAATGAGGCCTCCATAACAAGGGATAACAGATTAGCTCTGCAGCAAGCAATGGAAGTACATTAAAAGAATATTAAGGTTGTGACAGGAAATGATATCAGTAGAAGCAATTCCTCGGGAAGGGAGAGGCACCATATGTGCTGCCAACATGGAGATGCCAGGGCTAGGTGGGGGGGTAGAATGAGCAAAGTCATTAAAGAGACTCCCCATTGTGCCCAGGAGTTACAAGACATATGGTGCCTTTGCCCCGAGTTGGGAGGTTTCATTTCTCTTCCCTTCCAACTTCACACTCTTCCTATGTAACTGAGGCAGAAGACAGGAATACTAGCTGAACAAGAGTCAGTAATGTGGGTCCTTATGTTACGGTGACTCAGCAGGATTGGGGAGGAGGGTAGTGTAGTGGAAAGAGCACTGGGTTATAAGCTCTAAGGCTGGGGTGCTATGCATTTTTAACCCCATGACCTTGGTCAATCATTTGACCTTCCTAGCTCTACTTCATCTAAAAAATAGAGGAAACACACAGTGAAAAACTACCCTTCCCATAAAAATGCATGCATGCAAGACAATGCATGATTTTTCTTTCCAATCCCCCACCCCAAAAAACACAATGAATTCATAAATACAGACAACGGATAGGTGGTTGATGGGGGCGGGGTGGGGGGTGGTGATGGGTGAGTGAAACATGAGAAGGTGGTCAAATGGTACAAAATCCCAGTTAAGAAATAAATACATCCAGGGCGTGTCAGGTACAGCATGGTGACTACAGCTAATTACTGTATGGTATATTTGAAAGATGCTGATCGTAAATCTTAAATGTTCTCATTAGAAGAAAAAATATATATAACTGTGTGGTGACAAATGTTAAGTAGGCTGACTGTGGTGGTCACTGTGGCATATATACAAATATGGAATCACTATCCTGTCCACTTGAAACTAATATAATGTTATATGTCAATCATATCTCAATTAAAAAAAATGCATGTGTTGCCTTGCCTCTGGGATTTCGCTCCTGTGCTCCCTCTGTCCACATACTTTGTCCACTACCTCTCTTTAACTTCTTTTCAGCTGTCATCTGTATGAAGTCCTCTCTGACCTGTATTGAATATCTCCCCTTCCACAAGGACTGACCTGTATTGGATATCACCCACCCTAGGACTTACCCCATATTAAAAAGAACACCACAGGTCCAAAATGGCATCACTCAGGTTAAGGCCCCAAATCAGCAAACCAAGACTTAACACTTAACGTGACTGCAGTTTCGACCCCCAGGATAAGTTTTAACCAGCTGACATGGAATTTCCTGGTCAGCACTGGGAAATTCACTAATAGACCCCTTCTTTTCCTCTTAGGAGGGTGACCTTACCTAAAACAATGCATTCTTTGCTAATAATTTCTATTTTTCCCTGCTTTCTCCATGCCTTTAAATTTGTTCCCCTTTCTATAGCTTGACAGAGCCCCTTTCTGTTTGCTAGATGGGCTGCTGCCCGATTCATGAATTGTTAAATAAAGCCAATTTCATCTTTAAATTTAACTCATTTGAACATTGTTATTAAATACTCATAATGCTGGGATTGCCTTCTCCTTCTCAATAGAAATTTAAGTATGCACAGATCTCCACTTTCTGCCTTACACATGTACTAAGCATTAAGCTCCTTGAGGTCAGGGCCGTGTTTGTCCACCACTATGTTTTGGGTGTTCGGATTTCTGCAACAACATTAACCAGGCCCTCCACGCCATGCAGAGCTCCCCGGTGACTTCCTCAGCTCTCTGCCCTGTGGTTGGGAGACCCTCCCCTTCCTCAGATTGCCTTTTGACCTCTCCCTAGACTCTGAGGAGAGGGCTTTGGCAAAAGAAGATAACACAGTCTGTGACGATCTCAATCCCATTAGAGATGAAGTCTAGCCACAAGACATAGCCATTTGACCAAACAATGCATATAATACTACGTACCTAAACAAATTTTTGTTTCTAAAACAAATGGCAATTTTTTTTGTTTTTCTTTCTCCTTTGGCAAACGTGTAACAGGTGGAGGAGATCCCACAGAATAACAAGATTTGAATCTAGTCTAATAACAGCCAGGCTATGAAAGCAGGGAAGATTCTTTTCACTCAGTGCAGATGATAGCTGGGACACTTCCAAGATACAATGAAACTGGCAGAGCAAAGATTCCTAGTGTTGTCGAAGATTCGGTGCACGGCTGCGGGTACGTAAGTTCACGGCAGCTCTCTCAGCCCGCGTCCCGCTTACTCTGATGCTCAACTTCGTTGTCTCCACTTTTACGAATGAATTATAAGACAGATAACCATTCCAGCAAATGGTAACCTAACAATTACGAAGTGCAACACGGCTGAGGGCTGAGATAATATATTTCCATCTGAGTTTATCTTTCCCCAAATTTCTTAAAGTGCATTACCCACCAAAAGCTCTCCCTTCACAAATGCGAACACGATTAAACTGCTGATTGCATCTGAAAAAAAAAAAAAAGATTGTGCTGTGTGGCAAAGCAGTTTGACAAAGCTCCATCTTGCTGCTCTCAGGTGTCATTTCATGAGGCTGCAGGAGGCATTTGAAGCTTTAATCCAGGGAGAGATATCGATGAGTCTCAGATCCTAATTGAGAATTTTAAGAAGGATCTTCAAAGTTATCCGTTCATTGGAGACGCAAGTTAGTGAAGTAATAGCTGGGAGGGTTCCGTACGAGCACGTGCACGCTTCGGAGGGATGGGACAGTGGGGATATGTGAACTTCAGGTCCCATCTAATTTCCCTCCAATGCCTCCTCATCCCGCACCATCATTCCCATTTAAGATGAGGAAAGTGAGTTCCCAAGAGGAGAAGTGATACACTTAAGATCTAGGCTTACTGCAATCTCTCCCAGGGGAAACCCAAAAGGGCAACTTCTGCACGAATGTTGATGTCCTGCCCATATCCCCTCATCTTTCAGGCTTCAGTGAAAGGTGGACAGACTTCCACCTACAAGCGATGGCTTGATGGCCAGGGGGCTTTCTTTAACTACCAATGTCCACTGTGCCCACCATGGGGCAGGCTGGAAGACCCGCGGAGCTAACATTGCTCCCAAGCATCCCTCAGCCGATGGGGGAAAGGAGTTGGTGTGTGAATACCCCAGCGCCGTCACCACTCCGGTGTGGTAACAGGGAGAGGAGACGTCCCACATTGGCTACCAGAGTCTCCACGGAGGTGAATCTCCAGTCACCCACAGTGGTAACGGACTCGATAATACACACTTTATCATCTGTCTTCCTTTGTCTGTCTTAGTTCTTTACTTGCTGTTTGGTGTCTTGTACTTTCTTCAACTCCCAACTAAACTTGAATTTTTTTTCCCCTCAGGGTCTGCTTTTGAGGAATTGCAAATTGAGACAGTCCTATCTGCTTTAGACCCTGTGGACCCATCTATCATCTATGTTTGCCAAAGAAGTCACAATTTCTATTTCATTTTTCTTCCCCCCGCCCCCGCACTGGATCTCCAAATGAAGGGTAAACCACAGAATGACTTAGCTATGGTTTCCTCTAAACAGAAGGGCAAGGGTCTGGACAAGGATAAAATCCTGTGTTTCACCACCTTGTAGGGTATGGACAGGGCAAGCTGAGCAGGAAGATGAGTAGGTTTGGGGATCTGTGTCCTTGGGGACTTTAAGTGAGCCATATTTTTTTTCTTTTATTTTCTTTTCTTTCTTTCTGTCTTTTTTTTTTTTTTTTTTTTTGAGAGAAAGAGGGAGACAGGAGCAGGGGGGTGGGGAAGGGCAAAGGGAGTGGGAGAGAGAATCCCAAGTAGACTCTGAGCCAAGCTTGGAGCCCAATGGCGGGCTCGATTCCATGACCCTGAGATCATAACCTGAGCTGAGACCAAGAGTTGGACACTTAACCAACTGAGCCACCGGCTCATCCATAAGTGACCCATATTTCTATATGGGAATTAAGAAAGGGACTCATTCAGTGACCAGTCAGATGCTGCTAAATATTCCCTCAATGAAGAATGTTAGAGACTTAGGTCAGCTAATTTTTGAAAAATTCCACTGGACATTTTTGTTTTCACACACAAAAGATAACGTTTTGAATATTCTCCGAGTATAGAATCCTTCCATGGCTTTCTTTAGAAGCTATATGGGTCATAGAAAAACCACAAATGCTTTTTTAATCAACTTTGTCCTAAAACAGGAATCCAAAGTTAAGGCCCGAATGTGACTTAGTACCCTTCGTGAACCTGTCCTGCACGGGTCACTGAGTACTGCTTTGTATTTGGTTGCCTTTCATCGGTGAGAATACTGCTAATCATTATTAGGTTTATGGCATTCAAAGCTAATTATTACCCTAATGTCCCTGTTCCATTATCAGAATGGAAATGGAAATCCTCACTGGTTAACATACACGCTTGCGCATTTCATAGAGGGGCTGCAACCACCAAAAATCCAGATTCCAAGATGAAATCACTCTCCTTCAGGTATATAAACAATTTCTTGGGGTGCCTGACATGCCTGCTCACGACCTGTTTGACTGTTTTCCTTATTTTTACCCAAGCCCTGGAAAGTAACAGTATTAACCACAAATTCAGTGACATCACCAGTAAACGTTGACACGTACACTTGCCTTCAGGATGTGCTAACAGGGAAGTTAGTACATTCTGAAAACTAGGTAGGGCCATTTGTGAACAGAGGCTCTGCATCCGCTCTTTTCTTGCTGATTTTTCCGAGACGTGTTCCAGAAAGCCACCCTTGAGAGCATTTTAATTCAACACTATGACACTTTCCTTGTTTAGTTCCATACCTTGGAATTTAACGATGGAACTCAGGGGACAAGAAAAACCAGATATCCATTCCTTGTAAATATTCTTGGAAGCTAAAGAAATCTGTCTTTCAATGGAAAGCCAATGAAGAGGGTAGAGGGTGGTTTAACCAGAACGCTGAATTCAACTTTATATCCAGTGACTCAAGCCAATGCTTGAGTTAATGAAGTCTTTTCCCCTTCTCCCTCCCTGCTTCTCCTCTTTCTCTTCATCCCTTTCCTCCTCCTCCTTCCCACTCTTCTATCTCCCTATGCTTTCTCATTTATATATCTCTCTCTTAAATAAGATACTCTTATCAGTGAAATACATTACGGAGAGTTTTTATGTGAAAGAGCCCGATTCGTACTGTCACGTTAGTTTGAAAAACAGGCAGGATGGTGACGAGATACTATAAGAAGCTCTCCTTTGTATGACAGAAGTTCTACAATTTTCAGAGTTTTGAAGAATTACGTACCTGGTCTTTTAGCCCCACCTCTTCAATTTAACCGAAAGGTCTCAAGGTTGCAAGAAGCCTCACAATTGACTGGTTCATTCTCATGCTTTAGTCTTGAATCTGTCCTAGGATTCTCTGCCCAAGGATCAAGCCTGCTCCTTGAATACTTGTAGTGACGGGGAACTCATTTCTCTAAAAACTCCACCCATCCATCCACAGAGGGCTCCTGCACTTAAAAAGTCTTTTCTTCAGCTCGAGAGTATTGGCTTCCCTCCTCAAGCAGAGTGTTCAGATTTAAAGTAACACTCAGACAAGACAGTCCAAGGATAAAACCCCAGTGAGGAAAGAAATGGGTAATGAAAAAGAAGAAATTCAAATGGCTAATGGTCATTTGTCCAAGAGGTCAGCCTCATTAGAAAGGGTATAAAAAGTAAGCAAAAAGGAGATGCCAATTTTCTACTGTTCAAGTAGGTAAAGAAAAGCAAAATGCTGATAATGAAGCAAGCTAGGTCAGGAAAACGGGCACTCGCATACGCAGCCACCATGGAAGAAAACTGATACTAATCTCAGGAGGGAAGTGTGGCCAAATCTATCTGCCCCCTTGGACATGTGCTCGCTCTTTGGTGTATCTCCTACGTTTGCAGAAACAGGACATAAGGACAGAAATGTGTAAAAACGCTTAGCTATCCACAAGGTCATTCTGGTTTTATTTTGAAGCAACAAAATTGCAAATGTTGACATCACTGATGGTTTATCCACACACTATTATTCCTTCATTAGGATGGTGATTAACTAATAATTATTGACATGAAAATGTTAATGATATATGTATTGTCAAAAATTTTTTAAGAATTTATTTGAGAGAGAGAGCTCAAGAAAGAGCATGAGAGAGAGCATGAGCCGTGGTGGAGGCAGAGGGAAAGGGAGAAGCAGACTCCCCGCTGAGCAGAGAGCCCGATACTGGGCTTGATCCCAGGACCCTGGGATCACGATCTGAGCAGAAGGCAGACACCCAACCGACTGAGCCACCCAGATGCCCCTGTATTATTAAATTTTAAAGGCAGATTAAAAGAGCTACAGCTGGTGGGGGGGAAAGGGAGGTAAAACACAGTTATGGTACAATTGGGGACATTTGAACACTGGCTAGATATCTGATGTTAAGGAATCACTCTTACTTATTTGGTGCAAATATTGTTTTGATTATATTTAACATACCATGTTAAGAGCTACTGATTCAACAGGTCATTGGCCACACAGGTGTTGGGTTTTCCTCTGGAAATACCACTCACATGAGATGAAGGGAAGAAAATAAGTGAAAGACTCACAGGAATAAAAGCATTAGAAGACACTTAAGTGAATAAAATATTTTAACATTTTGTAGAAGGTAGAGGACGTGGCTAGAATAGTAGTCTGGCCAAGCAGAGGGGTGAGGACAAAGCCACAGAGAGGGGTAATAGCAAGAAGCGAAGCGATTCACCAAACCCACCAAAGCCAGGACGTCTTGGAAACTGGAGGCGCCAGGAACAGCAGGGAAGTGGCGAGAAAAGACACTGAAATGGGGATTAATGACAAATGTCGATGAGAGTGGCCAAACCCATGTAACAAGGTGGTCACATCCCTCTTTCACAAAGCAAGAAGACTCAGCATCTGTCTCTGGCTTGTTTGATCAAAATGAGATCGGTCTGCCATCTTGGGAGGAGTTGGCTGTCAATGTTACAGTGAGTTCATAACTAGAATTTGGAAGGTTTTATTCTTCCCTTGGGCTCATAAAAGAGGTTAAAGAGCATGAGAATGATCTGATCCTTTAACTTTTGGTAACGTTTTGCTTTACAATCATCTGCATTTAGCATGTTTGTGAAAAGATTTTTTTTTGGGGGGGGGGGACCCTGAGGCAGAATTTGTTTAAATTCTCTTTCATTCCTGGAATCAATGCTGGTAATTTATTCTTCTATTTTTTCACCAGCAAGCCAAGAGCAACTGCAGAGTGATTCCTGTTACAAAGCTTTTCTTCTCATCTTGCCTCTTTTACAGATAGCTTCCTGCAAATATGGAGTGTGTGTGCAGGTGCACAGAAGAGCGTGTGCATGTGAGTTTCATTTGGTTTCCAACCACCACTGAATCTATTGGGCTAAAAGGAGAGAGGGAGACACTAGTCAGTCTCTCTCTAGATACCATTCCTCCTGGTAAAAATTAATAAATTGATACAACCCCGATTTGGGAGAACTTTGTTCTGTATCTAGAATTCCTATCCTCTGTCTGCCTGACCTTCTGTCTCTCTGTCTCTGTGTCATGAGCTGGAAGTTTTTCCTAGTTTCTGAAAAAATGAAGTGTGCACTTCAGTTTCTCTTTTGGTTGTTCTTTGGGTGATGGCTGAGAGGAGAGTGGGGTGGAATATCTTCACCATTCTAAAACCATAAGTCTGCTTTTAAAAAATATATGTCTCCCCTGTTAAATTTCCCCATAAGCTCAGGAACAATATCAGTCTTATTCAAGTCTAGATCCCAACCATCTGACTCACAATAGGGGTTGAGTAAATATTTGTTGAATGAATACAAAAATGAATTAATCAATAAAGTATCATCTCATTTCAAGGAAAAAGATAATATGGAATATGTCCAGGAGGATATACGTTAAGGAAGTTAATACTGGTTATCTCTAGACGGGATGTGATTTATTCTTGTCATTTTCTGCTTTAGACTACAATAAACATGCTTCTTTTGTAATAAGAGGAAGACACTTTAATACAACATAATTTTAAAAGGCATTTTAAGAAGTGCTCATTTTTAAGTAGTGATTCGTTATACTGGATCTACACCAAGATGGTCTAGATTCTAGGGCCCTGCTATTTCTGGGAATAAACTTGCACTTGCTGAATCAAGGCTCCTATGTTGGACTCACAAAATGGTGGTCAGGATCATTATAAGAGTAAAGGTAATCCCCCACCTCGACGGGGCCCTCCCACAACATTATAAACGCTCCTGTCCAGGTTCCCTGAGGGTGAACCAAATGAACACATCTTCAACCTCAGCTTCAGTTTGAGAAGAGGCCACCAAAGGATACAGCCAGTCCCTTCACTGCTTTCTCCTTCTCAGGAAGGATTTGTTGGCTTCAGAGAATTTCAGGGACTGTCAGTGTGCCCAGCCTCAACTCTCTGCACACACGACCTTTTCAAAACATGGGAGCAAGGGTTTACTTGGAGTGCCAACCCTTCCCCTTACTTACTCTTCTGCAGCCATTATGGCCTTCTCTCTGCTTCCTAAATGCACCAATTTATCCCCATCACCTCCTCTGATCCATTCACTGCTTAAAATGCTCTTCTTTCTGGGTTGCTTTCTCACTGGGTCTCAGCTCAAGTGGTAGTTCCTTGGGGAGACCCTCCTTTGCCTCTCAGTCTAACATACCCACCTGGTCACTCTCTGGTCCATGATCCTACCTTATTTCTCTGAGCTTTCTATCAGAAAGGCAGGAGAATACCTGATAGATATTCTTTTCCTTCCCCCATTAGGAATGTAGGTTTTCTGAGATTCTTGCTTGCCTGCTTCACTGTTTTATTGCCAACACATCTAAGAACTTGTATTTAAACATGCTAAGAGTGTCATGCGTATCTGTGAATGGGAGGGGAGGAGGGAAGAAAGGATTAAGATGGGAGAGAAAGAGAGAGAAAAGGAGAGAAATGCAGCACATCACCTCTTAGCTGTAAATCTCAATTCCCAAACTGATCAAGATCCCTTCTTTCTTTAGAAGACAGTTGAAATTCCAAATAGCAAATTTCCTGTTATACATATATATATATACCGAATTAACATAAATGTGTAGTAAAAACTAAAATGTGAATATAATGATTTACACTTAGCTCCTCTTTGTTCACACATCACTGACAGGAAACTCATTACATGATTAAAGAGTAATGCACAGAAATGAGGACCTTGACATTTTTCCTGCATCCTTGAATTGAGAAAGTCACAGATTTTCAACCTGGATTATTTCCTTTGATTCTCAAACATGAGAGAAAAAGAGATCACTACCAACATTTTGCTCTTTAAGAATCACGTGGAGAGTGACACAATGAGAACAGACGTTAACTATTGAATTTACACTTTAAAAAGGCTGAGGGAATAAAACAAAGAATAAAAGGAGTGGCTGGCCCTTCCCAGGCCCACTTTTCCCTGCCACCATCATCACTGAAGCATTTATGGTGGGGACTCCTTCAGCCTCAGTTCCTGAACGAGAATGAACAGAGCTCCAGATGACCCTGCGGGACATCTAGCATGAGCAAGAAGTAACCTGTGTGGTTATGAGCCACAGCGGTGTTTTACTGTTTCTGCAGCAAAGCTTAGCCCACCCTGACCCATCCATGGTGGTCACTTGGGGATGGTCACTTGGGGATGAGGGAGTCAAGAGAAAAAGAAGAGGGAAAGTATAATCAGACACTTGAACATGCTTGTGGGATTAAAGGGAACAGGTGGGGAAAGAGAAATTGAATACATTGTAGAGGGTGCTGTTAACTGGTTGGTCTCTGGGAGGAAAAGGGTTGCATTCCTCCTGTGCACACTCGCAAGCCACAGCCCAGGCACACTGTGCATGTGGTTTACACACCTGAGTAGGAGACCCTCATGACAGACATCACCACTGCGATGGGCGTCTTCTGCCAGTGGGGTCTCTTCTGGAGAAAGCCAAACAGCTGATAACCAAGTGTTTGAGACAATGTAGCACCAAGCCTTCCTCCACAAGCAGAGGAATGAAAGGATTCCCTTCTCAAGACCTCCGTTTTCTCACCTATAGAATGGTGACAATAATAAAATCCACCTCACGGAGTTGCGAGGATTCGAGGAGTTACTATGTTTACAGCACTGGGATCAGTGTCAGGCACAATGTGAGTTCTAGTTAAGCGCGATCTCGGATTCCTTTGGGTTTTAGGAAGAAACTTCTAACACGGCAGTGAAATGTGGGAATGGCTTCTTTTAGCAGTCAAACAACGAGGGAGACTTGTAAGGACCAGCGAAGATCAGCTGCATACAGAAACACAGCGGCACGATGAACAACAAATATAGGTAATGTCTCTAACAGCCTCAAAGCTAGCATTGCTATGTAAACATCCATCTTCGTGTTTGTTTTTTTTAAAGATTTTATTTATTTTGAGAGAGAGAGAGAGAGCGCACACGAGCAGGGGGAAGGGGCAGAGGGGGAAGCAGACTCCCTGCCGAGCAGAGAGCCCAATGCGGGGCTCAATCCCAGGACCCTGGGATCGTGACCTGAGCCGAAGGCAGACAGACGCTTCACTGACTGAGCCACCCAGGTGCCCCTATCTTCATGTATCTTAAAAAAAAAAAAAAGATCACATGGATAAACTCAGGGATCTGATATTAGCCCCATTCGAATGAGTGAGAAGCTTCTGTAACTGCTGGCTGACACGGGGAGGAAAGCAGTGACAAAATGAAGGGAAGGGAGAGAAGACAGGAAGACTGAGGTCTGGGGCAGAGAGAGGGATAGAGGGAGAGAACAGAAAGAGAAATGGAAAGAAGGGGGAGAAGGTAGAATCTCCAAGGAGCTGAGAGGCAGGGAGCTAGAAGAAAGAACATTCATGAAAAAGCAAGGCTTATTGACTAGTTGACAAAACAGACTAAAAAATCAATAATGTTTCCTCTGACACTTTAGATAACTTCCCAATAATGCTGGCCAGCGTGCTGAAGGAGAGGGGTTCCTGGGGCTGACAGCTTCACTCCAGACTGAGTTTTCTTATTTTTACATCTCCCCAGGTGGGAAGCAGTGTAGGCTGTCACCTTCCAAAAGGATGAAAGTGAGCCTTTTTCACTGTGAAGGGGGCTTTGGAGCTGGGAACAAGGGGTGGCAGGGCTCGGGGTAGTTTATTTTATTTTATTTATTTCTGTGCCCAGGGGCTCTGTCAGTGACTGGTTCCTCCTTCCTGGCAGCAGGAATCTGATAATGCAATATTACTTTTGAAGATTGTTGCTGCAATGAGCCCCACACAACGAGGATGAATGGACAGCAGCCTCAGACTTCAGGATTGTGCAGGTAACTTCTGAATTGGAAAAGCAATGGAAGTCTTCAGTATTAACTTGCTCTTATTTTATCCAGATTATCACCTCGATAGAATTAAAACTTTTTTCTTAAGAATTCCCAGACATCAGCAATATATCTCAGAACTTCCAAACCCCCAGACTCTAGTATAACCTGAGTTTGGCGACTGGTGAGTCCAAGGTGGTAGAAGACACTAGCCTTTAGAGAAGGGGGCTGTGCTAGGTATCTTCTGCTCATACCTCCATATTCATGCTCTTGCTTCTCCCTCCTTCTCTGTTAGCTGGAGGGCTGGCCTGTATGGACTAGAGGTTGCCCTGATTTGGGCTTCAGAGTCGGTTCACTGGATGGGAAGCACCAGCGGAGGATGGAAGGAGAATAATGCAGCTGGATTATGCATAGTCTCCTGCACCCTTCCTTTCAGATCTCTGAAGCTCACTGTGACCCTTCACTGAAGGTTGGAGACCTTGTTCCAGAATCCCTCCCCTTCACACTGTTAGCAGCCCCTTGCCCATGATATATCTTCTATATACTATGTAGTGTTTCCTAGCCCTACCCTGAGCTTTGTAACCAGGCCATTTCCTAAATGCTCCTTAAATCACTCAATTTGATTACGCATCGCTCCCTTGCCAAGACTTGGATTAATACAGGTACCAACCTAGTCAGCAGGACCAGGAGCACCTGCAGTCTCCAAGATAATAGGATGAGGTTAACAGAACACACACACACACACACACACACACACACACACACTCCACATATATTTCTTGGGGTGCAGATGGGAAGAGAATTCTCCTTTGCAATTAATTTAAAATACGCTGGGCACCCAACTAAGCACTTGATTTATACTTTCTTTTTTAAGCTTCTTGACCACATTTTGAGAAAGGATTTATTTTCCCCGTTTTACAGATGAAGAAATGAAGGCTCAGAGAATGGGAGTAATATAGCCCAATGCAACAAACTTTGAAAGTGACTCCACTAAGATGCCTGCATGGAGGGATAATTTTTTTTCTTTTGATACACTGAGGAGTTATCTGGTTCTATGGGGATAAAGGCCTAGAAAAACACCCAAGTGAAGTATTCTTTTATCTATCACCAATCCTCAAGCATAAAGCAGACACATTCTCTATTACAAAATCCAACCTATAGAAAATCATGATTTGAGTCAGCAAAAATGAATTCCCTTCATAGAACCCAACAGAAAGAAGTGAACACCAGGGGCGCCTGGGTGGCACAGCGGTTAAGCGTCTGCCTTCAGCTCAGGGTGTGATCCCGGCGTTATGGGATCGAGCCCCACATCAGGCTCCTCCGCTATGAGCCTGCTTCTTCCTCTCCCACTCCCCCTGCTTGTGTTCCCTCTCTCGCTGGCTGTCTCTATCTCTGTTGAATAAATAAGTAAAATCTTTAAAAAAAAAAAAAAAAAGAAGTGAACACCAGGCTCAGATGGTCAAGTGGATATAAAAAAGTAAAAAGTTGCAACAGAAAATTCATCAAGATAAATTAACAATTTGTATCTAACAGTCAATGCACTCCCAAAGTACAGCCAAACCCCACTTACCCAGGTATCATGCGAATAATATCATGTAAATAAATGGCAATCTTCGATAGGCAAAGAATCAGAAAGTTAAGTAGTGGGAGAAAAGGGTCTTCAAAGTCAAGAGGAAAGCTGTAACTCTATGCACTGAAACTCAGGAACTTTTTTCCTAGAAGATCTTGATAAAGTCCCATTGAATGTTCTAGACTCACTTTAAACAACTGATGTGGGATCCAGTCTCCAAAGATGGCCCCCATTGAACCATGTCTCCGGATAGTTGACCCTTGTGTTGTCTCCTCCCGTATGTGACCAATAGAATGAGGCAGAAGTGATGCAGGGTAGGCCACAGATGTCTTACAGCTTTCACCCAGGTCTTTGGAGATGTCTGCTACCTCTGAGAAGCCAGCTATGAGAAGCTCAAACCACAAGGAGAAGTCATGTTTTGGTTCTCCTGCCCATGGGACCCGTTGAGCATCCAGCCTCAATTGTCAGCCATGTGATGAGTTGTTTTGGACCTCTAACCCACTTGAACCTTTAGGTAACTCCAGTCCTGGCTGTCACTCGACTAGAACCACAGGAGACAAGCCTGAGGGAAAGCCATCCATTCCAGTAACATACAGAAGCGTGAGTGCGATTAATGAATTGTTTCAAACCGATGCACTTGGAATAGTGTGCTGTGTACCCAAACCCCCCTGAAACGCTTGGCTACCAGGGTTCCAGTTCTACAGTAGCAATTAGGAGGACTAAGGAAAGGTAAGACAGGCAGCAGGAGGAATTGGAAATTAAATTTGAGGAAAGTAGCAGAGACCATTAAAATTAAGAGAAGAAATCACAACATAGCGGTTAGAGACCATTTAGTGGGGAAGAGCGGAAAGCAAACTGCTGACCCCGCAACAGACCCCTCACAATAATCATTACTAAATCATGTCCCTTTAGACTCATGTGTTCATGAGAGCTTGCGGTTAGGAAGAAGGATTACATCCTCATCAGCATATCTGAGAACCCGCAGAGGTGAGAAACTGTTTTCAGAAAACATTCTGATGGCCAAAGATTAAACGGAGCCGTTGCGTCAGAGTTCAAGGAAGTAAGCTTTGATTTCCTGTAAATTTATGAACGAGGACCACTTAATTTTCCCCAACCATCGCAAACAGGCCACATAGGCTTGCCTTGTAACTCTTTCTGACATCTGGACTTCCACGGTGGCTGTTAGAGTCATGGAAATGTGTTCATTGATTCACTGATTCATTCAGCAAGGATGCGTTCATATTCGCTAAGCACTAGAACTTTTCTAGGCATCATGTGAAGGAAGATGAACATGATATGGTTCATGCCTCCAA
The DNA here is from genome assembly GCF_023065955.2 of Ursus arctos. Lineage (NCBI taxonomy): Eukaryota > Metazoa > Chordata > Mammalia > Carnivora > Ursidae > Ursus > Ursus arctos. Next base: position 72,030,042 of record NW_026622874.1, on the reverse strand, counting down.
CAATGCACCGTCCACGACGGGAGCTATAAAGAGCAGGCACAACCAACGTTTACTGAGGACCATCTGCCCATGCCAGGCTCTGTACTAGTTGCTCTCACAACTTTTATGACGAGTTCTAAGCTCTCGCAGAGACTCTGTCTAACGGACCTTACCATCCCATTTCTAGATGAAGAGGCTGAGCCTCGGAGTCCTTGCACGACTCAAAAATCAGCCTTCATCCCTGGCTGCTCTCCAACCTCTGCAAATGTTAGAGGAACTCCATGGGACACAGTAGGGCAGAAAGCCATTGCAACTTAGTTTGCTTATTTTGACCATTTAAAAGGCTTTTGTAGTCATTGGAGGCAATAGCAGAGCGAGAAAAATTCCCGTCTGGCATCTGTCCTTCTGCATCCAAGCCAATTCTCCCTTTCTCTCTCACACCATTATTTAATTTGATGACGCCTGAGGTTTCCCAAGAGTGTTTGTCATTTTTATAACAGCCATTTTTCTTTGACTTGGTAAAGAAAAAGATTTTAAAAAATGGTAAAAAAATATATATACATATATTATATATGTATGTATATAGTGTATATATATATGTTTCCATTTGTGCACATTCCTTTAAGTGCTCCCAAATAGGTTGATTCCCAATGAACTTAGGATTTTAATTCATTTTACCCCATTGCTGCTGCAGAAGGAGTCACATTTTTAAATGTGTGATGACATATGGCTGTTCATTATTTATACATTCTGTAGCAGCCTATAAATTTTACTTTGGACATATATCGAGGCACTGAAACCATTTTGGTTGCAAACACATAAATCACAGTTACAGTTATTAGTCTAAATGTAACACCACCCGGGTTCTAGATCAAAACCTTTAAAATCCATTGTAATTGATGTCTACTGCATAACTTACGTCTGATTTTATTAAAGGTTCTCATTATTATTTATATATTTGGAGAATTACACTCCTAGCTGTGCTCCTCTGTCCAGAGTAAATTATTTTGAGGTGTGGGATCGAGAGAGGGTGTAGGCACGTGTTGAGGGTTGGGGGGGGCGGCTCTTTGTTAAAAAAAGAAAAGTGGGATAAGGCATGGGGGTGTATTTAAGTGCAGCCTAACCAATTCAAATGATGATTTAGTTAATTTCGCTCCCAAACGCCTTGTCCTCTGTACCAATTGACATTCATTTGAGACAAATAAAACAGCGGCTGAGTTGTGTCAGCTAAATTATAAATTAGCCAAAGGGTAACCGAATGAGCTGGATTCCCAGGGCTGCCACTGGACCAGGCCCTTCAAAGACCAGAAGCACTTAGATTGATCCATACATCACAGCACTGAGATGCCTCAGCAAAATGGGGACCGCGGATTGATGACACTTCACAGGCTCATTAGAAAGCTTCTGGTTGATAAGCTGGTTCTCCTGGAGAGCTTGCCTGCAGAAAAGCTGGCAGGGTGACCCATGGGGCCAGGCTGTGTCAAAATGGTAGAGAGGGTGAAGAGCAAAGGCAACGTGCCACAGAGGAGAGAGAGCAACGAACAGGGAGGCAGGAGGCCAGTAACGAAGGAAGCGAGAAGGCAAGATGACAGCAACGTCTTTTGAGCCACCTAGGATCCCCGTCCCTGGGATGCTATGAAAAGTGTGTGCCCCAAGAGCCTTTCTTTCCTCCTCTGTAACCAGGACGTTCTAAGGACCACCAGCGAGGATTTGTTCTAAAGGTTTTCTTCTATTTAATGGACTTGATTTTTGAGGGCAGTTTTAGTTTACAGAAAAACTGTGCAGAAAGTACAGTGTCCCCACATGCCCCCCTCCCTCCTCTGACAGTTGTCCCTATTACTAACATTTGGCAGGAGTGTGTTCTATTTGTTGTGATTCATGAAGCAATGTCAATAGATTAGTGAAAGCCCACAGTTTCCAGTAGGGTTCACTCTTTATAAGTTCCACGAATTTTGAGAAATCTGCAACATCTACCCTTCCAGGACCAAACGGTTTTGCTTTCCTAAAAATCCCCCATGCTCCACCTGCTCATCCCTGCCTCCCTCCCACCAGATCCATGGCAACCACTGATCCTTCTACTCTCTCTCTAGTTTTGCCTGTGTCATGAAGTTTCGAGATAATACATATAAAGAGTCTAGCAGAGCGTTCGGTAAATGGCTGAACCACAGCAGCTCTACAGTGGCAGCCGAGCACTGTATTTCCATATAAATGTCAAATGTCACCCTTTAAAATGCAGATTTCAGACCAATAACCTGAGAAGTTATAGAAGAGGTAGGTCTATTATAATTGTGTGTTTTTCCTAGATGCAAGCAACCTAAAGGAATAGAGAGCCCAGCTGGCCCTCCTCCTGGGGGAGGTTGAGCTGGGGTCTCATTGTTCCCCAAGGCTTTCCTTAAAGTCTTCCATAAGGGAAAAATCAGAAGGTCCCATTGCTTTCTCTCAAACGTCTACCACGGGGCTGGTTAGGTCTCTGGGGCAGAGATGGAGAGATTTTCTTGCCTCATCACCAAAGCAAGAACTGACTTCCTTACCTTCTTCCACTGAGTGACTCCTGGCAGGCCTGCTTCTGCTCACACTCTTTATCTTTCTTGTCACTTTGAAAGGTAGGGAGACCCAGAGCATCTAGCTGGGCTGTGAGAGGGGACTGATCAGGGATTGGTTATCTGCTTTCAACGGTGGGTACAAGAGAGGCTTGCGAGCACCTGTCATGCCTCTTGGCCCGTCTCTGAGTGTCCAGTGCATCCATGGTGAGGGATGGTTCCCAGGCACACCAGCAGCATTCTCCTCAAACTCCTGGCCTTGTCTCAAGGATTACTGAAATACCACGGAAGCTTGTCCAGCCCTCAGTCTGGGGAAGCCTGGACTTAGGGAGGAGTTGATGCCCCTGGATAACACCTTTAACCAAGGAGCCATGGGTGCCGATGGCTAATGTCTCAGTCTTTTGTCTTTAGAAAGAGAATTCTGAGGCATGTTGCGTAGAGGGTCCCCATGGGACCAAGCTCCAGCCTCCCACAGCAGTACCCATGTGGAAGAAAAAGGCACCTTTTTCCTTTTTCTTCTCTCCATGTCTCTTTCTGTTTCTTCATTCCATCTTTCCTGGTCTCCTCTACAAAAATGACCTGTTCCAAGTTTTTTCTTAAATGCTGCCTCTAGAAGCACCCAAGCCAAGCCAGTGGGGCTGCGGGCAAGCAGCTGGCAGAAGGTAACGTCATGTGGAAGCTGAAAATTTCCTTCAGCTAATGAATGAAAATGCAATTTATGACTACAATTACACAATAGTAATTCCCATTGCCAAGTCGTTTCCTGAACGCTAGATATCGTACATGGATTATGGCATCAAATCCCCCTACACCCATATGAGGTAGGAATTATCCTAATAACCACGTAATGTAAGAGAAAATGGAGGTTTAGAGTGTTAAGTGATGTGCCTGGCTCCAAATACCTGATGAATTAATAGTATGGTCAGGCGACAACCTAAAGTGGTCTAATTCAAGGCTTACCTCTCAACCCTGGTTCTCTACCTCCTGACTCAGCATAGGGTTTTAGTCGTGTATATGTATAATATACATGTTCTTACAGATATACTTTTTATAATCATGATGCATATACAGATGTAAAATGAGTACGTGTCTAGGATTTTATATTTATCTTGTTAATTAATTGAAGGAGCCAGTAAGATGCTAGAAAGGAAAAGTCCACATACTGCAATTTTACAGGCAACCAAGAACACTGAAGTGAATTTACAAATAGACTAAAACCTGGAAGCCAAACTGGTCAATATCCATAGTGCAAAAATCAATCGCATTCCATTGGATGCAGTTCATTTGCTTTTCTATGGATAAGAATCGTTCGCATTAGCATCAGTTTTCCGCAACTACAGAACTGAAAGAGAGGTCGAAGACAATGAAACCAGATATAACCCAGAAGAACACCCTACAGAGGAAGCCCAGTACTCTTCTTTGTCCAATTTTGACAAAATATATGAATTGAATGAGTTTAGGACTTTTATAATGACAATGATAATAGAATAGAACAGGGGCCAGCAAAACTTTTTTCCAAAAGGATCAGATAATAAATATTTTAGGCTTATCAAGACATCTAGTCCATAATGCAACTACTCAACTCTACCTCTGTTGCATGAAAGTAGCCATAAGCAGTATATAAATCAACAGCTGTGGCTGTGTTCCAATAAACCTTTATTTACAAAAAGACGTGGCCAGCTTGCAGGCTGTTCTATTCCACCCCTGGTATAGAAGACCGTGAGATACAGTAAAATGTCTCCCAAGAACTCTTCCCAGGAAGGACACTTTGAATGGATTTACTTCATAGTTACTGACTAGCTACCACTAGGAGTCTAAGAATGTTCCATGTTTACACTAGCTTATAAAACAGTATCCACTTATAAATGATCCCAATAGGTCTCTTTACTCTGGAAAGGCCACAACAGGCTTAGATATTTCCTCCCTACCATCCAAAAACAGATGAGGAATCTGGGACCTAAGATAGGGAAGATACCTCTTATAGATCACAGAGTCCATCGAAAACCAAACATTAGGCTTAGAACTGCACTGTAAAACATAAATTAGAACTGTAGGAGAGAAAAATATTTTTCCTTGTGACCTCCTAGGTTCAATGTCCGGGGCCCAGAAATCAAACTGATAAAAGACAGAATAAGTAGAAAGATATAGTTTTAATTAAATACCCATGCATGGGAGTTGGTAAAGGAAAAAAATAAATATATGGCTCAAGGAGGTATAGCCAGACTACTGACTGTATAAACATACAGTTGACCTTTGAATGATGTGGGGGTTAGGGGTGCCAACATCCACACAGTTGAAAATCTGTATATAACTTTCAACTCTACTAATAACTGCCTGTTGACTGGGGACCTTACCGATAACACAAACAGTTGATTAATACGTATTTTGTATGTTGTCTGTATTAGATATTGTATTCTTACAATAAAGTAAGCTAAAGAAAATGTTATTAAAATCAAGAGGCAAAGAAAATACATTTACAGTACTGTACTGTATCAAAAAAATCCTGTACATAAGTGGACCCAACAGTTCAAACTCAAGTTGTTCAAGAATAGACTGTCATCTTAGGCTGAACAAAGGAAAAGGGTTTTGGATTTCTGGATGGGAAGGCAAGCTATAAGAAGAGAGGGGAGGAATGTGTGGTAAATAAGAGTTGTCTTGTTAAAGGAATCTTTCAGGTGATGGGTTGTCTCTTACTAACTCTCTGCCTGGTATAGAGACATCTTTCAAATGGAAATTTCCTTCATAAATGTAAATTTACTTTACATAAGGGGAGACCTATATTCTATTTTTAGGCAGTTACGGAGAGATAAAGAATTTTTCCTGTGTCTTCTTGTTCTCAGTAGACTTTCGCTCAAAATCTGACAAAGGCATATTTTGGGGTGGCATATTTTAGTACCCTTCAGAACCATATAAATTTCTATTAGAGAATACCCATGAGAATGTTCCAGCAACATAACCCTGTGACAAGAGTGAGAGACACATATTCACATATCAATTTAGCAGTTCAGTGCCATAAACATTTACTGATCACTGTGTAGGGACGGAAATTTTTTCCTTCTTCCCTTCTAGGTTCTTTGGCTGGTCTAATAATTAAATTGACATAAGACAGCTTAACAGGAGAGAAATAAATTTAGTTTTGTAAATACAGGAACCCCAAAGACCTGGGACTGAAAAGCAAGCTGGGCAGTTGAGACTTATATGTCATCCTGAGCTAAGGAATGGGATAGGAGCCCGGGGCTTCAAAAGGGAAGAAGGTGATTCACAGAATGATAAGAAGAGCAAATGTTTGGTAATCAGAAGTTTTCCCTGCTGTGCAGATAGGTCTTTCAGATAAAAAATTATCTCTGATACTAGCTCTTTTTCTCCCGTATCTAAGTTCTCTTAGGTAGTTAAGGAAGAATAGAAGTTTTTTCCTGAGCCTGCTGGGTTTTTATTGATAAACCATATAGGCAAGTGGCACATTTGGGGGTGGCATTTTCTGCTCCCCTTCAAGTGTTAAGTAGTACTTACCAGGAGGGGCATTACAAAGACTCTCAAGACAAGCCCTGCCCTTAGGAGCCTGTTCTCCAGTGGGAAGGGGAGATTTGCAAATGTGCAATAGAGCTCAGTGTCTTCAGTGCTGGTACAAGTAAGCACAGGGATGTGAAAAAGAAGAATCTAAAGTCACACTGAAAGGGAGCATGGGGGACACTTTCCTGAGGAAGTAGCATAAGCTGATGTGCAAGTGTGAGTAGGAAATGACTATGAAAACATGCTATGGTTCCCTCTTGAACTTTGATTTGGAGCCTCTAAAACAGGTTTTTAAAAAACAAATATCTTGGGATTCTTTATTGTTGTTTATTGTTGCCTGCTGTTGCTACAGAGGACATGGAGGAAGGTATCTGCACGAACAGAATTAATAAACAAGAGTGAGTGGTGGGTGGTTAGTATGTGTATTTGCATCCCAATACCCCCTGCATTGTTCTAAAGTTTTACCAGAGTGTTGGGATTCTTCCCCCTGGGGCTTCTAGAAAGACAGGCAAAGAACAATCTGTGCACTCCAGATCATGCTTTCACAAAAAGTCCCCATCAGGCCTGAGGTGAGGGATGGAAGGCATGGTATTCCCCAGGCTCAGCAGCAATGAAAGGCAGGGCCTGAAGTCACTCTTTGCTGAGGGAACAATAGGTCTCAAATGCATATGCAAAAGCAAAAGCTAATTAAGCATGCATGATGTTCTGCCTGAGGATAACATGGCCATGAGTCAAATGCCTGGGGGGCTCCAAATAAGAGACCAAAAATTTTTTTTCCTCCTAGCCTAATGGCTTCTTGTAAGACAATCACTTCTGCACTGATCCCATTTGCTAAGTTCTTACTTGCATTCTTGTTCTCCTTTTGGTCAAAATCTACATCTTGAAGGACCAGTCACAGGCATCCCACAGCCAAAATCTTCCAATCTTTTTTCTGCAAACGTTAATAGATTTCTGGGGCCATGGGAGAGCTTGAAACACAAGCATCCAAGACTTTTCTTTTGTTCTCCATGTTCATGCCCTCCTACGGCTCTACTTGTGCTCTTTGCTCACCTGTCCTCTCTTTGCCCATCTGTCCTTTTATTTTTGAAAATTTTTAAAAAGATTTTAATTATTTATTTGAAAGACAGAGGCAGAGAGACTGACAGAGAGCACAGGTGGCGGGGGGGAGGGGGAGGGAGAAGCAGGCTCCCCACTGAGCAGTGAGCCCAATGTGGGGCTCGATCCCAGAACCCTGAGATCATGACCTGAGCTAAAGACAGATGCCCAACCAACTGAGCCACCCAGGCACCCCACTCATCTGTCTTTATAAAATCCAAGTCATTGAATACTTGAGTGAATCATGGTTTGGCTGACTTGATGGAGGATCTCACACTTTTACCGAAAATAATACATATGAAGGTGTGCACAGCAACATGAACACATGCACGCTGAGAGCAGCAAGGTTCCACGTAAGCCCAGGAAAGCCAAGTGTGAAGACAAAGAAAGAATTCACATGAATCGCACTCATGGTTCTATGGGAATGAAACCACCGCTTGTTCACTTGCTCTTCCTTTTCCAAAAGTTAATTCATATTATGATATCGTTATAAATAAAAAAAATGTTGCTCCATCACTTAAGGCCATGCTCAAATACCATTTCTCCTAAAGCCTACCTACTGCAACAATCCTGCCCTTGAATCTCCACGTTCACTTTTGTAGCTACTTCATGAGTTCATTCATCCAACGATTTGTTTGCTTGTTTTTAGCAAGACAATTTTTGTAGAGAAGGTTTAGGTTCACAGCAAAATCACAGCTCCCATACATGCACCACCTCCCCTACTGTCAACATCCCCACCAGAGTGGCATGTTTGTTATAACGGACGAACTTCCACAGCGATGTCATAATCACCCAAAGCTCAGAGTTCACATTAGGGTTCACTCTCGGTGGTGTACATTCTATGCATTTAGACAGATGTATCATGACATGTGTCCATCATTATCATAGCCTACAGATTATTTTCACAGGCCTAAAAATCCTCTGTGCTCTGCCTATTCATCCCTCCTTGGAAGCTCCTGGCAATCCCTGCCCTTTTTACTGTCTCCATAGTTTTATGTTTTCCAGAGTGTCCTATAGTTGGGACCATGAAGTATGTAGCCTTCTCAGATTGCTTCTTTCACTTAGTAATATGCATTTAAGCTTCCTCTATGTCTTTTCATGGCTTGGTAGCTCATTTCATGTTAGTGCTTATTAATATTCCATTGACTGGATGTACCATAGCTTATTTATCCATTGGGCTACACCTTGGTAGCTCCCAGGTTTGGGCAATTATCAAGAGAGCTGCTATAAACATCTGCGTGCAGGTTTTTGTATGGACATAAGCTTTCAGCTCCTTCGGGTAAATACCAACGAGTGAAATTGCTGGATGGTATGACAAGAATATGTTTAGTTTTCTAAGAAACCGCCAGACTATCTTCCGAAGAGACTGTACCATTTTGCATTCTTACCAGCAATGAATAAGAGTTCTGATGGTTCCACAACCTCACCAGAATTTGCTGTTGTCCATGTTCCAGATTTGGGCCCTTCTAACAGATGTGTAATGGTATCTTATTGTCTGAATTTGCATTTCTCCGATGACATAGGATGTCGAGCATTTTTATCATATGCTTATTTGCCATCTGTATGTCTTCCTTAGTGAGGTACCCATTAAGGTCTTTGGCCCATTTTTTAGTTGGTTATCTTCCTGTTGTTGAGTCTTAACAGTTGTCTAACTGCAGATACAACAATGATCTGTTAAGTGCTTACTATGTTCTAGTGAATGGAACACAAGAGTGAACAAACTAACCCTTCTACCCCAAATCCAGAATCCCCGCCCTCAAGTTTACATTCTGGTGGGAGTGATAGTCAAATAAATAAGTAAAATATAATGGTAGACATTTATTGATCAATACTGTGCAAAGATCTGTCCCTCTCCCTCTATATCCTTAACATACATCAGGGAAAGAACAGACTTATTTATTTTTGTTCCCCAGAGCACCTAGAACCATGACCAGTGTCCATCAGATTCCCAATCTATTTTTGGTGGATTGAAATGAAGCCACGAACTGCATCTTCCTATTGCCCCCTCCACATATGACTCAGATTGGAGAAGGCTGGAACAAATCAAACTAGCAGTCACCACTGGGGCTCCCTATACTGCCAGTAGGGACTTGGCCGATCCTATCCTATTTACCTGCTTGAATCACAGAGTACTAGGCTTTTCAATGTGAAAGTAAATTCAGTTGTCCTCTCCCCAATGCTCAGCTTTCAAACACACTCAAGTAAAACACAAAGCCCATGTTTCCAGATGTTCTTTATTCCTTTAGACCCTATTAATCTCTTTGCAAACTCTGTGGATACGAAACAAAGCTCTTTGGCCTTCTTGTCACGAAGCTGAGCATTCATTACCAAATGGCACAGGGGAGACATTTGCAGTTTTGGAGGCAAAAGGAAAACATGTCCACATGGAGGCTGGGCTGGAATGAGTTCTTCTTTGCCCTTCCAAGAACATCCATAAAACTGCATTTGCTACCAGGTGTCCAATCGCAATGCACACCTGAGTTTTCTCCTTGCAGGCAAGGGTCCCTCCGTAGACAAGGCAGGAAGCAAATGCTATTCTGTTTGCATCCTCATTTTTTTGTCATTTGTGTTATTTTCCTTGTGTTTTGTAATCTGGGGTGCTCTGTCACTTGGATAATACTAAACCACACAGGCTTTTGCCTCCCTTCCTGATGGAACTGTATTTATTTATTGGGGTTATCATGGGAAATTATATGTGCCCTGAGTGAAGAATATAGCCATTTTGCAAGAACAACATTTAACTCAGGGAAAAAAAAAAAAAAAGAGAGTAATTCTATTCTCCAAGGTAAGCTCCTTTGTAAAAATACAGCATCTTGTATAATTGGGAGCACAGTGATCACTTTATCTCTGAAGCCCGCCTGGCGAGAGTGATTTTTGTATTGAGAAAGTGAGGATTTCCTTTTAGAAATTGCCTTGAAGAGTGAGCTTTTTGAAAATCATTTACCCATCGAGGAATGTGAGCATGCATTCATTTTAGACTGTAGATTTTAGTGCTTCAAGAAGCCTGTTTTGTAAGCGAGAAAGGGGATGGAGAGATGGATATAAGAAAGGGAAGAAAAAGCAGAAAGAAAGGGAGAAGAAGATGAAGAAAGAGAAAGAAGTGCACAGGGGAGAAGAGTGGGAAGGAAACTTTGGGTGAGTCGGTGTCCATAATCCCATAAAAATCATCTCCCCTACAACACTAATGGGGACCAAGTCATCTGCTTTTACATTTTATGATCCAGTGAACAGAAGCTTTTCCTTCGTTAGCAATTCCAAGTTTGACTTAATAACATTAAGAGAAGACTGTAGCTGTTGCCACAATTGTCACACAATTCTCAGAGAATTCCAAAACGGAAATTAAATTTGGCCTTTAAATTTTCAAATTTAGTTTTGTTTGAAAAATCAGTACAGCAGCTCTGTGCTGGAGTTGAGCACGCAGTAGCATCAGTCCAGAGTGGGGTGTCAACTCCTAAAGAAGTTGAACAGTTCAGAAGATAGTTCTAAAGAGGAAAACCGCAGACAGAGGGAGCGATAGACATCCACGTACTCATAGGTATAGTTACAGATATACAGGTATTTAGGTTTATAAATACAGTGAAAAGCAACACTACCATCTAAACAGTAGATACTGTGATAGACTGCATTTGTTGTGTTCTCGTAAAAATCTTACGTTGAAACATTAACCCTCAATGTGATGGTTTTCAGGGATGGGGCCTTTGGGGAGTGAATAGGTTTTGATGACGTCATGAAAGAGGAACTCTTTTAATGGGATATAAGAAAAGGAAGGGGGGGTCACTCTCTCCCCACCACGGGATGACACGGCAAGAAAGCAGGTAGCCATCTGCAAAGCAGGAAGGGAGCTCTTGCCAGAGCCTGACCATGCCAGCACCCAGATCTCAGACTTCCCAGCCTCCATCACTGTGAGAAACACACTTCTGCTGTTTAAGCCCCTCAGTCTAGGGCATCTTTTTACAGCAGCACAAACTAAGATATCCGGTGCAAGATGTTCCCGATTTCAAAAAAATATTCACATGCAAATAGAGGTGCAACTTATGTATCAATTCATTCAGCATGTAGGAACTGAACATCTCCTATTAGAAACACCCCAGTTCCAGGTACTGAGGGTAGAGTGATGAGTATCATTCTCCAAGGGATTTCAGTCTGTGGGGAGAGGAGCAAACATGGAAACTGATTGAATACCCATGTCGGAAAGTTCTTTCAGATGTTGGTCAGTATTAAGAGAACAGCAAAACAGGGTAATCTGATAGCCAGTGTGGACAACTATGGATACAGCCATTAGGGAAAGTGTCTCTGAGGAGGTGACTTAAAGAGAGGGCACTGCAGACAGAGACAGCAGTAGGGAAAATGCTCTGAGGATGAAGCACTGTCTTCAATGAACAAAACCAGACTACCATGGCTGGGGGAACTGACTAGACAAAAAGATTAGAAGATGCAGAAGATGAGGGGTGCCTGCGTGGCGTGGTCATTAAGCATCAGACTCTTGATTTCAGCTCAGGTCATGATCTCAGGGTTGTAAGATTGAGCCCCGTGTTGGGCTCCATGTTCAGCATGCTTAGGATTCTCTCTCTCCCTCCCCCTCTGCCCCCCCCTCCCCCCACCCTACTCTCTAAATAAATAAATAAATAAATAAATAAATAAATAAAATCTTAAAAAAGAAAAGAAGATGCAGAAGATGAGGCTATGGACCGGAGCTTATTCAGAGCTGTATAAATCTACGAAAGGAACCGGAGCTTTATTCCAAGTATCCAGACAAAGGCCCGTGAACATCGAGATGGCAGGTGCATAACTGATCTGGGAGAGAAGAACCACAGGTGACCAGAAGGCAGGAGAATCGAGTTCTCTCTCCTCCAGGTGATTTTAGAAGAGTCACTTGCCCTCTCAGGTTCAGGGCCCACATTTGCCGAGTGAGAGAGGTAGACGCAGCTGTGACATACATCCCAGGTACAAGTAGATACCTCCCTGCTTCCCAGAGATAACGCAGCCAACAGGGGCTTAACTTTACCATAGGCTCCAGGCATTTGGGCTTTGCTTTTACTCAGACAAATATGGAACCCGCACAGACAGACCATAATCACTGGAAAGCACAGAACATTGCGTTTGCCATGGAATAGAAGAGAGTGCTTAAGCTCCAGCCCCTGTCCACAGGCTTGGCGCCATGAGCATGATCCCAGCTCTGCAGTCTACAGCACAGGGACCAGGAGGTAAGGTGAGAGAGTGTCCATGTAACCTATCAGCCCGCTTTCTCTGGAATATTCCTCCTGCTCCTTTGACAGCTTTCATCTTGCGGGACAAAGAAAATTCACTGCTGTAGGATACACCCTGCTCATCAGGCCATGGCTCGGGCAGCCCTTCCCACGGACTCCTTCACAAGGCAACCCTCGCCCTTGCAGAGTTGCATGTCACTGCGGTTGGGATGAAAGGGAAAGAAAGGGGCCATTTTCCTTTGGAGCCCTTGTCACGGCAGTCAAACAGTATAATTGGAAGTGTTCTCTTTTCTTGTCCGGCAGGCCAGCTAGGGGTTGAAAGAGGAAAGCAGCTCCTGGTTCTCACTCATTTCTGTAGACAGATTTGAAACACAAGTTCCACAGGAGCTGTCCTCACTGTCACTCATGAGAGCCATTTCCAGGAGCCCTGTGGTCAGGCCAGAATCTCTTCTCAAAAACATCATTTCGGACTAAGTTAGAAATCTAGGAAATAACACAGAAGCCAGGTGTATGTGAGAATCTAACCCCCCTTGAGAGAGTGGTGGCAAGAGCTGGTAGACTTGCGTAAGAGGCCACAGCCCAGGATCCTCGCCTTGGCTGTGACACCAAATAGTTGTGATTTCACATGTACGGGGGCTCCATGTCCTAATCTACTGTAACTTGTCCTTTCCAACCTCAGGGATGTTTCTAGGGTCAGAAGAGAGAATGAATGTGGAAATATTTCCTTAATTAGTGAAGTACTTTCTAAAATAAGTCAACACTTAACAACATCAAACTTCATAGTTGTTCAACTCTACATCACACATATGTGAACCACAGATATGAACCATGGGTGAGGATGCCTTCTAAAATGCGAGTTTATACTATTTATTACAATAACAGTGAGGCTTGATTAGTTAATTTTCTTCCTGAAGACCTCTTTGGTCAGGTTAAGGAATCACAGGTAGATTAAACGAACAGGTTCAAGAATGATGCTTTCGTGTTCATGGCTATGGTGTGGTCACTGAGACAATTAGCTGTTTGTGAACAACAGGATGTAAACAATACTTCCAAACCATCCCTGATCTTCCCTTCATGGCTCTTATCTGTACCATTTCCCACAGACTATAGTCAAATACCATCATCTTCTCTTGAGTGGTCTCTAGTCTTTCACAAATGCCTTTGGAGCAGGGACTGTGCCCCTTGATTTAACTAAGGCTTATGAAGGGAGCCGTAGACACATAAGGAATGTGGAAAACATGTGTTGGGGTTAAATCTGGATTATCTAAATGTTTTTAAAATTTTCCACATTGTAAATAAAACTACATAGTGTGGAGAGGGTAGGATGATTGAGGCAAATTAAATGTTCCAATCAGAGAAGTAGATGAGGGGCACCTGGGTGGCTCAGGTTGTTAAGCGTCTGCCTTCCGCTCAGGTCATGATCCCAGAGTCCTGGGATTGAGTCCGGCATCGGGCTCCCCGCTCAGCAGGAAGCCTGCTTTTCCCTCTCCCCCTGCTCCTCCCCCTGCTTGTGCTCTCTCTCTGTCAAATAAATGAATGAATAAAACCTTTAAAAAAGAGAGAGAGAGAAGTAGATGAGACACTGCTCCCATTTTCCCCCTCCTCACCCCCCCTGCTCCAACCATAAAGGATTGACAGGGAGAACATGGTGGGTACCAGAGAATAAGATGACGGGGTTGTGCGTCTCCTTAACCAACGTCTCAAAGCTCAACTGGCTGCTTCTATAATGACTTCTTAAAAATTGGAAGGGTGGTTTGTTACAAAGATAGATACTCCAAGCTGAATCAGAATCTCTGGGATGAAGGCCAGGGATCTGCATTTTCACGAGCACCTTGGTGATTCTTGTGCACATCAATGTCCTGAGAGCATGCTCTCCCTTTCTCCCCACAGAGTCCTCCTAATTGCAGGACAGAGGGTGAGGGAGCTGAAACAGTCTTAAGTGTTTTCCCTTTGTCTCAACTTATAATTCCCCCATGGCAAGGATCCCACTGATCCAGTAGACCACAGTTACCATTGTTGGGTAGAGCTTTCAAGGCCGACCATATTGCAGGATACTTCATATCTTAGGTCATTTGATGTCAAATCTATTTTGCTAAGCTCGTGAGACCCTGCATTAGAACCCATGCAATATGCAGCAGTTTTCTTAAATGAGTGTTTGTAGGTAGAAATGGTCCAGAATGGAACTGGGGACACAGGCTAGCCTTGCATGGTCCAACATGACATGATAACCACCAGCCTCCTGTGTACTTGAGATGCGGCTAGTTGAAGCTGAGGATGCTGGAAGGCTGGATGCAGACTGAATTTCAGATAGTACCAAAAAATATGCATATTTTATATTGAAAAGAAAATATATTGGATATGTTGGGTTAAAAAACATACTATTATGATTAATTTTATCTGTTTTTTTTCCTTTTTTTAATGTGGCTACTAGAAAATTTAAAATTACATATATGTTTCACATTGTATTTCCACTGGAGGACACTAAGCTAGCCTCTCCTTATGGCTACGGAGTATTTAAAATCCTAGTTCTGAGTGATCAAAATAGGATTTAAATTTATATATTCTGTACAATCCCAGATTCTCTCTCTCATACACACACACACACACACACACACACACACACACACACACAGAGTATTCAAAATCAATACCTTTTGAGTTTTTTAAATCTTCCATTTAACCAGTACCACATATTGAGTTTGGGATGTCAATGGCTTCCACGCACCAATCAAGGACATCTCGGGTGTGTGCCTTAGGGAAATGGCACATGGCTAGCATGACAATTGGTGCTTGTGAATTACAGATCGGAGGACATTATTTCTGAAAGTATTAAAAGACCAGTCTGAATCTAATCAACAGAAGTCAACTCTGGATGATGAGATATTTGCTCTTAATAAGAAAAAAACAAGCATTTTTATTCAAACTTTGTGTCCAAACTTGGTCTGATACCATAGCCTTCATACACTCCAGAAGAAGATATAGGGGGTCAGAGAAACTGGGGTGCTTATATAAACTGAATTCCCTAGCCCAACTCAAGTCAGAACGAGATGCTCAGTTTTAAGTAAATATGAGAGTTGAAACAGTAGCTGTACTATTGCCCTGAGCCCCAGGCATTAGTAAGGCTCAGAATATTCCTTCCTTCTCTGCCCCCTAGTCGTGCTTGTTTTCCTTTGAAGAATAATTAAGATTTAATGGCATATTTTCACAGTTTTTTGTCTGGCTGCTTTCTGACTGCCTACTGTGCAGAATGCTTGTGTTTGATCCCGGTCATTACAAGAACTGTACAGTAATTGCCTATCTGGTGACTTGCTAATGGAGGTCCCCAGAGAGCAGAGACGCTGCTCTTTTGAAGTTCATCTTGTTTACTGTTGGCCCTTCTGGTTTAATCTATATCATCAGAGAGCCCTGCTCAATTATTGGCAGCTCAATCTCTTCTCATTGGGATACAGACACTGGGTAAACAAATTTCTGCTCCTTTTTCATTCCTTTCATTCTTGTTTTTCCTTATTTCCCCCCCTTTTCTTTCTTCTTTGCTTACCCAGATGGGCCCACCTTGATCAAGCCTGAGATGGCTATACCAGCGGATCAGGGGACCTCTGGAGAAGCTGCTCTTCAGATCTGCCCAAGAGTCTGCAAGGTGGAGAGCAACTAACCAGATGGAATGGTTCTGCTTTTTATTCAATGAAAGGATGACTTCTACTCATCTTGTAGAACCCAGATCATGAAGCAGTTTTCCCCCAAAACTTCTCAGATTCCACAAATACAGCCCCTGCTGTCCCTCCATTGACTGCCTTTATAGTGCTTACCACAATTAACTTCGATCATTTGTGTAACTTTTGTCATTCTAGACACGGGAGCCTCATGTGGCCAAATATTATACTCAATCCCTAGGCCATATTAGATGGTTAAAATGTGTTTGAAGAATAAATGGGCATTCTCAGGTTATACCAGAATTTTTCTCTTTCTTAAGGAAGGAAAAATTCAGCACTAGATACCAAAGTTCTATTCCAATCCCTTCCTAAGAACTGTTGTCAGAAAATGTAGTTACAGAAAATTTATAAATAGGAGTTTGTTGATCATAAAGGTAAGGGACTCTCTTGCTGATTAGCATAGATGAAGGTCATAAGCTCTATGACAACTTGAAGATCTCTGACCAAGATGCCTGTGAGAGTGTTCAGCACCACACATGAGGACAGCAACTCTAGTTAACATAGCAGCACTTTTTTAAATTGAAGTATAATTAATATAGTGTTATATTAGTGTACAATTAGTGTACAATTCATGTACAATGTAATGATTCAACAATCCTATGTATTACTCAGTGCTCATCAAGATAAGTGTCTTCTCAATCTTTTATCTATTTCACCCATCTAATAATCCGATTAGATTGGGCAGAGGACCTGAATAGACATTTTGTCAAAGAAGACATACAGAAGGCCAACAGATGCATGAAATGGTGCTCCACACCACTCATCATCAGGGAAATGTAAATCATAGACACAACAAGACTTTTAAAAAATGGGCTTAAGCAGAGCTAATCAGAGTCTTTCCTGGGATTCAGATTTGAGTGCTGGAAGACAGATTGTTACTTTTCATCCAGAGAGAACTAAGGTACACTTGGAGATACATAATCCAAGATGAAAAGAGCTTTTTGTTGATGAGGTTTGAGGTCCTGGATCCAGATATGTAAGAACCTGACTTTAACTCTAGACTTAATCATTATCTGAGAAAAGAACTTCAACTAATTTGATTGAATTATTTCTGGAATAATCTTACTATACAGAATTCACAATGCCTGAATAGTCCCACGGTCACCAATGTAGGCATGTTTTGTACATTTGGACAACTTCACATTGGGAAATCTGCAGCACCAATACATTTCAAGCACAACTGAAAATAAGGATCTCAATAATATGTCGGTCCCACCAGTAATAGAAAGGCTTTTCCTGAGCGGGGCTGTGTGGTAAACACTCTTCATGTAATAGTTTATTTAGCCTTCGTAACACTGTCACATGTCCTAACTGCTCTAATGATGATTTTTATTCTGACTTAAAGAGAGAAACACCAAGGTTAAACGTAGGCAAATCGTTAGCATTTGTCAATACTGGGGCTGAGATCCAAATGTAGATCTCTCTGTCTTCAAAGCTCTCTAAGACTGTGAGAGATTTCTCATACTAATTGTAAAATTATACGTGATTTTTTTAGTTGTTTTTAAGTAGTATGATTAAGTCACCGTGTCTGACAGTAAGAATACTAAAACAACTCATGTAAAATATGGAGGTTTGCACAGTTTTAAAGCCATTTAGCTGCCATCATCATCTTTTCGGGTGGGTGGGAATTTGTATCGCCATCTTACAGACAGGGCAGGAGACTCTGAGAAGTTAAATGACTTGCCTGAGGTCAAATAGCTGATAAGTGGCAGCATTTGAGTGTGAACCCACTTATCTCTGGCTCCAAAACTCACTCCACTTCATCCAAGGTGAACATTTATCCCGAGGTGAACTCATTTTAAATACTTGGGCAACTTGTCCATGGAATATTCACAGCATCAAGAACCAAGAGCTTCAAGTCCAATTTAGAAAACCTTATTAGTCTAATAAGACTTCAGTTCCATCAGCATAATTGGCAGCCACCTCAGTCACACAGAGTCTAATTACTTTATCCTGGGTTCCTCATTACTGGGTTTTGTGGGGAGGCAAAATGTGAGGAGAGAAGAAATGAACGTCGGGGAGGTGCCAACGTAGCCTACGACCTCCTTGTGAGGCTAAGAGCGACTGCTCAAGGTCGTGGGGGAAGAGGAAATCTCGAAGAGCTTGTTAGTGGTACTGTTAGCCTCCCACATTTCTGTTGGCACAGAGGCAAAACAGCCAAGAGTATACCCAAATTGTATTACAGGCATTAAAGGACTTCTGAAGAACATCCACAACAAGGAAAACTCAAGAGTTCGGTTGCACTGCTCATCCTTAACTTCCTGCATTTCTTATAGAGGTCACCTTTCATTGGATGAACGCAAAGCCTAGCTGATCATTAGAACTACCACTACCAACAACAATGAACAAACAGACAATTAAATTTTAAATTGAATCTTGCTTTCTTTCTGTAAAATATCATCTCTACTTCCTTTTCTCCCTTCAAGAAGAATATGACATTTCCAATGATTTCCTTAGGATAACTTTCTAGAAATAGAAATGATAATTCACAGGTTATGTTCATTTTAAAGTAATAAGCATTTTGTTACGGCCAGTACAAAGGGCTATTAAATTATTTCTCACATTTGTGCCTTTAAAAGATTCTCAGCGGAGCCACGTAGTGGCAGGTGTCAAACAACATTCTGAAAGATGCTGCTTAGAGAAAAGTGCTTTTCTAGTGAGCAATAAGAGACAGGATAAACTATACCCTCAAAAGTTTATGAAATGCATCTTCCTACCTTCTCTGAGTCACACTTTTACCCCCCAGCTTTGTTAAGGGGCAACTGACAAAAATTATATACATTTGAAGTGTACAACGTGATGCTTTCATATAAGTATATTTTGTGAAATCATGACCACAATCAGTTAATTACCCATGAACTCACACAGTGTGGTGTGTGTGTGTGTGTGTGTTGTGTGTGTGTATTTGGTGGAGAGAACTTTTAAGATCTATTGTCTTACAGTTGTGCAAATTTCAAAGCTTTTGACACACATTACTAAATTCTCAACTACGTACCAATCTTCACCCCTCTGGATTTCCCCTATTGCCATAATTTTTCATTGTCATTAGCTGGATAGGAAAAAACCAAAAACTAGGTTTAAATTCTGCTTTTTATATTTCCTGGGCATGTGACTTTAAGTAAGTCACCAAAAGACTCTAAACATTTGCAAAACAATGATAATAAGACAAAAACAATAGCAATAATAATAGTACCTAATCTTGTCCTGTGAGGACTGAATGATAATACAGTATTCCAATTCACAGAGAGGGCTTGGTAGCCATTTTATAGGTCTGCTTGTAAGGAGTTCCTATCACATACCGCAATGTGTACTCTGACAGTAAAAATCCCAGGGCGTCTGCTAGCGTGGGGAAGGTCAGATAGATAGGACTTGCACTGATCAAGGTGGGCTTTCTCAAAGAGGTACCATTTTAGCAGAATGGGTTCCAATTCACTCATCATTCTCCCTGTTCCACTGAATTTTGGAGACGAGTCATCCAGCCCACATTCTAAATCTGTCAGACACTTGCTTCCCCAGAAGGACATCTCAAACAGTGCCCTGACTCTAAAAAGACACCAATAATCAGAAAACAATTTTATTGTTTCACGTTAAGCCAAGTGCAATATTTTCACCTATTAATCTTTGCCACAACATACTGCCCCATTTTACAGTCCATTCCCTGTTTTAAAAACAAAATGTTCCAGCATGAAGGAAATGTCACCACAGCATGAAAAGACAACCAAACCGGCAGGAAAAGTCACTTAATTGTGCGTACACATCCAACAGGACTGTTATGATCCTGTTTTCTCTAGACTGAGCTTCTAAAGGAATTTTCTCGAAAAGCAGTATTATGAACTCAACTCAACTTTACCAATATATGCACCTCTGGGACTCTACCAAAACCAAGTTATTCTACTTCTTTTCAACTCGCCAACTTGTTATATCAACCACTCAGTAGGTGTAATTGTTTGAGGCCAGGCATTTTCAAGGAAATCAATATTGGCTGATGGATTAATTTCTCAATTTGTCTTACTTCATTCTTAAAGACAGAGAGAAGGAGAAAAAAAAATCTACCAATTTTTGGAGATCGACTAGGTCCAGAATAACCATAATACATTAGACTCATTTATTTGACATTTTTTTCGTGTTGCCATTTGCTGGTGATCCTCCATCAATCCCAATGATATATTATCTTACTTGTCCAATGTTTCTGATTTTACAGCTGACCCAGAATTCACAAGAGGCAGCTTGGGATTATTGGGAGAGGTGTGCACATCAGGTCAGGAGAGCTATATTCTAGTCAGAGCCTTGTTGCTGGGACCTCGGTTAAGTCACATGCTCTCCCTGGGACTATTTCTTCTTGTTTAAAATAAGAATGTATTGGGGATTGCCGGGGTGGCTCAGTCAGTTAAGTGTCTGACTCTTGATTTAGGCTCAGGTCATGATCTCGGGGTCCTGGGATCAAGCCCCTTGTCGGGCCCCATAGTCATCTGGGAGTCCGCTTGAAGATTCTCTCTCTGCCCCTCCCCCCCCCACTTGTGCTCTCTCTCATGTTTTCTATCTCTCAAATACATAAATGAATCTTAAAAAGATAAGAATGCATTGAGAGGTTCAGCCATATATAACAGAAGGAAAGAAGGAAGAAGGGAAATCAGTTTATTTCTGTCTTGTGCATAGCACAGAGGTTGGTAAGCTAAGACTAGTGGAGTAACCGTATGGTTTCAGAGACCTGGACACTTCCTACTTTAGTGTTCCATCATCCTTGGAATACAGACCTCACAGTAGAGAGCCTCAAGGCTTGCATTCATAATCAGATTCCAGCCCACAAGAAGGAGGGAAGACAGAGAAGGGACATGCCCCTTCCTTTTAAGGAACCTTTCCAGAAGACCCTCAGGACACTTCCACCTCTGGCTAGACTTTATCCACAGACCACATCTGGCTACAAGGGAAATCAGAAAAGGTAAGCATCCAGATCCCTGAGGTTAAAGTGGAATATTAGACTATTTTTATTCCATGAAATACATATGAGGGACTGTACAACTCCTCAAGTCTGTTTCTGAGTATATGTTTTGAACAAGACTGGTCCAGGTCCCAGGAAGGCACCCACTCATCAGAATACTTGCCATTTCCCCCAAGTTCTATCCCTCTCCCAACCTTGCACTTAACCACCCACATGCTCCCGAAAGGGAGGAGGATGGAAACATCAAGGGAAAGAGGATGAAATGACTTGCCTTGGAAATGTCTCTCTTTTCCCTCTAACACTTCCCACCTTCTAGCATCTTATGACCAACTTGCCGTGCATGAAACACTAAAAAGTTCAGGACTTCCTAGCCACTCCAGAGCATAAATCTATAAGGTCCAGTGGACTGCCAGCATAGCATATAGCTGGTGAATCAGCCCAGAGGACAAGTGAGGACCATCCTGAGACAGCGTAATCAAACAAATAAACAAATAACAACACCTGGGGAAGTACAAGAAAATGCTGACCAGCTTGACCCACTTTGCTTAAGCAGGGAGTTTGGACTATGCCCCCAGTTTTGTCCGAAATCGCCCTACCAGCTCAAATGAGCTGCACCGATCTGAAACTAGGATCGGGGAAGTTAAGTAACTTTGTCGACACGAAAATCCCTCCCCAGAGCAGAAGCGGCATCAGCACACTCTGTGAAGTCAGACCCCCAACCCTCTTCTCTGGTGAGCGGAGTGTCCAGCCTGCATGATCAATAAGCATCGTGGGACCGAATGAGCGAGTGAAGGGATCCCTCCAAGTCTCGTGTCCTCCCCCTGTAGCGGCCTCCCGCCATGATTAGAGTCGAGCTGTCCCTGCTAGAAATACTTGGCACATGGAAAGGTGATAACCCTACAATGGAGCAGACTCCCACAGTGCTGCAGAATGGGAAAGCACAGCTTATCGCGGCAGAATGGCCCTGGTTCCATTTCCCACATCACAGAGAATGCAGCCTAAAAGAGATTGAGTTATTCCACACAAAGACTTCACAGGGGGAAGGACAAAAAAATGTTGTTTTGATTCACTGCTTTTTGTGTGTGTGTGTGTCGTTTCAAACACAATAATGCACATTTTCATCAGAAGCTAAATGATAGTGCTTATAGTATTTAATATCTGAATTCAATTATGTTTTTGAAGGCTTATTACCATAGTAAAAGGAAAAGTATTTCAGAGAATTTCCAAAGGTATCAGGGCACAATTGTTGGGGAAAAAGTATACACTGTTAAGGAAACTATACATCCAGGTAAAAGAGAGACCTGAGACCCACACAGACACACACACACACACACACACACACAGAGACACACACACAGACCCAAACACATTCAGTTGCATACACACGCACACAGACTGCCCCCCAGATACACATACATACAGATGCACACACATCCACAAACCCACATAGACATATACATATATAGACCCCCCCCACACACACACAGACACACACACCCACACACATAGGAAAGACAAAAACACACAAAACAGATACACACACACACACAGACGCAGAGACACACACACAGACACACACAGACCCACACAGAGACACACACACACACTCCTCAGACACACCCCCACACACATAGGAAAGAGAAAAACACACAAAACAAAGATACACACACACAAACGGCAAGAAGGAGTAGGAGATAAAGAATCTCCAGTGTGATCCTCCGATGCCCCTTACCGCTCTTGTTTACTCATCCCTCCATAAAAAGAACCTCCCCCAATCCATTCTCCGTGCCTGAGCTGCAATAATTTGTCAAAAAGCAAATCTGGTCATTTCACCCATCTGCCTAAAGCCCTGCAATACGTTTCGCATTGCCGGTGGGATAAAAGTTGAAGCCCTTTAAACTGGTCCCCAACTGGGCAAATCTGGGACAATTTGAGTGTTGAAATAAATAATGACAGAAATGGATTATAACTCATTAAATAAAAAAATCCATGAGTTCATAATTATATTTACAAATTAACTAACAGGGGATATGGGGAAACTCTTTCTTACCTTAAACAGAAAAATAATAAATAGAGAAAGAGTAACAGAAAATCACCAGTGGATGCTAAAATTGGTGGTGAGAGATTGATAGAGAACGGGATACTTACACAGGCTCAAGAATTTCCCCACAGCTCTCTTATTAATTACAAAGGGGAAAACTATGAAAATTTGAAAATACAGAGGGAGAAAAAGAAGGTAAAACCCCACTTTCATCATTAAGTACTGACTACTGGCAACATGTTTTCTTTGATACTTTTGTTGAGAGAGAGAGAGACAGAGAGAGAGAGAAAGGATGGGGAGAGAGAGAGAAGGAGAGAGAAGGTAAAGGAATGAACGACATCATGTCCCATCCTTCATTGATTGTATTAATTACACAATATTCACAAGTCACCCCACCAACCCACCAACCAAATGCCTTGGGTCAAAATACTAGCTTTTCATTTTTTTGTTTAACTATGGCTGGGAAAACCTCCACAGAGTGTTTTCCTCTCTGCAGACCCCGCGAACCCCGGTCTGTTCATTATAAACCAAGAGGGAGCCCTGTATCCTGGGAGCCCGTGTCTCAGCACAGCCCTGCCCAGCAGCAGCACAATCTAACAGGCCACATCAATCATGTAATAGTCACAGACAGAGGCCAATTTCTCTCAAGAAGTGAGCTGGAGCCCAATGATTAAGAAATTTGGGGACTCGAGGTTCCTCTCCATCTTTCTTTGGCTCTGTGGATGTGGGACATTATTCTAAGTCTCCATCCCTTGGCTGTACCTTGTGTAAAAAGGAAAGGAGAATCCTAACGTTCTGCTCCCGTTTATTTTTGCAATCCTTTGACCAAGCAACATCCATTGAGCACCTTGCCCAGGCCGGCCCTTCTCTTGTTGGGCATGGGTTCTGAGCAGAATGGAACACCTTTCTACCAGGGGTCCGGAGCACAGTGGGAGACACAGGAATCAAATAGCAAATTATAACACAGTACAGTGGGTTTCCTAGTAAGGGAATGTTCCCCGTGGTCGAGGAGGTGAAAAGTGAATTATACTCAACCTTCTATCTGGCCTAAATGATGAAAAATCAAGGGAGGAATCCCACAGAATTACAGCGAGCAGGGACAGGCACTCCAGTCGGCGATGCAAATGGCAACAGCGTGGTCAATGGGTTTCCTGGCCTGTGTCCTTGGCAGACATTCTTAATCAATCCTTATTTCCCTTTGAACTCAGTTTTCAAAGCCCTCCGTAAAAGTGTGTCTCAAAATCCTGGAGCCACAGCATGTGGGAGAGAACGTGCTTTTGAAGCAGTCAAATCTGGGTGAAAACTCAGATTGTGCAGTTACGGGATGCGTAGCCTCGGGCAAGACGATCCACCTCTCCTTCCTCCTCAAATCCCTCCCTGACGGAGCTCACGTGATAATTAAGTGAAATAAGGTGGGTGAAATTTTACCTCACACACCGCTGGTGGGGATACAAAATTACACAGCCACTGTGGAAGACGGGGAGTGTCTCTGAACGTTAAATGTTAGTTTGCCATATGTCCTGGCAATTCTGCTTCCAAGTATCTCAAGGGAAATGAGAACATATATGCGCACGAAAACCTGCACGTGAATGTCGGTAGCAGCAGGATTCACACGGCGGGGACACGGAAAGAACCCAAGTGTCCATCACCCAATGACTTGGTAAATAGGATGTGGGCTACCCTTATGATGGACTACTATTCAGAAACAAAAAGGAACAAAATGTGAACCTCAGAATCATTGTGTTAAGTTAAAAAAAAAAAAAGCAGGGCACAAAATGCTACATATTGTGTGGTCCTATGTGTGCACAAGGCAAGGAAAGGCAAATTAGAGACAAAAAGAACTGATTACTGGTTGCCCTGGGGCTGGTGGTGGGACGATGATTAGCTGAGAACGGGGATCGGGAAGGTTCTTCTCTTCGGGGTGAAGGAAATGTTAAAAAACTGTACTGTGGTGATGGATGCACCACTGTGTGATTTTCCCAAGTATCACTGGACACTCACACGCAAGTGAAATTTACATTATGCAGATAATAGACCAAGGAAGCTGTCAACAAAGGTTTACAAAGTCTTAGCATTGGAACTTGAATCTGCAAAACTCATATTAACCTGTTATTCCAACTCCCTTGTTTCAAAAACTCTTTCTTCCATCCTACACGAACAGCCACTTCTATAAAACTCTGTTGTAGCTCCTTCTTGGCCATAATAACCATCTTGCCTCATGGGATTCCTTGTCGTTTGATAGTGCAGAATTTACTTTTGGTATACATATTTTAATGTTCAAAATAAAAAAAAAAAAAAAGAATGTCAACTTCCCCCAGGATAGGGATAATCTCCTATTTATTTCCATATCCTCAGCAGCAGCAGCAGCTAGCCTTCAGCTTGGCCCCTGGCACAAAATTTAAATTCCAATATTTATTAATGGATTATGAACTTCACCCCTGAAAAAAAAGAAATTTCTTGCCAACTATGATTTCTGATTGGGGAAGGGAGGGACTCACAAGAATGGCTACTTTCAAGGGTGAATACACTTTAGAAAACAGAGCGGCATAAAAGCTAGATCCATTTAGAGAGGCTGATTCAGGCTCAGCGTGGCTAATTAATTTACACTGCCCTGATCACTGCAGACACATCTAAATTTTAGATTATTTTTATCTTGGCAAAGAAGCTCTTATCCAAGCCAGCTTTTTGGTTGCTAAGCATTTAACAAAACAGACATTAAAGGATTTGGAGGAAAAAAATTAAAGCTACCGTATAGTATTTTTTATGACAAATTGAGGTCTTTTAAAACAATCCAAACAGTAGCATTTTATGCAAGAACAACACTTAAGTCAATTAAATTAATTGATGGGTGTGTTAAGATCAGCCAATGCGCTCCCTGGCTTTTATCTGAACAGGAAAAAGAAGTTGGAAAGGCTTTACAGAACCTCACGGTTGCTTTACGCTCACGATGTGCTCCTCAAACTTCAATACTCATTTAAGGCAAACATTGAAGACAGTGCTTCAGAATTTTGACGTTCTGTTCTACAATGAAAGTGAGATAATGGGGAGCTGGACACCTGCCATCTTGCCTCTCAGCCGCCTCCTCTGATTCTGCGGCTGGGGCCTCAATTTCCTTGTAGGAGTCCCTTCTTCTTTGTTTCGGTAGGACGGAGCCAACACCCACGGGACGGGCAGAGGCTCAGCCATCCAATGGAGAACCCGACCCACCGCGCAGGTTTGGATCCGGACGTTAAAACCGCCGAGGCTGCGTGATTCAACTCCGGTACTGTGATCACCATGAAAGAAAACTATTGTTTTTGTTTGCTTATTTGTTTATTGACATTCTGTTTTACAACATTTAGAAAAATAAATTAAAAAAAAAAAAAAAAAAAAACCCTGATGGGGCTCCTGGGTGGCACAGCGGTTAAGCGTCTGCCTTCGGCTCAGGGAGTGATCCTGGCGTTCTGGGATCGAGCCCCACATCAGGCTCCTCCGCTGGGAGCCTGCTTCTTCCTCTCCCACTCCCCCTGCTTGTGTTCCCTCTCTCGCTGGCTGTCTCTATCTCTGTCGAATAAATAAATAAAATCTTAAAAAAAAAAAAACCTGCAAGTCGCAAGGATGTGTTGCCTATCTGTGTATTCTTCAACTACACTGACAATTGTTAATATTTTATTTATTTAATGTTCTTTCTCTTACTCTATGTGGGAACATGTGTGTACACACGTACATATGTGTATGCGTGTGTGTCTCTCTATTTTTTTCTGCATCCTTTGAGAATGGGTCACAGCTCTCATGACCCTTTATTACCAAATACTTTAGCACGAACCTTCTGGTCTTTCTACACATAACCCTAACAGAAGTATCAACTCAAGAACTTTCAGTGCTGATTCAATGTCATTACCTAACATACAGTCTATATTTAAATTTAGAAAACAATTCTTACAGCATAGCTTATAGCATTTTTTAAAAAAGACTTTTTAATTTATTTATTTGAGACAGAGAGAGAGAGAGCATGAGTGAGAGGCAGAGGGAGAAGCAGACTCCCCGCTGAGCAGGGAGCCGGATGCGGGACTTGATCCGAGGACTCCAGGATCATGACCTAAGCTGAAAGCAGACACTTAACTGACTGAACCACCCAGGTGCCCCCCACCTTACAGCATTTTTAAATCAGGATACAGTCCAGGGTTTCCACTGCACTGCAGTGCTGTTAGCGGCAGACTTCTAACAAAGCATTCAGGAAAACACCACCACCACCACCACCACCAGCAATGCTTCTCTACTAAGGAAGGGTTGGCGGGGGGAGTAGATCCAGAATTAGATCATGGGATAATACCAACTTATCAGCTGGGAGAAGCTAGTAATTACGGGAGGCAGTAGCTTTTTCTACAGGAGTTTCAGAAGTTTCATTCACTGGACAACTTGGATTGCCATCGCTAGATCCTTTCTTGGGACCCAAGCAGGGTTTAACACAGCGCCTTCCACTCTGTGAGGGGTCCCAAGCCCGCCAGGCTTCCAGTACGTGGCAAGAAACACTCCTGTAAAACCAAGGCCACTTTTGTGCAAAATTGTAACACACGACAAAAACCCAGCATTACTACTTTTGACCATCCACAGATGACACGGTTTCTGCATCATATGCTTTATGTGTTCTTGTCTCCGGCGGTAGAGCTTCCTTTCCTGCCTTCCTCCGTTTTAAGAGTCAGAGTTTTCATACTCACACGAATATGAATAAACAAAGCGGAACAAACAAACAAATGCTACACGTATTAAGACTCAGGCGATGCTCATTTGTCTGCCCTTCTTTGTCCACTTGGAACAATGAATCTCCTATCCTTGCTCTTCACAGTGAACGAAACATACGGTCAGTCTTCTGAGCGGCCGGAGAATATGTCACAGAAAAGAACCTCTGGAACTCAAGCCCTTTTGACCTAGGAGATTGCTCTAGGACCTTTGCTCAGAGTCTAGTCGCTTCTGCGTCAGTCGCGATGATGATGAGCCTTCATCATCTGGTTTTACAGTCAGAAGCAGATTAAAGACCACACACTGGCAGGTGGGGAGGACAGGCAGTGAACTCGGATGCCAGCCTTACCGTGGGGAGGAGAAAAACTCGTAAAGATCACACCAAGAGCAGACACAGTCGTGGAAAAAAGCTGAGAACATCTTGGAGTATTTAGCACAAGGACAAACTTGGTTCTCCATCTGGAGGGTCCCAGAGCATGACATCGTTTATAACACATTTCAACAAAGAAAGTGCATGACATGGGGCCTTGAATCATTAGAGAGCAGTTATATTATGTGGAATGGATTTGGCTTCAGGAAGCTGAGGGGAAAGTGAAATGTGTGTTTAAAATGTTTGCACCAGGGGCACCTGGGTGGCACAGCGGTTAAGCGTCTGCCTTCGGCTCAGGGCGTGATCCCGGCGTTATGGGATCGAGCCCCACATCAGGCTCCTCTGCTAGGAGCCTGCTTCTTCCTCTCCCACTCCCCCTGCTTGTGTTCCCTCTCTTGCTGGCTGTCTCTATCTCTGTTGAATAAATAAATAAAATCTTTCAAAAAAAAATGTTTGCACCAATTAAAAAAAAAAAAAACAACGTAAAATAAAATTGAATAGCTTGGGTGTTTAAGGGGGCAAACTTAAGCTACCTGGAGATGATGTTTTGTGGAGTGGCTCATTCCTGTGTGTTGCCTGATAAATGAGCTATCAGGATAGGAGAGGCCAGGAATGGCAAGATGCTATCATGGAAAGAAGAACAGAAACCCATCCTTAGAGGAAGCGAGGACTTTAAGACAGTCCTGCAAGACTGTTCCTGCCGTGGGAGACCTCTTCACCTGCAAAGCTCAAGCTTCTGAAATTGAAATTGAAGGGAAAAAAAAAAAGAAAGAAAGAAAAACTACCAACATTGGCATTCACTGCCCACCGGGGCACATTTGCCATGGCTGGTGTGACTATGCAATTTTTTTCTGGTCCAGAGCTGTGAGCAACTTCAAAGGCAAGATTTGTCAGCGCTGCCCATCCCAGAGAGATGGGCACAAGGACTCAGCACCTAAGGACTCATCCTGTGGAGCTCATTTCAGCTCTGAGGCTGAAGTGTTGGTCAGACCTCCTTTTTAGCCATGTCTGCCTAATGAGTTTTTAAAGCCAGCTGCCTTAAAGGCTGTTTTAATGTCGATTGGTGCCATATGGAATCCCTTAGGGCTCTCTTGAAAATTTACTGGCTGAAGTCTTAGGGTCACATAAGACCTAGAAATACCAGAAAGAAAAGAGTGAAAAGAAATCTCTCTCTTTGTCCCTGTCTGTCGGTCTGTCTCTCTCTCTCTCTCTCTCTCACATAACACACAAAATATTTTAGGATATTGCCAGCAGGAAACAAATGCTATGAGATGGATAATTACTCCAATTTTTGGAGTACCAAGTTACTACCGTAATTTTGACAGATGAGAAAAAAAGGAGAAACCAGAAGGTTTCCACGCTTCTCCTTACCTAGCCCCCAAATCAAACAAACACATAAAACAATCCAGTGAGTAGAAATAATATGCAAATCCATTACTGCCGAACCACAAGCCCGAGATCTTTTCACGACACTGTGCATTAAGAGGAAGTCCAAATAGAGACACAATCCATAAACCAGAAAGAAAGCACACAAGGGGGAGGGCAGATTCCCGGGGATGGTTCGTGAACTGAAGGCAGGGTCTGCATGGGGCAGGCAAGCCCCAGAAGGAGCCCCACAGCCCTTGTTCCCAGCAGCACCTCAGCCTGGGCGGGAGAGGCTCTCTCTGCAAGGTTTCCTTTGCATCTCCTTCCCTTCTTTCGTGCTACAGGCTGTCAGTCTTTTCTCTGGGCTGGACTTGCCTCTTCCAGGGGGATGACATCCCAGTTCTCTTAAAGCATCGACGACAACAACTGCAGCCACGACGTCCAGTTTTCAGGGCTCCGTGGCTTCCTACAGTCTGACCTAGTATCTCACACTCAACATCACTTTCTATCTGCAAGGTACCTGTTGGGGAATTGGCAAGATTGAGGGAGATAAACACTTTGAAAACTGGAAAGCTCAGGGACCTACTAACCAATGTCATTGCCATTGTTACTATTTATCTAAATCAGCCTCCTGAGTACAAAAGTCCTACTCTCTCTTCCCCGAGAGGGTTGCCAATTTCCCCAGATCCGTCCACTCCCCATCACCAGGACCCCTAACCTAATCAAGAGTCTCGTCCATCTTGCATCAGACCTCCTCGCAGCTGACCTTCCTGCCTTCGGCCCCCCTCTGCCTTCATCCATGTCCCCTCAACAGCCAGATTCATTGTTTGATAGGAAAATCCAATCCTACCTCCCTCCATAAATCCATGGGATGGGTCGCTATCGCCTACAAGAGGCACCCTGATCCACCGTGGCTGTAGGACCTTGCTCTTCCCATAGACCCATTACTGTGGTTTCTCCCAAACAAGCCGCACTTGCTCAAAACCCGATGCTTCTCCCAAGCACACCCTCTGTCCACATCAGTCTACCTCATCTGGGGGAGCAGTTGTGTATCTATCAACAGTGGACAAGGAAGTGCAGATGTCACCCTCCTGTGAATTATGTTCTGATATTTTCTTCCGACGTCTGCCTCAATCACAGAACAATGAGGGGCCCTAAGTTCGATGGCCTTGCAGCAACTTGGACGTTCTCTGCTTACAAAAAAGTGATGACAATGACTACAGCAATAGTGATAAATACTAATGTTTCATCAAAACTCTTTCAAACGTTATTACGAGCTTTATATAGAATGTCCCACACTCACAGCAATACCACCATCCTTCTTAGCACAGCTGTCCCCATTCCATAGATGCATGCCCTGCGTTCATACAAATTATTCAACTTCCCCCTTATTTAACTGACCTTTTAGAGGTCACAGAGCTAGCAATGGTGCAGGCTGCAGACTCCAGCCTTCATCACTGCCACTGGCTTCCTCCCCTACCTCATTGCCCAGATCGGTGCCGTCCAATATGGTGGCCACTAGCCATATATGATTTAATTTAAAATTTAAGTAATTAAATAAAATGTAGCATTCGGTTCATATGTTGGACTAGCCACATGCCAAGAGCTCCAGAGCTGTAGTGGATAAGGCCATTTCTGTTGTCACAGAAAATATTACTGGACAGCACCACCCCAGACTGTGAGCCCCCTTGAGAGCAAGAACCTGGTCTCCATGCTGGGATCCCTGGAACTTATCACCATGCCGCTCACTGAGGCTTTGTACGGAGAACCAGACCCCTGCTACATTGACTGGACCATGCCTCTTTTGAGCAAATGGCAACTCTGGTATTAGATCTGTCAGCCCCCATCATTGCCAGTCTCCCTCTGGGGCATGCAGTTTCTATGTGGTGGATGGCTCTCCTTAACCTTCATCCCCGTGCCAGGGGATTCAGTTTCTGAATCCCAGAAAGCACATCCTCAGTCGAACTGTGCGTACACGGTGAAAAGAGCTATCCACACAAACATCCTTCACCACATCACGTGCTTGGTTCTGAATTCTGATGGGACATTGCCAACTCCAAGTCTGTTTTGTCTCTTCCCTGTTTGGGTTGGGAATGCGGTCTTTTCTCTGGTAAACATTCCAATAGTACCAAATCTCCCCGATTCAGTTGGTTTAAATAATCCAATTCCATCATCTGTCCCCTCAAAAATTCCAAGGGTCAATTTTCCAATTATAATCATCACTTCTCTTGGTAAAAACAACAGTGCCTGGCACTACACACAAGTGTAGGAAAGGTCCTGAATTTAATTAGCTCTAGATTTGAATATGGCTCCATTACCTTCATAAACTTGAGGTGAAATATTCACTTCTCTGAGCCTCTATTTTTCTTCCAGCTCTAAAGTGAGAATAATAATCTTACTCATCTCAAAGGACTATGGTGAGGTTAACACAAGAAAATGCATCTCCGCCGTTCAACACAGTGTATGATACACAGAAAGCACTTAATTTAACTTTTAATCATTGTTATGACTGCATATTTTTATTTTATACTTTGGAAACTTTATATAGCTCCATCCTCTTCAAGTTTTTAAAGTCCTGACGAAGTACGTGCTAGTCCCCCAGCTTTTCAGGTGAGGTAAAGGTTCGCAGCAATTCAGAGAACGGCGGAGCTAGTATCCATGCCAGGTCTCATGACCTGCAGAACCAAAGATCTCCCGGCTCCACCACGCATCGGTTCCAGTTTACAAGAACAGCCAGAAACTCAAACCAGTTGGTGTGGCCCACGGCGTCTGTCCGTCGCTAGCGGCTTGGCTTGCAGAGAAAGTACCAGGCTGTCTGGAGTCTCTGTGATGCCCATCCCTCCGCTAAGACTGCAGAACCCACCAGGGAATGTTAAAATGCAGGTCTTCCTGAGCAGGCTGGAAACCATTAGCAGAAAAGAGCATCCCATTCTCTGCTACCGGAGACACTTAGGTGAACGCTTTTGGAAGAGAACCAAGAAGCACGTATCGGGGAGTCTTTCTCTCCTGGAGATGCTGAGCAGGTAACAAAACACCCCCCGCCCCAAATCACAGTCATCTCTTTGCTTTTAGACCCTTTCTATGACTGTGATTCAGGTAGCACTGAAATAATGCAACATTTGCAACTGGATTAAAGGTTTTTCCCACCCAGGGCTCCTGCAATTCATGGGGCCAGCGATGCCAAGAATCAGCCGTTCCCTAAAATCCGTACTCCACAAGGAAGCACGCTGCAAACCTCGTGCTTCATGCACCCTTCAAGTGTCACTGCTTTTCAGCCTGGGCCTGGCCTCGAGAAACACACAGTGCTTTGTATATCATTTAGGAATTCAGTTGGCTCTGTAGGTTTAAAAAAAAAAAAAGTGCAGAATTTCCTGGGGGGGGGAATCAAACTGTAACAGAACAGTTTGAGGAAGATAAAATTTTATGCACATATGTAAATATATATTTAAATTATATATATACTCAGCACACACAATCTTTTACCTGAAAACGTGCTGCTTCATTTCCACAAAAAACAAATTTGCACTTGATGCTGATGAAGGCAGTTGCACATTTTATGGCTAATAAGTGACACGAGGGGCCTTATTACAAAATATTTCTAAATATACGAAATTCAGTAATGGGACCCCCAGGGGCCAGGCCCACAAAGTGTGTACCCCGCTCTGCATATGCGCAGCCACGTGTCTCCACGGTAACGAAGGCGGCATATATAAGCAGCTCAGAATTGCTGGCATGCAGAAATCCTCAAGCCTGCCGACTTTATTTTTAGTCTGAGCAGTTAGATTTCACATTTCATCAGCGCTCGGCTTGCTTCTGTTTCCCAACAAACACCACACGCACAGGCACACTTCACCAGATGTCTACAGTTTATCATGCAAATATTACATAGAAGCGATAATCATTATTAACGAACATAATCACCCAAAGTCGGGAGGGATATCATTCACTGCCAGTTTGTGCTCAATCCCTTATGTCCCAGAGTCAAAAGGGAAAAGGAGGAGGAGGACGACGACGACAAGGAGGACAAGGAGGAGGAGGAGGAGAGGGGTCAAGAAGAGGAAGAGGAAGAAGCAGAAGGAGAGGAGGAGAAACTGTCAGCAATCAGATGTGTGTTTTAACAAAGAATATAGCTCATGTCCTTCCCAGGGGCTGGTCCGAAATTTCTTTCTGTTTTGACAACATGTTTTTTCTGAGAACAGAATCTACAACCCTGAAAGTTGCCAGGGTAGGTCACTGGTTACTCTTCATCCACAAGCTTCTGAAGATGTCTCCAGCCCTACCCCAGCCCGTCTTCCAGTGGCGATGCCAGCAAGCCCTTGGGTTATAAGTTGTAAGGTGGGAGAAAAATCAAGCAACCGTCTTCTTGATTTCTCCTTCCCTTTGTTCTTCTCTTTCTTAGCGGTTGGTCCTTCACAGTCTGGCCACCTCCTGCCCTTTTGTTTCTCTACAACAGAGGCCACAAACATGCAGCCTGCGGGACACGCCAGGCTCGCAGCCATGTTTGGCTTGGCCCACATGGTGTTTGAAAAATAAACACTGTCAACTTTTCAAGATTGGAGGTAGCACACAAAAATCTAGATTTTTAGCTTCAGAGAGGGAGGGAGGGAGGGAGGGAGGGAGGGAGGGAGGGAGGGAGGGAAGAAGGAAGGAAGGAAGGAAGGAAGGAAGGAAGGAAGGAAGGAAGGAAGGAGGCAATCCACAGCATTAAGCATGACTACCTCTTGCCCACAATGGTCTGAGCAGAATAGAAACGACCTTCTTTAAATGGGACAAGCATGCTTCATATTGCCAGGATTGTCACTTTTCTTCAAAGGCTTTGCCAGGGCCACATCACATATTTAGTTGTTTGGATCCTTTTTAAAGCTGTGATCTGTAATACCCCTCTCCACACCCTGGAGCAAACAGACCTCCTCACTGCCCACATTTCCTTGTCCCTGCTTCAGTCCCCCACTTAAGGGGAATCTTATAGTCCTTAGGTTCTCCTCCCTTCCTCCTTCCCCCCTTCTTCCCTTCCTTTCTTTCTTCCTTCCCTTCTGTAATTTCTAAACACTCTCTATGTACCCAGTATGTTCCCAGTCACTGTGAATGACCCAGAGAAAGGTCACATGACTTGTCATTTCAAGGACGTGGCACGTTGTATTGTATGATCACATTTCCCAAACAGTAAATAGGAACATGGAACTTGGCCCTTACTTCCAGTGCCACAGTTTGTCTATAAGACGACCTTCACAATGGCAAAGGTCAGATTGGAGAATGCATGTGAAGGACTTATGCCAGGGCTTGGCAAACAACCATGAACACTTTGAGCAGGACAGTGATCTGGCACGGTGGCTCAGAGCATGGGCCCTGGACTCAGGCATGACTAAAAAGCATGCCACACAGCAGCAAAGAGTCAGTAACGGCACTTTTATTTTATTTTGATTATGCATTTATTATTTTTAATAACAGCACTTTTAAAGATATGTTTTCAGCATCTTAGAGACATATGTTTGGGGAGAAAATTAGAAATTGAAATAGTTGCTTCAAATTCAGATCATGTTGTACCAGTTACCTATTGCCAACTAATAAAACATCCCCAAACCTTGATGATTCAAGAATGATAAGCATTTATTATCTCTCACATTTTTTTTTTTATGGGTCAGGATTTTGGGAGCAGCTTAGGTGGGTGGTTCCTACTTGGAATCTCTTGTGAGTTTTCCAAGAGTCAGCTGGGACTGCAATCATCAGAAGGTTTGACTGGGGCTGTAGAAGCCATTCCTATGATGGGACACTCATATGGCCAGCAGCTGGCTTCACCCAGAGCCAATAATCCAAGAAACAAAGCAGTGAGACATAATGCTTTTTATGACCTAGTCTTGGAAGTCACTCACCACTACTTACACTGTACGTTGTTGCTCACACACAGACAGACCTGATTCCTTGTGGGAGAAGACTACACAAGGGCGCAAGTACAAAGAAGCAAAGATCGTTGGTGCAAGCTAGGTATCACACTGGGATCATCTTACACGTATACACTAACAGTCTGATACTACTGAAGAGAATGCATTAACCGTTTGATTGTTTTATGATTGATAGAGCCTGGAAGTAAGAGGCACATACATTTAAGACCTCGGGAAAAAGTTAAAAGTAAAGCTCAACTATTTCTCGAGAGTACTTGAAACTCATACTTGAACTTTAAAAAGAGTGATAAGCAGGAGGCGCCTGGGTGGCTCAGTTGGTTAAGCATCTGCCTTCGGCTCAGGTCATGATCCTAGAGTCCTGGGATCGAGTCTCAAGTGGGGCTCCCTGTTCAATGGGGAGCCTGCTTCTCCTTCTTCTCCCTGCTCATGCTCTCTCTTGCTATCTCTGTCTCTCTCTCTCAAGCAAATAAATAAAATCCTTTAAAAAATAAAAAGGTTGATAAACAGTCTATCTCTAATTAGCATGTGTGGACAAAGAAAATATACAGGATTCAGAGAGGTCTAATAGCAGGGTAAAGAACTAAGATCTCAGTCTGGGAAACACTGCCAGGCAGGGAGTGGGTCTGGGCCAATTTAATCCACTTTCTCCAACTCCAGCCAAGGTTTGGGCCTGAGAAAATAGCAAAGGGTTGGATCTAATAGGATGAAACATCCTTTGGATAAACAGGCTTTAACACTGGCATCCAAAATTCCACCTGCAATGCATCCATTGTCTAGACTAAGGTAAATCAGGCAAGGCTTGAGAGAGCTTTCTCAAAGTCAATCTTAATACTTGAGACCACATCTTTTGGTTTTATTTAATCATAGAATCATTCAGCACCCCTCATCCATGCAACAAGGAGATAATTGTCCCTTCTTATACAACAACGATGAAGATATCCATTTCCTTACCATATATCAGCAAAGAGAATGTCCCCTCAAGAATGGGATGGCAGGGACATGACACAGCATGATGACAAAACGTGGGGACTCTGGAGCCAGATTTCCTAACCATAGATTCCAGCTCCATCACGTAACAGCTCTGGGAGACTGATTACTTCACACTCTGTGACTTGGTTTCCCCATCTGTAAGATGGGGTTAATAATAGTACCCATTTCCTAAGGTAGCGGTTAAGATTAAATGGGTTAACATGCATGGAGTGTCCAGGATGTACATAAAGTGATCAGAGCAATCTCAATAAACGTCAGGTGGTTTTTATTACTTCTGAAATAAGTAAGAAAATCACTCGGGGAAATGGAACAAGACGGGCAGACAAGAAAACAATGCAATGATTAAGCTGAGAGGGAAGGCTTTCATTTTACTTTATTTTTTCCGAGTTGAAGGAAGAACAGGAAGATCTAGCACAAACTTCCATCTTAAACCAAGCTGGCCTCTCTTGTTTTTATCTTTCATGTCTGGAGCCTGAGTCTCCAAAGACAATTGCGAAGGGATTGTGTTTGACTGATCAATCAAAAGCAGCCCCCTTGCTTGTCTTCTGAGACTCTGAATTAAAACCTCCAGGCAGGATTCTGGGGAGGACAGGACTGGCAAGGGGGCGGGCAGTACTCAACACTGAGTGGGCTTTGATGGCAGAGAAGCAGCTGAGATAAAAGAGCTCCTCCCAGCAGAGCTGAAATTAAAACGGGAAACATTTCATTAGGCCCAGTCCCAGGGAAGGAGCCCTGGGCGGTGAGGGAAAGCAAAGGGGACCAAGACCATGAGTTAGCCCTGTCAGCCACAGGGAAATGGACAGGCCACATGCCAGAAGAGCTCTTCCACTCACACCTGCTGGAGTGACTGTCACTCCAGCCACCATGAGATCCCTCTGCTGTGTGAACGCCGAGAAGTCAGCAACTTCCCGAGTTTGGCACTCAGGGAACGCAGCAATCTGATCCCCACCTACCTGGCTTCGGTCCCCATCTGTCTCGGTCCCTATTCCATGCCCAAAGTCCACATCTGCTCCCC
Organism: Ursus arctos; assembly: GCF_023065955.2. Lineage (NCBI taxonomy): Eukaryota > Metazoa > Chordata > Mammalia > Carnivora > Ursidae > Ursus > Ursus arctos. The sequence continues at coordinate 71,992,662 of NW_026622874.1, read as the reverse complement.
CCAGTGTGGGCACCCACCCTCATCAAACAGACCTTCATTTGGCACCCCTTAGCAATGTTATTTCTTTCCTTGGACTGTCTTTTCTCTGCTTCTACCTGTCAAGCTCCTACACACCCTTTAAAACCCAGCTCAGATACCACCTCTTCCAAAATACCTTACAGCTTCTATCAGCAATGCATCTCTCCCATCTGTCTGGAGTCACTCTTGCTTCGTACTTGGATTTTGGACACGCAAAGCACCTAGCAACTTACGCATAGGTCAATGACCCACTCTGCTCTTCCACCTCATTGTATTAGCAAGTAGGAACCGGAGAATGTCTTTCACCTTATTTCTCACATCAAGTGGAGTCGGAGAATCTTAGAGTTGAAAATGACCTTAGGCTTCCTTTCGCTCAGAGATAGCAAATTTACAGCACATGGAAAGCTGCTTCCCCCATCTGTGCTCACGGCAGACACCATGAATCATTCAGAACCTTCTTTACTTCTTTGCAGCCTGGCTTCAGAATCCTTACCAACACGCTGTTCCAGGCAGTCACAATCAACATATTTCATGTGACATACTGGATAAGACCCTGTGCCAGCCCCTACCCCCATTACGCATGATACAACCCACATCCGGGGAGGCAGTGTCCTCCTCCGAACTCCCTAGGACTTTCAAACTCCCTCTCCCAATCTCCCCAGCTTGTACTACTGTGGGTACACCATGCTGCTTCCCAAACAGTGCTTTAGACAGAACAGCGCATGTGATGCACGTGGGTGTGAGGATAAAATTAAATTCCAAATTGGAAATAAAAACGTTGTGAGAAAGCAACGTTTGCAAAGATTTGTTTTAGTTGACTGTAAGGAATATTAATATGTGTAATGAAAATACAGGAGTCTTTCTTCTAAGTGGCCTCTTTAAAACTAGGCTTTCTCATATGCTTTCAATATCCTAATAGGCATTGTGACTTTTCAGGAGGAAAAGACAAGATTTGGAAGTCCTCAAATGCTTTGGCTCATGGGGCTGTTTTGGCTAGGATCATGTCGCAGAAATAGTGTGTGACAAAGCCCGGTCTGGACAGGGCTGACGAAGAAGAAAGAATATGGGTTTTCAAGTCTGTTTTGATTTGCACATGGGCACCGTAACTTGCTAGCTGTGTGCACACGTACTAGTATCTTTTTGTCTCTGATACTCATTTACCTCAACTATTAAACAGGTGTAATAACTACCTCGCAGGTAGAATGAGCCAACACACTCCAAGTGACTGATGACGGTAGGTCCTTAATAAATATCAATCCCATTACCTAAATCCTGATGCATGGGCCCGAGATCTATTTTCTCAACTACAGTGCAAGTCTCATAAAGTAAAACTGCTTTCTCACTGTTTAATTGCTGGGTAAACATGCTGGCTCTTGCACCTGATTTATTCAGCATTTGTTCAAAATGAACTTCCCTTGCATGTCAGGGATGATAGGATGTGTTCATCAAAACACTTCATTTTCTGAGAATACAGGAGGGCTATTCCCCAGCCCTCCCAGAAGCTAGGGAGGCCCACATTACTGAGTTTCAGCCATGACAATGTAGGTGGGAAGGTCTTATGGCATTTCCGGGCCCCGACCCTAAAAGATCTGCGTGATCACCTATCCTCTTTCCCGTGTGTGGATGGCTGGTGTGGACAGCTTCTAAGACAATGAAAAGCACATGATGGGGAAAACGTGGAAGCCTGTATCCTCTGGGTACCACTTGGACGAACATTTCTCAGAAGATCCGACAAACAGCAAACATGAGCATTAGATCTTGGGTAAATGGGCAAACAATAACAACAAAAATTAGGTCATGTGAAGACCCTGAGATTGGAGGGCTTATGTGCTATCTTAACATAGTCTAGCTCAACTGTTTCTCATCCTTGGTGCAACTGACATTTGGGGCTCAAGAATTATTAGTCGTGGGGGCTGTCCTGTTGTAGGATGTTTAGCTCTATCCTCCAGACCCAGTAGCATACCTCCCAATTGTGACAACCACAACTGTCTGCAGAATTGCTCCAGACTCCCTTCCCCCAAGGGCAGAGAGGGGGGCGAAATTGCTCCCACTGAGGACCACTGGCCCAACCCAACCCAAGCAACTCATTGTGCACCAACAATCCTAATAAGCTTGCAAGCTTGTTGAAATACTGAATGAACAGACTACAGACTTTACAAAATTGCTTCAAAGCTAGACACAGAAGCACCTCCTTGGGCAATCCTCTAGCTTCTAACAGAGTCACCAGGAAGAGCACTGTGCCATATGTCCTGCAGGATGATATGTTCATGGAGAGAGGAAAAATGAGTGCAGCCAATCTAATAATTGTGATTTGATTTTCAAGGAAACTTAACGTCTCCAGCCACACCTGGGGTCTCATACATCTCCATCAGGTCAGCCTCTTGACGGTTTTGTAATCTGAGAAGTGGTGAGCGAAATGTCAAAGGCCAGATTTTTTTTTTTTAAATCGCACTCTGTATGTTAACTGTTGTGATGGGAAGCCACCAAGAAACACAACCCACACACTGAAGTGTTAGCTCCAGAATCCAATCATTTTGAAAGCATTTGTAAAAAGAACTGGATCCTTCCTTATCGGATATTTCAGAACTGTGAATCGGGTCACATGTTTGTGAATCCCAAAGAGAAAGTACTGTGTGAAGAAAGCTTCCTCAACTTCTTTAATCCTGAAACATGACATTATGGGGCTTGCGATGATGTTATGGTGTCAAGATGGCATTTAGTAAGAACACAGGCTCTGAAGTCAAACAGGACCCAGCTGAAGATCTGACCTCAACTCAGGAGTTCCCCAGACCTCAGTACCTCATCTGTAAAATGGGGATAACAATATCATATTCGAGGAATGGAAACAGTGTCTGTAAACAGCTTAGCGTGGCTGTTGACAGAAGAAGTGCTAAATAAATGTTGGATTTCATCATTATCACCACCACGGCTAGGATGCTGCATGGGATTCTCTTACAGAAAGAGTTTTCTTCTCTAATTTGCCTAGTAATCAATCAAAAATCCAAAGGGACTGTCGAGTAAAATGTTAAATAAATCCTGAGGAATAACGATGAAACATTCATAATATATGCTCTGCACTAAAACATCTTTACAACTCTCCAAGGGATTAGTCTTTTTAATGTAATATGTGAGGAAATGCTACAGGGAGGATAATATTGATCTGAAGGCCCTTTGGCAGTGACTTTTAAATACGGGCATTCTGTGCCACACATCATGTTCGAGCTCATGGCAGCAGAGTTCGAGGGGAAGGGAGTTGAGACTGAGCCCTAGGCAACACTCCCAGGTTGGTATCATTTGTTGTAATTTCATTACCCTAAAAGTACTGAAACCTTCCTGGACATGCAAAGCTTAATCTCCACGGAGCTGGAGAGCTATAAAGTGTTAAAGAGAAGCACTCGTGTCATCCATGAAAGTGTAAGAGGCTCACTTTCCCCAAAGATTTTAACTGCCCCAAATCCACAGCCTTGACAAATGGAAATTCATCCTATCATATCATGAGCCTCAGCTCTGTGCATTCATGCAATTAGACTCCAACACAATACATGCCTATCGTGTCTCTTGCACTAGATGCCAAGTACAGAAATGAAAGAATAATCACCATGATTAGTTCTTCAAACATTTGTCATGGTTTTATTGCTGGTGCCGATGTGGTGAGCCCGCATTGTGGGCTAGGTGTTACATAATTCAGCCTCTCTTTGTTGCAAGGGATGGAAACTCAGCTCAAATTGACCTAAGCAGGAAGGGGAACGTATTGGGAACTTCGCAGCTAGGACCTCCTTTAGGTATAGCTGGATCCAGGGGCTAAAATGTTGATATCAAGATGGTGTTTAACTCTCTTCTTCTCCCTGCTACACTTCTCTTTATCTCCTCACCTTTAGGTTGATCCCTCCTCCCAGCAGCAAGGTGAATGCCAGCAGCTCCAGCCTTATATTTATAGTTCTCAGGAACTGTCATGCAAATGGGAAACCCCTTTCCCTGCTCAATTCAGCATATGTCCAAACATTGACTCTGATTAGACAAACCTGAGTTGTAAGATCATCACAACTCAATCATCCTGGTGGTCAAGTATAGAAAATCCTTGTAGGCTTGGGTCAAGTTCTTACTTTTGATTCCCTGAACCTAACCCCCCCCCCCCCCCGAAACCACATACACCAAGGTGATTTCTCTAAGGGGAAAAAAATTAGCACGATGTAACAATAAACAAACAAAAGGGAAACGAACACTGAGCAGGCAGAAACAACAGTCACTCCACTGCTTTCCTACACGTTATCTTTAATACCGGAAACCTTGTCTGCATTTTGTAACGAGAAGACAGGGAATGTCAGGCAGTTAAGTGTCCAAACTCACCAGCTATTACATGGAAACCCAGGAAGTCAGCCTCCAAATGCACCCTCACACACTCACACTTTCTGCAAAGAGAACCTAGGCACCATTTTTGTGGTATATTTTCTGAAGGGTCAAAGACACAATGACGTAGAAGGGAGCATGGGAGAAAATTTCTGCGGATGTTATTTTTTTCCTTCTAAATCTTCTGGACCTTAGGTCTGAATTCAGCTAGGTGACCCTCATTCCGTCATGACCTCTGAACCAACCTCCTTTCCCATCCTCGGGTCTCACTATTTTCTAGGAAAGTTTAAAGGCTGGTGTAACAGCTATGGCTCTCTGTTTAAACAACAGAAATGGGCCATGGGAATTTACTAAAGCATAAAGGGGATTTACTAAAAGACTTATTTGGGTTGTTCACAAGGTCACCAGAAGAGATGGAGGGTCAGGCTTCTAAGATGGGGAAGCCTGTGTCCCAGCCAAAGTCATGGTCTGGAGTTGGTTTGGTGACGTCACTGAGATCAAATTCTCACCAGCTTCACTCATTCTGGACACTGCTGGATCTCCCTGCAAAGCCCCCTGTAGCTTGTTATTCATTCAGAACTGGGTCTGTTGGTTCTGATGGTGGTGCCACTGTCACTGTGGGTTGGGATGGCAAACTTCCCACTGTCTGTTTTGTAGACTTTCTAGGTCCCAGTTCTGGTGAACATGCATCTGATTGGCTGAGTCTAGATCTTGGACTACACTCTAGATGGTTCTCAACGGCAATGCGTTTGTCTCCAGGGCACATCGGACAATGTGTGGAGGCAGTTGTGGTTGTCATAACCGGGGAAAGACTTCTGCCGGCACCTCATCCATCCCAGAGCCAAGGATGCTGCTAAAACACGCTACGATGCACAGGACACATGGTCTAAAATGTCCACAGTGCTGACCCCGAGAAACATTCTCCTAGCAGAAGATGAGTTTGGGAAAATGAACTCCTGAGAATTTTATGTTCTGTTATTATAAGGTGAAAAATTTCTTTTTTTTTTAAGATTTTATTTATTTATTTGACAGAGATAGAGACAGCCAGTGAGAGAGGGAACACAAGCGAGGGGAGTGGGAGAGGAAGAAGCAGGCTCATAGCGGAGGAGCCTGATGTGGGGCTCGATCCCACAACGCTGGGATCACGCCCTGAGCCGAAGGCAGACGCTTAACCGCTGTGCCACCCAGGCGCCCCTATAAGGTGAAAAATTTCTTAATCAAAGGAAGGGAGCCAAAGAACAAGTCTCATGATAGATACCACAGAGTTATTTTGGGGGGATCGCTTACAATCCTCCCCATTTGTTACTGACATCTACTTTCTCCAATTTTATCTCAGCCCTTCTCCAATTTCTCCACTCTGAGTGGATTCCGACAAAGATGCTAATATTCAGAGACAAACAGCCATCTGTGTGTGCAAGACTTTAAGTGTCAAGAGACTGAGTGGCCAGAGCTGGGAACCATGATGCTACCAGATGAAGGTAAGTACATAAGCCCCTCCCGTCTTGGCCCTTGGGAATTCCATGAAGAATGAGATGACTAGTTAACCAAAACAAACAGTACAATTGGGGGCGTTAGGAGGGAATTGCAATTCCAGTAAGAATGGGGGACTCCACTTCACTGGGCACCGAAGAGTAGGCTCCAGGAAGAAGCTGTAAAGTCGGAGAGGAACTAGAAGAAATAAAAACCAGCCCATGCATGGTGGGCTTGCCTCTCCACCTACAACAGACCACACAGTTCAGGCCCCTCATTCGAGAGAATCATCCTTAGATGAAATTACAGTGCAGACAACATGGAAATCCAACAAATGAAGCACTTTTTTTTTTCCAGCCCAGCAAGCTTTTTTGTGTCATTTCAAATTTGCAGCTGACACTTTAATATTTAAACAGAACAGAAGAGATATGGATTATTTATTTTCTTTTACTTTAATTTTACTTCTGTACCAGCTCCCAACTTTTTTTTTAACTTTAAAACAACAAAGCCCTACATTTTAACAGCAGTTTCTGCTCGATTCATCAGGTTGTGAATGTTAACCTGACACTTACAATCCACCAAAGTCTTTTTCAGTGCCTCTCTCATCATCTGCTTCCATATTGCTATGAAATTACACTGAAAATATTTTTTGCTCTGGGCAAAACTAGTCATAGAGAATTTGACTATGATCTATATATTTATGGAGGAAAATTAATCTTCAATGCTTCAAACTTTTTATGCCTCATAATTTTATCAAAAATGTCCAAATGCATCATAACGGAGCTGCCAGAGACATGAAAAATGTCCCACTTTCTTCTTAAGCTTTAAAAAAAACATGCTTTCAAGACGCCTTTTGAAGGCATTGTCTGGTTATCCTGTTTTATGGGCCACTCAACAACTGTATCAGAATCTGATGAAAATCTAAAATGTGGGAGAAGCTACGTAATAGCCTGTTTTAGATCCGTCATGGATAGTGCAATGCAACTGTTCTATTGGCCTAAGCAACTGTAAAACGCTACTTATCCAGTCCAAGAAATATTTTAAGTCCACATTAAAGTGAAATACACGACAGCTGTTTTAGCAATTTCAAGTGGCAGAAGCCCAACTCAAGCAAAACAGAAAAAAAAGCACTGATTGGGTCAAATAACGAAGATGTCCCAGGATGCTACTAATTCTGGGCCGAAGGCCTAAAGGATGTCATCACACATGCATTTCTCTCCATTTCTCCAGGTGTGACCACCCGTGTAGCAAGCATGGTGCATACCAGCCACACCAAACCCACATATCAGACAGACTGAGCTCACCCATCACAATGGCAGAGAGGTCTCTGAGAAGACTCTGATTGGCTCAGCTCAGGTCACATGCCTATCTCAGAACCAATGACTGGGACCAATGAGGGGAACCCTCTTATCTGCATTGCGCAGCCTGTGTGGGTGGGTGGGCGGGGCCAGTACTGATTCCGCTGAGTGGGATCCCCATCAGAAAGAGCCACCGTTCCAGCCTCAGGAGAGGAGGTGCAGCAGTGAATATGGAGATACCCACTGGGGACTGGAGTTTGCGAGCAGGTATGTCCACCCATAATCTACTGACCTATTCAGTTCTGGTCTCCACTGAAAAATGCCAGAAACAGTTGTTTTTTTGTTTTTTTTGTTTTTTGTTCTGGATGGATATGACATTAATTTGACTTAAGATTTTGACTGTATGGTTGGTTTCCTTTTCTGTTTTTTTTTTCCCCCTAAATTAGACAATAGTGTCGAAGTTCTCCATCCATCAGCCGACTATCCTTTCTCTACCTTGAGTCCCCTTCCTTCACCTCTGATTGCTTTCAATTCCTTCTTCTGAATAAATTTTTAAAACCAACAAAAATTGCCTATGAACTGGAAAGATGTCATCACTCGGTACAACCTTTTAGCACCTATTTCGTGGAGATCACCAGAATTTGGGCACTCTGTCTTCTAACTTTGTATGTTGTGAGGAGAAAAATCAGATCTGACCCAATGATGACTCTTTGGGTGTCTATGCACTTATGGATTCATCCATCCAATTGGTATATTTTAGTGAGGTCCTTTTAGGTCCCAGGTACTAGGCTGGGAACCTGGGATGAAAACAGGTCTGTCTTGTTCTCCTGGCATTGAGAGTCTCCTAGAGAAGACAGATGCTATTTGAGAACTGGGACATATGCTCATGCGTGTATTGTGTGTGGGTGGGTGGTGGCAGTGGTACATAATAACAAAAGGGACATGAACTAGTCAGAGATGTCAAAAGAAGACTTTCCCCAAGAAGTAATGCATGCACCGTGATCTGAAGGATTAAGTAAGAATTAACCAGACAAAAGGAGGGTGCAGGACATAAAGACAGTCAAGTAATTTTTCTTTGAGCCTCAAGTTCTTGGGCAAATGTGTTTAAGGCAATCATTCCAAATTTGCATCCACATTTGGAAAACTTTCACTGAAAAAACTCATTCAGTGGAAAACCCCAAATATATAGTTTAAAAATTATGTATTTCCGTGCTTCACAGGTATTTCATAAGAATCCTTTTTTTTTTTTAACTCTGATGTGTTTTATGTGTTTAAAACCATTACTCTCAGAAGAAATCTATAGTTTTTGCTAGAGCATCAAAAGGATCCACTACAGGAGGTAGCTATATATTTAGTGGTCACTGATTGAGAAAATTCACAGAGATATGTAAGTCTGATGTCTGATGTTGTAAATGACTCCGCATTATATTCTTTACAAGAACATTTATGCTTATTTGAAAACTAGTCAGATATCTATGCAAATATTAGTCACCTACTCTAAAAAGAGTTGATGGATGGTTCATAAAGACTAAAGAACTTGCTGGAACAAATTCACTGAGCTCACGCCCACCCTTGGGAGGCTGAAGCTCACAGGCTGTGAACAAGGGAGACATCTGTTACTTGTTTGTTCTGCTCCCCATCCATCTATTTTATGAACTACTCCCCACCCGCTGTGATAATGAGGTACCCGTCAATCAAGGTGCCCACTTCTACCATCCCAGGTGTCGGGTGGCCTGAATTCTTTGAGGAAATGGATGCTGCCAGTAAATGGTTGCATTCTCGAATTCTCTGGAAACAGGCACTCTAAGGGCCATGAAAGCCTGAGTTGCTAGGAGCACCCTCCAACCACATGGAGGATGGACTCATCTAGGAATAAAACCAAGACCCTAGAGATGGAAAGAGCCATAGAGCCCCAAAGACTTCATGTGAACCCATAGATTCCATCGGGCTTGAGGCCAGTTAGCATCTGTACTTCCCAGGTGTGTGAGTTAATGATTTCCTCCTCGTCCTCCTGCCATCTTTAGCTAGTTTGAGTTGCTGTTCTAGCACCTGCAACTTGATATGGCTTGAGTATTACCGTAATTTCTGCTAGTCCACAAGCATTTGAAACTTTGTGCCTATGGTCAGAGAGTCCATTATTACACACGGAGCTCATTATTACACAGAACGTCGATTATTACAGGGAGTCGAATTTTATGCAGAGAGACAGTAACTATGCAGAGAGCCAATTTTTATGCAGAGTTGATTATGGCGCAAAGAAATAGTTATTATGCAAAGAGACAACTATTACACAGAGTCATTTATAACACAGTTACTACATTGAGAGTCAACTGTTAAGCAGACAGCCCCTTACTACACTGATGTTATTACCCAGATTATCCCATTATTACACAGAGAGGCAATTATCACACAAAGTCACAATTATCTGTTATCATACATGGTCACCATACACTGGAGAACCCTGTTTGTTTATCTTGAACCAGGCCATGGTATCCTAATTCTGGATTCTAGTTATTTCCGATAGCCCATCACTGCTGCTTCTAAGAAAGAGAACTCACAGTGCCTAGAGAGAACTTCAGTGTCCAGAGACAAGCTGTGGAGAGTGTTTCAAAGAATTAAAATACCCACCAGAAGGTCTGACAATATACTCTTTATGGAGGAGAATTGTGTGTATGCACAATATATCCTTCGCCACATAAAAAACAGATCTGTGTGTGAATAGTTATTCCAACCCCCATAGATACACACACACATAAGTGAGTATAGACACGCATACAAACACAACACTGGAAAAAAATCTAGAAAGATAAATAGTAACTATGCTTTATAGAAATCTTGCTCTATGCCAGATCCCGTGAGAAATGCTTTACACATGGTACTTGATAAGACAGTAGAGGGTAGTGTGTACGTTTACAGACTATGGGAAGCACAGTCCAAGAGAACTGTTAGCATTGATGGAAATGTTCTGTAGTCTACTGACCAGCACAGTGGTCACTGGCCACATGTGGCTACGGAGTCCTTGCCATGCTGCTCTTGGAACTGAGGAACTGAATTTTTAAATGTGATTTAACTTTAGTTACTTTAACTTTAAACTTAAATATGGCCACATGTGACCAGAGGCTACCATATTGGAAAGCACAGTTCTAGAAGCCGTATTCCTAGGTTCAAATCCCAGCATTACTACTTGTTAGCTATTTCACTTTGACAAATTGCTTCATTTCTCTGTGTCTCAGTTTCCTTATCCAGGGCTCTTACTAGTTCCTACCTTATATATATACCACCTCTCTCTCATACAGAGGTCAATCATATTTGTCTGCAGTTGATAGAAATATGGATTGTGTCAGTTTCTTTGGGCTGCCATACACACAACCACAAACTTGGTGCCTTAAAACAACAGAAATTCACTCTCTCAGATCTGAAGACCAAAAGTCAGAAATCAGGGTGTCAGCAGGGTGAATTCCTTCTGGAAGCTCTGGAGGAGAATCCGTTCCATTCCTTTCCCCTAGTTTCAGGTGGCTGCAGCTAATCCTCAGTGTTACTCGTAGACCCGCTGCTCCAATCTCGGCCTCTGTCTTGACATCACCTTCTTTGCGTGTCTGCCTCAGTTCTGTGTTCCATCAGACAGTGTTTCCATCGAGTCTAACCACTAGTCTATACTCGTGTTTCAAAGCTCAAATCTTTCTCTTATAAGGGCACTTGTCATTGGATTTAGGACCCACACCTTGAGATCCTTAACTTAATATAAGCATCTGTAAAGACACTTAGAATGAGGTCAAATTCAAGGGTTCCAGGCATCAAGACTTGGGCATATCTTTTTTTGATGCTATTATTCAACCCACTATATGAATGGCTTTCATTTTTGTGATTTTTCCCTTCACAATCGTTTCCCTTTCATAATCGTTTTGAGAAGTAAAAATTACTTGTATAAACAGGATATACACATATATATTGTTTAAGCAATATATTGTTTAATTAATATTGTTTAATATGCAATATTGTTTAAATATGTTGCGTAAACAATATATATTGTATACACAATATATATGTGTATATCCTGCCCGCTCCCTTCTTATAACCACTTCCTGTTTTGAAAAGCCCTGAAGGATCTATGTTTCCATGTTTCTGCTGGTGGCAGGATATGTAAATCTATAGCAATTATTACCTTGATGAAAAGAGTACATGATAAGTCTTAATACAATTGCAAGCTCTGAAACCGAGGACTAATTTTAAGCAGTGGCTGACATTAACCTGTGTTCCCATGAGTCCATTAGGATTTTCAAAATACAGCACTTTCTCTTTGTGCTGCATGCATACAAATGGGACTCAATTTATTGCAAATGGTATTCCTGAGCATACCACCAGTGACATAATTAAGAAATGTATTCAGCCTATTACTAATTTAACACTGTTCAGGGTTCTTATCAAAAAGCCGTGTGTCGCCCCACGGTGTCGCCATCAAATTTATGCATTGTAAATACAAATATATTTTATTCATAGTGGATTCTTGCAACTTCAATTATGCAATAAGTATTTATTTGGAATTCATTTTTTTCCACCCATTTGATAGCCATCATTAATTCATGTGAAACTGATTCAGCCTCTTGTAAAGCTCTAGCAAACACCTTAGAAGACAAACTCAATTTGTAAGGATGTAGCTGTTGTCACCATTCTTTCACAGGAAGAAAAGATTGCCTCTAGATGGGCTGGTGCAAAGCGGAGAAGTACAATAAGGTGATTTGTTGTTGTGAGCATCCTTCCCTCCCACGTGCATTCTAAGACCCTATGCTTGGTGCCCAACCGGCCTTTCTAACAATCCCCCAACATGCTCGTCACCATCTGCCTCGGTTCCTTAACTGGAGCCACCGTCCACCCAATTTCATGCCCAAATCTAGGAATCATCCAGATCCTCCACCTCTCACCCTGATCAAAGCAGCTAAGTTCTGTTGACTATGTCTCCTGCACGTAACCCCAATTCGCTCATTTCTTGCCAGGGTGACCAACTCATCCGCGGTTGCCTGGAACTTTCACAATTTTAGCAACAAAATCCAGGGATGCTTCGGTCCCAGACAAACCTATATGGTTTGGAAGGACTGGCTCCATTTTGAATAGAAATCCCTGTGTCTGGGGAGCCCCCTCAAACCTCAGCAAATGGAAGTGGTTGGCCACGCTTCTTGTTACAACCTTCGTGTACATCCACATCCATGGTCTCCTCTCCTCTTGATGTCTGCAACAGTATCTGATTCTATTCTTTCACTACAATGGCCAGGTTTCCATACCGGTTTCATTAGCCCCTTGCTTAAAACCCTCCAACGATTCCATTATACTTAGATTAAATTCCTTACCAAGGCATACAACAGCCTGTTGTATTAGCTTCCAATTGTTGCTATAACGTATCACCACACACTTAGTGGCTTCAGACACCATAAACTTATTATCATATTGGACTAGAACAGTGAGCAAGATAGATACAGTCTTTAGGAGCTGTGGGTCTGAAGGGGGATAAAACAGAAACAGGTCTTGACTTTTTCCTACCTCCACACACTTGAGAATTAGGCCCCAAAGTTCTGCACAAAAGCAAAGTGATTCTCTTTGGCATAGATTCTCAAACTTCAGTGTGCATTAGAAATGCCTGAGTTGCTAATTAAAAGTGCAGATTACTGTCTAAATCCCCTGACCAAAATTGTAAGGTTCTGATTCATTAAGCCTAGATGGATTCTGGGAATCCTTTCTTTTAATAAGTTAAACAGTTGCTAACTTTTGTAATCTTTTGAATAGTTATTATCAGGTGGCCTACGGCTGGCCCTTTGAGTCAGGTTGTTCTGTGAGTTCTCATTCTTTCAGGATAAGCTTCATGGAATTTTGGGGTTGGGAGGACATGATGATCTTTCAAAAGACCTTCCCCACATCTTGAAAGGCTTCCTGGTAGGGTTTCCAGATTAAATGCAGTTACATTTTAATGTTATATAAAATACACACACACACACACACACATTTTTTTAGTGTAAGTATTTCCCATGCAATCAATATTTGGGACATACTAAAAAAATGGTTTACCTGCAATTTAAATTTAACTGGGTATCTTGTTTTTGTTTGCTAAATCAGACAACTGTTGCATATGTTAGGCAGAGGGGGGCAAAGTCAGGCCCAGGAGGCCTTCCTATGGGAGCTAACATTTAAGGTGAAACCTAACAGATGAGCAGGACCCAGCCTGGTGAATGGAAGGAAGACGTGTTATACAAACTGAGGATAACTTACCAGCCTGGAGACCAGACAGATGATGAACTTTGGGGAGGCAATGCAAGTACTTCTGTATGGATAGAACACTGAAGGTCAAGGGGATGATGGTGACAGGTGGTATGGATGGGAGGGCCCAGGCCCGACTGTCTACAGACTCCTATCCCAAGTGTGTGAAGCTACCACAATGCAACACACCAAACTCCAGCTGGACTCTGACCCCATCTCCTGGATAATGCACAAAGCTTTTGACTTAAAAAGAAACCTCATCTTTGCTTAATAGACAAGCACAGTGGTTCTCAATCCTGGCTGCCTGGGGATGCTTAAAAAATAGGTATGTTGGTGACCGGGCCTGCCCGAGAGCCAATAAATCATGTAAATCAGAATCTCTGGGAATGAACCATGAGAGACTGTGGACTCTGGGAAACAAACTGAGGGCTTCAGAGGGGAGGGGGGCTGGGATTGGGATAGGCTGGTGATGGGTATTAAGGAGGGCACGTAATGCATGGTGCACTGGGTGTTATCCGCAAGTAATGAATCATGGAATTTTACATCAAAAACTTGGGATGTACTGTATGGTGTTACTACATTACTAAAAAAAAAAAAAGAAAGAAAATTGGAAAACAGAAAAAAAAAAAAAAAAAGACTCTTTTAGTGTGGGCTAGGCCCCAGCATGAGATTTTTTAAAGCTCTGAGTGATTATACTATGTAGACAGCATTGAAACCAGAGCCTTAGATCAATCACTTCACAGCTTAAGAATCAGTTTCCATGGCTTAAAACAATACGAGAGCTACCACCCCTTTACTGATTTTTTGCATGGATGAACCAAGAGTATAAATAGGAAAAACACTCCATGAGTTGGAAGACAGTGGATATTGGAGTCAGACTGCTTTGGTTGGAATTCTGGCTTCCCATCTCGGTGTGAATGGGCACAAACCATCTAACCTCTCTGGGCCAACTTCCTCCTGTTCATGACAACCATAAAACCTGTTTCACAGGGCATATGGGCAGAAATGAAATAATCCATGCAAGTGTTTGGTATGGTGGTTGGCACATGGACGCCATAAACACCAGATATTATTGTTATTATGACCACCAACTATATAACCAATACACTCTCTTAGTGTCAGGGAACTTGCAAGTTGTAAATGATCTGATGATCTCATAACACCTGGGGGTTAACACCTGGGAAGGCCAGCGAACTTTCTGAGGCAGATTCGGAACTGTGTGTGTGTTCATGTGACTCAGAGGTAATTCTACCTGACAAAGAACCAATAAAACCCAAAACCAGAACTGCGGCTTCACCAGCCATCCGTGAGGGGGATTTTGGGGGGCTGGGAGAGTACTCCCCAAGCCCATGAAAACAACTTCCTACAAATATATACGCAACGGTACTCTTAAGCAGCTCTGTCAAAATCTTTCATTTGAATGTCCTCCCTGGAGTTGTGCTCCATGTGAGTAAATCCAATCCGCTGAGTGGATTCCTTTTGGTGCTTTACACCAAAAAGAGACAGAAATCAATGGAGAAGCTTTTGTTTCTGTTTTTAGGGACCACGGAGAGACATTTTTATTGGTGTCTCACCCTTCCTCCCTGCTCACCCTTGGTCTCAGCTGAAATTTCCTTGGAACTGGGGGAGAACGGCTCCTGGAGGAGACAGGGTGGATGGTAGAGACTGGGGGAATTGGGAGGGGGTTTGCAGTTTCACAGGGATGATCTGGAAAGGTCTCTCCGAGGAGATGACATTCAGCTCAATAACGGGCAAGAACCCGCAGATTTCTGGAAGAAGGGCACTCCTGTAGAAAACATCTGCCCACAAAATAACCCGAAGCCAGGTTTCAGAATAAAAATGGTCAAGAAGTTATGATGTGTTGCTAATTCAAGACCCATGGGGTTTGACAAAAATAGGTTTAAGGGCCTGTGCTGGTCACAGAGAAAAACGAGGTTCCTTCTCTCTTAATGATGCTACCATTTTCAGACATGCAGCACTTGCATTCTAGGCAGGGCCTAGAGTGAATGCATTTCAAAGGAGACTGTTTGATCATCAAAGCAAGTGGCTGGAACCCTCCTCCCAGCAAAGGGAGGTGAGGGACAGCCCCCAGGTTCTGGGCTCCCATCTCTCCAAACCCCTGGCTCCATCCCATCTAGAGATGGCTCCCCAACAGACTCTCTTATCATGAAGCACAGACAATAGCAGCTGCCAAATCTTCCAGCTTCTCTGATTTATTGTCCAAAGCCACTCTGCCCCAAAACTGCAAATCTCCTTCCGGGAGAAATGATCTTGAGCTGCTTTCCTGACAGGCTTGTTTGCTCCTCAATCCTTCTCTCCTCCTATACACACCTTGTAAACTCCTGCTTGATCAACTCAAATGTCACTTTCACGGGGGATTCTGCCCTGATCAAATAGACAATACCAGGTCCCCCTGTTACGGACTCAGGGCTCCTTCAGAGCCCACCAGCGTGTGTCGTATGAGCTAATGTGGCTAATGTCTCTGCGGGCTGTAACCGCCATGAAGCTCATGTGTTGCTAAAGGGTACATGTTTAAAAATGGTAAAATCATAACTATTTTTCTCCCCCAAATATAACATGAACACATCTCAAAAATTTCCATTTAACTCTTTCATTAATGAGGGAACTAAGTAAGATGTTGATGTTCAAAAGGAGAATCCGAAGGGCAGAGAAATATACAGGACAGGCATCAGGAATACTGGGGGGAAAAAGTTACAAATAGAAGTGAAACAGGCAAAAGTGGTCAATATCCACGGGGCAGGAATCATTTGCCTTCCATGGAACACATTTTGAATTTCTATGAATAAGAACATTTGCATTGCTATCAGTCTTCTACAATTCATACAATTTACAGAGCTGTAAAGTAGCTCAAAGACAGGGGCAGACGGAGATAATGCAGAGCAGACTGCCAGGCGGGACACCCACTAATCTTTTTGGTTCATGTCAAAGCCTTTCAGTTTTTCTCAATTTTCCTCATTGTTGTCTTCCACCGCTTTACAGAGTGTGCTCACAACTCTGGAGATACTCAGTGGATGTCACTTAAGGGAAGGGCAGTTTTGTAAGCGTATTTATGGAAAGATGATATATTTTGTATCTAATTGGGTGGTTCTCGGTTTTAACCTCTGCATGTTTCCTGAGAGAGCATGTCTGCTCCTGTGTATTGGACAGGCGATTAAGCTCCCCCTGGATCTTGGGGGAAAACTCACCCCAAAAGACACACTGGACTCATGGAAACGTTCTCATTGGTCACAGGGAAATGTGCACGCCACCACTCCAACACACACACCCCACTTTCATTATACAAGTATCCAAAAATAGGGTGTCTGCTATGGGAAAATTTAAGAAAACAAGTTTCTAATGGGACTGTGAATGTAAAAAGGTTTGGGGAAGAGTAAAATGCCAAAGCGTTGGAGAATGAGATAACAAACTATCCTTTCCACATCTGTGTCATCTGTGTCCAGGAAGACTGAGTTGACCAAATAAATTGCAGTCCCCAAAACTTCCAGTTTATCACAGGACACATGAAACAAAAGCCTCACGCCATTCCTTCCCTCCCACCCTCCCTCCCTATCTATTTATATTTTTAAGTACCCTCTACACCCAACGTGGGGCTCAAACTCACAACCCTGAGATCAAGAGTCGCACCCTCCACCGACCGAGCCAGCCAGACAACCCCCTCTCCCTTTGATCACATCCACAAATGTGCCATAATTCCTCAACCTCACCTTTGGCCTCAAGGCCCTTCTCCGACACTGGCTCTTCCCAAAACCCTGGGAGGAAGATTGGCCATGGGTTTACATGGTCATGCGTTCTTTTTGAAAAAAATATCAAAGGCAAAATATTCTGCCTGCTAGTCGTTAAGACTATTGATTATACTCCTTTAACCACTCTATCACATTATCCCTCGTTGAGTGGTAGTCTGATGGCATCAGCATGGGGGGGGTAGTCCATCCAAGAGAGTAGGAGTTGAGCATACATTTTGGTTGAACTGAATGTGATATAATGATGTAGTTCTCTGTCAATGATATACAGAATGAAACACCTGCTACATCCCAGTATAGGAGCGGCCTCCAGGAATGTGTATAAACCTCCCCCACCACGCCTACTTGCAAGGACTCAAGATATGAAAATGCTGGGCAGACGCCCTATCATGACATACCTGGGTCCTTTAGCAAGAGGCCCTACAAATACGTGAATACCGAGGGAGGGAAAAAAGTGGTTTGAGGTGTAAAGAGGTGGAAGCTGGTCTGTGGGAAATTCTTCCGGTCATTAGAGAGAGAAAATGGTATGTCACTGATCTGGCTCTGTTTACTACTCAAAAGGGAATTGACTACCATTGAGAATATACTAGATGAACACAGCTTATAGAATTTTAAATGCTACATAACTTTCTTTTTTAAAGATAGGAATTATGCTAAATAGATTTCACCCGAAGTCTTGTGTTTTTAGGGCACAACCTGTGGTACAAATAGTGACAATGTACGTGAAGCCACCTGCTTCATGGAGTCCAATCATCAGTAATAGAAAACATCCCACCCAACAAAACAATTATCTTTCTTTTCTAAGAAAAATATTACAGAACTGTTGTCCTGCAAGACAAAGAATATGCAGCCAAAGACAAAAGTATCCTAAAGGTGTGTCAGAGATAATGAAGAGCAAACATGACACAATTTTTTTTTAATTTTGTGATGTGTGTGCTTTTTGTCAGCTTGTAAAAATTTGCCATTTGTTGAGATGTGTGTTCTCGATCTAAATTACTATGCACTTTTGTCACACATTTTTGCTCATTATTTTATATTCTCCTCCTTAAAGAAGGCGTTGGAAATTGCAGGACCAGCAGGTCCCATATACCCTGGACCTGCCATGCTCATGCAGGGGAGACCGGGAGGTCACTCCACTGCCCACCCCATTCCTGTGCTCACCCCATCACTGACTCCTCACCTCAACCCATCCCTCACCCCAGGACTGGGGGATGGGGCAGAGGTCAAAGATGTCCTATTACGCAATGCTTGACAATTTTTAAAACTTTTAAAAACTAATATTACCATGGCTGCTGCAACGTAGACATGTAAAACAGCAATGCCCAAATATCAGACTTCACACAAAACAGATCTCACGTCAGCTCCATGTGACTCCAAGTCTCTACCACCAAGCTGCTTTTTCTGTCAACATGGAGGCAGCTGTGTGTCATGGGCGAAATTCCCAAATAACTTAGGTGTGGTAGGCAGAATGACCTCTCCAAAATGCCCACGTCCCAATCCCTGGAATCTCTGAATGTTATATTTTATGGAAAAGGGGAATTATTATTATTATTATTTTTAAATCTAGATTGTTTTAAGGCTTTTATTTAAGAGAGAGAGAGAAAGCACAGCGGGGTGAGGAACAGAGGGAGAAGCAGACTCCCCGCCAAGCAGGAAGCCCGATGCGGGACTCCATCCCACGACTCCAGGATCATGAACCGAGCTGAAGTCAGAGGCTTAACCGACTGAGCCACCCAGGCACCCCGGAAAAGGGAAATTATAGTTGGAGATGGAATTAAGGTTGCCTGCCAGCTGACCTTGAGACAGGGAGATTATCCCAGATTACCTAAGTGGGCCCAAAATAATCATAAGGATCCTTAAAAGCACGAGAGAGGGACAGGAGTGAGCCAAAGAAAGAGATGTGACCACAGAAGCAGGATTAGAGGGTGCCTTGTTGCTGGCTTTGAAGCTAGGGGAAGGGTCCTTCAGCCGCAGAAGGTGGAACCAAGTCACAGACACCGATTTTCCGGTAGAACCTCCAGAAAGGATCACAGCTCTGCCAACACCTTGCCTTGAGCCCGAGACCAGTGGCAGATTTCCAATCTAAGGCACAATAAATTCGTGCTGTGTCAGCCACCAAGTCTGTGGCGATTTGTCAGAATAGATGTCGAAAACTAATATACTAAATGCACTCGGGCACTCGAGACACTGAGATATGGGACCGCTACATTAGTCGAGATTCTTGGGGTTACAAATAATAGAAAACCCATCAGAACTGACCTTATGGTGAAAAGAATGTATTTCTGGCTGGCAAATATAAAATGGCCAGATGAGAACCGATCACAGCAGCCAAATGGGAGGTCATGACCCAGTCGGTGTAGCCCGAGTCATGAGCTCTATCCCACCCCCTTCCAAATGGGGGGTGAGTCAGAATCACAGGGGTCCCCAGATGGAGATCGTGCACGCTTGGACAGGAGGAAGGAGTAGCTGAGTGTAATAAGAAGACTACCACAGATGTCCCTGACAAGCAGAGGACCCTTTGATTTTCTTTTACCCAGTCTGTGAAAGACAGGCGTTCATCCAGGCCAGGGCAAAGACACGAAAACAAAGCAGGAAAAAAATCATTGACATTAGAACACTCGTCTTCCGAATGATGGATGGGCCTTTTTTTTTTTTTATTTGCTTTTACCTTCCGTCCAGTTAAAACAGTCTGATATTGTGCCTGAAAGGTTGATTAATAAACCTTCCAACACTGGTGGTGTTGAAAGGATCCATCCAAGTCCATTTCGATGTTCTTTTGTTTGTCCCTGCAGCTTAAAGGCCACCAAGTGAGAGCTCCTCTTGGTTGATTTTCTCTCCCACTAAATGTTGAGTTGCTATTGTTTTATTGCAATCTATTTACAAGAAATGGGCGATTTTTTTTCCATGATGCCAGGAGCCCTGGGCTGTGTTTGCTTATTGGTCCTCTGCGCACCAGACCTGTCCTTGGGGTTCAACTGCCAATGTAAGGGATTAAAGAGCTAAGTAAGTCTGACTGGAGGAGGGATCTTTCAAATGTGCTTCTCTAGCACAGCTCCTTTGCAGGCAATTTTTATTTAACGCGCACACACACAGACACACACACACACACACGCCCTTGTTACAGCCCGGTAACGAAACAATGACATTTCCCCAGGTCTTTTCAGTCTCTTTTTATGCCACCTTGGAAAACAGAAGAAAACACAGGTATGACAAATACAATTACCCAAATATACATATTTCCATTCGCTAATAATCTGCTTTCTCCTTTGATCGAAAGTACCCCAAAGGAATATCTATCCATCCGTTCTGCCACCAAACAGCCCCCTCTCCGCGGCAACGGAACAGAATCCGCTCAATTGCCTGGAAACCATTTCTGTCAGAAGTGGTTTAGTTCTGACCCAGCTGATGGTCAGCTTCTCTCCTTCCTCGGTAAGACCCTCCTGCGGGGAACATTCCTATTTCTGAGGCCAGGACATCCAGGGAATCTCCAGAGTGGAAGAAACAAGGTACCCATCCTGAAGGCAGCTGCCACTGTGCCTCCGGCCCAGACTGCTCCCCACAGAGAAGGAGCCAGGAACCACGAAGCCACCCCCTTCCTGACTGGCAGTGAACCCTGCTCTTGGACCCATTAAATGTAAGGCAACACCTTGGTTCATCGCAGGAAATGGTGAAAACGATGAGGATGATGATGGTGGGGGTCCTGCGGGCTTGCGAGCACCCTGCACTTGGCACATGTTTGCTCATTCAATCCCCAAATGCCCAGGAAGCAAGCAGCCCTGTTATTCCTGCTTTATGGTGGAAGGAAACTAGTTCTAAAGATCCTAAGAAATGGTCTTGTTAGGACCGGGTTTCTTGATCTCAGCACTACGGGCATTTTCGGCTGAGTTATGCTGTAGGGAGGTTTCCCTGTGCATCGTAGGAGGCATCTGTGGCCTCTTCCTGTTATGCCCCAGCGGTGAAGATGAAAGTTCTCCAGGCCTTGTCACGTGTCTTGTCTCCTGCAGGACACAGCCACCCCAGCTGGGGTCTTCTGCTCTATGGCACAGCTAAACAGTGGAGTCTGGATGTGAGCTCATTACTTAATTCCAGAGCCCCAATTCTATACCACCCTGTATCCATTACTAATTCTGGATCATTGTATCTCTAAAGTACCTCTCTTCAACCTCCTGTCCACTAAAAGATACGTCCCCTGCCTTTCTACAGAGCCACCTTCAACATCCTTCTTTCTTATCCCTTTGCTGGCATTTGTAATCTTTTATGATTGGGCTTCTCTCCCCCTGTAAATGCATCCCTCAATCCTATCACACACCTTGCTATTCTGAATGTTGCCAGACCCGGAGCTTTCTGAGACCCTACACTCCCCCACGTCTCTTCTGTAAGACAGATGATCTGATAGAAAGAGTGTGGTCTTTGGAGCTGGAGAGTCCCAGAACTTGCTTGGCGGCTTGCTAGCTGGGGGTAGTAATAGTGCCTCCCCGAACTTTAGTTTTCTCCAGCATCTCTGCCATAATTCTTTTCTCTACTCTCCTTTCTTGACTTCCTGGAGACCGCCTTCTCAATCTCTCCTCCTTTGGCTCCTCCATAAGCCCTGCTTAAGGGTCCACCCTTGACCCTCCCCTCTCACAGTTCTCTGTGGAGCCATGCCCCTTCCTACCTAGCTCTGACGACCAACATGCACCCACTTTCTCGGGCTTGAAGCCCAAGCACCACCCTCCAGCCCCTCTTTCTTGGCCATTTTAACCTCATGCTCCATGAATCTGTCCTCATAACTCTCTTACCCCTCCTTCCTCACCACACGGAAGTACTCACATCCTGCAAATGACTTAATCTCTCCATGGTCAATCTTCACAATGACACTAATCTCATCTGGGCTTGTTTGCTTACTTTTAGGACCTCATACCTTGTTTGACAATCTACACACCAGATCTCCAACCTAAGTTGGGTGTCACATCTATTCCTAAGGTAAATGCTAATCACCTAGAGCCACTTCTATTTTTTTCTGGGACCCACCAAAAGTTCTGAGGACTCCTCAGCTGTATCTAACATGGACAGATGAGAGAATGGAGACAGGGTTGACAAGACAGCTGACGGTTCCACCAGAAGGGGAAACTGACTATGACAGCTGTTCCAAAATTTACTTCCTCCATGTGCCAGAGGCATAGGGTGATGATGTTAGTGTGGTCATACTTACTGGGGACTCTGTGCTTGAGCTTTAGGGGTTGTAAAGTAGCTGGCAACCCTCTAGGCTACCTTGTTTCAAGATCATTAATATGACAGTTGCCAAGATATTGGAAAAGTCCCAAGCTCCCTGCCATTTTTTTCTTTTACTCTCTAATTGCTAAAATAATAATAAGGAAAAAATTATTCTGCTCCAAACCCCTCCATTACTAACTAAAAACTATCATTTCACCTGTCTTTCAGAGGCAAATATTTAATTAATGGAAAAACATCCATCAAATCTCAAGACCTGTATCTTCTGTGGACCAATGTATTTATAAAGGCTTTTGGTTACAAATGGCAGAAACCCAACTCCATCCAAGTTCTGTAAAAAGAAGGAATTAATTAGCTCACATAAGTAGGAATCCCAGAGGGCGGATCAGGAACTCCAGGCACAGGGGATACAAGGATTTGAACTATATCTTCAGGGCTTTCCATGCCTGCCTCTGTGTGGTTCCTCTCAGAAAAACAGCAGGATGATCACTGGAAACTCCCAATCTGTACTAATTTTGGCTTTTAGTTTCAGGGGGAAAAAAACGAACTAGCATCTAGAAAGGGTTCTAGGGAAACTTCTGGTTGGCTCTGCTGGTTCATCCCCGAACCCATCATTGAGTCCAGGGTGGTGAAGAATTTTTATTGCCCAGTCCTGGGCCATGTAGCATGCCAAGGGTTTGGGATTTAAAGGTCTACTAGGCCCATGCAGAATGTGGAAATGGCAGGTCCCCAAAGAAAAAAAAAAAATTGGTACCGCTTGAGAAGAATAGGAAAGAGACGCTGGAGAGTCAAAAGCAAGACATGTTCATCTCAGGCACTGGGTTTTATTCCTTAAGTATCCTGGACTGTGACCATCTTTCCGTAAGATTATTCTGTTAAAAGTCAATACACTTGTACCAAGGTTGGGGTTTAAGCTCTGTCTTCAAATGTGCTGTTCTATTTAATTGCTTTCAAGCCCTTCGGTGTTCAACTTGGTTCTTTCAAAGATTCTAAACAGAAGGTCATTATTCTAGGAAGACAGAGTTCCCAGCCTCTCTCTCTGTTAATGGCATTTTCATTTGCCATAGCTCCTTCCAAAAATTCGTCTCACTTGTTCATTCTTGTGATGGTGCTCTAAATAATCTATTTCTGTCAAATTTCATAGCTCAGACTTTTATGCATTTGCTTTGTCTAAACCCTATTCAATATGGTAGCCACTAGCCACACCTGGCTACTTAAGTTCAAATTTAAATTAAGTAAAAGTAACCACGAGAAAATATTTAGTTCCTCTGTTGTACTAGGTGGGCTTCAAGTGCTCCATACACCATGTGTCCAATGGATCCCATGTCAGATAACACAGCACAGAACATTCACATCATCAGAGTAAATTCTATTAGACAGTGTTGGTCGAGATTAAAAAAGGTTTCTACATTAAAGATAAAACTGCATTTTGGTACATACATATTCCATGCATACGGCCCCTCAATACAAAGTGGAAACTTAACTGACCTTAAAATTATAAGGAGTAATATATGTAGAATACTCATTATACACTACATATCATTTTAAATGAGCACTGAATATTAGTGTGATCAAATACTCCACTGCAATTTTCTTAAAATTTATAATTCATCTTCCAATAAGTTAAGTGTTCCTTTTCTCCTTAATTCATTCAGACTAAACCACAGACTTTTTTAGCCTCAACTTCTATCACTTGCCCCCATTTAGTCTACAATTTGGCCATACGAAATTTATCACAATTCCCCCAAAGTGCTAGAATCTATCATGATTTCAAGTCTCTGCTTATGCTGTTTTTGGTGCCTGGAAAAATCTTCCACCCCATCTCATATTTGTTCACCAACGCTTTCTCTTTCTTCCCCACTGGATATTGGCGCCAATACTCCTCTAAATATTTGCAATTAGAGAATTAATTACACATTTTGTGGCAATTAGCACCGTGTATGGGATCCTACTTTATTACAGTCTCTTGAGGGCAGGGACCCTTCTGTGTTGTCCTTCCAACTCAGCTACATCTATTCTGTGTTGGGTCTTTAATCTCTGTTACAAGTTGAAGTAAATTAAACTGTTATTTAAGGGCCTCCAAATTCGGACCCTGCTGCAAATCTCCACCCCACCTCCACTGCTGTTACATGTGGACTCTACATCCCAGCCACCCTGAACCATTCACTCATTGTTCTCTGGACACACCAAGCAGCCCCTACCCTTCAAAATTTTTTTTATAAATGTGGCTTTGTTTCACTGGAAAACATTCTTCTTTCTCCCTAGCATTCAGACTTCAGTGCCAAACTCAAATAGCTTCTCTGGAAATGTACCCACAGCCTAACCATCCAGGACACGCCTTCCTCTGCCCCATTCTCTCATAGCAAGTACTCTGTGTTTGAATACCTCTTTTAAAATTCTTATCACAGCCTGATTTTTATTACTGTGCATTGTGTCCAAGTCTCTCTCCCTCACTAGCCTGTGACCTTTCAAGGACACACACGATGTCTTCTTCATCTTTATTTTCCCCTTGCACTTAGCACGGGGAGTTACCCACAATTGACACTAGGAAGTGTTTGTTGGATGGAATTACTGTGCAAAGAAGGACTTTCTTTAAAGGACGTAAAAGAAAAGGAACAGTGACAGCTTAGCTGAAGTGCACACAACGAACTGAAAAGCCACCAGCTTTGATCAAAACCCTGCCCCAGGAACTTTCCAGCTGCTCAGACATGGTTTCCTGGCATCTGTGGGAGAGATGGATTCTCAAAAAGGAACAATGTGATCGGGGCCGAGGGAGGAAGAAAAATACCAGCAAAGCGAGGGCACACACAGCGGCTCCACACACTTAGTTTATGAACGTACAACAGAGTTCATTTACAGGAACGCACGGCAGAGGGGGCCGGGAAACGCTGGCAAATGGAATGTTCTGCGCTTTAGATATGTTTTCAGTTTTGACACCAAAAAATGGTTTGCAAGGCTGTAGTTTTGTAGAACACTGGTGTGGGGTTAACATTTAAAGTGATTGAGAGAGGTTGATGAAAATTATCTAGTCTCAAGCACCAAAGAAAATACCGAAGTGTTTAGAAGAGCAGAATTCTCCATGTAGAAGGGATCACAGATCATCTTCTCCGAGGATAGCAAAGAAAAGGGATGGGCCACTGACCCTTTTTCCCATGGCTGTGGCACATGAATTCCGACTCAGTTGCTAATTACTTCTTGTAGAGTGAGGGTATGACCTTGGAATCCTTAGCACGGTGCCAACACTGCCAGAGTCGACCTGTGAGATGAGATTACTTTCCATCCCTGATCTAGTCCAACTTTCTCACTTCGTGAGAAGAAGTGAGGTCCAGGGAGGGGAAGGGAATTCTCCCTGGTGAGTCAGCGGATCAATTTAGTTAACGCTCTATCCACCATGCTGCCCACTTGCTTGCTCCTTTCGCGGTCACAGCTCCTAGGATGATTTATGCATTCCAAGCAAAACACGCACGCATGCCCCAAACTCGGAGAGCGTTATGGTAGCACACATAACATCAAACCCAGCGAGAAGTCTCAGGTGATTGCACGGTTTCTCCAGCTGAGCAAACAGCAGCCCTCTCCCTGTCACTATAAAATGCTTACTGACCAGCCAGCCAATCCTTATCCAAAACTAAATCAGTATTTTTCTTGGATATCAGCCTTATTCTCCATCCTTGGTAGAGCAGCACAGGGCACTCCCAGGGAGGAGTCCAATGAGAAATGAGCTTTGCTACACACCTTCGGGCCTCACCTTCCCCTGAGACTGCTCCCCCTCAAGGTTGCCCAGATAAAGACTAGGCTCTTGGAAGGTGCACAGCCGAGCTCCAAATGCTTTCATGCTTCCTCCCCTTCCTTTCCTTGCAGCTGTTTGTAGAGTCTCCCAGAGGGAGAACTTGAAAGGGCCTCTTAATAACCTTGTTCAGAGCTCCAGAGGAGAAATTAAACCTTTCTGCAAATTCAGCATGGAGCCGTTTCTGGCAAGACAATGATCTCAGATGGCCTTGTTGGCAACAGGGCTGCCTGGGAATTAACCCGTTGGTCCCCATGGGTTATGAAATGTACCTGGGAGGGAGAGAGAGAAAGGAGGAGGGCGGAAGGAAGGAAGAAAAAGGAAAGAAGGGAAAGGAATGATCCCGTTCGGCAACTACTCCTCTTTGGAAACAGCCTCCTGAATGCTTGGTTTTCCTGGGGGAGCTGTGGTCCTACCCTAAGTCTTTGTGCTCTGGATGAGTATGGCTCTCAAGGTGGACATGACTGAAGCCGGACCAATGAAAACAGTGCATCATTACACCATTCTGGTCTCAGTGACGGTGTCCAAGCCGAGCTACTAAAGGAGACCTTGACACTTAAAATGTATTTAAAAAAAAGAAACAAACAACTTCTGTCTCCTGGGGATTTCTGTTCTCCTAGAAATCTTAGAGCTGGTGTTGTCTGTGTTTTAACCACTGAGGTGAAGCCCTCCTGAGAATGAACCACCTGCACACGGAGAAGAGCACAGTTTAAAGATCTACCAACAGCCTGATTTGGTCACTGGAGTCAACCATGCCTGAACTCCACCCTTGTTCAATGCAATTACTTGGTGCGATAAATCCACTTACTTGGTTAACTATGCTAGAGTGGGGTTTTGGTTGCTTGCATTTTCAAACAACCTGATTGATAAATATGCTTATGAAAAACATGGGTTGTGGGGCCAAAAATTATTGAGTAAGCTGGGTGCAACGACGTTAAACACTGGAGTGAGATTTCTCAGGTAAGTGATTACACCAGCACGTTGCTTAGACCTCAGCTACCATGGCCTAATTTCTCTCTTTTTTATTTTACTTTTCAGCAGAACACCAAAACTTGGCTAAAGCCTGTATACAGCAACAGTTTGGGAGAGTCTTTGGTCTATGACTCAGTGAAAATAAAGAGAATATCAGAAAGAAAAATCTTTGGCAGTGTTAAATCTTACAACTAAAACCATATATAGAAAGAGATGGTTCATTTAGCAATAGTTTTATGCATCAAATTTTAAATGACATACGGTATGTGTGTTTGTTGGGGAAGTAGTTCTGGTATTAACTTCAACTCTTTCCTCACGAAGAACTTGCACAACTTTCATAGTCTGCTGTGAGTGATACTACTAATCTCCAAAATTTATTGAGTGAATATTATGTGCCAAGCACAATGCTGAGCCCTTGAGATGCACTAATTCATTCAATCCTCACAATAACACGGCGATAACATTTTTATCCCCATTTTACAAATCAAGAAACTGAGGCCTGGGGAAGTGCGGGGACTTCCTAGTCCTGTGTTAGCTGTGGAGTCAGGATTTGATCCCACATTTGCAGGACACCATGGCTCAATTTTTAATCACTGCAAGCAGAGAGTTGTCTCTAAGTTTTTCCTTTGCTCCTCGTTGGATCACGTTTCTTGTCTCATGCTGATCTGTTGAGGAATGCTACTTTCTGATATAAACGTTCTTCCTATGATGGATAGAAATGTATTAGGTGCTATGTATGAACTTGTTTTCACCCAGTGAGCCCCCTTTTGGATTCTGAACGATAATAAATTTGTATTGTTGAAAGCCACTAAATTTGTGGTAATTGGTCACAGCAGCCACAGAAAGTCACACAGTGCCAATTAGGAGCCCAGTGCTATTCGAGGTGTCAGGAACCGAAAGAGCTCTTGACATCGCCCTTGTGTTTTAGCAGTGAACAATCTAGCAGAAGTTATTTCTCTTGTGCCCAGAGTTAGAACATGGAAGCTGGAGCGAGAATGTCCACAGCAGGTAGAAAGATTGCAAGGGAAATAAAAGGTACGGCACGAGAATAGGTTATAACTGACGGCCACCAGAGCAGACCAAGTTGCCGTTAACTTTGCCCTACTTCTTGAGTGATTTTAGGCCAGTCCTTGGAGGTGAGCACCTCCAATGTTCTTAAAGACTGTCGGAGTGAAGGTGGACCAGGGCCCAGATGACAAGACAATAATCTCCTCCCAAGGGTGTTGGAGTGAATAAGAGAAGAAAGGAAGAATAAATTTATGTAAATTGGTTCTTGGTGATTAAAGTCCATATAATTAAGCTGGCTGACTGATTGATTAGTAACCATTTACCATGTAGGCTCCCTCCGTAGATTCCAGGTTTAGATTTAGATCCCGAACAGTGATGATAAATAAGGTGAGAGGAAGAAAAGTAAAGCCACCAAGAACTTTCTAGATGCCTGTTTTTGCAAGGTTGTTTCTGACCTAGAGTTTCAGAAAGGAAAGAAGAAAGGTGGGTGGGTGGGTGGGAAGGAAGGAAGGGAAGGAGGGAGGGAGGGAAGGAACGAACGAACGAAGGAAAAGGAAAGGAAAGGAGGGAAGGAAGGAAAGAAGGACGAAAAGAACAAAGGAAAGAAGAAAGAAGGAAAGGAAGGAAGGAAGGAAGGAAGGAAGGAAGGAAGGAAGGAAGAAAGAAAGAAAGAAAGAAAGAAAGAAAGAAAGAAAGAAAGAAAGGGGAAAAGGAAGGTTCCCCAAACTAGCTCTGTTTAAAAACAAAGCTCTCTGAAACCACATAAATGTGGAATGTTCTAAGGGAATTAAGGCCTTCTGACCTGAACCTCTACCCTCAACAAACTATAAAATGATTATTACAAATGCTATATACTTTTAGTCTCACCCTGACCATATTTATGCACAATTTACAAAAGTTCACGTTCAGTGTTCCTGCCCAGTATAAACAGAAATGAGGAGGTGAGACAGGTGGGGGCAAGCGAAAGCAGAGTTGAACAAGACAGGTGCGCTCCTTTGCAGTAGCAGGAATAGAGAAAAGGTACCTGATGCAGACTTAAGGAGGTGTCACAGTTTGGGGAATTGGGGGGGAAGGACAGCAAAGTGCTCCGTATGGACAGTCTGAGAACATCTCCGTACTGCAGTGAGCTCAGGAATTGGGGTCCAAACTGAAGTCACTGAGATGGGTCTTATTAAACGCTGCTCTGGACTGAATGTCTGTGTCCCTCCAAAACACGTATGTTGGGATCCGAGCCCCCAGTGTGATGCGTTAGGAGGGGGGGACTTTGGGAAGGGATTAGGTCACGTGGGAACAGTACCCTTTATGAAGGAGACCATCCCAAGACAGGAGGACACAGGGAGAAGTCGGCCGGCTACAACCCAGGAGAGGCTTTCACCACAACCCACGCCTGTTTGCGCCCTCATCTTGGACTTTGAGCCTCCAGAACCGTGAGAAATAAATTTCTGTTGTTGATAAGTCACTGGGTCTATGATGTTTTCTTTTAGGCACTGTCACGACGGACATACAGAAAGACGGCAACGTGTATGCACATGTTGGCCTTTAGAACAGTAAGCTTTTCCAAGAAGCTTTTTCTGACCGACCAGATAGAGCTGAGCACCTTTCTTTGTGCTGAGTACCTGCTGTATACCTCCCCACAGCCATCAACACTATCTGCTTTACTCTGAGGTCAGGTGTCTTGGCTTATTAATACGTGTGCTCAGAGCTGGCTGCTGACTTTCTCTGCAAGGGAGTCTGTCTTAAAGGAAGAGCAGCTGGAGAATATCTCAAAGCTGTGTTTTCATAGCACGCACTTCATTTTCCTTTTAAATATTAGATTGTATGTTCATGGGGTGGTTTCACACAGGCAGATGATCCAGGTTTAGAAGGGGTGAAGACAGCTAAACCCCTGCCCCAGCGGAGCTCCTCTTTGGCGTTACAACCCCAGGGACACCCAGTTCAGAGCACGTCACAGTGTCTGGTGTGTGACAAGGTTTCAGGAAAAGAGGGTTAGCCTGAACTGAAAGATTAGAATATATATCAAATTAACTTCCACGGACTTCTTTGCAGAATCGTGCCGGATCAAGCTGCTCTTTGGTACCACACACGCATCTGCTTCTGCAGCTAGAGACACGCGGACTTCGTCCACAGCAAACAAAAGCCGGGCCCCTCGATACTGACGAGATTCGGAGCAGAGGCTGCTATCCATCTGAACACACCCTGCCCGCATAAATCCCCGGACGGAGCAAGAGAAGCCATGGGAAGCTTCTCTGAGGAAGTCCGTCTCAATGTTAGATACTGTTTCTCTACTACATGCAAACATATATCATTCTATGTGGAGTTCCAAATTGGGGCCTCCAAGGAACATGATCCTTGAGAAAATCGGATGAAAAATGACATTTTTAGTGTGCAAGAAAACAGAGTTGTGGTGTGTGCGTATGTGCGTGCACACACACGTATCAGAGAGACTGAAGTTGGAGTTAAATTTAAGGTATTGTTATATTGAAGTTGTTTTAAGGAAACTGAAAAGGATGGAGAGACTACATTCAGAAACTGAAAAGAATTGTGGATGTGCGTGTGTGGGGGGGGAAGGGGATACGAGTAAATCTCTTAGAAATTACCAAAGAAAGGAGTCTATCCCTAGGACGGCTCAGCACACCCTGTGATGTGATCTTGTTTCCCATCTTAAAGAATATTTACCACTTCCAAAATGTTCTCTTTAAGCCACTTCTCATTATCTTGAAAATGGTGTTCCATTCGATTGCTCATGGGACACACTTTCCTTTTTCTTTCTTTTCCTCTTTCTTTCCTTCTTGCCCTGTCTGCTTACTCTGTGGCCACCTGCCTTCCTCAGTCTCTCAGGATGGAAGCCATGGCACACAGAAAGATGACTTGGTTCATGCACTGAGCATTCAGTGAGTGTCCACTGGTGCCAGACCCCAGCAGGGGCAAGGGGGACTCGGTCATACCTGAGATCACCCT
This sequence comes from Ursus arctos, assembly GCF_023065955.2. Taxonomy (NCBI): domain Eukaryota; kingdom Metazoa; phylum Chordata; class Mammalia; order Carnivora; family Ursidae; genus Ursus; species Ursus arctos. The sequence goes on along the minus strand of NW_026622874.1, from coordinate 71,961,592 downwards.
CCCTGTACCAAGGGCGCAGGGGCAATGCCGGCGAGGAGCACGTCGAGGGATGCTGCGATGGACGCCTTGTGGAAGCAGCAGGAGAGTCCTGCGTGGGTAGAGCAGGCTGGCATATGGCTCTGTCTGGGTGCGGTGGACAGAATCGAAAAGTGGCTCCACAGAAGAGGGAATGCCCAAGCACTCCTGAGCTTTGTAACCCACACGATGCCGGGAAGCAGGACACTCTGACTATAATTCTGACTTCCTCATAATTCCTCTACTGAGAGGACTCTCAGCTTGCTTCCCACCAAACATACCATCGCCCCAAACTTCCAGGGGAGTTCCAGATACTGTTCAGCCCCACATACAAGTTTCTCTTTGGAAACACTTGACTGGAAGGTGACAATGAGAGGGTTGATGAGAAAAGAAAAAAAGAAAAAAAGCCAGCAAATGCAAAATTCTAAGAAGACAGAGGACGGAGGGAGGGGATACCTTAAATCTAATTTAGATTAAAAAGTGGTTTGTGAAACCAAAAATAAATCTTGCTCCAGAGTGATTACCAGATGAAACATTTTAGTTAGTGGATGGTGAACCAGCCCATATTTCATGTTTCCAGTCAATGTGCGCTCTTTGCATTACCTGAAGGGCCTGAGTGCTAAGCTGATGAATGTTTTGTAGGCTTAAAAGACCATTTATCACCACCACAGCTAATGCCATTTTCTGAAACATAATCCAAAGGCACTTTACAAAAAGCATTTTCTGCCTGGACGTGTCCCCACTGTCACCTTCCAGGGGGCTGGCGGGGGCCACCCGACTCCTTGATGCCTGCTGATTGCGTGGTAGGATGTGATTCAGTGACCCTTCACCTCTTTGTTGTGGCTTAGCACCACAGGTTTCCTGTCTCCTTGCTCCTTTCTTGTGATCCCCCTCCTCACCCCACATGGGGATGAGGCTCATAGGATACAATCATGATCTGTTTCCGTAAGAAAGATTTAATGCCTTGGAAATGCTCTGCCCTCTCTGGAAAGCTCCTTGTAGGAGAACAGGTGTGAGGGAAGAGCAATAAGTGGGTGAAGATGGCACTGGGGTTAGGTGGAGGTAGAGGGGAAGTGGGGGGGGGGAGAAGGAAAGAAAGGGACTAGTGGGCATATACGTGGAGTTCAGTAGTACCTGGAATACGGAGTCATAAGAGAGATTTGCACCATCCCAAGGGGCCACCTCGTCAGCTCCAGATAAGGTTGACTCATTTCTGTTTTAGAATCATTAAGAGGTTTCAGTGGAATGGTTAAAATTATTAGTATCTTCAGGTACAAAAGGATCTTATCACTGTGACACAACCCATGTTCCTTATCTTGACATAATTATCAGAATCATCTGAGTTGTTGAGTTGACTTCTGTTGCATAACTTATTTATTTAAAAAATTTTATTTTTTTTATGTGTTAAGAATAAGAAAAGTATACATAATGTTATAAAGAACATCCATGTTCTTACATTCGCATTTGTCAAGCCAACTTTTGCCTCAAGTATTCTATTTTTTTAAGAAATAAAATGCAAGGCTCAGAAATTCCACTCCTAGCTATTTCCCCAAGTGAAATGAAAAGTTATAGTTTCACCAAAATCTGCTGATGAATGTTTACAGTGGTTCTGTTTATAATCACTCAAATCTGGAAAGAATCCAAACATCTTTCGATGGGCGAATATTTAACAAAGTGTGGTATGTCCATTAAATGGAATATTACTCAGCAATAATTATCTATAAACTACAGATACACACATACAACCACATGGATGGATCTCAAATGCATTGTTTAGTGAAATAAACTATATCCAAAAGTTTATATGCACTGTGTGATTCCCTTTTTTTATGACATTTTGAAAAAGCTAACTATATAGACAGAATACAGAGCAGCGGTTGCCAGAGGTTGGAGGTGGGGAGAAGGGTTGACTACAAAGAAACATGAAGGAATTTGGGGGGTGATGAATATGTTTTATATCTTGATTTTGGTGGTGGTAACTTTATAGTATTTGTCAAAATTCATAGAACTACAACATACTGAGTAACTTTTATTGCATGTAATTTTTATTTCAATAGAAAAGAGAAAAAATAGGAAGTCAAACATTTAAGTGGAGAGTGTATATGTGTGATTGTACACTACTGGCAAGAAGAAAAGTCCTTGATTTTCTGAGAATGCAGGATGGGAGATGCACAAATAGGGAGCAAAGGCTCACGTGTACGTAAGGGTGAGTGCCATATAAGCTTTCTTTGTATAAACGATGTTTGAGCCAATATCTCTGAGCTGAACAGAAGTCCCCAAGCCCAAGGTCTAGCGGGAATTAAGTAACAAGTATAATAATAACGACACCTTTCTTTGCATTAAATGCTTCCTCAGTGTGGGTATGAAGCTAGATGTTTAATGTATTTTTTTCATAGTCCTCACAGTCCTCATACATAGTTCTTATAGTCCATACAGTCCTTACCATGAAAGTATCATCATGTCATTTTACTAGGGGATAAAAACAGTTCAGAGAAGTAAAGTCTACTTGCCAAAGGTCACAGAGATAAATAAAATGGCAAGACTGGGGAATTCAAAGTCAAGTCTGTGTGACTCCAACTTCCACCTTCTTTCATTCTGCTGTGCTTCTCAGAGCCCCACTCCCTCCAGTGAACACTACTGGAGAAGAGGTCATCTTAAACTTTTCCCAATTCTGACATACTAAAACACAGGCTAGTGTCATCTACTGGACAAACAGACCCACAGGGGCCAAGGTGTCCTTTTCCTGTACCTTCTCCCAGTTTGCTTTTCAAAGCTGGATTTCTCCATTGCTGAAGTTGGTATTTCTGCTGAGCCAAATGATGTTCTTCTTGAACAAGTTTTTATACTAATAACAGGGTCTCAATTGCTATAAAAGGGCAGGTAGGAGTGAGTTCCATTAGAAAATGAGCAATTATAGTGCAGAATTAATTTAATAACTACCATATTGAATATACTCCAGTTCACACCATTTTGCCCATCTTTAGCTCTATCTGAAAATCTCAAATAGTACAGTTGTCAGGTAGAGTTTCATATTTTAAAAAATATATATAAATCCAAAAACTTCTGACCTTTAAAAAATTATATGTATACACACACATATATGTACACACGAGTGTGTATGTATGTGTGTGTATGTGTGTATTACATATGTGTGTGTGTGTGTGTGTGTATATATATATATATATATATAGTCTCATCAAAATCTGCCTCTGAATGTTTACAGTGGTTTTGTTTATAATCACTACACACACACACACACACACACAATTTCAGTCAACTGTTTGTGTTATCAGTAAGGCTTCTGGTCAACAGTAGACTATTAGTAGTTAAAGTTTTGGGGAGTCAAAAAGTTATCTGTGGATTTCTACTGCATGGGATGGAAGAGGTCAGTGCCCCTAACCCTGCATTGTTCAAGATAACTGTATATGACATATACATATAAGTATGTATACACTTATAATATACATACTTGTATATTGTATACACACACTTATACATACTTATATTTATTTGTGTTCATATCAAAAATATGTCTCGTGTACATACATCTCCTACTAAATAAGGGAACTGGAAGAAGCTATAAAAGTAAATTTGGGAAATACTTGACAGGGGTGTTAAGACCATTCATTGGGAAAAGAAGAGTCTCTTCAACAAACGGGAGTGGGACAACTGATGTCCACATGCAAAAGAATTAACACGGACCCCTATCTCCCACCATACAAAAAGTAACGCAAAATGGATCAAAGACTTAAATGTAAGAGTTAAAATCATAAAACTCTTCAACCATAGGCATCTATCTTCATGAAAAAGAGATGAAATAAATGCGTTGCATTTCATCAAAACTAAACATTTTTGTGTGTCAAAGGACACTGTTAAGAAAGTAAAAACAAAGCCACAGAATGGGGAAAAATATTTGCAAATCATACATCTGATGAGCGTAGTCAGACTACATAAAGAACTCTTAAAATTCAATAAAAAGTAAACTGATTAAAAATTGACAAAAGACTTGAATACACATTTCTCCACAGAAGCTCTATGAACGACCAACAAGCACATGAAAATACACTATCATTAGTCATTAAGGAAATGCAAATTAAACTCACAATGAAATACTGCTGCACACCCGCCAAGATGACTATGATCAGAAGACACGTAAGGAGGGCACGTATTGCATGGTGCACTGGGTGTTATACACAACTAATGAATCATCGAGCCTTACATCGGAAACCGGGGATGTACTGTATGGTGACTAACATAATATAATAAAAAATCATAAAAAATAAATAAATAAATAAATAAATAAATAAATAAATAAATAAAAAATTCTCACACTCCAATTTTCTACTAGAACAAACAAAAAATAAATAAACAAATAAAAAGTTGCCCTAAAAAAAAAAAAAAAAAAAGGAAGACACAATTACAACTGTTGGCAAGAACGTGAAGACATCGGAACCCTCATGCACTGCTGGTGGGAACGAAAAAATAGTGAAGCTACTATGGGAATCAGTTTGGCAGCGTGTCAAAAAGTTAAACGGAAAGTTACCAACTGACCCGGCAATCCCACTCCCACACTCCTACCCAAGAGAACCGAGAACATATGGTCACATAAAAACTTGTCCATGAATGTTCACAGCAGCATGATTCATAATAGCACACATGTAGAAACCACCACATGTCCATCAACGGGTGAACGCCAAACCAGAATGTGTAGGAAGAGAGTGTTAGGGACGCGAGGAAAGACAGCCTGGAGTATATGATTTCTAAGTTCCCCTTTTTATGCCTACGAGCTCAGGCTCTGGAGTCCAAAAAACCCATCTGATAATCCAGCTGTGTCACTAACCAGCTTTTATTCAGCAAATTACTCAAATCTCTGAGCCTCGGTTTCTGCACCTTGAACTTGGGGATAATTCCATTAACCTTAGCGCACTGTTATGAGGATTAAGTGAGTTGGCACATCTTCAGTGGAACTTCCTCTGGTCCATGTCTTCTCCGATGATAAGACCTCACTACCCCTTGGGGACCCAATGCCACGGCCATCGGTTAATGCGGACAGGCTAAGAGAAGTCACTCTCCTGAGAAGTTGCTAACACGACAATTACTCTCTTTCCATTTCTCTCTGTGGGATCAGTGTCCTTCTGCCCGTTCAACTGTGTCCTCTCCGAGAAGTACTACCAAGGTGCCTTTCTGGTTGGTTGATTCTGGTATGTCTTGTTACATAGGAATGTCCCCCATGCAGTGTCATTCTTTAAACATTTTCCAATAGTCCCTTTGATTTCTTTTTAGGTAAAAGAAACCAAACAACAACAACAAAAAACTCAGTAATCAGGTTTTCTCAAATTTTCCACTCCATGATCTTCATTGGGTCAAACACTAGAAAATTATGTTAAGAGGCTCAGATCAAAGGGGGCCAAATGCAAAGTCGTTCTGTAGCAGCCTAGCAGGGGGGAAATTACAGACATGTTGGGTAGGCTTAATTGTGGAGGCTACAGATATTTTTGATGTATTAAACAAGACATCAGTGAAAAGACACAGCCAAAGAAAGCCTACTTTTATTAAACGTAAAATTACATTAAAAGCAGAAAGTAAATCCATGTTCTAAGAGGAGGGTTGGACAAAACAGTTACAAGGATAAAAGAATAAAAACAAAAATATGACTGGATAGTGGAAGGCAGCTCTAGTGAAAGTTTCCATACATCAGAATGGTTAGAGTCAGTATCACAGAAGAGAAAGAGAAAGAGCAAATACTCCTTTGGATGCACAAAACGGAATTAAAACACAGCTGGAATTTCTTTCCAACGTTATATTGATTTCAAACATAGAGAAACGTTGGAAGACTACTACAGTGTCTAATTGTCTGAATGTCTGATACACACACCACTCCATTTTGCTTGATGGCTACCTATCTCCATATATGTATATGCATATGTGTTTTTTGCTGACCCAGTTGAAAGTAAGTTGCAGACATCATGACACTTCATTTCTGAATTCCTCAGCATACATCTAAAAAAATCAGGGCATTCTTCTACACAACTTAAATAGGCTTTTAAAGTCATGGTCCATAAATCTTTCAGATCATAAAAGTAAAGGAAAAATATTCATTTCACTGTCTGTGAATTGTCTTTGGTCTAGAATGACTTGGGGCAAAATACATTTTGGCTTTGGCTTTATAATCTCACTAGGTCTATTCAGTTTGTGTGATTTATTCTGTAGATGGGATAGAAAGGCAAGTCTGAGTGGCCCCCTCCCTGAAGGGCCTGAAAATAAGGTCACCCTCTGGGGTTTAAAATAGGGCATCGGTACATGAAAAATTGGAGTATGGGACACAACACTGGTCTGATGAAACAGAATGGTGGTGAGCTCTGCAAGGCTGGGCTTGAATAAACATATTAGGGTAAAGCCAAAGTTGTTCCAAAGGGTTTGGTGCTGGTTAAGGAAGGGGGAGTTACAGACTCTAGTGTGAACATCTAGCCGGGCCGTGTGCCAAGGAGATTGGAAGCTAGCAAGTCAACCTGAGGAGCTGGACAGCTGGGCTCATTTAAGCTGAGTGTGTTGATAGATGTATCTGGAGATCACAGATTGGTGGTAGGAAGCAGCCAATCCCTACATTAAAACAAAACAAAACAAAACTCCCCTCACCCTTGTCCAGAATCTCATGCTCACCAAGCAACCTTTGGAAATAAGTTGGCATCCCCTATTGCTTCCTTAGTCAGGCCAAGATAATTATCCCAAATTCTTGGCAGTTCCTAGTCCTCCTGTTTAATTCATAAACTGGCCTCAGATGTTATCACCAGGGCCCTTCATATATTCATATATTCATTCATTCACTCATTCATTCATTCACTCATTCATTCATTCAATCATTCATTCACTTAGAGAAACCCTACTATGTGTGTGCTCTTTTGATATATCCTCATTATCACCATCCTAACTGATCTATAAATGAGCATTTTCCAGCGTTCAGCATTACTCCAAAGGGCTTATATGGAATCACCTCATTAATCATTCCATCCCCCCAAAGCCGTTCTAAGACAGACATCTCTTCAGCATTTAAAAATTCTGGAAATTGAGGTTCAGGATCTGAATGCAGCCTGAATCCAGCCTGCCAGGTCTTACCCTGTATCAGAGCAAACCTTCTAGAACTCTAACCATAAAGAATTTCTGAACTCTCAGGGTGAAGACTCTCTCTGGACAGTGGCCAGAGTCATTTCACCAAAGCAGATTCCATGTGGTGGGAAAACCAAAGACCTGGTGAGTCAGCATTCCCCGTAAACCCCTCCCCTGCGGTTTCAAGGTGTATGCTTATCTAAGTCTTACATGTGGAATAAAACCGTACCAGGTTTCAAAGAAACCCAATTGTAAACAGGCAGAGAGAGAAAGGAGATCTCCTTCACCTAAATGGGCATCGACAAAAGCACTTGACAAGGATCATGGTTATAGAGATATTGATTACAGTGATTATGGAAACATCGTCTATGTTCAGTAAACTTGAAAGACCCCCAGCTTGGGAACACTTTGTCAACCAGTCATCGGATTCACTGTATATAGCTGAAATAAAACTGCTGGTTTAAAGTAAGATTTTGTAAGTCTTGTAGAGGCTGAGGGCCCCTAGTTACTCTGAACTTGTATTAGTTTTCTTATGCTGCATAACAAAGGACCACACACTTAGCCACTAAAACAACTCTCCCTGATCATTTCACAGTCCAAAAGGTCCAAAGTCTGGGCACAGTGTGGCTGGTCCCCTAGTCAGGCTCTCACGAAGCTGAAATCAAGTGCTGGCGGGGCTAGAATCTCATCTGAGGTTTAACTTACTCTTCCAAACTCATTGGTTGTTGGAAGAATTCAGTTCTTTGTGGTTTTAGGACCTAGAGGAGCACAACAGGTCACACCAGAGCTGCTTACTTTCATCCTCAAGACCTACAGAGGGAATCTCTGATGCTACATTTTCTTTAAAGTTCTCACCTGATTAGACCAGGCCCACCTAGTTAGCCCCCTTTGTGAGTCCCTCAAATCAACAGATTAGTTACGTAGTGATGGGATTGATATTTCCTTACATTGCCATAGCTCACCCACACTCAAGGTGAGGGGATTATACAAGAGCGTGGGACGTGGGGGTTGGAATTTGAGGGTCACTTTAGAATTCTGCCTACCACAACTTCATAGTGCTTGTACCTGCTTCTTTCCCTTCATTCTGCCTGACACCATCCAACTGAAGCCCTCATCATCTCACCCTCACATTTCTGAAAGTGATTCTTGGCAAGCACTCCAAGACTTCCAGCTTGATCTTCTTCCCTTTTCAGACACCTTCAGCGGACCCCCCCCCAACCACTCGGGGAATAATGTCTAAGCTCTTTCCAAGACAGACGTACGACCTTGTCCCACCTTTCCTGCCAAACTTATTTTCACCTGCTTCTCTGTTAATTATCTTTACAGTTTATACATTTTTTTTTCATTTTGGACATGAAATATTTAATCGGGACAAACCCACATTTCCCCCTTTTAGTGTCAGCTTAGATTTTGTACCTCATTCAAGGTGTAGCCAATGTCCCAGAGGGAGGGGTTGCCAGAAGGAATTCGAGTAATTCTTAAATGATCAGGCGGGCTACTTATTGGCATGAATGGTCGAACACACGGGAGAACTCTTGTCCCTTGGATATTCCGAACAATCTCACAAAAGAAAGGCCAACAAGAGAAAAAAAAAAAAAAAAAGCACTTACATTTTAAGTTATATAAAAAGAGCTGAACTCATTAGCTATTCAGAGAATCTGGCTTCATTAGCCGGTGTTCAGATGTTCCGTCCAGGAAAGCGAGTCTCCAGGACTCCCAGAGTTGGCTTCCCTTCCCCCACCCACTTCAAAATTAGATTTGCTTGGTTACAAATTGTATAACTTGCTGAGCTAAATAGCTGAGCATTTAACGGCTCACCATGGCATTACCATTTTTATGGTCTATTAAGGCAATTGGAAGAATATCAGCAGAATGAGGCATCAGGTAATTTATGTACATGTTTTTATAAATTACTGCACGCGCCTGCGTAAAACGCCGAGTCCCCTTCTCATAGAACACAATTTGAGACAGAGGCGCCTGAAGGAAGTCAGTCTGTATCAGACACCAAGGATTTTTGCTACTGGCCACAAGCACCACATTTCCTTCTCTTCCCTTCCTAAAATTGATGCTTTGGAGAATTAAAACGTTCTGGGTCCTGGCCTTCATTCTCCCCCCCCCCTATTTTCAATCAGACTGAGGGTGGTGGATAGCCATTATTGAGAATTAGAAGAACCAGTTTCAAAGTTTTGCGATTTAAAATCAAAGTGAGACAGCTCCCGAGAAGCTTCTGTTATATCCTAATGAAGCTTGCAACTTCAACCTCACCTTTGGCTGATTTTCCCCTGCGTTGAGAAATTCTGGGAAAGAAGACATGAAACTCTATTTTAGCCAGCAGCCATGTGTTTCTGGGGGTTTAAAACAATAAATCAAGGGGGAGGGAATTAAACAACCCCCACACACCAAAATCACGGTCATTTAGAAACACCTGACTTTCTGAGTTTTCCTAGGAGTGAACTCACCCTCCAGGTAGGAGAACAGCTTTTCACGAATGGTTGCTTTATCACAACAGGGGATATGTAGACGATGTCCCATGCAGAGTCACAATGCTGGATCCCAGGGTCCCCAAGAAGCCATATTTTGCACGGCAGCTTTGGGGAGTTAGCACGGAGGGGGTAAATGATACCAGCCACATCCCAGAAGCCAGCACTCTGTTTCCACTTGGAGAGTTCCGCTCTGAGAATGAAGCCATCGGGATTTGTATGAAGGAAGAGATGAGGTAAGGGGAACGCCAAGATCCCTGAACAAATACGGCAGCCTTACAGAGTAAGGAAAATCGGGATTTCTACAGATCCGTAAATCTGGAAAAAAACTGTCTTTGGTGCCGCCTGTGGTTTGAACAGATGCTGCAAACATAAAAAGACGTCGGCTACAAAGACATTCATTCTTGAAGGCTGAGCGCAACGGTCTGTAACGGTCTCTGCCTTTGTGGGGACTTGCCCTGTCTCTACGTAACAATGACCTCTGTTTGTGCGCCATCAGTGAAGGGGGCAGTTAAGTCACCAGCTAATACCTTGTGAAGCACTCAAACATCCCGTTCCAGTCATTAGTTGACGTGTTGGTTGTTCCTAGAGAACAGGGTTGTGTCCTATTGTTTATCTAAGGTCTGATTCAGGGACTCCCCTAGGCTTGGCAGCTACGGGTGCTCAGGTGCTTGTTGGATAAACAAACAATAGCAACGTTTCGAGTTCTATATTAGCTCATATTTTTTAAGCTCGTATGATGCACCAACATCTATGCCAAGGGATCGACATATTCTAACTTTGCGACATCTGTGTTTATTGGAGAGCTTTGTATATGTACCAGGCTTTCCATATCTTACGTCCTTTCCTTTCTTTCTTCCAAGAAACCTATGAGATGGGGACTATCATCATCAGTCTGCAGATGCGACAGCTGAGTGTGCAGAGACGAAGGCAGGTGCTCGAGTTCAGCTAGGTGCATGTTGTAAAGTCAGACGTCAGACCTACTTCTGTGGGACTCTGAGCCTCACGTGACAGACCAATTAGTAATTAACCAGTTAGTAAGGAAGTACCTCCCTGGGATCAGATCACTTGCATTCAAACCTCAGGTCTTCTCTACATCGTTGTGTGTCATGAGAAAATCACTAAGGTCTCAAGCCTCAGTTTCCCATCTGCAAGGTGAGGCTGGTGATGGGATGTATCTCATGGGGCAGGAGTAAGAAATGATGACAAATGCATGCAAGAACTTGGTTCGCCATCGGGTCCATAGACAGTGCTCAGTAATTGTTCCCTATCATCCTACACTCACAACCATTATCACCATCGTTCATTATTTTTCCATGTTGCTCCATCATTACATCATTATATTATTTTTTAAAAGGTTTCTTTACTTGTCTTGGCAGGGAAGGGCTGGGGGAGAGGGAGAGAGAATCCTAAGTGGACACTGTGCCAAGCGTGGAGCACGATGCAGGGTTCGATTTCACAACCCTGAGACCAGGACCCCAGCCGAAACCAAGAGATGGTCACTCAGTGGACTGCACCACCCAGGCCCCCCTCATTACATCATTATATTCTTGATCCTTCAGGGTATAGATGTGTGTGTGCGCGTTTAACAGCTTTATGGGGGTTTAATTTATATACTGTAATATTCACCCTTCCTAAGTGCACAGTTTGATGACTTTTAGTTAATGTATACTAGACATGCCATCACACAGTCTGGCATTAGAACCTGTCCATTACCCCATCAAGTTCCCTAATGCCTGTCTGCAGTCGACCCCTGAACCTACTCCCAGCCTCAGGCAAACACTGACTTGCTTTCTGTCTTTACAGTTTTGACTTTTCTGGAAATTTCTACATTGATTTTTACCCCCCTTCAAACTCTGGCCCATCCATATTAAACACCTGAATTTTATTAAACATGCAAATTCCCAGACTCCACCACATACTTACCCAGTGGCATCAAGTTAAGAACCAGGGAATCTCCCTAATTCACAGGCTGCACAGGGGACTTTCTGGTATGACAGAATTTGAGAACCCTCACCTGCAAATTCCAGGGTTGCAAGGTTGCCCCTGGCAAGACGGACTCAGATCATAGCTCACAGAGCCCATGCGGCTGAGCAGAGAGATGGAAGGGGAGGCTTGTTTTCCCTGGAGTGCTAATCTGGGTGATGATTCCCATCACTGCTCTTCTCGAACACGTCCCTCCGAGGAGGCATCCTGACAGCCCCTTCCTCGGGAGGCGCTCCCACCGGACCCTGAGGACAGACCTCTCCTGACTCTCATTAATTCTCTCTCTCTGGGGAGGAAACAACCCTATCACACACACAAGATGATCTCTCTTTGAGTCATCCCTAGAGACCAGAGCCCAACTCCGAGCTGCTCCTGCAGGATTTGCAAACCATCTCTTAGATCGCTGCCTTTACAGAGCCCGCTGACGATGCAGTAACTCTTAGCTGAATAAAGTGACACTTCCAGACTCCACAGTAGAGCCTAAGGAATCCTTAGGGACAATGTTCTATGTCAGGGAGGCCTCCTGTGACCATGATTCCATCAGGACTAGGGGCCCCTGAGGACTTGGAGATTTCTCTAACTGTGATGCACCCACATTGTGTGCAGTCTGCAAGGGCAGAGGGCCTGGGAGAAGTTTCATCTGGGTCAGGGTTGCAAACCCAAATGCCTACAGAGGCGAGGCATGTGAAGGATAGTAGTGGGAAGAGGAGGGCCACGGTGCCTCACAGAATGCATGTGTCATCTAAAAAGGATGACCACTATTCAGTCATTGTCAAGTGTCCCCATGAAGGTTGCAGTCCCCAAGCACCTAGAGCTGCTGACTTCAGAAGTCATGCCGCAACCCAGATTTACATGTGAATATTTGATAACTGACAGTTATATATATATATATAATTTTAGGTATAGGACATATGAAACATCTGTTGGCTGTATCCAACCCCTTGGCCAATCAATTCATACCATATGGACAAGGTGGTCCTTGTAGCTGTGTCCACCTTCCCCATGTGGCTGGGACTGTGTCACAACAGAAGGGGATTGGCTTCACCCCAGCCTGCCTGAGACCCGGCTCTGCCATGACTGTTTACACTGACCAAGTCCCAAACTCTGTATGCCCATCAGTATCCTCATCAGAAAGACAGGAAGAGGAGCACCAACTTATCATTGGTTCTTGTGAAAACTCAATGAAGTAAGGTATGTCTGGCTCATATCAGCTGCTCAGTAGACCTCCCTCCCTCTGCCCACTCTTCTCATTAATTCAGCAAACGTTCCTGAGTATCTGTTGTAAGCCAGGAAGGGAGCTATGTGCAAAAATAGGGCTACAGATGTTTAATTTAGTGTATCTTTTGTGGACATCCAGCGGGGAGAATACAGAATGTCAAGCAAATAATACCCTGATGACATACCACATCCATGGGGACCTTTCATCTTAAAACAGTGCACTGAAACATTTGGACATAACCATCCAATTTGATGAAAAGAGAAATGTAATCAAGAGCAAAAGCATTTGCCTCCAAGCATCCCAGCAACGTAAAACCACAATCCAGTGCTGTAAATACCAAAAAAGTGGTTTCCTTAACGAGAGCATCCTGGTGTGTTCAGCCTCTAGCCCCCACAGTGATCTCAAAGCTGTATGGTGGGCAGTTCCCACTAATCCTGGGGGAAGAGCAAACTGAGTAGGCATCTTTAACTTTTTCCTCTTTTGTTGAGGAAGACCTTCTGGGAGGAAATGAGTGAAAGAAGAGAAGCAAAAAAATGACTATGACCATAAATTTAAAAGGTAAGCATAAAAGCTGAACGTATCTTCACCTGGAAATAGGATGTATCCCAGGCCACCAAAGAGTGAGCCCAGGATATCTAGCAGAACCTGGAGTCTATTCAGGGCACAATTACAACAAAGAAAGCATTTTCCTCCAGGTAAGCCCTCCACTGCCCCATTCCAGGCTACAACCTCAAGCAGGAAGGAAAACAGACATCATCCTCTCAATACTCAGTCCTCTCACCCTGTGGCTCTGCACACTGTCTGCTCCCTGGTTGGGAAGGAGTCAAGAAATCATGTGCATGCTATGAGAGCAAGAAGAAGACCTGGGCTGATCTGTCCAAACATGAGGGAGATGGAGGGAAAAAAAAAAATCGCAAAATAAAGCTAGGAGAAGAGGAATAAGAGACAAATAAATACAAAGGGTTTAGGATAGGGTGGGGAATGGGCTGAACCTGGAAGGATATCTAAAACAACGGCAAATAGGGATTTATAGAAATGTTCAAGCATTACATCAACTTGACTAGAACACACTTAAATAATATCTCAAATGCAAGATGCAGTGACAAATAAAAATATAAATGAGAGCTAGCACATGCAAGGAAAGAAATGTAGAACAGGAAACTACTGAAATGATACTACCAAAAGATGTGTCTCATTTAGATCTGACCTAAAAGAAAGGCTTGTTATCTGACTGAGTGGAGGCAGATCAAAACTCCAAAATATCCAAGGAGTAAGAGAGAAGATATTATTTGTGGGAGACAAAAATGATTTAAAAAATAAACAATGACTGTCTTTCTAGGAAAGAACTCAACAAGTGGAATAGGAAAAATAAAAGTTTTCAAAGATATAATACAAGAAAAATTTTCTGAGATGGAAAAACAAAACCAAATCTATACAATTATGGGCCACAGTATTTAAGAAAGACATGTGATACCCAACAATCTCTATAAGGCATATTTTGTCTACATTATTGAATATGAAAGATTTTCTTAAATTATTTTCCCCCACAAGTCTTTAAGGAGACTAAAATAATTATCTACAGAGTGATGTTTTGGCTGGTCTCGCATTTCTCCAAAATCAAATTTAATGCTAGAAAAAAAAAATGGAGACATACCTATACAAATGGGATTCAAGAATAATCCCAGCCAAGGAATGAGTTTGTTCTAAAGGCAACACACAGTAAGTCCCCATAAAGAACTCAGGGAACAGAGCTCTTTGTAAAATCAGCTCTCAGGACAAAAACTGTGGTTTATCAACATCACCTAGAAAAAACGCAGACTATCAGGCCCCACTACAAACCTACTGAATCTTCATCTGCATTTTAACAAGCTCCGCAGATGGCTCACTTGCATATTAATGTTTGACAGCACAGTAAAGGAGAAATTAAAACAAAGAATTCAGAAATAAAGACAAGGTGGTCATGTATCATGAAAAAGGTTGCTTTGGCCGATGTCGTAGAGGTTGCTATGTTCTCCTCTAGAATTTTGATGGATTCCTGTCTCACATCGAGGTCTTTCATCCATTTGGAGTTTATTTTTGTGTATGGTGTGAGAGAGTGGTCAAGTTTCATTCTTTTGCATGTAGCTGTCCAATTTTCCCAGCACCATTTATTGAAGAGACTGTCTTTTTCCCACCGGATGTTTTTTCCTGCTTTATCAAATATTAGTTGCCCAAAGAGCCGAGGGTCCATTTCTGGGCTCTCTATTCTGTTCCATTGGTCTATGTGTCTGTTTTTGTGCCAGTACCATGCTGTCTTTGTGATCACAGCTTTGTAGTACAGCTCGAAATCTGGCATTGTGATGCCCCCAGCTTTGTTTTTCCTTTTCAACAGTTCCTTGGAGATTTGGGGCCTTTTCTGGTTCCATACAAATTTAAGGACTATTTGTTCCAGTTCTTTGAAAAATGTCCTCGGTATTTGGATCGGGATAGCATTGAAAGTGTAGATTGCTCTGGGTAGCATGGACATTTTAACTATGTTAATTCTTCCGATCCATGAGCATGGAATATCTTTCCATCTTTTTATGTCTTCCTCAATGCCTTTCAAGAGTGATTTATAGTTTCTAGAATATAGGTCCTTTACGTCTCTGGTTAAGTTAATTTCAAGGTAACTTATGGTTTTTGGTGCTATTGTAAATGGGATGGATTCCCTAATTTCTCTTTCTTTGGTCTCGTTATTCGTGTACAGAAATGCAACTGATTTCTGAGCATTGATTTTGTATACATCCCCAAAGGCAAGAGAAACAAAAGATAAAATGAATTTATGGGACTTCATCAAGATTAAAAGTTTCTGCACAGCCAAGGAAACAGTCAGAAAAACTAAGAGGCAGCCCACGGAATGGGAGAATATATTTGCAAATGACACTACAGATAAAGGACTGGTATCCAAGATCTACAAAGAACTTCTCAAACTCAATACACGAGAAACAAATAAACAAATCAAAAAATGGGCAGAAGATATGAACAGACACAATGAAGACATACAAATGGCTAACAGACACATGAAAAAATGTTCAAAATCATTAGCCATCAAGGAAATTCAAATCAAAACCACACTGAGATACCACCTTACGCCACTTAGAATGGCAAAATGGACAAGGCAAGAAACAACAATTGTTGGAGAGGATGTGGAGAAAGGGGATCCCTCCTACATTGTTGGTGGGAATGCAAGTTGGTACAGCCACTCTGGAAAACAGTGTGGAGGTCCCTTAAAAAGTTAAAAATTGAGCTACCCTATGATCCAGCCATTGCACTACTGGGTGTTTACCCCAAAGATACAGATGTAGTAAAGAGAAGGGCCATATGCACCCCAATGTTCATAGCAGCAATGTCCACAATAGCTAAATCGTGGAAGGAGCCGAGATGCCCTTCAACAGATGACTGGATTAAGAAGTTGTGGTCCATATATACAATGGAATATTACTCAGCTATCAGAAAGAACGAGTTCTCAACATTTGCTACAACATGGACGGCACAAAGGAGGAGATTATGCTAAGTGAAATAAGTCAAGCAGAGAAAGACAACTATCATATGATTTCTCTCATCTGTGGAACATAAGAACTAGGATGATCAGTAGGGGAAGAAAGGGATAAAGAAAGGGGGGGTAATCAGAAGGGGGAATGAAACATGAGAGACTATGGACTATGAGAAACAAACTGAGGGCCTCAGAGGGGAGGGGGGTGGGGGAATGGGATAGGCCGGTGATGGGTAGTAAGGAGGGCACGTATTGCATGGTGCACTGGGTGTTATACGCAACTAATGAATCATTGAGCCTTACATCGGAAACCGGGGATGTACTGTATGGTGACTAACATAATATAATAAAAATCATTATAAATTAAAAAAAAAAGACAAGGTGGTCATAAGACTATGAATGTTGTCTCTATTTTCAACCTAGTACTAATATTTAGCAATTGTGAAAATCATGGTCACAGAACAAGATGTAAATGTCACCATTCTTGGCAATGTCAAAATTAGTAACAACATAACAGAAAAACTTGGAAGTTATGGAGAAGAGAGGTCAAGTAAATCTGTGTTAAGAGCTCCATCTTTTACCACAGAGAGCAAAATGACATCATCTAAAAAGCAAAAGTACTTTAAAATGTAATACTGCCTCCAACTTCTTAATGATTTTGTAACATCTTTTCTTTACATTAGAGGAGCCTTTTAGGAAACTGTATCTTCTGAAATAAAAAGACATTTATTTCAGCTATACTATCAAATTCATGTTAATCGTTCCATTTTTAACTCCAAGTGCCATGAAATGTGATCCTTTTAATTTAAAAAGAAAACACGTGAGGTTAAACTATTTATGTTTTCTTAAATATGTGTTTATGCACAAAACAATACTTAGCATGCTATTCACCTAATATTAATGCTGGTTCTTTAGGATGACCGTGTGTGGGGTGATTTGCAAATGTCTTCTTTCTGTATATTTTCCCTGATATTTTTATAATGAGCATGCATTTCTTTTTTAAACACAATGAAGCTACAAGTCACCTCAAAGGAGAGAACCAGGGCACACACCCTGTATGGACTACAGGATCCTGTTTCCTTGGTTCAAAATCCTCTTCTCAGAGGCTTCCACACTTTGACGTTCTGTCCATTCTATCACTATGCAGGCTCCTGAAACCTCATTAACTGTGCATTCGAGAGGCAGGAAGCAGACTGGTCTTCACATCCCTTGTGTTTAATATACAAGGTGGGCAATGTGCTCGGTGTGTGTTTGTTAAGTCAATGAATGAATCCTACTCGCTCCACGGAAGCTTCAAAACAAACCAAGTGTCCTTTTAAGCATTTGGCCATGGTTGAGCTGGCTGACTTGAATTTCCAGTAACTGAAGGACTGAGAAATCTGGTGACCTTTTCTCAGCAAGAATCAGGCTGTGGCTAATTGAGACTAATCCACACCATCTAGGTGCCCAGCAGTTGTAAATCTGATCCTTAAGTTTGTATGAACATGACTTTTTCATGTTGGAGTGTGGCTTAATTAAGCAAAATGTCTTACGTGAGGATTCAAATCCCCATGTAGATTAAACGAGTCTATTTAGGATCCACTAAGACTTTGAAAGTTTTTCTCATACCGTAGCGCATTGCATTACATCCCCATCCCACTGGGAATAAAAGAAAAGTTCAGATAGAGAGACTCGCCGAATGAGAGAGCCATGTGAGACCTCCGAGATCATCAAGAACAACCTCTCATTTTACCCATGAAATCGACTGTCAAAGAAAAATAGGCCAGGCAGAAAAAAAAACAAAACAAAACCAGAACCACACCCAGCTATTTCCTCCCTGTTCTGAAGTACACTCCGTGGAAGCATCAGGGCACAGTGGAAGAAGGTGGATCTGAACTGCAGAAGAGCCCAGCCCAGGACCCAGCTTTGTCGAGCATGTCACCTGCAAACGCAGGAACATCCATGACTCTTGAAAATTCAAGAATCACGTAAGGCACACAGCCATCAAACTTTATTGCTTAAAACATAGAGTACTGATTTAACAAGAACAAGAGAATTAATTTACTTGGAAACGGAACCCATAAAACAAAGGAGAGCTGACAGATTCAGATTGGATCTGGGGCAGGGACTCTCATGAGTCCATCCGTCCCCGCCATTTGCAACCGAGATCCCATACAGTTTGACGTTCAGAATGACGCCTAGGGGAAAAAAAAAAAAATCACAAATGTTTAAGTACTTATTTATTACAACAAAAGGAACAAGAACCACAGAGCCATGACTGAACTGTGCTGTTTCTATTTGGAAAAATAAGGAACAGCATCTTGACCCACCACCAGTTTTGTCATGAGGGAGAAAAGAGTCGTTACCAGTAAAATAGTCGTTACCAGCAGCTCTTGGGGGAGGGAGGCCTATTTATATTTTTAGGAAAAAAATTGATCAGTGTTGCCCAGGGAAATGATAATCAGATAAAAATAATACAGCTAGGTGTGATGTCCTGCACACTCCGATGAAAAACAGCTGGGTAGGCACAAGGGCTGAGTCACGGATGGTGAGATTCTAACAGGAAATATACCATGTTGCCTCGGGCCAAGGGTTCTAGAGTTGGATAAAACTGTGTTTTATGTGCCTGGTCCTGGAAAACTATTCTTAAGTTACCTATTCTCTACTTCCTAATTTAATGAAACTCTAACAATTAGGACCCTCCAGCTATGCCTTTCTTCCTAGTTCCCCCAAATGCACGCTCTAACCTTATTTTGCTTCTCTTATTGTTATCTATGAAAACAAAAAAACAGTGGAGAGAAAAAAAATAAATGTGGGAAATCATAAAACTAATTGTATTTGTATCTGGTACTGACACTAGGAGTTCTTCTTCTAAAACTTACGACCTCCTTTAAGTTGGAAAAAAAGTGGTAAAAGGAGTGATTTTTGAGGCGGCCATCTGCATAATGGACCAGTCATGCACTCGCCACATGACCTTGGTTAAATCAAACCATTAATGCCAGAGGCCTTGCTGCTGAAATGGGGCTACCTTTCGTTGACCAAAAATAAATAAATACACACATGCATACATACATACACGCATACATACATGCATGCATCCATACTGGTTTGGGTGATACCTGGGCGGAGTGTAAGAGGTAAATGTGACAGGCAGATAGTCATAGTTCCAATTTATGAAACACTGGCTTAAGTGTCTTTGAATGAGTAACTACGTTTGACTATCAGCCAGGTAAATGAGTTCTGGGACCTCAAGAAATTGATATAACCCCTCTCTGTCTCCTTTCTTTCTAGATGACAGGCCAATAATAAAATCTACCTGGATTCAGTGTGATAATAACACGTGTAAATCCCCCGGCAGAGAGCATGGTTAATAATCCCACTCAGTACGTGGAAGCAAGAGCTGTGTTGTGTTTGCTGGGTGAAGGCGCGTCTTCTCCCTCTCGACTTCGAGTCCTGCAGAAGCATGGACAGTGTCCGTCTGTTTCAGAGTTAAAATTATTCTGACAGCAAGCATGTAATCTGCATTTGTTGAATTAATTAATTAATTAGAAGAAGATGCAGGCCCTCTGCGGCACTCGACAGGAATAAATCCTCTTACTACGGAATTGTAGTATTATTTTCCCCTCATGGTTGTTGTGATGCCATGGTTCAACTCCCAAAGAAAATCCAACAGAGAGCTGTTTGGAAGTCTTGAGTTACACTTCCTGGGGATGGATGGTGACAAAAACCCTAGCTGGTAACTACAGATGGTGCCTCTCTCACCATAAAGGTGTCTCATCTGTTTTTCTTGCCACTTCTTAGGCTATTTGCCACAATTAAGTACGGCAGCAGAAAGTCCCACAGGCTGGTTTATGTTGTGTTTAAAAAGTTAATTAAATTGCCAAGTTGTTAAGTTGTTAAATTTAAAGTTAAAAAAAAAAATCTATTAGCAAGTTTCCTCCTGATTAAAGTTGTGAGACCCATGTGTTTGATTTTCAACTTGGTCCTTGCCAGCAATAAACATTAAAAATAAAACAATTCCATTTTATGACCAAGCCCTCTACAATGTCTTTTGTGTGATGCATTAGGAGGGGGAAAAAAGGCAGTGAAATTACAATTCATCTACTCAAAAACAAAAACAAAAAACAAAACAAAAAAAACTTCCAAAAAATGTGTTTCTCTGGGCAGGGTGGAGTGTGGAGGGGGAGGGCAGGTGAAAAGTAAATACCTGACCCAAGTTATTGTATGCCATCTTCTATTTTGTCATCTGATCTTATGAGATAATTGAAGACAAGATGCCCTTTTGATTCCTAGGATGCTAGCGTCCCTGATAGGACTCTAGAGAGGAGGGGTAATATCAGTGAATGGTTTTAGGCAGCAAACAGAGCTGCCCTACTCCCACTCTGGGTTTCCATTTCCTCTCTGGTTCAATGAGGGTATTATAATATATGCTTCATAGAATTGGAGATTCTCTCTCATTGGAGAGAATTAATGAAATAATGGCATATGGTAACCATTATTAAGAAACAGCTCCACCAAGAGAGACTACATAGCATAGGGCTGAGCATAGAGTCCAGCCTCTGGGGCCAAAGTTCAAATGCCATTTCAGTCAACGATGTGAACGTGGACATGTTCCTCAGCTTCTCTGTCCCAGGTTTCAGGTCTCTCAGGTGGGTTTGATGAGAATACGCGATGCATACAGTTAATATGAAGGTTAAATGAAATAAAATGAAATAAAATATAACACTTATAGAATTGTACTTGGCACAAAATAAGCTATTATTAAATAATAGTTATGATTATTGTAGGTCACACAGAAAATGCATTCTGATATATCAGAGACACATTATTATATCTTATATTATGTAATATATATTGCCTGTAATGTATATGTCTATACATAGCACATATGTGTGGGTATATATATAAGAGGTAATGTAAGAGCTAATGTAAGGGAAAACACGAGAATAAGTTTGAATCTTAAGAGATGCTTCAGGGTTAGAATAATCGAATCCACAAGTTGGAAGAGGTTTTAGAAATCATCAGTTGTACCCGAGATGCTGAATGCGTCTATCCCGCCATGCCCTGGCAGGCTGTCATTGGGAACGTGAGGTGGAACTCTCTACCTTCTGACAGCCTGTACTAGTGCTGGACAGCTCTAATTTTTGGCAATCTCATTCTACTATTGATCTGAGGTCTGTCTCCCTTCCATATCGGGATCACAGAGAAGACATCTGCTCAGTCTTCTGCAAGATAACTCTTGAGAGACTTGAAGGCAACCGTCATGAATCTCCAGGCATCTTTTCTCCAGGCATTTTTTCTCCAGGATAAAAAGCCTCCATCTTCAGCGAACACACACTCAAGATTGACTTCAAATACCGCCACCCTTTGAAAGCCTCCCTTGCTCTCTCTGAGAAGAACTAAGCACACCCTCTTTGGTGCTCCCAAGCTCTCTTAGCCAGTCCTTCATTGCCTCTTTTATTCCAATGCACTGTTCTCACATGTTTATATTAATCCGCCTCCCCAACTAATCTGTGATCTGGAGGACTCATGGCCGATTCATCCCTGCATGCTGGTGGTGCCTAATTACAGCTAAAAAAACCAATATGGTGGCTCCTCAAAAAAATCAAACATACAATTTCTATTCCATCTAGCAAATCTACTTCTAGATATGCACCCCAAAGAATTGAAAACAGGGTCTCAAAGAGATATTTGTACACCCATATTCATAGAGCATTATTCACGACAGAAGGCGGAAACAATCTGTTTTTTTGTCCATCACCAGGTCAACGGATAAAAAAAGGCAGTATATACATTCAATGGAATATTCATTAGGCTTAAAAAGGAAGGAAATCCTGTTACATGCTACAACATGGATGAACATCGGGGACATCATGCTAAGTGAAATAAACAAGTCACAAAAAGACAGGTGCTGTATGATTCCATCACTATTCCACTAGAGTAGTCAAATTCAGAGACAGAACGTAGAATGGCGATTACCAATGAAATCTTTAGATTCAAGGATTTTGAAACTGTAATTCCCCTGAGAAGAGCATGCTCATCCCCCAGACCTTGTTCTATGAAAACGACCTTTCTGGGGCACCTGGGTGGCTCAGTCAGTTAGGCAGCTGACCTGTGACTTTGGCTCAGATTGTGATCTCATGGACAGTGAGATCCAGTGGTGCCTCAGACTCTGCGCTCAGCAGGGAGTCTGCTTGAGATTCTCTGCCTCTGCACCTCGCATTTTCTCTCTCTCATAAATAGATGAATCTTTAAAGAGAAAAAAAAAAAAAAGGAAAGAAACCACCTTCCAGTCTCCATTTCACAGATCCCAGGCATGCAACATATGTCCCCCATGTCACTGAGTTTCACAGGATCAAAAAGCAAGTAACAGAATCCTCCAGTGCACATTTCAGGAATCACAGATTTTAACATAAACCTCCAGCACAAGTCAGGGTTGGGAAACGCCAGGTGAATGTCACAGGTGGGTACCTGACGCTCTGTTTTGCTGGAATATCTGACACGAAGGAAATGTTCACTGCTCATTTCTGTGAACAGTCAACTGGAGCAATGTGGATGCCCGTAACTGGATTTTGTTATGGAAATGATACTAAAGGGGCCACAGGCTCCAAAATCCATTAAACTGTTTTCTATTGCTTTACATATTCTTCTATGATAAAAATAGCATGATATTTGACTTTAAGAAGCCTCTGCCTAAAGGGTAACAGATGGATATTAAGAAGATTATAATAAAGAGGGGGGATTATCAAGAAATAAAATGAGAGTTGGGGAAAGGATCGTCCTTAGAGTTAAAGCAAATCAGTTTTGGGGGTGATGTGCTTTCTAGAATTTGACACTTCCCTCCTTGGCAGTAAAACCTCTGAGCACCTTGGTCCCACGGAAGGGATTTGTAGCTGTGGGCTGTTGGGTTTTATTTCACAGCGTCCGCTAAATCCCCCGGGGTATGTTTGCGACTTGCCTCCCTGGAAATGCAATTTGTGTTTCAAGGTCCACTCACTAGAGCTCTCAACACAAAGATCCTCTCTTTCTCCTTGTGTGTCTTCGTCCTGTGCCTCCTTTCCACAGAAAGCAAGGCACAGCCACCACACACCACAACACGTCTGCTATGCACTTGCATTTTTGCTAATATTAACGCTCTGATGTTTGGATGACAACCGACCTTGATACAAAACATCGCAATCAACGTGTGCCTTTGTATCCTTCTCAATAATTTGGAATGGCTGCTTTCAAGTGCCATGCCGTTAGCTTTTCTTTTCTAAACAACCGTATTGAAACCTGTGTCCTACCACACCATCCCAGATGCCAGTAATAAACTGCGTGTCCTACCCTGCTGCTACTTATTCCCCCTGTCCATGATCTGCCCCCTTCCAAAGCCTTGCAAATCCTTTACCCAGTCCCCCTGACACACTCAACTCCAACATTTTGTTTAAGCCATTTGGAAATTCAATTCCCGAGTATTTTTCAGATCATCAAAACGGAAGTACGTGTTTCTGTTACAAAGCACAGATTATCCTTCCTAGTTATGGTGTCATCTACCCATTAGTCCTAATTATGATATCACAAGCTCCATTGTCCATCTCTGCGGGATACTTGGTCTTTTCCTATCTGGGAATGCTTGTTTTCATCTCATTTTCTTCTAGTTAAAGTACTTCATCAGCTAACTTCTTCAAACAGGCTTTTCTTCTGGTAAGCAAGAGTTACGCTTCGACTAGATGTAAAATGCTTTCATCATTGTCCCTTTAGCTATAGCTTCATAGGCTACTAAGTGTAGGAGACAAGATATCAGAACCTGTTGAACTCTGTCCTATGTTTCTATTATTCTTTTAATCAAAAAGGACATAAAAATATTTTTGTCTTTGAGATTTGAATATTTTACTATGGTTGACTAGAAGGCTAGTAATCTGTGTAAACTGTCTGAGACACTGTGAGCCCTCTGGGTCTGATTGTTCGTGTTTTTCTTTAGTTTGGTTAGTCTTCTTCTGTTTCTGTGATTAGTTTCTCCTCAGTCTGAGTCTTTTTTATCCTTTAAGAGTTCCAAATATCACCACTTAAGGCTTTTGGATCTGTCTCCAAGTCTCTTAATTTTGTATCGGAGTGTTATAGCTAGCTAGCTAGAGAAGTGCAACTATTTGGGAGTATTAAGTTTAGATCAAGAAAAAATATTCCTGGGGCGCCTGGGTGGCTCAGTCAGTTAAGCGTCCGATTCTTGATTTCGGCTGTGGTCATGATCTCAGGGGTGGTGGGATGGAGCCCCACGTCAGCCTCCAAGCTTGGTGGGGAGTCTGCTTGAGATTCTCTCTCTCTCCCTGCCCCTCCCTGCCACACACAAGAGCACTCTAAAATAAATAAATACATCTTAAAAAATATATTCCTAATACCCAAAACCATCTTAATTGTCAGTCACTACCACACATTCCACTTCTCATCTCCCACCACAGCACAATGATAGCCAAGATTTTGATTTCTAATGGCACAGTTTAGCTTATGTCAATAAAATAATAAGGTACTGTTTTGTGTCTGGCTTCTTCCCTTCACAGTGTTGAAGATAGCTGCCCATTTTTTCTCATTACTGTGTATTATTCCATTGCATGAATTCGCCACAATTTATTCACTCATTCCACTGTGGGTGGGCATGTGGGTAGTTTCTAATTTTCTCTTAGAAGCCTGCAGGCCATTTTTTTCTGGCTCTCATTGAGGTGGATGATAAGTTGGGTCCCAGTCTATGTACTGTTACTTATAAGTAACATAACTGTCCTTTCCTTGCAGGGTGTTAAATTATTTTGACTATATGATTATTTTTAAAGATTTATTTATGTATTTTGAGAGAGAAAGAGATAGCACAAGCAGGAGGGGCCGAGGAGGAGAGGGAATTTCAAGCAGACTCCCCGTGACTGCAGACCCCAATGTGGGGCTCAACTCACATCCGAGATCGTGACCCGACTGGAAACCAAGAATTGGATGATCAAACGAATGCACCACCCAGGTGCTCCTGCATATTTGAGTTTTTCACTACCCTGTGTCTTGGTATGTATTTATCTTTGTTTATCCTACTCACTGCTCGGATATTTCCAACAGTCACAGTGGATATTATCGACATCATCCCCTCTTCCTTACAGGCAGCCACATTCCATAATTACCTCATTTACTTCTCACCACATTCCTGCAAGCAGTGGGCCATTTTACCACAACTTATAGGTATGCAAACTCTGGCTCAAAATATGAAGCATTTCTACCCAATTGGAAATAACTCCGATTCTAATAAACATTGTATCCTGTGATTTGACACATTCTAGAGAGTGCTCGTTCTCATGGGATACCTGATCTTACATGTTAATGTTGCATCCTGACAGTGTAGTACAGCCCAAAGTGTAGTGAAGAGCCACAGATCTACCATACAAACAAAAAATCGAAATAAAATCGAGAGTTTCATAACCAACTATTTCTAGGAAATATTAGGATAAATAAATTTTACTTGTTTTACTTTAACTACAAGACTTTAAGTCTCTAGTATGTTTCTGAGCTCTAAACACCCCCAAGAGGAAGATGGGAGAGATAAATAGCAAGCGGCATTTCCTAAATATAGAACCTTAAGATTATGATCTGGTTATTTTTACCCAACGTTTTATTATGAAAATTTGCAAACAGACGGAAAAGTTGAAACAATTATACAGTGAATACTCATGTACTCATTGCCCAGATGCTACAATTAAGACTTTGGTTTATCATCCATCCATCCATCCATCCATCCACTTATTTGCCCCTTATTCATTCATCAATCCTTTCACCTATCATCTATCTATTCATCCATTTATCTGTTTATCCTTTTATCCATTCATTTATCCCTCTTATATTTGGAGGCATTTTAAAGTAAACTGCACCACATCAGTACTCCTCAAACATAAACCCTTCAACATGTGTATTATTATTAAGACTTCGATATATTCTGTGATTCTATTTCTAACTGAGGTCAACGTTACATAAAAGGAAAATGCACAAAGTGTAAGATTTTTAAAGAACTGTCAAATTTAAATTAAATTTTTTAATTTCAATTTTTTAAATTTTACAGGAATTTTGACAAATACATATAGATCACTATGACCCAAGTTTATCACCCCAGAGTTCTCCAAGGCCCCATCTCAGTGAATCCCTACTCCCACCCACTTATCTAGAGGAAACCACTTTTCTGATTTTTTCCACTACCATGCCAGCAACAATAATCACTTCCATTTTTTTCTCAGCACAGATTAGTTTTGTCTCTTTGAAAACAAATCTATTCTTTTACTTATCATGATGTTTTGAGATTCATCCAAGTTGTTGAATGTATCTGTAGCTGGTAGGGGACCTTTTTTCTTTGCTTTTTTTTTTTTTTTTTTTCCCTGTAGCAACTCATTGATGCAGTATGCTATGGAATACACATTAGCGAGTGCTGGGTGCAGATTTGGGGAAGAGAAAAGAACTGATCTGAAGAAAGTAAGGGGTCTTCTCTCCCCTCCAGCGAAGCAATAAGTCAATTTTAAGGGTTTTTTTTAAATGTTATAACATATATAATCTATAATATAATTTTTATAATATATTATCTATGTTCTACATATAAAATCTTGCCTCCATTAAATTGCACAAGATAGGCAACATGTGATAATGGAAATGGGCAAGAGAGAAATGTCTATGGTTCTAATTTGGGATCTTGATTTATATTTAATGAAGTCTGTTGTCATAACTTTTCTCTAACAACTCTAGATCAATGATTGATACTTTTCTCAACAGAACACCCAAAAGCTTGCCTGTATCTCAAGGTTGTAGAGTACAATCAGACAATGCAAGATAACTCTACAAACTGTCAATAAAGCTCTAGGAATGCTGGTTACTGTCATTAATGACACTGATCTGAATACTCCTCTTTTTCCCCTTTGGACTCAAAGAAATTTAAAGTTGCAAGAAAATGCAGGGATTGAGCACTTCATCAGTCACTTCAGTTTCTAGATGGGAAACTGAGTCCTGAAGAGCAAGTGACTGGCCAGCTGATGGAGGCAAACGTGGGATCATAACCCCAGTACTGCAAGTAGCATGTTTCTACTATATCCCTGACTCTGAATGAGGTCTCTCTTGAATCCAAGTTTGATTTAAATCTGGTAAAAAAAAAAAAAAAAAAAAGTCACCCAAAGGTAACTTGGGTTTTAAATGAGGACTTTGGAAAAAATTTATCTATATCTACTAAGGTTACCCATGCCATCCCGGTTTGAGCACTAAATGTCCTATTCACCCAGAAAATACTTCAGACCCAGAAAACTGGTCGTCTAGGACCCCAAATCCTTCTGGGGTCAGAGAGAGCTACACAGAAGACATCACTACATTTATATTTCATTCTTTCAAACATTCTTGTAAGTTGGACCATCACTTTCCCAAGGGACAATCAGAAAACCACTTAGAACGGCTCCCCACTTTTCTACTGGAAGGTGTCACACAAGCAATGATTCATCTATCACTTGGCCATGAAACTGTCTTTACTGGGGCCGGGGGGAGGAGGGCGTATGGTACAATGGTTACAAACTAAGCCATTCAAATATGTATCCCAGATTTGAATCTCAGGTCTGCTCCTTAACCAGCCACGCGACCTTGAGCAGTCACGTTACCCCCCTTTAAGCCTCAAAACGTCTTGCTTTGAAATGGGGAGAATAGCTATCTTACAACCTGTTTTGTGGGTGAAATGAGATCACATGTATCCAGTGGTTAGCTAGCAGGGTGCCAGGTGTATGGCGCCTGTCCCGCAAAGAGCGACTCACGGATGTGGTTTAATAGGCAAGCCCGACAAGAGACGGCTTAAAGACCATGCTGGGAACAGCTTCCACAGGGGACCCATCCACATGCCTCCTGGCTTACATCAGCCAGGAAGCACACTTTCCCCAAGGAAAAGCAGAAGCAATGGCTCCAACAGCAGGCATCCACCCAAGCTCTAAGGGTTAAACAAAGGCAACTGCTTTTGCATGGGAATGTTTTGTCACCATCTTTTAAAGTGAAACCTTTTCATCTGTGCTGGAGCTTCAGAAGTCAGATTCCCCCCCTCCCCCCACCCCAACTCACTTTGAGACTTTTGCTAGCAATGGGACTTTAATTACCTTTCTCTTACACAGGGATGACTCCTGTCTTCTAAAAAAAAAAAAAAAAAGAAAGAAAGAAAGAAAAGAAAAAAAGGGAGAAAGAACTCACTTTTTTTCTTCGTTCATTTTTTTTTTTTCAGATTGGAATCTTTTGTTCCTGGCACATTCCATATGCCACCCTTTAATATTTAATCAGCACCCCCCCCATCAGAAGACTGCTGGCCTCATTAGATAATTAATGGTTGCCAGCATCACATTTGCTTCAGTTAATACATCTGCAGCCAGCAATTAGCGCCTGAGTTTATTAGTTGCACGGGCTTCATTTATTGGGGAAGCAATCCTGCCTTTGATTGAAGCCGCTGGGATCGGCATATGTGGACAGCTTGCCCCCCTGTTCCGTGGGATTCTTTTGTTTACATTTTTTTTTTTTTTTTTGCTACAGTTTTGCAACACTGAGCATCCTGGCCCTGCCACGAACAGTTGGTGGAGAAGATTTCCCTTTTATAATTTAGAAGATAATTGGGTAATTCTGTGCAGGAGAGAGAGGCTGCGGAGTGATTCTCCAACTTTGGGTGGGGTGAGAAGGGAAGGAAGCAGCTGGATCATTTGTTCTTTTGGAAATGTCTACTTAAAAAAAAAAAAAAAAAAGGCCATAGATGAAAAGGTGAGGAATATTCACTCTGGAGGGTGCATGCTAAGAAATGTAACCTAATGTGTTAGGCAGCTGCTTGGTGCTGGAGAGTTGCAGGGAAAGGGGGGGAATCTTCTGCCACCTTTTATCTCTAAAGGTGAATTTCCACACCTTGGCCCCGCAGACTCCACCTTGATTTTTGTGACTGAGTGGGATCGAATTAGTTTCATGTGCTTTTCAGGCACGTTCCTAGCACCCCATGATCACTGCTGTTTCTTTCTGGTGATTAAAATCTTGGCATATCACCAAGGTTATTTACCAAGTCAAAACCCTCTTCTTTCCTGATGCCAGAAATTGGGAGAGAGGATCGTTAAGAACACAATAATGATGTGGTATCTGAAAGAATGAGGGTGGTGTTTTGCTGGTACACTAGACAAAATCAGGACACAAAGAAAGTGTAACTCTACAGATGGGGAGAGAAGAGAAGGGAAGGCAGAAAAGATGACAATAAGGCTTTCAAATTCCCCCTTTTTGGGGGGGGTGTCAAAATTGCTAAAACAAGATGAATCTATGCACAAATGCCATAAATGGAAGGAAGTTATGATGATGATAATGAAGATAACATTTATTGAGCATTTTTCAAGGCCAGGCATCCTGCTAAATCCATTTCTAAAAATGTGTTTCCCCATTGAATACTGAGGTATCTCTACTGACCTTTCTCCACATTTTAAGGATGAGAAAAAGAAATTCTGTAGATTTTGGATATGTTTTCCCAAGATCACACTACTTGCAGTGTCTGAGCTGCCACTCATGGAGCTCCTATCATGCATTAGTCAATTCCTGTGTATAAATCTATTTTATTCTCATGAGAGCAGTTGAGCTCATGGAGATGAGGTCACTTACCAAGATCACACAGCAAGTAGGGAGGCTGTATAATTCCTAGGCCTCTTTCCACCACAAAGATGAATACCATCTAGGGCCCCGACTTAGGTTCCTATTGAAGGAAGAGTCTACCATGGCTCTAGCCTACTGAAAATTATATGCTAAGTGTCAGAATGCTGAATCATGACACTCAAATCTTTTGGATGAGCCAAGGAAGTTCATATATGCTTCTCCATTCCTAAATCATAAGACTGATATACTGATTCGCCTATTAATTTGTTTTTCTCAGGATCAGTTCAATTGTCAACCTCAGGTGGAATAGTTTGAGAGAAACCACATCACCAGTAAAAGTGCAACAAGGTAGACTCCCCCCCACCCCTTGCAAAGCAGGTCTTCTCCAACAGTAATGCGCATACAAATAGTATGGAAACCTTGTCCTCAGGCACATTCTGACTGCCGAGGGTCAGAGGAACCCAGGATTCTGCATTTCTAACAAGACCCTAGGTAATGTCCATGCTGGTAAGGCAATGGTTCTCAAACCAGGAGACGCCTCGAGTCGCTTCGAGTGTTTGCTGTTCCTACACCAATTTTTAGGCACCATCCCAATCAAGTCAATGAGCATCTCTGGCGGTGAGCTAAAGATTCAGTATATACTAATAGCACCCCCAAATTATTCTAACACACATCGAAAACCACTGGCTTACAAAGAAAAATGTCAGCCAGACAAGTCCACGGAGGGTCCTATGAGTGATATAAATCAAGAAAGCAAGAGAAGGCAGATACAAGACATTCCTATTTACAAGACAAGAATGAAGACCTTCCGAAATTATAAACCACTTGATTCTCCCACTGATCCTTAGTAAGGTATATACACAATACTATTATAAAGAAACATAACTCACCATCTTAGATCCTCAAGGAGTCTTCCGGTCGAGCATAAACAGGCTGTTAAGCGTCTATGGTCTCAGGGTTCTTATCTGTAAAGCGCAGCTAAAACTAGTTACTGTTCGAAAAGGTCACGGAGAGGGCGTGACCCCAGCTGAACCCGTAATGGGCGCCTCCTCACTCAGACCCTTCTGGAATGCACGCTCCGTGGGCCCTTCCCACTGTGGGCGGCATCAATGCAAGCCCCGGGCCTGGGCAGAGTCAGGTGTGGTGGAGACCCCGCGCCCCGTAGACGCGGCCGAGCCCGGTGAAGGCCTCTCTGTAGACCCTTCGGATCCCGACAGCGGGTGTGGGGACCTGCTGCTGCGGCGATGGCCTGGACAAGCCTCCTGGGTGAGTCCCCCTGCCTGGGTTCCCTGCCGCCTGCACGCGCTCGGCGGCCGCCTCTCCCAGGCTCCCTGGTTCTGCGTGCGCGCGGGTTTGCGGGCAGAGTGACGCGGCAGCCCGGAGACGAGGAACCCGTGCTGGGAAGCTGCAAAGCGGGGAAACCCCGAGTCCGCCGTGACCTCTATGAGGGAGGGAGGCCCACCGTCTGCGCTGGGGGACCCGGGAAGCCCAGGACGCAGGGAAGGCCTCGGGCCGGTGCACACTTCTGGAACTGCGCAGGGAAGGGAGGCGCGAGCCGCGGGGGTAGGCTGGCTTCTTCTGGGGCTCACTGCCTCGGGGGCTCCTGGCAGGCGCGGCCCCCGGTTAGAGAGCTGGCGGAGGGCTGGGTGAGCCAAGGCCTGGCGGCTCCGGGGCTGGCACACGGGGTGGGCGAGCAGGAGCAGACGCTGGAGTCCTCAGCGGCCCTCTGCAAAGCCGGATCTGGCCGCGGAGAGGTGGGCCTCCCAGGAAAAGTGATGCAGGAGGTCATCCAGAGGGCACGACCCCGGTGACCCGGGAAGTGGCCCCGGGAGGTGGGGGAATGTGGGCTCTGCTCACCGCCCCGAAGTGGGAGTCGGTCCAAGGAAGCAGCCTGGAGAGTGAGGTGGGGTGGAGACCAGCCTCGCTGTAGCCGTGGCAGAGCCCCGCTAGGGTCTTTCTGGAAACTCCTAGCATTCCGGCGCCAGGTGCAAAGATTCACTGGTCTTGCAGCGCCGAGAACAAGCCTCGTGAGTAAGTCCCCTCGCTTATTAACCCCTCCGCCTTGCCGGTCTGGAGTGGCCGTCTTCTCTCTCCCGCTCACCCTTCCTTCCCTGTGTGCCCCGGGCCAGTTTGCTAGCCTACACCTGCTTGCCTGAGAATGAAAGGAAGTGAGCAAAGTGTGGGTTGTCTGCAGAGTCTGCAGCAAAGCGAGGTACAATTACTAATAACGCTTCACTCTTGGGCAGCACAAGTTCTTCCAAGCTGGAAA
Source organism: Ursus arctos (assembly GCF_023065955.2). Classification (NCBI taxonomy): domain Eukaryota; kingdom Metazoa; phylum Chordata; class Mammalia; order Carnivora; family Ursidae; genus Ursus; species Ursus arctos. Next base: position 71,929,409 of record NW_026622874.1, on the reverse strand, counting down.
CTCCAAGGCAGTTGCTGTAATTATAATTCAATTCTAAATATCTGTAGTATGCAGTTTTGTTCAAACAAAGCCCATGTTCATCAGATCTTACTCTTCTTTAAAAGTAGGAGAATGCAAAGTGACCTTGGAATATCTTTGCATGTAGAGTTTGCCATGTCCTGTCTTGTTGATAAATAGCATGGTTTTTGGTGGCCTGTGGATCAACTTAAAAACCTAATCATGTTTATGTATACATGAGAAAAATCATGGATTTGGGGGTATTGATACAAAATTTTTGAATGCATTTATTTAAAACAGTGTAAAAACCTTGTTATGCACTCACCCACATGCTCTAACTTAAGTCATAAACATAAGTGAAGCAATAAATTGTTGAAAAGAGAAGGTCAATAGCCGTTTGCAGTTGGCAGTACCTTATTCTGATTCTGCATCACAGAGAGACCAACTATTCCCTTCCTACCAGCTTCATTCTCCAAATGCTGTGTGTACAGGTGCTCGTCCTTGCCTTTATCAGACCTGCATCATTGGCAGGAAGATCAGGTGATTTCAATCCTTCAGGCCTGGCCCTGGGCGGCGTGGCAGGACTGCCCTTTGGTTATAAGGGGTGACTTTAGAAGGAGCTGTTCCTCGTGCTTGGTTCCTTGTCCCCAGCTCTGCACAAGCGACCAAAGCCTCAGGGACAGCTGTTCCCTTCTCTACAATGAGTGCTGGCCAAACGTGCAGGTCCCTTCCAGTGCTAAAAGGTGATGTATTATCCTTAGGATTAAAGTTTATCCTTAGCATTTGCAAATTCACTTTCTGGAATTTCTCCTCAAGCCATCACCAGTGAAGTGTGCAAATCCTAGACCCCAGGGTGCACATAGCCATTATCCATACAGTTTGTGTTTTTTTCGATTGGGGTAGGAGCAAATGTGTCATTAGGTTGAATCAAAGCTGCCATTTTGGTAGGTCAAAAATGGGTGAACATCAGCGATCAGATGTCTAATGATGGGAGAGCTTTTAAGGCATTTTGGGGCATATTCTGTGTAATAATACACTCCACAGCCATCTGCAATAAAACTGCAGAATGGTATTTAATGGCAGAGGGATTATTCAACAATATTGTCTTCTGCAGAAAACAAGACGAAAGAAACAGCTTGACAAACGGCACAAACAGCGTTATTTGTTTAGAATTTATTTGTGCGGAGAAAAAAGGACATAGCATCGTCTGTATCAAAGTCGTGTGCTTTCTCATTTTTCTGCACTGGTTGTGACTGCTTCTAGTTTAGTTAGTAAGATTTTTTTTTTTAAGTTCATTTTAAATCAACGTTTACATGTTCATTACATCCAATTCTTGGTCAGTAGTCTCAGTCTCTCATCCACATCTGCGTAGTCAGTGATGTCCTTGCTGCTACCATTTCCCCATTCACTTTTCTTTTGTTAAATAGCTCCAAGATACTCCCTGACACGTAACTCTAGACAGCCATTTCCGGTCGGTCAGAATTGTTGTACACAGCGGTCCTGATTTCCCTTCCCTGCTCCAGATCCCATCCACAGCCGCACCTCCAGGCAGAGAGCTGGGCAACTTCTTCATCACCCACTCTGCGTCTCTTGCAGATTCCTGCAGCCACTAACTAGAATTCTGTATCCTAGCCACTCCTGGGACTTCAGGGTCACTAGTAGCATCTGACCAACACATAGTGATTTGTTAGAAATTTTCTGCATTCAAAATCTCACGTCTCTGTCCTAGGAAGTCCCTCAGTCTCAGAAAAACTGGGGGATTTGGTTGTTCTAGCAATTGTTGGGTTGGAAGGATCACTGTGGAGAAGCATGAGCTTTTGGCGAAAGCTGCGTCTTGATAGGGAAGTCAGGGGCCAAGGCCAAGGAGGATGATCTCCAGCTTACAGTCTGTGGAAGGTCTTTGAAAAAATGTGGAGCACATAGGTAGCGTCCATCTCGGGGCCTCGAAGAATCCAGGCACAAGTAATCGATAAGAATTCAGTCTGGTATCTGTCCAAGAGCGTCTCCTGACAACTTGCCCAACTCCAGCCACCCAGCTCAGAGAAGGCAATTCCTCCCACCTCTGGCCAAGTGACTTGGGACATTCCAGCAAGTCAACCCCAAACAGTCTCAGGCTTGCCAGTGCGAGGGGAGGCTGAACTCCCAGACTCTGGGATGGATGTTCTAAGCTCTCCTTCTTGGCAGATTGCTTTTAGCCCTCAGCCAATATCAAGCCATTCCTTTTCTCTGCGAATTCAGGGCACCTTGTTTTCCAGAGCACTAAGTAAGCACGGCTGTGACTGATGCTCGTGTTCTAAGTTAATGATACTTTCCTCAGACTCCATATGCAAAAAGTGAAAACTCTGATTTCTTCTTTGAGAGGCCATTAATAGAAATCTTTAAAAAGACAGTTTCTTAGTACTGGAAATATTAAGCTGTTATTATGGCAAATGAGCTTATTTTTACTTTCAAATGAAAATATAAATAAGTAATAAGTAAATATTAGCAATTTCGGGTCGGTAATGAATAAAGACAGAATTGGGAACTGAAAGAGTATGTGCCCATTAGAGAGCCCGGGAAATTAACATTTGTTGACATTTTACTGCTTTTAGCTTTAATGTAAACTAGAGGCAATTAAGTTATGTTGAACACATTTCCCTTGTAAATATTTTCCGTTTCTCGATATAGCAACCAAGATGTCTTATAACAGTGGCATATTAGCAGGCGCCAAACTGGGGGGAAGCCTTACCTGTCATCTGCCAGTACAAAAATAGAAAGCCCAAACGCTTGAATAATTCAGTGTTTCCCTTCTATTTCTTATCCACATCATGACTATACCATTCACCTCTCTCTCTCTCTCTTTTTAACAGAGTTGATCTCTAGGTAAATCTATAAATCCCCACTCAGAAGAACATGAATTATCCAATGCTTGAATGAAATGAAGACAAAAACAAGCTTGAATATTTAAACTTGCAGCAAGTACCTTCAATGATAGATCCTTTTGGACTCCAACTCATTTTTTTCTTTGATATCTACTACTGCTATAAAGTCCCAGTTTATCATATAACATTACAATTTATGGTGTAACCAGCTTGTGTACTGACTATAAACCCTTCATCAATGCCACCGTAAAGGGTTTATAGTCCATAAATAGAAGAGCAGGACTGTCTTGCTTCCTTGTTTTGCCCACGACACACCACTTCAGATGTGTCAACCCAGTTATTTGTTTTACGTCCTGGCTGAGTTACGGGAGAATAAGTGGATACATTGTCTTGCCTCTCCGAAAATCCAGAGACAACTCAGGGTCACCAGGGAGATTAACAATGCAACGGGAGCTGGAAAGATTCAAGAGACTATGCCTGTTCTTATTACATCATTAATCTATAGGTAGGAAATAAAAAAGGAAATCTCAAAATTCAAGTAATTAGGAACATGCTCTTTCTTTTGAAACCCACCAGCTGTGTAATAATGTCATATCTTAAATTAATGGGGACATATAATTTTACAGTATTTACTGTTGTCCTCTTTCAGATGCTTTCTCATATGCTCTTTGCTCTGTATCAACCAACCCTCTCTTTGGAAAGAACATTGGATTTTAGCGCATGAAAAACCCAAGCTCAGATTCTAGGTCCTGTCTTGAACTCTGTGGTTCAGGCAAGCTTCTGGTCAATGCTTTCCTCATCTATAAAGTAGAATTGATAATGTCAATGTAATTTGAATTTCCTCAGTCCTCATCATTCTACAGGTATTAATACTGACGATGATGGTAGTGATGTTGATGGTGATGATACCGATGGTGATGCTGGTGGCGTTGCTGATGGTGGTGATACTGATGGTGATGCTGTTGATGGTGGTGATGCTGTTGATGGTGATCATGCTGGGGGTGATGTTGATAGCAATGATAATGGTGATGGTAATCATGGTAATGATGATGAATTCATGATAATGATGGAGCTTATAATGGTGAAAACTAATGCTTATTTAGTGACTTTCTAGCCAGGCACAGTTTTAAGTGCATTATGCTTATTAACTTATGTATTCAAAATAGCCCCATCTCATATATGAGACTAATGAGACTCAGAGTGGTTAAATGACTTGTTCATAGCTCAGTAACTTATATAGTAAACTAGCATTCACACTCAGTACTCTGCCTCTGTACTCCTCAATCATGCCATCACATTACCTTCCTTGGGCTGTTCAAATGAATGACGATTCATATTTTTTGGCTTCTCCACTACCTGCATAATGAAGCCTTTAGTCTCTCCAAAATCTTCGTAGGGTATTTCTGGGAAGCTCAGAATAGGGCATCCCTTCTTATTGACATGTGTTTTGCCTTGTTGCCTGCCAAGCCACTAAACATGGTTGCCTCATGACTAGAGCTGGAGCCAATCATGGTGTTAATGTTTGCTCTGACACCTTTAAGATCCCAGCGCTCCTGAGGCTGCAGATAACCTGAGGTTAAAAAGCATGGCTGTTCTTCATACAGTACGAAAGCCATGATGTGGTCCTCACAAAGTTTAAGGAGAATCCCTACTTGGTCTCCTAGATCCCAAATCAATTCTGCTTGTGTGTCCCAATTCCTTGTGCCAGCAATTTCATTGGCTTCTCCTTAGAACCCCTCATTAGCCAGAGACACATTCATGGGCCACATCAACGACAAGGTCACCTTTCTATCATGCCCCAAGTACCCCAGTTTTGCTGTGGTGAGCTGCAATAGAAATGGACATCTCCAGCTCTCTTGCTAGCAGGAAATCAGAATTTTGTGGGGGGCCAGTAGTAATTTTCTAGAATATTCCAGAACTCACTAGATTAAGAGAAAAATCCTTCCAGTAAATGGAAAGGCCCAATGGAAAATGTCCTCACTTCATGGGATGCCAAAGGAGAGAGAAGGTCCCAACTTTAATTATCCGCACATTTGAATATCTTCATTCTGAACAAGACACAAAGAGGCTCAGGTGAGCCCGGAGGGATTTCCAGCCAAAAGCTGGCTAATCTCCAGTTAAACAGGGCCATTATCTCTCACTCCCCGGGAGAAAGTCAAGCAGAACTGATTTGATTAACAGCAGATTAACCTCTCTAACACAGCCATCCTGGGTTTTACACCTGTCACTTTAGTATGACAATTTATATTTATTCAAAAAGCCATGAGACAGTAAATTAAACATTGCCCTAATTAGAAAAGTGTCATATGTTACAGTGGGGAAGCCACCTGATCTAATTTTCCAACAGGCCCTTTGCAAAGAACATGTCAGTGTGGCATTAGCAGAAGCCCTACAAACACCAACACTCTTGGGAGGAGAAAAATCCGGTCTGCTGATGCTACATCTTCGTTCTTGGGAAGAGAGATTCAGAATTCAATCCAACGGGCATCGACTGTGGCCCTGCTCAGTGCCTGGCAAGGTCCTGTGCGCTGGGACTCAGCAGAGGGTCCCTGCCCTTGTGACTTCTGAATCTAGTAGGAGAGACAGACCAGGACACGCAGTTTTCATTCCTCTTGGGCTAAGAGTAAATACTCAGTGCTGGGAAGGCGAAAAGAGGCGCACCTGGCTAATGCAGTCTTGGGGGGAAAGGTGACAAAGAGATTATCCGGAAAAGTAATGACATTTAAAATGGTATTTGATGATTATAGAGCAGGTTTTCAGGCTTAAAGGAGTAGCGAGGAGGAAGTAGAACATGCAAAATCCTGATAGTGAGGCAATACCTGGTATGTATTCCGGGACTTATTGGTTAGCAATAAGTAGCAAAATATGCTTATATGCTTAGCAAAATATGAGCACCGAGGGAGGTAGGCGTCAGGTCATGAAAAGCTGGAATGCTGTACTAGGAAGCACGCTCTTAAAAATTGAGACAGAACCTATATACGGCAGAGTGTAAATCTAATTGAGTGGCTTGATGAGTTCCTAGGTAGGTATGCATCTGTGGAAATAACACTCAAATCAACATATGGGTCAGCTATTGATTCTTGCTGTATACCAGTCAATATCTCCCCCCTGCCAAGGTTACTCTTCTGATCTCTATCACCAAATATGGGTGTCCTTGAACTACCCGGGTTTGAATTGCATGGGTCCACTTCTACGCAGGTTTTTTGGGATAAATGCAGTACAGTTCTATCACTGTATTTTCTCTTATGGTTTTCTTAATACCATTTTCTCTTCTCTAGCTAGCTTTATTTTAAGAATGCGGGATGTAATACGTATAACACACAACATATGTGTCAGTCGACTGCTTATGTTCCCCGTAAGGTTCCTGGTCAATAGTAGGTTATTGTTCATTTTTCGGGGGTTCAAAAGTTATATGCAAACTTCCTGCTGCATGAGAGGGTCAGTTCCATAATCTAGACAACTGTACCATGTCTGCCTGTCTTTGAACTTCTTCCGTATGGGAAAATGCAACCTATACGCTTTTGTGTCTGACTTCTTTTATTCAATACTATCTCCATGGTGATATTTCTTGTTGTGGTTAGTTCTATTTGCATTGCTGTGTATCATCCTATTTTTAAAAATGTATCCCCATGTTTTGACCCCATTCTACTGTTGAGGAAAATTAGGATTATTAATAGTTTCAGATCTTTTAAGTAATGATACACATTCTTGCCCATGTCTCTTGGAGGACATCACCACTCCTTTCTGCTGGAGCGAAATTGTTGTGTCGGAGTTATGCTCATGCTTGTGTTAAGGCTACTAGGAATCTTTACATACATTGTCCCATTCACTCAACAATTTTTCTAGAACATCTCCTTTGTGTTGGGGGCACAGCAGTCAGTAGCACAGCACTGTATCCTCCTGGCACATGCTTTCCGCCCTAATCTCCATTGACTGTAAACCCTAAATCATGGCTGCGTTAAATTTGCCATCATCCTGCCGTCAAGAGTGGAGAATAACAATGACACTTTTTGTAACAGGAATTCTGCTACATCAGTTTGCTTGAACTCTTTAAGAGAAGCAAAGGCATAAAGAGCTAAAGGTGTATTACTAGACACAGGAGGAGGATTTTAGGGGAAAGCATCTGATGGCAACATACTGCCAGCAAGTGTGCCCCTGGGTGATGTGTAAGGGTCTTGTTCAGACCCCAGGGTGAGGTGACATGCATAGTCCCTGATGCAAGGGACCCAAAGCAACTGAGGTTTGCCTCAGGACTAATCGTCATTCTTGGAAGCCAGAAGTGAAACCAGAGCATGCAGTGTGGTGTGAGAGGCCATCTGACCCCTGGGATGGCCAGTGTCCTCAAAGTTTGTGTAGCAGCTTCTTTTCTATTTGTTTCCATGCTGGAATCCTCTTGGGGAGGCAGAACACAGGGCCAGGGCCAGTGACTCTTCCCCGAGGAGGATGCCGGCTCTGCGCACTATATCTGGTTCCCTATTTGCATCCTTCTAAGAGCACACTCAACAGATCCTGGGATTTGAGCTCTTTTACCAGCCTTTGAAGGTTATTTCTAGGGAGAGGAACTTAGCAAAGAACAAGTAAATAAGGAAAGCAATAATGTCCTTGCCATTTCGAATAGAAAAACCAAAACAGGCTTATTTACCTGATACACCAAGGAAGAACTTCCAGGGAGGTCATGTCAATTCCAGGGGCTAAACAAGAACTTAAGAAGACTCTACAGTCTTTCCAGGATCTCAGGAGACATCTAAGCTATTACCAGCCTGGATCTCCATCCCTTAGAAAAATGGGGCAAAAACTAACGTTATCCTCTGAGAACACCCTTGTAATGCATTGAGAGATTCAAAAACCTTTTTACTCTTTGATCCAATAATTCCACTTTGAGGCTATATAAATATATAATATATTCACTGCAGCATTATTTATAATAGAAATAAACCAGTGAGACATTACATATTCAAAACATGTGAATGGTTAAATAAATTATAGTCTATTCATATGATGGAATATTACAGACCATTAAGGTTATTTTTATGAAGAATGTTTAATACATACTTATGATATAAATTTAATTGATGAAAAAGCAATGTACAGAATGTTCTATATTAAGCATGATAAATTGAGTCCACTCTTTGTGTCATTGCCCATTGGTGGATAGCAGCTGCTTGGAACTCTGTGCTGAAAAAGACTCTGAGGTCTTGCATGCACCCAGCAGAAATGATTAGCAAGGTCTGCATGAGCATAAGAAGGAAGAACATCCCACCTGTGCAGCAATTGCTTTGCCAGGTTCAGTCAGAATAATTTAAACCATGACACACACAATATAGATTCATGCAGTGAGTATGTTGATGGAGAGCAGAGCGGGGGAAAAATAGTGAAAAGAAAACAAAACTGTTGACGAGCAGAAAAACATGACCTGTTTGCTTATGTGATAGGGAACTGAAGGATTTCTGAGGCTTCCATCCTAATGAGTGCTTCGATTAAATCAAGTCATGCAGAGGTACAAAGAGATTCCACACCCACTGGAACAGCTGTCATCCAAAAGGCAGACGATAAGCAGTTGGCGAGGAGGTGGTGGAATGGTAACCTTACGTTGCTGTTGAGGATGGAAAGTGATGCAACCACTTGGCATGTTTCTTAAAAAGTGAAATGTATTTGTCAGATGACCCAGTAATTCCATGCCGTGGTGTTTCCTCTGGGGGAATCGAAACATAGGACCAGCATATGAGTGAACATTCTTAGGGGTTCAGTTTATAGTAATCCCCAAGTTCAGAGCAGCTTGAATGTCCACCAGTGGGTGAATGGAGAAACAAAATGTGCAGTCTCCACACCGTGGAGTATTACTCAGCCATGAAAAGGACTGAAGTACTGAATCATGCTACATCATGGATGAGCCTTCATAACATGTTGCAGAGTGGAAGAAGGCAGACGCAGAACACCACATGTTGTAGGAGTTCATTTGTATGAAGTTCTTCCTGAAAGGCAGATCTCTAAAGGTGCAACAGAAATCAGTGGTTACCTGGGGTTGGGAAGGCAAGAGAGATTAACTCTTAATGAGCGTGAAGGATCTAATCGGGACTGGAACTGGATTATGGTAATGGCCCTGCAACTCAGTAAATTTACTAGAAGTCATTGCCCTGTACGATTTAAGAAGGTGATATTTATGGTGTAGAAATATCCCTGGATGAAGTTGTTTGAAGATGGTGGGAGGAAGACCAAGAAAGATCCTACAACAGGAGGTGATCAGTTACTGTCTCCTGTTGGTAGGATTGTGGAAGATTGTGACATTTCTGTATGTTTCCCTTGTTTCTATTTGAATACACATTTTTTTTTTAATAATCTGGGGAGAAACTGCCTTTGCCTTTGTTCTACCTGTGCCCCACCTGTGCCCCCATCACAATCAGCAGACCTCTGTGACGAAGGATGGGAAGCTCCTACCCTTGTCTCCATGCCGATGGGGTGATACAGTTGAACAACAAGCCAGGGACACCGTGGTGGGTGCATCCAGCATATCCATGTGGATGTTGAAGGCTCTACTCCTGGCGAACATTTTTCTCTCTTCTCTAATAACCAGATGAAGCATTTCGCCTTTTGAGCGCTTATTTTCCAAGCTTCCAATTTCCCGGGGCCATGGCCTCCGGGTCTTATACGAAGTGTGCAGTCATGCTTCATGCCTGAGTAAAATAGTGCCGTTGCTGTGTAAGGTCAAGACTGTGCACCTGTTCGAATCCTCTAGGGCCCCCAGAGAAATAGCCCTGCCAAGGTTTTCTTGACATCTCAGACTTCACGTGTTAGAATTGCTTGCGGTGCCTGGCACAGTATTTTAAAGCTGTTCTGTAAGTGAAGGCCCTTCCTTAGAAGGAGGCCATTTTTCTCCTTGCCATGGAAAAAAATGTCACACAACACCCTAGATTCTCATCCTATTACATTTCCTTGTCGCCCTACAGATGAGTTACATATCAATGAAGTGGGTAAAACAAAGGTCATTGAATAATGTAGCAAATAGTAAGTATTAACCCTGAGCTTGTACTATGTGCTAGGTAAAGTGTCAACGTTTTATATACATTATTTCCTCTACCCCTCACTACAGCCCTATTAATTATCTGTAGTTCACTATTGAGGAAATGAGTGCAAGGAGCAGAAATGACTCAGTAAGGTGCAGAGCCAAGTTTAGAAACTAGATCTGTCTTGTTCCAGGGTCTGTGGTTTTGTTTTACTGCAGTGCTGTTATTATTACTTACACTTAAGAGCATAGGCAAGAAGTCACCCAATAGGAAATCCGATGAGAACAAGATTAGTGAAAATCAACACATGCATGTTCATTTAAATTCCCTTTGAGGGGGTGGCTCAAGAGATGGTCTGCAAATGTGTGGCTGACAAGAGCTGGGAATGTTCCTGCCCCAGTTGATGAGGTGGCAGGGTGTCCCCTGGTGGAAAGCCTTTCATCAGAGTCAAATACATCCCTGTTACATCATGGTATGAAAGGTGGGCTGTGCGAGCAAGGAACATGTTTTGGGGCTCTGGTATAAAAACGAGGCTGGACTCTGCGATTGCCCAGTAGTCACATGGTAAAATAGTTCTTTATAGTTTTAACTTCTGGGATTTTGTTTTCTGAAATTAATTTTTTGTCCCTTACTTCTGCTCCTGTCCCTGGGGCCTCCACTGCTCAAGGAGAGGGAGATCTTAGAGAATATTGCACTTCATTCTAAGCCTCTTAGAATTAAATGCTGAGGCCTTGTCCAGTCTATTTTCTACTGCCTGAGCTCAATTAGATTTCCCAAGGCCAAGGATTTTTGCTCAGTGAAAAAAAATGGACAAATTAAGTCAACAACCCAAGTATTTATATAAATTGAACGTGCACAAAACGGTCATATACATTTTGCAAGGAAACAAATCAAAAGACACTCCATAACCACGTTTGGTGGTTGGTGATGGAAGAAGAAATGGGAGTGGAGGATAGATGAATGAGTAAGTGAAGGAAGAAGGAAGAAATTCAGACTGTATGTACTAGTGATTATATGCTAGGAACTGAGCAGGGAAGATTATCTCCATGTGCAGAGGCTAAGATTCCAAAAGAAGAAGAAGCAAAGCAAATTAGAATTAGAGGCTCTTGAGTCTCCCAGGAAGACCCTGTGCTTGTCCACTTCCTTAAGTCAACAAACCCATTTGTGGAAGGGAAATCTGCCAGCTAGGGGAGGGGAGCCAAGACTATAGGGAACCTATGCATTATTTCCTGTGAAATCCGAGGAGGCATCTGGTCTCACACAGAGGTGGCTGTGGTGGCTTCATTTGTCCTCAGAAGAGTGGGACAGCACCAGGGCGTGTGAGGTGGAAAGCCTAAGAGAAAGCTACCAAGCCTGCTCTGGGCCCCAGGGCGAGAGTGGGAAGAGCAAGGAGATACATGGCTGACCCACTGAGGCATCACCGAAACACAGAGTAACCTGGAATCTGGGGACCAGGTGAAAAGTATTACTACTCTACCATTTCCAGCTGGGATAGAGGTATACAGCTGGCACCAGTAGCAGATGCATACAGCTGGCCCTCATCATGGTAAAGTCCATTTGAGCTGATTCTAGTGTGGACGGACGATGATGAGCAAGCAACCATAGTCTCCTCCACCTGAGGGGTGTTAAAAAACAGAAAACAAAAACCAAAAACCTCTGTGACATCTAGAAAACCTGTTTGGAAATATGTAGGGGCAATTCCTGAGTTGTCCAAAAAATGCGGATTTCACTCAAAGTTGATTTGGATTAAGTTTCTGTCATAAGGCCATTTGGAGACTTTGGTGAGAAATTAATTTCTGTTATGCAATAATAAGAATTTGTGCATTTCCTGGGAACGCATTAGTGCCTACTGATACTATGTAATTGTCACATTTGAGAGATGATTATCTTTCTGATCAAAGACTGGCCTTGGAGCACCTTGCGGACAGTGTGACCTGGAGAGATGGGGCTTTGTAGAGAAAGGCGGGTCTGCAGGGCATCCTGTTGAAATGAGGTTTCCAGGGTGAGGATGAGGGCTCTGTGTTGAGTTGTAGACATGGGCCTGCATTTGCATCTCTACCCGTCTATGTACCCTGGGAAGGTGGGGGCAGGCACATCCCCCTCTTACGTGTTTTGTCATCTCTCGACCTCTGGGGGGGCAGACAAATGGACCATGGCTGTGTTTTAGACATGAGAAGGATTTTTCTCTTTGGATTTCTGCTTTTCACTCTTGTGTACAGGAAGGATAAATAATGTTGGAACATAATAAAAATGCTTTCAGTTCCCTGAAGCTAAGAAAGCATTTTAATGTAGTGAGTGATGTTGCAAAACCTTCTTTATCAAGAAACATGAAGGAAAAGCTTTTCAAATACTGGCTGCATACACAGACCTGCTGTGTAAGACACACCTCCCCAGAGATGGCCAGAAAGGGGCTTGCTTGGAAGATAGTGCTCTCATCCTCTCCTGTAGCCGGCCAGTCAAGATGAAGGGACGCAAGGCTTTTCAGGAGCTGCCTCTCACCCTCTCTGCAGCTCATCTCTTGCCACACGTTTAACCCCCCACAGGCTCACGCAATGTCTGGTCTCTCAAAGAATGCACTCGGCTGCCGCCTGCCCCTCTGTGTTTGTCCATGTGGTTCTCTCCGTCTGGTGTTCCTTTCGCCTCCTCTTCTTTTGATTTATTCTCATGCTTCAAGAGTCATTTCAGATGGGAGATCTAAAATGAAATCATGCTCTGAGCCCTCAGTCACAGAGTGATGTCCCCTTTCCACGTGTATTCAAAACCGTCTTGAGTTTTCATCGGACACATATCTTGTATCAGATGTCCATCATCTTGACACTTCTCTCCCTTTCCTTAAGAGGGGCTGGGGGCAATCCATATAAACTAAAAAAAGGTGGGGAAATTTTCACCTGAAATTATACTTGGTACTCACCCAAGTCAGGAAGGCTGCACGAGATCAAAGTTGATTGAGAGCAGAATGGTGGTTGTAAGGGGCTGGGGGTTGGGGAAATGGGGAGATATGGGTCAAAGGATACAGATTTTCAGTTGTAAGATGGGTAAGTCCTGGGGACCTAATGTACAGCATGACATTTATAGCTAATGACAATGCATTGTAGACCTGAAATCTGCTGAGAAAGTAGATCTCAAGAGTTCTGAAAACATACACACACACACACACACACACACACACACACACAGTAACTTCATTAGGTGATGGATATACCTTAAATACACATGATTTTTATTTTTCACTAAAACCTCAAAGCTGGAAAAAATTCTAAAATAAAAAAAAAAATTATTCGAGTTAAATCCAACCCAAACTGCTAAATTCCAAAACCAAGTCCAACATTTCTGAACTCAGGGAGTCATAGCAGAAGTCAGGTGCCACATTCCTTCCCCTGTTCTGGGGGCAGGAATGACATGCCCCCAATTCCCCCATTTATATGAGGGTGTCATCTTTCTGTCTTTTAATGTTTAAGTAAAATCATGTCCAACTTCCCATCCAATGTAAGTTAGGAAACTCAGTCTCTGAGGTCTTCCCAATATTTCAAGGGATTCAGAGATGGGATATTATATCCTTTTCAAAAACACTCTTAAGAATTTCTCATCTAAGCCCCATTTTTCCCTATTAAATATAAAGTTCCACTGCTATAAATTCCCCCAACATGGTGTTTCCCAGGAGGTGGAATGCTAAAACGGAATGAGAATGCATTGTAAGGTCAACATGTTGAACCCAAGGCCAGGCAGTCAGGTAGGGTGTTGGCTCACCAAACAGAGAGTCAAGAAATGCAATGTAAAAACAGAGGAGAGGAAAGAATCATTGTACCTGCCCTACAAAGTGGATATGAAGATTCAGTGAATCAATATATGTGAAGTGCCCAAACATGGAATACATATTGTTACAGTAAGTCAGTGCCCAGTGTTTCTCTGGGAGAGCTCAAGATGGAAGACCATGAGGACACTGGGGATCGTGGTGCTATATTTACTATTCTTGTGTTTAAAGCTTAGCCTGAAGTGCTATTGATAAAGTGACTCTTGCGTAATGAGAATAATAAATAGTAAAAAGATAATGAGTTCAGAACATTCCTAAAAAAAAAAAAAAGCAACAATTGTTTACTCATTTATTTTAAGTTGCTTATGTAGTTCTACAGGTTATGAATTAAGTCTGCCTTTCCAAGCATAGTGCTACATAGTTATGTGTCCTTGTGTCTGTGTTATATTTCTTTCTCTTGGAGACAGTGATGGGGCTAGTACTACTTCTTGAATTAGGACTCTATTTCTGGACTAAGTGAGAAAACTTTGCAAAGCCCCAGCTCATGGTCTGAAACACAGTGGGAACTTAATACCTACCATTTATTTTCATGTGGCAATAATATGTGACACCCATGAACTACACTTGATTTCAGCTTTGACTCTCCTTGTTCTAGACCTACTGAATCAGAAACTTGGAGGGAGGTCTTGGCAGTCTGTGTTTTCGAGTCCCCTCCTGGTGACTTATGCACACTCCAGTGACAGACTTTGTCCTGGTGAAATGATATTGGAAACTATTGATTACTGAGTCAGAGAAGCAGACACCGCCACAAACAATGGAAATGGGAGAGATTCTAACATTGGTCAGTCTAATCAGTGCCTAGGGTCATCCAAGCCTTACACTGGGTATAACCAGGAACCTATAGGTTAAGTACCAACCCCGAGATGTAGGACATGATCGTGTTTAGGAAAATCATTCTGTTACTATTCCAAGTTATGACACCAACACCGTTTATCTAAGAATACATAAAATTTACAGGAAATAAAATTGCTGAAATTCTGCCCATGCAAAATAATTTTAAATATTTTATTCTGGATTCTTTCCTTTCAGTCTTAACTTTGTATGTGTAGGTGTGTTTACTATAAATGATGCGATCAAATTTTGTGTTGTTTCATAGTCTGACTTACACACTTGCTGTTGGGTAATAATTCTCCGTAGCATTTTTAATCAATTTGGAGATGGGATTTACATACATAAAGTGTACCCATCTTAAGCACGTATTTCATAAGTTTTGACAAACATAAACATGTCAGTCTTCACCACCACAATCAATATCTAGAAATTTTCATACCACAAAAATCCCAGTTGTGACCTTTCTCAGTAATTCCCTGAGTCCTTCCTCACTTCCAGGCCACCACGGATCTGCTTTTTGATCGTAGAGGTTTGTGGGTTTTTGGGTTTCATATAAATGGATTCTTTTAGTTTGTAGCTTTTTGTGTCAGCATAATGTTTTGATTTTTGTGTCTGTAGTTCATTCCATTTTTACAGCTGTATAATATTCCATTACATGGCTATACCACAATTTGTTCATTCATCTGTTGATGGACCATTTAATTGTTTCTAGTTTTAGAGTATTATAAATAAAGGTGCTATGAATGTTGATGTTCAGGTCTTTGGACTTATGTTTTCATTTCTTTTGGGTGAATTTCTTAGAGTGGAAATCATTGGACATAGAGTAAGTGTATATTTAATTACATGAGAAATCTCAAAGACGTTTTCCAAGTGTGGTATCATTGTACATTCCCTGGGACTTCCAATTGCTCTATATCATTGTCAGCAACTGGTGTTACCAGTTTTTTTAATTTTAGCCATTTTAACTGGTATAGAACATCTTATTGTGGTTTGATTTTTCATTCCCCTGCCAGCTAATAATTTGATCATTTTTTATGTGCTTATTGGTCATTTTAGATCTTTTTTTGTGAAATGTCTGTTGGAAACTTTTGTCTGTTTTATTGAGTTACTTTATCACTGGCTTGCATGTTCTCTTTATATACATATATATGTATATGTATATATATATTTCAGTCAAGGGTATATATATATATATATGATATATAAAAGTATAAAGGTATATATATGTGTATGTTTAAATATATGTATATTAAAATAGTTTCAATATTTGTCAATATGAAATATATATATATATATATTCAAATACATTTCATATATATTCCTCAGTTTAATTGCTTTTTTGTTCTCTTAGCAGTGGCTGTTAAAGAACAGGAGATTTTAGTTTTGATCAAATCCAATTTATCATTGTTTTTCATTTATGGTTCAGGCTTTTAATGTCCTAAGCAATCTTGTCTACCCCAAAGCCATAACTTTTCTTTTAGAAAGTTTATAATGGTAGCTTTTGGCTTCTGGGGTATGATCCACTTTTAGTTAATTTTTATATAGTGTGAAGTTCATCTTTTTCCAAATGGATCTCCAGTTGTTCCAGTAGTATTTATTGAACCTATTATCCTTTCCCACGCTGAACTGCCTCAGGATATTTGTTGAAAATCAATTGATATGCACTTTATTTATAGATGCTCTCTTCGGTTCCATTAACCTATATACCCATCCTTATGCCAGTTCTTGTTCTATTTTTATTTCGATTCACTGCCTTAATTATTATAGCTTAATTAGTAAGTCCAAGTAGTGTAAGTCCTCCAGCTCTGTTCTCCATTTCCAAAATTGCTTTGGTTATTGTCATTCCTTTGAATTTCCACATGAATTTAAGAATTAGCCTGTCAATTTCCCTGAAAAATCCCACCAGGGTTGGGGTTATGATAATCTATAGGTTCAAGTCTTTTTAAATTTGTTGAGACTTGTTTCATGATCCGGCTTTTCTGGGGCAAGTATTGGAAAATCTTAAATTCAGAGGTATTTCTGCTGTATTACTAAGTCATGATTCTTCTAGAGTCTTCAATGAATGCCCCAGGTAATCACTAAAGATGCTCCGTGTTTTTTTGTTTTTCCGATTAAAGCTTGAACATCTCCCCACACTATATGATCTGTGGGAATTGTTCTGCTTAAAATTCCTCCATTCTTCGTTTAGCCTTTTGTGACTTCCCTCTGCATATGTGGCTTCATGCTCAGTAAAGATTCAAAGGGACCCCTATGCAGATTTGAGGCATTCGTTTTCAGTTTTCAGCGTAACTGAAAATGAATTTCCCTCTTCCTCCTCCTCCTCTTCTTCTCCCTCTCCTTCTCTGTCTTACTTTAAGAGGAGGAAAAGATTTTGTTACAAACTTCAGCAACTTAAGTTCAGAAAAAAAAAAGTTTTAGAATAGACTTCTACTTGTCATAGCTATTTATTTTTTATTATCGTTATAAAAATTATAAATTACATGGTGCACTGGGTGTTGTACGCAACTAATGAATCATCGAACTTTACATCAGAAACCAGGGATGTACTGTATGGTGACTAACATAATATAAGAAAGAAAAAAATTTTTAAAAATAAAAAATAAAATAAAATAGAAATCAAATTAAAAAATAAATAACATATTGTTTTTCAGCCTTTTAGCTAAGATCAAGTGTAAAAAATGTAAATTATAGACATTATATAATTGTAAATTATATACTATAATATAAATATATAATTATTATAAACTAGATATTATAAAATTATATATATTATAAAATATATATTTTTATATACATATACATTGTGAAATGATTACTACAGTTAAGCTGATTAACATATTCACAACTTTGCATAGCTACCATTTTTTGCATGTGTGATGAGAACTCTTTAAGTTTGAGTCTCTTAACAGATTTTATGTGTATAATACAGTATCATTAGCTGTAGTCACTATGCTGTATATTAGATCTCTAGAACTTAGTAACATTATAAATACCTAAAACTTGGCACCCTTTGACCAACAGCATCACTTCCTTCTTCCCAAAACTGGTCCTTCCAATCTCCAGGCTCATCAGCCTCCCCAAATATTTGTTGATCTCCATATCCTCCAATCAGTGAGGCCACTGGAGTCTTTTGGGTTTTTTTTCCCTGTGAACATAATCTAGATCTTCCTTCCATGGAGAATTCAGAGCTAGAGATTAACTCATATTTTTCCCTTTGCTCTAGTATCCCAGACCTGTGGAATCTATTGTTTGACATCTGAATGTCTGAACATAGTTGTAATGTAGATGTAGACATATAGTGAGATTTTTTCTGTAGTTGTGATATATATATATATATATATACACACACACACACACACACACATATATATAATGTATCTATCAATCCATATATATATACAGTATACATACACCATATGTTATGTGTATATCCAACTTTCTTATAGTATGGTATACAGTGGGAGATTAAGACTCATCCCTCTTATGCCCTCACATTCAGAAGTGGAAGACAGAGTTCATTTTTCTAATATAAAAAGATGAGGGGCGCCTGGGTAGCGCAGTTGTTAGGCATCTGCCTTCGGCTCAGGGCATGATCCCGGCATTCCGGGATCGAGTCCCACATCGGGCTCCTCCGCTGGGAGCCTGCTTCTTCCTCTTCCACTCCCCCTGCTTGTGTTCCCTCTCTCGCTGGCTATCTCTGTCAAATAAATAAATAAATAATCTTTAAAAAATATATATATAAAAAGATGAGTACTTTTGGGTGTGGGCAGCCCAGGACTAATACAGCATATCCCCAGCATCATGAGGACCAATATTACGTCTAAATTTTTTTTATGCATCCTTAGAACATGGTTCTCATCCTCATGGTCACAGTATGATTGCTTTACCTCAAAGCATTACAGCAACCTTCCAGGAATAAAGTGAGGGATACGGTCATCAATTTTTTCGTAAGTATTATTAAAAGCACTTAAGAGTTATGGATTGCAAATGCAGAATATAATTGTACCTGATTTTTTAAACATTTCAACAGTTTCCAATATTTGGATAGAATGGACATTTTTGAAATCTGACTTCTTAAAATAGCTTTTTCTAAACAGAGTTCTTGCTACACTCCTCCTTGGAATAGATGATGTTTCCATTGAAAGGAGAAAGGCATTCCCCAGATCTCATCAAGAAATTTAAATTACGACTTCTGTAAGGGGAACATGATGTAATTAAAAAAAAAAAAAAACAACCCAACCCAACCCATTGTCTTAATGTAAGAAGCTAGCCAAGGGACTTTCTGTCTCTCCCTCACCTCTTCTGCTCTCTCTTTTCTTCTCATTTGCCAATTCTTTCCTTTCATTTTTAAGTTCCTCCCCTCTTGTCCCCAAGTGGGGGGTATCTCTCCCCGCTCTCTGTTCTCTCTCTCTCCTCTTCCTCTCCCTTTCCCTCCTCTCTGATTTTGTATCCCCTTTTTAGTGTTATAAAAGTTTTGTATGCCATTCACGGCTGGTGGTGATATTTTTCAAGTGATAGATACAATGATTAAATTTTTTAAATTTTGTTTACTTTTAATTTTGACTTCATTTCTATAAAGATATGAAGGCCCTTAAATATATGATGCCCACAATATATTCTAAAATTTCCCATTGGAGAATGTTTCTTGTGATTGGAAAAAAGAAAAAGAAAAAAGAAGTCCCTAAGAATGCAGCTATTATGGCTACCACGTGATTGTAATTTGGTATTGATCTGTGCAATGTCAAAACTCAGAGTAGGTGACAGCATTTTTGATAGATCACTTCGGGAGAAAGGCTTGTGTGTGTACAACTCCTAGGTGTTCTTTAAAGGCATCTGTGGAAAAGATCCCCTAGGGGTTTAATGATTTTATAAAACAGGTTTTGTTTTGAAGCGTGGCTCTCCTAAATGGAAATTATACCATTGTTGTCATATCAAGAGAAAAGGATAGAGTTTTATTTCTTTATGGTAGCACAAGATGACCCATAACAAAGGGGAAAAATCCAGGACATACGCTTTAGTGGAAGGGTGATTGACCAGCCCTGTTGGCCGAGGACCGTCCTAATTTTAGTACTGAAATACCCCTCATTCTGGCCAAATTGGGGAAGTTTATCACTAAATTTCCGTGTCCCAGGAAACCCCTTGGTCACAGGCAAACCAGGACAGGTGGTTACTCTAGTGGGAGGCAAGAGGTCTAGGGAGCCCAGTTAACGGAGTGTCTGTAAGACCTGGATTGGCTGGCTTTCTGTAGGTTACACTTCATGCCAAGTGTTTTTATAGCTTTGATCTCATTTAATCTTTATGGACGCGTTATGATATGGGTGTGACTGTTCTGCCTTGGACGGGGAGTATTCACCCTTGGCACCCCACCAAATGCTCGAAGGGGAGGACGTTGACCCAGCAGGGTGAATCGCCAAGCCTCCCCGGGAAGTCATCTCCAGCTAGCAGGAGAAAGAAGGGGCTCCTAAGTGTGATCAGGGGTGCCTGGGGCTCCGTGCAGCTGGCTTCAGCTCTTAGTGCAAGCCCTTGAAAACACGGATGAGAAAAGGAGACAGAGAAACTGAACAGGGTGGAAGAGGGAGAGCAGAAAAAAAGATGAGAGAAGAAGGGGAGAGGAGGGGAGAGGACAAATTAGCAAAACTGAACCCCGATCGCTGTAAAGTTAGAGACACCCCTGTTCTTCAAGCTGGTCTCCCTCATTGATATTGCTGTCATTGCTTGCAGCTAAATTGAGTTCTGCTTTCTTCTTTTTTTTCCTCTTAGAGATCAATATTTCCTGGCTAATCCACTATTTGTGGGGGGTATACAGGGTCTGCGTCCTCAGTCCCTCATTTCTCATCAGCAGAACTTGAAGAAACTCTGGAAACACTCTCACATATACAAACTATACTGTTGTGGTTTATAATAAGTCTATCCTTGGTCTTCATCCTCGTTCTGGCACAGAGCTCCTAAAGCCCTTGGAATTTCCTAAGTGATAAGAGTTTTGAGATTCATGACAAACCCCTCTCAACCATACCTGTTGTGCTGATAAAGGGACATTGAAGGGACATTGGAGAGCAAGGTGGGAGCTGCTTGCCAGGAGTCCCAACCATGTGAGGGTTGGAAATGTGAGCAGGGAGAGAGGGGCTGGAGTGAATTGATCACCACCAACAATCAGTTGTGCCCATGTAAGGAAGCCTCCCTAAAAACCCCAAAAAGACAGGGTTCAGAGCGCTTCCGGGTTGGTGAACACTCGGAGATTTAGGGAGAGTGTATCCTTTCTCCACACCTCGCCCCACCCATCTCGCCACCTGGCTGTTCCAGATTTATATGCTTTGTAACAAACCGCTAATCCAGTAAGTAAAATGTGTCTCTGAGTGCCGTGAGCTGCTCTAGCAAATTCATCAAACCCAAGGAGAGGGTTTGTTGGAACCTCCAGTCTGGTCAGGCCAAAGCATAGGTGACAACCCAGACTTGTGACCGGCATCTGAAGTCGGGGCCAGGGGGGACCATCTTGTAGGATCGACCCTTCACCTGTGGGATCCAGTGGGATCCACTATCCAGGTCGATAGTGTCAGAATTGAGTTAAATTGGAGGGCACCCAGCTTCTGAGAATTGCTTGGCGCTGTGGGGAGGAGCCCACATACGGGAATGGTTACATGTGCACGCCCTCAACATTTATAAAAATATTAAGCCTAATGTCTTAGGGATGTTGGGGGCTCTTAGAGCCCTACCCCTGGCTTCCCTTCTAGCTCTAGCCAAGCAGGAGAGGTGTCCCCTCCCATCTTCCTTTCTGTCTGAGTGGAGTTTTGGCAGAAGCGCCTCCAATTTGTTTGTTTTTGAGATTTGCTGTCTTGCCTGAGTAAGCATTAAACAGAAGGAAACCTCTCTCTCAAGGTGAAAAATTACTTTTAAATTTTCCACTTAGGAAACCGCGTCTTGGCGCTCGCGTTGGAGAAGAACATGAGGGCTGACCTCAGGGGCTCTGCACGAAGCCAAGACAGATACAGGCCGGGCTGTCTGCAGACAGACATCTCCCTCGTGGTCCCACCAAACTCTCCGACTTACCCTGGTTTTGTCTTTTTTTTTTTTTTTTTTTCCCTTGAAGGTCTAAATGACTTTGAAAGCCTTTGGATAAACAGATCTCCACCACGATGCCAATTTGTGCGGTTCTTTCCTATTGATTTAGCTTGTAATTTATTTCTTTATTTCTGACACATTTCACTTACATTCCCAGGTAAGGGCGAAGTGCTGAAGCTAAAACACTGTAATTAAATAATCGGGCGGCTGGCAGGCTGGGAACGGCTTTGACGGAACAGCTATGGAGCAGCTATTTGCTATCTCCGTGCGGGGGTCACCTGCTCCGAGACGGAGATGGGAGTGGCCAGCAATGGGGAAAAGCCGAGAGTGCCTGTCGGCCTGGGCAGGCTTTATTTTCGTAAATAGTAATCAAAGCGGGTTTTCATGCTGAATTATGGCAGTTCCTTCCAAGCGCCATGAAATGGTATATTATTACCCCTTGCATGACTGGTTCGTTCAGCTGGGAGCTGGGGAGAAGCAGGCCCACTGAGTTACCCGCAGCCAAGACTTTAATGAGAAGGTGGGACAGGCACGGTGAGTTCTGTGCCGCGCGCTTCCTTCCCGACTCAATCCATGTTAAGTCCCTAGCCTGCCAGAGCCCACGCTTTGGTGCGTTTTTTCCAATGTCTTTGTTGTCGAGGTCTCTGAAAGTGCCGATTCCATCACACTACCCCCCTCCCACACAGATTTTGACAACTGGAGAAAAAAAATTCCGCTAGCTGGCAATGACGCTTTAGACGAACAGCAGGGCTTCCCTCTGCATCCACTCCGCCTGGGATCAGCTTCTCTCCTCAGGATAATAACTGTGTGCGAAGCCACCTTCCCAAGGAATGCTGGGAGTGGGCATTTATTTACTCCTAGAACAATGGGTGAAATAATTGATGATGGTGGTGGCTATTTTTGCAGCCCATGAGCCACGTTATTAAGACAAAGCAAAGCAAAACACAACCATAGACGAATGCATTACTTGCGACGCTGCAGGTCAGGGTGGGCAGACTTCTCCTGTAAAGGGTCAGAGAGTAAACATTTGTGTTTTGCAGGGCTACGTACATGTCTGTTGCATATTCTCTTTTATTTTTATTGGTTTTGCTTTTGCTGTTTTGCAATTCTTTGAACATGGCGGGGAGGATTCGAAGTTCAAGGGCCAGGCAGTGAGAGGCTGGCCCTAGCTGGCCCTGCTCCAGACTACGTGTAGCTTGAACATGAGCCTCCAGTGAATTTTAATGGTGGTGTACGGAGCAGTCGTGTGTTGTTGAGATATCTCAGCTTTTAGAGCTGGTCAGCTCTGAGTCTAATCTGTGCTGCTGTGACTGCTGCCAGTTGGGTTGTCTTGGAC
This sequence comes from Ursus arctos, assembly GCF_023065955.2. NCBI lineage: Eukaryota > Metazoa > Chordata > Mammalia > Carnivora > Ursidae > Ursus > Ursus arctos. Next base: position 71,906,516 of record NW_026622874.1, on the reverse strand, counting down.
TTGTTCTTGACTTCTTGGAAATACTTTTTTCTCATCTGAAAAGTGGCTAATACCATATACAAGCAGATGACAGTTCACTTTGAGGACAAGAACCCTGTTTTTTGTTTTAAGTTAGCACCCTGATTCTAATGCCTGCAAGTGTGGCTAGCTCATAGTAGATGTTCAATAAATGCTTAATGAAAGACAAGATTGGGGCGCCTGGGTGGCTCAGTTAAGCATCTGACTCTTGATTTTGGCTCAGGTCATGATCCCGTGAGATCAAGCCCCACATCGGGTTCCACACTGGGTGTGGAGCCTGCTTAAGATTCTCCCTCTGCCCCTGACCGCCCCCCTCCCACCCCACCATTCTGTCTCTAAAAAAAAAAAAAAAAAAAAAAAAATGAGATTAATGTTAATAAAAAATTATATGAGAACCTTAAACACTACCTACAATAAAACTATGGTCAGCAATAACAAAATAATATTTATATTTGTATTTGTATTTGTCAGGGTTCTCCAGAGAAACAGAACCAAGTATCCTCTTGGTTCTACTTATAAAGATATGTAGAAAAGTATTTATTATGAAGATTGGCTTATACTGTTGTGCAAGATGAGAAGTCCCACAGCCTGCCATCTGCAAGCTGTAGGTTCCATGAAAGGCAATGAGTTCGAACTCAGGTCTGAAGGCTCAAGAACCATGAGCATCGATGTCTGATGGCAGAAGAGGATGGGTATCCACGCTCAAGGAGAAAGCAAATTTACCCTTCCTCCACCTTTTTGTTAGATTCTAGCCTTCAGTGGATTGGATGATGGCTACCCACATTGATGAGAACCATCTTCTTTACTCAGTCTGTGAATTCAGATGTTAATCTCTTCTAGACACAACCTCACAGACATACCAAGAAATGTTTTACCAGCTGTCTGGGCATCCCTTCACCTAGCCTAAATGGACACATAAAATTAACTATCACAGCATTGTTTAGGCCAGGGCAGAAATAGTCTACATTTTCTTTGAGAATATATAAATATAATGTCATAAGAATATAATCATGGCTGAATCCTGGGGGAGATTAAATAGTAGCCCCCAAAGGCATTGTAATGTTGCCAGTCTTTCTTGTTTGGCCCCACCTGAGTTTATAGAATGCTATAAGCCGGGGGAATTTCTGTAATTTCTGCAAAAAGATGCAGAATAAGTGGGAGAAGGCGAAAAGGAGGAAGTTGATCGGAAGTGTCAAGGATGGACAAAGGAGAGGGAGGAGAAAAAAATAACATTACAGATGATCGACATGTAGGTCAGAAATAGTGAAAAGACTGGTTGCTTTCAAGATAGTCACTTTAGGAAGCTATACATTCGTTGCAAAGATGCTGTCAAAGCTCTATATTTATTTGAAAGTACCATTTGCAAACAGCTATCTGACTTTAGGACCCACACAAATGCCTTAGTAATAGTGAATCTTTGTGTGTGATAGAAATACATAGAATTTATAGGTCACAGAATTTCATTTCAAATATTTATCCTCTATGTGATAAAGAAAATACGATAAAATATTTATTTTAGAATCTAGGTAGTATGTGCATGGAATGGCCTGTATGATTTTTTTCATCTTTTTCATATGTTTAAAATTTTGCACAGTTAGATATTAAAGAATAGGAAAAATCAATCCTCATTTTTTACTTTTAGTCACGTGTATTGCTCTCTCTAAACCATAATTTTATCAGTCACAAAATGGGAATCATGAAATCTATCACACAGAATAGTTCTGAGGATTGGTTGTAACACTCCACATTTAAGTCTTTGTAGAGGGAAAATCACTATGCAAATGCTGTTTATAAAATCTATGTCTAGGGAAATCTTTTCTTAATAAATCTGTGTAACAGGCAATGCACACAGGCTATAATCAATGAAAGAGTCTAAAAGAGTCTATAGTGCAGAGTCATTCTTCTCCCTCCTGGTTTCCACCACCTCCCTTCTCTGTGGTGACCTCATTCTTCCCAAACAGTAGTAACAAAGTAACATAATAAATCAACATCTCTTGAATCTGTAGTGATGTCTCTTTCCATGTCTAATATTATGTATTTGTGACATCTTGAATGACTTTTGTCAATTTTATTAGTCTTTCTTAAAGAATCAACTTTTGTCACTACTTTTTGACACTACTTTTGTTTTTTATTTAACTTCAGCCTTCAAGTTTGTTATCTCCTCTTTGGCTAACTCCTTTGAGTTCATTCTGTTGGTTCTTTTGAAACTTCCCACGTCAGGTGTCAAGCTCATCTATTTATACAAATGCATTTCATAGGTATTATATTAATATGTAAGCATTCAAAGCTATGTATTTCCCTCTGGATGTCACTTTAGCTTTATCCTTCATCTCTTAATATCTAGTACTCTAATTATAATGCAATTACAGATACTTTGAAAATACACAGTATGCTTTCATCTGTGACACATGGGTGGCTTAAAAGTAATTTTTAAAATTTCCTAATCTATATTTTAGTTAATTTTGGTAACAAATTCCTACTTTAATTACATTAAATTCCAAAAAAAATATGGTCCATATAACACCAATTATTTGGAACTTGGCAATGCTTGCTTTATAGCCAGTGCATGGTTACTTTGTTGTAAAAGTTTCATGTGTGCCAGAAAAGAGTGCTTATTCTCTTTATATACATCCATCAGGTCAAATCTTAATTGGGAACGTGAGCATCGTGGCATTTATTGTCTTAGACCTTCATCTTAGGATAAAACAAAGCTACACTTACCATCTTAAGTATGCAGTGGCTCTTCACACAGAGATGGGTGAGAAATAAATTAATGTGAGTGTTCTGAGGTCAGGAACACTCTTAGAAGGTGAGTGTTTTGAGGTCAGGAGTGTCTGTGCCACTGTGTCATCATAGACACATAACCGATAACTCTGTCAGTGTTTGCAGAAAAAAAGGATAGTGAAAGGCCCTTCATTTTGTTTCCTGATAAGAAAAGAAAGTTGATTTAGGAAAAAAGAGAGAGAGAGAACAAGAGAGAGGCTTCAGTTGACTTTATAGATAGTAAGGTTATATTAGAATGGTCCTGAACTCCTCTTTTACTGAATTTCTTTACATAAAGAAATCAATGGCCATCCTTGGGTTTGATTTATGTGGGAACTGCCTGGTGGTCCAGGGGTGAAGAGGGGACTGCTGAGAAGAACACAGATCGTCTGGATGTGCCTCTCAGATATGCCAATACTTTTTCTGGTTGCTGGGGTAAGGAGACATTTTAGTTTTCAACGGAATAGAAAAAAGCATTTTACCACCCATTGATATTTAAACATCTTAAACTAATGATCAATAAATCTGATTAAATAAGATTAGGGGTCTCTGAGTGCTAAAAATCCCATGGCTCCCATGGAGCTCTCTGTCAAGTTGTTGTCACATGGGGGGATAAATCCAGTCATTAAACCACATTCTTCTACAAGTCAGAGCTATCTTAATGGCAAAGATGAAGGGCAGAAGGAAAGCTGTGTGCTCTGCTTGTATCTGCACTTCAGTGAGGTGAAATAGAAGATTGGGGTAAGATAGCTTTCAGTCTGTCCCGTTTCTCACCTGAAGTGTATTTTTCTATAGTAATAATAGCCAAAATATATGTAGTTGACATACAGAAGTTTATTTAATCCTCTTAATAGCCCCATGCGGTAGGTATTGTCCTTATTAACTGTCATTACCCCAGTTGGTAAATGAGAAAATTGAATACAGAGATGTCAAGAGATTTGCCAGTGGGTAGAATAGCTAATAAACTGTAGTTGTTGTCACCTACCACTTTAGTAACTCTGATACATCATCCTCGCTGAAGTGTCTCTCAGCTGTTGGGTGGAGGGGAGCTTACTCTGTCCTTGGAACTGAAGTGGCTTCTGTAGCTGAAGATGCTATCCTCAGTAATGCGGCTAATGTCTTTCTCCTTCCGTGAAGCGTATAGTTTTACTGGACATATCATGTGATTGACTGTGTTACCGTCTCTCTCTCTCTTTTTTTTTTTTTTTTTTTTCCTGGTGGTTTTGGGTACTGTGCTGGGATCTTGCATGTCTCCTTACAAAAACAATGTATCCACAGACTTGTGGACTGGAAGGGAGCTTGGAGACCATCAAGCACAGCGTTCTTAAATCACAGCTGAGTGCTCGCTCTTCTTATTGTATATGCAGGCAGTATCCATTGTTGGAGAACCTGAGGATCACGTGGAAGAAGAACCATGGATCTCTTCCATGCACATCCCAGCTTAAAATATGTATTCATGGAGGTCCAGAGAGGGGGAAGTTCTTTTCTCAAAGTCATTTAGTTTCTGCTGGCTAATACCAGAGTCAGGGCTGATACCGGACAAAAGTTGAATTTCTGCTTAGAGGATAGATTCTTAGTCTAGCATCCCATTCCAACGGTGCATCTCAATAAAAAATCTTAAAAAGCCTAAAGATAAAAGCCAGAGTAAACGTAGTTGCTGCTAACGTTGCTCCCTCACTCATTTCTGTTATGCATGGGTTTGATTTTAAGTGTTTAGAAGCTGGGGGAGAAAGGAGAAACAAAGTTTGATTTGTAGATGTTTTTGACGGGAACCCTGAGATGACTATCGGGTGAGAAAAGAGTTAGAGAAAGCAAGATCCGAGAAGGAAAAGCAGGTGGCTATGGCCCGTAGAGGAAGGAAATTATTTTCACACTTTGTTGTAAGCCATGAGGTGGGTAAGTGCCACTGGAGCAAAGCTGTGTGGCAGAGAAAGGACATTTCTTTGTTGATTTCTCACTGTGCAAAATGAGACACAAAAGTGGCAAATAGGACAGGGCCCTGTTGGGCTGGCAGGAGGGCATAGGGGCCTCAGCCAGCACCTGCAGTCTGCTATCCATCTTCAAGAAAGAGAAGAAGGATGTGACTGGGGGGAGCTCGCCCCTGTGCTGTTCCCCCATTCGAGGTGGAAGCATGTTTATTAAGTGAAAAGTAATTTGATAACAGTGAAGTTTAGTTGCCAAGACATTTAACAGGTACTAAAATGTCATATTGATTTGAACCTTGCTCTAAATGGCACATTATGTTGTTAGAGGAGAAAATTAAAAATCAAAACATGAGCAAGATATTTAATTAAGAGCAATCCTTTTGCATAAAAATGCTGCAAAGAGTGTATTGCAGGCCACGTTCCCTCCTTTTTCAGATACCCACTGAAAGCCTACTGCTGAGATACAGCCCCATTTAATGGAAGCCTCTCGCCTGGTTTAGGGTTACCAAGCTAACTGCTTAAATGTCAACTGGGCCGTGGGAGTGAGGTTCAATTCAGGAACAATTCAAATCCATAAATGAAGTTACTAGAGGGTCATAGAACAATGAGTAAACAAGAATTCAGTCAGAACCAGGCTTAATTTCCATCTCCAAATTCAGGCAAGTTCCACATAATCTTCTCTCACCTGTCAAATGGAACCAATATTAGCTTCCTTGCAGAATTGTTTGAACGAATGTCATGTTAAACTCTTGTCAACACGAAAGACTCAATAACTGGTAACTATTAGTATTATCAGTAGTAGTAATATTAAATAATATCATGAAAAATAGCGTTTGCTGTCAAGAGTCTTGTTCTCCTTATTTTGTCATCTGTTTTGTAATACGATTTCACAGATGTAAACTCACACATATCAAATTCCTTCACCAACGTTTGATCCCCTTGAAACTCTCTCTGGGCTGCTCGTTAGGGAGAGTCATCTGTGCTGGCAAAGAGGCAGGTTTCCCATTCTTCTGCTCGGATTCTCACCTAAGGTGTGTGCACCTTTTAGGAAACTCATTTGGGCCGTTGAGTAGCTGGACGCTTGGAGAAGAGTGAGCTAAAACTTGAAGATGAGGTTATAGCGGGTGCAGATAAAGCCCTCCTGACAGACAGGCGTGGGCACAGGGATGTCATCTCCAGTGAAGAGTAGGACCTTTGTTTGACTCCTCGTAGGGAGTGCCTTTTGCTTAGGTGTTTATTCAGCGGATCCATGTGTTTGGGGATAAATGCTAGGTGAGAGGTTGAATTGAGCTGCCGAATGTCGAAGTTTCCTCCAGTCCTACGATCTCACAGCTTCGGACGGAGCACTGAAAAATCCTGCGGAGGAGATCCATGACATTTGTGAACCACGTGTTCCAAAGCCATCGCAATCCGTGCGCAGGCACCTGTCTCTCTAAGATCTGGTGACTCCTCCCCCTCGTACGCATCCCTTGACTGGGATTCCTTGTCTGCTCCACACTTTCCGTGGCCGCACGAGCTGTTGGCTTTCTTCTGTGGGCTCTTCTAAATATAGAAGTGAAGCTTGGAATCTGTGCTGGATAGAGATCAGTGAGGGCACAGTGAGAGGGGAGCCTGAGGCAAAGGGGGTTCACTCCCTTGCGATATGAGTTGAATTTTCCTTTCACGATCCGGGATTCCTGAAATTTCATTGGAAGGACAAATGACTATGTAAACAGGTCAAGGGGATTTGGAGATTTTGGAAAGGAGTTGAAGCTGGAATGATGAAATCCATGAATGTCAGAATACCCCTCTCTGGCTTTATTTACCTAGATGAGTAAGAAGATACAACTAACTGGATTTATCCCCTACAACCTTCCTTATCTGAACAAGTCTCTGAAAGCTACCAGCTATAAAAATGGATCCTGATAAATACACACACACACACACACACACACACCCCTCTATGCTCAACCCACTATTTATTATAGCATTATTTGCATTATCAAAAGACTGGAAGCAAACCCAAATGTTCATCATTGAGAGGCTGAATTATGTGTCTACACAATGGAGTTCTATGCAGCTGTAAAAAGGAATGAGAAATATCTCATTGTGTTGCCATGCAATTATCTCTAGAACATATTGTTAACATAGAAAAGACAAGGTGGAGGTAAATGTTTGTAGTGTGCTGACCTTTATCTCAGGGTCACCAAATAGACGTGAGGGGAAATTTCATTTAGTTGTATTCGAGTGAGCAGAGAAGGCAGAATAGAATGAAGCTATCACAATTTACACAGTTGAGTTGATTAGTGGATCTAGTCAGTAATCATAATTGGCGTATCATCACAAAAAAATAGAACCAGGCATCATGTGCTTCTAATGTAAGTACACAATGCCATTTATGAGGTATTCTTGGCCAAAAGAAGATCATTGAATGAATGTGATCAAACCTCTAGGTCCAAACATAAATTTATAGGACCCACAGGAGACCGAGAAACAAGTTAAAATGCCTGTTTTATATAATCAGTAAAATCCAAACTGAGAAATTCTGAATGAAAATTATCTTGTTTATCAGAAACCAAAGGTTGAAGATAGAGAGGGGGAACCTTTCGATCAAACAGGATTTTTGGTGATATGGGGAATTTTTGTGAATTTTTAGGCGTGAAAATGGAATGTGGTTATTTATTTTTATGGAGATTGTATACATACTTAAATATTTACAGATGTAATTACATCATAGTTGGCATTTGTAATAAAATAATCTAGAGAATGAGGGTGGAGAAGAACGAAAGTTGCTGTATATGGATGATTATTGAGTTTGAGTGATAGGTAAATTAGTTTCATTACACTATTCCTTGTGTATGTATTTGTAAATTTTGATAATACACATTTTCAAAGAAATCCTCCTATTCTTGGTCTCAAAGACAAAATGAAGACCAAAGAGGAAGACATTATGGATAGGAATTTTTCCACTCAGATGTATAGAGACAGCTATAAGCTACATATCTACTCATTGTTATCAATAATAATTAGTTCTGTTTACTTACTGCCTATCTAGTAATTATATTTACTTACTACTATGTGCCATTAGATTCTAAGCACTTCATCTATTTTGATTTAACCATTCTAGTAATCCTGTGAAGTTGGTACATTATTACTCCCATTTTACAGAGGAGATCCCTGAGATGTAGAAGTCAAATAAGCTATTCAAGGTCACACAAGGTGAAGGTCCTGACTGAGTCAGGAATCCCATGGTGGCAGCCTAGCTCCAGAGCTCATGCTCTCGACCGTGAATGGAAATGTTTAGATACACGTTATGGATGGACCTGAGCGGCAGGAGCATCAGCAGTAATAAGACCTAGCATTTTTTCTGAGTACTTTTCTGTGGCATGCACCGAGCTAAATACTTTACATCAGTTATCTTTAATTGAAACAGTCCTATAGAGCAGTCTTGTTGTTCCACTTACAATGGAGAAAAACACAACTCAGATTAGTAGCTCGTCCATGATCCCGTGGATGGACTCTGGTGGAGGGAGGATACGGTATGTGCTCTCTGTTGCTGGGTAACAAACCACCACCCAACACTTACTGGCTTAACGTAACAGCCTTTTATTTTTAGCTCAAAACTGCAGGTGGCCAAGGTAGGGTGGGCTCAGTTGGGTGGTTCTTTTGACCTTGGCTGGGCTCCCTCATGAGTCTGTTATCAGCTACATCTTGGCTGCGTGGCTTTGCTTATGAGTTAGCTGTCTGTTGGGGGGAGCCCCTCGGTCTTGTCTTCCCCTGGTAGGCTGGCTTGCCCATGTTCCTATGGTGGAGGCCTGGGTCCAAGAGCAAGAGTGGATTTACGCAAGACATCACTTTTGCCACATTCTGTTGGTCAAGTCCAATCACACAGCCAGCCCAGATTCAGGGAGTAGATAGACTTCCATCTTTTGAGAGGAGACTGTCAAGGTGAGTTAGTTCCATTGTAAATGGAGTGCATTCTGTGAAGGAGACATAATTGGAGCCATTTTTGCAATTCCTCTACCAAAGGCACAAGCCCAGCTCTGAGTAATTTGTAAATGGTTGCGTAACTGTCCCTCAATTCCGGTTCCACTGCAACTTTGGATTACTTATGACCAACCTGATCTGAACTTATCAAATTTTTCCATGCAGGTGAATTCTAAGTGCTGAGCCAATGCGTCCTTGGAGCAAGATACCAAAGGTTTGCTGCTGTGACCTGCCAGAGGACAGGATTACGGCGCAGGAGGGCGGAAGACTAGGCGCCACGGGAAAGGAGAGCATTAACAAAAAGCCCCAGTTACCAGGTAATGAGAGAGTCTGACAAGTAACAACAGCAAAGCAGCCATAATAGAATTTCAATGAGATAAATTCCGCTTTCCGCCCAAGTTTAGCCACTCAGGGAAGAAACAATTACCTTGTGAAAATGGAACACTCACCCTATATTATCCCTTCATTAAAATATTCAAATGAAGGTAACAACACTGTTATAAGCTCATTTATAAAGAAAAATAACATTAATGCATTTAACGCTAATGCATTTACCTCAGAGCGCTTCCCAGAGATGTTAAAATGTGAAGTTTATAAAATGTTCAGTGATGTTGAACTTGAATTGCAACCTAATGCTTGAATTGCTACATTTAACATTAAAAGCATGTTATTAATCTTCAATTTAGGGGAGAATAATTTCACTCACTGTGCAGGGGAAAAAAAAAACCTCAGTTATGATGGGATTTCATTCAGATCAAATTTGCTTTAATTGCAATTCTATTAAATTAGAAATAGACATTTTATCCTGATATGATTCTTTGATGTCTTTAGTTTTAATGCTAATAAAAGCATTATCACCACAGGTGTGAGCTGCATTACGTACAATAATTAGGACTTAAATTAAAGATGTGTCAAGCTACCCAAAAGTAATTTGGGAAACTAATGCAAAAGAAATAAATCTGGTGAAATTTTGGGGGCAGGTTAGTTCCCTACACCTTCGCCAACATCAGTTTCTCATTACCGTATTTTCTTTTAAGAACAACAGTAATACCATTAAGAAAAATACCTTCCAGACATGGTTTAAGAAAGTATTGTAGAGCAATTGAGTGGAACATTTGCAGGCAAAGGGAGGCACTGTAGAAGAATATTTAATACAATGAAGCGATACGAACAGTACATATTAAGTAAAGATGAAGTCGTGAGTTAGTATGTGTAAGTATACTGTATTTATAAAATATGCATAGAAAAGTCTGGGAGGAAGTACAACCCAACGTTAATGAGTCATTAATCTTTAAGTGGGGGGTTACTGAGATTCTTCTTTTCATGTTTTGATTCTGTGTTTTATAATCACTTTGAATAATTAGCAAATATTATTCTGTAGTGGGGAAATGGCGTATAAAAGGACACAATGCATTCAGGGTGACCGAGCTTGTCATAATCAAAGACTGCTTCCTATTTCTTTGTCAGATCTGAGCACCGAGATGAGTTGAGGCAGGTCATACCCTCTGGGGGGATGGATGAATGAATGAAGGGAGGAATGAAGGAATAGATGAATGAAGGGATGGGTGAATTACAAGAGCTGGAATTCAGTATGTAGCTAAGGGGAGGGTGGCCAGGAATTAGGGCTTTGCATTTTGTTTTTCCTGGGAAGACCTCTCTTCAGAATCAAAATCTCTTTCTTTGATGGAAGCATGTTAGAGGAGAGATAGCCACTGTGACCCAATTATGCTCTTATCCAAAAAGGACGAAATCTGGGGACAGAACCAGAAAAGATGAACTCACTGTTAGTACCTCAGGTGAGAGATGAAAATGTCCCTCTCTTCACACAGAAGTAAATTGACCTATATACGGCGATGTAACAGTAGACTTTTGGGTTTTTTTTTTTTTTTTTTTTTGGTTTTTTTTTTTTGGTTTTTTTTGCTAAACTTTGTTAAATATTTTATTAATGTTCGCACCCACTGTGTATCAGGGAAGGGACCATGTGCTGTTGGGAAGGCAAAGATAAATGGAGACATGTTTTCTGCCCTCAGGGTAGCTTGAAGTAGAGAAAAGGGAATAGGCTTTAAAAATCCGACATTGCTAGGGTCCGAGCCGAGCGCCACTGGTTACTGGCTGAACAGCAAGCGACTCGTCATCCCCCAGCTCCATACCCTCATCTCTAAAATGAGAAAATCAGTAATACCATACTGGATTTTGTGAAAATGAAACCAGATACTGTAAAAATAAGCCAGTACATGGCAAGCACTCAGAAAAAGGTAACTATCCTCACGAAAGAAAAGTACGCATAATAAATATGACATAAATACAGAGTAAATATTTTAATGTCATTCCACTGGATTCAGGCTGAATTTAACTGAATTCCGCATCCACCTGGTCTTATCCTCCCTAATTGTGGGGGACAAGGGGCATCTTCTGTGCTTATAGGAATTTCTTTCTTTCTAAGCAGATTTGGTTGCTCCTGTGATGGTCTTTTGCCAGGTACTAAGAAATTTCTCAACACTGCCTCTCCTGCTACTCCTTATCCTTTCCAATCCTTCGAGAGAACCCTCTAGTGATTGGAGGAAGGTGTATGACTCATCTATTGCTACCTGACAAGTTATTCCAAAACCTAGATACTCAACCAACACACACGTATTATCTCACAGGTTCTGTGGGTCAGGGGTTACAGGTTAGCTTAGCAGAGTGTTCTGACTCAGTTCCTGCAGACTGCAGTCAGAGCACTGGCTGGGGGCCGGAGTCTCTTCTCAAGATTCGACTAGGGAAGAATGGGCTTCCAGTCCCACTCGTATGCCGTGACTGACAGGATTTAGTTCCTTGTGGCTCTTGGTTGAAGGCTATCTCCATTTCTTGCCACGTGGGCTCTCCAGAAGTCAGCTCACGACATGACAGTTGGCTTAGAGTAGGAGGGAGAAACGGAGGGGAGGAAGGAAGACAGGCAGAGAGAGGGATCTCTTTGTAATCTAATGTTGGAGGTGATATTCCATCGTCTTGTATTCTACTCAAGAGAAGCCAGTGTTTAGGTCCAGGCTATGCTTTGGGGGCAGGGGAAGGAGAGGGAGCATTATGTAAGGGGTGTGAATACTGGGAGGTAGGCGTCACTGGGGGCATCTTAGCCGCTTTCCATGATGGAGGCTTCAAGAACCATTTAGGTAATATTTGAACTTATGCCTTAAAAGTCCCAGTGTTGGAAGCCCAGGAAAGGCTGGTTTGGATCTTGACTGCTATACTCTTCCCTGTGATTTGGAGTCTTTAGGCTGATATGCTTAGACATACTAAAGAAAAAGAGACCAGAAAGAGAGCTAAGTCATCAAGGTCGTCAAGAATGACCTTGACAAGTCAGCCCACCAACTGCACGTCTAGGGAAGGGTGGAAAAGCATGAAAAGACAATCTTGGCTCAGTATTCCCAGTGCTCTCAGAATGCAGGGGTGCACGCACGCACACTTGCACACGTGCCAGCACACACGCACTTACTATGTGCAGCCATCGTTCTATGTGCTTTACAACAATCCTGTGAAATCATCACCATTTTTATCATCGTCTCTATCCTACAGATGAGGAAACTGAGCCTCAGGGAGCTCGAATCTCGCCGTCCAAGTGCACCCAGCTGATAAGGTGGGAGGGCTGGGATACAAAGGAAGCCCTCTCTTGACCGTTATGGTATAAACGTTCCCTAAAGTCCAGCCACTCAACCCAGTGTCCAGGAAAAGTTCTGGGCTATGATTCATGAAATTAACAGCTTCCTCTATAACCCAGAACTACAAAGTGGTCAAGCAGAGGCAGAAGGAACCGGGAAGGGGAAATCCTATCTGTGCCCTCCAATCTGCCATCACTTCCCCCAGTCCTTAGAATATTTAAGGACCATATGATGTTTTCTGTTCTTCCCTCATGATACCTTGCACAGGGCCTCGGACACAGAAGCCTCAATGTGTGTCAGTCCAGTGGTTACACTTTTTGCTCCTGCTACTCTGTACCTATTGGGTGGAGGCATAGTCATTGTGTGTCTCAGGGGGGCAGTCCTGACAAGCATGGGCTTTGGCCTTTGACACATCTGAGTTCAAATTCTGGAATTCCTACAGTTAGTGTGACTTTGCCCTTACTTATCAGATCCTGAATTTCCCCATAATGAAAATGAGAGAATAATGTCTTCTTGTGGGTTTGTCATGATGATGCCATAAAATCGTATGCCAAGTACCTAGAATAGGGACGTGCATTCCATAAAAGGTAGCTGGTTTTATTCTTAGCAACCGTCATCCAGATTTTAATCAAGGGACTTTGCTTTCACTTTACTATCCAGCTTCCCGTGTATGATTCTAAAAAATGTCACTACTTCCTATTTAAAAGGCAGAAGCTTTGTGTTCAATGCACAACATTGAACAGGCAAAACATTTGACTCTATTATTTAAAGTAGGTTAACACTACTTAAACACTCCCACCCCATTTTTCATTAGCTTTATAAACTTTTTTTCCCCCTTTCCTATAAATTAGAAGTGAGGAGGGAGCCCTCCTGAGCAGCTCTACTCCATGCAGCCAGCTAGGGTCCCCGAGTCCTTTGATGCTGTGGTTCCCCCACCCTGGGTCTCTGTAGCCACAGGGATGGGATTAAGAGGGCTCGGCAGACCCCACCGCACATTTAGTGCCCCAGATTGCCAAGAAACTTGTACCCTTTCTGCTCATATTCCTTTGGCCAAAACTGATCACATGGTTTTACCTAGCTGCAAAACACGGCTGAGTAACGCGGCATTTTTGTGTCCTGGAAGGAAAATCAAAATGGCATTGTCCGTGGTATCCTACATGGCAGAGAACTGGGTAGATAGACGGTGAGAAAAAGGTACAGATGAATATTACCTTAATGTGACCGCATGGATGGCCGCATTTCCCTTTTCTCATTTTGTTTTTAATACCTGGTCTTACAACTATCATTGGAAGGACTGCATAACTAGTCTAGGCTGTAGTTATAATTTTCTGACTCATTCCCCTATCCCAGGGCAACTGTTTAGGATCGTTCTGGTCCTCTTCCCCGGAACGTTACAGCTTTATACTGTGAACACTGATTATGTCAAAGCGCCCACCTCCGATGGAGGTGTGTTGCTGGGCAGTTACGAGCCAAATGCCGAAATCAGCCAGTGAAACTCTCATGGCTCCTTAAGCAAAGGAATATTCACAGTCCCAGAGGCCAGCCTGACAGCTCTAACCCCAGGTTCATTGCCTCTGAATTAGAAGGGGAAGGTTAGATGTGTGCCTGAGTCAAATTAAACTTGGCACGGGTTGCGTTTTCTTCCATAGAAGCCAACCATCTATATTATAATGCTCCGTGGCTAGCGGCAGGGAAGAGGGACCACGGTTTCAAATGATTGTGTGGCTAAAAATCAAAGTATGGTAATGCTTGCCGGCTAAGCTCGCCTCTCTGCGCGGTGCAGCCCAAACCCGGACTGCAGTCTGGACGGCGTGGGATTGCAGAGAGAGTGCAAATAAAATGCAGATTTGTTTCCATTTCATTCCATTCCAACAGCAGTTATTCATAACAGCTTAATGTGCAGCCACTGCATTTCCCAGATGCAATGTGCTGAGGGTTTTGTGCAGTGAAAATTGGTTTTATAGGCAAGGGAAATGCCACCAGCACTGCAAAATTGCTGCTACACTTTCACTCCTGGATTTAGCTCTCCAGGATGAGAATTCAGATCCTGGAATAGTCACTGCCTCCGTAATGCAAAATCCAAACTACCGGAGTCAGGATTATGCTGGGAAATTCACACGCATGCAGAGCAGCTTACATAACGCCATAAATTAAATATGAAGCCTCTTTGTGCTTTCAAAAAATCAGAGAGAATCAAAGGCTTGTACAAATTCTTTTTACTCTGCTTGGAGACACTGTTGCCCTTGTAAGCATCAGCACCCTGAGTCCCGATGCTGTTCACATTCCTGTTCTATTCTCTGCCGTTTTCTGCAGGCAAAGGGTTAATCATAAGTGACCTAAATGGCTTTTTGCTCTGTTTTATGGCACTTTAAGACAGAGCTGTCCAGCAAAATCTAAACCACGTGGCGAGTATCGGGGAAAGAGGGAGTGGGGGGCAAGACTGTATATATGTGTGTGTGTTTATGTGTATTTTATATAATACACATTATGTGTGTTTATATTTATATACATGTATTTATATGTGTGTGTATATACACTATATAGGTTGGTCTCTCTCTCTCTCTCTCTCTATATATATATATATATATTTTTTTTTTTTTTTTAAACCCAGTGTTGCTTTTCAAAAACAGTTTATTGTTACAACTACTCCAATTTATAGTCGTGGGAAAACAGGCTCCAAACAGGGAGACAAGTGGAGTCATTGCCAAGTAGTATTGAAGACTCACTGGTCAGAACGTAATCTTTATACATGAAGGACATTTTTCATGTATAAAGATTACGTTCTGACCCACAGAGCTTAGCACTGGCTTTCCGGGATTGTACCTGGATTTGGTCTGATCCATTTTTACTAATCTTCACTCTCTTCAGACCAGTGCCCCTGTTTACCTAACACTGGTTTGATATTTTAATTTTCAAAGTTGGGGCTATGCCTGTGTGTTCCTGACATTGCCTCTAGAATACAGAAACCATTGGGGAATTCACCACTCCTTTAAAAAGTCTCCGGGTGAGAGGTCCACCCAAGACGGTTAGATGAGCAGGGAGTATGCTCAGTGTACCCCAATGTGGACGGCATACGCTCTTGCAGCATCCACCCTGGGGTGGAGACAGAGACTCTGCACCCCACAGTTGTCACAAAGCCAGGACTGCAGAAAGCAGCTCAGACCACGCACGGCGGCTTCCCCATCATCCCCTGACCGGGACATTAAAGGAAAACATGCATAGTCAAGTAATTCTGATTCATTTTTGGGGAAGGGATGGCATTTAGTGAAATCCAGTAAATTGTCCCTTTCAGCACTAATAACATGTTCTGAGCTTTCCCTACTAGACTCTGTGTAATGGTAATATAATAGGATTGCTATGGCAATTAAGTGATTGCATATTTTTGGGCAATGCAGGGCATCCGCTGGGGCACATGCCATTAGTAAAATGGAAACCTTGTCACAGGATTGGTTGGAATCTGGCTCAGGAGTTGGGGACACGAGCCATCATCCATTTTATTTCTTCAAGAAATTTGGGGGTGGGATTATAAGATCACAGGGATTCCCCTGGGTGGGGTCCAGTAGAGTCCGTCTGTAGCAAATGACCATCATCCCCACTAAAGCGTCTCGCAAATTCTGATCTGCGCAGATGCTGGATAAAGTGGATTATCAGATTTGCTTTCTGACTGCAGAAGGGCAGTGCGGAGGAGGGCATCCAATACAGTGTAAACCTCAGTGACTCCTCTGTTTGCAGACTGTTTTATGATTTCCATACAGGGAAGTTTCTTGGGATCTCCTTGTGTGTCTCCACATATGTATACACCAACTACCATGTGAGATGAATAGATGAGAAAACATCCCCATTTCACAGATGAGGATACTGACTTCCGATGGCCAGTCCCAGTTCAGCTTAAGTCCATACACCTGGGCAAGGCTGAAGAGGTGACAACTTGTCTTAGGTCCTCTTCCTCACCCTGGGCTGCCTGGTGTCAGTGAATCTCTGTTCTTTCTTTCCTTTTCATTTTTCAGGTGGCATTACTAACATTTGTTAAAGCTGGATGTTAACACCTGGGTAATTGCTATCCATTGTTCTGTGCTCTCTGCTGTGTTTGAAACATCTCCTAAGGACAAAGGACCAAAAATAAAAAAGGTTAATTGTTTAAAGTGGGGATAACAACCCCAAAGTATTTAGGGGGGTATTCATTTTAGAACGTGGACAGTATAAATTATGACACTTACTAAGCGCTCATTTCTCTGTCTCCATCTTTTTTGTTGTTGTTGTTATTGTTGCCTGTATTATCTTCGGAGGAGTAGTCGTAGGGTGGGATCTTCACCCCCTGTCCTGTACCAGCAGGTGTTGTGCCAGCAGGAAGGTTAGAGCCTTGTAAGCAGTTCACTTGCAGTGTAAGGCCAAGTAGGGCAGGGAGTGGGGTCTTCCCGTATGCCGTCCCTTCCACACAGAGCCTTCTCTCTCCACCAGCAACCGTCTCCACCAGGCGTCCTTGTTCTTCCTCCAAGACCCCTTAGCAAGGTCACAATGAGCTAACAGCACAAGCCGTGTTGCTCCAAGACATCCTCCCCCATACGCCACAGTAAACTGGTCTCCTTTTAATCGTTGCATCCTTCTCTTTTTATTGTGGTAAAATACACGTCACATAAAATTTACCATTATGACCATTGTAAAGTGAGCATTCAGTGACATGGAGTATATTCGTAATGCTGTGCAAACATCGCCCCTGTCTAGTTCCAGAAGCTAAGGCCCCAGAAGGAAACCTCATGCCCATGAAGGAATCACTCCATGTTCCCTGCTTCTCCAGCCCCTGCCAGTCACTAATCTGCTTTCCCTATGAATTTGCCTGTCCTGTGCATTTCCATAGAGATGGAATCATATAATAAGAGTTTGTGGCTTTTTTCACTTAACATACGGTTTTATAAGGTCCTCCATGTTAGAGCACACATCAGTACTTCATTCATTTTGAATGAGGCCATCAAGAGAGTAGGAAGACAATCCTCAGAATTGGAGAAAATATTTGCAAATTGTATAACTGATAAAGATCTCTTAATCCCAAATATATAAAGAGCTCTTACAACTCAACAACAAAAAGACAAACAACCTAGTTTTAAAATGGGTGAAGGACTTGGATAGACATTTCTCCAAAGAAGATAGACCAATGGCCAATAAGCTCATGAAAAGATGCTCAACATCATTAGTCATTAAGGAAATACAGATCAAAACCTTTCTTTTAAAAACTCAGCCCACACCTTGTATCTATCGATATATTGCTCTTTGGTTCCTATCTGTGTCCTCCCCTGGAGGGAAGGTTCCTATCTCCGTTCACTTACTGTTGCAGTCTCAGCAGTGTCTGGCACCCGGTCAGCCTTCAATAAATATTTGTCGAATAAATGAAGGGATGGACAGGGAGAAATAAAGTGCTTTAGAGGGTCAAAAAAAGAGAAACCATGTCAACTTTTTCAATTTATAGAAATGCTGTGTGCAGTGGTGGATGTCATGTTCATGGACAAAGAAAGTAGCTTTTTTTCTCCTGCCCTCCGCTCCTAGATTGCATGGCCAGACGAGACATCGCGATTTCGTTGTTTTTGTTGTTGATGGCGGTGGTGGTGGTCTACTCATTGTTTATTGAATGCTGTGAGTGAGGCATGTGCTAGGAGCTGAGGATATGACTGAGTTAATAAATGCATGGCTTAAGCCTCATGTGAGTTCTTTGGTACAGATTTCCCTCTCCCACTTTGTATACGAAGGAACTAAGGCTCAGAGAATCGTTTAAGTGACAATTCAAGGACCCTCAGATAGGAACCGAGCAGCTGTACATACAAGCGTTTTACTTTATGACCCCATTGCCTCTGATTCCTCACATCGGACGCAGGGCCCTGGAATGGGTGACGGCCAAAGACATTTTAATAACAGACTGTGGATAGTTACCAAGAAAGGAATGTGGAGAAAAGAAAGGAAGGAAAGAGAGAGTTAAGTTTGGACCCACATTGCTTAGGATGAGTAAAATGATAACAATAGCTACTATTTATTGAGTCCTTACTATATGCCAGGCACTGTGCTGAGCACTTTACCCTCATTGTCTCACTGGATCGAAACATTGGGCGTGGGATGGAGATACTATTTATCGATTGCTGTTTTGAGAAGGAAACTGAGGCACAGAGAAGTTGATTGGCTGGCTCAGGTCACCCTGATGGCAGTGAGTGGAACTGGGATTTGAACCCAGGACTTCCACGTTCACCGACCATGCCCCTAGTCACTCTAGGTGCCTCCAAAGCAGAGTGCAGTGCAGGGCTCAGACTAAGCTATCACAGATCCCTGCCGGCTTCATTCCCATCCCCGGGGAGTAACGTTTTGGAGGAGCACGTGTTCGTTGTTGCTAGTGCCCTAGATGCAAAGTGCCGGCAGCGCGTGGGGAAGGTAGGGCTGCCCTGTCCGGAACAGCTAGTGGGAAGAATTGCCTGCCCCCTGAGGAGAGTTCCCTACCTCCCCAACGAGGGAGAAGCTGAACAACAGGTTTGTCCCTCACAGATCGCTCCCGGGGCCAGGCCTCCAACAGTGGACACAGCCAAGTGCGAGGGGGTGTGTCGGGGAGGAGGGCGGCGGCTGTCCCTGGAGAGCCCGCAACTGCGTGGGCTGTGGATACCTTGAAGTGAGATGCCAAGCTGGAGAGCAGGAAGAACAGAGGACATCAGAGATGGTCGCCGCCAGGCACCCTGGCAAGCTGGCACCCACCTCAAGGACCCTTGGTGCTTCTCTTGCCATGCGCAGGGTCTCCCTACATATCCTTGCACCTCTGGCCCCTCTCCCTCCTCCCAGATCTTGGCCGACATAGCGCATCCTCCTAGAGGCCTTCCCGAGCCATCGGATCCACGGTAACTCCCCCCCCCTTCAGCAGTATCCTGTTAACCTGTTTTATATTTTTCATAGTACCCTTCATTATCCGGAATTATCTCCTTTATTCTCTTGTTCATTTGTTTATGGGCTTACTCCTCTCCACGTAACCTCTGTAATCGCTTTCCATGGTTATTGCTGCCACTGGGGAAAAGATGGGACCCGTGTTGAGAAAATAAATGAAAGAAGAAAGGAAGGAGAGAGACTTCAGTGATCACCAACTCTTCATTGTTTGGAGAAGGCAGCTGAGGCACAGAGAGGCTAACCAGCATGTCCAAACACACACAGCAAGTAAGCAGGAGAGCCTGGCCGACTCATGTCGGTCTGACCCCAGCACCTGTACCTTCTCCTGTGACCTCTCACTGCCTCAGTGGTTATCATGCTCATGTGTGTGAAGGTTTCCTGAAGTAATAGTCATGCTTTGTGCATGGAAGGTAATCTTGACTGTTCCTCTGGCCTCTGTGCAATTCTAGAAGTCTTTGTTATATCAACTTGAGCCTTGTTGATGTTCACGTGAAGCTTTCTCTACAAGTTTTTGAAACAGAAGGAAAATGTCCCTTTTTCAGCTGTCCCCTACCCCTACACCCCAAGCAATCCTTGGGGGAGAAAAAAAGAAAGGATGGATAGCTGAGGTTCTCACTCTGCACTCCATAACTGTTTGCCGTATTTAACAAATGCAGTTGTTATTGTTAGATGAACAGTAAATGAAAGGGAAGAGATGGCATTTTAAGAAGGCTACCGTATAGACAGTCTCTCCTTTAGATGAGTTTTTGCTTTATTCCAGACACAGCATCGAAGTAAAAAAAACCATCCCTTTTGATCATTTTTAAATACTGAAAACAAAACAAAACAAAACTTAATTGAAGAAGAAATGTGAAGCCCTCTTGATCTCTATAGAAACATAGCCAATTATCAAGACAGTTTCCAAATAACCCAAAAGCTTGTATAAATGTCTCTTAGCCCTGGAAGAGTAAAACTAAATATTTACCACATGCCAAACAAAATTAAGATTTATCTGGCACCAAAGGAAAAAAGAGAAAGCTGCTTCTGCAAGCTGAAATCCCACCACTACGAAGAGAAGCAGGGCCTTTTGAAAGGAAAACGTTTTAACTGTGTTTACAAGGGTCATTTCAATGTTTTCGAAACTCTGCTACTAAATAGTGCATGTTACGCAGGTGGAACCCTGAAGCCGTCGAGTGCTGTCTCCTTAAGGGTCTAGGTGTCCAGGTGCAAGAGAAGACTCAGCCAATGGGGACAGTCTGATTCCTTCCTTCCCAAGAGAGTGACGGGGTGGGGACAGAGGACTATACCTCAGGGTCTCATACAAAGTTTGTACCTGTTTCTATCTCATCAGGAAGCTGGTCTGCAGGAAGGTAGGGACAGGGTTGTGGAGCTGTGAGACGATTGTCCTAGGAGCTAGGCACTGGGGGACCAACTCCCGGCCCACTCAATTCTTTGAGGGGTCCATTATCTAACAAGGGATGCCAGCTAAATGGGAAGAATTGCTTGGCTCTCAGAGGCTTAAGAAGATTACGTAGCATGTTTAAGGCACAGTGCCTGGCACATAGTAAGTGCTCAGTTAATATTAACTATCTCGGGGTAGTGGTATCCTACTGGCAGAGGCAGGAATCACTGCCATGTCTATCCCGTGCGCTCCTCTGTGTTTCCCAGCTGCCTGTGCAGGTAGACTGGGGTTGCGTGACTTGTTGTGGCCAATGTGCTACCAGCACAGGTGATAGGGGTCACTTCCAGACAGAGGCAGGTAGGCAGGTGGGAGTGGGTGTGTGTTCTTAAAGCTCTCTCCTCTCCTGCTGTGGCAACCCTGGGAGCCACGATGATACGGTGGCATCGCAAGATAGTAGAGCCTCCCTGAGTCTGCTTTCTGGAAAGGGAAGCTTTCCCCTCAACACGTGGGACATAGAACGTGAGTGAGAAGTACATTTTTGTTGTCAGGCTACTGGGATTCTGGGTTAGTTTGCCAGTGAAGTATGGCCATGGTGACTAAGACGCTTCATGACTGTTTCTCTTATTCTTCAGTCACTACGGATTCAAGAGCAGATTCAAGGGGACCAGAAGTCCTCAAAGGGGGATATTCTGAGGCTGGTTTTCATACAGATGCGTTTTTATCAACTAATATCTTCTGTTGTGTTTATATGTAATAGGTAATCTCTCTCTCCTTTATATGAGTTTTTGCTTTATTCCAGACACTCACAACACTGAACAAAAGCATCCCACTTTTGATCATTTTTAAATACTCACTGAAAAAAACAAAACAAAACCTAATTGAAGAAGAAATGTGAAGCTCTCTTGATCTCTATGGAAACATAGCCAATTATCAAGACAATTGCATATATACTATATAGATCTATATATATAGTATCTTCTGGTACGTGTGTGTATATACATATATACACACACAGTCTCTGTCCTCTGTATATGTGTCTGTGTGTCTAGACATACACACACACACACACACACACACACACACACACGCACGCATGCACGCACCCAGCTCTTGAATCCTGCTGGCTTATGGCTTTAGCAGCCCTTGTGAACAACCTTAAAAAAAATTTTTTTTAATATTTTATTTGTTTATTTGACAGAGGTAGAGACAGCCAGCGAGAGAGGGAACACAAGCAGGGGGAGTGGGAGAGGAAGAAGCAGGCTCCTAGCGGAGGAGCCTGATGTGGGGCTCGATCCCAGGACCCCGGGATCACGCCCTGAACTGAAGGCAGACGCTTAATGACTGAGCCACTCAGGCACCTCTTAAACAATTTCTGAAATCAGGAACTAATGTATATATTTCCTTCCAATGCATTCTTCCTACCACTGCTTTTTTGTATTTAGAAACCCCATCCTGGGGCGCGTAAAGCTTTCAGCTCAGGTCATGACCTCAGGGTCCTGGGATTGAGCCCCATGTCGGGCTCCCTGGTCAGCAGGGAGTCTGCTTCTCCCTCTCCCTCTGCCCCTCCACCTTGCTCATGCTCACTCGCTCTCTCTCTCTCTGTCTCGAATAAATAAAATCTTTAGAAAATAAAAAATAAAAAAAAATTTTTAAAAATACAGATCTCTTCCCCTGACAATCAAGGCTCTCTGACACCTGGCCTGTTCATTCCCATTCCTTTCTAAAGGCACGGCCATGGTCAGGCTGTGCTGTTCATGTCACTTCCCCGTCTTCGAAGGATTCCAGACACTCCACATGCCCATGTCTCTGTATTTATCATATTGCCGTCCGGAAATATTTCTCTGGCCTCCTTCCCAGCTCTTTAAAAAAAATAATAAAAAACCATTTATTAAGTCCTTAGTGTCTATATGTCTGTGTTAGGACCTTAACACAGGAAACTGAGGCTGAACAGTTTTTTAGAAATTGTCCCCAAGATCCCATGGACTTTGCCTTTGGCTTTTTTTAAATAGCTTTTTTGAGAAAGAACTGGCACACTGTACAATTGATCTATTTAAAGCATGCATTTAAGTGGATGTAATGTAATCACAGAATTGTGCAACAGTCATCACAATGTTGGAACATTTTCATCACCTGTCTCCCCCAAAACAATCCATATCCATTAACATTCAGTCCCGTTTTCCATCGCCCCCAGCCCCTGGAAACCAGTAATCTACTCTCTGCTTTTATAGGTTTTCCTCTTTTTGGTCATTTCATGCACATAGAGTCACTGCATGGGGTCTTTTGTGGCTGGCTTATATAACAGCCTCATGTTCTCAAAGATCATCTGTATTTTAACATCAGTACTGCCTTCTCTTTAAGGCTGAGTAGTATTCCATTGAATGGATACACTACGTTTTATTTATCCATTCATCCCTCGATGGATGGACATCTGGGTTTGTTTCCATTTATTTTTGGTTTTACTATTTTGGGTTACGTCGATAGGGACATTTGGGTGTAAGTTTTCGCACAGATGTGTGTTTTCATTTATCCTGGGTATATCTGCTGGGTCGTATACAGTGACTCTGTGTTGTTGTGTGTGTGTGTTTTGTCGTTTTCTGTGGTTTAATCTCACAGTTTAATCTCACTTCCCATGACCCACGTCGGAGGAAAGAGAAAGGTCCCTGCCACGGTGCTCACAAGGACCGAGCTTCTTAACGGCAGACTTGTCCCAGATCGGCCCCATCTGGTGGAACATCGCCCTGAGTATGGCCTGTCAGCCTTGTCTATGAAAGTGACGTCAGTTACAGCTGGGAGCGTGGCTCATACATGTTTCTAGGTGCATCAGTTATTTTTCACTTCATCAAACTGATGGGACTAAGATCACAAATCACTGTTTTGCCATCAAAGAATGAAAATATAAAATAACAGAAATTAGACATTTTAAACCAGGCTTATTTTTTTCTTCTAATTCTCTTTAATGTCTTTCAGATGGTGAAAGATTTATGTGTTCATTATAGAATATGTCTGTAGAAAATAATGTAGGGAATTTGGAAAAACTGAGGGGAAAAAAAACTTTATCCTTAGCCCTCCCGCTTAGGGAAAAAAAAACACTGTTCCATCTTTTTCTGTTTGCTTTAAGTTCATTGAACGCGAGATTGGGACTGGAACAGGGGGATTAGAGTCCCCAGTTCTGGAATTGGGCTGGACTCCGATTCCCAGCTCCATCACCTGTTGGCTGTTTGACCTCAGGCCAGATAGGTGACCTCCTAAGAATTCAGGGAAATGACACCTACCTTCCGGGGCTCTTGTGAATTACCGTTCATGATGCAGACGGATACAGTGTTTAACAGTGAGTTTGGCTCCTGCTAAGGTTCCAGTCTCTGGTCGTTATTTTGTTTAATGATAATGCTCTTATTTTTATGTCCCTGCAAGCCTCTCCTCCATGTTATTCAACATTCTTTAAAACGTGACTTTAGTTTGGTTGCCTCGTCTCTCTGACTGATAGACCATCATTAATGTATGCCAGTTTCCTAATTAGGTCTGGGTACTTTGGATCTCCAATAAATTAAATCATGCTGCCATTTCCCGGTTACTCTCAAGCGGGCTTTATGTTGATGTCGACGTCTTCCGCCTGCCCCTGTCCTTGGCCACCTCTGGGATGTCCCTGCCCAGTACCCGTTGGTGCTGGCGGGGGAAAGACAACGCTGCGCGAACCGCCTGGCTTCCCTAGACACACACCCTCCAACGGAAAGTAAAATCAACCATCTTTTTTCCTCGGCAGAAGCCACGGTGTTTGCTCTCTTGCAGCCGTGCTCTAGCATGGGGGTAATTTGTAGCTTGAACGATTGAGACAAACACTTGGCATGAGTCGGAGAGAAGTAGGATGTCTGTAATTGGAATATTTTGTCTCATTTATTCTTGATAATGTGCCATATTCCACTCCATCAGCCAGAGGTGATTGTTCACGGAATGCCTTACACCTGGTGTCGGTGCTTAGGAAAACCAGATGTGGTTCATTGTTAGATGCTATTTTAAAGCAAAGGGTGAGCCATTTTCCTCCAAGGGCCCCTCCCTTCCTCATTCTCTCGCCTTTTCCAACAACTGTTTGCCCTCCCCAGGGTTCTAGTTATTTATTTGGAGTCTGGGGATGCTGGCCCATTTTTACCAAGTCTTGGTAATCTATTCTGAATTCCCTGCCTGTCGTGCGGGAAGGGGGCATGCTGGGGAGGAGGCAGGGAAGTCCAGAATGATCCGAGGAGATTGCAGCCGGGCCATTGGGTTCAGGCATTTCCTCCTGGGGTGGCCGGAGCAGGCACTAATCCGTAGTGTGGTCTCAAAGGTCAAATCAAGGATACTGATGCTCCTTTTTGTCATATGAGACAAGGACGTGGATCTCTGAAGAACCTTTGCTCTCCTGGGTCTCTGCAGGTTACAGGAGGAGGAAAGGGGCATCATCAGGCTGGCTTCCCTAAGGAGCTCTGTCAAATGGCACTCCTGCCATGTAGATGTTTATAAGGACTAACCGAGGAACTTAAAAAACAAAGTACTGGTGTCTCTGCAAATACTCTGAATTTCCAGGAAGGGTTCTGGGCATCTCCACTTCCAACAGGTCTCCTGGTGGTGATCCCCGTAGGGGCGAAATTGGGAAAAATTGGTAGGGTGGCCATACACCTCAAACTTTGATGTGCACAGCCTGGATTAGATGCAAGTTCTGATCCTGTAAATCTGGGGGAGGGAGGGGAGCCGAGAGGATGTTTTTCTAATAGTCTCCCAGATACTGGTGCTGATGGGGTTTTGGAATATAGGTGAGGTTCAGTGGGGTGGAGTCCGGACCCGACTACCAAAAAAGAACTCTCCAGACGTCTTTGGTGCAAAATGGTGGTTTATTAAAGCACAGGGACAGGACCCATGGGCGGAAAAAGCTGCTGCCCTGGGGTTGTGAGGGGTGGCTGATTATATACTATGGGGTTGGGGGGGGAGGTTAAGGAAAAGGGAAGTTTCAAAAGGACTTTCATATGTTAAAGACTCACAGGGTACCGGAGGCCTGGCCGTTGTCAGGTTAAGGTGGTTTTTCCCTCTAGGAAGGCATTACCAGTAAGATAGTTGGGAGTTTCCTGGAGGAACATTACACCTGGCCCTCTTCAAGTATCTGTCCATGGGCTGCAGGTTACAAGGACATTTAATTTTATCTACATTTCCTTCTGGAAGCTAGGTTGCTGATAGAAATGCTTTGTTCTTGCAGATTGCTAAGACATTTGTAAACTGAGGGAGACTCAGGTCTTGCAGGATTGTGGTCTCTGTAGGTTACCTATTTGTTTTTCCTTTCCTTCGCTTTCGGGCAGCCTGGAGTGCATGAGGAATGTCACATATACCCCATCTTGGGGTGAGGTTAATGGGGTGTCAGCTTCTGCTTGGTCCTTAGATGACCTCCTGCTCCCTCATCAATGCTGCTGATCCCAGAGCCACACTTAGTAGCAGAGATCAGCGCACTCCATCCGCTGCCTGTCTTCCTACTGCCCACGACCTAAGAATGATTGGCGGGGGTGGGGGGGGTGTGGGGGGGGAAGAACTAGACATACAAATAGCATGTCATTACACGTGACCACTATTGGGACACAGCCACACCCACTCACTGCCATCGTGGCGGTGGCTGATTTTGTCCAGCAGGCCACAGGGTGGTAGCTGAGGTAGGGATCATACAGCCCCCGGAGGGCCTGAAATGCTTACTGTTTGGCCCTTTGCAGGAGGGTTTGCCAGTCCCGGGTCCAGATCCCAGAGGCAAGAAAAGCAGAGGTGTCCTTTAAGGAAATGTATTAGTCCGTACAGCTGTAAGGTGGGAGATAAGACTGACGATTGGTATGTTGAGTCTGAATATCAATAATGATTCAAAAAATTAATATTACCCTAAAACAGGAGATGAACTCTGACAAGTAAAAAACAAAACAAAACCTCTCCAAATCTTTATTCTTCCCACCCTCCACCTCCTGACCCCAATTTCTGACTTAGAATGGCCATATATTTGCATAATGGCTTTCTTTTGTTCTTTTTATTGCCAACTAATTGAATTAGGATGGCTAAAAAAATAAAATACCTTCAGGCTCAGACCAGTTCTAGACTCTTGTAAATAAGCATATAGGTGAAAAAAGGTAAAGAGTGGGTTTCTCTCTCCGGGGCAGCTGTAATCTAGGTTTTGTTTTTGTTTTGTATCTCTGTTTTTTTTTTTTTTTTTTTTTTTTTTTTTTTAAGATTTTATTTATTTATTCGGCAGAGAGAGACCTCCAGCAAGAGAGGGAACACAAGCAGGGGGAATGGGAGAGGAAGAAGAAGGCTCATAGCGGAAGAGCCTGATGTGGGGCTCGATCCCATAACGCTGGGATCACGCCCTGGACCAAAGGCAGACGCTTAACCGCTGTGCCACCCAGGCGCCCCTTTGTTTGCTTTTTATATTTAGCTTACGGATGTTAAGGGAGTCAGTGGCAGAATTTTGAGAGATGAGTCTTTTTGGAGGAAATAATCAAAATTCAGCTTAACACCTGCCTTCCCTGGAGAGGCTCTTTGTCTCTCTCCCTGTTGTGGGGATAGGGTTGTGTTGGTCTGGGCATACTTGGGGTGGGGGCGACTCAAAGTTTTGTAGACCTGTGCCTTCACGAGTCCTTTAGAAGACTTCTCACGGAGAGGGCTTGGAGTGGTATCTTCTGCCGGCACATTGATTCCTTCTTAATTTTGTTGTCCCAGCAGACTAATGGCAGTTTGGAGGCATCTGGAGGGACCTGTCTTACCTGAAGGCACCAGGAAACAGTGAGCATTTCCAATGCGACGAATACAATGATTGAGATTCCCCCTCCAGCCATGTGTAACTCTTCCCCTCCGACCAATCAAAGCACGCTTTCAATCAAACCATTTGGGCATTTTTAAATTTATTTGACTTCTTACAGGTAAAGGGCATTTTCTCCCCCTGTGCCCTGTTTAGTTATTTTGTCAGCACGCTGGGTTCTATATGTTTAGCTCTACCCCAGTTTGATTTCATGCCGGAGCTCAGGACTCCCGAAGAGCCCAGCCAAGCACTGGTCTTGTCGGCATCCTTATCCTAAACCCTGCGTCTCTCTCGCAGGCAGAAATGCCTGTCCTTGCTCTTTCCCCTTGCTCCATGGTGGGATAAAAAAACAAAAGGTGCACTGTTTTCACTGCAGCCCAGAGATTCCGCCCCACTGTGTTTTCATTTTCATTTGTCTCCATGTATTTTTTGAATTTTTTCTACCATAGGATCCAGTAATTCCACTACTGATTATTTACCCACAGAAAATGAAAACACGGATTCAAAAAGATACGCACCCCTATGTTTATTGCAACGTTATTTACAATAGCCAAGCTATGCAGGCAGCCCAGTAGATGAGTGGAGAAAGATGTGATGTATGTACATACAGAGAGAGAAATATCATACAGCCATGAAAAAGGATGAGATCATAGCATTTGTGACAACGCAGATGGCCCGAGAGTGTTATGCTAAGTGAAATAAGTCAGACCGAGAAAGACACAGGCATATGATTTCACTCATATGTGGCATCTAAGATAACAAATGAATAAACAGACAAAAAGCAGAATCAGACCTATAAAGACAGAGGACAAATGGATGGTTGCCAGAGGGAAGAGGGGTTGGGGGGAATGAGCAAAATGGGTGAAGGGGAGTGGGAGATAGAAGCTTCCAGCTTTGGAAAGAGTAAGTCACGGGACTAATAGTCACAGCAGAAGGAGTGTAGTCGGTGATGTTGTGTTGGCAGGGACCGATGGTAGCTGTGTTTGTGGTGGGCACAGCATAACGTATAGAGATGTTGAATAACTATGTTGTGTACCCCAAATAATGTAGCATTCTGTGTCAACAATGCTTGGAGAAATTTTTTTAAAAAGATGAAAACAAAAAATTCGAAAGCACACTCTCCCTGAGCTTTTCTCCGTATGGTAATTATGACCATGGCCCCGTTTGTGTCCGGTGTCTGAGTCTGGGCAAGATGAGCCCCAAAGCCACCTTCTGTCTCCCCAAGCTCCCTAGCCCTCTCCTTTAGGCGGCCAGACTCGAGCTGTGCTTGCCTCTTCTGCAAAGGGCTTGCAGCCCACCCTCCTGGCTCAGCCCAGGTGAGGCTCCATCTATGAGAGAAATCAGAGGCGAGAGGCCACTTATCTCTGAACGCCCATCTTTCAAAGAGAGGTGACATATTCCAGCGAGGACGGGATCTTTGCACCTCCTCCTAAATGGTCCCTGACACCTTGGACTGCAAAATATTGCTGAAAAGTCCATTATTGCCTGTCTCCTTCTCTGTCTCTCTCACCATCTCGGTCTCTCTCTGTTCTGGGAACAAAGAAAACTTTTAAAAGAGCGAGAGAAAGACCAAAAGGGTTCTTAATTTTTTGATATGTCTAGTGAGCCCCGATGCGGATAGAGGTGGGGGTGGGGGCGGGGCCAGTTGGCCTAGGAAACCGAGCCTAGGAGTTGCTGACATCAGACAGGAGTCCTTCTTTTAGAAGGAAAAAGACCTGTCACCCCTAATTACCTTCCGTGCCCCTTGCTGGATGCTACCCCAGGAACGGAGTGCTTTGATGTGCAGAAATAACACCTTCACCTTTCTGCATTTACGCCAGTGCGATCATCCGCGAGGGAGGAAGTCAAAAGTGAATTTGAATCAGTTTGCCGTTCCTCCAAGAAATTACGTAACAAGGTCAGCCTCTATTAGCTATCTTTTCCATCATCTTCATAACCCAAAGACAAAACCGTGGTCAACGGGGGAGGCCTGTATTCGTTTCCTACTGTCTTGGTAACCAAATGTCATAAACGCAGTGGCTGAAACACGTCGGCGGGTATCTCTGAGTCAGGAAAATTGCTCACGAGTTTTGTTTTCCTCTTTGCTGTTTTCTACACTTTCCACACAAGAAGCAAGCATTCCTTTGGTGAGTCGGGAAAAATGGAGTAAAGTAAATCATCCAGAGGGGCACGGTGGAGTCTTTTTAAAGGCAGCTCTGAGTCATGACACCTTCCTAGGCAGTCCCTCGGGCGCACCTGCAGACTCAGCAGCATTATACCCACTTGACAGATGGGGTGTCGGGGCGGTAACTTGCGCTAAGCCCCAAACACTGAAGGTAGCATATCAGACACCTCAGGCCCGCACTGGGCGTAGGTGTTTAGTGGGGAGCTGGACAGGTAGAGGCACTGTTTGCATTTCAAGACAATGTAGGGACGCCTGGGTGGCTCAGATGGTTAAGCGTCTGCCTTTGGCTCAGGTCATGATCTCCAGGTCCTGGGATCGAACCCCATGTGGGGCTCGTAGCTTAGCGAGGGGGCTGCTTCTCCCTCTGCCTCTCCCTCTGCTTGTGCTCTCTCTCTCTCTCATATAGCAATCAATAAAATCTTAAAAAAACAACAACAGACGTAAACCAGCAATCACACATAGATGGGTGTGGCTTGCTGTGTGTGCTGTCGGGAAAACGTCAAAAACGTCAGGGAATCAGACTGGAGACAAAAGAAACTTTTTGAAAAAGTGCTATTTAGCCTTAAACTCA
Organism: Ursus arctos; assembly: GCF_023065955.2. Taxonomy (NCBI): domain Eukaryota; kingdom Metazoa; phylum Chordata; class Mammalia; order Carnivora; family Ursidae; genus Ursus; species Ursus arctos. The sequence goes on along the minus strand of NW_026622874.1, from coordinate 71,876,394 downwards.
TCCAATCTGAGGAAGAACTAATGAGAGAGCGAGAGAGAGGAGAAAGCCAGCGAGTGCGAGAGCCAGACAGACAGCACGAGCATTTGCAAAGATCCAAAGTAGGAACATTTTCTGACTTCAAGGTCAGCTGAGCTCTTCCCAGTGTATTCAACCTGACTTTCTCCCCGCTCCTGGTTAGATAATTCCTAAATAAATAACCCCAAAGGGGCCTTAGCCAATATCCTCTCTACCATTTTTGGGTTGTTTTGTTTTCAACCCTAAAGAGCATATAAATCAATTTTCCTGCAGGTGGTTCCTGAAAATATAGGAGTGGAGAAAATCCAAATAAATTCTTTTTCACTTTATTATTAAAAACAAAACAAACGAATGCACAATAACCACCACAGGACCCCAATGTGCTCCGAATATGGCTTAAGGAATCTCTGGCTTCCTTTTGTCAGACCCGATTTTCCCATTTATATAAATGTCCGGACCCCCGGAGTGGATGGCCTAGAGCCCTACCGGTTCCCGAGTGCATGGAATTGATTACACCCAATATCTGATAGAACGCACTGGCATGCTGGGTTTTATGGGGTTTTTTTGTTTTGTTTTTGTTTTTTGCTTCTTTCTTTTGTTTTTGTCTCTATTTTTTATTTCAAAAAATGGACGTCGGCAAGGGTGGCCTTCAAGCCGACCCAGAAAGGCAAGCGTGGGGGCCTGCACCGTTATTAAAATGCATTTTCAGTAAGGTGTGAGCCCTTCAGCTCGGGGGGCTCCTGCAGAAATGTGTCAGGAGTGGAGAGCCTGAAAAGTTCACCCAGCCCATGCTTTCCCAGCATTCTGCTCGCAAGTCACAGTTCAAGTCCAGTTGTCTGAAGTTGATACAATTCAATGGAGTGAGACCCCTAGGCAGTATGGGCAATCCCACCCCATTATTCTTCTCCAGCAAAGTGGGTAGGCCAGGTTTGGAAACTTTTGAACTGTGTCCTCAACACTCGAAATCCAATTTCCCAGGCTTCTTCCCTGAAAAAAACAGGACGAGAAGTGAAGGGCTGCAGATGGCGAGGCTAAGGGGATGTGTGGTTTCTTTCCTTTCTTTCTCTTTTCCCCTTTAAGAAAGCAAAATGACTTCTTACTGGGATGCGTGGTCTCAACTTTGTCCAGCTACCGGAGAATTGCAAGGAATGGTGTCTGCAGCCTAGCTGGGGTGTCCAGCACTTAGGGGACTGTGTTTCCCTCTCGATAGTTTCCTTGTCCTGATTCCCACAGGAACACACCTTCTGTGCAATTCTGATTTTCTTTCTTCTTCTTAATTTCGTTGACTTGTTGCCACGGTTTTCATTACTAATGCACGGGATGGAAGTCACGAGGTATAGGAGAGGCAGGCGTGCAAGGGCGGCCCAGTCTTCCTTTCCTACTTTCTGTCCTCTCTTGGTTTCCATGGCACCATGTTCTCTTGGTCACTCTTCTTCGCTCGTCCAGCTAGACCTCCTCACTCCTTCTGATCGCCTTCACGGATTCCCTCCTACCCACATCTCGCTTGTTGTAGGTTCTGTCCTGGATCATCTCATAAACTCCCAAGCATGCGAATCCATACGTCCGTCCACCTGCCCCCAACCACCAGCTGGACTTCTCCACCTGAGTAACCCACGGACGCCACACATTCAGTCCGTCTCCAGCTGAAGCTGCCACTCCTTCACGGCCTCAGTAAAGTGTCAACAGCCAACCAAAATTTGGTGACACAGCGTCATGACGAGGAGCAGTGTTTTCTCAGTTTAGCAGCTGGTTGGCGGACTTGACCGCTCTTGGAGGGCAGCCTGGCTTGGATCCCCAAATCTTTGCGTGGGAAATAGACATTGTTCCTTCTCTTCATGCAGTGAGCGGATTCAGGTCACCCCTGCCAATTTTCTTCTGCCTATGGATTCTGAATCGGTTGCAGACTTAATTTACACGTTAGTGGACAAGCAGTATACAACCTGGCATCTTCAGAGTGAAGTGACTCTTTTTTTTTTTTTTTTTAAGATTTTATTTATTTATTTGAGAAAGAGAGAGTGTGCACAAGAGAGCATAAGCGGGAAGGAGAGGGAGAAACAGGCTCCCTTGAGGCTCTATCCCAGGACCCTGAGATCATGACCTGAGCCGAAGGCAGCCACTTAACCGACTGAGCCACCCAGGTGCCCCAAAGTGACTCTTTTGGATGTTTCTGGAGGTAATTTTTGTCCCGGATGCCAGGAACCTGATGGTGGTGATTTGGGTCATCTTTGAGAACCTGGATCAGAATGTGTTCCTTTGAGACATATCACGAATCTTTCCTGTGGAGTCTCTTGACTTCTTTGCTCTGATACCTTGGAATGTAGAGGAAGACATGTCCGTAACGCTGATCCCAACTGGCTTTCGCGTAAGGAGATGAAGGCTTAGGTCTGCAGAGCGGGTGGGGTTAGTGCTGGATTTGTTACCCAATGATCCGACCCGAAGGAATTAGTTACTACGTTGTGACGCTTCTAATGGTTCTCTCTGGTGGAAGCATCTTCGAAATCAATTTATTTCTCTCCCTCCTCACCGCCATAGCTTTATTTCAAGACCTCTGTTTCTTGCCCAGAGTGTAGGAATGGTGTCTTCATTCTTCAGTCTTTCCAGTCTTTCTCCAGTTCATTGTCCTTTTGTCTTTGTAAAATCAAGATCCAGTCGTGCTATTTCCCTTTGGCCATAGTGCTTTACCAAACCTAGGCCGTTATTTTTTGTTTTCCCTTCTAGTATGGAGGTAAAGTTCATGTAACATAAAATTAACCATTTTATTTTAAAGATTTTTTTTAAGTAATCTCTACACCCAGTGTGGGCCTCAAACTCACAACCCTGAGATCAAGAATCACTCGCTCTACTGACTGAACCAGCCAGGTGTCGCTAAAACGAACCATTTTGAAGTGTACAATCCAGAAGCTGTTAGTACATTCGCAGTGTTTTGCAACCATCCCCTCCATCTCGATCCAAAACACTTTGTCACCCCAAAATGAAACTCCATACCCATTAGGCAGTGTTTCTCCTCTTCTACCTCTGTCAGCCCCTGGCACCGTTAATCTGCTTTCTGATTCTATGGACTTAGCGATTCAGGATATTATATATAATGGAATCATACCCTCTGTGACCTTCTGCGTCTGGGCTCTGTGATATTTCCAGGGTTCATCCATGATGCAGTCTGTCTCAGTACTTTATTCACTTTTGTAGCCAAATAATATCCCATTGTCTGTAAACATCCCGCCTGCTTATCCACTCATCAGCTGGTGGGCGTCTGGGTGGGGTCTACCTCTTGGTGGCTCGGAGTGGCGCTGCTGCAAACATTCATGCATACGTTTTGGGTTGAATGCCTGTTTTTAATTCTTTCGGGCGTGGAGCTAGGGATGGGCTTGCTGGATCATGTGATCCTGGGTCACCCGCCGAAGAATGTTCCACAGCGGCTGTCCCGGGCTACATTCCCACCAGCAAAGCACAAGGGTTCCAACGCTTCCACAACTGGTATTTCCCATTTTTGTGTGTTTGTTTTGCTCCTTAACTTACAGCTGTATTGGTTTCCCAGGATTGCCGTAACAAAGTACCATTAACTGAGTGACTTAGGACTTTGGGTGGATCCCTTTCCTCTTACAGACCTACCTTTCTTCTTGGGCAAAAGGGAGAGCATGGATAGAATTGTCCCAGGGCTTCTTTCGGGGTTCACAGCGTATGATCCTAAGGCCACAAGTTGTCCAATCCTTGAGGTTACCTAGGCACACGTGTGCACACGCGTGCGCGCACACACACACACACACACACACTCACATTCACACTGCTTGTGGTAGGGTTTCCACTCTGAGATGCAGCTGTCCACTGCAAGGATTTCCCATGCGGGGTGCTGGATAGAAATCCCCTCAAGGCAAAGGGAGGCACGGACGCAGAGGCTCTATGGCCTGCAGGCCAGTCACTTCTAAGAAAAAGCAACTTGCTATAGGAATATTACCATTTTTCTCATGTGCCACAGGCCAGAGGACAGGGAATCCCTTGCTTTAGAAGGTAGGATGGTCCAATTGAAATAAAATCCTTCTGGACCTGAACAGAAGTTGCAGCCGTCCACATTATCTTCCCTGTCTCTGTGAAGCATTGGCTGGAACTCCTCTCCTAGTTGGGGGTGTCTCCTTACCCTTAGAGCTCTGGTAACCCCGACTTCCTTCGGAGGCTCTATCAGTAGGGTCTGGTCAGGAGACAGAATTCACACCAGTTATCTTAACAGAGGGAATTTAATAGAAAGAATTATTAACTAGGTATTGAACTAAAAAGGCAAGAAGAACACAGAGATATCACAGGTGGAAAGCAGCTCCTACCCCTAGGGCTGGAGGAACAAAGATAAGAGGTTGAAATTATTAAAATTTAAAGTGTTGGAGGAGGAGTCCGGCCCAGCTGGGACTCAGACCTCTGTCTGAGTGCATAGTCTGGCTGGTGCCGAATCTCTGAGCCCAGAAGGGGGTGGCGGGGTTACCCGAGGAGGGGGCACTGGCCAACTGGGGCTTGAGTCTCCAGGGAGTATAATGAGGCTGGTTGTGTGAGGCTTGGAGAAACCGAAGAGAGGAATCCTTTGCTGCTACTGGAATCAGGCGGGGATGATGCAGATAGAAGCAGAAAGCAGAGAGGCAGTGGGCAGTGACCTGACAGGCAGGAGCCGCTCCCTGCTTCCTCTTCCAGCTTTGCAGGGACCCCGTGGGACCCCTGTTTGCAGAGCCTAACTGGGAGCCACTTAGCAAAGCAGGAGTGTGGTTTGCTCAGCTCTGGGGACAGCGCAGGGTCTATTAAAGTAGTTTCGAGACTCAGAGGCAGTAGTGTGTTACCTGGTCCCGAGGCCCCCTCGATACCTTTCTCTTGCTGAAACCAGGGAGCCCCCTCGGTGCTCCTGCAGCCCCTCATAGCGTGCTGTTCATGAATCATCTTCATAGTTCTCTCTTCTCCTTTTGGCAATGAGCCATTTGAGAGCAAGGGTCGGATTTCATTTACCTCCATGTCCTCAAATACTCCGGCATCATATCATAGTGGATGTTCATGAAGTGCTGTTAATGACTGCGGGGGTGAGCGAATGGACACAGCAAGCAAGAGAACAAGGAACCCAAGAGAACGCAGCCAAGATGAAAGATCTCAGACCGCACCGGTGACAACAGTGGCTGGTATCTTGGACCAGCACTTGCTCCTTGCACTTGGGTTTTCAGGACTTGTGACGAAAGAGAGGGTGCTGCCACCGTCTCTCCCTCAAGCCACCAGCCGTGCAGAGGCGGCCAAGGGGCACAAAGCCATCCACCGCTGGGGGGGCGGGTGGTGGTGATAATCAGACACCTGCTAGGACCAAGGTGCCGAGAAAATTTGTCCGCGGAGCCACGGACAAAGGCGGGAGGGAGAGGGCAGGAGGGGCACCAGGAATGCGGACCCTTCAGCGCCCGGAGCCAGCCTCTTCCTCCAGCTCCAATGCTTAATAGTCAAACTCCGTTCAGCCTCAGTCCACAAGTCACTCTCTGTAGCTTTCCTTTGCCTGAAACTCCAGCCTCTACCCACCTGATTCATTCTTAATCATCCAGAAAAACTCAAACTAGTTGTCTCCTCTTCTGGTAGTTTTGCTTCCCAAGCTGCTGCTTGTCTTATGCATCTGAAGCCCCCCATCCTTTTTCCCCAAAGGTAGCAGACATAGTCATTAATCCAGGCTCTGGAGCCTGGATACAAACAAAGCCAGACACCCTCAGTTGCCAGTTGCCAGCTGGGCGTTATTTCTTATCCTTGTCTCAGTTTCCCCCTTTGTACCATAGTTCTCTTGGTGCTCCCTGATGCAGAGTGTATCTGGGACCATTACAGCATGTAAGGCATTTAAATCGCTTTAAGCGTTGGCTAGCCCAGAGACTGTGATCACAAGCACTGATGGTTGGTGTGATTATCATGCCGTATTATAATAACTTCTTCCAGTGAAATCTCTCTTGCTACGTCTTGGCAGGGATTTCAGCTCGTTCGTTGTTGTCTTTCCAGGGCCTGGTACATAGTAGGTGTTCACTGAACACCAGAGATAAACTGAGAGCATGGAAACATTAGAATTTTGATTAAGTGGCTTGCCCAAGGCATCATGGGTTTCCTTAGCAGAACTGCCTGTCTAATAAGGAATTCACAGAAAATTCGTGTTCTTGCTGAAAATGTTTCTACATTGGAGAAACATATTTTCCTGCAAGAACAGTCTAGTTAGGGTAAACATCATTAAGACTTTCTTGAGAAACTGCCTGCAGGTTGACAGAGCAAGCATCAGAGCCCCGATAGGACATAAATGCAGATAATATGAGGCAGGGCTCTTGTGTGATAGGGATAGAAACTCAGCTGGAAAAAAGAAACCCTCGGATTTGTCAAAGGGTCCCGGGATGTTGAGTAGCTGCGGGGAGAGCGCTGGGCTTGAGGGGGCACCTGGAACCAGGGGCTTTTGCTCTCTTGTCTCTTACTCCAGCTGGTCTTCCTCTGGACTTCACTCTTTGGTTTTACTTGTTTCCAAATATCCTAGAACGTAAGTGATGCTGGGACAGGGACTCTGTAGTCGTGTCCTAGGGCTGCTGTAACAAATGACCCCAAACACCATGGGGGTTCTAAGTCCAAAATGAATGAGTCTGCATGGTGACGGGGTTACAGCGAAGGTGCTGGTGGGGCTGAGTTCCTTCTGAAGCCCCTCAATCATGGTTTCCTTGCCTGTTCCACTCTCCAGAGGCTGCCCATATTCCTTGGCTTGTGGCCCTCTCCCCACTTGCAAGTCCAGCAGCTTCCAGAGGCAGAATCTTCAAATCTGTCTCTGTGATGCTGAATCTCCTGTCTGTTTCTTCTAAGAACCTCTGCGAGTACATTGTGAATGTAATACTCTGTGAATAATCCAGGATAATCTCTCCATCACAAGATTTTCACATTTGCACAGTCGCTTTCTCGATACAAAGTAACACATTCACAGAGTTCTGGGGATCTGAGTATGGATATCTTTTTGTGACAAGGTTTGGGGAGGTGGGGGGTGGCATGATTTAGCTTACTGCAGGCATCATTTGTCTCCAGAATCATCAAAATGTCTCATGTATAGGACTGTGAAAAATGGCGTTGATTGGATGGGTAAGAGTGAGGACACCGCTCTGCATATCACCTTCGATCTGTCCCTTCACACAAGCTTCCTCTCGGTGCAGGAAAACATGGCAGTCATTACTTCTCAACCTTATGACCCCTCCTCTTCTACTATCCCGGGATGCTTGATTCCCTTCTCAGTTCTCTTTGAAAAATCTTGGGATAAGGATTCGGATCAGCCCTAATTGATTCAGACCTGTGTAGGTGAGAGTGGTTGGTTATTCATGGTGGTTCTGCAGCCTGGTTACTGTGAGAATAGAAGTAGCCATACAAATACCGGGGCAGGGGAAGGAGGGTGCTCTACTTTAGCATATAAAGGATTATTTTTGGACACTTGGAATAGTTCATCTCCATGATACAGGTGATATAGGAAAATGGGAGACGCCTGTACCTATCTGGAAAGACGATCACCTGAACGTCGCTGCTTTTTAAATGTGTGCCCATCATTCCCTGTAGGAATTTATTATCCTCACTTTTGCCTAAAAATAGATCATTGCATGAGAACGTCTCTGGTTATGCTTCTGGTTGTGAAGGTTCTAGATTGGTGGGGGTTTTTTTGTGGAGTTTTTTTGTTAAGTTTTTTATTTTAATTCAGGTACAGTTAACATGCAGTGTTAGATTAGTTTCAGGAGTACAATATAGTGATTCAGTAATTTTATACGCGACTCAGTGTTCATCATGGTAAGTGTGCTCTTCACCCCCATCACCTGTTGAGCCCGGGCCCCTACCCACCTCCTCTCTGGTAACCATCAGCTTGTTCTCTATAGTTAAGAGTCTGTTTCTTGGTGTGTGTCTCTCTCTTTTTTTCCTTGTGTTCATTTGTTTCTTAAATTCTGATAGCAACATCTTTCTAGATAGGTGTCCTGAGGCAAGGGAAACAAAAGCAAAAATAAACTATTGGGACTACACCAAAATAAAAAGCTTCTGCACAGCAAAGGAAACAATCAACAGAACTAAAAGACAACCTACAGAATGGAAGAAGATATTTGCAAACAACATATCTGATAAAGGGGGGCGCCTGGGTGGCACAGCAGTTAAACGTCTGCCTTTGGCTCAGGGTGTGATCCCGGCGTTACGGGATCGAGCCCCACATCAGGCTCCTCCGCTATGAGCCTGCTTCTTCCTCTCCCACTCCCCCTGCTTGTGTTCCCTCTCTAGCTGGCTGTCTCTATCTCTGTCGAATAAATAAATAAAATCTTTAAAAAAAAACATATCTGATAAAGGGTTAGTATCCAAAATATATAAAGAACTTATACAACTCGACAGCAAAAACCACAAATGACCCAATTAAAAAATGGGCAGAAAACATGAACAGAAATTTCTCCAACGAAGACATCCAGATGGTCAAAAGACACATGAAAAGATGCTCGACATCACTCATCAGGGAAATGCAAATCAAAACTACAATGAGCGATCCCCTCACACCTGTCAGAATGGCTGAGAGCTTTAATTCTGTCAGACTCAGTGCTCCCTCTTATTAAAAATAATATCTGGCCCCTTTTTTATAATTCTGAAGTAAAATTCAAGTAATATGTACACTTACACGATTTTGGAAACAATAAATGTTCAAGGTGTAACATGAAAGAGAATTTAAAAAGGTAATTTATAGTAAGATGCCTTGTATTTCAATATGTCAATTATTGGGCATAGCTACACCATAAATAAAAAAGCAGATTCCTTCACAAAATTCCCAAATGCTGGTGGGTTGCACTACCATCTGTGTTAAAAAACACTTCCCTTGAAAAATAGGCATTGTTACTTAACATATGACTAACCTCTGTCCTAACCCATGCCAAATAATTTCTATCAGAAATTCTTCCAATGCTTCATGGCACTTCCTCCCACCTGAAGCAGTCTTGTTTGATTATTTGTTGACCCATTTATTGGCTCAGTCCTCTACTTGAACATAAGCTTCATGGTATTGGGAATCTGTCTTTTTCAGTGCCTGGCACACAGTAGAAGCTTAATATATATCTGCTGAAGAAATGAATCCTCCTTTTGACAAATCAAAGCACTTCAAAGCCAGAGAGACCCTTTCTGGTAATCTGATTTGATGACCCCAGACCAAGGGAGGAAGGAATGGACTTGCCCATGGTGACATGACTGGAAAAGTGGAAGGACCTGGGTCTCCCCACTTCCAGTCCATGTCCTACATGCAGGCATCATGCACATAGGGCTTAAGCGTAGCCTTCACTAACCAGAGAGAGAGATTTTCAGTGACATGAATACTTCTCTTTATCCTAATTAATCAGGCAATGGGGATTTAAACACCATCACTTCTAACAAAGATGAACAGTCTTCAGTCCGTACTAGCTGGCATGTGAGAGCTTCCTTTTTTTTCTTACTTTTTCTATCAGCTCCCCCCCCCATATCTGTCCTATAACCCCAAACTGCCCACTCTGGGGTTCTAAAGTAGCACTTCCTTTACAACAGTTGCCCAATACAGCAAGTGTTTTTTTTTTTTTTTTTTTTCTGATCAACCTTCCCGCAAGTCAAATTTCTTGTTGAGAAGAAAGCCAGGGTGTGCTTTATAGATGGCATGAAAGAGGAAATAATGACAGAGAGTACAAATTGCTGAAAATAGCATGTGCCAAGGGCTACTTTGCAGTATTAGTTTATGAATTTTGCCAGCTCAGTAATGTTGCAGCAATCGCAAACCACTTGGAGGTTTTCCTTGTTTATTACATTCAAAGAGATGTTGCATCTTAGCATACAAAGCAATATGTAACAGCAGTTGCGTCTGCTTAGATTTGGAAGTGAGCTGAGAGAGCAGTTTGTATTTGCTTTTGATTTCTCTATGTGAGAGGGAGGCAGTGATTACCCGCAGCAACTCTGAAAGTCATATTCTAAAAACTAGAGAAATACAGGTGAGAAGGCAACACAGGTGCATTTAAGAACGAATAAGAGCAAGGGGGAGTCCATGATTCATTTCTGGAAGCCACTGACCCATTTATAACTTACTTCAGGCTCAGAAATAAAGCCTGTAAATTCACCTAAAACCAATGTGGTATGAATTAGTAAAGGAGATATTTCAAGTGTAGCTTAAGCTTGGGACTGAGGAAGTCAGGTTCTGGTTTCTTCCTGAAACAATTGTATTCATCAAGTCTTACAAGGATCTGGACTTGTTTCTGGACTCCAAAGGAAGACTTCCTGTACTAGAAAATAGCATTTCACTGCACCTGCTTTCTTATAGAGTGAGGGAACCCCCAATTTTAAATAATGGATTGTTTTCTAGCACCTAATGATTACTCTGGATCTGGATGACTGAAAAATCTTAAGCGTGGTGACCACCCACCTACATTGTGTCACATAAGCTGAAAGAAGCTCTAACGTGTTATTATCATGGGTGGAAGGGACATTAACCAGACCAGACTCTTCTTTGCACCTGTTGGAAAACCAACCTCCCCAGAGATGTGACCTGTCCAGGGTCCTGAAGTGACTTGCTAGCAAGTCTTATATTGGAAACTGATTTAGAGGTTCAAATCCCTGCCTTTTCACTCATCAGCAGCACTCTCTTAAACAAGTTACATAACCTCTTTGTAAATTCTCCTTACCTTTCTCATCTGTAAAGTGAAGGTAACCAGAACAGCGCCTACCTCCGAGGGTTGGGGAGGTGAACTGAAAACGTGACTTGCTCTGTGCGGTCCTTTGCACATATAACTTGCCCAATAAACAGTACCTTTTATTGTCTGGGTGGTCACTGTCTCCAATGTCACCATGATTATATTTATCCCCAGTTTCATGTGTGGGTCTTGTCCTGGCTGCAGACATATCACTTCCAAAGCCTGGAACACAGAGGAATCCTAACAAGGAAATGGACCGAACACTTAATCTGTTGTCTCTGTAAGTTATCTACACTGCATCAAAATGTAGCCAAAATAGATTTCTTAATTAGGCATCATTCATGTAGGCCTTAAGTTAATCGTTCAAAAACAAAACAGAGAGTTTTTTCATGACAAGTATTTGGTTCATGTTAAAAAAAAAAAAATCAGGGAGGAGGTGCCTTTTTATCCTATTGACCCAGCTGGTTTTGTCTCTTTTTCCTTTTTAATTATTAGGGGAAATGTCAATGGAGCAGCTACACTCTTGGCTGTCTGAGACTGAATTACAAAAAATAAAACATTTATTTTACTCAAATTGCCAGTAGCAAAGCTAAGATCAGTCCCTCTGGGGTTTATCTAAACCACAGTGAAGTGATGAAGAGATCATTGGAGGTCAAATCTTCATACAGCCAGACACTCAGCCAACCCAACCAGTTTGTTCTCCATGGGACTGAGTCTAGCTTCCTGATTAAAAAGTTAGCAATAGACTATTTGTCAGATTTAGAGCAAAGAATCAGAATGAGAAGATGATGCCTAACTGTCCTCAATGTAGAGGCAAGCTTGTTAATAAATTTGTGTGAAATTTCTATATGTGGACAATATGATTGTAACTAGCCCCAACAGATGGTCTAGTAAACCCTCGTAGGGCAGGGGCTTGACTTATCTTATTGTTACACCCTTAATTAAGTAATATGATGAGAGTGACCTGAAGGAATGACCCCACACTGCTCACCTACATGCAATTAGACACTAGACATACATACTTGTATCCAATCCTTGTGGTTACTCTGTCCAGTCGCTGCTATGACCTTCACTTCACAGGTGGGGAAACTAAGGCTCAGAGAAGTGATGCCACTTCCACATGGTTAATGAGCTGGAAAGTGGCAAATGCACAGTCTGAACTCAGATCTGAGTGTAAAATGTGTATTTCTCCCTTTATGACACTCCCACGCAAACTATGTTGCCGTAAATGACAGAAACTCATCTCAATAAAAAGAATGTCAGAACAGAAATTGTCCCCGAAAACAGCGAGTGTTGCATATTGGCTCTGTGCTAGCAGGGGGTATAGCGGAAGGAGGCTCTCAGGCATTGGAATTGGCCAGAGTGTTGGATGGAGTGACTTTTAATGTCTTTGTCTTCTGTGGCATTGCTCATTCATTCATGTGTTCGTTCATTCATTCATACTTTAATTCCATTTCCTCTTCATAAGTATACACAATTTTTAAAAAAGATTTTATTTATTAGAGAGACCATGTATGAGCAGGAGGAGGAGCAAAAAGGGAGGGAAAGGGAGAGGAAGAGGGGAAGAATCTTCCGCAGACTCCCTGCTGAGTACAGATTCCTGACGCAGGGCTCGATCCCAGGACCCAGAGATCATGACCTGAGCCAAAGTCAGACACTTAACTGACTGAGCCTCCTAGGTGCCCCAATAAGTACATACAATTAAAGAAAGATGCTCTCAGTCATTAGGGCCAGAAGAAACTGCTTCTCCTAAACATCTGGGTTTGTTTTATCCAGGGAATGATATAAGCCATGAACTGAGTATGTGTGTGTGTGTGTGTGTGTGTGTGTGTGTGTGTGTGTGTGTGTGTGTGATGTTTCCATGTTCATTAGTTGATTCAGAGCAAAACTGACAGTTCACCTCTAAAAAGTGACTCAGCCACGTAGTTGGAGATACATTTTATTAATCATTTAGTACTATTTCTCTATTCCATTCCACACCTGATCTCAATTTCTTCAACTTTTCCATTGTGGGATTCTGGGTGTATTTATAAGCTATATCAAATCCTTTCTTTTGGGATAATGATGCAAATTCATATGTGCTGGTGTGTGTGTGTGTGTGTGTGTGTGTGTGTGTGTGTGTGTGTGTACCTGCATGCTCCTCTCTGCTTTCAATCTTGAGCCTTTGAACTTCAGCCAGTGCAAAGGAATAGAAATATTGCTGGCACTAACTTCAATTAGAGCCAGCCAAAACAAGCAGGCATACTGAATGTCTGTTTTCCCCATCTCTGATCCAAGAGCATCTCATCACAGGATCCTAGCCAACCTCACCCTCTCTGGAACAAGGGCCATTTCTCTCTTGCAAGCTCTAGGGCCCTAAATCTGACTTCCTTGGAGGGGAGGACAGTTTGCGTCTGCCAAGGGTAACTGCGGCCCCTGCATCTGTCATGCTGATCCATCCAGAACTCCTGCCAGATCTAGTGTGCTGATCCATTATGCTGACCTGCTAATACTAACATTAGTGTGAGCATGCCTAGAGCCAAAGGCTGGAAACCAAATCTATAGCAAGGAACTGCTCGGGCCAGCGAAACTGAACCAGGACTTATTCTATTAGAGAATATGCCGTTTGCTCCAATAATGAGAACTCTGTGGAGATTGGTTAATTCAATTCTGCCCATCTTATCAGATTTATTTTTAATGAAACTGAACAATAGTTTCATTTGTTATGTTATTAGTTTTCCCAATAGAAGCAATGAGACTTTAACACTGAACGCAGTGCAGACAAGCTGGGCCGATGTGTCTGGCTTATCAGTGATGCGTGCCAGTTTGGATGTCACACAGAGAAAGGCTTCTGTCCTCCTCTGGGTCTCCTTTCTCGCTCCTGGGACTTCGAGCTGCGGGGCCGTCTTCTCTCTCGTGGAAGCTCTCTGGGCCTTGTCTCGTCATCCCTTGTTCATAAGCCTGCCAGGGCTCCTGACTGCCACTCCTCCACCAGTTGCGAGCTGAGTGACATTGGCAAAGGGACTTGACCTCCTCAAGCCTAATTTATTTTTTTCATTTGCATGGTGGTGATACCAGAAATCAGTCTGTAGCATTGTCATAGGAATCAAACGTGAAAGCATCTTATAAATACATAATTTGTAGGGCATATAGCAGGTGCTCAATAAATGTGGTCAGCTAGTTTCTTTGTGTGTCCATCTACCTCAGGTGGTGATACACTCCCTTGGGGGCAGAAACGACGTTTTGGATGTCTGTGCTCGAAGTGCCTGTCTTGACTTAACTCTAAGGTAGTTGCTTAGTTGAGTTGACGGATGTGTCCCCAAATGTTGATTCCTATCATCATCCTCATTTGTTGGGGTTTTTCCCCCCTGAAACCTCTCTTACCTTTCAAGGCTCATTGCCAATATCCCTTCCTCCAAACACCCTTCACTGTCGAGACTCAGGAGATGGAACCTATAGCTAGAAGATGCTTTCTGTTGCGTTCTGTCTACCCTGATAAAACAAAACAAAAAACAAAAATACCATCCTTAGTTCAGACCTCAATTTTCAGATATGGTAGTCCTCTTAAGTTGGGTTCCCTTCTCTTCCCACGCAAGTGATGATGGAGTCAAGGAGTTCAGAGAAACCTATATAAGATAGGAAGCATAGACTAGGGCAAAAAAGTAGACAGACATGGGGTTTCCTGAGAAGTCTAGCCACAGCCTGTGCCACAGAGTCTTCCTGTTCTCAGGAAGGGGTTGACAGACATGCACAGCACCCACGTGTTGGGTGGCCATCGCTCCAGTGGGGCAGGTGTGCACAGTCCGTTAGGCATCTTCAAGGAAGTGGCCTCCGCCAGTCATGACCATTCTTCAGGGAAGGTTACAGATGTGAGTCACAAGCAGCCAAAGCCCGCGGAAGCTGGGAGATGGGGCCCTGCCCAGATGAGGAGGAATATAGCAGGGCCTCCAATAATATATTCTATAGTAACCAGAGAAGATCCTGGGTCTTTTGGTCCAGCAGCTCCAAACTTCCCAGAAACACAGTCTCCAGCCTAGATGCTTGGAAACAGCTTGGTGACATTCGAGAGTTGAGTCCTTTATTATTTCTTAGAGGAAAAAGAATAGAATTTTGGCAGAACGGCTCTGATACCTTATCCCCACCCCCACTTTCATTTTGAACACATTTAATTGGAGTGTTAGGTAATTAATTGCATGTCTATTGCAATATGGTGTTTACTTACAAAGCACTGTGGGCCATGTCACCGATTAGCCATTTTCTCTGACGCCTGTCGGAGTGCTAATTACAAGCAGACGCGGTGCACTTTCTCTGACAAAGACACAGGAGAATGGCACGGAGTTTTCTCCCACCTCTCTGCATGTTTCCTTCATCTGGACCAGGCTCTGGTTGGCTTCCACAATGCTGATGCAGCAGCTCAGAAGAAAGGCTGCCAAGAGTCAGACAAAGACCGTGTGAAGTTTGTAACCGTGGTCCAATTATATTGTCATCTCAGGGGCACCCCTCCATCCCCCCCAGAATGTGTTCCTGGCCCTGGAGATTCTGAAAAAGTCAGACAACCTGTAACCAATAAATCACAGAGCTGGAAGCACTGTGCATCCTCCTAGACCCTGCCAAACAATTATGCAGTGAAATGTTCTAATTGTACTCTGATTTTAATGTTAATACCCATTTCCTTAATTTCTCTGGATCTTTACAGTGCTGTTTAATACTTGCCAATGAAGCAAATGAACTAGAAGGAACACCCACAGATGGCTCATGTTTCCCATTAAGCCGGTGCCCTAAGATCTGCTTTGTTTTGCGTTCGATTTGGGCAGCCGAGCTGTTCGCAAAGAAGCCGGCCTGAAAGCTTGCCCAGATCTCTAAATGGCCACCTTGAAACCAACTCGTCCTGAGTGAGCGGGAGACACTGGGAACAGAGTGGCGTGTATTCTACTGGGTCAAATGGGATGGGGGCTCTTCCAAGCATCTCTGGCTCAGTTCCTGCCTCCCCGGACCTGGGGGGAAGGGGGGAGGCACTCTGACCGCTGCAGACCAATGCTATTTCCACCACCACACATTTATTCTTGCTCTTGTACATCTGGAATGCCCTACTTGCATTGCTTCGACTTTGAAGGCTCAGAAACTCTTCTCTGAGGCCCTCTTGCCCCTAAATAGGCATGAGTTGAATGAAATTCTGGACTTATCTCTCAGCACTAGCACAAAGCTGGTCTCGGTGAGTCCTTGGACACGAAGCACAGAGTAGGAGGTCAAATACAACAGGACACCGCCTCCTTTGGGTTCTCCCAGCAACCTGGGCTACCATCAGTAGGAACATACATGACATCATCACGGTGGGCTTGGCTTCTCCCTCAGTGGATGGAGCACTCCTGAAGAGCTTACCTCGGCCCTATGCCTCTCTCCTACGTTGTCATGAAATTTCCTGCCGATTCTTCTAATCACTCTCTATTAGTAAGCAACATCCGGTTGGCAGAAACTTGCCTTTATTTAGATTGATTTAAAAGAAAGACTAGCTCTTGCAATAAGGGAGCCAAGATAGGGAATAGAGAACAAAATGTATCGACATTCTCTCTTCCTTTCTCACTATTCATGTCTCTCTGTATGAGCACTTGGCCTCTCGGATAAGCTTTCTCCCTGAGCTGGAACCATGGCTGCTGTAGCTGTGGGTGCCTAGCTGTGTGATTTTCAAACAGAAAAGGAAAGGACCCTCTTCCCCAGTTCCACCTCCCAAAACCTCAGGAAAGGACTGTGAGTCCCACAGTTGGGTCACATGTCCACTTCTGGACCAGTCACTGGGGTCAGAGCATAGAGCATTCTGATCGGCCAGTTTGGGTCAGGTGTCTATACCTCGGTGCAGAGGTGGGAGCCCTCAGCTCCATTTGACTCTATGACCCAGCCCTGCCCTCAAAGAAGGGGAGAAAGCATTACAGACACAAACACTGGGGACGTTTGTGAGCCCGGCTGTCCTCCCCATTGCAGGTTCCACCACGGACAACCAGTGCAATTTCTAATCATAGTCTTACTTTTACATTTATGTGTTTCATGCTTGTCTCTACCACCAGACTGAAAGCTGGTTTTTCACTATAGACAACCCAACTTGCAAAAAATAAACACTTGTTAGGTGAATGTATGATTTCATCTCAATAGCGTTTCCGGATTCCTGACAGATAATAACGTTTAGGATGTGAGAATAAGAAAATGGGATTTGTGGGACTCCTCGGGAATTTCCCATAAGTTACTTTGTATTTGTGTAACACTATTCCTTACGTGTTTTCCAAAATAATAATATACGATCATAATGATTCAAAATAATTTTTTTCTGTGATAGGGTGACAGTAAATGGTTGTAGAGGTTTTCTGTTGCAGAAATGCATGGTTTGTTATGACAGTGAACTAATCAATTGCGACAAGATTAGATATTTCAATAATATGTCGAAATTATTTTTCCCTGACACAGACCATAGAAATCACCACCGAAAAGAGATTCCAAATAAAAGCCACTTTAACAACGGAAAGATAATTCCAAACTTGTTCAATATTTTAAAATTATCATTCTTAAGTTGAAAATTTAGGACATGACATTAACTGCTGTATCTGGTATTCTGATCTTTGTTTTGTGACCAGTGGTCCGGACATGGGAAAGTCTCTTTGCTTTTGCACTGCTTTTGGTTGAGTTGGTAGGAAAGAGTCCAGAAGCACCTTCAAGTCAGGTGTAAGGGCCCATGTTGCTTCATGTATGAGCTCCTTCCCTTTTTTTAGGATGAATCTCTCTCTGTTTCTCCCCCTTCCTTCCTTCCATCCACCTATTTACCTCTAGCTATTCAACCGTATTTTGTGTAATAAACCACTACAGCCTGTAATGAATATTCAGACCCTGGAACGAGCAAGTGAACATTACTGCGTAGTATTTAAATAATGTCATGTTTGTGTCTCCTAGCAAAAGTAACCGTTCTACACAGAATCACATGTTGAAACAGACTACTTTGTAGCTTATTTTGCTTCCAAAATTGGCTTTTTCGTGGAACACCTCTCCTGGTATTTGCATAGACTGTGCATATAAACTTATTAGTGCTTATTTTACTTTCAAGAATGATTTACCATTAGCAGCAGAAAGGGCTGTGAACACACCCTTTTAACATGGCGGCAACAACTAGCGAGCTGACTGATTTGTTCATAACCCCGGCTCCCCTCCACCTTCCTGTCCCGTTCCAGAAACGTTCATCTTTGACTCTACTTGTCAGTGTTTGCTGTTTTTGCTTTCCGTCAATGTCAGTGGGTTCCTTCAGTAACGTCTCTATGCACAGGAAGACATTCCTGTGTGGAAACTCTAAGCTCTATGTGGTCTAGGGACTTGACCCTAGTGGCCCCCGGTACTTTCTTGAGACCAACAATGATAGCTTCCATATGGTCCATGCTTCCTGTATGATAAGCACCTAATGCCTGGGGTACTTTGGCGACAGTGGCCCCCGGTACTTTCTTGAGACCAACACTGATAGCTTCCATATGGTCCATGCTTCCTGTATGATAAGCACCTAATGCTTGGGGTGCTTAAGGTATGTGACACGTACCAATTTTGCCAGTAGGGAAACTGAGGCTCAGAGGGGACATGCCCAAGGTCACGTGGCTAGAACCCGACCGACCTAGGTTTATCACCACTTTACCACACTACCTGTCTTCCCTGAAGCATCAGTATTTATGCCTTCTGCAATTTCTCCTTTTTTTATTTCTGTGGAGAATGCAAGAATATTTGTTTCTTTTGGCAATGCTACTATGATACTACTCTTATGTATTTTTAATCATTTATGGCATGCTTAAAATGCAGGTGTTTTATATATTCGCATGTGTAGAACGTGATCCTTCCAGAAACCCCGATGCCAGAGATGTTACCATGTCCCATTTTACCAAGGGAAAACCTGAGGCTCTGAGGTGCTTCCCCAAGGTCACTTGGTAAGTGACAAAACTGATAAATGAACACACTTCTGTCTTACTCCAAAGCTCATGTTCTTAAACACAGCAACATACTGCTTCCCACAATCAGTAAATGATACCAGCTGTGTCCTGGGAGGGGCTGGAATGTCACTGACTCAGAGAGGTGGCCTCCTGTAAATGTCCAGGTGTGAGACTAGGGGAGGTGGGGGGATGGGAGCTGGTTGCCTGTGGGCAGGGGTGTGTGAGGGGTCAGACAGCACTGAACGCCAGAGCTGGGAGGTCGTCAAGAGGCCATCGAGGGGAATTGAACAGATGGGGAAATTGAGGCACAGAGGACTGCACAAGCTAGCAACTGTATAACACACTTTGATGTATTTCTGCTCATAATCCTCAAAGCAACCATCATTTACAAATGAGAAAACTAGGCATGGGGCGATTAACCAGCAGCCCAAAGCCACTCAGACTAGGAAGTGACACAGGGAGGGCTCGATCCCCATGTTTGTCCCCTGCCGGCCTTGCCTCTGGAGTTTTCTTTCCTTTGTCTGCCTTGACTGAGGGGTGTGGTTTTACTGCTGGGGGCAGTCCTTGGCCATCCAGCTACCTGATCAACTTATTTTCAGGGGAGAGAGAAGCAGTGACCTTTGTTCTTGTTCTTACAGGTTTTTAAACTCATATCATGAATATTTGCCCTGGTCAGGGGGCAGTGGTTTGCACAAAGATTTCATTTAGGACATTCATTTTCTTTCCTTTTTTTTTTTTTTTTTTTGGAAGTTTGTGAGGGCAGGTGACAGACTCATTTCTGCAATCCTGGGCTAAAACTAAAATCTAAAGCAAATGTTCACCGGAGTGCCAGAGACCGAAAGTGCTTTTAGACCTAGAGATACAAGCATGTCATTGTGCTGTTATTTGCAGAAGTGTTTGGCTCAGCTGTGAAGGGATCATCTCATTCAGTTTTGTTTAAAATCATGTAGCCAGGAACTAAAAAAACATTTGACTCTGGGAGAGAGGAACTTTCAGTAATGTACACCCTACCATTATTATAGGGCTGTGTGTGTGTGTGTGTGTGTGTGTGTGTGTGTGTGTGTGTTGTATAAACATCACATTCCTTTGGCAAGTAATGCATTTAATTAATCTACGCGGAGTTTTAGTACAACATAGTTGATTAGCATAGCAGACACGGTGCCTTTTTAATATAACAAATCTACTGAGAAATATCCTTAGTTAATGAGCTGCGTCATTTTGGGAAAGTTTGTCTTATAACTAATGTATGAAAATAGCACTGTATTTTTTTTATGGTGCATGCTCAGAGCCAAATAAGTCATCCTGGGTCTGAATAGAGTTCTAAATCTTCTACGTTCTGCAGCCCCCCACCCGCACCCCCACCCCTGCGTATTGTGAATTTTTCTAAAACTTTTGTGGGTTGGTTTCTGTTGCGTGTCAAAGGGGTAGGGCCAGAACACTCCCCTAAACTTTCAGAGAAGGTTTGTTATAGGTCATCTGAAGACAGGAGGAGTATTTATAATAGACGAGGGATGTGAATTGCCTTGAACCCCTTGGTGAACTTGAAGACAAATTGAGTCTACTTGTCCTGTTCCAGCAAGAATTCCCATTGATCGGCACAGCCTGTAGTCCTGTCCCCCAGATTCGCACAGAATAACTGCTGGCTTCTCTTCCCCTAGTCCCACCCCAGGCATGACGTTCTGACCCTCTGTCTGTAATGCATTACTCTAAGCACCAATCGCTTTGTCCAGACCTTCAGCTGGAAGAAGAGATTGGTGATGTGAGCCAAGGCTCAGAAATTCCATTTTGATTTTTCCGAGGTTTGATGACTTATGGACCGCTAGAATGCCTCTTACCTATACACCAAGGTCTGTTTTTGAGGTGTAATTTATATACGGTGAAATGCACAGTTTGCGATCACACAGATCAACCAGAGTTGACAAACTCACATATCTGTGTAAACCATTTGCTTACACAGCTATAAAATACATTCATCCTGCCAGAAAGAGGCCGCATTCACCTTCCTACTCAATGCCTCTCACCACATTCCCATCGTCCAAACATGACCCCTGAGTTGATTCCTGTTACCACAGAGTCACCTTGCCTGCCTTAGAACTTCATGTGCATGGACTCAAACTGCATGTGCTCTTTTGTGTCTAGTTTCTCTTACTGAACATCTTTTTGAGAATCGCCCTTGGTTCTGTACCAGTTCTTGGTATCTTCTCACTGCAGAGTGGTGTTCCGTTGTATGTAGATGTCCTTTGTGGTCCTTCTTTGTTGATGAGCTCCTTCCACTTTAGGGCTATCACGAGTAAAGCTTGGATAGGCGTTCTGTGCCTTGGACTTCATGTGTTTTCCCTAAATTCCTGTGCTGAAGTCCTCATCCCCAGTGTGATGGGTATTTGGAGGTGAGGCCTTTGGGAGATGTTTAGAAGAGGTCGTAAGAGTGGACCGCTCCCATCCCCCATAATGGGATTAATGTCTTTATGAAAAGAGGAAGAGAGGGGATGGAGATCTGTGTGTGTGTGTGAGTCTGTGTGAGTGAGTGTGTGTGTGAGTGTGTGTGTGAGTGTGTGGGAAATTGGGAAAAGGTCATGTGAGGACTTCACCAGAAGAAGAACCTCCATGTTGGCACTATGGCCTCAGACTTCCATCCTCCAGAACCGAGATAAATAAATGTTTGTTGTTCAGGCCACCCCCTCTATGGTACATCTTGTAACGTCCAAACTCTTTAAGAGAATCTGGCAATAAGGCATTTTGTGAATATATGTTTTTATTTCTTTTGGCTTAATGGAATGGAATCGCTGAGTCACAGAGTGGAGGAATGTTTGTTTGTTTGTTTGTTTTAAAAAATCGCCACCCGATTTTCTACACTGACTGTACAATTTTGTACTCTCGCGCACGATGTAGGGGAGCTACTTGGAGCCTCACTGTCTGCCTGGTGTGTGAGTGTTTTTCCACTGTAGCTGTGCTGGTCATGTCTCATGTTGGTTTTAATTTGCATTTCTCCCATGACTAAAGATGTTAAACACTTTTTCTTGTGTTGAGTAAACATTGGTGTACCATCTTTTGTGAATAGTATATATGATAAAGTCTCCTGCCCATTTTTCCAAGCTGGGTCGTAGGAGCTTCCTTTTCTTTTTCTTTTTAACATATTCAGGATGCAAATCTTTTGTCAGATACGTTTGTTGTTAATATTTCCTCCCAGTCTATCTCTTGCCTATTTATCTTATTTTTTAATCCCTTTAGATAAACAGACATTTAAAATTTTGATTAGGTCCTTTCTTTTATTTTTACTTATCTATTTTTTAAAAAGATTTATTTATTTATTTATTAGAGAGAGAGAGCATGAGTAGGGGAAGGCGCAGAGGGAGAGAGAGAAGGAGTCTCAAGCAGACTTCCCACTGAGCGTGGAGCCTGACGCGGGGCTCAGTCTCACGACCCTGAGATCATGACCTGAGCTGAAATCAAGAGTCAGACCTAACTGAGCCACCCAAGTGCATCCAGGTTCTTTCTTTTATAGGTAGTATTTCTGTGTTCTAAGATATCATTGCTTACTGAAAGGTCATGAAGACATTCTTTTATTCACTTTTCTAGAATATTGTTTTAATATTTGGGCTAGGTCTATGATCTGTCTCAACCAATAAAGGTACAGGGTTCAAGATTTAGGGTTTTTTTAAATAGCAGTATTTGTAAAAATCTCTCTCCTACTGAATTGTTTTGGCACTTATGCCAAAAACCATTTGATCATACATGTATTTCTAGACTTTTATTCTCTTCTCTTTATCTGTTTGTCTATCTCCCTACTGTTGCTTTATGGTAGGTTTTGAAACCAAGTTGAATACATCTTTTAACTTAATTTTTCTCTCTTGTTTTTCAAAATTGTTTAAGCTCCTCTTAGTCTTTCACATTTTTAAAAAATATTTTATTTATTTATTTAGAGCTCGAGTCGGGAGAAGAGCAGAGAGAGAGAGAGAGAATCTTAAGCGGACTCCGTGCTGAGTGCAGAGCCCCATGCAGGGCTCGATTCCATGACCCTGAGATCATGACCTGAGCCAAAATCAAAAGTCAGAGGCCTACCTGACTGAGCCACCCAGATGCACCAATCTTTCACATTTTAATATACATTTAGAATCATCAAAAAGTCTTTGGGGACTGAACAGGATTGCACTCAATCTAGAACTATATACGGAAAGAATTGACATCTTAGTCCTATTGAGTCTTCCAATACATGAGCACCGCGTAATGCCATATTTTAAGTCTTCTGCAATCTTTCTCAGCAATACCTTGCAGTTTTTAGTGCCCGTCTTTTGTTAAGTCTGTATTTTACATTTTGCATGATTTTGCAGATGACATTTCCCCAGTTATTTTTGCTGGTTTTCAGAGTTATAATTGATTTTTGTATGTTAGCTTTGTCTTCTACAACTTGCCAAATTTACTTATTAGGCCTAACATTTTTGTTGTTGTTGTTAGATCCCTTTAGGTTTTTTACATGCAAAACCCTGTCATCTGTGAAGAGGGTTTTCCTTCTTCCTTTTAAACTCTATAACTTATTTTATTTTCTTGCCTTATTGCACTTGTTAGGACCTCTAACATAATGTTGAACAGAAGCGATAGAAACAGACATACTTTGCTTTTGCCTAATCTTAAGAGGTAGGAGTTAAATGTCCACTTTTAACTGTGATGTTAGCTGTATATTTTTTGGTGAAGTGTCTTTTATCATTCACCACACCACACAGGCTAGCAGTGATGTCCCTTTAAATGTTAATGTACTTGCTTGAGAAATGAGGGGACTCCAGAAGGCAATTGTCCACCACTGAATGACATTAGACATCTTCCTGGCATTTAGGAGAGGCACAGGCTGTGCCATAAGTGATGATTGCTTTGTGAACATTCCCAGAAACCTTTCTGGCATTCTTTTGGTGAGTCTGTCCATCCGTGAAGCCAACTGGAACATTTGTCAAATGAATAACATAGTTTCGACCTCTTGGAGCCATGGATCAGCTTCAGGCGGCTGGATGGGACATCTTTTCCTGGATATTCCTAAGAACACTGTAGTCCTGGGTTTGTGCTTTTCTTCAAGGGCTTGCGATCAGTTTTCTTTTTCTCCTGGTAGGGATATCCTTCATCAGTCGCACCTTTTGATGACTTATCAAGATCAGCAGTATTGCCATGAGTAGTCCGGAGATGATTTTTGCTCAGTCCTGATCGTGGTAAATGACTAAGATAGCCTACACTCAGTTTGTGTCAAGCACAACACACCTTCCCCCATGGAGTATCTACTTTACTTCTCTCTCAACGAAGTTGGCATCTTACTCTCCCCATTTTGCAGATAAGGAAACTGAGTCTTATAGAGACGAGTGGCAGATCAGGTGTGGTGAGTTTCTGGGACTTGTATCCTCATCGTTCAGCTGGGAATTGAGCAGTTGAGTGCCATTCTGCTGGGTTTCCAGTCAAGTGAAGAGGTTCGGAAAAATGTATGGCCAAGTTTTAAGAGGGAGAGAGCCTGAGCATGAGACATAAAAGTGGCATAGGAGACAGACAGCTCTTCAAGTTTCCCAGTGCGTTTTCTGTCCCCACGTCTACCCATCCAGCCCATAGTACATCTCAAATACTCTCATCATCATGCAGAGACATGGATTTGATTACATTAGTTCTGAAATGCCCCCAGGCTTTCAGTGAAATCTTTCATTTTTTTCAGCAACAATATGTACAATTTTTTCCCCTTTTTTCCCTATTACATTTGGAAATTTGTCAGCAGCAAAACATCGTCCCAACGGAGAGCCATGCCAGGGAGCCAGAAAAAAAATGTACATATCTAATAAGCTGGATCACTCAAAACTTTCCAACCTGCTCTTTCTCCTCTAAAGGCGGGAAGGTCAAGAGCATCTCTTTCTTGTTGGAGTCCCCCCACCCCAAACCACCAAAGTTAGCAGGCTGGAGAAAAGTTGCTAGGACAGAAATAATCTTAACGGCAATGACAGCAGGCTTGGCGGTCCCCCCGGTGTGTGTGACGCATGGGGCTAAGGGGCTCACCTCTTGTATCCTGGGATCCTCACCACAGGCTGTGGTGGTCTGTGATCCCATTTCATCTGTGAGGACAGTCAGGTGCCTGAGTGTGAGATGGGGTCCCAGGATCCCCCAGGGCCATAGT
This sequence comes from Ursus arctos, assembly GCF_023065955.2. Lineage (NCBI taxonomy): Eukaryota > Metazoa > Chordata > Mammalia > Carnivora > Ursidae > Ursus > Ursus arctos. The sequence continues at coordinate 71,851,657 of NW_026622874.1, read as the reverse complement.
GGGAGAGCCACAATAGGACCCGTGATCCATGGGAATCTAAAGCAAGAGCTTGAACCCAGGTAAGATCACAAATCCAGAATCACCTGTCGGATACTATAAAAGCAGTAGGGACTTGTAGGAAAGAGGTGGAAGATGCATGTTGGGTGGGGTCTTTGCATAGCACTTAAATACTTGCTTGAAGAGTCTTCTTTTGCACCTGTCAGGTCCTTCGGGCTTACACAGTGGTGGCACCGTGGAGGGTGGGGGTTGCCTGTGGGGGCTTACCGCTTGTATAAATAAATAAGCACAGGGGCCATAAGGATCACCTTTTCTGCAGTGGGAGGGAGGAGCACTGCTGAAGGAGACGCTTCCGCTCCAGTGTAAGAAACACTTGTTTTGCCCTGTGTGCCTTCTTGACTCAGGCTGTCCTGCTCGATCTTCTCATAGCCACCTGGGCTGCATCCCTCACAAGATGTGGAGGAGCCAAGTGGCACCTTGCTGGGGACAGTCCTTGTTCTAGAAGGCCATGATGGGCATGGGCTACTTGGGCGTGATTTTCTGGCAAGTGCTTAGCTATGGAAGGGCACACTGAGAGCCTGTTTTTAAAAAGGAGCCAATGAACACATGTCCCCAGCTTTCAAGCAAGTAGATCAGTGAGAGCCTGTGACATGGGTCTGTACCCGCATCCTTCGGTGGCTAAAGAGTTTTTTGTTCTATCATCTGATCTTGACCACAACTGGACAAGTTCTGTTATTTTCCCCGTTTTATCCCATGATGGAAGTGAGGTCTGTGAATGTCGGGTGGCTTCCCCCGCCGTCACCCAGGGAGGGAGTGGGACAGCCAGGATTTCACGTCCGATGTCTCAGACTCCAAAATATCTGCCTTGAACCTCTATGTATGTGTGTCGGATCCCAGCAGAACTCGGCATATGTGGTCCTAGCGGATCTTCATAGAGATCAGTGCCGGGCGAGCCTGTTATTATTTATTCATACATTTTTATTTCAAATAGAGTGAGCCATCTTATTCTAAGATGCCATACTTAGCCAGCCACTTTGCGAAATTTTTAGAGAGCAGTATATTTGCGCATGAATGAAGGCAGTAATCAGATTCTATAAAAAGCCTGTCCGTGGGTCATTCCAGGAAGCACTTAGCATTCTGGTGAAGACTTCTGTGCCTTGGATTAGGTTCAGAATAAGGGCATTTGTCTAATGCCACGCTGTAGAAATTCAAAAGGATGACATAAACAGAGGTGCAATGCGCAGGGAGGGCATTCATGGCCAGACTGCTATCCATCGGTGTTAGTATTTGTACATTTTTTAAAAGGTTTTATTTATTTGAGAGCGAGCAAGCACGAGCGGGGTTGAGGGGGGCAGTGGGAGAGGGAGAAGCAGACTCTGTGCTGAGCAGGGAGCCCTAGTGGGGCTCAATCCCAGGACCCTGAGACCATGACCTGAGCTAAAGGCAGATGCTTAAAGGACTGAGCCCCCCAGGTGCCCCAGTACTGATACATTAACAGGCACGGCTTTGCAGTATTGCGAGATCCTCTGACTTTCAGGGACCACAGTGATATGATGAAAAGCATCCCCAGCAGAGACCTGGGAAAATCTGCATAAGTTATGGTGGATGGGGTGGGGGATGCTGGGATGGAGAAAGAGAGAGCCAGAGAGAGGCAGATTAAATTAAGCAGTAGTTTATATGGTTTATCAAGTGCTTCTTTGTATGAACAGTAAGGCTGTCATTATCTCACTGATTCTCTCAATAATTCCATGAAATAGTTAATATCTCCATTTTCTGATAAGGAAACTGAGTCTTAGAGATAAAGTTTCATATGCATGGTTAACTGTTAAGCACCGTGGTGATGCAAAGCCTAGTGCGATGTTGGGATTTGTAAGGAAAAAAAAATGTGTGTGTGTGTATATATATATGTGTGTGTGTGTGTGTGTGTGTGTGTATGAGAAATGACTTGAAGTATATTTCTCATATATATTTGGCCTTCATCCATACTTCCTGGCTTCCAGTTCCCAAGTCCCTTGGAATTTCCTGAGCAGCAGAGAGATGGAGTATCTTTTGTCATGACCTTTGGTCTCTTGTCTTCATAACAAGCCCGTTTCCACCACAGCTGATGTGTGCTAACAAGGTGACTTGGAAAGCACCTAAGGATGGGGGCTGGTTGCCAGGGGAAACAACCATGACTACAGGGTTGGAACTTTCACTTCTACCCCGGGTTGATGGGGATGGTAGAGGGGCTGGAGGTAGAATCAGTCACTGATGGCCAGTGAGTTCATCAATCATAGCTATGTGATGGAGCTTTCTTATAAAAACCCAAAAGGAGGGGTTTTGGAGAGCCTCCATGTTGGGGAACCAAAATGCTTCCACGGGCCACCCTGCCAGGCCCCAAGCTCTGTGAGGACTGAAGCTCTTTTGTTCAAGAACTTGCTGTGTGTATCTTTGCATCTGGCTGTTGACTCACGTGTTTTAATATCCTTTGCAGTATATCAGTAATCTAGGGAGTAAACGGGTTTCCTGAGTTCTCTGACCCACTCTGGCAAATTAATCAAACCCAAGGAAGGAGTCATGGGAGCTTTTGATTTAGAGCCCGTTGGTCAAAGCACAGGTAACAACTCGGACTTGTGATTGGCACATGAAGTGGAGGGTGGTCTTGTGGGACGGACACCTTTCCCTGTGGAATCAGGTGCTCTCTCTCCAAGTAGATAGTGTCAGAATTGAGGTAAATTATAGGGAGCCCTGCTGGTGTCTGTGGATTTGTTGTTGGTGTGGGGGGCCTACACATACACACGTACACACACACGTTATAATTGGGGCCAAGGAACCCCAAAGAACCAGTCACTATGACTCCATATCCCCTGTGTATGTGTGTTTATAGATTTATTGATGTATTATTGACATAAAATGCAAAGTATACAATTCGATGAGTTCTGACATATGTATATATCACTGAAACCATCACCCAAGTAAAGATAGTGAACCTCTCCAAAGCCCCCAGGGGTTCCCTGGTGTCCCTGTGTAGCTCCTCTCCGTCTGCCCCCTCCCCCCACTCCCATCCTGGCCCTGCGTTATCACCGATCTGCTTTCTGTCCCTATAGTCAACCCCATGTCCTGGTGGTCGTCCTGCATCCAACTGTATCTTATTTATTTTATTTTTCCCTGTGCACGTGGGGAAGGCAAGCAGACAACATTCAGAAGTTCAGCTGAGTACACCCCTGGCCGTGTCAGCAGCCCCTAGGTGCAGGGTGTCCCTTGAGTGGCATCTGGACACTCCCACTCTGAACCTCGCCGTGTGGTACTTTCCTCTGTTGACACTTTCTGAATCCCAGGAGTAAACAGACCGGGCTTCCAGGGCAGACAGGAGAGTGCTAGGCAGTGTTTGAGAGCCGTCCCTCCTGAGGAAGGGAGCACAGCTGTGTGGTGAATGTGTTCCCGGAACTCACATGATGTGCAGTACACAATTTGACATGAATAATTTACCTCTATGCTCGCAAAAGGATTTTAAAAAAGAAGAAGAACATACATATGGCATGTCATTCTTTCCCCATAGTCCCATCTTCCTTTATTTCAGAGCGTGATTTCTCCAGAAGTGAGGCAGTCTTGGATGTAGTGAATTTAAACAGTTTGGCATTGGACTAGGCCCTGATTTAAAGTTTTATTTTTAATATTAAAAAGATGAGTGTTACTTTTATATCCCAGAGAAGCAATGAGTAAACAAATAAAAAATTCATTAGAGACAGGCTGCTCTCTCTGAGATGAAAGTTTGATGTTAGTACCCGGCTTTCAAAAGCCTAAAACCCAGTCAGTGGGTCATTAGCTCAGCAGGCAGCCAAACTAAAAAAGAGTGATTTCGGGATGGGCCATGTTTGTGGTCTTCATTTCTTCAAGGTTTCAAAAATTAGCTTAGCGCTTTCCCAGATGGGAGGGGGGAATGCTTACTCTTAACGGCTACGGTCATGGTTATGTTGAGAAAATTAAATTTCTACTATGCTTTGGAGTCTTACTTGCGGTGTTTCTTGCCCCAATTCCACTAGCACAGACGTAGGAGAGAAAAGTTTGGGAAGGGAACGAAGGAATGGAGTATTGCTCGGTGCGCAGCTGGGATGAAGTTTTCATTTTAATAATGTCGTCAGCCCCAGGGCTGTAATTCAAGGCTATGGACTACAGCGTGCAAACACCTGTAGCTTTTTTCCTTTTTGGGCAACGTCAGCGGAAGGGCGTCTCTCTTCCTATGTCTTAAGGATGGAAATCCCTGTGAGGACGCTCACTCAAACCTGGCCAATCAGACAGTGCCTTCCCTGTCGAGCACGGTGATTGGTCCAAGGAGGACCAATCAGAATCCTTCCTTGGCTTTGGCTCCATCTTTGCTACCCGGTCCCTGTGAAATGGAACACCTGACTTTCGCTGGGTTTTTTAAGCCGAAGCAATGGCACTGAGGCCACCAGATGGCAACTACGCCAGCGAATGGAGGGAGCCAATTTGAAGTATGGAAAACTATAGAAGGTCTAAATATAATGTGCAACAGAGCCGAGACATGAAGAAAGAGTAAGCTCTAACAACGCAGCTGTATTTGTAGTATTAGGTAAGCCTGAACGTGGGGCCCAGTAAATCCTTCCTCCTCACATTGGGTGTTGAGCCCATTCGAGGTGGGTATTCGTGACCGCAACGGAAAGCATCGGCGCTCATTTAACATTATATGGAAAGCCCTTCCCCCAGGTCATCTGAATATGGGATGAAAGACTGACCACGGAAGGCGGACCATGCTCCACATTCTTTTTGTTAAAGCCTTAGCTTCCCCAACTTTTGGGTTCTCTTGGAGATTAGGAAGTACGTTTTTCCATCAGACTGGGCTCACAGGGCAGTAAAAAGAGTATGGACTTTGGAATCCATTACCCCTGGGTGTGGTCCTGGTTTCTTTAGCTAATTGCTGGGCAGGTGGCTTCACTTTCTGGGTCTCCAGCTTTCTCACTTATAAGCTAGATGAGCAGGAGTGTGGGGTCCGGGTCCTGCCTGGATCAATTAACTCAGAACCCCCCGGGGATGGAGGGCAGGCAGGGAGAGTTTGCGACAGCATCCCACATGATTCTAACGTGGCTCTGTGCTAGACAACCTCTTGAGTCGATGAGATCTAAGGCAGTAACTCTCGAAGCGAGGGCCGCCCACAAATCACCTGGGCTCAGCACTCGCCAGAATCCCAAAGATCTTAGAGGGACTCAGAGATCTGCCTTGTTAACAGACTTTCCAGGTGATCTGATGCAGGCAGTCCGTGGACCACATATTGAGAAAAAAAAAAAATGCCTTAAGCTCTCTTTCATCTTTGATGTGGTTAGAATCTGCTGGGTAAGGTATTGAGTGGGCAATATTGATCAGAAAGTGAATTTTCATTTGAGCACTAGAAAGTCTAAGGTTAGTTTTTAGAAGCGGTAGAATTAAGTGAGGGGAAAGGACATGGGTCAGCAGGACGTCATCCAGATGAGTATGAGGAGGGGGTGGTACAGTGGGGTTGGCTGGGGACCACAGGTGGGGGAAGCCAAGAGTGCGGGCCGATGATGCTGGGTTGAGGGGCCAGCGGAGATGACTCCTGCTCCCGGATGTTACGAGAAAAGAGCCTTATCAAAGTGAAACAGAACTCTCTAGAAATGGGTAAAATCAGGGCACCTGAGTGGCTCAGTCGGTTAAGCATCTGCCTTCAGTTCAGGTCATGATCTCCAGGTCCTGGGATCGAACACCATGTGGGGCTCCCTGCTCAGCGGGGAGTCTGCTTCTCCCTCTCCCTCTGCGGCTCCCCCTGCTTGTCCTCTCTTTTTCTGTCGAATATATAAATAATATCTTAAAAAAAAAAAAAGAAAGATATGGGAAAAAATCTCTGAGGGCCGTTCTAGGGAGGATTTGGGGAGAACTTTGGGGAATTAATGGAGATTATGAAAACAAAAATTGGATTATAAATAAAAGCACTAACCCAGGTATTTGTTGACTTTGGTAGAGGTCATTGTACATCACCCAGGTGTTCCCCGTCTGCCCTGGGTACTCAGTCCCACGGCCGCAGGGCGGGGCTCGTCCTGCTGCTGGCCCGCGTGTGTTGTCTGGGGATCGTGGTAATTACAGCTGTGTGCTGAGTTTGCTCCTTCCTGCCGGAGTTTATCACCTGAAGTGAAATTTGACTGTGGAATTGGAAGCCAAGACATTTTCCGGCTCTCCTCCATAGCGCTTGGAGGTGGGAGGGTTTCCTCAGTGGTTTCACTTAATTTTATTTATGGGTCCAACATGATTTTATAATGAAACGGCTTAATTCGTTGAGAAAAAAGGGAAGGTGGAATCCCTGGGGATCCTCAAAATCTTGACGATCCTATACTGATGGGGACCATATCAGCTATTAGGGACTGTGGTAGGCAGCTTGAAATACGCCCCCCAACTGTGACGCTGGCCTTCTGGTGTTTAGGGGTTCTGCTGTTGTCCCCTGTACTTGAGCGTGGGCCAGGCTTCCTTCTAAGAATAGAATATGTCAGAAGTGGTGGGATGTCTGTTCCAAGACTAGGTTATAAAATACTGTGGTTTCCATCTTGCTGGAGCTCCTTGCTAGGTTCCTGACCCACGAAACTGTGGGATAATGTTTGTTCTTTTAAGCTGCTACGTTTTGGGGTAATTGGTTGTGTGCCGATAGATAACTAATGTGGGAGCTTATATTTATTGTGTCTCCAAAGCTCAGGGAACCCATTAGGAAAATTCTGGAAACACAATGCCAATTAAGTTCAATGTGGCACGAGGGGCTCTTCCGAGGCTTTGCTGTTAAAAGGAGACCAAGCTTCCAATGTGGCTCCACCAACTTCTGTTACAATCTTCTGCTACAAATCTCTCATTTCTCTCAGTCTTGACTTTCTCATTCAGAAAATAGAGCTACCCGAGGAAATCAGAAGTATTGATAAAATGGTGCTTTGCCCAGAGAGGGTGATGCTTTTTTATGTTGTTGCTATCAATCAGCACGTTTACAAGATATGGTGGCACGGTGGTCCCCAAGAGACTCACCCCCGACGAACATGTTCTGGCTAATTCCTCCTCCCCTTGAGAGTGGGAGGAATCTGTGTCTATGATGTCACTCCCCTGAATAAACTTCTAAGCAGTTGACTTTGAGTTAATCCAAAGGGGGATGATCCTGGGTGGGCCTGGCCTAATCAGAGGAACCTTTGAAAGGAAGTGAAGTAGTTCGAGAGGTGCACCCCTGCTCGCCTGGAGGAAGGCAAACAAGCCATCGTGTGGTGAACTTCCTATGGGGTCCCATGGAAAGGAACCGCAGGTGGCTCTTACGGTCTGAGGGCAGTCACTAACCCACAGCTAGCAAGAGCAGGGGGACCTCAGTCCCACCTCCACAAGGAGCTAAACCCTGCCAACAGCCTTGGCAAGCCTGGGAGATGGCCTCAAGCGTCAGGTGACAGCCCTGGCCCCTTGATCTCAGCTGGGCAGACCCTGAGCAGAGGACCCACCTCACTCCTACCTAGATCTCAGACCTGTGGAAATTGCAAGATAAGTAACATGTGGTTTAAGCGGCTGAAGAGGTAGGAAGTCATGTCACAGCAATAGGAATTCACGTTCAAGGTTGGGATGGATGCCGACCACACTGCAAATCCTGCTTTGGTGTCCCCAGGGCTCAGCCCTGTGTCGGGGGCAGCCGGGGCTGTTGCGTGAGGGAGGCATTAGTAAAGAACAGAGAGATGGGCTCTTCCCTTGGAGGGTGCGGGTGGGGATGGGGCACGCAGGGGGAGCCCTCCGCTGAGCTGCTCCCCCTAAATCATCCTCCCGTAGGCCCTCTCGGTTTGCGGCCCACCTCCTCTGAGACTTAAGAATTTGCTCAGTGGGCCCGTGCAGTTCCCCAAAGATGAGCTGTTAGTATGCGTTGGGTTATTTCTCAAGAACCTGAGTATCCGTGGCAACGCACAGAAGTATAATTGAATGGGCAGCTCCCTCGGAGGGTAGTCAATGGAGGCGAGCCCGTGTTTGTCCTTCGGAGAAGTGCTGGGAGACCTCACCCCGTCTCAGCCCTGCGATCACTGGGGCAAAGCTGGGAGGTGTCGGCATCATCCACGGGAGTCGACGGACTCCTGGGATCTCAGGCCTGGGGCCTCACCTGACCGGGAGATGGGGACATAAGGTGGCCGGGAGGTTTCGTCAGTGTCCGACGTGTGTGGCTGCTGGGCCGCCCAAGTGTGGCTGCTACACTGTGATGTGCTGTGAGTGTGCCATTCGCAACCGGTTCGGAAGGCTGGGTAGGAAGAAGACGGTGCACCACATCTCCTTACTGTATTTTCATCTGGAACACGTGGGAATGAGAACATGCTTATGTACTCAGTTACATAAAATCTACTATTAAAATTAATTTCATCTGTTTCTTTTCACTTTTTTGGCGTGGTTGCTAGCTAATTTAAAATTTCATCTTACCCTGTGCATTGTTTTTCTAGTGGGCAGAGCTAGTGTCAATCACAAGGGAGTCTATACCAGACAAAGCAAGGCTAAGGATAAAACTAAAACTTGGATTAAAAAAATTAAACTGTGATCAGCCCCTGTACAGATCACAAGACGAGAAGTGAATCATGAATTTATGACACACCTGCATTTGTACTATGAGAGTCAGAAGAGCTTTCCAGCCTTGCTTGCTTTCTCTCTTTTTCCTTCCCTTCCCTTCCCTTCCCTTCCCTTCCCTTCCCTTCCCTTCCCTTCCCTTCCCTTCCCTTCCCTTCCCTTCCCTTCCCCCCTTTTTCCTCTGCACTTTCTAGGGAGGATGGTTTTCAGCCACCATACATCTACAAAATGACTCTCTTTGGCCCTTCGCGCTCTCAGCCAATGGGATTCGAATGTCATTATCCAATAAACCTGCCCCAGACCTGAGGTCTCTTAACCAAAGCCCAGCTGAGTTCTGGGCTGGCTGGCAGCAAGGAGGTGGGGCTTCAGGAAAACTAGAGGCTGCTATTCTTTTTTTTTTTTTTTGGTCTTTTACCATAAAGATATTTTATTTTTTATTGAAGAATAATTAACATATAGTGTTATATTAGTTTCAGGTGTGCAATATAAGAATTGCACAATTGTGTACCTTTCTCAGTGCTCATCACGAGGTGTGCCCTCCCCCCACCTCCCCTCTGGCCACCACCCGTTTGTTCTCTGTATGTACGAGTCTGTTCTTTTGTCTCTTTTTTCTTTGTTTGTTCACTTGTTTTGTTTCTCACATTTCACACAGGAGTGAAATCATATGGTCATTTGTCTTCTCTGACTTACTTTCCTTAGCACTATACCCTCTAATGATACCGTGTTGTTGCAGATGGGAGGATCTCGTTCTTTCTGGCTGGGCATGCACGTCCCTGTGGATGGACCTTGGGCTGTGTCCGTATTTGGCTCCTGTAAATGGCTCTGCAGTCACCGTAGGGCTGCCCGTATCTTTTCGAATTAGTGTTTTTGTATTCTTCGGGTTGGAATTACTGGATCGCAGGGTGGTTCTGAGGCCCCTCCACACGGTTTCCCACGGTGGCTGCACCAGTTTGCGTTCCCGCCACCTGCGCACGAGGCTTCCCCTCTCTCTGCTCTACGTCCTCGCCAACACTCGTATCGTTGTGTCATTGACGTTGGCCGTTCTGGCAGGTGTGAGGTGACCCCTCATTGTGGTATTGATTGGCGTGTCCCTGATCGTGAGTTTTCATGCGCCTGTCGGCCACCTGCATGTTTTCTTTTGAAAAATGTCTCTTTGGGTCCTCTGCCCGTTTTTAATGGGAGTATTTCGTGTTTGTGCGGTCCAGTTGTGTAAGTTCTTTATCTAGTGTGGATATTAACTCCTTCTTGGATATGTCCGCTCCTGTCCTCTTAAGAGTGTCTTCTCGTCTTCAGGCAACCGTTATCAGGAGGGCACATGGTCCCGGTGCCGCCGCACCTTCCAGCTTCTCAAGGGAAGAATTCTGTGAAATCTCCCAGTTCTCGGAGGGCTCAGGTTCCCCTCTACCCTGCAGCAGCTCTACAGACTCAGCAGTAGGTTCTCAGAGAACAGATTACATCCCAAAAGCTACCAGGAGGTGAGTCCCAGCCTGCGTCTTGGGCTCAGTCCCAGCGTCCCGTTAGAAGGTGCAGGAAAGATAGTTCTGACGATCGTGGTGCTGACGGCAGGGCTCTAGAGGTCGGGCTGGGGTACTAAGCAGCACGGCCGTAGCCTGTTGCAACGTCTGTGGAATGAGATGTAACCTCTTAGGACAAAGCTAAAGGCTGTTGCTGCAAGGGGCCTTTACTGATGACTTCTCCCCTGTCCAGTGCCCGCACAGGACAAGGGTGGACACAGCGTCCTTTGGCCGGCACAGAACTAGACTGGGGGCAGGGGACTCGGAGAGTTACTGGCGTTCTGGAATTTATCAAATATTCCTGTCCATGTTGTCTCAGTCCAGATTGGCTTGGAGTCTTGCCTGTGTTCTCTGGCGTGAGGGATCCCTGTGGTCGACCCTGATTTCTCTCACCCCTACCTGTGTGTGGGGGGCAAAGGGTGGGTCTGGGTGCCTCTACTGGTTTGTGGGTTGGTTTGTTTTGGTACTGAGTATTTGTTTTCTTTTAAACCCTCTAAACCAGGAAGTAACAGAAATGTCTTTTTTTTTTTAAGGAAAAGATTTGATTTATTTATTTGCGAGAGAGTGAGAGACAGAAAGCATGAGAGGGGGGAGGGCCAGAGGGAGAAGCAAATTCACCGCTGAGCCCAGAGCCCGATGTGGGGCTGGATCCCGGGACTCTGTGTGACTAAGGAGGAAGTGGGGGCATATGGTGGGTAAGTGCCGGGCCCAGAACCAGTGATGGAGCTGAGACTCACACGCGGGCGGGGTGACACGACGTTCTCAGGATCACCTGCATATCGGGGACATGGTTCTGTGGGTCTGTGGGGATCCCCAGGCTGCGTGCTGATGACCGCAGTGGGGTGCACGTGGGCTCCAAAGCACCATGAAGATTTTCAGGAACAGTTTCTGTAGGTGAGCATCCTGCGGCTTTCGTCAACCTCAGCTGGAAATCCCTCCTCTCATTAAAAAAAAAAAAAAAAAAAAAAAATCTGACGTCTCACTTTTTAACACAGGGTTGGAATTTGGTCCCCAAATGGGAGGTGAGTGACTTTCCCAGAGCCAGACTTCTTGGTGCTACGTAATCTCACTTAATTCTCACTGCAACCCGAGTAGACGCCTCCCCCCCTCTTGCAAACTGAGTCCCAGTGAGGCTCGGTTGCCTCCAAGTTTGTACAGGTGGGAAGAAGACAAGATAGCAGAGCTAGGACCCGGACTCAGGTTTATCTAGAAATTTTGCGAAAAGAGGAAAAAGGCCTGGAACCACTCAATTTTGCTGCTTTTCCACCGTCGCTCCTGCCTGTCTGCGTCTTTGATGGCTTAATGAAAACAGCCATTACCTATTGTCTTCCTATCGGCCGAGACGAGTCATTCTGTTTTGTTTCTAACTGATAGAAAAAAATGATTTAAAAAAAAAAGGGGGTTTTCTGTTTTTCCTCTGCCATGCAGGACGCCAACAATTTGGAATTTCTCTATCAGAATGTTGCAACTGACACTGAAAGTTTTGCGAGTGCATGTTTCCTTCTTGCCTCCTGTTCTCACAGAGCAGGTGCTCCGGTGCACAGACAGACGTGCGCACACGCGCGTGCACACACACCGTGAGTAGGATGAGAGGGGAAGAGCGGGGCTTGGCTTTGCCAAAGGGGGAAATAGTGGAAAGAACAATACATCATCTAGTCACGCAGCTTAGGAAAATAAAAAAGGGAAAAGCAGCAGCAAGCCCTTTATGCTGACAGCCCCGTCCAGCCGAGCCGTCCGCTGGCGCTGAAATCCTGCTCGCAGTCCTGAATTTCAATGCCGCTCGCCCGCCCAGGAATGTTTGGGGGAGATAAAAGGCGAGCTGTACGGGGTGCCTCTGACCTGCTTTTCCCTTCTAGACAACTTCCCGGTGTGGTTGCAGAAAGTTTGACTCTCCAGATGTGAGCGCGAGGGTTTCGTTTGCTGGCCCGCAGTTATTGCTGTCTGCTTTTAGGCAGGTTTTTTTTTTTTTTTTTTTTTTTAACTTTCTTTTTAAGGTTTGCTGAAGCCTGCATGCCGATGAGCTGCCAGTTTGCATCACGCGTCCTCCCCACCATCAGCTGCCCGAGGCTCTGCCATGACCCTACTTCTTGAGTCTCTGCTCTTCAGTTTCCACCTGCAGCCCTTGTTTCTCCTCCCTCTCCGGAGCCTGGGGAATCCTCCTGCTCTCACTGACGTTCTGCCTCCTTCCGGCAACGTGCCGGCTGCCTGTTGCAGGTTTGAAGAGGAAGGGTCTTGCCACGGTGGGCGCGCTCTCTGAGGTAGACCTGGGCGCTCCTGGTACCCCCCTCACCCCAACAAGAGCGGCGAGGCGGTGGTTAAGCCAGGCCTTGGAGGGCGGCGTGCCCGAGAGGAAAGAACACTGGGTTTGGCTCTTAGCTCCAGCGCCTGCGAAGTTCGTGGGCGGGCACACGACTGAGCGGGGCCACCACCGGGGTGAGGTGCCACGGGCCGTGCAGAGTGTTGCTTAGGGGCGACGGCAAGGACTTCGAAGCCAGGCGGCTGATGCCCACGGCTCAGCCCCGCCACCTAGAGCCGCGTGCCTGGGAGTGTCTCCAGTGGCTTAAGCTTCTGCTTCCTTGTGGGCGGACCCTGGGGATGGCGGTAACTGCCTGGCCAGTTTGTGAGGATTAAGTGAGACAATAAAGCGAACAGGAGCAGGAGTAATAAGGCCCCATGTGCTGTCGCTCCCTCTGTCACCACCCAAGCCCTTTACAAGAATTAGCATATGTATTTATGGTCCGCTAATGGGTATATGGTATGATGAGAATGCATAAAAATAAACACACATTAAAAAGCATTTGTACCCATGCGTGCATGCAGTCAGTTAGATGTATGTATATACATACACTGTGCGGATCTGTACGTATAATCATGTTAGGTAATATATATTATATAGATAAGGTATGTATATATTGAGTCTATAAAATATAGATGGATACGTATAAATTATACAGATAGCTACAGAAATGATTTATTATTAAAAAGGAAAAAGACACATGCCAGGTGACGTGCTTTGCATGTTTTAAGCACAGCTCGCTCTTGTGAGAACACTTCGAGGTAGGTACTGTTGTCCCCGCGTGTTCTCGGTGAGGTGACTGAAGCACAGAGAGGCTGAGAGACTATCTAAGTGCCTCTCGAGGTACGTCTGTAGAGAGACAGTTACGTGTGGATGAAGGTGTGGAGGAAGCCTTTGTAGAGGCCGGCCTCTAGCTAGACGGTGTCAGCGAGTCATTGTTGGCTCCAGTCTCAGTTCCTTTAGGAAATGGCACCATTAGTATTAAAAGACTCCTTGGTGTTTTCATAACAAGCCACCCGGAAAATGTTTCCCCTTTGAGATAATTGGTAAATTCTCTTCCCCAGGCCAGGTGTCTGTGGTCGGGGCAGCCACGGTGACCTAGACCCCCGAGGCAGAGGCGCACCCTCACTGTCCCCTGCCCGCCATTTTCCAGGTGAGTAGGACACAGCGCGGGGGAGACCACGCTCTCTCAGGGGGCTCTCCGGAAGTGCTGCCCCGTTCCGCCCAAATCTGCATCCCTCGGGCTGCAGATAACAGCAGCGACAAGCCCTGGTGTTACCCACGAGTAAGGGGCTCTGCTTTGGGATGCGAGATGAACTTGGCCCCTGGTCCAATTTCACACGTCGCGTTGAATCCCAAGCAACTGCACAAGGAGAATTTCACATCCTTCAGAAAAGCCTGCACCTGGCGAATTTACATACAGATCTCCCAAGTATGTAATACAGGGTTGTGCACACCTGTGTGCCCCCCTCCACGAAACCCCCGTCTTCTTGAGTTTTCCAACAAAAATGACTGATATCTTCCCTCGTGAGGATGTTATTTGCAGTCCTAATTCTTGACCTCATCAGTGAGAAATTCATCACAGAGAAAGGTTGGGACTGCGTCGATATGTGGGTACGTGTACGTATGTGCTTATGTGTGTGCACACACACGCACATTGACTGGCTCTCCTGACATGATAAGGGGCAGATCTGCAGGGAGAGGCCAACGGGAACAGCATCAGGAAGTTGGCTGAAAGCTGACTCCTCCCCGGACAGTAGTGGGCCTCACCTTAGGGGGGCTAAAAGCCTGGGTTTGTGCTTTTTCCACAAGCTCATCAGTGTTTCTGCAAGTGCATGACAGTACACACATGTACGTGTGCATGCGTGCCTGCCCGCGGGGGCCAGTGAGGTGCTCCCCAGACCTCTCTTTGCAGAAACGGGGCTCTTTCCTGGGAAGTAGGAACAGCCTTCAGATGCCATCATAAATAATCCAGGTTGTCAGGGTGTTGAATGAGACATTGGGTTGGAAATAATGGTTCTAAGCTCATTGACTCGTATCTGTGATGTTTTGATTTTTTTAACATGGAGGAGGTCTTACTGCTTAAGTCAAATACTGTTTTAAGAGAAAAAATGGAGTTGGGATCAGGCTGTGACTACCTCCCAGGCATTGTCCACAGAAAGCTTGAGGGCAGCCTCTGTGTCCACACAAAGCACGCACATCCCATAGGGGCTCCTTTGGGCTGGTTTGCCCTGTCCTCCTGCACGCTCGCAGGTGAAGGGGGGAGCAGGTTGTCAGGCAGCTGCTTCCACTGGTCAGGTCTCTTAACAAACCTTTTCACTTCGGCCATCCTTTTACTTTTCTTTACATTTTACGTAAAAGGTATAGGCTTATCTTCATTTTGGAGAAGAGCCTGGTTTGGGAGATCCTAACGTACGCTACTGCTTTTGTTATCTAGACTCACCTCCCTGTATTTCGACAGGGCAGGGACTCTGTTATGAATCAGCGTTTTAGGAGATAATTAGCACCTTCTTCGCCATGTGCCAGGATAAAACTAGTTAATTTTAAAAATTAATATAGCCTTCCATATTCTGTAAGGAGAGAACCAGAAGCCTCGGCTTGACTCCACCACCACCACCACCGCTGTCAGTAAAGGAACAGAATTTTTGGAAGAGGGCATAGGCTACAGCATCAGAGCTTCACGTAGACGCTTCTTCCAGTAGTCGCTAGACATGACTTCAAACAAATCCTATGACCTGTCAATCCTTGTTGTCCTCATTCATCAACTACTATCTTCCAGGAACTTTCATCGGGCAACAGAAGTTGGCATGGGCCTGTACAGGCCCATGCACGAGGAGTTTACGGGAAAGGGGCTGCTGGGTATACTTGATGTGGAGTAATTAATACTACGAAGACAAACCTACATTGTGGAAAGAGGACTGGAGAAGGAAAATCAGCCTTTGGCCTTTACGGTAAGATTTCTCATTTCTAAAGTTGAAAGCTAAAAGCCCTCTGTGGGCCAGGAGAGAATACATACCCCTCTCCGGTTGGAACGCCCCTTCTAGAATGTCAAACTCGCCACCTGCTTGATGTGAGCTTACAGTTCTGTCGTGTAGACTATCATTTACTCTGCACAGCAACAGTAAGAGGTAGGTGTTGCCACGATCGTGAATTCCGGAAGAGACTGGGGCACAGAGCTTTGGTTTCGCTTGCCCTGGATTGCAGCTCGCAAGTGACTGGATCCAGCTTCAAACCCGGAAGTGCTTCTGCACCCCACATTTTGTTGAGTCTTTATATGTGTTACCCACGTGATAGGGACAGTAAGATAATTAAAGGAGATAGGATTAAGATAGTGTGAAGATACCTTTTTAAATGGGGTCATGATCCGACCCTCATGGCAACATTAAATAATTCAATGAAATAAGGTGCACAAAAGCCTGGCCAGGATCCTTGGCTCCTAGTAAGTACTAGGGAAGTGGACGCTCGAGCCCTCGTGCCCAGGCTCAGCTTCTTCACCCAAGCCTCCCCCACCCCCCAAAACTGTATTAATGCCTTGTTCTTTTGTTTGAAATGCACAATTTTTGTGGTTTTGTTTTCAACCAAAGGCTGACATTTCCCTGCTGGGGAATCAGTCGCCTAAGTTCTGTTTCTGAAACATCGCTGGTTACTTCCCCAGACTTCTCCGGAAAGATGAATGTGGAAGGAACACCCGCAGAGCCCGGTGGCCCCGAGCTCCTGTAGGAGGCGGCTGGGTCGGCCGGGAGCGTGGTGGCCTCCCGCTCATCCCGTCACCCAGGCAGCGCCCACCTGCCAGCCCCCCGGCGGCCCGAGGGCAGCCACGCGTGTGCACGCGGACTCCGCCGTCCCAGGAAACGCTCGAAAGCAAAAGGACTCAGAACACCGACTCGCCAGGTACCTTTTCAGACTAAGCTTTTATTTTTTGATATTACAAACCAGTTTTTCTTTATTCACAAACCACTGTAAGTGATATAAACACTAATTTCTAAAGACAGATATACACGTTTTCTGGGTTTGCAGATTGCGTGATGTGTGTGTTAAGAAGTCACTATATGCCACACATGATATTAAACTTTTGTTTCATAATTCATAATAGCAATAGTTATTTAGATAAATGAAAACATTCCAAATAAATACTGTTTAAAAAAATCCAAAATGTTCGTTTACATCTCTGACATACATTTTAAAATGACTTATTGGCATCTTGGCAGAGTGCCCAGACGAAAGGTTTTGCAACATCATGTGGCACTCACTCGCTCTAAATGATTTTATTAAAACTACATACAGTCATGGGGGAAAGTACAGCTCATTGATGAAAATCAAAACTGCAAATTAATTTTACTTTAACCAACACAGTAAGAATATTCTATGTTTGTGATTCCAAATACAATGCAAATTCTGGATTTTTGACATTGGAGGCCCTCGGGAGAGAGCTTTGGATTCTCCCGAGCCCCCTGTCCCTTCCACTTTTCTCCCCTCCGGGGGCGGGATGCCGGAGCATTTTATAGAAGTGTTTTCTTTAAACACATCGCCCGGGCACCCACGGTCCTAGCACTGTCCTCCAGGTGGGGGAAGGAGAATGTCTCGGTGATGCTATGAAACACCCCCTCGCCCCCCCGTCCCCCACCCAAATCAGTCTGCTGAAAAGAACGGCTGACACGCTTGCTTCTGGCTGCTAAGCAGTTCCCCCCCTTGACTCCTCTCCAGAGAACGAGCATCTTAGATATCGAAGCTACAGAAACTTTGTGTTCAAATCTTGTGAAACTTTATTGATGGTTTAATATCCAACCGATCTTACTGCATGCACAGAGGATGACAGGAGAAAGCTGGATCACAAACACTTTTTTTTTTTTAAAGTTTTGTTTGGTTTTGTTTGAAAGCAGAGTTGTTAAAGCGGATTGGCGGGTTCACAGCGGTGAGTTGATCATCGACTGAAGGACGCGCCATAGGGCCTGCGCTGTACACATGGAGAGAGACCTATGGCGGCGAGACTACTGGAGGCGGCTGGCCGCTGTTGGTTGGTTGGTTTTTTTATTTAAATACAAAAACAGGAAGACCCGTGACAGATACCCCAACTTAGGTGAACTTGTAAACAGGACAACGTGGAAAGAGTTCGAACAGAAGGAGTACAGACAAACTGCAATTTTTCGGCTGTGTCGCTCTGGCCCTGCGGTGGCGGTGGGGGCGGGAGCTTTGTTCTGCGGGGGGATGAAGAGGGCGGAACCTACTTTTTTGCTTCCTTCTGACAAGTGTCCTGGGCCTTGGAGACAGAACTAAAGATACTGGTTTGAGAGAGTCCTCGGGGACCAGGAAGAGGGCAGGCTCTCACGGACGGAAAAATTGCAGATTGCTCACAAAACACAGTCATGTTTCAAAAAGTACCAAGCTGATGAAAATACCATGATTATCTCTACTCAATGATTGCAATACTTGTAAAATGCTTCTATAAATCCGAATATGATTATCATGTAATTCCATAAAAATTATACATCTGTCTCTAACAGTTCTACTAGGCTAAAACTAAAGCTTCATAGACTGTTTCTAGAACTTAACAACTCCACTGCACAGATGTAAATTTTATACATTTTTTTTTAACTGGTACAAAGAATTTAAGTTTTTATTACTTTCTTTTTTTGGAAAAAAAGAAAAAAATAGAAACAGTGCTTTTTATCACCTTTTTATTAATGTTATTTTTTTTCCCTCCCATAATATAAAAGTCAGCAATGATATCAATAATTTATTATACTGGAAGAAATATAAAAAGAATGCTTGTTGATGGCCTAACTAGCAGTTTTTGCCTAAATAACTAGCGGCTGGTTAAGAAGCTGAATACTGCCGGGTGGAATGGTTTAAAGGGTCTTCATTCAACTTGGACGCACAAAGTGCTTTTGGAAGCACCCCCTTAACAACGTAACCTTTGGCTTGAACTCACGAGTAACTTAGAACCGCTGACATACGATTGTTGGTGCAGTGGGTCGTTTGGATTCGTCAGTTACTGTTTTGTGTTTCCTTTTAGCCCAAATCCCGGTCCCCATCCCCTAAGACCCTCCCACCCTTCCCCGCTCGTAAAATAAAATAATGCAGATGCAGAAAAAAATGACTATTGTAGTCACTTAACACTCTTCCCAGACAGCTGACAGCCCCAGTAGCTTAAGACTCAGCATATAGAATTCATTTACATGATACAGCGCTCTGGACACGGCCCTAAACCAGTTTTTATTCATAGCTAGCGTCTCTCTAGTTCAACCACAAAAACTCCTACAGCCAGCAACCAAACTACGGAACCTTCAGAAATCAAAGACCCACAATATTAAAATACACAGAACAAAATATCTGAGGTATAAGATAAAAAATGTAATTTTTTTCCTTTTTTTTTTTTTTTTTTAATTTTTAGAGCTGCTAAAATGATGTACTACTGCGTGTATTGCAATACCCAGGCCTCGGAAAGCTTCCTCTCTCCCCACATTGGAAGGTTTTAATGGTTTTGTCATTTAGTATGGAGCAAAACGGTTGTATCCCCCTCGGTATATACTAGCCTGCAATGAAGAAAGAACGAGACCCACATCATCAGCATGGCTCCTAGTCTTGGCATCAGTCAAGGGTGCAAAAGCATTCTGAAACAAAGCAATTTGAGGGGTGTGTTTTTTACATTTTCCTTTTGCAACACGTGGATCATCAAAAAAGACTAATGTGAAAAATAGACACTCAAAAGCAACCGAAAGGGAGGCACCCCCTACCCATCCCAGGTCATTCTTGGAGAACTAACGACAGGCCCAGTCCTGACCTCCCCCAGCGGCTCTCCCTAAAGAATGTCCCTGCAAGACCAAATTCCGTCGGCCAGTCCTGCTAGAGAGAAGGACTCTGACACGGGCTGGGCAACGGAAGGATTTGCCCTGTCTTGTTTTGTTTCCTTGTTTGATTTATCAATGCGACATTCCATCGGGCAAGGCTCAGTCTACACTCGAGAGGCCGAACGTAGACGGCTGATGGGATGCAGCGATTCAACTCTCCTTTCCAACACAGTCCTCAGGCGGGCTAGGTGTTGAGGCAGAGTTGCTGAATGCAAAATCAGGATGGAAATTTAAATCAACTGCTTACTCGACTTGGCTCAACAACCTGGATGGAATTTGCTCTTGAGAGGGGAGTTTACAGATGAACTGCTTGATGTAATCGAGCTTGTGCAAAATAATACGTTTCCAAATCATGGCTGAATTTCTATGACCAAGCTCCAGTGACTTGTCTGGTCAGGGCTCTAGATGGCTATGAGGTGGCACTTAACTATTTCCTTTTTCTAAAAGTATTGGCGATTCAAGTGAATGCCTATGGGGATTTATTTTTAGGATAAGGACTGATATTCTTGATCCCAAGCAGAAAACTGCATGCCAAAAGCTTTGTAATGATTGCATACGCTCTCACGTGATGGGCACGTCTTACTGTACTCAGAGTTTTAGTGCATAGAAGTTTGAACAAGTACAGGCAAATTCACCCCACCCTCGCCTCCCATTTTTGCCCTCCCCCCACCCTTCCCCAAACAAAAACCCAGATTTCCCCCCCCCCACAAAAAAAAAAACCCAAAACAAAAACAAAAGACAACTCCCAAACCCAACGGATTCCTTCTAATTCCTTATGTACTAGGCACACACACAAAGTGTGCCCCTCTCTCTATTTTCTTTCCTGGGCGACTATGACTTTAAACATGAATTGTAATAGGGGAGGAGAGGCAGTCAGATTCTCAGCTGCCTGACAGCAGAGGCCTGGAAGTGTGCAGCTTAGCTCCTCTGAAGTCTGTGCTGGGGCTGGAACCTTGGGGCTATGTGAATGAGCAGCAAGGGAGGGAAAAAAAAAAGAAAAAAAAAGTTCTGCATTGACACTGCATTCTGTTAGTGATGGATTTAATTATCAAAATGACTAATTATTCCATTAAGGTAAGTGCTCTGCTAGGTGAGACTTGCAAAATTAGAAATATAATAACTTACATGCACTACATTGCCAAGAAATTAAGACATTTATCAAGTTTACTGGGAGGATTAATGTGGCATTTTAGCTGCTGTTAGCACAAGAGACAAATTCAATTAAGGGAAAGTGAGAGGACGTCAACCGTCAACCCATACTAAGGTCCCAGCTGGGGGAAGGGAAGGGAAGCAGGAGGAAGTGAGGAGGAGGAGGGATTGGTACTCACCATGGCACCAACGCTGTAGGTGGGGGCTGGAGCAAGTGTGTGGTGGTAGGGGTCGGCAGCATAAACTCGTCCGTAACTGAAAGGAAAACACGGGTGAAGATTAATCCATAATATGCAATTACAAAGTCATAACAACCACCATAAAATACAAAAATACCAAGACAGTGCAGAGGGGCCCTATCTGTCTTCAGAGACTGGGAACGTGTTCCCGTCTGCCAGGTAACATGACAGAAGTCCAACTGTGTCCAACCCATTCTTCTGTCCATTTAACATTGCCGGCAGGATGATAATACATTTTCCTCTCTCTCGTAGAACCGTTTCTACACTGCTCGCGGGCCTACCACGGAGCCTGAGGTAGGCAGAAGAAACAACTTGAAAGAGTGGTTTGAAGAAGCCCAGTACCCACGAAGGACATGCCTCTTACTCTCAAGAGAGACTGTCTTTTCTCCTAATTTAGCTGTTACCAATCAAGCGAGACAAGGTAGGTCACAAAGGGTAAAGGCGCCCGGTCTGTGCAGCTAGGGTCCAGCGTCTCAGAAGAGGAAAACAACAGATGTACTTGAACAGGAAGACCCTTGAAGGGTTTGTAGGGCCTTTCCCCCTACGCCTGCCACTCAAGAATTAGTTTGATTTGATTTTGATCCCCTCACCCAGAACCTCTACTTCATCAATCAGTGGTTGGGTTCCGAGAAGGGATACATTTCAAACACCATTTCTTGATGACGAGATCCCATCTTTGACTTTTTCTAGGCCTCTCCCTCATCCTCCTCCCTCCACTGCCATGCCTTCCAGGACAAGCTTTGGAATAAAAATGAATAAGAGAGAGATGCCTACTCAATGTCTGGGACCGAATGCAGCAATAAATCAGAAATTAAGGTTCAGAGGTTACTTGCTCAAGGTCACAGGGCCAAACGGAGTCAGAGCTGACCCCGAATCTCTCCGGGCAACTGGTATGCTCTTTCTGCGGTGTCTAGCCCCTTACTTGGATGACTTGCCGGCTATCTTGCAGACAGTTTGCACACTGGTCTTTTGGTAACGATCACCGCTGAGGTGCACGTTAAGCTAGGTTAGGTTCCCTGCAAGGAGAGTGTGGAATGGGGGTTCTTCGGCACGTGCCTTGTCGAGGAGTGCTTTCAAGAGGAGGACAGACAGGCAAGCAGGTTGGAGCATGAGAAAAAAGAGAAGCAAGGATACGGTCTGAGCTAGAGACTAACTTCTACCTGATTCTGTGAGCTGCACCCCTGAGTCGGTCCCGCCTGGAGACAAGTACGTTGGTTTTTTAATGCTCATGGAAGTGAGGCATGAGCTGTGGGCTTCCCTAAGGCACGGAGGACAGCTTCTGAGTTAGAATGACTCTCTTGGGCAGTGCGTTGGTCTCTGAAGGAGGGAGCAGCAGTAGGCACCATCAGCAACCAACGCTCGCGGCAGCCCCCCAGGGGATGCGTGCACCGGCCTCTACAGGGATATGACTCTTGGACTTTCCTTGAGGGAATGAAGGAACAAGGTAGGAGGAGATGGTTTGTCTGCACTATCAACCTTAAGCTCACCTCCAGTCTCTTAACGTCTCATTTGCATGTATTTGTATTCCTTTCCTTTCCTGTCTTTCCCCCATTTTCCTTCCAATCTTCTTTCTCATGACTGGAGGACAAGAATGTACTGGGTGGGTCTCACTTGGTTGCTCACACATTGGAGTCTGGGACAGGGAAAGGAGCGTGGGTGAAGGTTCATTACCTCTTAGGGGCTGAGTTAGACCCCAAATGGAAAAGAAAATTTTGATTATAGTAAGTTCTCATTGGCTGTGTCCTACTCCTAAAGCCGCCTTGCCTGTTTTGAAGGGCACTGAGCTCGGTAGCCTAAATGAGCTTTCTGCTTCAACCCCCAGTGTTCTCCTGGTTCTCCAGAGCAAGGACTTGAGTGGCTGTTTCTTTTCTGAGGTGACCCTCTCAGGGAAACTAACAAATAGTCCACACCCTCTGGCTTTTCATTCTTTGGGACATCCGTGATCGAGCTGGCTCTGTCAGATGGCTTTCGGTCAACAACGCTCCCTCTCAGGGAGGAAGAACAGACAGAAGGCCAAGATAGAGGGTGTGTTAAAACGAGGAGGGGGAGGTTTTTGAAGAAATCTTCTATTCACAGAGGTCACCCATGAAAGTTGGGCCTTTGCCCACATAACTACAAGTAGATGTGACGAGGGGTGAGAGGACATGATATATGACTTTGGTGCTGATTTTCATTGTGTGAGAAAATAGTCTGTCATTGGTCTAGAGAAGAGAGAAATTGATAATGGGGTTATTTTAATGCACTTCCACCCAGCAAAGCTGGTCTTAGGAACAGGACATAAAATGCAAAGATAAACTGAAAATCCTTGGGAATTTAATAAATGATGCCAGAGCATCCCTTTGACGAGTATGAAAATGCCCATTTCGAGAAATTAATTTTTTTAAATTTGGGGGAATGGTTTTCCTGGGGCAAAAATTTCATCTTGCGAGGCGATACCCTATTGGTAGCCTGAATGTATTCAATGAGAGTGTAGCTCCCACCTCTTCCCTGCACATACTTTAACGGTAAATTCTTCTTTGCCTCTAACACTGGGCAGAGCGTCAACCTTCGTGGAAAACCCAAGGTAACAATTTGGCAGTATTCTTTTCCAGGGCAGAAGAAAAACACAGCAGCACTGAACTACTCCTCGTAAATGAGCAGGCTCCTTTTCTCCTCGGGGTGACCTCTACCTTCAGAATCCGATGGTTTTATTATGATTAATAAATTTCATTTCCACAGAGGAAAAGGGACCATGTCAGCTCAAACTGAAAGCAAGGAGGCTTCTTTTCAAATGCTAATTTCTAAACACGCCCTTGTGTGACACTACAATTTAGACACAAGGTTATTAGGGAAGACGTGGACTGGAGCGCTACTCTTGCGGCAGAAATGCCAGGCACGTCAGCTACCTCATGTCCCCAGAGCTGGCTAGGCGCAGCCCAGAGGAAAAATGGCACTTCCCAGGGACCTCGACGGGGGGGATGGGAAAATGTCTTATGACCGCCATGTCGTGAGCGACCTACACATGTCATCACCCTCCACGCCACCCATCCCTTTGGCAAAGTGGACAGTGGGGCAATCAGGTCATGATGCTTCCATGTTCCCACATCCCATCCATCCGAAATTATAGAGGAGATCTTCCACGTGTCTGCTTTACGCCATGCACGCTATTCCCACCCTAACAGAAGCCGCCAGCGTTTCATCAGAACCAGATCCGCCACAGGCTTAAGCCTTCTCTTTGCTTCTGCTCTTGCCTCTTCAAGCCACCGACCACATCTGTAGCTAACGGTCTACTGTCAGCTACTGTTCTATCTATCCATCCATCCTCTATCTACTTAAATATAAATCTAAACCTATCACCTCCCTGCTGAAACACCTTCAGTGGTTTTCCATCGATCCCAGAAGAAAACCCAAACTTGCCTGAGTTGCCCAACTCCTCTTTCAACCCTCTCCCTACTGCCCTCTGCCCCTTGCTCACCGTGCTCCGGGCTGCCCCGCGAACACAGGCAAATTCATTTTCTCTTCACAGTCTTGGCACTTGCCTGCCCTTCAGGTAACGTAGCAAGTCTATCAACAGTCTTGTTCACTTACCTCTCTACCTGATTATTGGCCCCTCCCAGACCTGCCAGGAATGTCAGCCCCCTGGAGGCTGGGCCAAGTCTATTTGGTTTGCCTTTTTCTCTCCAGCACCCACCAAGGCCCTGGCCACAGTGCAGGGAACAAAGGCCAAGCCAATGCGGCTGCGTGCGTCAGGGCGGCGAGAGGGAGGAGTGAGCCCGGAAGAAACCTGCCCCCATCTTTAGGATTCTGTCAGCAGCAAAGATTCTTCCAGATAGGCTTTCTGAAGATTCTAGGTCAGCGGTTCCCAGAGACATTCAAAACCCTTCAAGACACTCAGAAGAAAAGTTTCTGGGGGCTCTGGGAATACAGAGTGTGTGATTTCACATCACTGCTGAGAGTTCACAGACCACTGGCCAAGATGCCATCAAGCTCATCAAACCTCTTTAGGGAAGAGCCCACCAAACAGCGAAATAGAAGATAACAGCTTTGCTGGTGACCACACCATGGCTTGCGGCCATGCCATCATGAGCCCGCTTTATTTTGACCTTAGCAACAAGTGAACACCGGGAGGCCGCCTGTGGCACTGGGGCAAGACGGGACGTGGGGCAGGAAGAGCCAACTTCAAGTTCTGCCTTTGCAGTGTCCTTTCTCAAATACTAGGCAAGTCGCTCTCTCTGAGCCTCCTTTTTCTCTTCATAATGTGGTACTGTTGGGCCTGAGCCCTGTCTCCTTCATGACGTGGAAAAGAAACCAGGTCCATCCAAAAGCAGTCTACAGAAACGAGATTGCGACGCAGGGGACCTCACACACAGTTTGCCAAGCCAGGCTCTCACTCCTGCCCAGACTTCTGGTGTGTAAGAGCCAAGGGAAAGCCTCTCCTCTAACATGATCACGTGTAGCTGTGGCAGTCAGCTTACAGATACTTCTGGAGTTAAGCACTAGCTAATTTATGAGTGACAGATGTAGTTAGAAGTGCTGTATTTGAGCTTAAGGTTTTGTTGGAGTAAAGTGAATAACCATGCTGCCCGTTGAGTGGGAAATGAACCTGTGTTTGTTAAAGTGCTTTGTCAACTCTACTGAGAGATGCAAATATTACTTATTATTAACATCTGAATCTCCTTGAAACGAGCTGGATGCTAATGAAACACAAGAGAGCTGTGCTGGTGCCACACCAGGATTCTAGCGCTGTGAAGTGACTTTCTTATAGGAACATAGTAAGAACACGGATTCATTTCACTGTCTGTATTTTACTCTCTATGTATCAATTAAGAGCCTTTATGCCCCTCAGACCTTCTTCGTCCTGTAGCATCACTTCCCCAGGTCTCCTGTCCCGGAGATAGCTGGGGAAACCCTGAGGGAGCGGAGAAGGGAGTGAGAACCTCTCAGCGCACCGATGACGTTCCCGGTGGCGCGCAGCTCTCCTGGATAGCCCCGCCGCAGCAAGGAGGTACGGAGGCTTGTGGCCCCAGCACGCACGGAAGTGCTGCAGAGTGTGCTTTCAGAAGAGTATGCGTTCTGATCCCTGGGGTGTCTGCACTGTCGTCAGGGGACAGAGCACCCTCCTAATTCTAAGATAGAGTCTGAGAGACATTTGGGAAAACGCATGCACGCCAGTCACACATGTACAACACAGTATACAAAGGGGGTACCACACCATAGCCCTGCGGTGCTAACAGCCTGCTATTTAGAGAGCGACGGTTACGCTAGGGGATGTTCCCCTTCACTTCCTTGTGGAGGGTCCACTGGGGTCTGGACCTCCGGATGGCTCACCCTGGTCTGGGTGTCTGAGGCACCCAGTGAGAAGACAGACAGAAGCTAACTGCCCAGGAAGAGGGGATCCTCATCCCACTTCATCATTCTGGTTTCTTGAGCTTTTCCAGATGAAAAACCAAAGGACTTTTAAAAGAAAATCCTTTGGTTTTCAATGCGGCAGGTATAGGTTGCTGCTTTCCCGCCATCCAGAAAGCAAGCATCTGGAACATTGTTCCAGACAAGACATTCTTTGCATTTGGGAAAATGCTCTGCTCTTAGCCATTCTCAGTGGCTGGAAAGGAGCTACAGTTAGTCAGAACAAGGAAGAAAAAGACCACATGGAGGGCATGCGGGCTGTGGACTCCCTCCGCTCTGCCCAGCTATTGCATTAGTTCCTTCCCTGATCCAACTGCAAATCAATCCATTTTCAAAAACAGTGTTACGGGCACGTATACCTTCCAAGTGACCCATCTCATACTCATCGCTAGATAAAACTTAGCAGAATATAGTGCCACAGTCCTACTGAGACAGGTGCAAGACTTCCAACCAGTCCCCTGGGGATTCTGGACTGCGGGATCTGACAGGTCTCCTTGGCTTGGAGGGGGTTTCTGTTAACTCGGGATGGAAACAAAATCCCCTCATTTCAAAAGCTGAAGGGATGCGGCCCAGAATATGGGAGGCCACCGAAGCCCTCTCCAGTTCCTGGTCTGGGATAGCCCGAGCTATCGTGCAGATGGATGGGCTCTCACTTTCATGCAAATAAACATCTACCAGACAACCGAGAAGGCTCAGGGTGCAAACCCTCCTTTCTCAAATCAATATCACAACTTTCAGGCGTAGTCTGGGTTAGCATAGCGTGCACTGGTTCGGTAATAATGGCCAGGATTTGGGGCAAATCTTCCAGGGCCATTCACAGCAAGGACAGTGGGCTCATCTCTGTCCACCACAAAGAGACATGGACCAACTGGTGCCAATCAACCTGTTTCATCTCCACAGGAAAAAACAAGAGGATTCACAGGGCCTCAGACCACATATCCTGGATTGCCACGATAGGGGACAAATCTTCTCCAAAGTATTAGGATGGGAACCACTTGAATGTACTGGGAAAAAATTTAAAGAGACTTGGGTTATAAGGGGATGTTCCCGTTCACTTTCTTATGGAGAGTCTACTGAGGTCTGAGGTCTCTGGCTCAGTGGCCTCAGTGAATATATTCACTAAGGAAGCACTCCTCTTTGACTCTGTAGCCTCGCCTAGCTTCAGTCTAGATCATGACACTGTACACCATTGATACAAAGATATATTTGTAGACCATGGCGGGGGGTGACCAAGCATTATTCTAAAAGCTTCTCAAGAGACATGGAAGAGGAACTTAACCAGTCCCAAACTCAAAACATCTATAAAACAACCTCAAATGTAGCAAAACTTCCCCAAAAAGACCGAAGCAGAAATGGAAGAAATTCTCCAAATGAACAACATGAAGTCATCTCAGCTTGACTCCGACATTTCTGAATTCTGTTGTTGCTCACTTTCTTAGCCTGGATTTGAAATGATCACCTTCACCAATCACTTAATACATTTTTCAGCCTCATGTTTTCTTTGCTCAGAACCAGTGGTGAAATCATCTTCTGGACTTGTTAGCTTCTAAATAGGAAGCCGTAGAGTTTGCCCATCCAAACTGTCACACATCTGAACCGTGTATATGTAAGTTCACCTGTGACACCTGTAACATCTTCAAAAAACAGGCCATACCACCCACGGCACATCAGATGACATCACCCATTCTGCACCCTCTCTGTGCAATTCAAAACCTCTTCCAATTCTGATTCCTAGCAGAACAGGTCTGAGATAGGAACCTTGATTCTGGATTCCTAAGAGCAGAGTAATAGCCACTGCCTGGGAGTTGAGAAAACACAAAGTCCTGCTTTTGGCCCTAATTCCTTCACTCTGGAATGCCTCCTTCAGTAAAAGACCCATCGCCATGCTCTCCCTAATGCCAAGCTCAAGGCCATCCTCTTCGTAGAAAGGCTGTTTCACCTTCTTTGTGTCCTGACAGCTGCTCTTCCAAAATCACTAAGAAATGCCCGTCATGCTTTGAAATCAACATGGCCCCCAGCCAGGGTCCAGTCTGCTGGGGGAATCACAAAGAGTAATCTCCGAAAGTTTATCTCCTCTCTGAGCCACTTCCTCCATCTGTGAGTGGAGGTAATGGTGCATACTGACTGTATAAGGCAGTAGTGAGGTTGACAGGAGGGGTCCTGGTTACCAGCTAGTCAGCAGTCAAATGAGTGTCAGTTCCTGATACTGTCAAGGTGGCATTGCCTTCTCTCTATCCCAGGTGGGCTCACCGCACTAAAGCCCATGGAGTACGTGTCGGAACTATCCCTGAGGTAAGCATCCGGAGCTCCTACAGCCTATGTAAGCAGATCAAAGATTCTGAGAAGTTAACTAGCAGGGTGAGAAGAACGAGCACGTGCGCACACACACATGACAACTGTACTCTCACTTGGAGACCAAACACAAAGTCCAGACACACTGCCAGTGTCCAGGGTATCTGTCACAGTATTCATTCCAGGTGAGTATCCCTCACCTCTCAGGGACCAGTTCTTTGCGCACACAAACCCTTTCAATATTCGTTTGTGCAAAACGAGTGAAAATCTAACTCCGGGATGGTACTGTCCATACACATACAATGAGCCCAAGATGAGCCATTCTAAGTTTTATAGTAGCCACATTTAAAAAGTGAAAAGCAAGAGGGGTGCTTCATTTTTATATATTTACTTTAATATATTAAACTATTACCATTCCAATGTGTAATCAACTTAAAGATTAGTGAAATATTTTACATAATTTTTGTCGTAAGGTTTCAAAATCTAGTTTGTATTTTATACTTACAGCTCATCTCAACTTGGACCAGCCACATGTCAAGGGCCCTGTAGCCAGATGGGGTTATTGGCCACCATGCTGCAGAGCACAACTCTAGAAAAAAACCTATCCTGTGTTCTCTTTCCCTCTGGAACAGGAAAGATTCCCGACTGATCAGCTCTGCGGTTCCTAAAGAATAAGGAACCGCCCTGGAGAGCTTGTAAGAATGCGGATTTTCAGGCTCCCTCTCCAGACCTGTAAATCAGAATCTCTGGGGCAGGGGCATGGGAAGAGGAAATGGATTCTGCATTTTTAATAAGTTCTGCAGGTGATTTTCGTGCAGTCTAATGTTTGATAACTGCTGCTCTATTTTTTTATTCAAATTCTGCACTCAGGCTAATTCAGAGCTATCTGGATAGCTTTAATTTTTATAAGTAAACTGATAGAGACATTCTATTTTTATAGGGTATCACTCTTGCCTGTAACAAGCTTTGAACTATGCCTAGTGCACAGCAAGCTCTCAATGTTACAATTATTTTTGCTAAGTTCCTTTGTTTATACGTTCCCTGAACACCCTGCACTCTATCATAGTACACATCACATTTTATTGGAAACAGACCAATTAACCACAAATCAATTCGCTGCATGACGACTTTGCTGAATAATCAAATAACCAAAATGTAAGGAAGACAATTAGATAAAATTTGCTGAAGGATCAATCAGGGGAATGTCCCATTTGGAAACTTCTAAATACTGTCTGAGGCTGTGTGGGTGTGCGAGTGTGTGTTTCTGTGCCCATGTGTGCACGTACGTGAGCGGGTTGGGCAGGGACAGAAGGATGGAAGAGGGTGAGGACACCCCATGAGGCCATGAACTTGCTTCTAGTAATTACTTCATAAAGTATATGGCGCCCCGTTCACAGGCGATGGTTTTAATGGCTTTGGCCACTCATTTGGCCAAGGCTTTTTCACAGATCTCCACCTTTACCTAGTGTCCAGTACTCATAAAGACCTGGGAGTGTGTCCCCAGGTTGGATTCCCATGCCTCCAAGATGGTACCTGGCCCAGTGGAGGAAGCAAGACTTGCTGCCAGACAGAGACCCAGCCTCCACCTGCACCCCATAAACACACAAGCATGCGTACACACTCCCTTGGGCAGGGGGCAGCTGGGATTCAGCAGCCAAAACAACTAGGTCAAAGTTTCTGGTAGGTTTTAGGAAATGCATTGTCCTGTGAGTTTATTTTTAGCCACTGATTTTCAGCAAAAGAAAGACTTTGAGAGACCTGACCCGGAACACACATTGTTTAATCCCATCTCCCGGAATGTGCAGGACGCTCCCCGAGAAGGCAGCGGCTCCCTCCATCACTCTTTCCCTGCACCTAGACTAGTCTCCAGCACATCAGAGGATTCAGCACACGCCTGCTGCACAAAGGGGAAGGACCAAGTCACTTAAACACCCAGTGGAACAGCCATTTGGAGAGCCGCCAAGTTCCCTTAGGGCCCCTCAACATTTTAGCAACTATGCTCCCCAACTCACAAATACTAGTTTTTTAGGAACAAGCTAGCACAGCTGAAGAAAGCAGGAGAATTCCATCTGGAGGCAAAGGTCAACGTTCCAAGGTCAAAATACGAGGAGCATGTGGGGGCAGTGTGGTCTAGTGGAAAGAACTCTGTCAGCAGACGGACTCCATTGGGATTTGGGGCAAGTTACCAAAGTTCTCTGGGCCTGAGCTTTTTTTTTTTTTTTTCTTTTTTTAACCTCCAAGATGAGGATGAAGGTAACACCTACCTCACTGAGCTGATGTGATAAATCATATTTGCACATATGCGCACACACACACGTGGGTACCTACGTGTACATACAATTTATCATGCTTGCTGGCACACAATTTGCTCAAAAACGACAGAAGTTATCATCACACCCTAGAGAATTCAGCAAAGCCTGTCTGAGGGACAAGGACTACAGGGATGCAGGGTTCCCTCATCATGGCAACAAGAAGTCTTAGCACTCCGAGGAAATAACGCACCCTTGGAGCAAGTGGGAGAGCGCGGACGTTTAACAGGGACTGGACCTCATCCACTTCTCATCTGCCGGCCTACCCTGCTGATCTCCAGTCAAAATACAGCCCAAAGCCAACCACTTTTTGGCTCTTCCAGCACCATCGTCCTAACCCAGGCTCCTACCAGCCCTCCCTGGACTGCTGCAAGAGACTCCCAACTAGTGCTCCTTCTCCTGCTCTCGTCCTTTGGCGATCTGGTCTCCATAATGCCATCTAACTCATCATTAATAAGGCAGATCACAGCTGACCCTCCAATGCCTTCCTACCACACTTAAATCTTGAGTGGTTCAAAATTCTCCAAGTCCTAATTTGTTCTGAGCCCTAGCTGTCTTCCTGATTTGATCTCCAAAACTCTTACCTGTACTCATATGCCGTGGCTTCGCTGTACATCCTGCTGAGCCCGGCCACCTCAGGCGTCCCTCAACCACAGGGCATTTGCACTCGCTGCTTATTCGGCCTGAAATGCTTACGATTCCGCAGTGATGGACCTGGCTCACACCCTCACCTGCTTCGGGTCCCTGCTCAAACGTCACCCCCTCAGAGAGGTCCTCTCTGCTCCCTGAACCTAAAATCACATTGCATCCTGTCTTCTAGCTGTCCCTCTGCTCTTTGATTCATTATAGCTGTCGTATAACTTGCCGTGCAAGTACATCACACGCCTTTCCTTCTACATGTCGGGCGTCTGGTCTCTGCTAGAAAGGAGGCTCTTTGAAGGAAGGGCTTCTCCTGGTTTACTTAACGCTATGTCCTGAGGGCTCAGAACACTTGCTGACGCACAGTGATGACTGACCACATATTAATGAACTGAAATGAATTTCTAGCTCTTCCGCCAAGATAACTCACTTGCTTTTTGACCTTCATTTGAGTAGAAGACACATCTTCTCCTTCTACTCCAATCACTCGCCAGTCCTGGGAAAGCTCCAGTGAGTCACAGTGGCAGGGAGACCTCGAGTTTAAGAAGGGAAAATCCTCTTTTCCCTTTTGCCGTCTCTTGCAGGAACCAACTCGTGAAAGGTTCTGACATCCCGGAATGAGAAGCTACGTGAGTGTCCAAGGTGAGCACTGGACATGTGTGTGCTGGGGGTTCAGTGCTGCTGTCAAAAGGCCGGTCGCCAGAGTCACCCACTGAGCACTTATCTTTCAGGAGCAACTAAGCCAAAAGCAAAACCAAACAACGAATACCACTGCTGGAGACACTGAATAGGAAACAAATTTACTTGTAAATAGAGTCTCACAAACCACACAAGCGAGAAACGTTTCTTCTACGTGGCTAGCAAAAGCAGACTCGACATCTTGGCATCCTCTCCAAAAGGCCCAAGTAAGAATCATCACTTTTCCTTTGGGGACAGGAAGAAAACCCCTTCGGTGCCGCAGAGCCTACCATCTCACCATCTCTACCCCGAGCCACACACACAACTGGCCAGTTCTGGCCGACAGGCAGCTGTGTAAGAATGACACGTCTTTATAAGAATTCCAGTTATTAAATCCATTGAGCCCTCAAAACTGAGATTTTAAGTGTCTCATTGATTTCTTCATTTAAAAAGAGAGAAGTTGCTTTTGGTCGAACACTGAAATCCAGGAGATACCAGGAGTCAAGAGACCTGCCCTAAGCAGTGTTGTTCTGCACGTGGGGATGGTTTTGTTGGTTAGAATTAAGGTGTGCCCCGGGTTCTCCTAGCACGGGGGAGACGAAGTGCTCAGAGACTTCGTCGAAACCATGAGTCACAACCTTTGCTGACCGACCCGTTCTGATTTTCCATATTCACTCCATAAGGAGGGAGGACTGGCTGGGAGATAATTTGACATTTGATTGATACGGGTGTCTCCTTTTCCATGCTAGGTTCAAAATTCAGAGTTCAAATTGAACCTTATGAAGCATACAACATATTATTAATATGGCCATCAAAGCAACAGGGATATCTCTCTCAATCTGAAATCTGATCAATAGCAATTCATTAAGAATTTACTGAGCAGCCGTCCTAAATCGGATAAGGCAGGTGGAAACGCTCTGCTCAGGCAAACTTTCATGATCTGTGGCCTCTTTTAGGAATAGTGTGCATGGACCACTTGGCTTACCAGACAGCTTGTTAAGTCACAGGATCAAATCAGTGTCTACCTCTTTAAGCTGCAACTTTGCAGTGTTTGATCTATGATATCGAAATAGAACCTAAAATACACCAGGACATGCATACATTTCTAACAGGAGAGGTGGAGACTGTGGGAGGCGGCATATCCACAAATGGCATCTATTCGTGTTTTAAACCAACAACCCTCCCCAGCCTAGTCAGTTACCCCTCCAGAAGCATGCTCCCTTTCCAAGGTTTTGGAGATGTCCGATGTCTCTTGCATCCCAGGAACATTCCCCCCAGCTATGCAACTATCCATCTTCTACTATTAAGTATTAGTGAGGTGTTAGGGATGTCACCACCTCTCAAGGGAGAAACCGATGTTTGAGGCTAGGGGTTGAGGAAGGAAAATAGGGGAGCCCTTATCCAAGGGGTTTTATAGAAACGGAGTAAGCTATTGCTTTAAACTACAAGCATGCGTTCCTCCTGAACTCCCGGGGTAAGACTTTCAGCCATTAAAAATGTGGAGACCAATTCTATCAATGCAACTTTTAGAACAGACAGGGCTGGGGACATGCTCCTAGCGATCCCTCCTTCCTTGAGTTCCTTCTCGCCAAAGACTGAGTAGGGACTGAAGCGTCAGCAAACAACCTTCATTCACTGCTCCATTGAGAAAATGGGATTGTAGCAGATGAAGGTCCATCTGCAAGGCTCTGTGTAATGAAGGTCATGGCGTCCTCAACCACATGTTCGTGAGCTGTACTGCCCTCCCTTGCTGGCTACATATTGGGAGGCAACATATTGGTAAGATTTCCTAGTAATAGTTTTGGTCAAAATTTAGGCTTAAAAGCAAAAAACAAACCCCAAAAACCAAACCAAAACAACAAAACCAAAAAACCCCGAATCTGTTAGCACTCACCTATCTTGACATTTACTCAAGTAATTCCATGCTAATGAAAGTCCAAACATAACTGTTCTGAACCACATCAAAGCAAAAAGACAGGCGTTATTTTGGCGGACACATCATGCAACTGTGCAATTTCCATTTGCCGAGGCCCTGATTCCAAAAGCAGAAGACTTTGTGTCTCTAACTCCTGCTACTTGTGATAGTTTTTAAAAGGAAGGAGAGAGAGGATCTTTGATTAATAGAATGAAGATCCCCTTCTCATGAGACAGAGATAATTACAGTCCCCAATGCCTCGAGCTTTCTCGATTCAGTCTTTTATAACCAGTCATTGAATAAAGATCCCAAATAATTCATATATACATCTGTGTGAACCCAGACAAAATATGTCAAAAAAACATACAAGTCACACGTCTGTGTCCTTAATCACCCCTGTTCAGCATTTTAACATCAGAGCACTGCTTATACCGTAAGATTGTATTGTGGCTTCATTCAACATAGTCTTACTTTTCAAGATCATGTATTATTAAGACTGGAAATAAAATATCTGAGTTAGCAAAACACCTAGTATCGTTTTAGACAGCGGAGCCTAAAGGCTTCAGCTATACTCCAAAGATATATGGACATTGTTTTTGTTTTTCATTTTTTTTTTAAACTCAACTTTCTAGAGTGACCAACTGCAGCATGTGAAGAAAAAAAAAAAAGAGAGAGAGAGAGAGAGAGAATACTGAGCTTTGGGTGGATGCATCAGGAAGTAGCAATGTTTGTTACCTGTAGAGGTGTTACAAGAAATTTCATCTGCTGCAACGAAGACGAACTGATTTCTGGAAGAGAAGATAAAATTCACAATACTGCTCGCTCAGGGGGACATGTGCTCTCTGCCAACTGGGTGGATGTATTCAGATGCGGGGAGGGAGGGGTGCTTCGTCCGAATGGATGTTGCAAGGAAATGTGTTGCTACGTCTCGGACCTCGAGAGCTTAGAGAGATCAGGGAACAGGCATGCGGGGACCTTGCCAACGGAATCATGGTGGCGTCAGAACGGGGCCATGTCCGCACTGCTGCACCGTCATGTTAATACTGAGTGTTACCAGAATGCCGTGCCAGGGGGCGGTGCTAAGGCTAGGGCGCTTGAAACTGTGCTTGCATTTCTGTGCTAAACGGAGACTACTTTTAAAGAAAACATGGACAGTCTGTTGGGGGAAAGGGGACACTAGCTATGAAAATCATAAAATTCCAGACTTTATTATTGTGGTATAATAGCAAAACATTTTTTTTAAAAGGAAAGAAAAAGAAATGCTGTCATTTGAGAAGAGAACGTTATATGGTATCATGTTATGGATAATTTCCTCACCAAACTAGGCTGGCTGCATAAAGAAGGTAAGAACACTCATCTATTGCAATAAATCCTGTCTTACCAAATTATTTTTAATGATGCAGTATTTAAAAGAAAATTAAAATGGAAAATGCTATTTTACTTTGATTTAGTAAATCCACAAAGATGATAAAACTCTCTTAAGATGTTTCCAGCTGTGGCATTTGCACAATGAAATGTGTTCTAATTCAGACGTACCGTTTATTTCTCTAGAAAGAAGAACGTCTGTGGGAGGCAGATTCTACAAATGCCCCCAATGAGATTGGCTAGGCTCTTAAATGCCTCAAAAGTGGCAGTAGAGAGTATTCTGGTTCTCGTTTGCTAGATTTTACTGTGTGTATGAATCATTAAGAAGCAAGAGAAATGCATTTTTTGGGTCTTAATTTGATTGGTCGTGTTCAATTGCTTTAATGCTTCCAGAAGTATCTAGTGATGGAACATTTCTTAAAACATCTTAAGAAAGTTTTACTGTTGCAAGAGGTAAACCCTGGCATATAAATAGAGCTACCATTGGAAAATTTACTAGAATTGAGTATCCAGTTGAACATTCTAGCCGTTTCCACCCCAGTGAAACCTAAACAAAATTATGCATTTTCTGAGAATCGTATTCCGTATGTTTCTCTTCCACGTAACGCAAGTCACAGCCAAGTTCATTTACCACCTCTCTTAAAAAACTAAAAGTTAGTGTCACTGGATTTTTGCTATCTTTTTGCTTGGACACAGTTTTTTTGAGCCCCACCAATATCTGGCTTCAAACTTCTGAGGTTTGAGGAGCAGTACCCCTGAAATTGAAGATGTTTGGGTTCAGTATTTGTTTTGACTTGTTTGCCTGTGACTTACTCAAGGGGCAGTAAGATATGGACACCCCAGCTACATGTATGGGATTCTTGGATCGGTCAAAGAAGCACTTGGAAGGACTTCTGTTTACAGTATGCCCACAAGAAGAAGACTGCCACAACCAAGAGCAGCCACCTGCTCTATCCAGACAGCTGGGCTCTTTGGTACAGCCATTCCCCTACTTATGGGGCGGGCCTCATTAGTTAAGTGGTTCTATCCAGTTCAGACCCTATCATCCTAGAAGACACTGCCACCTTGCACCCCACTTCTGCATTTTCCCTAAGGAGCTGTCCTGCCTGCTAGACATAGGAAAACCACGAGAGGCAACCAACAGATATAAAATGATGACTGAATGAACAGGAAAAACTTACGCGAGTGCAACTTACAAGTATGTTTATAAAGACACTAGACCTTTCTCTTTAGTTGTACCAGAATTTTAGGAAATATGATGGTTGTCCTTCACAGCACTCTTCCTTGGGACGTGACACACCAACTCTAAACAATAATGCTACCAGTTCCCCATTCCCTTCTTATTCCATTCTCTCTCTGTTTCTTGGGTAACCTATATATTTTGAATTTTTTTTAAGAGTGGCTTTATGATTCCTGAGCAAATTTCTGAACAAAGGGGGTGATTCCAAGAGTTGGCTCAGAAGATGGCTATCAAATCTACTCCACGTCAAAGCATGAAGTTATCACAAATAGTGATATTGTAGGGGACATGCCATGGACTCTGCAATGGTACCAAAACGGAATTATTAAAAAGTATTTGCAAAAAATAGTAGCCGTTTGGATGTATCAATTCTGTACTGATGTTTTTTTCTTTTAATTCCATACAAACAGCCCTACAACACCCAGGAAGATTTCCCCAACATTTCAGGAAACTGCCTTTCTCTGGAGCTCATTAATTCCATGGAGTCACCTGGCGTGATGAGCCTTCCCCCCCCCCCCACGATGCTACCCTTTCACCAACTGATTATGAGAACAGTGAATAAGAAATGCCTGCAAATAAGAGCCTAGGGAGGGATGTTAGACCAACGTGGCCCACATGGGAGGCCAAGAGAGGAATCTGGGTGGAGTCATAACAGGTTTCATGGTGATGTCTCTGTCTGCTATGTTATACCATTTTTATATATGGTTTCTCCCCACTTGACCTTTAAGACAAATGATCTATCTTAGCCCATAAATGGATCATACGTGACCCTCTCTGTGGAATCATTTACCTCAAATGACCAGAGAGAGGTATGATCAAAGAGAGTAATGATGTGTTAATTAACTGATTAATTACTGATGCTCGGGGAGAGTAGGCTCTCCCCAAGCAAGGTCAGGACAAACTGAATGACCACCGGAGAGTGGGCTCACCTCTCAGGGCAGAGAGGAGGCTGGCACGGGGCCTGACCCCTTATGGCAACCCTGGTCTGCTCCGCACTCTCAACCCAGACACAAGAATTTAAACTTCAAAAGCAGTTGCACTTCACTTTCAGCAAACTGTAGGTGATAAAGTTGGCCAAGTAGTTCTCAGCCTTGGCTGCACAGGTAAGAGCACCCATGGCCCTTCTAAAATGCCCAGGGACCGGCTGCCCTTGAGATCGGTTCCGTGGGCATCTCTGTGAGTGGGTCTCGGGCACTAGTGGTTTCCAAAGAGCTCCAGGCGACTCCAGGACAAGCCAAGGTTGGGGGCCGCTTGTCTAGCTGAATGCTTCTCGCCTGGCTGCTCCCTAGACTTCTAAGGAGAGGTTCAAATAATGGGAATGCCGAGGCCATTCTCCTGTGGTCCTAGCCTAACTGATGTGGGGCAGAGTGTGGAATGGGGGAGTTCAGGAGGCGTCTGGCAGCTGATTCTTCTATCAGCCACAGTGGAGAAGCACCGGGAATGGCACAAACGCAGAGTGGAAAGGGGGCTGGATTACTGAATCTCTTGCCGCTTTTGCTTCTTTTTGCAACTTCCCTTTGGCCACCCGCCATGCTCGCCTCTCAGGCAACCCAGCTGCGGCTGCTGAGGATGTAACCGCACACACACCACACACGGCCCGGGAACGACCCCTTCTAGTTTCTGGAGGCCTTCTGAGAGAATGGACTTTTAACCTCATTTTAGAAAGCGACGCTGGTCCGCAGTGGCCACGGTGTCATGCTCTCTGCATCTGCTTCCTCCCCTGTTCCTCTTCTTTCAGCACCTCCCATGGACAAACTCAAAAGCATCTTTGCTGGGTCTTTCCACTTTCCTTCTGAGTTTATATCTAATTCTCTTTACCAGTTTTTTTTTTTTTTCACGTGGACTTTTTCCTATTTCCGAGCCCTCTCTACTGCAGAATTTCTCAAACTTCCCTGAAGAATTAGCTACAGCGCTTGTTAAAAATACATAGATGTCTGGGTTTCAGCCCTGACCGCCTGAATCAGAACTTCCAGTAGAGAGGTCCAATCATCTGTACATCTGGCAGTAATCCAGGCCTGGTTTTTGACCAGCTCCGGGGGCCCCATTCGCCCGGTCCTAAGTGGCTGGTGCCCCTGAAGAGAATCATGGTCCCAGGTAGTTCGTACCATGGGGAAACTTGGGGATGTTGCTGAGAAATCTCCAAGTTATTCCCATTATCATTTCAGAGCCCCAACTTTTCCCAGAAAGCCTGTTTGACAGGGGGAGGCTTTGTGGGAGGAGGGAGGATTACTAAATAAGAAAAATAATGAAATGGTGGATTACTGAGCACAAGGGAGAAGGCTACGTTTGTCTTGAGTCTTTGCAATGTGGATGCCAAGGGGCCACTGGCCTAACGTCGATGGAGCATTTATCCACAACAGGTGGCTGCCAAGCCTTGTATCTATGCATTAAATGACTCACTTTTCCTGACCACCCCTCTTCCTACCGCAGGCTTTACAGACGAGGAGGTGGAGGCATAGCCGGTCAGGCAGCACGCACAAGCTGGTAAGTGGTAGAGGCGACATCTGAACACGGTTGGGTTGGCTCAAGACCCCGACTCTCATTCACTCCCAGAGACCGGGCTCAGGGGCACCCACATCGGGGGTACTGAGTCAGCAGCAGAGGGTCATGTCTCTACAGAGGGACTTCCTGATACTGATCTGAACCTTCTATTCCTCCCAGACAAAATAATACAGTATTTGGATTCCCCTTCGAGTATGATGTTAATTGAGGCTTGAGAGAGATAATTATATTCTGCTTTAACAACTTGGGATGTGGAATGGCATGGGCCATGGTCTTTCTCTCTTTTCATTCTATTACCAGACTTCATTATGTTTTACGACGGTTTTCATAGACCAGCCATCTAGACTCTGAATCTGACTCAGCCGGTGGTACATTTAAATTAGTCCTGTGACCTGCCGTATCATCCTTGCACCCCACTTTTCTTCTTAGGCTAAATCTCATCTCTCTGCAATTTTCTTTCTTCTGAAAATTACCCACGGCTGAATTCTGAGAGACAAATTAAAATAGTAGCCAGCCAGTATTGCTGGAGGGAATGTGAGAAGCTGGATAGCAAGACTGAGTAAAACTGGCGGCACAGGCAGGGGAGGAGGGAGGACAGACGGGAAGTGTTTTCCCTTCAGAGAACACCACTTTTAAGGCTTATTGTTAAATATTCTCGTCGCTTCTCATTCTTTGGCCTCTTAATTCTGTTGCTATTGTTACACAACACTCGGGGCGGCGAGCACTTGTGGCAAGTTTCTTCTTGTATCCAGTGCTATGAGCATTGAATCTAGCATGTGCGTGCGTGCATACACACACACACACGCGCGCGCACACACACAGACACACACACACTGCTATGTGATTAAAACCCCCCAAGGCTAGCTAGTAAAAAATCCCTAGAGCCTTAGAAGTTGTTCTTCTGGTCTGGCAAAGGGCAGTCAAGATGCCCCAGGACGACAGTGGCACAAAATCTAATTCTATCTGTAGGTTCTGGGGCACCTGTTGGTTATAAAGCTGAGCTTCTCAACCCTGACTGCCTATTACAAATCAGCTACTATATATATATACACACAGCTATATTTTTAAATGAAATACTAATGACCAGGTCCATTTCCCAGTCTTTTAAGTCAAAATCTTCAAGAGTGGTTCCCAGGCCCGGGTTTTCCCCAAAATACCACTCTGTTGATCCTAACGTGTCAGCCAGCACTGCGAACTCACATTTGCCTATGAATATTTCTTTGCACTAATGTGCCCTCCCTCTGCAGGAAAGAGAGCTGTGTCCTCTGGCTTTTCAATTAAGCTGCACTAGTGTTGACTGCCACGGTGTTTAATTATTAATGTTATAATTTTTGAAAATTGTATTATAATAATTATATATATTGTTTAATATATTACTTATACTTATTAACTTTTTATAACTGTGCCTACCAGGATGCTTCCTTTTGGACATGTGGGATTAAGGCAGAAATGCACACTAATCGGGGATTCTTGCGGTTCCTGGTAAGAAGTTGCTGCAAGAGTCATATGGAATCCCGCCATGAAACTTTTCTGAATAAACATAACATGCAGAAATAAGGTGCTTCTATTAAAATTGTTCTTGCTGACTTTACTAAATAGTTTACTCATCTTGTTCATTCAATCCTCAGACGGTGAATGAGGACTTGCTACCTGCCAGGCACCCGGCTGAGCCACAGGGATAGGACGTTGTGCTCCTGGCCTGTTAATCACCGTGGAACATCTATACTGGGCCTGGTTACCTGAAGCTCATAACCTAATTCATATTTCAGGTTTACTGCCTAGAAAGCGGGACTTATTTACTTGGGATCAGTATTTTAATTCCTCCCCCCCCCCACTCAGTTCTAAAACTCAAGAATTATAAAAAGCCCATTCAAATTCATGTTTTCCCCTGCCCTGTGGTTCTTTCTATCTCTATTTCAGTTTTGAATGACGTGCACTTCGAGAGGCTGTGGCAAACTGTAGGTTGAGATGGGGCGTGAACAAACAAGCCAGCAAGCAAATGAACTAGAGAATCCTTGGAAAGGGTCTCTCCAGATCCTTGTTATCTTACATCCTTTAACATCCATGTAAAATCATTTCATGTAGCCTCAGCTGCTACTGCTAATATTGTGTACATTAAAAAAAAAAAAAAAAGAAAAAAAAATTTAACTGGGAAAGGAGAGAAGTGCTCTGAATCTATCCCCGATTTGAATATTTGAAAGTTCTGGGTTTCAGAAATCCAAATCCAAGTGCGTCTCCACTCCTTGGAGACCTTGAGAACAGTCTACTTCCGTAATTTTCGTTTTTCCAAACTTGAA
Source organism: Ursus arctos (assembly GCF_023065955.2). Lineage (NCBI taxonomy): Eukaryota > Metazoa > Chordata > Mammalia > Carnivora > Ursidae > Ursus > Ursus arctos. The sequence continues at coordinate 71,810,433 of NW_026622874.1, read as the reverse complement.
CAATCTCCATGGCTCCCACTACCTTTTTTTTTTTTTTTTTCCCCTCAGTTAAGAAGAAAATGGTGAGTCTGGAAGCCCTGCCCTGGCTCCTTCCTGAGCCTCAGTTTCTTCATCTGGAAAATGGGAACAAACATAGCACTGTCCCCTAGATTTTTTTTTTCTTTTTGTATTTTGATGAGAACATGAACGTGAAAGGACTTTATTTGGGGGGAAATTGCCATTTATGTTTTTGGCTGTGTGTGTACACGAGGGATAGTCATAGTCTCTCCCTGGAGAGAGAAGGCATTTGTGTTTTTAAGTGCTGGGCTTCCAGGGATTTAGGCCAAGAGGGGGAAAGTCAAAAGCCTTTTTGGCATTATAGGTCCTACCCAAAGTGGGTGGGGGCCTCCTGGAAGAGAAAATGCCACCTCAGCTTTGGTTGGGCAGGGCAAAGAGGGGCATGGAGGAGCCCCTCATGAGAATGAGTTTCTGATGCAGAGTTAGAAATGGGTCTGGCCAGTTCTAGGAACAGCTACGTGTGTTCTCTTGCGGGAGCAGCTCTTGTATAGGGGAAAGGAATCCCATGCTTATGGAGGTGGGGCGGGGGGCAGTGGGGAGCACAGGGTGTCCAGGCTGAGGCTCTGGAGGCTGGAGAGGCCACACTGAGAAGGTCTGTGTTACGTGCAAAATGAAGTTAGTGTGATGGTGGAAAGGTCCAGAACCTTACAAATCTCCAGGGGATTCTGATAACCCATGACCACCCCAGGCACTGGACTTCTTGCCAGTGTCAACGGCAAAAGGGCAACGTAGGCAGCTTTGGTTTGACTTTTTGAGAAGTAATTCTCTGTAGAGAAACTGGTTGTACAGAAATCTACAGCCGTGGAGGGGTAGGGGCTGGGCTCATGAGGGGAGAACTGGTCATTTTTTCTATGATGTACCCCTGAGCTCCTCCACAGACAGGAAAGAACAGGATGAACAGAAAGACAGGCTGTTTGATCTCATGGTTCCCAGTTGCTTTTCCTTCCAAATTTTTTTTCCCCAAACTACTTTCCTTCCAGTTTTACTAAGGTATGTCCACAAGTAAAACTTGAATACAACTGGGTTGCACAACATGCTTTTTTGGAGTTGTATGAAGTGATGACTTAATATATGCATACATTGTGAAATGATCACCACAGTCAAGGTAATTAATATATCCATCACCTCACACAGTTACCTTTCTTCGTGGGTGGTGAGAACACTCTTAAGTTCTACTCTCAGCAATTTCAAGTATCCCTATTTTTATATTTCTAGAACAGAAGTCAAGATTTAAAAACAAAACAAAACAAAAACCCATCAATGGTGAAAAAATGGTGCTAAGCCAGAAAACCTGCTTCCAGAGGAGCAAAACAAAATATGCCCATAGTTTAGCGAGGCTGATAATAATAACAGGAATAATAATATTATCCTGAGTGTCATTTAGTGTCAGATGTTATTCAAGGAGCCTTCTGCTCAGGCCACCATTATTTCAATAACAACCCAATGAGGCAGGCATCACTCATTAGCCCCTCTTTAAAGATGAGGCAGTTGGGGATCAAATAGGTCAGCTGGCTTGCCTCTATTATCTCTATAATATTACTCAGCCATCAAAAAGAACGATTTCACAACATTTGCAGCAACATGGACGGGACTGGAGGAGATAATGCTAAGCGAAATAAGTCAAGCAGAGAAAGACGATTATCATATGGTTTCACTCAATTATGGAACATAAGAACTAGGAAGATCGGTAGGAGAAGGAAGGGAATAAGGAAGGGCAGTAATCAGAAGGGGGAGTGAAGCATGAGAGACTATGGACTCTGAGAAACAAACTGAGGGCTTCGGAGGGGAGGGAGGTGGGGGAATGGGATAGACCGGTGATGGGTAGTAAGGAGGGCACGTATTGCATGGAGCACTGGGTGTTATACGCAAGTAAGGAATCATGGAACACTACATCAAAAACTTGGGATGTACTGTATGGTGACATAACATAATGAAAAATTATTATTAAAAAAAATAAAGATGAGGCAACTGGGGCTCAAATAGGTCAGCTAGCTTGCCTCTATTATCTCTAGTCACTGGCTTTAGCCTAAATCTAAATCTCTGATCATATTCTCTAGACGAACAGCAAATATTTGCTAACGCATCAAAATAGATACAGTGATTATAAAAGACTTTGCCTCACATCCTGATCAGACCGATTACAGGTTGTGGGCAGCTGAGCGAGGCACAGGTCTCCAGAATATTAGTGCTATGGGGGTCCTAGAGATTGCCTAGTCTAAACATGACCCGTACTTTTATTTGCTTGCTCTTGCCTGTATACAGTCAGCGCTTTCAAATAATACCATATGCTCAAAAACATCTGTTATTGAACAGCTGACTTATGGAGAACCCCACCACCTCCTTAGTTTATGAAGTAATAGTCACCTTCCTCTCCTTCTGATTGTAATTGGTATTACAGTGTTCGTTTAGCAGATGCAAAAACTGAGGCTCAGGAAAGCTAAGACGAATCTGATGGGACTTTTCCAGAGTATGTTTGACATTTGCGTGAGTTTGTTACACAATCAATGAGAAAATACTAGCATGAAATCACTCTCATTACCAATCAATCTTCGGGGACAAGAAAATGATTGATGGTGGCCCTAGATAAGTTGAGGGGGGACTTCCCATAGGATGGATTGTGAGGGACCCCAACCACTGATGGTTCTTACTTTCTCGCTGAGGAAGGGAAAGTAGACAGAGGACTAGAAACCAACCATTTACTAAGACAAATTCTCCCACATCCTCCAAGGTTTGTGGAGTGCCAACATTATTTACTGAATATCGAGGTAGGATTGAATCTTGCCCTCGACGCTGGTGCTTCTCAGATGTCATACACACCGAGCGGGGGTCTCGAAGGTAGAGATTCTGATACAACAGGACTGGGGTGGGCTTGAGATGCCGCATGGCTCACAAGCTCCTGGGGGGGCCAACTCGGCTGCTCTGGGAACCGTGCTTTGCAGATCAAGGCTCTCAGGACCCTCTCAATGAACCACCCCAATCCTGAAATTTCAGAACAGACTCAGGCAATCACTCTTTCCCTGTCCTCTGTTTGTTCTAAGTTTGAGAAGGAGAAATTGAAGAAGATACCACAAAGAATAGCAGAGAAACGATGTCCAGGACACGGATTTAACATGCCCCCACGTCCGGCCCCTGAGCTCACAGTCCGCTAACTAGAAGTAGCCGGCACACCCTCTGACTATGCAGAAATGGTGGGGAAAATAAGGCCCTCGACTTTGAATGCAGTCTAAAGTTTCAGATGACAAAAGTAGACCATGAACAGAGTCGGGTTGAGGGGATGATCCAGCAACCATGGTTTCTTTTTAAAGGGGTCCCCTGCCTGTAAACACAGTAGGAAGTGCCAATCCAGGTTATCAGATGCTGGGTGTACTTCTGTAATCTCAGGGCCAAAGCATTTCCACTTAAGTGATTCGGATAATTAAGGGAAAGGGGTGTCTAGCTTTGATTATTTCTCATCCCCCCACAATCTATTGATCTCTTCGAACACTCACACATCCTAATGCAGCAAGAATAAGCCCAGGAACAAGGACAAAATTGACGAGTTAGTTACTTCTTACGGAGGTTCCCTCAAGCTTTTGCCTCCAAACTACCATCTCTCTAATTCCGGACAGTGGTCCCTGCTCTAAATGTTGTGTGTGTGTGTGTTAATTAAATATGAAATACACTGTGGTTTTGAGGAGAACTTAATTCTAGAGGAATCAATCACTGTGATTCATGCCAGGGAGAAAATCATGAGAAGTCATATATTTCTGTCCAATGACTGTTCATAGACACGTACTGCACACAGATACAGAAATAATGTAGAGGCCACATTTAAATAGAAATCAGTTTTTCTGGGAAAGAATGTAAACTTCTCTTCATAGATACAAGGTCAGAACTTCTTTCGATAACTTTAAAGGAAATACTAGAAATTTTTAGTGAGAAGTTATCTCTCACCCTAAAAGATAGTCTATAACATATTATACAATGACTCAAAAAAAAAAGGGCAAAGTAGGGGAGCATGTTTAATATATGTCATATGCATGCACTGAGATTGTGTTGTGTGTCTCTTTCTTTCCTCTTGACTGGGATACTGCCTTCACTGAGGAGAGCTCTGTATCTGCAGTGGAAATGGCCCCTCCAGAAGCCTCCATGTGTGTGTTCTCATCGGAGGCTTCTGACCTGCCTCTAGAAAGTATCAGGTTTTCTCACCTGCCTGGAAACCCTTCACAGCTGAAGGATCCTTATGGTGCTACTTAAAGGATAGGTTTTCTTTGCTTCTTTGTGGCCTATCAAGTCAATGATCTGCAACCTGAGAAGTGTGTAATTAGGCCATGACATGACCGAAGGAGTTGTTACATCTTGTCTTGTCACTGGCAAAAGTGTCTACCCACATGGCTGCGACAGCTACGGTCTACTGGGTTTGGAATTTCCTTTAATGTCTCCCCAACTCCTTGTTGGTCCAGTCTGCTGACTCTTACAGTCTTGGTTCCCTTTTTAATGGCTTCAATTACGTACATGTTCATCCGATAGCACATAACAGTTGTTAAGAAGCCATTACAGATTATGGACCAAAGGCAATTAATTCTCAAAACCAAAATTTGAGCACTTTTTCTTTTAATGTGTATGTGTGTGTGCATGTCTGTAAATTAAAAATAAGAGAAATTCAGGAAATCTACCAGTAACAGCCATGTTTCTTTTCAGCATTGGGAGCTTTCTCTCCATAAATACGAGTTTCAAAAATCATTATCGATGCTACCATCAAGAGCTATACATCCTCCCCTTCACGATTTCAGAGCCATCTCAATTGTTACCAAATGTAATCATTGTCAATCTGGACAGAAGGTTGGTAGAAAATATAATTATCTTCAGTTACTGTAAATTTTTTTTGTTTTTTTGGTTTTTGTTTTTTGTTTTTTTTTGTGTGTGTGTGAATGCCCCATGGGAACTATTTGATCCCATAGGGAAAAGAGATAAATGATTGGTGGGTTTGGGAGCAGGAAACTCGACTCTCTTTTTCATCACTAAATCATGTCTCAGTTATGACTACTTGAGGCTGCAAACATGCCTTGCCCTGACTTTGTTACCAAAAGCATAAGGAGGCAGAGACAGCGCAGGACCTGGACTGATGGATATTGGGTTCAAAGTGCAACCATCGGACTTCCCTCAGCATGTGGAGACTCCACCTGGGACGAGCACACGTGGTCTGCTGCTTCTGGAACAGTCCAGCTGAAGCCTGTTGTCCTGCACTCATTATTAATAACAGTGTGTCCCTTCTGTCTCAAGTGTTGCATTTTGGATAATCATTTCTAGGGTCACCCTCATGACACTGCTTATCTCAGGTTGTTCCAATGTTCTACATGGTCCTGACACAGACACTACCAAAAACAGTGACTTCAAAATAGAAATCTACATGGTGAAAAGGAAAAAAAAAAGTGGTAGGGAAGATACTATAGGACTGCTTACTTTAAGGAAAGCTGACATATCAAAATCCAACCATCGGAGAACCTCCCCTCAAGTAAGTTTGTCCATAACAAACAAAAACCAAAGCAAAACAAAACAAATCCCTCCTGGAACCCACTGGGTTAGGAAGAACTAGATTTGCATATAATCCTACCTATTAAGTTTTAAAAGGCTTGTCCACACCATACACAGTTGAGTAGATCTGGTCACTGTTCTTCCTAAACTCTTTCAATGACTCGAGAATCTAAGGAAATAACAGATTCAAACCCCTGAATTTCAGAGATTCGGGTGGAAGTGACATAACCTAGAGATCTCTGGTTTCCTCCACGCTCATTCTTCCCATCCAGATTCAAAGCTCTGATGGGAATACATGAAAATAAAAAGAACACTTTATGTCGTGCCCTTCGTGTGCCCAATCCTTCCCAGCCATTGGCTCAATACTTCCAAAACACCCTGCAAGGTGGAATCAATACACCCCTAACAGATGAAGTGAGGGAATGCAAAGAAAGTACTTCTCCAGATTGCTCCAATAAGATGCAACAGAGCCTCGCGATTAAGGGCACAGACTTGAGCTTTCAGGCTGAGCCGAAAAACTCGCTGAACTCTTCCGAGCTCGCCTTCCCAATCTGTGAAATGGGGGTGCGGCATCCACTGTCTAGCGCGGGCGTGACTGACAGCTCAGTGGCACGGTGTTTGTAAAGCACTTAGTACAGTGCCCATCACGACTTAGTATTGTGATGATCACAATTGTCATTGTCACAGATGATGATTTGAATCAAAGATTGCTCACCTGCTACATCAAACTTCAAGAAGTCTTAGTAAAATCATGCAAATAATAAACTCTATTTCCATCTAATGAACATGTTAACAGGAGCACTGTCCTATATATTGCAAGTTTTACTGAAGACATTTATTTTTGTCTGGTGTGTGTGCCTTGTAGTGGGAAACTCGCAGGCAATACAGGTTTCTCTCTAGTTACCCTACAGCTGCCTGGAATAATTAGCTTCAGTCTCTCCTCCGGGGGTACCCTGATTCACTGAAGAAAAAAAAAAAACCAAAAAACCCAAAATGAATCAGTTCAGAAAGTGAACTTTAAACCAAAAAGAATGAGAATATAAGTTAAAATAAGAATATACTGTATACTCGTATATTCTATATACAACATATATACTGTTTTTTTTCAACTGGTGTTCTATTAAAAATCTGGACATGCTTTTCTAGGCATTGGGGTGTAGGTTGTAAATAGAGGCATTAATGACTCATTTCTGCTACATTTCTAGTACAAGTTGACAGGGCGTCTTTTCTTAAATTGCAGAACCTGGGAGAACTCATCAGGGCGTGTGAAAATAGCAGAAAAGATAAAGAGCTGAAATCCCAAACAACTTTAAGAAGGCAACCTCAGCTGAGGTACAGAGAAGTAACTGCTGTTTGCTGCCGTGACCTGACTTAACAGGTGAGAATCTGAATCCAAACCCATTTCCTTCTGACCCTGGATCCTTGTCTGAGCTGGGAGATGCCACGGGATAGATACACTTCTGTCCCCTCTGAGCCTCCATCAACTGAGCCCTCAGTTCCTTATTCATCCAAGAACTACCCTCGGCCTCACCAAGGTTTATAATGCGCTCCCTCTATTTTTCAACAGCAGATTTCTCAGAGAAAATAATCAAAAACGTAAATGAAAAATAATAGGAAAGCTACTATAGAGTTGCCAGCTTTTGTTTCGCCAAATAGGAACACTAAAACCAAAACTGAATGAACAAAACCAAACCAAACCAAAAACCAACCGGGGCACCGGGGTGGCTCAGTTGGCTAAGCATCCAACTCTTGATCTCCGCTCAGGTCTTGACTCAGGGTTTTGAGTTCAAGCCCCGCCTTGGGCTCTATGCTAGGCGTGGAGCCTACTTTAAAAAAAAAAAAGAAAAAAGAAAAAGAAAAACCAAACCAAAACAAAGCTACCATTCGCTGATGTCATCATTTCCTAAAAGAAAAGCTCTTTGTAATGGCATCCGAGAAAAAAGCACGGCTAAGGCCTGACCGTTCCCAAGACCAGGGAGCTGGTCTCCCATTACGTTGCCCCCATCCTTCTGTGCCAGCGACCCAGGAAATACGTTATCAGAGGCAGTCACCAGGTCCTGAACTGGCCCTGGGGGACAGCGCTTTAAACAAAGCCCCAGGATGAGATCTCTCCCTGCACACATCACAGAGAATGAGTGCCCGGGCTTGCTGCGGATTCTTAACCAGAAACAGTTTCCACCCCTATTGAACTCAGTTCAGATAGTGGGGCTGGGGAAAATGGTGACACTTCCCTCCTTTGTCTGCTTTCCACTGTCTACCCTCATTAAGGGATCTGCATTATCCACAGATGAAGCTTTCTGTATTCTGTGCCAAGCAAGAAAAAAATTCGTTAAGTCGCTGAAGTACAGCAATATTTTAAAAATGAAACTTTCTACAAAAAACAAAAACAAAACCCCCAAAACCTTAAAAAAAAACCCCTCCAATGGTAAATTAAATGTTCCATTCAGGATGCTCCTGTGCTTTACAAGCTGACAAGCCCTTAATTTTTAGTCTATATCATTTGATAAGGACTCCAAATAACATGCTACATCATTTTAAATGCAATTACCAGCCTTCTTTTAATGATGACATTTCTCTATTATTTGATCTGAATCCAGTAAGTAAAAAGTCTTAAAATAGATAGGGAGGACCTGCACTAAATGGAAATCAACTCAAATTCTTTTACTTTTTCAGTTTGGGTCAAACTAAGGTTTTACGTAACAATCTGGTTCTATATCTTGTAGTTACGCTTATGATGAAATATTATGAGAAGGTAGAGAGATGTTCTCTCCCTATCTGTCCACACAACTTCCTTCCTTCCTTTCCTTCTTTCCTCCCTCGCTCCCTCCCTCTTCGTTCTTTCACTCTCTCTCTTCCCATTCACCCACCCACGCATCCGTCTATTCGTTCACTCATCTGTATATCTACGTATGTATGTTTCTGTCTCTATCACCTCTATAAATTTGAATAGGAGTAGACCAAATGCTCCATGACCTCACACCCATGCCTACTTATGCCTACTGAGTTTTAAAAAAGAACTACTGATCTATTTATCTCTGAAATAGAAACTCATTCATAGGTTATGACTATCATATTTAAAAAATGTTCTAGCATGTGGCTTATGACTGCCTGAATTTGACAAGTCCTGACCTCCTTGTATTAAGATTTACTTAGATACTCTTATGAGTCCTTTGTGAGGGTCTAAGGCACAGGCGTGTGTGTGTGTGTGTGTATCTTTTAGCATATGTGTATGTATACGTAGACACAACATACACACACATATGTATGAGTACATATATTTCAAATGCAGAGAGCAAGATAATTGATACTAGGGCATTTCCATTGGGTTTCTATTAAGTTGAGCTATGAAATTGCCAATATTCTACCATTTTTGTCACACAAAAATAGCAATTTTATATGATACAGTCTAATACTATGTTTCCAATGAAATATTAAGATCTCAAAAAACAAATGAACAAAAAAGGTAGAAAACAAACAAATAAACAAAACCTTGTTGCTTGTTGTCTCTTTTGCTCAGTCTAGGGGCCCCTGTGCAGCTGGGGCTGACTGTATGTCCAAAGCTCCTGACTTTGGGGGATCTCTACAGGAAGATCTTTATGTGAAAGAAGGAGAAATGGCCCCTGGTAACCGTCAGTGTAACAGGATTGTTACGAAATTTCCGAGTGAACTACCCTGTGTCACTTTCTTCTCTAGCTGCTGGAATCTGGTTCCCCTCTGCCCTAACGTGGGGGACATTCTCATGCACTGGTTGTTAGGAGAAGTTAGAATGTTGAGCAAGCAGGACAAGCATGACAAATGTCTGCCTTTCTGGAGAGAGAACATTTTCATCAAAGCTATATACACATCATACATACATCCCCAAATATTTGTCACACAAGTCACTGAACAGGGAATATCCCCTCCCGCTCCACCTCCTGGTTCGGCTGCTCACAGATGCATCCACAACCAAGTCATAAAACACAACGAAACCAAGAGCCAATCCATAAAGAGAAGCCTGCCCCAGGCTTAATTCAAGCAAGCCATTCATCGAGCTAATGTGATGGTGGACCTGTCGAATCCAGAACGCATCACAGACACATCAGCAACACCAAGTGGCATGCAATGACCAGATGACCGTCGGCCCCACTGCCATGCTTTGATTGGTTCAAGCTCAGAAAACAATCCCCTTTGTCTGGACAGTTGGTTTCCCCTCAGTCAAAGTGAGATTAAAAATTAAGAGTTGGTGAAGTCAAGAGCTTACCACACATTTCCTAGATGCCAAGGAGAGATGTTTGCCTATTCCCATTAAATCTGTCAGTGAGACTATCAAATTACCTAGTCCAGGCAGGTCTCTTTCTTTTGGGGAAATCTCTGCCCACACCAGATGGTCTTCATTCTGGAGGTCAGCAGTCAGAAACTCTCAGGGTGCTCCCAGATAATCAGCATATGATCATTTAACCAAGAAGATGATGGGGAGGGAGTTGCAAGGTGCCCATCAAGGACCTTCTGGACAGTCCTGAGGTTACTGGAGTTCAATATTTTCCAAAGGTCCCTGAATCTTTAATTTGATGAGGGCTTAATTTGTGCTGATAAAAGGTAAAATTCTACCAACTGGGGACACCACGCTTCTTTTGCTTTCCACATGCCTGAAGGGTGTATCTCACAATTACAAGTAAAGTTAGTTGCCGTTTCTCTTTTCATCTTGTTAACAACCAGTGAGCGTTACCAAAACACTCTCAATTCCTACTGATTTTGCTTCCTGTTCTGAAGGAGTTTCTTTGGGTTAAGAAGTTTTTTCTCTTTGTCATCCTGCCTGTCTTCTAGACGAGAGGAACCGAGAATCTATCACTACTGATACTAAGCTTCATGATCATGTAAAAATAAATTATTACACAACTGCCCTGAGATAAATTCTAGAAACTTGACATCTTTCATCTAGATTCAAAAGCTCTTCTGATAATTTCACATTTTCCCCAAATATGTGTCTTCTGTTAAAGGGAAGGGTCTTCCTTCTCTTCACCTGCTTACTGGAACTATAAGGAAGTACCACCATGTCATAAATATGCTTTATAAATCAAACCAGAAATATCATTTTAAAGATTGTTTTCTGATAATTTGCCTATTACTGCATTCTCCTCAATGCAATGATCCCATATGTGGCAAGTGTCTTGCTTATAATAGAGTTAAAGAGGGCTGGTAATTAATTTCCACAGCAACCAAGAAGACCCAATATACAAATTTCTTTCATGAACAGCAAGAGGCCAATTACATGGACAAGAGTATATTTACTTGGTTTCTTCCACGGAAATAACTGCACTAATGTGGGAATTGTAGGGTCATTCAAAATTTACCAAACCAAGAATGAGGGCAATTTTCAGTAGGACACATTGCCAATGAGAAATCTCAATGTTAAAATAACAGATTTTATACACATATTTGCATAGGGTGTCCCCACTCCTCCAACACTTTAACTTAATTTTCAAACAAATGCTAATAGAGATGGCCAGATTCTCAAGTAATTCTATTTAAGAATAGTATTAAATATTGCTTATTTTTAAAAAAGTGTCTAGATGGGTCTTATTGAAGAAAGCAATTTAAGTTATATCTTTATAATTAACCTTTTATCAACGTGGGGGGAGATGCACTTATACTGAGAAGATAAAAATCCAAAGAAATAAATCCGTTTAAGATTCTTATAATTATACAGCAGGCTAAAGTTACTATGATTATAATTATATACAAAGTGGGTGTTTGAGAATTTAGCATCTACAGATATTTTCATGAAAATAATTAAGGGTTGTAGATGAACCACATTACAACTGATACTTTGTGAATCTTCGGTGTGCAGAGTTTAATAGCATTAAGACTTTTCATTAGTAGGATGAGCTCCAGGATGTCAAGATTGCCATCAGTTGTATGAGCTTTATTGACCCTCTCCAGTTCCCTAATCCCGTGTCAAAGTATACTGAAGATAGTAACGTACATCAAAACACGTTTTGCATCTTGGCAAGAGGACACTGGGTAACTGGATAATTTATGTATTTAGAACTGCCTCTTAACAATTGTTTGGATTTCTTTGGAGTCTCCCTCCAGCCTTGAGAACTCATTAGGGCTGTTTATAAGCAAACAGTAATAATACCTACATACAACCAGATAGTGGATCTCATTTCTGTCTCGCCCAAGAGCCATGTGAAACAAGTCTATGCGTGGGGTTTTCAAAGTGCCGGTTTTAGGGTTCAGGAGTTGATTTTGCTTTCTTCTACCTCGGAAGAAATCTGCAGCTACATCAAGCTAACGACACGTCCCGTGGGAAATGGAATGGAGCCGCAGAGAAAGCACACCACAGCAAACTGAGAGAGGAGCTAAGTCACGACAGGCCAGGGAGGAAGGAGCACCGGCGGCTGCTGCCACTTCCCATTCGGGGGTCAAGTTCATCGCCTGCTTACCTGTCTGACCCAGCATGCCTCAGCCACACATGCAAATCGTTACCATCACTGTTTTATCCATGAGACGTATTTTTAAATTAAAGGAGTCATTACCAAAAATAAGCACCCTCAATGACATTTGTGCATGCAGAGCATCTGAACATTCACATTTATGTCCTCAGAAAACAGAGCCAATGGGTTGCATTCAAATATGGAAACACACACTTTGTTGTTGTTGTTTTTTCCCAGGCACCTACACGAAAATAGCTGCGGCTTGCCATTTCAGAAACCGAGTCATCTGTCAAGCCTGGGCAATGGAGCGCCTCCACCCCCCACCCCTGCCCCGCCATCCGTTCTGACTTCTGCATTTCTTAGACCCACTCTGTCCCCCTTCCACTGCCAGTCTTAACATGTGGTGCACACTACAAATACACACTGGCTTATTGTAGTAGGATCAGACACAGGGCACTGCCGAAAAGAGTGAATCTCCTTAGGAACGCCAGATACATCGCCCCCATTCCTTTGTGTTGGATTAAAAAAAAAAAAAAAAAAGGCAACGGAAGGAATGCTTTACTGGGTGTAAAAAGTTGTAAGGAAAAAAAAGGGAAGCAGGGTGGCTGAAGTGGAGGAAAACCTGTAGGATCATCTGGTGTTCTTCCTAGGAGTGAGAGGAGACCACGGCTGCTTCTCACACGGAAGACGTGGGAAGGCTGTGCAGGGACAGTACGTGTGTGCATGCAAAGTGCGCTGTCGCAGGGATTGAGAAAGATCTGAAAAGCGACTACACTGGCACAAAACATAGCATCTCGGGTTTTAGCAGAGAGGGCAAGAGTTTAGGATGTTCTAGGCTTCATGGTTCATCCTCTCTCTATGTGGCACTGTTTACCTTTACCATGGGACCTGAGTTTTGGGGCTGCCTCCCCAGCAGTCATGCATGCGCACCAGAACCAGACGAGAATCTCGCCTCCCACCAGCTAAGTTCATTTCCAGGTCGTTGACAAGCAGGAGGAGGGAGACTCTTACCTGTCACTGTAGGCAGCGGCAGTGGCAGGGGTTGGCTGGGCGTAGCGGTATGCAGCATAACCACCCTAAAATGCAAGGAGAAATCGGACTTAGGAGTGCAGAGGAGGCCAACGCAGGGGCGCCCGACTGTGAGGCCGCACCAGAACAGCAGTAACCCCATCTACCAGTCTAATGTGGAGGTTAATGAAAGCTTAGTACCAAAGCAGAAGTACAAAACACACTGGAGAGACACGGGCTTGGATCCCAACCCCAGCTGGGTGTTAAAGGTTAGCGGTCGTAAGCATTTCCCCAAGGAAGAACCCAGACACCCTTCTAAAGAGACGTACCTAAATGGTTAATGGTGACTGTGTTGGGGTGGGGAGGATTACAGGGGATTCTCTACACACTCTGTATACTTTGCTGAACTTTCCAGATTTTCAAAAATGATTATGCTTTACCTTTACTTATTAGCTACTAACTTACGTCTTATTCAAACCCTCCTTGATTACTTCCTTAAAAATCCAACATAGATTGAGCTAATGCCCCCCTGTCGTACATTGATATTTATAAAAAAATAAGATAACGCTTTGATTGAAAGTTTATTAGTCATCTCTCGCCTGTGTAACTGTCCGACCACTGAAGCAATGAAAGAAGACTGTGTTTAGCTTTCTAAATGTTGCATAATTATTTTAAAAAAATGGAATGGTGAACACTTGTTAAAAATTCTGTCTTTTCCGCTGATATCGCACTGGTTCAAATAGGGAATTTGTTTGGTGTGGAAAATATGATAAAGCTTTCCAATTTGTAAATAAAATCATTAAGAGGAAAAAAAAACCTGAAAAAAATAATTAACATTTAGTTGCATGTACCAGTTACTGCAATTGTTCAATTAAGCAGAGGACAAGCAAATGGTCATATGCGAAAGGAATTGTGTTCAGTGGAGCATTGATTATCAAACTGTGAAAATAACTGAGCTTCTTGCTCAGTAGACCACAGCGATACATCAACCACTGTCGAATGCTCTCAGCACAATTAACAAACATGATCCAGTCTCTACCGATAACAGAGGGAACACTCGGTTCTAATTAGAATTCACCATCCCATAATCCTCTGAGGAAACAGTTCTCACCCTCACCATAAAGGGGCAATTCTGAACAGACTGATGTGTTCCAGGACCCTCTAACAGCCAAGTCACTCGTGTGTCAGATGGGCCCTAACAACAAAATCTGGAGTAAGGGGTATGTTACCCTTAGCTTCGTGAGTAGGGGACAGCCAAGTGGTAAGACAAGGAGATAGATGCTGGAAAGAGAATCTTTCGAAATGTGGACAAAGTGGTGTCAATAATTTATTTCTACCCTCTTCCAACTTTCAGAGTAATCTGCCACAACATACCTAGCAATTAAAAAATCTAGTCTGTCCTTAAAGAAATTTGTGCTTTGGAGCATTCCTGGAGAAGGCACAATCCAAGACATCCTGACAGATAATCACCAATCATTTGGAGCCAGTATTACACCCCCCACCCCCGCAAAAAAAAAAGTCTCCCTTGAAAAACAATGTGGAAGTTAAAAAAAAAAAAATGAGGCCTTAGCCAGACACCACCTGGTGTTCCAAACACCATGTTTTCTAATTAGGAACAGAAAAACTCATTAAATGTGCCGAGGAGTTGTAAAACCAAACGGTTGTCACACCAGCACCAAAGCTCAAGATACAGAAGGATGGGCTGAAGGGAAATCAGGTCACCAGGTTTCTGGAGTCATTCTTTTTATCTGCTTGTCCATCTCCTTGGCTTTCATGATGCGTCCAGAAAGACGCCGGTGTGCAGTTGTGTATATTAAACAATGAGATAGGGAGGGGCTGGAGTTGGCTCGCTGATTGCTAGGGGGCACTAACTGCCACCAGCTGAAAGCTTGGATGGAAAGAAAGTGCACGTGTGTGTGTGTGTGTGTGTGTGTGTGTGTGTGTGTATTTTTTCTCTCCAAGAATAAAAAACAAAAGCCATTGCAAAGGTATTGCCATCAAGTGCCATGTAAATCAATCATGATTTGGTGACTGAATTTTGTCCCAGCAAAGATCTCTAGCAACACCATCCACCCCCCTGCAAACCCTCTATGTTTGAACTCTGTGTCCCAACTTCCGCGATTGTTTCCATCACTGAAAGTGGGCAGCCAGTTTGATAAGTGGAAAGAACAGCTGCTGTGCAAATAGCAGATAACGAAAATGAACCTCACCGACTGCCAGTCGATGTTTATCGTATGAACATAAAATGGATGTGTGTGCAACTAGGGTCCTTCTGCACAACAGATGTGCTTGTCTATGGCGCTTTGGGAAGGACCCATCCTCTCCATTATTTTCACATGACTTGCCCATTTAGACAAACTAAGTGTGTGTTTCTATGCGAGACAGGCACAAATGGTCAATGGCCTGGCAATATTTAGGAATCTGTTTATGAGCATTCCCTACTTAAGGCTCAAGGTCATAGTTTGTCGAGGTCTGCGGAGCCAGTGGAAAGATTTTGACCTTGAGCACTGATCTTCCTGTCCAGTAGGTCTGTTGGTGATGACAGCAATGTTCTGCCTCTGAGCTGTCCTATACAGTCGTCCCTGGTCCTAAGTGACTATTGAACCTTGACATGTTGGCTGCTAAAACAAACTGCGATTTTTAAGTTGTTTGAGTTCATCTGAATTTACACGTCAAGGGCCACACGGGGCTGGTGGCTTCAGCATTGGACAGTCCAGGTCTAAGTGATCCCTCAAATAGGTAATAAGCGGAAAAAGAAAAGGCTCAGGGGCTTGATACCACCACATCTATGTACTGCATTGTCTTCCTTTGCTATTTTTCTTCTGTATGAAATCCATATTAGGGGAATAACAGAGTTGTGTATTAACTCTGTGTATGGGTGCATACACTGTAAAATGATCAAAAATACAAATTGCTTTAATTTGCCTTTCTAACAGGTGACTCTAATCAATTTTATTGCTCCATATTTTGCAGCTCGCTGAGCATAGCCAAAGCTTCTGCAAGGTTCTGGGCTAATGTCTGAAAAAGGAGAGCTCACTTCCATTTGCTGGCACCAAACCATGTTCATGTTGAAACAGTCTTCCTGACCTTAGGACAAAAATGCCTCCTTGACAATTTGATTTTTCCTACCACCAAACCAAATGGCAAGCACAACGTGGTTCTGTACTCCCTACATCATAAAATATACTCATTTGTCACATATCGGGCAGCAAGCTACAAATGAGACCTTATATAAAATGTAAATGTTAAATGGCCATTATGAATCCCCCCTCCCACCTCTGCCGCCACCAGCAGAAGTGGCCACAAAGATCCCCACTCATTGTCTGAAACATTTCCTTTGCTAGCGAGACCTCTGGAGGTTGGGGCAAGTTACTGACTGAGGACCTCTAATGGTGCGCCAACAAAGCGTTTTCAAAACTGCGCTTTGTGGGATACTAATAATGGTAGGAAATGGAATTTTCCATGACCAACTAGGTTTGGAAAACGCCAAATTAAACGAAACGAGACTGGCTCCTCCATCTGTGGAACTTTCTAAAACGATACCGACAAGCACCGTAGATCCTCCGTACATCTCAGAGCCATTCGACAAAGGAAATCACGTTTTTTACTTTAGAGCATACTTTTGGAAAAAGTTGTTCTAATCTCCAAATGACTTAGGAAGAGAGGTGAAACGTTTGTGTGCTGGTGGGGACACAGGGATGGGTAGTGCTGTAACGTGTGTGTGTGTGTGTGTGTGTGTGTGTGTGTGTGTTTCCGTTCAGCTTAACTGTATAAAGTAGCAAAGGGCTTAATCCTAGACAGAAGCTTCCCCGTTTCTACGAATACCCAAGGATTTCACTTCATGCAGTCTACAAGGTGGATTGGAATATACCGGTGTATATATATAGATGTATCCACATATATCTATATATACATTTTTTCCCCTAAAACAACATGTATAAGAACATCTGCAAAATGAAACACTTAAACATAAATAATCGCTCCCTAATTTATCTGCATCACACACCAGCTGTTTTTGAAGTGTGGCAATGAAAATCAGTTTTCCTGAAATGTAAAAATAAAAGTTGATCTTGGAAATTTAAATTATCTTGTTCTCTCCTAGATCCAAGCACCCCCTTTTCATACTAGATTTCTCATTAAAACTTGATTAATTCTCATGGTTAAAAAAGAACGTACTTTCTTAATTGCCTTAATACAGAACAAAAATGGGAATTGCATGTTACAGGGAAATCCATGTACTAAAACTCCCCTGATCATCCATAGTTTTACATTCTTCTTTCATTTTATTTGACAGTTTTAATGTTGGTTATAGACCATATTGGGAGACTCAGCCAGCTACACTCCAATGGATGTGTCGCTCTTTTTTCTTCCTACAAATTGGTTCATTTGGGGGTTGCTTCGGCAGTGAGTAATAGGGTTGAAAGCTATAGCAATAGGTGTGAAATAAATTTATAAGAAGCTACAATGAAACCAGGGAAAGTTATGTTAGCTGTGCTGACCCTCAATGCTGGATGAATAAATTCTTTGTTTAACCATGCCAGTTGAGTCCAGGAACCTACTACAAAGTCACCCAGACAGTTGATACAATGAAACCTTGCAAGTCTTTTCACCGAATTTATATTAATTGGGTGTTGATGCATTTTAAGCCAGGAGATTTATAGCCAAGTCAGAATCTCCATTTTGATACACTCGTGATCAAGCAAACGGGATATCTGAGGATGTGCATCTCTATTCTAGAAGCATTCACATCGAAACTGGAAAATTCAGTCAAGTCTTTCCTCCTTCTATGTTAGAGACCATCTCCCCTCCCCAGAATTGTCTTGTTAGTAGGATTTCACAGCAAACCCACAATCATTGTGATGAGTTTTTCCACCAGTCGGGATTTCATACCTGCAGCAATTTATTGCCATACACAGGCTCTTGATACACTACTCTATAAGGAAACAGAAATGTAATGTTTTCAATGCAAAAATGAAATAAATAAAAGAAAATGCATAAGTCAGACAAATTCCAGAGCAATTCATTTACAAGTTTGCTTCTCTTACTTCACTACGACCTGCGAATGACCCATCAAACCAAAAGCAGCAGCAAGTTGTAGCTGCAGATCTCTGAAACCCGGAGTATCAGAGGGTGCGGGTGGGGATCAAGCCCCACTGATTGTACCAAGCCCACCGCCATAACCTGCGTTTATCTGTAGAGAGGAGAAAACGATACTTTCATGGCTTCTCATCCTTCTAAGCATAACGCAACAGTTCAAGGTGACTACTTCAAATTTCTCTCTTTATCTCACGATTAGAATTCTCTGGAATACCCAAGGATCTAGCTTTGATGCTTCATTACTGAGGCAGTTACGATGACAGTACATAACTGTATCGATACGTTTATTTTAAAAATGTGACATCAAATAACAACAGAGAGTGCAACTGAATTTCGTGAATTAATGAATCACGTTGAAGCTACCAAAGCTACTTTTAAGATACAGGACTGGAAAAATTATGTGTGTGTGTGCGCGCGCACGTGTCTAGAAAAGCTGCCGATAATATATATAGAGTGCAAAGGTCACGACCTCATTCAAGTCCAACAACAAGATCTCAAGTAGAACCCCTCAGACAGACGGGGATGCAATTTTGCGTTGTGAGAGTTTTTTGTGGGAGAGCCTAATCTTTCATGTTTTAGTTTAGTTCTAGTTTAAAGTGAAATCTCACAGTTCTAGGGCAGACCTCAAGGGGGTGGAATACTGTAAGGGATTTAGGGACCTGCCTTATAAAGGTGTGTCTGTACATACATATATATGTATATATGCATCTTAATCTTTACTTGGCCTTAGATTTAGTAAATTTAAGCCTGTGGACCTATGCCTGTCAACATTCTAGGCTTTTCTCTCTCTCCCTCTCTCTCTCTGTCCCCCATTGCTTATTTGAGGAAGTTTCAAGGAGAGATACTGTTCCTCATGACCCTCCTACCCCATTGTCCTCTCCATTATCTTCTTACTTCTCATCTTCCTCCTTTCCTTTCCTGCATTTCTCAGAGTTTGGTCAATGAGGGCAACAATGTTACTCCACTGGCTCCGGGCTTAAGCACTGAACTCTGAATCCAGATCACATGGGCTCAGACCCCAGCCTCAATGAACATTTTTGGACAAAAAATTTATCTCTTTTCTGAAGACAAGTTTCCCCCTCTGAAAACAAAAGTAGAGGTAGTGGGTGGAGGCAATTCCTCCCCTCCAGGCTGAGGGGAGGAAGGCAGTAAAGGCTGACCCTCTTGTCCCACATAGTAATGCATAACTCCTTGGTGGGCAGTTGCCCCTGTGGTGACTGGCCTGCCTAATATTAGCTGACTCAAAGCCGACTCCCACTGAGAGCAGGGTCCTAGGAATAAGGACTTGGGGTTTATTTGGAGAAGTTCTGTGTTCCAGTTATCCATGTTTACATTAGTGAAATGAGGACACCTCTTTGTTTTAAGATCCATGGATGGCAGAGTGACATGAACTCATAAATAATTTTGTTTAGCCAAGGTGTCAGCCAGGAACTTGCCATAATGGAATTTAAGAGTCACGTGAATAGGCACTGGAATCTCATCAAGACGTACCAGCCTCATGGCTGCACGGACTGGTGGAAAGCTTAGGGCTTTCCTATAAAAAGGGAACAGGGTTAACATTTCTATCATTTATCACTGTTTCTCTCTTTCTCTGTCTCCCCTCTCCCCACCTGTCCTCTCTTCCCTTCTTCCCATTGCTCTACTCTCTCACCCCACTCTCCACTGCGTTAGTACCTTCTTTTTAAATAGCTCTATTCGAATGGCCTTATTTCCATTTTCAATAGTTACCTTTTGATCAAATGCCATATCCTGGGATCGCTCCCTGAGTGGGGGAAGACAAACGTGGCTAAATGCAGTTAAGCCACACTGACCTTCAGCTCTGTGGCCAATTCTGGTCCCATGAGATCCACAGCTTCACCCCAAGATAGAATGGATTGCTTTGCAGACCCAGAGGACTTAGTCCCACTTCAACCTGCAAACAGGTTGTCAATCCCATTGATCACTACTACCATTATTTTTTTCTTTACCTTGACTTACTTTTTCATGAAAAGAAAATCATTTAAATGTGCACCTAAGCAATCATGGCGAACTTGCAGATTTGACAGACTAGTTATACAAGCTAAATTCCTGGCAGTCACCAAAGCTAGAAGCCCACTATGTTACCCAGGAAAGTTAAAATCAAAGAGGACATTTAAACCTATTAGAGGTGACCCAGGTGTCTAACACATGTCCCAGGACCTCTCAGGATTGCCCTAACCCTATTTATTGTGTACTATTTTTTAATGAGATTGAAGGAGCAACCCAGAAACTTCCTTTAAAGAAAACAGAATCTCACATGCTTTTCTATGAACCTTGTCAATCATCCTTCAAGAGATGGTGCCCTGGGGACAGTTCCAGTCATCAAAACAGACCAGGACCACAAGGGAGGCAGGGGTGACAGCTTCAAAAAGCACATCTGAAACTTAAGGTACTTCTAGCCAAGAGGAATCCTGTTCTGTAAACTTTAGAGTGCAGGAAATATTCATATTCTTTCTTTCCCTTAAATGGACATAAGGCCATAGATGAGCCCTTGTCTTGCTGCCGTAATGGGCAGTCTAGTCCATCACTGTGCCCCACAGACACACACCGCCAGGCAGCAATATTGCAAACTTGCCATCTTACACGGAGCAGAACAGTCAGGAAGGTCTGCAAGGCCTGAGCTACCTTCTGGGAAAGAGGACAGAAGCAACTGCTGGGTAAACAAAGCTCCAAGTTATTTCTGTCAGTGCTTCTGTCCCCTAATTGCCCATTTGGAACCACCCCCTGAAAAATCTTATTGTCATATAATACGAACAGTGGGAAAATGATATAAAATTTTTTTTGGCTAGAAGAGTGGCTTGCAAAGAATGAGAGAAATAATCTTCTCAACCTTGACACCAGGAAGTGTAGCATTGCAGAAACAAGTAACGAGGCCCCCAGGACAGAATCCCTTTGAGTGCCGCACCCAGACACCTGTGGGGGCTATGCCACTGCGCCCCGCAGGCTTGGCCCAGATATGAATCTGGGAGAGACAAAAGCCACTAAAGGAACTTAAAGCAAAAAGGGACTTTCTTTGTAGCTTTCGTCCTGAATGGAATTTATCTTCCCGTCTAGTCTGGTTTGCTCCCTTCTGCATGTTTCTGCTCCCCCCATTTGCTTTGTTCTCATGGATTTCCATTTGTATCTCTAGCACCAACCAGCACAAACACATCTGCCCACTCCTCTTTCTAGTGCATTCTTTCCCCATGTCTCTGATCTGACAGACTTTGCCTATGGGCAGCTCCTCCTTCCTGCTACTCACACATCTGGGAGGCAGGAAAAGACGCCCACTGGAAATATCCACAGGACAGCACAAATTAATAATTCAATAAACTGCTGTCAGTTTACAAATAAAGAAACTGAGGCATAGAGAGGCCGACACTCAATAAACAACAGCTCATATATTTTTGTTTTTAGCTAGGTTTACTAACATATATTTCCCCTACCCCCACTGGTGGGTGTTGATGGAGATAGTTTTTTGATTTGGGTTTTTTTTTTTTTTTTTGTAGATTGTCTTTTCCCCCTCATTTTTCATCACTTCTCCTCTCCCCATTTCCCAAATTAAAAAAAAAAAAAAGTCTTAAACTTATGTATGCTCTATCCAGAGGCTACACTGGGGGAGGGTGTAGACTGATGCTGGGTTCATTGGGCTTCTAAGGATATGGATGGGCACGAGGATGCCCAGCCCCAGCCTGTTTCTCTCTTTATAAGGGTATGCATTGAAAGTCATTTTTTGTTTGTTTGTTTGTTTGTTTTAAAGAGGGTATTTGGAGGCATGGATTAAGCTACACAAAAAATAAGAAATTGGTTGTTCACTGGGTATAGGTTGTTCATTCATTTTAAGAAAAAAATACTAACCCACAGATTATAATAAATGTATCTGATGCAATGATAGAACTCTACTATATGCATCATTGATGGAGATAAATACTACGTCTCAAAATTGTAATTATCTGAAATTCAAAAGGAAGAAAATTAGATAAACAGTGTCTGTCCCATTTTCTAGTAAATGGTATCAATTTGGTCAAAAGTACGATTTTTCTGTTATCTAGTCTATGAGACAAGTACGATTCCAATGAACTTATTTGAGGTCGCTTGTAATAAAAAAGGATATGATTTAAAAAACAGCCCCCGACCCTGCCCATCTATTTTAAATTGTCTTTATTCCAGGTTATTTTCCTAACATTGCAGCTAATATCATAATGTGGGAGAAAAAGTACCTCTAGATCCATTAGGTAAGCTTGACTATGGTCCCCGTAATGAGAGCCATCCTACTCTTTCCTGAAAGTGAAGCTTAATAAAGCGGCGCCGTTTAATAAATGATTCTAAATTTAACAAACAAGTCTAAGTCAGATAATGGTTTAGGGGGAAATGGAAGGAATAAGGAAGAAAATAGGGTTCTCGTGGTCAAGTTGGCATACATTTTGTGAGAGATATTTCTTGCTAAAATCATCCAGACGGAGTAGGAGGAGTTCTTTCTAGAGCTATTACTATCAACAATTAAATGTATTTATAGGAAAACATAAAAAAAAAAAGCAAAGCAGCCATGAAAATATCTTTTAACCCTCTACAGCTAGTAACTATAGCTGTTATCCTAAATATTATACTGAAAACACACGGACCATACTGAAAATTTGAGAGAGAATATTTTTTGGGTTGGGGGGAGAGTCTTTAATTTGACATGAGAGAAATGCCATCTCTTTCAGGGGGTGTTCACGTGTCTTCTGAAGTTATCGAAGGAGCTAATGCCGCCCCACGACAGCCACGACGGCTGTCGGGAGCAGGTCTGCTGCCTGCCGGTACGCCCCTGCACACTTTCCCACGGACCCCGAAGAGGAAGCTTGCAGCAAACTTGTAAACAGAATGACTCCGGGAGGAAACAGGGGTGGCATGCACGTTAATGAATACTTACATAAATGTCTGCACCATAAAATCCATCCTGGTAAACAACACTGCAGGGCGCACACACAAAGAAAAACATCCATATTAGTGCATTTCCCCATGCAGACACACCAACCCCTGCACTGGTGAAGTTAGTCTGGTCACAAGACCCGAAACACAGGAACCGAGGAGAGTTTTCACATTGGTTAAGGAGGTTGGAGACAACAGCTGTCCGTCAGCCCGAGAGAATTAGGCCGGGGTTCGGTGCTGGCCCAGAATCAGGCCATGGTGGCGTGCTGGGCACCCGACTTCCCACTCTTTCAGGAGGGGGTAAGGAAATGCAAGGAGAGGTTCAGTTTAAGTGGCCTAGACAGACAGGAGGTCAGAGTTCACATTCAATCCAACCACACGGCTCCCCCCAGGGGGACGTCATCTGCTTAAAATATAAGATTGATAAAGGGTAGGGGACAGACTGTCGTATTTTCAGCATGCACGGTAGCGGAATGACTTTAGGAGAGCCGGACAACCCAAACGATCCCAGAAATGTTCTCATGTTCTCTCACCCTGTAGTATTTATTATATTTGGTAATTGCAGGTGCCAGTCTTTCCTGGTAAATGTACAAAAATATCTCTATATGTGTGCATGTGCAAGGTGATACGTGTTTGTATATATGTGTGTGCCATGTGCATGCATGCGGTTGGATGTGTGTGTGTGCGTGCACGCACCGATGGATGTATATAGTGTATAATGTGTGTAGTGGTGTGTGTCTGCACATGTGCGTATGTATGCGTGCTCCCGTGTACACATGTATGCATACATGCACCTTATGTGTATTTTTTATGAATTATATCCAGGCCAAGCAAGCCCCACATTATGACTGAGTAAGCCTGGCCTCACTGTGGCTCTATTGTCACCAAATAGTCATTCCAGAGGGAAGGGACTTCATAGGAGGCGGAAAATATCCTGGACTTCTCCAGAAGTGTCTCGGTATACCTTGAGTGAAACAGCCAGGAAGAAAAGCTTACAGCTATGTGAGCATGGGACCCTGGCTCCCAATTCCTAAGCAAGGCAGTGGGTTTCAGGAGGATCACACGGAGCCTGATGCCTCACAGGCTTCCGGGAGGATCGCAGGACGTGAGGATGATAAAAGCAGGTGTTACCAGATGCATGTTTTCCACAGGACGGTACCTGTTACTAATAACCTTCCCTGAGATCGCCCCACGGAGTTCAAATATGATTTATGATTCTGGCAAAGGACCAGTGAGCCCCACCATCGAATGGAGCTGGGTTCTAACAGAAACACGACTTTGATTACCAAAGGGGGGCCAGCAGGTTTCAGGAGGGGAGCGGACCCACATGTAAGCCAAGCATATGGAGCCAAAGGAAGGCACTTGAAACACACACGCGCGAGCGCACACGCACACGCACACGGCTGTGACACTGGTTTGCTGGAGAACCCTGTAGAGTGCTTCTCAGAGCTTTTCAGGCTTGATTGGCTAGACCCCAAGTACCTTTATCCTTAAAAACGTGACAGGGATTTCACACGCTAAGGAGGTTGGTAGGAATTGCTTTCGCCTGTTTTCATGTTGATCTGCGAAGACCGCAGTTCACAAGAGCACACGTCAAGTAGCGTTAAAACCCTAATCCGAGATATTGAGGTATGTGGTGTCCTGAGCTACGCCTTCAGCGTTCCCAGCATTAAGAGATCGTGTCTGCTGGGGGTCAGAAGGCAGGGCCAGCCTCTACCAATGGGACTTGGAACAGATCTGAGGAAACGGGGGAGAGTGACAAATATTTAGTCTGGGCCCCGAACCACAGAGGTGAGTCATGTAGCCGTAGCAAAACAGCTTCTGCTTCTGCCCCCTTCTTTCATGCTGCTGTGCCTCTGCTGGGAACACCTGCTCTCCCAACAGCCTCCTCCAAAAACAGGTCATCATTCAAAAGCCAAGTTAGACGGGAACCACACGGGCATCAGGTCACAGCCTCACCGATCAGCAGCTGTGAGCCGTTGGGCTCATCGCTTAAGCTCTCTGAGCATCAAGTACTCAACTGTAAAATGGGGCGAGAGGCTAGGAAGTGGCTACCTCCAAGGAGAACGCAGTGAAGTGCTGTGTGCAAAGCAACGAGCAAGGTGCTTGACATCGGAGTATAGAAAGTGATCCAGGGGTGAGCAAAATATTCATATTTTAACTACATATTAATATATATTTAAACATGGGAAGTGATGCCTCCATATACATATTTGTAGACGGGGACCCAGTCTGAGACTGCTGTTCTGGAAATAAGGAAGAGCCGAGCCTGGCCTAGACGTTGGGGCTGTTCCCACGCACACCCACAGGGACGGGGAGTGTCTAGCTCGTGTCCTGGCTGGAAGAGTGGCCTCTTCTTTTGCCAGCTCAGGTTCCTGTACATGGTGGCCTGCTGCACGCCCCTGTGTCAAGTCCATTGGCACCAACAACTCCCAGGAGGGAGGCAAGAACAGGCCCTGACATTGGCCTTTTGTTCACCAGGAGAAACTCCGTGCCCTGCTCGGCCTTCCACCATGGGCCGTGGAAAATTCCTTTGGGACTCTGACATCCCACATTTATGAGGCAGAGAACCAAAGAGAAAATGCGATCCAGCATCCTCATTTTGACAAGCTCCAACAAACTGAATGATGAGCACTATTTCTCTGCTCCTGAGATGCTTACTATTCTCCACCAACTACACTAAGGCACTGACAAGGCAGTGTGTGTCCATCACTAAACCTGCCCTCAAGGAGCTTTTCAGGGAGGGGCCACGTCATCACAAAGCCATGTGCATACACCTACATAAGTATAAAATTGCAGCTCGGATTGGGGTCCAGGAGGAACAGGTGCTCGGAAAGGGCAGCGGAAGAAGAGGGCTGGCAGCAGAGGTAAGGGTTACCTGAGCAAGTGCCTCGGAAATCTCAAAGCCTTAGCCAGGTAGAGAGGGAGGAAGAGCAGTCCAGGCAAAGGGAACAGACTACGCAAGCCCTAGTGTCCAAAGGGTCCCGGGCTCCTTAAGGGGGTCTGCAGGGTTCAGAGGCCCAGCAGACTGCAGGGGCTTCACTGAGAAAGGAAACTAAGAATTCCCACCATGATGATAAACCACACCCCGCAGGGAGTGCCCGTTTTCACCGAGTGCCGCCCCTGCACGTTGTGGGGGAACGGGGGGATGATGGAGAGAGCAAGTGATCTATTTTCAGGATAGCTCTAAAGACAAGGAACCGATACTGCTGGCCTCTTTGGTGTTCGGAAACGAAGCCAACTGATGGGCTGCAACTTGCACCAGAATGCTGTTTTTCCTCCTAAACAGCTGGTGATAGCCCAAGCCCAAACACTACTGGTCCTCCCATTTCTAGAATGATGACTCTGTGTCAGGCCCTGGTCTAAGCATCATGCGCTCATTAGCCCATTTCACCCGAATACCCCCGTGAGTTGGAGAATACCGGCATCACCCTACAGATATAAAGAAACTAAAGTGGCTGAGCTGCGATTCTAGTCCAGAGAGTCTTGGCTTCTCCGCCCTCTTTGAACTGCTGTGGCCGACAGTGGCCAAACTTTAGCACTAGGCAAGGTCATCTGAGGGCTTGTTAAAACAGACGGCTGGGTCCCACGCCCAGCCCAGAGTTTCTGACTCAATAGGTCTGGATGGGGGGGGGGGGGTCTAAAATTCCAATTTCTAACAAGGACCAGGGGACACTGATGCTGCTGGCCCGGGGACCAATAGGCTCATTGATCTAAGGGACACCGCCCTCCACATGTTCTTTTTCCTTACATTTGTGACGGCACTGACCTAGGAGACTGGGGCAGTCTCCTAGGCCCTATTCTAAACAGAAGCTGGTCATGGGAAGGCTCTTAACAGACTCTCACGCTGGTTTCTGGGAATGTGTCTAAAGACTTTTTAAAGCCCCAAGAAAGAGGTACACTTAAAATACCAGATGTTTAAGGAAAGGAGGGCAGGAGTCGGTGGCAAGTATGGATCTATAGATAAATTCACTGCACCCTGTACAAGAGAGGGAGTTGCCGTCATGCACTGAACAGGTGCAGTCCAATTTTAATGCAAAGGCGGTCTGTCTAGCCGTGCAAAGGTAATCGCATTGCTTGCCAATCACTTTGGGCCTGCAATATGCTTTTGCAAGAACATAATGCAGATGCACAACTCATTTCCTTAGAAAGGTAATAACAGTAGTTAAATATCTGGTTGATGCAAGCAGGGAATGATTGCACTATAGCAAATCAGTTTCCTTAAAAAAAAAAAAGAAAAAGAAAAAGAAAGAGAGTATAGGATGCCCAAACTATACAATCTGTTTGTGTAATAGACTATATGCCCACCACAAATGCATCCCTGAAGGAGAGGTTATTTAAAACTGCTCTACCTTGCTGCCCCTTCCAAGTGGAAAATAAATTAAAATTTTAATGCGTTGAAATCTAGCTGTTTTTGAATAGATACGGGTCCATAAACTCCCTGGCATTTGTATATTATTGTGTATGGATATATGTATGTGTATACCAACATTTTCCTAGGGAAACCACATTTTTAATTATTTCTAAAGGCATCTGTGACACAACTCACCCCTCCCCCCCCAAATTTAAGAACCACTGATTTATGGTGTTTGTCTATAGATGCATTCAAATCAGGAGTTTTTAAAAAAAATGTAACAGAAGTTACACTTTAAAACTGGCTGGAAGTTTAAAGAAGAATTCACACCAGAACCAAACACACAAATAAAAAGCTAGAGAGAATTCTGGAAAATATTCTGGTAACAGGTGATGACTTCAGTTCCTAGTGTTCATATTAAATAAGAAGGGTCCTAAACAACAGACAATGCAGTCTGAGGATAAGATGCTTAGAAATTAAAGCCAGGAAGTGTGGGTGATGTATAGCCAGAAAGACACATACACATAGCCCTAGAGGCTGGTGTCAGACGCTTTCCTAGGACCTACTCTGAAAGCGTTCCCAAGGATCTGTGTGTGGCTCTGACTCCTACACGGGCGAGCTTGAAGTTTTTTCCCTGAGATCCTCCCACATCTCTCCGATACACAAACTAGTACAGAGTGTCCTCAGACCACTTCTCAAGGTAACTCTGAGAAATTGTCCATTGATGGGTCATATGTAATTTCCCGGGCAAGTATAGAACACCTTGTTCAAAGATACCCAGAGAACCAAGACCAAAACCCTATAGCAGATGCTGGATGGTTAGCTTAGAATAATAACAATTTTAAAAATATTCCTTGATGCTCCATTAGAGCACTCTGCTGTGTCCCCAGACAACACGCATGGTACAGAGCAGGCACGTGGTAGTAGCCGCTTACTAGTTAAGTAGCTAATTAATTAAGAGCAAGGATTTGGCGAGGCCAGTGTCACGGGGTTCCTTCGGGAGGGTGTTGGGGTTCAGTTGCTGTCTTCCAGTATCAGATGTTGTACTGAGTCTGGGGGGGCCGCCTCCATCCATGGGTCATCAATCTGTAAGCTCCTTTGGATGGCCATGGCCCAGTGGGCAATTTCTCCCTCATGTGAGTCATAGGAGGACAGACTGGACACTGAGGCTTCTCTATCAAAACTGACTCCAGGATCAAATGCACAGAGAAATAGGGAAGACCTGGTGATTCAGCGCTCTCAGAATCCATTCACCAGATAGTATTTTATTTATGATCTACATATTCCAGAAACTATCGAAGTGCCTCCGACCAAAGCCAGCTCTGTGGCTTGCAGGGAATGGGGGTCTATGAACTGCAGGAGCCTCCCAGGAAAGGGGTCAGACAGGTTTCTAACTCATCACCCATCCTCGTTTAGTTAATGTTGACAATCAATTGGGTGGCTCAGTCTAGGTTTTCCACCCATTCCTCGGGTCCCTCCATGGTCCAACCAGAACCCCTCCCCCCAGGGCGGGGTTAACATCATGTGTTAATGTCCCAAGAAGGTTCTTTGAGCTATGTGAGAAAGAAGAGAATAGGGCCTCTCGGAACCTGTGCTCTTTACTTGCTGGGAGCGACTTCAGAGAATACCAGGATGTGGAGGAGAAACCAAATCAATCAGAGGAAATGGATGAATGGGAAGGCACGCTTGGTGAATCTGCCTGTATGGCTATCTTGATGTTGGATACCTCCGAGGGTCACCCAAGGCTCCACAGAAGTAGCCATGGAAGTTCTGTGGGGTTTATTTTTAAAGATTTTTTTAAAAAATTTATTTATTTGAGAGAGAGAGGGTGTCTATGAGGGAGAGGGAGAGGGAATCTGAAGCAGACTCCACACTGAGGACAGAGCCTGATGTGGGGCTTGATCCCACAGCTGTGAGATCATGACCTGGGCCAAAACCAAGAGTCAGACTCTTAGCCGACTGAGCCACCCAGGCGCCCCAGATTTTTTTTTTTTCCAATATCTTGGGAAAACAGTATGGAAGCCGTACATGGACATAGGATAAATGACACATTTTTGGCTGGAATTTCAGTAACCAAGTATATACTGCATACTTCATGAAGAGCAGAGGGTTAGGTTGGCAGTTAGCTGTATCTTCAACTGGTGACACATAGAAAATTGTAATAAATGCAGCTCGCTGGGTGACATCTTAGAAAAGATGGGGATCACCGGGTGTGAGGGAGAATGGGATCTCAGCGTGGCAATTTAGGAAGTGGTTGGACTTCAGTGCATCTTACATTTCTTCTTTTTCTGGAAGCCTTCTCTAAAAACCCAAGCTGAGCTAAGGGGCCTTCCTTGGTGCTCACACAACACCCTTATCACTTATCGCATTTATTGAGATTATTAGTGTATATGGTGCCCCCTGCCCCTAACTGGAAGGAACTCCTCCGAAGGTGCAAGACAGGGTTTGGAAGCGAGAAAAGGGATGCTAGGCTGAACTGCACTGGAGTAAAGACATTAGTCGACTCTACAAATCTCCCCCTGAAGGACTTTGGAGACAAACGGCTACAGGAAATCCACACTATCACCTGCACCACCTGAATGCCGATAACATCACTTTCTGGAAACAGAAGGAGGTTTCCAATCTCTGCTGTTTGCTTCCACTCAAGCTCAGGGCTCTCAGCACACCAGCCCATGTCTGCTCTATGCTGTCCTCTGCTATTCTTTCCAAAATGAGTTGCCCCCCGCCCCCTGCAGTCTCCTGCAGCCTCAGCCAACAGAACAAGCAGAGGAAAAGGGAAGCCTTCATTTAAGATGCTGGGTTCACACTTTCTCGTTCGGCGCGGGCGCACTCCAGGCAGTATGTAATACAGCCGAAGACCCTCGCTGAATTTCCTACTTTCAGCCAGCACTTTGCTCTTACAGAACTTGCGGACATGGACACTCCCCCCCACCCCCAGCCCTTCTGCTCCTCCTCCTCCTGGGTTGAGAATTTCATCTTACTACTAACGGTGGTTTCAGGATTCCACTAGGAACATTACCAGCAAAGAGGCACAGTGTACCATTATAACGAAAATGATTAGGAACGTTTCTGGAATACTTAAGTCACATCTGAAGCAGTCACAAACACGTTGCTTCACCATTTGGAGGTGCCTGTGTCTCTCCCTGGTGAACGTGGCATTAATTAGTTATGCGTGGTTATTCCCGGCAAAGAGCGAGTTCATTGTAACTTAGCGAATTTCAATTTTATGGCAGGTGTGTTATTTTGAGATTTTTATGAATTGTTCATATGAGGATAAGCCATATAATTTTATTTTTTTTCCTGTTCAGTATAGTAGTGAGATACTGAGGGTACATATACCGAAAAGCTACAATTACCGTCTACTAAGATAATAATTTTCAGACAAACTAATGTGGTATAAACATGTAATTTTGTATTTATGGCTTATGAATCTTGCTTTAGTAATTACATGAGCCTACAGGGTAACTTGGTGGGCTTTCTTCCCTTCATAACAACTTACTGTGTGACCTTGGGAATAACACGTCTTTATTTCTGCATTTCTGGGTCTATAAAACAGGCTCAACACTGTGGGGCTGGAAATAATGATTAACACTGTGGATGCTTCCTTATATCACGTGGTCAGGTAAAGGCTTAGGAGGTGCGGATGCATGTTTTTGGAGGGTGAGGAGAATTTAGGGCAAAGTCATACTTGGTTTGTAAGTATCCACCATCTTTCCATGAGAAATTTTCGCTATTGTTTTGTCCACTAAGAAACTCAGAAATGACCCAAGGCTAAGGACAACACAGGAAACAATGGACGCCGAATGATCTCTCTGCCTTTGTTTTCTCTTCCTGGTGATTCCATTTAGTTTCATTTATTTATATTCTTAACTTTGTCTCATTGCATTTGTGTTTGAAACACTTCATATGCTCTCCTCTGCAATGGGTGAGATACGAATAAATAATGAAAAAAGAGTGGTTCCTTTTGTCATCAGTATAATAGAGAGATGACCTAGCATAATTCAGGTTTCCTAAACGATTTATAAGCAACAGAGGTATCAAAAAATGCATTAACCCTTTTCACACAGCCTGGAATACAGCCATATTCTTTCTACAGACCAGAAAGCCAGTCGTAGGCCAAGAAACCCTCATGCCAAACCGTCTCAGGCATCGCTGAGTTTTTCTGAGTAGCGCTACTGACATTTGGGGCCTGATCTCTCCACGCTAGGGGGCCACCCTGTGCACTGTGGCAATCCGGCAACATCCCTGGCCTCCACCTCCCAGCTCCTGTGACAAACCAGAATGTCTCCAGACAGTTCAAACATCCCGAGGACTGGCAGAGACACCCCTTTCTCCCTGATTCCAGAGGTTCTGGAATGTTCCAGGAGGAGCCCTTAACAGGAGGACAGAAAGGGGAGCACTGCGGGGTTGCAGTCCACCACACCGAGACCCCTGTTTCTTTGCATTCCCTGCCACTCCTTGATCTTCACCTGGCAATGCAGGAGTCCATGCGCACAGATACCAAACCGCCAACGGGAAACACGCTACCCCCTGTTTCCTTGCAGAGGGGAAAGGAAGCCAAATGCCCATTTTGGAAAATCCAACGGAAACGGGTCTTACTTCCAATTTCTTTGAACTTTCGAGAATGTTCACATTTGACTCCACACCTAATTTTCTCTTTTCGGGCAAGGGTTCATAAACCTTGACGAGCAAGGTGTCTTTGGGGAGGGGAACAAGACCACCCAAGTGAACTTTTATGTTTGGGGACTTCATGTCCCTCCATGGACGGATTCAAGGGGCAAATGTGATCCAACCTCCTTAATAACCAGATGTTTGCAGTCATCAGAAATACATCTTTGGCTGTAGCCATTTCTCTGTTCTCCAGCATTCAGTCTCAGAGAGAATTTACATAACAACATGTGACATGTAGAATGCTTAAAGGCACCAACCATGACAGGACAAATTACACTCATTTTTCACTACTCTTTGCAAGGTGCTCCACGGCAGGCGCGCGCCGGGCTGCATGCTGGGGCGGTTCTGGTGGGGCAGTCAAGACCGGCATGCGCTCACAAACGGGGGGGGGGGGGGGGGGGCTGGTGCGGGAGGCCCGCCGGGGGGGGGGGGGGGAGGCCGCCCCACTTACCCGCCATATGCCGGGATCGGAGGCGGGGGCGCCGCGGCCCGGAAGGTGTTGTACACGGTGCGGCCGCGGCCTCGCAGGTGCGCCCCTCGGTAGGCGGCCGCGGCGGTGGCTGCTGGATACGGGAAGCCGGGCACTGCGGGCGGGAAAGGAGAGAGCAGAGCAGAGGCTTTCAGAAGCACACTCGTGGTGCAGGGCAACCCGCCCACCCCGGGCCCTTCTCCCTGCCGCCGAGGCTGGACACCTGCCCCTTGTCTGGGAGGCGGGGTTCCAAAGGCAGGCAGCAGGGAGGAGGTCAAGGTCCGATTCCAGAGTGGGCTAGTTAAGGCGTGGTCCCTGTGTCCAAGAGAATATGGTAAATGACAAACATTCACAAAGAATTCGTGATAACAGGAGACAAGCTCACCGCACAAAGTTAAAATTCTACAAAGATAGACTGCAAGAAGTATGTGTCTTATGTCGCCAACATCTATGTATCTATATACACACATATGTATATTGTAAGATATTTATATGTCTGAGCACACGATATACGTGTATGATGTATCCGCACATGTCTGTGCATGTGCAGTGAATGTGCACGCCACCGGTGTGTTGTGTGTGCACACGTGTACGTGAACTGTACATATGCATATTTCGATGTACGTGTGTATGTGCATACACTGTGTATACGTATGCACACGTTTCAGTGTGTTCCTAGTTATCTCTGGGGCTGAACTGTATGTTGTCTACTGATCACTTTCCCTATCCCATTTTTATTTATGTCCCACATTTTCCTTTACATATATTGCTTGTTAAAATTTTTTATTGCAATACAGAGTTCCTACGGACATGTGCATACATCGCAAGTGTGCAAAGCCCTTATGTGCCAATGGTTACCAATGTCCCATCAGCCCCCAAACCATTTAACAGCTTTTAAGGCACACACAACCATAATTACAGAGAAGTCTGGGAACTCAACTCTTAAGAAGAGGGTATGGGCTGAGCTTTCCTCCTCGGAGGAAAATTCTCTGAGTGGGAGGGCTTGCTGAGGAGTCCAGAGGGAAATTAAGCCTGGGGCCAGAGACCCCTGATAATTCATTCTCTTGCCTCTGCCTGGGATGTCCTTCCTCCTAGGGTGACTGCAAATCCTGACACACTGGGGCCCAGGAAGCCTTTAGGAAACCACTGCTGCTGCTTCTCCATATCTGAATCTCACAGCGCTCTCACTATGCCAGCCCCAAGCGTGCCATCCCCACTAAACCGCAGGCAGGGCGCCCAAACCGCATCCCGGGGAGGAGGCACTTCTCTGGGAAATCACACTGGGGAATCCACTGCGGCAGGAGATCCGTATTAAAGGCCCAGAACACCCAACCTCTCATAGGTGTTGGTTTCGAAAAGAGGGGGTCCCGTCAACATGTTACCTTTTCTCTCCCCTATCAACCGGAAGTTCCTCCAGGCTTCCCCCCGCCCATCTGTCTTGGCTTCTGCTCCTGCCTCCCCAACAGAAGCCCCCTGACCTTACCCACAGCAGGATTTTAAATATTGGACACCTGAATGAACGTAGGGGTGGCTTAAACACATAAACAAGAAAATGAAGTTGTAAGTTGTAGGCAGTTCGAAGGATGGACAGACTCTCCAGTCAACCTCCCCTACTTGTCCCAGGTTCTTTTCTTGACCCTCTCCCCTAACACACAAGAGCTTTCCAGAGGGAAAAACAGGTAGAAAGAAGCAGGGTGGCAAGAGTTTCCTCCCCTGCATGCACCCCGCACCCTGCTCTTCTCCTGGGAGCTCACACAGTGTTTGTAAGGACAGACAAGGCTGGGAGGGACAGCGGCCTCCATGCTCAGAACGTCCTACCCCAAGGGAGTCTCTCAAACGTAGGTAATCAGGAGACGCACACCTCTCTCCAGGAGCTCCATTTGGGGGAACACCTAACTGCTCCGAGGATGCTGTGTCTCATGCGGTGTTGAAGTTGCCTCCAGTTCATATCCAAACTGCCAAGGGGTGGGGGGCTTCTCCCCTTCTTACCACCACATTCAGGAGCAGAAGCCCTCCATCCCATCTGTCATTACCACAGCGTCTTTGGGTACACTATATCCTAGCTTCCTGGGGGTGGAGGGAAGTGGCAGGGGGTGGGGAGATGAAATGGGTGGGGGTCTCCCACAGCTGCCATCCCCAATCCCCTCACAGAATTGCATGGGCTGGAATAGAACCCTTGAACCCAAAGTGAAGAGTGACTGACTATCATCTGTAATTCTCTGCACATTCTCATGGATTCCACCAGATCTTTGTCTCAGGATGGAGGGCAAAATGCTGTGATTGTACAACTGAGTCAGAATGATTTTATCTATTTATGCCGAAAACACCATATATGTTATTGTTAACCTTTTTCTCATATTGTGGTTAAAGTCAAATCGTGCAGCCATACTTAACTCTCAGCTTGCCAGCCCCTACTCACCCACATCCCCTGGCTTGTGTTTCAACGAATGTGCTTGAAATTGTAGAGAGGTGTCGCTCTTAATGGGGAAAGCCACTAAGTCCTAACACCGTAAGAGCCCAGAAGTAATGAGATAGGAGCTGTTTGTTCAGGACTGGCGAGAAAATGAGCGAGTGTGGCTGGGACTCCAACTCTACCTTGCCACAGTTCAAATACTAAGTTTTCATAGGAACACCCTGGATTTTGAAATAAAGAACATGAAAAATTCACAATCTGGCAGAGCAGCTGGCTGCCTGGGTGAGGAGACACGGTAATTATGCTGACCCATTCATTATCGCCGGCTCCCGCGCACAGTGAGTGAGAACAGATCCCTCTCAGCGACAAGCAGGTTTTACAATAATTCTTGGAGGATTTAGATGTTGAGATACAACACGAAACAGAAGCTCGGCAGCAGAGCGGGGGCGGCACAAGCTGCTGGAAGTGTGGAGCCGGGACTCCAAATGTACCCTTGGCTACAGGGGGGAGATGTCCCTCCCGATGCAGGATGAGGGAGGACAGGTCTCCATGTGAGACTTTTGGGGGCTCCTCCAAGCTTGGCACATTAGAGGGATTCTTATTTTGTTAAAGGGACACAGGAAGGACAACACATCACTCCTGGTTTGAAAATCACTTTTCCGGGAGGTCAGGTGCCCTTAGGCAAAATAAGGAGGTTCTGCGGTTCATGCTTTGGACCAGAGCCATCATGGGGGAAGACTGGGTGTCTCCCAGATAGAGGATTTGCTCAGCTATCTCTTTTTTGTTACCAGTCTTGGGCTGCCAAGGGCTGTCCTTATGAAGCCTCTAGTTTGTCATTATGATTAATGAACATTTCCTTCCTCTTTCCTCTTACTTTCCTTCCTTCTTATTCTGGTCCTCTTTTCCCCCTTCCTTTTCTCCCTCCCTTTCTCTTTCCGTCCTTCCTCCCTTGCTTCCTACTTTTATTTATGTTTTAATCTCCTTTGGAAGGAAGCTGTCACAAAGCTCTCCAGGTGAACTAGCAATCAAGTAGCTAGGGTGACAGAAATCAAAGAGAAGGACTCCCAATGTCGCTAGAATGTAAACTCCACGATGGCAGAGATCTCCATCTGTTCATTTAGAAGAGTGCCTGGCTCAGAGCAGGTGCCCGGATACCCTTTGGAGGTGAACCAGTGTTAGTCTCCCTCCTTTGGGACCGTAGAGGCACTGCCTCTCCACCTTGCACCTTCCATAACGCTGCCCTCTGTACGAAGTGTCCTGCCCGGGGTTCGCACATACCCAGGAGGCCAACGACACAACTGGCTCTCAGTCACGATCCCTAGAGAAGTAGGTTCTACAGCCATGCTCACAGGTGCTGCACTGGCCCAGGAATGACAGCCACACTTGGCATATGTGTGATTCTGATAAAAGGAGAGAGGACTTGGATAAAGGTATTGTAGCTGGAATTATTGCAAAACCTTAATTCATTGAAATTCACGTTCATTGCTGTGCTGTGTCAGGATTTGGAGATCAGGTTCTAGCTCTGGGGAAAAGCGGGAGTCAGACGTGCCCCCCAGACACTGATATCTATGAAAGGGCCTCAGAGGTCAGATTCCTTCCTTCACAGAGCCTCAGACAATGCTCTCTGGCAACCGAGCAAATCTCAGTCTCTGGGTGCAGTAAATATGTGCCATAAGGAACAATGGAACATAAGAGCACTTCTAATCCCTAACTCCTCTGATATGTGGCTGAGCCTTCTGTGTTTCTCCTCCTCTCCCCTAGAGGAGGTCCACCCCCTGCCGTGGGTTTAGGATTCCAAGTGGCTCCCTTCTCTTGCCACTAAGATGAATGGTCAATTGCAAGGGTACAAACAAAAACAAAGACAAAACACAGCACCCCACAACTTCGTTAAGCTTCCTTTAGACTCAACTTAGGACAGAAGGAACTCATTTGTTTGTTTACTTGGCCACCGTATGCATTGGTTTGTTGATGCTGGGACACGGTTAAATGCATATGTGAAGCAATTACCTAGACAGAGGATTCAGATACAGATGAAACAAAACCGAAATGGCTTTATCCTTAAACCACAGAGAAAAAAAGACAACTCAATTATGTGCTTACTTTGGGACACGACACCTGTCTTTGGTTGAGTCAAAGTTATCACACTATCAATGCCCCAATTCAGGAGTTTGGACCCAGTAAGTGGGCAATAAATGTTAAATAAATCTAACGCAAAAATGCCAATGGAAACTCACAATGTCCTCTCCGTTTCTGGAACGGAGTAAATCAATGTTAATAAAAGTCATAAACCTGTCACCCTATCCCATGTTTGTAAAAGCCTCTTTGTTAATGAAAGAACAGTGTTAGAAAGAAAAGACACCAAATTATGGAGCTGGATTTTTTTTTTTTTCCTAGCTGAACTTACAGTTAATAAACATGTAAAGAGACCATCATTGGGGAACAATGGAAAGTATTCAGGTTGCTCTGCGGACGCAATATAAATCCTTAGTTGTTGGCATGACGAAGACAAGGGAAGAAGGAAAACAACAACAACAACAACAACGGTTCATTATACTGGAAAGGTTCCCTCTTAAACCTTATGCAGCATGAATCAGAGTGAAAAATCTGGTATCACTGCAACGAAAATTGGATTTAGCTCATAAGGTAAAAATGAGTTTCTCTCAAAGAAAACAGGGCAAGAGCTTTGGAGCAAATACCAATTGCGCATCCTGTTGACACATCAACATTCCCTGCCTACCCACTCCCAACTTTCAGTGAGATTTATACCCGCAGCGCATTTTGGGGGAGTGGTGGTGGAATAACTCGCTCAGTTCTTGGGCATGAGGAGTTGTATAGCATGGAACTCAATGAAATGGAAACTTTAGGGATGTAACAAGAGGCACGCTGTGATGTGCTCAAGTATCAAGGCGGATCAACATTTTTAAACGGAAGATGTGTGGGTGTATCAACCAGCCAAATGGGCCATTTACCAAAGTGTCAACTGCTTACTGCCTGTCTCCCATCAAAGACAAAGCCCCCACCTCCCACCTTCTCTGAGCTCTTCACTCAGTGTATTTACAGTGACAAACGTGCGCTCCCCCTCTGTCTCTTTTACGAATATGGTGCTTACCTTCGAAATAAACACAAATGAGATCATCTCACCAGCCCGGAAATCCCAAAAGAAGAAACACAAAACCAGTGGAAAATACTTGAGGGTTATAAAGTGCATATTAAAGTTTTAGAGCTTTGGGAGAGATGGAAGAGTAGCAGATGCAAAAGCCAACAGGGGGGCAGATTCTGCATCAAAGCCATAAAAATATA
The DNA here is from genome assembly GCF_023065955.2 of Ursus arctos. Classification (NCBI taxonomy): domain Eukaryota; kingdom Metazoa; phylum Chordata; class Mammalia; order Carnivora; family Ursidae; genus Ursus; species Ursus arctos. The sequence goes on along the minus strand of NW_026622874.1, from coordinate 71,772,226 downwards.
CGGCCGCTGTAATGGGCAATTATTCTTTGCATTTGTGCGCTGGTTTGAATTTGCATGAGGTTGCCAGATGCCCTGGAAAAGGTGTTCCATCAGGACGGAGGAGAGGGCTTCTCTTTGTCCCTCTCGTCTCTGCCTTTGGCAACAATGCCGACTTTGCCCACCCTTGGAATGGCCTAAGACCGGAGGCGTCCATGCTAATTTGGGGTTGGATTGTTCCGTGGGTAATTTACGGTAGGAAATATTCACTTACACAATTCTGGGGGTGCAGATGTGCTTTCAACAGCAGGTTCATGGTTCTGTAGGATTCCCCTTGGGGGAACTCGTGTTTCATGTGCTGGACCGTAAATTAAGAAGTGGCATAATAGGTAACATGCCGAGGCAAAATAAACAACCAGCTATAGTTCAACTTCAGAGGTAGAGCATGGTGTGATAAGCATCACAATGAATAGTAAAAGGAAAAAAAAAAAGATTTTTTCCAAATGACAAATATGTTTGCTTATTTTTTCAAAATGAATCTCAAACGAAAGTACATCAAATTGGTTTATAACAATTTATACGCAACTGGGTCACTATCTTTGAATGACATGAAATGGGAAATTTAATACGATGGAGCACATTTAGTTCTAGGTCAAAACAAAAATGGAAAGGCTTTCAATTTTGTTAAAATTCAGCAATTTCAAGGTTTTGGGAGAGAAAGGGGGTGTTCCACCCATTTAGTCATTTACAAAAAGACCAAAATAGCCACTTAATTTGTTGGAATCTCTGATTCTCATATTCTCATATATCTATCCCTGAAACACACATTTGGGACTGACTCTTGTTTCATTTCAAAATACACGTTGATATTAAATACTGCTGTTTAGAAGTGAATAAATCTACATTTTGGACAAACAGTTCCTTATAGGACATCCTCATTTGAGATGCATTGAATAGGAAAACAAAAATTTCTAATTAATGTACAAGTCTAATCACCATTCCCCACATGGAAGAGTAATTTTTCAATGTTCATTTGCTGGGTTTAATCTCAAAACTGACATAACAGAAATGCAATGTCCTATAAATCTCCGCTCATTTGTTTCCTTAATATTCATATCCCATTGAACTGCAGCTGCTTGTTGCTACAGTCTATTACAACTTGCAAAAGTGTCGATAAAAATATTATGAAAGGCAAGATGTGTTTCTTCCTGGCTGCGTGTGCCATTTATTTGGGAAAAGACAATAAATGGCTCATGGATTGTCCCCCCAGCCTGCTGCTTGGTGGGTGATTAGTGATTAATTACCTGGCAGCAAATTGACATGGCACGAGGAAATTGACACAGCCCTGATTAATTAACTTTTTATGGGTGGTAGTTACTCACAAAACATTGCGCACCATAATTGAATCTCTCTACATAGCATCGTGGTACAAAAGTTTTAGTCAAATCCAAATTAGCCAGAAGTTTCTTGGCTGTTCTAGGTCTGATTAGGATGTGTCGAAGGAATTGGCAAGAACTTGAACTTGGAGAGAAAAGCACATTACGTGAAGGGGAAAAAAAAAAAAAAAAGATGGTGACATTGCCCTACTGGCTAGACTGTCCGAGCTGAATGTATTGACCTAAATCTTTACTGTATGAGGCTGCAATGCTGTCTTCTCCTTCAGCCTCCTCTGGCTGCTCCTTCTGTGTGGCTTCTCTGCACGTTCTCTTTCCTTTGTCTTGTCCCTAAATGTTGAGTTGATTGGTTCACTCAAATGCTGGCTTCATTGTCACTTCCTCCCCCAAGAGTTTCTCCCCATCTTCTCGACGTCTCTCGGCCACTCCTGTCACTAGCCTTTTTCCTTCCCTTGACTCAAGTGGCCCTTACCATCTCACTGGATTGCACGCTCATTATATAGCTCTCCGTGGGGACGTCCTAAAGACTTTATTTTGGTCAATACTGTGTCTCTAGCACCTACAGGTTTACCTGGCCTCGGGTAATTACTGCAATGTTTATTGAGTATGTTGTCAGACGAGCTCAGAATTCAACAGTCGTTCAGCTACAGAGGGAAAATGGCGGTCAGCCCTTGAACCTGTGAGAGTTGCTACCATGCTGCTTATGAAAGGTGCATATTCTAAGAGAAAGTCAGGTTTAGCGAGGACGAGAGTGATGAGGGACTCCACCTCACTTGAGCAAAGTCCAGACAACAATAACCGGAAAAGTCGAAGCAAAGCTGTGATCACAGCTGGCCCAAATCCAGCCTCTCGTACTCCATTATCAGACAGAGGAGAGTCAACTGTATGATATATCAGCTACTATTTACTGACACTTGCTAACCGCAGACCCAAAGATTAAGTCAGTAAATCTTCACAAAACCATTCGAGCCAGGTGTTACTGCTACCTTCACTTTCCTGGGGAGAGCGGGAAGAGGCACAGCAGCCCAGAAACTCGCCCCATGCTCTACACCCAGACAGCCTGACATAAGAGCCCATCATCTTATCTATCATACAACAAAGCAACGAGGCACGTGGGACCAAGGCATCCTGTGTCGGCTCTGGGAAAAAACTTTCTACTTCCACTCTCTCCCTGCTCCTTAGCGACTCTCAGTTTTTACTCCCCTTCTATGGCCTCTTATAACAATACAAACTGCTGCATCCTCTCCCTATATTCATCTCACAACCAAGAGAACCAGCGCAATTCATCATGGACTGAGTGAATTTGCAGGGGAATCTGTTGACAAGCCTACCTGAGACCTCGATATGCTCCTGGTTGGGGGCAGGAGGTGGAAGCAGGAGGAGGGCTGGCGCCATTTCTTCTGTTCTCTATTTATGTGCTGAGATTTCAAGACACCTGGAAGGGCTTTGCTCCTTTTCTACTAATTGGATACAGGCCACAGGGATCACTACTGATTTATAAGAGTCCAAACAAGCTGTTTTCCTTCCCCACTGGGGCTTATCTCCACATCTCCAAAAATACTGGGGAAACGGACTCTCCCAGCAATGGGGACCTGGGGTAAGCTAGCATGGTGTTGTATACACAACCCTCATTACTGTCAAAATAATGAGCTTCTCATGACTAACTTCAACTAGAAATTTTCTCCAAGATTTGAGAGACTTGCATAAAAAAACTTTCATAATATTTGGGAGGAGGCACTTTTTTCTCTATATAACTGATTTACTAATATTGTTATCAAATATCACTTCACTCATAACATGGTTAGAATCAGTCTCTTACTTAGAAAGGAAATAGATGACTCGTCCAGGGATAAAAAATAAAGAAAACTAAATGCCATGAACACACAGGGATGATTTACTCTAAGCAGTGAGTCCGGTGTTCCCAAAGCAGAAATGTTTCCTAACTTAAAAACAAATTCAAAAAGCAGCAAAAAAACCCACACACAATGCTTACGTGAATATTCTTTCATCGCTAGGTCTTTGAATGAGGACGGCAGCCTTGGTTTTTAAATAATTGCCACCTTATTCCCGCTTACCTCCCGAAGCTAGCTGTTGTGTCTTCTCTCCCGGGTTAACAAATGATCTGATTAATCCAACAGACATGCGTGGTGAGCACCATGGCTGCCGGATGCGCAGAGATATGCTTTTACTTTGCAGAAGATGTATTTGTGATCTGTCTACTCACAGGTATTGACAATACCCACCCTGGGCAGGATCTCTGTAACATTTCATTCAGCACAACGAGAATGAATCTCAATCTTGGAGGGCTTAACTTGGCGGGACCGCGGAAGGCATTTGCAAAGGTGCTTTCTGTCATTTGAAGAAACGCTGGAGACAGAGCCGTGAGATGCTGAGATCTATTTTAATTTGGGTGAAGCGATTTGCCACACTCGATTTGTTTGACAAAACCTGTAGTGGTGTCAATTTAGCTTTTATCAGGTAGCCATGGGAAAAAAAGTCAAATAATTTATTTAAATAATTACTTTATCGAGTGCATATACACAGCAAAGTTTCAATTGTTAAATCATTCATGATCTGGCTAACAGGTGGCTGAAACAGCTAGCTTGGTGAATTGCCTCTCCATGTAGGAAGCAAGGCAAGGGAGATAAATTAGTTTCATATGTTGGGAAGGATTTCCCATGGTTCTCTGGGGCTGCTGCGGCTCCTGCAGGTGAAACCCTCAAGAGGGGGTTGGCGGTGGCTCACAGGATGGGAACATGATGCAAATGTGTTGTTCACTTCAATTCTAGCCATCACTGTGGGTATAGCTGGCCAGTGTTGAGGCCATCTGCTTTTAAGAGTCAACTTCCACTTTGGAAGGCTGAATCCCAATCCTTTGAGTCACACCCCATGCAAAACTTGAGGACAGGTGTCCTCTGGATCTATGAATTGCCTGCCTGATACCTGAGCTGGAACCCTCCCCAAACTCCCATCTTTAACAGAGTAAAAGAAAGCCGTTCAGAAATAGGTTGTCCGGTCACCAGATTCACATAAACATTCCAGACTAGCTTCTTCGGTGAACTTTTAAAAAGTCCCAGAGAAGATGGCTTCTGTGGAAGAACCGGAAAGTGTAGCCATCCATTTGAGGAGATAAAACGCCTCAGGCGATCTGAATGACTCTTCACACAAGGACGCTCACAAGTGGGTAGGTATTCACGAGTATGCTCAGGGCAATCAGACTTGGCCAAGGTCAAACCGCTGGTGTCCTAGGACCACCTCTGCCCGAATCCAGGTCTTGTCATTAAATAATCGTTGCTCAGGGAGAATTCTGTAAAACCAATACTGGGGACTAGGGTTTGCCAGCAGAAATGAGCCTTTGGGAAATGCTTCTTGGAACCTGGAAGCAATTACCAAGGGTGGGCATGATATATATATCCTTGGGCAGGTGTGCCTATAGAAGTGGTTCTGGTACGTTTGTTTTTACATAAAAAGCAATTAGGCATCAAGAGTTGACACTGCATGCAAACAAAACCCAGGGAGACAGATTGAAAATATGTGGTGTGTTATTTGGTCCTAAAAACTGCATTTTGTTAACACTGCCCCCAAATTCTCCAGGAGCAATAAAATAGCTTTTGGCATGACAGTACTTTTACAGAAATGAAAACATGATTTAAGAAAATGGTGTTTTTGGAGTGAAGCGAGTGTTTAAATTATGTTTAAATGAACTATGCCAGGCTCTTTTCCCTTCCATGGGAGGCAAGCTCAAGCTTCCTTTCATGATTCTTTGCACTGCACCGGGAGATTTGCTTTCGAAAAGAAAGAAGGCAAGGGGAGGAGGCGGCCACTCTGTGGTTGGACACCAGAAGCACCAGAAACACCCAGAAGCCCCCCCTCCAGCGCTTGAATTGCATGTCGCTGGGTGTTCTTACTCCCCCTTCTAAGCTGTTCACTCCCAGACGTGCTGACTTTGAGAGAGGACTTGGCTCCGTGTCCAAAGCTGCGTCCCCCAGGAACACACACCAGCCCCAATGCATCAAGTTGCCCCCTTTATATTCCAGGAATCAAACAGGATCTTATTTTTGGCCTCTGAAAATTTCATATTCAGTCTGAACACAGAATAGGTGTTTTTTTCCCCCCATTTTAAATCTACCTTAGTTGGAGAAAGCAAATGAGGTACAGAGGAGTGGTTAAAAAAATGGACTCTAAACTAAGCTGCTCAACCCATTGGAGGATTTCTTCCTCACGTCTGCCAAGGACCAGCGGAAAGCAGGCATGGCCCAGGAGTTCAGTGTGGGGGGTGCACCAGAGAGTTTGCTGGTCTTCTTATAAAAACGTGAGCATTAAAAAGTACGTTCTGTCAACGCTATCACAGGACTTGGGGTTTCCAGGGAATTCCCCCAGAACAACTGCCTCGCTGCCTTTCACAAACATCTCGTCTCGGCCTCGTTCTCTGGCTGTGTGTGCACTAGAATCCCAGGGCAACATAGTTTATTGTTTTAATATCTGTCTGACACAAAGCAAACCGTCCTCCAGTGACTCCTTATCTGTCATATGTATTTCTGTGAAAGAAATATCAAGACAAATAAGATGTTTGGGGGCACACCACGGGATGGTAGTTTTTGCAATTGGCAGCCTTTTGCAGAAGTGAGACCCCCATCTGCAAAAGACGAAAGCCACCATTCTGCATTGAGATTAATAACCAAAGCGCCCAGAGAGCTAGACGGCAGCCGCCCGAAATGTGGCATCTTCTTTGCAGATTCCTGTCTGTAAACAACGGAGGATGTTCAACTAGTGGGTTTTTTTCTTCCCCCTGAAATTGTCTCTCTCTTTTTTTTTTAAGAGGGCAAAACAGTCACAACAAAGTTGTCTCTGATCACAAGCCGGCCAAAGTAACTGCCGCTGTGGACGAAGCCGCAAATCCAGTTGGGGCGATGCTGGGGCGTGGACTGAAAATACAACCGAGCCAGGCAGCTGGTGTCCAGGTGAAATAAGTTAACATAGGAGCTAGTAAAAACCTCTTAAAAACCACCTGTTCAGGGGTGCGAGGGTGGCTCAGTCGTTAAGCGTCTGCCTTCAGCTCAGGTAGTGATCCCAGGGTCCTGGGATGGAGCCCCGCATCGGGCTCCCTGCTCAGTGGGGAGCCTGCTTCTCCCTCTCCCGCTCCCCCTGCTTGTGTTCCCTCTCTCACTGTTTTATCTCTGTCAAATAAATAAATAAAAGCTGTAAAAACAAAACAAAACACCTGTTCATAAATCAGAGCGCCGTGCCACATGGTGGGAAAGCAGGGCTGGTGGCGCCAGGCAGAGAGATGGTGCTTCAGTGATGGGGACAGAATGATACAGGGGCTCAGGGAGCAGTGGTGGTGGCTTCACCTCTGTGTCCGGCGGAGGGCAATCGCTGGGCATTAAATCGGGCGTGTGCTATGACTGAGGTGACAGGCAGAGCATGGCCCAGTAGATGTCTCAGAATCTCCCCGTCCATGGGTTCAAAGAGGGAAATAGGATATCAGTGGTCAAGTGTGTCTATAATGTGGGAGGATGGTGAGAACGTCAATATTTAGCTGACCTACCAAGAGGCATTAAAAATGCCGTGTTAACAGAAGGTCAGTCTCCTGTTGGGTATGGCCCCCAAATATCCCTGTAATTTGTTTGCAAGTCTGAGACATTAGCATTGTGTATCTATTATCTGTCTTGCCCACAAGAACTCGACACTACAGAGGCTGACTTAAGGACACCTTGCTTAATTAAACTGAATTTAAATAAAAAAATTTTAAAGAGAGGACGCCTTACTCATGAAGTTTTTACATTGCATGGAAGGGTACCTGGCATAGAGAAACAACTTGATGAAAATTGGTTAAATGAAGTAATGCATTTTAACCCCCCCCATCAAAGGGCTGATAAAATAGGTAAAGAATGGAAGGAATTATTTCAGAGATGATAAGAGAGGACAGAGGTATGTTGTCACCATAATGCTGAGCCACAAACGTAGAAGGAGCAAGGCACTGATTCCTGGTTGGAAAGATCCACTCTGGAGCACCTTTTAGACCAGCATTACTGGAAGCTGCGGAAGGACCCAGAATCAACCCAAGCAAACGTTGCGAAGTACGTTTATGGAGTCTCACCATTTATCCCAGGGAACCTGGGGCAGATCTCAGAGAAAGCCAACGGCACCAAAATGAGGCCTCTAACTCCACATTTGGTTGTTGTTTTTTAGGAGGGCAAAACTAAGCCAATCCACCCAATTTAGATTGAATTCATGTCTCTATCTTACTTTGATAAGTACCAAGAGAAGCGTATTCTGTTTACGTGCCTGCCTTCCATTATTGGTGTTGAAATGTGATAAGATGGCACAAAGTGCCAAAGACCCATGCAAGTGCACGTTGAAAAGAAGGTCCCTTTTGCTCTCCTCCCCCTCACAGCCAGCTGTCTGGAGTCCGGCCGTTTCAGATAGGAATGCTAGCCTAACAAAGGGGTCAGTAAACTACAGCCCTTGGGCCACATCCGGCCCTAAGATTGTTTCTGTCAATAAAGTGTTATTGGAAGCAATCACACCTATTCATTTCTGTACTGTCTGTGGCTACTTTCAAGCTATGGACAGAGTTGAGTGGTTGCCAACAGCAACCAGATGGCCCACAAGGCTGGAAATATTTACTATCTGGCCTTTTAAAGGACAATTTTGTCAACCCCTGGCCAGACAGATCAGACATGGAAGAACTGCTGCTCCAGCAATCCAGGGTTGAGAAGAAGCAAGCACACGTTGGCCTGAGTGCAGAGATTGGACAGCTGTCTAGAGTTTGCGCTGGACCACTCCCTGCCTGGACACGTCCAGGAGAAGAGCCTGTGGTTGCTTCACTTCCACTCACCGGTGGATAAATTTAGAGACTAGTGAAGACGGAAGGCTTGGGACTGAGTTAGGCTGGGTTCAAAGTTGATCTGGCTAGGTCACCTGGGGCAAATTTCTTAATCCTTCTAATCCTAAATGTTTTCAAGCAAACAGGGGCATAATCATATTTCACGCTTTTCTTGTGAGGACTCAAGGAGAAAGTTCATGTGAAGGGCTTAGCAGAATGCCTGACATACAGTAAGTGCTCAATAGCCATGAGTTAATATTGGTATAGTTACTATCATTTTTTTTTTATTATTTCAGGGCTGGACTAGGGTAGGGCCAGTTAGGCACACACTTTGGGTACAAAATTTAAGAGGAGGTGACACCAAAAAACCTACCAGTAATCAGGATAAATCTTAAGTTTTTAAAAAATCAAAATTATTATTAAAAAAACGCATGATGAACAACAGACTCTCAAATTTTAAGCAAAAAAGTGCTATGTTGAGCATATTGGACCCTAAGGTAAAAAAAAAAAATTGTAATACTCGTCCTGTCTTAATGAAAATTTTGATATTTTGTTCACTGTCAATTTTTTCCCATTAATTTAGATTTTTTAAAATACTGTATTAGAATACTATTTATCTTGACTACTGAGTTTTTTGGCACCTCTTTAGATTTTGTCTAAGGTGAGTCCCTCTCTCGCCTCACCCTCATCCTGGCTCTGATTATCCTTCTTTTAAGTGATTCCTCCAGAAAATATTAGAAAAGGCCTTTTCAGAGCCCACGGAGCTCTGAAATATCGGGAGAGGGAGAGAGGAGACACGGGTCTTTAAACCAGTGTGTCAGTAACACAGTGACCTGTACGTGTACTTTCTATCAACTGAACTCAGTCCACTGACATTTTCTGTATTGGGCAGAAGAAAGAGGAAGCCATAAATTAATTTAGGCTGTTACTTTAATTACAGAAACCAATGGAAGTTCTATCAATTACCTAAAAGTAGAACAGTGCGGCCTGATTTATGTATGTTTCTGCCACTTAAATCATTGTTTTATGAATTCCACACAATTACTTCCATAAAATCTGCAATCAATACATCAATTAAAACCATGCCACCACTGCTTGCCCTTGAGTTTCATAAAAGTGAATAAGTGAGGAAGTGATTTTGCATTTGGATAACATTTAGCATCCTGAGCCTGTGATACTAGATTTCCCCCCGCCCTGTGGTCAGGAATGAAAATTTCAGGGGGAATTAACAGTCATCTTCCTTTTTCGTTAGGATTTATCCTCACATGGATCTCAAGCTTATCTGTGGCTTCCATGTAACTATGTGAAAATACACTTGCTTGCATTGGTAAGCACATGGAACCATCCATACATTTCTGCTGGAAAATGCTTTTTTTTGCCTGTTGACAAATAAAACTGGTACCTCTGTGTCAAGGTACTTGCTGGGGACTGAAAAGTGTCCTCCCCCCACAATTACATGTTGACACCCTAACTCCCAACGTGATGATGTTTAGGGATGAGGCCTTTGGGAGGTAATTAAGCTGAGCTAAGTCATGAGGTGGGGCCTCATAAGAACAGACACCCAAGCGCTTGCTTTCTCTGCCCTGTAAGGACATGGTGAGAAGGTGACCATCTATGAGCCAGGAAGAGAGCCCTCATCAGAACCCACCATGCTAGGACCCTGATCTCAGAATTCCAGCCTCCAGAACGGAGAGAAAATAAGTTTCTGTTGTCTAAGCACCACCCCCCATCTATGGTATTTTTTATGGCAGCCCTAGAAAAATAATAGAACGCTAAGGAATACTTGCTCTTGGCAGGGATTTTGTGACCTAAAGTGGTGTCTAAAGCTGTAACAAGAGAAAAGACGGATATGCTTGCCTGTGTCTTTAAAAATGTAGCTGGAATGTAAGCAAGAGCAAAGGCCCCAAATAGGAAATATGTTTGCGGTATCTATGCTCTTCACAGGTTATTCCCCCTAACGAATAGTTCTCTCTCAATGTGAATTAAAAATAAAATAAGAAACAGAGCAGAGGATCATAGGGGAAGGAATGGAAAACTGAATGGGAAGTCATCAGAGAGAGAAAAACTGTGAGAGACTCTTAACTACAGGAAACAAACTGAGGGTTGCTGGAGGGGAGGTGGGTGGTGGGATGGGGTAACTGGGTGACGGGCATGAAGGATATCAGGATGGAACCACCAATCCCATGTTTGGGAGGCTAGATGTGGGATTTGAGGCGCTGGGACGTCAGGGTGTATGTAAAGATACTTGCTGCAGGCTTTAGGAAAAGAAGTAGTTTGAATGAGTGTGGACAGAGAAAGGCTGAAGGACCATGGGACAGCGTGAAAATACCCAAACGGCTGAATGGGAGGGAGCCAAAATCTGCTATTAAGTGAAACAAAATATGATTAAAATGTGTAATGTGTGCATAATACATATGGGTAACACTCCCCTCTGTATAAAATCAAACTACCAACACCCCCATTTCATGTGTGTATGTCCTTCTTTGAATTATTATGGAGAGAATGTGGAAAGATGCTTTGCAGGCAGTCAATATGGGTTACATTAAAGGTGTACGTTTTTAGATAATATGGGGACATTATTACCACATCATTCCACACACACATATGTGTGTGTATTTGCATACTTCTCTAATTATGGGGAGCACATGTTATATTTGTAATTTAAAGTCTATTCATAAAATTGTAACGAAAGCAGAATTAGATGGGTAACATCGACCGGCTTTTGGAAACATCTACTTCACATGGAAATAAGGATCAGTGAGAGCTCGCTTTGCTAATCCAAATTAGAAAGTGACTTTGCCATTCATCGGAACCATGGATTTACCTCTTGATATTTCAACTAATAAAAAATGGAGGTAATGTTTTCATTTGGAAGAAAGGTGACATGTTCTTTCCATTCCTAGTTTTGCCTGGAGTCATTGCGGATAGTAAGCACGCACTGTACGCAAACAGCACTGATAATAAAGCAGGTGCCTTTCCCCCAGACAGGAGGAGCCTACAGATCACTGGCCCCAGGAGCGGGAAGGCAGTGAGCTAGCCCGCCAGCCCTGCCCCAGCTTTTACCAAACCCCTCTGTTAAGGGGTCAGATGTGGGCTCTTCTAAGTAAACACAATGCTATTAAATGAATTCAGATTATTTTAAAACTAATAAAGTAGTTCATGTAATAACTTTAATTAGTTTAGCTGATGAAATGTTAATGTTCTTAAGACAAAAATATTAATATTAAATGTTTTCCATTTGGTACAAGGTGATCTTGCCTAATTCTCTGCAGTTTTGCTTCAACTTCATTTGTCTGCTAAAATGTTGGCCCACTTTACACTCTGGATGCTAGTGGTTCATTGGGATACATGAGAGGATGCGTGATGTCCCGTGACACAAGCTGAATTGGGGTTGCACACCGGGATAAAGGTCAGGATGAGGGGGGAAAACTGGGGTCAGTCGGGGAGAGATGAGAGAACCTGTGGGATTAGGTTGTACTGACACGGAGCTGTGAGTAGAAATCTTTCTCTTTCTGCTTTCATGTCCTGGGTCATATTATCAGGATGATTCACTTAAGTGGGGGAAAACCCATTATGTAAAAATGCATCTTAAAAAACAGATAAGCTCAAGTAGGAATTATTTTCATTACAGAGGAATTCAGCAGGGTTCCTTGAAAACCCATCTCCCCTACCGCATTTAAGGGTGTTATTTACAGATGATTAGCTCTTTGGCTAGGCAGAGGGGCAATTTAAGTCTAAAACCTCCAAGGCCAGTTAAAGATCCATGGGAGGAAAAAAGCCAACACAAACTCAGGAGTAATCATGGAAGTCAGTAAACACATAAGATCCGATTTACGAAAGTGTAATGTATACACACCTTCCTACAGGAGTACAACTATTAGATAACCATGAGAAATATAGACATTTTCAAGTTAAAAAGCTGGTGCATCCTACAAGATTGCTGAGAAGTAAGGGATCCTCAGCTTTTGGGGAGAAGGCTAGATTCTTAGCAAAAAGAGGCCACACCGTTCAAAGGTGTGGTGGCTCAAAAGACAAGAGAGGTGGCTCTCAGGCATGTGGATGTCACACTCAGAGAGGAGATGAACCTGGGTGGCCGTGTGTGTGCCCCCACTGTGTGTGTGTGTGTGTCTGTGTGCGCACACCCATGTGTGTGACAGAGACAGAGAGAGCACAGGCAAGCAAAAATGACCGTCTATGTGCTGGCGGGATTGTTTCTAGAACATATGACTCTGCACTGGAACATATACCTTAATCTGGAGGAGAAAACCTAAGTGATGTTTCAAAGAAGCCAGCTAACCCTGTGACCCAGCGATTGCACTACTAGGTGTTTACCCCAAAGGTACAGATGTAGTGAAAAGAAGGGGCACCTGCATCCCAACGTTCATAGCAGCAATGTCCACAATAGCTAAACTGTAGAAGGGGCCAGGATGTCCTTCAACAGATGAATGGATAAAGAAGATGTGGTTCATATATACAATGGAATATTACTCAGCTACCAGAGAGGATAAATACCCAGCATTTGCAACGACATGGACGGAAACGGAGGGGATTATGGTAAGTGAAATAAGTCAAGCAGAGAAAGACAATTCTCATACGGCCTCACTCATGCATGGAACATAAGGAATAGCACGGAGGACCATAGGGGAAGGGAGGGAAAACTGAACGGGAAAAAATCAGAGAGGGAGAAAAACCATGAGAGACTCTGGATTTTGGGAAACAAAATCCCTGAGGGTTTCGGGGGGCGTGGGGGATGGGGTAACCAGGTGATGGGGATTAAGGAGGGCAGCTGTTGTGATGAGCACTGGGTGTTATACACAACTAATGAATCACCGAACACTACCTCAAAAACTAATGATGTACTATATGTTGGCTAACTGAACATAATAAAAAAAAAAAATACATAAAAATAAAACCAAAAAAACCGCAGAAAAAACAAAAACGAAAAAAACAAAGAAGCCAGATAATGGCAATCAGTCCAGCCCCCAAAAGTATTGTTCGCTTGGAACACTAAAGCAGAAAGCCTCAGCAATGCGTCTCAGGGAGGAACAGGTCGTCTTTACACGCAGTATCGTTGCCTAGAGATGGAAGTATCTACAGTCCCTTTGACGACCCAGGTGGGGAAGGAGAAACCTCCGCGTTCGCCTCCTTACGAAACACTCCCTGAGCTTGTCAGTCTGGATGCCATTCCTTGACAGATCGACAAGTGAAGATGCTTGTTTTTTTTGGGGTGGAAAAAATATTTATTTTTCTTTTTTTTTTTAAATAATAACATTTTTTTATTATATTATGTTAGTCATCATACAGTACATCCCTAGTTTTGATGTAAAGATCCTTGTTTTAAGAAACTAGGTTTTTGTTTTGTTTTGTTATGGGGTAGGACAATTAATTATTTATTAATTGTTGTTTCCTTTAACACTGATATATACAAGGACATTTCTTTAATATTTCTGAAAAATTTCTACCAACAATGGGGGGTTGATTAAAATGTACTATTGTGAAATGATAGAATATTATGAGGCCCTTAACATATTTTCATAAAGTGCACATGACATGATAATCAGTGAAAATAATAGGATGAAAAATGTGTAGGTAATATGATTGATTATGCAATTTAAAAATGAAGGGTGTTGGACATCATTATACAGTTTCCATAATTATTATAAATTTTTACTTTTAAACTCAGAGAAAAATGTATAAACAGTGAAGTGATATTGTCATTTTGGATTTTCAATCATAAAATGAACACTTTATATCTGTGATCAACACACTTTTTCTGTAAAGAGCTGGAATGACAATATTTTAGGCTTCGTGGGCCACTTCTGTCTCTGCCACATGTTGTGTTTTTTTTTTTTTTTTTTTTTTTTGCTCTGTTTCCACAATCCTTCAAAAAATCTAAAACCCATTCTTAGCTCACGAGCTTTTCGAAAACAGGCTGTGAGCTGGATTTGGTCCCTGGGCTGTAGTTTGCTGACCCCTGCTTCAGATGACATCGTCTCCTCTGTATGCCTCCCCTATTTTAATATGAAGAATTTGCGATAGATTTCCATGTTTGATATTGATGATACACATTTTCCCCCAAAGCTGCCTTCGAATGACTATCCCGATTCAAACCAGCCCTTATTTGGAATTAATCTGAACAGAGAACTGAAACAGAAATGAATATTTCATATGATCATTGAGAGCCATGCTTTCCAATATGGTAGCCACTAGCCCCCTGTGGCTAATTAGAGTAACATTAATTAACATTGAATTAAATAAAAAAGTCAGTGCCTCTGTCCCACGAGCCCACGTACTGGACAGCGCAGATATGGAACATATCATCTTAGACAGTTCTATAGGACAACGATGTTACAGAATAAAACAAAATAACACTCCGGAACTCAACTGTGGTTAAGTTTTGGACCGCCAACGTTCCTTCAGAAAATAACGTTTATGGAGAAGGGAGGGGAGAGAGACAAGGGAATGACGATGATATTTAGGGTCAAATGGAGCCAGAAAAGCAGTCAAAAGTTGAATAATTCCCCAGGTTAAAAAACCAAATCTACCACATTGTGGCTGTGTGATCCTGGGTGATCATTCTGCCTCAGTACCCCTCCATTCCTCTGCTGTAAAGCAAACATTATAATACCTACCTGGTGTGGATTTGGAGGACGAAACAGGGTCGAGCAGGTGAAAATATGTACTAACATCCTAATCCTAGCTCTACAAGATACACGCACACACATTTTTGCTGCCCAAAGGGGGCAACGTCCATACATTTAGAAAGAACCACTTCTTGCCTGTAAGGTTAGATTTTGGCTTCCCAGAGACACAGGAAGATACTCTGTGTTTACTTCATGTCCAACCTGCTGTGGAAGGTGCTATGCTGGTTGGGAAGAACACCTGGCTGCCCCATAACCTGGCACCTTCAGAAACCCTGGGGATTCTCACAGTCATGTCTTTGGTTTCTGGTGACTGTTTCTAACCTGTGCTCCCCAGCAAAGAGTTTGTTTTTTCTGAGCCTTTGGGAATTGAGATGCTTGATCTTGGCACCTGGAGAGGATTCCCCTGTCTCTCGTCGTCCTAATCATCATGCATTCGTTACTGCTGCTCTCCATCACCCCCTTCTCTAGCTGGTCTCCAGCAGCCCACCTTCTCCTGTCCCCACACTCACTGCTAAGCACTGATCCCAGTGAGGACCAATTTCTTAGTTATGGGGATTTCACAGGGTGAAAATCTTACAGCCTATGAAATAGATGTGAAGGACTCAGCTGTGGCTGGGGGTCTTTCTCAGGAGGGGCAAACCAGCTGGGGGTACCATGATGGAATCCACGAGAATGGTAATTGTTCAACCTGTTCTGGGAACTGGGGTGGGGGTGGGGCATTTTTCGACCCTGGAGCATCTGTCCCAGGCAGAGAAATCCTTGGTTTTTCCATGTCAACACTGTGACCTATCTTCCATATTTGTTTTTGGTCTTCTCCCCCAGCACCTGATGGCTATATTCCTATCTATCAAAGTGCCTTTTCTTGTTGTTCCCCCCATCCAGTTAAATGGGGGAGAACCACATTCTCTCTCCTCCTCCTGCTCATTGGAATCACATAGCAAAGGGCAGAACAGCCTTGCAAACAAGTCGTTATTTTCCACCCTGAGAAAATGGTGCCACTTGGGTGGCCCGCATATTTTACGTCAATTATTTTCACGTTAATTTGCAAAGCTGTCACAGAAGGCAGGCAGTGAGCTTGAGCTCCACCCCCCCATGCGTCTTCCCCCCAACCCAGACCAATGCCCCATGCCCCATCCATTGGACCCGATTTGCCGGGTCTTAACAAAGGATGACTGGGACATCTGGAAGTGAGCATTCAGATGTAATGAGCAAAGGGGTTCGATGCTAAGGTGACAGGGAACACAGAGACATGCTTATGAGAACCAACCTGATCTTGTGGAGAGCCACAGGGAGGGTGGAGCAGAGAGGGAGGGGAGGAGGAGAACTTACATGGCAGGGAAGGTGACTGGACTCAGATTTATGTCACAAAACAAAGAGAGAGCCACAACAGCGGGCTTACTTGCGGAAGTATATACAAGTGAACTGGGGGCACTGTACATGGAAGATCCCTCCTGGTTTGCCTGGCACAACAGCACCGTGCCTACGAAAGAGAGAGAGATAGATGGTATCTGGTTTGGGAACAGGCACACTACACCTGAGAGATCACGGCAACGCAAACAAGAAAGGCAGAGAAATGAAAACATAGCCACATCCCCGTGCACGTGATGGGGACACCCGTGGCAGCCCCCTGGCTTAGCCGCGGGGAGTTGGGAACCCACCCTCCAGCCCTCCAAGCACGGGTTACCCTTGTCACCTGGGGTTTCTCTAGTGGGGTCTGGCTGCTCCAGGACCCAGTTTTGGATCAGTGATGGTGGCAGCATGGCACACGCCAAAGGGGGCTTGAGAAATATC
This sequence comes from Ursus arctos, assembly GCF_023065955.2. NCBI lineage: Eukaryota > Metazoa > Chordata > Mammalia > Carnivora > Ursidae > Ursus > Ursus arctos. Next base: position 71,755,592 of record NW_026622874.1, on the reverse strand, counting down.
AGAGAGAACTAGATGACAGGGCTGGCTCAGAGGCCACGTAGCTGTGTGATCTTGGTAAGTCACTGTACCTCTCTGTGCCTTGGGATTCCCATCTGGAAAATGGGGTGAATATACCTACCTCCAGGAAGGGTTGTGAATCGTATGGCTAGAGATGTGCCCGGGGCAGGGGCTGGCAAGTAATCATCGCTCAGTAAAGGGGAAGCACGTGAACTGCTATGTTTGGAAGAAACTTTTCCTCCCCCTACTTTAGACTGTCTGAATCAGTTCTTCAGGGGAAGAACAGAAGTACGGCAGGGCAGAAATGAACGCAACTTTCACCTTCCACGGGACCCACCCTGGACCCACGCTGGGCTTGGGGCGAGACAATCTTTGGCTTCTGCGTATCTCATTTCTTCCCGAAAGCTCCTGAGAGACTGCCTCACCGAGCCCGCACTGCAGACCTGACTGTCCTCTGCCTGATTTAAAGCAAAGGGCACCAGGCTTATCCTCGCACAGTGGAATTTTACAGCGGAGAGGAACGGTGGAATCCTGACATATCTCCTCAATCTGTGATGTGTTTGGAACCACCGCCCACTCCAAGGACGAGCAGGGTCAGGAATCCTCAGGGTATCAATTCTCTTTCCTGCTGCTACAAAGCTCACACTCAGACTTTGAAAAGAATGAGAGAGACTTCTGAGGAGTTGTCAGCCCATTACTGATGATGGAAATGTGTTCCTGTGGTTTCTGTTCACTTGCCTACATGCGATTTTGGGTTTTGGATCTTCCTGCTGTCACCACAACGGAAAAGCTTCCCCCATGAGAAGAAGCCTGTCTCACCATGAGCTCACCCACGTCGTTGGAGCCCTGCCCTAGTGCTGGCTAAGGGGTTCTACAGTCCTTTAGTATCTTGCCCAAGGTCAACAGAAGTGTAGTTACAACTTGCAGAGTGAGTGGGGGTCTGCCAAACAGAGAGGGATTGCCATGTGAACCGTCAAAAGATAGCCATCTTTCCTGAACTAAAAAACCGAATGCAGTTCCAGAGGTGGTCTCGGTGACCCCTTCCCCCCCAACTTCAGGTACGGAGCTGGAACAGATGGAACCTATGAGGAAGACTGAGAAGCTTTCTGCAAATTCCACCTCTACCCTCCGTTCCCTGTGTTTCCCTGGATTTTGTACATTATTTCCAGGTAAAGCAAAGATGGATTAAAATCCCTAAGTCCCTCTGTCACCAACTCAGCCACCTCCATCCATTCTTTGACAAGGAGAAGCAGCCCCATGGACAGCTAAAGCAATGTCCCCTGGTCCTTCTGACATTTACCCTGGTATCCTACGCTCACAGCTGGAGAAGAGCCCCCACGGAAGCCTGGGTAGAAGAGTGAAATTGACTGACCTCCTCTTGGCGCTAAATGTATTCGGAGTTGGGCCTGACTCATGACCAGCCTTTGCTAAACTGATGGTTCTTTCTTCTATTTTATTTAAAAAGTTTATCCCAACATATAAGATGGGAGGTGACATGGTCTAATTTCTTCTCGGTAGGTATTTTCAGTTTTGGCAAGAAACTGGCACAGTACCGTAATTAACAGCAAACAAACTGAACACCAGATCGTGGGGCTGTGGGGTCTAGAATCAACCAACAGGAGTGGCATGCCCCCCCCCCCCCGCGGACACACCCTGACCCCCACCCTGCTTTATCAGTGAGGACTTGGTCTGACTTTGCACAGGCCATTCATCCCTATGTTCTCGCTCGCTGCCAAAACCTTAGATAGAAACGGACATTTCTGTAGGATACACAGAGAGCTGCCCAATCAGCATCTTCTAGGGTGGGACTTGTGAGAAAACTCGATGGGTCTCTCATGTCTACCCCTGCTTAGAAAACACTTTTAAAATGAAATCTGAAGTTTCTTGGGGGTGCCTTGGTTTCAAAAGAAAAACAGCATAGTTGTAGCAAAAATATATCCAGAAGGACATTTCAGTATTGTGCAGTTAAAACCTTAGGGTCAATTTTCAACACTCTCAATGCAATTTAGAGAATCCCATGGGGACACAGCACAGATTCCCTCTAGGAAGCTAAATCCTGGCAGGGCATAATGAAGCTCTCTCCTCTTGGTAGTGAAAAAAAAATTCTTTATGCAATAATTTTGACCTTTGTAAAACAAAATCTATGCTGTCACAAGACTTGCTTTTTATTTTACCTAAAAAACATCCTCTAATTTAATTTGCAAAGTACTTATTGTATGTTCTCTTAGTACTTTGTGACCTTTTCTTAAGAGAAAGCTTTGAATTAAACAGAAACAAAGAGGCAGAGAAGAACACTGTAACCTCTACGCATTTTTTGGGCAGGGGCGAGTCATGTGTGTTTGTTTAAAAAGTAAGTCAAATGGGTAATAGGGTGCAAGCAGCAGCACGAGGAGTGTTTATAAGGTCGTTCAAAGCACCTTGTGATGCAGCTTTCTAGTGAGTCCCTTGCATTGTGTTTTCTATCCTCACCCCATCCCCCCAACATTGACCGTTTGCCTCCAGCTAGTATGAACTGTCCGCCACCATGGCCACATCCTATACTTCTCAGACTTCTGTGCCTTTGCTTATAAAGCAATTTTACTCTGATATCCAGGCTTTTGAGGGAGGAGGGGAAAGGGGGCTTTCCTCCTTATAATGTAAAGATGGCAACTGTGTTCAGTTTCTACCAGTAGCCACCACTCCCTAGCAAGGACAGACCACTCATCAGTTTCCACAGTGTCCTTTCCTATTATCCTGGAATCCTCAGAATCACTCTGAACACAGCTTCTAGGCAGTTGCTACCACCTGATTAGAGTTGGTGGACGGGATTCCTGTTCCTACCGTTAGGTTAAACCATATGACATTGACCTTTTTATGTCAAAAAGGATTGAACGTTGGGAATTTCATGGGGTCTAATTTTAAAGAAAGACCCCACCGCAATTCCTGCTGGGTCATTTAGAAGTTGCCTCTTTTCCCAGTTTCCAGGAATTGATGGATCACTCCCCCTTCTACGCTCCCATCACACTTTAAAACAAAAAACAAAAAACTCCCTAGGTGCGCCTGGGTGGCTCAGTCAGTTAAGCCTCTAACTCTTGTTCGGGGCTCAGATCTTGATCTCAGAGTCCTGAGTTCAAGTCCCGCGCAGAGTGCCACGCTGGGCATGGAGACTACTTAAAAAAAAAAAAAAATCTCTTTCGTAGATCCTTTGCCACACTCTACTGCAACTTTCCACTTACATATTGGACTTAGCCACAATGAGCCCCCCGGGTCACAGCCAAACCCTACTCATCTATTCCCAGCCCCTAGCAAAATACCTGACTCTCGGAAGGATCAATGAATATGATTAAATTGTTATGTTTTTAAAGCCTTCTTCATTTCTATTTTCTTGGCTAAAAATAGTGCACTAATCAATCATTCTTGAGGGCACCTTCTTCTGCCCCTTCCTTGTTTATTGCTAGGGACGTCCAAGCCTAAAGTCCAGGCGCAGTTACAAGGCCTCTCCAAGGGATTCGCTTGCTTCCCCCTCTTCTCTGATTCTTTTGAGGCGGACTCAGGCAGCTTCTCATGAAATCCGAGCAGCCCGTACCTGTGCCTGGCACGAACTGGCTCCACGTGGCAGACCGAAAGTTTGGAATAATCAGAGCCTTTGCAAAGTCTGTCACACTCACTCATCAGCACCCCAAATTCCGGCACGATATCCACAGGGCCACCCCCCGGGCAGGATTGGGAATCCTCCAGCTGCGAGAGGGTGAGCCAAGGTCCACGTGCGGATGGGGCATCCCAACCCTTTCTTCTTAACCGGAGACTCCCCACAGCTCTGGGGATTGTTCCTGGCCCCATGAGGGGCAGGGAGAAGCCTCAAAGGGGTGATTCCTATCACAGACAGGGAAGAGGAAGCAGCTAAACTCTGTATTCTGCGGCCAACGCTCAGGTGAGGAGACTGGACTCAAACCAACCGGAACGACGGTGCATTTGCACACCTCTGCCTTTATAGAGGATGGTTCCTCTCCCTGGAGGCCCTGCCCCTCCCCTAGATGACTCCCTTCCGGACTCGGCTGTGGCTTCTCCTCCTAGAAACCAGATCTATTTGCCTCCACCTGCCAAGTGCAGCCTCCTTCCTCTGCTTGTCTCAATTGTGTTGTAATGATCTATCGAATGAGTGTCTTCCCATGGATGCTGTGAACTCCAAGAGGTCAAGAGTCACATCTTTGTTCTCTGTCATCCCTGTGGGTCCAGGGTAGGCTGAGAGGCAGGAGGGGCCTGAGAAGAGGAACCAGAGGGTTTGGGACAGGCCGCCATGTTGCACTTGCAAGAAATAAAATTAGAACGCAAGAGGGAAAGGAAGAAGAGAAAGGCTCTTTTGAATGTCTGCTCTTCCATTTTAGTCCCGAAGAGGCAGAGTGCCAAGCCAGCCCAGGGTGAATGACTAGGCCCGTCCTGTATTTTCTGAGTTCCACCAAAATAATAAAAAAAAAATAATAAAGAAAGAAGGAAAAAAACATGTCAAAGAAACGCCCCAACTGCCTAGCAACTGGGAGTGGCTGAGTCACTTCATTAGCTCCAAGATGAAGATGAGTTAGAACACTTGGAGAAGAATGCTCTTATCTTTACTGAAATGAAAAAAAAAAAAAATTAAAGGCACAAAGAAAAACAACCACACTTTATTAATTTTCTAAGAGCCAACAGGGATTCAGGAGCACCTGCTGTGGAAGGTTCTGAGAGTGTCATGGGCTGTCTGAGCCTCCGCAAGCATCTATGTGCTGACCCAGAGTCACTTGCAAACAGCCCTTTGCTGGGGTCCAGCTTTCCCAATGTCACTAGGCCTGGTGACTCTGCAGAGGGGGCTGAGAGGAAAAATCCCACAGGCCAATGGTGAATGAATGCAGGAGGCCATTCCAGAGCTTCTCTGCCGCCAGTGCTCAGCTAAGAAAAGGTGGCCTGTGAGGGCTGCCATTCATTCCACAGTGTGTATTGGCCTCTCTCGTGTGCTAGGCACTGCGTGGGTTCTGGGGCACATCCGCTGAGCCCCCGGTGCCCTTCAAAAGAACGACATGCTGTCTTCTGTAGTACTCGAATGTTCAGGAACAAATACATACACAAGAAAGGGAACAAAGGAATGAGTCCGAAACGACCCTCAAACCTGGGACCCTATGGTTAATTTACTTTGCTTGCTGAGATCAATAAAGTTTAAAAGTAATTTTGGCACAATTTTTATGAAACATGACTATTAGGACTGGCGAAATGTCTATTCTATATTTCTGTTACATATTGCAGTCGGAGCTAAAAATGTTTCATAGTAATAGTAATCACTACTAAAAACAGTACTTTCATTTTATACCAAAAAGATAAGTTTTCATTCAATATTTCCTCACACATTTTTACACTGCATTTGTTCCTCCCTAGTAAGAAGGGTCAGAAAGTATTAGTCCCTTTTTAGAGATGGGAAAAAATGGCACAGAACAAAGATGTGGTTTACGAAAAGCCTTATCATCAGTCAGAGGCAAATTCCGGGTGAGAAACAAAGCTATCTAGGCTCCTAGAACATGACTCACTTTATCAATGACTCCTTCTTGCTTCCATTGTTACAGAATGATTTTTTAAATGTATTTTTAAATTAGAGTAAAGACAGGAAAACTTTGGTCATAATTGAAAGAACAAGCTCTAAGCTGGTGACAAAGGGATACTTCACCGTAAGAGAAACCTGCAAATGTCTTCTTCACAGGAGTGGTACTTTCTGAAAGGGGTGCCCTCAGTCCCCCATGGGTTCTTATAATCACCTGCATCATCAGCATCACCGAGGGGATTTGTTCAACACAGAACACTGCCAGGTCCCACTCCCAGAGTTTCGGACTGATTCAATAGGTCTGGGTTGGAGCTGAGAACTTGCATTTTCAACACGCTCTCATGGTGTCAGGGGAACACACATCGAGAAACACTGGAGGAGAGCCAGTCTCCCAAACCTCAATGCTGTGAGCTCTTGCCTTCCTAAAACTGGAGGTTTTCCGAGCCTGTGAGACTTTAGGAATCCACTGGGGAGAACTGAAATGGGATGCCTTCAAAGGCTCCACTCCTAAAGAGCGTGACTCAGCTGGTCAGAAATCTGCATTTCTGATCAGCAACCCAGGTGACTGTCCTGCTCTGGATGCACTTTCATTAATCCAGGCCCAAGGGCATCTCCACATCTTTGGGGAAAAAAACGTAAAAATGGCTGAATATATCTGCTTTGAGTACGTTTATGGGCAAAGAGGTACAGCCTACTTTTCATCGTTGGTATTTTGTACATCGGCAAATTTTGCCTTTCCTTTGTAGCATTTCGAACACAAAGACTAACTCCCAGTCCTAACTATCCTGCCAAACTCTCTGGAGGTGGGCTGGTCAAGAAGGTACAGAAGACCACCAACAGCATAATCTTAGCAAGACTACTCTTGGTTTCCCACCCAAAAGAAGGCCTACCCATTCCTGTCCTACTATTAATGGACTGAAATGTATACTCCACATTCATACATCAGGATGTGACTGTATTTGGAGACAGGATCTTTAAAAAGGTAATTAGGTTAATGTTAGGCCATGAGAGTGGGCCCTGATTCCACGTGACTGATGTCCTTATAAGAAGAGTAAATTACGACAGACAGAGGGAAGACCATGTGAGGATTCAGCGAGAAGACAGTGTCTACAAGTCAAGGAGAGAGGTCTCCCAAGAAACCAACCCTGCCGACCCCTTGATCTTAGACTTCCAGCTTCCAGAACTGTGAGAAAATACCTTTCTGTTGTATAAGCCCCCCAGTCTGTGGTGCTTCGGCCCTCGCAGACTAATATCCCCCCCTGCCTCCGAACAAGCTCTGCCCTGAGGATCAGTGAGGCATTGTACTGCGTGAGGGCCATAGAGGCACCAAACTTCGGTTAGACCTGGAGGTCTGGGAGATTGCCGGGTGCTACTCCCTGCCCATGGAGGTTACTGCTTCCAGTGGACACATTTATCCAAAGCCCTCATGGGTTGTGGATGCTTTCTGCGGTTATGCATTTTTGAAAATAGACCAGCATTGAGCTAATCCATGTAAGAATATTTTCACAGCTAATACTTAATGCTTTTATACATGCCTGAAAGATGAGCCTCTCTGAAGGGTTACGGTTGAGCTTTAAATACAGAGGTATTTCCACTGCGGCACAGATGTTGCAGGAAAATGTTGGATGTATATTTAATTCTTATAAAGTGAATCATGTTTTAATTGTACCAGGGGATTTCCATATTTAAAGGAGCCCTGAAGTAAATCTGTATAGAGTGTAAATGATCTCTCACTCCAATTTACGATGCAAGTTTTGATTTTCACAATAAAGAGAAATACATGATTTTGTGAGTTTTTTTCACTTTTTGACATAATTTCAGACTATATCAAAAAGTTGCAGGAATATTACAAAGAATCTCTATACAAATTCTCTCGGATTATTTGTTGTTTCAAAAATGTAATGACTGACTCTTATTCTCCTGCCTCCAAAATTTTGACTAACAGTGATTTTTACAGAAATTATTCAATTGACTTAATATGATAGTAAACACATCAATAGTAGCAATTCCAAAAACTGCTTACTAATTACCCAAAAAGCGCCAGGCAAACCCATTCAATGTTTAATTTGGATTATCCCCTACTCTTAACCCTATAAGATAGGTACTCTCATTATATCTATTTAAAAATGAGGATCCTGAGACAGAGAGAGTTTTAGAATCTTGCCCAAAGTCACACAGATAGAAATCTAATGGTGCTGAAGGCAGATCACACCAAACAGATCCCTGGGACCCAGGGATTGAAGGCTGCTATTCCAAAGCAGGTGTAGGCAAACTACAGTCTTGGACCACTTTCTTTTTTGTATGGCCTGTGATCTAAGAATGTTTTTTACATTTCTATCTGGTTGAAAAACAATCAACAGAAGACTAATATTTAGTGACAAAGTGAAAAATCACATAAAATTCAAATTTCAGTATCTATTGGAACAGAGGCACACTTGTTCATTTATGTATTATTTCTGACTGCTTTTCTGCTGCAAGACAGAGCTGAGTAGTTACAACAGAGACCTTATTGCCCACAAAAGCTAAAATATTCACTCTCTGGACCTTTACAGAAAAGGTTTGCTGACCCCTATTGTAATGTTCCCTTTCTGTTTGGAGGATGTCAATAGTGATTGTCAGGACAGCATTAGCCCCTCCTTGGGAAGCTGTCGTAAATTATTTCAGAGGGTATCGTTTTATTAATACTTGCTAAAATTTATTTCATTTTTTTGTTAAAAACAACCAAAAAAATTTAAAGACATGTTTTTTGACCGCTTGCCAAAAATTTCCTTCTAATTCATTGTTGTTCCAGATAACAAAACAACTAGAAAAAATTGTCCCGTAAGGTATTTGTGGAAGGCTAGCAATTTAACGACAACAAAAACAATGGAAATGTGTTTTATCTCCTTAAGGGCTGTCGCTGTTAGTATTTAGGTAAGGGCTACCCCAGAGCCTTTGCCTCTAAAATTCTAATAGGCATCGAATTACTTGGGGACCCTTCTAACATGAATGTTCTCATCTCGGAGGCCTGGGCTGGGGCATGAGAATCTGCAGTTCCAATCAGCTCCCAGGGCATGCCCACGCTGCTAACGACAGTAAGATGCTAGGGCCACAAACAGCGTCAAGTTACAGCTAATATGAATGGACGGGGTCATTAAGATGCCACTGGGTGTCAGGTACTGAAACAGGTACGCTGTGCACACATTATGATTTTCTCTTCCTCATCAAATCCACAAGGAAAATAAGGCACAGAGAGAGAAAAACATGAGACAAAACTGAAATCTGAGCCAGTGTGACTCACTCACAGAGCCACGTCGGCTGATTCATGGTGATACTTGGTCCTGAGGTGTTTAAACATCCTCCCCAAACGTGGAGTGATAAATATCCACCGACCGACCCTGTTTGCACTAAGCCACATCAAACAGTTCCTCAGCTGCCTTCTGGCTGGAAACACCTGACTCTTCCAGGCTAAGGATGTTGGCTAGAACCTCATGGTCATGTTTAAGAATCTGTGATAGGGTTTTAAATCCCACCAAGGAAGCCTCTGGGCAGGATGTAGCTTCTATAGATAAGAAAATCCCGCTTGCAAGATCGCAGTAAGACAGGCAGGAAGGAAACACAGGGAGAGGAGAAACAGGGAACTCTCAAGGTCTGACAGTGCAGCTGAAAAAGTATGGGTATGGGTAATTTTTACACTTAGTTTTGTGTTCTGACCTCACTGCCTGTAAGTTTCTTCGACCTTGCACAAGTCAGTTAAGGTCCCAGACTTGGCTTTCACATCTGTAAGATGGGGTAAAAAAAATCTACTTCATTGAGAACTGTTGTAGGGATCAGATCTGTTACATGGATGGGGTTGACAATTTGTAGGTAATAAGTGATCTCGGTAATAATAATAATAATAATAATAATGGGCTAATAACTATTATTATTTTTTTGAATCTCAAAATACAGCATTTGGGGACTTATTTTGTTTCACTGTTCCTTGAAGAACGAGAGAGTGAATTGATGCCTGCTGAACTGTTGGGTTTGGCCATGTCCCGGACAGAATGCTAACCATTACAGATTTAATGGAGAACATTTTAAGATTGGAATTAATCACCAACATTTAAACTGAGGAGGTTTAATTAAATTTGAGGAGGTTTATGTCACAAGACAGATGTCTGGCTTTTGTTGAGGAAACAGGGGATGGGGCCTCATGGGTTTGGGCCCACATTCCCATGTGGCAGGGCCATTCAGGTGACAGGGAGAGGGTATTCTTCCCTGTAACTGAGATGTCCCCACCAACTGCACATTTATCTCACAGCTCATAGAGGTATTTTAATTTGAAAAGTATGATGAATAGAAAAAAAAGTAGAAATTGTGTTTTGGCTAAAATCCGTGGAGTTTACAAGTCTCTGCAAATAATCCAGAATGCTTTCCTCCCTTTCTTTCTTTCTCTCTCTCTCTCACTCTCTCCCCTCTTCCTAGGGACAAGAAACTCTGAGATATTGCAGGAGTCCAAAGATCCCTCTAGACAGGTTTCCCTTGGGCCCTCTCTTCTATTTCGCTGGCTACTACAGAACTGTATTTTAAGAGGGACTGGGAATATTTGTGGAATGGGGGTAAAGTCTCATCTTGAGTCCTCTTCCATATCCCAGATTAGGTGTAAACTCCTGACCCCACTCTTTCGGGAAGAGCAGAGAATATACTTTGACTTTGAATATCCCAAGGAGTAATCAGATACATTTGTTTAAACATGCTTCACACACACACACACACACACACACACACACACACACCTGTGGGACGGAAGCAAACAGAATATTTCAGCGGGTGAAAATGGTCTTCCAGTGACAGGGAATTAATACGGAAGGTTTCAGTCTTTACAATATCATGTATATCAAACAAACACTAGAAATGCACACATAGATTCATCTTTTTTCCCAGAGGAAATATCAGCGATATTGGGATGTTCCTGTTTTTAAAATGATACTGGGTTTAATGCAATGATAAGTGTACACTGATTAACCTTTGTGTCGGGTTTAAATGTAGAACCCATTAACTAATTTAATTTCCTCCAAAAAACAAAAAACAAACAAAAAAAAAAACAGCCTTTGGCATTATTCTCTGAATAATCCTTGTTTAGTTTCCATAATGGTTTACTGTTTAATGAAAAACTCATTAGAATGTAGCATACGGCATAATTAATTCTGGCTGATTCTTTTGGTATAACAGCTAATGCAGATGCTGGGTTCCATTTTCCACTGGCTTTATTAATTTTTCATAAACCAATATTTCGACTGTAATGGGTTGTAACAGGTCCATGGAAGTTCTAGAAATGCATTCACTGTCACCAATGTAGTTAATTTAAGTAGGATTTTGCTATTTGTGTGATGGTTCTTCCGCACTACATTTTTAAAAGACAGCTTCACTTGATATTTGGAGAAGGAGTATCTACATATAATTAACATACGGGGTATTAAACAATATTTGGCCGATTTGTCTTTATTTACACGCAACTTAATTGGTTGGACTAGTTACGTTGAACTATAAATTTTGAAAAGAACATTAAAAGTGGGAAGTACAAGACCGTCAAAACTAAATGGTTTATAATAGAATGGCGACATAAGTTAAAATACTTTTAAAAATGAAATCATGTCATTTTTAAAGTCTCTGGTAATTTGTTTTCCTAGGAAGAGATTGGGACACTACCAGGAAAACAAGTCTGATCATAGCCTTGGTGCCGGGCACCGGTTTGGTCGTCCTGGTGACTGTCAGGAGCCGGGTCTCCGGGATGGCTGAGAAGTTGCTGATTTGGTGCCGGGCACCGGTTTGGTCGTCCTGGTGACTGTCAGGAGCCGGGTCTCCGGGATGGCTGAGAAGTTGCTGATTTGGTGCCGGGCACCGGTTTGGTCGTCCTGGTGACTGTCAGGAGCCGGGTCTCCGGGATGGCTGAGAAGTTGCTGATTTGGTTGTCCCTCTTTCAGTTTTTCAGGGCTGAGTTCACATATTTCTAAGTCCTCATGATAAGACTATTATTTGTCTCCGGTGGAGATATGCATGCTAATTCATTACTGGGTGTTCTTGCTTGTTTCATTTTATTTTTTAAATATATTTTTATCAGAATTTTCAATGGTTGCCTGCCACTCAAAGGATGAAATCCACAATCCACATTCCTTTATACAGCATTGTCAGGTCTTTTGCAACTTTTCTCTAGAAGGTACCCTCTGATCTCAACAGATTGGTATTTCTCAGCTTTTGGGGGAAACCTGATTTTGCCTCAGAAATTTCTATATCCAGTGAATATCAAGCACCTGTTGTATTTTTTTTTTGTTTTTTTGTTTTTTGTTTTAGTACTTCTCAATGGATTCTGAAGATAAAGATTGAGAAACTCCTTTGGACTCTACCAAACTCTTCCTTACTCACCCTTACAAAGATCTTTCTTCATTTTCTTCTCAGGGGAACTCTTACTTATCCTTCAAAATCCAATGAGTACCCCCCCCACATTCTTCATACAGACAGGGTTGTTAATTTTTTAGTGTTCTGGAAGGCTGGTATCATCATTTAATATACACTAAGATTATCTGTCTGTATCCTTCAATGCTCTAAGGAATTCTTGAGGGAAAAGGTGCTTCCCCCAGCTTGTGAGCAGTGCCCGATACTGTACAGGCCTTCAGCACTGTAACTCTGAGCTGAGGGAAGAATTAACAGAAGCCAGTGGTATGTGTGACTTCATACACAGCCTCTCTCTTTGGCTCTTCCTTGATGAACATGATGTGGCAGAAGGACGAGCAGCTAATCTCACGGGTTCATGCAGAATTGTGTAATTGCTAAACAGTGCAATGCTAAAAATACCTCCCCAGGATGTAAGCTGGTGGCTTTGTGTTCAGCAAATCCGGACTTTCTAAGCCAGGGTTGGTGCCGGAGGGCCCTGATTTTTACCTTTTTATGCAGTTGGGGGTGGGGCGAGGACAACTATTTCATGACCCATGAAAATTATATGAAATTTAAATGTCCGTATCCTTAAAGTTTTATTGGGACACAGCCATGCACACTCATTTATGCGTTGTCTGCGGTTACTCCTGCATTACAGGGGCAGAGGTGAGTGGTTGCGGGCGACTGTAGGCCCACACAGTTGAACCTATTCACGAACTGGCCCTTTACTGAAATTTGCAGACCTCTGCTCGAAGTGAAAGATACATACATTTTTTTCCACTTTCATAACTGAATCCAGCTTGATCTTTTCCCTAGAACCAACAAAGCACAGTGGTATGTCTTGTCTTATACCACTCTCCCCCTCTTCACCACTACCATCATGACCACGAATATATATTCTGAGCTTGCCATCTTCTTCTCCTTCTGCTTCTTCTCCTTCTTACTCTTCTCCCTCTCCTTCTCTTCCTTCTTCTGTTATGCAGGAGGCCTGGGCTGCTCAAACCCTGCATGTTCCTCTGGAAAGTTTGCCTTCTTGGACAGCTCCTGGCAGATGAGTTCTAAACCCTTGGAATATTCTACCTGATAAAACTGTTTTTGGAAGCCTGAGGCCTTGGGCCGTACAGTGCCAGTTTGATAAGATGGTTTACATTAGCAATGTGATTCATGGTGAATGCTTACTTTTGCTCTTTGGGCTAAGGTTTCAGTAGCTGAGGTCAGTCGCTCAGGGGCTCTGTGTCCCTGGGACCACCTCCTAGGAAGCAGACTGATGCCTGGTGGGCGACACTTTGTGTGTGTTGTCTGACACCGTTTTCAGTAAAGTTAAGCACATCGTATACTTAACCTGGAGGGCACACCCAGAAGCTTCTGCCTGGTTCCTTCTGGATTCCATCTCATGTGCTCTTCCCCTTTGCTGATTTTTAATCTGTATCGCTTTGTAAAACTCAGAACTGTGACTATGAGAGCCTTTCTGAGTCCCGGGAGCGCATCCAACCGGACACAGACACTGGGGAAGGTCTTGCGGACCCCCGACACAGCTCTGCCGCAGAACATCGGGTCTTATGCTCTTCCCTTCTGGAGTCAAAAATCACGGAGTAATGCTGAGAAGACGGAACATCTGGACGGATGTCTCTCTTTAAGTTCTTGGATTGCCTGTGATGACTACAGACGCTTATCCACCTTGAGCAGGAGCCATCGACAGGGCTTGGCGTGTTTATTAATGTGCTTCTGTCAGAAGGGGGGTTCTCAGCCTCAGCCTTATCAACATGTTAAGCCAGATTATTCTCTGTGGTGCGGGCTGTCCTGTGCATTGTGGGATGTTTGGCAGCACCCTTGGCCTCCACCCTGTAGAGGCCCGTAGTGAACAATCCCATGGCCCCCAAGATCTGATCATGGAAAATGTCTCCAGAAGTCGCCCAATTCCCCTGGGGTGTAAAATTACTCCCAGTTAAGAACCATGAATCCAAGATATTGGATTAATTAAATGCATGTGTGTGGGAGGCAACTTGTAATAAAATGGAATGGGCTTTGGAATCACAGAGACTGGTTTTGGACCCAGCTCTTTAACTTTTCAAATCAGCAACCTTGGGCAACATAATATCACTAGAATTCTAATTTATCTGCAAAATGAGGAAAATGACACTTATGCTCCAAAGTTATAACCTCTGTAAACATGCGATGGTCCCCACATGGAGTCCAGCACGCGGCAGAAAATACTACGTGCCAAGATATTTTTATTAATTATCTTTATCCTCTATGACCTCCAGGATAGAAGACATGGCAGGCATGTCCCAGTCTCGTCCTACTGAGGAAGCTGCACAGCAAAGTGATGGAAAGCGTGGGCTTTGAGGTTAGAAAAAAGACGTTTATATAATAAACTGATTTTTCACATACTAGCTCTGTGATATGAGGGAGGAGACAAACTGCAGAAAGCCTTGGTTTCCTCATTTCTATAATGAAGAGAATGTTGTAACATTTTCATGAGGATCTGACGAGATGCAAAGCGTGTTGCACAGTGCCTGGCACAAAGTCAGCACCCAGAGTGGCTTACTGTTGCTGATGGTTTCAGTTGTTCATGAATGAATGATGGCAGTCCAGAACTTTCCCTGTGAAACCGATCCAGAACCAAATATTCGAACCTTGTCTTTCTCCCCTGGTACAGAAGTGGGGCTTCTCCTACAAGGGCTGTCCCGTCCCTTCCTGCTTTGGGGGAGCTCTCCTTGGTAGGCTTTCCACGCAATAGAATGGCAACTAATTTATTGAGGCAGTGCAGTTTTTAGCACATAATCGAGTTCTGATCCTATTTGAAGATCAAAATCCCCCACAGGTTCCATCGAAGCTGAGCTGCATTCCCTCCGTGGGGCAGGGAAGGACACAGATAAAAATTAAGGCCAAATGTGGGCAGGGATGGAGTGAAATCTGATAAGACAGATGGGGAAAGGAGACGCGAGAAGGAAAGTGAATTGCAACCAAAAGGGGAGGCGAAGGTAAACAGATGTACGAGATAAAGTCTTTGAAGTGGAACATTTCTAGGCTGAAAATCCTTTGCTTGGGGACTTAAATCTGGACTCTTCTGTTCCAGTTCACTGAAGTGCACTGCATTTGAATCTGGCAGATGTGTAAATTATACAAAACACTACAGAGCCAAAGGTCACTGCTCCTGAGGAGCCATCACTCTGCGTCCAGTCGAAGTCGGTCCTCTGGGTGGATATGGGCAGTGTTCGCGCCTCGAGGGGTGCCTGAATATTTGCTGCTTTGAGGGGCTCTGAGTGGTAACAAGTACCTTTCAGACCCACATTACATTCTTTCAGGGTACTAAGGCAGTCACCCCGAACGCATGCTTTGTATACCAGGATTTGGGAACATCATCCCAAGCCCAACCCAAAGTCTAGGACGGTGGCCAATAAAGGAAAGCAGCCTGTGTCAGGGACCCCAGTTATCACAGGTTCTGACAATCTCACTCTTTTTCAGATGCTATTGTATCCAAATTGCAGGAAGGGAATTGGAAAGAAGTCCATCCAAAAGTGCGGCTAAAGGTCATTCTCTTAACTGTAATGGACTCAATGAAGTGAAATGGGGGAGCGACTGGGAGGGAGACCGACATCTACCTTCCTTTGACTCAATTCTTAGATGAATCATGCTTCACAGTGGCCAAAAGCCCATAGAAAACCAATACCTCTGTACGGGTAATCCAAGGTCAAATACAGCTGCCCTTTCGAGATAAGCAATCACAGAGTGCTACATCCCTCCTCTTCATTTTTAAACTTTATATTGAGATCCCAATCCAGTCCCCCATCACCCAGCCTGGTTTCAAGGCCTGTGGTCCGTGGCCAGGTTTTTACCGAGGTGGACATAATCAATCCGGCTGACTTCAGTCATCACACTAATCTCATAGTTTTATTTTACTTTACACTCTATAAAGTTCTTTTACACTCATTACCTTATCTGATTCTCCCTATCAGCCCAGGATAACCTAGTTTTAAGACCCGGCCACCTTTCGTATGTGACTTTGCTGCCAGGTATCCTTCTTTTTGTACTTCCCCCACCCCCTTGAAACCAGAAATGTTTATTTTTAGGAGGAAAATCCAATTAAGGACCCCCTTCTTCTTCTCCCCACTGAAAAGAACCCTACTACTAATAATAGCTTCGCCAGACTACTGTTCCTCCCCATCTTCAAGGTTTTCAAGTTGATTTACTCTGCATCTCTCTACTTTTGTCTTGAATTGTGTGTTTGTTGTCGTCGGGACCTCACTGTATCTTAGATCTGCATTGCATTGGTAGATCTTTTCCTTTCCCTATTGATCATGACTCGTGGCGTAATTTACCTCAATTCCAATTTTCTTTTGCAGGCGGGGTGCTCTCCATCCACGGAAGTGAGTTATGTCTGTTCAAGTGGTGCATCTTATGAATCTTGTTAAGCTTTGCCGCCTTATAGCCCTACTGATGGAATATTTAATCACAGAAATGAGTTGGCAGATATGATATACAGCGTGAGGGAGCTTTGCAGCCATCTTACTGGCAATTGAGAAACGGATGGATTTGCCATTTGTCAGTCCCATGTCGACAACTGTGTATAACCTTCCGTTATTTATTTTTATTTTGTTTTACTCATGTATGAAGATTAAAGATGCTTGATTTCCATCAACAGTTTCATTGGCTAGCTATCATGATTCTCCCTAAAAGACACCACTGTTTCTTTTCATCTTTTTATTAGATGGCAGTGGAACTTTTCACAATGAAGGGGGAGCGGTAAGAACCCCCTTTGAGGCCTCCTCATGGAGATTCTTAGAAACACTATTTCTAATTATACTAAGTAACCT
Organism: Ursus arctos; assembly: GCF_023065955.2. Lineage (NCBI taxonomy): Eukaryota > Metazoa > Chordata > Mammalia > Carnivora > Ursidae > Ursus > Ursus arctos. Next base: position 71,738,843 of record NW_026622874.1, on the reverse strand, counting down.
GAAGCACGCTACTGGGAACAGACATTTGCAGATACTGTACTTTTCTTTATTGCCTTCAAATTTTTAAGAAGGTCTGAAATGGAATGGTCTCAGGCCCTGGCTTTGAGATCCACCTGGACATTTTTTTTAATTGATTTATCAATCATCTATCTTGAGACTAAGCCCCAAGGAGCCAGAAGATGATTAGATGTAGGCAAAATAATCAATGCCATGTAGCTTTGTAGGAAAACACCCACTCGTCTTTGGAGAAGATTTACGTGGGTTCATGGGATGTGTTGATTTATGCGTATCTGTTTCTGGACACTGGTGTTGGGTAAGCATTCTTCTGGGTAGAACTCGGTAAGGGTTCAGAAAAAACACCCAAAATGAAAGGCCTTTCATAACAGCTTTGTAAATGCTTCCCCTGGAATGTGTGCGCGAGGGAGAGTGTGCGTCATAATTTATCAAAGCAAATTAATACTGTTCAGCTAGTAATTAAAGATCCTCATTAAGAGGTGCTCCTGCCCTCTCCACCCCCACCCCGCGTTAGCAATAAAAATGCATTCAGGGCGTCAAGAGGTTATATACGAAAATCAATAACCTGCCATTTTATAATTAAAGAGAAAATAAATGTTAGGGAAAGTCCACTAAATTAGGAAAATTACCTTTAGGAGAGATTGAAAATATTGATTTTAATTTACAAAATATGTGAACTTTTCATGCCCCGTTCTGAGAGACAATTGAGGCTGGGTTGTTAATTCTGCATAAGCTTCAGAAAATCGATAATTATACTATGGGAATATTATGATATTTGTCATTAATACAAAATCTTATATATAGGAGTGCCTAATAAGCCTGGCTTTCTATCTCAGGCAGATACAGGGCTGGCCTGCTAAAAATCCACAGCAAATCAATGACAAGGTCTTCATTTCAGATTTGATGCCCATTCGAAATTGCAAGATAAATCCAGACTGTGTTTATAGTTGGGGAAATCCAAGAAGCCCCCTAAATCCTTAGTCATGGACATTCCAATGGATGACATTAGTAATTACACCTCCACAGTGAAATGAATATATGAAACGTCCACATTCGCATATATGCACTCCATCCACATAGGTGCCTTGACTTTCGATTTAAGCTAGCTCGATTCTCAGTGTTTATGGGTCTTCAAATATTTCAAAGGAATTGTTCTGGAGTGTTGGATTGGCAGCATTTCCCTACATTTCTGCATATCACGAGCTCTGTTTACCTACATACACAGATAATTTAGGCAAAAAGGAAAGGCTTCTGATTAGGATAGCCCATACATCGGCAACACGAAAGTATACATACAGATTTTTCCAGTAACACTTATTTACTCATGCCCCATTTTTTGTTTAGATTTAAGTTGATCAGAGCATCTCACAGAAATAATTATTTAGTTGTCCAGAATCCTTAAAACTGTCCCTGACACAGCCAGTTAACTCGCTTGAATATGGAGGAGGTGGAGGGGGGGCGGGGGTAGCAGCGTTGGTGGTGGTTGGAAAAATCCAAAATTATCTTACTCGTCTTCTTTAATTTGACTGGCTTAGACATAGGACAGTAGCCTGATCTACCATCATAGGACACAGTCAATAAGAAATACGACTTTAAATATTCACAAAAAATAAAGAGGCAGTATATAACCCAGTTGTAAAGAATACAGGCTCTCGATTTCAAAATCTAGCCAATTTATTACCTGCTTGAAATCTTAGCCGTTTAGTGCTAAGGGACTCTGTGTACCTTAGTTTTCTCATCTGGAAAACTGCCATAAGGATTTAAATACATTAATTTAGGTGAAGTGCTTAGAACTGTGCCTGGCCACAGATAATACTCAGTAAATATTAATCTTTATTTTAACTTATTCTTTCCCGATAGTCCCATGATCTAACTTCTGCAGCTGGGCTCAGGGCTAATCTGAATGGCTGCTCTAACGTTCTAAAAGTCACACAGATTAATTTATTCTTGTATATACAAGTCAGTTTGAATGGTCTCTTCTGTCTTAATGTCCTCTTGAACACCCACAGATATGCGTATAGGTTGGAAATCACACGTAAAGGGGATTCTCTCGGTTGCTCGAGCCAGAAGACCAGCAACTACACGGCAGGGGACCAGAAATATGTCCTTCCTCTCGCTATCCCAAGTGACACATTTATACCCTACCCCTCATCAGATGGCTTCCTGCTTCTTGTCCTTGACCCATTAATCCGGGGAGAAACCATGCACGTAGCCAGGCGTGTACACCTGCAGAGAATGTGCCAGCTCGTTTTCCCAGCTACCCCATTTCACTGGGTGGCACCTGCGGATGCATGGGAGCTGCTGGCTGGCCTCCTCCAAGCCTTTTTGAGGGATGTGCTTCTTTGCAGCTTTGGACAAGGATGTACCCCAGCAATATCTGTGCCCCTAAACAGACTGCCTTACCCCGATCCCAGAAGTTAACTTCCCCCAAATGGACAAGCTGAGAACAGAAAGACTAGTGCTCTCATGTATTAAGAAAAGAAATCTCTAAGTTTAGTGGTTTACTCAGAATTCAGCACAGTCAGTTCTCCGTTAATTTTCCCTTTATGGCAGAGAGGTGGAACGTTAATTTATTTTTATTTGCCCAGCGTTTATGTGGTGCTGGCTGTGCACCAATCTTCATATATTAACCCATTTAATTCTAATAAGCACCTGTGAGTTTGTTACTATTATCATCTCCCATTTAACAGATGAAGACACTGAGGCACAGAGAGGTTAAGTAACTTGCCTAGAATCACACAGCTGGCAAGTGGGGGGAGCAGGATCTGAACCGGGGTTGTCCGAATACAGTGTTTGTGTTCCTCACTTTGCTAAGTGTCCTCTCGGGAGGTGGGTTCTACCATATAATCATGGAAAGCCTTACAGTGAAGACTTTCCTGCCCCAGAAGAGTCAACGCAACACCTTCACAGTCATAGACTCGCAGGACTTAACCCAGGCTTGTGGTAAAACTCACATGCGAAGAAGAAACATCGCCTATCTGAAATCCAGCTCTTAGCTATCACATTGGGCTTCCCAGATTTACCATTTTTTTCTTGGTCGAGTTGGCTACTCTGCTCGAGTAGCCATCCGAGTGTCCTATGCTCCTGTCATATGCTAGGGTTGATCCATGATTAGGAAAACGACAGATGGCATCCCAGAAGGGACCAAGCAAGGGGTAGGACTTACCGTGAAGGGGTCACCGAGTGGATCTAGACCAACTGGTCATTTACTTCTACATATTAAAGAGCAAGGGTCCCATCAAAGAAAGAGTTCTTTTCAATCCCCACGTGGCAAATCTACTGAAGTTCTAAGGTGTTAACCGCAGCCTTGTTCATGAACAAGGGGCGAACAGGCAGAAGGGACACACCTAGCAGAGCCGAGAGCTCCGCCACTGTTGTTTCTGGGTTACCCTCTCCCAAAATGTGATGGACAAGTTTTCTACACGGATTTCCTGATCGACCGGGAGTTGGCGGGTAGCAGGGAAGGGGTGAGGGGAGAGACCTACCCTGGAAGGCAGAGCAAAGAGACATGGAATTGCTAAGGAAGACTGATTAACGGAGAGAGAAAGAAAGACCACTTTGTTGTTTTTTTTGGGGGAGGGTTGTTGTTGTTTTTGTTTTTTTCTCATTTTCTAAATAATCCTTCTCTTGGCAATTTCAACTCACTGCCACATTACTGGAATAAATGAGCCAACTCTCTGCTTTGCCAGGAAGAAAGAGAGGCAACCCCACATGGAAATATATGTCTAAAAAACACATCCAGGCAGATTGAAATAAAATGGGCATGAACGGCTCTACATTTGTTCCATATGCCCTCGAACAAAGTCTCAGTGCTTTTTTGAGGCAAAATCAATGTAAAACATCATAAGGAGCAATGGCTCCACGCGTACCGCACAGTGTAACGCGCATACACGATTCCCCTTTACTTCTGAAGGGGTTTTAAACACTTTTGGTTTTGTTTAAAAAAAAAATCCTTCAGAACTTCTTAGGAGAGGGATTTACGTGGTTTACGAAACCTGTTCTTTACTGGCAGGCAAAACACATTTAGAACAGATGAAGAAGTCATGCAAAGAGGAACTATTTACCTGCATAGAATTCGGGGCTGTAGACCGCACCCACAACTGGATTCAATTTCCAGCCTTAAAACAAATACACAAAAACATTATTATCACACTTGGTTCAACAACTCATAGCACTGCAAGTGAAGCACAAATCAAAGGGGTTGTTGCATTTTTTAATGTTATATTTAGAGGCTATATAGTTTGGGAATGCATAGAAATGATTTGAAACCTTTACCTGGAAAAACAGATTTATGCTTTTGATTTGCTGCAAACACAAGTTAATAGTATGGAAACTACTGACCAGCTACAGGTGAACTTTTTGAAAATGATCTGGTAATTAATTTTCTCCCACATCAATATTTTCTAGACCCACCATAATAATTTCAATTCTTTTGTCTTCTTCCATGGATCACCGCTAGATAATCCATCGTATGTCCCTTCATGTTAAGTTCACAAAAATTCGAAAGCTCACATAAACAGAATTCTTTGCGGCAACATATTCTGGTAATTGTCATTCCTAATTATGACCCAGAGAATTCTGAAGTGCTTTTTACATCCCAAAGAAAATGACATTTATCCACTAGAGATTGAGTGTGGAATACATTTCAGCGCATTCAGGAACCATAAAAATTCTTAATCAATGCATGATATCTAAGGTAACTTTCAAACAACCTGTATATAAGATTAACAGAATCCTATAATTTTCCCAGTGTTCTGGATGGAGCACTTTCTGTAAAATGAATCCTGGCCCCTTAGGAACTTTTACTCAAGAAAAGAGCATACAAGAATATTTGCAAATCGAGAAGCTGTGCACATTGCATACCCATCGGGCACCATTTAGGGAACAACCTCCAAAGAATGGTCACGTTTTAGGATTTGGTGATTATCTCCTGCTCCTGGCGGTAAGTTTTTATGAAAACATCCATTATATAGAGTTCCTGAAAGACAAAGAAGGGCAGGCATGCTGCCTTTTATAGAAGACCTCGTGTCCCTGGGCTAAAGATCAAACACCAGAGATCCTTTAACATATGCTTCTGAGATACAGCAATGGTAAAAGTTGGGATGCGAGCGAAGGTATTTCTGATGAGGAGAACCCTTCCCAGAATGGAGAGGTAGGACATCCTATCACCTGCTCTAAGTGATGCACTTTTAAGAACAGCCAAGAGGTGGCCACAATCTACTGATCCTCTAAGGAAGACAGAGGCTCAACATCTCAATAGTAGGACCTGGACGAACCAAAGAACTTTCTAGAATTTTCTAAGAAATTTTTGTTTCTAAGAACTTTCATCCAACTTGAATGAGCTAGCTAGTTTACAGCCCCCAGGCTGGTCTTAGGATAGGAATTTTCAAAGCGCTATGCTTGCATACCTGGGAGGCTTATTAATGGAAGCGTCTGGCCCCATTTTAGATCACCAGAAAGAGACATAAAATTCTGAGATGTGTTGTCCCAATGGTTTCTGAAACTTCACACTGACACCTTCCTCTCTTATATTAACCACATCTTGTCATAATGGAATTTTTATATGATATAAAAATAAAAATTACCTGGCACATTTCAGAAAATGTGCTTTATGAATGTGGAAAATGACTTCACTTTGACCAACTGAAATTCTACTATTTCCTAAAAAAAGAAAATACCCAATTTCTGGGGATCTGTGGACTAATGTCCACATTTCAGGTCCTTGGAATCAAACAGAAAATAGAGCAAACTGGTTGAAAATAAAGCTTCAGGATTATCTGGACATATTTAATGTTCTTCCCTAGTACTCCACAGAAATCTAGAGTTTGTGAACAAGGTATACAAGGACCCATATTAACTGAATAATTAAGTTATGAATTTATCACTCATTTTCTTCATCCCTCTACTCTCCGTCTTATACCCTGCTCATGTCCCTACCTTCTACTGGTGGTGGAGAAGGGTCTTTTTGTCACTATTGAAATAAGATTTTGTTTTTTGTATACATCCTCACTAGCTCCCTTAAATACTTCCTTTTCACACAAGACTGGGACATACCATTCACTGAATGGGGACCCATTGATTAATTTTGATGGAACTCTCAAAGACTGTAAGTTATGCCAATGGTCTTTCATTTTCTCAAAGAAATAGATTTCTCAGAGGTATCTGAAATTATGTTTCTCTCATCTGTCTTTATTCTCCTCATTTCCTTGAAGCCTTCTATCTATATCTATATATCTATAACTATATCTATCTACCTATCCATTGATTCATCTATCTATCCATTGATTGATCTATCCATCTATCTATCATCATTTATCTCTATACTCTTTCTCATCTATTCATCTATCTACCTATCATTCAATTGATTGATTAATCAGCTCTTGACAAAATTTACTTGATGTTATTTAAGACCTCCAGTGTCTTCTCAGGGCAGGTTACTTACTTAATGCCATTGTCTATCTATTCACCAATTACCTACCAGTTTACCATGTCTATTCATGGAAAACTTTCACTCAATATGTAAACAATACTCTCTCTATTAGGAAATACATGCTATCTCATGTCTGTCAGTATTAATTGAGAAAGGTCATTGATAAGGTCTCCTTCACGAGAAACCAACTCGGAATCTGTGAGCAGCAAAATGAAATGTCATGGGAACATCATTGCAGGTTTTGCCCTGCTGCCCGTCATTGGTCCTTCCTCCTAAACAATGCTGCTTCCACTGTAGGGAAAACGAAGACCTTCCTAGTCCACACCACAGGCATGACAACCCAACTTCTTACCTCCTTCCTTCTCTGCAGCCTGCTCCTCACCCAGTCTCCCCACTTCAGCAAATGGCATCTCTCATCTGCTTGGCTCCTCAAAGCAAACTTCTTGATAAATAATTCCTTGATTCTCCCATTACCCTCATACTCTATGTACGGTCCCACTAGCGAATCCTGTTGGTTCGACTTTGAAAGACATTTCCATGGTCTCAACTTCTATTCCTCTCCATTGGCACCATCCCAGGTCAAGACACTTCTATTTCTCACCTGGATGAGACCACAGCAGCAATGCTCTAACACACTCTATCTCCCCCTACTCCTCTTCTTCCTCCCTGTACCCAATGTATTCCTACTGGCCAAGCCCATTTTAAACGAGTGGATCAGATATGCCATTCTGCTACTCAAAATTCAACAGCTTCCTTCTGAACTTAGAAGATACAAACTCTAACCTTGACCCACAAGACCACACAACCTAACCCCTGTCTATTTATTTCATAGCGTGGTTTCCTTCTCTGCAAACTACAATGACACTATGATTTTAAATCTTTATAAAACCATCCAAGATCATTCTAGATCAATGTAGATCCACTGTTCCCTGTGCTTGCAGAACTCTGCCCAGCTCCTGACAAAGCTGACCTGATATTATGCAGGTCTCCAGTGTCTTCCCAGGGCAGAGTACTCAATGCCACCTCCTTCCCCTTGAGCTATACCCTGATTCAATTCCCTGTTTTGTTTTCTGCATAGCTGTTAACACTACTGGGGTTTATCCTTTTTCTTTCTTTCTTTTAATTGTTTTTATGACCATTTTCCTTCATTAAAATTAATGGTAAAGTGAACAGGACTGCTGTCCAATGTGAATTCCCAGCACCTAAAACTACATTTGGCAAATAGTCAGTGCTCCATAAATATTGACTTAGTTTTGCTCTAAAGGAACAGAAGGAATAGAGTTTTTCTAATGGGCTCATTCTGTTTTGGCCAGGATTCTATCTCCTTACAACCTCCAGTGACCTGCTTCCTGATATACATCTAGTAAAGAAGGACTCTGTTGGGGTGACTGTCTTCAAGGCAGAGGAAATAAGGATCCAGACCTTCAGAATCACCCCTGCTCAGCCTTACAGAGCTCATGCAGGCTTATGTAAATGTATGCAAATCACATGCAAATAACCCCCTAGTCCCTGTGACTCCCTCCAGTATCTGGAAGAGACCCTTGGGATAACCATGCTGGAGACAGGAGCCTACACTGTCAGGAAGATGGACAAAATGGTCCCCATTTTAAGTTCCCAGGCAGTCTGTGTACATCCTCGGGCCTTGCATATTCAGAGATTTTGATCAAGGCCATTAAGCCGAACAATGAGGCTTACAACAAAAGAGAACAGCTGATAAAGTCCACTGCTCCCAGCCTCTCAGGGCCGCCCATACAATGAGGCGATGGAGCAGAGACCAGACACAGGAGCTGTGTAAAGAGACCCCTCTGTGGCTGGGTCTCAGGCGGCTGCACCCAAATCAGCACTCCCCTCCTCAATCAAATTTAGCTTCTCAAAGATCATCTGCCAGCCTGCTGTAGAAAAACACTGCACAAGCTTGCTGGTGTTAACTACGGCTGTATTAGATGTTAAAAGGCAAGTCTGAATGTGCACACAAAAATTCGGCACATGTCTTCTCTAGGGCTTTGCTGGCTTGGATATCAAAGAAACACATTCGAGAAAGTACCCTTAAATACACCACAGGGGTTTCAAGAACTGCGTGCCAATGCTTTCTAAAAACATCTACTGAGGATGCCAGGGACCTGGTAGCTGAAATGGGCATAAGCCAACACCCAAAATGAAAAGTTAGTTGCACGATGTATTTGGTTCACCCACTATGTTTTTTTGCAACATATATTCATGGCCAACATTCAGATGTCATTACAATACAGGATCTCCGGTTTTCTTGAAAGTTCAGTAAAAATAGCCAACTTTAGATTACGAATCCCACAGAGACCAATCGGCTGTGGACCACTCCATTTAACCGCCAGTTAGCTGCAGACACCCCTGCTCCCTATTGTATGCCTGGCTTAGAGGCCAAATGCCAGCAATCTTTTGTTATCCTGTCCTGCTTTTTCTTCTGGTAGAGAAATATTTTGCTTTTCCTTGTATGAAAATGAAAATAGTTTAAGAAGAATGTGAGTCTTTCAGACCCTCTCTGTTTGCTTGTCGATTTTACCTGCCTAGCCTCTGCTGGCATCTGAATATTTGATTCTGAAATTATATGTCTATCAGGGAATTCAACTTACTAGCAAAAAAGAAACAAGATGACTACTTGTTACTGAGATTATTGTGTAGTTAAATTTTTAGGGCATTTTGTACGCCTGGTCCTGTGTCGAGTACTCAACTCTGTAAGAAGCACAAATACCCTAGAGAGTAGGTCCCATTATAACTCAGTCTCCACTTAAGAACACTGGCGTGTGGAGGGTTTAAACCACTTGCCTGTAATTCAACAGCCAGTGAAAGGCAGAGCTGTTACAAACTCTACTTCTCTCTCTATAGTCTTGGAGTTTTTGGTCCAACTGTTATCCTTCCTAAGCTATCGGAGAAAAAAAAAGATCCACATCCAACATCCGCTTCTCCGACATCCAGGGAATCCCTGACCATCTGGTTCTCAACTTGTTTTGCACAACAAACATTTGATCTGCAGTGAGAACAATGAGCCCCGGTTCTGGTCTGAGGACTGCTGTCCTCAGGAGGATTCAGCAATACTGAAGGAGCCCAGCTCCCTCTTTGGGAAGCTCTCTGATGGATAGTGTTTGCAGACCCCTGGTTGTCACTCTACAGTCTTCTCTTATGTCCAAGTTCGAATGTCCTAGGAAATATAATGTCATGATGATGGTATAGCAGAACCTGCTTGTGCTTAGGGTCTGGCCTTACTCGTCACTGGAAATTTGGTGGCTGGTTAAGCTCTTGTTGGACATGTGACTGAAGGAATGCATGAATGTGATGGTGGCACCGACAGTGACATTTCACCATGTGAAGATGACCTCAAAATGTGATGACTCTGGGAAGGTGTATTTGCTGATGGGTAAGTTGGTAACTATAACTTTTCTCATTTTGATGTGACTTCATGGGTCCTGACTTATCTTCTCTTCCCCACCCCCAGCTTTATTGAGGTATAAGTGACAACTAAAATTTGTATATTTAAGGTGTACAACTTGTTGATTTGATATTACATATACACTGCAAGATACTACCACAATCAAGCTAATTTACATATCCGTCATCTCACACAGTAACTTCCTTTCCTTTCTTTTCCTCTCTCTCCCTTCCTTCCTTCCTTTTTCTCTGCCTTCTTCTCTTTCTTTCTTTCTTTGATGATAATATCTCCTCTTAACACAGTCACTCTTGTCAAAGATCTGAGAGGGCACCATATCTTTTGTTGTATTGCAATTTATTGGAAAGGTTATTTGTAGTGATGATACTCACAAATTAAGGACTGGAAAAGCCTTGAGAACTGCTTTTCTTTGAATACCAAAAGTCTCCACAATGGCTTCTACAGAATCCAGCTGTTTTATGTAGTTGGCATTTGTATTTGTTTCTTAAGCCAGTTCTGCTGTGACTGTCCATCCACCCCTTGGGTCTCATACTCAGTCCATGTCACAGGATAAGCCCCTAAGTGCCCCCTTTCAGGTACATGGATGAGGAACCCACACGACTTATTCCCTGAAACTCAGAATGCATGGCTACCTGGAATGGGACGTGGGATATCTATGCCACATAAACAGGCATTTGGGGCTGAAAATTTAGTAATCCTTTTGTTATTGTGGTTGGTTGCCATTGTGTGCAGGTCTGTAAGATGATGGAGCGGAAGCGATGTTCTTGCATTCACACAAGCATGGCCAACAAGGTTTGTTACTCCAGAATAAAAGGGAAAGACTTCACTAAAGACTTCATCTCTTCCAGCCTCGGGTTTTGCCTCTTTAAAATAGGGATAAGTATGTCCTCTTTGTAGGACTTCATGTGGGCCCAGTGCATTTAAAATGTTTAGCATGATGCCACACGGTCAGTGTTCCAGAAGTGTTGGCTATTAATGGATGGGCTTTGAATTCTGTCCCCAAATTCTGCTGGGCTAGTATTCAACCTCTGGGTAGGACATTGATCAATAACTCCTTCTTTAAAATAAACATGCATCCATATGGCTTAAGGAATCATATTTGGCTTCCCTTGCTTCATCTTCTCACACCAACAGCACGCCTGAGCACCTATGCCCGTGCATGATAGCTCTCACGAGGGCACGCACGTGCACACACACCCACACAGCTGCTACTTCATAATTAAAGGAAATGCCCCCTAGTCGGGTTGATGTCATCACATATTAACTCTGGCTAGTTGCAGAGCTATTGTTTTTACTCAGGTAGAAAGGCTTCATGACACAGAAATCACTTTGTTTCATTTCAGCAATGGGCATTCAAACCCTGTTGTGGAAAATTTCTATACTGTGTAAGGCCACGACTCGGGTTGTTGGAGCTAGAAAAATGGGTCAACAGAATAAATAATTCTTCTGATCTTTCAAGGTGAGCCCTGTTACATTGAGGGTATATCTCTGTTTAATGGTGCCCCCTTTACAAATAAGAAGAGACTGACTTAGCCAAATGGGTAGTCGCTGGCGCAAGAAAAAAGAAAAAGAAAAACAAAACTACTAAATGCTAATATTACTGTTCAGAACAACACCACAAAATTTAAATGTCAATCGGTATGGGAGGAAGGTAAGATGAAACCCATATATTGGGACGCCTGGGTGGCTTGGTCAGTGAAGTGTCTACCTTCACCTCAGGTTATGATCCCAGGTCCTGGGATCGAGTCCCACATCGGGCTCCCTGCTCAGTGGGGACCCTGCTTCTCCCTCTGCCTGCCACTCCCCCTGCTTGTGCTCACTCTCTCACTCACTCTGTCTCTTAAATAAATAAAATCTTAAAAAAAAAAAAAAAAACAGAATAAACCCATATACCCATTTCATAGAATGTTATGTAACCACTGAAAAGAATGAATTTAGTCTGTATGTATTAACACTGAAAGAACTCCATATTGATATATAAGCCAATTAAAAATGATGTGCACACCATGACATCATTTATATAAAAAGCATGTACATGATACTGTGAATACTACAAATACTTACTTATTACATATATATGCATAAAAATGCAAAGTTAAAGTAGACAATAATCTATAATGGTGGTGTCCTCTGAGGGGGAGGCTAGGACACCAAGCTGGCAGGGGCATTATTCAAAATATATTTAACCTTTTCTTTAATGTTTCTTTCTTTTTTCTTTCTTTCTTTCTTTCTTTTTTTTTTTAAAAGATTTCATTTATTTATTTGACAGAGAGAGAGGCAGCAAGAGAGGGAACACAAGCAGGGGGAGTAGGAGAGGGAGAAGCAGGCTTCCCGCTGAGCAGGGAGCCCGATGTGGGGGCTCAATCCCAGGACCCTGGGATCATGACCTGAGCTGAAGGCAGACACTTAATGACTGAAGCACCCAGGGGCCCCTCTTTCTTTTATTTTGAATGAGTCTGTATTTCCATGTTTCACATGTAATTAAATATTAAAAATGGAAAATTTCATACATTTTCCTTTATTACAGTAATATATTATTTTTGAAAACCTACAAAACAAAGGAAAAACATCTTCCAGTCCTACAGTTCAACTGAACCATTAGCATTTTGAAGCAATGCCTTCCATAATTTAGTTGAAATCACACCATACTTCTTCATCTTAAAATTTTTCATTCATTAGGGGGCCCTGCAGAGTCCTCATCTCGCTCATTTTAATGGGTATACTATTTCACTTAGTGTATACACTTTAACCTACTGCATTACATTCTTCCTGGCTTTTTGGTACAATTAAGTATGTGATTAGCATATTGGCAGCTCCCCCCGAACCTCATATATCTTAAGAGAGATGCATTCTGAGAAGGATTAAAGAATCAAAAAGGTAGAACACTTTCAACGCTTGTTGTACACGTGAATTCTTTCCATGGGGAGTTTTGAGACAGCTTCGTGGTTCGGAAGAGCAGAGGTGATTGTCCTGAAGGGGTGTGTGGGATGCGGCCACGTCCTCGTCTGGCTCAAAAAGGCACTGCGCAACCCAGAGACAAGCAAATACTGCACTCATCCTATGGAGCTCCTCAGGAGGCATCCTCCAAGCCACTTCAAAATCCTCCCAGCTCCAGAGAAGACTCAAGGTCAGAACCAAATTCTGCAATCCCTGTTCCAGAAATGACTAGAGATCCACGAGGAGGTTGTCGTGGGAAAAAAGGAAACAAACGAAACCTCCATCCTCCCTTGACTTACTAGAATAACAGCAAAGTAAATGACCCAGGCGATCCCTGAATACTTACTGTACCTCACCCCAAATGGGGGTTATTCTAGAGAGATTTTGGAGGAAGGGCATGCACACTTTCAACCTCTGGTAGGTTGAAAACTAAATTCACCTCTGTTGTGAAAATTATCTTTTAAAAAATTATTATTGAAGTCTAGTTGGCATACAGTGTTATACTAGTTTCAGGTGTAGAACATGGTGACGACAATTCTGCCCGTTACTCGGGGCTTACCACGATAAGTGTAGTCACTGAAAAAGAGCGTGTTGATTCAGGTGGCTCACTGTAGCAGGTCAGCAGTGAGGACACAGGTAGCCACACTAAGGCTAACAGGTTGAAACATATTCGCTGGTTAAATTACTTAATAGATTCCGAGCTAGGGATGACTTATAAAAGGCAGATCTCTACTTACCATTTGTATAAGGGTTCACAGTCTTTTTATTTGTCATTACGCGTGCTGTGGCATTATTTACCTATGCACATAGAAAACTCAAATGAGCACATCCTCCAGGGCCAGCCCACAGTTCAGTTAGTTGCATGCATTATGACTGTGATTACTTATTAAAAAAAAAAAAAAACTAAAATGCATTTTAATTTATAAAAGGCAGTAGGTGCATAACAAAATCATACATTTTTATAATTACATTTACTTCATAACCATTTTAACTTACAAATCATTTCAATAAAGCAATGTCATATCATTTAAAAGTTTAATAAGGAGACAGTAAAAGCAAATTAAAAGGAACTGCATAATTGAAGATTTAAAAGCATGCGTGTACTCCATGGTAACACAGAAACAATAAATATTTTAAAACACAAAATAAAATTCATATGAAGGAACATGCAGTGGAGTAGAAGAGGGGAGAGACAAGGTACAAGGGAACATAAATGTCAAAAAAAAAAAGGGACAAACAAGATTTAGCCGTGTGCAACACTTTAGGAGGGAAGGACCATCGGGAGAGCAACATCTAGCATTCAACACTTGGAACAAGAGCCTTTGACATCGCAAGAATTAACAAGATCATTCAAGCTTTAAAGTCACAGCTAACAAAGGATAAAAGAGAGGGTGCATTGTTTAACACAATATGGAGTTAACAATCTGAGTAAGATGTGCACTGTCATATCTCAATCCAGTCAGTGCCTCCCAGGCTCGCTTAGAACGTACACTCAATTACAGGCGTACCGGTACCCAAAAAAATAGAGCATCAAGAAAACTTAATACGACAAGTCAAAAAAATCCACGTGGTATATATATGTATATAGATAATCAGCACTAAATACGTGAAGCGGCAGATGGACTTCACCACTTACCATTCACCACCATCGCCAGCATGGGTTTGTATACAGTTACCATGGTTACTGAGAGTTTGGTGAGGGGCCTAAGCGTTATCGTCGAGGGGGGGAAAATGAAAGGCAAAATATGCAACATCTTACTCCAAAGACTAAAGCATTTTTAACTGGTTTTTTTTTTTTTTTAAAGTTTTAACAAATATAACCCTGTGGCCATGTTGAGGGAGATCCAGTGGTAGAAAGAGTAGATTCGGAGTATCGAAATTTTAGCATTTATTTTTATTTATTTATTTATTTATTTATTTATTTATTTATTTATTTTTCAGTGAAGAGGGGCCAGATATTGAACAGGAAATCCTGTTTGGTTAGTCACTTTATTATCAAAAGAATGCAAAGATTCAAACTGGCTTCTTAAACAAAAAAATGAAAGGTTCAGTGACAAAGACCTCTCATTTAAAAAACAAAACAAAACAAAACAATTGTTCTTCCAAATTCTACTGCTTTCACCGTTTGACTCAATTTGGACACCACTGTGGATCCCTCGTCAACCCTGCAGTGGAAATAAAAAGAAAAGGAAAAAAAAAAGAAAAGAAACTGCTTTGTTTTTTGTTTTGTTTTGCATACTGTCTCCACTGTTTGGAACCTACTGCACCCATCAATTATAAAACACAGAAAATTAAAAAAAAAAAAAAAAAGAAGTTCAGAGTAACCCTTCTTATGTCTCACTTTTGCCATTCACCTTTCATCAGTAATAAGAACATAATAAAGTAAAATTTAAAAAAAAAGTAAGGCCAGTTTTCCTTTTTATATATAAATATTATGTATATATATAAACAATGAGAAGGGAGTAGGGTCACATACAAGACACAATGATGCATCTGGAACAACGAATGAGCGTGAAGCAGACATTTATAAAGAAGATGTAAAGGAAAATATTTTGAACATGCACCTCGATTTTACGGCCCTCTACCACGGTGCCGTGTAATTTCTCCCTCGCCCTGTCCGCATCGGCACTATTTTCGAAAGTTACGAAACCAAATCCCTGCATGCAGGAGGGAGAAGGGGAAAACAACATGCAGATTATTATTCCAGTCAACGACCACTGTGTAACGTTCTCTCGCTTTAATTTCTATTTCTTGTCCTGGCTTCAGTTCTGTAACATGCAAATTAGAGAAATTATAAGAATACGAAGATGTGCAATAAGTAAGCGACAAATGTGAACAAGATTTTTTTTCTGTCACCAGTTAGCTGTAACCCCTGAAGAATTCAAAGAATGATACCAAAAATACCTTTCTAAATGTCACTACAGAAGAAAATAAGTCTAACGGAAAGAAAATGAGATCAAAATAAATTTACAGTGTCTTCACAGAGAAGAAAATGAAATAACGAGGAAAAAAAAGGGAACCACTTTCTTGACATGCAAATTAAGAATAAAATAAAATAAAACGTGTGCACGAAATTCAACAATGAATGCCAAAATCTTCTAACATTGCCTACAGAGTCATGCCGTGTGGTCTTAAGAACATCTCTTCTTCATGCAATTTTAGGGTTATTCAAATTTGTCAATTTTACAGCCTTTACTTCTCAAAAATAAAAATTAGAAGCCTAAAAAAAAGGAAAGACCTTTTTTTATAATAAATCTTAAAGTCTTTGATCTAATAAACAAAATAATCACATGAAATGAATTGAAATAAACATCAATTGATTAATAATGCAAACAGTTCAAGTAACGCTTTTTTATATTAATATTTCCCCCTCCCCTCAAAAACATATACTCTTCTGAATTTGTCAACTTCCCAGGCTACTTCATTAACTGAAAAGGGAAATGTATGTACGTATTGTAACATTCTAAGATGTTATCTTGATATTCATTTGTCAAATCAACAGGTAGAAAATAAAGGAGCTTTGTTAAGAGAATGTTATTCACAATAACACTCTGGGCACTTCTCCTCTTACTGATAGATAACAAATAGACCCTTTACTTCGCCACTGGCATATTCTGTTTTAATAGTTCAGCCTCAAAAAACAACCCCACTAAACGTCACATTGTCAAAATCCACCTTTTTTTCTTCACTGACACTGTTCCTAAGAAGAGTACAGAAAATATGACACATTATTTTTAAAACCCCTAAAAATATTTGTACATCTTGTTCAGAAATATACACCAACCTTTTGAAACCATTCCAGTGTAAATTCACCCAGCTCGCTCTGGTGAAACAATGCAATGTGTTGGGACTCCGATTTGCAAGTGGGTAAACTTCAATAAAGGGACATGCTGGTTTTTAGCTTAGTTGGGACAGTTTGATACTCGGTCTCACTGATAAAATAGGCAGTAATTACAAATAACAAGTAGTCACAACCAACTAATGCTAACTCCCAACCTCTCACTTGGTTGCTGAAGTGATTTCCAAAGCTAGGGAAAGAAACTGCTTTGTTTTTTGTTTTGTTTTGCATACTGTCTGAGAGGTGTTAGCCCATGGTCTGCCTGAAGAGAGAACTTTCCAAAGTCAATATGGGTTCATCTATAGAGATCCCATCTGTGGATGGATTCAAGCTACATTAAATGATTATTCGACAGAATTCTACAGAGAAAAAATAAGCAGCTTTACTTTGGAGGACTGGACTGAAAAATCTTTTATAATATGTCCCACTCTGAGGATCTGTGATTTGATCAGTATAAGACTTTATACTCCAATATGCCTAGTCTCGTACATCACGGGTGGTACGCCCATGTGAAGTGACCAAATACACGAGGCTAACGGAGGAGTTTTGAAATAACAGCTCTTCAATGGACTGAAGACAGAATTTGAAGGGTTTGCTCTATTGATGGCGCTGACTCTTGGTCAGAGGGTCCCAAACTTGGTTGCACAGTGAAAGGAAGTGGGGGGCATAGCATATGAAACATTTAGATAGCCACATATCTACCCAATCAGAAGCCCAGAGTGGAGCCCAGAAATCTGTCTGCTGACAAAGCTACTGTGTGGCCCAGCAACTGCATTTTCATGGCCTCTAATATCACTAAGCACCATCAAAGGAAATTTCCAGGTCATTGTATGAGGTAGAATATTATGTTGCTGACTTCCAAGGAGCTACTTATGTAGTGGAGTGAGTTTCAGAGATGAGTATCTGTCTGAGTTGATGTTTGGATCTTAGGTGCAGGGGTACAGCCATTGTCCCCTCAAAACCAAACTGTCTAGCATGCGCAGAATGTCATATATCTAACAAATAGGGGAAAGAAGGATGCTAGCTGCATCAGGGGCAATTCTCTCACTAGGCAAGCAAAGAAAATCCACAGTCCGAGTCTTACAGATGGACGGCTTGGTGGCATCACTGCTGTCCCTGGGCAACAGTCATCAGCACCGCAGAGCTGTGAGGTACGGAGCCCAGTGAAAAGGAACATTTAACCTACCCGCCAAATGTCATCCCGAAGAATCACATCATCGTGATTCCTGTCTGACCCCAAGGCAAACCACGCTGGCCTAAAATCAGCACTATATGTGTCAGGGAGACACGAAGGTGGAGATAGAAATAGGTTTTGAAACCCATGTGAAGTTTATAAACTACAAAGCAAGTAGTTCACTACATTCCCAATTTCGCATTCTGTTTTGAAGTAAGATAATATACTTGGACTCTTTTATTCTTACTCTCATTTTCTGCTAAACTTCTCTCCCTCTCTCTTTCTTTTTTTTTTTGAGGGCCTCAGTATTTCTTATTTTCAGCTGCTGAGATGACTAGTTGAGATTCTAGAAAGTTGGGTTCAGAAGTGCTTGTTCCAGACACAGTCCCCAAATACCAAAAGGACTGTCCTACCTCTTCCGTTGGACAGTCACACCTCCTCCCAAGACAAGAAGGGACAAGAAGACGGCCAGAATTCTCATTCGGAGAGTGACACCAGTTACCTGACCGTTTTCAAACACCCTCTTGGCCAAGTGCAGGTGCTGGGCAACTCTTTGAAACCAGTGCTGAGGCTACTTCCTTTATCCTGCCTCAAGGTCAGAATTCTATCTCAAGGAAATCACAACTTGGAGTTCTTAAAAACATTCTGAATATTTTTATCTCAGCCTTAAGGAGGGGAACGGAAGAAGTACATTCTGGACTTGGCCTGAGAACACAGGAGCTGGGTGCAGTGCCGGATATGAAACCCTTAACGTTCTAGAGCACTTGGGGCTCGCAGAGCACAGAGCAGGTGTTCTTTGCTTCAGGAGAAGCACTGCTCCCAGGGCTCACCTCCGTAGAGGGGTGGGGCCAAGAGAAGGCGCGAGGTTGCTGGAGAAAAGACCCGGTGAGGTGACAGTGATACATGCCGCCCCACCTGGGAAAGCACACTAATGGGGATCCCGAGATGGACCGTCTGGCCAGTGTGACTTGCTTATTTTAAATTCTTTCGTGAATCGTTATTCTGATCTTTTCCCATATCCCAGTCATTTTTCTGTTTTGGTTTCATCGTGTGTTTAGGTGATAGCTTCCTTTTTTGTATTAACGCACCTGTAACATTTTATAACTTAAATAAAGACCCTAAAGCACCCAGGAAAGAGAAGTACGCTGGCTTTTCATCCTCTATGAAAATCCTCTAGTTGCTGATGCAGAGAACTACCTGTAAGAGGGGAGCTGTGGATACGAGTCTACAGATTCATTTTTCTGTGGGACTCAGGGCTTCACGTCTCACCTCTTCCCATTCCCCTTTGCATGTGCAGCTCCCTCTCCCTAGAAGACCCCCTTCCCTCCTTCCCTTCCCTGGGAAATTCCTACTCATGAGAATGTTCACTCCTAGCTTCAATGCCCCTTCCTCCCAGAAGCCTTCTCACCCCTAACAGTATCGGTCCACATGCTTGGCTTCTCAGCAGCCCCTCCCCCTGCCACAGAGCACAGCACGCACCACTGAAGCTGTTGGTCTTAGTGGTCTGTCTCCCCCACCACTCAGGAAAGTCTATGAGGACCACCTTGGTCTCTCTCACCACGGATTCACCCATCTTCTTGTACCTGGGATGGAACCAGTCCTCACAGATAACCTACTGAATCAAAGATCAGGCTGTATATTTCCTGGGTATATTGAGAAGTAACTCTCTCTGGCTGTATCCCCCACATACATCATTCCAGCGTTCAAGAGAACGGTTTTAAATCTCCTAAAAGGAAAAATGAATGATAGGATCTCTCACTCCTAAATGCTATCGAATTCTCATTTTCAAAGTCTGGTGGATCTTTTTAAAATGTGGCTTCCCTGTGTACTTGCCATCCATGTACTCATGAGCATTTATGCCATACGTTCTCAGGATAACATAGATAGAACCTGTGTCTGAATAGGGTATACGCACACGCAGGCACGCACACGCACACGCAGGCACGCACGCACACACACACACACACCGAACACCCAGAACGCACAGCCATACTCACTGAGCACTGTGTGACCTGCCTCGGGGACCGGCTCCAAAGAGAATGGCCAGAAGGTGAGCTCCTAGCTCTGAAGGGCCCACCCGCTTCCTGGCTGCTTCTCCTGTGCCAAATGATGAACACGAGGTCGTAACAGTGGTTCAAGTTTCTCAACGATTTAAATGGAAATGTCCCTTTAAATGAGGTCCTTTCCTGCGGAGGATAATGTCAAGTCTGAAAAATATCCCTGTGTGAGCTGCTGTCCCCATTTAGCAGTTCCCCAAAGGACTGTCTTGAGGACACTCCAGTCACACCGAAACAGTCAGCCCCCGGCACCTGCCAGACCACCTCTTTCGGAGGGAGCCTACCCACCCAGGCTATTCTGGATGCCTCCTAATCCAAAGTAAAAAGCAGGTTCACAAAGTCAGTCGCTGGATGCAGCAAACTTAAACGGTGTTCACTGCTAAAGCCCCAGAGACAGGCTAATCACGGCCCTGACGGAGGAAGGATTAAAAATAGTACCTCCATTGTACTTTCAAAATAGCAAACGATATTCTTCTAATGTCCCCTAACAGTTCTCAAAAGGAATTAAACAGCTTTTTCCAACTGGCAGAAGTTACAAGACAAAATATAAATTAAATATAAATTATTTTAAAACAGAAAACCTTTAAAAGCAGTAGTGCTACAGACTTGGGATTACAAAAATGTTGGCCAACATTCCGGGTCATCTTCTAGGATTTTGTCAAGAATGCATCAGGCCTGAGTGAAAAGGATTAGTTAGGCTGGGCACATTTTTTTCTTTTCTTTCTTTTATTTTTTTTAAGATTTTTTTTTTTAAAGTAATCTCTACACCCAACGTGGGGCTCGAGCTCACAACCCCAAGACCAAGAGTCGCAGGCTCTACTGACTGAGCCAGCCGGGCTCCCCGCGCACTTTTTTTTCTTAATGCACTTTGCGTTGCAGGTGTAGAAATAGCTCCTATAATGACTTTCATATAAGGGGCAGAAAGAGAATTAACTTAGGTTTCCCCATTCTAGAGGTCACGCCACTGATATAAGAATAACTAAAACATATGAAATTATGGGAGAAGAAAACCCCTGCAGTAGCAGAACCAGAATTGATTTTTTTTTTTCTCCCTCATCCAGCATATCGTAGCATCATTTTGGCCGTGGAGAAGAGAATACTGGAATTTCTTCCCTCGCATCAAGCCACATCACCCTATTCAGGAGGGAAAAGGTGCAGATTGCCCAGGAAATAATACACCCATTTGTTTGCTTCATGGGAAGGAGGTGGTTGCTGCGCCCAGGAGAGCTGGCATTTGGCCCCTTAGAGAAAACCAGCTCTTCTTGTAATCCTCCTGGATACTTACTTTTGTCCCAAATTGCCTACGTGAGGAAAGTTACGGGGCTCAATCCAGTATCTCTCTGTATTTGATAAGCAATTTGTCCCAATATCCACTTCCACAGTCTGGGGATACAAGAAGGGAGCTTAGAATTCCTGACAGCCTGGTGACTGGCGCTCTAGAAACCAGGCAGAGTTATTGAAAAGGGTCACTTTCTGGCCATTGAGGTCAACGTCTGAGTCCGCTGACAGGACCGTTCTCACTCAGTATCTGCTCTTAAGCTGAACGCACTGCTTTTCCTCAAGGAAGATTTTGACAGAGCCCTAGAGTTTTCTGTGCATGCAGGTGGGATGAGGACTCTTCAGCCACCACAAAACACCAGTGGGCAAAGGGGCATTTTTCATTTAGACAAAGTGTTGGCATTTGTCTAAAACAGGAAAACACAGCGTTTATAACTTTAAAGATGGGCCTGGAAAGTTTGTTAAAACACAGGTTGCTGGGCTCCCATTCTGAGCATCTGATTTAGTAGGTCTGGGCTGGACCCCGAGAATTTGCATTTCTGGTACGTTTCTGGGTGCTGCTGGTCCAGGGACCTCATTTGGGTGACCTCTGATAGAAAGGATGCTTTGAGAGAGTTGGACCTTTTCTTTCCCCAACATATGTCCATGCTGAAGGTGTTGGAGCCTTTCTATATAACCCTTGATTTTTACTAACATGCTTAGGTCTAGAAAAATCGACTTAAAAATTGGTCCCCCACAGAAAACAAAAACAAAAAACAAATTCAAAGCAATGGCAAATTGCAAAATGTGGAGTGGTAAATATATTAATGAATGAAATTATATTCAAAAGGTTGGTGTATATGAAATTTTCTCCCCTACAACCCAGGAAAATAACTGCACTTTATTAATACAGAATAATCACATATTTACCTGCGCATGAGACTATCAACTCACTTTTTAATATAAAGAACATAATTATCACTGAAAAACAAAAATGTAGCAACAACATTATTTTTTAAGCATGGGTAATTTTCCTCTGGAAACTTGATATATATATATATATATAGATATAGATAGATAGATAAATAGATAGATAGATAGGTATAAAACAGCAAGTTTAAATTACCCCCTTATACATTTAAACTGAACCCAATGTATTTCCCACCATTTTGGAAACTGGAGGAGGTCTCTAAAGGAATTCCCACTGAAGTGTATTTTCACAATGTGCTAATTAAAACAGTGCAGTTGTTTCCCATTATCCATAGCAAACGTTTAAAAATAAGCTAAGCAATCCTAAAGTAAATTAAATTGCTTACCTTTGAGCCTCGCTCATTAAAAATAATTTCAACATCTAAGATTTTACCAAATTGCTGCAAAGAAATAGAAATGTTTTATAAGCAAGAGAAATGGAGTAAATCATATTATCCACATTGGCAATTGTACCCCAAGTCAGAGTTTTTTTTTTTTTCTTTTAATATCAGGGATAGACATTTTATGTTATTTTATCCTTAGAGATGTGCTTGAACCAAGAGAAAGCACAACCACACATATGATTTCTACTTTACTGGATACCCCACCAAGTGAGACATCATAGTATGGGCCTGCGCAAAATCTGTTATCAGGTGGTTAGTTCTATTTTCCTTTCTTTATGTGTGCACAATTGCTTTCCCAGGCACTGAGCAGCAAAGATTAAAACTAGCTGATGTATAAACGGACCCTCCTAGGCTACTCCACTAGCCACTGGGAGAAGCACCCTTGATGAGATGGGATTTTGATGGCAAAATGTCCAAGCGGAATCTGGTGGTGAGGGTAAGGGTGTAAGCTACAGTAAGAGCCAGGCCATATTAAGAGAAGTCAAGTACAAACAGATAAAAGCAAGAGCCACCATGTGGACATCCATCATAATCAAGACACCAGCATAGCTGTGATTAGCCCTGAGGCTGAAATGTACTTCTCTCAAGATGATTCTCCATTTTGTTAAACAAACAAATAGATTTTAGACAATTAGCAGGAATAGGCTCTATAGAACATGAAAGCAACTCGACATATTCAAGCCCGGAAACATGGTTTCAGATTACAAATAGAGCAGCCAACTATATTACAGATGCCTAGTTAAATTTAAATTTCAAATTTTTCAGGATAATTACATCCCTTGCAATATTTAAGACATACTTAATAAAATATGTTATCTAAAATTCAAATTCAGCGATTGTCATTTTGTATTTTTTTTTAATTTGCGAAATCTCGTAGTCCTAGTGAGATATGCACATCAAGCAATTCGTGATCCACACTTTAAAAATAAGGGAACGTGGACCCTCAAACCAGAAGCATCTGATAGTCCAAGATTTTTTTCTCCTGACACTGGAGTCCTTTCCTTTCTCTTAGACTGCATGAAATGCAATGGGTATTTTTTGAGTGCACGGGTTGGAGAGGGTGTCATAAAAGCATATGACGTAGCCCAGGAAAACTATGATGGGGATTTTACCCTGATGCACAATGAGGGTAAGTGGTCATTTTAGTGATTAAAAAGTAAACAGAATCACATGAAGGAATACGTCCATTCTCCTTTTCCTTTACTTTGAGCTTTCGTATTATTCCATTTGCTTCTGCAGCCTGGATTTTTATTACATCCTTTATTGCCCGAGGAGATTCGTGTTCTGTTTCTCTCCCCCGGGTGGAAAGCACTAAGCAGTCTTCATGTAGCAGAGGCCAGAGTGGTTGGGAGGGGGGGGACAGAAAAGGAACAAATGCTTAGAACACAGAGAACCAGAGGGAGCTCCCCTGACCACTGGGCTTCAGTCACAGGATACGGGGAGGGAGGGACCCTGAGAATAAGTGTCAAGGGGGTCCTACTAAGATTCGAGAAAACAAATTATTTGAAACCTACAGAGGCTATTCTCTGGAACATACAAATAAATCTACCTACCTTGGAAAGACAGAAAAAAAGATAGGCACACTCCAGGTGAAGAGAAAGAGCTTAAAATCTTGAAACAGAAGTAGTTCTGACTCGGAGAAAAAGGAAACCCAAAGCTATGCCATGGAAACGTGTCCATCCCTCAGGATATGGACGTGGTCAGGGGACTGTGGATTCAATTTGTCTTGCTGAGCGGATGGACGTGCTTCTCTTCTTCCCGGAGAAGTAAAAGGATAAGAAGAAACGAAGAAGAGCTCAGCTGGGAGAGGAGAGGGGAGGACTACATCGCCAGCAGGTATGACGGAAATACCAAGAAACTTGCAGCTAACTCACCCTGCAATTTGTGGACACTCTAATTTCCTTTTGGTCAAGAGAATATTCTACAGAGCATTTTCAGTGCCCTGGATCTGGGCAGAGAAAGTCATTAAAAATAGAAGAAAACTTTCAGATTTGGGAAATGCAGGATTTGCCAGTGAAAGGTGAACTGAATTTCATAGTAACAACTCCTCCAGTTTGTAAAGTCCTCAGAAGCAGTGATTTTGATATGACCTCCTTAGACTATTCAGTCCACACCAATGCTGTCATATTTATTTCAGGCCTAAGAGCATGAAAGCACACCTATTTATGAACAGGGAAGCTTGAAAAGGACTCCCCCAAACCAGGAAGCCAATGCCATCTATGGAACATTCTCTAAGCAGTCAACACGAAAACACTCCCTTTAAAACAAGATGTGGTTGAGACAGAACCAACCAATCAAGAAGTAATCCTAGCATGTGTCATTCCCTAAATGAAACAATGACACCATATGCCCTGAAATGGTCTTAAATATTTGCCTCTCTGGCAGTTGCCATTGGGTGAGTGATTCTCAGAACCAGTGAAACGAGCAGTGAGAAGAACGCTGATAGGAGCCCCATTCCTAAGACAGTCGCGTACTATATTTATCGTATCAACAGTTTAATTGGGAAGTTTGGTGCTAATGATGTAAACACAGCTGGCACATGTTCAGTCTAAATAGACATGACTCGCAGACTTAACTCGCATTAGTTTGCTCAACACCCATGTGCAGCCGCGTTCGACAATGTCTCGGGATGCACGCAAGGTGTCTCAATAGCGGTATCGAGAATAAAATCCGGAAGCTTCTAGGCATCATGCACTGGGGTGAATACGTACCAGGCATTTCGAGACAGTCTCATCAAATAATATTTCTCTGAAAAACTGTGGAAGACGCTCAGTGGATACAGCATAAAACATGAAAGTAAAGGTTAGTTCAAAGAGCACACACAGAGGCGAAGAAAAGGCATCATCTCAGTTTTCTTAGGTTTGGTTTCATGTGTGGAATGCAGATATGGGAGGCGCCATGTCAGGTCCAAAAAAAAAGAAAGGCCGCACTTGTTATAACAGCACGGTGCATGGAATTTGGTATTAACGCCAAAGGTGCAGGCCTCTCTATGTTGTTACTAAAAAGGTGATCGTGAAAGCTTCTTTTGCATTGCTCTGGAAGTCATGTGGTCTGTTTTGGGATGACAATAATGAGTGACTTCAGTAGATCATATTCATGCCTAGAGGGTCTATATCCAAAGCAAGGCTGTGACGTCAACAAAGGTATTGTGCAAATTTGAATCCTACACTCACTGAGTAGCTACTTCTGAAAACAGTTCTATGATGCAATGTGTCGTGTCAGTGGTCTGCATATATCATAACCATCTCTCTCACCCAAAACCCAGATATGTGTAAATTTTAGGTGTTAGGTTAAAGAACCATTCTGTCCAAGAGCAAGCCATTATAATCAATTTGGGAAATCCACCCATTCCTTTCATGGGATCATCAAGAATTCAAACATAAAGGACGCACACCCTCATGAATGCTCCCTGAAATGAGGACAGAGCTCAAGAATGAAGTAGCCAGGCCAAAACCAACATTTCTCTCAGGGAAACATCGAGAACCAACGCCCCGATCTGTTCACTTGCAGCCCAACTGGTGTTGTAAAAAGACTCTGGCTCCACTGTGGCCACATAACTTCTTGACCAAGGAATGTTCCACCTTGGAAGGAAGGAAGGAAGGAAGGAAGGAAGGAAGGAAGGAAGGAGGGAGGGAGGGAAGGAGGGAGGGAGGGAGGGAGGGAAGGAAGGAAGGAAGGAAGGAAGGAATGAAGGAAGGAAGGAAGGAAGGGAGAAAATCTATGAATAGTTAGAAGATTTAATGCCAAACACTAGAACAAATGCTTCCAAAGGAGGAGGAAGTAAAGAATTTCAAGTATTGAAGAACATGGTAGAAGAAAGGTAGCCAAAATCTCAATGAACGGTCCCCCTGAAGCCACAAATTAAAAACAAAATGCGAGGCATCTGCAGTGACCATTAGGCCTGCAGAAATTGCAAACTTCACAGCTGAATTTTTAATGGTTGCAAAAGTTGCTATGAACATGGTTAGGTTTTAGGCTGCTGGAGAAAGGAGCTTCCTTTTTTGTCTTGCTTTGGTTTGGGTTTCAAATCCCCATGGTCGCATTTAACAAAAGAGACAAAGGAGAAAATCACAGAAATCTTTGAGAGGGTTTTGCTCTATAATCACCCCCATTCTAGCCCCAACCAAAGTGAAGGGGCAAAAGCAAAATACAGCAATAAAAGGAGAGAAGAGATCTCGTGCCCAGATGACTTGGAAAAGACGGAACTGGAACCAAAATGTCTTTTCTTACAGTTAAGTATGACCAGTAAGAAGAAACCACACTTAATTCGCTCAACTGGAGTGTGGGGAGCCAATCAGAATGTTTACAGATGCCTTTCAATGTGATTCATGCCACTAAATGAATCATATAACCAGAATGGGATTGCCACCACCAATGCTTGGCTGGGAAGGACAGATTTTTAGTATTTAAATTCCATTTCTTCAGAAGAGTAGTTGTAAACCAAGGCCTCAGCATTAGTACAAAAAATCCAGGAATCTGTATGTGCCCCCAAATTTTTATAGCAGAAACTCATTAAAAAATTCTTGCATATTTTAAAAATGAACACAGATGCTGTTTGTGAGGAACGAAATTAATTTCAATATTTCTGAATGTATGCCACATTTTCTTAATTGATACTAAGCGTATCTATCATCTTGTCAAGCTGATGCCTTGTCAGTTACTTGGAAATCTTGACTTTTACAAAAACTGGCTCTGAAACCAGTGGATTTGGATCATGGTTTCACAACTGGGTAGGACGTTCAATCTTTGGCAAGATCTTGCTCTGCACTGCTTGCCCTCGCCCGGTAAGAACAGAGAGGCTCAGATATCCATGCAAGCAGGATACCATCTTTGGGAGTTCCAGCTGTGGATTATTTCTAGTACCTCTCTGACTTGGCCGGGTAGTCCTCCGGTGACTTTCAAGAGAACCGAGAAGACCAGGGAGGGAAGAGCACCCTCGGGATTGGGAGCTGGGGTGGGCTGCGGTGCAGTGAGTGACACCGTAAAAGAGCACCAGGAGGGTCATTAAGAGGGCCACATTCAAAGCCAACCTCCCAGTGACACCTGACGAGTAAAGATGGACTGCGGAGCAAGACTTTCTAACCTGACGTGGCAAAAGGAATCTAATTCCTCTGGCTGCCCATCATTCAAACCCGGTCTCACTGCTTTATACACACTTAACCTCCACTTTCACTTTGAATGCTCTGCACTTTTCAAAGTCATCTTTGACCTGAGAGTGCCCGAGGGTATCTCTACTCTGCAAGAGTTAGAGGGCTCAACTCAAGGTTATTACCAAACGAGAGAGATAAAAGTGCAGAAGCTGACCTTTTCCTCCGAAATGTCAGGATTCAAGTCTGGGTATCTGAATATTAGGACGCTAGTTCTTCCTTTGTGTCAGATGCAGACTTGATAAACATCATGCATGGTAAAGAAATAGGAGGTGCACGCAACAGAACCCCACAATCGCAGAGTCATGAACCAGGGCTCCCCTTTGCATTGGGGGAATGAGGTCTACTTGGCCCAGGATTCGGCATTAAAGTTGGGCCCCTTCTTATTTCTTCTGTAATATTTGCATCCATCCATAAAGTCTTAGAGGAACAATCTCCAGGCGGCCAACCTTTACTCTAAGTCAAATGCTAAGGATGGAGGTCTGTTCATGGAATCCACAGACACCTCCCATCAGTGCTGGGATGGATGTCATGGACAGATACGCTGACTACATTTGCAAAAAACAAAACAAAACAAAACCCGCTAAGGATATCTAAGACCTGTCAGAGTTTTGTCCTTCAGAGCCCGAGACATGCCTAACTCATTCCTTCTCAAGGTGGACAGTACAAGATTTCATCCAGAAAAAGAATCCGAGTCATCATGTCCCATGAGGAAGCAACCCTATCATCTATTGTCTCTGGATTGATGGTGGTTTCTGCCCTGCTGTGCGTTGCAATCATGGTAGCTGGGCAAGGCTGTCATCTGTGGCAGAGAACGTCACAATGAGAGCCTGTGAATCCTCATCACTGGTTGAGGGAGAGTGTATACTGCACCATGCAAGTCAGACTTAGAGTCTAGCTTTCTTTGTTTTGCTTTTCAATGAAGCTTTAAGCAGAAGTCATTATTCTCTAAAGCTGCCTCTGAAATCTAAATGCACAGTGCCTGGGAAAGAGTGAGGTATGCAGGAATAGGTCATGATAACTTTGACAACTATGAAAGAAAGAAGAACCCAAAGGACACAAAACATTTATTTTGTCCATGACACGGGGTCCTGGGCCACTTGATCTGGGATCATCAGCAGGTTTCTCTCAATGCTATTTTATCCGAGAGCTCATTTTCCATTCAATTTTCCAGTTACTAATTAGGATAAGACCATTTGCAAAGCGGGACCATGGTGAACTTCTACAAAGACATTTATACTAAAATCATAAAGAGATTCTGGCCACAATACACCCACAGACTAGGGTCTAACATGCCTTTCTTTACCCCCATGTAAACATCTCACCTTCATGTTATAAATACCAAGAACTTACATGAGGAGGAGAGGGCTCTGGGGACCCCAGTGCAGACACTGCAGAGGAGAAACGCGCTACTTACGCCAAACATTTGTCGGAGGTCCGGATCCCGGAACCTGAAGGGGATGTTGGAGACGTGCAGCCGCTTGGGCTGGGACTTGTTTTCTGTGTTTTCAGAAGGTTGTGTCTGGGGCTGGCCATCCGTTGGTGCCGCGTCATCTGTCTGCTAAAAGGACAAGAGTAAAGAGGCTCTGAGTGGACCTGTATGCTCTTTCCAATGTGCTTTAGCTTCCTGTACATGGTAGGAAAATGCTGGAACAAAAGAACAAGGACAAGGAAGGAGCTGCTGGGCCATTCATTCATTCATCCATTCAGCAAGTATTTATTGAACATTCTCTCAGAGCCCAAGGTGGATCTGGGATTCAGCAGTGAGCAAAGCAGACAAAACCCTGCCCCCACGGAGAGTAGTTCTTCTAGGGAGGGTGTGAGTGGAGGAAGCAATAAGCTTATTAATGAATAAATATGGAGCTGGTAGAAAGAGAGCACCATGGAGAAAAACAAAGCAAGGGGAGGGGTAGTGGGTGTGGAGGTGTTGGGGGAGTTTCAGCAGCCAATCAAATGTGTCCAACCTCTTAAGATATGTCTGCATAATTGTTGGGACTGTCCAGGTAAAACAGTAGCAAATGTAATAAAGCATTTATTTACAGAAGGCTGTTTGGTGTTTTGCACCCCAGGTAACCATCTGATTGACTTAATTTTTTTTTTAAAGGTTTTACCTTCTTGTTTCTTGGTTGTGTGGGCCTGTGCTGTCCATGACAGCTGACCCCATGTGGCTATTTAAATTTGCACGAATTAAAATTAAGTAAAATGTAAAATCCAGCTTTTCCTTCGTACTAGCCACATTTCAAGTACTCAGTAGCCACTTGTGGCTAGTGGTTTCCATGTCTGACAGCATGGATCTAGAACAACTCGAGAACATTTTATGGGTTATATTGGTGTCAATAAGGTTATGCTATCAGCATAACTCATTAGTCTGCCTCCCGCTCCTGCTAAAATAAAAGCCTGGACAACATGATATAACCGGCACATATACAGGCAGGAACCAGGAAAAAAGTCATAGTAACATTTGGTGTCATAGCCATTCCCATACTCTTGGTTATAGAGATGCTTCTAGATACTTTCTCTGCAATTAGCATCTATTGCCTCTGGGTGGCAGGTGATGCCATCCACGTCAGTTACTTGCTTCTCCAAAACTGTAATGGAAAACCTATGTGGAAGACCTTCCAATTTATGAGGGAGAAATTGGCCTCACCCACTTTTAAACAATTTAGAAGCATATACCTGGGACACAACTATCAATGCAATCAGGCAGGTGTAAGATAATAAAGATACAGAGGACACAACTTCACAAAGTAAAAAATATATATAAATTATATGTTTTTTATATATAAAAATGTTTTTACATATGCCTATAAATACAAATGCTTTATGTAAATATGGTTTATATATTATATATACCACCATAACATGGGCATTATTAGTGACTTTCTCGCCAATCCTTGTATTTATTGACAGACTTCATTTGCATTCTCCTTCCTAATACCCTCTGAATTGCATTTTGAAGCTAAGACTTCCCAGAAGCTGGCAGACTACTCTTTCAAGCCAGTTTGGTATCCAAAACCCCATCCAATGATCCGCAGGTTTGAAGTGCTATGTCATGACAACGCCAACATTGCACTTGGTCATTTTGTCTGTGCTGTTGGAGTGGAATCAGGAGGAGGGTGGTGACGGTCTTCTAACATGGAAAACGAGTAATAACAGTAATAGTGCACACCTTCTAAGGTTCTGTGAAGACTGAATGCAGTAATACAGGCCAGCTCGGTAGAGTTCTTGGCACATGAACTCAATAAATGGAAGGCAATTTTTTAGAGTGATGGTGACTTTTTCTTAAAATGTCAAGAACAAGGAGGGAAAAAGCCTCTCTCAGGAAACATACAAAGGAAAAGTTCTCATTTGCTTGTTAAGCACGTTTTTACTGAGCAACTACTATATATCGGACACATAAGTTAGTCCTCCCAACACACGCCGTACCCAGTTCCATGCAAGAGAAAGAAGGGAAGAGAGAGTTGTGAGGCTGGGGTCAGAGTGACTCACAGAGGGCTGAGGAAACATAAATCAGGGACACGCTGCACAGCTGGATGTTCTGGGAGGCCTGCCAATTCTGGCGGTTACATTTTCAGGGGAGACGTCTAACAGAAGAGACGAAGGGGGCTGATGCTATACCAGCAGAGGGCAAAGCACAGGCAAAGACGCAGAGGTGAAATCCGGTTCTGGATTCAGGGGAGTACATGGACCCCTTAGTGTCACGGTCGGTGGGCACACATGAAGGAAGGACAGACAGAACAGCACAGTGCAGGGGGAGGTGGGGGGGTTGCATCAGAAAGGGCCCTGTGTGCACAGCAAGACCATATTTCATGATAAACACTAAGAGGAGCCACTTATGGATCATCGGGGGGTGCGGTGTGACCAGCATGTGACATCGGGGCTGAGCCATGGCCGACAAATGGTAAACACAGGCCAGATGGCTGGTTGAATCACTGACTGAACAGGTGAAGGGATTCCAAGTGTATCAATAAGGTAACGAACGAAGGATGAAGGAATGGTCCACTTTGTGTCTTTAAGTGATAGTCGAATACAATATTGTATATAACAGCCAGGCCCAAACAGAGCAGGGAGCTGTGTTTTTTCTGTTGGTAACATGACGTTTGGTTATACAACCAAGACCCGGAGATGTCCTTGAATCACGCGATTGGGGTCTTAGTGCTGTGACCTAAGACTCTAGGTTTGCAGACACAGCAGCTGAGACCCCAGGTTACAGTCCATTTCTTCCCTCCGGTTAGCAGCTGCTGTTCAAACGCAAATTAAAACAAGCTCCTTCACATCCCAAAAAAGAAACTTAGATTTGGATTTGTACATAACTGCTGGATGTTTCAGCTTAATAAACCTAATTAGGAATTACAGAGATTATGATTAAACATATTAAATGATTAATAGCATTATGCCGCTCATGTGAAAATTAAAATTAATCATCTTTAGTCAAACAGGACTTTGGAGAAATCTCTGTGTTGTTTCCTTTGATAAAAACATACAACGCTCAATTAATCATTTTGTAGCACGGGCATGTGTACAAAAGCTCATAAATTGTTATGTCAGAATACCTGTGTATTAAAAGTAATTTTTAAAGATAACATGTAAAATGGAAAACAAACCGAAAGTGTTTCTGACATCGTGAGTGAATGGAGAGGAAAGGGAAGAGGAGAACATCAGGACCCAGAGGCTGACTCCAGAGTCTGGGGCAAGGCAGGGGTTAGACCTTCCAGAATGGTCCTCTCTGACTCTTATATTGGTATATCAGGGTGAGAATTTTCCCCTTCCCTTTTTCTGGAAACTGTCAGGGAAAATATATTCAGGACAAGCCTGAGTTTTAGGTCCCTATATTAGTCTGCTAAGAAATGACAACAAACATGGTGGCTAAAAGCAACGGAAATGGACTCCTTCATGGTTGTGGGGACAGACGTCTATGGTGAAGGTGCTGTCAGGACCACACTCCTTCCGGAGGCTCTAGGGGAGAGCCCACCTTTGTCTCTTGCAGCTTCTGATGACCTCCTGGCTTGAAGCTGCACTTCCCCAATCTCTGTTTCCACGGTCATATGGACCGTGCATTTCCACGGTCTTCCCTCTGTATGTCTGGGGCTCACATCTCCTTCTGCCTTTTTCTTCTTAAAAGGACATTGGTCGTTGGATTTAAAGCTCACCCTAGATCCTGTCTTGGGATCCTTAACTTCTTTACATCTGCAAGGACGCTTTGTCTGAATAAGGTCATATTCATGGGTTTTCAAAGGATGGGATGTGAACACACATCTTGAAGGCCACATTCAACCCATTACAGTTTTCTTCTGAACAAGCAGACAAACCAGAAGAGCACATAGAATGAGTAGCTGTTACGAAGAAGTGGATGCATTTTCTACCACTGAGGGTGGCATGAGGTTCTCCAAGGGGTTAGCCCCACACCAGGTCTAGGAGAAGAGAGAACGTCCCTGTCTGAGCTGTCCCAGGCTCCCATCTGTCACACTGGGAACTTTAATGAGTTGTCTACAGAGAGGAGATTTGAGTCTTCCCTTGACCCCAGCCCGGGCTCTCAGGCTGCCTTTGCGCACCTCCCCCTGGATGTGATGACCCCCTTCGGCTGGACGGAGAGGCGCTCCACCAGCCTCCTGAAAGGCACCCAGTGCTCTAAAACCAAGGGCAGGTGTGCAAGTTCCCTGAGCCTAGCACTAGAGCTCTCACAGACGGACAAGCAGTCACAGCATCCCCGAGAAGGTCGGAGAAGCTTATGGCAAAAGCACAGAGTGAAACTTCTAAAGACAAAAATAAAATCATGTGAGAAAGCTGAGAAAGTTGCTAAGGGAATTGCACATCTAGAATGCATATTCCCGAAAAGCGGGGGCTACCTGCTTGGTAGTTACATCCCTCAAGGCTGGTCCGTGTCAAGGCTTATTTGGAATTAACGGCTGGAAGAAGAACTTTGGATTTATTCGTGTCTGATTCTTTCAAAGTATCATTTTGGCTTTAGAAGTGGGACCCAGCTGAATTGGAAAGGTGCCTCATAACCATGTTTGGGAGATCAGAAGGCAGGACATAAAGACCAAGCAAATCACCCCTGGACTGCTCGCTCAGAGAGGAGAGGAGACTGAGAAAACGAAGGTGTTAGAGGTGGGGTTAGAATGGCCAGGGCACCTTCCCTCTCAGAGCCCTCCGGTCCAGACCCTCGTCCTGGGCTGTGAGATTCAGTATGCTGTGCCCGGACCCCCTTGCTTCCTGAGGTTCCCGCTCCTTACTCACTGGCCACCTGGCTCCTTCCTCTACACACGCAGCACGCTCCCTCCTTAGGCTTCATGCCTGTTCTTCCTTGCCTGGAAAATTTTCTGCCCAGATGCCCATGTGGCTTGCCCCCTTTTGGCCCCTCAGCTCTCGGCCCAGACAGCACCCATTGGAGAAGTCCTTACCGGCCCTGTTTTCTAAAGCTTCAGCATCTCCTGTCTCCTTGCTCATTCACATTTTCATAGCATCTATCACTTCTTGCCTTTGTATTACATGCTTCTGTTAGTTTCTATGATGTTTCTTTGTCTTCTCCACCAGAACGTGAAGTCCATGACGACAGAGACTGGGAGTTTCCATTCACTGCTCTGTCCCGACCCCCTAGGGCAGTTTCTCAACGTCAGAAATGCTGACATTGGGGGCTGGTTAATTCTTCGATGTGGGGCTGTCCCTGGCAGCAGCATCCCCGGCATTCACCCACTGCATGACAGAGGGAATCAAAACTATCTTCTGGGGTTCAGGTGTTCCCTGGGGGGCAAAACTGCACCCACTGGAACTGCGAGCCGGAGCACAGGGCAAGTTCTCAGCACGTGTCTGTGGCTCTTGCCACAAGTGAGCTGCACGAATGCTAACTTCACGGCTCTTGGGCTTAGGGTGCATGTGGGTGAAATGATAAATGCCTGTCTGTCCTGGACCCTTCAGAGTGGGATAATGAAAACAGTCTTGTGACTTAGAGTCCCATGAATAAACAGGGACTACATATCATTACTATTATTAACAGTGTTAATAACCATCCACTTTTGTTCTCCCCACCGATACTGACGACTCAGATGCCGCCTCTCCATAATGCGTGCAACGTCGCAGGACCCCACACGAACGGAAAGTCCATTCACCTCAAGAGGTGGGTGTCCGGGAGCACTTGGCAGAGGTTCCCAAACAAGCTCACTCGGACAGCAAAGCCAGCTTGCGCTCTGGCCCAGTTCGAAGGCCCTATTAGGAGGCAGGATGTGTGCCGGAGAATTTTTCCTAATAAACAAACTCCCCAGATATCGGCGCAGGTTATAAATGTTAAGAAAACACCACAGGCACTTTAATCTCCTGAAGATCACTTAGTGCTTCCGCAAAGACCTTAATAAAGAACCGCGGGGCTCCCTCTGCTATAATCGTTCCTAATTCAATGAATAGCTCTGAGCAACCCAAGGCTAATCCTGGTGAAATTGGATTTTGATATTGACCAATCCAGGGATGACTCTTGGAGAGAATCCGCATATTTTTGTATGTGCCTTTGAGAGTCTGGCCCCGCCCACGTCTCCTCTCTCAGCCAGTGCGGCGTTGCTGAGCTCACCTGCGTGCCATCTTCGGGGATGACCAGGTACCTTGGGAGCACAGGCAAAGGATATGTGTAGCGGGATATCTCTGAGCTCAACTCCAGTCCTGTCACATGCTAGTCCAGCTCCTTAAACCCTTCTGAGCCTGTCACCTGAGATACAAGGAGGGATAAAAGATCCCATCACAGAGTTGTCTGTGGTTCCAGGTTGCTGGAGGCAACACAGGTGACCATCACAAGGACGGATGAGTAAAATGTGGTGAAGCTGTCAGCAGAAATCAGAGTTCAGAGAGCAATCGGAGATTTGGAAGCACAGCGCTGAGCGCCTGTAGTGGGGGAGACAACCGTAGAGATAAAACAAGAACTGTACCAAATTATATTTTGCCACCCCAAAATATGCCTCTTTGGCATAAGGGTTATTTTGGGATGATTATTTTTGAGAAACAGCAGACACAGGAGAAGCTCTGAAAAGAGAAGTTACCCTTTACAAAAGAGAAATTTACATCTATAAGGAAAGTCTCCATTTGTAGGGGTGTCTCCCTTTTGGAGGTAGCAGGAAAAGAAAGTACCGAAATCTCTAGAAACTCTTCAAAAGAGAAGACGATGACCTCAATCTAGAACAACCTCACCCTTGTTTACTGTGTTTTTCCTGATAAACTCCCGTCACTGGCTCCCCGCCCAGCCAACATCTTCTGTCTTCAGCTGGAGATGGCCTTTAAGCTGGTGGCTCGGGCCATTCTACTTTGTTACTCAGTCTTTCCTGGGGAGGTCCTATGTCTACAGGAGGTATACATGTTATTAAGCTCCTGTTTCTTTGTCTCCTGTTAATCTCTTTCATCATAGGTTGGGGGGCGGGGTGGTTAGCCAAGAACGTAGAAGAACACGGGGACAATTATTTTTCCTCCCTTGCATGATGGAAATTAAAAACACATGTACTCACAACACAGCACTAGATACAGTTCAAGGATGGTGGTCATGCACTTTAGAGCAGTTCCATTCAATAAAATAAAATTGGAGCCACATACATAAGCTTAAAGCTTCTAGAAGCCGCATTTCAAAAAAGTAAAAAGAAACATGTGGAATTAATTTTAAGAATATATTTATTTTAATCCAATTTATCAAAACTATTATTTCAATATTTAATTAATGTAAATGATATTTTAAATTCTTTTTTTTCCCTAGGTCTTTGAGATCTTGTATATAATTTGTACTTATGGCTCATCATCTCAATACGGACGCTACATTTTCATTGGAAACAACTGATCTATATTTAGACTTCGAAAAACTGACAGTTGAATAGCCAAGATTTTCAAAACACACCTAAAAGGCTTTTAATGACTGAATCAAGTGTCAGTGTTTAAATTTTAATTAAAGTTGAGTTTAATTAAAAATTCAGTTCCTCCATCATACCAGCCATGGGCTCCACAGATACCTGCAGCTGGCGGAATATTGGTCCCTTCGAAATGTTAATATCTTAATCCCTGGAACCTGTGAATATAAAGTTCACAGACTCCCTGAAGGATACGCAGACATCCATGGACCCCTGGATAAGAACCACTGTGGTTTGAGGCCATTCACCTCTCTGCTGTCCTGAGTTGAGACATTTCATGCCGAAAACTACAATTTACTGGTTGCAGATGAGCCTCGTGTGGAATTGGCTAATGGGTCTAGAATTGGGTATTGAATATAAAGCCCTGCTGAGGTCCTACTATGACCCTGGTATCTTGCGAGGTGTTTTTCAGACCTTATGCCACTGATCACCATAACGATTTGAAAAACAGAAGCTCAGAGAGGTCAAATCACCTGTCCAAAGTCCCGCAGCTAGGAGATGGCAGAGCCAGGAAAGAACCTAAGATACTTAACTCCATATTCTGGACTCCATATTTCAACCCTTAATGGCCTCTCAAGGTCAAGATGAAGTCTAAAGACAGCTTAGCCCTAGAGGGCAACCGCCAAGCACTTGCACAGAGGAGTGAAATTCGCTGGAGTTGTAACTGCCTGTGCTCTCAGTTGGGGCTGAAACCGGAGTGATGAGCTCTGTGAACAGGGCCCTCTCACAGCCCGCCAGCCCCAATCAAACCAAACCAGCCTGCTTCAGATGCTTCCTCTGAGAACCTGGAGTCCTGTGCTCCCCTCTCTCAAGCCCTTATTAACTATACAAATTTTTGAGTATCAGATTACTTATTTCTCTGTCCTACTAGAACATGAACATCCCAATGACAAACACTATACTGAATCAGTTTTTGAAGCCCTTTACTGTGGCACATGATGCGTGCGCAACGAATATTTATTGTGTCATTCCAGGAAAGAGGTTTGGGTCCAGCTTCTTTTTTCTCCACGAGCCTCCCCAATTCTGCCACGAGGGTGTTGAAACCCAACACCCAAGGCAGGACGCTAATGAGCACGATTTTCTCCCCGCACAGCCTAGTGAATACTCAGCATCCCTCCTCTCCTATGGGCTTCCTCCCCTCCATGCCCAAAGTGCTTAACAGTGATAAATAAAAAGTGTCCTTCTGAATAGCCAGCTGCTTCTTCCTCCTCCACCAATCAAGTTATTTCTCAGAGAGAAAAGCTTGTGAGTGTCTTCGAGGCATTATTTGATTAAGTTGACAATATTATGTGAGCGATGGTTGAGTACCCACTGCGATGTACTTTGGACCAAATTGATTTGTGTAACGAACACTTGCTCTGTCTCTTCTTGCAGCCTGAATAGTGGTCTTGATTTAGCCAGTAATGCTGGGCGCCAAGTGAATTTACAGGGTCCACAGTCCCTCTCTCTCAATCTGGAGAGAATAGCAGGAGCAGAGCATGGAGTGGCATAATTCACTACATTGTACTATAAGCTCAGAAAATAATATCACAGAGCTCTGCAATATACCTATTTGATTTGATTTGTAAACCTGATAAAAAAGCAATCGAGAAAAGTTCAGGGAGAAAATTTATATGTTCTAAGCAAAAATGTAACGATATTGAATGTGTACAAAGAACCAAAGTACTGGGTGGGGAGGGGAGAAAATCATGCATACTAAATCAAATCCATACCCTGCGTTAGACAATATTGCACACTCTCCATTTAAAACGAAGCAAGATTGTGCACAGTTATTTTCCATTAAAAATAATAATAATGGTAAGCCCAGGGAATGTGAATTAAAACCCACGTCTCGGGCTTTCTCACAATCCCACTTCAAAACGGGGCTCGTGCAGATTCACTCAGCTTCCTGCTTTTTCATTTTAGCTCTGTAGGCAAACAAATAAGTTAATCACACAGCTTTGGATGTAGTTAATGCCTCCTTCCCAGCTCGGCGGGGCGGATTCCACAGCCAGGTGACACAGATTTCAGAAACTCATCACATTTCCCTCAACCCGAATAAATTCAATGCTCTGCTGGAATGATGAAATTCTTCAGAACAGAGTAGCACGCTACAGGACACGGAAGGGCTGACTCCAAATTCTCTCGCTTTTTTTTTTTTTTTTTTTTTTTTTTTTTTTTACTCTTCGTAAGTGTAGGATGAGCATACAAGGGGCCAAGTGTTTAACACATCAGTAAAGCTGATGGGTTGCAGAGGTCTCTGTATGAGCACACTTAAGCTGCTGTAACGAAATGCCCCAGCCCGGGTGGCTTCAACCAGACACTGATTTCTCCTGGTGCAGGAGGTGGGAAGTCCAAGATCAAGGTGTCAGCGTATATGGCTCCTGCTAAGGTCTCTCTTCCTGGCTTGCGACTTCCCTGTGTCCTCACATGGTGGAAGGAGAATGCTCTCTCTCTTCTTTCTCTTCTTATAAGGACACAGATTCCAACATGTGAACCCTTCCCTCATGACTTCATCTAACCCTAATTACTTCCTGAAGTCCCCACCTCCAAGTACCATCACATGGGGGCTT
Source organism: Ursus arctos (assembly GCF_023065955.2). Classification (NCBI taxonomy): domain Eukaryota; kingdom Metazoa; phylum Chordata; class Mammalia; order Carnivora; family Ursidae; genus Ursus; species Ursus arctos. Next base: position 71,699,775 of record NW_026622874.1, on the reverse strand, counting down.
AAGGCTTCAGCATGAAGGGGGAGGAGGACACAGTTCAGTCTATAGCAGTGTCATTGAAGCAGAGCCTGCAAATACCTAGCGATACAAAGTGTTTTGTCCTGGGGAGAGAAAGGAGTTTCACTGGATTCGAAACCGGGTGTTCTCCTATCATTCGAAATATATTTACTGAGCATCTAATATACATATCAGTCTCTGGGGATACAGCAGGTGGGGCTGGGAGTTGGTGTCTACTTATCAGAGGACAGGAACAGTAGGACTATAGAAAAGGCTCTTTCTTTCCTTTGCCATGCTCAAAGTTTCAGTTTTTAGTTCCAGGAACAAGGAGTTGAAACTACCTACCACTACTAATAACAATAACAATAAACATTTGCAGACTCTGGAACAAGTTATGTGGGTTGGAATTCCAGCTTTACTACTTCCTACCTGTGTGACCTTGAGCAAGTTACTTAACCTCTCTGGGCCTCATTTCTTTCATCTAGAAACTAGAAATATCATTAGCACCTATCCCAAATGAGTCAGTATGTGTAAGTGCCCTTCCTGGCCCAGAATTATGATGACGCTCAACAGCCAGAGCAGTGCCTGACACCTGGCAGTCGCTTAGTAAACACTGGTCGAATGATTAGCACCCTGTTAAGCTCCTTGCATACATTATATTTCATTGCATCACCTGATGACTCAGAGAAGAAGATTCTATCATTTGTCCCCACCGTGTGACAAAGGAACTGCCATTCAGAGGAGCTAAGAGCTGCTTCAGGATGCTCGGTTGGTACATGGCAGGCAGTGTGGGACAATGGTTAAAAGCCCAGGCACCGCAGTTTCCTGAGGCAAATCCCTTAATGACATCTAAAGAAGATGCAACAGCTTTTTGGCCATGTGGTTATTAGAAACCCAGGCCAGTCCCTTTTAAAGCTTCCAAAGTCAATGAGATTCAAATTATCTTCCTATTGCTACAGACCCAAGTCCTGATAGACCTGTGCCCTGAGAGAACTGCCTCGGGCAGGGGCCATTTCCTGCCTCCTCGCCCCTACCATCCGGTGCTTTGCACTATCCGTGAGAGGGGCCACCTCTGGGACCCTCTTCCTCCTTCTCTTCTCAGGTCTTGCTCTTCTGGAGTTGGAGGTGGGGGAAGGGACTGAGGAGGCAGAGGGCATTCAGGGAAACAAGATGCTTGTTGGTGGTCAGAAGCAAGTGCCTCTCCCTGCTTTCTGTCTCATTCTGCTGGAGCTTCTGTGTCACTGGTGGCTTCTGGGGGTAGGGGAGCCAGGGGTGTTGGTATGCTTGGGTTGCTTGGCGTGGTCATCTGCCAACCCATCGTCTTCCATAGCTGCTGAGGGTCCTGTATCTTCAAGGTCAGTGCACAATGCTGCCCAGTCTCTTTTTAGGCGGGGGTCCCTCCTTCAGCATTGGTTGCCTGAACGTCCTGAGAACTCCTTCCCTGTCCTCTGAATGTGAGGCTCTTCCAAGAGCCAGGGGAGATGGTGGGTGCCCTAACACATTCTCCGTGACAGTTCTTTCCCATCCTGCTGTTTCGGACTCTGCCAGTGAGCCTCCACGGTGATAAATCCGCAGATAAGAAGCAGGCATCAGCCTCTATGTTAATGACATCCCTGCACCCAACTAATTTAAGGAACATGTCAAGTTCTCCCAAGAACTCCGCACTGCCTTCTGCTTTGAAGGCATTATTAAGATGAGCCTTCCTGTTTTCCAGCTTAGCGAGCATCCACCTGAAGGAGCCGGCAGCCCACCTCCTTCTCCAGGAGTGACTCTCTTGAAGATTTATCCTCACCTCACCTTGGCCTCCTGGTTTTTTTAAACCCATCCCACTCGGAAATCAAGGCCAATTTAAATAGCGATTTAAAAAGGAAAAATGTTGATATTTTGTATCGAATCCTCAAATCCACCAAGCTAAAAGATTATTCCCCCCTAACGTGTTATGCAAGATTTAATTTAACCAAATGGCAAATCTATACATTATGCAAATTTTCCAGGCCTAAGAAAATTGCTGAACGCACAACTCAGTTGCAGGAAATTGGTGATGAATTTAAGATGGAACTGATCTCAGCTAAAATCCCAGGATTTTCCTTACTAATTACTTCTTTCTTCGTATAAACGCTTTGAACAAAGAGACAAGCACTCTGAGGGTTCTGCTCTGGGAGTACTGGGGTTTTTCCAGTATACACCGAGACGTGTGTAGACATCATTCTTTGGCATCTTGATACGTCTGTTCTGCACTTGACAGTCAAAGAATCCTGTCACAGAAAGTACACAATTTCTGCAAACTGCCATGATTCAGATTACTTCTGAGTTCCAGATCCTACTCATCAGTGGGCTAATTTCTCCTGTGCTGGTGGGTGGGGAGGAGTGTAAATATATGTTAGGAGATGGAAATACTAAGAAATATACTCTGAAAATAGAAATGACTTCATCTCCTTTCCAGTTTGCTCTTTACCTAGACAGCAAATTTTTTTCTTAAAAATGCCATATGGAAAATAGTTTGACTTTCTGGGCCACACTACCTCTGTTGTATGTGAAAGCAGCCACAGGCTATACCTAAACACCTGAACGATGGGTGCGGCTATGTCCCAATAAAACTTTACTGACAAAAAAAAGGCAGGGGCCATGGTTTGGCATGATTGTTCTTAGAGAAACCATTACTCTAGTCTACAGTGTCCTATCCGCCTGCCATTTAAAGAGCTCCTTGCTAGATGTGAGGGGTAAAGGATGAATAAGACATACCCAGAGCCCTGGGGGCTCCCGGTACAGCAGGGGAGAAAACTAAGGAATGATACAATTAGTAAGCCAGTGGGTGAGTTCTCTGATTGAAGGACCTTTGCATACATAATTCAACAAGAAGGGAATATGGAAAACTTCTTGGGCAATCTTACTCATCTAGAAACTTGGTAGTTCTATATTAGCAGGGGCTCACAGGCAAACCTTTAATGGTCTACAAGTCCAATTCTTAAAATGAAGAAAGAGAAACATCCACCAGTCCCGGGCTCTCTGTCATCTAATCATGCCATTCAAGGCTCTAATAAGGAGAGGTAAGACTTGAAGTGATAGATGTGGATGGCAGCCATGGTGCTGGGTGACCTGGGGCAAGTAGTCACCCATCTCCTCAAAGACCGTTTCTTCATGCAATGCATGAGCTCCCTCTCAGGTCACAGGGAAACAGATGGGATTGTGCCCCAGAATGTCTGTGGCCATTTCAAGGTGTTATGTTTCTGTAGTCCATAATACCCATTTTTCTTGGTTACACTACTTCAAAAGCAAGACTTGCTCACACGACGGATGAAAATATGAAAACCACTGTGGCAAGCGGAAGACTCTTAGAGGAGGCCCCTCACTTGAGCAGACTTGGATTCAAGCACAACGCCCGCCAGTTTCTCCCCGTGTCACATTTCTCGGGTGAAATTACTGCACCGAATAAATGAAGGCTCTATTTTTGGTCGCCTTGCAGGTACCGACAGTGTCTGAAAAGTCAAGGCTCTAAGACGCGGGAGGGCGGGCTGACCGAGGGGCCCTACCGTGGTAGGGGTTCTTCAGCAAAAGGCAGGTTTTGTGGTTTGAGAGGTAGACAGGCTCGCTTACAGGGAGAGGTGCAGAGGGCTCTGCACATACTCCCTCAGTCTAGCCCCAGGTGCACCCTTCAGATCACCTCTAAGTCACCTGGGGAAGTTTTTGCAAACGCAGATTACTGGTCCCCACTCCCAGAGTAACTATTCATAACTGTAGACCCAAGATGAATCATTGTAATAATCCCCGTGGGTGACTCAGGCAAACTCTAACATCCTCACGGCCACTCTTTCATACCCCGGGGAGGCCACAGAGCAAGTTTATGTCTCTGGAATGAGAAAGCGAACATGGCTGGCTCCTCCAATTCCCAGTCATCTGATCTTGGACATGCTACTCGACCCCTTTACACCTCGCCTGGCCGGGCTTTAACATGGGGATTTGTGCATTCATTCATTCATTCATTCAAAGACTATGGATTGACTACCCTCAATGTGACTAGAAAAGAACCAAAAGACAGCGGGAGGATTAACCCCTAATGCATGCAAAGTGCTTACCAATGGCTTAAGGCATTCCATGAGCACTAGGTAAACATTAGTCACGGAGATCCTTTCACTTCCCTCCATATTCACCTTCCAAAAGCAGAATCATTGTTCAGAGGACAAACCGCGAGCCTTGGGTTGGATCTGTTGTGTATCAGGGTTTGTACACGGCTACTGGACCGCTCTTGATTTGGGGGGCCTGCCTTTCTCCCTGAATTAAAACCTCTGCCTAGAAAAGGGACTTTAATGTTTTTAAGGTGGATGGGGTGGAGGCAGGTGATGTGTCAAATGGTTTCCCTTCTAAAGTCAAGTAAGACTTCCTTATGGGACCTCAGATGTGCCTAGCTTTTTCTAGGCGGTTATATATATGGAGAGAGAGAGAGAGAGATGTATAATGTATACATCATAATACAATCACAAAGTTGAATTCCAAGGCAGATGGAACATTCTGATGGGGAGGCTCACTGCTGACTGATTATTTGATGCTTTCGATCTTTTATATTGAATTTGAGATTACAAGCCTTCTTTTCCATTCAGCCCTGCCCTGCAGCTTTCCCTGACATTTTGTTATCTTTGCGTAAGCCTTTCAGGAAGGGCCTCTGAACCGTCCTCCTGCGCCGGCTGCCAGGGAAATAGGATTACTGCCTTATTCTTCAGCATGGAGCAACCGTACTTCACTGAAGGGTAAAATAAAATAAAACTTTGGAATATTTTTATTCAATTTTTCGAAAAATCTTTTAAGATGAGTAACAGTGGAGTTCATTTAGCATAGCTGCCCATGAGCACTGCTAGGGACATGAATCCCATCTACATTTTTCAGATGCTTATCATATTATATGTTACTTTCCTACGCACTTCAAATGTGCTCTAAAAAAGGCTAACGGCGCCGGCTCGGTAATTTGAGTGTGCACCAGGAACACCTGGGGAGCTCTTGAGAAATGCAGATTCCAGGGTTCCAGCCTTTTCAGTGCCAATTTATCAGCCTGGGGTGCAGCCAGGGAGGGGTGCAGCCCACTCAAGGGGTTGTTCACTTTTCAGGGATTTCGTGAGCCTCTTATTAAATGCGACTTTTAATAAAAATTAAGGAATGTAAACCTGCAACTGAATAAAAGATATAAAACAGTAATAAATGTTCCAAACTCATTACTTCCTAGTTCTCTTACTACATTTTGCTATTATCTATTGCTCTCGAGGTTTCTTCTGGCTTCGCACCTGAACACTAGAGATACCATATCACGGTGCGCTCCTGAACATCTTTAGCCAACTCTGCGCTCAGTGATGAGGCGCTGGTCCCTTGAACTTGACTAGGGTGGGAGTATTTGTGCCATGGAAATCAGCAAATGCTTCAACTCAGGCTCCTGAGCCCCTCCTGTCCCCCCACCACCCCAAGTAGGTTGTTAAACACAGCACAGCACTGTTGTCAACATCAAATCCTCCCTGGCTGGAGCCAGCACGATTCATTTGCAACACACCAATACCAGACAATTCTAATACAAGTAGTGTCTGGGACACAGTTTAAGAAGATGCTGCCAAAGATTTAGAAAAGCCAGTCCCCGGAAGAGCTGTCTTCTGGTCATTTTGCCAGTGGCTCTAAAACTCTCCCTGGCAATAAAGTAGTGCCAAATGTGGACAAAAGGCTCGAGTGTAAACTCAAGGAGATCTATGTTCTAGACCTGGCTCCAGGTTCCTTCATCTGTAAAATGGGTTTTCAATAGTTGCTTTGCAGACTCATGGTAAACAAGAGCGAAGGATATGATTAGAATATAGCCTCGAGCCTGGCTCCTAGTAATTGTTTAGTAAATGATAGGTGTTTTATGATGATGGTGGTGATGATGATGATGGTGGTGATGATGACTGTGATGATGGTGGTGGTGACGGTGGTGACAATGATGGTGATGATAGTGATGGTGATGGTGGTGATGATGGTGATGATGGTGGTAATGGTGGTGATGATAAGGTGTTGTTAACAGAGCTATCTGGGAGAAATCCCTTGAGATCATGGAAGCAGTTGATAGATATAAAGCTAACTTAGTAGTCTGAAGCTAAGAAGGTTCTAGGAAAAACGAACAAACAAATAAACCTTGATATCCATTTCAACTTCTTCATTTAAAACCATTATATGCAAATGATAATAGAAGATATTGATATTACACTGATAGTGCCGACCACTTCATGTTGACCATGTCACTTATTCTGAAGACATTTCTATGAAGTTCGTGCTGCCAATTATGCCCATTTTACAGATGAGGAAAATAAAGCTCAAGAGGAGGCCCACACAGCTAGTAAATATGAGAATAGGTCCCAGAGCCAATGCCTTGTGCTCACAAGCCAGTGTCCTTCCCTGATGTCCTGCAGTCTTCTTAGGAATGAAGCTCTTTATCCATAAGAGATTATTGAAGCTGAAAGCAAAAATAGGCCCATGAAGGAGAAATTGAAGGTCAAAGTTCCATGTTAGATTACTTATGAAAAACTCACAATATTCCAGAGTTATCTGTGACCTTTGAGGGAAACAGTATGTTCCACATATTTATCCTGGGTGGTATTACACCTGAGAAAGAAGGTTGAATTATATGAACAACTGACTCCATGAGCTAGGATATTTCTAATCTTCAAGCACCATGGCTTTAATGAAAGAGGGCAAACTGTGACATTTTGGAAGACAGGATGGGGTGAGAGAAACAGGACCAGAAGCAGCACTGGGAGACAGGTTTGAATCCTGGGTCTGAGATTTGGATGCAGAGCTATGCGACCCTGGGCAAAACCCAAGCCCCATAAATGGTGACAATAATATTGATATTGTAGGATGTCATGAAAATTCTACCAAAATACGTAAGTGCTTGGCACGATGCCCTTAAGCAATAGCACAGTAAATGAAGAACATGGCAGAATATGCTAGGAGTGTATACGATGAGACAAAACATTGAACATGAGGATTGGGGTGCTGGGGAGGGTTTGAAAATTTTAGTGAATGGTTTTTGAGGTAACATTTGAGTCAAAATTTGACAGAGTGTTGAGCCATGGGGATAGGTTGGGCAAGAATGGTTCAGACACAGGGACAGCCTGTGCAAAGGTCCTGGGGTAGGAGTATGAAGAAGAGTGAGACTGGTGCAGAGTGATCAGAGGGAAGCAAACAGGAGATGACGTCAGAGATATAATGAAGTGTCAAGTAATAAGGCCTTTTAGGGTACTGTAGGAACTTTGGCTTTTTTTTTTTAAAGCTTTTTAACTTTTGAAATATATTTAGATTTAGATTTATGGAGGTATTGCAAAGATAGTGGGATTCTCATCCAGCTTTCTCTAAAGTTAACATCTCACCCAACCATGTGTATTTATCTAAAACTAGGAAGTTAGCATTTGCATATTATGAACTACAGTGTTTATTCAAATTTCCTGTTTTTCTACTACTGTCCTTTTTCTGTTGTAGGATCCACTCTTGGATATCAAGTTGCATTTGTAGGATTTGGCTTTTACTCTGAGAGAAATGGGTGAGCCACTAGAGGGCTTTTAAGAAAGGAGGGAGATGAAATGACTTACACTTTAGTGGGATTTCTGGGTGTTTTCTTTTTCTACTTAAATCTGAGTTGAGAACAAGAGGATGGGAAGATTACTTGAATTGTAATTTAATGGACTCTCACTTAAACCCCCCTTATGCTACCCCTGAGAATAGCAAATGTCCTTTATCAGACTTTTACCAAAAGAAATGGCCAAAACCAATTATCGGGCATTTTATAAATACAAAATGCTATGTTAATGCTAAATAATAAGCATAATGTTCATTTTCTTAGTGTTCCACTTGATTTTTATTACTGCAAATGCTAATTGTCCCAACATCTTGGATTTATGTTACTCCTTTTCCCTTAATAGCCAAGTATTTTCTACTTCTATTTTCTTAATTGTGTGAACTAATAAGCTTGCCTGGTTAGAACATGGTGATAATGTGGCCAAAATTACAGGTTTGATGTCATGCCTTTGGCTTTGCATAAGAAAATGAAACAAAGGGCGCCTGGGTGGCTCAGTCAGTTAAGCGTCTGCCTTCGGCTCGGGTCATGGGTCCTGGGATCCAGCCCCGCATGGGGCTCCCTGCTCAGCGGGGGAGTCTCCTTCTCCCTCTTCCTCTCCCTCTGCCCCTGCTCGTGTACTCTCTCTCACTCACTCTCTCAAAGAAATAAATACAATCTTTGGGGGAAAAAAAAAACCAAAATGAAACAAAATAAGAGCACTCAGAAGCTATAAATACTGTCCAGATCAGGACTCGTTAAGTCATATGTTGAGTACTTGGTTTAAACAGGGTGGGGGCCAAAGGTGCCTGAATCCCTTGTCTGAATTCACTGACATTCAAGCTCAGCTGCTTACCTTCAGAGATGCTATGCCGTGAACACCCCCATATTTCTGATGAGGAAGCTGCGATGCAGCGAGGCTCGATCTGTTATTTCAGCTACATTAGCTGATAATTAAGAGGCTGAGCTCAAGAATTCCATTTTCTTAGTTCAGATTTTTTTCTCTGTCTCTGCTGTGCAACCATGAGTGTGTTAGCTAATCTCTCTGGGCTCAGGCTGCCAATCAGTGAAACTGACTTTTATTTAAGAGTATCTAAAATACAGGCTCGCTGTGCAAGGGTAAAATCAAGCATAGAAAGCATTTAGGATAACGCCTGAAGGTGACAGTAGACGATTAACTGTTCCTGGCACGATGAGCATCCTGTGCGGTGGTTTTGCCGGCGCTTCTGCTTCTCCTAACCCCGTCCCAGAATACACTAGGCTGAATGGGAACTATCTGTCCACTTGCCCATCATCCCCACTACACTGTGAGCTCTGCAAGAACAGGATCGGGGTCTTCTAGTCTCTGCCCTCAATGTCTGGCACACAGCCTGGTGTATGCTGATGACCAGGAGCAGAACTGGCCTCTTTCGAAGGAGCTCCCAGGCTGAAAGTCTGGATTGCAGTTGAGGTTGGAGGTCACAGCCTACGAGAAACCTTATCTCTTCTTGTCTTCTAGAACCAGCGTCCTTATGCACAAGGTCAGGGTTGGGCTGCGATTGTCCAAACATGTGGACCGAGGCATCCACCTCCATCCCCTCCTACAGCCGGGGCTTAGGACGCAGCTCCATCCCAGCAACACCCAACATTCCCTTCTGAAATGAGCTGTGCATCCTAACCCAAAGGTCCTGGCCACTTGGAGATCTTCGCTGGAATTGTGACTATTGCTACTCATTTCTTACTTCCCTTAGGAGGGTACGACAGGGTTCAGTTGTGCCTCGGGTCCTATAAGTCTAACAGTCATGTTTGCTGTTATTCAAAACTGTTCTTTAAAAATTGTAGACATTAGGAAATTTTAAAAAAAGGAAGGAGGGAAGGAAGGAAGGAAGGAAGGAAGGAAGGAAGGAAGGAAGGAAAGAGGGGAGGGTCTTGTTCCTACTGGAGTATCTCATTTGCTTAGTGAGAGGACAGAGGGGATATGTCAGAGAATATTTGAGAGTGGTGAATAGGTCACATGAAAAAAAAAGAAAACAAAGAGATGGGGTCTTGGGAATGCTGGAGACATAAATCTTACAGGGTCATGAACTATGGATTTCTCTCCTCTCTGGTTCTGCAGTGCATATTAAGAACTGAGCTGAGGTTCAGTTCAGATTTTGCCATAAAAAGCAGGGTTATCAATTAAGACTGACCTGCTCGTCACTCAGGCCACTGGTCTGCCCAGGCCGTACCACCAGGTTCAGCTCTCCGCCTTCTCTGAAGACACCCTGGTGCTTAAGAAAATGCTTCTGGAAAATCTCTTCTGAAGTCTTTCCACCTTCCAATGCTAAAGTCTTACACCTCTAAGTGTTAAAGAAATATTCCCATTTTGGTTTTTGTTTTTAAATCTCCCCTGACTGTAAAAGAATATCACAGACAATGTCAGAAACTATAGCTACTGACTAACATTCCCACAGACAGGAGCTAAACAAGAATCCTTGGGAATAAGTAGTAAAACGCCACTATGGGGGAAAAAAAGTACAGACTCAGAGTAGAGAAGATAATCTGAAAACAAAGCATAAGGATCAAGGTGTAATAGTTCTATAAAGTTACTCTCTACTGTGCTGAGAGGAGAGACAAAAGGGGAGGGGGGACAAAATGGCTAATACACAAGTGGAATGAAAATCTCATTATAGGATTGTAGGGAAGAGAGACACTTCTGCCCTGAACATCAGAGAGGACGGAGGAGTGGAAGATGGGGACACGGGGCCTTTGCACATGCCATTTCCTTTGCTGAAACATTCCTCCTAGGGTTTGCCTGTGAATGACTGGCTCTTCGTCCTTATGTCTTGGCAGAAATGGCACTCCCTTAGCTTTCCCTGACCATACTATCTAAAGAGTATGTTGGTAATGAAACTCTCTAAAAGGACAACAAGAAGTAAGCCCTGCCAACTTCCGGGGTGTAAATACTCTCCTCTTGGCTGATTTCAAGCTGCAAACATGATGTCACTGAACACAGAGATGGGAAAACAATGTTCACAATTGGCTCTTGCCAGCCTACTCAAACACTCCACTGACCTAGCTGAAATTATCCCATTTATTTGGTTACTTATTGATGGTCTCCCCCTAGCTGATACACAGCAAATGCACCCCAAATATTCCTTATTTGGGTTCCCCACTCTTGCCTTGTGGCTTGGAAACCCTCTCCATGTAGTGATCTGGGCTCACTATAGGGTTCATCGTGTTTATGTTCCTTCTCTTGGTGCTTCTTGTGGTCCAAAATCTGGAATTACTGTTCCTTTTCTGTTGAGCACTCCAGTTGTTTAAGGTGGGGATGAAAACCCAGTCCCTGTTCCTCTAGCATTGCTAAGGGCAGAAATGCTGGAAGTGTTTCTCGTTTGGATGAATGAGGATGTCTGCATGTGGGTGCAGGGGGCAGTCACTGTGGTTACCAGGAATGTTAAAATACAGGACGACATCTGAAAGCTTACCATCTGTGCCCTCCAGTGAATCCGGGGGCACTGTGCATGTTCTAGAAATTTCTAGGGCTTCCTACTTCTGTTAGGTCAGGATTAAAAATTGGAATCCTTTTTTGAGCACTGTTTGTTAATATGAAAAGCATCATTTAATTAGGACTAATATAAGATGCCCTGTAGAGTGATAATTTAATAATTCGGCCGTTTTATTTATACAGTGCCTCCAGGCTCCTCATTAAAAATGAAAGAGACATTCGATGGGACGACGTGGCTTTGCTGCTGCAAACATTCCAAGTGCTCTCAGATCATAAAGCCCACCCTCTGGGCATCGTGAGAGCCATCTCCCTAGCCTGGGAGCAGACATTTTGTCGCCAAATTAACCTTCATGGACCGGGGAGTCCCAGGAACCACTTGTTTACCATGGCACTTAAGAGTAGTCTCCAGTCCAACCAAAAAAAGAAGAAAGAGAGAGAGAGAGAAATAAAGACTCTGGAGGCGTCCACCCAAGAGAGCGGGACTCTGATTCGAAACTGTCAGGGAGCTTCCCCTAGCTCTTGGAATTAAATCTGGATTCCTGGCTTGCCTAGCAAGGACCTGCCGTTACGATTTCATTCTGACAACTTCTTCCAGCCCCACCTCCCTGCTTTCATTCCCCCCAAACCACCAGGGTCTTTCCCACATCAAGGGCTTTGCGTATGTGGGCTCCTCTCCCTGGAACCTCTTCCTTCCGCTATTTGCCGTATCTGGATCCTTCTCATCCTTAGTCATCAGCTTAAATGTCACCTCCTCAGAGTATCCTCCCTTTCCACCCCCTATGATCCAGCGCCACTCTTGTCTGTTTCTCTCGTGTCACCAGCAAGGCTAGCAAGCGCTTCGATGCACTTGCTTGGCCCCCTAGTATATAAGCTCTGTGATGGTAGCATCTTCTCGGTCTTGCTCAACACACTTCCAGAACCCAGAGAGGTGGGTTATGACCAAGTGAATACCTTGTTAATCATTAAGGGATAAGTAAGTGGGTTTCTTTTTTTTTTTTTAAAGATTTTATTTACTTATTTGACACAGAGACAGCCAGTGAGAGAGACAGCCAGTGAGAGGGAACACAAGCAGGGGGAGTGGGAGAGGAAGAAGCAGGCTCCCAGCAGAGGAGCCTGATGTGGGGCTCGATCCCAGAATGCCGGGATCACGCCCTGAGCCGAAGGCAGACGCTTAACGACTGAGCCACCCAGGCGCCCCAGTAAGTGGGTTTCTAATTAGTGGTGTGGCATAAAAGTGCCATCATGCCTGGAATGTTCTCTTTGCATTCTGCCACTCTGCAGCCAGGCCCATGACTCAAGATAGAGATCTACATGGTGGCCTCAAGTACAGAAGAAACCACAGAGGGAAACGGGCCGGCTCTCCTCGTGCTGCGTCAGGCAGTAGGAAGTAGGGATGAACGGAAGCAGAGACTATGGCTGGAGAGAAGACTCTCTTGTGCCTCACTTGGAGCTCCCACCCTGAGCACCCCACTCGCTGGCCCTGGGGATGCGTCTGCCGTCTGCACTGCCGACATCCCCACACTGGATGAGGCCCGTGAGGCCGTGTGCTGCTTGGTTCACCTCCCTATGCCCAACGCTCAGCACCAGATTGAAAGCATGTTTAAAACACCAAGCATGTGTGTGTGTGTCTAAGAGGGCGGAGGGGACAGGGGGATGGCTGGAGGGGGACAATGTAGAGAACAACTTGGTTTGTTTCGGGATATTTTGCATGGTCAACAGTCACTGCAAGTGAATGGAATAAATTGCTCGAAAGGCAAACATGCAGCTTCTTTCCATTGTACAGAGTGTGTGTTTTACACACTTCCAAGAGAGTAAAGGCACCACTCCTGAGCAAACGCTAAGACAGGCTTAGGAAAACTTGTGCGTGACGCCTGGGATTTGCTCCGTCACTAAAGAAGCAAAGCCAAATGGGCACGTGGCCGATGATACCATCCATTCTGTTTTGTCTCCTACCAGGATAGATTACTCTTCGGCTTTAAAATACACACAACCTTCCTGTTCATTAATCACTCTAACAGGTTTCAACTTCATACCAGCCAATCCGAGAACAATAGCAAAGAACCATGAAACCTGTTTCCACCTGCATAAAAAATGGAGCAAGCGAGGCATCCGAATCGCAAACTTGAAAACCCGAACTAAATAATTTAAAAGTCTAATTTCTAAAAGCACATGCTTTCTAATGGCATAGCTATTTGTCATGCCTGCCTTGATTCTGAGTCGAACGCTGCCAGCCATGTGGTAAGTTCACTGTTAATATGTGAAAGGGATTATTTGCTTTTTTTTTTTTTTTCTGCAATAAATTATGTTGGTCTTTTAAGGATCTCTAGCTTTCAAAAGGGATGAAACACACAGTCAGCTCCACTACTCCTTTTTTTCCCCTCCTTTTCTGTCCTCTCCTGTCCTCCTTCGTCTTCTCCTCTGTTTCTTGATTTTTGGCCTATACCGGAAGGCAAGGTGCACACTTAATAAATTATGTTTGCAGAAGTGGTGGTGCGACCTGACACAATTATGCACTTGTTGACTTTGTGACCACTTGTAAACAGACTTTGTAAGCCATCCCACTTCATGGTGAAAGGTGCTGATGCATCATTACGATCTAGCGGGCTGCCTGCTGAATTTTACAGCACTGCACACTACATTAACCTTTGGTACCGCCGATATTTATGACCTTATAAGAAAGTATTTATCAAGCTGAAAGCCAATACGCGGCACTCGTGTTTTAGCTAGTGCTGGGTAGAAACCGTTATCACTCCTTTCTTCAGGCATTTTAAATCACTCTGAGATAATGCTTGGCACTGGCGAGGGTTCGGGAAATGGGGCACTCCCATGCAAGTCTTGTTGGGAGTTTAAATTGGTATAATCTTTCTGGAGGGTTATTTTTTTAGTTTTATCTGACTATCAAAAGCCTTTAAAAATGTGCATTTTTACTCTTTGACCCAGCAGTTCCACTTCTGGGAATTTATTCTACAGAAACAATCAGGGAAGTGTGCAAAGATTTGGGCAAGAGGAAATTCATTACAGTGATATTTGCTGCAGTGAAAAATGGGGAACAACCTAAGTGTCCAATGACAAGCGACTGGATAAATAAACGAGGTCCAGTCTAAATGATGCCAGACAATGAAACACAAAGAGGCCGCCAGAGGGGGGAGAAACGTAAAAACACATTAGATGACTTGCAAAGCTATGTATGATATTTTTAATTAGAAAGCTAGTCACAAAACAGTATGGCATAAGCCATCTTTGTTTGTTTGTTTGTTTATTTATTGTTTTAAAGATTTTATTTATTTATTTGACAGAGATAGAGACAGCCGGCGAGAGAGGGAACACAAGCAGGGGGAGTGGGAGAGGAAGAAGCAGGCTCATAGCGGAGCAGGGAGCCCGATGTGGGGCTCGATCCCAGGACCCCAGGATCATGCCCTGAACCGAAGGCAGACGCTTAATGACTGAGCTACCCAGGCACCCCGTATTTTTATTTATTTAAAAAATTTTTGTAACACACTGCAAAAGCGCTCAGAGGATACACAGGCGATCAATGCAGAGAGTGTGTGCTCAGAGAGTACAACTGTGGCGATTATTATTATTTGCTTATTTGGGCTTTCTCTCTTTTCTATAATGAATAGGACTGATTTGCATAGTTTAGAAAAGTCTTAAGGGATTGGGTCTTGTTTGTCTCTTCAATCTGCAGTGTGTAACACAGGGTCAGTAATGATTTTTTTTTTTTTTTTTAATGAGCTCAGAGTCATGGGATAATGGTAATAATTGCTTCTATTTTTATGACACTTCTTGATTTTTTTTTTTTTAAGATTTTATTTATTTATTCGACAGGATAGAGACAGCAGCGAGAGAGGGAACACAAGCTGGGGGAGTGGGAGAGGAAGAAGCAGGCTCATAGCAGAGGAGCCTGATGTGGGGCTCAATCCCAGAACGCCGGGATCACGCCCTGAGCCGAAGGCAGACGCTTAATCGCTGTGCCACCCAGGCACCCAACACTTCTTGATTTCTAAAGCATGCTCACATCTGATTTCTCATGTGAATCTCAAAACAGTCCTGTCAGGCAGGTGGGACTAATATTTCTGGTTCTGCTTCCAGAGGCAGAGACCGAGATTCAGAGGATACATATGATTTGCTGATGGTCACAGAGTCTCAAAATGCAGAGGTGGGGCCCTCTGTACCAAGCCTTCCAGCTCCTGAGCCCATGTTCCTTCCCCCCACCGTGTGCCTCCACCTGGAAAGGAAGGCCAGGAAGAACACAGCGGCCACAGGTAAATCAAGTCACTGTGGAGGTCAGCTCTTGCATTCGAGCTACTTGGCTTAAATTCACTGGGTCAGAGGCAGACAGAGTGGAGACAGCGCTGGGGCTTTAATAAAACAGGTAACAGTAGCACCCCGAACCCCAGGAAACAGAACAGACCTGTCCAGGGTTCATTAACAGGGCTCGCAGCTTCTGGCGGCTGCAGGCAGAGGAGGGGCTGGGGCTGCGGTTTTGATGTCTCCCAGAATTATCGACGAATGTGTGTCTGTTGGACAGGGAGATGAGATCAAAGCCTCCTGAAGAGGAGGAAGGTGGAGGCCTGGCCTTGAGCCAGGAGGTCAGGGGGCTGCAAACCCTGCCCCCCCCCCCCCCGCCACCCTGCCCCTCTCCCCGGGTGGGCTCCTTTTCTGAAAGGGAACTGCAATTTCAAAAAAAAAGGGAGGGCAGGAGCTCTCATCCTGTCAATTTCTGCAGAAACAACCTTTACTTAGCTATGTTCTCTCGGTCCACGTAATGACTCAAGTTCCCGTTGGCCCTCTGCAAGGCAGAGGGGCCCTGAGAAAAACAAAATTCCTGCCTGGAATGATAATCAAAATATGTTGATTTGATATTTTGTCTGCTGCTCCTGGCCAAACACTGTTCGATGCAATCTTGATGTATTATCCTGCTTAAGCCTCAAAACAGCCCCTTTCATTCATTCGTTCATTCACTCCTTCATTCAGCACATTTTCCATGAGCACCTACTTTGAGCAAAGCGCTGGGGAGACAGGGATGATGAACAAAACACGATGTGGAGCTGACGATGTGCCTGACGGGCCCACACAAGTAACCTAATAAGGAAAATTATCGCGAGCTGCAGTAAGTGCTGTAAAGCAAACAACTTCAAGAAGCAAATACCTCGGATGTATTAGTTTCCTAGAGCTGTCATAACCAATTACCAGAAACTGAGTGGTTAAAACAATATTCATCTATGCTCTCCCAGTTCTGGAAGCCAGATGTCCAAAATCAAGGTGCTGGCTGAGCCACGCTCCCTCCGAAGGTGCTAGAGGAGAATCCCCCTGCCTCTTCCTACATTCCATGCGCTCTGGTGTTCTCCACCCCAACCTCTGTCTCTGTGCTCATACGGCCTTCTTCCCTCTGTGTCTCACCTGGCCTTCTTCCAAGATGCCAGCCGGTGGATTTAGGGTGCACCCTAACCCAGTAAGACCTCATTTAACTTCCATAATTACATCTGCAAAAACTATTTCCAACAAGGTCCCAGTCTGAGGTGACAGGTGAACGTGAATTTGGGCTGGGGGAGGACACACTATACGGTATATAGTCCATCAGAATTGAGTCCATTTGACAAACCAGCCAACACAGCTAGGTGGAGTTTGGACACATGTGGGTCTGACTCCGAGTCTTGCTTCCCTTAGTCATTGTCCCCCAACAGCAGCCATCATCAAGCAGCTTTTACCCCCAAAGGATGGAGGTGAGAAATATACTGCAGCAACTCACAGCCCCATCTTAGGAGCCAGCGTGGGTTCAGCTTGGGCTCTCCTGGTCTCATTTTCCTCCCCCACAGAAGGAGGGGAATCTCTCTCACTTCATAGAGTCATCGAGAAGACAAATGGAAATAAAGAGTTTGGGACACTTAGATGCTGCACAGCAAATACCAGGTAGTCTGGAAATTATGGTTGTTTAGAAACCCTTCAGAGACGGTTCTGGATCCCAACATGTGTGAGGCTCCATTCCACGGGCTGCATTGCTGTGAGCACACAGACCGTTTAAGCCTCTTGGATTCAGGTGTCTGATCTGAGAAAGGGCTCTATCCAGGGTTCTTGGGATCAGGTGATACAAGGGACAGTGGCATCTGATGGGTCCTTGGCAATGGCAGCTGCTGGCATCACCACTATCAGGAACAGGCCTGTAAAATATCTCATATTTTCCAGCAATCCCAAATGCTTCCTAGAGTCTGCCACTCTGCAGTCTAAGTGGCAGTGAGAGTGTCACCGAACACTGGCTCTCATAAGCTTGTGGGAAGGTAGGTAACCAGTTGGCTGCGTCAAGACTCACCCGTGGAATGTGGTGACTGCAGATTCCCACTGGCCTCCTACCCATGTCCCAAGGCCCAGATCCAGTAGCTCCGGAACTGTGCCCCCTTAACCCCGGCCCTGGGTGATTCCAAGGCAGAGCTGGGTGCAGCCCTGTAACAGAAGGGGTGCTGCAGAGCTCTGTGTGATCCACCTATGCTCACCCCCAACTTTTTAAAGATTTATTTATTTATTTGAGAGAGCGAGAGCACACAGGCATGCAGGGGGAGGGGCAGAGGGAGAAGGAGAGAGAGAACTCCAAGCAGACTCCCCGCTGAGCACAGAGCCCCATGCAGGGCTCAATCTCACAACCCTGAGATCACGACCTGAGCCAAAACCAAGAGCTGGACCCTTAACCGACTGAGCCACCCAGGTGCCCCTCTACTCACTCCTTTTACCAAGTTAGGGCACCTGTCGGTATGATTGTTCAGAACCTGGAACATTCACTGGCACTGCTTCTAGAGTGGCCAGGGTCACCGAGCCTCCAAGGTCAGTACCTATAGTAGGGATGTCACTTAAATTCCCTGCATATATATATATATATATATATATATATATATAAATTTTAAAGAAGACAAAAATTATGGAGTGAGACTAGCCTCTGTCTCTTTATCTCTGTCTCTTTCTCTCCCTCCACGTTTATGCCTTCCCTTTCTTTCTGTCTTTTTCTTTTGTTTTATCCCCTTTACCCAGTGTCATCTCCTCTGCGCTTGGAACTGTTGGGGATTTGGCCGGCAGACCTAGGCAATCCAGGGTGGGAGATGAGGGGAAAAGTGAGGAGAGAATTACGTGTCTGGCTTATGTCTTCAGGTGGAGGTCACATTGTCCAACTCTGTCTTTGTCACATGTCCCTGCATCAGATGACATCTGTGGCTTGCCTGGATATTTTAAAAGGAGTATTTGGTCTCCCCTTTGGCCAGTCTTCCCATCTACATCTCTCTGGCCTGGGTACCCCATAGGGTGGAGGGGGGTGACAGTAGGTTCAGAATGTTTTGGGTTTCAGACTCTGTTACATTTCCTATCATCAAAATCCCATCTGCAATGTGTAATGGAACTCTTCTCTGGGTAACTCAGTGGCATCCTTGGGAAAGCTCCCAGGGCCTGCACTCCTCTTCAGCTCAGGTCCTGAGAGAGGGAAGATCCTCAGGTGCCCACGAAGCCCAGCTCTCTGACCTCAAGTAGCTACGCTGACCCTTAGGGATCTCGCTTTGGTGCCAAATCAAGCATCCGTTCATCTGAGACATCTTTGCAAGCATCTACTCTAGGAATGACCCAAAGGATTTCCTAAGCACCCCAATCACTCGTGTCCTGCCATTCAATCGACATTGTGGCAATCGACAAGACCACTGGCCAGATACGGAGACCGAGCCTCAGAGAAAGTGCCAGGTTCAAGGACCATGCAGTTAGTGAGAAGGAAAGCCCATGTGCTCTCCACGCTGGTGGACCAGCCCTTTTTGAGTATTGTGGAAAATAAATCGTTAAACCTCTATATCAGAAATTGATTAAAGAGCAAACCCCAAACCTAGATTAATACCATAGTATCTGAGATACTCTAGGTGGGATGCCCATTTCCTTTGCCCTAAATGAGTGTAAACATTCAACTTTAAGTAAATAAGTCAGAAAAAACAATGAAACACCAGGTGAAAAACAAACACTGAGGGTGTCATCTGACACAAGATGGGGGGACAGTGAGAGGGAGGACCTTCCCCCCGGCAGGGCTTCTAGAACTACATTGGTGCAAAGGGACATGTGCCACTGGGAGTAGGCGGGCCTGTGCCTTTAACCTGAATCTGTAGCCAACAAAGGGTAAAGGCTCCCTTTTAGAACTGTTAGCGATAAACTCTTCTTTCTGAGGGAATTTACCTCGTGCAATTTTGCTGAATCGTGTATTTTTGAACCTCAGTTAGAGTTCTTTGTACTTGTCCTTAAATATGGGTTTTGGATAATTAGGGTGAATTATCTTTCTGCTCAGGGTGTGCACAGCAGTAGGGGTGGAAAGAGGCTTCCGTGAACTGCTGGAGCCTTGGATTTCCAGGTGGGGGGCTTGTTCTAAGGGAAACACCCCGGGCTTTGGGCAAGGTGGGATCTAAAGTGTGTCTCATCTGAGCCTATGAGAGATGCAGCCGGTCAACTCATGGAATTTAGCAGAGTTTGCAAAAATGAATGTCCTTCAGAGACATAGCAGAAGCTGTGTAGAGGAACGTTAGGGTAGGTTGCATTGGGTATGAGTCTACCCTTGGCAACATGAGACACCTGGGGCTTGGGGCAATTTATAAGGCTTCCCTCAGCCTCAATTTTTTAATCTGCAAAATGGAAACATTCCTGCGAGCCTATGCTGGGAAGGCCGTAGCAGGTCCCTTCTGTAAAGTATCTCACAGTTATTGATCTGCCTTATTACACTTTCAGGAAGAGACAGGCATACGTACTCACAACTCCCCCTGTCTTTGGCTCTCAAGGTCTAACCCAGGGCTCGTGTCTCAGTGGGCGCCTCCACTGATTTCTCGCCCTTCCTGGGCTCAGACAATGTCTGACTCATCTCTGTTTCCCAGCAAGGACCTGGCACACAGTAGGTGTTGATAAATGTTTTCTGAACTAAATGTAATTGGGATCGATGCCCAAAAGGCAGATTCTCTCATTTCCATTGTTTAAAAATACCACGGATTTCCCCTTATGCATTATGTATCACAGAAATTAATTTATCCAGAACTGTTTTCCAATGCACAGTTTAGTTTCCAAAGGCTCTAGACTGCATCCAACATCCATCTGCACTGGGCGGGGGGGGGGGGGGGGGGGGGGGCTGGCTAGTCTCTGGCTCTCTCTATAAATCCCAAGCACCACTCCTGAGGTGGGTACGAGGGTAAGGGTCTAGGGGAGGTCATGTCAGAAACCAGTGTCTCCTGATTCTTACTTCCCTTGGCAAGGTCAGGACAGATGGACCTCACAGAACCAGGTCCATCTTTCTCTAGTCCTTTCCCTCCAAACCCAGCCCCTTAGAGAAGGCTGCAGGAGAAGTACTAGAGAGTTGTGGTTTTAGCACAGGTTGTGGGTTCAGGCATACCACGTACTAGTGATGTGATTGTGGGAAAGACACCAAGTCACATCAACTCTCCAAACCTCAATTTGCTCATCGTAAAGAGGGTGTCATCTACACCTGCTGGCCATTCTGAAGGCTACATTGTAAAGACTATAGTACCTCAAACTAGTAACAAAAGTTTACACATGTGCATGTTGTATATTACAAAGAGCTCTGGCAGATTCTTTGGTCATTTGTTAGTTACTCCAACCCCATGAGCTGAGCAGGGCATAGGCTATTATTAAGTCCATTTGAAAGATGGAAAAACCAAGACTTGAAGTGTTTCCTCATCATAGTCCCCATTGACTGAGTACCAATTATATGCCAGGCATAGTCACAGACCTTTGCCTGAAATACCGACTTTGCATTTACAAAAGCCCTGTAAGTGAAGACAATTATAGTCTGAAAAATTGAGGCTCAGGGAGATTAGGTAACCTGTTTAGCTTGTTAAGAGGTGGTAGAAGTAGGATTTGATTCAAGACAATCTGCCACCATAGTGGTGATCTTACTATCCCTGCACTGAGTGATTTGCATAGGCGAATGCCCTAACTGTATGAGAACTGAAGACTTTTAGCTTTAACATTTTTTTCTCCCCATGGCACTATACACTGTGACTCAATTATAGAAAACGCTGTGTTTCAGATGAAACTTAAAACATTATCAATTAGTTCCAGTCTGGTTGTCCAATTTTTAAAAGGGCTCAGATTTAATGTGTCAGAAGTTCAGATTCAACTACATTTCATTGCTTGTTTCCTATATGCCAAGTGCTTCCTTATAAATCAATCCATTTAAGAATCTCAGCTACCATGTGAAATAAGCACTATTCTGTCCATTTTGAAGATAAAGGAACAGAGGCGTGCATAATACCTGTCTCACAAGCACCTCCAAGTTCGCACACACACGTGCGCACCCATACACGAGCACACAAACTTTGATCTTAAATTCTGCTCTTTGACAAATGATCCTCAGCTCCAGCAAGATTCAGCTTTATAAGAGCTGGCTTTTACTCCTGACAAACTTAAAGTCATCCTGGAACTTATCCACTTTCTTACATCCTATAGCCAACTCCTTGCCCAGACACTAATGCATGTTGCCTTGTCTTGTCTGGACCACTGCAGTAGCTCACTGACTCCTCTTTCTGCCACCCCATGATTGTGTCCCTCTTATTCATGTCCCACACTGCTGTCAGGTCACTCCTAAATCTAAATCTAATCATACCACTCTCCTGCTTAAGATCCTCCAGTGGCCTCCCATCGTACAGAGGATAAATATGCAAACCCTCAGTTTGGCTTACGAGGTCCTGCAAGAGAGTTTCCTGGCCACTTCTTCATCCTCATTTGGGCTATCTTCTCCCTGCCTCTCAAACCTGCCACACGGACATTCTTTCTTTTGAATATGCCAAGTTCCTGCCAAGAGTGTGGTAGTTACCAACCAGCAATACAGATGATAAGACCACAAAAGCCCTGGTTTGTGTCATTGCCAATTTCCATGGTATAAGTACTCTCCCTATCGCCATGTCAGACTAACACGGCATCCCTGTCATGTGGGGAAGAAATGTGCACTCATGCATAACACCTATCCCTTTCCTTTCTGGTATCTTCTACAACTGGGATTATTTAATTATGCTGGTGGTTTTTGTTTGTTTGTATTCCATGTTGTGCCTTGGACTGTCACTTCCAGAAGGAGAACCCATGCCTGCCATTCACTCTCATACCTCCATGGCTCGACCCTCTCCCTTTCAAATAGCAGGAACTCAAGATATTTCCACAAACAAATAAATGGCATACAATTCTGGAGTATCTACCTTATTCCAGGCACTGTGCTTGGCATGAAGAATAAAAAAGACAAATAAGGCACAGTGGCGTCCTTATGGACTTCACAGCTTTGTGGCAAAAATAAAGTTTTAAATTATTCTAAAATTATTGGATGTCACTTAATAGATTAATGCCATTTTGACATATTGTATGCATTCAATAAACATAATTTTTGGATGTCAAGGGGGTGAATTCTCAAGGCATATGCAAGCATGTCAAGGGGCAACCACCATGGCTTGGAGATGGTATCATTAAAGGGTTTACAGATGAACAGAAGTTGGAAATAAGGGTACAGGTCTCACAGAATCTCCAGCAACGGCGATTACAAATACTTCAGAATTTAATTCCAGCCTGGAAGGCATCCCCCTTCCATCTGGCTTAGCTCCCTCCTGATGTCACTGAACCCAGGTCATTTTCAAACTATGCTGAGGTTTCAGAAACTGTTCCCATTGCTGAGCTGCAATTTACTGTGAGATGTCCGGGAATGCAGCTCGCCAACATCCGCACCGTGAATAAAGATGATGTGGACCAACTGCTTACATCTATGAAAACCTGTGAAGGTAGGCCCCAGGTTCCCGGGCACAGAAAGGGCCTGTGAGCCCAGCAGCCCTGGGCCGGCCCAGGGAAATGATGGGAAATTCAATTTCAGAAGGGCTGTTTGCAAAGCAATTCAATACATTACGGTGTGTGCATTATTATTATATTATATTGAGTAATATCACATTTAAAGAGATTTCATAGCATCATAGCCATGCACAAGGGAATATAAAAGCGGTTAATAAAATAGGGAAGTACAATCTCCCTTCAGTGTTAGTTATGCTCCTATTATGTGCAGAATAATAATCAGAGGTCCACTTAGCTTGACTTGGGAAGTAACGGATGTGTAATTACCTCGCGTCTACAGTGTCATTATCAAGGGCTCAGCCCCAATGTCAGGCCACTGTGCATCCTCAGGAAGCCTGCAGACTTGAAGCCCAAGCAGCGGGTGCCAAATCACAGGGCTTCCTAAAGCCCCACGCACGTCTCAGGGTAGGCCCAGATGCCCGTGCAGCCCCGGCTGGGCTCCGTGCTGGAATTTGGCTGCCACACGGAACCCAGATCCCATTCGCTGGAATCTCCCTCTGCCATGGGTATCCTCCTTCCCTATGAGCTCTTATTTTTAAAAGAAAACACGGGGTTCCCCATCGCCAAGTATCTCCCTCTGCTGAGCTTGTGAAAGTTAGCAGGCAAAAAACATTCTCGGCAGGTCTTTTGAGAGCCATGGAAGAATCATCAGGGACTATTCACCGAAAACTGACCCTCAGTGCCTCTACTCAGGCCTCCAGAGGCTCTTCTTGGGATCAATTGTTGTATCTGCAGAAGACTAGGCCCTGGGACTCAGCACACTGTACGTGTCAGCTCCGGAGCTGGGCATCGGTTGTCTACTTCAGTCAAGAGTTGGCTCCGTTGGCTGTGCCTATGTGCTTTCAAGAGCTGCCATGGCCTAGCAGAGCTGTACCTTTGCACCAGCCAGGACTGGGTTTGAGTTCTGTGCCCACGACTTCCTGACGGTGCCCCCTAGGGCCATCTACATAACCTCTCTGTTTTCCTGGCCTGGGAAATGGGGGTAACCCTACCGGCCATTAGGATGAGGATTAATGAACTTAAAGCTGGAATACATTGGCTACCACAATTATTACTTATTCTGTTAATAATAACTGTGATATTTATTCCATGACCTCAGAAGAATATAACATTTACTAACCCAGCTTGGATTTAAATCAGAGACACCAGTGATACAGGTTTTGGTTCTTGAGAAAACAGGGGCTCTGTGTGTGTGTGTGTGTGTGTGTGTGTGTGTGTGTGACTATGGATATATTTAGGGGCAGAAGGAGATGCTATATTTCTGGTATAAGTCTGGCATTCGCTGAATTCTGGCATTACACAAATGTTTACTTTCTTGCCAGAGTTCCACAGGGAAGGGCAGTTTGATGAAGGAGAAAGAATAAAAGAAATGTAATTCACTGGCCAGGAGGGAAATTGGAAATATTTTACTAAAAAATAATCCGGAAGACCCACCGGCAAACCTTTTAAGTAGAGGAAAATAGTATTTTCAGCTCACTGGGTTATATGTCTGTTGTAATTACTCAGCTCTGCAGAAGCAAAGCATCACAGACAATACATGAACGAACTGGTGTGACTGCGTTCCAATAAAACTTTATTGAAAAAACAGGCAGTGGGCCAATACTGACCCACTGGTCAGAGTTTGCCAACATTTGGCCTGGCTTAACACTGATACTGAAGGCCTGAGGAAGGCTTGAGAGAAGAGGGGAAAGGGGGTGCTGGCGAGGGGCTTTGGGTCCCATGGACAGCTGAATCAGGCAGAAAGACAGCCAAGGCTCTGAAGTCCAGGCAATGTTTGCAACTCCCCTTTTCAAGCTCTGACCAGGTCCCCTCTAGTCTTTGTCAAGAGTGCCAGTGGCTCAAAACAGAAGGCCCCCAAATCCAAGGACTAATGTACCTTGCTTGCCTTCTGCCTCCAAAGTTCCACTCCTGGAGTCAAGGAGACTCTTGTTCCCAAGCCTGCCCCACCCTCATCTTCTCTTTCCTTTGGTAAGGCCAGATGGGTGTCACCCAGAGACAGCGCCTGGAACCCCAGGCAATTCCTTGAATAATTGCTAACCCGGCTCCCACATGCAATCTGGGTAGAGGGAAGGAGGGGATGGGACCCACCTCCTGTCATTCCTGCACTGCTGTTACCACTGCTTTTCTTAGTAAGAAAATGGTAGTTAATTTCTTTCCCTAAAAAAGGCCAGGGAACAATCTCTTTAAATTACAGTGTTACAATGTAAAGCAAAGATGCAGAAGTCAAATACAATTTGGGTTATAATTAGCGATTTCCTTGTAGCAAGTTTCTCTGGGAGATCCAGGCTTCCTTAGTCTGCTTGCAAAACGGTTTGAGGCCCTTTTCACTCCATGGGGCCACTGGATGCCCTGGGGGTTTGGGGGTGCTTGGGGGATGGGAGGAGAGGGAGAGAGAGAAACATTGTGTGTGTGTGTGTGTGTGTGTGTGTGTGTGTGTGTAAATTGAGGCAGTTTTGAGCTAAACCAGAATTATGGGGACAAAGATTATTAACACATTTGTCTGCTATGATATCATGATTAAAATAGCAGAGAATGTCATTTAAGTAAAACAAACTACTTTTGATGGGGAAGTCACACAATGCGGGTTTAGGAATCTGACAGACCTCTGCTTGCATTTACACTCTTCCCTTTATTAGTTGTATGGCCTTGGGGCAAGTGACTTAACATCTGTGCTTCTGTTTCCTCATCTATAATTCTGGAATCTTCACATCCATCCCCCGATGGGCTATGGAATGTGAAGAAAATGCACCACATAGTGCTCGGCTCGTGGAGTGAATGATGGAGTGGATTCTGGAGTCGGACTGGCTGCCTCTAAACTCCTGCTCTGCCGTATTGGCTTCATGATGTGACCTTGGGCAGGCTCCTTGATGTCTCTAAGCTCTGGTTCTCTGACTTGGGTAACAAGGGGTCAGTTACGGTCCCCGCTCCTCTGGATGCTGTAAGATTCACTCAGGTCATGCACATAAATGTAGCATCACTGCCCTGGGATCTAGTATGTGCTCACTAAATGCTAGGTACTGTTCCCCATACATTATTAATAAATGACTGCTGCCTCTTTTTTTTTTTTTTAATTCTCTTCAGCCCAAGAAATTTCCATTTGTTTTTCTACCAATCAGAATGCACATTTGTATTTTTCACTTTTAAAAGACCAGGATAGCCCAAACTTTTTGAATTGTATTCTTTACAACTCAATCTGTTAATTTTTTTTAAAGGAAAAAAACCTGCCTTTTTTACTTCCAAAACAAGTCTGCAACCATTAAGGCTTCAAATCGCCATGGTCCCAGTGGCCTGGTTTGTTTAGGTCTGTACAGGCTACAAACCTTGGTCTATTGAAGAACAAATTTGCCCATGTAGCTTTGTCCCAAGGACATCAAGATCACATAAAAATCAGGTCCTTGAGCCTGATGCACTCTGCTCCTGATGCAAGAGGGATGGCTATTGTCTGGGTTGTAGTGAGCTCCTCTCCAAAGTCCAGGAGTTGAAGAGCGCCTAGGATTCGTGGGATCTCCATTCTGCTTGGCTCACCTACCAGGCTCACCTGCCTCAGAAGGCTTTGGTGGTTCTTCTATGGAGGGCAGAACCCAGCCTTGGACCTTCTGCCCCTCAGGGTGCTTGTGCGGTAACTCGGACATAGCCGTACATGAAAGGTTATAATTTGACAAGCTGACAGTCTCTGTCCTCTCCAGGGATGCAAAGGCAGAAACCCAGACCCCCTAGTTAGAGCATTTTGACCCAGCAGTGATTCAGACTAGAGCTGGTTGGAATACATAACACCACTGAATGAGCACAGCCCCCTCGACCTAACCAACAGGATCAGGAGGAAAGAAGTAGGGAAAATAAAGACTCTTTTTAGAAGTCTGGAAGCCTTAGTGAGAGTAAGGCCCTGCAACCTCTGGCTAGGAACTAAAATAAGATATCAAAGAGAAATGGAGGCCCGAGTCATACAGTCTGACCTGCTCCTAAAGACACCGGGCTTTGTCCATTTCAATGCAGACATGACCCCAAGTAAGTGGATTTTGAAAACTACTACAGAATCCAGGAGGTGGAAGGGAAAAAGGATGGTCACGGCCAGTAGAATCCATAGCAGGGGAAGTGGTACAGTGGAAATTTTCTTTTGGGTCACCCCTGCTGTGATAGTCACTGTGTGACTCAGGCAGGTCACTTTCCCTCTCTGAGCCTTGGTGTTAATCATAAATGAAGCAGGCAGACAGGATGGTCATTTCAAGCTGTAACCTTCTATGATTCTCTGCACCGTCATGCAGAAGCATCCAAGCTGGCTTTTTTAAACACCTTAATGAAGGATTAAATCTCCTAACTTCACCTCTCATTTAAAAAAAAAATTAAGATTCCTAGACTAAGTCAGCGGTTATAAACTCATATCTTCAGAGGCTGGGCAGATAACAAAAATGAGTGAAATAGGAGTGAACAAGAGAACACATAAAAATCCAAATAGCTGCTTACTTAAAAAAAAATCAAAAGATATCGTCATGCTGGGTCAGTGATCCAATATGACAGTGAGTGGATGGGTGGATGGGGGCACCCCTTTGAATGGTCCATGTACCCCCTAGACTACCACAGTGTCGCTACCAAGGGGTCATACACACCTTGCCTATGGTTTTATCTTTCCTACATTAATGGAGAAAATTAATGATTTCCTTTACCTATGTCTTCATCACAAACCAATCTCTCTCAAACATGTATGTTACTGGACCTGAAAGTATTTGAGTTTCAGCCCTTACCGTGTATGATCTCCTATCTGTACGGTGAGAAGATGGGCTGGGTAGACTCTTCAGTTTCCTCCGGCTCTAACATGGCAAGGGTCTGGCCAAAGCACCCAGGAATCCTCAGTTAACAGAGCATAGCCAACTACCTTCTCCAGCCAAGAATCCAAATAGAGCACAGAATTCCTATGAACTCACTACAAACTTGTAGAATATATGGCCACCAATTAAGAGCATGAGCTATGGTTGGCTGATGAGTGATTCAAATACTGCACCCAGAACAGATGAGAGCCTGCGTCCTAAGTTCATTTAAAAACAAACAAACAAAAACCACGTAAAAGCAACAAGACCACCTAGTGGGGCTATGAGCCATGCAAAGGCAATTAGGTTCTTCAAACACCTAGACCAGCCGCTTGTACAGCTCACAGACAGCCCACTTCATCTTCAGATCATCCAATCATTAACCCAACTCTTTAGAACTACACCGTGTGCCGATACTTGCTCAAAACTAACATCTTCATCAAGGGTAGAGACTGCTTAGTCATCCTGAGAGTATAAAATTAATGACAATGAATGTGGGTGTGAATAAGCACAAAACACCAGATGGAGAGAAAGCCAAGGTGAAACATTTCAAGTGCCTAGTAGACCTGCGACTCACACGTGACAATCAAGTCCCCCGAAGGAAACACAACTCGCTTCCAGAGTATATCTTTCCTCATTTAGCAAAAGCAAGGTGGCTTTGAGCCCTACAAACAAAACATCAGTTATGTATTTCCCTAATAAATCTTAGCCTTGTTTGCACATGGCCTGGACCTAACTGGGCCAATGACTAGCTGTTACCCATCAGTCGGACTCAGACATGAGTGGTTGAAAGCTATTCGTATGAAAATCATTAAATGTAAGAATTACTTATAAAATAAAGGTGGGGATTTTTGAGTCTTGGTTTGATTTTTGACACAGAAAGTCACATAATTCTTAGGATGAATTTATTTTCCTGAAGAATTTTGAGAATGAAAAATTCAGGACAGAGGAGAACACTCTGATTTCCCATTAGGAATGATGTGATTTGTTCTCATAATTGTAATGGTTCCTATGGCAGAGCGTCTACCGTGTGCCTGTCACTGTGAAGCCCTTCCTTGGCATTATCTCCTCAGGACGTCACTGCTGCTCTAAGCCTCACATATACGGATGCCGTAAGTGATGCTCAGAGAGGTTACGTCACATGCCGACGGTCCCGCTCCGTGTCAGAAATGCAGTGGGAACTTCAGGCTCTTCACTCAATTCTTCTCTGATGCTCTTGACAATACCAAATGGTATTTATCTCTGACCCGTCATGAGAACCTTCACTTCCACCGGATTCCAAGGCCATCATCCTAGTGCTGTGACAGGACATTACACACATGGGTCTCTGATGCTCCCAGCCAGGCTGCCCCTCTCAGAGTTATCCTAAGGTGGGATTAATCGTGCCTTCTGGCCCATCAGGACTGGGAACTGGGGCTTTAGAATGGTAAAATGGCCCTGGTATTGGGGAATGAAGGCCTTTAATTTACCCTGAAAGCCATGGGCCATTTGTTTTAAAGCTATCTGGGAGGCAGAAGCATAATACTTGGCCTCATGAGGGAACAAGAGGCCGTTCCTGTGTCCTTAAGGTAAATGTGAACCTTAGGCAAATAGAACTGGTGTGGACAAAACAGCTCAGCCACACTGTCATCTGAAAAGACAATTGCGAAGCTACCGAAACGTGTTATTGGAGTTTGCTCAAGGCACAGGTCTCAAATAAGAGCACACGCTAAGCCTGTAATATTGCACATGCTTGGGTCTGCTGGGGCCCTCCCCAAGGTGGGACGGTGATTCCCAGGCAAAAGCATTCCTGTCTGCGTTGCAATCTACACAGAGAAGAGCCCGGCTTGAGCACCTGCATGTGCCTGGGGAATGCCTTCTGGGCTTCAGCCCTCCTTAGGACTTTTGGTCTTGAGTCTGACACACCTGGTTTGAAGCTCTAGCTCCTCCCTGTTAGCTACAAAGAACTTCAGGAGGGGCGCCTGGGTGGCACAGCGGTTAAGCGTCTGCTTTCGGCTCAGGGCGTGATCCCGGCGTTATGGGATCGAGCCCCACATCAGGCTCCTCCGCTGGGAGCCTGCTTCTTCCTCTCCCACTCCCCCTGCTTGTGTTCCCTCTCTCGCTGGCTGTCTCTATCTCTGTCGAATAAATAAATAAAATCTTTAAAAAAAAAAAAAAAAAGAACTTCAGGAAGTTCCTTGCCTTGGTTCCTTATATAATGCTTTATATGGGGATGATAATGCTTCACATATACTTTTTTTTGGGGGGTGATAAAAAGTCATGATAACTTGAGATTGTGCTTGAAAAATGCTTAGGACATAGTCTGACACTCACTGAGCAAAGACCACTATTTTTGAGATTGCTATTCCCCAGTTACTGTTTTGATGTGGCTACTCAGCCTATCTTTAGACAGGCATCCCTCAATGATTTCGCCAAACTTTAAATGTGAGCAGGTGAGGCTGAAATCCTCTGCCAGGGAGAGGAACTCTCTGGTGTTCTCCAATGCAGCGCTGAGGGGTGTTTAGAAGGGAAGAGGAAGGGGGTTTGGAGAAGGGGAGAACCCCAGTGGAGGAAGGAAACAGTAGGGATAATACGAGCAGAGAGGTCAAATGCTCCAGCCCAAATGGTGCCACAGAAGGTCTAATCCCAACAAATCTGGAGTCCACGTTCTTCACTGACCTGCTACTTTCAATTGGAGAGCAGGACTGAAGAAACCAGAAGAATTTTAGATTGTTCACCCTGGTCTCAGGCATTGGTCACCTATACTGCCTCCCGGGAGCCCTTGTGGGGAATACCCCAGAGACTGAGGAAAGAGGCCAGACTTTGACATGAAACAGACCTGGGCGAGGCTCTCCATTCTGCCACACAAAACTCTCCCAAACTCACAGTGTCCTTAGCCTCTTTGCACCTCTGCTTCCCCAGTGTAAAATGGGAGTATGGATATCATTTAAAGGGTTTGGTGTGGAGGCAAAACAAGACGAGGTGTGCACAGCACGCATCATGGTCTGTGGACCATAGCAGGCCTCAGTCAATGGCAGCATACCTTCCCTTCCCTCTTTCCCGACAGCAGACAACTCTCAAATGGTTTCAATTCTGTTCTTCTGTGAAGAGGAATTAGAGATGTAGAGATTTTATTTAGAGACAGAAAGATAGAAGAGAGATTGAGAGACAGAGAGACAGAGAGATAGAGAGAAACACACACACACAGAGAAGGAGACAAGCAGGCTGCTATGGACTGAATGTTTGTGTCCCCCAAAATTCACATGTGGAAATCTCCCCCCCCCCAAGGTGATGATATTGGGAGATGGGGCATTTGGGAGGTGATCAGGTCATAAGGGTGGATCCCTCATAGAGAAGCCTCAGAGAGCCCCTCGTTCCCTTCCACCACGTGAGAACACAGTGGGAAGCGCACCCTCACCAGACACGGCCATGGCCACTGCCACCACCATGTTCTCGGACTTGTCAGCCCCACAACCGTGAGAAATGAACGTCTGCTGTTTATAAGCCACGCAGGTTGTAGTATTTTTGTTATAGCAGCCCAAATGGGCCAAGACACACGCACAAAACATTTCTGGAAGGAAATATAAAGGACTGGTAACTATTACTTCTGGCAGGGAGACAAAGAACTGGGCTTGTGGGCACTAAGAAATTTTAGTTTTTATTGTATGCCCTTTTCTCAAGTGTGGTTTTTTTAACCACAAACCTGAGTTGCTCTAATATAATGGTAATTTAATTTATAATTTAATAATTAAAACTAATTTAACATAATAATAATACCAACAGCAGCAGTAGCTAATGGACAAAAAGGAATGCACTGAGTTTTCCCCACACCTCAGCTACACTCCTGGCTTCTAAAGCAGAGCCAGGCTTTAAAGGGGATGAGAACAGGAAGTCATCACCAGCCAACGTCTTCACTTCTTAAAGGTATGAAGGAACTCCGGAGACCCAGTTGACTCTGTAGTTGGCAGTGGCTGAGGGTCAGGGACTTGGCTCCTCGAGCAGAGCCTGTCCCTGTCAACAGAGCCCGGAGCTCAGGGACCTAGCTCTAGGACCCATATTCTTTCTCCCGTCAGATCCCAGAGCTGGTGGGAGACTTTACACAGACTGCAGAGGTGTTAAAAATAGAAGTTAAGTTGCTATTGGAGATACATGGAGAATTCACTACTTGCAAATCTCTAATTATAATATGTCAAGAGTAAAATACCTTGTCAGGAGCGGTCGCTAAGATAACAGAGTATTGGCTCTGTCAACACAGTGATCCCCGATGTGTCTGGAGGCCTACGTTGAATAGACACCCAGCAGAAACATGTCCTGCAGGGACTCATTTCAGCCCTTGGGGAACGGAGAGGATGACCTGGGAAGTCTTTTCTGTCTGTACTTTCCTCAGCTCTGGTTGGGAGCTCTGGGTGCATCCCGCTTCCCTTTTACAGCTTCTGCACTTTGTGTTAAATCATGTGCATATATTAGATGTTCTTAGAGCCTACCAGATGGATGGATGTTTGCTCGTACCCAAAACTACTCGGTTTCTCATAGAAATGATGTCCTCGACAGTGCCCTCAGACTGGCATTAAGAACCATGCACAAGGACAGTTAGGGTAACTCCAGGCACAAGGTGACGCTGTGGAGAATAATTAGGTAGGCTAAAGCAGGGCCATGGATTCCAGCATTGGGAGAACATGGGTCTGACCCACTCAGAGGTGAAATTCCTGCCTTAGGTTAACGCAGAACCTGGAGTGAAGGGGAGGTACGCTCGGTACATGCACGAGGATGGAGACATTTGGAAGCATGCTTGTCATAGACCATGTTCTGCTTGGTTGAGTCAGGAAAGTACAACTGAGTAGGTCATGGGCAGCAGAAGCATCTTCCATCTTGGCCAAGAGAGGAAAGCATATGCGTGGAATCATGTGTGGTAGAAAACAAGATGGCTTCTTTTATCTTCCTGTCCCTCCCTGAGGCCAGGTAAGCCCCCTCCTTCAGTGTAGAATGGTTCCCCTTGCTTTGAAACTTCCTGGGACAGCTCGTCTCACCCAAATATCACTAGAGAAGACAAACGGGCCAGCTAACCAACCTTCCACAAATTCATATTCTCCAGGCTCAGAGAGGCGCTTGTTGTCACTCAGATACTCTAGGAATCATCTGAGCCAGATTCTTAGCATGTTTGTCCAGTTTCAGGAATCATTCTATTGCTCCCAAACTCCTCTGCTTCTCTCTGTCAGCTGATGATGGTGACTCCATCCCTGAGAACATGAAGGCAACAGAGAAGGAGCCCCTTACAGTATTTCCTGACTTGGAGATTTCTCTGTTTCCTCACACATCCACTCCTTCTTCTTGCTGTGGTCTGAATGTTTGTGCCTCCCCCCCATTCACATGTTGGAATTGTAAAGCCCCAGTGATGGTGTTAAGAGGTGGGGCTTTAGGGGGTGATCAGGTGAATGGGATTAGTGTTCTTATAAAAGAGACCCAGAAAGCTCCCTCACTTCTTCTGCCATGTGAGGACACAGTGAAAAAGTCCCAGCTATGCACCAGGAAGGGGCTCTCACTCGACCACACTGGCACCTTGATCTTGGACTTACAGCCTCCAGATCCGTGAGCAACAAATTTCTGCTCTTTGCAAGCCAGTCAGTGGGATTTTGTTACAGCAGCCTGAATGGACTAAGACATTTCTCTTCTTCAATCCTGAAATGTTCCCCAAATTTCACAGGAGCCTTATGTGTAGTGGCCCAAAGCTGAAAACAACCCAAATACCCATCCATGAGTAAATGGACCAACAAATCGTGGGGCATCCCCACAACGGCTTGCTACTCGGCAATGAAAAACAGTGAGCTACTGATCTAACAAGACAGAGGACCCTAAAAGCAACGACACCAAGTGAAAGAAGCCTGGCAAAAAGAGTGCATGGTGTTTGACTTTGGTGCTCTAAAATTCGAGAAACTAAAAACTAAGTTATAGTGAGAAAATCAGATCTGTGGGTCCACCCGGGGAATGAGGTAGAGGGCAGGGAGGAAAGATTGTAAAGGGGAAGCAGGAAGCTCTGGGGGTGATGGAAATGTTGGTTACACAGTCTGTACATCTGTCATTGCTCATCAAATTGCGTGCTCTAAATACACGCAGGTTATTGTGTGTCAATTATAAGTTAATAAGGCAGCAACACAGAAAGTGTTTCTTCTCCTTTCCTAGACCACTTGCTGTATGTGTTCACCCTTGGTCACCTTCTCTCCTGAGTCATCATTCCCTACCTCCTGTTCTGGGTCCTTCCGCCTGTCCCCATAGGTGCCTTCTCCTTGGCATAAAATAGGACCCCCCATCCACTCTTGTACAAACTGCTTCCTCTGAACTCTTACGCTCCTCAGTTGCTATCTTTTCTTTCTCTTGACTGCAAGTGCTTATGATGGGTAGTGCACTCTGACCCCAACCATTCCCATTTACTTCTCAAGTCCTGGCCCCCTGGTATCTCCATGCTCTAGAGCTTATCACATTACAATCATAACAGAATACGTATCCTATATTCTCTAGCAGACCAAAAATCTCTCTAAGGAAAGAGAGCACGTCTGCTCACCGTTTCATGGCACTGCAGTGCCTGGGGCGCTGTGGACACCCAACACCCTGTTTAAATTTGTGATCTCTAAAGAGTTCTTTTTATGAGAGAAGGATACTGAGCATCGCAACTTCCCAACTGGATTAAGATCTCCTTTTAGGTATGCATCGTTAATCCTTCCTTTTAAGATTTCACTTTCTAACTCTTCTGGCTTAAACTTGTTCAGTGGCTCCCACTGCTCCTCATGTGCAATTCCACCCACATATCAAACCCACCAGGCCTGTGGGATACAGTTCCTGATGATTGTTCCCATTTTACCCTTTGCCACCGCACCCCCGGACTGTCTTCACATGGCCTAGACATCCTGGGCTCCTTTTAGTTTTTTGAACAAATCAAGTTCTTTTCGACCTTGGGACCTTGACCTTGGTATTCCTTCTGCCTGGAAAGCTTATCTTCTCAGCTGAAATACCATCTTCTTGGAGAAAGAGTCCCAGACTGCTCATCTGCAGGCGGTACCCCTGCCCATCTTAATTCTCCACGGCACCTGTCTTTTCCTTAAGAGCACGTACCACGTAGACAGCTGTTTGATTGACACGTGCTCACTCCAGGACTCTCATGCTAAGTTATAAGAGGGAAAGGATCATTTCTGCTCAGTTCAACCACGTCACCTGGTACGAGTCCTGGCCACGGTAGAGGCTTAAAAACATGCATGAACAAATGGCTCTCCCACGGCAGGTTACTATGCTTGGCACATATTGAGGCTTAATAGATAATGTCTGAGTGGACATTATTACATGTCTTTTTCAGTCCTAAAATAACTTTCTGAAGCCCTACCAACATTTCCTGTCACAAAATAAGCAAAAACAAATAAACCTGGTAGTCAACACAGCCGATAGCAGACACGTGCTAGACCAGCAAACCCATTTAATAAACTCGTCCCTAAGTCTAACAGCCAGATAGAAACAGGCAATAGCAGCACTAGTCACAAAAACCCAAAGATGGAAACAACTCCAATGCCCATCAGTAAACGGATGGGCAAACAAAAGTGGCACAGGCATACAGTGGAGCAGTATTCAGTCATAAAAAGGGAACAAAGTACTGATACATGCCACAGCGTGGATAAACCCGGAAAACATTCTATCAAGTGAAAGAAGCCAAAACCAACAGGTCATATATTGTATGATTCCATTTTTATGAAATATCTAGAATGGGCAAATCCATACCGAGAGAAAGTGCATTTGTGGGAATGGGTATTGTCTCCGTAATGGGTATGGAGATTCCTTCTGGGGTGATGAAAATGTTCTGGAATTAGATAGAGTGATGGTTGCACTGAACTGTGAATGTTCTTAATCCCACTGAATCATCTGAGTTAAAATGGTTAAAATGGTAAATTTCATGTCATATACACATTCTACCAAAATAAAAAAGGGGAGATAGGCAACAGACCATGTTAGAATGTATACTATTTTTTAAAAATCTCCAAACCTGACCTTGAAATGAAGTACCAGGTAGCAAAATAGTAAATGGTTACTTTGAGGGTCAAGAAAATTTCCTGCTGTAAACCAAGAAATTCCCTCACAAATACTGGTTTTCCAGAGGCCTAGGGGCAGAAGAAAGAGGCACAATTGCCTTCTACCTACAAAATGTTCTAGACTAGCGGCCTGGCGTGCCCAGGCTTCTAAAGAACACCACAAAACAAGGTTTCTCAAATGAACATATACATCTTGTGGTATGCATGGTTATTTTAGGTCACACACAAATGAACAAGTGTTTAATTTTAATAATTATTTTTGTTTAGGCTTATCTTTGATTAATAGCCAACAATGCTAGTTTTTAATTTATGGTGGTGATAAAATGTTTCTTCTTTGTTTGCTTATTTTTAATCCACTGAACGCATTCATATGCAATAAAATATACTCTTTCTTGTGCATAAACTAAACGGCCACCATCAAGATACAGAACATTCCACGACCCTGCAAAATTCTCTGGCGCTGCCCCTTTGCAGCCTAGGCCTCCCCTGCCCTATGGCTCACACAAAACACAGAAAAACACAGGTAAATCTTAAAGGGATGAAGAAGCTGAAGAAGCTGAAGAGACAGGGGCTGCGGTGGGGAGGAGCTGCACAGGGGCCTGAGGTTTCTTTCTGGGTGGTGGAAATATTCCAAAATTAGTGAAAGCCCCTGGTTGCACAACTCCGCCAATCTATTAGAAATCAGTGAATTGCACACCAAAAATGGGTGAATTTCTGGTATACAAATGATATCTCTATAAAGCTGTTAAAGTTACATAGTGTATGATTCTACCGAGTGGAGAGAATTCCAGAAAAGGCAATAGGAACAGAAATTAGATGAAAGTTTCCCTTTACCAATAAAGGCAGTTAAGGAAAAATGTGTTGATTAAGTAACCGGAGAGGAGGCCTCTAGACAGGTGAACTGGGCGAGCTGCTGCGACAGGGCCGGCCTCAGGGACTGCCGTCGCCGCCCCCCGCCCGAGGACCCGCGCCCACTTACTGTGGCGGTGCCCGACACGGTCTGCGCGCTGGTGTCCGCTGCGCTCTGCTCCGAGTGCGTCTGGGCGGGAGGGTACAGGTTCAACGTGTGCTCGGGGACTGTGGTCTGGCCCGTGTACTCTGGCGCGGGGTGGGGATGAGGGGCCGTGTATTCCGCGGGGATGCCGTTCTGAGGGGGAGCAAACTGGGCCGAAGCATAAGGCTGAGCCATTGTGTCCGGGGCAGCTGCTGCTTCCTGATTACCCTAAAGAAAATCAGAAAAGGTCAGAGAGGGTGAGAACACCGTGAGAGGGCACCAGGCAG
The DNA here is from genome assembly GCF_023065955.2 of Ursus arctos. Taxonomy (NCBI): domain Eukaryota; kingdom Metazoa; phylum Chordata; class Mammalia; order Carnivora; family Ursidae; genus Ursus; species Ursus arctos. Next base: position 71,662,797 of record NW_026622874.1, on the reverse strand, counting down.
AACCCTTCCCTGGGGCGCAAGGACTAGTTCTCTCCCGACACTTTGCAGGTGCCAGCATGGTGCGAAGAGCCCGAGATGGATGCACCCCACTTCATCTTCACCAGACTCGATGCGGAAACAGTGCTCAGCATGTATACAGACGTAACCCCATTGCGCAGACGCAGAAATCGAGGCTCGCAAGGTGCAGTCACTTTCCCCGTGTCTTCCAGCCCCATAGCCAAAGACGGAGGGTCTGTGCCCTGCCCGATTAGATTTTTTCTGGCAGATCCTCCTTATTTCATTCCCATTTTGGAACATGTGAGCATGTAGTTGTCTCCAGTGACAGCAGAGCCTTGATTTGATACTTAAAATGCCAAGAGAGATTAAATTGAACGTGTGTGTTCTTGAGAGGAGAGACAATTCATCTAAGCATTTGAATTTAATCAAAGTTTTATGTGACTTGGCTCACATAATGGGATGGGGGGTCCTTTTAATGGTCACCGTGTGTGTGTGTGTGTGTGTGTGTGATGTTCCCAGAGCCAATATGAAGCAGCCAATGGAAATTCAAGACCTAATTTGGACAAAGACGGCACTCTGTGATACTGTGGTCACAATTTTAAGTATCTTTACAAAATGCTGGACTTAACTCAGCCTCATTAGTCAATGCCTCCCCCTGCCCCCTGCCTTATTTTTTTTTTATAAGCACAGAGTATTATATAACAATTCACCCTTCCAATCTAGGCAAAACATGCAGTGTGATCATTACAGTTAAGTCAAAAGAATTTTTAAAAAAGCCCCTGAATTCAAATGCTTCCATTTCAGGAAACATCTATTTCTCTCTACCCCCACCCAGACCCTCATAACTCTACTACCCTACGCATACACACACACACACACACACACACACACACACACACATGCACACTGCACCAGAAACTGTAACCCCTAGGTCCAAATTTTTCATAATCTCAAAAGAGATGGGATCGCACAGTCAGGGAGAGAGAGAGAAGCTTAGCAATTAAGCACACCAAAGAGCTGCTTCTCCCATTGTCTGTGGTCAACCAGATGTGACTTCGGCCCTCCTAGAATGATACCAGGGCAAAAATGTCAGAATTGCTCACATCTCCTAGGTCCCCACCACCAACATTCAAGAGTCTCTCCAGCTAAAGCAACTTGAGCGCAGTGCAAACATTATGACAGAGAAGGGACCAAAAAAAAAAAAAAAAAAAAAAAAGTTTATTCTCGGAGCTGTGCACAGAGCTTGTGCATTTGTTTAGAAGGGACCTTAATTAGAATGTTAAAGATGACACTTCGAAGAGAACTAAGCTTAGGATAAGTTTAAAACATTTTGCAAGTGAAAACATTCCCATCACGCCCTTTCCTCCCCCAGACGAATGTCTCCAAATGTCTGTGCCATTGGAAGCAGAAATGCACAGCCCTTGCTTGCTTTCTGTCTAACGTCTTTTCTTCGCGTTTGGGGCTGTGCAGGCTCTGTCTGCACTGTGGCTGGGTCCCTGCACGTGGGAAGTTAACCCTGACCATCCTTGGGAAGCCACGTCGCCATTGCTGTGCATTGGTCTTTTCATCAAGAATACCACCTGGTTTCCTTTTAGGGGACACATCCACTCTCAGCCCATCAGAATGCAGATGGGGATGAGCCCTGCCTCAGCTTACCTCCAGACACAGTCATGTGACCCTGGCTAATCAGGGTTCCATGGTCAGTCACAGGGACATGGGTTCATGCTCATTTACCTAAGCCAGTCAGTGAGTTAACCTCTAGCAACACCAAGGAGGCTGAATCCTGGAACCTCCCTGGAGTTTGGGGGAGGAAGTTCCCTTTCCTCTGGGATTGGTAGCTGTAAAAATAATGCAGCCCTGGAGCTGCCAAAAAGTGTCACTTGAGAAGGACCCATCTAAAGCAGAAGCCAATCCAGAGGAAAATGGAGCCCAGAAATTGAGAAGCAGGTCCACTGAGTGCCGGTGACATCACAGGAAGCCTTGGACCCAGCTTTGCCTGCAGTTGATAACACCACTGTTTGCTTCACTTACATGAGTCAGGAAAGATAGTTTTATTTTCTGTTACTTACAACCAAAAGAGTCTGGACTAATAAGAATAAAAACATCCCCTCCCATTTATAATCCAGCTAGCGTCCTTCTCTTCTGCGGGGCTGCTCAAGGAACATAGTCCTCTGTACACAAATTCCACGTGGAGCCACTTCTTTCTGGCCGATGAGAAGCCCCAGAACCTTTGGGACCTTGAGAACCCTCCAAAGGCAAATCCATCGTGCCAGATTCTGCTTCCGCCCAAAGGTCTGTTTCAGTCCCCTGCTCCCTTCGATCTGCTGCTTCTTTGAACTGAAAGCCAGGCTTGTGAAAACTCCAGGTGTGGCCCCATAGGAGAGCATGAAATGATCCCACAAGCAACGGCAGAGAGATGCTCACACAAAGAAAAGGCTTCCCTCCTCTGCCTCCATCAGAAAACACTTTTATGGGGACACACAGGCCTTTCCACACGACAGAGCAATCTCAGGAAGAGTGACCTATCCCTCACAGGTTCCCAAAAAAACTGCAAGGGCTTTCTGTTGGGATCTGAGTACTCTCTGCATTGGAAGGAGAAAGGCCTGCCCTCAGGAAGCCAACAGTCACTCCATATTCTCCACACCCAACAAGTCTACCCGATGGCTGCCCCTCTGCTTGGAAAACCCTCCCATACTCCCTTGCCTGGCTAGTCCTGACTGTCCTTTTGGGTCCCAAGCCAAGTCCTCCAACAAGCCTTCCTTGACACTGAGCCCACTTCAGCTATGTGTCCTCTATGCTCCACTGTAGCTGGTGGCCACATCTCACAGAATTCCTAGTGCTGCCACTGCTTGCTTATTTGCCTGGGAGAGTCCTCAGGGCTAAAGACTGTGTCACATTCTCCATTCCATTTCCAGTGTCCCACGGCATGCTAGCTGCAAAGTAGGCATTTATCAGTGTTTGTGAAGTGAATGCATGCTCGAATAATGAACTCCGGGCTCTGAGAAGCTTAACCTGGCAACAGGACATAAAGTGGTAGGGTAGGGGGGATAGGAGCGGGGTTGGCAAATGACCTATGGGACAAATCCGGCCCACTGGTTGTTTTGTAAATAAAGTTTTATTGAGACACAGCCATGCTCATCATGCTATGATGACAGAGTTGAGTAGCTGTGAGAGACCCACAAAATCTAAACTATTTAACCATTTTGGCCCCTTGCAGAAAAAGTTTTTAAATCAAGGTGGCAAAGTTATCACTAAATATGGGGACATCAATTAAGAAGCCACCATTGCAGACGTAATGGTAAGTTTGGGCAGGAAATAAAATTGGCAATAAAACCGGAAGAGAGAGAAAAGGGGGTGCATTCTCCCTAAACCAAGGAGGGAAGCTCAGCCAGAGTTGTGGACGGGCGGTACTGAGGATGGTGCCCAATGGAGAAGTCTTCTTCAGAACATGCTTTCTATCTTCGTGCCTCTGCCCTTTAAGCACACACATGCACATGCAGACTTCAGACTCAGCACAGTGGGCTGCCGAGGGGAAGATCCGAGGCGGCTTCAGGCTTCTGCGCTGATGTGAAAGGGAGTCCTTCTTTTCACCAGTGCTCAGAAGACACGCTGAGGGATGTTGCTTTCTTCTCAGGCCTAGAAGGTGCCAGGCATTGTGCTGGGGGCTTGGTGTCAGTACTTCTTACACAGGTAACACAGGTGACTACTCCCCTGGGGACATCTGACAGTGTGTGCAGACACTTTTGGTTGTTCCCAGCGGGGGGACGGGTTGCTGCTTACATCTAGTACGGAGAGGCCAGGGATGGTGCCAAACACCGTACGGTGCCTGGGACGGTGCCCACCACAAAGGATTACCTATCCCCAAATGTCAATCTCGCGGAGACCTAGGATCCCTGCTTTGCATGCACTGCCTCTTTCATCCCATATTCCTTTGCTGTGAAGGAGACTGCAGTACAAAACCAGGAAATGATTGTGCAAGGTCATAGCAACAAGTAGCTCTTAGGGAAGCCAGGAGCCGAAAGGACACCAGGTGTCTTTCACCTCGCATGACTATCACCTGGTGGAAAGGTTTGTTCCCATTTTGAAACAAACAAACCCCTCTTGGTCCTACATACCCCATGGCCTCAAGACCTGCTACCCAGCTGGCGCTGTGTTACACCTTACGAGGAGTCAGGTGCTGGGGTACCTGATGCAGAAATACCAGTGTTCCGTTAGCCAGACGAGCCGCTAGTGTGTGTTAGATCAGCAGCCTGGAAAATCTGTGCCACCACAAGCCCAGGGTCTAGCTTCACAAGGTTCTCAGGCTGTCCTAGGAAAGGCAAGGGCCAACTGGGGACACAACACCAAACCTTGTGCCATTTTGGCAAACCCAGGGCACCAAGCTCTAGGGAGTGTGTCCATGGTCGCCAAGGAGCCCAAAGCTAGCGTTCAAGTCCACGGGGCTCTGGACAGCATTTCTGCTCCTGAAGTCCTCAAACAGATGTTAGTGGGACCCCCCACAGTTACTTATTAACACTGGCAGCTGTTCCAGAGAGACCCTAATTAATATTCCCAACATTTGCACTTTGGGCTAATTATGGCTAATATTTAATTAAGATCATTGTACTTCCTATAGAATTATTTTTCACCTTCAAATGGCTTCAGAGATGTCTTTATTTCCTCCCTAGTGATGTTCCTGGATTCTTAGCTTGGCTGAAGTGTGTTTTCTGGAAAAATACATTTGCATTAAGGGCACCTTTGGCACTCCAGGTCAAGGCAGATCTTGGGCACGTGAACAGGCTCCTGGTTGAAAGCTGAAGCCAACTTCACGGAGGTGACAGTGACAGACAAAAAGTATTTGGAGCATGCCGGCTAGACATTCCCTCATTTGTAGAAGCTGCCTTCTTTCTTCTACTCCAATGCCAAAGCCCCACCTTTCCCTAAATAAGTGGGATGATCACAGGGATTCTGATATCTACTGAGTCAGGATGCTTGTGGGTGTCCTGAGGTGGTGGGGAGGGTGATTCTGCTTTGCACGGAACCCCCACATCAACCAGCAAGTGCCGCAAGAGATTTTCAAACCTAACATCAGATGTTCAGTGCCTGGACTCTCCTGGGTTGCTGATAAACACACAAAAGATTTTTTTTTTTTTTTGAAAAAAAGCCGAGACCTTAAGGTTTTCACGTCCACACTTGCTGCTGTGGAAGTGGATAGAGACTTGAAATAGAGAACAGTTATTAGGAATGTAAAGGAAACTTCCCTGTCCTCATACCACAAGCCTAGATCAGGGCAGCAACTCAACAGCACGATGATGTGGGACCCCATCATTACCTGAGACACCGCAATGGGTGGCTTGGACTCTAGTTACTGAGAGCAAGAGGATTATTAAAACGCAACCAAGTCTGAGTCACCAAAGGGAAAAAAAATGCCATTTCAATTTAAATATTTTACTGAAGCATGAAATAGCCAGGATATTATTGCTATTTTAAGACAAACACCGTAATCTGACTATTAGCATAGTGTGCCGACTCTCCTGCATGCAGACATCCAGAGAGGCGGTCTTCAAATACGGGAGGATTGCTTCGGTCACTGAAACACCCGGCACCTTTAATTTTCTCTCCCAGGGGGGCTCAGAAGACAGAGTCAGAGAGAAAATGAGAGGTTCCCCCCCACCCAACCCCCCAGACATCTCCCTTCTCCCAATTCATTGCCCCAAGTGGTTTCATAAAGTCGTTTTTAGAAAGTAATAACAGAACAAAGGGTGGCAGCCCATCAGACTTTGCAAAATATTTTGGCCCCAAATCTAATGCAAACCACATTTCAACTGAGAAATAGTCTTTACGTGGCAGAGCGTGAAGCGGGGATGTTCTGTTCAATGTAACTGCCTGACTTTTCGTGAGAGGGGAAAGTGCCTGCTTTCAAAGCTGCCAGGGTGGACTTTAAAATAATGAAGTATTTTTCCTGTGTACGTGTGTGTGTTTCCCCAGCTTTAATAGTCAAACTTCTTGAATTATCGTTTCCCCTTTTGGTTTTGGAATTGATTTGTTCCCCGTCCATTTCTTGCCCTGAAAAGCCTCTTCTGGCCTAAACACAATCCTTCTAATGAAGACATGCACAGGAATTGTCCGGCCCTAATAAACCAGTGATTGTATCTGTCCACACAGCCAAGAAAAGCAGCCACTCCCGGAGGGACCCCCCGCCAACACAGACTCCTGGAAGAAAGCCTCCCTTCCTGGTTGCCTGCAGTTTCCCGTCTTGCTGACTGTTTCACTTTAGTTTTGTAGCGTGGTCTGTTCTACTTCTCTGGCAAGAAATTGCGCATATTCAGAGAAAGCCTCCAGTGCCTGACTGAAAAGAGCTAAGCTGTATCATGCCCCCAGGGGCATTGAGACAAAGAAGAAAATGCAAAATTACACCATTAACCTGCTGGTTCTCAGACCAGCTCAGTTAGACACATCAAGCAGAAAGCGCTCTCTCTCTCTCTCTCTCTCTCTCACACACACACACACACACACACACTTGGCTGAAATCCCCCACCCCCCGCCCCCCGCAGGATTCAAGGAGCAGAGTATGTATCGCAGAGAGCAACAGAGACTTAACACAAGGCAAGGCTTCAGCTTCATTCAAATCACAATTTCGAGTGAAATATAAAATCGGGAAAAATACCTGCTGCACCATCCTGCTTCCTTTCTCCTCCATAAACTTAGCAGCTGTTCTAGCCCCACACCACAAAGCATCTGCCCAAAGCAAGCCTCAGCTACGAGCGAGGGTGTGCGCTCTGTGCAACGTGTGGATGGCTGGATGGTGAAGGAGGGGAGCTGAGGCTGCCTGGCTGACCTCCCCCTCAACATCTGACTGCTCCCAAAACCAACCCCAGATGGGACTCTTTCTGCCAGCGAGGCCTGGCCCATCAATCACGGCTCGCCCCTCCTCTGGCTCCTGTGCTCAGTTTCAGGGTGCACACTGAGCAGATGATTATATAGAGGAGGCAGAAAACACACACACACACACACACACACACACACACACACACACACAGCGCTCGCCTACATTAATAGCTGTTTAAAAAACATTAGAAATGCTATCCTATGCATCGCCTGGAGCTGGAATTTTTCATTACTAAACTAAATATATGGTATGCAAAGTTATGAAATCCACCGGGGAGCTTGCTTACTATCCTATTTTGTTTTATATTTTTAAGAGGGGTGGGGGGTGCCAAGGGTAGCAGGGGAAAAGAGAGAGGCAGGATGAAGAAAGAGCTCAGAGACAAGAGAGATGAGGATAGGAAAATTTAAAGAAATGCCGTGAGAACAGAGGGAATGAATTTATAACAAAGCTGAGTGGTTAATTGTAAATTGATCTTAAAATGCTGTAACTGATGATGGCTTGGGCCATTCGGAAGCCCTGCTCCTTTGCAGGCTAGCTGTGTGACCTTAGGCAAGTAGTTGCAATGCTCTGGGCTCCAGTTTTTGCTTCTGTTTAGTAGGGATAATGATGGGTGCCTTCACAGTGTGATTGCAAGGATCAAAATAAAAACCAAATCATAACAAAACAAACACACACAGGGCTTGGCTTATAGTATGCACTATATACCAGATTCATTCATCACGTGGCGATGCAAAACTCCAGACCACTTATGTCCCTATTACGTAGTCAAGAGGGGCAGCGGGCTTTCAAGAAAGGAACCCACAGATGATCCCTAAATCGCCTTGCTGATCGATACTATGAAGGACAAGTCTAGGGGTCTTGCATTCTCCTTTTCTTGAACTTCTTCTCCTCTTAGCTCATTCTTTTCTTCCCTTTCAAACGAGCAAAAACAAAACCGCGTACAAAAATCCCCAGTGATTTCAATGCCAAATGCTGCATCAATGCCAAATGCTGCCTCTTTATTTAAAGCTACAAATACTTTGTTCTTTCTTTATTATTAAAACTACAACAACCAGAGTGAAATGTCAAAACAATTTCAGTTTTTCTTTGGCCATGTCTTTCTCGCTCGCTGAGGGAGAGTTTCAGGAGTCCCATCCACTCTTCCCGTGGACAGCTGCTTATCACCGAGACGCCTTGCTAAGAAGAGGAGAGATCTCGCTACACTGGAGGGAATGGATGGGGTTTCTAAAGTGATTAAATGTGTAATTAAATTGTAAAACGGAGGAGTGGGTGAGGGCGGGAGAAGCTGCCTGGAAGAATTCAACCCTCCTGCTGGTGTGTCCCTAGTTCAGGTAGCCCCTGGGTGAATTTTTTTTTTTTTTTTTTAATTCCAAACTCCCCAGTGTTGGAAAGAAAATCTGGATCAACAGTATCTGTGCCATCCTTCCATTTCCATTTCTAATCCTACTCCCGGGACACCTCTGCTACAGAATTAAAACAAGCAGCCCACGTAGGTTCCTTACAGGGACATGTCGGCCCCCGTCTCAGAGCTGTGCAACCACGGAGGACCAGGCCCCCTTCTTTCCCACAGCTCCAGCCCAACATGTGGATCCAGCAGTCACTCTCAGGAGTCATAAGACCCCTGGGCTCACAGATCACTGAAAAGCCAAACTTCTGTCTTTCAACTGGGAAAGAGGGATGAGACCAAGGCAGACAAATTCCCTAGTGAAGTATCTTCTTGGGAGTGAAGAAGGAAATACTCAAAAAAATCAACTAACTAACCACTAAATAGAGAGGAACGTTTCAAGTGGGAACAATCAGGGAGACACAATTGGACATTGGTCCTTAGCCAGTGGACCACCAGAGTCACTTGGGGGTATTTTTACTAAAAAAATTAGACACCAGGACTCCACCCCAGACCCACTGCCTTCAAATCTCTGAGGGTGGGATCCAGGCATGGACGCTGTGTAGAGCTGCCCTGGGTCATTCTGCCACCCTGGGGGAAAGAGTTCTGCGTTCTTCCAATTATAGGAGTGATCCCTTGGGCTGTAAAATCCATGTAGGGAGTTCTCATGCCAACATTCTTTAAATGAAATAAACTATACCACGCTGGAAAAGAATAGAATGGAGTAAAATGGTAAGAGTTAGTATTGTTTGATGAAACTTTTATGTGGATGAATTGGGTTGAGATGTAAAATCTTTTATGGATTGCCGTAAAATACGTAAAATTAAAACACTATGCTAGTCATTTCCAGCGTGTGTTACCATTTGACCTTTCACTAGAACTGTGGCTATAGAGTCAAAGTCAAATGAAGAGAAGTCGGGAATATAATTATAGAGTTATCGGCAAGTCATTCAACCCTCACGTGCTTCAGTTTCCTTATTTATAAATATAAGTAATAATATATAGTCTTCTTCCCAATGAGGCTCTTGGAATGCTTTAGGGGGAAAATCTACAGGACTGTTTTTTATAATCTAAAATGTTCCATGAGTACATTTCCTATTGTGGGGATGAAATCAGTCCTCCTTCTATCCGGCGAAGTGTATGTCTGGAGCATACGTGGAGACATACGTCAGGTCCTCAGCCATCAGGTGCCAGGTGCGGTGCTCAGCACTCCAATCCTCACGATCAGCCCTTTTGATAGGAAGTATGGTCCCTTTTAAAGATAAGAGAACTGAGGCTCCAAACCAGTGAAAAAATATCTCCTACTACGGAATCTAATACATTAGTTAAGTAGCAGAACCAAAATTTGAACGTCACCTGGTCTTATTGAAGAATTCCTGCCACTGAATCCCTACTAAAATGAAGATGGATATGATGATGGTGGTGGTGGTGTTAGGGGGTGATTATGATGATGATGGAGATGATGATGATAATGAAGATGGAGATGATGATGATGATAAGAAAACTTTTCTTGAGCACCAACTATGTACCAGTCATTGTTCTAAGCACTGAGGATATAAAACTCAACAAAGGAGCTTTGCTTACATCACTTCTTCTAACAAGAACCCAATACCGTTATTCCTTTTCTGAGGAAGGTGGAGTTACTTCCTCGTACTCACACGACTGGGAAGTGCTAGTTAGCCAAATCTGTCAGACTCCTAAGCTCTATTTTCTAAAGTAGTTGGAGATGGGTTCAAATCTGGCCTCAGGTAGGTAACATCCAAACCCTGGTTTCCTTAACTACACCAGCTCACAGAGTAGCGTCTCTTCAACAAGGAACTCTGAGATCGCTCTGAGGCCATAACTTGAAAAAACAAACAAACAACAAAGATAACACGAATCCATGTCACAGATTCAAGCGAAAGCAATTTGTTTCATTTCACTTCCCTGGCCTCAACAGGGAAGCAAGAGAGAGAGGCCAGAAGCCATCTTTCTGTAGCTGACAAACACCAGCCCCAGAAATACAAACCAGCCGAGTGGGCGGCAGGCCTGCAATGACGAGGTGTCATGTTTGCAAAATGTTCCATCCTGATTTTCCATTTGGAGTCACAGAAGGCAATGTAGAGGTTGTTTTTCTCAACTCCTTAAAAGTTAGTGACGATCAAATATTTATGGCGCTTAGTGCAAGGCAGGAGCCTTGATATGGTTGCTCGTGAGGTGATATTTCCAAAGGGAAATATGCTTGTCTTTTAAAAAATTAGCAGCCTCTGGAGCAAGTGAAGATCCCAACCAACAGCATCGGGCAGTTCAAAAGGTAGGTCTTCTCATCTTGCTCACCATCGCCCCTGGTTCTCAGAGGACCCTGACTTGTCCCTTCAAACCCTTGTCCAAGTTTGACATGCTGTACATTTTGATTTTGACATTCTATATGCCTTTATATTATACATATTTCTGAGGTCTGTCTCCAAGTAGACTGTAAACTCTATGAGGACAGGAACCTTATCTGGTTTTCTCCTCACTGCTGTCCCAAGCACTTCAAACAGGGACCTGAGCACGCACATATTCAGAAGTTCTGTTGAATGAAAAATGAATTCCCAAGCCAATCCCTTTGTCCTTTACCCTTACTAATACGAAGACATGCTCCAACTCACCCAGCAACACAGGGCACCGAAAAACAAGGTCAAACCATTAAATGTTGCTCTGCACTGTTAAATAAAAAAAAAAATCTCCACTGGGATAGTCCAACATTGTACTGAAGGACTTGTTGTTGGACGGTCATGCAACACCTGTCTGTCTGTGAATTCACCTGTGTGTGAATTAGCTGTGAATGGCTTATTATTATTTCCAAATACTAATAAAAAAGTTACAGCCAGAGCAGCTGGTATTCATTGAGTTCTTTCTGAGCACCAGACAATGTTAGTCACTTTATATATATTATGTAACTTCATCTCGACGGGAAGTATATTTTCAGTAAACTTGTTTTTATCACACCCATTTCACAGATAAGAAAGCACAAGGTTTCGAAGCTAGTATATGTTAGATGCAGACCTCAAATCCAGGTCTTTCTCCAAAGTTGAGGTACTTTCAAATATGCTATGATTGACCTTTTTGTTGGCTAAGATGAAGGATGATACTTGTAAGGGCTAAGGTGGGGCTATTCAGTCACAAAATATTTTCTGGCAAATCCCTGAAGTATTTTAGCTCAAGTGAGAGGCTACCAGAAAGGCAAGGGATCTCTGTTTCTGCCATTCCGAGATTCAGAATCCAAGGGAGTATTAATAGGGTTAATTATGATAATGGTGATTATAACATGATTGATAACAACAATAATGGAATTAGAAGGGCTCATGATATGTACTTGCCACTAATGTTCTAGACATGCAACTTATGTTCTATAAATGTTCTATATGTTCTAAATGTTCTGTAAATGTAATTCCCTCAGTGCAACCCACAGCCCCATAATGTGGTCACAATCTTTATCTTCACTGTATAGATGGGTGGCTTTGAAAGGTTAAGCAAATAATCTGAGGTCACTCCAATAGTGCATGATGAAACTCCTATTGTACCAATCCAATTCTGAACTCAAAGCAGGAAGTTGAAAAAAAAATTAGAGGAAGTTCTCGTGTACCCTTTACTCAGTTTCCCCCAATGATAAGGTCTTGCGTAACTACAGTACACTGTCGAAATTAGGAAATTGACATTGTAGGACCACTGCTTTATGCTGCTGCAAACACAAAGAGAAGTTAGGGTAGTACAAGTCCAGCTTTTGTGGGTCCTTTACTATCGATGCCATGGCAAAGTGGCCACTGCCATCTACCCTAGAGTGACAGTGGAACTGCCCACCCCTGTCACAAATAGAGTGACACAGGCAGAAGGGCGGATAGACAAGTAGAAAATTGACCAAGCAAATAAATATCAGCAAAAAATATTTTCATAAGGCAATGAACAGACAAATGCATTTTCAATTATAATTCAATAAGGATTCTTTACCTCCTGGGTATGGAGGAAAGCTTCAATCTGGAGCTGACTTTAACTTTCACACTCCATCTCCTCTCCCAGCTAGCTACTTTCTAAAGAAGGGGAAAAAGCTCTCACTGCCACCACCACCACCACCACCACCACCACCACCACCACCAGGGTAATATCAGTGTCAAATTCATATTCAAGATGAATTTCAATGACTTGCACCATTGTGAATACTATTACAGTCGGCCAAATCCACGAAAAGAAAAGGATGGATTTTGTTCCCGTAGAGAGCTTGCTTACAGGTACCCTGCAGATACGACATAGGATGATATCACTGTTGCCTATTCCATCTTAGCTATCCAAAGGATTCTCTGCCTCCTTCTAAAATGGAAAATTGATAGATTTGATGTGAAGCAATTGTCTTTGTAAGACAGGAGGTCACTATCCATACAGACAGCACCAAGTAGCTTAGAGAGGTACAGTTCTACCGCTGATATGGCTGAGTAAAGCGTAAGTACTAAGAATGTCACCGGGGGTCTGCCACTAGATTTAGAAAATTGGGAGCATTAAGTCACACTGCTAGAAAGGGAATCATATACCCTTTTGCAAAGAGCAAAGTAAGCATTCTATATAGAAACCTGTGGGAGGAGTAGATACCATTGTCTTGCACATGAATGGATTCAGAATTATTTCCTTTTGTACCACATTATGGAAACTGAGTTTTCTACCCATCAGAAAAGTTTACGTTCCAGTGCCACTAATCAACATTTCTACCTCTGTAGTCTTCCTCAAAGCTGGATGCCTCAGCATAGCTAATATTATTATTCAGCCATGACCTTGAGGAGACATGGTGCAGTTAAGACATAGAACGTCCCTACCGCCCGGACATAGTTTATAACAAATTTACAGAATCAGACACTTGAATATATTCTTAATTACCCAATTTCCTCACATGAATATCATTGGCCTCTCATAAGATTATAAACTCCTTCAGGGCAGGTACTTGTCCGATTCCTCTTTAACACTTTCCTCTTTGTCTTCCATATTTTGTAATCAGGTGTTTGACATGATAAATATCTGTTGGCTTGCATTCACCTCACTTGTAGAAAGATGTCTAATCTGGTTACAGCAACAGGCCAAGATGATAAAATATGACCTTGTCTTTCATGGTATATTGCATAAGTTTTAGCCTCTAATAGTTTGCCAACTGGAAAAAAAGGCTGTCATAAAATGAATTATACTTGGACTTGGAAGAAATGAAATTAGGAAAGACTGCCAGAAAGCAAGGGCGATGAACTATTCAAATAGGCGAGAGTGTCATAGTCATGCAATTGTCTCAGCAGCTAGGTATTGGGCATCTTCTAGGTGGCAGGTCCTGCGCTAGGTTCAGGGGCTACAGTGGTGAGGAGGAGAGACACGGTTCAGGACCCTCGTGGCTACCGGCTCGCAGGGCACTTAGGATGTCCAGGAATTTGCAGTGCAGTGGGATATGTGCCATGAGAAGATAAATACAAGGTGCTGAAGGGTTTGACCTATCTCCGATGGTTTATCAAGGAGGGCTTTCTGGAAGAACAGATGTTTAAACCAAGAGTTGAAGGTGAGCAGGAAATAACCAGGTGGTATCGTATCAAACAGGTTGGCAAAATAATATGTGGGAAGGCCATTTGCATTGTTGCAGTAGGAGGAAATACCTCACGCCCAGAGCAGCAGAATCCGTGAAAAAGGAGTAAAAGAAAGTGATGTGGCTATTTTCAGAGCCGCAGGACCCACAAAATATAGGACTGAGACACAGACCTGGAGGCTAATGGACCATAAAGGCCTAGGGGGCAGAGACCCAGGTCTGTTTTACTGAGAACCATATTCCCAGCACTGTCAGAATGGCACGCACGGAGTGAATGCTTATAAAATGTTTTGGTTAAATCACAGAGTAAACGCAATGATGATACAAACCAGGCTGAAGCTATTCAAGGGAAGGAAAAGGAACGGGAATAATAGAAAAGGAACTGATCATTTGAAATAGACTCTTGGCATTACTTTTTCATCTTAAGCAACTCAAATGGTTGAAATAGAAGAAATAAACAGAGGAAACAGGTGGTCACTTTAAGTAAATAAGTAGGACACAGGCTCATCCTTCTTCTCATCACCATGCTCACAATAGCTCAGCTGGTGTAAAGGTTACTGGGAGTACCTACATAGTAGCCGTTTGAGCCTCACATACCATATTGGAATGTAGGTGGATACCGTTCATATCCATTCAAAAGAAAACAAAGGTGAAGCGCAGATAACCCAATGCCATGCCCAAGTTCACACAGCTCCTTAACATTCTAGCTGGTATTTTAACTCTAGATATATTTTCATTGTACGAAGCTGCTTCCTAAGTTTTCCATTTATATAATCTGACAGGTCTAGCTCTATCAATAGGCTTGATGGCAGGATGCACTTGTGGGTGTCCTCCATCCTGATCTCATAAACTTTTATACAAAGAATAAGAAAACTGAATGTGGACATTGGGGCGACTGAAACTATCATTAGAACAAAGAACTTTATTGGCCTGACAAATTCAATACAACTCAACTTAGCATAAGCACGGCGGTATTGAGGTTATTACTATGCTTTTAAGGAAGCTCAAAGGGAATGAAACCAGTGACGTCCAGTCACTGGCCCTGTCCCAACACAAGGGTCTCTGAGCCCATGGTCCTCAGCCAAAGTACCACTTGAGACCAGAGCACTTTGAATTCCTCACATATGTGTGATCAGTGCATAAATATTAGTTTTCTGTAGCTAAGGATGTGTGATATATGAGGGACGTCTTCTTAAAGATTTTATTTATTTTTGTGAGACAGACAGAAAGACAGAGAGAGAGAATGAGCATGAGCAGAGGGAGAAGCAGAATCCCCGCTGAGCAGGGTGCCCGATGTGGGACTCGATTCCGGGACCCTGGGATCATGACCTGAACTGAAGGCAGATACTTTTTTTTTTTTTAAGATTTTATTTATTTATTTGACAGAGAGAGAGACAGCCAGCGAGAGAGGGAACACAAGCAGGGGGAGTGGGAGAGGAAGAAGCAGGCTCATAGCCGAGGAGCCTGACGTGGGGCTCGATCCCATAACGCCGGGATCACGCCCTGAGCCGAAGGCAGACGCTTAACCGCTGTGCCACCCAGGCGCCCCAGAACTGAAGGCAGATACTTAACCAACTGAGCCACCCAGGCGCCCATAGGAATGTCTTCTCGATTGAATGCCGAGCTGCATGGGTCACATAGTTTGGAGTAGAACAGGGCCAGACTGACTTAGAAGAAGAGGTTTTGGAAAACATCAAGGTGGATTCAAAGAAGACGGTGGGTTTTTGGAAACATGGAAAAAGTTTGCCTTATTTGCATATAGGAGACAATTTTGCCTAGTGGTAAGACATTTGATTCAGATATGAACAGTGTGGCCAAAAAATTGTGTGATCACTCTGTGCACAGCATATGACATTCAAGTTAATTTATCCAAATAACTCCAAGATAGCCACAGCTCAGAAAACCGAGGCTGATGAAAGTCAAGTGATTTTAATTCAAAACGTCTTCAAGGAGTAGCCTGACAATATTTTCACATGTGACTGCAGAGCGCGTGGTTTTGCAGTGTACTTGCTCATTAGCGACATTCATCCTCTTCACTAACCAGTTTTCCTTATTTGATTTTCGACATGCTTATCATCTTGAGACAGAATGGAATACTCTTGGAATCTACACCAAACAGACAAAAGGTGGTCCTCACATTCAAGTATTACCGATTTACATATCTGACTTAAGGTTACTGAACACCTACTGTTATGAATTGAATTGTGTCTCCCCCAAACTTAAATGTTGAAGTCCCAGCTCCCAGTATCTCAGAACGTGACCTTATTTGGGAAGACGGTAGTTGCAAATGTAATCAGTTATGTTAAAATGAGTTCATACTGGAGTAGGGTGGGCCGCCTAATCCAATACAGCTTCTTATAAAAAGGGGAAATGTGGACACAGACATGCGCAGGAGGAGAACACCATGTGAAGATGAAAGTAGAGATGGGGATGATGGTTCTACAGCTAAGAGATGCCAAAGATGGCCAACAGGCCACCCGAAGCAGGAGAGAAGCCTGGAAGCAGATTCTTCCTCACAGCCCTCAGAAAGACCAACCCTGCTATGACCTTGATCTTCCGGCTTCCAGAACTCTTGAAGCAATAAATTTCTGTTATTGAAGCCATCCAGTTTGTAGTACTTTGTTAGAGCAACAGCAGGAAAATGATACACCTACTATGTGCTAGTCACGGGAGACACGGTGTTAAGTGAAGTCACTCCCTACTGCATGACCCTGCAGTCCAGTGAAAGAAATATAACAATCCAGCCAACCAGAACGATGCAATATCCTGTCCTCTCATTCCGTTCTTTATACTTAAAAGGAAGACGCTGATCCATGTAACAATTTTCATGTGCTGTCATTTGATCTCTCTGAAGCACATCTTGTAATCCCAGTAGGACAAGTTTAAGAGCCTGAGAGATCTGTCCTGGCACTGTGGTTTCACCCTACACTGTCCTAATGTGGTAGCCATTAGCCGTGTGTGGTGAGTGAGCAACTGCAATGTGGCTGATCCAAAATGAGGCAGACTGTAAGTGTGGAATGCACATGGGGTTTCAGAGACATAGTATAAGGCAAATAATGTACAATATCTCTCTAATAGTTTTATTCTGATGACATGTTGAAATGATAATAGTGTGGACATACTGTGTCAAATAAAACATGCTTGGCTATATATTGAGACATACTGGATTGGATAAAATACTGAAATTAAATCCACCTGTTTCTTTTTTACTTTGCTTAATGTGGCTACCAGAAAATTAACAAAAAAGAAAACCTACATATGTGGTTCCTATTTGTGGCCCTCATTCTATTTCTGTTGGATAGTACTGGTAATACCCATTGATTCGAGGGTCATAGAACTGCACTGGATCCACATCTACCATAGACCAGCTGATGGGCAGAGGTGGGGTTGAACTCAGACCATTCCAGTCTGAAGCTCCGGCCCCTTCATAAAACCAAGCTACCATCTTGGCACCAAAGGAGAACATCTTTAGAAATGTCCTTATGGAGATGAATCCAGAAAAAAGAGGCTTGATCCCAAAGCCACTCCTCATCCAATGTTTGTGATCTTAAAATTCTTCACTTTACCTGACCCTTTCTGCACAATTTCTGCATCAACCCCAAGACAGCCTTCACAGAAGGCTGCTTCTGAAAAGAACATAACTTTCACTTTACCAAATCCGACAAAGCTCCCAAGGCTCTGAGAATCTGTCTAAAGTACCTATTTGGGGACAGGAGCGGTAAAAGGCTTTTAAAAGCTTGTTTTAACTCTGTGTGAAATCAACTGACTAATATTTATACTGGGCAGCTTTCTGCAAAGATGAAATAAACTCTCTACAAATAGCCTACAGAGCTCAGACATTCACTGTGTGTGAGGTCAGGGAAGAGCCCTTGAACACGCTCCAGTATGCAGGATGCTTAAGGCATCAGCAGACATTCTGAGTTAGATCTTATTCGGCAAGGTTATCCATTGGATTTGACCAGAAAGAAACTAGTTCTTTTTTAAATCTCACAGACACATGGTAGGATATCTTGCTTTCATTCACTCATTCATTCACTCAAGATGTACTTCTTGACGATGTTCTTAGATGCACTAGGGAGGCTCAAAATCAGCATTTGTATTTCTATTACTATAAAATAAATTCAGTCCTGAGAAAACAGTCTCTGCTAAAATGGAGATTAAAATATGGATAAACAGAGATCTAGGAAAATCAATGATGAAAGCAAGTGCCATGGATTTTGTGAGTGTTAAGTACAAGTTATTATGGGACCCAGAGAGGAAGCATCTGAAGCATCCCACTCCAGAGACGGAAGGTATATCAAA
This sequence comes from Ursus arctos, assembly GCF_023065955.2. NCBI lineage: Eukaryota > Metazoa > Chordata > Mammalia > Carnivora > Ursidae > Ursus > Ursus arctos. The sequence continues at coordinate 71,644,680 of NW_026622874.1, read as the reverse complement.
TGCTTCTTGAAGGGTGCAATAGTCAAGATGAGTCTTCAAGGAGGAGTTGGAGGGAGTTAGGTGAAAATCCAAAGAACAGGAAAAGCATAGAGAGCAGCTTCAGAGCATAAAAGAACACAGAGAACAGAGTTATATGGCTAATGTATTGTGTGGTGGGGATTTGGCGAAATTGGGTCTAGAAATAAGGTGAGAGGCACGCAAAGAAAAACAGGGAGTGTCATATAAAGTAGTTTGGATTTGGTCTAGGAATGGGAGGCCATCAAATAGTTCCAGTAATGGGAACAGCCTGGTCAGATCTGTGTTATATTAAGACTACTTTGGCCACAAAATGAATAGTACACTGGAGAGAGAAACTGGTGGCAGCAAGAAGGGAAGAGCAAAGATGATGGAAGTCATCCATGAGAGTGCGGAGGTGGGGCTGAGATGAAGAGCAGACAGATCAGAGGCCTCCTCTCTAGGCTGTTTCTCTGCATCAGTAATGCCAATAGCTCTAATCTTTTGCAATCTTTCCTGCGTCCAGTGCAAAATAACTGATTTGAATGTTTTTATTTTAATAGGATCCTGATGAACATTCTCTACCCTAAAAAATATTCAGAGTACTTACACTAAATAAGAAGACTGTTTTCATGCTCTATAGTCTTTTAATGCTGAAGTGGTCAAATTAAAAAAAAAAAATCTCTGTGAAGGATTAAATTGTTGAAATATAAATGCATTCAAGAAAACCAAACCCTACTATGAATTTTAAGTGTGGTAGGCTCTTGAATACATGCCATGGGTGGCAGAGATAAAATTGATGATGGTGGCCATTTGTAAAGCCTACTACATACCTTGAATGACTTATACCTATTACCTCATTAACTCTCCAAAAGGACTCTGAGTTAGATATTACTATCCCTGTTTAGTAGATGAGAAAACTGAGGCTCAAGTCAAGGAGGGACTTACTGCCACACTGCTAATAAGAGCTAGAGCTAGAATATGAATCCAGCCTGGCGTATTCCCACTACACCATGTTCTATAGCATTTCTCTGGGATGTTCGCCTTATTGGCCTTCCCTCTACAGGAGTCCTTATTAATAATTTACATACCTACAAATAAATTTAAATGGGCAGTTTCAGTGAGATTTTGATGGCTTTTCAAGAAATGGTCTAGGCTTTTTGAGAAGATGGGGGAAAAAAAGAAGATAGCAAAGTTCTTGACATTAAGGATCTTAAAGATGGAGAAGGGGAAGCTTTTGCTGAGGTTTAGAAAGCAAGCCATCTGTGGAATAGGGGGCATGCTGTCCAAATTCTGGCCCTCCCTTTCACCAGGTATATGACCTTAAGTAAGTAGCATCACCTCTCCATGCTTTGGTTTCTATTATAATGGGGATACTAATAGCATACTCTTATTGGGTTATTTATGGAATAAATTAGTCAATGCATATACATTTCCTTTCACCACACTTAACAGAAGTGTTCAATATATATTTGTTAAAGTAGTTATGGTATCTATGCTAATATTGTCATTATTATGAATTAAAAGGGAAATAACTTGAGTGGCAGTGTACAATGTGTGAAAGAAATTTTTCCAGAAAAACATAATCCATCAAAACCCAGCCTGGGAGGAAAGCAGGTTGGGGGAGCAGAGAATAGGTTTGACTCATCACACCCACAATTGCACAGGGCTTGGAAAATAACATATAAGCCCCCAGTGGCAGGAGGGGCAGAAAAGATTTCTCCCCAAACTGTGCCTTCTGAATCTTGGACTGAGCTTTGATTCTGGTTCATCTAAGAGTATTTAGTAGGATGGTCGTCTGTGCTCAAAACCAGAACTGGAATTGAAAACCACCCCAAAACATCAGAAAGAATGGCTATGCAGGTGATCTCTTCTCACCTTTGTCTGTTACAGCCCCCTCTACCCCTTACCGACATTGCTAACTCAGAGCATACTGTTTAAGCCTCCAATAATCACTCTCAGAGAAGAAATCATTCATGAGCCAGTATGAATATCTCAAATGAAAAAGGCATCATTACTTAAGAGCGTGGTTCTTCAAATACCCAAGGGATTGTTTTGATTCTACTGGAGATGAAGGTAAAATTATAAGAATCCAAGCTAAATGCAAGAATCTAGTGAATGGATAATGATGATTGTGTCAGTTTCCTACTGTTGCTGTAATGAACTACCAGAAACTTGGTGACTTGAAACAACACAATTGTCTTCCACTATAGTTCTGGAGGTTAGAGGTCTGAAATCAGTTTCATAACATAAAGTGAGATAAAGTTAAGGTGTCAGCAGGGCTGGTTCTTTCTAAAGGCTCTGGGGGTGGGTGGGTAGGAGAATCTGTTGTTGTTGTTGTTGTTGTTGTTGTTGTTTGGGGTCTTTTCAGCTTCTAGTGGCCACCTGAATCCTTTGCCTTGTGGCCCCTTTATCCACCTTCAAAAGGCAACACTCCAATCTCTGCTTCTCTCATCACAACTCCATCTCCTCCAACAATGGTTCTGACACCTCTGTCTCCCTTCTATTATTAGGACTTTTGTGATTACATTGGGCCCATTGGGATAATGACAGATAATCCCTCCATGTCAGTATGTATCACCTAAAACATGTACAGAGTCCCTTTTGCCATACAAAGTAACACTCAGAACTCACACATTCCAAGGATTAGGATGTAGATATGTTTGTGGGACGTTATGGGGTTTACCACAATGATGATATTCCAGGGAAACACTATCCAATTAAACTTTCTAGATATGGAAATATTCCATATCTGTGCTGTCTAATACAGTAACCACCAGCCACAAGTGGTATTGAGCACTTGAAAAGTGGATAGTGTGATTCGGAAACCAAATTTTAATATTATTTAAGTTTTGATCCACATAAATAGCTACATGTGACTAGAGACTGTCACGTGGAACAGGTAGTTCTGGGGTAGGCATCTGTGAGTTCCCAAGTGTCATCAACAGCATCTATAGTTCTAGGAAAATAAGATTAGAAGATGAGCATAGAGAAATGCATGATCTCGTAAACATACTCATTTAAATACAGTCACATCATTACATTTACTGGGGAGCCAGCCCAAGGGTCCCCAGCTTGTTTTTCAGCACCAAGGACAGAAACACAAAGTTCGGTTTTATTTTTTTGGTTTTTTGGCGGGGGTGGTTAGACTTCTCTGTTAACGTACATTCTTTTACTTGAATTTTTCCGGATGACTTTTACAGTATTCCCATTGGTGAATGAATCCCAAAGAACTGCATTTTATGCCTATTTAGATTGTGTTGGGAATCACGGCCAAAGGCAGAATGCAGACAAAATCATGCTAAGTAGTCAGTTTATTGTAGAGCCTTTATCCACCTTTTGGCACGGTAAGTTTAAAGCTGAAAATTGAGCTGGTTGCATGGTATACAAGCATGAAACATGGGGTTCCAATGCCAGCAAAGTGAAATAAGTATACTGGGTAGAGTTTCCTTAGCTTAGGAATTAGTAACAAAGACTATCTTCAACAATATTTAGGATGATAAAGAAGAGACACACGAGAGTGGTGGAATGGAAATTAACTAGATATGGAAGACTGGATAAAAAATTATTGAATTTGAATTACTGAAATTCAAATTATTCCTGAAATTTTTGTTAAATAAGAAACAATAAAATCCAATGTCTTATAAGAATGTGAGTGGAAATAAAACTATGGCTATAAGACCTGTTAGGATGTGTCACTTTGGGGAAAAAAAAAAAAACACAGGGTCTTAGCAGACCACAGACCCAAATATAGTAATAAGGAAATTACCTATTAAGAGTAACAAATCCAACAGAGGCATGTTAATACTGCATAAAGCAGAAAAGCTGAGAGAGAGAGAGAGAGAGGGAATGAGAGAGAGCATTCAAAACCTTGCCTTGTCCTCAGCCCAAATATCAGGAAGGAAGGCCAATATGGCTAATCGATTTATTTCAGAGCCAAATGGGGTGCAGGGAATAAGAGAAGTGTGGATGACGTCTTGTCTTTTTCAGAGTAGCCCATTGATGGATCTCTAGACCAATGACAGCAGAATAATTCAACTACCTTGATGAATCCTTAAACCCTCAAATACACTTTATCTTTACCATTAAAACAATTCAGCGGTATATTTTTAGACTTTCCCAAGTATGGAAAAGATATGTGCAGTATTCATTTTTAGGACAGCATATCAAGAAAGGATACTGAAATGGTCTAAGTTTCCATGGCTTCTTAGGACAGGCATCTTCACTATGGGAAACATGAGAAAGCCCATTTCACCAAGGCTAGAAGATCATGAACAGCTCGAGGTTTACTGAAGGCTACCCAAAACCCCACCTTCCACAAGACTTGAACTTGGACTTACAAGTTAGTATGGACCATGGTTTTCAAATTCCTGTTTTGTTCATAGTTCCTTCTTTAAAGTAGAATTTTCTACCTCAAGTTAATGTAGAAGCAGAAAAAGTCATAGTTTAATTTATTTTAATTCTTCCCAGTTGATAGATAAACATGGAGTATGGGTATGCTATCCATTTCTTTCCTGTCAGACTCAACCCCTCCAATTATGAAGGCAGTCTTGCTGGCTAAAAGAATTTGAACTGCACACAGTGAAACCAGAATCACAGACTAATCTGCTCCAGGGAGTGGCTACAAGTTCTAATAGACAGTCTGAAAGCCTAATCTCACCAGGGAGAGAGCCTGGCAGAACATTGCAGCCTCCCTAGCCTGCTGGAGTTGGCGGCTCCAAGACCAGAAACGGCATGGCTATTATTATGATCGTCTGAGCTCTTGGAGAGACAAAGTGTCATTCTTTTCTCAGTAATGAGAAAAGCATCTGCCTTGAAGAAGGAGAAAAAGTCAAATCAGACATTTCTGCCAATGTATTCTGGCTCTGACAACTGCCGGAAGTTCTGCAGCCTCCTGTATTCAGAAGCTGGCCCTTTGGCCAAATGGCAGTTGTGTTCAGTAAACACAACCAGGACACAGATGTGAAAGAAGAGAGAAAACAGAGAAACACTGGGAGCCACAAGCACACCTTCTGGGCTATTTGAAGGAGCACTTTGGAGAGAGATGCATGTGGAATAAGATTCTAAGATTTCATTCTTCAAGCCTTCTGACCCCGGATGATTCGTTTCACCTTTAAATTGCTGTATATGCATCATTAAAAGGTGGAAATAAAGTCTTATTTTGGTGTGCTAAAATGTGGATTAAAGATAATGTGCATCATTTTCTCTCTAAGGCTCTGTTTTTTCATCTCTAAAACTTGAATGGTGAGAGGAGCTACTACAAATGATTATTTTGAAGATTAAATGGGATTAGGTACAAAAAGTCTTAGCATTAGGACCTGGCACACATTACTAGATTACTCAATGTTAGCTATTATAAGAGCAATTATTAAATAATTGTCCAAAGATAACCCCAGGCAGTTCCTGGCATTTAGTAGATGCTTGACCAAAGGTAGCTTCTAAATTTCAAACATTAATACTGCTGAATAAAAAAAGATTTCAGCTAGAGGCTCCCTAATATTACCTCATAGGGCAGTCTTAGGAGAGACAAAAGGATATAAAGGACATAAAGGAACACAGAGACAGACAGAGGTAGATCAACAGAGAGATCTGGACAGAGAAAGAAAAGCAGACACAAAGACAGATACACGTGGAGAGAGAAGGAGACACTGAGATTTCCAGCAAGGTTTTAGATAGACAGACATGGATACAGCTACATACATGTGTGTATAGCTAGATAGTTATATTTATCTATCTGCCTACATATCTACCTACCTACCTACCTACCTAGTCATTCTATCAGCTATCATCCATCTACATATCTACCTATCATTCTATCATCTATCTGCCTACCTCCTTATCATTCTATCAGCTATCATCTATCTATATACCTACCTCTCATTCTATCTATCTATCTATCTATCTATCTATCTATCTATCTATCTATCATCTATCTATCTATCTATCTATCATCTATCTATCATCTATCTATCTATCTATCTATCAAATAAAGGAGAGAAGGGAAGAGGAGAAAAAAGCAGAGCGAGGAAAGGAACTGCCCAGCCAGCCTTTCTGCCAACCCAGCACCCCAGCAGCCTCAGTGCCTGTGCGGAGTCAGAGCCCCTTCCGCCTGCAGGTGTTAGCGTGCGCTGCAGATAAAGATGTAGGGGACCAGCTCATCAATCACAATCACGCGGGGACACGGGAGCAGGGCAGGAGGATTAGCACTGTAGCCTGCTCGGGCCTCTTTCCTCTTACAGCGTTGCTTTAATTAAACATCACCTCCAGCACTTACTTCCGGCCGAAGTGCCCCTCCATTCCCAAGGCTGGCCTCCCGTAATCTAGGCTCCAGAGTTAATTAGAAAAGAAGCTCTGAAAAAAAAAAAAAATCCATTCCAAAGGGTGGAATCCCCAAACAGAAATTATCGGATGCTGGTAATAAAGATTTGCTTTTCCTTGGAATCAAGATGGATTGTTAAATGGCCTTCATTAAGCTGCAGCTTCTTTGTGGCGGACCTCTCTAATAAAGCTCTTCAGGATCTCACTGAAGAGGCTGTTAGCTTCTCCGAGTGGTGATCGAGGGGGCACTTTTAAAGTCTGTGTCCAGATCTCTCAGGAGAATGTTCATGTCTGCCTGGAGATGTCAGAGGGCATGTGAGTGTCTGTGTGCCTGGTGTTTGGACTGTTTGTCTTTGGGTTTGGGAAGAGGGTGCAGGGGAGATGGCAGGTGAGAATCCTGCAGCATCAAAAGAAATTCTCACCTTCAAGAATGCTTGTATGGTGACCACATAGTATAATAAAAAAATATTATTATAATAAAAAAATGAAACAAAAACAAAACAAAAAACAAAAGAATGCTTATCCATCCATTCATTTACTCAACCAATATTTATTGATTTCCTGTTTCGTGCCAGGCAAAGATCTCCGTGCTGGGCACAGAGCAACATGAATTCCTCAATTGCCTGAGGAATGCCCTTGAGTATAGGAGACAGGAAACTGACCCATGAACACACGGATAGATAATACAGTGACCTAGAAATGTGGAGAGGACAAGGGTGTGGAGCTAGAGAGTGGAGAGGCCTGCTCTCTGAGATGAAGGAGCCAGGAAAGGAGTAAGCCATGTGGACCTCTTGGGGAAAATACAGCACAGGCAACTGCAAGTCCAATGCCTCAAACTGGGGAGTATGTTTGGAATGATTAGGAGCCGCAGCAGGGAGGTGGGACGAAGTGGAAGGGGAAGGCAAAGGCCTGGATGCTGGAACCTAGACTCTTGCTTGGTTTGTCTCTTAGGAACACGCGTGGGTGTCTGAGTCCCCGAGGCCTCAGCTGAATGGTTGATTGCTCAGCCTCTGCCCCACAGGGGCAGGGAATACCACCCAGAACGTGATGGAGGCCTCATATGTTCGTAGCAGGCCTGGCTGCCATGCAATGAGCTCAGCTGATATGAACTGGACACTGTATGTGCCAGGCACTTTACTTGTCTCCCGCTCTCCCCCCCAAATCCTCAAAGAATTCTATAGGGAAGATGCAGCTATTCTGCTCATCGTATGTATGTAGGCATGAAAGTCAGAGAACTTAAGTGACTGGCCCAAGGTAAAAGCAACTGGACAAATGTAACCCACCCATACAAAAAAGAGACATACATAAGGACACATAAACAGTACAATGATGGTGCAGACACATAAAGTGATACTGTAGAGAAGTTGGCAAATTCTTCTGTAAAGAGCCACAGAAAACACTTTCAGCTTGCCCATATGTATATTACTTCTGCAACAGGTACTCAAGTCTGCCATTGTAACCAGAAAGCACCATGGGCAATATGTAAATGAACGGGCATAGGTGTGTGCCAATAAAACTTTATTTACAAAAGTAAATGGCAGGCCAGATTTGGTTCACAGGCTGTAGTTTGCTGATGTTTGCTACTGAATGACCATAAATTGTGAACCAAACTGATTTGGGGAGCCGCAGGTGATACTCAAGGGACTTCATATTCACACAATAAGCAAGTAGACATCAGTTAGACACATGCAAACATAGAGCAGTCTTCTATTTATTTTAAACCTCTCCTTAAAATCCCTTTCCTGGGGGAGTGGGAACACCCCATCTGGGGGTTGAGAGCTGCCTCACCCAAGACAAAGGGCACATCCTCAGTTCATTCACCTCATTCCCTGTCATGTTTTAAGACCAAAAAAAGCACACGTGGGAGGTTGAAGCATCCAGTTGGATTTGAGGAAAACCTATTAAGTATGTTAATCCATTTGTAATTCAACAAGAAGAAAATAAAAGTACAAGGCCAAGTGCAGAAGACGGGAAAAAGTCTTCCAGAAATGTGCAAGCAACAGTGCATAGCAGGGCAGACCATTAAAGAGTAGCCACGTGGTCTGCCTTGGAAAACGGTAAAGGAAACAACACAAGTGCGTGCATTTTTGTGTGCATGTGCGTGTGTATATAGAAGTCATCAGTATGTAGCTAATTAGTCATTAGCATATATAGCTAATTAGTCATTACAGCAGTAAAACAGATCATAGCAAATGTCCCATGTAACAGCAAACGCACATTAACTAACCTGCCTACTTTGGGGGAGAACACGTTCTTACATGGGTAAATCAGACTTCTTTATATATCTAGGGTGACTCCTCTGATATTATTTTTAAAAATGATGATTTAGTGCTAGGGAACTTAAACCTGCATACAAATTTTGATACGCAAGACATATAAAAAGTCACCTCAATTGTGGAAATCCAGACAGTACCTCACTCCCCAAGAGTTTTGAGCAAGTCAGAATGTATCAGTTGGGACTGATGTCTTCTTTGTTGTCCTGATACTAACATCATCCTTACTTATCTAACAGTCCAAAGGTGGCCATCAAACCAAAGAAAGCAAAGGCCAGACAGTCTTAATGCTGGATCTATACGAAGGACACCTGGACTTGTTAAAAAACAAAAAACAAAAAATACAACAACTGAAACCACGTTGCTGGTGGGAATGCAAAACAGGACAGCCAACTTTGGAAAACAGGATAGCAGTGTCTTAGAACGTTAAACTTAAACATACCCTATCATCCAGCTATTCTACTTCTAAGGATTTACCAAAGAAAAATGAAAACATGTAACCACACAGAGACATGGGCTCAAATTTCATAGCATTCATACTCACCAAAAACTGAAAACAAATGTTTGTTAAGTGATGAATGGACAAACAAATTGTGGTATATTCCCATCACGGAATACTACTCAGCAATAAAAAAGGAACGAGATGTTGTTAATATTCGCAACATCATGGATAAATCTCGAAAACAGTATGTTAAGACAGTCAAACACAAAAAGCTTTGTACATAAGATTCCATTTACATGAAGTGCAAAATAATCGAGAGAGGAAGCAGATCAGTAGTTGCCAGGGGTTGGGAATGGGGGACACAACAGACTGAAAATGGGTTTAAGGTAACTTTTTAGGAAGAAGAAACCATTCTATATCTTGGTTATAATGGAAGTTTTAAGATTGTATACAATACCAAGATTCATCAAACTGTAGACTTGAATGGATCCTATTATGCATAAATACTAACTTAATAAAAGTTGTGCAGCCTCCATTACAGACCAGTTAAAGTAGAATCTTCCAGGATGGAAAGTAATTATTTTAACAGTCTCCAGGCCCATTTCTCAGCCCTGGCTATACAACCATCTGGCACCAGTAACCTGTTTTCTTGGGTAGTTGGACTTATACCCAACTCCAGAAAAATCATCTTTAAAATGTCAGCATTTCCCAAAGTACAGGACATTGAATATATACTCTAATATCAGCCATCCCAGCGAGACCACTGTCCGTCCACATCACTAACCCAGGAGATACATAAGTAGATGACCAAGCTGGCATCATAGGCAGGACCTGGATATAAATAATACAGACAAAATGTCTGCCATCTATTGAATGCTTATCAGGTAAAAGTCACTGTGTTAAAAACTTATCTAATATAACATACTTTCATTTTCACAAGAACTCTGTGGGATACAGGTCACTGTCCTCCTTTTACAGATGAGGGAAATAAAGGTCACAGAGAAATAACTTGTCCAAGTTCATGTGTTTAGCAGGACTGAGCTGGGATACGAAGTTAGGTCTGCAGTATATTAAACTCAACACTCTTAGTCAATAACCTGAGTGTTGCTCTGTTTGACTTCAAGTCTCTCGCTAAGCCCAGCAGGGACCCAAAATAGTTGACGAATCTATGCCCACAGACACACAGTACATGATTAGTAAGTGCTGTGCATTTCTTCTGGAATTATAACACAGCCCTACAGTTGGAGGGACTCCGTTCCACCGACCCACAGAGGGTGAATAAAAGGGTAGCACTCTTTGGTGTGGGCGTGGCTTCCTTCTCCTCCCACCATGTTCCAGGCTGAGCAGCCCAGGTTCATGACCTAGGAAAGCCAATGTACAGAGGTAAACACATCAGAAGATCTCATATCCAGGGAAGGCCTTTTCCAACCCAGGGTAAACTCTATTAAGAGACAATTGTAGGCAAAAGCTGCCCCCCTCTCAAATCTTGTTTCTGCAACAGCCAAGCCCTTCTCCTGTACACAGTGTTCAGGATTTAGGGACAGAACATCCCAAGCATGTGGGAGGACTCATTTGCATAGAGGTGGGTAGGCAGGGGCTTACTAGCACATCCAAGAACGCAATCAAATACACCCGGGAAGGAAAATTCCTGCATCGCTGTGGGCTCGAAGCTCAAGCAGGGTGCCTCTCCCCGACAGGGGTAGCCTGTGCCAGCATGCTCTCCCCTTGGGTTCTCTAGTGAAGCAGATCCAGAATTTGTGTCTCGGGGGCTCAGCACTGTGTTTAATGACTGCTTCCCAAAACAAACCCCAGTCAGTGAGAGGGAAGAGACAGGCAATGCTAGGAACTGATTCTTGATAAAAAAGAACCAGAGGGAAATTGAGGGAGAGGCTGAAGAGGTACAGGAGAAGGTCAGGCTTCTGCTGGTCCCGAAGCCAACATCACTGTTAGCTGTGTGGAGCCCCATACTTCTCACCTGTAAGGTGGGACTGTAACCCTAACTAATGCACTGGAAAGGTTACTATAAAGATGGAACAGATGACAGCGATCGTAGCTGACATCTTGGGAGGTCTTAGACTATGCCAGCAAACTGTCATGTGTTTTGCATGTATGAGATCATGCAATTCTCTTTGCTACATTATGGGGTAGATGCTACAAAATATTATCGCTATTACCATAAAGCAGGAGGGTTTGGAGCTATTGTCACCATTACTAGTCCTTGTTATGTGAACACACTAGGCCAACAGGCTTACAAGTACTATGTCATGTAATATTCAAAGCAGTCTTATAAGGTTAGTTCAAGGAGTACCAAATAGGTTTTACCAAATAGGAGATATTCACTGTTGTGGCTGAGTTCAGGGTTTCATTCAGGGATTTAATAGCCCATAGTCATTTGAGGGGGTAAGTTAACTTCCAAAAGAGCCCGGCAGCAAGCAGGATCCCATTAAGGTACAATAGATTCTTGCTGACTCATCAAAAGAGAGTAATTTACACAAAAGAGGCCTCTCACTATGTCACCAAACAAAAGCCATTTATATCTTAAATATATATAGATATAGATAGATAATTCAGCAGCAATTTATAGCGAATACTGCTAGAAATATGTGCATAAATTCTTCGAAAATATCTACCAGATATCTGCAAGTCTACATGTTATGTAGTCATAGATACTATGACTTCTATTATCCACAAAACTGTAAGCACCCTGAAGATGGAGGCTATGTCTGCCGGTTTATTATTTTATCCTCAGCACTTCTGAGGCCCTACTGTGTGCCATTCATATTATTATTACATTTTGAATCCAAACAGCCTTGCAGAGTATGTGGCACTGTCCCCATTTTATAGATGGGCAAAACTGAGGATCAGAAACTGAATGAAACATGCCCAGATGTCATGAAGAATTCAAGCGTAGGACCTTCCGTCTCAAGAGCCAGGGTTCTTTGCCAGCATCCCACTGTTAATCACACAAAGCTAGCAAAGGAGTGATAGTCCCGAGAGCTGCAGAGAAAAGAGGAGCCCCCTGAGGCTCCTCCTGCCCCTCCCAGGATTTGCCACCTCCCCGTGGAGAGATGGAGCCCTAGGAGGAGGGCTTTATCCAAGAGGCTGCTCCAATTCCCAGCGGCTTTCTGCTTCCTCACTAAGTGCCAAGACCCAGCAGATCATTAATTACGACTTCTCACAAATGGTTTCCCACATCCCCTCGCAGGCACGCCTGTGCCCTCGGAGGGAAGAGTATTTCTCAGCAGCAGAAAGTGGCCTGCTCTTCTGGCTCCACACACAGCTCTCAGCGCCTCCGAAACTGCTCACGCGGCACCAAGACCTTCAGGCAAGAGAGAATCTGCAACTGAAAAAGTCTGGGCTTGAAACTAAGGAGGGTGATGAAAACAGGGCTCGCAGCTTTCCAGAAGAGCAGAGCAGAGGAGAACAAAAAGAAAGGGGGGAAAAAGAGCTAGTGATAATTAGAGTCAAGGACTGATGTGCGGTTCACATTTTATTTTCCCCAAAGGACTACTGTATTCATTTTCTCATTCCTGGAATTGGGATAAATATTTGCTGAGCACCACTCTGTACTAGGCATTACCTCCTCCAAATAGCACAACAAAGTTACTAGCTTCATTTTACAGGTAGGGAAACTGAGGTCTGTAGAAAATAGAAAGACTGGATTGCAGATCTGTCATACCCCAAATTTCTTACTCTGGCCAGGACTCCACGTTGCTTGACAAAGACCCAGTGTGGTGGACAGGGTAAGATGAGTGTTCCCACTTGAAGCTCAGAAAACTGAAACTCTGAGCATTTGTGTGGTCGTCCCAAGACAGGCAGCCTTAACAAGTAGTCAAAGACCCAAGATAACCCATCTTTCCTCAAGAAGACGATAATGAGCAGTTTAAATAGACAAGTCAAGCCGGAGGCTCAGTTTTCTGAGCACGGTCATCAAGGGAATAATACCAGGCTGCAAGCTGTATCTACCTGTGAGCCTCACCTCCGACCACGCCCCGGCATCTGCATTTTCCACATGGATTCAATACTTCTTTGCGGGCACAAATTGGGGAGGGCTAAATCTCAGACAAAACCTCACATCAAAGCTGCAAATGTCTCTTATGAAAATGAAAGATCAAAGGCTGTTCTGGTGAATACTCTTCCCCTAGAGTTCTACTAAACATCGGGCATGTTGGGGAGATGATGGAGTTGATGCCACCCAGACACGAAAGAAAGAAACTCCAACTAGAGTCCACACCATGGGCTAGACCTGGTGTGAACAGCAGAGAACCATGTGCTCTCATCAATCGACTGCAATTGGCTACACGAGGAGGCTCATTTGACACTCCAGACCCCAGACCTGCCTGGCTGCTTTCACCCAGAAGTAAGACGATGCTCTGGTCCTTTGCTATATGGACAATGGCTCAAAGGCTGGTGGGGCTGGGTGGGGTTGAAGAAAGCGCAGACACGGTAGAGCCAGGTATCTGGTCTTGAATCAGCTTTTTCCACTACTACCTGAGTGAGGTCCTGTAGATCAAATCACTTCCATGTCTTAGAACTGGGGACAACATGTTCTCTCTTTAGCTTTTTCACATTGGCTGTGAGATTTAAATGAGATAATATATGTGAATAGTCTAATATAATGCCTGGCTCATCATAGGGACCAAGTAAATGATGGTTCTCTTCACCTTTATTCATGGAATTAACAGATTAAGCCACTGAGTGAGAGGCAACACGAAGGTATTCCGAGCTATTGATTCCAGGGATAGGAAACCACACAAAGAAGTTTTCAAAATCCGTAAAATGTCTTTGGTATTTACATAGGGTCCTTTTATTTAGCAAGTAGGACACAAATAAATATAGCAACAACAGAGAAAACTCTTTTCACGTCTCTATTTCACAGGAAAGCTAAGGATCAGAGAGTTGGCAATGCTGGCCCACATTCACGCAATTGGTCAGTTTTGAAAGCTAGAGAATTATAACTCAGTGACCCTCAAATGGTACAGTTTCAGCCAATCCTTATCCTTGAGTTTGACATGAAGTCCTCATACCGCATGACTCTTGAAGATGTCCTGGATACCCCCTCATTGTCTCATGTCTACTCGTCCAGCCTTTTCCTTCTACCTGCTCCTTCTCTCCATTCCCACCATGTTGGGAAAACAATGCTGTCATGTTTCCCCACACTCCCCACCTGTCTTTGCACAATCTCCTTGCTTAGAAACCCCTTATCCTCCTCTGCTCTCACTGTCAATTCAATCTATCAGCTCCTCAAACTTCAAGGCTAACCTGAACTAAAGCATTCTTGAGGAAGCCTTTCCTGCTTCTCACCTCCCCCCACTGCAGTAGTGTTGAGTGTCCATTCCTACTTTAATCATGGCGCCTGAAATCTGATGCTGCACTTCACATTCCCTGGTCTTTTATCCTTGATTAGACAGATTCTGGATATGTGAAACTGTGTCTTGCTGTAGTTGGAGATCCTATTTTTAAGACATAATATGAAAAAGGGGGTACACGACAGGTACCAAATCCACCACTAAATTTATGAATAAATACATAGACGAATAAATAATGGGCATTATTTTCCTAGCTAAAGAAAACCCTGAAAATATTAAGCTTACTTCTTGGTATACATTTCTCCCCACCCAGTTAACTGAGGATCTCCTCTGTACACGCCATACCAATCATCCTGCAAAGCTTACTGGATTTATAAATATGCGAAAGGGGTTAAACAGATGAGACACCTAGAAACACAAGGAGTAATTAAAGTGAGAGTTTATTCAAGCAGGAGCTTAAGACTAAGGTTGCCAACCCCTATGACACAAGATTCCCTGAGAAAAGTCTGGTGGCAGCTGTCTTTACCTGTGAGCCTGGGAAAGATATACAGATGGGCAAAGAGATCACCTCCAAATTCTGAAGCTGAGACTCAGAGAGCAATCTCACTTCCCACCAACAGGAAACCATAACCAGGCCAGCCCATGTCTGTAAGCACTCTCTAAGACGTTGGGGTGAGAGTAATCTGTAATCCTCATACCTTCTAAGAAATAAGACCGTTGCAATGATTCAATGAGTAATAACTCTATGTGATATAGTTTGCACAACATTTGGCTCATAACAAGCATTCATAAATTAAAATGACATTTTCATTATCATGATTACCTTGACCCATCAACAACTCCAAGTCCACCAAAGAAAATCCTAGGAGTTTGAAAAGGGAATCCCAGGAGTTTGAAAACATTAATAGATATCTCTTTTACATCAAATGAGGGAGGAAGGAGGAGGCTACATCTTCATAAGGCCTGAGCACAGGAATCTTAGGAGAGTATTGACTGAAAAGAATCCTTTCTGCTGAAATTTAAGAAGAGGTCCACTACCGTATGAAAATAGATGGATTTCCATGGCAGATACTATCTGCAAATTGCTCAGCAGAGACCCAGTGTTACCAATAGAACTCCAATTTTTTCAGGTAAAGGGATGATCTTAGGGAGGGTAGGTCCACTCGCCCAGTTTTAAGGGATGAGTAATCATTGATCTAAACTGGTCAGAACCACCCAATTAGCTTTCATACCTACGTCATCCAGTTCTGGTTAATAAGATGTAACTTAATAGCTCCTTGATGGTTTGCCTTCTCGGATAAAAAGGCAAAAAAAAAAAAAATTGCAAGATTTGTCTATCCTTGTCCTTTTATGTCTGAGACACTTCTGTGAGGACAGGATGCTTGGAGCTTTAGTAACTATCTTGAGATCATGAGGAGAAATAAAGGCTAAATGTCAACACACATGGATGGAAAGTAACGAATGTCAAGAACCTGAGTCTTTAACAATGACACAAAGCCAACTGACCAACTCTAAGACCATTTACTTTAAGGCTTTTTGTTAAATAAAAAAACAAATATGCTTTTGATTTTGTGCTTTTGACTCACCAGTAGTCAGTTTTTGGTCACTTTTAGCAAAAAGAAGGGCAAGTGATTCAACTTCCCAAATGTAGAGATTGGAGGTTTTTGTTGCATTTGGCAAAAGGCTGGCAGAAATGGCTTCTACAATCACCTGAATCATTTATAACTACGCTCGATTAAGCTTGCACTGGAAATTATCTCACTGCGGGTGTATCAATGCCCAGAATCTGGGAACTTCAGAATTGGAAGGAACTTCAGGCATCATAAAGGGACTTCCTCTCTCTATCTACTGCAAGCCCCGCCGTGCTCGTGAGCACTTGACCATCTTCTCCAGCTGGACAGCCCCAGGTGTTAGATCATTTCTGAGTCTAGCCTTCCCTTCCTCCCAAACCCCTCCCCCCAAAAGAGTCTTCCCTTTGGATGCATTTTCCCCTTGAGCCACCTGAAGCACATTCAATTCCTCTTCCAATTGCTATCCCTTTTAGTTATTTGAATAAGGTGGTCCCCTGCCCTAATAATACTCTCTTCTCTGTTCCATTTGAGGACAGTGCTCTCAGAGTATGGAAACCTATGTTATATAAAGGCAGCTCAATGTATAAATAAAAGTGTTGAATCATTATGTTGTACACCTGACACCAATGTAACATTGTGTGTCAAATATCCTTAAAAAAAAAAAAGGCAGCAAAACTTACTCTACATCCTGGGTAAAGTGAAAAGCTACCAGACTCATTCTGACAAATTTCTATTCTTTAAAAAGATTTGGGATTCTATTCCAGCCCTTAATCATTGAGTTCAAGGGCTCATCCATTTGAAATGCGACTGATTAGATTTGGAGTTAATTTTCTCTGTGTCTTCAAAACCATGTGTGGGGGGGGTGGGGGGGAGGAAAGAGCGCATATTATATACTTATGAATCAAAGTCAAAGTCTCAATTATGTGTAGGAGTCCAAAGGTCCTGACAGCACAGATTAAGCAGTAAACACAATACCGAGATGTCTTTGTTAGACTCTGCTAGAAGCCCTAGAAAAGCTCTCTGACCTCATCTCCACATTTTCCTAGCATTTTTCTGAGTTCTGGGTCCATTTTACACCTACCTTCTTCCCAGCCGTGGGTCCAGAAAGGGAAGGAAAAGGTCACATTTATAGTGCATCCCATTCCACCTTGAAGGCTGAGGCTGGTCTCTAGGGCCCAGAGAATTAAAACCAATGCAGTGAACTTGACTTGCATGTAGTTACTGCCATCTTAATAAGGTGAGAGCAGCCTGGGGATCCCAGGAACATGTAACTCAGGCCTTGCCATATGGAGCCAGCCTGGAATCTGTCAAGTTCACTTAGCACTGTTTCTCTTTGGGGAGTCAGCCAGGCAATCACGTTCTGGGGGCAGGAAGGAGAGGCAGAGAACATGGGGAGAAAGGGCTGTTGAAATATTGAAGCGAATGCTGATGTAAAGCCAGATGTGTAACCACCCTCCCGTCCCCCTCTGGTAAACTCTCTTCTCGTAGACCCAAGCTGGAGCAGAGGCACTGACAATGATTCAGGGCTGTTTAGGGAAAAGAACTGAAATAGCTGGTATGAATATATGTATTTCAGGACGAAGTAATAAGCATGTTTTCTCATAGTCAGAGGATGAACCACATTTGCATCAATGTCTTATTTCTGCCCTGAACAACCCAAGAGACAGATGTACCAATTTTAGCATCTACAAGAATGCCATTTTTTTTGTGTGTGGTTGGTTTTGTGATCCTCATGTGCGATAGATCTTAAGAACAAAAAGTAGTGAGGAAAAAGGCAGAGATTTGGGGGAAGGGGATAAAGGAACGAGCTGTTAAGGAGAGGGTCACCCACTGCTGCAGTCTGACAAGTAGTGCCGGCTACACTTCCCGGCAAGGGAACAAGAGTCTGGGACTCCACACGGATGCAATTCTGCTCTGATGGATGGGAATGAGGGCATCTCTGCGGAGCTTTGGGAAAAAAGCCCGAATTGAAAATGTAATCTCCATTTCATACTTTCCACTGATATTCAGCATAAAAGGAATGCTAGCCCATGGCTGGCCGAATTCAATGCAATTTATATGCAGCCTCATACGTCTTTGCAGGGATTTTGTAGGGAGACCAAATCCCACTGACATCCCCTCGCCTCCACGGTACAGATTTGCGGGGGTACAGAGCAATGCTGCAGAGGGGTCTTTCTGGGGAAATGAAGTGAGGGATTTAATTTTGTACAGTTTATAGAATGTGCCCCAAAGGTGACATTTCCAAGGACAAGCGGACGTCGTTATCCCTCGGAGATGAGGAAGACTTCATTTTCAGAACATTGCTCATGGAGCCCCTACTCTCACAGAGGAGCTGCCAAAACCAGCTCAGGTTTGGTCCTTGCATCTCATGAGTCACGTGCACCTGGGCAGGTTACTTAATTGCTCTGCGTTGACTCACTGTGGCTAAAACTATCCGACAGTTGCGGTGGTTACACGTGACAAGAATAACCCACATTTATTAAGTGTTCCATACGTGTCAGGCATTTTTCAAAGTGCTTCACGTATATAATCTCACTGAATTCTCACATGTTACAGATGAACGATCTCAAGAAAACAGAAGGTTGAGGACACCGATTAAGAGCCCAGCTTAGAACTGCTGGGGTGAGGATTCAAACTCAAATATTCTGACTTTAGAGCGCCTTTTAATGAGTTACTACACTGAAGTTGCTTTTCTGGCAAAGTTCTCAACTTAGTTCCTGGAATAACAGTGAGCACTCTATAAACACCTCCACATGACTGTATAAGCAATCACCAGAATTTACAGACATTAATATGTTTCGGGTGCCGTATTAGCTGCTTTCATGTCTTAGAAATGATTCAATTCTCATTTTTGTATGGGGAAACTGAGACCCAAATCAGTTTCGCAGCTTGTCCAAGGTCAGTCAGGTGGTAAGCAGGCGAGCCAGGATGATAACTGGAGGAGCAGTATCCAGAAACATGATCTTAGCACATCTCTACACCACAGCCTCCAAATCGATTAATTCGTCCTCCCACCCAGCAGAGAAACTGCAGTCATATGCCTTCCCTTTTACGCTTGTGAGTAAACCCTCTCCCAAGGTCCTGTGAGGCAGCATAAAATGGTGGAAAGGAACACAGATGCCCCTCCTGGGTCTCTGCACGAAACAGGTCTTGAGGAAAGCCCAGGGTCATGAAGGAGGCGCCCATCTGCATCTGTCTTTTCTAAGCTCTTATGAACTCTCAAAGATCCCCTGGCTTAGTGAATAATCTCTCCCTGCTGCAAATACTTGGACAGCGTGGAGCTCACTTGGAGCAATCCTAGGGCGAGCAGGAATCCCAGGGGAAGATGGCGGCTCAGCAGTGGTACCCAGACGAGCACAGGCTCACCATTCATAATGGATCCATGAAAGAGAAGGCAGGGGTGAATGGGTTTGGCTAACGAAGCAGCATTAAGTCATAGCTGACACACGAAGAATGCTCCTGTGCTAAATGATTAGAACTCTTTTTCTAAATACTTCTATACTCATCATTGCACCTAATCCTTCCCAGAAATCATAGTTTATTTCTACTATCATGCCCATTGTACAGACGTGCAAATGAAGAATTGGAAAGGCAAAGCATTATGACTTGTACGAAGTCATACCAGTGATAGAAGTGAACCTTGTCTGATTCAAGGGCCAGGCCCTTAGAGCTGGCTGTTTACCTTAACTGGGAACACTGTCAAGTCACATTAAATTAGTTTAAAGGGAGAATCCAACCTTAACTGTAAAGCATTGGAGGCATGAATAGAGTATCTCCATCATGAAGTTGAAGTGCACTAGGAAACCCAAAGAGGATAACGGACGCCATTTGTTTGCTAGCATAATAGATGGGAGTGACGGGGGGGGGGGGGGGCAAATTCAATGAAAAGATAATATTGATTTCTAATTAACATCTCACTTGTTTGCCAGTTAATAGATGTTTCAAAAGGGGCTTGAGGGGGTTTAGGAAAAGTTTGAGAGTCGGAAGCTGTTTGGCATTTACTGTATCTTCTAGAATCACTGGCTTCTAAATCACCAGATAGGAAGAAAGCCAATGTGATGCAAGGATGAAGGTCCACATTTTTGTTTCATGTATAGAGGCATCAAAGCAAGCGGGGAGCTGATAAATCTGAAGAAACTACTCTTGGATTACATAATGCATCCTCAACTTCTCTCTCTCTATTCAACTGAGCCAAACAGAGCATAAAAAGATATTATTTTTTGAGGAGTTGTCCCAGTAAATTGTGATACAGGGGGCCGAAGAGGAAAATAAGCAAATCACTGTCATTGATTATTGATCATGTCCCAGGTCCTTCGTAACTCATCATATTCACCTTTTGTGTGAACCCTTGGATGTAGGCATTCTTCTCCTCATTACCAGATAAGGACTGTGAGGTTCTGAGGAGTTAGGACCTTGCCCAAATCACACAGCTAGCAAAAGGCACAGCCAAATCCACGTCTTTTCACACCTCCAAGCCTGCGATCTTACTATTGTGTTTTCTGCCAATAAAAGAATATACACTTAGATGACGTACCGCCATATTCAAGGATTTGCCCTAGCATTCTAATATTTTTTTGTGAAGATTTTAGTTATTTATTTATTTGAGAGAGCAAGAGAGCACAAGTAGGAGGAGCCACAGAGGGAGAGGGAGAAGCAGGCTCAGGGAGCCTGACTCGTTGGGGGACTCGATCCCAGGACCCTGGGATCATGACCTGAGCCAAAGGCAGACACTTAATGACTGAGCCATCCAGGCACCCCCATTCTAATATTTTTATCTAATAAACTCTGTAGAACAAGTATCCCTTTCTGTGCCTTTTATTTTTAATGAAATCATTTTCCCATCACCCCAGACTTGGTTCCAATACACTGTGACCACATGTTATTGTTGATGTGAATATGCCTGTATATTAATTGCCCATCTCTGGAATGCTGCACAAAAATGGTATGAGTGGCACCTCTGGGGAACAGAAGTGAGTTGCTGGAGAGAAAGGTGGAAGAAGGCATTTTGCAGTAAAGCTCATATTGTATGTTTGTACTGTGCACTGCATAAATGTAATATTCTAAAAGTATTTTATATCAGAATAATGTAATGTTTTCTTTGCATGTTTCATAACACTGGTTTCCAGACTTACAATGCAGCAATGGTGGAGAAAGCTGACTTCCAAATAAGTTAACCCATAAAGAATTGAGTGTGACGGTTGCAAGAAGGTGCTATGTTAATGGAAAGTTTATGTTGCTTACATAGATTCTCCCCCCATAGAACCATGTACCTAGACTGAAATTTTGTGGAAGGCCAGCCTCATTTTATCCTAAAGGAGAAAAATGGCAGATGTCTATGTCTCTCTCTCCCTCTCTATCTTTCTATCTCTGATTTAAAAGAGAAGCTACTTTTCTCCCATTGCTCTATAGAAAGAAAGAAGATAACAGAAACATGTTACATGTGCTTTGATTTTTTTTCTTTTTTTAATGTCAAATATCAGGCAGGATGTGTTGAAGGAGAGATGCCAGGCATAGCAGTCGAGTTGTATAAAACATATGCTCAACTATTTTCGCCACTTTTTCTACTACTGCCTCATCGCACTCTGGGAAAGATCCAGCCCTATACTCCTTTCCATCAGCTTCTTCTGCCCATACTGAATGGTGCTAGCATTTGACCCGTGGAAGCACGAAAAAGCATGGAATTAGGGCATGCCAAACCAGTGACACCTCTTCCCAGCAGCAGTGACAGCCAAGCTGTGGGTCAGACCCCGGAGCTCCCAGACAGAAGAGACTCACACATCACTCTTAAGAGAAGGAGACTGAAGGTCTTAACCTCTCCTGTCTCTTCCACTTTAAATACATCCATTGAGGACAGGAAAATGGACAGAACTTCAAATCACGTTTGAGTTCAACATCTCCGGATTCTCCCCTTTTTTGATCTGATGTGCACAGCTTCTGTGTAAAGAAGCCATCTCCTCCCCCTTTCAGAGTTCTTTATAAATGAGAGAATATCATGACTTGTTCTTTAAAAAGTCCTAGGAACGTTCAGAGGTAAACTGAACTAAAGGCTCTAACCTCACGTTTTCACCAGGGCGGCTCACTTATGTTAAGGTGACTGAGGGCGGTAAGAACATGTCACAGTAACATAAGCTAGTTCCAAGTTCTGGGAGGGGCACCTGGCAACATCGACTAAGATGCAAAGTGTATATACTTTAAAAATTTAACCCAGTGGGTCTTCTTCAAAGAATTGACCTCATGGGCACACAAAAGTACTCCAAGAGACTGCAGTTCTGTTGGGGAGAGCCGAAGGCTAAATGTTCTCCCCAATGAGGGTCAAGCAGTTCAATAATTATATCTCCATGCAACGGGTAGACATCCGTTAAAGGGAGCATGTGGACGTATGCTCCTTGATTATAGGAGGCCCCCCAAGAATGGTTGTAAACACACTGTCATAAAAATGTTGTTGTAAAAATGTAGTTACTGTGGCTATTTTTGTAGGAGAGAATTCCCAGAAAGACAATTTTTCTATTTTCACTTTATTCCTTCCTTTCCCCTATGAATTATAGGTGTGTCTATTATTTTTATATTTAAAAGGTCAATAAGATCCATTTAGGCAGTAAGACCATGGAAAAGTTTTTCACTGATTTATTGTATTTTGTTAAATACTGAGAAAAATATTTTTATGTAAAAAAAAATGTAAAGCAAAATATATTCACCCACCCACCCTGGGCTCCACTCTTGCTCTCTGCTCCACTCCATTTAGTCCCTTAGCTCTGAAATCTTATTTTATAATCACATATTCACCTACTGAACTTGAAGGCAGGACTCAAATTGTACTCCTAGAGGCATCTGCTTAGGCCATCCTCTGGATATCTTCATCTTTTCATCCATCCACCCATCTGTTCATCTGTCCATCCATCCATTCACCCACTCACTCTTCCACTCATCCATCCTATGGGTCACTCATTTCAAATATTTGCTGAAGCCAGCCACGCTTACAGGTGATGGAGAAACAACGGCAAACACCTCACTGGCATGGCACCTGTGCTTAAGCAGCTGGGAGCCTAGCGTGAAAGATCAACAGGGAAGTAAGCATTTACATTCCTGTGAGATAAGCGCCACGGTCAACATCAAGATGTGCTAGGTACTATGGTTGAGTCAAGGAAGACTTTGTGGGCAGCATTACTCACAAGAGCCAAAAGGAACTGAAAATTATTCAGTCTGGCAGGTACCATGCTTCCAAGGCCCCCAGTTCCTGACTAAGGTCTTTGGTTGGGACCAATGGCTCCAGCAACATCTCCACCCTTGACTGTGGCTTAGTAGATCCCACTACCAAGGGAAAGAGTTTATTCACGACACTTGGGGAAACAAGAAGGAAGAGCTGAAGGACCTTTTAAATCTCTGCTCAGGGACTGGCCTGGTCCCATTTGCCACAGTTTACAACCACTCATCTTTGGGAGACTTGAAGGCACCCTGAGCACGTGTCATCTGACATTTTTACTAACAAACACATTCCTTGGATTCTAAATGGTTCATGCTGGGATCTACATCACACATCAAGAGGAAAGCTCTCAGGCCTCGAAAGTTCCATGAGTATCACTGGTAATCACTCAATAGAGAAATAGCAGGAAAGAAATTCCGAGTTATTTGCAAATTGTCATGTAAAAAACACCATCGGAGAGACTCAAAAATAAGCAGTGTGGTGAGTGCAAGTACCAGCGTGAGTGTAGCTTCCTAACAGCTGGACACAATGTCTACAATCTAATCGGGATGCACGCAGGGGAGAAGAATTTATTGTTTTAATTATAATCTAAAGCTCAGCCTTATTTTTTGATAAGGCGCCAAAGCATGCACTCTCCGGGGTGCTCCTAATGGCAAAGGTTGGGTGGGTGTGCAGAAGGGAACTTGCTCATTGTCTCTCTCCCCTTGCAGCTCTTTTGATCCTGTGCACCAAGCAATTTTGCTGTGGAGATTTAATCCCAGGGTTTTCATACGCAGCTTGTTACCTTCTTGCCAGCTCAACCAAGCT
Source organism: Ursus arctos (assembly GCF_023065955.2). NCBI lineage: Eukaryota > Metazoa > Chordata > Mammalia > Carnivora > Ursidae > Ursus > Ursus arctos. Next base: position 71,620,765 of record NW_026622874.1, on the reverse strand, counting down.
CTGTGATGCTCGCTTATTTGCAAGCGGCTAAGCTGATTCTGTTCTCACAAGCTCAGCGGCTAACAAGCCGGAATTCGGCATTTTCCTCCTGCTTCACTTGCTGTGAATGTATTGGATTCAGCTAAAGGTCTTCCCTCTTAGCAATAACCTGTTATCCAAAATGTACAAATTATGGACACACCAAGTCAAGTTCAATGACCGGAGTTCTTGGGCTGAATCAGATCAGGCTCATTACTTTGGCTATAGATTGAGCTCTCAGGAAACAAAGGAGGACCCTTTAGAGACTGAAGTCAGGCAGGACAACAGTGGTTTCCAGAGAGCTGTAGTGGGGGCAGGACGGAGGCTGCCTGTGCACAGTGGAAAGGGCGTGGGGCTTCAGTGTAGACACACCCGAGTTCATATCACCACTTTTCCATAGGTACACAATCTCGTAGAATCCTCAGACACGCTAGCAGGGTCTCTCTTACTATACCACATTTAAAAAAATATGCATGTATGTATGTATGTATGTATTTTAGAAAGAGAGAGCGAGCAGAGGGAGGGGCAGAGGGAGAGGGAGAGACTCTCAAGCAGACTCCCCACCGAGCGTGGAGCCTGAAGCCCGGCTCAGATCTCACTGTCCTGAGATTATGACCTGAGCTTAAATCAAGAGTCAGGCACTTAACTGACTAAGCCACCGAGGCACTCCTTCCCATAACACATTTTAACCATTGAATTATCTTGCCCAAGGTCCCACTGCTAGTAAACGACAGAGCTGGGATTTGAACCAGTGTTTATTTGATTCCAAAATCCTTGTTCTCACCCATTATGTTATACGCCTCCTCTAATATTCTAGGGGTTGAATGTCCTCTCTGGGCATTTGGGGTTTTCAACCACTGTGGTTGTTATGTCCCATCACCCTCTTCATTTAAAGCACACGCATTTAAGAAAGCACTAGAAAGGCTTGACCTCAACGATTATCAAACCTGAGACCTGGGGTTTTGCAGGACTGCAATGGTCATATCCAGCAGTTATGTGTCTTCGGTATTTGTTCCTTAACCTCAGGTAGCCTAGCAGGTCACGGGGATCCCTGGAAAGGTCTCCTTGCTTTGCTAACTGTTCTGTGTAAGTCAGAATTCTTATTCTAGTACTTAGGGGCTTGAACAGGTCTGATTTCCTCTCCAGGAGACACTCCTTCCATTGCCTCTGTTCCACACTTGCGCTGCTTATCTTTCATGTCAGGATCTTTAAATTACCAACACAGTTATACGCACTGCTTGCCAAATATGTCGAAGCTACACAGACACCATACCTAGCTTGCTCACCCCCGTGTGCCGAGGGCCTACACTGCCCCTGGAGCACGGTGTTGCTTCGTACCTAGTTGTGGACTGGGTGAGTCGCCCCTGCAGCTACAGAGAGCAGCTGCACACTGCTCCAGCCCTGCCCTGGTGCACATACGTTCCTGTCACTCCGCCACCCTGGGCTCCCCCCGCTCCACACTGCCCTCATTCCTTCGGAAGTGTGGTGTCCTTAACCGAACACTCTGTGCACAACCAGGCCAGCTCAGAGGAACGGCACGGTCCCCTTTGAACCGAGCACCTTTGCTCCTGCACTACGTGGACGCTTGAATCACACCATTTAACACGTCACACAGAGAAGTCCCACTGTTGCCATTTTACAAGCTTGGAAACGGAGATTCAGAAGGCCGTGTGCTTTGTGAAGGACACACAGCTAGTGTGTGCCCAGCTGGGATCCAAAGCGATGATACTTTCTGAATAATCCAGGCCCCATCTTCTTTGTGAGGCTCAGATGAAGGCAAGACAGCCTGAGGGTTAAAGCAAATTCCACATCCAGGCTCCCTTACCCACCGTTAAGACCTAAACTAGGCCCCACTTTTCTTATTCATCACATGGAAACATCAGTGCCTGCCTCACAGGGCTGTTTGAGAATTAAGTGAGGTAATGCAATTAGAAGGGTTAGCCTGGCACAGAATAAGCACTCACTTAATTTAACCTTTATTATCATTATTAGAGAGAGTAGGTCTGGTTTACCTCAAATAGCACTGGCATTATTTCTATACACGACAATGCAGAGTGGGGCGGGGAAGCTTTTTGTTCTATAAATCCTACTTTTATTGGATGCAAATTACAACTGCGCAGGCTTTAATTCTATTGCTGACCCAAACAGACTTGACTGCAGCCTCAAACCAGGAGCCTCCTGCCCTGTGCTCAGCCCCAGGGCTAGCTGAGCCTGGAGAATGTCCCCGGGCAAGCTTACTCCAACATAAGCCTGGGATCGGAAAACGGAGCCGATGCATTTTCTGCTTAAAATTGGAACAATGAGATTTGCTAGAGAGATGTCTGCTTCCTGCTATCTAGGCTGTCGTTTTTTCTGCTTAGATGAACACCAAGAGATGCTTTTGTTGGGCAAGAGGATACATTTATGGACAGATAACAGGTAACATGAAACACTACATCTGTGATTTTGAAAAAGCAAACAAGACAGGCAAGGTCACTGCCCTCATGGAGCTTACAGACTCACAGATATCCTACCCACGATAAGAAAACAGGCAAAAAAAAAAATCAATTCATGACATACTGGGATGAGTCTGTACCTCAATTAGGGTTGGCAGAGATTCTATGACATGTCAGCTGAGAGTTAGTAGAAAAGACTGAGTTAGGTTTGAGTGTCAAAAGACAGATTCCAGGCAGAAGGAGCAACTGTGTAAAGGCCCTGAGGCAGGAAAGACTTGGGGTTCTCAAGAAACTGAATGAAAACCACTGGGGGTGTTGTGTAGTGGATGCTGGGGTGGGAGGTGGGCAGAGGGTCCGATCAGACTCTGGCAGAGAGAACATTCTGGCCCAAGGCAATCCCAAGGGATAGGAGAGAGAAGATTCAAGATGGGAATATATCAACAGGAGGGAGAGACATTATAGGTATTGCCTCATTTAACAGAAGAAGAAATTGAGAACCAATCACTCAGGGATTCTTAACAATGGTTTTAGCATCTGCTGCCTGCCTGTATCTCTGAAAGTGGAGGAGATTCCTGGAAAAGAGAGAACCTCGGCTATCCTAAATGCCATTCCACCCTTAGAACTTTCAAAAGCCTCTTGTTCCATATTTTAGAAGTGACCAGCATCTCCAGTGGCCCATGTCTAGCTTGATCTTGAATGTTACTGTTTTCTGTGATACTCCTTTGGAAAAAAAAAAAAAAAAAAGAGTGAGTGTTCAGTAGCAATGGTGATCATCTCACTGCATTTCTGGACACGCTTAAGTAACCTCAAAGACTTCTACCAGGGGAGCCCCAGGTGCCTGATGTGAGCATGTCTGAGAAGCAGCCATTTCAGATGCTGCAGGAGTGAGGCTGGGGAGAGAATTTGGAGCTGCTCAGGGCTGAATCACCCGGCCCTTGCTGTGCACCGTGCATACATCCAGCTGTATGTGCATATCCACGTGCAGCTGTCGAGGAGCCGTGGGCACAGCCTGCTTCGGGATGGGTGACCCCGATACCTAAATCATCCACCGCTATAGATATTTGCATAGGTGCATGTATATGAACGATTAATTGAGCACCAACGACACATCTTGGACTGGGGTATTTGATGAATGATGACGTCCTAACTTTAAGAGGATCAGAGCCCAAGGGCTCAGGGAGGGAGTGGTGACAGACAAGCAGATCCTAACAGGGAATCTGGGGGAGAGGATGGCTCGGGAGGTGCAACATTGGCATGAAAGGTCTGATGTCTGTTGTCACAGTTCCTGAGTAGAATCTCAGTTTCACACGTACCTTCTGAGTGACCCACAACAGGATGCTCATGTGTCCTGTGTCTTTTCCTTTTTCCTCTTTTAAAAAAAATAATAGCCCCTACTTTGTTGTTTTGTGATGGAGATTAAAAGAACTAATCAATTTAAAGGACCTATCACAGTGCCTGGCATATAGCGACATTCTTTAGAGATTAGCCACTGTCATTATTAGGACAATGCCTGTTAACATTTATTATTATTAGGAGATAAAAGTTTTGGAGGGCGGGGCGCCTGGGTGGCACAGCGGTTAAGCGTCTGCCTTCGGCTCAGGGCGTGATCCCGGCGTTATGGGATCGAGCCCCACATCAGGCTCCTCCGCTATGAGCCTGCTTCTTCCTCTCCCACTCCCCCTGCTTGTGTTCCCTCTCTCGCTGGCTGTTTCTATCTCTGTCAAATAAATAAATAAAATCTTAAAAAAAAAAAAAAAGTTTTGGAAGGTGGAATGGCCCCGTAAAGATGTCCATGTTCTAGTCCCTGGAACCTGGGAATATGTTACACTTCATGGTAAAAGATTCTTCAGAGATGTGATCGAGGTTACGGGTTTTGAGATGGGGAGATTATTGTGGATTAGAATGCAGGTGGGCTCAGTCTTATCAAATCTCTCAAAAGCAGAGAGCTTTCTCCAGCAGTAGCCTGGGAAATGTGGCAGAAGGAGAACTTAGAGAGGAGATTGGAAGCATAAAAAGGATCCTCCTGACCTGACCCGCTATCCTGGGTTGGGGGGGGTGCACATGAAAAGCATAAGGAGAAAAGCATCAGATCCTCAGAGCAAGGACCGTCTCTCTGCTGACATTCAGCAAGGAAATGTGCTCAGTCTTAGAACGGCCAGAAACTGAAATCAGCTGATAACTTGAGTGAGCTTGGAAGTGCGTTCCCTTTCAGAGCTTCCAGAAAGGAGCACAGCCTTTACTCACAACCTGATGTCGGCCTTGTGAAATCCCAAGCAGAGGGTCCGGTTGAGCCACACCGAATCTGGACTTCCAAGGAACAGAGCCGTGAGATGGTCAGTGGGTGCTGTTATCCTGCTAAATGTATGGACTGGTCAAAGCACCAGTGAACACAATGAAGAGAGCTCAGAAAACTCACCTCAGAACCAGTGGCTTCCCTCAGAAACCTGCAGGGGAGCCTTCTACACCCTCGTGTATGTGGGGGCCTCCATGGGTGGGACAGGCCCAACACCAGGAAGAGATCCCAAGAGAAGATGCCCACGGCTCTATCTTGCCCATGGCTCACTCGGGCATGTGAGTGGAAAAACGACCATATTTCCTTCCCTGATGCTCCTGGACACCCATCTACCTCACAGGTGGCTGAGAAAGCTAGTGAGCAGAAGAAAAGGGGGCAGGAGAGCTGTGTGGCCCTGAGGACACTCATGGAAACCTCTCGGACGCTTGCTGACGGACAGAAGGCAGGATGGGCTGAAGCTCTTATACCAACACTCACTACCGGTGAGAAGCAGGGGAATTCTGAAGCTCTGTGAGCCCCGGATTTCTCACCTGCCAGGTGCAAGTTATCACATCATCTTCCGAAGTCTCTGCTCAGCCCCATGAAGACAGTGGCTGTGAGTTCAAATGAAAGTTACAGTTCTTGGAAATACAAACACAGGCACACAGGTCAATAAATAAAATGGGAATATTGCAGTGAGTTGAAGGTAAGTGTTAAGTCCTTAGATGGCGGCAGATGCACCTTGAGACACAGCTCGGTCTCCAAATTCAAGTTCACCCTCAGTCAACTCGTACTAATCACATGAAATATCGTGTTATTGCCTTAAGATGTCACCTGTGTCAGCTGCTGTTGGCTAACTAAACAACGGGTAATTTTCTGGCTGACAGAAACCCAAATATTTCACTCAACTCCTGACAACCATGTCCTTCAAGGAAGCTGAGCTTCTCCCCAATGCCAAGGGGATAAATCTGGACTGTTCCGTGTTCATGGGTCTCAAAATGTTGTTCTGGGGACCAGCAGCAGCAGCGTCACCTGGGAATTTAGACACGTAGGATCTCAGGCCCCGCCCCAGACCTATGGAATCAGAAATTCTGGGAGTGGGGCCCAGTGTTCTGTGCTTTCTCAAACCGTTCAAGGGATTCTGAAGCACATTCAAGTATGAGAATCACTGCTGTAAGTCAATCTTGGGAATCTCATATCTTCTGCTAAATGAATAAGGCAAACGATATAATCTGGCTAATGAGATGTCAGTAGAAGTTTCTGGGAAAGGTGAATGGGCTGCTAGGGAGCTTTTCTTGAGGAGAAAAATCCTGAATTATAATTTACTATTCTTTTTCTGAGTGTTATCATCTCTCTGTGATGTCTGGAGCAATGGCAGCTATCTTAGAACTAGAAGGGAGGCCAGCCTAAGAAGATAAACAATAGCAATGAGAATGGCAGAATGGAAGAGCAGAAATAAAGCAAAAACCTGAAACCTTATTGGTGTTGTTGAATTGCTGTATTATCTGAATGAGCTAGCCCTAGAACTTCCTCATCCTTATGAGGTTTTCTTCAGGAAAATCATACATGTCCTTCTTGTTTAAGCTATTTTTAGTTCAGTTTTCAATGACTGGCTGCCAGAGGGACCCAATAAATATGCCATTTAAACACGATGCCTATCTTTAACAAGTTGTCAGGGGAACACAAGAATCACTCAATGGGGTGACAAAGTAATAATAAATGTGAGTCTTCCATGGCCTGTCATAGTTTAAAAGAAGATAGACTAGAATAAAAGATAAGTCCCACAACTGTGGTGATTACGTTTCCAAACAAAACTGTTATTTGGGAAAGATTTTTCTTTTCCATTTCCAGGTGCAAGCAATAATCTGGAATGCCAAAATATTGCCATTCTAGGTCATTCCCATGATTTACAGACATAACACAGTAGAATATTTGAAACTAGAACTTTCCACCCAAATCCAAGCTGAGCGGCTGCCACATCAATAACTTTTCTAATTAACAACTGAAATTTTAAATGGTCCCACAAGCTCTATGCAATGCTTTAATCTGGCAGTGTGGGACGGACAGTCAGCCATGGCTTGGGTTTTATGTGTTCTTCCATCATCAGTTCTTTGGAAATTCTTACTTCAACCATAATATTCAGCTACCCAAAGAAGGAAAGAATAACAGAGGCAAACATCTTTTTGCACAAAGTGGCAACTGAAATAAATGGGTCTCTGGACTTGCCCTCAGAAAGTTTGTCCCAAAGTATAATTATTTTTTTTTTTAAAGATTTTATTTATTTATTCGACAGAGATAGAGACAGCCAGCGAGAGAGGGAACACAAGCAGGGGGAGTGGGAGAGAAAGAAGCAGGCTTATAGCGGAAGAGCCTGATGTGGGGCTCGATCCCACAACGCCGGGATCACGCCCTGAGCCGGCCGAAGGCAGACGCTTAACCGCTGTGCCACCCAGGCGCCCCCCCAAAGTATAATTATTGATGTCCATGCCAAAAACCAAGGTCTAGAAAGCAGAGATTACTCTTGATATTAAAACCCAAGGCCAAATCTATCCATTTTTTCTGTCCATCCATCCACCCACCCATCTACCCATCTACCAATGCATTGTTTTAGTCATTCAACAAATAGTTAATAAATGCCTGCTCTGTGACGGGCACTCCAAGGAAGCGGCAACAAACAAAACAGACTAAAATATCCATCCTGGTAGAGCTTACATACTAGTGGGGAAAGACAGACACAGGCAAATAAATAAATAAAACATACGGTGTCAGTTGATGACAAGTGATATGGGCAAACGTCAGACAGAGAAGGAAAATAGGGTGCATGGGAGTGAAAATGAGGTCTAATTTTAATGGAGGGGTGAGCGGAGTCCTGTCTGAAAAGATACATGAACGAAGCTGAGAGAAGGTGAAAGAGTGAACCTGAGTATCAGACACTCTCTGTCTTTTCCAGAAGATGGACAGGGGGGATTTGAGGATGGATGTTCCAGGACATTGCCAGGAAGTAAGCAGCCAGGCACAGAATGGATTGAGCCAGTGGCACAGCAACCCCGGGGGGAAGATGGCATGTCACAGAATCAGACGGTTCCTGCATTCATGTGACTGTTAGACGCAGGCCCTTGTAGCTGGTTAGTATTCACTAGGGCACTAAAGGCTCCTGCCTTTATAATATACATGGCCTGGTGGAAGAGACATGTGGTATACATCACGAAGATAAGTATAGAAAGTTAGCACCTGAAACAGAGAATCTTGCCCTAAATTGGAGAGTTAATCAGGGGTATATCCTTAGAGAAGTGATATCTGACCCAAGGAGGGTTGAATATAAGAGCCAACAGGGACTAGAGTGGATACTGCATCACAGGCAGTGGAAATAGCATGTGCAAATGTCCTGTGGCAGGGATATCATGATTATTGGAGAGACTGAGGAGTATTTGTTTGGCTGGCCATGAGAAGGTAGGGAGAGGGGGTGAGGAAGCCATAGAGGTCTACTGGGTCACAGCAAAGATACTGATCTGAACAACTGACAGGGTTTTTGTTTTGTTCTTTTTTGTTTTGTTTTGTTTTTAAGATCATTATGGCTGCTGGGTGGGAGGCCACATGTTCATAAGGAGAACCAACTGGACTGCAGCCAAGGAAAGAGGGGTCTACTTTCAGACATCCCTAGGAGATCTGGAAGGGCCTTAAGAGCTGAAAGTATGAGGCAACAGAGACAAGTCCCTCAAACCAGGGACAAGGAGATCTGATCCCTGCTATTGAAAATGCTTCAAAGAACGTGCAGGATCAAAAACAGGTTGAAAGTGATGAATCAGAGTTCCAGAGAGCTGCAGGGACTTCCCCAAGGTCATGGCATCAGGAAACCTGGCCAACTTGCCATTGAAGTAAACAGGAGAGAAGAGGAAAAGGTGAGGCATATTTATACAGAACTAGGGATGTGTGTGTGTGTGTGTGTGTGTGTGTGTGTGTGTGTGTGTGTGTGTTTGTGTGTTCCACTCATGCAATGCTAATGCCATGAAAATGAGATTGACAAACAAACTCTATTTAGAAACTGCCATTTGAGAACTAAGAACTAGGTCACCCTTTGTCAGGAGGCCCAGGACCCAGGAAATGGACCCGAAGAAAGTACCTGCTATTCAGGGACCCAACAGCATGTTGCCTGGCCTCCCGGATATCCTGGACTACTGCTTGCATGCATGGCATCACCGTCTGAATGATAAACAGGCATGTCCTCCCGGTGGATGAATCATGAACAGGTGCCCTTCCTCCAGGCTGATGTAGCCCTTCACCAGGGATAGGCCTTGCTAGCTCTGTGGTCCCCTTGAGCAGAGAACATCCTCCCAGATGGTCACCCTTTGGACACCCATTACACTCAGCAAGGCCAACACCCCTGGATGACCATCCGGGGGCACCAAGGCAGGCAAAGGAGGTCGAATGCACATTGAGGTGTGTTCTCCCAGCTGCAACACCCTTGCCTACAGATCCTAAAATCAGTTTGGAAATTACCGCTCAAGCAGATGACACAAAGGTTTTGTTACACCGAACAGGATAAAGCACAGAGGGAATCAGGCCCTTGGCAAACAGAGCTGGGAGTTGAAGACGCACGTCGTGTCTTGTGTTTACAGCTTTTCAGCTGAGTACTTAGTGTTTACTTTGGAATTAATCCAGGCCCATAAAACGAGTGATAGATCAACACAGCAGATGTACTTGAGTGACTATACATTAAAAGGTGATTCATTTCACAATGAGAATCCACCTACAGCCCAGAGACTGAAGCAGTCATCTTCCAATTTCCCTAAGAGAGGCCCTTTCTGACAGGAAATATTGGGGGGGGGGGCGCACTAATATAGGGAAGCCATTAAGGGACGAGATTTTGTGGTTAGATCAGCCCTGCATAGAGCTCTGCTCCTGTCCCTTGGTCAGGACCGACTACCTAATTCTCAGGGCCAGCACAAAAGGAAAATGTAGGGCCCCTTATAGAATTAAAAACTTATTAAGAATACTCAAATTCTTTTAATTATCAAGAATAACTCAAAAATGATTAAGAATTCCAAGCAGAGCATTAGAACACATCTGGAAACCTTCAAAGCATGGGTCTCTGTGTGACCGTACAGACCACGTGCCCATGAAAGCTTGCACTGCCTTCAATATAAGGGTTTCAGTTTCACATTTCCAAAATGGAGATGTTAATACTATTGACTTAATAGGGTTGTTGTAAGACTCAAAAGAGAGAATGAATCTTAAACTCCACACTGGTCCATAGTCTCAATGATGTTGCTTATTATCATTGGTTAGCATGTGAATAAGATGTCTTATATCATCTCAACAAAATGGCCATATCTGTATAAATATTTAATATTTCCTCTCCAACAGGCCTGGGGTCTATTAACTTCTTATATAGAAAACAAGACTGGATAGAAAACAACACACATTCCAAAGAGCTGGAAAAAAAATGAAGCTGTTGAAATGCATCTGAGTATGAAGAGGGTTAAGTATCTAAGGAAAGCATATTTGGGCGCTACAAAGGAAAATCTATTTATAGCTAAAACCTAACCACTTGGTGAGTTGAGGGGCTCAGAGTAGAGAATCTGCAGTCAAAATCTAACTGTGCCTAATTACGTTCCACCAGCAGCTTGTTTGGAAGATATCTCCCCACTTCAGTTACAAACTAAAATTGTCCCTTCTAGATCTTTAGGTGCAAGATGTCAGAGACCACAATGGTCATGTTCACTGTCAAATTCCCGGTGTCCAGCCTTGCATCTGTCATATAGTTAGTGCCCCCCAAATCACTGTTAAATGAATGAATGAACCCATGAGCAAACCATGGAGAGATGGACTTTATTATGGGAAGAGCTGATCACATACAGTGTTGGGAGAAGACCCTCACCATTACTCTACAACACTCTGGTCCCTATTGTAACTGTCCTGCTACCATTCTTGTTATGAGGACCTTCTTAGGACCCAGAGGGTCAGAAGGAAGGCCAAGAAGGAGAGAAAGTACAGACTGGCAACTACATGTGTCTATGGTAGAAATGTGTAGGTCAAAGACGGCTGGATCTAGGTTGAGGCAAAACACATTCCTCTATCATATCCTTTCTCGAATTCCAACCAAATGTTTGCTATTACCTAGAGTTATGGATGGCATTTTATCTTTTTAATTTCTTGATCTAACTGCTTGATTTCCTGCTTCTCTGTGTAGCAATGCGGAGGGTCCAAAAGATGCCTTTAATTCACACTTCCCCACAGGCATGGGGATTCTGTACTGTATGAATCCAACTTGATCATATCTAAAATAGCCTACGAAACACACATGACTAGAAAACAGGGTGAGGGGCAAAAGGGTAAAACATGAGTTTGACTTAAAAGCTTGGGAGACTACCTTCTAGTGATATGATTAAATTTGAGGAGGCTCCAGCAAGACACTGGTCAAGGAGGTCCATCTGGGAGCAGCGGGTCTCCCCGTGTCCTTCACTAGCAGTCTGTCTATTGGCCCTGAGGGTCCTCCTCACTTGCCATTGACTGTGGCTTTCTTCATCACACCACCGCCCCCAGCCAAGAAACCAACCCTTCCTCTACTCCTTCTTTGCCAAGACAACTTCTGTCCTCCTTTGAAGACTCTGTTCAGGGACGTTCTCTCCAGGAAGCTATTGTAAGGTCTAACTTTCTGTGCTTCAAAATTCCATCAAAGTGCTTGACACCTAAGTCCTTGGTCAATATAACTTCCACCTCACTGGTCTGTGAATTTCTCAAGGGTGAAGATGCTGTCGTACATGTATGTATCCTCAGTGCTTTGAACAGTGCCTGGCACAAAATAGATGATTATTACACGTTTATGGAACCCTACGCAATCCCTCTTTAACAAAGCAGGTTTGTCTTCCTGGAGTTCCTAATAGGCTGCAGTATGAACACAATAGCTCTTAGGGTGCTAGTCCTGATCCTGGGGCTACACTGCTTACTACCCTTTAAAGGACCACTATTCCTAAGTTATAATTCCTGATCCTGGCCTGCAAGACCCTGCATGGGCTGTCCTTGCCTACGTGTTCGAACCTGACTTGGGCCACTGCCTCACCAGCTCCACTATGTAGACAATGAACTCTTTCCATCTTTCATACTCACCAACGTTCTTCTTACCATAGGCCCTTTGCACATGTCAATCTCACTGCCTGGAAGGCTATTCTCATTCCCCTTTAGCCGCTTAATCTCTTTTCACCCTTTCATGTCAATTCAAGCATTATTTTCTTCAGAAAGCCCTCCCTGATCAACCCACCTGAAATACGCAGAACATATCACTATAAATATATTGCAATTTTACATGTATTTTCCTGCTTATTTTATTCAGGTCTTTCCCCCCTGCAAGACAAAAAGATTCTATGTGGTCCAAGATAATACATATCTTTGTTCATTTCTAGATCCTCAGCAACATAGGAAGTACTCAGTACATTTCACTGAGTGAATAAATAAATAAGGTAATTCACATCTTGCCACAGGTAAGATCCCAGGTCTGGGGCATTGACAATATATTTATTTATCTATTTAGTGTTACCGGTAAGAGAGTAATAGGAAAAACAAACATTTGCATCCCAGGGACAGAGAACCAAGTTAACCTCGTGGAATATGAAGGAAGTGGCCATTCTAGGTAGGATGGGGGAAAAGCAGGCACCCCGTGTTGTTTAAGATCTTAGTGCAATTCCGATCACCTATACACTAATGTGGGCTGATTCATTCTCAAATGACATATTTTTGTATTTTTTGTGGAAATTGTCAAGCTACATTGTTACCGTAAATAGAATATTACTAAAGGGCTTTAACCAAGCCAGCTGGAAGCCTTGACATTTCATCCATATTGTTATTTATATACATATTTACAGCTGCCACCTGCCTGTTACTTGGCTGTATCATAAAGCAGGGCTGTTCCCGTTTCATTACACTTTGACATTTTACTATAACTGCATTGCTTCCCATTCCTTAGTTTCCAATTGCTCTGCAGCCACTCTTGAATTATATTGCCTTGGTAATAGAATAAAAATCTTTCTCTGTGGTAGTACTAGTCTCTCTCTTTCTCTCTCTCTGTTCCTCCCCCCCCCCCATACCCAGATGGTACAAATCGTAGCTGGCGCATGTAACAATTATAGCAGCTTCTGCTGCTTAAATGAACCCCCACAAACCCCACTGAGTTAGATTAGATTAGGGAATTGGGAGGTGAGAAGGAGGGCTGGCCAGTGGGCTCGGCTGAAGCCGATGGCTATTTGGTTGTGCCTCTGTGAGATGGGAAATAAATGTTTCCTGCCCCAGAATGGTGCTGAGAGCCCCTACCTCAGAAAGGGAATACAGGCAGAAAAGCCAAGAACTCAATTAAAGCGAGGTAGGTTTAATTTCCAAATGGTAGCATAGTCTAAGCTAAGAAAATCTGGATTCTGAGGGCAAGGGGAAAGAGTGAGTTTGGGGAATCCCTTCCGCCATTGTTCCGAAGTCAAGGCACTTGTGCTCTCAAGCGTAAGTAGCATAGAAGAGCTGGCCCGCCCAGGTTAGCTTCTCCACTGCCTCGGCCAGCCAGGCTGAGAGAACAGGGCTTTCTCTTCGCTTCAGTTTCCTAGACTATTCCAGCCAAAAGAGAAGACTTTTTGCATTCATTACAAGAAGAAGCATGCTGTCAAGATATCCTTGCAGGGTTTACACAGAATAAGCACATAGTAAAACCTCCTAGAACTGAGTAGGACTGAGTCCACTTTGAACATATAAGGTCCCACCCAAAAGTCTCCCTAGAAATCCTAGAAATCTGATGTCCTCCCCCCCCCCCCTCGGTGTGTGCATCCCCAATCTCCAGGAAGCTGGCTGCGCTCGGCCTGATTCTCCTCCTCCAGCGAACTTAACGCTCAGCCTGTCCTTCCTGGCAGGTCAGTCTCCTCCTTGTCACTCAGGAACTCCCAGCTGCCTCTGAGTTTAGCACTCAGAAGCAAAGCCCAGGTCTTATCTCATCAGAGCAGTAATTGGAGGAGGCAGTCGCCTCTCTGTTTCACATGGAGAGGACTCTTCGACCGCTGGCCTTTGAGCTACCAAACCACACTCTAAATACACGCCCTGCAATCCACCTGCTCCGTGCTCTCTCACTGCTGCTGCTGGACTCCACTGAACATCCAGACCACATCCTTGAGTCCTACTGCTGTCACTGAGTCTCGTCAATGTCTGGTTGGATCTCCAGGTTCTGCCCCCCGGAACCCACTCCAACAGCCTGAAGACCTAATCATTAATATCCATGCCTGGCACCCAGTAGGCAATTAATAGATGCCAATGCCCTTCTCCTTACTAGGATGCACAAGAAGTAAGAAAGGGGAGGGTGTGGAGATGAGCATTCAAGTCCCAGAAATGCCAGCAACTCCTTTTTTTTTTTTTGCCTTAAGAAACTTTCCCCGGGCTTTGCTATGGACCGAGTGTGTGTGTCCCCCCGCAAATTCACATGTTGAAATGTAAACTCCGATGTGACAACATTCAGAGGTAAGGTCTTGCGGGGTTGATTAGGTCATGAAGATGGAGCCCTCATGAATGGGGTTGGTCCCCTCACAGAGGAGACCCAGAGAGTGCCCTCAACCCCTTCCACCTTGAGAAGGACACAGACGAAAGGCAAAAAGACACTATCTGTGTACTAGGAAGGAGGTCCTCACCAGAAGACAAATCTGCTGGGACCTTGATCTTGGACTTGCCAGCCTCCAGCACCCGTGATAAATAAATGTCTGTCGTTCACAAGCCACCCAGATATAGTGTGTCCCAGCAGCCCAGACACACTAAGACAGGCTCCCTAGGCCATTGTTTCTTCATCTGTAACCTCAGGGAGATTATCTTCCAGTTCTTATAGCCAGGTTATTCTCTACAGCCCCTTCTTTTTGAATTTGTTCTTTGTACTTCTCTCTTTTCATTCACACTTTAGATTAATGCTGCCTTCCTTCCTTCCTTCCTTTCTTCTTTCTGAAATCCCTCCCTCCCTTCCTTCCTTTCTACTTTCTTCCCTTCCACACAATCAGGGTTCGCCAAACACAATACTCTCTGCTGTCAAATTTTCCTCTTCCATCTTTCAGCTCAATCCCAGCCTGCCAGTGACTAGGATGATACGGTCTGGAGTTCACACCCAGGAAGGCTCCAGTGGCGAGGCTGGTCCCGAACACCCCTGGGGCATGTGATGTCCTTCTCTCCACTCCAACTCTGCACCTCTCCTCATGAGAGCCAGAGATACAGTTCTCCATTTCTCCTTCCTCTCATGGCATAATGTCCTACTTGCCTTTTCAAATGCCTTCAAACCCATTACATGTCAGACCTGCAGTCTCAGATGTCATCAGAACAAATCCCCAAGCATTTAGTCTTTATGGCACAGGGGCAGTGTTTCCAGGTCCTGGATGAAAAAACACATTTCTTTCTCCTCAGCTAAAAGCATCTGTTCAACACATCATCACTGAGAACCGACTATGTAACAGCCACTGTCCTGGGCACAGGGGGTGCACAAGCCTGAATCCAGCAGAGCTTTGAAGTCTCCTGAGGGGGAGGTGAAGACATTGTGATAAACAAGAAGAAACACAAACAGGGAAGTTACAGAACACGGCGAAACTACAGCATAGGGTGACGGGACAGATCATGACTCAGGGTGCCATGTCTACTTGGCGAGGGGCACTGAGTGAAACACACATGTTAATGAAGAAGGACTCACTCCTTGCAAGACCTGAGTGAGAGCACTCCAGGCAGTGAGTCTGCAGAGACCCACAGGCAGCGTCGATGGCAGGCGGGATCAGGGAGTCAATAGAAAAGCCCTACAACTGGTCCCTCCTACGATCTTAAGAGTAAGTGGAGAGGGTCTATATATGATTCCAGAAAGAAAGCATTTTCCCCAGAGGACAGAATTTCATGGCTTTGACATCATGACCTCTATAACACAGCTTTCTGAGCGCTGAGCGAAGGAAGACGGAATGGTGAGTCTCTGAATCTCAGGATTACTTTTCTTTTTTAAGTCTGCAAATATTTTCTTCCTCGGGTTCATCTTAGATGATCTTCCCAAATGTTTGGCTCAGGACTCTCCTGGCTCAGGGGATTCACCAGAATTTTACGGAAACCCTGAGGACTGACTGACAAATCTCCCTCTGGCTGTCTTATCTCTTCTTTTTCAATATCTCATGCATCCCCTACTCTGAGCTCTTTTCATGTCATGCAATCAATCCCACCCACTGAGCAATGGAAGCACCCTTCCCACACCTCTCAAGTTCCCTCTCTCCAGTAGTCCAGGAACTGACGCAGGAAGCCCTTTCGAGCCAGCGTTAGGAAGTCTGGGAAGACAACCCATTTGTCCTTTAGGTCAGCTTCTTGAGTTTTTAATTGCTTCTAAGTTCATCCATCTCCTTTCACTGCCTCTCTCCCCCATTCACCATCTTTACATGCTATACTGGGTTGAAGACTATCCTCCCAGAAACTCATGTCCACCCAGAATCGCAATCAGAGTATGACCTTATTTGAAAATAGGGTCTTTGTAAATGTTATTAAGATGAGATCATACTGGATTAGGGTGGGCTCTAAACCCAAGGACTAGTGCCCTTCTAAGAGGCCATGTGAAGATGCAGTAATACAGCAACAAGCCAAGGGGCCCCAACAATTGTTGGCAGCCACCAGAAGAAGCTAGAAAGAAGCACAGATTCTCCGTCAGAGCTCTCAGACAGAACGAGTCCTATGTGCACCTTGGTTTCAGACTTCTAGCTTCCAGGACTGAGAGAGAACACGTTTCTGGTGTTCCAAGCCACTCTGTATGTAGTAATTTGCTGCTGTAGCCCTGGGAAACTATTCCAATTGGCTACATACATATATCCTTTAATTCTTAGGTCAATGTCCCATCTTAAGAGTAGCCTTCAGTGCCCTTGAGAGTTGGAATCTTCAAATTTTCGTGTGCCTCAGAATCATGGGGGTGGATGGTTCTTAAAGATGGAAATCTCTGCATCCCAACCTCAGAGATTCTGACTTGGTAGTTGTGAAGTGGCCAGGAACCTACAGGTCTAACAAGCTTCCCGTAGCTCAGGTGCTGTTAATGCAGGTGGTCAATAGAAGGTACGCTGAGATATCTGCCTAGATTAGTTCAATTCAACTACGTCCCACTCTGGCCTTCCGCGAGTACTGTGACCTTGCACCAATGTAGTTAGCTCCCTTTAGACATGACTCTTAACCAATACTTAATTTTTTTTTTAAATGTAAGAGGAGGACAGTGAGAAAATTAGTCCAACTGAGGCAGAAGGTCACAGCAAGGAAAAGCAGGAGATCCAAGGTGGGGTTTGAAGCACAGTTCATGACCACTTCAGAAAATTAGCCTCTTTACTGCAAAATTTCATTTGGAAACAGAGGTGGATAATCAAAAGGTAACAGAACTGAAGTTTCAGAGAGTATCACTTATGGCAGTGTGTTTCCAAGGCCATGTCTGCCTTCGCACATGTAATTTTATATCTCTACCCTATAGAGGGCTCCTGAAATGTGTATGTGTCACATTTTATAAAACCTAGATCCTCCTCTGCTGGGGAGATATAAAGAGATGAGTTTAGGTCGATGTGGAGGGTTTTGATTACTAGGATAAGAATTCTGGAGTTCCTGGAGTTTGTTCTGTGGGACTGTCTGATAGGGAGCTACTGGGTTTCTGGAGTAAGGGCAGACATGGTCCTGTGCTTCAGTCCTGGTCTGATGGAACTGGGTAGCACTTAGCAGCCTGGGAAAAGACTCATATGGAAGGTTACTCAGATTATGTCTGCACACCACTTAGTGTATGGTTCAAATGCAGTAAATGTCCATCTTTCCTCCCCAGCTTGATTATAGCTCAACTATGGGCAAATGTGGGTCCTTAGCCTATACCATTCAGGAAGAACCTGCTGGAAACCTCTAGTCTGGTTATACTAGAAAAACATGGGCTCATCTGTTTCTATACCTCTCGATCTTCTGAAACTAGAATCAAGCAATTGTCTATCCTAGGGCAGCTTGGATGAAGTGACTCTTGAGTTTACAAACTCAAGTGACAAGTAACTCATTCACAAGGAGAAGACAAAAGTCCTCCTTCCTCTAATTTCCCCACAAGGGTCTAGGGAGACTCAACTGCTGGGCAAACATTTCCTCAAGACCTGCTGGTTACTAAAAGCCCTATTTGTCAATGACAATTCTGTCTCCTTCTCTACTGTTAATTAGTCATTTCACACAGCATCTTTGACAAGGAGTTAAGTCCCAGTTAACCTAGATTTCAGACAAGATGGAGTAGCAAAGGAGGAAAGTAAGACCAACACTACAAAACTGTTGTCTGGGCTGAGATTAGAAGCAGAAGACTCCTGACTCTTGAGATGGCCTTGTTTAGTCAAGAAAAGGACAGGTGTGATAGGCCGGTGATGGGTATTAAGGAGGGCACATACTGCATGGAGCACTGGGTGTTATATGCAAATAATGAATCATGGAACACTACATCAAAAATTAAGGATGTACTGTATGGTGACTAACATAACATAATAAAAAATTATTATTAAAAAAGAAAAGAAAAGGACAGGTGTAGGAAGGAAAACCCAGCCTAATAGCTAAGTAATTCAGTAAATTAAACTGGAAAATATCCACTACCTATTCGAGAGCATTCATTCTGCAAGTGTTTATTAGGACACCTCCATGAGTGAGGACTTGGATAAGATGCCGAAAGAATATTCGTAGTTGTAGACTAGGTACTTTTGGACCATCACTCTTTGGGCATCTTCAGGGTCACCCCATGGGCAAGGACAGGGAAAAGAACCATGGTTGGAGGTCTCCTCGTATTTTGAATTTCTCAGGGACAGAAGGAAACACCCTCTGTATTCTGTGAAGGGCTTCATGGGGACGGGCTTGCTGGTGAGAAGATGTTTTATATTCTGAATCAGATGGCCATGATCTCACTTGATTTATGGACCTGTCACTATTATTTGATGCTTTATCAAATATGTTTTGAGAAGTTCATTTGATGAGCCTCTTTAACTCTCAGAAGCTTGTCCTAATTATGCAAATCTGGGATAAATATTGTGATTCCTGCTTTCATTTCCTCTAATGGAGCTGGTGCACAGAGAGACCAGGGACCTGTTGGCCTCCAGAGTGATGAGGGAGGAGAAGTGGAGGATCTTGTTGCTATCAAGGTAAGATTACAAGAGGCCTGATCCATATTGAAGTGCATGCCATCATTCTTTTTTTTTTCTATTATCCATTTTTCTTCTACTGTTTATAATACTCACACTAACGCAGGCACTAACACCAACACCTTTAATACGTTTAATCCTGGTTAACCACCAGGCGCTATGCTCAACTCTTCACAAGGTGCTAGCCTTTCCCTACCCAGCAGATTCCTCCAATCCAGCACCAGCATCCACAGTTGATAAGACAGTATTTCTCTGGGCAGTAAAGAATTTTGCTCATTTTTACTTGTCAAAGAAAAACTTCAAAGTCGGTCTCAGTAATAGAGTTGAAAAAAGTTCTTCATTTGACATATCATGATTATGGATTTGCTGAGACTCAGAAATGATGGTAAACTTTTATAGGCAGTGTGATAAATAATTTTGTGTGTCAGGCTGACTAGGCCAAGAATGCCCAGAATAACATAGTATCTGGGTATGTTTGTGAGGGTGTTTCTAGATGAGATTAACATTGAAATTGGTGGGCTCAGTCAAGCAGAACACATTCTCCAATGTAGTTGGGCACCATCTAACCTATGGAGGGCCTTTTAACAGAACAAAAAGACGGAGGAAAGGAGGATTCATCCCCTGTCTGCCTGCTTGAGCTGGGACATCTGATCTCATCTTCTCTCGACCTTGGACTGAGATTTGCACCATGGACTCCCCTGGCTCTCCAATGGACTAGGATGGGAACTACATAGCCAGGCTTTCCTGGGTCACCAGCTTGCAGGCTATGGGACTTCTCAGCCTTCATAACCACTTGAGCCAATTCCTTATAATAAATACATATATATCTATATATCTATACATATCTCCTAATCTCTGATTGGTCCGATTCTTTTGGGGAACCCTGACTAATGCAGGTACTACTATCTTAATATCTAAACTCACCCAAGACCCTTCAAATACAGGTCAGGAGAAGCCTGTGCTGGCCAGTCAGAACCTGGTCAGAGACATCTTGCAGAACATCTTCATTATTTACAGCAGCTGTCTTTGCATTTCATTTCTCCCCAGATCCTTAAGACTTTGACTCTGTCATCTGCTCCCAATATTGCCACTGGCATCCTTCACTGGAGCCCTTTCTTTGGATTCTACAATCTCACAACTAATTTTTGAAGATGTACATCTCCTTAAAACAATGACCCTGCCCTGATCCCATGGACTCTATACCAAGCAGACCACACTCACGTTTGTAAGTTTACCCTTTACGGAAAAGTCAAGGTATAGGGTAAGCTCCTGGGGAAGACATTTCCTTGAGACTTAACACTGAAGACGTGCACAACTATAATCTGAAATAATAACCGTAGCCAATGTTGGTTTAGCTTTCTGTGATTCATCAAGTGTTTTGCATAGGGATGGTCTTGTTTGACTTAAATATATATTATATTAACACATCTAACTTAAAACAACTACAGAAAACAATTCCAACTACTCCCTGATAGACAAACTGAAAGTATTCTCTTGAAGATAAATATGTATAGCTTTTGTTTCAACCCAGAGAAAGGATGCCTAAGGCAACAAAGGAATATGAAAATAGCAATGTCTTATTGCAGGCAGTTTGGAAGCCAACATTTTCACCCCATGCACATGACTAACTAGTTACAAGGTCTTAAACAAGTCAGTTCACCTCTCTGCACATCGGTTTCCTTGTTTATAAGTTAGGGGTAATAGATCTCTCCTGGCTCACTGTTGGGGTTTTTCAAGAGGTTCAAACAAGACCCCACATGTAAAAAGCTTTCTACTTGGCAAGATACTACCCCTCAGAACTACATGTAGACAGAAGTAGACTGCACATTTTATGACCCTTAACACGTGATTAATGAAATGGCTTCCAAAAAATAAGTGTAAGAGAGCCATAGAAAGATAAGATGAGGATATTTATTATACAAACCAGGCTGTTGGATTTCATGCCTGGCAAAATTCAAGGGCCTTAGCGCGCCTACCCATCAGATGCCGAACTGAAACCTTATGGGGAGAAGAAAAAGAAGAGAGGGGGGAGAAAGCTCTTGAAGCCAGAGCTTATTAAATCAATTACATGATTAATGTGAAAGACTGTGTGTGAACTGCAAGGAGGAGGAGGCAGGAGCTCACTCAGTGCAGTAGAGGCCGCTGATCAAGCATTTTTTGTAACCTTTTAAGCCACCAAGAAAATTGCCTCTTGGTGGATGAATCAAACCGGAGAAATATATTTGTTGGCAGCTTTTCATATTAAAAAAAAAAAGTGGGAGTATATGAAATCTCCTGTACTGCTCAATCCCAGAATTGACAAATATTAGAACGTCAAAACATCTCCATAGGAATCAAGAATGACATTTTATCCTTGGTCAGATTTTCCTCGTGCAACACAAGGGTAAAGTCTTGTGATTTCGATAGGGATGGGGCTGCCCCAAAGAAGAAAGGATGCTGATTGGAGTGTTTGGTAGAATTTTCTTCCCAGCGCACTGTGGGAGATACGTGTAAACTCCCCAGGATGAGTGTAGTTCCATGAAAGAGCATTAGGAAGGGGCGATGACTCAAGTCATCTCTTTGATAGAGTTTGAAGATGAATTCTTGGCGGTCGTGAGCAAGGTCCTGAATCAGAAAAAATAAAGGGGGGGGGGGACACCAAAAATAAAAAAATAAAATAAAAAAACAACTCACGCAGGCACCCCAACCAAATTAGCTGATTTGGTGAGTGACTACAGCAGGTTGAGGCCAGGGTTTCCATTAGCAACCAGGTCTTTCCCGTTCTGGTTGACAAGATGGACAACCATCCACCCTCGTAAAAGATTCATGACCCAACTTTGCACTCTCGACTGCTTGCTTGCTCATAAAACCAGTGCAAATCCTATCAAAAATTTAGCAGAATCCCTGCCTCATCTGTTTAGGCCTGAAGCTAGTTGCAGGGACAACTCATTAGGGACAGGCTCATTAAAACCAGCCCTTGGGCAAAAGCAGTTTGCGGGCTCTCTCATTTTCATTCGCTCTCACCTCCCTGCCTAACCTCCGTGAGCCCTCAGACACAGGGCTTCTAATGATTTTGTACAGTGTGCAGGTCTGTTCCGAGGAGGTGCAGGGCCCAGGGTTCGACAAATACTGCTCCTTACGTCTGCCAAAGATAATCTGCATCTTCTCCTTTGTGTGCGTAGGGAGGGCTGTGCCGGAGAGGGAGGTGCGCTAGGCAGAGGGAGGAGGGAATCCTGAAGGCGGGCCAGCTTCTCACCCAGGGACGGCTGGGGTAACACCTGGCATTGGAGCGGTCATAGGAGCCCTGAGGACCAAACCAGAGCTCTGGCAGCACGACGGCCAAAAGGTAAAATCTTTGGGGTCCCATTCATGCATCCTGTTCAGCCCAGCACTCAGACCCTTGGGCACCTGGATCCTAAGCAACAGCCTGGCTAATGGATTCATTACCAGATGTTTTCTGCTGTGTGCCAGGGATGCCATTCTCTATGTGAACTAAAGAAGAAGCTTATTTGTGCTGAGAAAGAGCTGTTGGATCCTCCAGGCATGGCTGCAAAGAACAGGCAGCGCCGAGGCAGATGCAAAGCTTTCCTATTGCCAATTCCTCTGGGCGAGTTTATTTTTCAAGGGGTCAGAGGGGAGGGCTCAAAACTCACATGCTTGTGGGGGCCACTGGGTAGGTAAGCAGGCTGAGTCAGGTCAACAGTGAGTGACAGAGACTGTGTTGAACTGGAAAGCTCAGGCCCCACTTAAGGGGCTAGATGCTGCGGGGCTCCCACAGATGGATGGAATGTAGGGAAGTTGCCCGATATGCCAAAAGTCCGATTTTTCACAAGAAGCCTGAAAACTGGATTTTACGTGAAATCTTTAGGCCGCTAATTTTTAAAAGTTGGCTGCTAGTAATAGAAAGTGAAAACTGTAACCGGATAGGAGAAAGAAAAGTGCAGATTTCAGGTTTACAACACCTGATCTGAGAAAGACACTGAATTAGGAGGAGCCTAGATTCTAGTGTGACCTTTACAACCACCTGATGACACCAGCACATCAGGGAAACTACACAGGTCCCTCTCTGCTCTTCTGAAAAATGAGGGGTTTGTCCATGTGATCACTCAGACCAACCTTCTGGGACTCTGATCCTTTAAAAGTAAACTACATTAAGGAGGGCTTAGAGTTTCCAAAATCATTTAACCATCTCAAATGGAACTGATAGGCTAAGAGCTCCACCACTGCCAAAGCCATCGATACTCACTGTTCTTAAAACATAGATTATTAGCTTCATAGAGCTTCCAGAATCGCCAAGGCAGGCGCAGGGGGCACTGATTCCCTAGCCACATCGGGCTTCAGTGAAACAAGGCGGGGGGGGGGGGGTTGGTTTCTGGAGCCAAAGATTGAGTGGCAGCTCCATCTCACAGGTACCAGGCAGGCCGCCCCCTCCGTCCCTCCCATAAGAGGATGAAGTTGGACTTGACTAGAAGCTGACACACTTGTGCAACCTGGACTCGGTTCCTTGCAACCCCCTGGGCACTGATAAAGGTGGAGACGATATCAAAACAGGTGACATTGAGGAGGCCAAGCCATGGGTTTCGTTTCCCTTCTTTCTTTCCTCCTACCCAGCCCAAAACGGATGCTCCACTTGACCCATCTTGCTCTGAGCGTTCACCTGAGGCTTTGAGCCCAATGTGTGGAACAAAAATAAATAAATTAATGAATTTATTTGAACATTCTCCAAATACAAAGTATGGAAGTCACAGCAGGACCTCTAAGCCCAAAGTTTCTAGAAGCCTGATGATTTGCTGAAATTAAGCTGGACCACTTACCATCTAACGCTGGCCATTATTACTCGGCCTCTCTGTGCCTCTTACCCATCAGCTATCAGGGTTGGGGGTACACAAGGGGATTTCCCTTCCTAAAATCATCATATTCATCTTCTCTCCCTTTTCCTCACCTCAAAAGGTTACCACAAAATCAGTAAACCTGCTTTTCCCCACTGCTAATTCTCCGATGCCCCCCTCCTCCTCTTCCCCCCCAGTAGACGGTGGCTGCGGTAAAACACACTCGGTGCTAACTTGGGAAGACCATAAAGCCACAGGGGCGTGATTTCCCTCATCAGAAATGATTTGGTTGTTCTGTGGTTGAAGAAAGCAGGAGTCTACACCATGAATCTATTCCAGTGCACTGGTTTTCTATTAGCCTTTAACACATCGTCGCTTCTCTTTTCCATCTGCATTATTGCCACCTCTTCCACAAACCCCAATTTGACAAGCAAGAAATCTGTAAATTTGGGGGTGGATGCTCAGGAAAGACTATGCATGAGGAAAAGACATGTCCATTAGCAATGCAAATACAGTCACAAATGAGACAGCACTTGCATGAATAGTGCCTTTAAAACAGTTATTTAATCCAGCTAAAATTTATCTTCAGGAAAAACTGAGCAGCATTGGGACTCAAGACATTTTGCATTTAAAACATGGATTACGTGCTCTCCTAGTGGCCTTTTTTTTTAGGGGAGATATTTGCAAATCTCATTTATGCCGACTTTCAAGGCTTGGAGATAGCAGGGCGAGGTGGATAATTCTGGGTTAAAAATCATGCCCAGACTGGAAGAACACAAATGATTTATTCGCTTTTTAGCACAAATAGGTGTGTTTTCCTGTATCCAAGAAGAGAGGTGAGGCTGTAGCCCTTACTCTTATAATAAGACTGCCTTTCATGGGACCCTTGTGGCAGGACCGACTCAGGCTGCTCTGCGAGAGGGAGCAGGAAGCTTCAGATGGCTGCCGCTGGGCGTGGGGGGGAAGGCCGCATCCTGGTGTGATCATGGGATTAGTATCTTTTGCTCCCTCAACTGTATCTGCGGGTGCAAGGTCTCCTACAACACTGAAGAAGACAAGCACAATGCAGACGCGTGCATAAAGGACCATCAACCGGAAGGACATCCCCACCCGCCCAGCGACATGAAGGTGCTCCTCCGTGTGCCCTGAGCGCACATGGAGAGACCCCACGTTGTTTCAACAAAGCAGAATGCAATGGCTCCCGCCGAACTCCACTCCACCAAGCGCGACCTGCCTTCATTAGAGATTCTCTACAAACAGGTGCTTCTCACTGGGCTGACTTCTGAAATGGCTTTCTTTTTATTCCCAGGGACACATCAAGAGCTGAGGGGGGATTCATGCAGTATAGATCAGTCGGCCATTGACAGCGCATCAGGCTTTGACAAGCTGCTTGGCTTGGTTGAAAGTCTAGGTTGGGCTTGGGCCCGTCAAGGCTACGCTATTGAATTATTGACAGGCGCTCACCGTGTTGCAAGGGGAGAGCGAACCATAGCCTCAGCTCAATAAAGATGAAATGGAAACCCTCTCTGAAGCCGACTTTAGCACGTTAAAGGAGTTTTAATGGGCTGGTTTAAAATTCAGTAAGAGAATGCATTAGGCTGATTATATTTTCAATGGATAAATGCAGGCACGCACACAAGTTTGGGATTCTGAAGGGCTTACAAATGAGTGGGGAGCCTGTCAGGACAAATTATGCCCTTCTAAAGGAAAGCCAGAGTCCGTGTGTGCTCCAGCCTGGTCTCAAGAGCAGTTCTCTTCCTGCCCTCTCTCCTAGATTCCCTCCTTCTGTCATCCCGGCAGAGCGCTAAACTCCTAGCACGAGGCCGCAGAAGGATCATGCAAGTGTCTTTCTGGATACTTTGGCCTCAAAGGACCCAAACCACGGACTGCTGCTAGCACTTTTTACCCCTTCCTAACCTCTTCCTAACCTCCATCTGCAGTCCTGGCAAGAACAAGGCATTCCTCATATCAGCATTCTCTTAGAAGACATGAAGAGCTATGGGTAGCTGGTGTCCCCTGGTTAGCAAATTATTATTAACAATTCTGATTTTTCTTATATAATCTCTTTTCTTCTTTAAATTTCCACCTGCCAAGATTTACTTGTATTTTAATAGCTGATGTCAGACAAGCAGCGTGGAGCAAGTCCCATCTCAGAACTATAATTTTAAATACAATGAGACGCGCATCAACTGTCGCATTGACATGCAGGGAATTATTCCACGTGGACTTCTAAAGTGCATCCTAAAAGCTTCAAAGACCGAGCACATTTTAAAAGAATTTAAATTGATGATCACGGTGCGCATTTTTTTTTTAAGCAATTTGTCTAATGTGACCCTATATTCATTTTTTTTTTTCTGACTTCTCTTCCAATGGGCTGCCTCCTGTCAAATTGCAGAAAGGGCCAACCAGCACATCTAAATCTGTGTTCATTTGCCTTCCACAGGATTATCTTTGCCACGTTGAGCAGTATAAGTAAATCAAAGATGCTTCTCAGGGCTGCAGGAGTAGGCTAATCTCCAGACAAATATTTAGAAGGCAGCTTTGCCTACTCTGGCCTTAATCGTTTCCAACTGATTTGACTTATTCTAATTACAGCCTTTATGTTATAAAAGCCATTTTTATGTTGCCGGGGAGCGGTTTCATTGCAAATACATGAAATTTTGCTGAGTTTCCGTTCCCATGTTGATTATGGAAACAGTACTCTGCAGCTTGGCTCTAATTAGAAAAACACACTGCATGGAACGTCAACAATTTTTAACATTAATAACGCACCGACAGTGTCCTTTTGTCTCTCTTAACATCCTTTCCACAAAAGCTGCCACACCAGAGAGCCTGGAATCTACTCTGCCTCAGAAGTAACACTCCGTTCACCCAGGTCTGATGGCCAAGAACTCCTTCCCCACCCCTCAAAGTGGGAATTGCCAATTTGGAGCAGAAGGACACTAATTTAATAGAACAGAAAGTGAGGGGGGAAAAGATAATTAAATTCTAGCACAATTTAGGGTAATGCATTTGTTTCATGGCTGTGAATTTGGAAAATTCTAGCACAGTATCATAATGCAGATTAAATGGGTCCTACGGCAAATCAGAACGATGCATCTATTCCAGGGCCTTTTTTGGAGGATGAAGTTTTTATATGTTGGGAGGATCTCAGTAAAGAGCCTAAATAACTTTCTAGATATTTCACTTGGATTGGAGGTAAGCCAGGACCAGCCCTTTAACCTTACTGGGCCTCAGCCTCCTCCTCTTTGGAATGGGAATGATCACGACGGCCTTGCGAGGTTATGGTGAGGACAAGGATGAGGCACAATGCGAGACTTCTGCACATGTCGCGAATGCACATTCACCCAGCTCTTTTGGAGAAATCTGATGGACTTTATACTAATCTCCAATGTCCCTAACTTTTGAACAGGCAATTCCACTCCCTGTAAAATATCTGACATGAAGTCATACACATAACTCCAAACACATTTATTCCAGTTTTCCTACCAAAATGCTTTGGAATACGAATAAAAAGCACAGAAAAACAAACTGGAAATAACATAAGCGTTGATCAGAAGGAAAGATCACATCTGTGATCCTCTGTTAAATGGAAAAAAAAAAAAAGGCAAAAAAAAAAAAACCAAAAAAAAAAAACCCAAAAAACCAAAACCCCAGAAAGAATAGAATAATTACAATGAAAATACACATATCGCTTGGCCAAGAAATAGGAGCATCTTAAAAGGGAAAGGTAATGCCAATCTGCCCACCAAAAAAGCTGTCTTGAATTACACTGTCATCGGCTGAGCTGTTTGCATGTGGGGAGAAAACTTCTGTGATGTGGAAGGTTCAGGCCGCACTGTCCCTAGAAAAGTGGCCAGGCAAAGAAGGCACGTGTGACTGAAGATCACAGTGGAGAGACAAGAAAAGAAGTTGCTGCGTTACAGGAGACAGAATGTGCTGCAGTGACGTCCAAGGACTTCAACAAGCATTGCCTTCTTGGGTCATTGCCATGGGGAAACACACACACACACACACACACAAAATGGGGCAACTCCTGAGGTGAAAATACAACCTTCTGCATGGAAGAATGGAACTGGCTTTCCTTCAGGCAAGATCTGAAGTGGAGGCTATGATTTTCACCTGTCGGATGAAGACCCTGAAAGAATCTTTTTCATCCGTGCACTAAGCCCACTCAAATGCTAAAACCCACAAACAACCAGTCTCACCGGGTAGACACTTTTCCCAGTAGTAAGCCAAATCTGCTTCATGTGGACTGGCTACAGTTATCCTTGCATTTTCTGCCCAATAGTCCTTAAACCAGGTCCCTCTTCTGCTTCAAAATCTCCATGGAGGGGCGCCTGGGTGGCACAGCGGTTAAGCGTCTGCCTTCGGCTCAGGGCGTGATCCCGGCGTTGTGGGATTAGGCCCCACATCAGGCTCCTCCGCTATGAGCCTGCTTCTTCCTCTACCACTCCCCCTGCTTGTGTTCCCTCTCTCGCTGGCTGTCTCTATCTCTGTCAAATAAATAAATAAAATCTTTAAAAAAAAAAAAATCTCCATGGATATGCCTACTGCCCTCTCTGTGAGGTAACGCTTACGTTAGGTGTGGGCTGCACATAGTGACTTCAAAAGAGAGTAACTTTGCCATGGAGAAACCTGACCAATGCTACCTCAGCCATAGGGTCAAGGCAAACATCGACAGTGATTAACCTGACAGGATGTACCCCTAGAGAATGTGATGAACATGGCACTTGACCTCTGTGGTCTTCCTCCCTAAACTGATAACCTCAGTCTAACCATGAGAAGAACATCAGATTAGCCCTAAACTGCAGGACACCCTACAAAATACTTAGCCGGTACTCCTCAAGACCATCAAGGTCAAAGGCAAGGCATGTCTAAGAAATTGTCGCAGACCACCGGGGACTAAAGAGACATGACAACTGAACGTAATGTGGTATCCTGGATGGGATCCAGGAACAGAAAAGGGACATTAAATAAAAATTAAGGAAATCTGAATAAAATATGGATTTTAGTTAACAACAATGCATCAATATTGGTTCATTAGTTGTGATAAATGTACCATAGCAATGAAAGATGTTAACAGTAGGGAAAGTGGGTGCAGGGTACATGGGAACTCTCTGTACTATCTTTGCAACTTTTCTGTAAATCTAAAGCTATTCTAAAAACAAACCATTTATTAAAAATAATAAACTTTAGGGGCTTGCTAGGACCTCTGAAACATGTGGGCCAGTAAGACATGGTGGCCCTTGCATTTTGGTCCCTGTTTCATCTCCCAGGCTCACCTCAACTGTCTCAACTCCTGTTACACTGAGTGTTAGAGTATCTCTCACTGGGTTCATGATCTTTGCTCCTGTGCTCTCCTCTACTAGAACCAACCCTGATTTTTCTTCCTTTTTACCTGGCTGGTGCCTGTTAGTGTCTTTAAGATCATTCAGTCTTGACCTCTTCAAGAGCAGCTTCCAACAGCATTAATTGTTCATCCTCAACACTCTCATTAATACCCTGTCCAAAATTCCACTTACCTCTTCAGTTTAGAATTAATTGTCTAGTATACCTGTCTACCACACTTCTCTGAACTCCTCCAGAATTGGCCTCCTTTGACTTTTTCTCTCTGCCACTTGGCTCTGTGCATGGTACAGAGCAGATGTGAATTAAGTATTTTCAGAATGGATGGATGGATGGAAGGATGGATGGAAGTATGGATGGATGGATGGAAGGATGGATGGATGGATGGATGGATGGATGGATGGATGGATGGAAGGATGGATGGAAGTATGGATGGATGGATGGAAGGATGGATGGATGGATGGATGGATGGATGGATGGATGGATAGATGGATGGAAGGATGGATGGATGGATGGAAAGATGGATGGATGGATGGATGGGAGAATGGATGGATGGATGGATGGATGGATGGATGGATGGATGGATGGAAGGATGGATGGATAGATGGATGGAAGGATGGATGGATGGAAGGATGGATGGATGGGTTGATGGATGGGTGGGAGGATGGATGGATGGACTGGTAGAGCAATTATTTTCTCTCTGTTATTATAGAAACTGATGGTCTCTCTCAGACAACTTCCCAAACATTTGAAGTCAGATGGGTTTACTTACATCATATGAACCCCATAAGGCCTGACTCAGATGCTGCCTTTTTGGGGCAGTCTTTTTAGTGTGATTGTATCACTCATTCATCTGGTTCCTACAGAGCAATATGCATTCAATCCACTGCTTTGTAACTGACCTGAAGGGAGCATCTTCCCTATTAGACTTTAAATCCCTGAGAACAGAGGCCATGCCTTCTTTGTATGATAACATAAGAGCAGGAAAAAGTATGAATCGGAATTCCTTTTAGGGAGAGTATTGTCTTTATTGAGGAGAAGGCCTGAGTAGGAGCTGAGTGCCTGAAGTAGCACGGGTCCCTTGCCCATCCCTGCCCCCCACCTCCTACTCAAAGACCTCTATGTTGATCTGTGTCCAGCTGAGAGAAGGCAAGAAACTCTTCCGAATACTAAAGGCACAGGGATTTAGAATTCCCAGTGAAGTCTCAGGGGGGAAGAGAGGAGAAGCAGCAAAGTTACACACTTTGTTGGGCAAAGGCTAGAGGTACCCTCACCCCACTCTTCCTACTTCCCACCTCCATGGTTGCCTGAGAAGGAATTCTGGGAAAATAGAAATGACTACGTGCTGTTTCTGCCTATGGTTTTCTGAAGGATATGAGACCCCTTTGCCCTCCACAGAAGTTGCAAAGAAGTCTCTACACTGTTCACAAATGCTGCGTGAAAGAATGGGTTCCCTGGGGGAAACTCCACAAAGTTATTGGTTGTGTGTTGATTTGGCCAGAAAACAGTGGCCAGGCATGCAAATCCAGGGACTGAGCAGGGACAGAGAAGGCAAAGGAGCAGTATTTCCTGAGAATCAGCAAAAATCTTGGGGAGGTTCCATACTTCACAGAACGCAGAGTTAGCTGGGGTCAAGGACAGGGATCTCAAACTAGAGCCCATGGACCAAATTCCGCCTACCACCTGTTTTTGCAAATAAAGTTTTATTAGAACACAGTCACAGCCATCTGTTTAAATATTCTCTATGGCTGCTTTCACAGTAAAACAGCAGAGTTGAGTAATTGTGACAAAAACCCTAAAATAGTTACTATCTGGTCCTACACACACACACACACACACACACACACACACACACACAATGTTTGTGGACCCCTGGTCTGAGATGAAGAATCTTGTATCTTTAAGGAGCAATGTGTCCTGGGTGGTCATTACCCCAAACAGCCTCAGTAGACAGATGGAAGCATTAGCTGAATTCATAAAAATTCTCTCTTTTGGGTCTGGGATCCTAAATATTTCTGGAGACTAGAGACAAATGGGGCAACAGATTAGCTGTAGTCATTTTTGCAGATATTTTTAAGGGAATCCCAGAGGTCACCCCTCTCCTGGAATTCTGCCCCACCTTGCGAGTCACACCTCACCTGTAAGACAGGGACTCAAACTGAGAAAAGTGGGCATGTTGTCTGAGAGCCATATTCCTGCCCGAGGTAAAGGCCCTGGACTGGCCTCAAGCATCCCTTCTGACCTGGCAATTTCCTTGGGGACCGAAGAATTTGTGGGGACCTCCTGCCAGGTCTGAGGACTCATCTTCTCCCAGCTACTGGCATGATACTGTCCTCTCTATTGGATTAGGCATAGGAAAAGCAGGTGGAAGGAGGGAGGACTCCGGGTGACACAGGCTTCCCACTAGTGGGAATGGTATGAACTGTCTCAAGAAGTCTCAGGGGAAGTCATCTTTTGTGTCAACTAGAAACAACCAGACAGTGTGAATTGGGTGGTGGAGAAAAGGTCTCTTTAATGGGGAACCCATTTGCTTAGCAGTTAAGTGCTCTACACTGAGATGGAAGGCTTCCTGGTCTCAAATACCAGCTCTACCACTTACTCATGTGGGTAGAAAGCTGACCAGTCAACCCCTCTCTTTGTTCTATAGCTGTTGCCAGGGGCTAAGGAGAGGGAGGGGATGGAGAGTGACGGCTGAATGGATATGGAGGTTCCTTTTGGGGTTATGGGAACAGTCCAGAACTAGATGGTGATGGTGGTTGCATACCACCGTGAATGAACTCATTGTCACTAATGGTAAATTTTAGGCTATGTGTATTTTACCAGAACTTGCTTAAAAAAATAAAGTCTGTTATTAGAGTTAAGGAAAAGGATTGAATGAGATAATCATGGAAAACACCAGCACAGGGTATGGCACACAGATAATAGGTAATGTCCATTTGTGATTGGGGTTGTTGTTAGGAATAGCTGAGCACTGGCTTTGGAGCCACGGGAGCACCATGGCTTGGACTCCTGTCTCATGAAGGAAACCCTTCACCCAACACAGATTCAAACACATGTGTTTCTATTTATCTGAGTCTAAGAAATACGCACGCTAACATTCTTTGGGGTGTACCTATGCCAGGTTCTTTTCCAGACATGTTATACACACGTCACTCTACTTCATGCTCATGACAACTCAGTCCCATTATGGGCCCCTTGCACATGAGCATCCTGCTAACAGGTGGGCCAGAGTTCAAATGTGGACCCAGTGTACCGAACTTGAAGTCCAGTGCCCCACCCCATTTCACACCACAATTATTACGAAGACACAGAATGACTGGGTGCCACTTTTAATCCAAAGGGGAAGTTGTGCTGTACTATTCTCAGTAGTGAGATGCTGCAGCTTTGCCATTGGGAATAATGGATAAATAAGAACAAAACAATAAACACCATTCCAAATGGGCATGGTGTGGACCAAGACATGAGGCTATGGAACAGTATTTATCCAAAAATATTTAAGTGTGCTAGGTTAATGATGAGCCTCTTCAGCTGGATATTAGCAGAAGAAAAGTAAAAAAAGAAAAAATGAAAGAGTGCATTAATTCAGCCAATTTCTATGGAGTATCTACTCTTCGTAAAGAATCATATGAGGATCTAGGACAAAACCATGGTAATAAATTTCACAAAAGCAGGGTTTTTTGGTATATTTTGTTTACTGCTATCCCCTAGTTTCTAGAAGAGTGCCCAACATATACTAGGTCTCAGTAATTATTAGTTGGAGTAACAGAGTAATAAAAGAAGGAGGGAAAGAGACTATGGGTCTAGGGTAAGACTAGGGTCTAGGGAAGCACCGAAGAGAGGTGGCTGACCAGTGCTCTGTCAGTGTCCTTTTTGCAACAATGAGGATGGTGGGGTCCCCAAGGGAAAAGATCCATTACCCTTTGCCTTGACTCTCAGCAGATCTATCTATCTATCTATCTATCTATCTATCTATCTATCCATCCATCAGCTTTGATCACTTCCTCCCACCACTCCTTCATCCATGTAATGACTATTTCCTTCTCACCTCCTACATCAGGTACTGTACTAGGTTCTGAGAATATAAGAGAGAACAAAATAGGTGGCTTCCTGACTTCACGAAGCTCACTGCAGAGTAAGAGAAAGAAATGTTCAATGCATGTACAATCTCTCCAGGCTGCTCAGGGCAACGAAAGAGAGGTACCAGGTGCTGGCAGAAAAAATAAAAGCTGACTGGGGAGGGGCTACTTTCAATGGGCTGGCCAAGAAAGGCTTTTCAGAGGAAGTGGTATTTGCATCGTCAGCTGAAGAATGAGAAGGTGGTCAGGGAAGGAGAGGCAGGATGGCTTCGGCAAAGTCCTTGGGATCCCAGAGCACTCCAGTATGAGAAAGGAGCCAGGGTAACTGGGGAAAGGCCAGAGAGGGGATGTGGCTTTGCCTTCTGCCTTCCAGAAGTTCTCTCTTCCAGTGGCTCCAATTCACAAGATTTGACTCAGAATATTAACATCAGGGGATGCCAGGAAAAGCATCACCTTGCTCACTACCCTGCCGCTCCTGTGTGGTTTCCCTTCCACTTCATCTACTCATTTCCACCAGTCCAGTCATCATCCTCCAGTGTGGATGTCCCAGGAGGAAAAAGAAAATAAGATAAACCTTCCTATGCATTGCATTTCTGCTACATGTCAAGTGTTGGGCTGTGCATTTTATTACCTACATGTGAAGGAGGTAGTGGTATAGCTATTACTGCTCCTACTACTCCCACTATTATGATAATTACTACCATTATTAATATTACCATTTATAAAGATGGATAAACCTCTCAGACAAGGGAAGTGAATTGTCCCCAAAGCAAAAAATCTCATCTTAGTTTGCGTGAAAATTCAAACACAGGTCATCTGACTCCATTAGATAATAATTCCCATCAAATGGATTTGTCTCATGCAAGACTTTACATGTTCAATAACAATTCTGTTGTGTAATGACCATGTGCCAGGCACAATGCCAGGTGTGGGGAAATGAAATGAGTAAAAAGGACCCTTTCTTTAAGAAGAAAGACACATAAACACCATCGTACAACATGATACACCATCAGGCAGGTATATAAGCAGCTATGGAAATTCAGATTTGGAGAAAGTAACAAAGTCAGGGGGGCAATGAGTGGGCACAAACTTAACAGATGGGTCAGATATCTTCAGGTGAAGAAATGGGCGGGAGGAACATTCTCAAAATGTAAACACTCATTTGTTGCGAGGCCCCCAGTGTGTTCACCGTTGAAGAGCCTGGGGGAGGGGGAGGCAAAACTCCAGGAGGAGTGGCCGGATTATAAAGTCTCAGAAGTCAGTTGAGAATTTGGGACTTTCTTCTAAGATAATGGGGAGTCACACATGGGTGTAAAGCAGGGAGACTGGGGGTACACTGCATAGCTGGCAAAGACCAAGTCTGTTGAACTATGTTACGGGTTCTCAAAGTGTAACTCTTGGGCAGGCAGCGTCGGCGACTCCTGGGTATCTGTTGGAATGGGAATTCTCCAGCTCCACCCCAGACCGACTGAATCAGAAACTCCGAAGCTTTAACAAGCTCCCCAGGGGATACTGATGCACGCTTAAGTATGGGAACCACGGACTACCGTCCACTCAGCCGGCTTCCGCTTATACCTCCAGAACACGTAGTATCTGCAGGTCCTGTTCGTGCTCGCTTCTAACCCGAGATATGGTCCTGTGGCTACTCCCACATCCTGATGGAGGGCAGGCAAAATATGCCACGTGTCTTGTCCCCTTCTCGGGGTCAACCCACAATCCCCGGATGACTGTCCAGCACAGCGTCCAACTAACTTTCTTGGGAGAGAGTCTCTCTCCTGGCTCATCTCTCTGGTTGTGGCTGAAGAACAACTGGGCTTCTCTCCTTCCTGGTTTCCCTGGCCACACAGGGAACGGATAACTGATGATGGATGCTGGTCGGGAATTCAGGCTGGTGCTCGAAAACTATCATTAGCTAAGTGCCGGGCTAATGCATCTGGAGGTGGTGAGTTAATAGGAAAACAGGCCTGCTTCGGTAGCCTGTGCCCACGGTGACCTAGAGCTGGGTGTTCGGTGGTGACTGGCAACCCCCCTCAAATCACCTCTTGTTAGCTACAACTATAGGCAAATTGCTAGCAAGGATTAAGTGGGGAGACTATGCCAGGATCACTGTCAAGCAGAGAAAAGACTCAATTTGTAGAGCAATCACGACTCTGTAATCATTCTTTAAGAGCTCTTTTCAGCTGTGTTTGCCTTTGGAAGGTGCGGACCCTGCCTGGGTGAAGGTGGGCAGAGAGCTGCACACTGGCTTTTTCTTGAGCGTACTAAAATGATTACTCCCCTAAACGAGATAAGCCTCACTATTAATAGCACTCTACCTCAACCGGTCTCTGCCGACATCCGAGGCCCAGATGCCGCCTTGAACAAATGAACACCAATGTGCATAAACAATTGATCGGAGCTCATGAATAGAGCACGTTTCTGTAAACACGAAGGAGAATCTGGGAGGACGCTTTATGGGGGGAGAAAGATACATTCCGTTTATCACTATTTGCATAATGTCCATGTATAATAGAAAGAAATTAACAAGGCAGTATTTTAAGAACTGTTCCATGATGGTGCATGGAAAAAATGCTGCAAGGGTATCCTTTCTCCCCCATTCAAGGGGGGTGGGGGCTAAGGCGGGGGGCACCTTTTCTTTTCCAGATGTTTGGTGCTTTTGCTTACATAGGATAATGGCTCATCCAGACTTATTCTCAGGGCTGAACAACTTCACTATTTTCACCTATTTATCTGGAGAAGTTTGGAAACAGAATAGACAAGAGGGATCCATGTAGTCTCAGAACATTCTGCAACTCAGAGACAAAGGAGGTGCTGGAAACGAGCTGATATTTAAAGTCCCAAAGTGATTCATTCTGATATAGATGTTATTTGAAGTCCTTCAAAGAAAAGTTCCGACACTTTGGAATTTCCTAAGCATAAACAGGTTTGGAGAAAGTTTCCTACCCCATGACTGAGTGGCAGGCTGCCTCAGGAAAAGGGGGGGGGGAGGCAAGTGAAAGAAGAAGCGACAAGAATGTTGCTGGTAGGTGAAGAGCCAGCTCGTGTATTACTGGCCAAATATTACTTTTTTCTCTCTGCAGGTCTGCAAACAGTACTGGTGAACAAAATTAAACCCCTCTCATTAAATGTGTTGTGGTTCTTCGTGTCCTAACTGAAGCATCGAGCAATGTTGGAATTTCAGCATGCTACAGCAAAAACGCATTTCCAAACCTGAGTTTCTAATTTTTCTCTAACTATCCAAATGAGATGGTTTCCCACCAGTACAAGCCTCCCCCTGAAAAAACAAAAAACAAAACACATAAACGGAAAAACAAATAAATAACAACAGCAAAAAAACCCAACTCACCAAAGACAATCCACCAAGATTTTTGACAAAGCTCCCTTTTGTATTTAAAAATAATCAATAATCATGGAAGATTTATACAGAAAAATTAGGTCCTATCTCTATGTCAATCACCGTCCTTCCTCGTACCCAAACTTCTAAGTATCCTCTCAGCTTTGGAGCATAATTTGACTTAGTTCCTCTCCAAAATTTACGTCTCTGGAGGACGCCCAGACCAAATCATGCCTGGTATTCCCTGAGGGGGGGCAAAAAAACTGAAAAAAATGGGAAATACAAAGTGTTGACCTAGAATGGTGCTCCAACTGGCACCCCTCTTTTGGGTTGTTTGTTTGCTTGTTTATCTTTGACCATGGTTTTTGTTTCAGGACACTACTGTGGCCCCAGACTATAAAAGTTCAGATGTTGCCCCCTTCCATGAGTACTTTCCATTCCCCTTCTAGGCTGGGTGCTGTGTAACAGAGAAAATAAATGTGCGGTTTCTCTATGCCTACGGGTGGGCATGAGGAGGACGTGACGGTCTTAGCAGTGATCTTACATTGGAGAAACTGTGAGTGCCTGTAAAGTGCACCAGGAAGACCCACAGCTGCCCTACATTGCATCGCTGCAAAAAGCCATGACGTAAACCTGCCCCTGGGCTGGAGGCAATATAGCACTGCATAGTTTCTTCCCCCTCAAAATTCACTACTAGAGAAGCTCCAAATGCTTTTAAAAAAAAAACCAAGAAATAAACCATCAAACAACACCCAGACTCAGAATAAACCAAAGGAATAATTAGCTTGGAAGGTTTTTTTCTTCCCCCCCTGCCTTGTGCTTAAGTTCTACAAATAAAGAGAACAATTAATGTCAACTGCCTTGAGTTCTCCATCCTATTAGCTTTGTGGGGGCTTCAAGGTAATCTCCACAAAGAATGGACTTTCTAGGGTTAAAGCACAAGGTTTTCTTCAGAAAAATGGATATGATGGCAAAGCATCATGTAAATACTACATGTCATTCCCCCATCCTTCTGCTGTTTAATCTAGCTGATTTCCAGAAGGGGGGAGATTCAAGAGGAGGAGAGAAATCCTCCAGGACAAGTGAGGAGAGATCCTAGGCAGAGCTGTGCCGCACGGAACGTGGAAAACGAAGTGGCCCAGCCTCCTCTTCTGTTCCTTTTATACCAACTGGATGCATGAACAGGTCAGCGAATCAAAACCTGCAAGTTCGCCTAATCACACGCACGGGATAAACGCCACAGCGGGCAGGGAGACACTCCTTTCCAAGGTGAAGGTATGGCTGGCAGATTGGGAGTAGAGACAGTGACAGAGTTTTGGTGGTACCCTCAACTCACAGGGCACCCCAGAAACCTCCCAAATCTCCCCCTTATCCCATTCCACAATTCTGTTGTCAGCTGGAACTCTGGCACCCCAATATCTTTTCATACGACAGGCATGCAATTAACTGTCATTATTTCCCCTTTCTTTCTGTTTTGCTATGTGCACTCTTTGTGTCTAGAACTGGTGGGAAGAGATGTAATTAGTTAACTAAGAGAAACCATGTTTCTTCATGCTGCAGAAGCTGGGCTGGGGTGGGGTGCAGTCTCTCGGTGAACTGGTCTTGCTTTTTGGGTCACTCCTAACAGAAGGCCAAGCCAGTACCTGAAATACAGCAGAGCTCAAACTCCCCGGGCTCCATTCTTTCTCTCTCTCCCTCTCTCTCTCTCCCCTGCTCTCAGACACAGAATCCCCAGTGGGAAGAGATAAACTCACCCCAGGTGTGAAGCCAGCTGGCACGAGGCTCGGGTGGCCAGGCGTCAGTGTGAAATGCTAGTGGTTAGCTCCATGGGCGAAAAGATGGGCCAGAGGAGAGAAAAGGAGGGATGGAGAGGCTTGGCAAAAGGCAAACAGAAAAAAGGCAGAAGGAAACGCATCAGGAATATGTGCAAAGGAAAAAAAAATAAGGCAAAGGGGACGAGAAATTAATAATCCAACAAGCAGGTTTCCTCCGTGTTATTAATCACACTGCTTCGCCCGAGCTGCAGAGGAACTGGGCGCTGCACATGGGAGGGAGGCGTCTGAACACCATTGGCCGCCTCTGCTCACTCCTATACATCTCAGCCAATCCTCCCTGTGCCTTAAGGTACAGATATATCTGGGCTGCCGTTACAAACCCCTGGAAGATGAAAAATCGTGCTCTGTGGGTAAGGCACTGCTCCGTCCAGTTAATGCACTATAAACTTTATTTGAGCTGACTTCTCATTTGATCCCCCAGTGACGAGGTCAAGGAGCGCAAGCAATTCCACCCCAAATCATGCCATAATCGAATTGCTGCCTATTTCCCGAACCTATAATGAAAAAGGCAACCGAAATAATGCAGGTAATGTTGGCGGCCTCCCTTGCCTGTCGGACATTATTACCTCCGATTGCTCGCCGCCATTTCCTTGGTGCTCTAACAATGAATATATTTCACAGCTCACTTGCTCTCCTGTGTGGGTGGCATGGTATAGACACCTACATGATATGAAAGGAAAGCTAAAACAATAGGGCTCTTTCTGAGCGCCGTGCCTAACAGCCCACTGGTGGGAGACACAGTTTTATCAAAGTGCTTCTCACGCGCGCACACAGCACACACACACATACAACACACACACACACACACACACACACAGAGCAACGTGGTGGGGTCCAGAGTCACAGACTCCGCCAAAGCCAACTGCATTTCTCTTTGTCTATTTAAGTCCCAGCTTCATAACCTACAGCATAATAACTGAGAGTGTGATTTCTTTATCACTCAGATGCTCTGAAGGTTTTTATTCTATTTTCTTCCTCTGACTAAAATGGGACAGATATGGCTTTAGGGACTGGGCATGAGATAAAATAATGTGCATATATACCCCACCCGAAAATGCCTTTTACGTGCCCGCTTCTCCTTAAGAGAAGGTTTAATAAAATCAGCACTCCCGATTTGCATGCCCTGAAAAAGTCTAATTCAGGGCCCCATCCTATTTCACTTCTCAGAAAAGTGCTGACCGCAGCATGATTCAATGGTGCAGATTCAAAGCCACAGAAGGAGCGACCCGGACAGGACAGCACAGCACCCTCGGCTATGTGATGGCCCTTTGGCGAAGCCCACATCCAGGCCAGCGGGGGTGTCATGTGGGACATGGGGGGTGCCTGAGTTCTACAGAAGGTGTGTCCAAGTTAGCGCCTGGGTAGGCTTCCAACCCCGCCTTTTACTTCTCCACCATGTAGGCTTCGTTCACTCAGAGTAGCAACTCCCAAATTGCCAGACATCAGATACCTACCTGCCTTAGAAAACCCGGCCGTGCCTAGGAGATGTGGCTGTTGCCAAGCCAGGATCACCAAATGCTGGGGCCGGTACTGAACATTGGAAATAGGTATATTGTTGGATGCATGAGTCTAGACAGTCATATATGCAGGAAGGCAGGCCTTCAGCCGGCAAACACACACACTACAACCACATCTACCTTAAGAATCATAAACAGGAAATTCTTTAAGCCAGAGACAATTAGAGTCCAACGACAACAGTTTCTTAAGCTTGAATAATAATGCAGATTATGTCTCTCTTGTCTCTTTCCCATTTCTCTTTTCTTCTGCTGCTTTTTTTGTAAGCAGGAACCGCCCTTTACACAGTTTTCATTACAGAGAAATTTATTTCCTGGTCTATGACGTCACTTTCCCCAACCTGGCCCTACCTTTAACAAGGAAAAGCAAGCTATGGAGACTACATGCTGCCAGACGAGGCAAGATGGTCAGGTGAGAACAGTGTAGGAGAGCTCGTCAGGAGAAAAACTCAACTATTCCCCTCCAGGTCTGTCCAGACTGATGGAAGGTCAGGACCACGTTTTCAAAAAAGACACATAGGTTCAAGAGTGCATGCCGACACACAGACAAAGAATAATTCTTTAAAATACTCAGCACTATGGGCCACAGAGAACAGATCTTGGGGGGGGGGGGCGATCAATATAAAGAAAAAAATGCTCTAGATGTAATTGAAGTCATACATTTGTACATGACTTCTGCTATACGCCCAATTACTGCTATTTATCAAAGAGTAGACAACATTGAACCTGGCAGCATGAAAAACAAATTTTACTAAGTCAGAGGGAAAAAAAAAATCATCAGAAAGAGAAGGGGAAAAAAAGATACAAATAATAAATAATTCAATATTCTCAAGGAAAGCTCTTGGAGAAAAGGCCTGGTTGATTCAAACATCAGACATGGGTCTGACAAGAGATGTATCGATTTAGACAATTCTATCATCATTATTCCAGCCGGAGTCCTTCACAAAAGCTGCTCTTTTTGCTCCTGTTTTTATTGCTGTAACTACCAACCTCCTTCTTATACCTCAATCTCTTTGAACCGGTATTCATTACAGCTTAAATCTTAAGCCTAAGCATAAGATGATAAACAGATTCTGTGTCTCATGTTTGGTGGAGGCAAGGGCTCAGCTTCCCTGAAATCTAATAGGACGGGAGGCTATTCACAATCTGCTGAGGATTTCCACACTCAATGGAATAGGTCATGTGCCCCATCTGTATAATTACCAAGGCAGAATATTTAGATTCCAGGGACAGCATATATCCAAAGCAAATATTACCCACATCTAACAAAGAGTTGCCAAATGCTGAACAGGATGGCTGACAACAAATGTAGCCTCATTTGTTACTTTCAAGGCTAAGAAAAGAAACATCGACAATATATATTGGTAATGATTTCCTTCTCTCCTGCCCAAACCAGGTTCCAAAACTATACCTCTTCTTCTAATGAAAACAATGGAAAAAAAAAAAAAAAGAAAGAAAGAAAGAAAGAAAGAAAAAAAAAGAAAAAGATCCTTTTAGGTCAATGCAGATCGGTAAAATACAGCAGTATAATTAGTGGAGGAAGAAAACACCTCCATTAGGCATCTGCAAAAAGCAGAACTATGTCTTCAGTGTTCGATGTGTTAATTACAACCAGATAGGAGGTGCCACGGAAAATTAACAGTCTCGCGAAGGCATGAGAGGTAAACAGACAAATCAGGAGCTGCTGGAGGGTCGGGAGAGCAAGTCAATTTTGAAGAAAGATAAAAGAACTGTCATGTCCGTGATGGCTTCGGAAAGGGGAAAGGGCAGTGGGCCCTGTTATCATCAGTTAATTAGGCAGGAGGTCCGAGCTTGCATAGCCGCAACATTTGCCATGGTAATCAGATGTATTATTCAAATGTGCAGGAAAACAAAAGCCATGGCAGGCCTGACAAGGTACAATAAAGTCTGCCCACTCAAAGGTGCTGGATGCATAGAGCAAAGGAGCGAGCAGGACTCTGCTCCCTGACATCGACAAACAGGGTAGCTTCCTTCAGCTCAGCTGGGGGACTGCAGGTGGGAGATGGGGGAGAAGCTCTCAAAATTAAATAACCCTCCAGTCGGTGTCCGATGCCCAGCCTAGGCAAGAGCCACTAAAAGAAAGAGTACGTTGGGGCATCAGCTGGTGGGGGACAAGATAGCACCCAATTAGGCTGAGGATACAATGTCAATGATAGTGGCTCTGGTAAGGGGGCTCTGGAAGACTCACCACCTTCCTTTACAGTGGAGAGAGGGAAAGAAAGAAAAAGAAAATGTGAGTGTGCACTCCAGAGAGCAGTTAACATGTTCATTGTGTTTTCTGGACTTGCAAGAAGAGGTGGGTAAAAACTTGCTCAAATCTAAGATCTGATCTAATCTAGTAATGCTCTGTGCCAAAAGGGCAGTTCAGCTTAGTGTGTCTTTCACCCCAAATGCAAACTGACCACTTACAGGCAATGACCTTAATGGCATCAGATACACAGTTGGGAAAATGAAAGAACTATGCTGTTGGGCAGAGACGCATATTGCCTGACCTCCACCAGTGTGGCCTGACTCATGCCAAGAAGGGCCAATGGTCATTTCATTTGATGAAAAGGCTTTTGGACACTCTAGGACCTGGGCAAGAGTCAAGGTTGTTTCCCAGCCAAGACTTGAGATGTTCCATCCTGGGAAAATTGGGGGTAAAGCCTCCCACCCAACCAGAGACAACCCTTAATCCTGTCTAGTTTACTCTATAAGACCAGAGCAAACCTCTCTGCCTATCACTTTTTAATCAGTATGGGGCAAGGAAACTTCTGAGGTGGACATCATTGTTTAGCCACTGAAGAAGGCCCTCTTATTCCCAGGCTCAGTGTGGCTGACAGACCTACGCCGGCCTGGGGGGCAGAGGTGAGGCTAGGGAATGGGGGTTGAGTACGCACAATTGTAGGAAATATCTTGGCCTTCACTGGCTGAATTTGAGCTAAGAATCTAGTAGAATCCCCACACAAGGACATCTGGAGCCCATCCTCAGGATGAGAGTGGTGCAGCGTGGTGTGTGGGCTACACGCTAGTGTCAATAGTGTTTCAAATCTCGGTAAACCTGCAGCTAAGGGGAGCGGGAGATGACAGGAACTGAAAAGGATGAAGAGGCCAAGTGGACATAAGGTTCTGTTTGCGGACTGATTCTGTAACTGTGCACATGCGCAGAGATGCAAGCGTTTCACACGCTTTTTATACCGCATTCTTTTTTTTTTTTAAAGATTTTATTTATTTATTCGACAGAGATAGAGACAGCCAGCGAGAGAGGGAACACAAGCAGGGGGAGTGGGAGAGGAAGAAGCAGGCTCATAGCAGAGAAGCCTGATGTGGGGCTCGATCCCATAACGCCGGGATCACGCCCTGAGCTGAAGGCAGATGCTTAACCG
This sequence comes from Ursus arctos, assembly GCF_023065955.2. Lineage (NCBI taxonomy): Eukaryota > Metazoa > Chordata > Mammalia > Carnivora > Ursidae > Ursus > Ursus arctos. Next base: position 71,577,603 of record NW_026622874.1, on the reverse strand, counting down.
CTGTGCCACCCAGGCGCCCCTATATCGCATTCTTGAAATGACAAAAATATAGAAGTGAATAGATGAGCGATCGCCTGGGGCCATGCCGAGGAATAGAGGTAGCTTTGGCTACAAAGGGTGAAGTCAGAGACCCTTGTGATGGAATTGTTGTGCACATGGACTGTGGCAGCCATCACAGGCAACTGCACAGGAGATAAACTGACAGAGAAGGAAATTCATACACATAACTGAATGCATGCAAAACTGGCAAAATCTGGGGGCCCCCGGGTGGCTCAGTCAGTTAGGCGTCCAACTCTTGTTTTCAGCTCAGTTCGTGATCTCAGGGTCATAAGCTCAAGCCCTGTGCACAAGATCCCTTCCTGGGGGCAACTTGTCTTCTTTGTTAATGATGAATTATGAAAAACACGCTCAAGGAGAGACTGTGTGAGATTCTCTTTCTCCCTCTCCCTCTGCACCCTGCCACCACCACTCTCTCTCTCTCTCTCAAATAGTAAAAATCTTAAAAACAAACAAACAAACAAACTGGGGAAATCTGAAGAAGGTGGCTAGATTTCATCAATGTCAATTTCCTGGTTGTGATATTGTATTATAGGTATGCAAGATGCTATCATTGAAGGCAACTGGATGAAGGGAATATGGGATCATCTCTTTGTGATGTTTCTTATGACTGTGTGTAAATTGACAATTATCGCCAAAGTAAAAAAAAAAGAAAGTTTTAAGCAAAGTGCACTTAGGAATCATGCATTGGATTGCAAGACTCCTACCCACTAGGCACCAGTCCTTGGACAGGTCACTTCTTTAAACCCCAATGTTTTGTTATAAAATGTGGATAATAATAATGCCTCTTTAAAAGGGTTGTTTTGGGGATTAAGTGAGATAATATGTCTTATGTGCTTAGATAGTCCTTGGCTCTTAGTAAGGGTTTGGTATGTGTTAGCTATTACTTTCAGTATCATCATGACCATTATTGACCACAGTGTCCAAATACATGTAAATGTATTAAAATGTCTAAAATGCTAAAAAAAAAATGTCTAAAATTGGAGTGGCCTTTACTCAGAAATTAAAAGTGCATCTATTGTCACATACATCCTGTGATTTTCAATGATTGGGAATGGTGTTGGCTTTCCATAATTCATCACTAAGAACGAAGACAAAAAGGTTGCCCCCAGGAAGGGATCCTGTGCCTCCCCCCTACAACCATCACCCATTTATAATTCCCACATCTTGTCTCCAGGCTGCCCCTCCCTCCCAAAGCTTGGACCCAAGTTCCCGTGCATCCTTTCTTCCCTCATCCCAATCACCAGAGGTCGGGGGTGACTCCCGGGGCACTCAATCACATCTGCTAAGGGCTACTGAGAGGAACAACAGGGAATAAAAGTCTCCATTCTGATCAAATTAGTTAAACATGGATCGATAGGAAGCTTTGGTGTGTCCGTAAGCTCAGAGCCTGCAGATTCCCGGCACAGAGTAATCTGAGAGGAGACAGGGAGAGTGAGGAGAGAAATAATATCTGTTTCCTCGGCACAGAGGTTTCCTTTTATTGAGTCTGTCACTTCCCATTTCGGTTAACAAACCAGTGAATGGAGCTCATCGTTGGGCAAATATCACAGCTCCATGGAATACAAAGTGGGAGCAGTTGTTTCCGATTGGGGGTTTAATAAGAAAGAAAGGGCCACTCGAGAAAGAAGAGATCTGAAGGACCCTACATGCTAGAGGGGAGACCAGCTCTGCAGAGACAAGGTTCCAGAAAGAAGAAAGAAGGTAGTCTTAGGCTCCCTTGCTTCTTTTCTGTTTGTTTTCTGTCTCTCCCTCCCTCTCTCTTAAACCATTACTAGCCCAGGATTCATGGCAAATATTATTGGGTTCACAGTTATCACAGGGAATGCATAAAAAAGACAGTTCTATTTTTCCCAAAAAAAGACAGTTCTATTTTTCCCAGGAGATGATACTAAATTTGGAATTGAATAACTTTGGAAAGAAGGGCCCGGGAAGAATTTTTTTCAATACGCTCTTCTTGTTTCATTCTACTTTCCTGTACTAGAAAAGTAATGCAGTACATTACCAGGTGGAAAGGACACTGTTGCCCTTTTCTTGTCTTCCTGGGATTCAGCTAGTACTCCTTGGTTGGGGTGGGGTATTTGAGAGAGAAAGTAGAAACCACTATTGGGAAGTGCCTGCATTAACCATGTCAGGTGTATATAATTAGGTACAGTTAGGGTTAGTACATCACCCAAAATCAAAGAGCCAGAGAAGGGCAGAGCTGGGTGTCAAACTCAGTTTGGACTCCAAGGCCTGTGTTTATTCCACAATACTGTCCTGTCTGCCCACTCAAGGGGCTGGTCTGTCTCTTATTTCTAAGAGATTTATCACCCTGCTGATCATGAACCTCAAGTGTATTGGCTCATAGCTACCCTCTGGATCTACATTCTAAACCAGAGCTCCGCTGTTCATACAGCCAGAAAATATTTACTAATCTTGGACTATACCACTAGCCAGCAGTACTCGACATTGGCTGCACATCAGATCCATCTGAGAAGAATTTAAAGTCCTGGATCTCTGGCCCCCACTCCCAGGGGATTGGAATGTGCAGCCAGGATTGTAAACTACTGGGCATGGCGATATAATGAATTGGGAAAAAGTCAACAAAATAATTGGTCCCTTAAGAGGATTAGGACAATATACTTGGTGCCACAATGGATTTTAAAAATGAAGGAAGTTCAGATTCTTATTGGTTAGAGGCTGTAGGGTGTAGTAGAAAGAGCCAACATTGGCCATTTACTAACTATGTGACCACGTAACTTCTTCAAGACCTCTTTGTAATACGGAAATGATATGCTCCCCTTTGCAGAGCTGTCACGGGTTTAGAAATAATAACTGCAAAATACTCTGCATATAAATCACTGCATGTTATCTCAGACGAACTTTTATTCTTTTTTCCTTTTGTGACCCCCCAATACCCCACGTCTTCCCTTCCTCCCTTCTGGGCTGGGTGCTGTGCTCAGGAAACGGTGGACACTCAACAGGGTCTACCATATCGAGTGGGAAATCAATGTTTTCTATCAACAAAAAAAACCCCACCAAAACCCCAAAAAACTAAGAGTAATTACAACAGAGCTGTGTTAAATTGTGTGGTTCACTAGATTCTAGAATGAGATCTGGAGGTTCTCTTATGTTTTCTTCCTTATCCAGTCCTGCCACTAATGTCATCTCAGAAAGATTAATATGCCCTCCTGGGAAGTGTGAGACCCTCTTCCACAGAGAAAGAGAGGGGAGGGAAGAGCATTTCAGGGGCTGTAAAATTACCAGGGGAGAGAAATGATTTGAGGGTGAGGCAGTAAGGAGTCACACAGTCTTTTGGGGCAGGGTAGTAGTAATATGAAAGCCTCCAACGGTGCTTCCCAGAAAAGCCAGTGCTCAGAAGGTTCTCATGATCAGGGAGACCAGTGACCTAAGTTGCCCTCCTCCCCAACATAGCTATTTTTCAAATAAAATGATTCTATGAATAAATCAGTTTGGGAAAAGCTGAGCTAAAGCAAATCACACAAATACGTTGATGTTGTTTACAGTGGGATTTTCAAAGCCTTTACTTGCCTGAATCATGCCATGGAAAAGCTCAAATAGTGTATTTTGCATTACTATATGAGGAACTGTTATTCATAGGAAAGTCTGGACAATTTTTGGTTATTCCATAATTTTGGTGTGTGCTTATGGTTCTTTGTGTTTTAAAAATATATATCTTTTTCATTTTAGAATAGTTTCAGGTTTGCAGAAATGTTGTAAAGAGAGTACATAAAGCTTGCATGTACTCAATATCCAATTCCCCTGTAATTGGTATCTTACAGGAGTTTGGTACATTTTCCACAACTACCGAACCAGTGTTAATACACTATGTTAACTAAAGTCTGCACTTCACTCAGATTTCCTGAGTTTTCATCTAATGTCCCCTTTTGGCTCCTGGATCCCATCCAGGACACCACCTGAAATTTAGGCATTTTGTCTCCTAGGGCTCCTCTTGGCTGTGACAGTTTCTCAGACTTTCCTTGCTTTTCATCATCTTGACAGTGTATTAGTCAGATGTTCTGTGGGATGTCCCTCAATTGGGATTTGCCTGATATTTTTCTCATGACAAGTCTGAGATGATAGGTTTTGGGGAGGAACACCAAAGTCATTCCATTTCTTTTTTCAGCAGTACTTACTATTTTCACATGTTTGGCATCTTCGCTAAGACTTTAAGGGCTTTGTTTCCTGTCCTAAAAATGGGCTGAAATTCAAAGAAGGAAGATTTTATAGTCGGAATCCCAGAAACTGTCAAGAACTAACACAGAGGTTTGGCTAAGCTGACGAGGACAGAATCTGACTCTGCCTGCGTAACACAACCCTCAAGGCAGCGCTCTTCGTGGGTCGTTCTTAGAATTCCAATTGGATGGCAATGAGCCCACTGCTAGGCAGTGAGCAGTTCACTGGGGCCTATTAGTACCCCCTCATAATTAGGGAGACTTGCAAACAAATAAAAAAACCCTCATTTTCCTCAAGCCTGATGGAAGTGCAGGACCCTCCACGGAAAGTATGAACATCTGTCTAAAACTTATCCAGCCAAGCGCATAGGCTGGGGGTTAATAACACAGACTGTAGTATTATTCTCCTGGGTTTAAATCCAGCTTCGCTACTTAGTGGCCTTGGGCAAGTTATTCCCAGAGCCCCAGTGTCCTCATTAGTCAACTGGGGTAATAACGGTATCTCCAGTAGAGAGTGGTTGTGTTGGTCCACCAAGCTAACGCCTGTGCAATGCTCACAGCACTGTGTCTGGACCACAGTGTCTCCCAGCACAGGTCAGCCATTCATTTTAGAATTATTAAGTTGAACCATATGAAACTGACATTTAAGTAGATAAACCATTGTCAAATGTCAGCACGTGTACATGGTTCAGTCTATTACTGCCATCATCACCATCACCATCATCATCCCTGAAGACACCAACAGAAGATGGAGCTGGAACTAACCGAAGTGACCTTGGAATTGGAGCCATCCAGCTGTGCCCTGGTCCTCCCCCAGGTCTCACTAGTAGAGAAATGTCAGCTCTGACAACAGGCAGCTCACCTTCTCATTTCTAACCCGGCCGCGTTGGGCACACCCCTCCTCCCATTTAAGTCATTGCAGTAACTCCATGTTTTCACACTTCATTTTCTTCATTGCCTGGCGCGTGCCTATCAAAGCAATGGGACTAAAGAGAAATTTCACAGCTCCTGACCTTCAGCAAGGAATGCCCAGGAGCAAAGAATGAATGAAACATGATGAAGTTTCATGAATTTTTCTAGAAAATCTAACTTTCAATGAAATCAGGGAGGTGGGGGTCAAGGGAACAGCCAGAGATAGAAGGCCAGACCCGTGGTGATTGGATTACATTCGCTGGCCTGTGGTTCTTTATTAAGACCATCCAAACGACTGTAATGTACATTATACACACATATATATTCAGGGCACACACATACACTATTTAAGACAGTGCAAAATAATTGAAACAAGAAACAATAATCAATATCTTTTCAACAGAATTGTGTTCAGAAAGAGTCATGTGTTGTTTTCTCTGTTTTCCACATTCCGTGACGAGGGGGGAGGGGAAAGAAATGCCATTCTCCAATCACTAAAAATAAATACTTGTGTTATATTCGGTTGCCTCCACAATGAATAAAACAGGCATGCGGGTTTATAATATCAATTCACAGGGCTCTTTCTGCTCCAGTGAACTGTTACTGAACGGTTCAGAACAAAGCTACAGGCAGATCGGACAAAGCTCTTCTAACAGGGTTGACATTAGGCTCAGCCTGATAAGACCACATCACAGAGACGCTCATTCTCCAGACCCTCTGATCACAGCAGCCGGCAATGGAGAGGTGCTCCAGCTCCCGGAACCTGATCACAGACCTGGTTCTGCTGATCTGGCTTAGAGCGACAACGCAGCTCAGGGTTATCGGGCGAAGCTGGAGGAGTTCAAGGCAATCTCATCTCTGCAGTGCATCTCGACCTTAATAAGCGCCCAGCCCAGGAGGAAGGAGGGGAAGAACTGGGGGGTCAGGGATGGCAAAAGGAAAAGGAATACAAGTTCGTCTGAAATAACAACATGCGATGATTTACACGCGTGAACGCCAAGCACTCCCTAAGTCCCTTCTAGAACAACGGTTCTCCACTGTGGGCCAGTCTGATTCCCCACTTCTCAGAGGCATTTGGCAATGCCTGGAGACTCTTTCGACTGTCACGGTGGGAGAAGGCGCTAGTGGCATCAAGTAGGTGAGGCCAGGGATGCTGCTAAACACCCTACAAGGCACAAGATGGCTCCCCCAGCAGAGAATGTCCATGGTGCGGACACCTGCTCTGGAGGACAGCAGCCTTGACTGCTCACCTAGACCGGGATGAAGCCTTATTAAACTAGATTATCAAGTTGGTTATCAGCAACAGTGATCTCAGTCCTGTGTACAATCGATGGGCAGTCTGGAGAGCGGAAACTTCAGGAATCAGTTACTTTTCCTCAACAGATCAAACAGATGGTTATAATTTAAGGATATTTATGGAATGTTTTTGGAGGCACACTGTTTACTCCCATTCATCTCAATGCGGTGACAGTATTGAATCATTTAATGTGTTCAACTTCCCACAGAAGACACATTCTAAATTTTTTTTAATTCCAAAATGAATATAGTCACTGTATTAAAATTTCCTTGGCTTTACTGTCATCTACAAGTCACCACAGTGAAGTGCAATTGATCTCACCAAACATAGCTGGGGGAAAAAACAAAACACTAAACAATTTGAGTGCCTGCCTCAATTAACGTGAGACTTTTATTATTTGCAGTGAGGTCATTCATCGGATGACGGACAAATAAATACTATCACCCAAAGAGTGTGAATGACCCGCCATCCACGGTCGCCAGAGCGCAGTGTGTTCTGGTTAATCGAACTCTCTGTGTCTTCCCTAGGGAAGGTTGCCAACAGTTCATCGTCTAAAGCAAGGGTTTCCAAATTTTTTTTTCTGTAGAGGGCCAGAGAGTGAATATTTCCAGCTTTGTGGGCCATACGTTCTGTTACAGCTACTCAATGCTGTCGTTGTGGTGCAAAAGTGGCCATCAACCATTTGTAAACAAATATGTGCATGGCTGTGCTCCAATAACACTCGGTTTAGGAAAACAGTTTGCCGGCCAGATTTGGCCCTCGGGCCATAGTGTGCCCACCCTTGATGAGACAGAAAAACCTGCACTGCACTCGAACGTAATTGAAGACACTGAACCTGGGAGGATGTGGAAGGCATTCGGAAAACACGGACAGCCTCTAGGACACGACTGTGGCTCTCCGTTAACGTCATACTGAGGCGAGTCTCTGCAGCTACTAATATAATGGATAGGCTGTCCTAGGGGAGTTGCTACAATATACAGTTCTCTTCCGTATTTCTGTTGAACACTGTTCATGCATTTCTTAGAAAAACGAATGCCTGAAATATAAATTGAGCCCCTACCATGCCATATACCCGGGACCACTATTGCCTCTGAGGATACAATGATGAATAAGAATTATAATAATCATACCTGCCCTAGAGTGATTAAATGAGTCTCATGTTTTCTTTTCACTGCCTGACCTTTCTACCCTAAAGTATCTGGAGACCTCCTATGGGGACCAGCAAATAAGAGAAAGTCTATAGCTATGCCAGCCCCACAACCTGTCAAAACCAGAAACCCAATAGTTGAATTGCTGGTGTGAGGGTATTGTAGAGGTCCAGAATATCCCTCAGTGACTGGGTCTTGGAAGGATCAGATAATGCACTCTTGGTATCAAATCCTCTCCTCTGTCCCAAATTGGCAGATGGAGTAATCAGGGCCCAGTGAAGTCACTTTCCCAGATCTGGGAAGCAGGTTACCAATTCAGGGTATGTTTTGTTCCCAGTTCATGCAGAAACCACTAATGTCCATGGCTGCCTTCTGGGCACAGGGAGGGACAGCAAATTACAGGGAAAGAGACAATGGCCCTAAACTAATTAGATATGGGTTCAAAACTGGGCTCCCTGTTTAGTAGTTGGGTGACCCTGCAAAACAAATGCATGGTCTCTGGCCCTCAGTTTCCTCTTCTGTATTGTGAAATAACAATCCCACCCTCAATGTTAATTCTGCAAGGTTAGAGATGGTATGAGCAATGAAATCTGGCACACAGTAGGCCCACAACTTATGGCATCTTTTTTTAACTCCCTTATGGAGGTGTTACCTTGGCAAGCCATGATGTTTAATTGTAGTGATACAGAGGGGCTTTTCTGGGACAATCACAATTGGAAAGACATATCTCGGTATGTGTTTTGGAGTATGCAGTCATCTTGCCAATAAAGCCTTCATTTCTAGAACAGGGTTTCTCAAACTCAGCACTGTTGGCAGTTTGGATAATTTTTTGTTAGGACTGCCTTGTGCATGGTAGGATGTCTAACAGCATCCCTGGCCTCAACCAAATAGATGCTCATCGCTACTTATTGCCTTTCCTCCCCAGTCATGACAATGAAAAGTGTCCCTGAACATGGCCAGATGAACCCTGGTGACTCAGGCACACCTGGCTCAGAACCACAGATCTAGAACTGTGCCTTCATTGCCCTGGACATACAAGAAGGAGAAAGGAAAGAGAACAGGTGCTGAGAAGTCATTAACTCTGGTTAACGGGCAACAATCCTGGTGGAGAATTATTCTTGTGGGCATAAGAGGTGACTGTCCACTTCCCAGTACAAATGCAAGGTTACTGCAGGTGCCCCTGGGGCTTGGGCTGGTGACTGGATCAGCACAGTCTTGCACGGTCTCCTTCCTCCAGTGTACGGGCATACACACATACCCAAATATGCAACCAAATGTGTTGATTTGCAACGTGAGGCATGAGGCAGACACACGAGGCATATTTCAACGCATAAGGAAGAGAGCTGTTGGAGTCAGCATAACTCATTTCATTGCTGCCTTCCGAGCAGCCCTGTGTTCCAGCAGCCGCGTACACACTTCGCCCGGAGCTCGGCTCTGCTCAATGTTCTCTGGCAACACCTGGTGGAACAGGGTAAAAACTGCACAGCGCCTTGGTGTGAGCTGCTGTATCTGCTAATCTCATTGCAGGGGAAGGCTTTCTGGAGGCAAAGGTTTGTGGCGGGCGGGGGGGCGGGAGTACCATCAGAGTCCCCGCCTCTGGGCTGGCATCAATGCTGTGCTGGACTAATTTCTGCTGTTTTCCTTTCTCCTTTACCAAGCAGAAAACAAACACTGCTGTATTGTCAAGAGCTTTCTTGCTAGGATAAGGAAATAAATTGCAACTGCAGCCTCACTGGATACTTTCTCCAGGATGTGCCCAGAAAGCAGCATCAGTGGTCGCCCTGCAACCTAGCAAGTGTGCGCGGCCCAGCTTAAGAAACACACTCTTAGGGGTCACTACCCTATCCTAAATGATGCCCTTTGTGGCTTAGCAGGCATCTTTCCTGATACACAGTAGAGCTGTTTCTACTTGGAGGAGTAGAGATGAGAAAGAGGGTGCACATGCAAACACCTATTCACTGGGGGTTAAGATGTATCGACCCAGGGACTCCACCCTGGCTACCAACTCCTCCCCCAACCCTCGACAGTATCCTGGGGACCTCACATGCACTTAAATCCTCCATGGTGAGAAGGAAAGTCTAACCTATCACCCATTCTACCTCATACAGACATGAGAAAGAGGACCAGAGAATTACATAGTATATTCAGGATTTCATTCTTTTTTAAGGCTGAATAATATTCCTGTGTGTGTGTGTGTGTGTGGCATTTTCTTTATACAGTCATCTACCAACACACACTTAGGTTGTTTCCATTATCTTGGGTATTGTGAATCATGCAAAGAAAATACGAGTGCAGATACCTCTTTGCAATGCTGATTTCATTTCCTCGGGATATAGACCCAGAAGGGGGATTGCTGGAGCATGAGGAACCTCCATACTGTTTTCCATAGTGGTTGCCCCAGTTTAAACTCCCACCAACAATGTGGTGGGCCTACCATCCTCACCATATTATTTCACAATGCATACGTACATCAAAACATCAAGCTGTACACCATATGTATATACATATTTATGCAATTTCTATTTGTAAAAAAAGAAAGTGCATTCAGCTTTTTGGAAGAATGTTCTCTTGATCATAGATTCACTACGTATTTCCAAGGAAGGCAGCTTAACATGGTTGGAAGACAGGATGCCCTCAGAGGTTTACGTCCTGTTCACTCACATGCTAGGTGTATGATGAGGGGAGAATTATTTACATTCTGTAGGTCTTTTTTCCCCCTCAGTTGTAAAACAGGAAAGATAGCAGTACCTATCCATGGAGGTCATGCATGCCAACTGCTTCATATAGCGTCTGACATCTAGAAGTGCTCAGAAAATGTTAGCGGGAGCCGTAATTGTTCACCTCGCAGACACTATCACTACATGTCAGAAGTCTGGAGACCTGTCCCCGGCAGGTCAATGACTTGCAAAGTGATCTTAAATAAATCCCCATCTTTTTGTGTTTGTCGTTTTCATCGGCCAAAATGGAGAGCGTTCTGCCTGTTTTTAAAAGTTATTCAACTCAAAATATCATTATCAGTACAGTATGAGATAAGACAAGCTAATGCTTATTAAAGAGATCTACTAAAACATAAATATGCAGCACTATTAGATATCTGTGGCACACATGCATCTGTGACGCACACGATGTCATCAATGAACAACACTTAGAAGCCAATGGAGAATTACAAGGATCCCCAAATGTGTGCCTCAGTCACTGACAGAGAGGGTCTCTTCTAGAAGGTGGGTCTACCCAGTCCAATGGGGACGGGTGTGTAGGAAGCGCTGGGATAATGCAAGGAAAATCAAGCCCAATTTCATGGTAAAATGGCGTCACGGATGTGGAGCTCCAAGCTCACCATTTCCTTCAAGATCAGATTTGCAAGTGACCTACAGTGTTTCTGAAGTTGCCTCCAAGTCCTCTACGGACGATCATTTGTACTTTTGGTAACATCAAATCGAGGAAGACTTTTTTTGCGGTTAAGCTGTCCCTGCTGTTGATGCTGAAATTCTAAGTTATAATGTCTTATCCGATGGGATTCTCCAGGAGGGGGGCTCCCTTCTTCTCAGAGTCACATTATATGAAATATTTAGCATATTGCGTGCCAGTGGCTGTCAAATTAGGCTCATCGAAAATACTATAATTAAGAGGGGAGCCTCACATACTTAGCATTGAAAGCCAGTCATATTCAAATTATGCATAAGGATTTGGAAGCCAAAGAACATCTTTCTACAAATGCAGTTCAGGTACTTTGAAGTATCCGCTCCCAACCACTACCTGCTAAGAGCAGCAAGGAATCTCTATTTGTTCCTATCCTACAGGAGAAATTCTCAGTGCAGGAGGATGAGATATTATTACTTTTTAAAATTTTATTTAAAACCACATTTAAAAATGATATTCATTTGTATCCAAAGACAATGCCTTAATATGAAATGATCAAAGATTGATGATGGGTCTCAGAAACATGCTTACTATTTTTCACTTCAAAAGGAAATTATTAACTACCACTTTCAGGGCATTTAACAAGGTCCAGAAGCGAATAAGTGCGTTCATCCCTCCTCACAGGTTAGTCTTCACACAAGATTTGGTGAATTTTTAAACATATTTTCAAAGAGTGTTCATCACAGCTAGAGTTCTGAAATAGAGCCATATATATATATATATATATATATTTTTTTCAGTTTGGCAAAAATCCATTCTACATTTTAATTAAAGCTTTACTTTAGAATACAAGCTGACCATGTGGAATATGTCACTCTGCATCTTTAAAATCTAAAAACAATTAAAATAAAATAAAATAAAATAAAATAAAATGAAATAAAAGTAATTCTCTAGAGGGAAGAAAAAAGAACACCCACCTGCTGAATGCTGAATGTATTATTAACACATGATGCCTTTCTCTTTGGGACTTAACCTCTTTGAGATATGACATGAGCTTGGATGTGAAACTTCTCAAGGGCCATTTTTATAGAATAATCTAGTTTCCTTTATGCTTCATGCTTGATGAAAGGAACTGAGGCTGAGGAGGGGAAGGTCCTATGACATCTCATGGTGCCACTATGTCTGCTGGGCCTATGATGTTTACAAATACATTTGATCAATGAAGATCAATCCACTTTGTAGATTTTAAAAGTTGGGACCAGAGGAGTTAAAACAATGAATTTGTCAATCCTCAGTATCACACAGCAAAGTAAAAACCTTCATCTGCCCAGACTTTTGGATTCCAAAAGTCTAACCTGTCAGCCTATCTATCAACATGTTTGGCTATTTATCTATTCATCAATGTGTATACTTGTCTATGGTTTCACCAAAGCACCCACTATTATTTTAAGTTGGGTTAGAGAGTTCATCAGAGAAAAGTCTGGAAAAACTGCTACTTAGGAAGTTTACCTCCTTGAGGAAAGCAATGAGATTTGGGGGCTATCTGAAATTTGGAAACCTCACCTTTTCCTCTCTGTTTTTGCATATTTATGTTTTTCATGTTATATTTAAGTTGCTTTTCAAAGGGAAAATGGATTTATGCCAACTACCATGTGATTAAAAATAAATGTGTGGAAGACAAAAAATTTTAAAATAACTTCATCAGGCAGCTGAACTCTTCCTGATTTTCTAATACCACTACTGTTTTCTCTGCTCAGGCAAGTTCTCCTGGGATGTCCTGGGACTATGTTTTGGATAAACCCTCTGCAATCAGTTGTATGGAGCCAGATTTCATCCTTCTGTCCCTTCACATTCCCGGGGATCGCACGAGGCTCCTGGGTTGGCAGGACAACAGATTAGAGACAAAACGGAATCATGGTACGTGACACGTCAATTCTGCTTCTTCAGCAGCAAAGACCATCAACCGCCCTGCTCTCTGCTATGACAGAAGATCCCTTAAATGACACTTAACAGGCCCGTGCACCAGTGGTGGTGTGGACGGCTCCCCACCACACTGCCACCATGCTGCTGGGAACTGAGATCAATGTTTCATTGACTGGATTCTGGCAGGACTATGGTTCCTCTGCTGTGCTTTCCTGCAGGACTTCTCCCCTCTCGCTCTGTGGGTGTTCTCCCAATGGAAAACTTCACATGCTCCAAGAGAAAGCAGACTTAAAAGGAAGAAAGGGCTGGAAGCAGTACCGCCACCGATCTCCCCATCTCCTCCTGCAGGTGGACGAGCCACCAAGACAGGGATGTGCCAAGAAAAAAGAAAAAAGAAAAAAGAAAAAAAATCTAAGAAAAAAACCCAAAAAACAAAAAACAATGGCCTCTCTTTTAAGTGGCTTTTCACTTTTGACTTTTGAGGATTTCTGTCTTTGGGGAGAATCTGATTGTGTCCTAGACCCTGTGCTAAGGTGGCAATTACCTGAGAGATGGGTTCAGTGGGAGGAGAGAGGGGGCAGAATTACATAATGCAGTTATTTTAAATGTAGATGATTACCCTGTCCCCATACAGAATCAGAAGACCTGGAGATGAAGCTTGGGGGAAGGAATACTTTTGACAGTCCCTAGGAGATTTTTAGGCGTGACAGAGTTTGAGAACTTCCAGCAAGATGGTTCCAAGCACGGATCTGGGAATTAGAGAAACCTGGATTAGGGTACCAGCTGTGCCATCTTCCTGGTTGGGTGACTAAGAAAATGACCTTCCACTCCTTAGGCTCAGAGTTCTCATACACAGGCTCTGAGAAGGAGCATATTACCTGCCTCCTACGTTTGCTGAGATAAATAGAAAAGATATGCATATAATCAATTGGCACACTGCCCGGCATGTAGCACTATGTGCCTGAGAATGTTGACTTTCTCTATCATGTAACTGTTGGTGAGTGGTCTCATTTAAATTGAACTGCTTCGTCCTGTAAGGATACTTCACAGCACCCCTCAAAAGGCTGAATTGGGACCCCATAAATGGATAACCAAGTCTTCATCCCTAGAACCCGTAAATGTAATGTTATTTGGGAAAAGGGTCTTTGCAGATGTAATTAAGTGAAGGATTCTGAGATGAGATCATCCAGCTTTAGGGTAAGCCCTAAATCCAATGACAAATTCTTGTAAGAGACACCAGAGGAGAAGGCCCTGTGAACATGGAGACAGAAATTGAAGTGATGTGTCTACAAGCCAAGGGATTCGGGGATTGACAAAAGCCACCAGAAGCTAGCAGAGAAGCATGGAATGGATTTTCCCTCAGTCACCAGAAGGAGCTGACCCTGCTGACATCTTGACTTGAGACTTTTAGCCTCCAGAATGTGTTGCTTATTCCACTGAGTTTCGTTACAATGGCCCTAGGAACTAATAGGAAGCCCTTTAGCTCCATGTTAGTTCAAGTACTATGTTTGGAAAGGATCACTTCAGAATTATCTTCTCCAAGGAGTCTGCCCGAAAGTTGGGAAGACCCAGCTCCTCCCCACAGGGGCCCCAACCTGGGACTCCACTTCAGTCTCCACACGTGTCATTGACCACGGGGGTCCCCTGGCCACAGCCACATCAGTAAATTTCAAGCACAAACTTCACTTTCCTACAGCCTCCTGAAATAATAAGGACATTCTTCTCTTGAAAGCTCCTTAGGTGTATAAATATCTGAAAGTGGCATAGGTCAGAAAGGGGTCCAAGAGCCAATATCTGGGTAAGCCACTCAGTATGGCTGTGAGGTTGAAGATCTGCCCTCACCTCTGGACTCTTCAGAGAATTTGCTCTTTGATCTTCATTACCAAATTAACAGAATAATAAGAATGGCCACTATGTTTTGAGACTCCTTAACATACTAAATATTAATTAAATGCTTCACCATCATCAGCTTCAAAACTTGTGTAACATAGAGATAATCCTCTGTCCCCATTTTACAGATGGAGAAACTCAGGTCCTGCCAACTTGGGGATCACCCAGAGGGGAAGGATAATCGACAGCATTCAACCCTGTTCCTTCTCCTGCAATGGGCCCTCTGGCCACAGGGGTGGTGCTCTAAGTCTAAACATCTGAGATACTCCCCACCAATGCCCTGCTGGAGTATATCCTTTCTCAAGTTCCTCATGAATGCTACCAGAAATATGAAGCAGTTGGGCGGAACGACATCACCCCATGGTTGCTCTGAGAATGTGGATCGGTCCACTGAAGACCACAAGAGAAGCTCAGATACCAAGGCAGCTTATAAGATAAAGCTTCCATTGTTTACGAGCTGGGAAAATTTACAGTGAAGTGGGCCCTAAAATATTGGGTAGTTTCATGATGCCATTTTACAGGTGAGAAAACAGGCTCAAACAGACAAACAGGCATATTCGGGGTTATGCAGCCATGACACAGATAGGACTTGAACCCAGAACTCCTGACGCCTGTTCACACCACCAGCAATCTATCACTTGAACTACAGTGGACAAAACTGGGGGGTAAATATGCATGTCAAAGCCATTCTGGGGTGCTAGAGCAGTTTTATCACGTAAATGGCACTTTACTTTTGAATCATTCCCCACAAAGTTCGCCTTTAGAGCACCAGTCATCGGGACACTCCACTGCAAGACATTGACGTTAATCTCCTCCCACTGGCTACTGTCACTCTTTGGTACCAGTTTCGAAGTTCGTAAGGGACTGCAAGGCTCTGATGTCCCTTCTGTCACCAGCAGGTTCTATTCACGTCTCTGTAGATCTATGTTTGTACCTGTCTCAAGAAGACACAAAATGCCCTCTGTATGACAGTCATAAGAAATTAACTGGATGCCTAGTCTCCCCATAAAACAATGTTGACAGGCTGGTGTCCTACGGCCTGTGAATAAGTGATCCTAAAAAGTCACTTGCAAAATGAATGACAGCTTAAATACTCTGAGATTTGAATCATGTTTTAAATATACTTTGAGGGGATGCCTGGGTGGCACAGTGGGTTAAGCATCTGCCTTTGGCTCAGGTCATGATCCCAGGGTCCTGCGATCGAGCCTCGCGTCCCACATTGGGCTCCCTGCTCAGCGGGGAGCCTGCTTCTCCCTCTCCCTCTGCCTGCCACTCCCCTTCCTTGTGCTCTCTCTCTGTCAAATAAATAATTAAAATATTTAAAAATAAATAAATAAACAACAAACTTTGAATGTAAATACAATGCAGGCAACACTTACTATCTTCAGTTCAAGTTTCTCTTCCCTGTACCATATTCTGGGCCAGAGATAGAAGACAAAGAGGACATTTATTTGTTTGTTTTTTGCATGTGTGTGGAAGATCTTACAATTCAGCACATTTTAATTAAATAAATAATTATCATTTGCTTGCTACTTTATATATATGTGTGTGTGTGTGTGTGTGTGCGCTCATTTTTCACATACTGAGTTTTCTTTTTTTACAATTTTATTTATTTATTTGAGAGAGAGAGAGCACAAGCAGGGAGGAGGGGCAGAGGAAGAGGGAGAAGCAGACTCCCTGCTGAGCAGGGAGCCCCATGTGGGGTCCATCCCAGGACCCTGGGATCATGACCTGAGCTGAAGGCAGACGCTTCACTGACTGAGCCACGCAGGCAGCCCCATACTGAGTTTTCTTAAAGCAAGTCAGGCCTGAGTGTTTTCCCAAAGCTCACATGAGTCTGTATGTTATGTTTCCTGTGCTTTATTTTCCACTGCCAGCTCCTGTTATGCTTTGAAAAATGTTGTCCCTGTTTCTGTGATAAGAACCATGGAGGAGACCAGAGGAGCTGGAAGTAACAGCAGGTCCAGAATGGGAACTCAGAGCACAAAGCCTGTCCTGGTGACACGGTGCTGGGCATCCACCTGTGAATCGGGACACACAGGGAAAGGCAGAAATGGCAACGAGAACCCTCAGGCTGGAAGTCTGCAAGACATGCTCTGAATCACTCGGGGAGAAAACCAAAGAACCGTGTAGCCTTGACACAGCTCTCACAAAACCCCCCATCTGCTTGCAGCTGAGGCTTCCCTGTTTACACTGCTCTCTGTCTGAGTTTCTCAGGTGCAACACTCCTGGGGACATCCTCCTCCCAGATACTGGAAGGAGCAACAAGTACAGACAGGTGGAGAGCCGGACCGCCCCTGGAGACGCACGGAGGGCCGCTAACTCCAGGGAAGAGGCGGCACTGCCTTCTCCCTGTTCTCCTCCTTCCACCCTCCTTACTGGCAAAGAAGCAATCCCCCGTGTCCCTCCGCTGACACTTACACACCGAGGGCACCCAACCGGACACATAACCCGCCGCTCCAACCCCGATGCCCCAGGAACAGCTTTCCCTCCATCATGAGAAAGCTCCCCTCCCTTCCAAGCCCTGCTGATCGATGTTCCCAATGCATAATTATCTTAATTTAGGTGTGTATTTTGCGACAATATTTTGGATAATCCTGGCACTTACTCTTCTCTATTACAAACATTTATGTAACCATGCCAGCCGATTAATCTGAAGGATGTGGCAAAGAGACGGGGAAATTTTACCCACAGGAAACAAAAACCCAGTCTTTGAGGATAAATATGTACTCCAAAATTCATAACTTATTGCAGATTGCTATTGATATTTCAGAAATGTATTTGTCCCTTGGTCATATTCATAGAGCGTTTGCAAGTCTATAGACACATCTATTTAATAACTGTACCGCATAATTCTTCCATGCTACATATACATGAGAACCTGCAAACACCCCCCAATCCCCACAACAAAGGTAATAAGCTTTTGTCTCGCCTTTTTTTTTTTTCTGCTTTAAGCATCCCCTTTAATGAGCTCTGCTTCTTTGTAACTCAAGAGATTTAGTATTCTGTCCAACAAAACAATTTATTGCCCAAAATGTTCCTACTGCAGATAAAATCTTAGCTTCCCCAATACTTCGGCTCCACAGTTAATACCCTAATGTTTCATTTACAGCTGAACAAAGCGGCTTATCTCCACTAAAAGGGGAATTAGTAGTAAGAAATAATTTCAATCATCTGCTGAGTTTCTAAGTAAAGTGATGACTTCTGCATTCTCGCTTCTATCTGATGACAGGTGTGTTGGGGGCTCCCAGAAAATAGAGCAGCTCTGTCACCTAAGCTTTGTAATTTGAACAATGCAGCTACATAGATCAGGCAGGAGTTAGGTCTTAGCTGTCAGGGGAAAAAAAAAAAATCTACACTCGGAAATATGCTGTAGTCAGCAGGTCTTAGCTACAGATTGGGTACTAACTCAAGGGGAAAAAAAATTGGTTTGAATCAACAAATGGCTCCATTTTTCCCCCTAGTCTGTGGCACACTTATTATACACCTACAAACGCACAACCACAGTCTATTACATTTCCTCAGCACGTCCACATGCCCACACAGCACCGTGATGGCTATATATTCTCACACGCGTGCATACAGCCTTATTTATGTGTGCGCAGCCATGAAGGCTGCTGGAGACCGCGTCGGGGGTGGGGAGGGAGGACTGGGAAGGTAGACGTATTGAAAAACAGTGAGGCAGAGGAATCAGGATGAGTCTGCAGCAGGGACCGGATCATTTACATTAGAAGGAGAGGACAGTGACTTGCCTTCGTGTGATTGCAAGGGGAAATTCAATTTGCCATTGCTCATGTCATAACCTTGGCACATGAAAACCTGGCGGGAGCCCCTGATGCTGTCTAATAAGTAAACCAAAAAGGGAGGCAGCCAAACACCAACAGGGTGGACGGCCCCCCGTCTGAAGGAGAGTACAGTGTCCATGATGCTGGACCCTGAAAGAGATGGCTAAACAGAAATGTAAGGGGATGGGAGGGACAAACTTCTCCCCCTGTACCTCTAAAGGTATGGCAGTCCACCTCCTGTGTGAACCCTTTCTATGGAAAACTCTCCCTTAAATGTGCAAGTCCCTTGCGGCCATGGGGGTGTTTACACAAGAGGCTCAGGTGGGAAACCAAGGACATACAGGCATCATGCAGAATTGAAACTCATTGGAAAATAAAAACAGAGGTTATTGCTTATAAAAATAATCCCTCTAATTTCAGGTGTCTTCTTCTATGCCTCTTTAAAGCTGGAACCTCATGAAGTATTCCCAGCTCAGTGAAACATCTCCTCCTTGGTGTGGGTGTTGTCTGCTGACTGCTCACATCTGAATTTTTCTCTGAGCTTGACTGACAGGAGCCACCCAGGCCAGGGATGCCCGAGGGTGGGGGAGATGGATGGGTATGGGAGTAGGAGGGGGGGACAGCTTGGGCCTATGACCAAAGACAGACTGACATAAGGGAGTGGGAATAAGAGTCTCGGTGAAAGCATCTTTGGTGTAATTAAAACTCCAGAGCTCCCTACAGGCCCAGGCTCTGGCTAGGTTCTCCCCTGAAACCACACCTCTCCCTGGGAGTCTTCCCCTGCCCTATGCTGATTCTTTACCTCCTCGCCCATAGGCTTCCCCTGAAAGCATCCCTTCAAATAACCACCTGCACACAAATCCTCATTTCAGGCATTATCCCCAGGAAATCTGACCTAAGATAGACAGGGGTAGGAAAATGATACATAAATCTCTACAAAATGTGCACTCCTATACACTTGGGTATACTGGTTGCATTTTGGACACATTGGAGATACCAATGAAAACACACTGACATCCGGAGGTAGGCAAGAAGTGATATGTGTCTTGCCCCTCAAAGATTCCAACTTCCTGTCCACTGAATGCTGGTTTAGGGGTGAGCATGTGATCCAGTGTGGGCTACAGCTCCCCAAGCACCCACCCCCAGGCATTTTCTGTCAGATCTAAAGTTGTAAGAGCCACTGATTATATGCTAGAAGCTACATCTAATAAAAAACCAAGACTCCAAAGACAGCTGAGCTAAGCAAGGTAAAGAAGAGATCCCTATTGCTACGGTTCAAACCCGTATATTCAGCAATGACTGATGGTGGCCAGAACCACTCCCGGACTTTTCAGTTTCTTGAGATATTCAATTTTCCCTGGGCTTATGTCAGTATGAGTAAGGCTTTATAACCTCTTCGGCTTCATCTATGGTATACTTGGAGAAAGAAGGCATGGCCCCAGCCCAGAGAGAGGTAGGGGTCTTCACATAGTCATAGGAGGTGGACGGACATGAACATGCATGCTTCCTGTCTTCCTTGACCGTAAACACCTCCCATCGAAGTCACTGACTCTGGTAGGACTGTGAAGGGTGTGGTGTCAGTGTTTTATAATTTTATTTGCTGGCCACTTGTGCAGTACTTGCTAAAAGTGAAACGTACTGATGAGCAAGACTGATCTAATGCATTTCCTCAAGCAGCTTACTCCTTCATGAAAGAAATAGGCCATTTTGCAAATAAAAACATTATAATTTTGCGAAGTGCTTTGAAGGGAAATGTAGGGTGCCATAAAAGGGGATACAAGGGGGACTTGGTGTAGCTTATAGGACTCAGATAAGGCTACCACGACAAAGTGACACGCAGGCAGATGTCTAAAAATGGTTGTGAGGAGGAATAATAAAATGCTTTTGATAGAGGAAAGCATGTGCACAAGTCCCAAAGGAGGAAAAAGTTGGGCAAGTTTCAGACCCTGAAAATAATTTCTGCCTGGCTGAAGTATTGTGGCAGAAAATAAGAAGGCGTTAAAGGAGATTGCAGACAGGGCAAGCGGAGAAGGGAGATGTACAGAGCTTGGACTCTAAAGGCATCCAGGATGGATGAAGAGGTTTAAGCTGGGGTGGGGTAGAGGAGTAGGCTAATGTAAATTCCCATTCTTGCCCTTCCATCAGGGATCTCAGCCTACCTGAAAGATAGGTGTTCTGATGAGCTGGCCCTGTAACTCATCCACCCATCTGCTCAATCATCCATCCATCCATCCATCCACTCACTGATTCAGTCATGGACGGAAATATGCACAAAAACCACACACGGTCTTCCTCCCTACAGTATTTACAGTCTTTCAGGGAAAATAGTCAGGAATCGAATCATTATACCAAAAGATGTAAAACTGAAATGATGCTTTGAGCTACTAACGGAGGTACGTGAAGTTAAGAAATAAAATAGTAGACCTGCTTAACCTAATCAGCGAGACCAAGGAAGATTTCCTTGAGGAAGGGACAAAGTAACTGGGTTTAAAAGCATATATGCGTGTTAAGTAGGCAAGGAAGGGAGAGAAAAGACGGTCTAGATAGAAAATCCTGGCAGAGCTCCTTCAGGGAGACTGCAAGAACACGGGGAAGGCGGGTACCACCTGCCCCCACATCGTGTGCACTTAGAGCCCTTGGGACCCCCCAACTTCTTCCTTCTGCCTTCACAAGGCTCCTTCTTTTACAAACCAGGGCACATAATACGCCAAGAAGACTCAAAAGGACATCAGCAAACATGGTTCTAAAAAGGGACTGGCCTAGAAAATCCACGCCACTAGGATCAACAGGATGGTGGGACCAAGGTGGGGGTGGTCATGTGCAAAACGGACAGTGTCTGGGCATGCTGCCCTATCCAGAACCTCACAGTGGATTAACTGTCACAAATTTAGTTCAAAAGGTCAACTGAGGATAGGAGGTGTGCTAGGAGCAAAAGAAACAGCCACAATGAGGAGAGTCAACAAGCTTACAAAAAAACCAGAGGTCGGCAAGACTCAAGACTCTTGGAAAAGGTCCTTATTCCAAGCATACATTTGAAGCAGGTAGTAAAAAACCTTCTCCCTGGACCTTTTATTCCATATTTGCAATTTTCTCATATTCCTGACTCTTTATATCCCCAGGGAATACAAATCACAGCAAACAACCAGATTGTTGGATCTGTCCTCCCTTAAGCACATACATATTCTTATAAATGGAAAGAAAATGGTGTCATTGCATGCTATTGAGAAACACAAATCTCTAAATGGATTGTCAGTTCTTTTAACCACTAATTCCTCTTTAAAAAGACAGCGTATTGATTTTTTTTTCATTAAAAGTTGCCAAACTTAAAATCACAATCCTGAATATAATCCAAAAATGATTTATTGTCGGGTGATAATACAAAACGTGGCACCTTACACTTGCATAATCTTTATGAGGCACAAAAAGCATTTTAGGTGTATTTTCTCATTAAATATTTAGAGTTTTGTGAAGAAGGTATTATTATTCCTGGTCTGAAGATGAGAGAAGCCAGGTTCTGAGAGTTTTGGGGATGTAGCTAAGGCCTAGCAAGCTAAAACTTGAACCCAAGTCTTTTGGCTCCAAGTCCCAACATCTCATAGTTAAGAGCATGAGTTTGGGTGTCACACAGACTTGGGTCAAGTCTTGGATTCTGGGAATTTGTTATTTCTATGATTATGGACAAATTACTTTTCTGAACTCCAATTTTCTCATTTGGAAAATGGTGGTGATATCATGTATCTAACAGGGTGACATAAAGATTATATGCATATGAAACATTTCTCTCTAGAGTCTGAACACATTTGGATGACAGTTCTGCCCATTATCTATTTTAGGTAATGTTTTGCCTACATTTGGCTAATGCAAGCCATCATCTAAGGATCTTCCAGAGTTATTCAGAGATTAAGCAACGGTGTCTAAGCCCCTGAAGTTCAGAACAAATATCAAGAGTCGAACTTTAGAGGTAAGCAGGTATACTCCAATCAACGTTTCATTAAATAGCTAGATTGACTTTCAATTTATCAAACAATGGTGCTACAGTGTGCACATTACATCTCTCCACAAGTCCAATTCATTCAGGCTTTCCAAAGAGCTGATGTCCTAGCATAAAAAAACCTATTTTTTCAAAGCACTTACTCAGTATCAGGCACTGAACTAAGCTCTATATTATGGACTGTGCCATTTAATTCTCCCTAGAACCACCTGACATGAAGACTATTGTGATCTTTCCATTGGAGGGGACTCAAGCTCAGGGGGTTAATATAATTTACCTCAGGTAGATGGTAAAAAGTAGAGTTAGAATTTGAACCCAAATTGGTCAGATTCCAGAGCTCAAGCCTCACACACCTCACTCCATGGTTTTTGAATTACACATCCGGAGATGACAAAGTCAATAAAACATTTAGATTCCTTCCACATATGTCATCTTGCTTCCATTTGCATTCAGAATCTGCACAGTATTGCAACGTCCCCAGAAAGAGGCAAAACCTACAACTGAGGAGGATCCCAAATACATCTTGGGTACCTAATACAGTAACACACCTGATTTGTGCGTTCCATAGAACCTTTCTACGTCAGGCACAACAGGGTTAACCTCATCCAGCTCCATACAATCTGGGATCAGACGGCTGCCTTTTTAAGTCTTGAAAATATCACCCTCCTCATAAGGTAAATGCTGATTATGTTCACAAGATCTTAATAAAAGGCAACGGAAAAGATTTATTGGGGCAAAAAGGATACTGTGCATTGCTTCATTTGTTGGCTCTTTTCTCCATGACAGCTAAAGAACAAGAGCGCTCTTAAACTCTGGGAGGCTTTCACCATCGCAACAACGGCTTAAGACACAAAGTCAGAGAGAACACAGAAACCAAGCTTTGAAATTAACACATTAAAACAATTAAGAGATTCCAGAGATCTCTGCTGACAGGGAAGCCTACACACCCTCTGCTCTCTTTAGCATTCAAAAGGTGAGGAGCTCTGCGATTTGCAAAGTTGCTGGGAGGCCTGGAGTCCAAACGTGGTGGCCTGCAGCTGCGGGGGGGGGGGGGGGGGGTACTGTTCCTAATGGCACCCTGTGCCGGTGGCTCTGCAGCATCAGCTTTCTTCCCGACACCTCACTGTTTCCTTGGTGTTTGACCATCCATTCCAGGGGCCTCTCTCAAGGTGTACATTTATGTCACAGTTTGGGATCGACGTGCCACTCTCTTCTGCCAGCGTATGTGCAATTTTGATAGGAAATGAGACTGGGGGAGACACACTTTTGACAGCTGTTGTAGGTCTATGCATCCAGACGACAGGAACATATAAATGAATATCACGTCAGTCAGGCATGGCGACTAAAGGTCTCAACTCTGGAATTAGAGATTCCAGCTCCTTTTTTTTTTATCAGCTGTGTGAAATTGGACAAATTATTGAACTATCAGGCTTCAGTTTTCTTACCTCTATAATGGGGATGATAATGGAACATGCCTTATGGGACTATTATACTAATTTAGCAAGATAATGCATGCCTGGTGTTTTCTACAATGTCTGTCATATGACAAGCATTGAAATGCTGCCTGCTTCTCCTTCCTCCTTCTACTCTTCACATTCTCTCTGTTTGATTAATCTATTCTTCTCCATATTACTTTCATCCATTCTTCACCATTCTCCACTGAAAGTTGGGGTGGGGAGGTAAGAAGTAAAAACTACCTTGGTTGCATTGCCTTCAAATTAGAGTTCTTTACTGGTCCTTGACTGAGGTGTCTTATGAAGACCAATGCAATGTGTGGGCACCATAGCCCTGCAACAGAACTTGATGAGACATGACTTATACCCAATCAACAGCTTTACAGAACTCAGACGAAACCCAGGCAAAGGAAATATGGATATGGGGGCACCTGGGTGGCTCAGTCGTTACGCGTCTGCCTTCGGCTCAGGGCGTGATCCCAGAGTCCCGGGATCCAACCCCACATCAGGTTCCTCCGCTGGGAGCCTGCTTCTTCCTCATCCACTCTCCCTGCCTGTGTTCCCTCTCTCGCTGGCTCTCTCTCTCTCTCTGTGTCAAATAAATAAATAAAATCTTAAAAAAAAAAAAAAAAAAAGAAACATGGATATGTACTTAATGGTAAGTTAAAAATTCCTTGGTCAGTGGTGACCTGTGGGGTGCCAAAACCCACCACACAGAAGAGACAACAGAGGAGTGTTGGTGTGTCTTGTAAGGACAGGTAGTAAGTGCTGGGATTAGCATGGTAGCGAGCATGTAAGAGAAGTCACGGGTGATGTGTTTGTTTCTAATGATTCGATTACTTAGTGATGAATCAATTAATGATAAATTAAGCAATCATATTTTGAGCAAAGACTATATTAGGTATTATTCTAGGCCCTCTTTAGGGCTCTAGAAAAGACAGAAAGTCAGTTTAATACTTGTGGGAGTATTGGAATCATCCGAGGAGACTGATAAAATGAGTTTCAGAGGCTAATGATTCTGACTTGGTTGATCTGGGGTGGGTCAGAGAGCATCCTAGGTATATTTATTAAGGGTGATCCATGATCTATGCTGTGAAAGATTTAGCTCTTGGGGGACAAGGAGGGAGGGAATCACTTGGAAACATGAGATGAGCCAGCCCCCATCCTCGCTACACAACAGGCATCAGTGAAAGCAGGCGATGTGGTCTATGAGAGAGCACCCTGTCCTGAGCTTGCCCAATTCACTCTGTGATCTCAGACAAGTCACATGTCCTTCCTGAGCCCTGGCGTCCTCCTCTGAACGATGACAGACATGATCCCTAAAGTCTCTTTTTGTGGGAATGTTGGTGGATTTGATGGCAAGATCCCTGGTTCATGTGTACAATTCTGCAGAGTACCAGGAACCCTCATTACCTCTTTTTGGGAGAGAGGCAGGAACTTAGAAGCTCAAAGTCGGACACTTACCTACTACCCAGCACAATGATCGCACTTACTGATGTCTCTTTTACCAGTTGTGTCTCTCTGGGAATGAAAGCCAGTGAGTTTCAATGCCTGCCTGACATGACTGCCACATCATCTATCTCCCATCTCAGTTGATGACCACTGCTTTTCACATTTCTTCTAGAATGTCTGAGAAGTGATTCTGGCTCTTCCCACTGTCTTTGTATGATTTCTCCATTATCATTCATGACACCGCCAACTCCAGGCCCTGACCTAACTGCCCCAGGGTCATTTCTCCTCACTTCCTCCTGCTTCCAGTTGGTTTCCGATGCTCTGCCCACCGTTTTTCAACAATAATGTTATCATTTCCATCACCTTCCACTCTGCGACCACCAGAGTCTAAGCCATCATATTCCCTGGCCTGGAGTCCTACACAGCCTCCTAGTTGCCGTCCTAATCTTCTCTCCTGGACCTTGTTAGTCCATGATCCACATAGAAGTAATCTTTATGAAATGCAAACCTCCGCATGGTCATTGAAACACAAAAAACACAACTGCCTTCCCATAGCTCACAAATTGTGCACCATCTGGCCTTTGTCCACTTCCTAGAGCTCTCCTGTGCCACTCCTATTTTCTGCGACTCTGTGGGTTCTTCAAACGTTCCAAATTCCTCCCTTCTGAGGGTGTTTTTCCTGGAATGTCTTCGTCCTTGTCTTGGCCTGATTTATCATTAGGAGCTCAGCTTCAATGTCACCTCTTCTGAAGGCCCTTCCGTGAGTACACCCCACTATTTGTTTTAATCGTCTTACCAGGACCTATCGTTAAGCATTGTCTTCAGTTATATAGTAATTTTTATCTACCTCCTCCCAAATAGAATATAAACTCCATGAGAACAGCATTGTATTTGTCTTTTTTAATCACCAAATCCCCAGTGGCTGAGCACAGTGGGCATGCGATAAATATCTGTTGCGTGAACCTTAAAATCATTCTGACTTCTCTAGTCTCAACGTGCAAAGGTCTCTCTAAGCCTGCGTTGTGAAGTATGGGATTGTCTTATTCATCATATTTTCTCTTCACTAATTCCAAACTTGGCAAGATCCTGCAGAGTTGTTCACTCCACGGTCCCTCTCTGACTCATCTCATTTATTTTCCCGTGGGAGAAATCAGGCACAGATAGATAAACGATGCCACCCAGCCCAAGGTTCCACAGCCAGGGAGTGGCAGAGAGGGTGTTCAAACCCAGTTACGTCTGACGCCAAAACCCACTGCAACACACAGCTCTTCGTTCTCGGTTCCAAGTCTAAATTCAGGAACCAAAAATAACACAACAGCCATGTGTTTGCACTGGTCCAAACGTGCACGTGCACGTTGAGCCTGAGCCAGATTTCCCCCTTGATTTTGATATTGGAGTTTCTATCAGGAACACGCAAAGGGCTGCCTCTTTCTTCCTGCTATAAAATATACATAACATAGGTATATATATATATATATATATTTTTTTTTTCACTTTTATACCGATATTTCCCTTACTTGGGGATACTATAACATACTTTGTAAGCTCTTCTTTGGATCTGAACATCCCTGTGGAATAAAGAGTTTCATGTACATAATGGAAATACAACAGAATTCCAGATTAATACTGAGTATTGCTCTTAAATTTCTTTATCGTGAAGGTGTCATATTCTCAGCCCTCAAGATGAGATGATTTGCAGCATGGAGAAGAGGATACAGAGAAGAATGAGGCCAACGTGTCAGGGCAAGTATTTACTGACGCTCACTGGAAACTCACAGGATGAACAGTAAGTGCATTAATGCAGTGGGCACCTTGGCCCTGGCTAGCATAACACTCAGAACATTCTAGAGATGATTTCAATGTCAAGGGTCTATTACCCCAAACACTTAAGATGATGCCACTTAATGTTTTGCCATCAGCATTTTTTTTCTCCCCTGAGGGATCTGATTCTGTCTCAGGCAGAGAAGTTATATCGCCTATAAAGAAATGCATGCTGGTGGTGTATTTTTTTTTAATAACAATTTTTAGTTCTTGAACTAAGCACAGAACAAGAAACTGGACCAGGAACACCTGCTAGAATCAGAATCAGAGGGAACATTACCTAACAGTGGTTATCCTAAGATCAACCTGAATGCTGGATTTTTTTTTTTTTTTTTTTAGATGCCAAGAAAATTCTCTATTCCTTAAGGCATTTTCTGGCCTTGCTTACCATATGTCAAGTCTAATGAACAGCTCATTGGCTAGATGTCCCTTCTTTTCCCCTCAGCGTGGAACCCTTTACAGGGAGATGTCTAAAGACAAATATCTAAACTAAACTTACTCGATTTAGGCAGCTTACAGCTCCTCGATTTAATTGCATTACACGTCTATAAGTAGGGAGCAATTTACTATGAAGTGGTACTTAGGCATTATTCCTCTTGGCTTCTCCAGGAAGCACTTGGGCTAAATTTCTATTTAATGTATGCTGGCTTTGGAACGTAAGTACAAATAGAGAGATGTGTATTAACGTTTTAATTATGCGGCGATCCTCTGTTAGAAAATGAATCCAGGATGGACACAGACTTTAATTCCTTTTAACTATGAAAAACACTTTTCTTGCCATCTTGTGCATTAATCAGTCTCTTGAAATGTGCATCTACATCAGCTTGCAGCAAGAAAATGGAATCAATTCGGTGAGTTATGCCGTTTCCTGCACTGCATTATCTTTGAAACGTTGTCAGTGTTTAATAAGTGCTAACAAGAAGGCAAGCACTTTCATTTAATTAAAGTACTATATCATTTTCAATAATTAGTCATAATTAAGGTGAATGATTAGCTAGGAAAGATATGAAAAATATACATTCTAGATAAAGCTTAAAGTCACATTTTAAAAGTCCAAAATAAACTCGTGAGGGCTGTGCATAGCTTTAAGTATGATATAATTTATGTAACGAAATAAATCTAGAGTGTTAAAATATTTAGTGGAACTGAGAATAATGAGTTGAGATAGGATTAGTTTAATTAGTTTACTGAAATGGAGTCTTCATAGTGGCTAAGTGTGATATATTGGCTTTTGTCACTTGAAGTAAAAAAGAGGTAATTAGTCCCTACTCAAATATATTGTTTTCTCAGAATAGGTTGGAATTTATTTTAGGCACTAATCCAGGACCAACTTCCAATTGATTTACAAATGTTACAAGATAGGATCATCCTTTAGACAACTTAAGAACCCAGTCACTTAAAACTGGTTCTCAAAGTGTCCGGGCGGGAGGGAAAGAAGGTTGCCCCTCCTCCCCTCCCGGGACATTCA
This sequence comes from Ursus arctos, assembly GCF_023065955.2. Taxonomy (NCBI): domain Eukaryota; kingdom Metazoa; phylum Chordata; class Mammalia; order Carnivora; family Ursidae; genus Ursus; species Ursus arctos. The sequence goes on along the minus strand of NW_026622874.1, from coordinate 71,548,867 downwards.
GCAATGTCTGGAGACATCTTGGGGTGTCACAATGGAGGGGGCAGTGCAATTGGCATCCTGGTGGGTAAAGGCCACAGATGCTGCTCAACTCTCAGCAGAGCACAGGACAGACCCACGGCAGAGAATTACCCATTCCAAGGTATCGATGCTGCCGAAGTTAAGAAACCTTCTATAAATAGCAAGTGTAGCTTCTAAGCACCCATGCCTGCCATTGGTGGGACAGTGTGCCCACTGTCCATAATCTGCAAACCCCAAATCCACACGGCATTACATCTGCATTTCTCCTACGAGGGAAAAACCATTATCTACTACATAATATAAAAATTAAACAAATAATAATAAAAGCAATCTCCCCCTCTCCCCCTGATAATCTTACACCAATGAGAAGGAAAGGGATTGATAGCAAAATCCACATTCACTACTGATGGTGTTAGAATACTGCGGAGCTGCTGAAAGAAATAAGCTTCATGGAATGCAATATGCTTTTTCTACATCATTTTATGGCTAAATCAAAAGTTATCAAACAATGTGTGGAGTATAGACTCATTTTTGTAGCTACACATTTTACATGCATGTACCCTCATTGGAAATAAGTCAGGAATTTCAGAAATAAGAGTAGGAGTTACTTCAATGTGAGTTTGAAGACTTATTTCAGATATTGATTTTTTTCTAATTGCGTATTGTATTTTACAACTTTCCCTACAAGCTGTACGCATTACTTGTGTCATAAAGCAATATGGAAAGGGAAAGGGGTGGGAGAGAAAGCAGGAACTGGGCGCCCAGAAAGACTCCCTTGCTCTTGCATTTGGATTTGACAGAAGTGACCCCGACCCCTTTGAAGGGAGCCTGAGGTGAGAACTTTCTATGAAGAGTTTAACAAGGAAAAAGTTCATGTGGGTAGAACTGTCCGCATCCCTTCACTGAAGGGAAGCCAAAACACAGGGCTTGTTTAATGAAACATGATATCCTGAAAGTTTCCATGAACTCTGACTTAAACGTTAAATAGTCTAATAGGGAAAACACCAAGAAAACATCTCAAGCAAGAAAGACCACTGCACACGCCTGTCTATTTCCAGTAGGAAGTGTGGAAATTCAAAACCCCATATTCAAAATACTGTTCTTTCTCTCTATTTTCCCCTTCACACTTTAGCGATGACATTTATAAAGCCTGTGATTCTTGAAAATCACTAACATCTTGGAGGAGGAGGCTGGCAAGAGGGAGGAGGCCCCCTGCTTCCGCTCAATCTGAAGTTCTTGTTGGAGATTTTAAGTTTTATTATTATTATTTCTCTTTTTTCCCCAGAGCATGAATTTCTCGCTGTGTCTCCTCAGCAGCTGAACTCACACATGAAAACCAAAATGACTCAATGAAACATCTGGGCTTTTGTCCTAGTGACGACAAAATATTTAAATGGCCAACGGTGAGAGCTGGGGCTGCTCTATTTGTCTTGAAAGCAGCCCAGGGCTTGGACAGAGGGTTGTTGTTCCTTTTTCTTTTAAATACACATGTCTATCAATAGGGGAACTGGTTAAACAAATGACAGGATATAGAAATATGATTACCAGGCAGGTGTTGTTAGACCGAGGAAGATCATTTATATGTAATAACACTGAAAGGTTTACACACTATTTTTAAGTGATGACATAAAGTCATGGCTTGTCATCTTAAGAAGCGTATATGTTTCAAATGTGTGTGTTTTGAATGTGCACGGAAAATATCTGGAGCGATGTGCTAACAATTATTAAGCAGTGAAGGGGGGGAGGATGAGAAGGGGAAAGAAAGACTTTTTTTTTACCTTATACAGTGAATATGGGTGTGTGTGTGTGTGTGTGTGTGTATTTAACTCATAACATGTGTTTCTTTGAAAACAGGCCATGATATGGTTCAGACATACCAAGAAGTATACAGAAAAGCAGGGATACATCCACGTAATACCTTGTTTAAGGAATAAAACAGTTCAGTGTGGTTGAATCCTCCATCTGTAACCTTCTCCTCCAGTGTATGTCCCCCATCTCCACAAGCCATCCATACTCTGGATTGTGAGTCTTCCCTTCTGTCTCTATATGTTTATTCCATGTGCACGCATTGCTAAGTAGCATAAGGCACTAACACTACCCCATGTTTTCAATCTTTGCATTATTCACCCAAGGTGATCCTGGTGAGGGCCATCCTTCTTGGCACAGAGAGCTCTCATTCATTCATTTCCACGCCTCTGCTGTGTTCTCTTGTCCATGAGGCTCTGTTTTCTTATTCTCTTCAATTAGGCTATTTATGATGAGCTTTTGCTCAACGAAGTGTTACTTTTATTACTTAAAAACAGCCTAAACACGAAGATAAATTGTGAATAGGAAGAGGCAAGACAGAGTCCTCATGGAAGCTCTTTAGTTTTATGGTGAAATAGGAAAGCTAAATCTCATTCGGGCTCCGTGCTTTGGCTCTTCTGAACAGTGCCCCGAAGTCCAGAGAGCGCCCTGCTCTCCTGCAGTAGCACTGGCTGCTACCGGTGATCGAGCGCTTATGATGTGCCGGGAACACGGTCGGTGCTACACTTCCATGTGATAAGTTCTGTTAATATTTCCATTTCATAGATGAGGCCACTGGGCTCAGACAGTAAATACCTAGTTCACGGTTTACCAGTTTCTAAGTGTTGGTGGTGGGATTTTTCCAAGATTTGTCTGTTCCTCTGATGTCTATTTCTCAGGGTAATGCTGACCCACAGCTGGTTCTACTTAACAATACACCATCTTGGGGCGCCTGGGTAGTGCAGTCAGTGAAGCATCCGACTCTTGGTTTTGGCTCAGGTCAGGATCTCATGGTCGTGGGATTGAGCCCCGCATTGGGCTCTGCTCTCAGTGCAGAGTCTGCTGGAGATTCTCTCTCCCTCTCCCTCTGCCCCTCCCGCTCATGCTCTCTCTCTTTCTCTGAAATAAATAAGTCTTTAAAAAAACCCAAAACCAACCAACCAAACAAAAACAATATACCATCCCCCTGGCTTGGGAAGGCTCTCCCATGCCCTGCAAGAAGAATGGCCAGCAATGGGGCTGAATTAGTAGTAGCTCACCCAACACCAGTGTCCACACCCTGCTATACTAATCAGCCATTGAGAAAAGCGGCCAAGAACTCATCAGAGGACTGCTGGATGCCAGGGAGAGAGATAATGCCTGAAAAATAAAAGGCTATAGCAACGAGGTCAAAACTGAACTTCTACTAAGTATTCCTCGTGAAAGGGAAGACGGACAATAAGCTCAATGCTTCTCCCACCACCTTGCCCCAGACTGAGTGCATCCCTAGGTGAGACATGCCACTGGCTTGGTACAAATGCCATACCCAGTTGGAAAATCACTCTAGAGAGAAATGTTATGCAAGTACCAGCCAGCTCGCTCAGAAGGCCTGTAGAGTAGCAGTTCCGGAATGAATTGCTCTTGGCCTTCCTCCTTGTCGTGGACCCTTCACTGAAGCTGGCTCTTCAAGGTATGGCTGTTGGACATACATCCCCATCCCCTAAATCTCTGAACTTGAAAGATGGGAGCCTGGTCATCACGTCTTCATTTCCCTGTTCCCCCAGGATATATTCTGTGCACACATGTCAAAACTAAGAGCATGGCATAATAACTTTCCACTCACTTAGTGTAAAGTTTCACCTCCTCACCTTGCACGACCACACCCTTCTTCATCTGGCTTATCTACTTCTCAATGTTTTTTCCTGCCACCTCTGTCTGAACCTCTGAACCCAAATCCTCTGGCCACCCAAGCCTCTTTCCTCCTCTTCAGACATGCCAAGCCTGTTTCAACTTCAGGAACTTCGCCTGTTCTGTTCCCTCTAAGCTAGAATGCTCTTCCTGGTTGGTTCCTTCTTAGATCTTTCCAGAATCTCCAAACTCAAGAAGCACCAACTCCCTGCCTAATCTTTTGCCACTTGGTTGTATTACTCTGCACTGCCCCTGTTACTCTCTGCTCCCTTCTGTCTCCCTCCCCCCAGATTTAAGTTCCCTGGGAGCAGAACCTGGATTTATTATTCATCACTGTGTCCCCGGTGCCTGAGATAGCTCCTACAGCACAGAGAGGCTCTCAAGAAATGTGCATGGGATTAATTCATAAGGATACAAATAAATTAATGAATTGCTTCTCAGACATGTAATTGCTCTATAGTTCTCCTGATAAAGAATAATGCCGCAGACAATTTGAAACATTTTTCCCACTCTCCAAATATGGATTCCAGAGCAGAGGGGTTCATCAGGTCCTTCTTAGGCTGTTACTATAGTATTTTTTCCCAAATGACTGATTTGCAAGCACAACTTCATATTCGATATACCTTAATGATGAAATGATTTCTCAGAAATTTTCTGTGTTATCACCTACAGTGCCATGCAAGGAATGCAAACAGGCCTGGTTCTTTCTGAATGAGATGTCTGGTGATTGGTTCAGCCTGCAAATGCTTGCTTCCACCTCCCTTGTGTGATATTGTCTCCTGGTGCCCCAATATCCTTAGCCCCAGGAGCCTACAGGTGATTGAGAGCACTTCGTATTGAGAAAATCTCCATAAGTGAAGTAATACCATGTCACATTTTTTTTTTGTTAAACATTTAAGCTGGTATAAAAAGATAATTCCCTGAGTATTAGATTACCTTCATTAAAGAAAAGTAGAGTTTGAAAGTGCTTTAACTTTAAACATTTGACGTCTTTCATCACTTCTGTAGAAACCTTTTTAACGACCTACAGCAATCACGGCTTCTCCACGTGATCACAAGATGCCTAAAGGAATCCTATCTAGGTCTACTTCATGGACTAGGCCGGTCCTTCATACAACACCCGTGTCTGTGCTGGGGCCTCCTTGCTCCTGGGCCCCACCGGGGGCTCAGACTCCGGTACGGAAGTTTTATGTTCCAAGAGACAAAACTACTGCCTTTAATGACTGCACACTCCCTCTTGCAAGGCACCTTGGCGAAGACGAAGTCCGTCTCTGCGTTGATGTTTTAACTTTCTTGTTATTTAAGAGCCTAAAAACTGGATTAATTATACTTGTACTTCAAAAAAAAATTCCTTTGCTGCAAGAACCATGAAAACAAAATGCACTGATGATCTTTAAATGACCCAGAAACCAAGGTAATTATAGCTGTAATTAATTACATAACATTACGTCCCATGGTAGTCAGCTAGAGGTCTAACCCAGAAAATTCCGAGGTTGGAAAATTTGAATTTAGGGACTTATCGCAGACACGGCGTTGTGGTGGGCACTCACCAATTCCTAATCTTCTCCAGGCATGTTTGACCTCAGGCAAAAATCACTTAACCTGTTCTAATCTCTCACGCTCATCTGTAAAATGGGGATGGGAGTTCGGGGTCACCTCAAAGGGGATGCTGCGTTGAGCCATGTATTAATAATCTGAAATAAAATGATTTCACATAGAACACATTCAAGGAATTTTAATGAAGCTGGGTTGCTAATATGTAATAGCATTAAAAGCAAGTAAATAAGTACCAGTATGTGCTCAGTTTATTGGAATTTCGTCTAACAGTTTTTGTTTTACCAAATCACCTGGATGTATTTCTTGACAACTTGGAGTAGAATGTAGGATCTCACACCACACACACACACACACACACACACACACTGATTGATTGCTTACTGAATATTTGCATTATTTCACGTTGTTTTGGAAAAGTGCTTTAGAAACATGCACCCCATTTTTTGCAATGCACTTTTTTACAACAATGAAAAATAAAACCAAATTTCATTAGTGACCCTAAGGCATTGGAGCCCTGGCTGTGGGATGAATGCATTGCCTGCTGATGACTCTGGTTCTTGGCCCTATCTACTGAATGCTTATCCTTCACTTTGTTTTCAAGCTGGGACACATGTCACCTCTATCAGAGAATGTCCAAAATGGTACTAGATAGTGATAAAAATGTGGCTAGTTTCATAGTTCCAAAGCAGATTAAAAATAATTCATAAGGGCATGGGGAGATAGAGTGAAGGAGTAAAAAAGGAGGGGAGAAGGGAAGCATTCATATTACTTGTCACTCCATGTATTTATAGGTAAGATGCTCTCAGGACAAACTTTACCAGACCCACAAGAAATGCAGAATTTTAACCCAGAATGAATTTTAGTTACTGTTTATGCTAGATGCTTTTCACCTTGGGGAGGAACGGGGGGATCAAGAAGGGTATGAACGGACACCTTTGTCAGATCCATACAAGAATGGATGAGCACACTGAGGACGTCTGACTCTGAAGAAAACTCACACCCTAGGGAAACTCAATACAGATCTCACTTTAAGTGGTAGGGATTCAATGGCCACTGAAGCCATTCCTGTACTCTTACCAGCAAAATGGAGCTCAAGGATATTCCACTGTAATTTACCCTAAAAGATTAAATTGCCATAATTATCAGAACTAAAAATATTTTAGGCTCATAATATCCCGAGACTGATAGGATACAGTAGCAGAAAGATGTCAAGCTTTGAATGAGGCAGTGCTGGCTTTGAATATTGACTTGATGATTGAGTGGTTAGCAATTTGGCCACAGAAGCAATTTTACTTCTGAGTTTCAGTGTCTTTATCCTTGGGTATGGATAATGATATTAATCTCCCAAGGTTATTGAAAAGATTAAATAGGATAATACATGCAAAATGTCTGGCATGATGCCTGAAACACAGTAGGAACCAAAAATGTTCCTTCTCACACACACACGTATGCATATCCACTCTAAGAGAACGAGATGGGCATAACTTGAGAGCATCTTCTCCCACCAGTGCATATGTTGGACATGTTAATTAAAGTTACCCCATGTTACATTTAGATTTGTGTTTGCCAGGGCCTTCAAATTCAAGTCCCGGCAGGTTATGGAGGGGATGCATTTTGGATGGAATGAAAAGAATGCAATCATTCCACTACTTCAAAATTCCCAGTTGTCTGAGATCAGATGGGCAAAACTTCATGGGTATAACTGCATAGATCACAAGGATAGTTGATACTGTGCAAACAAAGCCACAAAAAAATTGCTGGGAGCAAAAAAGCATGATTACATATATGTTGGAGACAAAAGAGGGGGTTTTTAGGTATTTCTAGAAGATTTCCACAGTTTTTATTATTATTATTATTATTATTATTATTACTATTTTTTTATTCAGGTTTGAACATGATAATTGCCCCTTCATCCCATGCAAACTAATCTTCTTGTCAGGTTAACGTTAGAGCAATCATGTGGAGGTGGGATTAGGGTCGGTAAGAGTCAGGTATATTCCTTGAGTAAAAAGCATTAATATACATATTGGCTTAAGGCTAGAGTCTGCTGGATACAGTTGCGCCATATCTTGGAACCCAAGCCCTAATGAATTATTCAACTCAGCAGAATAATCCAGCATAACTAGGAATAAGCAACACATCCATTTGAGGGGAATATTGTACGGAAGACCGGCAGGGGTATTTGATGTGATCTATATTGTGCCAAACAACGTGCCACATTCATTCTCAGAAGCACCTAATAAAGGACAGGCCATCATTCCCCTTTTACAGGGAAAACACGGGGGTTTCAAAAAAGGCAAGAAATAGGATTGCACAGGATGGTAAATGTTTAAACCCATACTGAAGCCTAGCTTCGTCTATCCCCCCAGATCCATGCTCCACGTTATCTCCAGGGCTCCGTGCCACCTGCGAACGCAATGCTACGGTACGATGCCGAGCCATGCCCCTTCTCTTCACTCCGTCAGAGCAGCAGAAAAGCTCCTGTCGTGTCTGCGTCTGTATCTGCCTCTCCATGTGTGTCTCAGAAAGATACTTTATCTTTCAAGTTTTATGGCTCATATCTGTGACTAAAATATCATTTATGACAATTCCCATCTGCTAAGCTTCAAAAGTGATATAGTTTCATTGCAAAGGGCTGCTACTGGGGGCCTAAGTTACAAGCCAAGAGTTGAGTAGAATCAGAATGTACCTGAATTCGATCTCACAGGAAGCTGAGCCTCTTTAAAAGATGTCTGCTTCCTCGACACAAGCTGCGCTGCGAATGTGTCAAGGCCCCAAAGTGTGGGGCTCCCCGGCTTCCCCCAGATCAGAGCAAAAGGCTGGGCTCCTGCAGCCCACGCAGGTCAGACCCCGTTTCTTATTCCAGGCAGGAAAGCAGGAGGCCCGCTTCCTCCGTCACTCTCTGACAGTTATAGACTAGCTGTGCACCTTATTAAAGATTAAGGTTTGCTGGGGCACTCTCTTTTGGCCATCTCCTGTTCACAGTCCGGCATTTATTACAAAGGGACCGGAGATTAACACCATCCATTCTGCACATCACTTAGTGGTCCCACAAAAGCAAGAAAATGTAGCACAATGCAGAACCACCTTCCAAAGCCCCACCCGGGGTCTAAATGTCTCTGAATTCCGCACAGTAGCTTTAAGACCATCTTTAATTTATTTTCTTCTATCATAACACTTAACTGTGATCTTGTTTTTCTAATTTCAGATATAACACAGGCTCCCCGTAGTACGTTTTGAAAAATATAGAAAAGCTAAAATGAAGGTCAACCTCAACACAGGATAGTCTTGATATTCTTGAGTAGGATTTTTTGTTCTCTCCCTCCCTCTCTCTCTTTCTTCTCCTTTTCCCAAAAAGTTGCTTTCGGATGTTGACATATGTTTTCTGCAAACCCCAAGTAACCATAATAAATAACCTTAATTTATTACGGAAGGATGGAAAAGAATGACTTCTTTGCAGGCTGCCCTTCCTGTATTCAGGGCCCACAGCAGACATCACCAACCGATTATAAACTACTTCCTCCCTGAGTCACATACGATCCTTCTCCAAAGTTCCAAGCAGCCACTACTGATCAGTCAGGGTTGGTCCAAGATTATGAATTCTCTTTCAGTACATGGTCCCTGCCCTCCAGAAACTTACACTCTTACTTTGACGGCAAAACAAAGAGGGAAATGTCGAGCAAGACGTTACTGTAGAGGCACATCTTATACACCTGACACAGACTCGGTCGCTGTCTTACTCTTAGGAGAGTCAGCACTGCTCCTTTTCAATCAGTTAGCACTTGCCTGATCCCTGTATCACGGGCCCAGAGTACACAGTGGTCATGTGACCCAGTGTTGCGGTCCTGTCTTTAACACCCCGCAGCGAGCCTAGCACACAGTCGGAGTCCAGGCAAGGACAAATCAATCTCTGAATGATGGGTGCTCAGTAAAGGCAGTTTTTTTTTCTTTCTTTCCATACATCTTAAAATAGGATGTCTGTGTCAATGATGAGAAAGTGATATAAAGTGGATAGTGCTATATATAGTAGGAGAGGAGTTTTGAGTCAGCTCTTTAAAAAGTGGATATGGGACACTAACTTTTGACCCAAGAATCACATTACCAAGAAATTAATATGCGTGTAAAAATTAGCCAAGGTCCATACGTTTCATTTACTTACCTCCACCTCCACAGATAACTCAGCATGCATGTGCATGGTATTAATGTGTGTAATAGGGCAGGATCCTTTCAGGGAACTGACTAAAGAAGGTATGTTCTGGGCATAGAAAGGGGGACAATGGAAGGAGCGACGGGAACAAGTGTGTGCTAATATGAGAAATTCTATGGTACATTAAGTAAATCAAAGCAAGGTAAAGGGAAAACAGGGCATATAGTCTGATGATTTTTGTGAAAATGAAATAAATCTGCACACACATATATATGTTATATATGTACATATGTATACATGTTGTGTCCTCCCCACCCCCAACTGGTCTAAACAAAAGCCACTGCTGATTAGCTTTAGTTAAAACTGAGATCCAGAAAAGGGATTAATTTTGCCCCTTTTTCTTTCCTGGAGTTGGTGTCATTTGAATTATTAATTGTGGGCATGTATCTCTTTAATTTAAACACACAAAATGCTTACTGGCTGGTCTGGATAGTGGGATTGTGGCCCATTTGTTTGCTTCTTGGTTCTTCATGGAAAACATGTAACACATAAATGTTATGTTAAAGGAGCAAATTACGATCTTCAGGTGGTGGAGTGCGATCTGGGCAGGAGAAGGGCAGATGGAGAGGGACAAGGCAGGCCTTGGCATTTATTAAAACATCAGAAAGGCTTCTGAAAACCTGCATAAAGCTGAAGGGTTGTGAAGGAGAGGAGAATGAAATGCAAGCAAGTTAAAAATACAGAGACATCTGTCCAAATGAAATATCTCCCCCGCTGAGGCAGAGATCCCCCTTTTAGGGGTTTGCTTCTGGGGTCACTACGCATTAGTATTCCACTCACCACGGCTGCAGCCACCACTTCTCTCCATTTCTTTTTGACCTCAAGCATTTTATGCATAAATGTCAGTGTTCTTTGCAATTAATCATGCCTACCACAGACTAATTGTGGACAACAGTCATGCAATTAGCCAAAATGTGTTTCAAATATGCATGAATGTTCAGAAAGCGCTCACATTCCAAAACCTCAGGTACCTAAACAGGAAAATTGGCCAGTCTTTCACAATTCCCTTTCAAATTCAATGTGAACTAGCAGGATAATCAGATCATAGCTGATGGCGGCCATGCCCAGGGTCTGCTAATGAGAAAATGGTATCCTGAAATTCATGCTACGAACTCGGCAAAGCGGTACATCTGAAACTACCAAGCACACCCTTTAGAGAAGTTAGAGAGAGACAGACAGACAGACAGACAGAGACAGAACTTACAAGAGCTGATGAAAACAAAGATGTGAAATAATCGGAAGACTCAGAATAGGATCCATGGGTTGCATACAACACAATCTACCTCTGAAGTGCCAAATATGGTGACAGCACCTACACTGTAGTGAGACACAGCTAGTTACTTGTCACCAGTCGACCATCGAGGACAACACATGTGCTCATTAGTATTCCGTCTTAAGAGACAGAAAGGAGGTAACCTAGAACAGTAATTCTCAACTAAGGGCAATTTTGCCACCCAGGGGACATTCAGCGATGTCTGGGGATATTTTGGTTTTCACAACTGGGGGAAGAGTTTCTGCGGCACCTGGTGGGCAGAGGCCAGGGACGCTGCCAGAAGTGCTAGAACGCACAGGGCAGCCTCTTCCCCGCCACCCCAAGAAATAGTTTTCTAGCTAAGATGTCGACGTTGTGAAGGTTGAGGAAATATGACAGAGTCACTAAAAACTCTGTGGGTTTGGGGATGAAGACCTAGCATAGCTCATAGCTCCGATACACTGTGGCTCCAAGAAAGTCCCTTAATGCCTGTGACCTCAGTTTCTGCCTCTGCAAAATGGGGATAATAGCGTCTACTTTGCAGGGTAGCTGCAAGAATTCGAGCTAATGGAAATGAAAGCACCGGTCACAGAACACACGGCAGCTATCATGATTATCGCAACTTTTATTATCATTTACGTATTTTTCAGTCACATTATGGGAACAGAAACAAAACAAACTTCTTGGAGAGTCGTGCTGTTGCTAATCGGGCACCACGGCAAACATCTCCTTAGCCTCCCAGGAATAAACTAGTCTCACTTCAAACAATTGTTACAGTTTGAATCCAATTGACTCCAGACAAAAGTATTGAGATAATCAGCATATTAAAGCCAACACTATAACCATATGTTAATTATGTAAATGATTCATTTTAATCAGCTAGAACCATGTAAAGAGTAACTAGGAATGCAAATGTAGGGAGTTATTAAAAACCTCATTATTATTCATCTTGGTTCCATGCGTGAACGTATCCATCCAAACAGATGAATTAATAGTGAGAGAGGAGATGAAAGTGCTGGAGGGGGTCTGCGGGACACCATCTGTCTGCCTTTGCTTCTCGCTCAGGCCTCCACTTTGCAGGGAACCTGCAAGAGGCTTGCAAGAAGGGTGCTCTGGGCTTCCTGGGGTGGCCTGGTCAGGCTTTCAGAGCTCAGGGAGCAGTATGGATTCTCTTCATTTGCCCACATTGGCTTTTTAAGGCCGGGACCAGGAATGGGTGGGTGGCACGGAACAACTCTACTGTGGGTCCCCCTATCCATCTGTGAGTTGTGAACACATCCCTCCACCTTCCCTTTTCCTTTCTCTTCCACCCTCGTTATCACTTCTACTGACACCACACAATTTTCTTCATCATTGAGGGAGCTTATTAGTTTACTCTATTGCTATTATTAATAATTGGTCATTGTATTTCCTTGTTATTTTTATGGCACGCTTGCCATGTGAAGTTCTTCTTTCATTTGCTCTTCACCAGGACCTGAGTCTTAGAGGGAAATTAAGTTGCCTAAAGCTGAACAACTAGCGATTGGTGGAGGAGGGCTACCAAACGAGGTCGCTGGATTCAAGAGCGTTAGGTAGTGTTATGGTCTGCTCTCATAGTAGCTACGTCCACCTCAGCTCACAGGCTAATTAGATGCTTCCAGGAGAAATTTATTTTTGAAACCTTGAGAGGGAAGGGTCACAGCATTACTGAAATATCTATAATTTTAATATTGGGTGGGCCTCAAAGACATGGGCTCTGCATTGTTGATACATGAACTCATTGTATTATCCCCCAAATTTTCATGATGGCATTTATTATCCTCATTTTATAAAGATGACAAGACTCAACTTGAGGCAACCTGACAAAGTCATAAGGCAAATTAGAGGCAGAACTGGGATTTAAAACTAGATCTGATGCCACATCTCACAAGTTCCCCTGTTTGAATCCCGATAAAGGTATTAAAATATCTCTGTGTGTTGGTGAGGAAACCATGACTCTGAGAGATTTAATGGCCGGCCTGATGTCACGTTGGTGTTCTGAATTTTAACCTATGACTGTCTGGCCCCCACTGTTTTCCTTATTGCTCTGAGGGTAACACCCTTGTTGATTCCCTAAAATTATCACCATACTCTACCTGCTGGTATAATCAGAGCTAACCAACGGAATTTTCTGGAATGATGGAAATATTCACATCTGTGCTAGGCAATATGGTAGCCACTAGCCACATGTGGAGATTAACCACCTGAAATGTGGTAAATGTGACTAAGGAACTGAATTTTAAAATTTGATTTAATTTCAATTAATTTAAATGTAATCAGCTACTCATGGCTGGCTAGTGGCTGCCATTCTGAACAGAACCACTTTCGATTTTCACAAATGCCGTCACTTCACCGAATGCTCACAAGCCCTCATGTGTGTTAAGAAAAGGCCTTTCAAAGATGAAGACTAGTAGGGTGGCTCTATTAAATGAGCAGATGGAGGACTGCCAGGTAAGTAATGCATGACCTAGAAGGATCACCTGGCACTTTCTTCTCAGCTCCAATCTTTTTATGTTGGAAAGGAGAAAGATTCACCATCCTTCTTGTTCCATTAAGGATGGACAAAATTTCCTGCGTCATTGAAATGCCCTTTCTTTGTTGGCTTAATCTGAGGATAACAGTCGAAGAGTTAATTCTCTGCTTACCATCAATCCCCTAAACTGTACTAGGACATTTGTTCCATTTTAAAATAAGGAGAATTAAAGTTAATGGTGTTTTGACATCTTCATGAAACCTTTTAAAGTATATAAAGACTTTTGTTGATCAATGATGCTGGTCTCCTGGTAATGCTGAAGCTTTCCAAAATGGGGCTTTTCAAGATAAATGGGGAGAAAAAACACTCATGGAATGGAACACTAGTTTGGGAAATATTTACAACCTTCCTTTTCTCTTTAAAGTAGAGATTATGAAACCGATGACCCTTCAGCTAATGATGTGCTTGGTTATGCGTAATGTGTGTGTGTATGTATATATACCTGTAAAGTTATGTGTGATTTGTACAGTATACATGTGTGTAATTGATGTACACATATGTAAATGTGTATGTTTAAATTAGTTGTTACCATTTGAAAATCGGATGACTGGTCCCATAGAAATCTGGAATCTTTTTTAGTTTCTTTTGAAATATATCAGAAAATCTGGTAACACAGCCTGTATTACTACATGGGAAAAAAAAAAACAAAACAACACAACGACTATAGTTAAGTAGAAGATGTTCCTTTAGCTGGAACATATGTGAGGGGACATTTGTTCTCTGCTTCCTCAGGGTCCCCGTTGTCCTGACTGATGTACTGATGTGAAATTATGTGGGCATCTGAGTCTGGGGTTGGAGACTATTGCAAGCTGAGTAGATTTCCCTCTCATTACCCCTACTATGCAAACCCAGAAAAGATACTTTGTTATGATATAGGTGAAAGAATCTCTTCCAAAGAGGTTGTGTATTTTCTTTTCAAGCAACTGAGGGTAAGTCAAACATTTGGAGAGGACTTGTCAGAGAACGTACTGGAAGGAGAGGGACCAGGGGAAAACCCTTGCCACAATGACTGATTTCCACTGGTTTCCGCCCAGTTCTCTGGTGACAAGGCTTCTTCAGGGCCAGAGAGTGATGGCTAACAAGCTGAAGATAAAGCCATATCTCAAAACGGCAAATCCCAAAAGTCCCCCACCCCCAACACCGCTTCTTCCCTGCAAATGGATGTTGGGGGCCTCCAACACTCCCCACGGTGTAGCTGCCAATGCCGCCCCGCCCCGGAGTGTCTCCATAGACTTGGGAACTGTGCTCACTAGCAGCGATTTCATGATTCACTAACACCAGATTGTCTACGACCAGGAGGAAAAAAAAAGGATCAAGCCAGAAAACCCATCTGCAATTCATTTCACACCAGACTTTAAAAACATGTCCACCTGACAAAAGTACAATCGATCATTTCATTTCATTTTTAAAAGAGTAAACATGCTCAAAATTAAATGATTTTGGGGGGTGAGAAGTAAGGATATCCAAAAAGCTCTATGTGGCTTTGTTCTTCATATTCTAATTCTTTCATGTTTCCCTGCCTGATGTCTCCTAACGTACTTTCACTAGAATCTGATTTTTGATCTTTAATCCCTTTATGTGTTTTTCTGTGCTTACTCTTGAATGCCTTTGTAGCTGCCATAATTGGGTCTCTGGCACCATTTTAATAGGGCTTAGCACAATGCAGGCTTGACAAATTTCATCTAAGTGGAAAAGAAAAAAAACACAAACCACTATCAATATCATCTGAGAAACTGACCAGAGTTTCAAATAGGCTGCAACAAACATATCAAATAAATAGGACACGGGCTGAGGGAGGCAGCCTCCATGATCAGACCAGGAAGATGAGAGAAACCATCTAAGGTTGCACGACACCAGCCTGTATGTCCTTGTGGTTTATAGATTCACAGATCTGGAGACAGAAGGCTGGGCCAGATGATTTTTCAAGGCCTAAGTTGGTCAGAAATCTCACAATAAATGTCAGGGACTGGCTTCCCTGGAAACACATGGACGTCATTTCCTCTCTAGGTGCCTGTGCCTTTGTGATTTTCGGCCAAAGTGCTCAACAACCTGGCAATGTCTAAGTGACATTCTTCGACACAGCTCTGCTGGAAACGACATCGGACTTGCAAATGTCCTGGCAATAAAGGACAATGCAATTGAAGCAGACATCAATGGGAGTGGCAGCCTGGCTCAAAATAATCCCATTTCCTCTGGGAAAGGCCTCGATATACTTAAATGGAGTCAGTGGCCATGTTTGTGCCACCTGACCCAGCCTTGCGCACAAGCCATAGCTGATTGGTGCAGTGGTGAGCACCTGACCTATCAAAATCTTTCCTTGGAGTTTCTCACATGGAACCAGGGAAAAGACTCAACCATTCTCTGATGTCAAAACTGAGAGGCTCAGTAGCTTTTAGTGGCCGTATTTCTCATCATGTACAGGAAACAGGTTTGTGGAAGTGAAAGTCTTGAGGTTCTCCTATCTTCTCCGAGTGCTGGCTGCCTTGGCCATAATCATAGGAGACATACCTGTGACCTCCCAATAGAGTCGCCGCTTTGCATAAGTTGATCCGAGTGGCATTTACATCTCCTACAGTAACACAGGGCTTCTCAGTCTGTGCTGTTGATATTTGGGTGCTCTCATTCTTTACTGTGGGAGGCTGTCCTGTATGCTATAGGATGTTTACCAGCATCCCTGGCCTCCACCCACCAGAGGCAGGTAGCACCCTCCCATCTCCAGTTGTAACTACCAACAATGTCTCCTGTGGGGAAAATTGCTCTCAGCTGAGAATCACTGCGCTAAAAGAATTTTAATGCAGAAATTCAACATTAATAACCGGCAAGGTCCTCTGGCCCCTGCTATCCACAGCAACTAAGGTTTGGTACGTGAATTGAGACTATAAAAAGGTAAGTCCCAATTTAGATTCTCAGTCTTGGATATACTCTAAATTCTTCCTTGCTACAAAGATCTGGCAAGGTCCTTCACATATTTATTACCTTGTGGAGTGTTTCATCTGTTTCTCTGGTCTCTGGTGACATTTATATCTCACAAAGATGTTTATGATTACAAAGAGGAAAAGGGGTCCCTTGTACTCATGACACTAGTCTTGAAAGATAGTCCACCATGAGACTGTATATGTATCGCATTGAGATAGACAGACATACTATATTATTTACATATTCTATATACCCCACAGAAGTCATTCTGATCATTGTGGGTCTGTTCTAATGCAGTAAGGATCAGAATGCTTGGCATCTAGTGGGCATATTCAGTAGTACGCTTTACCTGCATCCTGTGGTATCCTGTACCTTTTGAACAGTATCTTGATATCCTTTTACATAAATTGCACCTTCCTCCATTATACGCAGGAAAAACAAATATGGTGTTCTTACTATGGGGGTTGTAAAGACTTTTTCCAAGCGATTCTCTCAGGGCAAGAATACAACCAGCAAATATTCTCTCTCCTAAGACTTAAAATTTCAACTAGAGAGATGTAATGATAGAAGAAAGGAGTGCAGGGTCATTTAGATAAAAGAAAGGGCATTCATTCTAGAACTTGCTCCAGATGGCGGAATAGTCCTTCTGGCATCTGACCTAGGCCCCTATCTCCAGCCTTCAGGTCAACTCTGTGAGCTACTTAATATCTACCCAACAAATGTTCTCTCTTGCCTAAGGTAATCAAAGTAACTGGCTAGTACTTGAAACCAAGGAACCCAACCCGATCCTACCAAGAAAGGCCCACTGACGTGGTGAATGCAAAAACCGTGGGCATCTCAAGATCTATGATGAATTAGCGCCACAGTGTAGTTCATTTTTTTTCTATTAAAAATGGCAAATTCAATAACCTACATTTAATTCTAAGGCCTCTTCTCCATAGTAATTACAAGATAAACAGATCTCACCCTTAAAAGGGCTCTTTCTTTTCCGGCAGCCAAGCGCCCCGAGAATGGGGAAGCCGCCAGCCTATCTCATCCCTCACCACTGATGTAGCAGACAACAGCTCGTCAAATGTAAGCTGTGGTAGAGTCCTGAACCCCACAATTACCAACAGACCTTGAAAGGTGCTTTTTAATCTTTAAAATACTTTGAAAAGATGTGGGCTGTACACGGGACTTGGGAGTTCCAAAGCTGACTGGCTGTTCCCCTCTCCCATCACACCTACAAACATGATCTTGCTGTCTCCCTGTTCCAAAATATTCCCCTCAAATGTCCTCTTTTCATCCCCACGAGATACCAGGAAGGCCATATGCCTCCTCCCACTTGTGCTGCAGTGTCAGCGATGAAACACAGAAGCCCACATGTGCTCACCGGCCTGGTCCCTCCCCCTCCGCCCCAATGATAAATAGCAAGAAGGGCAGGGGAGCTTCTGGAAGCTCACTCCAGCCCCTGAAACAAAACACAGCTACTCCAACTTTTACGGAAGGGTCATTAAATGCTCCATAAAATGTACTTAGCCTTAAGCAAAAAGGTTTTGTCCTCCAACAAAACAATTTAAGTGGTGCCGGCAGAAAGGATCCGATGGCATAAGGTCCCTGTGTGTTTAAAGGTCCTATGAGCCAGTGGTGACCTTTATCCAGCTGCTCGCGTCCTGCCTTAAAAGACATGTGGCCCATTTTATACCAGGCACTTTGCCGGGAAGAGAGGCCTAAAGAGCCCGGTCTTTATTTATTTATTTTTTACTAGCTCCAGGGGTGACCTCTTCTGAAGAATCTAGCCTGGGCCACACTCTGTTCCCAGTGCTCTACACTGGCCATTTCCTGGGCTGCACGAGGTAGTGGGTCTGGAACTGGATTTGTTTTACCCCTTTTATGAAGTCAGGAGTCTCACTCATGATAAGTAACGTATAGGTAGTTAGGTGGGAGCCATGATGTCTCCACTGCCTCGTCTTTTCATTTGAAGGTTCCCACCCAACATCACAGAAGACAAGGGGTCCAGGCCACAAAAAGTCAGGGCCGAGGCTCACTGTGATCTTCTCTGTGGTTCTGACTCTGCCAAAGTCTCTCACAACAATGCCAGCGATAGCAATAATGATAATAATAATAAGAGCAGCAACCACAGCAGCTTTGACCAACCAATCCAATTCACCCATCAGGCCGCAGGCTGGGTGATTTACAAAGCATCTTGTTTAAGCTCAGGAAACACTCCTTGTAGGACTTTTTTTGTTTTTTGTTTTTTAACAGATTAGGAAACTAAGGTTCAGAGAGGCTGAGTTGCCTAAGGTCACACAGCCAGTACACACTGAGTTAGAATTAACTCAAGCACATCTGATTCCCACATCTGAGCTGTTCACTGGTACACTGTAAAACACACAGGCTCTCACATACGACTTTCTGCTCACTGTTAAGCCACTTCCCATGACAATAAGCGCTCAAAATGCATGCACGCAAAAACACATGCCTACACACAACCCGCCTTCCAATTCAGCCTCTAGCATCTTACATGTGTTCTCTCCTACTCTCACGAGCACGTCTCGAGCTTCTCACACTTGGTCAGGCAGAACATGGTCACAGTCAAGGCAGGTCTCCTCTCTGTCTCCCACCTCTGTTGGGTGTGTGAAGGTGATTCCCAGATGTTTTGGTTGCTTACTTATCCTTATGAGTAGAAACAAGGCCAGAGCAGCTGCAGAGGAAATGTTCCCCTTTGTTACCTGCTGCCCTTGGGCTCACCTAGTCTAACCTGGATTCACCTGAATTTATCCCATATTGAGGACCATCAGGGTGTCAAGCAGGGGATGGACTGAGTCTTAGTCAAGCAAAAGAATTCTTTCATGCTTTGGAAAAGTGCCACTGTCACATTCTTTGATGCAAAATGGTTTTAATCTTCCCCAAGAGTAAACATCTGCTTAATGCAAAGCTTTCTGAGTCCATTTAGGCCTCGTCTAAGTGCTGCTAGACGCCCCACCACTGTTACGGGCAGGCCTGGAGAGATGGAACTGCTGTAACCGGTGCAACGACACACATGGGTCTTTCGAGTCCGGAACCTGCACACGCCTGAACTGGCCTCACGGCGCTGGCTCACCCGCAGGTTGGAGCCGAGGCCTGGAGACAGCACTTCCAGGGGCAGGAACGTGGGCTCTTTCCATTCCCGGGCATGCGGCCTTCCTCATGTGCTCCAGAGACCACCCCCCACCCCCCCACCCCCCATCGAAGAGGTGGACAGTTTGAAAACATCCATCTAGCCACAAAGCCAGTGCCTTTGTTCGGTTGGTTTGGGTTCTTTCTTTCTACTCATGGCTCATAAGGGCTGGGGCCTGAGGCTGCGCTTAGAATGAAAGAAGAAACATTCCCACCCAGTGGACGTGCCTCTCCACAGACAGAGACGAATGAAGGGACTGTAAATATATACTCAAAGACTTCAAGGTGACCCGAGGGAGATCTCTGGGAGGAGAGGCTAGAATGTGGAAATCTAATTAGTGGTCCCATCTGAAGAAAGGGGAGGTGAAAAGAAGGGACTTAGCCAAAAGGGGCAGGGAGAAAGGAAGCCCAGAGTGTCAGATGTTGGCAGTGTGTCCACAACCTCATCCAGCAAAGATTTGCAATGAATCCCGGGGATGGGGCCTTTCCAAGTAACGGGGAGGCGTGCTGCATCGTGGGGAGGCTAATTCCTCTGGCTGTGCTGTGACCTCCATGAAAAGTCCTTCCAAAGCCCACTTCCCTGGGCATGGGGCCGACGCTAGCTCCTTTGGTGGTGTCCGTAGCTAGGATGGGGGCCGTGAGCTTTCCAAGAATTAGAAAAGGCTTCTAACCTTTTCCCTACCACGTGTGCGTGCACACACACACACTTCATTTCAGCCATACAAGAGGGAGCAGAGCCACTGTTTCAAAACTTCTCTGAAATGCTGTGAACTGATCACAGTTTCTCAATTGTCTGAAGTATTCTGACGCTCTTCTTAGTATCCAACACAGCATCGTATTACGTAGTATGTAGCATCTAATATGTGGAATATGGAGAGCGTATTAGATAGTATATAACTTAGGTGAAAGCTCTGTTCATCTCTCTGTTGGTTGTATGATATTTTCATTGTATTTGGAGGAAATATTTAAGGTGGCTCAACCATATGAACACTACACGGGGTGTGAAAATATCAATTTTCCAGAGAGGTTGAATCTGAGGTTCCACACAAAGGCCTTGAGATTGCTGATGAGGCGTGCTACATACAGCAAGGTGTTGTGGACACAAAATGCAAACAGTGGTTTTGCACCTGAGCCCCCGATCAGGACACAGGGACAGGTGTTTCAAAACGCAGGTGACCATCTGCCATCAAGTTACTGCTCTTTTTGTGGGCAGCCCCATGTATCAGGTTCCATGGGGAGGAACAGCAAGAGTTACTTAATGAAGGCTAATTATTTTCCCTGGTACCACACACACACACACACACACACACACACGCACAATCTGTCAGGTGCTCATGTGTGATCAGCATTTTATGCATGCCACCTCATTTAATTTTCAAAACAACCCTGTTGAGTCAAGGCCAGGGACTGAGGCTCACAGAGATCCCAAGACTTGCTGAAAGGTCACAGCATGTGACCTTGTCACGGGTGTAGATGTGGTTGTGGGCCAGGCGTATGGACCTAAAGTGCATGAGTTTAACTCCCATACATTTTTCTGTACTTCCTTAGATGGCTATGCTGTGTCCGGTAATTCTGATGTGATTCAGGGTTCACATGTGGAGAGAGCAAAGAGCTTAACCAAAATCATACTTTCCACCCCAAACATACTTAATCTAGTTTATATTATATATATAAATATATATGTTATGTATGTATGTTTTGTTTTTGCTTTTATGATTATATTATATATAAAAATATATATATAAATATGTGTGATATAGATAACACAACACCTTGCTGTATGTAGCACACCTCATCAGCAATCTCAATATATATGATATATACATATATATATATATTTGCTTTGTTTTGCTTTTGCTTTTCTGGATCTGAAATTCTAATCATTGGGAATAAAGAAATCGGAGTCAAAGGCAAAATTCTCTCATGCCTTGTCTTTAAAAACCCAAGTTTCTTTGGCTACACCGATACGCTAACTGATGAACGCATAACCTTCTCTTTGCTACTTTCTGGGCTTAATCACATTAATACCACCATATTGCCTTCCACCCTGGCCATTCTCCTCCTACCAAAAAGGACTGAAGGGGCACCTTAGTTTTTCCATGGAAAAACTCAGGTGCTAATCGCAGAATTATTTGTAGTTACGTATCAAATTGCTTGCCGATTATTTGCTCTGATGCTGCCGACACCTGCCCCCTTTAGGAGCATGGCCATCGCTTTGCTCTCTCATGGTTTATTTGTAGAAGGAGCTGAGCTGGCTATGAATTCTTCTAAAGGTTTATCAACCCTCTCAGGGCAGTTTGTGCATATCCAATGCGATGACAACAGATACATAATTTATTTTCTGGAGTGAGTTATGAAAGTTAATCAATAAGAAGTGGAAGTCTTGTAAATTATCTATCGAAGATCAGCCTATTAAATGTTCTACTCCTACAAGGCTGGTTTGAGTGGAGGTCTCAGACTGCACTATTTATTAGCCCACATGCAAGATAATGCGATTCTCAGGCGGGTGAAGGCAGACCTCGCTATTAAGACAGAGGCAGTCAAAATAAAAATGAAATGTGTTTTGCTACAACAGCAAATCCTGCTCCCACGATTGCCAGGAAGAAAAAAAAATTAACAAATAAACGGGAATCAGAGGGAGGCTGGGAACATCTCTCTCTGCGAGTAGAGCAGAGAGCTCAGAGGGCAGTGGGGAAGGAAGCAGGGGGAGAAGGCATATGGGCAGGCTCTCCTGATCCAACTCAGAATAAAGCGGTGAAAGCACCACTTTGCCAGGGGAAGCATCTCCCACTGCCCATTTTCCTCTACGGCAGCCCAGCCAGGGCAACAAGAGAGACCTTGGCATGGTCGGGACTAGGCAAAAGCTCCGAGCAGAAGACAGGAAATGGCCCAGAGACAGGGTGCCGGGTTTGCTTTGGAGTGCAGGAACGTGGGTCAGAGGCACCGACGCACAATCAGGGGTCAGGCACAGGATAAGGGGCAGAACAAGGTAGTTCAGAATGAAAAGAGAGGGAGAGGAGTGGGCTTTATTCCTTTAATTAATGGGGATCAGGAGATGTGCAGGGGAAAGGCATGGCCGAGGAGAGAGAAGAAAACCCAGATCATTCTACCTGTACTTTCTCTGCCCCACCCCCATCATGACCATCATGCTGCTTGCTCTCCATGAGGCTCAACTGATGTTGCTGACTCACTGAAAATTCTGTATCGACAATGTCTCTATCTAAAATATTATTCAGAATAAAAACTGGGAGTATAATGACAATAACCATGGGTATTTTTATTCACTGGGCTGATATCGGCCAAAGGGACGCTCTCATTCCTCCTGTCTACCCCACTCAGGGTGATTTGACAGCAGTGTCTGTGCCTGTAGAATCCAAAATGCCTGTGTCCCTAAATGCTGAGACCATGAGTGTGGGGTTTCCTTCTCCTTCTCTGGCCCTGGCACCTTCTGGAGCAAGCTCATTCACTTGGATGCAGGACGCCTCCAGACAGGCCCCCATGCCCAGGCCTTGGTGTCACAGAGCACCCCTCTTGTTTCCCTCTCTGCGCTCAGGCAGGTCCCTGGTGCCCGAGCCAAAAAGGCTTCCTGCTGGATATGCAACGGTCATGCACGAAGGGGCCCTCAGCATTCACGTACAGAAGACAAGCCGAAGCTCCTGCTATGCTTTGATCATGAGCTTTGCCTCAGACACAGCAGACAGAAGTCTAGGCGCGACTCTACATCCACTCAGGCTGGCTCCAAACCCTTTCCTCCATCACTCGAGAAGGCACTGTACAACACATCTGAGCACAGCTCTCCTATAAGAGAACCTTTAACTCTTCTTTAATGTATTTGTATTATTTAAAAAGCAAAGCGTTCACAGACTTCAGAATTGTAAGGACCTTTAACTTAAAGCTCTCAGAATAAACCAGATTGTGCTGTTGCCCTGCTTAAAACTTTCCAGGGGCCTCTTATCACCACTCGATACAAATCCAAATTTATTATGGCATTGAGCAAGACCCTACCTCACCTGGCCCCCGCCTGCCTCCCCAACATGGCCTCCCACTATCCTTCCCCTTTAACGCGAGACTCCAACCCTACTGGCTTCCTCTGAATGCTCTGTGCTTGCTGGTCCCTCTCGGTGGGATGCTCCTTCTTGAATTGGTTCTTGTCTTCAGTGTCACTGCTCAGAGAGCCTCAGCTGACCACCCTTGCTTAGGAGAGCCCCTCACACCCTGGTGTCTGTGTCATGGAGCACCTCTCTCATTTCACTCCGTTCTTCTCTCCATAAGGAGCACACACCTGCTTGTCTGCCTCCATCCCTACTCATTAGAAACTAAGTCCCATAAGAACAGGGGCCTTGACTCTGTTAAGGGCGGTATCTTCAGTGCCTAGAACTATGCCTGGCATTGAATTAGTGCCCCACTGCTACTGGTGAATAAATGATTAGATGAACATATTCCCTATTATAACTGATTATAATGCATCACTCAATATGTTGGAGCAGCAGGGTTGAGACCCTCAGCCTTGGAGGGGCTCCTTGGACCTGGCTTCTTCACCTTTCCGACCACTGAGGCATCTTGCATATACCATATTTACCCAAGTAAACACCCCTCCCGCTGAAAGGAAATATGCTTTTTGGCCTTGACCTCATTTTGCCTCCAGCAAAATGCCTTTGGCTGTCAGCAGCTAGAAGCCTGCGCAGAGCAGGTGGAGGGAGGTGTAAATGACCCTGAAGGTTGAAAGGAAAAGAAATTATCACCCAACAGATTGGCAAAAATTTAAAAGATTGATGATGTCCACTTTTGGCATGGAAGCAAGGAAACTGGTCTATCATACCGTCTTTGAGAGAATAACAATTGGCCAAGCCATTTTCCGGAGGGCATTTGGCAGTACCTATTAGAATATAAAATGCGCACACCCGGGGAGCCAGCGAACTCAATTCTAGGATTCTGCCCTCAACCTATTTTCATACGTGCACACAAACACAGGTGTGCAAGGGCATTCGCTGGCAGCATCGCTGCAGCAAAAGAGAAAACCCGAAGCTACCAAAATGGATATAAATGGAAAGATGGCTAAACAGATTGTGGTATGACCATGTATAGAATTTTGTGCAGTCTGTTCAGAAGACTGGGGCAGACTTCTACGTAATGACAAGACAGGGTGGTCAAATACATGTTGTTAGATATATAAAAGCAAGTAGCAAAACAATGCAGGCGGATGTGATCCCATTGACTTCAAACATGCACACTGTGTCCCTGTACATATGCGCATGTGCGTAATGACATGGGAGAGGGATGGGGGCATGTCAGACTATCACTCCAATCTGTTACCATGAACTACCTCTTTGTAGGGGAGGGGGAGAGATGAGGGGAATGCGGGAGACAGACTCACATGCTTTACTCTGCGTTCTCATTTATTTCTTGGAACCGTTTTTGGGAAAATATAATCATTACATCACAGTTTTAAAAGTAAGAGAGTTGTGGGATCTTAGCAGAACCCAGGCTGGGGCCAGGGATGGGATCTGTCCCTCTGTCAGGGGGAGACTGACGGATAGAGAAGACAGAGTCGACTGTCTTGCATTCAAATCCCAGGCTTCCCCGTTCTCCCACTCTGAACGTGAGCACGCGACCTAACTTCTCTGCCTCTTGGCTTCTCCTCTATGAAGCTGGGATAATTGCAGTACCTGCCTATTTGGATTTTTGTGAGGATTAACTGAGATAATGCCTGTTAAATGCTTAGCACACCACCCAGCACAGAGCAAGTGTAAATATTAACTATTAATTTTATTATCATTACGTTGTTCTCACGTTTCAGCATTCAAATCTGCTCAGATGAGGGAAAGGCAAAGGAGAAGAAAGAGACCATAACCTGGCAATTTAATTAATTCAATCTTACAGAGTAGCGACGCCCCACAGAATGTTCAGCAATGAAAGAAATGTTCTATATTATGCTGATCGACACAGTAAAGGCGAACCACAGGTACCTACCGAGCACTGGAAATGTCTACAGTTTACCTTACGTCACATCGCAATAGTTACGTGGGGCTACAGTGGGCGGCACATTCTAGAGAATTTCACTCTCCCCAGTGACAGCAACCTCCTTCTCTCCTGATAGTCCCTGGTACTGAAGATGGGCACAAGTCACAGTACTTAGAATATCAGGAAACGCTAAGCACTTCATCTCACTTGCGGTGGAAGAGGTAAGTTGAGAAGGTTTTATGAAACGGGTCCCTTTTCAAGCCTCATTCAGTTTTTCTGACTGCTTGATGAGACTCAGTTGGTGACACCTTGCTTTCATGCCATCTTTGGGACACTTTCAAACCTCCCTTATCTTCCTACGAGAGAACAGGCCTCAGACAAGGCAAACACCATCAGCAAACACAAGTAATAGAGTATTTGATAACACTGCTTTGTCTTCAGTGTATCTTTTTCTTCATTGAGCTACAATACATACCATAAAATTCACCCTTTAAAGTGTACAACTCAGTGTTTTCTAAGACAGTCACAGAGCTTTGCAACCACCGCCACGATTTAATTCCAGAACATGTTCATTGCCCCTAAAACGAAGCCTGTACCCATTAGCAGTCACTCCCCATTCTTCCTCCCCCCAGCTTCTGCTTTCTGTCTCTATAGATTTGCTTATTTTGGGCACCTCGTATAATTGGAATCATATAATATGTGGTCTTCTGTGTCTGGCTTCTGTCACTAAGCATAACATTTTCACAGGCCATCCGTGTTATAGCAGGTATGAGTACTTCGTCCCCTTTCATGGCCGAGTGACTTCCCAGTGTAGGATGAACCACTTTTTGTTTATCCCTTCATTTGTCAACGGACATGTAGGTTCTTGTCACTATCTGGCTTTCATGAGTAATGCAGCTATGAACACTTGTGCACAAGTGTTTGTGTGTGGTTGTGTTATCTTCAATCCTCTTGGGTTTGCACCTAGTTGTGGAATTGCTAGGCCATACTGAAACTCTGCATGTAAATTTTTGAGGCATTACTAAACTCTTTTCCAAAGTGGCTGCAAAATATTACATTCCCACCACCAACGTATGCATGTCCC
Source organism: Ursus arctos (assembly GCF_023065955.2). Lineage (NCBI taxonomy): Eukaryota > Metazoa > Chordata > Mammalia > Carnivora > Ursidae > Ursus > Ursus arctos. The sequence continues at coordinate 71,522,511 of NW_026622874.1, read as the reverse complement.
AATTTCTGCACATCCTCACCAGCATTTGTTATGGTCCATCTTTTTATTAACGCCATTCTAGTTGATGCGATCAGTATTTTTTAGTAGATATTATTTATTGATGCCTTTTGGTGGGGAGGTTTGATTGAATTAGAGATGGAAAGTTTCCTTTTGTAAATTAATTTATACTACTTACAAAACTGAATCAATTTATATCATAGTGTTAAATATATAGTAGTGTTTATGCTACAAAGCAGTTGAAGGTCTGACGTTCAGGAAACTGTGGTTAAAACAAAGCTCTGGGTTCCCCTTACGGGGTCCACACAGGGACGTTAAATATGGAGTCATCTGCAAAAGTGGGATGTGTGTGTGTGTGTGTGCATGCGTGCGTGTGCATGTGTCCACACGTGTGTATGTGCAGATGTGCATCTATGTGAGCACTTGTGTGTATGTGCACGTGCACATGTATGTGTGTGCATGTGTGCATGTATGTGCATGTGTGCACACACAGGTGGGTATGTATGTTTGAAAACTTCTGCTTTCATCTCTTTTGCCTTTTACTGTACGCACACAAATAAGCAACAGAGAAGCCAGGAGGTTTGCTCATGGATGCACAGACATCCAAGGACAGGTCTGCAATAAGAATGGAGTCTTCAGAACTCCCGTACCAGGGTCTTTGCGAATTGCATGGAAAATTTAAAAGTACCACTCAGGCAGTTTGTGTAGGAGGGGCCACTCTCACTTTTCCTAGAGAAGGGCCACAACTTCTGGCTTTCTTTATTATTCTATTCCACCTTACTTGTCCTTGGGATTTGGAAACAAAGGGCCCTGGAGAACAGGACTCACCAAACAGCAGAGAGGAGGAGCCCGAAGCAGATTTCGTGCGGATGGATCCCTGTGAGCTTTGCTATTCCCTAGCTGACAGCAACTTGTGAAAGGGAGGGGGAGGCAATCCCAGGGTGGCATGCAACCGCATCTGGGATGGGGTGATGCAACTTCCGAGAGCAAGATATGGAACGTTCAGTCCCCTCCTACTTGGTCATCTGGCCCAGAGTGGGGGGTAGGGCCAGCCCCTTCTGCCCTGTTTGGGGACGTGTACAAAGATTTAGGTTACATTGTATTGCAATGTCCAGTTGACCTCCTCTGAAAGGCTTTCTCCACCCAGAAGTCACAAAGCCACAAAGCCATGGTTGTTTCTGGAGCGGAGATTCTCAAGTACGTTTCTGCATGGGGTGTGTTGGAAGAATCAACCGGAAGTTGGAAACCCTTCCACCACAAGACCATCTGCTCACAGTTTGACATATACTTCGAGGGGAAATTTCCAGACACCCCAGTGAAGAATCCATGCCCACGAATCACTCTGCGGGAGTCCCTCTTTCTTTATCGGCTGCAGAGAGTGGCTTCCAGTCACTGGTGAGGGTCACGATGGACTTTTTCCTGGGGTTGGAAACTTCTCAGCAGCAGTTAGGAAACACAGCTGCTGACAGCTGAAAATTCTCTGCCTGGGCTTCCAGATCAAGTGACGGAATGTGTGTTTCCATGGCACTCCCAGAAACAGGTGGCTTCTAAACTCTGGAAAAGCACATTCCCCTGCCCCACAGCAAATCAGCTGCTCTCTGTGGACATGTGTATTTCAGGCGTGGACGAGTGCAGTGTCAGTTGTCCCCAAGACCAACTCAGGAAGCTCAGAAGAGAGGAATGGAGGGAAGAATGACCTCAAGACAATGTGGGATGTGAGGTCAAGGGCAGGGCGTCATAATTGTCCTTAACATGAGTAACTCTTTCTTTCTTCCTACATTATTTTCTTCATGGCACTCACTACAATGATAATTCATCAACTTATGTGTTATTGTACCTGCTCTGTTCTTGGTTTTGTCTCTTTCTCCCACGAGATCATAAGTACCATTGAGGAAGGGATCATATCTGACTCCTTGCGCATCATGCCGTTAATGTCTAGCATTGCATCTTGCATACAGTAGGTGCTCAATTAATGTCTGACGAATTACCCAAGGAATGAATCAAGCACTCATGGTCTCGGACACACAAACCTTTCTTTCTATTGTACACATGAGTAAACTGAGTCTCAGAGAGGTAAAATTATCTATTCAAGATCAAATTTCATAGGAGATAAGGCTGATTCTGGAATCCAGGTCTGTCTGAATCCAAACTCCCAGGTTGTTCCTGTTGTCACATATGACAAAAGTGAGACATCTAGCCCCCAGGGGTCTTCCCTACTTTTGCTAAAATAAAATAAGAGGAAAATCAGCCAGCCCTAAGACAGAACAGTCCTGTGATGGAAAATCCAGTCCACTAGCACATGGCTCACCAGATGTTGCTCACAGCTTTGGTACGACAAGACTTCATAAAGCGCCCAAGACTGATCTCCCATGCTCGAGCAGGTTTGCTTGTAGCCCTTGGACACATTTTTGGATCATTAACAATTAAACACACATGCTGCACTCCCCTGAAGCCACAAAAGTTACCAGACCCTCAGACACAGACACACTTCTATGATTCCCAGTCTCCTCTCACTCTCTTTCCATAATCATTGTGGTTTTCTGCTCCAAACTGCCCCCCAGAAACTGTCCCTCCTTTCTGGGCAGAATTCTCTAGTCAATAAAGATTCAAGAAATGGCGGCATGAGGAATGGATATTTATTAGCCAATCATGGATACCTTGGTGTTGGCAATTTCCACTGAATGCACACTAGCTCTCCTCCCTGTTTCCCACATTGTCCCACTAAAGACCACTAGTCCATCTTCCATCTAGCTTCTGGAAGAATCTTTTAAAAATGTAAAATCAGGTCAGAATATTCCTCTATTTGAAGGTTTCCAATGGTTTTCCAACTGTCTTAGACCAAAATCTAAACTCCCTGCAAAGCCCTAGAAGACTGAAGGTGATCTGGTTGCTAACCACACGTATGACTTCATGTCCTACCTCTTCCACCATCATCCACCATGTCCCCGTCATACTGACCATCCTTGTTAGTCCCAAATGTGCCTTTAGGGCTTTCATGTGTCCCCTTTGCCTGAACTCTCTACACCAGGACATTACACAGCTGGCTCCTCCTTGTCAATCAGATCTGAGCTCAACTTCACACTTCCCATCCTTCAAGCATCCAAAATAACCCTCTCAGTGATTATCATGTAATCCATTTTATTTTTTTCATAATACATAACGCCATCAGATGTTCTGCTTATTGCCTGTTTTCCTCTATTAAATCTGAGTGGTCTTATTCACCCCTGCAAACCTATTGCCCGGCATATACTGAACACTCAATAAATATTTACTACATTAATGGATACATATGGAAACCAATCTAGAGACACCTGAATTTCCAAACTAAGCCCCCTCCTTGGCCTCCACAATGCACATGGCCTGTTACCACCCTCATTTTGACTGTGAGGGTCAGATATAAAGATGGAAAGAGGAGCACAATAACCGGTAAGCTACTGATTGGAAAACAAAAAACAAAAAACAAAAAGGTCTTTTACATTTTCCTGGCTGGAAAAGGGCTCTGGCAAGGGCTGGCTGGCTCACCTCATCCTAATGCCATGGGCAAGCCCATTCCGGGACTTCTTCCTCCAATCTATAAAGGGAAAATGTTATACTTTTAGGACTTAAGGGAATTAAGAGAAGGATTTAGTTTTTAAGAGAGAAAGTGAAGTCATTTAAGTTGAAAACTGATCTTGGGCCCTAGACGTGCATTTGGTTTGCAAGAGAAATACTCAGGCAGGAGTGATGAGAGCTGACAAGGCAAGTCTGGTCTGTCTCCCAGTCTCGGCTTCTGAGAGAAGACTGCCCGGAAGACAGCTTGATCTTTTGAGCAGCTTGGTTTTTAGTCCTAAAATGGGCATGAACTTTGGTCAGATTTCTAAAGGGTAGTTGTGTGTTCCACGAGTCATACGTGCACTCATCCCTCCATGAGGGATGGAGTTTCTCTTTTCCTCACAGGGAAGCATTTCTTTTGGAGCCCCCACTTCATGGAACTTAGGAGAAAGCTGAGAGTAGAAGCCACCCACGTGGTTGGTTGGAGCCAGCCAACCTCTGCCTCTCTCTTCTGTTAATCCTCTAATCCCTGGGGATAGATGGTTGGTTCCTCTCCTTCAGCCCCATCTTCTCCGTTCCATCTGACTGAAATGCTTTAATTTTCCGATGCTCCATTTACTTAAGATATTAGCTACAAGTTTTGTCGTAAGCGATCACCTTAGTCTTAATGTTCCGAACAGAAAGATATTTATTAGTTGAAAAAATAATTGATTCTATTTTTAAAAGCTTTTTATATTAAAAAAAAAGCTGGCTGCAAGTGATATAAATGTTGATGTATAGGATGAGAGTATGGGAACTTTTGTGAAAGAAAATAAATGCGCAGGAAAAAGATGAGAGAGATGGACAGCAGTTTGAAGTGGTTACTTCTGGATGGTGCCAGCGTTTGCGTGTTTGTGTCTGTACATGTGCATGTGTGTATTTGTCCTTTTCCAATTACCAAAATTTATTTTGCATTTATCTTGCATTAATTTTATAATTAGATAAAAGGGCAACAGTTATTTTCAATGAATTTTCTGTGGGAAAGGAGCCCAAGAAGGAAGCTACAAGCTTAAATCAAAGACCAAAGAAATTGGCTGCTTGCTGAGACAGGCACCAAGGCGTGACAACCTTCCCGCAGGTGGACGGTTCTGTGTGAAACGCACTAGTAGGGCTGGACTTTGGCCACAGGTGAGGCCCACCGAAGGCCATCCATAAATCATCTTAAGACTCATCTCCTGGGATAGGTTCTGGCTCAACGGCAATCCTCACCCGACCTCGTTCCCAGGACTGCTCACCAAGACTCCAAATGGGCTCCAAGTACAGGGGGGTCTGGGACGTAGCTCACTAATTCAAAGTTGAAAGGTACCCCAGGCTGGATGTATCAGATTCTTTCCTGGGAATCTGGAACTTGAATGGAGACATGATGGCTAGTGGTCTTTGTAGCTGAGTCACTGTGGTTTCTGAACCTTGGCAAGATTGACACTTTGAGCCAGATAATTCTGGAGAATTCTAAATAATTCTGGTTGCCCTATGCATTGTAGAGTGCCAACAGCAACTCCCACCCCCTGATTGTGACAACTAAGAATGTCCCTACAGGGCAAAACCACCCCTGGCTGAGGACCACTCACCTGAAGAGAATGTCCACATGTTCTGCCTGCCGAGGTCCTTAGGCCTGCCCTACCTCCTGTGCTTCCCCTGGACTGGTTTTCTTTTGCTTTCCCCCTTTTGAATCCAAGAGTTTCTGCACGTTCAATTGCCTATGTGTTATACCTCAAAACCCGTAAAAATGTAAACACCCCCCCCACTATATTTTTGTTAAACTAGGAAGAATTAGGTTCTGCTCCTCAACCAGAGGGATCTTAACAAAAACACTCACATTCAAAAATCATCTTTGGTTTCTTGATATTCAAAACCACCTGTCATCTTTCAACCCATAGAAAGCCGAACAGTTCTTAATTTATCTCTGATATCAGAGCAGATCTGAACACAAAGGCATGAATGAAGCAAGAGCTTCTGGGCCACATGGGACAGTGAAATATACCACGATGTGTCAGCAACAAGACCCCTACAGAGTAAAGCAAGATGGGAGAGGAACATTCACCTAACCAGGGAGGGTAGGGGACTTGATTGTGATTGGGTGTTTAGAACTAATACCAGCAGGAAAAGCTGGAAAGCCTGGAAGCAGAGATGTCATCAGACACATGCCTTGCCCATCCCCGGGAGAGAGCTCTACAAAGTGTTCCTTAGTGAAGCTCTGACTAGCTAGAACCAAACACTAAAGAAAATACACATGCAGACTGCATTGCGCACCCAAACCCCACGACCGTTTGAACAGATAAGAATTCCATATGGTCTGTATTACCCTCAGCAATGGAAGGCTTTTTATCCATCCCCAGGCTACCCCATCACCATGCAGCAAGTGGGAGATCTGGTCCCTTACAACGCAGACAGGGACAGGACTCAGCAGCTGATGACTGGCATTCTGTATGATGGGTGAACGCATCCAACATCTGCTCAGCCCCCACACAAATCTTAAGGCCCTCTGGCAGGCAGCACCAAGTCCCTCAGCTAAGTCACAATGGGAACCACCTGCCAAAACGCCAGGTGCGAAACAAGCCCTAGCTCATTAGAGTCCTTAAGCCCCCACCCAAATTCCTGGAAAAGGCTCCAGGCAATACAGGGCTGCCCGCACAGCCAGTCTCTACGAGGCCACAGGAGCCGCCTTATTAAGATGGTCATTGGATGGTCCACGTCAATTTCACGTTTTCTGTCAAAACCTCCCAGACAGCAGGCACCTCGGTGTTTACACCTCTCAGCAGAACAAATGCAGAGCTGTTGAAGGGAGAAATAACACACCACCACAGTAACAATAGAAGACATCGCTTGCAAGCTGTCCGCGGCCCCTGGAGTAACTGACATGTTTGACAGAGAATGTGTGTTGGTAACGTTGCTTGATTTGTGTTTAAAGGGAAAACAGAAAGTGTATTTCCAGGAGGTTTAGACATTGATAACCAAAGAGAAGGTCTTGTAAACAAAGCCACAAGGACCATGTCCCAGCAGTCCCCTCCTTGCCGTTTGTCACCGCCCCACCTCCCGTTTTGATCTCCCGGAGGAATCAGGCTTCCACAGGGGAACAAGACCTCCTGACAGAAGGCTGCAAGACAGAGGGAGGAAAGCTGATCAGAAATGACAGCGGCACAAAACCCTGTTAGCCTTCCGCTCAGAATAGGTCGTACAGGGAAGAGCCAAGGCTGTTCCCCCGCGGAGGAGGAGCAGAGGCACCAAAGCCACACGGCACAGCGTGGTCCTTGGGGGCATCCCCAAGGCGGCCATTTCCAAGCCCTGAGAGCTAGGGCAGGTTGTTTTACTTGGTTGGGCCTCAATTCCCTGGAAAACAAGTCTCTCCAGGATGGTCTGGAGCAGTAGCTATATACCCTATGGAGAATACCCGATATGGTGACCAGCGGCAGTAGCAACAGTAGAAATAATAGTAATGTAATTATTAGCATGTAATTATAATACAGTAATTATAAAAATATTACTGCTATATTACATAGTATCATATAATCATAAATAGTATACAATATGATTATATAATGTTACATAATATTACACATAATTATTATGTTTTACTTCCTGTATCATTATATAATTATATGTAATAGTATATCATAACACATATGAAAATTACATATATATTATATGTGTATTATATGTAACACATGTTATATATACATAATATATATTATGTAATATTATCTAATCTTTATGTTATTATTATTTCTATTTTTTTTAACTTTTATTTAGGGGCCTGGTGGTTCAGTTAAGTGTCTGCCTTCGGCTTGGACCCTGATCCCAGGGTCCTGGGGTAGAGCCCTGCAGTGGGCTCCCTGCTCAGAGTCTGCTTCGCCCTCTCCTTCTGTCCCTCCCCCCTGTTCATATTCTCTCTCACTCACTGTCTCACATAAATAAATAAATAAATAAATAAATAAATAAATAAAATCTTTTTAAAAAGCATTTATCTATCTATCTATTTTGAAAGAGAGCGAGAGTGCGTACTCATGCGAGTGTGAGGTTGGGAGTGGGGGAGAGAATCCTAAGCAGGCTGGAGCCAGATGCGGGGCTCGATCTCACCACTCTGAGATCATGACCTGGGCCAAAATTAAGAGTCAGATGCTTAATGGACTGAGTCACCCAGGCGCCCCTTATTATTCCTATTCTTATTGAGACTTACTATATACCAAGTACCATGATAAGTACCTTACAAATATTAACTCATCTGATCCTCAAAAGCAGCTCTGGTAATGGTCCCCATGCAGTGGAAGAGGATAGTAAAGCAGAGATTTATGTGCTTTTAATGTGTTCATTTAACAGATGAGAAAACTGCAGTACAGAGCAATATAGGAACTTCCTAAGGAGGCAAAGCTGAGATTCTAACCCAACAGTCTGTCCCGAGAGCTCACACTCTTAACCAATATGCAATACACATATGTATTTGCAAACACTCAATAGTACGTCTATTATATCGTTAGTTCTGGTGTTATTTGTGGTAGTGCTGCAGTTGTACTTGGAAATAAACTTTCTAATATGTTTACTGAGTACTTTCTACACGCTGGGCACTGTGCTTTACATGCTTTGGTAAACTACCACCCAAGAAAGTTAACGCTGCCAAGAGAGGGGAGCAACTGTGCCCAAGGTCACACAGGTTGAGGCAGGAGATGAGCCAAGTACCCACTCCGGAGCACACAACCCTACATCATCCTGTTAGCCTGCTTTTTCCTCCCCCAAACACATACTTCACTTAGATACCATAGGTGAAGTGCCATACACAACTCCCGGTACCTTGTAAATGCCTGAAAACAAGCAGCTGCTGTTGTTTTTCTTATAACTAAATGTGAAAAGCCCAGTAGGCATTTTCTTCCAAGAAAATGACGGAAGAATGAGTTTATGACACCGTCCGTTTAGAGGGCAGATCCTTCGCCCCTTTTAAACCACAACAAAGCCCTAGCATTGTTGGGCAACACCAGTTCCCAAATCCAGCTGCTCATAGGAAACCCGAGATTGCTGGTGAAGCACACGGTTCACTGGGCCCTGCCCTTCTGATGCAGACAATCTGGGGTCCAGGGCAGACAGTTGACGAACTTGCCCGCAGTCTGATCAGTAGCAGGACTGGAGAACACATAGATGGAGGAGGTCCTCGAAGTGACTCGGAACCGTGTTTTTCCCGAAGGCTCCCCACAAGCTGCCCGGTGCCAGTCGGCAGTCTTGCACTCACACTCCTCCCTGCCACCGGGTGCTGACAGATGGGAGCTATTCTTATTATTTATTAAGCTCCCACAGTGTGCTGAGAGCTGCATGGAACAGGGGTGTGGGTGGTCCCAAAGAGTTTGTCCTCAGAAGGCTATGGCCACATGGAGGGGAGGGAGGTGGGCCTCTCTTTCCCCCTTCAAAGTCCACTCCTCTCAGCCAACTCCAGTTTCAGCCCCAGAAGTCCTACTGGAGCCAGTGGACAAAGATTTGGGCAAGGACTCAATATGAGTGAGACCTGTACATCCTGCTTTGTGTGTGACCGGCAGCCCCCCTCCCCAGGCCCACTGACTTAGGCGATGGGAAGGGTGGTGAGTCTGATACAACCCAAGGCCATGGGCTACGCATGTCAAACCCCAGGGTGGTATATATCTCTTTCTCTCCTCCACAGCATTCCCCAATGGCACCCGACTCTGTCCAGTTGCACCAAAAGGCAAGTCCCTGGTTATCGAGAATCTCCATGGAGAGAGGGAACAGAGAGCTACAAATGTGCCACTCACCCCCAAACCTAGAGCATCTTCATGTGAAAAAGAAAGTGCAGCAACCCAGAAATTGTGAGAACAAACCAATGCCGGCCATCCGTACGGAGTGCCTACAGTGAGCAGGTGCTGCTCTCCATGTGCCACAAACATCATCTCATCAAATCTTCAGGGCTCCCTCCTGAAGCGAGTAAGACCATCTCCCACTGTCAAGTCGAGACAATGGGAGCTCAGAGAGGTGAAGCCCCACATCACACAGGAGCCAAGATGCCTACTCAAATTGGTCTAAGCGGGGCACCCAGACCTTGGCATTATGTCATGCTGCCTGAATAGCATTGTGGTCGTACTGCAAAGGCCTTGGGTGTGGCCACTTTTGCACTCTTTTATTCCTGACGTTGACGTTGGGAGGTAGAGAATATCGCGTATCACTACCATTTTATAGATGAGCAAGTGGAGGCTCAGAGAGGTCAAGCAACTTGTCCAGAATCACCAGGAGAAGGTCATGGCCAGATTCAGGTTCCCCTGGTCTAATTACTACACTCTAAACTCTCTGATGTCAGTCCTTAACTGTGATGCCTCATGAAATAAGAAGAAATAGTTCTTCAGAGAGCACTCTGTGAGAACACCCTGGGATGCACAAGCTGACTGCCTCCTCCAAATCCTCGCCACCTCTAGGAGCCGGTGCAGATTAGAGAGTGGAAGGAAAAGCAGCAGCTGATGGAGCCACCCTCTTTCCCCCAGCATGATATGCTGAGCTCACTGCATTACTCTGAGCCAGATATAAGGTAGGACAAGACAGAACTGGCCACTGCTTCAGAGACACAGTTCTTACTCTCATCCTTCTTCCTCAGAAAAAAACAAAAACAAGCAAACAAAAAAACTCTACCTTTTGTCTCCTGGAACGTATCAGAACTCCTGTCGTTTGGGAAGGATGGAGAAACTATCTATAGGGAGCCATCTTCCTGGGGCTGTAGAAAAATCCGTCTTGACAGCCTAAGCTACTGACAGTGGTAAGGACCCCATACTGGGTGGGGTGAGTGGGGCTGAGATTCTACAGAGTTCTACCTTTAAGCAGTTGTGTTTAACTTCTAACTCTCCTGCCAATGGTGTGGCCATGCACGCTCCCTCCAAGGACAGACACTGGGTCTTAGTCATCTCAGTGTCTCCAGAGCTTAGAAGAGAACCCAACATGGAACCCACGACCCACAAATAATTATTATAATGAATAAATATGTCACAATGTCTCTGCCTCTGACTTTTACCACCCAAAGAGCTCAAGCTAGAGACTAGGCTTTGCAGAAGGCAATGGTCCCAGTTGCCCAGAGGTAAAGACCTGCCGAGTACTGAGTTCAATGTTTCTGGACACCTCTTAAGGTTCGGCAGTTAATCAAGAGGATGAGCTGGCTGCTTGCACGCTGGTGGGATGCATGTGTGATAGGACTATCTTTAGACGTGAGAGAAACATAAATAGGGGTGAGTATCTCTGTCATAAATCAGCCGGGGAAAACACTTACCCAAAACAACCTTTAAAAGACAGGGAGGGGGCTCTGCTTCACCATCAAAGGCTCAGATTGCTGAACACCAAAGCAGCAAAGTGGAGTGTGAAATCCACGAGTCTCTCCAGCTCTGCTTGTCCCGTGCCAGCATATTATAAAAAAGCAGACTTGCTGATATAGCACGCCTTTAAAATGATCAAAATGACAGAGGGTTGCTGCAGAAACACATCCTTTTTATAGGACTGATATTAATCAGAAGAGACTGACAGTGTCCCTTTAATCTTTTAATTAAAAAAAAAAAAAAAAACAAAACGTGCATTTCTGTAAAACAGAACGGGGCAAGTTGCTAGCGTCTCCGAAGTGCTTTGGAATGACGGACGGTCCACATTATTTCAAACTTAACTAGAAGGCTTCAGTTTTTCTTGCTTTATATATTTGTTTATATATGTATTGCTAATATAGGAGAAATGATGTTGTTGCATGAGAAGCCCAGCCTCGCTTTGGTTATGGTGTTACTGAATGTCCTCATCAGACTGTCTTTACTTCCCTAGATCATGCCTGGTGTCCTCACCTGGAAAATAGTGGGAATGCTCTAAACATACCATACAGTAGTGGAAGACAGCTACTGTAATTAATTTCGGTGGGAAAATACTGAGTAAAACTGTCATATCCTACTTTGATACATTGGATCATTAATGGAGAAACAAGGTGCACAACTGCCTGGTGACTCTGATCACTGGCACCAAGCAAAGAGGATAATCAAGATCAGAATCCCACACTTCCTTCCCTGGAGAGGGTGTATGCGGGGTTCAGGGGAGAAAAAAACATGCCTGGATGTCTGTAATAGTTTCAGCTAGTATTGCTGATCATGAGAACCTGGTATTTACCTATCCAGCACCCTATTCTGAGAACAGAACTTATTTTTCCCCCTCTATTCACAGCCCCTTACAGCTCAGTCTGGGAGGACTACAGCCTCCAGCTCTGATGTGAGCAGCAAGTCAAGATGATTGCTTTGGGGGTGGGCATGGTTTACAAGTTAAGCCAAGGAGACTGCTATGTGGAATGTTTGCAGGAACAGCTGGGAAAGAGACTTGCAAAGATGGGTTAGGCTGTAAGGCCGGAGTTGCTTGGGGACCATTTTTGCCACCACTTGGATGTGGTGTGCTTGCGAATGAAGATCAGGAAAAGACAACTACTGTGGAGCTGGGGAGAGAGGACTTGGGTTGTTGGAGCCTCTGAATTCAACTGTGCCTGAAGCGAGATGTTTTCTTTTTCCTTTCCAAACAATATGAATTAGATTTTGTTGCTTACAAATAAAAGAATCCTGACTAAACGCTCACCATGCTTCTCTCTCTGTCTCTCGAACAATGCAGAATAAACACCTGTCTTGATATATAAATATACAAATATATATACCTATCTTTCCTACATATTAGGATATAAACTTCATGTTGAAAAGGGTCTTGTGTGTTTTCTATTCTATATTTCTATTCTATATTTCTATTTCTATTCTATTTCATCACCCTCTCCTACTTCACAGCCTGACATACAGTAGGTGCTCAATAAATAATTGCTGAATGAGGAGATGAATCACATTTAAAGCTCACAACCACCTTGCAAGACAGGTATTCCTGCTTTCATTTTGTAGCTGAGCAAACAGCCTTGGAGAGGTTAATTGACAAGCCCAAGGCCACACGCTTAGTAAATGCCAGAGCCAATATATCAACCCGGACCTGTTTGACTCCAAATTCTCCTTGCCACCTCCCTGACTCTTTAATTTAGTCTGCTGTTGACATGGCCTCTTTGGCAGCACAGAAAAGTCACTTAGTGACTAAGACGGAGCAGTCTCAAAGTAAATGACACCACTAGCATTTATATCAGGTGTACATTCTGATTTCTTTCCCGATCAGCAGATACTCCAAACATGTAGATAACATTGCAGGGCAGTAATACCAGGATCTGAAAATGGCTCTACTCGCACAGACCAAAACAAGTTTATGTCTTTTAAGTCCACCCAGAAATGTATCCACATGACCTGCAAGTTGCTACTATGTTTCCCCACCTTTCTGTGGGAATTGTTACTCTTGGTCCACTGTCAAAACCAGCACTTAGGTAATTCCTGGCATCACTACAAACATATGTAGATTTGTCATAAACTGCATCGCTAAATTCAGTGATGCCAGAGTACAGGGTTTGCTCATACCAATCCTCTCCCAATCAGACAGGCACTAATCAGTATTTCTCGGCCGCTGCCTACTCCATGAACTCTAAGTTAGAAAACATTCAGCCTCCAGAGAGCTTACAGTCTCAGAGAGAAAAGACGGCAAAGTGTGCTCAGGACTCGAATCCAGCGAAGTGGACACCGCTGGGTTCACAGAAGAGTATTTCGGGGCCCATCTCTGTGTCAAGCACTTGGAAATTTCATTTCTGAGATTCCTCCCAGCCCCTTTTGACCTATGTCTTTGGACTCTTGAGTCCTATGTTTAAACCATGTCAAATTCCACAGTCCCACTGGGTTGGGGAAGATACTGAAGCTCTATCTTGATGTGTCACCCCAACACCATGAATTCACCCAGGTGCTCTGCTCTGCTAGGAAGAGCTTTCTCCTTAGCTTACCCAGTGAATGCCTGCTGGTGCTCCACAGAGCAACTCAAATGCCGCCTTTCCCATTGAACCACCCGCTTCCCTACTGTAGAAGACATCCACCTACCCCCTCTCCTATGTTTTCAGACGCATTCCCATGGATGCACGTCAACAATAGATTGGTGAAGAGGGAACACTCTGGCCCAACACACCTGATCCAAATCTCAGCTCTGACACTGACATTCCTGTGACCTTGGACAAGTTACATTTCTCAAGTGGCAGTTTCAGGTTCTTCATATGCAAAAAGGGCATCATAATGCAGGACTGTGATTCCTTATCTGAGATCTTTGGGATCATCTGCATTTTGAAATTCAAATTTTTATGGGGGGTGGGGAATTGACTTTTTCAGAAAGGTATTTCAGTGGAAACACTGATTATGTAACACCCTCAGCAGGGTCTAGGACAGCACTCTGAAATCAAACACATAAATATCCCTGTAGCAAAATATATGAATATTCACACTAAGTGGGATAAAGAAAGTCTATAAATAGCCACACATCATTTCAGGTCAAGTTTGCTTCCCAAATGAGTTTTGGTGCCAAACTCCCCCCCCCCCCCCAAAAAAAACCCTGATTTACAGAGCTTTTTGGAATTTAAAATTACAGATAAGGGATGGTAGGCCAATAGTACCCAACGTTAGGATTTTGTAAGAACAAATTGAGGTAATGTACCTAAGTATTTAGCACAACACCTGGCTCGCGGCAAATACTCAATAATTGTTCCCTGTCATTGCTTTTCTATTGCTTTCATTGCAGTATCAGCTTTGTGTTTATCTAGTGTTCTCTTCCATGGGCTGTGAACCTACATGTCAGTGGCTGTAACTATCACTTTTGGGTCCTGGCTACCCAGAGCAGTGTCTGATATAGAATATGTTAGCAGTGAATGAATAACTAAATCAACAGACACGTGGGGACACACATGGAGTTCTGTTTATACCATCTTTCACCTAGGAAAATAGTCTTTTGATCCATTACCTGTAATACCTAGATGAGATGGGAATTACCTGCCCCAGTGTGGAGAATGATCCAGCCACGTGTCATCAAAGGGCACACCTTTTGGACAGAGATGCACAGCGAGGGGTGCAAGTCTGAACTTGCAACCTAGAGCCATGGGCTCATTACATCTAAATGCTAAACAAACAGACTAATCACAGACAAAGCCACTGTTTTCTTATGTTGCTTGGAATTGTGTGGCTGTGGTCCATGGCTTGGATTAGTCATCTTGGTAACTTCTGGATTCAAGACTGACTGATAATTGACTTGTCAGACTTTCTTTGTTCTCAGATCAGACAGCACATTGATCATTCAAGGTATTGTAGAACATTTAGAAGTAAATAAAGAGGTTCGATAGGAACATACATTGTTTCTTTTTATCCAAAGAGTCCAAGATTGAGATCCATACCAAGGGAAAGGAGTAATGTTTATATAATGCACTTGGTAATATTACTCTTTTCCGCTTCTCTTTTGCCTCTCACTACCCATGAAACTGTCCAAACTGTTCGGCTCAATCCCACACGGCCATTCTGGAATTCTTTACATGGCTAGAAGGAAAAGCTATCCACCTTGCTATATATTCAACAAGTTCAGACATGAGATGATGGGTTCGGGAGATCCAGTATGGTAACCTGGCTTTCCTAAGGGATGGCATGTGGGGATCAGTGGTAACTCCGTAACAAAAGACCCTGGTGAGTAACAGCCCTAGAATTAGTAGAAAACAACTCCACTCTCTGTTTTTGCCGGACAACGTGATGCTCCCTTAAAGCCTGTTCTGATGTCTGGTCAATTATTTATTTTTTCTTTAACTGAGCACACCAAAACAGAGCAATGCTAATATGAATAAAAAAGTGGCACTTGAAAGAATTACGAAACGGAAGTTCTTCTGCCACGGAACTGTTGGCTCTTGAGGTTGGAAAGACCTTGGGAGGAATCTCAAACTCTGATCCAACAACCCTGTCAAGTGGCCACTACAGTTCTGTTTGCATATCTCCAGTCACAGGGAACTTACTACCGATGATGGAGTACACACACTATTTTGGATCACTTTAGTGTCTTGCTGATGACATTATTAAGGGGTGGGTGGCACCGTACACTCCTACAGGAAAGCTCCTGCAACTCTTGAAGAGTTGGTGAAAAAAAACACAAGGTCAAGGAATTGGTAAGCAAGCTGATTGAGCCTGCTGGGATGTAGGACAGCTGGTGTCAGAAGCCTCAGCTGCAAGGTGAGTGTGTGTGTGTGTGTGTGTGTGTGTGTGTGTGTGAGTGAGTGAGTGAGTGAGTGTTACAATTTTTCTCTCTTTGAGCTGCTTTTCCTCCCCTTGCAAATGTTACTGCAATGGGGTGATTTGAGTTTCTTGATGCCAATGGGTAAATAGCATAGGCTCTCTCAGCAAACCAGAAATGAAGCTTGTCTCTTTCTAGCCGTAGCATTTCAGTGTGTTCCAGGGCAGTGGGAGAGGAAGAAGATGAATATGTCACAGCAGCTGGTCTAGAGGCTCCCCGCTGCCCTGCTCTCCTGACTTATGGGTAACTAGTTACCAGAAGTGTCACTTGGGAAAACAAAGTATGATAGGGCTGAGATTTGCAAGTAAAATCACTTGTTCCTCCCAAAAATAACTGGATATGTTTCTCAAACACTCTGCAAAGGAGGAAGAAATAGGGCCTCCCCAATTTCTCAGCTGCCCTGTGCGTCTCCTCATCTATCATTGGGGTAATACGTCCAGAGTGGCATTTCGTAATGACAGCAACATTCCAGCAAATCGATAGTTATTTAATTCCCAACAAGCTCTCAAGTCCATTAAGCCTGATTACATTCACCCATTTCAGTGGGTGCCACTATTTTTCCTACACCGGCACTTAATCTATAACAGGAACTTATGAGAACTTTCAAAAGCAATTTCAGCATCAATCAGCATAGAGTGAAGGGCACGATTTGCTTGTAATTATTTATCGGACGGGGCGGCAGAGGGTCTGACAAAACTCCACTAGCCGACCTTTACCCCAAGCTTCCGATAGAAGCAAAAGGCCTTCCAGTTTGCCATGGAGTCCTGCTTCAGACTCCATGTGCGTCCCATGGGCCTGCTTATGCCAGGAAAGATGGACCAATATCCATGTTGTGAAGGACCATTCTCCAGACGGTCCACTTATTTCTCAGACATCATACAGGAGTTTCCAAACTGAGCAATGGCCATAAATCTAGGAGGACAGCATGTTTTGTTAGTATGTAGAATCACCCCTGCATGTCTCAGATCACCAAAGTTTTTACAGTTCACAAGCACCATTTGGAAAAGGGGAAAAAAAAATGTGTTTGACCAGAACCCTCCCCAGAAATTTCAATGAACAAGCTAGGGTATTGCAGAATTTTAAAATATAGTTGGGAGGGTGCCAAGAATAAAGGTGAAAGGGCACAGTGAACACAAAAGACATTTAGCTCTCCTTTCCTGTAGAAACGTGATACAGATTTATTACGAAGGGATGGCTGTTCTCAAACAAATAAACAAACAACTACCGAAGCATCTGG
Source organism: Ursus arctos (assembly GCF_023065955.2). NCBI lineage: Eukaryota > Metazoa > Chordata > Mammalia > Carnivora > Ursidae > Ursus > Ursus arctos. The sequence continues at coordinate 71,505,563 of NW_026622874.1, read as the reverse complement.
GTTTCCCATGATATTCAGGCTCTGTCACTGACTCGATGTTAGCTTTCCACAGAGAACTTCAGACATACACCCAGAAGCCAATGCTTGTTTTAAAAGACAAACTTATGGTAAGGGAAAAAAGCCCCGAGTATCTTATTGGTAGATGATTCTCCCTGCACAGAATTAATAGCCTTAAAAGTAAAACCCAAGCACATTTCAATCCTCCCCTTCCTTGCCATCATTAAGATGTAAACAGCTGGTAAGGGATTCCTAGAATAATCTCTAAACTTCATAAATTCACCATCAACAGAGTGTTCCTTTTTGCCTCAATGCCACCCCTCAACCCAGGTCGGGGGAGGGGGAGCCTCTAGGAAAATAGACAATTCACAAGAAGGCAAACATATGAATTAATGCATGTTTCATGCTCCTTCTATTTTCTGGGTTAAAGCTCTTAACCAAGTCACCTCATGATAAGTTACTTTGCCTCATGATCTGCTCTGGGAGACTGAGTCCCCCAGAAAGCTGGGAAGGAGAGCAAATCCTTTGCCCCGTGGTCAACCTCCTAAAGCAAAGGCATGAATGTTAAACAGCAGCCAGATCAATACAAGCAAATATAGCTCAACTACACCATTTATTCAGCCATGAGAGATGTCAATAGCCAGATTAGGGTGATCCATCTTTTTGATTTCCTACTGTCTTCCCACTGACTACACGAGGGCTTTTGCCTGTATTAAAAGTGTTTGCTTTCTCAACCATAAAAATTCCAATTATTACTCTGAGCGCTCTGGAGTTAAGTTGCTTGCTGGCAATGGCCTTGAATTACCTGGATCAGTCCGGGGAAGTAGGGGGCTGCTGGAACAATCATAGGCACGCCATAGGGATGCAGGAGGACTCCTTGAGAAGGCAACATGCTTTACGTGAAGGTATTATTCCCTCTGAAGCTCAACACATCAATGGAGAGTTAGGGGAAAATCTATAGACCCAACTTCTTCCGAACTACAAAGCTGAGAGCCAAATCGCTTCTGTCAGGAGCCAAGCGCTCATCAACGCGGAGAGGGGGAAGAAAGAAAATCCGCATCAGCAACTCTTAATGTGAAAGTTTTCTTCCCAGACGACGAAGAGACACAGCAGCTGCAGAGTTGAAGCTACCAAAATGGAAGGTGCTATTTTGGGAACGGCTTGCCTAACATGACTAACCAAATACTCTTCATTAATTTAGTTCTCAGAGAGAGTGAGAAAGATCCCAAACGACAGAGAGAGAGGTAGTCGGGCTGTAGGATTTGGGCTCTTCCTAATGAATCTGGGCAAAAGGCAAGGGGCAGATTCTGCGTGGGATTTTTAGCAAGAAACACTGAGAACGTACATTGATATGATTATCAGTTGCCACTTACAGCTCAAGTAGGTTAATGCGGGCAGCCTTTGGGACTGATCAAACAAAAGCTAAGGTGATAGTCGAGTCTGTGCTGCTGTCTCACTCTCTCTGGTTTTAATTTTAAAGGGGCAATCTGTGCAAATAATACAATAATCATGCCAGCTAACATGTGCAGAGTGTGCTGTGCACAGAGAATGAACGAAGTTATTTACATGGGTTATGTCATTTATTCTCGCAACTCTCTGAACTATTTATTACCAGTTCCAGGCAACACACGGGAAAGGGGGCTCACGCTGTTTGCTTGAACTCTCTGCTCACGGTCAGAGTCTCTGAGCCTCGGTTTCCTCATCTGGAAAACTGAGTAATGATAGACCCTACCTCATAGGGTTGTGTGACAAAGTCCCTGGCATGATATCCTCTGTACAAGACTATAATAGGCTATCAGCCTTTCTTATCACGTGTTTCCTGTTCTTCTCCTGTTGGTCAGTACGGACTCATCTCTGGCTTCAGATCAAAGGTGCAGATACATTCAAATCGTCACGCATAGCAGGAAGGCATGTGGGCCGGTGGAGAGCTCCCCAATTTTGAGAGCAAGGATGTGAAACAGACAAAGCGAGTCCGCTCTGCTAATGCTAAAAGCCCAGGGATCATTGGAAATCACCTTCAAACGGAACATCCGCTTGCCACATTCCACCTCTAACTCTAAGCAGGACACGGGATATAGATTTTGTAGAAACTCCAAGAGCTTCAGACACCACAAAACATATTCAACTATTGGCTTTTTCTAAATCCAAATGTCAATTCCTCCACTTTTAGATAGCAAGGTGTTTTTACACTACACTAATTTTAGTTGCTTGATTTAGCTGCATAATTACATTTCTAGATAACGACAGTGGACAGCGTTTGGCAGAGAATTCAATTATTTAAGGCTGAATTTTGGCCATCTTGACAAGGTTTCTCTGTAATTGATTCTCGTGTATCAAAGTGGCCACACTGTTACAATTCAGAAAGCTCCAGTAACAGCTGCAAGTTGACCCCTCTTACTTAACAGCCTGATACTGTTTCTAACTTTAGCTTTTGACTATGACTTTCAACACTGTGCTTCTGAGAAGTTAGCAGGGAGGACAGAGGCATCTCCATGAGACAGCTTCCCGGGATGGGAAAGCTATTCATTACTTTGGGAAGGGCTGGGTCAGATTGGATTATGTCTCCTCAGTGTTATAAAATGGAAAGACCACACTGGAGGAGGAGGCAGGAAATAATTTAGTCACTGAGGCCAGAAACTTACACATTTAGATGCTTAGTTTCCTAAACTAGAACAGAGGTAACAATATCCACTTATTTTTCCCCAAGACTGCTCCAAAGAGCAAAACTGTGGGAGTGTTTTGGAAACTGCAGAGTTATATAAATACGAAGGATCATCATATTTATTACTATATATAAAACTTATATATATAAAACATATATATAAAACTATATAACCATATAACTGTATATATATAAAACCGTATATATATATATATATATATATATATATAACCAACTCTCTCTCTATATATATAACTATATATATATAGAGAGAGAGTTATATATATAGAGAGAGTTATATATATATAGTTATAGTTATATATATAACTATATGTATAGTTTTGGTTAAAGAACCTGATGAGTTCAGAGAGAAATGAGAAATACATTATATATGGGTCATATAGATATGTAGCTATACCCTTTGCAGAGGGCATTTTCTTTTTTCTTTTAAAGAACTCTACGATACAGAAGTTTTTGCTGATCCTGAGTAATGGGTATCCACTTCCTCCTGTCTCTTAAGACAAGGGCTAATTGTTTTGTGACCCTTTTCATTTTGACTGCCAGGAAGCTCAAAGCCAAATAAGAAGTTCAACTCTGTCCGTTGTGTTGGCCTTTACTGCTTTCTTATTTGCGTTCTTGTTTTCCTGTCCTCACCACCTCCAGTCCTAACTATTACTATTCACATTATCTCTGATTCTGATTGTATATTCATACATTACTGTCATGTATCATCCATAGTAGTTATATTTTTGGAACTGTAGGAATTGAACATATCCTTGTTCCAAACCCACCTCAAAAACATCATGAAATAATAAAACATAAAATTTAATGACAACCATTAAACAAAACCTCTTTTTCCAAACACAAGTTCTATTTTTCCAAATAGGAAACACCTAGTATTACTAGAGAGTAATTCTTTTTTCTGAGATCCGCTTTCTCTGCTAAAAGGCAGATAACCACCTTCTGCGCATCCCTCCTCATCACCGGCTAGTATGCACAGCTCATGATAAATGGTTGGTTATCCAACATCTAGTATATGGTATTAAACCCACGGGGTTTTTTTTGTAGGAACTTTGAAAATGTAGAAAAAGAATAAAGTAGAGAACAGAGGAGGCAGTGGCGAGGAGACACAGGCCTCAGAAACACAGAATTCAAGCGAAGGGCCCTGCATCAGTATTTGCTATAGCCATTCCAGACAGGATGGCAAACTTGTTTCTATAAATGGGCAGATGATAAATAGCTCAGGTGTTGAGGACCTTAAGTCTCTTCTGTAACCACTCAAAACAGCTGCTGACACATGAAAACAGTTGCAATATGGAAACAAACACAGAAATTTGAATTTTCTATAATTTTCACCTGTCATGAGATCATCTTCCTTTGATTTTTTTCCCTTCTTGAAAAAGTATAAAAACCGTTCTGAGCTTGAGGGTCATAAAAATGGGTAATGGGCTAGTTTGGGCTCACAAACCATGGTTTGCTGACCCCTAATTGAAAGCATATATTTTAATTAAAGTTCTGGAAGTCAGACTTCAATACAATAGCAAATACACCCTCCTTTTTGGTTGCCCTCTGCTTCTCCATGGACTTCTTGATTTTCCCATCGCTTCCTTGGTGCTACTTCTGTCCTTGGTGCTAATTCTGTGTCAGGGATTTCCATCAGGAGATTTTTTTGTTTGTTTGTTTTAGCCAGGCTTTGATTGGTCAATCTTCCCTCCCTCTCCAAAAAAAAAAAAAAAAAAAAAAAAAAAGAAAACAAATAAACAATAAACCCCACCTTCCATCTTCTTTCCCCACCTTCCATGATGACACTCCTTTGTCAGAGACTGCCTTCTCCTCCCCCTTCCTTAGATTAAAGTGGTTCCTCTCTTGAGGTCAGACACTGCATCTCCTTCCCACATCCGAGAGCAAACAAGGATTACGCTGCTTGCCACCAGCCTTTGTGAGTGGCAGCCACCCAAAGTTTAAACACTCACGTAGGAGAAGAAAAGAGAAAAGTAACAAGTGTTGGCTGAAGCTTGGGAGAGGACAGCTCTCAGAGAAGACCAATTGCTGCCATATGGGTTCTGTTGGTCAACAGAGCCAACTGCAGCCTCATGGACCAAATTCAGTCTGAGGAGGTTGAGGACAAAGGAGAGGAGGAGGAGGAAGAGGAGGATGTTGATGATGACGATGATGATGGTTTGTCTGCATTGTGTAAAAGAGGGGTGATATTTTTAAATGGAAGTGTCTAATGTAAAATTTGGATCTATAGTATCTCTTTAAAACCTGGAAGATGTAGAAATTTTGGGCCACGTTTCCTTGTACAACAATCCCTGAAGTCTGGGAAGGATCTGCCTTCTCCATAGCTCAAGAGAATCAGACTCTGTGAGACTATCTTCACCATTCTTTACCTGCTTCCTGAAAGAAGCCAAATGTCAGTTGCCACTTGTCGACCACTGAAACAGAAAAAAAAACAAAAAGCACAAGAAAGAGTGTTTCTCTGACAATATTAATTGCACTCCCTATCTTTTGGACATTGACAGTGTTTCTCTGACCATATGGATCTATGCAGAATACTGAACCACTCATACCACGCCATTTCCAGGCCAAGTTGGGGAAGAGACAGTTTGCTATAGTATTCAAGGCCCTTCATGATATTCCTCGCCTTTAGTTTTCCAGATTCATCCTCTAATACACACCGTCCTTCCTTCTACAAATCACTTTTTTTTCTTCTGCAAATCAGTCTGGCAAGTTGCCTTTGCCATACACGTTTATAGATCCAAGCCTCTGTACAATCTGGCCTGCAATGCAGAACTATACGTTCTTCCATCCTTCTTTTTTCTTTCTTTCCTTCCTTCCTTCCTTCCTTCCTTCCTTCCTTCCTTCCTTCCTTCCTTCCCTTCCCTTCCCTTCCCTTCCCTTCCCTTCCCTTCCCTTCCAATTCAAACTTGCTGGCCTAATCAAATATTACATCTTCCGCATGACAGCAGGCAGAATGAGCTACACTATCACCCATGTTCTAGAATCATCTTAGCAAGGTACAAGAATTCTGTGAAGTGTGACTACTCCTCTGGGAGGTAGACTGGGTCAGATGAAGAAGGCTGCCATTTCTTCTGTTCAACCAATCACTCTGAAGTGGTGACTAGACAAACAAAGTTTCCCAAAATGCTTCCTGGGAGAATGACTGGCTGAATGGCTGCTTTGGGAAAATGTGAGTCAAGCTCAGGGACTGCAGGGGTCTCGGACAACTGAGGACTACCTGTATCTCTAAATGTGTCTCAAGTGGCCCGGGGGGCATACTGGTATAGTAGCAAAAGCCTGCATCTCAAAGTTGGAGAGGCTGGGCTGGGATGTTGGTTCTGTCATACTTTCAAAAATCTGACCTAGGATAAGACCCTCAGTCCTGAGCCCTAATCTCCTTGGGGGTGAAGTGACCCAACATCTGTAGCTCCTTGCAGGCAGGCTGCTGCCGTGGAATGACTGGCTGTGCACACGTGTTCCTGGCTCTTGGAAGGTGTTCAAAAAGGTCTGGTGTGTTTTTGTTTTTGTTTTCTTAGAAGGTCTTTAGTGTACCTGTGTGAAATTGTTTTCTAATCATCTCTATGCTATGTCAAGTTTGCCTCCTCTGTGCCCCACCAGTCCCACACTGATGTCTCTGTGGGAGCCTTCTTTCTGTCCCTTCACACGGCTGGTTGTTGAAGACACCCCCTCCTTCAACAAGCCACCACATGCTGGCTCCTCTGGCAGCCTCCCCACCTTCTCCAGCACTCGCAACCTACCCCTCTAAGCCTCCAAAAGACCAAAGGTGATTTGTCCCAGGGTGGTAAAGATCTGGCTGGTGATCACATCCAGGTAAGATCCATTTTATCTCTTCTACCTAATCCTCGATCATTTGGTTCTCCTGTCTTACTCATAGGACTGGGCATACAGCAGATGCTCAGTAAGCACTTGAGAATCATCTGTGGTGTCCACGGGATGAGATGGAGGTTCAGAGAGGTTATGTCACTTGCCTGAGTTTAAAATGCAAAATGTGTGCTTTGTCAGTTACCAAGAGCCAGTTTTCCCTTCCACACGCCCCTAGTGTCTGCTAGATCATCAAGGGTGACCACTCTAGGGCAACAACTTGAACCAATGTTGACAGACTCCACTCACCACCAGACATGTATTCAAACTCCATCCAGTGCAGGTGAGAATAGCATGGAAGGGCTTTACCTGGCCTGGACCTCAAAGGTAAATTCCCTGAGATGCTACATAATGCTTATGGTCCTGATGCTGGAGACAGACAGATGAGTTCCTACCATAGGGGACACTGAAACCGCTGAGCTGATTACCAGGGAGGCAAGATCTTCCACAGAAAAAGCTTCCACAGACTATGGGTAGGATATACTGAGCCATCGACCAGATGTTCCTCAAGTTATAGCCATTTCATTTGTATCCTCAGTGAGTGACCAATCCAACTGGGAAAGTGACATCCTGAGAAGAGAAGCTGTATCCCCAACCCCTCTTACAGATTGGTTTGGGTTAATACGTGTAAATGAGTTGATACATTCAAAGTTCTCACAAGAATGACCAGTGCCTACTAGGCATTACATCTCACGAAGACACTACTATTTCCTCACTGTCTGACACTTCTTGCCATCACTGGCTCCACTCTTGCAAAAGCACCAGATCATAGTATTTAAGAGCTCACACTGAGCCATACTGCCCACATGAAAAGCCTAGTTTCTACCAACTGCTAGCTGTGTCTTTTTGTGTAAATTACCTAACCTCTCTGGGCCCCAGATTCATTATCTATAAAATATCATTAATAACCATAACTCATAGGTGGTCTGGAGATGTGAAAAAGAATAACATGTAGACGTGTTTAGCCGAGGGACTGGCTCATAGCAGACACTCATTAAATGGGTGCTGGTAGCTGTTGCAGTGGTAACAGCATTAGCAATGGCTGGTCTGGAGGATCAAACCAGCTCACATCAGACCTCCCCAAAACCAGGAGTATCAAAATCCTTTCCCCCTTCAACTTCTAATACGTTAAATAAAATAGTGCTCAAAAAGTGACCTGCAATGTGCCTTCTTGTGTAAGAGCTTATCACCTTCTTCCATGACTCAAACCAAAAATTAAGACACAAGGGCTAACAAGGATGTGTGTGTGGCTTCTGCACATAGAAGATATAGTGTTGAAACCAAAATATGAGAATTTCAATTTCAAGTGAGGGTTTATGGGGATCATGAAGATAGTGCCTTTGAATCTGGGACACTGGGTCACCCTATTACCTCCAAAAATGGTTATGCAGATGCACAAAGAAAATTCCAGTAGGTCTTCTAAGTGAGGAGGCTGCTGATTATCATTAGAAACCCGAACCCCCAGTGGTAGAGGCAGTACCGTGCTCCTCTTGGTTCATTAAGCACTTCTTGACCTGATTCTCCTCTGAAAGCCAGACTGACTGGCTGAATGAGCAAATCTAAGAATATCAACCCCACACATCATCTCTGCTGAGATCAACAATGCTTCAGGAACCGACCCCTGACCTGTCTTGGGATGAATGGCAACTGGGTTTGAGAATTTGTTGACCTTGCTTGAGGCAAACAAATGCTCCCTGGGGACTCTCGGAGTGGGGGATGATTATCAGCTGTTCCCCTGGATTTTGCTTTGTGCCCTCCCTATATCTTCTGCATCTGTGCTGCAGGTCCCTGCAGGAGCTGGGCACAGAGACACTCCAAATAGCACGATCTCCAGAACTCATAATGGGGCCTTTCTGCCCAAAGCCCATGCACATACCCTACTCCCTGTGAATTGGCTGAAACACCTGAGTTCTATGTGCATCCTTCTCTCCTTAGTGACTAAGTGCCTGGACTGGCATCTCCCAGTGTGCTCTGCATAATGGAAGCTTCATGAGATGCTTCACTGTAAAAAGAATCCTATGACCAAAGAAGTTGGAGAAATTCAGCTTGCTATCTCTCCCTCTTGGGGATTCGTGATGCTTATTAGCATAGTAAACACCTAAGAAGTCCTACAAGGAAAAAGAACAGAAACCTGGTTGACCTTGTTTGATCCAGATATTCCCAAACTTATTTGATGACCAACTGACCATCTGTCCATCGATCCATCATCCACCCACATCCATCCATCCATCCATCCATCCATCCATCATCTTGCTATGTGATATCTGGCTATTGAAAATTAACTGTGTGTCAATCATATGCAAAGATCTTTACTCCTTCTCCTTTTCCCCTCCTACTTCTTCATCTTATTCTTCATCATCATTATCATCATCATCATCACAGTTCTACCATTTGAACAATTATTCAATGCTTACTTTGTGCCAGGCACTGCACCAATGTCATCACATATGTTCCCTCTGTTTATCTTCTCTACAGCCCCATGAAACAGATTCTGTTAGATTTTTTTACATTAGAGACAAGAAAACTGAGGCACTGAGAGTTGAAGCAAATCACAAAGGAAATATAGCTGGTAAAAGAGGAGCTGTACCTTGAACAGGGGCTGCAGAGCCCTGGTTGCTAATTACTTGGTGAAGCCCTTTTCTGGAGTGTGACCCCATGTAAATATTCTAAGAAATGCTTGCCAGGATGAAACTCAAGCTGAGAGACCTCCTTATCTCCTTTACCCTCAACACCTCACTGGATCTGAACCACTCCGATAGCCATTGGAAGCAAAGGAAGACACAAGCAAAGCCAGTACAGAGAGCTGGATGACACCTCGAGGCTTGGGGCAGGACTGGCTTCCCCCTCCCTCAAGACTTCAGGGAGTGGGGAAATACCCCCCTAAGCAGAGAAGGTTCAAGGCCCATGGAAGTGGGCCGGTCACATGGGAACACAAGCAAAAAGCGAGCATGGGTGTGGAAGAGGGTGATCCAGGAGAAGGAGTGCTGAAGAGATTATCCTGCCTTCCTTCGTGATGCTGAAGCACCATCCCAACCTCCAGGGCTGTCTTATCCTGGGCTCTTTCCCATACTAATGCCTCTTCTGGGGAGAAATGGTGGTTCTTCCCTCATATTTTTGATGCATGGATCACCATGGGAATTTTACCTTCATTCCACACAACTGTTCATAACTCACAAAATGTTCCATACCATTACAGGGGATTGGTGGCCCCCCTGAAATTCATCTGGGGACCCTCGAGAAGCCTGTGGATGTCCACCAGCTTTTGACGTATGTGGCCAATATGTACGGTGCTTTTGCTAAAGGAAAGGCGTGGATGGAGTCAGCGTCCCTTAAGTCGGGCTCATGGTGACAGCTCAGGTGACTGTTCTCACATGGAATCATATTGACGGGCTTACTGGCACCATGACTTTGAGGATGTCGACCTGCCGCTCAGAGCACACTCACCACAACTTGACAGGGATGAGGTTTTCAGGAAGGCAAGAAGGTCAAACAACTTGGGGAAGTGCTAAGACATTCCATAATGTAAAACCAAGTCAGACAGTATGGAACCCAAACACATGCCCTAACTCTCCCATCCAGGAATGAGCAATACTCCCAAGGTGGGGTCTGCCTTCTCTCTGCTGAAGATTTCACCTCCAGCTCCAAGCCAGGAAACAGATGCTATGAACCCAAGGAGTGGGCGGGAGGCATAGAAGGGCTCCCACCAAACCAGCGCTTGGGGAGAATGGAGATAGGAAATACATGCTTGCATTTTCAGAGACTCTGCAGTCTGCTCTTATAGACAAGACAGAGATAGGAGGGACCCAGAGCCAAGCTGTGCCAAGCCGTGCAGCTGAGCATCTGCGAGGATGAGCCAAGGGGCTGACCACTGCAAATGGTTTCTTCACGATGTCATGGCCAGGCAGCTGGTGGCAACAGAGAGCCTCTGACAGGTGGGCTTCTCAACTTCCCGGATTAGCAGTGCCCTTCTGGGACACTCTGGGGACATCGAAGGAGGAACCACCCTAAGTGACCTCATTTCCTTCCTGATAGATATTACAACTTATCTTTAAATATTTTTCAACAAACCATACACACCCTTTACTTTTGTTAAACACTTTCTCACCACTTTATATATTAATTCATTTAATCTTCATAACAATCTTATGAGGAAAGTCCTGTTATTATCCTTGTGTTATTGATCGGGAAGCTGAGGCACAGAGAGGTTAAGTAACTTGCTCAAGATCACATAGCTTGTGAATGGTGAATCTGGCTCCAGAGTCAGGTATTCTGCTGCAGTGCTACCTCTCCAGGAAAGACACATTAAAATATATATATATAGAGAGAGAGAGACATATATAGATAGATAGATAGATAGATAGATAGATAGACAGCCTAGATATATGTTTGACAGATAAAAACAATATTTTTGTTTTGCTTTGTTTTGTTATAACAGCAATGTATCCTATTGGCTAAGAACTCAGATACTGGGGCCACACCAAACTTAGGTTCAGATTCTGGATCTGAAAATTCCTGGCTCTGTTGCCCTAGGCAAATTACTTAACATCTCTGAATCTCAATTCACTCACAGACTTAGAGGTAGCAAAACTTTTCTTACTAGGCTGTTGTGGAGAGTCCTCTAAATCATATAGCAATGTGCTAAAACTATTCCTTGGGCTTGGGTCCACCTTTACGGCTAGCTTCACTCATAGTGGTTGTATTTTAGCACAAACATCTCTGTTTATGTGAATGCCAGGCATTTAAGTGACTACTCAGTTCTTGCTCACTGGTCGACCCCAAACATTCCAGTTTCACTAATCAATAAATCCCCATATTTAATGAAACATGAGAGACTATGGACTATGAGAAACAAGCCGAGGTCCTCAGAGGGGAGGGGGGTGGGGGAATGGGATAGACTGGTGATGGGTAGTAAGGAGGGCACGTATTGCATGGTGCACTAGGTGTTATATGTAACTGATGAATCATCGAACTTTACATCGGAAACCGGGGATGTACTGTATGGTGACTAACATAATATAATAAAAAATCATTAAAAAAAGAAGTACAGAATAGGGAATATAGTCAATAATATAATAACATTGTATGGTGACAGATGGTAACTACACTTATGGCAGAGAGCATTGCACAATGTGTAGAATTGTGGAATCACTGTTGTATATTGGAAACTAATTTAACATTGTATGTCAACCATACTTTAATAATAAAAATTTAAAAAATAAAAATAATATTAAAAAATAAATAAAATAAATCCCCATATTTGCTTAAGCTAGTTTGAGTTGGGTGTCTGTCCCTTGCAACTAATAGATTCTGGACCAATTCATTAGTGATGGTAAGAACAGTAGACACGTACATGCATAAAAGGAATTCGGAGAAGATACATTTTGCTCATTTTTTTAAACAAACACTTTTATGGACCTAAATGCCAAATGCCATCATAAGCCCTTCAAAGACTAACTCTTTTAATCTTTTAACAATTCTCTGATATTGGTACTCATAACTGCCCAGTTCTAGAGATGAGGAAGCATAACACAGAGTTTACATCATTCCTGGCTAGTTGGGTGGGAGGGCCATAGCCAAAGCCATGCCTGCCTGCTTCCAAATCCTATTTTCTTTCCTCTGCATGCGTTGCATTACCAAGGAGGTTGATGTACTTGCTAACTAAGGAATCCTGGAAATCTCCAGAGGAGCGGGCACTAGCACTCAGGTGCCTGCATTATAAACACTGCCTCCATGCTAAAACCTCCACTAAGAGAGTCCTAGGAAAAACTGCACAGGCCATGAACAAGAATTCCAAAATACCTTTCCAGAGAAATCCCACTGCTGTGGAGCCATGCCAACGCAGACTGCACCACCTCCAAACTGTATTCAGACCCAGAACTAAGAAACATCAACCTGAAATCAACCAACCACAGTCCACATGTCTTCTTTTCAAATAATGTTTGGTAGAGAAATCTGTTTCCCCTTTCTACAAATGCTTATAAACTTACTGGACTGGTTGGTTTTTAGGTACTCATTCTTCTGCACACCCACCTATGACAGATCTGAACTCAACAAGTCAGCATTCCATGAAGTATTTACTGTGTTCATTTGCATCTCCCCCAAGAAGACTGAATAGAGTGCAGTGTGGAAATTCACAGATTCCAGGGTGGCCGTTTGTTTGAGGATTACCACCCAGACCTCACTTCCTTGGAGACTCCCAGGCTGGCCTCACAGATGAATGCTCTTTTTAGGACCAAAATAGAACAAAGGGACAAAAGGGAACTGAAGGATTTAAAATTAGGATAAAAAAAGAAAGGAAAAAAAAAAAAAAAAACAACTTGGCACTGGAGTGGCCTTCCTTACCCGCTTAAACTTACCAATGATGCCCAACTTTTAGTGTGGTTTATCCCCATATGTTCCCACACTCCCACTGGGACCTAACATTTGCAGGCGCTATTTATCATTCTGGCTAGTGGTGTGCTCATCTGCCTACCTCGCTAAGCAGCCCTTGTTGTTATTTTTATAATTACTGGGAGTCTTTTTCATGTTGCACTCTGCCAGAGCTCCGGCTTACCACACACCTGTTATACTCAGAACACATGGAGAGAAGGGGGTGGGTCTGGCAGTGGAGGAAAGGGGAAGACGGCCTTCCTGCTCATGATGAAAAGCAAAATCAAGAATAAAGCAGCAGACCAGAGCCACTAGGTACCTTTTTTTTTTTTTTTTTTTTTTTTTTTTTAAGGCTGTACTCTGTGCCGGTTGTTATTTAATAAACACTCTGCTCACTGGAGAGTTTGTTTATTAGAACAAATGCTACTGTTTTCTTTCTTTCTTTTTTTTTTTCTTTTTTACAAATGTCAACTTATTTAGTCATCATAATGACCAACACTGAATACCATCATCCCCATTTTACAGATGAGAAAACTGAAACAAAGACAAGTTAGTACCTTGCCATTGGGCTCGCAGATGGCAAGTGGCAGATGCGGACCGCTTCTAAATTCAGGTGTTCCTGTGTGAGACGACCGCGCTGCATTCTAATCAACATCCCTGCCGTCCGCAGACATCATCCTCACCACGGCCCGCACGCCTCCTCCGTCACCTCCACCGCCATCACTAACACCACCGTCACTGCCACCTCCGCCACCTCCACCAGCACCCCTCACCACCACTACCAGTATAAAAGCATTTATGTGCTGGGCGCTTTGCTGAGTGCTCTACAGACAATCTCACGCCATATTCACAACAACCCTATGTTCCCAATCCTGTTATTACCTCTACTTCACAAATGTGGAAACTAAGCTTCAGAGAAGTGAAGAAATCTGTCCCCGCAGCTGGTCAGAGGTCCACAAGATTCGTGATGTTTTTAAGATCAAAAGCCAGTTTTGCCTGACACCTATGAGAATGTATTTAACTCCGCGCTCCCTCTTCGCGACGTGGCAGGTGGAGGCATTGCACACTGGGCATTTCGTCAAACTGGCTGCCTGCTCCTCACCCGCCATATTGGAAGTTTGTTGCTAGGATGTGAGGGACCACCCCGCGGAGCTGGGATATGACTTTGCATGTGGCAGCTCTGCTACCAAACAATGTGCAAGACCAACTGCTGAGATTCTGAGCTCTGGCCAAGTAACATCCGGGAGCTTTGGCCTGACATCTGCTGAAATTGGCCTGTAATTCTCTTTGGTGAAGCCCCATGCACCCCAGATCCCTCCTGAGACGTCACCATCCTCACCAAAGCCCTCAGATGTCCCTTCCAGGGTGTTCCATTTGTTCTCCTTTGACTGAACACCAGCTTGGAGGGGATGAAGGGTGTCACAAAGAATATCAGGCTTGTTTTTCAAAACTTTCACTCCTGTCCATCTCTTCTATCAACTCCCAGACCAGGCAACCGTCATTGCGCACCTGAATTATTGCTGTGGCCTCCTACCTGGGCCCTGCTTTCAATCTTGTCCCCCTCTAATCTATTCTCCACAGAACAGCCAAACTGGTATTTTTTAAAGGCTAAGTTCAATCATATTTGTCCTCTGTTTAGAGTTCTTAGTATTATTTCTCCTCCCTTTTAATTCCTTGTAGAGTAAAATCCACCCCCCGCCCCCAGTAAGTGCTTCTAAGCCCCTGTGGTTTCTTTCTGGCCCCTCTCTGCTTCTTTCCCTTCTCCCACGGTGCTCCAGGCTCCCCGGCCTCTGTTCAGTTCCTTGAGAACACCGAGCCGTGGCACGGCTGGCATACATACCTTCTGCCTCAGTATGTGGGCTCTCCGTCACCCTAATCCCTGCCTGTGCCCGCCTTCCTCATCTCAGCTTTAATGTCACTTCCTCACAGACAGCCCTCTTCATCCTTGAACACAACCCCCACTATTTTCTATGGATCCAAATTTTTTTCTTTCAGAGCACTTAACCACAACTCGCAATACAAATTTGTATGGGAGTTGCTTGCTTATTACCTGCCTTCCCCAGAAACTTGTAAGCTCCATGAAGGAAAATGAAGTTGGTTTCCTTGTCTCTGTACCTTCAGTGACTAACCCAATTTCTGAGGCAGAGCAGAGGCTAAATAAATATTTGTTGAATGAATGAGCAAGTGAATTAATTATTAACCATTTACTTAAGTGAGGGGATGAGGTCTAATTTAATCATTAGGGATGTCACACACTTTGCTATAGACAACTCGATACATCTTTCATAAATAGATCATGAAGTATGAGGAACATTCTATAAATGGTTAAAAACATAGCATTTCTCTTCTCCCATAGAATCAAATACACTCTCAAAAGTCTGTCTTATGTGTAAGCCTCTAGTTGTCTTATGTAATACAGTAATTGCTGGCTTGAATTAAAGACATCATTATTTTGGAGAGTTGCTCTTTTTCTGATATAGAAAGTGAAGGATCCATCCCTCATATTAACACATCATCTCCTTGGCATGCTACATGATTAAGGAGGAAATGTGATTTTATTTTTTGAGAAATTGATATTTTTCACAAAGCCAAGAGGAGCGATCAGAATAAAGGGATGTTTATTTGGGTGAATCACCAGCTTTGCACAAATCCCAAGTGCTAATTGCATAATGGGTCTTTACAAAATGCCATAATATGGGTTCGGCTGGTTTCTCTGTTTTCGGTTTGAAAAATAGATTGTTTAATAACCCATCAAAGCTACATGTAAACCAAGTAAACAATAGAGCAGATGTTGACTGCTGTCTTGTGCCTCGTAGACATAATTAAAGACAATGAGACACTCACAGAGTCTTATAAGAGAGGACAAAGGCAAACACAAAAATCAGTACAATATAAATGTAAACTACATTTGCCGGGCACCTGCTTTCTTAGTCCAAAATGCTGTCTCATATCTTCTGTGATGAAAAAATTTTGTAACATTCTTTATTTACTTATGTAAATATGTACCTCCTGTCCTCTACTTTTCAGGAAGACAAGACTATAAAAGCTAGTCTTTTCAACTGCGTATTCACCTCAATTTCATTACTGCTAAGACCCTAGACAGTTTCCAGAGACTTTTTTAAATTTTCTCATAAGCATAAATGTGAATAAGAACCAGTTAGCCAAAACTTTCACATTTATAAAAGAAAATTCAAGTCCTAGTTTGAGTGTGGGTCATCTGGGGCTCTATTCACTAGTCGTAGTCACTCATTTCATACATTTTTTAGGAATTCAACCAAACTGACATGTTTCTTTCCTGAAAGCTTCACATATCTTTTTTTAAAGACAGGCACATTTCCTAAAATCAAAATTTCACCTTATACAAAAATAATAATAATAATAATCCTATTGGATAGAATACTTCAAGTATCATTCCAAATTTCTAAATATTCTGTTTTTCCCCCTCAAACTCCTACTCAGATTTCTGTTAGGTTTTCAGTTCCTAGTTCTACAAGGGAAAAAAAATATAACCACATGCAAAATGTAGCGCATGATATAATTAAGAGAACGTAAGTACAATAAAAAAAACAGGGCTTTTCTGTGCAGATATCTTGAAAGAGGCATTGAACATTCAATATACCACTTGATTATATCATTTTTTCCTTCTAATTAGGAAAAAAAAAAAAGCTGAGGTTAAAATCTGTTTTCTGTGGCTTACTAGCCAGGAGAAACTTTCCTAGATACAGAATCCTCAATTCCAAAAACAAATGTCCTCACTCATTTTCAAAACAAAGCAGAATTCTTTTTTCTGTGAATAACTGAAGTGTTTTTTTTTTGGGGGGGGTTGTTTTGTTTTCAGCCTCAAAAATCCCATTGTTTAAAGAACACCTGAATTTCCTACTGATTTGTAGCAAATAGTGGTGCTGCCTCTGGTACCTCCCGGCTCCCTTGTCTGTTGTTTTTGATGATACAGAAGGAAGGGGGATTCTAATGTGATCTCGCATCTCTTTATGCTAATAAAATGGTGTCAGCCCATTTTCACTGACAACACCATAAAGCATAAACACCAAATGGGAAACAAATAGGGCTCTGATAACACTGTTGAAACGGACCAATCAACCCTGAAGCACCTAAGATAGATTGCACCCCTCCTTCACTCATTCTTTATAGAAAGGCAGTGAAAATGTCCCTAGGTGAATCTGATTACACACACGCGCGCGCGCACACACACACATGCACGCATGCACGCACTCATGCGCGCACACGCACACATGATCTCTGAAGCTCAGGAAGGTTGTAAAGCACTGAATTCTTTTGATTTATGGAGCAGCCTGCACTGCATTGAGCAAAACAGCATGGCAAGCCAGGACCCCGCTTCCAGAAATTCCTTTATTAACACGACCAGGCCCCGCAAGTGAACAAAAGCAGTGGTGCGGGGTGTATAAATCATTAATACGGTACCGGGCAGTGACTGCATTTCCTGTGTTAGTTGGAGAGCTCCTCAGCACAACGGGGGTTTGGGGATTGGAATTGGCTGCAGAGAAATGCACTCCATCATTCTCGGAGCAGAAGATTCCCAATCAGCCCTGCGCTCTCTCCTCTCACCTTCCCCAAGTCTGAAAGCCTCAGTGTGTGTTGCAATTTATTCAACAATATTCCTAATGACTTCAAACTACAATCATGAAAAGCCTCAAAGTTGAAAGACCGTCCAACTCTTTCCCCTTTTGACAAGTTTTCCTTTTAAAAGAAAAGAGCCACGAGGATGCTGTCAAGTGCAGTGGTCTGTCCACAGCGATTGCCCAGCAGAGACCGGGGTAGATGGCAGGGAGCCGCCCCGGAGAAGGGAAGGCTGAGGGGCCAGAGCAGAATCATGTGCATAGGTGTCGGCTCCGGGGCCAGACTGACAGCTGTTACTGGCTCTTCCTCCTTCAAATCTGCATCTAAAAAACGAAACGATTCGCATCTACTCCCTAGAGGCCTTTTGTGGGGGATTAAATGAGGTAACCCATGTAAAAGTGCTTACTAGTGCGCTTGTCACATAAGCACTCCATAAAAGTTATTGATTATTTCATTATTTTAATTATTTTATTATTATCATCATCATTGGAAGGGTGGCTGGATTCTCTCTGGTTACCTAAAACGGGCTTCCACACAGCATCTCTTACTGCTTACCGAGAAGCCTTACTTTTTGAGTGGAACCAAAAGGAGACTTAAAAAGAAAGAAAAGAAAAAGACTGTTCTCAAGAATCCTGAGTCACATGCTCTAAATGGAGACCCCCAGTGGAAGGTTCTGCCACTGCACCATGAAGGAAAATTTCTCCACTCAACCCTTCCTGGTTTAACTTCTTTCTCATTGCAAATGAGGAATGGGAAAAGGAGGGGGTGGGGGAAGAAAGAAAGAAAAGAAAAGAAAAGAAAAGAAAAGAAAAGAAAAGAAAAGAAAAGAAAAGAAAAGAAAAGAAAAGGAAAGAAAAGGAAAGAAAAGGAAAGAAAAGAAGAGAAAAGAAGAGAAAAGAAAAGAAAGAAAAGAAAGAAAAGAAAGAAAAGAAAAGAAAAGAAAAGAAAAGAACAGAAAAGAAAGAATAGTTTTATACAGATTATTGGGATGAAAGAGCCTGTCAGAGGGTTTAAGTAGAGACGACAGAGGCAAAGTAAGTTGCTTGCAAGAGGCACCTTTGCTTTTCTAGAAATTCTAGGAGTGGCCCAGAGGAAGACAGATTTAAAACTAGGAGTCCCACACCTTGCTCTTTTGCTTCAGAATAAAGAGGGTGAGTGATCAGATGGCAGTGGGACACGTGCTCCCTGTCACTGGAAAGATGCAGGGTCTGAAAATGCACGTGCCACCAGGACAGGCCATCCTGAGCATGGGACGTTCATCTGGGTACCAGAGCCCAGCACCCAGGTACCATCAGCACCCAGAAGGACTGTAGCAGGCCCCTGCCATATTCAAGCTTATGGGAACAAACTTCAGCGTGTGCCCAAGTCCCCTGCATCACAGAATAATGACATTCTGAATGGAAATAAATGAAGACCCTGCAGTGTGATTCTGTCAGCTTTTGAAAGTAAATAACTTTGCTTCTGACAAGAGCAAGACAATTTTTATTTTCCCTCCTCCTGTCACAGAGCATTAATTGAGCTGCGCAGGCACATTACATCCACCACCACCAGCAGGACTGACAGTTGACAGGAGGAGGAGGGAGAAGTCACCCAGAACAGGCAGGAGGGACCAAAGAACCCAAGGGAGACGCCCAGACTCCACGTGTCTGTGCCCCTGCTAGGCCATGGGTGCACCAGTCATGTGGATTTGGAAGAAATGGAAAACAAAAATGTATATTCAGCTTCGATAAACAATGCTACTTTTCTTGAACACAATCATTCATTCGCTCATTCATTTCTTTAACAAACATCTAGTGGCCTGTCACCGTGTCCAGGTAGTGTGCGAAATTTCAAAATCTGTGTCATCCTTAATCTTATAAAGAACAGTATGAAATGGTTATTCCTAGCCTTGTTTCTCTGAAGAAGCAACTAAAGCCCCAAATCAAGTAAAGCACCTTGCCCTTTGCTCAATCCAGGTGGATTAGCTAATTGAATAACACAGTTGGGATTAAGCCCTCAGCTCATGACTTCTATTCTATAAACACTCTAGAGATGCCAATATTTAAACTATGCTTTGGAGGGAACTGACACCAATTGGTTGTAAAAGCATGTAGGTTTCTCCTCTGAATTTTGCAAGACACTTAAGATGGACAGTTGGATATGGCCAAAAATAGGAAATGTGGAACCTTGCTGTTCATTCTGTTTATAACTGCTGATACTGTTTGCTGTTAATGAAAGACTCATCTTGCGGGGAAGAGATCTCTCGGCTCTCGGCCCTTACCCTTGCACGAGAGCAGAGCTCGCCCCATGCCTGGATTCGGACAGAGTAAGAGAGAGCACAGCTACCGAAGGGAAGAGCAGGGATATCTGCTGTTGTTTTTGATAAGGGGAATCTAGTCCTCGAGGTGAATCCTGGGCAAACATCAAACACCAAAAAAGAAAAGGCTCATTAAGACTAAACCTTTTGTGCGTTTACTCATCAGTACTGGGAAATCTGAGGCACTTAAATCCTACAGCTGCCTGTACTTTGTTCCAGAGCTGCAAAGGGGGAAAAAAAAGTCATTACATCCCTGGGAACACACACTAACCTGAATGCTTTTCACTCTGGCTCCAATTCCTAATTTCGATTCTGTGTGTGTTTAAACACAACATAAAGAACAGGATCAAAACAGGCTGAGGCTGCTCTCACCTAGAGCCTCAAGAGTTACAGGCCACCACATCCCCTCCACAGCCCTGCACGCTGTCGATGTTAAATGCGCGGTCATCCCCTTCACCTCATCCTCTGACAACTGCCCTGCAAGAGGGGAGCAGGCGACACAAAGCAGATAACTAGAGTCTTGTTCTTTGCAAATGGGTCAGGGAAGGAATGAGCAATTCCAGGCCAGACGTGACGGGATTCCTAGGAAATCCAATGGACGAAGCCAATGTTTCCCAAAGTGTGGTCCTACATTGACGGCTCACAAGATGGCACGTGGATGAGCAACTCCATGGCCCCTCCATGAGGACAGAGGCCTTTGCTTACTAAGAAAATCTAAAAGAGCAGCTGACACCTAATAGTTCAATGAACACGGACTGAATGAATGAATGTGTGAATAAATAAAATTTCAAAGAACATCGGGGAAAAATAATAACCCAGTTGTGGTTCTATGCCATTTATTTATTTATCTATTTCTTTCTTTATTTTTGGTTTGGCCAAGTCTTTTAGGCTCAAAATGTAAGTTAATTTTAAAAATATTAAGTGGATACTTGATCATCTGAAGTGATCTGTGGATGAGTGGATTGGTAAAAATTCGGAAGGGAATACTTAAATGCCGGGAATCTGAGAAACACTGGACCAGGTTTACTATTTTCAGTGTAAGAAGCCCACTGTTGTAAGCACCTCAATGAGGTTTTACCGATAGGCCTCTCGGTGTGAGGTCTTCCTTATGGCTTCCACCAAAACTCTCTCTCCACCTCTGACCCACAAAGGTGTTTCCAAATGTTCCATGGGTTTCTCCACAACTCAGGAGTGGTTTCCTCTTATCTAGTCAAAAGCCATTCATTTCTATCCTTCTCCTTCCCACTCCCCTCATTTCAATATGGCCCCGGAGGATAACAGAAAGCCTGTGCTCTATCCACAGAGGCTGACACACCAGTACACGACCCACTTCCACCACGAACTGCCTCCCTATGCCTCTTGGCTCACGCACGCTCTTTTGCTCCTGCAGCTTCTGCACGTGCCCTTCCCCACCCCTGGAACACCCTTCTCAACACACGACCCCCCTAATGCTGTCTTATCCTCAGCTCAGGAGAATCATCACCTCTTTCCTGAGATCCCTACTGGCCCACCCATCAGAAAAATCCAACAGCCAATACCCCCTCCCCTTATGTTTAACCCACCACCCTGTTTGTTTCCTGCAGCGCACTCTCCACTATCTGAAAATGCACTCTTGATTCACTTCACTTTTGTATCATTTATTCTTCTTTCAGTGGAACGCCTGCTCCACTCTGGCAAGGACCTTTCCTAACTGATTTGCTGCAATATTCTCAATGCCTGGCAAAAATGTTTTGTGTGGCCAAATGAAAGAATGAATACAAGGACTGAACGTGTCATCATATGGATCTGTGGAAAGCAGTGGCAATCACTGCCTGCCCTTGCTTTAAGGTCTCTATCAAATCCAAATGTACACATGCCTTCCTTCCTACCTTTATTTTTTCCTGGAACAACTACTATGTATTAGGCTTACTCTAGGCATTGTGGGTAGAGTGACAGAATGGAGAAGTGTCTGCCATCATGCTGCCTATAGTCTAACAGGTCAGAAAAAGCATAGCAAAAGTGCTCTGGAAGTATCTGGTGCCGAACAAATACAAGAAATGTAAATTAACAAGAGAGGAATTAGAAGTGGGATCCTAAGCAAGAGAATGGAGTCATCTGCTTTTTCTCAGCCAGGACCAATGAGTCAGGGCCACAATATGCCGGAAGATCAGAATTAGCGGTGAAACCCCTTTCCCCAAACCCTGCCAGGAGCCAGAAAGTTCCACCCATAGAAGTTCTTTCCCACTCCTATGCCAGGCCCAGGGATTGGATTGGGGATCCTTCGCAAAGTCCCTTCTCTGAGTTTCTCCCTGCAGGGGCAGCCTACAGGTTCGCTGCTCATTTCTCCAGCTCGCTTGCACTCAGCGTGGTTGAAGGGCCGGGGCCAGGGCCCTCCTGAGCTATTGTGCCTGCGAGCTGACCCTGTCTGACACAGCCTCTCTCAATGGGGCCAGCGCATCATGCAGACAGCCACAGGCCAGTGCTCAGCCGGGCAAAGTTCTCTCAGGGAGCTCCCGGAAATAGGAAACTTTATTGATGAATGGAACTTTCTTTGCTTTTCTTAATTGAATTAAACAGCACACTGGGACACCTCTCCTCGTCCATTAAAAAGGTCTCTGCAGATGGGGCAATTACGCCCACGCTTTGTCAGCTCTGCCTCATTCACGGGATGACATCTCCTGCGCATCACCCAGCCCCCTTAGGCACCGACGCACCAACCTGATTTTGTTTACAATGCTGCAATTTCTTTCTCTTCCAGAAGACTATTATTTGCCTGACAAACTACACTGTTTTTTCCCAGCCAATATGAATAAACAAGCATTATGTTTCCTCTTGGGGCAGAGAGCCTGGTTAAATGAATCAGAAAACCCTAAAAACGATTGTCTCCCCTCAGTCCATCAGCTACCGGACAATTACTCAAGGGCCAGCTGTAAGGAAAACAGATGGCGCGTGAGCGCTAATAACGCGGGCTTCCTCCACTCGGCAAAGGCAGCAAAGCAGCCGCTTGTATGTTCTCACACGGAAACCGCCGCGAAATGGCAGGCAGAGCTGCCGAATGGCGCAGGACTCGGGCTGCGGGCTAGCAGATGCTTACAATTTCCACTAGCGAATGTCGGATTAAATCATCTTGAGGCAGAGGCGACCCAAGTAACCCTGAAGCCAATGCCCCCCCCCACCCCCATCCCCACAGGTTCCCCAATGGGAGAAGCACAGGAGGAACGCCAGCCAGCCCACCTGAGAGGCTGGCCTTCCCAGGCTAATGAGAGCCCCCACAGTTCAGGCCTTCTCTCCTTTGTGGGAAAAATCCGGGAAATGAGGAGAATTGGTTCACTTGCCAAGTTATGACATAGGATCTCTCCGGAAAGAGACATAGGGACCTATGTTCTATCAGACAGTCACCCAGGCCTAGAAGTGTGCTCATTCCAGCCACTTAAATTCCTTAAACAATTCAGACATGAAGATAATCTATCCTAATTCTTTTCTGCGTTATTGACACTATTGACTACCCCCAATCCACAGCACAATCTAATAAATCAACAAGGGATTAAGCCGAGAAGAAAGAAGGTGATAAAATGCCATTTGGCCCCCTATAAATCATCAGACAGAGCAGCGCGAGGTAAGTAACTGGAATGAGAATTGAACTTTTCCACAAAGCCATAATTGTTATGGCCCACCTAATGTTTCCCAAATTTATAACCGTGGCTGGTGCAAGGGGGCCGTCCCCCCTCCTCCAGCCTTACTCCCAGAGCCCACCTTCCCTGTGACTCTGCTCTGAGAACCACTTTCTAATTAAAGACAGAAAGGGTTGATATGCAGGTTTCAGTTCAATTGCTTTCGATCTGAAGATGTCCACAGTGAGCAATGGCTTCATTTACTAGGAATTACCCTTTGTACAAACCACTTCACTATTTAAAACAAACCACATGGATCATCATTAAGTGGGAAAAATTACCAATCTTCGGATATTGACAATGGCATGGCCCACTTTAAAGGCCCTTTCCCCCTCCTTTCACTGTGGATTTTAAGCATTTGACTTGTTTTTAAATTTAGGCTGATACAAAGGTTCTGAGTGAATAAGATTTGACAGATGAGAAGCTTTCTTTGAACAGGACTGGGAGACACTGATGGTGGTGCAGTAATGGGGAAAACTAAGTTAATATGTTACTTATCCTCTTTCAGGGAGTTAGAACTCAGCGTGAATCACAGCACTGGAGGGGATCTGACACGCACCATGCATCAGAAAACAAACCTTGTCCGCTCTGTCCATAGCCTTGCCATACCCCACCATGTGATGGACCCTCTCTGGTGTGGTTCCCTTTGACTTAGGATGGGAAAGCATCTCTAGAGTTCTGTGGTGTGTGTGTGGGGCTGTTTTCTGTTTCTCCGTGAAAAACAAAACACATTCTCTTTTGACCCAGCTTGTAGAAACCTCCCAGATTTGGAATCTGTATTCAGAATTTCCCCTCAAAGCAAGGGTGATTAAATGGGTACCTGCTTTGGAACTCTGGGAAGATTCCGTAGTGAGTATATGTGGGCTTGCAGTTCTCTCACATGGGAGAAGATTTGCCATCAAAGGAGACACCCAAGAAAGCCACTGCAGTGTATCAAGAATGGAGACTGAAGCAGGGACTTTCTGTGGACAGAAGACTGAAGCCAGATGCTCTAGACCTTACCTGTCCCTTCCATCGGAGAATGGTCTACAAGCACGACATAGATGCTACACACTAGAGGGAGGTGGGTGTGTAGATACCCATGTGTACCTAGTATACATATGCACATGACGGCATCGCTGGATTTGATATCTATCCCATCTCGCAATTCCAAACTGTAGTGCCATCTCCGATGTTAAGAGAGAGGGGAAAGATTAAAAAAAAAAAGAAAGAAAGAAATCTTAACTGTATGGAAATATCTATCTAAAGCAGAGTTACTAGGGAATATAAACAAATGAAAGGAATCAGTCAAAGAATTTAAACACTGCAGTTGCCTCTTCTTTGGTCTGAATAAATAAGTTTTGTGGCAAAAGGGTTATGTCATTCCCACTTGGTCATTCGCAGTAGACTCAGGTGTTGGGGTATCCCAACTGATTTTTGCTTTTATGAATTGTCTCAGGAACATATCTGGGAGAGCGTAGGAAGAAAGGCTGGATGTCATGGCCGAGTCAAAGAAAGCAAATGATGAAGAGGTTTTCCTTAGATATTAGATGAGAAATAAGTGCTGTATGAACTTCATTCCGGGAGAACATTTCAGTGAAGCCCCGGTGGCCCCTGATCAGAGGGTGTGCATTTATAAAACAGAATGATAAAGCGTCTGAAATAAGATCGTTGTGTTTTAATTATTTTCTTATGTAATTGGTGATCTGAAATGACAAAGACTCCTGAAAGAGGTTTACTTCTAAATAATAAAATGTTTCTAATGACGGTGTTATTTATCAGAGATGTTACCCGATTCATCCATTTGATCAGCATACTCTGAGAGTACACATTAGCCCTCTGATCATCAAAATTAAATAGAGATGCAATCTCTAGCCATAGAGATAGCTACAGATTAACAGCAGAGAGGAAATATAGTGGCGATGTATGGATAGAAGATGTATAGATGTATCAGTAAGTGCTCTGTGGAGACTGAAGTGAACTAGTTCACACCCTTGATCAGCCAATTGTCTGGACTGCTACATAAAAGCAATGACAGGGGACTTCTACACAAACATGGCAGCACCGGGTAGCAGAGATGACCTGAACGTATGGCTCTCCCACCCTGACCATGAGCCTTAGGCAGGGTGGGAGGTGTGGCTGGAAAACCAATTCTCAAACAGACAGGCAAAAATAATCGTCTGCCTGTACTATACTTTAGGCATTTAGTGAAACTCAGAAAAAATACATACGTACACACACACACACACACACACGCACGCACACACGCACACTACATTCTGATGCTGTGTCACAGCATCCTCTTATCAACACTTTCACTGAAAGCTTTACAAGCCCTTTCTGGGACGGGGGGTGCATCCCAAAGCACATTTCGGAACCCACCTCCATCTATCTTCATATGGAACCACGATGCTGCTTTAGTCACTTCTAAATATTTGTTATGGCTGCCAACATTCCCTTTGAGCCTCCCCTTGCCAGGGCAGGAGTGTTTTCCCTCCTAGAAGAGACTGCTTGGCGGATGCTGAGGACGTCTGCATTTATCCCATAGACTTGTCCTTTTCATGGCAAGAATAACCTCTCACTCAAACTCACTGCCTTCTATCCTAAGTTGTGCCTAAATGAGCAAGCTAATTTAACAATCTGGAAGGATGAAACATCAATTTATTAAAAAGAATAATGCACAAAGAAACAGTGAGAACACTGAATACCTATAGCACTGTACTTGTTAAGTAGTGCTGTTCAAATTAATTAATAAATAACATGAAAGAAGTGAATAGAGGAGGCAAAAGATCAACTCACATTAATAATTTGATTAAATTCAACTGAGGCTTAGCATCTGTAGAAATGCTCATTAGGATACTCTTCTGGTGGGTAACTGGTGTAACACACACACACACACACACACACACACACACAGAGGCATTCACAGCAAAGGTACAGAGATGGTAGAAACAGATGAGTCAAATAATATGTTACCAACAGGCTCTTGGGAGATGTTTTCTGGCATAATTTACTTAATGAGAAATGGAATAAAACAATATTTAAAAGGATAAACCAATTTGTTCCTAAGATATTAAAACAACAAAAAGAAAAGGCTGTTCTCAAAAAGACTTCCAACAGGAAATACGCCTTAGAAACATTTTCTGGAGGCAACCAACTTGATAACAAATTACTCAAATGTTCAAAACAGCATTTTGACATTTTATGAATACATATATTCCTACAACACAGATTGAAATTTGAGGGTCTTTGGAGAAGGAGGCCCCTCTGAACACTTGTAAAGGAAGTTTTGTCAGTTACAACTACACACAGTTAACAAATGGTACTCTTGAAGGGAGTCAATAGAAATACAGATAAAATGACTACAATCACTGTTAACTCTTCACAGAGCAGAATGGTGATCCCGGGAAGGCAACAGGATTCTACCTGCGTGATAAAATCTTTCTAACCCTGCCAGTTCACAGGGACAGCCTCTGCCCAGAGACAGAGAGCTGGGCTTGTCCCTCCACCAGGCGATGTGGAGCTGCTTCCCAAGCCCAGCAACCAACTTAGGCAGCAGCCCTACTAGTAAAGAGGGAGAGACAGCGAAGGTCCGAGGGAAACACCCAGAAAAAGACTCAGAGAAACACGATGAAAGATTCTGATATATACACAGAATGAAAAATAAAACAAACACAGAATCCTTCAATAAGACCATTAAGGGGGAGTGGAGGAGGGGAGGGGGGAAAAAAAAGCCTTTACACATGCCAACAAAGACAGCATCCTAAACCGCTGCCTTCATCACAGCATGGCCAGTGAGTTTGGAGGCAGATTCCAGGGCTGACACGCTCCAGAAACCCAAAGGCTCAGATCCCAAGCGGACTGAATAAAGCACAACCCAGACAAACTTAAGAAAACAAAAATACTGAGCACACACACATACATACATGTCTTTTCACTCCCTATTAAAACAGCTAAATTAAAACTCCAGGCATGCGAGTGTCTCCACAAAGATCCAAACTCTTAGCATCAAAGGGGTCTCGGACTCAGGTCCTCAACGGACGCAGACGCAAGAGAGATGCAAGTAAAGAAAATGCAGTTTGCAATTTTAAACTCCCGGCACCCAGGCTCAGAATCAGGCATTCAAAGTATTCAGAGAGGCGCAAAAACAGCGAGGCGCGGGGATTCTGAGCTCTGCAGAGAACTAGGCGCCTGGATCCACCCCTCCCGTCCGAAAGCACAAGCCCCCTCCCCAACCCGCTCCAGGGTCCAGAGCGCAGCCCAGCGATGCGGGTACCCAGTCCGCGGAGCCTGAGCTCCGGAGGCAGCCACCGAGGGAAGAGCGCGCCTTACCTGCTGTAAGTACATAAAAGTCAAGGCACACGAGAGCTGGGGACACATGCCCACGTTGGGGAGCGCCACGCAGGTGGCCCCCGTCAGAGGATGCTGCATCGTGTCTCTCTGGCGCCCGCCGAGCACGAGTGGGGACGCTCGCATGCAATCACTCCGCTCTTTGCCTGGTCGCTACAATTTTTTTTTTTCCTTTTTAATTTTGCTGATTATCTAAGTCAAAACCCGGTGGCCGTCCCTCCTCTTCTCTCTCTCTTTCTCTCTCTCCCTCCCCCCCGCCGCACCCGGCGCGCGCCAGTCCCTCCTCGCTGGCTTCCTTCCCTTCGGGTTTGCTAGATCGTGGCGTTCATCTGCCTCCAACTAAGACACTCGAGAGGGCCAGGAAACTATTTTGTTGCCTTCGTGGTTGTACCCTTTTCCCGGTTTGTTGGGCCTGCTTTCTGATGCCCCACAAAGTGGACGGTGCCCCCACCCCACGCCCCCCCACCCCCGTGAAGATGACAAGAACAGGCAAAGGCAACTTGTAGGGAAGGGGGAGGGGGTGGATGCCCTCCTGTAGATGCTGGGGGGGGGGGGAGAAAGCTAAGGGCGAGAGAGAGGGAGGGGAGAAAGGAGAGAGAGACAGAGGGAGAGAGAGAGAGAGAGAGAGAGATTTTGACTCACACTGAGGCTCACTCCGTTGGTGCTGATGCTGCGTGCCTCCTCATTTGTCAAATGGGTCCAGGGGCAGGGTTGGGTTTTTTTTTTTCCCCTCCCCTCTGCCTTTTTTTTTTTTTTTCCCCTCTAAAACGACTCACCAAAATTCAAATTGTGTCTGCTAAAAATCTCCGCGGGGAGGGTGAGGAAGCGAGAGAGCGCCCCACATCGCCAGCATCAGGGCGAGGGGGACAATTAATGCGATTGCCCAGCTGGGACCCAGACTCTTAGATTTTGGTAGCGGTTTGTTTGCCCGACTCCTTGGCAAATAAACACAGAAATGGGATTCCCCCTCGAAAGAGTGCTGAGACGACGCCAGGGGCTGGGGGCACGGGGAGCTGGGGGCTGCAGCGCCCTAGGTAGGGCGGGTTCTGGGGTCCCCCACCCCCAGCAGAATGGCGAGGCAGCGATGCCCCCCCAGGCTTTGGGGCGCAGCTTTCGCTCTGCGCCTTGCCTTGGCTGTGCAGGCAGCGGCTAGCACTGGAACCAGCCTGAGCCGCTGAATGGGGAAACCGCCCTGGCTGGCATGGAAGTCAAGCCTGTTGGACTAACTAACACGCCAGCCCCCGGTGAATGCAAGGGGGCTTCTCCAGCCCAGAATCCTTGCTCTTCTCAAATTATAAATGCACAGGGTGGGGAAGTCCGTGTCTGATAAGCCATTACTCTGTGGGCTGCAGCGGGCAAATTACAATGGTTTATTTATTTTATTTTTTCTTGCCTGGCCAGCCCTCCTTGGCCAAATTAGCATTCCGCTCTTGCAGAGGGTTCTCCCCCTTCCCTTTATTTTATGAAGTAATAATTATTCATTAGTAGATTTCGTTAGTCTTTATGCAATAAAATAGGATGTGATCTGCAAATCAAAAGAAAATATTAAGACTCTAACGCATCGTTGGTCCCCACAGAAAAAAAAAAAAAAAGCACATTCTTGGCAGCAGTAAAATCATGATCAGGAATAGTAGCCATATTTTTTGAAATAGATTTTGACCCAGTGATTGAATTTTCTTTTTATTTTTCAGAGCAAGAAGCTGTCTGAACATCATCTTTTTTGATTCTTGAGTTGCCTGCAAGAAACCTGGCTGGGGGCTTGCCACTGGCCTGCAGGGTAGAGCACACCCTGAGAGGTATGAGAGCACCCCAGGAAGGAACACCTCAGGCAGGACCAGGGGATGGCCTCAGGGGGACATCCCTGCTGACCCCTCCGTGGGGCTCATGGAGCCACTCTCAGCCAAAGTACAGCTTCTGAACTGAGCCATCAGCTTGAAAGGCATAACTCACTTTGCAGGCTAATCAAAATGCTTTCTGAAGAAAGGGAAATTAATTATTCCACGGCTCTATTTTTTGTTGTTCTGTTTTGAAACGCCATCGATAACTGTGAAGTCTTTGCTATGCCAACACTAGGCCCCGGCCAGCCTTTCTCCTTCTATTCACTTTGCAAAACCAGTCCCTCCAACACCGCAGGACTCACACAGTCCATCAATTTAGAGGGGGCACGCTAGCATGTTTTACCCAAAGCAGAAGTTGCTATGGGGGTTGGGGGCTTCCGGTTGGTATTTTATGCTGCTGGGTTGGGGGGCAGTGTTTAGTTTGAAAAATCCTTGCTATATGTTGTCTAACAAATCACATTCTCTGGACAAGGTCTGATTCACAAATAAACTGCTTCACTCTTTTCTTTCTTTTTTTACTTTCAGCCTTTTATTTATTTTTTATTTTGCAATTCACAAAATCAAAGAGAAAGCCACTCCACAAAACATACATGGAATAAAAGGTCAGAGATTCTGCCTTTCACTCCCCACTCTCTCCTTCCCATGCTTTCCAGCTTGCTGTACTGACAGGGGTTCACCCTTCTTTCCTGATTTTTTTTTCTTGCCGGCATTGGAAAAGCTTGAAAATGCCCCAAGAAGAAGACAGAATTTTCCCTTCAGCTCATTTTCATAAGAAACATGATAAATAATACATGGCACTTTAATAAGACCTTATCTGAATGGCTTAATGAAAAACAAATACATTATGTAAAGAACCAATAACTGTTCTCGGCTGCCCTGAGCCAACACTGGTTTTCCGCTCCGTTTTCTCTCCAAAGTTGCAAACCCTCAGTGATGATTGGATTCCTACGGACCCATTTTGCAATAATGGCTCAGACTTCTCCTTAAACCTAGGTCTTCCCAGTCAGGCACACTGGAAGTCTGCAGAATGAATCATTGGAATCCAGACCTTCTAAATTCACCTCAAAATGATATGGAGCCGTTCTCTGGATGACCGAGTCTGAACGTCCCTGCACGAGTGCATGCAAACAGCACGGTACACAGACACAAGCACACCCCTGCACACCCCCAAAATGGCAACTGCACAAAGGAGCAGTCGGGAAAGATTTCACAGCTAATATCAGTGCATGTTAATCAGGAAGAGAGCATCCAATGACCCTAAATCAAAAGGTAATGCCGTATCTGCAAATACCGCTCACTTGATGACAAAATTCTGCCAGCCTTTCCAGCAGCATCTGGGGAGGCTGAATTTGAATTCCATCTCAACAGAGACTGGGAAAGAGCCACATTGATGCCACTAGCCCCAAATGATTCTTCCACATCAATAAATGGGAGAAGTGGGGAAAGAAAATACTCTTCTGTCTCTACAAAGAATCCCTGGGCACTCCATATCGCTAGGGTGGAGTTAGTGCATGCACTTTCAAGGGCCACCCTCCTGCCTTTCAGCTACAAGGACCCTTAACTGAATGGTCACACATCCCCTGTAGGAAGCAGAGAGTACTGGAAAACCAGCAAGGAACAATGCCATCTTCAAATGGAAGTTCCTTAGGCAGAAGACAGCTGTGCAAGTTTTAATTTGACCCACACAACAGTGTTTGTAACTTTTTCCTTCCCTCAAATCTGCCAGCTATTTAAAAGAATAAAAGAAATCACTTTGGTTTTTACTCGCTTCCATAAATCTTTATTGTCACTTCCTAAGGCTGTGAAAAGAGCAGGCATTTCACTAAAGTGGGATCTTCTATGGCGGTTTTCATGCCCCAGAGCAAGAAAAATTCCGGTTAGACAAAAGTAAGACTTCTTGATCTTAAATGTAATTATCTGTGCTGGGGTTAGCTTCCTGACAATGTCCAGGAGTGGCCCAGAAGTATTTTATTCTCACTTCCACATTTTGATAGGGGCAGCTCCCTAGTCCAATCCTCAGTAAGGTGAGAATTAAAGTATCTGCAGAAAACCTTATCTCTGTCACAAGCACTTTGAGTCACCTACTTGTTCAAATACTTGGAGGACATTTAGTGTTGACTGCATTCCAGGCCGTGTTCTAGCCAGTTTTTTCATCTGTAAAATGGGGCTAATAATAGCTCCCTCACAGAATTGCAGCGAGGCTCAGAGTTTTTTTCTTCCCTAATTCATGGACCATCACAATAAAAATTTAAAAACAGTGGAGAGAGTGCATGAAATTAACAAAAACTGTTTGCCAAGTTAGTACACACACACACACACACACACACACACACACACACACACACAGATGCATGCACACAGACGCACACTCACACACACCATCTGTCATCATCACCATTTCATAAAGGAAAGGGCATTTTATACCAAAAAGTAAGAAGGACATAATCTCAAAATAAAGGACAGCCCTTCAAATTGATTAAATTTAGGTCTATTAAAATTTTCACTAAATTGCCCTTAATTTTCTCATTTAGCTGCAGTCTGTTGAAAATGTCATTACGGAATCAGATGACTCTGTGGATCAGCATTTGGGAACCACTGAGATAATGAATGTGAAGTGCTTCTTAGCACAGGCTCTGGCACACCAAGTACCAACAATCCACGTTCACTGTTGTGGGGATGCTCGCAAACAGCAGACAGTTACACTCACGAGGCCTGGAGAACTCCCCTCTTCACCCCCCCAGACTCACTGCAGCACAACTCAAGCCTCAGCGCCCTGACCCACAGAGTCGCATGCCTGTCACAAAGGGGGAGCTTAATAAAAGTCAGACGGGTTGAATTTGTGGAATCACCAGAGTTTATTCACTTTCCTCAATGACATAGTGGTTGCAGCCCTGTTCATTCAAGGCCACCTGAAATATGATAGCTGTGATGAAGTATTTGGGAACTCTTTCCGGCTCATATGAGGGCATGCAGTGTACTGTGAAGTGGGGGATACATCTTTCGGAGTCTCACTGCTTGGCTGTGGAGTCCCAGCTCTGTCTTATGCTTCTATGGCTCCTATTAAATATCTATGGAGTTATAAGCTCTTAAAATCTTAGTTTCATTCTAACAGGGAATGATAATAATTTTGCCTTCCTAATTAAGTTGTTAAAAGATAAAATAATGTAATACACATGAGTTCTGAGATCGGTGCCTATCACCTAGCAACGACTCAGTACATACTAGCAACTATTATTATGGATTACTTTTATTCTCAGTCCCTGACTAGTTAATGACATAGACATTCCTCTTTTTTGCTAAAAATGACACAAACAAGACCAACAGAGTCAATCTATTTATGAAACAACTGACTCCAAATTCATTTTTTTATTTTTGAGAACTCTTTCAAATGATACGGTGTTTATAACGGAAATGTACAGACATCAGCTTTCTGCCCTGGTCTTCTGAGTACAATAATTTATTTAACCTTGCCAAGGCATCAGATGAACACAAACTTTCGTATAGTGCTTGTCAACTAAATTCTTCACCAGGTCAAGTTTTTTGCTACTTTTTGGGGACTGACTAGTGTAACACATGCAAAGAGACTGCTTCTGGCCAATATGGTTACCATATTGTTTTTTGAATTTCCTCAAAGGCTTTAAAGTCGGTTTTCATTGCCCCAGTTTACATAAGAAGGAACTGATGTTGCAAGAGTGTACACTTGGACCTGCTAATAGGGGATGGGGGCAGTGCTTACAATCAGGGCTATTGAACAAGAAAGCCAGAAAATGTTCTTTTTCATCATCACACTGTCCCATAGTAGAGACACTTCTGCCAAATCATCGTTGTCATCACCAACATTTTATTTATCATTGTTTGGAATATTTAAACCTAACAAGCATGCTCTGGAGCATTACTCTATGTTTGTACAGCTGTGAGATTTCCTCTTTCAGGAATCTATCAGTCCCCTTGGCCACCAAACTTCAGAGTATGAAATTTCCCTAGCTTTCTAGTCCCCATTGATTATAGGAGGAGTAAGTCCCACCTGGCTCACAATCTAGTTTAAGCTTTTCTAAATAAAGAAGTAAATAAATAAATACATAAATAAATAAATAAATAAAATTAATACGGTTTTTTAAAAGAAAAAGAAAACACTTTCATTTGCCAACACCTTCCTACTACCAACTCTGACAAAAGTTGAAAGTTATACAGACAATGTTCTAGCACAGCAGCCAACTGGTACCCCTCAAGAGAGACCCAAGACACACCAGACAGAACCCTAAATTTTAAAATATCAGATCAAGCAAATAACCTAAGTTCCCATTGGAGCCTTCTCGAAATAATAGGCTCCAGGGGGTGATGCTAAGGGACAGTGCAATGTTTGGCACCTGAGAGGGTGGGAGTCTGTTTCCAGTGCATTTCCAGTGCAAAGGACAGAATGTAAGAGCGTGGGACAAGGGACAGTAGGCGGCAGAGACAAAAACAGCTAAGTGGTGATTTCTCCTAATGAACAAGTGGGTGGGAAGGTCTACTTTGGGAAGCCTCCACACCCCACCCACTCTCTGTGTTGTGACTTTCTGGATGGAACTCGAGCAAATCTGAAGGCAAACAAAGCCTGCAGAAGATTCTATTTTTCCTTTGTAATAAGCTTGGCTACAAGGTTCCTTGACCCCATAAATGCTCAGAAATATTTATCTTTATGCAACATGAGTCACCTTAGGAATCTCCTATTAGAAGTCACTTCACCTCTAACATCTCAAGTTCTGGAATAATCCTTTTTGACCTTAACCTACCCAAGGTCCTGTCTTGGCATACAGGCAAGAGCAACCACAGGGTTCCTCAGTCCCTGGCGTTATCAGTACACCTTCAAAAGCTGCTAATTGTTGGTGCTGAACTAGGAAGGATGTCAGGACTCAGAACAAAACTGGGTCAGTCTGAAAGAATCAGAAGGCTACGTAGCAAATGGATCAGATACTCAGCAGAAAAACCTTCCTGGTTCTCAAGATCTCACCTCACCAAACACACAATGTCTGGAATTCCAAGTCTTGGTCCCCAAACTAGAATTCCCATTTATGGCACCTCACACTCTTACAGCCTCATCTGACCTGCTAGCTCAGGATTTTCTATTCCCCGTCTCTGGCCTCCATCACAAGAGCCCACACATAAAGAAGCTCAGCCCCTCCTCATATTCTGCAACACATCCACTCATAAGAGGCATGTTTAAGTTTAGTAGACAGAAGACTGTGGAAGTGTAAGGAAGACTGAATAGAAGAGATTCTCATCTTAGAAACACAATTCTAGAAGGATTGGTTTGTATCATATCTTTGCAAATGTCATTTAGCTATCTTACCACCATTGACTTCACAGTCAACTCTCCTGGTTCTAGACTTTCTCTGCCATACTCCCTTTTCCTCTTCCTCTGCCCAGAGGGGACCAAAGAGCAAATTCTCATTCCCACCTCTTTTTCCTACATTTTTCTACTCCTTGAAAGCTTGTCATCAGCTGCCCTTGTGCCCTTCAGTGGATTCCCTTCTAACCCAAGTTTGTATCAAACCATTTTCAGAGGATTTCCTGCGTCCACTGTTAAAAGAAAAACATTTCTTTCACCTGGTTTCAGAAAGAATAATTCAACACTCTTTGCACACAGTGGTACATATGAGAAAAACTGTGTACTTCCCTGGCTGGACCTTCTTATGTGCTTCCGTGGCAGAATTCTTATGTGTTCCATAAACACAAGATCTTGCCTGGTGTCATCTTGTGCTTTGTTAGGTCTCTTAACTTGTGTACCCCAATTGTCATCCCCTTGGATGACCCACGTCACATCATGGCTATGCTACTTTTTGCACACCTGTGAAGGATTTGCAGCAATCAGACTCCATGGAATCCTCCTCACCTCCACCCTGACCTCTCCTCACGGGCTACTCCTCAGGTATGGTCATGTCCCTCAAACAGCCTCCTGCATGTGTCAGTACGAAGGTCCTATCCTTGCTACTGTCTTAACATCCCCCCTAGACAAAATGCGTACACATGCTTCTCTTCATCTGTGCACTTGTCTGCGTGTTAATGGAAGCACCTCCCTTCTATTTAGTTAACCTTGAAACATCAACATTTGCCCTTCACGCTGCCCTTTGTTGCTCTGAATACTCAACTGATTCCCAAATCACCTCAGTTTTAATTCCCTGAGCTCAAACTATGAAGCCTCTTGATTTTCCATTGCTCCTACCCCAGTGCACTGCATTATTCTCTGTAGCCTATATTGAAAAAAGGAGAAGAAGGGAAAAAAAAAAAAAAAAAAGCAGTGCTTCCCTAATTGGTTCCTTTGCTCCTGGTCTCAGTTCCTCCCAACTCACATTCCACATTGACTCCAGGGGAGAATTCTAAATAGACAAAACCAAACACATCAATCTTCTTCTCAAAAGATATCACTGACCCCTCCCATTGCTGAGGTCATGAAATTAAATGCTTTAACTTGGTACTGCACCTCCTATCTCGCTACATAACTAGCACTTTCTTTCATGTACCTCCCTTTTTCCAGATTCTGGTCACCTCACACCTAGTCTTGTAATTGCTTATGCCCAGTGAATATTAATACATCTACAAATATATGTTCTTTGGCTTGACTGCTTTAATGATATGAGTGTACAAATCCAAGAATGCCCGGTGCGTAATTAAATAATCCCAGAATGAAACATGCATCTTTGTACCTTTTGCAGTGTCGAGATGTCGATGAGGACGGCAGTACCTCGGTGTGTTTCCCTTTATTCTTCATAGGGGCAGTGCTGGATACATACTGATAGCACTATGTTACCCATGAGGGTACCGGAACTCAGAGGGGATATGTAAGCTTTCTGCATATAAATGGGTCAGCCAGTGTTGACAGTGAGTTCCTTGTCTGTTTACTATTTCCTGCCATCCCATTCTTTGTACACTGACATGCACATGCTCCATGAGAACTTTATTTTTCCTCTCCAACATTGCATCCACATCACCCAAGAACACCACCTGACTTAGTGCAGTGGATGCTTCTTGAATATTGGTCAAATACATGAGAATATTTAGAATGGCAATACAAGTCTCTCCTATTTCCACGCTCCAGAGATCCACTTCATTCTCATTGGCTCATTCATTCATTCATTCATTCACTCATCACCTACGTCTTGAATGTATGTGTTGTACCCAGCATGGTGCTGACCCAGGAGATACGCTGATCAACAAATCAGGAGATGAAATTCGTATCTTAGATTAACCTGATAGTTTTAAGTCATCTGGTTTAGAAAATTACCTTTTGCAACTCTGTATCAACATGTGAATCAGCACTTTCTCAATATTATGCAACAAATGAAAATACTGAAGTGAATTAGATTATGAGGCTAATTGAAAACAGTATCAGTTACCTATACTCCCAATACCAAATATTGGTGTTCATCAAAATAGCCTCATTTTTCTCACTGATTGGCTATATACTAAATGTTTCACATCTGCATTTATAAAATTCATCTCTACTTTGCCCCTTTCATCTGTATTATAAATGGGGTTTCAAGTAAATTTCTTTGCATAAGGGTTACTACTGGTATAAATGTGCTTATATGTTTGAAAACAACTGGTTGCCTTGTGACACCGTGAGGCTTAGATCATAGGTTTTCCTTCTCACAGGAAAAGAAAAATGAATTAGAAGGGCGTGTTCTGGGGCCACAGAGTTTAATCTAACCATATACTGCCTTTTTTAAAATAGTAAAGTAGCTATAAAGGACTGGGAGGCAGATTGCCCAGTTTCCAATCTTGGCTCTGTTTTGTACCAGCTGGCTGACTTTTGGCAAGTTACTTAAACTTCCTGGGTCATGGGGTCCTTATTTATAAACGAAAAAAAAATTCTTTCATAATTGGGTAACACTGGATGGTATATGTAAATTGCTTAGTACAACCCTTGGCATCTTATAAAGGCACTGTGCATGTTAGCTTCAGAGCTGTATGGTGATGATGATGGTGGTGGTGGTGATGGTGGTGGTAATGATGGAGATGGTGATCGTGGTTGTGGTGGTGGTGGTGGTGACGGTGATGATGATGGTGATGGTGATGATGGAAGTGGTGGTGGGGATGATGATGACAGATGTGTGTTGGTGTTAATGAGAGTGATATGTTGTTGGTTGGGAACACAAGGGTAAGGCAATACAAACTGGCCTCTGTGGGAAAGACAGCTCCATTCTCTCTAGTTGGAAAGAAACAGAGCCATTCTTTTTTTCTCTTGTAGGACAGCCCATTGCTACTTCACTATCCTGCCATTCTCTCTTAACTCTAGTGTTACCAGCTAAGGAAGCAATTGGAATCACTGCTACCACCTTGCCTCTCCCTGCTTTCCCTCCTTATAACTGGGCCACAGACATCTCTAAGGAGCCTCTCTTATATGGCAAGCAAGAGCTGACACCACTATTCTTCCGGGTATCTCTGGGGGATGTTAATATTTTATGACCTCTTTAGTGAAAACACCAAACTCCAGCGTGCTGATACTTCCTCTAATATCACTTAGATTCTCAGCAGGCTTCCACCCTTCCTCTCCCTAACCTCCGCCTTTCACCAGCCAAGCCATTCCAACATTTTTTTTTCCCTCAGAGCCATTGTTCTATCAAGAGCCACATGATTCCAAGAAATGTCATAAAAGATAAAAGCAAAGCTAAGAATCATTGAGCATTTACTGTATACTAGGTGCTATGCCAAATATTTTACGTTCATTATCACAATTCATCCACGAAGAAACCCAATAAGAAGGTAATCTGACCCCTCCTATTTTACAGATGAGAAAACTGAGGGTAGGAGAAGATAGATGACGTTTAAATCCATACACTCACGCCCTAACGCAAGTCAGTGTGATCTCCTTGCCTCTAACCTTCTACTTTATTGCATAATGCCCTTCTAAAAGTGGTTTTTAAGGCAGAATGTTTGAACGTTGAACAATCAATATAAGGGTTTTCTGAGAGTTGGTTCTTTCTCCAAAAATTAAACGGGATTACAAAACTGCAAACTATGGTTCCAGTAGACGCTGCCTCTCCCAGACCCCTGAGGGCATCTTAAACCACCAGTGTTATCCTGTTGCCATGGAAACCTGGGCCAGGGTAGAAAAAGCTCAGGCCTTGACCCAATGCCTGAAGGAGGTTGAGGTGACTATCTTTCCCCTTTCCTTCCACAGGGCATGTGTAAAATGCATCTCAGGCCGCAAAAATGCTGAGATTTGATTTTGAGTTTTGGTCAAACAACCATACCGACAACTAGTTTATTGCTTGCTTCATTGAGACTACATCAACGGATTTTGAAAATACAACTAGGGAAGAATAGCTCACAAAACAGAGAAATGCATATAAAATGGGGGGGACGTGGAGTAAGATATAAGCCCACATTTATATGGTAAGACCCCATGTATGTTTAGTCAATCTATATCTATAATTCATACTCTCCACTTCTAAGTTTGTTACCTTCTAATCTAAAGCTGTATGTCTACATAGATGCTTCTAAAGAAAGCTTCAAGGAAACACCCAAATGTTAATAGTAATATGGAGACTACTGGTGACTTATTATTTTTTTATTGATAATTGCATTAACCAAGTTTTCTGTAATGCACATGGGGTACTTCCATGATAAGGAATACGATTTCTCCTCCTCCTCCTTCTACTTCTTGCTTTTTTTTTTTTTTTTTAAGTGTCCCAAGGTGCAGAGTGAAAACACCTCCTCCACATTACATGCCAGGTCCGAGCCTCACCATGGTGAAAATGGGGGCACGGTTTGCCAGGAATGAGCTTTTACCTCCTCACCATCCTAGCCCTTCAGAGCTAATGTGCTGGTGATTCTAGAAAGAAGCAGAGAGCATCCCTGCATAGCTCCTGAGCCTTGCCGCCCTCCATGTTAGCCTAATTATAGTCACCAAAGAAGTTTCTTTCTCGTCTCTCCAGGTCCTGTGTACAGCTCAGCATTCCAGTGGCATTTTTGTCGGGAAAACCTCATTTCTATTTTTATTATGAGGACTGCTTGTCTTTACTAGCTCTTTGTACATAGATCAAGACATTATGAAGACCTGCACTTTCCTCAGGCAAATGAGAATTACTAATTTTCTCTCTCTATTAAGTACTGTGCTATCTCCATCAGCTTCACCAATATTTATTTCACATGTCCACCATGAGAATCCAGGGACAGGGTTAACCTGTTCAGTGCCGCACATCTTCACACTCCAAAGGCTGCTATCCTTTATGGACTGCGCTTGTTTTCAACAGAGAAAGTAGCCACGTAGCTTCACTCTGAACCTATGGAGACAGGATCTTATTTGATGTATGATGTCCAAATTCTCATCCTGCCACTTTTGAGCATGATCATGAAATGGACTTCTCTTTAAGGGAATGAAGTGAAGCCAGAACTCAGCCTCCTGAAATCCTGTAAAACCACCTGAACATGGTGTGGCAATCAAGGTAGAAAGGCATGGAAGTTGGGTCATGTTACCCTTAGCCAAAGTCATATCTCATAATGGTGATGGTGATAAACATTCACCTGATAGCAGAGGTTTCTCCGAGCTGAGCATTCTAAAGATGATTTACATACATTTTACTTAATTCCCATGCCAAAATCTGTTTTCATGCAATCACTCATTCATTCCTTGTTTAATTCATATATAAATATTTACAGAGTGGTGAAATTATGTTCTAAGGGTTGTGCAATGTTCCCAGTATACAGTGATTAGACCACAAACAAGCAAACAGACAAACAAATAAAACTCAGGTTAATTACACTGAAGGAACTTAAAGTCTACTGGTGGAGACAGATTGTAAAAATCAATCCGTTTCTTATAAAACTAAGATTCTGACAATTTTACTTTTGGGCATTGATCCCAAACAAATGGAAACTCAGGTTCACACCAATATCTGTACATGCAGTTTTATTTATAATAGCTAAAAATAGTCCAGATGTCCTTCAACAGAGGTAAACAGTTAAATAAACTGTGCTACATCCATACTGTGGAATATTACTCAGCAATTAAAAGGAAGTACTGATACACAATAGCTTAGATGAACCTCCAGGGAATAATGCTCAGGAAAAAAGTCAACCCCAAAAGGTTATGCACAATATGATTCTAATTTTGAAGTGTCTCAATTTTAAGATTAGTGCTTTCCAGGTGTGAGGAACTGGAGGAGGTGGGCATGGTTATAAAAGGACTGGGGAAGAATCCTTTGGAGATGGGACTATCCTGGATCTTGACTGTGATGGAGGGCATACAAATCTACACCTGCGATGGAAAGGCATGGAACTAAATACCCCTCCCCTTCCCAAAACACACACACACCCACACCCACACCACATTAAT
Organism: Ursus arctos; assembly: GCF_023065955.2. Lineage (NCBI taxonomy): Eukaryota > Metazoa > Chordata > Mammalia > Carnivora > Ursidae > Ursus > Ursus arctos. The sequence continues at coordinate 71,464,627 of NW_026622874.1, read as the reverse complement.
GAAAGTAAAACTGGGCACATCTGAATAAGATCAGGGGATTATATCAATGTCAATATGCTGGTTGTGATACTGTATTATAATTTTGGCAAATGTTACCCCTGGCGAAAACAAAGTAAAAGGTATATGGAATCTCTCAATATTGTTTCCTACAACTGTGTGTGACTCTACAATGATCTCAATAAAAATTTCCATGAAAAAACATATCACGCAGTTAATTCTATAAGGCCAGTTGTGGTAAATGCTATAAAAGAAAAGAACACGGTTTCAAAAGTTTTAAAAAGGAAACTAAATATAGCAGGGGGCTGGATTTAGATTAAGGGTGAGGGAAGATTTTTCTGAAGAGGTGGCATTTCATTGGGCGACTGAAGGATGAGGAGTTGGTGAGGAGAAAGGTGGGTGGCAAAGTGTTCCAGAAAAGGAAACAGTGCAGCAGAGATGTGAAAAAGGACATGCATGCTCAGGGAATAGAAACAGAAGCACCACAGAAAGGAAGAGCCTAGTGCATGCAGGCAATAACCCAGGATGAGGGACCAAACGAGAGTGAGCGTGTTGATCCTGTGCGGGAGCTATTATTCTACCGTTTCTTCTGTTGCAGAAAAGTGAGGCTCAGACCACCGACATCAGGTCACAAAGCCAAGAAATGTCACCCTTAGGATGCAACATCAAAGCTACATCTCTGCCCACTATCTCTCCAACGTGCACTTGGTATTCGACCCAGAAACACTACTCCTGGGTATTTACCCAAGAGAACTAAAAATGCATATTCACAGAAACACCTGTACACAAGTGTTTATAGCAACTTTTTCAAAATCAGCAAAAACTGGGAAAAAAAAAAAGATCCTTCAGCTGTTGAATAAACAAACTATGGTGCATCCACAGTAGAACGCTGCTCAGCAATAAAATGGAAGAACAGACTATTGATAGATATAACGCACGGATGAATCTCAAATTCATTATACTGAGAGAAAGAAGTCAAACGCAAAGCCTACTTACTTATGATTCACTTATAGGACATCTTGGAAAAGGCAAAACTAGAGGGACAGAAAAGACATTGGCGATTGCTGGGGCTGAGGTTGGGGTCTACAAACAACCCTAGGGAAGCTTTCGGAATGATAAACGTGTCTGATGTCCTGCTGGTGGCGGTTGGTACATCACCGTGAGCACTTTTTTGACACTTGAACTATATGCTATGAAAGCAAGTTTTACTATACGTAAATTATACCTGGAGAAACTTGACTTTGGTAAAATGATTGTTTGGGATGAGCAGGTATAGATTAAAGCCTGAGAAGACCCCTTCTCACTTCTGTGAAGTTCTGGGCAACCATATTAATAAGTCTTATTTTCAGAAGATGCAATGAAGGAGAACTGAATGAGGATACAGCTTCTGTGGAGGGTGGGATAAGGATGACCCAGTCTTATTACTCTCAGGATCATCGTAGATGGACAAGGAGGACCCCATTCTCGAAGGCTGAAAACCTGAATATAAGTAGTTCCTTATTTTGCCCAGTTGGGGAAGTAACCTAAGTTCTCTGAAACAGGGGTTGCTCATCTTACAAGGAAGGCAAGGCTGCCTGGGACAGAACAGCTAAATCAAGTCAAGGGATGCTTTGTGTGTTTCTTCATCTTTGCAGAGGACCCAAACTGTATGCTTTGTGGTCACAGAAATCAAACTCAGGACTGGGATTCCAAAGTCAGCTACTTTCCACAGCAGATGCATCCTGCTCTGAATGGGGTCCAACCGTGGAGGGAACTGAACACCCTCACAACAGCTGATGCAGGGCCATCCCTAGGGCCAGCAAATACACCAACATCTGCCTATATGGCCCTGTTTGCTGCCATGGATCTGTTCTTACCAGGCCCATGGGTTTCTCAAAGCTCTTACCCTGTGGGGGTCATAATGAGCTGATGATCAATCTCCCTTTCAGCTTTTGTGAGTCACTGGGGGCTAGTTTTGAAACAGGGATAGAAGGCTTGGCCATTTCCGGAAGTTGCCTTTCCTTGTGAGGTTTCACTTTCGAGAAAGATGAACCGAGCCATCTCCGGGGGAGAACTGGTTCATGCCAGGCAATACTAGGATGAGCTGGCATCTTACATCATGCCTGGCCTGCTAGCTAAGCAAATGGGTCTGATTAAAGTCAGCCTGACTCTCTCATCCCACCTCCATGCCAGACCAACCTTCTCTTCTCTCCCCATAACGCTTCATTTTTTATCAGTAATATTGTCCCTATCACAGCACGCGTTCATCATGCCCCCCTCTGTTTCTTGAGCACCCATTTACCCTGAAGATGACAAATGCCACAGGACAGGGCCGAGCTTCTTGGCCACCACTACCTGAACACTTGGCTCAGGCCTGAGTGTGACAAGAACCCAGTAAATGCTTGCTGGATAGACGAATAATAGAAAGCCCGGTGCACACACAGAGAAATGAATTCAAGAGCAAACCCCCAAAGAGACCACCTGGTGAAAAGCAGAAAATATCATTAACTGAAAACAAGACATTTTTGAGAAATCCGCACTTCAGCTTTACCAAAGAGACACTGTAGCACTTCGCCCAAGTGACATGTTATGTACAGAGAAAATGCAGCATTTACTTCTATTACACTGAGGCTTTCTCTGTAAGTCAGAGAGGTTAGGCCTCAGCATGGGGTCCCCCATGGCCAAAAATTCATGCTAAAAAAAAAAAAAAAGAAAAGGAAAGAAAGAGAAAACAAATAATATATACATTTTTTAAAAAAGAGTCTCCAGAAACCTTTGTCATATTTTTTTTTTCTTTGTCGCATTTAAAATCAGAGAAAATAGGACTTATCGGCCCCTCATCAGTATTTACATTTTGAAACCCAGCTCCTAAGAGAACCATAACCAAATATTTTTTTAAAGAAAAGACACTAAATACAATCAAACTTTAACCGTCTCCACTCTTTAACCCCGGTCAGAATAATTCCCTTTCGATGAGATAAATTTAGTCTGAGAACAAGACAGCCTTGGCCCAGCTGCATAATTCATTGGCAGCTTTAATCTTCAGAACGAATATTAGTGTACATTTCAGGTTTTATTGCATTTTTTAAACAAATGATATTTTAAGTTCAAAGTGAATATATCATGAGTTGGCAATTTGTAATGTGTTTTCACTAAAAAAGAGATCAAAATAAAATTCCCTTTGACCTTCTGATGTGAAATGCAGACCTGAGAACAAACTGAATATACAGAGCATAGGGTAGGAAGGTAGAAAAACAGAACTCAACACGAAACAGTTATATTCAATAGACATTCGTGATAAACTTTTAATGAACTGTAAACGTATGGATGAACTTCCTTACAAGAATATGCTAATAATACAGAACAAAGCTACATGATGTGAAGAGATCTACTTAGTCAGTCATCTAAATGGTTTGCCTTCAAAATGTCCAACACCCCATGGTTTGTAAATGTCACATATATATAGGAGTCTTTGTGCAGATATTTTGGTCTTGGGCAAATTTAAGGCTTAGCCATCTAGAGACACTGATACAGGTTCGATGAACACTTGCTACTTAGCTGATAGCACTTGAAAATTCAGTCAAGAAGCATGTGAATAGGCACATGTTTGCAAATGGACAATTGGTTGGATCAATATATCAAGTATCGCCACATCAACCATTTCCAACTTAGATCTATGTCCATGGAATTTTCCTTAGGGTTTTAGAAACTAAGTGGAACCAAGCACCACTATGATCCATTAAGCAATTCCTTCAGCTACCTATGCAGTGAATTGCGTGACATGTTACGCTGACATTAATCTGTGTTGACCACTAATAAGGAACCCGCAAAGAATTCTTGCCTTTTGTCATTGAAGTCTTCCCGTCTTAATCTTGGTTTTTCTCTACCCTTTTCTCCTCCTGACATTTCATATCCTTTTCCCCCAGGCTGGTTATCTTGTGAAATGGGAATGTTTCTAGGAGGAAAACAGCTGCAAAGGATGCTCAAACTCTTAGAGATGGTGATTTTTATTTTAGCTGGCCCAGCGATTTCATCCGAACCAGTATTCCCATGTCCCAAATCCTCCATGATGGACTCAGCTTCCTTGAGCTACGCGAATTAAATATCTTGACTATTCTGTGCCTAAAGAAGTCTCAAGAGTAGGATCTTCGGATGGGTTTCTGCTCTGGCAGACCATTCTCAAGGTTCTTGGGTGTTAGAGAAGACCAAGAACTAAAACCCTTCCTGATTTAAACACTCATATTTATATGACCATTCCGATTACTCTGGTTACAATGACCACTAGCTACAGTGACTATTGTAATAATCCTAGCTATTTGGTGCCCAGTGTGCCTTCATCCATAGCACAGCAACCTTCAGGTGGCTCAGAGAACGTTTAACCATTCCACCTAGAGATGGGGTGGGAGATGAGGGAGACTGCCAGGAAAGGGTTCCAAGAAGAGGGGTATCTGAGAACAAATCACGTGGGATTTTCTCTGAGTAACTATATTTGCACTGCAGTTGAATATCATGATATTTTGTTCCTTAATAATCCATCCTCATCTTTGTTAATAACCAACAGATACCATTCCTCCAGGATGAATAACTTGAAAAAAAAATCATTAAATAAAAGTCAGTTAATTGCATTTCTTAAGAAATCCAACTTTTTAATGTTTCTTCTGAGAGCAGAACAGCGGTATAGTCAAAGATCAATTATCTTTTTTTTTTCTTTTCTGAAAAAAAAATATTGCAGAGTACAACACTTGCTTTTCTTAAAGGGCTGCAGACACATTCCCATTTCTCTCCATAAGAATAACTTGAAAAGGATGCAAAGTTATACAATCTACAATTCACTGCACACAAGCTGCTTTTGATTCTATTGCCTCACAAACTAGATACTTTGCTGGGAAGCATAAAACTGTTTATCACTAAACATTTGAGATTCCACTCAGATAATTTACACATAATTAGACAGAAGCCCACACTTCCGAGCAGCAGTATTACCTCCTCTCTAACAGACTATTCTTAAGAACATTTTTGGTAGCATAATGAGTATTTTATGAGGATTTGTAATCAGTCTTAACGTAGGTGGGAACAAAGGTGAATTACTCCTCAACACGATCAAATCATTACATAACTCAGTACGGAATAATGATGAGCTGAGGTTGGCAGGGGTAACCTGCCCAGGTATTCGGAGGAATTGGGAGATTCTGGTCTTTTCCACAGGCATAAAATGAATTAAGTGATCCCTTAGGAAGCAGAAAAATAAAAAAAAGAAATCAGCCAAGAAGAGCAGCCTCCTACCCTTCGCTCACCATCGGGGAAGGAGATTTCCTTACCCTTTGCTCACCATCAGGGAAGGAGATAAAAAGAGTATGGAGGAGGGAAGAAAAGCTAATGATATGTTCTGTTCACGCAGTCTCTTTAGTCCTCAGGGGATGCCAAAGCTCTTTGGGGTCTAGTCTTGTCTTTTCCAGACATCTTCTGTCCTAAGACACAAACAAATCCTTGGTAGGGAAAACCAAGCCAGCTGTCTCCAAACCGTCTGACCATCACTCAAATACAGAGTCATCAGGGAGGAAACGAACATTAGGGGGCACGGGGAAAAGTGTCACCATTCCATGACACAAAGACCGCAGCCAGAAATAGCTCGTCTCTGGATACCCCATCACTCTGAAGCTTCACTCCAGACTTGGCACTGTGCCTCCAAGGGGTATTTCAAAATTGCCACCTTGCACGGTCCCTTTGAATCTACAAAGCTGAGTCGTCTGGTTCCATTTATGGACAAGGAATTGTGTTTTGGTTTCTTTTTATTGCCTTTTCAACCAGAGAGGGTTTGTATCATGCTTTTATGCAAGAAACTGAAGCAGTTTATAATCTCAGCTATATTCAGTTTATATCGTGGCACAGTTAGGATTTTCCCCCCAGATTACTTAGAAGGGGAGTCACAAGGCAAAGCCTTATCACAATCCTTGGGGCTGCTGCTTATATTTTTGGCTCCTGGACAGGTTGGACTAGATATTCTCTGGGGCCTCACCCAGCTCAAAACTAGGCAACACGGAAAGCTACAGCTCGAGGCGATCCCTTTGAGGCTGCACATCACAAAGTAGGTTTGGCTGCTGGGGGCATATACAATCAAGATAACGCCTATTAATTTTATAACTATGATCTTGGGAGACAGTGAGTCCAGAACTCCAGTTGTGTTCCCTCTCTGTGCTAAGTTCAACATTTGGGCAGATTTCATCTCAGCATTTCATCCAAATTCAGCAGGCTTTCCAGAACAGGTTTTTCTTCACTACAGAAAGTCAACAATTAAAAATGAAACCAAAAATAATAATCTCCATATAATTATGGAATCAAATATGTGTATGTCAAAAACTTATGTATCAGACCACTTGTGCTATACTTAGTTAATGCCTGGTAAATAGTATTTCCCAGTGAATATTTGATAAATGAATGAATGCTGAGGAATCACAAGCAACATACATTTCTAAAATAGGGGAATGGTTAAGTAAAGGGTGATCTATTCATATATTTGAATATATATATAGCCATTTGAAATCAAGTTTTCAAGGAACATTTAATGGCGTACATGGGAAATAATCAGGGCACAATGCTATTTTGGAATGATTTAATAATGTATGAATTCAATTGTGTGTCTGTTTCCTTTTTTCCATCCACCCACCCATCCCTCTATCCATCCATCCATCTATCCATCCATCCATTCATCCATCCATCCAAGACACAAGCGTAAGTGCACCGAGTAATGAAGGAGGGGGCTCCAGAGTCCCACCTGCTCAACATTGCCTTCCCTGCCCCCACCATTCCTGGACCACCCACTCAGGTGCCTGAGCTTCATGAAGCAGATTAAAAAAAAATGATCTCATCCAACCCTCCAAACCTGGCCCATAGGAAACCTGGTCCCAGAGAGAATTGATTAGCTTAATGTCAGTGGCAGAAACAAGTTCACAACAGAGAGGTCCCAAACTCTCAGGCATTCAGCAAATGGACGGATTTCCTAAGCTTACAGAGCAGTGTGTGTGTGCGCACGCACGCGCGCGTGTGTGTGTGTGTGCACGCGTTAGTGTGCTCTGCAGTTGCACTACTTCCTTATTGTGTGTCCTTGGGCAAGGCAGTTAAACTTCTGAATTTCAGTTTCCTGAACCATAAAATGGGGATAAAAAACAGACATTTTTATGAGTTTATTGTATAGATTAAATGACTTAATACAAGCAGAATGTATAATAGCACCTGGAACATAGTAAGCACTCAATAAGCATTAGCTAATTTCATAGTATTTATTAATGCATTATTACTATCTGAACAGCAGCATAAATCTTTTGGACAGACAAAGGTGCTATAAACGGATGCCTCAATTGGTTTCCTGGATTTCATAAAGCCAGTGAGAAATTCCACACTTAGGTTTTTTCGACTGCTTTGTATCATTTCAAATATTTAAGTGCTGAGTTTTAGTTAGCGGACAGGACTATCCTTCAACCACTGTTCAGTAACATTCCTTGGGGATTTCATAAAAAGTATTATGGACTTAAGTAATACCACAGAAAAACAGAAACGATCGATGACATATTGAGGGAATTACATAATACATTTATGTACGGCAGATAACGAAATTATGCAGTAGCAGAGAGGGAGCGCGCAAATGCGGCGTTGGGAAAATAAATGGCTTTATGAACAACCCAATGAAATGGATGTGGCAAAAACCTTCTGAATTGTGTCCCCAGTGATGGGGGATTTAGATAAGACTAGTGAACATCCTGTGTTTCAAAATCATGCCCACCTTTCATCAGAGCCAAGCTTCACAATTTGAAAAGCAGTTCCTCATTCATCCTCACAAAACCCCTGAAAAGTATGTGTCTCCTTTTCAACTTTTCCATTGAGGAAACCCAGGGAGAAGGAGGTGAAACAATGTGCTCCAGGTTACCAAGTCTCAATACGACAGGGCTGGGATGGGCACAGCAGCCTAGTCACCCATTTGGCACTGAAGAGAACCCCAAATAGACCCGTTCTTGTTTCCAAAGTATGAGAATAAAATGCCTACAGATTAGTAACCACAGAGCCAGCGTCCAGAACATCAGTGCCACTCGAGGTCTGTTCACGGGTGTGGAACCAGTAACCGAAAAACACGGCAAAGGGTGGGGCTCCCACCAGCACACCAGCCTCAGGTCCCTGCTAAGGACAAGAGTGAGACAAAGGGATGGAGGGAGGGAAGTCAACAAGAGTCATGCCTCTTGTGAGAGGAATAGAAAGCAAGAGAATGGTCCTGAGAGGTCTCAAGGAGCACCTGGGGAGCTTACAAACCCCACACATGGGGGAATACATAGGCTGGGACTATAGTCCCCACCACCCTCTCTGCAGAGAGACCTTCTCTGATCACAGAAGAGTATGAAGACTTGAAGGAGGCTAAAGCAGCCAGAGGAGGAGTCTTCCTGGAGGGGGCTGGTGCCCCAGGGAGGTCAAGCAGGCTAACACACACAGGAGACGAGGGAGAAGAGATCCCAGGAGCAGCTCTAAGATTTTTCCTGAATGAAACTACCTAGACATTTCCAACAAGATCTGACGAGATGGTCACCTGTGGGAACTGCTCTGGCTCTCCGGAAGTATGGCGGCTCTCCTCCACCCTCATGAAATACTTTCTTTTAAGTCAGTGTTTCCCGACATCTGGCATTGGAGCCATAGGTGGCACATTGCATGGTCTTAGCCAGTACCCACATATTTGTTTTTAATACTACGTTACTTGTGTAGTGCTGCTTCAGCTTATAACATTTACTGTAGTAACATAAATATATTTGAATAAAAGCAAATCATTAGCTATTTAGTAAATAATAAAACAAGCGATATTAAGAAAACGAGAAAGAGTCTAAGTGGTATGGGCATGGCTGAGGTGTCACTAGCCTGCTTTAAAGAACTTTTCAAAGGGGAAAGAAAGGCACTCTGTGCTTCGGGTGTGGGGGGCAGTGTTTGCCGTTGGCTCCTTCTATCCACTGAAGCTCCCGCTGATTCCAACGCAAGCCCCAACTCCTTGAAGCTAAGGCGCCTGAGAATGTTCTCACGTACAAAAAAGATGCAAATCAAACATTAAGAACCACGTGTAGATCAGAAAGGCAAGCATGGGACAGAACGTTCAAGTGCATCCCATCTCCATTTAGGGGAAAAGCACTCAGAATATGGACTTGAATCTTATATTTAGCCTCCACTCATGATCCTTCAAAAATGTGCACAATGCGATATGCTCTATTTCAGGTCTCCTTTAGAGAGCTATGATGCAATGCAGCAAAATAAGAGGAGCTTACATTACCATGTGATTGAAGCAGGGCTAATAAAGACACGGGCCCCGACTTGCAAACAGCTGTGCCTTCCAAATGGCTCAGAGCATAGCCCCACTGTGACCCTTCAGCTTCTTCTACATAACAGGGTAGGAAGGGAGTTCCCAGTTGTAGGAGGATCTCCAGTTTAAAAAAAAATAATGGTGTAGAAAGAAAGGTTTTAGAGAGTTGGTTCAGAAAGAGAAAGTAGGGAGGTTGACAAGGAAGGAGGGAGAGAGCTAGCAGGCCACCAAAAGATGCGCACTTAAGCACCCATTGGGATCAATCAGACACTGTAAATTATTGAAGTGAACAGTAGTAAATGCTTCCAGATCTTCCATTTTTAAAGACAAGGTGGAACTAGGTTTTTGTGTGATGGCGACAAAATCAGTATTTTAAGCATGGTATATGTGAAATAAAATGAAATACGGCTTTGGGCTGATTCCTGTCTGTGGGGCAGCAATGAGCAACCACTGAACTGGAGAGAGATGTCACTTTGCCCACATCTATCGTCCCGTATCATTCCTGGATGTTTTCACTTCTATTAAATTTCTGAAAATCCTTTACAGAAGGAAGTGAGTTATTTAGAAAAACTAGCAGTTTGTCTCTTAATTAAAAACCCGTTAGATGCTCCTGTTGGTCATTCACATATTAGCGTGAATTACTTCAATCAGATTGCTTTCCTGATTCACACCCAGCTCAGAGGGCCCCCTGGTGCTCACACCTGGAGGCAGAAGAGAGCTGGAGCTAATGCTCAAACCCAGGGACATATGGCCTAGGCTGGATTCCAGTAACACACCCGACACCCCTACCAAGTAGCATTAGTTTCTCAATTTACGAAAAGAAATGAACAGTACCTACTTTCTAGAATATCTGGCGTGCACTGTTAGGGCTTCATATACGTTTGCTCCTTGCATTACTAATCTGAGAAGTGTAAAAGGGGGAGCTTTAAGGATACCTGGCTGGCTCAGTCAGGAGAGCGTTCTTCGACTATTTATCTCAGGGTTGTGAGTTCGAGGTACACATTGGGTGAAGAGATTACTTAAAAATAAAATCTTTAAAAATAAATAAATAAAAGGGAAAGCTTTAAACAATGAGGTGATTTTTGCCTACAAGTTGATAAAAGTGTATAATAATTCTAAATTATAATGTCAATCATATTGGCAATGGTGAAATGAAATGACATTGTAACAGAATGCCACTATGGCGTAAGTGATGTAAAGAGCAATTGGATAAAATCTGGTCAAGAAGTATAAGTATACTTGTATCTTTTTTAAAGATTTATTTATTTATTTATTTGAGAGAAAGGGAGAGAGAGAGTATGAGCAGGAGGGGCAGAGGGAGAGGGAATCGCAATCAGACCCCCGCTGAGCATGGAGCCCACTGCGGGGTTCAATCTTATGACCCTGAGATCATGACCTGAGCTGAAACCATGAGTCAGCGGCTTAACCGACTGCGCCACCCAGGTGCCCCAGTATGCTTGCATCTTTTGACCCTGAGGTACCCATTTTAGAATTTAGTCGAAGGAAGCACCCAAGAGAGTAAACAAAGACTTGTATATAAGAATGTTTTCTGTGGCATTATTCATAACAATAGTAAGGAAAAGAGACAAAACAAATTCTTAAATGTCAACAGTGGTGATAAATTCTGGTATAGTGGAAAGTTATGGAATCATTAAATATTATTTTGAAAGATGATTAATGGCATAGTAAAATGTTCATGTTTTCATACCAAGTTAAAAAAAGTAGGATAAATTCTGAAAATACTCTGTGAGTGTAATAATTGTAAATGTATACAACAAATACACACACACACACACACTCAAGAGACCAACAAGAGAAATGTTAAAATGTTAAGAGTGTCATTCCAACTCTATGACATTCTGGAAAAGGCAAAACTATGGAGACAGCAAAAATATCCGTGGTTGCCAGGGGTTGGGGGGAGCAATGAATAGGTTGAACACAGAGGACTTGTAATGGTGGATACATATTATTACCCGGGTGTCCAACCCAGAGAATGCACAACATCAAGAATGAACCCTAATGTAAACCATAGACTTTGGGTGATGATGATGTGTCCATGTAGGTTCACTGATTGTAACAAATGCCCCATTCTGGTGGAGATGTTGATAGCGGGGAAGGCTAATATATGGGGACAGGGGGTATATGGGAAATTTCTGTACCTTCTGTTCAATTTTGCTATAAACCCAAAACCATCTAAGCGAATAAAGTCTTAATGTAAAAAAATGTTAAGAGTGGTTATTTGGGGGGCGGGTATTAGGCAGCTGATAAGCGGTTATTGTTTTTGCGTGTGTTTCCAAATATTTTTCAAATGATCACACATTGCTTTTTGAAACAGAGCATTATTAAAAATGTCTTTAAAAGGTGTGTGTGTGTGTGTGTGTCTGTGTGTGTGTGTGTGTGTGTGTGTGTGCACAGTGGGAAGCACTGAGAAGTAGCAGGAGAAAATGTGGGATAAAGAACCAAAATGCTGTATATTCTGAAATAACTTAACTTTGGTGAGAAAAAGCCTGGGCTCAAGTTTGGGGTATTAATTCCCAAGTAAAACATGGGCAGAATTGAATTATAGTTAAACAAGCTCAAGTAAAAGAACTTACTATAGCACAAGATGACTCCAAAGCATTGAGACCATAATCTATTCTTTATTAGCCGCAAAGCACCAAGCAATTGCCAATTCAGACTCCTCATTAGAACGTATTACCTCCGAGGATCTTCAGGAGGGGATGTGAGACACTCCTGAGGAGGGGCGATTTGGGCATGCAGAAGACCTGTGCCCCCCCACCCCCACCCTGCAAGTAACTCCTGATGCCCAGAGGAGAGCCATCAGTCAGGGGAGAGCTCCAGAGAAACACAGCGGCCCCTACCGTCCATTCCCCACACAGCACCCACAATATTCTCAAAGTGCAAGAGACTCCAGTGTTTCTGACTCACCAAAGTCTTCCCATTGCATTTAGGACAAAATCCAAACACCTTACTGTGGGCCACCACTCTGTACTTTGCTCACGCCTTTCCAGGCACACTGTCCTCCTCTGTGCTTCCCTGGTTCACCGTTCTTCACATCTTGGCCCTTTGAAACTTGTTCTCTCTCTCCCTGGCACAGTGTCCCCCCCATGGCTTCCCAGGACAGGCCTTGGCTCAATGCTCACAGCTCAATCCAGAGTTCCCTGTTCAAAATGCCTTCCTTTGAAAACAGTTTCCAGAGTTACAATCCCTGTTCCAGTTGATCCCTACACTCTATTCATGTTTTGTTTTATTTATTTTTTGTCTTTGTAGTGCATCTGAACTTACCTGAAATGGTTATTACTTGTTTACTGATCTATAAAGAGAGAATGTAAGCTCCACGAACACAGGGACCTCATTTTTGTTGTGTACCACTGCTACAGACCAAATTGTATCCCCCCAACTTCTTATGTGGAACCGCTAACCCCCAATGTGACTGTATTTAGAGATGGGGCCTTTGGTAGGTAATTAGGTTTATGAGGCCATGACGATGGGGGCCTCATCCTGAGATTAGTGACTTTACAAGAAGAGACACCAGAGCTGCTCACCCCCCTCTCTTTACCATATGAGCACACAACCAGAAATCACAGTCTGCAATGCGGAAGAGAGTCCTCACCAGAACCCGACTGCGCTGGTGCCCTGATCTTGGACTTCCAGCCTCCATAAATGTGAGAACATAAATGTCTGTTGTGTAAGCCACCCAGTCTATGGTATTATGTTATGGCAGCCCAAGATGACTGATTCAACCAGTATACCCTCAGTACCTAGAACAAAGCCTGGAATCTCTTAGGCATGCAATAATCACTGATGGAAGAAACAGTTTTGGAGTTTATCATGCTCTTGTCAAGCTGAAAGAATGGGCATGGTGCACTTCAAAGTCCAGGGGTCCTAGACTGAACAGCACAGATGCATTCTGCAAATAATTGCTTACTGGGATTGATTTGAGGAAGACAGAAAGTTTGAGTTCTTGGCCTGATGAATCTTCCCATGCAAAGGTGAACTGAGGACATAGGTCTTAAATGGACATATATTAATTTTGTTCTATGCTTTCTCATCAACTTTTTACCCTCTCTGTGCTTTAGAATTTGGACCAGGGTTGGCAATTTATGGCCCATAGACCAAATCTGTCCTGCTGTCTGTTTTTATATAGTGGATGAACTAAGAATGGGTTTTACATTTTTAAGTAGCTGAGAAAAATCAAAAGAAAAATAATAATTCATGTCACATAAAAAATCTATGCAATGCAAATTTCGGTGCCCATAAATCAAGTTTTATTGGAAAACAACCATGTTTATTTGGCTATCTACAGTGTTCTCTACGGCTGCGTTTATGTTACAATTGTATATCTGAATAATTGTGGCAGGGAACGCATGGTTGGCAACACCTAAAATATTTATTCTTTGGCCCTTTATTAAAAAAAAAAAAAAAAGCTCAGCTCAGACACTTAAAAGCTGTGTGAATTTAGGCAAGACATTCAACTACTCTGAGCCTTGGACCCCCTGCTGTAAGCTAGGACTGATGGGTTTAGTTGCCCATGCCTATTGTGAGTTTATCACAATGCCTCAATGGCCCTGAAGAAATATGAATTCTGCTTCTTATTTGCTGTGTCATCTGTTTTTACGTTAATGCCCACTAGGTCTCCTTGGGTTTATCGATCTTGTTTTTCTCCTGTCTAGTCCACTCCCATCTTCCTTACACCTACCTTGTCCTTTTGAAGAAACACAGCCTAATGGCTCAGTGCTTGGGGTCTGGAGTCCAGCAGCCAAACCCTTTAGTTTCTAATCTTTCTTTCCTTTGCTGGGAAGGGGTGCCAGTTTTGTTTAGGGTTGGCGTGTGGAAGGAGACAACAGTCACAAACAGCTGAGCCGCTGTCTGGCTCAGTGGGCTCTAGCTTTGATCGTGATGAAGATCAGCTAGACCCCCAAATGCCCTCAGGGTCTCCTCTCTCCTTCTGGTTTTATCATTCCTTCTCCTACCTTCTCCTCACTCCCTCTAGCGCAGCCAGCCTCTTGTAGTTTTGAGACAATGGTCTTCAGTCCTTCCTGGATCACCCAAGGAACTGTAATACTTGGTGTCACCCCAGATATGATAACTTAAACTGGTCTGTTCCAGGGGCCAGACATTAATGGTGGTTAAAAACTCCAAATGGTTCTTATACTCAGCTCAGGTTAAGAATCAATGTCTTCCCATTTCTTGATGCACCATTCTTGGAAGCATCAAAATTCTGGATGATTTCAGGGCCCATGCATGCCTAACAAGAGGGCCAAAGTGTCTTCTACTCCCATATGTTCACTGGGTACTAAGGATGGGTGCCAGCTTTTGGTACTGGATATACCAAGCAAAGTGATTCATGGCTCCTGCCTCAAGTGGCTCAGACTCAGAGAAGAAAGACACATGCAATGAAGCTTGCCCAACACTATTCAATTTTTCATTTACTCAGTGCCTAACAAAGACATGAGAGTCATTCGGATGCTGAGGATGGATTTCACGAGAGCCCAGAGGAGAAAACCATCATTTCACTTACAAAGTCTGTGGAAGGCTTCACAGGCTCGTTTCTCATTGCATTTCATCCTCCTACCCTACTACCAGGGTAAACTGAGCCCCAGGGTCTTTGCCTCTAGTCTGAGGACACCAAATTGTAGGTCCTTCCAGGCAGGCTCTGGCTTTCAAATAAGAGCACAGTTTCCCTCCCTTGCCCCATCTCTGACAGTGAATATCCCCTCATTCTAGTTTTCAGCCCCAGTCTAGAGAAAGAATTGGATTCCCGAGCCTACAACTGCTTTTGCAACAATGCTCCTGCCCTCAGTGCTGCCCTAAAGTCTGGGCATCATGATGGTGGTGGTGATGATGATGGTACAACCACAAGCCAACATTTATGGAGGGCCAACCATATATTAGTTCCACTTTATACACCATATCCTGGCTCCTTAAATACTTAGAACTATTCTACAAAGCAGAAAGCTAAAGCTCAGAGAAGCTAAGTGACTCACTTGCCTGAATTCAAAACAGGCCAGAACTGGAACTGGAACCCTAGTAGGCTGACTCTGTTGGAAATATCTCCTAGAGCAGAAGAGGCCACAGGATGCCACTGTCCCCCTCAATTACTCCATTTCCATTTTAGGCTATGTCTCAGGTTGAATAGTATTGAGCCCATTTGGTATTGGGGAAAAATTTCCTCCTTTCCCCCAAAGAGACTCAAATCCTTGGCTGTGAACTTTCCTGACCCTCAAAGGAACAGTGAGACACTTAACCAGAGCCTAGCACTTACCCTAATCACGGGGCCAACCACAACCGCTGCATCAGAATTCCCCCTGGGCCTTAATTAGATAGGGGTTCCATAACTCTTGCACGTGGGGTCGATAGAAAAGCAATTTTTCCATTTGGTCTCTCTGAGGACCCTGCTTTTTGCCAGCCTAGGGAGGTAGCCCATGTGTGTGGTATACCCCGAGGTCAATAAAAAGCTTTAGAATCCTTAAGGATTGAGTGGAAAATATTCTCATTATAACATTAGAGAAACTTTAAAAAAAAAATCAATGAAGTAATGGGATATAACACCGAATGCGCCCTTTAGCCAGACTCAATTGTTTTACCCACATAAAGCCTCTGGATGACGCATAATGGAGATGCAATGAGTTATTCCCTGAAGATGCAGCCCTCAAGATCCAAGGACACAAGAAACAGTTAAAGAGGGAGGGGAAATAGCAACATGCAAACACACACACACACACAGATCAAAGATTATCTTGTCCCCAAAGCCAAAACTATTTAGGAGCTTTATGGGTGATTTGGGGGTGGCTGATTTTGTTTGCTTCCTTCTTTTATTTTGTTGTTGTTCTTGTTATTGTTTAGTGCAATAGCTAATGGAATTTTGATAAAATACACACTGCATGACTTCGCCTGTTAATTAAGATCAAGGGTGAAGCGTGTCTGGGTTACTGAGAAGTCTGAATTAGCAGCTACAGAAATGCAGTTTGATTTCTTCCAAATACAACAACTTCGGTAAGACTGACAGTATGTCACTCCATAGTAACCTCAAAAGGGTCTTGGCTTGGTATCTGTGTAAGAATATTCATTGTCTCTCAACCAGTTGAGAACCAAAAATTCCTGAACAGGACAGTGAATGGGTAATGCCTATGTAAATTGACAGGGATTCATTTATCGTAGAATTGTTGACCAAGTGTTGCGTATGTATTAAGCACGTAGTATACTAGGTATACTAGATTCTTTTTTTATTAAGATTTTATTTATTTATTTATTTGGGGGGGGAGAGTGTATGAGTGGGGGTAGGGGCAAAGGGAGAGGGACAAGCAGACTCCATACTGAGTGGGGAGCCCAACATGGGGCTCGATCCCAGGACCCCAAGATCATGATCTGAGCTGAAGTCCAAAGCTTAACTGACTGAGTCGTCCTGGTACCCCTACTAGATACCTATTACACACACATACAGTTTGTTATCCTTCCTCAGAAAAGGTTATTTTTCAGAAGTGCCCCTCCCTTCCCATTCACTTGCCAGCTATTGACAAAGCATGTGGCATTGTTACTACAAGCTGGCCCTATGGCTATGTGAATGATTAATAAACATCAAGAAATGGTCACCTCTCAAATAAGTGGTAGGCTTATGGGTTTATTTATTAGGGAAAAAGAGAGAGAGAGAGAGAGAGAGAGGGAGAGAGATAAATTGTTGGAATTTAAACTGCTTTTTACCTTTGCTTTCTCCCTATATCATGGATTTGCACTGACCACTCCCTGTTTCTCTCAGGAAATGATGTTCCCGGCCTTCAAAGCAGTGCTGCATAGCCATTAAATTCAAATGGTTGTAGGATTTTGTGCAATGATATGCACCCTACAAGGGTCTGACTCATTTAAGAAACAGAACAAAACCAAACCCTGCCCTAGGACACATTATGTTTGATTTGTGGTATGAACAGCTGAAACCCACTCCCTTCTGGGTAAAGATGGTTTGCATGTGTGTGTCTGCGACACGGAGGTGTTTTTGCTGGGCTTATGCATCTCTTTGCAGTTGGTTTCCTTCTAGCAAAAGGCTTCCACCCTTCAGTTTAATTGCACAGCATCAAAGAGAAAGCTCTTGCCCCACTGATAACTCCATAGTGTGATGGGAGGAGAAAGGTCACCTGGCGTCAACGGCTTCTCTCCGGGTGACAGATTGATGGATATGGTCAACCAGGTTAAATTGCTTCTCAGGGACTTTTCATAAAGTAGGGTTGCTTCATTTTAGCTACTAGTTTTCTCAAAGGTGGAGGTGATCACTAGTTTGAAGAGGGGCAAGAGGTGAGGGAATACACACACTTGGAAAGGTATGCAATATGTCACCGGGGAAAGAGGACCCATTTTTCTTCCATCTACAAACTTCACCTTAGAGGGGAACTAGAGCACAGCTGCAAACTTAGGACATTCTCCTTTTGCGGGGGACTGAAGAATTTTCAGCCAGATTCCCTTACTTGTACGCGTGAGGGCTGCAATGACATCTGTTGGAAGAACCCTTTCCTGGTTCAAAATCAGTGGCAGTTGCAGCAACTAATAAAGCCGAGGTCAGTAAGGGAAAGACAAATGAGATTAAACGGCCCTAATAGAATAGCAACCATGACCTTTGCATTTCATTTGAAATTCAGCCATCATGTTAGTAAAATAATAGCGTTCGGGACGGATACTATTTTGCTAATATGATATATAGATCTCTAATACGAATCTCATACTTAGGAGTAAATTACAAATGTGCCAGCTCTGATGTATTTTTACTTACATGTACTACAATATTTCATAATCTCCTTGCAGTAATTTCCCCCCCTTGACAGAGAGAGAGAACACAGAGGAGGATGAAAAAGCCAAATGATGTGCACAAGTGAAACAGCATGTCAAATCTCCCCAAGTGGAGAGTATTTGGACATGAATCTCAAAGGTCCAGTCGATAATTACAGCCAGGAACATTTCTTCTTATCCCACTTTTGCTCATTTTAATGTCCAAAATATGGAGACTCTATAAATTAAAGTGACTAGAATAATTAATAAGAAATATACTGGATTGGAAATGCAATTAAGGTCTCCATGGTCCGGATACACACACTTTCTGTTTGCTGCGTATTTTTAACTGCACACGCAGAAAGCCCTCCAGAAGAAAACAGTTTAAGAAATTACGGCCGGTACCTATGAAAGCTGTGAATTATAAAAGGACATTTTCATGAACAAAATATGGCCAACTGAATTTTATTTTTCAGCACAGTGATCTTTGCCTAAAGCTACCAGTTCTGCTGATTACATTGAACATTTCAAATGTCAGGGTTTTGCCGATACAGAATTCCTTCATTAGGAACTGCTCAGCTTGCTCTCCTCCTCCGCTCCCTTGAAAGTGGGAGATACCGAGATGGAATCTCCTCATAACCAAATCATTCCCAGCCCAGAGAGTCACAGAATCCAGCCGGAATGCAGGCCTTCAAATTTAATTTCCTTACCTAAATGCTTGCTATCACCAGCGATTGCCCTGGAAGCTCTGAAATCTCTCATTCAGATCTGCAGAGTTCTGCTGAAATTTGGACAGAGACGCCATCTACGCAGAACAGAGGAAAGGGAGGTTTCCTGACTGTAGAGTAAAAATGGGGTTCCCATGTAATCAGAGGACAGGTGCGAGATGATGAGTATTTGCAGTGAACTCTCACTTCAGAAGGGACGTGGTTCTTAAGAAGGGTATCAGCGTGGGTGTGAATGTACAAGGGTGGGCAAGGTTGAACCACGGCTTGGGGGGAGGTTGAGAGGTTTCTAGAGGAATAAACACAGAGAACCATCTGATTAAGCAGATGAAAACCAGGGGACATGGTTTTCTGACAGTCATACAAATCCAGCTCCTGGTGACTGCTATTTCACAGTTTCCAATCAGTGAATTTTCAATCCAACGATTTAAGAAATAAAAGAGAGAGGTAGAGGGGCAGCAAGTTTCACGTGGTTGCCATGTAATTTCACCCCCAGGTGGTGACCTTTCGGTGGTGTGAAATATACAGGAAATGTGTGGGTCCTGGGAATGTAAGGGGATGCTTTCACTTCCTCTCGGTTGGGGACTGCAGCATGACCCCCGGGATGGGAAGATGTTACCGATTAAGTCTTAATGAGATTTTCTGATAGAGAAACAGTTGGACTGGAAAGTGTTTTCTGAAGGCAATTTCGTTCAGTTCCACAAGTGTTTACTGAGGGACTATGGCAGGCAAAGCTGGAGCCTTACAAAGCTCTAGACACCACAGGAACAAAATAAGGAACGGCACCCTGTCCTCAAGGAGGGTCAGATCATAGGGGAGAGGAGACAGCACCAGAATGGGTAATAGACCAAGGCTGGCTGTGGTAAGTGCCGCAAGAGAGGCATAAAGGAAGCTTCCCAGCTGGTCAGGGAGAAGGGGGAGACACACTGACAGGTTTCCCGATGATCCAACTCGCCCTGGTGGGGATACAGAAGCCAAAGGACAAAAGTTTAGAGAGGTGGGTGATCTTGGCCCAAGATGCTGCGTTAAACATTAGTCACAAAGCGACCCCTGTCACTGACATTTACTATGAATGCACATAGCCACACATTCTTAATGAGGGGGGGGCATGATATTGCCCCTCAAGGGGGTAAAGATTGGTTCTAGGTCGCCGGGGGGGGGGTGGGGAGCAGAAAGTCTTAGACATTGCAAAGGTTTATGACTCTCCAGAGAGCCACTGTACAAAACAGATATACAGTATATCTCTGGTTTTAAAATTTAATGGCGGGGAGAGGTGACCAGAAAAAAAAAATGATCTAAAACAGGTCCTTGGTGAAGGGGCAGTGAGAATGACAAAACGATCAAGAAACACTGACAGAGCCTTTTCCCGTGATGGCTGCTTGTGTCTCTCAAAGTGCCTGAAAATGAATCTGGGGCAAGACCTCAACCCTCTCCCAGGCACGGTGGCTTCTCCAGAGACCTGCTTCCTGACTGTGGGGGCAGGGTTTAACCTCTCTCCTCTCCTTGGCTCAGAGGCCAGACGTGTGGGAGAAGCGGTGATGAAGGAGGAAGGCAAGGGAGTAGAGAAGGAAGCCAAGATCACACCATCCCCGCGTCTCTTCCTTCATTGAAAATAGGTCACAGATTTACATTTCATGTATTTATTTTTAAAAGTGGATTTTAGAAGCTCACCACTCCCTATTAAAAATGAATGATGTCTTTAATAGTTTATTTTAATTCCAAATTACAAAGGCCGTATATATTCATTATGGAAATTTGGAAAATGCAGATAAGGCAAAAAAGACAATAAACTAACACCAACACACATAAACCCACCGTCCCAAAGTGCACACCTTATGCTATTATTATATTTCCACCAGACCAGTGCTACCTAAGAGGGGAGCTGTGAGCCACATGTGTCCACTGTACACTTGAAACGTAGTTGGTCCAAATGGAGATGTACTGTCAGTGCAAAATGCACATGGATTTTGAAGACTTAGTGGGAACAAAACCTGTAAAATGTGTCATCAATATTTTCTATATTGACCACATGTTGAAATATTTTGGAAATGCTGTTTTAAGACAACAGATAATGCAGTGCAAATTCTTTTGCGCTATCTCTTCCACTAAATGTAAGCGGGACATCTGTCATGGCAATACATGTTCACTTCTGTTTAAATTGAGCATTCGGATGCCAGGTAATATTGCATTGTATGGATGCCACTAAACGTATGAAGCCAATCCCCTGTCAGTGGGTACTTAGCTTGTTACCGGTGGTTGACTATTATTACAACTCTGCCTTGCACAGCCTTTTAAGGGTATCCTTGCACACATAGCTTCCCTGGCAGTGTGGTAGGGTAGAAACAGCAGAGTTGAAGGCCAGACGACTCTGGTTTCAAATCAAGTCTCAGCCTTTAACTGGCTGTTTAACATTAGGCAAATTGTATCTCCACCCTCAGGCGCATTGTCTAAAACGGGAGAAGTCCTGTCGGAAGGATCAGAGATGGTATTATTTTGGGCACACTTGAGACACTCTGTAAATAATAGCTAACATGTTTAACAATGTAAATAAAACGTTAACAGCACTATTGTTAGAAAGTTCCAGAACTGTGGACACTCACACCACCACCACAAGTAAAATTATAGAAACCATAAAAAAAAAATGACTTTTTTATTTAAGGCTGAACCGTCATACATGAGTATCTGAGTTGAAATTTGAAATGTCTAGAAAGATTGCACAATATCCACTGACCATGTTCCTGCTGGGAAATTTTTACCTATTTTAGACCAAAGTCACTCACCCGAGATGTCCAGCCCTTTCCTTCTTGTCCAACTCTGAGTGAAATACGACATACGGTACCATTATAGGTAGGAGTAATAATGCTTCAGAGACATAATGCTTGCAATTTAGTTCGGTGATAAAAACAATTTCAAAACAGGCCTGTCCATGTCTTTCTAACTTAGATTTGAATGGCCATCACCTCTGAACTGAAGACAGGGTTGAGTGGAAACATCCCTCCTCCTTTAAGACTCAGCATAAAGGATTATGACCTGGGAGATATACAATGACATCCTGGCACAGTTAGATAAATAACAAAATGGCACCTGGAATGAGTATATATTGATAACGAAGAAGGGAACAGAATGTGCCAAGGGCTTAATCGGGCCGTTGACACCTTGCCAGTGGAGACTGGCTTGGGCAATCAGAGAAATGTGATAGATAATCCACTAAACTCAGTGAACCTAAGGATGCCCAGAGTTGGTCTTGCTGCCGGAAGAACCATCCAAGAAACAGTCAAGTGGCTAAAGGCACCTAAGTCGAGAACTTATTTACACAGTGATTAACCCTCTGAGCCCCAGCAGCTGTGTAGCTTCTATGGGAACGTTGTTCTTCCAGCATTAAATGCACGACTGTAGGCAAACTATTTATCCTCTTTGCTCGTGAGTCTCTTCGTTGCCAAATGAGGGGGGTCACAGGGTTGGTGTGAGGAAAGTCAAGGGCTTGCTGTGCACAGTAACACGACACCCAAGGTGGAACAAGCTTTCAAAAATATTAGGAGGTTCAGTAGCTTCCACTGCTTCTGAGTCTCATGACATCTTTTAAAGAAAACTCTCTATTTGCTGTCTCAAATTCTGATATGCCCCTCTCCTGATACAGCAGAGCTCTTATATAGAGAGCTTCCAGAATTAGGCACCGAACATAGAAAATATTAAATCCTCTGACAATCATTTCTCAAGAGATCTCATGCACAGAGCTTGGGCTCAGTGTTGGAGACACAAGACAAGAGCTCTGCCCCCTCCTCCCAGGAGCTCATAGCCTTAAGTAAGCAGCAAGATGAGTCATGAGAGGGTCGGGCAGATTTACTATGTGGTGATGGAGAAACGTATTCAAGCCGCTGGAGGAGCAGGTCAGGAAGGGGTGAGGTTGAAGTGAGGCAAGATGGGCAAGTATGAGTCGGCTGGGCAGGAAAGAATGAGGAAGGATATAAGAGTGCTTGGAAAGAAAAAAACAAAACAAAACAAAAAGCTGCCCAGAAAAGGCCTGGAGGTTGAGGTGCATTTGCAGTTCTGCAGGTAGCTGGAAGGAACGTAGGTATGAGAGTCAAAGTTGCAGAGGCACAATTCTGAAGGCTTTCTGGGAGCTCCCACTTTACCCTGAGGGCAATGAAGAATCTTGCTAGCTTGTTTTTTTTTTTTTTTTAAATGATTTTTTATTATATTATGTTAGTCACCATACAGTACATCCCCGGTTTCCGATGTAAGGCTCGATGATTCATTAGTTGTGTATAACACCCAGTGCACCATGCAATACGTGCCCTCCTTACTACCCATCACCGGTCTATCCCATTCCCCCACCCCCCTCCCCTCTGAAGTCCTCAGTTTGTTTCTCATAGTCCATAGTCTCTCATGTTTCATTCCCCCGAATCTTGCTAGCTTGTTAAGCCAGAGAGCACCATGCAAAGAAGTTTGAAGAAAAGAATGAACCAGAAGCCACAGCCTGGCATTTTCTACTTTCAGCCTTGATGCCACTGACACCAACATGAATTTCTGGACAGCTCCACATAACAGGACAGACTGAATGATTTGTCCATTGCCAGAAAAATACTTACAAATGGTGAAGCACCTGTAAGCCACACCTTCTTTGGTCTGGGTCCTCGCAGCTTCCAAAGAAATAAGACAGTTTGGGAACAGACCTTTCCCAAAAGAGCTGTCAGAATGCAAACAGATTGACCTGGATGTGTTTGCTGAGTCCAGCAACACTGTGTTTAAGACGTAATTATAAGAGAGTAAACAAAGAAGAGGGGGAAGATGCAGAACACTTACTTACCCAGAGGGCTTATTATCGGAGGTTAAGATGCTGAATTTCCTTTAAAATGAGTGCATGCGTATTTACAAAATGTGCAGAATGTATGTATACACACACACACACACACACACACACATACACCCAGGGAAGCTCTAAGGTTATGCTTTTGCAAATATGGGAAGTAAGTTACAGTAGTGGAAAGAACATCCGGTCTAAAGACAGAGGCCTGGGTTCACCTCCCAGATCTGATACTTCCTATTACATAATTTTAGTACAAAATTACTTAATTTCATCTAAAATGAAAATAATAATAGGTAGCCCCAATACCTCTTGGGTTTGCTGTGTGATCCAAATTCAAGACAGGATTTGAGTGGCAAAAACCAGCTCTGGGATGAGCTGGTGACATCAGGGAGAAAACTAGGAAACCAACGAGTTCTTGCCATACCGAACGTGCTTAAAAACCACCAAAGCCCAACACATTGTTATACTGGATGATGGCCCACTCTTGCCAGATCTTCTGATTTTTAATGAGAAATCAGAAATCTAAATGTCTATGTAAAAAAATTCTTGATTTTTCAACATTGGCAATGAATTCAAACTTGAACCAGCAGAAAGGTAGCGTAGCACGAAGGGGCCTGTGGCTTGTCAGCCTGGAACCTGTGCTCTCGCCAAATGCACCCCCTTTTCTTGCACTTAGCAAGTGTGGAGTGGTGAATGAATCAAGTTTTTCAGTTTGCTTATGAGTCACGTTTCCACTGACTTTCAAGCTCATAGAGGAAAGGCTTAAAATTTCAAATTCCAAATGAATGAATGAAGCAATGAAAAAAAAAAACTTTCAAAGAAAACCAGTTCCTTCCTTCTTTTTGGTTACTTACGAAAGGGAACTTCTCAGATCTGGCCTTCACCTGGTATTCGGAGCTGGAAAATCAATTCTTTCCCTTCCTCTTCTGAATTCCAAATTCAGTCGCCATGTCTGCAATACTCTAGAACTCACTATCCTTCTCCACTTCCCTTCTGGCCACCAAGTAATCTAGGGGTTTTATACTTTCCTTCAAGAGTCTCTGTAAGAATCCCTCAACACCAAAAGAACTGTAGCCTTCTGAAGCCTGGTTCTTTGGCAGAATGACATAAAAGATTATACCCAGGGTAACCCTTCCTGGTAAATGTGCTCATATACAAATGCCCTGGGTGCATGAAAATTCCATGAACCATGG
The DNA here is from genome assembly GCF_023065955.2 of Ursus arctos. Taxonomy (NCBI): domain Eukaryota; kingdom Metazoa; phylum Chordata; class Mammalia; order Carnivora; family Ursidae; genus Ursus; species Ursus arctos. The sequence goes on along the minus strand of NW_026622874.1, from coordinate 71,439,847 downwards.
TAGGACATTCTTCAACATTCTAACAGTAAGATGTATTCATCTAAATGTACTCAAGAGTCTGCTGGTTTATGACCTGGGTGCCTGGGGTATAAAATCTGAGTCTTTACATTCAGGCACTTTACTTTTTGTGGAGGGAGGGGGTGAAAATGGATTGAACAGAAGAAAAGGTAAGTATAATCACAGTGGTTGGGCAGGAGCTTAGGTGATACAGCAGCTAGCTAGCTTGAGGTGATCAGGCAGGATGCCAGTGAGAAGACACACAAGGAAATGGTTTTATACCATCAAGTTGACTCCAGACCATCAGCACATGGTTAATATAAGCATCCTGTTCTCCCAGGTACCACAGATGATTTGTCCTTTGTTTACTCTCCATAGGGATCCATCCTTTTTATCCTCCATGTATTTACTAATCTACAAATGTTGGCCGAGGGAAATCATGCTTTTGCTTACCATTCGGAAACATTGTGTTCAATTTTTAAAAATCAAAAATAAAAACACAACTCTCAAAAAATCGATAAAAGACATGAAAGATAGGAAGAGGGTTTTTTTTTTTTTTTTTTTTTTTTAAAGATTTTATTTATTTATTTGACAGAGATAGAAACAGCCAGTGAGAGAGGGAACACAAGCAGGGGGAGTGGGAGAGGAAGAAGCAGGCTCATAGTAGAAGAGCCTGATGTGGGGCTCGATCCCATAACGCCGGGACCACGCCCTGAGCCGAAGGCAGACGCTTAACCGCTGTGCCACCCAGGCGCCCCAGGAAGAGGGTTTTACCAGAAGAAACATGATTGGCCTGAGAACATACAGGGCAAAGAAGGAGTAAACTCTAATCGTTACCAAATAAGCTCTGTTTTTCCACCAAACTGGCAATTGGGAAGGATTTTTATAATGCTAACTCTTCATTATTAAAGGAGATTTGGTGAGTCTCTCTGAAACACTAATATTGAGAGTGTAAATTGATTTAACCTTTCTGAAAAGACAATTTAAGAAGTGTATCAGAAGGCTTAAACATTTGCATAGCCTTTATTCAAGTATTTCTGCTTGTAGGGATTGATTCCTGGAAAGTCCTTGGTGTCCTTAAGATATAGACACAACTTTGCCCATCACTGTCCATTTATTACGATGGAAAACCAGAGAAAACACAAAGCACAAGATCTCAGAAATTGGACGCCATGAAAACACACACACACACACACACACACACACACACACACACACACACAAAACCAAAACAAACAGACAAACAAAAAACCAAGGCGCCTGGGTGGCTCAGTCAGTAAAGCATCTGTCTTTGGCTCAAGTCATGATCCTGGGGTCCTGGGATCAAGTCTTGCTTCAGGCTCCCTGCTCAGTGGGGAGTCTGCTTCTCCCTCTGCCCCTCCCCTGCTTGTACCCACTCTCTCTCTCCCTCTCTCTCAAAAATAAATAAATAAAATCTTTAAAAAAAGAAGTCTGGTGCCCATTTAATGGTTTGCTCTTCAGCTTTATGTTACTCTTATAGCTCTATTCTTGTAAAAATAAGCTTTATTAAGAAGGAACTTTTCCATAATGTATACAGTAGTTATACTAAAAAAAAAATCGCAAATATACAACATATAGTTGATATAGGATGTATTGAGCCAGTCAGAGAGAGGGGGAGAAGGAGGGAGAGAGCAGGGGAGAGACTCAGATGTCAGTTGGTTTCTCCTTGGGGATGTAGGTAAAATTGACACAGAGCTCCCATTTCCACGGCCTTTGGGAGTCTACAGACTCTCCAGTTTATAGTAAATCCCCAAGCAGCTTTTGTTATTACTGCCCTTCTTTGCCCTCCAGGCTCCTCCCATCATATTTATTACCTCTTTACTGCACCATTTTCAGGGTCCATCAAAAAATATAGGAAGCAAAAGAAAAAGGAGTGAAAGAAAGAAAGAAAGAAAGAAAGAAAGAAAGAAAGAAAGATAGAAAGAAAGAAAGACAGAAAGAAAAAAGGAATGAGAACAGATCCACACCTACAAAACATTTGAGAGTGTGGTAAATTTTCCGGAAGGGTTGGAGAGGGGGGTCACACCAAATAGCCCTGGGCTGTGTGCCTATCCTCCTCAGCTTGGATTCTTTTCTTCCCTCTCCTCCGGTGACCCTCCCGCTCTCCTGTCAGCCTGTTCCTGGAACTCCACATTTCTCTCCTATTATGCACAGCACCGTTCTCCCTGGCTCCCACTCCTAAACTTGCAAAATCAAACCTATCCAGGATTCCACAGACAAAGGGCCTTTCATTGAACAGGACGGAGGTATCTCTCCTCTTTTGGGGGCAGTCTATACATAGTAATATTCGCCTTGTTCCATATAGGTAGATGAGACATACATATTATAAATAGATGATAGCTGAGCTGTTCCTCACAAAGACCATTGTCATAAATAGCATTTTTCCTGGAACATCTATATCTAGATATATAGGAAAATAAATGAACTATAATGTTGTCTCACATTATCTCTGGATGACGAATGCCAAGTGATTCTAATGTTCTTCTTTGTGCTTATCTGCAGTATACAAATTTTCATAATACACTGTATTGCTTTTGTAATAAGGGGATCAAAAACAAGTTAACTCTCCACAGAGAAGAAATGCCTCGCTGAAGGGAGGGTTCGCTTGTGGCCGAGATAACAAGACCTTCGAAATTAAGTAACACTTCCCAACTCGGGCCAACTAAGCCAACAAATCTAAGAATGAAAATCCCGGTTGAACCAGACTACAGCCCCCCGGGGGGGCGGGGGCTAGGACATCATGGAGCCACCACACAGGGCTCCTACTAAGAAGTGTCAACAGCTGAGGAGTGCAGAGACTGATGTCCTTTATGAGAAGGGAAGGGAAGTAGTGGTGGGTAAAAGAACAAGCATGAATTTGGGGAGTCATTATGTGCCAGATGCTGTGTTAATGTGTTGTCTTACTCTGATCTTCAAGGACTCTGTGACAGAACTAATATTATCTCCAAATGATGGATGAAGAAACTAAGGCTCAAAACCAAGAGATCATCTCTCTCTGATATTTACCTTTATGCAGACCTCCTTCCCAACTCAGGAGTTGTTCTTCCTTCTACAAGCACATTTTAAAATACCTAGACAGACTGCCCCAAGCTTACTCCATGTGATGAAAATGAACAATAACATGAATTTAAAGAAGCTATGTTTACCATGACAACCGAATTGAGAGATCTGTAATGATAAGCACTCACGAGTGTGATCTTAAAATCATACAACTGCTGTGACAGGATATAAATTCATTTAAGTATGACTTGTGAGATTTTAGTTGTTTTTAAGATAAAACTATCCATTAGGCCCATATGTTATTAAAAGTGTCACACATTTGATCCTACAGAAAAATAGTAAGCTATTATTATTATTTTTTAAAGATTTTATTAATTTTTTATTTGAAAGAGACAGAGTGAACAGGAGGGACAGGGAGAGAGAATCTGAAGCAGGCTCCATGCTTAGCACAGAGCCCGACATGGGGCTCGAACTCACAAGGAGTGAGATCATGACCGGAGTGGAAACCAAGAGTTGGACCCTTAACCGACTGAGCCACCTGGGTGCACCAATAAGCTATTACTCTGAATAATAATTTCAACTAACAATTACTGAGCACCTGTTATGTATTTGGCACTCAAAACTCATTACATTATTTAATTCTCAGAGTGTGGGAGATCTTCGAACCACACGATGAGTGTGTGGTAGTGATATTCAGTCCTTCCCCACCTCCATGGGTACAATGTACTTTCCCACCCCTTGGCTATGGGTGTGTCTGTGTGACTTGCTTTGCTTTGGCCAAGGTATGTTAACTGGTAGTCAGTGTGATGTGGCCAAAGGCTTTGAAGGTGCTTGCATGATTGTGCTTGTTCTCTTGTGCTTCTCCCATAACCATGGGAGCATCCCTGGGCTGACCTACTGCTCCCAGGAGGATGTGAGATGCGTGGCCAGAGCCCCTCCCAAGCTGAGCCTCCTCAGCCTGGTGCAACTTAGATCAGAGGCTACCAGCTGTCCTGCAGAACACACAACTGAGTCCGGCTTATGCTAGTGCCCCTACTGTACTCCAGACACATGAGCCTAATAAATGCTTACTGTTGCCCAACAATTAGATTTTTGTAATTGTTCGGTAGCAATAGCAAAAGAATGCATGCAGTATCCTTTAAGGGAGGCATTCTTATTTTGAAATGAAGAAAGTTTAGAGAGGTTATGTAACTTGCACATGTAGTGGATGGCAGAACTGGAGTTCCAGTGTGAGTCTAAAATAAAGCCTTTGTGCTGAAGCCCACTGTGATTAGTCAGTCAGCCAGCCATCGAACCCAACGTTTAATAAGCACATGGTGTGTGCTTGGTGCTGTCCGTGGTGCTGAGAATGTAGTGGTAAGCACAACAAAAATCCATGAACTTCAAGGGTTGTGTTTGACTAGGGAGAATAGGAAGGAAGCCACTGCTTTCACTCTGAATAAAGAGAAGGTGACCATGGCAGCTGACAGAAAGTAGATGAGCAAGAGTAAAAGCCTTAGGAGGGGAATGAGCTTGGTATGTTTGTGAGCAAAAAAGGAGACCACGGTGGTCAGTAGAGTTACAGGAAGAGAGTAGAGAGAGAGAAGACATCAAAAAACAGGTAACACTGATGGGCTACAACAAGGAGTCTTGATTCAAATCTGTTTATACTGGAAGCCACCAGAAAGTTGTAGGTACAGAGAAAAATGTTCTGGTTATCTACTTCAGAAAAAATTCAATGGTTCCTTTGCTGTGGGCAGACTCCAGGGAGCAAGGCTAGAGACAGGGGGACCAGAGAGGGAGCTCTTGGAACTGTCCAGGTGGGAGATGGTTGGACTGAATTAGTTGGTGGCTGTGGAGAGGCTGAGGATTGTTTCCAAACTGATTCTTGAATTCAAAAACAGTCCTTACTTCCCTAATTCTAAAATAGACTTGGCTTCAGCATGCCTGAGCAAAACATTTACCAATTTAAGGGCCAAACTAAATTGTGAAAAATCTCTCAAAATATTTGCTTAGAGTAAAAAGTAAAAACACACTTAGCAGTTGTGAATTAGTCATTCGCCTAAGGTGGGTGATAATTTATGCCACACTTGTAGTCGAATAAAATTTACATTTACACTGAAATCTATACTTCTTTTTTTTTTTTTTTTCAGCAATGGGCTAATTGTGTTTGTTGAATTGTTTCAAGTTGGTACAGACTGGGGGAATTGAGTATTTGCAAAGCTATAGGGATTAAATTAGATAAACCCAAAGGGAAAGTAATTGGTACATTGGGAAGTGTTATGAGTGTATGAAGTATTGTCTAAGGCACTATGAAAGATTAATGGACAGAGGGCCAACTTGAAGTTTTAAAAATTTAAAAAAAACAACTTAACTTTGATCCTGAGTACCCCTGAGCCAACAACAACAACAACAAAAGACACCCTTCAATAAACAAACAACAAAAACATTATGTACTTGCTCATCTGCTTCAGTTTTGCTATAAATCACCAAGAGATTAATGTGCCACCATTCAGAAGTTATAAAAATCAGATATTTTCCTATTCTTTCTTTTTCTTTTTTTTTTTTAGTATGAAAACATGTTTTGCAAATCATAATATTCCTTATTGGTCTTAAACCAATGACCCAAGTGCAGAACGATGCCACAAGTGTGTTTTGTTTGGTCCAGGTAAGGTATAAAGGATTACCTTAGAAATCCAATTTTTTTTTAAAGATTTTATTTATTTATTCGACAGAAATAGAGACAGCCAGCGAGAGAGGGAACACAAGCAGGGGGAGTGGGAGAGGAAGAAGCAGGCTCATAGCGGAGGAGCCTGATGTGGGGCTTGACCCCACAACGCCGGGATCACGCCCTGAGCCGAAGGCAGATGCTTAACCGCTGTGCCACCCAGGCGCCCCTAGAAATCCAATTTTTAAATGGAAAGATTTCATCGCAAAAAACATATTTCCACACTGTCTTTAAATAGGGAATCAGAAAATCTGCTGTATATCTATGTTGAAAAAATGTTCCAGAGCTGAGCAGCAGCTGCCACTGTTCAACTGAGCTTGAGTTCATCCATCTTGCTCCCTACATCTCCCTGTTGGTCCCCGAACATGAAGGGTGTGTTGCCAATTAGCTTCACACATGATACAGAGTTTTCTTATGGGAGAGAAAGATTTATTTTTCCACCCATCATGATCAGAAGTGGGGACATGAGAACTAGCTCCTGTTGGCCATATGTTTTATGGCCCAGCCTGCCTCCTTCAAGTATGATCCACCTTCCAGCTCCCGGTTACTACCTCTGATCTTTTCATGATACACAATATTAGGGGAAAGTGCGTGAGAAGTGGAAGGAACCCACGGAGAGTGAGCCACAGATTTACAGGTTTCAGTGGAGACATTGGTTGGATATTCACTATAACTTGAGCGACACCGTGTCCTGAATAAAGTACCCGTGCTCCAATACCATCACAACTGAAAGTGATTGCTGGCTCTGATTCCAGTGGCAGCTTGCCAAAAATACACTCCCACTTAAGAAAATTAAATATGATTTTGCAAAGGGGATGGCCAAATTTGATCTCAATATGACAAAGATGTGTGCTCAAATGGCTCGCTCAGGGAAAAAGGTCCAACGTGGCCTATGAGGGCATATCTTCAGGGTTTGAAGAAGTTGCTTAAGTGCCAGCAACTCTTAAAATCAAGATAATCATGAAGACTAAACTGTGGTTAATACAAAATGCTAGGGTTTTTCTTTCTTATTGGATAATCTGGCATTTTCCTAGAACACATCCTGAAAAGGAGACAGATAAAAGATACAACGCCATGAAAGTTTCTTTATATTTATACTTTTTAGTTATGAAGACACCCCTCAATGGCAATGTTGTCATTTAAAATTAAGCTAGAGAATGACCTAAGAGACAGAAAAAAAGTTTGAATATATACTGATTATTTTTAATATTGTTGAGAACACAAAGACCACTTTGAGACACTGCTTTAAAAGCTATGAACATTTTCTAGAGGAAAAACAATAACAACAACAACAACATTTTCTACGAGTTAGACACAGATATAGTTTCCCATGTGGCTTCACAGGTTAAATGGATCTCCTGAATCCAACATTAGAAATTACCATCTGTGATCATGTGAAATCCAGTAATACAACATCATTACTTAGAATAAGGAGTTTGGGGTCAACTTCCTGGGGTTGCCTCTGGCTCAGCCATGGCTGTATGAACAGTTGAGCCTAATTTTCCTTATCTACCAAACAAGAATAATGTCAATCCATAACTCATGAGCTTGTTTGGAGGATAAGTGAGCTGAATTCATACCAAGTGCTGGAATAGTTGCTGGCACATGGTAAGAGATCAATAAATGTTTGCTGAACATTCACTTTCTGATTTAATACTGGCTGTGTTACAATTTTAATGAAAACCTTCAAATGTATTTTATATTGGCATTTTTAACATTTTAAGTTAATGACAAAGAATATATTTCCCTTTCTTTCTCCATTTCTTTTCCTTCCTTCCTTCCTTCCTTCCTTCCTTCTTTGCATCTGTCTATGTATCTATGTATCAATCTAAATAAAGCCAGAGCTTGACATTCTGAAAATCAAGTCACAAAAGCAAGAGGTGAAGAGACAAAGGAAGGAACAAGTTAAAGATGATAGAAAGATAGGGTAGACCTGGCTCTACATATGAGGCAAGAATAGAAAGATGTATCCCTTGCACCTGACCACAGACTCAACTATCCCACTGGCACAGTCTGCCTCTGGCCAAGACAGCCACGGCTGAAATAATAAATCGGCCATTTGGCTAAGTCGTTCAGTCAGTTCTCCCAGGCAACTAGTCAAGGCAACCCTACAAGTCTTATGTGGAATGTGGCCAAAGTCTCAATCACAAACCCAATCCAACTGGCTACTGGAGGCACACCAAGAAGTGTTAATGTTAGACTGAATTGCCTTAGTGCCCAGCACCATGCAGCTGTTGCTTCTGACGGTTTGTTCAGCTCATTCTCAGCCAACAGCCAGAGGACCTCCACGTGCCCAAGCTGTGTTGCAAGCCAGGGAATCCTTTTTCTTTAATGGAGGTGTGACTGAGGCTGCTGGCTGAGGTTGGCTTTATCCATGAATTCAGCAAGTGTTAAGCTTAAAGGACCAACCCTTCCTGTGCCAAGAAAGCCTTCAACCTCTATGGACAGCCTCTCCTTTCATGGATAGTGGGGTTCTAGAGCCTCCCATGGCCAGCTAACCCCTGAAGAAATGCAATAGGATTTGGCCCTTGGGGGACCAGGGTACAGTCAGGAAAAGGGCACTGAGGGTCCTTCCAGCTTGCCAGTAATTCCTCTCATGCTCAGACACTGGGACACTTCTCCTTGTCTTCATTTTGACCCACCTCTTTGCCACTTTCTGCCTTCTTCTGCACCATTTAAAAAAATTAATTTTGTGAGATAACCATGATGTCTCCATTTCATAGATGAGGGAACTCAGGCTTGGAGAGGTCTAGTTACCTGCCTAAGGCCACACAGCTGTCATGTGGCACAGCCCAATGTGTGTATCAAAGGTACCTGCCTTCCCCATGATGACATACCATGCCTATGGCTTGGTATTTATTATTTATTTATTTTATTCAGACATTTATGTGCAATCATGTCCCTGAATTTAGGGTGAGTGCTTTTGTCATTCTGTTGATAAACTACTCATGAGACAACGATTTCCATGCGTTAGAGTGTATATATGATATATACATACGTGTGTGTGTGTGTGTACGTGTGTGTGTGTGTGTATGCATGTAGAGCAATGGGCAGTGGTTCCCAGAAGGGGGGCAGTCCATCCCACATGCCCAATTTTTGGCAGTGCCTGGGAGAATACTTTTTATTGTTATGGCTGGGTTGTGTGTGCTAATGGCATCCAGTGGGTAAAAGCCAGGGACGATGTTAAATATTCTATAATGCACAAGATAGACCTGCCCACAACAAAGAATTCTCAATCCAAAGTATCAGTAATGCTGAGGTTGAGGAACTCTGTCTACATACACACATACATAGATACACTCATGTATTCATTTACATACATATCATAAACATGTTACACATACATATAATCTATATACCTGTGTGTATATATATATTACACACACATATGTGCATGTACATATATGTGTGTGTATTTATTAATATATCTCTATCTATACCAAGGTGAAGGAATGTGGAGATGGATGTGTGTACGTATGTGTTTGTGTATATGCATATATGCAATTGTATCTATCCATTTGTATCACATTTGTCTTCCAGGTATGGATTTTTCATAATGCACTATTACTGGAAACAGGACAGACATAAAGAAAAGACTATTTTTTCTTGACTATAATGTCCAGATACACAAAGACATTTTAAGTAACTCTCTCACAATGCCCCAACCCAAACCAAATCCATAAAGGTCCATGCCATACAGGTTTTTCCTGTGAAATTTTAATAACTTTCACAGTGTCCTGCCCAGAAACATGCTAGTCATCTTGAATGAACCAAAGGGTTTAATTAAACAACCACACTCAGATGTGGGAGTGCATAATTTACCCAGTGAACTGCAAATCCTCTAATACCACAGGGAATCACATACTTTTTCCAAGACAGTTCAAGGGGCCAGGAGGTGACTTGCTCTCTGCTTGGGCCACATCCATTACTCGAGCTGAGAGGAATTAAAATAAATACCAGCACTGCAATGGAGGTGCCGGAATTCAGCCAATGAGTATGAAAATGCTCTGGCGATTTATGTTCCAGGTGGGGCAATATGCTTCAGGATTCTGAATAATCAGTCCTCTGGTGGGCTTCTCATTTTCCACATGCAAGAGATACTTCTTTCTTGGTCCTCCTAGTCAGAAATGGCAATCTGATATAAATACTGTAGCTCTACTTCATAGTAAAATATTGCTTCCCCACCTAAACCCCACGGACTTAATTTTCATCATAGCTGTGACTGCTATTGGCTGCACTTAAGGCGGCTGCCTGGTAACGTGTGGGAAAAAGCAAAATGGCACATTGAAGAAAGGAAGCTTTTGTGCTGCTGTTTTTAAAAGCTAATGTAATATCAATGCTGCAAGAAAAAGTTTAAGAAAATATACACAGATAGAAATCAATATAATAAATTAATGTACTTGTCTTTTGTTTTAAACAGGTATCTTTAACACATACTGTATGTACCAGCTGGGGATTTTTAAAAAAGATTTATTTATTTGTTTGAGAGAGAGAGAAAGCACATGTGAGCAGAGGGAGGGGAAGAGGGACAGAGGGAGAGGATTTCAAGTAGACTCTGCACTGAGTGAAGAGCCTGACGTGGGGCTCAGTCTCAGGACCCCAAGATTATTACCTGAGCTGAAACCAAGAGTCAGATGCTTAACCAACTGATCCACCCAGGCACCCCCCAACTGGGGATTTTTTTAAACTGTCAGTGTTTTAGTTTCCTCATCTACAAAACACGGATGAGGATATATAACATAAGTGTCTTATGAAGGACAATGAATAAATACATGTAAAATACTTAGAACAATGTCTGATACATAATATTCCATAAATGTTTCTTCTTCTTCTTCTTCTTCTTCTTCTTCTTCTTCTTCTTCTTCTTCTTCTTCTTCTTCTTCTTCTTTTTATATCTTATAATTTCAACAAGTATCTTGTTTTGGGAATTCCATGATATTTGAAATATTAGTCAACATTAAGAAATACTCTCTTTGAATGCACTGAACTACATGGACTCAGTCCAAGTGGTAGTTTCAAGTAGTCAGATGAATACAAACGATATTTATTTTCTTTCTACAAGCCACATGGCCCATTTTCATTCTTAAATGAGTTATTGTGGATTCAAAGGAACACACACAAAACCTCAGCAAATTCCAATAAGCTGTCTATATCAAGACTCCGGAAGAGCAAAAAATACTCAAATATAAGACAAATGTGTTTCAGTCTTAAAAGGTTGGTAATAGTATTTCAAAAGATTCTAGTGTTTTCTGCTTTCATCTTGTTCTTTCACAAACACAAAAACAGGGCTTGATAGGCCGCTGAATGTACATTTTGAGGCTTCACCTCAGCTGATTCTATCTTTCTCTGAGAACATGCCAGTATCCAGAGACCCTCCATAAATGGAGAAGAAGCCCATGGTAGAATCAAACCGTTTCAGGAAAGATGAGGAAGAAAAAGGCTAATGGAAGGAAATGCATATGCATCTTACTACGGCTTTCGAATCTGGACCATTTAGAAGGCAGGGAGAAGACAGAAATGGGGTTTCCTAACAATGCAACGCTTGGACCAGGGTCAGAAGGACAAGGAGGGTTGATCGAGGAAAAAGAACCAGGTAAAGGTTCTAGGCAGAAGAAACAGCCTATGCAAAGACCCTGAGGAGGCAAGGAGAGAATCTGTGTCAAGAACCTCGAGAAGGGTAGTTGGCTTTAGCACAGACAGCAGATTTTATTTTCCAAAGTCACACATATGGAAAGAGGGAGAGATGGAATATTAAGCTGGCTAGTCCAACTCCGGAGTCTGAATTATCTGCTTTTTTTTTACTTTCCTCATTCCATTCTGCTTGAGGCTAATGAGACTCGTAGATGGATAGCAAATATGTAAATGAGGTACAATCTGTGCCCATCTAGAGCAGCGCCTGGTCCACAGACAGAGCGACGTAAGGATCCGTTTATGTTGTTATTATTAACTATCATTATGTACAGAACACTCAAGGAAGGGCACAACCAAAGTCCATTCCGCACTCCCTAGTGATCCATCCAAACTCTAAGTGGACATGGAAGGAGAAAGGGCAGAGGGGCTCATGGTCCAGCGTGTGGTCTTCTGGATGACAAGGCAAGTACCCAGATGCCAGGCAGGGAAGTTATTTTCTATGATGGCATCTGGCATGCTGGCCTATCCCACTGACATTTGCATTGGCTGCTGCATTGCTGTCCCTGGAAAGTTTGGGAATCAGCTGGCTGCCCCCAAACCCTGTACAGCTTTCCACCTCTCCTGAATCAGGCTGACGGGTAATGCAATAACCTCTTCTAGTGAAAGAATCGCTCTCCTCTTCCCAAGCCAGCCTCTCCCAGATCCACCTAGTATCCAAACCACTACCCAGAGGCAGTTTGCTCATACACAGTGATGTCGTTTGGGGTCCTACAAGCGTTCCAGAGAAAGAAGACTTCTCACCACCACTCACACCCCTGTGTGTGCTTCCAATGAACCTACTGTTTGTTGAGAAAGAGAAATGTTGACAAACCCAGGTATGATGACTAGACTCTTCCTTAGCACTAATTGCATTTTCAATGACTGCTGAATAATTCAGGGCACTAAACCCCACTGCATGCTTGCAGTGGCTGAGGAATTAAAAAAAAAAAAAAGTAAGGTTTCTAAATTACTTCTAAAAATAACTACCAAAAGCCACATAGATATATCACTGTTTGGGAAGTTGACTATAATATGCTATCTTACAAAGGGTAAGCTATTCCTGGGTTTAGAGCTCCCAGCTCACGTGGCAGTAATTGCCCACACAGATGGGCAAAAAGCCAAAAGCAGGATCCCAATGGCAATGGGATGGGTATATCTGGGAGCCATGGAACAGAAAGATATTCTGCCAGATTTTACAATAGGTGAGAGGAGAAACGATGTCTGTGCGTACTCCAGATACAACAGCAAGGAGAAAACTGCTATAGTTTTGCATATGTGACATTCTTCTTTTCCTAAAATTGACGTACAGGAATATGGTGTTAAATAGATCCTATTAACCCTGGTTCAGCCTGAAATTGTGGGCTGTTTGGGCTTCCCTTTGGAGACCTAAAATGTACCATTTGCATATTTGCTTTGATTTTTGAGCTATCAAACAAGAGAAAATTAACACTTAGTAGTAGCATTATTTAGGTGTCCAATATGAAACACAAAGTAGTAAGGAGGGCACATATTGCATGGTGCACTGGGTGTTATACACAACTAATGAATCATCGAACTTTACATCAAAAACCAGGGATGTACTGTATGGTGACTAACATAATATAATAAAAAAACATTAAAAAAAAAAGAAAAAGAAAATACTGGAATTTCTGAGATCCTGAAGAGTTGAGCTAAGTCCAGATTGACCATAGCCAGGATCTTTGGGACCTGAGGGGTTATTTAAACAAGATGCCCACGTTTTAGCTTAATCCCTCTGTCACTAATCCAGGTATGGTGCAATCCAGAAAATGCACCTTTCCTAATGAATATTGAAATTGGTTGTCATTAAGAGAGAACACTCACAGGAGGGCAACGAGACAGTGATCAATATTCGCATGGATCCACGCTGCCTCATTGATTAATAGCCTTCAACTGTAAAAACTGGAATGGTGATAATAAAGCATTATTTTTAGTGCAGGCTGACACAGGATATTACTTAGATTTAAACCTTTTTTTTTTTTTAATTTTGAGCAAGTCTTAATAAATAAATTGCCAGTAAGAAAAAAAGGGATGGCTTTCCTGCATCCCTCAACAGGATGTTCTTAATGTCACACGAGGGGGGCAGTATAATATTCATCTCAAAAATGATTGTTCATCCCTAGTCATGGCTGCCTATCAACTCAAAGAGAGAAAAACAGCCCACTTACGTTCATTACAACTGTGACCATTCACTATATATATAAGCGAGAAAGCTAGGAGGGCTCATGGTGTTGTGAATTACTAGCTTCTCTTTATTAGTTTACCATGTCAACATTTAAGAAATAAAGATCTTCAGTCAAATGGTTTGCTATGTATGTATCCCTATCTGTTCTTTTCAGCTCAGGTGGCCAGGTACCGTTCCTTGTGCCCCCCAGACACACACCCTTCTCTAAGCCAAGACACAGAAATGCCACTGGGGTTGGTCAGGCTGCTTCCTCCACTTTCCCGATCTTGGACAAGTTGCTCAATTTCTGTAACACCTGTCCCTTAAATGTAAAATGAAAATTCTCATGCCAGAAGTCTTCTCTCCTTTCTAAGGAATGCCAACACTTTAAAACGTTTTGAAAATATACGATGCCAAATGAATGTTTGTTATTAGTGTGACTAATACTGATGTGTAGATTTATATGCCTCTTAAAGAAACTTTGCTGCTTTACATTCATCCTTCCAGTGAAGCATGTCTTGCAGAGAAGAATTCCGCCACGACACTTTGACTTGCCTAGCAAAAACTCATTAGACAGTCCCTTTTTCGGACTGCAGCGGTAGAAATAAATTTCTTGGATCCAAGCTATAAAAAGCAAGTCTACAATAGGTTTCTGAAAACGGAATTGGGAGATGTTCGTGAATAATTCTTATGGGATATATAAAATTTCTATCCATTAAGTGCTAAAAAATCTGTGTACCAAAAATGGGGTGCCCTGATTTTTTTTTAATTGAAAATGATTTTCAATGTAGTCTATTACTGGCTTATGATTTCTCCATTCAGGACAAGGTGTTTGGAAGGATTTGGTGAAACATCAAGTTCACTTTTTTTTGGTTGTCGTTTGAATCTAGAAAAGTCCATTTTTATGTGCTTAATATGACCCAGGATGCAGTGTTTATGTTTGAGGCTGAAGGCAAAAGCTTGGGTCTAGCTTCCTTTCTTTTTTGGGGATGAAGCTTATTTCAAAGATGGCATCTTTCCCTCTAATCTTTCACCATCCAAGGAGAGGTTTTCTCCCCTTGTGATGTTGCTGGCAAATGGACAGAACCCAAACCAAATGGATTTGTTGTCCTCACTCACTCTCACACCTCCTATTATATGTAACATGAACTTGTTGTAAGAAAAACCACTGAGGAGTTTTTTGGGGTTTTTTTGTTGTTTTTTTGTTTTTTTTCTCAGAAGGGTTTTCCTTTATTTGGCCTGAGAAACCCTTCCCTTCAGCACAGGACCCTTACAGTCCCTCTGTGGGGTATCCCAACTCAATGGCTGTGATCCACAAATCTGACGAGTGTCGGACAACAGAACACACTTTTGTGAACAGAGCTGAATGCAATGGAAATAAAATAAGCATTCTCATGAAATAATTTCCAGGCTGCTCTTTCATGGTAATATCACTCTTTGGGGCTGTCTCAGTTTTGCTGAAAATGAAAAGTATCAAAATAGAATTAAGCACCTTTACATCTATTCTCTTAGGACCAGCAAAGCCAGTCAAGATGGAAATTTGTCCATTGGCTAAACAGTCAGAATAGCTCCCGCCAAGCAGTGATTGACTTTTTGGCTAAGCTCAGCAGAAACGAAGCTTGTGGTCAATTAGCTTTTCCCTTAATAGGATTGTGTTGAGCAAAATAAAGTAGAGAACGAAGTTGAAGGGAAAACTGTCATTTAATGAATTCCCAGATGTTGTCATGTTTCCCTGAGACATACATCATAAATAAAAGAAGGGTTCAAAGTTCAACGGGCTGCCACCTTGTGCTAAAGTCACATTCCTTGTTGAAGCAGCAGAAAAACACTGGCACATTCAGAAAGCAAACTGTAAGTGTATTCCTTTTACCAATTTGTACTTTAGGGGAAAGCAGGGTTTGTGGCATTTTTAGGATAGTGATGATAATAATAATTATTATTATTTCCCCACACCGATCTCATTTAACAAGCACTGATTGGGGGCCCATCATGTACCAAGCATTGCGTTAGCCAGTGGACCTGCATTCATGAATGAAATGGACAAAGAGCAAAAAACAAGTTAATTTTTAAAAATTACAAATGATAACAATAAGAGCTTGAAGCAAGTGAGGGGGGTGCCACAACAGAGAATAAAAAAGGGTCACTGGTTTAAAGGGCTGTTTGGAAAAGGTCTTTGAGGTGACTTTTTAGCTGGGATGGAGCCAGCTCAAGAAGAGTCAGAGTCAACGGGATCAGAATGAGAACAGAAGGGGCGAACTCAGTGAGGTTGGCAAGAGCCAGACCTGGAGTATCAGATGATGGGCTTGGAATGAATTCTAAGTGCAGTGGGGTTTTCGGCTGGGGCGGGAAACCATCCTATGTGCATTCTGACGCGGGCTCTTTGACTGTTGGGAGAAGAATCCGGTAGAAGCAAAGGGAACAGAGCAGGGAGTGAAGCCCATTGCAGGGGTCCAGAAACAGGGACAGCAGGCTTGACTGATGCAGAAGGTCTTGCTTTTTTTTTTTTTTTTAATTAACTATTTTACAGTGAGCAAGTCAGTATCAGTTGATACATCCACAATGTTGTACAACCACCACCACTGTCTAGTTCTAGACAAAAAGAAAATGTCATCCCCGTTAAGCAGCTACTCCTCACTGTCCTCATCGTGTCCCTGTCAACTACTTAGCTGCTTTCAATCTCTGTGGATTTTCCTATCCTGGGTATTTCCTATACATGGAATTATACAATGTGTAACCTTCTGTGTCTGGCTTCTTCCACTCAGCGTGTTTTGAAGTTCATCCACATTGCAGCAGGTGGCAATACTCCGTTCCTTTTTTATGGCTGAATAATATTTGGTGCATCGATTCACTGCATTTTGTGTATCTGCTCATCACTGATGGACATTTGGGCTTTTCCCCCATTTTAGCCACGGTGAATAGTCTGCTATGAACATTCACGTACAAGCCTTTGTTTGAGTTCTTGTTTTCAGCTCTTTTGAGTCTCAGTAGAGGAGTAGAACGGCTGAGTCATGTGGTGATTCTGTAATTCTATATTTAACTTTTTCAGGAACCTCTCCTTGCCTTTTACACGTCTGGCTAGGACGATGAGTGATCTGGGTAAACTGCTTATTCACAGAAGCCACGGAGTGGTAAACAGATATTTTCTTCCATCATTACAATGACTAATTCTCTAATACTCCAATCACACTGACCACAAAAGCCCATTCCTGCCTTATTCTGGTTGCTTTCAGGATGGACACAAGGCCTAGGGAAAACCAACTCTAGTCCCCCTTTTTTGTTTTGCCCAGATGTCAAAACAAACAAACAAACAAACAAACAAACAAGTCCTAACTTTCTGGGTTGTTGCCTTGTCAGGATGGGAGCTTTGAGTCATAGTGGTCTCTTTGGTACCATGTACAGAAAACCCACATGATCCAGGGAACCATGTGTCTTCCACACTGAATCCTGGAGAGGTAAAGCATGGAGAATAGTTTCCACTTAATAGACAAGACCCCTGATGCTCAGGGAGCCAGAGTGCTAGCTCCAGTTTCCCGGCTGGTAAATTCAGATGCTGGGATTTGGACCAGATCGCTTGGACCCCCCAGCTCCAAAGACCAGTGACTGGTTGTCTGGTATCAGAGGATAAAATTATAGTCAGCAACTTTGGGGTGAACAAATGTGTTTCTCTAAAATGAGGAGCTGTCAGTTGTCTAGGAATAAAATGACCTGGTCATAAAATGACCAGTAGCAACTTTGTGGGGCAAAAACAAACTGATCAAAAGTGTGGAGAAAGTTTAAGTCCAAGGAGCAAAAACTCGACAGTGTAAATTTATGCTGGCTGGCATAGGTGACCTTGGGTCACTTTTAGCTCCAAGTAGCTCTCTCTTTTATATTTAATGGACCCAACGAGTTTTTAGGAATGAGCTTGAGGATGAACACATCAGAAGCCAGGGGTAGAACGCAACTCCATCACTTGTTTGAGAAATAAAACCAACTAGCTTTCCTCTCCTTCACTGATCGGGGGGTGAATCTGTCATGCAGTGTTTCATTATGGCCTGATGGTGCTGATCCAGTGCCTCAAATATGTGGGGTCTGAGAGCCAGGCTGGTAAATTACTTAACTGTTTCAGCTGCCATGTTGGGCCAGAAATGAGGGATGAATGAGAAAAGACAGACCCTGCCCCAACACACATAGCAGTGATTATTGGATTCTTTTTTTTTTTTTGCCTTTCCTACTAGACCATGTACCCTGTGAGAGCTGATACTGTGTTTGGTTTTGCTTACCATTGTCTCCCAAGTGGCTCACACAGTGACTGGCACATAGTATACCCAATTAACACAGTAGTGGAATGAGTAAACAAATGAATGGAGGAGAAAAAGATGGTGAAGAGAGGTATTTCTTTTCATTTCCCTCTGTCCCACCTATCCTTCCTTCCTTCCTTCCTTCCTTCCTTCCTTCCTTCCTTCCTTCCTTCCTTCCTTCCTTCCTTCCTTCCTTCCTTCCCATTCCATGACACTGATATTTTCATCTATCAATTTCTGAATAATGGAGTTACCACACAAGGAAATGTAACCAGGCCACCTCCATATGTCCTTTATAGGAAAAGGCCCAATACATCATTATCTTTAAGGTTAATGTGAAAAAAGCCTAGGAGTTTCATTTTTTTAGGGAAATTTGGACCATCTCAGGGTCTCACCAGCTTAGGGGGAAAAGGTATGTCTTTGTAAAATACTTTAGTGTCTTGCAGAGGATTGCAGTGAATTATTGGGACATTGCAAGGTTTAAGACTGATGCTTTCTGAAGCATGAAAGAAGTATCAGTAGCTTTTCCTTTTTATGTTTAAATTACTTTGCTTCTTACTTGACTACTTTTTCTGACCTTTTAGAGTGCTGCCTTCTTTATATTTCTCCTTGAGTTCCTTAACCATTTTTAAAAGTAGTTTAGATACATCTCTTATGAGTTCTTCTTTCTTAGCCTTCTGGTCCTCATCTTTTCGGCTCATCCTCTCCTCACTTGACCCTTCCATATAAAGCCTTCCAATATTATTATGCTCTTTGCCCCACTCCACCCATCTTTTTCTCTTTCTCACAATGCAATAGATAATGTGAAGCTATGGATCTATAAAACACTCACTTCTCATTTTCAAGTGAACATGAAGTTATGACCAAGGGGTTCTGTTTGTAATCCATTTTCCCCAAAAATGAATGTAATGGGAAACTTGGTCAAATCCACTTAACCTTTTGCACATTTCACCTTGGGATTAATGTTCTTCATGCTGTCCTTCATTGAGCTTTGACAGGATAGAGTGAAACAATAAGGTACAGAGAGAAAAGAAAAAATTGATCTGAATCAAGTGTCTAGTACTTTACAGCTGTGTGGCCATGGACAAATTACTTGACCTCTCTGGTTTCCACATTCCCAACCTGTAAAATTTGGTTGATATTACTTATCTCAATGAGTCACTGAGGAAATTAAATTAAATGATGACACCTATTTAGAACTACCATGTAATGGATACTCAAGTTATGAAAGCCATAATGATGATTTAGACTTTTAATCAGCAAGCATTTATTGAACTTGTTTGAAAATGGCAGAGGGAGGAGGAAATGAAAAAGAGCCCTTGATTTCCTTTCTCATATGTGAGTTACAATCACTACAGTTTTTGCATTTTATCTTGGGGATAAATATAATCTTCAGCTCTGACCAATAGGAAATTCTTTTATCCACTCAACGAATATTGGGATTCTACTGTGTGTTCACACAACGAGTGAAATCAGACACAACACCTGATCTCACGAGCTCGTCTGTGCTATGTTCCTAGAAAGCAGTGGTTCTCAACCAGGCAAATTTTCCCATTGGTCAATGTCAGGAGAAAGGTTAGTTGTCACAACTGGATGCTATTGGTATCTAATGGGCTGAGGCCAGGGATACTGTTAAGCATCCACAGTGCTCGGGAGGGCCCCACAACAAAGAAGAGTCTGACTGTGGAGAAACCCTGCTATAAGGGAAGGGATAAGGATGAGATAATCCATCATTAAGGCAAGGAGTAAAAAACAGCCAAGACAGACTTCATCATTGCTTTGGGCTCTCCCAGACCCTCAGCTGCAATCGCGAGATTAGGAGTTCCTGCAACTGCCATAGCATGGAAAGGGTTCCTGGGTGCTGAGGCTAACTGGTACGTCTCAGCCCAGAGGCAGGGGGATGGACCAAATGCCTCCTGCTGCACTGACTTGCCTGGAGACACCTGGGTGTGCAGCTGGCATCCTTGACTTAGCATTTCAGCCCCTGCTTTCAGGCTCCAAAAGCTGCCGCCAGGGAAACCACTGCATGAGGAGCTGCAGAAGCAGCACCTCAGTGGAGATAGTTAGATAAATAATCCTGAATAAAGTTGCATATTTTTAAGTGGGTATTAATATGGTTGGGTAGAGAGCATGCTAAATTCCTACATTGTGGAGATCAAGGCTACAAGAAGAGGATTATGTGGAGAGCTAAATGAGAGGGGGCAGGGGAAGGAAAGGGCAAGGCAAAGGCAAATTGCTCCCTTGTGTGTGTGTGTGTGTGTGTGTGTGTGTGTGTGTGTGTGTATGAAAGAGACACACAGTGAGAAAAGATACAGATATATGGACACAGAACACTCAATATTGCTTTGTGGCAGTTCAGGAGAATGGAGGACGCACTGCGGAGGCCACCATGTACATGAGTGAAGTGACATGATACTATTACACCAAGATTTGCAAACTCAAGTGTCTCCAGTGCTGAATAGATCCCCTAAATGACTGAAGCTGGCCAGGTGGGAACTTTGGAGGAAACGCAGAAAAAATGCATAGCCGGAGGGGACAACAATATCTCAATTCCAGTCGTTTATCTTGTGGCAAGTGTGAGAAGCCAGAAATTCATGTTTTCACATGAAATGTTATTTGCTCTCACACACACACGCTCTCTCTCTCTCTCACACACACACCACGTGAGAAAAAAAGGACTATATCTGCAAGTTGTAAAGTCTTCCTGCCTTGTGAACCTCGAGTTCAGAACCTCCAGCTTGAATTTTATTTTAATGACATAATGTGTTCACTTATTCATTTTCGAACGCTTCCTATACACAAGAACATAGGTTTTGAAGCGAGCTGGGAGCCCACGTAGTCTTCCTGGTTAGCTATGACCTTAGACCCATTGCTGAGTTCCTCCATGCTGCCTTTTCTGGCTTGGGAATTTGTCTCTGGATGATCTGGTTGACAGAGTTGTTGTGAACAGAAAATAAGCTAACTGTGTAAGCATTTAACATTGTTCCAGTACCAGACAGAGCTACCAGATGTTGGTTCCTTTCTCCCTAAGGAGATGTAGTTGAAAGCAGTTGTTATGGCAGGCAAGAGAAAAATCCAGAATTTTGTCCTCAGAATGTACATGCAGGCAGGTGGACGGTCAATGCAGGTTGCCTCCCTATAATTCTTTCTACCTGATTCCCTTAACTGAGGCCCTACAGGGGACTCATGTCCCCCTACATCTGCCAATAATTCCTTTCCCCTTCTGATTGGAATAACATCTTGTATAAACCATAGTACAGAACTTATCATTCAAATGGGGTCATATTCATCCTTGGAGACAAACCTGTCAAAATATTCCATGTTTCAGACCAGAGTAACTGGTTCAAGGAGGGTATGGGATACATGAGAATTATCTCCATGATATTGCCTTGTATGATTCAGAAAGATGTACTCCTTTATGTTGGTCTTGACAAACTGATAAGTTCTCAGTCCAGAGTTGCAGGTGAACATCTTGCCACCATTTAAGGAGAATGTGCCATGGAATCAAATCAGCATCAAGAGAAGCAGAGCCTAGAGATACTTCAAGGCACAGTCCTAAGTATGTCATTTGGTCACCTTGGTCACCTTGATCCAGCCGTACCTGAAACCCATTTTGGACCATGAAATTCAGAGTTTTAAAAGTATAGCATGTTGCACTTTTGACTAAAGGCGGTTCTATTTGGATTTCTATCACTCCAAACTAAAGAGTTTGGAGAACAAAGCACCACTCCCCCACCCCAGCATAGTTATCTTTTAATACAAGTCCTAATCCCACTGTTTCATGTGGTTTGTAGAAGGGAAACAATTTGCAAACTTCCATCTAGATTCATACTTCTTACTCTTTTACAGTATGACAAGCTAAGTGTGTGGCTTTGGGGAAAGATAGTTGGCAATATAGCTCTTTCCTCTACTACCTAGGGACTTTGAACAAGTTATTAAAATTTCCTTATCTATATAAAAGGTACAAGAGCACCTTCTTTATAGGGTCATCGTGAGGACTAAACAAGATAATAAAAACCCATTTTTTGGAACTCTGGGATATCAGACACTAGGCTTACTGTTCTTTATGCCTCACTATTTCTAGAACAGTTTAAAGATTTTATTTATTTATTTGAGAGAGAGAGAGTGCATGTTGGGAGAGGGGCAGAGGGGGAGGCAGAGGGAGACGGAGAGGGAGAGAAACTCAAGCAGTCTCCCTGCTGAGTGCAGAGCCTGACACAGGGCTTGATCTCACAACCCTGAGATCATGACCTGAGTCAAAAAACAAGAGTTGGATACTTAACCAACTGAGCCACCTAGGTGCCCCTATTTCTAGAAAAATTTAAAGAGAAGTGTATCCCACAATGTCTCGACCTGGTGCCTGACATATAGCAGATGCTCAACAGAACAGACTATCCTCATTATCACTCTCCTCACCACTGACATTTAGTGTGGTGCTTCTCTAACTCAAAGTGCACTAAATCACCCAGGGATCGTGTTCTATTTCAGATTCTGATTCAGTGTGGGTGGGAGGGGTCCTAAAATTCTGCATTGCCAGCCAAACCCCCAGTGATGCTGATGGTGTTGGGCTTTGGACTATACCTTGAATAATGAGGACATAGGACACACAGAGCCAGGATAGCACCAAAATGAGAATCCTAATTGATTGTAGAATACTCATGGCTCTTCCAAAACATAGCTTATCTGATTGTCCTAAGTAATTTTAACCAAATAAACATCTCTATTTGGAGACATGATCTCCACAACATCCCAACACACACTCAACTGAAAATCTAAAGCTCGAACATCTGGATGCCCGGACTTCTCCTATACCAGTTACGTGAAGCTCTGAGGGGGGACCAGGTAGCAATACACTGGCAGCTCTATAATTTGAAGGCAAGACTGAGACCCAACAGACTAGAGAGTCCCTGGAGAGGGACATCACAGGCCAAGGGTGATAAGTCCAACAAATCCCCGTGGTCAGAATTCAAATAGCACCAGGGCTGTTGATGACTTTTGGAAGAGTAAATATATTGACATGAAATCGCTAAACTGTACCACTAACATTTACATGAAATGTTTTACATGAAAAAAAGAAACACATTACATAATTTTTGCTTATACTAAGACTAACATAAGTCATTTTATAATTGGATTATTAGTATTGTGGACCTGTTCCCATGTATAAAGCCATTTCTTCAACTGAGACTTTTTTTAGAAAAGGAAGGAGTCAGGGGAGAAAATGTTGTTTGAAAATCTAGTTCCTGTAAAACCTAGAACAATATGCTTAAGAAATCAGTGATTCATTCCAACAGTCATAAATTTTAAAAATATATACTAATAATATATATTTTTCTTATGTACTTATAATTCATATTATTTCAGAAAGTGCATAAGGCATATAAGAAGTAATTACATGCCCCTATCCTGATACATGTCCACTTCAACTCAGTACATTAAAACTATAAGATGTGCTAACCAACCAGCCATGAGAGATATATGAATTTTAATAAAGAAATTGCTACTTCTGAGAAAAAAAAAAGTGCTCTTGGTTTAGGAAGTATCCCCATTTCTATCAGACAAAAATAAAAAAAATTACCAGGGACCAGTTCTCTGCTTCTATGGACCTTGCTCATTTCCTTCCACACTGAAGGCTCCATTGAGGGCAGAAATTGTCTATTCGGCACTCCTGTATGTCCCATAATATCCAGGACTGTCTGCCCATAGTGGGGATTCAATATTTCTATAGCTCGTTGGCATGAGACACAGAAATGAAGAGCGAAACCTGGAAGATCACAGTTTGGGAGTTAAGCTGACTTGGATGGACGCTTGACCTCTTGCACAATTCTTGGCCAAGTGAACTCACCTATAAAATGGGAGTTCCACTAAGTACCTCCCACAGGTAAAGCTCGTAAGCATAATCTATCATATTATGTTATTAACACTACCATCGCTAATTTATCATGAGTGCATGAAAAAGACACTTGGTCTTGGTTTCTCTTTTCATGCCTATCAATGGAACCCACCATAGACATCCATCAGATCCTGAAGCCTTCTCTGCGACTGATTGTCAAATTCCAGGCTCACGGAAAAACCTTTCCCCATGTTCTGAGAATGGGAGGCACATGTGGCTTCACCTGGCCCTATGAAGACTCCCCTGGAGGTCTTCCCTCCTCACTACTCTAATCTCAAACCTGCATTCTTCAGCTGACCCAGCCATTAACAATAACCTTCCTGCTCCTGCCTAACCCCCCCTGCGCTCCAGCCTCTAACCCATGTAGATCCAAGTGACCCGGCCTCGTCCAGTCCGGTAGCTGACCTCCCAGGCTGCTGCTGACATCGGAACAGAAATCTGTCCTTCAATCAGGCTTTAGCTCACAAGTCTGGGAGGAAGAAGAATGGAGCGTGAGCCAGACCAGCACAGCCATACTGCAAAGAAGGCTACACTGAGTAAGGTGGGACCCTCGTGGAGAGAAACTAACCATGAGTGAGAAGTCTGGTTGGGCAAAACTAAGTGAGTGAGGAACCTGGACCAAGACCCTCTTCTGTAAACCAGTGAATAATGCCTCTACACGGAACACGGCGATCTATCACGGTGAATGCCCTGGAGAGCTCCTTGGAGCCGCACTGGTCCCTGCTTCTGATACGAATCATAGTCGCTCTAGAGCACATATTGTGCGTCAGGCATTGGGCTAAATCTGATACATTATCTCATTTAATCTGCACGACAACCCTATGAGGAAGAAAGGCTGACAAGTGCTAAGAAACATGTAAAAAGCACACAGTTCACAAGCAGCAGCGCGTGGATTTGAACTCGGGCAGTAGAACGTAGAATGCCAGCACCCAGATGCATAACCGCTATGGGTGCTGCCTCCTGCCTCCCCTGGGTCCCATTATCGAGAGAGCTTTAGCATGCATTAGGTTGTCACTTCCCTGCCCTGCCAACATTTCAGGGGGACAACTCATTCTGACAGAGCTCTGGGACGCCACAAGCCCTAAACAGTTCCGTAAGAATGAACGAGAAAACCCTCATTGCTGAGGAATGTATTAATAATTGGGACTGACACAGAAACTACCTACACAGCCAACCTGAGACTTTGCACGTTAGGGCTGTTTGCCTGTCAAACGCAGCGTTATAACTTCAATTGCTGAAATTCCCTGCATCCATGGAAAATAAACAAGAGCAAAGAGGAATTTGCGCTCTTTTGTGGGCCACCACCCCTCCGCTCGGTCATTCCTCTCTTGCCTCCAGCTGAGCTTTTGAAACGAGGAATCTTTTTTTAGCTGGAATATTCATCGCTGCCTTTCATAACATCAGCTGGAAGGAGTGACACGCAGTATTCAAAACTTGGCTTTGTGTCTTCATGAGGAAATTTTAAATGACTGACAGGCTGGATAATAATGGCAAAAAATAAAATGCCGTCTCTCTACTTTTCCAGCAGAGGAGAAAACCAAGACTTAGATATCTCTTCTGAATTGTATTGCTTTCTACCCATTTTGTGGTTGGACATGCTGAGACGTCCGTTCCTGTACATTATGAAAATAAATCAGGACATAAATCAGGAACTCCTCTGAGAAGAGAAATCCGTTTTTCAGTGTGTTTGCTTTCTTGGGTCTCACTTCTGAAAGATGTGACCAGTCTGGTAGAGTAACAAACTTCAATGAGCGGTGAATAACCATGCCAAAATTTTAAAGTGTGAATGTGGGGTGAAGGGTAATGTAGAAAGAAAAGAGTTAGAAGTTAGAATTCCCCTTTTATAATTTAGCCACCTTGCCTTCTGAGACCCGCCTGGTGGCTGTGAGGCCCTTATTGTGAATTTCCAAGCTACTTCTTGGACACTTATAATGTGCAAAGCAGCTGTTTGGGGTCACGCTCTCTAAAAAAGCAAAGGTAGTTCTTATATGGACACCCAAATAGAAGCCACGATAAAAAACGCAGCAAACAAATCAAAACTCAACTAGTCACAGCTACTCTGGCCTCATCTTTCAGAACAGATTGAACACGTACCTAATAGTCTGGCAACAAACCCAATAAACCAAGCTCTTCATTGTTGGGGTTGTGGAACAATGGGTTGTTTTCTTAGCTGGATTAGGCGTCTCTTTCTTATCAGTCTCTGATATGCAAATTCATTTAGATTTCCTGAGCACACATCCAACAGAACAGTCCCAGAAGTATACTGCTTGTGACAGAAAGCACAATGCAATCTCAATGTTCTTAGAGATCAGAAGATCACGGGGGTATCAGGATGCCCATTACGCATGTTGATTCTAGGGATACTCCTGATATAATAGAATCAACGCGGGTTTGGGAATTCCACTTTGGATGCTAAGACCAGCATCCAAGATGATTGCGAGGCAAGGTCCAGAGACCACAATCTCAAAACTAGTGCCACAAGTCATTGCAGAGCCGATAGCTGCAAAGCATAGGCAACAGCTCTCAGCCGGAAGGAAGATGAAGCAATCGTACCTGCAAGTACATAACTGAAAACGGCGTGGCTTCCAAAAGACACATCAACATTAGGGTCACATTCACAATGGGCCCATAAAGCAGAACACACATGTGGCGAAATCTTAGAAAACTGCTTAGGAAGGTACCATGCTGGTACCAAGACACCATCCTTCAAGAACTTGTGATGACAGTGTCTTCTCTGTGTTCTTATGCACTGCTCGTTCTTTGAGCAACAACAGATCGAGCTGTCAGCCTGTGTTGCATAAACGATACACAATTTGACGATGGCACCGCACGCGATGTGGTGAGATGCCAGAGCCAGGAGAGATGGACAGGAACTGAAGTCCACTGAGGGGTGCCATATTGAGTCATCTCTGTTGCTCACTTCACAGCATGCTCTCCACCAACGCCAACAACTTCCTTCCTGCACTTTTGCTGTTATGGTTGTTGGAAGCTGAGAGTTGCAGGCGATGCAGAATTGTTGAGTTTTATTGGCCTGGCATACGTAATTGATTTCTCTCGGGTTAAATACATGAATGACATGACCCCAGTGTAGGCACTTTGATTGTAAAATGACGCTTAATTGGACCAGATACACCACATTAACAAGAAACAACCAAACTCAGAATTTGAAAAAATTCCTAAAACAGGGGAACCTGGGTGGCTCAGTCGGTTAAGTGTCTGCCTTTGGCTCAGGTCATGATCCCAGAGTCCTGGGATGGAGCCCCGCGTCGGACTCCCTGCTCAGTGGGGAGCCTGCTTCTCCCTCTCCCTCTGCCGTTCCCCCTGCTAGTGCTCCCTCTCTCTCACTCATTCTCTCTCAAACAAATAACAAAATCTTTTTTTTTTTTTAAAGATTTTATTTATTTATTCAACAGAGATAGAGACAGCCAGCGAGAGAGGGAACACAAGCAGGGGGAGTGGGAGAGGAAGAAGCAGGCTCATAGCGGAAGAGCCTGATGTGGGGCTCGATCCCGGATCACCGGGATCACGCCCTGAGCCGAAGGCAGACACTTAACCGCTGTGCCACCCAGACGCCCCCAAACAAATAATAAAATCTTAAAAAAATAATAAAAAAGAAAAAAGAGAAAGAGAAAAATTCCTAAAATAGCTACTGAAACCTATTGTGTTTCTACTTTTTGATCAAACGGATTTTGCTTTGGTCAGAAAAACCTCTTGGTACAAATGCACTCACTCTTTCAGAAACAATAAGGAACCCTTTGGTGGAAGGTCATGTTTTAATCTTATGAACACAGAAAAATAATTAAATTATCCATCTGGCTTTCCAAAAGGGATGGAATGGTTCCAACACCACTTCTAAAAACCCCCTTCTTTCCGCTTACAGGGTGGACACAGAGAAGGGATCCACAGCGGAGGAGACCGTTTTTGTTCTGAGTTTGACAAAGACAATCCCATCAAGTGTGAAAAATCCATCACGGTATTCTTTCTGGAACAGCGATGTCTCCTATTTCCCGGGTGCTACAAAATGCCCAGTCTATCATATTTGTTTCCGACTGCACATTACATCCTTTAACATACCTAACAGTTACTTTCAGGGGAAAATGCATTTATAAATGAGCACAGTTGCAGCACCCGACAGTCCCTTTTACCCCGCAAACTTTTAACTATGCTCATCAATTACTCTTAACGGTGCAAAGAGTTGGCAGTGTTTACCCACCATCCTTTCTGAGTTATTCAGCTCGATCTTGCGGCTCATTAAAAGCATCTCTATTTATTTGCTGTGTGTTACAGTCCTTAACTTTGGCACAACACGCCAAAAGAAAGCCCATTTTACTTTTCCCTGTGGTGTTAATTGGTAGAGCATGCTGCCTGCCTCTTCATTAATTATGTCAATGCCTATGAAACTTCCATTTTCATGGGGGTGAATTAACAAGGCTTCTCTGAACAGTGCTGACAAAAAGCCAGCCTGACTGCCTGTGACGACGGGGATAATGAAGGCTGCTGGTGGTCAATGCCATGTTCGGTTGCAAAAGCTCGCTTTGTCTGGACCCAGAGCCCTCTCACCCTCTCCTTCTCTTGTGACCCCCAGCAGGAAATAGGCACTTTTGTGAAGCCAGGGAGAGCGGTGCTGCTAGGGACAGCCCAGACGCCCGCCCAGACCCCAGAGATAAGATTGTGGCACACACTCCCTGCATGGGGCTGATGGAGGCAGAGGAAGTGGGCCAGTTCAAGCCCAACAAATGTAGCTGTGGCTTCTGATGCTTCCAGACAGGTTCCTGATTACCTCACTGCAGGGGAAGCGAGAAAATAAAAGGCAATCCCTGCTGAAAACTCCTTTTTTTTTTTTTTTTAATCACTCTGAGAGAGATGACTTGTGAAAGGCTCACAGCTAGGTAGGAGCAAAAGAAACACACACGCACACTGCGTAACCCTAAAAACCTTGAGCCACATCCCATCCTCTGGTTAACAAAACCGTTCTTTTATTTTTGCCTACGTCTCCGCTCAATTACTGCGAAGGTTGGTAAAAGAGTGACACCTAGTTACTGTTTTACTATTTTCTCTCTCAAACATGCATCTTCCTCCTCAAGCTCCCTGACTGGGATCAGATACAGATTTCAGTCTCTCGAGTGCTCTCTCTCTCTCTCTCTCTCCGGCTTCCTCGCTCCCCGACTATGTCATTTTCATCCCTCTTTCCATCTTCATCTATGTGTCTTGTGTGACACACATATTGAAGGGGAGTGAGAGAAAGAAATGTACATGGATGAAGGCTAGGTAGACAGTATATTTTAATTGCTACCCCCAAACACATCTTCGGAAGGTAGAGGATAGTGATTTGCAGAGGATTTAGCTGGAATCATGAAGAAAAAGAAAATGTAAGGCTTAAGCTCACTTCCCAACTCCCTGGGCAAAAAAAAAAAAAAAAAAAAAAAGAAAAGAAAAAAATCATAGAGTTAGAAAAATCAGCAAGATGGAATGAGGTCTGGCCTCTGAAGAGGGGCGCTATGGTCACGTGCATGTGCACCCCAGCACCCCCTCACCAACACACATATGCAGACAAACACCAACATATACACAAAACGCATATATCCATATATGCACACAAACACACACATATAAAGACACACAAACACACATACACACACGGTCAATGGAGATAGCGCTATGGACTAGAGACTACAGAAGAGTCTCGGATGAGCCATCCAAGATCCCCAGACCTTGCCTATTAGGGAGTTCCTTCTGATATTTCACTGCAGTCTTTCCCACTGTACATAAACCTTTTTCCCAGAAGAGAGTGATCAGCGACTATCCACCAAACGCTATTTCTCATGGCTAAGGAACAGGTCTACATTTTCTCTTTGGAGCCAAGTCCTTGATTATACTCTTAGAATGAGTTGCCTCATAACCCTTTGTATGCCAAGAGTGGCAGATGCGGGATTGGGAGTCAAGTGGAGGACAGGTTCCAAACGTCAGAAAATGCAGGTTCCAAATATTCATCGTTTGGTTTTGGCCAGAAATCCAGCTGTACTTTCCCTTGCTGAGGACACATTCCTGAACCCTCTCAGACTTCGTTTCTTCATATATAAAAAAGTAATGACTCCATCACAGGTTTACCAAAAAGAATGAATAAATGACTAAGGCACAGTAAAAATTAAGTATTTGTGAAAAACTAATAGTTGGCAGCAACTACTCCCCTAAGGATCTTGTCCCAACAAAAAGAATCGTCAGAAGAATAGCGCGGGCTTATGGAATGCTAATTATGTACCAAATGTTAGGCTCAAGTCTTTACTCACGTCGTTACAATTATCACAAGGATCGATGAGGTAGATGCAGTTGTGCTTCCCATTTTACAGAGCAGAAAACTGAGGCTTAGAGGAGTCGCACAGCTGGCTGAGTTTTTGCTGGTAGTACATGGGAGAACCCGGCTTTAGTGATGCCCCTAAATGACATGCAGGGGGTGGTGTGGTTCACACTGCCAAAGAGTGGAAATAACCCAAATGTGCACCAAGTGGTGCCTAGATAAAGTAAAATACGCCATGTCCATATACTAGAATATTCTCTGGCAATACCTGCCACAACATGGATGAACCTGGGAAATGTGATTCTAAGTGCAAGCAACCAGACATGAAAGCCAACCATTGTACGATTCCATTTACATGAAACGTCCAGAACACACGGACCTATAGAGGCAGACAGTAGATTACTGACGGTCGAGGGGAGGGGTAAATGAAGGCTGATACGTTCCAGGAACTTTTGGGATGGTGACAATATTCTCCCACCCCATGCCTCCAGCTTTAATGAGGCATAACTGGCAAAAATTATGTGCAGTATATTTAAGGTGTACAAGGTGATGATTATGTATGTATATATCATGAAATCAAAATGTTTTGAAATTAGTTGTGGGGATGGCTGTGCATCTCTGCAGTATATACTAAAAAAGCAAAGCAAAACATTGAATGGGTGAATTTTATGGTAAGTGAATTATATCTCAATAAAGCTGTTTCATGAACAAACAAAAGTCCTTTCTCACCATAAGTAACAAGCTATCCAGACCACCTTACTTATATTCTCATGTGTGCAGGCAGAAAATGGAAGGAATATTTACCCACTTAATTTTGCAGAAGTGGGAATCAATGAGCAAAGGAAATACTGGAGAACAGAAGGAAAGACCTTGCTGCATGGGGCTGGTCGCATGAAGAATTCTGGACTTTATTTTCAGGGCTCAGAGAACGGTGTGTGTGTGTGTGTATGTGTGTGTGCGTGTAAATGAGCAGGTCTACTTATATGCGGATTTTTTTCAATAAATATGGTACAGTACTGTAAATGTATTTTCCTCTTCCTTACGATTTTAACATTTTTTTCTCTAGTTTACTTTATTGTTAAGAATACAGTATATAATATATACAACATACAACATATGTGTTAATTAAATTGACTGTTTATGTTATCAAGAAATCTCCCAGTCAACAGACTATGGTCATTAAGTTCTTGGGGACTCAAAAGTTACCTGTGGATTTTTGACTACATGGAGGGTTGGCATCCCCACCCATGGGTTATTCAAGAGCCACCTGTATTTGTGTGTGTGTGTGTGTGCATTTTCAGCACTCAGAGAAGAGTCTGAAGTGTGTGTATGACAGAGTATGACTCCAGTTGCACGGGAGGCGAGGGAGCTGGGGGCTGAGCAAGCAGGAGCCGTGGTGGTTTCCTGTCTGAGAGAGACACGAGGTCTGGAACAGAGATGCACAGGGTGGACAGGGAGAGAACAGTGGCCCTGACAGGCATGTCCGGACATGGTGACTGACTGGCTGGTGAGAGAGGAGAACAGGTAGCACAAGAGGAAGGGATGAAGGAGGGATGAAGGAGGGTGCTGAGGCGTTTAGCTTGAACAACTAGGTCAGGCCATTTGCTAGCACAGGGATCTGTGTAGGGAAACATATTTGCTGGATAAGATCATTGTGTCATTGTAAAGGACATCCTCCTCCCACATGCATGAAATTAAACTTCAGACGTCCTTTGGGGAAGAAAGATTAGAAGAAAACAGAATGAAAGACATATTCTGGATTAAATGAAGGGTCTACATCTGCTTCATTAGACCATTTCCTTGCTTGAGATACATGGTCAGAGACCAGGAAAATAAGCTCGTAGGGAAAAGAAGAAGAAGAAAAAATTCCTCATAGGGAAGTGCAGAAGTTTCCAGAAAGGATCAGGTTCTAGGCAAAAGGGCAATGTCAAATTCTTTCTCTCTTGCTCCTCAGGACAGTGGAGATTAATCCTGAGCTATACAGTGCAAACTCGGAATATTTTACTCCTTTAACAATGCACCACTTTAGAGTTTCTGCATGCCCTCTGGCTGGCAAAGCCCTCTAGCTGTCTTTGAGTCTGTTCCCCTATTTCTGGGCAAGACTTTTTCAACCCTCATCCATCAGGGAAGTCTATTAGGAAGAACTGGCTTTGGCATTAAGTAGACTTGAGTTGGTTTATGGCTCAATCCTTTATTCATGGCGACATCCTGGGCATGTTCCCTGGCCCTTCGGAACCTCACCTCCCTCATATATAAAATAGGACAATGCCAGGGCTGTTAGGATGATTAAATGAGATAACCTGTCCCGAGAGCCCATTCTAGAGCCTGGCACACAGTAGGCTCGCAACTGAAGTTAGCGATGGTTACCATCACTCTCCAAGGCAATGATTTCCCATCTTTTTTTGGCTTGTTTATCGGCATTGGCATTAGGGGATACTTTTGAGAATTAGGAAAAGCCATGCCTCTACCCTCAATAAATGTTTATGCATGAAAACTTCGAACAGACTTACTGAAACTGATCCACTGACCACATTTTGAGAATCTTTGATCTCAGGAAGTTGTTCTCAACTCTGACTACCCATTAAAATTAGCTGGGGAACTTAAAAAATACTGATAATGAAGGCCTTCTTCCCTAAAATTATCTTTGACTGGTCTGGAATTGGATACAGGCAACACTATTTCATAAGATATCCCAAGAGACCCTAATGTGAAAGCAGAATGGAGAACCACTGGTGAAGGGGGAAAATACAGGCAACTTCCTTCCCTCTGTTCACAATATCCCAAGTGCCCTGCGCTTCCCCTGATCCTGGCAATGTTTCAAGGTGGTTAGGAGCTCAGGCTCCAGGCTCCCGATGACCTACGAACCAGTCACTCTCGACCCCCATTAGCAGCATAATCTTGGCAAGCTACTCAACAATTTGGCTCTCATTTATTTCTTCTCCTCTATAAAAGCAGGAATGGGACAATCATACTGTCTTCCAGGATTTGGGGGAGGATCAAATGACGCGTTCTATGGGATGCTTCTCAAAATATGCATGGCAAAGTAATAGCTCAGTAACAGATCATATGCAATTGTTACTGCTTCCATGAACAATAAGGCCACCATCATCTTCACCGTCTTAGCAGAGGATCCCTTTATCATCAGTAAAGTCCTCAAATATTGAATGCTGTTCTCTGCTTTCCTAAAAAAGCAGCTGGTAGGAATGCCTTATGATGGAGTCCTCAGCCTCCCAGGGGTATGAGGCTCCTCTGCTTGGAAAAAGGTCAGTGCCCAGGCCCTAGGGATCCTGACAATGTTGAGAAACCCTGCTCTGGAGTACACCCCGATTTTGAATTCCCTACACCCTAAAGCAGCTTCTGCACAGATTCAAGTATAGCCACACATTTAAAATAGTGTGTTTGTGGGGAAGTGGCTAATAAAACAGGTGTTCCTCAGCCATCAAACACTGAGCCATTGATGGTACAGTCAACAGATTACTTTCCCTGAGAGGAAACGATTGTCCCGATATCGAAAAAACAGAAACAAAGGAATCATATACAAAGGTGGCTGATGTGATGACAAAATCTAGCAGCGTGTGGTTCTCTCTTCCTCTTGACCCTAAATGACAGATGTCACTCAAGCTGTCTGCTCCAAGCAGCCCTCCTGGACCTGCCACCCACAGAGGTTAATCACATCACCTTTCTTTTGGTACATTCACTTTTCACTGCTGATCCTCGGCTAATCATCATTCCCTTGACTTGTCTGGAACCTCCCCGGCCCTGCTTTTCCAGAAACAGTGACTCAGCCAGGCAAGGCAGGTTATTCGGGGTGGCTTGATGGGGGTGAGAGGGGGTAGGCAGAAGGGAGGAAGGGTAAGAGAGAAAGGCAATTTACGGCGCCTGTGGGTAGCTGGCTTCCCCCACTGGCACATTTCTAATTTTATTTCGCTTGCATTTATATTAGGAAATGCTGCAACCACAGCGTGCTAAGGGTGGGGGATGGACTGGAGGAAGATGTGAGGGCTTACGGCCGCTTAGAGACAAGGGCCCAGGGAACACCCTCTGAGGCTTCCTTGTTCAGGCTCTTTCCTGCCCACCTGGCCTGGGAGCTGAAGAGGAAACGTCCCCCAGACCCCCAGTGCAGAAATTACCATAACTTAGGTTCTTGCTCATTTCCCCCTAGAAAGGAAAGGAGTTAGCTTCGCTTACCAGGTGTGGCTCTAGATTCCAACAACAAGCTCTTTCTCTCTCATTTCAGATTCATGGGATGCTTTTTACATGGAAGATGCTCCCCGGGGTTTTTACCGTTTCCTGTATTTATTAATGATGGAGCCCTAGAGTCCAGGATTTCTGTCTCCCTGACAGCTACCAGCTCAGGAGTTAAAAACTTGGATTCGGAGATCACACAGACCTACTTTTTAATCCAGTGCGATTTGGGACATATCATTTAACCTCCCTGAACCTCCTTATAGATAATAGGAGGATAATAATTGGAATAAAAATGTAAGTAATGCATGTAAGAATCTTAGCGGCATGCCTGACGCCTATGAGGAGTGCGATACAGAAGAGCGGCTGTCATTGCTGTCATTATGATGGTCAATTTAGGTGTCATGGGGGTTAGGCACCTAGCGATTTGATCAAACACTAATTTCGGTGTTGCTGTTGAAGGTATTTTGCTGATGGGATTAACGTCAGCTATCAGGTGTCTTCAAGTAAAGGAGATTATCCTCGGAAATTTTGGTTGGCCTGATCGAATCTGTGAAAAGCCTTAAGAGCAGAACCGAAGCTTCCTTGAGGAAGAAGAAATTTCACCTGTGCACTGCCGCCTCTGCTCCTGCTGGAGAGCTCAGACTGCTCTTCCTGACAGCCTGCCCTACGGATTTCAGACCTCCAGACCTGCACGGCCAGCCCCCACCATCCTGTCAGCAAGTCCTTGCAATAAGTCTCCGTCTCCCCCCCCCTCTCTCTCTCTCACACACACACACACACACACACACGCAGAGCAGCTGTGTTTTCCTGTTGTGGGGTCAGCTTTGCCAGAGCTGCCATAACAGAGGAGCACGGACTGGGGGGTATAAACAACAGAAATGTATGGTGTCATGATCCTGGAGGTTGGAAGTCTGAGATCAAGGTGTCGATAGGGTTGGTTTCTGGTGAAGACTCCCCTTGGCTTGCAGGCAGCCGTCTTCTCCCTGTGTCCCCACATGGTCTTCCCCTCTGTGCCTGGCTGTGTTCTCACCTCCTCTTCTCATGAGGGCACCAGTCTGCTTGGACTAGGGTCTACACCAATCACCTCACGTAGCCTTAATTACCTCTTTAAAGCCCCTTTCTCCAAATACGGTTTCATTCTGAGCTGCAGAGATTTAGGACTTTGACATACGAATTTCGAGGGGGGACACAATTCAACCCATCACAGACGGTGAAAGAATTGGTGGCAATTTTACACCTTAGCTCCAGTAAGATCCCTGCCTCCAAAAGCCAAATTCCGGAGATAAGGAACAATCCTCAGTTTTCCTGAAGCCAGGCCAGTCTCTCTTGGTTGTTTGTTGCAGGATTGCTGACACCTGAAGTTCCAGCTTGCTAGAAAGGATGGCATGCACCAGGTTCCCTGGGTGATGGGCAAAACAGATTCCACTTAGAAGAGGCCCCCAGTGGAGGTAACTGATGAGCTTCCCTAAGACAGACAGAGAGAGAGGGGATGGAAAACTCCTTGGACTTGAGCTCCCCTGGAGCAGCACATCTTCTCTATGGTTCTGTCTTCTGAATAAAGATATTCTCTGTGACAGATGGTGCCCGGCAACAGATGGTGGCCGACTGCCCTCCATCAGTTCAGGTTCTATAGCACAAAGCTGCCCCAACTGGGTCCAATGGACAAATCAGCCCTGGATGGGCTGGACACAACTGACATACAGAGAACCCCAGGTCACTACTCAGTTGTTGGGTTCTATAAAAAGAGGTAAGAACTTTCCTGACTACCGTCCATCTTGACGTTATAGAAGCAGTTCCCAGTGCCAAGCACTGTTTTGCTGGAAGACTCTGTAGTGAGCGTGTTGCACCTTCCACTGGTATCACAGATTACCCATCTGGCCCCAAACTTGAATGGCCCTATTTCCATTTCATTACTTTTGGTAGCAAGATCAGTAATTAATTCAACCATTTCATCATTCAGGCAATATTTGCTGGATCATCTATCGTGTATCAGGCACCGTTAGGAGCTAATTTAGGCAGTGTCAGATGTCAATTCACTTTTAATAAAGTTTCTGTTAGGGTTTTTTTTTTTTTTTTAATTATTTTTAAGTAGGCTCCACGCCCAACATGGAGCCCAACGCGGGGCTTGAACTCACGACCCTGAGATCAAGACCTGAGCTGAGATCAAGAGTTGGATGCTTAACCGACAGAGCCACCCAGGTGCCCCGTTAGGGCTTTTTCATGCTGTGGAATTCCTTTCCCTACCATTCATGTGAATCTGATGGAAAGAGGAGTAAGGATTCTTGGAAGGGACAGTGAGGATATAATGAAAAGCATGTTCCGTCTGCTCAGAAGCATGCATGGCTGATCAACCTGAAGCTAGCAGAACAAAGAGCCAGAGCATGACCAGAGGGACAGGCATAAAACCTGGCTGATGATGTAGGATACATGGAAGTGGGCAGCTCGGTAAGAGACAAAGGTAATGAAGATGCTGTAAAAGAAAATATAATGTAAACCTCTGGCTGATCAGTGAAGAAATGCCATAAGATGGATGGGGTTATCTGAAGGCTCTACGGAAGCACATGCACATCTGTCTGGAATTTCCATAAAGCCCTTGAAGTCGCTGGGATGAGGAATGAGATCATGATGGGCTACAAAGGGCTAAATTGGCTGCAAAAGGCCACGGAGCCCTGAGCACCATAAGTGAGCCAAACACAGAGAGGGAACCCACCATGCAACAGAAAGAAAGAAACTAGTGTTCCAAGTCAAGATGATTGCTCCTGCCTCCCCAGTTTTTTTTTCCAGATACGGGTATTGTTTGATTGTTTAGAAATCCCCACCTAAACACAAAAAAGGAACTGCCTGTCTTCTAAAATGTGTCTGTGCTAACATGCTTCCTTTCAAACTCTTCCATTGCATATTTCTTCTTAGCCAGGAGCTGGGAATTCAGTTATGGGAATCTCATAGTAAATGTCGTGGCCATGTGTTTGTCACTTCGTAAATCCTCACTCTGTGCTTGACAGGACTCCAAGATCACCTTTTAAAGCTAATCCAGCTGAGGGATAAGACAGCATTCTTAGCACTTCAACTGGAGTACAATATGACTGGCAATAAAATCTGCCTTAACCCATATGATTGGCAGAAGGTTATGGTATGGTAGACAACTCGCTTCGGGCAGCTTGCAAGTTTCTTTCTTACAAAAAAAAAAAAAAAAAAAAAAAAAGACCTGTAGGCAAATATCCTAATTGCTAAAAATGCATGTAATGCATTTGCAAAGGGTCTGTTAGGTGTATTGAGCCATGTAAAGTCAGACACATTACACAGTATACGATCTCAAAACTCCTACTTACTCCCCATCTTTAATTTACCCAGATCCTTGCAGTGCAAACACCAAATATTAAGATGTTACTCCCTACTAAATCTATTTTACCCGCTCAGTTTGTCTAGAAAGATAATCAGTCTGTATCACCTGGCTTACTCTGACAATAAATATTACTATACAGAGGGGATTATTTTTCCAAATTAGACTGTAAGTAAGCATTTACCTAAATCTGCTAAACATTTTATTGAGTTCCTGATGTTGGTTCAACTAAAACAAAACATTCTACTATGATCTGGGTGGCCAAACCACACCTGTGTTCAGAGAACACCATCTGCTCTAGACACATCCTGCTGTCAACAGAATCATACGAGAAAGCCAGATAATCTTCCTGTATTCCACCACAAAGTCTGAGGAGTAGGCAGTAATGACTGTCTTGCTTTTGGATATGAAAGAAGAATGTTATTGGCTCCACGGTAATTGCCACACACAATTCCCGTGTGGTGAGGTGCCGATTCACCTCCCAGGGACAATCACTATGGTCCCTGTACTCACCTCTGCTCTTTTAGAAGACTCAGGGGCCTCCTTTTCTTCCTGGTCATTTTGCCTATCACCAAAGACTGCAAGTTGAATGACCAGGTTTATTTCAAACTATTAATGACCAGAAAGGCATGAAAATCCAGTTTTTAAGATGTGTTATATGTTGTCAACACATTTGACAGAAATATAAACATGGTGGGCAGAGACATACGATAAAAGATTTTTTATTTATCTCCATACGCTTGTACTCAGTTGGAATTTTCCAAAATATTCACCTGGACAACACTCATCTCTTGTAGCATTTTCTCCACCTCTCATCCTCTGTCTTAATATCACTGATGGCCTGGGGGGGGGGGTTGTGCAGGGAGGAAGCAGACAGAGGAAGCAGACAGAAATATTCCACATATAGTTTCTACCTCTACCTCACGGGGGGTCGCATAATGCCTCCCACCTCTCTCTCTCTCTCTCTCTGTCTCTGTCTCTCTCTCACACACACACACACACACACACGAGCTTGAAGATAAAGCTGCATTTTTCTTCATAAGAGGGGTCTGGAGTTCTGGTGAACTGAGTCCCTGAGAAACCATGAGCATAGGAAAATGGAGAAAAGTGGGGCAAATAAGAGAGGGGCAGTAGCTTTCCACTGAGCCATCAGAGTGATATGCTTTTAATATGCATGATGTCATGTTACCCCCCTAATGGAAACAGACCGACAGTGAAATCCATATCTGAGGGGCATCGGAAGCCCAGTAAGCTACATCCCTGTCTGCCTCTTCCTCCCTGGCCCTCTTTTTGCCCGCGTGTTACCCCACACCCCACTCATACTGGCCTCCTTTGTCTTTCTGGAGCATGCTGAGACCCTTCTGCCCTTCCATGTAGGTCTTCCCTCACCTTGACCTTCACTTGGACACATCTTCCCATCCCTCCATTTCAGCTGGTGACCCTCCATAATTCTCTGAATATGTACCATTATCTCTCACTGTGGCAAAGACACTTTATTCACTGATTTTATTTATTGACTTTTGGGGGATATCTCTGTTAACACAACACCAAACTTCAGGAGGGTAGGGACTTGTACATCTTATTTACTAGCTCATTGGGCACCAAATGCATATCTGTGGGACGACATGAGTGCTCACCCATGGTCCACTGAGAAAGAAGAGAAAAGAGAAGAGAGGGATGGGGAGGAGGGAGGAGGAAAGGAAAGGGGAGGCGAGAAGAAAAAGAATAGAGGTCACCATGTAAGGAGGAAATTTCCAGTGAACACTCCCTGAGAAGACTGAGGAACTCTGAAAAACAAGGATGCTAACACCGACTTCTAAATTGCTTCCTCCACCATCTTGAACTCAGTACTAGAAGTTGCTATGCACAACGGCCTGGATGATGCTGTGTGCTTGGGGTGGGCCTGAGGAAGGGGCAATGGGCTAGAGGTAGGAATGGAAAACTGGAATGGGGGGTAACTCTGAGAAAGGATGGAGCCCCTCCAGGAATCTGCAGCTACTCGGGAGGGGCCCTGGACTTTCCACCACCCAAGGATAAAGGATGAAGCCGGTTTAAACATAGAAGGCTGGAGAAGTTCGAGGCACCCGGGCTACAGATCTAAATGTTAATCAAAGATTGCGACAGTCTTAAAATATAACGTGAGTGATGTTTGAGAACACAGCACAGCTTGTGCAGCCCTATGTAAAGCAGATGCAAATCATATGTAAATGTGCATGTGTCCTCCTTGACTAGTTCTGACTTCAGCCCCTTCTGAGGATTAGCTCTCCGGACATCCTTAGATTTCCAGTGAAATCCGTGGATGGGGAGTCACTCTCTCACTTTTCAAGGCAGCAAGTTGCCTTTGCTGGGTTTGGAGAGGCTTTTGAGAAAGAGTCACTACTGAGCTGGTATTTGCAAAGGGAAATGGGAAACTCAGAGATACCATTTGCCAGTGAGATGCCAGACTGGGTCTCACAGATAAAGGGACCTGCTTCCGAGGTGTGAGAAGGACAGACAAGGTTGTGCTGGCTGAGAACTCATTGCAATCCCAGGGGCAAGCAACCCATATTGATATTTTTTTCCCTTTTTTAAAAATTGTGGTAAAATACACAGGATATAAAATTTACTATTTAAGCTCATTTTAAGTGTATAGTTCAGTGGTATTAAGTACATTCATATTGTGCAACCATCCTTTCCAGAATTCCGTTCACTTGCCAACATGAGACTCTATACTCATTACACACTCATCCTCATTCCTCTTCAGCTCCTGGCAACTTTGTCTGTGATTCTGACTACTCTAGATGCCTCATACGAGTGTAACATTGCAGTATTTGCCATTCTGTGATTGCCTTCTTTCACTTAGCATAATGTCTTTAAGGTTCATTCATGTTGCAGAATATATCAGAATTTCCTTCCTTTTTAAGGTTGAATAATATTCCATCGTATGAATATACTACATTTTGCTTGTCCATTCATCTGTCATTGGACACTTGGGTTGCTTCCACATTTTAGCTATTGTGAATAATGCTGTTATGAACATGGGCATACATCTCTTAAAGATCCTGCTTTCA
Organism: Ursus arctos; assembly: GCF_023065955.2. NCBI lineage: Eukaryota > Metazoa > Chordata > Mammalia > Carnivora > Ursidae > Ursus > Ursus arctos. Next base: position 71,399,224 of record NW_026622874.1, on the reverse strand, counting down.
ATTCTTTTGAGCATTATAAAGTTGAATTGCTAAATCATATCCTAACTGTATTTTTTTTTTTTTGAGAAACCACCACATTATTTTCCATAACGGTTGCACATTCTACTTTTATTTTATTTTTAGAAAATTTTATTTATTTATTTGAGAGATAGAGAGACAGAGGGAAGAGACAGACTCTCCAGCAGACTCTACACTGAGCGCAGAGTCCAACACAGGACTCGATCCCAGGACCTTGAGATCATGACCTGAGCCGAAACTAAGAGTCTTATGCTTAACCAACTGCGCCACCCAGGCACCCCGTAGTGAACATTTTACATTCCCACCAACAGTGCACAAGTGTTCTGATTTTTCCACATCCTCACCAATATTTGCCATTTTCTGTTTTCCTTCCCTATCCTTCCCTTCGCTCCCGTTCCCTTCCCTTCCCCCCCACCCCTCCCTTCCCTTTCCCTTTCCATCTTTCTTTCTCTCTTTCTATGGCAACCATCCTAATGGATGTGAGGTGGCATCTCATTGTGGTTTTGATTGCTATTTCCCTAGTGATTAGTGATATGGACCATCTTTTCATGTTCATACTGGTCATTTGTATATCTTCCTTGGAGAAGTGTCTATTCAAGTTCTTTCCCCATTTTTGATTCAGGTTTCTTGTTGCTGTTGTTGACTAATCCATGTTGTTTTTTTGCACACAGTCAAGTGGCTCTGGTAGGAAGACTCCGTAAGAGATTCTTCCAGAGACAATACAGACACTACATCTCTGCTAACCCTTCTAACATCAGCTGTTTAGGTTTTCACTGGCTTTGCAAATTCCTCTAAATTCCATTAGTGCTCCCTCCATCATCAGTCCCACGATTGACTCTGACCTGGAGGTCTATAGTCAGTACCTAGAAGATAGTCCTGACTCCATGCTTGCTCTGCACACTTTCTACACGGCAGCTGGGCTGAGCTTTGTAAAGATATATCAGATCATCATTCTCCTGCCTACATCCAGCTAAGAACTTCCTCATCTGGTGACATTCCCTACGTCGTCTACCACAGTCTGACATTCTGACGGCCTTCATTTCTCAGTTAGGCCACACTGATCACTTCAGTATGTGGCTCCCCACTCCAGAGCAGCCTTACCCCTCAGCCAGTCCATCCCTCTTCCATCTCTGTTTTGTTTGTTTGTTGTTGTTGTTTTTAAGATTTTATTTATTTATTTGAGAGAGCAAGTGAGAGTGAAAGAGGAGGGGGAGGGAGAAGCAGGCTCCCGCTGAGCAGGGAGCCCAATGTGGGGTTTAATCCCAGGACCCTGGGATCACGACCTGAGCTGAAGGCAGACGCTTAACCCACTGAGCCACCCACGTGCCTCGAGGTTTTGCTTTTTGAAATGATTTTATATTTGTCTCTTCTGCCTCAATCTCACAAAATTGGGTTTGGATGCTATTTACAGAGTCCTGAAATCACTGTGGCTTAAACAAAACATAAGTTTATTTTTCTCTCCCATAAAAGAACTGGGGCTAGACAGTCCCTCATAAATCTCATTGCTCCTTCCACTTTTTTGTTTCACCTTTCTTAGGCCATAGATTCATCCTCAAAGTAGCCTCAACATCACACGGTTTCATATAGCAGGAGAGAGGAAACAGGAGAACACATGGATGCTGCTGGCATCGTGAGTCAGCCCCTATTACAGGGTTTTCCCAGAAACCACACCTAATAATTTTCATTGCCATCTTGTTGGTGATCCCTCTCTGCTAGGAAAGCTGGAGAACACAGTATTATTTTCCTTTAATTTGGACATCTTGGCTATGACTAAGGGGCCCATTACCAAGGGGTCAATTACTAAGAAAGAAGGGATAAATGGCTATTGGAAAGGCAGCTGGCAGTTTCTGTCACAATTCCTTCTTGAATGTTTTTCCTCTACCAGAAAATATGAGCTCCATGCAAGCAGTGATCTTGTCCATGTGGTGTAATGCAGTATCCCCAGCTCCCATTTCAGCGTCTGACGGGCACTTCATAAACACAGGTGCGATACACACTTGCTGATTAAAAATGAAACACAGTGGTGGCTTTTATTTTCCAACATGACGTTTAAGAACACACATGGACCCTTTCTGCCTTTCGGATTCTATCATAAGACAGGCTAATTAAGTGCTGCCAGAGGCCCATCCTCTTCCCCATTCCCTTCCCTGGGAAACCCACCTGTCTTAAATCTGAGAGTCATAGGAGAGTTCTTATCATCTGCAAGAGGAGTGGGGCTTCCTTTCTAAAAATTACCGCTGCCTAGAATTTAGCATTATGGTCCACGTGGAGCCAATTTTCAGGCCAAAACAAGTCAAGCCCCTTCTCATTGACACCATGCATTCATGTCCCTGACCGTAAAATGTTGTTATGGCCAGGCTTTTAGGTTTTTCTCTGGAATTTTCAAGAAATCTGGCTCTATGATTCTGAGAACATTTAGGAATGGCTGATTGCAAAAGTGGTCCCACAATGTTCTTTTAGTCTAATTTTGTTCCACCACCACTCGGACTATTGGCCGATGCCACGTGTGGATGCTGCTGCCATCTCTCCACATAAAAGCACACAAAGGCATGACGTGACGAGTGTGTGGTTGTACTGCAACTTCCAAACCTTTGGGCGCCTGTTACCTAGAACACGCAGACATCCATTTCCAAAGACATTTTAAAGTGCATGGTTCAGGGCCCATCTCAAAAACATTTCTCATCTATTACTTTTTAACCGATTACCATTCGATTTTTCAAATGATAAAACAGGAAAACCTTTAAACACTCAGTGGATCCTGAATTATTAAACATAAAAGGGCACTTTGGTGTATTTATTATCACACTGGAGGAAATCTTGTCTGGTTTCAGCTCTTAGCTCCTTAAAATGTCCCCTCTATACTGAAGTGAAGTTAAAAATGCATTTGCCATAAAACTCCATCCATTTCCAATTTTCTCATCATCGGTTTCTGACATTACAAGCTGCCACCTTCCGAGGCTGCAACTTCCCTGGGGAGGACGATGGCCACGTGATGTTGGTGGTCATACTTCACTAGCCTCTTGGAACTAGAACTGAGCCCTGGTTCGGAGCTGCCTCCTTTTCCACTCTCCAGATGGACTTAGCCTTTCCAAGGATCAACTTCTGGGGGCTTCTCGCAAGCACGGTGTGTACTGTGCAAACTGTGTGCAATGCAGAAAACTCATTTCCTTGGAACCTATGCTGAGTTTTCCCTGTGCTGGTGCCTTTTTTTTTTTTTTTTTTTTTTAATGGAGGTGATATTCACAGTATATGAAATTCACCATTTTACACTGTGTGATTTCTTGGCATTTAGCACATCCAATTATGGCACAATCACCATCTGTATTTAGTTTGAGAATATTTCCATAATTCCCAAAGAAAACCCCATGTCTATTAAAGATTTCCTCCCTAGACCCCTTCCCCTAAGAACCACCATTGTGCTTTCTGTCTCCCTGGTTTTTTAATTCTGGACATTTCATATGAATGCAATCACCCAACGTGTGACTGGCTTATTTTACTGAGCATGATGGTTTCAGGTTTCACCCATGTTATAGAATATATCAGCACTTCATTACTTTGCACAACTGAATAGTATTCCATTGTATGGATATACCACCTTTTGTTTATCTGTTCTGTCACTGATGGTTATTAGGGTTGTTTCCAACTTTTGTCTATTGTGAACAATGTATGAACCTACACGTACAAATTATTGTTGGAGGACCTGGCTGCAGGCCTCTCCAGTGTAAGCCTGGGAGTGCAGGTGCTGGGTCAGATGGTAACTCTGTGTTTAAGTTTTTAAGGAGCTGCCGACTATTTTCTACACAGTGATAGTACTTTTCGTACACAGGTTTTCACTCTCTCTCCTACTGATGCCATTTTTAAGCTTGTACTCAAGAAAAGATCACTCCAGAAACAGAAAGTAGCTCTGGAATTCCCAGAAGCAGGTGTTAAAATCAGCAGCGTGCTCACCTCTCCCTGCTGCAAATACAACAGGAAGCATGAGACGCTCAGAGCCATATTTTTCCTTATTCCTTTTCCCTGTCCCATAAGAGAACAGCTGTGGGAAAGGCTTAAAGGAACCACACCTGTACTTAGTTCCAACAGAATGGAGAAAGCAGAGGATGCTGGGTAGAAGGTCTGTTGAGGGGGGGATGGAGGGAGAAAGGACAATTAGGTGAGACAGAGAAGGAACAATGCATGTGTTCAGGTGTCAGGAGACAGGGAGAAACATCCTGGCTACTCAGTCTGGCTGTGATGTATACCTTTGAAATGGAGTCTTTTAAATCCTTTTTTTCTTCTTTCCTCCCTCCTTTCCTTTCTTTTTAGAGACAGAGCATGAGCGGGGCAGGAGGGCAGAAGGAGAGGGAGAGAGAGAATCCTTAGCAGGCTCCACGCTCAGTGCGGAGCCAGATGTGGTGCTCGATCTCACAATCCTGACATCATGACCTGAGCTAAAATCAAGAGTCAGACGCTTAACCCACTGACCCACTCAGGCGCCCCTAAATCTTCTTTAAAATTACTCAGACTTACAAAGATGATGCCACTTGGCTTTATATATTTCAGATAACCCAACTTCCCCTCTGCACACCACTCTCACTGTATTTAGTGGTACATATTTATCTTTGCTCAGAATTCCACTACCCTTTCCCTTTGCAAATGCTGTCCTCTTTGCCTGAAACATCCTTCCATAAATCGTCTGTCTGAAAATGCCTACCTACCCTCAAAACTGTGTCCAGGAATCATCTGTCTACTCCAACCTTCCAAGACACCCGTCTCAGCATAACTCCTGTTCCCACGTACACAGACATCATTCAGTTTTACCTGCCATTACACATGCCTCTGTCCTCTTCCTAACAAAGTGTTCTTTGAAGGGAGGGATATTGGCTTCCTCCCTTAAAAATGGGGATAAAAATATTTACTTCTCAGGGTTGTTGTCAGGGTGAAGTGAGAGCACTACCTTGCACATCATCGGGACTTAATAAATGTTTGTGAAATACAGTGAACCTTTGGGCTCCTGCCCTATCAAAGTTTGCAATGGTCTGAACAAAAAACTCCTGAGTGTGCACTGCTAAGCAAGTTGGGCAAATGGGGCTAGAAATAGAGTAGAACAGGATAGGGCAAGTCGGAGAAATGATTCGCTGAGAGCTCTTCAGGACGGAAGGTGAGTGAATGTAGCATGGCCAGCACCATAAGCGGAATATTGACAACCAGTTACACATGCTCAGTGTTGAGCCAGAATACGTATTGCTATTACCATTGCCACTCTGACTATAGGACAGACTGATTTAGATTCAAAATTGCTGAACCAAGCCCATGCTTCTGCTTTCTTTGGGTGAATAAAAGAGGGAGGAGGAAGAGGAAGCAAGAGAGGGAGGGTAAGGACCAAAACAAAACAAAACAGGAATCAATGAAGCTTCAAAACTCCCTCAGCGAAGCTGAGCAAGATGATGGTCACATTCTTCAGATACTCAGAGTCCAGGAGAAAGTCCTTTGATCCTGCCACATTTAGCACTGCAGCCAAGAATGAAAGGAAAACATGTCACATGTGCTAAGCTACACTCAGTAATCCATTTATAAGAGATATAAGCCAAGCACCTTTCTTTAAACTGTGAACATCTCTGGTACCCATTAACTCATCCGAACTTGTGCTGTTGAGTCACGCCTTGTTCTACCCTATCAGATGCCAGATGTTGTGCCAGATGTCAGGTGCCTACCCCTGCCCGTGAAATAATGCTCATCTCCTCTGACCTGTAATTTATATGGTGGACAAAAAGTTTGCACAAGTCCCTTAGTAGAATTGGTTAGGGTTGACAGCACAACCAACATTTCACAAGAAGCCATATCCTACAAGCCTGCAAGATAAGAAACAGTGTAAGAGGATGAGGCTCAGTAAGAAACATCCTTTCCTATCACCAGATATAAGGCTCTCTGGGGAAAGCTGGACCAGTAGCAGAATACAGGCTCGGCCCCTGACATAGCTAGTCCAACAACATACTCGGCTCAATGCAAGAAACAAAGTGAGGTTAACAGATAGTACAGGCTTTTTAATAAAGGTCATAAAATAGGGATTTTAGATATTTTGTTGCTAGAATTAGCAGAACAATGAACAGCAAATTAAGAACCAATGGACTTAGTTAATACCCGTCAAATTTTAATGTTGAAAAGATGTTACTTGTTTGTCTTCAAAATCTGCACTTTCAAAAGTCAATGAAATTGTTTATTTCTAGTGATGGGATGGAAAACAAAACAGGTTCAAAAATAGCTATGGGGTTTGCAACTCAGTGATGAACAGCTCTTTAGAAATTAGAGCCAACATTTTGAAACCTTCACCCCTGAAGAATCAGATGTTCCCAAACCTTAGCCATCCTTCTGCCACTGTCACTAAATGGCCATCATGTGTCATAATGATAAACTATCAGCTTAATATACTTTACACTGATGCAGTTTGCTTCCACTGAAACACATTATTTTTACAAGGCAACTTTATATCAATATTTTAAATGAAAAGAAAACAATAATATCACTTATTCCAAATAGAGAGTAACCATAAAACAAATACAATGCAATCATAGATTATCAAAATCTTGCTACCATTACCTGCGGACATTGAGCCTGAGGCCTCTGTTTTATGGTTAAAAATGGAGATCATCAAGTATTAGAGAGATGTTTAAGACACTCACACACCAAACAAAGACTTTCTCAATAACATAAACGGGAAAATGGAAAAAAAATTCAGAACAGAGTAACTCCATCCCCAAATGATTGGTTTAAGTTATTTAATAGCATCTCTGTATGTCACCTAAGTCCATAGTAATCAGACGGGACTCATACTTTGGGAAAGGCAGTTTCCAGCCAACGCTTTTCTTTAAAAAAAGATACATACAACTATCTTTTCAACTTCTAATAGAATATCTCGTATTTCTAATTATCACTCCAGGAAAGTTTCAGTCTCTCACTCTCTCCTTCCTGTGGCAACATTTCTTCCAGTTTTAAGTTAACTAAACATACAACCATAATCTCTGCTAAACTTTGCTATGCCAGAGTAAAGTACTAATACACCAGATTGTTGTTTCAGAGCGTGGACCCTATATCTGTAGTTCCCGGCCCTGTTACACACCAGCTGTGTGACACTGGGCAAACTCACATCTCTCTGCAAAGTCTCCTCATCTCCAAAGCAGGGTACCATGTGGTATTTAACTCATTGGATGGAGTACATGTAAAATGCTTATAACAGTGCCTGGCACATGTAAGAACCATATCAGCATTTGCTGTTATATTGATTACCTGGCTGCATTTGTTTCCTGCTCCTGCTGTAACAAATTAGCACAAATGTAATGGCTTAAAACAACACAAACTGATGCTCTTACAGTTCTGTAGTTCAGAAATCTGATGCAGGTCTTACTGAGCTAATATTAAGGTGTTGGTGGCGCTGTGCTCCTTCCTGGAGCCTCTAGGGGAGAATCTGTGTTTTTGCCTTTTCTGGATTCTAGAAGCTACCTGCATTTCTTGGTGCATGGCTCCCTTCTATGTTAAAGATGGCAACTGCCTGTCGGGTTTTTGGTTTTGTTTGTTTGTTTGTTTGTTTGTTTGTTTGTTTTTTCAGGGCACTTCCCTCTTCCACTTATGAGGACCTTTGGAACCATTTGAGCCCATTGAGATAACCCAGGAAAATCTCCCCATCTTAAAGCCAGCTGATGAGCAAGATGAATTCTATTTGCAGCTTTAATTCTCCCTTGCCATGTACTCTAACCTATTCACAGTTTCCAGGGATAAGGATGTGGACATACCTGGGGAGGAGGGCATTATTTACCTACCACACTGCCAAACTGTGAGAAGGCTATCCACACAAAGAAGAACAGAAGACATGGTCTCTCTCTCTGCTTTTATGTTGTTCTGAGAGTGTGTGAGGCTTTCCCAGTGGGGTGTCTCAAGCAGGCGACCCTTGAATGTAATCTCTTCCTACGAGTATGTTTGGCATGTCCCACACCTTGCTTTTATTCCTTATAAAAGTATTTTTTAAGATTTTATTTATTTTAGAAAGAATGCGCAAGCAGGAGGGAGGGGGAAAGAATCTCAAGCAGACTCCACGCTGAGCACAGAGCCCAATGCAGGGCTTGATCTCACCACTCTGAGATCATGACCTGAGCTGAAAGCAAGAGTCAGACACTTAACCAAATGAGCCACCCATTTTATTGTTCATAAAAATATTTTTAACTTGAGATAGTTCTAGATTTACAGAAAGATGGCAAAAATAACAGAATTCCTCTGTATGTCTTATGTGTGTCCCCTAACACTAACACCTGACTTCATCACAGTGCAGTGGTCCAAGCCAGGAAATTCACACTGGGACAATACTGGTAACTAAACTGCTCCCTTGTTTGTTTATTCCCCCTTTGCTGTGCCAGGATCCCATCCAGGGTCTCCCCTTGCAGTTTGCTATTATTTCTCTTTATTCTCCTCACAGTTGACTTCTAGCAAGTCAACATTTGGTTGAGCTGAATGCTGCCACCAAGTACCTTGTAGGATAATCTCCATCCAGAGGATCTGTGGGCTCTGCAGGCATTTGCACCTGCAGCTTCTAGGTAAAGCATTGCTAGGATTCTGAGAAGCCCCTGTCCAGCAACTTTCAGACCCTCGAGTCTCTCAGATGAACCCTCCCCTCGAATACCGCACTTCCCCTAACTTCAGCTTCATAAGCAAACTCCCTCCTTCCACAAACACCAACGAGCTCCCATGACGCTCAAACAACAGAATGGCAGGAAAGCACAGGAGAGTCTGAGATATTTGGGATCAGAACTAGACCTGCTGGTCAGTGTTCCTTCTCCTCACCCTCCTCCATTTCTCCCCTTCCTTCTGGTTTTGAAAACAGCTCATGGAATTGTACAGAAAGGGTGTCAATAGATTACAAACTGTTTCCCTCTAATAAAATGTTAAACGATGTTGAAAATTAATCACCAGGGCCATCGTGCTGCCCTCCTCAGAGGGAGATGGCTCGGGAAATTTAATAAATCATTATCACAATGATGTTCCTATTATAGAATTTGCATTTCATTCCCAAGGCTTGCATTCAGTCTCAAAGTTGCCTGATGATGGTCAATAAAACCAAATGGACTCTTTTGCCTCAATGATTGGAGGGCTACGCTTACAGTGGCCCATCAAAGGGTATTCTTTGGGCTTCATACTTAAGTATTTCAGCTTCTGCTCTAACTCCCTTCTTTGTAGTAATTTTGGCTTCTTTAAGACAACTAAAGACAGTATTGAATCGCGAGAGTGCCCTCCTGCCGGAAACACGCGCTGTAATGATATGCCTAGCTTAAAAGCAAATCTAATCTACTTGCTTATTAAATTTAAATGTGTTTAAGGCTGATATGGTTTGAAGATGATATGTAAAATAACAGCCTCCATGGTTATAAATGTCAACTCTAAAAATTATATGCAATATAACATACAAAATAAATGCTGCTTCATCTCTACATTCAACTGTGATCAATTCATTAAACAGTGTATTACAAGCCATGAGGACGATCGTACAACGCAAGACGCTATTTGTCACAGCATATTCTAAAGCACCCAGGAAATGCTGTAGAGATCTTTTTTGTCAGCAATGGATTATAGTCCTTATTAGAAAGAGGGGAAAAAACAGCTTTCTGGTGTACCATGACCAGAATTACTTCTCCAGTCAAATATTAAAGACTGAGGAAATCCATTCTTATGGCAAAGTTCCATATTAAAAAGTGGGAGTGGGATAAAGGGGTTTCCTTAGGAAGACAGCACTGGCTATAAACAGTAAGTATGATGGTAAAGAATGAAGACGGATTTCCCTCTGGGTGAGAATCACAGTTTCATAATGTTCAAATCATACCCTGGGAGCCCCTAAGCTGGACTGATCACAGCGGGATCCTATGCGCGTGTGAGGCGTGGGCACGTAATGCATATCCTGGGCCCCTTTCTCAAGGTTCTAATCGAGACGATCAGGGGAGAAGCCTGGGAATACCCACTTTTTTTCTAAAAAAAAAAAAAAAAACACACACACACAAAAATGACCTTCCTTCGTAATTCTCTTAATAGTTAACATAGTCTGAAGCATAAGCAAGCCTTGCTTAGCACACGTGTGCCTGGGTATGTCTGTAGACAAGTCTGTTCCAACTCTTAAATGAATGACAGAGTAAATATGGAGAAATCTGCCTGCCCCAGTGAGCAACCTCCGTGACACAGTTAGAACCACAGAGGCCAGAGAGTAACGCTCCAGATCCGCTGGTGGAATACTTCAAGTGCTGCTGACTTCTGGGCACTGTATCATTCTGTATGCCCAACCTTTCCAATCTTCCCTTCTGACTTAGGTCACTTCCCTTCTCCCTTCAGCTCATCATCTAGAGATCAGAGTTTCATTCAGGAAAAAAAAAAAAAAAAAGCATCTGGCTGAGAAGTCAAAATCTCTGTTGGGAATTCATTGAACAATGAGAAGCATCGATGCTTATAAAGCCTAACAAAAAATGAGGGCAGTTGATTCTGGCAGGAAGGACTTTTATTTTAAATTTTAAAAAAATTTATTAATGTGTTTAATTGTGCTAAGCACATGCCACTTTATTAATGGTATTCTATTCTTTAGTGACCTTCTAAGAAGTCTTGATTTTTTTTTTTTTAACACTTGACAGAGAACTCTGCATTTGGGTCACTCATTGATGTCCTGTTCAATACTATTTCAACCAGGATAACGATCCTTTTTGCTTCTGCATTTGGGTTGGTCCTGTTCAGACACACAGGTGGTCGGGACATAGATAGGCTAGGAAAGATTCTTCCAGAAAAATGGCGGAAAGAAAGAAAACTTTACTCACCAGTTGTAGTGGGAAAGTTATGCAGGAGATTGCCCGCAGGTGTGTGGAAGTCGTGAGGTTGCTGACCTAGACCTCCTTGGTGATTTACAACCTACGGCACCTTCTTCCCAGTGGTAGGCTAGTTTATAAATTAAGAGATTCAACTGAGAGATTTAATTAAGAGATTGGTAATGGGATACAGATAATTATGTCTTTCAGAGTGCCTTATGTCTTCTGGTGTGTGTGTGTGTGTGTGTGTGTGTGTGTGTGTGTGTTCGAAGGAGGTGTTTTGGGGGGGGGGCAATATATTCCTGGAATTGGGGAAATTAACTGAATCAGGGTGAGTCTTTAGAGCGCAGTCACTGTGGAGATGCCATGCTCCCAGACTTCATCAACTAAGAATCATTCAGCCTTTCCTTTAAATGCCCTAAAGTCTTGACCTGCCTCTGACAAGAGTTTCGTGAACCAAACCTTCCTTGGATGGTGTATCCTTCCCAGGCTATAGTAACAGCCTCCATGGTGTCAGAGAACTCCCTCCAATCCCCAGCTGCCTACTGCTCTCTATGCTGTTTCCTCAACCTTTTCTTTGAAAGCTCCTCCAACTCTGAAACTTTTACTTTTAACAGCAAACTCAATGTCATTCCTTTGTTCCTTTGCAGAATGCCTTGTGCCATCTCTCATGGTCATACTTCCTGCAATCGTGAGACAGATCTGCATCAGAAACCCAAATGACAAGGGGACACATTCAGCTCAGGATGGCAATACGGAAAATGGTATGCTGAGCCAACACTCGTCAGACAAGTCTGCAGCGAGATCTGCTGTTGTGTGCTTAGAGTGTAAGAGAACACTCAGGGAATGGAGTGGGAGAAAATTGCACATGCATACACACACACACACAGCAAAACACTTCCTTCCTGCATGACATCAGTCAGGGTCCATATTAGACCTCCGTACCTTACAGCTAAAAGCTTCCTCCAAATGGCATTTTAAAACTAATTGCAATGCAAATTTCAACTTTAGCGTTTTTAACAAAACCCTACTCAGACAATATCAGAGTGTTTTAATGCAAGACTTACAAAGCCAAAAGAAATACAGGAAGACTCAGTATGACTTCTCCATCTTAGCCCAAAGCACCTGAGTTAACTTCTATAGCTTTGCAGCCATAGTCCATTTCAAGGAAACTATGTTGAATACATGGCCATAAGGATGTTTTATTCCATCACATTTGTGCCTCTGGTTTCCTTTCCAGTTAGATAACCATACATCTCTAGCTGAGTTGGCTGATTCGTCAAAATTCTCTAATGCAATCAGCAAAATATTCCACATTTCATTCAGAAAAGGCAAAAATTAAAGAAAAAGTAAAATGAAATAAAATGATCGATAACCCCACTGTCCAGAGATAACTATGGTTAAAACATTGAAAAAAAATTTTTTTCAAGGTTTCTGTTCTGTGTGTGAGCTAATTCTTAAAGTCCTGTGATTTTGCCCAAGCCAAATTGTGGAATCTCTTCACTTGACAATATGTCGTGAACACTGTCTAGTACGACCACCATAAATTAGCCAATTCTGGGGGTCAGAAATTAAGGTTATTTCCAATTTTTCACCATTAGGAAAAATGCTGATAAATATTCTTTTATAGGGAACCATATTTGTTTCCATCATGTTAAAAGGATTTTCCCATAGTGCTAAATTATATGTAGACTCCTTTTTAAGACTTCACACCATTTTTAAAGTGATTCATAATCTCTCAGAAGAACCAAGGAAGGGCAGGTGCACTATAAAGAAAAAAATAAATATTTATATCCTATCTTATGCCTCCTGCCCCCTTGTTCCTTACCTATAATTTCAGTAGTTCAAAGCACCCAGACAACTATGTTTTTAAAAATAAGTTATAACAGATATTATCGAGACTACTGAGTACATTTGGATATAGATGATATTTGATGATAGGATCAATTTATTAAAAATATTGTGGTTTTGTATAGTATATATATATTTTTAGACATCTCTTTAGGTACTTAGAAGTAAGTTTCATGATGTCTGGAAACTTTCTTTAAAGTATTGTGCATATCTGTGCAATTATTAAATCCCAGTGTGAGTATATGATGACCATTGTATTACTCTTTCTCCTTTTCTATATGTACAATATTTTTCATAATAAAAATCGTTTTTAAAATGGAACCAGAACATTCTTCTCACTGGGGGTGGAAGCACACAGTAGGGTCCAAGTGGAAGAGAACCCTAGTAGATTGGGAATAAGATTGAGTCTATGGTCATCATGCCACGATGCTGTTCAGGAATACGACTGCTGACAGTAAGTGACATGAGTAGCCTTAAAGGACGTTCTGTGAAATAATAGTATCTGTGTTTCCTGGGGGCATCAGAGTTCCCTGACCCTGACTCTCCGGCTCTCTGGATCTGTACTGAAGCACACCAACCAAGCATGGGGGCTAAAGGCTTGCAACCACTTGAGAGGAGGAGGAGAAAGGGTCAGGAAGCGAGTCTCCACTGGGCAATTGTATCTTTGTTGAGAGTGGACTGGGGTTGTTGGTACCTAGGGATGAAATGCCATAGAATCCAAATTGCCATGGCTCACCAAGCACCTGTGAGGCTCCCTGATGCTCAGATCTTCACTTGCCCGTGTAAAGGCTTTACAGCCTAAAAAGGAATACAATATCTTGACATGTGTGCTCATCGTCTAACACTTTCAGTCATAGCAGGAAAAAGAAAAAAACAAGTGTGTCTGAAGATAAACTGCATAACTAGGCCTATCTCTGAGGACTAAATTGATTTATGATTCTGACACACAAATATCTGCCCAGATGTTTCTCAAGGTGTAATAAAAATGGCAGGGTTTCTTGCAAATGGTGTAGCCCATCTGCCCAAGAATGTGTGTGTCCACAAAGATGATCCATATTATCATGGGAATTATTAGGATGCAATATCATTGGAGGCACTAGACCCAGATAGCTCTAATCTAGTCTTATCACTTGCAGACAAAAGCATGGGATCCAATGGTCTTCCATGCAATCCATCTCTGTCAAATGCATTAAGGAAATTACCTGTCAGAAACATCATGGCTGAGATTCTGTGATTAAACACAAACGTGGAAATGCTCAAGGGTACAGTGGAATCATTAAGAAAAAAAAATTACACACAAACACCTCCTTCAATTTACTTTCCTTAGAATTAATTCTGTGGTCATAAATATTTGAAATCTGCAGAGCGATATATAACATGAAACTTATCAAGCACCCACTACTCTGGCTGAAGCGTTTCCACACATTGTGGCATGAAATCCCATTGTTTGGTGGATGAAACGAGAGAAACTCTACAGATGCTCTTCTGTGTACTTACGGCATAATTTCAAATGTATTACTTATTACTTAGTCTAAGGTTTAATTTCCTTATCTGCACTGCGGGGCATTAATATGCGTATCATGTGGTCACCACAGTGCTTCACAGAGATAAATACATATACAAAGTTTCAAGCATACATTTGGCACAAAGTAAGCATTCTTATACTATTATTAAGGAACAATTATGAGAAAGCATTATTACCATGTTGAATTAGTATCCACACACACACACACACACACACACACACACACACGTAGAACTTAAGGATCTTGTCTAAGGTTTTGAATTTGATAAACAGATGCACAGAAATTTCGAACCAAGGTTATCCTGACTCTGAAAGTTCTAGTTCTGTCTGTAGGTCCCATTATTCCAGGTCTTAAAAAAATAAAGTTTCACAAGAATTCACAAACATTTGTGGGGGTTCCTATCTCTTTAGGTACACCCATGTGATCAAGACCTGACTATTTTGACCCTTCTAGGATACTGTGTTACCACCCTATTTGCTAACCTGGCAGGACTGCCAGAAAGACACACTAGGGGAGTCACACTTAGGTCATTTAGTTAATTTTTGACCATGAGATTAGGGTTATGGGGAACTATGGGGAAGTAAAACCCCACATGGAATGCAGGTAAACAGATGCCCTGGGCCATGTGGTGAGTTTGTGGATATATTGTCATCACCATCATCTCTCCCCTGGTCTTTCGCTAAAACGTGTGGGCTTATCCCCCTGAATCCACTATTCCCTTCTCCAGAGTCTACTCTCCACAAAATTCCTATAAATTGTAAATTGGTTGATGCCCCTTCTCCTAAGCCATGTCAATGGCGGGCCATTGCTCTGAGACTAAAATTTCATTTTCCTTACCATGAGCGAAGAAGTCTCCTTGATCTGCTTCTCCTCCACCCTCCTCTCTCCCCCTTGTTCTTAGAGTTCATTCCAGACATGCACTGCCCTTTCTCTGCTCTTTTTTTTTTTTTTAAAGATTTTATTTATTTATTTGACAGAGATAGAGACAGCCAGTGAGAGAGGGAACACAAGCAAGGGGGAGTGGGAGAGGAAGAAGCAGGCTCATAGCAGAAGAGCCTGATGTGGGGCTCGATCCCACAACGCCAGGATCACGCCCTGAGCCGAAGGCAGACGCTCAACCGCTGTGCCACCCAGGCGCCCCCTTTCTCTGCTCTTTAAACTCACCACACTGTTTCCTGCCAATGACCATGTATATGCCTTCATGCTGTTGGGCTCTCCTCACAGATCCTGTCTTCCTCTCCCCACATCCCTGTATCCGCACCATTCCTAGTCATTTCAGTTCAAGTCATCCCATTTCACCGTCTTAATAATACCATCATAGCCTAAAATTGTATCCCCTCTTTACTGGTTGACTTTGTATCTTTTAAACTACTCCCCAAATTAGAATGGTTGTTCCATGAAGGCAGAGACCTGATAACCTTCATACCTATAACCACACCTGACAACAGGAGGTGCTAAGTACCTCCTTGCTGAACAAAAATGAAGTAAGATGAAAAATCCTCCATACGTCTTATCAACTTTATTTGAACAGTAATGCTAAGTCCTTGCTTACTTTCTGTGAGAGTCAGCTATTCCATGACTCCTGCTTGGAGATGACCATTTGGCCCTGTATTCCGAGTACATCTTCCTGCATCAAGGACCCTATGAGATCATTCATGCAGGCTTCTGGAAACCTTAGGAATAACACACACACACACACACACACACACACACACACACACACACACATGCTATTTTATTCGAAAGTATTGATGAAGTAAAGGGGGAGAAAAAGCACAAAGCATCTATTGTAGCTAAAGTTAGGATTGACCTGTGAAGGTTTCATTATTTAACAACAGTAAATAAATAAAAGTCTTTGGGTTCAGGGATGCCTCGTGGCTTAGTCGGTTGAGCATCTGACTCTTGATTTCTGCTCAAGTTATGATCTCAGGGTCATGAGATCAAGCCCTGCATCGGGCTCCGTGCTCAGTGTGGAGTCTGCTTGTCCTCTCCCTCCACTCCTCCCCAGCTCATGCTCTGGCTCTCTCTCTTTCAAACAGATGAATAAATAGAATCTTAAAAAAAAAAAAAAAAAGTCTTTGGGTTCAGGATACTTCCATGTTGGTCAGTGGGCCTCAGCTGCTGGCATGAAATTTCAAGCAGAAAAATTACCTTGCTTTTTTTTTCTGCCAATTTAAGCTCAACCCCTACCTTCATTATCCTCTGTAAACTCACAAACACAATACACTTGTAGTTATTTGGGGATATAGCTCATTCATCCATCATGGCTCCCCGAAATCAAGTCACTCTCCTCTCAGACACACACATAAGAAGTAGTTGTTTTATGTAATTCAACCCATTGTACCTCAATTACTAGGAACAGTGCTGAATACCAACACTAGCTGGATCAACTTAATTCTTTCTCCTAGAGAATTTAGAATTAAGGATGCCAATCTCTTATTTATACTTTTATATATTCAAAAATATTGCTATATGTCTAGTATGTGCGAAGCATTGTTTAGAAGAAGTTTTTGCTCTCAGAACTTAGTTTCTAGCAGGAGAGGCATACAGTAAATGAGTCAACAAAGAAAGTATGACCATGCAATGTGATCGGTATGGCCAGGGAAGACCTTTAGAAGAGGTAACATAGCTGAAATGCAATTAACATAAGGGAACCAACAATGCAAGGATCTGGGGGGGGAGCATCCCCAAAGGATTTTGTGCAATGTGCAAGTAGAAAGAAGGGCAAATCTGATTGGGTGGCCATGAGCTGCAAAGAAAAGGGTGAGTTGTTTTGAGGGTTGAGGGTTGATGCCTTTCCTGCTCCTCGTTTCATTCCACTGGGTCATGCTACTCTTCCTCCTCTTGGTACACTCTTGGCATCAACAGATAATTTTGAAACCAATTCTCCCTTCTTACTTAAGTGAGTCTGAAGGGATTTTCTGGGTTGTTTCTGTTTTTGTTTTTCCACACAGAAGAATTAGAATTACCTCTCAAAACCCCAAATTTCTAGAGCAACAGCTCACAACAGAATATCTGGAAAAGGGCAAAAATGTTCAGAACAAGGAGAAAGAATAGATACTCAGCTACTGCTCAGCCTTCTGGAACCAAGAAAAAGACGGAGCTTAGGCAAGTTTGAGTGTGAGATCATTTCATGAAGAACTCAGTCTTGATGGGGGAAAGGAAGATACTTTTCACTTTTCGTTTTTTTTTTTTTTTTATCTGTGGCTGCAGAATTCAAGCAAAGTTCCCTACAGAAGAGCATCACTGTTTACAAAGCAAGGAAAAAATGGCGACCTTTCGACAGCTTCATGTAGATTACAATTCAAGAAAGTTTCAAACTCTCCGATCTCCAGAGCTAATTATCTAGGTCGAAGATCCCTCAATAAGGTTCGTCTTACGAGACAGCTACAAACCGCTGACAGTGACTAACGAATTGCCACGGACACACTTCTGAAGCCTTACCCAGCCCCTCAGCAAAGACAACTGTGATCATCCAGTGGTGTGTGCCACGGATGCTGGGCAGAGAAAGGTGGTGTGCTCTTCATCCGCTTTCCTGTTCCAGAAGAATTAGCCCTTCTTCTCCCCTTACCTTGATGGCTGAGTTCTTTCTTTTCCTAGCAACTATTTCAACACCACTTTGAGAAAGATCTCCTCTGGGGGTGCTTCTCTAACACTGACAGAGCCCAAAATAAAAGCACTCTGAAATTCTCAGGCAACCATAACTAACTGTGATCACTTATTAACTGATGAGCAGAAGGTCAGAAGAGGGAGCAGAGGAAAAGGGTCTGAAGAGAGCAAGAAGGACTAAATCTGGCGCCTCACTCATTCGGTTGTGCTGCTCTTGCCACACTCGTGACCATGCTGATGGGTAAGTAGCCACCTCACTGTTCAGCAGCTGGGGAGGGTGTGGCTCCGAAAGGTTCAGTGACTCTTCCAGGGCCATTCAGCTGACAAATGGGGGGCCAGGACAGAAACCCTATCGCTAAAACTCCTGGCTATTCCCTTACATCAGAGAGTCAGTAAACTGTGGACCAAATCTGTCTCGCTGCCTGCTGTTGAAAATAAAGATTTATTGTAACACTGCCATACTCATGTGTTCACGCGTTGCCTATGTCTGCTTTTGCTTTACACCTGCAGAGCTGAGTCCTTGTGAGAGACTGAGACTGTATGGTCCGCAAGCCTAAAATATTTACTGTCTTGCCCTTTACAGAAAGTTTGCCAGCCAATGCTTTATGGCATTGTTATGAGCATTAAGCATAAAATCCTCAACCTGACACATGCTTTTTTTTACCATGATGCTGAAAATAAACTTTCCCTGTGGTAATATTGTGCCTAAATATTTTCACCTTGAAGCAAGTGTTCTGGCTTTTGTTTTGTTTTTTGCTTTTTTCCTTCTCCTTCTTCTTTTATTTTTTTATTTTTTTAATCATAATAACTCACAGTAGAAATGGAGCAGAGGAGTAGGAGAGATAATTTTCCCCAAGCAAATCTCTTGCAATCCTTTCTGACACCACAGGGAACCATCTTACCTTTTACAGGAAAGGGAAGAAACAGTGTCACTACACTTAGCGGCAACTCATCTATCAGCCTGTAAAGTACTACCCAATAAAATCAAAGGGTCCTACCGGATAAATCGATACTAGTGCATAAACATGTTTCTGTCTAGGCTTTCTGAAAACATGCCTTCAGAATGGAGGCACTTGCCCTGCCCTGTCCCTGATGTGAAGAGCATCCCGTCATGAGGAAACGGACTTCCAGAAACTGCCCCTTTCTGGCTGTGTGGTAACAACCTCTTACTTAACCAACCTGAGCCTGTTTTCTATCTGAAAAGAACAACAACAAAACAAACAAACAGACAAATGAAAAAACCGGAAATAATACCAGTACCCCCTCCTTACAGAGTTGCATAATAATTTACATAATTAATACATGTAAACTGCATTAAAGGACTGGTATACAATAAGTGTTTATGAACAACTGTGACTGTTGTTCGGATATTATTATTATTTGTTATAGTAATAGTGCTATAGAGCAGAATTTGAAGAGCACCATTTTCACTGTGAAGACTGGGGCTACTGTGGACAAAACATAGAACTTTGTCTCTAAGAAAAATGGACCCTGGTGCCACATTTCTGAGAAAATTGTGAATTTTTTCCACAGATTCTGTATACAAATGAAGGACAGTGCACCTCCATGGAATAGTGTTGCTGTTGTTGGAATCGCCCCGGTGTGGTCAGCTTGGTACTTAGGAAAAACAAAAGCAAAACATGTGTGCACATTAAATTTAAAATGTATGACAAAAAGGAAATGCCAGCACCTAATAGATAGGCCCAACAGCAAACATAATTAATTAGTCTGCAGCTTGGCAAATTCTCCCACAGATTTTGGTGAATCGTAAATCAGTTCAAGAGGGAGCCAGACAAATTGTGGAGACTGAACAAATCATTGAGGGAGATGGAAGGCAGAGAAAATTATTCTCCAAGGAGAAGATTTTTAGAACTGTGTTCTTTTAAGTAAGGGGGGGATTGATTTGAGAAAGTCTGAAACTAGAATTACTTTACATTTTCAGTGGAAATGAACTCTGAAAGCAAAGGTAATTTAAGTGTCTTCCTTTCAAAAAAAAATTCCTGGTTGAGCATCTTTCCATACAAAGAGCTGTACAGTTTTATCCCACTCTCCTACCCACAAATGCATCAAGAAAATTAACACCTCAGAATGCATCAAATAAACCGGGATCTGACCAAGAAAAAGTTGAACCTTGCACATTAATTATGTATCAGATTAAAGAAACAGCCATAAAAATAAAAGCAGACCTATCCTCCATGTGGCAGCTTTATTAGTTACTTTATTGCCCAGCATATGTGCTGCCATAGAAAATTATAATGGGCCAGTACTGTTAACCATAAACAAAGGAGACTGGATTATTATTTATGGTCTTGTTAACCAAATTAGTAAAGCCAACCAAACTGGATCAGTATACGAAGTGAAGATGAGTGTTCATTAGACATGCCATCCAGAAGAACAGTTGAAACCCAGTGTCAAGAGACATTTGGTTAGGATGAATGTGCTTGACTTTCAGAGGACAGAGACCCAATTCCAAGGTCAGGCATGGGATTAACAATACTGACAATGGCTTTCAACATCAAGTATAAGAATATAATATGGTAAGAAGTGTCTGACGCTAAGTCTAGACTGTTTTCCTTTTAGATTCCCCTCAATGTATAACTGGTCAAATTCTGGTGATGTGAACAACATACCCCATGAACACAACACAGACAGGTTCTTCACTGGTGGGCACGTCAGATTGCTTAGTAGTGACTACCAACCAATTACTCAATCATCCAATTGATCAAAATACAAAAAACTTTTCATTTTTACCCATATCCAGTTCCCCTTTCCTTTTGGACACATGGGAAGATGACGTTTTCCATCTCCTTGCAGCTGATTAGGACCATGTGATTAGCTATGGCCAAACTGTTAATGACTTAGTCATGTAATTGCCATTGCAAGACCTCCCAGTCTTGGTCTTTCTCAGCCATAACAACCAGGAAGGCTGTGTGTTCTCAAAAGTGAGGTACAGGGGTGCCTGGGTGGTACAGTCGGTTGGGCCTCTGACTGACTCTTGGTTTCAGCTCCAGTCATAGTCTTGGGGTAATGGGATCGAGCCCTGCTTTGAGCTCTGCCTTCAGTGCAGAGTCTGCTTGGGATTCTCTCTCCCTCTCTCTCTGCCCCCTCCTGTTTGTGCTCTCTCTCTCTCTCACTCTCTCTCAAATAAATAAATCTTGGGGAAAAAAAAAAGTGAAGCTACAGGTTGATGGTGCTTCCATCAGATTGAAATGCCATGTCACCAGCTGTGCAGGAGAGGCTTCCAGACCCGTGGAAGACTTTACATGAGCAAGAAACAAACTTCCGTTGTACTGTCACTGAGATTCTGGGGGCTGTTCATAACTGCAGCATAATTTGGATATACTGACTATCTGTGAGAGCTTTGGCACAAGTGCACACGGCTGGCCTTTACTCCTAGAGATCAGAGTCAATAGGTCAGAAGGGAGGAGACAAAGCATCTGTGTACATGCTCCCAGTTAGTCTTGTGAGCACACCTGAAGAGGAAAAAGTAACACTAGAACATGGGTTGGTGAACCACGACTCTGAGGCCAAATCTCTGCTTTTGTAAATAAAGTTTTATTGGAATGCAGCCATGCTCATCCATTTATGTATCGGCCAGGGCTGCTTTGTGCACAACAGATGAGATGAGTAGTTGCAGCACAGACTATAAGACCTGCAAAATCTAAAATATTTACAATCTGGTTCTTTACAGAAAAGGTTTCTTGACCCTCACACTAGAATTTTGTGGAAGCACCCTGCTTCCTGCTGCCATCTTGTTAATAATGCAACTTGCTTGCACAGCAGCTGTGAGAGCAAGCCACCTGTTGTACAAAAGGTGACCACTGTGAAAACCCTACTGAAAATAAGACACAGGGCAGAAAAGCTTCTGTAGCATCCCTGACCTACTTCTCAGTCCTCTTATCATCAGCTCTTGAGGCCCTGAGGGTTTCTTCTTTGTTTGTAGAATAGATACTTTTCAGTTCAGTCTGTCCAGAGATGAGCAGCCTGGAAGACGGCGCAAATGCCATTCCTCTGTCACTGGAAGAAGTGATGTCCTCACTATTCTCCACGTGGGGAGACTTACTTATGGGCAGAAGTATATGCCAGTCAGCAAAATGCCATGTGGCTGTTGCTCGGTTTCATAACACTGTATATGAGGTCTCTCCAAACAAGCTTTTTATGGCAGGTCACATCTGGATTTACTGGCAGCCTGGGTTGGTTTCTGAATGTGCCCAGTGATACTGCATGAGCAGTGAGTGTATGTTTTGCTATCGATAAATCACCTTCTAAATAAATTACAAAAGAGAAACTTCAAACTTCAAATTTGAAATTAAAATTTTAAATATATATTTTTTTCTTTTTTAAAGTAATTCCTACCATCCTTGTCCCTGGCTCTTCTCTATTCTCTCTCTCTCTTTTTTAAAGATTTTATTTATTTATTTGTCAGAGAGAGAGCACAAGAAGGGGGAGCAGCAGGCAGAGGGAGAAGCAGGCTCCCTACTTAGCAAGGAGCCCCATGCGGAACGCGATCCCAGGACCCTGGGATCATGACCTTAACCGACTGAGCCATCCAAGCATCCCTCTTCTCTATTCTCTTACACTTTCTTTTTTTTTTTATTGCGCTTATCACCACAGATATTTTATGTTTATATGTGTATGTAAATATGTATTTATTTTGTTTATTGTCTGTCTCATCCTACGATGTGAATAAGAATATCACCTTATCATGTTTACTATTTTAGTCTCAGTATCTAAACCAAGAGTTGGAAAACTTTTCCTTAATGGGCCAAATAGTAAATATTTTAGACTTTGTGAGCCATACAATCTCTGTCATAATTACTTAGAGCCATAGGCAGTATGCAAATGAGTGGGTGTGACTGTGCGCTAATAAAACTTTATTTACAAAAACAGGTAGAGGGCTGGCTTTGTAAAGTTTCCTAACCCATGACCTAGAACACTGTCTGACACGTAGTAGGCACCTCATAAATATCTATTTTATCAATGAACAGACAGAATGAACTCATCAGAGTATTACTGAATGAATTAATATACGTATGGGCGAATGAATGAATATCTCAACTGTGTGTGGTTAAATAATAGTCACCGAGTGCACATGTATATCAGGCTTTCTTCCAAGTTCTAACGATAGGAAATCAAATATAACATAAAAATTATAACAGCTAAAGAAATTCAGAATGATGCTAAGCACTTTACATGCATTATCTCATTTAATCCTATCAATGATTTTAAGAACCAAGTATTATTATGAATCCCATTTTACAGCTGAGTTAACCCAAGCTTAACATGGTTAAGTAGCTTGTCCCAAAATCACACACACAGCATGTAGTGCCAGGATTACAACAGAAGAAATCTGATTTAAAGTACATGCTTTAAACCCCACCAGCGGTCTGTCAGCGGGGACTTCTGCTGACAGAGGTCCACCTCTGCTAAGTGCCAAAATGAGCTGGCTGCTAGGCACTCACCTCCCAGGTACTTAGTCTTTTGTTTTCAGAGTATCCAAGGTTTAAAAACCTATGCAACAGAGGAATTGGTATCTTGGGCTCACATGTGCTCAGGGGGGCAATGTATGAACCTTGAGTCTTTTCAACCCTCTAAGTGACCTTTTCCTAGAAAGCACAGATTACTGCAACCCAGCTGAGAAACATGTGCAGAGACGTGCTTTCCCCTGATAGGGAGCAAGTCATTTTATCAAAAGATAAAAGAAATAACACCAACTACTGTGTGGCTGGAAGAGGTAACCTCAGAAAGCTTGTTCTAATAGGGTCATGCGTTGCTTTCAAACACCGCAGCAGCAAGCAGCAAGCAGCAAAGGGTGCGGTGGTTAGCCCAGAGCCTGCCCTCTCCAAAGCAGAGTGCTCGAACAAAGTGCGCCTTGTCCGTAAATGGGATCATTTGCATATGAGGTCAGTGCCCCCACCTCTGCCCTGTTGCCACAGCTAGCAGTAAGCTGTGAATGTAGCAGGGCAGGGGAAGGTTCAGTTCCCAGTCCTACATTTCTGCATTAAAGGGAGGGAATTATCCCCCCACTTCAGCCACTTTACCCATTTCTTTGCTGTCTTATTTACAAGAGGAAAGGAACTATTGATAAGGGATGTCAGACTCCTCAAGATTCATTAAGCTCCATTTCACAGGTGAACAGGGTTATTTCATGAAAAAGTAAGGAACATGAAAAGATACTCATCATTAAACATTAGGGAAATGCAAGGTAAAGCCACAGTGGGATACCACTACATATGCACTAGAATGGGTACAGACCACAAGACAGCTGATACCAACAGCTGACAAGGACGGGGCGCCACTAGGACCCTCGTTTGTTGCTGGTAGGAATATAAAATGGTGGAGCCACTTTGGAAAACAGTTTAGAGGTTTAAGTTCAACTTAACGAATCATGCGACCCAGCAATCCCACTCCTAAGTATCCATTCAAGTGAAGCAAAGGCGTATGTCCACACAAAACAAGGAAACCGATGTTCATAGCAGCATTATACATAACAGCCAACATTTGGAAACAATCCAAGTATCGATCCATTGGTGAACAGATACACAAAATGTGGTATAGCCATACAATGGACTATTACTCAATAATAGAAACTACTGGTATGTGTACCAACATAGATGAACCTTAAGAACATTCTGCTCAGCTAAATTATTTTTTATAATAATATTTTTTTATTATATTATGTTAGTACATCCCTGGTTTTTGATGTAAAGTTCCTTGATTCATTAGTTGCGTATAACACCCAGCACACCATGTAATACGTGCCCTCCTTACTACCCATCACCAGCCTATCCCATTCCCCCACCCCCTCCCCTCTGAAGCCCTCAGTTTGTTTCTCAGAGTCCATAGTCTCTCATGCTTCATTCCCCCTTCTGATTACCCCCTCTTTCTCAGCTAAATTAAAGCTTAGCAGACAGGCACAGGGTACCTCATTAGAGTGATGGACTATTCTAAATCAGGATTGTGAAGATGCTTTGCATACCTGTAAGTTTGCTTAAAACTGAATTGTATATTTATAATGAATGAATTTTGTAATGTGAAATTATGCATCAATAAGCTATAAACAAAAAGAAATTCCAAGTGTATGACTGCCCTCTCTCAGGTTCTATCCCTTCAACTGGGTTGTTAAGACTTGTGCCAAGATTCACTCCATGCACGGGTTTTTAGTGGAAGCTACAAATCATAGATACAAACCTAGAAAATATAAGACTCTTATTTCCTTGCATAGGATATAAGCACAGCCAAACAACATTTTTCTTCATGATTTTTCTAAGTGGAGTCACCCAAGAAAAGCCCTGTGCATTCTATTGTCTTGAGATGCTTATTAATTAGAATGCTTTTGTTTGCAAATAACAAAAACCCATATTAGAACTAGCTCAAACCCTAAAGGAATTAAGTATTGCACACTGCAATGATTCAAGAGCTAAGATTAAACACTAGCTTTCAATCTCATTGGGCCCTTTTTGGTCAAATGCCCAACTACCAACCAGTTGGGTCATCATCCAATGATAGCCCAAAACCTGGTTTCCAGAATGAAATGTTGAAAAGAGTGGGGGTGGGGGGGGTTATTATAACTGGTTTAGAGTAGTTAAGTCTGTCCCTTCCAACTCCAAATGGGGTTGTGGCCAGATTCTCCACTCTCACCTGAATTTGATGGAGAGAGGTGGATATGTGAGTATCCATGTGAACACATGAGCAAAATCAGCCCTCTGCTAGGAGGGGAAGAACATATGGAATCTAGATGAACAACCAATCGGATTCACAATAAAACGGTGAGAACAGGGGGGCGCTTGGGTGGCACAGCGGTTAAGCGTCTGCCTTCGGCTCAGGGCGTGATCCCAGCTTCTGGGATCGAGCCCCACATCAGGCTCCTCCGCTATGAGCCTGCTTCTTCCTCTCCCACTCCCCCTGCTTGTGTTCCCTCTCTCGCTGGCTGTCTCTAACTCTGTCGAATAAATAAATAAAATCTTTAAAAAAAAACAAAACAAACAAACAAACAAAAAAAACGGTGAGAACAAAACCCCAGAGCTGCCTATGTTTTGCCACCTGCCTGGTACAGAAAACCCATCTTCAGTGGAAGGGAATGAAGCCAGGAGGGTGACACATGAGAGGTGCAGAGCAAAAGAAAAAAAAAGTCACTGTTGTCTTTACTTGGTTCCAATGATCTCCTGTTCTTTTTGATCATATGACCTAAGAAATGCACCTCCCTTCATTTAAAACTCAGTGAAAGTAGAGTTTCGATTAAGAACAGAGCCAAGATTAATCCAGTTACAAAGAGAGCTAAACCGACTTTGCATGGGGAAGGGACAGGAAGCTCCCTATGGATAAGTGCCATATGTACTTTATTCACTGTCCAGCATATAACACAAAGCAGGTGCTCAATAAATACTTGTTGAATGAATAAACCTCCACCAATCAGCTCACTATATTTGACTGAAATTTTTCTTGGGAGGAGACCAAATGATTTGTTTTTCATTTCGTTGCTCAGTGGGATCCAGGGTGGGGAGTGTTTGTTTCTCACCCTCAACTCTCAGAGAAGCAAGCAAATGGGAATCATAAGTTATTTAACTTGTATAATATAACAGTTACGACACTGTGCTAGAGAATATGACTTTATTCAGTTTTATGATGCTTTGTGCTGTAAGTGGGACTTCACTGTAGATGAGTCTATGGAATTATTTTCTTTATAGATGATTAAAATAAAAAATGTCCTAAATTTGTTCCACCCTCTTGGAGCCGTTCTCAGTCTTAACTACCACCTCCTAATATCTTTACTGCTCTTTCCCTAGTGTTTCTGGAAATTGCATTCGAAGTGTAAAAATAGGCTGCAGTACTGTAATTGAAATGACAAATGCTGAAATACAAGGAAGGAAGCAAGAAGTAAAGAGACAAAATGGCTTCTGAGAGAAAAAAAAATTGCCACTCAAATTGAAGTCAATTTCACACAAAACATTTGAAACTAGCACCCTCCTTTCTGAACCTTTCAACACAGATTGACACCTATACCTGGGTTTTCGGAGTTCTGTTCTATAGCATCAGAGTGAGCGGGGTTTTGGGGCGACCCATGTCTCAGGCAGGGGCACCCCGTGTCTCAGGCAGGGGCACTGTGCCTTTGCTAAGGGTCCCTTACAAGAGTGGGTTCTAAGCGTGGTTGGCTTCAACTAAGTTTCCACAGCCTGCAGTGAAATCAGAAATAAAAGAGGGGACACAGAGTCGTGATTGTTTTCTTTTATTTTTATATATAAAAACAGATAATTCTGTAATTTTTCCCATAAGGAATTAAATAATATTTCTATTTGTCAATAACTCTTATTAATGAGATGTATCTAATACTAAGCACTGCACTTTATTCTGAGCTCATATTTTTTTCTTCTTTTTGGTATTAAAATGTCATTTATATCATGGAATTCTAGGGGAAAGAGATCTTTGTTTTTGTTTGTGTTGTCTGCAGTTCTTTTGTATTGAAAGCATATGGAAGGGGAGGAGGGTCCAAAATTTAGTTTTGAAATGTATTGCTCTAGGGTATTTGAGTCTTCTGCTTTGGAACCCCAGGGCAGGTCAGCTTTAAATAGAGGGAGATAATTATCTCCCCACGTTCCCCAAACCTTCATGTCAGAAGACAATGTGACAGCTGTTTCACTCCATGTGGACAAGCCAACATTCGCCTTTTTTAGCTGAAAATGAAGATTTTGATTCCACCACTAACGACCCCATGAACTGAATGCATAGTTGTGTGTTAAGATCCTGCTTCTAGGCTCACCCTGAGGCTGTTGGTGTAACTTGGAAGGATCTGTGTTCAAGGTAAGTCAGAAAGAGGTTTTGTTTGTTTGTTTGTTTGTTTGTTTGTTTGTTTTGCAGTGCAAAAGAAACAACAGGAATGCTAATTACAGTTAATGGAACCTGGCACAATTTCTCAGGAGGTGGTGCTAATTTGCAGAAAGTAGCACTTCTGATTTGTTGATAAAAGGCTGAGGATCAAAGGGTGGTTTCCAGAGAGAGAAAAGTATGCATTTTTTATCCATCACCACCACCCTGAGAATAACAATGTCTTCCACATTACAAACACAGCAGTAGGAAGATTTCGTTTTATTACATACTTTATTAGGAAAATGTGTGGGGCATTGGGGAATAAAAAAGAGAGAGAGAGAGAGTGTGTGTGTGTGTAGCGGACTTTTTAAATGAGATTTGAAAGCCCTATTGTGGGAAATTTATTGTGGGGTATGTGGATTCGAGGTAAAGCAAGGAAAATGTGGAATTATTGGCTCATACAAATGAACTTCGACTCTGGGATGCAGAATTATAGAAATGAAAAGTAATTCACAACTTATCTGATTTGGACGCTTCATTTTACAGATAAGAGCATTAAGGTACACAAAGATTTTTCTGAATTGCCCCAAATCATCTGAATCCTGAGAACAGCGGAACCAGAAACCAGCCTGTTCATGAAACACTATACGCTTTCCACTGCACCACACAGCCTCCAAGGCGGGACCTGGCACCTGAGCCCACATCTTCTTTCTGGAAATTACCTTCCTAGGGGACATATCCCGCCTGAAGTGGCACTTATAACTGGAGATGTGCCTCAATTATCACCCCTCTTTAAGCTGTATGTTAAGCAAAATTTTACAGATATAAAGAGAGATTGACAAAGCCAAGGTTCAAAGGACTCTGAGACGTCAGTGAAGCACCAAGACAGACACTGTACTATTACAGTCCTGATGCTTAAATGCTGAGAAAGCTCAAGCTGACTGCCCACCATATAAGTCAACCCATTTGCAGCGGCCCTTCTGGTATGGCAAAGTAAATAGAAATGGCCTCTTCCATGTTATTGATAAAGACACTGGAATTCAAAACACAAAGAGGAAAAAATTACATTCTGAACGTTGAAGACACTGTTTTACCTGTTGTGCTAAATTCACATTAAAGATCCTCTCCGAAAGAAATTTCTTTTTTCTTAAATTTAAATTTAATTAGCCAACATATAAGAAATTTCTTTCTATAGTCCTACAGTCTAGTTGGGGAGATGAGCTACACATACATAAATCAATGAGAGCATATAGTGTTAAAGTGAATTAATGGCAGTAATTAATTAAGAACATACTAAGTGTCGAGGGCTATGCTAAGCATTTCCTCATGGAATCCTCAGAAAACTGGAGTGCCCAGCAATATTACTGCTCTCATTAACAGTTCAGGGAAGTGGGGCTTCAAGGAGTCTAAGTTGCTTACCCCAGATCCTACTTCTTAGAGGGACAGACCTGGGATTTAAACCAAACAGACCCTTGTTGATTGCTGGCTGGCAATAGTGGCAAGCTTCCTGCAAGGCACTAAGAGTTCAAGGATAAGGGGAGAACATTCCAGAAGTTTGTCGGGACTGATCTGGGCCTCAAAAACTAAATAAGATTTAGACAAATAGAAATGAAGGAGATGTTCTAGGTAGAACAGAGATTGAGCAAAGGAATTGGAGCAAGACAGGAGAGACAGTGCTTGTCGCTGCCACCAGTAAGAAAAAACTGGAACACCTTGACCCGAAAATAGTCGTGAAAGGCCGGTTCAGTGGGGAGCCGAGCTGGGGTGGCTCGGATGAAACCAGTGATCAGAGACACAGTGGGTAGTGGGGAGGCGGGGGGGTCTGGGTTCAGATCACCTGTGTCTGAGTTGAAGATTCAGCACCACTTCACCAATCTCTGTATTTTCCGAAAGGTTCCATCCCCTCTTAAGTCACTCATTCAACCAACATGCAAGGCACTGTGGGCAATGCTCAGGATATGACACAGGACAAAACAAAGCTTAACCACACTGTCTTCGGTTTAAGGCTAACCAAAGTAGGTATCTCTCAGATAAGGGAGTTGTCCAGGTAGCACCGGCTAATCCCTTAGGCTGCCACGTAGAAGGGGCTGGAAAAACAGTGCTGGAGAGGCACAAGAGGAATTGCTGTCATTATTATTATTTTTGTTGTAACAATGATTCATTTTGTCATCATGACATCTACACTTCTATACAAGAGGTTTCAAGGATTTGAAGTTATCTATGTACAAACCATAAAATAATATTAATTATCCAGTGCACATATGCCAAAATAATAATTATACTATATATGTTCATATATGATATAATATAAAAATATCTTCCAGGCACGAGGAGAAGGCAGATGAACTGACACTCTAAATCATCACATGCCACAAAATGGCCTTAACCTCAGTGTGGCAGGAAAGCCTACACTAAATTTTGGTTCTATCACTTACTCTGAGCTTCTAATTCTTCCTTTGTAATGGGGGCTCATAATGCACTTGTGGTGAAGGACTATTATGAAGAAGTAATTAGTCAAGCGTATTAGCAGTTCTCAACTGGTGGGGGCGGGGGTTGTCCTCCAGGGAACATTTGGCCACGTCTGGAGACATTTTTGGTTGTCACAACTGGGAGAGGTGGGTGTTGCTACTGGACCCAGTGGGTAGAAGTCAGGGGGTGCTGTCAAATGTCCTGCATATGCACAGGGCATCCCCCCTTCCCAACAAAGAATTATCTGACCCAAATTATCAATAGTGCCAAGGTTGAAAAACCTTGATATATGGGAAGCCCTTAGTACAATGGCCAGCGTCACAGGAACTGAAAAAATATTACTATTGCCATTACAATTATCCTCTTCATCATCACCACCCAACTGTACCCTGCACATGTAAGTAGGAGAAGACTATGGCCATGGGTGTTGGCAGGATTTGAAACAATGATTGGCATTGCCTTCTTACTAGGAGAAGACTCCACATTTTCCCTACCCTGAAACACTGGCTGATTTGCCCCTTTTTCTACCACATTCAAACACCTATTGTCACTGTAGCAAACCCCATATATAAATTCAGTTGTGATTCCGTGCTTATTTCTTTTAATTAGAGTCTTAGAATTATTCTCCATGGAGTTCACCCAAGAAGGACATCACAAAACCTTTAAAAAATATTATGTTAGCAAATGAAGTTAAGACTAAAATAGAGCCACACTCCTCCCATTTGAAAGTGTATTTGTTCATGTCAGGAGAATGAAGGCTGCATGAATTATTCATTAGAATAACAGTTTATTGGCAAAATTGTTGTCTTTGGATGGTATGCATTATGGAGTGAATAAATAATGTGGTACGGATATTTTTAGGGACTGAAGAGTGAATCTAGGAAGAAAATTTGTAACAGGAAGGAGAGGAAGTTATGGCTAGAAGTGGCTGAGGCTTCTCAGTAAAATATGCAAAGGACATAAAAATGGCCTCAACCAAGATGTAAAGTAGAAAAAACAAGTAAAACCCTTCTAACTGCTTTGCTCTTGCATATATGTGGCTGCTTCTATTCAACTTTTAATTGAAAGTTTTCTGTACCAGTATGAACACAATTAATTAGGCTTCCTATGGCTATCTTCCTGAGCTGGCCGATAAGGTTCACAAATTCACATTGATTGAGAGCTGGAGTACAATCTGACCATTGTTTTTTTAATGAGATATAATTGACATATAACAATGTATAAGTTCAAAGTGAACAATGTGTTCATATGATACATTTTTATATTGCAGTATGATTATCTCCATAGTGTTAGCTCACATTTGTATCAGGTCACACAGTCATTATTTCTTTTTTGTAGTGAGAATATGTAAGATCTACTTTCCGAGCAACTTTGAAGTAAATGATAGAGTATTGCTGACTATAATCACAGTGCTGTGCATTAGATCTCCAGAATTATCTCATTCATCCTTTATCTGCAAGTTTGTTCCTTTTGACCAACATCTCACCAATCCCCCCAGCCCCCAGCTCCTGATAGCCACCACTCTAATCTCTGTTTTTACAAATTCAACTATCTTACATTCCACATGTAAGTAATACCATAAAATATTCGTCTTTCTCTGAATTATCTCATCTAGCAAAATATCCTCAAGGTCCATCCATGTTGTGGCAAATGGCAGGATTTCCTTCTTTCTCATAGCTAAATTACATTCCACTGCATATGTACAAATACACACATACGGATCTTCTTCATTCACCCATGGACAGACACTTAGGCTGTTTGCGTATCTTTGCTATTGTGAATAATGCTGGGATAAACATCGGAGTGTGGATATCTCTTCGAGACAGCAGTTTCCGTCCTTTAGATATATATATTCAGAATTGGGACAGAATGTGGTCATTTCATTTTTAATTTTCTGAGGAACCTCCATACTGTTTTCCATAGTGAAGGAACCAATTACATTCCCCCCAACAAAGGAATTCCCTTTGCTCCATACCCTCTCCAACATTTATTTCTCATCTTCTTGATAACAGCCATTCTAACAGGTGTGAGATAATATCTTACTGAGCTTTTGATTTGGATTTCTCTGATTAATGATGTTGAGCATCTTTTCATATACCTTTTGGCCATTTGGATGTCTCCTTTGGAAAAATGTCTATTCAGTTCCTCTGCCCATTTGTTTAAATAAGACTGCTTGTGTTTTTGTTAATGAGTTGTAGGTGTTCTTTATATATTCTGGATATGAACCCCTTATTAGATATATGGTTTACAAATATCTTCTCCTATTCTGTAGGTTGCCTTTTCATTTTGCCAATGTGACCATGGAGTTGTGGTGTTCACTTTTCTCCCATCTCTGCCTGGCTCTGCTTGCTCAGTTTTATCCCCTGACACATATCAGATAGAGCTCATCTTCCTTCACTCTCTAGCCAGCTGCGGATCAGACCGTGGCCCATTTCCTGTTCAGAGTGAAGAAACTCACTCATGCTCTACAAACTTTCCAGATAAAACCTCAGCTTGTTAGGGAAACCACACTCCCATTAGCAGTGCTGCTGCTCATATGAAAGCTGCCATTGTAAGTGAACTTTAATGCTGATTGATTGAAAAGAAAGGAGACAATTTTGTTTGATTGAATCCCTTTAAATGTAGTTAATGTCGTAAACTATTCCAGAGCATTTCATTTTCATGTTTTTCCTCTGGGGAGGAAAAAACCAGCTTCTTCAAAAATGAAAAGCTAAGTTAAAAAAAAAAAATAAGATAGGGGTGTCTGGGTGGCTCAGGTCATTATTCCAGGGTCCTTGGATCGAGCCCCACATCGGGGTCTCTGCTCAGCAGGGGAGTCTTCTCCCTCTCCCTCTGCCCCTGCTCATGTGCTCTTTCTCTCTATCTCTTTTTCAAATAAATAAAATCTTCAAAAAAATAAAGTAATTAAAAATCCCCACCTTGTGTGGTTCTACACTGTTAAGAACAGTTTTTTCGTGATCCCCAACATCCCTAGATATGTACAAAAATTGAACACTTTCCTAGAAGAGGGGTTGGCACGCTTTCTCTGTGAAGAGTCAGAGAGTAACTATTTTAGGCTTTGAGGGCCATTGGGTCTCTCAGCTCTGACATTATAGCTTCAAAGCCACCATCAACAATATGTAAATGAGTGAACAATGAATAAGTACATATTTATTTATAAAAACTAGGCAACAGGCTGGATTTGGCCCTCAGGCCTTAGTTTGCTGACCCCTGGCTGCTGAAACAAATGACTACTAACTTATTAATTTGATACAATAGACATTTTTTTTTTCTCGAACAGTTCTGTAGGGCAGAAGTCCAGCTCCGGGTGTCGGCAGGTCTGTGTGCCCTTCCCAAAGCTCTAGGAGAGAAATCTCCCTTGTCCCTTTCAGCTTCTGGTGGCTCCTGGTGTTCCTTGGTTTGTGGCCGTGTCCCTCCCACCTCAGCCTTTGTCTTCACACAGCCTTCTTTCTGTACCTCTGTGGATCCAAATCTCCCTCTATTTTTCTTAAAGGGACACCAGCCATTGGATTTAGGACTTTCTCTGACTCCAGAATGATTTCAAGCCAATATCCTTAATTAATTACATCTGCAAAGACCCTATTTCCAAATAAGGTCCCATTCTGAGGTTCTAGGTGGGTGTGAATTTTGGGTGGAAGACTCTTCAACCAACTACACCTGTTCTAGAAGAAGCGTGTCCCTTCCTGTTTCAGAACTTGAAGCACAGAAACAAACTACAATGACAATGGACACTGTGATCACAGTTACACGTTAAGCCTGAACCGTGCCCACTCTTGGTTAGGAAGGGAGACTGGCAAGTGCTGGGGATGAGTGAGGTGCAGGCGCGTCAATCTGGGACTGTCTCACTGCTGTCATCAGGGCAGAGAAAAATTCCAACAAAAGCAGTGTTACCAGATGCTGTGTCTGCGCACCCCCAACTTAGGCCTCACCTAAGTACCACCAGTGAGGTGCCCCCCATCCTGGGGAATGTTGCCATGCATTTTGAGGATGAGCTATTGGTTACCCATCCTGAGTCCACATGACAGCTGCTCCTCTGGGCTCCTCGTAGCTCTACCATATGCCACTGACGGTGCTGCTAGTGTCTGCCTGGAACTCCTGTTTGAAGCGACCCTGGCACATCTGTCGAGAGGAGACTGGGGCACACAGACAGATAATGCTGCAGCCCTTTTTCATCTGACTGTTCAGGTGTTCTGGGCCCATTGCCACAACAATGCAAACAACTTCCAACTGGTTATCAGGGTGTTCTTAGCCATTCTCTGGCCACCCCAACCCTGGGCTTCTCCCAGGCCACCCCACTTCATAGTCTCTAACCTCCAGTTCCCATCTCCCCTCCCCACCTGCCATATCACAGGCTATTTGTGGACCTTTCTCTAGTTTTCTTTCTTTGTTTATAACCCACGCCCTCAGAACATTACCTTTAACCTCACAACTTGTTTGCTGATTTAGGTTTTTCTCTTAAATATAGATTATTCATTCCCTTGGAAGAAATCTTTGTGTGTGTGTGTGTGTGTGTGTGTGTGTGTACACGTGTGCACGCATGAGAGAGAGAGAGTCTCTTGCTATGTGACTACTGAAGAACAAAACATCAAAAGGAACAACAGTAATTTCTTGATTCCTGCCTAGAAAAAGGCAAATCAAAATGGATACCCCTTCCCTATTCAGAATCGCAGATCTGAGAGTTGGAGGAAACAAAGTCAAACCAAGAGCTCCAGAAGAGTGGGGACTAGGGCCTCTGGCAGTCATTAAGTCCACTCTGCCCCCTGACTGGACTCAGCCACACACCAGGTTCATGGCTTGTGACCAGAGCATGTCCCCCACACCACCCCTCCCTCCCTCCACAGCTACGTGCCTCGGAGCAGCACATACAGCACGTGACCGTGCCGCACCCTGGCAGAGACTAGTCCCTCCGTAAATCCCTCAATGCTCAGTGCCTGACAGATTGC
The DNA here is from genome assembly GCF_023065955.2 of Ursus arctos. Lineage (NCBI taxonomy): Eukaryota > Metazoa > Chordata > Mammalia > Carnivora > Ursidae > Ursus > Ursus arctos. The sequence goes on along the minus strand of NW_026622874.1, from coordinate 71,364,202 downwards.
ATGCGACACAAGTAGGGACTCTTACCTGTGAACTGCGTGAATATTCATAGGATGGTATCCTTGGCAGCCAAATACAAAGGTGGGATTTGCAATGGTAGCTCTGCTTCTATGGTCTGGAGACCATAAGGAATTACTAAAACTACAACAATTGATTCTTCAGAGCTTCATCCTCAGGCAGGGGCTATGGTGAGATACCTTGGACCTTGCTGGCCCTGGTCTTTAGTTTATAATTTAGGGTTAATTCCAGAAGCAGGTCATTTGTTTTATAGCCCACTTAAGATTTCTCGTCCCTTCTACAGTTATTTGAAAATGTCTGCAAAGAGGTACAGCAACAATTTTTTAAAAGCAAAAAACAGAATAACAGTGGTAGTCCACCAGAAGGGAAATTTGGATTAAATTATGTAACAATCCTGAGGCACCTGGGTGGGTCAGTCAGTTAAGTGTCGGACTCTTGATGTCAGCTCAGGTCTTGATGTCAGGGTTGTGAGTTCAAGCCCTATGCCGGGCTCCATGCTGGGTATGGAGCCTACTTAAAAAAAAAAAAAAAAAAATATATATATATATATATATATATATATATATATGGCAATCCTAATGAAAGATTTTTATACAGCCATCAGGTAGGGGAAAATTTGAGTAAAAACTGGGTGTGTACACTGAGATGATTTTGAAATGTGGTAGCAGGTGTGTGTGTGTGTGTGTGTGTTTCTGCAGAGGAGAAATTATACACTATTAAAAACAGTTATCTCTACAGTGCAGAATTTGGAATCCTATATTTTGTGTCCCCTTATTCTTTTCTGCTTTGAGTATTTGCAAATGACATGTATTATTTCTGTCATGAAAAAAAAATTAAAAATCAAACTTGAAAGAAATGTCCTCAAACTATTTCACTGTTTACAAACTGAGATCATGACGAAGTTTACTGAGACTCTGGGTGGGGAAGCGGGGGAGAGACTGAGATTCTAGGGAGTAATAAGGGGAAAAGAAGAATCAGGGGATAAAAGGGACATATCAGATGGTGAATGAGGTCAGTCACCCACTTGCAAAAGCAAAACATCACCAGACCAGGCACTTCATACATAGTCATAAAATTCCCTCATCCGTGTGCCATTTTCCAAAGCAAAATCTCTGAACATGTCTCTTTGCTCTGAATTGATAAGGTTACTAATTACCAGGGGACAAGGGCTCTCTGCAGTGACATTTATACAATTCCCTGCCCCTTCATCCAAATCAAACAAGGTAATACTCAAAGGAAATTGGCCAGTAGACTCCCCATACTTCAACTCAGGCAAGTCAAAACCTTTTCAAACCTCAGTTGGCTGATATTAGAATAAGAAAAATAAGATTTAAGAGTCTCGAGCTGAGGATGCTTTCGCGGGTGCAGGAATTATTTATATGTGCATCACTGTGTTTGGCAGATAAATAAGAGGGACGTAATCCCTGCCCTGCGATCTCAGACATATATAGATAAGTCTGCATTAACATCCAATGTAATAGAAAAGTAAAGATGCTAGACAGCATGCCCAAGGTGGGGACCAAAATGGGAACTAAAGCCCAGTTGACTTGACCTCAACATGTCATTTGAGGGAACGGACCAGAGAATACCTCACATTATTCCTCTGGCTTTTAAGTTTAGGGTTCCTTAACAACAAAAGGAGAGGAGGAAGAAGAGGAAGGAGAATGGGGAGAAGGAGGAAGGAGAGAGCTGCTTTAAAATTTATCTTTGCCTTTTATTTATCTAGGAATCAAGAAACGATTGTTTTTTCAGTTTTATCATCTGTCCAATGGGGCACAATGAAACTTGCTCATTTATATTTATGGAATTACTGTGATATTAAAATGAATATATTCATTTTACTATCATATAATCATATAAATGTAGAGATAGACAGATACATAGATAGATAGAATGGATGGACAGACAGAAGATATATAGGTAAAATTTCATTTTGTTATTTTAAAAACTAGACATCATTCCACCATTACTGGCGCATTTCAGCTGAAAAGAAAAGTGCTGGCTTCCCTGGCACGTCTGCTGGAGCTTGGAGGGGTTTCTCTGGCAAGACACCAACTCCCTTGTGAGGAGCTGGCTGCAGCTCTGAGAGAAGGAAACAGGCTCTTGTTACAGTAAATGTCAGCACCAGTGGGAAAACCTTACTAGCTGGCTGTATTCTGGGAACAAATATGTTTTTAGTGGTTCATTGCCTGGAAAACTCAACTTGGGTAGCCCCCAAACCTTTGAGCCTGTGTACAGGGAAGAGTGAGCATTGTCTTTCCTGTTCTGGGTGCTCCAAATTGAAGCCATTGATCATGCTCCATCTCCCTACTTCAGGACTGAATAGAAATGTCTGAATGCCCAGCACTCATGCTGACATCACTTCTATAAATGCTGGCTTGTGTTCTTCTTACAAATATCTAGAAAGATGATTTTCATCAGTAGCTGCTCAAATGAATAAGAGAAATGCTCCAAGGAAAAATTCACTTATTTCTGCATTTGTAAACCTTATCTGCAGTACCTCGGCATAGAGATCTCTAGAATTAGACTGCTCATATTCAAACACTGCTTTGATATTTACTAGGTATATAACGTGAGTGAGCAGCTTTATCACCGTGCCCCTTTGTTTCTCTAACTATACAATGGGGACAATGATATTCCCTAACTCCTAGAGTGATCAAGGATTTAAAATAAAAAGACTGGAAGAGTTTGCCCAGTGTCTCACACTTGGCAATCAATACACCTACTAATAGAAGTAAGGGAAATGGTATCTTTAACAAAAATTTAATGTATTTTGTTATCCATTCTAAAGGAATACAAAAAAAATTTAAAAGCACATCCATTTAAAATAGTTATGCTTAAGTCCAATGTGGTTGGAGAATATGGTAATTTAATTATTTCTAGCTCCTGACAAGGTATGGATAAATGAGACAGCAAAGGCTTAGAGGAGATATCAAGTCCCTAATCATTACTTGTAAACTACCTCCTCAAGCCTCCAGAGACTCCTTTCTGCAGAAGGAAGAAGATGGCCAATTATGTTCTAAACTACATAAATAGCAGGGTCAGGAAACCATAGACATGTGTTGCACGTCCTTTGTTCGTGCCAAATTCCACTCAGTATTTTTACTTATTGTGAAAATATCTTCTTGAAAGGTGGGGGAATTAGGTGAGCACATGAAGTGCTGAGAGAAAACAAAATAAGGGAAGGATCAGTAGTTGAGTCAGGAGTGAGCGCCAGGCTGCTGAGCTAAGCAAACATACCTGCACATACTGTGTTTTCCTATTCCTGACCACGGCAGACATCATCAATTGATCAGGGCACTTCTGCCCCATGAACCTACCAAGGACCGCGTAAGCCTATACATAGTTGAGCTGCAGTCAGACGCTACCAATCACTGAGAGATAGGAAGTGACATAAAACCATTTTATAATCCCAGACATTGGTCTTGGTAGGAGAAGAAAAAAAAAAAAAGGTCTGCAATCATGATGAAGGTAGCCATCTGAGTAGCTGGGAATGTCTTGAGTCAAACCCTAGCAAAAGGGAGTGTAACGTCTATGGAAGAAAGTAGATAGCGGGTTGCTTTGTTCCTAAGCGCCGAAGGTTTGGGGCAGACAAAATGCAGTATCGACGAGAGAGCAGTAAAAGACAGACTGAAGGATTCTGAGTTGAACTGGGGAATTAAAGAGGGCTTCCAAGGTTGAAACCTGCAGGACTCATCAATTAAGGGGAAAAAAAAAAAAAGGATTCACTCAGCTATCTGTACTAAGAAAGTGCCTGCAAATGGGACACAGGAGTTACAGAAAGCCCTTCGATAAAATGACGATGAGGGTTGTAACCAACAAAGGCTTGGCAGTGGACTGCGTCAATCATACCAAAGAAAGTGGTAGGATAATTATTTGTATTGTGACTTTCTAGTCAATAGAAGTAGGTGATCTTCATGGAATCAATCACAGCAAGAATAAATCCATGGCAATTATTAAAAAGATAACAATTATAAAAACAAATGCAATAATGTATTTTACCATAAACATATTCTGTGCTGAATGTGAGGTATTTCACATTTACTGTTTTATGCACTCTTACACAAGAAGGAGGGAAAAGGGGCAGAGAGGGAGAAGGAGGGAGAAAATAGAAAAATAGGAGAAGGTGAAGGAGAAGAAACAAAGGTTTGTTTGCTTGCTTGGCTGTTATTTTTTTAATGGCCATTTTATACATTAGGCAATTGAAGCTCAGGACAGTGAAATAACTTGCCTGACATGTGTCAAAGTCAGGAGGAAAACAGCCCCATCTGCCACCCAACACATAGCTTTTTACCTCTTTGCTGTACTTTATCAAAAAAACAAAAAAAAACACAAAAAAGTGGAGCCCAAGAGCAGGCACACTGTTACTGCAACACTCAGGGAGGAGGAAGCAGGCCCCACCATTATGAATATTCCCCTCTCTTTTGAGCACATACAGGTTCCACTATCTTATGATACGCGACCAAAAAACACAGTCATTAGACTTTTTTTAGCTTCACACTGTGTCTGCAAGCAGTTCTCCTGCTAACATGGATTCATAAATACACTAAGAAAGTGGGAGGGGCTTGACCTGCTAGCAGTTATTAAGCAATCCTAATCTACAACCGCTGAGAACACACTATGTGTAAACACATTCCAGGAGGGCCTTTAATCCATTGATGGATGCAAACATTCATTCAATTATTCAATCATTCATTCATTCATTCATTCACTCATTCAATAAACATGTCTTTATGGTCAACCAGATTATGGTTCTTACTCAGGAAGGAGCAGTAAATAAGACATATATGAATTTCAGCCCTTTTCAAGCTTCCATGCTAGTGGAAGAAGACATGAGATAAATTTTCCAAGTATATCATATGTCAAAGGGTGATCATTACAAAGGAGAAAAGTAGCACAGGGAAGGAAATAGGCGATGTTAAGACAGGGTGTGCAATTTTACACATGGTGGTTTCCTCCAGGAAAAGCCACGTGGCTGGGGAGGAGGGAGAGACACTATGGTGGGACAGGAAGCTGGGTAAGTTGGCAAGAGGTAGGGCATACAGATCCTTACAGACCATGTTTTCAGTCTTACTCCAGGAAAAAGACAGGATGCCCCTGAATGGTGTGAGCAGGACAGAGGTACAGTCATGTCTGGATTTGAAAAGATCTGCTGGCTGCTGTCAGCAGAATGGACTATAAAGGGTACATGCTGGTATGCTAACTATTGGTGTAGAACACGTGAGAGAAGGTGGAAGTTTAGACAAAGGTGGAGCTTTTGGAAGGATCTGGCAAATTGTTCAAGGGGGAAAATCAACGGGACTTGGTCATTGGTTGGATGTTGGGAGTGGGGAACTATTTCTTCATTAAAACAACAACAACAACCACATTGAAATAGTGAAAATATTCGAGGAGCTCAGTCTGGGATGTGGCCCACCTCTAACCAATCATTCTGGGGATTCTCTTTGAGGTGGTGAGCCCATTCTTGGATGTTAGAGTGAGGTGAGGATGGGAAAGTGAAACCAGCTATAGGTTTATAGGAAGAACTGGAACATTCATTTCAAGAAAGGGTTCTACAAAGGGAAAGTGAGTGAGGCGACATTACAGCAAGCCAAATGTGAGACCAGAAGACATGGTAAGCTTAAAAAAAGAGGAAGAATCTGACCAAAGACACAACGAGACAGGAAATGATTCTATCCTGTGCATAAAATTGACAAAGAGTCAAAGGTTACATGAGGTTTGGAAACTTAGAAGCATCAGAATCGTTTTGATAGAAATGGAAAGTTGAAAAAGGATACTGTTTAAGTTGTGGGGAGAAATTAGTTCTATTCTTGTTATAAATGCCTTAAATATTTAGAACAACATACACATGGCCATAATTGCACAGATAATGCTGAGATATGTCAAGAAAAACACAAAACAATTAATTAGTATGACAACTTCCCCCAAGGAAGCAATTCAAATCATTTAGTGAAAAACAAAGATATAATAAAATGCAATCATCTGGTGTCTATATTAGCAATAATTAGTATATATGATCAAAGCCACGCCAAAGATTATTTTCCATTTTAAGTGTGCAAACTACCAACGTTCTGTTGATACAGATGGGAGGTGTCCATCGGCGGAGTCCAGCTATTTGATGGAAGAGAGTAAAGGCAGGGATTTCAGAGGTTTATCGGGCTCCCCAGCAGACTAGGCAGCCCCATCTGTACTTGGCAGATGTGAACAAAACTACCTCCTGAAAACTGTGAGCTCTCCAGAACCAGGAAAAAAGAGAGGTGGAAGAACACAGCAGAGAGAATGGAATACAGAGCCCTGAGCATGTGTATGGATGGACTTGTTCAAATCCTGCCCTCCATCACCAGGGCTCCAGCTCTAGCTCATGGAATGGGAGTCCCAACCCAGCTTCATAGGGACAGTCCTCATGAGGTTTGGGAATTCTGTTCTTTGGCATGAGACAGATGCTAATTCTCTCTCCTTCCTGATTCCCTTTCAAACAGGAGCACATCCATCTAAGCCAGCTGAGTTAGTCCCCACTCTCCATCTCTGGGACAGACATGACTAGGTGATGATGGCACCTTCCCACTCAGCCCCAGGATCTCTATCAAAGAAGCAACTCGAGTGGTAAATACACATCATAGAATACTACTCAGCAAGTAAAGGGAACAAGCTATTGGTACATACAACAACTTGGATGAATCTCAGGGGCGTGGTATTAAGTGAAAAAGGCCAATTCCAAAATGTTACATACTGTACACATTCCATTTATATATTCTTGAGATGACAAAACTTAAGAAGTGAGGAACAGATAGTGGTTGCCAGGGGTTAGGGATGGGGGCAGGGGTAGGAGGACGTGAGGCAATGTGTGAGGGACTGGGTGGTGCTGTGTTTGCTATGTTGTGGACACAGGAATTGATACAGGTGCTAAACATGCATAGAGCTAAATACATACAGGAGTACAAATAAAACTGGGGACATCTGAATAAGATTAGCAGATTGCATTAGCAGATGGCATCGATGTCTGAATAAGGGCAGTAGATCTTACTGTATGAATTAGATCAATCACAGGTTTTGCTATGCTACAATCATTTTTTAAGATATTGCCCTTGGCGTACAGGGTCTCTGTATTACTCTGTAAGCTTCATGTAAATCGACAAATCTGTAATTACCTCAAAATGAAAAGTTTAATAAGAAAAAACAGTCCTTTGAAGGTCTACCAATGGATCAAAGTAAGCATATAAGTTGCAATCTATTTGTCCTCCCTAAAGTAGATCATAAGGGTTTTATCCATATTTACTTTCAAAACCAAAAAATCTATATATAATAAATCTAATTTCTTGCCTAGATTCTGATTTTTCATAAAAATATTTCCAATCTCTCAACACAGGCTTCAGTGACCACAAACAAAATGAGGTGATATGTGGAAGCGCTTCGGGGTGCAGGATTATTGTCAACTCTACCACCACAATTCAGTTTACAGCAGCTCAGCAATAATGCTGAAAATTCAGAGTTCCTACACCCAGTTCTGATTTTGACATGTGCCGAGAGTTTGGAACTGATCTGCTCCAAACCCTGTAGTCTGTGTTGACTCTGATTCTGAATGGTTCTGTCAGCCCCCAGCCAATCCCAGAGTACCATTCCAAAGCAGGATTGCATCTAACTGCTGGCATAACATTTCCTTTGATTCCATGGCAACCCTATATCCTAAGTGCGTTTTGCATGGGCTGCAACCTTCCATTTACCCTACATTCATTTCCAAATTGAAACGGTATCTTGTACTACACATGTCTTCTGTGATAGTTTGTCCTGTGAATTCATTTAATAATGAAGCATATGGTCTGTCTTCCCATTTCAAGAACCTGGGTAGCGTTCACAGCCAACTGCCAGGCATTACATACACAACAAGGAGGAGCTTTTCAGCCTGCAATTCTAAAGCTGAAAAGATGCTCAGGTGAGTTTGCTTCCATTAACCTGAACCAATGAGAATATGACTGCATTCTCCCACACTCAATAGTATGGAAGTTGCTGAATATTTAGTAGCATAATCAAGTATAATAGGGGCAGAATGGGAGAGCTCCTTGCAAATTTCCTTCAGCCTTTCACTGCCTGACAGCAGAGGGTGTGTGTTTATTATTTGAAAAAAAAATGTTGTTTAAAAGGTCCCTTTTTTGCATGTGTGTGAAGAAAACAGGTTATCACATATGTTGTAGGAATGTAAATGAATGAAACCTTTTTGGAGGGCAAATCTTAGCAATATCTATGAAAAGTAAATTGATACAGCCCTTGCAGAACCAAGAAATTATCCTATAAATATACATGTGCAAACACCGAGAGATAGATGTATAAATAGAAGCAGTGTCTGAAATAGAATAAAAAAACTAAACCAAACCATATAAATGTGCATTAATAAGAATTCTATTAAATATTGTTTTATTCATAAATGGAATACTATGAAGCTATTAAAAAGAATAAATTAATTCTATATCTAGTGTAGAATTATTATGTATGGCACATTTATTTATATATACTAGAGTACCCGCTGAAGTTTTCTTCTTTCTCTGTTTCTCCCTTCCTTCTTTCCTCCCTCCCTACCCCCCACCCCCTTTAGTGGCTGGCAAATTGTTCATGGACCAATTCCTGGGAATATTGTTACTTCTCTTATTCCATAAGTCCTTTCTCAAGATCTGCTCCTCTAAGGAGGCCTAAAGATAACTGTGGAGTGGGGGACATAAGAAGTTGATATTCAAAGGGTATAAAGTTTCAGTTATACTATATGAATAAATTCTAAAGATACGATGTACAACATTTTAAAGTTAGCTCTTTCAGAATATTTAGGGAAAAAAAATCCCCACACTTTGTTTCAGTTTTGATTGTTAAAAATGTATATATCATCATGGTACTCAGCCTGTTCAAAAATACGCATGCTGAGAACAATTGCTGATTTTTCTAAAATGAGAGACTCTGGGAAATCTGCATTAATATCATAAACACACACACACATACAAACGCTATATTTCAGCTCTATAGTAACTCATATTATATTGAATCTACTTTACTCAAGACAATATGATTTTTTGAGACTAAAGTTATTCAAAGCAGAGTTAAAGTCTCTTTTCTACCACTCGCTATATAAATTTGACCAAGTTAGCAAACTCAAATTCTAGTTTCTCCACCTATAAAGTGGGTTTGATAAGGTTGTTACCTGACAAGGTTGTTGAAAATATTAAATGAAAAAATATCCACAGAGGATTTGATAAACTGTCTATCCAATAGTAAAGTTCAATTAATATTACATATGGTACATGTAAACACATGCACACATGTGCACGTACACACACGCACACACGCTTGCAGGCAGAGGGTCTGGCAATTTCCCAAGCTAACTTGTATGACTGCCTATTACCATTTTCTTTTTTTTTTTTTTTAAAGATTTTATTTATTTATTCGACAGAGATAGAGACAGCCAGCGAGAGAGGGAACACAAGCAGGGGGAGTGGGAGAGGAAGAAGCAGGCTCACAGTGGAGGAGCCTGATGTGGGGCTCGATCCCATAACGCTGGGATCACGCCCTGAGCCGAAGGCAGACGCTTAACCGCTGCGCCACCCAGGCGCCCCGCCTCTTACCATTTTCTTACAATAGTTTGTTTATCTTTACCAGCTTCTCTTTTTTTAAAGATGTTATTTATTCATTTGACAGAGAGAGCCAGAGAGAGCACAAGCAGGGGGAGAGGCAGAGGCAGACGGAGAATCAGACACCCTGCTGAGCTGGGAGCCCAACATGGGGCTCGATCCCAGGACCTGGAGGTTATGACCTGAGCTGAACGCAGATGCCCAGCCATCTGAGCCACCCAGACATCCCTATCTTCACCAGCTTCAAAATGCCTTCTTCAACTCTAAGAAGAGTGGGTGTTCAGCTCAATCTAACATAAGGAAGAATTTCTTTCTTTTTTTTTTTTTAAGATTTTATTTATTTACTCGACAGAGATAGAGCCAGCCAGTGAGAGAGGGAACACAAGCAGGGGGAGTGGGAGAGGAAGAAGCAGGCTCCCAGCAGAGGAGCCTGATGTGGGGCTCGATCCCAGGACCCTGAGCCGAAGGCAGATGCTTAATGACTGCGCCACCCAGGCGCTCCCAAAATTTCTAACAATTAAAGCCACACAAAAGTGACTGCTTTGTGAGACAGTCCCACCACAGGGTATTTAGGCCAATGTGTGGAGTAAGTCATAAGAAAGATCCCAGGGTCTCTCTGTGATTGGGCTCACCTTCAGGATCCCTCCCACATTGGCATAAAAAGTGTGCCATGCACTTTAGTTGTAGTGTCTCTAATCTATAGGAGGAGAGATATGGCTGATGCTCAGTCTTCTACCTGTGGTATTTTTCACCTGCCTCCTTTACAACACAATAGCATGCAACTGTTTGTGTATTTATAGCACATCTTCCTTTGACTGGAAATTCTTGAGGTAGTGACTTGATCCCATTTATCTCTTCATTTCACATTGCTTGGCACACAGTAGGTGCTCAATGAATGACTTTTGGATGACAAAATAAATCCTGCAAAGCAATTGGAGTGCCTTTCTATCTACAAAGTTTTTCCTATAAAATCTAGACATTAAATATTCTGACAGAATATTTTTTAAAAATCTGCTGTTAAAATATTAATAATGGAAGCAGCAGCGATGATGGCAATGACGTATAAATTGAAAAGTAAATCCACAGAGATGTCAATAGGATGTTTTTGTCTCTTTATTTCCACTCTCCTTATTTGAGAAGGGATGTTTTTATCAGCTTTAATGCCTAACTAGAATAATTTACATCTATCTCCTTCCCCCCTGGTATCAAGAGCAAAAGCATCTGATGGCTGCATTCTTTGGGGAACCTTTCTCACAACATTTTCCCCCTCACAATGACTAGTTGATAACAAGCACAACAATAAAGTAGATGCCCCCTCTATGCAATAAATGTCCTCTGTCCTTAAGTCAAAATTTTCCTGGAACATGGGATTGGGAGGAAAAACTACAATAAAAGATTGCATTTATAGCTTGGCCATAGAGACTAAATCAGATCATGTTTATTGATTTATTTCAATCAATAGACATGGGAAAGTTCAGGAGATTTTGACCCATGCCTCCAGGTATGCATTTGAGAGAGGTTTTTACGCAGCCCCAAAGCTGAGTTATTGCAGACTGAGAAAACGTTTGTGTCCACCAAGCGACACAGATACAGTCATAATAGGAGGGAAGGAGGGAAAGCAGCTCCCTTTCTTTTTCCCTCAGACAGACCATAACATTAAAAGACAGGTTTTGCACAAAATATTCAACTCTGTCATGTTTCTATGTACTTAACTAAATAATAACCAAACACAAACAAACAAAATACCAGAATCATAAATAGACACACTCTGGATAAAAATAAAAAGGGTTCATGCAGTGACAGTGGCCATTCCTTGGGTTACACCTTGCCCAGATTACCTCTGTTCTCAGGAGCTAGCTCTGTCTGTTATGGGTCCCTTAGAGTCTTCCAAAAAAACATCTGTTCCTCTGTGCTAGGCTCTGTGCCACTTACTATCTGTTGTCTCTTCTAGGTAGGGAGAATAGTCTGCCATGTTTGGACATAAAATCCCATGTTTATATTCCATAAAGAACTCGTCTAAACTATTATTTTTCTGCCAGAGCTGAACTAGCCACTTGTGTTTCTCATGCTGCATCATTTCCAAAGCGAAATCAATTCCTTCTCACTGACATGTACACCCACCAGGCTCATGTCTTTTTGATGACACTGGCACAAAAGAGAGGCCACCGGCAATGATGTAAATGGAATCTAAAGACCTTACTGCACATCTTTACCAAGGCTGCAAGACCAGCTATTTGGGAGCACCAGACTTTACGGGTGCCATTTTTAAAGAAGATAAAGTTCACGTTGAGATCAAAGCTTTAATGGGGTTTTGAACTGTGATTGGTATGAAGAGTTAATGGCAACATTCTTTGACTATCAGCTCAGCCAAAGGAAGGGATGAGGTAGTGGATACACCTGTGGAGCAGTAAATCCACGTTCTGTTTCTGGCCCATCATCTCTTCCTCATTTCTTCCGGTAGCAACATTTCTCTTTCTGCTGGTAGAGTGCTTTCCATGCAGTGGGCTTAGTAAAGCCAGGCACACTGCACCTGTGCTAATGTTATTGATACATGGTCTTGACTGGAATCTGAATTTGCTCTCCTTCTAGCCCCAGGGGTCAGTCCAGGAATGAAGATGTAGTCTGAATAGAGTGGATACCTCTCTAATTTTATACATGGAAGCTAGAAGGGAGAGGATCATGTTTTACTTCAAAACATAAGCTGTTAAGAATACAGCCTGGAGGCTACAACTGGCCACAGGGAGAAAATCTGCTCAAGAATGAAACCAACACTCAGAAGGAAGTCAAAAGATGGAGAATATGGGGCGCCTGGGTGGCGCAGTCATTAAGCGTCTGCCTTCAGCTCAGGGCGTGATCCCAGCGTTCTAGGATTGAGCCCCACATCAGGTTCCTCCGCTGGGAGCCTGCTTCTTCCTCTCCCACTCCCCCTGCTTGTGTTCCCTCTCTCCCTGGCTGTCTCTCTCTCTGTCAAATAAATAAATAAAATCTTAAAAAAAAAAAAAAAGATGGAGACTAGACATACCATCAGTTACATTATTTGAACCCTTGGACCCAGCCCTACCTGAAGAAAATATATCTTTTGGATTTCTTATTTCATGAGCCAATAAATCTCATTGTTAAAAAACAAGATTAAATTTGTTGGAATTTAATTTCCATCACTTGAAATAAAAAGTGTTCTGATGGATCCAGTGATAGAAAAGTGTGACCCACTTCTAATTCTGTGGCTGGCTTTTAAAAATTCACTTTCCCAAAGAGGTCTGATTTTAGCCAATATGGCTTCTGGGTCAACAAAAACCTTGCCTTCTGACAACTTCATGAATGACAATGCTGGGATGCTGGTGGGGGCTCAACAAAATCGTTCCTGAAAACAGAACGTACTTTACAGCCTCTTTCACTTGAGGGAGAGAACTCCTGTGCTACCATAAAAATAATTTTGGAAAGAAGTGCATCTGCTTTCAGAAAGTGTCTGCCAAGATATGGCCTGATGTAATTTAAAATGGCTAAGACAATCAGCTCGAAAATTAAGGTTTCTAATGGGAACACCTACTCAGCCCTAATAATAGGGGAACTACCATCATAATTATAATGTGGTGCAAGCAGGCACATCATTAACTAACTTTTCTCAGCTACTGCAATTAACAAGCATCAATAGATTGAGTAAATTATTAATAACCCACACATGCTCCAGTGCACACTGCTGGCTCTATTTTTTTTTTTTTTTCAAAGAAAGAAGCAAAAAGTTAACAGCTGATATCCAAATAATCTTTGATTTATCTCCTTCACAACATTACTGTACCTTTTAATAATTCTTTCTGGAGGAGATAAGAGTTGTAAAGAACTAAGTAGTGAGTAGAGACGGAAACAACGTGGAAGTGAGTGATGGAGTCTAACAGGGAGACCATCCTCTACGAGTTGATCAAACAGCCCCATTCCTTCCTTCCTCTGTGGCGTAATCATTTATGGAATTGCTGTTATCATCAATGAGTGCTAGTAAGGGTGGAAGTTGTTATGGCTGTGACTTTATACAGTGTAGTGTGAATCAGCAGTTCTCAAATACAGCCTAGGGACCGATTTCGGTTTATGATGTTCACAAATAATCTCCTCAAATCATGGGGCATTAGCACAGGGTGGGCCCCAGCCTAATATGTAAGCGATAAAGAAGACAAAACAAGAGAGCCAGAAAAGAATTAGGGGACATAGTCAAGGCTGCACAAATAAGTTAGCAAGTCTTTCCCCTGCACTGAAACTGTTGTCAGCCCTAAGGTAAATAAAACACAGTCCTTGTCTTGAAGGCGTGCGTGTTCTAACAGGAAGAGGCTAGTGAACAGCAAGCATCCGTCAATAGACGAAGAAAACCCTCTGGTTGGAATAAACACAAGGGAAGAGGAGGAGAAGGGCAGGCAACTCAGCCCGGGGCAGAAGGTTCACATACAGCTTCCCATAAGATTTAAAATCTCTGCTGGATTCTTTAATGACAGGGGGGAAAAAAAAGCAGTGAGGTCGAACAGAAGTGGGAATGGTCCCAGCAGAGGCCACGCTGTGCACAAAGGTGGGGGCATAAGAAACACGTGGCATGTTCCCGGAACAACAAGTCACCTGATGCAGTTGGAGTGTAGATGCGATGGTGTGATGGCCAGATGAGAAGGGATGTGTCAGGAACAGATGCTCTCTGCTGAGAGCCACGGCCGGCCTTTGAGCAGCCTTCAGTAGGAAGTGACACAGTCAGGCTCTGCTGATGAAAAGATCCCTAGGGCTGCACTTGGCAGAGTGGCGTGGACAGGGGGTGTGGTGGGGGAAGGAAAAGACCACAGGGAGTTTGTGCCAATCCATGCGAGGGATGTGAGTGGTCTTCACCAAAGACTCCGCAGTGGGAACGCAGCAGGGAATCAACAGATGTATTTTTGTGATTATCAGGAGATAAAACCCAGAGACTTGACTCTTCACCCTGGGTCTCGGGTGATGTGACTGACAACTGCCAAGTCCTTAACAGGCAAACAGCCACACAGCAACTGTTACCAGATTGAAACACCACCAGGAAGTCTGGTAGCCTTGGCTCTGGGTCAGATATAAAGGTGCAGGTTTGAGAAAACTGAGCTGCAGGAGATGATTTCCAGGACTTGGTTTTTCTCTTCCATCCTGATAAACTGGGTCTTCAAAGACCATCCCCTGCTGTGAGGAAGGGACTCTTTCAGAAAGAAGAAATAGCAAGTATAGGGTAGGTAGACCATAAGGCCTCCGACCTTGAAGCAATCTATCAAATAGGAAAGGAGCAGAACTCTATGGCTCCAGGTATTTCTGTCTTGATGCCTCTTTCAAGAAAAAGGCATCAGACTGAATGACTTTAGGCACATGCCGAGTCATCTGGCTGAGTCCTGTGAGCAGGCGGAGGAATGACAAAGGTGACCTGTAGGTCACTCTGCTACAAACATACTCAGAGCCTGTCTGCGGGCAAGTGCCTGGGGCTGCTGGACTCAGGATCAGTCTCAGGCAGGCTCTGCCTCCCAGGCCTCTTCGGGTTTCTGCTCAAACGACTGCCTCATTTTGAGATCATTCAAGCATGTTAAAACTGTAGACAGCAGAGCAGCACATCTATTCAATGATCATTTAAACTATACAACTGGAATTTATCACAAGTACAAGGGAAAGGGTGAGTCGTTAGAAAATCAAACTTGGAAAATCTCCACTCTCGATCAAACAGCTATGCTTTCTGCCCAGGGAACTGGGCACTGCAGTCTTAAAACACTAAAATGTGTCCAGCCTCCTCTCAGTGTCCAAAAAGGATCTGAGGTAGAGACGCATTCAACAAAAGAGGTGTTCAAATATGTAAAGGAGGGACTTGAGACAAGGCAAAAATAAAAGAGGGGGGCAGGATAAGAGGGTACAAAAAAAATCATTCTGTGATAGCCTTATATATGCTGAAATCCAGGTCTTGGGCTTTCCTTGTGATGATCATTAAAAGGGAGACTCCTCTACAGAGGGGCCTTGGGTTGTCTTGAAAGCATCTATTAAAAAAGAGACTCCTCTATAGACAATATCTAGGGTAACTTTAAGTTTCACCCATTTATAGTAAACAGTTTGTTGTCATCATAGCTGTTGGTCTGATGGAGTCCAAGCACTGCAAGGTCGAAAGATCTGATCCTGTGAATTAGGGCTCAGAGCCAGCACCTTTTGGTTTCTCTACATTGACGCTGCCTCATTTCCTAGGACTAGCTGTGATCAGATTTGTCCATCCATCTTTGGCCACCTGCTAAAAAGCAACCTTTTCACGTGGTCTCTGATCCTGAGGTGGCGGTTTTTACCTCTGCACACCTCCTGTGTGACTGCAAGCTGCTCAACTGGAAATCACTCCTTGGAAAGCCACTCAGAAGAATATCCCCATCGTCCCTGTTCCTGGTCACACCTTCAGCCTTATTCCACTAATGGCTTCCAGGGAACTCCCGTAACACGTCACAGCCCTTATGGTCCTTCTTGTTTGATATCAAACCCAACAAGCTGTTTGAGCAGATTTCTCCTGAGGAACAAACTACGTAATCACCCATAGCAACAGCAATGATGGCAAGGTGGAGGCAATGGGGGGGGGCACTTTGGCTTCTAAAACATTAACTATGGCTCTTGGCTGGTGAAGTAATAGAATACCGTGTTATATGATACCTACCCCAGCTACCACAGTGGAGATCTCGGGCAGGCTTGGGAACAACATGAAGACCCATAATAAAGTAGAATGCAAATATCCACTAGAACTAGAATGAAGGCGTTGTTCCATACGTCACAGGTATACTGCTCTCGCTTTGTTACAACGAGGAGCTCACGAAGAGCTGGAGAAAATACTAATGTTAACCCCACTGTCCTAAGCAGCGTAGCCCTCTCTAGTACCAGAAAGCTGAGGTCCCCTTTCATCCAGTCACCAGCCCCCGTCAGGGCAAACGAACGGGCGGGTAGGTAAGGGGTCAGCTGGTTCAGCCAGGTATGCGGACGTGGCAATATCCTCTCTGCTTCGGCCTGGGAAGACCGTCACTGCCAAGTACATTTTCAAAGGCAAGATACATTATAAGCAAGCAGAGCTATCATTTCTAGTGCCAGAGAAAACAAGAATTTCAATACTTGACATTTGCAGTTACTGGACAGGGTCTCGGGCTGAGTCTCGGGGGAGATGGAGGTGGAGCTTGAACTGGGGCTAGCAGTTTATGGCCCGGGGTACATGATGTGATGCCATTCCCCTCCCCCATCTAGATGTGCTTAAACACGCGAATCTCATTTTAAATCTTGTTCTTCCCCACTTTAGAACAGTCAGGAGAATGGGGAGTTAGCAGTTTTAATTACAGCACTCTTAGCCCCCAGCCAGGTAATCAAACAGAAGCAAGCAGATGGGGTGAGGGGGTGCAGAGGAGGAAGGAGGAAAGCAGTGGTTGCCACCGAGCGAGGGAGGCGAGCGCATGGCCACTGCTGCTGCTCAGCATGCGGGTCATAGACCTGAGGGGATGCGGGCCTCTGAGAACCAGACCAGCCATATGGGTAAGCTAGGGAGAGGGACTGGGGGTGGAAAGACACACAGCGAGACGCAGACATATTCCTATGTCTTCCCTCTATGGGGCCATGCCCCTGGGATACATCAAGCTCAAAGATACATTGTTGTTTGCTTATTGAAGATTTGCATCAGCACCTAGATAAGCTCAAACTCAGCTATTAAGCAGTCACGAAATGAACAGAGCTGCTAAATATTCTCACTAACATAAGCCAAGAAAACTGAAATGTGGCAATTGCTTACCCATATGAGGATCTGAACTCCTTTTCAGAAAAAGGTGGCAGAGGGAAAGGGGTGGGAGGATCCCCTGGCTGTAGGAAAACCATTCTGAGACCTGTACATACGTACACTTGGAGAGGGATCAGTGTCAAAGGTTGGGTCTGAAGGAGCCATCAAGCCCCATCTGACCCAGGGTTTGCTGAGAAAAAGCACTCAGAGGGAAAGATGCCAGCTAACCCATCCAGAATTCTCATTCCCCCAACCTCCACAGGAGAAGGCAGGAAGGGGGTGACTTTCGAGTAGGCAAAGGCACCTCAGCTCAGAGACACCGCACTTCCTGGAGACCCCCAGGGAGACACAAACCCAATGCTGCTAAATGGCAACCTTCAGAAATCACCTTCTCGGGCCATAAAGACTCCTTTATTCCGTGGCTTGATTTGCTATTGATTTAAGGCTCTTTTTCATAGTGATGCAGGAAAACATTTTATTTTCTCGGATGTAAGTGGGAGGGAGTCTATCCGGCGAAAGTGGGGGAAGGCTGCCGTGCGGAATGGCGCCATCATTTAAAG
The DNA here is from genome assembly GCF_023065955.2 of Ursus arctos. NCBI lineage: Eukaryota > Metazoa > Chordata > Mammalia > Carnivora > Ursidae > Ursus > Ursus arctos. The sequence goes on along the minus strand of NW_026622874.1, from coordinate 71,346,268 downwards.
ACACCCCATTACATCCCTAAATGTCTACACGAGGAATTTTTAGAAGGCCTGGACTCGTCTATATCAGGAGCATTTACCTGGGGACCAGGAATCAAGACTGGGTATTGGAAACTGTGGCCCCTAAGTAATAGTGCAAAATGCTGGACTTTATGTATATAACCATTCCTCTGGGAGAAATTTCTTCGCTTTCAACACACCGTATGAGTTCTGAGATTCCCCAAAATGAGGATATCTTCAAGATCACAAAGGCAGTCTATCCTTGCCCTTCCTAAAACAATCATATTAGCAAACCAGAGAGATATGCACATGCTTACCCACCAGATGGCAATTCCTATGCAGACTTTTTTTGCCTCAAAGGAGTCACTTTACACACATATCAACCCTGAACTCAGACTTTCAATCCATCCAAGGGCACATAGGAATCCATATAGAAATGCTCTGAAGACAAGACGATGCTTTAAAGAAAATCATGACCGATTTGGGAAAACCTAACAAAATTGTGGCAACATCTATGAACAAACATTACTCTGTAAGATCCTGGGGGTGGGGCTATTACTAAGCAGTTCATAGTTTCACATGATCCTGCACAGACTTACTGATACACAGTAGATGCTGTGAATAATATAAATGAATAAATAAACGAATTAATGTATGATCGAAGGAAGACCTTCTTAGAAGTTTTAATAATGATGATGGTATTTGTAGAACTGAATTCCTAGGCTCCAGGTCCTTGCTTGCCTCCAAGGGCACAGGAAAGATAAAAAGGGTGAGTGAGAAGAAGCTCTGGGAGAAAGCTACCCCATAAATACAAGGTATTGTTATTTTTATTTTTATTGGTGCTTCTACTGCCTTCAGGGGAGGGGGGAGCATATGTGAATATGGCTAATTTTCTGCTTGACTCCAGACACATTCTAAATTACTGAGCCACATTTTATTTTAAATTGACTAATAAAGAAATCTCACACCCCACACCATTTCACATTTTCTTGGGTCGTTTAATGTTGCCACCTTTCTGCAGTGGCTGTTCTCTCCCTGAGAGCTGGGGGTGGGGTGGGGGCTGGAAGGCGGCTGGATGCATTATCATTGCTCTCTCTCTGTCTCTGTTTCTCTTTGTCACCTCTCTCTTCCTCTCTGTTTCACTGCCCCCCCCCCCCTTTGTGGCTATCTCTCTCTCTTTTAATTTGTCCCGATCAAACACAAATATCACCTGAATCAGATGCCTTGCCTTTATGTTCACTTGAAAAAATCACGTACAGCTTTTTGCTTTCCCCTACATAAAAATAAATGGAAAACATTTTGCAAATGTCAAATGCTATATAAAGGGAAAAATATGAAGGACACTGGACACATAAACAATAATACTAATGACAAATTTTTCCTCTCTTAAAGCACTCTCTGCCACCCAGTTCCAATTCTGGAGTTTTATCTCAAGGGTCAGAAACCAGCTATATCATAGGTAGAAATGGATTCTCCCAGGAAAATACTCTCCAAATGTGTCAGCAGATGATATTAAGGAAGAGCGAAGAAAAGGAAAGAAATGACTCAGGGTTGACCATTTCCACTTTTTCACTCATCTATTCACTCATGCAACACTTTTTTTAAGCAAACCTTTTTGCCCCAAATGGTATAAGACATCAAGAATACAATGTATAAAACAGTAAGAGGTGGTCCCGGCCCAAATGCAATGGTCTAAGTGAGGGAGACAGACAAGAACACATACGTGTAAACAAGGCAATGTTTGGTTATGGTGCTACAAATCAAAGTGTTTTGACTGATAAGAGAGAAGGGGAGCAGACAAGGGAAAGTGCCAGTAAGGAAATCATACTGACGTGGAGACCGAAGGTTATGAAAGAGCCAGCCTTTCTCCATAGTGTGGAGAACAGTATCGAGAAGAGCAAATACAGATACTCAGAGGTAGAAAGAATCTGGCCACGTTTCAGGAACTGTCAGGAAGGTAGAGTGGACGATGGGAGCTTGTGGATGACTGACAAGAAATGCGGTCAAAGAGGGACCCAGGAGCTGGATCTTGCCTTGTGGGCATGGTAACGCGTCTGGACTTTTTCCTAAGCGGAATGGGAATCCAATGAAGCATTTTAAGGGGGTGAGTGACATGACAGGATTTATGACTTTAAAAGGCCACTCTGTTTGCCTGCAGGGAGGACAGGCAAGAGCAGAAGCAAGGTGTCCAGGTAGAAGGCTAGTGTAGGCACCCAGCAAAAAGTTCATGGTGGCTTGGACTAGGCTGATGGCAGTGGGGATGGAGAGCAGAAGCTGGGTTAGGATTTCTGGTGAATTAAATGTTAAGACAGGAGAAGTGGGGATTCAGGAAGACTATAGTAGCCTATTTCTCTTTAAACATGTGGAAATGCTAAAGTTAGGTCTATTTAACTCATCCAAAGTACAAGTGGCCTTAATATAGTTATTATCACGGGGTCCTTTATCAGGTCAGGGAGAGTCACAAATACTTCCTCACCCCCTCCCCCAAAAAAGATCCTTGACTCCCTCTAGCAGAATTCCATTTCCGTGCTTTTGCTTTCACCGAAGCCTGCATACTTCCTCTTAAAGCATTCCTCACAACTTCCATTAAATAATCATCGGATAAGGTATACTAGCTGTCTCTCAAGCTGTGTTCTGAGGTCCATCAGAGCAGGGACCTTATCTGTCTTGGTCAGCATTATATTCCCAGAACCAAGCACCACGTCTGGCATCCTGTGGGTACACTGAAATGAATAAATATTGAACATGAATACATGCCCTGCAATTAACTCTCTGAGTTTCCAGACAATGAAGGATAGGAAGGCATCTGAGCCCAGTACTAACACCCACTGACTATTTCCTAGTCTCCTCATAAGGATCCTCCCACCCTCTCCCCAGCCCACTGCAAGTCTAGACACACCAGGCCCATAAAGCCAGAGCCACATTGAACACCATGACTCATGGTTCAGAACCACCATGTATAATCATTGGGAGTTTCCAGGGTTTGCTGGGGGTAGCTTCTGCAGAGCCCTACAAAGCAGAAGGAGTCATCCTTCCTTCTAAATGGAGCTCATCTTCACTCCCTCCTTCTCTCTTCCATTTTCACCCTAGGCTCTGAGACACTTAGAAACCATAACTTGAACCTCTTTTGGAAATGCCAAATTGTTATAAAAGCATTTCATAGAAGAACTCCATGGAACCCTGGTCCTCACAATCCCTCAAGATGTGTGACTCTTTGAAACCCATTACGGCCGCATGAAGGAAACATGGTGGCCAGCGCAATGCTACTTTTCCCATAAGTATCTGCCAGTCCAAGTCTCCAGTCGTCCACTCCTAATTTCAGTAATCATTGCATGGGCTATCACACTGAGATATTCTGCTCTAAGGGTTTTAGATGGGAACTATTAATTCAGATATTTACAAAGGACTACCTACAAATATGCCCCAAAACTCACTGATGTACTCATCTATATATTAAAAAAAATAATTAAGCTCCTACCATGTGCCAGGTCCTGGGTATCCATCAATGAATTAAATAGATAGGTCTCCTCTACTCATTAATTTATCGAGTTGGGAGGCTAGACCACAGAGCAATGAATGTATAATTGCAAGTTGCAGTAAGCAGCGTAAAGAAAATAATGAAGGTTTAGGGGTGGGAAGAGGTAAGCACTTAAATTAGGTGGTCAGGAACAATGGTCAAGAGAAGATGAAGAGCAGATGACACTTATGCTAAATGGTAAAAGTGGGAAGGCACCTACCAACCACTGGATGAGAGAGAGAGTGGAAGACACGGGGACAAGGCTCTGGGTGGAGGGGAGAGCATGAGTACAGACTGAGGCAAGGGAAGAGTCTCCTCTGGCTAACATTTCCAATTCCCTGACGTCAGGCACCACCTTGTCTGAAGAGCCCTGCACCCCACTGCCATCTGCACTTAGCTGTCTAGTCAGCAAACAGACCCTTCTCCTAGGCTGCCATCTTTTCCTCCCTTCCTGCACAGCCTGAACGTCCATGAGCATGCCCTGCTTTGTCATCACCTGCATGCTCCTGGACACTAAGCTCTGCACACTCAACTGAAGCAGCTCCCTCAAAGGTCAACGGTGTATTCCTTGTTTTCAAGCCCAGTCAATTTATTTCTCACTGTTCAACCTCTTCACGGACTGTAATTTTCAGCATTCCAACATTCTTGAAATTCCCCCCCTTCCTTTACTTCTTGATCAAAACCCTCACCTGAAATTGTCCCTGATTTACTCCCGTTGCTGTTCCTCTCCTAACCATCACCAATAAAAATAGCACTAGAAGAAGTTACCCCTACCCTTTATCCCTACTATTTATATAGTACGCCAGGCACCATGCCGAGGATTTTATAAAGCTGGTGGCTACTTTTTGGGCCACTTACTCAGGAATTCTCCCCCTGTGCTTTATCCTCCCACTTTAGTCACTCAGACAGGCAGAGAGGATCCCTTTGCCTCTGGTTTCAAGATGAGGAAATGGGAAGGGGAGGAAGTCAGAGGAAGGATGGAGAGAAAGGTAGTGCTTTCTGTAAGAACCTTTTGCTTTCTGAAGGTCTTTCAGAGTACTTATGTTGAATGTTCTGCATGAAGAATGAGGTATCTATGATGGAAACAGGAAGACAGTAAGAGAAAGAACAGAGGAAGAAGGGAAGGAAAAGGAGAGGGAGAGAGGAGGGAAGGAGAGACAGAGACAGAGAGAAATGTCATGCAGATTACAACAGACATTCCCAGGCACTGGTAAGAAGACAAAAGCCTATGGTTTCATAAGCAGCAGAGACCACCAAAGGGAAATGGGTATGTGGTTCTAGCTTCTACCAAATACTTGGAAGAAGCTTATGGCTAAAGAAATGTGTATTTGGGAAACAAATGAGGTAACAGTCAGGCAACGTCCACCCTCTGACCCTCACCTGTCTAGGTACCACGTGACAGTCTGGATCCTTTGCATAAGGAAGGTTATGTTTCCTGCCCATGAAGTGGAATTTGGGATGAGGATAAAATTAACCTCATTTAAAAATAACACAGAAATGTGCTCCTTCTTGCACAACTGAGACAATTGTGGGCATGGATTCACACATGCATTCTCTCCTTTAATCCTTACAGCATCCGGTTCTCTGGGCATCCAGGCCTCCACATCACCCCCGTGACAGAATGTCCCAGAAAAGTCACCTGACTTGCCCACGCCACAAAGTGGCAAAGCCAAAATGCACAGAAGACAGTCTAATGTCAAAGTTCTTGGCTTTATTTCCTAGGTCTTATTGCCAAAGACCCCATGTGTAGGCTCTTACGAGTTCTCTTCATTCCTTTCTCAGCAATCTTTCAATCTCTTTTGACTTTAGGCATCCATTTCTCCCCACTCCTTGCCGAGTCTGAGGCTTACATCCTAACCTTTTGATTAGTATTGACTGATTACCCTCTCCGAGTCAACCATGCATCCTCCATCGCCAGCCCTTGCTTCAAACCTCTGAGTCATCCTTCTCTCCAAGCACTGCTTGCTTCTTGGGGGTAAGACTGTTGCCTTTGACACAGACTCCCTGGTTAAAATCCCAGCTCTTTCCCTGTGGCCTTAGGTACATTTCTTAACCTTTCTTGCCTATATTTCCTCATCTTTAAAACCATGAAAAGAGAAGCTACCTCACTGAGATGTTTTGAGTTTAAACTAGCTAATACATAGAATGCTTAAAATTTAGAATAGGAATGGCATATAATAGATAATAAAAATTTGCTAGAGTTGTCTATGCAAACTAGTTTTTGAACCTGTGCACATTACTTTGAAGATAAAGTCAATCCTTACCCTTTAAGAATTTCCACTCTAGGTCCTTGTGGACAGTTGTCTACCCTGGGACCTGCCTTGGTTTCCTACCATTACTTCTTTGGGTACCTAACCCAAATGACAGCTATTGTCATGTATGAGGCTTCTAACCAAGAAGCCTGTCCCTTAGGCTCCTCCAAGTTCTTTGTGGTGGTCAGACTAAGTTTTCCAAAGCCAAAAGCCCTGTGATGGCTTCCCAGGAGGTACCGCAGGAGTCAGCAGAGTTGGGTGAAGGTGAGACTTTATGGCTGGGTGCAGATCTATCTGGATCCTGCTTCATCACTCCTTAGCTATTTAATTTCACGTGAATTATTTCACCTCTCTGGGCCTCAGCTCCTCATTTGTAAAATGAACACAGAAGACTGAGGTAGCAGACCTTTTACAGGGAGGCAGGGCTGTTGTGACCAGTTCCGGCCAAATGGACCATGGGGAGAAACAAAAAGGACCAGAGCAAAACCCTCCTGCTGTCTCTGTGCAGGCCCATGGTGGACTTTGCCTGGGAGAGAAATGAACCTTTGCCTACCATATCTGGATCCTCATAAGCACTACCGCTCCCTCACTTGGTAACTATCCTCTTTTCCAACACCATCCAGTAGAACCTTCCACGACAATGGAAATGCTCTGTATCTGCAGTGTCCAATATGGCAGCCACTGGGCACATGGGGCTACTGAAATGTGGCAAGGCATGACTGAAGAAAGGAATTTTAAATTTTATTTAATTTTCATTAACATAGATGCAAATAGGTGCAAACAGCCCCTGTGGCTGCTGGCTACCCATTAGGGAGTTCAGCAGAACTAGACTTTACCCCGTTCCTTGGAAAGACCAGGCTCTTCCAAGTCCTGCTGTCTCTGGATTCACCACGGAAAACAATTTCAGGGAGCCTCCTTACCTTTGAAACTCTCACCTTGAAGGCATTTAGTCTCTCAGTCAGTTCAGTCACCAATACAGCTCTAGCAACACCGTGTTCCTTCTTGGGCTTCAAATGAGCAGCACTACAATTTACAGAAAGTGCACACAAGCAAAAATGCATGCAACTGTTACGGATGCTTATTTCCAGATCAAAAGGCAATTCCAAACGCCTAATGCAGTTGAACATGTGTGCCAGATACGAAAATAGACAAACAGAGCTTTCTTTGAGTTATTCCAGATCCAAACTACCTGAAAAGGCAAATCTACAGCCAGAAAGACTGAGAGAAGTGGAATGAGGCCTTCAGAATAATTACATGTTGTTAATTGAAAAATGTTAATCATGTCATATTAGGAGGAAGACGGGGTTAAATTGGTAAAATTTCAATTCACTTAGGCCTTATCTCTTGTTGGAATGAACCAGATGATTAATCCTCAATATTCTTCAGGGATGCAGTGAACAGCAGCAATTAAATTAACAACTACAAAGTTTATGCTCAGAGATTCAAAAATGAAAGAGGGAAATGCTTTAATTTTTCACAAGTTGTTACCTTAATTATCTTCTTATTGCTCTGTCTCTTTTCCCTCATTACAAAAACACACCCCTCAGTATTCACAGATCCCTTTAATTTGCTGTAGCTCAGTAACAATGTAAGAAATGTCATCGGAGATGCAAAGCCATAAATCTTACTTTGTGCATGCCCACTGAAAATAAATTGTTCTGCTGTGCCTAGTCTCCGTGTTCATTCTGCAGAGTGCTGACAAATTTCCACTTCCCTACAAGTCATCCGAGTGTCTAGAAACCTGGGCACAGGGCGCGTGCCTTATCACACGAATCCAACCGCCACGATGAAAAGACTCCTTAAGAGAACAGGCGGAAATGTAATTGGTCAGATTAATGAAATACCATAAGGAAACAGAACAATGTGGCAGTTAGGGAAATAAACAAAAAGTCAAGCTGAAACTTCTAACATGCTCACCGTACAGACATTAAAATGGGCGTATAGGAGGCCTATGCTATAAATGCAGGCCTTTAAAATCTTCTTCATTTTGTTTTTGTTTTCTTTTCTCTTTTCTCTGAATGATATCTGCATCGTCGGCAGAGGAATCCAACTTTGTGAAGATCAGATAATTCATCTCCCTTGGAATGCAGCTAATCAAAATTGAAAAAAAGATAAATCCAACCGCAACCACCATAAAGCAAGAGAATGCTGCCTCATGGTGATTTGACAGGTCCCCTGACATATGTGCATTAAAACTGTAACGATCACAAACACTATCTCCATGTCACGTATTCCTCTAACTCAGAAGCCCCATTTGCAAATTTAGCACGGCACACAAGCCCTGTACACCAGCAACCACCACACAACAAGAAAAGTGGTTTTAATAGTCAGGGTTTCTAAGTAGGCTCTGTTGATGTGAATGAAGGCTAACAGGAATTCTTTTGTTTTCTTCAAAGATGATCATTTTCTGGCCAAGTGAAGCAGGAGGTGGGAAAGGGGTGGGGGGAACGGAAATCGATGACATAATTAAGAAAATAGCAATTTGGAAACTGTGAATGAAATTAAAAACACACCTACCACAAAACCCTGGGCTGAAACAGCAATGCAATCAAATGATTGTGAGTCCAAACCGGGAAATGCATGAGAACATATCAATAATTGAGTGCAGCGCATCCTTGATGCCTGAAGAAGTAATCACCGTCACTGTAAATCCTCTCTCAGAGTGATGTGAAAGTCTTTGACGGTTATATATACTCGGGCAGTATCATCCTTTAGTCTACTTCCTGAATTCCCAAAGTTTCTCAGCAAAATGTCATATCCCGGGAGAACATCCTCACAACAAATTATTAGCCCGGCTCTATTGATCATCACCCAAATGGCAAAAATCTCAATAAATTTCATCTGGACCTTTACTGAAACCTCCAAAATGCATTACACCCCCTCTGCTGACCGCCGTTTTTACGAGCACTATTGTATTTGCAGGGCAGTCAATTTTATACAGCATAACAAACTGCCAAGTACTAACGCGATTCCCTCCATTACTGAGGCCCATGTATTAAATTTAGTGAAGCACAATATCAGACTTCAAATATTGCAAGGCTTAGGACTGAATGCCGCGGAGCCTAATGTTATCAACCTGACAAATACACTGACATATTAAGTAGCAGATCATGTATTCATATTCTGAACTGATGTTGTTTTTCTGTGTAGCTGTATATTTTTTGGATTAGCCATGATATTTCAAAATGAACATTACGTTTTGGAGTACAAGGGGACTGACAGCAAGGAAGCCATGCTGGTCACTATTTTTCTTTCACGGCAGATCAATTATGACTTTCCTTAATGATGTGCTGTTACAGGTATAATGAAAATGTGAGCGCAACTCAGAAAAATGTCATTTTTAAAAGAAATGGCTTTTTTTTCCCTTTTGCCTTTCACCAATGTAAATAAACCTTAGCGTTATATTTTTTAGTCCATGAGTAAAATGGAAGATTTCTTTGGCATTAATCACATGCATTTCTTCTAAACTAAGACAAGGGTTGTCTTCTCCCCCCACCCCCCCCATTCAGAAAGTCTTTGCTTATTGCAGCAAAAGTGGCCAAAATTACTGAATCTCCTTTAAAAATCTTGCTTCTATTCTAATGCTATTTAACCACTGTAACCACTTCTCTTTTGAAAAATGAGAGTTGCAATGTTCGTACCCAAATTCTCATCCCACGGTGGGATTTACGATTCACAGAAACTAGTGTCTAGAATCCAAATATCCCAACAGACAAAACTTGTCAAGCTAACTCTCCATGGCTTATATATAAAACAGTATTTTGCCCAAAATAGACATTTCTCTCATGAGACTGAATATGATTTTTTAAATTATATGTTCTGTCTTCCCTTCTGCCCCCTAAAACCTTGAGAATATGATACTAAACCCTCTTCTGGATCATGTATTTTTGGTACTAAAACCTGCCTATTTCCTACATGCAAATCATAATATCAAAAAATAGTTTTGTAATAATGAGGTCACTCATGGGAGCCAAGCAAATACCAGGGTGCGTAAGAACCAAATGGTTTATTTTCTGACTCTAGTCTGCAATTTCATCAGAATCACAAGAAAAATAGAAAGTCTCTGGTTAAAACTGGGGATTCCAGGAGTCACCCCAAGATTCTGATTTGCAGTGTCTTTGGTGGGGCTCAGGAATTCGAATGTCTGTATGCATCCAGGGATATTCTCATCATCAGTTGCTCTGAGGTGGCAGTTCTCGGTTCCCAGTCCTGGATGCTTGCTTCATGAACAGACATTTTACTAATGGGATGAGTCTGAATGTCACACTGAGTGATTTTCCTTTAGTTGTTCTGGTGAGGGGCTGGGCACTGGAATTTTCTTTACTGTGGCAAAAACCACATAACATAAGATTTACCATCTTAGTTATTTTTAAGTGTATAGTACAGTACTGTTAACTGTATGTGCATTGTGGCAACAGATCTCTGTTACTTTTTCTTTTTATAAATCTGAAACTCTATACCTATTAAACAATATCTCTTCATTTCTCCCTCCCCAGACCCCTGGCAACCACCCTTCAACTTTCTGTTTCTGTGAGTTTGACCCCTCAAAGTACTTCATATCAGTGGAATCACACAGTATTTGTCTCTTTGCGACTGGCTTATTTCACTTATATGATGTCCTCAAGGTTCATCCATGTTGTAACATATTACAGGATTTCTTTCTTCCTTTCTTCTTTCTTTCTTTCTTTCTTTCTTTCTTTCTTTCTTTCTTTCTTTCTTTCTTTCTTTCTTTCTTTCTTTCAGGGCTGACCAAGTGTCATGCACACTACATTTGTTTTATCCATTCTCCTGTCCATGGCCATTTAGGCTGCTTCTACCTCTCGGCTCTGGTAAGTAATGCTGCAGTGAACGTGCACGTGCTGGGCACGAGTACTCTGCGAGGCTCCTCAGGTGGTTCTGAGGTGCAGGTGGGGTAGAACCACTTCTCTAAAATACTGTGAAGCCCCTTCACCCCTAGAAATAAGATGTGGCTATCTGACAGTTATGCCATTTGGAAGTTCTGAAATAGGGGACATTTATATTTTATGTGTCCCAGTAGTCACAGGACCATTAGTAAACCCCAATTAAAGCTCCTTCCAGGAGGCTAAGTAGCTCATTGGCTCAGGAGCCTCTGATCAGATGCAGGAGGGCTTGGCTGACTGTCTGCCCGAAAGAGAAGACTGATCTGGTCTGAAGGAGGCTCTGCCCATCTCAACTGGGCCCAGCTCTTTGTGAGGTCGTACACAGGAAAGGTTGCAGCCTTCAAAATCAAGCGAACCTGGCTTCAAATCTCAGCTCCAGTCACTGGCCAACCAAGCGGCTCCCAGGGAGTTTCTTCAAACATCTCTGCATCAGTTTCCTCAACTATAAAATGGAGATTATAAAACCTGTCTGAGAAGAGGCAGTAGAAATAAAGTTTCCAGCCAGCCCTTGACACTTAAGTAGGCACTGTCTAAGCAGAAGCTATTATTCTTATGATAAAAAAAGAAAATTTGAAGCCATAGATTGCTAAATTTTAAAATACCTACCTAATTAGCTATAAAAGAAATTGATCACCCCCATTTACAGGCAATGTGTCTTCTCCATGTAGGACTGATCATGAAACTGAAGACGCTCATTGCTGTCCCACTGTCCCATAATGATCTCTTCTTAGTGGCATTCCAGAATTGCCTGACAGGTTATCAGTGAGACAAGAAGATTGGCATTGTTCTTGGTCTCCACTCTAGGGTGCTCCTACTCTTGTAAAATGCATTGACAACACTGGAGCACAATAATCAACGGGGGAATTTTGCCAAGGATGGGATTCCTGAATATTGCTTATTTTGATGTTTTCTTTTTAAAATCAGTCTTATATTTAAGAAGGGAAAGAGTATGAAAAACGTTGTTGGTGATAAAATCTACATGTGCATGTCTATACCTACATACCTACCCTAGATTACTTATACCTGTCTACATTACTTGTATGTTGACTAATAATCTTTTCATTTAATCACTGGAAATATACTTACTATGCACTCTCCCTGGGTTATGTTCTATGTTGGGCATTAAGGTATGACAATGATTACGGCAACTGTGCTGACTCTGAGGAATTCCTAAGTGTGTAAAAGGATGACTATCATGGAAAGTATTAAATATAATAATATAACCATGCTCTGAGTATTACAGGACTACCTAACTCACTCAACTGGCTTCAAAATTATGAATCTTCAAAAAAAAAAAAAAAAAAAAACCAAGGAAGATTTGACCAGAAAATTAGATTCCACATAGAAGGAACCATACGGATGAAGGCATAGAGGTCAGATATAGATAGAAGTGGAGAAACTCGTATCTAATTTGGTATGGCTGACAGATAAAATTCAAGGCAGGAAGTAGAATGCAATGTAGGCTTCAACCTATCACCTACAGATTCATTCACTGCTGATTTATTCATCTATCATCTATCCATCCATCCATCCATCCATCCACCCACCTATTCACCATATATCCATTATCTATCCATCCATCTAACCATCTGCCATTGGCAAAAAGTGTGATAAATGTCCCTTTTAAGCCAGGAGTTATGCTAGCCTCTGAGAATTCAAAAATTGTGTAAAAATTCCATTTGGATTCTCAAGGACACTTGAAGTTTGACATTTCTGCCTCATACTATAAGACATCTCTTCCTAATTTCTTATCCTTATCCAGCCATCCACCAGGTACATAAAATTAAAGCTAACCGAAACTCCTCAATCTTCTTCCCCAGTAAACAGAACAAATGCAACGCATCTCTATTTGTAATCTAAGCTGAGGACATGGCTTTTCCCTTGAACTTTACCCTCAATTGTACCTATTATATCACATAATGAGAAGCATTACTTTGGGTCCTGACATCAACATTTCTCCTCCTTCTGAAAATGATTCTCCTTTACGCAACTATCCCTATCAGTTTCGAGTATCTGTGCTTCTATGTGGGGCTCACTTCCCCCCCTTACCTGGGGTTACAGATGTGACCCAAGCCTAACCAATGACAGTGCTTCATTTTCTTGGCCAAAATGATTGATTTAGTTGTGGACCACAATTCAAGCTAAGTCAACCAAACAATATACAAATAAAGAATGATATAATAGTTAAGAACTTGGACTCTAGAGCCAGACTTACTTGGTTTGATTCTTGATAGAAGTGTAACTCTGGGCATGTTTCATAATCACTATGATAGATTGATTACCAAAAAAAAAAAAAAAAAGGCCCAAATCATTCACCTATTATTTAGAAAGGCCCTTTTTCTATATAACTATCAATACCCTCCCATGAAGTGGTAATCTATTTTCCCCACCCTTTGAATCTGGACTGGACTCATTAGTTGCTTTGGGGAAAAAAAAAAAAAAAAAAAAAAAAAAAAAAAAAAAAAAAAAAAAAGTGGTAGAATTGACAGTGCTTTGCTTCTGAGCATAAACCCCAAAAGGCCTTGAGCAATTAGACAAGAAAAATTGTCTCTGTTTGCAGATGACATGATCTTATATATAGAAAACCCTAAAGACTCCATTAAAAAACCCCACAAAAACCTGTTAGAACTAATAAACACATTCAATAAAGTTAAAGGATATAAACTCAACATAAAAAATCGATCACATTTCTTTATACTAACAACAAACTGTAAAAGAAATAAGTAAAACAATTTTATTTACAATAGCATCGAAAACAATAAAATGCTTAAGAAAAATTAAACCAAGGAGGAGAAAGATCTGCGCACTGAAAACTGTAAGACAATGATGAAAGAAATGAAGAAACAAGTAAATGGGAAGATAATCTGTGTTCATGCATTGGAAGAATTGATACTGTTAAAATATCCACACTAACCCATGCCATCTATAGAGTCAATGCAATCCTTATCAAAATTCTAAGGCATTTTTCACAGAAATAGAAAAAAAAAAGAATCTTAGTTGGCATAGAACCATGCAAGACCCCAAATAACAAAGGCAATTTTGAGAAAGAAGAGAAAAGAGGAAGGCATCACACCTCCTGATTTCAAACTCTACTACAAAGCTGTGGTAATCAAAACAATGGTACTGAGAAAACCAGATGTACCCTGCAAAAGAATGAAACTAGACCTCTATCTTTCACTACTCACAAAAATTTGCTCAAAATAGAATAAAGACTTAAACATAAAATCTGAAACTATAAAACTTCCAGAAGAAAACATAAGTAGAAAGCTCCTCGACTCTGGTCTTGGCAACAATATTTTGGCATAATATCAAAGCACAAGCAATGAAAGCAAAAATAAACAAGTGGACCCCCCCCCCCAATTGGGTCAACATTGACCTAAACAGCTTCTGCATAGCAAAAGAAATGATTAACAAAATGAAGAGGCAACCTACGAAATGAGAGAAAATATTTGAAAACCATACATCAGATAAGGGGTTAATAACCTAAAACATATAAGGACCTCATACCACTCAATAGTAAAAAGACTAATAATCCTGAATAGACACTTTTTCCAAAGAAGACATACGATGGCCAGTAGGAACATAAAAAGATGCCAAATATCACTAATCACCAAGGAAATGCAAACTAAAACCACAATGAGAAATCACTTCACATCTGTCAGAATGGCTGTTACCAAAAAGACAAGAGATAACAAGTGTTGGCAAGGATGTGAAGAAAAGTAACCCTTGTGTACTCTTAGTAGGAAAGTAAACTGGGACAGCTACCATGTAAAACAGTATAGAGGCCCCTCAAAAAAGTAGGAATAGAACTATCATAAACTTCTGGATCTATATTCAAAGGAAATGAAATTATATCTCAAAGAGATATATGTACCACAATGTTCATTGCAGCATTATTCACAATACCCAACAAATGGAAACAACCTAAGTATCTAGTGACAGATGAATGGTAAAGAAAATATGATACACATACACGGCCATCAAAAAGAAGGAAATCCTGCCATTTGTGATAACATGGATGGACCTTAAAGGTATTATGCTAAGTGAAATAAGTCAGAGAGAGAAAGACAAATACTGTTATGATCTCACATGCACAAACTTAAGAAAGTCACACTCATAGAAACAGAATAGAATGGTGGTCGCCAGAGGCTGGGAGGTAGGGGTAATGAGAAGCTGTGGGTCAAAGGGTACAAAGAAGAGCAAGTTCTGGGGATCTAAACTACAGCATGGTGACTATAGTTAGAAATACTGTTTTATACAGCTGAAACTTGCTAAGAGAGACTTTAAATGTTCACCTGCACACACCACACACACTGTAGTTAAGTGAGGCGATAGATGTGTTAACCAACCTTATTGTGGTAAGATATTTCACAATACATACATGTATCAAACCACTATGTTGTACATCTTAAATTTACACAATGTTATATGTCATTTATATCTCAATCAAGCTGTGGGGGTGGGGGAAGCATTGAGTACTTCTGCCCTTTTTTCTTGCACAACGATGCCAGCTCAGTGTGGCTTCTCTCCCTCCCTATGAGGACCAGGCTGAGGATATATGAGGAGTGCGTGGAGCAGCAATGAACCATCCCAGCCACGGGCACACACCAATCCAGGTACCACCTGACCTGGCAGCTGCAGATTCCTGAGCATGCACAGCTGTGATCAGAACGGTCGCAGGAAGACACAGGAGAAACAACAACTGGTCACCGTGTAAAGTCACTAAGTTTGGGGCTAGTTTGTTACACAGTGATAACCAACTGACACAACCATTCTGTGCCTAAATTATATCATCATGAAATGGGGTTAATCGTAATGCCTATTTTATAGGATTGTTGTGAAGATTAATGTGATAATAGATCTAATATACGTGTGTGTGTGTAATATATATATATATATATACATATATATATATATATATATATATATATGTATATATATATATGTATATATATATATATGAAGTACTTAGAAAAGTGACTGGAATTTGGTACACACTATTATTCATTCAAAGAAAATCCTCCTTTTGTGTGTGTGTGAGAATGTTCAGGAAGTAAGCACTTGTTTTCCACTAGGGCTTCCCATTTGGTAGAAAGTAAGTCTGGGGCATCTGCATCTTTTCAGCCCTCACCGATCACATCAACAGAGAAAAGCTGAGCAAAATAACAGGAAAGCTCCAGATTTCAGATGACCTATTCGTACACTTGGACCCAGTTTCTTCTTGGTCTTTGCAGTTACATAAGCCAATAAATTCTCTCTTCTATTTAAGCCTGTTAAAGTTGTGCTTCTGTCACTTGCAAACAATAACATTCTGATTAATATACTGTTTAGTGAAGTCCTTATATTCTTGCAAACTATCTTTCTTTTAAGTCAGGTCATCTTAAGATGTGCTGAGGCTTCAACTAGCCTCCACGGGACTACAAAGAAAATGGAAAAGGCAGAGGGAGTATTACAACCCAAAGTCCACTGGTGGTGGGTGAGGGGAATCTTATTCATTCCTTAGTTACACACTTAACCTAAAATCATCATCACACCTAGAATTGTCATTAACTAACTCTCACTCTGCCTTATGGAAACCCTGGTTCAGTGATGATTTGCTCTCTCTTTCTCACACACACAGTATATACTTTATCCCAGAAGACTGGTAAGTAAATCCCTGCCGTCAAAAACTGCTGTGTTTGTTTTTTAATAAGTAAATATTTACTTTTCCATACCTTGGTATTACACTATTTATAAAGTGGGGATGATTACAGCGTTCAACCCCAAAGAGTAAGTATTAAATAAGTTATTACTCATAAAATGCTTATAACCAGAACTGACATATAGGAAACACTACTAGCTATTCTTAATATTATTATTTATATTATTAGTTATTTTTAATCCTCTTTCCTCTCTTTAAACCAAACAGCCACAGAGTGATATGTACAGTGGATAATATTACACATTGTTGACAACACCACAAATAAAAGAAGATGTGAACAATGCTGAACAATATTGGATCTTTATGAAAACATCTGTACCCGGTTCACACAGGCTTTCTTTCTCTGAAATCACCGTCACACTCGGGGGTGGGATGTTAGCCACCGTATATGACTATGTGAACCACTTCCCTTGCCCACAGCTGTTTAGACCAAAGGAGTTTAGGAAAGAACAATTAGAACCTGGAATTAAAATCTGAGGCCACATCTTAAAATTGCTTGAGGTGGGCACTATAATAAATAAAGCTTTTTAAAAGAATAACTTAGGTTGAATTTTGGAGCAAATAACCCATCACCACTGTTTGTCAGTTTCCTCTGTAAAGGGGAATTAATGACACCCATCTTCGTGGGTATTGTGAGGAGTAAATGAGAGAGTGCATTAAGTGCTTGGAACCATTCTTGACTTGGCACATAGTAAGTACTCAAAAAAGTGTGCTATCCTCATTTTCCAAGGGAACAAAACACTTTGTACTAGAAAACTGCTTATAGTCCAATGGGCTGTGAATTTTTAACAGAAAACTGGACACTTAAACATTAAAACAGTTGGTGCTAGTTATCTAACCTTAACTGAGCAACTACTTGCTTGGCACACTGCTGCTGATCTAAAGACATTATCATAGTTAATACTCATACCCTTAGGAGAAAGATGGTACATATATGTTCATTTGTATGGACAGGATACTGAGGTTTAGGAAGCCTGAGCCATGAACCCAAAGTCTGATATCTGATAAGTGGCAGAGCTGGGATTAGAACTCAGGCAGTCTGACCCCAGAGCCTATACACCTAACCACTGTGCAGTTCCGCCTCCCTCTTCCCATGAGCAGAGAACCTCTGTGTTGTCGCTTTTGGTTTTCTTTAAATATTTCAGCGTCAACAGAGAGCTCCCTTCACCACAAACCAAATGTTGTTCTTAATAAGCCAGCCCCCTCCTTTCCATATGTAAACTTCTACCCCTGAGTCAAGGAGGCGCCGCATGCTTTCCAGTCCTGCGAATCGAGCTAATGGCACCACTTCTTCCAAGACTCAGATTTTAATTAGCTCATAAGTCTGTCACTGGCTGGTGAAGTATTTATTTCTCGGGAATGCACTTTAGTAATTTATGAATCAGAGCCCTATGTAGAAATGGAATAAGGACTGTTTCTCCACTGGCTGTCTACTTTCATTGGAAAGACAGACTCCACATTGGTAACCTCGGTACCAAACCCAGTTGCCTTTTCTGTATGTGTGGAGGAGTTTGTTTGCTTGTCTGTTTGCTTTTGGGCATTCTGAATGGTTTTGATGTTAACATTTTGGGATGGGATGTGAAAGGAGATGGGAAGTCAGGGGTAAAATACAGCACCCTGATGGAGAAGACATTATTGAGAGTATCTTTTGAAGATGTATCTATTTATGCTAGTGAGAGGGGGTTGGGCAGCGGGAGAGAGAGAGAGGGGTAGAGGGTCTCAAGTACACTCCACGCAGAGTGTGGAGCTCCACATGGGGCTTGATCTCACGACCCTGAGATCACAACCTGAGCCGAAACCAAGAGTGGGATGCCTAACCAACTTTGCCACCTAAGAGCACCATTATTGAAAGTCTTTAAAAAAACCTACAAGTTAGTATTATTACAAGAAAGAAAGAGGCAGTATAGACGTATACAGCACATACTTCAAATTACCGATATTCTATTAACATATATTGTATCTACAAGTCTATTAAAAACTCTCCTGATACTTGGTGAAAGTATAAAACACTGCGGGCATTTTAAAGGGTCATGTGGTTGTGTGCATAACATTTCTAAATATGCATATCCTTTGACCTAGTAACTCCACTTTTAGAATTAGATATGCAACACCTGTGCAAAGACATATGTAGAGTAATACACACTGATACAGCATTGATTAAAACATATAGCTTCCACTCTTGCCTGTCTTCTTTCCATTCTCCACTGCAGGCTGTGGGATCTTAAAACAGAAACTAGATCGAGTGGCCACGCCAGCCCCAACCCCTGTGTAAAACCCATCAATGGCCTCCTTATATTGCAAACTCTAAAAATAAAATAGTACCTCTTATTAACTATATGTAATCTATTGCTACAAAATATTATTATGTATATATGAATGTATATGCCCAAGTGGGCACTGTATTTCCCCTATACTAGCTCCTAACATATGGATTTGTACTCATATACACTCATTTATTCAATGTCCATATGTTTTTCACATATATTTTTAAGTGTGTCATTTTTGCCAGAAACTATGCTAGGGACTGGGGATACAACAATAGAAAACATATATGAAGACTCTATCCTCATATAGCTTATATTTATTTTATTGCTTTTTTTTTAGAATATTTATTTATTTGACAGAGAGAGAAACAGCGAGAGAGGGAACACAAGCAGGGGGAGTGGGATAGGGAGAAGCAGGCTTCCTGCTGAGCAGGGAGCCCAGTGAGGGGCTCAATCCCAGGACCCTGGGATCATAATCTGAGCCGAAGGCAGACACTTAATGACTAAGCCACCCAGGCGCCCCTATTGCTTATTTTTTTAATTTAAATTAAATTAGCCATTTTAGTTTTACGTGTAGTGTTCAATGATTCATCAGTTGTGTATTTTATTGTTTAAATTAATATGCTATAAACTTGACATTTTAAGTGTACAGTACTATAAATTTTAACACAATGTATATATCTTGTAATTGTTATCACATAGGAAACAGAATAGTTCCATCACCTAAAAATCCCCCTGTGCTATTCCTTCATAATCACTTTTCCTGGTCCTAACGCCTGGCAACCACTGGTGCGTTCTCCATCCCTATAGTTTTTTCAAGAATGTCCTTTGAATGGATTCACATTGCATGTGATATTTTGCTCTTTCACTCGGCATAATGCCTTTCAATGGATCCAAGTTGCTGCATGGGTCAACAGTTTGTTCCTTTTTGTTGCTGAGTAACATTCCATTATATGGATATACCACTGTTTACTCATTCACCTACCTAATAGACATTTGGCTTGTTTCCAGTTTGGGGCTTTTATAAACAGAGCTGCTATAAACAGTCATTTATAGGTTTTTAAACCTTTTGTTTAGAGGGTTTCATTTCCTTGTGTAAAATCCTAGAACTGGGATTGCTAGGGCTTATAAAAGTAAAAGTTTAACTTTGTAATACACTGTCAAATATTTTCCAAAGGGACTGTTCCATTTTACATTTCCACCAGCAATATATGAGAAATCCACTTTTTCCAAATCCTCACCAGCAACAGATACTGACGATATTTTTTAAAGATGTATTTATTTATTTTAGAGAGACAGAGAGAGATGGCGAGTGCATGGGGGAGAGGGTAGGGGGAGAGAGAGAGAGTCTCAAGGAGACTCCATGCTAAGCGTGGAGCCCGACGCGGGGCTCAATCCCAAGACCCTGAGATCACCATCTGAGCTGAAACCAAGAGTTGGAGGCTTAACTGACTGCGCCACCCAATTGCCCCTAAATATTGTCCATATTTTTAATCTTATGCACCCTTAGGACACCTGGTGGCTCACTCGGTTGAGCTTTTTACTCTTGATTTTGGCTCAGGTTGTGATCTCAGGGTTGTGAGATCCAGCCCTGTGTGAGGCTCCACACTAAGCTGGGAGTCTGCTTCTCTCCCTCTTCCTCCCTCTGCCTCTACTCCTGCTCACGTGTTCTCTCTCTCTCCCAACTTCAAAATAAATAAATAAATTCTTTTACAAAAAATCTTACGCACCTTACTAGATGTTTTAGTGTAATCTCATCCCAGTGTCTATATTTTCCAAATGGCTACTGATATTAAGCATCTTTCCATGTACTTATTAGCCTTATGAATATCTTCTCTGTGAATTGCCCATTCAAGCCTTTTTTCCCTCCATTTTTTAAATTGGGTTTTTTCTTACTTTTGAGTTGTGAGAATTCATTATATATTCTAGATACCAGTCCTTTATCAACAAGGCAATTTGCAAATATTTTCTCTTGGCTTCCCCTTTCTTCCACTTCTTATAACATAGCTCTTTGCAGACAATTTTTTACAAAAAGTTCCTATGTCAGATTGATTTTTCTTCTTTTTTGGATTATGATTTTGATGTCATGTTTAAAAACTCTTTCTGACTCCCCAGGACATGAATATTTTCTCCTAAAATTTTATAGTTCTGCACTTTACATTTAGATCTATGATCCATATTGAGTTAATTTTTGTATAAGTTATGAAATGTAGGGCAAGGCTCATACATTGTGCATATGGATTTCTAATTGTTCCAATACTGTTTGTTAAAAACTAATTTCTCCCTTGATTTTGCACTTTTTTCAAGATTCAATTAACTGTATTGGTATGGGTCTATTTCTAGACTCTATTCTGTTCCATTGATCAACGTGTCTATTCTCTGCCAAATACTATCTTGATTACTCTCAGTGTACATTAAATAAAATATACTCACAAAACATATTAAGATATGTTCACGTAACTTTATTTTGTATTCTTCTTTGTTGGGGATATTCTAGTTCATGTATCGCTCCATATGAGCTTTAGAATTTTTATGTTTATATCTGCAAAAAAATCTGCTGAAATTTTGTTTTGTATTGTATTAAACCTTTAGACCATTTTATGGAGAATTAACATATTTACTGCGTGGAGTCTCCTAATCCATGAATTGGTGATGTAGTTCATTTCTATGGTCTTGCAGATTTTTCTCTTTAGGGATTCTATCAAATACTGAGAGGGAGGTCTTAAAGCCCTCAACTGTATTTGTGGATTTCTCCATTTCTCCTTTCAATTCTGTCAGGTTTTATGTCATATGTTTTGAAGCTCTGTACTGTGGTACATATACATTTAGAATTTTTTTTTTTAAGATTTTATTTATTTATTTGACAAAGACAGCCAGTGAGAGAGGGAACACAAGCAGGGGGAGTGGGAGAGGAAGAAGCAGACTCCCAACGGAGGAGCCTGATGTGGGGCTCAATTCCAGAACGCTGGGATCACGCCCTGAGCCGAAGGCAGACGCTTAACGACTGCGCCACCCAGGTGCCCCACATTTAGGATTTCTATGTCTTCCTGGTGAATCGACCCTTTTACCATTATGCTATGTCCCTATATTTCTGGTTACTTTCTTTGCTCTGAATTGCACTTTGCCTGAAATTCAGCAGAAGAGACAGAGTGGGAGGTCATTCTCAGCATGTTCTATCTTAACTGGAAATAGAACTCCCACATGGCATTTTTAAATTGTCTGTTTATTTGTCCTATCTGCCTCAGTAATTTGCTCTTTTTGAAGGTAGTTCATATAGTATATTTCTACTATTGTAACATCAGAGCCTAGCATGTTTACCCCAGTGCAGGTTCTCAACAGTTCTGATGATTCAATAATCAGTTCACCATACAGAGATATGACAACAGATGCCAGTTATATATGTGAGTATGTATCTGCATATATGCACACACAGATATGTATGTACACACATGCATAAGAAGTTTACTGCCTTCTGCATACAGTGAATACAGCAGTGCTCAGGTGTGGGGTATGTGCTCTTTGTTCCTAGCACATGGTCATATATGTGCAGACACATTGCACACTTGAGAGGATCCCATCTGTGGCTTTCTCCAATAGAAGGTGGCTTTCATTTACCTATAATATGAGAAAGGGCACTGTGATCTCCCCCTCTTAGCATCCTCGGGCCAACAGAGCCAACCAGTCTAGTAAATCCAATGCATCTTGGTGACACAAACCACCAACAACAGTTTATTGCATCACCCTCAAATCATATGCTAACTAACAGCAGTTGACAGATCTGAGTAAGTTCTCTTTGTGCCAGGCACCAGGCTGTACTCTTTCATTCTTTCTTTCTGTACATGACTTTGCAAGATTCCTGAGGGTACAGACTTTAGATAGCTTACCGCTATCACCCTGTCACCTAGCATTCATGCCTTTTTGAACTTCTCTCCCCTTGAGTGTGGTTGGGACCTGCAATGTGCTTCCAACTGATGGAATACAGCAAAGGTGATAGGATATTTGTGATTACATGTCCATTATTACATAAGATTATAACATCTCTTGCTGAAGTTCATGTCTCTTTCTATCTCCCTCCCCCACCACCCTTCTCTTTCCCTTTCTCTCTCTCTCTCCATTTCTGGCTTTGAAGAAGCAAGCTTCCGTGAATCCTACAGCCACAAGGAAATTAATTTTGCCAACAACCTGAGGGTACTTGGAGAAAGCTCCAGAGAACCATCTGATGAGAATCCAGTTCTGGCTGATACCCTGATTGCAGTCTGCAAGATCCTAAGCAGAGGACCCAGCTAAGTGTGCACAGAAACTGTGAGATAATAAATGTGTACTGTTTTAAGCTTTTCAGTGTGGTAATTTGCTTTGCAGCAAATACAATACAATCCTTATAAAGCTCTAAGAGGTAAGTATTATATTATCCCCATTTTTCAGATGGGATAATGGAGATTCTTGGAAGCTAAGCAATTTCCCCAATGTCATACATTAAGCAATGATTGAGCTAGAATTCCAACTTACACATCTTTGATTTCAGAAACTGTGCTCTTAATAACTACTTCATACTGCCTCCCTTCATGTCTTATGGCTATTAGAAACAGAATATTAGGGTTGTTAACACATTAGCATTGATTCAAAAGTACTCCCAAAGCTCTCTGATAAAAATTTGAAAATGAGTTAGGCTGTTCATTGAGAACTGTTCCCCGCCCCCCATCAATGTACTTGCTATAAAACCCCAAATATTTAATGTGGTTTAAAAGCCCCATCATGATCCAAACTCTGGCTATTCTCCCAACCGGTCACTTCTCTGCCTTTTCTTTCCAGCTCTCACCTGGTTGTCCTTTCTTCAACAGACTGGATGCCTTGAAGTTGAACAGATGCACCATGATTTCTGTTAACTTTAGGTATTTTACTTAATTCTGGCAAGCTGCCCTCTCCTTTGTCTTTTGTCTAACTCTCTCTTGGCCCACAGCTCTCGGCTGAGAGAACTCCTCCTCCAGGAAGCCTTCCCAGCCTTACTCCTCTCAACACCATGTGCTCCCACAGAATCCTAAACCCCCTCTGCCTAACGCATGTCACATGTCATTTAAGTCATCTGCTGACTACTCCCAGCAGACCGTGAAAGCCTTGAGGAGACAGTCCATGTCCTGATTGCTGTCATATATCAATGCCTAGCACAGTGTCTGCTACAGAGGAGCTGGTCATAACCATCAGCCAAATGCATGGCGGGCATCTCCAGAGCCCTCTCTTTCTCCATTCACCTTAAAAGTGAGTAGAGTGCTTCTTAACAAATCCCCTAATGACAGCCTCACTGTGTTGCCACAAGTCACGTGAACTGCATTTTCTAATTCCCATGACCCCAACTGGTATCAGGGATTTTCATTTTCTTTTCTGAAAGGTTCATTTTTAAGCATTAATGGACTCACTGGATGGAGATGTACATTAGGTGAGAGCAGCAACAAATCCGGACCTTGACTACTGACGATTTATTTGCTTATGACGTGAGGCCACATTCCAATAAATTGGTTTGGGAGGAGAGGCTGGGAGAAGCAGAGGTATCGGTGCATGTGACCTACGGCCATGAAATACAATAGCTTGCCCCCAAACTACTCTGTGTAACTCCTCATGACCTGCTCAAGGGAATTACCACTTACCCCTAGGCTTTCAGAAACACAGCGAGGACCTGATTGCTTGCCTGAGTTTTCTCTGTGTCTGGATGTTCAAGGTGGGGGAAGTGAATTTAGACCTACTATGTGGTTGGCGAACAGGACAGAAACATGGGCCTATGGTGTGTGACATGGAGAAGGGCGTTTCAGAAGTTGCTGCTGTCTGTGCCTCGGTTTCCACATGTGGAAAATGCGCACACAATGACACCCATGAGGGTTGTTTTGAGAATGAGAAGAGGCACGTGAAGCACTAAGCACAGTGCCAGACACTCAGTAGCTGCTCAATAAATGTGAGCCTTTATTACCATGAGCCTTAATACAGAGCTGCTATGATATTAAGTCCTCAATAAAATAATAAAAATTAAAAAAAACTGGCCATTTTTACCATCACTGCTGTTTCATGCTTTTCTCAGTGCTTCCCAGGGTGGACATGTAATAAATGTGGTAGGAAGCATCCGAGATGATCCTCAGTGATCCCTATCCTTGTGTGACTCCCTCTCCTTGAGGGTGGGCTAGATTAATGAACTCACTTCTAACAAATAAAGTAAAGTGGAAATGACGGGATGCCATGTCCAAGATGAGGGAATAAACTGCCTGTGTTTTCCATCCTGGTGTCTTTTCTCACTGTCCCTTGAATTGCCCACTCTGGGGGATCCAGGAACCTTGTCAGGAGGCAATCTTCTAGAGAGAGATCCATGTCAGTGAAGGCAGACCTTCTGAGACCCACCAACAAGAGCTAATAAGAGGCAGGTCTTCCTCGAGTAGAACCCTGACATAGTTTTTGCCCAAACAACACCTAACAAAACTATTCACAATGGTCCTAGATTCCTGACCCACAGAAAGTGTGAGATAATAAGAGTGTGCTGTTTGTGGTCACTAAGTGGTACTGTCATTTGTTATGTAGCAATAGACGACAAGGCCAATAGCATTAGCTTATAAGCTTCGTGAGGGGGGAGCTTTTGTACGTCTTATTCACCACCATATACCTAATATCTATCAACATTCCTGGAACAGCAAGCACTCAGAAAAGGTATTTTTCCGTGAAGGATTGGTGGCCATTCCAAAGATCTGTTAACGTGGGAATGACTAGCCCTCACCTGGAGTTTTTCATCAATAACGTAAAGGAAACATACCACTTTTCCTCATGGAAGGCATGACATTGAATACTAAAAAGAAAATATCTCTTTGACCATTATTTGAGGAACATTATGGAACACATGATTTTAAGCAAATGCTTAGGGAAATTTTTCAAACCTTCATCCTATTTGCAACCTCACGCCCCTTCTCTAGTTCCTAATAGCATGAGCTTCATTGCTAAGTGACCCTTCCCTACCCAGAGAATTTTCCAAAGTTTGATTTGCTCAAAAGCAAACCAACCAACATATAAGATGTATTCATCAGTCAGCTTTGGCTGTTTGCAAACCATAAAAGTCATCATGCCAAAAGCGAAAGACAGAGATGGGCACATAAACAGAAAGAAAGAGATAAAGAAAGACAGAGATGGGCACATAAACAGAAAGAAATCAGGGCTTCCCACGTGGCTAAACCCCAAATTGCAGTGGAGAGTGGAAAGGAAAAAGCTAGAGGGGCTCTCATTTGCAGCCAGGCAAGGGAAGGAAGTGAGAGATACAGTTCAGCCTTGAAGAGACTGTGCCCAGGAGGAGAAGGCGTTTCAGAACCACTCAAATGACAGAAGAGAAAGATCCTGGACTAGGGGAGATGAATATATGGCATTCCGTTTCTCATTAGGCCCATGGTGTCGCTTTCATTTGGAACCGTGTTCCAGTGCTAATTTTCACAGTGCTTGAGCACTTCCTAAAATGAATAGCACTCACTCATGCTTTGATGCAGACTGCATGGTCCATTTCTGTGCCTTTATTAAAGGGAACAGTGAGCATATACTTGCTTCCCAGGGGTAGAAATTTAGAACTGTTAGATACACGACCTTGGACCTCAATAGCAAAATGGCAGCTCCCCCAAGGATTCACATTTTTCATACTGACTTGGACATAAAATGTCCAAACTGTGTGCACGCACGCATGCATGCACACACATCACTTTCCTAATTGTATTTTGTGTTTTGCAACTTTTTGAATGACCACATAAGAACTTTTTTCTCTCTTAAAACCAACTCGTCTCTTAGGTACAATTAAGAGATTAAAACTCAAAGATTTTCCTTTTTTTTTTTTTTTTCCCCTTAAGGTGGCCCGAGTCTCTGAGGTAAGAGACCACTTTGCCAAATTGAAGGTGAGAGGTTTTTGCTCATAAAGCTCATTGTACATACATCATTGGTCATATAATTACAAATTTACTAAGCACTTACCATGCAAAAGGCAGAACTGGTGATTTTTTTTAAAGGCTTGAGGTGTCTACTTCTAGGAATATGCTCTGTAAAAAATTCACCCATGCACACAGAGGTGTACGTTCTGAGGTGGTCACGCAGCATTGCTGATAATTGTGAAAACTGGGGTGGGGGGACTTAATACCCATGAATAAGGAAGTAAATATTCAAATAAAAGGAAGACACATCCATAACATAAGGGTTTATGTAGCCTTAAAAAGAACGAGATATGTCTACACATTTTGACATGCAAAGATCTCCAAAACATATTGAGTGGAAGGGTATTGAATCAGAAGAGAGAGCAGAGTATGTTCCTCTAGGCTAAGATAATATGCATTTATACATTTATAATGTGGATGTGTATTCAGTTGCAGCCTAATGCGTTACTGTTTTTATATGTCTAAATGGTCAAATATCAGCAATGACATGTGGTGGGACCTAATGTATATCCAGATGGAAAGTAATAGATAGCTAATACATAGCTAAACAGTGCATTGATGGCACACTGTCAGCAGGAGAACAATGGGGGCAGGTGATGGAAGAAGAGGGACCCTTACTGTTTGCTCTGCAAGCATCTTGACTGTTCACCTATTTTATCAGTCTTTCCACTTAATTGTGATAAAATCAGCCACCCAAGTCCAAAAGAGGTAGGGAGCTATGGAATGTAACTCTTACTCCCCAAAATTGGAAGCTGTGCCCTTGGATCTCCATTCAAATCAACCCTATTGAATATCAGGACTTGAGGTCTCCCCAGAGAGCTCGATTTTGAATTGACGATGGTCTGCCATGTGCCAGAATGAGTAAGGCATTTAATTATGCATTCCATCAGGCTCACGAAGCCTTCTCTGTATTGAGTTAGATTTGATTCACCCTTGGCTTCGTGTCCTAACAACCGAGAGCACCAGTGACCACTGAGAGGGAGGAAGCACCGGCAGATATGGTCCCTGATTTGATTCCCCACCCAGAACATTATTTCAATCAGTTAAGCAGCATTGCATTCCCATCATCACCATTATTGCTTTTACTACTATTATTCCCATTACAAAAATAAAATTGAGGCCCGAAAAAGATGAGTGATCTTTGTCATATGACTGACAAATTGCAGAAACAGAACCAAGGTCCCATGAGCTTATTAATTTGAGGCGTGCTTACACACACACACACACACACACACACACACACACACAGAGTTTGCATATTGAGGCTAGATTTAAGAAAACCTTAAATTATCATACTTAAGTATTGATTTTTAATCCCATAACAATGTGTGCAGAGCTGTTTATTAATGGTTCTGAACAGACAATGACTTGGACAAAACACTTTAAGAGGATTAGTTTGTCGATTCTATACAAGGTAAATGGCACAAAAAGACATAGGTAAAGTTTGGGAGACTCTGATTTCTTCTCATCAGGAACTTTAATAATTTAAGATTTGGTCTGATGAAT
Source organism: Ursus arctos (assembly GCF_023065955.2). Taxonomy (NCBI): domain Eukaryota; kingdom Metazoa; phylum Chordata; class Mammalia; order Carnivora; family Ursidae; genus Ursus; species Ursus arctos. The sequence goes on along the minus strand of NW_026622874.1, from coordinate 71,318,199 downwards.
GAAATATACTATATTTTTGTCTCTAATGAAATCCCTCTCTGTGTCTGTTTCTCTGTCTTTCCCTTCCTCCCTCCCCCCACCTTTCCTTTCTTTCTTACCTGCTTCTCTCTCCTTTGCTCCTCCCTCCCTCTCCCCTCTTGTCTCATGCAAAGTACAATTGGTATAGGTCATGCTGTATCTGTCCTTCAAGGGCTAAACCTCCAAGAATGCAGGGTGAGAAGTCAGTTTATCAATTGTGAATGAGACTACTTGCAGTATATGCCAAGTCAACCAGTCAGCAGCTTCTCAATTTGGCTGATCAATTTATACAGTGTGGATGTTAGCCCTGGAATTACAAAGTTTATTTCCCTTCTTCAGGGGAAAAAAAAATCAAATAAATTTGCCAGCACCTCGAAGATAAAAAAGGTACAAAATAACAACTAGAACAGTTTTACAAAGACCGAGTCCTTTCAGATTAACCTAATCCTCCCTAGCAGAAAAAAGTTTTAGACAAGGCACAGGTATGAACCCTTTTTATCCAAGCAAACACTTAGTAATTTACTCCTAAAACTTCCAGGGTACCCAGACATTTCTTCATCTGATTTAAAACACAGGGGATAAGCTGGTAAGGCTGATATATTCGGCAAGTCTTTTCTTCTCACTACCCCCTCCCCCCAACAGCAGAATTGTATTACACATGGCACACATTTAAAAATGTAATATAATCAAAGGAAGCATTATTCTTACAAAGGCTATTAAAAGAGCTAAGTAAATTCATACAGTATAATAAAAATGATTTATTTACTATGAGGAAAAAATGGAAGGGAAAATAGTACAGCTCAGCTCCATCTGCAAAATCAGGTTCCCATAGAATATTAATCTTCATTGATTAGCTTGGAAGAAAAGCAAAGCTTTACACTTTCACTTTTACAGTGTGAGTTAATTCAAATACTTCAATTTGACAAAGCCCCATCTGATCACACTGAACTCCTTAATACCAAGCATTGCAGAATATTCTATTTGCTTCTTGAAATCATCAATTTATGTCCAACAACATCTGTAGGAAAATGAGATTTGCCAAATGTCTCAAAACAGGGAGCCACAGTTCCTTGGCTTTTTGAGAAGAGCAGTTTTTCTAAACACCCCCCCCCCTTTTATGGCAACATGTCCTTCTAGAAGAATAAGAAAGGAATAAAGACTTTCTATCAGAAAGATTGTTCAATGCCTCGTTTCAGGAGATATATCGATACCTTGGTGTCCATTCACAACCAAAGGTTCAGAATCCTAATTTTTCACTGCCAGTGACCCTGGGAAAAAACACCACATTCTTTACCACCCATTACTGCTTTGGGGGCTAAAGTAAATACAGACAGGCATTTCAGTTTCTCCTGTGGCATTACCAGTTTGTCACGTTATTTTTATAAAAACAAACAAACAAAAATAATCACAGTCTTGTATCTAGACTGTTAATAACAGTCTCTAGTTTGTCTGGTCTCCGCTTCATTTACCGATGGACAGCAGATATGGTTTAGGGTCCTTCCTCTCCCAAATTCATACTCAAAATGTCACCAAAGCAACTAGATTAATTCTTGTGCCTAGAGATCTCTGCTCAATATTAACCACTGAGCATGGATCTCTGTTTACTATTAACCATGAAGATCGTGGATTTTACACCTAAAACAACCACCTGTGCACACCCAATCTCTCTTTAAGCTTGAGCCCTGTGTTAATTTGTTCAAATCCTAACTCCACCCATACTTGCTGTGAGGGGCAAACAGCTTCATCTCTCTGTCCCTCAATGTCCTCGACTGTAAAGTGGGGATGATGTTATTAATTGTTAATAGTAGCAGACTTCCAAATTAACAGAATGAGAATTCCTCTGTTCTTGTGACATGATCAGTCCCCTTTGTTTCACTCTGCAAGCTTCTTCAATAATCCCTATCCCAGTTTATAACTGCATATTTGTCTGAGAGATTATTTGACACATGACTCTCCCTAGCATGAAATTGAAGGTTCAATGAAGGCAGTAACGTTGTTGCAATGTTCCCCCATCACATGCCCAGAATGTAGCACAGCATCTGTCCCAAAGAAAGTATCAATTCATACTCGTTAAATGAATGACTGAGTGAATGAAAGAATGAATAAAAGAAACTGCCCAAGGGGCTAACCTCAATTTTTTTTTGGGGGGGGGGTCTGGAATCACTCCTTTTTTCTCTGCCTTGAGTCCCTTCACTCCTTGAATCCACCACTGTTATTAAATAGAGGAGGAAGTTGTGTCCCTGCATGGCTTTGTTTTTAGGATCCCTTGTCCTAAGTCTGAGCTTGGGCTCCCTGGGTACCGTGAAGTTCTCTCACCCCCTTTTTCCAGCCTCCAGTCACAGAGACCCTCCTCTTCTGAGCTGAGACCCCCAGCCCCACACCTAGTTCACAAATGCCCACCCTCAGTGTCCCAAAGGAGCATCACTTTCCAGGTGAGATGTATCCACCTGGGGGCATTCCTCCTTCATACTGCTTTAGGGTTCTGAGAAGCAGTTAACAGATCATTAACTTCATTGGCAGTAGAGGAATCTGATGAGAGGTTGTGGTTGGGGGATACCCCCACCCCCTTTTGTTTGTATGTGTCTGGGCATGGTGAAGGGGGAAGGGGGACAGAATAGAAACCTGAGGGGGCTTCTGCATAAAGTCATTATAAGACGCCCTAAGCTAAATAATAGAAAATCTCTGTGTGTCCTTTACTTACTATTTTATCTATGTATATACTTTTAAAACTAGTTTTACAAAACTGAAATCCCATGCACGTACACTGTAAATATTTAAAATAATTCGAAGAGGTTACCCTTTGTCCATCCTAACTCCCCTGATCCACAGCAACTTTTCTCAAGTTAAGTGTCTTATGTCATTACACAGCACAGATGTAGCCCCCTTTCACCGTATTGACAAATGGAAGCCCACCGCGCATGCTGTGTGCTCGCTGCTCACTTTTCCCCCCACACCCATAATCATATGTCTAAGAGCTTGTTCAATGGCAGTGCAGGTGATTCTACAACATGCTTTTCATAAATGCATAGTGTTCGATCCTAAGTATGTCTCATGACTTGTTTAACCAGTTCTACCTTGATGCACATTTAGGATCAACAAGCAAGGCTACGTGAGCCTCATTATGCATGCATCTTTGTGCACATGGGTGAGTGTAACTCTAAGATAAATTTCTATTAGTGCAATTAGAAGATCAAACAGTATGGGCATTTTTAATTGCAATGGTTGTTGCCAATGGTATATTAATTTAACATCCTCCTCTGCATAGGACTGGCTTTCTTGTTTTACAATCGATTCATCATATATTTAACAAATCCCAGGGAACCACACTCAAATACACAAACACGTGCAGACAAATACAGAGACTGAAGTAATTCTTTTGTTCACCACTGGGTATACCAGTGCCTAGAAAAATATCTTGGAGACAGTAGGTGCCTAATAAGCATGTACTTGACAAAGGCTTGATAAAGGGATGTATGGATGACTTTTACATCTGGTCTCTGTATAGGTTAACATCTAAAAGTCATCCATTACATTGCTCTGCAACTTGTGAGTGCTTTTAAATTCTTTGGGAAGCAGCAAAGCATAAATTGTATATAAATAAGATATAAATGAGTTAGCTCCCTATTGTTACTGGGGAGAATAGTGAACACATGTGTTAGAACACACACGTGCATGCTCCCCGAACGTGAATTCTCTAGTAACCCCTTTCTGCCACGCTTCTGATTCCAGAGTTGATGTCATGATGACCCCAAGTCTGTTCCGAACCATCAGAGATTGAATTATGACGACCACAAGTGTAGTGAGATATGTTTTATTTTATTCCAATTAGCCTGAGATTGGTCATCCCTGCATCTTATTTCTGAGACCAGAAGCATTAAGCAGCATCTTCCCCTGGTTTGTCTCTCCGTCACTCTGTTCCCACTTCCCCAATTTTTCGTCATTTTCATCCCCCTTTATATTTTCTAGGTCAATGGTATATTCTGAAATGATAATGGAGAAAAGGAAAGGGGAGCCAAACTCTTGTCTTTTTAAGTCAGGAAAATCCCTCAACTCTTCAGAGTCAAGCAAACACACGCTCTAAGACTTCAACTGTGGAAAAAGAGGTTATTGTTAAATGACTTTTAAGATCCTTTTCAGACACAAAGGACACATATGAGAAAAAGATTAGAAGACTTGAATTCTGTGTAGGCTTAACAGCTATAAAAAGTAACCCCGCCTACTCCATGATTCCATTTATATAAAATGCTAGAAAAGGCAAACTAATGTATAGAAACAGAAAGCAGATCAGCGGCTGCCTTGGGGAGGGCGGGAGGGAGAGATGACAGAGGGGCAGGAGGACACTTGAGGGTGGAGACGCTCACTCTCTTGATTGTGGTGACTGCTTCCTGGGTACGCACAGACCTCAACACTTACCAAAGGGTACACTTTAAATGTGTGTTTAGTAGGTGTTAATTATTTCTCAATAAAGATGTTAAGAAAAAAATCCTGAAGAAGGAGGACGATTACCATGAAGTTCTAGATGAGGTCAGGCTCTCACCCTGGGGTGGCCTCCTTCCCAACCCTTTCTGAGCTAATACCATCTCCAGATTGCGCTACACTTCTACATATCCTCCCTGCCTGCCCTTTCAGCCCCTGCTCGAAGGCCCCACCTTCTCTCCGTCCTCATCACATGCCACTCTCCCTCTTGCTTACTACCCTCCAACTGCTCTCACTTTGAACTTAGCCATCTCTTTCAGTCTGGGAGACTCCAAACCTCCTGCTCCTCTGCCTAGAATGTTCTTGCACTGGCTCTTTGCAGAGCTGGATTCACTTTGGGTATCTGCTTAAACGTCCCCTCCTCCAAGAGGCCCTTCCTGACGACTCTATCTCAAATCCCATCTCTGTCCCTCAGAGCACTTACCACAGACTGCCATCAGGCATTCATATACTTGCTTTGCCTCTTTACGGTCTGTCTCTTACACTGGAAAGCAAGCTTCATGCCATGGACGATCTTGTCTATCTCCTTACTTTTTCGTACCCACTGACAAGAAGAGTGCCTGCTCATGAGAAATACAGGTTTAACTAATTCATTAGTTTTCTATTTTATTTGCTGTGTATCTGTTTAATGCTGTTCATCAGACACCTTTGGGGGCATCTGCTCAGATCACTCTCCATCTAATTCACCTTAATAAATTTGGGGCTTCCTGGGGTCAAGGATTATGTGTTATGAATTCATATCTCAAGGGCCTAGCATAGGCTTGCACATAATAGACTTTCAATAAATGTTTGTTGAACTAAATTAAGTTATTACACCAGAAACCAAACAGTGATTATTATGCCAGGGCCTTGAGACAGACTGATCTCCGAAAGAAAAAGTCCTAAAGCGCACAGAAAACCCAAACATTTAAGCAAAAAGACAATAGGTAGTCTTGGATCAACAACCTAGTGAACTGTAAGAGATTCCAAAGACAGGTTCACCACTGAAAATCATGCAGGGTATTTGTTCCTTTATTTGTCTTACCACCAGAAATGTAAAATGAATGATGGAGGGATGCAACATACTTTTCAATCTGGTCCCTGCATTTGCCAATTCTCAACTAACCTTGTTATACAATTAGCTAAAGCTGCCCGTTCTCTGACCAGGATGGATAAGAGAGTTATCTCTAAAGATGGACACACACACACACACACACACACAGCCACCTCGCATGTGGTAGTTAATGGATAACACAAGTGGACTAGACTCAAGACATGAACTACATACATCTTCAGAGTTCATGGTGCTGTTACGGATCTATAACAAAGGATTTTTAAGGATTATGGAGGAATGCATCAGGGGGATACTAAATAATTGTAAATATTCTAGGACTTTCTCTCAGTCCCGGGAATGCCAGAGATTTGTGCAGTAAGAAACCCTGCTAGACAGAATCGTTTCAGAGAGCTGTCACTAGCAAAGACAAAAATGCGGCATGGAACAACTGTTTTCCTTGCCTAGCATTAATTGCCCACCTCCACTTGTCTTGAATGGACCTATACCTCCTCCATTCTCAGATCAAATGGATGCAAAGAAGATGAAAGTTCTGGCCTCCATGGGTGCTCATGTGACCCACATCTGTCCAATGACCATATACTACTGCTGGACCAATGTGAATGGCTCATGAATGGATGGGCATATACCCTAAGCTGGACCAATGAAAAGCAGTCCTGAAACTTTGCTTGAACTTAAAAAGACTCTGGAGGCAAAGATGCTCTCTTTCAACTGGAGGTACTTTGCTAGAAGAACAAAGGAACTGCTAGTGGCTACCAGGAAGAAGGACTTGTCTGTGACTGAAGACTACATCAAAGAAAACAGAGCTGAGAAAAGGAAAGACAAATATATGTATATGTATATCTACATACATATATATGTGTTTATATCTGTATATTTTAGATAGATCTGTCTATAGGTCTCTATCTAATCTATAGTGATATCTATAGACTATATCTATAATAAATCTATAATAGTCCTAAGAATATTATCTGAGTTTCTTGATGCAGCTGCATCTGAGATCTACCTTTTACACCTTTCTGTTTATTATGCCAGTAAATTCTCCATTTCTGTGATTTTGCTTAAGCCTATTGGAGTTGGTTACTTTGGCCACTCAAAATTGCAAGAAGGCAGAGAAACACCTGATAACAGAGCAAGTCATTTAAAGATGTGCACATTAGCGTCCCCTGGTTTAGTGTCCCTATCTCCATTGGCCATGCACATGTAACCACCATGAAAAACACTTGTCTTTGGGCGCCTTAGTTGAAATACCCACACTGAGGAGTTAGCAAGCTAGTAGAAAGAAGTCCTGACTTGACTATAGAAGCCCAATCTTCTCATCCCACTTTAACCATAATTTTGAAGCCAGGTAAACCAGATCTTGAGCAAGTTATTTTACTTTTCTAAATATCACTTTTTCATCTATTACCCTGGTACAGCTTCCCTCCATCTCTGAATTAGAACAGTCTATCCTAATCAGAGGGGTGTCATCTCCTGATGGGGATAAGGCAAGGAGCCTGATTCACTTAGAAGCTTTTGCAAACTACACTGGTTCTGTCCCATGAGAAACCGCAGTAACTGCCTGCCCAGTGTTATACTCTCAATTCTGCTGGAAGGGGTGGCAGGGTAGATGGGGATAAGTTTAACAATACAAAGTCTTAGATGTAGCACCTGGCATTCGCTATATGAATGCTGTTGTTATTATTTAACTTGGCCTTAATTTATTATATATATATTACATGTTATATATATATATATATATATATATATATATATATATATATATATATATATATATAAAATTCAGCCATCATTTGGGATGGCTTTAACAGATGACTTTAGCTTTTATATGTGAAAAACACAAGAGAAAGGTTAAGTTCTGTTTTTTACTCTTGTTGTTATGATGGAATAGGAGGCAAAGTTGTCTGAACCAGCAAATGGCTGGCAGACTCTAGGCATCCATGCATGTTTGAAAGTGAGACTTGGGTCAGCAAACAGAAACAGCTGCTTGAGGGTTCTCATACTTGGAAAGAGCTTTGGCAAACGGTGTCATTAGGTACGGGTAGCTCCTTGTGGCTTAGATGGAAATTCATTTTAGGTCACAGGGCTGGAGACTTCTGAAATATTGTTCAGTACCTTGCAGGTTTTTCTTTACAAATTGTGATACTATGATGCCTGCTGGTTATTATGTCCTATATGAGGCTTATTTTTTCTATTTATTTATATTTCTCTAAATTGTTTTTATTATGTAAATATCACCTATACGTAACAGGGAAAATTCAAAACTGCAGGAAAGTGAAAAGAAGAAAATTGCAACAAGCCATACCATCCTGGTGTGTTTGCACACTTCTAGAAATAAATTGTGCAAAGCATGGCCTCTGCAGACTGACTTTCTGGGTTCATATCCTGGCTCTCTGATACTTATTAGCTCATAAATATTAGGAATTTTAACCTCTCTAGTCTTCAAATTCATAACATGTATCATGGGGATAATAATCATACCTTCCTTCCTATCATTGTTATTTTTAATATATTTCAAAGGGGGACCTTAGCATAGATTCCTTTTTTTTCCATTTATCATCTCTTAATTCATTAATATGTTGTGACTCTCTTTCACGCCAATTATTATACTGCATTTCTAAATTCAGTAAGACTGACAATGGGCCACTTCTTTGTTAGAACGTAAGTTCTGGGGCGCCTGGGTGGCACAGTGGTTAAGCGTCTGCCTTCGGCTCAGGGCGTGATCCCGGCGTTATGGGATCGAGCCCCACATCAGGCTCCTCTCCACGATGAGCCTGCTTCTTCCTCTCCCATTCCCTGTGCTTGTGTTCCCTCTCTCGTTGGCTGTCTCTCTCTGTCGAATAAATAAATAAAATCTTAAAAAAAAAAAAAAAAGAACATAAGTTCTCTGTGGATAAAAGGTCACACCACCTTCATTTGTTGTTTTATCCAGCATGAGGCCCAGTGCCTGGCCCTTCAAAAGCAACGCCATGCATGATTATGCACTGCTAAACCAACTTGAGACTGGCCACGTCATCACTTCAATACAGTTCAAGTTCTGGAAATCAAAGTTGATAAAAATGCAAGAGAATGAGGTCACTGGTTTTCCATTCCCGATTTAAAAAAATCACAACTTGGAAAGAAATGTGTGAATCTTCAAGTGGTAAAACATACAGTAATATCTTGTGCAGAAATCTTGGGAAGCACCCACACTTTTCAGAAACAGAACTTTCCATTATAGTTTTCAGGAATAGAGAGAAATACTTAGAGAGTAAGGTGTGGAAATAAATAAATGAATACTAGACAGATAAAAAGGTAGACTCTGTGTGTGTGTGTGTGTTGTGTGTGTGTGTGTGTGTGTGTGTGTGTGTGTGAGTGTGCGTGTTTGTGCGCATGCACACAAGCAGAATTAGGCTCAAGCTTGCAGTTGTATCATCCATGCTCCATGGGAAGGCTCAGTCAACTGCAATGCTCACAATACACTTGTAGCACTCGATTGAAGTACATGCATTTTTGGTTTGAAAAGTTCTTTTGAAATTAGACTCTGTTTTCTAATAATCTCAAAAAAATTGCTGCTTGGATGATTTTCATTTCTCTGTAAAATGACAAGTGATACTTCAGTTTTTAGCAAAAGGTTAATGTTAAGTCTCCAAACTTTATAAATTGTACTTTCTCCATAAAATAAACTATTGCATGCTGGTGTGTAAGATTAGCGAGAAATGTTCACACTGTTGAAAATAGATGGATTTTGCATTTCAAGGTGACAAGTGCAATGTCAGACCCAATCAATCGATCACTGCATAATTATTATTGCAAATGATCCATATCCATGCCGCAAACCTTAAGGGGAATTTAATGAAGCAGTAAGCACATCAATAATAAGATCTACTTTGGTCTCTATTAAATCTCATGATTCATAAATATCCTGGCATGTTTTATTCTTCCTTTAAATCCTGTGAAGACATCTAAAAAGTGAATGCTTGAAGGCTACTATTTAACACTTCACTAAAGACAATTCTAAGGCTTTCAGAAAGATTTAGGCTCAATATCAGATCCCTCTTCACATAGAGGCTAATGGAATCCAATAGTCTACGGATAGAAACAGAACAGAGTTCCTCTACGAAGTCAGAAACAAGGTAGACATTTTCATCTCCCTTCTCAAATTTGAATTTTCATGAGGAAAGCCCCTGCAAATAGCAACTGAGCTGGTATCCGATGCCCAAGAGCGAGAGGAGTGTTTCTTCTTGATGAGAGAAAGAGTAGACTCTGGCAGGAGTTTGCCTGCCTACACTGTTTTGCTGTGAATTAGGAAAAGGCACCCTCCTCTGGGCAGGCTGGAAGGTGTAAAAACTGACAGCTTATCTCATCTTTGTGCAAAAAAAATGGCACCCTTGCCTCTGGGGGGATGCAGCTTTCAGACCGTGGTACGTGGTTTGATAAGGCGGGCAAGGGGAGCAAAGATCGGATTTCACCCTTGGCTCCATGCCTCGGTGCAATTCACCAACTGTACAGTCCTTGGACTTAGGATGCAGACAGACCAGAGCCAAACGGTTCTGGTTTAGAAGTCAGAAATTGCAACTCATCGCTGCTAATGTTGGGCATTAGCCAAGTTCTAACATCAAGAGGGGCTTGGGACAGCAACAGGCCTGGGAGCAAACTCAGCATTTGTCTGTAGTGGCAAAGAAAAACATTTAAAAAATATGCCATACATTGAATACCTATTCTACATGCCTTAAAGTCTTGCTTTCACAAAACGCATCTTCTAATAACCTCATAATAAACTTTCATCTTTGTCTTAACAACTATTACGATCTTTTCAAAACGTGTCACTTTTTAATATGTGGTTTACTTTCCTTATATACATGGTTTGATTGTATAAACTTGGCTGCATCGTATCTCCCTCTCTGAGCCTCCTTCTTGCACCTAAAATTTTCCGATGTCACTTATGTATGCACTGCTATATTCTATGATTAGTATTATCAATGCTCTGGAATGTGACTTAGAGATTTTGGGCCATCACTTATGAGTATTATTTTTTTCCTGAATTCCGTCTTATTCAATGAGTAGTACATTCTCCAATCACGATGCTGCATCATGAATTCCTCCAGGCTAAAGGAGAGCTGGCACAGCACAGGCTTAGCTTCTTTCTGTGCCATGCTGGTGCAGAAGGAATAAAGTCATGGCTATGGGAACGGGTCCTACACAAGCCAAGAAATGTCTGCATGGAAACTTCCAAATGAAAGCTTGAGAAAATGTTTAGTATATTTAAATAACTTAGGACCACATATCCTTGTACCTATTAGTTTTGGGTTTTGTTTTCTTTTTCCCCTGTGTTTCTGATTTCCCTGGGAAATAATCTTTGGTTGGGTCATAAAGTACTAGCTTTTCTCTTTTTAAAAAATACTTTGGGACACCTGGGTGGCTCAGTCAGTTAAGTGTCTGCCTTCAGCTCAGGTCATGATCCCAGGGTCCTTGGATTGAGTCCCACATCAGCTCCTTGCTGGGCAGGGAGTCTGCTTCTCCCTCTGCCTACTGCTCGCCCTACTTGAGCTGCTCACTCTTGCTCTCTCTCTCTCTGACAAATAAATAAATAAAATCTTTAAAATATATAAATACATAAAAAACACTTTATACTTGCAAGCTAACCTCAAAATGTTCAAGTTTAGATCCCCACCAAAAATGCCTGAGAATGAGTCTTCTCAAACTCCAGCAAGCATTCAGTATATTATCTTTCAAAAATTTCTCTCAATTTGAAAAAAAAAATGGTCTTAGTTTACATTTATTTGACATTGGGAAGGATGAACATCATATCTTATATTTATGGCCATTTGATTTTTCCATCTGATTCATCTGCTTATCCTCCTTTGCCCACTTGGTACATTTTTAAAGTTGTTACTGTTCATTTCATTAATATTTATCATGGGCTATGTTAAAAAGAAAAAGAACATCCAACAATAAAGAAATGGGTAAGTAAATTATATTATATCCAAATGCTAAAAAATGATACCAACTTTAAAAACTCATGTTTTCAAAAATATGTAGTAACACTAGAAACTATTCCTAAAATAATTTGTATGAAACTATATTTCTAGTGTGACTCTAGTTTTTGAGGAAAAAGGATATACAAGTAAATTCAACTATATTGATCTTTTAAAAGATGCAGAAATACATCAAAACATTAACAGTTGTGAGTGACAGGTTTGGAAGATTAATGTTCTTATTCATATTTCCAATTTTATAATGCCCAGTTATTACTTTTGTTTTCATAAAGAGAGTAATCATAATTCTTTTTAAAAGGAGATTTCATGGGCATTTTCTTCTACCCATTTTTCAGGATGTGGATGCAAAGACTTGATGTTAATTCATTCCTTTAGAGTCCGAATTTAAAATCTGCTTTTATCTTCTGTTTTCTTTCCTCTTCATCCCTCTCTGAAGCTTTTTTTCCCCCTCTGCTTGCGAGTTTTATTTAGTAACGGGGGGGAAAAGGAGCCTAAAGTCTCACATTTCAGTGCAAAGCATTGAGCTAAGCACTAAAAATGGTTCTGTCGATTGATCCTCATGCTTCTTCAAGTATTACCCTCCATTTTAAAGTGGGTTTAGTAAAATGTCCAAGGCCACACAGTGAGCAGCCGGTACAAAATGAATTTGAACCCATATCTGGCTGGCTCCAAAACTCCCTGCTCTTTAAACCACTTCCCGCTGTGGATAGATGGGAGGTCATCCCTGCAACTGTGTACACCGTCACTCACCCTTGCAGGGGATGTGGTTTGTTGTACTAACAGCAGTAACCGTGGTAATAGGTAACTTTTCCCAAACACCTACTACCTGCTATGCATGATTCTGAGGACCCTTTTTGCAATGCATGATTTGATTTCACCACACCCTTTTAAAAATAGTGCTAGGCAAAAGTGACATGCAAAATATTTAGCAAGCAAGATCGTTTGGGCACTGACCCACTAGAATGAAGGAGCAACTAACAGAAAAGGCTGCTGGCTGGAAACAAACCAGGATGGCCACTCAGCAGTCCGGCTCAACGTCAAGACTATAATGTCATACACTAAGAAACTTGTTGTCACCTGCATGTGATACATGATTGTGATGTTTAAGAGTGCCGACGCGTGTGTGCGCGCACAATCTCTTTCTTTCATGAAGTAAAGTAGTACAGCTGTTTTTGCTTAATGTTACAAATGACAGAATGAGTATGAGTCTTTGCCCCTTTCATTGGTTTAAAATATTGAGGGTTTCAGGGAAAATCTGAAGCTATCATGCATATGAAAACAAAACAAAAAACAAAACAACAGCAGCAACAACGACAAAACCCAAAACACCCCCCTCCCCTCTTCCTCTCAATCCCCCATTAACTAATTGTGTTCCTCTTCTCATTTGTAGCACTTGCCTCTTTGATTAGCCTTTTAATTTAGCACATTAACAACACTCTCTTTACTTGAATACTCCATCACTGAGCTCATTTAAGTCGAATGCCCTTGAAGATACTTGAAATTCCTAACAACACTCACCATTATTAAACCGTTTTGTATTTCTGGTCATCAACCGGAGGTGTCTGGTACTGGACAGACTGAACCTTGTGGAAAGCACTGTGATTTATTCAAGGAGTCCCCATCCCATTCTCCCCAGCTCTGCAGGTGACCTAGCAGCTTCAGTGTTCCACACACTGTTCCTTTTTTTGAGTTTCTCCTTTATCCACCCCCTTCCCCATCAGAGTTTTTTGGTAAATGAGCACGAGAAGTGTGCTGATTCAGCATCGTGAAGGAGTCATTGTAGAGGTCTGAGGATCAGGTCGCTTTGAAAATAGGGATCAGAGCTGGATGCGGAGAAGCAGTGGGTGTAGTACATATGTGTGCTCGCCTCATGAGTGGCAGCAAAGTTAAAGTGGGTAGAATTCAATTATTTGTAGCAGATGGAGAAGTGCTTAAGATCTAGGAGAAAAACAACTACTTAATGCTCCAACACTTTTCAAGGAAGAAAAAAAAAGGTCACTCCCTTAGTCTTCTCCCCAACTCTCCATAGCTCCTCCTGCCCCTTGCTTTAATTCTAGAATGTACGGCAGGTGTGGGTTTCTAATATTACATGAAGTGCTATGCAGCTCTAACCCAGCGTGATCTGGCTCCTGCACCTCTCAGAACTCCCTCTCTGGCCACACTCCCTTGTACCCCGAGCTTTGGCCAACCTGGCCTTCCGGAATCTTCCTTGCACTCAGTGTCCTCCTTGCTACCTCTACCTAGCAGTTTCCTCCCTGATAGCAGCCTCCTAATCCCAAGTCCCAGCTGAGAAGACCCCTTCTTAGACAAACAATGCCCAATGCCACCTTTCCTAATACCCCTCCCATTACGTACTACCCAGGCACCCTTGTGGTTTGGGTCTTAGCCCTTACTATAAGCTGCAATTATAATGTTTATTTATTTGTATAGCGGGCATCTGTTGTTTTTACCTAACCATCATTTATTTCTCCTTCTGGTAACAGCTCTTTAATATTTCCTGGGAAGCCACCTCTTCCCTACTCGCAGTTCACGTTTTCTTGGAGCTGAGCCTACTCTTACCTCAGATTCTGAACACTGAATGTTTTACCCAGGCATGGACATTATGTCTCAGGAATCGGTTGGGTGTGGGTAGTTGACCTACCCCAGGGGCAAGAGAATTGCTCCCAGAACTTCTCTCAGAACCCCCTACTTCTTGGATGAATGTGGTCCATCAGGGCTGCCATCATAGTGCATGTCAGCTGGGAACCACCTCTGGTCACCTCGGCCACCTTGTGGGGGAAGCATACAGGAAAGTGGACCTGAGAAACTAAGTCTGAGTCCCAAGGACATGACTTGATATCCACGTCCCCTTAAACATCTACCTTTGGACTTCTCAGATATGTGAATCCATATATTCCCCTTTTGAACTCAACTTAGTTCTGCAACCATGAGTCTTAGCTAAAACCCTTTATCTACTGGTTTTGCTCCTTTGTTGGCACATGTGCTTTATTCTGTTCTCTTTTATCTGTCTCCTGAATTACATACAAGTTACATGAGTACTGGAACCATATCATGCTCCCTCTGTCCCCAAAACTCAGGGGACATAATATCTGACACATTGGAAATTCTCTGTAATTATTTTTGAGCAAATAAGTGAATGAAAAGAAAACACGTTTCTATTTGTTTAGTGATACATCAAGATCCTGTAAATATAACCATCATCAATAAACATACTTTGAGCTCCCACCTAGTGCGTATCATGACATTCACGTACAGAGAAGTAGAGAGAAGGCTCGGGACACTTCTTCCATGAAAGGACTCACAGTGTAATGCAGAGAATTAGAAAAGAAACAGCCAAATGTAAGACTGCATGCAACTCCATATCACTGATAAAAATTTAGCCAAATTTTCATTTTGTCATGGGTCCTAGCTATTCTAGTTAGAACAAATTACGAACTTTGCCAGTAAAATATAAATAGATTTGCAAATAAGAAGAACTGCAGGTCACTCTTTAATAGTAAAAAGATTATTCCGCAAGGAACATTTGCCTTTGATGTACTGGAAAAGCAAAGTCTGTACTTCAGGTATTAAGAGATGGGGACAAAACTTTTGGGTAACCAGAGAAAGCAAATAATCTATATTGTATCCATAGTAAGGTATTTAAATATAAGCAGAGAGTTCTTCCTGCCTCTTCCCCACTCTTTTATATTCTGCTCTTATCAAAGGCTATCTCCCATTTCAGCCATACCACCTCATCCACTGGCAAAGACACTGGAGTGGGATAAAAAATACATCAATAATAAAAAACTGTAAAAGGGATACAGAAATCCCCACATCAAGGTACCTAGAGGTGTCAATCCAATATATAAAATGCAAAAGTCTGACTCTAAGTGATAAAACCATGAGGAACATAAGATTCAGAACGCGGAGACAGCCATGGTGTATGCTACCCACTGCACATCACCATGTGAAATAGCATTACATCTCTCCCAACCATTTCCAGATCTTCCTCTTCCTTCCTACACCTACCTCTCCTTCCCAATTGTTTTCTTGCATTTCTGCCTAAGATGCCTTTGGATAATAAATGGAAAGCACAATCTACAATTCTTCCTCTACTTGTCCTAAAAGCTTCATGTTCCTTAGTTGTCAAAACAATGCTCTATTGCTTCCCGAAATTATCTTGTTGGTATTGAATATCAATTTTTCAATTTGTTCTTCTCTGAATGGGGACACAAGGTTTGTACAGAAACTAATTTGCTTATGTCGTTCAAACCTGCATCGTTTGATCAAGTATTTGTCTGGAGGTTTGTGAAATTTTCTAAAGGTGTATGTATGAAACACTGCTCCAAATGTAAAATGAAGAATAAAAGGGCTGCTTCACATTAAGTCGGTTTTTTACCATCTGCCAGAGCTAAAGAACCTGCAGAGCTGGCCAGTAACTATGTTTAAAAGTTAAACATAAAGTCTCTAGAACCTTTTTATATCAACATACATAAGGTTTTACCTGTATATATACACAGGCAATATATACATATCATTATATATATACCAACATCAGAAAGGACTATAAGCCTCGTGCCGAGAATTTCCTACTGAGAGAAAGCATTGGCCCATTTTATTTTGTTTCCTTCGATGTAATGCCATGTTTTTGCTGCCCTATATAGACGACCCATTATTTTTGCAAGAATCTTTAGACACAAGAATTCAATGAGTTTAGTGTCATTATTAGATTGGAAAGAAAAATGGATGGGGCTTTATGATACAAATCACTTTACAGACAAAGAGGAATGTGCATGTAAACAGAATTTCAGAAAAATACAAAAAAAGTACCGATCAATTTACATCAATGGCTTCTGGGTGCTCAAGCGGAAAATAACGTATTACTCCCTCTGCCAGAGAGAGTCTGCAGTGAGTAGAGGCCATGAATGGTTAAGCCAGAGGGAGAGAAGATGTAAGTCATAAATGAGCTCCCATTCATTAACTTTCGGTCCATCCAGTTTCCTGCTCATCACCCAGAAGGCTGGGATGCTTATCCCAATCGGCCTTCTTGTATCTGAAGAATACCTAAATGAACGGGTACCTCCGACTCAGAGATGCTGGGAAAAATGTTTAAAAATATCCTGTAGCAACAGTACAGGTGTTCCTTTGTTGGACTGACGAAGAGGAGGTGGGCTGGGTTTGGAGGAAGAGAATGGCGGTTGAAGGGTTGGAGAGAATGGGAGTATGTTTGGAACTCTGAGCTGTCCCTGGGGATATAGAGACAAAAGTGGAGATTTCAGTATAAATTACAGTCAAGAAAGATAAGGGATGAGTAAGGATGGGATTCTTCATCACAGTAACCAGTGTCGAGTGGGTCCATTTTTCTGAGCCCCTAAGACATACGGTGACCACTGTGGGTGCCAAATAAACTCGCCAGGTCAACAGAAATGAATTTCTGAATCAGAATTCTTTGGGGGAAAAGGAATCATCTTTGTATTCCTGAGGCATTTTTCTACAAAGCAGTCCAGTCGTAGAAAACATAGAAATTCTCAGCATCGGGATAAAGCAGTGAAATCGTTCTCCCCACAACAGCAACAAAAAATGTTTTCTTTGGTTGCTACCAGAAATTTCTAGCACAAGTTCCCACAAAAAGAAACCATTCGATTGATGGGCCAAGAAATATGGGGGAAAACAGAGCATACTCAGGCTTCCAAAGCAGAACTAAGGAGTCACAATGAAAAAGGAGGCCGTCCTAAAGTTAGATTTGGCAAAGGAGAGCGTGTATCTGAGGCAGGAACAAATAATTAGCAAATCTGCGAACTGCAGGCAACAGGTGATTAATGTTCACCATCAACCTGCCATTTTCAGCTCTTCAGAATTCTCAGCCTAGCCTCTGCTTCACTGTATATTCCCCAAGGCGCAACTAATGACTGGCATACAGTCTGTGCTCAATAAAGGCTTCATAAATAATCAACAAACTGAACGAGTGAATGTTTCATGTATATATTAGCACCATGCTAGGTCCTGGGAAAGATTTATACAAACAGAAGCAACCGGCAATTAAAGAATGGGTTAAACTGTGGAGAACACGTACGCTGGAACACCATCCAGGCAAACATGAAAGATGTTGCTGTGGAAAATATCTAATGGCACCAAACGTTAAGTGATGAAAGCAGGTTACAAAACAGTCAGTTCTACAACAGTGTGATCTCATTTTTTTCAAACAGAATATTCCCTCTCAGAGGCTTTCTTTTTCCCTTCTTCACATTTTAATGTATCTGAACTTGATATGTGTTTTACAATTGATATGGCCTTTTGGTGTGATGGCATTGCAGCTGCTACGCGCGCGCGCGCGCACACACACACACACACACACACACACACAGAAACAAACAACAAACCCTCCTAATAAATCAATGGTATGCCATAAAATCCTTGTAATCAATGTTGCTTCCAAATTGGGAAAATAAATGTGCATGAACTTATGTGTGTGCTAGAAAAACATAAGAAATCAGTGTTAATATTTTGGTATATGTATTAGGTGCTACAAGAGTTAGTGCTATTTATTTTCTTCTAGTTGCCTACTTTTACTACAAAGGGCACATGCTTTGTTGGAAATAAAGTGGCAAGAAAATTGTTAAAAGAAGAGGAAGAGATATTGTTCTGCCCTAAAGGGGTTTAAATAAAATTGGTTTGATGACCCCAGAACATAAAACCACCTGAGTCTGTATCTATAATTTATGCATAAACTCTCATCTATACAGAATTTATAAATCTGGCATTCTATAACCGACTTATAACCAATTGCTAGAATTCGGAGCATAGAACAGAGAAAGCTTTAGGCATTCAGGAAAGAGAATGGGCAGTTCACAAGAGGTCCCCAAATGCCCGGGATGGGTGAAAATGCAGGAGACAAACTGAGAGTTCAGCTACTTCCAAAGTTTGCTGAGAGCAGTTTGAGAAAAGAATGTTCTGGCTGGTGGAGATCTGGCCAAGGGTAACACACCGTGGGGGGGTCACAGACTCCCAGGACCCTGTAGATACATTTTCGTTTACTCTTTCATTTTCTTTCTTTCCAGTGATTGAACCACATTGTCAAAAGCAGCGGTGCTGCCTAGTGGGGTTACTGTTTCCCTCCCCTGCCTATTCAGCATGGCTCCGAGATCCTCTGCCTGTTGCTCTTTTCCACCCACTTTTACATTAGATATGTACGTATAAAACTCGGTTTATAAAAGGATGTGGAAAATCATATGAGTAAATGTGATGAAAATGATTAAAATGTGATAAAATGATTAAAAGGTTAATATAAAAATGGCAGTATTTTAACTACAAGTAAAAAGAACAGAGGAAGAGTTCTTGGTGCACAAACGAGAAAGTTCGAGTAGAAATAATAAAATAGAAATGGTTCTCTGTTTTAAGAGGGAAAAGTAAAACAAACAAACAAAGTCAAAAGCAAATACCCATCACAGTGGAGTTTCATGTGGGGCCCCTTTGGTCCAGGACCTGAGGAATAGGGTAGATGGGACCTTATCTCCCAATCCAATGAGCGAGTGTCAATGGGCAGCTTGCTCTGCCAGCCCTGGGAAGACACAGCTCGTCTGCATCCCGGGACAGACTAATATGGTGCAAGTGAATCAGCAGGGCACTGAGAGGCTGTACGGGCCGAGGGGCTTATCTTACTCTAGGCGACGTGTTGCCTGGAACCCCGCACAGATTTGGGCCTCAGTCTAAGTGACTTCCCTGCTTTTTCTGGAAGTCCCCAGGGAAAGCTGTTTCCCTCTTCTATGGCACCCGAGTTTGGTGAATCTAAACTGCTCAGACGTTAGCAAAACAGTGCCAAAGAACTCAACTTTCTTTTCCCTGTACACCAACTTGCCCTCATACTGGGGAAATGAAGCACAAGAGAAACTACCAAACTTATTTTTATTTTTTAATAGGAAAAACTTCTTAAAGAAATGTAAGGAAAGGATCTACGCATGTTAACTGGGGCCGAAAGGCTTCAATGTTGCACCATCTGCAACTGCATTACCAGACGGGCTTACGGGAGCTAAACTGTGCTTTTCATTAGTATTCTTCCGGAGCGTTCCGTTCACACCCTGAGAAGACAGTCCCCAAAGACGAAAATGACTGAGTGGGTATGGAGGAAGAGAAAGAAGATTCTACCCCACCTGATCCCACACCTCCCAAAGAAAAGTTTTCAATCCAAATAAACACATACTTGCTGAAATCGTGTGCAATTAACACAGGTGCATATCAAGAGACTAGTTAACACATTTAAGAAACAATGACAGGAATAAACTGGATGCGGGATGTGTTTAACTGTGTCTCCGTGTCCCTTCATTTTCATTTTGATACCTGTGAGAGAGCAGCAAACGCTATTTTCATACATGGGTATAGCTGAGACTCATTTTCCTCAAGCAACACAAGCTCTAAAACAGAGATATCAGCCACACTGAAAGTATCTTTATTTACAGACTAGAAGGCAACAGCAGAACCTCCGCATTAAAAAGGAAGAAAAGAAAAGAATGGAAAAACCCTCCAAACCTCACAGCGTTACTGTTAGCTCACTAATTCATATCTCCTTAAACAGCATGGATCCAGCTGTTCCCATTTAAAGTCTCTGCCATTTTTTGAATGCAGACCAAAAAATCTGAATTAAAGATGTAAATGGAATACTTGGGCACAGGGCAGGAAGGTAGTAGACATTTCTCAATTTGATAAATGCAGTTAATAAAAACATGTAGCACCAAAAAGCATCAGTCAGAAAGAGGAAAGCAGGAATTGGGAGGCTCAGGTTTTAAAAGTCACGGATGGACTAATTACCAGAAATCGGGTTAGCCAGATTTTAGGACCTAGGAGAGAGCCAGGGCTGGCAATGCCTTTCCCCCACTGCGTTGATCTGCAAACATGTGTGTGAGTTAAGAGCCAGCAAACTTAATAAATAGAATCAACAACACCACTTAGCAACTCAAAGAAAAAGTGTGACCAGCAAACCATTACTCACCACAGTGGAACTGAAATTTGTTTACAATTAGCCAGAATCCAACCACAAAACAAAAACCAAAATAGACTCCTTTTCTTGAAATACTAGCATACTAATTTCTCTAATAATTGATGCTATGACCTCATGTGACAAGTTTTCCTAGTGCTTAAAGAAAATCCACATTTGTAAACATTCAAAATTTTAATCGATTCAGCCTCCACCGTCACAATTAAATGGTATGAGAATTCTGGTGTCTTTAGGTAAAACTACCTCTGTTATGTTCATGCTAAGTTTATGCTATTCTGCAGTTTTGTATTTCCAAACACGTCTTTCGTGATAGGCAAGTTTGAAGAGGAACTTGCCCTAAAATGAAAACAAAATAATAATAGAGACAGTCTGTCCCCAACTGGCAGAAGCCATTGTATTGCATTGTGCAAAAATAAACCAGGTGGAAATGAAGCAAAAGTCACTACAAAGGAAAATGTCCACAAGAAAAGAGGAGGGAGGGGGGGGGGGAGTCTAAACCACAAAGCTCACTGAGGGGGAAGCAGGCTGAGACACCAGCAGAGGTCACAGAACGACTTGATTAACAAAGAAGTCGACAAAAAGGCTTTCTTCCTTCCAGCAAAGGCAAGTTCTCGGATCTGAGTTGAGCTAGAAAAGTAACTGGAGGGAGGAGAATAAAAAGGGGTTTTTCTAAGTATGCTGAACAGCAGAAACCAACACTGATGATGCTGATGGAAAAGACAAGAGTTTGACGTGGCACATGCCTCCCTCCCTTGGAAGAGGGGGACACCCGGCTTGCACAGGAGATCACAGAGCTAGGTCTTGGTCCCTCGGCTGATAACAGCACACAAGTCCTTCAGTGGCCAAACTAAACCAGGACGTATATTTGTCCCCAAAACATGATTAGGGAATTTTTCTAAGCCTTTTGTGCCAGGTTGCTATTTTTCTAAATTGCAACAACAGTAAAAATCGTAGTTCATAACTACTGGTTTCCACTTCAACGTCTGTATGTGAATACCATCTCCTAAAACACACACACACACGAATGGTGACAATACACCTCTCAGTGAGCCCAGACAAGTACAGGAAATCCACCTTTTTTAAAAACCAATCTTGCAAAATACACACATACGAACACACACCTGGTTAAGGCAAACACCACACACTGCTCTCATCTACAACACTCGGCCCCAAAATGACAAATAAGTAGTCACTTGCAAGAGAAAACAAAACAAAACAAGATGAAACAAACAAACAAAAAACACCACTACTCAGAACAGTTCGTTCTTCGTAATTAAGTAAAATTCCACACAGCTACAAGTGATGCAGAAATTGCTTCATGCCTGAACCGGCTTTTCCAGACCTTTTCTTTCTTTTCTTTTCTTTCTTTCTTGTTTTTTTTTTCCCCCTGAATTCACCATCACAGTGTTTCAAGACAAGAGAAAGCCATGCATTCCCCCCACACATTTTTTTGTTTCCTTTTTGCAACTGAAAATAAAATTGCAGCTTAATGCTAATGAAGCAGGTCTTGCCTAAACTCCCACTGGAAATGCAAGCACATGTACTGTAGCAGTGCGAGATGATTCTGCCACAAGCATAATCACCTTACACAAAATGCGATTACTCTGCGCTGCAATCTTTATCCCCGGAGTCAATTTATTAATCAGAGAGAAAGAGAGAAAAGAGAGAGAGATGGGGAGAGAGAGAGATAGAGATAGAGAGAGGGAGAGAGAGAGAGAGGGAGAGGGAGAGGGAGAGAGAGAGAGAGAGAGAGAGAGAGACTACCTACCCACAAATACATCATCATCTTGAAAGAGAAATCAAGGGCTCTCTGTCAGCAAACAGAAGTCTCCTTACTTCACCAAGAGTATCTGGAAGAAAAACTGAAACCAGTGGGTAGGAAATCTTGCCTTTTTCCTGTCAAGTCCTCAGAGCCCCTCTTCTTTCCTTACACAAGGTTTGGTGTGCTTGTTTATGAGTTTATGAGGATAGCATTCCTTCAGTGGCACTCTGTGATGTGACTTGCTTCAGGCTGCCTCCCTCTCTCTCCCTCTCTCTCAGTCTCTCTCTCTCTCTCTCTCTCTCTCTCTCTCTCCCCCTCTCTCTCCCTCTCTCCCCTTTTCCTTCCTAACTCTTGCCTTTCCTCTCTTTCCTGTCAAGGCTGCTTAGGTAACAAATTCTTGGTGTGGCTGCTTAATGAGCAAATCCGGACACTTTAGGCAGCCAGCAACAGTGTCGAGAACAGACCCTGGTGATACTGGTGGTATTAATAATAATAGCAATGGTGTAATCATAAACAGGCGGGCACTACACCATTTCCTGACGGCTGGTGGGAGGTTCACGGAAGTCCCCACTGGTGGAATTTACAGGAAGGCGGCCGATCCTCTTGAGGCAAGCGCATCTGCACAGAGCCGGTGACTCTGGGAGGCCAGCGTCTGAGAATTTTTTTTTTTAAACTCAAAGTAAAGCTCCAGCCGCAGTGAAAGGAACATGTGCAGCAACCGGCTTCCCCTTTATCTCTTTAAATGTACTTCAGATAAAAGCAGCATCCAGTCTGGTCAAGGCCTCCCCAGACTCATTGCTCTTTATACCACACGGCTCAGCACACTTGTCTACAGCCATCTACCGACTCCGCCGTGTCATTGCGGGCTCCCGGGCTGCCTGCTGCCCGCGCTGCAGCTGCCGCTGCCCATCGCTGTGCAGGGGTGGCCGCCTCCCTGTGCAGGCTCTCAGCGAGGGTGTGTACCGGGACCCGGGAAGGAAGGGGGGCTTTGGGGGGAGGGCCGTTGGGGCTTCTGTGCCAATTCAGCAAATCGAAAACAAAACTAAACCCCACCAACTAAACCCAGCAAATGGAAAGCCTCAAAAAAGACTTGCTAACACAAATGTTTAGCCTTCCTAACCTACAGATGGAGATTTGGAGATTATACATATGCCCTCATTAGGAGACCAGATCTTGGGGTGTGTGTGTGTGTGTGTGTGTGTGTGTGTGTGTTTCTTCTTCCTTCTCCGTGATCCTTTGCAATTGCAGACCTGGGAAATTTTGCAGTGTGCATAAAACTTGATCATTTCGACAGGCTCTCCCTACAAAAATCCACAGGCTTGGATGCACAGTTAAGATTTCCCGAAATTATCCAAATTTTTTTCTTCCCTGAATCAATTCTCCTTTATTAGTTGTTCTTTCTAATCCATTTTAAATTGTATACTTTATCTTGAAAATTATCTCCATTACTGAAATACATCACGAGCGAGAGGATGGGGAATGCAATTTGCCCGGCATATTAATTGATGCAGTGCTCAATTATTGATATATGGATAAAGGAGGAATTAATATTAAAATACATCTCATACTTTAGGGGAGAAGGGGAAAAACGATCTCTTGCTGGACTCTGAGTTTTGACCATTAGTTATCTATTTACACATCACACAGAGAAACTGCCTAACTGAGCCCCTAGTTGATTTCTAAAACTGCACAAGGCAAAATGTCACCTAAATAATTAAAATGCATTAGCTAAATTGTGGAATCATCTGCAGCACCGGGCAGGTGGCAAGGCACCTGTTAAAATAGCCCATAGGTAGTCGCATCAAGATGCATAATGGCCAAGCAGTTTGGGGAGAAACAATGCCAAGCCATGCTATTAAACCAACAGTGATGGAGAGATCCTTGGAGCTGGCTAGCTCCGAGTGGCAAGAAAATAACCACACAGCCACCAACTGGTAAAATCTCCACTGGGATGGAGAGTAGAGTGGTCAACTGTCCTGGTTTGGCAGGGGCCAGGAGACTTCCTGAGATGCAGGTCTTTCAGTGCTAAAAACAGGGCAGCCCCAGGCAAACCTGAAGGGTTGGTCACTCTACTTGGGAGAAGTACTAGACACACTTTGTCATTATGGTTAAGAAAAATAGGGAATGCATCTTCCTTTTTATTTTTGATGATGGAGATCACCCTTATGTATGATCTCCACTAATTCTAGATTTGCACAGAGGACAAAAATGTGTCCTTCCTGATAGGAAAACTTGGGGGTAAATATCTTTAAATATTTACATGCATGTGTTCATTTATTGATTCCACAGATACTCTACTGAACACCTGCTCTGTATCAATCTCCATGTAGGTACTTGGAATGCAGTGGTGGTGAATGCGTGATGCAGATGTTTCAAATCTGTAGATAGCAAATAGCCTGGAGATGCATTTCATTGGACCAATTCATTTTTTGTCATATTTGCCATAAATATTTGCCAATATTTAAAAACCAGGAGATTTCTAATGAAAACCTGCAAGTATATGTTTTTTGGAAATATTAGATGTGATCCAGCAATGTCAGAGTGACATTTTCACAGAGATGACAATGGGCTCATAATGAGTTTTCCACAACCCGCACCACTCCCGATTGTCCCTAAGATCAGATGTTACTGAGCAAGTGGATTTGCTAATTTGCCTTATGTGCCTGGCCTTTGTAAGCATATAAGTTTGTAAATGCCTCTTGATCTAGGATGTAAGAACACACACATGCACACACACACACACACACACACACACACACACCCTGAGCTTCAGATATAGAGTTTATATAGAATGTTTACAATGAAATCTAATGCTTATTTTATCTTCAGTGTTTCCTAATCTGAATTAAGATATTGGTACATTATTGGGAATGGCTAGATAGACAGACAGGAGAAAGAGAAAAAGAGGGAGGGAGAACGAGAGAGGGGGAATATATCACAGTGTGTGTATATTTTATACTTACTCTATGCTCATTTTCCACAATGAGAGTTACAGGGCACCTATCTATCCTACTACATTTGGGTAGAAATCTCATTTCACTAAGGGCAAGTGAGCTCTGGAGACCCGATGGGCTCTAGTCCTTGAAACTCAACTTGCAGAAAAGTATCATCATCTCCAAAATCCCCTCGCCTTCTCACATGGGCATTGATGTCAGTTAATCGTTGCATGGAGCTCTAATTCCTACAAGTGGTTCCACTGAAATCAACTAAAAGGAACAATGAGGCTCTTTAAGTTAGAGGTTAGTTGATTTATGCAAATTCACTTTCTTTTTCCTCTTGAAGGTGTTCACAGAAGGATAATTTGTTCAAAAGCATAGTCATATGCTTTTCTTTCCATATTTTTTCCTTTCTTCCCTCCACCATCACTGCCCCCAACTCCATTGCATGGCACAAGGCAATACAAAGATATAAAAGCAATGTTTTTTTTTTTCTCTTTCTGTTAGTTAAGTCTAAGTCAAGTAACATGTAAGTGATCCATTTGACCAGTATACTGTTGTGTTTTATTTAGCTGTATCTGAACATCTTTAAACTTGAATTATGCTCTCCTGGTCACATAGTCCCCACATGTCTTGATTGTATGATACCAGGTCTGCCTCATTCACTCACTTGTCTAAGTTTCGTAGGTATGTGAATGACCTTGGGATCAGAAGCCCATGGGAGGGATTAGAGCAGGTGACCTGAAAGGTGAGTGGGAGAGAGAAGAGCGTCTTTGAGAGATAACCTGGTGGGGAGAAGGCGGTCCGAAGATGGCGAATGAAGCAGACATCTCTGCATCTTGAGAACAAGGTAGATGCACGGTGCTCCCAGGCAGGCTGGATGTTAAGGGCCAGGGTTTCTAGCTTCGCTACAGAGCCATCATTGATAAGAAAGATAGAGAAATAACTGAAAAACCACCAACCCTAAAGAAACCATGGGAACTGGGTAACTGGTGTTGCCATAGTAACCACTACACCTGATGGTGATCCATGACCCATCCCCAGTGCCTTCTTCGTACTGCCATCTGTACCTCCAGACCCTTGCACATGCCTAGGAAGAGGGAGGGCTGTGAGACAGTTGAAAGTGAATACTTTGCCCAATGGATAGGATAAGAGACTAGATTTAAAATTAAGCTGATTCAAAATAATGAAATAAATTATTTATTGCATATCTTAGTTAATGAACTGATTTATCATAAAAGTTCAAAGAAAGCCAGCAAGTAAATATGTCTGACCATGGAGAAGTAGATACACAGCCTAGACGTGGTAGCCTATAACTAATCGAGGGATTGGTACCGATTATTTCTTGGGGTTTTTTTTACATTTAATCTTCAGCTTCTGATAGCATAGAGGACTCCCCTGATTGTGCTTTCTCTCCCTCCTCTCAGCTTGCACCCATTCATCCTCCCACCTGCTTGAACATGTGGCCCCTCCTCAAGGAATGAGATTCACCCAAGATGGTGAAACATTTTATCACTGTGACACATGCAGGAGACAGCTGTTTCCCATAAATCACGGTTGGGAGGTGTTACAATTCCTCTACTCTGGAGTCCAGAGGTTAAACAGACGGAATGGAACATTCAGTGGGCTGCCCCCTCGGGGGGTGTCAGCAAATTATTTTTATGTTTGAAATTCTGCTCATAACTAAATTGATTATTCAATCAATTCCTCAAACCTTGTTCCTTGAAATGAGCAGACTGACATTTTCTATTTACTGCCACCCCCAAAACTTCCATTTTAAATGATTTTAATAACAAAGTAAACACACTCAAATATTCAATTCAAAACCAATTTTCCCCCCTTTGCAACCTGGCTGGTAGGCCAGGAGCTGCTTTCACAGTGGATACATTTAAAGCTCCTCATTCTCACACTCAAATAGGAATTATTTTTAAATAATCAATTCAGTTATCAGCTTGACATCAAAATTAATCAATTGCAAAGCAATGGCCTAAAACCAACACTGATTAAGCTGCTGGTGACCTCTCCGTGTATGCAAGTGGCTTCTAATCTTCTATAGAAATCAAATACCCCTGGGGTCTATTAGATGATACAGCACAATCAGCATTGGACTTTCAATTTTATGAAAGAAAGTCTTCACTAAAAAGCTGAGTTACCAAACACTAAACTGAATGTGAAAAATGACTCGAGAAACCCAATGTAATCAGTGCTGGGGCCTTATTTAATATGATTTCACAGTGCCCTCGCTTGACACTATTTTCTGCAAGGATGGGAGACCTGAGTGGGTAGATCAATTTTGAGCCAAAAGTTTTCAATTTTGTAGCAGCTCCAGTATCCTACCACAAGGCCAATGTTCCACTCAGTCCACAGAGCATCTGTATACCAGGGGATGGCTTCCAGAAAGGATCTTCGGCATCCCACAGAGACATATAATGACCACCGCCATTAACCAGACCCCAATAGCATGGAAAGAATCTGATCATTTCTTCTTCCCCGTAACAACAGTGGTTGTCCATATCCCATCCTGATCTCCCTGGCCACAGAGGCAAAAGCAGTTTCTTCCTCTTCAGGGGAAGTTCCAGCAATTCTTACTGCATTACCCTAAACTCTAGTGCCTTCAAAGAATATTTTAGGTCACCAAAAAGACTGACCTCAGCAGAGAGATGACTAGACATATGTTAATCAGTAAGGGCATTCCTATTCCTACAATCTCCAGGCAGGTAATTACTCAAACTATCCACATTAATTAGGCCAAGATCATCAGTATGATTTTTTAAATTATTTATTATGAAATATTTAACATACATAATTATTATGAAATGTGAACAATAATAAAGCCATCACTTAATTACCCAACTCCTCACTGGAGATACAGAACAAGGGTGTAGTGAAGTGCTCCATACATACTGAATCAATGAACAAATTAATTAATAAGTGCATACGTATAGCCCTCTAAACTGTTGCTACTTCTGTTCTCGTAATTAGTGAGGAATGAGTGCTTTTATTTTTCCAGCACTGGAAATTAATTTCTCTAAAGCCAGGCACATCCTCCTTTGGCTTCCCCATGAGGAACAGCCAAAGTTACACTGGCCAAGGTTTAGGATACAAACTGTGGCAATGGAGTGGAAACTGTACCCACATTCTGTCTCCAAATAGGGCCAGTGTGGCTAGAGCCAGAGACTGGCCAGACAAGGAGCAGTATAACGCAGAGCCTTAGTCATCACAGGGCGGAGTTCGGGTTTGCTGCCAAGAGCAATGGGAAGCCACCAAGGGAATTCAGCTAGAAAATGACTTATATCCAAGGTCCCCCTGGCTGCTGACAAGGGATTCTGGCTCTGGGGCAAAACGAGAGGGGGAAGGCCAGTCAGGAGTTGGTTGCTGTTAAGTGTGGTGGCCTGGAGCACGTGGTGAGGGGGAGGTGTGAACCACGTGGTGTAATGAGCTATGCAAAGCATACCCTAATGCCAAAAGTTCACGTGGCGGCCAATTCCAACATGTTGACATGCAGGTGGACAAAATCAAGTAGTGAGTGCACCCCAAGAGAACAGGGACCAGGGTAAGAGGACATTGAAACAGCAAATCACCGAGGAATCTCTGAATTGGCCGGAGAGCTTAAGTAACCAGAGTGACAATGATCTGCAAACTTTATAACAAACATGAAGGAGAAAAACACACATTTCCTGGGGACTACAGCTCTGTGAAATTTGTTCAATACAAACAGTCATTTCTTTGGCATTGAAATCATAGTGAAGGCGGTTCTGCTGGGATAAAGACAGGTTACTCATTATGAGGACTTGGGCGTCAGAAGAAGCTACAAGAAGAAGGGCAAAGCAGTGGAGGGAAATAATCTATTTATACCCATGTTCAACAATCTGCCAAGATATTGCAGTGAGGATCTCTGCAATTGCTTGTCCAGCCTGCATGAAATTATCAGAGATCAACGCCACCCTTCTAGTGACTCCCAAAATTAAACGGAAATGGCACCTTTTATTTACATCACCTTTACTTTTTGATTGTGGTATTGCACTGATACAGTAAAGTGCACTATTTGTTTTAAAATAGTGTAGTAAAATATATATAACATAAGATTTACATTTTAACAATTTTAAGTGTATAGTTCAGTTGCGTTGAGTGCGTTCACAGTGCTGTGCAAACATCGTTTCCATCCAACCACAGAACTTGTTCATCTTGCAAAACTGAAATTTTGTATCCATGAAACAGTAATTCCCCCTCGCCCTATCCCCCAAAAGCCCCTGCTAACCACCATAAAGTACACTCACTCCATTCCATAAAGTGTGCCAATCTTAAGTGTACAGCCTCGCACACATCACACAGCCCTGTATATAACTACTGCCCAGATCAAAAATTTGAACATATCAAGCTCCCCAGAAGTCTCTCTCCTGCCAAACTGGGCAATGTTTATTTTTCTCTCTCATCTTGGTTCTCTCTCCGTCATAATGCAAAAGCCTTTATGAGGTACTTATTCACTATGGCATTTTATTTTTCTTTATACAGAGGGAGAGAAACAGATGTGACACTTCCTGTATATTCTCCAAGAATTTACAACCTGACTTTGACAAGGAAGGACTTGGAGTTGCTGAGTGTCTCCTGTGCCTGGGGCTTGTGGTGGATGATGAAAGGCAGGGGTGCCAAGTATAAAATCGGTTCTGCCTCTGTAGATCTTCCCACATGAAGCGGGTGTGTATTGTTCTAATTGCGCTTACCCAGTGCTCCCCACGCTCCCTCTAGGAGCACACACAGGTCTTCCCTGGGGAAGAACCCTCCAAAGAATCCTCGGTGTGCATGGCCCCCTCAGCGCTGAGCCAGATATAGGAGTGGGCTGGTGATACTGGGCTTTGCTGGTGAACACAGGCAGTCCCCGCCCACAGGGGTTACTGTAGAGATGGGGACAGCAGTCAGTGAGTCTGGTTTGAATCCTACATCTGACCTCCAACATCTGTGCCATCTTGGGTGTGTTAGGGAACTGAGCTGGATATCAGGGATAAAATGGGGGAGACACTCTCCACATCATGGAACTGCAGGGAGACTTAATGCGGTAACGAAAGCGAGATCATGCCACAGAGCATGCGGTACGCCTCTGCAAACTGCGTGCATTAGTATTAATGTTAACACAAAAATATTCACTATTTTAATTTTTACATTAAAGTGGACAAAAATCATACCACTCTAGCCCGTGTGCTCCTTGAAGACAAGAATGCTGTCTTACTTAGCTCTCTATTTCTAGTGTCTGACATATTATGGAGCCTTAGTGAACATATGTTGGACACATAAACAAATAATGTAATTCCATTTATAAATTTTGATCCTGCTCCCATCTCTTTCCCTATTTCACCTTGCTCTTTTCTCAATAGCTATATGGATTGGCTATCAACAAAGTAAATGATGTTATGGTTTAGAATTCTGATCACCCTCCCCATGCTGTGGTCCAGGAAGCAGTCTGAAGCTCTCTAGCACACAGAGGGCTGGGCTCTCAGCAAAGGCTCATGTTCCCTCAGGACCAAGGAAAGCTAAGCAGATGACAGTGCTGGGCCCCCGTTACCGTGACTGAGGGACCATGGGGCACAACATACAAGAATGGAAATCTCCAGCTATCAAGGGTTGAACTGTGTCCCCCAAGGAGATATGCCAAAGTCCTAATGCCCAGAATCTCAGAGTGTGACCTTATTAGGAAATAAAGTGTTTACAGAGATAATCAAGTTAAAATGATGTCAGTAGGGTAGACCCTAATCCAGTATGACTGGTGTCCTCATAAAAAGGGGAAATTTGGACACAAGAAACAGACATACAGAGGGGAAACGATGGGAAGAAACACAGAGAAGATGGCCATCTGACTGGAGTGATGCATCGACAAGCCAAGGAACACCAAAAATTGGGGGCATACACCAGAAACTAGGAGAGGCAAAGGAGGATTCTCCCCTATTGCTGTCAGAGAGAACATGGCCCTGCAGACACCTTGATTTCAGACTTCTGGATCCAGAAATGTGAGATAAGTGACACAGTTTGGGTACTTTGTTAAGGCGGCCCTAGGAAACAAATACACTGGCTCTTTCTGGGGGTTCTGAGGCTCCTTGAACAAGAATGTCCATGTAGTTGGTTATAAACAGGAAAAAAAGCCATTTCACAAAGCCAAGCCATGCCTGGGTCGGGTCATTTCCTAAGGTGATTAAGGTGATTCCTAGACCGATTCACGGACACTGTAAAACCCTGTCAGGTGCTTTGACAGCTCAGTACTCCTTCTCCCTCTTTCTGTAAGAAAACCCTCGATTGTTGAAACCCAAAGAGCCTGAAGATGGAAACGCAGGAACAGCAGAGATACCAACCTCCCACACACATAAAGGGAAGGGGTGTCGAGTGGTACAGGGAGGTACAGGCAGGGAAATCTCAGAGATGTCTGCCTGTGTTAGGGTGGGTGGAGGGAATGCCGCAACCATGGGACCAGAGTAAGCCAGAAAACACCAAAGACCTTGCATTCGCTTTCTCACGACTTGACTTAATGAGTTGAGGAAATACTTCAGCTCCTCAATAAAAGCAGAATCTCAAGTTTCGTAAAAGGGATGCAAAGTGGCTAATGGACTGGGAGAAATTGGTTGTAGCTGAAAGCGCATTTCAAAAGTACATTTTGTTTATATTAAAACCTCATTTGAGTATCAGTTCAAGGAAAAGCTGCTAACAGGGCAAGTTTAATATGACTAATACTCGCACAACCTCAGAACATTCCATTTCCATCCACCCAAGAGATATAATTTTAAAAGCATCTTAACGCCACTAATATGGTAAGATGCTACTAATACCATACAAATTATAACAAGAAGATACAAACATGATACTGAATATTTGCTGAGGAACTTAGTAGCAAATTTGATCCTTGTACTAATATGATGATAGGTTGCAAATATTTGCATTCCACTGCACCATCTCCCCATTAGTCGGTGTTTATGACGTTACAAATGGCACAGTTATTCACAGATTAGTTAATCTTTGAGATCATGCACCCTCGATGCTAACAAGTGCACTGGGACTTTGCTGCCTACATGAACCTAAAATCCTCATTTGGCTTCCTTAAGAAAATTCATCATGTAAAACTCATTGTGTTTTGCAAAACAGCATTTACTTTGGTCAGTTAAACACAAGGATCACCCATATATTTTGAAGCTACTGAGCTGACAGTACCTTGCCCTCCAAGGCCAAGACTTCCCCTTCTGGACTGTGTGAATGAGGACCAGCCTCACTGATGTGCTATGTGTGCCGCCACAAAGCTGCGGGTTCAGAGGAACAATTTCCCCAGAGCTAAAGCTCCACGGGCATTGAGGAGATTTCTGGGCAGAAAATTATAGGTGCATCAAGAGAAGTCTGCGCAAGGAAAGCCTCTGGGGTCTTATCCACTAAATGGCCCTGTTCCATGAAATCAGATGGATGACTTGTTCACCCCTCCCACCCACACCTACTAGCAGTGCACGCTTCCAAACTGTTCTAGAAATGCAATGTTTGAAAATTGTTCGAATGTAAGTGTTTAAGGCAACAACCAGCAGCCTGTTCTCTGGTCTCAGGAGACGTGACACTACCAAAGCTGTACAAGAAACTATGTCATTATCCCCAGGGCTCACAAGAGGTATGCAGGTGGGCATATCGACCATGACACCGGAATAGGAATTCAAAGTGTTGAACCCGTAACATGTATAAACTGTTACAAGTGATTATCTTGGTTGGCAATGGGAAAGTGGCATTTAAAACTGTTTATTTTTTCTCTGTGTTGTTACTTCTACTGCAAGCATTTGAAGAAATTCAAATACTTGCAGGGGGTCACACAGCTGATGGATTTGAGTGAAGCTAGAGGCGTATGTGACATGGGCTTTGCATATTAAACATCTGAAAATATTTCACATTTCCACAAACAAATTTGGTATATCCCATATTATTTTTTATGGCCCATGTGACTCTTCCTGGTCTTGTATTTTTCCATTTTAAGCAGAGTTGAGAAAAAGCAATTTTTTTTCTTTTCCCTTAGCTATTCATCAAGAAAAAAGAATAGCACAAATGTGAAAATAAATAGCAACTGGCAAACTATAGTATGAAATCATAAGTTACTAAATAAGTAACTGTTAATCATTTTTTAAGATTTTATTTTATTTTTTAACTGTTGTATTTTTTAAGTAATCTCTACACCCAGCATGAGGCTCAAACTCACAACCTGAGATCAGAGTCAAATGCTCCACTGACTGAGCTCCCCAGGGGCCCCAACAGTTACTCGCGATGTTTCTATATCGGAATACAAGCCCCAAATTTCTCAGATTTTTATTTGTTTTTTAAAGAAATTTTTGCTCTTTTAAAGAGAAGTCAGAAATTAGGATATTTGTATGAGACATCCAGGTTTCTAAATATTGGCAACTATTTTATCTTTTGCAATCATTATGCACGCTGAAGAATTGTCCCAAAGCAACACACTGCCAAATGTTTTCCACACACAACCCTTTCCTACAGTTCTCATTGGCAACCTGTCAGTGCTCTATAAAAAGGTGTTAACTAAAATTAATAACTGTCAGCATTTAAAGATTTTGGTCATCACCAATGAAGCACATTTACTGTTGGTTTGTCCAAGAAAGGGGTTATGTTAGAAACTATTCCCACTGTACAGCCAATCCCAGCTACTACTCCCTATATAGGCAATATCACTACTTACATAGCAGAACAAGACTACCTGTGGTGAGATGAAGCCCAGAGTTTGAGCCCCATTAGTGATCTGCTTCCAATAATGTTGTAACTACATCTTGACTACCGTACAGTTTGTCATATGCTCCCTCTACACTTTCGTGAGTCCCTTTGCCTCTTTTCTCCTTTAGCATTTTATCTTCCCTTGATACTGCTATCAATGAGTCCTCCTTCTTCCTCTCCTTACTGTCATTGTACAATGTTTCCCTGGGAGATGGCTTTATGAGTCTTAGTCACCTATACCCAGTTGCAGAGAGGAGATGTTGCACAGTAGACAAAAAGAGATCTTCTTTCCAAAAGCAGATGCTTGGTTTTGAGTGATTTCTTTATAAACTCCCTAGGCACGACATTTGTTTGTAGTTAGACTGTTTATTTTGTCCTATACTCTCAGGATGATGGATTGATGTTTTCACCAAATTTGGCAATTTTTTGGATGTTACTTCTTCAGATATTTTTCTGTCTCATTTTCTGTCTCTCCTCTCCCTTTGGAACCCCAATTAGATGTATTTAAATGTTTGATATTTCCTACAGCTCTCTGAGGCTTTGCCCAATTCTTTTTCAATATATATATTTTTTTCTTCTCTCTGATCCTTAATTCTACTTTTCTATTCTATCTTCAAGTTTACTGATTTCTTTACTTAGCATTTTACAATCTTCTGTTTACATTTCAGGGAATTTATATCTCAGTTCTAGAATCTCAATTTAGTTATTTTTTACAGTTTTCCTTTCACTATTGTGATTTCCCATCTATGAACTTATTGTGTCCATCTTTTTCTTTAAATTGTTCAATAGTTAAAATAGTTATTTTTAAAACAACTTGTCTACAAATTCTAACATTGATTCACTTGGTAGTCTCTTTCAAGAGACTTTTTTTTTTTTTACTTCTAATTAGTGTATAACAAACATTTTCTTTCTTTTTTTTTTTATTAATAATGATTTTTTATTATATTATGTTAGTCACCATACAGTACATCCCCGGTTTTCGATGTAAGGCTCGATGATTCATTAGTTGTGTATAACACCCAGTGCACCATGCAATATGTGCCCTCCTTACTACCCATCACCGGTCTATCCCATTCCCCCACCCCCTCCCCTCTGTAGCCCTCAGTTTGTTTCTCAGAGTCCATAGTCTTTCATGTTTCATTCCCCCTTCTGATTACCCCCCCTTTCTTTATCCCTTTCTTCCCCTACTGATCATTCTAGTTCTTATGTTCCATAGATGAGAGAAATCATATGATAGTTGTCTTTCTCTGCTTAACAAACATTTTCTTAAAGGGCCAGAAAATAAATATTTTAGTTTTTGTGGGCTCTTTGGTCTTTATTAAAACTACTCAATGCTGCCACTGCAGCAGAAAAGTAGCCATTGCAATATGTAAACCAGTAAGAATGGCTGTATTCCAATGAAACTTCGTTTACAAAAGCAGGCAGCTGCCCCACAGGCTGTAGTTAACCAATCCTCGCACTAGATTATTCACATTTTTTTTTTTCTCTTTTACACGTCTAACATTTTTTTTGGTTTGTTTTTTTGATGGGCATTTTAATTGACACATTTTAGTGGGTCTGAATTATGTTTTCTTCCTTCAAATGATAGTTCACTTTTGTTCTAGAAGTACTTCAATAATTGCTACATGCTCTTGACCCCATCAGGCTAATTTTTGTGCTTGGTTGCACCAAGTTTACTTTGGATTTGTCCATAGTCCTAAAGCATGGCCTTTACTATAGGGCAGGGATTGGCTCACATCTTCTAAAAAGGGCCAGATAATAAAAATTTTAGGCTTTGAATGTGACATATGATCTCAGTCACATATTTTTCTTTATTTTTTAACACTTTAAAAACATTTATTTTTTTTTTTAAGATTTTTTTTTTTTTTAATTTTTATTTATTCGACAGAGACAGAGACAGCCAGCGAGAGAGGGAACGCAAGCAGGGGGAGTGGGAGAGGAAGAAGCAGGCTCATAGCGGAAGAGCCTGATGTGGGGCTCGATCCCAGAACTCCAGGATCACGCCCTGAGCTGAAGGCAGACACTTAACCGCTGTGCCACCCAGGCGCCCCTAAAAACATTTAAAAAATATTTTTAGATCACGAGCTATATAAAAACAGTCCACAGGACAGATTTGACCTTTGAGGCATATTTTTCTGACCCCTGCTCTAAGACATTGTATGTCTTTCTGGTCTTGACTGAATGCCCACAACATTCAATATCTCCAACTGGGCCTCAGTATCACAGCCTTTCTTCTCTACTAAGACTCACATAGCCTGGCCCTGCATGTACCAGGGCATGGAGACTTCTGCCTCCTGCAGAGCCCTCTCCAGTGTCCTGCTACATAAATTGCAGCCCCTTACCATCCCCAGCTCCTGTGCTCTGCCTCTTTAGCTCAATTAAACTTCTGTTCACTTGGGCTCCAATCCCCTGCAGGTATGGCTGACTCACTTCCCCCAGGGAAATTCCCCCAATTTTGACTGGTGGCCGATGTCTGAAAACTTGTGTTTCATACATTTTGCCCAGTTGTAAAGTTGTTTATAGAAAAAAAATTTTTTTTTGTTCTATGTCC
Organism: Ursus arctos; assembly: GCF_023065955.2. NCBI lineage: Eukaryota > Metazoa > Chordata > Mammalia > Carnivora > Ursidae > Ursus > Ursus arctos. The sequence continues at coordinate 71,281,732 of NW_026622874.1, read as the reverse complement.
AAAAGGAGAGGCTCCCCTAATACATTCTGATATCTAGTTCTAGAGAAGCTCTCTGGGATATAGGTTATCATTCGGGTCAAATTATGCCATTGGTGTATATGCTGTTTCCTTTCAGTGTGCTTAAAAAAAAAAAAAAAAAAGTAATATTCATCTAGTATTTTCAAGCATTTATTTAGTTCCCAGTACGGTATAGGTACTAGAGAACAGAACAATGAACAAGATGTCCCAGCTCTAGAGGATTACAATATAAAGGAAGCCGGAAGGTAGAAGAGAGAGACCATAAATAAATAAACAAGTAAATAAACTGGGTAATCACAGATTGTGGGTAAGTATAATGAAGGTAATAAGCATGGTGACAAAATAAAAAGTATGAGTGGCATTAATTATGCTTTGAAAGGTCATTCTGGCCTAGAAGAGTGAAGGGAATATTGAGTGATCATAATTTATTGTCCAAACCAGGCTTTATTGGGAAGAATGCAAGTGCTATTTATAATTACACCAAGATAACAGTTGAAGTGTGACTGTTTCAGGCAACCCTGGATGTGTTCACCCTAAAAGGGAAGAAGAACTAGAAAACAAGTAAAATTGTTTGAAAGTTGCCAGAGTAATCACAAAGAGAGATCATGGTGGCCTCAACTATGTTTGTGAGAATGGATTTGAAGAGGGATTGACAGATTTGAGAGATATGATGGGTCTCAAATCTGGAGATGAAGAAGATGCAGGAGTCACAGGTGACCCCCTGGTTTCTGGCCCCAGCAAATGAACTGGGAGCTGTTACAAAGAGACAGAACAAGCAAGGAAGACAAGATAAATGGGTGTGTATGAAGGGGACAGATGATGAGTGCGGATTTAGGTATCTTGAGTTTAAGATGAGTAAGTATATTTAAATTGAAATATACATTAGCCTTTTGGGTATCAAGATCTAGAGAGCTGAGACAAGATTTCAAAGTTGAGGGAAAAATGTCTCCTTTAAGAGACCTGTCCCAGTACCTGCAGCTAGGAGGGACTAAGCCCTCATAATATCTCATCTGATAACTACCGAATGGCATTTCCCTCCACCTTGCATTATCATTACTTAGGTCTGCATTTCACACCTAGCAAACTGCATAGCCCTTAAAGGCAAGATATTTTCCTTTAAGACGAGATATCTATACTTACTTTCTCTTAACCGTAAGATATCTATTTTCCTGGTATATAGTAGATGCTCAATACAAGGCTTTAGAATAACATAATTAATCTATGATGCCAAAGAATGAACACTTCTCAAGAAGGAAGCTTTAGCTTTGCTTGTGAAGAACCTATGATGTATTAAACCAGATGAGATTCACATTTTTCACTCTTGGGGAAAAGATGTGCTGATGAAGGGCCATACTGCTTATCAGGAACTCATTTCCCTTAATGGAAAATGTTGCCAGAGGAAAAACTGATACCATGACACTCTGGGCAAATCGCATGAACTAAGGATTTTCCAAATTCCAAGCCAAGTGCTGCGCACTGGTTCAGGATATCATTCCCACCCCCTCCCCCACCAACCACCAACTTCCTGGCCCTGGTTTTTGTCGACCTTAATCATTGGATATCTATATAGTTAGGTACCAATTTCCCAATCTGAACTACCTGAGGTGGGTGCAGGGGGCGTGGAAATGGCTAAACCTCAAATCTTTAGTTTGAGGCATCTTTGGGGAAATATTCTGGGCATGATGCTCCTGGCTATTTAGAAAATTATGTTTCCTAGGGCTGTGCTCCCAAATCACTTTATGCAAAAGGAGATGGCTCTGCTTTAGAATATTTAGGAGCAAATAAGCAAAACCAGGTTAATCAAAACCACTTAAATGTTAACTCAGCTATCTTGAAAAGCATCCTATGTTTAATTCAGACATCTATAAAAACATGCCTTTGGCTTAAATATATCAAACCATATATGCAGTCAAGACCAAGAGTATACAACCATTGAAAATAACTCTATAAAAATTGCCAAAATTATTTAAATCTCTAAGTTGTTATCAGCAGAATACTCTGTGAACGTGCATATCTGTGCTTGCATGTGCTGCATTTTAGGCAGACAAGCTTTCAAAAATCATGACCCCATGCTTTCTACCCAGGAAGTTTTCTATATTCTTAAAAACAACCTGTAAATTAGAAATTACATTGGAGCAAATATAAACGTCCACACCATAGCAGCAAATGCATTGGTCTCTTCACATGTGAGCAGGACATTGTTCGGTCAAAATCAAATGCCCGAATTACCCTGTCAGCTCAACATACATTTTCCCAACTGTTGGGAAATGCAATAGTAGTGAAAGATCAAGCTGCAGCTCCTTTCGAATCTATTCAATAATCCATGACTTCCCTCAATAATAGCAGTGATGTATTATAAAAGAGAAGAAAAAGAGGGAGATGGGCTAAAGAATGATCACACAAGGGCCAGTGTGGTAGAAAATCTACTACTCAGAATACCTTGCTTGATGGAATCATTAAGCTATGGTGTCTCTCAGTATGGTGATGGTAGTATTTCAGTATGGATCCACCAAAATGGGGTAAAATTCAAGTGCAAGTACTGTTTGGGAGATGATCTTAGGAAGCACCACTAGAGGAATAGGTAAGGGAGACGTGGAATGCAAAAAAGCCAATAAAGAAGGGCTTGTTAACATGCAAATGACCACTATGGGAAACTGGCACTTAATCCCACTGTGGAACTCTAGGCAACGATCTAGAATACATTTCAGAGTTACTCCACCCTAGAGGTGAGGAAACTGGGGTACTGATCCACCAAATCCCTGTTGATTCTGAGTTGAGTGCTTCCTCCAATCTGCTGGGTTGCCTTGTGCATGAGTGCACTGCATCTGTAGCCAGAAAAACAGCCCCTATGATGAGGTTCCTCAGTGTTTTCAGTAAGCCATCTTTGGGACATGGAGGTTAGTGATGAGAAGAAATGTCAGTGCTCTGAAAGAATCTGTGATAGGCACTCCTAGGAGTCTTTAGAATCCTTCATTTACTAATTTCCTCATGTGTTTCATTCAACACTTAGGTAACACATATAAATGATTATTGTTCAAATAATTATTTACATTTTCATTACCTACTTTATACATTTGTGAGTAGAAATCAACAGAACAAGTAAATAATAAAACAAAATCAAAGGGCCAGTGCTCTTGAAGACAGATATTCCTATAGTACTTTATTTGTCACTGCTGGACTTAAATGGGAAAGAACCAAATGCCAATAGGGTATGTGGAAAAAGAAGTTCCAAAGGCAGACATGGGTGTGCCCTTGGCTATCTCGGGCTGCCTTGGATGGTGGTTCTGGACGTTCTGGCCTCTCACTTTGGAAATTCTGCATGAAAAGGAAGGTGGCCAATCCCAGATCACAGAGTAAATGTATGTAGTATGTGAAAGCCCAGTGGAATCAGTCCGTGTAGCGTAGGGATGGTGTACAAAAAGCATTAACACGATTTTGGACCACATGATCTTTGCTCACTGGTGTTAGACCTAAGGATGTTATGTTACATGGCAAATGGGATTTTGCAGATGGAATTAAGATTATGTGCTTTAAGAGAGGGTGATTATCTTGGATTATCTGGATGGACCCAGTGTAATCACATGAACCCTTAAAAGCATAAGAGGGATCAGTCAGAGAGATGCAATAGAAGAGTCAGGAGAGATTCAATCCATGAGAAGGACTTACTCTGTCACAGCTGGCTTTGAAAATGCAGGAAAGGGCCATGAGCTAAGGAATATGGTGGGCTCTAGAAGCTGGAAATGGCCTTTGGCTCACAGCCAGGAAGGAAATGGAGACCTCAGTTATACAATTACAGAGAACTGAATTCTACCAATAATCAGAATGAGCAAAGAAATAAATTCCCCCCTAGAGCCTCCGGAAGAACATAGTCTAGCCAGCACCCTGACTTTGGCCCAATGAGACTCATGTTGGAATTCCAACTTAAAGAAGTGCAAAATAATACATTTGTGTTGTGTAAATTACTACTTTAATGGTAATTTATTTAGGACAGCAATAGAAAACTAATACAAATAGATTTCAACATGAGTACAAACTCTGACCTGCTCATTTTGGCTACCTAGAAAAGCTGTTTAAATCAAATTTACAAGGTCACTTTCTGGGTTCGATGGAAAGGAGTCCCCGATCAGTTGATAGGGCCAGTCTCAAGAGACATGGATGGCTAAGGATGGACACATATACTCCACCTTCACCATGCCTGGTATAGATTCTCTGTGTGTTTCTTAAGTAACAGAAATTTATCTTATAATTCTGCAGGCTATAAGTCTGAGATGAAGGTGTCAGTGGGCTGGTTTCTTCTGAGGCATATCCTCTTGACTTGAAGTTGGCCATCTCCCTGTGTCTTCACATGGTCTTTCCTCTGTGTGGGTCTGTGTCCTAATCTCCTCTTCTTATAAAAACCCCAGTCATAGTGGATTACGGCCTCTCACAAGATCTCATTTTACCTTAATTACATCTTTAAAGGTCCTATTTCCAAATACTGTCACATTCTGAGATACTGGGAGTTAGGACTTCAATGTATGAATTTTGGGAGACACAATTCAACCCATAAAATCATGATAATTCGGTGTCTCTTGGGTGAGGCTAGGACATCAAAATGTTTTACTGACTAGGTTTGAAGAGATGGTACTTTTTATAAGGGCTATAGGAGGCCTTTGGAGATTCCTCTGAGAAGCATTAACTAAATGATGTGTGATAATCTCATTTCAACCCTCCTTTATCTGCAGGGATCGGAGTGACTGAAAGGAGACCATCTTATTTGTGCAGAGAAGGAAAGGGCTCTGATTACCCTAAAACATAAGTCTCATTCCCCATGCCTTCCAGGCTCATGATGACTCAAGGAAATGAGCAGATTCTGGTAAAACATCTAGCTCTGTGTGTGGCATAAACCTATAGTTTCTTTGCTTTGCTCTGCCAATACTAAAATGGTGGTACCAATCCACAGAGACATCAGGGAAGCATTTTGGGAAATGATACCAGAGCTGGCTTTTAGCAAACCGTTAACCAAACGCCTGGCTCTGCAGTTCTCCCAAGTTTAGTGTATTTCCCCAGTGTATCAGTAAGGATTCTTTGATCACAGGCAAAAGGAATGGGTTCTGACTAACATCAGCGGAAAAAGAGACCACTAAAAGGATATGAGATAACCCAAGGGAGGGATCGGTAACCAGGCTTAAATGATAAAAAAAGGAGTCAGTGTGGATCAGAGGTCTAGCCCTAGGAACTACTTCCTCACTCAGTCTTACCAGGACGTCACCGCTGAAATGAATCAACTCCAGCCTTCTATCGTATTTGTTTTCCTATTGTGTATCACTCCACTTCACATCTGCTATGGATTAAAGCTTTGTGCCCACCCCCATTCATATAGTGAAATCCTAATGCCCACCGTGATGATATTAGGAGGTGGGGCCTTTGGGGGTGATTAGGTCATGAGGGTGGAGGCCCCAGGAATGGGATTAGTGCCCTTAAAAGAGAGACTCCACGGAGCCCCCTCACCCACTCCACCATGTGAGGACACAACCAGAAATCTGTGACCCAGAAGAGGGTCCTCACCCAACCACGCTGGCACCCCGTTCTTTGACTTCCAGCCTTCAGAACTGTGAGAAGTAAATTCCATTGTTTATAAGCCTCCGAGTCTGTGGCGTTTTGTTAGAGCAGCCAGACGGACTAAGACAGCATACAAAGTCTTAGGAGAAAGAATCCAATTGGCCTGACTTGGCCATATCTGTAGCCCTTGGCTTGATTTCTTGTCCCTCCAAGACTGAACAGATGAGCAAAGAAAATTAACCCCAAAAGGACAATGGAGTGCTGGCTACCTCAGGGTAGGAACGTTTGCTGGCTGTGACAACAAACAAGCACGTGCCCACTACACCCACTGTTTACCTGCACATCCGCACAGCCGACATGCTGGTTCTCTCAGGCCATGAATACAGTGGGGGGGGGGGGGGGGGGGGACCCTGCTGTCTCAATCAAACTTGCCTTCTTCTGTCCCCAAGTACAAGAAACTACAGAGGACTTATTTATCTGCTTCTTGGTCCAATCCCCCTCCCTACCAAGTGTATCTTATTTTTCCTGGAATGATATTTAGATCTCAGAAGAGCAGAGCAGCAAGGCAAGTCCTCGCTGAGGCATCAGTCATAGGAATGAGGAGCGGCTACGACAAATTGAAATGTCAGCATTATTAGCAATTTTGCTTGAAGCTGTTTGGTACCGATTTAATGATGAAACAAGAAATGGGGCAGATTTGCCCTGGAAAAGGGGATGATAACTAGGGATAATGGGCTAAAACTAAAGAGAATAAATATTAGACCAAGTGTCCTAAATGTGATAACTTTGGATTCTTCCCCAAAGAACGTGTTGAAATGCCTGGGGGAACACAAAGGAGGGCAGATATTTAATGTGCATGTGAATTACAAGATTTTGCACCAAAGACACAGGGAGGTGGCCACCTCCACATTTCCTTATTTACCCATGTCTCATAGTGAGGTTGGGGAAATCAAAATCTGTAATTAGTTGGCTGAGTTCTTGATCCATTCCCCTTCATGCTCATTAATTAATGGGCCTTGCAAATATCGGGGAACGCGGGAGATCTGTAAGGAAGAGTGTGCAATGCAAGGTCTTGTGAAGACAATGCTCTTTTAAAAAACTTATGTATTTATGAATTTTTCATAAATTCTGATGGTCTGAGTTTCTGCAGTTTCTACAAGTAGAGAGTTTACTTTGCAATAAACTCCCTTTTGTGGGAGAAAATCACTAAAATGAGACCATTACTTACATAAAATGAAAGCAAGCATTGATTAGTTTTTTCCATGTGCACACGTGCACACAGACATATGTGTGGGACTTGCAAGAAACTGGGTAGGACCACTGACGGTGGGGATCTAAATACCCTGGGGGTCCTCTCTCCAAGTTCCCTTGCACAGTGGACTTCCATTACCTCCTGAGCATTCAGCAAAGCTTTGTCAATCACTGAAGTCTGACTTCAGCTGAGTATTTGTGATATTAATACAGAGAGCAATGTCCATGCTTCCAGAGAAGTGGTTCTGAAGACAAAATAATCCAGACAAGCAAGTTATAGACATTTCTTTGGAAAAGAAAGTATTCTGAAGCAGCTGAACAAGAGTGTGCAGAGGACGAGCGCCAGGATGTACATGAGGAAGAGTTTACCCTCGTTGGGGAGTTCCCGAAATTACTTGGTAAGGGATCCTGAGAGAAAGGATAAATTTATTCTTCCATTCTAGACTGAGGGCATGTGGAGCCTTTAGAGCTGGCACATAAAAATAAGCCTACTTTTACTTCATGTTTCAAGCCCCGTGTCAGCTATCTGTACTTTAGAAGTCATCTCATTTGGGATGGGAATAGTTTGCTGAAAGCTTGTTAAAACAAGAAATCATCTTTGAAGAGGTTCCTTCAATATTTTGCTTAATGTAAAACATATTAATGTGCATCAATCTGTTGATCTTTGATGTGAATCTGAGGTGTCTTCTTTGAGTGATTTCTGTTGATCGAAATTCCTCATTATCGTTCCCAGAGAAAACCTCATCCAGATTTCATAGTCTCCAGGAAGGATCAGCCAAATATGGACGAGGGGCCAAGTCTGGCCCACCACTTGTTCTTGGAAACGAAGTTTTATTGGAACACAGCCTCACTCATCCGTTGTGTCTGTAGCTGCCTAGCGCTGTGACGGCAGTGTTGAATGGTTGCAATAGAGACCATATGGCCCATGAAGCCTGAAGTAGCCACTATTTGGCGCTTTACAGGAAAAGTTTGCTTTTTAGGAAAAGTCTGATCTATATTATCAGTTCTGGTTTTGTTTAAAGTGAGGTAAAAATTTCAAGAAACACTGGAAAGGTTCTAACTGCAGAATCTGTCCAGATTTCTGAGGATTCTTTTTCCACTAACAGCTAATCAAAATAATTGTTGAAACTTGCTCTCATAGAATGTTTCCAAAGCATTAACTTAGTTTTCATAGAAACAGCTCTTTTTCTTACTGCACTCATTTTTCATCAGTTTACACAATATTCCACTAAATAATGTAATTACAATAACAAGTGCAGCTGGCAGAAGCAGGTCTGGGAATAAATACAACTGACTCTTGGCAAGCAGACACCTCAGAGCAGAGAGAAAGGTAAGACTGTACAAAACAGCCACTTCACAGGATGGCACGGGCACGCATCAGTATGTTTAATAAAGGGACTGGACGGGAAGTGTTAATTTGGTAAGTCCGGTAAGTGGACATCAACCAGGTAAGCTTCCCATCCATGTGCTTTTATATAACAGCTCTCATTTCAGGCATTTGTCACTTTCACATGTGCAATTTTGTCACGGTTATTTCACAAATTCCTATCTTCTCTGCTAGCCTGTAAGGTACAGGAAGACGGGAATGTGTAGATTTTGGTATATCTCCACTATCTAGCACTGTGGTTGGCATATGGTTCATGCTCAAAACATATTTCTGGAATAAATAACTGAATGGAAGCAGGCACTCTGTAGTCCAAAAATCACGAATGCTATGAGGTTTCATCAAGTAATGGGGGGCTTACATTCCCTTCTCTGTTGCTCAACCGGCTCCTGAGGACAGGTTGGACTTTAGAAGGGGGTGGGGGCAGGGAGGCAGGGGAAAGGTGTCTCTGATTCTGATAGCTCACTTCCAAGGCAGCCGGGAAGTTTCATTATCTGATGCCCGGATGAAGGCAATGGGTTTAAGCCAAGAAGACCATTAGCAATTTGCATTCTGCAATCCACATCACTCTTGTATCTAGCAGAAACGAGAAACTTGCTTCTAACTGGCAAATTAAATATTGATAATGCAGAACGGCTCGACACCATCTTTCACAAGGCTGGCACTGTAATTTCAATGTTTCTGAAACTTCGGTCATTTGCATTCCAACGTCACAATTTTTGTCATAACTGCGGGCACTCTGTAACATTATGTAGTTAATATTTGTCTTTCAAGCAACTCATTTTTAACCTAAATAGATGTATTTGCCAAGGAAACTTTGTGTTGCCACTGTAATTGGAAAACCAGTGTCAGTTGTCATAAAAAGAGTTAATGGGAAGAAAATAAACCCATGCATATCTAACAATTATTAAGAATCTCTTCCATACTAGACAGTATTCTAAGAACCTCATATGCATTTGTTACTTTAATCTTTGTTTGCAGGGGCACACATATACACGGACATACGACTTATGGAATATGCAATTACCTCCATTATACAGAGGAGGCATTCGAGGTACAGAGGATTTCAGTAACCTGAACAAGTAGTAAATTACAGACCAGATTTTTATCTCAGCAGGGCCTAGCTCCAGGCCCCTCATTCTCAACTACTATATTTTGCAAACAATGTTTTTAAAGTCTAGATAGATGCTTGGCTGCTGCAGGCTCCAAGCCTGAGGCACACTCCCTTTCTGTTAAAAACAGGGCTTAGGACCAGTGAGACACTTGTCAAAGATACTGTAGTTTAAACTGAGAGTTTCTCATTGACATAAAAAGGGTTGAGAGAAAATTGAAAAAGGAATCACTTTCTAAATAGCTTCCCCTTTCTTAATGACTAGATGTTCACCACCTGAAATCGGTGAGTACCACACACAGGGCAGGTGTCTTACACTTTGCAAAATGCTGAGCTGGACACTGGGTGTAGGACACCTATTTCCCAGGATCCTTTGCCTGGCTCTGATCTCCAAGTTTGGAGGGCACAGCAGACATCCTTGGGGATATTTACTCAGCTGGTGATGACTCTCTCCCTGATGATCAAGTCCTCAATCGCTGCCCCTGGGTAATGAGGTTTATTTATCCTGCTTCTCCGGACACCGCTGATTGGACCAGAGTGAACAACTGAGCTAGACTGGGCCAATCACATGCCTTTTCCAGGAATTTGTAATCAGGGGGCATTAACAGTCCCTATACCTGCAGGAACCTGCAGCATAAATCTTAGGGGCTGAAAGGTGCCACAAGCTTAAAAAAGGTAGAGATCCGTTTTCAAAAGAAAATTCCAGAGTGGGCCCACAAGGAGAAATCAAGATGAGGGAGGAGGAAGAACTGCCTGAGTTCTGACAGCCTTCTGATGCTAAGCTCCTTGGGAGGCCTAGTTGTATGCATTTTACGCTTAGGCTAACCTGAATCAGTCCTTATTATTTGCTTAGCTAAATGAGAGGCAGTTTTCTTCTAAATATACCACCATGCCATCAACTATGGAACCTGTCCTTTGAGGTTTTTGTTGCTGTTGTTGTTGTTTAATGTGGGGCGGGGGGTGATGAGTGGGAATAGATATGCTGGATATCTGTATTCTCTGCCTGGTATTCCTAGTAGGAAGAGGAATGAGAGAATCATTGGGAAGAACACTATATTAACAATAGCTAATATTGCTGATTATGAGCCACACATTTTTTAAAGTGTTTTACATAAGTCATTTTATCCAACCAACAATCCTGTGAGAAAGTATCCCCACCTTATACACAGGGAAACTGAAGCTTTGAAAAAGGAGAGCAAATTTAGATCTGAGATATGAACCTAAGTCTATAAAACTAGAGCTCCTGACCACTCCTAACCACCTGTTGTACCATGCTGACTCTCATGGTATCCATTCGCCATATTGCTGATAAAGATTTTGGTCCATGAACAAATACTGACCCACCTAGGAGCCAAGCCTTTGCCTGCTTAGTAGTGTTCTAACCAAATATGTTAAACAGTCTCCAAACCAGCATCAGATACTCACAGCACAAAAGATGCCTTTGTAACCAAATATTTTATGTGAATGCTAACAAACATGGTCATTTGATCCCCTACCTTATGACCATACCATCTTTCCAACTGGTAGATCTCCCAACTACTAGTTGGGAGGAAGGCACAGGGCTACTGAGGTCACATAATTTCTCTCTTTGTTGTTTTTCTGTCCATTTGTCACTCCAGAACAGTAAATGTCAATGGCTGGGTTATGGTAACTGCACAGCTAGCACTACCCGACCTGTTGGCTTCATTCACCAGTGACCCTGGGGCAAGGTAGTAAATACAGCCCATAGAGTCAGGAGCACTTAATGTACAGATCTCATGGTGAGCTCTTGTGGATCAACTCCCCAGCAGAACCCAGTGACAATCTGAAATGGAAGCCCAGAGGAAGGCTCAGCCAAAACCTGGGATGGAGGAGTAAACAGGTTTTCTGTTCTGTAGTTTGCTCACTTGGGAACACGAGTTCCTTCTGACAAGGGCAGATCACGGGTCAGGAGTAACTGGATGAGGCCTTTCTCTGGGGAAGAGTAGAGACTAGGAAGCTCATGGACAGTATCTCTGGGGCTGAGCTGGGTGCTGGGGTGAGATGCACTGTCAGTAGCTGATGCTGAGGGGAAATGAATGAAGACTCATCTGGGCTGGTTCCAAAGAACATAAGGCAAAATACAAAGGGAGGGTCAAGATGGGTAGAAAAGGTAGAATGGGGAGATATGATCTGTGAGAAGTTGGCAGTGAAAGCATCTATGAAATTCCATAAGCCAGAGTTCAGGTATTTGCTGGGGCTTTAGATGTGGCTCCCATGGCCATGTGTGTGGGATGAAAGGGAGCACTGAAAGGAGTTGGCAGGAAACAACACCATGAGGGACAGAGAGGGCCCACGCGGACTCCTTTTGTGGTAGACTCCATTGGGTAATGCCACCAAAGATATCCACAAATCCTGTTTTCGATCAGGTGACAATGGGCCTGTCCCCTGGGATGACTAATGCCTGTTGTAGCCAATCACTGAGATCCCAGGACAGTGGGAGTGATTGGCATAGAGATTGGCCAATGCGATGAAAGAGAACCTCTATAGAGAAGGTTTCCGGGAATGATTTTCCTCCAATTAAATGCAAGAGCTATGAGAAAAACCTCTTCTTCCCCTTCCTCCCCAATGAGAATGTTATGTGAGGAAGGGATTCTTGTCCTTCCTCTTGGAAGAAGCAAAGAAAGGCCAACAGAAGCACAGAGATTCCAAAGCACTGCACTAACACCAAAACTCCACTAAGTGAGCCCTGGCATTGGGAGGTGATGAAATGTTTTTATACTTTAAATAATGCATAGTTTTTCTGTATTTGTAGACTATAACATCCTAACTGGAAAAAATAAAAACTGATGTCATTTTCAAGAGTGTTTCTCGAGAGTATATTCTCCATCCAAAAATGTTCTATGATCAGATGATTTTACAAAACATTGCATATTATATCCATCTCCCTGTACTTCACTTTTGCACATTAAAGGCTCTGAAAAGTCCTTCAGTTATCTAAAAAAAAAAAAAAAAAGTTTGCCTTTCTTCAACTTTTAAAAAATGAATTAGAGAATTAACTAAATCGGAGAATTTGTTTTAGATTTGTAATATCTTATAGACATGTACCTTGGAGTCCATTTTGGAAAAAAGTAATTTAGAATTTGTGAGAAAGAGAAAGGAGAGCAGAGGAGCAGGTCTGGGGCATGCCAGTCCCTACAGAGTGCCCACATGCACAAAACAGGAAGAGCAGCTATATCTTTCTGCATTAGCTGCTTCTTCCAGGAGGCCAAGAAAAAAGGATGCATTTTACAATTATCCACTTGCATCCCTGAATTCTGACAACGTAACAGAATGAACTAATGAAGAAATATGAACTCGACCACATGCCCATGGTCTGGTCATCTTGTACAGCAAATCTGGAAATGCAGCTTGATTGCTGTATTTAAAACATATTTTTGAAAGCGTAGCTGGCAGGCAGGCACTCTTGAATGGTGATGGTAACTAAATGGATAACTATTTTTCTCCCACTGACTCTCTTTCTAAAAAGAAAAATATGAGATTAAGGAAAATGCATTTCATTGAGATGGCCAAGTATTAGAATTTCAAATCAGAACCAAATTTCTTTCAGGGACCCTAAAAAAAAAAAAAAAAAAGGTAAAATAAAATAAAAGCCATCACCTTAATCAAGAAAGTTCTCTTTTCAGGTAGTATAGGGGCTGAGTACACAGCTACGACAGGAAGACAAGGAGGAGACAGAGTAAATATCCACAGATGTCAAAGGCCAGACAGCATAGTAACACTGGGCGTCTCCCAGGAAGGAACTAGATGCCTAAGATTCAAACCAGAAAGGAAGCCTTCACTGCATTCCCTTTGATATCATTTAAATTTTGAACCACAAAAATGTGTATTCCATCAATTTAAATGTGTTTTCTATTGATTCAAAACAGAAATTAGTTTAAGATATAAAAACAAAAACTACAATAGGAACAACAAAGCACCAATTCATGATATCAGAGATAATTTTATATGGGGCTATTGGAGCCACACGGGGACTAAAATATATGACCCATTGTATCAAACCACTGCTTGAATTTATTCAACAGAGTGGGGAGGGCGCCATTCTTGCTCCTAAACCACCCCCCTGTTGACAATGTCCTCATCAATGCAAAATAATAAACCCCTCAAACTGCACACAAGCACTTCATTACCTCTGGAGTCTTTCATTTGCCAGGCGAGTCTCATTTGCAACAGAGATTTCAGGATTATCTTAATTCTGAGGAATTTATCAGGGATTCTGGAGACAAAAACATGCATTCCTCTTTATCTAGCTCTGACCTAGTTCTGGCCATCGTCCTCATCCAAACAGGAAGAGAAATCTGAAGTTGCAATACATTATTTACCAGGATGAACCAGTAATTCAGACTGCAGGGAAAAGCAATAAGAGAGCTCGGGAAAGCTTAAAACATCTTGAAGGCTATTTCACGAAGGAGTCACAGCTAATGTAGGCACAGGTACTTAGGAGTGAAGTGGGTATAGATGAGAGGTTAACGGAGAGGGCCATGCTGGGAGACCACATAAAATAAATATGCATAAAAGAAGACATCCGCAACTCACTTCCTCAGTTCCATGCAACCAGACTCTGTTTTACACAAGGATTTAACAAACCTGATGCCAACAGCAATTGTAAAATGGAAAGAACTCTACAAATCATTGTCATCTTGAGACTGGCATTAAGTAAATGCTCTGAAAAGTTACAAGGCAGTGTATAAATGACATTCGACTGGTTTAATAAATTATTCTGATGCATTAGATTCCTTTGAGCACAATGGTTCCCCAACCCCAAACCTCGCTGTGATGCTTTTAAAAGCAGTGGGTTCCTCCGGGTTTTATAACACGGAAACACGATGATAAGGCGCACTGTCCAGTAAAAATTGCCAACTTTCATCAGCGACATTAAAACTGGGCCAATTATGATTTCAAAGTCATCCATCCAAAATATGAACACATTTTTAAAAAATACAATGGGAGGGGGTGGAGACAATCATACTATTTCTTAAAATACCATACCCACGCCAAGAAGGATATCAACCGTGATACCATGAGCAGAATGATGCCAACCAGCTGCATTTATAAGCAAAGCATCCTCCCCTCATCCAGGGAACACTTTTTATCCCAAACACACTTGAGCACTCAGAGAGTTTCATTCTTAAGAAGGTAAATAGCATATGAGGTTTAAAATTCTGTCTCTTTCTTCTATATACACAAATGCCACCAAAACTAAAAGGTCTACAGAGGACTTGAATGCTCCTAGAAAATGTCCTTGACATATTAGTGGTTCACCCACCCCAGTTAACAGCAAGAGAGCATTTTAGCCACTCAGCAAACAGCCTGGTATTCACATTAAGAAGGCAGCAAGACATCCTTTTGACCTTTGTTATTACTTAGACCTCGTGTTGTACATAAAAACAGTACAATGATGTCAAACAAATTCCAGAAGAGAAGTATTTATTGCTGAATCTAAATCAAAAAATCCATATCTACTATAATGGCACTTCAAAGGAAGATATACTGTATTTACCAGCTCAATCAATACTAAATTAGCTGGGATAAATATTTTCAACTCTACCAGTCTTAAGATGAAGCCCGCTATTTAGAACCCTGTGTCTTGGGAGAGACAAGGAAATTTTTGCTTATCATACAGAAACGAGAACCAAGAATTATTTCACTGGCAGGTGCACCTACCCTTAGTTGCTCTCTTTCACAATTCATCTGTTGTCTTGAAACCTACAAAGAAAGAAAAAGGGGGGAAATCAGCAGGTTCTGCACAAAAACAACATGAAAGAAAATGGAAAGTTGCTTCTAATCACTCGGCTCAAAGCAGACCCAGGATTAATTAATTATGTATTTAATTTTTTTCTTTAGGTCTACATAGCTGGAGCTTCACTTGGATTTTCAGTCATGTGATCCAGAAACACAGCTAGGATGAGCCAGAGTCTTGGAGAGAAATGAGGAGAGAGATCCCGTAGAGGGCGTGGGAGGCAAAATGTGCCCGGGGATGAAGGTTCCCCTCGGCGTGAAATTCCCTCTGGCCCTAAGGGTGCTGGCACTCTTCACCAGAGGCCCACTCACAATGGTTGGGGCTAGGCACTGGCCATCACACAACGTCTTGTCCCATGTCAAGGGCCCACAGTGTCACCTACATGCCTTGGCAAATGGGCTCCGTTTTATGGTCCAGTTCTAATCAGACTGTAGTTAAGTCCCCACATAACTGTATTGGGGAGAATTCTGAGGACAATACTTATATCAGACAAAGAAATTCTGATGAATTTGTGGTATCTACCGTAAGCTCAAAAAGGAGAGACTGGTGACACATATACCATGCCTCGATGACCCTGGCCCTACCAAAATGCGCTTCTTAAAATCAAGGATGCTTCTTTAGAGTGACCACAAAACGTATTGTCCAAACAGGAAAAATGGATGTGAGTTGGAGGAGAGGGTAGGGTGGCATTAGTGACTATGCCAGGGACAGCAGATGTGAAGTGGGAGTGACAAGGCAAACTGTGACATATGGCCACTCTACCTCTGTGGGGACTGGCTCACTCTACCTTCAGCTCAAATAGCCAGGCTGGAGTAAAATCTGCGTCTGCGTTCACAATGGATTCTGTGTATTTGTCACATATTTTTTTTTTTTTAACCAATGAAGCAACCCCTGACTCCTTGCATCTGACAGTATATTGCAAGTTTTTGAAACTTTCACTAAAGGATAAAAAGGTTTAGGAACTGACTTTTGATGTATATTTTATGTATTTTGTATTGAAAGCTTCTTTCTACTTTCTCCAAAACAAAAACAAAAACAAAAACAAGAATCTTTATTTTGGATTTGCCAGAATCCAAAATCTATAAATTGGTGTTTTGCGATGCCCTTTAACCCAGAAGCATCACCTCAGAGAATAGCACCTAAGAAAATAAGAAGAAATACAAACAGATGTTTATTTACATGGCAATTAACTACAGCATTATTTCTGAATGAAAAAAAATTGTAACTATTAAAATGTGCAGTAATGGGAAAATTAAAAATAAATTCTAGTACACTCATATGATGACACGACGTGCAGCATTTGGAACCACAGTTTGGAAAAACAGAAATGGGAAATGCTCAAAAGGCACCATTTAGTTTTTGAGAAAAGAAGCTACAAAGGTGCACACATGTTATAATCCCTGTTCTGTTTTAAAAAACTCAGTAAAATAGACCATTAAAAAGAAGGAAGAAAGATAAAAGAAAAGAGAGGGGGAACAACTGGGAGGAAATATTCCAAAATATTCAAAAGAAAATGGGTACAATTCTATAAATATATTAAACACATACACACAGTGGATTATACACTTGAAATAAGTGACTTTATAGTATGTAAATTTTGTCTCCATAAACTGTTAAAAAAAAAGGAAGTGGAGCAAATCCGCAGAGACAGAAAGCAGATTAGTAGTGGCCAGGGGATTTGGGGAAGAGGCCGTGAGGAGTGACAGCTTCATGGGTTTGTAGTTTCCATTTGGGGAGATGGAAAAGTTCTCACACTAGAGAGTGATGGCTGCACAATACTGTGGATGCATTTAATGCCCCTAAATTGTACACTTCACAGTGGCTAAGATGGTAAGTTTTATCTTATGCGCATGTTCCCACAATATAATAAGTGAAGCAGGTGAGGAGGTTCTGGTTCTAGGTAAGATGGAATAAGCACGGTTCACCCCGTCTCCACCCAGTCGGTGCAAGTGTTAAGTGTGCGTGGAATGCACCGAGCAACGATTTGCGCTCTCTGCAAGGTAAGCAACAGCAGGGGAGTGGGCAAGAAAAGAGATCAAAGTACCACTAGACATGTGGTAGGTTCTGCCCCCTTCCCCTCACTGGCATCCCCAGATATGGATTCAAGGTGCCCTAGAACCCAGGATTAAGCATCAAAACACAGAGAGAGAGATGCCCAACATCTGCTGAAGGGAAAGTTTCTCTGTGATCTGAGGTGCTCTGGTCCCAAGAGGTATCAAATCCCCACTGACTTTTCGCTCTGTCCTCTTTTCCACTTGGCCACAAAGGCAGGCTTTGTTGCAGGAGCACAGGAACAGGGTAAAAAAGCACCAGCTCTCTGGCTGGAGGACAAGAAAGGGGAGGCCTAGTAAATAAAAAATACTTTGAGGATCCTGGAAAGAGTTTGGAAAGAAGGAAAGAGTTTGGGAAAATGACACCATGTAGTGCTTTTATGAACTCGACACTCACCCCTGAGCCACACGTATATGCATATGACCCAAACAGATACCACAGACTTTGCAAAGTGACCTGGATGGCCCATTGCTTGGGTCCCAGACTGGCCACTAGCATGCATACATATGGGACAGATCCAACTATTACTGCAAAGACTTTGACAGCAAAAATGATATTGGAAGCAAAATGCACAGAAGGAAGGCAAGAACTTTCAGCCCGAATATAACTGGATCAATTGCCTAACACAAAAATATCAACAATTTCCATAGAGGAATAAGACCCAATGTGTCATAACGTTAATATTCAGTCTACCCAGGTTACAACCAGAATTACTAGGCATACAAAGAAACGAGAAAATCTAAACTCACATGGGAAGAGACAATCACAGACACTGACACGGGGATGACACAGATGTTGAAATGGTCAAATAAAGATTTTAAGCAGCTATTATAAAGACATTCCAACAAGTAAGGGAAAACACAGTAAAACAAATGAAAAAAAAAAAAAAAACAATAGACAGTGTTGGCAAAGGAATCGAAGCTACAAAGAAGAACAAAATGGAAATTTTAGCACTGTAAAAAAATAGCCTAAATTAAAATAAAATAAAACTCTATGAATGAGTTCAAATGTGGAATGGAGATAACAGAAGAGATTCAATGAACTTGAATACATAAGAATAAAAAGCATCCAATCTAAACAACATCCAATCTAAAGAAAAGTAAATCCAGGGACCTGTAGAATAAAACCAATAGACATAACATTCATGTCACTTCAATTCTAGAACAAAGATAGAGTTCACTGCAGAAAAATTATTTGAAAAAAATAATGGCTAAAAATTCCCCACATTCGGCAAATGGCACAACCCTATACATTTAAGCTTAGCAAACCCTGAAGAGGAAAACCCAAAGAAATTCACATCCAGATATAATCAAACTGCTAAAAACTAAGAAACAAAACAAAGAAAACAACAAAACAAAACAAAACCACGCTTCGAAAACAGCCAGAGACAAATGATGCATTATTTGTGAGACAGCGACAATTCAAATTACTGTGATTTTTCATTTAAACAAACAAAAACCAGGGAGGCCAGAAGAAGGGGGCACATGATTTTTTTAAGTGTTGAAAGAAAAGAAGTGTCAATCCAGAATTGTAATTCCATCAAAAAGAGCCATTAGAAATGAACATGAGATATTAAAGAAACTAAAAAAATTCATTGCCAACAGGCCTGCTCTCATAGAATTGTTACAGGAAGATCTCCAGACAGAGGTAATTTGATACCAGAAGAAAATACGGAACATCAAGATAAGAGGAGCAAAGGAAATGGTAAACATATGGGTAAATATAAATACAATAGACTGGTCTACTCCTCTTGAGTTCTTTCAAACATGTGTCATGGTTAGAAGCAGAAAAATTACAAAATCGTCTCGCAAGGTTTGCAACGTACCTAAGATAAACCAACATAAAGAGACAAGAGTAAAGGGGTACATATGTCAAGAAGGTTTCTATATTCCGGCTAAAATGGTAAAATATCGACACTATGTAGACTGAGAGAAGTGAAGTATGTGTGTACTGTAATCCTTACAGTAACCACTTTATAAAAAAAAACATGCTAGAATAGTTGGATGTCTATATACAGAAACCAAACAAAACACCCCAACCTGAAACTCACTCTATTTATACAAAAATTAACTCAAACAGGCCACATATCTCAATCTAAAACTAAATTGTAGTAGGTTCAATTAAATAGTGATGACAATATTTTTTTCTTAACTCTTTGCTGTGGTTTTCAAAGTATCCTTTAGGTCACGCAGGACACTTATAATCGGAAAATATTTTAGTATCAGTGGCTTGCAGTAATATGTGTTTTTACAGTTATTGTTATTGTAATAGTGATAGCTTTCATTTTAATTAATTAGCTAAATTGCTTTATCTAATAACAAGATTAATATTTTTAACAGGTGTCCTCAAACCCAGGAGGGTTTGTCAGACACATGGAAGCGCAATGACATTTAAAAAAACAAAGAGCCTATTGAACTACACAATGTGATGTGACGCCATGTTATAATGTTCCCATTACAGAGCATGTCAAATGCAAAATTCAACAGCAGCCATGAGAATAGCTATGTTGTCCTTCGAATGAAGCTGATTAAGGAAAATGAGATCTGGAGATAATAAAAAAAGGACATTTTGAGTAATTTCTATAGTGGACATTTTTTTTTGAGTTTTTGATTGATTGATTGATTTTCATTTTTCCTGGATGGCATCCCATATTGTTTTGCCAATATTCTTTTTTTTTTTAAGATTTTATTTATTTATTTGTCAGAGAGAGCGAACTAGCACAAGCAGGGGAAGCAGCAGGCAGAGGGAGAAACAGGCTCCCTGCTGAGCAAGGAGTCTGATGCGGAACTGGATCCCACGACCCTGAGCTCATGCCCTGAGCCGAAGGCAGATGCTTAACTGACTGAGCCACCCAGGCGTCCCTGTTTTGCCAATATTCTAATAACAATTTCCTGCTTCTCCTTTTTGGGCATTGTTCCTGTCCGATCCCATAAATACTCCGTGAATTGGATGTCCTCACCACCACACTCTACCTGCTGCCTAATGGAGCCTACATTTGCCATTATCTCTTTGGTTAGAAGTCAACTCTGTAACACCCGCATCTTCTGAGCAAGATGGCTGCTCACCGCCCCTTCTTCACCAAGTGATAGACTGTAACTGGCCAGTTAGGCAAGATGGCTGAGTCCCATCATAGGTCTGTTGCAACTGTGCTCATCACACAACACTCTGAGCAGGGTGTAATGATGCTCTGAAGGCTCACTAGTTATTGTTAGACCTCTTAAATTTTTTTCCCATAACCATTACGAGAGAGGGCTAAAGAATAAAAGGCACCTGTAAATTCTTATCATCTGTTATGAAGAAAGACCCTTCCAGTGCACTCTTTAAAAGCCAACCTTGAAAAATACCTTAGATGTACACTTCACTAAATGTCATTTCATTTGGAAACTAACATGCAATATTTTTTTTCCTCTCATGGCGGTAATGCACAGAACCAATATATTTTATAGCCTAAATGAAAAAAGGGAAAGTGGGAGGTCTGGTGCTGCTCCTTTAAGATGCTTCCAGAGAATCAAATACCACTCTCGATAGGGCTGCCAAGTAAGCACTTATGAAAGGTTAGAAACTGAAGCAATAAACTTCAGCATGAGACCCTTTGCTCTCCTGGTTGAACGGGATGTTTAATAGCAGGGATTCATCTTCTCCCATCTCCTATCTTCATTGAGCCAACCAGCCCAAAGAATCTTTCTCAGACTCAGCCTTTTTCATCTTCTACTGACTTTGAGCTCTCTCTTCTCAGTTCTTCCCACTTTATCCTGACCCTATTACTAGTTTGATTTCCCCTCCCACACATTGGACTGGATCTACAAGGGAAAGGACTGAGTCTTATTCGACTTTCTTTTTCTAGAGACTGGACAATATTTGGAATCCATTCATTTTATTTGTTTGTCTATCCATCCATTCCTCCATGTATCCAACAGCAAATGCATACAGACACTGTATATTCTGTATATGAGACACTGTTCTAACTACTAGGAATGCAACAGTAAAAACAAAAGACTTCTGGAGCTCACTAAGTGGGGAAAAACAGCAAATTGATAACTGCAATACAAAAAACATTAGCTACAATGAAGTATAAGACATGCCAATAGCACACAGGAGGGACAATCACCTTGTTTTAGAGAGTTGAAAAAATGTGCTATTTTTTGTTTGTTTTGTTGTTTTTTAGAAAACGTACCCAGAGAAAGAATGACGTAAACAAAATCCTTTCAAGGAGAGAGGAGAATGTGTGGAAACCTCAGTGAAATTATGAAGTGCAAGTAATTCAATACGGTGGAAAAATCAAGCAAAAGAGGAAATTGATGAGAGATTAAGTTAAACTGGGAAAAGTACAAGTCAAATGAAATAAGACACACAATAAATTAATGGGTAAATAGATGTGTAGATTGTTTGAAATAATATAATGTTAGAAATTCTAAATTTCAGGGCGATTGTGAATTATTCAGAAGAAAAGCACCAAAGAAGTCTAGCAACAGAGAACTCAATAAATCAAATCAGTTGGTACCTCATACATTTCTCAAATTCTCCATTTCCGTAGTCATTATAAATTCTTCTAAAATAAGATGGCATTCCCTATAAAGGCATGCTTCAAAGTACCTAGGGCGAATTCTACAGTTTGCCTTTTCCTTCATGCATTTAAGGATTATTGTATATATTTGGCATGCGTACTCTGAGTTACTACTATCTGACAAGCACTGTGTAATGGGAGGAGATACAGATATAAATGACACATGGTGAATTTTCTAAAAATTAAAAAAAATTAAAAAAAAAAAAGAAGGAAAGAAAAAGAAAATTCCCAAAGACAGAGGACGAGATGAATAAAATGGAGATTATAGTGCCTGGCACGTAGTAGCTACTCAATTAACGGTAGCTATAAATAACTCCCCAAGACACCAAAAGGGTAAACCCAGGGTGGCCATCCTAGAAAAAGTTCAACTCCAATTTTTCAGGGAAATTATATAGTTTAGTTTGCATTCCCTTCAGTGGAAAAGTGAAAAATAAAAAATAAATAAATAAAAAGAAATGTTGATCTGCCTACTGTACTTCTGGGTTCTTATATGAAATGTTTATTGGAGATCTGAGTTCAGGAAGACCTCAAATCCCTGAATATAATGCTGTGCATCACACTGGTTGTAATAAAGCTCATTGCTCCTTCCAAATGTATCCCACAATGAAGTGTGTCCTCTGAATCCAGGCAAACAGTACCATTTATGTCAAATATGAAAATACAGAGCCCATCACTTGTTGTGGTTGGGTTTTTTCATTTGTTTTTGTTTTTGTTTTTTTTGTGTAAGGGAGAAAAAAAGTGTGTGAAAGTGTGAAAGTAGTAATTGCTTAGGATTCAGAAAAGGAAGCAGGGAATAATCAATTGAAAAAAAAAAGAAACAAAAAGTCACAACAATGAGTCAAGTCAGCCATGATTAATTAACTCGATTCTCGCTCGTGTTGTATAAATGGAAGAAAATGCATTTTAGAGAACAACCTGGGGAGTCCACTCATCTCTTCCCCAACAATTTCACTTCAACTTTGGGAAGAACTAGAATTTGTTCCTTAAGTCTTGTCGTTGTAGAGGTCCCGGCTTTGGGGGCAGACAGCAGGGCGGGGGGAGGGGGGCAGTGGTGGAGGGGACAGGAAAAAGAGCTTGGCAAGGCTAAGTACTAACTGGGGGAAAAAGTAATGGGTTTGTTGTTATATAAAACCTTGAGCAGATAAGCCCAAAGACCGAAAGCTCTAACATATCTAATTGATGGCTAACAACGCTTGGGATATTGAGCATGTCCTGAGATCTCAAAATACTGAGTGTTTCTAGCACTTAAATGACCTATGGTATGGTATGTGCCAGGCACTACACATTTAGCAGTGAGCACTTCTCCTGCTGTTCCTGGTAAAACTGTATCATTTTGATGATATCGGTACTTCTATCAAGAGAGTCCCTGCTCCAGATGTAAGTCACTGGGGAGATCCAAGTGTTGGTTATCTGATTAAAAGGAAGTCAGAGGTCAGGATGCCTGCAGAACTTGAATGAGTCTCAAATAACAGGTTTTAAGGAGCTGTTTTCTTTAGGGAGAAATGCTTTTTACACTTCCTCTGCCATGCACCCACTTGTTAAATACCGCATTAGCAAAAGAGCAAGGCCCCCAGGTCTGAGACAAAGGAATCCAGGCAGACAGATTCGATACACACACAAACACCAAGCAAGAGGTGGCAGCCACAGCAGCACCTGGCAAGGATCCCCTTCAGCCTCCTGCATCCATCTGCTTCCTGCAAGGATGCAGTCTCTCTTGGAGTTGTTAATTTCAGGCCTCCAAGTGACAGGGCAGCCCCCTGGCCACAAAGAGGCCCGGCTGCTCGGACACACGCACACACTTGTCCAAGGGAAACCAGAGAACGTCTTTGCACCTGATAACTTGCAAGGTGGGGGAAACATATTGCCTATTATTTATTCTAATAATAAACCATTACCCCAGGCACATTTTTATTCTCCAGATTTAATAAGGTATTTTGTGAACCGAGGCAGAGGAGGGAGGGAGAAAACAATTGTGGTTATTAGGAAGATGATTTCTGTTTGTTTCAGACGCAGAAGTAATCATCATTCCTTTCCTTCATAATCAAGGGTTATAATTCCCCCCCCCACCCCTCCCCAACCTCTTGCTCAGGCCAAGAAAATTCAAACAACACTCACCAAAATGTCCTGAGGAACTAAAAGGGCTTGGCATGCTTCCCTGAGCCATTCTCCTAGGACCATCATTACCTTATAGTCAGAGAACTCCGACTATGGAGCAGGGAATCTCAACACCTCCTATTGTCCCCCTCTCCATATCCAGAGGTGGGAAAGAGTGGGGAGAACCGGGTGGGTGATTTACATATCGCTCGTGTATCTCTACTTAGATGGGATGGATATATGTTCTCAAGACATTTTCACATTAAGACGTTTTAAGTGGAGTTTTTTTTTTTTTTTTTTCCTTTCTGGTTAGATGTCGCAAAGCTCTAATGATAATTTTATCACAAGTTGATAATTTTATAATCTGCATCCCAATTAAATAGATTCAGCGGAGACACACACAGGCCACTGGCCTTATCTGGGCAGTCATCCTGATCATGTTAATTGAGAGACATCTGAAAGGCAGCTTAAACGCAGTGGTGAAGAGGACAAACTCTAACAGTCAGATTTCCAAGGGTCAACTCTCAACCCTGCGACTTATTAATTTAAGGAGCTTGGACAAATTCCTCACCTGGACCTGCCCGCACATCCCAAAGGGTCATCGCGAGGTCTGAATAAGTTAACATCTGCGAAGCAATTAGAGAGTGATTTGGCACACAGAAAGCACCAAATAAGTGTCTTTTCACTGTAAGAAAGCTAACTTAATCCAAAGTCTATTGGTTGCTGTTGCTGTTATTTATTCTTTTGTATAGGTTGACAATATACTGGGTCTGCCCAGCTCTGTGCTTGGATGTTAGGTGGACAACAGCACAGTGACAGAAAACCAAGGATTTGAAAAGTGGCTGATGCTTCTGGAAGTTTTGTGCTGCAACATTAAAAGTTCACATCCACAGATCACAAGAGTATGTCAACAAAAATAAATCATGTAACAACCACTGTACTATCAGAAAAAAAAAAAAAAAATAGCAAAGTGAACCAAGTCCCATTGGACCAATTTTCCAGACAAGGAAATAGGGGCATAAATGACTTTCCAGTCGAAGGCAGCTCAGGTGAACATCCCCAGGCTGGCTTTCTAAGCTATGTTACTATCTGCATCTAAAGAAATCTTTACATAGCCGTAAGAGGTCTTTACCATTCCTGATTTCTGCGACTTTACAAAATGTCATCATTTAAGAAATGGGAACAATCCTGTAGCTGGAAAAGCTTGAGGAGTATTCATTTTGTAATTTTCCAGTTCAGTTGTCTGAAAGGGTTGCCTGGGTGGTGGCTGTTATTTTTGCTCTGTGTGTGTGTGTGTGTGTGTGTGTGTGTGTGTGTGTGTGTGTATGTGTGTGTGTGTGTGTGAGAGAGAGAGAGAGAGAGAGAGAGAGAGAGAGAGAGTCATACTCTTCCTGGTATGCTTAATGGAAGGATCGCTGGAAGATATACGCTTCATGAAAAATGAACGCTTATAACCCCTAAACTTAAAGAATCTTTACTGGAAGAATTCAGTTTACAAAAGTTCTGAACAATGAGGAAGCATTCATGTAAATTGCAGGCAATTTAAAAGGAAAATCTAGGTCATCTGGCTGTTTGCTTTGTCATCATCAGTATTAATTAGATGCTGGAAGTAATGACTGAGCTCAGAGAGCTCTTCAGATTTAAAATAATAATAATAATAAACCAACAGAGCACAGCTTTACCTTCGGAAAGAAAATATTTTCACAAGTAGCGTTCTGAAAGAACCTGAGTGGGAAAACCTTGCAATTAAATTCTGCAAATGCGCTGTGAAATAATCCCAGGGGAAGTCTTATCTGTACTTAATATTCAAATAAATATTCTTTTTGTGTGCCGTGCATTCAATAGGGTGCATTTTATTTAATTTAAGTGTGTAACGTAATCAGTATCATGAGGAATAATCACAAGGAGCAGTAGAACCCTTTAACTAGGATAAATGGGCTGGCTCCACAGTTGAATGGGCAATCGTGGGCGAGGAAGGAAACGCAAAGTGCAGAATCCCAAGTACAGGTTTCCCTGGATTGTCCTACAGGACCTTGGTACTCAAAGTTTGGTCCATGGCATCATCTGGCAGCTCATTAGAAATGCAGTTACGTCACAGCCCACCCCAGACCAACTAAATCAGAATCTACGTTTTCCAGGACCCCGGGTGATTCACATGCACACTAAATCTGGAGAGGGATTGAGGTCAGGTGAGTTGGGGGCTGTGCTCCTGTGTCTTGATATATGGTAGGCGCCAAAAGGCTGCCAGAGCAGGCTCACTCCCCTAATCACCCCAGCCCTGAGGACAGGAGGAGAGGGGAGAGGACAGGGGTCTTTCAAGTAGGGACAGTGCATAATCAATGCACAGCAGGTGCTTCTCTCTTTGTTGGACTGAATTCTGGCCATTTTGTGTCTTTTCTGCTGACTCACATTACCTTCCCAACTGAAGCAGTTCTTGCGCTGGCCAAGAGCCTCCTTCCACAAAGGTAGGGCATGCTCTCGGCCACAGCACTTGGAGACTTTGGAAGTTACAGAAGGTTTAGTGCAGGGGCTGTGCTTGTATCTGGGGACATCAAAAGGATTTTCAGTTCACATGGACCCAAGGCAGGGTCCCTCAGAGAGCGTGAAAGGAAACTCTGTCACCACCAACAAAATGGCAGGTGAAATTCAAGGATAGACCTCCTTAACAATGAACAACTTGTTCATTGTGATTATTCAGGAACACCCTGCCTAATTCCAGCAGGGAATTATCAGAGAGCTTGGGTCGGGGAGAAGTAATGCTCCTCTAGCAGACCTAATATAAGAAGCTATGCATGGGTGGTGTTCCCGGTCAGGAGCTGGCCAATTTGTAATT
Source organism: Ursus arctos (assembly GCF_023065955.2). NCBI lineage: Eukaryota > Metazoa > Chordata > Mammalia > Carnivora > Ursidae > Ursus > Ursus arctos. The sequence goes on along the minus strand of NW_026622874.1, from coordinate 71,255,126 downwards.
TGCTCATGACCGTGGGTTTGAATCTTTTCTTAAAAAAAAAAAAAAAAAAAAAAAAAAAAAAAATTTGATTGATTAAAAAAAACAACAACAAACCAACCAACTTGAAGGAGAACAGGAGGAGATACAGTAGCCAGGAGGACAGAAGCAAAGAAGAGCTGGTTTCCTTCGGCGGATTGAGCAGAGCTGGGAAGCCACGCTAGCCTCAATAATGAGTGCCTTAAATAATGAGGAAGTCCGTCCAGTCAACTTGGCTGAAACCTTCCTCTGCAGCCACTGGCAGTGCTGCTGGAGAAGAGGAAAGCCTCTGTGATTACACTAATGAGGAGGAGATGAACGGCAGGTCACCACGGGTGAGGTGCTCAGGTTCCATGGGTATCAGGCAGGCAAACAGGGACCACCACGGCCGGGCAGGGAAACAGGGACCACCACGGCCAGACAGGAAACAAGCTGCCTGCCTTCTGTGGGCAGTGGGTGACATGTGGGATGCCTTTTGGCAGCAGAGAAAAGTGGAGTATTTAAGTTTTCGTGATAACGGGCATTCATTAAGTCCTGGCTTTGTAAGGTGTACTGAACTAAGGGCTTTCTCTGCATTATATCACAGTGGATCATTGTATCTGCTTGATGAGGCTGAGAGTATTTGCCTCCCTAGTTTGTGGCTCAGAGAAGTTAAGCCACCCGTTTAAGCTGACACAGCAAGTGAATGGCGGAGCTGGGATCTGAGGCCTGACAATGAGGCTGAGGGTCCATTTTCTTGATCACTTGCTCTTCCTGCCTCTCTGCCTTCAAAGCTGTGGGCCACGTTCTTACAGCACAGCTGCTGGTTATCTGTTTTTCAGCCGCTTTGCCACCTACCTGCCACCCCGGCGCCAGCTCTGGAACAGGCCACAGACCGAGTGAGGCTTCTCCCAGCCCAAACCAGACCAAACATGTTCCCTTTCTGGGGCAATACTCTGCTTCACACCCATAATCTCCTTTCTCAAGTATCTTCTTTTCAGGATAATACCCACAGTTCCTCAGCTTTGCCTCAAGTGACTCGGATTTGAGTCCTATCTCTTTCCTGATCACTTCCTCTAAAATAAAGGGGGGAAATGGGGCAGAGAGAGGTGAGTTCAGTTCGTAGATCTGCCAGTTAATTGTTGGACCTTGAATACGCTCCATAAATTCCTGCAGTGGGTTGAATGGTGTCCCCCATAAATTCATGTCCACCTGGAATCTCAGAATGTGACCTCATTTGGAAACAAGGTCCTGGTAGACGTAAGAAAGGCAGGGATAGAAATGAAATCACAGTGATGGTGGGTCCCTGATCATGAGAGCATCCACCAAAGAGAGGGGAAAAGGACACACACAGACGCACCCGAGAAGAGGCCACGTGACAACAGAGGCAGAGAATGGAGAGATGCGACCACAAGTCAAGGAACATGAGGAACGGCCAGAAACTGGAAGAGGCAGGGAGCCCCTGGAGCCTTCCCAGGGAGCTGGTCCTGCCAACACCTTGTTTTCAGACTTCTGGCCACCAGGCTGTGAGAGAATAAATTTCTATTGTTTGAAGCCCCCCAGCGTGTGGTAGTTCCTTACAGTAGCCCTAGGAAAAAAACACACTTCCTCTGCCTCAGTTTTTCATCTGTAAGGGAGGTGGGAAAGTCACGCCCTCAATGTGCAGCGGAGCTCTGCATCATAGCATCCCTGCGACCAAAGAGCAGCCCCTTCTAGCTCCATGCAGACATTCAGAAACAATGCCACATGGGCAGAACTGAGACAAAGCTCATGGGGGTCACGCACATCCAAACCACCAGGCATGACTTTTGATATCATGACTCTTTGATATCAATCTATCAATAACTTATTCTCCGCCTAATTTTCTGAATATCCATCCCATAGTCCTCCACCTTGCCTCGAGGGGATCCCATAGGTTTCCAACAAAGGTGTCCTAGTTGACGGTCTTGCTGCAATTCACACGTGGTGTGTCTATCCCATTCTCCAAACCAACCACTCCGGTGAGAAGAAATGACATGCACTGGGTCTAGGTTATCCTAAACAAACTGATACACAAGTCTACTGACTTGCTTTCCTATTTAATAAATTCACAAACCATGCTTCTGACAAGACTTCCCAGATGTGAGTTGCAGATTTACTAGAAGTTACCAGCCTACACTTTCTAGGACTTTCCAGCTTCCTTCCATCTGTTTTGAAAACTGCAAAGCTATCTGATGGTTTCCTGTTTCCAATCTCGTATCCCTCTTCTCTTTGCCACACAATCTCCATGCTATTTAATGATCCATACCCAAGTTATGCTATAGCTTTAGGATATTAGTCTAGGTAAAATATTTAGGTTTATTTAGAGCTAACGCTGCCCTAAGACTGTTTCCGCAAAACTGCCTCCAACACCCCTACCAAAGTTTATCCCATTCTGGTTGAAGATGATTTCTCTTGACAGAGAGCAAATGAACCAATGGGGAGTTCTCTTTCTTCTTTGCGATACAAGACTGTCAATCCCTTTCCAGTTCTTTCTGATCAAATTTTGTTTTTCAATTTCTCTGTTTTACATTAGCATTACTAGCAGCCCTGAGTTAAGTTTGTGTGAAGAAAGGGATTGCACACTGATGTGGTCATTTACACTTGTAAATAAGGAAACAGAGGCATAGCATGTAGCTATGGGGCAGAGCTGGGATCCACATTCAGATCCGACTCATACTAAGCACCTTCTCTTATGAGCCTTCTGATATTAGCACCTTCTCTTATGAGCCTTCTGTGCTGATCATAAACTTTTGGATATTCTAAGCTTTCCCTACTGTCATCACCAAGTTCCACGCTCCTGTTAGATTTTCTAGGTATGTCAAGTTTGAGGATAATTCACAGCTGGTGCACATTTTCAAAGAAGCACAGGGGCACACGAATGACCTCTGGGAGTCTTTTACAAGTAGAAGTCACGATAATGTTTGGATGAATTTTTTTCAAGGTGGGGGGCTCCTTATTGTGATGGAATGAAGAACTTATGATGACCAAGCATCAGCAAGAGAAATTCCACCCCACCCATCCCCCCCGGCAGCCCTAGCTGAGGCAGAACAATCCTGCAGCTGCCCATTTACACCCAGTCAGAGCGTGAGCGGTGTGCCAATTTGATTAGAAAATGGCTTACACGTAGAGCCAGCCCTGTCTATTAGAGGGGGAGCTGGGCTAATGAATCTTGGAAATGGGAAAGTCTGTCCATCCTTCTTCAAATCTGTAAGCCAATTATTATATTGGATCTTGACTTCCAATATTTCTGCAGGCTTCTAGGCAGTGAAACTGTGCCAAGCAACAGGCAGATGAAAAACCATGTTTCTCAGGGCTGCGGACACCGTTTCTGTGCTGGAGATTAAATAAAGCGTGCTTGCTTGCCTGCTCTCTTTCTTCCTTCTTCCTCCCTCATTCTCCTCCTTTCCTTCCCACCCCTTTTTTTTGTTTCTTTAACACCAAAAACTGCAGTCTATATATTACAGAGGTGAAGGGAAAGAAATCTGTAAGTTTTCCCTGGTAAAATCAAATAATTTGACCATTCTTCTTCCATCTAGAAACCTTTCCTTGCCATGTCTTTTGAGAGTTGAATTCTAAAAGGTGGGACTAAAATCTACATATGCTTGTTCCCTGGCTAGCTTTATCCAACTACATTGGTCTTGGTCAGAGGAGAATAACACTAAGGATTAGAGGAAGTATAGTGGAGAGGTATAGAGCAAAAACTCTAGAGCCAGACTGCTTGGGTTTGAGTCCTGGCTTGGCCACTTCCTAGTGCCTGGCCTTGGGCAAGTTACTTAAGCTCTCTGCCTTCTATTATCCCATCTGGGGGGGGGGGGGGAAGGTGGGGGGGTCTTAGCAGTGCCTAACTTAGAAGGTTTGTATTAGGCATATATGAGTTTATATCTAAAAAGCACTTTGAGCAGTTTCTGGCATAGAGATAGTATTATACAATGCTTGTTAAATAAAATAGATGCAATTAACTTATCCAGAGAGACAATTCATACTCTCTATTCATTCCCTTGTTTGTTAGTTGAACAAATACTTGAGTGTCTATTGTGTGCCGGAAGAGTTAAGTAAGACACTTCTGCCTTCAGGAAACTCTCACTCTTCTAAAGAAGGTTGACTGTTTCTAAGCACTTGAAGGTATAAAAAGTGTTAGGGAGAAAGGAGCTGGGGAAGTGGTGCCCTCAACAACCAACCATTAATTTCTCAGCAAGTGTCCTGCTGTCCAGACAGAACAGGAATATGTGAGCCGTGGCTGCAGGACAGCGAGACCTCTGGCCCTGTTCCCTCCAAGGGTTTGGGGGAGGGGGTTTGGCTGAGACTCCAGGGGTAATGATGCCTGCTTCCAAGAAGACCAGCAGCTGACCCTTTGCAGCCTGCCTTCAAGGCCCAGCCGGACTCTGTATCACACGCTGCTCATGCAAATCCTTGCCTTGCAACTAGAAGACACAACAAGCAGACTGCAATGTCCAGAACAGCAGGTGTCACATGTAAACTTACTCTGAATCTGATTTAAAGGTGGCACAGTGCCCTCCGGCAACAGAGAGGTGGGGGCTGAGAGTTGGGGGAGCAGGGAGAGAGCTCAGAGGTGCCTGGGGCCAGGACCTGAGAAGTATGGCAACTGTGCTTCTGTTTGATAGATCAGCCTGTCCTCGCCCCAAGGGTCCAAGCCACTCCTTCCTCCCTGTACTTGTATGCAGACATGCCGCAGCTGCAGGGAGAGAGGAGAGGCTCTGGGAGTGCTGCTGTGAGGTATGCATGTGTGCACACGCGTTTGTGTGTGTGTGTGTGTGTGTAACAGAGAGAGACAGAGAGGAGATGAGGTATGTTGGGGGTGTAGGGAGGATGAAAGAACAGGAAAGGATATTCAAACTGTTCAGAGATCTATGTACTGCCCTACACTGTCCTCCATTCATCGTAATTCTGCAATTTTGAAAAGTAAATCAAACCGCTTGGCAAAACCATTCTGTCATGGCACACGAATTAAATTATTAATTGGAACACATTGAACATGGCCTGGCAGCAATTAATATCCTGGAAGTCATGAAGGGGGCAGGAGAAACACCTGCCTTAAAATTACTGGCTTGTTGCTTCCCCGTTAAGGAGGTCTTGCTATTCCTTAGAGTGATCGTAAGAAGCTGGGCGTTAGGAAGACCCAACATGGGAGGAGCGCATCTTGCTGACACTTCCACCCTGAGCGTTGGCTGAGTCCTGCCAAACAGCAAGCACCCGAGTTTGCACACAGCCCACTTCTCTGCTCTGCTACAGCGTGGTGCAGGATCTGCTGCAAGACCCAGTGTGCCCAGCCCACCGGTGCCTGTGCCAGCTCACCCTAGACCTGGCTTTCCCTCCCAAGCAAGGCTGAGGCGCCCCACAGGAGTCTGGGGATCCCTGTAGGTGCCTGTGATGCAGGACAGATCCGAGCTCTTTTCAAACAACTCCTGGTTGCAGGGGTTTGTGAATCCCTGCCTGCCCGGGGCTGCTTTTGGATGTGGCCGCTCCAGTTTGAATCCCTACAGCGCCATCTGCTGGCCAAGTCCTCTTAGTGCGGAGGAGCTCCTGACCGCCTGGGACAACAGAAAGGCAGAGACCCTAGCCCTGACACCAAGCACTCCCCACGACCTCCAAGGAGAAGGAGCCACCTTCTACTGGATCTTCCCAATGCATGCTGCCTCTCCTCGGCCTCGAGCCCAGGAAGCATGTGACTGCAAACCTAACACCCTGGGATCTGGTCCCGTTCCAGCTGCTCTCTCACCGTGTGGCCTCTGAATGTCCCATCCCCTCTCAGGGCCCCAGTTTCCTCCTATATAAAGTGAGGAAGTGGACAGGGCGATTTCCAAGGCCCCGTCCAGCTTTGGCTTTCTGTGAGGTGTGACTTTGAGCCCAGGCTAAAGACCAGCACCACCCAGAGAGAATTGCAGCTTATAGCTCTTCACTCAATCTTGAATATACGGCCTAAAAGGCTTAACAAGCGAGGTCCGGACGCTGTCCAACATCTACAGGAGTTTCTCCGTGAGGGCCTATAATTATTGCCTATTATTAAAAAAAAAAAAAGTGCATGAGAGAAAAGCTATGGATTATAAATTCATGGTAGATTATGTTTTAATGTTCCCCAAACAGAATAATAATTGCTAAACTGCTTTGGGTATCAAGCTTCATTGCACTGAACTGCTCTCCAAGAATTATTTTTAAAAATCACTTATGGTAGCAGGATGGCCCAATGTCACAGAACTAGGCTGTCCATGGCAGTCTCGGTTGGAGCCGCCATGCACCCATGTGCTAATGTCGGGGCAGTATACAGTGCCAATGCTGTAAATTAAGGTGCAATTTGTAAATGCTTCATTAATATTTATTAAATGATTATTAGATGCTCTTACAATCTTTAATAAGATATTATAAAGCATGTCATTAAAATGCATTAGGAGCACATTCTTAGCAAGTCACGCTATAGCCTGCTGTTAGGGAATGCCTGGTTTTATGATCCTCTTCCTAAAGCTTTCTCCAAGATGTGATTATCATGAAGACAGAGAAACTTAAGTCGTTGCCTGTTCTAAACACCCCCAGGATGGTGGCAGATATCACCGCCATGGCCTTCAGAAGCAGTAAGTCTTACATGCTAACTCCCTTTCCTCTCTGGATGATTAAAAATGGCAGCCTACTATATTGTGTTGAGAAGGATTCTGAGGCTCTACTGGAGCTAAATGGAAAAGAATACAGTAATTGGTAAGTGATGCCTACTGTGTACACTGTATCACTGGAGAGCGGGTAACACCCATCTCTGATCTAGGAGAAGGAAGATAACCCAGTCAGAGGTGTCCCTGTGTGTGCTGGGGACATATCCATGCTGAATGTCATTATCTAGGTCCCATTTTGGTTGCCTCATATCCACATGTACATGAAGGAAAGCATGAAAAAGGAAAGTATCTTCTAAAGAATATGTATGGAAAGATGGACAAAAAATAGATCTCTATTCCGTTAGCACCAAGAAGTCTCCCCTCTGTGGCCCAGTAATCATTCATTTCCTGAAGATCAGTAGGCCTTTCCTTCTGCAGCTTCCCCGTGCATGTTCTCTTTTCTTCGAACCGTCAAAATCTCTCCCCACCTCAGTGCCTTTGCACAGCCTGGCCTCTTTGCTTAGATTTCTCTTACCCCTACTTGTTAAATGGGATTCCTCCTTCTTTTTCATGCCTCAGAGAAAATAACCTTCTGCAAGAGCACTGCACTGCCCATCTTGGGTCCTGGCTGCATTTATTTATTGCCAAGAGTAAATACTCAAAATCCAGAGGGTAGGGTCCAAGCCCCACTTCTGCAGCTTTCTCGCCACATGAACTTTGGAGCCAGTGATATAACTTCTCTGCCCTTCTGCTTCCTTGGGTGTAAAAGAAAAGTGGTAAGAACAGCACCCATCTCATGAAGTAAGTGAACTCATACACAAAACACATTGAGAAAGTGGTTGGCATATAGTGAGGACTGGGTAAGTATTCATTTTCTCGTTTTGCCCCCTTGATTCTATTTGCTTTCTACGTTTTTTTTTTTTTTTTTAACATTTTGTTTATTTATTTGACAGAGAGAGAGACAGCCAGAGAGAGAGGGAACACAAGCAGGGGGAGTGGGAGAGGAAGAAGCAGGCTCCCAGTGGAGGAGCCTGATGTGGGGCTCGATCCCATAACACCAGGATCACGCCCTGAGCTGAAGGCAGACGCTTAACGACTAAGCCACCCAGGCACCCCTGCTTTCTACTTTCTCCTGTTAATTGTCAGCTGTACTGGACTATCACCCCATCTGGAACCTACCATAGCACCTGGCTCATCACCGATGCCCAATAAACATTAGTTGAATGTTATAACAGGGGCTTCAGTAGGGTTCTAATGAATAAAGCATAATTTCTGCCCTGATGGAACACCTGGGCTATGAAGAAAGAAAATGAAGAGCAACATTTCAGTTAAACCTCAAAAGCTCAGAGCAAGAGGGATGGTGTGGTGAAGTAAGGACATCTCTGGGGTTCCACAAACCTGAATTTGAAAACTGCTCCTTCTCTGCTCCTTCTCAGAATACAAACTTGGGCAAGTTATTTCACCTCTCTGGCTTCTGTTTGCTCATCTTTAGAATGGGGGTAATATGGGGCGCATGGGTGGCTCAGCCTTTAAGCATCTGCCTTCAGCTTAGGTCATGATCCCAGGGTCCTGGGATCGAGCCCCGCATTGGGCTCCCTACTAAGTGGGAAGCCTGCTTCTCCCTCTCCCACCCCCCCCTACTTGTGTTCCCTTTCTGGCTGTGTCTCTCTCTGTCGAATAAATAAAATCTTTAAAAAAAAAGGGGGTAATAATATTCACCTTCATGAATCAGGAAATATATATATATAGAGAGAGAGAGAGAGAGAGAGTAAATATATAATATATATACACACTGTACATAAATTTGCTATCTAGATATAATATTCAAATATATCTGTTACAGATAATCAAAGATGCTATTATTACATTATTTTACTTAGTGTTATTTTTATTCTTACAGGAGACTTGGACAATACCGTGGTGAACATGTAATGTAGCCTGTACAGATAAGCAAAAAAAAAGGGGGGGGGGTTAAAGTGAAAGAATCAGGCTCAGATGTGGCCACAAGATCCCAGAAGAGCTTTAGACCCCTCAGGAAGTATCTCTGGTTTTCTAAGAAACACTGTGAGCTACCAGCAGCCTATTCAAGCCCTTCAGGGAGGGCTCCCACTGGTGCCTGCAGGGGTCCTGCCAGCATGGATGTGGTGGGGGGGCACGGGAAGGGATTGTCTTGAGTCCCCTGGGCATCCCCTGGCACAGAGACTGTGGCAGAACAGCAGGGCAGGGAGCCTCCTTCCGGGCTTCCAGCCACAATTCTTCCCTCTTGTTCCCTACAACCACACAAACATGTGTACGGCCAGACCCCAGGGAGCTCTCTTCCAAACCACAATACTGTTCTGGCGATGAAGCAAGTGGACGCCATGTTTCTGAAGTACCCCACACCCCTCGTTGGCACAGGCTTTAGAGTTTGAAAGAACGGAATTTGAATCTCACCTTCGCCACTTTCTAGCCACCAGACTACTTAAATTGTGACACTTAACTTCATTCAAACCTTTTTTTCCCCAATGTTTTTAAAGATAAGGGTGCTTATATTATAAGGTAGCACATGTACAATTTAAAATGGCGATTTGACACTGTATTTATGTCTTATATTACAATTATACATATACTTAGCACATGCTTACAATGTTCAAAATGTTAAAAAAAACAGTAGCTATTACCATATTTTTCATTTTTATCGAGGTTGCACCATTTCATCAAAATAATCATGCATTCCCATGATGAACCATGGTATGACCCATAAGGCTCTATCATAGGAGAAAACCCTGTCATACTGATTTGGTCATTCGTTGTCACCCAATATGACAAACTAGTATTTTCTTCTGTTTTGCTCAGTGATTCTAGGTGCTCAAGCCAATCTGCTAAAGGAGCCGGAGTACAGGGAAAAAGAAGGGCAAGATGGGAGAAACACTTAAGCTTATTCATACTCATTCCCTGTTTCATTTCCTTCACCCAGCTCATTCCTTCCCACCCCTTCCTCCCTATGTGGGTGACACTCTGAAGCTGGAGAGCCTTTGGGAAAGTCACCTACTGGTGCTGGCAGATAAAGAGGACCCCAGTGGCCTGCACAGGGCTGTGTGGCCTTAGCCAAGACATTTTAGAGTGAAATTCAAAGCACAAGTGAAACCAAAGGGCCCCAGGTGGTAACCAAGAGACATGGGAGCCAAAGCAGTACTTGCTGGGAAAGAATGATTCAGTTGCCAGCCAACTGGGCTGAGATAAGGTTCTGTTACCTATTTATGCATCTGTTTATTCATTTATTCTACAAATAGTATGAAGTGCTAACTAAAACCAGGTTCTGAGGTAGGTACTGGGGAACAGTAATGATGGAGGCAGGAAGGTAGAGATTTCATAGAGCTATGGCTCTGAGAAAGAAGGATGTTTTCCTCCTCCTCTGCCTCTTCCTTTTATAATGCGATCACACAAGCAATATCACATTTCATTCCCTTTTCTACTTGTTCACTCTTTATGTTGACATCTCTGGCTTTCAGTTTGCTTTGATAAAACACAGATAAATCCTCCTACATTCCCTTTTTTTTTCTTTTTTCCTTTTTCTTTTTAAACATATTTTTTGGTCTTGAAATAAGTTTAGATTCTCAGAAGAGTTCTAAAAATAGTACAGTGAGTTTCTATGTACACTTCCCTGGCCTAAGAAATCACAAAGTGTGATCATGCCCTAGCAGGAATGGGGATGCCAGAGAAAGATACGGAAGGGGCATGTAACCTAGTCTAGAAGGCATCATAGCAGTCTTCCTGAGGGAAGCAGCATTTCATCAGAGACAGGAAAAAAGAGAAGGTGTCAGCCAGAAGAAAGGGCAGACTGCTCCAGGTGGAGAGAACAAACTAGGTGAAGGCTGGGAGGTGAGAGAGAGCAGGGCTTACCCGGAACAACTGAGAGAAGGGCAGCATTGCAGGACCACAGATTGCGAGCTGAGGTTGCAGCTGGGTAGACTCGGGTGGTGCAGGGTTAATGAGGAAGAAGACGTGGGAGTTTTCTTTTGTGAGCCTAACCCGGTGGGGAAAGCCCATAAAGATGCAGTGTTTGGGACTGGGCATCCCTGCTTCCCATAAGATCCAGTTCCTCTTTGGCCAAAGACAGGCCCTTCCCAGAAATGAGGCTGGGATCACAGTTCTGTGTAGGAACTGAGTATCACAGCACATCTCACAGAAGCAAGAGGATCACGGGTCAGGGTCACAGACAAGGCTGCTTTTGAGAACCTAACAAAAGCTATGAAATCTCTGAGAAAAAAACAAACACATCAAAAAAAATAGCATGATTTTTCTCAATCTCTCTCCCTCTTTCCCTTTCTCTTCTCTCTCTCTCTCTCTCTCTCTCACACACACACACACATTTTCATGAAGTCCATGAAACTCAGTTCAAAGCTCCAAAGAATTCATTTTGTATAAAATCTGAGGGCCCTTTTTAGCCCAAGCATCAAAATTTCCCAAATCGACCTTTTTTCCTTAAGCAACAACTATAAAACTAAATGAGGTAAATGCACCAAATTATATTATTTCATAGTTTTCTTCAGTATAGAAAATGCAAAGGCATATAAGGGAAGAGGAAAGGGTTTAAAACAACAGCTTTATATAAAATATCACCAGGTGTATGAAGAAATCCCAGGAGCACTCCCCACTAAGAGAATGTGTGTCATTTTCAAGCTCAACAGATATTATTACCTCTCAGTCTTCACACCTACCCATACTCACCGCCCCCCAACACACACACACACACACACACACACACACACACACACACACACAATTATGCTCAAAAAAGTGTCCAGACAGATGAATCTAATGGGGATTGACCTAAAGCAATCCCTGGAGCTTATACTTCTCACTGAGGGTCAAGATCTCATCTGAGCTGTTAGAAATCCCCTTGCATTAGAAGCAGTCAAGGAAACATCTAGAACAAGGGCCAGGAGAAAGATCCTCCTTCCTTGAGGTAGCTGCTGATCTGAAATGATCCACCAAAGTATGGCTCATGGAAATTTGGCAAGAGATTCGGGCAGATCACTAGGTGGGCTTCACTTCATGAATCCTATATGTTAGAGATGGATGGGTGCCATGCCGGCCGGCTGTCAGACGTGAGTGACAGCCTCCTGATTGGTACTTTGTAAATGTTCATTCTCTGAATGCTAAAGGCCTCATGAAGAGGAGGGGTGCACACCTAATTTACAAATCACAAGCAATTTGCAGATATGGTATTTTGGCAGATTTGTTCCTTGTCTCACTCTCTTCCTACAAAGCCTCTGAGACTCCAATTCTCTTGAAGTAGATAAATAAGAGAAGAAATAAGAAAATACATTATAAAAAAAGAGGATGATGTTCTTCTCCCAGAGGGTTACAATTCATCAGTGTTTGTTTGGAAGTCGTCCTGTCCCAAGGCTGTGAAAAGGTGAAGAGAATGCTATTGAGCATCCAGAAAAGCAAAAAGCTTTCCTGGCCAAGGTCAAGTATATATCAGCCAGGAGACAAAGCAACACTCATTTCAACCCGAGGCCACAATGTACCTTTACCCCGGCCTCATGAAAACAACAATTTGCAGTCGTCTATAAAACACGTCCTTTACTTTCCCTGTTCCATTGGCTTCTTCTGAACTCAGACTCCTGAGTTAGCAGTATCTGGCTGTATTTTACAAGCATGTGTGTGCGTGTGAGTGTGTGCACTGCATTCTAAGATTTGGGGCCAAGATTTATCTCATTCTCTGATGGCATTTTATCGTTATCAGAGAGCAGTAAATTTCAGCTCCGTTAGCACTGCATTTAAATATGCTCCCGCCAAGATAGAAAGGTGCCGGATCTATAGCATGCTATAAATTTCCATTATTTGCCATCATTCTATACTTGGGCCTTGGCAGAGCCCAGCCGAGCCTGCACATTTTGTTTAGATAGCTCCTCTTCCCTACAGGGAAACTTCGCCAACACTTGAAGCAGATACAATTTGCTGGCCGCAACTCTGTTTGCACCTTAACAGCTGTTTTGCTTTTTTATTTAGAGAGAACAGGGTTGCCGCCATCTGTCTTTTGAAAAATGAGTTCTGCTCACAGCAACATGGAACCATAAAAAAGAGAGAGAGAAAGAAAGAGAGGCTGAAGGATGAAGCCAAATGTCATGATAAAGAGCGGGTCAAAATGAACAGGAGACAAAAATAATGATGAAACATTTACCACTTGAAAAAAAAAAAGAAAGAAAGAAAGAAAAGGAAAAAAGAAAACAAGTCAGGAATCTCCAGGTTGGTAAATGAGGCTCAAGTCTCTCTAACAAGGGCTGGCAGAACCCAAATAATGAATAACCTCACCTACTAGGCACTCGGATCCTCTGTCACATACGCTGCTCGTAGAATCCTAAAACTGCCCGGTGAGGTAGATATTTTAATCAGCTCCAATTTAGCAGTGAGCAAAACACAGTCATAGGCATCAGTCAGACCTGGTTCAAGTCCAGCATCTCCTTCTAGTTCTGCCTCCTGTGTCAGGCCTGTTTTCGCACCCACCAAGTGATAACTGTCTACCCAAGCGAAAGAGTATCTGGAAAGATTAGGTGAGGAGATGCCCACAAGACCCCATGTGCAGCACTTGGCACACAGACATGCTTACTAAATTTCACCTATAACTGTTACCAGAGCAGTTAGGTGACACAGGTTAAGTCCAAAGACTCGTGTTATACTCGAGCCCAGACTTAAATCCAGTGGCAAAATTCAAGGCCAGTATTTGAAAATATATATCTTACCGCCATTCTCTAAAACTCAAGTGTACCAGCTAGTTTATAGGATTACCGGTACCACATGAACTCCCAATCCTCAGTGACTTAATACAGTGGAAGGACATTTCTCACATTTGCTACATGTCTGAGATCGACCTGGGGGTGAGGAAGCTTCTGTCCCACACAATCACTCAAGGACCCAGGCAGATGGAGACACCAGCATCCCAACAGGGCACTTCAGGTTCACTGTGGCAGAAGACAATGCTTGGAGACCTTCCACCCTCTCCCCGTGCTCTGTCTCAGAAGTGACACACAATCCACTGGCCAGAACTAGTTTCGCAGTTGCACTTAACATCATTGGGGGGCTGGGAGTTGTGGTCTTCCTTGTAACCAAGAAGAAAACCTTGTAACCACATGGGGATAAGCACTGGTGTTGTCTATCACACAAAAAACAAAGCAAAACAAAACACATGACAATGATGGACTAACTGGGTCTTTCCCCTTGACAGAGATTTTCGTTTCTCTGAAACATGCTGCTTATTTATAAGCATTTGATGTTCACGATTCCTCACTATGGAATGATATATGCTTCCGTCCCTAAACAAGAAAATGGCATTAAATTTGAGTTACTGGGAATAGAATGGAATGGAATGGAATGGAGTACACGATGGAGTAGTGAGATTCTAAACTCCCAATCATTGAAGAAAATTTCAAATATGATCACACTTCCTTGTTTACTTAAAAGAATCTTTCCAACAAGAGGAGATGAATCACAAATGGGTGTCTCGCTGGTTCTTAAGCTAGCCAGAAATTCAAAATACTATAACTAGTCTCTATCCAAAGCAGCCCTGAAAATTAAGAAATGTTTGATACTGGAAGGGAAGAAATGGTGCTCCTCTTCCTAGTCTAAAAGTTATTTACCAAAACCTCCTGCTCCACACGGAATCTATATGGCAGTTGGCTCTGATCCCATAGGTCTCGAATAGGGCTCAGGTCTCTGTGTTTTCACAAACTTTGTAAAGTGATTCTGACGCTCAACCAGAGCTGGGAAGCCAAGCTCCAGATCCACTCCATAGCCTAGAACAATCTCAGGAAGGTAAGAAGGAGTTCCTGGTCTACAATCCCAGACCACATACTCACTCATATGACACTCAGTGCCCTCTTCTACAATATGATGTCTTTGCAATACCATCTGATTGTGAAGATTATATTAGAAGATACATTCAATACCTTTAAATATAACTCTGACAAGATGTAGCTCCTTACTATTACCATGACAAAGCCAGACCATTGACAGCGGACGAGGGGAGAGGAGAAAAAGAGTATTCACTATGTACTCTATTCCAGACCCCAAGTTTATACTAAACCATGAAGATACTAAAATACAATAAAACAAAATGTGGTATACACATACATGACGCACTATTCAGCTTCAAGAAAGGAAATTCTGTAATATGGGACAACAGAGATGAACCTTGAGGACATGATGCTAAGTGAAATAAGCCAGTCACAAAAGGGCAAATACTGCGTGATTCCACTTTTCCAATTGTATGAGGTATCTAAAAGAACCAAACTCATAGGATCGGAGAGTGGGATGGTGGTTGCCAGGGGCTGGGAGGGAGGAGGAAATAAGGCATTATTAATCAATGAGAATAAAGTTTCAGTTAAGCAAAATGAATAAGCTCTAGTGATCTGCTGTATAACATTGTACCGATAGTCAATAATAAGGCATTGTACATGTAATAATTTGTTAATAATATAGATCTCATGGTAAGTGTTTTACCACAATAAAATAAAAATTTTAAAAGTTTTACCCCCAAAAACACTGGAACTCAAAAAAAAAAGATAATACAATTTCTGTTTTTGTTTTTGATATTTTATAATTACAATTCCTGCTTTCATGAAGCTTACAGCCTGGTAAACAATTTACTCTTTAGTCTATTATCCACTCTTTCTCGCCTAGATACAATTTCCATCACCTTGAAAGCCTGGAGATATAAGCCAGAATCTTTTTCCCAAAGCTTTTGATGCATTTTTGGAAAGATCGTTGTTCAACTTAGACTTCAGCCTACACATCGCTTTGAACAGATTTGGTTTGTTAGCCAAAGTTTCAGAACTTTGGACAGTTCTTTTTAATTTCTTCTCCTAACAAATTTGCCACTTCAATTACATTATGCATTTGTTTTTACTCTGCTGAGTAAAAACTGTTAATTCCCTGAAACACTCTGTAATTCCCTGAAACACTCCCCTTCCTTCTTTTAAAGAGAACCTCATCGTGGGGATAGAAAATAAAGGATTTTGTTAAGATCATCCTCTTTCCTCTCTGATTCCAAGAAATAGAACATCAATAGTGATGCTGCAATAGTAGATGGCATCAGGGCTTCTCAAGCTTGGCTCTATTGACATTTTGAGCGAGATGATTCTTTGTTCTTGGGAGCTGCCCTGTGCATTGCAGGATGTTCAGCAACATCAACTGACTCTACCCACTGGCTGACAATAGTAACTTCTCCCAGTTGTGAGAGTCAAAAATGTCTCCAGATATTGCCGCATGTTCTCCAGGTGGGACAGGATTACCTCCCATTGAGAGAGACTGGTTTTGGTTTATGGCACATGTACTATGAACAAAACACCGGGTTAAGTTCTTAACATACCTCACTTCATTTAATTCTCTCAACAGCACTGTGAGAGAGGAACTATTAGTATATGGATTTTTAGGTAAGAGAACTGAACCAGTGAGTCTCAGAGCTGACGTTCCAAAGTCTATGCCTTTTCCTATACTCTGTGTAGTTCACACAAGGCAATTCACCTACTTTCTGTTCATCCATGGAATGAACTGTATTGACATAGAAATGAATTGTAAAGCATATTTGATATCTGAGTGAGAGTACTAACTCTGTAGGGAGTTATACACGCCCCATGTTCCATTCAGACCCCATCATGTCATGGGTCCCCAAGACATGCAGTAGCAATCCAGCAGGTATTGAGTGTGGATGGAGCTCTATGTGGCACCAAAGCTAGGAGAAGGCCAACTTCTCTCCTACCTTTTCAATACAGTGAGACAAGACTTCAGCCACTCCTCAGTTTTCAATAACTGATTCTCTTTGGGGAATAAGTCTGGACCTATAAGATGTGTCTTACAGTGGATGTTGAGAACACCTTTCCAAAGAATTGTCCCTTTACCTTTAGCCACATGCTTGCAATGGAAACAGCTCTGTTTCTATAAGGTACACTCAGCCAGAGCTAACTGGACAATTGATTCAAGCTGGACTAATTGGAAGCTTCCATTGATAATTCGTCATTTGATCAAGGAAAGATAAAATGATAAATCATTCTTCTGCATTCTCTTGCATGGTGGAATGTAATTTCTGTGATTTGGGAGATTTTGGAAGCCATTTGTTACTTTATGGACTGGGAATACTATTGGACAAAAAGGTAGAAGAAAGCAAACGCATTAGAGGACACAGAGGAAGAACGAGCAGGAGTGTCCTGGTGGCATCTGTACTTCCTTGAAGAACAGCCAAATCCCTAAGTTTAGTTCATGCCAGATTTCCTTTGGTGCTTGAGCTAGTTTGAGTTTGGTTTCTGTGACTCATAAATACAATAGCCCTTAAGCTGGCAGTGAAGAGAAGGTGAAGAGTAGGCACCAGCATACTTCCTTGGAATCACAGCACTAAGAGGAAAGGGTCCAAAAGAGGGGCTCCCCCAGGATGCACAGGCTGGAGCACATAGAAAGCATAATTCTCAGCATCTTGTAGATGGATGCATAGCACTGCTTCTCTTCCTTGAAAGGAAATGCTGATTTTTCTTCTTATTAGGTGTTTTGAGTTTCTGCCTTAAAAAACAGTGTACTCTAAAGGGGGGGCAGGAGATCAGGTAAGACTCCTTCCCATAAATGTATAGGATTGGTTACTGCAACTTGTTAATATATACAAGGATTAGTCAAATCATGAAAGAAAATCCAGAATTTCTATATAGTGTGCATAGCTTCCCAACAATTATAAAGCAAACCACTCTAGCTTTCCTTGTTTGAAGAGCCAGCTTAAAATGGATTGTCCATGACGAAGAATAGTCTGTTGAGTCTCGTTTTCTTCTGGAGCACAAGCCCCTATGCATGGCTTCAGGACTGATGGATCACACTGTCAGAAAGGAAGGAGGCAGACACATGGTGTTCTGAAGTCCTTATTCCACTTACTGTCTCTCCAGGTAGCTCTTGTTAATGGAGCTTGGGAAATGAGGGAGAAGTAACTTTGCATGTCATGAGGGACTAAAGCTTACTGGCCTTCTGATATCCCCACATGGCCCCAGATATCACCTGGTGGGTGGAGATGAGTTGTGTTTTGTGAAACAGAATAGAGTGAGAGAGACCTAAATTTCAGTCCCAGGTCTGTCAGCCAATAACAATTATACAACTTCATCTACTAGGCACTCAGTCTCTCAGCCTCAGATCTTTTATCCTTAAAATTGGGGCAATTTATTTTGGTCATGTAGGGTTATGGACGAGTTAAGTAAGAAAGTGGAACAAAAGCTCCTGCTAGGGCTCTCAGCACTCAATGATGGTCAATAGCTGACAGTGATCATAGTATCATCCTAAGATTATTCTAGGTCTTCAACCGGCTGAATACTGGAGATGCATCTCAATGGTGACACCATCTGCCTGTCTCAGAACCCATCTCTTTTCTTCTGAATGATATGGTCTGACCTGGAATGTCTGGCCCAGACCAGACAGATGAGATCATCACTTCAAGATCTACTTAGAAAAAGACACCATCAAAAGACATGTGAAAGACAAATCTGGAGAATGGGATGGTGATGGGAGAGGAGTGGGAAGAACACACAGCATAGCTTGAGCTAATACCATCTGACAGCATCTCACCCCTTCCCATTTCCCATGACTGACATCACTGACCCAAAAATGCCTTACAAGAATTAATCTATTACAAGTAGACACAGCAGGAGAGAGCCTGCCTGGATTCAAATCCCAATCTGTCACTTAAAATCTATGAGACCTTGGCAAGTTCTTTAATATCTTTGGGTTTCAACTTTGTTTCCAAACTAGAAATAATAATAGCATTTCACAAACTCATAAAATTATTCAAAGAATTAAATATTATTAATATTTAAATATTAAATGTTAATATTATAGCAGGTCTTAGAACCAGGCCTGGCATAGAATGAGGGATCTCTGGGGGACTGTTAATAAAATAAAATAAATCCAAATTATTGCACAGGTTTCGACCTTTCAACTATACATTCACAGCCTGAAAGTCTCCCTTCTTCCATTAACTCTTCCACCCGGGGAAAAAAAGAAGTGTTTTAAATTAAAACCCCACAGATTGACTTGAAATAAAAAACAAACACACACAACAAAATGTAATAGAAAAGAATAGTTAAAGGGAGTTGATTTCTCATCTTGCCCACTGCCCTGCTCTGACTCACTGTGATGGGAGAACTCTATTAACACTGTCTTCTGATCAAGAAAGGAGATTCCAAACAAACAGGTGTCTCCATCCTGGTATAGCCTGCATTTCCCTCATAGACAACAAGGCTTCCAGCCACAAGGCTGTAGGGATGTTAACGGACCCTGTCAACTCTCTCTGATGGCCTCTTCTGGAAAAGCATATAATAGTCAGCGAGTGTTTTCCATGTGTATTCCTGGGTAAGGATCTAGACTGGCCAGGATGTAGGCTTGATGGTAATAAAGCAAGTGCTTTCTTGTGCATTCTCCAAATGCCCAGGAAAAGCCATTTTCTCCTGGTCCTGGAGAATCTGCCATTTAGTCCTACATTGTCAGTGGATTTGTGCTGCGGGACTTAACAATGACGCATGCGTGTAAGGGGTCCTTGTAGTATCCACAGCTTATTAAGCCTCAACCCTCCTGGAATGATCACATGTTTTTCAGCAAAGAATAGAGTTGATGCCCTTAGGCAAACCGTTACAGAAGTTAACTAAATTTGAATTCTCCTAGGGCCTCTTTTATGTATTCTTTTTTTTTTTTTTTCTTAAGAGTTCTCTGAGCTTGTATCAAGTCTAATTGATTTTTAGCACAGGAAGCCTTACCTCCCAATATAGCACTGGGCCCTTATTCCTTGTAGCCAATGGCAAAAGATCCATTTATAAATTGTTAAACATGTTCACAGCTAAACGACACCAAAATAGCCCAGGAATATTTTAATATTCATAGTTTGCTTTGATTAAAATACAAACTTTTCACATTAGCTCTAGGATTATTTTTCATAATGCAGGCAGGTTACAGAGCTGAGTGCCACTTAATTTAGTGTTTAATCAGGAGAACTACTGTGGCATCAGGCTGATTAGGTTGGCTCAACTGCTGCCTGCTCAATTTTTCCCCATAATTGTGGGATATTTTTTATGGTGACAAGTGCCCAGACGGTAGAATTCCAATATGCTATACATCAGCTTCTCCATTATTGGATTAGCTAGATGTGGCATCGTTACTGCGGCACTACCATCCCTATCATTGATCGCATCGTCCTTTCCATTCCACAATTAATGCAAGTCTGCTGGATTGATCAATCTTCTCATGAGCTTGGGCCGCAGTCAATATATTCTTATGGCTGTGTGTTAGTGATCTGCAGGGTTTCTCGTGAGTCCTGTGGATTTGTCACTGTGGCAAGAGATTTTCTCATTTTAAGATGCCCCTGATCCCATCAGGCTGCCAGACACGTTGTTTTCAAATTACACAGGTGTAGAAGAGAGAAAAGGGAAGGAAGGAAGGAAGGAAGGAAGGAAGGAAGGAAGGAAGGAAGGAAGGAAGGAAGGAAGGAAAGAAGAGGGAGGGAGGAAATTTTTCAACTATAAGAGTTTTCCTTCCTTTTTCCCTCTCTCCCTCCCTTCTTTCCTTCATACAGCTGGCTAGCTCTTGATTTATTACTATGTTAACTGAATTTTACTTTCTAAAATTTTAGGATATCCATTCAAGACCCACAAAAGCCAACCAACTAAAAATATCCTCAAGGCAAAGGGGATAAAAAAAAAAATACAGTTTGCAAACAAATGATCTCTGGAAATAGCTCCTCCCATGTTGTAGTAGATGGACTGTTTCCAAGAAAAACTTCCACATAAGACAAGGAAGCATGATAGCTGCAGGTGTGGCTAAGAATTGGATGACAGGTTTGCTATTAGCTGAATGTAGCTAATGCTAATTTGAGAGAGGGACACAGAAGCCCAGGGTTATAATTGGTTCCTTTGTTACCATTTCTGAGATTTGCTGCCATTTCCTATGCTTCTCAGGGCACCTATTGTATTAGGAGGCCCTGGCTAGCCATCCTGATATCGTATGGAGGTGTCCCCCCTCCCATACTTATAATTCCTAATTCTGAAGTGTCTCTTCGCAGGCTTCAGACATGAACAAGAGCTATTGTAAGAACAGGCAGGCCACGGTGGCAGCAGCCCCTCCTCTCCCTCACAATTCCTAAGTACCTATATGAAGGGAAATGAGACAATCTTCTCAGGAGTTTACCCTGTATTGCCAAGAGAGTGAGAGCAGAAATTACACAAAGTCACATTCAAGAAAAGAGCTTCCGAACAAGAAAGAAGAGAAACATGCTAACTCTATTGAAAGAACGGCTAAATCCATCAGAAGATGCTGGAGCATGGCAGTGTGATAGCTATGTGTGGTAGGCACCCTCAAAGACATCCCTGCTCTAGCCCCCATAACCTACAAATATGGCATGTTACATGACAAATCAGATTTCGTAGATGTAACTGAGATTGTGGGCCTAAAAAATGGAGAGATTATTCTGGATTTGGAGGAGCATGCAATCTAATCACATGAGCCCTTAAAGGCAGTGGACTTTCCCCAGATGGACTGGGAGAAGTGTGGCAGAAAAAAAAGCCAATGAGTTTCCAATTGTGAAAATGGCTCATACCCTTGATGGTTCTGAAATGGAAGGGACCACGTGCAAGGACCAAAGAGGCCTCTAGGACCTAAAGGGAATCCCCAGATGACATCCTGCAAGGAAATGGTAACCTTAGTCTTGCAGCTGCAAGGAACTACATTCTGCCAATCTTCTGAGTAAGCTTGGAAGTGGATTCTTCCCAGAGCTACCGATAAGTGTTCCTCCAGTCAACATCTTAACTTGGACCTTGTGAAACACCCAGCATAGAAGCCAGTTGAACCAACTGATCTTCTGACCTAGAGAACCGTGAGATAAAAAGTTTGTTATTTTAAGCTGCTAACTTTGTGGTAGCTTGCTATGGCAGCAATAGAAAAATGTGCTATGGAAACACAGGAAAGAAAAGATCCATATGGGGAGATAGTTTGAAATGATGGACAGAGTCTCTGCACAGAATGATTGGGTTCAAAATGTTGGTCTACCACTTACTAACTATGTGTCCTTGGGCAAATGACTTAACCAGGTTAAGTATCCCCTGCTTTGTAGACTTCAACTACTAAAAACAGGGAGGGAAGAGAGAGAGAAAGAGAGAGAGATTGCCTGTGCTTTCCAGCCAAAGATTATCAAACCACACCTGTACCTGAAAATTTGGGTTTATTACCTGTTGCAATGAAGGAAAATGTACACCATGAGGAACCATGGGGTGTCTTAATAAGATGGTGTCACGGATGACTTCACATAGGATTTGGCTTGTGTTAGGTGCTCTTGGGGGAGGGTTTAAGGAATCAGGACTTTCCTCTGGATTGGATACCATCAGCAAGCACAGCAATTTTACTATTGGGAATTTTAGTAAATCTTATCTGGAAGGAAGAATATACTACCAACTAAAGCTATAGTTGGTAAGGAAGAAGCAGTCATTCATATTAGCCAGAACTGGGAGATAACTGGTCATTTTTGTGGTTTAGACAAGGTTTATGTTTTTGACTGAGTTCAGAGTGGTCTTGTTTTGTCTTGACCCATCAAGATCATGGGGTAGCCTTGTCTGATGTTCACATTTTCTGAGGTTGATTCTGTTTAAAAGAAAATTAAGGGCTGTCTGTGAGTGTCAGGCTGCCTCCTACCAACGCCCAGCCTTAGGTGATAGGACCTGCCAGGGGCTGTTCTTCTATTTCTCAAGACAGTAAATATAAAGCACTTATCACAGTACCTAGAATGGAGTAAACACTCAATAAAACCAATAGTTTTTTTTTTTTTTAATTACTATTGTGTTACAGAATAACTCATAGAAAACCAGGAGCCCTGTCAATTACCAAATGGTATCCCTTACATAATTCATCAAAAGCTCCATAACTTGTATCTCTTTTTCCCTTCCTTCTCCCTCCATCCCTCTATTATACAGGTCAACATGGTCCTTAGCAAGCAAGAAGACTCTCTCATTAGACAGGAAGAAGGAGACTAGAACATAAGGAAGGAATCATTAAATTCTCTCAAAAGATAAGGGAAAGGCTATTACCACTCACCTACTACTAACTTATTTTCTCCACATGACAGAGGAGAAGATATGCCTTTGCTCAAGGGTTCAACCTGTCCTGTTCCAACAGGTTCTGACAGTTGGCCAGTGTACTTATAGAGACAGATGGACTGGCTTGTCTTAATTTGGTCCAACCAAGGTTTTGTGTCTTACAGTCACTTCCCCTTTCTTGTATGCCAGCTCATCATACATTTTCCTCAATGATGTGACTTTCAGTGTAGTTTCCTACATAGGGAAACTTCTTAGACAGTGGAATACAAGTACTGGAGCCTCCCAGGAAAATTCCTTCTAAATTCAAGTCATTAAATGGAGACTCATTGTATTTATGAAATGTGTTTAGAATGTATTCATTACAAAGAAGATAGTCTCTCTCGGAGCACTGACACATCTGGTTGCCGACTCGATGAGGCTAGGTCATAACCAGACTAAGGTAACTCTACACCAGAGCAATGAATTCTACTAGTTCTGTGATCTGGTCAGATCTTGTGGTGTTTTAGCCACATCATCTGATGTTTATGTGTTTACTAGACATAAACATAGACCTGGCTATCTAAATTGAGTCATTTTAATTTGCATGTTTGTGTATATATATATATATTTAAACATTAAAGTATACACACACGTAAGATTTAAAAAGATGTTCTACTGAATTTAAGACAAAAGTGGTTTCCACACTGGGGAAATGGTATATATTTTTAAAGGGAAGCAGACAAATATAGTGATAATCAGTTCTTCCAACAACCATTTCACTGACTCACTGAAAGCAATTCACCAAATAGTGAATTCTCTGAAAAACCATTAGTGAGTCTTTGCAGCTTCCATGTAGAACCTGGTCAAGGGGTTGCCTCTTACTTAGTCTTATCCCAAGCAGCTCTAGCCATAAAATTAGGATTTCTGATATGTAGATTATATTTTTTCTAACACATACTAACTTCATTGTATTCTTTATATTTAATCATTAGATTACATTAGATTATCAAAAGGCCTTCCATTGATGCTACATGTATCAACCTTTGGGCTGATATCTAAACAAAAGGTTCAGGAAAATACCTAGTTTTACTTTAGAGGTCCTTTAACCCCTAATATTTTATGTAAAAAAAAAAAATGAGTATATGTGTAAATATGTATCCTGAGGGGCAAGATTCAAAAGGGGTTCAGAAACTTTTCCCTAAATGGTTTGAGTAGCATCCTCCATTTGTCTTTAAACCCAATTTATGCAATGTTCCTGCAGGATTAATCTTTGCAATGCACAAGCTGATTGTATTACCTTTCTTTGAGAAACAAACCACAACAGAAAAAAAAAAAAAGAGTCTCTAAGATCTACTTGTAGCTTACGGAATAAAATCAGAACTCCTTTTCTTTGCATTCAAAGCCCTTTGGATAGTGTCGTCCTCTCCCTTCCCAGGGCCCTCCTGCATTCTGACTCTAAGTTTCTGTCTCACATTATTGTGACCTCAGGCCATGTCTTAACATACTGACTACACTAAGATGTTGAGAGAAAGTCCTGTCTGGCTAGACTCCTCTGTACCCAGCCTAACAACCCCATGAAGAAAAGATAATTTCTCCACAGAGTTTAATAGCCAAGCCCTACATGGGACTCTGAGTGGCCTGCCTGGATCGTGAGCCCATCTCTGAATGAATTGTTAGGCCCAGGGCTCTCAGTTACTCTGAATGTTCAGGCCACACCCACGTGCTCATCCTGTGCACAAGTACAAAACAGAACTGCTCTTCTCAGGAAAGAAGAGCCTTCCTACTAGAAGAACGTGTAATGGGCAGCTGAATAGAGATTTTAAAAAATAATAATAATACAGATGTTCACTAACTCTCCCAAACTGAGTTAGTTCTGAAAAGCTTCTGCCAAAAAATGACTGAGTCCAGGTCAGGGATGCAGGGGACAGGAAATGTACAAGTTGATCTGGAAATGCCTTGTCACGTTGAAAAGCAAGGGAGCTCTCCACTCAGACAAGAAGAAGCCAGCTGAAGATGCTCTCCGTGACCAGCAACAGGGCTTCAGAATGGAACTTAGGAAAAGCCACTGCTCACTTCCAGAAAAGTCATGCAAACTAACTTATTCATTTGAAAAATGGTAAAATATAAAGAAAGATGCATGCATCCTATATTTCTTACATGACCTGTACCTTAAGGTAAGGAAAAAAAAGAGAGAGAGAAAGAGAGGAGATTTTTCTCTGTAGAAGTATTCCATCTAATAAACGAAGAAAAAGTGATGACAATGGCTGTTAGCGGCTACTAAAAATCCCAGGAAAGATTACCATCCATACATGTCATACCTGCTGGTGGAAGTTACACAATAACACTGATGATGTATTTGTGCTTAGGAAA
This sequence comes from Ursus arctos, assembly GCF_023065955.2. Lineage (NCBI taxonomy): Eukaryota > Metazoa > Chordata > Mammalia > Carnivora > Ursidae > Ursus > Ursus arctos. The sequence goes on along the minus strand of NW_026622874.1, from coordinate 71,230,084 downwards.
AAAAAAAAAAAAAACTCGTCAAACTTCTGAATCTCACCACCAATTTGCAGGAAGTATGGAGGATAGAGAATGCAATGAGCAGGGCCAGACAGTGGGGTGACTCTTCAATAACAACGATCTAATGTCCTCAACAAATAGATTGCAAAATAATAAAAACAACAACAACAACAAATTGTAGAGGCAGTCAACAAGACTTCAAATACATCAATTGATTTTAACTTGATGTGTATTAATATTACTCTAATTCCTGATCAGCAGGCAAACTTAAAATATTATATATATAATATGTATAACGTATAAGATTATATATACACATATATAATACATAAAATTATATATATAATATATATATACGTATATATATTCTATCAGTGTTCAAGTTTACCTGATTGACACAATAGAATATTTGATGATATCAAGGAATTAATGTTAATTTCTAAGGCCTAATAAAGTTAATGATAATTTTGTTTACTTAAAAGTCCCCATCTTTTTCATAGGAATTAAATAACTGCATGACATTTCTCACATGGCTAGTAAGTTTGAAGCCACAATTTGAGTCAACTTCTATCTAATTTCAGAGCCCTTGCTCTTAACTACAAGAAAGGAGGAAGGGAGGGAAGGAAGGGGGGGAAGGGAGGAAGGAAGGAAAGAAGAAAGAGAAAGAAAAAAAGGAAGAAAAATTATCTTCTGCATGGGAAGATGGGCACCCAAAGTCTAATTCTGGCTGTCTATGAGTCATTTAAATTTTAATTCACATTTTCTAATTTTCAAGAACAGACATTGTATATTCCTAACTTTTAAGAACCAATATAAAACACTTTTAAAAAGTCCTCACCTTTTTAATATACATACAGAGATTTTTTTTTAATGTTATGATATGTAAAATCTGGTTATATTAAGGAATTACTGCTAATTTTAATATGTAATAATGTTAATGATAATATGGTATTTTCCTTACACAGCCTATCTTTTGAACACACATATTAAAATATTTAATAATAATGTAATGTTTGGGATATGCTTCAAAATATCCATGGGATAGACGGAGGGATAGATTAAGTACAACAGAAACAAGCCTGGCCATGATTTGGCAGTTGTTGAAGCTGGGTGATGGATGTATATACTATTAAACTTTTCTCCCCACTTTTGTTTATCTTTGAAATTTTTCATAATCAAAAGAATTTAAAACCACCATTTAAAAAAAAAAAAAGACAGTGAGTTTATCTCTCTGAGGTATCACCACATCACTTTGGTCCACTGATGACTATGGAGTGGAAAATATAACATCAGTATTTGTAGGGATCTTGAAGAAAACTCAGGAGTAATTCCAGAACTGAGTCCATAACTCATGCCCTTCCTACTTTCCAACAGAGCCTGATGTGTTAAGTCTTTTGTGCAAACAGTCTGTATCCATCCATCAACTGTCCTCCATTATTGGAATAGTCTGAGGGCAAATGACACAAAATGTGAAAGAGGATTGGCATTTCAAGACTAAAAAGAAATATCATTATTCTTTCATAAAGACATAACCTGAATAAAACCTCTTTTGGTTCTCCAATACACCCAGCTTGTTCCCATCTGGGCCTTTGCAACCCTCCTGCCTTTCTGCAACTTTTCTCTCTTGTTCTTCCTGGGTCAATTGTTTGCAGTGAGCTCAGACATCATCCCCCTTCATGATGCCTCCCTTGACCACAACTGCTCCCAACCCCAAATCATTCTGTTTTAATCACTTTCTTCCCCTTTCCAATCCGTTATCACCATCTCCAGCATCTCATTTATTTTGCTGGTTTCAGGATCACAATGGTGGCGGGTATTGCCAAGTATTGAGATATTGTTCAACAATGAATCTCCATACCTAGGACAGTTCTTGGAATTTAGTAGGTAATCAATGAACATTTGAAAATTAAATGTTTCATAGTTTAATCACTAAGTCATCCCACCTATTGGTTTAGCTGCAGCCATTTTATACTAAATATGATATTTTTTTTCCCTCTAAATCTACGTATCTCCTACCTTGAATGTTAACAACAAAACATCCTCTCTCTATTTCAGTGATATTTTATTTTGCTAGGGCTTATCATTGATAAGTCTAATTGGAACTAATCAGAAACATTACAGTAGATGTAAGAGCTGTTTTTACATTTCTGTAACAGCCTGCACGAACGTGCACAACCTTCAGACAATTAAAAGGATGTTCTGATAACTCTTCCCTGCTATTATTAGAAGATGAGTTATTTGTGCTAAGAGAGCAAGAAACCCTACCTCAGAGAAATAGGAAATTGAGTAGTTTGCAGTGGTGAGAACAACAAAGTTAACATTCAATTAAGTCCCATCACAAGATTTATACTAATCATTAACCAAAAGCTGTCTTCAGTTCAGTTTCAGGAAATTGAACAATACCCTGACGAAGAGAAAGGCCCTTTAAAAATTAAGCAATAATTATGGTATGTTTGCAAAATGCAGTCTATCTTTTGTATCTGGAGTTTCTTGGCTGTGTAATTTGCATACACATTAAACTCTGTGGGAAATTGGAAAGCAATTCAGAATTCAACAATTAAAAGATACAAATTAAAATTGTTAGCATTAACTTAAAGTTTATTGCTGGTGCGCTGCTCTTGGATATAAATGAACTCTGATCGAGCAGTTGTTTCCTCTCCTAGATGTTCAATGTACTTTTCAAATTCAGTCTCCAGTTCTACCTTTCAGTTGATTCTGTTGATGGCACTCGATATTCATAAATATGCTCTTTTAATAAATATGTATTGGCTACAGATAATTTTTTCTCACTAGAAAGAGAAGTTGGTCAAATCACTCTGGTGTTCAAAAGGACTTTCCATCTCTTCAAACACTTTCAAATTATTTGGGGGAAATGCTCAGATAATTCTGTGTTTAAGCTAATAGTGAGAAAAGACGCTGCTTTACATAGGTGTAATTCTGAGAGCAAAACATGGTCAACACAAAAAAAGAAGATGCTTCTTGTCTTTTCACTTTTCATATGCATCTATATTTTATTTACTATAAACATACAAGCACATATATATGAAAAAACACATATGCATGTATGAATATGTATGAACAGTGTCTCTCAGCTTCTGAATCTCAATGTGCAAAACAAGGATGATAATAATCAACTCATAGGCATGTTGTGAAGATTGAATGAGAAAAAAGTTAAATCCCTCACATGTAGAAAGTGCTCAACAATTGCAACCAGTTATTTTTGTTAAGTGACGGCATGTGGGGTCTCTGGAACAAAATTCCAGCCCCGCCACTTAATAGCTCTGTGACCCTGGACAAGGAAACTCACCTGCTTATGCCTCAGTGGCCCCATGAGTAAAATGGGGATACGGTGCCTACATCATAGGGCTGTCAAGTGATTAAATTAGTTAAATATTTGCACAGCACTTAGAATTGTGCCTGAAGTAAATCCTACACACGTAATTGCTAAATAACAAATACATGTGGGTAGATAGGTAGATGGATAATGACGTATCTATCTGTATACACACACATATATAAAGAGAGTTGTCTCAGTATAAAACTGGAAAAATTCCAGTGTTATGCCAATGTTGTTGTAAACTAGTAATACTGATTATCAGTGTGCTTATTTTCGTTTAAAAGCAGGAGGTCGGAGAAAGCATTCTTATATTCAGGATGCACAGGAAATCCAAGAGCTGTAGTTCATCAGAAGCTGCCATGGATTCTGCAGGACCAATTCTGAGAAAATTAGGATACAGTAAAGTGCCCCTGACATAACTAATTGAATATACTCGGATCACTGATGGTCCTTCACGTGCCCCAGGGCCATCAACATGGGGACCAATTATCAAGTGTAGTAAGTGTAGAAGTTTAGATTTTTATGCTATAAATACAGTTCCAATGGGAGAAAGTGGATAGGGGTAGAAAGTTTCAGACCCACAGGAATGAGGTTATCATTCCTTTATACATGTTCTAATAATTTGGTGGTTCACACATCGGGGCATTGAGAGAAGCAGAGAGTTGTGTGTTGAGTTATAAAACTGAACAAATCTGTGGTGTTAGCATCAATAGCTCTTATTTCAAACTTTCCTTTTCTAGTTCCACCAGCAAGATTATTAGCTTGGGAATTTTAGAACATTTAGAGCAGTCTATCCCACATAATAATAATAAAGTATAGAACCCCTCCCAAAGTCGGCCATGTACAAGAACAGAGCCACCACCTCCAACACACACACATTCACACACACACGCACACACACATACACGGGGCTACTTTCAGATCACAGTCACTTTGTAATCAATACAGGTCTGAATAATGCAAATCATATCCTCTAATTCATTGATCACGTTATATCCGATTCCTCTTGTGAAAACCTACACCATAGAAGAAATGCCCATAAGAGTGAATTGAGACATTAACCTAAATCATAGTGTCATAGTGTTTGTTCTTAATTTTTAATTCTCCACTTAACCAAGTTAAATTTTAGCCACAGTTACCTGATACCATATACATGAAATATCTACATATATCTACATATACACATATATACATACATGCATATATGTACATATTTATACTTTTTTTTTTTTAAAGAATGGCCGATTTACACAAAGGAACCAAGAATCAAACGTACCATCAGGGACATATACTGATAAAGAGGTACCTATGTTGAGTTTAGAATTTTGTTTTGATAACACCTCGCCCTGTGCCTACCATCTAAAGTGGATTTTTACCAGTCTCTGAAAGCAAATGGCTTACCTGTAATTTGGCCACTAACGTACATAAATGTTTCAAGCATAACAAAATACATATTTCAGAAAGAGCTGTGGAAAATGATAGCTTTAGGACTTTCAGGATAAAACCGAGATCCTTTCTGGAGGAGAAGCATAAAAGAGATTAAGTGGACGGTACTTTCTTTGAATTATTGATGTAATCAAAACACTAGCAGATTCACAACATCAGTCTTCCCTGTGCTGGGGTCGACATCGAATTTTAGTTGGGTTTTGGCTTCTCTTTTTTTTCTATTAAAAAAGGAAGGAAGAAAAAGCAGTCCTCTGCTGTTTACCCACAAGATACAGAATTTTCTCACAATTCATAACGTGCTATTAAAAAGGAGGTAACTGTAGTGGTTTTCACATAAAGCATTCGCTCCATCACAACCCAGCATTTAAGCTCAGTTCTGTGTTTGGGTCAGCACCTGGGCTTTTGAGATCATTAGAATATAGACACATCTCTAACCCAGCACTAAAGGCAGAGATGGCTCCATTAAACTGGAGGGCAGAGCTCTATCAGAGGAGGCTCTGCTCTCCATAGCTTAACCTTAAAGTGCTAATATGCTATTTTCCTCCCTCTCATTCTGCAGCCTGGGAAGGAGCTTCCCGATCCCGCCAATACCCCAAGCCCAATTCCCAGGCTCCCCTCATCACCGGCAGATATCATTTCAACAGATGTCAAGAACAGCGAAAGTGCACTTAGGCCTATTTGTTAAATTCCTGAGGGAGGTGGTGGATTGGCGAAATTCAGCCAGTAATTAAACCACATACTTCTTCTAAAGCTGCCTCTACCCCCTCTTCCCTACATAATCTCTCTGCCTTACATCAAATCGTTTAGGCACTTATTGGCTACAATCAATACAATATGAGATACATTAATTCTGTCCCTGAGAGACTTTCGGGGAAGAGGAGGTATTGCTTCACAAGCATTTTGGAGTGTGCATGCAAGCATACCATCAAACACAGCAATATCGCCTTCGTACTCTCCCCTGGCAGATTTATGGTCTCCCTACCCCCCCCCCCCCCCGCCCCCGTGCCCATGGAACTGGGCTGCTGCCAAACACACGCAAATTGGATTGGAGCGAGAAACATTAAATATATTACCTAATGCACACAAATGCTAAATAGTGCAAATCGCAGTGAAGAAGTGGCCTGGCTGAGCAGAATTTTAACAATTAAACTCAAGTCTCTCCATATGTTCCCGCACCCCTCGTGCCTTGCTATGGAGAATAAAATTATGAGGAGGAAAAGCCCTTTACCAGATATCCCAGTCACAGATTCTGTTTCTCCAGGGCAACATGACTGCTTCCCCCACTCCTCACTCCCACCCCTTGCTTGATCCCTTGGTCTGCAGTACATTTAGGAAAGGCTCCGGATTTCCCAACAAACAAGAGGAAACACATTCATTATGGGGGTGGGGGGCTAAGTGACGGTTTGCCCTCCTCACTGTTTTTTAATAACACAAATGTGTTGTTTTTAAGTTGAAGATATGGATTCTCAGAAGGATGGTTTGAACGGTAAGCCGGACTCCCGGGAAGGTGTGTGCCACTGAGGTCTACAATTCCAGCACCACCAGCCGTCTTTCGGCCATCAATACCACTCAGCCTCAAATGATTTTATTTGACAAGTGAGACAAAGAAAGGAAAGCCGATGGTACAGTTCAGTCCATCAATGGACCCTACAGGAGAACCGAGGATGCAAACAGTGAACTAACAAAGGAAACTGAGGGTCGACCAAGAGAGCCAGACTACCGCAAAATTAAAATCTATCAGAAACTCAGATGAAAAGCATTCCCAGTGGTCAGGCTCCTGGCTTCATGTTTATTTTTTTTTTTTTTAAGATTTTATTTATTTATTTGACAGAGATAGAGACAGTCAGTGAGAGAGGGAACACAAGCAGGGGGAGTGGGAGAGGAAGAAGCAGGCTCATAGCAGAGGAGCCTGATGTGGGGCTCGATCCCATAACACCAGGATCACGCCCTGAGCCGAAGGCAGACGCTTAACCGCTGTGCCACCCAGGCGCCCCTCCTGGCTTCATGTTTAAAGCAAAGAAGTAACTGGGGGAGCAGGATTCTGTGATTTACGAAGAAAACCATGATAATTTTCTCATTAGTGACACCCTGCTCAGGCAATGGGCAATGACTCTGATGAGAGACCAGATTTTTTTTTTTTTTTTTTTCTTTTCTATTTGGAAGGGAAGGAAGCAGGCTTTCTGGTCAATGGCTGTCAATCTCGACAGGATACACAGTGAATTCTAGATACAAGGCAGTCAGGAAAGCTGGCCTCTGAAGCCCCTTGCGGCTCTAACAGCATATGGTTCACATTCTGTAGCTTTTATCCTTAACTGTCCTCATACCTCGTCTTAACACCCATCCCGTTCTGCATTTAACACCATAGGGAAATGCCATGGCTACTGAGGAGACATGAGCTGACTTCTGAAGGGATGAACAGCCTAGGTAAGAGACTGCCTCCCGATTAGTCTGGGTCCGCTCAGCTCCCTACAGGGCGGGAAGTGGCAGCCATACCTGTTTCCTCTGAGGAATGGCTGAAACTGTGAACGGTGAAGACACGTGCTGATGTTTTTTGGAGGTAAGTCACACTCTCTGCCAATGGTTATCGAGGGGCGGTGGGTGAAGTAACAGCATTTGAAACACTGGGAATTCTGTGAACAACACAGATTTTGGGATCCCGGTCCCACAGATTGAATCAAAAACTCTGTGGGTGGAAACTAACAAACTGAATTTGGAGCAAAATATTTAGGTGATTTTATGCACATTAATGTTTGAGAAAGGGGCAGATGATGACAATTACCTGGGGAGCTAATTTTACAATTTCAGATGTCCCTTTATTTGTGCCAATCATTGTGCTAAAACCGCCAGGAAACTTTAAGATCCCTAATGTGCAGATGATATCTTACTCATAGATGTATCCTTGGCATCCTGTCTATTGCCCGTACATGCAGGTGTATGTACCTTAGTAAATGTTTGCTAAGCTGGTTGAAGAAATACAGATGGCCGAAACCCACCCTTAGTCTAATGAATTAGAATATCTGGGCACGGAGCCTTGGAATTTGCAATCAATGAGCACCTCAGTAATTCTCATTCACAATGAAGTGTGAGAACCGCTTGTCTCATCTATGCGATATACCATGAAAAATGAGAGCCTTATATTATCAAAAGTCATTTCCAAGTAGGTATAACCATGATTTTCCATTTGCAAAGCTCTTTGGTGTACATTCGTATCCTGGATCTTCACAAGTAGGTTGAGCTGGAATTACTCTGAGATAGACGGACAAGATTAGCAGACTTAAATAACTTGTCTCAGGTCACATCCACAACTGTAGGATGATATACTGACTTAGTAAATCTGTGTAACTTGTATGGGGCAGAGTGTTGCCTTTCTATGTAACTACTATCAGAATTTTTCAAAAGTCTAGCCCAGGGATTCCAAAATTGAAAGTTCCAGTCCCATTCATTTATTCAGCTAACGTTTGTTGAACACCTACTGTGTGCCAGGCACTTTGTTCATTGTTAGGAATACATTTAGAGCCAAAAGAACATGGTCTCTGCCCTCCTGAAGTTGAAATTCTAACACAGAAGAATTAAACAATGCTTTCCATAGAGGTTGCAGATATGTCACCGGTTTGCCCTTGCCTTTTGGCTTTATTTATAGTACATTTTTATTTATTTCTTGGAGAGAGAGAGAGAGATTGAGAGAGAAGAAAGCGAGCTCAGGGAGGGGTGGAGGGAGAGGGAGAGAGAACTAGCAGACTGCTCGCTAGGCTCGGAGCCCAATGCAGGACTCCATCTCACAACACTGAGATCATGACCTGAGCCGAAACCAAGAGTCAGACACTTAACCCACTGCATCACCCAGGCACCCCTATAGTGCATTTTAAAATACCTAAAAAACGTAAACATTTATGTTGTCAGTTTTATCTTTTTTTTTCTTTTCTAATCACACCTTCTGGCTTGAATTTCATTTTCTAAAGGATCCATGACAACATGAGGTTATGTAGAGATTGTATAAGATTCGAGAAAGAGAATTCAGTCCACATTCCTAGCCGCTATGGCCTCACTTCCCATTTAATCCTCAACCTATGTTAATTTAGATGTCCTTCTCTTCATTTCCTGGATGAGCAGCCACCTGTTTAGCTTCCAAAACTAGAGGCTAGTTTCTAGAAGGTGTCTTCCCATTGGCCCTTCCTGGAACTTCCATCTCTTGGTTTTCATCAATGCCTCTGTCCTGGGTGGGTTCTGTCACTTTGTGCCTTTATTCTCAAACCATTCTGCAGAGCTAACTTCTGCCCACCTCTTAAAGGGTGGTATTTTCTGGAACTGGACCTTCTTTTGTTCTTATACTTGATATCCACCCATGTGCTACGTGTAAGTGAATGAGCAACTCATAAATCAGTTTAAGCATTGCTATGCAGTAATTAAAGAAAATATTGATTGTTATGTACCAATATGGGGGGAAGTCCTAATTACTCTGTTAAATGATAAGAAGAAATTGTGTATCATTATATACTATATAATGCTATTTTTATTAAAAATAAAATGACCTTCAATAGAAAGATGAATACATATGCACATGGACATATATAATTATAAACATATAGGCATTTCATGGACAAATTATCTAGATCTAAGAAATATCATGCACGCAACATATGCAATTCTAAATTTTCTAGTAGACATATTGAAAAGGTAAAAAGGAAATAAAATAGGTAAAACTAATTTTAATAGTATATTAAATTTAGCCAAATGTCATTTCAACATGCAATCAATTTATAAAAAGAAAGTGTCAATGAACTATGTACCTTCTTTACGGTACAGTCTTTGAAATCCAGTGTGTATAGTATGATACTTGCTCAATTGCGACATGAGGCTAAAAGCCTCCACATTAGATGAGATTATAGAACATTTGCATCAGCACAGAAAATTCTACTGGATAGCACTAGTCTGTAGGGCTTTGGTGAGAAGAGAAAGTCCTCTTACCAGAGAAACAAGCAGGAAAATGTAAGTTTATCTCCCAAAACTTAGGGGGAGATCTATTGTTAGGGCAACATGAACTCTTTGGGGTGTTTTAGTTTGAAATCTGTTTTCTTTCTTAGATACTACGTTTTTACTGCTCTAACAACTTGCAGACTGTAACCAAAAAAAAAAAAAAAAAGGATCTCTGGACTCACATTTGATTATTGGTTTCACCGTTTACTGGCTGTGAGATTTACGGTAAGTATAGCCTCTCCATACATTTTTTTTTCTTTTTTTAACTAGTAATATGGCCATTAGGAGGATTAAATAAGATCATGCGTGGACAGAGTATGTAGCTGGCACTTAGTAAATTCAAGTTTCCTTGGGGGTCTCTTTCTAGCCACCATAAGCATTTCAGTTCTGACCTGGATAAAATGTGATTACTGTGAGCTACCCTCTCAGGAAAGCTGTATTTCTGTATTTCTTCTGTCATTTCATTGACCACACAGCCATCCCAGCAGCCTTATGATGGTTACCCTATCCTATTCCCTCCACTGGCTGCAGCAGGAGTAAGCATTTGCGGAAAGTGTGCTCCCTGTATTTGGATGAGTTTCTACAAGCGAGTTCACATTTCTAGATTGCAAATAGGTCATATAGCCTCCAATCATGACTGATATCTGGATGAAGCAGAATCTTCATCTATGAATGTGGTTGTATGTGGGTCTGTGTACCTGTGTCCATGTGTGCATACGTATAGGTGTGCGGGTGTGGGTGCCTGTGTCTTGAAAGTTTTCTGTTACTCTTCTGAGATCAGCTCAGTGGCTTGGGAAATAATGTGGCCCCTAATCAGAAACCATGGCAGCTGCAAGACTTTGGGCAAATTTTTCACCCTCTCTTGTTCACTGCTTCTTTGGCTAAAAAAAAAAAAAAAAAAAAAAAAGGGCCTGAACCAAATGGTCCCTGAGATTCTTTCTACCATGAATATTCCATGATTCAATGAATCTGTGTGTAACAAGGGCCAAGGTTCTCATTTTTATTATCACGGGTAATCAAGAGTTGGCAAAACACTTCAGTCCTCTATCAAAATGCAGTTCTCTTAGTGAGCTCCTCATATTAGACTTCCTACACTCAGACGAGACTTTGATAAATGGAAGCAGCTAATAGACAGCTTGGACAGCACCCAAGAAGAGGGCCAACTCTCCACAAGGCTCCATTTGCAAGTTTCACACCACTTAGAATTGACTCACCAACCCTGGAAAAAATAATAAATGGCATCCAGAGGCATAAAATAAGTATACGGCATGCAGGGGGGATGGGTAGGTGAGCAGAGTTTGGGGGTAGATGCCTTTTCAGGTCCCTCCTCATCTTGAGATTCTAGGGTTCTGCTAGACTGAGATTTAACTAATCATCAACAAAGAAGTGCAAAACATCCAAGCATCTGCCCTACAGCATATCCTGCTATTTTCTCAGAGGCAAGAGGGATGCACTTTCCAGCAGCATCCAGAAGATGATTCTCTTTATTGTCAGGAAAAGATGCCCACAAAGAATTTGAAGAAGAGGCAGGGAGGGAGGGACAGAATGAACAAATACGGTAAAATATTAAAACCTGGTGATTCTGGTAGGAATACATAGGTGTTATTGTACTGGACTTTGTACTTTACCATAAGTTTAGCATTGGTCAGAATAAAAAGAAAACGGTTTCAAATTTTCAAAAAAAATAAAATTTTAAAAATCAGAACTAAATATACCCTTTAAAGTGAGTTCCTACAAGGCATTCTTTTACTTTTAAATATTTATTTATATATTTGAGGGAGAAAAGGAGAGCAAGCACTAGCAGAAGGAGGAGCAGAGGAGGAGGGAGAGACAGAATCGCCAGCAGAATCCCCACTGAGCACGGAGCCTGATGCAGGGCTTGACATGGGGCTCAGTCTCACAACCCTGAGATCATGACCTGAGCCAAAATCAAGAGTTGGATGCTTAACTGACTGAGCTATCCAGGTGTCCCAGGCATGAAAGAAAGAAAGAAAGAAAGAAAGAAAGAAAGAAAGAAAGAAAGAAAGAAAGAAAGATTTCTTTGGTCCAGTGAGTTTAGAAACGGCTTCATTCTATATCATCCTGCTAGGGATTTATGATTCACATTCATTATATATTAAAGGTATTGAGCAAAAAACCTTGCAAATACCTCAGGTATTTGCAAAAAAAAAAAAAAATCTGTTCACTCTTGTTCATCCAATGTATCCTATACTTGCTTTTAAAACCACGGAACTGCGTGCGTGCATGCATGTGTGTGTGCATGCATGTGTGTGCATGCGTGGGTGCATGCATGTGTGTGCATGTGTGTGCATACATATGTGTGTGTGCCTGTGTACAGTGTCTATCAACCTAACATGGAATTCATGTTTCAAGGACACATACTGGTTCACTCTTTGATTCATTTATTTACCTCTAGTTGAGTGTTTACTATATGCCAGACATACAAACAAAACAAAAACAAAACAGGGGCGCCTGGGTGGCTCAGTGGTTAAGTGTCTGCCTTTGGCTCAGGGCGAGATCCCAGGGTCCTGGGATCAAGCCCCACATCAGGCTCCTCTGCCCTGTTGGAAGCCTGCTTCTTCCTCTCCCACTCCCCCTACTTGTGTTCCCTCTCTCGCTGGCTGTCTCTCTCTCTGTCAAATAAATAAGTAAAACCTTAAAAAAAAAAAAACAAAACACTACATAATAAGAAGATATATCCTCTACTCATAAGTAGCATACAGCCCAGAAGAGAGGCAAGAGAAAAAATATGATTTAAGTAGAAGAGGATTATGTGTTTACACATCTTACCACGAATGGAGAGGTAAGAAATGAATCTAGATCTGTGCCTAATAGAAGATTTTAGCAGTAACCTACCCCAACAGGTTCCTGGAAAATTCCTGGGTCTAGAGAAGGAAAACTCAAAAGAAAATCATTCACTGGGATCTGTCCAGCTTTGCTCAGAAAATAGATCATCCTATCACTCCGGATATTTTCCCCTGAATTTTTCAAGAACTCCCCTCTCCAATTTTGATTTTCCTCAAAATATGTTTATAGGTGAAGAAGAAGAGGTAATGCAGCAGATTTACTGGAAAGCCCTGACATCCTGCCCAGCATGGATAGTCCATGATTCAACGAACCTGGACTTCAGTGACCTGCTGTACCACTTTCGATTTAGTGACTAAGACTGAGGACTTGAAAGCTTTAGGGTGCAAGGAACACAACCTGGCTAGCAGGGGCTTCATCTGTAACGGTAGCTATTGTGTGCTTGACTAGAAGTCTGGCAGGAGATGGTCCCAAGCTGGTTTATTGGCTCAGCAGTACCAGCAGGACCCAGGCTTTTTCACACACTCCCAAGTGACATAAATACCCTCACAAGTGCCACTGTACAGACGATGGAACTCGCCCAAGGTTTCCACATAAAGGAGGAGGCAGGAAGTTAAACCCAGGCAGTCAAACTGCAGAGACTGACGTGACACCTGTGACACGTACTGCCATGTAAGCATTCACACCACTTGTCTGATACTCAGTAGCACAACCGGACCTCCCAGCCTGACGTCCTTCTCCAGCGGGCACCACCATGCTCCACCCAGGAGCAGCGCGTGCATCTCACAGCGTCCACGCGTGCATCTCACAGCGTCCACGCAGCCCCTGTCACAGCGCACAGGATCGGACCTCCATGCCTAGGAATGTGACACTGTTTTCCCAGGATCCCACAGACCTCGCCTCTTCCCCCAAGAGATTTATAATTAAGCCTGCGAAAAATTAAGAAATTAATATAAAAGTTGCCATGTTGCCAATGCTTTTATTATACTTTAATTTACTAGAAACATTTTCACACCACCCCTGGGGAGTAAGTGCAATGCAAAATTGCTTACATCTCTCTTAAAAGCTGAAGTAAGCGTTTCCTTTTCATCTTCTATAATCATATATATATAGAGAGAGAGAGAGAGGGAGAGAGAGAGAGAGGCTGGCAAGTCTGTAGACCAAGAGCAGCAAATAGGTAATTATATCACTCTAGATATTTCTCCCCCTGGCTTTTGCAAGGATTCCCCCTCATAACTCTCTACTTTCCTCATAATTTATTTACAGGTAAAGAAGTGATGAACTAAATTCATTGGACAGACAACTGTGTATCGATCTAATTAAGTTACTAGTGATTCCAAAGAGCTGTGCAATCACCAACAGGATAAAGCAGGTCACAGGCCCAGAGGATGGGGGCAGTGAGAGCAGGGTCGTGGGCCTGCTGTGCCCAGCCTGCCAGGAAACTGTAGAGGGAAGCGCCAAGGGTTTGGGGGCAGGAAAACCACAGTCCAGGTCCCAGCACAGCCACTTCCAGGCAGTACGGTTAGGAAAGTTACAGAAATGCTCCAAGCCTCGGTCCCCACGTGTTTCAAAGTGGGATACTAGAAAATCTACCTCTCCCGTTTATTGGGAATATCAAATGTGACAATGTACGTGAAAGGGAGGCACTTCATTCAGCTCCTGGTGCAAAGCATGTGTTCAGCTCATGAAAACTCTGATCTGGGACTATTCATATAGAGAGTCATTCTATGGGACAACAAACTAGGGGCGAGGCCACCTCAGAGACCATTCTATCAGTGACCGTCATTGACAAATGAGAAATAGACCGTCGCAGTAAGAGGGGTTAAAAGATGAAGATGAAGAGCCAAAATCTGAGCCCCGAAGCTGAAATTAGACTCAGGTTTCTTACTAATGGAATTGACAAAAATCAAAACTACACGCTGGAAAGCGGTGGTGACAGGTTTCTACAAAGATCAAAACGTGAATCATCTTGGTTACCTGGAAAAGGTTTTTCAAATTGAAAGCAACTCAACTTGTCCCTGGGTCCTTGCTTTCTGGCTACAGAATGGCTCCCAGGCTTCTCAAACTGGATGCCAGGTAATACATAATCCAGTAAGATAAACATGGACATCTCTCTGGGTCATTAATTTGGCTCAATGATCAGCATGGGAGCCCCACTATGTTATATAAACCAACATGAGTATATTATGGGAAACAATGAAAGGTTTATATGGATTTGTAAGCTTCAAAGAGATTATATGACATACCGCTCAGGGTATATGTATATTCTCTTCTGCCATTAAAGGGCTAACTTAACTGATCTCAAAATGCGCTCAACATCATCACTGTTGAACATTTCCTTCCCACATGCCGATCTGCCCCAATTTAACTTCACTGTGCTCCTCAAATTCTCTGTGAGAGAAGTGGAACCTTGGTCACGTTATTTTTCTTCCTTGAGAAGTATCAACATCTCTCTTCTTTTAAAGATTTTATTTATTCATTTGAGAGAAATAGAGAGAGAGCAGGGGGAGGGGCAGGGGGAAAAGCGGCCTCCCTGCTCAGGACCGCGAGATCATGACCTGGGCCAAAGGCAGATGCTTAACCAACTAAGCCACCCAGAGGTCCTTCAACATCTCTTGATAATTGAAATCTTTAGCAAAAACTTGCCACCTCAAATTTATTAAAGCTATGTTTCAAAACTTTGATTCCTGTGTCAAATGTCAGCTAGGAAAACAGTTTCCTGGTCACAGGCAGCCACTGAACCAAGGAGTGCAAATGAAAATTGAAGACTTCAAGAGTAAGAAGCAAACTTTGTGCTGCTCTTAATATACCTTTCTCTGTTTGAAAATGGCAAATGAGCTTTCAGAGGAAAAAGAAAGGATTTTAAAAAAGAAAAGATATGCCAAGTGGTTACATGATAATAGGCCTTCATATCTAACAACAAATCTAGTAGCTAACATATATAGAAAAACTAATGTTCCAGATCTCACACTCACACACACATGCACACACACACACACACACACACACACACCACTTTAACATGGGAAATAATATGTGGGTGCAGAAGTAGCCTGTCCTGTCACTGGCTCAGTGGCTCTATGACCTCAGAGCCAATGGGCTAGGTGGTTGTGAATCGGTGGTACAGCCCATTAGGGCTCCAGAAAGGACAAGAAGAAAGGGGAGGAAGAGGACAAGCAGCAGCACCTGGAGGTGCCCCCTTCCATGGAGAAATCCAAAGCTTCTGCAGACGCCCCTAGCAAACTTCCAGTTGCTTCTCTTTGACCAAAACTTGTCACATGGCCACTTGCAGCTGCACAGGGGGCTGGCAAAGCAAGCATCTGGTTGAACACATTTCCAGCCTGAGCAAATCTGGGGTGTTTGTAAGCATGAGAAAACGATGACATCCTCACCAAGATAATTCTGCATTTCTGGAAAATGTCCATCCAGTGTTATGATGAGTGATCAGAGCTCGCAGTACTTAACAAACATGAAGATGCCTTAAATGTTTATTGACTCATGTTCCGTTGAGACATAAGTTATTTCTGTGACCTGCGGGGAGGTGGTGGGCTCCCCAAACTATAATAGAAAGTCACACCCCTTCCACCCTGCTGCAGTCCTGCTGTCTCCTCTTCCGTAAAAAGCATCGTAGTATGCGCTTGAAGGTATTGATTTTAATTAATCACAACGTATAGCCCCCTCAATCAATAGACAGGTACAGGGGGAAGAACAGAAGTTGTAAATCACTGTTACTTCTTCCCTTCAGAAAACTTTCCTTCAACTTGAATTCAGTGGCTCCTTTGTGCATGGATATCACTGAGATTCAACTAATGCGTTCATAATTACAGTAATAGCTACTCTTGACGGAACGCTATTATATCCCAGTGCTTAATCATACTGCGCCTCATAGAATCCCGTAATGTTTTACTTATTTTATTGCATTTTATTATTATTCAATTTTAAAGAGGGGGAAACTGAGATCAAGGATTAAACCACCTTTCAAAGGTCCAAATACTGCTCAGACCAGAGCCAGGCTTTGGATCCAAGTCTGCCTCTTGCTCTCACTTTATTTGAGCCCGTTATAATCATGTTGAGCATCTAAGCATGGTTTACACAGATTCTGGATACAAGCTCCAGAATCAAGCTACTGGGGTTCAAATCCTGCTTCCACACTCAACCTGTGATTTATGGCATCCTACTTAAAACTCCCAAACTTCAGCTTCCAGGCCCCAGAAATGGTGACTATAAGAGCATGAGGTTGATCAGAAGATTAAAATAGATAATATGTGGGAAATACCTGGTAGTACCTAGAACAAAGACAAGACAAGAGGAAGGTGCTACATCCTTATGAGTGAGTTCCTTAATCTCTGTAAGTCTCAGCTTCCCCTTCTGTAAAATGGGGATAATAATACCTACCTGCTATGAGAATTTAATGAGTGTACGTGTATCTAGGGCTTATAACTGCTCTGGGTAGATATCACGTGCTCACTAAGTGTCAGCTGTCATCATCATCATCATTATGACATCTGTATGAGCAGCCACAGCAAATTTCAAAGACCAGTTGAAAACAGAGCAACAGGAAAAAAAGATTCTTTTTTTTTTTTTTTTTTTTTTTGCACGAAGTGAGACAGCTAGCACCACAATGGAGACATTTAGTGCATGCAGAAAGTACAAAGCAATGCACTCCAACGCCAGAAACTTGTTTTTCAAGAAGCTTTTCTAACTGAAGCAGAGGGCACAGCCAAGCCTAGCTAATTAGCTGCACTGCCTTATGCCATGGGGCCCAAGGCATCGCGCCCGGCTGTTGTGTTGGGGGCTGGAGCCTGCAAAGTCAGCTGTAATTGACACCAGGAGCAGGGACGTGGGGAAGGTTAAGGGAGAGATGCACTTGGAGGAGCCAGGAAACAGAGACACAAGACAGTGCGAAGCGCCTTGCAAGGAAATACTCCACCACATTGCAGGGAAAAGTTTGGGTTTGTTTTGTTTTGTTTTGTTTTCTGGAGATGCTGGGAGACACCCTTCTCACGCTTTCTCTCCCGAGAGGCCCTCTGCTCATGGGTATGTTCTCAGACCAGATTGGGAAGCAGGTTTTCCAGGTACTGTAAACAAGCCTTAGGTCCCTTTGATCCATGCTGCCTATGGGAAAAAAAGAACTTCCCATGTTTTTAATTTTTTTCGAAGACACGGCCTCTATTCGGCATTTCTCATCCCCTTTCAATCCATTTCAGACAATATTCACCCAGAGCTTGCTAGTGTGCCTGGCACTGTGCTTGCACGAGAAAGAGAGTGATCATCAACCAGACCCTGCCACCGAGAGGCTTTGGGTCTAGCAGGAGGCAGTATGTCCTGAGTTAGGAACTGCAG
The DNA here is from genome assembly GCF_023065955.2 of Ursus arctos. Lineage (NCBI taxonomy): Eukaryota > Metazoa > Chordata > Mammalia > Carnivora > Ursidae > Ursus > Ursus arctos. The sequence goes on along the minus strand of NW_026622874.1, from coordinate 71,212,182 downwards.
ACAGATGTCAAGCCAACAGCCACGAATGTGTAAAAGATGCCTCTGGAAACTGGGTTCTGAAAACAAAATTAGCTTCATGTATTCATGGGAAGGGTTGGGCTTGTCGAGGCAGGGTGTAAGAGAAGTTAAGAGGGTGTGCTCCAGAGCCAAACTGCGCATGTTCAAATCCCCACTCTCCATATAGCTAAACGGATTTCTTCACCTCTGTGCTTCACTTTCCCTTTATGAAATGATAACAATGCTAATCTCCTAGAACTGTGGAGATAACCCATGCAGAACTCCTAGAAAAAGTAGGGACTTAGTCAATGCTAATATTACTATCACTGTTGTCATCATTATGACCATTATCTGCTCACTCAGGAAGTTCCTAAATACCCACAAAGCATACTTCAGAGGACCATCAGGAGTATGAGAAACCTTCAGCCTACGAGCATGTGAGTAGAGCTAGTCCCAAGTTGAAGTGCCGAGGAAGGAAATCCGTGGACTCTGACTCAAATTCTGACCGTGTGGCTCAGTTTTCTCACCTACACAACGGGAGATGCACACCCGATCAGCTTTGTCCCCGGTGTCATTCACGTACAGGCACTGGTAAAACAATTCCCCCCCAAGAGATCCCATACTGAAGCTGGGTCTACAGATGTGAACAGCAAGCCCCAGCCTCGGTTGCTCATTTGAATAGTTAATTTTATAAAATTGGCCAAGCTTGGGTTTGTAGGATTTCACACGTACCACATCTGACTGGACCAGGGGAGGCTGCGTGGAACAAACGCAGGCACCCCCGGGTTGGCCAGTATTCCAGCTCAGTCGAGATATCTTCTATGGCATGATGCCTGGCAGGCCTGAGTCCGTTATTACGAAATGAGTAGGAAGAAGCTGCCACTGGAGAGACGGCAGAAACACGGAAGCTCAGGCACAAGGAGGGCCAGGACCTGGTGAGGCAAGTGAGGCATTCGTTCAATGCACAAAACTTAAGGGGCATCAAAAAATGCAGTAATCAAGATGCCTAATATCAGGGTGCTGTTTTATAAGAAAAATTAATGCAAAAATCCAATGATGATCATATCAAAAATTTGAATAAAAACATGATCCAACTCTGCACGTGCATGATTCACCTCACTGGCCGCACCCTGACCCAACTCTGTCACATCCTGTCATTATTTACATTGTTGATACTTTATGTATCATAGACTTTTACAGGAATCTTGATTACTGAGTCTTTGGGGCTCTCTTAAACGCATGTGTGCCTCACTCTCCTTACCTTAGTCCCGCTGCGTGGTCCGACAAAGCCAGGGCCGGGTCCTCAACAGAATGAAATTACCTTCCAGTTCTCTCTGAGCCCTGAAGACTTGCTGAGACGGCTTTCTGTTCTTCTTACTCCCCCATATATTCTTATATAATGGGGGCACCCTGCCTGCCAGAATTAAGGGCAGAAAGAGAAAAAGATTCTTTTGGAGTGATTCAGGGAAAAAAAAAAATGAGAGGCTGGAGGATGTGCTGCATTTCTCAGGTAGCTGTGCCTGGGACGAATGCACTGGGGAGCACTGACTGTGAGGGTGGCAGGGAGGTGACAGGATAGGAAGCCAAGGGAGGACTGGAAAGTCTTGAAGAGGGAAGAATAGGAAAGGAACAGCATAGAGGACCTTTCTGAGATCTGCGGAGCCACTGCCTCTGGTGAGTTTCAGAGTCAGGATTACAGAAGGAATGTAAAGGGGGCTCCAATAAGGGGGCCCCCTCTTGATGGTCTTCCAGAAATGCAAATAAAGGATGTGATTTATACCACCAGAAACTCGACCATTATTTCCTGAGGTGACATCAATCCATAAGAGGACAGCCTGGGTCCCTGCATTCATACCAGTTATGATAATCCCCCATTAATAAGTGCAGTTAGACTGCCTGAAATCTGAAAGTGACTATCACACACATATTTCAACACACTTGACTCAAAAATCCCAAAAGGGTTTATTTTTCAGTTGATGGCCCAGCTCAAGGAAAAAAAAATGTTTTTTTGATAACTGTCAAAAACAATAAAAAGCCCTCACCATTTACAATATCTATCTCACTATCCCCTGGGGAAGAAAGAAATAAACAGACTCTCCAAATAGAAGCTGAAAAAAATCAACGTTAAGCTTCTGGTAGAAATAGGAGTTTTTCAGCAAAAGAGAATTCCTGGTTGTGTCCAGAACAGTCCATCACTTGCATATTATACCGTTGGTATCACCGGGCAAAATGCTTCCTGACTGATTGATGTGTTATTATCTCTTACAACTGAATTATCTCTGAAATGCCAACCATTATAATAGGTACTGCTTTTGTCTGACAACAAAGCTGAGCTTTATTTTGTCTGCATGGCACATAAGGAAATGCATCAACTCGATTCAAGTACTTACTGTTAATCACTCATTCTATTAATGGGGAAGCACCTCGGACGCACCACCCCTCCACACACATTTGAAGCTGATGGTTGTACCTCTAACTTCATTGAGAAAATAGAAGCATTCAAACAGGAACTTCCTCACCCACCTGCCACCAAAGGTACCAGCCTCCCTGTGTATCTGCGCCCTGGTTTCCATGTGTTCTTGTGCACGAGCTGCCCCTGCCCCCCCTTCCTATCAGGCCAGCTCCTCCAATTAGACTCTTGTGTTCGCAAGGGATTTGCTCTTGCAATTTTCTGCTTGTTCTCCTGCATCATGAACATCTCTCCTTTTCCTAGAACATTCCATTCTGAATAAAAGTATGCTAGACTATATTTGCACACCATGTTTTGCAGCAGCATTGTTCACAATAGCCAAGGGGTAGAAGCAACCCAAATGTCCATGAATGGATATGGAAAATGTGGTATATCCATGCAATGGAACATTACTCAGCCTTAAAAATGAAGGAGATTTTGATACGTGCTACCATATGGATGAACCTTGAGGACATTATGCTGAACCAAAGCAGCCAATCACGAAAGGACAGACACTGTATGATTCCACTTATGTGAGGGATTTACACTAGTTAAATACATAGAAACAGAAAGTACAATGGTGGCTCCCATTGATGCTGGGGGGTGGAGGGGGATGAGGAGAGAAATGGGGAGCTACTGTTTAATGGGTATACAGTTGCAGATTTAAAAGATGAAAAAGTTCTGGAGATCTGTTTAAAATAATATTATGACTGCTAAACCATAAACTTAAAAAATGGTTATGATGGCAAATTTTATGTTTTTTTTAACCACAATGAAAAAAAAAATGTTGTAAACAGCTCCCTTGAAAAGAAAAAAAAAAAAAAAAAGCCACTGATCTTCCGCTCCCCTCCTCTCTACATCAGTTCACAGCAAAACCCCATGCAAACTCTGTTGTTCTCCAGCTCACTACAGGTGATTGGACACATGCATTAGACACCTCTGTGCTCACTGCACCCTAGTCCGGACCATCAGCGCCTTTTGCCAGGGCTATCATGATGGTTTCGTAATTGGGATCTCTGTCTTCATTTTCCATCCCCATGCCCCATATCCCACATAACAGATGGGGATCCTTTAATAATGTAAACTGGGAAGTCATCCTATTGCTCCAAACTCTCCAAGAGCATCAGCTCAAAACTCTCCACTCTTCATGGCACCTGTTCCTTCTACCTGGTCTGCCTCTCTCCTGGTGCTTCTGTGGCTGGCACCTTCCTTTTAGTCACATCTCAGTATATGTATGAATTTCCTAGGAAGGTTTTCTAGGAGAATCCAGTCGAGAGTTACAACTCAGCTGCCCTTTAGTGTAGATCTCCCTATTTTATTTTGTTTTTGTTTATTTGTTTTAAGTAGGCTCCATGCCCAATGTGGAGCCCAACGTGGGGCCTGAACTCATAACCCTGAGTTCAAGACCTGAGCTGAGGTCAAATGTCGAACACTTAACCGACTAAGCCACCCAGGTGCCCCACATCTCCCTATTTTAAATCTCTGTATAGCAAATATTATTTTCTGATAATTTCCTTCCTGTTAGTAGGCTTATTATTTATTGAATGTCTGTCCTCTGCCCCCCGCCCCAGATTATAAGCCCCAGGACATCAGGGAATGCATCTGCCCTGTTCATTCCTGTATGTCGAGGACAGTGTATAGCCCTCGTACTCAACAAATACTTGTTGAAAAACAAAACAACAAAAAAAAAAAAAACAAACCCAAATACTTGTTGAATGAATTTGTTAAATATCCTGACAGGGTTCAGGACCCGCTGCTCCAAAATAGGGCAATTTGGGATACCGAATATTTCCAGCTGGGGGAATTTGAGAAATGGCATGTGCTGGAAAGACTCCCTGACCCTCCCGTGAAGCAGGTCCTCAAACTCTCCTGTACCTGGAGGAAAGGAGCATCTATATCTCTGAAGACAGAGGGATGCAGACAGAATCTGGATGAACAGGCCTTGCTAAGTTTCCCCCAGCTTATTGCACTTAGCTGACCACCTTTGTTCCATCATGTCTTCCCACAACTTTTCGCTCTTCATCAAATCTAGAATAAAAACAAACCATTTCTCCAGGCCTTCATTTCCTTATGAGGGCTCCCATGTCACCTAAAACTTGTATTAAATAAATCTGTATGCTTTTCTCTTGTTAGTCTGTCTTTTGTTACAGGGGTCCCAGGCAAGAACTAAGAACAGAAGAAAAAGATGTTTTTCCTTCCCTAAATACATGGCCACAGAAGAGCAGGAGTAAAAGTGTGTGTGTGTGTGTGTGTGTGTGTGTGTGTGTGTGTGTGCACGCATGAGTGTCTGTGTATATGTGTGTGTCTATCTGTGCATGTGTCTCTATGTGTGTATGTTTCGGACAGAGGAAATAGCACAGCACAGCCAAAGGTCCTGTGGCCTAATGTAATACTCTCTACATAATACTCTCTTACTGGCAGAACCTAGCTCCTTCTACAGAGGTTGAACATGCCAGGTAGTCCCTTTTCCCAGATCCCCTTAAAGTTAGGGCACTTGACCCAGTTCTGGCTAATGTGACTTCAAGGGATAAGCCTGAGGGCCAAGCCACTGTGTGAGAAAATGAAAGAACATGAACATTTCCAGGGTCTAGGTCATTCTTTGATGGCAGTGTTGAGTCGTTGAACCTGGCCTATCTTCTTATTATATAAGGACTTCTTATTATATCAAATTACAAGTGCCCTTATTGTGTGTGGTCTATTTGCTTGGAAAATCAATCACAGGCCACTCAAAGCATCTTGAGGGACACACAACTTCATGCCCCCTGGTTAGTGCAGCACCTCACACATGGTTAATGCTCAAAATTGGGGCCAGGACTAGGACGAGGGGCAGACCTGAAGGGGCACCATAAAACTCAGCAATCAAGAGAAACTATATTTTAATACAATCCAAATGAATGTAAAAAGTGCACAATGAATAAAACGTCGGCAATAACCAAAGACAGACTCTAACCCTGTCCTTGCCCGGCTTTGCCTTGCTCGCTTCATCCTGAGCTGTGCTCTAAAGAACATTTGTTGAGTAACTGCCTAATCATTTTTAACCGTGATCTCCAAGTTCTTCATAAGAACTTCACTGTCCTCCTCATTGGGGCTCAGAGAGGTTAAGTCACCTATTTGGAGGTCACACAACTGAGAGTGCTCTGAATGACTCCGAAATCAGTGCTCTTGTTTTTTTTTTTAAAGATTTGTTTATTTATTTGAGAGAGAGAGAGAAAACACGCTCAAGTGAGAGTAAGCATGAGCAGGAAGTGCAGAGGGAGAGGGAATGAGAATCCCAAGCAGGCTCCACGCCGTCTGTGGAGCCCAGTGTGGGGCTGGATCTTATGACCCTGAGATCATGACCTGAGCCAAAACCAAGAGTCAGCACTGAACCAACTGTGCCACCCAGGCACCCCCGAAATCACTGCTCTTAACCAACGCATTAAGGTCTTTCTGATCCAGTGCAGTCTTGGCACTTCTCAGATGGGGACCCTATTAATTGCTGGAGACAAAGGGCAGAGGATTCCAATACCCACGCTTTGCTCTGATATCTTCTCTCAAAGCACACTTCCCGAGCACCCACTAATCTGGGCATTGAGGGACTGGCACTCTCTTCTAATGAGCTTATTATGTGATGCTGATACTGAGCCAAGAGTCATGAATGGCCTCCAGCAGCCAGAAGACCCACAGGTTTTGCTAAAAGGGCACCTGGATTAACACATTTTGAGGTAATGAAGGTATCACCCAGTTTACAAGGTAATAGGCAGTGAGGAGGGAGAGGGGGCCAGCTGCTTTGGGAAAGGGAGTCTGGCTGTGTGCTAGATGGCAAGCAGGCTCCTGCGGGTTCTTGGAGTTCTGTGGGAAGCGCCACGCTCTGTAAATGCAAACTGATACTGGCAGGATGGGAGGAATCCATCACTCACACCCTCACATCCCTCCGAGGTTTTCCCTCAGACTTCCTCCTCTAAATCTTGATGACTGCTCTAAGAAAATGCCACTGGAGAACTTTAGCCAAAGGCAGGGAGGAACCTTGAGTTCTCAGTTAGGACAGGGGTGGCCAGATGTCCTTTGGGGTTCGAGCTGCATGAGATGGGACCATGAAAAAAAAAAAAGAGTACAATGGCTGATTAGGGGGAAAAAATAAGTAAAGAAAAAGAAATGTTTTCATCATTTCTGTTGCTGTTAATTTCACCAGGCTGCTTTTCAAAGATCCTTCTGGGAGTGACAGCTTGCCTGGGGGTCTTTGCTGAGTTAAAGGCAACGCGGAGGAAAGGCTGTCAGTCACTCTGGACTGAAAAGGAAGTCAAAGCAGAGGCAAGGAAGACAAGGTCCCAGCCCTGGAGCCTGAGGCACATGGCCCCTGTGCAAGGGGGAAGCATACAGCAAGGGACACATGCCAGCGGCAACCTCAGGGGTCCCAGGGTCATGCCCAAGCCCCTCCCAGACCCTCCCAGCCCCGGAACCGCACTACTTCCTTAGAACAACAGCCGTGCAGCCTCAGCAGAAAGGCCAGGCTCTCTCCCAGAGCGTCTTCATCCTTCCGGCACCCGGGGTAGCAGGACAGGTGGTGGGAGGAACTGGAGCAGCGAGAAGGGGTGTCTTTTTTCAGACTGACAACCCAATTCCTCAGAAAGTGTACCTGCTTGCTTCTAATCCCTCTCTCCTTGAATTCTTGCTTTTACGGTTTGGTCACCTGCTGCCGCCCACATGTACCTGGGGGATCCACAGCTCCACAGGCAGCTGAACACGGACCATCTAAGAGGGCCTGTTTGGGCCAAGAGCTACCGTGTCAGATGTCTAGGACCTGGCACTCGAGAAGCACCACAGAGTTCTTGAACAAATATTGTCCTGTTCATCAGCAGTGTGCTCTCGGCATGGGAAGGCAAGGCAAACGGGGGAGCAGGTGACATGAAAAGCCCTGTGCAGGAACACACATGTGGGTCAGGTCACTCAACTGCACTGGGTTTCTACTTGCCTTCTACTACTCTCAAATCTGTCCCCTGCCACCACGCCAGCTCAGACTTCACTGCTTCTTGTCATGACCCCTAACTGGCCTTCCCATGGACTCTTCACTCCTCCTTACCTGTTTCCTGTCCATGGAAGATGATAATACCCATCCCGTTGCTGATAGATGACAGGCAGGCATGTTGGAAGGTAGTTCAATAGGCAGACAGACAGACGATGAGAGGATGCATAGGGAGATAACAGATGGTGCATGTGATGGGTGGATAGATAAATAGATGACGGGTGGATGTCTATAGGTAGATAATGAATTTGATGGATGGATAGATGATGAGTGGGCATAAAGATAGACGGATCAATGATAGATTTGATGGACAGATGGATAGACAGATGATGGGTGGATGTAGAGAAACATGCATACCTACCCATACACATGCATGCATAGCTACGTGCATAATAAGTTTGATGAACGGATGGATGGATAGATAGAAAGATCAAGATACACGACAGATATGATGGGGGTTAAAAGATAGATAATGAGTGGATGTATAGATACATGGTGGATTTCATGGACAGATGGACAGACAGGCAGACTGACTGACTTATAGAGACTCCTCCCTGCACTTAGGATTAGGTCACCCTGTTTTACTATGACCCATCCCACATGATTTCCTCCCTGATAGCATCAGCATCATCTCCACCACACGTCTTGCTCTGTGCCCCCACGTTTCCCAGTCCACTGGCCTTACCTTACACTAACCTTTCATTCTTCCTGATGCAAAGCCATCGCCAAGGTGACCCCTCCTTCTGAATTCCCCCTCCCCACCCCTCTCACCAGCCTAAAGAGCTCCTTGGTTAGCCCCGGCTCCTTCAATGGAAAGGGACACATTTTCCCCTTCACCTTAGTCAAGGACGATTGTGAATCCCATTCACGGGGCCATATACCTTCCCTCCCAGCACTGCTGCAATTGCTTGTCTAATGTTTGTCTTTCTGATGAGACTACCTGATCTCTGAGAGCCAGAAGTGGTTCTGATGCCACTCAGCCTTATATTCTCAGAGCCTTGAGCAACACCTGGTAACTTGTGATGCTCCTTAAATGCGTGCCGACCCTGGGCCTGACACCGTGCGAGGGGCTGGGGACAGAGAAGAGAAGGGGGATGGCTCACAGAGGTTGCACAGAGGACACCCTCTGTGCATGTGTGTTCTTCACAGAGCCATACCCTCCTTGCATGAACCTCCAGGCGGCTGTTGAGAATCCCATGATAGAGTAAAAATCACCCCTCAGAAGCCCAAGTTCTTATCCCTAGAGGACACATATATCTCAAACTTCCTATGATATCCCCTATTTTGAGTGCATATTCCCCATGCATATTGAGTAAGAACTTGGAGCCCCACTGCTTGAGGCTGGGGAACTGATCTCAGTTCTGCTGTCTCCCTTCACGTCCTTGTGCAAACAACCTAATCTCCCTACTTGCTCATCTGGGCAGTGAGGTCAGCAGCAGCTCAGTGCCGACTATATGAGTGGCTAATAAATACAGGACATAGAGAAAGCTTGTTATGCTGAGGAACCACTAGAGACCAAAACATTGCTATTATCATCCCCATTTGGTTACATGTTATTGTCACCGTACTCATTATTTCCAAAAATCACGATGAAAATTGGATTCATCTATAATTGGTCATTTTAGTCCTGAGTTCCCTGTTTTTTTAACACCTCAATAAGTGAAAAGCTGTGATTTCCCTTTTTCATTTTTTTTTTTTTTTTTTTTTTTTTTTTTAGACAGAGAGAAAGCAGGGATGGGGCAGAGGAAGAGAGAGCATTTTAAGCAGGCTCTAAGCCCAGAGCAGAGCCCGATGCAGGGCTCTATGTCACAACCCAGAAATTATGACTTGAGCCGAAATCAAGAGTTGGATGCTTAACGGACTGAGCCACCCAGGTGCCCCATGATTTCCTTTGAATTAGCAATTTATCCTCCCCAGAAGTCCCACAGGGGCAACTCTGTAATACAACTGTCCTTTGCCAAGACCCATGGAGGCAGAGCCTGGATAAACCCACTTCATGCCCCAGGGAGAAGCCTTATAATACTTACACTCCCACACTCCAGGGAAGGAGGAAAGTCTAGAGATGATAAAGTGACTCATAATAATTTCAACTATCATTTATTAAGCACCTAATACATGCCACATGCTGCGCTACATGCTTTGCATTTGCTGTCTCCGGAATCCTGAGAGGTGGGTACTAGCCTGGTTCACCTTCACAGGGGAGGAACCTACTTAGAGAGGTTACTAGCAGCGAGTTACCCTTACCCGGGATCACACAGTGACAGGCTGGGGAGCAGGCATTTCAACCAGGCTCTTTCAGACAAAGGCCCTCTTAACTTGAAGCTTCCAAACAGCCCTGCTGAGAAGTTCTTAAATGCTTCTCAACAGGAATCCTGTCAACCAAAATGTTAAGCTTTTACTTTCCATTGACTCATTTGCTCCTTTGCAAGTGGGTCATGTAAGATATATCCAATTATGGACTAGTGGTTCAGGTAACTTGTGTCACCACCACCGGCTTGACAGAAGTCCAGCTGAAAGCAAAGCACTATCATTTCTCATGATGTTTTAAAAATTCTGCAAATGGTTGTGGGATGTCTTTCCCACTATCATAAACTTGAGAACCACAGTTGGGGCCGGTAGAGGCGGGGAGAGGAAAGCCACTGTAGAGAGACCCTGAGACGTGCCAGCTCTATGGCAACATATTGCCGCATTCGATGCTACGTTGTGACACAAAATTATCCAGCAAATGACTTTTAAAAAAATGCAGGTGGGGTGTACAAGGCTGGGAACCATTCCTAGGCCAGAACCCAGGCTGGTGCAGCCAAGGCTGGGTCTCAGCCTTGTGAAGTGAAGAAGAGAGAACTCTATTTCAATTGCTCTGGACAAGTCACACAATAATTGTGTTTCCAATCCAACTTTTACAGAGCTGAAGTCCTGGCCCAGAGTCAGCATTCCTGTCTTCCCCTAGCCATGCGAGTTGCTGAAGGGGAGTCTGGACAAAATCTTCCCTAGCCCCACACCTTATCTTAAGGGGTTGACCAGAATTATCTTTATAGTACCTTTGAGTTCTGAACGTCTGAAATCAAGAGTGGAGACGACAGACAGAAGATATATTATTAACAAGGACTCAAAATTTTAAGGGGTGAGGGGGTGGGAAATGAATTAATAAAATATCTAAAAGAAGAAGTAACCCAGGTTGTAGTGAGTTGAATTGTACCCCCTGCCTGCCCCCTCAAAGTAAAAGGTATGCCCAGGACCTAACTCCTGGTCTTGTGATGGTGAGTGTGGCTTTCTTAGAGGTGAGAGTCTTTGCAGATGTAATTAAGTCAAGGATCTCTAGATGAGATCATCCAGTGTTTAAGAGGGGCCCTACATCAAGTGAGGGTGTCCTTATAAGAGAAAGTAGGGTGGATCTGACACAAATAGCAAAGAAGATTTGTAAAAACAGAAGCAGAGACTGGAGTTACCCTGCCACAAGTCAAAGAACATTTGGAGCCACTAGAAGCTGGCAGAGACCAGGAAGCACCTTCCTCTAGAAACTTCAAAGGAGAATAGCCCTGCAGACACACCTTGATTTCAGAATTTTGACCTTCAGAACCACGAAATAATAAATTTGCGGGGTTTTCAGTCACCAAGTTTGAGGCAGTTTGTTTAGCAGCCCTTGGAAACCAAGGTAGCAAGAGAGCTTGAAAATGGTGTGGTGGGCCCCAGCGCTGTACGCACTGCTCAGCTCTGCTGTCCTCCCTATACCTTGGTCTCTAGCAGGTTCTTCCCAGGAGGTAACACAACGGTCACCAGCAGCAGCTCAGGGTCCACCAGCTTCATAGCCCAGGCATTTTTGTCCTTTTGGCCTGGCTTGGGTCCTGGGCCCGTGTTGGAACCAATCTCTGCACCCAGGAGGGGGTGTGTCAACTGAGGAGGTCGAAGTCTGGCTTCCGCACGCTCCCCTGGTACTAAGAGGTAAAGAGGGGATCTCAGGAAGACAAGATGCTGGTCTCTACAAGGCAAAGGGAACGTGATATGTGATTTGTAACTTGAAATATATATTTGATCTTTGCCCCTCCTTATGCACAGAACTCCTAAAGCCCTTGGAATTTCCTAAGTGATGGGAGAGATAAAGGCACCTCTCGCTTTGTTATGAGGCGTCTTTTGGACCGCACCTGAGGATGGGGGCTGATTGTCAGGGGAACCAACCATGTGTTTAGGGGGTTGAACTTTTAGTCCCATCCACCTGATCTCCAGGAAGGGAGAAAGGCTGGCAGTTGAGTTCAGTCACGAATGGCCAATGATTTAACCAATCATGCCTGTCTAATGAAGCCTCCATAAAAGCTCCCAAAAGGTGGGATTTAGGGAGCTTCTGGGTTGGTGAACACTTGGAGAGGCGAGAAGGGTGGCATTCAGGGAAGGGCATGGGAGCTCTGTGCCCTCCCCACATACCTTACCCTACACATCTCTTCCATCTGTCTGTTCCCAAGTTATATCCTTTTATAATAAACCAATAATCTAGTAAGTGAAATATTTCTGTGAAGTTCTGTGAGATGCTCTAGCAAATTAATGGCACCCAACAAGGGGTCTATGGGAACCTCCCATCTATAACTGGTCAGTCAGATAGCACAAGTGTCAACCCTCCTTGGCAATTGGCCTCTGAAGTTGGGAGAGGGCAGTGGTGTGGGACTGAGCCCTTGACCATGTGATGCTGTATCCGGGTAGACAAAGTCAGAATTGAGCTGAATCATAGGACACCCAGTGGGTGCTGGAGAGCTGCTTGGTGTAAAGAATAAACCCACATATTGGAATTTCCTGGGATCATTTCAGGGGGCAGAGAGGACAGGAGGCAGGAAGGGAGGAAGAAGGGGGTCTCTCCTACAGACAAGAGTGGTAAGTTTGGATGGGGCTGAGAAAGGCCCCGAGGAAGGGATGTAAGAAGGAGGTCTCTGAGGAGTCTCTGAAGCCCTGGGTCCAAAGGCACACAGAATGAGCCAGAGAGAAAGAAGTCACTCCCTGGAGATCAGGCCTAGAAATGGGATTTCATTCCAACTTCTGCCGTCGTCCCTGCTGTGATTAAGTTTAAGATACGATTCTTAGAAACTTGAAATGTGCCTTTTGGAAAATCCATTCAAATTTGACAGTTATCAGATGTATTGAAAACAGTAGTTTTTGAGAGATTAAAAACAGAGAGAGTTTAATATGCCCGCGCTCTTTCCCCTCCTCATAAACACAGCTTCACAGAATCTGCCCGTCCCCTGAGCTTAGCGGGCAGAAGCACTTTTAAAATACAATCTGCAACCGAGTGAGTATTTCACAGATGAAAAGGCATGTGCTTCCCAATCCACGGTATTCTGAAAAGGTGGATATTAATTTCCGAAAAGACAAAGCCAAAAGAGAAAGAAAACGCCTATCTCTGTGCACTTAAGAACTATAATATTACTTAGACGGTGGAGTTTTATTCTGAAAAATGACTGTCAATTATGATTAATATTCTCCTTATAATTAATTCAAAATCTTATTAAAATCAAACTTTTATAACTTTACGTATCACCATGCTGCCTATATCAGGATGGAGAATATGCCTTGCCATTAATTTTACCTGTATCATTTCTCAGTTCTCAAAAAAGGCAATAAAAGATACCTCCTTGAAAATCAGCAATGCCGGGCCACCCTCATCTCCATAATGACACAATTTTCAATTCACGCCTCATTTTCATTAATGTTTCTGGCCATAAATTTTTAAGCATATGATAAAAAATTTCTGAAGCGGCATAAAACTAACATGAAGAGAGAGTTCATTAGCATGTGACCCTAATTAGAAATTCCATATTAACTTCCCATTTCTACTTGTGCATATCCAGTGTCATCACATCTCATTCTAGACGTGGTTTCACATTGTTGGGAGGAAATACTCCTCTTGGTTGTTTAATTCTTTGGCTTTATTTTTAAAACGATCCATGTGTTTCCTCTGTTGTTGAATAAGTCAACAGACAATTGTATCACACGACGCCTTTTGTGTCACAAATTTTCCGGAAGAATTGTGAGAAGGTCCTTGCCCAATGCTTTATTAATGATACCAGATCATAAAAGGGGGGGAAATATGCTGACTCTGTCTCTTTTCTAATGTTGGGTGATAAAAATGCTACTTCAGGATTCAGAAGGTTAAGTTCTAATGTGTATTTTGAATAGAGTGTGTTGGAATAATTGCCTCATAAAGCAAAGCATTGCCCGCCTGCTAATGGCTGCATAGTGCAGGGCTCAGCAAAGACGGGCAAGCTTACTGGAAAAAATGCTGTGCCTCAACTTTTGTAGCCCTCCCATATTAAGTTAACTTTCCCCTCCCCTTGCTTTTCAAAAAAGGTATAAAATCCCATCACCCATCTTTGTGGCATAGAGGAGCTGCTGCCTTTAACGCTGGTGAGAGCTAGTTTCCAAAGGTGGCCCCATGATGAACCACGCATCCCTCTGTCTTCACCCCTGCTTTGTGTCTTCCCATACTGTGCTTGGGCCGGTCCTGTATAACCAGCAGCATGTGCTGGAAGTGATGCCATGTGACTTCTGAGGCTAGGTTATAAGAAGTCTTGCAGCTTCTACTCGAGTCACTTGACCACGCACTCTGGAGAAAGCCAGGGACCATTTAAGGGACCGGACCAATGTGAGACTGCCATGCTATGAGGAAGCACAAGCTTTCTACGTGGCAAGAGATGCCTGGTCATCCATGAGTTGTTCCAGCTGACCCAACCCAAATGCCAGACAAGTGAGAAAAGAAGTCACCTTGGACGTCCAGCCCATTCCAACCCTCTGATGACTCAAGCTCCAGCTACTCTCTGACTGCAAGCACATGAGAGACCCTCAGCAAGAACTGCCCAGCTGAACCCAGTCAACCCACAGGACTATGACAGATGGCAATGGAATTAGTTTTCAAAGCCATAAGCTTAGCAATATTTTGATACGATATGACAGATAACTAGAATCACATCATTCCATAAATAGCAGGAAGGGAAGGGAGGCAACAGATTTAAACCACCCATTTCTCTGTCTCCCACACATGAGCAGAGACAGGAGCCAAACTGCTCCTTTTATTCCTTGGTCTTAAAGTCTTCTTCCTCATACCATGTCTACTCCTCAGTTAGTGTCTGCACTTCTATCTCTCTGTGAAGTATACGAGAAGGTCCAGCATGTGGTCTCTTGACAAATGCGGGTGAAACTAGAAGAAAATCAAGCCTGCTCATTTTTCCTTTGAGACCAGGCTTGACACAGAAAAAAAAAAAAAAAAATCAATGCCAGAGGTTTGGGGGCGGTGGATAATTAATGTGGAAAATGACAAATGGGGACTCCACAGCAAGACCTTCTAAAAACTCATCACCCATTCCCTTGAAGTCACACTATTCATAGCAAAGGCCCTCTTCTCTGACTGTCCCCAAACTCCACAGGTCCTGCCTCTCTGCAGGTCCTCCCATATATCCTCCCACCCCTGGCCTCACTTTCTCTATCTGTCCCCTGATTTGGCAAATTGGCCCAACAACCCTGGCCTCTGTTGCTCTTACTCAGTTTTGTAAAACAAACCGAAGGTAATTAGCTTGATCTTAAAAGTATCCTCATCCTCATTAAAAAGGAGCTTGGGGTAGGGGAAGAAGGCATAAATATTCTCTTATTGCTGTCACACGAGAAACAGAATGCACTGGCCTAGAGCACCAATATTATGCCAAGACACACACAAAGGAGTAAAAACTGCCCTTTGAAAAAGCATGCGATGAACAGAGTTAATGTCGCAAGATTCACATTTTGCTTAAAGTGTGATCATTTTAGAGACCTCTAACCAGTGGGATATAGAACAGAAATCTCATAATCAATTAGTCCAGAATATAGAGGAATGTCTGTGTGCATGTGTGTCTGTGTGTGTGTGCGTGCCGGTGTGTGTGCACCAGGTTTAAAGGTGAAGGAGGGAAAAATAATTTATCAGTGACTTACTATGGTATACTTGGGACTTTTCTCATATTAAATTTTATCCTCACAACAGCCTTGTAAGGTTGGAATAATTAGTCTTCCTGACTTCATAGATGAGGACAGGATTCAGAGAGAAGAGGTGACTTAACCCAAGGTTATAAAGCTGATAAACAATAGAAATGGGGTTTGAACCCCTCCATCTGCCTCCAAATTTGGTTCCTAAACCAGGCCATGCTTCAAGGTCCTCTGGAGAGGCTGTTCCCGGGGGCTCAGTCCCACACCTCAACGCAGGCCTGGGAATCTGTACTTGTAAGCACACTCCCCAGATGAACCAGAAGGCTACGGGAGAACTACCCTGGAAAAGTCATTCCTCTTTGGGCCTCAGTTTCCCCATCTGCAAAATGAGGTGGTTGTGGGAAGCTCTTCCTAAGGATCTTGGCCGTTTAAACCATCTAGGTTATAATTAACATTGCATGGGGGTGGGGGGGTACGAAGAATGAAGACACTAACAATGTATTATATCTTAACTATCATTTTTTATTAAAACAAATAAATGTTTCAGCAAAATTATGTTTTAAATGGAGGTTTGTTCCTGCCTGACAATTTATGGCCATGTAATTTTAAAAATGCCAATCATTAAATACAAAAGAGCGACTCATCTACGCACGCCAGAACTGTTAATGGATGGGGCCATGTTATTGCAAATATAAATCAACTCCTCAGATCTTCAAATGCCATAAATAAGCAAGTCTCTGTGTCACAATTGGTGAGATGACCAGAATCACTTTGCTGATTTATTACATACCACCTTCATAATCAACACCCTGTTGATCTGCCACTTTCTTTTTACATAAATATGTGAATAACTTTTTGACATCAAAATAAATCATAGCTCCTTGATCTAAAATCTAACTTCAAAAATGCCTGCAAAGGTGAGTGACACTTTAGGTGTCGTCTGTTACATTGTGTTAGAGCCTTGTTGACAGAGAAGTTTTATTTCTCCCTTGTCATCATTTGAGTGATATGTGAACTTGGCTCAATATCTTGTCTCAACTTTGAGTACAACCTATCAGATTTGTAACAATGTAAACACTTTTATAAATTACAGGTTACTCTTCCGTCATAAGAGGGATACAATTATGAGAAAAGAAAATCTTTACATAAACAGTCATCTTGGGCCACCGATGTGCAAAGACAGATTCAATTAGTCCAGCCAGCCAATGTTCTTTTCCGTTGTGAGTATCAGTTGCAAACTGGTCTGAAATCTTGACGTTCAAAGCCAAACCTATAAAATTAACTGCTATCCTTTGCGTACATAAAAATGTGTGTGTGCATGTGTGTGGATGGCATGCCCAGCCGAACAGTGTGGTCTCTATGGGAAAAGTTATTAAAGTATGCTCGGTACAGCTGCCTTGGATCACCTGACTCAGAGTAATCTGATTTATTTATGTTCTATTTGTTTAAACTTAAGTAACTTTTCATGTAAAGAAAGAGCCCCATGGCTAACGGAAGTCTGAAAGCACTGGACATACATATTCAGCTTAGCAATGTAAAAGGAATCATCGCAGTTATTTTTCTTTCCAATTAAAAGAGCATGAACCTTAGCTTTTACCATTGTAAGGCCTTCAATTTTTTTTAATTAAAAATTTTTTTTTAAGTATTTGTGCCTGGGTTTCTCCACCTACAAAATGGAAACAGTATTGCCTGATATACCTGGCCAGGCTAGGGGAGGATGTATGGTGCTCCCAATGCTACTCTTTCTGAGTTTAATTTCCAAACGGTCTAACTTCACATATTTTGACAAAAGTGGGACTGTACATTTTTGCACATGTAAATTAAGAGAATTTTTTTCAGACACCTGCAGGGATCAGGAGAACTTTACCTTTAGATTGCTCTTTTAGAATCAGAAATCCACAGAAGTGAACACAGAGGCTCTGTTCTTTCCTATCAAGACAGAAGGGAAGGGTTTCTCTATCTGAGGTGCCATGTTGATCCTTGACAATGGCTCCGTGCTCTGCATAGCGCATCTGGAGAAATGTCAACCTCACTGAATCCATGTGGTGGAAGTGACACTATGTGTAAGACATCTGACTACCCTCTCTCTCTCTTTCATCTCTCACCATGATAGAGACCATGCAGAGAGATGGCAGAGAGGGAGAGAGAGGGATCTGAGTAGTCCCAGCTATTCCAGCTCTGCTATCGACTGAATATTTGAGTCCCCCAAAATTCACACATTAAAACACAACCCCCAGCGTGTTGGTAGTTGGAGATGGAGCCTTTGGGAGGTGATTACATCGTGAGGGTGGAGCCCTAGTGAATGGGATTAAAGCCCTTATTAAAAGAAGCCCCAGTAGGCTCCCTCACTCCCTCCCCCATGCAAGGACACGGTGAGAAGATGTCTATGAACCAGAAAGTAGGTTCTAAGCAGGCACAGAAGTTATTGGCACCTAGATCTTGGACTTCCCAGACTTTACAATAGTAATAAATATATTTCTGTTGTTTACAAGTCACCCACTCTATGGTCCTTTCGTTAGCAGTTAGCACCAAGATGAGCCCCTACTCTTTGAGTCTTCCACTCAGAAATGTGAGTGAGGAAGTCTCCAAAACAATCTCAGACCCAACTTTCTGGAACCACGGGAAAAATCCTAAGAAATGCCCGCCTGCGCTCAGTTGCCAGATCCTTGAGCAAAATAAGTGAATGTTATTATTTTAAGCCACTGCATTCTGGCAGTTTGCTAGCCAGCTGCAATTAGCTAGAACATCCCAGAAGAATAATGAAAGATTGCCCCAATTTCTAGCCCACAGGCAGCTGAGCAGAACCCCTCAGAAAGTGAGTGACTTCATTCTGCTAATAAAAAGTCGAGATCAGTAATAGACCCACTAACATCTGTTGTGATAGAGACCTTGTGTCCCGTGATTAAAGTCATCTACCCACATTTCATGGCTCCTCCTCTCTTCCCTTTCTTGAGCAATAGCAGCTGCCCAGGGGCACTCCCCCAGGTCACCTCTTCTCATTCCTCCGCTCAACCTATACCTTGCCTCTTTCTTCATCACGGGAGAGACTCTCTGACCTTCTACACAAGGCACACGGCACCAGGGTATGTACAGCGAGCCTTGAACAACACAGGTTTGAACTGCACAGGTACACTTACACGTGGATTTTTTTTTATAAATACAGTAAAACACCATAAATGCATTTTCTCTTCCTAATGATTTTCTTACTGTTTTCTTTTCTCTAGCTTACTTTATTGTAAGAATATAGTAGATAATACATACAACATACAAGATACATATTAATCAATGGTTTATGTTATCGGTAAGGCTTGTGGTCCACGACAGGCTATTAGTAGTTAAGATTTTGGGGAGTCGAAGGTTACACTCGGTACCGGACTATGCAGGAGGTCAGTGCCCCTAATCCCTCTGTTGTCCAAGGGTCAATTATATTGTATTATCTTAATGTTACGGAAATAAGTCTTCTCACTCATACACAATTTCTAAGCCAGAAGAAAAAAACTGAAGCCAAATACCTTCAATCCAATTCAAGTCATTAAACATTTATTGAACGTCTACTCTATAGCAGGCTCTGGAGATACTAAACTCCTGAGCCCTTATCCTTGTTCTCAGTATGCACACTGTTAGTGAGTAGTGGGTGGTGAGCGGTGCGTAGGGAGACAGGCATCTGACAAACCACTGTGGTTCAATGGGGTAACACAGTGGGTGCATAGATGAAGCTGTGAGATGCAGAGGAGCCTGTGGTGACTGAAACAGAAAATGGAGCCAGCTTTAAAGAAAGAATAGTTCAGCAGGCAGAGGGGGTGAGAATGGCATTCCCTCCAGTTATGGCCTGAACACAAGCAGAAGAATGCAGAAGGAATTAGAAAATCCCAGTGTTAGGGACTCAACTGTGTTCCCCAAAAATTCTTGTTGAAGCCCTAACCCCCAACCTGACTGTATTTGGAGATAGGGTATTTAAGGAGGTAATGGAGGATAAGTGAGATCATAAGTGTGGGGCCCTAATCCCATAGGACCAACGTCCTTATAAGAAGAGGAAGAGACACCACGGATGTGTGTGTAAAGAGAAAAGGCCACGCGAGGACACAGCGAGAAGGCAGATGTCCACAAGCCCACAGGCCTCAGGAGAAAGCAAACCTGTTGACACCTTAATATTGTCTGTTCAACTTCCAGAACCATGAGAAAATGAATTCCTGATACTTAAGCTGTCCAGTCTTGTTATGGAAGCTTTTTAATGGAAGCTCTAGCAGATTTATATATACTGAAATAAGTAAAAGTCATCAGTAGAGTCTGTTTCAACGAAAAGTTAAGCAAAGACTGAAAGCCAACTAATACATTACTTTTCTTCTGTTTCTTAATGGTTTTTATTGTGAAACTGATGATGTCTCTTCATGAAGTGTCCTCATAGTGTGGTTTCTAATATGGATGTTAGACTTTGGGGGGTAAAAGATATCAGTTGCATGTCACTATACAAACCCAAAAAATAATCAATAATGAAATTTCCAAGGAGAAAGGAACCTTGAATTTATCTGAGTCCTTACCCTCTAATTAACAAATCATATTCCACAGAATTGGGTCCCTTTTCTGCCCAGAATCCCTTCCTTTCAGAAATTACACCAAACTATCCCATTCCACAGCAATCCTGTTCAGTCTACATGACTTAGGATGGCATCACTCTCTCCTTCCCTCCCTCATGTTTTCTCCCTAGTCACTATGGTTGGTTCATGGATGGATGGATGACTTTAGGAGCCAATCAAATACCTCCATGGAACCTATGCCACAGTTATCAGAGAAAGATAGTTCCTCTTCTGGATTGTAAGGATATTTTCTGCTCTATAGAGAAACCAACAACAACAACAACAACAATGGAGGATCATATGATAGAGAAGGGAGTCCCTGATAACACTGTAACATCATCTGTCCATATATATGTACACATACTTTCATATATGTGTGTCGATATTTGTGTTTGCTTAGGGTATATATGTTCGTTTACTACTTGTTAATGCTGGTCAGTCTAAGGATTATAGGAAATACTGCCTCTCTGTCTGTCCTTCAGCAACTTTATTCCCTGTGATAGGTTTAAACATAAATGGTCCCCCTACCTTCCTCCCACCTAACCATGCCCATGTCAGGCATTGCTAACCAATCCCAGCATAATTTCCCACTAAGCCTCCCTACCCTTTTCCTCAACAGAGTACTTGAGGTAGCCACTACTCGTCAACTCAATTTGGCCCTCCAGAAGAAACCCTTCTGCCATACCTGCATCATTCTATCTTTCCATGCTGGTTTCCTGCCCCTCTTCCTCACAGTCAAGTATAAGATGTCTTCAAAGTAAATGGTTGGCTTTGGTTAGAGTTCGTTTCCAACACCTGGCTTCACAGTGAGAAAGCATATTTGTATTTTTTATTGGTTCGTGATCCACTACTTTTCAAAGCCCCAGGAAATTGAGGCTTAGAGAAGTAATATAGCTTGCCCAGGGTGACAAGGACAGTGCAAAATTCAAATCCAGTTCTGTCTGGTACAAAGAAGGGTTTTCATTCCTCCAAAGGCAAGCAGCAGCTAGCCAGGAGGAAAGACAATGAGGATCCAGGGCCATTCATGTATTAGAGGATCCCTCCCATCTCACATCTCCTTCTGCTTCCTTTAAATGTGTCCCTTCATCCTTCCTAGAACATATGTTCCCAGCGGGTTGAAATAAGGCCAGTTGAAGACAGAAGCTCTGTTCCCCCATCTGTCCCTTCTCTTAGGGAACCAGGGAGCGTGATTAAGATTTAAAGTCTCAGGCTGCAAACTCATACCCAGGTGTCTCTGTAATCTTACCTTTTAAAGACAGTTACATCTCATCCCACCAGTGGGAAAGGTGACCTCACTTCAAAATAAAAACGAAAAATAGAAAAATAACAAACAGGAAAAGAGAGCCTCCAACTCAACATTTTGGCAGATTCCTAAAAGATAGCCAGAGAGCTGGTGCAGAGCCTTAACCTCTGTTCTCCACACGAGGAAGGGCAGTCACAGCTAGCATTTATTGAAACTTTATCATGTGCCAGGAAATGTGCTAAGAGTTTAACAGACATGATCCCCTTTAAATCCCTGAATTATTCTTTACATGGGCACTGACATTATTGCCTCGAATGAGGAGCCTAAGGAAAAAAAAAAAAAAAAGTTAAATCACTTGCTCAAGTCAACACAACTAGGAAGTGGCAGAGCTGGGATCCAAATACAACCTAAGGGGTTCTAAAACCCAAACTCCAATGATCACTTTTAAGATTTCTGAAGACTAAGTTTCAAATGCAAGGAGCCTAGAGGGAGGAACGTTTTCAGGAAGGCTCAGTGGGGTGGGGGAATTAAAGAGAGAACTTAAGCTGCACAAGTCCATTAGGAAGCCAACTGATACTGTGGGTGGAGCTTACCTCCATCACAAAACCCTGGCAGTAAGCCTAGAACGCAGGCTTCTCAGTGTAGGTAAGCAATATAGGGCTGGTGTAAGGCCAGCCAGCCAAATCCAGCCCACTGCTTGGTTTTGTAAATAAAGTTTTATTGGAACACAGCCATGCCTATGTTATTGTCCCTGGCTGCTTTCCTGTTACAATGGCAGAGTTGAGTAGTTGTAACAGAGATCATATGGCCCCCAGAGCCTAAAACATTGACTGTATTTTGTCCTTTACTTTAAAATACTTGCCAGCCCCATCTCAAGTTATCCCACCTGAGATGCAAAGAAGCTGGGATATTTATATAGGAAGTCCTGAGTCATACATTAAAGATTACTGGGGAAGGGTGCTTTAATTTCTTCCAAACTGACATTCGTGTGGGCAGAGCTGGCTCCAGAGAATCCAAAGGGGGGGACCCCACAAAACCTCAAACTGAAATACACATGCAGAAGTCAAGACAGATTGTCTTGAAATGATAAATGCCCCCCAGCGAGTGGGGTAGAGTAGCCACTAAGAGCCTTTGCTCCAAAAGCAAATTTAAAAGTTGCAAACTGGTAGCCCATGAGTCACAGATTTGATTTGCCTGGCCATACAGTTTTCCAAAACTGTGAATTAGTCGATTTCCCATTTTAAAAATCCAAATATTCAGCTTTTCTCAAAAATAAGAAAATGTGGCACCACTGAGCCTATATTGCTCTATGGCCATTTAGAAATGGCAAACATTGCCCGGTCATTAATATGTTGCTCATTTTGACAGATAATATGAACTGCATGGCCCTAGGTAAGCATCTAAGTTTGAGACCCCTGGTGGACACATTATCACCATCCTAATAGGTGAAGAGAGGTTACGTGACTTGCCCAAGGACATGTGACAAGTAAGTGGCTGAGCTGGAACTTTGCTGCCAATTTGCTTTCCTAAGCAGTCTGAGGTCAGAGCTCCCTTTTGTCCAGACTCTCATCCCTATGTACTACACCCCCACCTCTGCATGACCCCAGTAATAGATCTGTGGGTGCAGAGCTGGCCTCTGCTCTGTCCTCACAAAGCCTGAATAATGCATTAGAGAACATGGGATGCAGAATGTTAAGATAAGAATAAATGCTGCTAAAAGTCATGACCCTTTTCACCCAAGAGGAGCAAAGAGTACTCAATACAGCAGTCAGCCTTCATTCTTATGGACAGGAGAGCTGAAAGCTGAAAATTCACCCCCCTCCCTCCCCAGGAATCAGCCACCACCAATCAATTGGAGTTGCTAATTGGATTCTGACAAATCATATTCCAAGCCCTCTATTTCTCAGAGTTTTTCTCCAGTTTGCATGGATGAGATATTCCCATGCAAGGGAGCCACGGTGATAGCAGTTATCCAAGCATACAAAGGGCAGAAAGGTTGCACAGGAAACCATGTATCGACTAAGCCACAGAAACGGTCTGGGCTCTTGCACTCTTGAGACTGGAATGTATAGCCATAACTCTTAGAAAAACCAGAGAGTGGCTTAAGTTTCAGTCTGAGATCTAGGAAACCCAGTCTCTTAATGCACACATTTCCTATGAGAAGATCTTCAAAATATACCAGGACCTGAACATTTACTGTGGTGTCTAAATGGGGTGTCTCTCCTAATCAAATGAGCGCCCCCAAATGTGGAGCAACTGGTTGGGTGGAAGCTGGTGGCACTGAAAGTGAAAGGATTCACCTGAGGCAGAACAAAGGAGATAGAAGTTTACTGAGTACCCGGGGCATGGAAGCAGCAGGCAGGACAGCAGAGGAGAGGCTGTCTGCAAGGAGGCAGTGGGTGGGGGCTGTTTTTAAAGGGGGAAGATGAGGTGGTATGGCGACATATGGAATTCTCCCTTTTTTAGTCACTGTGTCTGGTTGTAAGTAGCCCACTGCTCAGTTGGGCCTATGGCTATTTTCAGGTGGGTCACCTGATGGGCCTGTCTGTCTTTAGCCAGGTGGTAGCTGTGGGCCCTTCTACATTCCATCGCTCAAGCCTGCTGTCTAAAAGCAGCCTCTCTACTTGCACTACTGCCATGTGATCCAAGCCTTCATTATCTACAAAGAGGTGGCACAAACAGAGTAGGGCAGGAAAGAATCCATGCAAGGGGTGGCCTTAAACAGAGTTTAGAACAGCTTTAACCTGATCTATAGGTTTGGGGCTCCACAGAATAAAATGCTCTGTAGGGCCGTCTCACATCAAGGTAAAAGGGCTAGTCTTTTTGCACCTGGATCGGTCACTGACTACTGACTGACCCTCTGTGAGGACTGTATAGTGTGTCAGGCAAGGCAGGTCAAAACCCTTTGGCCAAGGGCAGGTCTGTGAAGAGGGGCCAGTGGGAAACCATTAGCAGGCAACAAGCATGCAGCTGGGGGTTGGGCACAGCGTTCAGTAAGGAGATCTGGTCTGAGCCAACAGCATCTAGCATAAGAGATCTCACTTCCAGCTCCCTTCATTGGGTCTTCTGCAAGAAGAGCCGTGGGGAGCCCAGTTTGTTTGTTCAGCCATGAACTGTGTCACAAAAGGTGCATGGTGATTTTAGGTTTCCATCTTGAACCCTGACAAAAACCTAGAGCGGTGTGCTTTGACAGGCTCCTGATTGCTAGAGCCATTCAATGCCCACCCAGACAGACTGCCCTCCTCAAACCTATCTAAAGTCAACTATCTTCTCTGATAGTGACTTGGAGACAATATGTAATGACCATTTAAAATTGTTTTCCTGGGGCGCCTGGATGGCACAGCGGTTGAGCGTCTGCTTTCGGCTCAGGGCGTGATCCCGGCGTTATGGAATCGAGCCCCACATCAGGCTCCTCCGCTAGGAGCCTGCTTCTTCCTCTCCCACTCCCCCTGCTTGTGTTCCCTCTCTCGCTGGCTGTCTCTATCTCTGTCAAATAAATAAATAAAATCTTTAAAAAAAAAATTTTAAATTGTTTTCCTGCTAGAGAATCTCTGTCTCCCAAGAGAGTTCCTAACTGGTGTGTCATCGGTGACTCCCTAGTCTCAGGCCTGCATGAAATTCAGACAACATCCCATCCTTCTCTTCATCCCATTCAGCCTTCAACTCTGCCCTAGCAACTCCCCCTGCCCTCAAATGTCCACTATCTCTTGTTGACCAAATAGCATGCCTCCATGTACTCTTGCCTTCATAGCGCTTCCTTGGCAGCATGGAAAAAGTGACCACCTCACTGGACGGCTACATCTCCTAGGAGATGGGGATGCTGTCAGCACAATTAAAGCCCATCCTGACCTGTCAGACCCTCCTTCTACAACAGTGAGTATGGGCCCATCAGTCCTTCACCTCTGGGTACAGCTACTGCTTTTCTCAGACCTACCAGACCAAAGCCATTTGTCTACATCCATCCATCCTTTCCTCATCAGCAATACCTCCATGACAGATCCACTTTATAGACAAACTCATCCTTATAACACCTGACGGAGGGGAGGGAGGGGGGTGGTGTCATTGAGCAGGTAGGAAAGTTTTTGCTGAAATTTCAAGTCTAATGGGGGACAGGAACAAGAACCTTCGAGAAATTCACCTGCATTTCTCCCTTCTCTGCTGGCAAGGAAGAAATGGTCTAAGGTTGACGATGTTTCTGCTGTACGTTAGAGAAAACTGAGGTTCTGCATGCTGAGTTTCTTACTGAAAGCCACACAAATTAAAATTAATTAATTAATTAATTAAAGCCCATTTGAACCCAGATCTGTCGGGCCCCATAAACTGGGAACTTCATATTACATCATGCTCCCTCAAGTCGTGGTGGGCCCACTGATCAGATAGCTGCCACAGACACCCTTCAAGAGACAGAGGAGAAAAGAAAAGATAGGAGAAATGCATAGAATGAGATGACATTTCAAAGAGGATTTGATTATTGATACACATGCGTGTGCACGTACACACACACACACCTCCCTGAATATCCAATTTTTTTGGTTCTCTCCAAGAGAATGGATTAGATTTAAGGGAATTTCATTAAAGGTTCAAAGAATTATTCTTCCCCTCATCAATATTTACCTGAACTATCATTATCACCACTAGCTCATCAGTTTTTGCTGTGTGGACAGAGAGGAGATTAGAGAAGCTTTAGCTGGTCCTGAATTGTTAAGTTCCAGGAATTATCTGAGGGGAAATGGGCATCGCATTTGAGCCTTTGCTTTGAAAGATCTCACAAATTTCAGTTGGTCACAGCAACTGCATTGGTCCCTTCCCAAAGGGGCAGCAACTGGGACTCCACACTCAAGCTCCTTTCCTTGCTCCACCTTTTTAAAAAAATGCTATGTATGGAATAAATTATGCAAACTTTAAATATTACCCATGCCATTTTTACTGTCTCATTTAAACATGAGTTTTGATTAAATAATATATTTATGGAGTGGAATTCAGTAATAGACAGTAAATTACCAGGAGCCTTGACGTTTATCTTTCACCATCTACATGAAATCCTCTTAATGAAAAACTCTGAAACTTGGTTAAAATTCCATGCAGAGCAGAGCACATTCGTTAACCTAGATAAAGATAGATGTTTATGATATATATAGTAAACATCTATTTTATACATATATAAAAGAACCTAAGTAAAACTTGGGGCCAAGTTCTACATTATTTGTGACTCTAGGTAATTTATTTGGTTGTCATTTCAAACAAAATTGGCCCAAAATAATGACTCATGTTACATTCAAGACTGGGATATTTGTTTGAGAAGAAAAAAGCTATGGTTTTCATATATCAAATTTCAAAACTTAATACATAAAATAGATTTCTCTCCCATGAAAAGTGCGTGCCAGTGGTAAGGAAGCCTGCGGTCTCGTTTCAGCTTTGCCATTAACTAATGGTGTGACCTTGGCAGGTGGCTAAGTTTTTCTGGGTCACAGTTTCTTCAGCATGTAAAATGGCAGGAAAAAGACAAAATTTATTCCAACACTAGTGTTCCCGAGCCCACCACATGTCAAGGTAGACCTCCAGTTAAAGTCACTATGAGGGGGCACCTGGGTGGCTCAGTCAGTTAAGCGCCTGCCTTGGACTCGGGTCATGATCTCAGAGCCCTGGGATCAAGCACAGTGTCGGGCTCCCCACCCAGCAGGGAGTCTGCTTCTCCCTCTGCCCTTCATCCCACTAGAGTTCTCTCATTCTCTCTCTCTCTCTCAAATAAATAAAATCTCAAAAAAAAAAAAAATCACTATGAGGATAATTATAGCACATTATATGACAAAACTCCCCATTCCCCATTTCTTTTTTTTTTAAGTTTTTATTTATTTAAGTACTCTCTATACTCAATGTGGGGCTTGAATTTAGAGAACCTCGAGATCAAGAGTCAAATGCTCTACTGACTGAGCCAGCCAGGTGCCCTTCTATTCCCCATTTCTTGTTTTTCAACCCAGAAGGAAGCTCTAAAACACCCAACTGGATATTTCCCCATAAACAACCCCACTGAATACCCACATGTAACCAGGAGAAATCAGAAAGGAAACAAACAACACTGAGTGTCTGGTAATGTTAGGCACTTTCCTCATTTACTCCTTACAGTATATCCCCATATGGCAGGTGAGGCTCAGAGAATGTAGGCGCCAGGAACAACAGTGATGACAGCAAGAATGGCAACAACCATAACAGTAACAGTAATGTTCTAAGAGCTTTATTCATTTAACCCTCTTGACAATGTTATGATTTGGAGTCACTGATCATTTCCATTCCACTCATGAGGATACCAAAGAACACAACGACTAAGCAAGTGTCTGGGAATCCGTGGTGGCTTTGATGTAGGTGTTTGCTGCTGCAGAAAAGGAGAGAACCATGCTTTCTTTCTACAGTTTGTGTATTCCCCCATCTCTCCCCAGATTCGTGCTGGATATGTACACAAATTAAACAAAACTAGGGAGCGAGCTGAATGTGGGCCATAACTCAGGAGAAGACAAGGTCCTCTAAAATGATCTGAGAAGGTAAACTCTGGGCAGAAACTAGATAGGAGAAGGTTACTGGATATCCCACAGGTAAAAGTGTGTCCCCAAATTTGGCAATTGTGTAGCATGACCTCCTAATGATAAAAAATAATGATAATAATGAGGAAGAGGAGAAGAACTTAGACTGGTATGGTGCTTTTAACATGTTTTCATAGAAAGCCCGTATACGTACATTATTTGCTTCATGGAGGAATGACAAATTTGTTCCATACTGAAGACTATTTCTAATTGATTGGTGGTGACTGCTAAAAGCAGCATGGGATAAATGACTATCTAATTAATTAAGCTACATCCAGGCTCAATAAGAAGGAGAAATAATCTATTAGTGATATCTGCCATGGATACAGAAAAGCACTCAGGTATCACAGACTTGCAAACCCTACTTATGATGCTTATAGTAACTCAGTGGGAAACAGGACATGCAATATTATTCCTATCTCACAGCAACAAAAAAATTGAAGTCAAGGAGATAGAATGCTTTGTACATGGAGTTAGTGAAAAAAAATGTTGAGACAATGCAGACCCTCAAATTATTAATCCACTCTTTCCACTGTCTTGGGACTCCAGAATTATGGAAGAAACCTCTGTTCAATGTCCAAATAATGAAAACAATGCAGAGTTTAAATTTGTTGTGAAAGCTTCAGTCCAACCTGGATGTTAAGAGTGGCTGATTGTGCAAACCTAACGGGTCCATCATAGCCTATGAAATGGATTTAGAAGGAGACAAATATGACTAGTCCATGTGCCAACGATAAAATAAGCAAAGGCCATAGCTACTCTCACTCAGCTCAGAACTTGACATAATACAGCTCCATAGAGAAAGACAGCATATGTTGGAATTATTTCCAATAATTTGGACAAACTCAATCTTTTTCAGACAAGGTAAATATCTGCAAAGAAACATCCCTAGCAATCCTAGACATGCTTGCTTACTGCCACCATTTGAGTGTTAGCACACTTAGCCTTTTCCTGATGGATTCGTCACCAGTATATTTATCTACAGATGTTAATAATGCAGATATTTGCAACCAACCTGGGATTTATGGGACAATGAGTTAATCTGGGCATTAAATTATATTTCTACACTAGGGAAGTGAATCCATACATTTTTAACAATAAATTTAAACAGTTCACAACGCCCATATGTAGATTCCTTTTTCAAGGTGTTAGAGCACAGTTTTTTTTTTTGAGCAAGTAAGTAAACAAAGGCTGTCCTCACTGTCTCTATTTGTCTCAGTATCTCTAATGGTCTCAACATTACTACCAGACACCTCCCATTTCCATAGGCAACTGAGTGGTCAATGCTTCCAAAACTCCAAGAGTTAGGCACATATTTATGAGGCTTTCCTATAAGAAATCCAATGTACTTTTTATGACTTCTACTAGCCAAGTTGGCTAGGTATTTCATCAAGAAATCTCCATTCAAAAGAATCCCTTGTATGTGTGGTGGTTGTGGGGGTGGGAAGCAAATGAGGGTAAAAAGGAAACAAGATTAGCCAGGAGTTGGCAACTGTTGAATCTGGGTGAAGGGCACATGGGGATTCATTATACTATTCCCTAATTTTTTAAATAGATGTATTTGGATTTTCCAGAATAAAAGTTTAGGAAAATATCATCATTTTACTAACACTTAAATGGTAACATTATTATTGGCTGGTCAGTCTTAAAAGTTTCAGAGACCAGCTTAAAATCAATTCCATAGACCATCTTTTCTAGGTGTTACATGCTGTAAAGGGGCAACATTGTTTATCAGCTTTGTATTATTGATACAGCACAGAGTTAAGAATTTAGGATTGGCCCGATTTATACCCTATCTCTAACTGTGTGAGTTCTTTTTTTTTTTTTTAATTATTAATTTGGTTTAAGCCTAAGACTTAGTTTCTATGTCTATGAAATGGGGGTAATCATCCTATTTGCCTTATAGTGAGACTGTGTAAATTTTATATGCATGTCAAATGCTTAGACTACAGTATCTAGGAAATGATTAAGTGTAAAAAATATATAGCTCTTAGTTTTCCCAAATAATGTTATGTTGCTGGGCACAGAGTAGGGAATTTGTCAATGTTGGATAAAGAAAGCAAGTAGGGGCGCCAGGGTGGCGCAGTGGTTAAGTGTCTGCCTTCGGCTCAGGGCGTGATCCCAGTGTTCCGGGATCGAGCCCCACATCAGGCTCCTCCGCTGGGAGCCTGCTTCTTCCTCTCCCACTCCCCCTGCTTGTGTTCCCTCTCTCACTGGCTATCTCTCTCTGTCAAATAAATAAATAAAAACTTTAAAAAAGAAAGCAAGTAATAGTAACAGAAGGAACATGAATAAATTGTATCCAATTAGTTGTTACCTAAATTTCATAAAGTCACAGAAAAGTTTTTGTTTGTATTTGTGCATCCTCTCATCAGGAGTCAGTTCAACAACTTGATAATTAAAACAAATATCCTGTATTTCCAACAAACTTAGTGGCATAAAACGGAAGGCAATTACTCAACTCTGATTTAGGCTTAATATTCAGCATGCCTTAATTTATTCTAATTTAATATTCAAAAGAATATCCTTAAGGTAATATCCTTCCACATCTTGCAATGGCTGCAACATACCAAATTAAGGCCAGCATCCATCAAGTGCACGAGAGCTGAACCCCCAGAGCAGAAAGCAAACCTCAGATCTGAGGAAACGCCCGAAGTGAGCCTGATACAGGCAAAACACCCTTGTGCATTGAGAAGACACCCTCTCGCCTTTATCCAAACTTAGCTCATTAACCCTCAGATATGCAATCAGTGCCTGAGTGTAAGCAAAGCAGACATATTTACACATCAGCGCAGATTGGTCCCCAGTCACACAAACCCAAGGGTTCCATTAACAGCTGACGTACAGGATAATATCTCTCCTGTCTAGGATCTAGACCAGAGATATCCTGGCCCAGAGAATCCTGCACACATTTGCAGCATGCACTGGGGACAAGCCCACTCTCTGCTTGCAAACCCACCTAATCTCTTCTGCGAGGCATTTTCCGTATTTCTGGCCAAAACAAGGTGGACATCTCACTTAGCTCACCCTTTGATGCTCAGAAGTTTTCGGTGCTGCTTTGAATAAGGCAGGTTAAATTCAGAAATAAGATGTCAACCAAGTGTGTGTGGGTGTGGATGTGGGTGCCTGCACACGTGCGTGCTGTAGATAAGGTATGCATTTCCAAATACCCAAAGATGGCAGGTGATTATATCGACTGCAAAGATTGATGGAGTGTATGATGAACTATCTATTGCTGTGAGAAAAATTACCCCACAACTTTTAGTGGCGTCGAACAACAGTCATCTCTTATCTCAAGGCTTCTGCGGGTTAGGGATTCAGACAGGACACGACAGATCATCTTTGCTCTACCGTGTTGGGGGTCTCAGCTGGAAGACTTAAAGAAGACTACAGGTAGAGTTGGGGACTCAAGAGGTTTGGCTGAGCACAAGGTGTCTTACTCACTGGGCGAGCAAGTTGGTCCTAGCTGTTGGCAGAAATCCTCAGCTCCTCCTCGCATGGCCTTGCCAGAGGCTGCCTGAGAATCCAGGCACCAGGTCTCTTTCTCTGAGATTTTCACTGGACACCAAGGTGATAAAACATAGCACTTCTCAATTTCTGCTAATCCCTTTCTCTTCTTCTTAAATTTATTTTTTGAATTGTGTACATATACATAATATAAAATTTGCCATTTTATCCATTTTTTTTAAAGATTTTATTTTTATTTTTTTGAAGAGTTAGAGACAGCCAGAGAGAGAGGGAACACAAGC
This sequence comes from Ursus arctos, assembly GCF_023065955.2. Lineage (NCBI taxonomy): Eukaryota > Metazoa > Chordata > Mammalia > Carnivora > Ursidae > Ursus > Ursus arctos. The sequence goes on along the minus strand of NW_026622874.1, from coordinate 71,180,664 downwards.
AGGGGGAGTGGGAGAGGAAGAAGCAGGCTCCTAGAGGAGGAGCCTGATGTGGGGATCGATTCCATAATGCCGGGATCACGCCCTGAGCCGAAGGCAGATGCTTAACGACTGCGCTACCCAGGCGCCCCATTTTATCCATTTTTAAGTGACATTAAGTAGATTCACAGGGATGTGCAAACATCATCATCTTGCATCACAGAACTTTTTTCACTTCGCAAAACCTAAACTCTACACCCATTAAACACTAACCCTCATTTCCCCTTCTGCCAGACCCTGGCAACCACCACACTCCTTTCTGTCTCCATGAATGTGATGATTCTAGGTACCTCATGTAAGTGCAATCACACAGTGTTTCTTTTTTGACTGGCTTACTTCCTGTACCACAACGTTTGTATGGTTCATCTCCGTGGTAAGATGTGTCAGAATTCCCTTCTTTTTTAAAAGCTGAGTAACAGTCCACTATATGGATATGATATATTTGCTTTCCATTGATAAATACTTGGGTTGGTTCAACCTTTTAATTACTGTGAACAAGTCTATGTACTGGGATGTCTTGGATATCCTGCTTTCAATTCTTTTGGGTATATACCCGGAAGTGGGATTGCTGAGTCATCTGGTAATTCTATATTTTTTCTTTCTTTCTTTCTTTCTTTCTTTCTTTCTTTCTTTTTTTTTTTTTTTTTTTTTTTTTTTTTTTAGGAATGTTTACATTCCCACCAGCAGTGTGCAGGGTTCCAATTTCTCCACAACTTCCCTAACGCTTATTTTCAGTTGGTTTTTGTTTTCATTTTGTAACAGCCATCCTAATGGGTATAAAGCAGTGTCTCCTTGTGGTTTGAATTCACATTCCCCTGATGATAAGTGATGTTGAGCATCTTTTCATATGTTTCTTGTCGTTTGCATATGTTCTTTGGAGAAATGTCCATTCAAATCCTTTGCCCATTTTTGAATCAGGTTGTTTTGTTGTTGGTGGTGGTGTCGTCATTGTTGTGTTTTGTTCATTTGTTTGTTTTTTATTGCTGAGTTCAGGAATTCTCTATGTAATAAAAGGGACATTAACCCCTTGTTGGATATGTGAGATAATATCTCTTTTCTCTTCTTCATTCCCCAGCACAGAGTGAGAGGCAGACGAGGAGCCTCTCTCATCTCTCAAGAGGAGGCAGTTAACCAGCAGAACTAGCTGGGGGAGGTTGGCTTTGGGAGAAGGGGAATGGGCACAGACGCTGATGGAACAGAAGAGAGACCTCACTCTGTTTCCCCTGCTCCTTCCTGGACAGCTTGGCAAGAATCAGCTTGATTACCCGCAAAGCAAGGGGTAAGAAACACGCAGTGGGCATTTTCCTTCCACCGTTTTTTCTGTTGCCTGTAATAAGGGCTAAAGTAGTGTTTTAAAAATGTAGGTCAGGATGAAAAGAGATTTAACTTTTAATGTTTGAATTAAAACAGCATGAGCAACTTCTTTGAATACAATAAAAAAAGCTACAGGATAGTCCCTGAAACAATCATTTCTAACTATTTTCCTCTGCATTTCATAAATAATAAATGTGTTAAAAAATAACCCCATAGTAACACATTCTCTAATATACTAGTTATGCAAGCTGGATATAACTCTAAGAATCCCTAAATGTGAGAAAAATTGAATTTGGTGGTACTTTTTTTAAGCTAAAAATTAAATTTCCCCGGCACCACGCAGACCTTTTCCCTCACAGCTATAGTCATAACTGGATTTTTAAGCCTTCTGAAAACATTGTGGTTTGCAATAAAGCAAAACACTGTGTCAAAAACTGCTTAGAATACAGAAAAGCATGTTTCTGATCTAGACCACAGGGCTGCTGTTTACCTGGTAGAGGCATCGATATGGCTGTGGGTGTCATCCTGACAACTGCGACAACTTGTACTTTGGGACTCTGACCCCACCTCTGTATTCTTATTAGGAATTAAAAATATGAGCTGAATTCCTTTCAAGTTACCAAGGAGCTAGTTTTCCCAGTTTCCTATCCCTAATTCAACCCTTAACACTCGTTTCTTCTTCTCCGTGATGAAGGTTAGGAGCCAAGCAGCTGTAAAAACACACTTGGCTTCCAAGCATGGAATGTGTTTGCTCTGAAGGTAGCGGGGTGTCCTGGAGGAGAGATGTCTTTAATAAAGTATTGAAGGGTTGCAATGTAGGCCTGTGAATAAAACACTAGACTGGGGATCAGGGGAAGCACGTGGCTTTCCTGCCTTCTCCCTAACTTGCTTGTATCTGCTCACTCGGATCTCCAGGATGCGTATGCACATGCAGGTCTCTGCACTGGGAACACTTTTACTTCCCAGTGACATGAGATGGCATCTGCTTTGGGGATGCCTAGCTGTCTGACAGCAGATGCTCCACAGGGATACATTTCTTAAGTTTCTGCTGTGACTGGTGGTATGTGGCTACCTTTTCAGTTTTGTGTTATTGTTGTTCTTCTTGTGTGTGTTTTCATAGTGAAGAAGAGGAAAAGCAAATAATTTGAAATGCTTACACACACCCACACACACACAAACTGCTACGGACCAACATACTTCACAAGTTTTTGTTTCCTATTCTGACCTCATGCTTCCTTGACTGTTGAGGGCTGTTTTTAAAGATCTCCACGTGGAAATGCAAATCAAAACCACAATGATGGGGGCGCCTGGGTGGCATAGTGGTTAAGCGTCTGCCTTCGGCTCAGGGCGTGATCCCGGAGTTCTGGGATCGAGCCCCACGTCAGGCTCTTCCTCTATGAGCCTGCTTCTTCCTATCCCACTCCCCCTGCTTGTGTTCCCTCTCTCGCTGGCTGTCTCTCTCTCTGTCGAATAAATAAATAAAATCTTTAAAAAAAAAAAAAAAACACAATGATGGTGACTAACATATCATCATCATAATAAAAAAAAAAAAACCACAATGAGTTATCACCTCACACTTGTCAGATGGCTGAAATCAAAAACACAAGAAACAACAAATGTTGGCAAGGATGTGGAGAAAAAACAAACCCTGTGCACTGTTGGTGGGAATGCAAACTGGTGCAGCCGCTGTGGACAACAGTACAGAAGTTCCTTAAAAAATTAAAAATAGAATTACCATATGATCCAGTAATTGCACTACTGGGTATTTACCAAAAGAATACAAAACACTCACTCAAAGGGATACATGCACCCTGATGTTTATAGCAGCATTATTTACAACAGCCAGGATATGGAAGCAGCCCGTGTCCACTGATAGACGAATACATAAAGTAGTGTGTATATATATATATAGCGGTATGTGTGTATGTGTGTGTGTGTGTATGTATATGCATGTGTATATATATGTGTGTGTGTATATATATATATATGTGTGTGTGTGTGTGTGTGTGTGTGTGTATATAATGGACTATTCTTCAGCCATAAAAAAGAATGAAATCTTGCCATTTGCAACAACATGGATGCATCTAGAGGGTATAATGCTAAGTGAAATAAGTCAGTCAGAGAAAGATAAATACCGTATGGGTTCACTTATATGTGGAATTTAAGGAACTAAACAAAGAAAGAAAGAAAAAAAAAAAAAAAAAGACAACCCCTAAAATAGACTCTTCGCTATAGAGAACAAACTGGTATTTGTCAGGGGAGGTGGGGAGGAGATATGTGAAATAGGTGATGGGAACGAAGAGTACATGTATTGTGATGAGTGCTGAGTAAATAAAACAGGGTTGTTGAATCACTATATTGTACACCTGAAACTAATATAACACTGCATGTCAATTACACTGGAATTAAAATTTGAAAATAATAATAAAAAATAAACATTCCCACTTGAATGCAATGTCTCAGAGACCTTGGGAGCAACGGGTGTTTGTGTCCAACTAATGGAGATCCCAAAGAATTTACAATCTCCTTGGGCCAACATGGTTACCCCAGATAAAATGAGTAGGAGAGACATTAGTCTTACTTCTGAGTTGCAGGTTCTCTCCCCAAGTGTGTCCCAAATTCTATTTTGCTAGCTCACCTTTTGTTATCCTGCAACTATCTCTCCTCTGCAAGTGCCACTTGCTGGCTCCAGAAATCAGCACTCTTTCCTCTTTTCTTCCCTCCCTCTTCCTCCAGATCCCCTTGGCCCCTAATCTAATGGTTCCCAACATTGGCTGTGAGCTTTTAAAAATCCTGATGCCTGGGGATCCCCAGACCAATTAAACCAGAATCTTTGGGGGCAGTACTCATGCATCAATCTTTTCTAACACTCCCTATGCGATGCCAGTGTGCAGCCAACGCTGAGAACCCTAATCACACACGCTAAGAATTATACCATCTGTTGAAGGGATTGAAAGCAACAGAGTAAAGCAGCAGCTCCCAGGCAGCTGGGGGTGCAACTCGAGCAGGGGAATTCATAATTCTAGAGAGGTTGGGGTGGGGGCGAAGTGCTATAGCAGCAAAGCAGCAGCTCGGGGGACACAGTAATATTATAGTTGAAACTGCAACTATTGTAACTAGTATTACGAATGGCATTCATTATTATTTCACACTCTGAAATAATCTGCTGCAGGATCCACACAGTTCTATTTCCGGTAGAATTAGGTTTCTGGCTCTCAGAACTGGCTCAATTCAGCAGAACAAACATTCACCATAAGATTTCAATGTTCCAGGCTTTATGAGGGCTCTGAGTTACAAAGATGATGAGCCCTCTACTGTGCCCTAAAACTATCCCTCCAGGTGCAGGAAACCCAGGTGATGATGACATCACCGCCATTGTTATTTGACCCGTGACAGATGTGTCTTAAGCCTCTGTGGTAAGGCAGGTACTGTTCTAGGCAGTGAGCACAAAGCAGTAAACAAGAAGGGAAACAAACCCATATAAATATATATATTTATACATAGCTGCACTTGCATTGGTATTTATGAAAAGAAAGGAAGAGAAGCATTTTTAAAAAGAGATCAGCCTACTAATACGAGCTTGTTATAAAGAATTTGCTTCACTAGGGCCTGGTGGACTAGCAGCTTCAGCACAATTTGAGAACTTGTTAGAAATGCAAAGTCTTGAGCCCCACCCAGACCTAGAGATTCCGAAATTCCAAGGGTGGGGCCCATCAAGCCTTTCAGGCGACACAGATGCAGACTCAAGATTGAGACTCACCGGTCTGGCAAGAGAGAAAGGGTCCCTGGAATTAGGATTCAAGGGTTCATAACGATAGAGGGTGGATTGGCAGCTGCTGAAAAAACAGGCTAAGAAGCTGCCACGGGCTTGGGAAAGGAGAGTGAGAACAATTGCAACCCAGCAACCACAAAAAAACAGATTAGCACATCCTGGGGGAATACCTGCAAGGAGAATGCATGGAGTCTAAATGAAAAATAAAAATAAAAAAGAGCCACGTGGGCTTTTATTTATTTATCTGTTTATTTTTTGTATTGGCATGGGACAGGGAGCTCCAGATTGAAATGCTACTTTTAAGAACTCAAGGGACCCAGAAGAAACATCTAAACATTGAGTCCCCAAGATGTGTATTCTCTTGTACAAGTTCTTAAAGGAAAGAAGAGCTAAGTGGCATCTTTACCTTAAATATGCACAGATGTTCCTTCAGACTACAGAGCTGTGTCTTCTGCACCTTCAAGACAAAGGGAGCCCTTGGCTCCCCATGAGAGAAGAATGGAGGAGCACACAACATGAGTTGTCTTTCAAAAGCCCCCAGGAGACCTCCCTATTTTCCAAAAAGCCTCCCAGGCCCACAGCATCTCAGACCACTGCATATGTCATTAACTTTATCTACCCGAGCAGGAGCCAGGGAGTTTCTACCTGAGGCTTGCCCAGGGTGAGAACCCAAGCAAAATGCCCTGCGTGCAGGGGCCCCTGTGACAAATCTCAACCGTGCTGAGTTAATGGCAATTGCAGATTTGGATACCATGTCAAGTTTTGGTTTATAGACAAAGTAGAGAGATCTGACCTATAGGACTGTAGATTTAAGGATTTCTTTAGGCTATTTACCAAAAATGAATAAAGGAATGAATGGCAAAACAAAATTACTTAGAGAAGTGGAATTATAGAATTGTTTAAAAATCATATAACTTTGTGAGGAACTCACCACAGATCATTTCATGAGGCTTATTTTAGTCACATTTCCAAATAATCATGCTACATGGTGAAGATTTCCCATTCTCTGCTTGTCTGTGTTTGTTTAAAATCAACTTGATACATTTACTATCAAATACTTGATCAAATACAAGCCCTTAATACATCCTAGGCCCTGCACTAAGCCCTTTGAGGCCACTATCTCAAATACCGACGCCCCAAATATTTATTGATTGCTTACTCTATGCTTGGCTCTTCCCACGGGGGATTTGTCAGCAAATAAAATACACCCAAATCCCAAACTTGCATTCTAGTTGGAGTGTGGAGGAGTTGAGACAATAAACAAATAAATAAGTAAATGAAGAATATATCAGATGACAAGTGCTATGGAGAAAAAGGGGACAGAGACTACAACATCTACCATTTTAAGGCCAAGAGATAAATCCTTGTATTACAACATTTTGTAGATGAGGAAATGAGGCTCAAAAGGTTAACTTACTTGCCTAAAGCCACAAGGCTAATAGATGGCAGAACTTGCATTTGAATCTATAGCCTGAGGCTTAATTATCAGGCTCTGATATCTGTGCTCCTGACCACCTCACTGGCCCCCTATTGCTTTAAGGCTGAAAGGGGGCCATGAAGGAGTGTTGTCATGTTCCAGGGGCCCCCCCGCAGATCCATGGCTTCCTGCCCTGTTGGATGACTGGCCAAGGTCATCAACAGGATATAGCTCCTTCTAGCCCCCTGTTGGGTTGTGGGGATGGAGAGTTCAGGCAAGAGAACGGAGAAAAGAAGGAGCCCAGGGAATTTTTTTCCAAAGCTCATCTTGGGCCAGCTGCACCCCTATCTCTTTCTGAGTTCAATCTCTCTCATGCCTTCCCGGTTTAGGGGTGATAACGTGTTTGAATAGCCCTGAGCACTGCACTGCCTCGGGTTTCCTTATATCCCTGCCCATAGATTGATAAGCAATCTGTTTATTAAACTCTCCTTAAATCAGATGGTTTGGGTATTTCTGGTTAGCCATCACCAACAATGGCCAAAAGGCAACACAGACATGCAGGCCCTCTTGTTTAATGTCACAGAGGTACCCTCTGGAAATGGGAACGTTAGCAACACTGGGACATTATGGCACCATCGTGACAAATCTATATTGAGAGAACACTGACTCCCTGATTTATTACCCAGGCACCAGACAACAACGCAATTCAGGGGAAGCTGGTCCCACCTTCACAGGGGCTTTCAAATTTTTGGAGTGTGGGATGCTATGAGGTTAAAATGTGGCCTAGGTTCACCCAACACTCGTGGCCTACAGTGGCTATGAAATTTGCATTCAACAGCTAGCAAGTGAAAGAATCACAAGTTAATTTATCCTTTCAAAAACAAGCCATCTCTCTGCTGGGAATCAAACACAGACACAGGAAAATAAATGATGTTAATTGTGGAAAAATACTGTAAGGAAAATAAGCAAAAAAGATTGGCAACCACCCTCAAATTTAGGAAGAGACATTAGAGTTGGCTAGTGCAGAGAGCGAAAGATTGTATTCATTGCCTTGTGCTAGCTAGGGCTCTAAAGAGCAGCAGGCATAGGGAAGCACTAAAGACAAATACAGCAGTGCCCCCTCCCCCATCCATGGTTTCACTTTCCCAATTTTAGTTACGCATGGCGGTTAATCACAGTCTAGAAACAGATGATCCTCCTTCTGATATATGGTCAGAAGGTCAATAGCAGTCTAATGCTATGTCCCAAAGCCTACGTCATTCACCTCCCTTCCTGTCATCACATAGGCATTTCATCATCCCATATCATCACAAGAGGAAGACCAGTATAATAGTATACTACAATAAGATATTTTGAGAGAAAGAGAAACCACATTCATATAACTTTTATTAGAATATATTGTTAGAATTGTTCTGTTTTATTATTAGTTTTTGCTGTTAAGCTCTGACTATGCCTAATTTATAAACTATACTTTATCATAGGTGTGTATGTATAGGAAAAAAACACAGTACACATAGCATTTGGTACTAGTCACAGTTTCAGCCATCCACACCAGTGGCGGGGGGGGGGGGTGTTGGAATGTAATCCCCAGAGATAAGGGGGGACTACTGTATGCCACTAACACTCAACAGCCAGAAACAAAGCCAGTGCTTTCCAATTTTAAATCAGTCACAGTTTATGTCAGTGTAGGATACTCAGGCCTTTTGGAAGTCTATTCCAGTGCCTTAGATCCCTTATCACAGCTAGAATCATTGAGTTTCACACATCCTGAGGGCTCCATTCACATCCTGATCCATGTGTATGGCACCCCCTGGAGTTGTGCAGTGCACAGACTGTAGGGATGTATATACTGACCCTGAAATCAGAACAGTGATGAACATGGATAACAATTACAGCTCAAGTTAACAACAGCAGTTACATGCATTAAGTATCTACTAGGTGTTAGGCATTGTGCTAGAAGCTTTGTGCATATTTTGATTCATGCAATATTTTAATACAGCATTCAGACTTTAAGGTGACCCTCAATGAGACTGATTTCTGGAGTTCATACCCTTGTATAATTTCCTCCTCAAGTGTGAGGACTTGTTTCTAATCAATAGAATGTGGTAAAAGTGATAGAAAGTCACACTGATTATGTTGAGTCTATATCTATATACCTGTGGGCGGCCTCTACAAGATCACGGCAGCCTCTAGTAGCTGAGAGGCCAAGAGCCAACAAGAAGCCCTCAGACTTAGAGTTAACGAGGGTATTGAATTGTGTCAATACCCTGAGTAAGCTTAGAAACAGATCCCCAATCAAGCCCCAGTATGAGAACACAGCCCACTGGACACCTTCACTGCAGCTTTGTGAGACCCTGAGTAGAGGACACAGCTAAACTCTGCCAAACTCTTAACCCATAGAAACTGTGAGATAATGGTTATGTGTTAAACTGCTAAATGTGTGGTGATTTATAACAGAATAGAAAATACATTCAATTAATGAAGTCAAGATTAATATCATCATTTTCCAAATAAAGAAATGGTGCTTTTGAATTTGGGAACCTTAGCCAAGGTCACACAGACAGTGAATGGTGCTGAAGTTTAAACCAAGATCTGCCAAGCTCTGAAGTCTGTGGGCTTGACCACAGCCAGCATACCACCCGACATATTGCATTCCATTCACTGAGGCACAAACTCACCCAGAAACCTCAGAATCCTGTTCTTAAGTAGTGACTGCAGAAGAAGTAGTGAACAGTGCCCTCTAAAAACTCATATCCAACTCCTGATACCTCTGCATGTGATCTTATTTGGAAATAAGGTCTTTGCAGATGTAATGAAGTTAAGTATCTCAAGATGAGGTCATCCTGGACTTAGGGCAGGACCTAAATGCAATGACTAGTATATGTACAAGAAGAGGAGAGGACACACAGAAACACAAAAGAAAGGTCACATGAAGATGGAGGTGGAGATTCGAATGATGTAGCCACAGGCCAAGAGATGCAAAGGATTGTCTGGAGCCACCAGAAACTGAGAGGGAAGGATGGAATGGTTCCAGAAGGAACCAACCATATCAACAACTTGATTTTGGATATCCAGCCTGCACATCTGTAATAGAATACATTTCTATTGTTTCAGGCTACCCAGTTTGTGGCAGTTTGTTACAGCAGTCATAGGACTGACTGTGTTGTCCTAGGTTCTTTATTAACTGCTAGGACCTGTCTAATTTTCTATAGATCAACATAAATAGGCCATTTAAGTTCTGAGGAAGCAAGAGAAACAGTAGAAAGGGCTTCTGCTTCAGGCAGAAAAGTGGAGATCCCATTGTGGCCACTTTAGGGATGACCTCAGCCAAGTCACTCAATCTCTTAGGAATTCTTCCCTCACCTACTATGTAAATTATCATTCCCCAATACAAGGTCATATGGGTCTATCATTGTGATGGTTAATTTTGTGTGTCAATTTCACTGGGCTAAGGGATGCCCAAATGTCTGGTAAGACACAATTTCTGGTTGTGTCTGTGAGGGTGTTTCCATACAAGATTAGGATTCCAATCTGTAGACTGAGTAAAGAAGATTGCCCTCTCGAATGCAGATGGTCACCATCCAATCCTTTGAGGGCCTGAAGAGAGCAAAAGAGTCAGAGGAAGGGAGAATTTGTTCTCTTGTTTGAGCTGGGGCATCCATCTCCTGCCTTGGGACACTGGTGCTCCTAGTTTGTGGTCTTTGGACTCACAGTGGCACCCCTTGTTCTCAGGCCTTTGGTTTGGACTGGAACCAAACCACTGGCTTTCCTGAGCCTCCGGCTTACAGATGGCCGATTGTGGGACCTCTCAGCTCCATAATCCTGTGAGCCAGTCCCTCATAATAAACCTCTTTGTGTGTATGTATCTCTCTCTTTCTCACATTGTTTCTGTTCTTCTGGAGAACCCTAATTCAATAACCAAGACAGATTTCTACCCCCCACTGTCAATGAAATCAGAGGGATTTTCAGTCATTTATTAGAAGACAGTGTTTTTTTAAAACAAGCTTCAGGGTAGTAGAATTATAGAGAAGTAATTCAGACAGTGAGCTCTGGGCTTGTTTCAAATCCCAGGTCTACCACTTATTAGCTGTGTGACACTGAGAACTTTGCTCTAACTCTCTGTGCTTCAGTTGTTTTTTGTTTTTTGTTTTTTTCTTTCATTTAAATAGAGCTAATAATAGTACCTACTCTATAGGGCTGTTTGGAGGAATTAATTTGAAGAAGTTAAACTACATGATTAATAGGAATCACTCAATAAACATTAGCTGTTGTTATTAAATGGAGAAATGGTGTTTAAACAGGACACCTTATAGACAAATAGAATGTCCCCCGCCCTCCTCCTCGTCCTTCACCATCTTTTACTTACAGTGAAGACTGAGTCTGCATTTGTTGCACTGAAAATACTTACTTATTGACTGAGAATGCCTGTAGCCAGTGCTCATGCATATTTCTGGGTATGATTAATTATTAAGTATAATACCAGTGTGAAATTACTGCTTCATCTTGTCTACATTCTGAGTACAGGGAACAATTTCTTTCTCTGGAAGGACCACAAACCACTTCCATCAGGTGAGATTCTCAGGGATGCACAGCCACATTTTCACTGGGAAGGCTAAGAGGATTTACGAAAATAAATACATAATTCATTTTTATGTCCCTGGTTACTCATTCATTAAATGGTGCCTCTGGACATCAGGAGGGAATTGCAACATAAAAGTTATGAATTGGGATATAGGAAGATGTTTATTTAATTAATAATTAATTTGATTGGATTTAAGATGGTTTCACAGGCATTTATGAAGTCCTCTTACACTCATGGTTTGTAAAATGAGCAGACACTGGAAATCACCTGGGTAGCTTGATACAAATTCAGATGTACTGGCTCTAAGCCCCAGTGATCTGATTCAGCTAGTCTGGGGTGGAGTCCCCAGATTCACATTTTTAACAAATCCTCAAGTGACTCCTGCGTAGGCCGCCTTGAGATCCATGCTGAGAAATAATACCCTAGAGGGATACCCAGGAGTCCTGGGTCCCTCTGCAGATGAGTGCCAGCTTCCGTTCCTGGTATTTTTCCAGGACTCCTGACAAAGGATGAATTAAGCTCTCCCCAAGACACTCTTCTGGGACAGGCAGCTGAATGTCTGTGGCGGGGGAGCCGGGCTCTGAGGTTGTGGAAAATCTCCACCTGGTATGCCGTGGTTTGGCTGAAGCAATGGAAAGGGTCAATTCATCAAAGTGTCCAGTCCCTACTTCAAGAAGAGCACGTTCTATCTGGAATATCTGAAGCCTCCCTAGGGAGGCAGGGAGGGAGACAGTGTTAGATCTCCCTAACTCTCATTTCAGGAGAGGGGTACAGTTGGGGCAATGGTCATGATTAGTATTGATCTTCTTTTGGGGGAGAATATTTTTACCAACTAGCTTGCTTCCTTTCAGATTTAAAGAAGGAGGAGACACAAAGGCTGAAAGCAGTTTTGATTCTCTTTATCCAATAAAGAGCTACACCTCAGGTTCAGAAACTATTTCACAGGTGATCCCACATACTGGTTTCGCCAGCCAGACACAGTCACCAGGTACAATATCCTCTGTTGAGTGTGTTTGTTACAAATGAGTACCCTAATAATACCTAACACAATGTAACAGCAGCCAGGACAGGCTCTTTGCAGCAAGAGTAGGGACCAAGGCTATAATTGGGGTTTTCTACAAAAACACAAATCAAGTATAGAGATGCAGTCCATCCTTAATTTGGGACCTTGAAAACAAACAAACTAAAAATCCATTTGCAAAAATTAATAGTTGGTAAAATAGAACACTAGTTTTTGGAGATACTGATGCGTAAAATCTGAGCTGAGGTAGAATAGAATTGACTGACTATAATTTATCTTGTATCGTAGAGAAGTGATGTCCAGAACTAGTAAAAGACCAATTCAGAAGCTTGGGGTTATAGTTTTAAAGACTCAAAGAGATCACTGGAATCTAACTTGTTAATTGTGTGAAGAGAGAGGGAGAAGGTAATATTTACGTTCATTTTATTATGTGCTATGCTTAATAATAATCAACCAAACACAAAGGATGTATTGAATAAGGCATTAATAACAGTCAGTCAAATCTGACTTAGAATCCTGGGTCTACTCTTTATACTGACTTTGAGGACCTAAACTTCAATTTCTTATCTGTAAAATGGAGACAATATATATTTTTAATTATTGGTGATATTTCTTAAATTGTATATGTACCGCCAATGGTCCCGGAGATGGTGATAGGATAGAATTTTTTTTTTTAAATGTTTAATCAAAAGTGTAATAGACCATATATCCCAGCAGTTCTGCTCCTAGGTACATATATCCAAGAGAAATGAAACATAGGTCCACACAGAAACTTGCACGTGAATGTTCAGAACACCATTACTCATAATAGTCAAAAAGTGAACACAACTCAAATGTCCATCCGTGGATTAAAGGATAAACCAATTGCAGTAGATCCATATAATGAAATATTATTCAGCCACGAAAAGTGATGAAGTACTGATAAAGGCTACAATGTAGATAAATCTCAAAAACACGATGCTCAGTGATGCAAGCCAGATACAAAAGATCACATATTGTACAACTACTTTCACATGAATATACAGAATTGGTCAATTCATAGAGATGGAAAGTAGGTTAGAGGCTACCCAGGGAATGGGGGAAGGGAGAAATTACTTAACAGCTACACAGTGTTCTTTTAGGGGAAAGATGATGTTTTAAATCCAGAGCAGGGTAGTGGTTGCACAACACTGTGAATGCCCTAAATACCACTGAGCTGTGCACATTAAAAAGGTTAATTGCATGTTATGTGAATTTCACCTCAATAAAAGAAAAGTGTATTAAAAATGGGTTATTGTTTAGATTGAGGCTATAGTTGGTAATTGTTTTTTAATGAGTCAATTTGAGGAAAAATATCAAGGAAATAATAGTTAATGTGGCATGTGTAGCTGACCAAAAAACGTAAACATGATGCTCCATTGGTTCACTTTTAGGAAACTAAAATTCATTCCCTTCCTAATAGGCAGGGTGAGGTGCATGCCAAGAAAAGGAATGGGCGGGTACCTCCTTAGTCTATGACACAGTGAGTAGAAACAATGAAAGGTCCTTCTTTGATGGAGTTCCAGCAAGCACAGAGGACCAGGGGCCTATCCAGCTGGGAGGAGAACAAGGGAGCGGGTCTCAGGGTGTCTGCGGAAAGCTACGGCTAAACACCAGAGCCTTGACCCTGAGTGGAAAGAGTGAGACTCTGTCACTAATTAGCTGGATGGCCTTGGGCAAGTTCCCTCAGAACAGCATTCTTACATCCTTCAGCTGATGAGTGCTCTGCAATCCTTCTCTCTGGAAGAGCAAGGTTGACTTTCGCCCCTTGGTCGGCTTTCTCCTTGGCAATGCCACTGTTGCAGTGATAATTTGCATATATTATCCCATTTACTGCTGTGACAATCACGTGAAGGGAGGGCTGTCCTGATCCCTGTGATAGTGTGATTTATAATAAGAAATATATATATATATATATATATATATATATATATATATATATATATATATATATATATATATATTTGGTCTTCATACATATTTCTGGCACAGAGCTCCTAAAGCCCTTGGAACTTCCTAAGTGATGAGAGGACAAAGATGTCTCCTGTTATGCTAATAAGGTGACTTTTGGACCCCATCTGAGGATGGGGGCTGCTTGTGAGGAGAATTAACCTTGTGATTAGAGGATTGGAATTTTCAGTCCCAACCCCCCCAATCCCTGGGGAGGGGGAGGGGGCTGGAGAATGAGTTCAGTCACCAATGGCCAAGGATTTAATCAATTATGCCTATGCAACGAAGCCTCCATAAAAACCTAAAAGGGCCAGGTTGGGTTACTGAACCCAAGGACGGGTCATAGTCTGAGTCTGAAGCAGGGAGGGAATAGTCTTGTGGGACCGAGCCCTTCACCTGTGGGATCTGACGCTATCTCAAGTAGATGATGTCAAGATTGAGTTGAGTTGTAGGACACCCCACTGGAGCTGGAGAACTGCTTGGTGTGAAAAGCCTTCCCCACCAAATCTAAACAGTGTGCAAAACCTTAATCCCCTTTTGGCTTCATCCCCTAAAAACTGAGGTGCAGAGATTCCATGATGTATCAAAGGTCGTAGGTGGAGGTAGAACTGATGGTAGGTCTGCCTGTTCTTAACCATGGCAACATGGCAAAGGGACCACAGGCCCTCTTTACTGACATTCACGGCTTCTTCCTCTTCCTCTTTTCTCTAACTCCTGAGTTCCAAATCTACAAGTCAGATCATTTCCCAGTCAACACTGTAATGGGAGTTGGGACACCCCCGGGCTAGTTAACCACTAAGGGCCCACTAAGCCCTGAAATTATTATTATTACTTTTTACCTTTGTACTCCAATATGCAGTGAACATTCCACGGAGGAACAGATATGCTAAACTCAGTGAGGTCTTTTAGAAGGAAATTACAATCTGGTCTGAAATCAGAAATGCACTTATTATGTTCATATTTCCTTCCCAGCAGTATGCAGACATATCATTCCAAATATTTTAGCACTGGATAGATTAGACATAAAACAAAAGATGGGTTTCTAACCCAGGCTGCAACACTATTTTTGCTTAATGTTTCTGGCCACGTCAAGTAGAACATTCTCATAAAGTGCAATGTATACATTAGCTGGGGAGTATAAATCATCCATAATTATAATATCCTTCACCCTGAGAGGCCTTTAGTGTTTCCTTTATAAAAGTTACACAGTTGAGACCTGCACCTGGCTAATAGATCGGCCCTCCCTGAAAATATAATTATGCCACATGCAGAGCTGGGAAGTAGTTTTGCATGCCTGCTGTCCCTGTGTTTCACACACAATGGCTTCCCACTATGGTCTTAACTGCTGGCTGCCTGGAAGCTCTGTGTAAGAGAGGATGCCGGGGACGGCGGGGCCTGCCCGGCCTGGCATGGAGCCAGGCCCACAAAGGGCCTCTCAGAGAAAGACCCGCTGGCCACAGGGCACCCCAAAGAGGCTCTGAACTGCAGTCATACGAGGAATCCTGGGTCCTTGGGGTTGGAGCATCTTGGGGATGCTGCTGACTCAGAACTTCTCCTCCAAAGGATGGGCTTGGTGCCAGGCACTGTGCTAAGTGCTGGGCATGCAAAGAATATGAAGATGGGTGGGGGCAGAGGAGCTCGATGTCAATGTGCTCAATGTGCAGTGAGGGATACCAAGAGAAAAGACAGTGTCACACAGCACAGAGGGCTTGCTGTGGCAGACAGTGGGAGGGAGTGCAGATACAGTGGCCACTCGCCTGGCCCTCCTGTTCCTAGGTGTGTTGAATGGGAACCACTGGCCTTATGCTCAAGTGGAGCTCTGGCATAGCGTTCCAGAGCCTGTAACTGTGGAAATGAATTAAAAGTGCTACTTTATCAGATTTAAACAGGTGGTCAGAGAACAGTTTCTGAAACTCTGTTTTTTGCATTTCTTTATTTTTAAATAACCCACAGATTTCCCACCAGGTTCTCCTGCCAGGTGATGGGGGAGGAGGCTCCTTCCATTCCTCACCTGGCAGAGGCTGCTGGCTGTCACCTTCTTTCTAACTCGGTATATTACTCCACAGAAAAAGGTCTAACTTCCCAGCAGCCTTGCAGCTAGGTTTGATCATGTGACTCAATTCCATATTTTGAGAGAGTAGCGGGAGTTTCCTAGTACAGTTCTGACAGTGAACACTATGAAGCCACATAATGGGGAAATCTGGACACAGAGGCAGACACACAGACAGGGAGAACACTATGTGAAGGCGGAGGTAGAGATTGGAATAATGCATCTACACGTCAGGAACACCCAGGATTGCCCACATCCCCAGAAGCCAGGAGAGAGGCATGGGGCACATTGTCCTTCAGAGCTTCTGGGAAAAACCAGCCCTACCCAAACTGTGACCTCAGACTTCTGCCCTGCAGTACTTTGAGAGAATAAATGTCTGTTCTGGAAGCCTGTGGTCTCTGTTTCTGGGACAGTGTTAGGGCCGCCCAGCAGACTCACGTGCTGCCCGAAGTTCTCAGTGCCCAGTTTTATGTCTCTTTGTTAACAGAGAGGCTTAGCAAGTGTCACAAAGGTGTAAAGACTGAGGTGTTCTCTTTCAGGGAAAGGCAGGTATAGCAAAGTGAACAGAAGAGGTAATTGCCTTCTCATGTTGAGTCTTAGGGTGCATTGTTTGACCAGCCCTGGGTCTCGCATCTTCTTGCCTCTTCATGCCTCCTGCCTCTACTTTAGGAAACACTATTGTTTTGGAATAAGCAATGTACTCTGGGGAGTACATCCCTGAGTAAAAGCTAAACCTTCCCTGTTACTTTGGAGGGGGGAGAGTGAAGCTAAAAAAGTCACATCCTCCCTTTGCTCTTAAAAGGATGCTCTGTCCCCAACTCCCAAAATTATTCTGGAAGTCTGGAGAAGGCGCATGACCTGCAAATGTGGATTATCATCTCATCAGACTTCTCTTAGCCTTCTTCTTTTCCCATGTTCTGCTTAAGTCTGCTTTTTCTCTTTCCTGGCATTATAGCAGAACCCCACTGGTGTGCCAGATCTGCACGCCCCCCCAGGTTTCAAGTTGCCCCAGGTGCGGTCTCCGTACACTGTAGTCTCTCTTGGGAGACTCGTGACCCCCAGAGGCAAGGCTAATGAACAGAAGGTAAACAAACCAAACAAACAACATCTTTGCTTTGAAGAGAGATCTGTCTGCAGAGCACCGTGAGAAATCTGGAAATGCCTCATGGAGTTTGCTAAGCAAACAAAAACCAAATCCTGCCCAAACATAATTAGTAAAGGCACCAAGGTAAAGGCAAAGGCAGATGATTGCATGGGGTGGTCAGGGCAGAGGACCTCGACTGCATTCCTTGCTTCAGACAGGCGGAAAGCGGTTAGCTACAGGCAACGAGGGAAGGGCGACACTTGGGGAAACATCACACAGATAAGAGTAAAACCAGCAACAGTCCTTGTAACATCTCCTAGTTACCCAGTACATGGTTGGCCTAGCACAGAGCTCTCTACTGATCCCCTGTCCTCACTACATGATTTCTCACTCCATTTTGCAGAAGAGAGGATGAGCTTGGAGAGATTATGTGTCCCGTGTGAAGCCACTCAGCTTCTAGGTGTCAGAGCCTGAACATAGGCTATGCCCATTGGCTCCTGACCAATCACACAGGTTGAACACCTTTAGAGAGTATGGTAGACAGACCTGTCCCCCGAAGATGCCTACATCCTGACCCCTGGAACTTGTGAATACATCACCTTACATGGCAAAGGAACCTTTCAGATGTGATTAAGTTAATTAAGGATCTGAAGATGGAAGATTATACTACATTATTCAGGTGGGCCCAATGTAATCACAGATATCCTTACCAGAGGGAGGCAGGAGGGCCAGAGAAGAGGGTGTGATGACCAACCCAGGGGTCAGGTCAGAGATTTCAAGATGCTAAGCTGCTGGCTTTGAAGATGCAGGAAGGGGCCATGAGACAAGTAAGCGTGGGGGGTGTGTGGCATCTAGACACTGGAAAAGGTAGGAAATCAGATTCTTACGAAGAAATACAGCCCTGCCAGTATCTTCATTTTACCCCAGCAAGACCCATTTTGGACTTATGGTCTCCAGAGCTGGAGAAAAATGCATTTGTGTTGTTTTAAATTACCACTAAATTTGTGGTGAGTTGTTACAGCTGTAATAAAAAGAAACTACTATAGAAAGGGAGGTCTGAGCATGTTCAGAAGCAGAGGAATGGAGCCTCTGACAGCTGCCACATCTGTGAGCGCTTAGCCTGTGCCTAGAACTGTTCAAACTTCTTTACACATGTGAACTCCTTCCATTCATGAGGTTGGTACTTCAACCATCTCCTTCTGTAGATAAGTTAACTGGGGGAAAAGATTGTACAATGAATAAATGAGGTGGATAAGGACTTCAGACAAGGCATTCTGACCCTAGAACCTTCCCTCTTCATGCCCTCCACTCTACTCTGATACCTGGAGGAACAACTTTCTGGAAGAGATGGAATAGGATTCACTAACCCTTTTCAACAGTTATTAGTTGAGGGTCTGCTCTGCACCAGCACATGGATAAGTCTGCTGTGTGCTCTTTTGTTGTTGTTGTTTAAAGATTTATTTACTTATTTTAGCGGGGGAAGGGGCAGACAGAGTCTCAAGCAGACTCCCCGCTGAGCATGGAGCCCAACGCGGGGCTCGATCTCACGACGCCAAGATCATGACCTGAGCCAAAACAAGAGTGGGATGCTTAACCGACTGCGTCACCCAGGCGCCCCACTCTGTGTTCTTAAAGGTGATTTGGGAGGGGAACTAGATAATTAAGTCACTTATGGGCTGCAACCCGGAAATACCATCAGAGAGGGTTGGACACAACTGAGGGAAAATCTAGAAGAGGTCATGCTCCAGGGTCTTGGGAAGTGACCTCGAGGTTCTAGTGAAGAAAGAGGGAAGGAAGGAAGGAAGGAAGGAAGGAAGGAAGGAAGGAAGGAAGGAAGGAAGGAAGGAAGAAGGGAAAGGACGGAAGGGGAGGAGAGGGGAGGGGAGGAAAAAGGAAGGAAGGAAAGCAGAGGGAACAGCAGGTACAAAGGCAGAATCCTAGAAGAGCCAGGCACAGTCAAGCACAGTCAAGCTGGATGTGGCAGGCTTGTCCTAGAGGGTCTTGTCCTTAAGTGGTGGAGAGATCCCTGAGGTAGGAAGATAAAATGTCAGATCTTGGACAATGCAGTGCTTGGGAAGAATGACAGACATGAGCTATACAGCTGGAGAGAAGTGGATTTTTATGGGTTGAAAGATGTCCCTCCACATCAAAGAAACTGAAGTCCTAACCCACAGTACTTGTGAATGTGACTTCATTCAGAAAAAAAGGTCTTTGCAGATACACAAGTTAAGTTGAGGTTATTAGGGGAGGTCCCAATCCACTATGACTGGGTCCTTATGAAAAAGGGAAGGTTGGACACACACACACACACACACACACACACACACACACACACACAGAGGAAGAATGCTGCGTGAAGATGAAGGCACTGACTGGGGTGATTCCCCCACATCCAAGAAAAACCAAGGATGTCCAGCAAACCACCAGAGGCTAGGAAAGAGGCCAGAACAGATTCTCCTCCCGGCCCTGAGACACCTTGTTCTCAGACATCCAGCCTCCAGACGGGGAGACAGTAAAGGTCCATTACTGAAGCTCCCAGTTGGTGGGACTTTGTTCTAGCAGCTGTAGAACGCAGACACATGGACACTGCAGTTCTCTAGAAGACAGAGTGGTGCGGTACTTCTGAATGTGAAGCCCACTGGGCACTGTGAACAGTGCAGGGATCAAGTGCAACTGGAAGCCCCGCACGGCTGACACGTTGCCAGCGGAGGAATGCCCTGCGCCCTGTAGGATGCAGAGCGGCCATTCTGCCTTCTCTTCAGCCTCCCAGTTTGCAACAGCCTAAAACGTCTCCAGACAGTGCTAAATGCACACTGGGGAGCAAAAGCACCCTCGGCTGAGAGTCACAGGAATAGAGAGATGAAACAGAGATACTAAAATAATATTTTATATAGTTCTGCAAGTATTTATGGGTCATCAACTCTGACCTGGGTTCTGTGCAACTACCAAGAGTCTAAGGATGAAGAAAGGGCTGCCCCTAAACCCTCAATGAGCTCCAGGTCCATTGGGATGGTTTGCAATTCACTGCAACATTTACTGCAAATACTACTGACAAAAACATAAAGAAAATTTCCTGTAGATTAGAGCGTGGTTATGTAAGCAGACGTCATTTTTTTATGCATACACTGTTATTTCAAATTATTTCAAAATAAAGCCACATTTCTACTGGCCAGAGGCTATTTTCCCATAATTTTCTTCCAGCATTTTTTACCCTGTATTTTTTATGAGTTTTGAGGTTATTTCCAAGTTTTCAACAATCATTAGGTTGTGCCTACGCCATAATTGAATACGGTTTTATTACCCCAGCAAACAGACATAAATATTTAATCCTTTTGCTCTACCTGACAATGTATATTTTGGGGGGCTAATAAATTGCTTTTGGGGTTGCCCATAGGGTAGGTACCTTTTGCGGATTTGCTTCGACATTTTGTCCAATGTGCTATTAAGCACATCAACACCACTTGCAGTCCTAAGTGGGGCATTTTAAAGAAATGACAGAGTAATGTGTTCCATCCAAGATGAAGTAGCAGGTGGAGTATTGCTCACTGTTGCTGATTCTATGGGGCAGTTTGTCTGACAAGCAGAAGGCGCAGGATTTCTCCAGAACGCCGCTGAGGACCCCTGCAGCCTGGCTCCCTATGAAGTTCATCTTGGAAGCATCAGTGTCATTCAGAGACAGCGTGTGGACACTGACTCCACTTCGAGGGAACAGCAGATAGCCCTCAGCTATTAATAACCCGATGTGGAAACAGCATGTTTTTCAGGTGGGGGCTGGCTCCCTCTGCCTGCTGCAGATAGCACCCCCACCTGGGGTGTGTGAACTCGCCTCGGGCATTTGCGAAACACTTTCTGGTGTGGGCGGTTCACCTGCTGTCTGCCTTTCTTCCCCTTTTGGTAGTTTGGGGAGCGATGTTCTTCGAGGAGGAAGAATCTGAATAAATAGAACTTCAACACGCTAGTGATTGGATTTGAAAGGGCAACCAAACAACTTCTCTTTTCTAGCTACAGTCACATCTTTTAGCTGGGAAGCAATGGCTAAGGAACAGTCGCTATTTAGCAAGAAAGGGATGAACAAATAGAGCTTGAACACCCTGCCCAAATACAAAAATGCTAATGCTGCAAAATAGCCTTACTGGATTTTTTTAACCGCACGGACTCCCAGGGAAGAAAGTTACACCAAGTTTATTAAGTAATTCAATTTTGTACAACTTGAAGGAAGCCTCTAACTCTTTTACCATGCTAACAAGCACAGAGCCTCTGACAGACTGGCTGCCAGGGAAGTTCCATCCCTACTGTTTTTGTTTACCCAGCAAATTGTAGTTTTGTTGTCTGAGGGAATTGGGAACCAGGGAATTTGTAGAAAAGTGTAATAGAGAGAAACTTCACCAAACCCAGAACAAAACAATTCTTCTCTAACAAAATTAACCACTTGGACTCCATCCATTTGTGCTTCCTGCAGAATGAGTGGCCTCCAGCGGCCGAGCCGGCCTGCCCAGCAGGTGCAAAGCCGAGGGTCCCTGAGAAGTGAGACGCCAAGGAGAACCTGGGGGGTGGAAGAAGATGCTTCCCCACACAGTAATCGGGTCTAAGATGGATGGGTTTCATAAACTTACCACTCCAGCCTCACAGAGAACAAGGTTCAACAGCCGAAGTCCTGGAAATAATATTCTAGGACACACACACTTATGCATAATGCAGGCAGTGTGTTGGGATGGTGCTTAAACAAGCGCGCGCGCACACAGCTTTCATTCGGACTTTCATTCGGACTTTAAAACGTTACTGAGAAATAAAGGGATGAAGAAATGTGCACTATTTCTATAACAGAGTATTATTCAGCCTTTAAAAAGAAGGTAATCTTGTTGCATCACTATATTGTACATCTGAAACTAATATAACACTGTATGTTCCCTAATTGGTATTAAAATAAAAACCTAAAAAATAATTAAAAAGAAGGTAGTCCTGCCATTTGTGACAACACAGTTGAACCTGGAGGACATTAGGCTGTGAAATGAGCCCGAGACAGAAGGGCACATACTGTGTGATCCCACTTACACGTGGGATCTAAAATATTCAAACTCATGTTAGCATAGAACAAATAGTGACTTCCAGGCTTTGAAGGGAGGGAGACATGGGGAGTTGTTCAATGGGTATAGTTTCAGTAATGTAAGATGACTGAGTTCTAGAGTTCTGCCATACAACATTGTGCCTGTAATTAACAACAGACACTTAAAATTCTGCACTTAGAATTTTGTTAAGAGGGCAGATATCATGTTAAGTGTTCTTAAAAAAATAAAAACTGGAAAAACCCCAAAAGGCACAAGGAAACTTTGAGAGGGGGTAGATATGTCACTACCTTGACTATGGTAACGCTATCATGGGTGAATACATATGTTCAAATGCATCCTTCTATATGCATTAAATATGTCCAAGTTTTTTTTTCATTTATCAATTATACCTCAATTAAGCTACTAAAAAAATTATCCAAGAAAGATCTGCACTGCTAGGTGGGGAGGAGGCCAATGAAGACATCCCGCTTTCTGCCCTAAGGCCCCCAGGGGCACCTTGTCCCTGTGCTGCCTCAGGTTGGAGCATTTACAGGGTGTATTCTGTGAGAATGTGGTCGGTGCCCGATACTCAGACCCTGGCTGTAGGGATGGGCCTCCAAATGGTCCCAGCCTCCTCGAATAACAAACACCCTCCACGCATGGCTTGGTCCAGAAGCTGCTCACTCCCAGCTTCTATGACCCTCTCCAAGTACTGAGCTCCATTACGTTACAGTCCCACTGTTGGGGGAGCACCCTCTCTTCACTTCTCTGGCTTAGCAGTACCCAAAAGCATGGCACCTCTCTTCCTTCCTTTTCTTTCCCACAGTCTTCATGTCTCACCTGTGGTTGCTCTGCTGTCCTCAAAACTTTCTAAACAGCATCTCTTTGTTTGTGCCTCAGCTAAAGATAGCACCAGGGTATCTGAAGGAATGCCCCCAGGGACATTTCTAGAACTTGATGGAAACTTCTGCCCGTTTATGGGGTGAGCCACTGTGGGGTCTCTTTTTGGAACTTACACGGACCTCACCTCTCCTCGAAGTGCTTCTCTCGCATCATGTACTATTCCACAGCATTCACTGACCACGAGATGTAAAGAATTCAAAGACAAATAAGAAATGAGGGTAGATCTCCACAATATTTTGAAGTTGGAATGGGACCGTGTTATCCACCTCTGTTAGAATCAAGCAATGGTTTCCCGCTGCCCCTTGCTCTGTAAGCACCAACCTCCTTACCCAGCCGATGCCTGGGTGTCTGGGCCTGCTGACCTCTTCCGATGCAGCAACACTTCTCTCCTCTGAGCTCTCCTGGCTCTAGCCAAACTGGCCTCAGTATTTCATGAAATGGTGCATGAACCCTCTGGCACCCAGATATCGACATATGGCTTCCCTCCCATGGGAAAGCCTCCTTCTCCCCTTCTTTGACAAGGGACATCCTTGCTCACCTTTTTCATGACAGTTTCAAAATCACCTCCTCTGAGAAGTCCTCCTTGAACTCCTGGACCAGGATCTTTCAACAGAGACTCTCATAGACCCATTTCTTTTTGTAAAAGCTGTCATCGCGTTTGAAGTTATCTATTAATCATGGTGATTCTTTTCTTTGTGTCCCTCTGCCCTTCTCCCCTGTGAGCTCCATGCCGGTATGGAGTAGAATCTACATGTTTAATATCTGGCACACAGTAGGTGCTGTCAGCCAATGTCTGATGAAGGGAGCCGTGAGTGGCTGCAGTACAGTGTGCAATCTGGTGGGTGCTGCAAATGCCTACTTTTGGTGCGCATTCTTGCTGCAGCACCCTGATAGCGTGGTGGGCTCAGGGGTTCTTCTGAAGGCTGACTTGCATAGAAACCACTTCCTGGGTCTTCTCACTATGTCCAGGAAGCCTTCCCTCCGGATAACGCCAGAGTTCCATTTGTTTGACAAACACAGAAATACCAACAGAATCTCACCATGAAATCCGCATTAACTAAGACTAGTTTTCTCCTGCGGTGAGGGACATAGTGGGAACAAGAAGCAGCAACGCTACAGAAAACTGGAGTGACATGGAATTCCACAGATTGATTTCCCAAAATCGAGACATCAAGAACCACACAGAGCAGAGCAATTAATATCCCGAGTACTAAAAGCACCACTCACCCAGTTGCAGCATTCCGGGTTTTGAGGACGGCACCTGATTTTATGTAGACAGATATATGCCGACATTGAGTATGCAACTTTATATTTCCATATGTCAGGTAAAGTACAACCTTAAGCATATTCTGAATAATTCATTCAGGCAAAGGTCTGATAAACAGATGTCTGTAATGCGATAGTTCTGAAGGTGCCATTTTTCTGACATGAAAAAAAATCCCTGCTTAAAAGCCAGATGGCAAATAAACCCCAGTTCATCACTTAGGCTCACATGGGGAATTCCAGCACATTTTTCATCAATTCCCACTCTATATTTAACACAGTAAATATAACAGTGAAGTATTATGTCTCTTCCTTCTCAATCCATCTCAACCATGAGCGTTAATCTCTACTGGGTCGGCGGTAGTGTTTACCCCAAATAAGCAAATGAGCTTCCATGTAACAAATTATCTCTTTGCAGAAACAACAGAAAATTCTGTAAGCTCAACTGTTTTAGTTTATTGACGATTGCTAGAAACAGATTTTGCAAAAATGTCTATTTTTCCCCTGCAGCCTTTCACAGAATAATCGAGGAGTTGAGCATTCCATTACATAAACGAGAGCCTTCGCTGGATTTGCTTAAACAGATATGAACTTGCTGTTATTCTGGGTCAGAGACTACAGTCGAAGGGTCAGCCCATGCCAGGTGCCATTTGATGGCTTGGGCTCTGGTTACTGTCTTCTCTGGCTGCACTAGAAATGTCCTGTTTAGTCTCTTGACTGCACGCCACCAGATGGGGCATTTCTAAGATGTAACTTCTCTTGACTTGCCATGTTGCTAAAATGTGCCCAGAAGAGGGACGGACTTAGTGGTCAAGAAGTGATTTCACTCCCACTGGATTAAAGACTGATCTTTCCTCCCTACCTTCCTTCTCTCTCTCTCTTTTTTTCTCTTCCTTCGAGACATGTCTACCAAATACCTATGTCAGACACTGAGATGGGAGAAATGAATGAGACAGTCTAACGAGGAACACTGTCAATAGATCATTCACAATACAGGGAGGTAAGCACAACTTGGGAGCACACAGTGACCATGCTGAGAACAGGGTAGGAGGGAAGTCTTCCCGGTTCTAATGAACCTGATGAGAACCTCTTTAATTGCACCTCCCCTGCCTTCCCCTCCTCTTCATGCAATAGGCAAATATTTCCATAGCATCTATTATGTGCAAGGTGCTGGGGATAGAGCAGTGAACAAGACACTATCTCATGCAGTTCACATGCCAGTGAGGAAAGCAGAAATCAACAATAATAAAAAAACACAAGTTTTTTGTTTTTTGGTTTTTTTTAACCAACTGCACTGTATGCTATGAAAGAAGAGGAGAGGATCTTATAAGAGAGGAGACAGAGGATCCCCGTTTACACATGGATAGGAAAGGCATCATGAGGAAAGCAATATTGGTGCTGAGACCTGAAGAATGAACAGCACTGTCAGCCAGGTGAGGTAAAGAGAGGGAAGCATTCCAGGCAGAGGGAACAGTCTGTGCTGTGCTGCTTAGCGCATTGGTAGAACTGGAAGAGGGCCAAAGTGACTCCAAATAATAAGTAAGAGGGAGAAGCAGATGATTGTGTAGAGAGGCACAGGGGCCAGACCATGCAAGGCCATGCAGAGGAGTTTGCTTTAGTTTTCACAGCAATGGGAAACCAATGATGAGTTTTAAGATTGAGAGCAGGTAGTGACAACAGAATCAGATTTGTGTTTGAAAAGACTCCTCTCCTTAAGGGGGATGTGGACAGAAAGGAGTCATTACAGAAAGATCCACAGAGGATTTTGTGGTCATTCTGGTGGGAGATGATGGCATTTTGGACTGGGATATTGGTGAAGGAGCTGGAGAGAAATAGACAGGTTGAGTATATATTTTATTACGAGATGTTTGAACCTGCTGAAACAAGAAATGAATTATTTACTGGCATGTTTCAATTCACCACACAGTCTCGATCTAACAACATCAACAGCATCAATAATAACAACAAAAGAAAAACTAATTCCTACCAACCTTCTCTGCACCGGGGACTATTCTAATAATTGTATAAATATTAACTGACTGGATCTTCCCCATAACCGTAATAAGTTGGTACAATGAGTATCCCCATTTTATAAATAAGGAAACGGAAGCACAAAGGACTTAAATAACATTTTCCAAGGTCACACCCAACTATTAAGGTTAAACATAATTCACATGCCTGGATCCTTTGAATAAGGGCAAAGAAACCTCTCCCATTGCTGGTATCATTTACTTACGAGACACCAGTGCCTGCCTTTGGTTCCGTATTTCAATTAAAGGGTGTATATACCTCAAATATAGAAATATGTCGTAATTTCTTCATATACAAGTTGAATACAACCACAGGCATTTCGTTATTAGGGTAGCACAAAATGAAAGAACCCCCATGTGCCTGCCAGGCAATTTTTAGATCCCCTTCCACATAACACTCAGAGAGGTGTGTATTTTTACTCTCCCCACTCTACAGATGAGGGAAAGGAGGCTCACGGTGTTCAGTAAGTATGCCCGAGTTCTTACAGCTGGTTGGAGATGGAGAGGGATTTACAACCAAGTGTCCCTGCCTCCAAACCAACTCTACGCACCCAAGATAAAGCAAGCGGCAGACTCAGTGCTCCTGACAGGCCGACAAATGGCCATGAGCCGCTGATTGAAGATTGAAAAATTGTAATGCTTCCAGTCTCGGTGAGAATTCTGAACACAAGAGGGAATCAGTGCCTGGGGCAGGAGAAAGTGCCTGCTGCCAAAGAGAAAAAGGGATGCAAGGAAACCCAAAAACATACACAGGAGAGCACACATGTACACACACACACACAGCTGAAAATCTCTTCCAGGAATCCTTGTTTTTTCTTTAATAGCCTATTTCTCTTTATGTTACTCTCATTGACATGAGCAATTTATATATACTGTGTAACTTTGATGGCAGAACCCCTGTTTGCTGTTTTCTTTGTGTCTGTACTTTATTTTTCAGTTTGTTGCAATAAATCTTTAATATGGATTGAATTATGAGTTTTAAATAATTGATAGAGCTGATTCCGAATGCTTCCTACCGCAGTCATATAACAAGCTGAAACTTTGGGGGCTGGGGTGCACTCAATACCCTCACATTCTCCAACATTTACCCTCACCTCTCTCCTGACCCCCAACATCCTCGATATGGTCAGTGATCACAGCTGGATACAGAGCTGGATGCCAACGGGCTGGTCATGGGTTCAAGCTACATAATAGGCTGTGAGCATTCTTAATGGCATTGGCTTCAACCTCAATTATTATGTATGATTTGGCAATGAAGTGGCAGGTCATGAGCATGACATAGAATTTATTCATTCAATTCATTTTTATTGAATAGCTACTAAGTATCAGCATGGACTAAGCATTGGAGAGACAACTCTAAGCAAAAGCAGACATGGTTCTTTGTCCATGTGGAGCCTGTGGCTTAGTGGGATTACATATATTAATTTAAAAAATCCCAATACCAAAATAAAATTGTAACTGTGCTGAATGCTATAAAGGGAGAGACGTGGTGTGGTGAGTACATACAACAAGGAGATCTGACTTGGTCAGATGACACATAGGGTGGGAGGATGTCTGAAAGGGGCCCAGGGAGTGTGGGATGAAGAACACAAAGGGCTGCAGATGGGAACCTGCAGGACCAAAGAAGTCATATTAGGGATTTGGTCATTTTCTTAAATGCAGTGGGAAGAAACATCACATTTAATTTTGTGCAGGGACATGATTCCATCAATACACATGTTTTCTACTATAGCTTATATACAAGAAGCAGGCTTTTGCAAGCAGCCAACCTGGGTTCGAATTTCTACTTTACTCTCTAATTGTTGCATCAGCCTGGGCATGTCTCTTCTCAGCTTTCTAGTTTCCTTATGTGCCAAACAGGAACAGCCCCTCCACCCCTACCCCAGGCCCTTCACCGGGTGTGGTCAGCACTCAGTAAGCAAATGTGTGGAAAGCTTAGCTCTTGGCACATGGTAGTCCCCAAAGGTGTGCTGCTGCTGCTGTTGCCATGGCTGCAGTTACCATAGTGAGTTCCCTCTAGATGGGTTGTTAGCTGCCCTCAGGGGTACAGCATTCTGCACTTTTTTTTTTTAATGTCATCTAAATACCCTGCCCATTTGTCACAACTCTCCCATCCAGGTCTACCGTTCACCAGACCCTTTTCTGTAACACAATCACTAACTGTACTTACAGAGCGTAGGTTATGTCCAAGCCCTGTTCTAAATGCTTTAGACACACCATCTCAAAATTGCACAGGACGATAAGTACGAGAATGGTCTTCATTTTACAGATGGAAATACTGATCCCAGGGAGTTTAAGCAAATTGCCCAAAGTCATACATCTAAGAAGTGGCGGAGCTGAGATTTCAACCTGCCTTATGGCTCCGTAGTGCTCACTGCCAAAAGAGCTCACCCTTCTTTCTGTGAAATGCAGCCCACTCGTGTATAATCTCATGGGGCTCCACAATCACCGTTTATTTCCTTATCCACTCTCCTTTTCACAGAACACTGGTACCGTCAGGGACCCACAAATCTGGATCTCCTTGTCCCCTCTCCTTCCTTCATTTCCTCCTTCTTCTTCTTTAATTTTCTGAACACAGATCCTTCTCCTTATCAATCTCAGACAGTTGTCTTGTAGAAGCCATCGGAGGAATGGGTAGATTGCTTTACAAACCCTTGCTTATCCAGCAGCGAAACAGACATTTAGAACAGCTAACGGTGGAGACAGAGGAACTGGGTAAACCAGTTGGTTCTTCCACTCTCTGACTCCCATTCCATATTTACTAAATTGAGATAGTTGAGGGAGGAGGCCTGATTCTATATTTTCTTTAAAGCTACCAGGGGATATGAGAAATTAGGAACCACTGGGATATATAATCTTGGAGTTTTGGACTTGCTCTTTCAGTCCTAGAATGTCATACAAGTAAACAGTTATACTGATATATATCATATTCTTTGATATGGTCCTTCTCGGAACTGAACTTCTATGGATGAGAGGACCAGGTGTTTTTGTTTTGTCTTTGTTTTTTGTTTTTTTTTTTTAATGACATTAGATCATTCTAAGGTCTGTTTTATTTGTTTGTTTTAATTTTATCTACAGCCAGCATTTAAAGCTGATGAAATGTGTGAAATACACTGACATTTTTAAGTGGTAATTTTCAGAGTCTTTGTTAGTTCTGGAAGGGTGTGTATTGCAAATTCTAGATGGAAAACATTTGGAAACACTGAGACATTTAATTTTAGCTGAGCGAGCCACATGTTACTTATGAAACATCTATTTTGAGAACTGCAGCGGAGAATTAAACCTGACACTTCTTATTCTGGTCTACTACCTTCACTGATAAACAAAATAAAATTACAAACACAGGGAAAATGGCTTTTAAGGATACTAGGGAAAAAAAATGAAGTAAGGGGAGCTTCATCTAAACTGATGCGATATGGTTGTAATTGCCTGGGTTTTTTTTTTTCCTTTTCTTTCTTTTCTTTCTTTTTTTTTTTTAACAACCAAAAAAAAAAAAAAAAAAAAAAAAAAAAAAAAAAAAAAAACCTTAGTTAATTCATAAATATTTTAGTGGGATCTAAGGTGTCAGTTTGAAGTTTCATGAAATTGCATTTAGGACCCCAAATAGGGCTAGTATTTGGAAACATATTCCAGAAATACTTTTCGTTTTGGGGTATCCTTGGGAGTACTGCTAGTTGGGATGGATAGTGGGATGTGAACAGAAATATGAGATGATTTCCAAGCTCCAGATAAGAGAGGACATGGGCGCAGGGCCATCTGGAGCATCTCAACGGGCCTGAGTCTCTGTCTTTACATGAGTAGCCTCCCCTGTGGACAGGGCATCTGGAAACACACATCAAATGGCCTCTTATAAGTAAAGGCATCTTAGGAAATTGTGGTGAAATGACCAAGGCTGGCTGTGACAGAATAAGCAGCCATGGAGGGTGGGAGGGTTACTTGGGAGAAGGAAGGAGGAGGAGATGGAGATAGACAAGGCTGAGAAGATAGATATATAGATATAGACAGCTGGATTGAGAACCAGACGGAAGAGACAGACACACTGTCTGTCAATCTCTCTGTATCTCTCTTCATCTATCATCTAAGCACCCATCCATCCCTCCCTCCAACCACCCGTCCGTCCATCCATCCATCCATCCATCCATCCATCCAGCATTATCCACAAGGAGAGAAACCATATCAAGAGCTGTGTTTTGGATATTAGTGGAAGATACTGCAACTCTTGGTTTAATTACCATGTTCTCTCTAAAGCCATCCTTTGAGTCATCTTTCTATCTGTGATAGTTGATCCTATCAGACTATCTAAATTTTCCCTCATGCAGTCTGTTCCAGTGGCCCTGCAATATTAAGCATACCTTTTGTCAGTAGTTACGATTTTTCGGTATCTAGAAAGAAAACTTCTCACCTGAAGATACACTCACTTTGGTCACTACGGTAAATGCAAATGTCCTAATTCATTAGAAATATCACTGAAACTATATTTTAGTTTCCATGTTAATAAAGTGCAGGCCTGGTCATCTCAGGCCAATCCCATATTGGAGGATCAGGCTTATACCCTATTTTCACCTTGTATACAGATCTGAGAAAAGGAGTCTAAGAATCTGTGTCCAAAAGTGACTTTGGGCCACATGGATCTATTTGCTTTGGGGTTCTGTTCTATGAGCTCAGCATTATTCCCTTGCTATCCATACATACAAGGCACCTCTACATCACCCAACTACAAGAGTTGGGGTTTATAAAAAAAAAAAAAAAAAAAAAAAAACTTTCAAAGAATCAGGTGATTACAGAATGGGTAAAGTACAGGGATATGAAAAGGCTTTTTACTTGTGCTTTGATAACTTGATAACACTTTTAGATGACCTGCATGAATTTGGCCTTTATGACCTTTTTTTTTTTTTTTTAAGATTTCATTTACTTAGAGAAAGTGCGAGTGGGGGGAGGGGGAGAGGGAGAGAATCTCAGACTCCACGCTCAGAGTGGAGCCCAATGCAGGGCTCTGATCCCAGGACCCTGAAATCATGACCTGAGCCGAAATCAGGAGTCGGATGCTTAACCGATTGAGCCACCCAGGCACCACTCTATGACCTTTCTCACTGCTCTCAACAATTTAACACAAGAAACTAAGCTTCCTTGAAGTCATGCTTCTTCAACAGTCCTTGCTTTGGGACTTACTCCACCCAACTGACCACACATGGTAAAACATAGCTGATCCAAAGGCAATTCATTCTGCAGATGGTGAGCTCCTGAGAATGGCATCTAGGAGCTCCAGGTAAAGCAGGCAGCCTTTGGTGAGCTCTGAAGTGAAAGATGATGAAGCTCAGAGCCAGAGCAGGAGCTAGCCCCACAGGAGCTAGAATGCTCAAGGAACAAGTGTTGTGAGTAAGCAGAACAAGCTAAACTGAGAGGAATCGGGCAGATGAGCAGGAATATACAGACACAAAAGACCGTGAGAGGGAGAGAGAGAGGCAGAGAGACAGACAGACAGACAGACAGACACACACACACACACACACACACACACAGACGGAGAGAGACACAGAGAGAGGGGCAGAGAGAAACAGGGACTGAGAGATGGCAGGGTGGAGGGGACTTTGAGAATGTGCATTTCTGACATTCTCACTTCCAAAGTTAACCTTACAAAGCCCACTGGACTTCACTTTCAGTCTTTGGATTTTGAAGAGTTGGTCCCTGTCTCCTTATGATAGACCCTCTTCTAATTGAGCTATATTTAGAGAGATCCTGTTCCTTACCATCAAAAAGCCTTGTCTGAAATACATCCAATTACAAAGTTCTATTATTAAAAATGTGAAGGCTTGCAGGAGCTGAGAGTTTTGCTTGGCCAAAGGCCACTGATTTTGTAAGAAATTGCAATGGGAGGGGTCATTAGGAGGGCCCCTAAGCACCAACCGAATACCTTATGGATATGGAAAAGATTTCATTTCATTCAGAGGAAGTAAAGAAACATGATCTATCTTGTCCTCTTGTCCACCTGACAAATTCACACCAGCGTAACAGGAAATTCCAAGTGAGCAACACAGAAAATTCTCCTTTTCAGTCCATCATGAAGCAGAATCAAAATGCAAATGGTAAACAGGACCAGTCCCAGCTGCTTCTCAGAAAATAAAGCTGCTGGGAAGAAAAGCAAGAAAAAGGAACTGGGACATGATGAAGACATTCATCACAGTGTGGACCTTGCTGTCCATTGAGTGGCCTATAATGGTACCAGATAAATACACCAGACATGGGCTGGCTTAACCTTTACTCTGTTGTGGGCCACAGGATCTTGCTGAGATGTTAGGTTTAAGATAGACTGCACTTCTGTGCAGTGTCACCTTTTTTTTTTTTCTTTTTTGAAATATTTTATTTATTTATTTATTTATTTGAGAGAGAGAGAGAGAACACGCACAAGCACGGTGAGCAGCAAAGGGAAAGGGAGAAGCAGGCTCCCTGCTGAGCAGGGAGCCCTATGCGGGGCTCCATCCCAGGACCCTGGGATCACAACCTGAGCCGAAGGCAGGTGCTTAACCAACTGAACCTCCCAGACGCCCATGCAGTGTCACCTTTTGCATTCAGATGAAAAAGAATAAATGTTAAATATGTCCAAAAAGAAAACACACACACACAACATCACATTAACAGTTTGTTGAAGCTTGCAAAGATTAAGCAAGGAAACTAACGCTGCCATCTGCAGTAATCTGGAACAATGGTATTGAGGAACGCTATGCTGGAAGCACTGAAACAATTAACCATCAAAGGGAAAGAAGTAGGGGACTAATACGGAAGGCTGGATTTGGAAGGTTATAGCTGATCTCTCTCCCTCCCTCCCTCTCCCTTTCTTCCTTGAATTCTGTCTCTCCCTCTTCCTCTTTCATTATCAACATGGCAGTAGTAGGTAGATGAAACTTCTGGTTTCGGGAATCAGGCAGACCTGTATTTGGTTCCTACATCTTTCATCAATTGACAAGTTGACGAACTATTCTTAAGTTTCCATGTCCTCATTAGAGATAATGTCATCCACCTGGCTAGGTCCCTATAAGTTGGAGTCCCCAGAGACATAAAATATCTAGCAGAGCTCCTGGTTCATATTCTGCAATTTGTAGCTGCTACAAATGTTGTTGCAACCTTATTACTAATAATAAAAACGGATGTATTGGCACCTATACTGGAATGCATCAGCACGCCTTAATTGAAAGTTGCTAATGAAGGAATGGCTGTCGGAACAAGGCCTGGCTTCGACAGATAAAACATTCATTAAGTGACAAGGGAACAGTCCTGCGAACTGGACCCGGGTGCTGTCCTCAGAAAGTTCACGGACCTGAAGGGTCAGAGACACAAATAACCAGGTGAGTCAGACAAAATCTAGGCAATAAACACAGACACAGGCAAGCAAGAGTCTGTTCTCAAAGATTTTCAACTTCCCACCTCCCAGACTTCATAAGTCCTGTTTAAAACCCCATCAAATCTGCTAATCATTCTTTTCACTCTCACCAAGTGTTCCAGTAATTTCTCTAAGGGCAGGAAGTGGGTGTAGAGGGTTAAAAACTTTAAATCAGATGGTGAAAGTGAACATAGGCAACGCCCTTGCTCTTCACTTGGAAGAAGCTAATAATATGGAAAACTACTTCGGCAATTTGGCCAGGAGATTGGATGGAGGGAAAAGTTCTGGATGGGAACCACAAATACCATCAACAACGACCACAGCGATGATTCTCTACATCTATCATTTTACCATCCAAAAAGCCCAGTCATACTTTCTCTATTTCGGCTTTTGTAACAAAGTTTGTAGGATACAAAAAGTCCTATAGTAGGGTTTTTTCAAATTTCAATTATTTGCTATACCTTTACTTTTTGCCTTATCACCTTGCTACCTATAGTATTATCTACTTGATATTTTTTCTTTTTCTCACTCTTTACACTAAACACTATTTTTTAAATGTATAAAAGCAACTATTAGCATCAATGGGAAGCTACTGCACGTATTTGTACAAATATGCATAAATCACTCTTACTATAGTCTAGTTATTATTGTCTTATTATAGTCTAGTTATTATTGTTATCTGCTAACATCTGTGGATATGAGTTTTTTGTTTGTTTGTTTGTTTGTTTTGCTTGTTCATTTTTTTTTTAAGTAATCTCTACCCCTAACATGGGGCCTGAACTCACGACCCTGAGATTAAGAGCTGCATGCCCTACTGACTAGAGCCAGCCAGGGGCCCCTGTTGATGCCATAAGATGCATTAAAAGAGAACTGGGAAGAGAATAACTTTCTCATGATGCAACATGATGTTATATACTGAGGACCACCTAAAATAAACTTGTAGAACTCTCAAAGTCTCAGCCACCCTTTGGAAAACACAGGGTTTGGGAACTGAAATGGCTGGCCTGGGACTATCCAGAGCAAGTCTAATATAGCTCATCAGGTGTTTATCCAGCAGCCAGTAGGTGTAAGGCAACACA
The DNA here is from genome assembly GCF_023065955.2 of Ursus arctos. Taxonomy (NCBI): domain Eukaryota; kingdom Metazoa; phylum Chordata; class Mammalia; order Carnivora; family Ursidae; genus Ursus; species Ursus arctos. Next base: position 71,145,725 of record NW_026622874.1, on the reverse strand, counting down.
GTAGGTGCTGGCGGGTGAGGGTAGGCTTGCAGATGTGAACTGGCACTCCTCCCCTCCTCCAAAGTCTCAGAGACTGCTTGGGAGTCCAACAATAAATGCGCCAAACACTAAACATTGTCATTTGAGACGAGTTAAGTTGCACCGCGCTAAATGCTCATTTCCCCTCTCAGTGCATGTCCGTCTCAGGTCCCCTTCAGTTTGGCTCCCTGCTCTCTTCTCAGTGGAACTCTAAATCAACAGAGCATCCCCTGGCTAAGATATCACTGGCCTTACAGCAGGGGGGGAAGAGATCAAAATGAGGCACACACTGAAATTTTCCACTTGGAAATAACATGCATCATTTCCACTCACGGGTCATTGACCAGAGCAAGTCATGTGGCCAAGGACGGCAGGAATGGGGTGGGAGAACAGAACCCCCTCCAAGGGAAGACATGCAGGCAAGCTCGGGAAGGAGCAGTGAATATTCCGAGTAATACTACAGCCCACCGAATATTACAGTAGTGGAATTGAGATTTGAACAAAGGCTTTTTGGAATTCTTGCCCATTGTGGGATCCCCATTACCAACCTGTCTCTATAAGAAGAAAAATGCAGCAGAATTTGAGTACACACACACACACACACACACACACACACACACTTCACTGCAGAATGGCTTACAATCTAAGTGAATGACCAGGTTGGATACACTCATATACCTGCTGCAAGTTACTTATGGGGTCCTATGTACTTGACATGCAAAGGAATTCAGGTGCTAAAACAACTCTTTTAACCAAAGAATAAGATTGCAGAATAACACCACATGCACTGTCAGAAGCCCTCCTCCCCGCTTTTTCTTTTCTTAAGAGTCCTTGGATATTAGAATATAGGGGACTTCTGGGTCACAAATAATTTAACTACTGACCTGCAAGGAAGAGCAGGATGAACCAAAAGACCTCTAAAATGCACTTCCAACCCTGTGGATCTGTGATATTTTACCCAGAGGACAAATAGCAAATAAAAACTATGTGGAGATAAAATTTCTTGGGTAGACAGATAGTGCAATTGCAAGGGAATTTAATTTCCCCCTGAACCAAAAATGAAACCCAAGACAATAAGTGTCTATATAAAGAGAACATTGCTTCCTAAATGTTGACATCAGTAAGCTCTTTCCACTCCAAGTTTGGATTTTTACAGAAAAATGAAAAAGTTTTTGAACAGCTTCAGCCCTTTGGGTTTGCACGGCCCGTCTGTGAACACCTCTGAGACTATGGAATTTACACTGTCAGGACATAAACTAGAAAGCATTATTGTCCCTTATTTTCTTTTGATTTCTTTTTATTGGTTTTACAGAAGTTAATTATTTTTCAGTAAAGATACAAAATGTTCAAAATGTGACAATGACTGCCTCCTGTTCTTGGGTTCTAAATAGAACCCGTTCTCCAGGGAAATGATCCCAAAGCTTAGGAGACTCACTGAAAATTTTATCAATTACTGGCGAGCATCCACCCCATACCAAACACACAGGCAACACCCCAAACTGAGTAGGAGCTGCTGATAAAATTATGACTCTGGAAAGAGAGAAAGCAAAATAAAATAAATCCTTCAAAAACAGTTTTACTAACTTCATGAAGGTCTTTATAGTGATGCGGCAGAACTACAAGAAAAAACTGTGTGTGTGTGTGTGTGTGTGTGTGTAGAGAGAGAGAGAATAGATAGATAATCATCTACTACATATAATGAGCGATTCCAAGGATGGAAAAGGCCAGAAAAGATGATGCAAAGTATAGGGAACGATCATTGTTTTTCAGGGAGGCATCTGTTGATCTTGCCTTATCCTTCCTGCTTCTCGAAATCACACTGGACCTGTAACCAGGGTCAGGCGTTTCACCACCAATATCCTTTTATCATGCCACCTCGCTTTGAAACATCCTCAGCGATAACGTGGGTTTTAAGCTGGAGGTATTAGCTACTCTCTAGTCTGCTCTCAAGTAACAGAACTGTAGGTGTCAGAGAAAGAGGGCGTAAACAGCACAGAAACTGTAAGAACAAGAACAGCAAAGCCAACAATATAAATGGAAAAGAGGACCACGAGTCTGGCATGTTGATTTTGAGACTGCTGGGAAAATCCAAATTAGAGAATATAACCAGACCGCAGGTTCACCAGCATATCAACAGTCATCAAAATTAGGGGAGTGATCAAACTGTCATGAATAAGAAAAGACCATTTCTTCGTTTTGTTTTAAATGGACTAGAACAGAACAGTCTTGCTTCAACAGACACCTGACCACACTGGCTAAGAGACCCAAAGTGAGGGATTTCCCAAAGCTTATTTAACTTTCATTTCTGACACACTGTATTTCATTGATTTCTAAGGTATTCGCTTTTTTGCATTTTAGTTCCTTGGAATCTGGGATGCTTTTTATAATTAATGGTGGGACATAATTTATTTGGTAGTATTTTTTTTTTCTTTTCTCAGTGGTAACACACACAGACTCTCTCTCTCTCTCTCTCTCTCACACACACACACACACCACATTGCACACAAGATGCTTTGAGTGATAGTAATGGCATCTCTGATGCATGGAATCCAGCTAATAGCTTCTACTTTCTTCAAATAAATTTGTTTTTTAATTCTTAACTACAAGTGATCATGAGGAATTTTTTTTTATTTTATTATGGGGTTAATAACATCAATATTCATTCTACAATGTTGCATTGAGTAAATAGGACCCATTCCTTGAATTTCTTAAAAATAAGAATCACGAGACTGGGTCTAATTCACCATTCTGGACCTTGCAGGGAAAGCCTCATCAGAAGGCAGGATGGAGCTGAGCTGTTGTCAGAATTTGTTTTGGAAACTCTCAATCAGTGGTTCTCACACTTGGGCACACATCATCATCACCTGGGGGGGCTTGGTAAACACAGATTCCCGGGCTCTAGCCCTAGAATATTTTATTCAGTCTGCCTGGGGTGGGACTGTAGAATGTGCATTTTTCATGAGTTCCCAGGGGATGCCGATGCTGCTGGTCTGGGGAGCACAGCTGGAGAACCACCACTTTACGTTGCTGGGGTGATGGATCTGTGCTCACCTGGCCATCAGGAAAGGAGGGAGAGGTGAAGTCAGAGCTGCAGAGTCTCCCCACTCTGCTTCAATCAAAGCAGTCTTGGTTTTATCTGCCTCTGTATCAAGAGTCTCCATGAGATTTCATATTAAATAAGTTTTGCTGCTTCCATTTTTAAGTGAAAATCACCACTGGCATTGAAATAACTAATATTTTAGGATAAGACAGGTCTGAGCCATGATGCCAGTTTCATCATTTAGTAACTTACAAAAATATCTACACTTCAGGTTTTTGTTTTGTTTTGTTTTTTTAATCTCTCCAAGATGGGGGTAAGAAGACATATTTGAGGTTTGGAACTAATGTACACACAACCCCTAGTAGAAAAAAATGTCCTGCATATTGTAAGTGCCTAACACTTTGTAGCCAAGACAAGAACAGAGTTCTGATCCCTGAAGGCAGAGACTTTACTGTCGTCACCCCTTATGTAAATGTGTGTTCACTTGCAGTGACCGAGGACACAGCATCTGTTGTCAACTGACTTTGGAACAGCCTGCCAGTTCCCCAGCCCTGGTTAATCAAGGCTCAGAGCTGCAGTTGGGTCAGTACCCGGGGTTTTTGGAAAGCTGGCCGCACACTTACTGCCTCACTGCCTCTGGGCCTCTGGCATCTGGAGCGCGGCTGCACTGTCAACTAGCCAACAATCATGCCCTATGGGCAGAGGGAGCCTCTGGACCAGCTTCTGTCTGCAGCAGTTCTATTCGGTTCAGTACCAGACGCCCCTCTTCCTCTGCAGTTCATTACAGGTGCTTGCATAAGACCGCTGCCAGATACTCGGCAGTACATGCTTAAGAGGCTCTGTTTGTCACAGGCATAAAAAATACTCCCCTCCTTGTGTGTGACTCCCCAGTTCTCACCATTCCCCCATCTGCTCAGTGCTTTGGAACTCAGCAAGTGGCAACATCATTTATACTTAGGGTAAAGACATTCCTTTCTAACTTAAGTCTAAGCTTTTATTAAAAACATTTAACATTTTGGCTACCACAAAGAACAATGCTTATTTTTAAAAAGAAGAAATAAAAGGAAAAAAAAAAAGAAAGGAAAGAAACTTCTCCATTTAAACGTGTTTTCAGCTCACATCATCTTATGAAATCCATAGAAAACTTTCAGACTCTATCATTCTAAGAAACTATTTTATCTCATATTTGAACAGCCTGCATGTAGGAGGCAAGGTTTCAATACTTACTACAAAGATAGAAATCTAACTCTGAGTTCTCAACACAGAGCAGAACAGCTTGAGGGTGTTATTTCAATATTTTCCCTCAAAGGTAAGCTGAGTAGTTACATATGGCCTCTGCCTTAGGAAGATCCTTTTTACACAACAAATTATACGTAAATATTCTTGCAGACAAGTGTCTATGGGAGAGAGACTGGTAAAATCAAATAAAACTTTCCCAATGTCTGTGAACCAATGCATTAATTAAATTGGTTGGTCTATGAAATTTGTGACTTTAAAGGCTGTGATTTAGTTGATTATATGCTTCTATTAAAAATCGACCTTATTAACTTATTCCAATTCCCAGAGGCACCAACAGTATAACATTAAAGCAAGCAAGAAGGTCTACAACAACTTTTTAAAAGATCCAAAATGTAACAAAGCGAGATTTCTAAGCTAAGCACTTTCTATTGCTTGGGTTCAGACCATAAAATGTATCTTTAATATAAATGGCTACATCCCCACCTCTGCTTTAACGACCTGCTTGATATATACTATAGCCATTCATATTAATTACATCATTAATAATGGTTTCTTAGAGAAGCCATCTATGAATACAGCGATGTCAGGAGATGTATGGGTCATCTAGAATATCTGCAGATCAGCCTTAAGGAACCAGGTCCTCACCTTTAGAAATGGCCATTTATTGATGGCTAAAACAAGAGAGGAATATGCTTAAGACTTTCAGGCTCAATTCATAAATCCTGCTGGGTCTCCTGGAGAGCAGGAAGGGAGAGGAGAGCACTTTGTCATACTAGGGGTGGGCATAAAGTCTGAAACAGCAAAGAAACAGAGAAAGAGTGCTCCCAAGAATGCCACCTACACCCTGGTCTTGTGTTTCTACCTGTCTGCGGGACTTGTCTACATGGCTGTCTGCTACTACTTTGGACTCTAAATATTCCATACTGAATGGCAACTACAGGCACAGGCAATGGCCACGTACTAGCTACTGATGCGAGTTGTCTACATTCCTTATCTTGTTTAATCATCACAAATATTCCTGTGAGAGTACAGAAGTTCCACTTTATTTTACAAGTTGGGCAGATAGAGAATCAGAGATGGAAAGAAACTTAACTGAGGTCACACAGCTGATAAGGTAGCCAGGTATAAAACACAAGAATGAGTTTCAGCATTCATGCTGCTCTCCCTTCAGGTCCTTTATACCTTCCAAACCCCTTTTTCCTCTCCCCTCCCCGTAGTGGAGACTGAAAATTGTTTAGTTTTGATGGACCAACAAGGCCAGGAAGAGAGCAGTGGATAGAGACAGAATTAATGAGCACCTAGGATCATAAGCAGCTTTGATTTTCCTGCTAAATAATTCAGGTCTTAACCTGAAGGGAATAGGGAGCTGCTGAAATATTAAGCAGGAGGACTGACATCACCCTTTCTCCGCAACCCAGTCCCGAAATGTTGGTGATTCTGTTTTTGTTGTTGTTGTTGTTGTTGTTGTTGTTTTCACTCCCTCCATTATGTTCAATACATAACCAAGTTCCCATCTCTTTACGATATGGCAAGGAACCAATCAGAACCCTGGGTCTGAATCCTGATCCCACCAGCAACCCCAGCTGTGTGACTGTGCACATATTCCTCTGAGCCTCAGTTTCTTGTTCTACAAAATGGGATAATAAAATACCCACCATATAGGCTGCTTTTAGGGTCAAGTAGCTGACAGTCCATAAGGGCACGTATGCTAAGCACCAGTGAGTGTTACGCGCTGAACTGTGCCTCCCCCAAATTCATGCATTCAAGTCCTAACTCCCAGTACCTCAGAATGTGACTTTATGGGAGACAGCATCTTTATAGAGGTAGTCAGGTTAAAATGAGGTCATCAGAGTACTCTAATATGACCAGTATCTGTATATGAAGACATTTTGGGTACAGATAGATGATATAGAGATAGAGATAGAGATAGAGATAGAGATAGAGATAGATAGATATAGATATAGATATAGATATAGATATAGATATAGATATAGATATAGATATAGATACACATACACACACAAAGGGAAGATGATCTGAAGAGAGACAGAAGACAGTCATTTGTAAGCCAAGGAGAGAGGCCTGGAACAGAGTCTCCCCCACGGCCCTCAGAACCGATCCTGCCAACACCCTGACTTTGGACTTCAAGCCTCCAGAAGTGTGAAACAACATTTTGTTTCAGCCACTCAGTTGTGGTACTTTGTTATGGCATCAGTCCTAGTCAACTAATACAGTGTTAGGTATCTGGCCCTTCTCTCGCTCGCTCTCTATGTCCAGTCTGGAGAAGCTTATATCTGATTAACGCTCAGACACACTGTCCTCCTTGCCTCTGAGCCCAGGAGAGCAAATGGGTTTCATTTTGTGAACCAGCTCTGCTCATCTGCAGTCTCTGCCTGGAGCACTGCGTTGAAAAGGATGGTGAGGCCAGCCCAGACTTAGTGGGTAAAATGCCCTAATTGATTAGCAATATCTGCCACAGGCTCAGAATGGAAAGGGCAAGGGTGCATGCTATATATTTTTCAACCCTGTTCTAAGGCTTTCATGGGTGTGTTCTTCTTGAAAACCCATTACCAGATGAAGCCTCCTAATGCAGTACTTACATCTTTTTATCACTCTGCTCAAGAGCTTACAGTAGCTTATTTCTGCCAACCACATAAAATATATACACTTTGGTCTCTGGCAACTGTAAAAATATTTAGGCATTGACTCATTCATTCGTTGCAAGAACTAATAACAACCTCCCCCTAGAACATCAATCACATGGCCCAGGACCCTCACTTTTCATCTAGTTGTCACTATTTGCTAGCCTTCTTTGGGTTCATTTCTTCCCTCACCCTGCCTCCTCCAGTTCACATCTTCGAAGCTTTCTGATCTAACCAGTAAGCTTCCACAGCCCCTCCAATTCCCACTTGAAAAGCCCACACATAGCCGTCTACCTGGCCAGCTTGGGTCACATGCTCATCCTGAACCAATCACCAATGAAGGGGAAGGGCAAACCCTGATTGGCTGAGCCAAGTCACATGTTCATCTCTGTGGCCAGAGCAGTAGGCTATGATAAGTAGGGAAGGGACCCTGCAAATCAGACTGTCTTCAAAAGCAATAGTTTCTCTCTGCCTCCCTCAACTACCCACCCAACCTCATTGCCCATTTATTCCCAATTCTCCCTCCTCCTGTCTTCCCTCCTATCCTTCCTGGCATGGCTGCTGCCCTGGGTGGAAAAACTGGCTCTCTCTTATCCCCTAAAGGTTCACATAGATTTAGGTGAAACATTCTATGAGGGTGTAGCTGTGAATCTATCACTAGCCACTGACAAGAAATAACTTGGTAGCTTAGGAGACTACCATGAAAATCCCTTTGGAGTTGTTGGACCTGAAGGCAAATTCAGTTGAGTGGATGGAGAGAATAAAAGATACTTCAAGTATGAAAGATCCAGAATACGTTAGAAGATTAACCAATAAATAGGTGGCAAGAACTATGGATGGGATCGGGTAGATAAAGGGCTGATTTGGCAAATCTTTAAATAATAATCTCTTAGGAAATCATCAGATCTGAGTGTGAGCCAAGATTGCACATTCCCAGAGAATTCAAAAGGTCTCAAGCCTCTCATAAATTTAACAATGAATAGAACAGAGAAGGCAAATAAGCTTCCCACTCCACCGTGAACTCTGAGAAACTCGTAGTGGCTCCCAGGAACACTGTTAAGAAGGGTTCAGAGGTTCCATTTACTTGCACAAAAATGAATGTGCACTTCATTTTGATTAATTCCTTACGATTAAACAGAGATGTCTGGCACGGGTAAGTGGGATGGTACAGCTGGGCCTTATCTTATCCTCCTTAAAACACCTGTTGACAAATTGTTGCTTTGTAGATAATAGTTGTCTAAAAAATGATAATGGAGACCTTACCTGAAAAATGAATCATATAATTAACCTATCCCTAACTTTGTAGCGTGTATGCCAGTTGTAATTAAGATAGTTTATGGGGCTCATCTCTAAATGAGATGTACAAAGGTAAAGGATAGTTTCCTAAAGTAAAGGGAAACCTCTAATGATTAAGTACCACACCATCCAAGGAATATCAACAAGTTCAGAGAGGCATTGGAGGATGTTTTTCTTCTGAGGGAGATAAAGCTAGATAAAGATGCGGGAATAAGGAACAGAGAGAGTGAATAAAGTTAGTCATAGCAGATAAAATTTAAGGCCTGCCATGCTGGGCTGCCCTTCAGGAAACAGGCTGATGCGGTGATAAATAAATGCACTAGAAGCCAACTCAACAAAAAATCATTTCACTGAATATTAATAAAAATATGTTACTGAAAAAACTTTTAGAAGTGTTAGTATTCTTACAATTATTTTGTCAATGATTTGTCAGTCCCATTCAGATGAAGATCAACTTGTGATACATTCACACTTCAGACAACTTAGCATTTCAACACAATGATTTATATGTAAAATCATGGGGGGAGGGGAAGTAGGCTATTAGTTGATTGGCATTCTGAGAACTTCTTAAGGAGTGGATTCAAAGATCATGATCAAAGGATTTAATAATCTGGTCTCCACTTATTAGTAATTATATGACCTTATACAAGTCATTTTATTTATCTGAATTTTTAATTTCCTTATCTATAATACAGGAAAAAAAAATTCCACTTTGTAACTTGAAAAATGCATTGGGAGAATTGTCAGAAATCACTTCTCATGTCTCTCTGTACCCAGTACACATTTTTCCAGACACCCATTCTATAGTTTGTGAAAAGTCTAAATCTTTTTTTAAGATTTCTGCAGACTTCCAGATGCTTACATTCTCAAGGGCATGCTCAGTTTCCATTTCTTGCCCTCACTGTGTTTTTGTTCTTTTCTTTCCCTCTTGCTGTTCCAGAATTACCTTTGAATTAAAATTAACCTTAACATGAAATGTATTCCCTTTCATTGACAACACGCAAGCAAAATGTTTGCCTCAGGACATTGCGTGTGTACCCGACTGCATCAGTCAGGATAAGCCACCTAATTCTGTGTAACAAATGACTCCAAAATCTCAAGAGCTTAGAAATACGTGAAGCTAGTTTCTCATTCATGTGACATGCCCATCATGGATTTGGTGGAACAGAGGGAGAGGAACTTGCCCCACTAAGTCTCTCAGGACCTAGTATGAAGGAAGAGCCATCATCTCAAATACTTCTAGTCACTATGCCAAATGGGGGAAAAACAGGTCTACGAAAACTTGCATCGGCAATAAAATGTTCCAGCACTTGTCATTTTTATTTGCAGCTCGGTGGCCAGACTAGTCACATGGCTCCATTTGAACCACAAGAAGGCTAGGAAGTGCCTGGCAGGGAGGTGAAGCAGGGTATTTGGTGATGAGCCCTAAAGGTCACCACATAGTATTTTGTATGGGGAACTTGAGTTTACATTGCGGCAACAAAAAAAACTTCAAACATTAGGCATTGGTACTCTTAGAAGGGCATTCACACACACCACCATGTTGTTCAGCCATTTTCCCTCTCCTATTCCTTTCTCCCCTAATGTGACTTATAGCCCAATTGCATCTTCAAATTCCACTTCTTTACTTATGTAGAGCAACTCAGATCTCTGCAGCCTTTATCCTCTGATGCAGTTCCAGAATGCTCCTAAGCCAAGGCTCTGGGTAAGTTTTAAAACTAGCATTTGCAGGAGTTTGTTTAACTTTTTAGTCTGGAGCCAACCCCCTCCCTATGTTCTTTGAGTTGGCATTTTGAAGACTGGAAGAAGACCGTTCGGTGAATTTTTCTCCCAGTTACACAACCAAATGTGACTGTATATACGGAAGCAAAGTATACTGTTTTAAAGTCCTATGGAAAGAATTCTTACCATTTGGGTAACTTCTTTGAAACTCAAGTTTTCTCATTATAGAAAGGGAATAACAATTCCTGCTCTGATTACATCACTGTGGCCTTGTACAAGAAAATGCTTTGGAAACTCCAAAGCAGTATGCAAGCACAAGGCATGAATAGAATTGCACACAAACAAGACTCCATTGTAGCAAATTCAGAAGTTTTCTCAAATTCCAGGCACTGAGGTCTGTTGCTCTTACTTCTTTCTGGTTACAGTAAGTAAGCATTTTATGGTCTGATATCAAGTGGAAGTCAAGCATCCCCACTACTCAGGTTTTGTCTGTCTCTGTGATTTAATAATGGGGTTCATATTGGAAGATGATGCAGTTATGTCAGTTATTAGAGAATTAGATTTTTGTGTTCTGCTAAAGGGAAGTAAAGATTAGCTCTGCCAGATGCACACAGGAAACTAGATAGAAGCACACCTCCAAGTCAACACATCCATCTTTCTCCAGGACATGTCAACATGTGGAACTTATGAAATATGGACTGTATTAAAAATGTTAACTGAACTTTTTAAATACAACCGGTGCAGACACAAAATCCCCTTTCTTCAGTTGTTTGTTTTTGCTTACCGTTGGTTGGTATTATTTTTCCTCAACTGGACTGTCTGTGCTTGTTAAGCATCGGTAAATGGCCAGTTATGAGGCAAACACAAAATATACGTATAAATATTTAATAAGAAACGATAGCAGAAATATAGTGTGCAATTGTTGCTCCACTGGAAAGCTATATTCATTATTCTACAAATTATTCTCCCATAAATATTTCAGAAACTTGAAAAAAGGTTAGAATAGTGTACCCAGTGCTTGGTGGGTTGAAAGCACTTTTACATTCGTACTATGATGAATTCCAATCCCGCTTTCACTGCTGAGGTCTGAAATCTATCTTTTGGTCAGTTTTAGGAGGAGGAGTTATTTCATGTTTTGTCATAATGCACACATAAATAAGAAAAAAGCACCAATTAGCATATAGGAACTATGGTTCCTTCTTGATCAGATGGCAGACTAGCAACTTTCCGGGTATCAGGAATGATTAAGGAATTGAACTCTTACTGTGAAAGGTAGTCCAAGATAGGGGGGAAAAAAAGAAAAAAAAAAAAGGAAGCAGTCTCTTTATCCTGCCATAATGCATCATAAAACCCAGCCTCCTCAGTCTATTGATCTTGATAGGACTGATTTATTTTTTTAGCTAACAAATGTTTATTAAGTGTCTAATATGTACTATGGGCTGAAGGTAAAATAGTCACCAAGAAGAAAATGGTTATTTTGGATATCACTGAATTTCCAAAGAGTGATTTTATTTCAGTAGATTAACTTTGCAGAGAATATTGTCTTATTTAGGGTGTGGAATGGTGTTAACACTATTCCTTTTGAAGGCAGAAGAGCTGTCAAGTCATTCAGTGTCCAATGAACACGGTAACCAGGAAGTAATCACATGATTCTATGAGCACTCCCAAGGGAGAATGGATGTGAGAGGCGGGTTGATGGATTGTGTAGGTGGTCCTTCTAGGATACCAATGCATGGCAGCTTATGATCATCAAGAAAATATAACTTCTATGTTTAAATTATTTTCATCAAAATGTGGACTGATTCTGATTTTCTCTTCTGAAAACCCTCAAGGTCTTAACAAGGCTATTTTCCTTACCTGCAACCTTGCTTTGGCCATAAACATAAAATTCACAGCCCTGCCAGAGAACTGTGTTGATAGATGCCTCATTTAATGGTGACTCTGGGACTCTCGGCTTTTATGTGAGTCACATGGAGTGGCCATGCATACAGCTGGCCCATCGATGAGCACTTGCAACTTGAGAGACATGGGTCTTAATGGACAGGAGAGGTCAAAACCCTTAGTATGAAGGACAAATCAAAATACAAACATTTCTGTAAGGAACTTCTCACTCCAAAGTGAGTCATGTCACTTAGATAACTAAAAAGAGATACTGATAATTTCAGAGTAACAGTAATGACTATGTCACCATCATCAACAGCAACATAGTAATAATGACAAATAAGTCCATTATACACACAAGCATTTTAGGCATTATATGATCATGTGTTTATGAGTTGCCCAGGGTCACACTGTTGATTGATGATGAGGTTACGACCTAGATTTTGAGTCCTTATATGCTGTTTTTTCAATTCCCTAACCACATCTTGTTCCCACTCAATGTTCCTCCCCATTATAAGGCCAACCTAGAATCATCCTTATGATTAACAGTATGAGTTACGAAGTCAGTCTTCTTGGTTTCCGATCGTACACACTACACTTCTTAGCTATGTGACTTGATGCAAATTCCTTAACTTTTCAAAACCTCAGTTTCTCAACTGGAAAATGGGGGTAATAAAGATCACAGAGGTTATTGTAAAGATGAAACAAAATAATGTATGTGTCCTATTTTTGTGGTGAGCGTGACGATGATGAGGATGGTGATAATGACCCTAAGGGTACCATAACACCCAAGACATTTTCCAACCAAATCTAAATCTGTGAATGGAGAGCCATCTTACAGCTGGTATAAAATCTCAAGAGAATCCCAATAAAAACTAGATGTTTAATGTGTTTAACTCAATAGTTTATGCAGCAAATAGGTTTTTTTCTTCTTTTTTTTTTAACTGAAAATAATTACAAGAACACAGCTATAATTCACTGTCATAGCCTTAAGGAAGCCTCATGCAATTGAAGAAGATACACATAAAACTGTGATAAATTGAAAGCCTATTTGAAATATGTAGTCATAGTGAGCACTTCTTACTTAATTGCATTCTGCTTACATAACTAAAAGACCTAAATTAAAGCATAATCATGTTCCTAATGATTTTGCATTCTTCTCCCCCCTCCAACATAAGGCAGCTCAAGGTGTTAAAATAGTTATGCTTTGGGACTGAGATAACTAATGTATAAATTAAACATGCATTCATACATTTATTTCCATAAATGAAAAAAAAAGGCAAAAATTCCCACTCCTAGTAATTTATTTTTTCTTCATGCTTCAGGAGGAAGACTTGCTATAGATTTTTTCCAATGCATAGAAACTAAAAGTTTCTCAAGGAAGTAATACCAGGTACATATTTCAAAAGTTTGGGTGGCTTTGCATAGCCTCCAAAATGCTGAGAATATAGAACACGCTCCAGTATATCTAATTATCTTTATGAAATCTCTCAAAATCAATGGCATTATACTCAAAACCAGCTGCAGCCGGGGAAGTCAAACAGAGCAGAGTGTCACTGGGGTTACTGAGAAGTATGGTTTTCTTCTTAATAGTACTTTTTTTATAGAACATGGAAGGTTCAAATCATCATATTCTATTAACTCTTTTAAGAACCCAAACAGAATTTAACCATTTTGCTTGAAAAAATCGATTCAAGTCTATCTCAATATATTTGGCCACTTTTAACTCTGTAAAGACAAAGAATCCTGGTCTAGCTCACATGGGACCATAATTTTGCCGATAGTGATAGCACGCAATCATTTTATAGTAACTGCTGCTGCTGCAGGAATAGTCAAAGCACCTGATCATTAATTGGGTGCCTTGTTGTTCTTACAAGTGCTCGTTTCTCTTCTGGAAAAATTGTTGGAATATAAAGAAGAACTAGCCTTCCAAATAAGCAAATTCTTGGGAATTCAGGGAACCTAGAATCTGGAAGAAATGGGCTACTTCACCTGTTTTCTAATTTGGATTTTTAAAAAATAGTTTATAAAATGTTAAAAGCTAATAGGTAAAGAAGTTTGATCATAGGCAAAGATAAAGAAAGGTAGGGAGAGAGAGAGAGAGAGAGGAAGGAGGAAGGGAGGGAGGAAGGAAGGAAGGGTGGGAGGGAGGAAGGAAAAAGTGAGAAGCAAAATCATCTAGAGCTATCCATCTGGATAAGAGTGACTTATTCATTTACCCAACATTTAAAAAAAAAAAATTTTAAGTAGGCTCCACACCCAGCATGGACCCCAACGCAGGGCTTAAACTCATGATCCTGACATTAAGATGTGAGCTGAGATCCTGCCCAACAATTATTAAGTGCCTATTATGCCAGTGCTGAGCACAAATGATGACCAAGACAGACATGGTTCTGTTCTCACAGAGTCTGCCATCTGGTAGGGGGGATTAGAAAAATCACATTAAGACAAAACAAGTGTTGGGGCACCTGAGTGGCTCAATTGGTTAAGTGTCTGACTCTTGATTTCGGCTCAGACCATGATCTCAGGGTCTTGAGATCAAGCCTCACATCAGCTCTTCACTGGGCATGGAGCTTGCTGCTTAAGAGTCCCCTCTCCCTCTGCCCCTCCTCCACCACTCAAAAAAAAAAAAAAAAAAAAGACCAACAGGTGTTATAACAGGGCAATACCATGGGCCTGGGAAAGGACAAGGAGGGGTATTTAACTGAGAGGATTCCCAGAAGAAGTGATGTCCACCATCTCAAGGAACAATAAGATTAACTTTATAAAATGGTTTTATAGACACACATGCTTCAGAGAGAAACACACATATATACACACACAAACTAAAAGAGCATAGATGTGTGAGAAAGTGATATGAAGTGGGGATATAGGGCAGGGGAGACCAAGCAGAGACTATACCTTGAAGGCCAGTGATAGAATTTTTAGAGTTGACCCTATAATCAGTGGAAGAAATGGTAAGGATTTCAGCAAGAGTGACTGATGAGCTTCACACTTCAGAGAACAGCATTCTGGCTGGTGTATGGGAAGAGATTGGTGGGGGCGAAGCTGGAGGAAGGGAGGCTGATGAACAGGACCTCACAGCATGCCAGGAGAGAAGTCAGAAGAGCAGAAGAGAATGGAGAGAAGGAACAGATTTAAGAAATACTTAGGAGGGGGGCCAATCTACTGGACTTGACCAGTGGGTGTAGGGATGAGGGTGAGGGAAGAGTTAAGAGTAACTTTCAAACACATAGAATACATCTTTGGTTGGTTCAGTAAAAAAAAGAAACAAAAAATGTCTCCTCAAACAGTAGAAAGAATGGAAGAAGAAAAATAAAGAAGTCAACTGGCCTACTCATAAGACTCTGCCCATATGCATGTGTGAATTCATTCATTTATTTTTTCAACATTTAATGAGTGTCTGTTAGGCACCTGGAACAGGGCTCCGCTCACTTACATTCAAGTCTACAAGAATACAGAACCCTCTGGATAGAAAGAGAGGTAGAAAAAAAAAAAAAATCCTGAATTTTTTACTCTCTTTATAAATGAGTTTTAATTCATGCCTCTCGAAGTTAGGGCCTTTTATTAGTGACTGTAAATCTCAGAGAGACAAGAAGTCATGAGATTCTAAAATTGCCTTATATAAATTAGTTGCTGGTAGTCTAACAGTTGTTTAGTTTGTTGAAGGGCTGGGGTGGGGAGGGATTTTGGTGTTGAAATAATTATTGAACATTACTGAACCAAATAATTACTCTGTGCTGTAAAATTACGGTTATGGTAATATTCCCATCATCATTTGTTTTGTTTCTCCTAATCTAAATTATGATTTTTTTTTGTTATTGCTTTGCAAAGCTACAATATAACAGTCAAATCTGAAATTAAAACCAGCCTGCAAAAGTTATACAAGGTGATCCAATACGCTCCAGTAGCAATTATTCATGGCAAATACCATCATGAAGCTCTTAAATCCTCATTGCAAAGCTAGCTGGATGTGTATCAACTATAACCTTAGATATTTATATGTATCATAGGTGAGGTATGACTAGGGAAACAATCAAAATGCAAAGGAAATATCTGAAAGTCCAAGGCGAGCATCTTGGGATATCAGATTTCTGTTTCAAACAGTGCTAGATCTCAGTAGTGCCCACAAGGGAGAAGGTACCAATCTTTTCAAGCCATCAAGGGGAATAGCATACTCTCCTTTACCACCCCACCCCAGGCTGCTAACTCTCTTTGCTTTGTCTGTGAAATTCCAGACAGAACAATGTTTTCCAGCCAAACGTTGAACTCATTTCTTAGCACCCTATGAAAGCAGAAAACTGGGTGGTCCAAGAGCCCTATATAGAACTCATCAACATCATCATCATCATCATCATCATCATCATCATCATCATCTTCATCTTCATCATCATCATCATTATCATCCAAAAAGAAAGGAGATTGGTAAATTATCAATTTGGTAATTTTCAAACTTATAGGGTTAACTCAGAGAACGGTATGCCTAATCTGTATAGGCTCAACTTGTTAAGTTTGTCCCTTATTTTGTCGATCTTAATATTTAGTGAGAAGGCTCCTGGACACTGAGATGCTATAAGTAACCCCTGGGTGAATGTGTGCCCTGGACAGTGTTTAGTGGATGGGGAAGCACCCACATTCTGAACAGATTTCCCTCCCTGATTCCTGTGGAGGAGTCGGCTCATGCAACTTCAAAACCCATCGGAATTAAGTAGTTGGTAATTCAACACACAGCTGGTGCTGTGTAGAATTTTATACATTTCCCATCTCAAAATGGACCTCTAAAGATTCACATGGCTTTGAAAATTTGATGATTGTTGTGTTCTAGAATTTGTTTTGAGAAGGATAAAAACCCTAATCCTAAAACATCAGAAATAAGATAAAAGGTTCTGATGATAGTTTTTCTCTTCACCTGTTCTCTGTTTTCCTGTGCACAAAACTCCATGTTAATCTCCTTTTCTTATATGACCCAATAATTTTGATTATTGGAAATAGTTTTAGTTCCTGGAAAGAGCCTCTTTCTGGCTTATGGAGAGCCCCCTGCTTACTGTGTCTTCACATTGCAGGGGGGTGGGGAGAGAGAGAGAGAGAGAGAGAATGCTAGTCTCTCTTCTTAGTGTAAGGGCACTAATCCTCAAGATCTCATCTAAACCTAATTATTTTCTAAGGCTCACTTCCAAAAATCATCATATTGGGAGTTTTAACTTAGGAATTTGGGAGGGGACACATTCATTCTATAACAGAGGGGCTCTGAAAATGTTCAGTCAGTGACCCTAGTGACAAACACACAAACTAAGGTAAATATGCACTTCTGTTCCACTTGCCAACTTAACTTCAGTATCCCAAGATCAAACATTATTCGATTTAAAAGAAATGTTTAAAAGCGAAAAAAAAAAAAAAAATCAGAGATCAGTAAAGATGAAGAGTTGACCTGAATATTCCTTTCCTATTTTGCCTTGTCAGCTTCACTGATTTGAACACCAACCAGCATCCAGGCTCATGGAGATGTCCCAGGATCCACATTCCCTTAAAGTCTACAGGGTAGTGATCTGTCCTGTTTTATCATCCTCGTATTTCCACAAACCAGTCCCTGTGCCCATCCTCTTATTATGATAAATCATTTCCTGTGACCACGTCTGCTGGCTGGCCAGGCACTATTTCTGTTTCTATGGGGCTGCAATTCTAAGACTTTGATGGGAAAATCAGAATTAATATTTGCTAATGTGAAATGAGTACTTACTATTTAACAGATACTTTGATAAGTATTTCACACATTATGTTACTTAATTTTCTCAACACCAATATGGGGGAAAATTACTCTTATTCCCATTTTTCAGATAAGTTAACTGACACATAGCAGTGTTAAATAACTTGCTAAACTTCTCAGAGGCAGCAAGTGGGGGAATCAGAACCCAACTGTAAATGTGACTGATCCAAGCTTAGGGACTTTTAGCCTTTATATTGTATTACTGTAAGAGGGCTATTATAGACTCACCACATACATTTATCCATCAAACTGGGACCCTCATGAGTAAAAGGGGGCATGCTCATAATTATACCAGGATAAAGATGTAAAACAGCGCTGGTCCTGAGCAAATCTAAAGGTAATGACATTCTGGGTAATTGACACGTAGTAACTGGCAAGTATGTAACCCGTATATTTCCCTTTATCTCCTTTCTCCTCCTCCTCTTTTTTTTTTTTTTTTTTTTTTTTTTTTTTTGGCCTTTCTTTTCTTAATCCTCATTAGTTTCTGAGAAATGGGAAATTTTCCAGCTGAAAAAAAAAAAAAATTCTGGATTATGGAGATGGGTCACTCCATGGGTCACTAAAAAGAATAACTGCCCAGAGAGAGTGACTCCTTGTACAAAACCACCATCAGGTCCCAGTGATCCTCCAGAAGGAGCATCCCCACCCCCATGCACGCTTAAGAGAAAGTCAAGAGTTCACTCAGCTTAGCCTAAACGAGCTTCAGGCCTTTCTTTGCAAGACTAAGATGGGAATTCACAAGATATCTGCATTTACTACATCTCCAAGCTAAAACCAGATGGCTTTATGGGCGATTCCTTTGGAATTGTGCCTGCTGGTTAGAACGCAATCACCAAATACAAGCTCATAGTAAAAGCAAGTCCTTGAATTTTTTTTTAAGACTAGATAATGCAAACTCTAACTACAGGGTTTTCTTTCGCCTTAAGTTTAAAACACTGTGACCTTTAGATATTTTTGTTAAGCTAATGATTCTTAAGGACCTGTTTCCTTATCTTGATGCTTTGTATGCCAAGCAGTATACATACAAAGTCATAATCTTAGAAATCTCTTGCCTTTTAACAAAGTCCTTTCTAAACGACGCTTTTTCCAGTATATATTTTCTATTTAACCTAAAGATGCAGATGAAAGATACAAGTAGACATGGAGATGATGGATAGGATTTGTATTATTTTTTCCTCCTTCTTAGACGTATCAGTAGCTTTTCATTATTATGCAACTATTGATATATTTTTTATAGTTTCCTCATAGCTTGAAACTTGAAGTCCATCAGCCATCCCATGCACAAAAGAGAAAGTGAAAGAAGGTAGTTTACATTTCATGAAACATTAAAAATTAATGAGAAGAGATTGAAGTCATAAAGAACTATCAGAAATTAGATGAGCAAAGCCATTTTTTAATATACAGAAAAATGCATATTATGTAGAAAGACTGAAGAAGGAAAAAGAGAAATGAATTATTTTATGCAAAACTACTGCCTTCTAGCTTCTATTTCAATCCTTCTATTTCTGTATTTACCCAAAGATATTGTGCTAGCCTATATCACTCCCTCTTTCCTCCCTGACTACTTCTTTCAATGCATTCTTCACTTGATTTAGACATTCCTGGAAGAGAACAAATGGGTTAGCTTTTCCATGTAATGTGTTAACACTGAGTTACTTAGGAGGCAAGGGGTCTGTCAGAAAGAAATAGGACTTCACACACAAAAAAGAGAGAACTTAATTGTACCTGAAAATTTTCAGGGCACAATTGTGACCCACACCATTTACGAACAAAACAAAGCAAACTCACTAGGGAAAAGTAGTAAAATAGTACGTTAAGAGGCAAAATTTGAGAAGTTAGAAAGGCCTTATTAATTAAAAAAGATTAGGGAATACTAGGTTGTCCTCATACCATTCGGAAAAATAATAAATCTCATGTCTATAATATCTTATTAAATAAAAAAAAATCTGGACCACAAAATATTATCTACAGAATTATATCAGTTTTATTTCTAACACCTAATAGTTTCTGAAACATAGTAGTAGATCTATGTATATAACTATATATTGAATAAATGTTAAAAATACGTCTGTGTTAGGGTATGTGTGGATACAAAAAAAAAAGTAACATTAGAAATAACTTTTCTTCTTTGTGCTTTTCTGTATTTTTCATGTTATCTACAATGGACACATATTATTTAAGTCATTAGTATAGGTATTTGTAAGACTCACCCCCAACAGTGATACTGGAATTGAGGAAGAAGGTTAACCTTAGACTCTAATGTTCTGAATTTATTACCAAAAGGAAAAAACCCAAATGTGCCTCTTGTTTTGATGAGTATTTTATATAACACCAGAAAAAAGGAATTGTCTCCCAACAATGATTCGGAGTAGTAAATGCCTCTATCTACTATTTCCAAACTCACCTTACAGTAAAAAATAAGTTTAAAAAGGTAGGTTGAACATAACAGTTTTCCTAGGAGGCAACCTTTTCTTAAGGATTTTATGCATCATCTAAAGGCTTTAAAAGTCAGTTCAGAATTTTCCATCACGAACAAAATAAAATACATGACTTAGATCACTGATTCCAAATGCCCTCCTTCGACCCATATACCTTGTGATGACATATATTTTAATCCATAATAAAAAGAAGAGAGTAGGGGATTTTAAAACTAAACCTAAAATTATAATTTTTTTTTTTTTCTTTTAGAGACTATATCCTTCCTACACTTTTGGGTACGAGAATGTCATTACTTTTGTAAACTGTTGCCGATTTTGCGAAGTGTATGAACCTCCTAAAGTAAAACAGTCTACCTAAACTGTATCCTGTTTGCAATTATTATTATTATTACTACTATTATTACTGAAATGTGTTTGCACTCGAAATTACTAGGTTAGAAAACTAAAGAATAAAGTTTCATGTCTGCTTTCTTGTTTTTGAACTCTCAATGTGGAAGAGTTATATATTTTTGGAGTAAAGTCTAGGAATCTACTGATTTGAGAAGAGAAAATAATGAATTATTTATGTGCTGGGACAAGGATTACTGAAATAGTTTCCCTGCAATGACCCGTCCTCTGTCTGTTAAAGACAATCCTGGTTTTCTCATTTCTCAGTTTTGTGTTCTACCCACCCTACACTCCAAGGCAGGTTCAGTCTTGCTAGGGAGCTTAATTAAAGGTTCTGCAAGATATAAATCCAGACAAAAGGAGGAGGGCTAGAAAGAAGAATGCATGGGGATTACATGAGAGAGAGATGAATGAAGAAGCATAGGTATGAAGGAAATAGAAATAGACGGGTAACTTTTTAATAAATATTCAAAACACCAGTAAAGAACTTGGTATTTCATTTTGGTTTCAAGACTTGGTTCCTTTCATCACACACCCTCCTGAGACCGCACCACATGGCTCCTTTCCCACTTATGATCACATCTGGTTGTGGTAGAGAGAGGTCCTCATTTCCAATTTGTGCCTAGGGTCAGTTTTTAAAACCAAAGTCTTGGTATATTGATATCATTTTCTCTGCCTCTTTCTTCAGCTTCATCTGACGAAGAAGATAAAAAGAGCAGCCAGAAACAGACTATGTCTTTAATGACATTTCTATTTATCCACACCACCAAGAAATAATAGTAATAGATACTTAACCACAAGCCCTGCCATGTGTTCTACTCGTACGGGTGACATAATGAACCAACAGGTGGTACAAGGCGAAGCTATTTAGGTTCTTCCTTTCTGGGTCTTTTCTAAATTTCAGCAATGAACTTTGAACTTGTGGTCATATATTCTTCACTATTAGTGAGTTTTCACTTTATTGGTTGCCTATGAGCATCTCCACAAATGCATCTTGCCCATTGTTCTTCATTATTTTCTCCAATCTATGACCAGAAGATATTTTGTCTCCAACCTTGAGGTTTTGCCTTTAGATTGGAATATTTTGTGTCATGTCCTTGCATACTCCAAGAACAAATTCAGGCAAACCCTCCTTTCTTTTCTGGAGTTTGGGTCCCTGCTAACTGGTCTTCCTTCATCTACTCTCCCACAAAGATGCTTTTGAGAGCTCCGTTGCTCCCCACTACAGAAGACTGTACCAAACATCTTAGAAGGACTCTACAAACCCTTTCAAAAGCCAGCTGCAGACTCTTTTTTCATGCCCTTTGTGATCATTCCCTTTCCACTTCCAGCTCCGTTCATACTAAGCTACTTCCTAATTCTCAGATACATCCTGCACTCTGTTCATGCCATTTCATCTGGAATACTAACGCTTTTCTGCCTAAGAATCTCTTCATTCTCTAAGGTCCATATCAAGTATCACCTCCTTTCTGCAGGTTTCCTATGCAAGACAGAGTTGTTTGCTCCCTCTCTGATGTTTCTACAATATTGCTAAAAACTCTGCCATTGTATCTCCTCAGTGCACTGAACAAAGGAGTTTTGTTTTCTTTGTTTGTTTGTTTGAATTTGACTCTCTTCCTCTAAACCTACTCTAGGGTCTTCCTATTGTCCTTTCATGGGCCAGCAGAATCAGCATCAGCTGGGGGCTTGCCAAAAGAGGAAAATTCAAGGTCTCCCTCCAGACTTGTTGAATTACAGTCCCCAGGATTACAACCCCAGGAATCTGTATCTTAAGATTTTCAGGGGATTCTATGCCCAACAGGTCTGTAGAGTAAGGACCAGTACTCATGTAACTTTATGTCCCCAAACACACCACACACAGCAAGCCCTTGATAAACTTGAAAATGAAATTAAAAACCACTTTTTGTGTGTGTGTGGAGTGCATCCTTTCCAAACCCCCTCTGCAGTTCAGTGACAAGTTCTCATCAGAAGTAGTTTTCCCCTGCTTTTCCCCATCAGTATTGACCGGTGCTTTATTGAGTTTGCCTGACACACTCCACAGTCCACATCACAGCTCTGGTCTGATTCATGTCTCCCCATTGCACATTCCAAGCCCGTTCCCTCTGCACAACCCCTGCTGGTGCCAAGAAGAACACTTGTTAATGTTAATGACAATTTTGGGCAG
Source organism: Ursus arctos (assembly GCF_023065955.2). Lineage (NCBI taxonomy): Eukaryota > Metazoa > Chordata > Mammalia > Carnivora > Ursidae > Ursus > Ursus arctos. The sequence continues at coordinate 71,123,134 of NW_026622874.1, read as the reverse complement.
GGAGAAAGTGCAGGCTAGACAGAAAAGGAGACACCGGTTGGAAGAGAGAGAGAATGCATGGAAGTGAAAATGTTTTTGCCAAATGTTTATTATCGATGGTGTTTTCAAGTAGCTGCTGTGTCTGGTAGACAACTGAGCCTTCTAAAACACATTTGACCTCATCACAAACACTGAAAAATAGAGGATGGTGTATGCTAAGTCAGTAATATTGCAACAGAAACAGCCAACAGAAGGGTTGTTAACTGGAACACCTTGGTAGTTTAATATGAAAGGAAAGCCTTAGTCACGAACATTGAATCTGCCCAGTTAAGGGAATATTAAGTTGAAGCAATTATCCCAGTGATTGAGTGGGGAAGAAAATCATTTCTTTTGGAAAAGAGAGCCATGCCTTTCAATTAGCAGTTTACATTGATCAAAAACATTTGGGAACAGCTCCACTTGTCCTGCTTGTGTCCTATAGACCAAGAGTACTTCGTCCCTTTGCTCATCCGTCCCAATCTTGCCAAGACATTGCACTTAAAATGGGCATTGTTTCTGTATAAAACCCTTTTGTAGACCTGAAAATGATTAGGGTCATATAATCAGCTGAAAAGAGAGCAGTCTGATGCTGAAAAAGCAGTGCGTACACACACACACACACATGCACGCACACACACACACACAGCTTCTTGGACGTACTCTTTTTTCTTATGTAATATATCAGACATAAAAATACAGAAGATGCTACAACAAATGCCATATGCCCACTTTGCAGCTTGCAACATAAATGTACCAAATATAACTGAATCTCTCTCAGTTGCTCTCCCTGATTGCAGCTCTTTCCCCACTCCTCAAAAGAGGTGGCTTCACTGTGAAACTCGGCATCTCCCATCCAGACATCTTGCCCTCTTGTTTTACCAGAGGTGCAAAGAGCCCAAGAGAATAAATAATATCCTCCATATTCAAAAAAACGAACATAATGACATCATACTGTATGTTTCCTTCTGCATATTACTTTTTATTGTTGTTCAGTACTCTGGTTTGGGGATTTATCCATGCACACACACAGAGGTCTAGTGTATTAATGTTAGCTTACAGCATGGCATTCCAGAGATTAATTTTGCTACAGTTTATTTTCTGTCTCCCTATTGATGGGCAATTAATGTTTGTTTGGTAGATTGTTCTTTTCCCAACTTTTTGTTTCCACAATGGTAAAATCAATATTCTTAAATGTGTCCCCTAGGGATGAAGTGGCTGAGTCAACGGTATGAGCATCTTGAAGTTTCCACAATGTTGCCAAGTTGGTCTCTAAAGTAGTTGCATCAATATAAGACACTCCCCTGGCAGCATGTTTCAGCACCCACTGACCCCTCATCCTTGCCAACATGTGCTACTACCTTTCAATATTTGTCAGATTGAAGAGAGTGACATAAATGCCTTCCAGAGATGAATAGTTAGCACCCCCAGCACAGGGCCCTTGGCTCTATTACAACTAAGAACATTTCTGTTATCGGATGTATTAGGCAGTATCTTTCTACCAGTAGCATTAAGTGCCTATCACCGTGTCTGGAGTATGATGGACATTTAACACACATTGGCTAAATGTATTCACTGAAGCTACTGCAGATGACTCAGAAAATAAGGCAAAGAAAATATATGCAAGAAAAGCAGTGAATAGCCAGCACATGACTATTCTTTAGGAAAGAAAAAAAAATGCAATTCCAAATATTCTTTCTTCACTTAACTCAGCGATATAGCTTGTTCCATCAGGTACCCTTGTGGTTTTAACTCATACACTTTACAGTCAATGAGCAAAAACCAATTCCACTCCTCAAATTCTTCTCACTTACTATTCAGCTGTCTCAATTCATTAATTTGCTTAATCAGCCCTCATCAATAACACTTCTCTCCATTGCATTCCTCTCACTGAAAGGAAAAGCAAGCTCTGAATACTCAAAAGTGTGAATCTATAAAGAAACAAGAATGGCCGGGAAAAAAAAAAAACACCTTGTATAATGCCTTCTGGGGGATTAAAATAACTTCATATTAACATGTCTGCTATTATCACAGGTCAAGGCTGGAAGACGTTTTTTCATTTTGCTGATGTTGTAGCCACTTAAAAAAAAAATTGAATCGAATGGTTACAACATTTTGTGGCTAGTGGTGACAATTCTATGGAGGTTACAGGTACCAACACAGAGACTGTTCCTGGCATTGCAAGATGCCTGAAACATACCTGAAGAAGTGTGGCTCATCTCAATTCAGATTTTTACAAGCAGCACAAGAAACATTTACATTTGAGAAATATATCCATCCACTGGCATTAGGTCTGTACATGTGAACAAGAGTGAGTACCCGTTCTCAGAACTAAGTTTTCTGGTGAACAGATGGCCAACAAGTAAAAGAAATTATGATCTTTTGAGTCAATGTAAATCCTGGTTATGGGCAAAGGGATCATAAAATGTAAGTTTCCTCATCAGTTTGAGGAGGGATGTACGTATTTGTGCATTGAATCTTGGAATCTTTATTATAAAAAGATAACAGGTATCAAGAATGGGTAACAGATCAATGGGCGAGATGAGAACAAATCACACACAAGAGATGACATCTTTATGAAGGAGAAATGTCATGCTCTCATTAAACACAGGAATTCATTTGTATTTCTACCATTGTATCATTTAGAATGAACTACCAGCACTGGTGATCCTTTTCCTTCCCCCAACCTCATTCCTGACCCCTGTACATAAGTGCGTGTTCATCGTGGTGACTTGGTCAGTTAAGCTGCAATACGTAAATATGTTTTTAACCTACTTCTGATTGAAAAAGCTGGAAAACCCAAATTGCTATGCCTAAATCCTTCTTATGTAGAAATTACGGAGCTACTACAAGTCCACCATTAACAAAAGAAAGAAAAAGCAAAAGCAACCACAAAAAAAGAATGCATGCTGGATCCACTCTAGTTTTTCCTGTCATTGAGATGAAAATCCCAATCCAGATATGATATTTACCACCACTTTGACAAGATCACTTATGAGTGAGCTATTTCATCCTTCAAATACGAAATCATAATTACAATAATAATTGGGATATTCCTATTTCTGGTTTGTTAGGCAAAATGTCAATGAAAAGCTCTAAGTAGGCTCATTCTTGGCATGAACATGTGTGAAAAGAGGAGAAAAGCCTTTCCCTTCCCATAAACTGGTTTAGAATCTCCCTCTTAACTTCATCTGACCTAAGAGAAACTAGTATCGTCTCGATGCTTAAAAATAAAATAAAATAAATGCATCGAATTCTATGGGATAGGCTCATTAGCTGGGAACTTGACAGGTTGCTAAATGGTAACTCAGAATGAAGAGCTACAAACACACTATAATTAATTACCAAAACAGGCACTGCTTGGGCTAAAGCTGGGGCAACAAAGTGCTGACAGAACAAAATTCGCATTCCACTGCTCTCCCTGCCTCTCCCAATTTACAGGAGAATGGGAAATCATGAACAATTGATACACTCCGTTAGCTGCTATCACAGAGAGTAACTTTCCATGTAGCCTTAGGGGTATCTTACACAGTTTAACACTGAAAATAAAAGGTAATGTTCTTGGCAAAGAGCTAGGGGGATTAAATTTGGGAGGCTTGAAGCAGCCTTGAATTGTAGTCAATAAAAAAGGGACCAAATAGTAATTTTGTAATTTAACTGTGCTGGTTATGCCCAATGAGTCAGACACTTGTGAAATAAACCATGTAAATAGAAAAATGGCTTAACTCTTTCCGTCAGTACACAGGGTGTTTCTCCCATGCTTCCTGGGAGGGGGTTCTCCGATTCAATAAAAATAACGTGATTATTTAGATGCTACCAATAATTTTTTAAAATAGTTCTTCAGTAAAGGTGTTCGCTTCTTCTTTGGGATTCTTCCTAATAAGATCCAAATATATTTAGAGATCAGGAAGGCCATGAATATGGTGGAACATTGCTCTAGATATCAACGTACAGAGGATCAGAGTCCCAAATCTGCAAGAACTGGAAAATCTTGTTAAAATCACAGAATTCCTTGGTGCACTGGGTGTTATACGCAAATAATGAATCATGGAACACTACATCAAAAACTAAGGATATACTGTATAGTGACTAACATAATATAATAAAAAATATTATTAAAAATATCACAGAATTCTTGACCACGCACACAAAAAATTACCCTTCAGAGGTTTGTGTCAGGATATTTGCAGCAACCACTTTAGGAACAAAATAAATAAAGCAACAAGCCAGCAAAGTAATGCAACTGACCAGGATTTGCAATGACTTATTCAATTACTAACTCCAGGGGATACCTAGTATCTATCTAATTCCCTCCCTTCCACCCTCCTCCTTCTTTCCTTCCTTTTTTTCCCCCCTTTCTTTCTTTTGTGAGGGCCACCTTACAGATGAATTAATGATATCCAAATTGACAGATTTACGCATTGGTCAATTAATGGACTGAGAATCAAAATGCTTAAAATACAAACTGTTAGACACATCTTTCTAGTGCTGTGAGTGGTGTTTCTTGACAAATAGATGATTGTAATTGCTTCATGGCAGTATGCTATTGAGATAATGACTTTGCTACTTAAATCAAATTTTTGACCATACCCAAACTCTTGAAAAGTCAGGAACATCCATAAAGGAGATTTTTGTGATTTACCCATTTATTATTTTGGTGGGGGGCAATCATGACCTTTATATGTAGCTGGGAAGAGCAAAGGCCTAGCTGATAACACTGTAACCTCAAACAGTGGCTCCAAGGGGATGCAGTCTATAATAACCATAGTTGCTTAGAATTCAGAGATGGTTTCAAAATAAATGTTAATTGGGAATAAAACTCCTATCTCATCATAATCAACAATAAAAGATCTATTAAAAAAGATCTGAGAAGGAGGGGGCTATCTTGATCTTTGGAATGCTTCTGGCAGCTGACAAAGTAGCTGGTTCCCAAAACATATTTGGGGAAGGGAGGGAAGAAAAAAGGAAGAAAGGAAGGGAGGGAGGGAGGGAGGGAGGGAGGGAGGGAGGGAGGGAGGGAGGGAGGAAGGAAGGAAGGAAGGAAGGAAGGAAGGAAGGAAGGAAGGAAGGAAGGAAGGAAGGAAGAGAGGGAGGGAGGAGGGAGGAAGGAGGAAGGAGAGAGGGAAGGAAGGAGGGAGGGAATTCATTGATCACTCCATATCCTCTAAGGTAAGGGATAGAATTCCCTAGAGCTAGTCAATCAAAGGACTCCAAACTATGTAGGAAATGAAATCTAAGTTTCCATCATTGAGATGTCTCTCCAGATTTTAAAGATCTCTTATTCTTATTTTTGTCTTGTGTGATTGACTGCCTGCTGAACACCCTGCTTACTCTGGCTTGGCTATCTCAGACCCGTACACTGGAATTCTGACCTCCTTCCCTCCTGCACCTACTGACTGTGTGCTTGTCATTGTGCCAGGCGCTGTGCTGTGGACAGGGACTGCATCTTCAACAAGACAGACATAGTTACCACCGTCATGGAACTCACAGTATTGCAGTGGAATCTGATGTTTTGTTCATCTAGTATCCTTCCCTCTTTGGGGGATCATCCCTCTCTCCTTCCAGGAGCTGCTCCTCCCCTTTCGACTAGGAGCAACCCTATTCTTAGTCACCATGGGTTAGCCAAGATTCCAATCTCAGAGATCATGGTCTTCCTCTGTCATGGATGAACTGGGACAAAGAAAAGAAAGTCAGTTCTTCCTGATGGCAGGGAGGTGAGATGTGACGTTCAAGAGATGCTGGTGTCCAGGTAAAACAGGTAAGCTGAGTCAGGAAAAGGTAAGAGGAAATCCTAATTTTGCAAAATCTCCTATTGCTCATGGTCTTAGAGGGCTGGATATGACATTGCATCTCCAACAGCTTGGATAGCAGATCTTCCTGTATTTATAAGAGACATCCCTTATTTATATAAGCCTTTTACTAATTAACCCCTTTCCTCTATGCAGGTTCTGGCATTTGTACCCACAGACTCCTGCCTAATACCGTCATATTGATCCGCATCTCCTCTTACACTCCCTAACTAGAAAATGGCGCTAATGGTATATGTCTCTCCTTGTGTTAATGGAACCCAGGGAAGATGAATAAGATGAATAAGATGAAATGCATGCTCTGTCTAAACCCCAGAAACCATTACTGAGACAAATAAAAGTCAGACCCTCATACTTTGAGTTGCTTTTACAGTACAGAGCAATGGAGTTTTGTAAAAGGAAACATTATCACATTTGGCTTCAAATAAATGAGGATTTCTGGAAGGAACAAAGACTTAACTGCCTGAGGTCTTTCCTTCTCTCTCCCTTTCTTTCTTTTTGGCCTGCAGACTAATAGCTCATTACGGAGATGACTGTCTGAAAAAATAAAAGTTACCTAGACATGCAGGCCACTGCCTGGGAAGAGCTAATTATTTGCATAAATCATATGGATCCTGGCCCTGGCTGTATTAACCATTTATGGTACTGATCATTTGTCACCATGTTGTAATGCCAGTCATCTGCTGGGAAGGAAACTACCCCATGGTGGTTTCTTCAAGTGAGGTCAGGGTGCAGCTCCTCTCTGTATGCAAGACATATCACCTCATTGATGTGTCTCCTGGTAAACAAATCCAACCGGGGCGATAAATTGCCACAGGTTCCCAAATTAGCTTCTGCAGACCGAACACATGTGCTACTGGCCACGAAAATTAATTTCATCAGATGGCTTCATATAGTACAAGGAGACACCCATTTGCTAACACCCTTCAACCATTTGTAATCCAAATTCCAAGAGCATCCACCACTGTCAGATTCTCAAACAGGTTGGGACTGACCTCAAAAGACCATATTGTAGGTACAATCCTCCATCAGGACAATTTGCCATTCATTCATTCATTCATTCATTCATTCATTCACTTATTTATTTATTTGAAGAGGGGGGCAGAGAGAAAGAATCTCAAGCAGACTCCCAGCAGAGCATGGAGCCTGACGCAGGGTTCAGTCTCACAACCCTGAGATCATGACCTGAGGCAAAATAAAGTGTGGGATACTTAACCACCTGAGCCACCTAGGCAACTTGACAATTTGCCTTTCAAACCAGGAAGTCTGGGGGTGCCTGGGTGGCTCAGTCGTCAAGCATCTGCCTTCGGCTCAGGTCATGATCCCAGGGGCCTGGGATTGAGCCCCATATCAGCTCCCTGCTCAGCAGGAAGCTTGCTTCTCCCTCTCCCTCTGCCCCTGCTTGTGTTCCCTCTCTTGCTGTCTCTCTCTAATCTTTAAAAAAGAAAACAAAAGCAAAACAGGAAGTCCAAGGGTTAGAGCAAGGACAGCAGAAATAACATCAGGAACTAACCCCTCTCTGAACTAAAATTCAGTTTGAGGCAGCCAGTGCTTAAGGTATGCATACAACATGCATGGTTATATCATGACCATCATCATCATCATAACAATATCAACAATGATATAATAATTACAGCCAACATTTATTTGACACTTACTATTTACCAGTTGCTATGATAAGAACTTTATACGCATGATCACTAATGTTCTCAAAATCCTAGTATTATTCTCCTTTTGCAAAAGAGCAAACTGAGGCTCGGAGAAGTTAAGCAATTTGCCCAAGTTCACACAATCATTAAGTGATGCATATGGGGAGAGGGAGAGAGTTGTCTGAGGGATGGCCCCATAGGCTTTCACTGGGTCACCTGGAAATAAACCAGCTGGGACCAGTGGTTTCTCTTCCTCCAGGAGGAGGGACTACACATGCTGTTTTCTTCTCACACGGCCTCCTGATGTCATCCATCAGTACTGTTCCCAGCATGTATCTCGCCTGAACAGCTGGTCCCCCAAAGCAAGGATTTATTCTCTGCTTGCAAGGCTGTTCTCACACTATTGCAGTAGGCTGAATAACAGCCTCCCAAAGACATCAGGTCCTCAACTCTGAACTACAAATGATACCTTATAAGGCAAAAGATTTTGTGTAGATGTGACAAAGTTAAGTATCTTTTAAAATGGGATTATCCAGGTGGTCCTGCATCCAATCTCAAGTGTCCTTATAAGAGAGAGGCAGAGATACAGAAGAGAACAAGACAGTGTGACCATAGAGACAGAGATTGGAGTCATGCAGCCACCAGCAAGGACAATGGAAAGCCACTGGAAGCTAGACAAGGCAAGGAACACATTCTCCCCTAGAGCTTTCAGACAGAGCACAGCCCTGCGAAGACACCTTGATTTCAGCTCAGTGATGTTGATTTTAAACCTTTGGCCACTAGCACTGTGAGAGAATAAATTTCTGTTGTTTTAAGCCACCAAGGTTGTGGTCATTAGTTATAGCAGCCCTAGGAAAACTAATGCATTTACGCTGCCCACCCCTCCTCCCCCCAAAACCTCCAGAGAGCCAAAGGAGAGTCAATTCCCCTTCCTAGAGTTTAAAATTTAAACTTTTTACTTTGAGATAACTGTAGATGCATATGTAGTTTTACAAAAGAATACGGAGCACTATCATGCACCCCTAAACTAATTGCCCCAGTTGGTAACATCTTGCAAAACTATGGGACAGTATCATGGCCAAGACAGTGACCTTGATACAGTCGAGACACAGATTAGTCCATCAACTCAAGGATCCCTTATATTGCCCTTTTATATCTAGACCTTATTCCAACTCTACACCCTGACTTTGGGTCACCTCTCTGCTCTCCATTGCCATAATTTTACCATTTCAAGACTGTTATATAAATGGAATCGTATATTATGTAACCTTTCAGGATTGTCTTTTTTCACTCAACATAATTCCTTGGAGTTTTATCCAAGTTATTGTGTGTGTCAATAGCTTGTTCCTTTCTGCTGCTGAGTAGTATTCCATGGTGTGGACCTACCAAAGCTTGTTTAACCACTCACCCACTGAAGGACATCTGGGTTCCTTCTAGTTTGGGGCCATTACAAATAAAGCTATGAACATTTGTATACAGGTTTTTGTGTGGGCATATTTTCATTTTTCTGGGATGAATGCCCAAGAGCACAATTGCTGAATTGTATGGTTGCTGCATGTTTAGTTTTACAAGAAAATGACATAGTATTTTCCAGAACAGCTGTAGCATTTTAAATTCCCACCAGCAATGCATGAGCGATCCTTGCTAGGATTTGGTGTAGCTGCTGTTTGTTTTATTTTAGCCAACGGATGGATTTTTATCTGTGCGTAGCCATCTATAAAAGCAAGTCCGAATGAGGGAACATAGAAATGGTGCAAACTAGTAACATCAGGAGTAAGGAAGCTCATGGAAGGCATGGAAAGAAGAGTCTGGATTTGTTGAGGCTGGTAAGGAAGTGAGGTATTTCAGCTGGGTGGGTGTTGAACTGGTCCCATTTATTCCTCCATCTCTCGCTCCCTTCTCTCCCCTCTCATGCCCTCTGGCCTCCTCTCAGGTTCCCTACTCAACCAGGTCTTTTCCTTCGGGAGACACCATGTACAGCCCCTTCTGTTTACAGCTCCCCTCCCCCAGTTTTCATAGGCTGCCTCCTTGTCATCCTTTAGCTCTTAGCTTACCTATCACCTCATCTACCCCTGTCTTTATTTTCTTTTGCGGGGCACCCTATTTTATTCTTTCACCCAAACTGCCACCATTTGTAAGTATATAAGAAACAGTTTACTTTGTTTTACAATTTTACACCAGACGTTAAGCTCAAGACAGGAACTAGTTCTGCTTCATTCACAGGACATCAGCAGGCTCCAACTCAGTCATTGGCATCTAATAAAACCTCAAGAACAACCACGGAATGAATGACTGAATGGGAGGGAAGGCTGAGGGAACTCGGAATTTCAGGAGCTAAGTGCTTAAGGGTCCATTTCTACCAGCCTAGATTAAAAGGTGAATATTATGGGGGCGCCTGGGTGGCACAGCGGTTAAGCGTCTGCCTTCGGCTCAGGGCATGATCCCGGCGTTATGGGATTGAGCCCCACATCAGGCTCCTCCGCTATGAGCCTGCTTCTTCCTCTCCCACTCCCCCTACTTGTGTTCCCTCTCTCGCTGGCTGTCTCTATCTCTGTCGAATAAATAAATAAATAAATCTTTAAAAAAAAAAAGGTGAATATTATGAAAAGGTAGGTGTATTTCTTTATTCAGTTGAGAGAAAAAAATACCATTTGTCACTCATGTTCATCTACTAAAATCAATAGTGTGTGTAAGGTTCAAAGATGAAAGCCTGAGGTTTCTAACCTAAATAAACTTCCTATTCGACTGGGGAGATAGATACACACACAAATGATTGTAATACAAGGCAGAGAGAATTAGAGACAGGACAGAAATAAAAACAAGGAACCATGGGCAGACAGAAGAGGGGGAGAAGACTTTCTCTGGGGGAAACTGGGGAGGCTTCTTGGAGGAGATGGCATTTCAACTGGGTTTTGAGGACTCATGGGATCTAGACATATAGTCATGGAGGAGAAGTATTTCAGTTCTGTATAAAGCATGAAGATACTACTTTTTCCTCTTTTTTCAGAATCCATTCCTCTTAAAAATGAACATAATGCCTGTCAATGAGCAGACTATTGTAGGAGCTAAATTTTAGGTGCCCCAGGAAAGAATTCTTCAGTATTGAAGCTGTACTATCAACACACATCTCCAATACTTGGTTGTTTGGGTTTTTTTCCCCCTCTACATTCAGGAATTTTTGGCAAGTTTCTTAGTTCCTTTGTTTCATGCTCTGGAGGAGGTTCTGTCGGAATAAGGAAAGAGGAATCTGGGGAGTGTCTCAAGTGAGGACAGTTATTTAGTTTCCCTAAATCTGCACGTTCAGGAGGGCAGGAGCCTGGCTAATGGTGAGTGCTAAATGTGCTTTGAGAGCCAAACTGCCTAAAATGTATGCCTAGGCCAAGATAGAGTTAGATAGGGTGAGAAAGTCTTTGGCATTTCCTTGCCGTCCTGTCTGTTGTTTTCCGACCTCTTTTGTACACAAGGAAATGCGATCAGTGAAACAGATCATGGTCTCTGACACGGACCTTTCACCCTCTCTTTCCTTAAGTCTAGAACGTTCTCTTCAATGCTGGGGACCGAGGTCCTTCTACTTTGGTCTTCTACTTTCTTTTAATTAGTTGGTCACACACTACTCGACACTGGGAATTTTCTATTTATCAGCCAGCTATCTCTCTCTCTCTATCTCTCCATCTCTCTCTATCAGCTACCTAAACAGATTTGATCAATAGTGTTGAAAATAGCAGAAATGCCTCAGCCTAGGATTGGCTGGAACTGTTGCCTGCTGGCTGTGTGGTCAACAAAAACGTTTTCTTCTGTGTTGGCATTAGAGTGTTACATGAAATTTTGTATTAGTGGGCAAACATTTAAACATTGGAAATTTTACATTTGAAAATTACAGATGCCAGACTTCTCTGGACAAATTAGAAGTTCTGGCCATACAGTGCCCACTTTTCCACATGGTCACAAAGAGCTGACACTGCAGGGTCCCTCTCTTTGAACAGTCATGGGCTCCCCAGTTTGCCACAGTGCCAGCAACTTGCTAAGTCACTCCATTTGGAAGCTACCATCAACAACAGTTTGTTTGGCATTAGAAAGGCTGGGGGAGTGACTTGGTTTCTTCATTCTTTTCCTGGTATAATTATATTATTAGGTTTTGCTTAATTACTGCAGTAATACATGATTATTTTAAAACAAAGAATACAGACATGTAAGCATTCACAGTTTGATGAGTGCTCTAATAACTACAATCACTGCTGTCTAATCAGCCTCCTCTGGTTAGACCATGGTGGACTGAATAATCAGCACTAGTTCTTCAAACCTAGTATTCATGTCATTTACCATGCAACTCTGCAGCGCCCCCTACTGCCCCCCCAATCTTGACTTTCGCATCAGCCCTGGGACTTGGCTCTGGCCAATAAAACATGGGGCACAACAATAGGGTAACAGTTCATCTTTTTGTGCCTCGATGTCACCAGGGGGATGATGATGGAGAGCCAAGCAGCACTTCCAGATGGCCACTTCCGCAGGTCTGGATTCCTGAGTGAGCATACATAGAGCAGCCTTGAGCCATCCGCTCAGAGTGAGGAGCCAGCTTGGGCTGGACTCACAGCATGAAGCAGAACCACCCACCTGAGCCCAGCCTGGGACAGCCAACCCCCAGCCAACCCAGAGAGGGATGAGAGATACATGTTAATGCTATGTTGTGAAATGATGCCCTTGCTCTGCAATAATAGGTGGTTGATATTAGGGTCCTGGTGGAGGTTTGAGATGCCATGTTCACCAGCTGCAGGACAGGTGTGCGTGAGCCAACTGAGAGGGGCTGATTAAGGAACGGCAGAGAAACCTCTAGGGTCTGGGAAGAAGAGAAACTTCACTTACCAAGAGAGGCAGAAATGAACCTATTTTGCAGCCCTATGACTGTCGCCTTTTCTGCTGCAAGGCTACAGAAAAAAGGAAATGGCCTTGCCCCATAGTCATGGTAGAACTGCATTTCTTGAAAGACCACCTCTTTTTTCTGGGGGTAATTTAAAGGCAGCCTTTCCCTCTGTAATTTTCTTACAGGCTTTACTAGAACTTATGAGTATGCCATCCAAGATCATGCAGGCTTATTAAAGCAGCCACTTACAAATGAATAAATAAAAAATAAGGAAGTGGCCATCTCCTATCAAAGACAAATGACCTAATTTTGTTAGCGGATCATGTTGTAAGGTCAGCCTTATTCTCCTGGATCCCAGCAAGCATTACCATTCATGAAATTTTATTGGTTATTTGACATCTGTAGATGCTCAACTGTTTCCCCAATACATGATTCACAGGGGCAAAGGTCTCTGAGCATTTCCACATCACAGCTCCAGTCTTACATCGAGGCGGCTCTCAAAACAGCTCCCTTGGTTCTTCCCCCACCTGGCGTGTCACACGTTTTATATTCCACTTGCTGGGGGCTTATTTTTCTCTCCCTGATTATGACCCAGCTGTCTTCTCAAGGAACACAATACAGTCTCTTGTTTCTCAGTGTCCCTGGACATGACTAGAAAAGCTTGCTGTTTGGTGGCCACCCTCCACTGGCTAAGTGAGCCAAGACCTGCAAGGAATCCACCTTCGCGGATGACACAGACTTGGGGATCATCAGGCATAGTCCCCTAGTAAGAGGTAAAGCTGCCGCAGAAATTCAGAAACAATGCACATCCCATTCTTCCTCTTCATTCTTCTGCTCAACAAATACTTATTGGGGGCCAGCTATGCAGGAGGCACTGAGGTAGGCGATATGTGTAATATAAGTATGAAACATTTGGACTTTATCCTTATGGAGCCTGCATTTTAGTGGGAGATGGAAAATACGGAAGGACATAGATTACAAATTGTGATGTGAATAACACAGGCCACAAATACTGCCTGACATCAAGGACACCTGAGTAAGGAGCACGTATCCTCAATAACAAGGGTTGGATTAGTCTCTTCGAGAAGGTGACATTTAAGGTGACAAAAAAAGAATGAAAGGGAACATTCATGCAAAATAGGGGCTGAGATCATCCCAGTGGGGTTGAAGACCAGTTACTATGTCTCTGAAACACTAAAGAACATTCCTTATTTGAGGACTGATAAAAGACCACTGTGCATAGCAGCTGGGGGCAGGAAATGACATGCAGGGGCTCTGCTGGAGAAATGGGGGCCGGAAAGTCCCAGTGAGGTCTCTGAAATTTACTCTAAATAGAATGAGAAGCCAATAAGAGGTTGTAAGCCAAAGAGTGACCTGATGAAGTGTATGATTTAAGAAGATTCTTCTGGGGGTGCCTGGGTGGCTCAGTCAGTTGTGGCCGACTCTTGGTTTCAGATCAGGTCATGACCTCAGGGTCCTGGGATGGAGCCCCACATCAGGCTCCAGGCTCAGTGGGGAGTCTGCTTGAGATTCTCTCTCTCCCTCCGCCCCTCCCTCTGCTTGCAGTTGTGCTCTCTCTCTCTCAAATAAACAAAGAAATAAGTAAAATCTTTAAAGAAAAAAAATATTCTTCTAGAAGCCATGGGGACGGTGGACCTTAGGGGCAAGGATAGAGGTAGGGGGAATAGAAGAGGCCACTCAGGCATGCGGGGATGAGGTAATGGTGGCTTAGATGAAGGAGGGAGAGAGAGAAAGTCAATGAAGGAAAGAGAGAGAAGAGAACACATGAGTAATGAGCAGATGAATAGGGAAAAGTATAGCCAAAAAAATGGTCCATCCTTTGTTAATGGTGAATCGTTGACAACATGACCCACGCAAGATTTGTGATTTGCAGGGGATAGATGAGGACATGGGTGATTTTTTTCCCCTTATTATTAGACTGAAGACAAATCAAGCATTATAATATATTAAGACAAGCAGTATAGGAAGGCTCTAACCTGGGGTTCAGATCCTGTTTCTGTTTCTGACTGGGCATGAAGCAGAAGAGTCAAGCATACAGTTCCAAATCCACTAATTTAATTTGTCTCTATGCAAAGAGGAGCTACCAGGAAAGCTTTATCATTTTAAAGTAATAAACCCACCCCAAAATTATGGAATACTTATTTTCTTCCTGGGACACGTGTTTTCCTAACCAGTGCTTCTTCCATAAGACCAACCATAGCCACTCTGCCTGACCCCCTCCCTTGGCGAATGCAATACGTGTATCAAACTTAACTAAAGTTTCACAACAGGAGGAGAAACAATTGTTTGCCCACCATTTAAATCCAAGAGACATTCACTCTAACAGAAAATTCCACCTTGAAGTCATTTACTTAGAATGTGTCTTCAAAAAAACTAGGAAAAAAAATTATTGTATTTATATGAGATGATGGATGTTAACCCAACTTACTGGGGTCATCATTTTGCAATATATGCATGTCAAGTCAATATGCTGCACATCTTAAATGTCTACAGTGCTGTATGTCAATTGTATCTCAATAAAACTGAAAGAAAAAAATGAAAGGGCAGAATACAAATGTAGGATTCAATTTTTTTCTACACACGTATACACACACACACACACACACACACACACACACACACACACACGTATACATAGAACAAGGTCCACAAAGTTGTCCCAAGCGGCGAACAATCTCTAAGTGGCTGGATTAAGGGAGGAGGAAATAGTTTCCTCTATATATGTAGGAAGTATTTGTCCTTTGAAAGATGGGCAGGTGTTGCTTCTCCAATCAGAAAAAAAAATAAGGATGATATATGCTTTTATTTAATTAATGAAGAAGACATGCCACTGAAACTATACCATGTCTTAGATATTTCCTGAGATTATTCAAACAGCTAACATTCAGTTGTGATTTTTCGTGCTAAAATAATTGCACTGGAAGAACACTGGAATGAAGACAGTGAAGTTCACTGGCTTGAAAAAGGAACACTGAAGTTTCACCTTCCTGGGTAGGTGCAGGAGGGATGCCATCACTCCCTGGAAGGTTCAATGCTCTGATGTTCCCTCCATTGCTTCCCCAGAGGGTATGGCACTCCTTAGTACTCAAGACTCAGCAGTAACAGAAAGTATTGGTGAGAGTTTTGAGAGTAAAATTAGCTAAGGAACTGTGGGTGGACAGCTTGCTGGAGAGGACGCCCATGGTAAGACTTGCCTCATTAGCCTGAGGTGAGACAGCTCTGAGAGCCATCAAGAGCCACGGAATCACTGACTACAGTTCCATGCATACTCCACTAGGGTTTTACCTTCAAGCAAATAAAAGGGAGAAGAAAGCCCCAGAAAACAGGATGGAAATTAAAGCACCTTGCGGTTGCTTCTTGGCCCTTTCAGCGTGAACAGAGGTATTTCAAGTGGATTCCTGTCTGACGCTCCTGAAGGAAATTTTGCTTCCTGAAAACATAGGCCATAAACTAAATTTTATGTCCACCTTTAGCCTCACGAGAAATTCTCAGGTGAATCCCAGTATCGTGATCAGTCGGGACGTTATAATTATGCTATAATTAAACATTCTAATAATGTTCATATAATTTTATTTTTAAAAAGGCTGTGATTGCCCTCAATAGTTAATGAAGGAATGGAAGAACAAGTACAGGAATCCATAAATGCAGGAACCAATGAGTGAATGAATGAACGAATCAATCAATCAATCAATGTCAGAGACGACACTACAGCTTCTCACACCCTGAGGTTGTCTTTTCATTTTCAGAATTAACTTTCACTGTATTCCGTACGATCAATAAATTGGCAATCCTTTATTTTAAAGAAATGCCTCCTTTTATTCTAGCCTTTCTAATGATTTGTGGTGCTTTTCTGCACCTTAACTGACAAAATGGTGCTTGATTACTTTCACGAAAAATAAACACACCAAGGAAAAAAGGATTTCAGTAGCACTGATGTTTTACTTTTTAAGTTGGGTGGTAGATTCATGGATTTTTGTCTTACCAGGCTTACCCATGTCCATATTTGTTATACATATTCTTTGGTTTATACGAAGTCTTACATCATTAAAAAAAAAAAAAAAAAAAAGCAGGCCCACCATATGTTAAAGCATATGTATACAATAAAATGATTTGAAGGCCAAGAAATCTGGGATAAGACAGGAGAATGCTCGGACTCTCCAGCAAGAACGGTACTATGTTGGGTTGAGAAAACCATGCACCTTTTAAATCCCAGTGTTTCAACTGCTTAATTTTCTCTTTGATAGTTTGCATATTACAAGAAGAATTGTGTGCCTCCTAACATCCTGGTGAACAGCAGCTTAATTAAAAAGAAGAGAGTTTGCAAAAACACTGGCTGCGTGTCTCAGAGCTAATTGAAATAGCTACAAAGGCCCCCCAAAAGACAAGTTCAATATCGTGGAAATACCAGCAGGGCTGGCATTTCCATGTTCTCTGATACCCTCCTTGTCTGTCTGATTAAAATTTCACTTGGCCTTTCTGTCCATAATAAAAGAAACCTATTTGTGCCCAGAGCTGTTCTGCAGACAGCAGACGCATGTGAAACTCCAGGGTGTTGACTGAGTTAGCTGATGTGGGGCAGCAGAGAAAGCCTCATCAACCTTTCTGCCGGGATGGAGTCCATGGGGTTAATGGTGGCGTGTGGTGCGATCATTTTAGGCAGCTGTGTTGAAAATGATGGATACAACACCCCTTCCTTTTCCTTAAAAAAATAGGACGCACTATCTTGCATGGTATTCAGTAATGAACAGTTTAGGGGTAAGTGGATTCTCAGTGGGACCTTCCGGTATGTCCTTTCAAGGTGTGTCCATGTGTCTGTCCTTAACTGAGAGCACCCGAGGGGCAAGGCAAATGTGCTACTACTACTAACAGGATTGTAATCAAAATTATTTTAAGTATTAATGAACATTTAAAGGTAACTAATATTTAGTGAGCTTGCATAATGCCCACGTTTACCAGTCTGCATATTATTGAATTAAAACTACCATGATTCTCAATTTCGATGAGGTAAGTGAGGCTTAGAGAGATCAAGGGATTTGCCCAAGGTGTCACGGATCATTCCCAGTGACGGCTCAGATGCAGGCAGTCTGAGCCCAGGGCTCACAGTCTGACCCATTTTATTATACCATCTCCCCATGAGTAAGTACCACCAAAGGTGTGGTTAAATTGTAAGCTGTCACTAGTGTTGATCTGTACCTAGTCCTCCTAGCATTTCTGGTCACTCAAAGACTCTTGAATTTGGGTGAGGTCAGGAGACTCGGTCTGGCAGGGACCTCAGAGTGGGAGCCACCTCCACCACTGAAGGCCAAAGAGCAGCCCTCTGACTCTGCCTGCCCCTGCAGATCCGGCCTGGACAGTAGAGCAGCAAAATGAAAGCAGTGCGAATCCTGACACCCCTCCTGGATAAGACTGGCCACACTCTTACATGAGCGAGAGATAAGCTTGAAAGGGTCGGAGCATTGAGATGGATAGCCTGTATATTACCCAGAGCAGCCAAACCTGATGTTACAATTATTTAAACTCAGAAAACCAACCTTCCTGAGGAACTTCCCATTGAATTGTTCGCCAGCTATGGAGTTCTAATCTCAGCACTGCTTTGGAGGGGGCTAAATGATACGTATCATTTACAACTCATCCTCACCTTGGTCCTAGGATTACTCTAAAAAGAGTGCGGTGGCAGTGTTCCTCTGTGAATAGCTAGCTAGGTGGGTCACCTAGCCACCCATCTAGCCATCTTTCAATCCTTCTAGTATTGTTGAGGCTCCCCTGTGCGTCAGGCTCTCTGCCTGGCAGTGGGGGTTCAACGATGAAGGCACGAGAGAGACACCATCCTGCCTTCAACGTGCTCTCCATCTAATGACACGGTGTGGAAGAGCAGTTAGTGCTGCTGTGTGAGGGGGAATCCTATGATCTCTCACTCGCTTTCTTAAAAATCTTATTTCTAAATGTTTTACAATAAATGGGTGCTACATTTTTACTAAGAAAACAAGCTCAAAGAACCACATTATAGGAGCAGACGAGCATCATGGAAGGCCACACAGAATAAACTAGGGACATAAGAAAGAAACAATCTGTTACATCTGGAAGAGGGTGAGAGAAAATCTGGAAGAACTTCACGGAAGAGACATCCTTTAAGCCAGTGTTGAAAGCTGATCTAACTTCTGCAGGTACAAAAGGTTCCTGTTTTGAGGTGCCATTCTGGTCACACCCCAAGGCTAGCTCTCACAAAAGGAAGGTTTAAAGTGATACAGAAGTCACAATACCCCTGAAATGAGCAAAGCAGAATCCTCAAACCAATCAGGACTTTGCTGGGAGATGTGGCAAAACATGGTTAAAACCCTATGGGGTTTCTGGTTGCTTCTCTTACTGTGTGTTTTAGTTTCTAACTTCAAAGTCTACTTTCTTGTAATTTGGCTGCAGTGTTGAAATCCTTAACTCTTCCACTATTTATAAAGCAGATGCTAAAGAGTGGATGGGAAGGCAGAACTGTGGAACAATTTCTTTTTTTCCAAAGTTAATGAGGAAAAAAACATGCCTAACATACTCGGTGATGTTTTACCAGGTAAAGTAGTTCAGCCAGTGCATATTGCAAATTGTACAAGAGGAATCTGTGCTTCTCACATTTCTATGGAAGGTGCTGGGTGGCAGAGCTTAGCCAGCTGTTTGGGGCCAGGTTTCTTTTTCCAAGAGGGACAGAGACTGAGTTTCCAACCCTCTGGCACAGAGACTGCAGCTGGGTGTGGCCATGTGACTGCTTTCGGCCAGTGGAATATAAGTGGGGGTGTCGCTCTTTGTCATGCTAGGCTTGGTCGTGGGATCTTTCCTATTCTGGGCAACCATGGTGGCAGAGCCACTGATGGAAGACGCCTGGGTTCCTGCATCATTTCATTGAGGAGAGCTGCCCATCTATCAGGAACACCCACTTTGAGCTAACGGTAAGAAGACCAATGCTGGAACTGTGGAAGGCCACTGAGATGTAGGAGTTTGTTACTGAAGCATGTATCACTTGAACACTAGCCCTACCCCTCCTGATTATGCAGAATAAAATGCAGAGTAGTCCATGTCTGCATCATGGTTTTCTTTGGACTTTGGAAACTCAGAAAGGGGAAGATAAGAACCCCTCACAGCAGACTGTGTTTGTGGAGGCTGGTCCATAGACCTTGCAGATACAGCCATCTTTACATGAGAGAGTGGGCTTTTGAAGTCAACTAACCAAAATCAACTTTGGCTTCCAGGTGGACAAGACCACAGAGACCAAAAAGACTCTTTAAGAATGACTCTAGAAGGCAAGGATACCTGATTGATAAATGAAACTCTGTCTTCCTAGTAGTCTCAGGTCAAAAAAAAAAAAAAAAAGAGGAGGCCCAGCTTTAGATATTATTTAGAATTATGGGGAACAGCATTCTCCCCTTGCCTCACAAGCCCAAACAAACAAACAAAAAACCTTTCTATCAAGGTTTCTTTTAAGAACAAATTGCCTCCTGGGGCGCCTGGGTGGCACAGCGGTTAAGCGTCTGCCTTCGGCTCAGGGCGTGATCCCAGCGATCTGGGATCAAGCCCCACATCAGGCTCTTCTGCTATGAGCCTGCTTCTTCCTCTCCCACTCCCCCTGCTTGTGTTCCCTCTCTTGCTGGCTGTCTCTATCTCTATCGAATAAATAAATAAAATCTTAAAAAAAAAAAAAAAAGAACAAATTGCCTCCTACTGACTTTTCCCTGTTCATCAATTCATTCATTCACAGTTACTGAGCACTTGCTCTGTGTCAGGCAAAGCTCTAGGCATCCTTTACTCTTACTTTTCCAAACTAGCCAGCTCACAATAGCCAAAGAGATCTTCTTAAAGTAGTTGTAGGGTCATGTCACTCCAATCCTTGAAAATTGGCTTCCCAGTGGCTTCCCAGAGTCCAGACTCTCTTACAGCCTGCAAGGCTGACCTCTCCACACCTTCTCGCATGCCTGTTTCCTCACCCCTGGGCTCCAGACAGACTCATCTATCAATTCCTTGAACTTTACAAGCCCCCTTCCTTCTCAGGCTGTGCCTCTGTCTGCACCATTCCTTTTTCCTCTATCTTCCTATCTATCTCAACATACCCATCAATGAAAACATCAGTCCTTCACCGAGGGCTCCCCTGCACCCTCCTTCTAAGTTAGGTCTTTCCACTATAACTTTCCACAGCATGTGGTATTTCCCTTCCATCACACTTATCATGGCTGGCAGTTGTGTCCATTAACAACCAACGTTTATTGAGCACTCACTCCCATTCTAGGTGCTGATGGTAAAACATGAGGAAAACAAAATCCCGTCCTTGTGATGCACACCTTCTAGAGGGAGGGAGAGATCACATGTACGTAAATCAGCAAGATAATGGTGGTTTTATAAGTGTGGCGAAGGAAATAATCAGGGTGATAGGTGGGGAGATAGTCAACGAGGTGCCGTTCTAGACTGGATAGTCAAGGAAGGTGTCAGTTAAAATAAGGCTTGAAGAATAAGTAGGAGGTAGCCATGGGGAAGAGCTTTCCAGGAAGAGAGAGGTGAGTGCAAAGGTCCTGTGGTGTAAAAACGCTTAGAATACTCAAGTAAGAGAAAGGAGACCGGTATGCCTGGAGCATAGTGACCTGGAGAAAGTGGTAAGCGATGCCATGCAGCAGGTAAGCAGGAATTACACACAGATTTGTATGACTTTATGTTTAATATTGTATCCCCAGGAGCTTGAAAGCCCTGGGGGATGGAGGTGCAGGGACACCAGTTTGCTTATCACTCCATAATCAGGGTCTAGTATAGGACTTGACACTTTGCTGGGACTCTTTTAATGAATTAATGAATGAACACTGCAGCCAGGCTGCTCATTTCAGATGGAGGCTTGGCACCTCAAAACAGGTAGGAGCACATACAGAAAGCTGCAAAGGTAGACACTTTCCAGTAATGGAAAAGGGCAAATGGAGAATCTTATTTTTAGTTGGTAAAGTAATTACAGAAGTGTGCATACAGGGCAGCAAGGAAGCAGGAAGAAACAAAGTGGTAAATAGCTTGGAAACCTTCATTCCCATCTGCAGTTGCTGCAAGCACCCCAACCTCTGAGACCCCGGGACATTTATGCTAAGCAAGAGGCATAAAATTAGGCAGCATCTCAAGATAATACCCAATAGGCCTTACATTTCGTTTCAGTCAACCACTGCTGGGTTTTGGCACCATTGTCATTGCAAATATGAGTAATGCAGACCCCTTAGTCACTATTAAGTAGCAATCTGGGGAAATCATCCACTTCCAATAATCCATTTCTCTAATTTAGAACACTCTGAAACCACATAATGAATAATACTGTCGCCAACTCTCCGGTAATGACATATGACATATGTCTGCAATTGCTCTTTTCAAGATAAATCCCACTGTGTTGTTCCCCTCAGAAACTCCTACTTATTTATTCACTTGGATTCCTCACACACAAATACAGTATATTCATTTCTGGAGATGAATTTAGGAACAAAGTCAAATCCTTGGCTTTGAAATATCAGGAAAAAGTTTCATCCTCACATAATAAATAGCATGAAGTTTTGTCTACAAATGCTTGATTACTATGCAATTATATTCTGAAGTGCAGCCTGTCAATTAATCCCCAAGCGCCTTATTTAATTAGTGACACTATTCCGTATATTAGCAAAATCTTCCTGTTTTTACAACAGCTATTTTATTCCACCCCTTTTTACAGAGCGTTAGGTTCTCTTTTAGAAGTAAGACTTTGCTTCTCCTCTTCCCTTCATGGCATAAATGATGCCCCCTCAGCATTCACTTCTAGATGATTATAAAAATCCCCCAGTTCCGGGTCTTGTTAGACCCATTGTCCCTTCTTCCCAAAGACGTGGAAGTGGAATAAAAACATTGCCCAAAGAACCAGCTCTTTTCAGATCCAAGAGATGAATGGAAGGAACAAAAGTCACAAATTTTGGAACTGAGTTGCTGGTTATCCTCTTTGTATAAAAAGTGCTTAACGTTCCTCCATTTGAGGACACTCTCCATAACCCTGAGTCAGGGTGAAAAATAATTTCCCTGAGTTACTCAGATAATTGTATTAAACACTCACCCCACTCTGAACGTAATGATCAGAAGGGAAAATCTCTTATATCATTCTCTTATTGATAAGGGAAATATATTAGGCTAAGTAAAAAGTATATAATAGTCATTTGGTTAGAGGGTTTGCATGGGCATAATTACATAGTTAAATATGTTTCAGGGTATTTCTATTTTATGCTTAAATAATAGAAGTGAAATATGTTAACTCAGTTAAATATAGAGAATATGTATCATCCAAGAAGGCACTGGGAGAAACCATGGAGTCTAAGGAAAGGACATTTGTGAATTTTTACATCCTGGGCCATAAGACTTGCGTGAGCTGAGAATATACTTAAATTCTAGTGAAACTGACCCAAGATTTAAAGTAAGACTAAACTGTACTGGCTCCTCTCTCATTTCCCACAGCTAATGATGATAATGAAATTATAACGAGCCAGACTACTGCAAATAAAGTGAGAGTGGAGCATTGCAGATTTGCCCAGCTCTACCATAAGGTGGACTTTGAGATAAATTTGACCAGAGGCAGAGGGTGAGATGCACTGGGGAAAGGTTTAGGTAAATCCAAAGGCTATATGGCATCTAAATTTGGAGAATTTTTTAGGTGCTACAATTAAAGTATCTCTGGATCCATAACACACTGCCTTACCAGTTTTATCTGGCATCTAAAATGGAGCAGAAATGAGAAAAATGTCACAGGAACCCTGGGAGGAAGACCCTAGAAACACAGGCGGCATCAAAGCATCTTCTATGCCAATGGTTCTCCACCAAGATGGTTTTGTCCCCCAGGGGACAAAAGAAGTGGCATAGCTACCATCCTGATGGCCTTTACGAGTGACCAGAGTGCCCTGCAGTCTTGGCAGCTTCTACCTTGGTAAGTCTTTCCACCCCCTGCCATCACAACAAAGGAACTCACCCACCAAAAATGACCGGAACAGGAAGAGCAGCAAGACCCCAGATAGCAGGGTTCCTCAACCCCTATATCATTGACATTTTGGCCAAGATAAATCTGTTGCAAGGGCTGTCGTCTATGCTGTAGGATGTTTAGCAGAATTCCTGGTCTCTACTCATCTTCTCTGCTGGGTCTTTAGATCGGCATGGTTTAGAGCCTCTTATATTCGCAAGGCTCTACAATGTGCCAGTATCAAGCTATATGGTGGGGAGGAATTGATAAGCAAAAAGCAGACAAGATATGTCCCCTATAAAGCATATAGTGTAGTGGTAAAACAAAACGAAACAAAACAAAAAACAAAACAACAAAAAAAACAAAATGGCATTAATGAAAACTGACTAGAAATACATGTAAAATTACAGGTGAAATTATGGGCACCCAGGAGAGGAGCTCTATGCTCTATGAGGAATGATTGCGGGGCCTGACCCAGCCTGAAGTTTCAGGGCAGGTGCCCGCGAAGGGGTGGAAGTTTACCTGGGATCCAAAGACTAGGGAAGAATTACCGGGTGAGGGTGATAGAGGTGGCCGAGGTCCAGGTGGGGGTTCAGTGAATGCCCTCTGTTGGGACGGGAGATGGCCCTTGGAGATCAGAAGGGCTCTCAATCCAGGTGGAGGATAAGGAGGGAGGTGGAGTGTGGTGGAGGACTAGGCTGGGAGGAGGATGCTCTAAGACTTACAGGCTGAATGATGGGTTTTACCTTTATTTGGAAGGCGTTGGAGGGCAGGGGAGTGGCATGGTCACATTTGGGCTTTGGAAAGATCATCCTGCTGAAACGTGACAAATAATACTCAGTAAGTCACCATACAGAGGCTTCCATGAACTGAGCGAAACTTCTCTTCCTTCCTTATAAGCACTTCTCATCCACCGATAATTCTGGGTCTGATAAGGGGCAGAACACGTTTTCCCATTTCTTCTTTAATGGATTTACTTTCTTCATCTGTGACCACTTGCTTTTTGGCCTGCTTTCTAGAAGAGCATTTTCAGGCCTTTGGAGATCATATTGAAAGGAAGAGCTTTTAGAGAAAACAGGATTAAAGCATATGCTAGGGGTTTTTGTTTTGTTTTGTTTTTTTAAATTAACCTCTAACTAGGGAATTGATTAATTAAAAATGTAAAAAAAAAAGGTGTCCTCTTTAAAAGGGTCTTATACGTTATAATAACTGGTATTAAATTGGAGGTAACTAAGAGACTTAATAAACATGTCCACAGAAATCTTCACATTTTATCTACTTAACTCTGGCCCCAGACTGCTTTCTCCCCAAACTAAAAAGTTAGTTTATAGCATGCCTAATCTATTGCAGAGCAATCATATTTAACCTTATCAAATATCCCCACATATTTCTTCCACCTGCTCAAAAATGGAACATCAGAGATTTAGATTTTATTTGGAAAATTCCTTATTCATCATACGGAAACACATTCAATTGCATTCGAGGAATTCAATTTAAAACTAATTTATCTTACATTAATGTTTAAATTCATGAGATTCCACATAAAGTCATTCTTGTAGTGTAATAAATTCAGAGTCAATATGATAATTATTAAAACAGAAATGGGCGTGAGAAAAATAAATCGCGTGGTCTTAGGGTTAGTTCTCTCTTTCCTGAGCTCTGAAGCTTGTAGCAAAGAAGGAGAGAGAAGAAGATAAAAGAGAGAAAAAAAAAAAAAAAAAAAAGCCAAGAGGAGGAGGGACATACAGAGAGGAGCCCAGAGAGAGAGCAAGGCTCTGCCGGAACTACCATTTATTGAATGCTTACAGTAGGCCAGGCTACGTGCCAGGGTCTCTCCCCATCTGAAAGCCTCACAAAACCAACGGAAAATACTGGAGCAGTAACGATACAGCTAACAACTAACGAGCACTTACTGTGCATTTTACATGCACCGACTGACTCAGTCTTTACAGTTTGATGTGGCATTCCGCCTGTCCTCCCCAGGTGAGAAAAATGAGACGGGCAGACATGAGACGAGGAGGTCAAGTTGAAGTAAATAGCAAATGCGGGGCATAGGCAGTGACCTCAGGTCCAGCTTTACACTCTAAACCATGACCTGGTGTGCCTACCCCGGAATGGAAAGAAGGTATAGCATTTTTTTCTGCAGATGTGTTAACTCAGATCTGCAGAAACTAAGCATTCTGTGGTTCAGCCAGGATTTGAATTTCACATTTGTCAGATTCCTGAGATCTCGCTTGTGTCTCCATCTGCTCCCCACTGATCTCAGTGCCCTGCTCTGGACTGCAGATCAGAGTTCCTGAGTGGGATCGCTATCATTGCCTCCATCATCTGGGGCTCCCCCAACTCCCTCAGTTAGGGGCCAGTATCTTTGAGATCCCTGTTGCATTCTCTTCCTATTGACTGCCCTACATCACTCCCTTCTTCATCTCCTTGCAGTTTCTTTCCTCATGTTATCAATCAAGGACTCACACTCCCTGCAGGGATACAGTGAGTAAGTACCCTCTAACTGGGGAATGATAGTGCAGTCTTATTTTATTTATTTTTTTTAAGATTTTTATTTATTTGAGAGAGAAAGAGAGAGCCTGAGAGAGAGAGATCAGGAGCAGGGGGGAAGGGTAGAGGAGAAGCAGACTACCCCACTGAGCAGGGAGCGTCTCAGGGGACTGGATCCCAGGACCCTGGGACCATGACCCAGCAAAAACAGACACCCAACCGACTGGGCCACTCAGGCGCCCGACAGGGCAGTTTTAAAAGGAAGAGTACAATGGAATTACAAAATGCTTCATATGTGTAGGTAGACCTTCCCTATCAAAATAGACTATTTACAAAAGTTCCTTTCGTGTTTTCAACTTACTTGTCCTAAGCACATAACTCCCTTTTCCAATAGTTACTTTTATTCTTCCTTTTCCAAATCCCCCCCCACCAAAATACCCAGTAATTTCTGACTTTTCTATTGATTCCTGCATTTTATGTGTGTATTTTAAAACATCTAGAACAGTAGTTTTCAACAGGGACACTTTTGCCCCCAGGGGGACATGCAGCAATGTCTGGAGATATTTTGAGTTGTCACAGCTGGGGTAGAAGGGGAGGTGCTACTGACACCCAGTGGCTGGAGGCCAAGGGGTACTGCTACACACCCCACAATACACACAACAGCCCCCACAACACACAGTTATCTGAGTCCAAATGTCAGTAGTGCAGGAGCGAGGCTGAGAAACCTGGATCGAGCAAACACTCAAGACTTGCTGTCAACGGTTGCCTCCATGGAAGTAGAAGGGGCAGAAGACAGGATCACGTTTTTACTTTTGCTTCTGAATTGTTAATGCTTTCTCTTTACACTCCACGCCTATTATTTCTGGAATATTATTACAAAGCTTAAAAAGAAGAATATGAATTGTTTTTAAATGTTTTCTTTAGGAAATGGTAAAAAAAATGTTTAAGTGAAATTTTTCAAGGAAGGCAAAACAAAGAGTAAATACAAGAAAGATTATTTTCAAGGTAGTGGATGATGAATCCAAAAAGGAATGCCCTTTGATAGGGAACTGGTCCATTCTGTCTCCTCGGTATTGTGCTGACAAAACAGGACAGCTTTAAGCTATAGACTTTTATTATTATTTGTTATGATGATTATTAACAAAAATAGAAGAGAGATGTTTAGCACGTTAATGAAAAAAAAAACAGAATTTACTACAAATCGCCACTTTGCATTTAAAGCAAAGTGACATCTTGAGCTGTTGCCTTGTTGGTAAGATAATTATTTACATTCTTAAACTTTCTCTTAACCATTCTATTATTTTAAAATGAAAAAGGTACCAAAGAGATGAAAGAGAACTAAATACTCTACCCTGGCTTTCATTCACATGGCCAGCTCCTTATCAACTTCAGATGCAGACCAGGTCTCACCCCCACATGCCACCTCTTCCAGGATGCTACTCCTTGCCCTGATTAGTTTGGCATACCTTCAGTGTGCTCCCTCCTGTAGTGTCCTGCCATTCCCTCAACTCCAGCACACAACACAGAGCTATTTCTCTGATTCTCTGCTCCCTAAGGCAGGGGTGTCCTATTATCCATCTTTGTGTCTGCAGCAATTAGAACAGTGCTTGATACTTAACAGTTATTCCAAATATTGCCTGACTGAATGAATGAAAGAAGAAACAGACATGTGAATGCGAAAAGGAACAAGAATGGCTTCTACTGACCCTAAGAAATCAAGAATAGAGAAATTCAATTCGAAAGCAAGGAGGAGGGGGGAGGATACATAGATAAAGAGGAAGACAGAATATTCCCTTATGGGCGATTTGAGGTGGGTGGGCAGGGCAGGATGAAGGGGTGGTTCACACGGACCCCTGCCCATCCTGGGGCCAAATGCTGGTCCTGCCTTTTACCAGCCAAAAGCTTGACAGAGGAACTACTACCCCCCGATACTCAGTTTCCCATCTGTAAAATGGAAATAATAGTCGTAGCAAACTCATATAATGATTATGAACGTGAAATCAGAATAATACCTATAAAGCGCTGAACAAAGTGTCTACATGTTGAATAGCTATTAGGGCTCACTATTTTCTGGCTATAAATTCTAACGTTTATCAGAACACTTCTAGGTAGCAGCCGTAGTGCACTCATTAATACTAATGCATGCCCTTTGTATGGCTGACTCTGCCAGGCATTTTAAGGCACAAAGAGATCTAAGACTCAGACCTCCTTCTCAAAAGGCTTGACCTCACTGCAGTCTCAGACCATACTCACCTCTGTCCCTGGGGGTCTTTTAACCCCTCTCCCTCATTCCAAGCCTTAGTTGCCAAAGAAAGCAGCACTTGGACCTTTAAAAATACACTCTAATGTGTAAGTGTGAATTAGCATGGGGTTGTCTAACCTCATACCTTATGAGCAGCTTCATCTGCCATAACTTAGATTGTGATGGGAAATAAAATGCAAGCGCGGAGAAGAGCTCACTGTGCACGGCAAGACATGTTTTATCTCTAGCCACGAAGTGGAATTGCATTCCTGTTGCGAAACCCAGATTGATGCATGCGTTTTATTTATAACCCTTCTCTCAAAGTTCCTCCAAGTTACAAGTTAGCAATGAAAGTTTGCAGTGGCTTTAAAAGGCCTGCTGGCATCTTCCCTGACAGCCAAATTCTTGCAAGTGACAGTAACAGACCACGGGATGGCTGAGAGTCAACAGGCATTGAAGAATGCACGTGTCCAAGAAAGAATACTGGTGATGGACTGGGAAAGGCAGTGAGCAGAACTCCTGAGCATGGATCTTAAGGCTAAGTCTGCCACACCAGCATTTCAAAACGACTGTCATCCATCCACTGGTCCTTCCTTCCTTCAGCGTCGCCAGCACTCTGACGCTGACAAAAGCTCCTGTCTACCTCCATCTGCCCCTTCCCTGCCAATCTCAGGGGCAGAAAAACCACAGAGAACCATGTAGCTGGCAGTGTCCTCAGTTCGATGACCCCTTCTCAACTCAATACATCCATCTGCCCTATCGGGCCACATAGAAGGTATGCTAGCCAAGAATCATCAACCCCCAACTAGTGGAGACTACCAAATCAAAGACTAGGGCTGTGGAAGAGAGGCTAGCAGCTCCTCAAAGAGTTAGACAGAGTGTGACCACGTGACCCCCAATCCCAGGCCGAGGCATAAACCCAAATAACTGAAATAAATACTCAAACAAACCATACAGCCATGTTAACTTACCTGTGTGTATCTACTATCGACCAATATATTCAACCAGTAATTCAAATATAAGCAAGCACCATGTACAAGGAACTGTGCCATTTCCACTGGGAGACACAAAGCTAAATGAGACCAGACTGTCTGTCAACCACAAGGGGGAAAACAATTTCTATAGTAAAATAAACAGAACGTCAGGGCTCTTGAGTGTGCAAGGGTCAAATACCCGCTATAAACAGACCATACCCAAAATATAATTTCTTGGATCATCAAGCTGTAAGGCTATGGGTGTTTGGATTCATACATAGCTGATTCAAAGTGCTTATACAATAATGTAGGAAGCATCTGCCTGTCTACATGTCTCTTTTTTGTTTTCTTTCACGTTGGCTTCTTTCTCAGACAGGTGCCTTTCACACCAGAGAGGTGGCGTCTAGAAATCCCAGACTTTCATTCTGCCAGCTCAGCATCTCTGGAGGAAAAACAAATCTCTTTCCCAAAAGTTCCTTGTAAATGTCTGAGACTTGGCCTGAGTAGACTAACTTGGTCACACACCCACTCCTGGGCCCATGGAAGAGTTCAGGAAGGTGGGAAGGATCTCATGCTCGCCCTGGAAGTTGACCCCACCTGACAACACAGACTAAAACTGCAGAAGAGGACTTCTTCAGAAAGAAAAACTGAGAGGTCTCCCCAGAAGAAGGTAAAATAAAAGCTGAGCATGAAAAGCAGCAGTGTTGCGTCACAGCGGCCAAATGAGACGTGTCATAATGGGTACAATGAGAGTGCATGGTAATGTTGGAGAACAGGAAGCTGGAATATAAATCTCAAAACTACCTGCATTCTGTCACATATATGCGACATAACCAATCTAAAAACTCTCAATGGCATTCAACAACAGGCATTGTTACTCACTCCTGCATCTGTGGGTCAGCCGCCATTCGGCTGAACTAGGCTGTGCTTGGTCTTGGTTGTGGTATGAGCTGAGGGCAGATCCCTGTGCCTCCTGAGGCCAGGGGGCGATCTAGAGAGCATCACCTTCACAGTGATGAAAGAAATACCCGAGGATGAACCCAACCGCACAGCACTTCTAAACCCTTGCTTGTATCATGTCTTCTAACGTTTCATTGGTCAAACAAAGTCGAATGACCAAGACCAGCATACGTGAAGGCGGGAAAGATACGTCTGGCATTCCCGTGAGAGGAACACAGCAAAGGTCATAAAGAGAGCAAAGGACGAGAATTTTGAAAGCATAAAACAAATATACCAGGACACCCAAGATATTCTTATTCCCATTTTAGAGACAAGAAAACAGATGAGGTTTAGCAACTGCCCCAAGGTCATTTAGCAGAACAGCAGAGCTGGATTTAAAACCAGGTCAACTAATTTAAAGCCTAAGAATGGGACACAGTGAGACTGCTGGCAGATGGTGCAGGACTCGGGTATGAAGCAAACCCTCATGGAGGGTCGGGCCCCTGTTGTCTGATATACATCATATGCAAAGAGGACTTTATGGATACTAAAGTGATTGTCAATTATAAAATTTTAGTAGCCAGAGATAAATTTAAGAAATAGCCTCATACAATAGAAATGTGCTTAGAACGCCCAACTTCAATAGGGTTTGCTCCAAAGTAAGTTTTAAAATGGAATTATTTCCACCATGAGACAGAAGAAGGTGATGCCTGCGGCTGACAGCTGAACAGCATCCTCCAACATGAAAGAGGTGTTCTGGTTAAGTGTGTTTGAAGTTATGACAGATTAAGGCGGTCAGAAATGTGTTACCTGGGTGTCTGTTTTCACTTCAAAATCTCTGGGAACAAAGTTCCTTCAGTCACGTGGACAGTTTGATGTGTTGCCGATCCAGTCAAGGGGTTAGCCTTTACTCAGAACCCCGACCCAGCAGTATGCACACACCACCTCAAAGCTCTCTTCCTGAGGGCCAAGACTTCCTTCTAAAGCCAGAGCCACCGAGACTTGAAGTCCAGTTCATCAGTGGACAAAAACTATGTTAAGATAAACTCAGGCCAGTCTTGCAACAACAAAACCCAAGATGGATTTCCATTTAGAAGGCTTTTTCCTCCTCCCTCCCTCCCTCACTCCCTCCCTCCTTCCTTCCTTTCTCTCTCTCTCTTTCTTTCTTTCTTTCTTTCTTTCTTTCTTTCTTTCTTTCTTTCAAGACTTTTCAACAGGCAGAGATGCCATGATTCTTTTAAAATGGCATAATACCCAGAAGGGAACTCTTTTCCCTAAAATGCTTCCCAATCTTAATACTGCTAAGATTCTAGATCTGAAGGTCTTCAAGCATTTTATTTCCAACGGCTCAACATTGCCCTTGGCACCAATGGAATGAAATTATTTTTTCTAATTACACCCATTGGCAAAGACAGAGCTTTGACAAATTTGGTGATGATTGAATTTTTTTTCCTTCTAAAGTAATTATTAAGAGTGGAAATACTACGTAATTAGCATTAGAATGAGGTTTGGCTACAAACAATAGGAGAGCTTTTCTTAGCACTAGAGGCAACACAGTGTAAAGGTTAAGAATGTGTGCTGGAAGTCTGCAGACCTGGTGTGAATCTTGCCTCTGGCAAGTCATAAGTCGGTAGCCTTGAGGAAGTCACTTAAAGTCTACAATATGCACTTTACTCACCTTTCACAGGGTTCAGTGGGATAGTGTACGGATGGAACCTGCCACAGAGCCTGCTGGAGTGGTGGCTTAAAGATGCAAACTGACAGCACTCTTTTACTTAGTATCTTTCAAAGACACAACCCTAGAACCTGATGTGCCCTTGCAATACTAAGCCCTGCCTCTACTCCCATACTTTGTGTGGTACTAAGACCTCAGGTTTACATGACCTTTTCAGACGCTGCTCTCCTTCCTGCAAGGCTTTTGCAACTTAACCTGGTGAACCCCTACTCATTTTTCACATATCTTCTCAAAACTATCGCTTCTTTGAGAAAAAAAACTCCCTGAATTTGCATCCATCCTTTCTGGTTTCTTTCTTTTTTTTTTTTTCTTTTCTTTCTTGTCTTCTTTCTTTTCTTTTCTTTTTTTTTTTAAGATTTTTTATTATTATTTTTTTTATTTTTAAAGTAATCTCTACCCCCAACGTGGGACTCAAGCCTACAACCCCAATATCAAGAATCACATGCTCCATCAACTGAGCCAGCCAGGCACCCCAATCGTCTCTGGTTTCTACTCCCATGGCCCCAGTGTAACTTCCCTTTGTAGCAGATATTAAAGATGGCAATTATTGATTTATTTATGTGATTAATACCTGTCCCCCCAACCACCCTCACATTAGACTCTAATCTCCATGAAGCTGGAGACCCTGCTTATGTTTTCCTAGACTGCGCCCAGCACCCAGCATCAGGCCTAACACATAGTAGGTATTCAAGAGTTAAGTTACTGATTAAAAAGCATGTAAAACACTGTCACAGAAGAGAAGTAAGTACACTTCGGATGTGTCCACAAATTCTATCTTAAATAACTTTCTTGCTTTCAACTTAAAGAGCATAAAAGGACAATTCTCTCATTTAGGTCCCCACTGATTTTCCCTCTAGGTTATTACATCACAGAAGAAAAATTATTATTATGATGATGTTGATGATTCAATGAGATCTTCTCATAATATTGGCAGGTTTGGTGTGTTGTTGTTTTGTGGTTTTAAATAAGCTCCCTATGTGGGCTATTAAATAAAGTAGGGACAAATGAGAGAAATTATGCATCTGCTTTTCACTCCAGGACAAGTTGTTATGTTTGTTTGAATCTAATTTCCCTTTGTATAGATCACTGAACCGCACCTCAGATATTGCCAGTACCAAGATGAGAGTGTTAGTGGTGGGGCCTGGTTAATAATTTGCTGGGTAACTTCAGGGAGGAAATGCAACCAGTCTGGGCCATAGTTTCTCTTCTTTTACATAACAAGGGGCTTCTGGTGAGCTAAAATGGAGACCTTGAGAGTACAAGCACCCCCATGCTGATCTTTCCCAAACTCTGCATGTGCTTGCTGCCTTTGACTTGCCCAGAAGGTTTTATTTGATAACTAGAGAAGGAAGGAGAAGATTTTGATAGGGAGTGGGAGTTTGGGGCTTGCAAAGGTGCTGAGGACATTCAAAATGGAATGGAAATTGCATCCACCCCCTACTCAGTTCCTCCTGTGGATTTGGGACCACCTGTGGATAGAGGGGCTTAGATGCAGAAGATGAAAGACAGACTTAGTGCCAGCATAGGCAAAGCTCATTTGGGGATAAGATGGCAAATCATAGCATAGAGAGGAAAGAGGACCATTTTCCCTCTCTCTAAAAGAAAACCTAAGGATGGTCAACCTAAGGATGGTCTGGGGTCCCAAAACTAGAACCGTGGGAGCATCCAAAGATGACATCTGGGAATGTACAACAGAGTTCTTGACAGAGGAAGTAGCAATGGTGAGCCAGCAGTTACCTGGGTATGGTCAATTAGAATCTAGAAAAGGAGATATTTGATATGTGGAATATGGGCTTAAGTAAGGTACCCTTTGAAGACTCCCAGAAATAATTTGGATACTTCCTTGAGGACCACAGAAGCTTGATTTTTAGTAACCGGCTTAGTGATCTTTCCTATATTCATGATTTTGGTATACAAAATAATTGTGGCCTTACTTTTAGTCATAAAATGGTGAGGCCTAGACACATAGGTTGCATTTTATTTTATTTTATTTTTTTATGAGAGAAAAAAAAAAAACAAAAAAAAACAAACAAGATCATGGTGTTCTTCATAGACCTCAACATTGTTTGGCTGCATGGGCAGTGTGTCATTTTTCTGAAATATAATTTTATAAAATTTCCAACAAAAATGAGAACAGAGGGAGTAACCTTTTAAATTCCTCTTTTCCTTCCCTATAGCTCCAGTCTCCAAAGAAGGACAGCAAGGACTTGTACAAACATGACTGGCCAAGGATTCAGAGACTTTCCACCATTTTATTGTGCCCTATCTTCCATGACCCTGCATGGGAAACCTTCCAAGGTAAAAGCAAGATGCACAAAGTAGGGACCAGCCACCAAATCTCCAGGTTGGACTGAGCCATACTTGTTCCTAAAATAGGCAGACAAAATCTGGGCATTAAAAACTGAGCTGAAACTTTTAAGTGCAAACCAGCACGTTGCTTTCCATACTGCCATTTCTAAGGTCCTGTTGGTATATTCTACATGCAGGAGAAACCTCCATTTCGAGCACACTTCCAAAAAAACAGGAAATACAAGGAGCTTCTTAATATTTACATTCATTCTAACAGAGGGAAAATTATTTATCCCTTGATGTCTTACATTGAAAAGTCATTAATTAATTAATTTTAAATGACTTTGCTTTGACAGCATGTTTCTCATGAAGGCTACCTCCTATGGAGAGTGATGAAACAAAACTTACATATCGATACAAAAACACAAACAGCAAACTTGTATTGCAGGATGTGTTTGGAAAAGTGGCATGGCTGTCTCCATTCATGTTGAGAAAAACAGATATATAGGAAGTTCCAGTAATTTCTCCTGTATCTTATAAATGTTAACACCCAGGTTGTTAATCTTCCCCAAAACAGAAAAGGCCTTGCTAATTTTGGAACTTTATGAGGACTAGCTACATAATAACTTACATACCCTTTTCTCCTGAACTGAACATGCAGAAATTCTATGATATTCGTTGAGAGAGAAAAAATACTCTTTTTAATGAAATATTTCTATTCTATTCCATTTAATAAAAGATAAAAATATTAAATGTTACCTGGCTAAAACCTAATCATATTAAAAGAAGTGATTTTACCCAATACCATTCATCATCTTGTCCAACATCATTGGGTCCAATTCTATTATCACAGAGTTAAATGATAATTCTACTCCTCATCTTTTTTTCTCTTTTATTCACTTTAGAGGTATCTCAGCCTTTCTCTTTCCTAAGTCAATTCCTGTAAAGGCAGTTCTGCACAATTCTTTTCCAAACCCTAGTACCACTACTCATAGAGTTGGGAGTCTTCAGAAGTCACTCAGTAGAACTGTGTTTCCAATATAAGCATCTCAGCTGTGGTATCCCTGGCAGAAGTATTCAGGTGTTTTCATTATGATGTCATCCTAATTTTTTTCTGTGTCTATTTTTTTAATTATTTCCAGAGACTGTTTAAATCCATTTTGGAATGAGACATAGTGACTTATCTGGTAATCCTATGGCTACAAGCAGCAGAATCTGTAACTGGTTAAGTTATTACAAAGGGGAAGTGACAGGAAGCATATGGGATATTTACAGAATCGAGACTCATAAAAGGGTACCATTAATGAGAAATAAATGCTATTGATTCATCATTAATTAGCCATTCTTCTAAAGAGTCAGGGTCCCAGGGGAGAGAGTACAAGTGCTTAGTTTTTATGCCCACCTTGTCATCATACTTGGTCAAGAAGGAGCTCACAGAAGCTGTGTGTATGGCCCCCAAGGGACCTGTTCATCTTTTCAGAAATATTCATTGACAGGTCCACTTGGAGCACAGTGTGGTGGAAAGGTAATTTCT
The DNA here is from genome assembly GCF_023065955.2 of Ursus arctos. Taxonomy (NCBI): domain Eukaryota; kingdom Metazoa; phylum Chordata; class Mammalia; order Carnivora; family Ursidae; genus Ursus; species Ursus arctos. The sequence continues at coordinate 71,087,612 of NW_026622874.1, read as the reverse complement.
CCAAAATAAAATTTAAAAAAGGAGGGAAGGCTCTTTTCTGGAGAGCTAAAAACAAAAACACAAAAATCTACTCAAGTTGTATGGATGAACATATGTATGCCAATGAGGGTGACTGATTCGCAATCCATACTTATGCACATAAAAGGCACATTTGCTGTTAGTTACCATGACTGGTAATTAATACTGTCAAAGAAGAAAAGATAGACACCTATTTCTTTTCCTGGGTTTCCCTCAGAGCTGACCTTTTTCAGTTATCAAAAGAAGAAAAGCTAAGAAAGAGAGACACTGAGAGAGTCAGTGAGGGAAGAGAGAGGTGTCTCAGAGAGACAACCAGGGGAAGAAGCTCTAGATGTCTGATCATATCAAGCTCATTGGAGGACAAGCCAGTCGGCTCATCTCGGTGGTGTTTATTCATTTGGACAAAAGCAACTCTCCAATTTCACAACTTCCAGAAAGGCACTGGGCTGGTGAATTACACTTGGTACGACAGCACTCTTCCAGAGAATTGGAATGAGATTTTTGGCAGCTAAAGTGTTTTTTAAAAGCCACTGCTTTCTATGATTGCCCCCATCTCATAAATGACTCTGCCGCTGAGAATGACCAATTCAGAAACAATGCAAAACTCCTTTTCTACAGCTCTACAAATCTCATCTAAACTTCTCAAATTTCAGTTTTTTCTGCACTGTGTTCCTAAGGACTTCTGATGGGGTAGCAATTCTGTATCAAGGTGCATGCCACTTTTGGTTTAAGGCTTTATACACAATAGAATAAAGTCTTGGGTGCATAGAAACTTATTAGCCTCTGCCTCCTAGATGAATCATGCTCTGCGATGCAGATGGGGAAGAGAATGAGTTTGGAGTCAAATGGACCTGGGTGTTACTTTCTCTACTTCCCCACCATGTACTCAACCTCTGAGCCTCAGTTTCCTTTCTTATAAAATAGTGCCTAATTTCTCATCAATTAGACAAAAGAGCATACAGAAAGTTTCTCGCACACTTCCTAGTGCTTACAGGAAATATACATTAGTTTCTTTCTTCCCTTGGTTTGGGATTACCTGAAATTGTTCCCTACTAACGATGTTACTGTATGTATTCACTTGGGTGACTACATATTGCAAAGGATGGTTATTTTCTATATCTTGTCTATCATATGTCTTAGAAAAGTTGCAGGCAGAGTTAGGGTGTTTGTCTCTGGAAAGAGAACTAGGCATCCTTAAGGGCAGGGGTTGGAAATTAGATCCATATGAATGGATATTACAAATTTAAATTAAATCAAAGGAACAACCACCACAAACCCCAAAACGGGATGATGAATTGGGCAACCATTCCCCATCAAGCAATATTTATTATCTGTTACAGCCCCCCTCAAGAATCTCAGAGAAAAGCAACGCTATTGTCCTCTTAGCCTGAGAGCTACTCATTAGAGAAGCAGGGGGTAAGCTCACAGGGATGCAGTTTATTCACCTGAAGAAAAGGAAGTCTACTTCCATAGCTTTTAGGAAAGCTCTCCTAAAACGAGAATTAAAAGTCTGCTGCAGTAATGTAGACAGAATCAGAAGGCAGTCAGGGCTAGAGTAATAGTAGCAAGGAGGGAGAGAGGAAGAGGTGGGGCAATTCTGATGGTAGGAGGCATCGGAAGGATGGGGAGACTACCTGCTGAAGCCACTACACCCTGGCGCAAGAGCCATATTCGGGACTACATATGCCTCTCACTACCTTACACCAAGCAAATCCACAACAATTAATGAATGCATGAACTTGGGATCCAAACCCTGAACTCAACCCCAACATTCTTTCAGAATTTCCCATCTCATTGAATGGCACCACTACCCATTCAAACATACCAGGAAAGGCAAAGTCATCTTAAGACTCATCTTTCCCCAAACTCCCAATTACAAATCGATCACCAATTTATCTTGATGGGATGCCTTAGATTTGTTGAGTCTGTTCTCAATTCACTTCTCTCCCTCACTCCCAACACCTTAGTCTAAGATGGCATCATTTCTTGTTTGAACTATTGTAACAGATTCTGACTGGTCTTTCTGTCCACTTTTTAATTTGTTTCTCACATTATTACTAGTGCTTCATTAAACACACACACAAACACACATCATAAAGTTAGAAAGATGCTTCTCTGATAATATAAATTTTTAAATGTTATCTCATTAATATAAACTTAACCATTTCGGCACAAATCAAAATTCAAATTTGGTATGATATATGAGCAAGGGATATGTCAAAAAAACAAACAAACAAGCAAACAAAAAACAATAGCATGATAACATTTGCAGGGAGCAAACCCAGATTCCTTAACAAGACCTTTTTTTTTTTTTCCAAAGACTATCACTACCTAAGGTGGTGAACATATACAAATGGTTTCATTTACTCCTCAGAATAGACCCAGCAAAGATTCTTTCTGAAATTATTTAACATTTATTAGCTCAAGTTAGCATATGAATTTGAAAAGAATGCAAATGCATTTTTAGAACATTATAACCGGTCTGGATCTTCCTTAGCATAGGACAGTTTCCCACTCTACCTTTCAAAATATTAGTTTTCTGAATGATATTAAGTTAAGTATGCAACATCACCAGGCTAATATAAACCTTTATAATGGCTTTCAGGAAAGAAAAGTACTCATAAAAATCTTTAAAACAAATACTAGCTATAGAAGAGCATCCAATTAATTAATTCACTAATTATTCTCATATATAGTGACCTTGACAATTCTATGGTAATTTCTATTCTAATTAATTCTATTCTAAATCATCTAAATATTCTAATTGGTTCTTGGATGGGTCATTTTTGTGAGCCATACACTTCTCCAAGGTGCTAGATGATATCTTATATAGTTTATGGCAAGGAAATATTATTAGCATGTGAATATTCACAGCTTTTCTCCTCCCCAGCCCACGAAGGATAACTCCTTCCTTCCCAGCTTGGTTTTTGAAAATTTATTGCTCAGAACTAGTGCAATGGGTAAAAAAGGTAGAATTGGGAAAGAAAAGATTATGGCTTCCTGTTGAAAAAAGCCAAGCATCACTATCAGAGAAAGGATATGTTAGAAGGTGAAGACAATGGGGAAGAAAGGGATGTGAAGGAGCTTTCCATGGCTTGAGTGTTGGAGTCTTGGGAGTTGGTTTCTGAGGGTAGCAAGGACACCAGATAGGATTAAACGAGATGGGTAAAGAGAATTTTGAAAATGTTTTTAGCACACATTAATGATCTACTTCCTCATTTGTAAACATCCTTCAAGAGATGCCAAGACAATGCAATTTGCTCTGAAAGTCCGATGGTCTGTATTTCTTTTAATGGGACCGTAACTGAGGCAAGAAGCTATTGGGTTTGGCTTTTTGTTAAAAATAAAACACTGAGTAACATCCAAGCAGTTGAAATTCCCCTGAGGAGCACAACAGAACTCTTTCCAGCTCAATTAGCTGGTTCATTGCGGACACATACGTCTCATGGCCCTCTCCCCAACCTCCACCCCAATTACGGGTTTACCTTTGTGGCACCATAAACTTACAGGGCACTGACTTTCACTTATACATGACAGACAGTTTTATCAGGTCACCATGAACTGGCTTAATAATCTTCATATATGCTGACTGTTAAGCTGTGTGTGTGTGTGTGTGTTGCATATTTAGCGTAAATTGGAAGCTCGCCAGTGAAAGGAGCTGGTATAAACTACGTGCAATTACATTTTCAACACACAAGCCTGACCATGACCAAGAGACCTGCATGGTTTTCTTTCAGCTGTAGGTACCATCTGTACGTTCTGGATGTCAAAATTATTATCACACTTTCTGGTAATTTAATAGTATGGTGAAATACATATGAATATACAGCTTTAAATTCTTCTTACATGTTGAATCTTCCTACGCAGAGTGTGGTCCATGACACTGGCATTGTCTAGGAGCATGTTGGAAATGCTGAATATCAGGTCAAACCCAGATCTACTGAATTAAGATTTGCACTTTTAATAACATCTCCATGTGATTCCTCTTCACGTTAAAGTTTGAGAAGCACTGCTCTAGATGAGCTCACTTTTTCTTTCTTTTTTTAAATAAAGATTTTATTCACTTATTTGAGAGAGAGAGAGCACAGAGGGAGAGGGACAGGAAAAAGCAGACTCCCCACTGAGCAGAGAGCCCCACGCGAAACTCAATCCCAGGACACTGAGATCATGACCTGAGCCAAAGGCAGACACTTAACCCAACTGAGCCACCCAGGCGCCCCGAGCTCACTTTTTCATTTATTCGACAAATATTTACTGAGTGCCCACACGGTTGTCAGATACCGTTGAGAGACACTCAAACAGGGACAAGAATGATTGTGAACTATTTCCAAGATTTCCACTTGAAGAAGTGACATAACTTCTAACTTCATGGCAAAATAACCAGAAGAAAATGAAAAATCCCTCCATTTGGTATTCCATTTATACAGAATCACTCACTTGAGAGTTTAGTTTAAAAAGCTACTTTGTCATCCACTAGTTTCTGGAGACCCTAAGTTAGTACTTTATTCAAAAGGTAAAGAGACCCTTCTTGGTTAAAACTGAATGGTGCATGGATCAACTCTAGTGCTTGTTTAAAAGGCACAGTTCTGGGGAAGACAGAGGGAAACAACTGAGAAGAATTAGAGTGAGTGGGTGTCCTGAATTTGCTCATTGACAAGCCTACCAATTTACCACTATGCCCTCTAGAAGCTTATTATTTAAATGCAGTGCATGGATGAGCAGCTTTTCTGTCCCTTGCAAGCTTGTCACAAATAAGGAATCTCTGGAACCCACCCTTACCGACTGAATCAGAATTTGCATGTAACCAGATCCCCAGGTAATGTGTAAAAACAATAAAGTCTGCAAAGCAGTACACCAGAGTAGAAGAACCACTTTTTTAAGTTAGTGCATTAAGAACAAACATGTACCTCCTTGACTTTGGGGGTGACTGACCCTTCTGCTTATTCCAGGACAAAAGTGTTTTCAGGATGCTGAGTTTTAAGTGCCGGGTGCTAAAACTGGAACAGTCCTAGGCAAATGAGGATGGTCGGTCTCCCCTCCATCATCTTCACATTCATATGCTAGATTGTGTGCTCCCAAATGCCCCCTCCCATTCTCTGCCCCCCTCCCAGGACGACATCAAAATAAACTCATTCCTCCTTTTCCTAAGTAAAATCCCCCTTTCCCACCCTCAAGATTGAACAAATGGCCACTGAAAGAGAAATCTGAGATATTAAGAACACGTACTCCTTTTCCCCCTAAACCTCTACAGAAAACAAGTCATCAGTTCAAACTGCAGATTGAATTACAGTCGCCAAAGCACACTAGGGAACACAATCTAATCACAGATGCTCAGTAAACTCCGGTGCCACTAAATCTCCTTTACTTTTACTCCATTTGTTCTATTTATCATGGATTATTTTTATTATCTTGGGCATATAAATATTTCAGTTCACATATACAATTTAATTAGTTAAGAGTACAAAATTAAAGCCACAAAGGCACATTTGTCCTGGCCACAGACACCAAAGGCACTAGTCACCAAGAACAGATATATGTGTCTTTGAACGGAGACAGCTGTTATCTTGGTTAGCATGGCTGCAGTGAGAACGAGGGGTGTTATCTGGGTTTCCTATTTAAACATCAGGGGTCTGGAGTTGTTGCTGCTTCAGAATTAGGCAATGTTTCAGCTCCCTGCCACTCTGAATTAAGGAGTAGAGCGCCTCTCATCTCTCCCTATCTATTAAACAGGACCACCTGGTGATGGCCTCTATTCCTTTGGTCTCAGAATGTTTTTCACCTTTCCTCAAGATCATCGATTCTCAAGCTTTAACCTTTTAGAGAGCTTATCGAAGTGCAAATCCACAGGTACAATCCACAGCGATTCAGGAAATGTGGAGTAGGATCTGGGAATGTTTCTCGGGAACGAGCACACCCAGATGGTTCTTAGACCCGCTGAACACTTTGAGAACCCCTGTTTTGATTGATGCTGCTGATCACAGGGACAGAAGATCTTTATGAAGTGCCCACTGTGTGTCAGGCACTGTTAAGGGTGTGGCATGTCTTTCTAATCTTTCAAGATCCGTACGTGTTGGGTGTCATCAGTGTCAGTCATTATCATTCCTATTTTATAGATCAGGAAGCGATGGGCCAGAAAGCCTAAATGTCTGTCCCCAATTTGGCCAAATATCAGTTGGTCGAAATGGGTCAGAGACTCAAGCAGAGTGGTTCTAGAGCTCTTGGTTTCAGACATTAAGCTAAGTTACTTCTCACCAAACAGTTTTGAGTGTTCAAAGTGCATGAAGCCAGGCATGATGGACCCGAGTGTCAAGAAACATCAGACTTTCAGTGTAGATTGATGAAATGGTCTGATTTATTCATAAATCTCTAGGTCTCTCCCAGAACCAAAGACAATGGTTACAGTGACTAGTTTGCTGTTGGTTCTGCTGCTACTGTTGTTATAGCCCTTATTTAAGCCTTATGAAAATGCTGTTTCTCATCCACTATAATATGATGGATGCAGAACCTGCATCAGGCCAGAGGAACCTGAAATCAGGAATGCGTTAAGTGTGTGCTGGAGGAAATAGTACACGTTATATAAATTTAACTGTTTCACCTCCCTGCTATTGTATATTATACTGTGTTAGCAACAAAGCAACTCTTTCTTGCTTTCTCTCTTAAATAGGACCATCTGGTGATAACACCTTCACTGCTGCCTCAGAATGTTTTCACCTTGTTCACATTCATTGCTGTCCAACTTAAACCTCTTAGAGAATTATTTGTTTGAGATTTACCAGGATCTCAAGGATGGGAGTCTAGACTAATAGAAATAGCCACCAGAGGGATTGAAAACTGGACAGAGATTCTTTAGCAGATACAGGTGGTTCTGGTTCCCCCTTAGTACCAAATGCTGCCTTCGTTGATGCTAATCTGAAGACTGGTAACACCATGTGCAGCGGGGTCTTTGACCACCGGGAGGACTGATGTGTTACTTTATTTATTTGCTCCACTGGAGCATCCCAGAGAATGGAAACCTTTTAGACTAGCAGTCCAGATCCTCATATTAGGTCATCCACAGCATCTTATATTTGCCTGCTATGTGATGTCCTGCTTCCTCCCTCTTTCCAGGTGAAGGCTTCCAACTTGAGATGTTGGAAGAAAGTGGCTGATGGAGATCTAGCTTCATTTATCAATGACAACACAAATGGCAACCATACAACTCGTTATCTTTTTCTAATCGTTCCCCAAAGTTATCGATGAAAAAATATTGATATTTATAACTAAGGAATATAGAATAAGTTGGGAGGTAGACATACACATCTCCATGGAGAGTTTATGATCACAAATGTGTACCCAGATGACGGAGTTCATTGTATGAGAACCTGCAGCCCATAAGTAACATCTGTATGCATATAAAAATCACAATAAGTAATTTTTAAAGACAGAGAAAGAGTTATCTTTTGTGAGGTATCTCTGACAGATGTAGATAAAGATCAAGCGGGTAGGCGAACAATTAGCGAACTCACAGGCAACATCTCTCATGTTATCTACACTGAAAGAGTTGTTTCTCAATCGTGGGAAAAGACCCAGAACAGTGAACGTTGATTTGACAGTAGGGGAGCAGGGAGGTTGGGCGGGGGGTGGTAGAAGTGTTCTATTTGTTTTGATCATTTGGGCTCAAATCCCCTTATTTCTTGGTTTAGCCCGAAAATAAATGTGGTAAAATGACATTTTAAAAGTATGGTTTCCTGGAAAATAACCCCATTAATTTGTGGATTTCACTGACAGGCAGACACATAAGAACATATGAGTATAAAGGGGAACGAGGCAGGGGTTGGGGTAATTGAAAGGGAAAGCTGGCATATATGCACCCTTCCTTATTTTCCCAATGAGGACAAAACTCCCTACAATGATTTATTTTCTGCTTCTTTTTCTCTGGACTAGGGAGAAATAGAATAGTGCACCACCAGCCTACAAATTAGCGTTGGAACAATCACTGAATCAGATGAGCTTTCAAGGCCCCTTCTGTAAGGTGACCATGGAAGGTAACAGATTCAGGAGCTATGTGGACACAAGTGGGTAACCCAGAAGCCACAAATTATACCCAGCATGGAATTAGCACCAAAAAACATCTGACCTGTACTGTGAATCAGTGGAACTTGGCTTTCAGAAGAGAAAGTTAGGTAAAATATAACCAGGAAGAGATTCCCCCCACTTTTTTAAGTGGTATATTATCATGTCAAACTATCAAGAGAAAATGTGCAGTATGAAGAAAAGAAAATTAGGCTGACCATCAAGAGATGTGAAAAAAAATCTAGTGATTTGGGGGAAATTATTCAATATCTGAGGTCTCAGTTTGCTCATCTGTAAAATGAATGGGCTGGTCCAGAAGCTTTACATCCCTCTCTTTTTTCATAATAGGGGCGGGGGGTAGAAATCTTTGCAATTTCCTGGGATAGCAGTGCCTGAATCAATATAATCCATGCACCAACTGCTACTGAAAGAAAAAATTAAAACATGTTTCCCTACATCAACCACATATCCATTTGAAGAGCAATGATTCCAAGCTGCTATTATGGTTTACATTAAACATTCTGGAATGCATGCACTGGAGCCATGAATGATGTGGGGTGGGGGGTGGTTCTCCCACCTGCCTACAGAATATTCAGTGATTTATATGTAAGTCACTGAACAAATTGAGTATTCTGCTAAATAGCCGATGCAAATGACCATGCACCAATCACTTAAAATAATTAGGAACTTATAAAATGACCATATGTAGTCATTATGAATAATTATATTAAACCACAAAGGAAATCTCTCTCCCAACCCTCCCCCTGAATCCTGAAGAAAATCCAAGCGAGAGAGAGGCACCAAGTAATTAAACAGCAAATTTTTAAAAAGTGTACTGTTAAGAAAAGCCACTTCCTGTACTTGAGAATGCCTTATGTGTGTATCAGCCTGGTCTGAATGTCGTCAGATTAAAACAAACCCAGCAATCCGCAGGGCAACACTAGGAGCTTGGAGAAGGCCTAGAAACCCCATGCATTTTCCAAACAACCCTGGGTCAACTTCTCCAGGAGGTAAGTGGTGGGGAAAAGAACCCGAGGCACGTTTTCCAATCCAGGAGTAATGTAATGCTTCACTTCCCCCCATACTTCCGAAACTTGTAGTTCAGTCATTTCAGATGTTAGTTGGCAGTGTGTTGACTCATGTTTGGTTGAAATTCCCTAGCATGCTTCATTACCTAACCAATAAAGCAATCTAGTGGAGTTATTGAATCATACACTGCTTGCTGTATGACCATTCTCTTGTTTTTATTCTGATATGTGATTGCTCCCCTGGACTATTGCTCAAAAGGGAGATGTGTTTCATAACCTTTAAAACAAAAAAATCATTTCAATCAGCTACACAAGACCTCCATGCATTAATACACTGCCCCCTCCCAAACAAAGCAAACAAAAAACCCAAGCTGTACATCAGCATCAATACAAAATAATCCAGGGAAACTGATCTCTGTTGCTGTGTGAGTTTAATTTAATAGAGTCTAACAACAGGGTGAAAACTAAAAAGATTCACTGTTTTTATTTCCTACAGAGCAAGTCACTTTGATTCCATATTTCTTTCTGGCTTGAGTAATGCTCCCATTTTGTTCTTGTGAAGACTAAATACTTTTGCACTGGAGCAAGAGCTGATATGTTAGCAAGTCAGTGATGATGATCTCGAAATATTTGGAAATGTCTAAAATGTTGACACACCCTTGAATGACCACATCGTCCACTGAGACTCTGAGGTATAGGAGCATTTCTCCTGGGGCAGCCTGGGTTAAGAACAGGTGGAGAAGTCCTAGCATCCTACAGGGAACTTACAGAGTCCGTTCAATCTCAGTGGAAGAAAATCAAATCGGGGGGGGGGGGGGGGAGGCAGAAGAGTCTGCTTCTCTGCCATCAAATTTCCTTTAAAAATCATATATAGTGGCGCCTGGGTGGCACAGCGGTTAAGCGTCTGCCTTCGGCGTGATCCCGGCGTTCTGGGATCGAGCCCCACATCAGGCTCCTCTGCTGGGAGCCTGCTTCTTCCTCTCCCACTCCCCCTGCTTGTGTTCCCTCTCTCACTGGCTGTCTCTATCTCTGTCGAATAAATAAATAAAATCTTTAAAAAAAATAAAAATAATAATAAAAAATAAAAATCACATATGAAATCTGTATCTAAAAGGGAGACAAAATTTCTATCCCCATGGAGCCATTAGGATTTCCTCGAAATTAGAAACGATATCTTGGTAATCATTATACCACTTGACCAATGAGATCACCTTATCTGTTTTAAATTCAGGGGCTCTTAAAAAAATAATAAAGGTGTCTGGCTAGGGCAATTGTATTGTGCGACTCTATCACGAACTTTTTGTGAGATCTGGCGGATAACACCCGAGTGGCTGGTTAACAGATGCACAGTATCATTGCTCCTGTTTTTATCCCCTTCAAGAACAGCCTATTTTGAACTTTGTAGAGTGTCAGACACAGCAGACGTGAAAACCTGCAGTCAGAAAGACTTGACATCAAGTTGCCATAGATAGCATCATTACACGATGGCTTTCTCCAACCCTGATGTACTGCTGGGTGGCTGAGGACTGGGTGGCACTCAGTGTATGCCAGGGTTCTGCAGAGTTTGAATATTTAAATAGGATGGGCTGAGGGGGAACCAAGAATATGGAGCTCATCTCTCCACCAGCCTCTCTGGAAAGTGTAAACAGGGTGACCCTTAATTATAGATTTAAACCTCTCCCTCTTTTCCAAATTAGACTAATACAGTCACAATTTTGTATAAATATATGCAATTATAGAATCCTAAAATGCTAAAAGGAACCGAGAGTCCTCAGATACCAAACCTCAGTAAGGTTTCCTCATCTTTAGACTCTTGTATACTATCTTCATTAATTCTAACATATCCAATATCACCTATACGTATACTCTTTAAGTGTCTTGAAATTTATCTTGTTTTGTTATGAATTATTCTAATCATGTATTAAAAATAATATACATAAAAACACATTTTCTATGTTCTGTATATTTCTATTGTGCAACACAATTAATATGACTATTAAAATTTATTTATCAGTAATGTGTGTGATACTTTGTGAAACACAACTGAAGGTAAAATCTTTCATATTTCTTTCTCTTTTCTTTTTTTTTTTTTTTTTTGAGAGAGGGAGAGAGTGCATGTGTGTGTGCATGCATATGGGTTGGGGGCGGGTGGGCAGAGGGAAGGAATCTCATAACCCTGAGATTATGACCTGAGCCAAAATCAAGAGTGGCACACTTAACCGACTGACCCACCCAGGTGCCCCAAAATCTTTCATATCTCAAGTAGGAAAACAGAACTCCAGAGAGATAAAATGATTTGTTTAAAGTCATACTGTAAATGTTACAAATTTGAGAATAGAACTCAGGCCTCCTAACCTAGACCTAGTCACACTCTCAATCTCTCTCTCTCTCTTTCTCTCTCTCTCTCTCTCGCTACCTCTTTCTGTCTCTCTATAGGCAACATATAACACTCACGGAGTTACTGAAGCAAAGTTACTCATCACATACGAAGTACTGAACTGAGGCCGGCTTCGCGGATGTACAACCTCAGTAGCCACATAGAGCCCCACGCTCAAAAGGGTCCTGCACTTGGTTTAATGCTATGCTTCTGCCACCTTAAAATTCTCATTAGTTTTTTAGCAAGGGGCCCTGAATTTTCTTTATGCACCAGGCTTCACATACTATATAACCTGCCCTGTCCAGAACGGGTAAAAACGTGCACACATACACCAAATATAAAATGAATAATCAATAACCAGCCATACGTAAGTGATGTATTAAAAGAAGAAAAGCAATTTCTATGTCGCTGGGGCAATGACTGCTGCCCGAAGTGGAATCTCCCAGCCCAGGCTCCAAACTCTATAATAAACAAGAACAAATAAACCATAGGAATTCCATTCCTTTAGCATAATTTGAAGATAACATTGTAATGTGAAATAACCTGTGATTTGAAAATAAGCACACACACACCCCTTTTGCAGAACTAGTTCTCTATCTCCCATCCTGAGCTTTTGAAAGGAATAAGGAAGGTCTAGAAAAATGTAGGGGAAAAAATGAATAAATGAATGAATGAATGTAGGGGAGAGAACCAAGGGGAATATATGGGTAAACTTGGACTAAAATAGGTCTCAGAAAGAGAACATCTACCATAAATGTGAAAATAGTGAAAAAGAGAGCTGGTAGTTTACAGCACTAGTCGTGGGGAAGGGACTTGACAGTGTGTTCAGAATGGGTCTGAGGAACTGAGAGCAAATGGGAAAACAGAACAAACCTTCAGAAGCTGTGAAGTGAGGAAACAAAAAGCAATGGAGGAATTAAGGATTTGGTAACAGAAAGCAAATACAAAAGAACATGCACGACTCCTCTGGAACCTCCCTGTCCCTAATAAAAACCAACCACTAAAGAAAATACACTTCACTCTATTGACAGGAGAAAAAACTTGTTACCTGACATCTTGTGAGCCACACCCAAGTTTGAAAACCAAAAGTGATCACCCAAACCTATGAACTGACAAAAAGTCTTCCCCAAATTCTAACCAAGCCACAGAAGAAACTGTAATACAACAGTCCAAACTGAATTAAATATCCTCAAATAAGCATTTGGGAATAACACACACACACACACACACACACACACACACACACACTGAATCATATTCAGAAATGTAAAATGGAAATGGGTAAGAAACAGGAAGGACTGAAATGACAGTTGTCTGAATTAATGGATTAAAAAGAAGACCAAAAAAAATCATATAAGAAATAAAGTCAAAATTATTAAATGCCCAAGGGAAAAAACTGGATTTGAGGTTTAATAAGGGCATTAAAGAAAAGCAATAAAATAACCAAGAAAATAGCAATGAGATAAAGAAAGAAAATAGGTAGAAAGAGAAGACATGCAAAGAATATTGAACTTATGTAAAAACTGAAGTCCATGGGGAAGAAAACCGCAATAGCAGGACAGAACTAATATTTGAAACTATGACCCACCTTAAAAAAAAAAAAAAAACACAAAACACAATACTTATGCAAAAAGGGAAAAATTCAAAAATAAAATACAGAACTTTAAAAAAATAATAAACACACTACTGCATTAAAATCCAGCATCTAAGGGTCACATTTAAAGCAGTTACAAGAAAATCCATAGCATGAATACTTGGATAAAAATGTTAAAATTCAGTAAATTCATTAAATTCCCAATTCAAAATGTTAGAAAAAGACGAGTGAATTAAAACAAGCAAAAAGGTTTAAGGGCAAGATTCGTAAAGATTAAACTAGAAGAAAGGAGGAAAGGAAAAACAACAGATATAATATGAATCCAAACCCCACTTTTTTGTAAGATAAAAACAAAATAAACTAACGACCGCTCAATGAAGGAAAAAAGAGGAAAGAAAACACAATTACATAAATAAGAAACTACAAGGGAATAACTGTTTAAACAAAATATTAAAAAAAAAACATATAAGAGACTACTTTGCAGACTTCTATGCAAATTAATGTGAACATCATGAAGAAATAGAGACAATGAAAGAAAAAAATGAAAATTCCAGAGAAAGATGGACAAAAGAAATAAAAAGAACCAATATAAAATGCCTCTTAAATATATGAACAGATGCGCATGACATTGATTCAAATATTCTCCACTTTCTGTGGGGGAGGAAAGGGAGCCCACTGAGGGCAGTAATCTGCTAAATTTATACAACCAGGGCAACCAGAAACGGACTGTAGTGATTGTCTGGCTCCAAAATGCTTTTTTTTTTTGAAGCATCCCACCCCGACTCCACCAGTGGTTCACTTACCCTCAATATGCTTCAGTTTCCTTGCCTGAAAAATTACAGATTTGAACGACACAAGAGCTAGGCCCTCTCAACACTGTAACATTCCAGCATGCATCTCAAAGACTGAACCCCACCATTCCAAACACATTGACTAGTGACACTGGCCATAAAGACCATCTGCTCTGTGTAAGTCCCAGTAAACCATGGCATGATTATCACAGCTTGGAAAATGATTCAGTGACATTCATCTTGTCATGTACTTTTCATGGTTTGTAATCTTCAAACTTTAAGTTCTTTCTTAAAACACACACACACACACACACACACACACACACACTCTACTTAGGAGACATGGGTCATGAGCTGATTTATCACTAAACTCCTGATCTACCACATTCAGGGAGGTTGTTTAATAGTATCCCTTGGGAAGTTTCATGACATCCATATTTCTACACAGCAGGTGAATCCTTTTCAGACTGGGCACATCGAGAAGGAATGACTTTTCAGGGAATAAAACTATGCTGCTCTATCACACAACAGAAAGAAGAGAGAATACAAAGCAGGACTCCGGCAGTTCGAAAAGGGACTCTGAGTTCTTAGAACATAAAGACATCTACAGAGTCCCAGACTCTCCCAAACACAGCAGTGCCATTTCAGGACATGAGATGGAGATGGCCATGTCCACACGGCATGGTGGAGGTATCCTTAGAAATTAGTTGAGCACACTGCATCCAAAGTAGACTGAACATTCCAGAGAAGGAATAACGATGGTTATAAAATTAGTCATGAGGGAATCAGATGCCTCATTGGCTAGTGTGGAATCCAAAGGAAATATCAGGCAGATGTTGAGGAATTTAGGAAATGAGAAATTCTATTTAAATCAGAAGAGATGCATTAGACCTCACTGACTTGTTTTCCACCGGTTACTTATTAAAGGTAGACTGGATATTAATATTAGAATGTCTCTCTGTAGTATAGAACTTGCTCATGTTAACTTTACAGTATAACAGAAATGTAATTCTATTTTAATAGCCTTATGTTAACTTGTATTATTGGGGGAGACTAAGTTCTGTAACACACAACTCCAGGTCACAAGGATTAACCCAATACAAGCCCCATGCTCATTTGCAGCTCTGTCTAGGGTAATTAGAGAGGTGCTATGATCATACAACACTCAAAGATCCAATCTCTTTTATCTTGTAAGTGGTGCTATAGACCGAATGTGCGTGTCCCTCCAAAATTCATATATTGAAATCTAACCCCAAAGTGATGGTATCTGGAGGTGGGGCCCTCGGGAAGCAATTAGGTCACAAGGGTGGAGCCCTCGTGAAGGGGATCAACACCTTTATAAAAGACCCAGACAGCTCCCTTTCCTCTTCTACCATCTAAGGACACAGTGAGAAGACAGCAGTCTATGAACCAGGGGAAGCAGGTCCTCACTAAATACCAAATCCACTGATGCCTTGATCTTGGACTTCAGCCTCCAGAAGTGTGAGAAGTAAGTGTCTTCTGTTTATAAGCCACTCGATCTTTGGTATTCTGTCATAGCAGCCTGAACAGACAAAGCCATTTGGCATCAGAATTGGTTTCCAGAGTCACTGTGGATGGAGAACAGAGGCTGTAATGGTCACACAGGGGGTTTATGGATAGGTCTGAAAGTACACACACATCATTTACATCCACTTTCTATTGTCCAGAATAAAGTCACATGACCTCAATTTAACAATATGGAGGGAGGGGAGGTGGATACACAGACTACCTGCATGTATGCCCAGGAGAAAAATAAAATAGATTTGAGAAAACATAGGCATTGTTGCTGCTACAGGTGTCTTAATCCTTTTGTTGTTTCTACATAAAATTCCAAGTTGAAAGAATTTCTTTATGTACTGTTATTGATGAATTCTTGAATTGGTGGGACCACTCTGGCTTTTGCTCTTAAGATTCTTCTGCCTAGAATGGACAGAACAGGTAAGCAAGTGCCTCAGAGAATGGCATCTCCTCTATCCAGCTTATCTCTGTCTGGGTGTGCTACACGTGACCTTAGCTCTACACATCCAATAAATGTTTCATCAATGTTTCTTGGAGAACACTCAGCTGGGGCAGGAAATCATTGCATCCGGTAGAGGTACAATTTACTAGCGATGCTTTCTTCCCCCATATTTGAAATTCAAACCAAATGCTTCACTGCTGACATTCCAACCTAAGTCCCAAAGCAGGGCATTTCAGCTGGATGGCTGACCTGTGAGGTGGGCAGTGCATGGCCATCTGACTTTCAGATAAGGTCCTTAGGAGTCAATAAGCCCTTTTTAGAAAAGAAGCTGCTGATTAAGCAATTCTCTTCCTTCTGGCCTGAAATGCCCTGTCCTCAAATCAATTTCCCACTTGTAGTCAATAGTGACTATGACCCAAACCGTGACCTCATCATCCACTTTCATTGGGCGGGCTTTCTCTATATGTCTTATTTCCAACAGTTCAAGGAAAGAGCTGGTTGTGATCACCACAATGCAAGGGCTCCCCACTCCTGGAAAGAGCCCTTTCCTCACTTTTTTGGCTCTAAATAAGCATAGAACACCACTCTCCTCACCTTCTCTACATGGATCAGGGAAATGAACCTCTTTGTTGTTTTGAAGATGTTTCCTGGCTCAGATGATCTCCTTTTGAGGATCCCTGAGTTCTGTCTGAAATGTTCATGGCTACCATCTGTAAAGGGGCTACACTGTTTTTGTTTTGCGCTGTACCTGCAGAAATGTTTCTTTCACTTGCCCTATGACATGAAAATGTTGGCAATGGTTAAGTCCAAAGTTAGGAGGAGAATGATGCTGTCGGGAACATTGGAAAATCTCGACATCATGGGGCAAATAGCATGGACCTTGGTCATATAGGAGGAATTAGTTAGTGGTTAAGAGACCTGCGATCAAAAAAGCCCTAGCTCCTCTCTGGACCCATACTTGAGACCATCCCCTTCTGATACAATCACATGAGTGAAGGGCCCACAGGATCAGGAGTATACACATGTGGACTCCGAACCCCACTCATTTGGAGGTGCCTCAGATCATAAAAAATTTGACCAAAGTGGACAGGTCCACTCCAGGCCCTGCATATAGACTTCTTTCCCAGGTGTGCCCTCCCCAGGGCTAACTACACCACTCATGTGTGTGTCCCCAGGTCCAAGAGCCGGGGTCCAGGAGCAGCTACTGGGGAGGGTGGACAGAGCTTCTGAGCACTGTCTGGGAGGTCCTACACACACTAGTGAGGTTCCTCACTCACAATGCCTTTTGCTAAGCGGAACCTGGCCATAGCACCGGTTTTAGAGTCTAACGGACTTTGGGTCAAATTCCAAGTCGGCCTCTTACTAACTCTGTAACCTAAAACAATCGATCATTGTACCACTGTTAGTTCCTGCATAAGATTTATATCCTCATCTGGAAAATGGTGATAATAGCTATAGGAATGGCCCTTTGGATTCATATGATGTTAAGCTAGACCGCTTCTAAAAAGTGCTCACAAGGAGCGTGGAACATAATGAGCATTTGATAGTGCTTTTGATTGTTATTTTTAAATTAGAAATAAATAAAAACCAGCACATTTAGTAGAAAATGTGTCCCTACATTTTGAAGGTGGTTCCTTAAGTGGTGGGAGGAAATACAACAACGGAGTGTGCTTGGGTGATGACAGGAAGGGAAGGTGTTGCACAGACCCAAGCGGCTCTTCATGCCAACTGTCTGGCCTAGATTCTTCCTAAGGGTCAGCGCACTTTTGCACAGCCTGGAAACACTGACCCCGTCTCTGTCCGTCAACCCCACTCCTTCAAAGCTCTGTACCCCAGACACTGGGGCACTTTGCCAGACCACAGAGACGGCTTGAGAAATGAGGTGACTTATGGCCCACCACCCACTGTTTTGTTTTGCATCAACTCTAATATGAGTTAGGAAGGGAGTTGAGGGACTTCTCCAGATTTTCACTTTTGTCATTATCCTCAAGAACAGACCAGACCTGGTAGAGCCCTTAGTGCAAGAATGAAATATAACACCATACTTAATAATAAATACTTTGGGAAGTGGGGGAACTATGACCACTTTCTAAAGTCACATCCTGTATTTCATAAGAGTAATATATTTTATGTGATATGCCCATATTTACTTCACTCAGAAGTGCAAAAAAAATCAATGTCAATGGCAGCCATAGTTTATCCATGAAAGAAAAATCCCCATCCAAGCAGTTAAGAAATATTGCTTGTGTTATTTTTCAAGCAACTGCAGAAGAGCCGTAGGTGAGAGTAACTCTGGCCTACCTTAATTTTGCTCTTGGACAATTCTCTCAACTTCTAATTATTTTCCTTAAAAAGAGGAACACACACACACACACACACACACACACAATTGATATCAAATTGCTGCCAATATTCACCCATGGAATAGAATGATGGGTGACATTGGTTCAATCAATGACTTATCAGGCTAATTTCTTGTCTCCTGTAAAAAAGATAAAAGAATGCACATTAATAATACTGTTTTTGAAAAGGTCTCTGGGCAATGGTTTATTCCAATGAAACAGATTGCAAGAAAAAAAAAAAGTATGAACAGGGAGACTATAAATTAAAGAAATTTAGGCATATCAACTAATTGCATCTGTAGACCTTATTTGGGTTTCAATTCAAGTAATTCAACTTTGCAAATATGTAAGATGACTGAGAAAAGGTGAACACTGACCAGATATTTGTTTGTTTTAGGAAATCAATATCACTGTTGTAGGGGGAGGTATAAGCACCTTTAGAAAACGGACCTGCTCTTCTACAGGTACATACTGAAACATTTATGGATGAAATGTATGGTGCCTGGCCTTGACTTCAAAACAATCCAGGAATGTGGAAGAAATAAGGAGGGGTAAAAGATGAAACACAATTGGTCATGAATTAACAACTGCTGAAGTACATGAGAATTCACTTTACTATTCTCTACTTTGATACCTGTTTGTTATTTTCTATGATAAAACACTGAAAGGCAATCCTGAGATAAAATTAATATTTTAATTTACTTACAAAAATGATTATAGAGACTGAATTGTTATCATTGATTGTTTGTTTCATCTTCAGAATTCAATTCTCATGAAACCATCAGTGTATAACTTTGCACTGTGAATCCATAACATGCTTTCTCAACAATGCGTTTTGCTTTCAATCCTTGTGTTATTCCACTTATGTTGAAATGACAAGATTTATCCCACATGTTATGAGTTCACACATGGAGCATAAATGTATATTTATATGAGTTTTAAACGGATATTTATTCTGCTGTTCACGCATAGATACTACCACCAGCACTGAAACTGGAATTTTGGAAAGCTCAGACGAAGCCATTTCAATATGGATGACAGTCGGCTTTGGGCCGCTTCGACACCTCCCAGGAATGCACTCAGTGCAAAAAGTGGAAATGAGGAAGGCTCCACTACAAGGTGCAAAATACAAACCTCCCCTTGTGTTTTCTCATCATCTCCAACTTTCTGGTTAAAAATTTATCCAATCCACCAGTTATGAATATCAAGCTCTACCAGAATGCATGAGATTAAAACATCAAGGCCTACAGATTGAAGAAATCGTCAGGGTGAGAAACTGGATTTAAAAAAAACAACAACTGAGTAACTTGTAAAATTTCCATTATTCTATCCTTTCTTTTTTTTTTTCTTTTCTTTTCTTTTTTTTTTTTTTTTTTCCCCCTAATCTGATAGGAATTGCAAACAGACCCACAAGGTCTAAAGTTGCCTCAGGGAAATGAATTACAAAATAGAATATAGAAGCCTTCCTAATAAAATTATTAAAAAATAAGTTGAGTTTACATGTAGCTGAAAACTGATACTGAGGGTTTTGTTTCTTTGTTTATTCTCTGGCCTCTCCCCACCCCCAGTTCCTCTCAGGGATACATAAATACTATGAATAAATACTATCCACTAGATACAGGAGGAAAATAACTTGTCCATGTTCTCACATAGTAATCAATTACTACTTTTTTTTTTTAAAGCAATGTTAGAATATGCATTAGAATTTTCTCTTTTCTTGGCACATATTCACTTTCAGGACTAGATCAGATAATTTTTCTGAAGGTCAGGATATAGGGAAATAAATATCTGGTCTATAGCATAGAAGACTGCTTATTATCAGTCTAGCATTTTACTAAATTGAGGAGATAGCATGCTTAATGCAGAATCCCCTGCCCTTAGGTAGTTTTCAGATCAGTGTACCGTCCATTTGAGGAGAATATCCGTTTCTTCTCTTTTATTATAATTGCATCAAAATCACATAAATGAGTTTTAATCTTGGAGAGAATTCAGGAACTAGACAAGATAGTTGTAAATTTCCACTTAAAAATTATTTGTTGAAAATAACTGGGCCATATGCCTTGTTCATTTCATAACGCTAGGGGGAAAATAAAATATATATATATATATATATATATATATATATATATATATATATATAATGCAAGACACTTCTGATCCCAGGTGGTAACCTGTTGCAGTATCAAATTAAGCTTCTAATTTGATTGCATCTATGCAGAAAGGTTTAGCACCCTACTGTGGCTTAGTCACAGGAAGGCAGTAAGTCTCAAAAGATATGCAGAGCTTTATGGTGCTCTTGCCACTGTAATAATTCAGGAGTGTAGAAGAGGCATACTGATTTGACTTGGGTAAAGAAAACTCTGCCCACCCAGAGGGGTTTCCAAACCTCCAAGTAGCCCACATCATGAGTAAACCCTGGATGGGATTTGGTCAAGCTCTGTAATTCTAGCGGATCTTTTATATGTGTTAATTCTATGCATTTTAAATTTCATTCTACTGCTTCTCTTTAGTGTATTCTTTTCCATACTCCTTTTCTCTCTCTCTCATTTTATTTCCTTCCACCTTAACGTTTAAAAACCTACACTCCAGGAAAGTAAAGTGTTGATTTCTTTTCCATAAGCTACGGGAAAAAAAAAATGTGTGGCTGTGTTCAAACTAGGAATCCATAAACCTGTAAACACAATCCTTGGTTAGAAATTTCTCTGTCATTCACAGAAGACTTAGAAAGAGGCGTTCACTGCTCTTTACCAGCCAAGCGAAGACGGGGGGGGGGGGGGGGGGGGGCTTTGCAAATGGCTTTCCACAATAAGGGATTTTCATAAAACACATGGATTTTGTTTCAGAGACTGACTATGGTTCATGCATTTGTTTACGTGCCTTCCTCCTTTCTCACTGTTTTCTGCTTTCGGGTTCACAGCCTTGAAAGCCTCTGAAATGATTATTTAGGTGCTGATGCACAAAACACCAGGACTGTATGACTGAGGCCCCAAATTCATGCCTTCTGAAATGACTGGGGAGAAAAGGAGGGGCTGCCTGGGTTACAGAGATAACTGTCTCAGCCCTCCTCCATCCCTCCCTTTCCAGGTTAACCCAGGGAGGTGGCTTGACCCAATTGGCTCTATGATACGATTAGTCTCGTTTTATTTATCCTTCTGTTTTTCAATCCCATTAATCTTCTCTTTCTCTTTTTGGCAAAATTAAAAAGTTAAAAGCCTTTCTTTATACCTTTCCAATCTCAGCCTGAAAGGTATTAACAGTTTGATATGTATCTTTAGAGGCATTTTGTCTATACTTTTATGTACATCATATGGGCATAAACGTGAATAATAAAGATACATATTCACACTTTTTTTAAAGATGAGATCACATATAGACCTATGCTTTCCAATACAGTAGTCACTACTCAATGGTGCTGTTTAAGTTTCTATTAATTAAAATGAAATAAAATATAAAGTGTGGTTCCTCAGTTTCATTAACCGCATTTCAAATGCCCAATAGCCAGGGGAGGCTCATGGTTATTATATTGGGGAGCACATATATAAAATCTTTACATCATTTCAGAAAGTTCTATCGGACAGTAGCTAATTTAGAGTATTCCTAATTATTAATAAATTGGAATTCTGTTCTTTTCCTTTAAAAACAATTCTATGAACAATCCTAGACTGACATCAAGAAGTAAGACTATCCAAATTCACATTCAGTGGTAGAGACAAAATCGGGCCATATATATTTAATTTGGTGTGGGAACCAATTTTTTTTAAGGCCCTAGTTGTAAGGATTATGATCTCTACCACAGAACGCAAGGGTTCAATTTGTTATGCTATGTACTCTACCAGATCTGAAATGTGCAGACCTAATGACTACATTCTGATACTTTCCTGGAAGGACATCATTTTAGTTGGGAAAGAATACAGCAGATATGTTCAAAAATAATCCCTCAAAAGCTTCTTCTCATATTTAGGCAGAAAACAATGGCCAGTCTCAGCCACAGAGACTCTGGAATCTTTCAACTGTCTTTCCAGAGTACCATTCTTTGTTCTGATAACTTGATATTTTGCCAAAAGCCCAATACTGGGTGGTTTAAAGCTAAGAAATTAACAAGAAATCAGAAAGCCAAATGAGCATTTACAGGTAGAAAAAGCAAAGTGTAATTATCTGGTCTCTGAGGAGCTAATTATAGGCTCAGTTGAAACTGGGAGGATCATGGGAGGACATGCGTGCGCGCACACACGCACACACTCACGGACACACACACACGCACACGCACACGCACAAACCTGTTTGTGCCCACCTCCAAAGAAGCTGAGAGAGGCACTGCTGCATAAATAAATCATTTGGACAGCTCACTGTTTCAGCACAATCGATCTTCACCCTCGTACTAGGGTCAGGCACTGCATACCCACAGCCTGCCCTGACCCACAGTTGTATATAAAATATGATATTAAAGAAAGCTTCCCACTAGCCTGCTTCTACCTGGGAGGCTCACCATCCATCCATCATTCATTCCCTTTGCCCCATGCCAGCACCACCCATAGGCTGCCAACTTGGGGAAGTTAACAGCATTGAAGGGAAGAGTGGCCCTCAGGAAACCCAATGTCCATGTCCCGGAAATCACGCAGCACCTAACAATTTTTGTAGAGTATATTTAGCAGAGATTTACTGACCAGATCTAATAGCTTAAAGAACTCTTTTAGTTTACATTATTTTGATGATCCTATATGGACACCATACACATTGCTCAGCGTGGAGTTAACCTCTTTCAGCATTTTCAAACAACACTGAAGGTTTAAGGGGGAAGCAAGAGGAGAGGAGTGAAAGAGATGTGTCTTCTGCTACACGAGGATTTCTCAACGTTGGCACAATGGACAGGTGAAGCCAGGTAATTTGTGGTTCCTAGGGGCTGTCCTGTGCTATATAGGATGCTTAGCAGCGTCCCCGGCCTCTACCCACCAGATATGAAGAGCATGCCCCTCCCCTAATTGTGGCAATCAGACAAATGTCTTCAGACATTACCAAATGTCCCCCGGGGGGGCAAAACTGTTCCCAGTTGAGAACTGCTGACTTACACACAGAAGGACCAGCACAGTATGGCAAGAGTTACATCCTACCTAAGAAAGCAGCATGGTAGACTGAAGCAGAGGACTGCCGTAACAAAGCACCACAGACTGGGTGACAAACATGTTCTCTGAAGCCAAGAGTCTGAGATCAAGGTATGGGCAGGGTCGGTCCGCCCTGAGCCTCTCTCTGGCTTGCAGATGTCCATCTTCTGCTCATGACTTCACACGGTTTTCCCTCTGTGTATGTCTGTGCCTTGATCTCTTTTTATAAGGACACCAGTCTTATTAGTTTAGGGTCCATCTTACTGACCTCATCTTAACTTGGTTACTTTTTAAAGATCCTGTCTCCAAATACAGTCACATTCTGAGGTACTGGGGTTTAGGACTTCAACATATGAATTCTGGGGGACACAGTTCAGCCCATAACAGGATGTAATTCCCAGACCCAACTACATCATTTTTCTGTATCACTAATAACTTTGCTGCATTACCTGTTGTAGATCCAGCCCTATTATTCAGAATTGGGCTCTCCCCTGTGCTTACTCCCTTCCTGTTAAAGAGAGAGCAACTTTTTTGGCCTGGGAGTTAGAAAGAATCGAGCCTATGTGGCTTAGTCTTGCACTTTCTTTCATTTGCATCTTACTGTCAGGCAGGGAAAGAACTTCCTGGACTTTCTGGGGCCTCCAATTAGGGATTGATGTTTTCCCCCACACGTGAGGTTGTCTAGACGGACAAACTTTTTCTGTAAAGGGCCAGGTAGTAAAGATTCAGGTTTGGAGGCGCTGTATTACTATTTATTTCTACCATGTGGTACAGAATCAGCCAGGAGCAACCATACGTAAATGGGTATGGCTGCATTCCAATAAAGCTTGATTACAAACATGGGCAGGTGGGCTGGATTTAGCCCCTGGGCCATAGTTTGACAACCCCTGTTCTAGAACATTAACTACATTATTTCATTTGTACAATTTCAATTGATATGTGTCTTGTTTGAGTTTAAGTAAAATAAGGAGTATGTGCAGAACTGATAATCATTTGCCCGATAAAAGCCAAGAGCTGCCCTGTTTTTCTCACCTAAAGCTACGAATGGATAGCTACGAGAATATTTACAATAACAACCATTTTAAAGAACATTTAAACTGGATTTCTGTTCCTTGCCCCCCCCCCTTTTTTTACTAACCATGTTGCCTCCAGCTCTGGTTTCTAATTTCTGTCCTCATTAAAAGTCCTGTCAACTTTCCCAAGAATAAAGTTGTTCCTTTAAAAATATCCAACTCATAAAAGGCCTGTGCCCAGAAGGCATAAGATAAATCAGAATGGTTCATGAAATCTCCCTCCAAACAACAAACTTATGAGAAAACAACTTGAACTTTGATTTCAAGTCACTCCAAAGAAATCATCTTCAAACTTGAGGTGAGCATCCTTACAAGGTGCTTCGTAGCATCATCCCTGGCCAGACACTCCACATATGAGTAGGTGCGTTTAAAAAAACCACATCTCATCCCTTTGTTAGTTAGCACACAAATTGCCAGGAGACCAGGCCACATTTCGGCAGGGAATGTTAGAAGAGAGGGCTCTGGAATATGCACTGATAAGTCAGGAGCAACGTCATAAACTGGGGATGCCATAGAGAACTCTTCTGAGAGGCGCCAGGATGCTGCTGCAGCACTGTCAGCAACAGGCAAAACTGGGCAAAGGGCCAGTGTTCATCAGTAGGGGGCTGAGTGAACTATTTAGACACACCCTTGCATCCTATGGAACACTGGGCTGTTGCTAGAAAGAATGCTGTAGGTCAGTGTGTACAACATGGAAAACTTTCATGATACACTGTTAAATGGAAAAAGCAAATAAAACATCACACACATATGTATGTGCAGATATGTAGTATGCAGATAGACCTATCTATCTCTACATGTACTACAGAGAGAGGTTATATTTAAACAAAATTATGTGTTTGCACATTTTTATTCAAATAAATGTGTATGAATACAGTTACTCATCTATCCTTTTCTTTCTGATATACCCAGTATCTCTAAATATTTTTGTCAATATATAAAAAACGGATACTATTTATAGAAGTTTGTTCCAGAAGGGGAAGTACATTTAAAAGGCTTGCATAGGACGGAAGGAGAGGTCTGTCTTTCTACATATTTTTCTGTTTGATTTTCTTGCAATAATTACATTTGTATTTGTAAAGGAAAAATACTAAACCATCCTCCCTGGGAGGAAAAAAACTTTGAAAATAATTTTAAATAACATTCTTTATTATTTTAAAAATACAAAGTCATATTATTAAAAAAAAAAAAAAAACGTGTAAAGATGAACTCCTCATTTTCTCGCTTTCCGCAATCTCATTGAGGACTCCAGGGACATCGCTGCTAACAGTTCAGTATGTATCCTGAAGGGCCATTTTTAATTAAGTCAGGAAAGATGTTCCTTGGGAAAGACCAACTTCTTGAAGTTACAAATAGACCCAGGCCTAAGATATCTTGCCCCATAGCAGAAAGGGGAAGAAGTGTAGCAACCCTGGGTTCTACATGCCCGCACACCTGCTCAGGAGGACGGTGTATCTTTAGTTATCACTGAAGATGGTGGAACACGCGACTGAGGGCTTCTAAGAATTTGAGGGGCCTACGTCACTAAGTGCCACTGATAGGGAAAAGGCCATTAGGCACCACTATGGAACACTCCAGTAATCTCTCGTGCTCCAAGCTTTGAACTATGGTTGGCCATGTTAAAGTACGTTTCAGGCACAGATAGGTGATGGGAAATGTGTTAACAGTTCCACTTACAGCTAATTTTTAATGACAGAGCCTACACAAGGCAGAACTGGAAGCATTTCAGGAAGTGGACTCCCAGCCTGAAACTGTGCCAAGGGCAGGCAGATTGAGAAAAACATATATTTATTTCTATGGAATGTGTGAATATTTATAAAAGACAAAATTCCCAAGTGTAACTGAAGGGTTTAATTTAGCCATTAGCACTGAGCCAAAGTGCCAGGAAACTGAAATGACTAAGGAGCCATGCCCCACCACAGAAAGAAGACCTCTGACAAAGAGATGAGGCAGAAAGCCACAAAAACGTGTATATGTGTGCGCACACACACACACACACACAAATTCACAATCACAAAGTTATTCATTATTCTTCTCTGAAGACTGAAATGAAGCAAGTTTGGAAAATATTTTGGTAACCGACTTCCTTCTCTAAAAGAGTTTACTTCTCATGCACCACCTAGGCAGATCCAGAATAACATCTGCCCTGTTTTAAGAACATCTTCACTTTGCTTTTGTTGTTTTTTTTTTTAATCCCAAGGGTATCTTATTCTGATCTAAATCTTACCCCAAACTTAATTTTCATCAATGATGGGATTATAGCATTTTCAACCTTTGTAGGAAGCAGAAGTAACACCCTTGTTGACAGATTAACATTCCAGCTAAATAACTGAGGAAGAAAATCCATTAGCTCCTTTACAATATTATTTTCCACTGTCTGAACTGCTATGTATGTCCAGTGTTCTAGCATAATTCCTGATTTTTCAGTACTGTGGAACTTAAGAAACTTTGTTTCTAATGAATGTCATACTGCTTTCAGTATACTGCCATCATTTATTGTATTCATCAGAACTTTTTTGGAGGGTTTTCAAATAAAACATTCAAACTAGTTTAAGCAAAAAAGAAAAAAAAAGTCTGGATTCATGAGTAAAAAATGTAAGGATAACTTTGGATTTGGGCTGAGCTAGGTTCAGGGGCTGGACACACAGTCCTCACTGGGAGCTCAGAAACAACTAAAAATTCCCACCTCAACATACTTGGTTATTAACAGTTTCAATAATCCTTCTGAGATTCTCATTGGCTGGACTTGGGTCACATACTCATCTCCTAGCCAATCTCTATGGCTGGGAGATGGAGCTTTGCTAATTGGCCAGAACTAGGTAACACACCCACCTCTAATGTTAGGCCAGGAGTCAGCAACCTGCAAGGCTGGGGGCAAGGGGAATGACAAGAGAAAGCTGGTTCCTTAAGGAAAGGAGAGCTCTTTAACCAGAGCAAGAAGGAAAGGATGCTGGAAAAATGAAAATAAGAGCTACTTTGTAAAAAGTCCTTATCATAAGCAGAAGTGACTTATGCTAACCAAAACCCTTCATGAAGACCACCGCTGGTGTGAATTCCAGTTGTGAATTCTGCTGAAACACCAGTAGGACATTGAAAAGAAGCTCCAGAGCTGTGCTAAGATAATAGCCACTAGCCACATGTGGATATTTAAATTGACATAATCAAAATTAGATAACATTTAAAATTCAGTCCCTTGGTAGCACTAGCTTCAGTTCAAATGCTTAGTGGTCACATGTGGTTAGTGGGTACTTTATCGGACACTGAAGATGTAGAACATATCCATCATTGCAGAAAGTTCTACTAGACAGTGCTGTTCTAAAACCCCCCCTCCCCCAAAAATTAAGAATAAAATGAAGTAAAAGAAAATAAAACAAAAAGGGTATTTAACTGGGGTAGGAAGGGCAGTGACCTTGCAAAGTCCCTACAGGCCACAGAGGGTATGATAACAGTTATGAAGAAAAAAACAGACAAACAGATGTTCAGGTAGGAAAAGTAATGCTTTTCTCTGACCATTAAAAAAAATTAGAAAGGAAGAATTCTGTCTTTTCTCTGTCAGAAAGAGACAAAGAGCATATATAAAAGCAAAGACAGCGAGAGGGTCACTAAATCAAATGCTACTTGCATCAAAAGACTCCTATTTCTTTCCTTTCCTTTCCATCCAAAATTTTGCAATAATGAGAAATAGTTACACACCGACTTCTAACTAGCAGTTCTTGCTCTATATTTCATTTCCAATGCTTGATAGAATGAATTTTGCTGTGTGCAAAGTTGAGCTGAGTATATGTAATATTTGGAACAGAATCCAAACGCTTGGCCGACAGGACCCTTAGTGCTCAGGTGGCTGCTTCTCTCTCCAGCATTCGACCCACCTCCCTACTTTTCATGTTTTATCACCACAGGCGTTAATTCTGAGCTTCAGTATCTTTGTACTTGCTCTTCTATCAGCCTAGGGCATGCTTCCTGGATTCCTTCTCAGGCTACAGGTCTCCGTGTAAACATCATATCGCCAGAAGACGTGTTCTGATCACCTTAGCTGATACACATTATTCTCCATTACATATCCCATTCATTTATTTATGATACTTATAATCTCTAACTAGTTTGTTTACTCTTTTTTTCCCCGGCCATTTCCAAGTGCAATGTAAGTTCCATGGGGGCAGGAACCATGCCTGTCTCACATCCTGTTGTTGCCCCACTGCTGAGTGGGCATCTAATAAACATTTGTGGGACGAATAGACAGAGAAAGAAAGTTGGACTAAAGACTGCAGTGCTCACCAAGCTGCCCTGCCTTACCTGCCAGAAGCAGAACTAAGGGTGCCTTTCCCATTAGGAAACGGGACTTAAAGAAAGTATTTTGGGTTTTGCCTCTAGGGTGGGACATTTCTAAAACTGCTATGCTTGATCATTTGTGCACAGCCAGGACAAAACGAGGTGACCTCAAATACTCTTGTGTCCTGCTTAATTTGTACTCTCTGTTCAGAAAAAATAAGATGAAGAGTTAAGATGCTAAAAAGACAGACTTTTAGCAGAGCCAGAGCTTAGGCTGACTAAAGAACTTCCGCCTTCCTCTCTCCAAATACAAAACAAGGAGGCAGAAATGATGCACATATATTTCAGAGCCCATTCTGAGTGATTAATAAGGTCAACTAAGTGCAGTTTATCACCCTTCACAGCATCCAGACAGCATTAACATCCTGCTACCTCACTCTCCTGATGGCCACTGTTAAGAAACTTCCAGTTTCATCTTTGTTCAGTTCTTATTAATATTTGGAACCATGGGATATATCCGAACACTTAGCACAGTTTCTTTAACATAGCAGGCACTCAAATATACAAATTAAATACACAAATTTCAGAAGATCCTTTTAAAATACGGCAAGAGATAATCTGCTATTCTCACACACTTCAGTGTGCACATATTTAAACATTTAATATCTGCTTGCAATCTGTCAGGTGTTTCCAAAATGATAAGGGTAGTGTCAGGCGAAATAAAATGGGCAGATATTCCAATAAAAAAGTAGACTCCAAAACAGACCTGATACTCTGATGAAGAGCAGAACAGAAAATGAAACACACGATTGGTAAGACACTAAAACAGAAAATGGCTACAGACGACCAGCAGTCAACCATAGTTCATTACTAAGAAAGTTATCCCAAGCTAAGCTCATTTCCCATATTGCTAGAATTCTGAGTCAATCAGGGTAAAGGAGAAGCCAGAAATCAAGTATCTGCCATTGTGGGTGTAAAATCTCCACGAATAAGGGAGGTGTTGGGGTTAGATGAAGACACTGTTTGCTGGTTGAATGGCTGTGCCAAAGTTCGTTGACTGAAGGGATTGCTCTCCACTGGGAGGGTTATCACTAGGGATGTGCTATAGGTCTCTACCCCTGACTCAGCCTGGCTCAATGGTTCTACCAATGACTTCACAAGAGCCAATTGTGATAAACCACTTATTAATTCATTTCTTTAACTAGTAGTTATTGAACATTTTCCACATGATAAACATTGAGCTGAGGGCTTTAGGTTAACAAAGCTTAAAAGAACTAAAGAAGCTGAATTTAGGGGTGGAGGAAAGACTGATATGACATTTCAGTAAGTCCTCAAAACACAGCCCTGGCATATTTTAGGGTCTCAATAAATATCTGTTAAATGAATGTGGACAGTCCATCTGACACTTTCTATTTGCACATCTGTGTGCACTGAAGAACTTTTTCTCTTTTCTCTCCCCACCTTCATGGGAGAACTCCTACTTATCCTCCACGTTTCAGCTTAGATGTCACATTTTTTCAGACATTTTTTCTTAGGCTCACTTCATACCCATCCCAGCCAAGAAGGTATATTCTTCTCTATCTTTCTATGGCAGGTAGAACCTCGGTAACACTTGGTTTTTATTTTATAGTATCTTGTTTACTTGTCTGTCTCCCTGACCAGTCCCATGCCCCTTGGGATCGGAGTCTGCTTCTTACTCATTTTGCATCGCTAGAATCCAACACACTATGAGGCAAATCACGAAAATTCAAAACATATTATTTAATATGAAGTTGACTGAAGTTCTGGCACTGGGACTGAAGCTCAGTGAGATGACTTCCACAGTTTTTTCTACCTCTAAGATTCTTTGAGGAGAATTCAATATGGCAGCCTAGGATTTCAATCCTTAATGTTATTGTCAGAGGATAATTTATAAGAAGCTGTACTGGTGAGCCATGAACTAATCAAAAAATCCAAATCTTATGTTTTTATGGGCAAGTGACTTGTAATTCCATTGTCTGTGTCAATATGTTCACTTAAATACTATTTACTAACATTTAGCTTCTTGCGCATTAGTAAGGCTTGCTAAACATTTGTGATACAAAACACAACATTAACATAGCACCAGTTTATTGAGGATAAAAGTCAGTATTTCTATTAGAAACCAGGATTCCACACAGTAATAAAAGCATAATCCATCACTCCCTGTGTAGTAGGTTCTTGTAAATTGTTCTTTTAGTGTTATTTTATATAATTCTAACTACAACCATATGCAATTTTTATTTATTGTGACCCACATTTTACAGAGGAGAAAAGAGATGTCCAGAAAGCTAAGTTACTTTTCCAAGGTTACTTGGCTAGCAGGAGATAGAACCGGATTTGGACTTCAGGCTCTAAAGCTCTCCTTTTAACTTCTACACAATACTACATCTTAGTGGCTATAAGAATTGTGGAGCTTGAGGGAAAGATGAGATGGGTGGAATAAGTGGTCTGTGGTTGAAAATAAAAAGTCAGAGACAAATGAGCTTCAGTCTAGAGGTGGGGGTGAGGTAGGACTTGAGTGGGAAAGGAGGTATCTGCTTATAAGGAAAGACGTCAGTGCTCTGAGTGATTAGCATATAGATAGTATAATAGTAGGGAAAAGAAGACAGAAGAAAACCATCACCTTATGTATATACTTGAAAACTAAATCCAATTTAGCATAAGGCATGCAAATGCTAAATCTGAATCTGCTATAGAATATTTTCTTAAACATATATAAATGATCTTTTCAGACAAAAATATTTTAACCGATTATTCCAATGCCAGTTCTCTGAATCATCCAGCTCTTGGGACTGATTAAATAGATTATTTTTCCCCAATTACCTAGGCTGCAAATTTACTGCTCATTTGCCTCCTTTACCTCTAAAATAAAGTGCAGATCCACCATTT
The DNA here is from genome assembly GCF_023065955.2 of Ursus arctos. Taxonomy (NCBI): domain Eukaryota; kingdom Metazoa; phylum Chordata; class Mammalia; order Carnivora; family Ursidae; genus Ursus; species Ursus arctos. Next base: position 71,056,078 of record NW_026622874.1, on the reverse strand, counting down.
ACAATTTGATCAAAGTCATCATGATGAATATTTTTAAGACATTGTCAGACATGGTTGTGCTGACTTTTCATAATAGCCCCCAACTAATCAATATATAATTTAATTCAAAAATGTGAAGCTGTAAATTTTAATGCTCTGTTTGGTATTTTCTTAGTAATTGGAAAGATGGCAAATCAACTTTTGGGCAGAGAGAGAGCTAGGAAGACATATCCATTAAAACCAAATCTTGAAGGGTAGTGTGGCTTGAGGCAGCTCTGCTCCCAGGGGCCACACACTGCTGGCATTATCTCCAGTGGAAATCTCTGACACTTCTCTATGCAAGGACGTAACTATAGTCATCTCTGCACCTTGCACCAAGGCTGGGACTTGACCTAAAAGCCTCCCCTCCAATTATTTTTAGAACTAAACACAAACCTTGCAGAAAATAGAAGGTTTTAATCTCTTTATTCCAATGCATCATCTTATTTAATTTTACCCAAATCAGTCAATAAGGCATGGTAGTAGTAGGCCAATGTAAAACTGTATTGAATGCTGAATTGTCAAGGAAACTAGTAATTCCTTCTAAAACCATTTCCTACCTACCTTTTCACATACCACCTAGTCCAGAATGACCACTGTTATCATTGTTTAAGCATTTTTTTTTCTAAAATGCATGCATTTCCTTGATTTCAAAGTATCACTGGTTATAATAGCAAGAGTCAAAAGACAGGTAATTTGTCAAAATCTTCTATTTGCCTTAAGAAAAGGAAAAAAAAGATTAGAACCATCTGGAGGTCAAAAGTATGGAGACAGTCAAAAGGTCAGTGGATGTGGGAGGAATGAGGCTGGGAGTGGGGGAGGTGAATAGGCAGAACACAGGATTTTTAGGGCAGTAAGAATACTTTCTATGATACTATAATGATGGACACTATCATTATATATTTGTGCTAACCCACAGAATGTAAAAAACCAAAAATGATCACTAATGTAAACTATGGACTGTAGGTGATAATGATGTCAGTGCAGGTTCCTCAAACGCAACCAATTTCCCACTCTGGAGGGGATTTTGGTTACAGGGGTGGGGGGGTGGGGGCTATGCTGTGTGGGCAAGGGATATGTGGGAAATATTAAATGTACTGTTTATCTAAAACTGAATATGCAGTTTTAAATTGCAAAACTTAAACCTAAGAAAATAAAGTCTTTAAAAACATACTGACTTTCCCTTCACCTTTATACGTAACAGAAAAGTAGAAACAAATATTTTAGCAGGGTGTTAAATGCTCTCCTCTAGCTTCCAAGAACAACTGCCTTTTAAAAACTTTTGCAATTTGTTTTCTGCTTAAAGACATGAAGTGTTCATTATGGGCGATTTAGAGAATAAAGACCTAACAAGTCAAAGAAAAAACAACACTTATATTTTAGTGTGTGCACATTTTTTTATGTTTCCTTAACAGATTCCTACTATCCTTTTCTGTTTTAGTGAAAATGAGATCACACAGAGTTTGGACTTCCCCTTAGCAATATCCTGCGAGACTTTTCTGTGCCACTGATGATTCTTCTACTGGATCACTTCTAACAAACTTGAAGGCTATATATTCAAAAAACTCCACCAGGCCTGATACAAAGTACCTTCTCAACTCTTATTTGTTAGATGATGAATAAATAAATGAATGGGGATTCTAGTGTAGGGGTATTCCGTACTTGATTTAATCAATTCCCTGTTGTAGGGCATTTGGGTAATTTTCAGTTTTTTGCTATTACGAACACTCAGTAATGAACATCTTCATACTCAGACCTTTGCACACATTGGTGATTATTTCTTCAACATAAATTCAGTCAAAGAAAGGGAATGTGCATGTTAGGTCTCTGAAAGGCTATTGTCAAAGTTTAACTTTAAGAAAAGGCAAAAATACAAAGTAAAAATAGGTGGTGGATCTAAATAAAACCCTGCATGAGAAAAAAGCAGCCCTGCCACAGAAGTACTCACACCCCCACAGTGGAATGACAGCAACCGTCAGATGGGCAGAAACTACAGAGACGCGAGCACACGCGCACACGCAAGGCTGACATATCTTGAAATGAAGTCAGTGGTGGAGAGAATCCATTGGCAAGACAGAGATAGGTAATATGGAATTCCACTGATTCTACTACAATTCAGCTTTCCTTCCAGTAGAATCTAGCCATGCTCCTTGTTTCCTAACACGAGCCTTAACCAGGAGCAAAGAGAAGATCTATTCTTGCGACAATGTGATCAACTCATTGTCTGGAGAGATACAAGTTAAAGATCTATTCTGTAGTCAAACAAGCACGGGTTCTGTCTCTTCCTGAACTCTTTCCCTTCCCTCCCTCAGCACCCATTACCTTTCAGTCCATATATTTTATTAGGAAAAGGTTTCTTATCTTATTAGGGTAAAACACATTATCCAAAATTTATTTATTTATTTTCCCTTATTGCTAAGATAATGCTACCTCCTACCCCCTACCACAGGTGTGAAAGTGTCTGTAATCCCAGTCGCTGACAATCAGTGTGAGCATTTCATGTGGCATTTCTTTTCCATTAAAAATTATCAAATTGATGGTGTGTCTTGCTACTGATACACTTTAGAATCAAAGATGTGTTGTGGTTGCTTGGTATGGTTTGGGGTGTTTGGGAACATGGTTCCACTCTGTTCTGAATGATATTTAAATTGCTCTGATATATTCCAGTCTGGACTCTCGTGTCAATTCATCAGTGCCAAGGCTCTGCCTAACATTTTGCTACAAACTGGGTTCAATTGTAATTTGTCAACTATAGAACCCGTTGCTATGACAAATAGCTTCGGTCTGGTTAATCTTTTGAACATAATAGCATTCTGCTACTTTGATAAATCTATTATGTCGTGGTTTACATATGCTTTGGGGAAAATTTTTATTGGGACATTTTACACTAAATTATCTCTAGTCTACACTAACAAAGCAAGTGGAGGGCTGATGCTGATGGTAGTTTTCCGATATCTCAATAATACCAAGTTCTCCCAGTTCTCAAAACTCACAAGATGTGAGGAGTGCAGTCTCTGAAGTTAAACCACATAGTTTCAAGTCATAGATGCAGCTTTACTTACTTGGGTTCTTTACCAAATTTTCTAAGCCCTGGTTTTTCTCATTGGTAAAATGAAGAACAGTTTGAATTATATTTTCTTTCTTTTTTTTTTTTTTTTTTAGATTTTATTTATTTGGGAGAGAGAGAGAGAGAGCATGAGCAGGGGGGAGGAGACGGAGGGAGAGGGACAAGCAGACCCTGAGATCATGACCTGAGCCGAAGGCAGACACTTAACTGACTGAGCCACCCAGGTGCCCTGAACTATATTTTCAAAGGTAGAAGGATTCAGTGTGATAATTCATGTGAAGTCCTTAGCTCAGACCCTGGCACATGAGAAAGAACCAAGAAGCCCAGGATGTTGTAATTATTACCTAAAACTTCTCATATGTAAATGTTAATACCTTTTTTTATAATCACTGAAAAAGTTTAGATTTTGGAAGATTTCTACTGTGAATGCCAAAATAAATAAAGTTTGCAAAGGGAGTTTGCTGCCAGCGGAGACGGCCAGGTCCCCAGTGGCAGCTCTCCAGGAGGCACCCCCTTGTGCACTGTCATCCAAACAAGGCTGATGCGATTGCAGGGGTGGACACTTATTGACCTCAGCTACCAATTTGAAACTGGCTGTAAATTGTCCCTCTCGGTCTTAACACACAGGATGTTTCTACTTGGGGAAAGTGCATCGGCTGCAGTTTTCAGCAATACATTCTCCAAAAGTCAATTTCACCTTTTGGCAGCTCTGAAAGAATCCAGATTACTTTAAGTATAATAGCTCCGAATAAGGGCAATAGTTAAAAGAAGGGAGGGGGAGAAGCTCGAAGAAGGAGTGACAAGAAGTTGTTTTTAATAACAGGAAGGTAACACTACAAGAGAAAAATTCTCCAGTATTATATTTATAGCAAAGTGATTAAAAGTTTTTTTTTTTTTTAAGTTCTAATTCCTTCCAGTAAAAAGAGCCACAGTGTTCCATGATAAAAAATTGAAACAACACAATGCCCTGCTGACAGAGATAAATGAAACATCAAAACTGTGGTAAATATTTAAGGTGTTCTGACAGGTTATTTTGGCATTAAAACATTCCATTTCCTGATTCCCCTCCTTTCTCTCTCCCTCTCCTCCTCTCTCTCTCTCTCTCTCTCCCTTTTCCTCCCTCCCTCTCTTTCTCTGTCTCTCTCCCTCTCCTCCTCTCTCTCTCTCCCTCCCTTTCTTTCTCCCCCACCCAAGCCCTGTGGTCTCATCTCTCTCCCTCCCGCCCTCTCTCATCTCTCCAAAAGCATCTCATATATAAAAACATGTTCCTTAAATATTCAGTGGTAATGCAACCAATGACAAAGCTAATTGAGGCCAATTTGCAGAGGGAAATGGTATGTGGGGATTAATGTTGAGAAGGGAGGGGGGGCGGGCACAAAGAGCATTTTGATTTTCCTCATGGAAAAGAAGAGCTGAAATTATAAATGCACCACAAGGAAAGGACTTCAGACACTACATCCTTGACTATAGATTTTGAAATGTTATTCCCAAGATGGCTTTGCATTCACAAATAAATTTGACTCCAATTTAGACAAACTTTTTTTCAGGGAGATAATTATATCCAACACCATGTATCCAATTCAGATTGAGTATATTAAGTTGGGGGGAGTCGGCAAAGCATTTCTGGAAATTAATCTAAATAAACCAGGTGAACATTCTGATCTGAAACCCAGAGCAGAGACCTTGTATCACTGTAGCTGAGTTTTGCAATCAATTTATATTCAAAAGAAAATACCATCATGGTAAGAGGTGAAATGATCTGTGTGCACACATCTCAGAATATTTACGTAAAATCGTGGGTGTCTTTATTTTTTATTCTGAAGGGTGGTATGTACACTGTATAAACTACCCAGCGATCACTGGGCACCAGATGATAAGTGAGCTCGTAGAAGGCATCCAAATGAGCACCCAGCTCCAAAAGAAGCTCTTCTCTTCTCCTTCAGTAATTAAGCATTCAAGCCAGTAAACAGCTTGGTTGGAATGATTTTATGACAAATGACCGAGAGCATATCAACCGTAAAACTCAGCTCGGCAAAAATCCCTCAAGCCCAGGAAGCTCAATCAATGTAGAGCAGACAGCAGCCTCCGTGGTGGCAGCGCTCTCTCACCGAGCCGCATAAATCCAACGAGGCCAGAATTGCTCCACTAACTCTGACACCGGAAAAGAGTGAGGAGGAGGAGGAGGCAGGCAGGCTCAGGGTGGGATGAAGGGAATGAAAGGAAGATAAGAAATGCATTGCTCTTTCTCCCTTTTGGTCTGCTGCTGCTTCTACATTACAGGAGTCCATGAAGACGACCAGACTGCACTGTGTCTATTAAGGCAAATACAACAAAAATTCAAAGAGCAGAAGCAAACAGCCAAGGAAATGTGGGGCAAGAGAAAGAAGGGGAGATGCGGGGTGAAAGCAAGATGATCCTGCTACATATAGGGTTCCTGACACCTCACCTATGGGGTGTAAGAATGGATGCTAAACGCAATCACACATTTTTTAAGTCGGTCTGTGAGCTATCAATGTGACTGTGAACTTTTGTACGATATTTCCCCAATATTCTATTATAAGAATTTTCAAACCTATGGCAAAGTTGAAATCATTTTATAGCAAACACCCATTCACCTGCCCCCTGTAATGTACTATTAGTATTTCACTATGCTTGCTTTATCCCAGATGTTCCAACTGCCCGTCATTCTCTCTATCCATCAACTCTTGTTTTCGGTGTATTTCCAAGTAAATTTCAGAGGTCATCACCATCCCCCTACATACTTTAGCCTACATGACATTAACATAAGTTTAATATTTGTATTTTTATGGCACTACTTTCCTGATACTAACTGCGAAATTTAATAAATTTTGAAATTTGCACTTCCCCCCACCAAATACACATAAATAGAGTGTGCATTTTTCCTTCGCTAAAGCAACCAAATTAAATTGTTATGACTCTATTGCTTATGAACACATTGCCAACTGGGAGATAAAGATTCTTTGAGAGAACAAAAAAACTGAACTATCCGATTATATAAAATAGCGAGCAGAGTGGCTGGAAGAAAGGTAGAACCCTACTCCAAAAATGAGGGAAAGAATTAGAGTAGAAATAAAATATAATGATTTTATTAACAACATGAAAGAGCAGAAGTCAGGAAGCAATATGGTGAGGAGGGGGAGAAAGGTACCAAATCCAGAGAGATGCTTGCAATGGATGAAACAGATTCACGCAGAGGGTGTGTGTGTGTGTGCGTGTGTGTGTGTGTGTGTGTGTGTGTGTGTTATAATCATTACTTTCGTCCAGGACAGGGGAATGGAGAACATTATGGCAACATGAACTGAAAAGTCTAAAGAAGTTTACGCAGTTCAGCTGAGTGTATCGCTCTCCTCTTTAAGAATGTACTAACTCATTTTCAAAGATGAGCCAACGTGGAAAAGAACACAGCATCCAGCTAAGACCAAGGCTCAGCTATAGGGACGGTCATCTTGGATCTCAAAATCCTACACATTTTTTTAAAAGTGTAAAATTCTGTGAAAAATTGTGTCCAATTTCTTGTTTCATTCTCCTGACTTCTCTCATGTGGATGCAGCATATTAATTAGGCTGAGATCATCCCATTTCATCCAATAATGTCAAAGTTATTGGAGGTTTGGAGTGCATCCAAATTTCATTTCAATCTATCACTTCAATGTTATAGATGACAAATCAATATTTTTAATACTTTTCCATCTTAATGTTTTCTAGTGGAATGGAGCCAGCACATCCTGCAAGAAATATGCAGATTACTAAGCCTATGCTTTGCACATAATGGAATGTAAAACACTGGTTTTATGGTACACGCAGGCAGTGGGTCACTGGAGTAGATGGACGCTCAGCAGGAGCTAGAGAAATTAACACCTTTCTGATGTTGAAAGCAGTGGTAACTTGTTACTGAGTCACCTATTCCAACTGGGATCCTATTAAAGTGCTTGATTTGAGGGCAAGGACATAAAACCTCAATTAAAAATATTGTTTGCTAAATCCTGGACTCCTGCTGGCACCTGTGGAAATTTCATATAAACCAGCAGCATCTAAAATTCAATTATGTAAGTCTAAGATTATACCTGGTCGGAGACAGCTTTGTTATGAAAATAATAACAAGTGGGTTACGATAATCACCTATTCTTCCTAAGATCATGGGGTAGTAAAGGGTGCAGTTTCAACACCCAGGATTGCCGCTCCTGTCTTTATCGGCTCATACATTTTAAGTAGCAAGCCAGTGATAACCAATGGACTAAAGAAATAAAGCACTATTATTGGCTTTCTTCAACATTTCCTGCAGTCCAAGACAAATAAATTCCCAGTTCAGGTGACAGAGGAAGTACTATGTGTCCTCCTTTGTAGTACTTTATCCAGCTAGTGACTGCAAAACCATTTCACTTAGAAATGGTGCTGCTGTAATAATTAGTCCATGAAGGCAAAGGCCTATCTCTCACATACCACCCCATACCCAATGCATAAATAAATGAAGTCTGAATGAATGAATGTTTATGCCCCAGCATCATTACAGACATGACTTTTTAATCTTTTATTATATTTATCTCGATTACAGTGATGGACAAGGTAGATCTTCAGATCATACTCTGGTCACCAGATAATTTCAACGTTCTCCCATCTCTGACAAACTGCTGGTAACATCATAGCAACAAACATATGTCAAGAAATATTAAATTTGAATTAAAAAACAGAGTGCTTTAGTAGTCTGCAAACATAAATTATGCTTGAGCCAGCCCAGTTTTAGCTCCTGCTGCTATTTTAAGCTCAGCTGCAATTAAGTGCCAAAATGCCATAATATCACATCCATCACCAGCTCCTCTCTCTGACCCATTATTAAAACCAAGAAGTGCTGTGAGGCTATGAGAATTATTCAATACAAATGACTTAACAGCTATTGATAAATTTACCTTTAACAAATGCCCTCCGGTAGAGCCCATGATTCAATAGGTTTTGCTTTGTTTTTTTTTTTTTTTTTTTCCTTCTCCTGGATCCCATTTGGCTTTATCCAGCACACCACTCACTGAAAATACAACAGCTGCAGTTCTGACAGTAACAGAAAGATCATAACCCTACACACCTCTACTGAAATCTTAATGTTAGCCCCTGGGTGATAGCTACATCAATTTCAAAGATGTCCTTCCAACCCAAGACTGTTAGAGAGAAAAATTCATAAAACTCTGAGAGCACCTTCTTTTCATTTCTGTGTCTACTAACTCCCAACAGCCAGAGACAGTTAGCTTGGTCCTTATTATATTCTGAGGATATAGAGAAAAAGAAGTCTTTCAGAAATGTGTTTCCTGCTGACTGTTATTCCAAGAGAGACAGAAAGCAAGAGGAAATGAAAACATTTTACATTGCATTCTTCAGTGATTTTAATCATAAGGCTGTTCTGTTGACACTGAAAAACTTTCCAAGCCACTGTTATTCTTAAGCAAGAATTTGTGCACTGCAACTCTGTGGGCTCATTATTCAATGAGGTCACTTAGATTTGTTCCGCCTAATATACTGATTAGGACACCCACAGAAGATGAACATATAGGAAGTCAATAAACTATGCAATGAAGGGAGAGAGAAGAAGCTTTGAAATCAACTTGGCTGCCTCCTAGACATGTGCTCATGGTGAGGTTATTTAAACTCTCTAGAATTTCAGTGTCCTCATCTATAAACTGGTAAATATAACGCCTACCTCATGGTTATGAGTATAAAACACCTGAGTAATAGCAACAGCAGCAAGAGCCTGCATCCACTGAGGGCTTCTTGGGGGAAATGATAACTCTCTTGTATTAAGAGCTCACTTTGAACCAGGCACTATACAAGTTTTATACGTGCCTCCATTCTCTCATCTAATCAGATTGATGCTATTACTGATTTACTGTATTAATGAGGAACTCAGACTCAGAGGAGATGGGCAATTTGCCCAGACAAGATCTCACAACTAACGCATAGCAGACCCAAGACTCAAATCCAGGGGTGTTTGAGGCTACAGCCTGTTTTCTGGAACACCATATGGCCTCCCTAGTAGTTGCTCAGTGAATGTTGGCTTCCCATATCAACTGTGGACAGATTTGTCAGACTTTCCAGAAATACCCAGATTAGCTCCTCCTGACATATGCTCCCATGATTCCTTATTCTTCCCTTTTAGAACCACTCATCTTACTCAACCATTTTCTGAGGTCTAGGTTCTTCCTCAAACAATCAGGGACCTTGCCAGTCTTGCTCACTGCTGAATCCCTAGCATTTTGTAGATACTCAACAAAAATCTTACTCAATGAAGGATTAAAAACTAAAATAAACTATTATAATCTCTGAGAACTCTTAATACATTCAAAACCAATTTCATGGGGGGCCTGGCTGGCTCAGTTGGTAGAGCATGTGACTTTTGATCTTGGGGTCGAGAGTTCAAGCCCCATGGTGGGTGTAGAGCTTACTCCCCCCCCCCCAAAAAAAGTTCAAACTATGTATATTCCAAATAATGTATGTATGTATGGGTATATGTGTATAAATACACACATATATGTATATATGTGGTATATACATATATGTGTATATATAAGTATGCGTGTGTATTTCATATATGTGTGTATAGACATGACATATATGTATGCGTGTGTAAATATACAAATTTTATATATATATATAAAACTTTATATCTATCTATCTATATAGAAAGAGAAAGAGAGAGAGAGACAGTGAGAGAGAGAAGAGGAAGAGAAGGGAAGACAGTGGAGGGAGGAAGGCTGGATCTATATATCTCTGATATTTTCACACAGCATGGTACTGAACCCATAATGGTATTTAACTAAACATGCCTTTCTATTTCCTGATATACTAGTAAAAAACACCATAAATAACATTAGAAAAAATATTTCACCAGATAAACAAGTTCAGTTAATATGAAAAATATAAGTAAAATGACACAATAAAAAACAGTGAAGATCCATTACGTCACACTTCGTAAGTCAGTATGTCTTTTAAAAGGGGAGAGAGTTAGCAAACACAGCCTAATCCTCATGATGCTGAGATTGACAGAGTGTTATGTTTTCTACCCGTTTTACAATTGTGAAGCTATAAGGTATGGATTCCCTATGAAAGTTTTATGTGAAGAAAATGACTTTGGATGGTGGGTCAGGGCTGAGAATAAATTGTGATTCAGACATATCTGGGCATGTAGGTTGACAAGACCCAGGAATCTATTTGTAGAAGTTGATATCCATGAGGTTGACAGTGGCTAGAAGACGTGTTTTTGCTTGTGCAAAAGAGGTAGTGATCAAAGGGAGAGAATTGAGGGTGGCATGGCATAACAAGTTTGTGTGTGTGTGTGTGTGTGTGTGTGTGTGTGTGTGTATATATGTGTGTGTGTATATATATATATGTATATATATAAATATATATAAGTATATATATATAAGTATATATATAAATATATATATAAATATATATAAGTATATATATAAATATATATATAAATATATACATATATATATATATATATATATATATATATATATATATATATATATATATAAGACAATGTCTGAGACTTTAAGAGGAGTACCCACAAAAAGATGCTGGAAGTACCACTTTTAGGGTGGATTCTATGAACACTCTATCAGCTATGCTACTTACATTCCAGGTGACACAGGACAGTCTAGTGAAGTCATTTAATAGTCTCCCCACCTGGCACATTACATAGGCCTTCTCTGATAGCATGAGGCATACAGAGGAGGTCCAACAGAACACAGGTAAACTGACTAATGTCTCAGAGACCTCATGCAGAGGGAATGCCTGCAGAGTAGTAGAACTCCCCATGAAGAGATCAGATTTGAGTTTGTACACAAGTGAGACAGCTGCCAGAGTCTCCCAAATACTTGGAGAAGATATCTGAGAGATGCAGTTCCCATGAGCTAGACATCAACATTTGAATTACTGTTCTTACTAAAACCTCACCTACACCTATAGACTACTGAGCACTTGTGACATTTGAAATATATTCACCAATATTTCGATTTTCTACACTGTATACACTTTGTACAATGATAAGCCCAAAGTAGGAGCTCAATTAACTTGATAATGACTGAAGTTTCATAGGACAACAATAGCACCATTGTATGATTACTGGAGCTTGATATTAAGCCTGAAAATCACGTAGCATAGTATCAGTATTTGGTTCATTCATATACTATTTAAAAATTAGTATAGGGGCACCTGGCTGGCTCACTGGGTAGAGCATGTGACTCTTGATCTTAGGGTCGTGAGTTTGAGCCCCACATTGGGTATAGAGATCACTTAAATCAATAAATTTTTAAAAAAGAAAGAAAGAAAATTAGTATATATTTTCGGAGTTATTTTGCGTTATCTAGGTCATATGCATTTCAATATGAATTTTAGAATCAGGTAACTTCTCCAAAAAAGCCTGCTGAGATTTGATTGGTATTGTGTTGAATCTATAGATTAGAGGAGAACAAGCAACTTAAAAATAATGAATCTTTCAAACTATGCACATAGTATTAGTATAAATGTCCCCTTATTTTCTTCTTTATTTCAGCTATTTTACAATTTACAGTTTTAGAACTTGCATACCTTTTATCAGATTTGTCCCTCTAAGTAATTCACCTTTTAAATGCTACACAAATGGCATTTTAAAATTTCAATTTCCTATTTTTAAACTAATATATATAGCTATGATTGACTTCTGTATATTGATATTATATCCTGAAATCTGAAACTCATAATAGTTCCAGTAGCTTTTTTTGTAGGTGCCATCAAATTTTCTACATAGTCTTTCATGCTGTGTATGAATGAAGATTACTTTACTTCTTCCTTTCTAAACTAGATGTATTTTTATTTCTCTTCCTTGCTTTATTGCACTGTCTAGAACCTCTAGTACAATGTGGAAGAAAATGTTAAAGAGTTGACACCCTTGCCTCATTCCCAAACTTAGGGGTACAATATTCAGTGTTTCCCCATTAATCACATTGCTTTACATTTTTCATAAGATGCTCTTTAAGAGATTGAGGAATTTCTCTTCTATTCTTACTTTGCTGAGAATTTTTATCAGGAATGAATATTGGATTTTGTCGAATGTCTTTTCTGCATATATGAAGATAATCACATGGTTTCACATAGTTTAATTTGTTAATATGATGAATCATATAATTTGATTTCCAAATGTTAAAGTGTGTTTGCAATCCTGGAATAAGATCTACTTTTTTGTGGAGATATATATATATATATATATATATATATATATATATATATATGAAAATTAGATTTGTGATTTTGTGATTATATACATTTTGTGATTTTTCGTGAATATATATATATATATATATATATATATATATATATATATATGAAAATTAGATTTGCTACATATTGGTGGGAATTTTCACATGGATATCCACAAGGGATACTAGTCTGTAGTGTTCTTTTTGTGTAAAGTTTTTTATTGATGTTGTTTTTGGTTTTGGTATCAGAATAATGCTAGCCTCTCAGAATGAGTCTGGAAGCATCTCTTCTTTTTTCTATTTTTTGTAAAAGTGTTTTTGAAAAATTTATCAGTAAAATCATCGGGGCCTAGAATTTTCTTTGAGGATGATTTCAAACCACAAATCCAATTTATTTAATAAGTATCGGGTGATTCAGATTATCTCATTCCTCTTGAGTGAACTCTCTCTGTGCTTTTCCAGGAAATTGGTCATTTCATCCAAAAGTTTGAATTGCATGGCATAAAGTTGTTCAAAATAGTCCCTCATCATCCTTTTAATATCTGTAGTGATGTCAGATCTTTCATTCCTGATATTCTAGTTTGCATCTTCTCTCTTTATTTCCTAAATCTGGCCAAAAGTTTATTGATTTTATTGATCTTCTCAAAGAACCAGCTTTCAGTTTTATTGATTTTCTCTATTTTTGGCCTGTTTTCTCTTTTGTTGATTTACATTCTGATATATTTTACTTCCTTTCTTCCACTTACCCTGTGTTTAATTTCCTCTTTTTCTACTCTCTTAAGGTGGAAAATGAAGTAACTAACTTGAGACCATTATTACTATTAATTATTATTATTTTAAAAAGTTTAATGCTATAACTTTTTCCCAAGTACTGTTAGTAACACCACACAAAATCTGATGCAATGTATGTGCATTTTCATTCAGATCGATGTCTATTTTGATTTCTCTTTAGATTTCCTCTTTGACTCTTGGATTACTTATAAATATGTTGCTTAGTTTCCAAGTGTTTAGAGATTTCCCTGTTATCTTTCTATCATTTATTTCTAATTCAATTCTACCCAGGTCAGAAAATATCCTCTATGACTTTAATTCTTGTAAATTTGTTGATTTTTATTTGTTTGTTTTTTGGGTTTCTTGTTTGTTTTCTTAATAGTTGAGTCTAAAATAGGGCCTCTTGGTAACTTTTCCTTGCCTACTTCAAAATAAGGTGCATTCTGCTATTTACAGGTAAAGAGTTTTATTATTGCTAATTAGGACAAGTCGTTTAATAGTGTTCAAGTTTTCTATATACTTAGTGATTTTTTGGCTATTTATTCCGTCAGTTATTAAGAATCTAGAACTGAAATCCCTAACTACTTCTCCTTGCAATCTGTTCCAGTATCATTTATTTCAAAGTTGTATTATTAGGTGAATAAACATTTAAGATGGTATTGGCCCCTGATTAATTGGCCCTTTTACATTACAAAACAACTTTCTTTATCCCTGACAGTATTTTTTCTTTCCTAGCATCTATTTGAGATTAATATAGCTACTCCAGTATTCTTTAGTGTTAGCATTGAATATCATTTTTCTTTTCATTTTTTATTGCTAACTTATTTATGTGTTTATATTTAAAGTGTGTTTCTTGTAGACAGCCTATAACTGGGTCTTATGTTTTACTCATTCCAACAATCTCTGTCTTTTAACTGAGCATATTTGGATCATTCACATTTAATGTGATTATTGATATGATTAGGTTTAAATCTATAATCTTTTTATTAGTTCTATCTGTTCCTTTTTCCCCTTTTCTTCTTTTTTCCATCTAGTTTTGGATTAACTGAATATTTGTGTGATTCCATTTTATTCCCTTTGTTGGCTTATTAGCATTTACTGCATTTTGCCATTTTAGTGGATGATTTAGGATTTATAATACACACTTTTTAAGTTAAAAAATTATCTTTATAACTTTTTTATTTCAAAATAATTAGAGATTCAGACGGTTGCAAAGATATTACAGAGAGGTCCTGTACCCCTTTACCCAGCTAGTGATATTGATAATTCATTGGTTATATCTTTTAGTATATTGTAGCATAATATCTTTACCAGGTACTAATATCAATATAATGTGTCTGTATAGTTATATGCCATGTTTCTGTATAGTTTTATGCCATGTGTAGATTTGTGTTACCACTACCACAATCAAGATCAGAACTAATTCATCACCACAAGGATCTCCTTCATGTTACTACTTTATAGTCACACTCACCTCTTTTTCTCTCACCATCCTTAACTCCTGACAACCATTAATTTATTCTTCATCTATAAAATTGCAACAAACAACTGTGTGCAATATTTTTTTGGCCAGGGGAGGGGGGGTGTAAGTTTTCATTTCTCTGGGGTAAATACCCAGCAGTGTGACTGTTGGGTCATATGGCACATGTACATTATTTTTTAGGCAATACCAAACTGTAGAAGAGTTGTCACATTTTATATTCCCACCAGCAACATATGGCAGTTTTTCTGTATCCTTGTCAGCATTTGATATTGTCCCTATTTTTTTTTATTTTATCTGTTCTAATATGTGTATGACACCTCATCACATTCTTAATTTGCGTTTTCTTAATGGCTAATGATGTTGAACATCTTTTCACATACTTGTTTGCATTCATATATCCCTCTTTGGTAAAATATTGCTTCAAGTCTTTTGTTTGTCCATTTTCTAATTGGTTTTATTTTAACTGTTGACTTTTGAGACTTTTAAAAATATATTTTAGATATTAGTTCTTTATCAGATATCAAATTTGCAAATATTTCTTCCCAGTTGGTTGCATATCTTTCTGGTATCTTAATAGGCTGTTCACAGTGTAAAGATTTTTAATTTTGATGAATTCCAGTTTATCATTTTCTTTTCTTTTATGGATACTCCTTTTTGCTGTCATGTCACCAAGCCTTAGGTCCTCAAATTTTTCTCCTCTGTTATTGCCTACAAGGTTTATGGTTTTATATCTTACATTTAATCTATGATCCATTTTGAATGGATTTTTTAAAGAAATGTGAAATTTAGGTAGAGGTTCTTTTTGTTTTGTTTTTGTTTTTGTTTTTTGTTTGTTGGTTTGGTTTCTGCCTATGGATATTTGGATATTGAATTGTTGCAGTACCATTTGTTGGAGAAAAAAACCCTATCTTTTCTCCACTAGATTGCTTTTGCCCCATTGCCAAAAATCAGTTGGCCACACTGGTATGGAACTATTTCTGTGCTCTCTATTTTATTTCATTGATCTGAGTGTCTATCCCCCAGTAAGTACACACAGTAATGATTACTGGAGCTACACAACAAGTCTTGACTGGGTGAACTGATTTCTCCCACTTCTTTTTTAAAATTGTTTTAGCTATTCTAGTCTCTTTGCCTTTTCATATAAATTTTAGAATAATCTTATCTATATCCACAAAAAAGTCTTGCTGGGATTTTGATAGGGATTGCATTAAATCTGTATGTCAATTTGGGGGAAATTTGCATCTTTACTATGTTGAGTCTTTCAATCCATGAACACAGTATGTTTCTCCATTTATTTAGATCTTTTCTTTCTTTCATCAGCATTTGGACATTTTCAGCATGCAAGTCTTGCATGCGTTTTGTTAGGTGCACACTTAAGTATTTTACTATTCTGAGTGATTATAAATGGTATTGCATTTTAAAGTTTGGTTTCAATGTACTTATTGCTAGAATATAGAAATATAGATTTTTGTGTATGATCTTGTAGCCTATGATTTTGCTGAATTTATAGTCCACAAAATGCTTTTTCTTGGTAGACCCTTGGGATTTTCTACATAAACAATCATGTCATTCACAAATAGGGACAGCCTTATTTTTCATTCATAATATGTATGTCTTTTATTTCCATTTCTTGTCCTTTTGGGCTAGCTAGAACTTCAATAACATCTTTTTTTATTTTTTTTTATTTTTTAAAGATTTTATTTATTTATTTATTTATTTATTTATTTATTTATTTATTTTTAAAAGATTTTATTTATTTATTCGACAGAGATAGAGACAGCCAGCGAGAGAGGGAACACAAGCAGGGGGAGTGGGAGAGGAAGAAGCAGGCTCATAGCGGAAGAGCCTGATGTGGGGCTCGATCCCAGAACGCCGGGATCACGCCCTGAGCCGAAGGCAGACGCTTAACTGCTGTGCCACCCAGGCACCCCAAAGATTTTATTTATTTATTTGACAGAGATAGAGACAGCCAGCAAGAGAGGGAACACAAGCAGGGGGAGTGGGAGAGGAAGAAGCAGGCTCATAGCGGAGAAGCCTGATGTGGGGCTCATTCCCATAACGCCGGGATCACACCCTGAGCCGAAGGCAGACGCTTAACCGCTATGCCACCCAGGTGCCCCAAGAACTTCCATAACATCTTAAATAGCAAAGACGTTTTGTTCCTGATCTCAGGAGGAAATTAGTCTTTCAGCCTTTAGCATGATATTAGTTGAAGGTTTTTTGCACATGTTGTCATTTTAAGGAAATGCCCTCTATTCTTAGTTTTCTGAAGTCCTGGGTAGGTATTCAATTTTATCAAATGTTTTTTCTGTACTAATATAATCACACATTTTTTTTCTTTAGTCTATGAATATGGTGGATTAAACTGATTGTTTTTTGAATAATGAAATACTGTTGCACCCATGGAATATTCCCCACTAGGGTATGGTTTATAATTGTCTAATATATTGCTGAATTCTATTTGCAAATATTTTGTTAAGTATGCTACATCTATATTCATGAGGGATTTTAGTCTGTAGTTGTGTGTGTGTGTGTGTGTGTGTGTGTGTTTTCCTTTTTTCTTTTTGTACTATCTTTGTCTGGTTTCGAGGTCAGAGTATAATGGCTTCATAAAATAAATTGGGTTCTGTTCCATCCTTTTCTATTTTCTGGAAGATGCTGTGTAGAACTGGTATTAATTGTTCTTTAAACACTGGTAGAGTTCTCCAGTGGAGCCATCTGGATCTGTAGTTTCCTTCTGGGAGAGTTTTAAAATTATGAATTAAATATCTTTAATAGTTATATCTCTTTTATATGGGGTGAATTGTGGTAGTTTGCATTTTTCAAGGAATTGATCTATTTCATTTAAACTGTCAAATTTATGTGTGCAGAGCTATTCACGATATTCCTTTATTATCCTTTTTAACATATGCAGTGTCTACAGTGATACCTTCTTTCATTTCTGCTATTGGTCATTATTGCCTTTTTTTTTTTTTTTTTTCCTGTCACTCTTGCTAGAGGTTTGCTTTTGCTCCAATCTTGATTGTTTCCTGCATTCTGCTTGCTTTGGACTTATTTAGTTGTACTTTCTCTATTTTCTTGAAGTGGAAGTGTATATTATTAATTTTAGACTTCTCCCTTTTTATTGAAAGCATTTAATGCTCTACATATTCCCTTGGCACTGCTTTAGCTGTGTCTCACAAGTTTTGATAGGTTAGCATGTTTATTTTCAATAAGTTAATGTATTTTTTAATTTGCCTTGAGGTTTCTTATTTGACACATGGATTACCTAATTTGTTATTTAGTTTCCAAGTGTTTAGGAAGATTTTCTTGTGATTTTTATGTTCAGGACATGGTCTATCTCAGTATATGGTCCAGGGGCTCCTGAAAATCATGTGTATTGTGTTGTTCTGGAGTGTTTTCTATAAAGGTTGGCTACGTTCTGTTGGTTGGTTGGTGTGAGTTCTTCTCTATCTTTGCTGATATCCTATCAAGTTGTTCTATCATTTGTTGAGAAAGAGATGTTTAAGTTTCTGGTTAAAATTATGCAATTATATCTATTTATTTTAGTTCTATCAGTTTTTGCTTCATGTTTTATAGCTCTTTTATTTGGTGATGCACATTTAGGAGTCCTATAAATATCTCCTGGGTTTTGACTCCTCTCTAGTACTCTGTCCTAAGTACAATAGATGCTATGGTCCCTGGACAACCAGTTCTGATCTCTCAGGGCAGGGAGACCACCGAGTTTCACCTGGGCAACCCTTCTCTCTGCATGGAATTTTTTTTTTTTTTTTTTTTTTTTAAGTAGGCTCCATGCTCAGCATGGAGCCCAATGTTGGGTTTGAACTTGTGACCCTGAGTCAAGACCTGAGCTGAAACCTAGAGTTGGGCGCTTAACTGACTGAGCCACCCAGCCACCCCGGCATGGAAACTTTCTTAAAACAATAAACTAGGGCAATTATGGGGCTCACCTCACTTTTTTCCCCCTCTCTCAAGGGTCACTATCTATCATTGCCTAAGGTACAGCCACAGATTAAATGTTTGTGTTCCCCCAAATTTCATATGTTAAAACCTACCTTCCAATGTAAAGGTATTAGGAGGTAGTGGTCTTTAGGAGGTAGGGGTCTTTGGGGGATGATTAGGTCATGAAGGTGGATCCCTTGTGAATGGGATTACTGTCCTTATAAAAGAGACCCCACAGAGATCCCTTGCCCCTCTGCCATGTGAAAAGATGGCTATCTATGAACAAGGAAGTGGACTGTCACTACACACCGAATCTGCTGGCACTCTGATCTTTGACTTCGCAGCCTCTAGAACTGTGAGAAATCAGTATCATTTTGTTTATAAGCTACCCAGTCTGTGAGATAGATTATAGATAGATAGATAGATAGATAGATAGATAGATAGATAGATAGATGCAGCCCAAATAGACTAAGACATACAATGTTATGCAAACTATTGTTGCATGCATTTTGCTGATCATATAGTCATTTAGGTTGAGACATTAAATCTGGTCCCTGTAATTCCATCTTAGCCAGAACTACAAGTCCAATCTCTCTCTTTAGAATTATTGAAGGAAAGAAAATCTAATGCCCTTTGTGCTGTTTGTTTTCCATTGTGGAGACACATTACTATACACACAGGCAATAGTTAGCATTTATTTAACACTATGCTCTGGGCCAGGCACTCTGCTAAGGGATGTTCACTTACTAGCTTACCTATTAAGTACTTTTAATTACAAGTCCTTATAGCTTCTCCCATTTCTAGGAAATACAGTGCATTTTTTTAAAAGAAAAGTCTACGGTATCCTAAATAGAAGAGGTTACTAACTAAAATATAAACAGTACTGATATAAAATATTTCCCTCTTATTAATAAATTGATTGTTGTTTAATTCCCACATTTTTGACACAGACGCTAGAGAGGTATGAATACAAGAAAGCTGAGAGGGACCAGGCAAAAGTTTTTATAGTCAGCTGCGCAGGACAAGAAACAACATGGCAGTTCTTCCAATTTTCAATATTTGCTTTCTATTTCAATACTGTGTTGCATACTTACCTAAATACCCAAGGTTTCTTCTAGTCTTTGCCTGGTAGTTTAAAGCAATAGTTAACCTTCATTAACTTTAAGATTTCTAAAAAATAATAATAATGAATAAGGGCAGGAGAAACAGTAATTAGACTTTGGTAGGAAAAATGTGGGAAGATACAAAAATATTATAATTCCTTGTCTATTCAAATTAGATCACCTTACTCTTTGCTTGTCCTAGCCAGATATCCCTAATTCTTGCCAAGATTGTATATAGCTTTGACTCTCGTGTCCTCTATTGTAAGCCCCACGAAGAGAAGATCATGTCTGTTTTATATACTACTGATTCTTCAGTGCCTACTATAATGTCTGACACATGTAGACACTCACTGAATACTGCTAAATGAGATTCTCCTTTTTCAGATAGTCTCCAGGTCGGGGATACATGGCAGATACAGGGTATGTGGGCTGTTAATTCCTCAATGCCTCACCCATGGCAAAGATCACTAACTGATCATGGCACTCCCTGCTAAATCTATACCCAGGCTTGGAATCCATTACTTCAGACTCCAAGTAGGCCACTAGCCCACCCCTTTTCCTCTTTCTGATGTATCCATACCTGGAATTCATAGCATATGATTAAATGATTTCATACATGGTCTGAGGAAGGCTGGTCTGAGGAAGGCAGAGTACAACAAACACATGATATAAATAACAACCTCTCCTTCACTAGACTTACTATGTTGACAAATGGGAGTGAGTTGTATTTGCTTATGCTCCCATTTCATGGCTAAAATAATTTGAAGCAGCAATAGGAAACCTTATATAGATTGGAAAATATTTAGATAACCATGCGGATGCTTCCCCCAATCCCTTTCAGTGAACAGGTTAATCCACCCGAACAGACCGACCAGGGAAATAAAACATATTTATTCCAACAACTGAAGCCAAACCTCCCACCCCCTTATTCTTCAACCATCTGTTTGTTCCAAGTGGTCATGGGAGGAGGGCCTCTGAATTGTGTAACTAATGGTCCAGTTCCAGAATTCACTTCCTCATATTTCTGTTCGCTGCAGTGGGAGAGGACCACCACCCCTGGCTCATTCCCCTACCTCTCATTCCACTCAGGGTCTATTATAGTGGACTCCTTTATTGGCCTTCTCATATCCAGGCCTGAGCAACCACAGAGGGGTAAGAAATAGTTAAACAGCGAACAGCAGCTGCCACACAGAGGGCTCTGAATAAATGGCTATTGAATAATGAGTATTTCTGAAGACTTACTTTCTGACAGGTACTGCATTAAGGATTATCTATCTATAACGTTCTAATCCTAAAAAAACCTTTGAACAGTAGGTACAAGAGTTTAAGCACCTCCCCGAGTCTACCTGGTTAGTGAATGGCTGAGTTCATTGTGGAGCTCAGGTTTATTTAACTCCCAAACCCACATTCTTTCCACTATGAACCATATGCCTCCTGCCCCATTAATTGCATCTAGCAATAAATCACCAATTTTATTCTTAAAACATTTCCTAATAACTCAGAAGCCATCAAAACTACTGAAAAATTACTCTTCTTTTCTTCTGTTTTATGTGTCTAGATTTTGTAAGAAATGCTTTCCATGTTTTTAAGTGGAACTTAGGTTGTCCCTGTTAGATAGGAGCAAAGGAAGAAAGCGGGAGGAAGAAAAGGAAAAGAAAGAGGAAACAGAGGACTGAGGTCTGGTGCCATGTGCAAACCCTTCCTTGCAAGGAAGGTATCTGTAAGAGAGAGAAGAGCCATTGCAGAAAAAACATCTGAGTAATAGAGACATCATCCCAGGCAGGTTGGTATAGTAGATAAGGACACAATCTCCTGATTAACTTGGATTAAACTCCCAGTTAGTCCATTTACTCTTTGGAGGCAATATGAATAAGTTAGTCCATTTACTCTTTGGAGGCAGTTTGAATAAATTACTTAACTTCCCACAACCAGGTCCTCATCTGTAATGTTTGGACATTAATACCTTCACCTCCAGGTTTACCATGAAAATTAAATGAGATAATCCACATAATAGAAATAGCTACATAATCCAAATGTTCAGTAAAGCCAAGCTGTTATGATCAGTGATTAGCAATCCTGTGAATTCCAAACTCAGTCCAGAGGATATTCTTTTCATCCTCTTGAACAAAGCAAATACATCTATACAAACCCTTCCATGCTCAGTGCTCAACAAAGGGCATTTATAGACATTCAATGAGAGTTGAACGGAGGGGTCAGACTTCACACGATTGTCACCCTGCATGGATGTGGGCCAGGATCTAAAGCACAGAAAGAGTTGAAATAAAGCTGTTGAACTCTGTGTAGTTCTGGTAGAAGTCCGTGCAATCCAGTAATAAGACTGGGACCTCACATTCAAGCAGACTGTATGGAAGTTCTCTAAAATAACTATGGCAAGAAGAAATGTAAGCATGTACTACACTTCACCGATGTCCAGGACTGAGCCACTGACCCCACAAACTCTCAGACAGACTTCAGCTTTATAGCAAGACTTTGGGCAAAGATGCTATTCAGACTATTTCACAACCAGTCCCCCATACAGCATGGCACCACACCAATCAGAACAGACACTGGTCATGCATCCTGGTCAAACATCAGCTCCGGAGTGAGGCCCTACTCTTCTGTCTACCAGCAAGTCTCAGAGATGGGATTAGAACCCAGCTCTGTCAGATTCCAGAACTTGGGTTTGCTTATTGGGGGGTTGGCTTTTTTAAGACTTAATTTTTTTGGAGCAGTTTTAGGTTCACAGCAAAATTAAGAAGAATGTAGATTTCCCATTTACCCCCTGCCCCCCACACATGCACAGCCTCCCCCACTATGGACATCCCACACCAGACTGGAACATTTGTTACAAATGATGAACCTACACTGACACATCATCACCCAAAATCTACAATTTTCATTAGGTTTTAATCTTAGGGTTACATATCTTATGGGTTTGGACAAATGTATAATGACACATGTCCATCAGTACAATATCACACAGAGTATTTTCAGTTCCTAAAAGAACTCAGGATTTTAACTGCTGCAGGCTATAACCATCATTTATATGTGCTACATATTAATTATTAAATGGTTCATTACAAAAATATTTGACTAGCTTGGCTTAGCAAATTCTTCTGTTGCCCTAAGAAAGCCCACAATGAAATCTTCTTTATTTAATTTTCAGGAGGCCATAACACTCAGTGGTTGCCACTGACAGACGTGCTCTCTGCTCTGATACGAGCTGTATGAATCAGGGAAGCACATCCCTCACATGGGAGGACTATACACATGGTTAAGGCATAGATCTTTTCCCATTACACTGAATGCCAAATTTCAAAAACAAAGTTTGCCTGGGTTCTGGCACCTGCTAATAAGCACACAGTTAAAAGACCACTTTCTACTAACATATAAGAAGTACAGTGTTGGTTTTGCTCATTATTCACATTTTTATATTTGCATGCATTTCAGTGTTGCTGATATTTATGAATTCTTTTTTCGCATCTTGCATGTCAAAGGGAGACCTAAATGTTGACATCTCTTAATAAGTTAACTTTAAAAAAAAAAAAAAGATTAACCTTTTTTTTTTAATTTTAAAAATGCCAATAATTTGTAATCCCTTTTAAAAAGTGAAAAATTAGCCTCGACTTTATACATAAATTGATACTTTCGTCATTGGTCATAAAATATAACATCACATAGATCGACAGACCTTAAGATATGAACTTGTTTTGGAAAGTTTAAATAATGGCTGCCCAAGGTAAAAAGAGAGAGGGAGGGAAACCTACGAATTATTTACTCTTTAAAAAAGTAGGCATATAGCATGTATGGCTGCGATGATAGAATGTACTTGCTCTCCCATGGCATAAATCAGGCTTATGTGCTTTAGGCAATGGAGGATGTCAACATTCCATATAAATGCTAAGCATTCACCTTGTTCTTCCCTACAGTGCTGGTGCCCTTCTGTTAACAGAGAGTTGCTGCCTTGCACACCACACTAGTCAATGTGGATAATTTGCCAGATGATGGTGGAAATTTGCCTATTCAGGATGAAGAGCAACTGCCTGTCACACCAAATGTCATCTAGCTTAACATCTTATGCTATTTCCCTGGAAGAGCTATTCAGTGAGTCAGGTGACCCCATTCTCCTTGATCTTGGACACCAGTGCAGGTACAGTGCAGGTGACTGGCCCAAGGAGGTCAGCAGCCTCGGGGCAGCACATTCTTAGGCAGGCATGCTGACTCTGTCAGAGGCTTTCTCTCCCCCTGAGAATTTGAACTGGGGCCCAGGGCTCAGAGACAGTGAATGCTGCAGATAGCACTTTGTTGTGCATTCTTGACCAATTGGGTACCACACTTACCAGGTATGCACCAGCTGGGGTTGTAGAGAAGCAGATACTAGGAGGAAGCAGGGGAAGTGAGCCATCAGAGAGAAGAAAGGACCGGATGTGCACGGGGAAGAGAGCAGAGGCCATGCAGAAGTAGAAGCAAAGGGAAGATGAAGGAGAAAGGGAGAAAAGGAGAACAAAGGGGTCGTAGACTTCTAGTTTCCTAGCTTGACTGTTCACAACTGGGTTCCTGAAATTCTCTTGGATCCTCTAAAAAATGTCCCTTTTGATTCAAATTAGTGTCAGTAGGCTGGGCTAACCTCATACATTACTCCTATAGGTCGGGTTTTTACTGATTGTGAAAGAAAACATGGGGACATACAAGATACTTGATTCATTTGGATTCCCCCAGAAACAATGAACCACGGATTTGAGAGCAAGTTGTTTATTTGGGAGCACAGGGAACCCAGTAGGGGAAGAAGGAAGGTGTACAGTAAAGAAAAGGCACCCTTTAATAAAGGGTCCACAAGGATGCCAGCTACAACAATGGGTTGATCCTGTGGGGAAACTAGTAAAACACATGGCTCAACATCATCCCACACAAGAGGTGAGGGAGCAGGGGTATTTATACACAAACTCACAAGAGTCATTGGCTGTGGGCTGTTCCCTGGGGTATTAAATCCTCCACAGTTTTGGTCTCCCATGTCCAGTTCTGGTCTTCAAGCAACTTCCCATAATCCTGATAAATGCCCTCAGTCAGACAGACACTCATAAAGGCAGCTCAAAGTCTGCAGAAACTCAGAGAAATGACAAGCCCAGAGGATGGGTAGGTGGGGGGGGGGGGGGGGTGGCAGCATTCTGCAACAGATGAGATTTGGGGTCACTGATCCTCTGTTCCTAAAGTGTAGCCATGCACTAGACATCAATAGTCCATAATGATGGCTGATCAGTATCCGTCCATACTTGTGGTAATATTTCCAGGTCTTCTTAGTTACGCTGGACTCTATTTCTTGATCTATCCCATCATTTCACATTAGAGTCAGGCACTTCTTCTAGGATCTGGTACTTGTTTCTTCCCTGTAAACTTGCCTCTTTAGCAACTCTAACATCCTCAGGAGCCTCACTGTACCATTCTCTAATTCAGGCTTTCCAAGGGAGGGATATAATCAGTTTTTGAAAGACAAAGGATATTCCTGTAATAGGAATCCAGAATCTGGTTTCTGATTTGGTTTGTAAGATATAAACTCTCCCGGTCTATAAAATAAAAGATTCCAACTAAGGCCAGTGGTTCTTAAATACTGGTTCATGGATCATAATGGGGTTCATGGGAAGCCTATAAAGACAGAAATACCCAGACCCCATACCTGGAAATTCTGATTCAGGAAGACAGCCTGGGGTCTGGGCATCTTGAGTAAAGTCTACTTATGGTTCTGCTCCTCAGCCAGGTATAAGAAACTTCTAATAAATAGCATCTGAGGTATCTTTCATCTCTATGATTCTGTAGTCCACTTAAAAGTCAGTTTGGTCTTATTGTCTCTAATGATGACCCTGAAAATGGCTTGGGGCTCCAGGAGAGTGGCGTATCATGCAAACATCCTCACTTAATGATTAGTGAAGATTTGCCACAAAATGGCCAGTCTCCTTATTAACCAATGACATTACTATCATCCCCGAATCTAACCCACTTTTCAGAGCTATATATGGATATATGGATCTCACATATTTACTGCTCACTATAGATATATTTCATGTTCTACAACTGACACAAGTGAAATCAAGTGGATTCTCATCATCCATATGATGAGATGAATCCCCCTACCCTTACAGTTGTGTGCACTGGTGAACAATTCTACCATCTCCCCATAATAACCCTTTATATTTTTTCAGGCTTTGTTCCCATGCCCTCTCCTCCTCTTCAGGTAGGAAAAGAGTTATAATTATTTTGGGCTTCTTTCAGGGAAGCAAATACTTAAAGCAAGCAGGGATTGCAGAGGTGGAGAAATGTGTTTTTAACATACAGCCCAGGCATTTCTAAAGAGCATCAAGATTATCCCCATGGTTATTTCCAAACCCTCCAAATTATTTCCTGGAGGAAAATGCTCACGAAGTCAAAGCACCTGTCAACACATTAAGACCTCAAGTTTTGATAAGCCATTTTCTCTTCTTAAAATGAGGCACTTTGTACACGTTTTAGGAAGACCCCATCAGGAGCCATTCTCCGTTCTAAACAGGTTTCTCCCAAACCTCATTTGTCTTATGAGTACTTCAGCACTTAACTATTAGATGTATTAACTCCTTCACAGAATCAGAAACAAACCTGGTTCAACCTAAGTTAACGCAGAAGATGACTTTACAATCTAACTTGCAAGTAGGCAGTTCTTCTTTTTTTTTTTTTAATAATTTTTTATTATGTTATGTTAGTCACCATACAGTACATCCTTAGTTTTTGATGTAAAGTTCCGTGATTCATTATTTGCGTATAACACCCAGTGCTCCACGCAATATGTGCCCTCCTTAATATCCATCACCAGCCTATTCCAATCCCCTACCCCCCTCCCCTCTGAAGCCCTCAGTTTGTTTCCCAGAGTCCATAGAATCGTGTTCTTACATCTAAATTACCTTCCAACAAACAGATACTCAGTTCTACAGGTCTTAACTTAGAGCAGAGGGAAGCAAGCCCTACAGACAGCCAGGAATCCTTCAGAAACTTTTCTGCTCTAGGTTTTGATCGTATTCCTAGAGGCAGAAGTATTTGCCTGTCCATGCAGCTATATATAGACACTCTCTTGGGTTCTGTGGGTCTAAATTTGCATTTTAAAATTTTCTGTTGGATTCTTTTGAAGACTTCTGGAGACTACCTTGCTCATCCTGTTAGCCATCAGAATGCCTGTAGAACTGTAGAACATGGCAGGTACTTGATAAACAAGTTTTGAAGAAATGAGTGAGTGAATTAGATTCACCACGGGTGTCACACCACACTACAAGAAAATCAGTTGGGGAATTTTTAAAAACCCTGATGCAAAGACCCCAATCCTTGGTCAATTAAATCAGAATCTCTGGGGTTTGGTGACCCCTAATATATATATTGGGCAAACAGTTACATGTTTTATTATATTATTTCATGTATGAGTGTGTGTGTGTGTATATATATATATATATATATATATAAAATATTTTAAGCAATTCTATTGTGCAATGATTGCTAAGAAAGAAGAGATCAGAATAATCATATAAACGAAGGTCCTTAGTATAGTATTTCCATTTCAACAGAGGCTACTCATATATGAGGGCATTGCGGATATCTGAAAAACAGGATCAAATAAATTATTAAAACTTTACCGCCATATGATTTGTTGATTGTGTTAAATGCCATAAATGCTGATAATGTGGCCCTCCTTTGACTAAGAGTATTTGTGTGTGTACATACACATGTACATAGATATATGTGTGTACACATATATATGTGCATACATACATATATCACATTAACTAAAAATGTGTCTGTCCTTCTCCTCTACTTTGAATGGTACATGAATTAGATTAACTATCCCGATTATGCAGAGAAATTTAGCTTAATGACCTACAATTACTTTAATGGCTTTGAAATTCGGAAGGTAAGGAGACACTGTGTTTCTTCCATTGAGCATTAAATATAAAATGCCTCTGATTGACTGTCATGAAAACCCAATTTTATTGCTATTTGAATTATTCAGAATCAATATCCGACATTAGCCAGCATGGGGAAGCTCAAATATAAGGCAGCGTCTGAGAGCAGCATTTTCCCATGTTGAGTAATTGTGCTTTGTGTGGGGGATAATGAGCTGTTTGCTGCATGTCACCACTTCAGATGCATCGAGAATTAACAACTTTATCTTCCCTTTATATTATGTAATAAAAGGGATTACTTCATAGAAATGAACAATTCTCAAGGTTATGAAACATTCAAAATACAGTTGGGCTCAAGGAATCTTGCCTCTTCTGTAAGGAGAAAGAACAAGACATTGGATTTTAACTGTTTACACAAGAGAGAAATTTGCTCGAGTTATGTTTTCAGTTATTTGATGAGTAAACTGCAACCTTGTATTTCCCCAAGCTGAATATTGCTAAGAGGCATGTACACTACACCACAGCCATCTTCCAGAAGCTTCCCTTTAGATGATACAGTGACTGTAGGAATTGGTACTGCTTGAAGAAATTTGCCAAACACATAATGAAAGGGTATGAGAACAATAGGTAAAAAATAATAATAAACAACAGAATGTTAGCCATTTGTTGTGTGTTTACTACACGGCTGGTCCTATGCTAAGAACCTGACTGCATTATCTCACAGAAGTCTCCAAAGAAACTGATGAAGGCAGATGTATTTTGATCTCCCCATTTTACAGATAAGGAAGCTAAAGGATCTCAAAGAATTTCCTTTCCCCCATCTCTAAGTGCCTAAGTAGCACAGCTGAGATTCCAAAATAGACTGTAGGATTCCAGAATGGAATCAGGTAAATACGACACTATGAGAAAGGCCTCTAAAGAACCCTAGAAGGAAGAACAGAGAAACGAAGTAGAATACAATGGAACATTGAGGACTGAATGCCTGTCAGCGCAAAAATGGGACGGATGCTACTGAAATCAACAAGGTGCCTCGTGCAGGTGCTCCCGCATATCAGCCCATTTGATAAGTGTGCCTGGGGCGTGTCTACCTGGACACACTCCTCATTCCTACCCTGAGGAGATAGAACACCCCACCCCAAATTCATACTGAAACTCGGCAATGCTGCAGAACCCTACTCAAACAGATCCCCCAAGAGCTGTTTATGCTGTTTCCTTTCCCCTCATTAAAGTCCTGGCTCAGGCTAATAAATCAGTGTACAATTTGTGTATAATCTAATTTTTGCCTTGTGCTTCATCTGGTGTAGGTGGAAGCAGGGGAAAAATGAAAAAAAGCAACAACTGTAAAATGAAGACTAATGAGAACTTGGATCCTTAAGAAAATATCCTTTAGAAATGCCCAGAAATGTCCAATCTGCACTTTGGGGTTGTCGGAACTGCAGGAAAAAATGAGTCTGACCTCTTCCTTCTGTGGAATTGTGACTTGTGATTTGTGATTCGCCCTCACAAATGTGTGTGTGTGTGTGTGTGTGTGTGTGTGTGTATGCCCTCATATATGTGTGTGTGCATGTATATGTATGTTTTTATGATAAATATTAATTTAAAAAATACAAAATACATATATATCCATATATCCAAATCCTTGAAAGTGATGATGAATTTCCACTGTGTGCAGTTATTTCTCTGGGTGGCACATAGGCTGTGCCATTAGGAGGTGCTAACTGTGTCCTGGGAGTGTCCTCTCTCTCTCTTCCCAGACATTTATAGCACAGCCAATAATAATTCCCAAACCACCCCCAAATCATCCCACAGAGAAAACTTGGTGTTCCTTAAAACTAGCCAGATATATTAGGTACCCGGGCAGGGAACATAGCAATTACATAAGTTAATGGTATTCAAATGTGTAAGTTGAAGGAAGAAGCAACCACTGAAAGAGAAAAGGCAGGCATGTGTGCACACTGAAGGTTCCAATCCACAGATGCATCGCTAACCTTGGTCTCTGGGCACACACACGTGTTTGAAATCACAGCATCTGCTGAAGCAGTGGAATATTTATTACAAGGAAAGTGGCTGTTTATTTGAAAGGCATCATGCTCTCATTTTTCACAAGGACCCGAACACACCAAAGCATTATACTTTGATTTCGGTTCATCTGCGGCCATTCCACCTTCACCTACTTATGAATGAGAAGAGCAGGACAGGCCCTAAGACAAGTCATGATTTCATGTCATTTACAAAGTGGGGAGGAAAAAAAAAAGATATTTTTTGCATGTGCAAAATTTGTTTTTGTCCATTTACAGGAAATAATTGGAAAGGACACGAATTAAGACCTAATAGAAGAAAACAGAAACTACAGAAACCAGAACTATAGTGAAGCCCCCAAAATTTCCCTCGGTGGGGAAAAACATGGTCAAGTTCCAGAGAACTGTTCCGGGTGAGATCTTGCTACGCATAAAACACGGGATTCATTTTTAATAACAGTGAAAAAGGAAATTTACTGCCCCCTCCTGGTTCTGTAAAACAAAGTTCTATTATATTTAACACTCACTAACATAATTATGTGGGAGTCAACACTGAACAAATCTTAGTTCTCTCTCTTAGCTGAGAGAGCAAGGTTGATTTGCAATTCTGCAAGGATAATGAAAGGGCCAATGTTATTATTTAATATAAAAAATAGATTTCCTGGTTTCTCTCAAGTGTTTATCACTGGATACAGGGAACAATATCAAACTGAATTACCAAGCATCATCTCTGATAAATCAAATGAACACCGCTGGAAAATGACAAACTGTGTGTACAACCCAATGCTTGAAGAGAATACACAGCCCCATAAAATAGCTTAAAGTGATAGAATTTTCAACATTTTTGGTTCGTTTACATAAGAAAGGGAGAGAAATATACACTGGATGTGGAGTTTCAGAAATGATGACTAAGCTAAACTCTCACACGTTGAGTTTGAAGTAAATACTACTTCTCCCAGACTATTAAGTGGACATCTTGCATGCCTTCAGCCAAGGACCAGTGAGGGATCTTTCTGGCTCCCCATTTTCTCCTTGGGTTATAACTAGGTGAGTGCTCTCTGCTTGGCCAGGGAGTGAGGTGTGGAAACAAGGGTGAGAACCTAGTGCAGGACACACAGGTCCATAAAGCTAAGACCTTAAGGATATGGTCGGGAAGATCAGGGTGAAGGTAAG
The DNA here is from genome assembly GCF_023065955.2 of Ursus arctos. Classification (NCBI taxonomy): domain Eukaryota; kingdom Metazoa; phylum Chordata; class Mammalia; order Carnivora; family Ursidae; genus Ursus; species Ursus arctos. The sequence goes on along the minus strand of NW_026622874.1, from coordinate 71,025,346 downwards.
ACGCTTCACCAGGTACTAAAAGGATGTCTCCTCAATTACAAAAGAATAGCTTCATCTGGGATAGAAATATTTCTATATTTCATTCTTTGTTTTGAAAATGAAAACTTTTCCTTATAAATAGTAATATGTCACATAACGAAATAAAAATAAAGACCACAATACAAAATAGTAATCAAGACATCCCCCACTGAACATCCACTTCCCCAGAGGAATCCAATTAGTTTTGTTTTTAGAACCTTCCAGAAATGCTATGTATATGCAAATAACAATCTGTAATTGCATTTTCCTACTCAAATAGGAGCCTGCTGTATATAACCTCTTCCCCTTTATATTTTCATCCATATCTTTGAGATCACTCCATAGCAGGACCTCTAAATCTTTATCTTTTTTGGTCCACAGTTGCATGCTGCTCCATTTTATGATCTGTAGATTTTCAAGTAATCCTCACAACCACTTTGTACAGTAGGCACCTATGTTACATCATTTTCCAGGTTCCAAATATGAGGAAGCTGCTTGCCCAAAGTCACACAGTACTTAGTGGGGGAGCTAGGATTTAAGCCCCTGTGCCCACATTTTTATCCGTCTACTGCCTTAGTCTGTTTGGGCTAGTATTAAAAAAAAATACCAAAAATGCCATAAGTTGGGTAGCTTACAAACAACAAACATTTATTCATCATAGTTCTGGGGACTGGGAAGTCCAAGATCAAGGCACCAGCAGATCCAGCGTCTTTGTACCTCACATGCTCAGGGGTCTTTTTAATAATGGCATTAACCTCATTCATGTGGGCTCCCCCTTCATGGCCTAATCAGCTCCCAGAGGCCCCACCTCCTAATACGGCCACACTGAGGGTTAGGTTTCAATACATGAATTGTGGGGGGACACAAACATTTGTATCAGAGCATCCACTGTATGATACCGCCTTCCTAAACATTAGCTACTTCTATTATTATAAGTTTTACATTAGCATTAAAAACCAAGACAGATGGGTTGTGAAAATACTGGTGTCAACATCACCACTCAGAGGATATTGCCTTTCCTTCCCCAAAGCTTTGGCATCTCTCAGATCCTTTCTACTTCATTCTGATGGGACCTACTTAGGGGTGACTAATCAAGTGTCAGGCACCAGAACTTGCAGCACTCCTGAATTTTCTAGAAGCATAAGGTCCCCTGGTCCCCAACCACAAGTATGCACTGTAGCCCACGGGTGGTCAGACCAGGCACAGATGTCAATGTGCCATTTGGATTTCTTACTGATGAATATTACAGCCAACGTACCCATCTGGCCGCTGAGATAAATAATGTAAAAATGAAGATATGCCTACATAATTCATGTACTATTGATGAACAGGGCCCTTAATTTAGATTGCTCCTACAAATCATTTAATTATGGGCCACACAACTAAGAGAGAAACAGCATTTTGGCCATGTTTAAATGGGTTTGGTTTGGATACTTTCAAGCGCACAAGACAGAAACTCAAGGCCCTCTAGATTATTCTAAAGAAATCTGTGGATTCTCATAAACATCAGACAAACATTATACTGAATACACAAGACTATTTTCCTGAGCAAAATGCCATTTGTTTACCTGTATGGTAAAGATTCCACCAATGGCCTATATGTCCCTTTCGTTAGGAAGCTGTAGATGGATGGGAATGGTGTTGCCAGCTATTGTACGAATGACATACTTCCCGAGAAGACAGCCCAGACTACATAAAACGAGCACCTCACACCCACTGGCAGAGCTATTACAAAAATAAAAATTAAAACAAACAGACAAATGAAAACAGCCCCAGAAAATAACAAGTATGGACAGGGATGTGGAGACATTAGAAACTTTGTGTGCTATTGGTGGGGATGTTAAATGGTGCAGCTCCCGTGAAAAACAATGTGGCAGTTTCCTAAAAAATTAAAAAAGAATTAGCATATGATCCAGCATCTCCAGTTTTGGGTTATAAACCCACAGAAATTGAAAGCAGGGTCTTGAAAAGATATTTGTACACCCCTGCTCAGAGTAGCATTATTCACAATTAACAAAAAGTGGAAGCAATCTGAAAATCCACCAACAGATGGAAGAATTGGTAAAATGTGGTATATACACACAATGGAATATTATTCAGCCTTAGAAAGGAAAATATGACACATGTTACATCATGAATGAACTTTGAGGATATTATACTAATTGAAATAAGCTAGTTGCCAAGACACAAAAAGTATATGATTCCATTTATATAAGGTCAACTAGAGTAGTCACACTCATGGAGACAAAAGGTGGAATGGTGGCTGCCAGGGGCTGGGGTGAGGGAATTGGGAGTTATTTTTCATTGAGTATAAATTTTCAATTTTGCCAAACAAAAAAGTTCTGGAGATTGGTTATACAACAATGTGAATGTATTTACCACTATTGAACTGTATGCTCTAAAATGGTTAAGATGGTAAATTTTATGTTATGTCTTTTTACCTCAGTTTATCTGTATTGATGTCTAATATGACAGGGACACTGGGCAGCCAACAGAGGAAGCATCACAGTATTTATCATGCACTGACTCTGCCTGACACTGAGCTAAGACATCTATATTCATGACCTCATTTTAACCCCCGTGATACTTATGCTAAATAGGCATTGATAGCCATTGCCCAAACATTTATTGGATCCATCTGTGGTGTAGAAACCAGCTAGTGTCGTGGTGGCATCCTGTCAGGGTGAAGTGGACGGAACCTGGAAAGCGAACTTGTGAACCATGGTTTTGCTACCCATGACTGTTGTGGACTTCAAAAACATCCTTCATAGTTTCAGGAGTGCCTACGTCATCAGCCTATATGAAGAGCAAATAAGGCAGCACACTCATGAGTGAAACCCAAGCTTCCTAACCTTTGTATGGGTCCCAGCATGACCAGACTACTACCTGTTCCTAACTCCATCCCACATATCTCTCCTTCTCACTTGCTATATACCAGCAGTATTGATTTCACCTCTGGTTCTTCTCCATGCCAAGCTCTTCCCAGCCTCAGGGACTTGGCTTTGCTGTTCTCCCTGTCTGGAACAACACCCTTCTTGAATTATCCTTCATTGGTTCCTCCTCTACCTGTAGGTCTCCATTCAAATGCTGACCTCTTCAGACAGGACTTCATCATGAAACTATCCATTCTAAAGATGAGCTTCTCCCACCAGCAACTATCACCACCACCAATTACTGTTTATTACATCTCCCTACAGATTCCTTTACATCATCTATCAAAACCTGCAATTATCTTGTTCACATATCAGCTTCTTTATCATCCATCCCTCCCACTAAAATATACACTTTACAAGAACAAGGACAGGCCAGTATCATTCAGCACTCCATCCCCAGAACTTGGAATAGGGCTGGGGTACCTGACACATGGAAAGGACCAATAAATAAATATTAGCTACTGTTAAATTTTGTATGGGGACTTTGTACTAATAAGACAATGGAAGTAAAGGACCAAGACCTCTTGGCAAGAAACTCAGTATTCAGGTTCTCTGAAGAAATATCCCCATCAGCTGGGTGAGAATTAGCCACTGGCTTTGAAAGAGGACAAAGATCTCATGCCTTCAACTCTAGGACCCCTCTGGGCAGAAGCCATTCTCTCTCTGGGTAAATCAAAGGAATATCTGAAGAATTCTTCTTTCCTTTGGGTACATGTACAGACTGTAGCCTCCAAAGCACATGCTAATGACACAGCCCTGGTCCAGCAGCACCATCAATAACCAAACCACATGACTGGGGCTCTCAACTGGTTTATCACTTGTCAGCTCCAAAGATACTTGCTGAGCTGACAGAGAGAGTTGATCCAGGATGTGACATATAAAAACTGCTATATTTCTAGGTAAAAAATGACTTAAGTGCCTCAGGCTCACAAGGCTATCTTAATTCATCTGGTTGACTATGCACGATTTTCGGTTGTTAAATCTCTGCCTCTGAACTTCTAAGTTTGGCATTTTTGAACTTGACATAATGAATGCCAAATTTGTCATGCAGATACACCATCCTGCTCTCAAATTTCTCATTCTCTAGTAGAATGGACTCTATTGGAGGGTGCACAATTCGGTACTATATTTTGAGTTACCTTATATACAATAGCTGGGGTGGGGGTGATTTATCACAAAAATGAAAACTTCAGGGCTTCAGGCTCTATTAGATACAAGTGCTGACATTCAAATATTTCAGAAATAAATATATTTTTAACATTTTGTTTTGTGTTCAAACCGGATTTTCCCATTGTTTGTCCGTTCAGGCTGCTATAACAGAATACTGAAGAATGGGTGGCTTAAAGAAAAAACATTTATTTCTAACACTTCTGAAGCCTAGGAAGTTCAAGACCAGGGCACCAACAGAACTGATGTCAGGCAGGAGCCCACCTCCTGGTTTGCACATGGCCATCTTCTCATTGCATCCTTACGTGGTGGTGAGTGGAGAAAGAGCACACACATGTGTGCAAACTCTCCTGTTTCTTCTTATAAAGGCACCAATCCCATTTGTGAGGGCTCCACCCTCATGACCTAATCACCTCCCAATGGCCCCACCATCAGATTGGGGGTTAGAATGTCAACATATGAATTTTGGGGAGGGCATAAATAGTCAGTCTACACAAGCCATGTACTACAACATGGCCATCAGATATCCCAAGCTTATATCCTATTCATTTAGTAACTCTAGGAAAAAGAGTCTCTTTCCTAGTTACATGTCCATTGGTAAGCCAATCATCATATCCAGAAGAATGGGAAAGGCTGAATGGACAAGCCTGAGTCATGGGCAGATTTCCAGAGTTAGAGGGAAATATCAGTCCTGTCTGAATAATAGGAATTTGAAGTTGCCACTGCTCAAACAATTCTGAGATGGGCTCCATTCCTATAAAATGGAAAAGTAAGTGCTGGCCAGACAGGCAACATGCATATGGATTTTTGTTGCACCAATGGGCATGTGAAAATATAGTTGGCCATATACTATGATAACTGCAGTAAAAATAAAGCAAAACAAAAGGGAAAAAAATCTACTCTTCTATCAGTTTTAACAACAATGGTATGAGGAAGGTATTATTATAATCCTCATTTTTTAAATGAAGAAATCTGTCCAAGGTCCTTCTTTGTTCTGTGGGATTTACCTAAGGCCAATGTAACTCCAAAAACTCATCTCTGCACCAGGCCTACTGTGCACAATCATGCAAGGTGAGCTCAAGCAACTGTAGTGACTCCATTCATATAGGTTGTGAGGTTCATGATAGCCCCTGGAGTGGGCACCACAAGTCTGGTCAACCGTGCCTGGTGGTTCTGCATCAACCAATGAACCAAGGAGAAAGGAGCAGCATACTACTGCAGTCCTAGGCAGAAACTTGATCCCAAAGGGCCTTCATACTCTGCTAAGAAATCTGGACAGTATTAGCTAACATTCTCATGAAACACACCATTTTATTTCCTGATGTGCAGCCTACAAGGGTTTAAAATGGACTCTGCCATGCCATTCACTTCTTTCCAATTCTCAAGATAAAGTCACCCACAAACAACAAACCAGGCATTACTGGGCCAGGTGAGCAGCTGCATTTTAAAGAAATGGGTTTTCCAATTGTCTTATCTGGGTGGGAGATGGAGCCAAAAAGCAAAAGTCGCTAGAGAAACCAAGCTCGGCCAATCTGGGTTTTTAGCTCCTCAGGAGTTTCCGGCAACTGAGGCAATGAAGTTCTGTTAGAGAATAAATTGGTTGGGACACAAAGCTCCTTATAGATTATAACCTCCTTCCTTGCCAATTACAAACTTGGCAATCATTTGTTTATTAACCTGATGGCTTGCTGCATTAAATAGCATCACATATTTATAATGCACCAAGATAAAGCTGTAGCATTCAAAATCACTAACCCCATCTGTCCCTCCTCACCGTGGGCCCACACTCTAAAGCACTTTTGAAGATAATTCAATAGAACAGGGTTTTTAAAAAGTTTAAAACTTTCTCCTGCATTGCCTCAGGGGAAGGTTCCCTGTTACGTGTGTGTGTGAGTGATAAGGTTTAGCCCCTTAAATTCATTCTGAGGACTGTTTGTTAAAGTCTTTATTTGGAAATGCTGTGGCTTAGTCCCAAGTGGCAGTCATCACTGCATTCACCAGTTCCCACTGCTGCACACAGACATTAGAAGTAGCAAAGCTAATCCCAAATACAGTCTTCTCCAGTTATCCCTCCTCCCCATGCTTCCTACCTTTCTCTTTAAGGCTTAACTACCATCTCCACAAACATGCCTCCGCACCTAGATTCTTCAGTTCCAATCTACTTCCTCTCTTAGCTTCCCCATTTCCAGTTACCTTCTAGAGACCTTAGTCTGATAGGCACCAGAATCCTAAATGTAACCTCTTGAGGATGTAGCACTTGCTATCCTAAGAAACAAAACAGTCCTCCTAGTATGTCCCACTGTTTTGAAAATGGCACTGCCCATCTCAGAGTTTTGTAGACTCAAAATCTTGGAATTACCATGTGTAGCAGACATGGGGGATATGCCCCAGCATATCCCCTCACCTTTACAATGTCCATGCGTGCTGGCCTGACTTTCAGTATGTGAATGTCCAACACCTGGACACTAAGGAACATGTGACAATGTCTGGGGAGAGTTTTGGCTGACACAACTGGGAAAGGGTGCTAATGGCCAGGGATGCTGCTTAACACCCTACAGTAAGACAGGATGGCCCCACAACAAAAAATGGCCTAACACAGAATGTCAACAGTGCTTAGTGTGAGAGATCCTGGTCTGAAGTTTAGAGTTTAAAAGAGTTTGATAAGAGACAAGAGTAGGGAGATTAGCAGGGGCCAGATCATGAAGACTCTCATGGGACTCTGGGACTTTACCCAGAGGGACAGTTATAATTGAAAAACAGCGACGTGATACAGTCAGAGTTGTATGTGAAGAAGACAAGATTATCCTGGCTCTGAGCAGAATATGAGTTGAAGAAAGGCAAGATTGAGAGAGAGCATGAGACTAGTGAGGCAGAGATTGTACAGTCCAACTACAAAATGGGGTCCTGGACTAAGGAAGTGGAAGAAGGAAGTGGAGAGAAGTGGGCACATCTTTTGGAGATCTTTGGGAAGTATTTTTTAATTTTTTAAAAAATATTTTATTTATTTGAGAGAGAGAGAGAGGGAGAACCTAAAGGGGGAGTGAGAGGGAGAAGCAGACTCCCCGCTGAGCAGAAAGCCAGATGCAGGACTTGATCCCAGGACCCTGGGATCATGACCAAAGCCAAAGACAGATGCCCAAATGACTGAGCCACTCAGGCACCCCCTTTGGGAAGTGTTTTGACTGCTGTGCCTATCAAACTGCTTACCCCATGACAGGTTTTCAACTAAACATTTCTGAATAAGTGAATCCAATAATGAATGCTTACATTATATTCTCCTTCCATGGAAGGAATTAGAATGAAGCTTGGATGCTGAGCTAGGATGAATTTCTTAAGATGATGCCCTGGGCAACTGGTAGATGCCACTCATTGAAATGGAGAAGACGGGAGAAGAACGATTCTAGAAGGATGTGGAAAAGGTCAAGGTGCACAGTAAAACTTGCCAAATGCTATCACTGTGGCCTGGTCATGAGGCCAATTAGCTAGTTCATGTCTAGAACAAATCACCATTTCAAAAATGTGGTATCAGGCACATATGGGCACATGTATATTTGGCAGATCCAGAAGGTTACAATATCCTATAGACTGCGGGTGCTGGCACATAATTGTTCACAGCAGTGTTCCATTTTGTTCTTTATCCTCACTGTATGTGAAAACAGCCTCTGGTGTCAAATAATGGTGATGGCTACTCTTCATTGAGTATGTCCGTATCTCAAGCACATCATTAATTCATTTGAGCCTAAGATCTATCTGCCCTTGTGGAGCTTTATAATCTAGTGTGTGTGTGTGAGACAGACAGACAGACAGACACAGGGAGAGAGGCAGAGAGAGAGAGGTAGAGAGAGAGAAAGAAAACAAAATCACTCAAATATGCTATGTAATGCTAAATGCTACAGCTAAGAAGCAAGGATGGGGGATGAGAAATGTAGGGAGGTATAATTTTCAATATGACAAGCTTCACTGAAAAAGGAGTATTTGAGTTAAGACCTAAAGTTGGGGGGTGCAAGACCTAGAAGTCACTGGAAGAGGTTGCTCTAGGCAGAGGAAACACACAATGCAAATACCTCCAAGGAGAACCAAGACTGGAGCAAGGAAGCCACGGTGGCAGGACTGCGGTCAGCGAGGAGAGAAGTAACAAGAGACAAAGTGAGAACGTTTATTGAGACTGGAGTGTGGAGGCCTTGTGGGAAAGGACAAAGACGTTGGCTTCTATTCTCAGGGAGATGGAAGTCATAGGGGGAGAGGGGTACCACAGTGGAAGTGGTAGGAGGATGCATCAGTGATCCAGGCAAGAGATGATGGGACCTGAGCTAGGATGATGGTCACAGCAGTAGGAAGCAGCACATTTATGGATATGTTGGGATGTCAACTAGCTTTCCTGGGGGAGGGATTAGAGCACCATATTTAAGAAATAGAGGAATCAAGAATGACTCCAAATTTCTGGCCTGAGCAATCCTTATGATAACCTTTAAAGTAGGTTGTATAATTTCTTTTGTGTGTGTGTGTGTGTGTGTGTGTGTGTGTGCGGTGTTATTCACCATACAGTATATCATTAGTTTTTGATGTAGTGTTCCATGATTCATTATTTGCTTATAACACCCAGTGCTCCATGTAATACGTGCCCTCTTTAATACCCATCACCAGGCTAACCCAACCCCCCCACTCCCCTCCCCTCTGAAACCCTCAGTTTGTTTCCTGTAGTCCATAGTCTCTGATGGTTCGTCTCCCCCTCTGATTTCCCTCCCTTCATTTTTCCCTTCCTTCTCCTAATGTCCTCCATGCTATTCCTTATGTTCCACATATAAGTGAAACCATATGATAACTGTCTTTCTCTGTTTGACAGAATAAATAAGCATAATCCCCTCCAGTTCCATCCATGTCGATGCAAATGGTGGGTATTCATCCTTTCTGATGGCTGAGTAATATTCCATTGTATCATTTCATTTGAGTGGGTATGTGTTGTTTTTGCCCCCTCATGGTCCTTTTGGGGAATGCCCCTGTACACTATATGCAGCCTGGATGGATCTGGCCACTATCACCTTTCCTTTCTTCTGGACAGGGTACTTCCTAATTTGTTTTTGCTAGACCTATGGGGAAAGAAGATGTTCTCTCATCCTCTGAAGTCACAAACTTAAGAGCCACATAAGTTTGGAGCAGCCACAGGCCATTTTCCTACATCTAATCATCCATGTAAGAGCACCTGGAGCCTAAACATGGAAATTCTCCTGAAAACAATGATTGGGTTTCTACATCTAGTCATATTTGAAACAAATGGTCTTTTCTTGCTGAAGTAATCTGAATCTAGTTTTCCTCTCTTGCAACTGGGAATATCCTGATAATGTATGAGCTAGATTTGCACTATTCAATATGGTAGCCGTCATCATATGAGGTGACTACTGAGCACCTGGAATGTGTCAAGTCCAAAGGGAAATGTGCTGTAGGTGTAAAATATCCAGTGGGTTTCAAAGAATTAGTATGAAAAATGGAATGTAAGGTATCTTTTTATATTGACAACAGGCTGAATGGATAATACTCTGGATATAATGAATTAAATGAAATACATTGAATTAAATGAAATATATTATTTAATTAATTTCACCGGTTTCTTTTCTTTTCTTTTCTTTTTTTTTTTTTTAATGTGGCTATTAGAGAAACCAAGATGATGTACGCAGCTTCCAACATGTTTCAGTGGGCAGTGCTGTTACAGATGAAAATTTGTTTTGTGGGATTTTTGAACCCTGGTCAGCCCAACTCAAAATCCATTGTATTTTTGCTGTGGTCGCCTTCCCCCATAGCCTACTATTAGGAAAATCACCTCTTGCTACACTGTGCCATCTCTCAAAGGGTGAGCAGCATATTTCAGACCAGTAGGTTGCCTGTATCTCATTTCACGTTGAGCACAGGTGGCTGTACCGTCTGCCAACTCACAAAATTGCCAAGTGATTCACCTTAAAGGGCCCCCTTAGAACAGCATCCATCTGGCCAGTAGCCCCGGGCCATTCCCTCTCCAGTGTCCCCTTGCCTTCAGGCTGTGCGCCAGCCAGGATTCCGATCTGGCCTGTGAGCTTGCTGCCTCAGAGATATTTGCTGCACTATCTCCAGGGCTGAGAGAACTTAGAGAGAATCAAACCCACACTTAAGGTACCAGGGAACAGTTCCACTGAAACCCACAACACTATAATTACCATAAACCCTTCAGCACCACCAGCTCTGAGAGGTAAAAGAAATTAAATCAATGGGCATAGATCGAATCAAGAGCAATCTTATGGGAAATTCATGTAAATGCACAATCTTACATTGGAAATGAGTTTTAAGATTAATACCCTTCACAAATGGAAAAGTATAAAGAAGTATGTAGGAGAATATGCTGTTGCAACAATAGGTCAACCCTTCTTTTTACGAGCTGCCAGTTATACTGTATGAAGAACTCATGAAGCTTAACGTTCTCGGCATTTTTTTTAAACCCTGTAATGCAAATTCTTCAAGAGAATAACAAGTGATGCATGCTTGAAATTTATTTTTAAATCAAGAGCAAAACGAAACCCTTTAATTAATCTCAGAGAATTTAGCTCTTTCCCTTTCAGATCTGTCTTTTGCACAGTTAGATGCTTAAAATAATTGCATCCGCTCGTGTGAAACTGCAGCAGTAATTCAGTGGGTTTATACTTGTGCAACCTTTTAAAAACAGGCCTTAAAACATTCATCTGTTGAACCAATTTACCAGCTTTCAATAAAGCATCTTTAAGATACTTTCTGTTACATTTATATGACATAAGCTATATTATTTTAATAATCTGTGCTTGAGATATATGGTGATGAGGGAATTATCGCTCACCTGGGGAGATGGTGTAATTAGAAAAGAGGCACAGTCGGGAAATAAAAATGATTAAAAAAAAAAAAAACTTGCTGAAATTAACCAGCCACTGCTACTGGGATGCTATGATGTTGGCTTAAGTTGTTGGGAAAGCACTGGAGTGAGAAGCAGAGAAGAGGGAAACCAAACTTGTGGTGCCTGAAATAATTACAATTTCTTACCCATCATTTCTCAAGGCTCACAGGGAGCAGGGATGCACACCCAGCCAGGGCAGACGAATGAACACTTTCCCCACAGCCAGGCAAGGGGGCTGCCTGCTTTGAGCTAATGTGCTGGGGCAAGAAGATGAGGGCAGGTATAATTATACTAATGATTTATTGAATGTTTGATTCATTGGAAATTAAGCGAATGCATAGTGGCAGAATTGTCATAGCAAATCGCTCAGCTGTTGGCTTAAAATGTGTTTTATTTCCCTTCAGTAAAGCAATTAAGAGAATCTTAAATCACTGGGTGAAAAAATATTGGTATGGAATTGTCTAACAGAGTGGTGGGAGGAACATGGTGAAAAGATCCTAACGGGCCCTCACTGGGTGGTGTTGGAAAAAGGGACATTTCTCACCAGAATGTTAGCTGCAAATCGTATCATCTCAGAAGTTAATCCTCACCTCATTTAAAAAAAGAGACAGAAAAGAAAATGGATTACGGCCTCAAGGTAGCTGGGAAGACAGTGGTTTTGGCTGCAGGATCTCTGCTAGCTTATACAATGACTGTACAAGATAACAAAGTCTGACCCTTTAGGAGGGACTCATCCCCGAGAGAGCAGGGCTTGGTAAGAGAAGTTAGAGCTGGTTTTCCGCCACGCTAGCGCCTTCGGCCAGGTGTTTGTGGGAGTGACCAAATGCAGAAATTCACTGTGGCCTTTCCTACTGCCCATGTAAGAGGGAATCAAGAGGAGGGAGAGAAAAGGGCTTCATTCTGGAGCAAGGGTTTTGAATAGGACCGCAGATGATCCTCCACAGCTTGAGCTGATTGTTACTCCCAGACTTGACTTTGCAGTGCAGCACGCTCCTTCCAGCCACACTGCTTACCCATTCCCTCCATTTTCTCCTTGGCCCCTCTCTCTCAGAGTAACAAGCTAAGAGTTACAAGTTTAATGTTTTCCATGTGGTGCCTTGAGCTTGGGGAAGGAAAAGGCGGATGCAAATTGAATACATAAATAAGAATTTAATAAACTTTCTCTTCTGGTCTCCTGCATCACCACTAAAGTTGCAGAATCCAGAATTTAAAATGTACTTCAGAGCAGAAACGAAGAGCAGGGAGTTTCGTGTGCCTTGTGGGTGGGTTTGTAAATGCACATGACCTTCTGGAGACAGCAATTCACCAAAGTAAGTCCGAAACCTTAAAGTATATATGCCTTTTGACATCGGACTCATCTATGGATTCATTTAGGAAAATACTGGAAACACTCGAAGATGTATATTTTAAGGATGTTCATTGCAGTGATGTTTACAATATCAAAACAAATTTTTTAAAAAATGAAAAGTTATCTAAATGCATAATAGCATTTTAATAAGTATAGTTTAAGGAAAACCATACCAAGGGCTCTTATCTTGTGATTAAGGACAAAATTGTTTTTCTCTTAAATACTGTTTTTTAACATTTAAACAAAAACTTCTATACAGGAATGTTCATTGCATGGCACCAAGAGGAAGAAAGAAAATGCATATTGTCTCAGCTTAATTCTCAGAGCACATATTAGCAGATCCCAAACTTTAGAGGAGGATAGTTTAGGAAAACCTGGTTGTAGAACTAATTCAAAAACTGTTGCTAAGATCAAGCGACATATTAACAACATAGCATGAACACACAATCCCAATTTTGCAAACAGAAAGCACATCTGAATAAACAGGTACATGTGGGGAGGTGTGTGTGTGTGTGTGTGTGTGTGTGTGTGTGTGTGTGTGTAACCGGAAAGAGAGCATGCCAAAATGTTAATAGTGGTTATATCTCAGTTGAAGGACTCTTAGAGGTGATTGTTTTTTCACTGTTCTCTGTGTCTTTCTCTATTTTTTGGTAAAAATAACACACTTTTGTAATGGTTCTTATTTTTGTTTTCTGCTACTATACGGGTGTAGCATTTAATTGTAACAAACAAGAGTGCCCTGGGACACATGCAGGAGATAGATACTATGCAGATACACAAAACGGGATGATTTCATGTTATCCTAAGAACATGTCAACTCTGGCCATATGTCTTGTAAGACTGGAACTCTGCCACCAAGTCTATCAAAAAAACAAAACAAAACAAAACAAAACAAAAAAACCCCTGCACAGTAGTAGCCATTACATTCAGCCAATTAAAGAAATCTCAAAAGTATAACAGCATTGCCCTTCAGAACAGCCAGGGTTGGCAAGACCAGAAAATGAGTACAACTCTATTAGACCAGTGGCACATCCCAGCATCTAGAAACAAGTAAATCTGTTTTGTCCCCATGCACAGAAAGATACAATTAACATGGCTGCAAAGTAAGTGATCCTGCCTCATTACCAGCCATCAGGCTGTCCTGCAGGGGCCTCCATCCAAAGCTGGGAGGGGAGGTTACTAATTATCGTGCCAAATTAAGCCTTGATTATTCCTCAAGAGACACCTGTTAATTGGGCTGCTACATTACATAACAGTTCTGTGCATTAATAATTGAGTTACAATGACTTGATTTTCTCCTTGGAAATGTGATTTATTTTTCACTCTCCTCATTTCAGTTTGCCCCTGTCTTCAAAACTAGCCTAGGGCAGCTCGGTGGTTGTGAACCCGAGGAAAAGAATTCAGGTCTCACCTACTCACAGGAGCAGCAAAGATAGCCAGCATAAACCTCGTGACAACAGAGACTGTATAGAGTCAGCCGTTAGTGCCAAGCACCTGGTTTTTAATAAGAGTGAAATGTGGTCCGAAACTGTCCATGTAACTCATGATAAGCCTCTTTATTTCTCATTCAGGAGACATACTTCACCCTGGTGCCTTTGTTGCTGTTGTTCTGAGCACTCCCTTGCCTTCTCATACTGTAAGATGTTCAGTATCAGGCTCATCTCATAGATTTCATGCCCAGTCCTAAAGCAGCCATTTTTCCAAGGAACCCTCGGTCCCTTTTTTGGAGAATGGTATTAGAAACCAAGATGTGGGTGTAGATGTGCTCACTGGTGCTAGGGTATTACTGCTTCTAGTTCCTCTTAGCTGACTGAGCAAGAAGATACAGGTGAACACTAACATATATGTCTATATATTAACATATATGTATATATGCCTACAAATATTTCTATATTTAACCATCTGCATCTATATGAAGCCAAATATGAGTTCATAACGATGTCCAACTCTCACCCATGATGACATGGATCACCCCAGCCTTCTTCCTAGGCTTATCTGTAACCTCCCACTTAAATAGTGAGAAACCTTTGCCCAGTATGTTCTGAGTAACCTTGCTAGAGTTGCATTCCCATTAGATGAGTGCCAACCCTTTTGTTCATTTAATAGGACTTTGGAACCATGTAGCAGTGACTGGGCCTGGTCCACTATGCTCATCTCATGGGAACATTTGTCATGAAGGCAATGCCAAGAAACTCTAAGACCACAGAGTCCTACTGCTTCCTCATTACCAACCATCAAGCTGGTTGGTGCATCTGGTTGGGGCATTTAAAAAAAAAAAAAAACCACACATCATTCCAAGGCTCCAGATGAAAGTTAAAAAAATAGCCATGAGGTAGTGCCATGCCAAATAAAGAATCTGGCACAACTCTAATTAGTTAGATCTGGTATTTCTTTTTAAAAACTAAAATCCAGAAGCAGCTAAAGGAGCAAAAAACTGAAGGCAAAACAAACTCAAAAATGCAGCCAAGAAAAGATGATGGAAAGCACAAAAAGGTTGAGAAAGGAACACAACAAAATTAAATGAAGCTACAGTTCTTGGGAAGGTTCTCAGAGACCAGATGGCAAAAGGAGTGATGTATCCCTTCACATATTTCTGCAATACTGAATGTTCCAAAATAATATATGAATTTGGGATAAATACAGAGGCAGTAGAGGCAGCATCTCTCTGCGTCTCTGTCTCTGTGTCTCTCTGTCTCTCTCTCCCTCCCCCCAGCCCCAGGCTTTGGCTCCAGCTAGGTGGAGGGGAAAGCAGCCATATTACAAATGATCTGCCGTGTCTGCCTCCAACAGCTTCCACACCCAAGAGGGCTGTAGAATAGTGAGGCAGCTGCAATGGCCTCCGGGTTTGCCGCTCAGCCTGCTGTGAATAGGGAAGACCCGAGCCCAGCTAGAGCGTGTGGGCAGAGATGGCGAGCAGCAGGCTCTGAATGATAGCACTGCCTCAGCTATGTTTGTCTAGGCTTGGCTGGAGGGTCATCTTCTAACTCTGGAGATGCTGTCTCTACAAGTGGATCTGAATTTCTCTCTAGTCCAAGACGTGGCATTGTTCTGTTGTGTGGAGGGTGTGTTGCCTGTATTCAATTCTGTCGCTTAGTAGCTGTGTGAACCTTGGGGGGGGGGGGGGGTAGGTGTTTAACTTCTCTGTGACTTTACCGCTTCACATACAACATGGGATGAGAATAATAATAATACCTACCCCGTCAGGATAGTAGAAAGATTAAAAGAATTAAGAATTTAGAAGAATTAGGGAAGTTCCTGACTATGGATTCCTTCACCTTGAAGGAGCTCAACAAGGAGGAAGAAGTAGTGTGGGGCACTGAGATGAACAAATAGAGAGGGTTCAAACTGGACATGGGCCACAGTGCTTTGAAAAGTTGCCCCTGCTAGAGGGGAAGCCAGAACATCTTTTACAGGAGAGAGCTGTAGCCTGCTATAGCCTGAAGCATGACAGAGCATTCTTTAGGATATCAGTCATACTTGTCAAAGGAGGGAGGTGACAGAGATAGCCATCAAGAGCCTGGACTCAAGAGTTGGACAGATGCAGATTTGGTTGCTGACCTTGCCCCTTGGATCTATTTGAGCTGCATTTTCTTATCTAGAAAATGGGATTAAGAATAATACCTGCTTTGATCTCAAAGAGATCTCTGCACCTCCACCTTCATGGAAGCATTATTCACTATAGCCAGATATGGAAACAAACTAAGTGTCCACCAACAGAACGGATGAGTGGATAGAAATGAGGACCCACACATATATATACATACTATATAAAATTGTATATTGGAGCTATATGTGGAATATAATGGAATATTGTTCAGCCATGAGAAAGAAGGAAATTCTGCTATGTGCAACAACTTAGATGAAACTTGAGGACATTAGGCTAAGTGAAATAAGTCAGACAGAGAATGACAAGTACTGTAGGACTTCACTTGTATGTGGAACCTAAAAAAGCTGAACTCAGAGAAACAAAGTAGAGTGGTGGTTACCAGAGACTAGTGGAAAGGGAAAATGGAGAGATATCGGTCAAAGGGGACAAACTTCCAGTTACAAATTTAGCAATTCTGGGGATCTAATATAGAGCATGGTAATTACAGTTGGTAGCACTGTATTATTTACCTGGAAGTTGCTAAGAGTGTAAACCCTAAGTGTTCTCACCACACAAAGGAAATGCTAGTAATGTGGCAGGATGGAGGTTGTAGCTAAGGTTGTGGTCGTAATCATGTTACAATATATGAATGCACAAAAACAAGTTGTGCACCTTAAACTTACACAATGTTACATGTCAATTATGTTTCAATAAAGTCGGGATTTTTTTTTTTTTGTAATGATAGTCCCTGCTTGTATACCAATGCTCATAGCAGCATTATTCACAACAGCCAAAGGTGGGAGCAACTCAAGGGTCCACCGACAGATAAATGGATAAACACAATGTGGTCCTATATGAACAATGGAGTATCACTGAGCTTTAAAACAGAAGGAAATTCTGACACATGTTACAACAGGGATGAACCCTGAAGATGTTAAACTAAGTGCAATACGCCAGTCACACACAAAAAAACAACAGATATTGTATGATTCCAGTGATAGGAGGTACCATATATTATGAGTATACTCATTGTATGAGTAGTCAAATTCATAGAGACAGGAAGTAGAATGGTGGTTGGCAGGGGCTGGGGGAGAAAAGAGAAAGGGGAGTTAATTCTTAATCTATGGAGTTTTCCTTTAGGGAGAAGAAACAGTTCTGGGATGGATGTGGTGACGACTGCACAACAATGTGAATGTATTAATGCCACTGAACTGCACATTTAAAATGGTTAAAATGGTAAACTTTGTGTTATGTATATTTTACCACAATAAATAATAATTGTAAAAAAATAAAATAAAAGGTTTGGGGGGAAAAGTACTGTCTGCTCTATGGGCTTAAATAAAAGGATTATTGAGCAATTATTTTCTCTAGCCACTGGGCTGAGTACTTTAAATGTACAATCTCATTGAATCCCCACAATAACTCCTCGGAGATAAGGATAGTGGTCTTCCCACTTTATGGAGTTAGTATGATGCTGGTAGATACAGAAACACACCGTTCAGGAACCTCTTCATAGCAGGACCAAATGCCCCGCTGTGGAGGGTGAGGTCAGCAGGCAACCCCAGCTGCCAGCTCCTTCAGGGTGGGCCTCAGCTGCAGACAGCCTCTTTGGTAAAGGTCACACCATTCCCGGGCAGCCTGCATCGAACGCCTGAGAGAGGTAAGGTATAAAGACCCAGACATTTCATCCCACTGCGGAGAAACTCTGATGGGATACTCACTCTGACGCGCCCCGCTTGCTTTGCCAGGTTCACACCACCATCTTACTTCCCCCTCTGCCCAAACCTGTTCACTCCTCCTTTCTTTCACAGATATGGATCCCCAGTAACACCCTTGCACCCCAAGTGTCTTCTGAGCATCTGCTTGTGAAGGCCCTGACAAGGGTTCCGTAGTTCAAGAGTATGGCTAGTAAAGGGAGAAAAGAGGATATTTGGAGCATTAACAAATGTACCTTGGTAAAGTTCTTACTGCAGGGATAAATGATCATAAATTCTCAGTGTCATCAGCTATTACTTTTCACCACTTATTAAGACACTGTGAAGAAAATATGGTAAATGTAGTAATAACGGCAATGTGAGTTTCAAAATCTTGTCTTACCAGGTGATGATCTCACCTTACCAGGTAATTAGCTTCAAGACACTACCTATGTTTTTTTTTTTTTTTTTTTTTTAAAGTCCTTGATGGTTGTACTCATTTCTCATTTCAATGAGCCTTGGGTTCATCTATTGAGAGGGACATCCAGAACAGGGAGATATGAGATATGGGCCCTTCCAACATTCCCGGACCAAACATTAAAACTTGAGTATGCCCCCACCTCTGTCTTTGACTACCAAACAAATCATCTTGGGCCAGCTGCTCCAGTTTGTATATGCCTGCTTGGTTTGCTCAGGCCTTCTAGGGTGGGGGAGGGAACAGTTATTTGATGAGAGAAAGGTTTCAAGCTTTTCTTGCCAATCATAAGAGAAGGAAAGACTACCCTGCAAACATCTGTGACAGCTAGCTCCCTCCACATACCCAGGCAAATTATGTTTTGACTCAATAACGCAGAACAATTTGTACCTGTCCACCAATTTAACATTGCCTTTGAGCCTGAATTGAAGGACTTGTAGCAGAATAGCTATACTTAGTGCCCAGACCACTCATTTGGCACTTACATACAACTAACTATCATGAGTTTTCCTCTACTGTGTCTGTAACTGTTCATATCATTATGCTCATTTTCCCAACTTGATCATAAACTTCTTCAGAACAAGGGCCATGTCCAATGGTTCATTTTTGATCCCAGAGCATCAACCCAATGCCATGTCCATAATTAGAGTGGGGCACGCGCTAACTGACAGATAACTACCCATGCCAATGAAAACACTCTTCCGGTTGTCTAGTTTAAAGGACCCATTTGTCTGTTACGACATATCATTCACTTGGTGTTTGTTCCCCAAGTGCCTGACCAATCAGCGTGTACAGGTCCCTAACACAGTATGTAATGTGCTAGAATCAACCCAGTTAATATTGCCAAATGGCTTGGATTTCAAAGCCAGGCTTCTCCCACAAAGAAAAGCAGCAGAGTCTTGACTCTGAAAAGTCTTTGCTTCTGTCTAGAAAAATATTTATGCATCATGATCACTATTGAGAATCTTATTTTCGTTGCTAATCCTTACAGCAACTTTGGAAGAACAGAAGGGGTAGAGCTCTGGAGGGAAACCTGAATAGAAAGAACTTGGGAAGACTGCAAGGCCAAAGTCCACCAGAATAGTAGTCCATATTCCGTCTGGCATGCTGATAAAAATGTTTTTAAAAGTGACGTGACAGGAGTACCTGAATGTGCTTTTGAAATGGGCTGGCGATGCTGCTTGCTAATGGTGCTGATGGCTGCCTGCGAATCATGAGTGTCACTCATCTGCCCAGTCTAATCCACAGATAGCAAGGAAAGTGTCCAGTTTTGAGAACTTAATATGTGCCAAGAACCATGCCACACTTTCTACTTTTAATTTCATTTAAATTTAACAACAAAATCCCATACTCTAGAATCTACATACAGTACAGACATATGCATTATGTCTCATTTCTGGGAAAGGGGAAAAATAATGTCAGAAAGATTCCAAAAGCCCCCTAAGGTCATATAAACTGGAAAGTAGCAGAGCTGGAATTCAGTATCAGGGATGGGATCTAAATTTTTCACCATTGAGCAATGCTGGGAAAGTCAAACCACTGGGGAGGACAACGGGGCAGAACAAACACATGGGATTTGAGAATGCTTGGAGGACAGCAGGTGGAAGATGCTGAAAATAGCACATAATAATGTGATTCAAACCAAAAAGGGGTGGGACCACCACGTCTGCGTTGGTGAATAACAGATGGAGAAGTGGCATGCTAGACCCTATGGGCCCCCGGCAAATATTAATTGATGATGATGACTTCAGAAAAGCAAACAAAAATTTGAAGAGACAAAAGAAAGAGTGAGGTGCACATGGGGAAAGACAGGGGCCAGCCAGGGGAGAGATACTGACGGAACTGATTTGGGTCATGGCTGCCACAAAAGGACTTCAGGGGAATACTCTTGCTTAAGCATCTCAAGTTTCTGTAGCTGAAGCATCCATTCTGTTCTCTAAAAAAGTTGCACTTGAGGATGAATGCAGGTTTTCCCACACTCTCGTAAATCTTTGTAAAATGACCTGGCTAAGATGCAGAAATAGATTATCCACACACCCTCTGTTTAGGTCCTAATGCTGTGTTCATTTACCTAATGATATTTACATGAGCCAATTGTCAAACTGGAGCATGAGGGAAAATAAAATTTTAAGGGAGTTGGAAGAAATGTAAGTTGATTTCCTAATTCATGAGTAACAAAATGCATATTTTATGATCTCCAAAAAGCTGATATAACACCAAATTCACAGATTGTATGTGCTGTGGGACAAGAGACAAAGAGATAATTCTAGTTAGTTCAACTACTAAGGAAGGTGATCAATCAGGACATAGTTATTGAGTACCTACCATGGGCCAATTGGCTTTTTGATTGGCTCCTTAACATAAATAGAACAGATAGATATAAATAATAGATGGCTAAAGGTGTGTATATAGGGACATCTTCCAATTTTAAGGTTGGGTCTTCCATTAGACACCTGTTGTTTCAGTTTACCCAGTAACGATTTCCCTTTCTGCTGTTGACAACACTCCGTTTGGGGAAGGATCATCCCACACTCTATTTTTTTAGATGGGGTTGCCTCTATTCCTTTAGCTCCAGAGGTGAGCACATGCCCTTGACTTGGTACTTCAGCAAATGCCATCCATCCATCATAAAAACTGGTTCAGCAATAATCATTTGACCCAAGTTGGTTCAGAGTGAAAGATTCAAGTGGTAAAATGGATTTACAATAAATTACTAGATTCTGGACAACTTGAGTTTTTGGATTCTTCTAGTCCTAAAGTCAGTACTACCCTTGGACTTTCCATATGAACCAAAATATTCCCTTTCACATGTAAGCTAGTTTGAGTTGGGTTTCTGTCATTTGTACCCAAACGATTCCTGATTAGTAGAATGCTTAATATAAATTTCTTTAGCAAGTGCAATGAGCAAAGTCAAGAGTCATGAATAAAGTGGGTGGAAAAGGATTTAAGATCTGGCAAAATTACGAACCTGGTATACTGTTAGAGCTACTGCTATAGTGACCACACTATTATCACTACCAAAGGAGTACCCTGACTCCTCTAGGCAACTCCTAAATATTTTCACAGAATTCATTTATATATACATATACATGCATAATTTTTTTCATTACCTCAAGGAAATTCTGAAAGGAGAGAAATGAAGAATCTTGCATTGGCCAAGCAATTGTTTGAAATGCCTAAGCTTTTCTTTATGGAAGTTTTTAAATGCAGTCACTTTTGATTTAGTACAGAATTATAATCAACTAGCGGCTACAGGCATTTTAAGCTGCTGGAGTTTATTTTGGGAGTTTTGCAAGACAGCAATCTCCATTTCTTAAACATGTGCTTTAGTAAGACAAAATACTATTTCTCAGTAGAGCACACCCTTAAAGAAAATCAATGTAAATGTTATTCTACTTCTCACCTCCTTTTCCATATAAAACTAAACACTCCAAAACACGGGCACAGCGAACTCTATTTCTAAAGGTTTTGTAAGTTAAGCAATCCAAGGAAGTTACATGAAAAAAGTCCCCTTTGAGATATGAAAGTGTTCATATCTGAACAAGACTGTGCTGATAGCAAAAGGGAATATGCTGCAATATTTGATGAAGAGAAGTAATTATCATTTATGAATGAGGAAGCTCAGTGTTTTCCTAAACTACTCAAATTAAACCTCAAATAAATATTTGAAGGTCTCCATCTAATTCAGTGAAACACTGAATTCAATGAAACACTGAATCTCATTACCTTTGGATTTACATCGACTCTAATTTCAAAGATTATATTTATTTCAGGAAGGACTAAAAAGCATTTTTTACTAGGAGGAAAATGGGTTGAAGTTTCAATAGAAAACAACACCTATTGTATATTATAAAAACAAGGTGACATTCTCAGACTTTTTTCCAAAGGAAATCTCCAAAACAAAGTCCTAGATATTTCACTTAGCTCAGAGATTTAAAAAATATATATATAATGTAAATATCAGTTATTCCATTAAGTTATCATTACACGTCTATAATAGCAGTACATATTGATATTGTATATCTCACTTCTAGGTGACCTATTATATAAACTAGAGGGTGTTATTCACTTTACAAAATAATTCCCCACTCTACAAAAATACTCAGAATAAGATTTCATTTAATAATGAGTTCCCTAGTGCATTCTACCTGTAACTTAATTCAATTTTCACAGTTTTCTAGATACAACAATTGCCTCAAGCAAGGTAAACTTCTTTGTCAGTTTATGTGCACATACAATCAAAAATCAGATGAGTATGTGTAAGTCTGGACATCTCTTGAAAAGCTTATGCAATGTGATTCTCAAAAGAAACCCCAGTTGGTCACCATTTTCACCGTGTCTAATCTCCTCCCATAGTTTCATGGTTGCATGGAAATGCTGACCCTGAAGCCCCCTTAGATTTCAAGCAGGGAAAACAAGTAAAAAGAAAGAAACAAACAGAATAGGCCATTACAACAAAGACATCAAAGGCATGCTATTTATCTTTGCTACAAGATGTAGAGAGAAAATACGTGATTATTGAACTGTATTTCCCAATGTAATCCACAGTCATTAATTTATTTAACAAATATTTGCTGAGTACCAACTATAAACTGGACACTGTAACAGTCTTTTAACATGGTATTCTCCCTGAAAGGGGAGGGGGAGATTTCAAGGAACAATACATTTAGAGTGCACATCATTCCATATCCCATTCTTAGAGATTCATAACAGGTGCATTGCTCTCTTTAAGGGCTCTGAGAAATCTTGCAGTAAAAAAAACTTATTTTAATCTAACAGTTTCCATACATGTTTAATTATGCCACTTTACTTTTTTTTTTTTTTAAATCTTTTATTTATTTATTCGACAGAGATAGAGACAGCCAGCGAGAGAGGGAACACAAGCAGGGGGAGTGGGAGAGGAAGAAGCAGGCTCATAGCGGAGGAGCCTGACGTGGGGCTCAATCCCATAATGCCGGGATCATGCCCTGAGCCGAAGGCAGACGCCCAACCGCTGTGCCACCCAGGCGCCCCCACTTTACTTTTTTTTTTTTTAAAGAATACTCAATATCCACTGGGACAAGGGTTTACTGCGATATCGGTCATCTGAAAACTATATTATTCTCTGTATACTCACCAAAAGCCTGCCTGACTTAATACCAAATATTTTCATACAGCTTTCGGAATGCCTTGATACTGCTTTTTGTTCCCTCCACCAAATACTTCTACCTATAGTGATACCTGTGCTTCGATCTGTCAAGCATCCCCCTAATCCCTGCAACTTCTGGTTCCAACTCTTCAATCTTGCTCTCAAGGAGGGCCTTCCTTCTCATCCTGCCTTATGGTACCCAGGGTTCCAGCGGTGGGAACATAAACCAGGTCTGTCCAATCACAGTGTTCAATTAGAGTGATTGATACTGGGAGGAAAGCCCATACCCCAAACTGGTCAAAGGAGAAGCAATTCTAGAACAGCATTTTTATAATTGTTACCCATGGAGTTACTGGAGGATATGATGGAGCCTATGGCTCCTGGTGGCCATCATGCTACCATGTGGGAAAACACAGCCATTATAAAGCTAACACACAGAAAACAGAGACAAAGAATGGCCTGAGGGTCTGTATTATTGCATCTTGGTTAGTAAAGTGGCCCTTGATGAACAAAATATCTAGAAATAACTTTAAGGGGATGTAACTAAAATATTTCAGAATTTCCTCGGGTTCAGGTATTCTTTGATAACATTTCCCATTCTATCCAAAATAAATTTTTCATGTGATGAGAGAGGCCAGTTCCCTCTTCTTCTCTCTCTAATGGAATTTGGATGAGAACTGTGGATATAATCTACATAATTAATCTGTGCCAACTCCAAATGGTGGATAATCTCTTAAATTTTTTGTCAAGATAAATAGGATAGAAAATTGATTCACATCCCAGCCTCTGCTCTAATTTAACAGATATTGGAGGCTTGTACAATGGATAGAATATTGACAATATGATATAATAGCAGCCAAAAAGGGATTATTTAATAGGGGCGAAAAACTCAACAGATGGTAGATGTACTGTGATCCTCTGTAAGAGATGAAATTTTTCTCTGAATCTGGAAATCAATTTATGGAAGTTTGTTTAAAACATTTCAGCATCTTAGTAGTAACATAAACATGTTTATATTACAACAGAAAGTTAAACCTGGCATAAAGTAATCTTGGAGATGGACTCAGTTTTCTCATCTGTAAAGTGGGAGAAATAACCTCTTCATATGGGTGAACTACAAATTATATAATCCACACAAAGGATCTAACATAGTGTCAGGCACATTGTCAACACTACGTAATTGTTAGATGACGATGGTGGTGATTATTGGGATGATGCTGACAATATTGGTGTTGAAGGTGATTCTGAATGGATCAGAAGAGAGAGACATTACTCTGACTTGGAGGATAGGTGGCATTTCAATCAGGTGTCAGGAGAAAAGCATTCCAAATAGAAGAAGTCATAGGAGAAAAGATGCTCAGGGGTGAAGCATATGGTAGGACATGGACAGGAAAGAATTTTCCCATTTTGCTAGAGTCTAGGTGAATAAATGACTTAAGTGGAAGATAATTTGGGAGAGGAATACAGGAGGTCAAACCATGCTGTTTCCTTTATTAAGCCATGGAGTCACTGAAAGTAGCTAAGTATTCCAATGTGTTAGGAAGAATAATCAATCAGTGATGAGTAGGATGGATTGAAATGGGAGGAACTCTAGGCAGAGGTATCAGTTAGCAAATGACTTCAAGAATGTAGGTAAGAAAGAAGGAGTGCTAAAACTTTGGTGAAGTTAGGGAAAACCACATCGGTTCTGTAATGTTCAACCACTGAGCTCAGATATCTACTGAGCAAAAGGTAGGTCACTGGTCACTGTAATAGTTTCCTGCTGTTGCTATAACATGTCACCACCAACACAGTAGTTCAAAATATTTACAAATTTATTATCTTATAGTTCTGCATATTACAAACCTGGCATTTATCTCACTAGACTAAAACCAAGATGTCTGCAGACAGGCCTGCATTCTTTCTTGGAGCTTCTTAGGGATAATCATTTCCTTGCCCTTTCCAACAGTGAGAGGCTACCAGTATTCCCTGGCCCATGGTTCCTTCAACAAAACCAGAAACATCCTCCATCAACAAAACCAGAAAAGTTGCATCCCTCTGACAATTTTCCCCATGTCACACCTCCACTCTGAGCACAGCAGGGGAAGATTCTCAGCCTTTAAGGGCTCTTGTGATTACATGGGGTCCACCTGAAAAATCCACGACAATGTCTGTGGTCCAAGGTCCTTGATTTAACCACATCTGCAAAGGCCCTTTGCCAGGTAAAGAGAAATATTCACAGGTTCCAGGGATAAGGATATGGACTTCGCAGGGGAGGGGGAGGGACAGCATTATTCTGCCTGCCACCGTCTTCTCACATTTGTGCACTTAGGTCACCTTGGATTGCAGAGACACACATTCTTACTTCCCAGGGGTGAATTTAAAGATGATGTGAAATGTTATGTCTCATGTACATATTGTGATACCTGCTACATGGCAATTGCTTAGAAACTAGGGTGGCAGACCCCCCCCCCAACACACACACAGCACGGGTATGGATGCCACAGGTACCAAGGAAGTAGAATTAATAGGTCTTGAAAGGGACAGATTTGGATTTGAGGACAAGGGAAGGTAGAAAGGAAGAGAGAGGAATGCAGACTGATAGCAGAATAAGCAATTTAGAAATGAAGAAATTAGCCACATTTATTATGGCTTAAAGTTCCCCCCGTCTCCCTCCCCGCCACCCCCAGCACACATACAGTTGTTCTGAAAACCACAGGAATAATTTTATAGGGACAGGAAATCATCTCCTGATGTGAGTGACATCTAGCTCCCACACAGCTAATAGCAGACTCTTTTTAATACAAAAGACATAATTGGGAGATTTCTTTCCAGAACTCTGTAATTCCCTTTTACTTTTCCCAACACACATCAAGGCAAAGTGACATCTTCATGTTAACAATCGGAACGAACATGATGTAACATGAATAACAAAATGAATGGGTGCTGCTTGAGCTGGTACTTGTTTCCACCCTACAAATATGAAAACATTTGCTTCATGATGATCCTCAACCACCCTCATCACAGGTTGACAGATTTAGCCGGAGGTGAAAATGAAAATCCTCTGCCAATTCCACTGATTGTGTTTCAGAGGCCAAAGGGGGAGGAATTCAGTAACGTGAATTTATAAGGAAGAAAAAGGATGTCCTCAAGACACTACATTTCTTGGCTCACAGGATTTCTAAAGTCAAGAAAAACAAACTTGAAATATCTTGGTGTTAGAAATACCTTTTTTGGTTCAACCCATTTCTTACTTGACTGTAATTGACTAAAAACAGAGGTTTATGATTCTCAATCAATCAATGAATCTCTGCCTGGTCTTGCTTAACAATGATGCATAAAATCATCTTAGCATCATCTTAGTAAGATTGTAGAATGATGATTTTTGAGGTTTTATCTGCCTTTCACTTATATATAATTTTTAAAACAAATAGGTCAATTTTCTTGTTTTTCATGTTAAACGGTCTTACCAGGCAATACCATTCTATATTTTAAATCTCTCTAGTTTCTTGCTTTTTTTTTTTTCAAAAAAAAATAATTTTTCATGTCAATTTATGTCAGTGAACAGATCTGTGAATTATCTTCTATGGAAAGATATATCGAATGGGTGATATTATCACTCTATGTACACTTAAAAGCATGCATAATATCATTATTTCTCCACATCATAGAATTCCAATAAAACAAAATGAAATATCTTCTTAGAGAGTAATGTTGTTTAAAATAAATTGCTGATGAATTAGCCCATGTTTTAAGCCATGGGTAATATAACATTTATTGAAATCCTTATAAGCTAGAGGCTCAAATCTAAGAACACCTTCTAAGCCTTTTTTATTTTGGTCATAGATAATTCCCTACAGGAAAAAAAATGATATTAATAAATAAATAAGGCAAGCTTTGTTTTCAAAAGATTACCTAAAGAAGACTAGTGTGTTTATCATCAATACCCAAAACTAATTTTCTATCAGCTTGGCCCTATGCTCTGGGGACCAGTCAACTCTCATACCTCATAGCTGCAGATTCTCTACTGACACACACATGCACACACTCAAAGCACAACACAAAAGGAACTGCATTCAGAGACTAATCTCTTTGCACAAGATGAAGCTTATTGCCCTCGCTCAGGAGGTCTGTGCAATGAGTCTCTCCCTCTAGGAAGACAGAGAAATAAAACAGCTGGGCTCTCTGTTTATTTCCATGTTGTGGGAGCTGCAGCGAGGAACCAAACAGAACATGAATGATAGACATGTCACCAAAGTACTTCCTGAGAGTTTTCATGACGATTGTACCCAGTGAATGTGTCTACACTCAGGAAGATATTGACTATAGAAACCCTTAGATATCATTTCTAATGGACATTGCCATGAACAGTCTGAGGTGCTTTATATGAAAGATAGGCCTCTGATAAGCATCTCTTACATAATAGTAAAAATTATTTTATGCAAGAAATAAAATGTATTTAAATGCATGAGAGGAACTTTCCATTTCAAAAGTTTATTTTTTCCTTTTTTGTTAAAGGAAGACTTATTCATTAGCCACAACCAATAAATCTAGATTTTCATCTATAATAAATGTGGAGGATAAGACTTAAGAGAAATGTCTTCCTTATTACAAAGTCTATTTTATCACCTCATGTGAGTCATAAACATGTATAAAAACAGAAAAATAATTCAAGCCAGAGATCCTACAACCAGTTTGTATAAAAGCTCCAGCACTATCAGCCTGAGAGAATGACTCTGGGGTCTTTCAGCTTCCTAACGAGGGTCTGTGGGCAGAATGGCTGGGTGCATGATGATGCAGGCTTGGCTTCTGGGAGCCCTGGGTTAGAATCCAAGCATCCCCCTCCACTAGTGCTTCAGAAGTTACCTGGATAAAATGGTTGCCCCCATGGTTACTGCTGTGGGGCTTAAGTGAAATAATAGAGGTAAAGTGCAGAAGACAGGGCCTGGCATACACTGAATGCAAAGAGTATTTCTGCTAACGGGCAGCATCTTCTATTATAAAGCTTACACTTAGAAGGCCCATTTTGGTGGCAGAGATAAATGAGAGGTGTTTACTGAGTCCTGGTTCATTCCACATTTCCTGAGCACACATTTTCCAGACTCCCTTGCAGCTAGCTGGGCCCACATGATTTGTTCTGGATGATCTGTAGTGAGTGGGAGTATCAGTGGCAACTCTGGACGGACACACTGAAGAGTGGGTATCAGCTCTCCACACCCTCTCCTCCTCTGTTACTACAACCCCACAAAGCCATATAAGACACAAGTATAGCTAGTCAAATGGAGCACCCTGCATCCTGGCATCGTCCTTTGGAAGCTGCAGCCTTCGGGATCTGCAGTATCCGCAGTGGGCTTTGTGCGGCAAGAATGAAACTTGCAAGTAATAAGCCACTGAGGCTCCAGGGAATGCTTGTTACTGTAGCACAGACCATCCTATCCTAACTAATACAGATTATCCCATGACTTTAAAACCAAGAATTCAGAAGGGTCGATTCTAATTTGAGTTTCTACAGATGCCCCAAGTCACAGAAAAGTCTTTCTTCTATAAGTCTGATTTGTCTAGGAACTACTTACTTGGCATTCCTATATGCTAATAATGCAGCAATTTGTGAAATGAGTTTAGCTATGTTTCTCCATGAAGTCACATAATATTTGTTCATGTTTACATAATGAATAGTTTAAAATAATACCATCATGAGCACACACACACACACACACACACTGTAATGTAAATCAGATATACGAAATGATTCAATCAAAAGCCTTGCTTGGAAGATCGTTTATCATTGTCTTGGGCACCCAAAACAGCAGCAGCAGTCTGGAGAATGTTTGGAAAGAACACGAAATCTGCATTACCAACAATTTCCATGGGTCTCTGGATGTGAACGGGAGGGGAGGGGGGAGAGGGTGTGTTGGGGGAAACTGGGGAAAAGGAATGAGTTGCAGCTGGATACATAACGGGAAGCTTATATTTGCAGTTTAGTTGCCTTAGAATTTAAAAAGAAAATGCCTGGCTTTGTGTCTCAAAGTGGCAAGGAGAGATAGCAGCGCTCTTTGGGGTAAGCTCTATCAGCTCATGCTGGCTCACCCCTTTTGAAGAATGCATTCACTCCTTTAGTAACTGGAAATGTTCCCAAGATGTATATAATTTCATGGATGGGAGAACACCAATTTCACAGAACTTAAACGGCAAAACCATGTAGTGCTTAAATTATGCAAAAACAAGCCGCGTCCTGGGTACAAGGGAGGCCTGGGCATAGCGGTCCTTGCGTGCTCTCATCTACGTGCAACCTGATGGCACATGGGCCTTCCCAAAGCCTCAACAGAGCGAATGGGAAGGGACAAAGGTTCAGGAGGAGCCAATGAGATTCTGACAAGTTCCCATTTGGAAAGAAGTCTTCAGATTGTATTGACAGGCCCCTGGCCACTACCTAGCCTGGTTTGAGTCCTTCCTGAGCAACAAGAACCTAGCTACTCCAGAGGCAAGTGTGGAGTGGGTTGAAAGCAGTCTGATTACATTGGAGTGGTTGGTTCTTTCAATATTCTCTCCCTTTCTTACATGGAGGAAGTGATAGAGCCCACTACTGTGGGGTTGCCGTGAGGTTTAAATAAAACCAGGCAGATAAACTGCACTGCCCAGTGATGGGCATGTCATACATTTTCTAAGAATATTTTCATTAAGATGTAGCATCTTCTGTTTTTCAAAAGCCAGAGAGAATCTATTTTTTCCCAAGCTGCAATCCACCTAACTGTACAAAACACAGAGAAATAGTTAAAAAAAAAAAAAAGGAAATATCCATGTCATAGAAAGAGAACATAAAGTCATTAAACATGGTATTTATAAGAAAATAATATTTATTGAGGCAGAAGATGCATTTGTGATATAACATAAACAAAACAATGCATGAACACTATTTGTTAAAATTATAGGTAGTTAGGGGAAAACAGGATAAAAGAAAGCACCAAACTGTGAAAATTGTTATTCCTGAGTGGTAAGGTACTCTCTTACACATTTCTACATTTTTTTAAATGTTCTGCAATGGACATGTGCTACTTTTGCATAATTAACAAATGATGTCTGGGCTTGGTTTATTTTTAAAGTGTTATTTTAAAAACCTGAAGCTCTTCCTCTTTCAGTACCTAATTAAGATCATTTACTGCTGATGTAATGATCTGTCTTTATTTTCTGATGGCTAATAAGAAGGGTAGGAATAAAGGAATCGCACAGAATACAAGAGAAGATAGCACATATTTATTTAGCATCCCTTTCCATATATGGAGGCCAGGCGGGAAAAGAATGTGGCAAGGAATGGAGGCTCAAATCTCACCTGAAAGTTTTTAATAATCATGCAACTGCAGGCAAGTTACCCAGTGTTTCTGGGACTCAATTGCTCTCATCTGTAAAATGGCACTAATATCACTTGCCACCTAGGTTCCCTTGAAGATTACCTTAAGTAATAACATGAAATGTATAAGACGGGTCTGGTATTTATACTACATACTGAAAACATACCAGCCCCATTCACATTAAGCTTTTCTTACTCAAAGGGCAGGAAACAACTAGAGGAGAAATCATGCTTTAAGGAATTTTCCTTTTCCTCCAGCCTTCCATGTTTCAATTACTTTGCTGACCAGTTAATGGTAATTCATTACAGGGGGCTTAGCCATCATGTACAAATTTAAGCTGATCTTTAATTTCTTCCTCCAGGGCTCCAGATCAACTTCTAGGACATTGATAAAGCAGCCCGCTTCTCATCACGACACTGTCCCCTAATCTCACCCACAGAGTCAGCTGGCTTGCTTTTCAAGGACAGAGGGGATTGCAGCCCTAGAAGTAATTGATAGCTCCATGCCTCCTTCCACTGCAGCAATTTCTAAGATGGCACAAGCTGATGATGTTTGCAAGACTTAAGTTCAGGGGGTTTGCTGTGACCAGCAACGGATTGCATCTTGATATTCTCTCTCCTCTGATACTTAAACTGGGGTAAAGGATGAAAACATCTGCCCTCGACGGCTGCTCAGGAAAATTACAAAATCAAAAACTATATGAAAGCATACCTGTCTTGCTTTTAGCTAATTACAACAGTAGCCAGCAGCCGGGAGCTTTTTCTTTATCGTGCACTGCCATCTACTGGTCACATTAGGCTCTGCACCAAGGACCCACAGGTTACATGCGTAGAACTACTAATGAACACACCCATATGCAGGTGTGTTTAAAGTCAGGTCTTAGTTGACTCATAAAAAAATGCTAATAGCCCCCACAAACCATAAGGAAATTCAACTATTTTTCTACGCTTAAACATACAAGTGAAATGGAAACAAAAGTTTAAAGGGCCCACCAAGAGCTCGTCATAACTGGGGGCCTTTCATGATCTCCCCCACCATTGTAACAAGACTACATTCCATGGAGAAAAGAAAGGGACAGCTATGAGCAGACACCTACTACATGACAGAACCTGTAACGTATATTACCTCATTTCATGCTTACGACCATTTCTTATAAGGAAAGTGTGACTCCCATTTTACTCAGGCTTCAAAGTTACAAAACCCATTGAGAGGCAACTTGCTGTTAGCTGGTGGAAGGAGGACTTGCATCCCAGCGTGTTTGACCATGAAGCTCAAACTGTGATGGACAAAGTCCAGCCTGCACCCCACTTGGTCTGGACAGTTTGCCTACTTACACACACAGTATATGTACACACACATAGATATATGTGTGTATATGTATGTGTATATATCTATCTGTGTGGGTGTATCACATGTGTATGTGTATATATATAACTATATTTATCTTTGCTTTTGCTAAACTATTTGAGAGTATTTTGCCCCCAAATACCTCAACATGCATGTTCTGATAGCGTCCTATATAACCACAATTTTATTAGCACACTATAGAAAATACACTTCAATTCAAAACTGGCATCTAATATTTAATATCTGCTGTCATATTAAAATGCCTCAATGCTCATTTAGAGCCTTCCAAAAAATAACCTCACCGTACTGCATTGGTTGGTATGCCTTTTTTGTTTCTTTTAATTTAGAAAAGACTTCCCCCCTTTTTGTCTGTTCATTAACATTTTAACATAAGTCCTCTAGGTAAAGTCCAATGGAAAACAATAATTTGGTCGTTAACTCTTTTGTCATTAAATAAATACCAAGCTAGAGTCTTCAGAATCACTTAGTCCCATTCCTAAAGACAGCTCCCCACTGATGAGAACTGCCACCACCCTTCATGTCCACTGTTTGGAGCTGAGATTCAGAGATGGGTCTTGTCAGCCGCCTGGGGCCTGATGGGGCTTGCTGGCCTGGGACTCGGTTCTCATAGTTGTTTTCCTCTTTGTTCTTTTTTTTTTTCCTTCTTTATTTTTATATTTTTTAAGATTTTATTTATTTGAGAGAGATAGCAAGCAAGCACAAGCAGGGGGAATGGCAGAGGTAGAGGGACAAGCAGACTTCCCACTGAGAGGGGAGCCCGACATGGGACTCAATCCCAAGACCCTGAGATCAGGACCTGAGCTGAAGGCAGATGCTTAACCGACTGAGCCACCCAGGCACTCATTTACCTCCTTTATTTTTTTTTCTTTTTTCCAAATTGTAGTACTTCCCCCCCTTTGTTTTCTTTTCTCTTTTTGCCTTTATTTTACCTTTTTGTTTAACCACTTGAAAGTTGTAGAAATTTCACCCCTGAAATACTTCACCATGAATCTATTGCTAATGAAAACATTCTCCCATATCAGTGATACTCAGCCAGGGAGAACTTTGTCCCCCAGGGGACACCTGGCACCTGCTGGTGACATTTCCAGTTGTCATGCCTGGAGGGGGGAGGGAAAGAGGGGATGCTACTGGCATCCAGTGGCTGGAGGTCCAGGATGCTGCTAAGCGTCCTACAGTGCACAGGATGGCCCCACAACATAGAATTATTTGGTCCAATGTAAGGAATGCCAAGATTGAGAAACCCTATTTCAATAACCACAAAATCACTATTAAATAAATGAATGATAACTACATTAAAATATCATTATTATTAAGTACACTTTTAACTGTCCTTTTCCATGAAACACATTTTTCTGGTCTTCATAGCTCCACAAAAGGGGCCAATCGGTTGGAAAACCTGAGGAAGCAATCACGACAGAAACAGAAGGGTGCCTCTAGTGGCCAAGAGGGGGACCTGCACCTGGCATTTGAATTCTTCGCGCACTGTGCTTCAGTATCTGAGAACACAGGAGGAAAACAAGAATTCTGTGGTGCAGTTGTTTGCTGTTTTTATTATTTGAATGACCCAAGTCCTCCCGCACAAGTGATACAATTTACATGCAAAAAAAAAAAAAAAATGCACACTCAAGGCCCAGGAATTTCACTACTTCCCACGAAGAATTTTAAAAGGATCCTAACATTCACTCTTTCAGGTAAAACAAACAGGGTCTGGAAAACAGGTAATAGCAAAGAGATCTGAGTCAGAGGAACTCTTTATCTTCTTGACACAAGCTGCAAATTTAGAAGAAATACAAAAGGAAGGAAGGAAGGAAGGAAGGGAGGGAGGGAGGGAGGGAGGGAGGGAGGGAGGGAGGGAGGGAAAAGAAAGGAAAGAAAAGGAAGGGAAGAAAGTTAAAAAGAAAGATCCTGATATCAAAATTTGCTTTAAGGAGCTGGCTTTACTTTTCCCAAGTATCATCACAGTGAGTGCTACAAGGGACTCAGTAAATGTTTACTGGATTGATCTTCTGAATAACTCACTATCTTCTGAATAACTCAGTATATGGTTGAGTAGAAAGGGCAGTTATCTCCACCTTACTTATGTGAGAACTGAGGTAAAAAGGCAGAGGTTATGTTTACGACACAAATATTATCAGTTGAAAATTGAACATTTAATCCATTGAGCCAAGATTCTATCTGTTGGTAAAAGGACTTGATTTTGTGTGTGGGGGGAGGGGTACTGTGATTATGTGTTTGCTGTTCGTTTCTTGATTTGTTTCATTTTTGCTTTAAACTAGTAGGCGAAATTAACAATAAGTTATTTTAATTATTTTCCCAACTGACTACATTATAGAGAAAAAATATTTGCATGTGCCCCCCCCCACTTTTGCAGACAAAACATCACAAATTGATCACAGAACTACTCTGCTAAATCTGGTTTTACCTCCAGACCCTTCTCAACAGTTTGCAGGCAAATATTACTTGCTGATAAAGTTTTGCTACCAAGAGAGATAGCAAAGTTTTTTGTTTTTTTTTTAAGTTTTATTTATTTAGAGAGAGAGAGAGAGAGAGAGCAGGGGGAGGGGCAGAGGGAGAGGACAGTCCTTAAGCAGACTCCCCACCAGGCAGGAAGCCCAACTCGGGATTTGATCCTAGGACCCTGAGATCATAACCTGAGCCTAAATCAAGAGTCAGCCAGCTAATTGACTGAGCCACCCAGAAGTCACAAGATTTTTTTTTTTTAAACCAAGATAGGATAATACACACACACACACACACACACACACACACACACACAGAGTCTTCTACTCCCTCTGAGACAGGACCAAAACCCGAAATTTCTATTAAAGGTTACTCCATCCCAATTATCACGTAGCTCCATGTGCATTTATACTGTGATCTTTGTATAAGTACTGATTTAATTCTATGCTTATGGTAGCTAGAACTGTGGAAAGCACTCCGTTAATGTTTTGACCCAGATGTCTGGAACATTGCAATGTTTGTGGAATGAATAGTTTGCTGAGTTAGGTGGCCATCTACCCATCCTTTCTGCCTCAGGAAGATGAAACAAAAGATTTAAATCATAACCAGAGCAGTCACTCTCACCAAACATGACGTCTATGGCCCATTAAGCGCCAGATTATCTCTGACACTGGAGAAGCAGTGTAAGAGGGTCAACTCCAAACACTATTGTTTTAGAATACAACATATGTCACCCACCCTAGCCACTAGGTGGTCAGAAAAGAAGAAGCAAAGAGGTGGATAGCAGTAAAAATGATTCTATCACTTAGTGAGTATATTCATACTAATCACTAATCTATCTCTTAATTATCAACCTAGGGGATGGTTCTCCTGTGACTCCATTGTACAGATGAGGAAATTGAAGTTCACAGATGTGGTTTCATCTCCTCAGGACCATATTGGCATAAGTAGCAAAACTGGGCTGAATTCCATTATAGTTAGGAATCTAAACTTTTAATCACCCTGTCTTCTCTCTCAGGCAGATAAAAAAATAAATACTGCTTTATTAAACTCTAGGGGAACATGAAGTAAATCTCAGAAAAATGAAAGAGCTCTGAGAAACTCTTTGAGTTGAAAGATGACATGAAAGAAAATAAATAGCTAGAAAGGATGGTTTTATGAAACAAGTTCTAGTATGTTTAACCTCTCCCTGATGAGTTAACCATTAACAAACAGAACTTCAAAGCAGAAGGGAGAGGAGGAAGTTGCATATAAAAAGATTTCATCCTTTCCTTCCTCAAAGAACACACCGGGGTCCTTTTGGATGGTGTGGTTGGTTACTTTGAACTTGGATGAACCCACACTTTGTGCAAGCATTGTAAGTTTTTGAGCAAAAGAGATACTTAAAATATGCTACTCCCTTTCCAATCCGTTTGTACTTAGCGTAAAAAGATAATTAGGGCACCTCCTGGAAGGGATGGGTACAGCACTATAAAATTTTCTCCACTGGTAGTGTGGAGGCCGAGGGCAGCCACCCCAAGGCAGGCAACTGTGGCATAAAGATTATTTTGAGTTAAAAGCATTCAAGACCCAGCAGATTCAGGAATAGCTCTTTACCTTCCTCTACAGCTGCCTAAGAGGAATTTAGATAGAAAGCCTGCTCCAGGAAGAGAGTTACCACCACAGACAACTACATTATAAGAACTAGGTATGGTAGACAGGGAGGAACCTACCAAGGCCTGTTTGATCACAGTCTTCTCTTTGTCTCATTGTTTCTGAGTGGCCCAGGATATAATTGTTTAGTAAACATTTACCCTTTTTCATGATTCCTGAGGATTGCTTTCCATCCCTTTGAAGAACCAGACCCCTACCCCTCTCCTTAGTTCAGAATGACATATATACCTCATTTTGCCTGACTGCCTTTGGAATTTCCATGTCTGTGTGGCTTCCCTGTACATATGTAATAAATTTGATTTTCTCCTTTTAATCTGTCTCATGTCAATTTGATTCTTAGTCCAAACAGAAGGACCCTTGAGGGGACAGGTTATTCTTGCTCCCCAATGGTAGCAAAGGACTTCGAGCACTATATATATCCACATGTCCCTCTGTGACCAGGAAACATCATTTGTAGAAAATGTCCGGGGCTAGGAAGGGAAACTGAGAACAAGAAATGAGGCAATGCAATGATGTCTGAAACAAGTATCGACGAAAACCCCTAATGTATCAGCAATACGAGTACTTCCCAGATGTCAGTTCATTCACATAACTACTTCGCTATTTTCGCCTCACCCATGGGGTCACCTTCACAGTTATTAGGTCATTATTTTTTTTCTTTAAATTGGCTCTTATGCTTCAATAAAATTTAAAACACTGCTTTATGTCATCACCAAAACTGAAAACCATTGTACTTTGCCATAAATAGAGGGAGACTATCAGACTAAATGGGTTGAAAACACAGCAATGCTCCTCAATTGTTGAATTCCAGCTGGATATTTTGTCTGCCAAAAGTTCTCACTCTATTCAAAAAAATTAGCAAGGGTTAGTAGAGAGGTGTTAGAGACATAATAGAAACTCACAGAGATGTTCTCCTGACATTTGAAAGACTGAAATGAGTTTGAAAGAGAAATTATGTTCTTACTCTATGATTCAATTACAGACAGTTTCCAACTTACGATAGTTTGACTTAACAATTTTTCAACTTTATGAGGGTGTGAAAACAATACGGATTCAGTAGAAACTGTACTTCAAAATTTGAATTCGGAATTTTTTCTGGACTAGTTATCTGTGATTTGATCCTCT
Organism: Ursus arctos; assembly: GCF_023065955.2. Lineage (NCBI taxonomy): Eukaryota > Metazoa > Chordata > Mammalia > Carnivora > Ursidae > Ursus > Ursus arctos. The sequence goes on along the minus strand of NW_026622874.1, from coordinate 70,988,177 downwards.
CTCAGGAAGCTGGGCAGTAGCAGGAGCCCCAGTTCCCAGTCAGCCACGCGGGCAAGAGGGTAAACAACCAGGACGCTGACAACCATTCCATTTTTCACTTTCAGTACAATATTCAATAAACTATATGAACTATTCAACATTTTATTGTAAAACACACTTTGTCTTAGATGGATTTACCCAACTGTAGGCTAACGTCAGTGTTCAGAGTATGTTTAAGGTAGCCTAGCTAAGCTATGATGTTTGGTAGGTTAGGTGTATTCAACGCATTTTTGACTTAGAATATTTTCAACGTATGATGGGTTTCTTGGGATGTAACCCCACTTTAAGTCAAGGAAGATCTGTATATTAAATGACAAATCCATACACCACCCAAAATATCTTTATCTGGGAATGCAGAATGCATGGGACACTTGGAAACACTATATAAACTGCTGATCAATCAAGCTTCCTTGATAAACTACATAACAAGCCTTATCAAATATTCATAGTCAGAGATTAAGTCTGCAAGCTTAAAATGGAGAAAATGTTGGCACTTCTTGAAATCAATTCACTAGAGCCTCTAATAGAGATCCATGGGGCCTAAGGAGTCCCCACATCAGTACAGTGTACTTTTTGACTTAGAAATGCTGTTTCCCCAAAGCACATTATTAAGGGGAAATCAAGAATACAACCAATTCTCAAAAAGAAATTATTTTGTTATTGGAAAATCTCTAAAGAAATCTCTCAGATTCTTGGTTTCTCTGTCTTTCAAAGGACAAGATTGGGTTACACCTGTGCTGCCCAATACAGAAGCCACACTGAGCACCTGAGATGAGGTCAGCCCAAACTGAGATGTGAGATGCACGCTAGATATTGAAGACGTAATAAAAAAAAAAAGATATAAAATATCTCATAAATAATTTTATATTGACTACATGTTGAAATGATAATATGGCATCTAGGTTAAATAAACTGCATTATTAAAATTAATTTTATCTCTTCTTTTTTACCTTTTTATTGTGGCTACTAGAAAAATGTTAGCAAGACACATGTGGCTTGCATTCTCTTTCTATTGGGTTAGCGCAGGATTAAATACTCACTATGGTTCCTTACTGATGAATCAGTCTAGACACATATAGAAATTATTTCCTAAAATCACAACAGCCTATAAAAATAGGCCCTTTAATTTTATGAGGTAAAAGACTCTGGTAGATATTTAAAAAGCTTTACCATCTCTGTTCAGTCTTCCTCTATATTAATAACTTTTATAATGATGTCAGAAGATAAATAGCTCACTGTCTTTAAAGTTAGAAAAGAGGGAAAAAAGATTTCATGGCTCATATGTCTGTGGATAAAGCGATCCAACTTTGGAACAGTCCAAACTTGTTCCCTAATCAAAGATATACTTTTAATGAGATTTTATCTTTGATTGAAAATGTAAGGCCGGAATGAACCACTGGGTCATTACTCCGCTTCCAGGCTTAATTTTTATTTAATTCTAGCTCCCTGGTGTTTTTCATATAGGGATCTTAATTTATGCAGGATGTTTAAAACTTTCTTTTTTGGATCTTTTGATGTAGGTAGCCTTTTGGGGCAAAAAGTCCATTTTGAACTTAAAATAACAAAATAAAGACATTTAGTCTCCACAGAAACAGGTCATACACATCTATATCTTGATATGTACTTATATTTATACAGGTAACCAGTCAAATGTTATGACAGGGCCTAAGTACTGTCAAGTGTGTTGGCAACCCTTAATTTTGTAGTAGCTGGAAATAGATGAAAAATGAATGGTCTTTGGGGTTAGACAAACCTTGATTCTAATTGTAGCCCTGCCTCCTAACTCACTATGTGAGCTTGGGACATTCATTTCATATATCTGGATTTCCATTTCATCATCTGAAAAAAAAAAGTGTCTATATTTTTAGTTGGGCATGCAGATTAACTGCATTATGCTTATAAAGCAGTTAGCAAATGCTCTTGTAGGTAGAAAATATTTAGTACTTGAAAGTAGTTGTTACTCCTTTGGAAGCCTGATCCTCTTCCTGTCCCATGCAGGACAATGAGTTCATATCTGGAAAGCCTCCAGGCCTTTTCATCCCCAAAGGCATTGGTCCAGGGCAGGCATCTTCCACCTCCTCTTGGGGCTACTAAAACATCTTTATTTACTATTGAGAGTTTACTCCAGGCTAGGACCCACCTGGGGTTAAGTGCTACAGCTATAAAACAGCAAGTGCTCAGGACTTTCCAGAATTTATAGGAGGGTAGGATGGTGTTCTATCCTCAATCCATCTTTTGCCAAACTTTCCTGATCATTCAGTCCTTCCTCAAAACTCAGGAACTGTAATTCTCACCTCTTGGTCCACTGTTCTCAAGTTTACCTATGCAACCAGTGTTAAAAACCTTCCTGCCTGCACTCACGGCTCTCTGTACTGTGATCCCAGTTGACCTAGGGAAGGTGTGTGTGTGTGTGTGTGTGTGTGTGTGTGTGTGTCCTCTGCACAGCATCCTTTTATCTACTTCTGATAACATCCTGTTCTTCCTCATCTCTCCAGTTTTCTTTTGAGAAAACTTTAGGGCCTTCTTTCCTTTTGGAGATCTCTCCTCTCCCATTTCCTCTGGAGTCCATGTGGAGCTGACACTTGGCCCCAGGTTTCACGATGTGCCTGGGACTCGGACCTAGCCAAAGACAGCATTCCATGCCTATGTCAGCAAGAACTAGTGCAGCAATAGACACAGGACCCAACCCTAACCAAGCCTAGGACTTTTTCATGAAATTGGTCAAAGGTGAATCTGGAGTTAATCTTCTGGAGCCATTTCGCTCCACTTTTAAGAGCCTGCCAAAAATTAAGTCAAATCCAAGATAAATAGAGCCTAGATATAGAGACAGGTATATTCCTGATGACCTGTTATGAGCACCCGGATCTAGCCATCCCTGAAGCCAGATACTCCTGGATTTGCAGATGTGGAAGTGTATTCGTTTTCCAAGGCTGCTATAACAAATCACCAACATCTGGGTGGCTTAAAAAACAGAAATATACTATCTCTTAGTTACAGAGAATAGAAGTGTGAAATAAGGTGTCCACAGCCCCACGTTTCATTTGAAGTCTCTAGGGAAGAATCCTTTTTACATCTGGTAGTTGCCAGCAATCCTTGCCATTCTTGGCTTATAGCTGCATCTCCCCATCTCTGCCTCCATCATCACACCACCTCTACCCTCAGTGTATGTCTCTATATCCAAATCTCCCTCTCCTTTCTCTTATAAAAACACCAGCCATTGGATTAGGACCTTGATCCACAATCCAATATGACCTTATTTTAACTTGATTACATCTCCAAAGATCATATTTCCAAATAAGGTCACATTTACAGGTGCAGGACAGTTGGAACTTCTAACATATCTTTTTGGAGGTCATTATTCAACTCAGTAGAGGGAGTTAATCAATAATTTTTAGCTGAAGCCAATCTGAATTGTAGTTCTATTATAGCCAAGAGCTGAATTTCTGTTATCTTTCAAATAATAATCCCAAAGTGCTATTTCTTTAATCTGACTCTAAAGGAAGGAATTCTACTCCTACTGTTTCTTCTTTTCTAGATCCCCTTTCCTTTGTTCCCTATTTATGCAGATGCTTTCCAAGCTTGGCTAGTATTGCAGGGTCCACCTGATATGGCACTTCCTCCAGCAAGTGTTTTATTTTCTCCTACAAATGTCTAAAACTAGGTTCCCCTACATCACTGATTTGGCTATTAACATTCTCTGTCCAGAGTTGTATATTGGCTTTTTATGTGAATACAGATTCTCAACTCCACAGCTGACAATAAACTTCTGTCATTGTATTCATTCAAAACCTCTTCTCCACAGTAGGCACTCTGCTGAGTGAGCAACACAGAGCACCCCTGTCTGTCCTAAAGCTTAGAATCCTGTCCAGCAGGTCTACCCCTACTTGGTAGAGAAACTTCCACCCAGTGAGTCGGAGGTGACAGCTAAGGATGCTTGGTCTCAGGATGTGTAAAGCTTCTCTCTTTGTGATTGTCCCATCCATTGTTTTTCAAGTTGCTGCAAATCCCGGAGGGTCCCATTTCAGCAAACATGAAGCATATTCATCTGGAAAATTTTACCTGCTTGAATTAGCAATGTTTGCCCAATAGATTTAGTCAGGTATTGGATAACAATCCTGTGAACTCTGCTCATCCTTTTCGAAAATAAAATAAATAAAATAAAATAAAATAAAATAAAATAAAATAAAATAAAATAAAATAAAATGAGGGATTCTTTCAAGGACCAACTCAGCAGTGGGACAGTTGTTCATTTCACATGTTTGGCCCCTTGGTAACATTTCACTTGAGACACTTCTTATAGATGATGGTGTCTTGTTCAGAGATTCTTTTCATCTTATTCTAATTCTCAACAGGAATATAAATTGTTTATCATGATTTCTTTTGTTATGGCTTTTAGTGATGTTACTACTATTAACAACCATGCATTCAATAATTACTATGTGCCAGGAACTGGACTGGCAATTGGAGTACATTATGGATAAGGTTCACAATAACCTTAAGAGGTAGGTGGTATCATTGTCATCTCTTTGCAGAAGAGGAATCTGAGATGCAGAAAGGTTAAGTAACATGCTCAAACTCAGCCCTAAACTTAATCCTGCACATCTTCTATTGGAGGAACTCCTTCCCTTCCATTATGACTGTAGTCAGGGTTCTCCAGAGACACAGAACCAACAGGAGATATATAGAAATAGATGTAGATACAGCTATAGATATAGGGGAGGAGAGGAAAAGAAAGAGAGAGAGATTCATTGATTTAATATGAAGAATTGGCTCATGTGATTATGGAGGCTGAAAAATCCTTTGATCTGCCATCTGCAAGCTGGAGATCCAGGGAAGACTAATTCAGTCTGAAGTTCTGAGAACCAGAGGAGCCAATGGTATAAATCCCAGCCTGAGGGCCAGAAAAGATGAGATGACACTTCCCAGCTCAATCAGTGACTTGGGGGGCGGGACACTGACACCAAATTCTTCCTTTCTCTGCCTTTTGTCTTATTTAGACCCTGGATGGAGCTTGAGGCTCACCCAGCTTGAGGAGGGTTATCTAATTTACTAAATCCACTGATACCAATGCTAATCTCATCTGGAAACAACCTCACAGACACATCCAGAAATCAGAGTTCATCTGGGCATCCCACGGACAATCAAGTTGACACATAAAATTAACCAACACAATGACTTATTTTCTAATTCTCAAATCATAAATTAATGAAACTGTGTTTGAACATTGAAAAACATAAATATTTCACTTTCCCCATTGAATGTATACTTGATCATAGCAGAAGTACATGCTATCTTATGGGATGTGTTTTTGTTCAATATCACATCAGTTATTATTCCATGGACCTCTGACACAAGCCCATAATCACTTTTAACAGCTGCATTATACTCCATCACGTTCTGTACTCAACATAATAAGCCACTCCCTAAGATTGGGCAATTATAATAATTCATAGGAATAAGATTGGGTCAAAGGAATAATTATCTGCATGGTTGATCATAGTTATGGGTGCTCTGGTTTTTAAATGAGTTCCACCAAATTGCAGTACAATCAGTAAAGAATTCAGGAGCCATTTCACGGCAATTTTGCTAGTATGGGAAAAGGTAATAATCCTACTTTCATGTCAATATGGCATTACTTAGTAGGTAGAAATTAGTATCTCACACTGGCTTTAATTTGCATTTTCATACAGCTATCAAAGACAGGTGTTCACCATGAGTTTGAGTCTATGTATGATTTCCTTTGTGTGAATTTTCAGTTAGCTCCTTAGTAATCACTCTCAGGCTTTTATGATTTCCCCATGAAGACACTCCTATCATAAGGGCAAAATTAATATTTGTCAACCTACACATTGATAATTTGGATCAACAGAGAAACTCAATCTGAATTGATCAAATTAGAAACTATATATTTTTTTTCCTTATTGCAAGGTAGGGCACTATTTTGAGGGGATGCAAGAGATATACTTAAAGTTCTATTACTCCTTCGACTTGATTCTCTGTATACCACGGGAACCAGTTATTCAACCAAATCAGGTGCCTGGGAAAACCTATCACACTCCCTGGCTGAGTCATCCTGCCAGCCTGATTCATGACCAGGAGTTGCTTCCCTACACATGCTCCCTTAACCAAAAGCTGGAATGTCTTAAGCATGAAGTATTTTCTGTTCTCAAGGATCTGTCCTCCAATCCACCCAGAAAATCTTCTGGTTGACCTGTAGATTCTGATAGCTTTTAGTCTGCAATGGGCACAGTAAAAGATACTGCATTTTTGAGGATTTTATTAAAAAATAAATTTTAACCTATAATAGGCCCAAAAAAAGCCCAATTAAAATGATAAAAACTCAACATAATGCATGCATGGGGTTGTGCATGTGTGTGCATGTGCATATGTGAATTTACACATGTGTGCATGTTTTCCCCCACCTTTGGATTCTGCTGCTACTGCATCAAGTTCCATCAAAAATTATTTAGCACTACAGCTGCTAAGATGGATGGTATAATCTCTGGGTTTTCTGACCTTGATCAACATGAAGAAAATTTCAGCTGAACTGTGCAAAAGTTCTGGGACAACATAAATCACATTTGGACAGGACATGCTTTCTATCTAAAGCATCGTAAAGTCACCCAATCACATATCAAGAATTGGGATAATAAAACACACCAACTGAAGAGGAAAAAAATTAATTAACACTCACTCCACTCATCACGAAAGAAGCCGATGGCCATTTTTTTTTTTTTTTGAGAAGAGATGACAGAACTATTCTAGACAAGTAGCTCTGCACTTAATTAGGTGTTTCCTAAATGCATTTTAATTCAGAGTTTAAAGAAGTATTACTAAAAGTTATACAAAAATAGACTTGCTTCTTTTAAGTAAAATAAATGACAAATGAAATTAATGGTATTAAAATGTAAGCAATTCAGCCCCAATTAATACATAATGCAAAGAGATGAGAGATATCTTTTTTTTTAAGAGATGACAAATATCTTATAGATAAATCACACTTTTAAAATTGAGGTATCAAAAGCATTATAACCCTATCTGAGGCTGAAGTAAGGTAAGTTATCACCACAAGTAATCAAATAGAGTAGGTTTCCCAAGGGCCTAGGAAAGTGAGGTTATATGTGTCTGGTACAAGGCTTTTACGCGTTAAACTGTGTTTAAGCCATACACCACCTATAAAAATACCTGCTCCTTGATGGATTGCAAATCCGTAACATAACAAGAGAAACAGGAGTACTCGAAAGTAAAGACCAAACAGAGAATGCAACAGAAGCATCAAGTGTCTGTCTTCTCTTCATCTTTGAGCTTAAATACAAAGCATTTGGGGTTTGCTGCCAGATTCCAGGCCAGGAACCACCTATTTTTGGCACACACACTATAATCCCCCTCCCCCTCACCGTTGTCAGACGTCACTAATCAATCACACACTCCTGTAGAACCCAGGGCTCAGACTCCTCATCAACACAGCATTCTGTACAGACACTATCAATCAATCTGAGCTGGCACCAGAGATTAAATCTGTTTCCAATTACTGGCCTACACTTTTAGGCATGCTTTCCAACCCTCTCTATGCACCTTCCACCAGACTGATAAGTACCTGCAGGATATACAAAACTCTAGACTTACAACTGGCGACCTGGTATCTAGCTTCAGTTTTGTTACTTGTGTTGCTATGTACTTAACTGGTCCTAGACCAGTTTTACTTAACTTCTCTGATCCCACCAGAGATCTAAGAAATGGACTCCAGAGTGAAAGAAGAAGAGGACAAAAGCAAATGTAAGAATGTAATAATGCAGCTTGCATGTACTGGAGGCATATCCTCTGCCTAGCCAGGATGCTAAGTACCCTAAGTAAATTAGCTCAATGAGTCCCACAGTAACCCCAGAAAGTATTTACTCTTATTCTGTCCATTTTACATGAGAACATGAGCATCTGAGAGGTTAAATAACCAGGAAGTGGCCAAGCTGGGGTTCAAACCCAGGCCTTTTGAGAATCCTGAGCTAAAACTCTTAACCAGTCTGTTATACCCATGATTCTTTAGACTAGCTTTCCAAAGCCAACTTCAAGGCTGATGGGTGTATCAGACAAATGGCCTGATCTACCTCAGTAGCTTTTTCACTGCACTTTATGTGTTACATCTTTGTCCATCGTACTCCTGAGTGTGCCCAGCACCCCTCATCATCTGTCATTTGGGTTTCCGGCCCATCAGAGGCTAATTTAACTCCATACCACATCCATTTTAGAAGCTCTTCCAGTTTTTATGTGCCTCCTTCCAACCCTCGGCCCACCACCGCCTTCGAATTTCCCTAAAATCAATGAGAGAGGAAAGTATGACTAACATCTCATTTTCAAAGTTCAGTAAAAGAGAAAGCATCAGCTAACCTGCAGACAAAATATAAAAGGCAGGTGCAGAGACCCATCCTGGAGTAAGAAGCTCTTGTCTATAAAAATAACCTTCAGTCATGCAGAGAAGTGAAGCACTGACTGGAACCACGAACATTTTGATCATTCCAAAAAGCAGACCCACTGAGGACCTCAAGATAATACCTATGGAGGAGTGATTAAGAGGAAATTAAATGCAGAGATCCACCACAGAACGTCAATTAGCATTGGCCCAAGTTATTTCTATTCCTTCGAGGGCTTTGTTACAATAATTCTCAAAAACAGAGCAACCATTTACTTGTGTGCCAGGCACTGAGCATGGTGAGCAGTCAAAGACCATTTATTGTTTTCTCCTGTGAGGTATCCTTGGCAGAAGTAGCGTTGTCAGTGGTTAAGAATCAAAGGCAGATCGGGGCACCTGGGTGGCTCAGTCAGTTAAGCATCTGCCTTTAGCTCAGATCATGATCTCAGGGTCCTGGGATCAAGTCCTGCATTGGGCTCCCTACACAGTGGAGAGCCTGCTTGCTTCTCCCTCTCCTTCTGCTGCTCGCCCTGCTTTCTCTCCCTCTCTCTCTCTCTATCTCTCTCAAAAAAAAAAAAAAAAAAAAAATCAAAAGCAGACCACCTGGTGTCGGAAATCCACCCTACACTTACTACCTGGGTGACCTCAGGCATGATAGTTAAGTCCTCCTTCCTTCAGTTTTCTCATCTGCAAAATGGAGATAAATATTGTACATATCTTAAAGGACCTTCATAAAGATTCAATAATAGAATGCACATGAGGGTGCCTGGGTGGCTTAGCTGGTTAAGCGTCCAACTCTTGATCTCAGCTCATCAGGTCTTGATCTCAGGGTCGTGAGTTCAAGTCCTGTATTGGGCTCCACACTTGGTATGGAGTCTACTTAAAAAAAATAACAGAATGTACATAAAGTGCTAAAAACAGTGTCTAGTATACAGTAAGTGCTCAATGCAAGCTAGGTCAATTACTATTTCTCTTCTGGAAAAACAATCAGTCAAGGTTTCCTTTAGAAACTCAACTGTACTCCATTTAAGTTGTTCAGTTAGGGTCCAACCTACTTCTGGCTGTGGATGAAGGCAGACAGACAGGCTAAGTACTGCTTTCCATAACTGACACAGATTAAGCCAATAAACATCATCCCCAGCATTTGTACTGAAACCACTGGAAAAGAAGCTCTCTCTTTCTGCAGGTAGAATATAAGCCTATAGCTAGTGGTCCCCATCAGGAATTTAAAAACAAGGAACCAGCTATACCAGAAAACAACTCAATTTTGCTGTTATTTGACCCAACAGTTGTCTTTTTTTTTTTTTTTAATCTTTAAGCTGACCCAAATTGGCTTTCTATTGTACAGGTTAAGATGTCCCACTACAGCCCACTAGAACAATCCATGGCATACATTATCTAACCCATTTTACAGATGGTCTGACTGTGGATGAGAAAGCTAATGTGGCATTCCCAAGATCTTGCAACTAGTAACTAAGGGCAGAACCAAGATTCAAACCCAGATCTGATTCCCAAACTACTCTACCACATTACACTATCTTTAGAAATAAATTATGTAGAAGTGAAAAAAAAATGCCAAAGATTTCTTGGCAGTAACCAATTTTGGGGGAGGGGAAATCCTCTCCAGAGTTGACTTCCATCCCCTATCTGAGGTTCTGGACACATAATTCCAGACCCTGGGATTTATCATCTCTACTCTTGGCTAATCCCCAAGCCCAAGTAGAAATGATGTTGAGTCTGGCTGTCAGTGTGCTACACGCACATCTCTCGGTCAGAGTGCCTGCCTTCCCAGCAGAGAGAAGGATGAGATGGGGTCTATTGTGGTATGCACACCAAGTTTCATGACTATCTCTAAAGAACAGAGGCAAATCTATAAATGTGGGTTGCTTTGCCGATGCCAGATGTCCAGATATGGTGGCAGCAAGAATACGCTGCTGCCCCAAACACAGCCCAAGCACAGGCTGGGTAGTGGCTATGAACTCACGTGGAATGACAGCCTTGCCTGATAGGAATGATGGTTAATAATCTGGAGAAGACTCATGGTCTTCAGGAATTTGCATGCAACGAAAAACACAATACCCATAGAAAAGGCAAGCAACCCAGACACCAGCTTTGCTGGTGTTAGATGACCCGCCCTACTCTTTGGCCCTACTCTTTGCTCTGTGAGCAAGTGGACACCATAGGCAATGGAACTGTCTTTATGCATCTGATTATTTCACACCATTAGATCACATTCCATATAAAGTTGATTTCATTCTATGACACTGGACGAAGTGCTCCTCTGCTTGCAAGGCTTGGGGTGGCTTCGCTCTTGCCCGCTTCCCAGCCTCATCTCAAGCCACATACCTCTGTTCAGTTCCTGAGTCATGCCACACTTCTTCCTCCACACTTCCACCTCTGTACGCAACCCAGGAGTCTCTACTCCTATCCATGACTTGAGTTGTGACTCAAATATCATTTCTCAGGGATGCTTTAATTTTCATTTCCACAGCTTTGGGGAATCTTGGAGCATCTACCCATTTAATGCATAAACACAATCAGCCTTAAACAAAGGACATTTGAAGCAGAAAAGAAATCCAATACCCAGACAAATCCTGAGTCTCACCAAATGGTGCTCACTGCAGTCTTTGCCCTTGTCTGCCTTGAGTATCTCATTTCAGTCTTTAATGAGAAACTCATCCATGAATGCTTCCCATTCCAGGGAGAGGCCCTCAGAGTCAGGAGCATGCCTTCCCCTCTGTCTTTGTTCTGCCTGTCAGAGCCCAGAGGACTAATCCACACCCATCCACACAGCAAGAGAGCAGTACTCATAGAAAACCAACCCTGGTGACTGCTTTGTGCTCATTTTCAACCTCACTGGCATCTAAGCCTCTGAAATCCAGGAAATTAATTTATTGTCCATGTTGATCAACTCCACTCCTCATAGCAGCCAGCTGTACACAGAGACTTAAGCTGAGCAGCCTCTGACATGTCCGTGGATGGAGCTGTCCATGACCCAGGGTCAGGGTCACCAAACCATGTGGATAGGTCTGGTGAACTCTCTCCAAACCCAGACCTTCCTCTCAGTCTCCTGTGTGCCTCTAGCTCAGACTCCTGGCCTCTTGTCTGTATTTTGGCCTGGACTCCTGATTACATCCTTGCCCCCAACTAGTCCCCCCTGTAGACAAGCAGGTTTGAAACTTCCCAAATGCAAACCCAAAGCTCTCCCGTGATTGCAAATCCACTGTCTGAAAACAGATTCTTAAATCCCAGTTATTTGCAATCTATATATACAATTTCTTGACATCCATCTGATTTTCAATAAATCAACTCAGTTTTGTTCTTAATGAACATGTTAAAATTATAGAAGACAATCCTAACTAGAATTTTTTAAAAGAAAATTGTATATTGAAGTAAACGGAAAGAGCAGAATCCTTTGTCAGATACAGAATGTGAGCCTAATTCAAAAGTAAAACAATGTTACTAAATTATAGCTGATGTTAGAATTGCCTGTCAAGTGTTCTGGATCTCTTGGTTAGAAGGGTAGATTAGCAAATGTTGGAGACGTGGGGCTTATTAAAAATAAAACAAAACAAAACAAAACACCAACCAAATTAAGTCTCCTTGATGCAATCCCCAGGTCTGAAAAATAACTGACAAGACAATAACTTCAACACTTCTTTGCTAAGTGATTTGATGCCATGTCCACGAGCCACCTGCAGGTACCTCATTTATCATATGAAATCTGAGCCCCACACTTGGCAATACTGGCCCACAGGAAAACACGGTCCTCCACCATCACACATCTTTAAAAAGAGGACATCTGGCTGGGAACCAGCACCATTATTTCTGAGTCCTGGCTGGCCTCACCTTGTTCTTGGCAAAGCCTTCCCCTTCGTTCATCCCTGCACTCAACCATGGCCCGGCCTCTGGCTCCATCGCTGGGCTCTGTCTTCTCTCCCTCTTTCCTCAGGACTTCCTCTTTGGTGAGTTAGTCACACAAAATTTCAAGTACCTCTTTGGTTCCATACACCTCTGGCCTCCTCTAGCAAGGACCTGCCCTCCCTCATTCTCTCCTTCCACTGGGAGGGGAGATTGATACAACACCCTGATCCAGCAGCAAGGCAAACAATACCCTCCATAATCCACCCACTCACTGCTCTGGTCTCCCCTCTGGCCACTCTCAGACATGCACACTGGGCCCGGGCCCACCTGAAACATGCCACATGCTTTCACACCTCTGTCTTTGCCCACACTGTTCCCTCTGCCAGGTGGGCCTTCGACAGACACCACCCCTGAAAATACTCACATAAGAGCTCTTCCTAATCCACTGAGACTTAGCTTGCAAGTCTCAAGCCTTCAAGTCTCTTGAATCTTTTCTGCATATGTGTTTTACTTGACTTACATAGTGTTTTAAAAATCAGTAGTTTTCCATTAAAATCCATATTTCCAGATTGGCTTAGAAATTGGCAACACTGAACATATATTCCCCATGGCAACAGGTAGCTCTATCAGAGCCCCTGCATATGGGTCCACTGCTCTTGAGTTCATTACTGTCCCTATGGCTTCATGTTAGCCCACAATCACCCGTCACTATCATAGGATTCCTGCCTGGACCCGGCAAATGGGTGAGTATATTTCTTGACTTAGGCCAAGCATCTCTTCTTCTGTAAAATATTCCCCAAGCCTTCTAGGTCCCCTGGTGGTCTGTTTCCATGAGCCACGATAACACTTTCTGGGGGACTTATCTTTTTTTGAAGAAATTTAATTATAAATAACATGTGATACTTGTAGGTGTGGACATTAGCAAAAACAAAAATAAAAGTAGATGCAGTTGACTGTGTTCTTATTTTGTGCCAGGCATTGTGTGGGTGTGGGTGTGTGTGTGCGTGTGCACACACTGTTTTATGGCATTATCAACTCCTCAAATCAACTTTTCAAGCGAACTTTATTATCTCCAATTCACAGACAGGCAGATGGAGACTGATACAAGGTAAGAGAACTTCTCAAGGTCACAGAGCTGCTAAGTAGGAGAACTGGGATTAAACTCCAGGACTTTCAGGCTCCAAGCCCTATGGTTTTCACTACTACACTATGTTCACTCCTGTGTTGTGAGCACAGAAATTATAATCCTTGCGTATACCCTGGTGGAAGGACAAAAGCTAGAACTGAACCAGATCTATTGGAAACAGAGGCCAGGACTGCACTTCTGGGGCTGATTTGTCTTGTCCCCAAGACCAGAAGAAGTCCTGGCATCCCCACCACCAGATGCCAGCGGCTCATCAGAGGCTCAGGAATGACAAGACTGTGGTAAGTCTCTGTGGTGAGTCTCTACTAGAGCTAGAACGTGAGGGCTGAACGTTGCCCCAAATTGAAAAACAGATTATTTTGTTGGCAATGGATGAAGATACCAGTCTGGGCAGAAATTCATCTGCAGGAAAGGGCAAGTCTCCTACAAATTTAATTCTCATGTTTGTGTGTGTAAGGCTAGATTCTAGCATTAGTGCTAAGAGCCTAGTTTGTGCATTAAGGATCTCTGAGTTCAAATCCTGGCCTATGATGCCACTAGATCTCAGGCCAGTCACTCAACCTCTTCCTTTCTTCTGTGTAAAGGGGATCATGGTGGTGCCTCCGACACAGGGTTCTGGAAGTATAGGAGGCACTTAAGAGTCCCGATCCAGAGTAGATCTCATAAAAGGGAAAAGTCAGAATGCTCAGGGTTAACCGAGGCAGACAGCATCTACTACAGACCCCGATCGCAGCTCCAACTGGATCCAATCTGAAAGTCGCCCTAACTTTGAAAACAGCTCAAACTCCTTCCATACAATTTCATAGCAGATCTGAAACCGTTTAGCTGCACCAGGCCAGGCGATAAGTGAGAAGAGGAAGGGCTGTCTGTGTTTATAGCCTTTGACAAATGGGCTCTCATCTCCTCCTGACAGATTCTCCCCCCAGCTGATCCATCCGCCTCTTCTGCCATCACCTGAATTGTGGTCTTCATAATAGTACTGGAATTCAGATGGATTTTACACCACAAATAAAAATGAATTTAAATGCCTCAGCTCCCCACCAGCAACACGGGTACTGTAAATGTCAAATGCATGCGGTTTTGCAAGGCCGTACAGCCGCTCCGAGTGATGGGCTACCTCGCATCACCTTTGCTAAATCTGCATTAGCTCCACGGCATTCACCTGTGGGAGGAAACAATCTGAGCTCTGCTTCCCACTTAAGGGTGAAAAATGCCTCCAGCCCTTGAGACCTCCCTGTGACAGCCTCTGGATGATTCTAAGAAATGGCCAGGAAGCCATCCACATACAGGTGCACTCACAGGGGCTCTGCGATTTGGTGGGCTTGGAAGCAAAAGGGAAACATGAAACAGAAGCACACTCCAATAAAAGCCACGGATTTCTCCATACACAACCAGGCAAGGAGCTCCTTGCCAATGTCTGCCAATGGAAAACAGACATTTAGAATATAGAAACGTAGAAGAAAACTATTCTCTCATTCAGTCAGCAGTCTCAGACAGAACCAGACAGTGTGCAGACCAGAAGAGCAATGTTACTGCTCTTCCATAGGATGAGGGCTCTCTCCAACTCCTGTAATTCACCGCTTATCTTCCATCATTATATCTGGTCTGGGATTCAGTCAATGCCAAAATGATTCATCTCAAGGTAAATGCCCCTACCAAATGGGATGAGGCATGAAATTGGAGGGGGCAGCAGGGAGAGACCCTATTAGACTCTAGAGCAAACTTGATATCTTGTTTTCTAAAATCTTTCTCTCCAGAAGGTACTCAACCAAATACAGAGACACAAATGTAAGCACACAAATATATCCATATACAGAGAATATACAGAAGAGAGGTAGACAGGAAGGAAGGAAAAGCAAAAGGGAAATGAAAAAGGAAAATAAAAAACAGGTTTCCTGGGGATGCATCTAGTCCCACAGACACCATGTTAAGCTTTCCTAACTAAAGGAAACTGAGCTTTCAAGAAATCACTGCCAGTTTGCCTTCAGAGCGCTCAGCGTTTCATAAAAACCCACACGGGCCAAGGGCTGCATCTTCAGAGGCAGGCTGACTTATTATTTTGGCACCTCTGTCATCTCTCGTCACTTCAATTCTACTTTATCAAATTACTGATTTTGCCAGAAGCATTCGGATTAAGTGGAGAGGGGCACACACACACACACGCAAGAGCAAGTGTCATCACTTCAATGGTGAAATTTCATAATTATACGTCAGGGTGACAGAAGTACCAGAGTGCATTCGAGAGCCTGGATGAAGATCACTCCAGATGCCACGGCCACCGTCTCCCTGCGTGCCCTCCTGCCTCATCACTGCACGCAGGGGCAGGGCTGGCACTCTTCCGTGGAGGGTGGGGCCACTGCCCTCTGGGATGACTGGGGTTGACTTTTCCATTAGGAGACAGGACCCCAATGTACAGAGCTACCCCCCGCACCTCACCCTCACCCCCAACCCCATTAGGAAACCCAGAGAAGCTACGGCCCAAATGTAAGAATCACACAAAAATAAATCAAAAAGAATTCCAAGAGGAAGAAAAGTTCTCCCGTTGGACAGAAGGAAGAGCAAGTCCTTAGAGAAGAAGACTGTCAAAACGGAGGTAGGCATTACACTTGAGGCATTGCTACGAGTCATCACCAATGTGCAGTCAAAGGGGTTTGGTTAATTCATGTGTCCTCAGTCATGAGCACTCATGTTTAGAAAACACCAGGTGAACCTGTTTAGAGACGAAGCTTTTTTTGAAGTGCCTGACTCAAGCCCACAGGCTATGACAAAGCCCAGAAATGCGTATGTGTGTGTGCATGTGTGTGCACACGCATGTGTGTTACTCTTTTTTGAAAATAGTTGAAGCCATGTACGGATATGACTTTTCGTACCAGTAAGCATCACGAGACATCCACAGACTTGGGGGATCCTTATCACCATGATGTATGACCCAGTGGCAGTCTGGGTCAGCAGAATGGAGCCATGTCGCTAGCTTTCATTGCCCAGAGATTATCCTGGTTGCTCATTTATCTTTCGGGTGATGGAACTGATACTATTTTAACAGTATCAGGCCTCCTGGTGTCTTTCAAACACTACTGGCAAAGAAGGCACCAAAAAAAAAAAAAAAATACTGGACAGAAACAGAAACATGCTCGTGAATTTCACAAAAGTCCAAGGGAAGTGAAAGCAACCCGACTTAGGAAGCAGGGCAGGTGACACGCCTTCACTGTGATGTGGGCAGAGAGGCTGGGGCAGATCACCTACAGCAAAACTGGTAGGAACGGATGAAAAAAGACAGTAGACATATGTTCAGCCTAAATTCCATTTGTCCACCTGCAAGTATGCCAACATGCAAATACACAGTGGACGCAAATCAAAATGCCCTTGCCTGCAAATGAGAGCAACCCAGAACCGGAACGGACCTGAGGATCACGAGGAGCCAATCTCAGCTACTGCGCATCATTATTCTGTTCAACGGGAGGAGATTAACACTCCTTAAAATAATGCATGACAATTGCCTTTTATTTAAAAGCAAATTTTGTTTTGAGGAGCCCTCAACCACCTTATTAATCAACAGATGACTGAGCTATCACAAAATCAGGGCTGAAAACCTCTGCTTGAAATAATAACTGCGTTTGACAATAATGGTACAGCTGCAGAGAGAAACATCTTTCAAAATTGTGGAACGATGTCAAAAGCAGCCAAGAGATATGTACCCTCAATTCACTTATTTGAACTCTTTGGATCCAAGGCGTTAAAGGTAAAATTTGATCTGCTTGGATGCACTTTACCAGGGAAACTTCTGTGAACTCTTGTCAATAGGGACAGACCATGGAGAACAATTGTCTAACAGCTATTTTTCCTGAGGGGATCCACACCAAGTGTAACAGGAAGATAAAGAGGGGGCGGGGGGACTCTGAAAATGCAGGAAATGACTTCCCCTCCCTACCCCCCAAAACATCTCACATAAATAGATTTATGCCATAGAAAGTCACTGCTCACATAACTGCATCATGATGGAAACCGAGGCAGGCTCTCTCAAAGTGTGTAGATTAAATATGAGGGCTCACCTTGGAAAGCCCAATATTTTATATTCTATCATATACGTAATATTTATAGAATAAACACTAATGATGTTCAACAACAAGATGAAATGAGTTACGGATAAATGAGCTATTTTCCTAAAGACAAGCATATGACTAAAATAAAAATCGGCACCAATTTTTATAATACTTAATTATGCTATGCACTCTTCACTGAAGCCATCAGAGGTAACACAGACCAGCATTTTAAAGTATGACTGTCTTTAAGCATCTAATATCAGTACATGAATCACCATTGCAAGCCATCATCCAGCCTTAAACACTTGGGTTTAAATCACAGAGTTCTTGTTTTTGTTTTTTGGGGGTTTTTTTTTGAAATAAAAAAATGAAAAATACTGACTTACCTTTCTGTCCTCTATTTCCACACAGGTATTGCAGTCTGCTTTGATATCCTGAGAGGAAGAGAAAAGAAAGAGAAAGAACAGGAGTCAGACTTATGGTCAGGGAACATTCAGCAGTGTCGTTGAAATGCCCTTTAAAATAATAAAAAACTCACACTCCTAACGGTTGTTTCTCGAGCCATTGCTCTTTATAGCCCTTTTAAGAAGTATATGCCCTGGTGTTTGCATTAGAGACATATGGATGTCATAACTAAGCTTTATTACATGCAGATGTGGGGTGAAGGCAAAAACTATGGATCAGAGGCCACAACAAAGAGAAGCCGATGGCTCATAAAATAATATGTCCCCCCAACACCTTTATTCACATCAGCAGAAACTGCCCTTACTCGGACTTAATATCTCTCTCTCTCATTCCAGATTTAGGATAGTCAAATCTACCTCCTTTCAACACAAAACCATCACCATCTTTTTTTTTTTAATCTTTCTTTCCATCCACGTATCCATCCATCCGTCATCCACTGCTCATCCATTTATCCATCATCTGTCCATCCATTCATCCATGGGTCTACCCATTCATCCATATTTACTGCACTTTTACTTTTTTATGCATTTTTTCATCTTACTCTGGAATGTAAAGGTAAGAAAAACATGGTTTCTACCCTCAAGGAATTCACCAGTTAGACACAGTGGTTGACACACACACAAGCACCGTAGTATTCATTTACTCATGCATTTAGAAGGTAGGCATTCAGCACGTATTGCTTGCCAGGGCTTGCTCTAGGAAAAGAAGACTCAGTAACATACAAAACACATGGAAAGTTCTGCCCTGGTGAGGCTTACATTTCGCTAGAAGAAACAGACAACAAAAAACATCAATAAATGGTATACTTTAATTTTATAAGAGGATTCCTACTACGAAGACAGATAAAGCAGGGAGAAGGGAATGGAAATGGTGAGCATGGGGGAATAAAATCTTAAATTTAAAGAGACGTGGCAATTGAGCAAAGGCCTGAAAGAAGTTAGGAGATGAGCCATGTTGCCATCTGGGGAAAGAGCCTCTCAGGGAAGGGAAGAGCAAGAGCAAAGTATTGGACACAGTTAAGCTAAAGGAAGGAAGCAGCAAGACTCAGTGGCAGGAGGGAAGTAAATTGAGAAAATACTGGAAGATGAGATCAGAGGAGGATATTAGCTCTTATTCTGAGAGCAGTGAGGAACCACCCAGGGTTTTTTTTGGGGGGGGGGGCAGGGTTGAGGTTTTTTTGTTTGCTTGATCTTATGCCAAATATGCACAGCATTTACTAATTTAACCATTTTGACGTGTACGGTTCAGGGGCATGAAGCATGAAGCACATTCACATTGCTGTGCAACCATCTCTATCCTCTACGTCTAGAACCTTCTCACCCTCCCAAACTGAAATGCTGCCCCCAGTAAACACTAACTCCCCATGTCTCCCTTCCCCAGCCCCTGGCAACCACCAATCTACTTCCTGTCTCTGTGAGTTTGACGACTCTAGGGTCCTCATTGTGCTGGTCCGTGAGGGCAGCCATAACAAATACCACAGACCCCGTGGCTTAAATAAATCTATTTTTTCACAATTCCAGAGGCTAGAAGTCCAAAATCAAGGTACTGTCAGGGTGGGTTTCTGGTGAGACCTCTCTTCCAGGCTTGTAGATGGCCACCTTCCCACTGTGCCCTCATGTGGCCTCTTCTCTGCGTGCATGCAGAGAGGTCTCTGGCGTCCCTTCCTCTTATAAGGACACCAGTCCTATCATATCAAACTAGAGCCCTTATGACCTTTTAAATCTCCATTACCTTCCTAAAGGCCCTATATCTGAAAACAGTGACACTGGGGGTTGGAGCCTCAATATACAAATCTGAGGATAGGGCACAATTCTGTGTATAACACTCATATAAGAGGGATCATACAGCATCTGCTCTTTTGTGTCTGGCTTATTTCATTTAGCATGTCTTCATCCAAGGCTCAGCCATGTAGTTAGTAGTATGTGTCAGATTTCATCACTTTTTAAGGATGAAGAATATTCCATTGTATGTATATATGACACTGTGTCGATCCATTCATCCATGGATAGACATTGGGTTGTTTCCACCTTTTGGCTACTGTGAATAATGAACATGGGTGTACGCATATGTGTTCAAGTCCTTGCTTTTAAGTCTTTTGCATATACGCCCAGAGGGGGAATTGCTGGATCACAAGTTTATTCTATGTTTAATCTTTTTTTAGGAACCGTCATACTGTTTTGCACAACAGCTGTGCCATTTTACATTCCCACCAGCAGTGCATGAGGTTTCTAATTTCTCCATGCCCGGGCCAGCACTTGTCCTCACTCAGAGGTTTTGAAAAGAGAAGAGACATAATCCGCCTTCTGTTTTAACGGGGTAGACAATGGAGAGCCAAGGGCACAAGGGGAGACCAGTTT
Organism: Ursus arctos; assembly: GCF_023065955.2. NCBI lineage: Eukaryota > Metazoa > Chordata > Mammalia > Carnivora > Ursidae > Ursus > Ursus arctos. The sequence goes on along the minus strand of NW_026622874.1, from coordinate 70,967,864 downwards.
GGGGGTAGCTGCAGGAAGTCAGATATAAGATGTTGGTGGCTGGGAAGGGTGATGGCAGGAAGGTGGTAAGAAGTGGTCAAAATCTGGATGAAGTGGGGTGCCTGGGTGGCTCAGTCAGTTGAGCATCCGACTCTTGATTTCAGCTCAGGTCATGATCTCAGGGTTGTGGGATTGAGCCCATGTCGGGCTCCATGCTCAGCGGGGAGCCTGCTTCTCCCTCTGTCCCTCCCCCTGCTCTTCCTCTAAAATAAAATAAAATATTTTTTAAAAATCTGCTTGTAGTGAAAGATGTCTTAAAGGATTGGATGTGGAATATGAGGGAGAGATGGAGGCCAAGGACCATGCCACAGTTTTTGGCCTGACCATTCTAGCAATGGAGATGGGGGGGGGGGGGGGCGGTGACTATGGGTGAGGCAGGATGATGTAGGGGTCTGCAAACAATAGTGACTCAGTTTGGGCTAAGTTAAGTCCATAGAAATATTTATTGTCCCACCAAGAAGTAGTTGGGTTTACTCTGCTGATGTGTCATTAGGAGAGGGTTGATTAAGTGGAAGGCCATCATCACGCTGATTTATTAAGCACAACACATTCTAAGTCCGTGTGAATCAAGAGTGTAACAAAAGAAGACAATATCATAAGGTGAAGATTCTGTTTTTTTTTATGTAACAGGCGGTTTTAAAATCAGTAAAATGAAACCGAAACAATGAGCAATGATTGAACCCCTCCCTGGTGCCAGGAACTACGGCAGGTGTTTTTCACACTTGTCTCTAAGCTCCCCCCAACCAAACGAGGTTGGTGTTTTTACTTTTTACCATATAAAAATCGAGGTGAATGATTAGGTGACCCATCCTGGGTCACACAACGATGGAATATAAGTCTACACCTGGAAGTGGCTCCTAACACCAGGCACTTCGCATCCCTTTCAGGTGACTTTATTTTATTTTAGTCGAGGTGGTTGGTCAGTCTGGATAATTCAGGCCACGTGTCTCATTATTTTCCTTTCTATGGGGAAGAGGGACGTGTAAAGCAAAATTATTTAGAGAAGAGGCACAGCTGTGATTCTCCAAGTGCGATCCCCAGATCAGCAGCACCAGCATCACCTGAGAACCTATTTTAAAAAATGCATCTTCTGGGGCCAGACCTGGTGATATGCTCAGAGATCTGTGTGTTAGCAAGCCTCCAGGGGTTCCACTGGGAACCCAAGGCTGAAACACTGCAGGACACTGTCATGGTTAGCAGTTCCTGTGCTAAGCCAGACTCCTGCATCCCAAGTGCGGTGCCATCACATGACGGCTGTGCAGCTAAGGGTATCTTTACCTTTCAAAGTCTCGATTGCCTCATCTGTGACACAGGGGTACAATGAGGTACTGGCTATTCAAAGTGGGGGTCTGTGCCCCAAATGGGGCATCTCAGGCTTCACCCCTTCACTTCACTGAATCAGAATCTGCATTTTAACAAGCATGTAGACCGAATGACTGTGTTCCCCAAAATGCAGAGGTTGCAGCCCCAACCCCCAGTGTGGCTGTATTTGAAAATGGGGCCTCTAAGGAAGTAATTAAGGTTAAATGAGGTCATAAAAGGGGGAAATTTGATCTGATGGGATTAATGTCCTTATAAGAAGAGACAACAAAGAGCTTGTTCCCTCTCTCTCTGCATCCATGCACAGAGGAAAAGCCATGTGAAAACACAGAAAGAAGGTGCTGTCTGAAACCCAGGAAGAGTACTCTGCGGAACCTGACCACACTGGCACCCTGATCTCAGACTTCCAGCTTCCAGAACTATAAGAAAACAAATTTCTGTTGTTTTAAGTCTCTCAGTTGGTAGTATGTTGTTATGGCAGCTCACGCTAAGACAACAAGATTCCCGGATGATCTTCAAGGACTCCTAGGACTTGAGGTCATGGTTTTCTCACCACACCCCTGATTAAATGGCTGAGGTCCCTGGCTGACCTTGAACCCTTACTGAGAACTCTCTTTGAATTCATCCACTAAGACACACAGAGATTAACTGGGTATGGGAATGAAGAAAATCATGAATTATTTGTAAACCCTGGAGATGCCATCTAGAAACAAGGCAAGGAAAAGCAGCTCCTTGTCTGTTTTAGGCTATTCTGACCAGAGGAGATGTGCATTTCCTTTCTTTCCTCCAGTGAAAATATGTTGAGTTTGCAGGGAAGAGTCCATATCCAATTTTGATTTACCCACAAAGAAGTGGCAGGTGTTAATCAACTAACTAACACAAAAAATAAGCCAAAGGCAGGCTTTTTGTTTTTAATCTGCCACCAAGGACCCACACAAGCAACAGAAAAAAGCCATCTGGCAGAATCAGAGCTCTTGCCATTTCCCTAAGATTATTCAATTTATTCTTGTCAGGATTAATTTACTAAACCCATGCTGGATTTTTTATTTAGATGATATTGTTGGTTTGTCATCCGCTGCAGATCTATGCGGGAGGCACCACAGGGGACTGCACTTGCTTCTGAACAATGTTGGACTCAAATTGGAAAAATGTCACTTTGGCGGGAACAAATTATTGTTCGGATCGCTCCACGTAGAGCTGGTGTCTCCGGATGGGCTCCGACCTGACCTTTTCCGAACCAGAAGAGTCGAGTAAGTACTTCAGCCCCGCTTGGAAAACAGCTCAACTACTTAAGTGCTAAGTATGAATTTGGAGCCATGTACTCATCATCAAGCAATCAATTCCCCTACAGAATTCTCCTTTCTGTAGCTGGAAAACTCCAAACAGTGACTCAGTCGCTAGCAATGGATGGGATTCTGCACACGCTATGGAGTCACACTGCCTGGGTTCACAGAACTGGACTCCACACCACACTAATTGTGGGTTGGTGCCTGAGTTTTCCCATCTGTGAAATAATGATAGCCACCTCATTTGTCGTCAGGCGTATCTAATCCATGCAAAGGTCTTAGCATAAGACGAGTCATAGATAAATGTTAGCCATCATTGACGGCATCCTCCAAATGTCTTTGTGAGACCTAGTTCTGATCAGACTATTGAGAACTTAAAAACAGTTCTATTTTTAAAGTTTGCTCTTCCAAGTCTTCTGAGTTCTTCTGGCTTTTAAACATCAAAGCACTTGTGTGTCTGTTCTTTTCAGAAGCTATTCTCCCTCCCAGAGAGACTTCTTTTCTTCTGCATTTTGTGTGTTAGTTGTTTCTGATGATTTTTGTAGGTCAGGGTTATTTATGCCCACGGTGCAGAGAACCATCATCCTGGATCATGTATCAGCATCATTCACAGCTCTGAAGTGCCCAGAAGTTAAAGGTCCCTGTGAACAGGTGGGGACAAATGTCTGCCGGTGAGATTCTGCCCTTAGAGGACTTAGAAGCCAGGAGTCTATAGTGGGTGGAATAGTAATCCTCAAAAGATTATGTCCATGTCCCAACCCCTGGAATCTGTGAATGTAACCTTATTTGGAAAAAGGGTCTTTGCAAATGTAATTAAGGCTCTTGACATAAGATCATCTTGGGTTATCTGTATGGGCCGTAAATCCAATGACAAGTGTCCTTTTAAGAGATAGAGAAGAGATGGCCATGTGAATACAGAGGCAGAGCCTAGAATGATGTGGCCACCAGCCAAAGAGTGCCCAGAGCCACGGGGAGCTGGACAAGGCAAGGGGAGTGTTCACTCCTAGAGAGTCTGGTAGGAGAGTAGCCCTGTTGACATCTTGATTTCAGAATTGTGCCCTCCAGAACGGTGAGAAAATACATTTCTGTTGTATTAAGCCACAAATTTGTGGTAATTTTTTACAGAAACCACAGGAAACTAAGCAAGAGCCTCAAGGAGCTTTCAGTGTGACTCTCTCGTGTTTGATGCTTGCCTACTCATCACGGGGAAAAGAAAGGCATGATCCAGAGACCACGCCATGTAATGCAAGTCCTAGGGGAGAAGAAAAACCCCTTTATATAAGAGATGCCAGGGCAGTTGCATGCTCTTACGTGCATCGGCCCTTGTGTTTTCAGAGGACAACCTCTGGAACCTCTTTTAATGACTTCAGGTATCAGCCCTCAAAGGACAATACAGAGATAAGACCAGGGTGCTTATATTGGACGTGAGAGTAAAGTAAGGTCATTTATCTTTGACGTGGCATTGTTCTCCTGGACTCAGACACTCACCAAGTCCCAGAGAGCATTTCAAAGTTAATAGCTACAGTTTAAAACATCTCTCGAGAGCTGGTGGATGATGTGGGGAAACAAAGGCAAAAGTAAAATTAGATTTTTTTACTACCTACAGACCACTGAAAGTCCTTGAAACAGGCAGAGTGACATTCCTCTAGGAACTCAGCTGTCTTGATGTTAGTACTTTGCTGAGAGCAAAAGGCAATCTTAGCCTGACCCCCAGGATCCTGTAAGTCTACTTTAACAAATAAAAATTCCTTTGGAAACTTCCTTTATCTCTACTCCCTCCAAACAAGATACATGTTGGCAATCATCCCCCAAGCATATGACCCACCAATATACATCTGAAGGATCTCATGACTCAGGTTTTATTAAGACAGCAATAAATAACCTTTTCCTAACAATAGCTAGCCCCCTCAGGGTCCTGGAAACCTTGCTTCCAAAATTCCTTAGAGACTTACACTCTCCCTAACCCTCTCCCAACTTGAAAATATATGATGGGCTGCTCTTCATGAGCCCAGCACAGCTCTTTCTCCCCATGGCTCCTGTCCTTCTGTTTAATAAAATCACCTTTTTCCACAAAAGACGTCTCAAGAAATCTCCAGACCTCACCAACATTCCAAAACTACATCATTTGGCGACCATGAAGGGATACCTCTCATTCTAGAGAGCTTCTGCTTTCTGTTCTCACCTTCACTTAATAAACTATCACTTCACCATTTTGTGTCCAGCAGAGTCATTCTTCCACTCGGAGAGATAAGAACCATGCAGTTCTGCAACAATATGGCTCACCAATATACACATAAAGGTCTCATGACTCAGGTTTTATTAGACAGTAATAAATGACCTTTTCCCAACAGTAGCTAGCCCCCTCAAGGTCCTGGAAACCTTGTTTCCAAATTCCTTAGAGACTTATGTTATCCCTAGCAACCCCCCCCCCCCCCGCCCAACTTAAAAGTATATAATTGGCCACTTCTCATGACTCCAGTGCAGCTCTTTCTGCCCACATGTCCTGTCCCCTTTTTGTATCAACACGGCTTAAGAATTCTTTCTCGGCCCCCAAACCCTAACATCTTTCCTCTATCAGTGGAGACACAGCCAAAGATTCACATGGCAAACCCAAACAGGGTTTATGAATAACTACCCTTCTACTGGGGGAGAAATCCAGGTATTTCGCTTTCTTTTCAAACAAAATAAATGCTATGGCAAGGAAGTTTAGAAAATTATCGAAAAAGTACATTTCGATATCACACTCCAAAAAGAATTCAAAAGTGCATTCTAAATTCTAAATCAACAGTATGTAGGGAGAAAAAAATAAATTTCCCTCTACCGTTTTAAGCTTCTTCGTTGATATCCCCCATAATAAAAGACAGATTAACTAGAAAAAAACAAACAGAAATTCAATGACTTTTATACTTCTTGTGTGCATGGGACATACCAAGAAAAAATGAGTAACTCCCAAGACGGCACCAGCCATCACAAATACCATCTTCGGCTAAAGGCAAAGAAAGAATTTGGGGTGGGGAGTTGGCCCATTATGGTAGATTATCAGGCAGAACACAGTAAACAAGGGTAAGACTATTATGCAGATTAAAGCCAGGGTCTCCTCCATTGATAAGAGTTTCTGGAGACTTAGAGCCATCCTTCTTTCCTGAAGGGAGGTACCCTTACAAATGGAGACTTCTCTTATAAATGTAAATATTTTTCTCACAAAAGGTCAACTTCTCTGTTTTCAGAGATTCTATTGAATCTGCAGACTCTCTAAAGTAATCATCTCCAAATAATCCTCATGCTAAAAAGGCATATTTTCGGGTAGCCTTTGCTCCCCTTCATTTAGAAATAGTTTCCTCTTCAACGATTTTTGTTGTTCTGCAAACAATTACTTATCACTAAAAAAAGCTAGCCATTATGAGTTGAGATTCTAGGACTTAGAACATTTACTACAACCTGGATTCTAATGGGTTCTTTTTTTCTACCTTCACAGAGATTCAAACTTTGAAAATAAATACAAGCTGTAGGACCATTTGGCCCAGTGCTTCCATTTTGCAGATGAGAAAACTGAGGATCAGAGTGTAGGGCACTGGCTTTGTTAACAAATGATATAAGAGGGATTGAAACCCCCATCTGCCTGCTTTGTATTTTATGCTTTCCTCTATACCATATTTTGTCTTTGGATCTGAATATTAAAAACAATATTCTAAATTCAATTGCATTATTTAAGAATAATGATTGTGGGGCGCCTGGGTGGCACAGCGGTTAGGCGTCTGCCTTCGGCTCAGGGTGTGATCCTGGCGTTCTGGGATCGAGCCCCACATCAGGCTCCTCCGTTATGAGCCTGCTTCTTCCTCTCCCACTCCCCCTGCTTGTGTTCCCTCTCTCGCTGGCTGTCTCTATCTCTGTCAAATAAATAAATAAAATCTTAAAAAAAAAAAAAAAAAAAGAATAATGATTGTGCCCCAAAGTTTTTTTTGGGGGAAAAAAAAAAAACGAATAACTGCGTTATCTCATAACTATAGTTGGTACAAATTTGGAATCATGCGTGCCTTCCTGCTCAATTCTTCAGTCTGTTCATTCAGCTCAAAAGACCAAGATTCAAATAAGGTCACTTGAATACATAAAGAATAGCAGAAAACGTTTGCACTGACATATTTTATCCACTTTATAGGTCTCCATTCACACATCTGCTCAGCCCCTGCAATCTCACACAGCGCCAGCAGATGGAAGCAAATAACTTTGCAAAATACTAAAAAGCACGAAGCAATATACTAGAGCATCCCATTCATGGGGTCTGTAAACTTCTTGAAATATTATAATCTATCTGCTCCCTCAAAATTTAAGCCTCAAATGACTGCATGCTTTAATTAATAAGCTGTAATTACATACCAGGAATGTAATAATTTGAGAAAGCATTTTATTAGCATGTGTTTAAGAAGGTTCAGTATGACCGAGATCCCTGTTTCAAGGCACAGGGTACTCCAAAAACAGTTAGTTTCAATCTGAATGTGAAGACTGAGACTGTATTTCAGAGCTGTTTTGCCTGAATTCATAGAAACAGCAAAAAAAAAAAACCAAAACAACAACAACAAAAAAAACGTAAACTAAGATCACAATATAAATCCATTCAACCAAGAGAGTAGAATCTACTTCAGTTGGTTAGCTCAGAATGCAGTGTTTCTGACTTTGGGAGGGTTTGGGAGGAATTTTAAGTGGGGGATGGGTTATAGGATATTTTCTTTGGGAGAGAGGTACCAAGAAAGAGCTGTAAAGCCAGAAAAACCACAAAACAATTCCTAAACTCTGTCTTTACGCAAATAAAGATAGCAGGGCTTTCATCTTAGAATTGTGACTTCTTTCTTTAAAGACTGCACCCTCACCCCCCATGAATTATTTTGTTCTCTCCATCCTATGTTGTTCCCAGCTTAGTTATCAGGGGACAAGAGAGAGTTGGCAGGAACCCTGCAGCCCAGGGCTACTGGCTCAGCACAATTAAATTTGCTACTGAGGAAGGCAGCCCCCTCTCAGGTAGGAGCAATATGTCACCAAGGTAAGCTCAAACCAAGGGTCTGTTTGCAAATAAGAGCTATGCATTGGCATCACAGCAGGGGTTTAATGAGAGTGCTTTTAATTAACTGTAAAAGTAATTACCCATATTAGATGTAAATCGCACTTGTTTTTACATGAGGTGAATAATTTTAGTGCAGCTTTTAAGAATAATACTTCTGGAGGAGCTGTCAGCTGCACGGGATCTTAACAAGTCCATGTGTTTAAAAACAGTATCTGGGAGAAAAACACCAGCCCAGGAAGCCTTGGGTTTGTCACCTGGCTTCTGCCAGCTATGCAGCTTCTCTATTCATTTACAGCAGGCCCCAGCAGCTAAGCATAGCCCCACCACAGCTGCATACTCAGAGAAGCACCCCCACAAAAACTCCCAAACCTTGTCAGGTTTTTGTCCTTCACGTTTTGTTTTGTTGTGTTGTCTTCTTGGCTTTCAGCCTCCTGGATGATCCCCAGGACTTCCAATGATGGGCTCTTGTGAATAATTAAGGGACTCAGCCCAAAAAATAGGAACTGGAGGGAAGATGAAGGAAGAAGCCCAATAGGCCACTGCTGTGCACCTTCCATGACAAAGGTAGATATTGTCCAAAGGACAAAACAGATTCCGATGAGGAAGCTAGTGCAGGAGCAACCAGCCCAGGCTCACAGGGATCCTTCAAAGAGCCAGGTAATTGCATCCAAGAGTTCCAGGGCAGTACCTCTGATGCAGACAGATATCTGCATGACCAGCACCAAAACAAAAAGGCAGGCCTCCAGTGGATTTATAAATAGTAGGAGAAAAGATGGAGGTCAGTGTTGAGAGGGAGCAGAGGTGAACCCCTGTGTTAAGATGCCAGCCTCTGGGCTCTTGAAATTTCCCTGACTTCGGAAAGTGTGAGGTGGGCCCCTGAACCTCCCATTTGAACCACAGAGAAGCATAAACAGCCAGGATAGAGTTTGCAAATACAAAATTACTGGGTAATTATTTATACTTTGATAGGCACCTTCATTAAGGGATTTGAGGATGCAATTATCAAATTGAAGTTTAGTGCACTCCAGTTAAGCAACAGAACTGAACATCAGGAAAGCAGGATGCAGAAAGGCGGGTTTTTGCCCTGCCCATTGAGTGGGCCAGCAGCTTAGCTGTCAATCAGGTCCTTTTTAAAAAGAAGCCAGGCCTTCCATTTGAAGAGCTGGCTAGCATTGTGATTGTTTTCCTGTCTGTAGCCTCCTTTGAGTTTTGGTTGCTGTTGTGTTCTTATTAATGCTTGTTGTCGATCTTTGCCTTAAAACAACCCCAAGAGGGGGCTAGAGCAGGAAATGTACTGGTTTGATATGATACCCTGAAAACTTAATCTGGTTCAAGGTCAAGTGAAAGAGGAGCCAGACCTGGAACTTGTGTCTCTCAGGAGGAGCTTTTACTCCTTACTATAAGGCCGCGTGTGTTTTCCCAGTGTCCCCTACATCTGAGACAATGTAGCTATTTCCCACATTGCCTACGTAAAGGATTCAAATTAAGAAAAAAATAATAAAGAATATAGCCTGGTTCTTAATTAATATACCAACCTCTTGAGGAATTGTGACACAGTGAACATTCAGCAATACGAAGATAATGAAATAATTCACAATGATATTTGAGGGCAAATGCAATGAGAAATTGTACTTTAATTTCACCTCCACGTATGGATCAAAATACATAAGACAGAAGACTCAGGAATGAGTCTACCTTGCTTCAAATCCTGCCTCTGCCACTTAATAGCTGTGTGACTTTACGAGGCAACTTATCTGTGCCCTCAGTTTTTCAGAAAATAGGATTAGTATTAGTCTGGATACCATCAGGCTGGTGTTAGTATTAAGCTGAGATAAAGCACAGAAAGTGCCGTCATGTAGCCAGAGGGGTTGGAAATGTTTGTTTTTATAGCTGCAATTTTTAAACGTTATTATATTTATATATATTCATTAGCTATTATTCTATATATTCGATAATTTTATTATCATTATTATTCTTCCTTCTCTATATAAGATGGTTTTAAATACTTCCTGAATTCTTCTGTGTCACTGCTATCTCTGTCCATTAAATGGACCCCTAGGGACAACAAAGGATGGGGAATTTCTAAGAGCACAAGACTCCTGGGACTTGATGCTGATAGTCTACGTCAACACCCACTAAACCATTCTTGTAAGGACCTGCACACTACAAGGACTAAACAAAACCACTTAATTGAATATTTAATCTCCTTCTAGGAATCAGATATTCCAAAACACATCTAATGGTCAAAGCAAGGATTATGCCAATCAGAGAAGGTACAGCACAATTGAAGTTCAACAGATCTAGTGCAAACTACCTAGAAAAAAAAAAATATATATAGCATTCTTGTATTACCTCTTGAGTATACAGAGATGAGTTACCAGTTTCCAAGAAGTGGCTCTGCTCTGAGACATAGACAAAGCTTTGCTGATTGCTGGGTGAAGCCACAGCTCTCCTTGAAAACTGGTATTTGCAGTATTTATTTGGGCTGTAGCCATCTTGTCAACCACAGTTTCTTGGGAAGCAATATTTTCTGTCCCCTGTGACCCTGGTTTGGCATTTCACTTTCTGGTAGGAAATGGATAGTAGCCTTTTCAATAAGATTAAGTAATCAACTCTTTGTTCCAGGAATACAAACTTTATTGTCTACAGCCTTAAGTAATCTACAAATGGTTTCCATCACTCCTACCTCTGCTCAAACCAAACCAGCAGGGATTTGGAAAAGATACAGATATCTCTTGTTTTCTGTCAATTTCCTATACACTCTGGTATGCATGTCATGAATGAGTCACACTAAGTGTAGAAATTTGTTATTGGACGGCCAAACATTATATAAACTTGTGTAACACAAGATATTCAATCTGTGTGTACATATCTTCACTCATCAAAGAACATACAGATATCTTGATTCAGCTTCCAATGGAATATTCCTAAGTTTGACAAGATGGATCTAAAAGTTAACATACCAAAAAAAAAAAAAAGTTTATTTTTTAAAAAGATTTATTTATTTATTTTGAGAGACAGAGAGAGTGCGCAAGCTGGGGGATGGGCAGAGGGAGAAAGAGACTCTCCAACAGGTTCCCCCGCTGAGCATGGAGCCAGACATCGGGCTCCATCCCATGACCCTGAGATCATGACCTGAGCTGAAACCAACAGTCAGATTCTCAACTGAATGAGCCACCCAGGCTCCCCCAAAGTTTATTTTTTTATTATAATAAATTTGTAAATCTAAATAGGTGGACCCTGAACTTCAGATCCCCAGGAGTAAATCTAAAAATCACCAGAGAAATAACCACTTAAGCTTTTTTGGAAAAATGAAACAGAAATATGGATGTAAATGTTCTTTCCCAGGCCATGTGATTTATTAGTAATCCACTCTGCAAAACACTCATATCAATTCTTACATGAGTACAGGAAAAACTGTACCTTAAAAGAGACAGTTTAGGATAATTACATTTCGCTGTTAGTTCACCCTCTTTCCCAAATGCCATGTTTACTTGAAGAAACTGCCATTTGGTTTTTATTCACAAAAAGGGAATTAAGAATATTCCTTTAAACTTCTGATTACTTTTTCTTTTGTATTGGCAGGCTTATACAATTTATAAGACATAGACATTATGTTGAGAAAGAGTAGCAGAAATCTAAGCTATCCCTCAAGATGTCTTAAATACCTCAGTTAGCCATACTGTCCTGGGAAAGAGGTAAGACATAAATGCTGATTATACCCAATTAGGAAGGCTGATCTCTTTAAAAACAGAAATTTTGTCATTTTAACCCTTCGGGGTAAAATCCCCATAAAATTTGTTTCATTGTCTCCACTTTCTAAAACATGGATGGCTGGCTGGCTCTGACATTGTAACTCAGTACCATGCCACTCCAAGATGCTAACCTTAGCAAATCTTGCCCTCCTGCTAAATAGTCCCAGATTGGTTTTTCTTGAAGAATACGCAGATGTCCGTCAGTGTTCTTCTACTGTCTACCTTCATGCCTAGCTGTCATTCCTACTGTCATTTCTTTTAATTTGGTTCTAGATTCACAACCAGTTATGTGGATAGAGTTTCAATCTTATTTTTTTTTAATTTATTTATTTGAGAGAGAGGGAAAAAGAGCATGTGGTTAGGTGGGGGAGAAGGAGGGCAGAGGGAGAGTCTCAAGCAGATTCAGCGCTTAGCACAGAGCCCAACCTGGGGCTCAATCCCACAACCCTGAGATCACGACCTGCGCAGAAACCAAGAATTGGACACTCAACCGACCGTGCCACCCAGGCAACCCAGAGTTTCATTCTTTTTAAATATTTAAAGTTAAATATATGTTCTGGTGTTTTGTCTGCTGCTTGTTTGTTTACTGACTTACACATTGGTGAGTTTTAGATGACCAACTATAACAGAAATCTGTCTGGTTTCTGAGATATTAATTAGAGGATTAATACCTTTTTACTATTTGGTTGCTTTTTGTTCAGATGCATTGGATATTAACCTAAATGTATGAGCTTGATTTTTCAAGTGTGTTTAAATCATTTATATTGGGTAAAATATATAAATACATAAAATAAAAAATACATTTCCTTTTGGTACCATAATCTCCCCAAACCAATTTTGAATTGGTGAAAGCATGGGACTACTTGGATTTATTTAAGTTACAGGGGAGTGAGTCATGCTCTGACCGATCCCACCTCCTTTCCTAGATTCGTATTCTATGAAGTTCCTCCCCAGAATACTGCATTCTGTATGAATCTGTTCTTAAACATTTTTATGTTGCAGAACGTTGACTCACTGTGTCCCCTTAACCTGAATCACTCTCCCTCTGCTTACCCAACTACCTGCTTACCACAGCTAATTTCACCTCCTCCTCTGCTCTGCCCACGCAGAACACACTGCTCTCTGGCACCGCCCTCCACTTGCACGTCTACTGCAGGGTTGAGTTCATCTGGATACATATTTCCAGTGCACTTCATTCGTGCCTAAAACTTCCACGATATTATCAGCTCCTCAAAGGCAAGGATACCAAAAACAACCAGCCTTCTTCTAAAAAGTCATTCTTAGTGATAAAATGTGTATGTATGTGTGTATACATAGATGAGATGTATATATATAAATAAAACATAAAATACATAAGTAAGGGGTGCCTGGGTGGCACAGCGGTTAAGCATCTGCCTTCAGCTCAGGGCGTGATCCCGGCGTTATGGGATCGAGCCCCATATCAGGCTCTTCTGCTATGAGCCTGCTTCTTTCTCTCCCACTCCCCCTGCTTGTGTTCCCTCTCTCACTGGCTGTCTCTATCTCTGTCCAATAAATAAATAAATAAATATTTAAAAAAAAATACATAAGTAAAATATATTTTATATTTATATAGTATAAAATAAATATATATAAGTATATATTGTGTATCATATATATGATATATAGCACAGATTAAATATATTCTATATAGAGATCTATATATTGATATAAAACTTCACTTAATCCCATGAGGCAGACAATGATTATCCCCATTTTAGAGGAAACAAACTCAAGAGAGGTTGGGTTTCTTGCCCAAGGTCACAGAGCTTACCAATGTTGGCTCTAGAAGTTAAACCTGGTTTATTTTACCCAAAAGCTGGTGATCTTAACCACTTAGCCAATGGGTTTTCCTGTTGAACTCATCATCATTTTCTTAAGACAGTAACCCAGCCCACAGGAAAAATTTGTTTTTAATGGAGAAGTTAATGAACACACAACAGAAGGCAGTTTTGCTACTTATTAGCTTTTCTAACCGTTTTGAGCTTCCATCAATTACTCAGTATGACTGGTGTAACAAAATATATGAGTGTGTGTGTGTATGTATTTTTGTGTTTATGAAAAACGTATCTAAAGGGTTTAACATAGAGCCTGGATTTATAAGTCACTAGTCCATATGCCCAATTACAGTCTTCACTAACTGGCTTGAAAGTGAGTAATAGTGTGTATTCCTGTAGCCAGTCTCAAGAGTCTACAGATTTAAATACTCCAGAACACTTTCTGCCTACCTGTGGAAGAAGGGTATTTCTTAGTCTATAGCCACAAACAGCAATCCTGAACATATGACCTGTTCTAACACCCCCACATCGACACTGGGGTACTCATCAAACTTTGTCTGTAAGATGGATACAGCCTTCCCCCAAGGGCTCAAAAAAAGGCACGCCTTGGGGAAGAAACTGGCCAATCCCAGAAAAACATACCAAGAATTTATATTCCAATCTCTCCCCCGCCTTTTTTTTGTAAGTAACCTCTGCCAGGACCCCGAACAACGGGAAGCTCTCAACCTATTTTGGAGGCTTACAATTTCCCATCAGCTTCCTGTCGGAGAGCTCAAATGGTCCCATCCCCTTATATAAGGTTAACAGGTTTTAAGAAAAAAGATCAGCTCTGGTAATAGCAAATATAATGAAAAAGAAGAGCCACCGCCGATAAAGTCAGCCTAAGTCACTCTCTGAGGTCACAGGCCTCGAGGCTGCTTAAAGCTTTATCAATGAGTTCCAGGTTGGGTAGGCCTGGCAGATACTTCAGCCAAAAAGGAGCTTTGCTGGGTATCACATGGGCACAGCATCATCAAAGGAATACCTCAAGCAAAACACCCATGCCAGCCTACCTTTTTACCCTGGAAGGTTCATTTTTGTTCCACTGAAATCCATCAATAGTAAGAAACACTGTGTCTCTCTCTCCCCACCACCTTCCCCAGTGGACTTTCTGCACATGGTTAGCAGCCATGGATATGCAGGCGAGCAAATGCAGTAACGTTCTTCTGGTAACCATAGGAATATTGTCTCAGCAGCGTAACTGATAAACACAGACAGGTAAACTCCATGCTGCTTATAAAATCTTATTTCTCCAGAGTTAAGATCTTTTATTCCAGTTTTATGGGGATATAATAGACATACCACATTCTATAGGTTTAAGGTGTGCAATATGATTTGATATATGTATATATTGTGAAATAAAGACCACAATAAGTTTAGTTAATATCCACTACCTCACACAGTGACAAATTTTTCCCCATGAGAATTTTTAAGATCTACTCTCTGAGCAATTTTCAAATATACAATATAATATTGTAAACTGCAGGCACCATGTTGTCCATCAGATACCCAGAGCTTATTCATCTTGTAACTGAAGTGTGTACCCTTTGACCACCTTCATCCAATTCCCTCACCCTTTACTCCTTGCTTCTGGCAACCACAAATCTATTCTCTGTTCCCATGAGTTGTTTTTTTTTTTTTTTTTTTTTTTTTTTTTTTTTTTTTTTTTTTTTTCCCAGATCCACATATAAGTAGGATCTGTCTTATTTCACTTAGCATAATGTCCTCAAGGTCTATCCATGTTGTCCTAAATGGCAAGATTTCCTTCTTTCTAATGACTGAATGTCACTGTCTGTATATACCATATCTTCTTTATCCATTCAGCCATTGATGGACACTTGGGTTCTTTCCACCTCCTGGGTATTGTGAACAATGCTGCAATGAATATGGAGGCTCAGGTATCTCTTCAGGATTGTGATTTTTCCTTCAGATATATATATATACAGAAGTGTAATTGCTGGATTGTATAGTAGTGATACTTTGAATTTTTTTGAGGAACGCCCATACTGTACAAGTTTATATTCTCAGCAACAGTGTATAAGGGCAGATATATTTTTTTCCTGGGCATCTTTATAATAGCTGGTCCAAGGTTTCCCAAATCTGTGGTTGTTATTGCTGTTTGGCTTTTTAGCTAGCACGTAATGAACACTAACCTGTGGCAAGCACATCCTGAAATGGGTTGCATGCATCACTTCTACAACAATCCTACGCAGTAAGTTTTATTATTATCTGTACTTCAGGGAAGAAGAAGCTAAGGTTCAGAAAAACAATTTAATTTTTGTTCCGGACATATAATTCATAAGTGGTAGATACAGTTATCAAATCCAGGTATATCTTTATTCATCAAACTATGAACTTTCTCTCTTGGAAACCCTAATGGCTTCCCAGCCCACTGAGGATGAAATCCAACTCACCACATAGCCCTGTTTGACTCATTCCCTAGTGACCATTCCTACCTACATTGTTCACTCCATGTTAGCCACACCAACCTTCTTACAGCACCTCAGAGGCAGTGGCTATGCCCACTGTCGGGTGTTTGCTGGCCTCCCTCTGCAAAGCTCCCTCCCCCCAATTCGGGTGTGGGTTCCAACCCCAGGTCATAACTGGGCTGTGCCCCCGACATGTAGTAATGCTCTACCATCTATTTTCTTTATTGTACTTATTATTTTTGGCACTTACAACATTGATCTTGTTTATTTTTCTGTCTCTACAACCACTAGACTCAGCTTCATGAAGGGAATGTCTTTCACTTGCTTTTTTTCTGTGCTGGATCCTCACCTAGATCAGTACCTGGCAGATAGTATCTGTCCAGTGACAAGTGGAGTAACTTAAAGAATGTGATGTCGGACTGTGTTTTTACCTACCTCCCTATACCACTTGCCCTTTATTTGGGGTTATTTTTCCCAAAAAAAATATTTTGTGATAATGAGGGTTTTTAAAAAACATATGTCTACTTCACTTTCTTACAAGGTTCTGTCTTCCTTTTTCTTAAATATGCATTAAAAATACATTTTCTTCTCTTACTGCCTCCCTCCTCTCCCCCTCTCTTCCTCTGCCTTTCTCTCCATTTTCCTATTCAATGCACATACCTTTTTTGGTTTTATTCTATTTGTCTGTTTACTTTTCCTTATCTTTCTATTTACCTACCCCTTAACCTCTAATTCTTTCTCAGATCCACAATTTCCAAAGTCTATTTCAATTACTCTGGCTTTGACCTTCTAAATTTCTATCTGCCTTTGCATGTTAGGGTTTCTTTCTCTTTCCTTCTGCACGCACCCCCTCCCAGTATTCCCTGCCCCCCTTCTAATTTTATCCATATTGAACGTCTTTTCTTATTTATTTCCAGCCCCGTTGGCAATAACCAGCTAAATCCAAGTGCAGCCCTGTTCTCCCCACCAAATCCGTATATATTCAATAGGGTACATTTAAATGTTTTTATTAAAGTTAATGTTCACACATAGAGGATCACATATCATGGCTGTTGGGCCAAATGCCCCTGGGGGATAGAACTGCCCCTGGCTGAGCACCATTGCTCTAGAGGAAGGTCAACTTGATCATTAACAGGTCAAGAGATATAGATAACCTGCCATTCGGACATCCTCTCCATGATATGTTTCCATAAACCCCCACCCACCAATGTCAGGAATATAAACGTGACTACAAATACATAGGTACCTACCAGAGATGCTCTTGCTATCATGAGTGCTAAGAATCAGCTAGTTCTGGCATCATGTTAAATTTCTGATGCCTACTAGCCGTGATATTTGAAAAAACTAGTTAACCCAATAGAGTTTTAGCTTTCTGATCTGTGAAGTGGACCTATTACAAGTGTTTCCCTCATAGGGCTGTTCTGAGTATTAAAAAAAGGTCATGTAAGAAAGACACATCAAGCAGACCTTGCATAGAGTGAGGTTATGATTATCATCAAGCCAGATTATCAGATCACCATCGTCAACCTCATCTTCTTTTGAGTACAATCCCATTAAAAAGAAAAAGAAAAATTCACTCCAGGAACTGATGGACTGACTAAGCAAATAATATCCTCCCTCTTCTCCCAACACATTTTCTCTCTGCTCATCTCTGTTTTCCTTCTTTTGGGTGTGGGTAGAAGAGAAAGAAGAGGCAAAAGAAAGTAGCAGGAGGGCAAGGATGAAGAAGCATCCCCCATCTCTCTCTGTCAGGGACAGCGAATCAAAACTGAATAATACATTCAATGAGTTACTTAATTAACTGGGTGAAGGTGAAGCTGAAACAGCTGAGTTAAATAATGAGATGTCAAGCACAGAAGCTTAGACCAAGGAGGGATTTGAAAACACTCTTCCTGTCAGAAGAAACCACAGGATTTTTTCAGGCAGATGACACTAAGGGGGTTAATCTTTCCATTTTTGTCCTTCTGAAAGCAATGGTCTTTAAAAAAAAAAAAAAAAAAAAAAAACCCTACTGAAATAAGGCCAAATGTAAAATTAGCATTTATGTAGCAGAGGTCATTAAAATGAGTTAGCCCAGGCCCTTTATAACATTAAGCCAGTACTAAAATGAGAATAAAAAATAAAAAATAAAAAAATAAAAGGTCTGCTTAAAAGGATCTTAAATGGAGAGGCTGTTGCTAATAGCAAGGCTATCTCAGAAGGACTAATTAGGCTAGAAATAAATGTGGTTCAAAGGGAAAGGCTATTGTGTGATCCACCTAAATGTCAAATGGCTGACCACAAGACTCACCTGCTGTTAATTAAAATCGAGTTGTCATCCCCAGTTAAGGGGCTGTGAGCATCTCTCTCAATACTCTAAGAAGATTGCAGCCAGACACCCACCTTCCCCACCCTCATTCATCCTGCCAATTAATGTTGATTTTCATCTACATGTTTCGGGGTCAAAAGATGAAAGCATAACCTACTTTTTGAAAGCAAGACAGCTGATCCCAACTTAAGTATTTGTGACAGTATGAGTACTTAAAAAATAAAATGTGAATCAAGGCTGACTTTGAAAAATTGTAACCATTGGTACTCTCAGAGCAAAAAGTCGTTAAACATCCTCAATTAGACAAGAAACACTGTGTTTCTTCCCATTCATCTTGGACATTACATCAGTGGAGCCTTGCACGTTTTATATGCTCATGTTCTTTCTGAAGACATGGCTAATAGGATCAGGTTACCTGTTCCCTAGGTCTGTAATTGCCAAATACAGGCCCACTGTCGCACACTTAGCAATTTTTGCCACTTCTGCATGCCACCGGTACTATTTATCCACTACAAATTATACACAGACACACATATCTATGCATGCAAACATAAATACACACATTCACTTTTTAATTTAAACTATCCATGTAGTCATAGGTTTAATATGCAAATTATTTTTAATACACATACAAACCATACATATCTAAACTTCTTGGAAATGATAGTTCTATATCTTCATAGAAATTCATGTCACACAAGTGCACCCAGCTGTCAGCTCTCATCAGATGGTGCACTTAAGATGTGTGTATTTCAATAGAAATCAATTTTACCTCAAAAAAAAAAAAAAATGGACATAGTGAACTCTTGTTAAAGACCTGCTTCCTAAAGTGTTCAAAGTTGGAGGGTATTAGTGTTAACAACTCACTCTGAAATGTATAAAAACCAAAATAAGATGGACTGGTGATGGATAGATTATGATAAAACAAATACATTAAAATGTTAATTCTAGTATCTTGCTGGTGGGTATGAGTGTTCATGACTCTTTTGTCTTCTCTATATTTGAAAAATAACATAAGATGTTGAAAAAAGACATATGTGAAATTACAACCAAATGCTTATCCATACACCAAAGAAATAAAATTACACCTATCAGAACATACTCCAGTCTTAGCAGCACCCTGGTGGTCTACAGTGGTCTACAATCAATGAACTCTTCTTGGGAAGGTTGCCAAATTTTGAACAAGATACAAAATATACTTCCGTTACTTCTGAGTATACATTCTTAAAAGTGTTCTCCAGACAGCACAGGGAGCTGAGCAAGATATCTAAGCTGTAAAAGGCAGACTGTTAACATTCAACTGATATCCCAGAATGACGTCTGGTCTACTACAATCAGAACCAGAAGATGGGGGAACTTTGCCTCATGAACAAAGAAGGGAGTCTGATCAGGCTTCTACACATTTATGTTTAAACAGTGTGACCCACAGATGCCTTTATGAACACTCAGAGACAGGGCACATCACAGCAACAATTATGTTTTTATCACTGTTGTCAGGTTTACTGATGTTTAGCGTGGGCCTTGAACAGAAAAAGGTTGAAGATAATCACTACTTTAGGGAGTGATTGTTTTACGCTACTCGGTATTACAGAATGTCTAAATGTTTCCTGTGAATATCTCCTTTTACAATGAGACACATTCAACTTTATTTAAACATTACCCTTGCCCTGTGGGACATACCTGTCTGTTCATAGTGTGGCTATAGCTTCATCTTCCACCAAATTTCCACCCTCCCTCCAGCTTCACGGAATGGCTGACCCTTCCCATTACCATGCCTTTGTTTTAGGAGGTCCTGCATATCTGTACATTTACTTCATTCACCACACATCATGGATTCTTAAGATTCCATGTAGGGGTTAACAATTCTCACTTCCTCATTCCTCCATGAATTCCCCTATGACCCACAGATTAGGGACTTACTCCAACCCTCTACTGTGTTAGGAGTGTTTTAGGAAGCAGGTGTGCTATCTTCTCCCTCACCCATCTACCTCAGTGGGGGTAGAAGGACTTTTCTGATAGGTGAGCTCTTCTCTCTATCTTCCTCTCCTCTCTTTCTCTGCCTGATACCTCCAAATGACACATATTTTTCTTTTCACCTCTGTTTCCTAAGCTCCCCTAGGATAGGTAAGCACACCTAGGGCAGGGCCCAGGGTCCCACCTTCTAGAGGCCAGCTTTATGCTCCAACTCTCTGAATTTCATTCCTCTGTGGTAAGAGGTAGAGTAATGCCCTCTATACTGCTCAATCAGTTCCACAGTCTAGATGTGGTTGTAGAGATAAAGGGGGTTGGGTGACAGAGAGCCAATTTCATCTTGGGAAAAAGCAACAGGATAGAAGCACAGACTCTGGGGGCGCCTGGGTGGCACAGCGGTTAAGCGTCTGCCTTCGGCTCAGGGCGTGATCCCAGTGTTCTGGGATCGAGCCCCACATCAGGCTCCTCCGCTATGAGCCTGCTTCTTCCTCTCCCACTCCCCCTGCTTGTGTTCCCTCTCTCGCTGGCTGTCTCTATCTCTGTCAAATAAATAAATAAAATCTTAAAAAAAAAAAAAAAAAAAAGAAGCACAGACTCTGGAGCCAGACCATGTAGATTATACTCCTGGTTCTTTCACATTCCAGATTGGTGGCCTCAATTTTTGCCTCTGTGCCTCAATTTCTTCATCTTTAATATGGGGAATAGGGTTGATAATAATTGTTTGTTTTCAGGGTTATTATGATGATGAAGTGAGTCCTTTGTTAGTATAAAGTCCTTCAAAGTACATCTGACACATAATAACTGTTAAATAATTGTCCGCAAAACAAATATAAAAAGCACCATTTTCCAATGAAGATTCATGAGTAAATAAACTGAATTCTGTACTTTAATTGCCACTGGGATTGTGTGCTTACTTTTTCCTAGGTTGACAGTCTATAAAGAAGGAGGAAAATGATGAATCAGCTCCCTCCACCCTCAGTACCCAGCTCCTGGACAAGCATTCTCTGTTCTCATGGATCTTCCCCCTTACTCTGAGGAGTGAGCCAGACCTCTACTGTAGCAAACCTTGTCCCTTAGTGCTCAGCACTAAAGGACACCCAGACAACATTTGCTGAACAGGACACAAAACTCATGGGGCATAAATGTTCCATCTGATATATATCAGAAGATCAAGGGTATTGAAACACTATGCAATTTAAAAACTAAAAAAAGAAGGAAGAAAAAAAAAAAAAAACACTGAGTTTTAGACCTTGATGAAATGTTGGTACAGAACTACAAGACACACATCGGTGTGACTTCAGAAGCAGGCAACACTATAATCAGCAACTAAATTATATGAAGCTGTTTCTTTATTTCTGTAATTTGATTGCACATAAATCAATTTTGATTAGATTCAAAAATTACTGAACATGCACCTCAATGAGCTGTCAAGTTTTATCTGATAACGTAAACTTTACATGGGATCAGTGCTAATTTCTACCTAGAGCCAATGTAAGAATCCCCAACAACAATGGCAGACATCATTAAATGCTGCAAATGTAGAAACATAATTAAATTAGCTGATAATCATCATTCTCCTTCTATAGAGGCTCTAATTTAATGCACTTGCAAATGTAATGAGGCTCGCTGGATTGAAAAATATGGTGGAAATAACAGAAACAAGATTACATTAATTGGAAGAGATACTGATAAGGCAGATTGGTCTGCATTTTTTTTTTTTTTTTTTTTTTTTTGAAAACCACACAGCTCTGAAAACTGTGATGAGACTGCCTTCCCCCATAGTTGGAGAGAAATTAGGGAGCATGCGAGTAAGTGGGAAAAACACAACATAGAATGAGAGAACACTGTCTTAAAGTTCTAACAAAGCAATTTATAGTAGTCTCCCCTTTCCATGGGAGATCCATTCCAAGACTCCCACTGGATGCCTAAAACGACAGATAGTACTCAGCCCTACATATACTTTTTCTTCCTGTACACACATACTTATAATAGAATTTAATTTCTAAATTAGGCACAGAGATTAGCAACAATAACTAATTATAAAATAGAACAATTGTAACAATATAATGTAACCAAAGTTATATGGATGTTGTTTCTCTCCAAATCTCTAATATACTGTACTTACCCTTCTTCTTGTGATGATGTAAGAGGAGAAAATGCCTACATGATGCGATGAAGCAAGGGGAGTGATGAGGTGTTGTGACATAGTGTCAGGCCAATGATAACCCTCTGATAACACCTCAGAAGGAGGATCAATTAGTTCTTGATCCCATTGGACTTTGGGTAACTGAAACCACAGATAAGGGGGAATACTGTGGTTGCAGCAGAAATACCTTAGAAAGAAAAGGAGTCACAATTTCATATTTCATTTTATAACTGATAACTTGGCTACAGGAAGATTCTTACTGGACACGTCTATACACCATCCAGGTATTCATTCATTCATTCATTCATTCATTCAAATTATTATTTTTGTTGGCAAGCATCCACTATTACTCAAACTCTGGTAATCTGGAGTCTTCCTAATTTAAATTGACTTGGCTACCTGTACTTCTCACATTAATTCTTAACCCAACTGCAATGAAGTAACTAAATGTGAGGTTGTTTCTGGAATGTACCCCTGCCCTGCCACACATAGGCAGTAACTTCTTGGAAGAGCAGGGCTGGTCCTTAAGGTCTTTCATGATGGCAGACATGGTGCGTGCTCATTAGGTGCTGACAAAATAAGATAAAAGAATTTATTTAAAAATTACCCTCATGGGCTTGACATTTGAAAAGTGGGAGGGAATCTCCTTCTCTTCTCCTGTCATGGTTTTACCATCACCTCTAGGAATTTTCAGTGATCTCAAGGAACATGCCACAAAACTTACCAAACAAACAAAACAAAATAAAACAAAACACATTTCTGTTCACTTTTATTTAAAACACAGTTGCCCTGTGGCTACTTTTGAAATAAAAGATGGCCTTGCAAAAATCATTCAAAGTAAAGCTGTCCTAACTCCCAAGGCACAGAACATCACTGCAACCTGAACACAAGTGGGTGGAAGGTAAGGTTTTCAGGTCTGTAGAATGTGTTGTAAGGTCCACGGTTTATTCACCATCATCACTCATTTCTGAGCCTCCTGACAGATATAATAAAGGAAACGGCCCTGCAAAAATCCCGATCTCACCCAAACCAGAAAAATAGCCAAGAATTTCAAGTAGGCAAGGGACAGGCTTTTTTCTTTCCTTTAAGAATTCAGAAGACAGACTACAAAAGTAGCTTTGTAAAGGAAGGAATGAGACATTTCACTGACCCAAAGTGTCTTTCTCCAGCTTGCTTCCGAGGAGAGAGAGTAATCATACCAGCCATACACACTACTTATCTCCTACATCACATGCAAGTTGCATTCCTTTGCATACTTCTACTATTTTTTTTTTTTTTTGCCATTTCCCCCCATATATTCCTTTTCCATGGTATATAATTCTGAGATGGATCACAGAATAGAATTTCCACATAGCACTATGCAGCATGGAACCATTATCAGTCACCGCATGAAACTAACAACCAGACACCTTCCTTGTAATTTAGGATTCATTGTCCCTCGTGCTGTGGTCTCTGCTCCCCACCTTCAGCATAGTGGCCAAGTGAACACCAGCTTTCAAAATTCAGGTCAGCTCTGCCTCCCTTATAAAGGATCCCCTCCCTCTTACGCCCCATGATCTCATATTTATTAACTTAATTTGTTTGCATGTACGCTGCTGGGTGGAGGCAGGGATGTGGGGAAGCCTTTGCTAGTTTGCCAACATGCTCAGTTGTCATTATACTGCCTGGGACACAGTAGGTGCTTAATAAACACACATGAGTAGCAGACTGACAAAAGTCATCAAAAAATACATTTGGTTAAAAGAGCTATGCTAAAGATGTGGCATTGAAGTAGCTATTTCCATTTAAAGAGCTGTTCCTTTAATTTGTTTAAAAATGTTTCCGTTTCTTTTCAGAGCCTAAAGGAAGCGAACTATAAGAGAATTAAATTCATTAACTAGCATCTTCTGAGAGCCCACAGTGTTGCCCAACTTGACAGAATGACAGGACGAACAAAAACGACAAAAACCCAATTCCATGTTTGCTCTGTGCCCAGAACTGTGCCGCAGGCTTCAAGCACATCAGTGGCACTGAGCATCATGATTTTCATTAAAAAAAAAAAAAAAGCAAAAATCCAAGCATGATCTTTCAAATAGGGAAACTCAGAAGGAGAGACAGGGGCTCATTCACTCATTCATTCATTCATTCATTCATTCATTCATCCTTTTTTGTTATTTTATATTCATATGTTCATTTACTTTTTCATCCCTTCATTCAAAAAATTCCTTAAAGGGGGTGCCTGGATGGCTAAGTCAGTTAAGCATCTGACTCTTGATTTTGGCTCAGGGCATGATCTCAGGGTTGTGAGATCGAGCCCCACATCAGGCTCAGCACTGGGCATGGAGCCTGCTTGAGATTCCCTCTCTCCCTCTGCCATTACCCCCCTGTCATTCTCCACCTCCCACCCAGTTCAAAAAAAAAAAAAAAAATCCCTTAAGGGATGCGTAGAATATGCCAATGACTCAGTAAAAGATTAAAATATTCCATAACTGTTCCCTTTCCACACAGACACCTGCTCAAACCAATATATCAGTCTTGGATCTTTTAATGGTCTGAAAACAAGGCAAGCACCTGTGGCCGACACAAATTTTGCAACACTACACAGTGCCTCTATATGACACTTCTTCCAAGATCATTTTCTCTCAGCCCTTCACTTATTTTTTTTTTTAAATCAATCTATTCACATTAAATGAGTGCCCATCTTCTTTGTTAAGTATCCCTCAAGATGTTTTATCTGAACTGTGTGTTCTTCAAACCGGTATGAGCTCTCCCTGAGGTCAGCACGTGTCCTCAGACTGGCCAGCGAGAGCACGGAGTCTGTCTAGCTTCAGTGATTAGCACAGAAGTGGATTTATTCCTTAAGCCAGGTAATCAGAGCTAATGAGCGTTAGTAGCCCAGGTCTTCTGAGGTTTGCTCAGTTTGCACTAAGGTTGATATATAGGTATGCGTAGTGGGTGGAATTACCCGCCCCCCCGAAAGATATGTCCAAGTCCTAACCCTTGGTACTTGTGAATGTGACCTTCTTCGGAAAAAGGTCACTGCAGATGTAATTAAGGCTCTTGAGATAAGATCATCCTCGATTGAGAGCAGACCCTAAAACCAATGACTAGTGTCCTGATAAGAGAAAGGAAAGCAAGATTTGAGGCACACAGACACACAGAGAAGAAGGCCATGTGACAACAGGGGCAGGGACTGGGGTGATGGGGCTACAACCCAAGGAAAGCCCAGGGTGCCACCAAAAGGTAGGAGAGATGGATAGCAGGGATTCTTTTTCGGAAAGAACCAATCCCATAAACACCTTGATTTCAGACTTTTGGCTTCTCAAATTGTGAGAGAATAAATTTGTCCTGTAAGCCACCACTTTGTGGTAACTTGTTATAGCAGCACCAGGAAACTAATACAATGAGTGTCCATGTAGACTTTCCGGTGACCATAAATGGATAACCTAGAGAATAAAACCAACAAAGCTGAAAGCAGTTGGGAGAAGTGGAGAAACAGCTTGCCAAAAAGCCACCCCTACCCTTAAACACTGGTTTCATAAGCATGAATAAACCCTTTGTATTTTCCTTGTTTTTGTTTGAGCCAAGCCTAGTTAAGAGTTCTAGCTACTGCAACCTAAAGAGACTTAACTAAGCAGAAGGCCATAAATATAATGAGAAAAGAGGTAATGGTGGAATGGGTTGAACTGTAATTGATGTAGTTTCACAAACTGGTCTGCAGAAAGTGGGTACATTGCCAAGCCCTCCCCACCTTTCATGGGAAGCTTGGCATGGAGAGCTATTTAAGGAGTCAGACTGGACTGAATATATTCCCTTGTATCAAGATATAACAGCCAGAGTGATGAGGCCACCAACTCATTATGATGGAACCTGAAATTATTAGAGTTGTGTTGTAACAACAGTGTTAGACAGGCTGCCTCTCTGCTTAAGAGAACAGAGGCAAGAGACATCAGACGTTGTTTTTCCTTCCCTATCAGAACATGCTATCGGTCTCTAGCTAAGTGCCATACGTGTTAAGTGCCTGGAAGTCATTTTAATTGGAATACAACCCTGACCCTTGGGAAGCTCTTTATTGCCCCTGTCCACTATACTGCTTGATTCCCTGGGAAATGATGGAGCTCTTCACATACCGTCTTTTCAGCCTGGGCCACGGGACTATAAATAACCCTCCTGCATTCTCTGTGTTGTGTTCTCACCCTATAACTCTGCTCTTGTGGATGGCTGTGCTCGTTCCTCATCTAATGGGAAGACAACAGCAGGAGTAAACACAGTGTTCCAGGCGGTGAATTCTTCACCAAGAAAAACACGATGCAGCTGCACCTGGCACACAAACCGCTCCAAGGACACTGTGTTGGTGGATTCTGCTAAATGTTTACCTTGAGTGGTCAGCTTCAGAATATTTTGGTGCGAGACGTCTTTTCCCTTTCTGGTACCAACACACCACATTCAAGTGTGAGGGTGAAGACAGGGATTCTGGAACCAAGTGCACGTGGATTTGAAACCCAAATCTGTCAGGGACTAGCCATAATAAGGTCTTGGGCAAGTTATTTAACCTTTCTGCATCCTGAGTCCCTCCTCTACGAAATGAGCAACCTTGCTTCAGACAGCTGTGTGAGGATTAAATTAAAGAACCACATTAAGTGCTTAGTGGTAACCTAATAAACACTAATTATTATGCTCGTGTATTGCAATTATTATTAAAAACAAACAAACAAACAGAAGGCCCAAAATGAAGTCACTTGTGCTAGCTAAGCCCACACCAGCAAACCAGGACTTCATACCTAACCCAACTGCAGTTTCAGCCTTTCCCACGGATGTGGCCTTTAACCAGTCAGTCTGGAGTTAACCTGGTCAGCACACTGAGGTCATCTGCCTGTAGGCCCCTTTTGCCACTAAAGGAAGGGAACCTTGCCTAAACAATTCACTCTTTGCCACAATAACTTCCTTCCCCTGCCTCCTTCTACCTATAAAAGTCTTCCATTTTGCACAGCCCTTCAGAGCTCCCTTCTATCTAGTAGATGGGATGCTGCCTGATACATGAATTATTGAATGAAATTAGATCTTTATATTTAGTCAGTTGAATTTTGTTTTTTAACCTTATGAACATGAGACGCCAGACACATTACTCTAAACTTCCTGTGTTTCAGTGTCTTCTTCCAAAAAATAATAGTCTCTAATTTGTATGGTTACTGTGCATATTGAATGGGTTTACACATGTTAAGTATTTGGAACAGTGTTCAAAGTAAATGTTCAGGAAATAGTATCAATTATAATCAATGGTTTTGTTGCTATCATTTTATCTTTCTAAGGGATACACATAATCACATTCAGTAGTCTTTACGTATCATGATGGAAAGGTCACTATCAGATTGCCTAGAGGTAAGATGGAAAGCCAGATCCAAACTACTTCTCTCCTTTGTCCACAGAAACACAAATGTAACACTGGGAATAAAGACATTCAAGATACAGTGGAAGAAAGGGAGGGAATGGAAATCCTACCTAGGGCAATAGAAAACATCACAAAGGTTGCTGCTTTTGATCTGAATCTCGCATGACAATGAGGAGGTATTTGCCCCCTGGATAGGAAAAGCAAGGTGAGCCTTCCTGATGACATGCAAGACAGAGGCAGGCACCAAAGTATGGGATAGGACGCAAACAGTGAACAGTTCTGGAGAGCTGCATAGAAGAATGCTTGGAGAGCCACCTTAATATTTGAAAAGCTTCATTTTTGCTGGTATAGCTGCCCTGACACTGTCCCGATAATCATGTTACTTCCTATCCTTATCCAAATTCAGGTCACCTCCTCAGGAGATATTCCCCGACCTTCCTAAATAACAGAGGACTCTTATCATTCACTCTACCCTGCCTTGCTTTATTTCTTCCAGCTGAGATTATATAAAATGTCCACTCTATGTCTATTGTCTGCCCCCCTCCATCAGACTGTAGACCACTGAGAGTCAAAACCTTGTTTGTGATGTGCACTGTCTTATTCTCGGCACCTGGAGCACATGCAAAACATTCAACAAATATTTTTGAATGAATGAGTGTAAGAATGTTGTGGCTCCTAGCTGGAGGCTCATGCCTTCAACAGGCCTATGACATCTAAATAACGATGACTTTTGAGGCTTCCTCCAGAGAGGAAGACCAGGATCCACTTCCTTCCCAATATGGACATCAGTGGTCTTGTGCAATCAATTCAAACTTGAATTTTCCTAATGGAAGTTTACATAGAACCCTACAGAGAGATGAGGTTCATGAAGCTAGAGCTGCCCTTTTAGAGGAGTTTTGAGGACACACCATCCTACCAGTTATATCTCCCAAATCTTCCACAGTGGACCCTAAATCCTCTAGGTTCTTTTTTTTCTTTTTAAAGATTTTATTTATTTATTTATTTATTTTGGAGGGGGAGAGGGGCAGAGGGAGGGGGAGAGGGCAGAGGGAGAGGGAGAGAATCTCAAGAAGACTCCCAGCTGAGCACGGAGTCCAATGTGGGGCTCCATCTCAGGACACTGAGATCATGACCTGAGCTGAAACCAAGAGTCAAACACTTAACCAACTGAGCCACCCAGGTGCCTCAAAGCCTTCTAGGTTCTTAAGAATGCTGTTTGAAGATCGGTGGTGTAGATTAGCAATCAAACTTTTCCTGCCAAAGATATGTAAATATCATCAAAATCAGACCATATGGTCTCTGCTGGAAAAATCCAACTCTGCTGTTGAAGAATGAAAACAGCCACAGACAATATCTAAATGAGTAAGCATGCCTGTGTTCCAATAAAACTTTATTTACATAAACAAACACAGGCCAGGTGTGGCCTATGGGTAGTAGTTTTCCATCACCTAGTGTTAGATCATCCCGGAATTAACCAGAATAATGCCCCTAGCTATAATAGCCTTCCCTACAGTGGCTACTCTTCTTGAAAAAGCCCTGCCTTTTGCTATGAAATAAGAAAACTTATTGAACTCATGCTTAGAATCAATTGTTCTGGAGTAACAGAAAGCTCCAATAGTCTTTTAGTTGTGGCTAATAGTTTGGTTATTAAATGAAAGGTAACTTGAGATGCCTTACTTTGAATCAAATGTTGGAGACAGAGAAAAAAAAAAAAATCAAATGGTAGGTCCCGCAGAAGATTTTTAAAAACCCAGTTGTAGGGGCACCTGGGTGGCGCAGTCGTTAAGCGTCTGCCTTCGGCTCAGGGCGTGATCCCAGCGTTCTGGGATTGAGCCCCACATCAGGCTCCTCTGCTAGGAGCCTGCCTCTTCCTCTCCCACTCCCCCTGCTTGTGTTCCCTCTCTTGCTGGCTGTCTCTCTCTGTCAAATAAATAAATAAAATCTTAAAAAAAAAAAAAAACAGTTGTAGTAAATTATCTTTACTCTTTCCCAAACTTCCCATCTCTATCTTTTTCTCATATCCCTTGCAAAGAGGTTTTCCATGTGACTGGTTTTCAACAATACAATAGGAGTGAAAAAAATACACATCAATTCTAGGCTAAAGCTAGCATACATGTTCTTCATGCTTTTCTAATCCCTTCCACCTGCTGGATGCAGATAGTGATGATGATGATGATGATGATGATGATGATGATGATGATGATAATGATGGTGATGGTGATAATGATGATGACAAGTGACGGTGATGGTGAAGGTGATGATGATGATACCCTAGGGTAAGGGTGAGCCAAGAAATGGGTAGAATCACTGGATCCCTGAAGCACTGGAGGGAAGGAAGCCACTCCCTGATCAAGCATGCCCAACTTGGACTATGAGATGACTGGAAAAAAAAAACACTTCTATTGCATCTGAATCACTATCATTTGGGGAGAGGGGGCTCTACAGATTATAGCACATAGTTAACTAATGAACTAGTTAATAATAAACTCATAAACTTTCTCCCTTTAAAAAAGGGAAAATGGGCATAGATGTTTTTATTGTTAACTAAGTGCCCAAAGAGCAGAAAAATTTAAGTGCATATAAAATGATGCAACATTTCCTTCTGCAAAAAACCCTGACAATTCCCAAAAAGACTTTCTACTTTGAAAATGAGGTTCTATCCTGATCTCCTGGGCAGCCTTCCATATCAACAGCAGCCCACCTTTCCTAACAGTGAATCTGGGCAGTGTCCTTGTCTTTACATATGGATTCAAAATCAGAACTCAGCAAGTCAAGCAATGATGTCCAGGAATTGGTACAATTGGCTCACAAACAGTTCCTGGAACTAAAGGAAATCAAGTGAGGGGTGGGGGTGTCTTGCATCACATGAAGATTAGAAAGCAAGGGAATGCAATTCCACATGCCAGGCAGGCAGTGCCTGTGAGAAGGGAAATGTGGCTGAGCCTAACCCATCTGTTAATGCCAGTGCTGATTTCTCACGTTCATGCCAATAGACGAAAGCTATAAATAGAGGCTTTCAAAGGAGGGAAAATATAAGCATTTGCATTGATACTCTCCTGGATCAGGAAAGGGTGATGGAAAGCATATGGTCATTTCATGTAAAAGTAGTTCTTTATTTTGAGGTAACAGTAACTGTTCCCATGGCCACACTCAAATGTGAATTTTTCTGAATCATTAGCATTAGTGAATGAAATTCTAGTTTACATCCACTGGGGAACTCTCCAAACAAAAAAGTAGTTAATCTTTAACAGAGTAGAAAATGCCATTTATAGAGGGAAAAATAGCCACTAACCAAATATCTGTTTTGTACATTTAAACGACATTTCGTTTAACAGGTTTGCGTTAAGCAAAGACATAACTGTGTTCAGGATACCGTCCAAACGTCCCTCAGTCTGTAGCAGAGGGTTTGTAGATCTTGTTGTGCATCACAATCCTTACTTCTTTTCATATTCATGCCTAGGCTCCATCTCAAAATAATTGAATTGAGCTGATGGGATCCAGGTATCTATATCTTTTAAGTGTCTGTTAACAGCAAAAAGATATGTTGAAGTCCTAACCTCTAGCACCTCAGAATGTGAACTTAGTCAAAATAGGGTCATTGCAGGTGTTATTAGTTAAGATGAGGTCATATTAGAGTTGGGCGGGTCTCTAATTCAGTATGACTGGTGTCCTTACAGGAAAATGACCATGTGAAGACAGGAGCACATAAAAACCACCACAGGAAGATGGAGACAGAGATTGGAACGACACATCTATAAGCCAAGGAACATCAAGGATTGTGGGAAGACACCAGAAGCTAGGAGAGGACAGATTCTCCTTCAGAGTCTCCAAAAGAACCAACCCTGCCAACATCTTGATTTCAGACTTCTGGCCTCCAGTACTGAGGGAACAAGATTCTTTGTTTCTGCAATATTTTATTTCAGCAGCCCTAGGACAATAATATAGTGGCCCATAAGTAACTGGTTTATCCAGCCCTAGTTAAAATCAACCATATTCAAAAAATCAGTTCTGCTTTTGTTCCTTATCATAACCATCTACATCCTGGGTAGATGCCCACATGCTTCACAAAAAATTCCCTGTGATGTTAATTCTTGACACTCAGCAAGATATTTAAGGATGGTTGGAAGGCAGGAAGTTCATCCAACACAATACTTAGAATTCTTCATACGTTTGGTAAAACATTCTTTGCCTATAGCAGGTGATTTGAAATGCATCAGAAATGATAATTATTTCATTATTTAGAATGAAAATTATCTGATACTGTCTGTAGAATATATTATGTTACAGGTGGCATGCAAGATTTTTGGCAAATCCCCCAAATATTACATGTTCATTATAACATCTTTAAACAATGAAGAAATTTATAATGTAGAAAGTGAAAGTCACTCTTAAACCCGCTTCTCAAAGAAAAACTCTGGTTAGTAACTGGGGTACATTCCTCCATATTTTTGGAATATCTGTATCTACTTATCTTCACATGGTCGAACTAGATTTCTACCTCTTTATGGTTAGTAATCCTCTAAAATTCCACAGTATTGGATCAACGTGTCCACCAGTATTGTGTTACACGGTTGCCACTGCATAAAATCAGTTGCCCTTATGTGGAAATTACATATTGTTGACTTTACCTGTAAGTTTTTGGGGTGGAAGACATTGTGAGACTCTATGGTTTAATCTATTAATGACTCTACTACCTAAAGAAGCTACTCAAGCTTTTTTGTTTCATGCACTATTATATGGACTCTACGTGTGTTATGAACTGGCCCCCACCATAGGCATTCAATGGAAATTGCTCCCCATCTTTCCCAAGTTGATCCTGGTACCAAATTATTTTCCAAGCTGAAAATCCTTTAACGAAGATGACAACTGAGCATATGACACAGAGGAGAAGCACTCAGTGGGGGAGCTGCTGGGAAGCTGATGCTGACGGCTGCCTTGTGGGGAACCCACACAGCAAGCATAAAGCCTATAGATCAAGGCACATGCACCGTGAGTGTAAAGTATTAATCAGGCCTGACAGTTCCTCTACCACGGTATTTATCATGTGAATTCCAAAACACACACAGATGCTGAGAAAAGCACCTGCCTCCTCTCTCTTTGCTCATGAACTGCATGGGGCTTGGTTTGTCAAATTGAATTTGGTAATCTGGATCTTTAGTTTTAAGGATACGCTCCTCTGGAACAAACAAATATTTTTTAAACGTACAGGAAATTAATAGCCCTAGTCCCATGGAAAGCTTGTCATCTAATTCCCACTGCCTTGTAAAAGTAGTTTTTGCTGTACAATAATGTACGACTGAAGCCAAGATATTTAGAGATTTGCACGCACACACCTACACAGCTTGTGTACTTATTTTGCATTTTTGAAAGCCGAAGTTGTATTTTGTTCTATTAAAAAGCAGGTACCCAGAGAGTAGTCCGTTGTCTGGTATACAACTGTCACTCAATAAATACTTGTTGAGTGAGCAAATACATCATTTCACCCTTTGACAAAAGTAATAAAGAAAGACACAAAAAGCAAGGAAAAAGTTGAAAATTTGGAGGTATCCTAGAAGAAATGTCTGATCCTAGGGTGGGGGCTGGAGAAATACAATGAACAGGAAACCTATTTAAGTGCAGAAAGTAAGGAAATTATCAAAACAAAGGAATGGGGGCAGGTCAAAAAGACACAGGAGCCAGTATGAAAGGGCTCACAGTGGCTAAAACTAGAACCACTGGAACAAGCACTTTAAGATTACAACCACAGCATAAAATAACTAGGCATGAGTCTACACTGACAGAAATAAATAATTGCATTAAAAAATTGGGAGAGAATGGACAAATATCCCTTACCAACATTTCCAAATAATAGAGGTATCTAGATAGCTTTCTTCCATGAAGTGGAACTGAATTATTCTCACCTTGAGTGTACGCTAGACTTAGTTACCCACATTAAAAAATCAAGTGTGGAAAAGGAGAGAAATAATAACCAAACAATGGAAAAACCTGCCAGATACCACCTAACCAAGTGTGCATATCACATACTTTCTAACATGACTACATGAAATGTGGTACCTAGACTGGATCCTAGAACAGAAAAAAGGATGTCTGTGGGAAAACTGGTGAAATGCGAAAAAAGTCTGGTGTTTAGTATCGTACCAAAGCTGGTTTCTTAGTTTGATAAATATACTGCGGTGATGCAAAATGTCAACATTAGGGGGAAACTGTTGAGGGATATACAAGAATTCTCTGTAAATCTAAACTTACTGTAAGTTTAGAATTATCCCAAAATAAAGATTTAAACAAACAAACATTATTCTTACCAGCGCTAATACTTAGATCCATAAATCTTTTTTTTTTTAAGGTTTTATTTATTTATTTGAGAGAGAAAGAACATGAATAGGGGAAGGAGCAGAGGGAGAAGGACAAGAAGGACCCTGAGATCCGAGGACCCTGAGATCATGATCTGAGCCAAAGTCAGACATTTAACCGACTAAACCACCCAGGCGCCCCTAGATCCATAATCTTTTGTGTATAAGAGGGGAGTGCTTTTTCAGAGGTAGGTATATCAAGGTAATGCAAGGAACAGAGACTATTCTAAGCCTTTTAAATGAAAAGGAATTTAACATAGGCAGCTGGGAAGAGAGGAAGAATCAAAGAGGGGTGATGGGACCCAGAACCTGGAGACTTCCCTTGACACTGGAGACCAATGGGAAGAGGTGGTATCTTCAGAGCTCAGAAATCAGGGCCACCTCCCACGGAGGACACACTGCCCAGGACAGATGGGACTGGTGAGGGGAGTGCTGATGGAGGACCTGGAGATGCCCCAAGAAGCAGAGAGAGAGAAAAATAAGCCTGGCTTCTCCCATAATCAAGTTTTCCACCCATGCATGCAACTGCCTAAATATATCCAAAAGCCATAGACAAGGTAGTCCAAGAAGCATCCTCCTCTGAAATGGAAACCAGGGCAGAGACAGAGAAAGGCACTGAGTGTCCTTCGGCAGTTTTCTGGAACAGCAGAGCATGATTATGAAAAACCATGCTCATTGTGGAGAATTGTGTCATGAAAAGTAATGTTGTATGAGTACCAGAATCAAGAGTGGGCAATAAGCTTTGACACAGACCTTTAGGTAAAAGATGGGCACCATGTTAAGGTAGATGAAAACCAATAAAGTCCCCTATAACTCCCAACCTTTCTTTTTGCACCTAAGGACTTACAAGTAAGACCTTATTTCTACAATAACATATACCTTCTTATAATTTGGCATTAAATATACCCTGCAGGATGTGGCTGCCATGCAAATGAAGACCATATTTATGGTCCATCATATATTCTGATATATTATGAATAGAACAGTTATATTTAGTAACCTACTTTTAAAAGAGCAGCTTGGCAGTGATTCATAAGCAGTGTGTATGCCCAGAGTATATGTGTGTGTGTGTGTGTGTGTGTGTGTGTGTGTGTGTGTATTTTTCTTTCAATTCTTCAAAGTAGGTGACTTAAAAAATCACATAAATTTGTTGATGGTATTACTGTGATGGTTTAGGGGAAGATGTTGATGTGCCAAGTGATGTAGCCAATTGACAATCTGATTTACTAGTGTGTTTTTACCTATATGAAACTCATCACAATTAATCTATAAACATATTGTCAACATCTCATTGATCCAGATGAGTTTCTTCTATATTGGTGAAATACCTGATCTGTTATTAAGTATGACTCTCGTGTCATAAAATCTAAGACATAACTTGTTGAAATCTATCTTTAACCGAAATTATTTCTTAGGAGCTTCATTAAAAGCTTGAGGTCTTTTACGAATAAAATCTTAATAACATTTAAAAATTAACAATGGAAAGCAAAATGTATATATACTCTCATCAGAATAATAATTTAGTCTAGTGAATCCCAAAGAGCTTCAGACTTTGAGAATCAACATGGCACCCATTGGCTCACACTGAATCCCTCTAATTGCCATTCTTCTTTTATTTCTATCTGGCCATTTCCCCCCAAATCATCACTGTTAGTGTTACAAAAGGGACAGCTTATGCAGGGAAGGGTCACTGCACCATATTCGTGAATCTTTGCATGTGGAAAATTCACTGTGGTATATACAAATACAACTAATCCAGCTACAGTAATAAGCGAAGTTGCTTTAAAAAGAAGGAAATGCTTTTATGTTTAAAAATCATCTTCACCATCAACTTCTTCATCTTCAGGACCTGCTACATTATGTCCCAGCCACTATGCTTAAAGAACTTCACCTACATCTTCTCATTGAACGCTAAGACCACTCCAGGAGGTAACTGTGAGGGGCAGGATATCCATGTCACAAAGATATCCATGTCACAATCCCCAGAAAATGTGAATATGTTATGCACATAGACGAAGGAAAATTAAGGTAGCAGATGGAATTAAGGTTGCTAATCAGACAACCTTAAAATAAAGACGTTATCCTGGATTATGAAGGTGATCTTAATGCACTCACAAGGGTCTCTAAAAGGAGAAGAGGGAGGAAAGATAATGTCAGAGTGATCTAATATGAGAGAAACTTATTTGGCCATGGCAAGCTTTGAATATGTAAGGGGTTCATAAGACAAGGAATGCAAGCAGCCTCCAGAAGTTGGAAAAAACAAAGAAATGAATTTTCCTGCAGAGCCTCCAGCGATGAATGCAGGCCTGCTCATACCTTGGTTTTAGCTCAGGGAGCTGAATTTTAGACCTCTGTCCTCCAGAAATGTGAGATGATGAATTCTTGTCTATTAAGCACTAAGTTTGTCATAATTTGTTACAGCAACAAAAGCAATCTAGTACAGAGGAAGATTATTATCCCCATTTTGCAGATGAGATAACTAGCTGTACCAAAACCAAACAAACACAACACGATCAGTAGCAATAGCACTGGGATTTAAACCAAAGTCTGTCTGGCTCCAAAACTCAAGGTTTTTGTTTTGTTTTACGTTTATTTTTGAAGATGCTATATTGTTTTGCTTTGAAATATTTCACTTAATTTGGCTATGTGGCCTTGGCTCTAATTCAAAGCAAAGTTGCTCTAAAAATAAACAGAGAAATGTGATTTTTCAAAAAAAGCAAACTTAAGTCTAAGGAGACATGAGTTAAGAAAATGAGCAGCAATTGATGAAATAACATTTCTTGAGCACTTACTATTTCAGGCAGTTTTCTATAAGTTGTCTTATTAAATTCCCAGAAATTCCATATAGTGAAAACTATTTTTTGACTTACAAAGATAAACCTTAGAAAGGATATATCACTTGCCAAAGCTTATATGGTAAAGGGCAGAGCCAAGGCTTCAGGTCAAGCTTATTTCTCTCTCCAAGTTTGCATCTGCTCTATTTCTGTACCTTGCCAACTCTAGAAGCAAGGATGTTTGTGGACAGAGGTCAGTTAAAAGTGAAATGAGGGCATAAGACAGCTTAAGTATGTTCTCCCCACCCTGTGATAGCTCATTAGTAGATAAAACAGTATTATTTTTGATCTTTGCTGTTTTCAGTGAATTTTGGAACCACATAGTAAATGAGGAAACTATAGAATTCTGAAATATTCGTGCCTTATTTGTTTGTACATGTGTGTGTGTGTATATATATATATAATGAGAAGATGTGTGTGTGTGTGTGTGTGTGTATATATAGATATAGATATAGATATAGATATAGATATAGAATGGATCCTAATTGCTTAAACTGGGAAATCATTGTTTGATTACAGTAACATTTATATTAAATGCATTATTATATCCTAATGCTTGATTTTTTTAAAAGATTCTATTTATTTATTTGAGAGAGAAAGAGCACAAGCAAGGGGAAGGACAGAGGAAGAGGGAAAAGCAGACTCCCCATTGAGCAGGGAGCCTGACATGGGGCTCGATCCCAGGATCCTGGGATAATGACTGGAGTCAAAGGTAGCCGTTTAACCTACTGAGCCACCCAGGCACTGCCTAAAGCTTCATTAAAAAACAACAACAACAACAACAACAACAAACACACACACACACACACACACACACACACACACACACACACAAAACCACATGGATTTCAAAGATCTAAAATCTAAGATTTCTCTTTCCTTTTAACTGTATTAAACACAGTGAATTGTTTCTGGAAGATTCTGCCTATTCCAACATCTTTCTGTAGCTTCCCAATGCCTAGTCTAATGGGTGCTACACTAGTCACCCAGGAATTCTCTAGGAAGCCTGCTAAAAATCTGAAGTCCTGGGGGACCTGGGTGGCTCAGCTGGTTAAGCATCTGCCTCTTGATTTTGGCTCAGGACATGATCCCAGGGTCATGATATCAAGCCCCTGCATCAGGGCTCCACGCTGGGTGTGGAGCCTGCTTGGGATTCTCTCTCTCCCCCTCTCCCTCTGCCCCTCCCTTCCCCCCTACTTGCACATGTGGTTTCTCTCGGAAAAAAAAAAAAAAAAAAAAAAAAAAAAAAAAGTTATGGAGTCCCAGGTTCTACTCTTAGGGATTATGAGTCAGTAGATCTGGAGTGCAGTGACCTCAGATAGAGGTCTGTGTCAGGCATAGAGCTCTGTGTCAGGCTCCCTGCTCAGCTGGAAGCCTGCTTCTCCCTCTCCCTCTGCTTGTGTTCCCTCTCTCGCTGTGTCTCTCTCTGTCAGATAAATAAAATCTTAAAAAAAAAAAAAAAAAAGATGCACAGCCAGTTTTGCAATGTGGTACCCACAGCCCTCAAGATAATTTGCTTGGATGTGTGAATTTCAGGAAGAAAGGGCTTTCCGATGTATTGATATGCAAACAATATCAGAAATAATACTTCACATAGCTTCCACCTCCATTTCTGTTTCTCTCTCCAACTCTCTGCCTCGTTCTCCCTAACACATATTCCTGTATTACCAGAAATATACTTAGCATTATAAGATACCCAGACATAAGCTAGAATAAGAGACTCACTCCAGTGACAAATCCATTGGATGACTGTATTTGGGCAAAATGCTGTTACTTCTGGTTTCCCTCTTTAGGGTTTATTGAAGATTGTAAATTCAAAGCAGCTAGAAAGGTAATATTGCCACAATGTAAGACCCAGTACACAGTCTGTGCTTGATAATATCATCAATAAATAAAGCAGAATCCAAATGTATGTACAGCAATGAAAACAAAGCCAGAGGGCTTACTTTAAGAGCTAACATTAATTATGCTACAAGGATGAACATGTAGATGCGATGTTCTCTATTTCTTATTTTCCTAATTGTATGTGCTGATTTTATTATGAAACCATTCATGTATTTTTAAAAAGTCATCCACTCATTTCTTTTGCACTTACATTATTCTTAAGCACAGATTAAGTGGTAAGAAAGAAGTAATTATAGAATCTTGGAATCACATTCTTATCAAACTTTAGACTCATATAGACCTTATGATTATATGTGTGTGTAATAAAATATCTAAACATGCACAAAGTAGAACATATTTTATAATTAGCCCCATATACCCATCACCCATATTCAACAGCCGTCAAGATTTTGCTACCTTTGTTTTTAATTTTCTACTTACGTATTCATTTATTTGCTCAAGTATTTTAAGCAACTCTAGAGTACGTATCATTTCACTTATACCTCCTATCAGTTTTGCCACTAAAAATTAAGGATACTTTCTTATATAACCACAATGCTATCATCACAGGTGGCAAAATCAATGATAAGATTCATACACTTTTCAGTAATTAAATTGTTTTAAAGATCATACTTTCCTTTTATGGTAGCTTCCTGTTCTTTCTCTTTCTCTCTCTTTCTTTCTCTCTTTTCCTTCCTTTTTTTTTTTTTTTTTTTTTTTTTTGTGGTAGGGGTTGCTGGGGTTATCTAAGTGACTCCAAAAAGCTAGCATGGAAAGGAGTGAGGAGTGTGTGTGCAAACAGCAAGGAGAGAAGGGAGAAGCAGGTGGGTCTGAAACAAAAACTGAAAAGGGCTCACGAGAACCAAACAAGGCTTCCAATGTTTCAAGGACAAGCCTGCAAAGACCAAAGGCAGCTGGGCTGGAGAAAACCAGAGGCTGAGAGATAAAGAGGACATCAAAGTTAAGAAGCTACAAACAAACGTCCCGAACAACCCACTTGTTTCAGAGATGTGATAAATCACAAAGTTTGGGATCAAAACGTTACAGAAGGGACACATGGCAAATGAAGTTAAAGGGACATCTGTCCGTGTCTATAAAATGCCTAAAAAAGGGCAGGAAGCAAAATACGCAGCCAATAATCCAAATGTTAACCCTAAAATTAGGGCCATCTTGGTATCCAGCAATCACAATCCAGGATGTCCTTACTGACGGGAAAGAGGTGGGTAGAAGAGGATCCTGGCTGTAGACACTGCCTTGAGTCCACCAGTTCTGAGCCCTGCTGCACATTACAACCACCCGGCAGCTAAAACAAGTCCTGATGCCCTGAGAGACTCTGATTCATTTGGTCTGCAGTCAGGCTGAACGAAGCACTGGCATTTTTTAAAAGCTCTCCAGATGATTCCAATGTGTGTGAGTCTTGAGAAACACTGGTCTAACTGCAAAAGTAAGGAGCTTGAATCAATAGTCTGTATTCATTGCAAAGTCAGATTTTTTGTTTTGTGCGGGAGGTGGTGACTTTCACAGTGAATTTTTTAAATTGATTGCTTTAAAATTTAAATTAGAAAAATTGAGCTATTTCATACTAGAATCCAATTTCCAGGTTCTCTTGAAAAAAATCAGAAGTTCTGGCAATTTGGGGCTACCTTCCCATGTGGCCACTCAACCCTTTACACAGCCATATTCTGCCATGAGCATGGTCTTGAGACATTTGAGTTTGTGATTCTTATCCCTCAAGAGTGTCGTGACTCAGACCTTCCCTAACCACTCCAGATCATCTCATCTCCTGTTGAAACAATAACCCAACTAAGACCACAATGGCAATGATTACTGTCCATTTGCAAGTCTATTTTATTATTTTGCCACTAGGATGGAGCCTAGAGTATGAGGCTAGGTAAACAGTATTGAAATTAATGAAATCGTGACGCTTTTTTTTTTCTTGTGTTGATGATAAAAATAAGTGAGGAGGGCAGTGGCCTGAGTCAGGATTCCCAGTATCTAGCTCTGGTTTTATTGCTCATTAGTTACAGGAATTTGGGCAGGAGTCTTAACGACTTCAGTCCTCAGTGATTTCATGTGCATATTAGGGGGGGGGGCGGCTTCAGTTGTCTTTTTGTCATAAAATTCGATAGTTCTCTAAGTGCTAAATGACAGCAATACAAACCCACAGAAAGCAGAGACAAGGAGCACTGCATCTCCAGCTCATCCTGAGTGCAGATGTGGTTCACGGAGGAACATATGAGCTGTCCATGCATCAGTGAGTACTTGAGCACCTTGGAGGTGAGCCAGGGGGACTGGAAGGATGCTCTCCCAGGAGTCACAGCCTAGCTTTCCAGCACCACGTGCATCCCCACCCTTCAGGTGGCCTTTCTGCTAGAACACCCCAGTGTCTTGGGGATCAGCAGTTGGGGTTTCATCACACACTGATCCTATTGCTTGCCAATGGGAGGTCTGATCACTGAATCACAAGATTTAGCTGACCTTCCTTTCTTGTTGTACAGAGAGCACCCCAGATTCAAGCAAATAAACCATTTGCTGCTGTTCTTATAAGCAGTTTAGGGCAAAAACACAGGCAACAAACAGAAAAAAAAAAAAAACCCAGACACATTGGACTTCAACAAAATTTAAAACTTTTGTGCATTAAAGAGCACTCTCAACAAAAGGAGAAGGCAATCCACAGAATGTAAGAAAATATTTGCAAATCAATGATCTGATAAGGGATTAACATCCAGAATATACAAAGAACTCCTAAAGCTCAACAACAATAAAATTCAATTTCAAATTGGCAAAAAACTTGAACAGACATCTCTCCAAAGAATATACACTAATGACCGATAAAGAGCTCAGGAAATAAATAATGGGGGAAGTGGAATTCCATTCCTCTCCTCATGCCAAGCCTGCTTCTATCCACTTACTCCTTGATCCCCTGCCCCTCCCCACAAGACAGAATAATCCAAGTTAATGAGTGGACCTTGTTACAGGAAGGCAGGGTATCTATGCCTCAAAAGACAGGATCCTTGGCTCCACCCCCTTTCCTCCATGCCTTTCAGTCCCATGGGGTAGAAATCAGTAGACCAAGGAAAGTCCTATTTGCTTGGGTCAAACCCAGCATGTCTTTTCTATTTTCTATCTCTTGTCCTCAGGAAACACATCTGAGATGGAGCTGCTTCATAGACCTGATCTCTTCCCAACTCTGTATATATACGTGAGTGTGCCAGAGTCACCTAGTCCCAAGGATAAGATTGAAGATAAAAGGGAAGAATAAAAAGATACCCTGGCAGCCTTTTACCAGAGCTGAATTCAGGTATGGGGTGCTTGCAAAACTCTGGAATGCTCCTAATCTCTCCTGGTATTGCTCCTTGCATCTAGAATTCCCTTAGGATCCCTACAGGAAGCGATATAAATGGCAAAGGCTAATTCATGAGTCTCCTGAACTCTGACCATAATATCAACAGAAACATCAAAATTCTTACCTTAATCTCCATTAAATAACAATGAACTGAACAAGAAACTCTCCTGAAAGCCCATCAGAGAGGGTAGCCTCTAAAAAGCTGAAATGCTAGAGCTCTATCTTTCAAATGATAACCCAAGTTGGAATCATATACTCACTCAATTAGTCATTCAGCAAAAATGACTCTTCCTTTTCATGATCTTAAAAAAAAAAAAAAGTCCTAAATTGGATACCTAATTTTCTTTCTTTTCTTCAATTTAAAGCACAAAGGCTTTAGAATTGGGCTAAAGGGGTTATTTAAATCCCTAAGCTGTTGCTACTCTATAATTTCTGATCTAACACAAAAGTTTTAAAACATTTTTTTTTCTTTCATTTCTGTACTTTCAATGCCCTTTCTTGGGGAGTAACTACAGCTCTGACTATAATCACATTTAAGAGGCTATATTTTCGCACATTTTTCTGATTCAGAGCATTACCTGAGGGACTTTGTTTAGTCAT
Source organism: Ursus arctos (assembly GCF_023065955.2). NCBI lineage: Eukaryota > Metazoa > Chordata > Mammalia > Carnivora > Ursidae > Ursus > Ursus arctos. The sequence continues at coordinate 70,925,337 of NW_026622874.1, read as the reverse complement.
ATTAGAGGCTTTTTCGCAGATTTAATTCCCCAGTTAATATCCCCAGGTATAATTCACAAGGGTAGCATTTAAGTTCCTCTTAAGGGATTTTTTGCCTTCCTTTCTTTCTTATGTTGCCTATGTCCCTGATCCACATAAAAGGATATAATCTTGCTTGTTACTTATATTGTCTGTTGCGGACAAATGTTTCATAACGGGGCTGTTTCTTAAATGGTAAATCTATAAACTTGTAATTGTATCAGACCAAGATATTTAGGTAGATTCAGATTGGTCCCATGAGTTGTTTTGGCTCTGATTTCCCCAGCACTGATGACAGGTTTGTAAGTAATATTAACTGTCCTTTGTAGTAAATTACATCTTGTAATCACCACAGCGTTCATCTCTGGCCAGAGCAGTTATCAGCTGAAGCAAATAAAGGGTTTGGAGACTCTGCTATCTGTTTCCTTTCAGAATGCCAGAAGTCCTCTATAAACACGAGTGTGTGGAATGAGAGGTCATCTTTTGAAAGCTATAATAAAACATGATTGTAACAGAACATGTGACAGGCTGCTTAGCAGAGCAGCCTCCTGACAGTGGCTCAGCTGGAGCAAGACACCAGGGGACAGGCGTGGGGGAGGGAGAACAAAAGCACCAGGAATTCTGTCTGCTGGAGGTGGTGTCCATCAACACCATAATTAATGTTAAGGAAGATTTGTCTTTGAGAGGACAAAAAAATCATCAGAGCCTGTGCCCCACAAACTTGTGTGATGGGTCTTATAAGGGAGGTGAGAAAAACGAGACTAATGAACCCATGGATGGACTCGCAAACTCCTCATTCCAACACCTGGCAATGACATCGAGATTCTCTCTGTGGTTACCCTGGGCTTTGGGGAAGAAGATAAAATAACATTTCATGTACACTTGCTATGTGCCATGAGTTGTGTTCAACACAATGCCTGCATCATCCTATTCACTGGGACTGAGTGACACTTAGAAACACTTATTAAACACTTACCATAAGCCAGGTACTGTTCTAGTTGCCCTATGAGCATTAACTCATTAATGCTCACAGCCCTATAAGCTAAGGGCTCTTGTTTCCTACACTTGACAAATGCAGATGTGAGAGCTGTATTAAAGCGCCTGCTCAAGATGACCTAGCTAGAAGGTGAGCAGTTAGGATTTGAACCTGTGCAGTCTGGCTCCATGGTCCCAACCCTTAACAATTCTCCCATATGAATAGTATTAGTGACCCTGTTAAGAGGTGTATAACGGACTGAATGTTTGTGCCTCACCCCCAAACTCATACATTAAAATCCTAACACCACCCCCTCCCCCCAACAGGGCACCTGGCTGACTCAGTTGGGAGAGCATGCAACACTTGATCTTGGGGTCATGAGCTCGAACCCCATGCTGGGTGTAGAGATTACTTTTCAAAAAGATTTTAAAAAATAATACAATAAAATAAAATCCTAACCCTCAATGTGATGGTATTGGGAGGTGGGGCATTTGAGAGGTAATCAGGTGATAAAGGTTGAGCCCTTATAAAAGAGATTCCAGAAAGTTCCTCTGACCCTTTCACCACGTGAGAACACAATGAGAAGACACCAAGCAGGGACCAGAAAATGGGCTCTCAATGGACACCAAATCTGTCCATGCCTTGGATCTTAGACTTCCTGCCTCCAGAACTGTGAGAAGTATATTTATCAGTTATAAGCCACTCAATCTATGGTATTTTTGTTATAGCAGCCAGAACGGACTAAGACAAGAGGATAAAGTGATTAGCAACTGCTGCCCAGGAACAAGCTGTCTCCACAGGTAATAAATACAGGGGTCTCCCTGCCTGTGTAGAATGGAAGTTCCTAACCGCTGTGCTCTCCATCTACCTGGTCAGTGTCTGCACCTCTTTGGTGCATGGCTCAGTGTGTGTGTGTGTGTGTGTACGTGTGTGTGTGTGTACGCGCGCGCGCGCGTGTGTGTGTGTGTGTAAATGTTCCCTGTTATTCTGAGGTAAGTAGGGGGTTCCGAGATGAGTGCAGCATGTTCCCAGAGCACTCTAACTCACAGGCGGGAAATAGGTTAGAATTGAAAAATATATGGGGAGGATCTTCATCAGCTTGAAGTCACTGAAGACCAAGTTCTATCTCTAGAAGAGGATACTACTACTATTCCCCCAGTCAACAATTTTACAAATACACACACCTACTAAAGGTCCCCTGGCTGAATAGAAATTTAAAGTGGATTCAATAAATGCAGATTTGCTTTATTTAAATTTGTGTAAAGCAGCAAGAACAGTGCAGTCATCAATACTCATGTTCTGGACGATGATTTGGAACGTGCTTTGATGTGAATGTTGGGCTGGAAGAGTAAAATTATTCAGTACAAGGCCATGGATAATGCCAAATGTGCATGTCAGGGTATCTGGAACAATGGACTGGCAAAAAGAAAAACATTTAAAAGTATTCATCATCTCACCTCCCAGAAAGAACCACCATTAACATTTTGAGGTGGATTTTGTCAGTTTTCACTCTAAACACTATAAATATATTTATAACAAAAATGATCATGCTTCATGGGTTTGGTTTTCAGCTTCTTTTATGTCTTTATTGTGAAACTTTTCTTTTGACACTAAATATTCTTAAAAACCATCATTTTGAATGGCTTCACACCGTTTGATCATACGGGGATATATATTAAATTACTTCACAAGTCCTATATGTTCACATTTAAGATGTTTCTCATTTTTTGCTATTATGTTAAACCTGGAATAATCACCTTGTACATACCCATCTGTCCTTCTCTGTATTTTTCAAGGATTGATTACTGGGAGATGACAAGAATATCGGTTTTATGATGTTGATTGCATCATTACTTGTAATAGCCAATAAATTAGAACTAACACAAATGTTTATTAGAAGTGTGAAATAAATCATATCCACATATAAAATAATATGCAGTCATTTAAAATAGTAAGTTAAGGGGCGCCTGGGTGACTCATTTGGTTGAGTGTCCAACTCTTGATTTCAGCTCAGGTCACGATCTCAGGGTCGTGAGATTAAGCCCTATATTCGGCTCCCACTCAGCAGGGAGTCTGCTTGGGATTCTCTCTCCCCCTCTGCCAATTACTTCCCCCACAACTGCTCACACGCTCTCTTTCTCTAAAAATAAATAAATAAATCTTTAAAAAAAAAAAAAAGTAAGTTAAAACTTTATCTCCAGACAAGAGATGCCTTTACATATATTTGAGTTTAAAAAGCAAGTTAAAAACTGAGTGGTCTTATCACATTTTAAAACCCTACAAATTTGTGAACATAAATGCTGTAGAAGTGAAATGTATGAGTGTGTGAATATGTGAATGTGTACATGTTTGTACATGTGTAGGCACACCTGTAAGATGACTTTAGCCACAAGTAACAGAAAACCAAATCTGATCAATGAGGACCATAATCACAAAAATATGAATTATGTCTTAAAAATTCTAGGAAAAAAAAGAAAAAAGCAGCCGTTGGCTTTCTCAGCAACTCTCAGATTCAACAAGGACCCAAGCTCTTTCCAACTTTCTATACCACCATCCTGAGTCCAAGAGACTTTCGTCCTGAGGATTCACCTCATGGTACCATGATGACCAGAGTGGCTCCAATCATCAATACTATATCCAAAGCCAAGAAGCAGGCAATGGTCAGTGCAACAAAGAGTGATCCCCTCATGTGGTCATTCCTTTGAAACTGGAAGAAAATCTGCCACACTCCCTCTGGACTTCTTAATTCTTAATGTCTCATCAGACAGAACTGGGTCCCTAGTTGCAAAGGAGACTACAATATTGAGGATCTGGCTTTTCTAGATGGGTATGGGAGGCTGAGAAAGAAAAGGGGGTGCTACAATGACATACAGAACTGACAAACCTTACTGAAAAAAAAAAAAAAAAAAGTCTGGGTGAATATGCACCAAACTACTTCTCTGGCTATCCTTGGATGCAAGAGTCTACGTGAAGATTAGAGAATATTCCTTAGTAATTTATAAACTTGCTAGGTTATATTTCATGTAGTTGAAGTAAATTCCTTTTGTAATTTCTCCACAAAAAGAACACAGTATTCCTGGCTGTGGTTCTAGTGACAAACAGCCACTGTAGAGGACAAAAAATCAGATTTTTATCAAGTTGACAAAAGGCCTTCCAGTAAGTCTCCTTCTTGAGAGTCCATTCATTCAGAAAACTGTACCAGTGGCAGAAAGTAGTAGCTGGCCATGCTTAATTCAAAGTTGTGTGTGTCTGTGTCTGTGTGTGTCTGTGTGTGTATGAATGTATTATGTGTATATATATTTACATCTATATCTATATCTACTTATGTATCTCTATAAAACCCTATTAATATCAGCAATTCCCAACTGGAGGTGATTTTGTACACAAGAGGACACTGTGTGTGTGTGTGTGTGTGTGTGTGTGTGTGTATCCGAGGAGGAAGAAAACCTTTGCTCAGAGTCTAGCTCAGATCTACCACTCAAGAGACTCCATTAGATTCAGTTGCATTTATGACTGTCCAAGTCACACATATACAACATACGAGAAAGTCATTAAAAAGCAAGTTGTAAGGAGGGCACGTATTGCATGGTGCACTGGGTGTTATACGCAACTAATGAATCATCTAACTTTACATCGGAAACCAGGGATGTACTGTATGGTGACTAACATAATGTAATAAAAAAACATTTAAAAAAATAATAATAAAATTTTTTTAAAAAAGCAAGTTGTTTTTCTAGCCAGGCCTTTTATACTGATGTTCCATCCTCATTAACAGTTACCTGTCTCTTGTCAGAGTTAGTGTTGGTGCAGAGAGAAAAAGGCAGTGACACAAGAATAATGCTCTTCCTTCAGCAGAACCTTATTTTTTTGGTAGGTGGGAGAATTAGTACACTTTGACATATTTAAATTATCCAAGTAGACCATCACAAAGAGGCATCCTACAGTCAAAATCAGTATGAAGTACCTAGACAATTCAATGGGAACAAAAATGTGTTTTCAACAAATGATGCTGGGACAACTGGATATCCTCATGTGAAGTATAAAGGCAAACCCTTATCTCACATCACATGGAAAAATTAAGTCAAAATGGAGCATAAACCTAAGTGTTGGAGTTGATACTATCCAACTCTTAGGAAAAAACATAGGAGTAAATTTTTATGGCGTTGGGGTAGGCAATGAATTCTTACATATGACATCAAAAGAATAGGCTCATAAAAGGAAAAATAGATAAATTGGACTACATAAAAATAAAAAATTTTGTACTGCAAACAAATCTAAAAAGTACAAAGGCAATCCTTTGGGAGAAAATATTTCAAATCACATATGTGATAAGAAACTTCTATCCAGAATGTATAAAAAACCTTACAATTCAATAATCAAAATCAGTAATAAAAAGACAACCCAGTTTTAAAAATAAAGAATTTCAATAGACTTTCATATAAAAAAGATGGACAAATAGCCAATAAGTACATAAAAAGATACTTAATACCATTAGTCATTAAGGAAATGCAAATCAAAACCACAATGATCTACTTCACAACCACTAGAATGTCTACAGTCAAAAAGATAGACTATCATAAGTGTTGACAAGGATGTGGAGAAATTGTAACCCTCAGACATTAATGATGGGAGTGTAAAATGGCACAGCCACTTTGGAAAACAGTTTGGCAATTCTTCAAAATGCTAAACACAGAATTACTATGTGACTCAGAAATTCTACTCCTAGGTATATATCCAAGAGAAATGAAAGCATGTCCACAGAAGTTCTTGAACATGAATGTCCACAAAAGTATTATTCATAATGGCTGAAGAGCAGAAACAACCCAAATGTCCATCAACTAATAATGCACAAACAAAATGTGGCATATTAATATAATGGAATATTATTTGGCTACAGAAAAGGGATACAAGTCTGATATGTTCTATAACATGGAAACTTCAAAACACTATGCTAAGCGAAAACAAAACAAAACAATACAAAACAGACGCAGAAGACCACATATTGCATTATTCCATATATATGAAATATCCAAAATGGGCAAATCAACAGAAACATAAATTAGAATGGTGGTTGCTTAGGACTGGGGGTGGAGTGTGGTGAGAAGGGATGATGAGTGACTACTAAATGGAGTCAAAGTTTCATTTTAGAGGGATAAAATATATTAAATTTAGATTATATGGATATTTGCCCAATTTTATGAATATAATAAAAACCAGTGAATTATATAATTGAATGGGTGAGTTTTATGGTATATGAATACCATATGATAATAAAAACCAGTGAATTACATACTTTGAATGGGTGAGTTTTTTGGCATATGAAGACCATATGGTATGTGACTCTCAATAAAGAGGCTTAAAAAACAGTAAAAGATTTGTGTGTATGAGCCATGGGAGTTGTCAGTACACAACCTGAGCACATTTAGTGGTCTTAGCTCTCTGGTGTTGGCCCAAAGAGTTTAAAAAATGATTTAGTACCAATAATTAGAAAATAGAAGACAGCACATTAAAAATAGTTGGCTTTTTCTTGGAAAGTCATAAGATCTGGCCTATGCGTCCTTCATCCTTACGTGTCAACAGTATGCTAGAGCTCAGAAGCCTCTTCACCCAGAGCATTCACTTTCTGGTTTCCCACCACTGCCTTTTGATACCAAAGCCTAAAATGAGAAGTCAGCCACCATGCATAATCACCCATGCATCCTTGCATTCATCATGAAATGGATAAGGACAAGTGAAATACTTGATCTGGCCTGTTTCCTCAGGCCACTAAGTATGGCTGTGTGGATTGTTCCTGTGATTCCTGAACTCCACATTGCTGCCCTCATTTATCGGGCACCAAATCTCTTTTATTTGCAGACTGCACCTTCCCTGGCACTTCATCTTTGCACTAGGCAAAGGGTGTGCCTCAATCAGTTCTTGATAAGGCCCTGTCATTCCTTCTCCACTTCAATATGACAAGGACGCCTTCCATGGATACAGATCAACTCAAGTGTCCTCAAGCAGTCTTGTTTCCTGTGTAGTTAATACATATTCAATTCACACTGCAACATCAGGAGGAGGGAGGCCATAGCTTTCCAATGAGCAAGAGTGATCCTCAAGGCCAAATTAAACAAAAGCAGTGGGGTTGGTTGGAGTCTGCGATCCCAGTAAAAAGCTAGGCAAGGGAAGACAAATACCCTAAGCATTTTCCTTAATTTTCCATCATTCATGGACTATCTTCCCAATGTTGCCATACCTGGGGTCCTAATTTAAAGTCTGACATACGCTCACACCACCTGTCTTTTTATTTACTAACCAAGTACTCTTACTATGTGGTCCAGTGCTATTGAATGGTACGCCCTTATTAAATAAAAAGATAAAAGAAGATCTTCTTCCAAACAATTCATTTTTTTACTCAAATAAATAAAATTTAATTATAAAAGGGAATTCTTCTATTGCTACTATAAATTAGCAAACAGGAATGCTATCATAAAGAGAAGGTAACTATATACATAAAAGCAACCCCAACAAAAACATTAGTCAGTTGTAGCAAGATGCCACTGCCAGCCCAAGGCCTAACTCTCCCTTTGTTACAAGGAAGACTGGAAAATTTCATTAAAGGTAAACCATTACCCAACTGAAAATTTCCTCTTAAGGTAATCAGGAGGCTCATAAGAAAAATGAAAGGCTTATAATTTCCTTGCTCTATGATTCCATATTATGTTAATCCTTTCTTTTACAGCCTAAACTCCTTGAAATGACCCGTTGGTAAACTCACAAGGCACAATGAGCAACATATTCTAGGGAAAGCATAAGGATCCACTGGAGCAAGGAGAAGGACGCATGGGCTGGGACAACCCCTGTTCTCCATCCACGATCTCATTCTCTGGAAACCGATGAGGCATAAGGCTACTCAGCAGCTTGCCTTGGAGAGTGGGAGACCTGGAATCGCAATGTTAATGTCCGGGGTAAACTTGCCTACGGAGGAATAAGCCCACAGACCTATTTTATCAGCCTGTGGAGCTCCATGCACATGTGGGGGAGTGTGCGCACACATGTGAGCACATGCACATGCACACACACACATAAAGTCTTGCTCAGGGGACTATGAGCTTCAGGGCCAGACAGATGTATAGATTCCCTCACTTAGTACTTGAGCCTCAGTTTCCCCATATGTTAATTAAAATATTTGTCATGGAGGATAACTATAATTAGTACATATGCAACATCAGCTTGCTGCTCAGGACCCTATAGGAGCCTAGTAACTGGCAGCTATTATTCTTCCAATCCAATTTTCCAATATTGAAATATTGCCAAGTGACACTAGAGAAGGAACAGACGGGAAGAAATTTAGAGAGATGCATTTGAAATACAGACTTAGTGAATCTTTCTACCCTGTGACCTATGGAATGTGGTAAAACTCTGTGAATGTCCAATTTCATGTACATGAAACAGTATAAAATGTTAAGTTATATAATTAATAACTATATAATTAGATAATAGGATGGCTTTGAAGACATCCAGCACATGGTAGTTGCACAAGGAATGTGAGTTAATTCTCTATCTGCAGTTGAACCAGTTAGAAATACAAAAATCCAGTGTCACAGAGCAAATGCATTTTTCTGATTTAATTTACCAAATCCTTTCAAAAGGATTTCTGGATGTACAAGATGATCTGCTAATCTTACCTTTAGTAGTGAGCTTTGTTAGTGCATTTAAAATGCATCTCCTTCTTTATTTTGAGTTGTGGACCCTACCTTTTGGCCAATTTTCAAGTTAAACACAATAGTACTTAAAGATAGAAACTAAGCAGTAGAGGGAACAGACGTTACCAGAAACAGGTAGGTAAGGACTTCGGTGCTGTGCGTCACAGCAGCTAAGACCAAGACAGAAAGAGGAGTAGTTTCTACTACCTGACAAAAGCAAGCGGAGCAGTCCCAATGCCTAATGAGCCCTCCCTACCCCATTGCCAGGTACTCAGGCAGGGAGAGTCCCAGCTGTTCTCTGTATAATGTATTAAACACACAGCTCCTTCAGTGATGACATATTTATTACATACCATAGTGTACTCACTCTTAAAGAAAGGTATCCCAGTGCAATCATGATACCTACTACTTCACCTTCATTTTCACCCAAAGATTCATGCAGGAATCCAATGTTGGATCTGCAGTTGTTACAGGTCTACACCTGCAAAGCTCATTTAAGATTTTTATTTATTTTAGAGAGAGAAAGAGAGAGAGCATGCAAGGGGCTGGGGGCAGAGGGAGACAGAGAGAGAGAATCCCAAGCAGAATCTGTGCTAAGCATGGAGCCTAATGCCAGGTTCGACCTCAGGACCCTGAGATCATAACCTGAACCAAAATCAAGAGCTAGTTGCTTAACCAACTGAGTCATCCAGGCGCCCCACAAAGCTTACACAGACTGAAATGTATGTATGTGTATCAGTTAGTGACCTAGAGAACAAATTGGGCACACATTGCTCCCTGTACTAGTGGTCAAGAGCAACGGTTCAGGCCTGCATCTTACCTGCTGTGGTGGGCTGAGTGGTCCTCTAATCCCTGGAACCTGTGAATATGTTACATAACATGGCAAAGGAGACTCACATATAATTAAGGTTACAGAATTTAAAATCGGGAGATTATCATGAATTACATCCAATCTATCACACAAACCCTTAAACAAAGGGAACAGTCTCTGGCAGTAGGTAAGGCAGTTGAAAAAGAAGGGGAGATCAGAGCGTAAGAAGGGTTTGACTCATAACTGCTGGGTTTGAAGGGAGAGGGGGCCACAAGCCAAGAAATGTGGGTGACCTCTACAAGTGGACAACAATCCTTGACTAATAGTCAGCAAGGAATCAGAGACTTCAGTTTGAACTGAGTTTTGCCAATAAGCTGAATGAACCTGGAAGCAGACTTCAGTTTGAACTGAGTTTTGCCAATAAGCTGAATGAACCTGGAAGCAGATTCCCCTCCAGAGGGTCCTAAGTTCCCAGACCAGCTGATACCTTGAGTCCAGTCTTGTGAGACACAGAGCAGAGAATCTACCCCAAACAAACCACTGCCCCAGGCATGTGACCTACAGAACTGTGAAATAATTCATTTGTCTTAGCTTTAAGCCACCAAACTCGTGTCATTTATTATGATAGTAACCGCAATCAAATACAGCTGTGTTCCCAACACTGGCTCACAGACCAGAAAAGGTTTACAAGCAAGTTTTACCAATCCTCTGTTTAAACAAGGAAAAAAAGAAAAAAAAGAAATAACTGAAGAATAAAAAAAAAAAAAAAAAAAGAAAGAAAGAAAATTGATTTTTTTTTTTTTCATGTATTGATAGTTTGGTATAAGGAAGTCAACTCTCCTTTCAAGGCTAACCACAATCCTTTATTCTGAGGTGACATCCTTTCTGATTCTTTGACCTTAAACTGTGTTGATTTTTTTTTTTTTTAAAGATTTTATTTATTTATTTGACAGAGATAGAGACAGCCAGCGAGAGAGGGAACACAAGCAGGGGGAGTGGGAGAGGAAGAAGCAGGCTCATAGCGGAGGAGCCCGATGTGGGGCTCGATCCCAGATCGCCGGGATCACGCCCTGAGCCGAAGGCAGGCGCTTAACCGCTGTGCCACCCAGGCGCCCCTAAACTGTGTTGATTTTTTAAAAGATTTTATTTATTTATGAGAGAGACTGTGAGCATGAGCAGGGGGAGGGGCAGAAGAAGAGGGAGAAGAAGACCCCCCGCTGAGCAAGGAGCCCAACACAGGGATCGATTCCAGGACCCTGAGATCATGACCTGAGCCAAAGGCAGACGCTTAACTGACTGATATGCCCAGGTGCCCCAAATTGTCTTCTGTTTTATGACATTATGATGCAGCGGATGATTATCTTTTCAGGAAAGACAAAATGATGGTAGCTCAATTTCTGCTTTTTGTTTCCCTCCCACATTTTTTAATTTTTTTACAAACTTTATGGGTGTGTGAAATCCCAAAGTCTGAGAACCACTGCTGTCACCAGCTAGACCTCAAGACATGACCTTTACTGCCCACCTGCTTGTACTAGCTGACCTTTGTCCCACATTTTTCCTTAAGCTCTTTCTTCCAGCTTATCTGTTAACTCCAGCAAATGGAAACAAAAACCACCTCTCAAGCAATAGCAACTGTCCTGATAAGACCTCAAGCTAGCCCAGACCACCCAGACCAGTTTGAGCATAACCCCCAACCCTGCCTGTGCAGGTGGACCATGGAATAACCTCTAGAATGACCCATGTTTACCTTTACCTCATTATAATACTAAAATCTCGGTGCAAGGAGGAGTACAAGCCTCACTTACATAACATACAATGTTTGCATAGGCATGTTTCCTTAAGGCACATGCAGGAACTTATGCCCACCTGTACATATGAGGACAAGGATCCTCTTTTTAAATATTTATCCTAACTCTAAATAAAAGGAACCTATTCACCCTTGCTTGAGGAATCACAGCTTTGGAAGTTATTCCCCATGATCTTATTTGCTGCAAATAAAGTTTACTTTGTGCAACAACTCCACCTGGTCTATCTATGATTCACCAAGGAGCAAACTTATGTTGGTTTGGTTACATTGCCACACATTACAAACTTCCTTCTTTGAAGCTAGCAGTTGCAGAAATGACAACCAAAGGGACACAGAAACAGTGATGAGACATTCTGAGTGCCTGGTTAATAACTTGTTCATACCCTTCTGTTTAGGAAAACAGGTATATCTGATTCTACAAAGTAGATATATCCTCAAAACTGTGGCTCCAAAATGTTTTGGATTTTGTTTGAGAGCATGTGAGGTCGTGCGTGTAGATTTGTGAGTAGGTGTAAATCTAGTTATATGTGAAAGAAGGAGATAAGATTGCTATGCCAACAAAACGCTATTTACTCATTCATTCACTCATTTAGTCATCCAATACATATGTATGGAGTACCTACTATGTGCCAGAAACTGTACTAGGTCTTGGGAATTAATGATGAACCAAAATAAAGTCATTTCATGGAAGTTAAAATTTCATAAGGAAATCGAAATCAATGAGCTAATTTCACAAATATATGCCAAACTGAAACTGACATGAGTGCTAGAAAAAGAGGCACATGCAGCCATGAGACCTCTCATTGTGGGGTTCATTTGGTCTGGCTGTGGGTCAGACATGACTTCCCTGAGAAAATGATGTCATAGCAAGAATCTAAAGGATGAGGGAGTCAACTAAGCAAAGTAGTGAAGACAAGTGTTGTAAGCAAATACAATAATCCTCATGTAAATGGAGACACATTCTGAAGAGGAGAGTTAGTGTATCCTTTTTTTTTTTTTTCTTTTTAAAGTGGAGCTATTTGTGCCAAAAGAGGAGAGAAGGCCTGAACTACTAGCCTGGAAATCTGGCTTTTACTCTCAGTGTTTTAGTATAAATCTGACTCAATGTCTGGTTTCAGTTTCCTCATTGCTAAAATGTTCTACTGGGGCTCTATGAATTCTAAACGCTCTGTAACATCCTCAAAATTCCTATACTTGTGAATCATCGTTGTCAAGAACAGAAAAGATGAGCTAATATAAAGAATGACAACAATCAACAGCAACAACGAATGTATTTCATTGTGCACTTACTGTGTGACCAGACACTGTATCAATGTTTTCCATCAATTAGCTGATTTAAGCCTCATAACAACCCATGAGATAAATTTGTGTGGCAGTGATTGGCACAGCTCACTATCACTGGGAGCTCTCAGTCTCTGAACACATGGTAGGATTGTAATGCCTGACCCTCCATGGTTTGGCAACACTCTATGATCTATTTTTGCCAATGAGTTGTGAGTAGAATTGCCATGTGCCACCTCTCGGCTGAGCATGAAATTTGGCACAGTACCCTCCAGAAGACCCTTTTTCTCCCAGCTAAGGTGACCAGCAGTAATTTAGATGGTGGCTTCTCCACAAGTCTGAGTCCTTGAGTGTGTCTGACAAGGAGCACAGTCCAAGGAGTTGGTGAAAAATACACTTCTGTTAATTGAAGCTACTGAACTATGGGGTTGATCATTACTGCAACATATCCTCGCTTACCCTGTCTAGCACACAATTATATTGATCTGCTTTTTTTAAGTTTATTTAAGCAATCTCTACACCCAACATGGGGCTTGAACTCACAACTCTGAGATCAAGAGCTGCATGGTCTACCCACTGAGTCAGCGAAGGGGCCCCTTCATCTGCTTCTTATAAATGTCAAACCAAGTTCAGAGAGGTTGTCTAACTTCCCAAGGTGATGAAAATGATTAAGGGGTGGGGCCAGCATTTGGACTCACTGGTATGACCCCAGGTTATTTAATAACTACGCTAAGCTAAATGTGCAGATGCATGACCCTTTGTGCCGTGGGTTATTTCGTAGAGTTGTGTGATTCTTGCCATAAAAAGGCACCCAATGATAGGGCAAACACGTTCCCCTATCATGAAGCAAATGACAGCACTAAATCAAATGCAGCCATCCCCGGACCCTCTGAAGATAGCAAAGAGGAAGTTAAGGAAATTTACACCTGCAGATACTTCCCCTTCCCATTTTCTAGAAAGATTCCCGGTATGCATGTAAATATCCTCTGAATTCAGAGATGAAGAGGCCTCCAGCTAGGCACAATAAAGCCAATTTAGCTTCTTAAGCTGAAACTGCTTTGTGAAATAATCCTGTAGAACTCTCCACTAAATGAGTTACAAACTAGTCGCATGGGGCTTTCATTGAATTTACTTGTGAAAGCTATAAAGGACAATTGTCTCTGAACCAGGTACATCAAATACAGAACTGCTACTGTGTAAAAGCTTGGAATTCTACACCACCTACACACACAAAGAAAATTAGCTTTTGATTGAAAGGAAGAACTATTGAAAAACCCCAGGGGAGGAAAAAGAAACAACACAAATGAATGACACCTACAGGCAAATCCAATGGTTGAGGCCATCTGGCTAAGGACTTTCTTAGCCTGAAAGGGAGAGAAAAGTACAATTTCTGAGATCATGAAAGATAATCAAACCAAATCAAAGGAAAAGTAGTCACTCTTGAAATTCTAAACAAGGAGAGTTTAAATATGCCACGTGGAGATGAAATAAAAGTTCTCCACACTTCTTTCTGAGTATTTAATGCTGGGAAAAAAATGTCAGCAAGTACTCAACCTTTTCATTCTTCTCTTTCTTTAAGATTTATTTATTTATTTTAGAAAGAGAGACAGAAAGAGAGAGAAAGGGGGGAAGGGGCTGAGGGAGAGAATTTTATTTTATTTTATTTTTTTTTTTTTTATAATAATGACTTTTTATTATATTATGTTAGTCACCATACAGTACATCCCCGGTTTTCGATGTAAGGTGAGGGAGAGAATTTTAAAAGGAGACTCCCAGCTGAGAGCAAAGCTTAACGTGGGGCTCGATCTCAGGACCCTGAGATCATGACCTGAGCTGAAACTATGAGTCGGAGCCTTAACCAACTGAGCCACCCAGGCCCCCTCATTCTTCTCTTGATTGTCATTATTCCAGTTGTCCCTTTCTTTCTTTAAGATTCTCAACCAAGACTTAGAACTACTTCTTAGTTTTCCAAACGCTGTTAAAAGAAGGAGAGTAAGTTGTGACCTCAGTCATTACTGACACTTTTCTTCAAACTCATGCTGTAGCTACAGGTAGAGTTCTATCATTTTTGCCAAATACTCTCAAAGTATATATTTTTTCCTGGCAGTGATATTGTTGGTGCTATGGTTCTGCTAAAGAGATACAGTTAATATTTAATTTTTTTTTTTTTTTTTTAAGAGAGAGAGAGCAAGGAGCAGATGCGGGGGAAAGAATCCTAAGCAGGCTCTATGCCCAGCATAGAGCCCAATGTGGGGCTTGATCTCAGGACTCTGATATCATGATCTGAGCTGAAATCAAGTGTCCTGTGCTTAACCGACTGAGCTACCCAGGCACCTCCCCAGGTTACTTCCTAATTACTAGACTAGTTTATCCTGCAGAGATCTGCCAGTTACCAAGTGATCAAGTTCACTGTCATCAACAGTGGGGCAGAGTGACATGAAGTATCTCTGGATAACATGAAGTGGGATACACTCAACATCACCCATCTAGTGGTGGTGACAAAATGATGAAGCTGAATCTAACCATGGGGAAACGGTCAAGTAAATCCTGATTTTGAAATATCCTGCAAGGAAATCATCCAAGACTGTTCAGAAATGTCAGTACTGTAGAAGATTAAAAAGAAAAATGATAGGGGGACTTTTCTAGATCAAAGGTGGGAAAGAAATGAGACAAATGCAATGCATATATTCCTTAATTATACCCTAGATTAAAATAATAGTCATAATTGTATCATGGTTATGTAAGAAATTACCCTTGTTTTTAAGAGATGCATGGTGAAATCTTTAGGCATGAGGTATTCATGGTGCCTGTAATTTTTAAATGGTACAATATAGATATATAACAGAGAGAGAGTAAAAAGAGAAGGTTGATGTCATAGAATTTTAACAATCAGTGAGTCTAGGTGAGAGCTACATGGGTCTTCACTATACTTTAAATTTTTCTGCAGGTTTAAATTTTAAAAGTTTAGAAAAAGGGGCACCTGGCTGGCTAAGTCAGTAGAGCATACAACTCTTGATCTCAGGGTCATAAGTTCAAGCCCCATATTGAGTGTAGAGATTACTAAAAAAAAAAAAAAGTTTGGAAAGAAAAGACACTTTTTCTTTAAAAAAATCATTTTTATAGTTTTTTAAGATTTTATTTATTCGACAGAGACAGCCAGCGAGAGAGGGAACACAAGCAGGGGGAGTGGGAGAGGAAGAGGCAGGCTCATAGCGGAGGAGCCTGATGTGGGGCTTGATCCCATAACGCCGGGATCACGCCCTGAGCCGAAGGCAGACGCTTAACCGCTGTGCCACCCAGGTGCCCCATTTTTATAGTTTTTACATTAAAAACCTATATTATAGTACACTTTTAGGATTTACTTGTCCATCATGCCTCTGGTTTCTTCTAAGATTAAGACTCCTTAAACGGGTGCCTGGATGGCTCAATTGGTTAAGCGTCCGTCTGCCTTCAGCTCAGGTCATGATCCCGGGGTCCTGGGATCGAGCCCTAGATTGGGCTTTCTTGTCCGTGGGGAGCCTGCTTCTCTCTCTCCCTGTCCCCGTTCATACTCTCTCTCACTATCTCTCTCTCTCTCTCTAATAAATAAAACCTTTAAAAATGCAAAAAAAAAAAAAAAAAAAAAAAGGACTCCTTGAAACAACCCTTCCCCTACAATCAGTTCATGTGGTTATGATGGGTCTCATCTAAAACCTTGCTTCTTAAGATGCGTGACCATTGAAATTAAGTTCTCTTTGCCACCAGGCTCCTGAGCTGGTGGGATGTAAGTTTGTACCTGCCGGTAGCCATCTTGCTATTTCTAGGGAATAGCCTGAGCATACAGCCAATACAGAGGAATGCATAATTGCAAGAGGAGATACTCCCGGCAACATTCCTCATGCATCTTGATTCAGCCTTGCTCCCAACCTGCTATATACCTACATGTTTCAATAACATAAGCCAGTATTTCTTTTTTCTTAAGCCAGTTCATGGTGGGTGTATGTCATTTACCACCAAAAAGATCTCAGATTAATAGAAAGTCACAGAGGTGTGATACTGAAAATTATGACTCATTGGAGATGACTACTAGATTAATCTGTGCTGCTGGTTTAACTCATTTTGTGGGCATTTCAGAAACAAACACTTCTTCAGTTATCTCTGATAATAAAGAATACCCTTGAGAATGCAGGGTGGTTTGTTAACGGAAGTTGTTGTTCTTGCATTTACTTTTCTCAGTGACTTGGGATTTTCCTGATACTGTAGGCTGAACACACATACAGCTGTCTACAGCTGCCATATCACCTGATTTTAAATGTCTAAATTTATCATAACAGACTCATTGTTTTTGACAATGGGTGTATAAGAAAACATTACAAATTTCAAGTGAAATATAAATGTTTAGTATCAAATATAGCTAATACCTGTTTTACATATTGTAGTATGTAATTTCACGTGTTGGGGAAAATGTATCCCACTGTTTTAAAAGTGAAAGGCTATAGTTTAGAGCTATCTGTAGACACTTCAATTATAAGAGAAAGAATTACATACAATCTCCTCTGCATGATATGTCTGCAATACTCACAGACACCTATTTTACAGAACTTCACCTGAAATTCTCAGTATCATTGCACAGACTTCTATCCAAATTGACTGAGCATCAGAGAAAAAAAAAAACTGAATTAGTTTTGCAGTGATGGCCAACGAGAGTACATCTGTTTTTGCTCCCTTTGAACTGCAGCAAACAGATGCATGGTTATAGGAGCAAATATTTATCATTCTGAGCATTCACCATTGTTTACCACATTATTCTTGAACAGAAAAAGTTTGTATCTTTGATCTAACATAGCACAATCAAAGAAGTGAAAATGCCCCATGCAGACCATTGCAGAGAATTAAACAGAGCTCAGTCACAAAGGCAAGAGGCTTCCAAAACATGTCAAGATGAAAAATGGGACTTGAAACATTTATTTTGAGTGTGACATGGGGAATCTATGATTCTACTCAAAAGGGACAGGGAATATAAGTCAACCTCAGAATTAAAATTGAAATAAAGTCAAAGTCAATGCCAAGCAAGGAAGAGAAGATTCCAAAGTTTTCAAGAGCATGAAGAAGCTCTTTGTTGGGCTGGTGGAGAAAAAGGGGCCAAGACACCCAAGATGGCCGACTCTCCCGCCAAGATTTAAACCAAAACCTAGGCGGGAAACCGAAAACCGTCCTACCGACTTTCCTCACCCCCCAACAGTACCCAATAAAAACCTGCCGCGACTCTCCAAGACAGACTTTCCCCACCCCCAGCCGTACCAGATAAAAACCCTCGCTGCCTTGCCCTGGGCGCGACTTCCCCGACTCACCGCTCTTTCCTGAGTCGTGGAACCTCGCCCGAGGGTGCTTGCAATAAAGTTCATCCCTTGAACCATGTTTGCCTTGCGGTCTTGATTTCATTGGCGACCAGAAAAAAACCTAACATTTGGTGCCGAAACCCGGGAGGAGATCGAGCCCCTGCTTCGGCACGGAGGCTCTCTCTTCCTCTCAAGCGGACTGGGACCCCTCTCTCCCTCTCCAAACATCTCTCGGAACTTGCTCTGGTGAGTGTTCCCTGGTCCCCGATCCTCCTCCAGGATGCCCTGTCCTAATCGCGGCCGCGTCAGGGCGAGCCCCCCCTCCGGCCACCTGGTGGCCCCCGTAGTTCTGAGGAATCGGGAGACGTCCCCATTCCTCGGCAACTACCCTCCCCTCTGAACCACAACTCAGCACACGGACAAAGGGACGCCTTTCTCCGTGCCCTGGGTTGATAGGCGAAGGGGCCATGGGAACCTCCCAGTCCAAATTCGACCCTAAAACGCCCCTGGGCTGTCTCCTGGCCAATCTGCGAACCCTAAAATTGGATCAGGGCCTACGAAGGCGACGCCTCATACATTACTGTACTGTCGCTTGGCCCCAATATCAATTGGACAACCAATCACAATGGCCAGGTCCTCCTCGCCCGCTCTTCCCCTCCAACCCTTCCGCCTACTGCTCCCAAGGACCCTGATCCACCCTCTCTCTCTCCTCTCTCTGAACCTCCTGAGAACCTCTCGGGGGCCCCCCGTAAGGACCCCCCTTGTATCTCCACACCCCCTTACCATCCCGTTCCTCAGCCACCTGTATCCCCTAATCCCCCGCAGACCCCAGAGCCGTCCCCAGCTCCGGCTACTCCAACAGCTCCTGAAGTTCTACCCCTCGGGACCGCCACCGAGCCCCGCTCACGCCCCGACTCTCTCTCTTCCCCTCCCATCTCCGCTTGTACCCGGTCCCGGAATCCTTCCCCCGACCTGGTTTGTCCCCTGAGGGAGGTCGCCGGGGCCGAAGGGGTCGTCCGAATCCATGCACCCTTCTCCCTGAAGGACCTCTCCCAAATCGAAAAGCACCTGGGATCTTTTTCAGCCAACCCAGATAATTTCATCAAAGAATTTCAATATCTGGCCCAGGCCTACGACCTTACCTGGAACGACTCACGTGTTGTCCAGACCACCACCCTCACCACTGAGGAGAGGGAACGTATCCAGGCTGCCGCGCAAGAGCATGCCGACCAGGTTCATCTTACTGACGCCACCAGGCCGGTCGGCGCTCAGGCAGTGCCAGCTGTAGAACCAGGCTGGACTATCAGAACGGACAAGATGGCCGCCGGCCCCGTGACGGCATGATCTAATGCCTCATCGCCGGGATGAGGGCGGCCTCCAATAAAGCTGTAAATTATGATAAGATCAGGGAAATCCTTCAGACCCCTGACGAGAACCCTGCTGTATTCCTTAACCGGCTAACCGAGGCCTTGACCCAATTCACCCGTCTAGATCTGGCCTCTCTGGCGGGGGCCACGGTCCTAGCCACTCACTTTATCTCCTAGTCGGCACCAGATATTCGGAAAAAATTAAAGAAGGCCGAGGAGGGCCCCCAGACCCCCATTTCCGACCTGGTGAAAATGGCATTTAAGGTCTTGAATTCCCGAGAGGAGGCGGCTGAGCTTAAACGGCAGCCAGGCTCCAGCAGAAGGTTCAGCTACAGACCCAGGCCTTAGTAGCGGCCCTGCGGCCAGCCGGCTCCAGGAGCCAGCAGAGGGGGGCAGCCAACCGTACCCCACCGGGGGCATGCTTCAAATGCAGAGCCAAGGGACACTGGGCTTGTCAATGTCCCAACCCAAAGGCGCCCACCCGACTGTGTCCTCGATGCCACATGATGGGGCATTGGAAATCGGACTGCCCTAACCTCCGGGGATCCTCAGCACCTCTACGCAGGGGCAACCCCGAGACAGTAAGTCTGGCCTTCCAGCTACTCGGGTTGGAGGACGACTGACGGAGCCCAGACTCAGACACCCCTCTCACCCAGGCTGAGCCCAGGGTCACGCTCCAGGTAGCGGGTAAGTCCATCTCCTTTCTGCTAGACATGGGGGCTACCTACTCAGTTCTGCCATCCTACTCGGGACCTACGTGAACCTCACCGGTCACTGTCACGGGGATCGATGGGACCTCCTCCTCTCCCAGGGTGACTCTTCCCCTTACTTGCAGCCTGGATGGTTTCCCCTTCTCCCACTCGTTCCTCATAATTTCCTCTTGTCCGGTCCGCCTACTGGGAAGGGATATCCTCCAAAAACTGCAGGTCACCATTCGTCTCTCTCCCTCCCCCTTGACCTCAGAATGCCTCGTCTTACCCCTCCTTCCTGCCCATCTGTCCCCCGCCCCAGATAACCTTCCTGCAGTGGATCCCCAGGTCTGGGACACCTCTAAACCCATCATTGCATCCCACGATACCCCTGTTAAAATATAGCTAAAAGATAACTCCAAGTTCCCCTCCCGAGCACAGTTTCCCACTTCCCTGACTCAACCGTCAGGGTCTCAAGCCTATCATAGACCGGCTGAGACGGCAGGGGCTCCTGATCCCCATCAGCTCCCCCTGTAACACCCCTATCCTGCCAGTCCATAAACCCTCGGGGGCCTACCGACTGGTGCAGGACCTGCGGCTCATTAATGAGGCTGTAGTCCCGCTTCATCCGGTCGTCCCCAACCCTTATACCCTATTGTCTCATGTCCCGTCTAACACTTCTCACTTTACTGTATTAGACTTAAAGGATGCCTTCTTTACTATCCCCCTGCACCCTGACTCCTACTTCCTCTTTGCCTTTACCTGGGAGGACCCGGACACACATGTCTCCAGACAGCTGACCTGGACAGTCCTGCCTCAGGGATTCCAAGACAGTCCCCATATTTTTGGTCAGGCGTTGGCCACTGACCTGCAGCAGTGCACCCTTAAGGCCAGTACCCTGCTACAATATGTGGACGATCTCCTCCTCTGCAGCCCCTCTCTCTCCTTATCCCAGGAAGACACCTCTACATTACTCAATTTCCTGGGGGGCAAAGGGTACCGGGTCACCCCTTCAAAGGCCCAACTGTGCACCCCCTCAGTCACGTTCCTGGGTATCTTCCTGACTCCCACCTCTAAGTCCCTTACCGGGGACCGCATCCACCTCCTCCGGGAACTCCAGCCTCCTCAAACCGCAGAGGAAATTCTCTCCTTTCTTGGGCTTGTAGGCTTTTTCAGACATTGGATTCCAAATTTCTCAATCCTGGCCCAACCTTTATACCAAGCGGCCAAGGAGACCCCCCAGGGTCCTCTCACTGAGCCCACTTCAGTCCGGCACTTGTTCATCAAGCTGCGGGACTACCTCACCGCCGGACCAGTCCTGGCACTACCTGACCACTCTAAACCCTTCCACCTGCTCACCGATGAGCGCTCCGGCTCAGCCACTGGCCTCCTAGCCCAACCAGCGGGGCCCACATACAGGGCCGTGGCCTACCTATCTAAACAGTTAGACACCACCACCCGAAGATGGCAGCCCTGTCTTCGAGCAGTGGCGGCTGCCGCCTGTCTGACCAAGGAGACCCTCAAACTTACTCTGGGACAGTCCCTCATAGTCTACTCTCCCCACCGACTCATGGATCTCCTCAGCCACTGATCCCTGGCCCACTTAACCCCCTCCCGCCTGCAACTGTACCATCTGCTATTCGTCGAAAATCCGCAAATTTCCCTCTCTGCCTCCCCTTGCTTAAACCCTGCTACTTTGTCGCCTGCACCCTCGCTCACCCCTGAACCCACTCATTCCTGTCCGCAACTCCTGGAGGACCTCACTCCCTCTCACCCACGGCTCTCTGATCAGCCGTTGCCTAACCCTGACTGCATGCTCTTCGTGGACGGCAGCTCCCTCCTGGCCTCGGACAGTGAAAGACGCGCCGTCTATGCTGTAGTCACCTCGTCTATGCTGTAGTCACCTCGGAGGCAGTAATAGAAACAGCTCCCCTTCTTATCGGGACCACCTCCCAGAAGGCTGAGCTTATAGCTCTCACCCGGGTGCTACACCTGTCTAAGGGACAGCAAGTCACTATATACACGGACTCCAAGTACGCCTATCTCATAACTCACACCCACTCCGTCCTTTGGCAGGAGCGGGGGTTCCTGACCACCAAGGGCACTCCTATAGTTAACGGGCCTCTCATTGCCAAATTACTCGAGGCCCTTAGCTTGCCCACCGAGGTAGCAGTAGTCCACTGCCACGGCCACCAGACCTCCAAGGACCCGGTCTCCCAAGGCAATAACAGGGCGGACTTAGTGACCAAACGGCCCTGAACACCTCTTTGGCTCCGATCCTTTTCCTCAACACCCCCACCGGCCTTCTTACTCTGAAAAGGAGGTGCAAACCCTCCAAGGCCTAGTGGGAAAACCCGGAGACAAGGGATGAATCTACATCCAGAATAAAATTGCCCTGCCGGAAAACATGGCTCACACCCTAATCACAGACATTCACCAGTCTCTCCACATTGGCCCAAAAGCCCTCCACCAGTTCCTGCAACCTCTTTTTCACCACCCTTCCCTATCTCGGGTAATTGAGACAGTTCACACAGCCTGTAAAACCTGTTCGGCCATAAATACACAGGGCGGAATCTGCAGATCAGGGCCCAACCATCAACTCCGTGGCCATCAGCTAGGAGAAGACTAGCAACCGGACTTCACTCATATGCCCCGCCACAAAACCTTCCGATACCTGTTAACTCTGCTCGATACATTCACAGGCTGGATCGAGGCATATTCCACGGCCCGAGAGACAGAGGATACAGTGGCCACAATTCTCATTGAGCACATCATTCCGAGATTCGGACTACCCCGAACTCTGCAGTCAGACAACGGACCTGCTTTCGTCTCTAGTATAACCCAACAGGTGGCAGAGAGTCTCAACATCACCTGGAAACTCCACATCCCCTACCACCCTCAATTGTCGGGAAGGTAGAAAAAGCCAACGGGTTCCTCAAGGCACAGCTCACCAAACTGACCTTGGAAACCCGTCTTTCGTGGCCCACACTCTTGCCCCTGGCCCTCACCAGGCTTAGGGCAACCACTCGCGGACCCTCGGGGTTGAGCCCATTTGAGCTGCTGTACGGCCGACCCTTCCTTATGAGCCATAACCTCCCAGCCGTTCCCCCACCTCTCCTGTCCTACCTGCCTTACCTTACCCTCCTGCGGGCTCTCCTGAGGGCCCATGCTGATGCTGTCAAATCCCTGCCCCGAACGACCATGACCATAAGGAAGCGCCCCGCAAGGGCTATTCCCAGGGGACCAGGTCCTCCTCAGAAATCTGCACCCAGGCTTCTTGCAGACACGATGGACAGGGCCTCATACTGTCATCCTTACCACCCCAACCGCGGCAAAACTGCTGGGGCACCAGGTGTGGGTACACATCAACAACCTCAAAGGGGCACCTGCAGGTAATGACTGGACCTCTCAGATGGTGGGCCCTACCAAACTTCGCTTGGTACAGGCTCCTCCCTCTGGTTCTCCTGAGCCCCCTGACCCAAGCGACAGAACGTGAATGCATGCGTGGCAGCGGACACACAAGGTACTTCCAGTCATTCACCTATATGCCTAGTAAATGCTACGCAGGAAAGTCCCCATATACTTGCACATCTGTCCACGCCCCAGGAAGAACCTTCTGGATGTCTGACCTCACTGAAAGGTACAGTCACCCTTGCGACACTTACCCCAAGACAGGGAAGGTCTGCTGGACATATCTGGCCCAGATAGGACTCTCCGACAGAGGAGGGGTCCAGGACCAGGCCGGCCATAATCAAACCCAGCAAACAGTCAGGAGGTTACATGAGCAGCTACAAGCCCAGGCCTATCCCACCTACAAGGGAATCAATCTCGACAGCATCCAGAAGGTTCCCACCACTGAGCAACTGACAGTGGCCCTTTTAAACTCCAGCTATAATCTGTGGCTGAACGTCTCTCAGGACCGCGACTGCTGGATCTGTTTCCCCTTCTCTACTCTCTCTAACATTGTGGGGATACCCATTCCAACCCGGTGGCCCCTCCCCAATTCCACCATCAACAATAAGACAGTCCACATCGGACCCATTGGAGGGACCATACCAATCCTTAATCTTTCCTCCACCATCAACACCCTCACCCCTCGCACCACCAACATCACCTCCTCCCTT
Source organism: Ursus arctos (assembly GCF_023065955.2). NCBI lineage: Eukaryota > Metazoa > Chordata > Mammalia > Carnivora > Ursidae > Ursus > Ursus arctos. Next base: position 70,901,261 of record NW_026622874.1, on the reverse strand, counting down.
CCTTACTGCACTCCCTCAGGGGTGTTCCTCTCGTGCGCCAAGGGAATCTATCGCTGCCTGACTACTAATGACTCCCTAGACTGTATATTTATCCTACTATCCCCATCTACCAACATCTCCCATTCCCAACTCCTGTCCATACTATTCCCCCAGCGCCGAGAAAAAAAGGGCTGTATTCCTTCCCCTGCTGATAGGGGCGGGCTTAACGACCACGGTGGCGACCGGAGTGGCTGGGCTTGGGACGTCAATAAATTTCTACTATAAACTCTCCCAAGCACTCAACGATGACATGGAATGGATCGCCGACTCCCTTACTGCCTTACAGACCCAGGTCACCAGTTTGGCTGCCATGGCCCTACAAAACCGAAGCGCCTTGGACCTCCTGACCGCCAAAAAGGGAGGAACCTGCCTCTACCTAAACGAGGAGTGCTGTTATTTTGTCAACCAGTCGGGTATAGTCACCTCCAAGATCCGGGAACTCAAGGACCGGATCCAAACAAGGCGCCAAGACACCTCCATATGGGGCCTAGACCCCCATACATGGGTAACGTGGTTTCTCCCTTTAGCGGGACCCCTCTGCTTAATCCTCCTGCTAATCTCGGTTGCCACCTGCCTTATTCGGGACATACGGGAACGCTTGCGGGAAGTAACTCGGGTGTCAGTCAACCAACTGCTCCTACAGCCCTATTCTCGCCTGCTCACTTCCGACTACCCCTATGACGACGCCCAACGGTCAGCAGGAAGTAGCCAGAATGGAGTGGACGCCCCCGATACCATTATATAAAACAAAAGGTCAGAATGTTGGGCTGGCCGAGAAAAAGGGGCCAAGACACCCAAGATGGCCGACTCTCCCGCCAAGATTTAAACCAAAACCTAGGCGGGAAACCGAAACCTGTCCTACCGACTTTCCCCACCACCAGCAGTACCCAATAAAAACCTTCACTGCCTTGCCCTGGGCACGAATTCCCCGACTCACCACTCTTTCCTGAGTCGTGGAACCTCGCCCGAGGGTGCTTGCAATAAAGTTCATCCCTTGAACCATGTTTGCCTTGCGGTCTTGATTTCATTGGCGACCAGAAGAAACCTAACACTCTTCACACACTAAACATGTATATTTTAAATGCTGAATGATGCACTATGAGAATATCTTTTACTTCGCAAACGTGCAATGATAAAGGTTTTCTCTCCTTGAAGACAAGACAGATGATGACTGCCTATTAGGGAGCTGCGTAGGAAAAACACCTCAGAGAACACTAGGATAACCTGGTGCTGCCATAGAATGATTTTTCCCCCTTTCCATGAGAATGGCTCTGATTAATGTTCTGACCACTGTGTATATTGAAGGCATCTGGAGACATGGTGCCTCTCCCCACTTGTAAGAAGCAGAAGTGACACCTACAGAGCCCTTGCCAGATGTCACTCAGTTTAGGAATCCTGTTTGCTGGCTCTTTTGCTTGCAAGTTAAGTACTGGATTCCCCTTTATCTAAGTAAGGCAGAGGGAAGTTGCCATAGTTTTCAACACAGTGCATAATCCTTGCCTCAGGAAGGGAGATAATGGCCAAACATCCTCATCTGTTGCTGAAGCTAAAGCCCAGCTTGTGGGGGATCTGCTGGAGGCTGCAGGCAAAACCATTCTGGTGCGCCCCAACCCTTCAGTGATCAGTAGTAGACTGGCCCTGCCTCAGTGGGGAAGGATTCCCACCTTCCAGCTGAAGGTGGCAGACTGGGAGTAACTGGGAGATCTTTGGGGGTGTTGTATTTTAAAAGCAAACAGCATAAGAAGGCATCCTGCTGCCCCTAACATACTGGTCTCATTTCAGTCAAAATAGTGAACATGTGGTTTGATCACATTCAGAACACCACCTTTGCTGGGCCCTAAAACTCCATCTCACAAGATTGTTGTCATGGTCTATTGAGAAAATAGATGTGGTTATCCTGGGCACAATGCCTGCCACACAGTAGGAACACCAAGCACATCAGGGGAAGATGACACTTAGTTATGTTTCTTTCTGAACAATCTTTTAGTATTTGTGATTTATTCACTTTTTTTTAAAAAAAGAGCCCTCAACTCAGGAATCCCAAGTTAAAAAAAAAAATTGTTTTTATTTAAGTTTATAGCTTTCTTGTTTACCAAACTGGACTAACAGTGATACAATCGCCTTTCTTTATAAACAAGTGCAGCCAAACTCATTAGCCTTTAACATTTTCCAATCCGATTATTTGTAGATTCCCCTACTTTTCAATGAGTAAATAAAACAAGCTGGGAATGAAACATTTATTTTGGCATCACACCAACCTAATTAAACTGCAGTTTCATTAGGCAGTAGCAGACTGCTGAAAAATAATGTAATTGACCTATTAAAAGTTACTACTTCGGTTCAGTTTTCTGAGCTACCAGAAATTACACTGTGATTTAAAATGCCTAGTTACCTTGACAAAACCAGCCAGAGAGCAAGGAACCAAGAGTTACAAAGAATGGAAAGAATCCAATTAGAAAGGAAACAGGTAACAAGATGCTCTCCCCAATCACAATTACTTGGAGGAAAGCAATAAAATGTAAAATGGAAGCTAATAAAGTTCTACTTATTTCCTCCATTGACTAAATGTTGTTCATACATGGAGGCTAGTACGAGATGCTCTCCCCAAAACTTAGCAGTGAAGTGGTTTAATGAGCAGACATTGGGTTCTTTGCCCAGTATTATTCCAGTCGTTTGGAATCAGCAGGCCCATTGCTGGAGGGATCCACCCTTTCCCAGCCTCAGACCAGGAGTTTGGGTGCAGTTAAGTCTTGGTTCAGAGGTTTTATGAGTGTTCCAAGCTGGCCGATCATAGTGTCACATATTCTGACCATAGTGATTGATTCCTTCCAGGACCAATCAGAACTTCTCCTGGGCCTTCTGCTGGATTGACCAGGAAAGGAGACCTCTATTGCCCAGTTGGTGTTCTGAGTGGAGTAAGCCTGTCTCTATTGGTAGCCATCTGCCATCTTGGAGGGAGAACCCACCTAAGAATGGAGTCAATTCCGAAGAGAGATGTAGGGCAAGGGTGAGAGGGAGAAAGAGCAAGAATAATTGATAACAATAGTTCTTCTGGCGCCATATTTTTACGAACACTCCCTGCATGCTTGGAACCTCTGTTCTAGGTTTAGGCCATCTTTGAATTTGTGGATGAGTTCCACAAGCTTCCTTCACTAGATGCCCTTAAGATTACTTCCATCATCACGTTCATTTGTTCATTCATTTTTTCACTCATTCAGTATGTTTCACTTCCCCAGTGCATTCCAGGCCCTTCGCTAAGCAAAGAAGAAACAGCAGAAAACAACACACATGTTCCAAAATGTTATAAGGCTTGGATTTGACTGGTCATTAGTAAGATAATCATGTGCATTAACACAGAATTACATGGTGCTGTAGGTACATTTGAGGGAAGATCTAATTTAATGAAGGACTGAGTAAGTCAGGGAAGGTCTCATTGATAAGGTGACAAGGATGTGGGGATATGAAGAATGAGACATGGCCAGATCTTGAATAGGGAGGCAGCAGGATAGAACAGTGCTTCTGGCAGAGGAGCAAGATGCTCCTAGAAGACAAGTTAGAACACTGTCCTAAGGGGTAGAGTGACATGAGGCGAGGCTGGAGAGCAGCACCAGATACTATAGATTCTTGGGGAAAGGGATGACTATATTCTAAATGCCAAGAGAAGCCATTAGAAATTATTACCCTACCATGAATAAAGAATCTCTCTCTGGTGATGGCAACTGGCAGACTAGTTTGTTGGTACATGTGTGATGCCTTTTTAAGGACACCCTAAAACAACTAGAGGTGTTTTGAGAGATGACTGTTCTGACAGTTGAGCAAATGTTGGCCTAAGATGTCATCATTTAAGTATTACAATGAATTTCATTAAGCCCTGACTGGGAAGGTCCAAGATTGATGTGTTCAAGGACTTTTTATCCACCTGACTCTATAGGCAGCATTAGACCTTTGAGTTCCAAGGGCATCCAAATTGAAAGAAAAAAATTATTAGCTCTAGCACTTCAAGCAGCAAAGTCAAAATTAATAGCTACTTAATTATATTTCTCCAAAATGCTGCATTATATCATCATCATTAAGTGTCAAATTTGGATTCATAAATATTTTATGACATTAGAAGACAAGGTGTATGCTGTTTATTCCTCTTATAGGAATTTCCAAGTTTATGGGACAATTGCTGAGAAATAATAACTAATCATGAATCAAATGGGTTATTAAGAGTTAATTCACTTTCACAGCAAGAATATTAAAAAAACTCTTTCAATGTTATGCCATATTAAAATTGTGTTTTATATTAAATTTGGGTGCACTTTAATTAATAGCTTATATCAAGTTTTCTCAACCTTGACATTTTGGGCTAGATAATTCTTTGTTGTGGAAAGGGCTGTCCTGTGCCTTGTAGGAACGATGTCTAGCAGCAACCCTGGCCTTTACCCACTAGATGCCAGTAGCAACATTCCCCCAAGTTATAACAACCAAAAATATCTCCAAACATTGACAAATGTCCCAGGGGTGGGAGGTAGGGGATGCAAAATACCTCGATTGAAAATGATTGGCTTATTTGAATGCCTGGGGCAAAAGAAACCCTCGAAATGTCTCTGATTGTGTTAGATATATAATCGACAATTGCTTCCTGGAGAAACATAACACCAAAGCTAAGAATCTGGGACACGTATCCAATTTTTACAAAGTTTGAGAGTCTCCAGTAAAGCTACCTTTAGTTCCAGGTGACCTCTATAAACCCAGCTGAGAGTCCCTCATTAATGAGCTAACCAGGACACATGAGGGAGGCCTCATCAGCAGCTGGAGAATCAATAGGTCACCTGTTTATGAGAAGGCGGTGTAGTATTTTCATAGAGAGGCAACACGACTCAAATGGCAAGATCGATATCTGCCTTCTGCAAGGGAAGGGCCTGTCCCTAATCAGCACTTGCCTGTTGTTTGCTTCACCTAGGGTGGATCCTCCGGGAACCTGGCAGGGCTCTGAGGGGAAAGGGCGAGTTTTCTTTCCCAAAGCAGCAGTCTACATGACCGGGGGAGGGAGCTCTGTGCCAGCTTCCAAGAGCAAAATCACCAAGACAAACAGCCCACAAGGACACTCATAAATAACAACTAGCTGTGCCAAAGAGGAAGGTAAGAGCATTGGGTTTGTGTTTAACAGGAGTCTTCAGAAAGCAAAGGGATAGCACCTGGGTAGGAGATAAATTCTAAAGCACAGCTAGACTTTGTAACCCACCAAAGGGACAGCTTCTGTGGGTCTGTGGAAACCCCAACAGAAGAGGCTTCATGAGGGATGGGCATGGCACATAGAGCCTCCCCCTTCCCCCCCCGCCCCCCCGCCTCCTCTGGCTTTCAGTCTGTAGGTTTAAATTAATCAGCACACCATGAAAGGAGGGGGTAAAGGAGAGGAGGGGAAAAAAATGAGGTTGGAGAAACATTTGGGGCATCCTTCTAAAATCAGATACTCTTCATCAAAAGCAAAACATATTCTTTACATACTGCCTATGCAATTATTACCTCTGGAGGGAAAAGGGCAAATAACCCAAACGAGATGCCCAGGGGGCTGTGGCTCTGTTCATTTTAATTCTTTCCCTGTAAAAATTCAATTCCATTAAGGCTTTAGTGAAGACTGGGCATATTTGGAAGCACACAGGCTTTGGGTATAACAAAATGTGGGTTTGAACTCAGTTCTAGTACTAGATCAGCTGTGTGGGTCCAGGGAACTTACTGAACCTCTCTAAGCCTGAACTGGTCTCCTCACATCACTGCAATGTGATGAGAATACTAATACCTACATTGCAGGTCTGTGTTTGGGTTTACTTTATATATTTCACAAAAGTGCCTTAACAAAGAGTGGTCCCTCAGGGGAACCTAGGTGCCTCAGTTGGTTAAGCATTTGCCTTCGGCTCAGGTCATGATCCCAGGATCCTGGGATCAAGCCCTCATTGGGCTCCTTGCTCAGCAGGTAGTCTGCTTCTCCCTCTCCCTCTGCTATTCCCCTTGCTTGTGTTCTCTCTCTGTTAAATAAATAAAATCTTTAAAAAAAAAAAAAAAAAGAGCAGTCCCTTGGTACAGCCCCTATTATTCACCCTTCCTGTGACATTTCTGGATTGGTAGTATTGAGAAAACATGTATTTATTTCTGTTTTCTTTATTTGTATGATTACGAATGGAACCATAAGGGATTATGTCTTAGGGAGCTTTTAATCTTGCATGGTGTTTATTACTGTGGCTTTGCATATCGGTGCAGCTTAATGCTCAACTATTCAATGACAACATAATTAGGAAGTAACATTCCTCTCCAGAAAATTGGCATTGTTATATTTTGACTCAAAATTACCTGGAAATGGTTATCAACAAACTGAAGCAAATCAAATATGTGATGGAAAAAGTCAAAGGATGTAATTCCTTAACAGGGAGACATGTCCACGAACCTACACACAGAATTTGTGCTTTAAAGAGGACGAGGGGTAAAGAGTTTTGCATAAAGCATTAAAAGATATTGAGGTAAAACAAAGTAGGTGAAAAGACATGATGTCAGTAGAATCATTTCTGAGCAAAAACTTTTTTTTAGTAACTAGGAAATGTATTTTTATTTTTTAAAGATTTATTTATTTACTTTAGAGAGTGAGAGCAAGAGCATGAGTGCGAGCAGGGGGAGAGGAGGAGAGAGAGGAAGAATCTCCAGCAGACTCCCCACTGAGCGGGGAGTCGACCCTGAGATCATGACCTGAGCCAAAATCAAGAGGAAATAGGAAAATTCCCTCTTTTTTTTCTGTTTCTCTCTCTTTCCATCTCTGTCTCTCTCCATGTCTCTTTCTATTTTCTGTCTCCCTCCCATTCTCTCTCTCTTCCCCACACCTCTCTTTCTCTCTCAACTTCTGTCTCCTTCTGTCTGTCTGTCTCTCACACACACACACCCACTAGTAGATATTCTTCCATCAACACAATAAGTGAGGTTCAGGATAAAATGTTTATGCTGAATAAAATGCAAAACAGCTTCATTTTTACTATGGATCTTTATTTATTTCTTGTAACACCCTTAGAAGCACATCAGTGCTCCATTAACTACCCAGCCAAGGACAGAGAGAAAAGAACACCGTCCATCCATAAGGTAATGAATCAAGAAATACTTACTCCCTACTGGTATATTCCAAGGACATTACTTGTGCTAACTTCCCCTTAGCCTGCACTTAGACTCTCACACCATTGTCCATTTCAGACCAGGATTCTTGTGTACCTGAAAAAGGGTTTTGCAGGGACCTGCAAGAGTTTTCTTAGACCCTCATATCATTCCATAAAGACTAACAGTATTGTTTAATATCTGCCAGTGGTCAGGATACAGGTAACTGCTTGGTCCACTTATTTGTTTTCAGCACGAAATGGAAAGATTCTTGAGCACAAGGACATCATCTCATTTTGTGTTATAACATGAAGAAAGAATTCAACAAATAGCTAGTGATGAAATGATCACTCTTGAATAACATCCTTCATGATGAAGCCTGTCTTTTACTAGTTGGGAAACCTTGTCCAAGTTACTGAAGCTCTCAAAGCTACAGTTTTGTCATCTGTAATTTGTGAACAACAATTGTCTCTCCTGCTCCACTATGTGATTTCCCTTTCTTCTGAACACATGGGAGGGTACAGAAGGATGGCATAGGCCATGTGACTAGTTCTGGACAATGGGATTTGGTGAAAGTGAAGTGTAGCACTTCCTGGCCAAAGCACTTAATAGCCGGTGTAAGACTTTCAGGCCAATTGCCCCCCTGGGTGGTGTGAAAACAGTAATCCACATGGAGGTTCCTTAAGTATAAAGCCACTAGGACTACTGAGCCAACACATGGAGGAAAGCTTCCCTACAGAGGGACTCAGACCCTCAGTGTACTTCCACGACCAAGAAATAAACCTGTGTTGAGTTATGTCATGGATATTTGAGGGCTGTTTGCTAAGACAGCATCATGTAGCCCTCCCTGACTGATACAGAACAGACTACTGGAAGGAAGATGAAAGGAGCCAAGACAGGTAAAGTTCTTAGCACTAGGCGAATTTACTACTTACATTTCATAAGCTATTATTGCCAAATGTTAAGCACCATTGGTCCAAAATCTAAATCTTTGCTGTAAGGACCCAATATCACATCAGACGAAAATATCCATCACTATCATTTTAGGCATCACTAGCTGCTATAACAGACATGCCCCCACATTGTAGGGAATATAATAGGGAACAGCTAGAAAGAGTGGGGGTGGTTTTGATCCACACAGTCATTCAGGGACCTAAGGACTTCACCATGTTCAACATACAGCTCCCAAGGTCAAGTGAGGGTCAACCAGAGGATGGGGGAAGGGAGAAGTATAGGGGATCCCAGAGGGGATTTTGGGGGCTGGTCCTGGAAGTAAACTATCACTTCTTCCCACATTTTCACTGGGTGGAACTCAATCACATCTCACCACTTAGATAAAAGATGGGCTGGAAATGTGTCCCTAGCTGGGCAGCTATTTATCAGGTATTTGAATTTGTTGTGAAAGAGGAGCACAAATTATCAGCAGATAGCCAGCCACTTTGCCACAGTACCCTTTAATACTTTCAGGAAGTAATTCCCCAATACCCATGAAATCTTTGCTCTTGTTCAACACCCCCCCACCCCACACACTGGGGAAATGTCATCTTGTTCAACCCCCCCACCCCACACACTGGGGGAATGTCATCCTTCCATCTAGTGTAAACCTCCAAAGTTACAGTAAAAAATTACTGCCTTTTTTTATTTAGCAGAAAAAATATCCTCCCACATGGGGTGAATTCAGTCACTACTGCCTTCACCCTATCAATAAAAATAGAACAATCCCTCCTTTAGCTGGCATTTCCTCCTGGTTTTCGTTCCAACAGGGTTCTAAGAACCCTTTCATGTCCCTACAAAAAAAAAAAAAAAAAAATAGACACCAAAATAGCAGAGAAAACTATGCAACTGTAATGTCCTCAACTTTCGAGGACCTTCATGGGAATATACAGTTGAGAGTACATTTCAATTTGAAGAAAATATAAATATGCAAGGACCAAACAACATGTATGTGCTTAATCAAGCACATAATTGCTTTTAGACACTAGGGTGTAATTATCTTTATCAGAGTTATGATACGATATAGAGAAAATGATTCCCAGAAATAAAATTAGGCTGTGTCTTGCTAAAGGCAAATTTTAAAGAAAGTATCAAAATCTGGCCTGATCACCTTGGGGGAAGTCCCAAGCATGTCTTAAAGTGACTTCACATGGGATCCCTGCTGCTGGGTTTTAAGAGGAGATAGGGATGGGAAACCTTGCCAAACCAAGATCTACCCTTTTAGGCAGACGGACGCCTTCATCTCACATCACAGCACTCTCACTTCTGGTCTGAAAGTCTGGACAGTGAGCTGGCACTGGTGAGAAAATGCCATTAAAGCAGAGAGCACCTGGACAGTTCACGTGAGCAGACCTGGGGAGAGCTACAGGGAAAGGTATGTTGGATGTGACAATGTGCACTATCTTGGTTATACCAGAGGTGCCAACAGTAACCCTGTTCTACACACAAGGAAACGGATCCTAAGAGAAGTTGATCCCACAGATAATAAGCAGCAGGGTTCAAAACTAAACACAAAACTTCCTGAGTATTTAGCTCAAGCGTTAGCCTCCCCAACCATAATCTGCCTGCTGAAGAGTTAAAATTCTCAAGAAGGAAAAGGAGATTCACAGACGAGACGTAAGAGAGGCATTGGCCAGCTGACAATGATGCCAACTGTCTCAACACCAATGGAAGGCATCTTTTAGAAACAAGCTAACAGAGTAAGAGCAGACCCTGGAGGAGCACGAAATGTGCCTAGCATATGTTCATCTGCTGTCCTTCAGGACACCTATCCCATCAGTGCTGGAAAAAAGGACAGCTGCAGGACTGTCCCTGTGATGCCAGTGGGTGTCACTGCCTCCCCACGGTGCTCAGAAGGGAATCTGCAGCAAGCAGCGGAAGACGGATGCTAAGCTCCTTGCTCTCCCTGCAGCTGCGCTCCACACTCCTGTCTTCTCCACTACCTTCCCCTTTCCTGAGGCGTGTCACACTGCACCTGTCACAGAGCAGGCCATCTACCTGTGCTAGTGACCATCACCATCAGTAACACTACCCAGGGTGTCACTAGCTCTCCAAACATGCTGCTTCCTTTCAGAGGTCATGCTACACACACAATGGAAGTAAGACGGATGGCAAGATGCAGGATTATCAGTGATCTGGATTCAGATTGAATAAGATGAATTTGTAAAGCCTTTCCCGAGTCACAGCATGCTCCGAGCCTGATCTGCATGAATGGCCGATGACTTCCCCCAGTCCTTTTACTTGAGAAACAAGCCAGGGTAAGGTAACATCTTTAAAGAAACTCCTCAGAGTGGACAGAACTGCAGCCTGGAGCAGGAGAGAGCCATCTCTTAATCACTTTCTAGCGGGAGAGTCTGGCATCTGAAATAGCATTCAGCAAGGGACGTGTGTGACAGCCAGAGCCACCCCACCATGCTCCATGTCTGCTGGTTGCTTTAATGGCAACTACTCAAAGGGCATTGTCTCCATCCACATGACAGTGACAACAAAGTCTAGGGTAATGGGTCTCTCTCTCCAGTATCAGTGCTCTAAGGGGATCAAGAGGAAATTAAAGAGCCGTCCTGTTTCTCTAGAAAGGCAGAGTGTTGACCTGCTCTCTTAATAGAGTGACACCCCCCCCCCACCTAGACTGGAGCACAAGATCCCTGAGGGAAGGTATTCATTTTGTTTACTGTTAAGTCCCCAGTACAGTGCTATGGATGCAGTAGGCACTTAATAAACATTTACTGAATCAACCTCCATAGAAGCAAAAGAAAGAAGTTGTATAAATTCAGTGCCTATCTGGGGAAGAACTAGCAACAATGTCTGGTTATGGTTCATGCTTAATAGTGTTGTAATGGATTAGATGTGTATGTGCGTGCATGTATACACATGTATATGAGTACATGTGTGTGTAATATACATATATATATTAAGTGCATACATGTGTATATATAATACATCTGTATTATATATACATTTAGAGCAGAGCAGTGTCTATCAGATAAGAGCCTGAACAAAGCTAAACATTCTTATTATTTTTAGGAGTACAGTTGTTGTTGTTGTTGTTGTTGTTGTTTTAAGTAAGCTCTACGCCTGATGTGGGGCTTGAACTCACAACCCCAAGATCAAGAGTCACACACTCCACCGACTGGACCAGCCAGGCGCCCTTCATGTGTACAGTTTTGATTCTATAAGTATATTAAAAAAATTTAACCTTTAACATTTAAAAAGTAACACATAGGGGCGCCTGGGTGGCACAGCGATTAAGTGTCTGCCTTCGGCTCAGGGCGTGATCCCGGTGTTATGGGATCGAGCCCCACATCAGGCTCCTCCACTATGAGCCTGCTTCTTCCTCTCCCACTCCCCCTGCTTGTGTTCCCTCTCTCGCTGGCTGTCTCTATCTCTGTCAAATAAATAAATAACATCTTTAAAAAAAAAAAAAAGTAACACATATTCATTAAAGAAAATGTGTGGGGCACTTGGGTGGCTCAGCTGGTCAAGCGTCTGCCTTTGGCTCAGGTCATGATCACAGGGTCCTGGGATCTACCTGCGACGGGCTCCCTGCTCCGGGGGAGCCTGCTTCTCTCTCTCCACTCCCCACCCCCTCATGCTCTCTCTCTCAAATAAATAAAATCTTTTAAAAAAATGTGCAAAATACATAATTAAATATTCAACAACTTGTGAGTGTCATGAGCTTATTTTGTATCCCATACAGAGCTTAATACAGATCAGTTGCTTAAATATTCATTATAAAATTAAACATTGCTACAAAGTGGTTAAATAAATGATGTTAAGTCCCTACTATGTGACGGATGCAACATTTTGAAAGAATGCAGTAGACATTTATGGACTAACAAACAAAGGGCCCAGGACACCTGCTAACTGCGCATTTGAAGAAATATACACTGTGTATCATTTCATTTATATTTGAGTGAAATATACTTGTACATGCAATGTAAAGCCATAAAAAATGTGCAAGGCTATCACAAATTGTTAACAGGGGTGAGGAGTAGCACTGTGTTATTTGTATATAAAATTATAATAATCTATAATCATAATAAAAGTGATTAATCAAACATTATCAAAATTTGTGAAAACCGAGGAAAGAAAAATCATCCTCAGTCAGACCTCCCATAATAATGACTAATGTTTTTTTATACATCCTATTTTATAAATTCATTTGAGGAGTATTTATTGAATGTCTGCAATGGGCCCAGCACTCCATAGGTACATCCCTCCTTCGTTTGTGTAATAAATATTTCCTGACAAGTCCTTTCCCCCTATTCAATCAATTTAATGAGGATGCCTCCAGGAGGCTTTGGAGAACCCCAAGATTCTCCATAACGAGCAGATGATCTGGTAAGGATTCTTAGAGAATTGGCAAGCAATAGGTCCTTGATTTTATCAATCAAACCCTCCTTCCTCCTCCACCACGTCAACACATATACCCCCTGCCTCTTATTTCATTAAAGCATAAAGACTCGAGTCAGGAAAGAAAATGCATTGGAAACATACACAGTATAAGAAGCACTCCGAGCACTAGGACTAGGCCATAGATCATGGCTGCGTGATATAGATTCCTAATAGGAATGGCCTCCCAGGATTAGAACGCTCCATTTTCTCTGGAATGCTGCCCTTCCACCCCCAGCATTTCTTGCAGGGCATCCTCCCTCCTTCTTTTTGCCCTCCAGTCCTGCCCAGGTTCTCGGGGGCCCTCAGAGCAGCTCATGTTACTAAGGGGAAGAGGCTTTGACAATCTCTGAAGAGGCCTTGTGGGAATAGGCCCCTTTTGTTTGCAGTTATCAAAACAAATTATGCGCTACATGGCTGAGATGATGTTGACTCCAAGATGTCTTCCCTGGGGTCCCGCAGACTCACAAATGTGAATTCCAGTCTTTTGTAGTATAAAGGCCAATCGAAAGCACACACTGATCTGAATAGAGCCTGCTCCTTAATGATTCCTGGGGGAGTCTATATTTAAAGTACAATAACATTATTCTGAGAACGGGGTGCTCAGTGACCCTGAATAAGGAGCTACAATAGTCATGTAATCAACGGTCCTGGAAGATTAGCATCTAACTGTTCAAAACCTCTTCCTTCTCCCCATCCCACCCTTAACCAAGGCGACCATCAAGGACAGTGGTTCAAAGCTAATTGAGTCTTTAAACGTAAAATAGTTATAATAATCAAAGAAAAAAATATTAGCTATTGCCACACTTAAACAAATGCCACATGGCACATAAATTCTGCCATCTGCTTTAACTTTTCCTGAGTAGGAAGTTGGCAGATACTGCATAATATCTACATATGACTGATAATTTTTAGCCAAGTCTAAATAAAAAGGTGCTTTGTCTTCATGTGCTGCTTAAAAAGCTAGAGACACATAAGATTAACAATAAAACATGCTTTCAATGTTTACTTCTCCCATTTAAGATACATATATAAATTATATATAATATTTATGTGTGAGATTATATAGATATTTTGAGATATATATATATTCCACAGTAAACTCTATACTTTAGCCTTGGGTGCAAACTTAATCAATAATGTTATACATTTCTATCTTTTGTATAGAAAATATTCCATTTTATCTGTTTTGATATGTTCCAGGAGAGGCCTAAAGTACAAGGCTTTGCTTATACAGAGTGCACTGAGAGGTAAAGCAATAAAAACACTCATTTTCAGAAGGAAAGTGTATTTTACAGTGAAGGGGGTCCAATACACAGTGGAGATAATTTGTACAAACTGAAAAAATAAATCCATGGTCAATGAAATTGTGTCCTTGTAGAACACTTGAAGTTTCCTAATATATGATGGAATTAGTGTAGGCAGATTTCATTGAAGCACATGGCTCCACGGTCCATTATTTAAACAGCTCTGTCAGTCATGAAAGAATACTTCAAGTGCATGACAACAAAATGCTATCAATACTGAAGGTCGTCCTCTAAATCAGAAGGGAATGCAAGGGTTTCCTAACGACTTCTTCTCAAACAAATTACTGAGAGGCCGAACCAAAATGAATTTTATTATTGAGGACAAGTGAATTGTACAGTACTTATAGCAAACACATTAGAAGATTAAAATTGATTGAAGGAGATTGGATTTGAAAAGATATAAATAGGGAAGACATGAAAAATCTGCTCAAAGTGAACTTATGAAAGCTGTGGTAGAATTCGGCCACCAGCCAATCACTTTTGGAAAACATGCTTTGGTTTTCTCTGGAGAGGGAAGTGAGGATCTTGGATTCTGGATGGTGGTGAAGGTTACTGCACAGATGTGCTGAGGCTATAGGATAAGCACCCAGAGGAAACACACAACATGGACATATATGGTGGACAGAGTCCGTACGGCAAAAATTAGGCTTCATGTGGTCACTAGGAATTTACCAAAGGAAGTTGAGCTTGATTCCACCTTGGAGGTCTCACTAGGGCTGTTCAATCCATTCAAAGACAGCTGAGGAAAGCACAAATCATGTCTGCACTCATTAGCTATGGGATAGTCCAAATAATACAAGACAACACTTCCTAAGTGCAGCTCTATGAGGTAGCGAATAATAGCACCCCCATTTTATACCACAGAATACTGAGGTAGGAGAAGCACAAAGAGTATCTCCTGTTCACATGGACATCAAGACGCAGGGACAGTGTTCAGAGCTGGGCTGCTGACACCAGAATCTGTTTTTAATTACTATACTTAAAAACTTGGTTTTAGTAATCAAACCATCCACCCGAATGGATCCTGGGATGGAAAAGGAAGTAGGGAAAGACTTCCAGTATTCTGAGAAGTGTGTTCAATCCACTGCACTGTTCTGAGAATCTGAACAAGATATATGGTACCAGCCTCCAAAATGCCCCTAATGATTTCCACCTCATGGTATCCATAGTCTTATACTGATTCCCCTACATTGGACCATAGTTGGTCTGTGCGGCAGAATACAGCAGAAGTGATGGTACGTCACTCTGAGATTAGGTTATAAAAGACCATGACTTCCATTATAGAATTATCTCCCTCTCTCTCCATCCCTCCATCCCACACTCCCCACTCCCTTCTCTCTCAACACTCAATCTGGAAAAAGCCAGCTGCCAAGTTACCAGGACACTCCAGTAGTCATGCAGAGAGGCCCATGTGGCAAGGAAGGAACTGAGGCTTGCCAACATCCACATGAAGGAGCTAGGAAGTGGATCCTCCAGCCTTCATTTAACATTTACCCCTGCTGACAGCTTCACAACAACCTCATGAGGCACCCTGAGCCAGAACCACACAGCTAAACCACTCCCAAATTCCTGACCCTCAGAAACTGTAAGATAATAAATGCTTATTATTTCAAGATACTCA
Organism: Ursus arctos; assembly: GCF_023065955.2. Taxonomy (NCBI): domain Eukaryota; kingdom Metazoa; phylum Chordata; class Mammalia; order Carnivora; family Ursidae; genus Ursus; species Ursus arctos. Next base: position 70,885,793 of record NW_026622874.1, on the reverse strand, counting down.
TCTTGGGAGTAATTTGTTACATGGTGTTAGATAACTAATACACGCTGTTACCTGCAAAGCTGAGCTCTCAAAGACCTTAAGTAGTGGGCTTTGTTCATAAAGACCTCAATGCTTAATTCATTCCTTTATATAGAGCAGTTCAGTAAGGTGTCTTAAACTCCATTCCTGAGAGAGAGATAATGTTGTGTGTAAATATGTATTCATCTATTAATATTTTTGAACATCTACGAGGTGCCAGATGCTGCTGTAGTGCTGGGATGTTGACACAAAAGAAACAAGGTCTCCTGGGGCACCTGGGTGGCTCAGCTGGTTAAGTATCTGCCTTTGGCTCAGGTCATGATCTCAGGATCTGGGGATCAAGACCCACTGTCAGGCTCCCTGCTCAGTAGGGAGTCTGCTTCCCTTCTCCCTCTACCCCTTGCCCCTCATCATGCGCGCTCTCTCTCTCTCTCTCTAATAAATAAATAAATAAATAAATAAATAAATAAATAAATAAAATATTAAAAAAAAAAAAAGAAACAGGTTTCCTTCCTTGTATCTAGATGATAGAGACTGGAAATAAATATGCAGATAGAAATAAGAAAAAAACAAGGAGATCATACTATGGAAATAAAATAGAACACTGAAATAAGTGATGACTGTGTTTCTCTGGCTGGACTAGTCAAGAAATGCCTCCCTGAAGAGGGATATTTGAGAAGAGGCCTGAGTGATGAGAAAAGCTCAGCCAAGAAGAGATCTGAAAGGAAAAGACGAAGTAACTTGGCTTCTTCGGTAGTTCCATCTTCTCTGGCATGACACCTAACATTAGGGCCTCAGGTTCCCCATCTGCATGCTTAGGACAATAATAATTTGCCTCACAAGGTAAAGAGAATGAAGTGGGATTCTATATATGAAAGAAACTTGAAAACTGAGATGCCACTACTCATTGTTCCCCATTTAAAAATAGCAATGACTGCTTTGGTCCAGCTTTGAAATCACTAGGACTGGGGCGACACTATCCCCCAAACCAAAGGCAATGCAGGGAAATTTGGACAGCCTGCTGATTTAATAGAATATCAATCTCAAGGGAAACTAACTCAGTTATAGAACAGTCTGACCATTAATTTCAATGATTTGACTGTGTAATATAATGTTTCAATCCTAGAACACAATTTAAACTGGGACAGGTAGTCATTACTTAACTTAGAGTCTGCAAATTCATCTCCGACATGTCAATTTTTTGTAGTCTATGTTCAAAGACTTGCCAAAAAAGATATGGGGAAAATATTTCAAAGTCTATGAAATCTAGCATCTCGATATCAAATAGTGCCTCGACTGCTACTGTAGATAAAAACGGTGATAGAAATTTTTATTAAAACAGTAAGCAAAGGGTAAGCATGCTTGTCAAACACAGATCCTGCTTTCCATACAAATGAGTGCACCAAGAACAGTAAAGATGACAAATGGAACACAGACTGATTTAGCCTGTGGGGAGAAGGGTAACAGGGAGAGTAGGAAAAGAGTCAAAATGAGGACCTACCAGTGATACCTTCTAAAGAAAATGACAAGAAACAAAATAAAATGATATTTTGGCAAACAAATGTTTCAAGTAATAGTCAAAAAAGAAGCAGCCAATGGTCTGAAACTAAAAATTAATTGCCCGTTAATTGAGAAAGCTTCTGTTGATTAAGGGATCCAACATCTCAGTCTGGGGACCAGTGCAAAGGAAAATTGAGAAAAAAATCAAATTAGATGTATATCAGGATGTCTAGCCACAAAAGTCCCACAGATGAGAATGAAAATACTGTTAGTGTGCATCCTAAGAGCATTGCTCCTGGTCTGACTGCACTGGGAATGGACATGTGGTTAGGTGCAGCTATTTCCCATGATGCTGTGGGAGATCTTAGCTGCTGTTCACTAAAAACTTCTGCTTCTCCTTCAGGGCAGAAGAGGAGACTGTGCTGCCTTGCCTGCTTAAATTTAGGTGCAGGCAAATGTCTTCCTTTGGCTAATGCAATGTGAACAGAGGTGACACATGTCACTTTGGGGTAGAAGCTTTACGAACCAGTGTGCAATTAACCTTGTCCTTTCCTTGTCCCAGTAATTGTAGAAGAAAGTGGATCCCGTGACCACAAGTGAGGGAGAAACAGAGCAGCACTCCCAGCCAGCCCACAGAGGACCTAGAGAATATATGAGAAGCAAAAAATTTTAACAATTGTCCTTTTAAGCCACAGAGCTGTTTGTCACTATAGCATGATCTTCCCTATCCTGATTGATACCCTCTTTTAGCTACTAAACCTTCTAGCCCCTTTTCACCAGGTGAGGCTTCCAGCAAAAGTTAAAGAGGAAGCCATCTTGGGGTCTCTGGCTATTTGTATTAGCATTTTCTATAAGGAGCGATTTTCTGCCATCACCAGTCTTCACCTTCCCTTTTGCAGATAGATGCCTTTTGACTTTCAAAAGCAGGGGCTTACTCTGCATTTTCCTCAGCACTGTAGATAGGCAAATACCCCATATCTTCATTAAAAACAATAGGATGTGTTTGATGTGTAGATGTTGCTTTCACAAAAACACTCTAGAGTCTTAGTGCCATTCCAATCACTCATTCACAATGATGTGAGGGTTCATACCCTCACCAAGCTTACAATCACCCCACAGAAGATTAAAGAAGCTAGAACGATAAGCAGTGAATGCTATGAGAACACAGAGAAGGGATATGGAGCAAAGGCTGGGGAGTGAGGTGGCCAGAGATGGCTTCCAGGCAGTAAGTAAAGACAAAACAGATGAATCAGAAGAGGGGCAAGTATTCTGGGCAAGCACTACAAATGGCTGGAGGCGAGAGAGACAAAGACACTGAGTACAACTGAAGAGTGCTGAGTGTGGCTGTATTATGGGTGGGGTGGAGAGTGATTCATCTGGAAGAAGGCAGGAGACAGCTTCTGAAAGCCCTTGAAATCAGGCTAGACATGCTGGATTTATGTGAAGAGGAATGGAGAGCCATTGGAGGTGGGGTGACATAATTTGTTTGCTAAAGAGCCACTGCTTGAAGAGGATAAATATACAAAAGATAGTGACGCTAGTTACCAGAATATCACAGCAAAAGGTCACCGTGGCCTGGATGAAAGATGGTGGACTAGAAGACAGAAGAGTAAAGATTTGAGGTGTATTTTGAAGATTGAATCGGAGAAGTGCGACTTAACTTCACTTTTTGCCTGCAGCAGGGTTACGTTTTTGGTGACGGAAATAGCTGCAGATTCTTCACTCAACGTTAAAACCCCATTAATCATTTCACTGGAGTCCCTTCATATTAAATATAGGACTCCAGCCACATTGAAATGTTGAAACATGTGATTAGGATCCTTATTAGCACCACAATTCCATTTAGAATTGTGTTTATTCCCCCAGAAGACCACATTACGTGCACCACCTGCATCTGATCTTAACTCCTCTGGTAAGAAGCGTTGTCTATGGAAAGTACTATGAAATCACTTCCATATAGTACATGGCTTAGACTGCTTTCCAGAAATGTAGAGGACATTTAAATGTATCTAATCCCTACTTGCCATTTGGTTTTTGAGGATACCTCTCTATTTATATACCTACCCCTTACAATATTTTTTTTTTCCCTTGGAAGACAAGGAAGAATAGAAGTTAGGAACTCTTCAGCTCTAGGATGACACTAGCTATTTCGACTCCCAGCTTCATCACTTATTAGCCAACTGATCTAGGGGGATGGTTCTTCTTTCTAAGTCCCAGTTTCTCATGTGACCAAGGGGGGTAATGACAGGATTGCCTTAAATGGATTGCCTTGAGCACTCCAAGAAATAATGATGTGAAGTGCTTAGAGTAGTGCCTGATCCATAGCCCATAGCAAGGTCTCAGTAAATGCTCTAAACTAATAATGTCAACAGACAGTAGTTATAAAACTCATGAGTGTTACAAGGGATGCTGAGATCGCTGTTTGGAAAGTAGCACAGTGTCATGGGCTCTGCAGAAGTAGCTCAGTCAGTCATGAAAGAAGAGAATATAATTTCTTACATGTCACTTTCACATAAGGTACTGTGCCAGGGTCTAGGGAAATAACATTAAATCAGTAGATACAGTCCATGCCCTCCTGGATCCTCTCCTCTAATTGTGCAAATGACATCAAACCTATGATGACAACCACAGTGAGCCTCACACAGAAGGTATATCACACAGAAGAATGTACCTAAGCGGGGGTTATGGAGGCTCATCATGGTGCTCTGCCTTACAAAACAGTCACAGCCATGAAAGAAAAAAAATCAAGGCCTGCAATAGTTTATGCCAACTCGACCTACAGCAACATTCTCAATTAGAGAGAGAGAAAAAGGCAACTTTTGCAGAATATGAACCTCCAAAGAGTTTTAAAGGGTATTTCATAAATGACTGTTTCACATAGTTCCAAGTAAGGAGTTCCAGACCCATGGTTGCTTTCTCAGTTGTCAACTGAAGGTATTTATTAGAGTATGCAAGCTGTTTAGAAACTTGCACAACCACTTATAACCTATTAGTGAAACATCCAATTACACGCCTGGCCTCTTCATTTACTTTCCAGCCAACTACTTGGAGATCTGGGCTATGCTAACCTTGCTACAGCTACTATCTGCTCTAACCCAGACGGAAGGTGTAGTTGAACTCTTTTGATTATTGTAGACAATTGTTGGTGAAATTCATTAAATATTCAGTATTTGATCTGAAGAGAGGTAAATGATTTATAGATACTAACTCATTCACAGGAACCTTATGAAGTGGGTACTAATATCACACCCATTTTACAGATAAGGCAATCAGGTTTTAAAGCAGTTACCTGACTTGCCCAAGTTCAGAGACCTAATGCCCTAGTCATTTGGTTCCAGAGCCACGAGGTTTTGAGTACAATTTTACGCATCCATGAACTACCTTGAACTATGAGTCAAATTCTCTATTCCCATAGCCAGAAGCAGGCTGAACATCTGTTAGGATGGAAATTTAATAATGTCCCACTGAAAACTCAATGCCTCACAACACTGACATGGCCTCACAGTTCACTCTACAAAAATGATTCCTGTCCAATATATCTAGATGGTTGATGTACATATGATTCTCTTTTCCTTGGCTTAACTTGACTATGGTGAGGTATACTCATTAAGTATCATTAACTGATACTCTCATGGAAATCATTTATCAGAATCCAACTTTTGGATCTGTCTATCATCATGAGATTAGCAACTGGAACACGGGCCCCTATACATGTTCAGAAGTCTGTACACTAATCACTTACAAAGTCATATTATGTTATCAAGAATTAAATTATTTGAAAATTTACCCTGGTGTCATTAGCATTCAGTCTTCCAGGAACTTGCAAATTAAAAAGGAAGAGGAGGAGAAGAAAGGAACGACAACAGAGAAAAAGAGGAGAGAAAGGAAAAAATAGGAGGATCAGAGTCTACATCTATATTAAAATTTTCCTCTAAAATTGGTTATGCTACATGACAAACCCTCACTCTTCTAAAAATCACACATCTTCTTTTACACTATGTCCATAATCAAAACATCATTAAAACTACATCCGTAAGTTAGCCCGATAGACTAAAGACTGGGAAGGTTTCTTCAGAACTGTCACAGACTATTGGGTAAATACATATTTGGTACACATTCTAATTTTGAAAAACATGTTATTTACTTACTAGACTGTAACAGTTCTGCTGAAGAGTCACAGACTACCAGGTAAATATGTATTTTGGAATGCATGCATTCTAATTCTAAAACATGGATCATTTACCCGCTAGAGTGTAACATTCTGGTCTGCCATGTACAACCCTTGCCCCATGAATCATTACCCTGGCAGACCATAGGGATACTTTCTAGTCATTTGTTTGGGCATGAAGCATGTTCATTTTAAGGAGGAAAGTCTTCTAACCTAGCATGAGATTTCTTTTTGTTAGAAATATCAAAGTTCACAAATTGCAAATTAAAACAGTACTAATTAAGAGCAGTTGCATATAGCAACAATTAGGTGGATAATTAAACTCAAGCCTTTGGTTGGGAGGTACCGAAGTAGTCTTTAAATGGATGGGTAAAATTAGATCCTGAGCTTGAAATCTGCACATTGGCTGTCTCCAATACTTGCCTCTGAGGGATGGATGCCAATTAACATCATCTTGATGTGCCCTGTACTTATTTTATTCTTTCACATTAAATATTTATTGGACAACAATGTGCCAAGCACTGGGCTTGATCCTGGGGTTTCAGCGAAGAGCAAAACCAGCCCTCCTGGAGCCTATCGTCTATGGCTACGAACTCTATTGAGGCCCTTAAAATATACTCTCAATGTAGAAGCCCACATTATCCTTTTAAAATATAAATCAAGTCTTTATCTTACTCAAGTAAAAACAAAGTCTCTAATTATCTACAAGTCCTACATGATATCTGCCCCCTTCCAGCCCCCACCTTGTTATCCCCTGAACTCATTCCCTCCCTACTATTTTCTGCTCCAGTCTCTCTCACCCCCTTGTTCATTGAACACAGAGGTACACTCAAGGTTTAGGTTTTTTGTTTTAATTATTTGCTCTGCCTGGAATATTCTTTCCCCAAATATCCGCAGAGCTCACTCCTTCACCTTCCACTCTTGGCTAAAATGTCACCTTTACAATGAGGCCCACCCTGATTCCCCTCCCCGTTCATTTAAAATTTTAAGTGACTCTTCCAGCCTGCTCTGTTCCTCCTTATCCTTTTCCTCTTTCCTTTTATCATAGCACTGGTCACCTTCTACAATGACTTGCTTATTTACTATATGCACTTTCCATGGGCTCTGTGCCCCACTAGAATGTAGGCTCCACAAAGCCTTGTCCAAGTATTTCACTGATGGGTCCCCAACACAAAGATGAATGCCTGGTATACAAAAGGTGCTCAATACACACACACACACACACACACACACACACACACACACACACACACACGTGTGTATAGAAATATATGCATACATATGAGTAGAAGAAACATATAAATTGGTATAAGGTCACATGCAAGTCAATTCTCATCCATCCCAGGGAGTTGGAGTTGGGGTAGGGTGGGAATTCCAGGAAACGCTTTCCCAGGAGACGTGGCCCTTTTGAGCTGAAATTGAAATGAGAAGTAAGAAGTAAAGGAGTGAGGCAGAGGGAACAGAAAGTGCATGACTCAGGAAGAGCTTGATGTGTTTGGGGAAATGAAAGACAGTTTGCAATGTGGCTATTGCATGAGAGCAAGTAGGCTTGAAGATTTTACATACGGGGGAAACCATGTTCTGTTAAGTGAAACCTATTCTTCACCTATGAGAGGGAAAGAGAAATTGAATGAATGAAAAATGAATATGCCGCTCTTTTGGCATTTTGTTTTCTTTTGTTCTGTTCAACCAGCCATTTTGGGCTATAAGGCACAATTTTTCTGAACATTGGAGTGACAGCTGCACATCCCCAGGAAAAATGCCGAAAGCCCCCTGTCAATTTGCAGGCCAAACTTTTGAAGGTCATGAAAGTTCTAAATGAAACAGCTGATTTCCCAGTGTCCTTCCAACATGGCAGGGGACTCAAGTTACAGAATTCAAGAAATCTCCCATTTCTTGAGCAGGAAATTCATGTTTCTTAGAAAGTGCATAGTTCTGGACAAACTTTCCTCCTCTTCCTAAAAGGGAAGATGACACTGAAATTACCTCAGTGATGGGGCCAGAGGCAGCAGCACAAGGCCCTTTTCTTTCTCAATTTGCGAGGTGCTGCCTTGGCCTGCCCGCCGACAATGGGAGGTGGAGACGAGACACGTGAAGTCATTTCACCCATCACTAACCCAACACCCCTGCCCATTCTCCACCTCTATCACACACTCCCCAGGCCTCCTGGCAGAAGATATGTTTTGAAAGATTTGTAAAGCACTCCTTTGGAGTACATAATAACTTAATATTAATTTAAATGACTAATATTTGGAGTATAAAAAAAGGAGAGAAAAGGTTCCATTTGTGAAAAATATATCTCAATTTTCCTAGAAAATGTCTCACGGTGACAGCAATGTATCCCATGAGCAGAAATAAGGTTGTTACCGGCAGAAATTTAATTAAGATGAGTCGGGCATGCCATGAGCGGTACATGGCCAAGGAAGCATTAGTGAGGTACTTACCACACTGATGTGGAGAACACACAATATTAAAATGCCCAATAAATTAGCCTACAAATCTACTTAGCTCTACATTTGTCCTGCATCACCAAATAAAACATTGCCTTAAAAAGGAACCATCTGAGATTTTTCACACCAAATCAATTTATACAGAATAAGGAAAATGCTTATACAACTCCTGGGCTGCTGTTTGCAATGAGATACTTGGTAGAAGAGAAAATTTTCCCCTTCTCTATTTCATCAGACACAGAATGGGAATTAATCAGCGATACTTAACTACCCTTTCAAAAGGACTCCAGCAACATCCCCAGAAACACTTCATTTCTTTCAACATTTCTGAACAACAGACAGTCACCAACTTTTAATAATTCCATATATTACTGGAGACTGTGAAAAAGGATTTTAAATCACAAGACTGATGACAATGTAATAAATTAGAAAAATTGTGGCTGTTATTGTGAATTCTTAGTGCCCCAGTGTGGTTCACATCTCAATTTCTAGATGTAATACGATTTGAGTATAATTATTAGCAATTATTATCAAAGCATTCATAAGCTTTTCCCCCACTGTGAAAGCAAAGATTCTTCTTTATATCCTATTTTTAATCTTAATTCATGGGTGTCACACATCATCCACAAAAGAAGGGCATGGTGATTCCAAAATGTCTGTTTTGACAGATTGCTCTTTCCCACTTCTTTTATATTATAAATATTTAATACATGATTCAACAATGAATGACAAAATCTAGCTCTGTGATCATCCAGTTAAGTGAAATCTCCCCTCCTCCTCCTCCTCCTCAAAAGACAGTCACCAGCCTTGCCACAGGAGCAAAGAAGGGTCAAAATACAACATCTGCATTAATATAAGCCCCTATGGACCCAAGTCATAAGAAATGTCCCACTAATTCATTTTCTGCCACTTTTTCTTTTAAATGCAAATTTCTAGGGCAAGCCCGCCGCAATATATTTAATTGTCTACATTGTGCAATTATAACAAAACAATTCTGTGATGGTACCATGTCATCATTTAAATACACGCCATCTTATCTCTTTCTATATATTAATCTAAAATGGAATCTGGAAAGTGACAAGAACATCTCATAATGGAACACCCAGTGAATGGCTGATTTGCCTTTCATTGTCCGCGAGCCTTAATGTGCTGTGGACTTCCTGGGAACAAATGAGACCTCGGCAGCGACATGTTTTCATTTTATCACATTTATTTAAGATGACCGAGGACAGTGCCCAATATTTATTCACCACGTTCAACATTTGCCATCATCAGAATAAAAGGCGAGACGGCACAGTTTGAACAACATCTGGTAATTCCAAAGAGATAGTGTCACTTGAAGAACAAATGAACCTTTAGTTAATAAAATCTCCCCCTGACTGACAAAGATGGCTTTTTGTACACATGCAGGATCCATGATAAGTAGATAGAGAAACGCAGATAAAGAGCACCCGATTCCTACAAAGGGAAGTCAATGTGCCCATGTTTAAATAAAGACGGGGTTTATTACTGGTCTTTTATGAATCATGATAAATTAAATGTCCTGAGTTCTGGAGGGATGAAAGATTTAAATTATAATTCTGAAAGCCATGGGAAGTTTCACTACTCTCAAAATGCTCTAATGCCTGAAAGTAAGAATAATATTGCCAGGATGAAAAAATAGCTGGTTTCAAAGAAGCAGCCTTTCATCCAGTAATGCCTGAGTTAATAGAGTCAATTCTCCTATATTCTGAATATCTATGACCCCAAGCCCTTACCAGACACTGTCCTAGGTGCTTGTATCTAAGTAAGGAAATGTCTGGAATAGGCAAATGTGTCTAATGTGAGTGCAACTATACCCAAGTGTCTATGAACCACACGTGCACATGAGCACACACACACACACACACCAGATGGGGTGATGTCCTTTAATACATGAAGAACGGGGCTTCTGCCTATTGCTGAGCCATATTTCATACCATATTTATTCCATTATCACACCACTGGTATTGATACATTATGGCTATGATCATGTCCACAGATAGGATTTGGGTGGGAGATAATTAATTCAAGAGAAGCCCTTTATAGACATGGATTGTGGCTGATATACAATGAAGAGAACATCCTCTGATCCCTAGGGACTCCAAATTTTTAAAAAGTATTTATGATAGAAATGACAGAATGATCATAATAAACAGACCTCCTGAGAAGATAAATATATTATGTCCCCTCTTTCTTGATACTATTATGAGAAGATAATAAGTCTATGAAAGTTCTTTGAGGACTGTAAAAAATCATACAGAGATAGAAATTATTCTTAAAAGTTTAGAGTCAAAGTGAACGGTCTTTGGCACAGAAAGTACCCGGCATAAATGGGGCAATGGGAAAGTTTAGAGGCATTGGCTTTGATCTTCTTTCTTCTTCCTTAGCAGTTTGTTCCCCAGGGTACCTGCCTTAGATTCAAATCTTATTCAAACCCAAGTTTTGTGTGTGTGCGTGTGTGTTTAATTGGTACCACTACAGTTATTCTATGGCTAGACATGAAGAGGGTGAGGTGCGGGGGGGGGGGGGGGGGCGGCCATATTTATCCCCTACTCCCTATGTTTCTATGTGAAAGAACTCCTTCACAGTAATAGTCCAGATCTCTCCCCAGTTCTTCACTCCTCCACCCCTAAGAAGGAATGGTTTATTTGACTGCTTACTTCGGCATGCCCACGGAACTGGGCATGTTCAGTTCAGTCTTCTTAGCTCTTTTTTTCAATTCCCCAGCTGGCAGAAAGGGTACACTCTGGTCCTCTTTCTTAGCCATAAGACTCATGAGTATACAGAGGAGTGGGGAGGAGGGAGAAAATGAAGACAGAGGTTACAGGGGCCTACTCCATCAGTGACTGATAGATAAGTCTGAACAAATTGGGAGAGTACAAACAAATCCATTTGGTCACACATTTTAACTTAGATTTCTTTCATTAACAAAATGTATTTCATTTATTTCATTAATAAAAACTAATACCCTATTACTGCCTTTTTAAGAATAGCTTCACTGAGATGTGATTCATACACCATAAAATTCACTTATTCAAAGTGAACAGTTCAATAGTTTTTAGTATATTCACAGAGTTGTGCAATTATCACACAATTTAATTCTAGAACACCTTTTTCACCCCAGAAAGAAATGCCTATAGCAGGTAAACTCACTTCTTATCATTCTCTCACCACAGCCCATGGCAAGACTAATCTACCTTCTGTCTCTCTATATTTGCCTGTTTTGGACATTTCATATGAATATGATCAGAACCTTGAAAATATTAGGCTAAGTGAAAGAAGTTTGTTTATTTCCTTTTGCCTTCCTGCTGTGCTACTTTCTCGGTTGGTTCTTACTCAGTAGGGAAATAACAGGATTTTATTCTTTGAACCCCTAGAGCTACCACATACCTAGAATGGTTTCTTGTGTCCTATTTTACCTAAATCAAATCACTTCTTTAACACTTTATAATTTTAATTTTGCATAGACATTAAACTGCTATATTAAGGTCGGCATTCATTTACCCATTTATCCATCCGTTCATACTTTCAAAACATATTTATTGGTCCCTAACATGTCTGCCAGACTCTGAAGGTCCTAAAATGAATAAAATCTGGTACCTGCTCTCAGGGAGTTCACACTTAATTATTGGGAATGATTTATGTACAAAATTGCATAAAATATATAAAACAGATCCACTAGAATCTAAGTTCAAAAACTCTTGTTAATCCTTAAATACTCGACACCATCCACAGTTCCTGTTTCTAGGAAATTCTCTCTACCTTTGTGAAACTGTCCTCACCTGGTTCACTTGCTATCACCCTGTCAATCTTCTTAGAGTCCTTGTCTCTTTTTCCAATCATTCACGTGATCCTTTCTTCAGGTAAATCCTTGTGTTCTTCTTTATCTTCTATCTTCCTTTCCTTGGAGACATCGTCCATTCCCACTACCTCCACAGCAACTTGTGAGCAGCATAAAGCAGCATATAACACAAGATATAAAGGACTTAGCCCTTGAACTGAGACTTAAAGGACACACTGGATTTTGGGTCATGGGTTTGAGGTGTATGTGCATATATGGATGGATATACAGGGCATCAATTTCTACCAACTAGCTTTGTCTTCTTGCTGATATCAATTAGTTAACTTAGCTCAAAATGAGCAAAAACTGTTTTTCCTATCCACACTTGATATATTTTCACAAAATAGACCTGTCAACTCCACACATTATTCCCAGCAGTTGCTGCCTATGCCTGCACGTCACAATCTTTATTTCAACCAAAAAAGCTGCTGTCAGCTCTAAATCTGTGGCTTCACAAAAACTATTGATTTATGGCGATGACCCTTCTTGCCTGTGCACATCTCAAATCCATACAGTGAGGGGAGCCCCGGAAATATTTATTCAGACAGATAAAATCCTCCCTATTTAACAGAACTGACTTCCATGACCAGTGGGCACGTCTTGTTACCTAGGGACATTTCCACAGGATTACACAGTGAGGCTCTGGCTGTGACTGTAAGTCACTGCCACTGATTTGTCAAAATAAATAACAATAAAAATCAACCCTTACAGAACTTGGGGGTAGCTGATGCTTTTTCTTAAAAAAAAAAAGTAATAATAATAATAATAATAATTCTTCATTTTTAATTGGAAAAAAATTCCAAGAGATACAAGGAATGCGTGTTATCTAACAATATATATATTTTATGTATAGCATAAAACAGAATATAGTACTAGATATACTTTGTGTTATTATAAATATATTAATAATACAACATATCTAGATATACTCTATATTATATATATTACATATGACATTACTACATAAAATTGTGTGTATATATGTATTCTATAAACATTATAGATTTAAAAAGTGTACATACATATATGTGCATATATTATATAACTAAATTTTTGTGACAAAGGGAAAAAAATTTGATTTATTCTTCCCTTTGCCAAGGGCTACAACATTACTCCTCAAACCTCAAAAGTCTTCAAAAGTTCTTGTTTATTACAGTCATCAATGGCTACAACACTCGGAAAGTGACTATCATTTAATCACCAATTACCATATACTAGACCATCTTCTGATCTTTGTGCAGGTAGTATGTCCTTCAATCATCAGGGGAAATCCAATAAAAAGTGGATCTAAAAATCCATTTTAAAATCTATTAATCCATTAAAAATTGATTTTAAAAATCAATTAAAAATCCATTTGGTTATTGTTTCCATTTTGCAGATGGCATTACTAAGTTTCAGAGAACTGAAGAAACTACTCTAACATCTCAGTGACGTAAGCCTGGATCTGTCAGTCCCCAGATACTGGACTGATATCCACTGCTCCGACTGCCTCCTTGATATTAGCTGTACAGTTTTCCTTTTACAGTAAAATGCTCCCCTCCTTCAAACACTGTCACCATTTTTATCACTGGTCTGATTCAACTTAAAGTAAGATTTTCAAAGGAACCCAAATCAATTGAATATGTTCTACCTTTTCAAAACATTAGAATAGCTTGGCCACATCATGAACACCACTGTTCTAACAAGAAGTAGTGAGTAATAAAGTGATTTTTAAAGCATAATCAGTGGTACCAGGAATGGAAAGCATGGGCATTTCTCCTTGCATTTCTGACTGAATTGATAAATGTTCTGAATTGACTGGCAAGTGGATATGACTGGAAAAGGAGAAGAAAATCTTTCTGAAGTAAAAAAGAACCCCCCCCCAAGTCATTTAAGGATTAGGTAGGATTCTAAAGGACATTAAGCCGTAAGCTTCTCTCTTTCCAAAATGGTCAATGCATTGAGAGGGAAGAATCATCCTGGCAGAATATGAGATTGAATCCCACTGATAATCATAGTAGTACTGAAATCCAGCTTGGATAAGGACCATATCAGCCATACATAACTGCTGCTTTATCAGCAATCATCAAAACTTGATAAATTGTTCATTTGGACTCTAATCTGTGGATGATCTTATAGATAGCTAGATTAATTATTCATTGCCAGGTAAGATTTACAGAACTTCATATTTTAAGTGTTCATAATACTAAGCACCTCCTCTTCAGATCAATTATGTCCAAATTTTTATTTCAAATATGATTATTTGATTAATTTCTGTTCCATCAGGCTGTAGGCCTCATGAGCCAATAGCTATAAGTAATAGCTGTTGTTTGGTGAAAGCTTACTATGTGCTGGACATTATCCAAATAATAGCTCCTTTAATCCTTACAATAGCTCTATGAAGTAGTTATCTTTCCCTATTTTATAGATAAGACAGTTTAAGTATAGGACTGTTAAATAACTAGTCTAAAATCCCACAGAGAGCAAAAGGCAGCCCCAGACTGGACCCCAGGCAATCAAGTTCCAAGCATGAAGGCAAGTGCCATGTATATGTTGATCATCACATATCCCCAGAACATAGCTGATGCTCTATAAAATTTGATGGATGAATGAAAAGCTGCTTTCTTCTGGGTTGGGCTAGATCTACACAGACATGCAAAAAAGACCCTCACTTTGTGTTAATCTCAGAGAGATGAACTTGTCCTCCTATAACTCAGAGCAATTATCATGTAAAATGAGGCCAGGTGAGGCAAATTCCCATGGGCCCCCAACAGAAACAACCTTCCCCTACTTCTCTCACATCAGTTGACTGTCCTCCTGTTCTCCTCCAAATGATCACTTAATGCTCACGTTCACATCCCCATAATAAAACACAGCTAAACCCAAATGATAATGGAGTTGCCCAAGTGCTTACTTCCTCCATTAGTCTTGTCTGGGAAAAATTCACCAGAATTAAATCCCTATGTGGTACCAGGCATTGTGTTGTCAATCATGAAGTGATTAAAAAGAACACAAAATGGCATCCTGTTTCCAAAGGAAGAAACGGATTCTTAAAAACTAAAATTAAAGGCCAAACATTGTAGGTATTATAAGAAAAATGTAAGTTACAATAGGAACACAGAGGAAGAGGAAATTTGTTTGGGCTCCTTTTAGAAAAAAATCAGAAGAAACAATCAGAGATGGGTTGGGTGGGGGATAGGAAGGGAAGAGGGGCTCCAGGCGGGAAAAAGAGAAAGGCTTTAGAATGGAGGCACATGAGAAAAATATTTTGTTTGAGTCATTTAGTATAGACTAGACTTCTCAGGTGGACTTGAAACTGCCACCTCTATTAGGCAATATTCAGGAAATGTCAGAAAATCCTCCGCAAAAGCAGATCCTCCCAAGGTAAGCACATATAAACTGGCAAGCAGAGCAAACAATTGGACAGCACTTGGCTAACTGCAAAAGAGTGAATGAGAGTGTCCCTCTACTTGTCTTTGTTTTTTTGTTTTATTTTCTGATCTATCCCAAGTCCCTTACTTTGGGGAACCATCTTTATCCTACTGTACATTTATCTACAAAGTTTAAGTGGAGCTCTATACGTCTCCCCCACCACCTTACTCCATGGGGAAGAGACTCAAACCAGCCAATCAGAAAAACCAGTCCGACAGTCCAGGAATTTGCTCAGTAGGGGGCACATGACTCAAAATGGCCAATCAGAGCCTTCCCTATGATTTTTGAAGCCTGATACCAAGAGGGCAAGCAGATCTAGGAGAGAATGAGTCCTTGTGACATCATTAAATCTTGAGTCTCAACCATGCCTGAAGCCTACCTTTTGTGCTGCCCAGTTCCATAACCCAAACTTTCTTTATTCTTAAGTGTATTTGAATTGTTTGTGTGTGTGTGTGTGAGTGTGTGTGTGTTTCACTTGGAACTGGAAGAATCCTGATGAAATCGGACCCTAAATATCCTGTAACATAATGCATTCTAATTCTGCACTGGTTGCAGCTTCCCTCCTCATAACAAAAACTAGTAAGTGTGAAGAGATGTTACATACTTCCCCAATTTGTTTGATATTAAAAGACCACCTTTGGAATCCACATCTCTGTTCTTTTAAGCACCACACTGTTTTCTAAACTACCAGAATGATTCAGATAATCTCAGACACCAGAACTTGTTTGACAGTTGCTGCCATCTAGCAAAAAAACTCCAAAAAACAAAACAAAATGAAAACAAACAAACAAACAAAAAACAGCTATGAAACTGAAGGGGGTTATAAAGTACTGCAAGACCCAAAAACTAATAATGTTCAAGGCATGTCAGTAAGCTGATATATTAAACTGGATTAAATTTAAACCACCCTTCACTATGTAAAATAGGTATACCTTTATAGAATGTTAATAGTAGGTCCTGGTACTTCCACACCAATGAATAGTCTGATTGAGCTTATCAATAAGCTAATAGATAATAAGGTCTGTGATTAAAGAGAGCACTGTCTCCATGCATTGTGGTAGCTCTCCTCTTCATTTCCCAGCTAAGGGGCTACCACAGCCTGACGTACAAAAATAGGCTGGGGTTTAATCAGCATCCTAACTGTGAGAAACCCTGTGAATTAAATACCATTCCCTTCCAGAGTTCAAAGAAGTCACATTTTAAGGCCAAGGTTTAGATGCAAATATGAGAGATGTGATCCTGAGGAAAAAAAATCAAACATGACCAGGAAGGACCCCTGCTTCCTGCCTAAAAGAAATGTGTCCCAGAGAAGGTTTTCTCTGATCTCTGCTTTAGAAAGATCAGTCGTCTTATTTGAAACCTCGAAAAGCTGTCACATTTATTATATTTCTGGAAGCCTGTAAATGATGAATGTTTCTTCCATTTCCCCTCCTTCAGGAGAAGGAAAAAAAAAAAAAGGTGTCATTCTGCCTGACTTCCAGGAAGATGTCATGAGTATCTCAAAAAAAAAAAAAAAAAAAAAAAAAAAAAAAAAAAAAAAAGAAAAAAAATAACCACAATTTGTCTGCTGTTATCAGCAATTAAAGAAACTTTATCTAATTACTATGGAAGATGGCACCGTTCGACAATCATCTCTGACAAACTGATCATTATCAGTAATTTATGACCAGTTTCTTAGTTAATTGTCCTCAGGAAGGAGAGCAAAAACCATTTGTATAGAAAAATAAGTAGTCATTAACAACAGTGGAATTTGTTGGGAATGTGATTATAAATCACTAACTAGGGCTGGTAATGATTCCTGGGAAGAGAAGAGAATGAAAACAATGTAGACACTACATCCAACTTTAGGGAACTATTCGGAGGAAAGAAGACTTCATAATTAACTCCCCCCCCCCGCAATTAAAATGAAGAATGGTTTGTCTCCCCTTAAAAGAATATGAGACACTTTATCCTAAATGCAGGAGAGAAGAGCAAGGGAGGAACACATCTCTGCTTTTGCATGCAGGGCTAGTTATAAAACACACTCAGACCCTTTAAAGTTCTGCCTCTCCTAACCAAGCTCACTTTGCATAAAGAAAATGGGCCCTGCTTCAGTTTCTTCCAAAACTAACTGAATCTATCTGACCAAGCTTTGATTTTAGGGCTTGAAAACTGGTCCATCTATCTGGTCCAAAAGCCAAGCATAGACTTGTGAATCCAGATCTGTATTTGAACCTCACAATGCCAATTACAAGCTGTGAAACCTTGGAGTATGTTACAGAGCTTGTGGCCCTATATTTGTGAAAAGGGCATCAGATGTGTGCCTGCTATGGATATGGAACCCTAAGGATATGGGTGAATTGTGTCCCCCTCCCATCCAAAATACGGTATGTTAAACCTCTAATTCCTGGTACCTGTGAATATGAGCTAACTTGCAATAGTCTCTGCAGATATAATCAAGTTAAGGGAGGTCATGAAGGTGGGCCTTAATCCAATATATGACTGCTATCCTTATAGAAAATGTGAACAGACACACAAACAAAAGGAATGTGTTGTGAACATACACAGGGAGAACATCATGTGATGATGGAGCCAGAGAGAGGAGTGGCATAGCTACAATCCAAGGAATGCCAATAGCTGCTGACAAGCCACCAGAAGGTAGGAAGAGGCAAGGAAGAATTTCCCTACAGGTTTCAGAGAGAAGACAGCCCTGCTGACCCCTTGATTTGTGGCTTTCTGCATCAAGAACTGTGAGATAATAAATTTCTATAGTTTTAACTCTTCAATTTGTGGTGCTTTGTTATGGCACCCCTAAGAAACTAATGCAGTACTTTACAGGATCCTGAGACAGACTGGATGAGAAAGGGCTTGGAATGTCCCCAGGACAGTGTTTGGTATGTGATATGCATGCAATGAGAATGCTTGTTCATGAAAAATGAACACAAAAAATGAAAAAAATGGTCCATCCTAGACATGAAAAATGACCCATCCTAGACAAACAATAAACAATGAGTATATTAGATCATGATAGACAGAGTGTCTGGAATGCACAGCCCTGGAGCTGAAAGAGCCCTGGACTTGGCATGAGAATTCTGAGATTAAGACTCAGTCCTTCCATTTCCAAGACTTTCCCAGAGTGAGCTTTAGATTCCTCACCTATACATTAGAGGTAGTCCAGTATATGCCTTCCCTTGCAAGGATGCGATGAGCCTCAACTGGAATAATATACATCAAAATCTCCTTATAGTTGGAAATATTCTTCATTCATGAAGCCACTAAGATGAGTTCTAGGGATACAACGGTGACTAATTTAGTAAGAAACCACAACAACAAACCTGCAGTTATAAACTGGAATTAGAGTAATGTAGAAAGAGTGTGCAATGAGATCTTTAGAGGACAATTATCAGAGGGGCCAGACAACGCCTCACTACAGAGCCTAAGCTAAAACTTGACATAAGAGTGGAACTTGCCAGGTGATGGTTACAGGGAGCACACTCTGGCAGACAGAAGAACATGTCTCTAAGACTTGAAAGAACATGGAAACAACCGTAGTTAGAACCCTAGGAATGAAAGTTTGGAGAGAGATGGGTTGGAGAGAAAGGCAAGAGGCCAGATGATACTGGAACTGCAGGCCAAGTTACCCATTTTTATTTTATCAGGGTTTTATTCATGGTTGGGAGGGTTGGAAGGGATGCAGTGAACTGACCTGATCTGAATATTAAAATGATCACTCTGATTAGTCTATAAAAATTGGATTAGGAGACAATGGAAACAGGGAGACCCATTAGGTGGTTAGGGGTCCAGATGTGGGTAGCTTGGATCAAAGTGGTGACAGTGGAGCTGGGAAAAAGCAGACAGATTTTGAGATCTCATTTGGAGGAAAGCCATTATTATTACTTTTACCTCCTAATTTAATTCAACTCAGTCCTATCGGAATGCCTTCTGCCACTTCCCTGACAGATGGTCAGCCCATTAAAAAAAAAAAAAATTCATTAGTTTAAACTGAATAACCTATGCTCAATCACCCTTTTCCACATACCCTATAAAAAATTTACCTCAACTAATAATTATAAAAGCAGATATATACAAACAATGCTACTGGGCAAAGGTAACTGCTTCCAAGTTGGATGGCACTCAATAATAGGAACATCGGCACTGGGTGCCTTTTACTGACTACTTCTGTGTGCCTGGCATCATTCAGCATGTTATATACCCTAGCTCATTTAATTCTCACACAAACTTTGAGAAATTAGTATTACTATCTCTATTTTTAAAATGAGGAAACTGAGATTTTATTTTATTTGTTTTTTTTTTTATTTTTTTTAGAGAAAGAGAGCACACAGGCAAAGGAAGGTGGAGGGAGAGAATCTTAAGCATGCTGCATGTCCAGCATAGAGCCCAACACGGGGCTCGGTCTCACAACCCTGAGATCATGTCCCAATTTGAAATCACGAGTCTGACGCTTAACCGACTGACCCACCTAGGCACCCTGGAAGCTTGAGACTTTGAAAGGTAAAGAAACTTGTCCAGAGGCACATAGTTAAGAATGGGGTTGATATGCAGTAAGTGAAATTGTGGGTATGGCCCTCAAATACACCAAATATCTTATGGGGAAACATTAAGTTAAAAAGGCATTTGAAATAGTATCATTTGAAGCTAAGAAGAAACTATCTGAATAGTCACTTATAATTGGTGATAATGAGATAGCTGAACCCATATGTAAAAATTTCTATGAAATCCTATGAAATGCTAAATTACAGTACTTCCTAGAACATCAATTTACATAAACTGCAGAATGCAAAAGATAAATGATTTAGGTACAAATATTTGCTAGGTGTTTCTCAGGCTGGAAGTGGGGAAAGGTTTCTTTTATACCGTTAGTAATGATTTGCTACTATCTAGACGTTCTTGAATTGAACATGTTCAATGTTATCAGGTTAATTTATTGTCACCATGTATGTGGCCCAGAAGTATCTTTTTTCCCTCAAAGTGGAGCCCATGTACCATAATATGGATGTCACCTTCAAATAAGGCTCGTTGCCCTCTGCATGAGAAGACTGGCAGTCACTGGGTGCCTATGTGTGCAATATTCTACTGATGCTAGGGATGCAGAAACACACATTTCCAGGTCTCAAGTAGCTCACAGTGCAAGATGGCACATGATGGAACACTCAACAAAATATCTCCTATACATATTTAAACGTACAGAACTGGCAAATGTAAGAAATCACAGACACACTGCTTTTCATGATCTCTCTCTTTTATATCTTTTAAGCTTGAAAGGAAAGTGCCCTGATTTTTTTGTTTCCCAAATGCCTGAATGATCGTGACATCTTGTCCTTCCCTTGCCTTTCTTTTTTTTCCTCTTTCTTTCTTCTTGTTCTTCATCTTTTTCTTCCCTGTTGTTGTTTTTTATGCAGATGCCCTGCCTAGATTAATCTTCTCCCAGAGAAGAACCCTGTAACATTTTAGAAAACTTGTCTTACAGAGTGTTTAGAAAGAGACTCTAACTTCCTTGGGGATGCTTCAGTGTGACTCTCAGGGAAAATTTTTCACACAATCCTGTAGGTTTCCCTCAAAGTGCCTCTTTCTAATCAGGGAAAAATCATTCAGGCCAGAAGGGCATGTAAGTAGAAAACAAGGAAAAACAAAGCAGCAAAGGTCTTCCCTGAGTCACAGAGAGGTATAAAAAGTGCAAAGCTCAAGGTGTGGGGAGGGAAGGTCAAAGAGAGGGAAGAAATAATCTTCCAAGTCAGAAGCTATAGTTAAGAAAGAAAATATTTCTTCAGGCAGACCTTGTTCATGCTCATACATGAGGGTGAATATAGTCCAAGGGGTTTCTGCCCTTCCATCTTTTCAAGTCACAGGCAGTAAAGTATCTTAATGACAGGCAGCTGTTAAAATGCCCAGGGTTCCTGAATTCATAAGCTACAGGCTGTAAGGAAGAGACACCGTACTATGAATTTTAAACACAAAGCCAAGAGAATGTTTTTCCCCACCTACAAAATTCCAACATGCTCACACTAAAGCATGGGGTACAAATGTACCACATTTTGAATATACCTTTCATCAGCTGCTAAACATTAAGCTCATTTCAATTTGAAATGAAAAAAATCTATTGATCGAAATTGGCTTGGATGTAGTCATGCCAAAGGATAGACTAGCCTGGGGAAGGAGAGCACAGGAAGAGGAATGATAAACAGCAGAGTGTCAGGGAGCAGAGAGATGTCACACTGTGATGACAAACATCCTTTCAAGCTGTGACTCAACATTGTGTGGTCCCCATTAATGTATCAAGAGGAAGTCAATGGCAGGTTAATGAAGTTCACAGACAGTCTTACAAAAGAAGATGATCACAGCACCCAAGAAGGCAGAACCCTTGTCTAAGACTGTAGTCCCATGCAGGGAAGCTGATCATGCTATTACCCACCGAGACATCTTTCAGCTCTGCTATCACTGGACTCAAAGGAAAGCAAGCAGCAGGGTGAACCTTCATAGCACACCTGTGCTGATCCCTGAATTTACTCCACCCGACAATCCAGCCCTATGTGAAGTGTTATTTGAGAAAGAGAAAAGAAGCAAATAAGCATTCACCTTCTGGTCAGGCATAGCTTGTGAATCTCAAAATTTATTCTAAAAACACAAATGTAAATCAGTCCTGTGAATGCTGGTTGCACAGCCTGATGCAAACTTTTCTTGGTTTCATCTGTTCAGATGGTCAAGCTAAAAAATTAAAGTTATTTTAAAGTCTTTTTGCTCTCTTCTCACACTTAGTCTAGAGGCAAATCTTCATCTTTATGTTCAGCATATATCCTGGATCTGTCTACTGGTTCTCTGCCTCCTCACTGCTACCATCTTAGCACAGCTACCATCATCTCTCCCCTGACCTGCAGCATTAGCCTACCAGTCAGTCTTTTTGCTCGCCCCTTAGACCCCTTATAACAAATTCTCCACATAGTTGTCAAAGAGGTCTTTTAAGTATAAATCCTATCATATTCCTCCTCTATTTAAAACTCTACAGTATCTTTCCATTGCACTTAGAAAAAAAATCCCAATATCCTTACTCCTTCTTAATGCCTTCTATTTGCTATGCTTATCTTTGGTGCCACTAAATTACCCTGCATTACTGCCATCCTAACGTTTCTCGGTTGATCATCAACTACCTATTTATGGCCTGATGCTTTTTGTAAAAAAGATTTTACTTATTTATTTGAGGGAGAGAGAGTGAGCTAGAGAGAGTGGGAGAGAACACAAGTGGGGGTGCGGGGCAGAGGGAAAAGACTACCCACTGAGCAGGGAGCCCCACGTGGGGCTCGATCCCAGGACCCTGGAGTTGTGACCTGAGCCAAAGGCAGACACTTAACTGACTGAGACACCCAGGTGCCCCTGTTTATGGTCTGATGCTTGCATTGGGATGGAAGCTCCATCTTAGCAATGAATTTTGCAGTCTTGGTCACTGCTGTCAACCCTGGTTAGAACAGTGTTTGGCACTTGGTAGGTTCTCCATAAATACTAGTAAGATGAATGAATGTCAAAGTCCTCTGTCTATACAATGAGGAGGTTGAGTATCTTTTTTTTTTTTTTAAGATTTTATTTATTTATTTGAGATCGAGAGAGAGAGAGAGAGTGAGCGTGCCCACACATGAGCTGGGGTGAGGGGCAGAGTGAAAAGCAGGCTCCCACTGAGGAAGGAGCCCAACGTGGGGCTCTATCCCAGGACCCTGGGATCATGACCTGAGCCAAAGGCAGACACTTCACCAACTGAGCCACCCAGGTGCCCCAGGAGGCTGGATATCTTGATCTCAAAGTTCCCTTCCAAGACTAATCCAGGAGAGCCTATGATCAGTTTCTCTTCAACACTAACATGGAAGGGCCCAGAGCTATAATACCACTGTGCAGACTCCAAGGGTTCTATCTGTAATCCATTATCAACTGATTGTGCAACGTTAGTAAGAACATTTTTCCTTTCTGAAATAAGGTTTTCCATTATTTGGAAATTAAATCTTAGAGTTCTTCCATCTCTAAAAGTGTTCTTGTCCTAGGATTCTTCTTTATAAAAGTACTTTATCCATTCCTAGTTAATATGATTACTGATTGCTCTTGGTACTCTCTCATAATGTGGAAGCATTTGGTTGATCTGGGCAGGGATTTCTTCCGATACCAGATAATCACTGACCTAAACTCTAAAAAGTCAGAGAACAGATATTTTAACAGATTTATAATGTAGAAATATTTTAAATATAATTTAAAACAAAATAATCTGCTAGCATTCTCTTTCTCCAATCAAAAAGCTGCAACTAGGTAATATAAGTCAATGGTTTTTTAAAACTGTGTTGTTTTAAATTATTTATTAGATAAGTTGATAAATAAATTTAAAAATCTAAGCATCTTTTGTGCATTGCATAAGAATTGTCAACAAAGACATCGCAGATATGTGATGAGCATTCATGAAATTTCTGGACAGTAGCTAGGTTGAATTTTTATAACTATCTTGTTTTGTGGCCATCTATGAATAAACAACATTAAAGGAGAACTTCATAAGACTTAAGGCCAAAAACTGCTTGTAAGAACATTCCAGTAGTGAAGTACTTGAAATGTGAAGTATGTATATGAATGTTAAAATATGCCTCTATAGTTACAAGTTGGGATTTTCCAAGCCTCATACAAAATCGGATCATTATCTATAGGTATTGGGTCCTAAACTAACCTGGTAAGGGCAGTCTGCTTCTCTATTTCATCAACAGTAAGATTCTTAAGTCCTTACACTTAGGGGCAGAGACTGTTGGGCCATGTGGGATTGCTGTATACACCTGAAAGCACTAAACTTCATTTTCTCTTAAACATTGCAAAATTTTCACTCTTAGGTTGGCTATCTGTGGAGAAAACTTACAAAAATTGTGTTTAAAGTTTGTTTTATTGAAGAAGGTTCAAAATGTTCACAAAGAAGGAAAAAGGCAATTAGCTTGGGGGAGGAAAATGAGAGAATCATGAAAGTTAAAAAAAAAAAAAAAGTGGTTGTAATGTGCAAGTAAGATCCAAACCATAGAACAAGGCAGAGAACTACGGCAGGGACAACCACAGAAATAATACAATAATAGCATGGAGTGCTGTGTGCCAGACACCATACTGAATGCTTTCCTGAATCATCTTATTTAATCATCAGCCATTTCTGTAAGTACCACAATATGATTTATTTGGGAAAACTGAGGCCCAGGTGAGGTGAGTGACTTGCCCAAGGTAACACACCTAGGAAGTGGCAGAATTAGGGTTTATTTATTTTTTTCAATGATTTTTTATTATATCATGTTAGTCACCATACAGTACATCCCCGGTTTCTGATGTAAAGTTTGATGATTCATTAGTTGTGTATAACACCCAGTGCACCATGCAATACGTGTCCTCCTTACTACCCATTAGGGTTTAAACCTACATCTGCCCCCATCATTCCGCCTAGTGATTCAAATGGAATTTTCCTGCCAGGGAAAAGAACAACCATGGCGTAGATAATTTCTGCACCAAAAGTCATTACCTGTTCTTTCTCCTGGGGTCAGAGGAGTTTGTCTTAGAAAACAATGGGGGAGGACGCTTATTTTAATCATATAGGACACTCTACATGACATAGTGAATACAATACCTGGGATAACAGAGTACTGGGGCAGGGGCAGGGGAGCCTCTTTAACCTCCCGAGCTGGTCCTGGCTAAGAAAAGGCAATGCTTTCTTATGAGGAGGAAATAATCCCTTCCAAGATAGCAAGTTTAGATATCAATGGCTAATATATTGACATGTACCAAAGAAGTGAACATTACCAATTAAGACAAATTCTGGAAGAAGCAGTGAGAAAACTAAAGAAGCAGTGGAAAAAGGCAAAGAAATTCAGTCATCAAAAGTTTGTACAAATTCCATATTTAACATTTTGAGAACCTCCCCCCTAAACTGTTTTCCATGGCAGCTGTACCATTTTGCATTCCCAACAGCAACGTATGAGGGTTCCAATTTCTCCACACCCTCGACAACATGTTACTTTCCCTTTTGTTTTTGTTTCTGTTTTATACCCATCCTAGTAGGTGTAAAATGGTAGCTCATTGTGGTTTTGATTTTCATTTTTCTGATGACTAATGATGTCCAGCCTCTTTTTAGATGCTTATTGGAGGTGATGGTTGCACAACAGCATGCATGTCCTAAATGCCACTGAATTGTACACTTTCAAACAGTTACTTTTACGCTGTGTGAATTTTACCTAAACAAAAAAGGTTAAAAAGCATAAATCTAAATAAACAAAGACAGAATTAATCTGCAGGTGACCTCAAAGTTCCTAGTATATAAATTTCCTTATCTTGTCCCATAGGGCATTTTCTCCATCCAGATAATTATTTCAGATGATGACTTCGTTTTATATACATTTATCTTCCCCTTGGATTTCAGCTATCAATGAGTGCTATTTGCTGGACTTCAATGGGAACACATCACCTTCTCTTGCAGCCACAAAACCTTAAGACATGGCCTCTAGTATTCAATTAATATTTGTTTAAGAGTTTATGATGATAAAAATGGCAAAACTCTAGAGACAAGCTTGGGTTTATGATGATAAAAATGGCAAAACTCTAGAGACAAGCTTGTCTATACTCTAGACAAGCTTCATTTAAGGCAACTGTCTATGGGCACCATAGGCATTAGTCATGGTCTCTGAAAGCAGAATGCCTGAGTTCAAATTCCATCTCTACCACGCACTCCACTATCACTAGCAATGCAATATGATCATGTCACTAAATCTCTCCAAGCTGTATAGCCCCTCAACTATATAATGGGCATAAAAACAGTGGCCACCTATATTGTGGTATTAAATAACACAATCATGACTCAATTCCTATTAGGTAGTATATATCAATGCCTGCTTTTTTTCTCCTCTACATGCAACTCTATTGCAGCTGCATCCGTGTGCAAGTATGTTTATTTGTGGTTAACACCCTATAAAATCTTGCTATTCATAGTGGGACAAAACAGAAGCACCATTGTCACTTGGAAGCTTGTAAGAAATGCAGAATCTTAGGCTTCGCCATAGACCTACTCAAGAGAATATGTATTTTGAGAAGATTACCAGCTGATTCCCAAATTCATAAAGCTTGAGTAGCACTAGAATAGAACAAGGGAAGAAAAGACATCATTAAAGCATATTCTCTACAGCAGGGCTGTGAGCAGCTACAGCGATACTTCCTACAATAAACACGAGTATACATTTGGCTTCCTCCCTGGGAAAGGCAATGTATAGAGAGAAATCCCCTTAGATCAGCAGAATATTAGAAGAAATAACAATCACTCCTTACAGATAGTTTAGATAAGCCATGCCTCCTCCTCCAAATTATTCTATTATTCTGGAAATGTTATTTAACTCCTATGAGTAAAATAAGCAACAAGAATGTTAGTGAACTTGACTGTGGCAGACCAACATTACTAATCTCCTGCATTATCAATCTCCCCTTAATCTTTCAGAACTTGTTCCACTTAAAACCTATCTCAACTTGTTGGTTTTAAGACACATACTATAAAAATCTGAAGATAGCATAGGGTTCCAAGGGACCTCACAAGACATACTAGCTGAAGAAACATTGCTGTTTGCTGCTAACTATAATTAGACTTCTCACACTACAAGAACAGAAGGAAATTAAAAAAACAAAAACAAAAACCCCAAACAAACAAACAGAAAAACCTCCTGGGCCCCCCATTGTCCTTTTGTGGCAGATCCCATTTAAAATGCAGTACATCATCAGAGCCACATTACTCTGATGATATAGAATTTATGAGGGATGTCCTACTTCAAATTATGCATTAACTTGAAGTCAACAGGGGAAAACAATAGGGGACAAAAATTAGAATGTGCAAAACATTTGGAGCCAATTGAATGTACTCAACTGCATGCTGGTAAAAACATAAATTGCAAAATGATATCTATTTTTTCCCCTTCCTACAAGATTATCTGGAAACACTGGAAGACTTTCAAAAGACTCTTGAATATACTGGCTACTTACTTTTAGTCTAAGGAAGCAAGCACATTTGTAATATAAGATTTTTCAAAGCATTTATACAAAATGGCCTTATAAATCACCTGGGTATCAATGTCTACTGAGTATTTGGTTATTAATATTTCTGTGTAATCTCTGCTATTTGCTGGATGTCTGTTCTAGTGACATAAAAGCAGAAATCATGGCACTGAGTTTTGCAAATGGCCTACAGAGAAATAAACATGAAGTCTTCAAGTAGCAAAAAAAGAGGCATGTCAGGGGGTGAAAATTTGAGATAGGTCAACTCAAGAGAGAGATTAAAGGAAAGAGGAAGAAATAGAAAAATAAATTCTACAAATAAATTCTACAAAATAAATTCTACAAATCCATATTGCCACCATCCAGGAAAAAGGGAATAGAGAGGGAAGTTGAGAGCTAGTGTGGCATACACAAAATAGTAGTAAATAATTAAATACACTCATGCTGGCTACTTCAGCCCCAAAGAAAGATGGAAGTCTCCCAGTAAGGGCCTTCAGTCAGAACCTAGCTCAAAGGGCTGTGGCTTGAAGGCAGAGAGATTCGTAAGTGTCACTATTCTGGTCTTTAAAGGAATTAGAACTGATTAAAACTGACTGGTTGATTGGTCAGTCATTCAATCATTCAAGCAAAATTTAATAAGCAGTATGTGACAGGCCTTTTCCATAGACAGAAGATACATTGGTAAATAAACTAGATATGGCAACAACTCTTAGGTTGCTATGGGAATAAAAGTATAAGCAATGGGAATAAAAACACTGAGCCAATAATTTTAAGGATGTTGTTCTTGATGATCATAAACCCTGAACTGGTATAGTTCATCTGCCCACACTCAGTATCCAACTCACCCACTTCCAGGTTTTGGCTTTGCTATTCCTGTATTGGTCTTGACAGCTCTAATGTCTGCAACCTAGTACTTGGCCAACCTAGGATGGTCCTGTGTTGCCAAGGGTGTTTTACAGGACAGAACATAAGACTCACCAGAAGTAAGATTAGTCTTGTTAGGACTCTATTCCCAAGTAGCCAAGACTATTTTCTAAAACACAAGTGTTCCTCAGGGACATCAAGAGACTTTTCTTTGTTCAGATAGGAGGTGAGAAAGACAATCGATGTTGGTGACACCGGTGGTCAGGGGGCCAAGTGTGGTCTCTTACTCACATGGGCAGTCTGAGACCTTTGCTTTTCCATATTCCAGAGTGTACATTCCCTAGGAGCAGAGACAGGTAGCATAGAAGTGGGGAGGGTAACTGCACTAAAATGAAAATAAATCTAAGTTCAGGGGCACCTGGGTGGCTCAGTCGGTTAAGCATCTATCTGCCTTCAGTTCAGGTCATGATCCCAGGGTCCTGGGATTGAGCCCTGTGTCAGGCTCCCTGCTGAGCAGTGAGTCTGCTTCTCCTTCACCCCCTGCCTCTCTCCCCAGCTTATTCTCTCTCTCTGAAATAAATAAAATCTTTCAAAAAATAATAATAATAAATCTAAGTTCAGACAAATGGGTACTGAGTCCAAAGCAGGAAGGACAGTCTAGAAGAGAAATCTACAACAGAAAAGTGTACTATCGGTATGTGTAAATGCAAGAGGAAAATTGTAGAAGAAAATAGACATTGACCAGGAGGTAGAGAAAACTGCACTGGAAGAATGATTTCCATAAAGGGGACGGAAGCCTGAGCAAGAGGCATGTTAAAGAGGCAGAGAGGACAGTACAGCTTATATATAGAAACAGTAGTTAATAAATACCACCTTAATGCAAAAGAAGACTGTAGAGTTCTCCATATATCCAAGAAAAGGGAAGACGGGCAATGCTGTGTAAAAGCAACCTTGAAACGTAGGCTGAGGCAGCTCTGAAACCCTTAAGCAAGAGGAGTGAGATCAGCCTTCCAGTGAAGAGAGACTGACCATCATTTCTTGACTGCCTACCAACTGGTTCTGTGTCCTAAAAGCATCCAGAGTTTTCTAGGGGTTACAGCTCCCTCATTTTGTGCAGTCTTGGTGGAACCACCTTCAGAAGATGACAGTTTGCTGAAGGCACCTCTGTCAGATCCGTGCTCTCCCTGCCAAAGTGAATTTAAGAGTGGGATCTGTGGCCTGAGCTTGGCCAATGGGATGTGCTCCCCTGGGATCTAGAACTGGAGCAGAATGACAGATGGACAGAAGTCATGGCTGGAATTTGTTGCTTCCCTAGAGGAGAACTCACTATTGCTTTGTGAATGTCATGCTGCTCACACTGCATTTCAGCCTCCTTTCAATCCTGTAAACTCCCCAATAACCACTAATAAACATCCCTTGTGCTTAATATAGGGAGAAAATTGGTTTCTGTTGCTTGCAACCAAAGAGCCCTAATTGGTCCACAAAAGTGAGACTGTCCATATAATTAACCACAATGTTTAATTTCACTCCTCTGTAAATTGGATGATATTCATACATGAAGAATAATTACTTGGTTCTCATGTAATCCCTTTTGATATTATAAATCTCCATTAGAAGCTCTGTTTGGGTCCATGAGAAACTATATTTACCTCCTAGAAAGACAAGACAAGGGCTATTACACCACATATGCTCTGAAAATGGGTCATTTGTTACATAGAGATACAGAAAATTAGGGACACTTTCATTGAAACAGCACTCAGCTTTTTTTGATACACCGAATTCAGATATTTTCCAAAGGACAGTGGAATGAAGAGTAAACAATTTCCACCATGTGCCCAAATTTACACTACTCTATCCCAAATGTAATTGTCTTTAGGACAGGTATAGGTCTCAGGAGGGATCTAGGAACAAGTACGAAGCTTTACAAAACCAATCATATATCTGAGAGCCCCAGCACCTGCTCCCAGGTACACTGAAAAAGCCATGTGTCCATGCCAAGAGAAGCCCTTGCAAATACCCGGAGCGCCAGCAAAAAAAGGAAATTGAAATTTCTTTCCCCAGTTGGATGTGTGTTGGTGCAACAAACTTGTTGAGGGTCTGAGAGACATTGCTGAGGACAAAACAGAACTGGGTAAAGATTTGAAGCAGGGCAGGAGTAGGGGAAACAGAGGAAGAATTTTCAATCTTTCCATCTGGCATAGGAATTATGAGTGAGTTTACTGTGGTTCATTTGTGAAGTTCTAGAAGGGAGAGCTGGACTTGAGCCAGCTTGCTGGTGCATTCCAAGAGGGTCACCTGCAAGGTGATGGGGACCATGGCTTGAGTGATTTATTGTTGGAACAGACACCAGGAAGGGAGTAGAATGGGGTTTTGCTTGAGCTAGATTTCCACATGGAGGATTTAGGAGCTTGGAGGCCCCTGTATGTCTAGTTGAGGTATCAGTGATACGTGTGCATCATGAGGAATTTAGAACTAGAATTTTTGCCACACAGAAGCCATAAAGTCACAATAATCAGCAGCAAGAGGAATACAGTGGCACATTTGAGTCTAGGAACCATGACGCTCTGCCTTTCCTTTCCTGCCCCAAATCTTGGTCAGAGCTAGCGGGTCATAGAAAAAGACTGAAGAGGTGCCCGAAAGGCATTCATACAAAATCCTCCCCTGCCATTCCAAGACAAAGGAGAGGGCATGAAAAACATACCATCCCCTCTCCTCTTCTGGCCCAGAGATACAAGTCTCACTAGTAAGGGAAAAGAAATTTTAAATAAACTAAACTGTTCTAAAAAATAAAATGATAGAGGTATAAATACTATGCTAATACCCAGAGATGACCAGAGAGTTGAAAAATCTGCCAAAGATGTTAGTTAAGAAATGAGGGGAAACATACAGCCCAACACGGCAGGGGACAGTGACTAGAAGGAAAACAATCTCATGTGTATATCCCACTGAGCTGAGACTGTTCAATAAATTGGTGAGCGCTCAAAAACAATCTTAAATAAAGACATCTCAATAAGACATGCAATTCAGATCCCCAAGCATTAATACAACTGCGTGTTTGTTAGAACTGTAAGCATGCACGGCCACACATGCCATGGAATCTATACAGTCATTCAGCAATAACTCATCAGTGGTTCTTATTTGAATGCACGTATATCTCACTTCATGTGATAACTGAATTCCAAGTGAAAACAGTGAACTCAATGTTATGTTTAGGATAAAATATTTTTAATGCAGTGGGACAGCCTGCGATCCTTGAAATATGCTTTTGTTTAGAAAATAGTTTAATATCCAAATAACCCCTGTCTGATGACATCATTTTTTTTTTTAATGCCAAGTTATATAGACTGGTTGCTAGGTGAAGACACACCTTCATAACATTTTAGAGTCTGTAAAAAGGTGGAGGCTAGAATTTTTAGGTGGTTTACAGCAAGTTTTTACCCACTAATCATGTATTGAGTAAAATGTGTTTCTCCTAAGTATTTGCGTAGGTGGATTAATTGTTCTTCATGTGGACAAAAAGAAAACCAATTGATAATATTCAAACAATGATAATTTTATGTGTTCATTCAACATTTGTTGAGCTACTACGACAGCATAATTCAACCAAGAGCAATCTCTTCCACTGGGTCTCATTTGGGCAATGTCTGGAGACATTCTTGATTGGCACAACCTGGGAAGGTGGGTGCTTCTGGCATCTAGTAGGTGAGGACAAGGATGCTATTACATCCTACAGTGCACAGTAAAGCCCCCTCCCCCGGACAAACAATTCTCCATCCTATGGTTGAGAAACTCTGCTACAATGTACCTAACACAGGTGATGCCAAGATGAATAAGTCCCTGCCCTCAAGGGACTCACAACTAAGATATAATTTTGAAATCATATCTATCCTATTAAAGTGATACAGAATCATAGTGGCTATTTCTACCAGTTCCAAATATAGGATGTGTGAAGGGCATCTCCCTCTCCCAGCTGTTCACCATTTTCTCCTGTTGCCTTTGGAGATGATACTGTAGGAAACATGCAAATAAAGAGGGGAAGACAAGGTCATTTTTTATTGGCTCTGCAATGACTGTGCATTGATGGTGGTTTTATCCAAACATTTATAATGTGCTGGAGACTGTTCAAACAGTTAGGCAGCTTGTCAATTTTCTAATGAGTGAGGTGCCATGCGTTTGGAAAGTAGAAGTCTAGTTGTCTCTGATAGCTGAAGGGCATGCAGCACACATCTCATGTATTTCCATGGGATTAATTACCAAATGTTTATTGAGCAACTACAATGTCCAGGGCAATCTGGGGAGGGGTGGATAAAGGTGCTTAAGAGAAAAAGAAAGGAACAGAAGAGACAATGCAATGAGAATAAGGGTCTAGGGAAACAAAGGGGAAGCGGAGATTCCAGTTGGGTGAATGAGGAAAGGTTTTCAGAGTTCTTCTTCAGAACTCTGGCAATCTTTGAGGGTAGAAAGGATTTAAGGTCAAGTAGAAGGGCATTCAAGGAAAAACAAACTGTGTGGACCAAAGCACAGCATAGGTCATGGATAGCACATAAGAATACAGTTCAATCATGAATTGAGAAAGGGGGTAATCAAGGGAGATGAAGCTGGATAAAGCACAGTCTTGGCTGACAGCTGCACACTCTTCTGCACCATGGATGTCTGCCCAGGAGGCATGGGTGTGAACCTGCGTTGTATGCATCCCTGCCCTTTAGAAGGAGAAACTCTGAGTAATAACCATCTCTTCTCCTAAAAGGTATCCTTGGCTCCACAGTGAAAGAGGGACTTCTAGACCAAGAGTCAATGACTTGGGACTCTGTCATTGGAGGAAAATCTCATGTTCTCCAAGTTACCTTACATAAGTAGTACACAATTAAGACCAACTCTCAAGATACGGATTTTCAACACTGTTGCAGGTGCATATCATTATAGTTTAGAGGGTCCTAAATAATAACACATAAAGGTGTTTCAAGCATCCCTAACAAGGCAGAGAATAGGCAGAAATGTGACAACCTATAATCCACCTAAGTTGCATGCTCTACTTGAATATGTATCCATGTATTCCCAAAGCTGACAATATAGATATGAAAGATAACCCAAAATACATTAAGTAGGGGGAAAGTACTACATAGCTTGTATGGCATTTTTATCACTCTGTGGGTAAAAAAGAAAAGGGTATACACACATTATCTTAGTACATAGTTATACTATATCTAGAAATTACAAAAGAAACTGGTAAAAAGAAACTACAAAAGAAACTGCTGTTGAGGATAGAAAATGAGAGGACAGAGATCACGGGTAAAAAAGAGACTTACTTTCTCCTATATACTGTTTATAATTTCTGAATTTTTAAAATACTTTGGCGTATTCAAAAATAAATACATTAATTTTAAAAGAAAAGACAGAAGTGCTAAAGACTAATGGAAAAGTTAGCCAAGTTCCTTTGGGAGCCAGTGTCAAACAATGTTTAACAGCACAGATTTAAGTTGGTTTTCTGGATTTGAATTTCTTTTCTGTCAATGACAGGCATGTGACCTTGGGCAATTTATTTAAAAGATTATATCTTTTATGTTCAATGAGGACAAGCATAATAATATATACCTGCTAAGGTATTTGATTAGAGGGTTAAATGAGGTACTATGTGTAAACCATGTAGCCTATGCCTAGAATGTGTTACTGCAGCACCAGCAACCACACTCTAAAGCAATGTCATATGACGAGAGCATGTACTGGTGGAATCTCTTGGGTGGTGACTCAACCCAGATAAATTACAACAGAGCCTTTCACAACATCAGTGGATATAGTTGGTATTAATGGCCCTCCTGTGCAGCAGAACAGAAATGACTCCACTAGTCCCAATCATAATGATACCATGGAAAACCCAATACCCAATTACTCCATAGTGGCAGAAACACTGGGGCAAAGCCTCCTCCCTCTTTTTTTCTTCTATTTTTCTATTTTTTTAAACATGGGAATTGATTCATTGATCAGTGTGAAAGTCTAGAATGATAGAGCGACAAGCCAAAGGACAGGAGGAGCTGGAAGAGGCAGGAAGGATCCTCCCCTGGAGTTTTCAGAGGGAGCTGGCCCTGTCAAAACTGTGGTTTCAGAATTCCATCCTCCGAAACTATGGGGAAGGTTTGTACTATTTTGTCATGGACCTCGGGAACAAATACAATCCCTCATAACCCTTTAGCATAAAACCAATTCCAAGAACTGTGCCTGCAACCTTGTGGTATCCTTATTCTCATTCCAAATCCTCACTAGGCACTTGATGTATGAAAAGGTAAAACTGTAGACATAAATACTTTGAAAGTGGCTTTTTTAAAATTTTTGTATCAGGGGCACTATTTTTCCCACCAAGGGAAATCCTACATGCAGTTTCAAAATGTGACAAAATAAGTGTTGTATTATTAGTATGCAATAGCTGCTTATTATAAAGCCAACCAAGGAGGGTCATATGGCTGTTTTAACGAATGTATAATTTTGAAGTATTTAACGGGTTTGAACAACCCATGAAATCAACACAGAGATATTTATGGGGACTTTCCAGTCTTAACCAAATCTTGGGAACGTAAAAATCTCTGACCTAATAAGTATGCACTTAGCAATATAGACTGAAAAGCTGAGGTCAAGAAAATGTAAGTAATTTACTGAGGTCATTCCTCTGGAGTGTCCATGATAAACTACAGGGCTCACCTAACCAAAGACTGAAGCTAACTTCCATGTTATTTGCTTCATTGTACCACCTATGTGCCCATTCTTAATAGCCATTAATACTATGTAAGTACTCATGCATACAATCTAATTCATTGTTTCTAGTGCCTCCCCAACCCACATCAAACCATCTTAAGGCCTCCGTCATCTAAATAACTAGAAACTTTATTAATTTATCCACCAATGATATCCCCCCTCCCCTCCTTCCCTCCCTTCCTAATCTTCTTTACCTAAAAGACCAGCAATTATGCATGTTAAGGCCACATCGTGTTTCAAAGAAGGACTTGGCTAATCTGGGAACTCAATGGCTGATAATATCCTTGTTTGGATCCACCCCTCCTACTTTCCCCAGCAAAATGCAACCCAATTTCTGCACCTTGAACTTAGTTAAGCCACGTTAAGAAATCAATCCCTCCTACATTGTTGGTGGGAATGCAAGTTGGTACAGCCACTCTGGAAAACAGTGTGGAGGTCCCTTAAAAAGTTAAAAATTGAGCTACCCTATGATCCAGCCATTGCACTACTGGGTATCTACCCCAAAGATACAGACGTAGTGAAGAGAAGGGCCATATGCACCCCAATGTTCATAGTAGCATTGTCCACAATAGCTAAATCGTGGAAGGAGCCGAGATGCCCTTCAACAGATGACTGGATTAAGAAGATGTGGTCCATATATACAATGGAATATTACTCAGCTATCAAAAAGAACGATTTCTCAACATTTGCTGCAACATGGATGGCACTGGAGGAGATAATGCTAAGTGAAATAAGTCAAAGACAATTATAAGAGAAAGACAATTATCACATGCTTTCTCTCATCTATGGAACATAAGAACTAGGAAGATCAGTAGGAGAAGAAAGGGATAAAGAAAGGGGGTGTAATCAGAAGGGGGAATGAAGCATGAGAGACTATGGACTCTGAGAAACAAACTGAGGGCTTCAGAGGGGAGGGGGGTGGGGGAATGGGATAGACCGGAGATGGGTAGTAAGGAGGGCACGTATTGCATGGTGCACTGGGTGTTATACACAACTAATGAATCATCGAGCCTTACATCGGAAACCAGGGATGTACTGTATGGTGACTAACATAATATAATAAAAAAATATTTAAAAAAATCAATTATCTTTACTTCCTAAAATACTATGATCCTTAAAACTAAATAGGAATCCTATGTTGTCTGAAAATGGAAGGCTTAGGGTTAGAACTGAGAAATGAAATCCTTACTACTACCCCATTTTCATTCCATGTTTGGGTCTTAAATCAGAGTTACGGGAAGGGGAATGGTCCTTTTGAAGGGTTTTTGGTCATCAAAGCCCAGGAATGAAAAGTTCAGCTCTCACATTTTCACCAAGGTTATTGACTAGCTTCTACAAAGCCAAATATTTGTTTTCTAATGAAAGTGTTAGGAGATTCAGCAGTGTAAAATGCCCTTGCATCCAGAAAAACTGGCATCTGTGTTCTTTGAATCAATTTCCAAAGATTATGCAGCACATTTTAATGGTGCTCTGGGGACCTACAGCCTGTGTGTCTGAAAAATGAGGATGAACGTTTTATATCTCCCCCAAGTAGATAAACCTCTGTCCTGCCCCCAATGAAGAGAGCATAAAGCAAAGTGTTATTAATCCAGAAGTGATGGAAGAGACTCTCATAATTCCAGAGGTGGTAATTGTTAAAATAGTGATGGTTTGCTACCTTCCCATCTTGGATTAATTTTGACCCGATCTGACCATCAGGAGATGCATAATTTCATCATATTTGGAGGATTTAAAAAATATATTTATGAAGACATCAACTTAAGTCAATGAAATAAGACAGTTAAAGGACTGCAAAATATGTCTCAGCTTGGCATAAGGACAGTGATTCTAGATGAAGCTGTTTCTATTAATTTAGCTGATGGGAAGATGTGGGGGTAGCTTATAGAGTTAAATATCACCTATTCAGGAACCATAACTTGCATGGGGATTAAATAAGTAAGTTAATGTTAATAACCAGGTTAATACTTAACTAAGGTTAAATAATCGGACTTCCTCTAAAACATCTAAGAAAGGGTGAACCATGAGAAGGGATATTTTGACAAAGGATATTAGATTATGTCACCTTCTGCCTAATACCGTTTTATGCCTTCCCTCTTCATTTAGGATGTAGTCTAAGCCCTACCTTGACCTGCAGGCTTTATAGGGCCTAGCCCCTTCCTACTCATCTCCTTCTACTCCATCTTAGACACACAGTCTTCCCTTCTCTATTTCTTGAACCCACCTGAGCTCATTCTGGACTCAGGGAATCTGCTTTAGTCCTAACTTTGGGGATCACTCTCCAGGTTCTTTAAAATGCAGACTCCTTATTCTTTCAATGTCAAAGAAGCCCTCCTGTTCAACTTAACCTGAAAGACTCCTCCCTAGGGGTCACTTTCCTTCATTAGTATTTAAAATCATCTTATTTACTTGTTTCATTGTCCACTGCCTATTTCTGTCAACTGGAATTTAAGCACCAAGAGATGGTTGTCCTTACTCATCTCTATCTCCCCAGCACCTGGGGGAGTGTCTGTTAAAGGACTAGTAATTGGTAAATCACTGATGAAGGATAACAGCCTACAGTACGATAATATCAAAATGTTTGGATCAACATCACTTAAAAATCTTCACACATCTTCACTTGAAAGAGCATGCTCCACTGCAAGTTGGGAAGCTTCTAATTCAGAGAAGAAAATTGTTTACATATTCCAAGTTGAAATGAGCAAACATAAAGAAGCCCTAAGTACCCTGCAGATGAAGTAAATCATGGGACATGGCTGGCCTCTGGTCACAGAATAAGAAAAGGGATATAGTGCATGATAGAATAGCAAGTAAAGTACACAAACACACAAATGAGTTCTCAATATTTATCTGTGCTCCTCTCACACCAAGGAAGCAAGACTAGTAGCTTACTATCATTCCTACTAATCCAAGGCATATCCTCAATCCTCAGAGCAGGGTGGTTAAAAGGATAGGTTCAAATCCACAGCTCAAGCACACGTTAGTTTCCTGAGTTTGGGCAAATCTTTTAATCCTTCTATGCCTCAGACTTTTCAAAATGGTAATAACAAACCCCTGTAGAGATTAAATGAGAAATGTATATAGAGTTGCTAATACAGAGCCAGGCACAGAATGGGTGGTGCGCAATTGGTAGTCTCACGGAATCTTCACCAAAAAGGAGCATTTTCTGGATTTTTGAGAGGTGGGGGCATTGTGTGGATGGCTGGGCTGCACGCCAACGTACGGAATTTTCTCTCTCAAAGAAAGTCAGTTACACCGATAACGACAATGTGATGCAATAGTACCACCAGTCTAGCCTTACCTGGCCCCTTCGAGTGCACAAAGAACTCCCACATACATTGTCTGTTCATCCTCATTCAGCCTACTGTACCAGGCAGGCAGGTAGGATCAATCCCATTTTAGAGGTAAATTACACAGACAGCTCCTTCCCATCTTGACTGCAGCAATGTTTGGCTGATTTGGCAAATCAAGTTTTCCACTTTATACCTGCATATGGTGTGTGGCAGCTTCTCATCAAGAAAGGAGAAAGTAGAGAGAATAAAGTGTCCCTCTTCTCATGGCCCTTAGGAGCCCACTGAGAAAAGAGTGTCGCCTTCATTTTCCTGCTCCTCCAGGCGGTAATACAGGGACAAAATACGTGTGTGGTTGAGGTCTAGCCAAATGCCTCTCCACCTTCTGCTGGCTTTAGGAAAGAATGGGGCACAACTCTTGCTATTTCCACAAACTATATAAATATGAATTATGCACACACATATGCACAAATGTATACATACACACCTACATACAGGATACATAGGATATATAGACTCCAAAGAGCAGGGGCTCTGGGCAACCTCTGAAACAAAACCAGGGCAACCTCAAGGAGACCCAAGAGCTGGGTGCAATGGAAGTAGATTGAACTCCATCTCCCTGATGAATGGCCCAGGATGTTTTAACGTTTCTGAGAAGTAGCAAAGTCGTGGATAGAGCGTGATTTTGAATTCGGATCAGGTGTCTGCAACCCTGGGAAAATGGCATAAAAAAACTTCAGTGTCCTCATCTATAAAATGGAAACAAATCAATTCCAATAACAAGGTAATCACCTGGCCCATTACTAGTTCTCTTTCTTTTCTAGTGTCTCCTAAGTTGACATGTTCTGTAAGGTTTGAGATTGAATGGTGAATCTGTCAGCTTTCCCTTTCCCCAGATACATTATCCTGCAATGATTTTTCTTTTTCTTTTTTTTTTGTCTTCCTTAAGTCAGATAAAGACATTACTTAACTATCATTTCCTTTTTAAATTGCGCATGGTGTTTGGACCAGACAATCTTCAATTTAATCAAGACACTTTCAAGTACCAACCATATGGCAGACTATCAATCTCATTTACTCAGATCCTAACAGACAAATCCATATTTTCATCATTTCAAGAACTAGCAACATTCAGAAGAAAAGAGACTATAAGAAAATCTACAACTTGAATTGGTTCAACAAACACAAACATGAGCTTACCAAAGTTAGTGAGGCATCAAGAACATCATTGCAACCCAATGGGTCTCATTTCTCCTAAATGCAAAACGACCAGCAGCAGCATTGCCATCATCATCAATATTAGGGTGCACGACCCTATAGGAGATAGAGTTCTCATACAATCCATGGTCACGCACTATTTTAAATTGGAAAATAAAGCAGTAACCAAAGAAGAAAAGCCAAAATTCTACTCCTTGAAAAAAATTCTGGGCATAAAGGACTATGGCAAAAGATGGAGAGAATAATTTTAAAATCAAGTCCATTATGGGCAAAGAGAGGCTTTGTAATCAAGAATGGGGAATACGAAAGTGGCCATTTTATTTTAGTGGCACAGACCTGTCTGGGGGATTTTAAGGGTCACAGATATTAAATGCCCAGGCAACGCACTCTTTGAAACACAAAGAATTTCTAAATTCTCCTTGAATATAAATCCCCAAGTCCCCTCCTACTTTAGCAATAGCAGGGGAAGAGTAAATGCTGCCAGAAAGAAGCCAATCAGGAGATGGGAGATGCTGCTATCAGAAACGGGAACTCTCCACTTCCCTGTCCAGCTGGGAAGGAGAAAAAGAGGCTTTGGGGAATAATTAACTGTCATGCATAAGATTAATTGACGACCCTCCAGTTTTGCCCTAAACACAGATGTATTGGGATCAGGACACAACCTTGAATACTAAAGGTGAAGGGAGAACAGTTATTTCTGGATAGGGGCAAGCTAAATATGCAGAATTGTGGGCGATGTCAAAATTCACGTCGTGGAGCTGGGGAAGGCCATATATCATCATGCCCTTCCATAAAGTGGCTTGTCAGAAACTAGCCAAGGACTTAAAATAGGAGCCCAGCTTGTGCTGGGAAGTTTCTTGGTAACAACTGGTCCACAATGAGTCAGTTATCCTATTACACAGGTCTGGACACACTCCTGCCATGTTTCTATTTCTCTACTTAGATAAAGAGGATAAAAGGAAAATTTATAATATTGGTATCTGTAATACTAGATTATGTTCACACCTTCACATCCAGCCTTTCTCTGACCCCAGAGTACATTTTGTGGGGGAAAGAAGGTAGTCTTTCCTAGAAGATCTCAATGTGCAAAGAGTAGAGCTCTTTCCCAAACATAGCATTCCCATAATAATCCATCGTTTGCCTATCATCCATGGCTATGCAGTTTTCTGCTGCTAAGCTCTCTACTAGACATAGAGGGGATTACCGTTTCATATATGCACTTTTCACATAAGTTATCTATTTCAGGGGATGAGAATAGAGAAGATTTTTCATTTTCCTTCCAAATGATTGGTGGTGAGTTATCAAAATTCTTACAATAAACAGATTGTCTTCCAGTGCCTTTTTCAGTGAAAAAGTGTCTTTTTAAATTCCATGAAAGTGTTGGGTTTTATTTATGAACTAGTCACTGAGCAAAGTGCCAGGGTTATAAAAATGAATAAGCCTCATACTTGAGGAGCTCTTGCTTTGAAACTATAGACATTTTTTGAAATATATACATACATATAAAATAATCATAATGACGACACAGCAGCAGGTATCTTTTACTGAACACTGTTAAGTGTTTTACAATCACAGTTTTATTACCCTCACAGCTAGAAGAGGTGGGTCTGAACCTTACGTCTATTTTACAGGTGAGGACACTGAGGCTTATGCAGGTTACTGTAGCCTATCTAATATCACATATTTAGTACCAGGCAGAGCTGAAATTTGAAGCCAGGAAGTTTACATACAAAACTCAAGTGATTCCATAGAGACAGATGGAAACAATACTGACTTCATGGACTCATTTTTATTTCAGGGAATCAAGGAATGTTTTGCAAAGATGGCAACTGAACTAGGTATTAAATGATAGGGCAGAATTTGTCCAGTGGAAATTAGGATGAGTGGGGGCCCTCAGGTGGGTGGAAGAGGTATTCCAGACAAAGAAAACAGTAGATTCAAGTATGTTTAAGACTAAGGCTAGTTCAGTATACTAGAGGCATGGAATAGGATGCAATAGAAGCGGGGGAGGGTTTTCAAGAATTAAAGAAGGCAAACAGTTGAGGAGATAATTTGGACTTAGTTCTGTTGGCCTGGGGAAAATGGACAGATTCTGATGAGTAAACTGGTTCTGTTGGGAGAAATTACCCTATCTAAGCTGAGGTTCGTGAGCAGCTAGTCTCAAGGGGTGACTTTGGAATAGTGTAGATGGCCATGTGGCTACAAGTGAAAGGAAGTTGATGACCTATCAGACTAACCTCAGACTCCAAGGAAAGAAGGCCCAGGACCACAAGGGGAGGACTCTAAATCTCAGCCACACGTTTTTGGTTTTGATCTGTGCTCATCAGGAACTTTGAAGGTTGTTCAAGGAGAGGAGTGGCATCAACACTGTGCCTGGCAACTGAGTGCAAAAGGATTGGCCAGGGGGTAAAGAATAAAGAAAATTAAGCCCTCTGTGTCTCTGCATCCTTGTCTGTGAAATGAGGATACTGAAATGATTGATCTTGTATAGTCTTGGTGAGGATAATAGGAGAAAAACAATGTAGAGTTTGGGCCACGCTGGCAGTCACATGGCAAACCATTAACATGTGCTCACTTCTTTCTTCCTTTCCTCCTTCCCTTCTTCCTTCTCTCCTTCCCTCCCTCCCCCACCTTTCTTTCTCTATCTTCCTCCCCTTCCTTCTTTCTTTCCTTCATAAATTATTGATGCCTATGCCAAACTTGTTCTCCTGTTATGACTACTACTACTACTACTACTACTACTACTACTGCTATTACTACTGCTATTACTATTACTAATACTTTGTTGTTCTTCTCCTTCTCCTCCCCATTATATTTTCTTGTTCTCCTTTTCCTCTTCC
Organism: Ursus arctos; assembly: GCF_023065955.2. NCBI lineage: Eukaryota > Metazoa > Chordata > Mammalia > Carnivora > Ursidae > Ursus > Ursus arctos. The sequence goes on along the minus strand of NW_026622874.1, from coordinate 70,843,416 downwards.
TCCTCTTCCTCCCTATTATAATCATAGTAATATTTACTGTTGTTGTTAGCAATTGCAGAGTCTACAGACTACAGAGGAAGAGAGAGCCTTGAGCAACACTTCAAGGAGAGACGGTTGGTGGTGACAAATTAGAGACAGAAGAGACACGGACAAAGGATAGTGGGGCACAGGGAGGAGTTTGCAGAGAATGCTCCCATGCATGTGTGCCTACACTTCCCACTACTGACGCACATTTGTGAATATCATGGGACAAAAATAAAGGATTATAAACTAGATGGATGCTTTTAAATGGAAAATTATTGAGTAGAGCTACATATGATCTCATTAGGGAATGAAACCTGCTGCTTGAAGAAGTGTGGGATGAATACAAGCCAGGAAAAAGAAGACAACCAGTGGTCCTTACACCCTCTGAAGGACAGAAGCTACTAAACACTCACGCTGAACTCCAGGGGCTCTCAGGAGGTCAAACTCAGATGAATATGGCAAGATGAGGCAGGAAGAGGGTGCCACCTCTCTTTAGGAGAGTTTAGGAGCATCATTCTAAATGTCTTAAGCAAACGGCATCCCCAAAGGATGAAGTGTATGGCTTTGGCTAAGTGAGTATCTCAGAATCAGAAAGAGCACTAGATGGAACATGACATTGGGGGCTGATTATTTCTGGGCTCACCTAATTTTTGTGAGGCTCATTCTATAAGATAAATGACTGTAGTCTTACAGAGCAGTATGACCTCTGTCTTGAGAGGTAAGAAAAAAACTCTCCTGCTCAGCAATCAGAACTATTTGCCCAAGATGAACATGTTGGGAAATTTGCAAAGTACGCCAGGTATATGTACTGGGTCTCCTCTACTTCGATTTTCCCCATTTCCATATTTCCCAAAAGCCTGTTTTCCATTCTGGGATCTCTTTGAGCCTGACTCCCCCTCAAGTGCTAGGTTTGGATCATGTATCTAGATAAACCAATGAAATCACTTCATCCTTTTCCTCTCAATTACTGGCTCCTCTTTGTCCATGGAAATAAAAATGGTAGTCATGTTCATGAAACTAGAACGACGAGGCAAGTATGTTCTCTCTTGCCCTGAAAAGTGTGGTACATGGACATGAAGCCATCAGGAATGCTATCCAGGCATAAAACTGACATCCAAAGGAGGTGAAGCTGTGGGAAATCACTGTCAGCAGCCCATTCCTAACAATGGCTGCCCCTGTTGAGCATTTGCTATGTGGCAACCACTGTGTTAAGTGCCCTACATTCAGTAACTCATTTAATCTTACCTAAACCCTCTCCCACCCAAAATAAGACCTGTTGCCCTTGTTAGTTTATAGGTGAGGTACCTGAGGCTCAGAGAGCTTGGCGGTGTATGTACCCAAGGTTTCACAGCTAAGAATGAACTATGGATGTACGACCTGAAGCCAGGCTAGAGTTGGCTAGTCAGATTCTTTGGGATTGTGCTATACTGAAATGCAGATTATCAGAGTGAGAAGATGACAGAGTGAGAAGGGACTCACTGCAACACCCCTCTGCTCCTCCCCTCCTTATCAAAATCAAATCCAGAAGCCTATAACTGAATAGAAAAAGACAGAAGCACAGACAACATGCATGGCCAGCTCAGAGTTAACATTCTCCTCAGCCAGCAAGAAACAACAATTGTTGGAGAGGATGTGGAGAAAGGGGATCCCTCCTACATTGTTGGTGGGAATGCAAGTTGGTACAGCCACTCTGGAAAACAGTGTGGAGGTCCCTTAAAAAGTTAAAAATTGAGCTACCCTATGATCCAGCCATTGCACTACTGGGTATCTACCCCAAAGATACAGACGTAGTGAAGAGAAGGGCCATATGCACCCCAATGTTCATAGCAGCAATGTCCACAATAGCTAAATTGTGGAAGGAGCCGAGATGCCCTTCAACAGATGACTGGATTAAGAAGTTGTGGTCCATATATACAATGGAATATTACTCAGCTATCAGAAAGAACGAGTTCTCAACATTTGCTACAACATGGACAGCACTGGAGGAGATAATGCTAAGTGAAATAAGTCAAGCAGAGAAAGACAACTATCATATGATTTCTCTCATCTATGGAACATAAGAACTAGGATGATCGGTAGGGGAAGAAAGGGATAAAGAAAGGGGGGGTAATCAGAAGGGGGAATGAAACATGAGAGACTATGGACTATGATAAACAAACTGAGGACTTCAGAGGGGAGGGGGGTGGGGGAATGGGATAGACCGGTGATGGGTAGTAAGGAGGGCACGTATTGCATGGTGCACTGGGTGTTATACACAACTAATGAATCATCGAGCCTTACATCGGAAACCAGGGATGTACTGTATGGTGACTAACATAATATAATAAAAAATCATTTAAAAAAAAAAAAAACATTCTCCTCAGCCAGACTTTCTCTTATGAAGGTCAAGATGAAGAAAACAGAAGACAGTGAGGGTCCTCGTAGCCCATGGGCAGTGGACAATGGAGACGAGATCTCACAAATGTCTCCACCTTCTCAGAATGACTCTGGAAATGGATTGCATCCATCTCCCAGGATCAGTCATGGGCATTCATTAGGGGCAGAAAGCTAAAACAGAGCCCCTCATCTCGACTACAAAATATCCAGCTTGGTCTGAAGGACTCCTACCATTAGGCTTTGGCTAGACTCTGAAACCTTCCCATACATGCTTAGCTTTCAACTCAATACCTGACCTCTAAAGAAAACCATGTCCAGGGGTGCCTAGATGGCTCAGTCAGTAGAGCATTTGATTCTTGATCTCTGGGTTGTGAGTTTGAGCCCCATGTTGGGTGTAGAGATTACTTGAAAAGAAAAGAAAAGAAAAGAAAAGAAAAGAAAAGGGAAAAGAAAAGAAAAAAGAAAAGAAAAAAGAAAAGAAAAAAGAAAAGAAAAAGAAAAAGAAAAAGAAAAAGAAAAAGAAGTCCAGGGTTTGAATGCAATGTAATCCTAACCCTATCCAAGTTTTAAACTTTGAGAACCTGTGAGTGAAGTTTCTTTTTTCCTTCCTTCCTTCCTTCCTTCCTTCCTTCCTTCCTTCCTTCCTTCCTTCCTTCCTTTTTTTATGATAATGCATGTGTTTGTTAAAGAAATGCACAGGTGAACACTCCTGTTCTTTCATCCTAGTCATGAAAAGTCTCTGGAGAAGACTCCGTTACTGTGAAATAGTGACATAATCCCACTGACTTCATGAAATAGACTATTCTATAGAGAGACCAGCAGACTCCCTGGTTTCCTGTAGAATCAAGACATTTTCATAGAAGAAAACTCTGACTTTAAGTCTAAACACTGCTATAAAGAGAAAAGCCAGTGGTGGAATTTGAATCATCTCCTCTGGACAACAGCTTATTAAAAAAATAAAATAAAATAAAAAATCTGTAACTGTCAGAATGTCCTACAGTGCATATCACTAATGCATTCCACATGCAAATTACCAACACCATCACCTTTAATAAAGCAAAGGGTGTCTTTCTTCATCAGGGAGTTAGTAAATATTAAAATCCCTCTTTGGTGCTTGTTCTAACCAGGGCAATTATCTGTGAGGACTATTCACAATGGACTCAATTTGACAATAATTATTCTTAGCAATGCCAGTTGGTCGTTTCTGTGGGCTCCTTGCTTCTGCGGGCAGGAAAACGAATTTTGATTCTAAGAGCACATGTTTTAAAACTCTCCCATGTCAGTTCACCACCTAGAAAGACAGCAGGAAAATTTCCAGGTTTGTTTTGCATATCATGGGCTCTATCTACCAAGAGGGACGGATTTCAGCCATGTGACAGACACTTAGAAAAGTGCAAGGTAAACTTTAAGAAACATGCAGGTAGCAAGCCAAAGCAGAGTCAGGTATATTGGACTATCCCTCTCTCCTTCTTGTGAACCCCTCAGTGTCCTGGCACCAACAGCTCCCAATATCACACTCTTCTCTCTTTCCTTCATCTCTCCACCAACAGAAATGGTTTTTTCACCAGTCCATTGTAATACCAGCGGGAGTGCTGAGACTTCTCCACTGTCTGCTCTTGGGTGGAAAAGTCATTCTGATCACTATACCTCAATGATCCCAGCTGCCTTTAACCTAGACGGTGCTTTTAAAAATACATCCCTCAATCTTCATCATTTTGCAGCTTGTTACAGCACTTGACATTATAGTGAGAGAGAAAAGAAGCACACGCCAAGGCTCAGATCCACTCCCCACCTTTTATACCTGAAATTGTTATCAGTCAGCCACCAGTGAGCATTAAAGAGGGCATGCCTTGAATTTTTTTCTTTTTCTTTTTCTTTTTTTTTTCTTTTTTTTGCACACACAAAGCTTTTCAAGGGTGCAGCACTACTTAACAAATGACAGAAACCTTCAGCAGCCCTTCTAGGTACTGGCAATGAATTGTTTTTCTTTTTATAATAGACTGGGACAATGAAGCAGAGATTTCTCTGTGCCCAGATTTGTTGGAGTTTCTCCAACCTTTAAACTTTATTGCCCCACGGAGTATCCAACTGTGTTTGTGGGAGGGATTGGATCATTAAAATTCATTTGGGACTGAGTCTCCAGAGGAATACACAAGCTTTCATCCTACTGACTTCTCCATCACATAGAATCCAATAGATTACAATTTCTTAGGGAGTCATGAACAAATGAATGATAATAATGTGTTGTCATTTGTGCATGCTGTCCCTCACCTGGTCCCCTCTCTGACCAAAAGCACATGTTTCTTAGTAAGGGGGCTTAGCCAGGTCAGGGACTCTGCGTGTTGTCAAGAACAAGAGCAGACCTTGGGAGTTGGCTTCTATGGCATTGCATGTGACCTTCCACGAACAAAAGCAGTTCAAATCTCAAAAACACTTCAACTTGAGGTTACTGAAAAGCCAGCTTTCAGATACGCTTGCAGAATCCAATAATGGTTCTGTTACGGTTGTTCAATGCCAGTCACATGAGACAAAGGGGCTAATAAAAATAAATCGTTAAAATGAGAAAGAGAGAATACGTATATTTCCACTCCTCTGTTTCTCTACTGACTTTTGCCAAAGAGCTCAGGAAATAGGAAGTTAGAAGAAGAAGCTTCCCGTAACTATGAGATTTCATAGGATAGCCACAACCATACAGCTATCTCAAGCATGAGAACAAGCATGCCCTGAATCATATGCAGCCAATTATCAGGGGCTGCCTATCTCACATCTCCCTTTGAGTAAGTATCCCAGTATTCATGATATTTCTCCCTCATTTTCAGAGTTATGGTTTATTTTGCATTTCCTCCAGTCTGGCTTCTCCTGAATTTTAAGTCTATTGGCCAACCCTGAAGAAAGATTTTACCAGATCATGTGATTTTATTGGAAGATGCTGTCTGTGTAAAGCACTTGGAAAACTATAATAAAAGAAAGCAAATTCTTTGTTACGTCTTTGAAATAAAATCAGTCATTTCTCAAGGTCAGTGGTAGAATTTTAAATTTCATCCAAAAGGATGGGGCATTTTGAAAGTGATCTTGAATACCATAAAAATAAAATCTTATAATATGGAAACTCTACATAAATTCAATCGTGAAAAACCAGGTCTGAGACCTGAGGCATATAAAATTAAGAACATTAATGATAACAACAGTAGGAAGCATCTTTCTTATTACAAATCTTATTGTTATTACAAATGTCTACTTGATGTGCCTAAAGTATGGGGAAGAATTCATCTTTTGAATCATGGGGAAGAGTGTTTTGGTTTGCAGGAACTGCAGATGCAAAGGTTGATAATGACCTTGGCCTGTTTTAAGATAAACAAGAGAGAGAGAAGGGCTAGAGCAGAGTTTAAAAGACACAAAGTATGAGGAAATGAGATCTTTGAGATAGGCAGAGACCAGATGTTATGGGACCTTATGGACCACCATCATTTTTTTTTTCTTCTTCAAAGCATAATGGGGTACCATTGGAGAATTTTAAGTAGGGGATTAACTGAATTAATTTATGGGTTTCTTTTTTGAATTTTTTTATTGTGGTAAACAAACATATAAAAGTACCATCTTAACCATTTTGGTATATACAGTTCAGTACTGCTAAGTATATTCACATTGTTACGAAGACACTTCTCTCAGATGATAATTATAGGTTTTCTGTTGTGATTATTTTATTTTTCCCCATCTAATGTCCTTTCCTAACCCCATTCAACTGTGTGCTGCTGGGTAACGGGTTCCCTGTCACTTTTTGCCCATTGTTTAACACTGGCACAAACACTGTGCCTCAATACTTAGTAGGACCTTGATATATGTGAAAATAATGACTGAGTAACCAGTACCATTGTCTCCAAGAAATGCTTGTGTAGTACTGTTGTGTATGTGATTTTCCCTTTACTGAACTATTGTTGAGTTTTTAGTCTGTAGCAAAGAGTACTTCATTTTTTCCTTTGACTGTTTTATGAAAGTCTGTTCTGTCAATTTAAATGGGTAGCATTCTTGAGGATTGAACCAATGCCTTATTTATTTTGCATCATCTCTCTTCCTCTTGCTCCTCTTTCCAAACTTATGCCAGTACACCATGATCTCTGCCTAACTGTGGTAGGCATTGAGCAGGAGTAGAGCAAGCATATGTCTAGAAATTGCACTAAGGAATGCTTAATATGCTTCTCTACTCCAATGTTATCTCAGATTTTTAAAATTCACATTTCTCCTGGATGTAATGGGGGCACTTTGTTTCCAAATATTATTTTACTGTTTGTTAAATAAAAGATCCTCTAGAAAGCCATTTTTACTCATCACTAATTTGTGTATTTTTAGATTCTTTTTCATAAACAAAGCTCAATTGAGTTATGAATGTCAGAGTGAGAATGAGTGTCTACAAGGTTTACATTTCTGCTATTCACTGTGACATACTGAAAGTGACAACTATATAAAAGTGATTGACAATCAACAGCTTAAAGAAATACTTCAAATCCATCCACTGAGCAAGAAACTGCATAACTAGGGCAGAATCCCCAAGTCTGGTGAAGAGAAAAACAATTTGAGTGGACTTTGTTTTTTAAATAGAAGTGTCAGTTTGTCACAATTTATTCTGCTTTTGTAGAATAAGGTTTGCAAGAATGCAATTAAATCCACGTACAGGGAGTTTTCAGAAAACCAATATAGCAATGGGAGAGCTTATCCTTGTGACTGCTCACAAGTTGTCCATCTATCTACCAGTCTAAGGTGTCAAGTAAAACTCAGTGTCTTTGAAATGTAAATGGGCATATCTCAAGCTTAGCTCTACCTGCCGGTTACTCTGAGCCCCTCTGTACTTTTAACTGAATGACATTTAGTTTCTTTTTAAAAAGGTATCATACACAGCCTTCCTCACTCTCTCACCATTCCAAAATCTATACATCCATAAGTCAATGGAAGCATAAACTGGTACGAGCAGAATCAGAAAACAAACACATTAGCTTCCCAAATGATCTCTGAAATAATTAGTTGATGTTTAAGGACAGGGGAATGTGAGGTTGAAGCTGGAGTCACCAGTGTACTTGGTCCAAAGCAAACAGTTTCCCAACAGGAAGGTTATGAGGATGCTCAGAATCAGACATACTTATCAGAACACTATTGATGTTGGCTCTACAATGCACATGTACAGAACTTCTTGAAAATATCTAGGCCCTTATCTTAGGGATGTTCTGTGTCACTACAGGCATAGGATTACCTTGCTTCTGGGCTGACATTTCACCGAAGGAAGAAAAAATATATTAGCAAGAGAGCTTACACTTTGAAAGATAAGGAGGATGCTTAGGTATATGCAAATGGAAGGCAGTTCTTAAGAAAGGAGAGATTAGTTTTCGACTTCACTTTAAAATGTAATTTTAGGAGGAAGAGCTGGCTTACAGATGGTCCTTCTCACAGGGTTTCCTTCCCTTCAGGGTATGATTTGCCTTGAAGAGGGCTGGGGTGAGTTGCAAATAATAGACACAAACATATCCCATCCCTGTTTGCATACACCTTTTCAAGATGAGTTTGCTGCTGCTTCCGTTGCTACCTATCACTCTATTCCTTGATTCTGGGCTTGGCTGTGTAACTTGTTTTGGCCAACTACCATTAGCAATGTAATACAAGCAAAGGCTCGAAAATGCTCCTAAGTTAGATATTGCCCTTTCACTACACTTGGGACTCTGAGACTCAAGATAGCCTGCTGACCAAGCCTGAGCTAGCCTGCTGAGAAGTTCACAGAGAGAAAAACTGAAGCATCCCAGGATAATCACCAGCCATGTGAGTAAAACCATTCTAGACAATCCAGCCCCAGTGGTATGACAAAGACCAGGTGAAATCAGCAGGAAAAATGCCCACTTAAACCCAGTCCATACTGCTGCCACAAAGAAATATGAGCTAATAAATGATTTTTGTTTTAAGCCACAAAATGTTGGAATTGTTTGTTACATAGCAAAAGCTAATCATTACAAAGTCGTAAGTGTTATGAATCCCTGGGCTTCTGCAATCTCTTCTATCAAATTTATTGTAGAGAAACAGAAAAGAGATAAGGAAAGACTTCATAAATTACTATAGAGATTTGGGGGGTGCTTAATATTTTTAATAATTATTTTATTGGAAAAGTAATGCATGCAAATGGCAAAAAAAGTCAGTGAGTACAAAATATCATACAATGAATCATTAGTCTGCTCCTACTCTGACTTCAGCCCCCCTCTCTCAACACTCATTATTATCAGTTCCTTGTCTGTCTTCCCAGGAAATATCTAGGCATCCATATGTGTAAGTGTTCATACACAAATATGATCATACTACATACATTATCTTCCTTTTTTAACTTATTTACATCTACCCCTACGGTAATTCTAAGCTGAGTTGATATTTATCATCTCCCCATAGTATCACATTTAAACATCCCTCATCCTTTTAGTAGCTGTATAATATTACAGACAGTCCCTGATTGGAGATGGTTCCATTTACAATTTTTCAACTTTAAGATGGTGTGAAAGTGATATGCACTCAGTGGAAACCATATTTCGAGTTTTGAATTTAGATCTTTTCCTGGGCTAGCAATATGCCCTACGATACTCTCTCAGATGCTGGCAGTGGCAGGAGCCACAGCTCTCAATTAGCCATGAGATCATGAGGGTAAACAACCAACACACTTACAATCATTCTAAACCTAGACAGCCATTCTGATTTTTCACTTTCAATTTGATATTTAATATATTACATGAGGTATTGAAAGCATTATTATAAAATGGGCTTTATGTGAGATGATTTTGCCCAAGTGAAGGGCTAGCATAAATGTTCTGAGCACGATTAAAGTAAACTAAGCTAAGTTATGGTGTTTGGTACGTTAAGTGTATTAAATGCATTTTCAACCTACAATGTATTTTCAACTTATGATAGGTTTGTTTGTTTTTGTTTTTGTTTTTTAAGCAGGCTCTATGCCCAGCGAGGAGCCCAATGCGGAGCTTGAACTCATGACTGAGATTGAGACCTGAGCCTATATCAAGAGTCTGATGCTTAACCAACTGAGTGACCCAGGCACCCCAACTTATTAGGTTTATAGGGACATTGCCGCACCATAAGATGAGGAAGATCTGTACTGTGTAGAAGTTATAACATGGGACTGTTATCAAATAACTAAAACCCCAATTAGCATTCGGATTCAATCAAGAACAAGCAAGAATAGAACAAAATACCAAGAAAGAAGAGCCCGTGCTCCGTGCCTGAAAAGGAAACTAACACAGGTAGTCATCGGGGCACCTGTCAAAGTCCTTAGTGGTGAAGTCAAGACCTGAGCTTCTAATTATACCACTGTTTGGGGGAGCTTCTTCTTGGGCTTCCACAACTTAACAGGATTGAGATTTTAGTCCTTAAAGGAGGCATGGCAGGGGGACAGGGATTCTGATGTCAACTTTTTCTGGGCCACAACTATTACACCTGACATGGTTCCCTAAACATGAAGCTGCACAGCTTCCCATGGGTTAGAAACATCTATTGGAGCCACATGATCTTTCTGTATCTTCCCACTGCCTAGGGCCAATGCAGGAAGGACAATCGAGGTCACTTTTAAACTCCAGTTAGATTATCTTCAGGAAGGAATAGCCCAACCTGCTCCCGGAGAACTAGGAAACCAGGGTTTCATCCCTATAGGCCCCCAAGCAGGTCAACAAAACTCACCTACCTTGCTAGAATGTAAACTTAGCAAGAGCAGGAATCTTTCTATATTGTTCACCACCATCTCTTCAGCACTGCAGGGAGCGCTGTCAAGTATTTAGTGAATCAATGAATGAGTGAATCCAGAACAGAAGGCAAATCATAAAAGGGTTATGAAAATCAAGAAAAAGAAGCACTCCAGTATCAATGAAGAGTCTCTAGAAGGAATCACTCTTTTTTAGCAGCTTAGAATATGAAAAAGAGGTACTTGGCACCAGTACAGTACCCAATAAATGTCTTTGAAATGAATGTATGTCTTAGAAGAAGACCAGAAACTTTGATAAATGGGGCTCTTGTCCGTAAGAACTTCTAACTGGCAATTTGCAAAAAGACACATCAAAATGGTCTGTAAACTTTCAAGCTGAAGGTCTAGGGTCAGGCTAAAGATCAGAGAGTAAGATCAAGGGCTGCCACTGGCCCCTTTAGGATCCTACTCTACTGAAGCAGCTCTCTGAGGAGGGGAGTCTACGAGGAAGGGTAGAAAGAAAAGACAGGGACATTGTTGGAGCAGCTCCAGCAACCCCAAACTGAATAAGACATACAAGAGCCCCCTGGATGAATATAATAATTCCCCAAGTGTAATGATAAAAGAGCATGATCTTAGTGAAAAAAAAAAAGGCAACTTTAAAACATGGTGATTAATCTGCTACGCACATATCAAAGTTGATTTTATAATCTTTGAGAGGAAGGAGAATGATAACACCTTCACATGTGGTCAAAATATTATCAAATGTTGATGTCCATCTTGAAATCTTCCAAGACCCTTATATTCATTTGTTTAGGGCTTCCTATCTATGTTTCCACACTCCCTCCCCTTACAATCCTTGCACTGCCACTGCCTCTTACCTTGGTTTTTTCCCCTATGATTTGTCAGTCTCCTTGAGGGAAGGACTCTCTAATGTATTCACAAGCACACGGAGTACACATGATAGGTACTTAATTACACTTCTGATGAGACTGTGCAGACATTCTTACCTATTGCTAATACCTAATAGGTATTAGGTATTAGGTAATACCTAGGTATTAGGTATGAAATTTAGACTCACTATTGGTGCTATTGGTGACTTGACAATAGCAGATAAACATTCACTGAAGAATTCAGAGAGAGATTCTAGTGAAGAATCTGAGAGAGAGAGAGAGCGAGAGAGCATGTGTGTCGCAGAGCCACAGAGTAGAATGTGTACACACTGATTGATGGCATGTTGAAAGCAGATGGTTTTCTTCTTACTGGAAGTTTCAATAAGTTTCTAGGTATTTTGCCAATTAGGAGAGGGATGGAAGACCCTGTCTTTACAGTGTCAGCAAGATGGCTGGGAATTTAAGAAGAGTTGGCATGACTCAACAGGTTCTAGAAAATGTGCCAGAACTCAGACTTTCAAGAAAGGCTCTCTCACTTTGTTTTAACCAAGGGGAATTACATCATCCACAAACAATTCACACACACACACACACACACACAAGAAATGAAATGAAACATTGTGCTAATTAGGTGGTGGAGGTTTTCCATAATCAACATCCAAGAAAGGCTGAAACCCCTCCAAGTGGCAGAAGGTGAACATCAAAGAAAGCCCTTCTCAAAACAGAGCTTGTCCAATGTACTCACCCTTACCGCATCTTTTTACCCATCTCCTTTGTAATCTAAGCAGGTGACAACTTCATTCAGTTGTTAGCAACAAGAGGAGGTATTGATTCCCTGTGAATGCCCTAATGACTGGAGACTGGGGCACAAACCATAAATGGGGACTTTCTGATTCCAAGTGAAATTATAGTTTGCCCTGCAAGATTGCACAATAAATCAGGGGAAAAACCAGCCAACATAGGACTCTGGGGTCACTGAAGTGATGTTGACACATTACAATAATGAGAACTTGAAATACCTCATGCCCTATTGATTTTTAAGCTGAATCATTCCCACTGCAGAAGATTACAAGACTCTGTCTTGGAATCATGGCTCACACGGGAGATGCTGATGAAAAATACACCCAATCCAATCAAAATGAAAAGCTTTACTTGTACTTATTACAAATCTAATACCATTGTCCCTAGGCTGTGTGATAGGCACTTAACCTACAATGGGGAAAAAAACCACATTTTTTCCCTTTTAATTAAAATTTTTCGTACCTTTTTTTACACATGGCTCTTTGCTGAGCCTATACAGTAAAAAGCACCCCAAAGAAAACAGGCACAATGGCTCGATTAGCGCATAAAGGGCAATTTCTTTATGCTTTCCTAATTCCAGGGTAGCTTTCAAATTCCCTGCATCACCATATCATTTCAAAGAATGGAAAATCATGTCCTAACAACCAACTTATTTCCTAGTCAATAGGAAAAGATGCATTCCACCAGCATCTAGCATCTACAGTAAACAAAGAATGCCTTGCTGATCTTTCCTTTTTCCCTGAAAAGTGTTCCATGAAGCTGAATAAACACAGTTGTGTGAGGCCAACTAGTGACATAAGTTAATTACTAACCTGTCACAAAATCAGAGAATGGTAATAATTTATTTTCACTGTTGCATTAACCGTAAGTCGCTTTTTGCCAAAAGGGTGTGCTGGGAGAGAAGGCACAAGAACATTACTGCTTGCCGAATACCCTATGTAAGGTTGTGTCAATATTTTAGTTGGGAGATCAGATATAAATGGTGCCACTGTTTTTACTATGCACGTTGTTCTGGTCATAATTTAGAAAATAATTACACATATACCTCGGCTTCAGGAGAGAGAGAACTAGCAGGTGGAAATAATACGGTTTTTCCTCACAGGATTCTGGAAACATTACCTAATTATTATAGATATAACTATTACTTGGGTTTGCCAGGATTTACTACATAATAAATATTCTGACACAATCCAATATGATCATACATTCTTTGAAAACTTATTGAAAAAAAAAGAACACTTATTGAGGCTCTAATGTGGGCCAGGCATTGTGCTACGAATTAATTACATATTGTCCACCTGTTTTCTGTTTTCATGAAGTTTATAACCTATCATTTCAATCTAATTGTTGAGATGAACACCTGCAGGCAAAACCTATGGGTCTAAAACGGCCTGATTATAGAAGAAATCTTGACATCGTTCTGAAGAAGTTGACTGAAATAAACAATGTTCCTTACAAGCTACCTTGTCTTTCTTTTCTCTCAGATTTTCTGATTAGCTTTTCTTCTATTAACTTCATCTGATGACATTTTGCTCTTCTTGAACATACATGTTTCTGCTTATAAATCTCCCTAAATTCTGCTATTTCATTAATTTTATCAACCTCAGAGTAGCTAACCAGAAACTATCATTTTTTGACACAGGTACACTCGAGATCTAGGTTCATACATATGATGTTAATCCATTTATTGTGATTGGAACTAAGTGTTTGATTTAAGGCACTTTATCACACTTCTTGGTAGGACATAGTTCAAAAATCGGTATAAAGGAGGCCTCTGGGAGTGACCCCACATGATCTTGTCCTGCTGTAGCACTTGAAAGAGCTGTTCGTCTGTCTTCATGCCAACTTTAAACCTCTCCCTGGCTTTCAAGAATCACTGACAACTTTCTGCAGAAAGTGAAAAAGTAACTGAGAACTTAAGGGCTGTGCAAGTCTGTGGAGGACACCAAGCTCCATGATACTTTCAAAAGTCTCTTCAGTTTTGACCCACCTGTTCCATCTAAGCTCACCTCCAGAAGACCTCATCAGACAGCACCGAACAAGATTCTGTCTATCTAGTGTCAGTAACAGAACACAGTAGTTAAGCAGCTGTTTAATGGACCCAGTCTCCTGTGGCCAGACCCAAAGTCTACTCAGTATGAACTGTGCGATCTTGGGTAAATTGCCTTACCATCTCTAAAACTGCTACCTCATTTGTACAATGAAGACAAGGACCACCCCTGCCACATAAGATGCTGGGGAAGCTTAAATAAGCCAGTTAATGTACAGTGTCTTCCCCAAGTGCTTGTCAGATACTCAGGGCATTTTAGCTGTGATGTTTTTCCCCAAGAGCATCAGGGCCTTAGCTTGGAGGCATTTGCTTTGATTTTCTGAGCTCAGTTCAGCAAGGGGCAATGTGGTGTAGCAACAGTTTTAGATAACCGTGCCTCGACTGATATGTTCCAAGTGGGCAGCCAAATTGATTCCCATCTGACTGTTCTTATATTAGCAAGACCACAACATGGCTATTAAAGTTAGGCACTGAGGAATGGTTCCAGCTGTTTAGAAACACAATCTAGCTATTCCAGCAACACGCATGCCTAGCACACGGCAGGCTCCCAATCCACTTGTTCAAATGAATAGCAAACGTCAAATGAAGCACATGAAGAACAACAGATGAAATAAAGTTCCAAAAATTAAATAATACCACTATTTTCTTTCAAACAGCTCTCTGCCACCACTTACATTGCTGATCTAGTCCAAATTTATGAGACAGAAATAAAAGAACATGTGTAATTTATAAATGCCAATTTACAAATACTAGTGCTGGAGGCCATGCCTTCCAAATTCCCCTGGCCATTTTCTACAAGACACCCTAGAGTAGCACATATCTTTCTTGTTAACATTTCATGGAATCTTTCCATAAACATACGCTTGTTCTTGTCTTCAACATTTTGTCCTGTCACTGCAACAGATGGCTTTACACTGGAGCATATGAAAATATTAAATACTTCATAAGCCTGGTGGAAATATGAAATGCCTTTGGAGGAATGATAGCTCCATGATTAACGTAAAGCAGCCATGCAAGATTCTGTTAGAAATAGTTACCTCTAAGTTGCATTGGTGAGTAGACATGGTCACCATCAATTCCACATCCTCACTGAAAGTCGACAAATGATGAGGGGCTCAGTGTGCCATACGACAGATCTGGGCCATGCCGAAAAGCAGAACATACTGCTATAGAGAGCTGTGAAATACTGCAGTGTGTAACCAAGGGAGGGTTGTGAAACCTACCTCTTGGAGATCTAAAAGCCAGAAGAAGCTTCCATCTGTCTGAGATGGTCAAAGAAAGTAAGCTTAAAGACAGAGCAGTCAGTTAAGGGATAGCGAAGTCAGCTAGCTGATTGTTCTATAGACCCAGTTCCGGGTATTATTTCTTTTCAGAGCCATAGTGATAGAGGTTTACCCAACCAAATGAGAGCTGCCATCTCAGCCGACCCAGAGGCATGACCAACAGTTCTGTGAATGAGGTTCAAATCATGGAGTAGTGGTTAAGATGAGGGTATCTCAAGCCAGACTGCCTAAATGCACCAGTTGTATCATCTTGGCAAGTTACTCAAGCACTCTGTGCCTGATTCTTCATCTGTAAGTGGGGATAATAAGAGCGTGCACATCATGAGGCTGTTGTGAGGACAAATGAGTGAGCATACACAACAGGCTTAGAATACCAACTGGCATATGGTGGATGCTACATAAATGCTGGCTATTCTCTATATTTAGTGCTATGTTTATGTAGAAGTAAACATTAAGATGTGGGTAAGATTTTATATTTTTCCTTCTATTGGTTTGTGTGCAACTGGCATTGACTTCCTACAGGCTCAACATATTAATGTTTTCCATAATGTGCATGAATCAAAAATCGCCCAAGCCCGCTGCTGGGCATTTATCCCAGAGATGTGAAACTCATGCTCACAAAAACCTGTACAGAAACGTTTATATCAACTTTGTCTATAATAGCCAAACACAGCCCAGATGTCCTTCAACAGGTGAATGATTAAAGAGCTGTGGCACATACACACTGGGGAATGGTACTGAGTGATTAAAACAACAACAAGCCCCAAATGAGTGATACACGAAATAACTTAGAACACTAAGAAATTATAATGAACAAATAAACTAATCCCAAGAGGTTAACTATTGTGTGAT
Source organism: Ursus arctos (assembly GCF_023065955.2). NCBI lineage: Eukaryota > Metazoa > Chordata > Mammalia > Carnivora > Ursidae > Ursus > Ursus arctos. The sequence goes on along the minus strand of NW_026622874.1, from coordinate 70,827,429 downwards.
TCCACTTTGCCAACATTTCGGAATGATAGAATTCTATAAATTGAGGACAGATCAGTGGCTGACAGGGTTTAGGGATTGGGGTTAAGGGTCCTTGTAATGGAAGCAGCTGCGATCTCATTTGTGGTGGTAGATTTATCAACCTACACATGTGATAAAGTTGTGTAGAACTAAATACACACACACACAAATGACTGCAAATAAATCTGGGGGAATGTGAATAAGATCAGTGGATGGTAGCAATGTCAATATCCTGGATGTAATGGGATACTATGGTTTTGCAAAATATTACTCTTAGGGGAAACTAGGTGAAGTGTACAAGAGATCTCTCCATGTTATTTCTTATGATTGCATGTGAATCTACAATTATCTTGACAAAAGTATCTATTAAAGAAACTGCCAAAGCCTAAATGAAGGTGAAGAATGAGCACTGTGAATACATTTAGGCAATGATCAACCTCCTTCCCTATTTTTCTGTATTAAGGAAACACTGATCCTTAAGAATCACCCTGAATCTCTGTAGACACATTACAAAACTATGTAATAAATTTAAAAAATATTATTTTGTCTAATGATGCATAAATTATACCGGTTAGTTCTAGGTTTTATATATTCAGTTGGTGTGTTTAAAGGAATTGAGGTCTGCTGAGTGAAGTACACAGGTTTCTGAAGCAATCTGAACAGTGCCTGCCTTTCTCTGAAGTGTTTTATTATTCTGAGTCGGGCCTGCTGAATCTCCCAAGGTATGAAGTTCAGTTCGAGATAAAAATATTTTATCTGCCCTTACAGCAAATTGAAAGGCTATATAAAGGGTTTTGTTATTGCAGTGTTTTCATAAATATATAGTAAACATCTTTCACAGTGGGAAATTCAGCACAAAATACAATTTTCATACACAGCCATTCATGTGGCTTGCACAGGAAGATGAAATGACCCAGAGATGAATAAAAAAATAATAGTATACAACTTTTAGCAGCCCACAGTCCCTGACAGACACGCGCAGCTGGAAGGATAAGGATCATGATTTTGCAGTATCTCCGATGAATGACAAGTTTCTTCAGCATCGGGGGAATTTCGTTTCCTTTGTGGCCAAACCATTACAGTTAACACTTAGCTTTATCATTTTCAGAAATTGCCAACAGCCAACCACACCGTTTCAGAACACATACTAACCCCAAACCTTAGCTAGGACATAATTTTAAATCAAACCATTTTTAGGTTTCTTTACCTCCTTTTATAAGTCTCTCTTAAGCACATTTTCAGAACAATTTGGGTGGCCTATGTCTAACATACAATATCAATGTTGATATCTAAGGTGATCCATATGCAATTGGGGGTGAGGGAATGACCGACTGGAGGTATTCCAAAAATGGAAGCCTTTTTTTTTTTAAATAAACTATTTTTTTGTTATCAAAGTAGTGCATGTTTGTTGAAAAGTTAAAGGTTAAATTTTTTGAAGGTTTCATTGAAGTATAATTAATATACAAAAACCTGCAAAGATTTAGTGCATACAATTGGATGATTTTGGATATATGCAGCTACCCCTGATACCGTCCCCACAATTGAAGGTAATAAACACATCCATCATCTCCAAAAGTTTCCTTGTGTCCAGTGTGGGTGTGTATGTGTGGGTATGTGTGCAGGTGCACACGCACATGTGTGTAGAACACTTAACATGAGATCTACCCTCTTACACATTTTCAGGTGCGCAGTGCCATGTGGCTAACTCCAGGCACCATGCTGGACAGCAGACCCCTACAGTTTATCTGTTTGTATAATGCTAAAAGCGATTTCCCCGTGTTCCCCTGTTCCCTTCCCAGTCACATGGCACAGTAACCACAGCAGTGACCACGTCCGCAGTCCCTCAGTTGTCTTTTGCAATTTCACTGTGTATATAAAGCGTTTGGACATGTGTGTCAGTTTCCTGACAAACTTTTCCCAATAACACATTTCTGAAGTTCGGGTTCTTGTTCACTTCCAACACCGCAGCCACTACTTCAGGACGATGAGGATCCACTGTGTTCAGGGCATCCAATCCCCTACTGTTAGGCATTTAATTTGTTCCACTTGTTAACTATACACTATGCTGCAGTCAACCAACATGCATCTTTGCAAATTTGAGCAATTACATAAATCCTAGAGGTGAAAACACTAGGTCAAAGCATGTACTTTTTTTACATACAAAAATTTCCAAATTATTTTCCACAAAAGAACAAGCCATTCCACACTCTCCCCAATAGTGTATAGAATGCCTATTTCATTACACATATTATTTTCCATTATAATCTATGAAACATTTATAAATACAGATGAAACTGTCACATATGTATATATATGAATATATATTCATATCGTTGCTGGTATTTACATTTATTTTTTTCTGAAAACTATATTCATGCTCTTTGCCAATTTCCCTTCTGTGTCATTAGTCAGACTATCTGTCTAACCATCCAGCCACCCAGTCATTCACATATTCTGAAAAGCATAAAGGAACGTTGGTCCTAATAAGAGGATCAAAAAGGACCATCCAGGGCTAACCAAACATGATATATGTCAGAGCCATTTTCCACCAATGTTAGAATAGAGATTCCTACAGATTTGAGTCAAAAGGGGGAGAAAATGGGCTCCGAAGTCACAAAGTTTCAAATTTGATTGCCAATCCTTCTACTTACTAGCCACTGGTAACTCTAGAAAAATCACCTCGAGACTCAGTCTCCCCTCATGAAAAGTGGGTCTAAGAACTCTCCACCTGATAAAGCTGCTGGAGTACTCAATTCAGTAATGTATATCCAGAAGTTAACACAGTGGATGGCTAATTGCAAACACTCAGTAGGCAGTATCTGTAATAATAACAATAATAATGTACAATTCTATATATTGAGCAGTTAGCTAGGGCATTACAACAAAGCCTGGCTTCTTTTTCTATTAGCAGCAAAAAGTTGAAGCCTGAACCACTTATAACATTGATGTAACCTTTATATTTTTAGTTCCCTGGAGAAATTTGATAATAGAGAAATGGCCAAAATTCATTTTCCCTTTGTTGCACACATTCTTTTCAATGGCACACAAAGTTTATCACTGGTTGTCTTTGTTTTAAAAAGTAGATTCTCTCATTAAATGTGGAAATATGTTAGAACCAAAACCACTGAATACAGAATTAAAATGGCCGCTTTAAATCCAATTTCCTTTTTTTAAAAATTCAACTAAGTGAAATATATGTATTTTAGCACTATAGACTAATGGAGACACTTACAGAACCTTACTGGGTACCCTTAGCTATGTGAGTTTATTCCCACTTATTTATCATTGCACAATAAATTCTGGTTCAGTCTTAAACTATTTCCTGAACCAACACTTAGATGGAATAGGTGCTCCACAAAAGCCAATTCAATGAACTGTATTAAAAAAGGAAATGTGACGATAATGGATCCAACATTGGTCTTTTGACAGTTCTGAAATGGGATTCACTCTTTGCTTTCTCTGTGTAAATGTAAGTTCACTGGGCCTGAAATATAAAAGAATAACCGCAATGGTTTCCACTTCCAGATCAGTTCCCAGAACGTCCCTGGGTTGGGGGAGGGTGGCTCAAGAGCTTCTTTTCGTGGCTTTGGCAATGCTGCATGGCCACACCACAGCTGTTCCAGGGCAGTGACGATTCTTCTCTCCCAGGAAGGAATCCGTGGCTCTCCTTGAGAAGAGTGCAATCTACTCTTACGGTTCGGCATCTTTGAGTTTTTTGTGGGGCAATGCATGGTGAGCTATGTATCAACACTTAAGTCATGTGAAATATGGGTCAAAAATCTGAGGAGGAAGCTGACAGGGAACTGACGTCTGTCAGATCCATGGTTCCTGCTGTTACTACCTCCTGTTCCTCCAATATTTTGTATTCAAAATGTAAGATTTTTTTAATTAAAGTACAAACCCATGCATACCCTTGATAAGATTTTTTTAAAAATATTCCTCCATCCATTTATTCATTTGAAATCTATCGAGATTCTAAATGCCCATCTCTGTTTTCTGAACAACCCATGGTATCCATGTTTAATTGCAGACTTGAAAGGTCTTTTCTTCTCCTAACACAAAATAAAGTATATCAAATCAGCACTTCTATTTAAAACCTACTTTAATTGTTTTTCTCTTCATTGGTTTTACTACATGCTGCATATTCAACAGAGAATGAGATTGGCATGGTCATTCCCATGGTCTAAATGTGGGAGGACAAATGGATTGGCTTTAGCAAGATCAAGCTGGGAAATCGATGTGCCCACATCCACCATATTCCACTTGGTGTGACAACACTGGGCTCCCTAGAATATATTTAAATTGCCAGGAAACCAAAGAGTTAAGTTTCCTGAAGCCCCTTAGGAGGCAGTTCAATAATTTCATTTTTCTAATGCTACTATTAACTAGGTAATAAAACAAAGATAATCCATCCTGAAAATTATGCTCTTCTGAATATTATTGTTTTCCTTTGGTGATTTTTGTTGTCGGGAGTGGTCATATAAAGAGAACTCGTGAGTCTTCCTGATTCTGGTGCAGCATACATTTAATAGTAGTTAAAAAGCAAAATAAAGCTGTGGGCATTAGTGTTTACTCTCCCTTAAAAATGGTTAAGTTACTTTACAATTAACCCCCCACAAAGGAAACTAAAGATGTCTTCTTTCAAAACTCAAGGGAAGATGTTGCCTAAACAAGTATGCTTCAGCACATACACAAATCTGAATTGTTAAAGAGCTTGCCAAGAGGGACAGGAACACAGACTGCGGAGTTTAAATCCCAGCTATGCCACTTATAAGCTGTGTGACCTTGGGCAAATTATTCAACTTCTCTGGGCCTGGGTTCTTTCCTCCGTAAAAAGTAGATTAAGAACAGTATCAACCCCTTAGGCTTATCATAAGGATTAAATTAATTAGTATTTTAAAATATTAACAACAGTGCTTGGCACATATGAAACACTACTTCAGCATTTATTAAGTAAATAAGCAAATAAGCCTCTGTGCCAAACCTTTAAAGATAAGGAGAAAATAATGGTGTTTGAATGCTGAGAAGGAAGAAGGAAGGTTCTTGGAACTACTGTTGCGTGACTCATTTTGTGATGCTGCATTTCTATTGACATCAGTACCATAGAAAGAAATTTCATTTTTCAGCACTTATGAGAGGTAACACTGAGTAAATCAGGGAAAAGTAGGTACTTTAATCACAATGACCCATGTCATATTTATAAAGAAAGATGCTCAAAGTAGGCAGCTGTAAAATTTTAAAGTCAAATTGTAAGAAAATATGGATCTTCTGATTTTGCATTATGATCCTATTCATAGTATCCAATTGGAGATTTCAAAAGTTTAATAACTGAAACTCATGTACCTTATCCAGTCTCTTGAAAAATCAGACCATGTATGCATTAGTCGCAGCATCACTGATATTGCCTAGGACAGGGTTTCTCAATCTTGGCACTGCTGGCATCATGGGCTGGGAAATTCTTTGGTTTTCTGTCCTATGCATCGTAGGATATTTAGCGAGATCCCTGGTCTCTACCCAGTAGATGCCAGTAGCACCCCGTCCAAATGCAACAACCCCAACTGTCTCCAATATGTTACCAAATGTCCCTGTTGTGGGGAGGCGAGTGAGAAAATTGCTCCTGGTTAAGAACCACTTGACTAGGGCATCTGTTGATACCCCTTTTGTGTCTCTTTCTAAATTCAGAGTATTAAATTTCAATGGTATCTTGGTATGTTGAAGTCAGAAAACTATGGTGTCTAGTGGCTTATTCTAATTATAAAAAATCTTCAAGATCTCTTCTCCATCTCTAAATTAGGCATAGCAATATCTACCTTGCAGAGTTAAGAACCAGAGAAAATCTGCTGAAGCTCCCAGTCCAATGCACAACACAAAGAGGCAGTGAGTGCCCAGGGAGAAATCAGCACTGTATGGTTATTTCTATTACTGCTGATGCATTACCACATCACCATCCTCATCATCCTCGTCATTATAATAAAAATGGAAGGCCTCTATTCAAACATTCAAATAGCTATAAAAGACACAACTGGTACTTTCATCTCATTAGCAAACAAGCAACTGATTTCCTTACAAGTAGAGATTTCAATTAGACAACAAAGAAATCTATCCCCAGGTAGCAAATGCAGATGCAGAATTATCACGAAGAGAAAAGGAAAGACTGGTAGAGGCCTTCCTAACAAATAGCCCTTACGAGGTTCTCTTTCCAAAGCAAAGGACAGGTATACACACCTCGACACACTTGGTTTTTGCTGGTTTCCTGTGCTGGATTGACAGGGCAAAGTAAAAAGTACTGGGGCTTCTTGATTCTTTCTATTTGTGTATACGTTGTCTGTGTGATCAAAGTTTATCAAGCCAGTTGAGAAAATTTAACCAACTAACCAAAAATTGCTGTGAATTCAATGTGGCTCATTGTGACTACTAATTACTCTGTAAGTAAAAAAAGGGCCATTTTAAGAACTGAATTTTGGCTAATTAGATAAACATGAATACAGAATTCAGACTTGACTTCTGTAGAAGCAGAGAGAAAGCAATAAATATGCCCACCGTTGCATAATTAAAAAAAAAAAGGAAAAGAAATCACTGCCACCCTGGGAACATGGATACACTATTTGTGCTGTAATTATACCATTTCTCAAAAAGCCTTTCCTGGCCTTCATGACATTGGAAGTAGCTGAAAGATTACTCACCACCGATTAATGTTAGGGAACTAACAACTGCACTTCCTGCTTTTCCTTTAAACCCAACCGAAATAATTTCACAAGAACTTGCAAATACAAAATTGTGTTAAGAACATCCAATTGATCCTATTTACATTTGCTACATCAAAGTATTCAGACATCATAAGTAAATGTGAAATGGGGGCCTTCCAATACCTTACAGGTTATGCAAACACCTAAGCAGAAAGGAACACTTTGAAATTTTTATGGAGCAGGAAAAATTGGAAGTGTATTAATCTAGGCAGTGAAATTGGGCTTTTTGTCATTTTTAATTGCTTGAATTCATAACCTAGTTTTGCTGAATCAAAAACGAGTTGCTATAGCTGACACAAGCTGTTTCAGCCTTTTGGGTGAGCGTGTGCGCACACACACACACACTCACCGCACAACTTTTCACATCAACTTTATATCTGTTAATAAAAAAACACTCCTGAAGGCTAGGACACCATAGCTATTGGATAACTAAATATAAAGTTTTCCAAGCTGAACATTGTATGTTACAAGCTGACTTTTAAAGAATTACTTAATTCTTTTAGTGCCCTGCAAGCAAAGGGAGGGGGCAGCATGAACACCAGATAGACAGGACTGCTATTTTGTTATATGTGGCTTAATTCAAATAAATTAAAATGCATAATTAAAAAATTCTGTGTGCCCTTATTTGCTCTTGTTTACTATTGCTCATAATACATGCGAGTGCTCAACTCTGCATGAAAATGAAGGAAAACAAACAGGATAAAGACATCCGCCCCTAAGTATGTACAAAGACCTAATGTATTATCACATTCTGGAGTTTTCAGATGTATAACAAAATAAAGTTGAAAGTGCAAAAAACTTTAAAGGTCCATGCTCTTCTCCCTCCCTATTTATTTTTATGTTTGTTGAAAAATCGATACAAGATGGGGATTCAAGTCTCATAAAAGGACTTTTGTTTTAATTCTATTAGAATTACTTTCAAAGAACTTGTTCCAATCCACTCTGTGATGACTTTGAGACTAACACACAGGAATTAAAAAAAAAAAAAAAAAAAAAAAAACACAGCCGAACTAAACATAAATAGAAGCTTACTTCATAATAGTAAGGATTTATTATTATTTCATAAAAATCCTTCCTCCTTTGGACTATGTTCCACGTCTCTGGTACTACAAACTCTGCTCAAAACCTAATAGAAAAATTATAAATTTAGCATAAAACAAGACCAAAAAGATCCTTCACTGGACATTGTAATAGTTATTTAGCTCAAGATTGACCTATCCAATCAGGTTCTCTGTAATCAAACAGAAAATGACAAAGGGTATATACTCTGATTCTCATATAATATTCTCAAAACATGACCTTTTATTCTCAAAATCTTACAACTATAGTTTGGAAGAAGGCAATTGCGGCAAAAAGCCGTTTACATGAAATCTACTTTAATTTTTGTGTCATACTCATGGAAAGAGAAAAAAAATGGAAAAAAACCCCCACTATGTGATACTTAAATAAGCTGGCCCATAATTCAAGGTTGACGGTTGTTTCTCCAAAGTCCAAGTAAATACAGATTAAAATGAATCCAGATTCTAAAATTAAGACAGGTAATAGAGAAAATAGAAGTTTGAGGGATAAGGTTACAATAGATGAACATAAAAATATGCTCAGCCCAATAAAGTTACAGCAAGCAAAATGCAATGTTGTAAAAATCCATCTCTTGGTCATAACAGAGAAAAGATTTACCTGTTTTCTTATAGTAAAGGCATTTTCCAGAGTTGATTTGCTTGGTTAAAAAAGAAATGACAAGAAAAGTTTGATTACTTGCCTTTATTTATAAAATTAGGATACACCAGATTGCCTGATATTAACTGGTTCTTGTATAAGAGCAGAGAATACCGAAGAAGAAGAAGAAGAAGAAGAAGAAGAAGAAGAAGAAGAAGAAGAAGAAGAAAAAAGAAAGAAAGAAAGAAAGAAAGAAAGAAAGAAAGAAAGAAAGAAAGAAAGAAAGAAAGAAGAAAGAAAGAAAGAAAGAAAGAAAGAAAGAAAGAAAGAAAGAAAGAAAAAGGAAGGAAGGAAGGAAGGAAGGAAGGAAGGAAGGAAGGAAGGAAAGGAAAAGAACAGAAAAGGAAAATGAAAAAAAATCAAGTTCCAATTATCCTTCAGGGTGCAAAACATTTGTTATAATAAAAATGCAGTAGTAGAAGATATCTGGAAAGGTTTCTGTGCTTGGGTACAAAAATAAAGACAGATGGAAAGAAATACAGGTGGATGGAGAGAGAAAGGGGGTAGAAGAGGGGAAAAATAAGGAAAAAAGAGAGAGGGGAAGAAGGAGGGAGGGGGAGGGGGGAGGGAGAGAGAGAGAGAGAGGGAGAGAGGGAGGGAGGGAGGGAGGGAGGGAGAAGAAGGTAAGTAAGGGAGAAAATAAATATTCTCCCATAGGTAATACTTCCTCCAACTCTTCGGAGAAGCAATTTTCTCTTCATAACCCGTGAGTATTCTAATATAGAGGAAGCGCTGGCATGTGTGGAGAGTGTGAGTGGGCAGATAAGAGTTGAAAAATCCTGCTTTCTGTATGAAAATCAAGAATGCTGCCCGCATTCCCTATGAATGCCAGTGGTAAACAGCTGTCGCGGATTGACTGTAGTTTACTTACTTGAAGAACAGCCCTCTTAAAACTTAATCACAGCAAACCACAAAGGCAAGTTAGTCCATTTCACAAATACATTTATACACATGGCCTTCGGATTTCTGAAGATACATTTTGATCAAAAATAGAGAATCACAGTTGAGAAAGATTTTATAGTCTTCAACCAATTTACTGCCCAGCTACCCAAATAAAGAGGATTACACAATCATTTTTTACTGCCTCCGTTATATATTGCATTCATTTCTGTGTGACCATTAAAACCATATGAAAATGAGTAAATTATGAGATATCTAAAGATACTCAAAAAGTGACTCTTTCAGCAAGGAATTTAATGAACAATTTCTAAGATGATTTTGCCAACAAAACTTTTGGATTCAGAATTCCCATGGGGCCCCTCTTAAGTAGGGGGAGACACAGCTCTGTTGTCAACAGAAGTAAGTAAAACCACCAATTTCATTGTAATCTGAAAATAATGGCTCAAGGGACAGGCTGAGATTGAGTCTTCTAGGTGATCCTTCTAGGCCGATAAATGTCGTATTCAACACTCTGCATATTTTTTAAATGCCTGGCAGTTAATTCCATCACTTTGGAAGTCAGAGCACATTTCTCCCACTTGATCTCTCAAGAAGGGCAACTCTTGTTTAATTTAATGAAATGATCCAGAGCCTATTTCTTAAGTCGAAGCATTTCCAATATCGTCAATGTAATCTCTCTTCCTTGGGAGTCAGGAAAAGCAGCGAAGGTAAGGCCCCACCAAGGCAACCGGCACGGTAGACATGTTTACACAAACATGCAACACATATTCCCACACACGCACACACATGCCCCATCGGAACGTGAGCGTGCCAACTTTCCAAAAGCACGGCCCATCTGGCCAGTCATTTCATAAACCTCCCATTTAAAGAACCGCGCAGCTCTTGCAAAACCCCTGCTAGCCTATTGGGACTTTTACGGGGTTTCTTATAAACGCTTATTCATCTCTGGAAATAAAGTTAAACGGAGCCAATGAGAATGGGCAATGAAGTTCCCCCACTAACTTCTAGTCAGTAAGAAAATCGATTCATCTCTCCCGACTCCTCCGTAGCCTCAAACGCCCCTCGCCCTCTCCAGATGTCCTGTGCCCCTAGGTGCTCCCGGAGCGAGCCCTGACCCAGCCGCGGAGGTCCCCGGGCTGGCCTCACGTACCGTGTCTCACTCACGCGCTGCAAGTGCATCCGCAGCCTCCCATCGCCGCTTTGGTTTACCCGGATTCCTGCCGCCGCCAAGTCCCTATTCTAATCAGCAGCCCTGGAGGCGCACACGCCGCCACCCTCTCTGCGTGAACGTTGGACAGCGGCTGACGGCGGCTCCTCTGCCACAGGCAGCCAAAAATGTCAATTTGCACACTCCTCCCCCCTGTCGCCCGCCCCCGGTCCCCGTCCCTCTCCCACCCCCTCCCGCGAGTCAGTGGGCTTCAGGAAGCCTCTGCAGAAGCTGCCTTTTCTCCATCCCTCGCTCTCCCTCTCTGCCTCTCCTTTTCCTGACAGTGTTTAGAGCCCTCTTCTCTCGCCTTACCTGAAGGGCATCTCCCACGACTGCAATTAGCTGCCAAGATTTCATTGTCGGCTGCAAAGTGCCTCCTGTTTCCTCCCCGGGAGAACACGGGAGAAGTCCGAGGCAACAGCAAACGGCAGCCACGTGCTAGCAATGTAAATGACTCCAGTCATCTGTCGTGCGCGCCGTGCCTGAGCTCGCCCTGGCTGCCTGGCAGCCTGACACCACCACCGCCAGCAGGTGCAGAACGCGCCGGGAGAGAGAGCGAGCAGCCCGAGCAAGTAGGCATTCAACGTGGAGACGCACACAAAGGGAGGACACCAAGGTGCCGGGGACTCTGCCGCGCCCCAGCCCAGCTTCCCAGGTGGCCTCGGCCTCCGCGCCAAAACACTCGCCAAATTGGACGCCCAATGTTTTTGCAAAGTCTTGCAGCCCCGGGAATGGGGCGATGGATGCTGAGGCTGCGTAGGTCCCGCCTCCTCGCTTCCCGGAGCACTAGCAAAGCACCGAGCAGGGAGCTGGCAGCAGTATCTCCCCGCTTGCCCTCCCTCTCCCTCTCCTGCACGTGTCCCTTCCCTTGTTCTTTCAAGCATTAAATATGTACCACATGACAGAATAGGGCACCTTGCACGGTCCTCCGAGTCCACACTTGACAACTAATTTTAACTCACAAGCAGTGAAATGTCTAAAGGCAGGATATAAGCACTTCCAATTACTTACACTACTCCTGCATTATTCAAAATGTCCACGGGACAGTATTTATGACTTCCAATATGCTACTCCACATATAAATACTAGTAAAAGATGGAAAACCCCATCACCGCCCCCCCATAGGTTTTTCTCAGTGTTTCCTCAGAGAAACGATTATACTTTTCCTACTAGTTAAAACTTTGTGATCTCAAATCTTACACATTATCTGCTAAATGAAAATGCTCTAAAATATAACCCTGCTTTGAGGAGGAAATATCTGCCCTGTCCTGTTGAACTTCAGAAATCACCTATGAAAATGTACTTACCTTGAATAACAATGGCATCAAAGTAAATTTCCCAAAAAATCCACAAAGATCTGTGACTTTTTTTTTTTTTTAATTAAATGGGAATGAGTTACACCAGGCTCTGGCTATTCCCAGTCTAAATGTTGCTTTCGTTAGAGACAAATCTTTTGGATGTAGAAAAGTTAGGGTGTTTTTTTTTTCTTTACAGTCGGAACTGCAAGCTACATACACTAAATGGCCTTGTTTTTCCAAGCACTTATTAGTTGAATAGGAAGGAAGTAAACGTGGAAGAAAATTTTATGTATATGTATAGACTACATTCGATTAACAGTGAAATATTCATTGGATTCCTGTGTCATCTTCTTGGATACTTTATTTTAGTTAAAGGCCTTGTGCACAAGTGATTAGGATTTTATATATTGGTAAGCAAATTTTAAAATGCTAATAAATCTTTCAAATATTTATTTGCACATTTATTATAGCTCCCTATCTTGAGGCAATATTTCCAGGTTTTTTTGGAACATGCCAAGTCCCTTACATAACCATCATCCATCTCTGTCATGCCAGTAACAAAATGAGAAGAAGGTGTTTTTTTTTTCCTTCTATGCATTAAGACTGTTTTAAATATTGCATCAATATAGTTTTTAATTTGTTCCTTATGGAGTTAAGAAAAGTTGGTGTATGTCTCTGCCTGCCTTTTGCAGGGGCAGTGGCATTTAAAGGATGCTAAGACAGCATTAGATAGACCTTCGTTTTACAATGATGGTGCAGTACAGAATACACTATACGCTGTGATTATTTAAGTTAAAGTCTAATATATGCACATATCATCTCAGGTCAAGGTTTTCAATAGCATTGGGTTAAGTGGCAAAAGGTTTCTAGACTTTTGCTTAACCAGAACCCTGTATAATTACAGAGATACACAAAATAAAGTCATATTATCGCAGCAGAAACTGGCATTCTCACGGGAATCATCTGATTCACAAATCAGCTCACAAAAGCAAGGTTAGGGGAAGTTACGGATGGTGGGGGTGGTGGGTGGAAAGATAGCAAACCCTAATTACAACCCCATTGTCCCCGTGCTCCCTGGCACATATGGCCATTTAATCACGGAGAATGACAACCTTGGCAGATGTTGCCAAACCTGGTTATTGATATAAATTGCTATTCTCATGTGTAAGTGCCCAAGCAAAGACTTAAAACAATGTCTGTACTAATCCAGAGGGAAATAAAGGTCCACACTAGCATCTGTGGTAACAAGAGGATACACAGCTAAAGTGGGTTCCTTGCTTCCACTCCAAAGGAAAACAGCAATGAATGAAATCTCCAAACCAAGGACAGAGAAAGTCTCCCTGTGGGAATATAAATTGGTATCATCATTCCAGAAACCAATTTACTGGTAGCTATTAAAATGGAAAATGTGCACGCCCTATAACCAAGCAGTTCCACTTCTAGGTCTGCCCTAACAAAATACATGTATAAGCTGTACTCGTGGATATACCTGCACCACTGCTTGTCATGGAGGAAAAAATGACGAATACTTACCGGTATAAGAAAATGCAATTTATCCTACGCTGGAATACTATATGGTAGTGAAAAATGCATACTAAGGTATGCATAATCTATAGCTATATAGGCATGAATGTATATGGAGATGAAAATATCTACACATACTACATAAACATAGTTTTCAGTCAAAATTTTGCTGAGATTAAAAATGCAAGTTTTAAATGATTCATACACTATGGTACTATTTATGAAAGAAAATGCAAAAAAGGAATAATATTATAGATTTTCTGTAGTTATATGAATATTTGTGGATATACAGAAAATGACCCAGAGCTGAGGCAGGCCAGATTCAGCCTCTGCCTGCTTTTGCACAGCTCACAAGTTAAACTTTTTTTTTTTTTTAATTTCAAAATGTTAAAAAAAATTAAAAGAACAGGAATATGTGAAAAACATAGTAAATTCTAACTTCAGTGTCCATGAATGAAGTTTTACTGGAATACAGCTATGTCCATTTGTTTATGCATTGTGAGTACAAAGCTGGGTAGTTATGACAGAGACCAAATGGCCCACAAATCCTAAAATATTTACTATCTGGCATTGATCTGGAAGAATAGGCCCCAAATTCATAATAATGTTGGGAAAGAGAGAGGGTATTGCTACTGATGGTAGAGGTTGAGACTTCAATTTTCCTTTAAAAGAACATTTAGGGGCACCTGGGTGGCTCAGTGGGTTAAGTGTCCAACTCTTGATTTTGGCTTAGGTCATGATCTCAGGGTGGTGGGATCAAGCCCCGTGAGGGACTCCATGCTCAGTAGGGAGTCTACTCTTTCTCCCTCTCCCCCTCACCCGCTCATGCTCGCTCGCTCTCTCTCTAAAAATAAATAAATATTAAAAAAATAAAAAATAAAAAAAGAGCATTTATATATAAAAGGTCTTGTTTCTGCTTTATGTACACAAACCTTGTTAAGATAAACATATATATATATATATGCACATACATCTACCATTTTAATAAAGTTTGTATATACATAAACCCTTAAAATACACCTTTATATTGTATATTTAAATATATGTATGTATGTGCATGTATGTGTGTATACACACACATATACATACATGTATATATACATACCTGTATGTATACATACATACCTGGAAGAAAACACTCAAAATTGGTGGTTCTTGATGGTAGAAATAAGGGTGCTTATTATTTTCTTCTTTGTTATTTCAGGTATTTGTCAATACCCCAAACAGATGTAAATATAAGAAAATGGTGGACACCTCTGGCCATGTGAGTTGTGAAAATTGCCATTGTGCCAATAGTGCTTTTCTCCCCCAGAAACTGCCTTTTCTCTTCAACTGTTGAATGATAAGACCTTCAAAAACACATCAAGGTTTAGCTTACATTCACGTAACATTTCTGGAAAACTCCAGTATCTAATTGCTTCTTCATAGGAAAAAAAAAAAAATTCTAAGCTTCAATGCACTGAAGATTTTTATAAAAATCAATCTTATCCTTGAAGTAAAATGTGACGTAGATTATCCCTTCTGCTGGAAGTTATGGTAATGACCTACTGAGATATACCTCACAATACAGTAATATTGCTTCTTTACCAGTTCGAAAATATTTTCCTATAGAAAAGCACAAAGCAGGTTCTATCTGAAAAAAATAAAATAAAATAAAATTACATAGCAACCACATTGGTGCTTTGTAGGATTAGAGCAGCGGGACCTAATGATTTTCTTCATCGTGACATCTAATAATCTAATAATGCATCAGGAAAGGTGAGCTTAATGAAGCATATTCAGATGGGAGAGCATACGATTTATGATGGGCTTGTTGTGGTTATATTCCTAAATGGATCCCATTAACTCAACATTGGTTGCTGGTAAATGGCCACATTTCCTAATAGACAAATGCATGAATCACCTGGGCATATTTTAGAACTGTGCTCTATAGAATGGTTCACCTTACAACTTTACTCTAGGACCAGGAGAATGACCTTCTTTAATGAAGCTTAGCAGACTTTCTTTGAGCAAGAAACAGAATTATTGGGGCGCCTGGGTGGCACAGCAGTTAAGCGTCTGCCTTCGGCTCAGGGCGTGATCCCGGCGTTATGGGATCGAGCCCCACATCAGGCTCCTCCTCCTTCCTCTCCCATTCCCCCTGCTTGTGTTCCCTCTCTCGCTGGCTGTCTCTATCTCTGTCAAACAAATAAATAAATAAATCTTTAAAAAAAAAAAAAAAAGAAACAGAATTATTGCAAAAGAACATGCATTCTACCTCTTCATCATTTAGCAGGTACATGTAACCTTATCCTTGGGCGGCATGTATGAAGCACACTACTGAGAGGATTTTTTAAACAGTGTTACAACAAACAAGTATTGTTTTCAATCCTTTTTATAATTATAAAACCAATATGTTCGTTTGTTTTTTAACAGAGCTACACCTTTATTTATTTACTTTTCAGGAAGTTTAAGTCCTTGAAGGGTACAGCATCACAGGGATTCTGTGGTCAATGGCTTTAGCAGGAAGGCTGCTTTGGAATCTGGCACATATCACACCACTGTTTCTGTGGCATGAGCCCACACAGAGCACGAGTGACTTTTCCCCAGATTACTTGGGTTTTGTACAATTTGCCACCAGGAGTCACTGCGTTGCTCTTTGCTCTGTACACAGAAGCACTTCTCTTGCCTAGATAGAATTCAGTTTCATCTCGAGCATAAACATCTTCAATTTTAAGAAGTCCTACGTGCTCCCTCTGCTTCCGAAGATCCCGCTTACAACCAGCAAAAAAGGCATTGCACCACAGCCTTTCAGACATATTTGGAGCCCTGATCCCAGCAGGCTTGCCCCCAAAGCTCAGCAGCAGGAGCCTCCCTCACCTCCTAGGTGTTTATTGTGGAAATTTGAGAAAATCAGAAAAGCATAGGGAAAAAGTCACTCATTATTTACCACCCAGATAGCCACATGTAATGCATTGCAAATCCGTCCACTTCAAAGATTTTTTTTTAAAGATTTATTTATTTATTTGAGAGACAGAGGGCACCAGCATGAGAGCAGGGGAGGGGCAGAGGAAGAGGGAGAGAATCTCAAGCAGATTCCTGCTGAGCGCAGAGCCCACACAGGGCACAATCCCAGGACCCTGAGATCAAGACCAAGAGTCAGACGCTCAAACAACTGAGCCACCAGGCACCCCTCACTTCAAACATTTTTCACTGCATATGTAACTGAAAAATCATGAGTACATAATAGACATTTTACCATATAAATTGCCTTATAATATTTTTGCACTTTGTAATATATCATGAAGATTTTCTGCCATAAAAAATTAAAAAGACATCAATTTTGGTATGCCACCGTAAGGATGCACAATTTCTTTTCACTCTATGTTAAATAACACTGAAATGAACATCCTGATCCATAATGTTATGACCTTATCTCTGTTCATTATTTCAGGATAAATATTTGGAAATAAATTACCAAGTCAAAATACAGGTACCATTTTTAGGATTTTAGATATAAAGAACCAGAATCCTGGAATGTTCTACTAATCCATATACCCAGTAAAAGGATAGAAGAGAACCTATCTGACCCTGGGAACAATTTTGAGCCAACTATTTCTTCTTTCAGTAACCATCTTCTTGGATCTGGCTCGGTTCCTCTCTCATCCACCAGCCCCAACTGGGCCACCACACCATTGCATGCTAAATTAGCATAAAAGAGCTCAAACATAGAAAACAAAGGTGGTAATGGGGAGCAATTTAAATCTAAGCTTATTTAACCTAAGTGGCTAGTGGCTGCCCATTTTATCTTAATTGCCTTTTAAACTAAAATCAATGTTAAATTACCTGAACAACAGCTTCTGCACAATTGCAAACTGAAAATTCTTTAAGTGCCTCCTCAAAAGCCTTTGGCTCTTGTTTGGCCGACTGACAGGAAAAGAGTCTCTTTCTTCTTTACTGTGTTCCAGCTTTGGACTATGGGATATGATTCAAGGATGGACACTCCTGAAAACAACCACCATGTCAGCTCTAGGATGAGCTGCTTCTTGACATGAGGTACGTAAAATGCAATCTGGATCATGAAAATGAAATTTAGATAACAGTCCCTCCTTTCTTCCTCCTGCCTTTCCTCCCATCAACAATGAGAGATCGAATATACAAATGGAAAACCTCCAGACCACATACACAAATGGAACTTGGACCTATGATCTGCGGGAACCAGCCCAGGAAACCAGCCTGCTATCCACAAATCATATTTGTAGGAAATCAGACCACTCCTGACTTCCATCTCTTGGTGATCAGCTCAGGAAGCCAAACAAAAGCCCTATAACAACTGGCTCAGAAACAGCCATGACTTGATTAGTAATAGACAGTTTTCCTAATTTCTGTACCCACTTCCAACTTAGGACCAACAGAGAAAGCTCAATATGGACCCAACCAGTCACAGAGAAGGTCCTGCTTCTACCTGGTCGACCTGCAGCCTTCCCAGGACAAAAGCCTCCAGTTAGGGCACAACTGAAGCCTTCCCTTTTTTTTCAACTATAAAGCTTTCTCACTCTATTGCCTGACTTTGAGTCTCTGACAAAACACAAGTGACAATGGCTAACTCCCTTGCTGTAGCATGCTCTGAATAAACAGTCTGCTTGTTCTCATTTGGTTGGTATTTGTTTATTTCCACAGTGATTACTTGTTTTCAATACTATGTTAGGTAAATAAGATAGACAAAACCCTAGCCCTCAGGGAGCTTATGTTCTAGTGGGTAAGACAGACAATAAACAAGGTAATGACAGATTTTAGTAACTACTATGTATGAAATAAACCATGCATTGAGATGGGGGTGTAATTGGGGTAGATGCCTTAGATATGATTCTTGGGTTGCTGGGAGTTATTATTACATGGTTCAGCTTCCTGCTTTTGTTTCCTTCAAATACTGATTGGGTATATGCCATCTGACTTGCACTGCTGAGTCACAAAAAAAGGGCAGCTTTATGTTCTCTGCCAGCAAAGAGCCTCACAGGATGATGTCCGTTCAGTGATAACCGAACGCAAATTGGAGAAGTAGGTGGGGCCAGAAATAAGATTCATGTTGTGACCTATGAGGGCTGAGGAGGCAGTGGGGAAAACCTTTCAGATACTACAAGGTGTCCTCAGGCCCTGGAGCAGAAGACTGGGGTGGATAGTGAAGGGGTTCAGGACTCCCTACTCCAAAATATGGCACCTCGACATATTGAATATTTTAAGCTGAAAGAATCTGAGTAACAGCAGGTACAGGAAGGACTCTCTGACCACCTCCCTACCATCTACTCTGAAGCAGGTCATAAGATCTCATGGGAGAGGTGCCCTCCCTGTACGTGGAAGAATGAACACCCTTACCTCCGAAGACGGAGGGACACAGAGAGGACTTGCTAAGCTCTCCCCAGTTTACCACTTAGTTCATATCATATCTCCCCACAACTTCTGACCCTTCATCAAACCTACTATAAAAATGCTCACACTTTGGGTCTTCAATTCCTTATGAAATCTCCTGTGTCATGTAAAACTTACACTAAAAAAAAAAATTTGTATGCTTTTCTATTAATCTGTCTTTTGTCAGTGTAATTTATAGAACCCCAGCCAGAAAACCTAAGATGGGTAGAGGAAAAGATTTTCCCTCCCCTGTATGGGGAGAGATACACACATTATTACTGGTATTTCTGTATGTAATGCCAGCATGGACACTTTTAACACAAAAGAGGTTTGCTTGGAGATAGCCCCAAAGGCTCATGCTACCTTCTTTAGAAAAATTTTCCCTTGATTTCCTAAATAGGGGATCTCACAGACATTTTGGGAAACAAAAAGTCATAAGAGGTTAGAAATCACTCTTCTCCCCAAATCTCCTCATCCATAGGTCCCAGTAGTATGTCACCCTACAAAGAAAATAAGGAGATAGAAGAAGACTCCTAACTCTAATGCCTTGATTTGGTCTGGGCCCAAGACAGAATGAGGGTAGAAATCTTACACACCTGGGGGTGTCCTTTACTCAACTTTGAGAGATGGAAAGGCTGTTGATGCTAAAGGTATGTGTAATACTCAGCCAACATCTCTCCATCCCCATCATAGAGCTCACTGCCCCCTACCCTTACAGGATTTCTTAGAGAAACCTCTCCTCTTGTGCCCTACCACAAACAATCCCCAGTCCAGGAATTAGGGCCAGACACATAATCCTCTCTGGTCAAATCAGATTCACTCCTAGAGAGACTTTTGGAATTGGGAAAAAGAGTGGTGAGCTTTGACAACTGGACTTGGGAGACTGGGTAGATTTTCAAGGTAGAGTCTGATGAGTAGTTAAGAGAAACAGTCTATAAAGAAATAAAGAAGTAGAGACAGGTGACTTCAAGAAAGAAATGGGAGGAAAGAGTGAGAGACAGAGAGATAAGCAGAAACAAGACTCTGGCCCCAGAGGAAGACAGAGATGGGGACGATTGTTGTCTTGGCCACTGAAAGCTTTCTTCTTACTTCTATATTACTTTTCTTCCCCATGTCCTTCTGATGCAAGCTGACTTCCTGCAAAGTCCCAACCATACACTCTATCCCTGCTAGAATCTCTAGACATAGTTGGGCTTATACAGGACATGGCCAGCCTGCAAAGGAGTCCCCAGATCCCTTTGCTTTGCAGAAAAGCAAAATATCCCAATGCTGAGATGAATAAACCTCTTTCCTGTGTCTCATGATCTTTCATGAAGCATAACTGGTGGGCCAGCCTGTCAGAAATGCAATTTAAAAATCTAGTGCTAAAATAAATACAAATTCTCTGACACTAGAGGCTTTATTAGGCTTTTCTTTTTTCCAATTGTAAGCATAAAGATGTCTTCCCATCTAAGAATGTCACCAAAAATATAATTGATTGATTCATTCTTTTAACATTATATATGTGAATGCCTACTGAATTCCATATATGAATTCCAGAATCCTTGTCAGGCCCAGAGATACAAAGCTGAATAAGTTTGTTAAAGAATTATAATAAGTATTATAATATAAAACAGCATTATAATTATATGCATTATTATAAGTTTATATATTTGAAGTTCATATTATAAGATGTGTATATATATTATAATTATAAGTGACATAAAGTGTGCTATGCATCTGCTTGGTATAGGAGCCTTTTTGCTCTGCTTAAGGTCAGAAAGCAGACTGCAAAGGATTCACAAAGTAGTGATGCTTAAGTTAGGTTTTAAAGGATGCATGGTAGCTCATTCAACATGGTCAGTAGGGAATGGCAATCTAACCAGAGAAAACAACCTACGTAAAGGCACAGAGCCATGACTGGGTGAGCTAATGCCAAGGGTAGATGTCCAGGCAGGGAAAGTGGGAATAGGTCAGATGATAAAGGGCCTCTATGTCATGCTAAGGGGTTTGGAGCCCATTCCTCTGCAAGGAAAGTGGAATAGTCAGTGGTTAGGAAGGACACTCCAGGTGGAGTGTGAGAATGGACCACTGGAAGCAGGGACATCCATTAGGAGATTCTTTTATTACATTTCAGGCCAAAAAATGATAAGGGTTGACACAAATGAAGACATGGCAGTGAACATATAATGGGAAGGAAAGATTTGATAAATATTTTATAAATAGAATTAAAAGGACTCATTGAATGACTGGAAAATATGTAGGGATGGGGATGGTTTAAAAAAAAAAAAAGGAGAGGCCAAAAAGTCAATGTCAATTCCTAGATTTGTGTTGTAAGTTATTGATTGAATGGTGGCACCAATGACCAAATTCAGGAATATCAGATAAAGATCTGGAAAGCTAAGAGGCTCATTTTGGTCACACTGAGTTGGATATAGTTGTGGAGCCTCCCGGGGACTCTGGAGAGAGGCTGAAGACCATCTGGAATTCATAAGCATAAAAGCTGGAGCCATGGACATAGAATAGATAATCTTGGAAAAGTAGATACTCTTTGATATTTGATACTATTAATGCCCAAGGCAACACAATAGGATACAGTTGTTAAACAAGTCCGAAAATACATTTGAAATAATGTACAGTAGACAAGCCTGTGCCACATCTATGCTTTCATATAACAATAAAGTCACACATTTAATATTTGTGAGTAGTTCACAATAGTAAGATGACCGAGGTGGTTAAATTCAAGCACTTAACAACCGTTACCGTAACCAACTGGATCAAATATTACCTTTTTAACATTCTCCGCCTATTCAGGAAGCTCTTAATGGGACACGTGCTCTAAAGCAAACAGCCAGCCCTACCTGGACGCAGGAACTTTAGCTATAAACAATGTCTAATCAGGTTTCTATATACAAATACTTAAAATGACTGATAATAGTAATAAAGTACTAACTAAGCAAATGTCTGTTTGCCAGGCACAAAGGAGATGATTAATGAGTGTTTGCTAACTACAGGACTTACTGTGTGTCAAGTTTGAGCAGGAAAGAGATTTCTTAGGGTCACTTTGCTGTCTAGAATGTGAGCTCCATTGGCATCACAAACCCTTATCACTAGTAAGATGGAAGTTATTCACCCACCAACCACTTAGTCCACATGAGATACAGTACATGATTGTGAGGTTCCTATCTGCTGTCCTATTGGTCTTGATGGCATTGGAGGATTTCTAACTCCCACTAAGTGACCCTATGGGATATGAGGGCACTCTGGGATGCTAGGATGATTCATTCTGCAGGAAGTTCAAAGTTCCAATTCTGAGAAGTCACATTGTAATCTTAATCAAGTTATACCCATTCAACTGGAACATGGGACAGTTAGGAAAACAAAAGAACGGGAAGCCAACGTGAACACTGATAGCAACTGCACAGGCATCCCAGGCACTGTACTTATGCTGAGGAGTGAGTATGAAATAGGAGATGGGAATCTGCTCTTCATTCCTGGGTTTTGGGCTCTCAGATACCCCTCAGAGCAGGGGCAGCTCACCTCCCGCAGTGTGAGTCTCCTTTTTAAAGCCACATCTTTTCCACTATGGCATGAATGGCCCCTTAAAGCAAACCAGTGCCTCATCTGGTGTTTAATCAAAGAAGAATCCATTTCACAGCTAGATTAAAATTTGGCTGTGACGGGTCTCCTAAAGAGATTCGACCTTCTAACCTCTACTGATGGTTGCATTTTCAGAACTTGACCAGCACATCAGAAGCAACCATTTTATTTGTTACTAGGACTTGATGGTGTTGCTACAAACTCCTGGGTATGATTTTATTTTCCACCCTTAATTTTTATATTTTACCCCAGCACTTTATTTTTTTCTTTCCATGCCCCTTTCCTTCCTTCGCTACCAGATCTCCAATATCCTCTTGACAAAACCCTACCATTGACCTCACACAGCCAATATCCACATTCAGGTTCCAATGCATATACTGCAAGCTCTTTCTATCTGTAGTTCTTTTTGCTCATGTAGTAAGAGAGGACCTGCTCAAGGCTCAAAAAAAAAAAAAAAAAAAAAAAAAAAAGAATGCCTTAGAGTACTTTCAAATCCTGGGACTTGTGGTTCATGAGAAAAGTTAGAAGAGGAAGGGACAACTGCGCAAGACAAGAAAAATAAGGGCACATTTTAAAAGTCTATGCTGAATATTTTAAATGTTTTAACACAGACACACAAATAAAATGATTTTATTTATCTTTGCAAATGGAAAACAAAAAAAATAGTCATTTAAGGGCTATTTAACAGATGAGAATTTTTGTGGCAAAATTATTTCCCATTAGAATTGTTAATAAAACAGAAGGTACTGTACCAATCACAGTTTGAGTGACAACGATGTGTCAGTCATGATTTCTAAACCTAATTCTGTTTTAAATGTCCCACTGCAGATGGCAATGTCCTAAACTATAATTGTGCTCTTTACAAAACCATTCCAGGGATTGTAAAAATATATTAATTTGTGCATAAAAGGCAGTGTGGTTCAGTAGTGGGACACAAGTTTATCAAGTTGTATGATTAATTGCAATTCTGAACCTTGCAATTTTGCCAGTGTATCTGGGTGACTTACTTTAAGTCTTTATTTGGTGAAAAAATAAAAGCGAAACTATAGGCCCTTCATGATCAAAAAACATAAGCCAAATAGGCTTCCAGTGTTCCTAATCATCCTTAACCCCACCACAGTATGGAAGGCATTGGGCATTTATCTACCTTATGCAGTAAGTCTACCCTGTGCAATAAAGAGCTGACTTCAAAGAGGTATCCTTTTGCAGAGAAAAACACCATCCCCACCCTACACACACTCTTCAACTCCCATCCCCCATCCCTCAGGCCTGGATACAAATAAACTCTGTTTCTTTGGTATTTCTTTTTTCTTAGCTCTAAAGATAAAGAATGTTCTGGCCATAAAGATGACAGTAGAGACATTAAAAAAAAAAAAAAAAGCTTATTCTGGGATATTCCTTTTAACCCTTTACTGATAACGTTCTTCTGTCTTAACAAAGGTATAGAGTTTGAAGAATCAAATGTAAGAACTGTACAGAAAAATAAAAGTCACCTTTGGGTGATGTTATAATTTACTGTTCTGCAAAACTTCCCTTGTAAGTAGCACTAACTAATGACAAAGGACTTCCTAAGCCTTTTCCCTAGAGTTCTAGAGGCATAGATGTAAGAATCCAATGGCATGTAAATGGTGTTTGATTTCTCATGCTTTCTTTTAAAAATTCATGTGCCTTCTCTTACCTATATATTTGTTTGCTTTTAATATAAAAAAATAACACCTTACCTCCAAAAGCTTTGAGCAAAATTGATGTTTTAGGAAACTAGCTCTATGTACTCTGTGGCTGAAGGTCCCTATCTCACCAAATTATATGTCTAGGGGTTATAAATACTGCAGTTGAGGAAACCCAGCTACTATAAAGTCACCTTGCCTGGATATTTATGTATGCCATTATATTTAATAGTAATAAAAATTATTATTATAATAAAAATGACAACACTATTAAAAATAAGCACCATATTAATGCAACCTGAGTTCTTGGTGTTGCTACAACACTTTACATATAATAATCCATTTAATCCATCAATATCATTAATCACTACAGAAATAAAAACCACAATAAGATATCACCTCACTCCTGTTAGAATGGCCATTATCAAAACAAAACAAAACAAAACACAGAAAATAAAGTGTTGGACAGGATGTGGAGAGAAGAGAACTCTTGTACACTGTTGGTGGGAATGTAAATTGATGCAGCCACAATGGAAAACAGTATGGAGGTTCCTCAAAAAATTAAAAATCGTATTACCAATTGATCCAGCAATCCCACTTCTGGGTTATATACCCAAAGGAATTGAAATTAGGATCTTAGAGAGATCTGTACTCCCATGATCAGCATTATTCACAGTAGTCAAACATGGAAATAACCTAAATGTCCATGGACGGATGAATAAGTAAAGAAAATGTAGTACATACATCCAGTGGAATGTTATTTGGCCTTGAAAAAGAAGGAAACCCTGCCATTTGCAACAACATGGATGAACCTGGAGAACATTATGCTAAGTGAAATAAACCAGACACAGAAGGACAGAAAAGGCATGATCCCACCTCATAAAGGTGTCTAAAATAGTCAAACTCATGGAACCAGAGAGTAAAACAATGGTACCAAGGGAGGGGTGGGGGAGAAGGGTAATGGGGAGATGTTGGTCAAAAGGTACAAAGTTACAGTTACATAAATAAGTTCTGGGTATCTACTATACAACAGGGCCTATAG
This sequence comes from Ursus arctos, assembly GCF_023065955.2. Taxonomy (NCBI): domain Eukaryota; kingdom Metazoa; phylum Chordata; class Mammalia; order Carnivora; family Ursidae; genus Ursus; species Ursus arctos. Next base: position 70,802,347 of record NW_026622874.1, on the reverse strand, counting down.
TTAACAACACTGTGTTGTATATTTAAAAATTTGTTAACAGGGCAGTTCTATGAAGTATGCTTACTACAAAAGAAAAACATACTATAAAAAAGAGCAAAATTTGGAGGTGATACATAAATTTATGGCCTCAATTGTGATGATTTCATGGGTATGTACTTATCTCCAGGTTCATCAAGTTGTGTACATTAAATATCTACAGCTTTTTATATGTCAATCCTACCTCAAAGTGGTCTGAAAAACACATATATATAATTAAGATAATTATAACTAAAATATTAATTAAACCTCATCATGTCATTAAATGCAATTCATAAAAATAATTAAATAATATAAATGATTCGATCGACTGCATTTAACTGTATTAAAGTCAACATGAAGTGGGAATATTTGTACCCAGATAAGGATTCTATACCTTTCTGCCCAGAAATCAATCTGAGTAGATTCTGTTTTTCTTCACTTACTTTACAGTCAGTCACATCACTAGAATCTAAGTATGAGCATCCACACTGAAAAACATGCTATGATTCAAAGTCGAAGAGCCTGGTGTAGTTCAAAATACTTCAGAAAGATAATAAAAAAGATGAAACTCTGACTTAAGCCTCTTTGGGTACATGTTAGGCTAGTTCTTTATCCGTTGATTTCCTTTCCCGAGAGAGTCCTCCCATGCAATTGGCACCAGGATAGGGGAGAGAGGATATGTCCAATCACCTTACACCCAGCAACCATCAGCTCACAGTCAGACATGCCTAAGTTTGAATTCTGGCTCTGCAAAGTTCCAAGAAATTCGGCAAGTTATTTAAATCCTCCTGAACACCCGTTTTCTCACCTCAAAAATGGGTTTAATACCAACAAATTCAGATGGCTGCTGAGGGGATTAAATAACATATGTGGAAGTACCTAACACAGTCACACTGAGATAGAGTAGGCATTTAAAAATGTTTGAAAAAATAAAATGATGTCAATATGCACTCAAGAAGGGGTGCCTGGGTGGCTCAGTCACTTAAGCATCTGACTTGATTTTGGCTCAGGTCATTATCTCAGGGTTGTGAGATTGAGCCTGAGTGAGATTCTCTCTCTCCTTCTGCCTCCCCACCTCTGTCTCTCCTTCTCTTAAAAAAAAAAAAAATGCACTCAAGAAGATTATAATCACTGATGGTTTTGAAATTTTTTTTGGTAAGGATTTGCTAGAAAGTTTAAAGGTTATATACACACTCACAAATATATATGGTTTTCAAGTTTCTTACTGGTATATCAATGACTCAACTCAAACTTCAGTCTAAATCAGGAATGGACAAACTTTTTCTGTAGAGGGCTAGAGAGTAAATTTTTTCTGCTTTGTGAGCCACACAGCCTCTATGGCAACTACTCTGCCCTTTTAGCACAAAAGCAAGCATAGACAACATGGAAACAAATGAGCAAGGCCGAGGTCCAACATATGTCACTTAAGGACACATATATTTCTTTATAAGTGAGAAGGCTCTGGTCTGAGTGTGCATTAAACGCACGGATGAGGATATTACTTTCCTTGTAGATTTTAGAAACTGAGTCCTAGGAACTCAAGGGCTGAGTTCAACTCCAAACTCATTCAGTACAGAAATGGAAATAAAAGATATCCAGGGAAGGATGGAATCAAATGCACGGTGTTATCTTGACTCTTACAGGTTCATCTACAAGGTCAAAAGAAGGACAGCGCCATTAGGGGCCAGAAGGGATGGAAAGAGTGCCTTTCATCTTCCTGTCCAACAAAACAAATAAGTGAACAACAACAAACCTCACTCCACCACTTTTTTATTTTTCCAAGTAGCTTGCTCTGCCTTGTTCTGCAAACACATAAAGTGTTAAAACAACCACTCTGCCTGAGTAAAAACCTCCTCGTAGGGGAACAAGAGGACAGAGATTGAACGTTGTCATAAAAGGTAATTCCATAAGAGCAACACTTGCAAATATGTCCAGGGCTTTCAGGTTTATAGCATATTTTACAAACACTCGCTATTAGATACTGTTCACGATAATCAGGCTAGATCTGAGAGACTGTGATTATTATGCCCATTTTGCAAAAGAGCATATGGACTTTCCAGAGCTGGTAAGCACCTTGCCTGGGGGTAACAGAGCTAATAAATGATGGCTTAACAACCGACCCCAGAATCTTTCTCTCAGAGGCTTAGCTCTCCTTCTGACAAATACTATTACCTAGTTTTAATGCACTGCTATCCAGTCAACTTGGCTTAAACAAACATTGTAGGAAGGAGAAAAGGTGAAATGCATTGAGCAAAGTGATTAATGCTGTTGCTGAGTAATTAATGTTTTGAATATGATCCGTAATCCATATGGAAGGTGTAATCAAAGCACGAGAGAGGTGACCTGCCCACTGTAGGGTAAACCTTTGCAAAATACTAACTACGACAGTGATAGGAGGGCCGAATCCTCACTGAGGAGCTGCTTTCCTTTCATTAAAAGATTTTGGGCTTTGGTGTTCATATGTATAATTGCCCTTCCTTTAAATGTCAGGCCAAAGCAGGCCAGATGGCAATTTTGTAATCAATCCACTACTGATATACATTAAATTGGATATGATTTTGATATTATAAATAATGCTACATTGAGCCAAACCTTTTCACATATTTTCTTTTCTGCACTGGCTATTTTCAAAAGATAAAACCAGTTGAAAACATTTGTGCTATAGGGTTAATTAATAAAAGAGGCATTGCTGGTTACAGCTGTATCTTTTTTAATACAACTTTTCAAAGGCCATACCAATTTACACTTCCACCATCCATATATAAGGATTTGTGTTATCTCAGTCTTGCCAAAATCAGGTACTATCAATTTTGTTAATCTTTTGCCAATTCAAGATATGAAAACAGTATCACATTATTATTTTAATTTGTATTTCTCTGGACACCAACATTAAGTACAGCCATTCGAGCTGCCCCCCAACCTGGATCAAAGAGTTGCCTTCACCCCAAGGGCCAATATTTGATCAAAGGCTGGTGGCAGTGACAGGAGAACATGAAGCAATGACTCATTTAAAGGGTTGAATGAATTTGCAGAAATAATATGGAAATTTGAGTCACACTGTATCAGCTGTAGTGAACATCACTAGTTTGGGATTATCAAGGGGCAACCCCATCCTTCCAGTAACAGCATTTACTGTTTTCTTAGAGGCTTTCCCTCTCTCAGGGAGGGTGAGCCCCCAGTTTGGGTGGTTCCTGTAGAGTTGCCCCTACCCCCTAGCTCATGCAAGGCATGTGAGCTAGCCTAGCTACTGAGGAACTCACATCCTTCTGACAATGGGGATTGTTTTAGTAATGCGCATGTATGAGGGCTGAGGCTGTTAAACCTGGGGCAGTGAGTAAGCATTGTCCCACTTTATAATGGTGGGGCAAACCTGGAGATTGAGTGAGCAAGACCTGGTCCTGGTAACATAGTTTAAGCTTCTAGATCTAGTAATCTTACAGCAATTACTGGAGTTTTGAGTTCTGAAAGTTAATATTCTTCGTTTTTGCTTAAACCAGCTTGAGTAGGGTTTCTGTTACTCAGACCCAAAAGAAACCTAATGAGTACATCAGTTCAAAAAGTTTCTGACCTCAGGGGCATCTGGATGGCTCAGGTGGTTAAGCATCTGCCTTCAGCTCAGGTCATGATCTCAGGGTCCTGGGATCAAGCCCCACATCAGGCTCCCTGCTCAGCGGGGAACCTGCTTCTACCTCTTCCTCTGCCTGCCCCTCTCCCTGCTTGTTCTCTCTCTCTCTGTCAAAATAAATAAAATCTTAAAAAAATAAAAAAAGTTTCTGACAACAAATATTACCAGCCCAGCACTTTAATGTAAGGAATTCTTGTCCTCCCTATGTCATTCAACAGCTTCATGCCAGGGTTGAAGGGCATTAATGAGAGAAACTCTAGACAGAATAGGAAATAAGTAGCTGAAGGGAACAAGTAAAGAGGGCAGAAATGGTAGTGTGTGTGTGTGTGTGTGTGTACATACAAATTAGTGGAAATGGTGAAAAACTGAATAAATGGTGCTGGGTTAGCTGAATAACCTTTTCAAGAAAAATTAAGCATGCTAAATTTCATACTTAATTTTGAAAAAGTAAATTCCAGGGGTGCCTGGCTGGCTCAGTTGGTAGAGCACATGATTCTTGATCTCCAGGTTGTGAGTGCAAGCCCCATGGTGTGGGTAGAGATTACTTAAAAAAAAAAAAAAAAAAAAAAGGAAATCTCAGGTAAATTAAAAAATCTAAAGAAAAGGCAAACTATAAATTTCTATAAGAAAATATAAAGCTATTTATAAAAGTTGGATGGAGAAGAATAGCTCCTTAATTCAACAATGAAAATGATCACTGAAAAATTAAATTTCTATATGGCAAAAGACACTGCAGACAGAGTCAAAAGGCAAATGATAGCATGTATTTCTAACAAGTATAACTAAGGTGAACAGCTAGAGCATATAAAGAATTTCTACAAATTAACAAGAGAAAGATAAACCAATTGAAAATGGACAAAGATGGTAAAGCAATGACTCATACAATAGGAAAGATACTGTGTATCACAGGTAGTCAGCTAAACACAAATTAAAGCAACCACATACCATGTGCCACAGTTACACTCAGTAGTTTTTTTTTTTTTTTTTAATTGCTAATATATGATGTTGGCCAGGTAGTTTACAGTGTTGGGAAGACTAAAAATTGTCCCAACCTTTTTGGGTAAAAATCTGGTAACACTTGTTGAAAATAAAAATTTGCAAAATTTTCACTGATTATTTCAGTTCTGGGAATTTATCCAGTAGAAAGAAAAAGTACAGGACTTAAGAAATACACACAAAATGTTTATTGTGGCAATGCTTATTTTATCAGGAGACAGAACAAACCCATAGCAGAAATAATCTGAAGGCTACGAGTAATAGCTGAACAATTTACGGTGTCAGTATTACAAAATACTACACAGCTGTTACAAAGGATCTGAATCAAAGTGTTTTTTTAACTTTATTTATTTAATTATTTAAGTAAACTCTACACCCAACATGGGGCTTAAACTCAGGACCCCATGTTCCTCCAACTGAACCACAGGCAGCCCTAGAATCAAAAGGTTTTTAAGATTAACATATGAGGACAATGCCCATGCCACATGAAAGCAGGAAAGTCACTCAATAAAATGTAGAGGGTGAGCCCCTCTTCAGAAAACACGTGGATTTGTATTAGCACAGAAGAGAGCACAAAAGAGCACACAGCCATGTGTAAATGGGAATCCCAACCTTCCAGGGCTGGTTTTAGGGGGGTAGATGGAGAGGAGGCCATCTATTCATTTTACCTTAGATGGTTCTGTGTGTGTTATTGGTTCCAAAAGTCGTGTATTACTTTTTTTTAAAGGATTTTTCAAAGGATGAAACAGTCTCTGAAACTTTCAATTAAAAATGTTTTTAAGAAGGAAAACAGAGAGGAAAGGTGGTTGGTCTGACAACCTTCCTGCCCAGTTCCCGTTTGTTCTCTGCCTCCAGGAGAATGCATCGTGTGGAACATTAAATGTACAAGTTTCTTGGCAATAATCCAGTCGGAGCTTGCCCCACTGAGAGTGAACATGGGCTGCTTGACAAAGCATAATTAAATGCACCAAACAACTAAAATATCCATATAATTACCACAAAGCTGATGTAATTGCATACATCCTTCCAGTGGATGATGGTATTGCCCCTACAAAGATAGCTTGAATGGGACAGTCCTCTCAGCTCTTTGACTCACTTAAAATTATCTGATTAATCTACAGATTGCCACTGGGAAAAAATAGTCTTCTGTTAAATATCTTTGTCAAAACAGAATCAAGTTATTAAACTCTTATGTGGAGGCAGTCATTCCTTATTTTGAGAAAAAGAAAAAAAATGAAATTCCAAATCACAGTAAAATATTTGTTTTATCTAGCTAGGTGAGTCTTATGGGTGGATTAAAATATGTTATTCTTGGGCTTTATGTTTTAGAGCACTTTTAGGTTCACAGCAAAACTGAGAGGAGGTACAGGGATTTCCCACATACCCTACACCCCTGCATATGTGTAGCTTTCCCCATTATCACACCAGAGTGACACATCTGTGATAATCAAGGAACCCACACTGGCAAATCATTATCACCTGAAGTTTCTAATTTACATGAGGGTACTATCTTGGTATAGCACATTCTAGGGGGTTGGACAAATGTATAATGACATGTATCCATCACAACAGTATCATATAGACTAACTTCACTACCCTAAAAATCCTCTGTACTCGACAGATTCATCCCTCCCTCCCTCTAATCCCTGGCAACCACTAATCTTTTTACTGTCTCCATGGTTTTGCCTTTTCCAGAAGGTCATACAGTTACAACCATGAAATATATAGCCTTTTCAGATTGGCTTCCTTCACTTAGTAATAGCTTTTAAGTTTCTTGTGTGTCTTTTCGTGACTTGATAGTGCATTTCATTTCATGCTGAATAATATTCCATTGTGTGGATGTACCACAGTTTATTGATCCCTTCACCTACTGAAGGACGTCTTGGCTGTTTCCAAGTTTTGGCAATTATGAATAAAGCTGCTCTTAACGTCCATTGAGGATTTCTGTGTACATGCAAGTTTTTAATTTTTTCAGTAAATACAAAGAGCACAATTGCTGGCTCATATGGAGTCTCGTAAGGAGCCATCAAACTATCTTCCAAAGCGGCTGTGCCATTTTGCATTCCTACCAGGAAAGTTTCCCATTGCTCCACATCCTTGCTAGGATATGGTGCTGCCAGTGACCTGGATTTCTTTTAAAAAGATTTTATTTACTTATTTGAGAGAGAGAGAGAGAGAGAGAGCACAAGCAGGGGAAGCGGCAAAGGAAGAGGGAGAAATAGGCTCCTTGCTGAGCAGAGAGCCTGATATGGGGCTCAATCCCAGGACCCTGGGATCATGACCTGAGCCTAAGGCAGACACTTAACCGACTGAGCCACCCAGGCGCTGGTGGGTTTTGGCCATTCTAATAGGCTTGTAGTGGTATCTCATCATTTGAATTTCCATTTCCAAACGTTTTTCAATTGGCAAAAACAAAACAAAGCAAAAACACCAAACCTCAAAACAGCCTCAAAGATCACTGATGGGAACACAATTATACAAATTATGGCAACCTATTTTATGGGCTAAATTATGTCTCCCCCCCCAACCCAAAAATCATGGGTTAAAAGTCTTATACTTAATACTTCAGAATATGACTATAATCGGGAATAGTGTCTTTAAGTTAAAATGAGGTCATATAGATAGTCCCTAATACAATGTCATTGGTGTCCTTACAAGAGGAGGAGATTAGCACACAGACATGCTCAGAGGGAAAACCATATGAAGACACAGGGACAACACAGTCATATGCAAGCCAATGAGAGAGGTCTCATAAGTAACCAACCCCGCCAACCCCATGACCTCAGAACACCAGCCTCCAGAACTGTGAGGAAATGAGTTTCTATCATTTAAGCCACCTAGTCTGTGATACGTCATTATGGCAGGTCCAGCAAACCAACACAACCTACATTATAGAATACTCTGCAGTTACTGACAAGAAGGAGTTAAGATTTTAAAGTATTGACCTTAAGCACATTCACAGTATATTGTCTGGATATATGGGTGTATTGTCAATCTTCAAAACTATAAGAAGCACGAGATTAAAAGGAAAGTGCTATAAAGGAAAATCTTTTGGGCAAGACTTATAGGTCAGTTGCCTAATTTTCTTTCTTAGGTGTCTTCCATTTCAAATAGTTCACATAGTTTTGAATGTTGCTAAAATGCTGGGTACATCTCTGGTATACTCAAATTAATATTTAGGGGATAGAGGGAGGAAAGATAAAATTAAAAGTCTTTTGAAAGGATGACACCATAAGCTGAGTATCCTAAATTTTAAAAAAGTGAATTCTAAACCCCCAATTTCAAAACTTCTGAATTTCTAGTGGAACCTCAGGAAAGCATAAGAAAGACTATAGTTAACATTCCTACTTTGAGAGGTGCTGTGGGCACTATCACAGCCCCCTTCCTACCAGGTCTTGGGGAGAAAAATAGCTATCGATGGAGGAGAGTGACTTTAACCCACAGGAATTCTGGGGTCACAGCTAGAAAGAGGTCTTCCGAGAGCAAAAGGATTTGGCATTATTTGTTGTGTCCTGAAAATCTATATACAATTTGCATTCAACTCCATAGCATATCTGTGATTTCTTTAATATAAAATAGTGTTTACAAGGCTTCCATTCCTTACTTCTAGGTAAAAAGAGTGCTCCAAGAGATGTACTTGGCTTTCTCTGAGGTTTGAGGAGCCCTGGTGCATGTTGCCATGTGGTCGGGAACGGTCTGGCAAGCTCAGGAGATGATACTGGTTATCAATATTTTCTTGTTCTAAAATACCAATGGCCCTTGTTCAATTCTCCTGCCTGAAGGTGGTTACTTGATGAAGATGTGAGAATCATAACGAGCATATTTAGTACCTAGTACACCCCTTTGTCGTGCTAAGTACTTTTCATGCATTGTTTTCCCATTACTCCTTCTAATAAGTCAGTGAGCCTGGTACTATTACCGTCCTCACTTTAAAGATGGAGAAACTGAGGCTCAGAGGCAGTAAGTATACCTTTCCAAGGTCAAGCTAATAGTAAATAGGAGAGTCAGGCTGTGGACACAGGCAGTTCTGCAGATCCCAAATCCTTAACTACCATGCATGCTCTCTCTGTATTACTGAGTATTGTCAAACAGGTTAAACACTCCATGATCTACATGAACTTCTAGGACTCAGAATAATTTGGAGTTCTACTGAACAAGGAGGGGCCACATACACAATCATTAATACTAATCCAATTGCAAAAAACTTTAGTTCCTTTGCTCAAACTTCCCAGCATTGGCTGTCAACAGTTTCTGTATCCTCATTTAAAAACATGTCCCGAAGAAATTATATCAAGGGATGATTGCTTTTTCAATTTTGAGAACACAAACCTGTGTATGTGTGTCCCCATGTGCAGGGCCATGGACTTCTTCCCTAAGATGGCATTCTGGGCTTCATCTCACTTTGCCCCAGAGTCATCTATAAACTGCATTGCAGTGAGAATCTTATACCTGCCTTTTTTTTTTTTTTTTTTTTTTTTTTAAGGAACTGAATTTACAACTCCATTTGTAACACCTATCTGCACACAACAATTGGCGACTTACACTTTGGTCATTAAAGCAGATCAAATGATGAAGGACAGCAAATCACTGGGGTCCACATTATCATTCATCCTAGCAGATATCAGCACCTACTCCTGTGTCTCAAATGAGACAATAATTTCCAGGATTTCGACTATGCACATAAAATGGGTCCTTAATTGGGAGGCCTTCAAATACCCCCAGCAATTTAATGAGTCCTGGGGCACTGCTGGAACTGTGATAAGAACTACGGCTCAGATGATTAAAGTTACAGTTGAGGCGTCTGGAAAAGCAGTCAGTAATTCACAGTGTATCACTGAAGGCACATTTCTCTCCTTGTCAAACCAAAACAATGGCAGGGGGACTTTCAGAAACTCAAGGTCACCCGAAAATAATGTAAGACCCCAGAGATGAGTGCTGGGTTCTAGTCTTTTTTCACTATGAGTTCCTATTGAGTTAATCACTCGGCGCCATGTTTTATACTGGCAAGGGACCCTATACGACCATAAGAATATTCTCCTTGATATTCCTACTTTTTAAGGAGTGCTTAGACTTCTTTCTCCTCTGGGAAACCTCTCAATGTCAATGTCAGGACCCAAAGAATTCTTGAGTCCTCCTAACTTCTCACTCCAAACTCTACCTACATGACCCATCCATTCTGATGATTTAAAGACCATGTATATTCCAAGCCTTTCAAATATGGCACTAATCCCATTTGCTTGAGTGTCAGATTCATACACTCAGCTGCCTACTACACATCCATCTTTACCCAAATATCTTCCAAACATCTTGAACACCATACCTACAACTTAATTTGTTTTCTTCTCCCTTAAACCAAGTATTTGTTCCTCCTCCTATTTCTGTCATTTCATTATTACCTACATCTACCTCGAACATTCCAAAACGAAACGTGAGAGCCCATGCCACTTCCTCTCACATCCCCACAATTAATCTACAAGGTATGCTGACTCTCCCACCTCATGTCTCATAGATCCACTCTGTTCTTTTCACTCCCATACCATTATTCTCACCCAAAACTTCCTTCATTTCTCACCTGCAACAGCCCCTATCTGATGTTCCTCTCCTGTCTCCTTCCACTGCAATCCATTCTCCACACTGCAGGGAGAGTTATCTTTCTAAATGGAAAATTTGATTCACGTCAATGGTTCCCAATTGTCCTTAGAGTAAAAGCTAAACTCCTTAACTTGCCTTAACAGAGCCCTAAGTTATCTGGTCCTTACTTATCTCTAGGTTCATTGACTGTGGCTTTCCCCCATCATCATCGATAAACTCAAATAGGCGCGGACACACACACACACACACACACACACACACACACATGCACAGCTCCACTTTCTGCTCCAAGAATACACAACTCCCTTTACCTACAAGCCTTTAACATGCCATTTCCTCTATCTGTAAGAAACTGGTCTTGTTCATATTTATATCTTCCTCCCCATTCCTCAGCATCTATCAAACTCCTAAATCCCTGAGATTCTTAATAAACTTGAATGAATGAAATCTTAGGATTTCTTTGTATAACTTTTTACCCTCCACTGTCTTCCTTCACACCATTATTTTCCTCTTCTCCTTTCATTGTGGGCTCACATGATTTCTCGTGTTTTAATATTCTTAAGGTTTACTGAATCTGTGCCCTTACTACAAGCCATCTCAAAACCTTGTTGGAACTAGAGATGGAATAAAGGCAACCATAAAATTAAAACAAATATGGCTGTTACCAGGTGCAGGTAGCCCCCCACACACACACACACATTTGTGCTTTTTGAAATGCTGGAGACCGTTAACACTTGATGAAAAAAGTCATCATATATTTATGGCATTATGAGTTGCCCGTCTATCCAATAAGCCTGAGACAGGAAGGCCTTTCAGTAATATTGATCTAGGAGAATAAAAGGAGCATGTCATTGTTTTATGGTAATAGTTTACAACAGCCTCACGGTGATTAATAATTGCATTCATAGAACTCCTGTCCTCTAAGAGATAGGTCCTGTTTACATTCTGCCTGTCACTCACCAGCAGGCTGAGAGGCTTGCTGAAGGTCAAGACTGGGCGTAAACCTTCTCTGTACATCCTTTCCTATCACCATCAAGCAGGAATGATACCTTCCTCCCATGCTTCATCTTTTCCCTGCTCCTACCATGGCATCCCTGGCATTATGCTGCAGTTGGATTTAAGACCCTGAGCCTCCAATAGAGTTAAGAATCCATAAGAACAAGGACTTTATTCCCTTAAAAAAAATCCTAGGAGAGGACATGGTATATAAGGAGGGAGGGTGTGAGAGAGCAGGAAAGAGGGACAAGTAGGGGACAACAAAGGGAAAGAGGGCGGATGAGAGAAGAGCAGGGAGAGGGGAGACCTATTCACTCCTGAACCACAGATGCATGCACACACACACACACACACACACACACACACACACACACCTTTCCCAAATTCACAGTATTAACAGCTCCAGGCAGAATAATGCAACATTTAGGTGAAATTATGGCTTCAAGAAGCATATTATCAGCATTCTGATAAACATAAACATTTGTTTATGTTTTTTTATCCCTCTTTTCCACTAGACCAGCACTGCCCTAAAGAACTTTCTGCTGTGATGGAAATGTTCTATCCATCTGTATAGTCCAACAGGGTCACCTCTAGCCACATGTGACTAACAAGCATTTGAAATGTGGCACTGAATTTTTAATTTCATTTCATTTAAAATCATTTACGTATAAATGTAAATAGCCAGGTGGGGTTCATGGCAGCCATATCTGTCAGCAAGGGTGGAGATTATACACTCTGGGAAGGTAGGGGTTTTGTCCATTTTGTGCCCTACTTAGAGTAGATGTGCCATAGATGTCTGTGGAATGAAGGGAGGAAATAAGAATTAAAAGAATAACAATTTAATTGACTGAGTTGTTTCCCCATAAAGCAATACCGAATGTTACTACACAAGCTATAATAATCACAGAGAGTAGTAACTAACATTTAATGAGCACCATCTATGTGCCAAGCCCTGCACTGAGAGCTTTACAGTCATCATCTCACATCCACTTGGTAACCTTGTGGGGTGGATGTAATTATTTTCCTCATTTCACAGATGTGGCAACTGAAGCACATAAAGGTTCATAACTTACCCAAGATCACACAGCTAGCAAGACAGAACAGCAGGATCCACATTCAAGCAATCTACTGCAGAGACTAAACTTTTAACCCCTGTAGCCAAGGTTTCCCTCAGGCACCACTTAATCCCTGGTGGATGCTTCCCAGAGGGCCTTCTCTGCCCTACAAAAGATGGCTTTGGGGGCATGGAAGAATGACAGGAAGCTGTGGTACTGTGAGCCACGGCTCCATCACAATCTGCACATCCCCTGTCTGTGGTACAGTGTGGGCTGAGATACAGACAGAGGGTGTCTAACCCAGTCAAGGGCGAACAGGGAAGGTTTCCAAAGCAGGTGATACCAGCAAGCTGAACCTTGAAAGGTGACTAGGAAGTATTTAGTTTTTCAGGTCAGGAAATTCTTTCAGGTGAAGGTGGTCACATCTGCCCAAAGGTTTAGTGCCCTCATGGGGAGTCATATCATGCCCAGATGCCAAGAGGCAGATGCATGCGTAAGTAAATGGTCTTTGGCCTGGGTGAGTGACTCTGTCTCCCTGTGTCTCCATATTCCCACTGCTAATAGTGTCTAACTGTTAAAAAAAAAATCATAGAAGCATGCAACAGAGTTAAGCAGAACATACCTAATGTTCCATTCATATCAGCTACCTTTATTCCTAATGTTGATAATCACCATAATCATTAATTATTATTATTTCGCATCTACAGAATACTTTGTGTGAAATCTATTCTTAGGCCACTCCATGCATACTCTTTTGCTTTAAAAAAAATAACAATGCACAGAATTTGAGCAAAACTTGCAAGTACCAGTGTTAGTTGAAGGAGTGCTAGGTTGACTCGGAAGAGATGAGTTTGGGAAAGGAAAAGCAGGAATGGGGTGGCTGAGAGGCTCAAGGGTGGGAGGAGCACGGGAGGAGGACAGAAAACATTCTGTTTACAACAGCTCCCACCCATTCTAACTGTCTTAAACTGGGCCTATTTTTCTCATTGACACTCTCTGCTTGGATATTTGAGTTTATGGCCCCTGTTGTTTAAGGGATATAAAGAATAAGATCAGATCAATATTTCAGGGGGTTACATTTACTTCCGATCTATTTATTACTTATTCCCCTGCTACCTTGGGTCCAGAAAGGATTAAATTGGCTCATCTTGACAAACACAATACAGCAAAATAAAATAGGTGTATTTATCTTGTTAATAGGTGATAAAAGGGAAGAAATGAAGTGCTGGTATGAAACAAACTGATGCCAGGAATTCAGTTCATATGAACACACGAAGTCTTCCCCGTTCTCTGACTGAGAGGCAAAAAGTTTTGTCGGGATTTTCCTACTAATCAACACACAGGGGAATCTTATTATGAATTTACACAATACCTATCTTATGAAAATAAACCAATGATTCAATTTTATCATAATTATTCAACGAAGAAACAGAAAGAAATTTTGCCATGTAACAAATATGACAACCACTGTTACCTGAGGGCTCATGCTACACCTCATTGCGTCACTCGCTCTGTGTAGGGGAGACTCACAAATCCACAATGCAGGCACTCACTGGCACACCCCTCGTGGTATGGATGAGAAAATGTGCTTACTGGAGTCAAGCGAAACACATCCGTTAAGAAGCAGAGTCGGGGTTTGGACCCCGGGCAGTCTGATAACATGGTGACATCTATATTTTTAGCCGTTGTGCAGACAACTTGAGATGTAAACAGCCAGGACACATCCTCATAGTGGCACAGAGGGCGTTTCTACTTCTTGCCATATCCTTGGATCATGGGGTCCTGGTATTACCCCAAACTGCAATCTAATAAAAGCAGTTCTGGGAGGGAACGAATGCAATCCAATCCGTGCACACAACTCTCTGCTGATTGGCATCTCTTGTGTTCACCTTCCCAAAAGCTGGAGGAATGGATGGAAAACACATCTTTCTCAAAATCCTCCCTAAATACTGTTTCTCATACTCACCTTCTTACTGATTCATGGGGCAGCGAGGCCAAGCCACCTTCATTAGCAAGAACCTGATAGGATACCACATTTTGGAGCTAATTAAGTATGGGCTACCATGTACTACTCCTTTCCTGTATGCTTGAATTTAAAGCATGTAAAATCACTCTTAAACGACACTAGAATTCTACATTAGAAATTTAACCCACTATTGATGCTAGACTCCGAGAGACGGGAGGACTTTTTCTTCTCATGCTACTCATCCATGTACCAGCAGAGATCATACAACTCTGTGTGCACTCAGAGGGTGAATAAATCCTCTGATTCAGCTAACTGAAAGGAGGTGACTGTTTATAGGAAAATAAAACCACTCTGCTCTTAGCCACATCGACAGAAAACAACGTTACACGGAGCCTCTGGCAACACGTAACCACACGCCTGCCTTCCAAAGAAATTCACAACCAGAATGTTCTACCCCAAAACAAGACCACAGCATTTCCTGCAAAATAATTGTTAAATTTCAGGCTTCTGGATCATCAGACGCCCCACAGAAGGCAATAGGGGCAGACATGAGAAATGAACATGGTTTCTTTATGAATGAGTCGATGACAGAATAATTTAATTCTGAGACTTTCATGTACAGCCATCTAGTGAACCTATTGTATTGTACATGCTGCATTTTACGTCTTCAAAAATCTTTTTTTTTTTTCTCTTATGACATTAGCGTAGAGTCATAAGGATGCTTTACACGTCTGATTCCAGGCCCATACAATATACGGTATACTTGCAATGACAGAAATATAAGACTTTACATCCTTCCATCCTAACAATGCCTCCCTACATTCACTTTCATTGTAGTTTTATAAAACCATCCACACATCTGCTGAAACTAGTTTATGAAAATGTATGTCTTTTTTTTCTCCTCTCATTAAATCTTTATCAAATTTAAAATGACTGTAAATGGCTGCTTTCCCTCAACTCAAAATTAAATATGTTACATAGAGCCAGTACAAAAATAGACGCTACAAATGTACTTTGCATTTGGGGAACAGGTAATGGGATGAAAAGGTTGAAGGCAAAAAAAAAAAAAAAAACACTGCAGAATTCCTCCAATGTAAGCATACACGCTTAAACTTTTTTAAAATCAATAACCTAAATGACAGGCCTGTGAGTATACAGCAGAGCCTCTCAATCAAGGGTGATTTGTGTCTAACCAGGTGACATCTGGTTTTCACAAGTAAAGGGAGAGCTACTGGTTAGCAAAACCCAGGATGCTGCTAAACATTTTACAATCTGCAGGAATGTCCCCACCCAACATAACATCATCAGGCCCAAGATGTCCAAAATGCCATGGTTGAGAAACCCTAATCAGATTTACTGTATAAAAAAATTATTCAAAGGAAATGTATTAAGTTAGGGGAAATATCTTTACAACCAGAATATAATACTCCTCCAACGACTGTGCTTAAATTTGTCATTAACAAGGGGCGGGGGGGGGGGGGACACCTACTATTGTCAGTAATATCTTGTTATGGTAACAGAGATGACCAATTAACTCATGGGAAGATGACAAAAATGTGTAAAGCCACTCTCTTCAACAAGCCCTATCACTTGGGTTCCCTCTGTGATTGGATGGCTGCCTTTTCCCTTCCTGAAATTAAAAAGAACGGATGTTCTCTTCATCGTCGTCTTTCAGAATGATGAATAAAAGGTTTAATTTACTGACTGCTAAAAATAAAAGCCTTCCCATAACTCTTAAGAGTCATTTGGTTGTAGCATAAAGGCTGGTTTAGAAATCTGGATTACGAATTCTAATTTTAACACTCGGTATTAGCAAACTTTAGGTGTAAATAAATATGTGATTTGTCCATGCATGTAGAGATGTACAATACGCATGCACATTCATGTGGCTACACACAGAATTAGCACATGGTCCAAAAACGGGTGCTTTTTCCCTGATAGACAACTGCAGCCAAGGATTCTGGCGACTGCAGCCTGCACATTAAAATGATTGAAAGTCAATACTAGGTTCCAGAATGTGCTGTCAGTCTATTCAACGCCTACCAAATTTTTATAACATATAATTCATATAACTCCCATTTCTGCATAGTCCAATTAACTTCAAACAGGTATATAATTGTTGGTCTTGAGGGATCTGTTAGGCCATTATTACTAAATTATCCACTAGATAGCAAGATGACATTTCCAAATCCATTTCACTTATTGCCACAGGTTCCAAACCGGGCCTTTCTGGCAGACTATATAACTCTACTGTACAAGAAATCTGTTAGGCAATCTGTCACATAAACACAGATAGGAAATGTACATAATGCAATGCTTGAAGGAAAAAAAGTCCAATAGACCATGAACTTTTAATGAATGGATTTTAACAGTTTGCAATCTGGTGTGCAGTTTTCAAAGTTTTCCTGTTGAAAAGGAATGTGACTCCCGTTTTATGTTTTCCTAGACTTGATTTAATTAAAATGACAAAGAGTGAAAATACATTTTTCACTCCTGCAAAAAGAAAACCACAGGAAGAAAACAAACCCTTGCTTATTAGTATTCTAGGCAGGGATGATTTGCCTCCCAGTTTGGCAATGGTTTGGGAAATTGGGGCACTTTTAGCTCTCATTAAACTCCTTTTTAGCATGTGCCATATCAAAGTAGCACAGGTAAAGTAATCATGATCCCATCATGACGCCTGTCTGGTTGTCCTTTAGACCTTACCACATTCCCGACTTTAAATAAATATAATTAGGGTAGTATACATAGTAAGTATAACTAACTATGTAGAGCAAACATAATTAACAAGAATAGTAATGCTAAAAAGCAGATGTTCTTCTCCCTATTTTACAGATAAGGCAACTAAGGCTCCCTAACCTTAAGTAATTGGCCATCCTTCCCTCCCAGCTATGCCCCCATAGCTATGCTTCACTCACCACTGGAACAGAGAAGGCATCGGTACATATCGGTCAAGTAAAGAAAGTATTCCAAAACCTTTCTAGGTCACTAGGGTGCCTTTTGCATAAGAATTCTTTTTTAAGTTTTTTAAATTCATTTAAATTATTTTTTTTAATTTTTGAACTGTATCATTTTATAAAAACAATATGATTTAAACCAATTGCTCTGACTCTTTGAAATTATCCAATTGGGAATCTTTAAGAATTTGACAAATAGTCCAGAAACCACAAATATTCTTAAAGCACCTACTATGCATAAGATGCTGTCTTGAGTAATAAGGATGATGAATCAAATGAGCCTTATCTTCAAAGAGCTCAAAGGCTAGGAGGTAAAATCAACAACTGATTTCATAGGCTGGCAGGATATCACCAATGCTCTGGGCTTTCCTGGCTCCTAACGTAGTCCTTTGCCCATCTCATGCTATATAACCTCTCAGGTGGTACTGACTATGATAATGTATTAAATCCCACCCAGCCTGTTGATCTCAGTGCTACAGCTCCAGCCCAGAGAGAGCTTTTCCCTGAGCTTCAGATGTATAAACACAGTAGTTAACCAGATAGCTCTGTGTGATATCCCACAGCCCCTAACGATGACCCAGAAAATCCCACACAAAACCCCTAGTTTCTGATGGCTCATGTTTCTTGTCCTCACTCTCTGTTGATGTGCACCCATCCACCCCATCACCTGAAGGTGGAAGTCTGGAGATCATTCCAAATCACTCTTCTTGCCCCTCACACTCAGCAGCCTTGGCCATGGGTGTCTCCCACATGTGTTCCTGCTCTGTTTCCACCTCATGGAAACCTTACCAACTTCTGGCTGGAGTGTGTACCTCAGCTTCCTGACTTCTTCCCTGGCTTCAATCTCCCTCAGATCCATTTTCCATTCAGCCTTTGGAGAAACACGTGGAAAATAGAAATCTGGCCACCCTTTCCTCTGATTTGAGCCTTCATGTGAGCCCCATTTCCACAAAGAGCAAAGCCCCAGTTCATCAGGTCATGTGGCCACTGCCATGGTGCAGTACTCTAACCCTGCATTTTACCCTCTAGCAAAACCAAGCTAGTTTTTGTCCCTCCCCTGGCTCTCCTCACACCCTTCATTTGCTCTGCACCACAGACTTGTCTTTTTTCCTCTTTGACATTTTCCTCTTATTGTACCTTCTGCCTGGGATGTTGTTTTCTGAGCCCCTGAGTGCCTGCAACATGCCAAGCACTGTGTCTAGTACTGGGGAAAGCGTGCTGAATAAAGCAGATGCCATCCTTGCATTGTGGAGTTTACAATCTGCCTGGGGAAAGGGACAAACCAAATAAAGAAAAACACATTTGATTTTAATTGTGGCCCACACTAGGATGAAAGACTTAAGAGAGTGCAACGAATAAGCAGAATAACTTCTTCACATGATACTTTGTGAAAATCTCTGCTACTAAGGACCACAACATTATTACATGATCTGTTTATATATATGTCTCTACCACTACACCAGGACCTTCTTGAGTATCAACACTGTTCAAATAATCACTTTTGGTTCTAACTGGGAACATACATGGGCATTCATAACTGGATGGATGGATGGATGGATGGATGGATGGACGGATAGATGGATAGTTAGTTGGACAGATGGATGCACAAATTAAAGAATGAATTAGTAAATGAAGGAATATTTTCCCCTATCGCTTCAGCTTTATAAATCACTGATTAAAATTGTGTCCTTGGTAACAAGTGCATCTTAGAGGCTCTCATCTATAAGCTTGTGAGGACGTCCTTTACCTGTGGGAGAGAAGTTACTGAGCACACTGGGCATTTTCAAGCATTGTTAAGGCTCCTGCTCACATCCTTGAGAGATTTTCAGAAAGGTCCTTGTGTACTAGAGAGCTGCTGGGGATAAATGCTTCAGAAGGAAAAAGCAAAACAATGCAAAACCTCCTAAACGAGGCACGCTTGACTAGGATGGGGGGATGGAAAGATTGGCAGCAGAAGGACCCTTTATAGGAAGGAGCATCTTTGTTTATTTCAGTTTTGCTCTGACTGTGGTAGAAGAGAGAAGGGGGTGGGCAATTCTGCAGGAGGAAAGGAAGAGAAGGGGCCTTCATGCTTCTGAGTTGGACAGGATCTGACATGAAATGAATGTATCTTTCCTTAATGTGGAGAGAAGAACTACAGTGGCTTTCCCATATCTACGGGAAGACCAAGTGGCAACATTTTGGGTAAATCCAGGGACTAAAAACTGGTTGCCAAGTTCCTTTCTAATGAAATGTTAAAGCAATATTTTCCAGTGTGTCCTGCAGAATTGCCAGGCTCTTGTTCCAAATACTGATTTTTGGAACCCACTTCAGAATCAGAAGCTCTGAGGGTGGGACTAAAAAATGTGCATTTTTATCAGATTCCAAAGTCTGAGAATCCCTCTGTTAGAAGATACCCTCCCCACCATGTCTACCTAATGAAGCAAGGGTAGGACAATAGAAAGGGAGGCGGTATGCGAAGGCACATCGTGGAAACAAAGCTTGAGGTGTTGGGAATTACAAAGAGAAAAGAAGACTCATTTTCAGTAATTTTTGCATACCTGAAAAAAGGATCTGCTGAGGGGGTTTCTAGAGGAAGGACAGAAGAGTATTCATTTCTAACCAGAAATATATTCAAGCATTCTCCTTTAAATGCTTCCTCTTAAAGCACGAAAGTGCCACATATGAAACCTTCTGAGAGGCTACCACTAAGTCAACTCCCTGCTCTTCCAACCAGATGTTTCAGGGCCAGACAACATTAACCCTTTCTATCACCTGGCAGCTTGTCAGGGTAGATAATTAGCCTTAATGGGCCAAAGAGCTTGCTGACCAAGCCGGTGAATTCCTTGGCCAATTTTTAGAAAGTTGTTCTGGCAAACACATGAAATTGTCAGCCTACTGATCTTTCTAGGAATTGACCCCATTGACAGGGAGTCACCCAACTGGTAATACATGATCCACACTTGCCCACATATGGCTAAGTCAGGGGTATGCACCTGATTCAGTAGCGCAAGCACTTCTTTCCCTGGTCTTAGAGTAAGAGAGAGAGCTTGGAGTCCATCCTTCTCCAGAGGCTAAAGCAATGAAATGTAAAACTGGGGCTACATTCCTGCTATGTAAGGCAGCCAGTCAGAAATGAGAGAAAATGAAGCTGACAAGCAGAGAACTGGAGAGAGAGAGAGTCCAGCATAGGACTATAAGGAAGCGGCATATGCAGGGGACAGCTGGCTCCCTAAGGACTTCTGAGTCCTATTTATTCCCCACTTACAACTCTCTTTTCCCCTTCCCCCCTCAAAATCCTGGCTCACTTGAAAGTCGTGGCATCAGACTTTATTAAATCTACCCTACCTTATGGTTGCCGGCTACTCAACTCCAACCATCCCCCTCACTGGCACTGGCAGCAGGCTCAGTGCCTCTTTGCCAACATGACTAGTCATCATCCAACATTTTGGTCTCCCATGTCTTTCTTATCATTAATTCTGATTAATATCTTCTACTCTGCCTCAGTCATATACTCTATGGACCTGTTCTTGACCTTCTCACCAGCTCTAAAACCCAAGCATCTCATGTTCTGAGTGTCACCTTCTATCTTCCAGGTCATTCATGCTGTTCATTACCACACTTGTCCAGTTTTGTTGATGCTTCAAGTCCCTTGATAGTACTATTCATTGTTGTCTTCACATATCTTCTCTTTCCAAAATTCTCAGGCTAAATGCCAGAGGCCAGGGCATAAACCATTCCCTGGCACATGCCCTCCACTCCCTTACCCCTCCCATGTTCTTCCAGACAAACCTCAAACACAGGTAAGCCCAACTGTCTTGGAGACATGAGGCACCTATTCTCCCATTTCCCCCACACTCCAAGCTTCTCATCTCCCTTCTCTCCTCTCTAATCTCCTACTTCATGCTGTGGATTAACTGCCTTTGCCTGCACATCAGTGTGCACGTATTTGAACCTGGCCACCTGAGTCCCAAGTTTACACAGTATTTTGGTTTAAGACTTTCTGAGTATTGTTCTTATCTTTTCATTGAAATTTTTGAGAGGGAATCAGATTGGCCTCATGGTTTGGGCAACATGGGAGCTGCCCTTGGATCAGATGTTTACCTTGGTCCATTCAGATGTGTATGCAAAATGGAAGGCAAGAGCTTGGAAGGGGTAGCTCCTGGGGAAGGGGAGGCTGGGGAAGTACCCCAAATAACATGCCTACACATCTATGAAATATTGTGGGCTGGAGCTGCTTGCAGGTTGCTTAGCAACTACAAGTAGTTCTGAGCCACACTCAAGAGAATAGTGGTTTGGGGAAACAATTTACGAAAGCATCAGGGAGAGTATATTGCCTTGAGCTCTAGTCAACACCTCCCCCTCCCCAAATTACAGGTTGGATGACCTGGCCAGTCAAAGAGGCATAGGGGCAGGGGCAGGAGGGAGGCAGTGGATGGCTCTCATTCTTCCATAATCCCAGCACTTGCCCTGGCATTTCTTCAGGGCCTAAGCAGAGGCACAGACCGAGGTAAGAGCCACAGTGATTTCTGCCAAGCTCACAGCATGTTAATCACGCCTGTCAGACTCCCCGGGAAGGAGAGGTTGGCTGTCCTGACAATCTACATTAACGTGGGTGGATGGTGTTTGATTATACCTTCATGACGGCGGTTTCCATTTGCATCTTTCATCAGAGACTGAAGGATGTGTTATCTGCCCTGACCGTCCTGTAGTCTCATCCTCCTTGCTAGTACATGGCTGACCTCAATGAGAACACAGCCTTCAGACTGCAAGAGGCATCGGTGGGCTCGGGTGGGACCTAGCTGCCCTTCAATGCATGGGTTTTTATAACAGAGTCGTCCTATAAAAATGGGCTAGATTAATTTTCATCTGGGGTCAGTTTCCAGGATACCTCTCAAACCTACAGAAACTCAGACTATTCTCAGAGTACAGAACTTGAAGCTACAGGCAGTAAAAATGCAAGAAGAAAAAAAAGAAAGAAAGAAAAATGCCCTTCGTTGAGCCATCCACTGGCCATATCATCCGTTGCAAAACTCAGCTAATATTTATAAATAACCACCCCGGTGCTATGTACAATGCTAAGAGAACTGCAGATACAGTGGGGGGCATAAAACAAGTACTCTTGATACCTGGGGTCCTTGATGGTACAATCCATATTTTAGTCACCACTGAATTGCTTACACCTAAGGTGAAGCTCTTCTATGGTGCTCAGTAAATTTCTACTGAATTCCTTGAACATCTATTTCTTGATTTTGACCCCCTTGTATGTGACCAAATAATACCAACCTCAACTCAGAAGGTTTTAAGAAGTTATAAGAGGAAAGAGGACTGTAAGTAACTTGATACATTTGGTAAATTACCTAAAGTTACTTAAAAACAGTGAAAGCAATTCGCTCCTAAGGATTCCTGTCTACTACCAAACCTGGATAGTGAAAGAAGTGACTCACAGAGCTTCACATGTTATACTACTGAAAAGCAGTAACCTGGAAAAAAGCATGGAAATCTGACTGCCTGGGTGTGAACCCCAAATTTCATGTGGCACTTCTTAGCTGAGCTGCTTGGTCAGATTACTCACCGTCCATGAACCTCATGCTCTTCATCTTTAAAATGGGAACAACCATACGTCTCAGACAGGTTTGTCTCAGGTTCAAACTAAGATAATGCCTGTGAAGCATTTAGCACAGTGCCCGGCATTTATTAAATGCTAGCTATTAAATAACCAGTAATTAGTAGATTGCAGGGTTTTTTTTAAATTCTTAATTTTAATTTCCTTCCAACATGGGTTTATCGAAGACATTGATGGGAATTCACAAATGGCATAGTCTTGGATGAGACATCAGTATAAACAGAAGTCTCTTAATCCAGATACTCCCCAGAGTAAACAGCAGAGGAATTGGGCCTGGTCACCGTTTCTCAACGGTCCAGATCAGGAGGCTGGCAGCTTCCCTGTCCTGTCTGAGGGGACTCATTCACATATAATCTACTGAGATGGCTGGCCTGTGGCTCCAAGAGAATGGCAATTCCTTATAGGTCGAATAAATGGGTTTAAAGCAGCATCAATGAGTTGTGAAATACTTCTAATTGTCAAATTAGGTGCTAAGGACATGAACCAAACAAAACCTACAATGAAGAAAACCAAAACCAAAAAGCAACTTGGGCTTTGAAGCTGCAAACAAAATGAGTTAAGCAGAAATATGTTTTCTATGCTTAGTTCTGCATGGACACTCTTAGAAAACAAAACTTATTTAGCTTAAATTAATAAAACTAAATAAAGTCAATGCAGGTCAGTAGGGAATTACTGGAGCATATGAGATAAGACGCTCTGGGTGACCATTCCTGCTACAAGAGTGAAAACAGCCTGTCCGTTCACTGATGCGGCTGGGGTGATGTATCTGCTCCCAAAATAGTGTCTGTGCAAAAGATGAGAGGAAACGATAGCCTATTAATTTGGTTTTTAAGTCCAGATGAAGAACCTTGAAAATAGCCAAAGAGCCAAAAATACTGAGTAACTCCACATTCGGAGGGACTGTTTCTTCTCTCTATATATAGCAACTCAAAAATAGACATCTCTGATTCTGGGCTTGTGGGACTGAAGTAGGATCATTCCCATCAACTAGAGAGAAAATGTGTAATAAAGTCCCCCATGCTGTCAGTTTGCTTAAATGCCACGACCTCTGCAAGCTCCCCACACAAATGTGACCCCTCCCATAACCTAACTATTCAATATGCATGTTCTGTTTTATGCCTGTTTCATTCACCCAACAAATATTCATTGAGTTACTACTATATTTCAGGCACTCTCTGTGGCTTGGGAGATATGAATCACTGACTCTTTCCTCAAGCAGCTTACAGTCTAACAGGAGCACTGATAGAAAAAAATCAATTATTCATTGATTGCAATTATGGTAAGTGCTGAGAAGAAACTAGGTACAGGAATGACAATTGTGTCCCCTAGAGAAAAGAATATTCAAATTTGGGCCTATTTGTCAAACAGAACTTAGTAATTTATTTTTTTATTTTTTTTATTTTATTTTTTTAAAGATTTTATTTATTTATTTGACAGAGAGAGACAGCCAGCGAGAGAGGGAACACAAGCAGAGGGAGTGGGAGAGGAAGAAGCAGGCTCATAGTGGAGGAGCCTGATGTGGGGCTCGATCCCAGAGCGCTGGGATCACGCCCTGAGCCGAAGGCAGACGCTTAATGACTGAGCCACCCAGGTGCCCCGTAATTTAGTTTTTTAAAAAGAGATGAAAAACAGGCAAGATACTGGCAAAATTATTTAGAGCATGTTTTAAAATAAGAGCAATTCTGCATCATATATGAGGGGGTTAAAAATTTTTCTTGAGCATAATGCCAGTGAAGGATTGCATGCTACATCTTCCAGGTATTTCAGTGTTTATAGCTAGTGGTAGTATAAGATACTCCATCAGAAAGAAGGTACAAGAAGAAGAAAATTAATTTCATTAGAAATTCAAGATAATGTGTTACCATTCCAACAGCCAATTTTAATTAGGGTAGCTCTTGCATTCCCGTGGTCAATACCTCTCTTGAAACAGGTATAACATTTACTTAGCTTTATTGACCAGCATTTATCTCTCTAACCAGAAGAGAAAGTGTTTATTTCTTTTTTAAAACATTTGTCATATTTTCATGTTCTCCTCCTTGTGTTTCCAAGAATCAAGAAGAGTTTCTCCCTAATGCACTGAAAATAAAGTTCACAGGGGGGAAGAGAGGGCAGAATTTAGCCATTCCAATTAGCTTTTTTGACTTTCTCCCTAAGAGAATAACCTTAATTAACAAAGAGGAGAATGGAAATTATCATACATGGGAAGTTCAGGGTGGGAAGGTGGTGGCTAGAGAAGTCATGATAAGAGAAGTCATAAATAAATCATAAACTTATGTAACATTGGAACTATATAAATGGCACCTCTGAGATAAGTCCCTCCACTATTTGACTACCATCGGGCACACAGTTACCAGCTCCTACTCTGATTGAAATTAATTATCTGGACCCATCAATTGTGTCCCATGTACCATAAAATCTTGCAAACATCATGACTGCAGAATTAATATACAGTGATTTACAAGCAATTGCAGGTAATAGGAGAGAAAGTAAAACATGGAACTGGGTAAGTGGAAATGGGGTGAATGCTACCCACAATGAAATGATAAACATGATGCCTCATGCCTGTTCTACAACACACTGCTAACGGATAGCTTGAAACCACTCACAAGAAGCAAGGGCAATCCTTAAGAGGTATGGGTTCACCAGGAAAAGGTGATGGCAAGCAAATCCCCTTCTATTTCTTTAAGGTTCTAGGCTGATGGGCTGAGCAATGCTGCAGATAGAGTGTACTGTGGTGTTGAGTCAACTATGCGAAGGTAAGGAATGTGGGTATAACTTAGATTTATGAATGATTCATCCATTTGCCCCAGATTGGAAATAAATGGAGCAGCCATGTGTGTATATGTCCATATCTTCTGACTGGATTCCTAAGCTCCTTGGAAGCAGGTCTTATGCTGTAGTTTATAATTTAACCCCCTGGGTTGCCTTGCACATAGGAGAACTTAGTAAATGCTGAAGGATGGGTCATTAGCCACAAACTGTTGGAAGAGAAGAATTAATTACAATCATGTGTATAGACTTTCACTAAAAAGTATAAAATACTGGGGCACCCAGGTGGCTCAGTCAGTTCAGTGTCTAATTCTTGACTCTGGCTCAGGTCGCGATCTTGGGGTTGTGAGATCAAGCCCCACGCCCAGCTCCATGCTGGGCATGGAGCCTGCTTAAGATTCTATCTCTCCCTCTCCCACTCCCTCTACTGTCTCCCCAATCCCCACCTCACATACTCTCTCTCTCTAAAAAATAAAAAGTAAATTAAAATATAAAAATATAAAATACTTATACACAGGCATTGGCTGTTAGAAAGCCAAGCCAGAGTCTGTGTCTAGCTGGGCATTTTTATCAACAATGGGAAGAAAGACCTGAGAGATATGTTTATCAAATTTACAGATGGTGCAGACCAGGAGTTAGCTCACAAGAAAAGTGACAGAATCATGATTCAAAATTATATTTTTAGATTGCAAGAATAGACTGAATTCTATTTTAGTAGTTGTTTCCTATATGCCAGGCACTAAGCTATGTGCATGACATACATCAACTAAATTAAATGGGTTAATTAATGTATAGGTCACAGATCAAAGCTTTTAGCTTAAGGCTAAGGGAGAGTCAGGCACATGAGACAAAATTATGGGATGGGTCTATTTGCAGGAGGGCTAAGGAGTCTTGACAGTCCTAGAAGAGAGGGAGGTGAGTAAGGAGCCGAAGTCAGTAAGAAAGCTTTGGTCATGGAAGTGTAGTAGGCAGAATAATGCCCCCACAAAGATGGCCATATCCTAATCCCCAGACCTGGTGAATATGTGACCTTATATGGCAAAAGGAACTTTTCAGGTGTGATTAAATTAAGGGTTTTGAGATGGAGAGGTCATACTGGATTATCTAGGTAGGTGCAGTGTTATCATAGGTGCACTTAGAAAATGACAGAGATGAGAAGAAGGAGGTGTGATAACAGAATCAGAATTTGGGAGGGATGTGCTTTGAAGACAGAAGAAGGGGCCACAAGCCAAGGAGTGCGGCAGACCCGAGAAGCTGGAAAAGGCAAGAAAATGGATTCTCCCTTGGGGCCTACAGAAGAAATGCACCCCTGCTAGCACCTTGATCGTATCTCCAAAAGATTCACTTCAGACTTCTGATCTCCAAAATTCTTCCTGCTTTAAGCCACTGAGTCTGTGATCATGTGTTACAACAGCCATAGGAAACCAGAACAGGAGGGATGAGAAATCCTGAGTATGGCAGGTCTCTCTCATTCATAGCCTCTGCAGCTCACCACCTGGTAGTCAAGTCTGATGCCCTGAGAAAGGTGGCAGGAGACTGGGAGGTGGGGGCCACTGTGTGGTGCCTGTTGGAAGTAGTAACGGAAATAGTGACTTCATTTTTTTTAAAGATCTGTCGGTCATCCTTCTAGCAAAGTATAATGCAAAACAAAGAGCAAAGCCTCCCAATTCTTATTTCTGACTCCTGTCTTTCTCTCTGGCCTCCCATCTCTCCTGCCAGCCAGCTGTATCCATACAAAACTTGCATGTTTTCCTGCATCCACAGCCCCACTTGGGCCCAAGCCACCATCTTCTCTATAGCTCCCAGTGGGGTTCCTTGCTTCTGTCTTTGACCTCTTCTCTCTTCTCAAAACCACAGCCAGAGGGATCTTAATACACAAGAGAGATCAACTCACTCCTCATTAAATACTGTGCTCACTGAAGATTTCAGGACAGATGGTGTTGTTGATGATGATGATGATGATGATGATGATGATGATGATGATGATAAATTGCTAAACTCTCCTGTAATAATAATAATAATAATAATAATAATAATAATAATAATAATAGAATTGCTAAACTCTCCTGAAATCTGCAAAACTCTATAAATTACCAGTATTAATTCAATCTTACAGATGAGGAAATGGGTAAAGGGAGGACCAGAGGCTCAAAACTCTTATACTCAGCTTCCCATCATATTCAGACTATATGTCCAGGTCCTTGTAATGCCTGCCAAGTCATCAACCCATCCAGGCCTCCATTTACCCTCAGACCTCACCTTCCTACTTGCTCCCCTTTGGATCCCACCTGTACATGCCTCTGGCACCCCTGATACCCATGCAAAGACTTCTCTGACTCCTGACTATACCACAGGGTGTCTTCTGGATTAACTACTGGTCTGCACTACCACTACACGTCACTTTGTCCATGCCTCTGTGCAAGCCTTGGAAGGCTTACCTTTTTGTATTTCCTCTGTCAGTTGCCTAGTATACACCTGGCTTTCCATACTAGAACTAGGTGTCATTCTTGATTCTCTGATCTGTATCCATACCCATAGAACCCTCCATTCTTCCTCCTAATGTTATCCGAAAACATCTGCTTCTCTCCACAAAACCTATTACCCTTGACTTATTCAAACACTTCTCTTTCTTGACCTGAGCCACTGCAGTAGCTTCCTAACTATCTGCCTTTCACCTCATACCTGCCTGACACATCGTCCACAGTGCAGCCAGGGTGACCTTTCTAAAAAGCAAACTGAACTTTGTTTACAAGCTCTCCATGTTTCTCTATCATTTACTGGGTGAAGTCCAAATGTCCCTTGTGACCTTCCTTTTACCTGTCTGGTTTCCTCTCACGCCTGGCCTCACCGTCCCCCAAGTCAGCAGAACTTGCAGCTCCCAAACATGCCTGCCATATCTTCCCTCCTTCCCTCCATCCTATGCTACTCCACCTGGTTTGTCTGGAGAACTTTCTTTTCCTTCTGCAAAGTTCTCCTCAGGCATCACCCTGTCCATAAGTGTCCCCAAGCTCTTTTGCTTGGACACCCTTAACTCCTCCTTCCTTTGTACAAGTTCTGATTTGTACACATCAATCTTTCCTAACAAATAGATTTGGAGTTCCTGAAGCATAAAGACTGAGTCTCACTCTTTTTCATATTCCTCAATACCTAGTACAGCTGAGAAATTTAACTAGCACCAGGAGGCACTGAAATAATTGAAAAATAAGCAAATACATGAATGCATGCACAGGTATTAATGAAGAATTGCCTACCTGCTCTTGAGAAAATACTAGAACCTACCGTTCTCTACAGAACCTACCAAAATTTATAGAAAAGCAGATCATTCAGTAAATACGAGAAATGACTTCCCAATAAATCATTCAGTAAGGAAAGGGGCTGGCCCCTAGGGGCCGCCATGGAGCCAGCCCTATGTCGGCAGGAGCCAGGCCCAATCCCAGGGCGATGTAGAAGGCTGATCCCAAAGTTCTACACCTTAAAATAATCAATTTCTCTCCCATCTTCCATAGAGCTCTCTCCACAGACATATTTCAAACTTTGGAACTTGCTTGATGATAATTAAAATCCAGCCCACCAACCAGTTGGCAATCCAGAGGCCCCTATGACATTTCATAACTAACAATTGAATAAGCTTAACCCTGTCCCCCAACGCAACATAAGCATGCCTGCCAAACAATGGAGGGACACACATTCTACCTACCAGATGAGCTGCACTGGACAGGCACAGCTGCACCCCACTGAACGTGTGCTTCCCAGACAAGGCGGTGTGTGTGTGGTGTGTTGGTAAACCAAGTCATGTTTCAAATGCACTGTGATCTAAGAATAGTCTAACTACTTCCTACATGATATTTTGATAAAGCTAATAAATCTCTGGTAGGATAAGCAATTGCAGCTTAATTTGTGTGTTGAATTAATTCAGACTTCCAATTGTCAGTCTGACTTAAAAATAGAACATCCTCTATTATTTAGAGTAAAAATGATTATATCAAGGAACCGTGTATACATACACATATATTTTATTTATGTAGCTCAGTGAATATTATCCTCATGGTAGATTTCAAAAGCTGAGCAGTTTATAGATAATAGTAATAGTAATGATGATGATGATGATTATAATTATTATAGCAAATTTATTGTGAAGTGTGTGCTAGACACTTGACGTATATCAACTCCTGGAATCATCATAACAACCCTTTAAGTACCAGAATTGCTCCCATTTCATGGATGAGAAGGCTGACCCACAGAGAATTATTTACTCCAAGTCACATAACTGGTAAATTGTGGACCAGAACATGTACTCAGGCTACCCCATGTCAGGGTCTGTGCCTTGAATCATTGTTTGTTGGGAATATTGTTTGCAAAAAATACTTTACTCAGCAGCTCCATACCTCCTGAACATTTCTCATTATTTGCATTGAGGTGTTAAGGAAAATTTAAGACCATTCAATGCAAATTAATGCCCTGTCTACACCATAAGCCTTTTTATTTCACCCCTTGCTTCTCTGTACTAGTAGGCCGACTGTTAGTCTGCCTGTCTCATACCTCACCAAAACTGTAAATGCATAAAATAATCCAAATAAGGCTGTGTTCAGGGTTCAGAACTACCTCCTAGCACCACTGAACATATTTCAACTGTGTGTGGAACGTTTCCTACAGACAGGAGTCCGGAGTTCTCAGTGACAAGAATAATGTAAACGTAAGATGAGGATCATAATGAAGAAATACTCTGGTTGGCTTTATCACCTGGGGTCCTCAGGAAGCCTGCCAGGAGGGCTGAGGCATGCTCCATCAGTGAAGGCACATTCATCAGTGCAGCCAGACATTCACTTTATAAGATTTAATATGGAAATACTATACTTAAAAAGATTTATATAGAAGTCTCTTTCCCCATTGTTATCGGGTTTCCGTGTCATTCTACAGCATATCGACTCTTCCCAAGCTTGCAATATCAGCAGGGCTAATCTATAATAACTCGACTATCTGGAGTTCACCCCATCATCTGCATTGGAATCATGAAAACTCATTATTAAGTGAGAAAAAAAAAATTGAAAAGCCAAAACAATAATGGGAGTTGGTGTCAGGATATCGGTGGAAGGATGTGGAGATCACAGCAGGACCTCCAATCACTCACGCAGCTTAGGCCTCCCCAAGACATAGTGCCTGTTACTACTGGCAGACCCTGGATTCTAGGCTGGAGTCTTCCCAGCAGTGCAGACAGGCCTGACCTATCTTCCTTTGTTGACCCTCTTGGAGATGGTGGGGCACATCTGGAATTCCAGAACTGATTCAAGTTCTCAGGGGGTATATATAAGTCTCTCTGTCTTTCCGAGGTGTCTGTGTATTTGGGGGTGGGGATTCTCCTTCAAAACCCACCCTGGCTTTCTCTAACTCCTAGACTCCTCACCCCCACTTCTCTCTCCTTCCATCTGTCCATGTCTCCCTCCCCCTCTTCTCTCTCCCCCTCTTTCTCTCCATCCCATCTCCTCGTGTGCCCATCTTGCCTACCTGTATGTGCCTTTCTCATAAAGAGAGAGAACAACTAGCCACAACATAGAATAAAATACAACTAAAGATGCCAGCAAGTTTCTAAAAGGCAGCAACGTAAAATACAGAAGTATACCTAGTGGTTGCCAGGAGTAGAGGAGGTGGTGCTGGGGAGTGACTGCTTAGTGGGCCCTGAGCTTCCTTGTGGAACGTCAGTGTACTAAATGCCGCTGAATCGTGTACTTTTACATGGTTAATTTTATGAATATGCAACTTTTACCTCAATACAAAAAGTGAAAAGGGTTATGATGATTATCTGCTTTCTCCCTAAAGAAAGAAGGGGACTCTGATCCCTTTTCTAAAATGGAAGCAGTCTTTGCAATCTCTCCTTCTCTCTCCCTCCCTCCCTACCCCCCATATATGTGTATGTATATAAAGACATATAAATGTGTATATATGTATGTGTGGGTATGTATACACACAGAATTAGATCCGTAGTACCAGAAAGAATGAACAAGACAAAACAAACCCACTCGTAGAAATGGCTACAGAATGTATCATGATGTTTTTAAAACAAAAGGATTTTCCTAACAGAAGAAAACCCCACTCAATAGATGTGAACTCATATTTCTTTCACAGGGACATGAAGTTGTGTGCCAGTCTGCCCAACAACTCCGAGCACCCCCCACAACACACAACACACACACTGCCTAAACCCAAGCCAGCCAGAGCCATCCTAGGAGACGGTGAGAGAACAGAGTGGGATGAAAAGCAAATTTAAAACTATACCCGATTCTCAATGTAATTGGAACATTCAGGAGAGGGTGTTCATTTGATCAAGAATATTTAAATGAGGAAATGATTATTTTAGAGTCTACCTCTTCCAGCTCAGCCACTGATGCTTAAAATGAGAGGCAAATGCTACCTCCTCCAAACTCCTTGCTCCCTGACCCCACCTGCCTGCCCCTCTGCATCTGAAAATATATTCTTGTCTGACTTGCCATCTAAAAAGAGACCTTGGACAGAAATACCTGGCTCAGTTATCTACTCAAATTTCAGCTTCACGTTTTAAAAAAACCATATTTTTTTCAGATAATTATGTCATTTCACCTTCACGATGAAAGTTATGAATGTTCATTATGGAGGACTGAGAAAGTATTTAATAACACATAGGAAAAACAGGAGACTCATCCACAGTTCCAACACCCAAGGAATAATACCTAATATTGTAGAGCACCTATTTTTTGTATTCTATTTTGAACTTTGACTTAGGTGCAGATAAAAATATCTACAAACAGCTTTTTTTAAAACATAAACTGGGTCATACTGTAAGTAGTGTTGTGTTACCTGTTTAATTCCATTTAATACTATCCCAGGGACATTTTCCCATCCCATTAAACACTGTCTGAAGCATCACTGATAATGGCTGCAAGGTCATTTCATCAAATAAGAAATGGAATTGTCATATGTTCTTCCAAATCCCTATTGTTGAACATGTAAGTTCTTTAATTTTTTAACAGCATAAACAATGCTGCAACAAACATCCTTGTAGACAAACCTTTGTACAAAGTCATAACCCCCTCCTCCCACGGACACACACACATACACGCGCGCGCGCGCGCACACACACACACACACACACACACACACACACACTCCTCTTAAGACATACCAGGTTTCTCAACTTGGGCCCTACTGACATTTGGAGATGTAAATACTTTGTGATTAGGGGCTGTCCTCTTCATGGCGGGATGTTTAGCAGTATCCTTGGCCTCTACCCATTAGATGCCAGTTGCCTCCCTCCCCCAGTGGAGACAACTAGAACATCTCTTTCCATCACTGCATATCCCCTGGGGGGTGTGACTACCCCCTGCTGAGAACAACCAGAATACTGGAAATACTGGGTGGAATGAGATACAAGCTCTCAACACCTTTTGATGTTTGACTTCCAAACAGCACTACTCCACCACAGTGCCCACCAAGATGTTGGGGAGCTTACACTCTTCTTACTGCAGCTGCCTGGCACCTCTTACAGAGATGTCTTGCTCAAACCCATGCCCTTTTCCTAGTCTTTTGTATTCCTGACTCTCTTTGTGTTACTAAGATTAAGTGTGGATCACATATTGTGGTTCCTCATTTGGCCTCCTCTCTGATTTCCCTCTGGACCCGTGGCTTTCCTACAACCATGGTACTCTGTCTTCACTGATCTTTTCCTCCATGGCTCACTTTCTGGACAGGCCAGGCCAGCCTCCTCCAGCCCACCTCCCTGTAACTTGCTGTCCTTTCACTGTATCTCCTTCCCCGCCTTTATCATCCCCGCCCCTACTCCCATCCCACACCAAGAAGGCTTTCCTCTTATAGGGAATTTTTTATTTTATTTATTTATTTTTTTAGGGATAATGATAAGACTTTTGAAAAGCTTCTCTGCAGCCTTCAGAAGGTAGAATGTTGGTCAGTTACACATAACAAATATTTGTGTTATTATCAGAGAAAACTAGGTATTGAGAGGAGAAACAGAAGGGAAATGAATGACACCAAACCTGGAGAAGCAACAGTGAGATAAAAAGAGAGGTCTCGAGTCCTTGATACCAGGAGCATGCAAGAGGGGCACCAGTCTATCAGATGGGCTTTGATGGGAGATGGACAGGTTAACAATGTGCCAGGGTCCGACTTGGTTCCTGGTATAAAACTTCAGCATAGAGGTAAGCCAGGGCCAAGATAAACCCATATAGTGAAAAGATATGTGGAGAAGTCTCTCTGTGATGATTAGTGTGTTGGTAAGTATACCCCAATCAATTTTTTTTGTTATCTAAAAGCACCCGTGCTTTCTTCTGTACCAGTAGCATTCGTGGTGACACTGGCAGGCAGGAGCTAACAGAATGCAATATTATTTCCACATTATGCAAAATATATTTTAGCCACCTCCATGCTCATGACCATAATGAATGTGTCAAAGTTTGCTGAAAATCTAGTTAAAAAGTACATTTCCTTCCTCCTAAGAAGGATTCCCCTGACAACAAAACTCTGATTCAAAATTCATCACCTCCTTAAAAGTAGAACTTGCTTGAATAAAACCGTGCAGTCGTCGGATGTGCAAACATTTTTGTATTCACATAATACACTTCTTTCATTCACCATAATTTGTCAGAGTTTCATTTTTTTCAAATCAGTCCACGAAGGACTCTAGGCACCCTTCCCCACAGGGAATGGCTGGAGATGAAGGAGGAGAGACATGGGCTGCTGCCATCCCCTCTCACGGAAGAGGATCCAATCAGAACGAATGCTGCTGGGTTGCCCAGGATTCCTAAAATTGCATCCACATGCCTCTGGGCTTCTCCTGTTTATCCCAATTTCATTTCTCTCCAAGTTTGCTGACACCCAGCCTTCATTTGATTGACTTACAAATTGGAGTATAAATTATGTTTTCTATTGCCTAGCAATTAGCCATTAAGGAACAGTACAATCGAAATACAAAGACAGAAGACATTCATATTACAACGAGGGACCACTGAAAGAAAGAATCCTTCCATCCTCTAGCCTTCAGACTTAACATAAGTGCCCTTGAAGGCAGATTTAGCCTTTTAAAATGACAATGCTATTTACTCCTTGCACTCTGTGAGCTTCATCCCACCCATAAAGCGGTCAGAGAGAGCCAAATACATCTTCTTCATCTCCCTCATCTTCGTCTCTTCAATTGTCTCTCTCTGAGATTCATTTCTTTGGCCTCTGCAGTAAGATTGGTTCAAAGGCTGTCAATTGTGCAAGTGAATGGCCATGAAATAATTAGGAGCGCAAGGTGGGGACTTTCCCATGAGCAAACTCCAATACACTAAAAATGAGAAATGTGATCAACCTGGCTGTCGGTGGCATTATCTATAATAAGGACCATCCTTCAAGTTGCAAGCTAATTTTCTAACCTCACTCTTTTATCTTGATGTAGATTTTTTTCGCCCTTCTTTAATGTTGAAATTTTTCCAGCTTAACATCTCCTCAAAGACTGCATTTCCTTTGTTCATCCTTGATTCAGAAACACTAATTCTTTAATTTATTTATTCTTATTGTAAAAATAATACATGCTTATCATAGAAAATGTTGAAAGCTTACACATGTATGAAGAAGGAGGAAAAAAATCCCCCTTGTAATCAAATCACCCAGAGGCAATCACTATTAAAAACTTGCTGTATTTCCAATCTTGGCTACTAGGCATTTTTAACATATATAAGAAATTACTGTATATCTAATTTTGCTGAAGATACATTTTTTTGTTAGATTGTTGAAGAAAAAGGGAATAAATCCTCCTGTTCATTGATGACACATATTTAAAGCAGGCATGCCAATGGGAGAAAAGGACAGTTAGGCTTTAGGGGATTAATGTGGAATGAAGATTAAAATCATTGTTAGCTGCAAAACAAGGAAATTAAGTGATTGTCACAAACAACCTGAAACAGCTCAGTGGGATCCATTAAGATTTTTAACAGCTCAGTGAAATCTAACATCTACCTGACAGTCCCAAATGGGAGGGGTCAGGAGAAACATGCATCTTTACTTCAACTCTTTTTACTCTGTGCATTAAACAAGCAAACTTTTTACTGACGGATGGTCCAAGAAAGCTGAACTGACCTCTGCCTTCAATTAACTCAGTTTGAGATCATGCCTATACCCTGCACAGCTTGTCTTCATAATCTGAGATAATAAGAGTTTAAAAGGCTCAACAAGGCAAAAATTGGTGTGTGTGCATTGTGTGCAAAACATAGTACACGGCTGGGAAGTGTTGTGTCATCTATGAAGAATGAGAATGAGGTGCTACCTGTAGCTAGCCCAGATGTACAGGTGCACTCTCTGCTACCAAAGCATGCAGGAAAGCATCAATCTGAATGTTTTCTTTAATGATACTGGCATGGGGCCCACATCAGCTTCATATTCTCCAGTGGCTCCCTTGATCAGGAATTTTGTTCCGGAAATTTTGTAACTGGATTAACTTTTGCTTCCTTCTCTTCATCATTTCTTCCCTAGATCTTTCCTTGTCCCTCTATCCTTCCAATATTTATTGAGTGGCCACTACATAGAGGCACAGGTAGGTGATGGAGAGGCGAGAATCAAAATAGTCAAGTCCCAAGCTTTAAGGAGCCCACATGAAGGGGGACTAACATCTCAATAGGTAATTCTTCCACAAGGAAGCAAAGAGTAACAAGTATTTCCTAATAAAACCAAAGCGTATACTTAGTAAATACGAGGAAATCATGGAGCGCTTCAAAAACTAGGGCACATTTGAGTTGTGTCTTACAAAAGAAGTCCAAGTTTGTATTAACGCTTAGAAAATTGAAGTTTTGGAAAAAAAGTCTGGAATTTTTTTTTTTTAAATCACCTTGGGCTGAAGGGAAATGACTGGGTCACTGCAAAGATAACCCTGGGGATGAGTGGAACACTGCCTTGATTGGGGGGAAATGGTCACAGAGAAAGGTCTGCAAAGGATCTTTGATTCTGGGAGAGGAAGGGTCTAGGCCCATACTCTTTCTCCAAAATTACTTTTCTCCTGGTCCCTGCAATTGCACTGCAATGATTTTTTCCACATAGAGATCCTTTCAGATTGAAAAATTGAACAAAAACCCCAACAATGGAAAGCTTATCAAGCTTTCGGAAAGACAACCAACTGTCCAAAACTACAGATGATGTGAATCCCAATTCCCTCTTGGATAAAACCATAATGAGCTACCATTTCTCACTGTACTTTATTGCCCCCAGATTTGTAGATCTGCTCCCCAAAAGAGCAGTCCTGATGTTTCTTGGTTTCTGGAAGTCTCCTTGAGGGAGACCATTCTTTGTTACTGTAATGAGGACAGTTTAATAAAGAGCCTAAAAGACAGACCACCCAGGTTTATATCCATACTCAGGTACTCACTAGCTATACTTGGGCATGCAGTCTCTCTGAGCCCCCATTCTCCATCTGTAAAATGGAGAAAATAAACATGCTTTTCTCATGAGGTTAAAAGGCATAATGCATACCAACGCCCACTAAGTCTTCAGGAAGTATTAGTTACCATTATTACCCAGTAAGGGTAGTAACAAGCCAAAGGAAGCCCTTTGGGCCCAGAGTAATAGTTTTAAGTCTAGGCCTGTAATCCTTATTTAACCTTGATCATTCACTCATTCATTCGGCAAAAATTTTCTGAACACCTCCTAAGGATTAGGTATTACTGATAAAACCTCCTAAACAGGAAAACACACATCTTGTCTTAAAAGAAGTTTTAGTTTATATGTGTATATCATCAAACTAAAGAAAGTAGTGGGGCACCTGGGTGGCTCAGTGGGTTGGGCGGCTGACTTTTAGTTTCAGCTCAGGGCATGGTCTCAGTTTCCCAGGGTTCCAGCTTCACCTTGGGCTCCACAGTCAGCAGGAAGTCGGCTTCAGGATTCTCTCTCCCCCTCTGCCCCTCCCCCATGCTCGCTCTCTCTCTCTCTCTCTCTCAAATAAGTAAATAAATCTTAAAAAAAAAAAAAAAAACTAAAGAAAGCATGAAAGAGGCTAAAAATCTGTTCCCTTTATTAAACAAATAAACAGATTTATGTTTTGCTAACTGAAACTCTTACTGGGTCAAATATAAAGATAGAATCTGTAGACAGGAAGAACAAGAGGGGAGAAAATCCAACAATGACTTTGGAGTCAGAAGGAAAATGATTTGCGGAAATTTAAGGCGCAGGACGATCAAATACATGATCATCATACAATATGCACAGAAGAGCTTATCTTACTGTTAGTAATGATACCCCACGACAAATGACAAACACACTTATTGGGAATCCATCCTTACTTCTTTAGTCATGGCAGTACTTAAAAGACTGGGGAGACTAATTCAGTCTTTAAATCACTTGTTACAGCATCACTATGTGTGCATTTTATATGTACTGTAAGATATTTCACAATGAGGACATCACTGGGCATTAAAATTCTGCAGGAGGAACAAGTCAGTTAGGAATGCTGAGGGTTTCAAACAAACATACCATGCTTCTCTCTCTTGGTTTTTCCTTTAAAAGCACACAGGTTTTAATTTGGGGTTCTTAGCACATCACATATGCAAGCACTCCTCCACAACATGCCTTCTCCAACCCTTATCTGTTTCTGAATTTTCTCCTCTTACTTTCATTTGTAGTACAGTTTCTCGTGGTGGGGGGGAGAAAAGGAGAAAAAAAGCAACAATGTAAGTAAGAAGGGCAGAAGGAGAGGAAAGAAGGAAATTAAGAGTAAGAAGAAAAAAAGTCCCCTCTCCATCATTCTGGGCATTTCCCCATGGAGAAGCGACTGGCTTCCCGAACAACTTAAGAATGGATATTTTGATAATCAGAGCCTTGAGCTCTATAAACTGTTGGGTGATCATACCGGCTCAATAAAATCAAGTGCTTGCTGGGGCTGTGTTTTGATGTGGAGAAGGCTGAGAAAATAAAACCACCTAATGGAAAATTACAGAGGAGCGGTTCTTCCTTTGCATAAATGAGAAACTCAAACAATTTGGTTTTGAGGACGTTGCTGCACATTGTTCTAAAAAGTAGACATGGCTTTTGTTGTCTTGTTACGAGATGATAAATATTCATGCCAGTGAATTACTGCTCGCTAATGGCCCAATATTTGGCACACCTGTTGTGGTTTGTCTCTAAAATAGCAGTGACAGTTTAGGAGGGCAACGCTGGCAGGTGCTAACAATGGGCTATTATGACAAGTGCAAGGAAACAACAAATTTCAAGTTCCTGATTAAACCAAAGTCCCAGAAGTGAGCCCATCTTACCTGGCACTCGTCTTCATAAATGCTTCTCATTTTTCAAACCAAAAGACTTTGAAGGCCCTACGCTAGCTGTCAGAATGGTCATTCACATTTCTGCATCCCTGTATCTCACACACAGTCTGCAATCCTAGGGGTTATGTGAGCTCTGGAGCCAGGCTCTCTGGTTTAAAAGCCTTGCTCTACCATGTCCTAGTCATCGCTTAAGTCACCTGAATCTTCTACTGTGCTTTCATAAAATGGGGGCAACAATATCATCCTTCATAGCAGGGATTCTCAACCTTAACACTACTGATATTTGGGGCCAGGTCATTCTTTGCTGTGAGGGATACTCTGTACATTGTAGGATGTTTGGTAGCATTCTTGACCTATACCCATTAGATGCCAGTAGTACTCAATAACACCCTACCATTTTGTGACAACCAAAAATGTCTCTAGCCAGACATTGCCAAATGTCCCCTAAGAACAAAATCGACCCTGGTTGACAACCTCTGCCCTATAAAGTCATTCTGAAGAGAGAACGCACTACATTTATGGTGCATTCATAATGCTGGGTACACAGTAAACACTCACTGTGGATAGCTATTATCATTTGCAGACTGTGCTAGACATTTGGGTGGGCTATATATTCAAATCAAATCAGACTCTTTCCCTTAAGGAACTTACACACTATTTAATTTTGTTCCTTGCACTTGTCACTTCCAGAAATTATCTTCTTTATTTAGGCATCTACATGTTAAGTCTGTCTCCCTCCCATGAGCACATAAGAGGAATGGG
The DNA here is from genome assembly GCF_023065955.2 of Ursus arctos. Classification (NCBI taxonomy): domain Eukaryota; kingdom Metazoa; phylum Chordata; class Mammalia; order Carnivora; family Ursidae; genus Ursus; species Ursus arctos. The sequence continues at coordinate 70,762,738 of NW_026622874.1, read as the reverse complement.
GATCTAAACCGTCTTTGCCATGTTCACTGCCATAATCCCACAGCTACTGCAGAGTCTAGAACACTAGAACACAGCAGATGCTCATGAGACATTTGTGAGAATGGATGCAACGTACTCCACACACACAGTCCCAGAGAAGAGGCCTAGGAAACTGTATATACATATATAGTATGTATGTTACATATACAAATGCCTTAGATGATTCATAAATTAAGGCAAATATTAGCAATAATGTCTCAATCCATCTCTCCATGGTTTTTGTCAGGGGAAGTTTCACAAAACAGAAATGAGATCATCTCTCACTTAAAGAGTCTTCAACAATTTCCTTGTCCAACGAAGAGCCGGTGCCTGACTTCTCAGGATGCATCTCCCTCTCACCCCTTTGCACAATGTTCTGGATGTTCTTTATGTTCACTCAACTTTCATACCTCCTGCCTTTGCATATAACATTTACTATGCTTGGAAGTCCCTCCTCCTCTGTGTCCATCTAGGGACACATGCTCATCCTTTAAGACATGGCTTCCTATCTACTTCCCTAAGCAGCAATTCAGTCCTACCCCTTCATCCACTGTGCTTTTCTGGTCCTCAGTTGTTGTCACAGTTCTGCTCCCACTGAACACTAAATTGTCCCAAAGGTATGAAATCACCATGTGCTGGGAAGCTACAAGAAGCACGCATCAGCGGCCAGCATGGGTGTGCAGAGTTGTAGATGAAACTGATTATTAGGTCATTAATTAATTAATGATCAAAATATAAACTGGTGTTTGGCTCTGGACATCAAGTAGCCATATCAAAAGATCTTGGAATTTTTCCGAAAAAGTTGCTCTCATTCAAAACTTTCACTATTTAGAATCCCTTCACAACTATCTCTTTGGCCAATTGTTTTGATTAGCTGCGAAAGTAAAAGCCCTCCCCTTAAAAGCACAAGTTTGATATTTGGAAATAGTAATTTGCAGTGAAAGCCACATGAGAATTTTATTTTCCAAATACTCTTTATGAAAGAAATTCCATTGGTAATTAACAGGTCAGTCTTTCATATGGAAAGTGTCATTTCTAAACTAGTAAAGTTTGACCAAAACGTCCCATGTTCTTTTTACCTACTGCTAATGTACTTAGCAAATTCTTTCTACAGGAAAGTCAAAAGTCAATTCATGAGTGGTAACAAATTCTTAATAATATAGTTCACTGTAATTTTTCTCAATAAGTTTAAATCTGAGGAAGTAACATCAATGACAACATTCTCTTTCAAAATTACCAATTTTTTGAAGATGCATTTGTGATGGCACCAAGCAAACCATCCAAAGAGAGACCAACCTACATTACCCTGACTCTCCAAGAACAGGAAATGCAGGAAGGCAGGCATGTAAACATGCTGTGTTCACCTTTCAAGGCTCCTGCTCAATGAATCAGACCACTTGATGATTCTGAGCCACCTAAACTGGCTAGCTGCAAGCCCACTAGCGGTCATGAAGTCAGGAGTATTGTTTGTGGCCAGCATTTTCTTCTATAAAGAAGTAAATCAGAACATACTAAACCGTTTGTGTAATGTTGGTTCCTATATTGTAGGTGAGTGCTGGGTCGCAATGTAAAATGCATTTCTAATTATTGGTCACAGTAAAAACCATTAGATTAAAAACCAAAAGATACCAAAGACATTGGTGAAAATTTCCATTTGAAAACTCAAATTTAGTACAGAGTAGAAAGACAGTTTTTATAGGGTAGTGATTTAAAGAATCATGGGGGTCCATGAATATTGTGAACTAAACAAACAGGCATCCCCCACCAACCAGAGATAACCATAAAACATCTTTTTAAAAGGAGACATGGAGGAATGAGGTCCAGGAGGTTGATCTGAGGAAATCTATGAATGCATTATCTTGCCCTAAAGAGTTCATGAAAGCTTCCCATACTGGTTCCCAAGAAGCATGCTCTTATTATTTTCTTGGAGATTTACCCTCTCTCCATTAAGATTCAAGTTTTTAACTTGCAAAATATGGAAATTGCCTAGTACTTGATCATTGTGACAAGGCCACATTTTGATTGTTTTATTAAGAAAAAAAATTAATCCCTCCATCTGAAAATCGATCACTATTCAAGACTTATTTCTTATCAACAACTGTTTATGTAAAGTAACATAAAAACTTCCAATAATAAAAGCTGAGTTCATATAGTAGGGTAGACTCATCAAAGGTGACAGAATGGACGATAATTTTCATCTTCTCATTTTTAACTCATAAATAGCATTCCTATCCATTATTTATCTATTTTCAAATTTAATTAATAGTTCTGGTAATAATTGCATAATTTCTATGGCCATAGAAAAAGCAGTCTGCATGTAGATAATAGGGCATTTTAATATTTATGAAGTTCAAAGTTTTCTATAAATAGAGAAATTCAGAAATTATCACCAGATCTAAAATTACATTGGAAGATAGATGAATTATTAATAATAAAGGCATGTGTTCATTGGGAACACACAAAACAGAAGTAATAAACATGCATACCGCCACTTTGGTCAAGACACACATGCAAGGTGGCTCCTTTCTCAGGGTCACCTCTGGACACGTGGCTGTCTAAAAGAAGGAACCACTTTGCTTGGACCCAGAGTTATTATCATTGCAAACAATGATTTTTAAGCATAACAGAGCAAAGTTTATATACATAGGGACTATCATTGCCTACTGTCTCCTTTCACCCGGGCAGCATCCCTACTTTATTATTGGAATAGGTATTATTAAACCAAGGAGCCAACATAGCAGTTAGGCAAAGTGCAGAGGATTCTGACTCTCTGGGTTCATAGCCTCATTGCTTTATTCAGTTGCCTTTCTGTTAGTATGAGTGTCTCCAGTGCATATGAATCCCTTTACTTGCAGCACTGCCTGGGAAGCAAAGCCACCTCTGGCAAGAGAAAGCCACTGGGCAAAGAAATGCAGGTGGGCTGCTAGAAGCCAGGTAGGAGCACACTCAAAAGGGAGGGAGAGCAAGGAGACATGAGTGAGCAAGGTGGATCACGGTAGGCCCCTAGATCTGAGATGGGGGCTAGTTTCCAGAAAAATCAACTGTGTAATCAATCAGAAGGTTGGAACTTTGTGCCAGCCCAACCAATGGGGAGAAGAGCGGGACTGGATATGAAGTTCAATTACATGACCAACAATTTAGTCAATCATGCTTACATAATAAAACCCCAATCAAAACTTTGAACCTCATTATTCAGTAGAGCTTATCAACTGGTGAATATTTCAATGTGCCAGGAGGGTGACGTATCCAGACTCCATAGACACAGAAGCTCCTGTGCTTAGGACCCTCCCAGTCTGCCCTATGTACCCTTCATGTGGCTGTTTATTTATATTTATCTATAGTAAGACTTTTATAATAAAAGTATAGCACTTCCTTGAGTTCTAGGAGTTATTTTTAGCAAAATATTGAACCTGAAGGGGGATGGTGGGAAGTATCAAATTTGTAGCCAACCTGGAAGAAATGTGGATGCATTGTGAGGACATCCCAAACTAATGGCTGGTGTCAGTCTTATAAAGTGGGGCCAGTCTTGTGAAGGATTTTGCCCTTAACTTGTGGGGTCTGTGCTAACTCTAGGTGGTTGCTATCAAAATGGACTTGAACTACAGGACACTCAGTAGGTGTCAGAGAATTGTTTTCAGAGCTGGGGGACAATGGTAACATCCCCTATGATCACTGCAAGCCATGGGCTCCCCTTCTGTCAAAATGGGAGTGATAATGATAGTAATCAGTACATTCCAGGGTTATTCAGTAGAGATGGTTCAGTAATGCATGTTAAACCCTTAGCCAAACCGTAAACACACAGTAAATTCAACTGTTTTGTTTCCCATTTATGAGATGAGAAAACTGAGGCTCAGAGAAACAAAGTGATTTTTGTGGAATGTGGCAGAATGTGGCAGGACACAGCAGCTAGCTCCCAGGGCAGGTCAGTTGTCCAACTCCCCCAGTCTATCTCTCCTACCCCCACAGCTAATTCCACTGGCTCCCCATGGCACTTTCTAACAAAAGGCACCAGAAGTTAATATGAATTCCATTTGAAAAGACACATATGATCCAACACGCCTCCCCTAGAGGCAGCAGCATCCTTGTGCTTCCACATGCTTTGGTCTTAAGGGCAGTGCCTGCACAAGGGCCTCAAAGAGATAAAACCCTTGGCCAAAGTTTCATCAACACATCCCATGGGGAAGGCTGGCTTGAATGATTTATTTTCTTCTACCTTTAAAAGCACATCTATATGCACCAACACACACACACACACACACACACACACACACACACACAGAGCTGTGCACTGCTTAAAACCCTAAACTGTACTAAAGAAAAAAGAAAGTTGCCAATGGTGCGACCCTAAAACAAACCCTAAGGAATGTGGGGTGGTTCTGCAACAAAGACATTTTCCCATAAGCAGGGTTTGTTTTCTTACCCTCACCTCCTAGAGGACACATGGGAATGGGAAGGCGGGTACGGCAGCCAGCCTCTGGCAGTGGCTGATTTTAGATGCTTTGCAGGTGCTCATGCCTGGTTTTTCTGAACAGGATCAAATCCTAAGATTTTAAACCCAAACTCTCTAAGAGCACAGCCACGAGACTCTCAAGGACAAAATGATTATCTCAGATCTCCAGAAACTGAGCAGTGTACAAAACAGCTATGGGAAGGGAAGGGTCGCTTGTGGATTTTGATTTTCCTTCAGCTTTGAAAGAATATAAATTTCTTGCCGGCTTAAGACAGTGGTTTGTAGCTGGATAAATTCTAGCGGAAATCTTTGCCTCTCTCCTCCAAAACAGTCATTTGAGGACCATGTTATTTTGTTCATTCAAATTCTTTCCTTCTTTTTAAACATTTCAGAGGGTATTTTAAGTTGTGTGTCTTAGCTTAAAAAAAATGTTTCATTGAGGTAAAGCATATATACTGAAAAGCACACAATTGAACAGACTCGTTTTAACACTCATATGCAACTTAACTTTTAAAAAGAAAATCAATTTAAGGTTTTCCAGTTTCAAAGTGTCTGCTAAGATTTACATTAGTTACAAAACATTAGCATTGGAAGCAGTGCACGGGAAGATACCTATGAAGTCATTCATCTTTTCAAACCACAGATAATTATGGAGCGCCAGATACACGCCAGGGGTGATGTGCATCGTGACTAAAGCAGGAAAGGTCCCTACCTTCAGGGAGCATACAGATAGTGGAGGAGAAATGATACCAAGAGGAAACAAGAATATAGAAATGAATGTAATGATTAACTGTGACAAGAGCTATGAAGAAACAAAGTGTGTGATGAGAAGAGAACAGCATGGTTGGGGATGAATCAAATTAAAATGCAAAGACGAAGCACTGTCACTTTCCTGAGCTCACTTGTCTCTTCACTTAACTGTGAATTCAGTCCCCCCATGACCTCATCCTTTGTCTTTTTGCTATGAGAACTTGCTAAAGCTGCACAAAGGGTGCCGGACTCATAAATGTCTGAGAGGAGAGAGAGAGAGACTGACTTAGAGCCCCAGGCGTGGCGTACAATTCGTGGAATTTCCATCCCACTAAACAGCTCCAAAAGGTGGATCCGCCTGACAAAATGGGATGGGAAAGAAAAGGGCCTGCTCAGGTAACAGGTGAGCCAGCATTCCCTGCTGAACTAAGAGCTGGAGCTTATCTTGATGGAAATTTCAGTGTGTTAAGAAAAAATACTAACAATTAGTTGCAGGATATTTAACAAATAGCAAATTAGATACAGCCCACAATGCAATTAAAAGTGCATCCCTTATTCCTTATGAGACATCTGTAAAAAGCCCCACTTACTTTGTGTTAAGGCTCAAACAGCCTGCCTTCTAAAGTGAGGTATTTTTCTCCTAGGGATCTACTCACAAAAGCTGGTGTCCACATCTATTGGCCATACCCACCGCGTGAGGATCAGTAACTTTAGTGTTTCATTTCTTGTGGGTCCTTGAAGGTCCCTGCTGCGATGAGACTCTTATTTTGATCTTTTCCTTCATAACACTCCCCACAATTGTAATTCATTCAAGGTATGTTTGTTTAATGCAAATCCCTCCTGAGAGCTATAAGTCAAAACTGTGATGGCTCATTTACAGTTGTATCCTCGTTTCTTAGGATGGAATATACTGCTCTGTCTCTCTGCCTCTCTCTCTCAGTAGAGGCATAGATATACATAAAACTAAAGATACATATGTAAGTATGGGTAAAGACGTAGACATAAAGATACAGCGAGAGATAGATAAAGACACAGATTAGATATAGACATACAGGCCAAAGTATGGATGTGCAGTAGATACAGATATGGACAGAGAAGCATAGAAATAAGGAAAATGATACAGATAATGGTATAGACATTCCCTATCAGGGATATCCAATCATGACACCATATATTTGTGGAATATTTGTCATTTTCCAAACCTCTCTCAGAATAGTTTACCTTATTTGGATGTCAGCAACCCTATAAGATCAGCAAACCAGACAGGAATTATAATCCCCATTTCTGAGATGAGAAGCAGTGGTCTGTTTTGTCCACAGTCCTGGGGCCAGGGGAGGCTGGGGTTGGGGGTAGGGGGATCAGCCATTACATAAACGTACAGTGTTAATCTCAGGCCATGGTTCTGTCTTCTTTTCCTAACATCAGCTGGTTTTATCAAGTTCTCTGGCTCTGAACAGCTCCTAACTTCACAGAGGCTCCACATGGCCTTTCAAACACCCTTTACAATAATGCATGTTTAGAATTATGTGCATCCTGGAATTGTCAATCAACAGCATCATTTTCAGACCCAACCATAACTTGGCTTAGGATGGGAACAGGATGAGCTCTTCAAAATTCTATTACTGCAGAGATGCCAAGTATCAATAATGTGCTTTAAAAGAAAAACAAAACAAAACACCAAAAAACCTCAATTTTCGAAAATAGCTTAACAAATGGAGAAAAGAGAAGTAAGTGACCTCCAAATGACCAAATAACCCTAAAGACATTATATATTCCCCTCCTCTAGGAAAGAATTAACTTTTTTCTCATTTTTAATAGCAAATAACTCCACAGCATTAATGACTTCCATATTTGTCTAAATTTTAAGTTCTTTGGGCAGAGTGTGACACTGCATACACAAAGCTTCTGAACACACTGAAGTTTTCTGTGGAGGTAAAAGCTACTCTAGTTTGATTATACTTGGGAGCAACTGCAGAGAAAGGCCATGGATCCCCAGGAGATGGGAGGCTCCACAGAATTAAAGGGTGTTGCCCTGGTAAAGAGAAACTTAGGTACTCAGAGAATGCTACAAGGACTGAGCATCCTACTGCACCAAAAAGCATGGGATTCGGTGCTGTGAATCTTGCAAAATGTCTGGTCTTTAGTGCCACTGCATTTGGAAAAGTTGAGAGACGCGTGCATTGCTGAGCCCTGCATGCTCCACCATAATACGTGGGAGATACCAGCTGGAAGCGAGAGGACTGTGTTTCTCCAAATAAGTGCTGAATCCCTTCTTCCTCCGGGTTTTCACTTTCCTGCACATAGGATGTGGGCATCCAAGGTATGAATAGCCTTGGGCATTTGTGGCACATTGTCCTTGTGCACTTTCAATTTTAGTCTGTGGAAAGTAGGTTAAACCACTACCTTTTGTAATAAAAGCAGCTGTCCTCTGTAATATTTTATATGAGTTTTATTAACCATTATTAAATAAATCCCAACTCCTTGGAGCAATTATAAGAGTAGCTCATGTGCAAAGTGGCCAGATGATTTGTTCTTCAGGGGCAGGACAGTCTGCCTTTCAAGACAGGTCCACCCCTTGTATCCTAGTGTTAGATATTGCTACTACTCGTTTCCATTTATTTCCCTTCCCTTTCTGGCCACAGGAGACATGAGCTCTGACTACTGAGCTTTACTTTTACACCAAAGCACTGAAAAGCTGGTGCATGGTTCTCCACATTTCCTTCCCCAGTCACGATGACAAGGAAGTGGTGTGTTCCAGATCATGTAGCTACAAGAACGCAGAGTCTCCACAGCCTAAATCCCTTCATCACCATTTGGAGCAGAACCCTTGATAACATGTGCTCGACATAGAAAAGCTGCATCATATGGAGCTATTGAGATTTAGGAGTCCATTTGTGACTGTGGCATAACCTAACTTATCATGACTAATTGACCCTCTGAATCAAATTCTCCAGAGGATTCACGGCCCTAAAAACACCCTCAAAATATGACCAGCTATCTGCACTTGTGTGATCAGGTAACAGACACATCAGAGGAGTCTCAACAGCATTTATAGAAAGGATAAACATTTCTGTGTTGCAGAGTATACTGCAAAATTTAAATCAAGTTTCATGGTAAAACATGAGGAATATAAAACTCACCGAAAGCCTCTTAATCACTTCGCATGAATACTTAGCAGTTAAATTATGCCTGGCCATATGACTCTTTCTTTAGACTTAGCTTGAGGTTATAAAAAGACACTTGAAATGGAGAAGAAGGCTGCTTGGAGACCCCTCTGCCAATTCTGAATTCCCTTCAACCTAGGCTGGCTAAGCTTCTCTCTTCCACAACAGGAATAATTCAAGGTCTAGGTGTTCTAGGAACTCTAATCTGATGGTCACCCTTCAAGTCACTGTCAGATTCTGCTGGAACATACTCCTCTCTGTGACAGTGTGAAGTTCTCAGAAGGCAGCTAAGCACAGCTCAGGAAAGAATGTGACAAAAGGATAAGGTGACCAACCATCCCAGTTTGCCTAGTCCTCGCCTAGTTTTATCACTGAAAACCACTCAATCCCAAACAAACTGAGACCACTGGTCACCATAAAAAAGAGAAGGACAGGGATCAATGACCAATAACCCACTACAGCATGAAAGGTTAAGGAGTAGGGGATACTCCCTTTATCATCCTCACTCCCTTTATCAGCCCTATTTTAGAGTTAAGCTCCTTCAGGAGAAGACTGAGTATTTGTACCTCACTTAGTCCAGGCTGCCATACAAAATACATACACTAGGTGACTGGAACAAAAGAAATCTTATTTTCTCATAGTTCTGAAGGCTGGAACTCTGAGATAAGGATGCCAGCAGGGCCAGGTTCTGGTGAGATTCCTCTTCCCAGCTTGCAGATGGCTGCCTTCTTGCCGTTTGAGGATACGCATACATAAGGCCAAGAGAAGGAAAAAGGTCTTCCTCTTCTTATAAGGTCACCAATCCTATTGGATTAGGATCCCCCCTTCTGACCTCATTTAATCTCAATTGCCTCCTAAAAGCCCTATCTCCAAATACAGTCACATTGGCAATTAAGACTTTAAAATATAATTTTGGAGGGGATACAGCTCAGTTCATAACACAAACACAGGGCACCATGCCTACCCAGTATACATTAAAATCCAATAATTAGAAATTCATTCAACTCATCAGAAATGTCTGGTAAGACTGGAGACAAGTTAGCAAAAGCAAAACATTCCTTATTGCCTGTATTTGTTAACACCTGAGTAAGAGGTTTGGTATCAACAAAAGTAAACTGATGTAGTACTTCTTCGACTTTACTGTGCCTGTGAATTACCTGGGTATCTTGTTCAAATACAGGTTCTGATTCACTGAATTAGGGACTATGATTTTGTATTTCTAACAACCTCCCAGGTGATGCCAAGGCTTCTAGTCCAGCAAATAGAGTGAAAGCTCTAGTGCCTTCTGTCTTTTCCAGGACCCCGCCACTGGGGTTCTTACTACACTCTTTTCTCTTGCATCACCTGAACCTCTACCCCAAAATTAAATAAATAACTCAGCAAACAAGCAAATAAATAAGCACAATTGAGAAGGTAACGGTTGGACATTTTAAAATATCACGTGTTAATCTTCACATGCCACGTCTGCTGAAGCTTTGATTAGTCGCTTTTATATTTCAAGTCACTGTTTCAATCACAATTATACCTGGTTACACTTACATTCTTCCCACAGGTACTTTGGGTTTTAGAATTGATATGCAAGGAGAACTAGCTGCAGTCTGAGTGGAAAGCAGAAACCCAAGAAAGAAACAATAATATTTGATATTAAAAATGCATATATACCTGCAAATGATTTCAATGTAACATCTTATTCAAACCATGTTTTTCAAATGCATGGAATCTATCCATAATTGATATATAGAGAGAGATAGTGTGTGTGTGTGTGTGTGTGTGTGTGTGCAGGTATTGCACAGATAGTGGGGGAAGGAGGCAGAGGGCAGCAACTCAATATAAAAGTACAGGTCAAGGACAGACAGAAAACTACTAAACAGCAAGCAGTACTTAGCTCCTGTTTGGGTACCATTCAGAGAAAAAGACTATATTTATTACTTCAACCGTCCTTCAGTAGATATGGACTGAATTCCAATGAAAGCACATTTTTTTTAAAAAGGGGAAAAAAGGGGGACAAATCTGCTTATTTTTGTTTTGTTTGGGATTGAACTAACCTAAATATCTACGTGCACTTCATTTTCTCCTACCATGTGATAGCAAAGGATGAGATTTCACTCATCAACCATGGGCTTCCCTCATTCTGCCCCAGTGACCAGGAGGTGGGGATGAATTCAGAGTCCTTCCTAAATTCCCAGCTGAACTTTGGTACACTGCATGAACTCAAGGAATATTTGTGGAATGAACCAATGAATGAATTGCCTTTCTTCAGGAAAGGACTCACAAGCAAATGCTTTTTTTTCTGTTGTCTTCTCCCATGCCACCTTGCCCCTCCCACCTTCCTCCCTTGCCCCACTGGTCCAGGGCACAGTTCTACAGTTAGTAAGTCTGGCTTAGCTGTGATGAGCTGTAAAATCTTAACCTCTCAAGTGTTTCTACTTGGCATCATTAAAATAGGCACAATGATACCTCCATCACAGAGTTTATTGACTAGTTTACCAGATAAATATAAAATGAATCCTATAAACGTAACAGATGACCAAGAAATAATCATTTCCTATTTTTAAAAAATCTGTAACATACCATTTGTTTTCCTTTTTACAATTACTTCTGCAAATTAAAAAATTTAAATTTTAAATTGAGATAATGAATTTAGATCAACTTTAGACATTTAAACCAATGTCCTAAGAAATTCTTTTAAAAAATCATCCGATTAGTCCCTCTTCTTTCTATGGCTAAGAATAACAGAGTCACTCTGGAAATAGCAAGAGTAACTTTTATTGTATATGAAATTATGAAATGGGTGATAAGTAAATAAAGGCTACTAACTAGCCAAATAACAATCAAACTTTAGTTAAAAATAAATTGCAAACCTATGGCTAAAAGATGGCTTCCACTAATTACCAAAAGGCTTTAAAAAATCCAAATTAAAGATCATTGCAGGGGTGCCTGGGTGACTCAGTCAGTTAACTGTCTGCCTTTGGCTCAGGGCATGATTCCAGGGTCCTAGCATGGAGCCCCACATCAGGCTCCCTGCTCAGTGGGGAGTCTGCTTCTCCCTCTCCTCTGTACCTGACCCCAGCCCCAGCTCATGCTCTATCTCAAATAAAAAAGAAAATCTTTAAAAAAAAAATCACTGCATGCCCTTCAAATTAGTGTGAGTTTAAAAGTGATAACAGTTCAATGGCAATGAGGGTAGTGGTCAGGATTGCCAGATATGAGTTATGAGTATAAATTGGTAGTAATGTTTTTATTGTAAGGGAGAAATTTCCCATCTCATCCTCGTTTGTTTATTTATTTACTTACATCAGTATGTATTCATGTACATGTATCGTATTCAATGAATTATAACCTGTTAGTCTTATTTCTATTTTTGTACTCAAATTGTTCCATATTTGGCCACTAAAAGTCCCCTGAAGCTCATATCTGTATCTTTTTCACACACCCCCCTCATTCTTTGAGTATTTCCTTTCTTTTGGCCCGGAGGGGGGGGGGGAGGAGTTCCAGATTCATCTTGTACTTCCACTGTTCCAATTCAGGAATCATTAGCCTTTTCTCCAATGAGTCCTGTTTCTCTTTACTGGTGACTTGCACTGAGAAACCAAGATTTTAGATGCTAGGTATACGTATTGCTTATGGAGTCTCATTGATTCTAGCCCTTTAAATTTTTACATCTATTTATCTATACAAATTAATATGCCTACATTTATACTGATATCTCCAATTTTAACCCATTACCACCAAGTATAATAGATGTTTGGTTTTGTTTCATTTATTTGTAGTTTTATCTTTACTATTCCCTTCCTTTTACTTAACTTTCTTCTCTTTTTCTAGGTTATTCAAGTAGAAACTTGGATTATTAATTTTAAATCACCCTAAAATTCAAAGCAATAAACTTACAGTATTTATAGCTCTAATTTATAGCTATACCTTCCATCTGCCCTTTAGCTGCATCCCATAAATTTTGCTATGTTGTCATTCATTGTCATTCAGCTCAAAATATAATTTCCCTTGTGCTATCCTCTTTAATCCAAAAGTCATTTAGAAGTGTGCTATTTAATTCCAAAACATTGGGAATTTTTTAAATGTATTATTATTACTGACTCCTAATTTAATCACATTCTTATCAGAAAATACACTTGATAGTATTTCAAAATTTGAAATGGATTAAGATATGTTTTATGCCCAAGGTAGCTTATCTTGCAACAATATTTTATGGGCATTTGAAAAGTATGTGCATTCAGCAGTTTTGGGGTATTCTATTCTACAAATGTGATTAGGTCAAGCAGGGAGATAATGATGTTCATATCATCTACACACACCTGACTGATTTTTTTTGTCTGTTCTATCAGTTTTTGCTTTATTTATTTGAGGCTCTGTTATTAGGCATAAGCATTTATAATTATGTCTTCCTGGTGACCTGATATTTGTCATGCAACATCTCTTTTATTTTTAGTAGTACTCCTTGTCTTGAAAAATACATTTTTGTTATTAATATAGCCACTCAGGCTGTTCTTGTACTTGCCATATTTGGTGTATATATTGTTTCTCTGTCCTTTTATTTCATACTATTTAAGTTTTTGTGATTTGTACTTAAAGTGGATCTCTTGTACACAGTATATAGTTGATTCTTTTAAAAATCCAATCTGACAATATAGTTCTTTTAATCTGAGTGTTTAGTCCATTTACATTTAGTGTAGTTATTGACATAGTAGGTCCTAGCTTTATCATTTGCTCTTTATTTTCTATTTGTCCTTTATGTTGTTGCTGTTTTATTGTTGATCCTCTATTTCTTCTTTTCAATTTTCTTTTGGGTTAACTGATATTTGTAATACCCCATTTTAGTTTCTCTACTACCTTTTGGACTATACATCTTTGTATTATTTTTAGTAGTTGCTCTGGGGATTAGATATGTCTCCTTAAAACAGCATGGTCTGTTTAGTATTAAAACTATACTACCTCTTGGCAAGTGTAAGAAATTTTCAATAATATATTTTTAACATTCCCATCATTTGTGTCTATATATTTTATAAATCCTCAAAATAGTGATATCACTCTTCCTTTAAACAGTTATATGTATTTTCAAAAATAAGAAAATTAGCCTCTGTAGTTGTTCATATAATTTATCAAGTCCAATTCTCTTTATTCTTTCTGTTAAATACAAATTTCACCTAAGGTCACTTCCTTTCATACTGAATATTCTTCTTATTTTTCTTTCAGTGAAGGTCTAATGGTGATGAAATGTCTGTTTTTGCCTGAAAATGACTTTATATCACCTTCTGTGAAGGATACTTTTAATGGATTAAGAATTTGGGGTTGGAATATTTCTTTCTGACTTTATCATTTAAAGAGTCCTTCTATTGTCTTCCTGCCTTAATTGTTTCTGATGAGAAATTGACCATATTAATTCTCCCTGGAGGTAATGTATCTCTCACTCTCTCTTTTTTATTTTTATTTTGTGAACTGGTTTCAAATATTTTTAAAATCTTAAAAAGCTTTTTCACTATGACCATGATGTTAAAATTACACTCACATTAAACATGGTTTTCTTTTAATTTACCCTGCTTGAGTTTTCCTGAGCTTCTTGAAATTGTTAAATTTGAAATCTTTCATCAAATTTGGGAAAAATTCAACTATTATTTACATGTCATCTTGTCTTTCCTCTTTCTGGGGCTCTAATTACCCACAGGCTATGCCACTTGATACTGTCCACAGGTTACTGGTCTTCTGTTAATAATTTAATCATTTTCTCTGTTCTCTAGATTGAATACTTTACACTAAATCTATATTAATTTCATTGATCTTTTATGCTGCTGTCTCCTTCTGCTTCCAAACCTTCTGGTGAAGTTTCATCTCAAATATTCTATTTTAATTCCAAGATTTTCACTTTTTATATGACTATGCATTCTTTTAAATTCCTATCCAAATTTATAATAGCTGTTTTAAAGTCCTTGTCTATTAATTCCAACATCTTGGTCATATCAGGATTAACCTTTTTTCTCATGATTATGGGTTATACTTTTCTATTTCTTTTAAAATCTAATAATTTTTATTTATTCATTAATTTTATTTATACAGGACTCTGAATCTCTAAAAAATAAGGAAAAGACCAAGATAACCAGGCAAGGTAGAAAGTTATGGAGGCATTAAAACTATACTTCGAAAGAATTTGGAATAACATGACTGTAATTATATTATAAAAATGTATGTATAAGACAAAGAAGAAATATAACTTAGACTTTTCATTTGTCGTGGGAAACTTTAACTGACTCTTTAAATTCTATTTTGTTGGCATTTCCCACCAATTCTACTGTAAAATTTCAATGGTTTAATAGGATGTTTTGTTTTCTTTGACAAAAGTATCTTGTCTTCATTCCAATTCTTCTGTGATCCTTAGGAAATAATTCATTTCCATACGCTGTCCAGATATCTCCACATCCTTAGTAGGTTTTTCCATTCTAGTAGAACGATCAGAAGCTTTTGAATCAGAAGCCCTTGGTCAGAATATTGCCTATAGCACTTAACTAAACAAATGGATTCTGACTGGTTATTTAATTTCCCTGATTCTCATTTTCATCAGGGGCAATAATATTTATTTAAGAAAAATCAAACCTAACAAGAGTGAAACTGGTTTTAAAGAGTAACATACTTGTAAGTGCAAGTTATTTTGCTACGATGAACAGCTGTGGGATTTTCAAATGGATAGTTTCTCATTCCTAACCCAATTTTCCCACTAAGGACATATGGGCCATTAGGCCTCTTTGGGGGATCTTGGCTGAGCCCATTTTGGTTTACAAGCATTTGGCTAATGACCTAATCACAGAGGACTGGCAGCACATTCTTTTTTTTTTTTTTTTTTTTTTTTTTGTATATCTAGTTGTTTATCCAGGAAAGTTACTTTGAAATGTGTCATTTTAGCTGCATATATTCTCCTGTTATTCCTGCTCTTTTCCTCTGCATAATTTCTCATCCTTTCAGAATCACAAAAAAGCAATTTTCTCACTGCCATTTTTGGGGTGAAGTTAGGGTTCTTTGCAAGAAGCAATATTCCTTCCTCCCCAACTCCCACCAAGCTGGAATTCAGTTCAGTAAGTTCTCTCTCATTCATCCACATTGATAATTTCTTAAAAACAAAATAATTTCCACTCAAAGCCTTTCATCTGTTGATCTCAGCACTTCAGAAACTAATTAATCTCCGCAATATGCTCGGATCAGCATTATCCTCTTTTGTTTTCAGATGAGCAAACAAACACTACAAAATTAAGCAGATTGCTCAAGGTCAAACAAGGAGTTGACATCTGAGCCCAACTTGAACTCAGAATCCCATATTTTAAAGGCTGGGGATGGAAACACAAGACTCTGGACACAAGTGCACTGCTGAAAGCATGTGGCACCCACAGTCATGCATGTCTGCACCTCATGATGCTCTACATGTCAGTAATGGGGAGTGACATTTCACTACAGTCTTGTAAATAGTTTCTAAAATGGAGTAGTTTCCCAAGATTCTTGTTGGAAACATAACAGGCTACTTCTCCTACTTTTTTTTTTTCATCCTTCTTTACATAAAGTGATCATCATTCCCAATTTGCCTGGGACAGTTCCAGTTTGCTGGAATAGTCATTAAAATGAGCCCCCTTTTACTCTCAACACTGTTCCAGTTAAAACCACAAGTGAACTGGTCTTACCAATGAAGCATCTGGACCACTAGCATAACATGATCCGTTAGGTTAAATGTAGCCATTTCCTTTCCTCAAACCCAAAACACAGAAAAGAGGACAGTGTTCTGTGCCCAAAGAAGCTGTGAGCAGAGACTATGTGGGATGGTAAGAAGGTAGGAGGAGACAGAAGGAAACAAACACAGGGAGGTTGGCAGAAGCGATGAATTCTGAGAAAGGAGGAATTCCCTAAGACTGAGGAAGGTATGGAGGTTTTGGTGAGTCCTCATGGGTTTGGACACGTAGAGGTGAGTGTCCAAGCATTAACAAAGATCTCTTATTCCAGGTGTGGCACGGAGAATTAGCAGAGTTGTCCCTTTCAAATGGAATGGGCAGATTTGAATAATGAGCATCCCAGTAACGACCATAATGTCCCACAGACTAGCAGCCCTTCCTTCCCTATGTTCCAAGCATTCATAAACCCCATGGACAAATGTGCCTATAATATATGGGAGGATAGCAGTGTCCATCCTCATGCCCTATAAAGAACTGTGACTGAATTTCTCAAAACTCTGGTGATTGTATATTCAGAACCATTTAATTTGATTTAGAAAAATAAAATAATGTGACATTTTCTGCATCTATATATGGTAGGATAAAATTCATACCGACTCCATCAGGCAAAAAGCAAACTGTGATCAGCTACAAACGATATCTGTCGTTAAAACTCCCAAACATAAATTTCAAAGGAAGTATAGGAGACAGAGTGCTCAATTTACTCATCCCTGCTTGGTTGTGTCCCTGTCTATGGCCCAATGTCCCTTAAAGACAAAAGACAGGAGTTGCGCACCTGATTTAGTGAGCATCTTGAAACAAGCAATTATGAAAGACTTGGGCCCATTGTTCTCCCATGGCAGAAGAGGGTGGGTCAAATGGTTCATCCCTCATCTGGTGTTTCATCTGATAAAAATACACCCGTGACGCATAACTTCAATTGTGCATATGTTTACTAAACTATAAACAATTAATTTATTATCCAATTTTCTTGTCAATTTGAGAGATGTTTTTTAATCTCTGCAAAGGAAGGAGGGAATTTAACATACCATCTAGTTCTCAAGGTCCCAATCTAGAGTGCCCCCAAGTATTTATGGAATGCCACCTACTCAGAGTCACTGTCTGCATCCCATTAGGGGGTCTGTGAGTCCCCAGGGTAAGGCTCTATGGCGCTGGGAGTGGAGCAAAGGGGATATTACCATATCCCATCAGGACCATATATTTTGGTCTTTCAGACAGCACAGATTTATGACGACATTTAACTTTAACTTTATATCTTGTATTTACATCAATGGAAACAGTAGTTATTGCTCCAGAGATTCAAATGAATAATCTGAAATCTGTTACCTCTAAGTTTCTTAGTATAGCCATATTACTGTTATTAAACTATAGGATTTGATGCACTGAGGGTACTCTAGGGTAGGGAAAAGAAACAATTATCTGGAAATATTGTGTAACTACACTTCTTACAGCACATGCCTCTTTTGAAATTCAGTAAAACAAAATAAAACTTGGTGCCTTAGAACACTTGCAAAACATCTTAAATACTTACAGCTAACCAGTAAAAGGCTGCTTTTGCCCACAAATTTAGAAAATAGTCTTCACAAAGGCAACAATTTAGAGGACACGCATTTTAGCTTCCCACTCAAGACACAGGACAGAGTCACTCTGGGCATAATTTTCCTTGGCAATGGTATGAAATATTGAAGAAAAAATACCTCCTACGGCTTCCTCTTTTTATAAACCAAGAACTTGAGCTCCTTTTCCACTTGGAAAAATCCTACCTATTCTTCAAAAGTTTTATAGCCTGTGAGCAACCTCCCATGACTTCCCCTGAAAGAATTATTCACACTCTCCCCTCTGCATGGCCACACATTTGTACATGCATGTATTAGAACACAGTGTAATGAGTGCAATATATGTTTGTTTTCCCTCACTTCAGTGAAAGAGCTTCAGGGATGGGATGGGTATATTCTCCTTCATGTTCTCCTTCCCTTCCTGCCCACCCATCCAGTCCATAAATAAGTCCTGCCAACTTAACCCAAAACAAACCTACCCACGAGCCTTTTTGCTATGGTTATCATCTTCCATCATAGCATTATAACCTCTCTTTGGGGTGATGATTTCTTTCCTTCTACTTTTGCCCTCCTACAATCCATTCATTCATAGCAGACACAGTGATCTTTAAAAAAATGTAAATCAAATCATGATACTCCCTGCTTAAAACGTGCATATCTTTCCATGGAATGCAAAATAAAATGGAAACTTCTTGCAGGCTTGCACATCCAACTTCAGGGGTTCTCAACTGAGGGAGCATCTGGCAATGTCTGAGAACACTGTTAATTGTTGCAACTGGAGGAGTGGAGTCCTGGCATCTAGTGGGTGGAGGCCAGAGATGCTGCTCAACACCCTACAGTGTACATGACAGCACACAACAGAGAATGGCCCAGGCTCAAAGGTCAATATCGCCAAGGTGGAGACGCCTGCCCTGTGAGATCTACCCCACTCACCTCTCCAACTTCATCTCATGCTGCTCTTCCTATCATCCCTAAAAGCCAACCAAAAAAGAGGCTCTTTCTTGGTTCCTGTAGCAATCCAAGTTTGTTCCCACCCTAGGGCTTTTGTATTAATTGCTCCTTTGGGCTGAAATGCTTCCCCACTCAGATACTTATATGTGTTCCCCCTTTATTGTAGAATTGCAGCTTAAAGTTTATGTCTCTGTAAATGTTACCTTTTCCCATCTAAGCTTAAGGACCCACCTAGCCGCTTACTGTCACAGCAACTAATTTTAATGCATAGTTTATTTTAATTTCATTTAAATCAGAACTACCTGCTTCTTGTTCTGATCACCCTCTAAATCATAAGTCCCATGAGGGCAGAGACCTCTTTGTTTTGTTCTCTATTTTATTCCCAGAAGCTAACACAGTACCTGGCATATTTGAGCCATTCAATACATTTTAAAAAAATTAACAGAAGTATTAATAAATAATTTGTTCAAATTAAAATACTAGGTCAGTGCACTGTCCCTCAGGTCAGTATTATGACCACAACTTCACTCAAGTTCAGAATTGGGGCAGGGGCAGATTTTGACTCTCCACCTCTGAGCCAGAAAATCAGAATGATACCTCAAAGAGCCAAATGGAAAGATTTGGGTATATGGATGTGTGAACACATTTAATGTATGTGCATAAACAGAAATACAAATGTATACATGCACAAAGTGCCAATGATTACTGCAAACCTTCTAAGTAATGGATTAGTGTCAACTTAGAAAACCACAGAGTAGAGAGTGCTCTCAGCCGGGACTCCTCATTTCACAGCCATGAGGAGATGAAGCCTCTGACCTAAAGCAAGTTAGCTCAACCACACTTTGCCTGGCTTTCCAGAGGGGTTAAAAGCCATCCAGTGGCAAGTTTCACCAGCATTGCCGCATTTCTGCCAGAAATGCTGAGATGGTGACTCAGATGGCAACACATGTAAGATGCCTGCAGAGGTGCAATCCCAGGATCCCAGAGCTTGGGAAGGCAGCATCAATTTTTATTACAAGCCTTCCAATCCACAGCCTGATTTCTCCTGGGTACAGCTTCATGCCGTAGAGTCCCGGAGCTTTCTGGCCCACGTTCATTTGTTTGGCAGCTGTAACCTGAGCTGAATTTTTTAGCAGGATGGCCGTCATT
Organism: Ursus arctos; assembly: GCF_023065955.2. Taxonomy (NCBI): domain Eukaryota; kingdom Metazoa; phylum Chordata; class Mammalia; order Carnivora; family Ursidae; genus Ursus; species Ursus arctos. The sequence continues at coordinate 70,742,982 of NW_026622874.1, read as the reverse complement.
GATTAGCACAGAGAAAAACCTATCTCATGTTTACTTTTGTCATTCAATTTTAGATGCTTGTTAATACACCACCCTCACACCATAGCCTAGAGAGAGGAATCCAAGATCAAAACATCACAGGTTCTTAGAAGCGTAATTGGACTAAGTGGGCCTTCATTTTAAAGTTACGGGAACCAAGCCACAGAGAGAATGGAAGTGAAGAAATCTAATATTTCAAAAGCCAGGTACCTGCTTTCATGAAGAAAATGATCTCATTTTCTTGAGCACTATCAAGGAAAAAAAATAAGATGTGGTTTAATGATTGAAATGTGTTTTACACAAAGAGCAAAGGCTATGTGGTGACAACCTGTGGTGCAGAGTCCAACGTGACAACACACACATCATCTTTACAGTTGCATGTGCATTTGTCTGTGTTCTTTCATTACTGCCTCCTTTTCCTTGCCAGTGCTCACAGGAACAGAAAAGAATGAAGCCGGTCCTTCATCTAAGTCAACTGCAGTGTGTATATCCTAAGAATTCCACTTCGTGATCTCAAAGCACTAATGAGCACCCCACAATGGTTAAAATTCTTCTGGTTGCAACCAGCAAAAAATGCAAAGCCAAGCTGGTTTAAGAGGAAAAAAAAAATACAAGGGGAAAATTTACTAGTTCAGGTAGCTGAGCAGCTCAAGATGTAGAGGAATTCAGGCTTAGCTGGATCCAGGGACTTTTTAAAATGATGTCATTGGGTCCTGGTTTCTCTCTGTCTTATGCCTCTGCTTTCCCCCACGCTCACCCTGAATGTGAGTTGCCTACTTAGGTTCCACAGGGCAGCGTAGCCGCAAGCAGCTTCAGACCTACATCCTGCCAAGTTCAAGTAAATTTTAAAAATCTCACAGACTTTATCTCACGGTTCTGTTGGACAAACACACTCAGCTTCCAACATCATGATGACCGGCGTATACGCTGCTTTGACTGGCTAGGTGTAAATCAGACACTTCCTCCCTTAAGTCTGAGATGCAGGAGCTCCACCAGAAGTCACAAGGACTGACAGTGGTGGAGGAGATCTCTGCAAGAAACCTGGGAGCTCTTACAGAAGTGGGGGTGGGGGTAATTCTGGCTGCAGAACTGACAGATGCCCACTACACATTCTGCACACATACTTTGGAGGTGGGGGGAACAGAATTCCAAGTGTAGCGAGGTTAATAATACAATGATCAGGCAACCTAAACCAGCTGTGCGATGTCTGATATTTTCTTCGTTTCACATAACCTTGAGCTGCTGGCTGTTTTTTGAGCCTGTAAGCAGATTTATCATCCCAAATATCTTCAGTTTAAGTTGGCGTTAATGGCTTTATGTTTGAAACCTCTCTCTTTAAGAGGTTTTTCTTAACCAAGTCCTGTTATATCTAGGATGGGTCTTCCCCTACAAGCAAGGCTTGCATCTACCAATCCAAGGTGCGTAAAGAGGAGTCAAGCTGCACAGTGACAGCAAAATGCCCATGAGGACAGCAGGCACATGGTACTGTGAGTGGTTTCCACACTAGCATAGGGAATGCATGCCTCTTAACTTCTATTACCCCGCCGAAAATTAGGGATATGGATCCTTATGAGAGGTAACATGATAAGGGCTGTAACCAAAAGCCAGTGGGTGAAATTACAAGAATTCCTTATTCTCAAGACCAAGTATTTGTCCTTCAGGGTCACTACCTGTAGGAAGCTTGGGCTTTAGGCACTTATCAACAACTTTACCAAGCCTTCAATCACTTCCTTTTGCAGTTCAATTAATAGCTAAGCTCCTCTCCAAAACCTAACTATGTGCCCCATTATAGGGTCCCTGTGTACTTCTTGAGCCCCATCTTGGGCAATTTTCCACTACCCTAGCCCCTCTCTCTGTACCCTTCCTTATTCTGCAGTTCCTCAAACAATCCAAACCCATCCCAGCTCTCTGCTTTTCTCACCATCAGTAGGCCCTTCCTCCCCCATATCTGGCTCCTCTGTCTTCTCATGAATACCTCTTTGGTTTTCCATTCAAATAATTCCACAGAAATGCTTTGTCGTCTTCCCAGCCTAAACTATGCAATGTCTTAAATATTTATGCAACAAATATTTCCTAAGTACCTACTATATGTCAGACACTATCACATGAACTAGAGATACCAAAAGAACTTCTTGTTCCTTTTTGAAGTCTTAGTTTCTTTCCTATACATTTCATGTCTTCTGATGGCTTTAGTCATTTGTCCATTTGTTTGATGTTGCTTTTCTACCCTTCCCACTGGAATACAAGCTCCATAAGTGCAGGAATAGTGGTGTATCTCCACTTTACACACTGAGGAGATGCTCGGTAATCTTTAGTTGAATGAATGAAGACAGACTGGGGTTTACTCATGATAACACACAAGAAGAAGTGGATGAGAGCTGACAGTAGGAATAATATCTGTGGTTACGGAAAGGTCCACACAAGAGTGTAGGAATTACCCCATGAGGATTGGTCTGCCTGGCCAAAATGTGCTGCTCCAATTAGGCTGCAATACGTTTGACCTATGATCATATGATCATGAGAACACACCAGCCGGATAAAGTTTAAAAATGTTCCAAAATGGAATCCCCATGGGGAGTGGAGGGAAGCTGTCCTGGACAAAGACCTCATGGGCACACTCTTCTCAAAACTAGCATTTCTACCACCTGGCACAAGAATTTGATATTTTACAGCAAGGGGATCTTTTGTTCAGCCTGTGGCTGATAATGTTTAAACACCTGCAGTGCTTCAGTCACTGTGCTAAGCACTTCACATGCATTCACTTGGTGAATTCTCACAGTAGTGTTAATGAGGTAGTTTTGTCACTAACGCTGTCTTAAACATGGGGAAACTGAGGCAAAAAGAGGTTCAGTAATGTAATGAGTTCAGCTGCTAAGTGGCAGAATCAGGATTTGAACCCAGACCACGTCCCTTACCACTACTCAATGCTGTCTGTTCTAATCTCCATTAAATAAACATAGAAACCAGAGCTCAACAAGCTTTACTAGTTTGGTCCTTTCCACACCATTAGCATCTCCCCATATGAATACCCAGGATGAGATTGAACATTATCAATCATTAACACTTTAGAGTAAATATGAGTCTGGAAACATTTGGAAGGGCAGGCTTTTATGAGGAGAGGGGGAGAATTTATCAATAGAACACAGGAAGAGGGTAAGACAAACTTGGATATGGCTACAATTTCCACAGAAATGGTACTGTCTCTGGTGTGAGTTTATTAAGAGGCTGCCCACAGGCTAGTTCTAAGGGAAGGGTACTCTTCGGTTAGAAAGCAAGCATCCCAGTACACAGGCTGAGCAAAAGCTCCACAGTGTTAGGTAGGAACTGTAGGCTATATCAGATCATAAAAAATGGCTAAGCTTGCTGCCTTGGTCTTTAATTAAAATGCCACATCCAAACACTATGAGACAGAGGCACTTATAAACTTGTTCACACGTTTACAAAGAGGGCTGGAAGATTAAATTCTTCATTTGTTCCTTCAAAGGAAGAATTCTGTGATTGCATAAGTAGATAAATTAAATGACCTCTAAAGTCCTTCTTACCCTGAGATTCTACAATAAGGCAAAGGAGTCATTGTGTGAGCTCCATTTCTTCTTCAGCTACACTCTTGAGAAGGCCCATACAACTCATGTAAGATATAATGGAAACGTGTTCAAGCCTTCAGAGGGAAGTATGTATGGGAAGAAAAATGGATGGCAGAATTAAAGAAGTAATGACATTGTTTGCTGCTACCCTGGCAAGACTCAGCTGAATCGAGATGAGGAGGGGGCAGAAGGAATGCAATTTTACTGCAATATTTGTATATTATTTCTATCTTCCTCCACAAATAAGATGATGATTGGATTCAAATCACATTTCAAACAGGATTCACTGCTGAAATGTCAAAAATGAGGTAGCACTCAACTCTTGCAAAACCTTGAAATCTGTTCCATAAAAGGCAATTTCAGCATAAAGCATGGTTAACCTTGAATAGTTAGATTAATGATCCAGCACCTTTCAACTGAGCGCCGATGAATAAACAAAACTTTACAAGCAAATTTAGCAACATCTTAGGAGAAGAAAAGCAAAACCAATCAAGAGAGATGAATGGTGGTAAAATGGAAACATTTTGGGGCAGAAAGAGTGATCACAGCAGTCAATGTACTGCAGAGAATGAGAAATTGTCTATTCCCTGAAAACCCCACACCGTGGAGGATCCATTCTGCTCAGAAACAACAATAATAAACAAACAAACAAATAGATTCCCCCCACCCTCATACTAATTTCTTCTACTTTGACAATTGGTATAAAATCTGTGGTCATAACCACTAAACTTCTATGCCTGTTGTGCTGTTCTTCTAGAAGGAGTGTGGTAGATTCAGTGCATTGATCTTGTTCCTACCAAGCAACAGAAGCAAGACGGGAAAGAAAACTGCATCACTGCACAGATGGCCTCGGGACAGAAAGAAAAGACACACGTCGTGCGCCTCTGTCCCCCAGACCACATGGCATCCTGCACAGGGTGTCTGACAAAGGAGGAGGAGAGGCAAATGACGCCAAGTTTAAGAGATTCAGCTTTAGCTTAACCATGGCCATAACCTCATTCAAGTCTGACATCTACTTCATCCAGACTGTATTAAAGTTCTTACTTTAAAAGTAATAAAACCAGATCTTCCTGGAATATTAACCAAAATTACAGGAATGAAACCCACGCTGTATGCTTCTTTTGGAGAAAGTATAAGAATCAGCCAGCACGTGTCAGCAAGTCACGGGGCAGCTGTAACGCCCTTCTTGGGCACCAGATGTCGAACGCTTCTGCTCACTCCTGGGAATCTGCTGCCTCTGCAGCTAAGCCCAAGCTGGCTACTGCTCAAACACTAGCCTCTCAGAGTCTGCACTTTTCCAGGTCTATCGCGCCCCTTCTCCTGTTTTGGGCAATAACTTACACTGATCAATATTCTTGGGAATGTGAGCTGTTTTCACCACCTTTCATGAATCTAGGTTTGTCCCCATTAACAGATAAGAAAGCTGAGGCCTAAAGGGCTAGAGCAACTGGCTCAAGGTCACATCATGCTTTAGGGGGAGGACCAAGATCTACTGACACCAAATCTTCTGTTTATTTTGCTATCCTTCGATGTGGCTCCTTTCCCACTCTGCTGGAAAAGAAAATGCAAAGACAGCCTATGCATCTTCCTCTCTTTCTTCCACAACATTAAATAGGTGTCTACTACATTGCAAGCACTGTGCTGTGCTTTAGGACAGGGGCTGGCAAACCACGGCTCTCAGACCAGTAGCGTGCTGCCTGTTTTTGTACAGCCCACAGGCTAAGAATTCTTTTACAATTTTAAATGGCTGGGGAAAAAATTCAAAAGAAGGATAATATTTTATGATATGAAAATTATATGAAGTTCAAATTTCAGCAGTCATAAAGTTTTATTGGAACACAACCATGCTCATCCATTAGCATATTGCCTATGGCTGCTTCTAGGCTGCTAAGGTGGAAAGGAGTAGCACCAGAGACCCTACGTCCCACAAGCCTAAAATATTTACTATCTGGCCCATTACAGAAAAAGTTTACAGAATCCTGCCCTAGGAGATAGCAACAGACAGGCAGACATGGTTTGCCCTCATGAATTTCCAGTGCAGCAAGACAGACAGCTAATGAACCTGGGTCTTATAAGCTGCCAGACTAGGAGCTGACCAGGTGAATGCTTAACCCTGTGAAAGGATCCACCTGCCAGAACATGTAGGCACACAATGCAGGCCCATTCCCAGCTGTGACAGATGTGGCAGCTGTGGCAGATGAGGTCATAAGGGCCTAACCCCCTGCCCAGTAGACAGGACTCCAAACCCCCAAGGTCAGGACAGAGGCCAACTGATCTGCCCAATCAGCAAATAGGAACAATCTTGAACTGGACAGCCCAAGAAAGTGTTTGACATCCAAAAGGTAGAGTCCAGATGCTAGAAAAGAGCTCAGTAGTAACTTCCCAAATCTGATTCTCCTTCTGCATCATCCCTCCTGGCTAAAAAGTTTAGTGTGGTAACTCAAACTACCGAGCGGCAACTCAGTCAGCTTTTGACTTCTCTCTACCTGCTTTCCCAAGGTCACTACACTTCAGTCCTACAACATCTCTAGAATCTATTCCTTATCTCAGATCAGCCCTTCTGTGTCCCATCTGATTTCTTCCAATAACTTCCCTGATGCGCCCACCCGAACCCTGCAGGTATTGCCTGATATGTCCTCTAAAACATTTCCTCAATCGTCACTGTACACCGTACATCTCCTACCAAGCTTACAGCAGGATGCTCGCAATGACAAGCAGTCACTGAAACACACATAAAAACATGATAGCCTTTTGTTTCCTCGTCAAACTGATAAAAGTTAGAAAGATCAATAACATCCAGTGTTGGCAAGGGTGTGTGAAAAGAGGCTCTTTCAGATGCTGCAGGTGACTGTCCAAACTGGGGAATTGGTTGTAACAGGCAATTGGCAAGACTTGTTGAAATGTATTATGTGCTTTCCTTCAGCCCAGCATCCCTCTTCTTAGTACCTATTTTAGGAAAATACTGCATATACCCCAAAAGGGAGTTGTTCAAGGACACTCACTAATGCTTGTCAGAGGGAAAAAGGAAAAAGAAACAGCCTAAGCAAGTAGTCTATTCCACACCTAGATTCAAGTGAACAGTCCGTGACTTCAACCACCATTTATTTTCCCCTAGAACTTGAGCTCATGTGCCCCTCTGTGCTTCCATCTCTGGACCAACCAGCTGTCCATTTGCCCAGGGTCTAGACTAAGATACTGAGCTATTCTTTATTAGAATAGAAAACAGCTCAGAGCACAGACCCACGTCATTCTAAGTGCTGGATTGAAAGTCTCTTCTGCACCCAGGGCCCCCAGCACAGTGGTTTCCTCCTCTTCCCAAGGACAAGGAAAGTCCACAATTTGACTCTTCTGCTCATTCTTTGATTCCCAGGGTTTAGAGCACAGAAGACACCCAATAAAAGTCTCCTCGCTGAACGAACTTCTCCCATTTTCCATATGGCTATTTAAAGTACTGTGTACTTTCCTCCCATCTTTGATTTCCCCCACCTCTCACATACCTCCTGCTTCAGAAGAGAAAATAAATGCCAACAGAGAGAAACCTTCTCCCAATCCTCTCTGATGACTTTTTAATCAGATAAATACCTATAGCCAAACCTCAGCTGCATCTCCTACAGAAGCCGAAACCTCAAAATTTCTATAATGAGCTCAGGTATCTTTCCCCTCAAACCTATTTTTGATTTTCTACAAAAGTGACTCCCATGCACTCAAATATCCAGTTTAGAAATTTAGGCATGAGCCTCCTTCTTCCTCATTCCTAACACACAATCACCAACTCTTCCCACTTACTGTGTTCAAGGCTCTCATATTTATCTAATTATTTCCTTCTCCATTGTTCCTTTACCTTTCTAGGGCCAATCTTCTCCCAGTAAGATAAATGCTACAGATTCCAACCTCATTCCCTTATCTCCATTTTTACATGCCCCCTTTTCATCCCTGATTCCCTTAGTGCACACTAGGAAGAGTAATTCTCCTAAAGAACTATTCAAGAGATTTTATAAATATGATCATTACAGATTGGGATAATGGCAATAAGGGAAATAAAGAAAATGTTCAGATCACACACAATGTGGGGGCCATATACTTTAATCAGGGAGAGCAATGGCAGTTTCTCAGAGGGGATAACATTTGTGTTGAGCTCTGAAAGATGAGAAGCCAGCTGATCAATGAAAGTGCTTTCTAGGACTATGGAACAGCCATTGCAAAGGCCCTGAGGCAGTGAATACCTTAGTTAGAAATGGGAAGGTATGGCCCAACTGGGAGACAGCTGTGTGAATGAAGCCTGATACCCTTGCAATGACAAGCTGGGACACCAAGACTAAAGTGCCAAACTGCAATCCCAACCTTTCTCAGCAACCTTGATTGGAGCCACTTTATTATGTCATTTTTTAAAGATTTTTTTGTTTATTCTTTTGAGAGAGAGAGCAAGAGAGAGAGAGAGCACGAGCATAAGCAGGAGGGAGGGTCAGAGGGAGAGGGAGAAGCAGACTCCCGCCAAGCAGGGAGGCAGACATGGGGCTCCCTCCTAGCACCCCAGGATCATGACCTGAGCCAAAGGCAGGCATTCAACCTACTGAGCCACCAAGGTGCCTCAACTGGAGCCACTAAACATGCCAACCAACACATCCGGAAAGATGCCTAGGGAGTTGTCAAGAAGGAATGTGGCACCAGCTTGCTGGGCCTGGGTAGCCCTCTCACCAATGGACCCCAGGCTCCCTTAGAGGTGAATGGAGGTGCAAGTAAGGGCAATGGAGCTCAAAGCCTTGGGGAGCTATGCAATGACAAACATCTGCTGCTGGCAGCCACCATCCCAAACAGCGGAATCTCTGGTCGCAGAGCCTCAGACGAACTGCTATCAATGATCCATCACCTTAGACTGGAGAAGGGTGGAGCCCTTTCTCAACACCGATAGTCTACTAGGAATGAGAGGAGACAGAGGACACAGAAAAGCACTCTCTGATGGCCTTCTTCAGTTTAAAAAACAATTAAACACTGGGATTAGTGACAATACATAGGGCACATTTGGGGGCATGACACATCTTTAGAAAGTGCCCCTCTGAGCTAGACAGGGGTTTTTCAGCTCAACTGGATGCAGAGAGGCCAAAGCTTCCGTGTGCTGAGAATCCACGCCTGGGATGCTTCATTCTATTATGTGTGGCCTACCACTCCATTACTGCCTCTATATAAAATTACATTCCTGATTAAAATTTTAGTGCCAAACATTTTATATGATTACAGACAGAAAGTCAAAATTTGCATTTAAATAGACATATTAAAAACACTCTGCAGAGGAGAGAAGGACAGCAAAGCAATCTTGAGGAGTCTTTTAAGAGAGGGTGAGGCACCCTGGTAAGGATTCTTCATTTCTGTCAACACAGACCCTGACCCTTCTGAAACTCCACCAAAGTGCATGGGGCACTAGATTCTGCTCAGATGTGACCACTCAGTTCACCATAATGAAGACGTGACGGAGCCCACAGCACTATCATTTATTCCTTCATTTATTCCTTCATTCAATGTATGTGTATTACCTACTCTACTGGGTTGAATAGTGTCCTCCCAAAATTCATGTCCCCAAGAGCCCCAGAATGTGACGTTATTTGGAAAGAGTGTCTTTAGAGATGTAATCAAGGAAAGATGAGGTCCTTCTGGATTACGGTGGGATTCAGTGACTTACATCCTTATAGGATGCCAGGGGATACACAGATATAAGGGGAGAAGGCCATGTGAAGATGGGGGCAGAGACTGGAATGAAGCATTTACAAGTCAAGGGATGTCAAAGATTCCTAACAACCATGAGACTCTAGAACAGGCAAAGGAAGATTTTTCCCAGAGCCCTTGGAGGGAGCATGGGCCTGCCAACATTTTGATTTCAGATGGAGAGCCTTGTGAACTGTGAGAAAATAAAGTTCTGTTGTTCTAAGCCACCAAGTTTATAACAGTTCTTGCTGCAGCCCTAGGAACCTAAGGTAGTGTTCATGAAGTTACTATGTTGAGCCCTACCCAAAGACTGGTGTCCTTAATAAGAGGAGGGAAATTTGGACACAGGAAAGACAATGCACAGAGGGAAAACACGTGAAGAGACACAAGGAGAATGCCATGTGACAAGCACAGCAGAGGTTGCAGTGACATGTCTACAAGCCAAGGAACATCACAGATTTCTGGCAAACCCCCAAAGTTGGAAGAGGCAAGGGAAGATCCTCCCCTAGAGTCTTCAAAGGAAGGATGGCCCTGCCAACACCTTGATTTCAGACTTCTGGCCTCTGGAAATGTGAGAGACCGCATTTCTGTTGTTTTAAGGTACCCAGTTTGTGTTACTTTGTTAAAGTGGCTGTAGTTAGCTAACATACCTGCCCTTGAACAGCCAGACTAGGCGCTGTGGACACAGCGGTGAATATAAATGACAAAGCCACTGATCTCAGAGAAATGAGAGTCTAGTAAGAGAGAGAAACCCCTCAAAGAATCACAGAAATCAATGTAAAATTGCAACCAGGATAATTGCTGTAAGAGAGATCATCATAAAAGGAAAACTAATATGGAAGGGGTTTGGTTTGCTCAGAGAAGTCATGGAATGGATCCTTAAGCATGTGGGATAAATGAGGTCAAATAGGGAGACGGAGTCATACTAAATGCAGGGGAGGTGGCAGCTGGGGCAGGTCGGAGGTAGGATGGATCATCCTCAGCACAGGCCCACCTGCTGGTCCCCAAAACCACAGGAAGACATCTGTATGGCAACATTCTCTTGGACCCTAGCCAGTAAGGGGCCATGTTCTCACTTTCATTTGGGGGACAGGAGGGAGAAAATGTAGGGAGCATTCTGTCCATAATGGATACCCTTTGTGTTGAGATCCTGGCAATCTCTGGGTACTAGTCCGGCTCTGCTTCAAAGCAGAGTGGAGTGACTTTGGGTTAATCAGTGGTCCTGTAAGGTAGGCCTCAGGGTTCCCATCTGGATGAGGAGGAGGATGGGCTGGCCGGCTTTCAAGGGGCTGTCCAGCGATGGTGTGACTGCACCTCACAAGTGCATCCTCCTGTGAGGTGAAGGGTCACATCATCACTGGATGGGCAGAGAATACACAGTGGTCTTTCCTGGAGCATTCTGAAATAAGCCAAAACCACACAGGCTCTGGCATCTTCTCCCTGCCCAGAAGTGATCATCTGACCCAAGATGTCCAAGAAATGCCACACATTCTCTTCTGTTGGCTTTGTCTTAGGGGACATGAAATACTCAAGAGTTGTACCCAAAGCTTATGAACAGGTTTGTGTCTTTCATGGAACCATCTACTTTGGCTTTATTAGGTAAAGGAGAAGTTAACATGGGGAAAAGGTGGGTTCTTCCATAGGGGCAAAACAATGGCCAATAAAAACTTTCAGAGATTGACATGGAGAATTCCCCGTGAAGGCCACTTGTGAAGTTCACAGAAAACACCCCATTTCCCTTGGTGTTTTGGCTACTACTGTCTCTATACACTCTCCTCAGACCTGGCAAAGTCTCAAGTAAGGAATGTAAAAAAGGAGCAAATAGGAACTCAATACAGCAATAGCTCAGAGTCTTTGTTCTGCAGGCTGTTTTCACACTTCCTCAGGCGAATGGATTTTTAAAACTGCCAGTTGCTAACAGGAATCCCACCTCTTCAGACTGATAAGATAAATCTTGACAGCCTAAAAATCTTTATTTCACTCAGAAGTTATTTGTTCCCATCTCATGCTCGCAGATTAAGAATAAAAATTGATTTGACTTCAAAGGAAGGCATTTTATAATTCAGATTGCCCTCACCCCACCCCACCCATGTACGATTACTCAATACCAACCACTGGCAATAACAATTGCTTGTTTCCTGGCTCTGGGTGGGAAAATCTTACTTTCATACAAGGACACTTGGCCAGGATGCAAACTATCTGGGAAAAGACACTTTCAGCTGGAGTGATGTCTCTACGTGTTCTTAACCAAATTAAAGAGCATCTCATCTTCTGTTCTAAGCTTCAGTTATGAACCTATCATAGACCCAAAAATATATATATACATACATACACACACATATATACATATAGCCAAAATTAGATTCCTTTCTTTTCATAATATCAGTGTGAGAAGAATTTGGTACTCACTTCACTGCTGTGAGAAAATAAAAAGAGATGGCTAAAACAGGTATTACAGAACACAGGCCATTTAAATACCCACCTTCTATCAACTCCTAAAGAAATTCCTTCCAGCCACTTCAACTGCTGATCACGAAATGGTCCCAAATTGTGTGCTATTAGACACTGGTTCCAAGGCAAAGGTTTGTTCCCTGATTATATCATCTGGTGAATAATTACAAGACTGCCCAAGGCCCATCCATTCTTAAAATACCTGCTAATTTAAGTAGCCTAGTGATTAAATGATCTCAGGATGAATGTGGGTCCAGAGAGAGTGAATCAAGCCAATACTCACTGTTGAAAAACCTGATAAAGCAGCTTCGCCTTCTTTGATAGAGCAGCTAATCTGTTTGCTGTTGCTGTAACTAACCAACCAACCTACTCATAAATTGAGTACTAAGTACTTCCTATGTGCCAAGCACTGTGGTGGATACAAATTCAAAGATGAATGTCAAAGGTAGATTCAAAGATGACTGTCATGGTCCTGGTAGTTGTATTCAGACAATCAACAGATCTTGAATAAATGCTACCTAGAAAACCATATGACATGAAAATGATTTATACAGCAGTGTTTGGCCTCAGTGAGCACAGAAGTATAATCAAAAATGTTGTATATTGATAAAAAAGACATGCAAACCCCCTCTCACCCAATAGTCCTTTCATTTAACCATTCAACTAGTTATCCATGCTTCTGCTCACTCTTTCTCCAAATCATCCTTCCACCCAACTACCTTCCATGAAACCATATTTTCACCCAGCAATCCTACCAACTGATATTCAAGCATCTATTCTATACCAGACATTCTCCTAAGCAATGGGGATACAAACATGATTACAAGCACGAAATCTCTTTCCTCAATGATCTCACTGTCTGTAAGATGATAAAAGATAACTAGTAATGATAAGTTTTATTAGATAGGCAAAAAAAACAATTTTTTTGAACCTAGAAAATATATTTTGGGAATTCTCTGGGTAAACAGGCACTCTCGTATATTGCAAGAGGAAGGCAGTCCTAATGGAGGGAAATTTGGCAATATCTAACATAACTGTGCATGCATTTACCTTGTCATCCATCAATCCCCGTTCTAGAGATTCATTTTGAAGAGACCCCTCCAACAGGAGGCAAGACAGACAAACAAGCTGATTCATGAAAGCAGTGTTTGTAATTACATAATATTTGGTAACCACCTACATGGGCACTTAAGAGACTGGTTCAATAATATGTGATTATTTGAATAATGGAGTATTATGCAGCAATAAAAAAGAATGATCAAGATCCCTATGGACATGGAGTGATTTCCAGGATATAATTCCTGGATAAAATCAAAATGCACTAGTATATTCTCATTCTAAACTAAAAGGTATGCTTAGCCCTACAAAAAAGTTTGTCACATCTGCCTGAAGTGGATCTTTTACACAAAGATTTGGATGGACTACCTAAATGCAGAGGACTGACATTTTACAGACCTTAAAAGCGCAAGTTGTATGACGGCTTTGTGCCCATTTGCTAATACATATGCGTGGTAAAGGGGGGGGAAGTGCAGAACTGATAGTGTACTGCCTTTTGCACGAGATAGAAGTGAAGTAACATTTGTTATTTTGGGGGGGGGGGGAAGGACAGAATAAACCAGAAAGTAATGAAAACAACTATTTACAGTATGTAAGTGGAAATGGAGCAAAACTATTTGGGTGGATGAGTGACACTTTCGTGAGTGTAACTTTTGAATTACTTGGACTTCTGGAATGATGAGAATGTCTGACATACACAAAATCAAATTAAAGAAAATTAACACAGATGAAAGAAAAAGTAATAAAATGGAATATAAGCAGAAAAATAAATATTTCAAATGAATAATATATAATGCTAAAAGAGGAAAAATGAATTAACCCATGTAACTTTAGAACATTCATACTGAAGATAAAATAACTGTAAACAAATACTGAACACTAGTTGGCAGGTTTGTTTTTCACAGTAGTATGGGTTAACATTTTGGAACTTATTTTCTGTGTATTCTAGGATTCAGTAAATAAGTAACTGTGAGAGCCACGTTCTACTGTTGGGGAAGGAGGCTATAAATATAGAAAGGAGAGAGGGTAAAATAAATCCTGTGGTGTTATATTGGAATTTGAGGTATCACATAAATTCATGGCTTTTCAAAGATAAAGAGATATAGATGTCTATGTGGCAAGAGTATTTTTTTACTTAGTTCTGCCCATATTGTCCATTTAGAGAGCCTGGACACCATGAGTACCTAGAACTTTGTTTCTAAATACCATTCTCCACTAAAAAGGAAAAAGGGCTCCTTGGAGAAATGTCTGATTCTCCAGCTGGGGCAGAGTCAGTACAAGATGAGCCTGGAACATCTTGTGTTGCCAACAGATGAAGATGCCATCAAGGAATGATGGTGGCATGCCAAAAGGAAACAGGAGCCAGCTTGAAGGGGCTCCTAGTGACCAAATCTGGGGTGATCTGAACACTGAAACAAATAATGACAGCAACAGATTGCAACTCACTAAATAAAATATGAATTCATGACTCTATACTGAAACAAATGATTAAGTGAATACATGAGGAAAAGGAAACAGAATGCCAACTAATACATGTATGTGTGATGGGGTTAGAAAAGCCATCATGTGACAGCCATCACAGTAATAATTACTCAGGCAAGCATCATCAGTGGGTGGTAAAACTAGTGAAGGTTTCATGGCAAACAGGATATTTACAAAGCCTAAAAGCATTTTCTTCTAAAACCACTTATTAATTACAATGGGAAACGTTTTAATGGAGCTATCTGGAAGACACCATCTGAACGGAGTGATTCAAGGTAACATCACCAATAATGGCACAAACCATCACATGCTTCTTGATATGATGTACTACAAGAATAAGGGCATCGACACTCCTGTAGTATCCCCACCTAGAGCACATACCCTGACTCAAATCCTGAGGAATCAGCTGGAAAACCCAAACCAAAGATTAATTACAAAATTATTGTTTGGCCTGTACTCTTAAAAAATGTCAAGATCATGAAAGACAAAGCAAGACTGTGTTGCTGTTCTAGATTAAAAGATACTAAAAAGGGACGCCTGGGTGGCTCAGTCAGTGAAGTGTCTGCCTTTGGCTCAGGTCATGATCCCACAGTCCTGGGATCGAGTTCCGCACTGGACTCCTTGCTCCCTCTGCCTGCCGCTCCTCCTACTTGTGCTCGCTCTCTCCCCCCCACCCCGTCTCTCTGCCAAGTAAATAAATAAAATCTTAAAAAAATAATAAAGGATACTAAAGAGACCTGAAAACTATAGGAAATGCATGATGGACTGGATTCTGGACCATGCAACACTGCCATCAAGAACATTCTTGGAACCACTGATGACATTAGAAAATGAACCATGGACTAATTAATAGGAATGTATAATTTGTTAAATTTCTCGATTTTGATATTGTATTGTGGTTGTGTAAGGTTAAGTTCTTGTTCTTAGGAGTGACACACTGAAGTTTTCAAGGATAACAGGGTGTCATGCTAAGAATAAACAAACAATATAAATATAGATACAAAGATGGAGATGACAGATTACTAATAGACACATGTAGGTAGGTAGGTAGGTAGATAGACATATAGATAAACAGAGGGATGGAGGAGAGGAGAGAGAGGAAAGGATAAAGCAAATAGTGAAAAGTAAACAACCAGCAAAATAGGTAAAATGTATATGGAAGTTATTGTCACTATTGTTGAAATTTTGCTATAAGTTGGAAATACAAATATTTTAAAAATATCTAAATAAGTGTGAACCAGAACACAAGTCATTCGTCCTTTCTAGGTCTTAGTTTCCTTGTCTATATAAAATGAGGTAAATTGGGTCATATCAACTGCAGGGTTTTTCTTGCTCCAACAGGTTGTGGTTTAGGATGGCGGAAAGTACAAAGATCCTGGAAAAAAGGGATTTTTAGAGGAAAACCAATGGTATTGGAAAACTTCACATGAGAGGTAGGTTTGAAGAGTGAAAAAGACTTACAAAGAAAGAAGGGAGAATGAACATGGGAATTACAAGACCCACAGTTTTCCTGTCAGCCCTCAAGGTAATGGAAGGACCTATTCTTTCCTAACAACTTGATGTTTTAAAAGGCCAACTCACATGAACTAGAACTTCCACCTGAGTTAACCATTCTTCCCCAAATGCTAGGGCTAATTAATAGCTACACTGGGAGCAGAGCTGTATCTAAGGCCAAAGTTCACAAAACAAAACAAAACAAAACAAAAAACCCACACATTTCTTTTTCTTTTTCTGTCAAACCCCTTTTCCATTATTTTAATTAATCTCCTCAACCGTTCTACTATCCCACCCAACTTCTATAGGGTACATGTGAGAAATAATTCATAAGTTCTTTAAAATCAGGTGAATCTGAAGTATATCAATTTTTATTTATAAAAAATGAATATGAAATACTTAAGACACCTAAGCTGTATAATATAGAATACAAACACCTGTTTTCTATATCAAGTTTAACAAATAAGATATTACCAATAGAAGTCCCCTAAATATATGCAGATGCATGTATATACATATATATCCTATGTATATATCCTATATAGCCAAAGTAATATATTAATTTGTTTCACATTGTTTTTCATGTTTTTAAACTTCACATAAGTGGTAACATACCCATTTTCTACTTGTTCTTTTTTTTCCCAGGATTAAAATTTGAGATTCACCTACTCATTCATTTTTCACTGCTCCATAGTATTCTATCATGTTACTTTACCACCAGTCACCTTTACAATCTCATTTCGATGACAGTTTAGGTTGTTTTTAAACTTGAAAAAAAAGTTTTTTTTAAATTGACAAGCCATGCTACTACAAACATTAAAAAGGAAGGCAAAGTTCTTTCTCTCTTATCCACTGATATCCCTTTATGCACAATCTTGACCTGGCATATATGACTAGTTAATAAATACTCATGGAATAAATAGTAAATGAGCCTACTGCATACAACAACCCCCAAAGTGATAAGATAGATGAACATAGACACTTAATAGTGCAAGCTCTGATCATAGAGCAGAAAAACCATTAGCATGGAAGAACAAAAAAAGGTACAACGAGTTGAAGAGAGATATAGACACAGACATGTATACCTAGAGAACTGAGAAAGTGCAAATCAGGAACCAGCTTCATAAACATAATCACAGGGGAATATATCCCAAATCTAACATGCAGCATTTTGGTCTAGGTGGTAGTGCCTGGATCAGAGAACCAGTATCTGCCAACATGCACCTCTCCTCCCCAGTTCTCCCTTAACAGACGGAAGATCCATGTGGCATTGGACAAGCTTGGCTTCTAGGGCTGGACTCAGCACCACTTTATATGCCTGGGTTGAGAGGACTTCAGCCAGCTGTGAGATCTTTTCAATATTTATCATTGAGGATATATAATACAAGGCTCACATGTGCAATTACTTGAAGGTCAAGCCTGGAAATAAACAGTCAGTGAAACTGTCAAGTTTACAAAGAAGAAGAAGGGGGCAAGATAGCTGGAAACAACCCCAAAGAGGTCACACAGAATGGAGAGGACCACCCAACCCTTTTTATGGCTTTTTCTCCAGTCCCCTTGCCAAATACACAGACAAGTCTTATTTTGGGCTGTTTCCACCTGCCACAATGACCTTGGATTCTCCTAAAGCACTCTGCAGGTAAAAAATTAAGTTAGAACAACAAGTTTCAAAGTAGGAGTTGAGAATTTAAGCAGCCCCAGCAGCTAGGGAAAGATAGGTATGGTTTTTGTGGATGCAATGCAGTTGTTTTGACTCTTTTAAAATGCCTCACTTTCCGTTCCTGGCACCATTGTCACTCTTTTGTTATTCCAATCATCTTACCTGTCCAAAAGGTACAACAGATAGCGTGCAGGCATTGGTTTCCATCATATGAAAGCAAAACCCCAGCTCCCTCTCCTCTGCCCTTATTACTACCTAATTTCAAATGAATGAATGAATGAATGAATGAATGAAAGAAAGAAAGAAAGAAAGAAAGAAAGAAAGAAAGAAAGAAAGTCCAAGAAGAGCCAAACCTACAGTGACACAAGGACCTGCTGATAATTCAATTCAACCCAAGTCTGGGTTCCAGCTGCCAACATCAGGGTTCCCACTTTATTCATTCTGCCCTGGTTTTATCCCCTCGTTGAGATGGAACTTCAGCCTTCACTTCCAAAGCTCAGCCAGGAGCCAAAAGCTGCCAATGCGGAATGAGGAAGAAACAGTGGGATGCACAAGTGCACAGCATGGAGAAGCCTAGAGATACCTCACAAAACATGCCATCATCACGTGCGCTTCTGTGGAAGGCACACGGGAGTGCTGACTATTGATGGCGCACATGCTGTGAGAAAAACTCAAAGTGGCACACATACATGAGACACAACACAGAAAGCCAGTTTGATGGTCCAGTGAGATGGGAAAGTGCAGGAGCACATACTCCTGGGGTCAGAAGAAACTGTGTCCATTACTGGGTCTACTTCATGCTAGTTCTGCAAACTTGAGGGTGTCATTTCAGCTCCTTGGGGCTTAGCTGACTCATCTGTAAAATGGAGATGAGACTACCATCTATTCCCTAAACGTGCTGTGAAAATCAAACAACGTATGCCAAGTGCTCACAGAACAATCTGGCACATGGCAAACTATTGTTATTTACTGGTGCTCCAGCGAAGACATCAATGGTCTTTGCCATGTCCATCTGCTCACAGGGTAATGGAGAGAAGAAAAGGTGACTTAAACTTACATCCTAAAATTCTAGCTTAATTTAGGGTTGCTCACCATGGTCTCATATATATGATATATTTACTACTGCTTTATAAGATCATTTGTTACATTATCTTTTAAGAATAGCACCCATTTTAACAGTTGATTTAAGGTGTGTTAGCATTGAGATGTAAAGCTGCCACCTTCATATTTCCCTGCTTCTGATTTCACTATTTTGAAGAAAACATACAATTGAGGTTACCTTCAAAACTTGAAATTAAAAATATAAATTGTTTATAGAAAAAAGTAGGAAAAAAATGCAGGGAAAGGGTGGGAGACATGGTGTTTGTAGTATTTGCAAAATGTCAAGGGAAATTTGATTAAAATACTTGCAATTCTAACTCTGCAAACTGTGAATATAGAACAGTCTTTAGATATAGATCTGTATTTACCACTGTTAATATAGATACAGATATATAGAGACAGAGAGAGAGACAGAAAGAGACAGAGAATAGCCACCACTGGTAGCCAGAGACCTAAAGAAAATTGAGTAAGAAGCCAAAGGAATTAAGATGTGACTTCTATTTCTAAAAAGTATTAGAAAAAAAATATCAAGAAGTGGAGGAGAGAGTAAAAAGAAGATAATTAGTAGCAATGGAAGTAGTAGTTGTGGCCCCCATTTATACAATGTGCTTCTATGTCCTAGGTGTTAAGTTAGGTATTATGTATAGATATTGGTCTAGGTAACAGGTATAGGAGACAGAGATAAATATCCTTTAATTCACTCAACAACCCCACAATTAGAAATTATTCTTTCATTTTACAGACATGGAAACTGAAGTTAACTCTGTTGACCAAGGCTACTCAAGCTAAAAAGTGTTAGTGTCAGGATCTAAATCCAGTTTTTGGTGACTCAAAAATCTGTGTCCTTTCCACTGTATGACAATGCCTCAAAACATGCCTAGAAGAGTCTGGAGGTGAGGTGGTATCATTCTCTGGGTCTTATTACAAGAGAATATTGCATATCCCATCACTCCCATGTTCCACTCCCCAGAGATGGACAGACTTGAAGAGAAAAGATGTACCTATCTGAAGAAGGTAAATGTGTGCACATGTATATATCCATCCATCCATCCATCTATTCATCTATCTATCCATCCATTGATCCATCCATCTTTCATCTATTTTAAGAACAGAGGACCCTACCAGACAGATTTATAGCTTCTATTCTGATAGCACAGGCAGACTGTTAAAGGAAAGCTAATTTTTTCAAAACCTCTTTTTTTTTTTTTAAGGTGAATCCCATTTTAGGCTCATTAATTTTGATGGCTATGCCTTTGCCAAGACCTCTCCCTGTGAGATGCTAGTCTAAGGAGGTTATCCTCCCCACTCACACTGTCACACACCCACGTCGACATTTCTTCTTATAGTTTTGGACAGAAGCAGGTACTGTGAACAAGTAAAAATTAGGAAAGGGTGGCACCCTACCCTGTTCCAGTTACTACGGGAGTTTCTTCCACTCTGCCTCTCCCTTTACCTTCTGTCTCTGTCGCTCAAATCAACAAACAAGATAAAGAGGAACACAAGGGCTACCTTTTTAACCCAGTGGAATTTCTTAGATGTCCTTTGATAACTTGGGGCTGAGTATGTGATTCAGGGTGAGGAATTACACATGGGGATGCTTCCCTCTCAGTTATTCGACCAAACACATCACATTCAACACTAAAGAACTTGATGGACCACACAGACCCTCCACATGACCATATGTCTCTATGAAAGTGTGTGTGCACACATGCCCATAGACACATGCACACACATTCACATGAACACTGGGAAAACATGGTCAGCTGAAGGTTCCCATCCAGGGCCCTGCATCAAAAATAGATGAGGCCTGCTTAAAAAATTAAAATTTAAATTAAAAAAAAAAGTGCCCTTGGAATTTTAGTCCCCTTGGCAAGGTGAGTGTTAAAAATAATAATGCTGAGGTTGTACTAAGTGCCTTAACTTTGAGAGTAAGGAGGGAGGGAAGGAAAGAGGGAGAAGGGAGAAAGGAGGTAGGAGAAGACAGAGGGCGAGGAAAAAAGGGAAGGAAAGAAAGAAAAAGCCAGATAGACTGTAACAAAAGTTTTTTACCTTGGCAAACCAAGTAACAAGCTTTAAACAGGTAAAGGGCTTTATACTGTTTGGGGAAAGCACTTTTGCATTCTGCCAGCATCTTAGCAGCACACCATTTGAAAAAGGTCCTATTTTTCTTGGCTTGCAAAGGATAGTTGGACTTCTCACTACGGCAGGGAACAGACGCTGTGGCATAAGGATCCAAGAGGGGGTAAACCTTTCTTTCCTTTCCAATGGCTTTTTGCCAGCGTTCAAAAGCAAAACACAGGCCACTATTCCACTGACAGCAAAGATAAGGCTTCTTGGGGAAATAAGTCTATATGAAACTACATTTGTGTTTCTCTAATTTTTTTTTAATATTTGCTTTTTATTGTATAGTGTCAGATTACACACGTATTCAGATTCTTTACCTACGTAGACCTAGTTTCATTTAATAAAACATCTCTTTCATTTCCTAAGCCAAAAATATCACAGATTCAGACAGACTTCATTAAAAAGTAACAAGGGGGGTCTGATTTTACATGGACACAATTATTATTTCTGTCACTGGGTGTCAGTGAACAGGGCAATTCATTTTTATGTGAAATTCATTTCTTCCTTTAGCCTGTTAGCTAAGCCCCAAAGTGTTTTTCTATTTAATCTTCAGAAACTTTAAAAATGGTATTTAGTTTCTAAATTGTTCTTCGTTGTTGTTCCTCCCTTCAAAAATGTAACACTCATTCTTGCCAGAAACAAATCCAACTGTACTTAAAATGGGGATAGTTCAAAACTTAACTATAGAAGAAACAATTATTTAAACAAATAAATAAATCCATCAATCCAATCCCAGTGCATCTCAAGATCATTCTCTAATCTTTTTGACAGTTATTTCTGTTTCCTTCTATGCATCACTGGTAAACTTTCCAATGAAAGATTTAGGTTTTTTTGTAAATATTTGAATTTATTTTTTCCTCAACTCTTTGTTTAGGCCATTAAGCCATAGCTTGAGATAAGATGTCACTAAGTTGTACTATAGATGCTTTACTAATGTTTATGACATAACTGAACACAGCATCTTCAAAAATTGAATGAAGTTGAGAATTTCTGCATTTTCAACAGAAGTGAAAAATGCTTTTGAAGACAACTGAGCTTTAATGAGGCAGATGCAACTTTACGTTCCTTTAACTCAAAAAAAAAAAAGATTCTTCTGTTGGATTTTCAAGTCTGTATTAGATCATTTCCTATTGAGAGATGCCAGCATGCCTTGAGAGACCCAAGTGATCATGTCAGCTTCTGCCCAAAGGGTGCCATTCCCAGGTAGCAGCTCTACAAACGTGTAGCCTGGCTCATGTGTCACACATCTGGAATGGGGGCTGAGCAACATTCAAGAAACAACTAGCTTATTTAGTCTCCATCACCTATTCATGTCTTGACCTTCCTTCCTCAAATTTCAGAGTAAAGGTCAATGAAGTACCACCACTAACATGATGTTGGGCTGTACTGTAAAATCCAATGAAAAATAAACCATGCGTTACCCCACAGGTCACTGCACAGGCATCAATAATAGGAAGCTGTGAACACCAGTGACCCACACTGGACCATAACCAGTCACCTTCTGGTTAAAGCCATCACTATTCTATTATCAATCTATGAAGCCATCCATTAACTCTGCCCTCTACCTTAACCTGATCTAATTTGCACGTTGTAGCAGAAAGCTGCTGTCAGGCAGCATCAGGTAAACTTAATTTCATGTGTCCTGGCACACAAATGCCTGGGCTGGTGCCAACGGGTGACATACGAGCAGGTGGCTCATAGCAGACAAGTTTAGCACCTTGCCTCAGTCTAAGGAACCCCTAACCATGAATTTTTTTCAATTTTATGGCAAATGCCAAAGCATTTGGAAAGCAGATCTAAGCATCATGGCATTTTAAGAGTTTTACCTTTTGTTACAAGTTTTATGGGGACAAATTAGGCAAAAGAAGGTATGGAGTACATGAGGGAAGGGTGGGTGTTCAAATAGGAAAAATTCAGAAACAGAAGTGATATGAATCCATTACATTAAGTTTTCGTAATTTAAATTCTGGATTTTTTCAGGGGGAGGGGCAGTGTTGGGCAAGACTTCCTTTCTGTGGTCCAAAATAATAGTCCAATGAAAATGATTTTCTGTGTGCTTTTGGTGAAAAGTTGTATGTTGTAGTTACCCCCAAGCTTGATTTCTAGTGAGTCGGGGTTTGATTCAGTAGGCTAGAATGAAAGCTCTCAGAGATAAGGGCTTTGTCTGTTTTGTTCTCAGCTGTATCCCCAACTCGTAAAACAGTAGGTTGCACATAGGACATTCTTAATAACTGTTTGCTGGATGCATAAATGGATCAAAGGATGGATGAAAGGAAGGAAGGAACGAAGGGAAGGAGGGAGGGGAGGAGGGTCCCTGTATTCATTTTCCCTTCTTAGTGCTCCCCTTACTCACCAGCTCTCAGTTCTGAATGTGCACAAGAAATACCTGGGGACATCTGAAAACTATACTGATGCCTATGTCCTCACCCCAGACATTCTGATTCAAGTGGTCTGGAGGACTGAGGGCGGCTCCAAGTACTGGTAGTTTGTAAAGCTCTCCAGGTTATCCTAATTCATCAGTTTTTTAGAACCTCTGACCAGTGTTTTTTCTCAGCATGCTCCTGGTCATGTTCCCTGTGTCTGACCTTGTGTCTATACCCGTTCACCAAATTTGCCCCCTGAGCAGTGTTTCAGGTATCAAAATCTTTTCTCTGTTCTTGTCAACACCATGTCCTATCTCTTCTGAGACTGTTTCAGTGACTGAAATTAACCTGATAACATAATTATCAGTTATTTTGCCAATATTACATATCTGTAATACATACGGTGAAAATACTTTACAAGGGGAGTGCCTAAGGATTAAAATTTTAGCCATGGGGCTCAGCTTGCTCTTTTCAGATTCCCTTCAAGTGAAAAATGTATCTGCCTAAAGGAATAAAAGGCAAGATGTGCCAGGACCCTGTTAAAACAAAGATGCTGGTCTTCAGCTTAAATAGCTGGAATATACTTAGATTCTTTGAGACTGCATATTTCACACTGCACTACTGTAGGGGGTGCCATGTGCACTGCTGTCTATGTTAAGACACCCACAAAGCTGTGCAGTAGATTGACCTTTTCCCTGCTCACCTGTGAAACAAAAATGAACAGCTTCTTAACACCAGAGCGTAATTGTATTAAAACCTATGATGGGCAAATGAATTTCCATAAAGATTACTTCAAATACTCCTGCAATTGCAGAATCTACTTTACGAAGCCTCTCTCAGTTAATATGGTCCATCCTTCCCCAGAATGCTATAACTGCATTATAATACTGGATGGAACTGAGTGGCATTCCCATGTCTATAAAACACAAGAGTGAGTTTCAAAACGGTCCAGTGTCAGGGGTGCCTGGGTGGCTGAGTCGGTTAAGCGTCTTGCCTTCAGCTCAGGCCCTGATCTCAGGGTCCTAGGATCGGCCCCACATCAGGGTCCCTGCTCAGCAGTCTGCTTCTCCCTCTTTCTCTGACCCTCTGCTTGTCCTCTCTCTCTCTCTCTCTCTCTCAAAAAAACAAAACAAAACAAAAAAAACAAAAATGGCCCAATGTCAAACCACAGTAAGAAATTGAGATGTAAACTGCAAATGCATCTATCTTTCCTTTTGATTTTTTCTTGCAAACATAGTAGGGACAACGTGTTTCAGAATGTTAAAATAATCTCAATAAATTTGATTAAAAAATTTTTTGGTTCTGGCAGTGCAGTTATATAGCATTAACTATACAGTCAATAAAAGCCCAAATTTTCTTTGCAAAAAATTTAGCACATTATGATCTCTTACAGGCAAGTTTTTAAGGCAGGTGCACAGTCGAAAGAATTCCATGAAGAAATACTACACAATTATGTAAAAGTACAAGAAAGTTTTTTTTTCTTATTTTCATTACAATGTATAGGCTGAAATCTATATGTCCTATTTTTTAATTGAAAACAAGAACAGATGCAGACTGGAAATAGTTCATAAAGCCACAGAAATGAACTAAATTGAATGCTACTCAGAGTTAATAATTCACATAATCACACACAGCACATTGAAAATAACCAAATGGTTTCTCATGTTCTGTAATCACTACTTTCTCTAATTAACATTTTTTTTAAATGATGTTTTTGAAATCTTGGAGGACATAGATCACATCCCATTAATTTAATGATCTAATATTCCAATGTTAATTTGAAGCACTGGATGAAGGTTTCTAATTTATATAAATACTGTTAAACGGTTCCAAGTGCATTTTTTAAATATCCACAAAGCTTTTGTTGGCTTAGATTATGCCATAAGGCATACATAGTAGGTTGTCAAATACTAGTTGGCTTATTACAGGTCAGATCCATTTAGGCTGTAAGGGATTAGCAGACTGAAGGTCTGTAAAATTACTTAATTATGGAAGCAGCTAGTGACAGGAATAAAAGACAACAGATATGAAGAAATGCTTTCTAGATAAAATGATTTTCATCATAGCCATACACCAATGCCAAAGCATAGTTAATAAGCCCATGGGGGCTAACAAGGGACAACATTTCTTTGGGCTTCTCTCATTCTGAGAATATACTCTAGCCCTGAAAATACCATAAAACACATCACAGGAAATCTTCCTATCAAGTGGCTGAAAATCTCCATCTTCAGTGATTAATGAAGACCATAAGTAGTCAGAAGACCCTTTTCAAGAACAAGCTGATGATTTACTGTAAGAGACTGATTCCTTAGACCAAGGCCGAGAGAAAACTCAAACAATCCAGCTTGCGTGGAAGCCGCTAGAGCTGACAGATAAACAAGGAGGGAAACAGACTCCAGGATCTCAGCGTTGCTACTAACACATTTCAAACTCTGCGTGCCCCTCTGGCGTGGAATCTTCATACATGTGCAAATAGCACTTCCTCTCCTTCCGCCCCTCTCCACATAAAAACAGGGAGATAAAAGATTCTTTTTTACCACTCCTTACTAGGTTATTGAACAAACAGAAGCAAAAGAGTGTAGCCATTGGGAGACTATCCCTAGAATCTGTAAGCCCCGTTCTGAATCTTAGCGCTTCACCTCTTAGTAGCCTGGCAAGCTTAAAATGTCAGTTAACCTCTCCAATGTTAGGTTAAGTGAAATGAATAATAGTATCTACCTCCTACTGCTGGAAGGATTAGACATAATCACATAAAGCACTTAGCACAGAGTCTGGTGCATAATAATCGCTCAGTAAATGGAATATTCAAATTATTAATAATGGAAAAAATGAGATTTCTCAGCTTGATCTTTACCTATGGGATTGATTAGTGAATTATTAATCCAAACAAAATGTAAGCCCCCTCAATTACAAATATTACATTTAGGTGGCAAGTTCTAATCTTTTTCTAAAACAAGACAAGGCCTGACAAGAGCTTTCTACCTCCTTGCATCAAGAGGAGGTGAAATGGGAAATACTATGGCTTCACAGTTTAAGTATATGCAGTTGATTCTGAGGGGTAACATTTATTGGGAATTTACCAGATGCCAGGCACCATTAAAAGTCCCTTACATGCATTGATGCATTTAATTTTCGCACAGTCTCATAAAGCAGGTATCAGTACTTCCCCATTCTGCACATCGGGTTCACGGAGGTTAAATGGTTTCTTCACCACTGGAGGGTGAATCTGAGCAGCCCCAGAGCCTACTCTTCACTTTAAACTCTCAATAAGATTCTAAGAAGTTTTGGAAGATGGAACTTCAGATTGCTACCAAACCACATTGGGATTC
The DNA here is from genome assembly GCF_023065955.2 of Ursus arctos. NCBI lineage: Eukaryota > Metazoa > Chordata > Mammalia > Carnivora > Ursidae > Ursus > Ursus arctos. The sequence goes on along the minus strand of NW_026622874.1, from coordinate 70,716,623 downwards.
CCAAAGCTCTTTGCACACCATTGGTTTCAGTCCAAATGTGTTTCCAGAGCCCAGGACAGAACTCAGAAAGCAAGAAGCACCTCAGAGAACAAACTGGTGGGGGGGGGGGTGAGGGGTGAAAAAGGTGAAGGGGATTAAGAGTACACTTATTGTGGTGAGCACTGAGTAATGTCTGCAATCGTTGAATCACTATACTGTACATCTGAAACTAATATAACACTGTGTTAATTACACTCGAATTTTTTAAAATTTAAAAACTAAAAAAAAAAAAGCAAAAAGCGCCAAAGAGCACATGCAGACCACTAAAACCAGCATGAAAGCTACAGACTCTGAAGAGCTCTTTCCAACATCTAAACCCTAGGAACGGAAATGCTCAGGGCCAACAATATTTTCCCTACCCTCTCCAATAACCTGTGCGTGGGTTGGGGTGGTGTTCTTGGAGGCTGATGAAATAGTGTAAATTGAGAGGGGAGAAGGGCAGGATTTCCTCAAACCCTGAGTGAAGGACAGACTTCTCAATCATCTGGCTCCCAGGCTTTCCCTTGACCTCACCACCCCCCGCATGCACCATTTTTCTTTTCTGTTTATTTGCTCAGGGACCCAAACTCCAGCAAGAAGGCTCATTTTTCCCCAGTGTGTTGAACAACAGCGTGCAAGGCAGCCAGATACTTGCCTGTGGCGGCAGCTGAGTGCTATTTGAAGCAAATGAAAATAAAATCCGCAAGCAGTGCACACAATGGGAGGGTGTGGAGACAGCGAGCGATGCTACTCTTCACTGAATACTGCTCCACATAGCTGTCCCCAGGTGCAGAAGCACAGAGTCACAGTTTAGTCTTGGCCCAGGGCACCAGGAAGAGGGAATCCATCAGTGGCTGCCACAGGAGTGACTGCCCGTGGCTTTTAGTTTCCTTTCACATAGCTTATTTTTTTGGAACAATTTTGGAATTACAGAAAAATTACAGAGAGTTCCCATTTAGTCCATACCCATCAATAATTTTCCTTATTATGAACGTCTTAAATTAGTAGGGTATATCTGGCAGATGAGTGAGCCAATATTGATACACTATTATTATTATTTTTTAAAGACTTTATTTATTTATTTGACAGAGACAGCCAGCAAGAGAGGGAACACAAGCAGGGGGAGTGGGAGAGGAAGAAGCAGTCTCGCTCCTAGCAGAAGAGCCTGATGTGGGGCTCGATCCCAGATCGCTGGGATCACGCCCTGAGCCAAAGGCAGACGCTTAAGGACTGCGCCACCCAGGTGCCCCTGATACACTATTATTAACTAAAGCCCTCATTTGGAATGATTCCCTTGGTTTTCACTGAATATCCTTTTCCTGTTCTAGGATCTTATCTAGGAAATCACAGTAATGGTAGGTTTAGTCATCATGTCTCCTTAGGCTTCTCTTGGCTATGACCATTTTTCAGCTTTTGCTTATTTTTGAAGACCCTGACAGTTACGAAAAGTGCTGCTCAGGAATTTGAAGAATGTCCCTCAACTGGGATTTACCTGATGTTATTCTCATGATTAGATGGGGTGGTAGGTCTTCAGAGGAAGACCACAAAGGTTAAGGCTAAGACCATTTCCATCCCATTATATCAAAGGTACCTATAATCAACATGAGTTATCACCGCTGATGCAACATTGATCTCCTGGCTGAGGAAGTATCTATCAGATTTCTCCACTGTAAAGTTGATCTTCCCTCTTCCCCTTTCCAAATTGTACACTTTGGGGAAAAAAGGTCACTATGTGTAGCCAACCCTTAAGAATGCAGACTTATGCTTCACCTCTCTGAGGATAGGGTATGCACATAAATTATTTGGGATTCTGCTGCACAGGAGATTTGTTTCTTCTACACCCCTCCCCGTTAGTTTATTAAAGCATTTATCTGTATCAATATGAACTCATGGATATTTATTTTATACTTTGCGTCATAATCCAATATTATCTCATTCTGTGCTCAAATTGTAACAGCTTTGGCCCTTGGAAGCTCTATCAGTCTCCTCTATCTCCCTGACATTATTGTATTGTCTGAGTACTTCCATACTTTCTGGCAGTACCAGATCCCCCTAGCTTATCTTGTATATTTCCTGTCCTAGTCCTAGAATCAGCCAATTTAAGGCAATACTGAGAAATGGTGTTAGAAACCAAGACCTGGATGCTACGTGTGCTCATTGCTACTGGGGTATCATCGCTTCTAGGTCCCTTCAGCTATCAAAGGAAGAAAACACATGTGTGTATACTAACCTGTGACTATACCATGGCTATCATTTGTGGACATGAATCTGTAGAGTATGCAGACCTCATTGAATGGGCAATGCTACCTCAATGGCAGCCTCGGAACTCTCAATTCATTCCATTGGTTCATTCACGTATTGATTCATTCACTAGTTACTGAGTGCCTTATAAATGCCGGGCAGTGTGTTAAACACTGAAGATGCACCACCAAGTTAAAAAGACAAGTGGATTAGGAAATTAGTGAGGTTAGGGGAGGGGAAATATTCCAGACATAGAAACGGCGTGTGCAAAAACAACTGAGAATGGAGGATGGCAGAAGGTAAAACCTCTGCAATGTGTTCTGCAGGACGATGAATGTTTATGTATTTATTGTTCTCCAAAGGAAGACTGAAAGTGAAAAGAGCAAAGCCGTACAACTAGGCTCTTTGCTGAAGGCAAGAAAAGCTGGGAGGACTCTGGAGAATAGCAATGAGTCATGTGGATGGTGCCTTATGAGACATGAGCCCTCCGATGTTGTTCTGATCTTCATGAACATCTGCTAATCTCATCATTGGTTTGCATGAATTTAATAAAAACCAGTGCCGCAAAGAATTTGTATGTCAGTGTTCAAATGCCCAGGAGACACTACAGAAAACCAGGAAATAGGGGACCATAAGATATAAGCCCCCCCCACCGAATTCAAAAGAATCATAAAGAAGTCTTTAAATCCTTCACAAGCAACGGATTTGAGTTCAAGGACCCGTCTTCCCTAACTCTCTAGGGTCAAGAAAGCTTTCTGACGCCATCCCTGTGTCTATCCTTCTCTAAAGCTCTAAACCCTAGTACAATACCTGACATTTAACAACATCTTTATTACTTTACAGATTATTGCAGAAATCAAATAAATGCCTCAAGGAGGACTCAAAGAGAAAATCTATCACCACATCTTAAATCTGTAAGTAAAACACAAAAGTTTAAAAAATGTATAGCCAAAAAGGCAAATGAGCTAATCCTCTCCAAAGTAAACAAATACGTAAATAAATAAATGATAAGCGTTCATAGAGCTAAAAGGGAATTTATTTGAAGATCAGATTCTCAAACATGGCTAAAATCCAAGTGCATTTCAAATGCAGGATGGATGATAAAAGTAGCAGTATTTCCAATTGTAATTCCATGTTGGGGCAGTTCATTTTGGGGGAAGTATGGGGAAATGGAAATACTGCTTCCAGGTTTACATGAGGCAAACCTAGCCTTCATCACATTAAAAGCATTTATGGCTCAGTAAGAAATCCTTTAAAAAGAAAAAGTTACTTAGGCAAAGCAGGCCCCGAGAAAGCAGCGGGCCAGTGGATCCACCTGACTTCCTGCAGAAACCCTGGCCTATTGAAATAATTGTTTCTCATACCCCAAAGCAAATGAACCACTCTCCCACTTTAAATCATCCCTTTTTCTCTTTAGCCCATGACTGACTCTGTCTGTGATGCATGTTGTGTTTGCAAGCATGAAGGAAATTATATAAAAACAAATTGCTTTGTACTGTACCCTGATTGTCTGGAAATACTAAATAGATGGGCAAGGCAGCATTGCACCAACTTGCAGCTTCGTGAGTTAATGGATGGGATTGAAAAGTTTTAGCTGTTTCAATATGATGAATGCCTCTCATTTCCAAACACACAGAATATCCGTTTTTAGCATTGTATGAATTATTTCTCAAAGTAACCAATGACTTTGCATGGTAACCCAAAGCAGAAAGAAAAAGATTATTACCCTTTTGTTTTTACTCCCTCCACTCACAGCTCACAGCCCTCTGTTCTCTGGCTTAAAAAAAAAAAAAAAAAGTCTTCGGGGGCACCTGGGTGGCTCAGTTGTTAGGCATCTGTCTTCGGCTCGGCTCAGGGCGTGATCCCAGGGTCCTGGGATCAAGCCCCGCATTGGGCTCCCTGCTCTGCTGGGAGCCTGCTTCTTCCTCTCCCACTCCCCCTGGTTGTGTTCCCTCTCTTGCTGGCTGTCTCTCTCTCTCTGTCAAGTAAATAAATAAAAATCTTAAAAAAAAAAAAAAAAGGCTTCGGAAAATTCTCAAGCTAAATTTCCGTGGTAATCATCATTCATGACTGATCATAGATCATCATAATCATTACACATCAACACTAAATGTCAATCATTTTTCATAAATACATTCAATCACAAATGTGATCATTATTTCAACACATATGTACTGAATATCATATTCAATACCTAGTACCATTTTAGGCACAAAGGACCTAGCAATGAAAGAAACAACGGCCTTGCTTAAATACCACTTACATCCAAGTTGGAGGAAGCAAGTTAATATATAATATGGTAGATGGTGGTAGGAGCTAAGGAGAAAAATAAAGCAGAAGATATAAGGCAGGTTGTTCTGGGCCTTGAGAGAGCTGCCTACTTTTTATTGTGTAGAGTGATTGGAGAAAGCCTCTATGAACTACCAATTGCACTTTATCCATCTGCAGTATTCTAGATCATTCTAATGACTCCCCTTGCCTGTCAGGCAAAGAAGTATAATAGGGAAGAAGGTGGGTTTGGATAAATACAGTCATGGATTCAAATGTTGGTTCTGCTGCATATTAATTCTTTGAACTTCGACAAGTTACATAATCTCTCCAATACTATCCAACTGTATAATCGCCAAAATAATACATATCTGTAGGGTGTTGTGAAATAAATATGTATCTTGCAGGTATGTTGTGAAGTCATGTGTGCAAAGCACCCAGCATTTTGTAGGCTTCAAGAAATGCTAATGTCCTCATCTTTACTTCCATTTCTGAAAGAAATAACATTCATTTAATATAATACAATTTAAACATGTGTATGCATAAACACGCTTACACAGTTGTGTATTTATTAAGCACACATAAAAATAGCCTCTTGTTAAGAGCACATATATTTCCATGTAAGCTAACGGTGCCTCTTCAAGAAGATAGGAACTCTGTCACATCCTTCTTTCATATTATAAACTCCTGCTTCATAAATTCTTGCCAAATACTGTGACGAAAAAGGAACAGCAAAAGGTGGAGGGATAAAGTGACCTAGCAGAACTTTGCCTTGCTTCCTACATGCCAGCCAAGCGCCCACTGTGTGTGGTCTTTATTTCATGCATGTCGTTGTGAGGACCAGGTGCCACGCAACCAACTGTGAAAGGAGGCAGAGCAGTACACTGATTAAAAGCATGGGCCTCCAAGTTCTCCAGGCCCTGCTTCAAACTCATTTGTAAAATTCATTTGAATTCATTTGTAAAATAGAATTAATGCCACCTACCTCTTAGGGTTGTTAATGAGAATTAAATATGAGAATACATGAAAAATGCTTTGGTGCCCATTAAGTACTTACAAAGTGGTGGTAATTAACAACAGAGAAGGAATTTAAAAAGTCACCAGGAAAGGGTGGTTCATAGTTAGATCAGTACAGATATAGATATATGGGTGTCATTTTTGGCATACAAGCACCACCTTAGTTAACATTCTTTGTAAATAATTAAGTCAAAATGAGTACTCACAGAAAAGTTGGGGAATACATTCTAGATTATACTGTGTTTTGTATGAATTCCACATTTTAGTTTTGTCTATATGTCATGAATACATTTAATCCAGTATTAACGGAATGACCCCTATTCTTGACTCTGGGATTTCTTGGAATTGTAAGGACATTGAATAAGAAAGTTGAGTATAGCAATGTAATTAACAGTAAAGTTAGTGTTTTCCATTTGTTTCATCGATAAGGGACACACACTAAATTCACCACAAAGCTCTCAAGCTGTTTAGCTCCCCAGTTTGCCCCCAGTGCCACCACCTATAGAGAGTAAGAACTCTATAGGTAAAAAAAAAAAAAAAAATTTCCTTCCCATCTTATCTCCATGAACCTCTGAATCCTTTGGGCTGGAAATCTCATTAATCATTCTCTTCTATAAGTATGGAAAAACAATGAGTAGTGATTTTGGAGATAGCCAAGGCTACCCTGGACGATTGGCCCACAACTCACATTGTTCTTTTCCTCGTGGGAAATGCCATGGATTTTCTGCTTAGCTCTCACTCTTCATGCCAGGTTTGCTCTCCAGAGACAAAGGTGTGTTCTCAGTTAAGACTGCACCTGTACTCTCTGCAATCTGGAGTTGGAGTACTAGGAATATTAGTATTATCCTGGTAAACTATCCAAAACAGTTTGCCATCCCTCAGTGACATATGCCAATAAGTGAGCTTTTCCCTAAGGTTTTGTTTAAGGGATTTCAATATTTGAGCTTTTAATCCATCCTCATTATTTAATGCTACAGGGTAGCTTTATACTCAAAGTTTTCAAAGTACATTATTTCACCACAGTTTTCACATCTTCAAGGTTTTTGTTTTTATCCAGTTGAAACACAGAGTGGATGGTAAATAGGGCTTTGCACAACTTTTATCTGATAAAACTTCAAAGAGAAAATATGTCACCATCTTTATCAGCCAAGTGAACTCCACACTCAACTCATTGGCAAGGTAGGGGATGACAAAAAGTTTTATCTGTTCTGAGTCCTGAAGGGCACTTTCCTGCTTTATTCCAGCTCCTCTAAACCTGTCTAAAATTCAAGTCAAAATAAGGATGTGTTTGGGGGCGCCTGGGTGGCACAGCGGTTAAATGTCTGCCTTCGGCTCAGGGCGTGATCCCAGCATTATGGGATCGAGCCCCACATCAGGCTCCTCCACTGGGAGCCTCCTTCTTCCTCTCCCACTCCCCCTGCTTGTGTTCCCTATCTCGCTGGCTGTCTCTATCTCTGTCGAAAAAATAAATAAAATCTTAAAAAAAAAAAAAAAGGATGTGTTTGGTTCAGCTACACAGAAGGAAAGGTTTATTTCAGATATGATTTTGAAAGAGACACAACCCATGGCATAACATCAGCTATCCATGCCAACTGTTATTCTTTTCCATGAAGAAACCTGCTGTAAGATCGTGATAAAATCGGGACTCAAATCTCAAGATAAGAATCCCTTTGCTAGTGCTTGATTTCCAAATACAAGCAAATCTGCCTATGCCCATCGCTATGCCCTACAATGCACCAGCCAACTGAAATCAGCTCTTCCCTGTTCTCTTTCTCAGAGGATGTGTGCAGGGGAACAAGGGAATGGACAGCTCTCCTTTGACATGAGGGCAGCACCTGCCATTTATAATGTATTGACTATATTCTGGGCTCTGTAAGTTCCTTTCATTGAAGTGTTGCACTTAATCCTTCAAGAACCATATGATGTTACTGGTACCATCTCTTTTATACAGATGGGCGAACTGGGCAAGAAGGAGTTAAAAAATTTGACCAGGTTTGCACAACTTCTAAATGTTGGAGCTGAAATTTAAACCTAGACAGTCTGACCCCATGTATGCCCTATATTTCATCACGAGGCAATCTCATCTCCAACAGTGCTCAAAGCAAAGAGTGAAGACCTCAAACCACAGAGACCAATTCATTAAGATACAACCTTACTCAGAGCACTCCCAGCTCCTCCCTGTGTGCTAGTCCCAAGCCTAGGATAGCTAAAATCAATCACTTGGTACAAACAGGCTGGCTTATCTCCATCCTGCTCTTTAGGCATGACCATGAGAGGCATTTCTGCCTGCTTCCTTGCATTCCTGAGTGGGCTACACTAAGATGCAAACAAGTCTTCTATCAAGCTTCTATACGCTTTGCATAAGCAAATGAGCTGTTGGAGGTCACTGAGGAACTCAACAGTGCTGATTAATTCAACATTCACTCATTCTTTCAACAAACAACTGCTGTTTAGTTAGAAGAATGGGACAAGCAATTGCTGATTGACTGTGTCAATGTGGATGATTCCGAACACTGTCACTGTGTACTGTGAATAGATCTTAGGATATTATTTGTGCCAACCTGTGTGTGAACATAAGGATATAATATTTACTGATATACAGGGACATTTAGTTTCTCCTTGTTTTTTAAGATTTAGTCCCCTTCATCCAACCCCTTCTTTGCCTCTTTTCCAGCTAGCATCTATGCACATGCAAGAAGTTTTTACCAGACACACAGACCATTTCTGAACCTTCCAATTTATACTACACTGTCAAAGCAAGTGACATTTTCCTTCACAGCAACTATCACATTTATAATTAATTATTAACATGAAGTATTTGTTTAGCATCTTTTTCCACAGAGAGACTATAAGCTACATGAGGAAGAAGAAACATGCCTATTTTCTCCTAGCTCTATCCTTAGTACCAAGCATAGTATTCAGGATATAGAAAGCCCACAATAAACATTAGCAGATAATGATGATAGTGGTGGTTGAGAATCAACTACCTACTGCTCACTGTCTACATTACTGTGACTTTACTATCCTACTGTCTTCATCACATCACATTACTACTGTGGGAAACTCTTGCCCCAGAAATTAAAAATCCAAATGACTTTATTGCTCATTTCAGAAACGTCTTGAAAGATCCATCAGCTTTTCAAAGAAAGCATCAGACTCTTCCACCACAAGATTCTTTGACCTCCTCGTCCCAATATCCTTGCCTTGTTCTGTCCATCAGTCCTAAGCTATTATAGTATAATTCTTACGCACTCCTAAGTAAGTCCCCTGTGGAAAGACCCACCTTCGATACACTTCTAAATTTCAATAAATATCCTGACTTTGTCCATTCCCAAGACACTACTAAGGCTCTGTTGAGGTAGCTTGTGTTCTCCTTTAATTCAGTAAATAGGCAACTCGGCCTCATCTTATCAAGAGGTTGTTCTGGTGATATACGGGAAAAGCCAGCATTTGACATGATTAAAATCAACAGTCTCAAGACAAGCCTCAGTTATGGAGTTATTTCAGCTCTCCACTCAAAAACCATATCCTCAAAGAGACCTTCCCTGACACTATCCAGACATGATCTTAAATGGTGCCTTTTGGCCACTTCTCTTCTTTCACCCTTGATTTCTTGTTCTTCAGAGCCCTTAACGCTATTTGGCACTATAATGAGTATTTACTTGCTTATTTGTTATATTCTGATTCCTCTTCTAGAGCATAAGCTCCATGAGGGTGGGGACTCAATTTTGTTCTCCAATGTGTCCTCACTCTTGGGATTATGTCTGCCTCATCACTGGGACTCAGATAGTGTGACAAGGATGACAGAAGCTGCTTTTCTGGGTCTACTGAAGGGGAGACATGAAGGAAGGCAAATAGAGGAATATTTCACATGTCTTACAGTGTCTTCATTTTTTAAAAATCTCAGTTTATCATAACCATACCTTAAATGTTGTTATATTTTGTTCCTGTTTTACAGATGAAAACTTGAGGCCCAAAATGATTACTTAAGACCAGAAGTGCCTGCCCTAGAAGTAGATCCTCCAGTGATGGTTTCCATGTTCCAAAGAGGGTCACTACTCCCTGGCACTCGGTATGGGAAATGGAATCAAGAATGATTGATCACTTTTTTTCACAGCACTCAGGGGTGCCCAGGAAAGGTCATCCCACTAAGATTAAAAATAGAGTGTGCACAGGGGTTATGATTCTTAAGAATGAAGACAAAGTCCAGGTTTAGAGTAATCCTCAACCCAAAGGAAATCTTAAGCATGGAAAAAGAGAATGCATCCCCTGAAATGACTGAAAAAGATGGCTGATCCAAATCATGAGATGAGTTCTGCTTTAAAATGTAGTATTAGAAGTTTGACATGCCTTTAAAAAATTAGGTAGCACATCAAAAAACATTTTTTTTAAAAAAATGTACTACATTCTATAGGCAGCATGGAAACATGAGTGCCTTTCTTTGGCAAAGATAACCCATAAGGGATGAAAGGGAAGAAAAAAAAAAGAGAATGAGAAATATGTTCCATTTCAGGAGAGATAACAGGAGGCTGAATTATCCAGATAATTATCTCAATCCCCACTTTACTTCTTCTATGTGGTAAGAGCTTCACTGAAGACCAACTTGCTTTAACAACCACTGAGCATAATTTAGGGGGAAAAATCCACTAATGACCCTCCATTCAAAAGGTTTTAGAAGGAGCAGTGGGTGGCATATTTAAATAATAATGAAATACCACCAGGCTAGGGGAAGACACAGATTACCTAATAGGCAGAATTTTCTCCATTAATAATGACTTTTAGAGTAAGAATGTCAGAAAATGAGGATAAGAAGGAAAAGACTTTTTTTTTTCTGAATTGCTGAAGAAATGATCTTTTGTGAAAAGAACAGAGTGGATGAGGGGTATGAGACCTCAAGACAGACCAAGACTCATTCTCCCACCTTCCCACTGGAAAATGTCACTTTTCCCTTTTGATGGATTTTAAAGTGAAATCATTATCAGACAGAAATCACTACCAGATGTGGTTTTGCATCAAAACCAACCATGGTGTTCTCCTAAAGGGAAAAGACAAACTCCAGGAGAATTATAAAGCTACAAAAGTTTGCACATGTTCTGTATTCAAAGCACCTGATTTCATCAGATTTCTCATTAGAAACAAGTGTCCCCATCAATGCAGGATAAAGCGGTCCTCTCACACCGAATGAATACAAAATGTCAAGGTGATTAGCATAGACTAGTCCAAGAGCAGAAACAGCCCTGATAAGGCTCCTATCGCTAAATTGGAAGATATGCACAGGAGAGATTTATCAAATACAAAACACATCTCTCAAAAGCATTTGGAGGAATAAATGTTATATTTGGAAAGAAAAAAAAGTGGGACTGTGCATTCTGAAGCCCAGGAGTGTATTCCTAACACCCTACTGGACCTCTGTTTGATGCCACTCAGCAAAGACAAGCTGAATTCATTATCTCCTCCACAGCAATGTCTCAAACCAGCCCCTCCTACAGTGAGTGCTCTTCTTCATTTAAATACAAAACAAAACATGGAAAAACATGGGATTCCTCATTTTCCCTTGTTCTTAATCTATCTCTAATGTATGGCAATTCTACTTGTGGAATACAGCCAGAATTCATTTGCATGTGTCCATTTCCACTGGGCCACCAAACCATCAAAATCTCTCACCTGCAGCACTAGGAGAGATTCCCAAAAGGTCCCCCCATGGATGGCTTGCTTGCCATCACTGAATGCAGCAGAGTGATCCTTTAAAATGTAAACAGGCCACCATCACTCCACGACAAAGAAAGGTTTTGATAGTTCTCCAAATCGTTTTCAAATCTAGCACAACAGACCCTGTAGTAGGCAAAATAATTCACCTCTCCCCACTCCGCCCCCCAGAGGTGTCCACATCCTAATTCCTGGAACCTGTGAATATTTTATGTCTCATGGCAAAGGGGATTGAGGTTGCATATGGATTTAAGGTTGCTAATCAGCTGACTTTAAGATAAGAAGATAATTCTGAATTATCTAGGTGAGTTCCGTGTAATCACAAGAACTCTTAAACATGAAAGAGAGAGGCAGGAGAATCAGTGTCAGTGTGATTTGATGCAAAAAAGACTCAACCCACCATTGCTGGCTTTACAGATGGAAGAGGGCCAGGAACAAAAGAATGCAGGCAGTTTCTAAGCACCTGGAACACAGCCTGACTGACACCTTGATTTTAGACCAGTGAGACCCAGTTAGTATTCCTGACCTCCAGAATTATAATAAATGTGTGTTGTTCTACAAGTCACCGGGTTTGTGATAATTTGTTACATCAGCACTAGGCAGCTAATACATACCCTCCCTAAAAGGCCCTATAAAAGGTGAATATTCATCATCTGCAGCTTCATTTTGGACCACTTTCTATCCCTTGCCCTTTTTCCTTCTGGAATGTCTCATGCTTGTGCTGCCATACACCCCCCCAAACATGCTGTTCCTTCTCCCTTGAATGTCTCTCTTTCCCGCTTGCTCCTGCTCCTAATTTAGGTCATGAGTGAGTGATGCCTGACTTTTTGACAGCTCCTGTCCTTCCCAATTCCTCAGTGAGGATAATTGGACATCCCTTAATTCATGATCCCTTAGCACCTGTAACATTTATCTCACTTATTAGCACTTCTTTGAGTCAAAAGTAATCAAATCATCCTAATTTGCATGGCTTTAGAATGGAAGTCCCACCTCTCAAGAAACCCTCATTCTGGGAAACTTGGGATATCTGGTCACCCTGTCAAGTCAGCCTTCCCAGAAGTGTAGGACCAGGCACAGAAGAAGCACTCAATAAAACATTAATGAATAAATGGATTTAATTTGTCCATAGTTTTTTTTTTTCTGCATGCACACGCATTTCTAGTGATATTCCCTTCCACTCCTGACCCTTTTATCTAATCAAATCACTTGATCCTAGGCTACTACATAATTGGGTATTACCCAATTCTGTGACTATACCAGTCTCTTAGAGGTAAAGCCCCACACACCACCCTTTCTGATTGATCTTCCTTCTTCCTCCTATTAAGTTATAAGAATGAGTTTTTGACTTAATCATTCAATGAAGAAAATCTTTATTGTGTATCTATCTCGAAAGCAAATATTAAATGCTTTCTGAAAAAATTCTATAGGGTTTGAAATGTTCTGTGGTCTCAAAATTAAACAAATGATAGTAATGGTCACCATCTTTGAAAAGTTGATTCTTTGGAGAATTAACTCTTTCAGGTCTCTTGGGTGCTATTGTGTGTCTTAAAAGAGGAATAAAATTGGAATTGCATACCTAGGTATCAGCTATTGGGAATTTTTAACCTTTCAAGTATTCTTTATAAAAAGCAGGAACTTAAATTTCATCCATGACCAAGTTTAACAAAATGTTTTGGTCCCAACATTCAACTGTATGAGAATTACTCTTCACTTTATTTGTATGAGGCTATAGTTTTCAAACATTAAAATTAACAAAAATCATGTTATGCGCCTGTTAAAAATTCAGATTCCTACCTAGGCAGACCCCTGGACTTCTTGTTCTGGGATCTATAGACTGATTTATTAAGTAGTTTCAGGGATTGCTATGGATAGTGCCTTAACAAACTTTTAAGAATGGTAAGTTGTCAAAGTAGCAACATGGTAGAAAAAATAAGTAATTCTGATATAATCACTTTTAAAGTTTATAGTTATTCAAACACTAATTTAAAAAGATATATACAGCCCTATGATTATTGCAACATTATTTACAACAGCCAAGATATGGAACCAACCTAGGTGTCCATCAACAAATGAATAGATAATGAAGATATGGTATGTATATCTATATATCTATATCTATCTATCTATATCTATCTATAAATACACACACACACACACACACACGAATATTATGCAGCCATGAAAAAGGACTAGATCTTGTCATCTGTGACAATATGGATGGACCTAGAGGATATTATGTTAAATGAAATAAATCAGACAAAGAAAGACAAATACCACACCAATATGTGGAATCTAAAAAACAAAACAAATGAATAAGCAAACAAACAAAAAGCAGAATCAGACCCATAAATACAGAGAAAAAACTGATGGTTGCCAGAGGGAAAAGGTATGGGGGATGAGCAAAATGGGTGAAGGTAAGTGAGAGATACAGGCTCCCAGTTATGGAATGAATATATCTTAGGAACAAAAGGTACAGCATAGGGAACATACTCAATGATATTTTAATAGTGTTGTATGGTGACAGATGGTAGCTACCCTTACAGTGAGCACAGCATAAAATACAGAGATGCTGAATCTCTCTGTTTTGCACCTGAAACTAAAGTAACATTGTATGTCAACTACACTCCAAAAAGAATTTTTTTAAAACTTATAATTATAGAACATAAAGAAAGCATGCACACGTTTGTGTACTGGAGTGGGAAGGCATTCAAATGAGGGGTTGGAGATAATAAAATGTTCATTAAATATTATGTTTCATGGCAAATGAAGAACTCTTGTTATTGTCACTGCTAGATAATATTACCTAAAGGTGTCTGATATGTGGAATATACACTTCCTGGATAAAAATATCTAGTGTTGTCCATACCTCACAGCAAAAGAAAAAAAAAAACAAAAAAAAAAAACAGAAAACAAAACAAAACAAAACAAAACAAAAAACAAAGCCTGAGAATCAAAATCTTATTTTGCTGACCTTTTATGAAAACGCTACCCACTTAGGGAGTCGGCATGAATTGGGACTGACATAAGTGCTAGTTGCCTTCCTTATATGTACTACCAGGTACCCAGGAAATGTTGGCCCACCATGGGGACATAAAGGATATCTTTGTAGGGATACTCAAAAAGAAAGAGATTTCCTCTCAATGCAGGACGCTTTCTCTATGGTGCTCTCCACTGTTATTTTGAAACACTTTTCACAGAGATGGTCTTGCAAAGATACACGGTACCAAATGATCATTTAGTCTTTCCTATGACATTTATTAGAGAAAAAATAGAAACAATAAGTGGTACTGGCTGCTTTATAACATGTGTCCTTTTAGCCAACACGTCTGCCTCTGCTTGGCTGCATGTAGGAAAGTGGTATCTGCTTATAGACTTACTTCTGAATCACTTGTTTTCACCAATTCCTATACCTCAACTCCTTTATGATCCCAACTCTCCTGGCCCACAACACATATTTATATCCTCATTCTCTCATTTGCTCACATTTGGGGTTTGCCTCAGGTTGGGTCACTCTGGTACAACCTTGGCTTTTCACAAAAATGGCAGTGATTCATATCTTTCACCCCAGATTCACTTCTCAGAAACCATTCCTATTGGGAAGGCAGAATATAGACAAGACTTGGCATTACCATCTTGACTCCAAATGTGCCACTAAAGGATAAGGGAGGCCATCAGACATCATAGGGTCATCTTTCTTTGGTATTTTGGAAAGTGAGAAAAAGGGGGATCGATGTGCCAGAGGGTGCATTTCTTGAGAAATGTACAAGTTCATAATATATATAACTGTAAAGCATTTCTAGAATATCCCCATGGAAAGAAATTGTTGAATAATAAGAAATGTTCTAAACTTTAGATTTCAAAAATATGGGTCAGATTGAAAAATGCTCTTTTTGATGCAATTTTAAGGTCCTTAAGGATAAGGATTTTATTGTAGGCTGCCTTTCAACATAAAAGAAAATGGGAACAGGGATTTGCACATGGCAGACTTTCAATAAATGATATTTATTGAATCTGATATTTATCAAATATGATATAACTGACTAGGCTCCAAGCAACTTTGAAATAACTCATTATAGATCATTTTCACACACAGGTTAAAGGATTTTCATGTCCTGTCTGGCTTTCTCTTGTAGCTATACAACTGGTCTTGCATATATTGCTACCTTATATTTGCAAGGTATGTTCTGTTATGAACACTGTTGTCACATGTACTGTGACATTTAATTTTCACACCAGCTCTTTAAAGAATCTCAGGGCTTCCACAGCTGAGAAGACTGAGGCTGAGGGAAATGTAAGATTTACAATGATCCCACAGATAGGGTATGATGAGGTGAGAGCTGGAGCACTAGTTTTAGGCTCAACTCCAGCCCTCCATTGGTAATAAACCCAGTCCTCTGTACAGCACGTCATGATGTACTGGCTCTTCCAACGTTGTTCTGAACATCTAATCCAGCTCTCCCACTTATTACCTATGAATCTTGAATTCTCTGAGCCACGATGTTGTCATATGCAAATAGGACTAAGGATAGAAACAGTTATAGAAACCTTATGACTTGTTGATCCATTTTCCAGATGAGAAAACCAAAGCTCAGGAGGTCAAGAAGCTGCCAAATGTCAGGAGCTAGCTTCAAAGATGGTGGCTTGATTCTAGGTCCATCAGCTCCCATCCCCTGGCTCACTGCTTCTCCGACCCACCACTTATGCTTATTGTGCACCTGGGAGCCAAGCAATGCCCACGTAGATAGATACATAAAATACTGCGAGGCAGTTTACACATTTTTATGACATGTTTTTCATTTTTATTTATTTATTTTCATTT
Source organism: Ursus arctos (assembly GCF_023065955.2). NCBI lineage: Eukaryota > Metazoa > Chordata > Mammalia > Carnivora > Ursidae > Ursus > Ursus arctos. The sequence continues at coordinate 70,700,554 of NW_026622874.1, read as the reverse complement.
GTACTACATTTTCACTAAGATTAACAGGGTTGGTTAAGGAAATGCCACTCTCCCTAGGTGGATTCACCAACAGCACAGCTCTACAACTTCCTCCCTCTGTTGGCTCTCTTCTCCGATAAAGCATCTGCTTAGAGAGATGCATGAAGGATACAGCAGCACACAGTGCCAAAATCTTCCACCTGGGGCCCATACAAATTCAAAAATGAGAAAACCATCCTCAAAGCTATTGTATTCCATTCTGAGTCACCTTTCCCTGAAATTAATGGAACCACGTCTCCCAGTCTGTCCTGTGTGTTTAACAATGTAATCTGTAGCAGAATCCAATAGCATAAATTGATTAAATCCCATCAAACAGTATTCCCTAAGCAATTTTTCTTGCAATTAAACCATTGTGTTGAAAAAGAATTTGGTTAGAAATACTAATGGGTATCCCCCACTGAACTGTAACCTTACTCCTGAGACTCTAGGATGGCACCGCTCCCTCTTGACTGACAGTAATGTGAAATGAAATCATCCTAATATTTATTCACCACATCAAGTAGATAAGTCTCCAGAAACAAACAGCTCCCCTCTCTGACCACAAGGGAAAAATGTTCTCCTGTCTAGGGTAGGATGGTAAGACTTGGCACACGTGCCACCACTCTCCTGTGCCTGTACCCCTGGAAGACATTGCTAATCAATCACACCACTTTCCTGCTGAGCTCAGATGCATTCTTCTCAACAAAACTACAGGGAGTCTTTACTAATCAGAATTGGCAAGCAAGAAGAAATATATTTGCCTGCCCTCTGTCTAGATAGAGTTTTACTTCACTGAGCCTAGACACAAAACTCCCTATGACCCAATCTAAACACCCAGATTTCAGGGTACCTAAATCCATGGGATAGTGAATCTTATTTATCACTATACAATGACCATTCTGGCACCTTCAGTTGGCTTTTTAATAAAACTATTTTTCTCAAGTGACTGACAAGTTGTCCTTCTCTTCCTTGGCACCACTAGCCAGTATTTCTAAGGAACACTATAGTAATACTTGGATTTCCTCTCCAAGTTCTTATTTCCTTCTTTAATCAAGGCAAATGTATTCAGCTGGTAAAATCTATCTCTAGAAAAATCCTTCTGAGTCTAACCATTCCATTTCCTACTCACCTACTCCAAAACTGAAGTAATTTTAATTCATTTTAGTTGTCCTAAAGCCCTCAGGGTATATAGTAGTTATGTCCCTTTTAAGTAGTTATGTCCTTTTTAAGAGTTAGCATAAAGTGGCTTTCTTTTACTTCTCCAGCAAATGAGGAAGTAGAAAATCCTCTAGTGATATGAAAAAATCACTTTTCTATTAATTGATAAATAATAAAACTGAAAGGTGACATATAGCATTATTTTAGAAACTACAGGTTTCTAAGCACTCATTTATATATTTTAAAAGCCAAGTTATAACCTCTATGAGATACAAATTAAAATCTGTGTCACCTATTTTAAACTCAATGTAATTGTTAAAAAGCATAATTCACACGAATACATTTTAAAAATCTTACTGGCTTTGTTCAACAGTTCATGAACTGGGCAGCACCCAGTGTAGCAGACAGAAAGGAGCTCTGAGAGGCTGTACAAAGCGAAAGACTTTTATAGGCTAAAGGAAGGAAGCAGGAATTAGGCAGTTAAAGTAACCAAAGAAGCAACTGGTTATATCAAGTTTACTTTCCTTTAGGGGAGGGCAGGATCTATCAGGCAGAGGACCTAACCAGTGCTACTCAGGTAATTTCCAAGTGACTGGCTTAAGATTCCAGTTCTGGAAGAGCTGAAGCTGTAATTAAGTCAAGTCTCAGTTTGGTTATGTGGGGCTTAGCAGAAGTAGCTCTATTTGGGGCCTGTTGTCTTGTTTTTAACAGAGCATACCAAAAAATATCTGTATCCATTTCTTTCTTTCTTTCTTTCTTTCTTTCTTTCTTTCTTTCTTTCTTTCTTTCTTTTTTTTAAGATTTTATTTATTTATTTGACAGAGATAGAGACAGCCAGCGAGAGAGGCAACACAAGCAGGGGGAGCGGGAGAGGAAGAAGCAGGCTCATAGTGAAGGAGCCTGATGTGGGGCTCGATCCCATAACGCCGGGATCAAGCCCTGAGCTGAAGGCAGGCGCTTAACCGCTGTGCCACCCAGGCACCCCACTTTCTTTTTTTTTTTAATTATAATTTTAAGAGTTTTCAGATGGGTGAAAATCCCTGGATCATTCCATAAAATAGGACTCTAAAAAATCAAGAATGAAAAACTAATGAAAAATTAGATAAATGATATAGAAGACTATGAGACAAGAGAGAAGTTACGATGCTAAAAAGAGAGATTAAAAAGAAGACAGTGAATAAAAAACAGACTACAAATGGAGAAATCTTAGGACTAAAAAAAAAATAGAAGTACTGGATGTAAAAAATAGCCTTCAACAACATACAAGAACATACCATAGGAAAGAGGTGTTAGAATCTTGAGAATATCAATGCATGACACTGGATCAATAATGAAATACACTGAATACTCTAAGCATGATTTCAAATGACACTAAGATCTACTAGGATGGCCCATGCTTAGTAAGGTGCAGCTAATATACTGACTTACATATGCTGTATAATTTTACGGAAAGAAGTGGACATAGTCAACAAAAGATTTATCTTCATGTTTCCCAACACTTGACTACTGTTCTAGTCCATGACATGCTTTATTCTGACTTACTCTTCTCTAACATCCAGAATATTCCATATAATTCCTCCAAAATAGTATACTACTAAAATCCAAATACCTAGTGGAGAGCATTTTCTCTATCCACCTTCCTGCCCCAATACCACCAATGTAGCCCTGAGAAACCCTAACCAGCATCTGTGTGTGTGTGTGTGTGTGTGTGTGTGTGTGTGTGTACCTACGTGTGTGTGTGCATATATGAAGACATAATGGCACTCCATGCTGTGATATGGACATTTTATAAAGGACAGAACTGACGTTCAGAGAGGTTAAGTAAATTAACCATAGTCACAGAGTCACTCATGTGTCTTATATTCAATGTTATTCTTGCTATCCCTAACAGTGTTGCCTACTAATGTAGCTTATAATTGCTACTCAACCTTTCTAATATATGCTTGAAGCATTCATATGTCCTGAAATCTTGACTCCCCATGGAGAGTATAAAGCTTTATTTATGTCTTGCAATTATTTTTCCCCTTTAGTTTGGCTAAAATGCCTCACACAGTGACAGGTACATAATAAGCACTCAGTAAATGCACGTTGATTGAATTTAGCTCTTCCTGCCTTACATGTTGCCATGAAAGTCTCTTAATATTGCTTTCATTTTCATAGCTATTGATTCAATTACTCTTCCTCAAATCTTAAATGAAGCAGGCCACCCCAGCTCCCAGGCATCCACATATTAGTGGTGTCTTCATTCACCTTCTATTTACATCGAACTAAACTAATTATTTTCCTGCTACCTCACACCCCATTGGTGTTACACAAACCGCAGAGACGGCCCTATCTCCTGCAGGCATCACTCGTATCTTTTCAGCAGCCTGTTGTAACACGGCTGACAGAACTATTAAGAATGTCAGCCTCAATGCATGAAGAACTTATGTAAATCAAATGGTGTCATCCGAGGTAAAACCGGTGACAGCAGCAAAGGGAAATACAGGAGCCAACAGGACTGCCTCCAAGCAAACTTTAGTAGGGGAAGAAGAAAACGATTTATCCATTCCTGGGACAAAAAAGAAAATTTAAAAAAATGAAAACGAAACAAGTTTCATGATTTCTATGGGGCTTAGAATACACTGGTAATGGTCACTGATGCACTAAAGAATTGAGCAAATGGCTGGATTTTATGCGATGTTGAATAGATGATGATGAGGAAGGAAGGAAGGAAGGAAGGAAGGAAGGAAGGAAGGAAGGAAGGAAGGAAGGAAGGAAGGAAGGAAGGAAAGGAAGGAGGGAGGGAAGGGAAGGGAAGGGAAGGGAAGGAAAGGGAAGGGAAGGGAAGGGAAGGGAAAGGAAGGAGGGAGGGAGGAAGGGAGGGAGGGAGGGAAGAAAGAAAGAAGGAAGGAAGGAAGGAAGGAAGGAAGGAAGGAAGGAAGGAAGGAAGGAAGGAACAGACAGAGAGATAGGATCCTTGAAATTTTTTCCACCCCCATGGTTACAATCCCATTCTAAGCCAATGTCATTCCTCCTTCCCAGACTATTTCAATACAGCTCTTAACTGCTTCCCAGACTATTTCAATACAGCTCTTAACTGTTCTCCTTGCTTCCACTTGGCCTCCATCTAAGACTTCTTCAGTATAGTAGCCAGAGTAATACTCTAAAAAACAGAAGTATAATGTTTCTTATTTTTTTCAGATCCTTTGATGGCTGTCCATGGCACTTACTATAAAATCTGAAATCCGAAATTGATGAGTATCTCTCCCATCTGCTCTTTCAACACTGTTCCAGCACTCTGTTCTAACCACACCTTCTTTGACTTCCTCAAAAGCCCGAAATGCCTTGCCATAGCCCAGAGACATTTCCCTAGAATGTGTCTTCTTAAATATCAGTTCTTTAACCACCCAAATTAAATTACTATACTCTCTGCACAGACTCCCATAACATGCTGGGCATTTATCTCACAGTACTTACTACAATTTATAATTATACAATTATTTATGTAATTGTTTGAGAGAATTTAAGCCCATGGGTTCGGGAAACTCGTTTGTCTTGTTTCTCACTGTGTCCCCAGCAGCTAGAACCATTCCTGGCAAAGAAGAGCACTTGATGTATATTTGTTGAGTGACTGAAAGAAAGGCTCCAGTTACTTGTTTGATACAGTGAGAGAGAGCAATTCCTACAGAAAAGATAAGACGAAGAGAATCACAGGAATGGTGGGCCAGCTTTGTTTCCTCACCTCTGACCACATCCCTGATCAAAACTCTCACACGGGTAATAGAAGGCTTGACGAGTACTGTCAATGACTTTGAGCTCAGCACAGTGAGGGTTGCTCAGGGGGATGCAAAGAAGCACAAGGCTTCTCAGGAGTTCTGTGCAGGTATGGCACCTGCAGGCCCTTCAAACATGTTTGCAGAATCAGTCTTAGAAAAGAAGCTTGCAGCCTGTGTCAGCCACCACCATGCAGTGGTAAGACCATGTGTTCTGAATAATAAGGTCTTTTTTACTTTAGATTGAAACAGTTGCAATCCTTTTACTACCTCATCCCCATAATTATTAAAATATTTATTAAAATTAGTACATGGAAATTCATATATATACATGCATACATATATGTGTGTATATATATATATACACACACACATATGCTTGGGAGTCCTTCATCTTTGTTTGGTCTTCTTTTTTTTTTCTCAGAATGAAACTTCAGATGCAACCCAGTTAAAACCTTGAGGGAGTGTCAAACCACCACGAGGCTATAGGCATGCTGGGCATCAGAAAAATTTGGGGTTGTGGCTTTCAGTGGCTCTCTACTTTGCCTGTACTAACAAGAGTCTTTTTTGATGCACAGTCCCTGGTAACCACAGACAATGTTTCAGTTTTCATGTTCATGGTGCACGGTACTTCATGTTCTCATTCTTTCTAATGCACAGAGAAGAGAAAGAGGAATGAGAGCCCTATAGTAGAATTGTTTCTCTTTGTTTCTACCAGTCATCCACTTCATCCACTTTTTAAAGAAGTAAAGTTATAAATATAACCTAGACATTAGCTGAGATCTTTAGACACCACCATCTCCAAATCTCTCTGAAGCCAAAATTCCTTGCCGCTATTTCCTTAATGAACTGTACAGTCCCAGTGGTACTTCGGACCCAGGGCCATGCATACAGAAAGAGGTCAGTGTAGCAGTCAAGGAGTGGACTCGACAGCTGAAACCCAGCTCCACTTTTGCAAGCCAGCTGACTCTGAGCAATCCATGCAAGGGTCAGTTTTGTCATCAGTAAAACAGCAGTAATTAGCAAGACCTATCTCACTAGGTCATTGTGAGGATAAAAGGAGAGAATGCATGAAAATGCTTAGCCCATGGCCGTGCCCATGAGTGCATTTCCAACACATTAGCTGTTTATCTTCAGAACTGCTAAGGACAACACCTGTTATCTGCTGCATGGACTCAGGCCAGAACTCAGCATTTCACAGAACTTCCATTAAAACCCACTCCTGAAAACATTTTAACTGTTTTGAAGGAAGGGGTTAGTTTTATTCTTGGGTGGTATGGGGATGGGGCAGACAGGGAGAGGGATTAAGTCTACAGCAAAGCAAAGGGCTTCAAATTGAATTTTAGTAACAGCTCCTGATTCCTCTGGGGCCCCGCCCTTCACTCAGGTATCAACTTCCCACCCACCTTCAGGCTGGATTCTTCTGCTCACTCCCTCTCCTCTCTTCTTCCTCATCAGAACCACCATAAGGTCTTCTCTAACTAAAACAGAGCATTACTTTGCTACTAGCTTTCGTTGAATCGATTACCGCCCAAGTTATGCTCTCAGAGGTCCACTTTCTACCCCAAAAGGCTTTTCCCAAAAAGAACCCTCTCCCTCCAAAAAGGAGTATGTATTTAATCCTGACAAGTAACCTGTGGGTGGCCATTGTCATCCTCATTACAGAAGAGGAAATTGGGTCTGGGAAAGGGTAAGTAACTTTCCCAAGTTTGCAGAAGTGGTAAACAGAGAGCCAAGATTTGAATCTCCATTTGTTTGTCTTAACATCTTGTGCTTTTTCCACTAAGACCGCGGCTTCCTTTATTGGAATCTCAATGAACTACTGGCTGTGACCCATTGGGTTTATTGAGCACACAAGCCCAAAGACTCCCAGCTTACTTGTCTTAGCAATGCACAACTTTTATGAACTTCTGCCAACAAAAGTTTCAATGTGTATTGGAATGAACAGCCCAAAAAGCTAGCCAGAGAATACAATGTAGTCACTAAGTTCTTATACATTAATTTATGGATATAACAAGTATACACAGGACTAAAGCTATCAGACCCCTGATTTCCAAAACTCTAATCAAGAAATAGCATCAAGGAGAGTGAGTCTTGAATTTCACTAGTCTCAAAAATAATGCCTTGCGCCAGAATTCATGGATTCTGAAGCTCCTTTTTCCTTAAGGCTTTAACATGTTACAGAGCAATGGGTTATTTTTCTAATCTGGATTCTCCCTCCATTCTGTGGGTTCTTTGAAGGTAAAGATTTTATCTGACTCATATTTCCAACCCCATATAATCTGAACCCTCATTCTAGGCAACTAAAACATAGGCAGCTAAGAGTAGAAAATCCAAAAGACAATGAACTGGCTGTAAATTAACACAATCCATTTTAAGAAGTGATTTAGTAATATGTATCCAAAATCATAAAGATGCTTATTTCCTTTAACTATACAATTCCTCTCTAGGGTATTTATCCTTAAGAAATTATGCGAGGGAAGAAAACTCCACAGATCCTGAGTGATTAACTCTGGCAATAATGGTGTTAGTGAAAAGAGTAGAGATCTCCTAGATATCCCATAGTAAAGGAATAAAACATCACCCTGATGATACATTGTGTAACCCTTAAAATTATGATCGTAGGGAGTGATAGAGCAAGATCAAAAAGACAAAAAAGCTCAAGCTAAAACTAAAGGAAGAAATTATAACACCAAATCACAAGCCCATGGTGACCATGGCTTTGGAGTACATACCTGGAGATGGATTACATGGAAAACTGGGAAAGGAATTAAACCAGCTTCATGGCACTGGCGCATGCTAGAACAGTCGAGGCACAGGTAAACCTTGTTTCCTCAATATCTTTAGAGGAGAGCCTGGATTCTATTCTGAAATGAAAGGCAGGCACTTGGAGCAGAGCTCTGGGTGAGAGAGCACAGCTTTGCATGCAAGACATGGAGATTCCCCTTCCTGGAGCCAGACCCACACCAGCTGTAGTGTGTGATTATGCTCTCAGACCATCTGCTCAGGGGCTGTGAAGGCAGCCGTGTGTCCTCCTGCCTGGACGCCAGGAGGACACCGATCACTAGTCAATCTGCTTGAAATTGCCTCCGATGATTAGTGTGTAATGACTCAGGTAGGTCATGGCCAGGGACGTTTCTGTTATTAATGCATTAGCAGCTGTAAATGGGCATTGATTCTGCACAGAGTGCAGGTTTATGGACTTGGTGGGGAGAGTCTGGCCCTGTGGAGTGTAAATGGTCATTGCTGGGGGAGGAAGCACCCTGCAAGGGCATTGTACTTCAGGGAAGGGTGAGGAAGGCCAGCCAGCTCTGAGAGGAAAAACCTGACCCAAGAATATGGAAAAGAAGAATTTACATGTAACAGGGACAACTCTTGGCCCTCTCCCACATCTGAGACAGATTTAATCATATCCTTGCATTCTGAGCCCAACACATATTCCTGTCTATGACTAGCTAGTCCATGATAACCAATACAATTTGGATTGTTTTCTTTGCTTTAAATTTTATTTTACAGTTTTGCCATAAATTCAGGGTCCCATTCATTGTAACATCCCTAGCACTCAGTAAAAATCCAACATAATTTACCCAAAGCTATTTGTAAGTGAATAAATGAATGATAACACTACCAGAGAAAGACTGTTGACTTATATATCAATGTCATGGCACCCTGGGCTGGAATGTACCACAATATAGTTTTTCAAGATAATTTATCCTTCTTAAATAAAGAGACTGAGGTCCAACAAGTGACCCACCTCACCAGTGATCATACACACACAGGCCGCTTAGCAGAAGGGATTACTTCTCAGTTATGGAATTGTTCTGAGTAACAACAATACTTGTCATTGTTATCATCTATTTACTTCCAACTGTATGCCTGGCACAGAGTTGCGGTTGGCACCCTCTGAGGCAAGAATCCTCATCTGTGGAAACAGTTGCCTGAATTCAAAAGAAACTAGCCACATGTTTTTTAAAAATATATTCTGGCTGTTAGCACTAGGAGAAAGTTTATCTTTTTGCTTTGGAGTTTCTCAAAAGAAATCTGTAGCCTCTTCCACTTGGAAAAACCAAATTCCTTGTTTCTATAACTTATTAACCAGACATTCTTGTGTGTGTTTGTCATTCGCAATTTCCAGGCATTGCTACAGATTCACCAATGTCTCTAGTAACAACCTCACATTACAATGCAGAGTAGAAACAGCAAGTAGATCTAATCTTTAGCTTAAGTGAAGAGATTTAGCAGAAACCCCAAGATATTGTTTTCCTCAGGTCATTCTATTGGGAACTAATGAATAATTAGGATGAATACAAAGATTTCACCTCTCACGTGCTCCAGTAGTAGAGGCTGCAGGTAAAACCTGCTTTCATTTCCTCTGATTCTGTAATGCAACCCATGGGTGGGGACCAAACTGTATCAATATCAGTTATTAATACAGTAAACAGAAAATGGCATATCAGTACTATACTAGTCCCAGACCTAATTAGCATGTTCATTCTCTTGTCCAGAAGACAATGAGTTCATTTTTGCCCACAGCTGGGGGGGTGGGAAGGAGCTACTGCTGGTCATATCTCAACACCCTCTGCCTTCCTGAGGTAATGATGCTTCCCTTCAACTTTGTCTTCTGTGGCCTCGTTTCTATCTTTCTTGTTTATTCACCGAATTCCAAGTCAGAAGAAGTCTTAGTTACAGACTATTTTAGTTCAATTCCTTATTATTGTTATTATTTAATGAAAAAAATTAAGTCAGATTGGTCAATGTGTCAAGGATCACATGTCAATTCACAGAGCCAGGACATGATCATGCCTGACTTGATTTTTCAAAGACTAATCTAGATTTGGAGGTATGGCATGGGAGCGCTGTGAGGGGCTATGGATGACAAAAGAATGGCTTCAAAACATCACAGAGTGATCGTCATTCACAGAAGTAAGCCACACAACTCAATAATTCACTCTAGATATAGATATTTTGTGGGTGTCGGGGATAGAGAAGCAAGCAAGACAGACACACACCATGCCTTCGGAGACCCTCCAGTCCAGCAGAGGAAGCAGATAATGCACAAGCAATAAAGACGATAATTAGAACATGTGAGGAGTGCTATGGAAGATTTAAATGTGTGACATGATGGAGAATAATGAGGCAGGTAGTGGGGTGCCACTTTAGGCTTGTCTCTTTGTTATCCATAGTCCTGAAATGCTGTGATCATATACACCTTCTTTGTAACTTTCATTCCTTTATATTCCTCTGTTCAACAATAAGGAGAAAAAGAAAATGTTCTTTTTTTTTATTTATCTGCCTATACTCTCTCCCATGCTTCACAGTTTTGTACACTCCTTAAATCAAAAAGATCCCCTGAGTTCCTAGTCCCAGTCTAGAAGAGCAGGAAGGATTTTACAGAGCTTGCTATGCAGCAGGTTGAAAGAGACAAGAGATACACACATGGAATGAGTGAACACGGATGTCTGGTGGTGGGTGGTGGGTGGCGGTGGTCAAGTGTCAGAGCAAACGGGAAGGTCAAACAAGGGCATCATTTTGTGTGTCCTCTACACCATGAGACTCTAAATCAACTGGCATGAAACCCACCCTAGGCCTGGTCGTCACTTAAATTAATGCTCTTATATTGCTCCTACTCTTGCTCCCCCTCCCTCCTGTATTCAGCTGATGGCTGACCTCTCCCATTTCCAGGCAATCTGCTGACTTTTAACTCACAGAACTCCACTTCTCTCAAGACAATCATTGCTCTTTCTCTTTCTATTCACCTTACACTGTTCTACTCTTTGCCTGCTCCACAGAGCCCAGATTCTAAAAATATTATCACAGGGTCAAACTTCTACACTGAAAACAGGCTTAGTATTTTATTTATCCTACAAGGGGAATCAAGGAATTAAAGTACACATTTCTTCAGAAGAATCTTAACAGAGATAAATACTGAAGTGTAGACTAAGAATAAGGAAGGGTTTCTCCTGCTGGGAAGACCACAGGTAACATATTTTGGAGTCAGGAAGTAAATGCACTTGGAATTCAAGAGATCAACATGTTTGGTTAGAATATAAGGTATCTAGGCATTCTCAGAGAAAAGGCAGTGTTGAAAGGAACTAGTTAACTGAACAATTAACTAGATGATATTCATGTTTCGGGAATAGCAGTCCTCCAACATGTAGGATGGAATCCAGGGGATGGTGGCTTTAGGCACTAAAACCACTTAGGAAGACTTCACTGCCAATTGAGGAAGAGCACCTGGAGTGATATGCCAACAGAGGGCATGCAAATGGGGGTTTCGGCAGGCCCAGGCCTCACTCTTCTCGTGGTGGTAGATGAAGATCAAGACACGGTCGGTGGTGACTGAAGCTTGGGACTGGGTACCTCGGGAGAGAATGGTGTCCAGAGGGGAGTGAGCAGGGTGTGGTCTGATTTTAGTGTTAGGCATTTGGAGTCAGAAGCAACATCCAGAAGTAAGTGCAGATATACAGCAACCTGTGCTGCATATGACATGGGAATTCAGTGACAGATTTGGAGTGTGTCTAGGCCTTGACAAAGCAGACGTCATAGCTTTGAACAAGAAATAGAGTAGCAAGTAGAAGACAAAAGACAGCCATCATGCAGACCCAGACCAGTCTACTGTCTAATGTCAATTCTGTTTCTCCCACATACATTACACTCCAGCAGAAGGTGAGATCCATCCATCTATCTATTCATCCCCCCCATCCCTCCATGTGCTCACCTGTCACTATGTCCAGCAAGTACTGTCTACCATGGCCAGTACTCAGCAGAAGTTGTGGATGGAATCAGAGGTTATGTATTGTCTAATAACCAGAGTATGACAGACACCAACCAGTTAGAATGACCATATGCTGTGGCATTGGAGGATCATTAACTCTTTCGTTCTGGATCAAGGGTTCATGTAGGGAAATAATGCCTATGGAACTGCAGGGAATGAAGATGCTTAGGGGCTTGGGACAGCAGCAGTTTACCAAACAATGTCTACACTGGTATATACCAGCTGAGAATAACCCTGGATGCAAGCATGAAAAACTCAGAACTGGCCCTTGTATTCACGGGCCTCCAGTCTAGAGCTGTCCCACCACGTGGTAGATTATTACTAGCCACATGACACTGTTTAAATTTAAATTAACTAACAATAAACAAAATTATAAACTTAGTCCCTTGGTGGCAGCAGCTACATTTCAAGGGCTCAGTGGCCATAACTGGCTAGTGGTTACCATACTGGACAGCACAGAGAAACAATATTTCTATCATGACAGAAAGTTGTGTTGGAGAGCACTGGACAAAAGAAAAAGGCAAACATTAAATTAATTTTTGGTCAATTAGTTAATAAATTATAATTCTGATATAGATGTCAGGGAAGTCTAATCTGACAGAAGATAGAGACCTAAAGAAGGCTTCCACTGGAACTTAAATTTAAAAGTTGTAGGAATTTACTCTGAGGCTGAAGTTCAGCCAAGAACCCTATTATCACCAGCCTCCTGTAGGTTTCCTTTGTGCATACAGATCACAAAGGAATGTGGAGAGCGAAAATCCTATGTAGATATCAGTTTGTATGAGCTAACTCTGTATCATGTACATCAGCCAAAAGGCACCAATGCAAATGGAACTTTCCGGAAAAGATTAAACAATGAAAGATAACTAGACTTCGGAAGTAGTAAATAGACATTGATTTTCTAAAGCCAACAGAAATATCAAAACCCTGACATAGACCAAGGTAGGACAGCTACATCAGCACAGGCATGACATAGATATGTAAATTCTAAATGCAGAGCTGTTGCTCCCAGTAAAATCCCATAAGGAGAAGTTTCCTAACTAGCAAGGTACCATACATGTAATTGGTGAGGAGAACACAAGACCCAGGTATATGGCCAATGTAGACTTCAGGTCATCTGCTTTTCTGATAACAAAGCAACCTCCTAGAACTTGATCTTGGTTCTAGGGGAAGTAACCTCTTGGTTCTGGACCTTGACTGAGGTTCACTGCTCAAGTGAAGCTCTGATCAAAAGGAAAGCATCGAAATGTATTAGGTACACAGAAATTGGACAGCCGCTCTAAATATCCCCAGTGAGGAGTTTTTCCATTTCTTCTTTTTTTATTTTTTTTTTTTTAATTATCAGATATCTACACACCGGTATGGAGCAGCAAATTAATAATTTTTTCCTCTTTAGACTGCAATCGTAGATATGGAAATACCATATCCAAAGACAAATTAACATGAGCTCCTTACAACACTGTACTAATTATCTCGGGGACCAGAGCCTCCCCTAGGTTAGAAATTTCAGCCCCAATCCAGAGCTGGAACATGGATTCCTTTCTGAGAAGCAGTAATTCGTATCATGTTGGGAAGGTAGAGAGGAAGGTGGGAGGGTCGCACATAGTCTGAAAACCCATCCTTGAAACCTTCCTCCCTCCATCCCTACCCTGCCTGCTCCAGCACCACAAAGGCATCTATGAGAAGAGAAGGATACTGCTTGAAACAGAAAAAGATAAAGTAATGTGCTTATTTAACTTTACACCAAATAGATTTGAACAGACTTCATGCCAAACAGCCCCTCCTTTTCACTTACAAAACCTCGCAGTTTTTAGAAAATGCTGTAGCCTGAACTTCAAAGGCACTGAAAGATAGATGTGGCATGTAGGGAATTAGACACGAAATTTCCTTTATTATTGGGAACAAAAGCTATGGGTCTAATCTCCTGTGTGATACAAGCTTTGGCTGATCAGGGTTACGCTAAGTCACTCTGATGTAGCAAATAGCGAATACACTATCTTTTTTCTTTCTGTCTCCTCCTTCTTCTACCATTCACATATGCAAATTCTGTAGCCAAAAGGGGAGTCATGCAGTATCACTGAGTGCAAAGAATTCCCATTGATCAGCCTCTTCCAGGCCTGGAGTCCCCCAGCCTCGGATTCTACCTGCCCCTTTATGATATTTGATGCATCAAATTTTATTCCACCAATCTCAGAAGTAGGACATGTTAAAAAACTCTGAAACCTTACAAGGGAAGCTTCATCTTGAAAAAAAATATATATTTCCTTTAGTTAGTCTTTTAAAACTTGGATTTTTTTAAATTTTATTTTATTTATTTATTATTTATTAATGATTTTTTTTTTTAAAGATTTTATTTATTTATTCGACAGAGATAGAGACAGCCAGCGAGAGAGGGAACACAAGCAGGGGGAGTGGGAGAGGAAGAAGCAGGCTCATAGCAGAAGAGCCTGATGTGGGGCTCGATCCCAGAACGCCGGGATCACGCCCTGAGCCAAAGGCAGACGCTTAACCGCTGTGCCACCCAGGCGCCCCTATTAATGATTTTTTATTATATTATGTTAGTCACCATACAGTACATCCCCGGTTTCCGATGTAAGGCTCGATGATTCATTAGTTGCGTATAACACCCAGTGCACCATGCAATACGTGCCCTCCTTACTACCCATCACCAGCCTATCCCATTCCTCCACCCCCTCCCCTCTGAAGTCCTCAGTTTGTTTCTCATAGTCCATAGTCTCTCATGTTTCATTCCCCCTTCTGATTACCCCCCCTTTCTTTATCCCTTTCTTCCCCTACCGATCATCCTAGTTCTTATGTAAAACTTGGATATTTATTGTTAAATTATTACAGACTGATTCATGGAACAAGTTGTTTGCCAAGAGAACTCCTGCAGAGGAGAGTGGATGTCCGAGATTTTTACGGAGATGCTCGTGTACCAACACCACCACCTCAAATGCTAGTGTATCATAAAAAGTAACAGTCGGGGAAATCAGAGAAAATACTGCTGGCTTCACCAAAAATCAAGTCCTTGTACACAATGAGAAAGGCAGACGGCGGAAAATGCTTACTTGCTAAAAACAAATGAAATTTCTGAAATGTACCCCAGCATCTTAAAGTACCGAATTTCTTTTTCTGCAGTAATTTTTATATAGTAGTAATGAATTCTGGCCCAAAATGAATTGTTCTTAAATGCCTCAAGAAATATGTGGTCTCGCTAACTGATCTGTTTTTGCTGGCATTTCTTTCTGCTTTGCAGGGTCATGCAACTGGGAGAGAGGGACAAGATATCTCCTAATGAGAAAAGCTTAAGGAACAAAAGGCCAAAAAAAGCACATTTCATTTTAACCCCCAGCCAGTAGTGGTAGGGTTAACCCACCGACACGCACACACATTTCCTGTGTTCCTTGTGGGAGTTCTGCCTAGCAAACCCTCCCCTCACCTCTGAATCCAATGCAGTAGTGCAGAAAAGAAAGACACAGGCAGGCAGCACTGTGTTTGTGGGAATTTCAGGCCTGGTGAAGAGAGCTTTTCATCTCGAACACGATCAAAGAAATAGATGTATTTATGTAATGAAGGTTCAAAAGTGGTCGTACTTACTGAATGCTGAGTCCGATCAAGGAAGCTGTAAGTTCCACTGGCATGAGTTCTTTGAGCAGTTTCCTAGGGAAGAAGAGGGCGGAAGACTTTAGGATCGAGGAGTTTATTCTTGTATTGTGCCTTTACCTTTTTTGTCATAGTCACATCTGGCTAACCTCTAAAATAGGCTCCTGATACTGTGAATTGAACAATGATGATGGCGGTGGTGGTGGTGATGATGATGATGATGATGATGATGAAGAAAATGATTAAGATCAAGTCTTTCAATATATTTTCATTCAATTCTTTCACACTCCAATAGGAATGTGTTACAATTTTCTCTATTTCAGAAGAGGAAACCAAGGCTCAGACAGCTCAAGTAAGTTGCACAAAATATGCATGTAGGTAGTAGAGCCTGGATTTGAAGTTGGCAATTGGACATCAAGTTCAGAACCACTCTGCTATGCTCTTGCTTGACACCGTGAGCTCTATGCCACAGGATGTTTTCAAGGAAAGACGAGAAGCCAATCTTTCAGAGATATTATTGTGTATTTTCCTGCATGGAGTTAGGTGAAATGAAATAAACTCTAAATATCTTTTCAACTCCAGAACTCTAGGATTCTATAATGCTCAATCCCATGATAGTTAACATTCAAAGTGACTCCATTTTGCAATGAATAAAACTGTGGTATAAGGTGCCCCATCAGTAATCAACTTCATAAACATAGCTATAATCACCCAATCAGAAGGAATAAAATCCACATTCATTGATATTTAAATAAACCAAATATCATACAAAATGCAAATGGCCATTACAGTCTCATATAATTCAGTGAGTTGGGGGAGAGGTCATCTCCAAACAGAAAGATTTACTAAAGATCTGAAAGAGTTACATGGCACCCTATACTCAAAAGAGAGTTGATCCTGACCCTTTCGCCCTCTGGTAGACACATAAGTAGCAGAGATGGGATTAATTTGCAGGGTTCTAGAATATCAATCTAGTGCCCTATTACTCCTCTTAAGTAGTGACACAATGTAAACCCACACTTATTATTTATTAAGCCGCTTTTTATGCCAAGCATTGTCCTCTTAGTGCCTACAGTCCATGGGCATTCAGTTAGGGATGTTGAGGAAGACTTTGCCAAGGAAGTGGCAATGGAGCTGACATCTTCATGCTAAGAAGAATGTAACCACGTGAAGCGAACGATCAGGATTTGGGAAACGGAGGTAGGAACAGTTAGGAAATGAATAGTCAAACTATATAATTATCATCTATAAATTCATAGAATGCCTCAGTTGAAGAATTATCTGTATCCCAATAATAATAAAATATTAATGATGATTATAATAGAAAATATATAGAAAAATAGTAGTAGTAATAGTTTTATTGAACTCATAGTATACACAGGCTTTGTATGAAAATATGCATGCATCTTATTTATTAAAAATGGCAAGAGCTCCTATCATCAAGTTCAACCTTCTTAACCCTTGCCCCTCCTTCCTCCAGTCACTTCCTCTTCCCCTTCATATACTCACCAACATACTCTAGATCCAGCTAAAATGAACTACTTGAAAGACACAAGTCCACCCAAGTATGAACTTCTCTTTTTTGCTTTCATTGACCTGTCCAGCTGGACTGAATTTTTTCCAGGGACCCTGTAGTCTTTCACACACCCTTCTCTCTGAACAAGAATCATACACTCTAACCTACTGCAGAGTTGGCCTGCTCAGGCTGTGAACTCATAGAGAACAAGGACAATGTTTTATTCAACTTGGTAGCCTTATCGCCTGGCACAGCGCCCAGCCACTTAGCAGCAGTTCACTACACTGGACAGCATAAGCAGTGATTCCCCGTCGACCCAAAGTGGTACACCTCCAAGGAAGGGCACTGAACATCATTCCAGAGAGAGGTTCTCCCTAAGCAAAATGGCCTTCACTTGTGTTCCCATACTTGGTACCCAGATGATAATGTTAACCTCTCATGCGTGTCAGCTTTATGCCCACACCTTTAGAACTGCTTTTAATTCAACCTGCAGGGGAAATGAACTTAGAACCACACCCCCTTACTGATAAGAATCAGTCAAATTCTCCAGGTGGATTGTTTTATAAAAGCAAACAAGGGTAACATAATATAATAAAAAATTAAAAAAAAAAAAAAAGCAAACAAGGGGGGAGTGGTGCCTGGGTGGCTCAGTCATTTAAGCATCCAACTCTTGATTTCAGCTCAGGTCATGATCTCGGGGTTGTGATACCTAGTCCTGCACTGCGCTCTGCACTGGGCATGGAGCCCACTTAAGATTCTCTCTCACCCTGTCTTTTTTTTCTCTCTCTCTCCCCCTCTCCCTTCCTCCCTCCCAAATAAATAAATAAATAAATAAATAAATAAATAAATAAATAAATAAAAGCAAACAAAGGCTAAGAACCATTGTTACAAGGTGAGAATAGAAATGGTCATTAAAAATGGCACAAGACAGTGAGAAAAATCTAAGATGCTCTCTAGAGTTCCAGACGAGTTATGTATGTTAAAACAAAACAAAACAAACTAAGATTGTCCTGAGTTTGCAATTACTCTTGCAAAACTACCTAAAGAGCAATTTGTGATCAGGGAGAATCTTGGGCCCCAGTGGAACTGGGTAGAATTTTCATTGTACTGAGACTGTGCTGGAGCCAAAAGGCTGCAAGTGAACGAAACGTGAAAGGACATCAGAACAAAGGCAGAACGGAGGTGAAGACTCACTTTCTGTATTAGCTGCCCTCACCTCTGCACTCCGGCAGAATGGACACACAAAATAGCGAACCAATTACTTCCAAAACACTGGAGTCGATGACCCCTGGGCAGGTAGCGTGTAGTTTATCTTTCTTGCTTGGTAAATAGGGCTGGCTACTGCAGTGTTTCCACTCCCACAGACTGCCACGGGCTGCTCCAGGGTTTCCTCACCTGGACGACCGCAATGGGCTATGGAGATCATCATCGGGCTCCAGGCTTGCACCTCTCATCCCTCCACAGAGCAGGCACAGCAATCCTTACAGAATCTGACTGTGACTATATTACTCGATTGTTTAAACCCTGCACTGATTCCATTCAGGACAAAGCCTGTATCTTGGGACAACCTGACATCCTGCATGCTGTGCTTCTGGCTCCAGCTCCAGCTTTATTCATGTATTTCACTCCCTCTGGACCCCTAGTATACCAGCCCTGGAGACCTTCCAGTTCTGGATCACACCTTATTCGCCACCAGCCACAGGGATGTTATACATGCTGCATCTTCGGCCTGGGATGCTCTTCATAGCCATTAACTCCCATTCATCATGACTTTCTTATGGAAACTCCTGCTACATGGTCTCAAGAGCCCTTCCTTCATAGCACACATCACAGCTGTCACGTAACAGTTACAAATGATTTGACTGATGTCTGCCTGTCTCCAATGTTAGCTCCATGAGGGCAGGGACTGCATCTATCCTGCTCACCATTTTAACGCCAGCTCTGACCACACTGTTGTGGATATGAAGACATTCAATACATATTTGCCAAAGGAAGGAGAGATGGAAGGGAGGAGGGGTGGAAAGAAAGCTTCTTCACCCTGTTGCTAACTTTAGACATGCTTTGGGTGACTACACAGCTTCTCTGAGTTATTCCCCTCCCCCTCCCCCATCTCTGCCTAGCATAGATACAGAAATCATGTCTGGAGTATACAATCCTGGCTCCATTAGGGCTGTGTTCAATAGGGATGAAACCTCACCTGATCTCAGGTCAATTTTCTCCCAGGAATTTGGAGGACACTCTTCAGTTTTTGCTAGTCCCTAGAACTGAGAACTCAGTAATTGTGGAGTCACCATTCTCTGCCATGTGTTCAGCAAGAAGAAGAGAAGAAGCCAGGCTCTGGAGCAAGAAGAATGGAGCAGAGAAAAGAATAGGCAAGACTGGAGGGGGGATGGGATGATGGGGCTGAGATTCCTATGCCGAGTAATAAATATCCCCATTTTTTTAAATCTACTTTGAGTAGGTTTCTGTTACTTGCCAATAGAGGAGCCACATGTAAGATACTGGTCTCAAAAGATGGTATCTTACCTGGCTAGGGGGATTCTCCACCACCCCTTCATTCAGATTAGCAAGCTGTATCTTAATCAGTGATTGTGAGTGGGTGCACACTCTCCAACTGTATGCAGGTGTCTGAAGTGTAACTGTCCTTGAAAGGGGTCTGAAGCTGCATCGAGCACAGAGTAATGCAGCTAGTACCATATAGGCTTATTATGTGCAATTTGGCAATGATGGGGCGTGGAGAAGCTAGTATTGATCACACCTGGGGTGGGAGGAGAGCGAGCCAAAGTGGGGAGTACACTGCAGTTTCCTTAGGCTGGAGAAAGAGACCCTCCCCAAGGGAACCCAGTGACTCTCAGCCATGTAACACAAGGCTGCTGACCAAAGGCTGCTACTGCAGGCGGATGATTGGATCAGCCACCCTTGGTCATGCAAACAATTCAGTGTGCCCTAGATTAGCTACTGGATCTAAGGACTCTGAACTCTAGAGTGAGAACCAGTATGTCATTTTACTGTCAATGTGTGGTTTACCTCCTAGGGAGAGCCATGGGTTAAAGACCATCTCCCATTGTAATCACACATAAACAAACGTCCTATGCAGCAAGGATAGCAGGGGATCCTTTGAAAGTTGATTGTCCCACATCATCTTTTTGCATCCTACCCCATTCCTTCAGATGCCCAGTCTCTGTGTTGAGTAACTCCCAAATATTCTTTTCTTCTCCTTGTATTTGGTAAATGTAAGTGACTGAGCTGAACAAGAATAAAATGAAAAGCCAGTAGTTATAAACTGAAATTGCATGTCCCATGCCCTCTCATATCACTAGCTGGTCCCATGCCTGGGATTCTGTTACTTCTTTGTCTGCTCAGTAAACATGTACCTATTTTTCATGTCCCCACGTAGCCCTCACCAGGCACAATGAAGAGCTCCCTCTTCCCCACTCTTAGAACTCCACACTCAAAGACAATGAGCTCTATGTCTGTCCTCTCCAATGGATTTACAGACCTCAGCACCTTAAAACCCTAGGCTGTGCTTTATCTTATTTATGAGTGCCAGTATTATAAAGATTCTGGACAGAGAATTGGGTTCAAATTAATTCTCCCATTCATTAAGCTATGTAACTTTGGGCAAGCTGCTCAACCTCTCTGAGCCTCAGTTTTTTTCTCTATCAATTGGGGATAATAATGCCCTCCTCAGAGGGTTGATGTGAGGATTGCACAATGTAATTATCTGGCATTGCTACTCAACCAATGTTTATCATACCAGATATCCAAGAATAATGCCTACTTGGTCAACAACAGTCTTTCCAATTAAAAAAAGGCTTAATGTGCTTTGCAAAATTTTGCCAAAGGATAAGATTATCCAGAAGACTGTGACAGCAGAGCCCAGGCATACCAGCAGCCAACACAGCACCTGGCACATAGTAAGTGCTCAGTAAGATTTCTGAAAATAAAGAACGAATGAGGCCCTTCACTTAATGATGAAATACAATTGTAGCTGCTATTTCAAGGCTTATATTTGACTTGTCATACTGTCTAAATCCAATAAACATCAATTAGCCTGCCTGCTGCATTTAATTTGGCTGTACTCACCTGTCCTTCAGGGGCTCAGGTAAAGTATCTGTGACTTCTCCATGGGAAGCTTCTTCCCAGTCTCCCTAGAGAACCAACTTCTACTCAAAGCTCCAGGGACCTTCGAAAGACTAACGATATTATCCCCACATGCCACCCTCCTTTGAGGCTTATTGTTGGTGTGTTTAATTTCCTGTCTTGGCCTTACAGGAGATTTCTAATGTTTGGGCTGTAGGGTATGTTCTGATTAAAAATAATCCTCCCAATTACGGGTTGGCATGAGCCTCCCGTCACACGCACTCTGCCACCAGCCTCTGCTTCCCTGTCAGCAATAATTGTGTCTGCAGTGCCTAACTGTAAATGAAAACCCAAGGGGCAAGTTTGGGTCCCTGGTTCCTGGGCCGCACTGGATCTTTTAATTTGCACTGTCTGTCAAAAAGATGCTGCTATGTGTACTCCAAAGAAATCCTGAGACTCTCAGATTCAAGGCTAGAAAGAGCAAAGGTACCACGGCCTTCTTGGAGAAATTGTATTTGAACTCGCCAGAGATAACAGGGTGTGTGTAAGGCAACGAGGCTCTTTTTATTCTGCTCCAAACTTTAGCTACACCCGGTATAAAAAGAGAAGCTGAACTCTAGGGAAATTTCAAGATGTATTTATATTATTTTCTCTACCAAGTACATGAGACAGGACATTGAAGTCAAAGTATGCAGTAACAGCTCTGTGAAAGGAAATATACATGAGACCTGATTATTTTAATTTAAATAAAATTAAAACTTTCCGGGTGTAGAGTGAGGGGAAAGAGGTCTGTGCTTTCAGCTGGGAAATATCATCAATTTCTTCTTGTACAAGCAGAGAGATCACCCTATAGCCAGGCCCACACTAGGCACTTAAAATACTGTGTTGAGTCAGAAAGTGTCACTTGGAGGCAGTATAGAGCAAAGTTCTGTATTAGAAGTAATGAAGGGGAGGATACTTTGCTGAGCCTCTAGACGCCACATCTCTTTTTCTAAGGATAGCACCTGACAGGGAATGCACCTGGTCTTGATCATACTCACTCTGTTTCTCCCTGGACGGATGATAGGAAGCAGAGATACCTGACCCTCGGATGAACATTAAGGCCCCTATCTCAGGAATTTACAACGTGGACATGAAGACAATGTGCCATTATGTCAGTCTGTAAGCATGACATTTACACAGTGATGCAGAATGAGGACCAAGGGCACCCCCTGAGAGCAGCTACAATGCACAAGGGGAAAGCACAGCAGAGCAAGTCCATCTGTGGAAAGCTGGGTAAATAGAGTCAATGCAGAGAGAAGCAGAGGAGCCCACACAGAATGGAAGGGAAACAGTTTGCACAGCTTGTCACCTGGGTTCCAGAAGCATCTATATTTCTTATGCCACCACTCCTGATGACCTGCTAACATTCTACACTGAAGATAAATACAAGATTCCAGTGTGTCTTTCCAAGAAAGTGCGCCTTCGGCTAGCCTAGCTTTGGTGGGTTTCGGTTATTTACAGCATATGTTTTGGCGACTGAGTTATCCAGGTAAGACCTATGCAGGACCACCCAGACAAGCTGTTCAAGCCCAGGCAACTATGCCGATGAAGACTGCCAATGCACATCAGACACTTGCAAACCATGGACCATAAGTCAAATCCAACACATGGCCTGTTTCTGCAAATAAAGTTTTATCTGGACACAGCCACACTCACTCATCTATGTATTATCTATGGCCACGTTCATGTGACAACAACAGAGCTGAGTAGTTGTGATAGACTTTATGGCTTACAGACCCCAAAACATTTACTACTGGGCCCTTTATAGAATAAGACTGCCACCCCTGATATATGTGGCTTACATAGATTCCCATACAGATTCACGAAGATCCAAATAAAGAAATATATAAATAACAATAATAAAAATCATAACTGTTATGATCAATATCTAATACTGAGCATCTACTATGTACCAGGCATTTTACTTACAAAATTCCCTGTGGGTATGATATCCATTACTTCCCTTTTGGTATGATGAACTAGGCACTGAGGAATCTGAAAAGAATTTGCCCCAGGTCTTACGATGAGTAATCAGCAAAGGCAGCATCCAAATCTAAGTGACTCTAAAGATCATACTTTCAACCAATATTTGGTACACCTGTCATTTTTTAAAAATAGAGATACTGTCTGGTTTGGCTTTTCTTGGTGGGGCCCTGGGACTCCTTTCTAGCAGGAGGAGAGAAAGGGTGACCACCAACTTCAAAAAGCAGCTTCCCTGAAATAGTTTCCTTTACCAATCCTACTGTGAGTCCAGAGAATTTCACATTTCCACCATTTAAAGGGAGGATTTTCTGTGGCCTGTGGTGTTTCCTAAAAAGGTACAGGGGTCAGGGCAAAGTAAATCAGGGAGAGGAAAGATTTCTACTTCCTGCAGACAGATTCTTAGGTTGAACAATAAAAGACCGGTAGAAATGGATAGGAATCACTGGCTGATTACTAGTGTTGCACAAAATTGTTTTGGAGACAAAAATGCTCCTTCCCATCATAGCAGAAATGGCCAGTGAGTTCTTTCCACCAAGAGGAATAAGGCTTCTCAGCAAATGTTCATGAGTTCACATGAACTGAGTTTACCCAAATCCATCAGTGTCTGGAGCTGGCCTGATACAAACTTGGTATTAAGGAGACCAAAGGATCTCATCCATGTAGAAACCATAAAAACTTCTCACATAAAAAACTCAGGATGGAAAGAGAGGACCAGCCACTGCAGAAATCTGACACAGATTTCTCTGTGCTTCAAATGCAAGGGAAGTGGTAATGAAGAGGGCTCAGTGTCACTCGCAATGTGCCAGGCTCCAGCAGCAGGGCCTGAAGAGAAAGTAGACCCCCCCCTTTGTGGTTTCTACCCCGTGTGGTTTCAACTCTCAAATATCGCTTCCTTAGCAGAGCTTCCCAGATCCCTCTCCATAGCAAATCTAGGACAGGCTCCTTCTCCTCGCATTTATCTCAGTTATAACTACACCGCAAAACGTCACCATTTGATTAGTATCTATCTGCCTCTCCTGCTGAACTCCATGACTGAATACTCATGAGGACTCAGGCACCGAGGGTTTTGTTCCCCACAGAATGCTCTATACCTAACACGATACCTGGAACAAAACCAGTGCTCATTAAGTATTTGCTGAATAGACGAGTGAACGGCTAATTCTGGAACAAAACCACATTTCGGTCTGACATCCAAAGGGTCTCAGTGTGAGACCCAGGGGTATGCACCACTAACCAGCCTGCCTTGAAAACTCCTTCTTTAAGTCCAACTTCCCTATCGACCCTGGTGTCCAGCTTCTTACAAGTCAGTTGGAGGACTGATCACAACATTTTAAAGATTTTTTTTTTTTAATTTATTTATGTGACAGAGAGACAGCCAGCGAGAGAGGGAACACAGCAGGGGAGTGGGAGAGGAAGAAGCAGGCTCCCAGCAGAGGAGCCCGATGTGGGACTCGATCCCGGAACGCCGGGATCATGCCCTGAGCCGAAGGCAGACACCCAACGACTATGCCACCCAGGCGCCCCTGATCACAACATTTTAAGAGACCAGCGTATGCATAAAGGAAGAGCTTTGACCTTGAGAGTCATCCCCACTGGGGTACGAACCCCAGCTTCAGCACTGTCTAGTTGTGTGACCTTGAGTAAATTACCTTACATCTCTGGGCCTCAATTCTCTCATGTATGGGGTGGAACTGAAAATTATTCTTTGCAGATTCTTACAATGATTAAATAAGATTACATGGGAAGAGGGCTTGCGGTACAGCTACAGTGGGTGTTCTAATAGCTGTACCGACTTTAATCATATTGAAGTCCCCCTCCCAAGGTGAGGTCTTGAGACACAAGTAAAAGTAATGGAATATCTTGTGATTTTAAAGGAACTCACTAAGTATGTACTGGAGACAAAGACACATGTATGTGAGTGCATATAAATAAAGACAATAAAACTGGCAAGAGGAGTAATAATAATAATAATAATAAATGGTAATAACCACCCCTTGCTTACTCTGTGTCATGTACTGTGATAAACAATCTGCATGCAGTCTCCCATTGAATTCTTGGTGTATCCCGTGCTGTGGGCATTATTATCTTAAATTTACAGATGAAGCATGAGATTCAGAGAGGTTAAGTATTTTTGCAAGTCCCATGAAGAAACTATAACTTGAACCCTCATCTGAATGACGATTATGCAATATTCTCCATCAAATGGAATGTTTCCATTCTAACAAAATATCACCTGCTTGTGACAGCCCAGAGAAGGCTGGTTCTGGAGAAGAACCTTCATAGACGCACTGATACACTTTTGCAAGAGAGGAGCTGAGCTTTGCCATGATGCTATCTATCATCAGCTCTCACAGGCAGGGGAAGCTACTGCACAGAGGATCATCCCGTCCCAACCAATTCCCTTTCATTTCTACCCATCATCTCACTAGTTCTGCTGCTCTTTGTCATTGAGAGAGAAATTGTTCAGGGACAAGCAATAGGCTTACAAAGGGAGGCCTCTCAGACATCATGATGTGAAGTAAAAATCTCCTCCCCGGCACTGTAAGCATCCAATGCCAGCCTTTGGACTCCCTTTATCAGGCATATGGCACCCTGGGGGAAGATCCTCCCCATGACTTTCGCTGTCCTCTTTCCATGACACCTGGAAGCCTGAGGGGCTAAACTAACCAGTTCCACTGGAGTGAAGTAGAGAATAGATACAATAATCGGAAAGCTCACGAGAGGTTGAAATACAGACAGATTTATAGAGCTGGGATACAAAGCACATCATTGGGAATGCATGACGCTTTTGTTCATTAATCATCTTTTACTTTGAATCTATTTCTCAATGAAAAGTAGCTCTCATTTCTATTACCAAGATTAATGTGTCAACAATACACAACAACATAAACGAGACTGTAGTGGAAAGGGGACAAAAAGAGACAAAAAAAAAAAAAAAGGAAAGGAAAAAACAAAACCCTCAGTACACAGGGTGATATATTTGCTCAGATTACCGCTTTATTTACACCACGGAGAACACTTTATTTCTAAGCTTCATAACTCATTGCTCTATTAAAAAAAAAAAAAAAAAAAGGAAACTAGCCAGCAGCGCCTACTTCAACACAGAGAGAGAAAATATACCATAAAGAAAACCCATCCTCTACCCTGTAGGTCTGCATTTTTAAAAAAAATTCTATTTAATATGTGTCGGACTCCAGAGCACCTTATTACCTTATTTAATTTAGGGCAGGAAAGATCTCTCAGAATAAAAATGGCACTAAAGTGATAGGAACTAAGCTATGAAATGTGGACATCATATTTTCTTCAGAGAGATAATCAGCTTATCAGAATTCATTTCAACCTAAGAAAGGTCTCACAACTACACTGAAAATTCAAGCTGGTCTCATCATCTCAAGAATGTAATCTCAAGGAAATGGTAAAACTATCAAGGCAAGCTTGGTGCAGTTATCTTTATGTATAAGAACTGTAAGCATCAGATCCCGACAGAATCACTGTGGCAGGGTGTGCTCCCAAGGACGGGAGAGACCTTTCTATAAAATACATGAAGTACCTTTGCTGATAATACCACTATTTTTTTTTTTTACGAGTCATTGAGGGTATTTTTCAAAGATGCATTGCTATATTCTTTACAACTAAAAATCCTCCCTATATTGGTATTCTGCAAAGATAAATAATAGTTTCCTAAATTAGTCATCAACAGAGGTATAGGTTTTAGTCCCATTCTTGCTGTTAACTAGTTGTCTGACCTCAATTAAGTTCCTTAACTCATTCTGAGCCTTAGTTTCCTCATTTTCATAAGAAAGGGGGTGGACCTCCTTGTTTTTTAAATGGCTCTTTTCTTTTAATTTCTCCAGGTGATCCGTTTCATGGGCATTTTTATAGGAAGGAAAATCAGTGAGAGCATCAGCAAGTTTCAAGAGGAGTCAATGCCAATATAGAATATGCTGTGTACCTCTTGGTATAAAACTCCCACCCCATACAATCCCTCTAAAAAAGAAAAAAATTAAACAAAAATAGAGAAAACCAAATGGTTGGAAGATGATAATTAATTTTAAAGAAATGCAATGGATTTGGGAAGATAAAAGAAAATTCTCCATAGCCAATCCTTCATGTTCAGCAAAGAACCTCCAAGCCATTTGATACAACGTTCGGAAAAACAAACACAATGAAATGAAGGAAAAAGAGCTAGGCAGAACGGTGGATCAATACAGCACTCAACATCTCTGTGTGGGAGAAGGGAAAGTCATAAAACTAGACCAAAGTCATGAAAAGTTTGGTAAATGTTCCAAGGGCCAGATTGGGTAACCATCAAAAGTTATGTGTTTAATGTGAGGCTTCATCCACACTTGTTTTGGGTGATATTTTCTTTACAGCACAAATTCCAGTAAGTAATAAATACTATAGACTCAGCTACAAGAAACAGGAAGTTTCGGGACAAAAACACTTGCGTCTATGGTTTTTGTCATGCGAGACAATAACATATAATGGTAAGAACTCAAGACCTACAATAAGCAAAACTTGAATTCTGATTTTTCTGTATTTGACATCGGGAGATTCATGGACCTCTCTGTACCTTAGCGTCTTCTTTTGGCGAGAAGCTAGAAGTACCCTATACCATAGGATTGCTCTGAGAAATAAATGAAATAATGCATGTAAAATTCTTCACAAAACGCTTGCACATACCTCTTTGATAATTTTTAGCAACTTCTATTATGTGAAGCTTCATGTTTTAGGCTGAGATGGAGTAGATATTGGCATTTATAGAGTACTTACTAAGTTCCAGACCCTCTTCTAAACTTTCTCTGTAATGTTTTTCATTGAAGAATCTTCACAGCAATACTTTGTTTTTACTCATTTCTCAGGAAACTAGATCTCATAATGTTCCAACTTACCCAAAAATACTTCAACTATTCACAAGAATTAGAAAAGTATCATATTAATAAAGGTACTTACTTTAATAAGATCTGCACCACTTATTAAGAAAATAGTCCTTAATCCTAAAGCAAACTCCCAGCCAGGCATTTGAAAAAAAAGTAATTTGCTTAATTTCTACCCATGGTCCACATACTTTGATACCATGAGACACCCACAAAAATACGGAATTCATGCATATGAAACTTTGAGTTATTCCACAGAGACTTAGAGTCTGTGTGTGCATAACTTCTTTCAGATTTGAAATATGTAGGCATCTTAAGTCTACAACTTAAAGAAGCAAAAGGAAGAAAAATCTATATTCTAAAGTTTCCAGGTTCTATTTCTAATTTTCAAGGATTTTTTCAATGGCAATTCAAAAGAAGTAAACATTTTTAAAAGGAACACAATGTAAACTATTTTGTTCATTTTAACATGTGTATCCACTCATTAATCCATTTGGCATTCTGAGCCCCCACTTGATGAAAACCATCAAAGCATGGTGCCAGGCACAGTTCTGGATTCAGAGATGAATGGGATGCTCTGTTTTTCAAACTAGCTCATATCCATAAGAGCTGATTAAAAAGCAAGATTAAAACAAGGTTCCAAGCAGAGAAACTGAGGACTGACGCATTCTGACTTGGGAAGGTGGGGGTGCAGGAGACATACATCGTAAAGTGACAAGTAAGATGATTCTTGGAGAATTAGTAGCATTTATTTGCTCAACACTTCAGAGAAGTGGAACATGAAGACCTGGACGAATTGCCACTTAATGGAAGAATATGGCTGAAACAGGTGGAAGGATGAGACTTCATGGCATATTGGAGAATTATGAGCAGTCTTCATGAACCAGAGTGGAGTAAGGTTATTGAGGGGAATGACCCTGGAAAGATGAAACCAAACGCAGGTGGCTCCATGGGCCAGACCTAACAACTGTGCCAAAGTTAACGAACACTTACTATATGCTTCATGCTAGGCACTGTGCTTCGTGGTTTGCATAGACTAAGAGCTGAGCCTCCCTAATAATTCTGTGAGGTAGGTATTCCTAATTCCAGTTTCACAGTTGAGGAAACTGACTCGGAGAAACTGGTGGTAGAGAGACAGCTGAGTAATAAGATGAGGGGCCATGTCATTAACTGAGACCCATCAGACTCCAAAGGCCATACCCTAACCCACTATATCAGTGAGTTTAGGCTTTGGCTGGTAGTCATGAAGAATCCATGAAGGATGTCTGAGGAAAGGGATGCATGTTCTGACCTGCATTTTATGAGAATAACTGGACACAGGGTAGAAAATGGATGGGGAGAGAGAGAGATGGAGGCTCAGGAAGCTACGCAAAAATGCAGCTTCTGAAGCCACTTCCTCTGCTTAGTTATTTGCACTGCACCACTTGCTGGCTTTGTGACTTGGGGCAAGTGACTCAACCTCTCTGAGCCTCAGTTTTTACATCTATACTATGGGAATCATATTAATGTCACTCAACTCAAGTGGGTTACTTTGAGAATGAATTAATACATTCTGAGTTTTCAGGTCTTCCCAGCTAATTGTAGCAACTTAACAATGATGTTAATTTATCATCTCTTAAGGGAGATCAGCTGACTAGGAGGAAAAAGAGGAAATGGGTCTCTCCATTCAGATGAGCCCCTGGGGATGTCAAATGCTTCGAGCACCTGCCCCTGCTTCTTCCAGTTATTAGTATTCAGCCTGACCCTCCCCTCTACAACTACCAACACCTACACCATTGCCAGGGAGGTAGGTTGTCTTCTTCCAAATCAAACTGTGGGTTACAATGGCAAACACTCCTTACCTGGGCACAAAGATGAGGAGGTGCCATAGACAAGGACCAAGACAACAAAGGAATAGGTTAAGGTCCCCATAGACTCTAATATCCACTATGACCAGTGCCCAGTTCAACTCTTTGGGCTTTTAAGCTCCAAATTACTGTGTGGGGGAATGCCAGGTCATCCATGAACCAAAACAGATTGTAATTCCAAATTTTCCATTAACACCCAAAGTGTGAGGTGATACATTTAAATACTGGATTACATTTGCATCCAACAAATACGTGAACTTGCCATAATTTGTTTCATTTCAATGGCTAACCTTTGAGAAACACTCTGTTGAGATGGCTTGTCATTCTTGAACCCTGCTTGGTATACTGACACTAAGGGTATTTTTACTTTTTAATCAGCACTATTGCCAACCCAGAAGGAAGGTCTTGGTGAATCATATGCGTGTACAATGTTAACTGAACCCATAAGGATCTGCTTAGCTAAAGGCGAAGTTCAGACGCTTTGCAGCTGCATTCAACTTGATCTGAAAAGGAATCATCAAGCCCCACCAGCTGTTACACTCTGATGATTCTGAAAACCTAAAAACAAAATAAAAATTTGTCAAATAAATTGACAACTGTTTTCTACATCTTAGGAACACATTGTTTACCTGTGGTGCATAATAATAGGAGGCACCTGCAGAGCTATGAGTGGTTCTTTGAGGCATGACTAGCATCAGTTCCATAGTGTGTTGGAAAATAACAGGCAACGGATATATGGGGTGTACATGCAGTAGAACCAGGCTAATAAACACTAATATCATTCTTATTTTCTAGAGAAGGAAACCAAAGTTCAGAGAAGTTTTTTAAAATACCCAAGGACACTGTAATGGCAGGGTCACCAGTAAGTGGTGAGGTTGGAATTGAAACACTATTTGACAGCAAAGCCATGGGTGTCCTCTCTATGTGGTTACCCATTTATGGCCTCCCTCTTGACAGTAAGTTTATGACAGTCTAACCACTAACATTTGTGCTAGGCGTGCTTAATATACCACCACCACCACTCAATAATCATTACAGCCATCTAGGAAGTGGGAACTGCTCTAATACCATTTTCAAGATGAGCAGAGTCAGGCATTGAGGAACAACGTCTCCCAGCTTTCTGGTGATAAAGTCAGGATTTCCGCTTCCAGAGATAAATATCTACCCTCTTTCTTATTTGAGTATCTAGCACTGAACTTGGCACCATGGCAACACCTGTTGTTTGAGGAATGGATGAGTACATGAATGACTTGCTCCATGGATGACATCTCTGTGAGTTCAGGTACCTTCACAACCATGCCCATAACATCTGACAAGGTGCCTAGCACATAGTAAGTACTCAATAAGTGTTTGTGTAAGAACGACTGCTGGTATGGCTAAATGCATGCAGACCCTGGGCTCTGATTCCTTTGCAGAAGAGGGAAAGATGTTGTTTGATGATTATCTCCTAAGCCTTTTCTTCCATTCCTGCCCTCCGCGATAACCATATAGAAATGCGTGAATAAAATGGCTATGTTGCATCTGGTGTCCTGCTGGATTAGCTTGTGGCCCAGGGGACATTATCGGCGCCAAGGATCATAATCCTTCACTCCCTATCTCTTTGCAAACAGAACTGACAAAACGCTCCCTGGGCTCTCTGAAGTAACCTTCACATTTGTGAACAGCCAGCTCTACATGCTTTTCCCCTGGGTGGGTGTCCCTGACCCCTCCTCATTTCAGGAAAGAGGCCAACTTCAGGTAACCATACCTTTAGCATCACACACTGTATCAGCAGCTACACCCCAGTTATCTGACATGTGTGAAATGAGTCCGCTTATCAAAAAAGAGAGTGCCCAGCAGCTTTTAGGGATGCGGAAGGGCCTGCTGGTTGCTGCAAATCTCTCACCAGCGCACTGGAGTTTGACACTTAATATTCAAACCCAACTACAGGCTATGTACTCAGAGGATAAAACTCAGTAATAGCACACGGATCCACGGGCTGACAGGCTGAGCATACAAACCTCCAGTGTAAAGACTCACTTAAGAGCTTTCTGCCAACAAATAGAGCTGGAGTAGAGAGAGAGAAAAAGAGAGAAATAGGAAAAAGCACGGTCATAGTGAAAACAAGTCAAGGCAGAATCAGCATGAAAATCCTCAAGTATAATCCAGCAATTTGATGGTGATGGTGGTAGTGGGGGCCAGGAAAGAAACAAAAACTAACTAAACAAACGTATTTTGCGCATCAATTTGCCTCCTTAAATGATATGAAATAATTTAAAAACACAGCTCATTCTTCTATTTAAATTCGTGTATGTTAGTGCTTGTCATTTTCCCCACCAGAGACTCAAAATAAGAGGAACATTTCTGGAATTACACATAACAGAGAGATAGCCAAAAGGACAATCTGGTATTTATGTGCCAATTGCCAAAACACAATTTTCCAAACATGCATTAACCTAAGAATTCCCCACTCTGTCTAGCTAATTTTATAGCCTCTACAGAATCTCACACAGGGCTTTGCATAAAGTAGGCGCTAAATAATTGCTGATGGATATTTAGTCTACAAGCAAGCGTAGTCACATTCAGTTGTTTGGTTTTTTGTAAGATTTGATTTTTAAGGAATCTCCATACCCAATGTGAGGCTCCAACTCACTCACAACCCTGAGATTAAGAGCCACATGCTTTTCTGACTGAGCCAGCCAGACACCCCAAGTTTTGCCTGTTTTATAGAAATTCTGAGCGAAGCCTACTTCGTCTAAATCAGAGACCACAAGCTGGAGGTCAGAGGGGTCACATGTTTGAACTACTCACCACTTAAAACAGTCTGTGGAAAAGCTGCCAGCACTTAAAAAAATCAACATTAAATATCTATGATTCTGACTCTTCTTGATAAACCATAATATCCAACCATACCGAGACCGTATTTCTGCGTAGCAAAAATCCAGTGAGCTGAGTAGTTGATGCTTCCATTAGAAAGGCTGTGTGTTCTCTCCAGTGCCCACTCCTCTCTAACGCCTCTTAGCCACTTCACTCATATATTACCTGCTTGGCTCTCCACAGGCATTGGAGTTTTTAATCTCTGCTTTAACTATTTAGACTGCAAGACAAACATTATATCTTCATTGTGTCCACTGAAAGGCTTTCCCTTTACCCTTACGGTAAAAATCCATGCAATTCTTCCTGTTTTTCCCCCATGGAATTCTGAGATGGTATAAAGCCATGCAGGTATACTGGCCACAGGAAGAGAATGAATGGTTGACTCTGATGAAATTCTAAGCAAGTAAAGTGACTTTTCCCTTTTAGCTTTCATTATAATTGCAGAAATGTTCCAAAAAGGGAGCGGTCTCATTTGACATACTGAGCTTTGAAAACCGTAACTGTAATGATCAAGCAACTCACTTGCATACACAACTTTCAGTGGCTCCCTGCTCCCTACACAGTGCTGGTAAACTCCCTAGCGTGGCATCTATAGAATAAGCTCACCTCACCCAACCAACCAGACTTCTTGTCTCTTGACCATCTCATGATGCCCAGTATAATCTAGCCGCCACATCTCCTAGGTATATCCCTGGTGTGTCTCACTTCCTTCAGTAACTGGCATTTTACTCAACCTATGTCATTTGGCTGGGGATCTCATTCTTTGACCCTTCATACAGGAAAAGCACGCTCATGCTTCAAGGTCCAGCTCAAGTACCATTTTGCAAGGAAAGTCCTTTCCAGCCCTTACAGGCTAAATGAGCCTCTGTTCCCTTGGGTTTCTATGATCCTGTATCTTAGTGAACGTTTCCACCAAGACACACTAAAAACAGTGTATCTAAATTATCTCATAGCTCTTTATCTTGTGATTATTTTCTCACAGATATTTATTGCTTGCCTGTCTCCAAACCTAGACTGTGAGTTTCTTCATGGGAAGAAATCATCCAACTTTGTTCCTTACCAAAGGACCTGGCCAACAGGAAAAGAATGTTTAATGACTGAATTTGCAACAAATATGCAAAGCAGAAGATGATGAGCACAGAGTGATAAAGATATTCAGAAGAGGTGGAGTTTGAATTTTCCTGGGGAGAATCAAAAACAGTCCCATCGGAGACCTAAGTTTTGGAGGCAGTCTGGTATAGTAACTAAGATGTGGACTTTGAAGACAGAGTGTCTGGGTTTAAACCCCAGATCCAATACCTCTAGCTATGTGATCTACTGCAAGTTACTTAGTCTCTCTGGGTTTCACTTTCCCCATCTGCAAAGTGATACCATTAATATTGCCTACTAAATAGGGTATAATGAAAATTAAAGATTTTGGCATCTCCCAGTGGGAAAAATAGCATAAATAGAGTCAGGGATGAAGCGAACTATAGGTACCCAGAGTCAACAATGCTGTAACCTTCGGTATGTCACTGTGTGTAGCAGAGAACAGGCTGAAACAGGCTGGAGCCAGATCAAAAAGGACTTTGAATGTCAGTGTAGAATTTTTTGAACTGTATTTTGTAATAAGAACTGGAGTATTCAGGAATGCAGCTCCCAGGCTGAGTTTTAGCTAACCATTTATTTCAGGCAACTTGTTTCATATCCAAATCCAAACAATTACAAAACTGGTAAAAAGGATGTGTAAAGCTACAAGATACAGACAGTTAATGACTTTTTGACAATGTACAAATAAGACCATTCACCTGGAAGAGGCAAAAATCAGTCCAACTATAGAAATTTTCTAGAATGAGAAACAAATTGTCTGTGTGAGGTCCTCACTTCCAACCATTCAGCTGTTTTCTTTTAGATATTCTCCAAAACTCTACAAGACAAAGCCTTAAGGCCAACAGAAACATGGATATTAACAGGCTGGTTTTAATGTCCGAATACATCTGTTTGACACTGGATTACTGAGCAATTTTCATTTCTTTGTAAGTTCTCAAAGATACCTCCCATTAAGGAAAAATTCACATGTAATTAGATTTTAGCTAAAAAAAAAAAAAATCTATGGACTGTTTCCTCCAATGAGAAGCCATTGGAGGTACTTCCAGAGACTATTCTATGTAAGATTTCATCGGAAAAATGCCAATTTCTTTATTAACTGTGCCCTCTTTAATTTAACACCAAAGCGCAAAGGCACACCAGGATTCACTAATAATAATCATTAAGAAATTTTTTATCCTGTACAATATAGATCTGAACACACACACACCACACACACACACCAACAAAATCTACAGTTTTTAGGACAGTCTAAGGAAGGGGAAGAAAGTGAATAAGGCAAGTAGTTTCCACCACCTCCTATGATCTAATCCTGATAAGAGAACACGCGATGCTCATCTAGAAGAATTTAGTTTTTGCTATATTCTAGAATAGAAAGCATAATGTCCTTCATTTGCAAGTGTACATTTTATACAATAACAAAAGCTACACCCTCGGCACCATAAACACCTTCAATATTAACTGAGCACTTAATAGGTACTAAAGCCTTTTCTTTTGCCCATAGTGTTAAACTCGTTTTAGCAACAATAGGAAAACTGCTACGTTGCTTTTCTTTGCACAATCCACATATTATTCATACTGAAATTATTGCTATTTATCATTACAGTCCATGTTGGTTCTTATTACATATGTGACTAATTATTACTTTCAGGCAAAGTGGCAGAATTCATTAAAAGGTAGTTTTTAAATGCAATAATCGAAGCCACATTTCCCACCTTGTTGTGTAAAAATGCTGTGGCCACAATTTTCCACATTTCCAAACCTCTTTCCCTCATTTTGCTTAAAAGCACTGGTTATCTCTTATGATCTTGTTGCCTTTTCTCTATATTCTCCTCGTTAAGCTGTTATATTTCCATTTCATTCTCAACTATCAAAGGTATTCAGATTTCCCTGTTCTCCCTTCTCTTTCTACACTGCTTCAGGAAATCATTATTCTCTTATTGTGGGCTGATTCTTCATATTACTTATTCAATTTGCTCTCTTTTTACCAATGGCCTTAAATCCTTAGTACATTCAGAAGACATCTGCATTATTTTGTTCCTTCAAATTGCCTGGGAAGGCATTTTCCCCAGAATGCATCAATCCCTACCTTTCCATTTTATAATTCTTATTCATTGCATCTTCTTGCACTGCAGCTAGCTATGTTTTAAGTCAAGATGAGTATTGGATTAGACAGATGCTGGACAATGCCAGACATGCCAGAAGATGAAAAGGTGATCAATTAAAATGGCATAAGAGAGTAGCATTCTAGCAATTTCCAGTGAACAGCTACAGTTCCGTAACATAAGCACTGGTAGTCTCAAGAATGTCTTCCTTGCTGTACCACTGTGGTTAAAATGGGAGCTGATTAGGATGGTGCCAGCTAGTGTCCAAGTTGAAACTGAGTGACTTTCTCACTTCCTTCTGATCTAACAAAGGATATGTTGGTGGGGTTTTATTTTTTGTACCAATCAGAGGTGGAAGGCTAACTTACTCCTTCAATCTTTATCCACCCTTCACAAAAAAATCAATGAAATAATGCCTCTGTGATATCTGCAAAGAAAAATTCTATTATTCAGAGATTGCTAAAAGGTGTGATTTGAAAGAAAAATCATCCCCATTACTAAACAGATGAGTATATTTCTTTGTTAATCTAAAAATAATCACCCAAAAATCATTCTATAGTTTGTACACACTGGGCATCACTGGTAAAAACTTTAGAAGTTCATTCTGTTCAAAATCTGGACCCACATGTTACTTACTTTTCTCACACTACTGGGAGCTAAAGCAAATGGTCTGTACTCTCCTAGGGGTGACTGAGTATTAATGAGAAGCATTACCTTGAAAACTAATGTCTAACAATTACTAATGGTTCCAGTAGACCTTAAAGCTTCACGATTCCAATCCAGCCATTCTAAGCAGGGATTACCAAAAATGTGTTCTAAAACTTCACCCCAGCATAGAGCTATATAGCGATACCTGCCACTATCTGATTACAAACATAAGACCTTGCTTCAATGATGGAAGCAGTGACAACAGGCAGTAGACAGAGTGCTTGACAGAATGAGCTCAAAACCAGAAGTCCTGAATTCAAATCCCAGCTCTGCTTTTTCTTAGAAGTACAATTTTAAATCCATTATCTCACCTCACTGAGATTCATTTTTTTTCAACCTATAAAATAGAGATCATAAAAACCATAATACTGATTATAGGACTTTCATGTGAATTGAAATGAAGAATACATACAGTTGGAAGTATGTTGAATGGCACTCACATGCTCAAAATCCTTGCTACTCAGAGCATGGTCCTTGTGCTGACTACATCCTATCTCTGAGAGTTCAGTAGGAACGGTGAAATCTCACACAGTAAAAAAGATCTGCTGAATCAGAATCTGCATTTAATCTCCTAAGTTACATGTTTACACAATACAGCTTGAGAAACACTTCTTTAAATACCTTTTTATATCATTCTGCAAAGCACAAACATTTTCTCCATAAATCTCAGCAACTTGGAGGTGAAATTTTAGGGGGAAATTATTTTCCTTTTCGTACACTGAATCAGAGCATACACATCTCATCAAGTGCCATACAAAGCTAAGAGTTACATCAAGTCACAAAGTGGCACATAGTGGTCACTTTAGTGTTTTTTCCAAATACCTTATAGATGCTTGTTTATAGACACAAAGGTTTGGAGTATGCAAAATGCACCAATATGTAACACTGCCTATTTTTCTTTAAAAAGAAATTGAAGCTTAATTTTGTATAGGAAACAGGTGTGAGTTAAATTGGCTGTCTCATCAGTAGATTTTAAGTTCTACCAATACTTTGTATAGATGTTTCCAGCTCAAGAACAATAGCTTGATAATTTTGGAGTTTTTCCACATATAAGCAAATATTCTTAATTTTAGACATTCACATGATGAGAAGTGGAGAAAAGTTTTAACGTGCTACTTTATAAGATATAGTATATATGTATATGTTTATGTTTGTATGGGTGTATGTATACCCACATATAAACTTTGGGCTAAGAATCTACAAAGATTTCTATTTCCTTCTTCCTACTAATAACGATTAGTCATTGAGCAACTGTCATGAAAGCCCAACTATATGCCAGGCATTGCACTGTGTTAGCAGTACAAGAAATGTTGGACGAAACCCATGTGACTGTGAATGCTGCAGTATTTGGTATTGTAGTCATATGCCTTTCACTGTGTCTGACACACAGTAGGAAACTTAAAACACAACCACTGGCTAATTTAATGAATACCGTATTGGCATTTACCAACTATAATATAGGACTGTTAATGTGTTTGTTGTCTACTGAAAACACAACCAGCTTAATTTCAACTCTGAACAGATGAATGTAATAGATAGAGCAAACAACACCATGACTATTTTTGGTGACACTAGGCCATTTTAAATATGGATTTGTCACTTTGTTCCCTTAACCCTCCATTTCAACTAGAGAATGGTAAATTTATTGAGTTTACTCTTTAAGACAGAATCTGTATACAAGTGTGTTTACTGTGGCTATCATCTATAATGATCAAATGATTTACAACATCCTTGGATGGAGTGTTCAGATTACCAGGGGTTTCACTGTTCCTTTATCATTTTATACCCAGCCTAACTCAAAATTTGAAGATATCTGTAGGCATTTGGTTTTGCATCCCTTTGACCTAATTCTCCAATTTGTTCATTTTGATTCATTCATTCAACTCTATCTTGCCAATTAACTCTGTGCCAGCCACCATCCTAGGTGTGGATCAAATATTGCTATGATTAGGAAAGACATGATCCTTGGTCTCACAGAGCCTGAATTCTAGTGCAGAAATGTAGAGACAGAACAAAGAAATAAACAATTATCATTTAAGGTAATCAAGTCCCTCCAAGTCTGGTTTTCCCTGTATCAAAGCCTATTGGATGGGATGCATTGGAGGTATCTGTCACCCAAAGCATATGTTCCCAGGGCAAACCTATGCTACTTAGATAAGGCTATCTGGGGAGTCATCTTTCTTCTTTTGGGGCAGCCTCAGAGAATTCTCCAGTCCAGTGGGCAAATAAAATGCAAATTACCACTAGCACAATAGGCATCTGTTCAGAGTCCATTCAGGGCCATGGATAAGTCAGATACCATTTATTAAGGACATGACTGTTATCTCTCAGAACTCACAAAATGTTAAGTCTGCACTACTCATGACCATGGATTCAACATAGTTACAATATCAACTATGAGAATGCTATATTCTAAGTGTAATAAATATATTACTGCTAATTCCTACAATACTCATGAAAGACAAGTACTAGCATCTTCAACTTATTAAGGAGAAATCGAGGCATAGACATTAAGTAACTCATCCAAGGCAACCAGGAAGAAGGAAGGACATCAATTTTGGATTCACACGGAGGTCAATCATTTCAAAAGTTCTCACACATCTGGGGCACCTGGGTGGCTCAGTCAGTTGGGTGTGTAACTCTTGGGTTCGGCTCAGGTCATGATCTCACGGGTTGTGGGATCAAGCCCCACATTGGGCTGTGGTCAGCGGGGAGTCTGCTTGGAGATTCTCTCCCTCTGCCCCTATCCTCACTCAATCACATTCTCTCTCTCAAATAAATAAATAAATCTTTAAAAAAACAAGTTCTCACACATCTCTGTCAAGACTTCTGAACTTTCCACAAGTTACTCGCTGGGAATGTGTCATTAATGATAAACTTTAAAATACAAGAAGACTTGGCATTCAGAGCCCTTTGCATGAGAAGAAAACAGTGGTGGGGGGCTAAAAATGGACTCCATGACCAATGTTAGAGGAATCCTTCTACTGAGACTCAGGCTCTCTAGAATTATTCAGAGTGTTTCTTTGTAACATAATTCAGCATTTCCCCTGGAAAGAAGGCCATACCCGAACATTTATTATCAGTGCCAAAACAGTGTATAATTAATATTTTGAGGCAATGCATTCACCTGCCTTAATGTTTACTCTAACAATATTAGCTTGGTTTGAAATAAATAGTGCTTCACCGACTGTGTGTTATCCCACTTTTAGACAAGAAGCTTCAATTTATTTAATTATGTGACTGATGATTTATTGTTGTGCTCCTCCTTGGAGTACATGTTGTATTAATGGGCCATCAATGTAAATAAGGTGCTTTTTGGTAGAATCCGACATCTTCGATAAAAGAGCTTTCATGAAGAGAAGAGTAAAGGAATGGAATCTACCTAGACTCAAAGTCTTCCCTGATGTTGCTAACGGACCCTATATTCCTTTCTTGGCCATGGAGACTACAGAAGTACAAAAATTGATGTGCTAGGACTGGGGGGCAGGATAAGCAGGGAGGAGATCCAAGCCCAAGTGATGGTCATTTACATCCTTAAACAAAAACCTCTCCAGGAGGAAGGGTAGAAACTATTACACATTTAAGAGAGGATAAGGGCCAAGAACATAGACATATCATTTGTTGTGCATAGAATCAACACTCAGCAACAGCCAAGAGGTGTTTGGAGGATGAAATTAGCCATATATAGGGATATGGAATTTCAGAGTGATTGGCTCCCATGGACTGAGAAATATACTGTCATTGTGAATACTGTACTTATCTGTACCACAATAAATGGTTTCTATCCCTTTTTATTCAACTCACATGCCCTTCAAATTCACATTTACAGAAATAGTCTTAAATTTTCCATTCTATGGTCCTTTCCATATTTCTAATAAAATGCCAATGTCATGGTAGCTTATGCAGAATTTACTTCCTACTTTGCTTAACATATTTAGTATCTGGGATTATAAAATAACAGAAAGTCCCCCACCCCAGTATCACTGTGACAGATCCTTCAGTATTTTTAGGCATTATTTTTAATTTTCCTTTTTCTTAAATCCCTACAGTTAAGTACTGAAATGAAACTACAATGGTAAAATCAAAATTTCTAAGGCTTCCTTGCTTTCCTCAGTGTAAGCCTACCCCATTTTGTATGTTTCTTTTAAACCTTTGTTTCTCTAAATTCCCCTTATGCCCTGGGGTTTTATGTGTCAGGCAAGGGAATAACAAACATACTAGCCATTTGGATGTATATTTGTTTTCACCCCAGTTCAAAAATTGCAGTTAATAAGTCTTTAATAAGAAGAACAATGTGATCTCTATACACCCGTATATAATGTGAATGGAGTCTCAATACCTCTAAGATAACCCAGCATGTATAGCACTTAACTGAATACCAATGACTGATCAAGAAAAATAATTTCCATTCTCACCAGAGCCTCTGAGGTCAGGGGCATTCTGCTTGATGATTGAATAGTTGTTCAGTTTACAAGGTGGCATGAAAGAAACCAAGGACTTCTCAGCCTTTTGGAATCATGCCCAACTTGTCCTGACTCAAGGAAAACACTAACACCATATTAAAAGCTATAAAACATTGTTTCTGTGGTTTATTCCTCCAGTATACAGGTTGAAAATGGCATTAAGTGAATGGAAACATTTGCCCTAACTCTGTAACACTCCTTAAACCAGCATCTTCGATGTCGGTTCTGAATGTCATGTTTCATCTGGGCAGGATAGTATATGCTAGGGCCTCATTAGCACAGTGACTCTTCCAAATATTGGCAGCTTACCAGCAAGCATCATTGGTGTTTGCTTTAGGTACAGGTGTGAACTGGTTGCAAACTGATTTCTGAACTACCCCTAGGCAGTCCTGATGGCTTAGGCAAAGAGAATGAGTGAACTAGTTAATTTCAGTGCCATTAGTGAAGTCAAAGAATGAAAAGGGATAAAATTGCAAGAGAAATTATATTTTCTAGCTGCTAAGTAGATAATATGAATAATGGGGTGAAATGATTACCATCCACCATTTGAGCACCAATGGCCTAGATGTTGTGCGAGTCTAATTAATAGCCAATGCTCTTTATGGAATAACATTTTAAAAAGCACAGGAGAAGCTGTTTCCCTCCATCCACTCTAACGCTCCACTAGGATCAACATAAAGAATTGCTTATCTGCATCTAGCCATGCACTTGGAAAACTTTCCCTTTCTTTTTCCCTCCAAATAAGAACAGCTTCAGGAACAAAGTTGGTTTTGCATTAGACAAGACAGAAGTAGGCAATAAATTAAAAATGCCATTGCATATAATTTGGCCATATCTCTGCCACTCACTGTCAAACCACAGAGGACTTACCAAAGATATGCAACTACTAATTAGAGGACTGTAAAGAAAGAAAGAAAAAGTATGCACCTGTGTATATGTATTCATTGTAGATGCCCCTACAATGTGTCACTGTGAATTTCTGTCACTCCTAGACTAATGACACACAGAGAGATATGGATAAACTGGTGCAATAGCTATGGAGTTAGTCATCCTTCCTGGTGTTAAAATCATTCAACTTTTAAGGGAATGTTCATTTTCTTCCTATTTTTGATTCTGCATGATACCTGTATATACTATTTGAAGTTCAGCCAGTGTAACCAAACCAAGAAAATGGACCTCTGGTTATTGATGTTTCCATTACAATTGCAGAATCTGCTTGAGGAGAAATGGGATAAACCAGAATAAACAGAAAATTGCACCTATTCTCTGCAATATAAAATAATAGTTAGGAGTGATGATTTTAGTGTCAACCCGATGTTGGGTCAAATTCTCGCTTAGTCACTTTGCAACAGTGTGACAATGTACACAAAACCACTTAATTTCTTAAAATATTGATTCTTTCAACTGAGGGTACTAGTGCCTACCTAACATGTAGGTTGTAAGAGTGGACTGAATGAGACAATGCATGCAAAATGCTTAATGAAGTATCTGGCACAGAGAAAATGCTCAATAAGTAGGCCTTGCTATTAGGCCATGCTCGCTCTCCATGGTTCTGAGGGTCTCCCGGGTTGACAGGAATCGGATAGATTGCTTAAATATTACTTAAGAGAAAAGGGTACAGTCAAAGGAATGGAGAAGGCCCTGAAGTCATATCCAGATGTCAAATTCAGTGTTCAAAAAAAGGGACAAAAATCACCTTGTTAAAATTCCCCCCTAGATTTTTCACTTATAGATTACACCATGTCCATCTGTCTCCAGGATTGGGCATGCTGGTCTATGCACAATCTGGGACTGTTCCCAAGAACTAGTCAATACTTGTGAATTTAGATGAAGACAGCTTCTCCCAAAATTAAAACTTAGCAGTGATACCTTTAATTCAGAACTTTTACTTCTCGGCATATGGAGATAATATTCTTTCTCTACTCACAGGCAGTTAATAACTTACCATGCATAGAAAATATGCCCTTGTTTTGCCTGATAATAAATGCTTACCCTATTTCTGTCCCTATATGCCCATTATGGTCTAACATCCTTTCAAGTCAGGTACAAGGCAAGGTAGCTTAGGTCAAATTGCCTGGGTTCCAACCCAGGTCACTTCAAAGAGGAGCAGTGATATGTGGGCAGGTTTAGGGTTTTTTTTAATTTTTTTTTTTTTTAATCATTCTAACTTTCATGATCCTCAGGTGCTTTCTAAGAGGATTCATGAGAAATGCATATAAAGCATCAATATTATTACGGGACTCACTGAACACTTACGGAATTTGACTGCTACTGTTAAGAATATTATTATTACTATTACCACCAGCACTGTTATTCCTTACTCAGCACTGCCATATAAAACAAAGTCCCCACTCCATGCTGAGTTCCTTTACTTTGAGTACTTTCCTCCCTCCTCTGCTATAAATTCAAGAACAAAACCCTGCAAGGCCCACACCTTCAGTGAAGCTGCTTCTCTCCTGACATTATTCATGATGATTATCTCATGTACCTATTTGCCAAAATGACCTACTATTTTAAAGTATGGGCTCCAGAGTTATTTTGTAATCTCCAAGCTCTCCCACTCCCATGCTGAGTGACACTGGCCAGTGTATGTAACATCTCTGAAATTTCC
Organism: Ursus arctos; assembly: GCF_023065955.2. Classification (NCBI taxonomy): domain Eukaryota; kingdom Metazoa; phylum Chordata; class Mammalia; order Carnivora; family Ursidae; genus Ursus; species Ursus arctos. Next base: position 70,657,068 of record NW_026622874.1, on the reverse strand, counting down.
TTTCCTTATCTGTAAAATGGGATCATAACAGCGCCTATTTCATAAGGCTATGGCAATAATTCAATCAAATATTTGTAAATTGCCTGTCCCAACATCTGGCACAGATAAGCATCTCTGAATGCTCACTGCTCAGTATAATTCATACGTGATTACATCCCCACCAGATGTTCAACAGATGTTAGCTCTCTTGTCTTTTCATGTGTCAATGGGCTATCAACATGCAGATTTGCTTATAGATGTTAGACTGACTATCCTTAGATATATGTATATGCATATGTGTGTGTGTATATATATATATATTTTTTTCAAAGTAAAAAGAAACAGCCACCTACTTCACATATGAAGGTGTAGGCACTCTGGCTTGTTCCTCGGATTTACTGTTCATAAGTAACTACACGTTCAATGCAGTCAAAACCTTTCGGATGTGCCTGGTTTGGGTACTGACTGGGATGGACACGTAGACTACTACATTTCCAACCCTTAATTTTCTCCTGCAATGAATTTTGATTATATAATTTCCCTATCTTAATTACTTCTGGCAATACCCCTGCTCATGGGGCTAAACAATGTCACGGCCACCTTCCTGTTTACATCACTAAGTGCCTCTGCACTTGTGTCCTCCTTTAGATGCTGCTTGGACGAGCTATGCAAATTCTACGCCTTTAATCTCTCCTCATAAATCAAACCTTCCCTTCCCTTAATCTGCTTCACTCTCTGTTGCCAACCTTTCCCCAATCTGTCTTCACCTTTCTCCTACTGAAGGTACCAGAAATAAACGCTACAGACTAGAGATGGGTGAACTGATGGATACGAAAGAATGAAAAAAGGAAGAGACTGGAAAATGGAAGGAGAGCATGCAGAGAGGCAGCCCCAGAATTTGCACAGAAGAATGATGGAGGTAGGCTCTGTATCTGGGAGACTGTAGCTTATCTCACTCAGGACATGCAATAAGGGAGAGCCTCTGAGATAACACCACAGAAACCTATGCAGAATGTTGCTGTGTCCTCCCCTGTATCTCTGGTTGGTATTTGTTCTTGTGTTTTTTCCTACCAGCTTCACATCAGGATTCCCTTTATTCCCCTCTCTCCACCACCCCCCAAAGAAATTAGCCCGTCTTTTCCAAGTTTAATCTCACTTTAATCTTTTCTGCTCATATTTCCAACCTGTTTAAGGTAGGCTTGTGTATTGTCGTCAGTCCACACTCCTGTTTGCAACATCTTCCAATTTAATATCGTCTGCAAATTTCATTAACATGCAATTTACTTTCTTTTCCAAATCATTAAAAAAAAAAAAAAGGCCTTACCTAGCCCAAGCTGTTATGAATCTCTCTTCCATTCTACCCAGATCTGGGCCAAGTGGGAACATTACCATTTACCATTATCTTTTGTTTATAATCTTTCAGCCAGGTTTCATCTAAGCCGATTAGAACTAATCTTGATGGTAAAAGAAAATTCAAATAAATAAAACTGAACCCTGACATCCAGAGTCTCACTCAAGAGCAAATATATTGCATGGTCAATGGTCAATATTTTGTTTATGTATCACTTCTCCATAATAATCTTCCATACGTTCTCAGTGTTTTTTCCTCAAGGCCAGTAGAGAACTAGATCTGTCTGTAGTGAGAATTTCACAAGTACATCAAAGGGATTAAATCCGTCAGTCCCAATTGTTTCAAGCTTCCATGGAATCTTCACCTCCTGTGGTATTTTCAAACTCCAAGGGGACAGGGCACTTTTCTACAGAGGAAGCTCTTTACAAAACGTCAGAGACTTATTTCTTTAACTTGTGATGCTCAGGAACCCATGGTCTCCTCTAAAGTAGAAAGTTTTTGCCACCAGCCTTGGCACTTGGCATGTGCTAGTTAATGAAGTTCTATTTATGGCTTTAATGAGGATAAAACAGCCATTTCTTAGCTAGGTGCCAGATACAGAGATTGATAACAAGACTAATCCTAATATAATTCCCTTAATAATGGCTAAAAACCACTCAAGTACCTTAATACATCAAGATGTAAATGTTTTATAATACCCATAAACAGTCTCAGAACCTAATAGAGTTAATTCCACTAAGATTGAAACAAGTGAGAGGTGGTGCAAAAATCAATTTGGCTTCACCTCCAATGATTTATCACCACCACCCCCAGGATCAATTAATTTTTCACTAAGAAAATGTCTAATGAAATTTTAGAACAAAGGAATGGCAAATAAAACACCAACCTTGATTCAGACTCACATAATGGGTTAGACATATTTCAAGCTTCATGATGATAAAAAAAATCTCTAAATGAAAATCACCAATAATTTAAGATTTAATATCAAGAATAGTGTGTTGAGCTTCTGATATGAACCAAAAATAACTGCCACCTGCTCTGTTCTAAGTTATATGCAAGTATATACAAATTCTCTACATTTTGAATTACAGATAAAGGATTATGAGGGAATGGGGAAACAAGGTGTCACTTTTTTACATCCTAAAAATATAAGAAAATCTTTGTAAAGACACAAGATATTAAGAAATAGCTCAAAAAGGAATTCATGAATAATGATGAAATTGTCACCTTTTTGCTTTTTGGCCCCATTTAGACTCACCAACCCTGAAAGTAAAGTGCAATTTATTAAGGTAAGAAGCAATGCATAGATTTATGCTCTATGCAATCAACTTCAACTGTGCTTGGGTTGTGCCTCAATTTTTTGCTGAGCCTCACAATTTCCCTTGTTTGGAGAAAAAAAAAAAGAGCTTGGATGAACTTCTCAGGGAAAGGAATCATTCTTAAAAGGAAGGATTTTAAGGTGAACATTTACTCCCCAGCACTGGGGCAAGAAATTGCCTGCGACGAATCATCCCTGAAAAGGGGACTGAGCCAAAAGGGGTGATGTGGTCACAAAGTACATGACTGCGAATTTACCATCCCTCTTTATGGCTTTCTATAAAGTCCCTTCAAGCAAAATGGCAAAGAGACGCCCCATTTATACAGCATAAAAATTAAGTGACTAATGGGCTATATCCAATGAACTCCTACCCACTTACAAACTATGAGAACTTCAAATTTTAATTCGTTCAGCTCAAGGAGGCAGGAGAACATCATCACCTACCCAATGATCACTTGAAATTAAATTTCTGGCCAAGCAAAAGTGAGCCGTGAAAGACAGTCCATGAAGGTAACCATATTTCTTCAAGGGCTTAACGGCACTATGGCTCCATGCACAAAAATCAAAAGTTTCTAAAGTCACCTCAGTCAGGGTCTTTTATGCCTCTATCACAGGTCTTAAACCACCAACCCTCTGCCCTGTACTCCGCATTCAAAAATATGGGATCCAAAAAGTTTTATACAGCACACATAATCCAAAGAGTCAGTATGTTTTCCCAGAACTACATGATAACTGATTTATGATGAAACGATTTATGAATCATTACAAAACAAGTATTATTTTTTTAATCATCAACAGTTAAGTTACATGTATTAGTGTTCTCCTGAGAAGGGATTACTTTTTTTAAAGATTTTATTTATTTATTTGACAGAGAGAGAGAGAGAGACAAAGCACAAGCAGGGGGAGCAGCAGGCAGAAGAAGAGAGAGAAGCTGGCTCCCCGCAGACCAAGGAGCCCGATGCGGGGCTCGATCACAAGACCCTGGGATGACCTGAGCCGAAGGCAGACGCCCAATCAACTGAGCCACCCAGGCACACCGAGAAGGGATTATTTTTGTTTTACAAAGTGACAATAGTCCCAGAAGGCAAAAGTTTGTTTCCCAATCCTTGTGGAAAAATGAGCCTTGTTTAAATTAAATTCACTTAACAGATTTTTCAACAAATGGTTATTGAACACCTGCCATGTGTCAAGCACTGCTCTAAGAACTGAATATAAAGCATGAAACATGATGAGTGTGGTCCTTATCTTCACAGAGTGTCCATTCCAGTAAAGAGCAGAGAGAATAAACAAGCAAATAAAATTACAGACTGCAGTAAGTGCTAGGCAGGAGATGTACAAGATGCCCTGATGAAGAGTAACAGGACAAAACAGGGCTACTTGGGAAATTACGTGACTTATCTACATAACCAATTAACACATGGGATAAAATTAAATCCAACACTAGAAAAGGACATACAATCATCCAATACATAGGATGAGCATGTCTCCAAAACGGATAAAGTGTGAAAGCCTATTGTGTAATATTCCATACATCTGATGTGTTTATCTAAAAAGATTCTGAGCAAGGTTCTGAGGACTATAACATAATTACAGCTTCCCTTTTCCTTTGAGTTACCTCTACTTATCTTTTTCTTCACTGCATGTGAAGAATTATTCATTTAATGAGAGGTGATGTTTTAGAGGAAAAATAATTTTTAAATCCATTCATACCCATCCCCTCCAACAATAAAAAACTTACCACATGCAAAATTAAAATACACTATAAAATTAAAACAATCAAGAGTGTGTAGCACCAACACCAACACATGAATTAATGGAAAAGAATATACAGAAACTAATTCTAGCACATGTGATAATTTAGAATAGAATACAACTGTCATCACTAACAAGTTGTGGGTGGGTATGGGGGGAGACTAAGAATTTAGTGAACGGTGCTGAGAAAAATGTTGACAATATTTGGTGGAATTATATTATTCCTTCTATATTTCACAATCTTAACTACCCTCACTTTATTAATTGGCAGCAAAAATAAGTGCTTGCTTCTATTTCTTCATAGTATTTTCTACGTCAATTATGTCTCCTTAATGAAAAGCCCATTTTTATTTATATGCCCCTCACATTATTATAGTAAATAATATAGTATCATCCTCAGTACACGATGCAAAAAAATATGGACTTTAGAATTATATGTACCATATTTGAGTCCTACATCTGCTATATCAAGCACATCTGAACATATCACTTAACCTTTTTGCAGTCTTAACACTCTCACATGCAAAAGGAAAGTAAAGGTGTTACTAATTCCTAGTCCACAGGGTAGTTTTGAGACTCCAAAGAGTTAAGATGTGTGACAAGATTCTATGAGAAGTAAAGCACTGCATAAATATCCGTAGTCATTATTACAGCTAAGTGTTCAATAAATGTTTGCTAATTTAAAGATATTAATTTTACAACCCCTGAAGTTTGACTAAAATAATCTAAGGTGTGTGAACACACTTGGACTGTGTTACATTGCGGTAAGAGTGCTGAGACAGCATGGCCCTCACTGCAATGGACATGAACAGGGCTCTCTATGGGGCAAGGCTGCATATTCCACGTTGCCCATTAAACCAGAGGGACAGAACAGCTCTCAACTAAGAGTTTCACAACACAGGATCTCTTGAGTGTTTCAATCTGTCTGGTATGCCCTACTGCTCTACATAGCTGATGCTTCTCATCATTTGTAAATTAATTTTATTGCCACTTCCTCAAATAGGCATTCTCTGAACATCCTATCTAGATACTCCAGTTGTCCCCCATCTGTTATTCCCGTCACAGCACTTATTATTTTTAATGTGATAAATATTCTTTTTCAGTTAACCTTTTAATTTTAAGGTAATTATAAATTCACATGCAGTTGTAAGAAATAAACAGAGAGATCCATGTGCCCTTTACCTGGTTTCCCCCTATGGGGAGGTTGCAATATCAAGACAGCATACTGTAATAATATCAATCCAATCAAGATCGGCATCCTTCCACCCACATGAGGATTCCTCAGGCTTTTCACAACCACACCCACTTCCCTCCTGCTCTCACCCCCTCCTTAATCCCTGGCAATGAATACTCCATCTTCCATTTCTACAATTTTGAAATCTCGAGAAATCTATGTAAATTTTACCATACAATATGCAACCTTTTGGGATTGAATTTTTTTAATTCAGCACGATTCTCTGGAGATTCACCCAGGATGATGCATTTATCAACAGTACCTTCTTTCTTTATTGCTGAATAGTATTCCGTGGTATGGATGTACTACTGCCATGTAAGCATTCACCCACTGAAATATATCTGGGTTGTTTCCAGTGTCTGGCTGTTTTGAATAAAGCTGCTATAAAATTTGTGTACAGGTTTAGTGTGAACACAAGTTTTCATTTCTCTTGGATAAATATCCAGAAGGACAAGTGCTGGGTTGTATGGTGGCTGCATGCTTAGTTTTTAAAGAAATTGAAACTATTTACCAAAGAGACTTTACCATTTTACATTCTTTCTAGCAATACACGTATGCACAATCCAATCACTCCACATCTTCACCAGTACTGGCATTCACCACTTTTTATATTAGCCATTCTGACAGGTGTGCACTGATCTCACCTTACAGTTTTAATCTGCATTTCCCTGGCAGTTAATGAGGTTGAACATCTTCTCATGTGCTTACTTACCATCTGTATATTCTCTTCAGTGAAATGTTATCCTCATGTCTTTTGTCCACGTTCTCACTGGGTTGTTTGATTTTTTATTGTTGAGTTTTGAGGGTTCTTTATATGGTACTGATCTCTTGGAAAAGTTTTCTCCAAGCCTACAGCTTGTCTTTTCATCCTCTTAACAGGGTATTTCGAAGAGAAAAAGGTTTTAAAAATTATGCTGAAGCCCAATTTATTATTTTTGTTATTTTATGTATTGTGCTTTTGGTGACAATTCTAAGAACTCTGCCTAGCTTAAAATCTCAAAAATTTTCTCTTCTTTTTTTCTAAAAGTTTTATAGTTGTATGTTTTACATTAAAGTTCAGAAACCATTTTGAATCAGTTTTGTAAAAGATGTGAAATTTAGGTTGAGGATGGATTGGTTTCCCAATTGTTCCAGGGAAAGGAACTGAAAGGATATCATTCCTCCATTGAATTGCCTTTTTGTCTTTGTCAAATCAGTTGGGCATATTTGTATAGATCTATTTCTGGATTCTATATTCTGTTTTATTGACCTATGTGTCTATCCTTCTGCCAACACAACAGTCTTGATTTCTGTGTATATATATGTACATACTTTCTCATATATTAATATCTTGAAATCACATAGACTCATTTTTCCCACATTATACTTCTTTTTCAAACCTGTGTAACTATTTTAATTGACCACCTTTCCATATAATTTGAGAATAATTTGTCTATATCAATACAAATTCTTGGTGGAATTTTCACAATAATGATATTAAAATTGTTTATCAATTCGGGGAGAATTTTCATCCTTACTGCGTCATTTTCCAATACATGAACATAGTAAATCGCTCCTTTAACTTTTTAAAAATTATTTTTATCAGCATTTTATAGCTTTCAGAATACAAGTTGTATACATATTTTGTTAAATTTTTATCTATCTTTTTTGAGTCACTAGAAATGACATTGTATTTTTATTTCCATGTCCTATTTTTCAGATAGGTTTTTTTTTTTTTTGTCATGAGTGGATGTTAATGTTTATCAAATGTTTTTTTTCTACACTGATTCGTATGATCAAGTGATTTTCTTCTTCAACCTTTTAATAAACCTTTTAAATACACTGACTTAATTGTGAATACTGAACCAGTCTTATATTCCCAGAATAAATTCCACTTGGTCAAGGTGTGTAATTCATTTTCTATATTGCTGAATTCTATTCACAATTCTATAGTTTTCATTTTTTGTACTAACTTTAAATGATTTGGGTATCTGGGTAATACTAGCTTCATAAAATGAATTTGATTGTGTTCCCTTCTGTTTTCTAGAAGAGATTACATATAATTGGTGTTAATTCTTCTTTAAACATTTAATAGAATTCTCTGATGAAAACATCTGGGTCTAGAGATACCTTTTTTTTTTTTTTAAGTTTTTAAGTTGTTAATTCTATGTCCTTAATAGTTACAGAAATCTTCAAAATATCTATTTCATATTAAGTGGATTATGGAAGTTTGTGTTTTACAAGGAAGTGGTCCATTTCATGTAAGTTGTCAAATGAACGCATGTAGAGTTGTTCATAGTTGTTCACAGCATTCCCTGATTACCCTTTTGACATCTGCAAGATCTGCAGTGATAGTCTCAGTTCCATTCTTGATATAATTTGTGCCCACTCTTTCTTCCTTTGTCAATTTTGCTAGGGGTTTGTCAATTTTATTGATCTTTTTAAGAAGCTAGCTCTTCATTTCATTGATTTTCCTTCATTATGTTACTGTTGTCAATTTCATTGCTTTCTGCTTTTATCTTTATTCCTTCCTTCCTTATTTGCTTTGGGTTGATTTTGCTGTCCTTTTTCTAGGTTCTGAAAGTGGGAGCCTAAACTATTGATTTAAGGCTTTTCTTCTTTTCCAATGTATTAATTTATTGCTATAAATTTCCCTCTCAGCACTACTTTAGCTGTGTCCCACAAGTTTTCAGGTTATATTTTCATTTTCATTCAGTTCAATGTAATTATTTATTTCCCTGGAGATTTCCTCTTTAGCCCATAAATTTTTCATAAGTGTGCTGTTTAGTTTCCAGGTACTTGGAGATTTTCCTATAAAATTCCTGTTACTGATTTCTAGTTTGATTCCACTGTGGTCAGAGAACACACTTTGTATGATTTTAGTTATTTTAAATTTGTTGAAGTTTGTTTCATGGTCCAGAATATAATCTGTCTTATTATATGTTTAATGGACACTTCAGAACATGTATTCTGCTGTTGGTGGACGGAACGTTCTATAATGTTGGATAGACACTGTTGATTAATGGTGGTTGAGTTCTTCTTTATCCTTGTTTATTTTTAGTCTAAGTTTCTCTATTTATTTATTCATTCATTCATTCATTCATTCACTTGAGACAGAGAGAGAGAGAGACAGAGAGCATGAGCAGGGGAGAGAGGCAGAGGGAGAGGGAGAAGCAGACTCCTCGCTGAGCTGGGAGCCCAATGCGGGGTTGGATCCCAGGACCGAGAGATCGTGACCTGAGACAAAGGCAGAGGCTTAACCATCTGAGCCACCTAGGCACCCCAGTCTAAGTTTTTCTTAATTGGTAGTACAATGGTGTTTAAACTCCCCAGCTTTAATTGTGGATTTTCCTCTCTCTCCTTTTAGTTCTTTAATTTTTTGCTTCACATATTTTGCTGCTCTGTTGTTTAATGTATGCACATTAAGGAATGCTATGTTTCCTATTGCACTGACACTTTTATATTCATTCTAACTATTATATTCTGCCTCTCTCTGTCTCTTGGTAATTTTCTTTGCTCTCCAATCTATTTTGTCTGATACTAACATAGCTATACCTTTCTTTTGATTGGTTTTGCATGAGATCTCTTTTTCCATCCTTTTACTTTAAATCTACTTATATAATTAAATTTGAAAGCAATTTCTTATGGACAGCATATAGTTGGGTCATGTATTTTAACAATTTCTCATTTAATTGGTGTATGTGGCCCATTGACATTAAGTGTAATTACTGTTATATTAATGCTTAATTCTGCCATTTTTTCTTTGTTATCTCTGTTTTTTCCATTTTCTTTTTTCTTTCTTCCTCTGAGTTACTTGCATATTTTTATTACTATATTTTAATTTGTCTACAGTGTTTTTGAGCAAATTTCTTCGTATAGGTTATTCTAGTAGTTGCTCTGGGTATTACGTTATACACACACAACTTACATAGTCTACCTCCTATAATCATTTTAGCAGATTGAGTGAAGCACAGAAACCTTACCTCCTTTTACCCTCTCTCATTTATAACATAGTTATCTTAAATATTTCTACTATAAGCATTTTGAACCATATCAGACTATGTTACAATTTTTGCTTCAACTATAAAGCATTATTTTGAAAACACCAGATTTTTGTGGCATTAATCCCTATTTTTGTCTTCTTCCCTCCTCTTGCTTTCTCTTTAGGGAACTCTCTTTGGCCATTCTTTTAAGGTAGGTGTGCTAGCAATTAATCATTTTTGTTTTTCTTCATCTGAGAATGCCTTGATTTCTCCTTCATTTCTGAAGGATAGTTGCACTAGAAATAGAATTCCAAGTTAACAAGTATTTTCTTTCAGCACTTGAAAGGTGTCATGCCATTTTCTCTGTGCTTCCATGGCTTCTGATGAGAAATCTGCTGTTCTTCAAATTGCTTCTTCCCTTTAGGCAGTTTCCTTTTTCTCTCAACTTTCAAGATTATTATTACTTCTTTTTTTTTTTTTTTTTTTTTGCTTTCATTTTTCAGAAGTTTGACTCTGATAGGTCTCAGTGCAGATTTCTTTGGATTTACCCTGTTTGAAAATTGCTCAGCTATGTGAATCTGTATGCTTATGCCTAGGGATTTTATTTGTATTTAGCAGGAGGAATAAGGAAAAGTGTGCCTACTTCATCTTCCCAGAAGCAGAAGTCCACTTATCGTTATTTTTAATTATTTATTTTCTCCTTGTTCACTGTATATTTCTTTAATGAACTATAAGATCCATTAGGACAAGTACCTAGCTCTTTAATTTCCTTGCGTATCCCCAAGGCCTAGCACAATCTCTGGCATATAATAGCTGTGCAATGAATATTTTGAATGACTGAATTAGCAAGCTGAACTCTAGTAGGGGTCACTATAGCAAACCCCTTGAGAATTTAGTTTATACAGCACATTCAGGAATGCCTCCTCTCTGCCAATTCTAACTCAGTCTGTCTTATAGCGGGTTGTGTAAATCTGCATTTTTAAGCACACTCCAAAGGTGATACACAGGTATGTTGGACCTGCCTAAAATTATAATCACAAGGTGTGCTCCCCACCAAGAAGATCAGGGTTTGAGCACTGTCCTGGGAAGTAACAAGTAGGGTCTTGGGAATGGGTCTTCATCGGTGTTCTGCTTCCCTGGACCTGCCCCAAAACTGCTAGCAGTAAAATGAGCTCCCCTATAAACAAACATAAATCTAGGGACACAGATTTAAAATGGAAACATTTAAACAAACATGAGGGGAAATTGTCACAGAAGGCGTAACATTCGGCTACAGAGGAGGTAGCCGGAAAAGCATGCTCTGCCCTCAACTCATGCATTTTAAAACACTGTGCTGAGGGTTTGTGTTTACCCAGTGCAAGGCCGTTAATACATTCAGCCCAAGAGTGAAGCAATTTTAATATTAATAGGCTCTTTATGAGAATTTAATAACAAAGTCATAGCTTCCTTGTGTTTCAAGACACAGGGGTTAATTACTTCAAACGGGTTGGCAGGGAAAAGGTCAAATTTTAATGCTGACCTTAACAGTTTGGGATAAATATAAAAAAGGTAATGGCCCATTTAAAGCTATCATGCTCAGTGTTCTTTGTGAGCTGAGAAACTGTCATGGGTCCAACCTGTTGATTCCAACTATGGATGCTCAGAGAAGCCGCACACATTATTACACCTGGTAAATCTGAGACACTCTTAACTGAATTCAGTCTAGTCTGTCATGGAGGCAGAGAAAACTTTTTGGGTTTTTTTTGTTTTGTTTTGTTTTTAAGAATGGATATATTCTAGTATCTGTAGAACTGAAGCATCATCATGGTCAGGGTTTTCCAGTCTCCCACCAGTGGCTTCAGACAAATTCAAGGGGAAAAATGAAGCCTATTATTTGAGACTGGGGCTCCTCTACTATATTAAACATCATTGCTGGTTTTAACAACAATAACAAAAAAAAATCCAAGTAGGTTGCTACTGGATATTTTAATGATCTGTCCCCCTCAGTCTAGGGAGAAAGAGAAGTGAGGTCCTGAAAGTCCCTCAAATCTCATATGTAAAAGCAGAGCAGGGACATAGAGATGGAGAGTAGGTCTTGGGGGCTTATCAGGAGATATATACCTGTGATGGGCACAAAAAATCACCAAAAAATAGGAGTTCAATTTGTTGGCCTGGGAAACATGACCCTCCATTGTCATCATACAAATTGTGAACTTAAATAAATGTAATTGATAGGTTGTTTCTATTTTTTGTTTTGTTTTGCTGCCCATATACTCCAAATATACTTCCTTTATCATTGCCCCTGATCGTCTCCATTTGTTCAGTTTCCTGACCAGAATCCTGATCAGGGTTTGCCATGAGCAGTTAGTCTCATGTGGGTGTCCACATTCTCCAAGAGAGTGTGAGACTATTCTGACAGCACCATGTTTACACGGACATGGCCGCTCTTTTCACTAGAATCTATCCCACCCAGTGTTCATGATGGTGGTACAGAAGTGGATCTCTTCACACTAATCTTCTGTACTTTCATTCATCAGGTATTTATTGAATACCTATCAAAGGCCAGGGAAGGTTGACAGATGAATCAAACCAGTTCCCTGCCTGCACAGAATTCATAGCCTAATGCGGGGAATAGAGACAGAAAAGTAATTGCAACAGCGTGTGCTGATGGCTATGAAGGAATGTCATGGGAACACATCAAAGAAGCAACAGCCCCAATTTTAGAAGGTTTGAGGAACTTCTGCAAAGACACAGCTTCTGAGATAGAACTCAGTATCAGCCAGGATAGGTTAGGTGTGCTGATGTAACAAATGACCTCAGAATCTCAGAGACTTACAGCAACAAAGACTTATTTCTGACTCAGGCTATGTGTCATCTGTGATTTATCTGTGGCTTTGCTCTATGTCATCCTCTCTCTGGGGCCCAAGCTGACAGAGAAGTGATTCTCTGATCTCTCGGCAGAGGGAAAAGAGAACGTGGTAAATCACATGCTGGCTTTGCCTAGAGAGACACAGGTCACTTCCCCACATTTCACAGACTGAAGTAAGCCACATGGCTATTCCTGATCTGTAAAAGTTGAGGATGCAAAATCCTCCTTCAGTGACAAATACAAGGAAAGAATCCAGAATATTTTGTAAGGAATAATCAATCTAGCAGGAATCCACAACATGAGTTATAGATCTGTATGCAAAGAGAAGGTGGTTAAGCGTGTTCCAAGAATATACAACAGCACAAGAAAGAAAGACCAAGAGAGGGATCAAGAAGAATGGGAGAAATAGAAGAGAGAGGGAGAGGGATCTGAAGAATACCAAACAGCTTAATAAAGCTCAAGCAAGTAGTACAAGGAAAGGAGTGGAACAACCTTAAAAAGAAAAGCTCCTTCTCTCACCCTAGGTGCACCAAGGTGAAATTAATGGTTGGCATACATACACCCCACACAGAAAAGTGTTGGGAAGCACTGATATATAGGAACCTCCAGGTCTTTAAATGAATATTTAAAACTAAATCCTTCCCTTTCAGTAATAAATATTTTGAACTATGCAAAATGGGAAGATAAACGGGGACATAAGGATAACAGGATAATCAGGCAAACATGAATATGGAAATGACATAATGTTCATGTTAGGTTTCCTGGTGCCTGACACCTAGACCAAGACCCAAAGTACTTCCTTCATGTATGTTTGTTGAATGACTCTGAGAAAAAAACTGAATGAGGGGCATCTTTGGACCATTAATCCATAATCCACTTGCAATATATGAGATTGAATGATATAAGGTGAAGGATAAGACAAGGTAAGATATTGTGTATTGATTCTCATCCACAGGTTCATGTTCAGTCAGAGATGGTCCCCTCAAACAAAGCTCAGAAGTATTTTATTCAACCATTCAAAAAATATTCACTGAGTATTTACTACATTTTAAGAAACCTGCTAGATGCTGGGGACTCAGTGGCAATCAAGGAAAATAAGGTCCCTGAGAGAGACAAATTGGACACGTAAACTAACCAAACAACTAAAAGTTTTGATGTGATGATTAAACACACACACACACACACACACACACACACACACACAATAAATGTTCTGTTACCAAAGAGAATGCCTGGTACTTAGAGGTCAGAAAGGCTTCCCCACGACGTGCATCTATCTAGTAATCAAAATCACTGAAGAAGTGGAAAAGGAAGAGTAGCCCAGCAGTGGTGACAGCACATACAAAGGTCCTGAGGAGGAATAGAACGTGGCATGTCTGAGAACCTTAGAGAAGGCCTGTGTGGCTGAAGAAGTCAAGGAGCAAGGAGGTGACCAGTGAGAGACATGGGTACAGAGGTCTGAATGCCATCTGATCACTCAGGGTCTTGTGGAACATAGGGAGGGTTTGAATTTCATCTTAAGACAGGTTTACAACAAGTATAGTCCAATGGCCATTTATGGACAACTACCACTTCAATGACATTAGAACTGACTGCCTAAATAGTGCAACTTGGTTGGGAGAAAGTCAAGCTAATACCATGCAGAAGACATAGTGTGGTATGGAAAGGATCCCCTACTTCCTTGGACCTCACGCTTTTTTCCCTTCATTAATAGAAAGCTGCAAAGTGGACAAAGAGTAATCTGCATGCAGTACCCAAGAAAACATTGAAAAGCCAAACAAATTCCATTTTAAAAGAACGGGATCAGAAAGTAATGTGTGGGTCTTTGTAGAAGTAGGGTAACTATAGTTTCAAAACTATATGAGAATACAATTATTGAGTTCCCAATGCAAATTTACCACTGGTCAGAAAATAAGGTCAAAAGTAGTCTAGGACAATTGTCCTGCTGTAAATCCTGTGTTTTAAAACCTTTGCCCCACTTGCAAGTAAAGTGCTGGCTCACTTCATGGCTCAAGGAGATTTAATTCTTATTAATCCCATAATAATAGGCATTGCTGCTGGTGATCACTGTTGCCAATCCTTACAGTTCCAACTTTCTCCTCTGGAATGGCATTTTGGGATAAAAGTATCTAGCTCACAGATGGAGTGGTGCTTTCAAGGTTGAAGATATGAAGATATTTACCAAACCATAGCAGGGAGCTTTGTGGGGGATGACAAATTTACAAACAGAAAGAAAACTCCCCAAATTATAAAAACAAATGGAGTGATGAACATGCCAACTAGGAAACAAGTAGACATGAGCACAAGCTCCAAGCTCCACTGAAGCAGAGAGGCGGGGGTGGGGGGGGGGACAACTAGTTCTTGTTGAATTAGGCACAAGATATGCCACATCTGTCAGAGTGAAAGACAGATTGGGAGAAAAAAAAATTGAGGGAAACGGTTTCATAACTAGAGGCTGTACTGCTCAATCCAAATCAGGCAATTCCAGAAATGTATCTCCAAATAAGTGTTATTTTTCTTCAACCAACTGAATGCCTTCATCAAAGCCTCTCTCTCAATACCTTCACCTAAAAACATAAACATCCTTCTCCCTAACATTCCACACTAGCATATTAGTTTCAGCATGCACACTCTACACTGGAATTATTCCAGGAGTAAATGGGGTGACCAAGAACTTCATACAAATCGATTTCAAATAAAATCCCTGAAGAAGTGGAAAGTCTGACTGTAATGTTGAGCAAAACCCTAGGGCACCTTCTTTCTCTCGGGCATTCCTCTCCCCTCTGACCCTTGTCACACAGGTACACTGACCACCCCTCTTCTCTTGGACACACCAAACTTTCTTTGTTCCAAGCTCTGGCACACGCCAGGCCTCCCTACTGAAATTCTCTCCTTGATTCTTTGGGTGACTTTCTCCTCCAGGCTGCAAGTCAGCTGTTCTTCCCTCAAAGTTGCCTTCCCAGTTTACCGTATGGCATCCTAACAGGCTCACTCCCTGACTCAGTGCCTCTTTGCAACTTAATCCCATTTATTTCCTTAATGGTACTAACCTCAATCTGTGATGTGCATGGGGACAAGTTGCCGGCCTGCCTTGTGTCTCACTATAGCCCTGGTGCTTACAGCAATGAGTGCTTTCTTGGATGAAGGAATATTCAAGACAAAAGAGAAACTAAAAATGAGCAGGACATATTCTTGTTTGTGGAGACATAATTAGGCTTCCTATTCTCTCCACCAAAAGCAGAAATAATCAAGAAATCACAGCCCTCGGACCTTCGTTCTGACTCTTCCAGAACCTAAGGTAAGCCAGACCTAATAATGAGGTGAAAATAAACATGAGCACACAATTGTTGGAAAACACTTTGTAATCCAGTTGACAGTAAAATAGCCACAAATATTTTCAACCAATGCTCATGGGATGTTACCACAGTGAACACAGTCTCCATCAATATGGATGTGATATAGAGCATTCACGTTCTCCCTGAATTCCCCTCTATCTTAAAAAGAACCTCAATGTTTCAGCAGGGCATATGGTTACCCATAATAAAAACTATGTTTACCACCTTCCTTTGCATAGGTATAGTTGTATGGCTAATTTCTGGCTAATTAAATGTAAGTGACACTGGTGTGGGCAACTTCCAGAAAGTCCCCCACTGAAAAAAGGAAATATGATATTATTTCCCCAATTCTTTTTGGTGCCTGTTGCAATGAGGATATGATGGTAGAAAATCAAGTCACTGTCTTGCATCAGAAGGTGGAGGCTAAGTATTGAAGGCAGTGGAATATCTTGATAGAAGGAAGACCCAGGAGTCTCCACATCTATCTGCCCTGTCCTTCTTTAGATTTCATTTCATGCAAGAGAAAAGTAAAACTCTGTTTAAAACTACTGCTTTCTCAGGTTTTCTGTCACTTGCAACCTAACCTAACCCTAGCTGGAAAAAAAAATAATAACGTAGTCATTTATATAGATGAAATCAGCAAAGCGTGGTGGAATTGCCAAGAACCAGAGGCCTGATTCCCAGGATAAGGATGACCCAGTGAATGGCTCATCTGTCCATCTCTGTTTGCTCCATGGTCAGAATGACTCTCACACTGCACACATGAGCCACTGAGACTATCACACTTGTCATCTGACATCTGGGAGAGGCTAGAACAGTCAATTGTTTGAAAACAGCTTTTGCTTTGACCTCCTATTTTGGCAGTAGGTAGTCAGAGCAAAAACAACACTGAACAAGATAGAAAAACTGAAAGATGGGAATAGCATCAGGACCTAGAGACATCAGTTTTAGTAAAACACAAGCCATGGGAATACGCCAGTGCTTGCCTGCCTTTTAGAAGGAAAGTGATGGCTGCCAATTTTTTTTCATCTACCGGGAATGTGAAAACCACACTCCTCCCAGCTGTCTGTTCACAAGCCTATGCTGAAATGGACTTGAATCTGTGTTGTTTTTTTAAAGTTCTGTTGTATATTCCAGATAATTTCTACCTCTGGGACAGGGGTTTGACACAGCTGATGATAGCATTCTAAGAAAAATATATTTTTCATAATTCTAATATATCCCCAGATATATATCTTGTCCTTGTCCCAAGGGACAATTAACATCACTCTTCTATTAGGCAATGTCCTCATCATTTTCTTGAAAGATGCATGCTTTCTCCATACAGATATCTGATATTTTCTCTCTCTATGGCTTTTCTTTAAAATCAATGAGCAGATTTCTCCCTGACATTCTGGTTCCACTCTATAGCACTCCACTCCATCCTATTCCATTCCATTTTAATTCTACCACACCCCACTCTACCCCCTTCCTTTCCATTCCAATCCATGACATCCCACAGCACTCCACTCCACTCCATGATTTAGGACATGCTCAGTTTGGATTGGAGCCGTGTGACTAGACAAGACCTCCAACCTCTGTGAAGGTGTTATTCTACCAACCACTCATGTGATAACCATGAGGACACATACCACTTACCCTATATGTCCAGTATTTTGATAGCACTTTGCATGTATCATCCCCTTAATCCCCACAAAGCCCTGAGAGTTGCATCCTTTAGCATCCTCATTATGAAGACGGGGAAACTGATACATACACAGTGATTAAGTTATATGCACCCAGTCACAAGACTGATAGGTAACAGGTCTGTGATGTGAACCCAGAAGTTAGGACTCGAGAAATTCCTCTGACATAAAAGCAAAAAGTCTCCTCATGCTGCCTGCAAGACCTCTCAGGGGAGACTTTTCAGAAAGAGTCCATCAAACCTAGACAGAGCTGCAGGGAGGGAACAGAAACCAGGGTCCCTATATGTCCAAGGACTTAAAATTTCTAAAAATCTAGTGACAACACATTGGGGTCAACCAGATGTCATTTAGAATCAGATGGAGGTGTGTGGTCATGAAAGTTCTCTGTATTCAGCTGAGAGAGGCAGGTAAAAAGTAATCTGGGGCATCCATAAACCAAAATCGCCCCTGTCCAGCAATGACAAAGAAAAGTATGTTTAATCCTGGTGGCAATCTATCAAGTGTCATGGTGTACAGGCTGCATATAAAGTGCAGCATTATTTTCAATGGGAGAACTTTCTCTCAGCTCAACAGATTTCGTAGAGGCAATGGGTATCTAGGATCAAAAGTCTGCAGATTTATGGTGGTGGCTGTTTACCAGAATTGAACATCTTAAATTCCATTTCTCACAAAGATAAAGGAATATTTAAACAGGACCATGCACAGAGATTTGAAAGGGGGAAACTGACTTATTTTCATCAGATATTTTTAAATCACCAATTTCACTTGTACTTTTGTCTCTAACTATGCGCCCCCAGATATTCTGAAAGGGAACACATGGAGGTGAATCAAGAAGGCAAAGTGACTTTGCAAAAGAGAGAAAGAAGAAAGATATTTTTCCTACTTCTTGCACAAGCTTACTTAGAAAGTGGAAATGGAGACACGTGGATGTGTCTATATTCATTTATCAAGAAAGTGCTATCCTTCATTCGTTTGGGATGTGATTGGTGTTGAACTTTTCACTAGATCGGTTACTACACTCTGCGTGAAGGATAGGAGAGCAGAAAGATACTGAAAAGACCTCAAAGCATTTTGCAAATGAAACAAGCAAAAGCAAAGGAATAATGATAGATTTAATTGGATAGCAGGTGACCTGGATAACAAACTGAATAAATAAACAATGGGTGATCTTCTAAGCTAGGCTTGTATCCAATTTCAGTCAGAGTAATTAATGAAAAATTCATAAATGCACACACTTGGAATGTGCAGCTCTACATTTCCTGTCTGACATAGTAAAATTGAATACCGGATACCCTGTCAGAAGCAAATAACAATTTTGATTTAGAAAGTGAGTATAAGAAAAGTCTATGTCTCATTATTCCTTACTGTTCATTTAATGTTTTAAAAGGACTTGGAATCTCGTTCATTCACTCATTTCTTCTTTTTTTAATAAACATTTTAAAAATTCACCTAGCTTAGTTAAAAAGTGAAATGCACACAACAGAGTCGGGAAAGATAAGACTGAAAAACAGAGGGTTTGGATCATGGAAGGCATTCAGTGGCACACTAAGTGGTTTAGGGTTGATCTGATAAGCAACCGGGAGCCATTGAAAATTTTTGAGCAGAGCCGTGACATGAGTAGAGATGTGACTGAAGAAGATTTATTTGGAAACAGGATACAAAATTAATCAGTGGATATATGCACATGCGCACACACACAATCAAAAACACATGCATTCTTATAAGAAATTCTGGCTTAAGATAGATAATAAAATCTGAGTAAATGATATAGTCCTAAATGGGGTCAAGGTGAACAACAGTATATCTATACTACCACTGAAACTTCAAGTATAATCACTTCTGGGGCTATTTTGGTTGATTATGCAATACAAACAAGAGCATAGTTGCTTCAGCAATTTTCTCTCTAAATTTCTTTAATGGCCAGCTGGCTGTGGAGGACTGAGTGAACCTAGAGAAAAATGTACAATTCTAAGGAGTTTTAAAAATAAATAAAATGTTACAAAAGATGCCAGGATAAGGGCAGTGTGAATCTTATTCAGAAACTCAACATCAAATGTTGCTAACATTGTCTTCTAATTTGGATGGTGAAAGAGAGATTTGGCTAACATCTCTGCTGAGAGTGAATTTACAGTTCCTTTGACTCCGGCGCCATCTTAATAAAGTCAGAAAAATAAAATACATCAAAAAAACAAAATGTGGGGGCGCCTGGGTGGCTCAGTCAATTGAGCATTGGACTCTTAGTTTCAGCTCAGGTCAAGATCTCATGGGTTGAGGGATCTGCCCACATTGGGCTCCACACTCAGCAGGGAGTCTGCTTGAAAGAGTCTCTCCCTCTGCCCTTCCCCCCACTCATTCTTTCTCTCTCAAATAAATAAACCTTTAAAAAAAAATCTGCACTTCCTTCTAAATACCCCAAACCCCATGCCTCTTTCTCCTACAACTATTACATTTACTCATGGTAATCCTGCTGGCTATAAAGGTGCTCACTTATGTATTGGGGTGCATACACCCTCATCACTTCTGCCCCCAACTTTTGCTACAGCCTTCTAAGGATCTCATATGTCTTCCTCTATCATCCTACACACTGCTGTTAGCAATCTCTTCCTAAGCAAGGGTTTCTCAGTTGAAGGTGGTTTTCTCCTCCAGGTGACATTCGGGGACATTTTTTGGTTGTCATAATAGGGAGGGAGTATGCTCCTAGCATCTAGTGAGTAGAGGCCAAGGATGCTGCTAAACCTCCTGAAATGCACAGAACAGTATCTCACAACAAAGAATTGTCTGGATGAAAATGTTAATAGTGCCAAGGCCAAGAACCCCTGTCCTAAACACATAAAGGTTACATTGGTTTACACATTTTGCAAAATTCACAACAGTAACTGTTCCCCCAAGAACATGGGGAAGAAAAGAGAACTTGAAGAATGTTGCTGAAGGTTATAAATTAAATTTGCTTTAGTATATATTTTCCCCAGGAGAAATCAGTAAGCTGTTTTAAGTAATTTAATTGTCAATGACTCTTATGTTTTTTGTTGTTCTACTGGATTGACTGGTGTTCAGCAAAGAGGCTGGATTATATGGGCCAAAGGTTTCTAAGGGGTGCACAGATACTAAAGATACTTTTTCTATGGAAAAAGAAACTGGAGGTAAGAGTGGTCACTCACTTTGCCTCAAATCATTTGACATTATTATCAAGCTTCAAACTCAGCCAGGATTATGACCAAGCCCACATTCAACCACTTCACTATTCTGCCTCTCAAAATAGAGGGTTTAACTTCACATCAGTTTTTAATTATTCAAAGAGCTCTTATTTCCAACAATGCCATTGTATGGTCCCTTTTAATGACTACTTCCATGATTTTGATAAAGACAACCACTTATGTAGGTGATACACACACAGATAAAAGTTCTCTGTAAATACATCTGTTCAGTTCATATGCATCCATTCTCACTGAGTCATAAGCTGTATAGGTTGGGGGCATATAATAGCTCTGCTTACAGAGTAGATATTCGAAAAATGCTATTAATGATGATGCATATAAATGCACAGGACCATGAGCCTCCATCCAGCAAGGCAACTAAAATTCTCATTGAATTCGTTTTATCCTAAATTTCTCTTTCCATTATGTTACAGAGGCTATATCAGAGAGAGCTAGAGTCCCCTGGTTATGTTTGTCACGGAACCTTTGTTCCCTTGTTCTTTATGAGAATTTTGTCCTACTCAGAGTTGAAGAGAAAAATAACCCATTTATATTCTCTGCACTACTCTTTGGGTTTTATTCCAATTGCTATTGTGACAGGGGCTGCTACGAAGAGGAATACCAATGTAAGCAAGGAGTTAAGTGCACTGCTGCTTCAAATGCAGTGAGCTGGTCAGATGACTCAAAAGAAAGAGAACGGCAGCACAGTCTTGAATTCTAAATTTAGATAGATGGACAGACAGATAGATACAGAGATAGAAAGATGGAGAAGTATGTATATACATAGGTATACCTTTATGTATTGATCGATTGATCTATCTATCCACCCACCCACAAATCATCTGTCGAGCTTTGGCTAGGAGACAAAATAGCATGAGGTTAAGTACAAACTTAGGGCTCAGAGACCAGGTTCTAGTACAAACTCTATGTATGTGACTTTGGAAAATTAATATCAGCTTTCCCATATGAGCCGCAGGTATGGTAATAGTGGTGCCTATCTCAGAGGTTTGCCGTGACTTCCCCATGAGTTAGTGCATGGAGACTGTGTAGCCCACTTCACCTTCCAAAGTAAGTGATACACCAGCAATAAATGTGATTACTTTGGGGGATGCTAAAATGATGATGATTATAAGGGATGGTGGAAAATAAATCAGATTGCTTTTAGTAGCCTTTTTATTGAAACTCCTAATATTGACCTCTAGGAGAACAGGATTTGGAGTTACATGAGACTTGAGTTCAAATCCCAACTTTACTATTTATAAGAGGAATATGTGTGTATAATAGAGAGGGAGAGCAGCGTGAGACAGAGGGAGAAAGAGAAGGAATGGCCATGTTCCTTCAACAGAAATTCAATACTCTTATCCTTAAGAGGGGATAATAATAGTACCTACCTCATAGGGTAATTGTGAGAAACACATTATACAATATGTGTACATAGGTCAAGCATATTATTTGTCACATGGTAAGCACATAAAAATAATCGTTGTTCTTGAACAATCCATTCTATAATTAACTGTCTAGATGGGCTGGGCCTATGCTTCCCATTCACACTCATCTGAAAGTCATTGTTATCAGGAACTATTTGCTAATTCCCTATGCAGAATTTAAATCTTCCAGACAACCTCATCGCAGCTCCATGCTAATTATGTACTTATCTTATCTGAATATCTGTTGGAAATTTACAAAGCCACTGTTGTCCTTCTAGCTCCTGGCTATACACAGTCACAAATAGTTTACAAACAACAATAACAACAAAACTTTGGCAGGGAGAAGAAAACAAAGCAAGAGTATCCTATAATACACTGCTCTTCTGACCAACCGGAGCTCTTTAATTTTTCTTCAGGTCGACTTCCCCCAAAATTACAGAACTGAATTATCAAATCCCTACACTTACTCTGCTATGATATCATTGTAAAATTACACTTTAATAAAATCTGGAAGTTGGTTTCTCTGTCATAGTGTCAAGTGTCCCAAACCCACCAGTAATAAACATCTGGCTTTTGGTTCTCAGGGGCTATAATTAAAAGAAAGCAAGGCCTTTAGAGACAGAAAAATGAGTTCAATACCTGACTCTAGCACACACTGGCTATGTGACTTTGGGCAAGAAAATTAACCTTTCTGAGCTCCCTATAGCAAGAGGATGATAGCAATACCCACATTATAGTCAGGGCTTCCCCCTGGTTCAATACCAAGTGTGCCATTCAGATCTTGATCCATGTGACTTTCATTCCTGGGGACTGGAGTTATTGCTTTTTGGGTTGTTTTGAAGAATAAATGAGTTAATATATGCCAGCACTTAGAACACCACTTGACACACAGTAAATGCCAAATAAGTTGCTATTTGTATTATTAGTAGTATTACTGTAAGACTGTTGTGAGAACTGAATATGATAATCCTGGTAAAGGACTGAGCACAATGGCTGGAACATGGGAAGCTCTCATTAAGCGACAACTAGAATCACTATTGCTTATAAACTACACCAGCTCCATTGTGAATGAAAGCTAGCAGGATGAGATCACCACACACCCCCATCCCGTACCAAATGCCGTAAGGACATCAAATTGGGTGTGAAAACACAAAACCAGGTATAGTTCAATTATCTGTGCTAATGGAAGGGTTTGGAGGCAAGGACAATCAACCAGGATGGATAATCCAAAACCACATTCACTTGGCCATGAAATGCACCATCAGTTCACATTCAAATATACTATGTCTGCCATTCTGGGGATTAATTTCAACAAAATAATGAATCCACACAAGACAGGCCTGATTCAAGCTGGGAAGTGCCCTGGTTCTTTGGTCTGTTTCCTGCTCATCTCCTCCCTGCAACATACTCCATGCTGAGAATAGCCAGCAGGCTTCCCCGACTGGTGCAGAGAACCAATCTAAACAGGGTTGACCCCTCTCAAATCTTCCCAGAGCATGAAAGAGGTCTGGGTTTCAAAGGCTTCTTCTGCATGAAAATTAACTAGGGCTCCTGGTTGAGATGCCACAGATAAGGAGCTAAGGGGACATCTTGCTGCAGAAAACAGAGCCGAGCCATCTATTACTACCTTTGCCCTCTCCAAGATCCAGTGTTGGTCATTTTCTTTGACATAAAGATATCTAGAATCCCACCTCCCATCACAAATACTGCAAGTTCAAAAGGAATGACTTTCCTCTTCATGAAGTAGATTACTTGATGTTCTAATAACATGGGCTGGCAAAAATAAACATGGCGATGAGCACCATACTTTACATATTCATCCATTAAATAAATACTGAAAGCCTTTTAAGAGTTTGGCAATGGACAAGAAACTGAGCATATAAAGAAAGAGAGGAAAGACATGAAGTCCTCACCTTATAGCCTAGTGAAAACAAACAATTAAGCAATTGCAGATGAATGTAATATAGTAAACATGATGGTGAGAACTCATAGCTAGAGCACCAGACTTTGTCTCCTGGAGGCCGGGGGCTGTGATCCAACCCTGACACTCCCTGGTAAGTCAACAACACCTCTTCCCCATTCAACAACAACAGACACCTTTTGGTCTTTCCACCCCAATCTACAAGCCATTTTTTTTCCATACCCAGAGTAATCTTCAAATGTGAATCTGAGCAAGCCACTCTTCAAATCTCCAGTGGCTTCCCACTGCTCTGAAATGAAAGACATGAGGCGGCTGGGTGGCGCAGTTGGCATCCCACTTTTGGTCTCAGCTCAGGTCCTGGTCTTAGGGTAGTGAGACTGGGCCCCGCGTTGGGCTCCACACCAAGTGCGGAGTCTACTTAGGGCTGTCTCTGCTCCACCCCCACCCCAAAATAAATAATTTTTTAAAAAATAAAATAAAATAAAATGAAATAAAATGAAAGCCATGTCCTTACTTTGGCATGGAAGGCCTTGCCTGATCTGGCCCTGCCTACCTGCCTCTCCTCAGGCCTGACAGGCTTGCTCTGCTCACTGCACTCCAGCCACACTGGTTCCTTTCAGTTCCTCTAAAACAACAAGCTCCTTTCTTTCCTCAGGACCTTCTGTTTCCTTCGATTGGGATGCTTCTCCCACAGCTGATTCCAGCTTCTCTGTTTGGTCTCTGCCCAAATGCTACCTCCTCATAAAGGCCTTTTCCATCAACCTCATGCAGGGGACAATGGGTGACAGAAAAATAAATCCCAACTGATCTTCCTTCCAAGCACTCTCAAAATGTAGAATGATCAGTTCTTGTCTGTTTCCTTGTTTGTGTCTATGAATGCATGAAATGTAAGTAAGAACAAGGGCTCATGTTGGCTGAGCTCTCACTATATGCCAAGTACTCTTCCAAGCTCTTTTCATGTGTCAACTCATTTCAGTTTCACAGTTAATGTGCAGGCTGGGTTATAGCTGTGGAGACAGGCATGGAGAGGTTAAGCAACTTGCACACTGGTTATGCGACTTGTACTAGACAAAGGCAACATTTGTACCTGGAAAGCCTGGTTGTAAAATCCATGTTCTTAAATTCCATACTGAGTCACTTCTCAATCATAAGTGTCTTTGTTTTCAATTACGATAAAATCACCTTCCTAAAGGGTCATTAAAAAGTGACAAAGACCATGGAGGACGTTTGTTCAGTAGAACTCTGCCTGTTGCTTCCCTTTGGGATCTTCTCCCTCCCCTCCTTCCCCTTAACAATGAACATCCTGCCCTATCCTTTTAGAATGCACTCTACCCATAATCACCCTTAGCAGCTGTGACTACATAAAGCTTATTTATACCCATGTCCTATGGCAAAAAGAGATCTTTAGGCGGCCCACAACCCTGTCCAAAGAGTATATACATCACCAGGAGACAGGCTGTGAAATAGACTGTGTTGATTTAACTAGAAATGCCCATTATCCAAAAGCAAAGAAAACCCAAGGCCACCTCGGCTTTCTCCCACCCTGCCTTCTATTTCCTACTACCCTCAACTCCATTCTAATTCTGTGCCTCAATCTTAAATACATTAAAAACATAACCTATCCTATTTCTTTTTTCTTCGTCTTCTTTTTCTCTTTTTTATTTTTATTTTTTTCAAACTAAACAGGCTCAACTTAAGGTCAGTCTCTTCTGGTACACTGGCTCCTATTATGGAGGGAATAAAGGAGAGACTGCTTTTAAAAAGAGAGAGGCTGCTTTTAATGACAGTTTCCGAACAGTGGCCTTTTGTACTTGAAGGGATTGATGATAAAGCTCACTGTCAACTGACAGTAACATCAATGTCAGAGCACAAAAGGACGGATGTCCCTCAATATGGGATCATCCCAGAGCCATTAACCAGTGCTGGTCTGCTCTGCCATCTTGGAGGATGGCTACTGCTCATGACAACCTGGCTGCTGCTTCCTCTCAGCAGAGTCAGAAAAGAAAACTCCCTCTATCCTTCTCCCCTCCCCTCTCTCCTCCTCTTTCTTACACACAGAGAGACACATGCTCCATATTTGAAAGTAATTCAACACTGCCTACTGGTGAACGGCCATGGTCCGAGTTTGAATCCTAGCTTTGCCAAGTCCTCGCTGTATGATTTTAGGCAAGTATCTTTGCTTTTCTATGCTCTGGGGTTCTCATCTCTAATATAGAGATAATAATACTAAATATGTTATAGGGTTGTTTTGCAGATAAATGATGTAGTTCATGCAGAAGGTTCGTGCAATGTCTAGATAAACACCTAAAACATACGTTGGCTGTTATTATTACTATTATGACAGTATAGAACTGTACTCATGCATCAGCTAATTGCCTCTCCCTAATGCTTTTGCAAGGGAGACAGGACTTCTAGCACTTCAGCCATTTTACAGGTGAGGCTCAGACAGGTGTTATGATGGGCTCCAAATCACACAAGTGACCAACCAGCAAAGTCAAGACTAGAGAAGTGACTATCTGATTTGAGATCAATGCTTGGTCCACTATCCTAAGTTATTTCCCAATCAGTTGAAGACCAGATGACTATTGTATACCTAGAATAATCTTAGGAGGAAGGGAAGGAAGGCCATTCTGAGTTCCCCAAGCTCATCACAATTTCAAATACTGTATCTGATTGTTAGAGCGGCCATATCACTTATCATCTAAACCTGGATATTTTTAAGAGTGACGAATGCTATAATAGACTGGATTCCAGAAGAGACATAAACTGAGGTAGTACCAAATACCCTCTACATATGGTCCACATAATTATACTAACACAAATATCAACTCCACCTTCTAGAGTTGACTGTGTCATTTAATATTTGACTTTATGGCACATTTTTTCATCCCTTCTCTTTTGGTGGAATCAGCCCTCTTTCTTTCAGCCAATCACTACTCCAACCACTCTGTTACCACAGAGCTTCCAAGTACAGTAGGATTTTTCTTGCCAGACTCAAAGATTGGGTGAAGGTTGAGTTCAAAGCCAAGCCAACTGAGGTTCTTCTCAGAGATTTTTCTGCTACGGCTGGAAAGGAACATGGCCCCATGCTTTTGGGGGAAGGCAAAGATCATGATGTTCAAAAGAAAAAAATGTTGGATTTGCCCGCCCATTCTTCCATGGGTGCTTAGAGGAAGTTTATCTTTAGCAGGAGAAGCTGCCAACCCACCAAGGGGTAGAGAGAAGTGGAGATACAAAGTGAGTGCAAAAAAGAGAATGTCCTCACAGTTTTCAGCCATCGGTTCCAGTCACAAAACCTTGAGGTCTAGACTCCAACACCCCCATTCCTATAGTTACTTATTCAATTTTGTAGGCCAACACAAAAATCTCCCCAACTCCATTATACAATATATTCTATGATCATTTGGGTTTTGTTTTGTTTTTTTAGCTCCATTTTGTTAGAAGTGGTATGAATTGTGTTTCCATTACTTGCAATCAAAATATTCTAATAATACAGATACCAAAAATATGAGTATGGACATGGACCTCTAAGAAAGCTAAAATTTTTAAGCAAAAGAAGAGTTAGCAAGGAGATAGGTCAAGGTGAATATTTTTGTTTAAATAAGCATTTCAGTGGGCTTGAGAGAGCTTAAAATTTTGATATGAAAACAAGCAAGAGATGCCCTACATCCCAAGAGATCCTGTTGAAAGAAGGACATGCCCATGGAAAGGCATCATGGTGTAGTGGCTTTGGCATCAGTAAATGATGGTTCAAATGGCAGTTCCACTGCTGAGTAGCTCTAAGTACTTGGTCAGGTCACTTCAGCTCTCTGAGCTTCTATTTACTCCTCCATGAAATAGTTCTGATTCTGATACTTCTCAGAGTTGTTAGGAGAGCCATCAACAGTGTACATAAGGCAGACAGAAAGTTACTAATAAATAGTGAATATTAAGTGTGTGTGCAGGGCAATAAAGAGATCCAACTAAAAAGCTGATAGGTGTTAGGCTGAAGACTGTGGTATCCCTAGAGGTAGAAAGTATGCTTTCATTGTCTTGGGTCTGCTGTCAGCTGGCCCAGGGTCTGGACTCTTTGAAGTGCTTAATAAAAGTCAATGAACAGATAAATGAAAAATGAAATCACTGATGCATGTACATAGCCTTAGAGGGATCTTATCCATAAAAAGCCATTATCAATGTCCTCAAGGAAAATGTATCTGGCAAGGTATTTAGTGCCAGATTGCATTAAAAGAATCCTCATGACAGCTGTCAAAAAAAAAAAAAATTTTTTTTTGCAAGAGTGAAAACCTACAAGATAGTACAAAAAAGAAAAAAAGTAAAGCAATCATTTCTGTATATATTCATGAACCCAAAAAAAGTTCATCATTCATTCAATAATTCATTTATTTGTGACTTTATTCATATACATTAGCTCCTTCTCTGATTCAGCAATGTCACATGCCCCAGGGACCCAAAAATGAAGACGCAGTTGCCGCCAAAAAACCCTCAAACAAGGGTATGAGGAAGATATATGAATGATTACCTCTGATCAAATGTAATAAACATCATACTGTCAGAGATAGTAAAGGTTTCAGAACTCCTAAAAACACAGCACTCACTTTACCAGAGGAGATAGGGATGTGCCAAGACAGACTGGGAAGAAATGCAGTCCCTGAAGGAGGAAACAGCATAACAAAGTTATGAAGATACCGGCCATCTTGCGGGGAGAGAGTGGATTCTCTGATCTCCTTAGAACAAAGACTGCATGAGCTGAGTGCAAGCACCGAACTTGAAGGCTGGGTTAACCAGATACCTGTAGGCCTTAAATACCAAACTAAAACATAAAGATTTCATTTTGCAGAAAATGACAGACCACCAACATTTTTTGATAGAGGGAGGGACATAACCAAATAAGAATTTTGTAAAACAACTTTGAATGTAGAGAGGGTAGATCAGGAAGGATGGTGAGGTAACAGATTTTTTTATATTAAAAACTCAAAAATTTTCTAAGGATTTTAAGTGCAGATGACTAGATATATGGAAACACTGCTAAGTGTATGATAGAAGGTTGTCAGGCCTCCCAAAGAGCAAGTACAAGAAAACCTAACTCAAACTGCATTGGCAGGGTGGGGAGTGAAGGCATTTACTGGCTTATACAACTGAAACATCCAGTTATATAGAGACAAGCTCAAACACAGGTGTTTGTACAGTGTCGCCCAGGCTTGATCTCCCTCCGTCTCTTGGATCTGCTTTCCTCTGTATTGTCTCTTATCTTCAGCAATATCTTCCCCTATTCCAAGCTCCCAGGCTCACAACTCCTAACCAGGTGAATCAAGGTGCAATTTCCCCCAGCAATTTCTAAATCGAGTTTCACAGGCCTGCTCTGGACCAGCTACTCATCCTTGAGTCATTCACTGATGTCAGTATTGGGGAATTCCTTGACTGGTCAGGCCTGGGTTATGTGCAACTTTTTAATCAAGTGGGTCCACCCACCCAACCCCACAAGGAAAGGAAGGGACAGGCTACTACCTGCTGAAGAAGAGAAGACTGCTGAGCAGCAGACACATAGACACCTTGCTTGGGAGATGGGAAAGGGAGAAAGGTGGGGTGGGAAAGCAAACGCGGTTGTAAACCATAAGCTTAAACAGCAGCCCCCTTATGTAAATGCACCTACAGCCAGTGTTATTGGAAGAACCTTCAAATATGTTTTCCCAGACCTCTAAGAGCACTTGGAATTTTAAGAATCAAAATACTTTTATTGCTCCCAAATCAACTAAAGTCCCCTGAAAGTGTAAAGAACTAAATCTCCTCAAAGATGTGAAGATGTGCAGTGGAAATGAAAGGACAAACAGAACACTTCTAATTCACTTGATATTTTCAAATGGAAGAGCTTCCTCACAGGAAAATAGATATATATTTAATATATATTTATATGTAAATATATAAATTTCTCCAAGCACAGCTACTAATAAGAGTGTCATAAGACCCTTACATAAGTAGGAATATCCAACTTTACCCTCTGCTGACACCAACAGTAACTTTTACAATTCAGACACCCCTTTTGATCGAAAAAAAAAAAAATGAACTTGGATTTTTCTCTGGGGAGAAAACAAAACAAAAACATTTTCCCCAGCATTTCAAGATATACACATTCTTTGAAGTGTATACAATTGTATTATGACTGATAGTTTTAACATCAGTCAAAAACTCAAACTGCAGAACAGTGATTAAAGACGATTGAAGTCAAGATGAAAAGGAGACCTGGGTTCAGAGGAAGAGTCATGTGTTTATTATCTGTGTGACTTCTGGCAAATTGCTTAACCTCTCTGTTCCTCAGTTTCATAGTTTATAAAACAGATATAATACTAATATTTAAATGAGAATTAGATAACATAATACATGTAAAGTGGAAAAGTATGCACCTGTGTGTGTGTACACTTGGAAACTTAGAATACATACCTGGAATCCAAGTATTTTGGCTTTTAAAATCCCAAATAATTCCAACTCTATGTTCAAATATGTGTATATGTATTTGTGTGTGTGTTCAAAAAGCTATAGCTTCCCAAACTGGACATAATCTAAATGCCCTACAAGGGAATGGTTACATAAATGAGAGACTCAGACAATAAAATACCACACAAATGTTAAGCAGAATGCAACAGACCTATACAGACTGATACAGGAAGATCTTCGTGATATATGATTATATACTAAAAACAAGCTACCACATAAGGGGTTACGAATAAATTTTGTATATTTATATATATATGTATATATATATATAAATCATATATAAATATGGTATAAGTCATATATGATTTATGTACTTACAAGTATTACAATATTGATAATTATACAAGCATATAATATAGGTACATAATTAATATACAAATAGAAATGCTTACATAAGGACTTAAACATGAATAGAAATTTATGGAAGATACATAAAAAAACAAAAATGATTGCCTCTGGGAGGTGAATTGGCTGCCTATAATTAGACCTCAAATTTTATTCTATGTCTGAAATTATTTTTTTCACCCCACGCAAAATATTAGTGCTTTTTTTTTTCAAAAATTGACTTTCACTAACCTTTTCCAATCCATCTACTATTGTTTACCCTATCTGTGAAAACGCCCAGCAGAATTTCCATTCCTAATAGTGTCCATGTGTGTACGGACCATTGGGCTTTTTTCAGATCACCATATTTACATGCACGGGCCACTTTGTCGAAAATGATGCTAGCTGATTAAGAGAGTTTGTGAAAAAGTACCCACTGTGATTGAAACACTCATTTAATACATTTTAAGTGCCTGAAATGCTCAGCTTCCTTGATTGGTGTTGATTGTTTGCATTTGATTTATTTCCTCAGTATCAGTGTTCATTAAATTACCTAATGTAATGGCCACCCTAGCTGCAGCCTATCTAATTCCCTGTCTTTGGGAGCATTCTAATTCCCCCGGCTGCTCTCTTAGGAAGCAAGGAGTATAGGTTTCACCATCGAAAAGCTCTGTATGGCTCACAGAAGTTACTTACAAGGAAAATTATCTTTCAAAAGGATCCACAACAGTCATGTCTGATTTTATTTTTTTTTTTTTGCTATTTATAGCTTCTGTTCTTGGCAGCTGTCTTATTATTTTTGACAATTTATTAACTACCACGGGCACACTTGTGAAGTGATGTTCAATGCTCACCACGGTATGTTTGATCTTC
Organism: Ursus arctos; assembly: GCF_023065955.2. Classification (NCBI taxonomy): domain Eukaryota; kingdom Metazoa; phylum Chordata; class Mammalia; order Carnivora; family Ursidae; genus Ursus; species Ursus arctos. Next base: position 70,625,376 of record NW_026622874.1, on the reverse strand, counting down.
CACGTTTTAAAAGTCTGCCACCCATGTGGACAGCAAGACTTGTGCCAGCATTATTCCAGCAGTCCATAGGCTAAATCCACTTTTAAAAAAACAGACATGGCTTCATTAGATATCCTAATAGTACCCAGTCTGAATGGAGATTTCCTTATTTTGCTTGTTTCCTTTTATCTGTCTCAGTGGAGGTGGGGTACTGGGATCTCTCTTCATTAATTGTTTGTATTCAAAGGCTATTGAGATTTGCTTTTGTTTCCCCAGAGGACAAACAGAATAGTATGAAAGGTGTCATGTGCACATTTACATCAATAAACCTCACTGTGGAATGGGAAGTATCGATCAGAGGAGGTAGTCAGAAGGAGCATTTATTGTACTGGAGGGAAAAGCACCAGAGTGAGTTGGAAGCAAAAGAATGTGTGAAGTCACTGAGTACAAAGACCACATAGAGGTCACTGGGATCCTACAGTACAAAAGTAAAATGAGAAAGGAGAAAATGCATATTGTTTGCATGTTTCTGACTGTGAAACTCAGGTTAATCAAGAAAGAGCTGGAGTTTGACCAATTGAATAAAAAGGCCCAAATGAGATTGAGTTGTATGTACCCTGGACCCTGATGCTCTGGGAATGTGAAACTCCTCCCTACTGCAATGGCATTTTTTTTTTAAAGGAAAAAAAATCATAACAAATAAAGTCAATAGCAATTAAGGGCTGCTTCAGGGGGTCTAGCTAAGTTTACCTTGGGGGAAGGTCTAGGGTGAAGTTTTAATAGAAGTTTGTATCCCCAAAGTATGAGATCATGGGAAGTTTGAAAGGTGTGCCAAAGGGTGGGTTTGAGCCTACATGTTTAAGTGAGGGTCTAGAGTGAGGAGGCAAGAAGAGGGAAATTCATTCCAATGTCCTGCATGAAGTGACTTGGAGCTCAGACGGTTCTCCCTACCCCTGGTACCGGCTGGAGCCCAACCAGAGGTGGGAGCCAATGATTCTTTTTTTTTTTTTTCTTTTTTTAGTTTTTACTTAAATTCCCGTTTACATACAGTGTCATTCAACACTGGTGCTCATCACAACAAGCATGCTCCTTAATCCCCATCACCTATTTAACCCATCCCTCACCTTGTCTCTTGGTTTGTCTCCATTTTTTTTCTTTTGTTCATTTGTTTTGTTTCCTGAATTCCACATATGAGTGAAATCATACAGTATTTGTCTTTCTCTGGCTGACTTTTTTTCTGCTTAGCAAAATAGTCTCTAGCTCCATCCACATCATTGCAAATGGCAAGATTCCTTTCTTTTTTATGGCTGAGTAATATTCCTGTGTGTGTGTGATAGCCTAATGACATAGTTTAACTACAAGTAGAAAAATGTTTATCATTCAAATTCACAGAAAGAAAAATTTGTAAGAGTCAGGAGGAAGAGAAGAGTTGTTTATCCTTAACAGGTGAACTCCATAAATCTTTCTGTTATGTGACAGGTATTCACTGTAAATCTTTCACTTACGTGACAGGCATTTACTGAGTGTGTACGCTCCCAAAGGTACTGTGCTAGGCACTGTGGGATCCACAGAAATTACCCTAATACAGACCTCAAGAAGGATCTTAAGTTTACTAGGGTAGATTGAAAATGAAAGCAAAATACAAGGTGAACATTATTTAGTAACCTAGGGGGTTATTCATTCATTCACCCTATTAACTCATTCATTCCAATCCACAAATAAATAATGGGGGTTGAAAGTAGTATACCCTCATATGGCTGAGTGTGGATAGAGGGTGGAGTTTAAGATAAGCTTGATTCAGGGGTGCCTGGGTGGTTTAGTCAGTTGAACATCCAACCCTTGATTTTGTCTTCAGTTGTGATTTCAGGGTTGTGGGATCAAGCCCCTCATGGAGCCTGCTTGAGATTCTCTCTCTCCGTCTGTGCCCCCCCCCCATGATCTCTCTCTTAAAAAAAATAAAAATTAAACTTAAAAAAAAAAGATAAGCTTTATTTACATCAAGGGTTCTCACCCCCAATTACATATTAGAATCACCCACCTGAAGAGCTTTTGAAAAATAAGGCTGAGCATAAAACTCCTGGGACTCTGATTTAATTGGTGCAGAGTGGGGCCAAGTTTTGACAGTTTTTAAAACTCTCCGCACTTGATTCTAATTTGAAGTCAGGGATGAGAACCTCTAATATATACTTAGAAACACTTGATGTGAGTCTTGAAAGCTATGGATAAAAATTGGAAATATGGAGAAATCAAAACAAAGCTCAGTAAAATCTTTTCTTTTATCTTCTGGCGCTTTTCACCATGCCGGGAGGCATCCTGTGAGGTGAGTCACCATTTAAATTCTCCAACATCAGAAAGAAAGGCAATTAACAGTAGTGAAATGTGCTGTTAGGTACTTGTAATATAATGTGGGTTCCTGGATTAACAGCAAGCCAGAAGACAGAGTTTCAAAAGGGATAAATTTAGTTTCCAAGAAAGTTTAAACCTTCATTATAAGACTCTTTGCCATACATATACTACAACTGAAGTTTGGTACAGACCTAATGCCATCACTGTGAGGGCAATATTTTGATGCTTTCTAAGTGTCAGGCACTTTACAGGTATTTCTAATTCCCAACAACCCTATAAAGCAAGTATTTTCATTCTGGGTTTACAACTGATGAAAATGGGCTCAGTGGTCTGCCCCAGGTTACCTAACTAATACTGTAAATAGATGGATCAGGCCTGGCCAAATAAGGACTCAGCATTGCCATGATCTTTCTCACCAACATCTTTCATGGGGGGTAAGTAAGGTGCACTACCATCTCCTAACACCAAAATTTCATGCATTTCGCGTCTCAAAACAACACCCTTCTGTGTTCACAAGATAACAAAGAATCTATAGGAAGATGTGCTTAGCAAAATCTATAGGAAGATGTGCTTATAATAAAAACACCCTTGTCATTAAGATTTTAATGACTGCCATAGTTATGGGTCAAATAGAAAGAAAGTAAATACAAAGCATGGGTTAGACATTTCATGTTGTTGAGGAATTCTCTGGATAAGTCGCTCATTTTGCATTTATAATGCTGGGCCCCCTGCATTTGTTTAGAGATAAAACAATGCTTTGGATGCCACCATCTACTCAGTCACATGGGTTAAAACCAGATTATTCTCTGTATCATTTAGGAAATAGAAACTACCAATCCCACAAATCCATCCCATTTCTCTGGTCCTCCTCTTGATGCCTTTACCCAGATCCCCACTGTCTCTAATCCATTCACTCCAAAGTATTTCTGCATGTTACTATTTATAAGACAATGTACTAAGTGAGAAGGATATGTGACCAGCCAATAAAAATTACACTCACCCTCATGAAACTTAATTTTGCAGGAAAGACAGATGACAATCAAAGATTCATATAAATAAACATAAATTTACAACTGAGATGAATTCTAGAAAGGAAAGAGACCTGGTAAGATGATCGGTAGCAGACAGGAGGGTAGCTGAGCTTCCCCAAGAAGTGGCACGAGCAGGAATGGGGGGCAGTAATTAGCAATTAACCAGGCTAAGTTTATGGTGAAGGCAGTGGGGAGACGAAAGGGTTTAGAAAAGTTCTGTGAGAGCAAACAACATGTAGTGGGTGAGAACAGAGAAAAGAGACAGAAATGAAGGTCAAGGTGGTGGCGAGGTCGGTGCCCATTAAATCTTGCAAGACTGTGCTAGCTACAGTAAGGAATTGTGTCTCCTGCTTGAGAGCAATGCGAACACCTGATCCCTGAGGGGTCTCATATGGGTTGACATGATCGGATTACTCTGGTAGCAATATGGAAGACTCGGGACAATTGGGAGCAGGCATTCATCAGGCACTTACCCTGTCTGCACAAGAGGAGAGGGTGGTTTGGCCCAGGGCGGTGCCAACCATGGAAGTGAGGGAAGTCACCAGAAAGAAGGTTTTATCTCAGAATTTCTTTTGTCTTCCCTCTGGCTTTGGCCTTCACCTATTTACCCTCTAAGCTGTGACTAAAAGGGCCTTTCTTAAACGCCACTAATGTCAGGTGAACTCATTAAGAAATCCAAACTCAGTCATGATACATGACATACTTTGTCACCTAGCATGCATTTCATCTTTCTCTGTCTCCCTCTCTCTCCCGCCTCAGTAAACTATGTGTTGTTCCCTGGTAGGTCTCTATCAGTGTCCCGCATATGCTAAGTAGGCTTCATAGAATTCAATGGGAGTGCCAGGCACCCCTTGGGTTTGTGCAGCATGATTACCCTGACCATATTGAGATTTTCCAAAGCCTGATTCCCAGAAAGGGCATTGATACTGTCCTCAACTCAGAAGAGGTGTGGGTGTCAAATATGCAGGAGTCCTGTCCCATAATTAGCACTGCTAACATCTAACAGGTTGATTCCAGATATTCTGGGGAAGCAACTCTGACCAAGACCCGAAGGTCACTGCATTAATGAACTGTTTTAGAAAAGGAGAGAACAGGCTTGAGGGAAACACAGAAACACACAGACACACAGTAAAACATGACCCTCCAAAGTGTTTTAAGTTAAGGATTCTGATCTCTCTCCTTTGTTCTAGTTTCTAAAGCTAAGACTATAGGTATGGACACCTGTATAACAAGAGAGCTAATCTCAAAGGTAAGATAGAGATGCTTTGAAAGTGGTTACTTAAGAGGCAAGGTGGGGAGAAAACGATCATACAGGCCAGAATTTTATGAAGATGAAATCCAGTTATAAAATCGCCAAAGAGCTATCACATTGGGGAAAAAATGCTGAAACATTCTACTCCCATTCAGTCCCATTATTCAAAAGAACATGCATTTTATAACCCAGGGAAGCCCTCCATTCAGCTGAGAATTAGCCCTTGTCCCCGAGCCCTAATTCCATAAATAGACTTTAAGCATTCTGCATAGTGACACGGTACAGAGATGGGGTCCCTCCTGGCGTGACGTTCCATCCGGCCGCGACTCACACCACATTCTCCTCTCCTTAGGAAGCAAACCGCTTCTCTGATGTTTCCCCACTGTGTCCAATTATGCTGCTGCCCTTGCAAAATGAGCACTTAAGCATTCAGTACATTTTTAAGGAAATGGATCGGCATGATTATTCTGGGAAACACAAAGCTCATGGAGGAATAGGGCAAACTATGAATTTCAGGAAATACTGGTCTTTGTATATTAATCACACTAATAATATTACAAATGAGAGAAGTACAAATCCACTTCCCTCTCATGCACAATTTGCTGTGTTTGAACCCTTTGATGCAAGTGTGCAGAGTACTGTTTTGATGTATTTAGCCCCCTCCTTGATTGTTTTCAATTACTGCTACATTTTTAAATATCAGAACAAAATAACTGGAAAGCTATAAAATTTTCCCAATTAGCTAAAAGCCATAGAAAACGTCGTGATGGAAAATGGAAGGTTCATCAGGAAATGACAACTATACCACATACACAAAACTACTTCCTCATTCCATGGCAGACATCCCTAATCAATTACAGAATTCTTGCCCACAGAGATCATAAAGGGCCTCAAACTCCTCTTCCCACAGAGCACTAACCCACCAGTCAGAATTGACATCACTGTGACCTAGGCGGGCTCACTCTTTTTACAAATGGGGCAACTAAATTCTGGTAGGCAGAATGCCCTTGCCAAGGACACATAGTGAATTAGGGTCAAAGCCAAGATGAGAAGACAAATCTTACTCCCCATCTGCTGCTCTTACACTCCACCTACAATGAGCACCCCTCCTTATCTTTACAGAGCAGCAGCTGGGTAGAACTGCTTCCATGATTATGAGATTCTTTAGGTAACATTTAAAGAAATGAGAAGAGCTACAGGGGAGTCTCATCGCTGAGTATGAACATGGAAACCTGCACCGTAACTTTCATATTTGCACATTTACCTTAGGCTTGCACTAAATACAATATTTGCTGTTTGCAGACACACACACACACACCCCTCCATCCCCACATCTGCCCCCCCCTTTTTGTATGGCAGTATTCTTCTCAACATTCAGATGTCAGCTTCATTATCACCTTTCCAAAATCTCTCTCCAGGCCAACTTATCTAAATAGACCCTCCTCTAATTAGTTTCTATCTTAATACTCTATTTCATGCCTAACATGTACCACAAGTGGTAATTGGTATAAGTATTTACTGGCTCAGAACTTCTTTTCCAAGATTACATGCCCCCAAATGTCAGAGGACCACATCTGCTTATTCTCTACCAACATCCAGCCCTGCTTGGATAGAGGTCAGCACACAATCAAGTCAGTGAATGAATTTTAAACACCACACTTTCTAAGAGTATCTTGCCTTCATGTTTTTATTCCACCTCTTTGTTCTCTGCACATCCACATCTAGGGATGTCCTTGGGTGTCACCTGCCAAAGGTCACAGCTCAGGTGTGCAGTTCTTTCCTTAAGGTGTCACATGAGACATCTGCTCAGTCAAGCAAATAAAGGTTTCCTTGGATTGTTATGAGCGGAGAAATTAAGCTTCTGACCTCAGCTCTGTCATTAGGCCCGCCTGTGCTTCCTCCCACTTCCTCCAGCCAGCTCCTTCCAGTCCAAATTGTTGACCCACAGAATCGTGAGCTGAGTTAATGGCTGTTTTAAGTCTCTAGGTTTTGGGGAAACTTGATGTAGCAGATGCTAACTGATACACTACTAAGTTAAGTGCAAAAGTTCAAGAATCGTGGCCAAAGCTACAATTCTGAGCCTCCATCCAAATGACAGTGCAATCAGAGGCACATTCCTTTAGGCCCCAATTCCTTCTTATGAAAAATGGAAATAATGAGGGTACTTTCTTGACAATGTTGTGATTATTAAATGCATTAATATGCATAAAGTACCAGGTACATGGTGAGTGTTCAATAGATATTAGTGGTTATTGTTATTTTTAAAGAGTTAAAAAGACTCATTCCAATCACTAATTTTTTGAATTCTATCCCTTCTATGCTCCCAGCATCCTGTTTTTGCAAAGGGAAAAGCTGTGTGCACACTACCATAAAGTCTTTTACAAAGAAGACAGGGTAAAACATATTCATTATTATCAACAATTTCCTCTTATTATTTTCATAAGTGTAATCTTGATTTAAAAGGAAATTTATAGTCGAGTACACACTGGATAAAGGGGAATTTTTTGTTGTGCTGAATTACAAAAGGAGAATCAGGTCTTTCATTTTTCTTTAAAATAAGGGATTTGGATCACATTCATAAGAACAAATAATACTCCAAAATGTGCAATACACTACATGCCATGTTCAAACCAAACATAAGCTTCCACTCTTAATTTTAAACACTGTCAAGTTCAAAATATATATATTCTATTTTTAAAACCATTCACTTTTCAATAGTGGAAGGATGGTTTCCATCAGCAGAATTACAAATAAAGAAAATCTTTTTTTTTTCTTTTTTCCTAAAGTCTTGAAAATCTGGAAGGAAACCAATATTTACATTTGGGTTTGTATTTTGCATTAAATTCGTATACATACTGAATTTCTTCTGGCTCCTCTACAGAAAGTACTATTAGCTCATGCTCCCTTTCCTACATGCATAAAAAGCAAATAACAACTTATCTCTTTTTATGAGCTGCTCATAAAGCAAAATCCATTCTTGTGTGTGTGACTTAACCCTTACACGCATCAGTATGAGCTGTTCCCACTCTTGTCTCAAAACACACGGAGCAAAAGGTAGGGTAGAAACAGTAAGACAATACACACGGGGAAGACAAGTAAAGTCCTTGTAGGCTAAATGCCAGGAGAGGTGGAGTCTCTGTCTCGTGTGCATAATAAGTATTTGGGAATCATAGCAGAGCACAGAGACCATCCAAAGTCGTATCTTTTCCTTGGAGAAAGAGCTTAGCTTTTGATTTTTGTTCTTTTTTAATAGCTAAGGCAACTCTGTGAGCTTTACAAATGGCCTTTCAGGCTGTAGAATGACACTGTGGTCTCTAGGGGTAAAAGGTAAGGAGATGTCATTTATCTTAACTACCTCTCAGAGCTTGATGCTCAGCACAACACGGCCTGTCAATACGATGGGCCAAGGAGGCAGCCGTTCTGCATGTCACAGCCACCCACTGCCCTCAGAGAACTTTGGAGCACAGGATGTATACATCATTTAAAATAAATGCCAATCACTCATTTCCTTTTTTCTCTTTTATTAAATAGACAGTCCAAAAGGTTTGTATGTGTGAGAACTAAGTCAGCTGAGAATTGCTATCACTGGTAACCACATAGCCATTTTGTCTCACAAAACAGAAGTTTGGAGGTGAGCACTAAGGGACCAATGCAGCCACTCTAGAACTGATTCGTCAATATTCCTGCTTCCCTACCCAAAAAGGCCTCCTGGTTCATGGTCATAAGATAGCTGCTCCTCTTTCTGACTAGAACACCCCTTCCAGGCTAGAAGAAACATGAAGGGGGAAGAGCAAATAGCAAAAAGGCAGGTGTAAACTGAGCAGCAGTTTCCTGGAATCCCTGCTCTGCAGATGTTATTTCTATGTCACTGGTTCCATGGCCACTGCCAGTTCCAGGAAATCCTGGGAAATCAAAGTCTGTGGCTTGTTGTTTTGTTCTAAATGAAAACATTATCATACCTAACAAAAAGAGAAATATGGAGAATGGGCATGGGCTAGAAACAGTGGTTCTCAAAGTACGGTACTTGAGAACTTTTTAAAAATTCTAATTTTGGGGCCCCATTCACACTCACTGAGTCAAAAATTCTGTGAGCATGTTTTAAGAGAGCCTCCAAGGAATTCTGACTGACACTCAAGTTTGAAGAGAGCTCACGTCAAAAACTGCGTGTGTCTGCAGCAGACAGGTACGTAAGACAGTAATGACATTATTGCTATTTTATCTGTTAAAAATCTCAGAAGGAATATGCTACCATCCCCATTTTAAAGATAAAAAAAGGGAGGGTCAAGGTCCATAGCTGCCAAGTGAACAGAAACTGGCAACTTTCAACTTACACACAAAAGAAAATGCTCTTTGAGACCAATGCTGTCAGTGAGTGATTCTCTGGGTTTTTATACTATCTGTATTGATGAAAGACCCAATTCCTAGGACATGTTTCAGAGATTCTCTGCTCTTAAATTCTAGTAACACTTCAGCATGTGGCCTTGGGCAATGCATGACTCTTCTGAACCTCAGTTTCACTGTCTGTTTAGTGGGAACTTCTCTGCAGCTTGACTCTACATTACTGAAAATCCTTTTGAAATACTAATTTACAAGAAGTTTGTGCTCTTTGGAAAGAAGGAGTTACAGGAATTTAGGTCATATTTTTAATATTCTTAGAGTAATAATAACCAATGATTTTAAGAAATCTAGAAAAAAGATTCTCCTAAGGTCCCAAATGGTTAATTACTCCATTCCATTCCAAAACACACACACACACACACACACACACACACACACACACACAGCCTAAATGTTTCAGTTAAGTCCACAAACCCCTTTACACTAAATCACAAAAATAACGTTTTTTAAAAAACGTGGTACACTGGATTCACACGTCGGCAATGCCTCCTGGGCTAATAGGAACTTTTGCTTTCTGACATTATCCATTTTGTTAAAGCTGGTTATGATTCCCCACACATTACTTGAAAACCAATTTCATTCAAGACAAAAGAGTGTGAGCAGGGTATTACATTTTATGCCTAAATTATGCAAATTTGGTGGAGTTATATTGTATTGTGAGCAATTCCCTTTCTTCCAGTTTTCATTGTAGCATGAGTTAAAGTAAATTTCACTATCCTCATTTGCAAAAGGTGAATACTTTCTATTTTAAACCCTGGAGGAAAGGATTGACTTTTAATGAGTAGTTATCTAATATAAAAATCTCTTACATATATTACTGACATCATCCCAAAGTATTAAATGTACATTCCAGATAGGGTTGATCTTGATTCAATTAATCCTTGGAGAAAGGGCTTCGAATCCAAGCTCTCTGTCTATGTTCCAATGTTCCAAAGACAAACCAGGAGGTGAGACAGAGGATGTGGAAACATTTTTTAGAAGATATCCAAGTTGTATCCAACACTTTGCTGTTGGACATCAAACTCTGCAGCTTTTGATGCTAGCTTTCAGAACAAGGACACTTTATATATCCTATATATAGTATATACTATATATATAACACACTTTCCTGGTTCAGCAGTAGGCAATGAGTTTGTAGCTATTAGCTCTTCGTTTTGAAACATCACCTTCAAACTCTTCCACTGTTCTCTTCTTCTCACGTAGCGCATCACTTCCCAGAAGGGAAGAGGCATGTAGAAGAGACTAGGGACAAGCCAACATTCCACTCATGGGAGACTCTTGATCACTTCTGACCACCTTGCCAATGCTGCTTTCATCTTCATGTACATTTGCTTAGACGGATCTCCACATCTCTTTCTAGAATAAATGGTGTGCATGAAGCAGCAATAAGTGACCTAGCAGGTGAATCAGTTAATAATTCCTTGGGGTGCAAGCAATACCAACTGCAGTGGCTTTTTAAAATAGGGCTTTATTTTCTTACTTAGTAAGTTTAGCACCCCACCATTCCAAGTACGGTCTCTGAACTCGGGCATCAGCACTGCCTGAGACTTTATTAGAAACACGAATTCTTGCATCCCACCTCAGACCTACTGAACCAGAATCTCGGGGATGGGGGCCCAGCAATTTGTGTTTTTTAAAAAACCCTTCAGGTGATTTTTATGGGTGCTAAAGTTAGAGATCCAGAAGAAAGTAGGTGCTGTGGCAGAGCTGATATATCTTGGTTCTTCTCATGATCAGATGTGGTTGCCACAGCTCCAGGCATCACTCGTATGCTCCAGGCAGGGAGAAAAGGGCAAAAGAATAGGCTTGTCTAATCCCTTTTATCATGTTTTTGTCTCAAGGAAGATTCAAGAACATTTAGGATAGAAAAATAATGAAAATCAGGGGCGCCTGGGTGGCACCGCGGTTAAGCGTCTGCCTTCAGCTCAGGGCGTGATCCCGGCGTTCTGGGATCGAGCCCCACATCAGGCTCCTCTGCTGGGAGCCTGCTTCTTCCTCTCCCACTCCCCCTGCTTGTGTTCCCTCTCTCGCTGGCTGTCTCTGTCAAATAAATAAATAAATAAAATCTTTAAAAAAAAAAAAAAAAAAGAAAAATAATGAAAATCAGCAGTTTTGCCACACCAGGGCACCAAGATCTTGGAAGTGTTATTTTATAGCAGTCACGCTGGTATTTTAAAAAATAAATATCTCCCTACTCTAAAACATTCATTCCCATGACGGTAAACATTTGGTTTGCTATTTGGAAACACGTCTTGCTAGATATAAATATGTCTTACATCAGTCCTTGCCTTTTACCATATGCCCTTTGCCTTTTAAATTTGATACCACGTGCATAAATTAGTTATTAGAGAGTGAAAAGAAGGAATATAAAGAAGGATCACAACTTCCCTTATTATAGGGAATAAGGAAAGTAAATCAATTCCCTTGTACTGATTTAATTTAAGATCATATTAGTGAATAATAGAAATTTTTTGGATGATGCATTGGAACACTGACTGATACTGAGGTTATACAATATAATCTCTGAAAACACATATGTGTTGTTTTGTTTAATGCCTACTAGAACTTTTAGTCATGGCTAAGTGTTATCTGGGCAGCTGAACTGTTATAACACAAGGCAGATCTCTATTAGGAAAATGTCCCCAGAGATTAAGTATATAAAAATAACCAACCTCACTGGTAATCAGAGAAATTCAAATTAAACAGCAGTGATATAGTCCCTATTAGCAAAATGTTAAAGTAATTACAATACCCAAGACTGGTGGGGATGTAGAGAAACTAGCATTTATATCCACTGCTGGTGGCTATATAAATTGATATGACCCTTTTGAAAAGCAAGTTGGAAATATATATCAAGAGCCATATAAAATCTTGCCTTTTCCCTGATGCTGTAATTCCATTTCTGGGAGTCTGGCCTAAAGAAATAACCTTAAATAGGGAAAATGAAGCCCATTGGAACATTATTTAGAATAGAAAAGGTAAAATTTAATTCTCCCTAATAGAAAGACAAATATTTTACAGTCTTACACACATACACTCTCTCAATGAAGTATTTAATAGCTATTTAAAATTGTGGTTATAGAAATTAGATTACTAGATACCTATGGGACGATGTTTCATTTCTTTTAAAAATCAAATGTTCATGTTTATTATAATCAAAGCTACATAAATTAAAGAATACATGGCAATGAATATACCACAAACTTAATGCTGATTGTGTTATGATGAATGCTTTCATTTTCTTCATAATTTTCCATTACAGAATTAGTAATAGTGTTATCTTACTTTTTTAAGGAAAAATGCATTTATAATAAAAACACACTGCAAACATTTTGAATCTCTTGGAAGAAATAGCTCTTTAAACATAGTTTATGACTAAAATAAAACAGTCTTTTCAGAATTTTGATTGCATTTTGGTGAACCAAAAGATCTCACTGATTGAAAGGGATAATATTAACATGAATTACAAATTATCAAAGAATCACAAGTCAATATAATCTACCTGACTGAGGGACTCTAGGAGAAAAACCAGCTAAGTCCTCTGTGTCTACTCTCCCTCCGGCATAAGTAGAGTCTTCTAACCCAGCAGATCTCTGTTAACTGATTCTTGAAAAACAAAGAAACAAGACTAATATCTATGTTGGGAGCTGTGGTGGGAAGAGGTAAAACTCCATTTCTCAGAATGATTCTTTTAGTCACATAAAGACAAGAGATGAAAGTGCTCATCAACTTGCACCAAATAATTAGTACTTCAAGAAAGTAAAATAAATGTATGTATTGTGTGTGTGTGTGTATATATAGAGACATATAGAGACAGATGATACATAAACACATTTATATGTATACATGTAGAACCACAGATAGCTGACAGATACATTTATAGATAGATAGATAGATAGATAGATAGATAGATAGATAGATTAACACATACATACAAATATTTACCACTTATTATATGTTCAGGTTTTGTGCTAAGAATTTCCACCCACTATCTCAACTGATTCTTTACAAGGATTAATTTATCCCCATTTTATAAAGAAATAGAGAGGTTAAGTAAATTGTCCAAAATCACTCTATGATTTAATTCCCATTTAAAGAGAGCATCACTCAATCAACAGAACAAAAAGCCCAGCCTTGACCAATGCATATTTTGTAAAGAAAAAGCAACAAAGGCTGGTGCTGGTCGTACCAAAATCATTAACTACAAATTGTGGCTTTTGCTTTTAATTTAACATTTGATTTTTTAGTGCCCTGTCTCAGTGACTCAGTATCACAGCACAAATGTTTATCTGTTCCACAGATGTGGTCCCTCAGTTATCAAATAGCTGTGTAGCATGCCTCAACTTTGACATACATGTAACTGACCTTTTGCCTTCATTTTGAAAATTACAATTAATATCCCATTCATATTTGCACTTATGGAGAAAAAGCATAATTAGTATTTTTTTTCTTTTTGCTTCAACTGGTTCCATTTGTGATTTACTAATAAGCTTAATGGAGATTCTGGCTTTGGTATTAACAGATGAACCATCGGAAGAAGGATCTTGGAAACCCGTGGAAGTGTCAAGGGATGATATTATTTAATTCTATTGACACAAATTATCCATTTGTGTCACAATACCCTGCATGTTGAGAACCAGATGTAACAAAAGTAGATTTTCCTCTTACTAAACACAAACCAAGACAGTTACCTAATTCTATTCATATACTTACCTCAGTGAATGACTCTAGAATTCACCTGGCATGCTGAAGAGGAAGAGATGGGTATTTTTAAATATTCTATTGAAAATGCTTGTGGGTTCAACAAAGAAACTGATAAAAATAATATATACTGGACCCAAACTAATAGCATTCAAGGGAAGGACACATTCTTTCAAAAATTCCTTTTGGCAATGACTATGTAGCTTTTCATTCATACATGCATCCATTCAACATATTGGTCAGGTGCCTATGTAATACTGAAGCACAGAGAGGAGAAAGATAGTTCATGCCCTCAAAGAGACAAGCAGGTTACTCAGATATTGCTAACATGCAGTGTGAAGTGCCATGACAGGGATATGCCCAGAGCCCACACATGCGTGGCCAGCTTGTGGCAAGAAAAGGATGGAAAGGACAGTCAAATTACAAATCAATTCCTTCCTCTTCCCATTATTTCCCTGGCATTTCCCTCATAAAGGCTAATCCTAGGAGTGTCCTATTAATATTGAAATATTTTATTATCACATTTTCTCAGTTCTAAGAAAGCACAGAGACTGTATGAAACATCAACTTTATAAAAGCTTCCCCCACTTCAAAAAAGTTAAAATGTGGAAAATGCTTGCACATTCAAATAAAGGAAATATGATAGTAGTGTTCAGACCGCTTTGGCAACATTTCTGTTCTCCAATATACCTCTAAAAGTGGGACATTCAATAAAATAACACTTGTTTCTAGATTCAGACAAATTCTATTAAAAAAAAAAAGAATACCCCAAATGAATAGACAGAACGCTACCCTCATACACAGAGGTGAACATGACTGAAGCAAAGAGACGTTTTTAGCCAACCCATTAATCCAGCAAAGCTTTGTGTGAAGATGTGGATATATCAGAACAGGTTACCTCAAGAGGGCTTTCTTTTGAACTTGAACTGCCAAAATTCCAAGCAGACACCAAAGGGCTTCAGTTTAAGTGGGCAAAAGGTGAATAGTCAGAAGGAAAGTAGAAAGAACAGAAGACCAGACTGGTTATCAAAGAAGAGCTTCCAAAGGGAGGGGGGGAAAAAGTGAAACAGGGAAGTTTTCAGAAGGTCAATATTCAAGTAAAGCTGCATTTAAAAATATAAATCATTCAGAAGCATAGATGTAGGAGAAAGAAAGAATTTGCTTTTCAGATTTCAAGCATACTAGGTAAAAAAGATAAAGAGGCACAAACAAAAGTTGGATCAGAGACTCCAACCAGAAATGGTATCTGTCTATGCTAGAATAAGAGAAAATAAAATTCCAGTCACCATTTAATGTGTCAGGTATTTGGCTTCTGCTCACTCCAGAGTTTGAAACTGTAGCTCATCAACATCTCCAGCAGAGGCTAATCAGGAGAAAAGAGTAAGCCAAATAAAGCAAGTAGGTCTCTTGACTGCTGCAGCAGCTCAGATAAAGAGATGGTGCAAATAACGTTGGAGAACACTGGAACTATCAAACAGAATCTATTCTTTCAATCAGTATGATCGCTTGTGCCTACTTCTCTCCAGGGAACCATACAGGAGATCCAAATATATGAACCATGTCATCTCTGCCTTCTAGATGCTTAAAATATTTATGCTTTTAAATCTGAGAATTATCTCTACATTTATTCTGCTATGATCATCTTATGGATCCCATCAATGGGTATCACAGCAAGGAGATTCATCTTGAGGTATAAACATAGTCAACTAACTGCCTGGAATAGCTGTGTAGCCCTTTCTACATGCAAGAAAGCACACCAGGTTGAATGAGGCAGAATACCTGCTTTTTTTTTTTTTTTTTTTTTTTTAAGATTTTATTCATTTATTTGAGAGAGAGACAGCACGAGCCGGGGGCGGGGGAGGCGCAGAGCAGAGGGAGGAAGAGTAAAGAGAGAAGAAGACTCCATGCTGAGCAGGGAGCCACTGCAGGGCTCCATTCCAGGACTCCCGGATCATGACCTGAGCCGAACGCAGATGCTGAACCAAATGAGCCACCCAGGCGCCCTGGAATACTTGCTTTCAAAAGAGCTTGTGTGCACCTGGGGAATGAGATGTACCCACACGATCATCATAAGGATCAACAGTCCTAAGGAGGAAAGGACAAAAGTGTGCTAAAAAAAAAAAATCTAGAGGAGGGGGAAAAAAATTCCCTTCCAGCCTAAGGACGAGAACAAGACTTCATGGAGGAGAAGCATCTTTAAACAAAGAAAGAAATGGAATGTTTTCAACTGCTATGTTTATAACTGCTAGCCTCAAACTTTTTTTTTAAGATTTTATTTATTTATTTGACAAAGAGAGAGAGCACAAGCACAGGGAGCAGCAGGCAGATGGAGAGGGAGAGAAGCAGGCTCCCCGCTGAGCAGAGCATCCAATGTGGGGCTCGATCCCAAGACACTGGGATCATGACCTAAGCCAAAGGCAGATGCTTAACCTACTGAGCCACCCAGGCACCCCTAACTGCTAGCCTCAAAAGAGAGGTATCATGTGTGGGAGTTAGGGGAAAGTGCATGGTCAAGTAAATAAATGTAGGAAAGGGGGCGCCTGGGTGGCACAGCGGTTAAGTGTCTGCCTTCGGCTCAGGGCGTGATCCTGGCATTGTGGGATCGAGCCCCACATCAGGCTCCTCCACTATGAGCCTGCTTCTTCCTCTCCCACTCCCCCTGCTTGTGTTCCCTCTCTCACTGGCTGTCTCTACCTCTGTTGAATAAGTAAATAAAATCTTTAAAAATAAATAAATAAATAAATAAATAAATAAATAAATAAAGGAAAGGATGCACTCTTATCACTACCATTTAATCTCAATCATCTATCATTCTATCTCTCATCCTTGTAGATTCCTAACACACATTGGCATATAAAAGTTCCTGAGGAATCGCCCCGTGATGGGGGTGGTGGCTAAGGGAAAGAAAAACATGAGAGAGACAGACAGACAGAGAACAGGACACAAATGTCTCAGTGATGAGGAGGAGTTTGGCCCGTTTGACGAACTAAAAACTACCATGTTACTGGAGTACAAGGAGCAAGTATGGCAGTGGATGGTGGAGCAGTTTGAGAAATGAATGGGACATCTGCTTAGAGCAAGGCTTCTCAACCAGGGATGATTTTGCTTCCCAGGGGCATTTGACAATATCTAGAGACATTTTGGTTGTCACAATCAGAAGAATAGGTGCTATTGGCATCTAGTGGAAAGAAAGCAGAGATACTGCTAAGTATCCTATAATACACAGGACAGCCTCCCCCAATCTCCCCCCAACCTGACAAAGAATTATCCAGACCAATTTACCAATAATGCTGAGGCTGAGAAATTCTGGCTAAGTGAGAGTTGGAGTATGGTGTATGAGCCTCAGCATAAGAAAGTTTAGCTCAGTTGACAAAAGGGTAGGGACAGATCAAAGTTAATGAGATTAACACCCAGACTTGGAAGGACCTCCCATGGTTCTGGTCCTCTCTATGAAGCACAGAAATACTTAAACCATCTGATAGCTCTTCCTTCATCAAGTTGAAATAAGCATAGTCCAATGGCTTCAAGATTCATATATGGTTTATATATGTGTTGTAAGCAGTTGACTTTGTGCAACTTAGTGACAACTTAGAAGTACACAGAGCACAGGCTGGCACCATCATCATCCGGGGTGTTAGAATGTCAAAGCAGCAAGAGTCTACCATGGGAGTTCAAAAGCAGCTGATGAGGCTGCCTAGGAGGTATTCCACAATGCAGTGTTCCCAGAACAGGGCTAAGGGAAGCTTCAGAGATCTCATTTACCCACTGAAGTCACCTATATAATACAGGCAAAACATGAGAGCACTTTACAGGGCCACCTAGAAAGAAGTAATTTGAGGTTCAGGAAAGGGCTGATTAAGCTACCTCCCAAAAAAGATACGATACGTAATAAAAGAGAAAAATCAATATACAAAGTTATAGTATCTAAATGCAAATACATAGTGATAAATAGAAATTACAGTCAGTGACAGGACTTACATTTTGAGGATTTTAAGATGAGGTACATTTTGGCTCATAAGAGGTGACCAAATATTTTAAGGGCTGCAAGGTCACAACTCAGGGATGTCTTCAGTTGACCACAGCAGTGAATATAAAATTAGCATATTTCACTCTTAACAGGCAAGGCCTTTCAGGTCTGCTTCATTATGTAAAATGACTATTCTAAGTAAGTGGCTCTTTAATTCCCCCATTAATAACAGATATATTTCTTTACTATTAGCCTCTTTTTCTTACCCTTTTTTTCAGAGTGAATATATAGTACATGTTTCTTTGGGGAAAAAAAATGTTTTAAAATGTGTCTTCTATGTGGAAATCCTCAATTATAAAAACCTAATAGATTACTCCATTATCATATCAGTGAATATTTACTTTATTCATAAAACTTATTCACATACACACATCTATATTTCTATGTAAGTTTAAATACAGAATAGTGTATATCTTACACATTTTTAGAATGTATGAAATGTTTTATATTCTAGAAGATAGGAAATCTGTACCTAGAAAGGAAATCTGCACCTGTGTCAGTGTGTTTCTGAGAGAGGGAGATCGGTCTATTGCTAAAATCACTGTTGTTCAAGTTTCCTGTTACTTGCAGCTGAAATCATTTCTAACAAATACAGAAGCTCAACCATTGCTAGGATTGAGGCACCAGCAAAAAAGAGGCCCTCGATTCCATGGAAACAGAACAGGGCAAGTTCCCCAAGTGTGCCATTAACCCACGTTCCCTGGAGTGAGAGTCTAGGATCTTCCTTGATCTATAATACAAGCAATTTGTCGAGGTGCCATATATGTCTTTTTCAGTGTCAAAACCAAAGGGATGATCTTCGGTTCACTTGGTTTGGTCTTTTCTATAATAGCAAATTTCTCAAATGTGGAGTTGGAATACATGGTATCTTGAAAGAAACAAAAAAAAGGGCCCTGTGTTATTCCTGAGAGAAGGTCAGAGAGTTCCACTGACCCAGTCCCGTGAGAGCTGTTGCATAATGACAGGGTTCAGGACCCACTGACCCAAAGTAAGGTCCCTTGGCATGCTGAATATTTTCAGCCGGGGGAATTTGAGAAATGGCATGTGCTAGAAAGACTCTCTGACCCTCCCCTGAAGCAGGTCATCAAACTCTCCCATACTTGGAGGAAAGGAGCATCCGTATCTCTGAGGACAGAGGGGCACAGACAGGAATCTGAGCGAACAAGTCTTGCTAAGTTTCCCCCAGTTTACTGTACTTGGCTGACTCCCTTTGTCTTATCATGTCTTCCCATGACTTTTCACTCTTCATCAAACCTAGCATAATAACATTCAGGTTAACCATTTCTCCAGGACTTTATTTCCTTATGAGGGTTCCCACGTCACCTAAAACTTGTATTAAACAAATCTGTATGCTTTTCTCTTGTCAGGCTGTCTATTGTTTTTTTTTTTTTTTTTTTTTTTTTTTTTTTAGGTTCTCGCCAGATATAAAATTTATTCATAGCCTTGATGAAGTTTATCAGTCTGGAATAATTTTTATCATAAGTGATAGTACTTAATATGATGGCTGACATTCCATTTTTACCAGGTTTCCAGGAGAACTGAGCTAGAAAATTAACCCAAGGTCAAATTTGTCAATAGAGAAATATTCATCAAGAAAAAGCAAAGTAGCAATATTACCATTGGGCAGAAGAGAATTTAGGGCAAAAAGCATCAAACAGAACAGTGAGGTTCATGCACCTTTTCTCTCTGTACACTCACCATTCATTCCTTTAATGATCTCATCAGTCCCATGATCCATTAAGCTGTCAACTCCCATATTTATGCCTTCAGCCAAGACCTTTCTCCTAAATTCTAGGCTCATACATCCAACCACCTACTGAACATTTCCACTTAGATGTCTAATAGACATCTCAAAATCAACATGTCCAAAACTCCAAAACTGGATTTATAATCTCTTCCCTAAAATTTGCTCCGTTCCAAAAACTTCCCTACCTTAGTTGATGGTAGTTGATGGTCAGTTTCTCAGACCATAAACCTTTGAATCACCCCCAGTCCCTTTCTTTTTCTCCCTCTATAATTCTCTGCCAAGAAATCCTGTTTAATCTAACTTTATGATATACCCAGAATGCATTTTTGTCACACACACCCCCAACTGTCACCTCCCTGAGTTGAGCCACTGTGGTTTCTTTCCAGGATTACTGTAATAACCCACTGCTGGTCTCCCTGTTTCTACCATTGACCTCCTCAACTCGATTCTCAACACAACAGCCAGACTGAACTTTTAAAAATGTCAGTCAGATCATGTCACTCTTTTGTTCAACACCTATTTCACTCAGAGTAAAAGCCAAAGTCCTTATAATATCCTATGAGGCCCTACTCATAACACTTTCTTTTTTTTTTTTTTTTTTTTTTTTTTTATTTATTTTTTTTTTTTTTAATGATTTTTTATTATATTATGTTAGTCACCGTACAGTACATCCCCGGTTTCCGATGTAAAGTTCGATGATTCATTAGTTCTGTATAACACCCAGTGCACCATGCAATACGTGCCCTCCTTACTACCCATCACCGGTCTATCCCATCCCCCACCCCCCTCCCCTCTGAAGTCCTCAGTTTGTTTCTCATAGTCCATAGTCTCTCATGTTTCATTCCCCCTTCTGATTATCCCCCCTTTCTTTATCCCTTTCTTCCCCTACTGATCATCCTAGTTCTTATGTTCCATAGATGAGAGAAATCATATGATAGTTGTCTTTCTCTGCTTGACTTATTTCACTTAGCATTATCTCCTCCAGTGCTGTCCATGTTGTCAGGCTGTCTATTGTTATAGGAGTCCCAGCTGAGAACTTAGAAGGGTAGAAGAAAGAGATATTTTTCCTCCCTTGCAATACTTAACTTGAGGAATATCCAGTTGAAAAGTCTGTGCCTACATCTTTAAGAATCCAGGATTATTATGAGACCTTTGTAAAGTTTTTAACTTTGTAGTGTTTCTATCCAGAAAAAGGAAATAAAACCCTTTAAATAATACGATTTTTTTTTTTAAAACCCGAAAGGGACAGAAATACAAGGTCTTGCCACCATCAACAGCAGGTGGACTGGCCCTCCTGGGCAGAGTCTAATAGGAACCTGTATGGACCAAGAAAGAAGCAGGCAATAAAACTATTAAGATACTGAGTGCAGACGTTCATACCTCACGTCTATGGACTGCCTTTGCCCTAGTAGGAAGAAGAGCTCAAACAGTCTCAGGCTAGAAGGACCTAACCCTGCCTCTAGGCAAGAGAATAACTAACTACCTATGGCTTGATCCTCCCTTACAATCTCGGTTTCCTTGATAGTTGGGAAGATCTCTGGGGAAAAACTGGGTTGAAACTTAGGGCAGGAGGAAGGTAGAGAACTCAGTATGGGTGGATGCATCCCATACACCCATATAATCAGGGTTTTCAAAGCTTTAATAATGTCTGGCTGTACCAACAAATCGCTTGCTTTGCCTTCCCTCTCATATCAGAAAGATTACATATGCTAGATGAGATGGCATTAGGGTCCACTCAAACTAAGAAAACAGGCCAAGTGACTTGCATTCTGATTTTCTGGTTAAGTTTCTCTACGGGTAAGCCAGGGTTCTGTTGATGCAACAGAAGTCCATAGAGCCCACGGGAACGTAATGCACACCCCAAGTGCTGACTATGGGAGGACAGCTCGTCAATGGCACAAAATGTGGCCCATCTTCATAGGTACTCTGAACTTTTTATTAAGATGCTTTCACAGTCTCTGGGAGCTTTACACCAACCAAACTCTCTATGAGAAGGGGAATTGCTCAGCTCGTAATGCAGATGCTAAGACTTGCCCTATCTCCAGTTTATCCTGCTCTGTGAATGAAGAAACACTTTCTAAGCTGCCTGTACCCCTTCTCAAAAACTTTGGAAATGTTTACAATTTCATACTACAAACTTCTGCAAAATTCCCCTTCAAGGTCATAAGATACATGGGAAAAAAAAAATCTAAATGCCCAAAAGGCCCAGCTGGGTCATAAAAAGGAGGAAAGTGTCTAAATTATACCAGCATATAAACGGCCTGGTGATAAACTAAGCCTTAGTGTAGGGCAGAAAACACTATAGGGACTGGTGGGGACTGACGAAAAAAGAATAGAACAGGCCTCAACTAAAGAAGGCAGTTTTGCCAGAGATTCCAATTTTTCAAGAAAAACCAGAAATACAGACTGTGAAAAGTCTGTGTTCTGTGAAAAGTCTTCGTTCTGTGAAAAGTCCTGATTCTTTAAAACAGTAGCAATTAACCTAAATTTTTAAAAGTGCAGGCAAAGAAAGTATGCCCATCATGGACGACTGTGTGAATACTTCCTCATGACACAGTCATAGTTGTTGACTGATTTATACCGGGCATTTTATGAGATAAAGGGGAGAAAACTGTGTCTGTAAGGGGTCCCTAATCCCAGGATGGGGACAGAGAAGTGGAGGTCTCAGTGGATTTCACCTTCCACCAAATGTCTAGTCAAGTATCAAACACACTGTAGGAGTACAAAATATGTTTGTTAAGTAAATAAATAAACGAAGACACCATTTATGTTCACCTCCACCCCAGAAGTAGCATTCTTTTTAACAATCGTAATCTTTTCTTTCAAAGGAACAGAAACTACTTTTCACACACACACACACAAAAATTAAGCAGAGCACAAGTATAAAAAAGAAAAAAGATTTTAAATATTCCATATCTCATCATCTAGAAATATACATTAGTACTAGTGATTAGAATTTTTTTAAAGTGATTAATTTTATAAAAACAGGATTATACTCTGTATTGTTATAGAAAATAGAAGTCTATATAATAATTACTATATATCATGCTGTATTTTATTACATATTTAGTTTCTATGAGTAGAAACTAAAGGAACTATTACATTTCAGATAAGTATACATAAATATCATAATACATGTTTACAGCAATATCATATAAAAATATATGAATAATATATATTATGTAATATATAAAAATATGTATTTATCCCAAGAGAGATTAAGGACTATGCTATCCCTCTAAAGTTAAGAAAAAAATTATGACGTATCAAGCTAAAAATTCAGACTGAGTTCTAAAAACTTCATCTCCACTGTCATCTTTCTATGATCTACACATCAGATGGGAGGGGCAATATTATTCAATGAAGCAACTAATTACATAAGTATATGGCAATCTACTTCTTAGGGTGATGTACTGCACTGGCCCCAGACGAACACTTTTAGAAAGTAATTTCTCCTTGAATCACCTCTTCTTCTTTAACCCTCTCTTAACGACCTCCCCCCGAAACTGAAAACACACACACACACACCCCAAAAAAACATAAAAAACAAAACAAAATCCTTGATTTTCATCATTCCAGGTAACATCTTCCTGTCAAACGGATTGCCTTCTCTCCCTAATCTTGTCATTTAGCTTCTGAATTATGCGGAGATAAATGAATGCAGCAACCTTTTGGCTGCTAGATAATTTTATCAGCCTCATTTATGGCTTTCTATAGATTGCATTAACTGCCATTTCTTGGGAGATATAAGAAAAAGTGTGCCTTCTGCAGAATGCTCCACTGAACAGCGTGAGCCTTGGAAGCCACTAACAGCATCTGAAGACTGAAGGAAAAGGTGAGGATACTAAATAGTTCATCAGCGGCAGGGTTTGTTTTGATGGGCAACCCAAGCCAGAAGCCTGGCTGGCAGGTGTGTGTTGAGCCGTAGCTAAAATCTGTCCTGGGAAAACTTCCAAGCAACTCCAAACAGAACTTGAGGCAGGAGCTCATTACTGTTTTGTTTTATTTTTTTCTAACCAAACGCACTCACTTAGAAAAAGCAGTTCTCTGATGACATTTCAGTTAAGCATTTTAAGAATTTCAGGAATTAAGTACATTATAATGTGTTCAGCGATAGCTCGTATACAAAAACAAACACACACAAAAGTTCCTATGCTTAAAAAGTTCACATTGTCCTTGAAGGGAATACCAGGGGAGGGGAGAGGAAATTTCTCGGTGTAAAATATAAAATGGCAAAGGATTAGATGAATGAGAGTTGCCTACTAAAATCACCGTCAGCGTAAAAGAAAGGCAGAGGGATGGTGGTGGTCACATGAGTGTGTATGTTGGTCAAAACTCATGGAAATGCACTCCCCAAACAAGTGCCTACTATGGAATGTAAACTGTATCTGAAATTTTTTCTTTTTGTCTTTTACAGAAAAAGGAAGAGAAAGCTGAGGCGTGGTGGCTTCCTGCCATCAATGTTGTCCTGAACTTACTTAAGACATCGCCACGGGGGGGGGGGGGGGCGCCTGGGTGGCACAGCCGTTAAGCGTCTGCCTTCGGCTAAGGGCGTGATCCTGGCGTTATGGGATCGAGCCCCACATCAGGCTCTTCCACTATGAGCCTGCTTCTTCCTCTCCCACTCCCCCTGCTTGTGTTCCCTCTCTCGCTGGCTGTCTCTATCTCTGTCAAATAAATAAATAAAATCTTTAAAAAAAAAAAAAAAAAGACATCGCCACGGGGGAGAGCTAGGTGATGAGCGCAGGGGAAACAGTCTGGATTAATTTTGCAGCTTCTTGTGAGTCTATATTTCAAAATCAAAAGTTGAAAAACGTATTGCAGCTAAAACTGGGGGTACGTTTAATAATGCATTCAGCATAAATATTGAGCATCGAAGACTGCCAGCTCCTGGAGCAGCAAGTAAAACAGATCATACCTCTACCCCATGAAGCCTGTGATCTAGTGAGGAAAGCAGACAAAAAAAAAAAAAAAAGTATGGATACAAGAAGGTAAATTAGTTGTGTATTGTAGCAAGAATCAAGAAAGAAGCAATTAAGCTGAGATGGAGAGTAACTGGGACAGAGAAGAAAGTAATAAGAAAGGACCCTTTGAGGAGACGTTTCACCAGGTTCCTCAAGGATGAGAAGGAACTGGGTTGGCAAAGACTTAAGGAAAGAGCGCTTCTGGCAGCAGGAAGGAGCTTGGCTTGCTTCTGGGACTGAAAGGAAGCCAGAAAAAGGAGTACAGAGAGCCAGACAGAAGAGGTGGAAGTGACTTAGTAAGGAATGGTGGGGCAAAGCAGATTTGACCCGTGCTTTAAAAGAGAAATACCAACTTTTTTTCAATTTCTCAATACTTCCAAGTGTCACCTTTAGTTTTCAAATTAAAGAAAACTGGCCACTTCTATTTTCTGCTGTCCAGATTATCCCAGACTATACTCTCAAGACATGTGAGAGAGAAGCCTGTTACTCTCAGGTGAATTGGTTATCGGAGCCAAGTAATCTGTTTATTCCACGTAGGTTTGCCACGTTGTCAGAGACTAGTATGATCTCTTAGGCACTTCTTCAAAGAGAAATGCAGAGTATTTGTTAATACCGATCCCTGTCTTCCTAAACAAACCGAAACTGGTACGCAGAAAAAACTTAGAAATAACATAACCAGAGCACACTTTTACACAAAGAAGAAGAAAAAAAAAGGAGAGAGAAAGTGCCTATCAACAATGTGTGGTGTCAAAAGAAGCAATATGATTGAAATATGGAAAGTCGCTGCCTTTACCGTCAATGCCAAATCAGAACGGTATACCAAGGGTACCTGGTACTGTTTAATTCAGAGAAACCATAAATCTGGAGCCCGCAAAAACATCTGACAACAGTTAAAGATGTTTTGTAAATGTGCATACATATTTATAAACATGGCAGCAGAAGCAGATGAACGGAATAAGTGTGCTTCCCCTAAAGTCATCTGAAAGTCAAAAAATGCCATTAATTACTTTGTCACGACAACCTTGTTCAATTCCATCTCAGGTGACTTATCAGCTTTGATACAGAACCGAAATTTTAATACCAAATTGCAACCAGCTACAGAGGCAGCATACCTTAAAACACAGACCTTCCCTTTCTTCTAGGCAACATTAAGCTAATCTGCCCTGACAGAAGAGGACTCTTCGGAACTAGCTAGCAAGTCTCCCAAATATGAAGCAGTAACCCAAATGTCAATTACTTTTCCAGTGGTAGACAAATTGCTAGCACACTAATGCAATTTAAGCTCAATAATTAGATAACAGGACTACAGAGAGGGCCTGGTGACAGAGCTTCTGAGATAATAGAATCTAGTGTCCTACTTCTTAAATATTAACATCATTCTGTCTCAGTCAATCGGTTTATGGTAATTTAAAAAAGGGCAAAGCAAATTCCTTTTATTGCTAATAATATTGTGCTACTGCAGAGTTAGCTTTGAAGGTTAACAATCCATGGGGTCAAAACTTAATCATGTGTTATCGTGCATTTATGCATTTTCTTTCATCTCTTTCTTTTGGAATGCCCTCTTTGTGGAAGGTTAAGGGTTTATGAGAAACACACGTGTGCGCATCAACACCCACACATGCATACACACAATGAACTGACAATAGGCATCCATTGTCAAATGAGGCCATCCAACTCAATTAACAATATAAAGAAATCAACCCATTAATATCACATACATTGTAAAACATCTCAACTAGATCATCTTTTCTTCCCCCCATAAATGGCTCATACTCTAAAGACCTTGTAGACATGCCCACAAATTATTTTCTAACGTCATATGCTCCCCCCTTCACTGTAATACACATAATTTTATGCTGATATTCAAATACCTCCAAAGAATATTAGTTCCAGCTTCAATAAAACAGTGATTTGGTCTGTTTTGGGCAGTTGGGTAGATTTTGTTGTTTTTATTGTTATTCAATAGATTTTTTTTTTCAAGTGCCTAATGGGTTGTAAAGCTTCTAGGATCTTCTAGAATAAACTAAAACAAATGTGAATTCCCCAAGACATTTGCTCCCTAGTGTTTTCAGTAATATATCTGAATGGGTAGTCGGAGGGGCCAACACTGATCTGGTCACAACACTGACTTACAAAAATGACTTAATTTAAAACCAAATTCTGTATCGCCATTTTCCCAACTGTATCACGGGAGAAACTAAAGCTTTAAAAACTTTCTTTGAGCAGAATTTTGTATAAAATAAGGTAACAAGTAACTAGATGAAAAAATAAAATCATGCATATTATTTCAGTCAGTTGCCTGTCTGCCATTCATGACAATAAAAGAAATAACAAAGCTGATATCACACTGGAGTTGACTTTTCTGTGTATGTGTATTCACAGGTCAGCTACAGGCTGGTAACACAACAGGTAAAAGAAACTGACCCAGGGGTGCCTGGGTGGCTCAGTCGTTAAGCATCTGCCTTCGGCTCAGGGCGTGATCCCAGAGTCCTGGGATCGAGCCCCACATCAGGCTCCTCCACTGGGAGCCTGCTTCTTCCTCTCCCACTCCCCCTGCCTGTGTTTCCTCTCTCACTGGCTGTCTCTCTCTCTGTCAAATAAATAAATAAAATCTAAAAAAAAAAAAAAAAAAAGAAACAAACAAACAAACAAACTGACCCAATAGGAATTCTGCATGCATTTACTTAAGAAAGCCCTGGAGTTACATTCTGACATATTTGTGAAACTGCCTTTCTCTTACATTCTTGAATAAAGTCCTTTTTCTCTCTAACTCAGTGTCCTCCGTTATAACACAAGGAGGATGGATCAAATAACCTCAAAATTCCTTTAAGGCTGACACAAAGATCACAGGTCCCCATCGATGACAACAAATAATCAAATCACAAGGCAAATCTGTCACTGACCTAATATTCCTAGACAATTTTTGCTTGTTGGAATAAAATGATCTCAGGGATACATAAGATAAGAGAGATCCTCCTATAGAAGTTAGGCTGTGAGTAAATATGTAAAGGGAAAATATCCAATGAAATCAAACATATCCTTTGTTAGGAGGAGGCAAACTTGGAAACATTTTAATGATCGGACACAACCATGTTTTTCCTCCCAACTCAGAACATATTATTTTTTTGCTCAGTTGAGTACAAGACGTGTGGTTGGCTTGCATTTAAGGTCATGGAGAATCATATATATTCTTGGTCACATGCAATACTCTTTGAGATATTCATGGTGGGAACTGAATAACTGAGAGGACCCCCAATATTTACCTCCCATGTCATGCTCACTCTGAGGCATAGTCAGTTCTACCACCATGCTTGTTTTGAAAACACAAACACATTCCAATGAATAGATACAGCAGGGAACAATTTGAGCATAATGTGGATTTCACATTTACTCATGCTTGATTTCATCTGTGAAAAACACTAGGTTAACACAGAAAACTCCACCCAGTTGAAAATGAGCTGCACAGAAATACACAAGCAGACACACAAACATGTACGTCAAACACCTACCTTCCACCTAGCTCACAACATGTGTTATGAGTCAGGCTCACCCGTATCTGGTGCCACAACTTTCTATCTGGTTTCAGACACCTCTCCCTTTCTATCACTTCACAATAACTCGTAAAATGCAACCCTTCCAGTGCCCACTTCCACAAGAAAACTTCTCATCTTCTGCAAGTTAAAGTGCCAGTTCACTATAGCATTTATGCATTTTACTCATTTAACACATGTAAAACTGTGCTGTTTAATTTTTTTTAAGATTTATTGATTTATTTGAGAGAGCGCATGCAAGTGTGGGGGTGGGGCAGAGGGCGAGAGAGAGAGAGAGAATCTCAAGCAGACTCTGCACCCAGGACCGATCCTAATGTGGGGCTCGATTCTCACAACCCTGAGGTAATGACCTGAGCTGAAATCAAGAGTCGTATGCTTAACCAACTGAGCCACCCAGACACCCCTATGCTACCACTTTAATAAAGTTCCTACCTGTTGTTGTTTTTTTAATGTGCCACTGATGAAGTTGCCTGTGATCCTGTTTTCCCCTAAGCCCTGTGGTTTTTACTGCATGACTTTGCACAGAGTGGTGATTTTTAGGAACAGAGAGGACATATTATAGCAAAACTGATGGCACATGCTCTTGCTAAGAGAAAGGGCAGGTGGAGTCACCATATCACTTGGTTTCTCTCTCTCTCTCCCCCTCATATCAGGTAACTCTACTATATTTCAGATTCTTAAAATTGCACTCTCTGGGGGCATACAATGAAAAGGGCTGAGCAGAGGAATGGAAAAAGACCTTCCAACTGCTTGACATTAGGGAGGAATCTGCCAGTTTTAGAGGAAGCAGCTCTGATATAAATACACTGTATTCATCTTTCTAGAAGTGTTAGGTAGGCTCATGCTCTTCTGTCTTTCAAAATCAAGGTGTTCCCTGAGATAACAGAAACAATTTGGCTTCCCTTCAAATGGTGTCCTCCCAGAAGCTCATTGTTAGCACCCTCTGAACATCTTCATTTGTATTTTGTAAATGGTGCCATCTCTGGGCCTGGCCATCTCTGCTGACCCATGCTGTTTGTCCAAGGTCAAAACCCCTGGATGGTTGGGTGTTGGGGAACATTCCAGCTATAGTATATGGCTGTGCTCAAGAATGTTTGCACAGTCTAGGACATAACTTATGTGTTTTTGTTCTAGCCTTGATAACCTTCTGATAGGTAGCTGTGGTTAAGAGTGTTGGCAGAGCAGTGTATAAATTCGTTGTGTTAGCAAGCATCCCACACAGGAAACAAAATGTACAGTGAGTCCTCAAGTCGCTATTGACATATAGTTTTACTTCTTTGCTAGTTTTCACATATTAAACCCATTCACCCTACATCCCTCCCCTGAAAAGTTTGAAATGCACAGGGCCATGTGAATATGTAGACAACTTAAGTGATGTGCATCAGGTGAGCATTATTTAGTTAATTCAAATTATTACAGAGATTAAAGACCTTTTAGTCCAACGTGCTAGAAAAGCAATAAATCTGAATTAGATCTACCATTTTAGTCACTCAGGATTAGACCTTTTGGTGATGTGATCCATTAACGTGCTTTAAATCTATTGATTCATCCTAGAAAGACACAATTTAAACTCAGAAGTCACAAAATGAACTTTCCATTAAGTTTGGGAGACTATGGTCACAGCTCATTTGACTTTTATGAACTAGAAAATGTGATGTAGACCACAATGGCATTCTATTAGGGGAAATCATGCATTTAACCATGTAGCAAAATACTGTAGTCAATTATGTGAACACACACCTATTTTACACATGGCTGGTTCTCTGACTTTAAATTATTAAGGATGTGCATTTAGCTTGTTTTAAGGAGTATTTACTCCCAAGTAAAAGATCCGTGATAAAACTTTGTTCAAAAAGTAAATGAATATTTTTCATTCATATTAATTTTTTTTTCAATAAGAAACTGGAATTGAGCATAGAAACTTTTGCTGTGTTTATTTCTTTGCCTCAGAAGAGAAAACACGTGATTTATTTGCTTTTTATAAATGAAAAAATATATTTTCTATCAGGGAAGGAAGAAAAACTCAATCAGAAGCAGATTTTGAGATTCATCTGCCAGCCTGGAAAACATAATGATAATGTAAAAAGGAGGTGACAATAGGGAGAAAAAAAAAAACTATTTAGATAAGGTTTAGTTTCTCTTTTCTAGAGTTCATCCTGATGGTGTACTCTATAAACATCATTTTCTCTCAATATAATTTTGTTTATATTAGTATTACACTTAAGCCAGACTATATTAATACCAGACTCATTATTATTCTAGATTTCAGCAAAGGTACACTTTAGTTCCAAATATAATTCAGCCCAGTTCTTCATTGAATCCATCAGCACCAACTTTTAACTGTTAAACTTTCCCTCCAAGTTCCTAATCATAAAACTCTGACTACCCAAAAGTCCAAAGTGTTAGATATCACCGAATCCAAACCCTTCATTTGCATAAGACAAGTTAAGTTCCACAGTGGTTAATGGACATGCTCAAGGTCACACTGCTCCACAAAGACAACCCACCCCAAAAGCATTCTCTGTCCACTAGGTCAACCTCTTTAAAGGAGTTGCCCCCTTTATTTTAAAATAAGATCTCCCTTAAAATTAATACATAAAGGCATAGACAAAACATATAATACCCTGAACATGTTTGAAAGTTTGTTCCTATCTACGTTTTCTTCCCTTAAATCTATCCCGTCATCAAGTCTTGCTGATTCTTTCTTCTATTTATCTACCCAAATTAGCTTTTTTTTTCCTTCTGCAAAGTCACACTCTTGTCTTGGTTCTCACCCTTGAATGTCTGAAGCACAATGAAAATCAGTGCTGTAACATCTAGTCCCATAGATCCTCCTGCATCAATCAGGTTGATCCTGCTTCTCTACTGATATTATCTGGTTTTATCTTTGCAGGAAATAGAGAGGTTGGGTCAAGTTCAAGAAATAATACAGAAGTTAATTGATAAGAATTGATCATGAATTTTGCTTAGGTGGAGCAGAGATGATAAAGAGTGTAACTCAGTGCTGGCTTGCAGTCTCCAGCATGGGTAAGCTGAACGCATGTGAGATTTGGCAAGATGGTGGAACCAGTGCAGATTGGGGTAGGTATGCAACAGGGTGGGTGTTGATCTCACTTTCAGACGTAATGAATGAAAGGTGTCCATGGGATATTCATGGCCGGGGGACAACTAGAGATGTGTATGGAGAAATATGAGTCTTAAGCTCAGAAAAAATATTTGGAGTTAGAAATGATATTTTTTGGGGAAAAATAAATTTTTAGAGAGCCATCAAGATATATTTGGGTATTAAAAACATAGATTGAGGGGTGTCTGGGTGGCTCAGTCAGTTAAGCGTCTAACTCTTGATTTCAGCTCAACTCATAATTTCAGGGTTGTGAGACGAAGCACCCCGTGTTAGACTCCATACTGAGTGGTGGCGCTTGCTTAAGTTTCTCTCCCTCTTCCCCACCCTCTCCCCCTCTCTGTCTCTCCCTCTCTAAAAATAAACAAACAAACAAACAAACAAAAACAAAAAGCCATAGATTGAAAGGTATCACCTAGAGAGAGTATAGAGTAAAAAAAAAGAGAGAGAGAGAGAGAGAGAGAGAGAGAGAGACTATGAGTAGTGTCCACATATTTTAACATATATACATATAACTAACACTGTTTCAGAAGCTCCCAACATAAAGGTCTATATTTGTCTTTAAATCACTGGGCAGGTATATATTTTTAACTAACAGATTTAACTTACAGCTGGGGAGAGTAAATATACTTTTTTTCCTCCTTCTCTCCACTCCAGTATATACAGTGCTAAAGAAAGCACATGGTGGATGCTTTAAAAAATGTTGTTGAACAGTGTTAAACATCATTTCAGCTTTTGGAATCCAGTGTAGGTGGTAAACAGAGATGACCTCAATGCAGAAAATGCAATAAAAGACAGGACAGGGTAGGAAATCAATGTCTCCATTTGTAAAGAGAGAGAAAAAAGGATGAACCAGACATTATTAGCATGATATATAAGCACTGCATAGTCCCATTTATATCACTTGTATTAAGGATAAATTGCCTGAATAAATTCTATTATTCTAAGAAATAGCACAAATAACAAGCTGACAGCATCAGGAAAAAAATGAAAATAATAATGTTGATATTGCTAGAATTGTATGTTATTTCTCTATTTCCAGTTTCATGGATCTAGTTAGGCAATAATTCAAATTTGGGGGTAGGTTCAGTTTTTAAAGTCACATTCATGGATCTAAAATAAAATATTTCAGAATGGAAAGCTAATTACTTGTTATTAATAACAGCGTGGACTTATTGTATTCTGTATTCCATGCTACATGCTAAATGCTTTATATAAATTATTTGAGTCACACACACACACACACACACACACAAAACTGAAGGATAGGTATTATCGTGCTGATTTTATAGATTATGGAAATGAGGCCACATTAGGTCATTTATTCAAAATAACACAGCTAGTAACTTAGAAGAGGCAAAAATCTAACATGTGGCTTCCTCTAGTGCAGTGGAATGAAATATGTGCTTTGGAATCCTGGGTGCAAATTCCTGATCTTTTCCTTACACAGCTACATTACCTTACATGGCTTAGTCAATTCCTCTGAGAGTCAGCTTCCTCATCTGAAGATGACCATGATGCCTACTTCATAAAGCTGTTTGGGTGTTAAGTGAGAATATATGCAAAGCATTTGATACAATGCCAGGGCCAAGTAAGTGCTCAACAAATGGTGGCTGGTGGCTATGAGAAAACAGATGGAACAGGAGACAGGTCAGAACCTTGGAGAGCAACTTTCCTTAGGTAAGCACAAAAAGGAGGCATTGAAAAGGCAAAAACAAAACCCACCTAGCCAAAAGAGGTGGGAAGCACACCAGGGAATCAATGGAGGATAGAGCTTTGAGAAGAAAGAAACAATTCGCATTGTCAAACCAGCTAGGATAAAAAAGAAAACATTTCAAACTGCCCAAAGGCAGGGGCTGTTTTAGTGTAAGAGTCAGTAACAACCAGAGAGTGGTTAAGGGTTGAATACAATTCAAAATGTTTTAACACTTACTCTGTTAAAGTCACTGCTCAATGTTTCACCTGCCTCAGCATGTTTATTTCTTCATTTTCTTGAGGTAGCCCCTGTTACTACTCTTGCTTTGCAAATGATGGATTAAGTGACTTGTTCCGGGTCACTAAGCCGGTAAATAGTGATGCCTGTCTTCCCTCCTGATCTTCTGTAGCCCCTTTTCCTAGTGTCCATTTCCTATTATCCTTGTCACTGATTTTTTTTTTTTAAGAGTATGAACACTGGGCTGTGTCAAAATTCTTAACTCCTAGGAAGAGATCATCTGATTGGCCAACCCCACTCATGCCTCCCTCAGTCAAATCAGCTGTTGCCAGTGAGAGGATCTTCAATCTATTGGGACACCTACTGAAGCCTTGGATGAGGTTTCTCTAAGAAAAGATAAGAAGATGGGGTGGACAAACTTCCTCACCAATAGGTGAGGACACTAATGAGTTAGCATTGAAATCATTAAAACCAGGAGAGAATTAGAGATGAATCTTAAGAAGGTAAATAAAAAATGGCTTTAATTATACATTTCCTCATAGAACAAAGATAAACACTCCAAATATTTCAGACCATCAGATAAATGGAACGTTTCCTGGCTACCAGTTCCAATGCACCAAGTTAAGACCTTTAATTCAATTTAAGTAGAAAATATTGTTTAAAGATCGCCAGTCTCTTATGGGATATTAGTTTTAGTCCTGCATCTTATGAGATAGAATTCAATGAAAATGCTTTTATTAACAATGATCAAAGCTTTTAATGCATCAGCCCCTGTGCTAAACAATTCCTATGTATAATCTAAGTTAATCATTCCAGCAACCTTATGAGAAAGATATTATCATTCCCAATTTATATATTACAAAATAGACAGAGTCTAGAGCACATATCCAGAGTTACCCAGTTAGTACATGATAGAGTCAAGATATGAATTTGGTTCTCTATCACCATGTCTCTGTGTTTTGGGTACCAGAGAGTTTCTACCATCAATTATAAGAAAGTATTTAATTACAGCCCTCATTAAACATACCAGTTAATGGATAGGTAAAAATGTGTGTGAATATGCATAAGAAAGAGAAAGAGAGAGAGAAGGAAAGAGAGAAAAGAAGGGAGAGAAGAAGGAAGAAATGAGAGGAGGAAGAGCTGAAATAAAGACAAGAAAGAGAGATGAAACTAGAACTAAGAATGATATTACTCATCTCACTGGCTGTTACTCCAGAGAACAAAATGCCAAGCCCATCCCCAGCCCACCATGACATAGTAAGTGCACACCATCCCATAGTTAACAGAGTAGAATGTTTTCCCAACACCCAAAGACTGGTCCTGAGAAGTGTTCTGGGAAAATCTCACTGTATTACTAGCACTGATATCCTGTAACCTATACTGCATTGGGGAAGGGAACATAGAGGCTGAGTGATTGCTATGGGGGAGGGAATAGGATGCAATGTGGAATTCTTCAGTGCTAAAAAACAAGCCCAGAAGTAATCTAAATGGCATCATCCCATGCCTCTTCTTCAACTCCCTGGATGCTGTTTAATGCCATTCTGTCTTAAAAATCATTTACAGAATTCCAAGTCTGAGACTAATTTCTTTGTTATTATGTCAGCTTAGTGGTGGCTTAATTACAAAAGATGATTCTTCTCTCCTCAAATCATGATCTTTCTGTTAGGAGGTTATATTGATCTAGTGGAAAATTCTCAGAACCAAGAGTCAGGATATCTGCATTCCAGGAAAAGCTCTGTCATGAATTTCCATAAGAATTTTAGTAAGACATGAAAACTATCTGGCATGAGTTTCCACTTTGTTAAACAAAAACATCTTTAAAAACTCTAAAGCACTGTAAAAGGCATCAGAAATTGCATTTTGAACCTTGCAAAATATTACAGATGATTCTTGTTCTCTTACCCATATTTCTAGCGACTATGTCTTTTTCTATACAATATTAGGGTTTTTTTCCTATCCAATAAAGTATGTATTACACCCAGGTACATTCATAACTTTAAAAATATATGGTAATCATAAAGTGGGACATGGTTAATATCTTCTACCATGATATACTTCCTGGGATGCAGGGCTATGTGCCACCCCTAAATTCTCAAGAGTGACTCAAAGTCCAAATCTGGCCTCACTTGCCAGTGAAATATAAATGCCATCCCTTCTCCTCCTCCAGTAACAATTTCCACTGTAATAGAAAACTTGAAACAGTAGGTTATCATAATTACAGGCACCATGGTAGCAAGAGGACAACATTAACAGCCAATTAGCAAGATATTTTCAGGTAAGGCTCCACTTGAAAATCCTGCCTTAGAACTAATATCCAAGTTCACCAATGGAGGTGACTCCAGTTTAACTCATGCTTTTATCAGATGAGAAAACATAGGCACATTATTCAATCCAACCAAGCTGTCTGTTTAGAAGATGGTTCAGGACTGATTAATGACAGAAAGCAAAGAGGAACTGCTCAGACCTTGGCTGTCAAGGTCAAATGCACAAGCCGACAGAACTAGGAGAGCCAGAGATGTTGCCTGATCTGGATTTAGGCTGCTGGCTCAAGTTCTGGCTGGAGCCACTAGTGTGTTGTCATTCCCTCTGGCTTCCAGTCATACCACACACAAGATGGAGAGGCATATGGCGCCTTCTCCCAACTCAGTGTACATGTGGGCTCTAATTTAAGCTTTAAACCTTTTAGAATCCTTGCCAACAAGATAAAATATATAAGCCATGATATTCTGAGCACCATATTTTGTGCAATATGCCTTATGGCACATGGCTGAATAATTTTGAGGGTAGGACCAACACAATCTAAGTCAAGGCACATCTTTGGTAGACAGACAGGTGTGTGTTCCCCAAAAGCAAAATGTTAGGTACACAATAACCCAATGGGGTAGGTCCCTTTATTATCCTAACTTTTTGAAAGAAGCAAAAAAGGCTTAGAAAATTAAACCATTTGCTCCAGGTCTCATGGTCAGGTGTATGGAGCCTGTCAGGACTCCAGGACATGCAAACCTAATGCTACAGTAAACTGTTGATCCCATATACTGTAGAGTATCTACGTTACAGGTATTATATGGTACAGTATATACACTGAACAGTACTCTTCAGTGTTCATTTGGGTATACTAACTTTGTGAACTCAAGGTCACAAAACTGAGACATCGAAGAAAAATAGATTCATTCAAAGACTGTCCGTGCATTCATTTACTCAAACACACACTCAACATCTACAGAATTTGAAGCACAGGAGTATTCATCGAGGATTTCACAAACACATATTTTGGGCCTGGGGTGTAAAGAAAAAACCAGATCTATGCACTAGACTTGCTGTTATGATTTTCACTCCCTCCTTTGAGTATGAGCAAAAAAATAATAAAAGTACACACACACACACAAACACATACATATATAGCAACTCACAAAATATTTCTCTCTTTCATTTCACAGGAAAAAAAGGAGTGTGGTATATATATCAGTTTATTGGTGGAATGTATGAACTCTAGGAGTGAGATTTTCTTAACAACCACCAGAGAGACAAAATCCTGGGGAACAGGGAAACGAAGCCTCCAATAAATGCAACACGCTGGGGCGCCTGGCTGGTTCAGCTGGTAGAGCATGGGACTCTTGATTTCAGGGTTGTTAGTTAGAGCTCCACGTTGGGTGTACAGATTACTTTTTAAAAATTAAAAATTCTTCCCCAAAAATGCAACACATCATCCTTTGTGGCCCATGTCCATTGGTACCAGGTCATGGCTTACAATGTCCCCAACAACTGGAGCAAGGAGGACAATCCCATCCCTAAGCATTTGAGCACCCTGATACCTATGCCACCTCCCAAGTCTGCAGCAAGCGTGGTGGGTGCAGGTAGATTGAGGAGTCCTGGGTGTAAGGTCAGAAGAACCACCAGAACCACCACATGCCTTTCTGCTTGATTTATCCCTCTCCCTTGGGGCCCAAACACACCCTTCTGCTGGTGAGGAGATCACGTATGGTTTGGTAGTGGTTGAGTGAATTGACTGTGCTAAC
Source organism: Ursus arctos (assembly GCF_023065955.2). NCBI lineage: Eukaryota > Metazoa > Chordata > Mammalia > Carnivora > Ursidae > Ursus > Ursus arctos. The sequence continues at coordinate 70,588,310 of NW_026622874.1, read as the reverse complement.
TGTACTTTCTCTGTGGGCAATTCAAAAATAAACAATGGAGGGAGATTAGAGAGCATTCAGAGCTCTCTAAGGCAAGGATTCCTCCAAGTATGGTCTTGTCACAGGGGCATCAGAACACAGGAAGAAGATGATTATTAAATGCTCACGTTCCTAAGCTGCACAGCAGACTCTTGGGCCAGAACAAGGTGAGGAAGGGGCCTGCAATTTAGCACATGCAAAAAGTGGTTTGTTTGCACATGAACATAGGATCATACCTAGCTAATGGATGAGCATAATGCCTCTGAAAAAGCTAAGTCACAATTACTCTGAGCAACCAAAGAGTTCTCTGTAACTGATGGAGTGGGCAACACTGCATGAACAACTGAGAAGTTTATTTTGAGTTGGCAGAATTAGGCACTTGTGAACTAGCACATGAGACACTTCTCAATGCATGGTTTCCTGATGCAGATGAGAAAGCCCCATTTCCAGTCTCTTTGTAGGTGCTGTGTATCCACCTGTGCTATCAGCTTCAATCTGAACAGTTGTTATAGTTGGTTTTATAACATTTGCTATGAAAGCATTCATTATAATACCCATCTGACAGCTGCGGGTAAACAAAACAATTGTATGACAACAGATGGAAAATGGAACCATTCCGTGGTACAGAATGTCACAGGTAGTTTTAGGAGGTCATCAAAAACCACACAGAACATGGAAGACTCTTAGTATGTGTGCCAAGGTCCATGGTGGGTTAAATAAATATGTTGAAATGTTTCAGGATTGGCTAGCTTTGTTTTGCATTGTGCTTGGAGTTTCATTTGATTTTGGTTCACCAAATATCCTCTCAATCTCTTTTATTCCAGATCTCTTAGTAAAAGAAAATCAAATTGCTCTCCTGGCCCAATAATATTTTGGCAATATGAAATTTATATATTTAGCAAAAAAAAAAAAAGTGAATTGTGTTGTGCTTAAAGTCTCAGAATTAGGAAAGTCTGCATACTGATTTGCATTTATGGATAAGAACAATGCAGGCACACCATCATATGACCCTCATATATACTTTTCCACCACTTCATGCAGGATAGTCTCCTTACTTCCAAGATTTCTTTGTTCACAGCTTTATAGTTTTTAATTTAGTTACTGACGTTGATAGCACTCTGGTAGCCGGGAAACAAGGAGTTAGCAGAAAATATATGCAGGGACAGAATATATTGATCTTTGTTTTCCTCACAGCTGAAGGTTTTTGGGATCATACACCTCTTTTCTTTGTCTGAAACAGACAATAACATCAGGGAAGGAATTGCCAGCAAGGTTTATAAAGACTGTATTTTGTGTTTAGCCATCTTTTTTTGTTAAAACAAAATCAATAGTGGCAGATACATTTCTTCTCAAACCTTTGTTTCTTGGTCTTAGGAAGGAAAAACTTTTTTTCTCATGGTAGAAAATTAGACAAATAGAGGGAAGCATAAAAAATAAATCGCCCACAGCCTGCATCCTTGAGATAACCACTGTTAATGTTTCGGTGTATTTTATTCCAGATGTGTGTTTGTGAGTATGTGTGAGATACAAGTACAAATATATCTATATATTATAAGCACATGTGTTGGAAGATTCTTTATGGCATAATGAGAATAGATCAAATTCAACACACACACACACACACACACACACACACACACACACCCCTCTTAATACTAGTAACATTCTAAGAAGTACCAGTTCCCGAGAGGGAAGCTGACTTCCATGCGCCCGCCAAACATTTGTTAATGTTATCTAGACTTCCCCTCTCCATCCTCCCTCCACTGTTGCCCACTTTGCCATCATACCCACAGCAGTCACCAAGCAAGGTATATTTTACTTCCTAAATACGAATTAAACCCATCTTTTTCTCAGTTCCCACTGGCACCACCTGTGCCCTGATCTCTACCCTGGATTCATATAAACATCTTCTAATTGGTACATTTGGTTCCCATTTGGTCTCCTCCAACCTGTTTTCCACAATGCAGCAGAGGGATCTTAAAATGCATGTGGGATCAAGTTATCCCTTTGTTGACAATTATTCCCAAAGTTCCCACCATTTAGATGGTGGAGGAGATGCTGGGCGGTGTGACTGCTGCCTTTCGCTTCTCCGCCTACACCCCTTTCATACCCGTATGGGCCCTTGTCCAGTGTCTCTGCTTGCTCACACGTGGGCCTCTGCTCAAGCCAGCACCTTAGCCCACTCCACTGTTCTACTCTTCCTTCCTCCTCATACTGCCTGAACCAACTCTTCTCTCCACTAAAATTCCTACTCTCATCCTGACTTACTTTCTCAGGAAGGCAGAATGCTTTTCTTGACCTCCTATAGGTTGTCCCATGGCATCCTATGTTTTCCCCATCCAGGCACTCAGGGCAAAGCATGAGAATGGCTTTTTATTGTCACTCTATCATAAAGGGGTTTCTCTGGTGTACCACTGCATCCCCTCTAACTGGTCCACAAAAACTGATGCTCAAAACCATGCCAGATGGATATTGAGTCAATATAGCTCCCTTGTGTTACCTAATAAATGAGAAACTAGAGCTGCAAAAACATTCAATGACTAGCTTGGATTGTGAATCATTTCAGTATTAAAGACGAGATTTCCCCAACTCAGGGCCTGCTGCACACCAGCGCTGCCCTCACATTCATTGGGGTACTGTGCTGTAACCTAAGATCAAGCACTCAGAAAACTGACCTATTCCCCCATCTCCCTTTCACTCCTCATCGGCACCAACAGCGCCATGTTCATTGCCCTGCTTCTCTAGACCAGGTCAGCAACACCGCCAGACACAGCCATTACTATGTCAGCTTCCATCATGCTTTCTGACTTCAGTCTCTCCTGTCACTGATTCATAACCCATCCAAATGTAGCCTATGACATGGTCCACAATAAGCCTCATCTCTCCAAGCTCCAATTCTACTCCTGGACCTCACAATCCTCTACTCATTCCCTCCACCACAATCTTCTCCATTCTCAGTATCTCCTTGTATAGTCTTCTCTTTAATCAAGTAAGTATCTTTACGCCCCCTATGGACAACGGCTTTGTTCTTGCATCCATGCCTCTGCACGTAACAGCCCCTGCCTCTAGATTTCTGACAATTCATACCCTCTCCTTCTTCAAACTCAGTTCAAATTCCCTTGGCCAATAAATTATCGCCTAAAATCATACTCTAATCCCAAGCTACCACTCAATGTATTTTTGAATGAATTAATCTGGAAAAGAGTAGATTTTAGGCCTGCCATGACGAACTGATGAACGATTAAAAGCATTTTACCACATTTGGTTTCTAAGGCATTATTCTGCCCTGTCTCTAAGATCTCAGCCAAAATGAGTGCATACAAAGACACAATCATGTCAGAACAAATATTTTTCAAGTCCCCTGGGAGATCCTCTTCCTTCTACCACAAGGAACAAATATCCAAGGAAGACAGAGAAATACTAATGCCAGAGCAAGACAAGATCGACTTCAAGTCACAGCTATTTAGGCCAGAAAGAAGATGTGGGTCTGCCTGTCCATAGCTCTGAGGAAGATAACAGATCCTGTCACCCTTCTCTGAAAGGCACGTGTCTTCCCTACTGTTTAGGATGTCAAGGAAGGAAGACCCAAACCTCCTCCTGCCCCCTATACTCATGTTCACCAACCACACCAGTATCATATGTTTTTAAAAGATTAAATGATTTCTATGAAATTACAATGCTTTAACATAAAGCAGAGCATCAAGTCGACAGTCTGTCTACAAGTTTTATCTCATATAAAAAAGTAGCACAATTTAAACCCATACATTTATCGGAGGCCAGATACCGTATTCTATTTAGATAATTATGAGGAAATTGTAACATGTTCAGTACAAACTGTCCATCAAGCCGATCTTCTTCCATGCCCCTGTTTGCAAACACTATGCTGTTTGGTGGCAAACCAGGATGTGGAAAGAGGCAGGCTGCAGATAGTAAAGCAAGGCTCTGGTTTGAGTTCTGCTATTGAATACTCAAGTGGCCTTAACCTCTCTGAACTTCAGTTTCTTCATTGTAAAATGGAGATAATCAGCTTATTGTCAGTATTGAACGCCTTGTGACAGGATAAGATCACCCAGAAGGTAGGCAGGAGGGAAGCCTCATTGGAATGAATTCAAGAGAGAATAGAAGGAGAAAAAAATGATAGCAAATATAGACATGTTTTATTTTGGAGTTTTGTGCAAAGGAGATCAGAGAAACAGGGTGGCAGATGGAGGGGAAGTGGAGTCACAGGAGATGTATTTTTTTTTTAATGTTGCATATATTATGACATGTGCACATGGTGATGGGTGTGATCTTGTCCTGTCTAAAGGCATCAAATACCATCTATAAGATGGAGAGTCCTAAATCTGTATCTCCATGCCAAACCTCTTCCTGGTTCTCCAGACTCAAAGAACCAATTGTTTCCTTGACATCCCTCCTTGGAAATCCAATCAGGGTCTCATGCTGAGTATGTCCAAACGTGAACTCCCAATTCCTCCCCCTTCTTAAACTCACTCTCTCTCCTTCCCACTTCCCCTCTGTGAAAATCTGCTCCTCTTGCAATACATCGTGGAAATAGTGTTTCCATTTCCAAATTGTCAGGATAAAATACCTGTAGAAGCCACTGACTCCTCTCTCTTTTGCACAACCTAAACATGCTGTATCTTATTTTGAAATACATGCAAACTCTAGCCATTTTTCACGCCTGCATTGCTACCAACCTGGTCGTCTCTCACCTGAATGAATATAATAATGCTCCCTACCCCCTGCCCTGGACTCCCTGCTTCTACCTTGCTCCACACATATTCTCCACTCAATAGATTGAGTATTCCTTTAAAATGTGCATCAGGTCATGCTGTGCCTCTGCTCAGCATCCTCCAATGGCTTCCTGCTTTGCTCAAAGAAAAATCCTAGTTTCATACCATGACTTCAAATCTCTACATGGGCTATCCCCCCACTAACTCTCTGATGTCATATAGTACTATTCTTGTGTCTCTCATTGCACCTACTCCAGTCATACCAACCTCTTTGCTGTGAACACAACAAGCAATATTCAGCCAAATGTCTATCACATCCTATTCTCTTTGCCTTCTTTTGTTTTTCCTCATGGCAATGATATTGTATGTCATTTGTTTATATGTAAATCTGTGTTCCCCATACTTTCCCCATCCCTAGTACACCATAAGTTTCTTGAGGAAAAGAACTTTGTTTTTGTTTTTCATGATATATCTTTCGTTTCTAAAAGACTGCCAAGAATTTAGTGAGTGCTCAACAATATTAGTCAGTGAATTAATATATATAATCTGACACTTCTGGGTTTCCTTTCTTCCTCCACCCCTCACTAATAAATTAGTATGAACACATTTCAATGAAGTATTATATTACATGTATAATAAAACTATATTTAGAGGTTCACTCAAATCTTTTTTAGAATTCATTGTATTTTTCACAAGCTAAATATTTTCATTATAAAAGAATTATATAAAAATAGGGCTTCACTATATGCACATGTTTCAGTAAGCAACATAAAAGAAATAAGTTAAAGGCTATGCTATTTAACTATGAGCTTTCCTAAATGTCCATAGGTGGTCAGAATATCCAACCTAATTAGCCTTTATTACAGTAAACATTATTTTAAAGTAATAGTTAAATCACACTGAGGTATATAGGTTTAAATGAGTTGAAACAACTTATATATTTGGTAATAGAAGGAATGGCTGAGTAAATACTAGATCCAGTCAGTACAATGCTATGCAGCAATCAAAATAATTAGAAAAAGGCAGACTTATGAAGAATGTTTACATGTTGAAAAAAAGAATAAAAAATAAATACATATTACCATTTGAACATATAACATACATCCATAAAGAAACATGCATATAGTAAAAATAATCAGAAGTGGTTGATGGAATTATAAGTAGGCCTTTCTACTTTTTCTAAAATTATTTTGCTATATCTTAATCTATGTCAATTAAAAATGATGGTTTGTAAAAGTAGAAGGGTAAAGTTGAGGAAAACAAAACCAACACTGGATTAGAAGTCAATAAATACTATTTCCAGTCTCTAATCTTCCAATAACTTACTTAAAAGAACACATCTTGGGCAAGTTATTTACCCTCTCTGTGTCCCAGTTCTTTTCCCCAGAATAAGGATGCTAATTGTAATGGGACATCCAAAAAGCTCAAGTAGGAAAGCAACACTCCCTATTCCTCAAATATTTTCATAGTCTTCCTCAGCACGTGGGAAGACCGATTTTCGCAGGCTCCCCTGCATCCCAGCAAGACCATGTGACAGCTCTAGCCAATACAGTGTGATCAGGGAGGGCATAAAATATTTCCAGGAAACATTCCACATAATTCCCAAGTTCTCTCTCCCTATCCATGAGGCTTGAATCAAAAGCATTCTGAGATAATTGAGTCACAGCTAGAAGAAGCCTACACCCAGGGAAAAACCCAATTCTCATCAGACCACAATGAGAGCAAGGCATAAATCTTAATTACGTGACACCTCAAGATTTTTCTGGGTTGATTACATACAGCTAGTGTGGCCTATTGTCCTTAATCCTTCTAGGCTGCTATAACAAAAACACCATGAACTATGTAGCTTATAAACAACAGAAATTTATTTCTCACAGTTCTGGAGACTAACTAGTCCAAGATCAGATTGGACGTGGTGTCTGGTGAGAACCTGCTTCCTGACTGATGGCCTTCTTCTCACTATGACCTCACATGGTAGAAGGAGTAGAAGGAGACTTCTCAGATCTGTTTTCTAAGAACACTAATCCCATTCATGAGAGCTCCACCCTCATGACATAAGCACTACCCAAAGGCCCCATCTCCTAACCAGTATATGGGGAAAACTTTAAGGAAAATCCCAAATGGTCCCAAATGAGACCTCTAACATCAACACGTGGGGATTTGTCTTTCTCACAGGAATAGATATAGTCACAAACTACAATTACTATTTTTAAACAAGATTTTCCAATATGCTGTGCCCTTTGCTGGATTACAGGATGCAAATGCACATTAAAATGGGCAGAACTACCAGCTATGGCTCAGTGAGGAAGCCAGCAAATCCTTTTTCCAAAAAAAGTAACTATAAGCTTTATAGTTATAGACAAAATTGACCGAAACCACCACAAAACAATAGTTCAACACTCTAAACAGTAACCAAAGACATCCAACAATCTGCTAAGTATTTACCCGAAAAACTACTGGGCTTCAGCCAGTAACAATGGGAATCTTTGGTGTTCTAGATGGGGCTGCTCCCACCCCCAGTTAGCATGAAGTCTTTGCCTGGTTAGGGCAGCCTGTGAGTACTAGCAGCCTTACTGCCACGGTCAAAAAGGGCTCACTTGATTTGAAATGGAGAATAGTGACTAAATCCAGCAGCATCATTGGGGAAAGCCAATAACATAAATGGGCTTAGGCTGTGGTTGGGGCAAGCATATTCCAAATTGAGACCGTGTACAGTTCACTGAAGACTGGAGAAGGCCCACGCTATCCAGATATTCCTGATTGATCTTGAGGCAGTGTGCCGATCAAGTGGCAATGTAAAAGGGCCCAGCAGAATGTAAATACTTAGGAAGACTTGAAAATGACCTGACCACTAGATACACTTCCCTACACAGACCCATCAACAGAGAACAGTAGCCTTCTTATTGCTCAAGGTGCTAAAGCACAGTCTTGGTTCAGTTTTTGGCTGGCTGTTAAACTACAGAGACAATGGAGAAAGCCCTTGGAAACCAAGGTTTTAAAACAAAAGCGGAACAACAGCAACAACAAAAACAAGAAATGAACAAAGACATCAGTGGCCACATACCATGAGGGAAACAGATTTAACAGCTTTAGTCCAGACAAGTTTATAAACAAAGAAACAAACAACAAAATCAGCCACAATTACTATCCGGGGAACGCCAGGGTTGCTACATTGATATCTAAATATCTACTTTCCATGAAAAAAATTAGAAGATATGTAAAAATACCTTTTTTATTTATTTTTTATTAAAAATAAAAAAAAGATACTCAAGGAAAAGGCAGTCAACAGAATCAATCTGTGAGTATCATCATATGTTGGATTTAGCAGAAAAAGACTTCAAAACATTACTATTTTTTAAAAAGATTTATTTATTTATTTGAGAGAGAGACAGTGAGCAAGAGAGCAGGCTCATGAGCTGGGGGAGAGGCAAAGGGAGAGGGAGTGAGAGAGCTCAAGAGACTCCATGCTGAGCACAAAGCCCGTCACAAGGTTCAATATCAGGACCTGAGATCACAACCTGAGCCAAGAGCCAGAGGCTCAACTGACTGAGCAACCTAGGCAGCCCTCAAAACATTATGATAAGTATGGTCAAAGAACTAAAGGAAAAAATCACATTAAGAATCAAAGTATCTAAATGATGAATTCAAAACAGAAAGTAAGAATAAAATAAAAGGTGTTATAGGAATACTGTGGACAATTGCATGTTACTGTTTTCTTTTTTTAAAGAAAATTAGATAACAAGGATAAAACAGAACAATTCCTAGAAAGACACAAACTATAAAAATCAAGAAATAGAAAATCTGAGCAGACCTATACCAAGTTCAGAAATTGAATTAGTGAGCAAAAAACTTACCACAAAAACAAAACAAAACAATACCCAGGTCCAGATGGCTTTGCTGGTGAATTGTACCAAAATTGCAAAGAATTAACAACCCTTATAAAACTCTTCCAAAAGAATGGAAGAGTACCTAATACATCCCAACTCATTTAGTGAGGTCACTATTACCCTGACTGGACAAAGATCTCACAAGACAAATATAATATCCATTATAATTATAGATGCAATAAATTCTCAGGAAGACACTAGCAAACCAAATCAGGCAACACATAAAAAGAATTTTCAACCATGACATATGAAAATCTGTCAATGTAATATGTGACAATAATAGAAGGAAAGACAACACAACATGAGCATCTCAATAGATGCAACAAAGAATTTGACAAAAACCAAGATCCTTTCATGGTTAGGAAAACTGAACAGTCTAGGAAGAGAAGGGAAGTACCTCACCGGTATAAAGGGCATCTCTAGAAAAGATGCAGCTGGTATCATATAAAATGGTTAAACGCAACTCTGCAGCTCTCTAATTCCTGACCACAGAAACTATGAACAATAATAAATGGCTCTGTTTTTGACACATTAAGTTTGGGGTTAATTTGCTTCATAGCCATACATATTTAAAAATAATAACAATAACAACAATAATCATATGAGAAGGGGGGAAGAGGAGGAGAAAGAGAAGTAGCAGCATTAGTGATAATAGTTGTGGTGGTGGAGGAAGTTGTTGTGGTTGTGGTTGCCATGCAGACTGTGGGACTGATATGTTAGTAGGTAGCACACCACAGCCTCTAAGCCTCCAAGGCAAGGCTCCAGACTGTGAGATGAGGTGGGTGCTGGAGCTCAGCCCCTAAAAGATGGCCCACCTCCAAGGCATCGGAGGATTCCAAAATGGAGTCTCCAGCACTTACACTTCTCCTAAGGTCAGAACCGGTCCTTCGTAAGATGAACGCTACCTGAAAAGATCAAATGGCCCCCAGCTGTGGGCAAAAGTGACATGGAAGAAGGAATTGGGATCCAGCCTCCCAGAAAGTAAAGTAGAAGTGCCACTAAAGGGGCGCCTGGGTGGCACAGCGGTTAAGCGTCTGCCTTCGGCTCAGGGCGTGATCCCGGCGTTATGGGATCGAGCCCCACGTCAGGCTCCTCTGCTATGAGCCTGCTTCTTCCTCTTCCACTCCCCTGCTTGTGTTCCCTCTCTCGCTGGCTGTCTCTATCTCTCTCTAATAAATAAATAAAAAATCTTTAAAAAAAAAAAAAAAAAAAAAGTCGGGGCGCCTGGGTAGCGCAGTCGTTAAAGCGTCTGCCTTCGGCTCAGGGCGTGATCCCGGCGTACCAGAATCGAGTCCCACATCAGGTTCCTCCGTTGTGAGCCTGCTTCTTCCTCTCCCACTCCCCCTGCTGTGTTCCCTCTCTCGCTGGCTGTCTCTCTGTCACATAAATAAATAAAATCTTTAAAAAAAAAAAAAAAAAAGTGCCACTAAAAGCAATACCTGTTCTCAAGAAAATGCCTGCATCATAATCAGAGAGTCAGGGAACCTCAGTCCTGAACAGGTAAAGGAGGAAGCAACCCCCATGTAGTCCCCCACTTCTCCTCTAATACAACCATAAGTTGTCCAACAGTTGCTTTAAAGGTACCCTTCTGTATTTGGGTTCCTAGATTTCTATCTACTTCCACCCTCCTTGTAGTAAGACAGCTATTCTTCCAGTGCTGCTGTTACCATATATCATGATGTTTGACCTGAGTCCAACCCATCTCCAGATGGCTTCTTGGCACAGTATATCCACATTCCTTCAGTCCTTCCAAATACAGAAAACTGATGTTCTGAGTGAAATATTTTGACCCCTAATTTGGTGTAGGCTTTACCTTCTTCATTTGAAGATGCTCAACTGTGAGAACTGAGGACTCCTTAATGACAGAAAATGCCAATCAAGATCTACTTTACCTTCATTCACAAGTGGAAAAAGACAAGTCATTGCTAAAGAGATCAATTAAGGTTAGATTTGGGAATTACATAATTAATCACAGATAGTTTAATCCAGCCATAGCAACTAACGTAAGTATATAAATAAGAGTCTTAAGGGACTACATGAGAAGGAAGATTAGATGTCCCCTAGTATCCTCCTGACTCAAAGATTCTAGACTCAAATCAAACTTCGTGGCCAATACAAGGGCACCTGAAATAAACATATTCCTTCTTGTATACTGCTTTTAAAATATGCTTTTTATTTGCAGCCAGCCATCGATGATGGGAATTTGAAACATATTTGGAAAATACTTAAATACTTAATTTCCTGGATCCATAGATATGGGGAACAAAAGGTAAATAAGAAAAAATGACCTCTGTAATTAGGGGCAAGGTCACAGGTGGGTGCCCAGATTTCCAAGACCATAACGAAATATTTCTAATACTCTTTTTTGTTTGTTTGTTAGGAAACAATCATCATATATAAGGGAAAAAGAAGATCCTAGAACATGAGTGTCTCATAACAAAGTCAATTCAAAGTTATTAATTTTAAAATCGTAAAGTATCCAAAATGTTAAATGGCTCCACCTTCAGGGTAAATGTGAAAAAGCTCTATTTTTTTTGAGCCCTGAAAATGAGGAGCGATTTCAAGTCCTTCCTGAATTAGATGGATATAGCTGTCTGATATCCCCATGGCTCTAGCGATTGGAGTTACACAATCAATTCTGCCTGCGAGCAGTGTCCACAATGAGTCTGAAAGTGTCCTTAACCGATTATGTGCTTGGATGTACTCATTCGTAATTCAAACTCTCATGATATTCAAAACACCAGTGAGTAAAGTAATGCTTTCCCTCCAAGGGCATCTGTCAAGTTCTTTTACAAATGTTCTCTCGAGCATCTTTATATCTTACTGGGATGGCAGTAAGGGAAGCAGGTAATGTTTTCCTCCTTTCCCAGAAGGAGAAATAGGATAGGAATCTACTTCCCTACACTATTTTATAGGATAGCTATCAACCTTGAAAACAATATATACATATATTCATTATGGAACGATATGAAAATTATTAAACCCTTATTCACGCAATATTATAAGAAGATAAAAACATACAGACCATATCTTCTGTCCCCCACATCACAAACCAATAGTCCAACGTGAAGGAGACCCAATTAAGGTGAGAACTGGAAATTACATAAGTAAACTGATAAGGACCACAGACCACAATAGGAGTAGGAAGTTGGGTAGAGCACAAGGGGAGAAGGAACCAGGACCGGGCAGGAAAATAAAAAGTTATGTAATTTTAGATGGTATGTGAGTGGAATAGTGGAAAAGAGCAGGGAACACAGCTGATTTTAGAAAAAAATAAGGAATGAGACTCGTTAGTCTACTTCTATAATTAACAAAGGAACCAACGCTGGATAAAAATACAATACAATAATGAAAAATATTGTACTTCTCCATTTTTATTATGACTGTCTTATTATTTCCAGCCACTAAAATAAACCAATGGGTATAGACAAAAGTTGACATATCTCCACTTGGAATAGTTATCATCATATATTCAATGCAAACAACAACAGCATTGGTGCAACACTTAAAAAAATCAGTTGGTTGCCTGTTCTCACAGAGATCACAGCCTAAATCAATGCTTGTTGGGGGCAGCTTAGGCTGAAAATGGGCTTTCCCATTACATGTGCCCTTAACACTGTTTTCTATTTATTAAGAAAGTAAATGTATGTTTATCTGGTTTTAGCTTGTAACCATTGCAATATCTCGGTCAGATTTAAAAAGAAATTAAAGGACCTAAGAATCTCTTTTACCAAATAACAATAATAATGATTACAATAATTGTCATTACAACAAACATTTATGGAGCTCTTACCATGTGTTAGAAACGATGCTTTCAGTTCGCTAACATATCATTTAATCCCTGCAAAGACTCTCTGACGTTATACACCATTATGACCCCCTTTTACAAATGGGGAATGGAGGCACAGAGAATTGAACTAAGATGCTAAGAGTCACCTGCTAATATGGAGCCAGGACTTAGAACCAGGCTCGGACTACAGAAGTAAGCCCCTCCCCCACTAAACCAGCAGTTCTCCACCCTGGCTGTTCATTAGACCCACGTAGGAAGGCTGTGGAAAAAAACCCACCAATACTTGGGACCCTCTCCCCAACCTGTTAAATCTGAATTCCTGGGGGTGGAGTTTTCTTTCCCCAATTATCCCATGTAATTCTAACGTGCAATCTAGGCTGTGAGCCTCCACATTACGTTATCCTCTGCCCCTGTTATCTAACTGTGAAAATTCCTGATGGTCTCCATGTGTTCTTTTCTTGTCACCACAAGAGTACTTCCAAAAGCCTCGTTACTCAGTGTGCAGCCCGCAGGCCAGCAGCAGCAGCAGCCCCAGAGAACTAACTAAAAACGCAGAATCATAGATAGGCCTCACCCCAGACCTACTGAATCAGAATCTGTATTTTAATCAGATCCCCATATGCACATTAAATGTGAGTACTACGCCAAAGTGTGCCCTAGAGAGGAAACACTGGTTTCTAGAGGTATTAATAGGTGTTATGAACGACAAAAGTACAGCAATAACCACCACCTTCACCACCAGCCTCCCACCCCCCCACCAACATGCACACACACAAACCAACCCTCAGCAAGGGTTCTGTGCTCACACACATTTGGGACAAAGTGGATTAAACAAAGTCAAATTACTTTCTCTACTCCAGGCTCCAGCAGAACCTATAATGTTAAAATACTAATGTGTATCATAAATCTCCAAGAGGAGAAGTTTCCCAAATATTTACGACTGTGGTACCCTGTAACTCAGAACTCCTATTAACATCTTTTGCAGACAATGTGTTCCTAGGGACATATTATGGAAAATATTTATTCAGAGGAGATTATCTTTTTTTCTTACCTCAATGGCTACCCTGCACACTTTCCATAGTTAGGTACTATTTTCTTATTCCTATGAATACTGGTAGTAGTCATGGAATTATACTAACCTTTATCAAGCATTTACTTTATATAACATAGTTCTGAGCGCTCACATGGTGTTAACTCATTTAATCTTTATAACCACCCTATTAGATAGATATGGTTTGTATTGCCACTTTATGATGAAGGCAACTGAGGAACAGAAAAGTTAAATTGCTTGTCCAAGGTCACACAGCTCGTAAATGCTGGATACAAGATTTTAACCCTGGCCATCTGGCTTAGAGCCTTCCTTTTAATCACTAGACTACTGGAAAATGGATTGATTACCACCCAGCTACTCTCAAAGACATCCTTAGATTGGCCCACAGAGGCTCTGAGCTTGGCTCATCAGTCTCAACTTTTAACCAAAAGGATGCAAAGAAAGATACAAAACCTTAGGTCACACACTCAAGCACACTCACTTACCAGGAAACCTAGGTGGTGACATTCCAAATAATTTCTTAAAGAAAATGAAGTGTCAGAGCATACGTCCAGCGCCAGTATTCCTATGGCTGATAGTAAGTTTTATATTCTTAACACATGGCACAGTTTGCTTTCTGATGGGACACACCAGTGGGGACTATGAGATATTAATCTTTTATTCCCTCTGCCACTCAGTCTCAAACAACAAATCAGCAAATCCAAAGAATCAAGGCAAAGCATCAAGATGATACCATCTCATGGATGCTCAAACTAAGCCAGAACATTCCAGAAGCTTTTCATGATGTTCTCAATTTCAGGTTGATGGACTCAAATGAATTAAAAAAAAAAAAAAAAAAAGACAGGATCTTGGGAGTCCACAGCTGTAAGTCAAGAACCTGCATTGTTTTTAAAGCTCCCCTAGGTTTGGGGATCACTGTGAATCATTCAGTGGAAGGTTAATGACTCAAAATGAAACAGAACTTTCCTCAGGCATATAATTAGTAAAAACAAACAAACAAGACAGGCTCAGATATGAAAGCTAAAATGGGTCTACTCTATACAACTAAAATAACTGTCTCTTTCTTCTCCAGGAGGAACACTAAATATGAGCAGCCACGGAGAAAGCATCCAGAAAGAATATTCACTGGTGAGCAGGAAAACAGTGCTCTTTGTGTTTGTTGTTGTCATTTTTAATTTCCCCTTGAGGGCTGGAGTGTGCCTTTATTTTATTTTTTACAGATTTTATTTATTTTGACAAAGAGAGAGACAGCCAGCAAGAAAGGGAACACAAGCAAAGGGAATGGGAGAAGAAGAAGCAGGCTTCCAGCAGAGAAGCCCAATGTGGGGCTCGATCCCAGGACTCTAGGATCACACCCTGAGCCTAAGGCAGACGCTTAGTGACTGAGCCACCCAGGCGCCCCTGGAGTGCGCCTTTAAAAAAAATGCACAACACTAACCAAGGTCTCTTTCGTGTACTGGGTATCTGCCATGCACTTTAAAGACATTTGATCTTTAAATACTCACAATTCATTCCTTTGACAAATATTTGAGAGTTTACTTTGTGTCAGGCACTATTCTAAGTATTGGCAATTATGATAGGCAGAAAATGTGCCCCCCAACAATGTGCACATTATAACCTCCAGAATCTGTGAATACGTTACCTTACTTTAAACTTGTTGTTTTTTTAAGATTTTATTTATTCATCTAAGAGAGAGAGAGAGAGAAAGCAAAAGCAAGCACAAGCAGGGAGGAGGGGCAGAGTGAGAGGGAGAAGCAGGCTCCTCAGCGAGCAAGGAGCCAGATGTGGGGTGACATTACCTTACTTATTAAAAAGGGACTCCACAGCTGTGGTTAAGGTAAGAACTTTGCAATGGGAAGAGCAGCCTAGATTATCCAGGTAGAAACAATGTAATCACATGGGTTCTTAAAAACAGAGAACTCTTTCCAGCTGTGGTCAGCCAGAGACTGATTAGTGAAGAAAGGCATGGAGATATGTTATATCTCTGACTTTGAAGATGGAGGAGGGAGTCACAAGCCAAGGAATGTGGGTGGCCTCCAGAAGCTGGAAAAGTCAAGAAACAGATTCTCCCCTAGGGCCTATGGAAGGGAGAACAGCCCTGCAGACACCTAGTGTTTGCTCACTGAGACCCATGTTGGACTTCTGATCTATAGAACTATAAGAGATAAGTTCATGTTGTCTTAGCCACCAGGTCTGTGGTAATTTGATACAACAGCAATGAAAGGTAAAGATAACATTAAAAAAAATAATAATAACCTGCTCTTATGGAGCTTACATTCTAGTGAAGTACCCTATCAATATTATTATCCTGATTTTATTTATTTGAGAGAGAGAGAGTGCATGCACACAAGCAGGGGCAGGGGCAGAGGGAGAGGGAGAAGCAGACCTCCGTTGAGCAGGGAGCCCAATGCAGGACTTGATCACAGGACCCCAGGATCACGACCTGAGCCAAAGGCAGGCGCTTAACTGACTGAGCCACCCAGGTGCCCCCTGGTTTTATTTGTTTTAAGATTTATTTATTTGAGAGACAGAGAGAGTGCACAAGTGGGAGGGGCAGAGAGAAAGGGAGACAGAAACTCAAGCAGACTCCCACTGAGCACGGAGCCCAGTGCGGGTTCCATCTCATGACCCTGACGTCATGATGTACTGAAACCAAGAGTCGAAAGCTCAACTGACTGTGCCACCCAGGCGCCACTATTATCCTGATTTTAAAAAACAATGGACAGGGGGCGCCTGGGTGGCTCAGTCGGTTAAGCGTTTGCCTTTGGCTCAGGTCATGATCTCAGGGTCCTAGAATCGAGCCCTGCGTCAGGCTCCCTGCTCAACGGAGAGCCTGCTTCTCCCTCTTCCTCCCTGCTTCCCTGTGTCCTCCCTCCATCTCAAATAAATAAAATCTTAAAAAAAAAAAAAAAAAAGAACAAACAGGCTTAGGAGGTTTGACTAAGTTTACGCAGTTAATAACAAGGGCCTCCTTACCAGAGAAAACAAAGTTGGGTGACCCCAGGTGCTGCCACAAGAGCTTTTTGGTTTTTTGGTAGACATGAAAGATGTGATATTGTGGTTCTGCACTCCAGACACCTGAGTTTCCTCACATGGCTGGAACGGGATATGGAGCAGGGGTTGGACCTCAGAATTCATCTTCCTTTGTTTCCCTTACTCATCCCTGCTTCTCCTTCCTTCCTATGAAAGCGATGGAGAAAACAAGAACGTTGCATCTCCCTGTTGTGCATGGGTCACTCTCCCTGTATGTGGCTACAAAGGTCCTCTCTGCTCATGGGCTCTAAAGCCTTGTCTTCAAACTAGTTTATCCACAACACAGTGTGACGCCCTTTACCAACAATGAAGTTGCTCAAATTATCCACGCCCCTTGCTTCTTAGTCATTTTTACTTTTTGTCCTAAAACACATGCAGCTCCTCTACTATTCCAAAGATCTCTTTTTGAGAATTTCCATTGCTATTTATGCTCTAGGCTAGGCTGATACTTTCTAAACCTCAAGGCATCTGTTTTACCCTTGCTCCTAAGCTGCAAGCTTTATGTTTTATGGCAGACATTTCTAGAAGCACTCCAAATTTAACTGGTGGTCAAAGAAGTCAGTTAACAAAATAACCCACCCAAAAGTTTTTTTCTAACTCTGACCTACTGAGCTACTGCCTTGCCAAACCACACTTCTAGATTTGGCATAAGGTTATAATTGGGGCAGTTCTCTAAATAAAGTCTTGAATCACTATGGAAGCAAAGAATTAGAATCAACCTAAATGCCCAACAATAGGAGATGCTTTAAATATATTGTGGTGCAGCTGGACTATGAAGCATTGGACTGGATATTACAGATTGATGTATTAAGACGGAAAGTGTCCACAATATGTGTAATCACAACAGTTATAAAAGAGAATATACAGAGTCGTCCTCTTTCTTTACCCTATTGTAAAGAGAGAGAGTGCCTCAATAGTTCTACATCACAGTTAACAGCACCACAGTGCTAGTACCAGGGCATTTGCTTTACTTTTTAAAAATTTTCCTTTGACATGCATAGTGTAGTCAACAAATGTTCCTTTCATACTTACTATGCACAGGAGTGCATGCCCTTGTAATTCCTTGGTGACTTTATTAAGCCTTCATTCAGCAGCTTCTTACTGTAAATTTATTGCATGCTGAGCACTGGTATAGGCACTGGAGCAACGGCAAGAAGAAGAGCAGACATGCCTTGGTTCTCTTGGGGCTTATACTAGGAAGGGAGTTGGGGGAAAGACAATAAAGAAGCAAATGGCAACCACAGGATTTTAGCACCAGGCTCAAGATCTCTCTCATCATCTCATGGGCTTCCACTGAACAATGATATCCTTCCTGACACCCTGG
The DNA here is from genome assembly GCF_023065955.2 of Ursus arctos. Taxonomy (NCBI): domain Eukaryota; kingdom Metazoa; phylum Chordata; class Mammalia; order Carnivora; family Ursidae; genus Ursus; species Ursus arctos. Next base: position 70,570,474 of record NW_026622874.1, on the reverse strand, counting down.
TTTCATGGGTTCTAGCAGCCTCATACTCCATCTCAGCCACCTGCAGACATAAGCCCTTCAAACTCTCATCTGTAAGACTTCAAACTCTGAAATCCTCTCTCTCTACCTTCTCATCTTTCACCACAATGATACTAAGGCATGTAGGCCTTAGTGGTCCATTCATGCAGTCTTCCGCATTTGTCAAGTTCAACCCTTGCATTCAAATTCCATCCATCACCCTATATATCCTATAGCTAAGGATCAGCCTCAATTGCCACATTTTCCTACGGCCATGGCCCAGGACCAATGGTTTCTTTGGCATTGCTAATCTGCCTAGAGTTATCCCTTGTCTCCATTTTCCTCCAAATCAGAATGTAGCTTAATAAAATGATGTACGTGGTTTATACGAGGTCACTTATGACCTCAGCCGACCTTCTCCACTGCTCTCAGTCCATACTGCAGCATTCTGCAGGGCTCCCAGCCTCTTCTATTAATCCGGACCTTCACCCCAGTCTTGACTCCCTAGTGTCATAGATGCCCAGCCATCTTTCCTATACTAAAAACATCAAGATCATCTGACCCCAGAGAGAATCTGGCAGGGGAGGGAGTTGAAAAATTGAGTGAAAAAGCCAGTGAAGATTCAGCACGCTGAGCGAAGTGAGACAGGATTCTCCTATTAAACACCTCTCCAAACACTATTTAATAAATTCTGCAAAGAAAGGATTCCTCTTTCCCCCAGGAATGACAGAGAAAGAGAGAAACAACTTACAGAGTTGCAGGTATCAGAAGGACAAAAAGGTATCAGCAGATTTTAGTTCCAAGAAGATGTAAGTATTGATTATTATGTGACGGGTCCTCTGACGGGCAATTTTTACCCAGGAATCTGTAATGATCAAAATTCATCTTCGAAGTTGTATTATTATACACTTGTTACAGATAATGAAACTAGGCTTAAATTAATTGCACATAACCAGTATGTATGGGAGCCAGACTTTTGAACTCAAGCCTGTCTGAGCAGAAGACATGGCCTCTTTCCTTAGCTGTTATTAACTAAAGTTAATACTTCAGTTGGGTGGAGAAAAAAAATCAAAAAATTGGGAAGAATTTTGGGGGAGGGAGAAGTCTACGGAAGAGGGAGAAAAGAAAACAAACCCAAACGGGTCCTGAAACCTTCTGCATCATGCAATGAATTTTCTTCCCCTTCTCATGTGAACAGATTAAACTAATAGATTATGAGCATTATTCTTAAGCAACTTATATCAGGGTTGATGGGAGCCTGTTCTTGAAAGATAAGCTGCATATCAGCACTGAGGGAAAATGAATTAAAATGCAAATCTGAGTGTGCCCCCATTGTTAGGCTATCTTTAATAGATATGTCTTCCTGAATACATCACAGGCAAAACTGTCAGTTTGCATCCCAAATAAAGCAAATCCAAGCTCTAATGGCATTTCACTAAGGCTAGAGTTTATAATTGGATTTTGCCATGGGTGGAGTTTGTAGTTGACCTTCACCTATACCATAATCTTAGCCTCGTGCAGGGTGGGGGGAGGACAACTTGCCCTCCTTGACCCCTTTCTAGATCAGTGGTTTGATTGAGCACCCAAAGTCTCAGCTGCAAGGCATGGGGTATCCCTACATCTTCTCCCCAATCCCAAAGGAAGCTATGCCCAGTCCAAGGCCCCAAGGATTATGCCCAGGATTGATGAGACCCACCTTCAGGCAGAATGCTGACAACAGTTCGATCAAGAGCCAAAGACTGCTTAGACACCGCACTTAAAAGATTTTCACCTGCCCTTTTGTCTGTTTTAACAGGCTCTGTCTTTTGATACCTCAAAATTCCCATCTCATTAGGATCAAGAGTCAGTGCTGCCTCTGCTAGAGAAGATACACATGTAAAAGTTTGTCAGATCCCAAAACAAAAGGCAAGACAACATTTAAGTACTAAACAAAAAAGAACATCCAAAGAGATGTCAGAAGGCTGTAATAATATTGGGAATAACAATAGGGCCAACAACAGCTACCACTCACACTTAAAAAAAAATTAAAAAGCCAAATGGGAAGTACAGATGAGTGCTATAGACTTTAAATAAGATGGAAGTAGAAGTCAGCTGGTAGAAAAGGTCCATAGAGGAAAAATATAGTTTGAGCTACACCTGGCACCTGGAAGGGCACAATCTAGAAAGCTAAGAAACGTCATCAAAAAACAGCTTTAAGCAAACAGGCCGAGACAACAAGAACACATACTAGGGACAATAACTGTTAGGGGCATTTACTCTGGCTTTTTCTATCCAACACCCCTTTTGCCCTTCTTTTAGATACAGAATCCCACTAGTCTTTAGCAAACAGGCTCCCCTCTATCACACAACCCTAGCTCCTAAAACAGACAGTTGAGCATGTGACTGTTCAGAGTAGCCTATCCCCACCCAAAGTGGTAATTGGTCTACGATCAGGCATAGGATACAGGCAGAAAGGTGCCTCCCTTATTCAGAGACTGATAGGACACCAAGCGTGACGTGTCTTCTTTTCCTGAAAACAAAGACACTGATGAAGTTGGAAATCAGGTGTTTCAGGGTCATCCTGGTCACCACATGAAAAAGACCTATGTGAGAATGAAACCAAAATAGAAAAATGAGTGAGGAAATCAGAGATGAGTGATGGAAAGAGGGAAAGGCAGAGACAGAGAGACCCTGATGACATTATTTGAGTCCCTGAATCTGATCACCTAAAGCTAGATGCACTGATGGACCTTTCTGGTGGGTGAGCCAATCCAGATTCCCTATGTTATTTGTTTGAATTAGGTCCCTGTTATTTGGATTCTTAGAGAGTCCTGAAGTACACAGTCAAGTTCGGGAGAGGAAGGGCCATGAGGCAGAGGTGGCTCCGGAAGTAGGTAGTTGCCATGTATCAAGGTCAGATACTTCACTTAATTGACAACTAAGATGTTTCCTACTTTGAAAACCTGAAGCCACTGGAAGACAAGAGTTGCATTTATTTTTTTAAACCAATATGAATAGGAAGACAAAAGAGTACACCCTAAAAACTGCAGCCCTTTGCAAGAATAGTTTCCACTCTACCATGTGGGGGTGGGTACTCATGTCATAAAAGAAACACTACCACCCCCTTCCCATCAAATCAAGTTGGTAGTGGCGGTGTCCCAGCAATTTCAGTGTGTGAGTTTGACATCCGTCTTTTTCTCACGCATTGTCCTACTTTACCACTGGTCTCTCCTTTTCCCTACACCTTAAAAAATCTCATTTACCTTCCACAGCTGAGTGATCAGACAGCTCAGAGTTCTTGTAAATAACCCTTAGCAACTGCTGAGTCCTGACGGGGCTAAACAAAAAGGAAGAGAACGTTTCTCTGTAACCATAAAACATTTCATTTCCTCATGCATGTTATGCGCTTATATGTTCACCTGCATATTTATCAGAATTTAAAAGAAGCAGGCAGAGCTGTTGTTCCAGCCACTCCACTATGGCTTTTTAGGGAAGTAGAAAATCTCTAGTCTAGCTGGGAAAATTCTAACTAGTTGAAATTAATATCCACCAGAGGGCAGACTTGTTATCGTCACTGGGTTCAGAATTCTCAAATTTGAATTCTTCATGAGGGAGACTTCTGCAAATAGCTGCTTCCTAAGTACCACTTCCTTTTTGGTTTCTGCTATCTTCGTATAATAAACCCGTTATTATAACACACACCACATGGAGAACAGGACTGCATGACTATTTCTGTTAGGCAGCAGTAAAGGTGGTTCAGAAGATTAATATTTTCTACCAATAAATAAGTAAACATGAAAACAATAATCATGAGCTATCATTTATTGAGCACTTACTATATCTCAAGCCCTTAATTCAGCCCTTTACATTCATTACCTTATTTTATCTTCAGATTGTAGTAGCCACCCCCTTATCCACAGGGGATATGTTCAAAGACCCCCAGTGGAGGCCTGAAAGTATGGATGATACTGAATCCTATATATACTGGTTTTCTCTATACATATGTACCTACGATAAAGTTGAATTCATGAATTAGGCCCAAGCAGAGATTAACAATAATAACTAATTAAAATAGAATAATTCTAACAATATACTCTAATAAAAGTTTTGTGCCTATGGTCTCTCTCACAAAATATCTTCTCATATTATGCTCACCCTGCTTCCTGTGATGATGTGAGACGACTATGTGATGAGATGAAGTGAAGTGAATGACGAAGGCATTGGGACAGTGTTAGGTTACTACCGACTCTCTGACCAGAAGTCAGGAGGAGGATCATCTGCTTCTAGACTGTAGTTGACCAGCTAACTGAAACTGTAGATACTGTGACAACTACAACCTTATCAGGTGGGCACTAACATTACTATCATCACAATATAAAAACTGAAGAAACTAGGCTTACCATTTCATTGATCCATCTAAGATCACAGCTAATCTGTGAGTGACAATCCTGTGGCTGTAACCCAAATAATCAGAAGTCCAATTCTTAGAATTACAGTAAAAATAATGTATGTTATTAAGTATACATATAAATCATACTATTAACTCTTTACATATTTAGAACTATTTGGCTAATTGCATTTTTTCCCCAAAACTTTACTTAAGATCTTTTAGTAAAAAACATTCAACTTAAGGGATGCCTGGGTGGCTCAGTCAGTTAAGCATCTGACTCTTGATCTCAGCTCAGGTCATGATCTCAGGGTCATGAGATCAAGTCTACATCAGGCTCCACACTCAGTGGGGAGTCTGCTTGAGGATTCTCTCTCCTCTCTCTCTGCCTCTCCCCCCATACTCGTTCTCACACTCTCTCTCAAAATAAATAAATAATAAATCTTTTAAAGAATGATTCAACTTTACAAAACTGATTTTTAGATGGTATTTAGCTTTATATGAAAGTATTTCAAACACATTGACACTCTTGTGATGAGCTCCATTGAGTGTTTATATGCAATTAAAACATTTTAATAGGAAAATACAAAAAGGAATTTTTGTGAAAAATGTCACTTCTACCTAACGTATAAATTTTAGAAATGTAATATCCCCAGAGTAAAAGGAGATGCAGAAAACAATCCTACCACCTGAAGAGATAATTTTAAAACTTTAATTTATAATTATTTGTAGTATTACTGGCTTATGATATGAAGGAAATCTAGTAATTGGCATTAACAATAATTCAAAGATACATAAGTACAAGAATCTGCCAGGTTTTGAATACATAGATATAATATCACAATAAACAATTCTCTCTGGAGCTTATAGTCTTTGGATGATCATTAATATTATAAAATCTTTAGTCACAGAATTTAGAACACAACAAAGCAGGCAATGTTTGACAGGCAGAAATTATACTTCTCACTTCCTTCCCTAAACTGGCACTTCTTTTATACTTGTTCCCCCTTCCCTATATGTATTGCATTTAATTAGGGTTTAGGTAAAAATACTCAAATAGGCACCCATCAACTCATAACATTGCGGATTTAGGTTAAAATGTCAGATGGACCTGGCATTTTTACATACCAGTTGTTGTTTACTTTATTTGAAACTATGTTCTACTGAAACATTCTCAAAGAAAACAATAATAACCAATAAAGGCTATCCAATCTCGCAACGAAGACATCGAGATACTTCTCAAGCTTAAGAGAACACCCAATGTTGACATGAAGACCTCATTGTCAGTGAGAATTAACGTAGCAACTCAACTAAGAGGAAAAAAGAAACCCTCTTTGATTTATCTTATTTTCAAGCCCTGCAACCCTTTCAGTTCTAAGGCATTTGGTACAACCGAGGGTTGCAACAACATTGAACTTACCCTTCTGTTTATGCTTATTCCGTCATGCATAATAAAACGCCAAATGAAATTTAACATACTACCAAAAGCTGTTTAGTTTAGAACATTTCTCAAAAAAATGTAACTGCCTTGACATGGTAGATGGTCTTATCACTCCCCCAAAGCAATTTTCAAAAAGTGAATTGGTCTTCTTGTCAACAGAGTCCCCCTATCATGTTCCCACCCTCTCATCACTGCCAGAAATTCTCATTTTATGCAGCATGTCTCCCAATCGAGGGATCCACTTGCATGGTAACCTTACCTTCAGTCCTGTGTCCAAAGAGTAATTCCTAATTAATCTTCCCTGGGCCTCACTCTGTGCTGAGTTACTGTTTACACTCAAAAGTGCATTGTAAGCCCATTCTCCTCAATTTGTGTTCCCAAACATCCCATATTGTACAACCTTATAAACATTATTTGGCTGCTGCATTTCCCCCTGAGTCTGTCTTTCTTTGGAAACATTAGTACCACTGCTCTTGGAAAAGGAAAAGAAATCCTCCTGGAACCCTTGTCTATTGTGTAGCCTATCGCTTGGAGTGAATCATGTGTCCCTGCCCTGCATTTCCTTCCTGGTGCAGAAAGGAATTAGCACTTTTTTTAAAGATTTTATTTATTTGAGAAAGAGCGTGAGAGAGAGCATGAGCAGGGGGTAGGAGCAGAAGGATAGGGAGAAGCAGACTCCCCACTAATCAGGGAGCCAGAGGCCAGATCCAGGGCTCCATCCCAGGGCCCTGGGATTGTGACCTGAGCAGAAAGCAGATGCTTAACCAACTGAGCCACCCAGGCGCCCCAAGGAATTAGCACTTCTTAAAGGTGCACCAGGCACTTAAACATTAAGCTATGAGCACACCCAGGTACTTCCTGTCTAAAATACAAATTCTATTCTTTGGAAATCTTCATTGTTTGATTCTGACACTCATAATGAAGGAGTTTTCTTTTGTGTAATGCTTTCGTGGCTAATGCTGGTTAATAGCTAAGAAAAAAAGTGAGCCTTTCAAAGAGGAACACAATTAGATGGTTGTGAAGGACTGACAGTGCTTTGCAGCTCTCCCAGTTTCTGAAAGCTTATTTGGCTAGAAAGCAAGTACTCTGACACCTAATTTGGTTCAACCTACTCAAAGTTTGTTCCCAGTGATTAGGGGGGCTGGCTAGATGATTCACAAAGGAAAAATATCTGTTGGTAATAGTAACACGAAGGCTGGCAATTTCACTGTGGACTGAGACTAAAGCCAGAAACTTGGTGTCTCCAAATGTAAGCCCGGCACACATAGAAGACAATGACTTTTCCTGAGCATGATGGAAGCAATCAGCTCCAACTCTTTCAGAGGCACCCTACTGCCCTAAATGATTTTGAGTATTTTTCATCTGAAAGCCGCTGTGGAGTGAAGCAGATGACATTCAATTCCCTTGCAGACATATTTTTGATGAGTGTTTATATTTTGACTTGGATGTTAACTTCTACGAGGTTTTCTCTGCAGTATACAACCCCTTCTCAACTTGTGTGGGATAGTTCATTAATCAACTTCCCAGGCGAACTCAGTCGATAGTAAGAGGACTGATTGACAGAGTGATCACTTACTCATTTTTTTAAAATTACTTATTAAAGGGGCACATAGGTGGCTCAGTCGGTTAAGCATCTACCTTCAGCTCAGGTCATGATCCAGAGTCATAGGATTGAGCCCCGCATTGGGCTCCCTGCTCAGCAGGGAACCTGCTTCTCCTTTTCCCTCTGCCCCTCCACCCCCACTTGTGTTCTTCTTCTCTCTCTCTCTCAAATACATAAATAAAATCTTTTTAAAAATTTTCTTATTAAGGACTGATCAAGAGGCAGGGATACAGAATAGTTAGACAAAGCTCTACTCTTACACAGCTGACGTTCCAGGTGTCAGTGGGAAGGAGGAGGGAGAAAGCACAAATAAACAAGGAGTAAATGTTCTAGTAATAATAACACAATATCACTGGGAAGCAGGATGTGCACACTGTCCCATACACTGTCAGGGAAAGTCTCTCTAGGGACGTGACACTTGGGATTGATCTTCAGAAGGTCAGATGCATAGTATCTCATGAGGGACCCGCATGACCAAAGTCCTAAGATAGGAACAAGCTTGGTTTATAAAGTAGTAGGAAATGAGATCTGAGTAGCATCAGGAAGCAGGTTATGGAGAGCTTTGCAGAATAGGCTAAGGACTTTGCATGTTGTTCTAACCGTATTGTAAAGCCGATGGGGCAAGATGTGGTTTGATGCACGCATTTAGAGCATTGCTCTGGCTGGATATGGGAGAATATAAGTAGGAGTTCAGCTGTGAGGCTCTACTAGGAATGATCCAAGGATGGTGTGTTTGTCCTAAGAGGGTGACTATGGAGAAGCAGAGAAGTGGGTGGACTTGAGATTTGGAGGGAGAGCTTACAGACCTGCTCAGGTAGGAATAGGTGTGGCAGATGAAAGGAAGTCCAGAATCAAGGTTGACACCTACATTTTCGGCACAATTGAGGCATGAGCATTTTCAGCAAGAGTAAGATCAATCCCAAGGTTATTCTATTGACCTGTGGTGGAGAAGAGCTTTAAGCAAGTCTCAGGTTCTGTTATTAAGCACCAGACCACTACTACCCACAGTTATTATGGCACCTTAAGACCGATGAGAGGAGAGAATAGCACAAACCTGAGAAGATATTGATTCAATGCCTAATATCCTCTTCTTGGCACTTTGAAAGAGCAATTTTCCCTTCTATTGCCACATCATGTCAGGCTTCTATTTGTCTTTTTTGTTTGTGTGGGCAACAGGTGGAACCAAATCACATCCCTGACAAATTTATAAGGAAATATAGGATGCAGCCTTAACAAGGGAGCTCTCTAGAGCTGCTGAAAGTTGAGATTAAGGGCACATTCATTGTACTTAGTTCTTGATATTAACATGACATTTCATCAACTGTATGAGATCCAGGAAAGCCCATGAACACAGTGAAAAAGCAGAAGAGAAGGGGATCCTTTTGTTTATTCAACAAGTACCTACTGGGTACCTGATACATGGCAGATCCTATGCTGGGCATGGGAATAGAGTGGTTTCTGCCTTCGGGAGCCTAGAGTCCAGTGGTAGACACAACAGTCCTCAAAGAATCACCACAGTAAAAGTAAAATTACAACCATTGCAGAAACTGAAAGGAGAGAAGCCTGAGAAAAGCCCCATGAAAGCTTACAGAAATGTGACCTAGGCATAAATGGCTAGATAACCAGCTTTCCATTATTAATAATTACAGAGAACATAATATTTAAATGCAGAATGCTGGACTTTTATTTATGCAACACACACCACCAAATGTTTTCAAGTAAGCAGCACCTCAAGATAGGAAATTTTGTCTGATTTCTTTGTCTTCCACAAAGCCCAACTCATAGGAACTACTTTATAAATATTTGTTTAATGAAACTAACAACTTGGAAGGAAGTTAAAAAAACAAAAAACAAAAAACACTCCATTTGCAAGAACATTAGAGCTGAAATGACAATAAGTTTCACTGAAAGGTAATCATGTATAAGCATTCCTATAAAATTCAAATTTGGGTTTTATATAAAAATCAAATGAGATTCTTTATGACTGAAAATCAAAAGGATGGCTCATAGGCATGTGAAGACTGGTATGAGCCACCATTATTTCTGTCACTATTGACTAACAAGCTGAACCTCACTGAACTTCTGAGACAGAATTAAACAGACTTATTCACAATCATCTGATTGCATTGAGGAACATTACCTGTGATTCACAGTCTCCAGTTCAATCCAACCACTTTCAGCAAAATACTGACTCAGATAGGGCCAGGGTGCCACCCAGATGGTTGTAAGCACTGTATTCTTTCAGACCAGCATTTTGTCTGATGCCCAGTGACTAGGATAGATATTACTGTTGGTTGTCCAGAATCCATCCCATTTTCCTGCTCAGTTTTATTTTAGGGAACCACCTCCTGGTTTCCATGTGGTTTGGATACTGCTTACTGTGTTTTCAACCTCAATCTTCAAAGGTAGTCACATGACCAGGTCTAGACAATCAGGACATCTCATCCTTCATTGACATGGTGATTAGTCTAGGAATTGATATTAAGTTCATCTACTATACTCTAACTTTGGTGCTTTCATATGAGCTATTGAGCTTTCTTTTCACTGGGGTTCACAAACATAATCAACTGTAAGTCTAAAGTTGTTGGCGATCACCTTTATCACCACATAGCAAAATCCACTTGCCAACAAACAGAACACAAGAGAAAGCAGAATTGTGTCAGCCTATAAATTACCTTCCTGACTTACATCAGTTGGAGTTGGGTATCTGGTATTTTCAAATAAGAGTCCACAATGAGAAAGGACAAACCGTACAATGCATATAGTTCTGGCCAAGTAGAATTGCCAGAGTTAGCAAATAAAAATACAAAATGCCTAGCGAAATTTGAATTTCAGATAAACAACAGAAATTACTAATATAAGTATATTCCATGTAATCTTTGGGGCACATTGGTAACGAAGAAAAGTTACTCATTGTCTATCTGAAATTCAAACGTAAGTGGTATTTCATCTGGCAATCATATGGCCAGGGAAGTGAGGGATCTACTTTCCAGATCTAACTTGGCAACACACTTACTGTGAACCTTGGAATTGGATCATCCCCTGTAAGATATGTCTTTCTTTGTACACTTCAAAGGAGACACAAATAAATTATTATTTAAAAATAACTTTAAATAAATCTACTATACAGACTGCCCATTTCAGCAAGAATGTTCAGCTGCAAGAAACAGAAGAGTCCCCAAATGGGTTTATAAATAAATTCATCTGTTATCAAACAGACTGAGATGTAAGGAGCTGGGGCAACTCCAGTTAGACAGGTTCGTAGCAGCAACAGGGCAGTCCTTTCTCATTCCTCCACTCCCCTTAGCACATCCACAGGTTGTATGGCTGGCTTTTCTTACAGGTACTTGATGGACACAACAGCCTCCGCACAATCATGTCAAGAGCCAAAAAACAAACATTCTCTTCTGCATGTCTATTCTACAATCAAGGGAATGTCCCACAGGCATCCCCTGGCAGAAATCCTCCCATCCCTTGGCCAAGAACAAGGTCACATGTCTACCACATCAAACTGCTAGCAAGGAAATGCTCTATAATTGGTTAAAGTTAACCGTGATTCAATTCCTGAGACTAGCAGAGGCTCCTGTGAAACACACAGCTTCCCAATCCTTTAATAAAATCCTGTTCCATTAGCTGGGGTGTTGGTGAGGTTGACTGCTGGGTAGGTTACCTATGGTGTCTGAATACTCCTGCATTAGTTCATGTGTCCCAAGAAGTAACAGATACTTCTTTGGGGACATAACATAACAGGTTGCTGATTTCTAAAGTTATTTTAGCAAAGTAGAATAATAGAATGAGCATGAACTCTAGGTAAAGAAAGAGCTGGGCTTGAATCCTACTTGGGTTACTACTTCTGTGACCTCAGGCAAATCCCTTCATTTTGATCAGTGTTCATCTCCTACTTTATCAAATAGGGAACCGTGTCAGTCTCTTAAGGGTAGTTGGGATGATAAAGTGACACCGTGCAGGTAAAGCACTTATCAGAGTACCTGGCATAGAATGAATTTCAAACGTCAATTGCTAATATCATCTTGAAATGCTCAGCAAGAGCAATAATTAAAAAGTCTCTCAAAGTGAAAAATAAAGTAGATTCTTTCAAACTGGTGAGTCCCAAAGAAAGGTTGGCATTGCTGATTTCCAAATGGATGTCTCCACTCTACACCACCTGTCCTCTTCCAATCAGACTCTAGGAGGACCACTTCACTGGGTCTGAGTCTGGGTCACTGTACACAGAGTTACAGTTGGTCAGAAACACCTGCCCATTATGGTTTGCTTTGAGACCTCTATGTCATTTCATATAGGCCACTGAGCAGCTGGCAGATGGCAATGCCTTCTAGTCACTACCAACGTGGGACATTTCTTAACCACTAACCTGGAGGTTAAAAAGCTCCTTCTCCCACTACAAAGTCCTTGAAGTGGTTTACATGAACAGGGGGAAAATCTACCTTCTGGATCATAAAGCACATGCTGAATGTTCCAAAGTTTCCATTCATTCAGCGGATGGTCCTTCTGGTCTCACTCTATTTCTAAATCACGGCCAGACTGCCGTGATCCTCAACAGTCCAAACTCCAAAACCTTTGACCCTGAATTGTACCACTGTCTTTGTTTTAAAAGGAAATCATCATTCCATGTCTTAGCTTTCCTATAGCTTGTCTCCTGGATGCCCAAGAGGGACACAGGCAGATCTTACTGTGTAAAGCAGCCACTGGGCAAGACTCGCCCCACTCTACTTATTTTCAAATGAATAGGCAACCATTTAACACTAGGGTAGGGCCCATGTTCACATAACTAATGAGAAAGAAATTTACTTTCCATACATTCCAATTCCTAAAACATGATTTGAGTAATATTTCCTTTGCTCAACCCTGTATCACAATTCCTCTTTAACATTTATATCCATTTCCTTCTGATTCCAACATCAACAGCAGATTCCCTCCCAAGGCAATAGACAGCCATGATACCCAAGCACTAACATATTTAGATAGGTTTCTCATCTTCATCATCACTGGCCGCCACCCCCTTCTTCCTACTTTCCATCAGTGACCTCACAGGGAAAAAAAAAAAACATCTATCCATACCATAATAGATTCACTATCTAATTAGTTCAGATACAGTGGTCTACATACTCTTTGGTTGCCCAATAGTTATATTGCTTATTTGGTGTTGTAATACCTTGACCTATAATTATCATCATAGGAATCACTTATATGAGCTTGTTTGTACCATCATCCTTAAAATGACCTTAGGAGGTAAGCATCATTGGCCCCATTTTGAAGATGAGCAAATGGATGCTAAGAGATAAGTAGCTCACAAATGTCACAGGCTTAGCAAGGGTCAGCACAAGACTTCAATCCAGGAGTGTCTCACTTCAGAACCCTTACTGTCAATCACCAGACTATGCCCATAGGGGTTTCCAGAAGGTATGTACATATCCTGATTTTGAACCCACAGTCTATATTTGAAACAGATATAACTATGCCCTTCTTAAGAAAGATACTCAAATCCCCTAATAGCAGGAAAGAGGCCTAGACAAGGAACCAATCCATAAAGAGGAAAGCACTGAACTAGTTCCTAAAACCAGACATCTCCTCTCTGTGTTTTCTTGGCAACTCATGAATCTTCAATATTCCTCTCTTGTTGCCCCGGAAAGTCCTCTTTTTCTCTCTTCTCTAAGAGGGCGAACTTTTTTGGATGGATGCTCAGCAACAGGGGCTCTCGGGGGTCTGATGTTGGCTGGGAAAACATGGCCTCCTTCCTTGAGTTATGGGTCTGTGGGCCCATGTGGGTGACGCTGTCCATAGATCACACATGATTTGAAGGTGGGGAAAGCCACAGACAGCATACATTGCTTAGCAATTTTCAATCAAGCGTCTGTAGTAATGTTTCTAGGGTAATTAGATTCATGACCTGCCACAGGGAACAATTTCTTCCACTAACTTATCTGGACTACAGATACAAGCATAAACACTCCAGTGGGGCCTCTAAATTCTGACCCAAACTTGAGCTGATCTGACTTTCATCTCATGCCAGAAGCTGTTTCTGAATTATGGCAGCTTTCCTGCTTCCACCTTGAAGTAAACAGGCCTCTGGGAGTTTCAACAGCCACTTAAGACTTTTCTATGCATATTTGGATGAAGAAAACAGCAGCTAGTAAAAAAAGAGAGAGAGAGAGAAGAGAGCGTGTGCGCGAGCACACAAGCGAGTAGCAGGAGAGAAAATGAGGGGGTTGGGGGAATAAAGAGAGAACCAAGCTGTCCTCAGCTTCTTGCCCTTCTAAATTAATAATCAAAGCCCCTATTCATTATGTTATTCCATTGGATCGACTCAGACAATATTACAGCACTATATATTTCATATTTTAACATGACATATGATTTTATTAGTGTATTCCATCAGCTCTGATGGAAACCTAAGTCTTCAGGATTTTTTTTTTCTTTTCCCCTGGCCAATAAAGGAAGACCATAAAGGGTATTATAAATTTGAATAAAGCTTGGGAAGTGTGAAAATCATTTAGAAACCCAAGAAATGGCCATTCACATTTGCAATAGTAGTTCATTAGCATCTGGCTATTCAGTCATCTAAATTAAAGCTTATTTTCCCTTTTTAAGCAAGCAGCTTCTTACACCGTCTTATTAATGCCCTTCATAGATTCCAAGATGCATTTCAGCGAAGCTGCTGCAGAACCATAAAAGGCAGAAATGCCTTGTTAATTTTTCCCCTCACTCCCCAAGACTATCAAGGAAAGTGAGACACAGGCAACACATTTATTCTGCACTATCTTATGCCCACCCTGTGTTGTACCTGGCTCACAGTAGCACCTGCATAGCCTTATTAATATCTCCCCTTTTTCCAACAAATAAATCAGGTTCTTTTAGGAATGTGATATTTGGGCTGTGATTTATTAAATGCATGAAAACAGAGAAGTACACAAAAAATTGGTAGTGAAATATCAATGTGATTCCTGAAAAGAAACGGCTTATGTGTCCTTGAATCCTGGACACAAACTCAGAACCTCTCTGACACCTTCTCTACTTTATACAGGAAGAGTATGGGAAGCACAGAGATGCACTGGATGTATATTTACTGAGTGTCGATGAACAAGAAAGCCAGTCATTGTCCAGCCCTCTAGACCTTACACTCTGGTAGGATTTGTAGATTTTGCAGAATGCTCTTCTCACTGAATGTGTAAGAAGGACCCACCTAGAGAACAGCAGAAACATCTAACATGGGAGAACGAGTCCAAGGAGGCCAGCATGGATGTGATGTCCAAGGGGAAATCAGAGAGTTGAGGCCAAATGCACATTAACTCAGCTGCATGCCTGGACAGCCAGAAATTCACAGAGGAGAATCATCTCTGGCATGGAAAACTGACTCACTTATTCATTCAAGAAATATTTGAGGTCTTACTATGTGCCAGGCACATATCTAACTCACAGGGAATAGAACCATAAAGAAGACTGACAAGACCCCAGCTCTCACACAGCTTGCAATCCAGTGGTGAAGAGGGAGGAAAAAGATAATACTATCAAAAGGTTAACTTCTTTGAGTGAGTGCCCTCTGCCCTGAGTGAAATAAATAAAACAATGAGAGACCTTAATAAAGAAAGAGAGAAGTAAAATGCCTCTTATAAGGTGGTCTTAAAGGTGTCCTAAAGGAAGCAGTAACCACAGGTCATTTCAGAGAGCAAACAGAGAACAGAGACGGTCAATGCAGACACTAATTTCATTATTATTGTTTATCATGGAAAAGAGAAAGGAAGGATTTTCCAGATCCCCTCCTTGTTTTAGCACTGCTGTCTCTGCATACCTTAAGACTCCTCAATTCAACTCTCTTCTGGCTCTTCAAATGGTGATTCTCACCCTAAGAGAGGGAGTCCCCATCAGAACAACCTATGTCAAGCTGCTGGGGATTCTACGTTAATGCAAAGGATGAGAACCTCAGGTACAAACATTCCCCAAGATCCCCTTTCCAACTGTCTCGGACCTCACCCTATGCTTCCTCCCAAGCATCTGCTCCATCAGCTTCAATTATTACCTCTAGGCTACTAACATCTCATAACGTCCTATGTTGGCCAGGAGCCCTGTATTTTTTATAATCAACCGTCCCAACACTCTCATCCTGCAGTACAGAGTACACAGCTTTATACCCACAGAACTGACAGAAGGAATGCTGATATTTGGGGAGCTTTGGTTCTGAATGTCAGTAACCCCGAAAGTTTCTGATATATTCCTTTTCCTGTATCTGTACCACAGTTACTGTTCAATAAACATTTTTTTCAGTGCAGATCATCATGACTGACTTGTACAGCAATTTATAGTTGGCAAACTGTTTTCTCAAAGCGTTTTACCATGCTATTAGGCCATAAATGTCCTCGAAATACCAACTACACTCCCAGCACTGCCAAGGAGTGGGTATGAGGACTGAATATCTTTCTATAGTCTTAAAAGTAATCAAAGGATAATCTGCTTATTTTAGGGGTGTGGCTGTAGAGAATGGAGAGAGAGAGACTAGAAAAGTATCAGCATTTTCAATTTTGCCTAACCCATGGGAGCAGAAACACACAGTTATTCAAACATGTAAGGAAAAGAGGTAATGCATATTTAGTACCCACCTCATTCAAGGGACTCTGGCAGGCACTGTACTTACATAATCTCATCAGATCAGGATCAGCTGCATAATTTGTGGGCCAGACACAGAATGAAAACACTGGTCCCATTATTCAAAAATTATTAAAGATTTCAAGCATTCAACCAAGCATGGGTCCTTCTAAGTGCAGAGACCTGCACTGAATCCTCCAGAAAAACTTACAGCATTCCCATTTTAAATATGACATAAGGTTAAGTAACTTGCCCAAGGACACATAGCTGAAAATGGCATAAGAGAAATTTAAGCCCAGAGTCCACCTGATCTATCCACAGACTGCACAAGGAGTCGCACACATTCACACACACACACAGATCTTAATTGATTTTACTTCAAAAATTATGGAGGCCCCCAAAACGCCTAACAAAATGAGAAACCTTAATGACTTCATGCCCTTTAGAACTGCTAAGTATTTGTTTGCATTTCATTAAATTTGCAAAGTAAAACTTGATTTAAAATTCCAAGGCTCCATTTCAATGATCTACATTTGGGGCCTCCACGAAATGGCTGAACAAATGAGGTGTGTGAGGCCCCTTTTCTTTTTCCTATTTTGTGAGCCTTGGAATTTTTTAATGAAAAATTTCATGGCACATGAATCATTACGTGGGGGAAAAATACTAAAACCTGATTGCATTACTGAATTCTAAAACTGCTCCAGATTAGATGAAACTACTTAAAATCCCGAGGGATGACATCCCAGCTCAACCCTCATGGTTTTAATTGATAGGCAATCTCTCTCTCTATTAGATAAACCGAAGCATGGCAAATGAACTTTTCTTTGGGTATCTCCAATTCCAACTATGTGTCCAATTCCAACAGAGGGTCGTTGTAATTTTACATTGTCAGCATGTTTCAGAATTGCTCAATTCTTACTTGGTAAAGAAGGTATTTCAAAGGCTTGGCACATGGAATATAAGCAGGGGTACTCTGGTCCTAATTTGATAGGTGTTCTTGCTTTAAGGGGGTGAGATTTGAGGCTGAGACTTAAGAATAATGAGCCATTCCTGCAAGTATCTGGAGGATGTTACAGAAGGTGGGGGGGAGACACAACTCTAAGGCTAGAGTATGCCTGAAGACTTTGAAGACTAGAAAGAAGACCAAAGCATGTAAACAAGGACATATCACAAGCAGATCTGCAATTTTAGAAATTAGACTGGCTGCTGCTAACAGAACAGTCTGGGGGTAGCAGGCATTGTCAGGCAGGTGAATTCAGGAGACCACTGCAGAAGACCATGGGAGATAGTACCTAGGCAAGGTTAGTAGCAGCAGAGACGACCAGTCATGGATGCATCTGAGATTCTTCTGAAAGTGGGAGCAGCAGGGTCTGCTGACAGACTGAAGGGGAAATATGGACTCTATAATGATGCCTTGGTTTTTGGTTCAGCAACTGAGTGGATGGTGATGCCATTTATAAATACGGGAAAGATTCCGGGAGAAAGTTGGTGGGGGCGGCTGCTGAGTTTAATGTAAGATGTTGAAGAAAGCACTCTGTAAGTTTGATGCCCTTTCCATCTTTCTATTTTTCCCGACCTTCACTCCAACCTGAGGAGCACTTTGTCCTAACATCTCCAGCACACACTCTGTCAAGTTTTAACTGTTTGGTGTTTTGAGGCAGCTGTTGTTTGGGACCTTAACTTCTACAGCAACATGTGTGTCTACAAACGGACATACATAAAGAGACACTAGAATGTCAACTAGAATTCCAGGGTGTGGTTCAGCTAGCTAGCAATTTTTGCAGAACAGTGTCCTGGGAGTCCAGAATTCTAACCCAGCCTGGAAGTTTGGAATTGGATCACTGTACAAGAGTGGATTGTGGGATCACAGAAGAAGCAATTTGTGGGAATGAGAATGATGGACAAGGAAAATGTGAAGCAAATTTCGAAAGGCCAATCAGTGGAAGCAGAGAGAGATCACTAATCAGCAAGAAAAAAAGGTTTTCTATGCAAATGGGGGTCTAAAGAGGTCCTTCTAGGTAACAGTTGGAGAGGTATGGAAGGGGCCCTTTAAGGAAGTGCTTCTCCAACTTTGACCAGAGGTGGGCTGGAGTCTCTGCATTTCTACCAAGCTCCCAGGCAATGCTGCTGCTGCTGGGCTACAGACCACCCTTGGAATAATGAGGTTTTAACGGACTCTCATTGAGAGGAAGGATGAGGAAGGCCCAAAGACAGTTGCTAAGGATGATACACTGTGAAAAACACATGGACAACCAGACTGTGCCGCACTTCAGAGTCATCGAACATTTCTTAATACCTACTAGTTACTGACAGCTGTATTGCCCACATTTCTCTAATAATAGCTCACTTCACTAATAAAGGCTCAAATAATACTCAGAAGATTCTGGTACCTCTTTCTGTAGGATATGGAGACTCAGGAAGTTTCAGTAAATTCATAATCAATGGCAAAGATGACCATGTCAACTTTTTAATTAACAGATATACTGAACTTTATACCTTATAGACAAGAAAACAACCACCTACTGTCTCTAAAAGCAGCAGCATCAGTAGCCACCAGAAAGTCATCTACAGCAGGGGCTCTCAACTGATAATTCTGTCCCCACCTCCCTAGGGATATGCACATGTGGCTGGAAGCAATTTAGGTTAACTGGACAGGGGGGTTACTGCATCTAGTGCTGCTAAACGTCCTACAGTGCCCAGGATAGCTGCCCCCCCCCAACCCTTACCAAATAATCTGGCCCCAAATGTCAACAGTGCTGAGGCTGCAAAAATCTGATCTAGAATTTCAGAGTCTAAGTTTGACTTATTTTCAATGATTGCCAATTAGATAAGTCAAATAGAAAGACTCGTATTTTTTCAGTATGTCTTAAATAGAAGCATCAATTCATATCTTGCCCTGAGCACCCAGGAAGTCCCTGCTATACTAAAATGAGTATTTTAGTGCTCCTACCACCACCTCCTCACACAGCACCTGACCAAGGACTTTGCTCCTCATAAGAATTCCATAAATGTTTGTGTGTTATATGGGTGAAATGAAGGGTCAAAAATGTGGTTCTTGGCTTCTTAAGGACCATAGTGAGGATACAGCTTGCATCCCCATGTGAGCCAATTAGCCTGCCTCTGTGATATGATTTCAGACTACTGTTTTAACCTTAACCCCACTACCTCACAAATAAATGCTTTTGGTCACAAAGTGGATGCCTAGAGAGTATGTAGTTGAATTAGTGCAAATTCACCCTCACTCAGGTAAGAAATAAGTCAAAATACCTGCCCTAGGAGTGGGACAGTCTTGTCAGAACCATATGCCAAAGAGCAGTAACACCATTAATTATTTCAAAGATTTCAAAGCCTGGTTGACCTCATTTTTTCCTTTACCAAGTGTGATTAGTCTATTTTTAATTCTGCTACTGGCTTGAAGTTTTTAACAACTGACATATGTCACGAACCATGAAAACACTAAGAATAAGGCACAAGAGACTCCCAGCTTAAGGTTAGAAGAAAAACACATAGGTTCTCTGTGAGGGAGAATAGATTATGTTAGCTGCAAACAAGAACAGAGAATAATACGAAATACACTAAAGAAAATTCAGGGTCTTATCTCACTGGTTCATAGCCACGATGCCCTCTGCCTCTCTCGGTTCCTCCAAAAGGAATCCATTTATCAGAATACAAAGCATGCAGCCTTCATTCCAATGAGGCAATAAACTCAACAGGTACTGCAAGCTACAGAAGGACAAACTATATGTTCTCCCAAGCACAAACAAAGAAGGAACGATTCACAGTGTGTTCCAATAAATAAATGAAGTCAAATGTCAAGCATCAAAAACATCTATCTGAGCTGTTAGAAATTATGAGACTGTTGTTCAGAGGATGTATATAATGGAATATCCATCAAGGCCAAACAAAAGCACCAATCTGCACCCTCCCCATGAGAAACACTGACAGCATCAAGCTTCTCAATGTAATGCTGATATGGGCAGAAGCTCCAGCAAGAGCCTTGACATGTGTCACTGTGCTTGGCTACAAATGCATTACAAGAAATTACATGGGATGCTATCAGAAAATTGAAAATCCGATGAGTGTTTCACTTAGTTACTGTAATTCTTCAATGCTATTCCAATCTTGTGCAAATTAGAAGCCACTTACAGCTCCGAAGCCTGACAGAAGACTGAATGAGGTTTTCATTATGCTTTTAATAGGTTTATTGGGAAGTTTCCGATTAAAAGGTACTTGAGGAGAACGATGGGCTGGATCTCTCTGTTAAAAGAGATCTTTAAGAGGTAACCAAAATGGTACCTCAAATTTGCTACAAACAATGAGTAGCATGGCCATCTCTGGGTAGGTGCCTAACAAATTACCTTTAACAGAAGACTGCAAATAGAACTAATGATTGCCTAATTATGATTCCAGCATGCCCACAGCAGGGCATTCTAACGGCCATCGTCTGTAGAGTCTAACCCATTGATCCACACTACAGGAATACTCACCTTAAAACGTGAAAAAAACAAAAGTGGTTTGTGCATGGTCTCCACTTAATAAGAGTCTGGGAGTAAATTTTGCACTTCTCCCATCACTACCATCATTATCACCACCACCATCATGAAATCTTTCCAATTATTTAATAACTATCAACAGCACATAGAATGCATGCATGATTAGCGACAATTATCATTTCAAAGAAAGAATAGAATCATTTTAGATGCTTAAGGTAAATGTCTTGGCTAAAGTAAAAAAGCTACTTCTCAATATCAAAAGAAAAAAAATTAGTCTGTAGAGACATTTTCTTCCACGAACAAGAAGAGCCTTCATTTTGTGAGCATTGGGATCACTTACTGCAAGGAAACCACAATAATGTATAGTGATTCGATGAAATAATACTTCGGACCATCAATCTAACTTATGAACATAATAGTATGTTAAGATAAAGCACTTCTCTTCTGGTACACAAACCCATCTATAATGGCTAAGAATATGTTTTCATTAAAACATTCATATACAGAAAACTCAACTCTCAACTCTGTTTCCATGGCAACCTGCAATTCAACTTTTCAATGCACTCAATGCCAGCTCCTTTCTCTTACATGTAAGTCCTGAAGAGCAATTGTAAATAAAAATTTTAAGAGGGAAATCTTTGGACAAAGTGTTACTTAGACACAGAAATAAGGGGGCAGGGAGACTTATGGGTTCTAATTTCAGCTTTGTTATCCCAGATACTCATTTAAATTAATTTACTCACTTAACAAATGTTTACTGAGTATCTACCAGGAGCCAAGCTGTAAAAGTAATGTTACCATGCTCAGGACCCAGCATTAAGTAACACAATCAAAGTAAAAAGTGCTTCCAGAAGGAAGCATGGGAGAGAAGGATTTCTTCTGGTCAGAATACATTGGAAAATCTGAGGAAGCACTGAAAAATGAGCAGGGTCTTGAATGACACACATCTAAAAACAAACAGAGATGGCCATCGATAGCTAGCTATCAGCTGTTACCAAGTGGATGGAAGTGGAAAAGATACAGCAATTTGGGGGAAAGGCAGGGCTTCTTTCCAGATGAAGCCAGGGGTTAGTGAAGGAAAATAGATTCATCATTCACCCACTCATTTATTAATTCATTCATTCATTTGTTCGTTCAAAAAGTGAGTGCTTCCTCTGTTCCTGGCACTTACCATTTTGCTGGGACACCCTGGTAAGCAAGGCAAAGTCATTTTCCTCGTGACACATAACTTCTAGCGGATCCTAGAATGGTTTTGATGTTTGTTGAAGGCGTTAGATGTTCTGCAGTAACAACAAGGAGCCATACAGCTTTTACACAAGGAGTTACACAGAAAAGCAGGTTTGGGAGAAACTGATTAAAGAAGTGAGAGCAAGACCAGAAGCAGGAAGATATGTTTGAAAGCGTATTAGTTTTCCACACCTACCTTAACAAAGTCCCCAAAACTGGTGGATTAAACAACAAAACTTGATTGTCTCTCAGAATTCTGGTGGGTAGATTTTTTTTTTAAAGATTTATTTATCTACTAGAGAGAGAGAGCACAAGCAAGGGGAAAAGGCAGAAAGAGAGGAAGAGAGAAAATCCTCAAGGAGATTCCCCACTGAGCATGGAGTGCGACACAGGGCTCAATCCCACAAACCTGAGATCATGACCTGAGCCCAAATCAAGAGAGGGACACTTAACCAACTAAGCCACCCAGGCACCCCTGGTAGCTAGATTTTAAAATTCAAGGAGTCAGCAGCACTGGTCCTTCTGAGGCTGTAAGGGAGAATCTGCTCCAAGCCTGACTCCTAGGTTCTGATGGTTTACTGACAATCTTTGGCATTCCTCGGCTTGGGGCCACATTAACTCCAGTCTTCATGGTGTTCTCCTTATGTGCCTGTGTCCAAATGCCCCTTTTCTGTAAGGATACCCAGTCATATTGGACTAGGGCCTACCCTAATGACTTCATTTTAATTTGGTTTAATTTAGAGATAGAGACCCTATCTCTAAATACAATCACATTCTGATGTCCCTGGGGTTAAAACTCTAGCATATCTGTTTAAGTGTACAACATTCCACCATAAAGAAAGCCTTTGTACACCAGGTGATCAGATTATGGATTTTAAAAATGTTTCTTCCTTTTTTTTTTTTGGCCAAATGAATTAGCATACAATTATTGTATAAAGGAGAAAAATAAAATTAACTTAAGAGAAGTAAAGAAGGTTCAAAAGAATACTGTGGAGTCCAGAAGGAAGGAGGATATTTGGGAGTGAAATGAATAGAGTTGAACAGCCAATTGGATGGGGCAGGGGGGCGGGGGGAGTCAGGGAGTCACCAAAAATGATGCTGAACTGACAACTGAAACCTATTACAGTAAATAAAACCAGGGAGCACAGAGGCAGAGCAAAAGTAGGGTTGAAGGGAAGTGAGTTTGGTTTTGATTGTGTCACCAGCTGAGAACCCAGGAATTCATGAGCAGACAAATAGAAACTGAAGAAAAACTCCACGACAGGTCATGGTTATGACCAGAAATTTGAAAGCAAGAAATATAAACTCTGTGTTTCAGTTTTTCTCCTGCAAAATAGTAACATTCTCTTTATGTCATCAGGCATTTGGGAGATTAGAGAAGTTTACACATAAAAAGCCCTTAGAACAGGGTCTGACAGGTAGGAGGTGCTCCTAAACTGTTGTCCATGGTGACTGGCCAGGATCCTTGATGAAAATGGAGAAGTGAAGGAAAATACAAGGAATTCAGGAGTATATTGTAGAGGACTGCCTACATTTGCCTGTGTCTGAGAGACAGAGAATGAAGAAGAGGTCACAAGGGATACAGAGACTCAGGCTCGGCAAGGAACGTGAAAGCGCAGAAATTCAAGTAGCTGGGGTGGTCCATGCCATCTGCGCTGCATACAGACCAAGGAGAATAAGAGCTGAGAATAGGCACTGACAACCACAGGGTCCCAGGTGACTCCGAAGAGCATCAGGTCAGTGGGGCAGAAAGTGTAGCAGTCAGATTAAAAGGAGTTGGGAAGAGTACACAGGTGGCCAGAGATAAGAAATCAAGCCACCGACTGCTCTTTTTCAAAAGTCAGAAGGAAACATCACTTGAGGAGGTGAGAGACTCTGAGGATGTCTTATTTATAGGGCGAGGTACTCAAAGGCTAAAAGGGAAGTTTCAGTAGAAGGAAAGAGATTGACCATGTCAATGAGAAACAGGATAATTAAGAGAGAAAGAGAGAAAAGTTGTAGATGGATGGGAAGGAGCTGGGATCAAAACAAGGAGGGGACAATCTTTTTTCTTGTGCTTAATTGTTACACCCCTCGCCAAGGAATTGCTGCCCAATCAGACAGAGAGGACATTTGGGGATGTGAGAGAATGTTCCTGCAGCTCCGCAGGAGAAAGTAGAAGCATCTCCAATGGAAGAGGTATAGAATTTCACAAATTATCAGGCAGTGGTAGCTCAAGAGACTGGGTAAGATCTGGTTCTCTCCTGCAGCAAAATGCTGGATGCTACAGTGGCATGCCTACCAAACATTCGGAGCAATTAAAAGAAAAATGTGGGAGCAGAAGACCATTTTAGAAGACAAATTAACACAATGCACTCGGCATGTTTTCCAGCTGAAGCTTAGGGGGAGATTTGCTTCCTCCACGCCCACCAACTCCGTCTTTGAAGAGCTTCACAGACACACCTGCAAGGAGAGAAGAATGATGGAATTCTATTCCATTATCCCCTTGGTCCTTCCTCCTTTGCTTTCTTCCACCTGAGAAGGGACAATTACTGACATGATATTTGGTGGGATAAAAGTGGACAATGGGGCAGGGGGAGGAAGAGAAAAGAGAAATGAAGAAAAAGAGAATGAGAAGGAGAAAGAGTCCAAGAGAGTAAGAAAGAGATGGACAAAGAAAAGGTATAGTGACCAAGTTAATCTGCCTAATGAAAAATGAAAAAGGAGACAGAAGTGTTCATATGGGTGATGGCAAATTCCTTGAGAAGCCTGAGACAAGAGAGGTCTCAGGATTATCTTAAAACACAAAAGCACAACCCTACTCTGGCTGAACTGTATGGAATTGCCATGTTGTAAAGGACCTTACCCTCGAGGCAGCCTTAACCCCTGCACACTGCTCCCAGCCATCCCGGAGCACCCCTGATGCGGAAATGTAGCAGGGACCTGGGCAAGATCACAGAACCAGAAGCAGTAGAGTGGGGATCTCACCTGGGTCTGTCCGGCACTAGATTCCATCTTTATAATCATTTCACTTAACTACTTCCTGAGGCGATCATAACCCTCAGGAAAATAAAAAGAGTTGCCTCATGCTTCATCACCCAGAAAACTATTAATTCCAGAGGGCCAAGAGGGGTGACCTTTGGCTCAGTCCTCAGGACCCGAGGTTCAGCTGTATGAGTCAGTGAGTTAGTACACACAGAGCAATTAGAACAGGGCTTAGAACACAGTAAGTTCTACAGAAATACTAGCACTAACAGCAACAATCAAAATCATGGCAACAGTGAAGTACATATAATAATAATACATAAAAATTGTGGCAAACAGATCCAAGGCAGTCTCGCATGATACCTATCTCCTAGCGTCACACCTTTGTATGATCCCTCCCCTCGAACGTCAGAAAGGCCTATAACTTGCCTCCATCCAATAAAATGCAGCAGAGGTGATGGGATGCCACTCCTATGTTTCCTGATACAAGATTCCACCTCAGGGCACCTGGGTGGCTCAGTCAGTTGAGCGTCCAACTCTTAGTTTTGGCTCAGGGCATGATCTCAGGGTCGTGGTATCAAGCCCCATGCTTGGATCCATGCTCAGCAGGGAGTCTGCTTCTCTTTCTCTCCCTCTGCATCCCCCCCTTTCTAAAATGAATAATCTTTAAAAAAAAAAAAAAAGAAAAAGAAAGAAAGAAAAAGACTCCACCTTGCTCAAAGACTTGCTCTAGTCCTTCTTGCTCCCCGTGCTGGTTTTGAAGAAATAGAATACCATGATTTCTAAAGGAACTGAATGCTGCCACACAAGCACAAAGCAGGGAACTAGGCTCCCCAGTCAAGCCTCCATTTTGAAACCCAGACCTGGCTGACACCCTGATTTTAGCTTTGTAAAACCTTAAACACAGGACCCAACTAAGCCATGCACAGAAAATAGGAGAAGCAGACAGAATAAATGTATATTAAAAGAAAAATAGGGGGCACCTGGGTAGCTCAGTTGGCTAAGCATCTGTCTTCAGCTCAGGTCATGCTCTCAGGGTCCTGGGATCAAGCCCCTTCTCAGCGGGAAACCTGCTGCTCCCTCCCTCTTCTTTCTCTGACTTCCCCCCGTGCCGCCCCCCCCCCCCCCCCCGGCTCATGCTCTCTCCCTCAAACAAATAAATAAAATCTTTAAAATAAATAAAAGAACAATAGTATCAGAACCAGCTACCTAATTTCCAGGACCCAGCACAAAATGAGTATGTGT
The DNA here is from genome assembly GCF_023065955.2 of Ursus arctos. NCBI lineage: Eukaryota > Metazoa > Chordata > Mammalia > Carnivora > Ursidae > Ursus > Ursus arctos. Next base: position 70,544,540 of record NW_026622874.1, on the reverse strand, counting down.
GGTCCCTTGTCTAAAAATTGTTTAGAATCTCAAGACGGCAACAGAAGAACATTAAACCAAGTACGGGGCCCTCCTAGGTGTGGGGCCTTGTCTGCCCAGGTCACACACCCATGAAATTGGTTCTGAATATAGCATGTGGTTAATTTGAACCTCAATATTAACAATTGAACTAAAATTCAAATACAGATCTGTTTGACTTTAAGGATCTCAAGAACACAGTACAGGGTTAAAAGGATGACCAGTGAGGCCATCAGCCAGAATGACTGGGATTGAAGCTTTACTCCAGTACTGATAAGCTGGATGACCTTGAGAAAAAAAGTGTTTAACATGACCGACCCTCTGCTCACTTGTGTATAAAATGGAGATAATAGTACCTCAAAATGCTGTGAAGAATAAGCAATGTATGCTAAGCACTTAGAACAGTGTCTGGCACATAGTAGGAATTCAATGAATGGCTGATACCTTTATTAACTTAATACCACTCTATATTCCCTACTTAATTATTTGCCGCTGACAAAATTTGTATGCATCTGCTGAAGCTTCAACAGATTTAGGAAATAATCACCTATTGATGTGATTCATGAAAGTACCTGGGTAGAGGAAATATGATAGATTAGATTCTTTAAAATGTATCGGATCAGAAGCAAAACAAAAAAGCAAGTTGGGAGTCTCCAACGGTGGAGGGGTGCTAATTAACAACTCAATTAAAAAAGGCAAATTAAACTTTATGGTTCGTTATCCTCCACTGCTTGGTAAATTGTTTTGCTAGGTGAATGATTAAAAATGATCATTTCAGAAACCCGAAATAGCTTCCAAGGAACACAACTATTTTTCAATATTACACAAAAGGTTTCACCGCAAAATAAACTTACTTGATTAAAAGGAACAGTACCTCTCTGTGTATGGAAAGCCAGCAGTACAAATGTCGGCTTGTGATGCATTAGGTATTTTTAGGGGCTGTGTAAGAATTTTGAAGAGAAATGCTTCCTTATGAATAAAACACATCATCATTTCCTTTTGTGCACTTTGTCTTTGTGGGCCCCATACAGGTTTTTCTAGAATACCACTTACAAATGTATAATTTACATCAAATTAGTTTAGACCTGAGCTCGGCAGAAATGCACAGAAGTCAGGCATTCCTAAAAATGAGTGATTTCTAGGGAATCTAAAAGATGGTCAGAAAATAGACATCATAACAAATTGAAGCATCAGCCCTCATCCTTGCAATTCTCCGTGCTTTTTTTCTCTGTAATTACAGTCATGGTTCTCAACTTTTTTTTTTTTTTCCTCCCCCGGAACACCTGAGACACATGGCATCCTCCCACCAGTAAGTGGGATTACACGCATATCGGGGGGGAAACAGTGTAACAAAAGCAAAGCCAGGTTTGGACACCAGGGGCTGTCAGGACAGCGGTAGCACTTGCAGAGGATACACCCCTGCAAGTTGCTGGGGAAACAAGTACATAGACCCTCTATATCTCTGCCTTGGGGCCTTGCTCTGATACCACTTCTCATAGATTTATCCTCATTATCTTAACAACCATCTGGTCAACACAGCATCTAAAGTAACTGTCAAAAATGTCCCAAAACAGTGCCAATAGCTCCCCCAGCTCCTTTCAGCCATGCTTCTTAGTTTTTTGTTTTTAAACCTATCCCCATGGAGAGCCTGGATGGCTCAGGGCATGATTCCAGAGTCCTGGGATTGAGCCCCGCATCGGGCTCCCTGCTCTGCCGGGAGCCTGCTTCTTCCTCTCCCACTCCCCCTGCTTGTGTTCCCTCTCTCACTGGCTGTCTCTCTATCAAATGAATAAATAAAATCTTTAAAATAAAAAAATAAAAAAACTCCTATCTGTCTTATGATTAGCCACCATTCTATTAGTTGATAATCTCCAGGTTTCCTTCAGGTAGCCTGCCTGATTCATATTCAAATGCAACAGTTTCTTTTAACTTATACATCTACACTCTGAACATATAGATTAATACATTTTCCCAATTATCCAGAAAATTTTATCTTCACATCTTTGCCCTGTTAACCTTCCCATTTGCCTCAAAATGATGACAGTATTTGAGATGACACTGGCAATTTTTATATATCCCAACACTCTTGCCCAATGAAACAAGCTAAATGCAAAAAAACAACAACGAAAGTTGCACTAAACTCTGTGGCCCCTTGTCACCTCATTGTCCTAACAGAATGAAATCTAGAGAATCCCAATCTAGAGAGGATGTTTTACAACAAAGAACCAAGTATTCAGAATGCCCGTTTTGCAGATAAAACCCTCTTGTTAGTCATTGCATTGGAATGTGGTCCACATTAGCCATTTCTGAACCTCAGCCTGTCAGAAATTATGGACGGCTTTGAAAAGTCTATCATGCCTGCCTGGGTAGCGTGCCGTGGGATGAACCCCTCCACACTCTTAAAAGAGACTCTGAGTTCAAGCACAAGGATGACCAGGCCACCAGTTAGCTCCCTCCGCTCCCTCTCTGCCTGCCCCAGACTAGGCCTTCTGAGCAGGGCAAAGCTGATGCGATACCTTTAGTCCCTACCACTTCTGCAGCATGCTTCAGCTTTCCCTTAGCTCACAGGACCAGGCAGCACTCATTATGCCTCCCTAGTTAGGAGTGACCTATTACAATACCCCTACCAAGACATTCGTTTATACAACATTACTTGTTGAATAAATATATGCTAGACACTGGGATAGACCCTTGGGATGCAGTGCTTGGTCAAAACCAGACAGGTACTTGGGCTTAGTGCTTACAGATCTGAATCAACTAACCATAAAAGTAAATGTAAAACTGCAACTATTTATAAGTGCTGCAAATAAGGGGTACTTGATACTGTAAGAAACTATAACTATAAAAGAAGAAAGCCCCCTGATTTGAGCTGAGGTCTAAAAAGAAGTTGGAACTAAACTAGGTAACCAAGGGTGTGTGTGTGTGTGTGTGTGTGTGTGTGTGTGTATCATGAAGTTGAGCATAGGGGGAAAAAAACACAGCATGGATAAAGACCCGGTGGCAAAATAAACCAAGGTGTGTTTGAGCAACCATAAGAAAGAAACCTAGCTGAACCGTGAGGCATGTGAGCATACAGACCACGTGAAGAACTTTGGCCTTTATTCAAAGAGCTATGGAAAGCCACCAAACGGTTTCAGGTAGGGGGTGAGATAATATTTGGGTTTTAAAGAGATGGCTCCAGCCTTGATGAAAACACTGATGGCGAGGTAAGAGTAGATGTAGCAAGGCTCCTTGGAGGTTATCCAAGGAGTCAAGCAGAATTGACAGCAGCTGAGATCACAGTGGTGGCAATGAAGGTGGTGACATCCTAAGAGATGAGGAATATAAGCGGTAGAGTTCTCATGTACTTATTCAGTCAGAAACACATACTGAGTGTCTGCCACATGCCTAATGTCACTGGATATATGAAGATACTTAAAGATGAGTAAGAGGGGCTCTGCCTCTCAAGCTCATATTCTAGAAGGAGAGACCAACATGGAAGCCAGTCACAGCCATCCTGGGAAGGGTAGAAGAGGGCACAATCAACTCTGCAGAGCAGGTGAAAATCAGGTGAGTCTTGTCAGCACAGAAGATGGACGATGCAACAGTTAATGTAACAGCCTGTCTTGCCAGAGAGCAAAGCCGCATGAAAAATGAGCTCCAGCATCATAGAAATTTTCTCTTCCAATCCAGTACCCTCAGAGAAGACATTTTTAAGTGAGTTGGGGGGTAATAACTTTCATCCTCTGAGGCACTCTCTCAAAAGAAAAAAAAAAAAAATCACACACCAAAATTTACAACAGAGACCTCTTGGAAAGCAATGGTCTCCCACTATCTTTATATTTATTTTTTATATGTCATGTATTGGTCTACCTATGTTTATATTCATTTTTATGTAGGTTCTTGGAACCAACTGTGATTTATTTTTATATGCCTAATGATAAACAGCTAATAGTCACTGTCCTTTCTCTGTTAATGAACAGTCCATCCTTATTGGCAATGGCACATTTATACTATGTACCCTTGTAACGTTTTCCTGAGTTTGCTTTCTCCAATGAGTGCCTTAAACCTATATCAAAGAGCACCATATTAGTCAGAAAAGACAAGGATATGCTGCAAAAACAAATAACCCTAAAGACTCTGGATTAACCAACAAACGTTCATTTCCTGATCAGATAAACCAAGCTCCTTACTTAAAGCTGTTTCATTTCATTCCTGTGGTAGCCTTATCTCAACACATGCCTCTATCGAGGGTGAAAGAATAGAGAAGCCATACATTTCATCGAGCAAAACCAGTCACACAACCCCACCTAACTGCAAGGATGCTGGAAGTACAGAGGCGCAAACGTACTGTTAGGCAAGCATAAATGGTTCTGCCAGAACTATCCCCCGTAATCCTTAAATCTTAGTCACATACCACCCATGGGGGAAAAGTTTCCAGGGTGATAAGACATTTTCCTCTTCCTTGATTGGTGGCTAAAACCCGGTAAAGAGCAGCTGGCTCCTTTGTGAACTAAAGCATGTTAAGCTTCTATTTGGCAAAATAAAATAATGATAATAAACAATATATGCTTCTAAAAACTAATTAAAGAACAAGCTCAAATCATCATGAAGCCAGATCAGTTTTAAGTAAAGCTTCTTAAGTGTCATTATCCCTTAGACGTGTATGGAAAGTGCTTTGTGAATTTCTCCCCCCTCGTATCTTTTAGCCTCTCAAACAGCCACCCACAGAGAGCCCGATAGTGGCAGGCGAATGTTCTGATAATACCAGCACATGTGAAGCTCTCCAAATTTATGAAGGATGATTACATAACGATGATGAGACGGAACTTTCCTCACTTTCCAGAGAAAGCTAATTGGGAAGAAATGGGCTTTTATAACTCCAGCACGAACAAATTAGATCAGTCAGTAAAATAATTTTATGACCAAAGAGAGTGGTTATGTATTGATAGGGTGGATCTTGAAAGGATCAATTCTGTACTCCCTGCCCACCAGTTTTGCCTGCTTTGAAGCCTTCTGGGAAGTGGGAAAGAATTGTAGAGTTCTGCCCTCAGCTGTGCTGGATCTGAAGGTCTGATGCTGGGTTTCAGAGTCTGCATTTAAATGATTTTTCTGGAGCAGCAGTTAGCAAGGTGTTCTGGAACAAGCTGGATAATAAATAGTTTAGGCTGTGCTGGCCATATAGTCCCTGTCTCAACTCCTCACCTCCTGTTATTCTAGTGCAATAGCAGCTAGAGGCAGTATGTGGATAAATCAGTATGGCTTTGCACCAATGACACTGTATTGACAAAAACAGGTGGCAGGCTGGATTAGGCCCATGAGCCATAGGGCCCATGAGCTAACCCCTGCTTTAGAGTATTCTTTCTAAGGATATATTTTTCCTTAGGTAGAATGTTCATAGAGAATGCACGGATCTTAGGCTCATAAAGATTTAGAGTTCTGATAAACATATACACCCATCTAACCAACACTGTAATCAAGTGGGGCATTTCCACTACCCCAGTGCAATGTCTTACCCCAGTCTGGCCCCCAACTTCTTCAGGAAATGACTGTTCTGAATTCTCTCACCATCAATTTGTCAATTCTTCAACATCTTATAATGAAAACATATAGTATGTATGCTTCTGTGCCTGGGCCCTGAGGCTCTTTCCAACGTATTTGAGACTCACCCCCGATGATGCATACATCATGAAGCCAGTCTTTTCTATGTTGCTGAGCAGTATTAAACTGCATGAGAACCATTGTTTGTTTATCCATTCTTTGTTGATGGACACTGAAATGTCTGTTTCCAGTTTTGTATATTACGAATAAAGCTGCAATAAACTTTATTATTCATACACTTGTGTGTGTGTACGCATGTGTATGTGGCTGTATGTTTCTATGACCCTTATGTAGTTACTGAAGAGTAGAATTGCTGGATAACAGGTACTTCACTGTAAAATGAACTACCGAACAGATTTCCAAAGCACTTGTGCCACTTTACACGCCCACCAGCAATGTATGATAGTTCTGTCCCTCCACATCCTCACCAACATTTGGTGTCTTTATTCTTTTTAATTTTAGTTATTCTAGTGGGTGTGAAGTGGTATCTCACTGTGATTTTAATTTCATTTCCCTTCAGCACATTTTTATATGCTCAATGGACATTCTCATAGCCTCTGATAGGAAATGTAGGTTCAAGTCATTCTCCCATTTTTAGTGAGTTGTCTTCATGTATTCAGGACATAAGTCCTCTGTCAGATAGCAGTATTATGAATATGTTCTTCCAGTCCACAGCTTGCCATTTCATTCTCTTAATGATATCTTGAAAGACGTTTTTTAACTTTAACAAAGGCCAATTTTCTTCTTTTTTTTTTTTAATCATTAGTGGTTTTTTGTGTATGCTCTAAGAAAACTTCACTTACACCAGAATTGCAAAGATATCCTCTTATGGTTCCTTGCAGAAACTTTATCATTTTAGTTTAAACATTTAGATCTATGAATCCTTTCAAATCAATTTTAGGGAGGTATAGGTCAAGGCCCATTTGTTTACATAATAATATAAACTTCCTTCTTAGATCTACTTTTGCTGCATCTCATAAATTTTAATACACTGTATTTTCAGAATCAATCATTTTAAAATATTTTATAATTTTCCTTGTGAGCTCTCCTTGTTTAAAGCGTTGGTTATTTAGAAGTTTCTAATTTTATTTCCAAATAACTGGAGATAATTCTAACATCCACGTCACATCAGGATCTGTTTCTAATGACTTTGTTTTATATCTTGTTTACAGATCACATTATCCTACTTATCTATATGTCTAGTAATTTTTATTGTCTGTCGACAATATGGGTAATGCATATTAGGAGTCCAGATTATGCTACCTTCTTTTAAAGGGCGTGGAGTTTGAGTCGCACAGGTGGTTACATTACTAGAGCATTATTTTGATCCTGTCGAATTTGGTTTTATTTTTTTGTCCAGCAGCCATATTTTCATCTTGAACTTAGTCAGCTGGTGTGTCCCTATTCTAGGGGAATGAGAATTTACTGGTAAGGCATGGGCATTCTGGAGTCAAAGCTGATTATACCAGGTGTTCAGCAACCCCTCCCATCCAGCTTGCTTGGATCCTAATTGTGTCTCAGCCCTGCACAACCACAGATGTTATTTAGATGTCTGCCCTACATCAAGAGATCCCTGCTAAGTCTAGTGACATCTCAGCCTATGCATGAAGAGCCTAGCCCTCAGCCAACAACCTGCAGTAAATCCCCATGAAGATGTAGGAATTCTCCCCTGCACATATTCCTCTTTTCTGGTACCCTGCCCAAAAAAAATTCTACTTCAGAAGCCAAGAATTCCACTCTCTACCTCAGAGTTCATACTCTCACTCCCCTGGGTGCAACCTTCCTGCACTACAGCAGAAATTGTCTCCTGGACAGACAGCCAGGCTTCCATGAGGAGGCTCAATGTATGTGCTGCCCTTCTCCCAAGGATCACAGAACTATCCTGCCTTTGTTGGATACCTGAAATGAAGAGCCTCGCCGATTTCATTGTTTTACAGTTGTTTTCAACAAGAGGACAAGCTGGTGTCAATTATAGCAGCATGACTGTATGCAGAAGTCTTTTTAGAGTAGTGCAATCCAATAGCAACAGAATGCAAGCCATACATAATTTTAAATTCTCTAGTAGCTGCATTTTTAAAAAGGCAAAAATGAACAAGTGAAATTACATTAATAGTGTGACATATTTAACTGCATATATGCAAAGATTGTCATTTCATTGTATAAATAAGATAAAAACTATAGAGATGTTTTACATCACGTTTTCACATTAAGTCTTCAAAAGCATATATTTCACACTTGCAGCACACCTCAATTCAATCTAGCCAGACTTCAAGTGTGCAGTTGCCATATGTGGCTAGTGGTTACCACATTAGACAGCATAGCTCTAGAGTACACTTACACAAAATAAACTGGAGAAAAACTGGACGTAAGGGGTTTTCAGATAAATTTCTAGTACCCCTAAGAATATTAATCAATGCATGCTTCCTTTATTCAATTCTCTGAAATGGAAAAATGCTCACATCAAAAACTTGCTTTGTTCCATAAAAAACATGGGCAAAAAAAAAAATTTTTAAGTTTTATGAATGCAAACCAAAGTAGCTATTACAAAAGTAGCAAGTTAATGTCATGCAACTGAGGGTTCGTTATTAACATCCCATCTCTCCCTGAGTGTTGAACATTTATTTAATGGTGTGACCTTTCTTAGGTCTTGATTTCCAAATCTATGATGTGAACAAAGCCATAAACTGTGCTCACTAGGAAGCAGGGTGGCTTAAAATTGACTGGTGAACAGAATTATTTGAAAAGGTCCCACATGAATCTTCTTTAGAGGCTTACCACCACCTAACCTGCGATCCATTTCTGCAAGGTCAACTTCATTTTCACTTTTGGAATTCAAAGCTACGTGTTTCTAAGACCCACAAACACATCACTTTACTTCTTTGGAGTCCCTGCATAGTCTATCCCAGGGTTTGGCATATACTACTCAAAGATCTCTTGAATTAAAAAGCCCAGATCAGGGGCGCCTGGGTGGCACAGCGGTTAAGTGTCTGCCTTCAGCTCAGGGCGTGATCCCGGCGTTATGGGATCGAGCCCCACATCAGGCTCTTCTGCTATAAGCCTGCTTCTTCCTCTCCCACTCCCCCTGCTTCTGTTCCCTCTCTCGCTGGCTGTCTCTGTCTCTCTCGAATAAATAAATAAGATGTTTAAAAAAATTAAAAAAAAAAAAAAAAAAAAAAAAGCCCAGATCAGCAGAGAGTAAGGTTTTTTAATCAAAGCAACTGCAGCAAGTACTTGAATAAGGTAGAGGAGGAGAAAAGTAATGCAGAAAGAGAAAAGAACTTCTTTAAAAGAAAAAGAAAATAACCAGAGATAACAATATGTTTGTTCTGCCCTCTTAAGGCAAACTGTTGAATCCCACGTAGGGAGGGCTGCCTCCCTTCATATTCTGTTACTCCAGCCACAATGACTTCCTTACCATTTTTTCAAACAGGTCAATCTTGTACCCATTTCAGGGCCTTTGCATTTGCTGTTTCTTCTGCCTGGAATGTTCTTTCCCCTAGCTGTTGGCAGGCCTTGCTCTTTCCTTCTGTCCAAGTTGTAGCAGAAACATCATCTTTTCCGAGAGCCTTGTCCACGGGCCCTTACTTACTGTTTTCTATCTCAGGATCATGTTGATTTCTTTCCTGGTATCCATTACAATGAGCAAACAGTGTTTACTTTTTCATTGTCTTGTCTCCCCCCTGAGAATGAAAGCTACATGAGGGTGGGGCACTCTCTTGTAGTCTCTCTTCTATTTCCCAGCCTCTGACCCAGTACCTAGTCTCTAGTAGACCTTTGATATACACGCCTGTTGACTAGTATGTGACTGTTAGGCCTTTGGGCCTTGGAGGTCTCAGATGGGGAAGAAAAAAACCCTGATCTATTCAAAACCAACAAGGGGGCCAGACCCGACTATATGTGTTAAGCGAAGGGAGGTAAATCGAAGGTAACTGTTCCTGGCAGTGCACACGGACGTGGGCTGTGGGCGTGGAGTCATGGAGAAGATAGTTTGGAATGTGACTCTATCACTTACTAGCTCTGGGGCCTTGAGCACATTAACTGCCCATGTCTGGTTTTCCCTTCTAAAATGGGAGTAATTAAAATATGTACTTCAAGGAGTTTTAAAGAATTAAGAAAATAATGGATAAAAACACAGGGCTTGCCACACAGAAAACGTTTAAAACACGGCCATTAGCAATGATAGTTGTAGGAAAATTAACCTCATGATACCAGCAGGAAGGTAAGGGAGGCTAACACAGATGGCCTGTGCACTCAAGGTCACCTTTGTCCAATTTGTTACATTCTCAAGTATCATTTAGAAACTGTGAACAAAGTCTTCCTCGTTTATTGGTGAACTTCCTCTTTTTTCTTTAATTTTCCATTACATTTCGAACGGGGCATTTAATCCTCTGGATCTGATTTCCTGGCTGCAGTAGAAATGGGAAATGCAAGTAAACACCACATTGGAAGTCTGACTGTTCGAAGAAATGCAGACTTCTTTTCTCACTTGTCACAGGAAAGAAGAAAAGAACGAAGTTAAAGTTGTTTATAAGACAAGCAAACTAAGCTCCTTGAGAAGCAATTATTTTGGAGGAATTCCCCCTTCTTTAAAACTTTACCATTTTAATACTGAAAGGTATTTAACTGGAAATCATTTTTTTAAACAGCAGTCTCATAATCCGTTAAAAATCTCTCCCCAGCAGTATCAGTAGGAAGGCTTGTACATCTCACAATATAATGGGGAAGAAAATCGCCTACGAACCCTTTGCCACTGATCTGTGAGAAACCCTACAGAGAGCTGCCGAGGATGGTAATTGCATTACCCCATTTCCTGCAAATCCTGATCAACCAGAACCATCAATCCATGTTAGGTACGCATTTCTGCTGACTGTGACCAGCTCCAGTAGCCTTTTCACCTTGGATTCAGAGCCCGCAATGAGACCGAAGCTGCTTTAGGTGTGTGCTTCCCCACAAATTTAATCCTTGACCAATGAGAGGTACACTCCAGACATATGCCACTCACATTTTTACTGACTCGAGGGTTATCATCAGTGTAGAGCCTCTTGTAAAATATCCAAGTGCAGATGCAGATAATGCCGATTATTGGAAGGCCCAGCCACGTGCCAAAAGACAAGTAATACACTCTCTCCCAGCTCTGGCAAACATAAGGGTCCTCAATGCCCATTTTACTGCTTTTCCCAACTCAATGGGGGAGATAAGAGGTTCCCTTAATGACATCCAACTCTTCTTCACCTTCTCTCTCCTCTGTCTAGTGAATTATATTTGTACTTCTGGATAAGAAAAAAATGTATTAATTGTAGAGAGTTTGAGGGATCTGGGGTTCATCAAAGGAAAAGACAGAGCCACAAGAGGTAGTAACACGCAAGATACTTCGTTAGGTGGCACCTGGACAGGGTTGTAGGAGAGAGAAGTCACTTGCAGCATGAGACTTTCTGGCTTAGTCAGCTCTGGCAGCTAGACCAAATATCACAGACAGGTTGGCTGAAACAAAAGACATTTATTTCGCACAGTTCTGGAGGTTGGAGTCCAAATGAAGTCTCCAGTAGATTCGGTTCCTGGTGAGGGCCGGATTCGGGGCTTATAGACAATCATCTTCTAGTTGTGTCCTTATTTGGCCTTTGCTTAGTGCGTGGGCATGGGCACGGGCATGCGTGTAGAGAGAGAGCTCCATGAGGGCCCCACCCTCATGACCTCATCTAAACCTAATCACCTCCCAAAGGCCTCATCATCAACACTGGGGGTTACGGCTTCAACCTGAATTGAGGAGGGGCTCAGACTTTCAGCCCATAACGTTGTCCAGATGCTTCTACGAAGAAGCCACAACCCAGAAGGGAAGAAGGCATGTGACTCAGTGATGTCCTCAGCGGCACAGCAGCGACAAGTTGGTCTGGGGCTCAAAAAGGCTGTAACAACTTGAGGCTATCACTATACGGCCCCACCTCATCAATGGGTAAGAGCTATCTGGTGAGGTTTTGTGGGATACACAAAACAGTTTCTAAACAGTTCCAATCTAATTATTTGGGCTACTTTAAAAATAACTGGAGGTGTAAACTCTAAGTTTGACAAAAGGGGGGCTTTTGAACCAACAGGCCTAAGATGAGGAAATAAACCACGTCAGGTCCATAAACAAAGGATAATTTACATAACAATGACCGAATCCTTTTTGAAAGCAGAACAAAGACAATGATCAACAGCTGAAGTGATCTATTCCCTGACTGTGTAAGGAGGGTCAGTTCACTTGGGGGCTGCAAATGCACTTCCTGTCAGAGCAGGCGGGTACCCCTCCTGTGTGCACTGGAGCTCGCCAACTCTTTTAAGGATACATCACTGAGGTGGGAGAATGTGGATCCATTGTGACCAGACTACAAGGTTTTTAACAGACAGGAATCCAGTTTCTATTTTTGATGCCAACTGTCTCATAGCAAACTTCTAATAAACAGTGCGGCTCAAACAAAACTCCTCCATGGGCCAGTTACAGCCTGCAGGTTGCCAGGCTCCAAGCTCTGCTTCCAACTCAAGGCAGCTAGAAACAAATGCACACTCCATAAAGGGAATGCATGGGGTATCAGGGAAAAAAATCTCAGCACTGAACAAAGGAGGAGTTTGCTTCTCCTACAATTTTCTTCTTAGCTGTTTATTGTTTTGGGGGTATTTTTTTTAATGTGGTAAAATATACATAACATAAAATTTACCTTTTAATCATTTTTAACTGGACAATTCAGTGGCATTTAGTACTTTATCATGTTGTGCAATGATGACCACTATCTTTTTACAGAACTTTTTCATCATCCCAAATGAAACTCTGTACCCACTAAATAATAACTCCCCATCCCCCCACTCCAGCCCCTGGCAACCACCATTCTATTTTCTGTCTCTATGAATTTGATGACTCTAAGTATCACCCACAGGTGAAATCAAACAATATTTGGCCTTTTCTGTCTGGCTTCTTTCATACAGCATCATGTTTTCAAGTTCATTCATATAATGGCGTATGTCAGAACTCTACTCGTTTTTCAAGAGACATTTTGGTTGTTTCCAACCTTTGGTTTATTCTGACTGATGTTAAAATGATTACTGCAATAACTTGGCAAACAAGTGTCTGTTAAAGTTTCTGCTTTCATTTCCTTGGATAAATACTCAGAAATGGTAATTTTATGTTTAGCTTTTTTAGGAAACTCCTCAAGTTTTATACTTCCAAATTACCTCCCTAAGTTATAGCAAAGACTTTTCCTATAGCCCTGTGTGTTCCTAATGCTAATATTCTCTAGAGAGTAGCAGTGGTTTATATATTTCCAATATATTTTTAAGGGCTGCTGAAAAATAGTTTTCTCTTTCTTATTGTGGCATTTCTTTATTTTTAACTAATTCTCATCTCCTTATCTTGAAGCTTATTGGCAGTAGCTTTGGCGCTGTAAACAGAGGGGATATTTTTACACAAATACATATACACTCTGCCACACCGGTCACATTCTGCAACCCTGCAGAATGATTCACAAAGGTCCGGTGGCTTTCTCTTCCCATTAACAGAAAAGATAGAGTTACTTTTCCCCCTCCAGTTAGGGACGAGCCTGTGAGCCCTAGGGTGCTGACTCAGCACATCAGCCTCTACCACCACCACCCCCCCAGTCCCCCGTCCCCCACTGTCAGTCAATCATTAGTGGGGAAGAGGGTGCTGGAAGGAATGCCAACTCAGCAGGATATAAGCCTGGGCTCAAGAAATAGCCAATGAAGGAAGGTGGCTGCAAGACAGTGTATGTCTTAAGAGATGAACTCAAATGAGAAAATAATAAAAAGAGTAAAGAAAAGGGTTAGGGGTATTCGTAAAATTCATTTGTTCATTCAAGAGTCTCAAGGATATATGAAACTCCTTTTAAAAAGGGGGGTGGACACTTGGGTGGCTCAGTCAGTTGAGTGTCCAACTCCTGCTTTCAGCTCAGGTCATCTCAGGGTCATGAGATGGAGCCCCGCATCAAGCCCCACATCCTCAGGCTCCACACTGAGTATGGAACCTGCTTGGGATTCTCTTTCTCCCTCTCCCTCAGCCCCTCTCCACCCACCCCCTGCTCACACCTCTCTCAAAAAAGTGTGTGTGTGTGTTTGGTCAATTTTTTTTGGTAAGATTTTATTTATTTATTTGAAAGAGAGAGGGAGAGAGAAAGAGAGAGAGCACGAGTGGGGAAAGGGGAGAGGCAGAGGGAGAAGCAGACTCCCTGCTGAACAGGGAGCCCAACATGGGACTCGATCCCAGCCCCCTGAGGTCATGACCTTCACTGAAGGCAGATGCTTAACCGACTGAGTCACCCAGGCACCCTGATCACCTTCTAGATACTAGGCTCTTTGTAAGTAATGAAGACATCAAGGAAAAAATCCCCACTGTCAAGAAGCTCACAGATTAGCAGAAGAACCAAACAAATTAGTAAAAGACACTAAAAAATAATAAAATCATTCACTGAGTACCTACTCTGTCCCAGGCATATTTTTATAGGTGTTGCGTCATTCGACCCCATGGTCATCCTATAGATCCAGGTACTGTTAATTATCCCTTCTATACAGAGGAGGAAACAATCTCAGAGAGATTAATTAACTTGTTCAAATTCACACAGCTAGTAAAAACAGGAGGTGGATTGGCCCTAGGGACCCTTAACTTTGAAAGTTCCCCACCATGTGAACTGTGCACTGTGCTAAGTACTAAAAGGAAAGGAAGTATAGGGTTGCATGGAGCCTTATAAGAAGGAACAGAAATGCACCTTTCTATGAGGTGGGAACACATTACAAGCAAATGAAAGGGTGCGGTCAGACACACCGGGAATGGAAGGACAGTGTGGTTGGCTCCTGGAGTCATTCCAGGAGGCTGGCGTTCAAAGTGTGGAAAATGGTCTGAAATGAAGAGATGAAGAGAAGGAAGTTGGACCCAGGATTTCAGACATTATCTAGCATGGAGCTCCTCAAAGGGTGATCCCCACCATGCAGACTCATCTGTCTACATCAGATTCAACAGTGACACAAAACCCCTGAGCCCCACTCACAGACATACTGAGTCTCTGTCTCAGAACAGAGCCTAGAGCCCCATATTTTGACAAGCTCCCCTGATATATGCATGCTAAATTTCAATGTGTCCTTTTCTCTGGGACTGTGCAAATAAGACCACAATGCACACACTTCAGTGGGTCGGCAAGGCTATATCTGGGGGTGTCATGGGATAAATTCACATAACATATAAAATTAACCATTCATCATTATAAAATGTGCAATTGAGGGGTGCCTGGGTGGCACAGCGGTTAAGCGTCTGCCTTCGGCTCAGGGCGTGATCCCGGCGTTCTGGGATCGAGCCCCACATCAGGCTCTTCCGCTATGAGCCTGCTTCTTCCTCTCCCACTCCCCCTGCTTGTGTTCCCTTTCTTACTGGCTGTCTCTATCTCTGTCGAATAAATAAATAAAATCTTTAAAAAAAATAAAATGAAATAAAATAAAATGTGCAATTGAGTGGTATTTAGTACATTCACAATACTGTACAACTGTGAATTTTACCTCAATAAAAATGCTAAAGAAAAGAAAAAAAGATCAGGAATCCTATGGTCTGTTTTCTTTCAAAGGAAATCCAGTGCCAGTCTGCTCAGCTCACTAAAAAGGGGGTCCTGAGTGTGTCAGGCAGGAGAATGTTAGGACCAGGCCTTTTTGCCAACAAACAAGCACACTGGAAGTCACACAACACCCCAAGGCTGGGAGTGAAGGGTAGGAGACCCTTAAGAAAGACCAGAGAGGCTTCCTGTCACTGTGTTCAAACTCTGCAAGGCATTTCTGCTCCCACTGGAGCGTCATGAGAATGGTAGCATAGGTAGAGGAGCACAGATGTCATAGATAAAGGAAGAGGGATGCAGAGAGAAACCAAGGTCACACAGTGAGAACATAGCCAAATAAGCACCCGAAGTTGCTGAAATCCCAGGAACCTATATACTCATATCCTCCAAGACCCATGAGGATTCCAGCAAACCACACCGCAGGGTTGTTAAGTGGTGCTAGCCAGCTGGGGAACAGAACAGGAAAGCTAACCCACACACAGCATCCCTGCCTTTCGTCCTCTCTCATCATGAATCCATACCCCAAAATGCTGTTACGTGCACACGGTATCTCCCACGATTCCTGTTGGCCGCATGGTTTGCATTTCTGCCAATCACTCTCCTGGCTGGAGATGGAGACTAATGGCACTTCAGTCCACTGCCCGGACTTCTAGTTCCCTCCCTCCACTAAATCATGAATGGTGTTTTTTTCATACATTGTCACTTACGCTGGCACACAATCCATTTTAATTCTTAAAGCCCTAACCCGATTCAGAAAGGCAGTGATTAGGGGTGAGCAGACTTTGCAGTAACTCAGATTCAAGACTGAAACAAACCATCACTTAGCCAGCTGTGTGTGGCCTTGGCACAGCAACATCAGCCCTCCCCGCCTCTGTCTTCTCTGCAAAATGGGGACCACTGAAACAACACCAAGGGACCACTGTGAGGATTTAATGAGATAACACATGTGACAGTTTGGGACTCAACCTTCAGCACGTGCCAGATGTATATTCAGTAAACATGAGTTTTTTTGTGAGGAAGCATTCTAGTGTAGTGAGGAAAAGGTTGGTAAAAACAGACTGCCCAGGGTCAAATAAGGACTTCACTTCCGGCTGAGCAAACTCAGGCAAGTCACGGACCTGCTCTTGGCCTTGGTTTTCTCATCTGTAAAATGGAACTAGCTGTGTCTTTCAGAATGGAGGAGCACAAACATTCAGTGAAGTTGTCCACAAACAAGCTCTGCACAGTGCCCAACACACAACACAGACGTGCGTGCTCACTAGCTGCAGTAATTAATATTATGATGAGATTCACAGCAAAATGTGATGGCTCATGTTGGTAACATTCCTCTGAATAATCATTTCTTCTAAATAAGAAAACAAAACTTGCAAGGCAATTAACTTCTCAACAGGAAAAATTATTTACAGCTAAGGCAAAATAGATGGAAATACATATAGAGATGGAAACAGATGAGCCATTGCCCATAGGTCGGGGGAGGAGAGAAGGATCGACCACAAAGAAGCAGCCCAAAGGCAGTTTGGGAATGATGGAAGCGTTTTCTGTGGTACCATGCTGGTGGATACATAACTTCCTGCATGTTCCAAAACCTCTATAACTATACACTACAGAAGAGTGAATTTTACCGTATACAGATTTTTTAAAAATCAACAAGGATATGGGAGGAAATTAAAAAGAAATGCAGACCATGACAGATTTAATGTTGTTACAAATGAACCACATACCCACACCGAAAGGTGTCGGGAAGAAAGGAGTTGGCCTACTGAGCTTTGGGAACCAGTGTTTTGACTGGATACTTAGACAAAAGGATCTGTACAAACACAGTAGTTCTGTTGCATTTGTTTATCCCAAGAGTACAGGTCAGTAATTCTGAAACTATATGAACTCTAGCATCGAACAAGTAAGTTCAAATGTGTTGTAGAGAATGTGAGTCAGGTTTCTCACTGTCAGAGAAAGAAGTTCCAAAGAAGTAAAGGGGAAAGTTGGAATAAATCCCTAAGTGTTAGACTTCCAACTCTATTATCCCAACAAAGATTCGCAACCATGATTTCCCTTCTATTATACATGGCTTAAATTCACTTTCTTTTATAAGATTATCATGATGACAAATACGCATTTTTGCCTTAGTGTCTTTCTCTGGAAAAACTGTAAGTCTATAAGCCTATAAGAGCCTCTCTGATGTTTATTAAAATTTATTCGGAAGTGAGATCCTTAAATTTGGAGTTTCTATCCCACAGCATGTCAACAATTTTTCACAGGAAACCCAGATGCAAGTCATCCTAAATGATAGTAGGTTCTAAAATAAATTTCAAAGAGGTTTGGTGCCAACAGACAAGGTGGGTATGTGTTCATTATTTGTCTGATAAAAACAACATCAGAAAGACTAACTTAGGGCAGTTTTGTGGTCTATTAGTTATGAAGACCCTCTCCAAGAAGACTTCTGTGCCATAGATCTTCATTTGTTATGTTCCATTCATAAAAATGAGTCACATACAACTATAAGTACAAATGCAGTAACTGTTACCATTCTGATAAGCAATGAGAATCAAAAAGCTACATACCCCAAAAAGGTGATAGTTATGCTTTCATTGCCTTCAGTTTCAAAGACAGTCTTGCAATTTAATATTGCATGCAACTGCCCCTAATTGCATGAGATGGAAATCACATTCACAGAAGAATCTAATTGTAAAATGACCTACAAGGAAAGAATTTACTGACATCAGACCATCCTTTAATAACAAAAACTTTTCTCTTTGTGAATATGGAAAAAGATGAAGGGAGAAAAAAATAATGAGCACGTACCTATCTAGAGACTGACAACCAGGAAGAATGGTAAATAAAGACTTTCTCCCTGGGTGCCAGTAGTTTGAATACTGTCATGCTTACTCCTAAGTGAAATCCCTTTGACAGAAACCTGCTCTATTTAGAACAGCTGGATATCAACCCTAGGATTTCAGATCATGATAATAAAATATCATTATTATGCTGGTGGTGATACAGGTTTCTCTGGGATGGGAGCAAAGGAGAATGACCTGGCAGCGGAATAATAGATGTAAGGAGTAGCAGGGAACATGGCCTGTCTGACTCCTTCAAATCAATTCAAGACAACAAACATTTCTGAGTATATATTACATGCCAAGCATCATGCCCCTCTCATACTCCAAATGTGGGTAAAACCCAAGGTTTGGCTTAAATTTCTGCTTTTTTTCTTTTCTCATACTTTTACTGGGCCATTAGCATTGGTTTTCACTGTACATGACAGAAAACATTACTTTATGGCTTAACTATCAATAAATCTATAGGCAGGCAGTTTCTGCCCTTGCTTCAAAAGCTGGACAATATCAAGAATGTGTCTCCATGATGCTCTCAGCCTTTTTGTCATGACTGCAAGAAGGATGCCACAGTACTAGTCAACAAGTCCACAGAGGAGGCAGGAAGAAGGTAGGGAAGCAGCACTGGCTGTTTCTGTCTTTTCTTTTCTTTCTTTCTTTCTTTTTTTTTTTTTTTTAAATGAACATACAAGCTTTCTCAAAAATCCCTGCCTCCAGCAGATTTCCTTTTGTTTCTTTGGAAGAGTGAATCATCGGCCCTGATCCCTCATTTGCCTGTAGTACTATTAAAACTCACGTCCCTGTTACGGCTTTATGGCGGACATACTGACCACTGACCTTGGGCTTAGCAATACAACTTGCTTTGGTCAGTGGAATGTTAGATATGATGTGAGCAGAAGCTTAAAATGTGCTTTTACAGTTGGCCTGGTGCTTTTGTCCTTACACAGTTCACCACGAGAAGAACACACCCCAGGAAGTCTCCAGTCCAAGGAAAACGAAAGACATCTTAGGAAGATTCAGACTCAGCCTGTACCTTGGAGTAGTAATACAGCCTCAACCAGCCCAATTACACTCATATTACTGCAGACCCACAGATGCATGAGTAAGAAATATGTACTTACAAACAGCATTGTGCTTTAGTTTGTCACATAGCATTATGATGGCAATAGCTGATATGCTTTCATTGGCTAGAACCGTGTTTCATGGCCTCTCCTAGGCCCAAAAGAGGTTAGAACAGCAAACAATAAACAATAGAGACTAAAAGAGGTAAAGCCGAAACTTCCTGCCACACTTTCTTATTCCACGTCTCACTCTACACAGATTTCCAAACCAGCATACCCTGCCTTGGTCTCTCGGATACTACTTGTATCCTCCAAACACCCACAAAGCATTTTGTTCTGATCCGTGCCATCTTTATCTCAAACTATGAGCATGTAAAACTAACTTCACACCATCTCTCCCCTCAAAACTGACTCCCCATCTTACTTCCTTAATGCACCTTTATTACTCTCGTGACAAATATTCAACATCTTCAGGTTAACTTTGAGTTCTCTATTTGACTCCACATATTGGATAAACTTTGAAAGATTTATTCTATTCATTGTTTGAGCACTTACAAGATTCCAGACAATGTTCTCAAGGTTTTACATGCATGATGTCATACAGTCCTTACAATACAAGCTCTGGAGGTACATGCAATTTATTATTATCTTCCTGATAATGAAAAGTTCAAAGGTTAATTTCTGCCCCCTAACTACTGGAACATACCAGAGAATGGGTTCAAAGGTTTTACATGCATGATGTCATACCAGAGAATGGGTTCTCAAGGTTTTACATGCATGATGTCATACAGTCCTTACAATACAAGCTCTGGAGGTACATGCAATTTATTATTATCTTCCTGATAATGAAAAGTTCAAAGGTTAATTTCTGCCCCCTAACTACTGGAACATACCAGAGAATGGGTTCAAAACCACTCCTTCCCTGGTCCAAGTATTCTATATGGATAATTCCATTGAATCTATACATTAACTATCTTTGTATCAAATCAAGTAAAGAAGATGAGAAATAGTAGATTTTACTGAGTCTTTAATAATCATGCCTTTGGCAAATGTCTCTCCACTTCAAAATCACTCCTCCCCTGGGCCAGGTATGTTATGTGAATTATTTCAATCAATTCATACATTTATCCCCTTTTATTAAATCACTTACCAGAAGATGGGAGAGATTTGATTATACCAATTCTTTAATAATCACACCCCCAGGATACAGCACTTAATTTCTAATCCCAATGCTTGGATCCATACAATTTAAAAAGTCTTCCTTTCTTCTTTCCTACGCCATACACAAAAAATAACTTCAAAATGGATGAGAGACTAGATGTGAGACTTGAAACCATAAAAATCCTAGAAGAGAGCAGAGGTAGTAATTTCTCTGACATCGATCATAGTAATTTTTTTCGATAGGTCTCCTGAGTTAAGGGAAACAAAAACAAAAACAAATTATTGGAACCACATCAAAATAAAAAGCTTCAGGGGCACCTGTTTGGCTTAGTCAGAAGAGCATGTGACACATGATCCCAAGATCATGAGTTTGAGCCCCAGGTTGGGTGTAGAGATTACTTAAAATAAATAAATAAGCAAATAAACAAGCAAACTTTAAAAAAATAAAAATCTTCTGCACAGAGAAGGAAACAATCAACAAAACTAAAAGGCAACCAACAGAATGGGAGAAGATATTTGCAAATGACACATCCAACAAAAGGTAAGTATCCAATATATATAAATAACTTGTAACACTCAACACCTCCAAAAAATCATCCAATTAAAAATGGGCAGAAGACATGAACAGACATTCCTCCAAAGAAGACATAGAGATGGCCAACAAACACATCATCACTTATCATCAGGGAAATGCAAATCAACTACAATGCACTATCACCTGACACTTGTCAGAATGGCTAAAATCAATAGCACAAGAAACAACAGGTATTGGTGAGGATGTGGAGAAAAAGGAACTTTCTTACATTGTTGGTGGGAATGCAAACTCATGTAGCCACTCTGGAAAACAGTATGGAGGGTCCTCAAAAAGTTAAAACAAAAGAAAACAAAAGTACCCTATGATCCAGCAATCACACTATGGGTATTCAACCAAAAAAATATAAAAACACTAAGTCAGAGGGAAACATGCACCCTTATATTTATAACAGCATTATCTGCAATAGCGAAGATATGGAAGCAACCCGAGTGTCCATCAACAGATGAATGGATAAAGAAGATGTGGGTGCAGTGGAATATTATTTAGCCATAAAAAATAATGAACTTTTGGGTTCTCAGTAAGTAGAGCATGCAACTCTTGATCTCAAGATTGTAAGTTTGAGCCCCATGTTGAGTACAGAGATTACTTAAAAAAATAAAATCTTAAAAAAAAAAATGAAATCTTGCCATTTGCAAGAACATGGGTGGACCCAGAGAGTATAACGCTAAGTGAAATGAGTCAGAGAAAGACAAATACCATACAATTTCATTCACGTGTGGAATCGAGCAAAGGGAAATAGAGAGAGAGAGAGAGAAAGAGAGAGAGAGAGACAAACCAAGAAACAGACTCTTAACTCTAGAGAACAAACTGATAGTTACCAGAAAAGAGGTAGGTGGGGGGATGGGTTAAATGGGTGATGTGGATTAAGGAGTGCACTTGTTATGATGAGTGTCGTATGATGTATGGAATTGCTGAATCACCATATTGCACACCTGAAACTAATATAACACTGGATGTTAGCTAACTGGAATTTTAAAAAAGCTTAAAAACTTTTTTACATAATAAAAAGTATTCCCTTCTTGTTTCTTCTCATTCCAAATCATTTTACATATTGCCCCCAAATTGAAATCCTTAGAATACTGCCATCATCATCATATCTTTCTCCCGCCCTGCCACCACCAATGAACACTATTAGAAATATACAAAATGTTCAGGGGAGATACTATGCAAAGCCACCGTCAAGAGGCTCTGCCCAATAACTGCCATGGGACATCCCCAGGAGAAGGTTCGATTATACACTTAACATCTTTTTTAAAAAACACGGAAAAGGTGAATGGAAGTGGAGTGAAAAAGAACTGTCTTAGAAAATCCTTAATTCAAAAGTTTTTTACGGTCTCACAGCCTACTCTGACTAGCAGATCAAGTCAAAAGTGCATATTCAAGGGCCTCAAAGAGATAAATCCATTCCAGTTTACTCCCAAATTAGTTCTAACAAGATTGGACTTTTTTTTTTTTTAAGACTTTATTTATACATTTGAGAGGTGGGGAGAGAGAGAAAGAGCGCATGTGCGCACCCGTGCAGGGGGAGGGGCAGAAGACTTCCTGCTGAGCGGGGAGCCTGATAACCAGGATGCTTGGCTCCATCCTAGGACCTGAAGATCGTGACCTGAGCCCAAGGCAGACGCCCAACCAATTGAGCCACACAGGAACCCCGAGATTGGACTCTTGATTGAACCTAGGGAAAAAGTAGCTGTCCCAAGGCTGATATAAGGTCTGTAAGCACAACTACACATAAGGTTTGTGTTAGTTCTAACTAATCAAGCATCCACTCTAACTTGTCTGAGGGCGTGCAATAGTCATCATTCAGAATTATGAATATCATTTTTGTGTTGCCATTTCTCTTTGTGAAATGCCCTCATTCTCTCTTGCCTATCTTCTATCATGAGCTCTGACCCTACATCTCACCCCCAGATAACCTACAAGAATCTCTCCTTTCCTCTGAACCCCTACTACATGTGCTGAGCATTATTATGACCAACTTGAAATATAAAAACTCTTTCTATGCGTGCTTTCCCCCTTTCTCTGGATCAGGGTTTTGCAACCTCAGACCTAGTCACATTTGGGACCAGAATATTTGCAAGGGCTGTCCAGTGCCTTATGCTATGTTTAGCAGCATCTCTGGCCTCCACCCACTAGGTGTCAGCAGCACCCTCCCCAAGCTGTAACAACCAACCCTGTCTCCAGATGCTGCCCTATGTCTGCCTCACCCGCACAAGAGCCCCCAGTGGGAACCACTGCTGTAGATTACACAATTCTGGGGACTGAGATGATTTACAATTCCTCTCTTCCCTCCACCATCCAGTCAGTAGCAGAGTGTCCTTCACAGAGAAGGTGCTCCATGTTATGGTGGATTGATTTCACATTCTCATGGATCCATCTTAATTGGAAGGTTTTGTTTTTTGAAACAGCCCAGCAGGTAGTTGTTTTAATCTGCCATTAAGTCCACATCATTTCACAAATGACTGCTTAAAAATGCACACTACTTAGGTATCAATTTGTTTGTGCAAGACACAGAATTCAGCTTCTTCTAATAGGATCATCTTCTGAAAAGGAAATCTTTTATTTTTTTGGTACCTACCTAGGATTCTAGGTTATTCTCTAGAAATCATCAATTTCCAGAGAGGTTATTTATAAAGCTATGGAAAATTGTGATGATGTGGCAAAGAAGTCACAATGACCTACAGAGAATAAACCAGAACACCAGAGAACTGTTAAGAATAATGGAATAAAAAAAAAATAAGAAAATGAAGAAAAACAAAAATCAGAGTGAAAAACCTATTATGATAATTTACAAAATACACTCCCATATAAGTAGCAGATATATGTACAGATAAAATATTTGTTTTTTATGGATGCCTGGGTGGCTCAGTTGGTTAAGCATCTGCCTTCGGCTCAGGTCATGATCGCAGGGTCCTGGGATCAAGTCCAGCATCAGGCTCCTCACTCAGCAGGGAGCCTGCTTCTTCTTCTGCCTGCTGCTCCCCTTGCTTGTGCTCACTTGCATGCTCTCTCTTTCTCTGATAAATAAATAAAATCTTTTTAAAAAATTGTTTTTTAAATCTTTTGTCTTATAATAAATCACAAGAGGCTATTTATTCCATGTGTGATAATAACATTAGTTTGAAAAAGTGAAAACTAGATTATTAGGAACCCAAGACACACAAAGAAATGATTTAAACCACATAAGGTCTATATTTGAATCAGTGCAACAAGAGTTCTACACTCTTTTTTTTAAATTTATATAATATCCTGTTTGATGTAAAATTGAAGAAAAGAATGTAAGTTATCCCTAAGCCAACTTTTTAAACTAAAATGTTGTACAAAGATTCCTGTGGCATTTCAGCTGCTCTTAAATTTTAATAATACTGATAAAATATTCTACTATCCCCAGCCAAGTAATTTTTTATCTTTAATTGGTAAGCCTTCATTTATTATTTCTAAAGCATAAAAATTCTAATATCTAGGATTTATAACTTACCCAGGCAATCGTGACTGCAAATGTATTTTTAAGTGCACTCCAAAATAGAGAAAGCAAATGAACACCAGGGAAATTTAAGTTTGGACTACAATGGAAAAAGAATTTTTTACAACAAATATATCATTGACTAACTACACTATGCCTCATCAGTGAAAAAACATCCTTCAGCAACCCCTGGGGTGATAGGAAAGACTTTTCATGGAATGAGAAGAAGAAATTAAGTCAGTAGAGAAGACCCAGGTCATTCCAAAATGGAATTAGCACAGATCATTTCAAAATTGACAGAGGAGCAAATCCTGAAATACAGTGTGGAGACTCGGTGAAATATAAATATTACATATTGATCCACAGGTGATCAATAAGAGCTTTCTGCTTCAGGCATTTTTATTCATAAAATAAGCTTTACTCAAATATTAAAGGAGAAAGGAGCAATGAGCTTGCAGAAAACAAAAAACACCATCCACAACATGTCCCCACTGATACTGACATTTGTTCTATAGACATGATAAAACCTTTAGGACGACCTATATCGCTGCAAAATGGAAAATCAAGCTTCATTTCCAACCTACTGTATTAGGCTGAATAATGGCCACCCAAACCCTTTAACCTGTAGATGTTACCTTATAAGGAAAAAGGATCTTCACAGACGTGATTAAATTAAGGATCTTGCATTGGGGAGATCATTCTGGATTATCTGGGTGGGTTCTAAATCCAATGACAAGTGTCCTTACAAGAGAGAGGCAGAGGGAGATGTGACACACCCACACCCAGAAGAGAAGAGGGTGATGTGAAGAAGGCATAAACTGTACGGACACGGCCATAAGCCAATGAATGCCTGGAAAAAGGGATTGATGCTTCCCCAGAACCTCCAGAGGCTCTGCCAACATCTTGATTATGACCCAGTGATGCTGATTTTGGTGTTCTGTCATCTAGAACAGTGAGAGAATAAATTTCTGTTGTTAAGTCACCAACTTTGTGATCATTTGATGGAGCACCAATAGGAAACTAATAAATCCACCAAATCTCCTGAGTGCCAAGCTTCTATTCCATCCCAAACTCCAATATTTAATAATAATAATAATAATAATAATAATAATAATAACAGTGATCATGACACATGATAACACAACATCTCCTGACACTACTAACATTTCTTATATGACAAGAACTCTGTTAATGACGTATTCATGTGTGTTCTTTAATCCTCACACCACTACCATCTTTCAAGTATTAGGATCTCCACTCGACAGAAGAGAAAACAATGCTCCATTGTCACATGACTATCAAATGGCAGATTTGTCATTAACTCTTGCAAAACTGATTCTAGGGTCCTCTTCTATAACCATTCTGTTGCACTGCTACATGCATGATTTTTTCTCACAAAGAGTAAAAGTTCTGGTCTACAAAAAGACAGAGACGTGCATATTGCATTAAATTTGTGATCCATTCATATTACACTACATTCCTAGTCACTGAAAACTCTTAATTGGTATACCAGTCACTCCCTTCACTTGATATTTGACTCTTTCTGAAACATGAGATTTTCATACCAAGAATAAGCCTATCATTTCCTCTAGAATTAATAGCAGATGGTAGCTGTATGTGACATAACAGTTTAGATTTTTTCCAACCCTAACCCTAATTGGTAAGGTAAGTAAAGTAATGATTTTGAGGATAAGCACTGCTAGAACTCTGATTAAAATTCCAGTTTCAGGGAACCGGTCGTGGCATTAATTAATAGTCTCAACTAATTATTTTCTTCTCAATACCTGAAGTAGGCTATAGGTAGTGGGACCTGAAAAATATCATTCATCCATCTATCAATCAATCTATCAATTTGTCCAGCAAGCCAGCCAGCCATTAATCCATCCTATATTGAGTGCGACTTGAACTAAGATTGCCTGGAAAGTAATATCTAAGTTCATTTTAATAATATTTAGAGGGTATTAACATATGGCATTATATTAGGGGGCAAATTTAGCAATAATCTGACACTTCTGAAGTTTAACTTTAGAAAACAGATGAGTGTCTCACTTTTAAAAAAAAGAAGAAGAAGAAGAAGATTTAAAAAAAAAAAACTACAAGGACTTGTTCCCTGAGAATGTGGATAAGAGCTTATATCAAAAAAGCAACACCTGTTGAAGTTGTATAAGGAAAGTGATTCACCTGAAAGAGCATTTCACAGATGGAAAGGAAAAGGAAGATTCTAGACCTTCCTGAAAAGACTCACTGTGGATATCATCAGGGAGCTGGGAGGTTACTACACCATGATGAACAAAAAGGCCACAGGTAGTGACCCAGGAGAAACCTACAGCAAGATCCATAACTAGAAACCAAAGAAGCAAAGGCACAATCATTACTTACCAAGCACCATGTGTATCTCCACAGCAGCACAGGAGGGGCCAGGTCAATCAGATCTTCTCTAGGGATGCTGATTATAATGTTTGATCTACTGGGATGTTCTAAATGTCATTAATCAGAGTGGTTGCAGTAATTTTTAAATAGGAGGAGGGGTGTTTTAATTACTTCATGATGTATATGCTTCCACGAGTGATGGTCCATATCATTTGACAATGAAGAGATTTTCCTAATAGCTTTCTGAACCGACATTCACAGACCACTCTTTCCTTCTCCCATCAATGGTCAACCCATTTCTGTGTGCTGGCACAATTCTTATTCACAGCTTATAAAAGCAGAAAACTACCTAATACTCCAAAAGGTAAAGAAATCAACAGTGACAACTCTAGGCGCACCTGGTTGGCTCAGTCAGTACAGAGTGTGACTCTTGATCTTGGGTTTATAAGTTTAGGCCCATGTTGGGTGTAGAGGTTACTTAAAAGTAAAATCACATTTAAAAAAAAAAAAAGCATTCAGAGAACAACAGAGACAACTCCAATCCTTTATAATGTCTATACCATTAGACCATTATTTTACTTTTCAAAGTTCGTCCAAAGGAAGTAGAGACGTGCTCAAAAATCTCTATTCAAAGATTTTCACTGCAATTTTTAACAGTTTAAGAAGAATACTAAAATAATCCTAGTGTCTTAACAGTCGGAGAATGGTGTGATGCCACACCCAAAGGTTGGGCTACTATGGACCATTAGCTTTATCTTCCAGAAGAATATTTAATGAGGTAGAGGAAAATGTTCATAATAAAATATCACACGACAATATTAGGCACAAGATATATACAGTATGAGCCAAATTAAATATCTGAGCACTTACATACACACACACACACATACAAACACAAATAAATACAAAGGGAATCCACCAGATCGACGCCAATAAGTATCCATGATAATAGGAATTTTACACGGAAATTTATCTTCTTAAATAGTTTCATTCCCTACTCTTCAACTTTTCCTCTATCCATATATTACCTTATAAACAGAAAAAAAAGGGACAAGAAATGAAATGAAATGAAATGAAATGAAATGAAATGAAATGAAATGAAATGAAATGTGGTGCCCATGAAAATAACCAATGGTGTTTAGGAGACATTTGACTGTTCATTTCCAAGCATCTTAATTTTTGTTTTGCCAGCATTAGAATACCAACTCCCCTTCCCAAGATGCCAGTCTCAAATAGGCTAAGATGGCATTATCTTCAATTCCAAAAATGTGGAATCTGTGAAGATTCTGAGGAACAAACTTCTGATTATTTTTTTTCTTCCAAACTATGAATGTTGTCACAAGTTGAATCACGGTATATGCAAAAAATGCCAAGTACCTTCTAGCAACAGATGAATCATGCATTACAAATGGCTTATGTTTAAAATAAATGATCACTTTAAACATTCCTGCCTGCCACCAGGTCCCAGCAGACACTATATATTCTCCAATACAATAACTTAAAAATGGAGTGTGGTCCCACATGGACTTTGAGAAGTCGGGCAAGATTCAGGAAAGGAGGGAAGGGATGGGCCTCTTTTTATATAAGCCAAGCAAAGCCACCATTTCCTTCTCTGGCTTCTGGATTTCTTCCTTCAGCAGATAAAATGGAAAAACAAATGTGGGAAGAGGTAAATTGATTATGTTTGTTTTAAAGAGAATTATCCCTAGAGACCCAACACACCTAGTGAAAGTAGAGGTGTATTTGTCTAATGGGAATCAATGGTAACAATCTACATTAGATTTGCCTTTTTTTAGACATTTCATAAAAATGGAATGATACAATATATGGTCTTTTGCTTCTGACATCTTTTACTTAGCATAATGTGTGCATAATAGTTTTTGAGGTCCACTGACGTAGTTTGTATTAGTATTCGGTTTTTTGTCTCTTTGGAGTTTGTTTTTGCTGAATTGTATTCTATTGAATGGGTATAGCAAATTTTACCTATTCACTAGCTGATGGACATTTAGATTGTTTATACTTTTTGGCTGTTATGACTAGTACCGCTAAGAACAATGTAGATTCGTGGTTGCCTGAGGCTAGGGGTGGAAAAAGATCGACTGCAAATGGGCATGGGGAGGGGCTTTGGGGGAAAATGGAAATATTCTAAAATTAGATTGTAAATTTTATAAAGATGATTGAATTTTGAAGTTAAATCAGTGAATTTTATGTTACGTAAATTATACCCCTATAAAGCTGTTTAAAAAAACCTAGTTTGGTATTATCTTATTTCCAAAATGGTGTCCCTCAGCTCTTAAAAAGCAGATATTTATACTTTAAGTTCCAAGGGCCTGTCGTAATAGTATAATATAAGGAGTATTGGTAAGGTATAATCCTTACACCAAAGAAGGCTTAAAAAGGAATGACAGAGGCATTAAAAGGGGAAGAGATAATATGGTTGTGTATCAAATGCTAGAAAAATAAAATATGTTTCCCTAATTAGAAAGTTTATGAAGGCGGAAAATGTAAATGTGAGGAGTCAGGGCATAGTTTGGGGGTTCTAAGCTGGAAGCTTCTAAAAGGCTGAGTACCAGAGTGTTGAAATTCTGGAAGATAGAGGGACAGAGCTAAAAAGAGATGGCAGAGACAGAGAGCTGACAGCATAAGGGGTGAGGGAAAAGAGTCTCATGCCAAAAAAAAAAAAAAAAAAAAAAGGGTTCTCCCAACTCAGGGCAGAGCAGAAAGGCAGAAGTTTACTTAACAAATAGTAACACTGGCAGTTTGGCTTCACCAATCTTGTTTCCCTATAATACTATCATCACTCCTCGGATCTTCCGTCAGAATGAAAGTAACTTTTTCTGAAGGTCACAACCCTGGTAACTGTCAGAGACAGTAGTAAACTCACAGGGTTCAGACCTTCATCTCTTCTTCACGCTTAGGCTGTATGACTCCGATTGAATTGGTGCATTCTATCACCCACCAAGCAAATACTGCATGTTCTCACACATGTGACACGTGTCTTGTGCTTGCTGAACACAGCAAAGTCATTTACTCCTACACCAGCAACCAATCAGCTTCAACTCAACCTTCAATCCCCTTCCTTGCCCAGTAGAGGTGAGCTTACCAAGATCACTCGTAAGCTATACTTAAAAGACTGAATGAAGAACCGGTGTCAAAATGGCCCTGAACAAACTAAGAAGACGGAAGAGAAAAACTGAGACACCATTACTTCCTTCTAAAAGAACAAATGACCACAAGTCACATCTCAACTCAACCCAGGCTTACAGTTCAGGACACAGGCTTAGCAAAGATTGACTTAGTCTATGAATTGGGGTCTACGCCAACGTGAAAATCATGAGACATAGCTTCCTAGCTGTGACCCACTGAGTCAAGTCCAGGGTAGGAAACCTGAAAATCAAAGCAAAAATTATTCAATAAGCTTCCTATAAAATTCACAAGAAGACAGCCACAGTTAAGGTCAACATTTCACATGTAATTGAGAGAGAGAGACTGATTGATTTAAGACGGCCTTCAAGGACCCATGGTGCCTACTGAGAAAATTATCCTTAAACTCTTCATCCAGATCTACCTGCCTGAAAGGAAACATCCTGCACAAAGAAAGACGCCTTCAACAGTTGACTTACAAGTTGATGGTTTGTGTTGTTGCCAAGTTAAGCCCTTCTAAACTTAGAGGGACAGACACTGACGCACTTACATTAAGTCTGATTGCCCAAGATAGTTTAGAAGTGGGCTTATACAGTGTCATAGGTAACTTCGTAAAGTAATTAATGAACCCTTACTGTGAGTCTATGATGTCTCAACACATTTCTTTTTAAGAGAGAGAGAGAAAGCGAAGGAGGGAGGAAGGAAGAACATTCCTTGTCATCAGAGGTTTTAACTAAATGCATTTCTGGGGATATCCGTTTGCTGACAAAGGGCAGATTATCCTAATAACTTCTCTCAGGTCAAAACTCATACTAGTGTTAAGAACACTTTAATTATGAGGAAATGAAATCAGGCTATTCTGCCACACACGCAGGAAACAAAACGCAGCCAGGGCAACAGTCACAGCATCTTGGGTCTTAATTATTAGAAATGCGGATCCCTCAAAGAATGTCCTCAAGCCAAAACAATCAGCTCACACGCTGGGCCTCCCAGAGGCCAGCCTATTCCAAGGACTTAATCCTGGAGCTGGAAGAATAATCACCTCCTGGGAATGGCCACCCTGGCCCTGCAGGTCCCACTGCCCTGGCAGATGGGGTCAAGGGAGGATTGTGTGCAAGACTGCAGGGGGAGTGAATGTCAGGATATAAAAACAATTTTTTAAAAAAGCAGAGGATAAATAAAAAGCTACACCAAAAGGAATCTGTTTTATAGCTGCCTTGTGACAAAACCAAATTCATACATGTAGGCTCATAACTTTTTGGTTCAGGATGAGGATATTGTATACAGGCAAAAGTTCCATAATTTTTCCAATTGTCTATAGATGATTATTCAGTGAAGAAAGAGGATTTGAGACCCAGAAGTCTATAGTGACAGGGAGATCACTGTTTCAAGGAAAGAAAAGGAAAGTGAGAGGGTATACCCTAGCAACCAAGCGCTCTTTATGTGTTCACATAGATAGCATCTCTTTGAATTCTTGCAACAGCCCTGCTAGGAAGTCATCATCATATCCATTTTATAGAGGAAGAAAACAGGCAAAGATGGTTTGTGAAGTGTGGCTAAGGTCAAACTGCCAGTAAGTGGTAGAACTGGAACTGAACCAAGA
Organism: Ursus arctos; assembly: GCF_023065955.2. Classification (NCBI taxonomy): domain Eukaryota; kingdom Metazoa; phylum Chordata; class Mammalia; order Carnivora; family Ursidae; genus Ursus; species Ursus arctos. Next base: position 70,513,139 of record NW_026622874.1, on the reverse strand, counting down.
TCTGACCCTAAAACTTTTAGGAGGAACCCATACCTTAGAAGATGAGGTTGTCCAATTTGAGTAGGAAACCCTTTTTGCACTATCTATAGGGAAGACTGGCCACACAGGTATCCCTCAGGATCTCTTCCTTGTAGGCCATGTAAGAAGACTTAAGGAACATTCCTACAAAAGTGCAATGTTAAGAGTATAGGATTTGAGGTTCAGACCGTCCAGAGTTCTAATCTCACCTCTGCTTTTTTTACTAGTTTTATTAACTTGAGCGAGTTCATTAAGATGGCTGAGCCTTGGACTCTTCATTTAAGAAACTGGGACAATGATAGTCCCTGCATCATTGGGTCACTAGAATGCAAAGTAGATAATGCATGTAAAGTTTGGGATCTATACTAGGGATTCAAACATCCATTATTATGAAAGAATAAAATGAGTCCAAAGTGATTGTTTTGGACTTTGCACCCTCAATCAAAGTATATTTGTTGCAAGGTATATGTATGGAGGGCAAGGGAGCAGATGTAACCTAGATCTACCAAATTATCACATTATAGCGAAAAAATTATGCCTGCCTCCCATTTTGATTAACCTAAAAGTTGACTATCTTAAAGCATCCCTGACATTCAAGCCTGCTTTTCTTATTAAAGAATAATATGCATTCTTCAACACAGCTGAGTTTACCTTCCATTCATCCTTTCCTACCCAGAGACAGCTCCTAGATGCTACATGATGCTAAATCACACTGTGAGGATAAATGAGACAAAGGGAGAACATCTTCAATATGAAAGCAAAAGAGAAGATTTGTTATTAATGTCCCCTTAAAGAAGGGCGAGGTTTTTGAGAAAAGGGAAGAAGATGTTGTGTTGGGTTAGGGTTTGCTTTGTTTCTATTGGTTTCATGTTTTGTCACTATCTTTTATTGAAGTGAAAGCCACAGACATGAAATTAACCTTATTAAAGTGAACAATTCAGTGCCACGTAGCAGATTCATAATGTTGTGAAACCACAACTTCCATCTGGTTCCAAAACATTTTCAGCACCCCAAAGAGTAAAAAGAAACCCCAGAACCATTAGGCAGTTGCTCCCAGAAAGGCTCAGAACAAGCCTCACCAACATGTGCCACTCAAGCATGTGGATTATTTTGAACTGAAGACAATCAAGGACAAAGAGACTCAAGAAGAGCTTTTTACCACCGCCTTAACTGTCTCTAAGAATTCAGACAGGGAGACCTGGTCCAGGAAGAAACCTACCACCAGAAATGGCTATGAAGAATATGGGCTGGGCTTGGTTAGCTGGGGGGAGCTGGCAGGGTCTGTGTGTTCAAATTCCTCTGTGTGCCCCACTGTCTCTGCATGGCATGACAAACATTTGTTTGCCAAACGTTTGCTCTTCCTATCTTGCGGTGAATTGTCCTTCTTCCCTTTGAAGCCCCAGATCCCAATCCCCTTCTCCTTAGCTCAGGATGGATGTAAGCCTCAACCACCTGTCCTTGTATCTCTCATGTCTATGTGCGGTTCCCATACCTATAAAATTTTTCTCCTATTAATGTGTCTTATGTGGATTTAATTAATAGACTAGCCAAAAAAATCTAGTAGAGGAAAATTTTTTCATGTCCTACACTCCCTATTTTCTCCCTTCCCCAGACCCTGGCAATCTGCATTCTGCCTCTATGGACTTACCTATTCTGGATATTTCATATAAATGGAATTGAAAGAGAGAATATGCCATTTTAAAATATGCCTCATTGGCATTAGGATTATCTTGAACTGGTTATTTTTATTTTTATTTTTTAAAGATTTTTTATTTATTTATTCAACAGAGACAGAGACAACCAGCGAGAGAGGGAACACAAGCAGGGGGAGTGGGAGAGGAAGAAGCAGGCTCATAGCGGAGGAGCCTGACGTGGGGCTCGATCCCACAACACCGGGATCACGCCCTGAGCGGAAGGCAGACACTTAACCGCTGTGCCACCCAGGCGCCCCTTGAGCTGGTTATTTTTAAAGAAACAGCAGACACCGGAAAAGCTCTGAAAAACAAGTAAGAGTTACCCTTTTGTAAGGAACATTTACATTTATAAGGAAAAATCTCCATTTGTAAGAGTGTCATCTCGCTTTGTTTATGGGAAGAGGAGATAACTAAGTCTCTAGACAATCTTATCAATGGAGAAGGCAGGGACCTAGATCCTCATAGCAACCGTGTCACCCTTTACCTGACTGCCAGCCATCACTAGCTCCTTAACATCTTTTGTTTTTAGCTGGAGATAGTGTTTAACTCCATGGCTTGGGTCATTTTGGTTACTCAATTTTTTCTAGGTATCTCCCATATATACAGGAGATATACATGTTATTAAACTTCTGTTATTTTCCTGTTAATCTTTTATCGTTTCAGGGGAGGAGTGGTCTCAACCAAGAACCTAGAAGGAGTGAGGAAAAATTATTTTTCCTCCCCCTACACAATCATATCTTTGACTAAATTCGTAAAATAACCACAGAAGCAGTCAGAACTAACCCTTCCATGTCTACACAGACTGCAGGACCATATCTGATACCAATTTCACTGGAGCTTGAGTTCCTATAGGCCATTTACAGACATCATTATGGAATCATCTATTTTCCAGTGAACATCAAGTTGAAAAGCATACCAACACTTAACGGTTCAATTCAAACAAATGTGGAGCATCTTAACATTTACACTGGCCAATTTCCGTTTTGACTGAACCAAATGTATTTTTCCATTCCTCCAGATGAGTACTGGCTAATTAAAAAAGCAAATCAGGTTCAACCAATTTTTTTTCTTTTATGTAAATTCAAAAATGTACTGGCCATTGGAACTATATAATGCAACAGACTCTCAACCAGATGGAGAACATTCTCTGCCTAATGAAGAACAAGGAACCCACCTACCGAGTCCATCCTCTGTTGATTTAAATCATGTACTATGAGAAATACAGAAGGCAGTTTTAAGAAATGTGGTCCAAGCCACCCCCCAACAAAGCCCCATCCAGTCCTGTTGTTTATCAAGTGTCCAGAGAAGAAGGCTTTTAGTATTCCCAAAAGTTCACCCACGTCCTCTGCTTCAGAGTTTTCTAGGATAGGTTGCATCCAACCTAAGGAACTTGCTGCTGAAATGGGTGCTTGGGCTCCACAGCATCCCCCATCTCTGAAGTCTGGTCTCTAGGACTGAGTCTAGGTACCTATATCTGCAGCAAGTGTCTCCAATGATCAGCTTGTCAGTGGAAATGAATGCATAAGCTCTGAAGGCATGCAGAGAAAGAGAACAGAGAGAATTTGTATGGCTTTTGATAACAGTCAAAGATACAAGAGTCAAGCAGCTCTTCCATAGGACTAATGTTCCTATAATTAACTGCTCTTGGCTTAGAATTATTCCAGAGTCCCAGTTCAAGAAACTCAAAAGGTGCTTAGTGCTAACCTTGAACCTGGGTCTCCTGAGGGTTGGGTCAAAGAGACAAAGCTAATTTTGGTGGCAGTGCAAGTGGGCATTGATGGGGAGAGGACACGAGGAGGCTTTGCAGGCTTGGGGGCTCAAAGTTCACCAGAGCAAGAATAAGGGTTTCATGGCAGGTAGCAGTGTTTCTATTCTGGGTTCATTCAAGGGACTCACTATGTGACCTTGGGCCTGTCACATTCCCTCAGCACTGCTGCCTCTCCATCTGTGAAATAAAGGCACCAGTGTCCGTCACACAGGCCCTCCTGGAGTGGGGAAGATTAATGAGGCGAAGTTTGCAAAATGTGTGGAACAGTAGGCAACAAAGGGCAGCAAGAAGCAAAGTAAATGGTGACCAGCCCTACCCTCCCCCACACACACACTTCTTTTGCCTTTGAAAAATAGCCTAAACTTCCTCTACTCCAGGTGAAATCTACAGACCACCAGCAGCAGGAAGCTCGTCAGAAATGCAGAATTTTAGGTCCCATCCCAGACCTGCTGAATCAGTCACTCTGGAGTGGAGCCTAGCCACCTGTGGTTTAACAGCCCTCCAGGGGACACTGATGCTGAAGTTCCTGGCAATGTCTAATGGCAATATAGCCATGAGAAAGCCAGGTAAGTCCCCAACTTCCAAGGAGCTTACATTCCAGTGTCGGGTGGGGGACAGAAAATAAACAAGAATTTTGGAGAGAGCTAAGTGCAATGGAGAACACAGATCAAAGGGATGATAGCAGTATAGTATAATGGTTAAGCTCTAAACTCCAGATTTTTGTGCCCTAGGTTCAAACCCTAGTTTGGCCACTTACTGAGCATGTCAGGGAATGACTTATCCTCCCATCGACTCATTTTTCTCATCTGTAAAATGGGGATCAAGAAAGATTTCTCTTTAGAGCAGAGGTCATCATAACTTAGCATTCATAAGAATCAACTAGATAACTTGTGAAGACAGAGGTGGCTGGACCCCAGCCTCAGAGTTCTGATCCACTGGGAGAGGGTAGGGCCTAAATTGGCATCTCTGACAAACTCCCAGGTGATGCTAGTGCCACTGATGTGCAGACCATAAGTGAAGTCATATTTTTCAGGGTAAGGCTTCCAAAACTTTAATGCCCATTCAAATCACCTAGGGACCTCATTAAATTGCAGGTGGTGGGGCACTTGGCTAGCTCAGTGGGTGGAGCATTCAACTCTGGACCTGGGGTTGTGAGTTCGAACCCCACATTAGGTGTGGAGATTATTTTTTTAAAAAATACTAAAATAAAATAAAATAAAATTAAATTAAATTAAAATAAAATAAAATAAAATAAAATAAAATAAAATAAAATAAAATAAAATAAAATAAAATAAAATATCAGGTGCTGGTTAAGTAGACCTGGGAAGAGGTCTGTGATTCTGTGTTCCTAACTCTCCCAGGTGGCCCTGGCTAGTGGCGCTAGATGGAGCTGGCTAGTCAACCATGCTTTGAGGAGGTTAATGTATCTGACACACAGTAGATGACCAAATATAGTATCTATTATAGTATTTCTTTCTAGATATTATAATATCCTTTATTTTATAAAGTGACAGTGATGGTAAATAGGTAGTCAATGGTTAGGAATTTAAATATCCTTAACTGGCAAACTGTAAAATGATAACACTGTATTAAATCCTATGAAAAGGGTATGTTGGTTTACAGAATCAAAAGCTTCAAAACCAAGGATGCAAAGTTTCCTCACAGGCCATCGTAGGGGTTGAGAATTCACAAAGTAGCTTGTTCCAGCCTCAAATTCCAAAATCTTTGACAACATATTAACCAACTATAGGTATAGTTCTGCAAAGGATATGAAGGAAATTAACAGCGTTAAAAGATTTTGAGAAAATGTTACAATAGCTACATAAAACCCCCAGAATAAATTCTGAGGACGAATACGGTATAGAGTGCACATGGTCCTAAATAACACAAAAAGGCATGTGGGCAAAATTTTTCACAAAAATTTCTTCTTTTATTTGTTTCATTTTGTTCTTCATTCCTTTTCTCCTATATCCTTTTCTTTGGGGCAGAATTTTACTTCTTTCCCAGTGGAACAATTAAGCAGACTAATGCCCCTCTCCTGGGACTCTCTTCCCATCAGGTTATAAATAAGTTCTGCACAGTAACTAAGAGCATATATAAAAGCAATGACAAGGTCATTTACCATGAACATGCCATGTTCTGTTTCTATGGCAACATGGAGTCAAAGACAAGTGACATATGATGATGTTTCCATTACATCCCCCATTGCCTTAAACCCTGAAAGGGCCAGCTCTGGCCAAGCCAGCCTTCTTGGCCATTTTTAAATCCTTTCCCACTAGGGCACAGGTGGATGGGATCTGAGACCCAAGCTCCAAGAGCAGAAGGCAGGAACTGGAGACCAAACTCTGCTTAGTTTGGTAGAGGGCACCATCAGGAGATAACACCACTCTCCAACTTTGAGCACACTTTTACATTCCTCACTGTGAAAAACAGAGTCCAGGCAACAATCTGAAACTCAGGCAGGTTGTTAGTCTGCCTCTCTGCCTCACTCAGTCTTGGACTTGCTCTGTTGTCTCACCTCACTGTCTTTTTTCTTTCTTTCTTTTCCAGTTTCAGAGGAGAAGCTCAGAGCAGGACTAATCACAGGTAAAGTAAGGTGCTGGCTGGTTACCAAACTCCTTGTAAAGGCAGAGACTTCATCAGCTACAAGCTCATTAGAGATATCTGCCTTCTGAAATGAATGGCAGATGGAAGTACTTCTTCCCCTTGCTTCCAGTTTGGCCTGCCCTTTTCCCTGGTGCCTAAGAACCCGTAAGCGAGAGGAAGGGGAAGGGAGGGGAGCGGAGGGGAGGAAAGACAAGACAAGACAAGACAAGACTCTGCTCTCACTATGTGCCAAAGGGTCTACTGGGTATTTTGCTACAACACTATGGTTGATGACATCATTATTTCCAATTTGAACATGGGAAACCTGAGATGTAGTAAGACACAGGACCCACCATTGTCAACTGCTAGAGCAGAGCCTGGAATGAAACCTAGAAGTAGCTTAACTCCAGAGCTCTTAGCTGTGACCTATCTGCTTCAAAAGTAGCTCTTTCTTTTATTTGTCTGAAAATAACTCCTTTCAAGCTTCAAATGGAATGCTTGCTATGGTTGGTATTCTGGCATCTAGTGTGCATGTCAGTTTCTCCCTTGGTGACTTCACAGTCTGATTAATTCTCCCTTTCTCTGTGAGTCCAAGCGGTTTATGTTTTACATAGAAACTGGTCCCTCTTTGCCTAAGTGTTTTCTTGTTACCGGCATATACTATTTGGGGTTAAAAGATATGAAAGAGATGGTGGACCTCTTCTCAAAAAGCACATCCCTAACGCTCTCTCTTCCTTTGGAATGGTGACTCAGGGAATGATAAAATGAAAAGATGCTACCAAAGGAAAATGTCAGGTCTTTCTCATCCATTGCAAACACATTCAGGGACGAACTGCCCCTCCGACAAAGTTAGATATGTCATCAGGACAAAGATTAGGTCAAAACTAAAGATCTATTCACTGTAGATTTCACATGCACATTTTAGGTCTGTTCAAAGGCAATGCTGGAGTGAGTAATCTGGAGGATGACTGATTTAAAAAGCAAATTTAAAACGCTCTACAGAACATAAATTACCCAAAAGGGGGAAGAGGCCATGATTTCATCTTTTGGAAAAGCAAGCAGGGCCAGGCAGAGGAGAGAAACAACTTCTCCAAGAACTCGCAGAATTCAGAGTACCCCATACCCTTTATTTTTATTTATGATCACCATACCACCAAATTTTAACCACACAATACATGCATACCTGTTCCTTGCTAAAAATATATAGATAAGATTAAAGCTTTTCTTTTATAGCTACCTGTAATTCCATCCCTGCTCCCCAAAACTTGGGGAAAAAAAAATTGGTTGAGTATCCTACCAAGTCCCTCCTCTACATATGAGCACATATTATGCTTTTCAATCGATTATTTTCTGTTATTGATTGAAGAGAAATATGTTGTTCATTTTAATTGGTTTATATTAAAATCCTAAACCATAAGGAGTTAAACTCATCTCTTCACCTATAAAACACACGTTGAAAGTGTCAATGATCTTTTCAGGGGTGAGCAACCAGTTTCCTTACAAACCTAAGAAACCAAAAGGCAATTTGTATTATGATGCAGTTATGTGATGTTGAGCATGATACACTGGCAGTAGTCCATTCCTGAGAGTTATATCTTAGATTTGTTAGACATTCTCCTTCTTTAGTACAGCAGACTAAATGAAACAAGAAAGGAGCAGAGCAATTAAGAGTCTACCTCCAGCTGTTCACTCCATATTGGCACTTACTATTTGCACGACCTCAAACACTTGACTTAGCTGCTGTGTTATCAGTTTCACCATCTTCAAAATGGGGATATTTCTAATACCCACTTTAGAGGGCTCTTGTGCTTATTAATTACTTTACTGCATGTAAAGGTCATCGTAAGTATGTATGTAACCTCTCCTTCATGTCAAACCTCCATACCACTTTGGACTTCAGACTGAAGAAGGAAACAGAAAGAAGAAAGGGGAAATCAGGAAGAATTGCTAACTGCTCTGAAGTATATCTTGAAGGAGAATGGATGGATGGATAGGCAAGTGGATGGATGGATAGATGATGGATTGACAGGTAGATGAATAAGTGGATGAATGGATGGATAGGAAACAGTAGCAAGAGGAAAACTATGAACCATCAAAATACTAGAGCAGCATTTAGTCAATAAATATTTACTGAATACCTACCATGTACTCATTTGGGGAAGTATAAAGTGGCAATAAAATATAGACCTCCTCATCCTTTAAAAGAGAAGACAATCTTATAAAGACATCAATTACAAATCTGGTGAGCTCTATAAAGGGAAATCAAAGAGTGTGATGAGAGATTATGACAGACTTCATTTAAATGGGGAGGGTAAAGCAGAGAAGTTGCATTTAAAGACCTAATGGATCCTAAGAACTAATAAGGAGGAGACTATAAAAACCCTTCCAGGCTAAGGAAACAAAGTGCAGAGGCCCAGGAGGGAGAGACATCTGTTTGACACCTAGTGGGACTTGGCGACAGACAGTCGCAGAGACTGGCTGGGTCAAAATGGAGCCAGGTAGAGTTTAGTTTTTATTCTCAAAGCAGAAGCAAATAGTGAAGTGAACAACCACGCACCCCTTCTTTTCCCTCTGCTTCCACTCCTCTCTCCAACACAGAATCTCATTTGTAGAGCTTCAGGGACCTCACAATTGAGAAAACAGAGAAAAAGGACTGGGTCATTCAGTCATTTGTTCATGGAACTATGGGGCCCTAGAACTAATTTAACATGTTAAGTTATCAAAAGAACAGGAAACCCTGCCTTCAGGGGTACGTTCAGAATCTGAAGCACAAAGGTCAATATGGTAACTTAATGCTTCAGACTTCTGAAACAAAACTCATTGATTTATGAAGTCATCAGAATGTTAGACTCTCTACTGCCTTTAATCATTAACTTTTGTCCAAGGTTTACCTTTTATCAAGTGCTGACTTTGAAGCCCAAGACCTCAGGGTTCAAATCTCTCTTTTGACCCTCAGTAGCTGTGTGACTTTAACCTCAGAGACTATTTCTTCATTCAGGAGTAGAGATGACAATGTATAATCTGCAGGAGAATGGCCTCCTAAAGCTGACCATGTCCTAATCCCCAAAACCTGTAAACATGTCAATGTAACAGTGAAATGGAGAATTAAGGTACTACATGGAATTAAGTTTTTTAATCAGCTGACCTTAAAATATGCTGTGTATCTGGGACTGGATTACCCAGGTGGGCCCAATGTAGTCACAAGAGTCCCTAAACGTGGAAGAGGGAGACAAAGCACTCAGTGCTAGAGAGATTTGACGTGAGAAGGACTCAACCAACCATCACTGGCTTTGAAGGGGCCATGGCTCTAGGAATACAAGCAGCCTCTGGGATCTGAAAAAGACACAGAAATGGACCCTATGCAAAGCCTCCAGAAGGAATGCAGCCCTGCCTACCCCTTGGTTTTAGCTTAGTGAAACCCATTTTGGACTTATGACCTCCAGGACCGTTATATAATAAATGTGTAATTTTTTTTTAAGCCACCAAGGTGGTAATTGGTTACAGCAGCAACAGGAAATTAATTCACAATCTGTGCTTTTGTAAATTCTTAAGAGGATTAAATGAGCTGATATATGGAAAGTGGATGGTGTCTTAGGAAGGAGTCAACATGGTTTTCATTTCTGTAAACTGCCAAATTTGATGTTGGCAAGGTTTTCACATCCCCAAGGGCCTCACCCCCCAAAAACATATACCAACTTTGTCCTCCGATGACTTGTGATTAAATCATTAGCTGATGAGGCTAGAGACCCTCCCAAGAATATTGGCATTCAAAAGCCAAATATACTACTGAGTCACCCTGCTTAAAATCTTCACTTTTGTTCAAAGTCTCCAGCATATTTCATTCTGGGATTTACAGTGCCTTCCAGCATCCACTCCCTCCCAATTTCTGCCCTACAGTTCCTTCTGTTCCCCATAGACCCTCCAGCTAGGTGCTAGTTACTCAATGACTACATTTCTTAAATGTATCCAAGTCTCTCATGCCTCTGGGCCATTGCCTGTGCTGTTCCCTCTGCCGAGAACTGATGCCTCCCCCACGCCTTTGTTCATCAATCCAAGTCCTATTCATTCTTTAGAATTCAGCCCAATCATTACAAGGAGCTTAATGTCGAGCTACTCAAATGAATCAGAATCCACCTCCTTTGTTGTCCTATGGCAGAAAATTCATGCCTCAATTTTAGCAATTCTCACACCATATTACAACTCACCACCTGGTGGTCTCTTCTAGTCATTAATCCTTAATATCAATGTCTTTTTAAAATTATGGAGCCTTTTGAGGATCTAAAGAATGAGACCCCATCTTCAGGAAACTATACACACCCAGGTTTTATGGAATATATATACAGTTTACAAATAATCTCAGGGGGTTCATGGATCCCCCAAAAAGACTTGAATCTCAGCACAAAAAAATACATTAAAATATGAGTGCTCTGAGGGGAAAAAATTCAATCTAGTTTACCTCTTTGTCCCCAGTACATAGCACATGGCCAAGCAAAGAGTTGGTACTCAATAAATATTGGATGGCTGGACGGATAAATCGATGTATGGATGGTTGGATGGTGGACAGGAATCTGAACGATTAATCTGTATATTTAAATATCACTGGAAAGACTCATCTGGAGAATTTCTCCTAATAATAGATAAACGAAGATTACAAAACCGCATCAGAGAACAAGATTAATCACACTTCTCTGGCTAATCACATTGGTGTGACAAAAAGGCATCTGTGAAAAATACCCTTATTGACAACATGTTCCATATTGTTCAGTAGTTTCAGAAATGTTCCTAAGAAAAACAGATAGGATCCATCTGATGCAACCAGGCTGAAAATGAAAACAAAAACAAAAACAAAACCGTTAGCTGGGAGATATATTTTCTGGTAGAAAAAAGTCAAAGGATTAGACTCTACCACCCTTATTACAGATGATGAAGTTGAATTAATAAAACTGTGCACCCCTTCTCTCTGAAATTCACCTAGAAAAGGGTTGTTGTAGTTGATCCAGAAATTGTGAAAATACGCTTGGGTGAGAACAAAAGTTCAATGCAGACACACACACACTTTTTATATGGGGAACGACCTAAATATCCAACAAAGGGGTTTAGTTGATTATTCTACATTAATACAGTGAACACTACGTAGGTACTTAAAATATTATTTTTTAGAAGGGCATTTAATGGGATGAAGAAATGTTCGTGCTATCTTAAGACAAAGCAGCTTACAGTGATCTCAAACTTTCAAATACGTAAGTACAGACAGAGAAAAAAAGGCTAGGAAATGTTAGCAATGGTTATCTGTGGATGTTGAAACAGCTGATTTTGAACTTCTTTTGTCGGGTCTATATTTACCTATCCATATATTCATACATATAATATTTACATTATGTATATATAAACATGGCTATTAAATCAGAACTTTTAAATTAGAAGCTTGCCTGTTTATGTATGTTCATACACACAAAAATACTGATGGGTGGATCAAGTTTTAATTTCTGCCTGAGGAAAAGCCTTTCATTGGACCTGAATTTCCCCAAAAATGTGCCACTTTTCACCTGGCAGCAGTTCCAAAGTCATAACACCTAGGGAGAGTCGATCTATCCTCATAAATCTGGGTTTTCATCTCATAATCTAAATTTGGTGACAGAAACTGGATTTCTGTCAAATTTGCCTCTCTTCCTGTTGGGGCATTTTGGACATCTACACCTCCTTCTCACTCCTTCACTGTGTATCTGCCTGTGCTAGAATGGCTCCTCTTGCGTGGTTTGTTGCTAAGGCTCTGTGACTCAGTTCCCACGTCTGGGTCTTCCTGGCTATTAGACCTAGTCTTTCCATGAACGTCAGAAAGACTTTGATGAGGAAAGGCACTAAGCCAGAATGAACAATGATCCATTGTCTTTTTGTGTTATATTCACAAAATATATAAATGGTGCTTTAGAGAAGAGGACTCCAATCGAGCATTATTCAGTTTAACTTAATAAGTATCTGCTGAATATCTCTTTTGTGAAAGGTGATGGAATGGATTTAGACACATATTTAGGTCCAACACTAAAAGATAGAGCTCTTCAAATCTCCATCTTTTACTGGAAATAGGAAGTGATCTCCCTGATAAGTACTCAGGTATAATGAAAATGAAACGCCACCCCAAGTACCTTTACACTCAGCCAGGCGAGTAGGCACTATCCCATTTCAGGTACAAAGATTCTACATTCACTCTGGTTTATGTTTCAGCAGAAATTCAAAGAACACTAAGTGTTCAGCAAACTGGGACACCATTGTTGCAAGTACTATCAGATGGTAAAGGAAAAAGGAGTTCACCACCGATTCCTCTGCAGAATACCCTTAGCGTTAATCAAACACTCAATAGAGTAAGTCTGGGCAGAAGAATACTCATACCAAAAAAAAAAAATTGAAGTACAAGATATATAAGGCTGGATGAAGAATAAATAAAAAAACACTTGGAAGGCATCTAGCATGGCAAATGGCACATAGTGGTTCACTTCCAACCATTTGATTTCAAAATTCAAATCCAATAAATGTGTTTGTTTATTATTAGGTAAGAATCAGTGTTTCTATCTTACAAAAAATGAGATAGAAGTTCACAGAATGTCTTGGTTAAGGCAACAGATCTTGGGAAAGGTAGAATTTAAGATCTATCATATCCGATACCCCCTCACACACATACACACTCACCCACTGCTTTTGCTGCCTGTCTTTAGGTAGTCAGCTGGAATGAACCAAGTGTGCCCTAAACCCAGCTAGAGTCTGAAAGTTAGATTTCTGACCAAGAGATTCATATGAACTAAATGGTCAGGTCTCCCAGTCGGAGAAGTTCTGGCTCTGATGATGATAGGGGAAGAATATGGGCAGTGAGTGGCAATAACCTCCATGAAGGAAACATTCACCATCTTCACCCAGCCCCTTAGCATTGTGTGGGAAAATATATTTGAACGAGTGAGTGAATGAAGCAAGCAAGCTCTGGGGGAAAGAAGTGAATTCTGACAATTTGGGGAAAAAGGAAACCATTTCTGCAAATGAATTCTGATCACTGTTGAGCCTCTCATTTTTTGTTTTTTGTTGTTTGGGTTTTTTTTTTTTTTCCTCACAAGAAACATAGCAGAGACTAAGATACCATCTCAGAGTAGTTATCTGGCCATTAGCCACTTCAAGTCAAAGAAATAGTTCAAGGTCAAAATGAATGAGTCACTCAGAGTCTCACACTCCCCACTCTGTGGGATCCCCAGGAGTGTGATGCTTCCCCATGCAGATGTGGGCCCTCTACAACAGCCCAAAATGCCTGACCTTAGCTCCTAACCAAGTAATAATCCAGATAAATGATCCTGGAAATAGAGTGAGAACAGGCATATTTTGTCACTGTGTCACTAAATTTTTTTAGAAAGGGTCCTTGTCCTTTGAAGGCTAAAAGACTCTGAAATGATAATAGGGAGGGTTACAGAACACTGTAAACTTTGGAGCACGGTATAAAAATTCTGAAATACTACCTCAATCACTCCTCAGAACACCCTCAAGAGGGAGATGTTATTATTAGCCCCATTTACAGATGGAAAAACTCAGGCCCAGAGGATTAATTAACTTGCCCAAGGTCGGAAGGTATCAAGTGGCAAAACTGGGACATCTTAACCATTATACTCTACTGAACTTCTCATTTTCTAAAATTTGATGTAATCTTTGAACACTGAAGTCAAAAGGAAAATGGCCCATGCTCTTTTGGGAGATTTCCTCTTGAACCATCCTCTAAATAAATTCATAGGTTTCCGCCAAGTCAATTCTTCTACTTAAACATTGCCAGTATCCACTGGGGTGAGAGAGGAATGGTAGGTGGGTGGAGAGGGGTTATTTAGAGTTTAGGATCCAAACCAAAGAGGGGAAGAAAGCAAGAACCAACACTTAGTTGAAAGAAAAATTAAATTCAAACAGCCTCTCTAGGGGTCAGTGAGTGACCCCCTGAATCTTCACAAAAGCCTGGCTACAATTGATATGGCACATTCCATATTATCATAAAATTGTTTTCCTATGTGTCTGTCTCCCCTCTTGAGAACCGTGATTAAGTAAACACAATCACCAGCAACACTGGGTAAGCTGCAAAGTAGGATTGCTATGGGCCAGGCTCTGTGCTAAGCAGATCATATACCATCCATGGGACTTGGGCTATTGGGCCAAAGTGCATGATCTTGAATTAGCCTTGGTGGATCCAGCTATGTGGGACAGGCCCTGGTAGTTACCAACAAAGCAGGCATCCCCCAGGGCGTTCTTTACTCCTGGCTCAGATCCTGTTCTACTTGAACTATCACCCTTTATGTACTCAGAGAAGGTAGGCCCTTCCCAGAGATTCACTTTTGATTATCTGAAGCACAGATTATTCCATCCTCACTGCTAGTGATCTGTTTAGGCACCAGTGCGTGATGCAAACGTGGCCAATGGAACAAAGAGAACATTTGCTGAATGCTTCTGGGAAAGGTTTTCCACTTGATTTAAAGGTGAAAAGAAAAGTGTCTTTGCTGTCTTTGGTTATGACTGTATGAGGACATGATGCCTGGAATTGTGGTAGCCATCTTGCACAGTGAGGAGATGAATATGAGAGCCTAAAGGCTGAGGATGGGGGATGAAAAAATGTGAATCACCTGGGATTCTTGGTGAAATCACTGCACTGCTAAATTAAGCAACTGGGAAGCCATTTATCTCCAGGAATCATTATGTGAGATAATAACTCCTGTATAAGAGAAAGAAGCCTTTTAGTGGGTGTTCTGCTGTTTGCAACACAAAGAAAAACAAAAACAACAAAACTCTCAGAAGATATTCTACCTAACTTTGCACGTATTACTTAATCCTTTGAAATTTTTACTTTCTTTTGGGGGGGATGGGAGGGATAAAGGGAGAGGGAGAGAGAAAAAAAATTTTTAAGATTTCATTTATTTTGGATAAAGGTGATACAACTGAAAAAAGAGTTCATTTATTTTGGGGCACCTGGGTGGCTCAGTCAGTTAAGCGTCTGCCTTCAGCTCAGGTCATGATACCAGGGTCCTGGGATCAAGCCCCCATTGGGCTCCCTTCTCAGCGGGAAGCCTGCTTCTCCCTCTCTCACTCCCCCTGCTGTGTTCCCTCTTTCGCTGTCTCTCTCTCTGCCAAATAAATAAATAAAATCTTAAAAAAAAAAAAAGATTTCATTTATTTTTACTTGAAAGAGAGAGAGAGACTGAGCACAAGCTGGGGCGCGGGGCAGGGGCGGGGGGCAGGGGCGGGGGGCAGGAAGGAAAGGGAGAGGGAGAAGCAGACTCCCCACTGAGCAGGAAGCCAGATGCAGGGTTTGATCCCAGGACCCCAGGATCATGACCTGAGCCAAAGGCAGATGCTCAACTGACTGAGCCACCCAGGTGCCCAGAAAGAGAAAATCTTAAGCAGGCTCCTTGCCCGGTGCAGAGCCCGACACGGAGCTCAATCTCACAACGCTGAGATCACAACCTGAGCTGAAATCAAGAGTTGGATGCTTAACTGACTGAGCCACTCAGGTGACCCAGTTCACAGGAATGTTGTGGAATTAAAAAGATAATATAAGTACAGTGTTTAAAAATGCACAGACATTAGTAAGTGAATGACAGATGATAAATATCACTGTAATGATCTCATTGTTTCTCACACAACGTCTGAATTAGAAACTCCTGTAATTCCCATTATACAGATTCAGAGACTATGGCTCAGAAGGTTTAAGTAACTTATTCAACTCATGCAACTGGCAAGAGTTAAAGCTCACATTCAACGCTACAGTCTGACTCCCGAACTTACTACGTAGCTATATGCTCTCATTCCTGGAAACTCCAGCAACTAGTGGAAGGCCTGGGAGAAGCAGGAACTCTGGGTGTTAGGTTAACTGAACTTAACTCAGGGGCCCAAATGCAGGGACCAGGACCCTAAAGCAGCAAAGTGTAGCTGCAAACTGCTAGAAATGTGCCACCTGGAGAGAAAGCCTCACAGTTTCCCACTTGCTTCTTTTCCATTAACCCTGGGACGCCTTCTTCCTCACTTAGCTCAGCTTTCATTTAAAAGCCAGTTTCACAGATCAGCCAACTTCACATGAAATCAGGAACCCAACGTTCAAGCTCACAGGAAGCTCTTTGCAATGGTTATTTTAAGAACTATCCTGAGCGGAAAACCAGCTGTTCCGATTCAAAAGCAACAGGGGGCAGCAGAGAGCAGCAAACTGCTTGGTCCCTAAAACATTTTTAAAAAGGGGAAGAAAAAAAATAAAAAACAACCTTGATCTTCAGCCCATAAGCAACCTAGCGTAAAAATATCCCAGGTCAAACGTACCTGACACAATGGCTAGGCAAATTCACATCTCCAGTCTTTTGACAGGAAAAAATAGTAACAGACACCCGAATTCCTAAATGTGTTACTGACCATTATAGCTTCTGGGGAACCAGCAGAGCCTGTCTTGGGAAACACTGTCCAACCAGTGTTGGATGAGCTGAAAGGGGAAGACGCTTTTAACCCGAACAAACTCACCTTGTTAAATTTTAATTTCATTTTGGATTTAAATCTGTCTTGGGAACAGCAGTCATCGGTCTGCTAAAGTGTATCTGAAAGATGCCCTAGGAGAAGTTCTTGGTCTATTTTTAAATACCCAGGGCAAAGGGACACTATGCTCTACATTCATTTAAAAATCCAGTTTCTTAGGTCACTCAACTTTACAGGATGCTGGGACAGTAAATAAAATTCTCCTCTGAGTGGCTTCAAACTACACCAAGTGCTCTCCTAATGAGCATTATTGGGATTTAGATTTGTAGTTCTTGGTGCCTCCAAACAGAGAAAATATCTTTTATTATCTCCTTCTCTACTTTTAAATTTACAAACTGGTGTTAAAAAGGAAAACAAGTAAATTTCTCACACGAGGGCATCAATTACATGTCACCAGTCTATGGCCATGGCCAGGTGACAAAGTCCGTTTGGAACATTCAACAAATGTTGCCCTAAAACTCTGACATTCCTTTACAGTATTTCTCTTGCTTCTTGTATTTCATAAAGAGGGGCGTAAATCCAAAACTGACCCAGTCTGGTCAGCTTTATTTGCTGTTTTATCTCAAAGAATGTTTTATTTTTCCTTTAGAGCATTTGTCTCCATTTCAATTATGCATTCATTATGCATTTCTTCGGTCAGTGTTTCTGCGTCTTCTAGACTTGCAGCTCCCTGGGGATCACACCTGTTTTGCTCACAGGAGCACATAGTCCAATGCTTGGCACATAATAGGAATTCTCCACAAATGCACCAAGTGTTCCCAGTGGTTCTGGGGAGGCTTCACCCACTGGTTATTTTAGGCAAGGGCTGGAGCCCTGCAGGTAAGAGCCACTCCAGGTTCTCTGATTCATATGAAGCTGATGTTAGCTCCCTAACATATTAGATAACCTACACACGATCACAATTACCCATTCTCTGGGACGATGTAGGGAAAGTGATGGAGCAGAGCCAAGAAAAGGCCTGTACCTCCTCTCCCTTTCTCACATTTTCCCTTAAAGCACAGACCAAGGTGGAAATATCCCATGTTGCCCCCTCTGCAATATCCCCCTATACATTAGAAAACATATGCCTCTCCCTTTCCTTAATAGCATTACCAGACTTGAGCTTGCTCTGAGAATTTAGGAGGACTGTTATATGGTGTTAAGCTTCAATCACACTCTGTTTAAGAATCTAGAACAGGATTTTAAAAGCCAATCCAAGTTATATGAACATTCTAAGTTAATTCTCAATGGGCTAGACACTGTTTTGTATTGGAAGGAAGTCTTGAAATGTTACAATGAATATATAGTTTTAAAAGGACTTCTATACCAGTTCATTAAATGTATAATAAAAATGCATATAACAAGTGCTATCTGTGGAAGGATAAATTCAACAAGATCTGGGATGATGGGCTGGATAATGTCCTCCACACATTAACACCATCTACCGTGCACAGTTTTTAGATAGGCCCTGACAGCCGCAGGAATATAGTACTTCCCAGAGAGCAGCAACTTGAAGACCTGGAAATGCCAGAATGATACAAGAGCAGAAAAAGAACGACAGAGCAAGGCACACCCTGGAGAATAAAACAACATTAACAGCAAGCATTTGGGTACACTTACTATGTGGCAGGCACTGTTGCAAGTACTTTGCCTGCATTATCTCAGTATCCTCACAGTAATCCAAGAAAGAGAGACACTAATACAGTCTCATCTCAAGGAGAAACCACTGATCATCAGATCAGTTAAGTAACTTGCCCAAGGTCACACAGCTACATAGGAAATGCCAGATTTAGGACTCAAACCCTGGCAGCCTGGCTCCACAGCCTGTGCTCTTAACCAATACAACTTGCTACTAGAAACTAGATTTAACCACAGCAATGGCAACAACAACCTTTTACTTGTACATGATTTGCTTGCTATATACCAAGTATTTTCTCACACATTCTATCACATATTCAGAGTAGGAGACTTGAGGAGAAACACTGCAGCTTGTATCCCTACCTGGAAGAAGAGGAATATGAAGACGAGAAAGACAAGTGTGACCAAGACCCCCAGATGACCTGCGTGTCATCCACGGTGTTCAATCTCAGATTCGGGTATTTCTCTGCCTTCGTTCAAAGTTCTTTCCATTTTACTAAGTGATAGCATCCACTGAAGCCATGAGAGCAGACCTCTGATGTCTATTTCTTGATTATTGCTGACAGTAATCACAGACACATCTAGACATACTCTTATAAAGCATCGCTGGTGTGAGAGACTGGGAGGACTCTGGGTAAGCACTTGCTAACCCACCCAAAGCCTTGTGGCTAAGAAGTATACATGACTTAAAGACCTGTTTTGTTTTGTTTTGTTTTAAGATTTTATTTACTTGAGACAGAGAGAGAGAGAGCAAAGGGAGAAGCAGAGTCCCTGCTGAGCAGGCAGCCCGACACAGAGCTTGATCCCAGGACCCTGGGATCATGACCTGAGCCAAAAGTAGATGCTTAACTGACTGAGCCACCCAGGCACCCTAAAGACCTGTTTTAAGAGCAATTTTCCATAAGCGATCATCAGCTTAAAGGAAGGAGGTTAGGGGTTGAATGAATGGTGGTGTAGGGGCTGTGCAATTGGTGGAGTGAATGGGGTAACCAAAATTTCCTTCCTGAGCATTGCAGATTGCTCACGGCTACAGAGAACATCTCTTAGATCCTCTTGTCATTCAAGACATCCTTAGCCGAAGTTACGAACTGGTACAAAAGGCTAAATCACCCTGACCATATATTTTGTTTGGCTTGAAAAGTACATAAAGATTAAGTCAATATTTAAACATCAGGGGATTTCCACTCTAAAATCTAGTTCTCCGGCTTAAGAACAGGGTGGTGCTGGAATGTGGTTGTTCCTTTGAGATGAGGTGCGCACTTCCTAGTTCAATGCTGATCTTAACATCATAGGTCATCGCCCCAATCTTGACACAAAGTGTCTGCTGTATTTCATCATCACATTTGCTCTGCTGTGTTTCTTATTAGCAAACAACTATTTCTCTGAAATTCTCTCTATCATCAAAGCACAAAAATATAATGTAGACCAAGTGAGCCACATATTTTTAAAAAGAGCATAACTTTGAGGAAGAGGAAACTATGTCTATGTATTTAAATATGTCACCCTAATTTCTAGTTTCTGCTACCTGCCTGTCCCATATAGGCATCTAAATTTGTAAACCCCCTCTTCTGAACTTCAGTAAAGCATTTCTTTAAAACACACTGAGATCAAAAGTAAGCACATCAGTGAAAATGAACACAAATGTAATGTGTAAGATGAAAAGCTATTGTGGTCATCCACGGGGCACTGGCCCCCACCCTCCCAGTCATGTACGCCATACAGTCAACGGGGTCTGTGGCTCATGGCATCAGGCTAATACCAATGGACTATAAGTCCCAGGAGGGCAGGGGCCGTATCTGTCTTAATCGTCATCCTGTATGCAGCACCAGGCACAGCAGCTGATATGCACTGTTCCTTAATAAACATCTGAGTGAATGGATGTTTGAGTTGCAGACAATATGTGATTAAAGAGCGAAGGATGAAGTCCATGAGAATGACAAGTTACATCTATTTTCAGTTGCAAATCACCTCGCTCTCTCTTGCACATGTTTGACTTTAATGTGCACAGCATCTCAGGACATCTTCCTGTCCCTAGAAGTCTGATTCTGGTATATTCAGACCCCTCTAGTCCTCCAACTCTGGGGAGGATTTTCTGCTGAATAATCCAACGCAACTGAACAAGGACAACTCATTGCACCTGCAGAATAACAGTAAACATGAGCACCCTTCCTGAGTTCTACCACAGGATGGATCAGGCCATGCACACAGGGCAAAATACCCTCCAGGGGGAGGAATTCCAGCTTTACATGAGCACTTTGCAAAATGCTACTAGTATACCTAAGTTTGTGAGTTGCCTCTTCTAACAAATGCACTTCTTTCTTCCAAATCCATTCCAAACATAGTCCTAAACATCATTCATTATAAACACTAGGCTTTGAAGAAAAAAGAGAAAACAAGCAGCAAAGCATCAAACAAAAAAGAAATAGTAACAACCATGACAGCAGCAGCCCCCTATTTTCTCGTGAGAAAAGCACAATGCAGCCATAAAAGGGATTATAGGGGTGAGGTTATGGGTGATTTTCTTTCTCTTTCTCATTTTCCACTTTTCTGCAATGAGGCAGTATTACTTTTCTAATTTGAAGAATACTAAATAAGCTTGCCCCAGACTGTTATTTTCAATCCTCTCACACTTAGTATAAACCATGTCGACCTTTTAAAGATGTGATTTATTTTTTAACACCTAAAGCAATAAATGCTAGATATGCAAGCTTGTACCTGGCCGAGTTACTACATCAGCTGCAACAAAGTGGTGCCCAGCCATCTCTGAGATGCCAGCAGAGAGCAGGGGCTGACATGCAATATGTTGCAAGAAGCAGAATTCCAATGTCTAAAAGCCGTCTACCCCCCAAAATACTGAAAGTAGTCATCCTTCTTTTGCGTTTCCCACGAAAGGACACCACAGAGAATTACCAATCCCACCTTAAAAGGCTGTAAATAAAACTAAACTTTCCAAGTCCTTCGTGGGCACTCTTAGGCAGGCTAGATACTGTGTGTCAGTCTCCAAGGATGATGCTACCCAGGATTCCAGCATCGTTATTAATCTTACTAACTTTGCTTCTGGGTAAGAGATTTGCCCATCAGCTTCTACTTTCCCACCACTGGCCAGAGCTACACAGCCCACTCACTGCTCATTAGTTAGTTACTCCTCCTTCTCTGATGTGACCTGATGGTTTTCCTTTCATACCTTCATCAAGAACTCCTTAGATTAGTCCATCTGTCCCATTTTCATTACTGTAAGGGGCTTGAAAACAAGCTTATCTATGCACCTGACTTTCTACACTGTATTCTGTGCCTTTAAATCAGTAAGACAGGGAAGAAAAGATGTGTTCTTACAGATAATAGAAGAATTTTAAAGATTTCCCAGGCTAAGAGTCCTGAGATACACAACATCAGCATGTTTCCTTATCCGTGAAATGGGCATAACAGCAATACCCACCAAGTTGGGGGTCTAATGAGGATTAAATGAGATAGCACACAATAAATCATCTGCACATTGCCTGGCAAATTGCATACACAGAATAAACAGTGGTTATTACTATGCATCCTTTTTTTAGATAGCACCTGGATGGCTCAGTCAGTTAAGTGTCCGGCTAGTGACTTCGGCTCAGGTCGTGATCTCATGGGTGGTAGGATCAAGCCCCACATCTGGCTCTACACTCAGTAGGACGACTGCTCCAGATTCTGTCCCCCCTTCTTCTTGCCCCTCCCCCAGCTTGCATGAGTGCATGCTCTCTCTCTCAAACAGATAAATTTTTTTTTTAAATGAATTCTTGAGACATCTTTGGTGCAAAAAGACAGTTTTATTAAAGCACAGGTAAAGGACCCATGGGCAGAAACAGCTGTACTGGGGTTGTGACTGGTGACTGATTATATACTTTAAAGTTGGGAGGGAGTTAGGCATAGCACAACCCTCCAAGGTAATTTGGAAACAAGGTTTCCAGGGCCCTAAGGGGGCTAGCTATTATTAGGAAAAGGTCATTTATTACTGTTTAGTAAAACCTCAGTCATGAGATCCTTCAGATGTATATCAGTGGGTCATATGCTTGGAGGATGATTGCTAACATATATCTTGGGGGGTAGAGATATAGGAAGTTTCCAAAGGAATTTTTATATGTTAAAATAGACTTACAGGGGTGCCTGGGTGGCACAGCGGTTAAGCATCTGCCTTCGGCTCAGGGCGTGATCCCGGCGTTATGGGATTGAGCCCCACATCAGGCTCCTCTGATGTGAGCCTGCTTCTTCCTCTCCCACTCCCCCTGCTTGTGTTCCCTCTCTTGCTGGCTGTCTCCATCTCATAAATAAATTAAAAAATCTTAAAAAAAAAATAAAATAAAATAGACTTACAGGATCCTGGAAGTCAGGATAACGTTAAGCTAAAATTCCCTTCCCTTAGCAAAGTATTAACATCAAGGAAGTTGAGTTCCTATAGGAAGGTCACTCTGTCTGTTTCAAGGACTTGTCAATGGGCTATAGGTAGTAAGAAAATTCAATTTTTTCTTTTGCCTTTGTTTCCCACATCAGGGATCACCATGCTCTAGCAGGAATTAATGCATGAAGATCTGACCAATCAGGTTATATCATGAACAGCTCAGGGATGGACCATGACCGATGCCAGGACATTTTCACTCCTTCTAGAACATATCTCTAGCAGAGCTATGGAGGGAGTGAAAGGATTGTAAAATAGGACTGCTAAGTCATCATGGGTAAGGATGTTCACTACACACAGAACATCTGTGCAACTGTGCGAGAAATGAAGAGAGGGTGGGAGAAGACAGAGACACATACACAGAGACAGAGAGTATGCACCAGCCCTGGCTATACTGATCAAGCTCCTGGATTCAGCTGTACCTGAAACCCATCTTCCATAATGTAACACCCCAAGCAAGATGGACCACCAATTTCCATTTTGTTGAACCCAGTGGAATTGGGTTCTATGACTTACAATTGAAAGAGCCCTAGCAAATACAAATATAATATATCTTTTATGGTTCTATTTCAATTAATCCCAGCCATTTAAAAATAATCAGTGGGGAAGAACCAGTATACAAAAGACTGAAACATGTACAAGTGTACAATAAAATAGCAGTCTAGGAAGTTGTGTGTTCCAAATACATCTTTTCAACTATAACAAGTTTTAGCACATTTTTGGACTCTAGATTTTTAATCATTTTTGTTCCAAAACTGAAGTGCGTTATTTTAAAGCAAACGTGCAGGAACTGCCTCAGCCAGTTGAACATGATAAACACATTTTGGACTAAGTAGCTGGAACCAGTATTTTTCTTTCTCCTTGAGCACACACTTGAAAAGAAAACAACAACAACAATAACAGCCATAACTAACTTCCTGGGTTTTTTCAGTTCAGAAATTAATATATAGTTCCCACAATTTCTAGATATTAAAGTGAATTCCACCAGCTCCTCAGCACCAATTTCCCTTAAATATGCAGGTTTTGAGTGGTTTATCTCAGCCCTGGAATCTAGTACAGTAGGTGATATGGAGGGACAAGGGCTCACTCACCAGCCAATCCTCCTTCAGATAGAAGAGTCTGATGCTAATGCTGAGAATTAAGAACAATGGTAAAGAAATAACCTAGGCATAGATCCTGACTCATTATGGTCCATCACAAAATATTACTAAGAGGTATCCATAAATGTACTAAAATTTCACATGAGAATATCATAAATTTCTAATTATATTAATTTTTTAGTCCAAGTGGCTGGTTGATTTCTCAAAAGAAGCAATAATTCCTTTTTATTTAAATAAAATGTATTTCAAATAATTCCTTCCTGCCCCTTACATGGCAAAGTTACTTACATTTTCCTTCAGCAGACACAAAAATTGGAGATCTTTTCCAATTTGGTGATTAAGTTATAGAAAATACTAGGTAATCAAAATCAAAGGAGCAAGATAAAAACCTGACAAATAATTTAATTTGATGTTGTGCTTAATTCTAAGCATTAAAAGAAAAATGTTAGATGTACATTGATAAATAAACTCATGCAAATAAGAAGTATGTTTACTTAATTATATATAATTTGCTTCCCTGTAATAAAATTTTTATAATATACATTTCTATTTTTACATATTTACTTATAAATATGTAAAAATAAATATGTATCATTGTTATATATGTGTGTATATATAATTATGTTACATAAAACTTACAAATTATCATTTTACACATATATATGCACACATTATATATACATACACATATATGTAATGTTATTATCTAGAAGCAAACTTCTTAGGAGACCTAGGCTGCAAAAATGAACCATCCTGTTGAGTAAGGGACAGGCAGAGCCAGGTAGGGAGAGACAGGTAGGGGGCTACGGGATCAGGCTCACAGAAATCCCAAAACTGGGAAGGTGTAAGGAAACCAGAGACAAGGGAACACACCAGACCACCCTGCCCTAGCTGTCTGAGGTGTGGAGTGGGGGTGGGGGGTGTCTTTTTTTATGACAGTCACCTGTGACCAACAAAAAATAACCAGACCCTAAAAAGAAGTAAGCCATTAAAGATGTTAACACCAGTCCTTACTCGAATCAAGACGTCACAAGAATGTAAAGGCCACAAGCTCCCTGCTCAGTTCTAAATAAGACTGTCAGTGGAGGAGTATATTGGCAACCCTGTTGGGACCCCTCTCACTCCTGAGAGCTTTTTCTGTATCCTTGCTTAATAAAAACTCAATCACTTTACTCACTCTCCTTTGTCTGCGAAATTCATTCGACTCTGTGAGACAAGAACCTCGCTTCCTGCTTTACTGTTAAAATGGCTAACAAAATGTTGAAATTATGTTGTACAAAACTTACAGCCAAAAATTTCCATGAATTTGCCTCCCCAAAGCCAGCTGCTTCTTTGTGTTGATGTGTATTGTTCTGTGTTGATTTATCTGAAGAGAGTTAATCTAAAACTGAGGGTACCTTCTGATCGTACATTATTATAATGTGGTTTTTGATTATATCCTAGAAACCATGAAATTCGGGCAATGCTTATCCTTATAAATACCCAGGTTTGATTAACTGGATATGGCTGTGTTTGCAAAGGGCAGGTGCTCTGAGGTATGATAAAGAATACATGAACTTAATGGAGTTTTTTAAAAAGTCCTCAACACCAAGTGCTGATATTAACAACTGTAATTTTTAACTTCCATGCCATGTCTTCCCTGACCTGGTTTTCCTGATGGATTCAGGTACAATGAAGGAACCAGAAGTAGAAATATTTACTCAAAACCCCCAGTACTGATAGCACCTCTTCCTACAATAGATCTGTTTCTGAGAAGTTTAGTTATGCAAAGTTCTTATATTATTACTACTCGAATAACATTTTTTAACAAAAAGTAAGATTTTCTATTAACTGTCAGAAGATTTTTAAAAATCCCTTCCACTGAATTTGAATTGTGATGTAGATTTTCTTATACTTAACTGCTTAACATCAGGTTATAGCCATCGTCTTATTGCACTGAAATTTTCTATAAATTCCTCAAATAACCAAGTTTCAGGAGGATTTATGTGACCTTGAAATTCAAAGAGAGAAGATTCTGAAGGTCTTTTTGAACAAAGAATGCCAAAACAATCTCTTTCTTTCGAGAGACAGAATCCACTGGCATGTCAAGAAAACGGCAGGCCTCCAGGTTCTTTAAATCGGTCAGATAATTCTCTTCCTCCTACCCTCCCTCCCTCTTTCCTTCCTCCTTTCTTTCTTTGTTCCTATTTAGACTTGTTTCTTGAGTGCCTACTTTGTGCCAGGCATTGTTCTAAGAGATTAAGGGAACCTCAACACTGTAAGGATCCCTGATCCCCGCCCTCCTAGAAACACGGCTAAAGCCCTACGCCGCTGAAACCATCACTTCGTAAGCTGCCTTCGGGGTTGTTCTAGAGGGTGAGCAAGTTTTGTTAGTGCTCAGACTCAAAGGAAAAGCCAATCTTTAAGAACAACAGTCCCATTTCCATATGGAATGTGTTTCCTTAATGAAACTATTAATGGTGAAAAAAGTAGTGAATAGCCTAAAATCAGAAAGATTGTAAGTAATTAAAGCAAACTATAGGATACAAGAAAATTGAAGCAATCTTGGCATTATTGATAGACTGTGCTTTCCCCATAACATGAATACAACAGACCTACTCACCAAAAGCTT
This sequence comes from Ursus arctos, assembly GCF_023065955.2. NCBI lineage: Eukaryota > Metazoa > Chordata > Mammalia > Carnivora > Ursidae > Ursus > Ursus arctos. The sequence goes on along the minus strand of NW_026622874.1, from coordinate 70,486,795 downwards.
AGGTAGACACTGTTCAAGTTATTGGCATTTACAATCATGAATTTTCCCCAATTGATAGAATAATAAATGCACATATGCTTGTGTTAAGTGTCTTGAAAGCTTTGTATTTACATTTTCAGCAGGGTAGTATAATTAAACATTAACTGTCAATTTCTTAATCCTGAAGCAGTCGTTTTGCTCTAGGTAATGAGCTTTTTATTTTTTTATTTTTTTCCTTCCTAAGCAAATAAAATCTCTTCCTTCAATTGGTTTTAATGGATTTAGCCCTGAGCAGCCCACCCTTTGTAGACAATCCCTTCTATGGAGAGAGATTTCTCCAGGGAGGCTGAGGCTGTAGCTTCGGGGAAAAGCAAAACTTCTCTCTGATGAAAACAGAAAATATGTCTCTCCCAACATACTTCCTCAGACTAGCTCAGAGACTGTACTTAGTATTAAGCTGTGTACTATCCCCAACACACAAGTAATACTACAGTAGTCCCCCCTTATCCACAAGGGATATGTTCCAAGACCCCCAGTAGATACCTAAAACCACAGAAAGTAGAGAACACTATCTATACTGTTTTTCCTATACATGCATATATGATAAAGCTTAATTTATAAATTAAGCACAAAAGAGATTAATAACAATAACTAATAATAAAATAGAACAATTCTAACAACCTACTCATATAGTCGTATATAGTCGTATCTCAGAGATAACTGTTCAGTTCCAGACCACCACAATAAAGCAAGTATCACAATAAAGCAAGACAAATGAATTTTTTGGTTTCCCAAAAATATAAGTTATGTTTACACTATTTTGTAGTCTATTAAGTGTGAAACAGCATGTCTAAAAAAATAATGAACATACCTTAATTTAAAAAATGCCCCATTGCTAAAAAGTGCTAGCTATTGTCTGAGCTTTCGGCAAGTCATAATCACTGCTCACGTATCACCATAACAAATACGATAGTAATGAAAAAGTTTGAAATATTGCAAAAATTATTAAAATGTGATTCAGAGACGCAAAGTAAGAAAATGCCCTTGGAAAAATGGCGCCAATCAACTTGCTCAACAAAGGGTCTCCACAAACCTTCAATTTGCAAAAAAATACAATTATCTGCAAAGTGCAATAAAGTGCAGCACAATAAAATGAGATGTGCCTGCATTTTACTGTCCTGCATTCACCCTTCTTCATTTTTTTAAAGATTTATTTATTTGAGAGAGAGAGAGAGTGCATAAGCAGGAGGGGCAGAGGGAGAGAGAGAATCTCAAGCACACTTTGCGCTGAGCATGGCACCCAACACGGGTCTTGATCTCACAATCCTGAGATCACGACCAAGCAGAACCTGAGAGCCGGAGGCTTAACTGACTGCACCACCCAGGAGGCCCTCGCCCTTCTTCTGATGATGATGTGAGATGATAAAATGCCTACATGAGATGAGGTGAGGTGAACCACAGGTGTTGTGACCTAGCATTAGGATACTGCTGACCTCTGACCTAGGTCAGGAGGAGGATTATCTGCTTGCAGACCATGGTTAAGCTGAGGGTAACTGAAAACATCAAAGTTGAAACCACAGATAAGGGGAAACTACTATAGTGTTATTAGTGATTTATGTCTATTTTGTTTTCAACAAAACTTTAAAATTCCTACCCAGGCATTCACTTGTCTTTCTTGTTTATCCACCCCATATTCACTCTGCTGTTAACAAAATGAAGCTACATCAGACACAGGTTGTCTCTGAAAAACTGTTTGGCTTTCAAGAACAGAGGCCCCAAAATGAAAAAGTGAGATAAAAGGCAGTTTAATGTCTGTATGTACACTTTTGGCCTGGATGCTCTCTAGGCAAGAATCAAAGATGTAAGGAGTTCTATTTTTAATGTCTTCCTACAGAAGCACCATGAACTTAGCAATGCACAGAATTTATGACATACTCAATTTTATAACGTGAGGGAGAGGGGTGTAGAGAATGACTTTTCCATTGCCTTTCCCATGAATCTCAGATCACTTGTAAATTGCAGAGCCTGACATTTAAACTGTGCCATGTTGATAGCTCAGACACCACCCTCCCTCCCTCCCTCCCCTCTCCTCCTCCTTGTCCACCAGGAGTACCACCGCTGATGCTGCATTTCATAATGCAGCGAGATGGCGACTCAAGGGTCAAGCTCAGCCTGTTAAGTCTAAAGCAATTATGTTCTCCTGCAGATAAAGAAAAGCCCGTGTCCACAACTCTGAGTGGAGTGTGGAATGAGCAGAGAGACTCCAAGAACCATATGGCTAGCTTCAGCCTGTATCCTTGACATCACAACAGGCACCTGGCAAAGGCCAATGCTTGGCACAGTGTACCCACAGCCATTTCTGGCCAAACCCTCATCTATTTCTGGAAACTTACCTGCCCTTTGCAGTTGGCTATCCAGAGAATCTAAATTCTGACATAATGAGTTCCTACTGTCTAAAATCACATGTTCTATTTACATTTTTAGAATAGCATATTAAAAAGGCATCCATTCCTTAATCGTGTACTGACAATACCAGAAAACAGTGAATAACCATCTTCTGTGCAGTCCTATTTCCCAATAGCATCTAATTTAATAGCATTGTATGTGAATAAATGCTTTTTCCCTCCTGTTGTCTACATTTTCAATAATAGCTGATGTTCTTCAGTCTTAGAAATTGGAATGTTTTTTAATTAGTGCTTTCCACTTACCCTCGCAAAAACTATGTCTCAATTATACTTCTTAATATTAAAATGAAGAAACAGGAAATATATCTCATTCCTAGGACACTTTCCAAATTATCAGGATTAGGAACCCTTCCGCTGACATTGGGAGGGAGTACATCATACTGGAGAAATCCTACATTTTGGAGAGAGACCTGAGCTAAAATCTAGACCAGAAGTAATCTTTACTTAAGCAATTAAGTGAATTACTTCAACCAACTGAGCCTGAGTTTTCTCATTTCTCACAGGGTTGTCATAAGGATTACATGAAATGACATTGCCTAAAGCTTAGTAGGTCTACCGAGGAGGAGCCAGCATTCAAGCCAGGTCTTATAGCCACATTGCATCATCTCCCAAAAGAAGAGAAATGAAGGCTTGGAGGTTCTTGAAAGCCCATCTGAAAGATGAGAATTTGCTCCTGAAGCTGCTGACAAACCTCAGATGATTTCTGAGCAGGCTAAGGACACGATGAAATGATTAATTAAGGATGAAGCAGACAGGGGAGAGGGTGAAAACAGGACGAGCATTATTAGAGGCTTTCAAACAATCTATGCTACAATGGAAGCCAGCATGGGGAAGAGACTGCCCATGGTAAGAAATATGTGTGACAGCACTGAAACCATTTCCCCCAGAACTAGGAGAACCGATCACGGGTGGTGGTTCCCAAACCTAGGCATCCATAAGGTGGGCTGGGGTTTTACTTTTTATTTTTAAAAATTTTATTTTTAAAATTACAGATATTGGACTTTACTCCAGACCAGTTGATTCAGATTCTACATGTTCTGGTCTCAGAGATGTGTGTATGTGTGTGTGTATGTGTGTGAGTGTGTGTGATTCAAATATAACATCAAGTTTGAAATGACTGATCAAGGGCAAAATCTACGAGTATAGCACTCAGAAACATACACACATAGATCCTACTAAAAACTATGTATTCTGACCAAGTGGAAAATATAAGAATAGATTTTCTTATTAGATTGTCCTCTTACAGTCTCACTTCCTCAAGTATACCACCAAAGATAAATTTAATAAAATTATTCATAAATTCTGAGTGGTTTTATGGAGGTAGAGAGAAGGATATGGAAAACTACAGGTAGATATTTTGCATTGATGCTTGCATTTGGAATGTTCCAGATGTCTTCATTTTTAGAGATCTACCATATCTAAAATTATATGTGTGGGGGAAAGTTATAGATATGAAGTAAACCTATAGCTTAAGATTTTTAAGGAATTTATAGGTCACCTATTCCAACCTCCTTTATAATGCAACAAACAGCCTTTATAAAATCCTAGGTAGAGAGATGACCATGTAGCCTGATACCTTCAGTGATGAAGAGCTCAGTATTAAAGGGTAGTACTGATCAGGAGAAAAATTTATCATAGTGAAGGAGGGACATGCATTAAAATATGAATAAATAAAATGTTATAGGGTTAGAGGTTAGAATGTTTGTAAAGGCATAACCATGTGGTTAAATACACTTGGAAATACTATGTGTTGTATTTGCAGCAATTAAAGGTAATAAACTGGTGGATTTTAGAGAGCAGGTCTTGGCCAGTGGGCTATATAAAAACAGACAAGTTAAAGATGAGGAGGCTGTCAAGTGTCTACATTCCAGTGACCACATACATGGAATGAATCAAAGACACAGCTGGAATCCAACCAAGAGGGAAGGAGACAACCACTAAGGAGGGAATGTACATGCTGTGCTTCTGGTTGCCCTGGTGACAGGCCCCCTCTCCTCATGCTGATAGCATTGTAATGAATACCACCCTTGAAAATAAAATAAATGATGATATCAATAGTGGAGTAAAAGGTAGTCTTTTTTTTTTTTTTTTTAAGATTTTATTTATTTATTTGACAGAGAGACAGCCAGCGAGAGAGGGAACACAGGCAGGGGGAGTGGGAGAGGAAGAAGCAGGCTCCCAGCAGAGGAGCCCGATGTGGGGCTCGATTCCAGAACACCAGGATCATGCCCTGAGCCGAAGGCAGATGCTTAATGACTGAGCCACCCAGGCGCCCCTAAAAGGTAGTCTTAAGAGCCCCAGTGTGGGGAGGAATTAGGGAGGACTCGGAGTGGTAGTTGTTAGAAGACACGTAATCAGGGAGGAAGATATTGGTTGAAAAAATAAATAAGGATGTAGGATATCAGAGAGAGAGAGACTAGTGATGGAATACTGGACAAATAATATGTCTGCCATTTCTCTTCCAGAAACATGCTCCAGACTAGAAACCCTAAAGTAAATGTTAATAAACCCACACTGATTTATCCATCTTCTTGTCACCCACACTATGTGGAAGGCAGCCTGGTCTGGGAGACTCAGTTGAAACTTATTCTCTTAGTGAGTTGGCATCTCAGTTGGTAAATGTGGAAACATCTGCCCTGATTGCTTTCTTGCCCTTTTGCCACTCAAAGAGATCGGACTCATCAAGATGGTGTAGAATGGTGTGATGGTTAATTTTATGTGTCAACTTGGCTAGGGTACGATGCCCAGTCTAAAATGGTTTCTGTGAAGGTACTTTGTTGATGTGATCGACATCTATAATCAGTAAAGAAGGTGACCTGCCATGGTGTGGTGGGCCTCATCTAATCAGTTGAAGGCCTTAAGAGCAAAGACCAGTTTCTTGGAGAAGGAATTCTACATCAAGACTGCAACACAGAAATTCTTTAAGTTTCCAGGCTGAAGGCCTACAGATTTCAGCCTCAAGACTACAACATCAACTCCCGTCTGAGTTTCCAGTCTGACAGTCTGCCCTATAAATTTTAGGCTTGCCAGCCCCCACAATCAAATCTCTTTCAATTAATAGACAGATGATACATATAGAGAGACATCTCTTTAGATATAGATAAATAGATAAGCTATAGATACGAATATAGTGTATCTCTATATATAGAGAGAGGGGGATTCATCCGTAACTTTTATATATATTTTTTTATATTTTTAGAAACTCCTTCCTTGGGACTTGATATCTGACCCCTTGTCACTTATACCCATCGACTTTAGTTCTTTTTCTCTCCTCTGACATTATGAAGAACAAGTTCAATCCAGTCTAATTATTTGGGCCAATACATTTGGAAATTTGGCACACGGGTTTCTTAACTTGTCAATGAATTTGTAATAGTGTAATGGTTCCCTGCCCTCCTAAAAGCCCTTCTTGCAGAACCTACCTTTCCATCTCCCCCAATCCCCACCCAGGTAGATTATGCATCAAGACCCCACTTCTCTAGTCCAGTGGGTTGGACTAGAGGTGACTTCTGGCAAGGGCCAGGCCAACCAGTTTCTATCTTCAGTAACTTTAAATGAATACATTGATTTTTATCAGTCTTGTGGGCACAGTAGCATGAGATGCAGGGCAGCCATGCTCGTCCATGTGCCATATGCAGCGGGGAAATCTGCAGAGAGAAGACAAAAGTGTAGATTCCAGGTAGCCCTGAAAAGACAGTGTGACCTAACTCTTACAGACTCTTCTCCTTCTGTTTTCAGTCCTTCACAAGTAACTGATTGAACTGTCTTCCCTTTGGGTTCTATGATTAAACTCTGTGCCCTCAGGTTCTGGAAAATAGTTCTGAATCTTTACAAGATATTTTCTTGTCTTAAGATAATAAGGGTGTGTTTAAGGGACTTGTAGGCAAATGGTCAGTAACACTGATGCTGATTCTGTATTGCCTCACGACAAACTCATGTAGAGGTTTACAACACCATAAGCAGGGCATGAAACAAACATCAAAATATATTGAACTGCTAATTTAGAGGTTGAATTTGAAGAGATACTTTGCAAAAGGTCAAGCTAAAGCATTATAAGGAGAGCTGGTCTCATAAGGTTATTACAGTGAGCTTCACCCAACGGCATATTAATAGCCTAGAATAACAGCTAACACTTATAGAACATTCAGTACATAACAGGCATTGTTCTAAGTATTTTACATCTATTAACTCATTTAACTCCCATATCAATACTATGAGGGGCCTGCTGTTATCGTCACCATCTTACAGATGAAGAAATGGCACATCCTCTTACCATACCATGCCTAAGAATTTGAGAGCCAAAATTCAGCGCATAGTAGCTACAAGCTTATTTTTCCTAATTAATAAGTAAAATGTCTTCCATTCTCATTTTATATAAAAAACCCTAATCCTAATTTTAGGTCCAAATGGTGACAATTATCTATTTCTTTAAATGCTGTGTCCTATATCTGTTTCCAAGACAACAAATAGAGTGGGAAAATCAACAAGTAGAGTGGAGACCCTTTCCCCCCTTCCAGAGCCAGAATGTCCTTCATCTGTAAACATAGAGGGAAGTTGTTATAATTTTATACTTGCTGCATAACAAATGATCCTTTATTCTCCCATCAAGTCATTATGGGTCTCAGGATACACTTTCTATTCCTGGAATCATCGCTAAATGCTCTTTAAGTGGTGAAAAGTGATCTCTAAGTGGGCTTAAGTTGTGAAATGTACATTATCTGAATGGTGAATTTGGCTGAAATAGATAAACAGATGGCCAAGGCCCTGTTTCAGCTTCTAAAAGTAAAACAACGTAGAGAGAAGAGAGAAGAAACATAATACATAAAACTGAGAGATGCTCAGTTTGAATAACCTCCCATGTCAAAAATATATCTATTTACCCAGAGAACCAATTTAAACACAAACTCTCCTCCCCACAGCAAACATGAACTTGGAATATTTCTCTTGTAAAGCACTCACCATCCCTTAAAAATACAAAATTTAAAAAAGTGCCGAGTAAACAGAACACTAAAAAGAATCAAATAATAAAAGAGAGATTTGAATCAGGCCTTCGCCATAGAAATCACCATACTCCAGTCCCCTGGACAAAAGGCAAGCATCCTTACAAGTCACATATTGCTTTTCAGCGCTTCTAGTTTAATTCCTGTTTGTAACCACCGCTGTTTAGTGAAGATTCTCTCTCTGAACTCAGGACTTACTCATCTTTTGTCTTGGATCCTTCTTTATAGCTACCTTGATTTCCAAAAGACATCTTGACTCCCGGGGAAAATTTAAACCTTCACTCTATGTCCAGATGATTTATTCATCTCTTTCACCCTCCCATCTGCCAAATCCTAACTTCATATGTGCAAACTATGACTTTTATGAAAAGAGTATGAAAAGAGAAAGCAGTACAACGATCAGCAGAACATGTGCTGTTGGCTTGTGCAGAGATGTGACGTTCGTTTACAGTCATTGTTTTCCTTGGTTCCCCAGTTATAGTCTGAAAGAGTTGTTCCAGTTTCAGTGGTAGGAATACCAAGGTGAGTGATCAAGCAGAACAGCGTTGCTGCCCTTAATTTAAACATTAATGATGGATGGAAGAACGGACACACATACAGGATCTCAGTATTTTCTGAACAATGCTGCCTTGGTATCACCAAGGACATCATAACTTTTCATGAAGATGGATCTTTAGAGGTTTAAACCAACATAAACAACGGCACCGTCTAAGAGATAGTTCTAAGCTGGTGCAGCAAGCTGCCAAAGGCTCATCTCAGGCACATCCAGGTCTAAGAGGAGGGAGGGACGATGAAAACCAATAAACACTCATATTCCTGACAGAAAATTATTATACCAAGAATTTCTGTGATCATGAAGAATGTAGTTGCATTCTTCCATTCCACCCTAAAACTCATCAAGTCCTCAAACTCACTTCAAACAAAATCCTTCTTTCCACAAGGCTTCCCCTGTGTCTGCCTTTAGCTCCTCTGGCACTGCCCCCTTTGAAATCTGGCATCCTTTCAAGTGTGAAAAGCCTGGGTCAGGCCTTTGTCTGAAGTGAAGGCTTCAGGCTTTCATTCCCTCTGAAGATTTCCCCTCCTCTTTGACCTCACCATCAGCAAGACATCTTGTCCTGCATCAGGAATTGAACTGAGCAGTTGCCTACTTCTGGTAACCTGAATAAAGTTACGTTTGCCTCAAAGGAACACAGCAAACCATCGTAAAATTTCAACAAGGCCACGGGGCCCTGGCAAAATGAGAAAACGGCAAGACATTTCCCCTCCACGGTCCTAGGAGGCAATCCTTCCTTCCCGCTCCCCCCTCCCCCACCAAATATTCTAAACTCAGGTCTTTCCTCAAATCTCAAAGTCATTAAAATAGAGAAACTATATACGCCCTTAAATGCCTGGTCACATTCTTGGCTCAGTGCCTTTGCTCTTCTTTCTCCCTTTTGGTCTGTCCCCATTTGCAGGCACAAACCAAGCCCATCTTGTTTCAACATTTTATTCCCTAAGCCCAACCCTGTGCCTGTCACCACAGGAGACCCTCAACAAATATTAGTTGAATAAATGAATGAATGAGGCATATGCAGCAGGGAGAAGAATGGATCTTATTAAATTTAGTCTGATATTAGAATAGGATTAGAAAAATCCTTTGGGGGTTGGAGCTTATTAATAAACAGTTGCATGATATTAAAGTATAAAGACAGGGGGAAAAACAGCTCATTATTCTGATATTTCCTGCATCACAGAAAGCCGACGAATGAGCTGCATTTAGAGAAGGCAGGCGATATGTTTAAGCACTGTAAGTACCAACATTAGTACACAGCCTCCATGCAACCTCATTTACTCTCCATCACAATCCATCACAACTGAAGTATGTTTTTGCTTATAGGGATCATAAAAACTCACTTGATTTATTGCTTTCCCCCCCTCTTGTGTTCTCGGGGAAAATTCAGTTATACATGGATCTCTTTCTTCAGGGAAAAAGAGATTCTTGTCACCAGGGCATTTACAAACACAAACTTACTTTTCACTCTAGAGGAATGGTATCATAAAACAGCAGTTGAATCAATGCCACATCGGTACTCTGGTGACTGATCTGTACCTGGTCTTTGTTCTTTCTATATGCAGCTCATTTTTGGTGTCTAAAAAATATCTTAATTCTTCATGAGAGGTTCAGTCTAGCCACTGTCTCAAATATTTATTGCTGGTGATCTGTATTAATGACCAACAGGATAGCTGGAGAAGTGATTTCATGATGTACCTCTCACAGACCATCTCCTTTACATATTCCTAATGCTTATCACAACCAAGACCTGCCCACATTGGTGCTAAATGATCATTTTTGCTGATTTGGTCAACAGCCATGCCAGTCTCCTCTCCTGGTAGCAGCTAAAGGGGTTGGGATATAGGAAGAAAAGAAGTAAGCCTGGCAATTCCCTGCAGAGATGAGTCACAAGATTTTTATTTTCCTTTTCTTGAGATGTCCCAATGGGATCTCAACAGTGACTTACTCAAATACAAATGGGTTAAGGAGGGAGAGAGAAAAGGGGTCAAGGGAGGAAATAGAGGGGGGAATAAAGGGGGGGACAGAGGAGATAAAAGACAAGGAGGAGACAGGAGAGGAAGGGGAGGAGGAAGAAGAAGAGGGGTGAGGGGGAGGAGAAAGAGAGAGAGGGAAAAAAAATCATGCATGCTATTCGCTGATTTATTCAAGCTTCAGATCCTTTGCTTACCAGACTCCAAAACTTAAGCTTTTTAAAAAATTTCTTTCATAAACGATGCAGCACTTTATTTTTTTTCTTTTTTTCAAATTTACTTTAGGATTTTAAATTTTTTTATTATTGAAATACAGTTAACATGCCATCCTCACACAGTCTCTTGCCAAAGAACAGACTTCCGTGACACATGATTCCATAGGCTCCATTTGCAAATATTTACAAAAAACAAAAAATTTAAAATAGTAGCCAAGAGTAGCCACTGGCTAAATGTAAACTAGTAGCCAGTGGACAATAGCAATATAATGTCCAACGGACAAATCTTATGTAGAGATGCAGGCAAATCTGTGAGTTTGGAGCTCAGAAACATCCTACACTTCAAGGGCAGATGGGAGCTCCAGATTTGAACAAGAATTTTCATTATACAGGGGCGCCTGGGTGGCGCAGTCATTAAGCGTCTGCCTTCGGCTTAGGGAGTGATCCCAGCGTTCTGGGATCGAGCCCCACATCAGGCTCCTCCGCTAGGAGCCTGCTTCTTCCTCTCCCACTCCCCCTGCTTGTGTTCCCTCTCTCGCTGTCTCTGTCAAATAAATAAAATAAAATCTTAAAAAAAAAAAAAAGAATTTTCATTATACTGACTGGTTCTAAACAAACAATAACAAAATCATGATTCTTTTCTCCAGTTTGCACTTACATAGATCCAATATGAAGGATGGTCAAGATGTCACACAGTATTTACCATTCAACAGACAGACCTCATCTGAGTCCTCCGTTGAACTAAAACACATTGCATTAACTCTCAAAGCTGGAATATGTCAGCCACATGGAAAAGACAGGGAACCTGACAATAGGAGATACAGTTATACCAATGCTGAGTACATTATAGAGCTCAAAACATGCTAGGCACTGTTATAATTATAAAATTATAATATCATTCATACATTATTTATATAAATGTATATATTTATGTATAAGTTACATATAATATATATTATACAATCACTATAATTCTTTCCTGCCCCTTCTCAGCATTTTATATTGTATTTCCTAAAAAGCACATCATTACAAACCAAAATGTGAAATAAACATTTGATGTATAGGGAGGAGCCTGAGATTTCAGCTTCTTCCACACACATCTGCAAGTTTCCTGAGTTATAGCCATCACCAAGAGGCATCATCTTGAGTGTACAAGGAAGGCATAGACTAAAACACTGGGGAATCCATCTGAGACTGAAGAGCTCTTTTCTGTGTAGGGTAAGATTATAAGCAGAATAATATTTTATTGACAACTTCATCCGGGGTTCAGTGGTGAGTATGACTATTTAATACATTATTTTACCCCAAAAGATAAAACTGTGACTGATGCTCTTATTTCCTAAGACCATGTCTATTTGCATTTCAGTTTTTATTTGATTCACTAATATTCAATGAAATATATTCTTTATTTGTTTAGATTCAGACACTGAGGGCTCTGTCTCCTCTCAAGCCTACTCTTATGCTCTTACTCTTTCCCCTCGTAGAAGGAATGCCCTGTTCCTCTTTATTCAACCCCTTCTTCAAGACCAGGCACTCCCCAATGGTTTTGACCCATCCTTCCCTCTTTTTGCTCTTTCAAACTCTCTTCGCACTTCCTGATCTTCAACACCTTTCTGTACCAGAAGGTATTATTTCATTGTTTACTGTTTCCAACTAGGATGCAAGATTGGAGGAAGGAATTACAGGTATAATTCCCACTATATACATGACATTAAAATTGGCAAATAATAACCAAGTGCCTACTGTGCGCAGGGCACTGTTTGGCCTCGAGGATTAAAAAATAAAAACTGCTCAGGTGCCTGGGTGGCTCAATTGGTTAAGGGGTTTCCTTTGGCTCAGGTCATGATCCCAGGGTCCTGGAATCAAACCCAACATCGGGCTCCCTGCTCAGTGGAGAGTCTGGTTCTCCTTCTCCCTCTCCCTCTGCTGCTCCCCCTGCTTGTGTTCTCTCCCTCAAGCTCTCTCTCTCAAATAAATAAATAAAATCTTTTTTAAAAGTTGCTAAGATATGACTCTTGCTCTGAAGAAGTTTCCAATTTAAAGGAAAGGCTAGACCCAGGTAAAAGTGCTGGGATATATGACAGTAACAGCAGCATAAACAAACATTGTTACTGCAAACATGCTTACTGCTAACAGTAACAACAACAGATCAACTGATATTTATGAAGCATTCACAGTGTACCCAAGCCACTTCCAAGGACTATATATAGACAACCCCATCTAATACACCCAAGACTCCGTGATGTAGGTATTAATATTATTATCCCCATTTTACAGATTAGGAAATCAAGGCACATAGAGGTTGAAGAAGCCAAGTGTTAAAGGAAAAAAAAAAGAGGGAGCAAATCACTGTGGTCAGGGAGGTCAGTGCAAGGCTTCACAGAAAAGAAGCATCTGAAGACAGCCTTGACCTCAGATTCTTCATGTACTTGGGTGAGGTAAGGAGAAGGGAACACAGCTATCTCAGACACAGGAGTAGTATGAACAAAGTTAGGAGAGCTATGAATAAATCCCCATCATTAATAAAATGGAAGGAAGTGGTAGGTTACTGAATTGGAAACAGAGCGGCATCAAGAGCTGGAACAGACTGAATGCTATGCTAGAGTGTGGTGTTGTTCTACAGGCAGCTGGGAGTCATGGAAGGTTTTTGAGCAAGTGCATGGCAAGAACAGTTTTGGTTGTTTTGCTTTTCTGTTTTGTTTGTCATAAAAAAGACTTGGATGCCCTGGTAGAGACTGAACTAGATAAGAGAAAGCCCAGAGGGTCAAGTCATTTGTTAGGGGTCAAACTTGTCAGTCCAGGCAAGGGAATGTAGAGGTCTGACACTGGCAGTGGAATTGGGGAGAGAGGAGGAGGGTGCAAGCACTGAGGGAGCAACTTGAATAAAAGGTACCTCTGAAGTTTCTTGCCTGAGGACCTGCGTAGATGTAGGGGCTGTTGATCAAGATGAAGGTAACGGAAGATGGTTGTTTGGGGAAGAGATGATGGGATTTTTAGAGACCCAGAGGACATCCCTAGTACCTAGATTATGATCCTGAAATGCTATTAGGGACTAGAATTCCTCCAGGTAACGGAGCATTCCAGGTTTGAGGTAGGACATTAGCAGGATGAATCTGGAATCTCCTGTCCTACATGACAGCAAGAAAACCATCAAAGACAAGCTGAGTCACGTCAAAAGGACTCACGAGGCAACTGAGGAGGTTCCTACTGGTAGAAGGCTGAATAATCTTAGCATCAATAAACAATAAGTTCAGTCCCTGAGTTTATAATAATATTAAAAAATATAGGGCCACCATTGAATTATGTAAATTAACTGATTAATTTAAAAACAAAAAAGTAAAATCAAGTATTTTTCCTATATTTCTTAGACAACTGTACCCCTGATGATCCTAATAGTAGACTAGAGAAATTCTTTTTAAAAAGTATTCCAGTAAATCCATGAAGAAGGAAAGATAAAATTAGAATGTCATCATTCTACAATCCCTTAAGAATTAATCAACCTAAATACTGAGCATTAATGGTTATAGCATCACAAAAAGAGACAATTATATATTATGAGTTTTTTCTTGAAAGAATAAACTACAGAAGAAATTGAACTGATCAAGACTCAGGAACCATCTACCAATTTAAAAGATAAACAAAGGACAAAGGAACATGTGAAACTATACCATAGGAATGCAATCAGCAAACACCAGAATGTGGGAAATGTTGCATGAAAAACAATCTGTTTTCTTCAACAATGTCAACAACAACAACAAAGGAAAACGTAAATAAAAACAAAAATGTTGCATGCGGACCAATTAAAAGATCCTTACAACAGACTAAAAGAGCCTTTTTAAGACATATTGACCAAGTGCACTGGATGGAACTTATCTAGATCCTGTTCTGAATAAACTATTGAAAAATAATACTTACGAGAAAATTGGATACTTAATGATTTAATAATTGATGATTTTAAGGAATAACTGTTAATTTTTAGTAGGTATTATGGTTATGTTAAAAAAAAAAGACTTGTAACAGGTGTGAGGTGTGACTATTACAAAAAAAAAAAAAAAGTGTTGGCAAAGCTATGAAGAAATTGGAACCCTTGTAAACTGTTAGTGGGAATGCAAAATGGTGTGGCCACTACGGAAAACAATATGGCAGTTCCTCAAAAAATTAAAAATAGAACTACCATATGGTCCAGAAATCACATTTCTGGGTATTTATCTAAAAGAATTGCAATTAGGATCTCAAGGAGGTATCTGCACTCCCATGTTCACTGCAGCACTATTCACAATAGCTGAGATATGGAAATAATCCAAATATCCACTGATGAATGAACGGAGAAAGACAATGTGCTATATGCATACAGCGGAATATTATCCAGTCTTAAAAAGAAGGAATTACTGCCACATGCACCAACATGGATGAACGTAGAGGAAATTATGCTACATGAAATAAGCCAGACAAGGATAAATACTGCACGATTCCACTTATATGAAGGATCTAAAATAGTCAAACTGACAGAAACAGAGTAGAAGGGTGGCTGTCAGGGGCTGGGGGAGGGTGAAACGGTTTGTAGCTATTTATTGGGTATAAAGTTTTAGTTAGGCAAGACAATAAGTTCTAGAGATCTGCTGTATCACACTGCACCTATAGTTAATACTACTATATTGTGCACTTAAAAATTTGTTGAAAGGATCAATCCCAAGTGTTCTTACTAAACTACTTAAATCAAAATTATAAACAGAGAAGCAAAAGCCTTTTTGTCCTTTAGAAATGCAAACTGAAATATTTATGGCAACAATGATAGGATGTCTGGTATTTGCTTCAAAGTAACATGAGCCTGAGGAGGGAGAGTGATCAAGGGCATAGATGGAACAGCATTAGCTATACCTTGATAATTACGGAATCTGAGAGATGGCTATCTGGTCATTCTTTATGCTAGTCTCTCTACTTCTGTATATGCTCAATGTTTTGCATAATAAAAATTTTCTCTTAAAAAAAATTCACAGAAGTTGACGTAAGGGGTGATGATCAAGTGCCCTAAAACCTGGCATCGTTCTTTCCAAGCCTAGTCCCTGTCTAAGTATTGCTGTAGAACTCAGTGTCTAAAAATGATGGAAACCCACTTTAGCCAAGATAACCATTTATATTCCATGCCCTTATGAAACCATCACAGACTGTGTCATATGAGAAATAATGCAATGCCTTTAAAGTACATGAATTAATTGTCAGTAGCAAAGAATGAAAACCATATCTACCTCTTATAGTATTAATACCCAAAAGCTGTTGCAACTACCCTTCTCAACTTTGGAAAGGTCACTGGTATGTAATGACTGATAAGGGTCACTAAAGGCCACAGTATATGAAAAGTGAGCTGAATTTTAAGAGTTTACTGCAAGTAATTTTCTGCAGGGAATTTATTAAGTCCAAGCAAGGTTACAGAGTTATTTGTGGTGTTTTAATACTACCTTTATTAATAATAACCTTTCCAGGGTGCATCATTTGAGAAGGCACATACTTTAATCCAGAAATGTGTGTCCAGTATTATTACCAGGAGCATTAAATAAAGAAATTTCAGTGGCAGAACAGAAGAAATTGCAGTTTGGTAGGTTACTGGTATCTGGAGAAGATGAGCCATTCTTAAAGAGAAATAAGCATTAGAGGCTAGAGCTAATTCAGAAGCACTGATCATTAGAAAGAAATCTGAGATCTAGAAGAAAAATCTAAGTTAGACTTCATACTCGTATTGCAGTTTCTAAAAATCAGTGAACTTCAAAAGGTACAGAGAACTCAGGCTACACGTCCCACTGGATTTGGGAGAGTAAAATAAAGACCACTCCACTTATATTAATGTAGTAAGAAATGATGTTTAAAGGTGTGAGTAACAGAGCCAGAGATCAGAACTCAAATCCCAACTCAGCTGCCTGACCTTGAGCAACTAGCTTTCCTGAGCCAACTTCCTCACATATAAAATAAAAACAATAATACTCTCCCTGATATAAGGATTAAATCAGATTCTGTATGGTAATTTTTTAAAGTTTTTGTTTAAATTGTTGGAGAGGATGTGGAGAAAGGGGATCCCTCCTACATTGTTGGTGGGAATGCAAGTTGGTACAGCCACTCTGGAAAACAGTGTGGAGGTCCCTTAAAAAGTTAAAAATTGAGCTACCCTATGATCCAGCCATTGCACTACTGGGTATTTACCCCAAAGATACAGACGTAGTGAAGAGAAGGGCCATATGCACCCCAATGTTCATAGCAGCAATGTCCACAATAGCTAAATCGTGGAAGGAGCCGAGATGCCCTTCAACAGATGACTGGATTAAGAAGTTGTGGTCCATATATACAATGGAATATTACTCAGCTATCAGAAAGAACAAGTTCTCAACATTTGCTACAACATGGACAGCACTGGAGGAGATAATGCTAAGTGAAATAAGTCAAGCAGAGAAAGACAACTATCATATGATTTCTCTCATCTATGGAACATAAGAACTAGGATGATCGGTAGGGGAAGAAAGGGATAAAGAAAGGGGGGGTAATCAGAAGGGGGAATGAAACATGAGAGACTATGGACTATGAGAAACAAACTGAGGACTTCAGAGGGGAGGGGGGTGGGGGAATGGGATAGACCGGTGATGGGTAGTAAGGAGGGCACGTATTGCATGGTGCACTGGGTGTTATACACAACTAATGAATCATCGAGCCTTACATCGGAAACCGGGGATGTACTGTATGGTGACTAACATAATATAATAAAAAATCATTAAAAAAAAATAAATAAATAAATAAAGTTTTTGTTTAAGTAATCTCTACACCCTATGTGGGGCTGAAACTCATGACCCTGAAATCAAGAGCCACATGCTCTTCCAACTGAGCCAGCCAGGCGCCCCAAGATCCTATATGGCAATTTTATGGTAAAATTCATGGCACATGTTAACCATAATATAAATGGCTGTATTTAAATTAAAACCATTTTAAAATCCTACAAAGACTTTGGCCTTTGTTTTTATGTATCATGGTCTTCTCAGTCTTTATTAAGGGAGCATATCCTCCATCTCATTGCAAATAGATCTCTGAGTGCAGCTGAGTCCCAACCCCAGACTAGCTTATTATATTTACTAGCTGTGAAACCCAAGGAAAACTGCTTTATCTCTAGGACATTTACATATTTATGTATAAAATAGGGACAACAAGAGTTACCCCCTGCCCTTCTGTAGTGGTTGTGGAATTAAATCAGATAATAGATGCAAAACCCTTAAAACAAAGTCTGGAAGCGCCTGGGTGGCTCAGTCCCTTAGGCATCTGACTCTTGGTTTCAGCTCATGTCGTGATCCCACAGTTATGGCACTGAGCCCCACATTGGACTCTGTGCTCAATTCGGAGTTTGCTTCAGATTCTCTTCCCCTCTCCCTCTCACTCACTCTCTAATAAATAAATGAAATCTTTAAAAAGAAAAAAGTCTAAACACAGCCAATATTCAATACATGAAACATTGCTGTGGCAATTGTTGTCATAGCTAAGCATCTTCCTACCCCTGCAAGGCTCCATATATGATGAATTCACTCACCCTAAACCATCCCATTTGGGGATTAAATATCGCATCTGTGAGGAATTTATCCCCTAACTTCCTTTTCTTTCTCTGTATTTCCGTCTGTGGCCTGCTGGTTCTGCCCTTGTTGCAGATGGAAGACAGCCAGGCTTTGCATGCCCATCACCAAAAATCCTGGAGTTTTCTAAAGCTTTGGTCATGTGGCATCTGGCCTCCTTCCTCAGGAACACAATTCAAAGGGATGAGCTTTTCAGAGAAATTTCATCTTTCATCATCTGCCAAGAACAGTCACAGAGAAAGGATCTATCTAAAAGCTGAATCACATCTCAGACATGGTATCATGCCCATGAATCAGGGGGAAGGGGGAGCTGGTCAATCTAATCCTCAATATTTGTATGGAGTTGGTTAATATAAGTGGGCTCATATAAGGGAATACACACACACAAACACACACATACACACACACTGACATTATCACTTGTTTATAAAGAACATTAGAATGTCAGGTGCTGGTTTAATTTGTTTTGTAGTCAATTTTCCTGCCCCTCAAGGCTCATTAGTCAAGTAATCATTCCATATGATAATGTGTCCTCTGTTGTTTCCTCCTTGGGTCCAAGAATACATCTTCAACTCCATTTCCAGCAGCGGGGGTCCTTCATCAGCAACCTTGCCTGGCTATGCTGAAAGGACGCCAGCACTGCACATGTGCTTCTCTTCCCCAACATCCATTAACTCCATTTACCATATACTTAGACATCTGGCCAAGGAACCAACAAGCTTATTTTTCTCACCCTCCATAATAATCCAACATAATGTTTGTTTCCTCACAATTTGTCCCTCTGAGAGAGACATCTAGACAAAGCCAACATCAATTCAAATTATACTGGCTTTAGCCAGATGTTCCATGTCTGGGAAATAATGTTTCCTGAAAGTTTACATACCAGTTATTATTGAAATCACTGCAAAGCCTACCTGGAGGTTGAGATCTGGGAACCCAGGCCAAGATGAACCCAAAGTTTTCCTTCCTAACCTTGGGCCAATCTTTCTACAGAACCATGATATTTCCTAGACATCAACTATTCTCTAGTTACATTCTCTCTCCTTAAAAATTCATTCAATAAGATGACTTTTAATACAGTGATGTGTGGACAGCCCCCCAAAATTCTATCTTCAGGCTTGACTTCTTCCCTAACAGCTCTAGACTTGGGTATAAACTCTGTTTTTGAATTTACACCTGAAAGTTTCATAAACACCTCAAACTTCTCCAAAATGGACCTCTTAAGTCTTGACATGCCCTACAAATTGGTTCCTCTAGTGTCCGTTTTCAAATCACTACCATTTACCCCATTGCTAGGAGTCACCCTTGCTTCCTCCTTTCCCTTCATCCCACCATCTGTCAGTATTACCACCAAATAATACCCATCTCTATGGCCCAAACTCATTTAGGTTTCTCTTAGAGTCTTCTAACCGGTTTCCCTTTGTCTTTTGATAACTTCTCCTCAAATATATCTGCCACATAGCAACCAAAGTGATCATTTTTTAAAAGATTTTATTTATTGATTTGAAGAGAGAGAGAGGGAAGGGGAGAGAGCACGAGCAAGGGGGAGAGGCAAAGGGAGAGGGAGAAGCAGACTCCCCACTGAGCAAGGAGCCCAACGTGGGGCCCGATCCAGGAACCCCATGATCATGACTTGAGCCAAAGGCAGACACCCAACTGACTAAACCACCCAGGTGCTCCCCAATGTGATCATTTTAACACATAAATCAAAATGCATCTTTTCCTTGCTTAAAACCATCAAATGGCTTCCCTTAGTGCTTTGGGAAAAATGCAAAGTCCTTATCCCAGTGTATAATCACCTATATGATCTGTCCCATCCCTAACTCCCCATGTACCTCATCCCCTCACTCATTATACCAAGGGTACACTGATCCTCTTTCCCCAATAAATCAATCTCATTCCTACCTCAGGGTCTTTGCCCTATTCTTCTCTTTTCCTGAAGTGGTATTCCCTAGGTCTTCACATGCCTTATTTGCATTCTTCATGTATTAGTCAAAATGTCATCTCTTCAGAGAAACTTCCACAGACAGTCCTATCCATAGCAAATTATAGCAAGTTAAACTCCACACCCACACCTTCCACCTAAGGTAACTCCTTAATATGACATGTCCTATTTTCTTCACAGTCCATATCACCATCTTTATTTCTCTTGTTGACTCATATTTACTTGTTAAGTATCTCCTTCTACTTACTTCATTGGAATATACAAGGGCAAGAACCTCATTTCTCTGTCATTGATCTAGATGCCTAGTGTACAATAAGTGCCCAATACATATTCACTAAACTAATGAATGAATGGATGAATGAATGAACTGATACATGGGAAGAGGCTTGTCTGTGTTTTTCTATCGAAGACTCCATTGAGTCTATAACCTTAAAACCCAAATTAAACGATAATTTCCTTCTTCTTAGAGAACTCTCTGAGCCTTGATTCAACTCCCCAAAGACCCACATATTAGCATTCAGCCATCCTAAGAAATTCTCAGTAACAACCCAACTGCCCTACCTCCTTACTACCCAACAGGTATTCCACAGATCAGTAGCATCATCATCACTTGGGAGTTTATAACCTCAGAATCTCAGGCCCCACTCCAGGCTTGATGAATCTGCATCTTCATTTGAACAAGATTCTTGGGTGATGCGTGTGCCCATTAAAATTTTAGTTCCACTGGTCTGAACTTTGGCTGCTTATTAGAAGCCCTATCCCAGAACAATTAAATTGGAGTCTCTGGGGCCATGGTAGCCTGGGCATACTGGTACTTTTTAAAGCTCTCCTGCATATTCTAACGTCCAATCAGTAGTTAGAACCACTGATATAGCATAAAGACAACCATTTCAAAATTCTGCAAAATCTGTGTATGTGGATGCAGAAGGAACTATTATTCCAAAGCTAAAACAATGACGCACAAACATGAGGGAATAGTGACAAAGACCTAGCTCTGTGAGTAATGGACCAGGCAATGGCCCTGAAGGGAAAAGCAACTTAGGACTGATTATCACACCAAGGGAGTATCCCGGTATGTGTTACTTAGTTTTCACGATTATCATAGAAACACACATATAAAGACATTTCGTTATATTTCCTCCATGACTTAAAAAAAAAAAAAAAAAAAAGGAAACCACCTGAAACACATGAACATCTTCAGATATTACCCATAACTTCACACCTTTTTAAAATTTCACACCTTAATCAAAGGCAGATGCTGTTTACTTGTGGAATGCCAATGTTTTCAAACTGCTATCTGTAATTAGCTCATTAACTCACCTGTGGAATTGTTTGGATTCTAAAAACAATGAATTTTATCTTTTAAATTTGAATCAGGTCTTTTAAGACAAGGACAATAACCTACCACAATTTGGGGACATTCTTCAGCTCATTACCTTTTGTAACACAGACACCATGAGAGACTCAAAATGAGAACATTCAGCATCATAAAAAAGTTCTTGGTTAAGTAGTCAAAAAGCATTGCCTCAACATGGAAATTTTACTTGGTTTCTGAAAGCAACATGCCACCCCAGGATTCTGGCTCCATGTCAACATCTCTGTCAATGGGTTAAGTATCATGCTTTGAAAGATTCAGCTTGCCCTAATTTAAAACACTTTTTTTTTTACTTTAAATATGAATATCCTTAGTCGCTATATCAGTCAAGTTCTCCATAGGAAACAGATGGCATACTCAAATTTGGATTATTTAAGGAGATTTTACTTACAGAGGTACTATTTTCAAAGGTGTAGGCAGAGTGTAGGAAAACCAAACAGGATGTGCAGCAGCCCGAAATTAGTAACAGCATGGCTGTTACCATGCCTAGGCCAAAAGTGGGTGAGGGGAAGGAACAGTAAGGGGGTCTCTAGAAGGAAAGGATACTGCTTAGTGAGGAGGAGCAGCAACTTGCATTGGGAGGGAGCATTCAGGGAGGGTGCCATGACAGTGAATGCCTTAACCTCACTCAACGCCCTCCCTCTAACCTCCTACCCAAACTCTGCATAAGCAGAACGCCAATGAAAATCCAAGGGCAAAGGAGTCGTAAGTACAGTCCTTATTTATCAGCTTCCTGGGAAAAGAGCAGGTAGACATGGTAGATATAATACTGGCTCCATCCAAAGATGTCTACCTCCTAATCCCAGGAACCTGTGAATACCTACATATTAGGTTTATAAATTAAGGGAATGAGGTTTGTTATTGAATTGAGGTTGCTAATCAGATAACAGTGAGATAAGGAGATTTGCTCCCAATTGTCAGGGCTGGCCTGATGAAATCACAAGAATTCTTAAAGGTAGAAGAGGGAGGTGGAAAAGAGTCTGATGCAATGTTGCTGGGACAGAAGATAGAGGAAGGGGCCACGAGCCAAGGAATATGCACAGCCTCTAGAAACTGGAAAAAGCAAAGAAAGGGGTTCTTCCCCAGAGCCTCCTAAAGGTAGCCTTGCTGACACTTTGGTTTTAGCCCTGTGAGATCTGTGTTCGGACTTCTCAACAAAACTTTAAAATAATAAATTTGTGTGGTTTTAACCCACTGAGTTTGTCATAATTTGTTAAACAGCCATAGGATACTAATACAGTGGAGAGACGGATAAAGAATGTCTTTGGAAAGGTAAGTGGAAGATGTCTGACACTGTCCCGCAGTGGTACCTCCTCACATTTTTTTATCATATTTTGGCCTCCAAACCTGAGCCTTTGACCTAAATTTCCCCTACACTAAGAGAAAGCAACATAATTTCAAAATGTAGGTTTTGGTGTAAGGCCGACCCAAGTGCGAATCCTGACTTTGCTACCTACAAGATGTGCAACACTGGGGCGCCTGGGTGGCTCAGTCAGTTAAGCATCTGCCTTCAGCTCAGGACCCTGGGATCAAGCCCTGTGTAGGGCTCCCTGCTGAGTGAGGAACCTGCTTCTCCCTCTCCCTCTGCCCTCCCCTCCCCCACCCCACTCTTGCTCATGCACTCTCTAACCCTTTCTCTCTCAAATAGACACATAAAATCTTAAAAAAAAAAAAAAAAGATGTGCAACATTGGAAAGCAACAGTTCTAACATTTGAGAAAAATGGAGATACATATGACAGCAACCTAATGGCCTTAGTGTAAGGATTAAAAGGATGGTGCATATGAAACACTATGCACGGTGCCCAACACACAGTAGATGCTCAATAAACGCTAGCATTTACTGTCTCATCTTTTTCACTGTGGCAATTCAAAATATGTCCACAAATTCCTCATTTTTCTCCACTTCAAGTGGGGGACCTTAATTACCCTCTCCTCCAGTGTAGGCTGGACTCACTTCTAACAAATAGAATAAGGCAGAAATAATGCTGTGTGACTCAGAGGTTAGTCATGAAAATTACTAAGGTGGCATACTGCATGCTTCAACTATACAACACTCTGGAAAAAGGTAAAACGGTTAAAAATATATATATATCAGTGGTTTCCCATGTCTGTGGAGAAGGAAATGAACTACAGGGGATTTTTAGGGCAGTGAACAATTCTGTGTGATACTGTAACGGTGTATGATACATGACATTACACATTTGTCAAAAGCACTAAAATTGTTCCAATAACTGAAATGTGGAAACAACTCAAGTGTCTGCCAATGAATGAATGAATGAATGAAAGTGTGTTATGTACATACAATGGGATATTATTAAGCCTTTAAATAAGAAGGAGGGGTGTCTGGCTGGCTCAGGTGGTACAGCATGTGACTTTTAATCTCAGAGTCATGAGTTCAAGCCCCACTTTGGGCATGGAGCCTACTTTTAAAAAATAAATTAAAAAGAAGGAAAACTGACATACTACAATATGAATGAAGCTTGAGGACATTTTGCTAAGTGGGATAAGCCAGACAAAAGAAAGATAAATAGTGTATGATTCCAGTCACAGAAACAGAAAGTAGACTCTTGGTTGCCAGGGGCTCGGAGAAGGGATATAGGGAGTTATTGTTTAATGAGTATAGGTTCAGTTTTGCAAGATGAGGAGAGCTGTGAATATGGATGGTGGTGATGGGTACACAGCACTATGAATATACCTAATACCACTGAAATGTACACCCCAAAATGGTTAAGGTAGTAAATTCACAATTACCTTACCACAATAAAAACATTTTCAAAACCCTGTAGAATTGTGCAACACAAAGAGTGAACTTTAATGTTAATTATGAACTTTAGTAAATAAAAATATATCAATATTGGTTCATCAATTGTAACAAATGTACCACACTAATGCAAGATGTTAATAATAAGGGGAAACTGTATCAAAAAAAAAAAAAAGTCATCAGGCCTCTCTCTTGTAGGCTCTCTCTCACTGGCTCTCTCTCATCTCTTGCTCTAGGGAAAGAAACCTCCCATGTTATAAGCAACTCCACAGAAAGACAATAACACGGCAAGGAATTAAAGTCTCTGTCCAACAGCTATCAGAGAACTAAGGTCTCCTAACAACCCATACGTGAGCTTGGAAGCAGAGCTTCTAGCCCCAGTTGAGCCTTCAGATGATAGCACCCCAACCAACATCTTGACTGAAACCTCATGAAAGACCAAGTTAAATCTACCCTGCTAAGCTGCTCCCAAATTTCTGACCCACAGAAACTGAGATGCTACATGATTATTGTTTTAAGCCGTTATGTTTTTGATTAATTTGTTATGCAGTAGTAGTTAACTAAAACATTAACCAAAAAAGAAAAGGCCACAAAAGCACTTTTTAAAAAATGATCAGACATGAGCAAATTTGAAAAGTGTGTAGTTTTCCTCAAAATAACTGAATATGCTGGTGTCAAAACTTGGGTTAGGAATCACGGTTGCAGAAGTTGGCAGTCTAAGAAATGCCTAATTATTCAGTGGCAAAAAAAAAAGGTATCACTTTAAATGGAAAAAAAATTCTTTCCTTTAGGATCTAAAACCACCCAAATCATGTGCCCTCATCATAGAACTTCAGTCTCCAAGCTGGTGCTAATGCAGGGAAATATGGTTATTTCCTGTTCATCAGCATTTTACCCTAGAACCTTCTGTCACGCTGGCATGTTATTTTTTTTTTTTTTCCAGCAAACAGGAACTAAAAGCTCATCCTCAGATTTTCTGCCAGCTTCCAATCCAACTCGGATTTGTCCAAGGGTCCTGTGAGCCGGACAGAGGACTTGACATTGACATCTCTTGTCCTGCTCAGAGCTCCAGGACTTGCCCTGACCACGTTCCCAGGGAAGTAGAGGTGGAAATGCCCTCTCATGCATCCCAGCTGGTTCTCTGCTGATTTCAACCCACTGGCCATCTGGTCTCTTCTCCCTGCTATGCACACAGCTTGGTCTGGGAAGTGGAAACTTTCTGTGGGATTCAGTTTATTGTTGTTGTTGTTGTTGTTGTTGTTGTTGTTACTTTTTTTGCAAACCAGGATGCATGAAGTGAGCAGAGAATACTGGCTAGTGTGTGATATTATGTTGCTTGTCCACATATAGAAATTGAAGCACAGAAAACCAAAGATGCCACTTGGCAAAGATTCAATGAAATCTGTGCCTATTAAAAACCACTGTCACTCAAATCTAGAGGGACTGTTGATTGTGACTTCAAATATGGAGGATAACCACAAATACAACCCAAATGGTAAATAATCCTGCTTAGTTTTTCTGCAGAATTCATCCAAGTCAAAAATCAAAGCTCTAAAGCAAACAAAATGGGTTTCATTTAAATGAACTTATTTTGCTTAATAAAATAGCAGGTCACAAAGACCCTAGTAAGTGCCTCATAAATATAAAGATTGCCTGAATGGGTAATAGCTAAAGGACCTCTCTCAAAACAGGTTGACCAATGAAGAGGATTTGAAAGACCACTACATTTTATTAAATAGTGATATTCTAAAGTTGTGTAGATAGGGAAACTTACATACACAATGACAAAAATACAGATTTGGGTCCAACATGCTCATAAGTGAATGCATGTATATATACTGTACATGTGTGTATGTATCTCAAGCCTGTTGATAATTTACAAAATGGAATTTAGAAAATATGCTTTTCGAAGCCATCCTAATAAGATGGGGCTATCTGTAGATATCCTCCCTGACCCCCTAGAGCAGTGATTTACAATGTCCAAGTATATAGGTCCAGAGGGTCTGCACCATGGGCCATGAACTTAAGCCCAAACACAAGTCATCTCATTAGCATTATGCATCACTGAAATGCATTCTACAAACTTTCCTGTTTTTACAAATGACCAATGGATACCAACAGTAGTGTTCTATTGAAGTAGTAGTATTGAAAATTAAACACAGTTCACACTAAAGTTTACTGTAAATGATCATTCACATTGTACTAAGAAGTCTAACCATCAAGAATCTTAAAGAAATGTTGCAAATGTTTCCCTGCAGGTACCCATGCATATGGTTGTAATTCCTGGAATTTTCAGGAAGGATTTTCTGATTTTATGTGATCATCAGGGTTGCTGAGTGGTATTCTATTTCATGCTTTATGACATTGTTACTATGGGTCTTCTGGGTGGTGTTTTTTAAAGATTTATTTATTTATTTATTTATTTATTTATTTATTTAGAGTGAGAGACAGTCGGTGAAGGGGCAGAGGGAGAAGGAGAGAGTGAATTTCAAGCAGATTCCCTACTGAGTGCAGATCCTGACACGGGACTTGATCCCAGGACCCTGAGATCATGACCTGAGCCAAAATCAAGAGTCAGCTGCTCAACCAACTAAGCCACCCTGGTGTCCCTAATGGGTGTTTTAGTTAACACCTCAGCATTAACTGTATTTTTGGCTGATGATTTCTCAATAATTTGATTTTAAGACAGACAGAGGTTGTGATTCAAATAAACACCCTATTCCCTCTGCTAAGTCTTCCTCACCATCTTCCTCACCAAATATGGTTGCTTCACACACCTTCAACATTGCCACTGAATTCTTTGTCCCTTCCCCATCACCTCTGTACCTGAAATTCAAGGTGGAGTGAAGGGTTCTTTTTCCCTGCCTAATCAGGTCATGTAAAATAGGTGGGACAGTTATTGTTCTAAAAAGGTGGGCTCCTAATTTTCTTTGTGTGCCACAGCCCTCTGAGAAACTAATATAAAAATAAAAAGCTATGGACTTCACAGCCAGATAAAAATATTCATTCTTACTGTTTGGGAAACAATTTCAGTAAGCCACTACAGGCCCATCAGCAGCCCCCACGTTTTTAACTCTGTCCTCAGGAGAGGAAACATGAGATAATAATCTGTCTTATTTGTCCCTATCTCACAGAAGCAGCCATCTAAAAGTAGAGAAACATTCCCATCATTCCCAAAGAAGGGAACAATGCCCTCTGACCCAGTACTTTGTCCTCCCAGAATTATTTTTACCTGTTTTCCTAGGATCAGAAATAGGAGACAAGTTACAAACTATTTCAGGTATGGGTATTTATATGCAGTTTATTTAAGTTACTAAATTTATGTAAACAATTCTGTGGGAATCCCTGTCATCTCCCCAAAAAAGCAAAAAAGTAAAACATTATTCTTGAAGGGATGGTTGTAAGATGCCACCTAAAAGCTTTTTCAAATCTTAAATATAGGTTCCCCTCCCAGAGCAACGTGACCTCAGTGCCTTTGTAAATCAGACTCTACTTGTGGAAGTCTTGGACGGTCCAGTCCCTTCGCCCTGCAAGGTTTCCGCACATGCACCATGCTGGGAAGTGACACAGTTCCAGCAATATCCCACAGCTTCTGAATGTCCTTTGCTAAGGGAATTGTCTCGGTTTTCACTGTACACAAAGCATTTCACTTCGCCCTCGGTTGGCTGCTTCATGGAGCTTTAAAGGTAGGGGACTATTTTTGGTGGGGTAGAGAAGGATGTTATAATACAAACAACAATCAGCAGGAGGGCAGCATATGTAAAACGCCCAGGATAGAGATGCACTCCCAGCTGCCCAGTTATTCTTATAAAATAGGATATTAATTCCAGATACCATAAGAATAGACATTTCTTCATATCCATCAAGTACTTTTCTCACAGTAACTGAAAAATAAGCTCATGATAAGCCTGCCTCTTTGGAAGGCATAATCCTTCTTCTCAGCCAAAAAGGCACCATGTAATAGGGGTGGCAAATAAATTTCATTTCACGTATAATTCCAATTGGCTGATAGTATACGCCTAAAGTGATGTATTGAGGATTCTAAGGAAGTGTATCTGATGAGGGGGAAGGAATTGATTATCAATGTCTGCCACGTGTACATAAGGGGGGTGCTGTCACTTAGGCCTCATGCTTGCCATTTTGATGTAGAGCATTACTGAGCACTGAATGAAAATGCACAAAGAGAAGGACTATATAATATATAGGCTGGGGTAATTGAGAGCATGATTTTTTTTAAGTCTATTTTACCAAGCAATTTTTCATGGATGTTTTTAAACTACACTTTAAAAGACAAAGTCCTGTTGGGGAACATTATTCTGATGTGAGTGGAGCATGACAGTGGCTTAACCATACCCTCCTGTTTCTTCCTTGACTGGTGTTTAAGGTGAGGGGCATCCCAGATGCTCTACCATGGGTAGGACAAAAATGGGTGTCCCTAAGCAGAGACAACTGAATGGAAGATACTCTGACATCAGCCACCATATGTCTCCTCAAATCCATGTCCCTAGTGTTACAACATGTCCCCAGAGTACATGTGGTCTTTATCTGAGTCAGTGGTTTCCAAATACAGACAATACCCCTGCCCCAGGGATACATACCACTGTCTGAGATATTTTTGATTTCCACAATGGAAAGAGGGGGGTGCTACTGGCATCTAAAAGGTAGAGACCAAGGATGTTGCTAACCATCCTATAAAGCACAGCACAGCCTCTCCCCACCCTCCCCCCCAAACAGAAAATTACCCAACCCGAAATGTCAATAGTGAAATAGCGTCAAGGTTAAACCCTGCTACAAGTCAACAAGATGTTCTCTGCTGTTCAAAACACACTACAGCACATAGCACAGTGGTTAAACTTGGGGGCTCTGAGTATGAACCCCCCACCTCACCACCAACCATGTGACCCTAAGCAAAGCATTTGACCTCTCTCAACCCTCACATCCCCATCTCTGTAATAGGGATGACAGCAGGGTCTACTCCATAGGACCAAATGTAAAAATGAAATTAAATCTCTTAGCAAAGTACCTGGCAGATGGAAAGTGTTAGCAAAAAACAGGAATGACAAGAACCTCAAAATATCCCATCAGGTAAACAATGTGTAACAGCAGCCACATGCCTGGCACTAAGGCCACAAAATCAGAACCAGAACCACCATATGGCTTCATCTAAACTCCAATCACCTACCAAGACACAAGGGCACATTTTAGCCAAAGCATTAGATTTGGCATGTCTCTAAACCTTAAAGGTACATCTCCTCTGAACCAGCAATTGCATCTCTATGGATTTATTTTACAAATAAACTTACGTGTAGGTGATGGTAGTTGTCAAGGATATTCAATGCAGCAGTTTAATTATGAAATACTGGAGGGGCGCCTGGGTGGCTCAGTCGGTTGAGCACCTGACTCTTGGTTTCAGCTTGGGTGGTGATCTCAGGGTCCTGAGGTCGAGCCTCCTGTGGAGCCCCCCACTGAGCCCCACATGGAGCCCTGCATTGGGCTCCATGCTCAGCAGAGAGTCTGCTTCTCTCCTTTTCCCTCTCCCCTTGCCCTTCCCCACATATGGGTGCGCATGCATGTGCTCTCTCTCAAAATAAGTAAATAAATAAATCTTTAAAAAATAATAGACTATTGGAAATAATGTAAACATCCACCAAAAGGAAACCAATTAAATAATGGAGGGTAAATATGGCAATGGAATATTATATATCCATCAACAAAATGGAGGGGAGAGATATATATGTATGGATATGGAATAATCCCTAAAATATATCCTTAAATTAAAAAATATGAACAAAGAGTAGAACTATACATATCTTATGCTAACTCTATTGGTGTAAATGTGTGTATCTGCGTAATAAATGTGAAAGGAGACATGAGAAATCATAATAGTAGTTGTGTCTGGTGAGAGAGGAGGCAAGGAGAAGGGCATATATTTTTCTCAGCATATTCTTGAATGTTTTGTTTAAGTATTATGCCATTTTAATATAAGCTATTAAATAAAGTGAAGCATCAAATATGCCCTGTTAGATATGTCATTCCCTGCCCCAAAACTTGCCTATTTCTTTTGCACTTGACTTTTCTAAATGCTTAGCAAATAATCCCTTGCCTAGAAATGAGTAATTTTAAATCATTTGGTCAAACCTTTTTCTATATAGATGCTCCCAACTTTTAATCCAAAAATGTCTGCAGAGGAGCTAACTATCATCACCTAGTTTGTTGTGCTCACAACAACAAAAACTGCAAGAGGTTCTCATTATAACTCGGATGGCAAATTCTGAGACTATACCCAACCTTTCCCCTCACCCCCCTTTGCAAAAGCCAGCTTTTGAATGAAGAGCTGTATCAATTAGCAGAGCCGGTCCATCCTTAGAAGCTGAGCTGGATCCTAGGCTATTAGTTTCTGAACAATGGCTTGGAGGGAAGGGGAAAAAAAATAAAATCTACACTAGGCTTTGAATTTTGAAACCACTATTCTGGGAAAAGACAAAATTATATTACACAGTTAGATGATTTAGAGGATTCACCTTATGAAATGAGTTCTGCTGGTCTCCCTCCCAGACCTAAAAAAAAAAATTGTTGCTTCATGGTGTCTTAATTGATGACTATATGAGAATATGCTTTTTGTTTTGTTTTGTTTCTTTCCTAACTACTGAAAATAATTAATGTTGCTTTTAAACGTTAAAAAGCAAAAAAAAATTAAATGGCAAGGGCACACTGACATCTGCTGGCATTTCATAAACTGTTTTTAAGACAACCATTTGTTCCAGACACTGCTCTCCATTTATTCTCCCACACTGAGGTACACTTGTGGCCTTGCAAAGTGAGTATTACCCAATATGCCCCCCAAAATTATGTAAAGAGAAGACCAACAAGGAATGAAAGCCCAGGAGCCTCTTTTCCCTGAAGTAAATTCCCTCCCTACTTTCAGTAAAACAGTCTGGAGCTCTAGGGAATGAATAATGTTACTTTTTTTTTTTTTTTCAATAAGTAGCAGAGTTACACTGGAGGCAATTTAAATTTGCAAGCTGCTTCCCCTGATTTTATTTCTACAAAGGGGAATTTCACCAATCCTAGTCTCCAAACAGTGAACAAAGGAGGGATACAGGGCAACAGCACGATACCTACACTGGAAGAACAAGGAACACAGAACTAACTGAACATTCATTCAGAGTTCTCAGGACCAAAGCAGCAGCAGAAGGAAACACGTGAATAAAAAGGGAGGGCAATGAAAATGTTAACTTTAGAAAAGAAGCAAAAGGATCTCTGCTGTGCTAACAAAAGACTTGAAAAGAGATTCCAAAATGCTCAAGTCCCAGAAGGTTTTCCCTATGTTTTTTAATCTCTATTACTGACACGGAGCCAATGAGGAGGCAATTATGGGGTGATGGTCTAAGTGAACAAACTCCGTCTTCTCATTAAACTTTCTGGATGTTATGAAGATAACGTTCCTAGAGCTGGGGTCTAGCTCCACCTCCTCAGAGGTTGCCACAAGCAGATAAGCTCTGGCATAGGGAAGACTTGATCTAAACAGAGCTATGCCCTGAAGACGTAATATGCAGAATGCCTGACTGCCACAGCTCCCCCTTCCCAGGGGCTCAGAAGTCAGCCGACCATCAGCACCATCCTGTTAGCCTTTGTTCCCTCTACTTCTCCTGCAACCTACACACTGGCACCCATGTGCACATATGCGCGAGCACACACCGCATGCACACACACATACACACACACACAGCCTTTATCCCACAGGTGCTCCCAGCAATTACTCGCTCACCCTCAGAGCCATTCTCTCATCTTTAATACAGTTGTGAGTAATGGTACAAAGATCCTACCCACTTCAGAGAAAAAGAACATTGGGTCTCAAGAACAGGCTGCGAGTTCTGGCCTCTGCAGCTTCTCCGGCTACAACAACTCACTTGCTCCAGCTGTTCCAGGCACAGGCACCACAGAGCAGTTTTCAGGACACACAGAATGCTCCCCTACCTGAACACACTGGGGCTCACTATGGCCTCCTCCCCTGTCTCCATCAATCCTCTTTACAGAACTTGGTCCATCTTGTTCTCCAGGTCTCAGCTTAAATGTCACCTAAATGTCTCTCCTTGGAGAGAACTTCCCTCACCCTCCTGCATAATGTGGCCATTCACCCTTTTATTACGTTGCTCTGTTTTGTTTCCATCTTAATACTTGCAATAGATAATTATGTTATCCATTTACTTCTTTTCATGTTTTCTGTTGGTATCTCCAACTACAGAATATGCTTCATGAGACATAGACCCTGTTGGGCTTGATCACTGGTCAATGTATCACCCCAATACAATATTCCCAGTGCCTGACACAAAGCACGGGTCTGAAAATGTTTACCGAACGCATCAGAAAGGCGACACAGTGATGCTATGTGTCGTAAGTAATGCTCCAGGGAAACAATTTTAAAAAGAAAAAAATTGGAGAAAACAAGAAAGCATATCTATCTGCACTGATGGGATTCAAAATAATACTCCTTTACTCCGGATGTAGCTCAGGATACCAAGCACTGGACTGTATTGTCCTATTTACTAAGGCTACCTGGTGTTTTAAAGGACTGTAATCTATTTAATTGTGCCTTTTAACTTCCATCCATCTTACAAATAATTATTTTGTGTGAAAATTAATAAAGGGAAACCTCAATAAAGTGGAGTCAGGAGGACAGAAGGGAAGGTAGGAAGAGGGAGCCCTATCACCCAACATTCATTACAGGAGGAATTGAAAATTCCCAGCAGAACTGTCAAAAGGAAAGAACCATCAGTTACAGATCCCAACAGGGAAAGATGCACATTGCATCTCCTACAAGCAATCCACTACCCCCACAACTTAGCCACCGGGACATCATCACCCTAAACCCTTGTTTCTCTCCAATGGACTTTCGTTCAAAACAATCCCTTCCAAGTTCCTCCTTCTCCAAAACATTCCTCTCTTCTGTCTGTGGAACTTGCCTATGGTTTTGCCACAGCTTGCCTGTCTCAAATTGCAATTCTCTGTCACTCCTAGACAAGCCTCTTTTTTGCTGGTAAAATATGTTTTATTTTTAGGGTTAACCCTTGCTAAGATTATTTTTCTGAAAAATAAAAAAACAACAGAAATTACAAGTAAAGGTGAAAATTAAAATAAAGGCAGAGAAGTAAAGTGGACTTGACAGTAAAGTTAAGATGCAAAACCTGGGGTGCCTGGGTGGCTCAGTCATTAAGTGTCTGCCTTCGGCTCAGGGTGTGATCCCGGGGTCCTGGGATCGAGCCCCGCATCGGGCTCCTCCGTTGGGAGCCTGCTTCTTCCTCTCCCACTCCCCCTGCTTATGTTCCTTCTCTCGCTGGCTATCTCTCTGTCCATCAAATAAATAAATAAAATCTTTTTTAACAAAATGCAAAACCTATGCTAGCAAATCCTATTTACTATCAAGATTGGACTCTAAAATCATCTCTGAGCTTCCTGGCTGGCTTTGTGAAAAGGGAACATAATCAACTGTTCCACATAAGATGGTATGATACTTAAGTACCAATCAGTACCTCAGGAAGGGAAAAATTCTTTCCGACCCCAAAACCAGAGATAGCACAGTGACAGCCAACAGAGTCCTCAGAAATAACATCACAGCCAAGAGTAGGGAGTGTGAGTTCTTCAGAGCTCACTGTCTTTCTTGGTTCCCCTCATTTGTCTTCAAAGATGTTATGTTCTTTTCACTTTGAGTGACTCTGCTATAACCACACTTACACATTAGTTTAAACAATCTATTCTTTTTCTTTGTGTATATATAATATCTATTTTTTTAAACATGGGATCAAATGGCCTTCCTGGAATATCTCTCATTACAAGCCAACAGCAGGAAAGCACAATTCAGAGCTCCATTAATGGAGTGGGGGTGAACGGTTCCTTATCCTCATTACATCCTTTCAAAGATTATTGGAAATTCAAACAGATTAGACTTCAAGTAGTTCTTAGAGTGAAAGCTCTTGTCTGAATGCTGTAGGTCAGTGAACAGATGAGGTGGGACTACTCTGAGATGGCTATGGGATAACTGCTTAACCTGCCTCTCTCTGAGGCACCAATCCTCAGAGAGGTAGAATCATTAATTCTTTAATAGACAGGGAAACAGAACCTCAGAGAGGTGCAATAACTTGCCCAAGGTCACATAGCTAGAAAGGGGCAGCATGGGGACTCAAAAAAATTAGGTATGGCTGGCTCCAAAGCCTGTGTCCTCTCACACCCTTTGTTCTCAGGAGATTGGTCACTTCAAAGCTTTTCTGATTCCTAAGTAACTCTATTAACTTAGGTCATGTGCCATCATCTCCTTAGTCAGCATCCTACCTGCTATAATTCAGATTGACCAAACTCCCCAGATCAAAAATGAGAAGCCCTCCCAGGAAGAGTCCCCTGTTCTTAAAGACAAGTGTCAATCACCCTCTCTATTCCCCCCAAGGAAACTCCTGAAGTTTCCCAACCTGTGCAAACGAGAACTATTTTCTTTCCTAGGATAATTTCTGCATGAGAGCTCTCCATTATCAGCCTTTGCAATCAGCAGCAGCCTAAACTGAACTCGGCTTTCTAAGACTGCCAAAGGAAAAGATGTGTTCTTCACAATGCTGTCACTGTGAGCCATGCCACGAGCTAGCCTTCCCTTCAGAAAGACCTAAGTAGGAGCAGCTCATTCCCAGGGCCTCATTAAGAGGCTCACTCTAGAATACAAGCAATGACCCCAGAATCAAGACGGAGGGCATGTCCCAAGGGAAATAGACACACAGCTAGCACCACTGGGATCTAGCGAGGGCCACTGTTGCTGAATCAGCCTCTCGATTCCCCGCTTTGTCACTTCTCATAACGAGTCTAATAAATTAGTGTTTCTCTCTGCCAATCAATCAGAGCTCGTGCATATGGCCGCTGTCAGCAGTCCTCTGCAGGCAGAACTCCATATAGCGACTCAGGTCTGTCAACTCCTTCAAGTATACATTTGCAGCTATGCTGGGTTCCTCCCCTTCACTCTCAATTTATCATCTTGGTTACAGTCAAAAGGAAAATGAAGGAATCACATTTTGGAGCCAATTTGCTGCCTAGAGGAATTGTGAAATTCTAGTAGCAGCAATAATGGTAATAATGATATCATTATTATTAAATGACAATAATAATTGCCACTATTATCACAGCAAGCACCCCTACTAAACACACACTATGTGCCAGGCCCTTTGCTGAAGTAATTTACAAGGCTGATCAATCACTAAACTGACCCTGCAACATAGAGATGACTCTTACCTTCATGTATAGGGGGATACTGAGGCACAGAGAGGTTAATTAAGGCTAAAGGTCATGGAGCTAGAATGTGATGAAGCTGGGAAATGAAGCTGGACAGTGTTATTACAAAATCCTAACCACTGCCCTGCACTGCCTCCTACCTCCCGAGTGTCCTGTAATGGTTCCTCTGTTATGCCCCTCAGCACCCAAGCACGCCCTCTCCGTGCACAGAAGAGACAAACACATGACTCCAGGAGCAACTGCTTGAGTCTGCAACTTATTTGTCGGACCTCAGTTCCCCTACCTGAAAAATGGGGATAATAAAGGGCTTGTGATAAAGAATTGATGAAACACGGCGTGTGAAGTCCCCCACAAAAGGTGCTTCCAACAGGTGGTACCTCTTATGGAATGGATGATGGTCTGAAGAAGACAATTTTGAACACCTAAGTCCAGCCCTCATCTCTGACTCTATATTCTAAAATTCAAAGAAAAGAGAAAATTGAGGAAAAACAGGTCTAGTGATGAGCAAGGTGATTACACAAGTTTAGCTATTATTTTGGCAAAGGTCTAATTTTGTTCTCAGAAGAAATGAAAGGGGAGCTGACTTAGACGACAGAGTGATCCTGCTTCGATGGAGTGAACAGCGGTTTGCATGCTGCCCTGAGTGGTTGTCAGAGCACTGCCAGCCTTGAATGTATTATACCCAAGAACTGCCTGTAGCCAGAAAGGTGCTCCAAGACTCCCTGCAAAATCATACTTAGAGCCTGAGCCTGGAGACAGGGGCCAGAGGTGCTGTGAGCAGCACAGGGCTCTTAGGATCCAAGGAGTGGAAAAGCAAAGCAAGAGATTGACTGCACCAACGCAGACCACTTTTATATAACAAAAAAGAAATATTGCCACAAATAGAAACAGGTGCCCTGTTTTCTTTTTGTCCCTCTGATTGACTCAGCATCGCTTCTCAGAGCAACTCAAGTGAAGCAGCAAGGTCCCCCTAACCTCTGCACTGTACTATCTTCCCCCCTTCCTAGCCTCTTACAAAAGCAGAGAAAGAGGCAGAGCATGCATTAGTATCATGGGCTACAGACTCAGACCATCAGATTCAAAGTCCTGGGTATGCCATTTACCTGCTGTGATATCCTGAGACAAATTGCTTTAGCCTGCCTATACCTTGCAACCTATCACAAAATGTAGATATGAAGAGAATCCATCTCAAAGTGTATTAGATGCATCAAATGGAATAAATCACTATTTCCATATCAAGCATCTACCCTGTGCCACACCCCACACTAGATGCTAAGGATACAGTGATGCCTGAATCCGGTGTGTGCACAGCCCACCTGGAGTTTACCATTCATCAGAGTAAGAGAAAGAGATAAAACAGATCACTCAAGTAAACAGAAAGCTGCCCCTGGGATAACTGTAAGGAAGGAGAATCCACACAGGGAAAGAGGAGGGTTCTCCTGAGCAAGGGACTTTTGATGGATGAGTGGGGAGTGAACAAGGTGAAATGTGAGGGAGGGAGATGATCGCGTGCCAGAAAAGCACAGCTCATAACGTAGCAATGCAGGCAGAGTACTTAGCACAGCTTGTACTGTGTAGGAAGTGTTCAAAATATATACACTTCTTATTGTCACAGTGTATCTAACAGTCACTGACAGACTTCCAGGGTTGTGCATAAAGGGAGACCAGTTTTGGGTCAAATGTGGGAAGAAAATTGAACTATCCAGATGTCCAAACCCTCCATCAAACCATACCTCCACCTTCCAAAGCCAGGAGAGCCTCCAAAGACGGGTGATGTTGGCTATACTCAGAGCTCTCAGGAGGCAACCGCCTTCCTCCTGTCAGTATCCAGTATCACACCCACCACTGGAAGAACCACATGGCCACCATCTGAAAGGAAACCTACTAGAAGAGATGATCGATTAAGGGGATCTGTATGTAGGAGAGATGCCAACCAAGCCACTGGGAAGATGTGTGTGGTGGGATGTGGGGGAGTGTCCCCTCTTTGAAGGCACTTGTAGAGAAAGAACTAAGCTAATGCATATAGATAGATGCTCAGTATTGCACCCACATAAAATGAGTGTTACTGAGAAACAAGGTTCTTTTTTCCCCTAAATTAATCTTCCTCCTTGAATGGAAGACTTTGTTCTCACTCCCAAAGGAGAGGGGAAAAAACAAAGTTTAATTTCTTAGATGTTGTGGGTCTTACCCTTCCAGATGCCAGGAAGTCTATCGACCAAATCTGGAGAGGAATCTGAACACTGACACAAAAGCTGGCTGGCCAGGAAGGCATGCTTGTTTATTTATTCTTCTCAGAAACATCTGAGTGTTTCCCAAAATGTTTAAGCCATAAATATATCATGGAATTTCTCTGCATTAAACCTTCCAATGTCTTCCCTTTGGAATAATATCCAAAACCCCTTCCAAAGCTCAAGGATCTACCTATATGACCCAACTTCATCCTTATAATATTATCACTGCTTCTGCCTCAGGGCCTTTGCACTTGCTATTCCCTGTCTCTGAAACTTTTTTTTTTAGATTTTATTTATTTATTTATTTATTTATTTATTTATTTATTTGAGAGAGAGAGAAAGAGTGTGTGTGTGTGTGTGTGTGAGAGAGAGAGAGAGAGCCTGAGGAGGGCAGAGGGAGAGAGAGAAGCGGACTTCCCAATGAGCTGGGAGCCTGACCTGGGCCTCGATCCCAGGACCCTGGGATCATGACCTGAGCCAAAGGCAGATGATTAACCAACTGAGCCACCCAGGTGCCCCTCTGAAACTTACTTCATGCAGAGGACTACATTAGACTGGAAAGTCCATCATGACAAGGGTATCTCTATATACTGATCATTGTGTATTTCAAGTGCTTTCAACAGTGGTTGGCACATAGTACATGCTGAGTAAATACTCACAGGATGGATGTATAGCTTAAGACATACCCGCTACTTTTTATCACTTGGATCTCCACTCAAACCTCTCTCCCTTAAAGCACTTCCAAGTCACTCTCCACCATACTGTCACATTATAATTTTTCTATCCCTTGTCATTATCCTTACAAAAATACATTTCCATCCCTTACTTATTGTCGAGCTTTCCCCATGACAACAGAAACCCCAAAAGAGCAACATTCCCATTGGCCTCACTCCCTGAGCAGAACGTCTGATGTGTGGTGTGTCCTGGATAAGTGTTTACCGCATTAGGCACTCCTTCCCCCAAGACAGACACACCCATCAATCAGTAGTAGCAGGGAACAGACACCCCCATCTCCTGTGTCTAGTGACAAGTAACAAACCAAAGGTAATATTCATGCTCAGAGCAACTACAGATACAAAATATGAGGGTGATTGTCTCTTCTTAAAACCCCATGCATCATTTCCAGAAGACCCCTCAGACCTTACAATCTAGAGAACTATGTTCTGCTGAAGTTACCTGAATGTGCTGGGTGCCCCTCATTTTGTAGCTCCCTCACTGATTGATTCTTTAATTAAAGTTTTAATATTTATATGTGTGCCTTGAGGCAGTATTTTAAATAATGGAGGTAGGCATTAGGGAGAGCCTGGAGACTCCTTTAAAGACATCATCTCCGTGTTTGAGGTCTTTGGTATAACAAAGTTTTCTCTCAGGCAATATGGGGGAATGTGCATGTGACAAATTACCAGATGATTTTAGGAAAGTCAACCAATATTATTTTATGGAGCATGCTTACTATGTAGCTCTCACACTGGGTGGCAAAGGCGGGACTAGCTGCCCTGTGTCCTTCAGAGCAAATGCACTTGGATTTCAATAGTCTTCATACACGCCACTGGGAAATCACTGCATCCCCAAAGTATTTTCTGTGTCAGATCCGATTTCCCTCTTGGAATGTGTTCATTACTCCACACATCAGCTTAAAGGATGCAAATAAAATGGTCTAATTTTTGGAAAGGTGAAATGCCAGACATATTTATACAGAGCAGACCCAATTTTTTGGATGCAAAAAAAAAAAAAAAACACAACACAACAACAAACAAACAAACAAACCTTATCTGAAAGGAATTTTATAAACCATAATGGTTTGGTATGGCTTGAACTGAAAACGCTTAACTTGTTTAAAAAAAAAAAAAAGTCATCAGAGACATGAGGATGTCTGAAAGGCCTGTGCTCAGACCTTAGAGGAGTAGGTAAAAAAATAGCATCAATTATCATGAAGAGAAAATAGAGCAGAGTGGGTCAATTCCAGGAGGAAAAATCTGCTCAGACCCACGTTTTGGCTTGTTTCTGAGTGGAAAACTCTGGGACCACAGGGTGATATTAAAAAGACAGTGTGTTCTGAGGAAAGTAAGATTTACTGAGAAGATGCTTTCATCCCAGGAGGCTGAGGAGAAGCAGGCCTTTCTGTTGATTAGAAGAAATGCACAAGTGCTACAAAAACTTAATTTCAAGGCATCTGTGCTTGTTGAGATGGCATCAAAGGTCACCAACCTGCATCCCAGCCTGTCTGGGATGGGCCGCCTGTCTCTGACCCTCCTTAGCACTTGTGGAGAAAGAAGAGGAGACTTTATCTCAGAGAGACTGAGGTTTCTGCTGAGCAACCTCTCTTTACAATTAACCTTCCATTTTGTTTCCATTTAATCTGTTAAGAGAAAGTGTGTGTGTGTGTGTGTGTGTGTGTGTGTGTGTGTGTGTGTAAGGGAAAAAGCCTACCCCTTCTATCCCACCTGGTATCATAAGGCTGAAAATATGAAGTAATCTACTTGATTAAGGGGGAAAAAAAAACCACATTATGCAGGTACTTACCATGTGCCAGACCTTGTTCTAAGTGTTTACTGCTTTATTTATTTCTCCCTCAATCCCTCTAGGGCCAATACTATCACTGAAACTCCCATTTAACAGGTAAACTAACTGAGGCACAGAGAGGTCAAGTAACTTCCCCAAGGTCACACAGCTAGCAGGTGGGGGCAGGCTGTGCTTTTCTCCATGTACTCTACTCTCTAGAAACTTAAAATACCCTGGAAAACTACCAAATGATGCCTATTTCTTCCTTATCCAACTCAACCACGAGTTAACTTAATCTACTAACAGTAGATTCCTCTGAACCCAGTGCTTCCCTCAAAAAGCAGGAAAAAAACCCACTGGTTTCCTCTGGACCCAGTGCTTCCTTCAAAAAGCAGGTTTGAAGTAAGCCTCATTGTTGGCCAACACTACCCCTGTCAGAGCCACCTTTACCCTTTTAGGCCCCAAGTCCTCTACCTCTGAAGAAAAAAGACCTTGACCAAAAATAAATCTGCCTGTGTCTCCAGCCGGGCCCTCTGTGGTCACTTAAAAATTGAAAGGATTCAGGTCCTTTCTCTCTCTCTTTCTCCCCCCACCCCCAACGAAGATAAATGGGCAATGGAGGGTAGATGAACTAGGACAAGGGCTGGGAGGGATCACCAGCTGGGGCGCACTGGATTTAAATAAATAAGTAAATAAATAAATAAATAAGCATTACTGTTTTAAAATAAAACTCAAGTTATGGCGCATCATATTTCAGACCAAAGCTATTCCGCAACACCTCCCCCTCTTCTTTCCAAGTTCCACTGAGAAGACCGGTGGTTGGGTGCCAATCCCCTACATCGCCAGTCGTGGATTTCCAAGCACGCGAGCAACCCCGCCCCATACACTCCTGGGCAGGCAGGTGTACCCCGATCCTTGCCCGCGCATTAAGTGAAGGGCCCCCGGCTCCCTGGCGGCAGGGAACGGAGTTGGTAGCTTCTGGGCCGGGTGGGTCCGGGTCTTCCCCTTCCTTCCCACTCAGGCAGCTTCTGGGCTCTCCGTGACGCCTGGTCCCTAGATCTAGAGCCTCGGAGGCTCCAGGAGCACCCCTGCCAGGTGGTCCCCCCAGGCAGCAGGGACGTGGAAACAAAGCCCCGCTAACCCCACCCTCACCTCCATCCCTGGAGCTGAGAGATTGGAACGGAAAAGGGGCGACCCCCGGCCTGCGCTCCCACGGGGCTTCATCTGCTACCGCCGGGGTCCACCCCACCCGCCAACCACACACCCAGGGGTGAAGTGATCTAAGACATCAAAGGGGTGCGGCAGGAGTTTCCAAGTCCCGAGCTCCTAGACTGGCCCCCTTCCCCAGGGTTGAGCGCGCGGCGACATCTCGGGGGCTTTTAGGCCAGTACCAATAAACAGAAGCTCTCCCTCCAGCTCAGCCACCCTCCTCTTCCCCACCTCCCACAGGGGCTTCTGCGTTTCTAAACCCCCTCATAGGCCGCTGAAGTGCCTCCTCCCTCAGACCTCCAGAAGGGCGGTGGAGAAGAGACCCGGGGCGCGCTGAAAGCTCGCTTCCAGCCAGCCGGAGAGACTAACCAAAGTGCGCAGGCAGGTTCCCCCCGCTCCGCACACCTGGGACTCGTTCCCAGGAGGGCGAACGAAGCAGCCTTGGAGCTCCTGAGGGGTGCTCCAAACCAAGGAAGGGCGTGCTTATAGAAGTGAAATGCTAGGGCTCACGATTTCGGGCCCCTGCGTGGACGTACACGGAGATCTCTCTACCGCACAGAAAAGTTCCCATTCCAGCGTGTCCAGCCTGGCGCTGGAAAGAGGCCAGCTCTCGGAGACCTAACTCTTACCCCTGTGGGACCCTTTGGGCCAGCTGGGGGGAAGGGGGGACGCAGAGGCGATGACTCCCCCTGGACTTACCTAGAACTCCCGGCGAGCCCGGCTCCAGTCGCCTTCCGCTCGCGTCCCCAGACCCTCCAATTCCCCTGCGCTCTCTGCACCCCCAGCCACACTCACCATGAGCTGGAGGCGGCGAAAGGGGGTGCTGATTTCTCCCACGCTGTCCGCAACTTCGCGGGCAGGTCAGCCCCGCCCTGGCGCCCCTGCCTGGGCGGCGGGCTGGGCACAGCTGGGCAAGGCGCGGGTCCGGACAGCCCGGGTCCTAACGGCCACTGCCAGGGTGTGCAGAGCGCAAGGTTCTTCAGTGCTGAGGCACCGTCCGCTCCTCAGCGCTCTGCCTGGGTCGGAGGCTCAGAGTTCTCTCACTCCGGACGCAGGGGCGGGGCGCACGGCTGTCCCCTCCAGATGCGGGGAGCCTTGTTCGTTCCTTCCTCCTCCTGTCCCGGAGGCGCCCGCGTGGTCCGGCTGCAGCTGCCTCTACCGTCCCCAGGGCTGGCAGGGCGCCCCCCACCCCACCGTGGGCGCAGTCGGAGGCTGGGCGAAGCGGAAGGGATTCCCCTCCGCGAGTTCGGGTTTTCCCACCCGTTTAGACCCCGAGTTCTGTCCGCAGCACCGCTGCTGCGAGAACCACTTCAGGGCAGCGCCGCCTGTGCCACCCACTCCAGCTGGAGGAGGAGGCGGCAGCGCGGCTGGCACGGGGACTGGAAAGGAGGTGACCTTCAAACCCCGCGCTCGCGCTCCGGGAGACCGGGAGGAGGGCTGGGGTGATGGAGGGGAGCGGTGTGTGCCCGGTCAGCCCGCCAGAGCGCTTGCAGGCGGGCAGTAGAGAGTGAAAAGGAGATCTTCAAACAAAAATACAGATTAGAAAATAAACAAAGGAGAGCGAGCGAGAAAATGTGTGCATGTGTATGTGCGTGTGCGCGCGTGTCTATGTGTGAGAGTGTGTGTGTGTGTGTGACAGAGAGAGAGAGAGAGAGAGAGAGAGAGAGCGCCCGACAGGCAGCAAGCAGCCCCGGCTGCGGAGCCAAAAATAATCCGGTGCGAGCCGGAGCGCCCCCTCCCCCTTCCTATTGCCAGGGCCGCGGCTGCTGTCACGCGTGCAGCCGCGGATTCCAGCATGCAGCGGAGGGTAGAACCGGGGTCCGCAGAGGACCCCGTGCCTAGGTCTTCTGGCCTAAACAGGTGAAGGGGTGATGAGCCCAAGTCTTTCGCGCCCCCAAGTCCTTGTCCCAGAGTGGACTGGCTCACTGAGCACCAGCGCCTCCCACCATCTTGACCCCCACAGTAAGAGTAGACAAACGCCCCGGAGAAATGCTAAGTGGAGGCGGCTTCTTGACCTTATCCACTTCTGGTCTGGGAAAGTTGTCTGGCGAATCTAAATCTAGCGGCCGGTCATGGATGGAGCCCTATCTGAGAGGCAAAAAGTTATGCGGGCGAGATAGCCTGCAGGAATTAAGTGTGCACTGTGGCCCCGGCCCCTGCCTCTTGAAGGCCGCCCAATGCTGCACTGGGCGCTAACTCTCCAGGGGTCGAGAGACTGTCCTCCTAGCAGTTGCCTTAGTGCCAGAATCCCTGTGACTCCTAAATAAATGCTACTACGTAATAAGTACTTTTTTGCCAGATGCTATCTGAAACGTTTACATTGAATTTTCTCAACAACCTGATGAAGTAGGTACTGTAGGCTTAACGGTTTCCCCAACCAGATGCTTAGAGAAGTTAAAGCA
Organism: Ursus arctos; assembly: GCF_023065955.2. Classification (NCBI taxonomy): domain Eukaryota; kingdom Metazoa; phylum Chordata; class Mammalia; order Carnivora; family Ursidae; genus Ursus; species Ursus arctos. Next base: position 70,443,324 of record NW_026622874.1, on the reverse strand, counting down.
ATTCTGCTTCTTTTCTGGGTTCTGCCCTGGACTCACTGAGCCAGAAACTCTGCTTATTTGTTGATTTGTTTGTTTGGGGGTTGTTGTTTGGTTTTTTTTGGATAAACGTTTTAGGTGATTATGTTGCACAGGAAGGTTTGAGGGCTACTAAGTGATAATTTGCTGAAGGTCACACAATAAGCAAGGAGCCAGGATTTCTGGGCAGGTCTTCCTAATTTCACGGGATGCACTGCACTACCATGCCATCTAAGGGACAACTAGGACTGGACAAGGCCAGATTCTAGCCTTACACACTTGATCTGAGGCTCAGGTTCATTTTTCTGCCCACCTCCTCTTTGATTGTTTTTGCATTTGCAGTATGGCTCTTCTTCCAAGTAGGGCTGTGAGATTTCCAAAAGTAGAGACCATGTTGCATGTGTTTGCTTTGTAACGTGAGCATTTCCCAGCATTTCCTAGTGCCTCACGAATAAAGCAGGCTCTACGGGAGTTCCTCTGCAATCCTGTCAGGCTAGAGTTTCTTCCAACATTAGAATAAAACAAAGAAAGGAAACTCCTAAAGACAACTGGAATTTTTTTAAAAAACATAATATTTTATCATCATTTGAGAAAATAAGTTTGCAAAATCCAGAAAGGCATCTCTGTCACTGGCCCCAGCAGACGATTTTGCAATTTGGGTTGATTTTACCATATGCTTCCTTAGGACTCTCTTTGGTAATAATACATTTGTATGTAAACAACTTTTTTTCCCTTTATACTAGTCTCTTATCCTTCACTGATAGCACAATGAAGCCATAAATCTGGGTTAGTAACATTGCAATCATTTCCTCCAGAAACTGTTTACAATGGGAAAACCACCAAATTTAAATGTAATTGTCTAGCCGTGCAGGGAGATAAGATGGGTTGTAAAAAAGGTATTCTCAATTTAAAAGCAAATTATCAATAATGAGAGAAGAAATAAATGGCAGTTAATGGGAAGTTCTGTTGAAATATAATGTTTTGTGCAAATTCACTAACAGGAATTGTTTCTCCATGCTCCTTCATTTTTATTCCAGAAGGGGAAAAAAATGAACACAATCATTCAAGGCAAAAACACTGGCTGTTGTTTCATTAAAATGGGTAATCAGTGGGGGCTTTTATTATTTTTTAATATATATCTTTCCATTGGAAATGAAATAAAACATATTTAACTATCTCAAAATCAAGGTCAGTCTGAGTCGACTGACTTATTTTGGAGTAGAAATAAGCTTAGATGTATTAGCACTGAGTATCAGCCATGACTCACTGATACCTGTATTGCCTTGTGGCTTAAGAAAGCTTTAGTATGAGTGAGGGAGACATTCATTACAATTTAAAACAAAATTAGAGTAAAGATCGATATAGCATGCTATTATGCTATTCATTTGGAAAGTATTCATTTCTTTTTCACAATGATCTTTCACATTCCAGGCAGAGTTTCTCTGTCATTCCTCCATGTTGAGCCACTTCTAGGTAGTGAAGGATGCTAAATTAGACAGTCCCTGGGACAACCCAGGGCCATGACCTTGCCCAGCTGTGGTGATAAAGAACATGGAGACTTTGGCTCCTCCTACTGGATATGAAAAATACTTTGCAATTTGTGATCTAAGCATATGTCAAAATGTGTTCCATAAAGCTGGTAGGAGAGAATAACTTTGTAGCCTCCTAGTTGGCTGAGAGTGCATAACTCTGCTCAAAGTGCTCAAGATCCATCTAGAATGTAAATTTCATTTCTCACTTTCAAACTTAGGATCTTCCTATGGTTCCTCATGGCCGCCTAAGATAAAGTCTACAGTCTTCTATATGGGTTACAAGCTTCTAGATTATCTGGCTTTCATTTTATGGTGACCCAATGATCTGGGGATATAATCTTATTTGTCTCCAATCCCTTGCATATGGTGTTTCTCCAAACTAGGAAACTCCTACAAATTCTCTTTTCCTGATTAGTTTCTAGCTTTTCAATCTCCATTTGGGCATCCCTTTCTCCCTGCCAACCCCAACCTCCCCACACACCCATGCATATACACAGATAAGACCAGTGTCTCTCTTCTGAACTCTCTAAACACCTCTATTTAATTTTATCATATCATTTGTCTTCACCTATTGTAAATGTTCTCCATTAGACTGAAAGGTCCTTGACGTCAAGGACTTTTCCTCAGTGCTTGGGGCCAAACACATAATAAGTTCAATAAATGTTTGGTGAACCTTCCTTCTCCCTTATGGTCACTGCTGTCTAAATGGGATGACCTCTTTGAAGTAGGTTGAGATCAACCTGTTCAGCCATTCATATAGTCCTTCATTCTTTCAGCCATCAAACATGTACCTTATTCAAGGCTAGTTGCTCCTGTAAACCATTTCCTATATAAACTACACAGTCTCTGCACTCAAGGAGCTTATAATCTAATATGATAAGCAGGTACATAAATAAGTGATCTCAGCAGTTTTGAAAGATTTAGGTGCATACTGAACAGAAGCATATAGCCAGACATTGGGGAAAAGGGAAAGTCAGGCAGAGCTTTCTAGAGGAGATATCCTCTAGACAGAGAAGATAAGTAGGAATGACCCCAAATGTTGGGTGAAGGACATTCCTGGAGAAGAACACAGCTTAGGAGACTGTCTGAAGCAAAAGGGAGTATAACTCCTTTAAGGAACAGTAAATCTATTCAATATAAGTAGAGTCATGCTAAATTCAAGGGTCTGTAAAGTGGTGCAGAAGGCAAGGCAGTGAACAATGAAGCTAAAGATGTAGGCTAGGGCAAGCTCATAAGGGGCCCTGAATTGAAACAAAAGGCATGTCTGCTTTACCAAAAGGCAAATTTTTGGAGAATGACTCTAAAGCATGCCAAGACCTACCATCCATGATTCCAGTACCCAGGGCCTGGACATTGCTCTGCCTTCACTGATACTTCAATGATCATTTTACTGTTATCGTCCATCTGTTCAAGAAATTTTCCAGATGAGCACTGTAAACATCTTGTGAATTTTAGGAATTCACAGGTTACTCTAAAGTACTCTAGGATTTTTAGGATGGTGAGTGGTATATTAGGATAGGAGAAGGATGAAAAAAGCAAACTAAAAATAGTTGAAGTAATCAAGCATCCTTCTGTTTCTCTTCCCAAAGGATACTTTCCAATAGCAGTCACTAAAGAGAGGATATTATATTCAAATTTATTTACAAATGACTCTGATTCAATACAATTCTCTGTACAATCTTAATATTATGTAAGATCTGCCTTGCCCTCATGATCTCCATCTTCAGGCTTACCTCAAAGCTTACCACAGTCTGGGTTAACTAATGAACTAATTAAATAGTCTGAAGACCATAGGGGAATGGACTTCACCTCATATTCTCTATTCCCCCTTCAGTCATTGAGCCCACGGCAGATACTCAATATACAGTTATTGATTGGTTGAACTAACTCACAATCTATCATGAAGTTCAGGAGTTTGATATTAACCAAAGCATTTAATACTAAGAATGAGCCATCCAGTGTCTAGAGATGAGTTTCTTTTTCCTTAGAAGATACAAACTTTCACACTGTTTTAAAATGTCTTTGAAATAGTAAACATGATGGTTTCTCTGCCTCTCTTTAGGTTCATCCTTTTTCTCTCCTGCCTACATCCCCCAAATCATGATGATGATAGCAGTAATGGTAACATAAAAAAGATTTTGAACAATCATAATGAAAAGAATAGCAATAGAAATAAGAAGCATGTGGCATTTACTATATAAGCTCTTTAACTGTATTATTTAACGGTATCTCATTTAATCTCACAGTACAACTCTAGGTATAAGTACCATTATGTTTTCCTTTTTATAGATGAGAAAACCAAAGCTTAAAAGAAGGAGGAAGTTTGATGGCTTGGCCAAGCCCACAGAGCTAGTGAATGGTTAAGCCAAGACTCAAAATTAAGTCTGTTTTGTGTCAGAGCTAGGTTCATAAAGCACAAATCATGATGTATCTTATCTTTCTGTTTACTAGAGCTCATACAGCATTTAGGTAGACTTAGAGAATCATGTCAGTGATTTACAATCATGAAAGTAGGAATTCCTAGTCCATTGGTCTTGGAGTAAGAAAAATAAAAAGGGAGGTTGAGCAATCTGCAGAACGAAAGGGAGCAAGCCTGCTTATATAAAAAGCATTTTGGAAACAAATACTTCAAGCATGGTCAGAATCGAGTAAACAAAGATTTCCAAATGCTTGGCCAATAATGACTATAGAGACTAAGCTGTGTCCTTGGTTTAAGGTGGGCTAATTTATATGTCATTTAGTATGTCTTTAAGAAATACACTATCGCCTGGGTGGCACAGCGGTTAAGCATCTGCCTTCGGCTCAGGGCATGATCCCAGCGTTATGGGATCGAGCCCCACATCAGGCTCCTCTGCTATGAGCCTGCTTCTTCCTCTCCCACTGCCCCTGCTTGTGTTCCCTCTCTCGCTGGCTGTCTCTATCTCTGTCAAATAAATAAATAAAATCTTTAAAAAAAAAAATACACTATGGGGCACCTGGGTGACTCAGTTGGTTAAGCTTTGGACTCTTGATTTCAGCTCGGGTCATGATCTCAGGGTCATGAGATAGAGCTCTGGGAGGGCTCTGTGCTGGGCATGGTGTCCACTTAAGATTCTCCCTCTTCCACTCTCCCTCCCTCCCACCACCACCACTTGCACATGTTCTATTAAAAAAAAAAAAACAAACCACTATCATATATCTTTTTAAAAATATATATATTTTATTTTTTTTATTTGAGAGAGAGGGCACACGCACATGAGTGGGGGGAAGGGCAGAGGGGGAGGGAGACGCAGACTTCCTGGACCTTGAGATCATGACCTGAGCTGAAGGCAGATGCCTAACCACTGAGCCACCAGGTGCCCCTATCAAACATCTTTAAGAAGGAAGTGGATAAAGCTCTGGAGTAAGAAATTCTGTTTTCATATCATGTATCTATCACTTAATAGAATGTGAACTAAGCAAGATTTTTTTAAACACTAATTCTCCACTTTCCATTGTGTAAAATAGAAAAAAAGAAAAGGAAAAAAACAGGGATGATGATAAAAATAATGAAGACATAATTAATATAATACTAGCAACTGTTAATACAGAGAATATAGAATCTGACCCACATCCTCAAGCATGATAATTCTAGGCTCTTTATAAGTGATTAGTTTAGGAATTATCATAGGGTCTACTTTATCTGATCCAGGAAAAGGTGGTTGATATACTTACTAAGAACATTTTTCTTGCATCAAGTGAAAAACCATAGAAAAGATTTTTTTTTCCTTATTTCAGATGTTTCCTGTGTAGTTATGACCTCTGGCCCTGCCACAGATACCTTACAACCAGCCTGAGGATGACAGAGCAGGAAAGAATAAAAACCAGTAATATCTATGAGGTTGCGGAACCACTAAGTCAATCAACATTCAAAACTATCATACACTGCATTCTCTGTTCCTTGTGATGATAAATTCCCTTATCGTGTAAACTCATTTAAGATTATATGTGGCCTAAAGCAGGGTTTCTCAAACTTAGCATTAGTAGCCTTTTGGATCAGACAACCCTTTGTGGTGGGGGGGCTATCTGTGCCCTGTAGGAAGTTTAGCAGCATCCCTGGCCTCTACTCACTAAATGCTAGTAGCACTCCCTGACTGCCTAACAACTCCTTATCCCCTCCTACCAATTTTGAGAACCAGAAATGTCTCCAGATGTATCTATACTCTCCCTGGGGGGGAAATCACCCAAGGTAAGGTCCACTGATATAAGGTATCCTCATCAATATAGTGATAGTAGCAGTACTACCACTATTCATAGTAGTGATGTAGTTAGTAATAATGATTAGCATTTACTCAGGTTTACTATGTAGTAAGCATCATGGTCAAAACCTCCACTCATATTCTCACGGACCCCTCATAACAATTTCATAAACCAGGTTTTATTATTACCCTCATTTTACACATGAAAAACTGAGGTCCAGAGAAATGAAGAAACTTGCTCACAGTCACTAAGCTAGTAAGTTGTTGTTTTAGAATTCAAACCAAGGTGTCAAGAATTAAATGGTATAACCCTGGAGAAGCCCCTCAACATCAAGCCTGGCACATGGGAACTGCTCAGATGAAATGAGTGGTGATTTCCACATAACAACTACACAGCAAAGTCAACCTGAAGAAATGCAGTGTGGGCTTAGCAATTCTGTTACTTTCTGCACTCCGATTATTTCATCTCACTCCTCTAGATGCTTCATATTGGGCTGAGTGTTCTGGCCAAACTAACAAAGAGAACAAAATCACCTCAATCCTCCATGACCCATCGAGGCAATATGTACAGAGCTGACCACAACCTCCTTTCTTCCAGCTTGAAAGTAAGTTCTGAGTCTGAGTGGCCATTAGCAAAAGGCACTTGCCAATGTCACTCACTCACGACTGAATGGTGAATTGGGAGTTTTATTCTCCCAATAGATAAGGTAATAAGTAATTATATGCCTGCTTAGGACTTGTGGGAAAAGAAGGGGAAAAAAACAATTTTGAGAACTTTCTCTTTGCCAAGCCTCAGACATGACACCTAGCCTCAGAGAAGCCCTGTTGGGTAGGTACTATTACTATTCTCATATTTTAGACAAGGAAACTGATGCTCAGAGGAAGAAAAAGGCAAATTTTCAAACCTTACCAACCTAACAAGCTCAAAATCTCATTTTTAAATTGTTAGCAGTATGATTTCTGGGCCACAGCATGCTCTGCTGCATCTCCAAAATCTCTCTTTAGGTATAGAAGGTCCAAAGGACATGAGACAGGAAAATTGTGTACATATTCTAAAGTCCTACTAAAAATATATATTTTTTAAGAAATGTGAACAGTGCTTTGAATAGTTCCAGTAAAGTCAACCAGGAAGGCTGAAAGTGAGACTTACGAAAAAAATAAACATTGTAAGTCAATGAGGTGTAAATAGTTAATGAATTTATAATCAGAACATAGTTTTGCCTTAATGTACTAACACCTCAGGGGGAAAAATATTCTATGTATTAGCAGCACAGAGTATTGACAATCGATTTCTTTCAAATGCACTTACTTTAAGTCCTAGTCATTTTATTACAAATGGATAAATAAAGATATTTAAGCCATTTAGGATGAAATATGCAACCTTACAAGGAAGAATATGCATTTGCAGCAGTTACTGGTGGGTTATAGATGCTCTGAGAAGTAAAATATCTGTAAATCATGGTCAAAGTATGCATTACTATGCTCTCCATTTATACATTTATTATTTCTATTTATTCCTTATACTTCTATTAAGAGGCAAAAATCTGTAAATTAAAAAGAATCACTGGGAGTATCTTTCAAGACTATATAGTAGTTAATAACAGAAAATAGCTAAAATTTGGGATTCTGAACATAAACATCTAAAGGATACAGTTTGGGCATTTGGTAAAAACTAAACTCTCTTCCATGAAGCATGTTTCCATGCCTTCTTTGGTCTTCCTTTCTCTGAGTTTCCCCACACCATTACTTTAGGCTTGGCTCAAAATGCTCTGTTGCATTAATCTACAGATATTCTTTTGGGTTTCCCCAGAAGAAGACCCTGAGACAAGTATTTGAGTGCATGTATAAATCTGGGAGGCAAACCAGGGAAACAATGACCAGGGAGTGGGAAAGTAAGTTAGGGAGGGGACAGGAGACAACAAAAAGTGAATCATCAAGCAACTTATCACAGTGAGTAACTGGAGATTATTCCCACTGAAGAATTCTGGAAGGCAGGGTAGAAATGCCCCCTAACGGTTATTCCACCCAGGGGGTCAAAGAAGCTTGAGTATTTATACAATTATTCACGTTAGCCATTGCTTAAGGGTTAGTTGAGTATGGTAGTGTGTTAATCCGATGCCATTTCACCCTTGTTTGGGCACAGGAAGAGTGGAATCTAGTGGTCAGAGAGAGTCCTTAGGTGATGGTGCTCATGCATGTATGTAATGCTAAACACTTAGGGACTGGGATAGGGGTCTGAGGGTGTGGGGCAATGGCAATATCTTCTATATTCTCAATGTCCCCAAGAAGAAAGAAGGGGACATATTGGTTTTGCAGGCACAGTCAATGATATGCTCTGTAGGAATGGGAAGAAACTATATCTTTCATTACCTATGAAGCTCCACTGATCCAGTGTCCAAATGTCCTGGTGTTATCAAACCAGGGTATATATAAAAATTCTCTCTGATGTTTACCAAAATTCAGATCCTGGGCACCATTCTAGAGATTCTGATTCACAAAGTCTGGTATGAGACCTGAAATTTGATTTTTCAAATCACACACACACACACACACACACACACACACACACACCATGTATTCCTACCGCAGGTGTTCCAAGTACCTGTGTAATTAATCCAAAAGCAGAATGACTTGTGGATAGGGTTGGAAGTGGGGAGAGAATGGGAATTGAACATTTAAAGATCTGAGGGCTTTGTGCATGGGTATTTCCCTTCTCTTTGAAAACATGATTGCTTGCTGTGCTCTCAAACTCACAGAAAAGAGGTAATTGTTAGCAAGATTCTGAAGCCCTGATTATGCACCATGAATATATTAAAATCTACAGGTATTTTGCAGGGAGCCCCTGGGACCACTCAGGAAGTGCCATTTCGGAGTCTCTGTAGCCATAAGTAGGGCTAAGAAACAGTGATGTAATGCATTAGTGAGAATAAACAAATTAGACTTCAGGAGCCTCCAGTTCCTGTCCCAGGCAGGCAGCACAAAGGCAGTAAAGCCTTGCTGAAACAGTTTCTTTGCATGAAAAGTCCTACCGAACTCACTGGTGTGAGGACAAAGCATAAACAAGTGAAAAGGCATTGGCAGTTTTAGGTGGTAGACCAAAGTATACCAAATAAAGTAGACCATCATTCCTTTTTGGTAGGTCTTTTTTAGACAGCACGAAGGGGTAGTGATCCAGGAATCACTGTTGAAGAATGGTATGGACCTGGCATTTGCACGAGAAGTTCTTTTATTAATAGAGAAAGGGGGGGAGCAAAGCATAAACCATATATCCCCGATGATAACATGTAGAATTTTCTACCATTCCTCTCTATTTTTAGTTTAAAAAGTATTTTGCAGATGTCAGCAACCATTACTAGACTGACAAAAGAGAGGGTAACCAACTCAAAAGACTGTCAGTGAAAAGGCCATCAGTCTATTTGATTTCTCTACCTCTTCCTGCTTTGATTCGTCTCTGTGTTCAAAAGCTCCAAGACTAGCTTGCTTGCCATTATTCCGTAAGGCAATTAAGCAACTTGGCAATAAAAGCAACCACATTTTTCTGGAGTAGTTCACAGAGAATACAGAACAGAACAGCACAGGACAGATGTTGAACCAAAATGTAAGTACTTATCTGAACACACTTCTCAGTGCCAAGGCTAAATGCCCTGCTGGAGTGCCTCGCTTCCATCTTTCCACCCCTCCTCCAGGATCTTTCTTCACCAGTTAATCGCTCCCTCTGCTCTGTCTTCAGACTCTCCTGGCTGTCAGGATGTAAATATGCTGAAGCTCTCTTACATTAACCCTCTTCTCTCAACTCTTCCTCAACCTTAAGCGCACTATTAGTTTGGGTCTGCCTCTATTACCAATCTGACTGTGTTTGTCACTTCCATTTCTCCATCATGCAATGACCTACTGCAATCTGCTTTTTCTGTGCATACAACTCCATAGAAGCTATGATCTTAGCATCTTCTTAACTGATGACTGCCCTCCCTCCTCCACCCCATGGCCATATTCAGTCCTTAATCTTGATTGCTATCGCTTCATCATCTGATATGTTGACAGTCCCTTGACACCTCTCTTTGGTTTCAGAAATACCCCTTCCTGGCATCTTCCTGCCTCTGAGCTGCTCCATAATAATCTCTTTTTCTGTCTACTCTGCCTAGAACCACCCTCCTTAAATGCATCCCACTCTTCACACACTTCTCTAAAGTCACTTCCTATATGCCATTTATATCCCCATAGCTGTCAGATCCTGAAGGTCTCTCCACCCTTGAACTCTCAGCTATGTTTCCATCCCTATGTCTCAAGCACCCTCCATACCATTGTTATCTGGCTATTTGCCAAGCATCCGGGGCTGCTGTTTATAATGAATCTATTCACTTATTCTACAAGTATTTATCAATTGCCTACTATGTATAAAACATAAAATAAGAACTAAATCCCACTGTAATATTTATCTCTAATGCATAACTGTTTACTCCAAACTTTAGCAGCTCAAAACAGAAAACATTAACTCACAGTTTCTATGAATCAGGATGTGGGCAAAGCTTAATGGGTGACTCTGGCATAAGTCTCTAACAAGGCTGCAAACTGTCAGTTGTGGCTGTAGTTTCATCTAAAGAGTCAACTAGGGAAAGATCTGCTCCCACAACTCACTCATGCAGTTGTTGGAAGGAATCGTTCTCCACAGGTCCTTGGACTGAGAGTTGTTAGCTCAGTTCCTAGCCTCTCAGTTGGGCAGCTCACAACATGGCAGCTGCTTCCCTCAACCAAGAAAGGGGTACCCAAAAGGGAAGTCCATGTCTTTTTATGACCCAATTTTGGAAGTGATATCTCATTATTTTTGTCATATACCACACATTTGAAGTGAATCAAGAAATCTACCCTATACCTACAGAGAAGAGGTTACACAAGAATGTGGATTCCAGGAGAGAGGAATAATTTAGTGCCATATTAGGTGCTTTCATATTCCCATTCCCAGAAACATATAATCCTAAATGGATGGTGTAGGGATGAGAAGAAAGGATGCATCACTGTCATGGACGGGGGGCTTGCACGCCATGCATGCAACTCAACACATTAGATAGAAACTCTTATTTCCTCTTTCAGCTCTCTTACGTTCCCTTCACTTCTACTCACTGCATCTTATCTTTGTCTGGACTAGTACACTAGCCTCTTAGCTGTTCTTGTGAAAAACCTTTCCCTGCCCATGCTCCATTTTCTAGATATCCAAGAACAATGCTTTAAATTCTTTGTCAGGTCTCTCTCTTCCCCTTCCACATTATAGAAACTCAACTCAACCCAGTATAAACTAGAAACATGACTTATTGACACACGTGAGTAAAAGTTCCAAAGCACACTGGTTTTAGGCATTGCTGGGACCAAATGCTCAAACAATGAAGATCATTCTCTCTTTGTCTCTTGTTCCTACTTTCCTCTATGTTGGCGTCCTCCTTGGCACACTCTTTAATATGCACTCTTTAATAAATCCAGACTTGAAGATAATATTCTACCAAACTAGTAACCCCAGCAGAAAAAGAATGTCCTTTATTCCTAGAGTGTGCCCCCACTGATCTAGATGAGATCACATGCCCACCACTGAACTAATCACATCATGAGGTAGATACCAGTGCTCTGGTTAGCCAGATCTATGGAACCAAAGTATGATGTTCAACCCCACCTAAACCACCAGTCTCAAGGGTGGACAGGAAAGAAAATGGGGGTACTATTACCAGGTACTGAACAAATAATCAAATAAGCCATATAACACAAATATTAACACACCACTTATCTAATTAATAAGCCCATTGCTTCTCCATTACCTATGGGATAAAGTCTAAACATCTTTTCTTGGCATATAAGACTCTCCATGAACTGGCCCAAGCTTGCCCTTATAGCCTTATCTGCCAAACAGTCTAATTTCACCTATGAAGAACTACACATTGTTCTCCAAATAGTCTAAGTTCTGACATACCATTATATCCCCTTTGCCTGAAGTGCTAAACTTCTACTTCACTACCCGTTGAGCCATATTTCTACCTCAAGACCCAGCTCAAAAGCCATCATCCTTTCTAAAAACCTACCCCATTTCTCCTCGCTGAGTCAGTTGCTCCTTTCCCAAGAAATTGTGTAAATGTCTCTATTTAACAGTGGTTCTCAACAGGGGCAACAATGTTCCCCAGGGGATGTTTGGCAATGTCTAGTGACATTTTTGGTTGTCATCACTGGAGGGAGGATTCTTCTGGCATCTAGTGGGTGGAGGCCAGGGATGCTGCTCAACATTCTACAGTGCATAGGCAGCCCCTGCAACAAAGAATGATCCAGCCCCAAATGTCAGCAGTGCCAAAGTTGAAAACCCCTGCTCTGTTGTAACGGTTAATACCTTGTATTTTAATTATCAATTTCATATCTTCCCAAGTATATCCTGAGCTTCTCAGGGGCAGGGACACTGTCACATTTGTCAATGTACTCCCAGCACTAGCAGGTGCCTGGCCCATAGCAGACGCCCAATAAACACTGGCAGAATGACTGAGGAAGGGAATGAGTGTCCAGATGGGCTCATGAAACATTATCCAAGAAACTGAATTCCTGGAAGGCATGATGGTTCCTTAAATGGCTATTGTATTAGAAAATTTCAGCTGCAGGGTGTGTTTCCTTCCCCTTTTCAAGAATAAATTTGAACAAAAAGTTCCTGAATGCAAAGTCACATGATTCTCTCTGCAAAGCAAGCTTGTGTATTACTATCTGTACTTCTCAAGTTACCAAATATTAAGCAATAGCCTCTTAGCTTTTAATAGTTTCTAAAGGCAGAGGAAATAACTATAGCCCCATTAAAATGTACACCCTTCCCATAGCTCAGAAAAAGTTCTTTCTCCCAACAAAACAAAATTTCATGGCCTTTCCCCCATCCAATCTTAGTTTAAAACAAGGCCGTGTGTGTGATATCTTCATCTAAAGCACTGCACGCTTGACTAAGGAATGCACACATCATCAGGAGCTCAGTACCCATGTAAGGTCTAACACGTTTCTCAGAAAGGACATTCAAATGTCAGATGGAATGATTTACACTGCATGTCAATAAAAAGAACTCTGAGGTTCAGCAAGTCAATAAAGCTTATTAGAACAATCTTAGGGCTGAGTATCAATGTACCCTGATGAGGACCTCTGAAGTCAGACACCACTAACTCAAGGCAACTGGCATTAAACAGACCATTCTGTAGGGAGAAATAAAATTAAAAGCTTCCATTATTTTGGGAATAAATGTTGACTTAATAATATACAAAAAGCTGGAAAAATTTGTGTTTATATCCCCATAGTTAAAATCTGGACATTCATTTGCTTAAGCTCCCATACACTGAAAATCTCCAGTATGTCAAGCATTATATCAAGTATATCATATTTATTCATTTTTACTTACCAACACTTATGTAGTGTTTTTTATATACCAGTCACCTGTGTCTTTTCAAATATGAACTTTTAATCCTTATTACAACCCTATGGGACTGGTACAAGATTATCCCCATTTTGCAGATAAGGAAACTGAGGCTCAAAGACACAAATTAAATTATTCAAGGTCATCTAGCTAGTAAGCACAGAGCCTTCATTCAAATCAAGGCAGTAAGGCTCTGGAGTCAGTGTTCCTAACCACTGTGCAACACTGCCGTGTATGTATTACCTGTGGTCTTCTCAATAACTCTTAACCCAAATTTTGGCCTGCCTGGTTATTTCAAAATTAACGTTTGCTTATTTTCCAACATTTTCAAATCAAGAGACTACATACACAAGCTGGATTTCTGGATTCTCTTTACAAATCAAAATGTCTGATCACCTGAGCCTGCTTTCTTGCATGGCTATTGTGGGAACTGAGAAGAGGCTTCAGGCTCGGTACAGACCTACCTCACTTGTTTGAGAAACTTGCCTGGTCCCTGACATTTGAGTTTGAGACCCTGGCTTAGCTGTTTTGTAGATGAAGCTACTGAGCCCAAGGGAGGTTGAGGAACTTGTCCAAGGCCCCAATTCTAATATCAACATAGACTAAACCAACAAAGCCATCATTATCCCTAGGTCTCAAGGAGCAAGGGGGTGAGGGGGAGTCATAAGGAGAACTCAGAAAGACAGAACTGTTCAGAACAGGTGCTTGAGGAAAGAAATACTGACCTTCAGGTAAAGGGCACAAGAAATCCCAGAGAGAGAGCCAGAAAAACAAACACCCTGACCTCATTCTTCTCCTTCCCTCTCATTTCTAGCCAGCATGCCCTCCAATGGCCAGATCCAAATGGCCACTAGAGGACCCAGGATCTTGTTACTGTAGAGCAGAGAACAGGGCAAGGGAAGCTGGAGTGTACATACAGCAGGTAACACAGAGGCTTAACACACAACTTCCATGGATCCTGAAAACCATGCTTTTTCTTCTTCCTCGGCTCTAACCCCTTCAATCAAAGTACTATTCTAATAATACTAAAGATAATAACAAACACAAATATGGTGATTAAGATGTACCAGGCACACTTCTAAGAACTTTACAAAAATTAACTCATATCTCTAAGCGCCCGATATGTGCTAGGAATAGAGTCCTCTCTGGAAACTCCTAAGGGTAGGGGAATGAGACAGTGACAGAGATCTTAGTGATCTTCTCTCAAGTATGGGGTCAGATCATGCTATCATATCTTCAACCTTTCTTCCAAACTCAGGGGCAAAGACTTCCTGTTTTAAAAGAAAGGGAATCAAAAGGAGTTGAAAATGCAAAGGTGCAGCCCATGCTGAATATGAGTCCTGTTAACTAGTATACCTATCTATAGTTAACCACTTCCTCTGATTCCCAAGTCAAAACTTCTCTTTGACTTATGACTCCCTTAGTTCTTAATAGTTGATTGGCTTACTAGCCCAGAATGAAAAAACATGTAAAGGACACAGCAGTTAACAATAGCTTAAGAACTATAGATCCTTGAGCTTAAAGAATTAGGGGAAGCAGCTGAGGAATGACTTAGGGGTTCTGAGACCCTTTGGATATTTCATTTAGCATAGTGCAATATTTCCTAAACGTCAGTCATCCTGTACCACCCTCATGCTTTCTGCCATCTTTGTACCAGCTATACTATTATACTATTCAATATTTTTATTAAAATTGGAAATGTCTTTAAATTAATGTATTTTTAAATTCAAACAGCATCCTAAATTAAAACCTAGTATTGTTCTAACATGTATTTAAGCAAACATATAACCACTAAAATGAATAATCTTGTTGGTGAAGTATCTAAAACCCAGCTTGGGTCACACACACAAGCATATATTGGAAAATGCCAGCATAGAGGTTAAAACCATGGGCTCCAGGGTCAGACAAAACTGGGTTCAAGTCCCAACTTCATCACTCAGGAAAGTTTGCCCTACACAACTTTGCTAAGGATTAAATAATTTGTGCAGGGTACTTACTATGCCTTGCCCATGGAAGACACTCAGAAAATATTACCTTTCAGAGCTCCAAAAGCCACACCATTAATGGTTTCTTACATCACCTAGACCCTGGTGTCTGTATACCAATAATACTTAAACCTTGAGAGGAAAGTGACAATCTAAAGAAAAAACATCTCATTGGGGATTCCCGGAATTCCAGGACCCACACAGCAGCTGGACAGCTCCAGACCCCCAGGTGGCAGAGCATAGGGTTTCCATCATGTACAAAGATGGTTTCCCAATCAATCAGATATTGCTGACACTAGCTAATGAGAATTTACCTGTGATTTATAAAAAGGAAAACAGAGGCTAGGAGATTTCAATGAACATTAACATATTTATCTATCCATCCATCCACCCACCCAGCTACCCATTCAACAAATATTGAGTAACTCCATTTCCATACACAGTTTTAGGCAACGAATACACAATATTGAGCAGAGTCAAATACATGTAGTTCTTATCCTCATAGTGCTTACAAGATAGAAGACATAGACAAGCGGGGCGCCTCGGTAGCGCAGTCGTTAAAGCGTCTGCCTTCGGCTCAGGGCGTGATCCTGGTGATCCGGGATCGAGTCCCACATCAGGCTCTTCTGCTATGAGCCTGCTTCTTCCTCTCCCACTCCCCCTGCTGTGTTCCCTCTCTCCCTGGCTGTCTCTCTGTCACATTAATAAATAAAATCTTTAAAAAAAAAAAAAAAAAAAAAAGAAGACATAGACAAGCACACACAGGACCACATTTTTATACTCCCCAGATTTTTTTCAGCCCCACCAATCCCCTGTGAGTTGGTCCTTTCTTCAATGGGAAGTCCAGCCTTCACTACTCCCTCATCTCCTAACAACCACAGGCTGCTACAGCCTCCGTTAGGTTGGGCTCTGGCATGACCTTCATCATACCTGCCGTGATTTTACAATCCAAGCACAACCCAATCAGACTCATGAAAGCATGGTTCCTTCTACTGTTTTGGGGTTCATAAGAAGTATTACACTGTGAAGCATGGGATCTGGCTTCCCCAGGAGCTGCCCTAAGGGGCTGGGTACTATACCTTATAAATATAGGTGTGTTCATTCTCCATGGAGCAAATTTGGCCAATTAAAGGAGACTGAAAGACCTTAGCAGACATATGCTTCTCCCTTTCAACAAACTTCCAAGGTATGGTAGTCCCGCACACCCTACTCATGTAGGAGACCACCCATGTAATGGAGCAGCTCACCATAGTTTCCTATAGAGCTATGGCCAGCTCAGTAACACACTGTATATGCTTGTGGTCTTTCCTGCCTTACTTCCCCTTTTCCTTCACTTTAGCTGGCCTGGTATTGTACCTTTCTATAAAGTCCTGGCATATAAATTTTATTTCAGGTTCTATTTTTAAGGAAACTTGAACTTAAAAAAATAAATAATCATACAAATAAGTGAATATTAATAAGCTGCAATGAAAGCCTTTAGAGGGGAGGAGTTGGACCTGGTCTAAAAGTTTGAAAAAGCTTCACTTGAAAGAGTGATGTTTGAACTGAGATAGAGGAAGACAAAATTAATTAGTTTGGGAAAGAGGCATGAAGAAGCATTCTAGGCATTTAGAAAAGCATATTTAAAGGCCCTGTGGTAGAGACAAAATAGAAGGGAGGAAATGAGTAAATAATGGAAGGGCAGTGCTGAAAGGCTAGACATAAATTCTAAGGAGTGAAAACAAAAAGGACCATTCAGAAAGGTACAGATAACTAATGAATGAATTGCTGATGATTTTTGAGCCCCCTTTTTCACTCAAGAACTCTGTCATGCTCCTTGAACAGAAGGCTAAGACAGCTTATAATTAGTGGAGAGTTCAAATGATTCAGGATAAATGTTTTCTGTAAAATTTTGCTCACATAGGTTTTCTAGACTAGAAAATGTAGATATGTCAGCATCTTCCATTGAGAAATGTTTCATTGATAAAATAAGAACAATCCTAATAAGCTCAAGGAGATGTCAGTTGGAATTAGTCAAAGTCTGTATGCAATATGACAGGAATTTTTATATACGTAGGAACATCCAACATATGTTCCAAGCAAGACACAAGCAGACTAGACAGAATATGGAAAAAAATAATTTTTATGTTAATAATGGATGGATATTTCATGAGGTTCTCATGTGCCATAAACAGAAAGATCATTAGGATAGGAGGACATCTTTGCACTTTAGGACACAAGAGAGGTGCCACTGGAGCTACTCCAACACAAGGACAGAAATGTGTAGAAGGGTGAGAGGTGGCTCTGTACCCTCCCCTCCACTTCATTTCTGTGAAAGCTTTCCCCCTTCTCAGGTTTGACCTGTTTTACATGTTGAGTACCCACATACATTTCACTGAAATAAAGAGAATTCTACCACCCTGTTGAAAAGATACCAGTCTTGGATATACCAAAGCTTAAACACTCAAAAATCAAGCTTGCCCACTTAGGCCTCCTGATAACTTCTCCCCAGCCCAGTATCTGATTTATACTATTGAGTATTTGCTTTTGACAATGCTTCATTCTCTTTTGTTAAAGACAACGCAAATGTAAATGTTTGTGTGGTCCTCTTCAATTTCTTCCAAATTTAAAAAAATGCAAGAAGGTCCAAGTGTTGAGAATATTAGAGGCTTTCACAGAGATCTAAGTCACTCCAGGAAAAAAATTCCACATCTGGAGAATCTGGTATATATGTCCATGAATTCTCCTCAGAACAGAACAATAAGACTGGGTTGAGACTATGCCCTCTTTGCAGGGACTTAGGACTTTATAGAGACTGAAAATTCAAACACCCTACATGAGTGACGACCAGGGACAACTGGGGAGGCACCAGATAAAGAGGGAAATGCATTCTTGGCTCCAAAAGTTTTTTCCTATGTGATAGTAAAAGTCCAATATGGTCACATTTTCATGTTTCAAAAGAAGTGAAAATTCAGATTTTATGTCAAATATCCTAACATTTTAAAAATTAGTGAATGTTTCATAGTATGCAAACAAAGGAAAACTAAATTAACAACAACGTAAAACTACGTGAAACCAAATGAAACAGGTTTACACATTGAATCTGAGGCTCTGGCAAATTGAGTTAGATTTAAAGAAAATTTTATGAGAATGAGGCTCATTTTGCTCTTGGATGGGTTGCCTTGAGGTGAATGCAAAAACCATTTCTCTTCTATCTTTAAAAATGAAATCAATATTTTGTTTTCCTTGGCATAGTTCATTTATCATCTGGGACCCAGAAGAAATTATTTGAATGTCCAGTCAGTCTAGAAATTTGGCAAATCTTCAAGGAGCTCTTAAAGCAATCTAGAAGGAATCTGTCAGGGACGTGGTGCAGGTATGTGCCACTGCACCTGCCACATAATCATGCAACTCCCATCTAATATCCCAGAGCTGGCATTTGATTAGGCACTGGACTTTAAAAAATCATATCAGGTGGCTATAAATTCACAATGCTCACAGATTCAGGTCTAAACCAAAGTGTGTTGCCCTAGGGAACAGTAAGATTAAGTAATCCGTGCAGCCACCTTCTGTTTACCCAGAGTTCCAAGCTCCACCTGTCTCTACTCTGCTCTATGCTCAGGCAAGAGGCTGATTTGGACAAATTACATCAATGGGTTTCCTTGCCTCTGGCTTCCAGATGGTTTTGGTCAATGGGGAGCATCAACAGACATAGAGGGAGAGAAGAGAATGAGCTTGGGATAGTTACTCCCTAGACTGTTCCCGAGGGTAGCTGCAAGCTAGCTGTACCACCCTATTAAATCCAACAATACCCAACACCTGAAGGTCCTGGTAACTGCTCCCCCTCTTCCCTCTTCAGTCCTTGAGGTGGTAACGGTCTCCCTATTACTATCCTAGTCTCGGGATACAGATTATCCCTTGTGAATTTCCCATACCCTATCCATGCTTTTGTAAAGAATCCCTCATTTCAAGCTAATCAGTTTGAATGGGCCACCAGTTTCCTGCTGGGACCTCCACTTTTACACATACCAAAATTCTCATTGCTCATTGGGAGCTGGAAAAAAAAAAAAAATACATCAACCTCACACCTCCCTAAAGTACTCCAACCTGATATGACACTAAAGAAACGTAATTCTTGTCCCCAATAATTGTCCTGACCTTGGTTCTCATGGTTTTCTATTCAGAAGCATGGCTTCTGTGGGGTCTCTCTCCTATGGTAAAATGGATGCTATGGTGACGGAGTGAAGAGAATTCCCCTATGGCAGAGCTCCGAGAGCCCCTAGAGAAAGAACCATTGTTGTAATTCAGTGTTTCTTTCCTTATAATGAAATGGCAAGACTGACCAAAGCCCCATCTTACTCCATTCCCATTATTATGCTGCATAAATCAGTGTGATCTAAGAGTCCAAGACCTCTTCTTCTATCCATGTAGACTGCCCACCAAGCTTGAACATAAATCTATGCTTGTAACGAAGCAAAGTTGACTTAGAGCATCCAAAAATTCTGTCTGTCCTTTTTTAGAGAACTTAATTGTGAAGTCAAGGCTGTAGGGTAATACTTAGAAAAAGATTTTTCTCTCTCCCACCCCCCAACATTTCTGCATTCCCTATTCCACATGGCATAATAATCATGGTTTCTCTTTTTCTTCTCAAAGTTCCTCCTCAAAAATTTCTATGAAAGCAGGAAGTATCGTGTACTTTGGGTAGAACTCTAAAATTCACGGAGAGCAGTTAGTTGCAAGGGATCAAACTCTTTGAAAATGTGCTTGCCTTCCTACACAGAAATTCCCTATTCAGATATTTTTTCTAAGACAACATGTGGATTTGGGCTCTAAAATATATGTGCAGCAATATTTAGCACCTGGCAGTTGGAGTAAAGGAAACAACATAAATGTCCTCCCATAGAAGATCGGTTAAATAAAATATGGAATATTGTACAGCCAATAAAAATAATGGTGTAAAGAATATTTAGGGATATGGAAAGATGTTTTTAAAACATTATTAAGTTTACAGAGCAGGTTATGGTGTGATATGTGCATCTTTGATCAAATTTCTGTAAATAGAGTAAAAGACGTACATAAACGTACTTTGAGAAGACTGAAGTATATTTGGATCTCATGTAAGCAATCCATGGTTGTGGAAAGGGGGAGAATTCTCCCTGCTCCTCTCCTTCTTGACTCACAGCCAGTGAAAACAAATAGGAGTCTAGAGCAGGGGTGTTTGTTCTTGTATCAACAGATATAACTCATACTGGGGGCGAGATTGATCTGCTCTTGCCACTGAAGAAATTATGTAGAAATGATCACTCAACCCTTAGATATTTTTTGCATTCCCCATCATGCACCTGGCACTTTGCTAGGCACTGAAACATGGTAGTGAATAAAACAGCCCTACCCACATGTAACAGCAGGGGCCAGCAAACTCCTGCCCATGGATCAAATTCAACCTGCTACCTGTTTTTGTAAAATAAAGTTTTATTGAAACACAGTCATGCCATTTGTTTACATACCATCTATGGCTATTTCCTCACATCAGGGTAGAGTTGCATAGTTTTAAGAGAGACTGAATGGCTTTAAAGGCCAAAAATATTTACTCTCTGAACGTTTACAAAAAAGGCAGGTCAACCTCTTGCCTAGAAACTTGGTACAAAAATTGTGGTGCCTGGCCTAGCAGCGTCAGCACCACCTGGAAGAATACAATAATCACAGTGCCCCCAAGACTTTATGGAGTCTACATTTGAGCAATAAACCCATTATAATTGGAGAAACATTAATGTGGAGGGTCCAACAAGCCCCCATGGCTCTTTCCCATCTGTACATTTAAATGTTTGTGTACACATGATCTCCAGGTTAGAAAACAACTCCTCATGACGTGACTTCGGGAGAATTTTCCTCTAAATGTCAATGTCCCCAGCACCAAAGTGCTCCAGATGAAGCAGTCCAAACACTGAATCTCCCACCCAGCAGTTCTTGCTTCACTAAATAAGAATTAATATGTATCATCTGCCCAGACTTACCTATCCTATATTAATTACCAGCACAGTATTTAACTTAAACGAACCATTCGGCCATACGAGCAGCAATATTCAAGCTATCAATTTTATGGCACTGCTCAGGAAAATGCAGCGATACATCATCCCACCCAAAATACAAAGGTCAAATGATATTAATTAATGCAGCGACACAACTCGCTGCAGCTAAATGGGTATTCTTGATTATGGCTTCTTGATTGAGAACTAATGCCTCATTAATCTTAAACATATCAACCTGGGAACACCAGAGAAGTCAAATAGAATAATGGCCAACATTTCAATGAACACAGCCTCTATGCTTGCTGGGTAAGAAGGCAAATCCTACAGACATGGCTGTGTTTTCTGCCTCCTTCACGCAGATGGATTTACTGAGAGCTTCGTAAAGAAGGAGGCCTGAAAGTCTCTCGCTGTCTCTCTGTTTCTACATCTGTTTCTCTTTCTCTTACACACACACACATGCACACACAGCATTTTCAAATAGGCAGAAGGACAGGCATTTTCTCTCCTGTGGTTTTCACTTACATGTTACATAAAGAAAGAAAAATTGATGGGTTTATATGGTTCTAAGCCCAGCAACCAACATTCACTTCGAGGTCCCTATATCCACACACCTCTACTTATTTATCATGTGTAAGTGGACAGGAGAGGGAGACCAGAAGAGAGAAGGTCACTGGCTCAACCTTGTGGGCACAGCATGCTCTGTATCCTTTTCAGTTTAGACAGGACGGTCATTGTGGGTGTGAGAGGGCCTGGGGCTGAGAGAAAGGGGGGCAGCAGGCTCAAACCCAGAGTTCCCCGCCTGCAGCAGCTGTGTCCTCATACCAACTCAGGTCGGCAGATGTCTGCTTCATCTTGAGAGTCTTCGGTGTCTCCTGATAGTCAATTTTCATTCCTTATTAGATTCCTGGAGAAACAACAGTAAAAACCCCAACGCGCGCACACACACACACACACACACGTGTGCCCACGAAGGCTTACTGATTCACACTAATTACAGAAGGTCATCTAAAGGGCTGCAAGTTGGGCGTTACTGTTCAAAGGGATTCAGACTTACACATTTTCATTGTGCACGCTACTTAGTGATGGCTAAGAAAGGGTGAGCCATTAGCGGTCTCACTTTAATGAAGAGATAAAATTTGAGTCAATTATAGAAGTAGCTTTTGTTGAAGAGTTGCCTAAGCAATGTTAACCCTTTTTCCCTCTCCACTGCAATCCACGCTGCAGGGGCATCCCGTTCACATAAACAGAGTCTCTCAGAGAACTCAAAAACTTTGTTCTTATTTAAAGAGGACTTTATTCTTCTTGTTTCTCTCTCTTTTTTTTCCCCCCCTTTTTGAAGGGAACCCTTTTAAAGGGTTTTTGATGTTTGTATTAAGGTAAATTCAACCTAATCCTACTCCTAAAGACCACAACTTGGTAGAGGATTTTTACAGTTCATCTCTCTGTATATTTAAGCTCAACACTTAGCTCTTACTGTGCAAAGTATCTACTTGGTGGAAAATACGTTTTCGATTTTTTTTTAATCTCAGTAATTTTTTTCTCACTACCTGATTCATGCTAGCATGTGTTGCTTGCCAATTCATGTTAACATGTGTTTAAATTTAAAACTGTGACAATAATGACTGTTGCTTTAAATACCTTCCACACCTCAGATGCTGGAGCCTCACATGCATCGTTTCTAATTTCCCAGCCATGTCCCCAGATAGATACTGAGGCTCAAAGAAATGAAGAGCCTTAGTTACCCAAGACAACAGTGTTGATTATTGCCAGAGCTGTAATTTGTCCAAGTCCGTCTAGCTCTTAAGGCAAGCTCATCCCACAGAGCACACTTCCCCACAGAGGTTACAGACCTTCTGAAAAAAGAAAACCCAGGAAATACCCAACAATTTTCAAAACTAAGAAGCAACATCTTTGGGATGATGAGAGAAGTTTATGTTATATAGAAGCTCCACCAAGGGCACTGAATACAGAACTCCTATCGGGCTGTTCTGCACGTTCCTTATCAATAAATAATACTTCATAAAGGTCTCCAGAGATATTAATCCAAACAAACTAGAGGCTAATTGCCATTTCCCAGCACAGAGCTGCAATGATGATTATTCTTTAATTCTTTCTACGTGCTGTGAGCTAACAGTGAGCTGCAACTTGCCAGCAGCAGGGGAAGGGGCAGAGTCAGGCCAGAGAGGTCTGGATTCAAATCATGGGCCTCTACCTTCTGACTGCGTGGTCTTGGGCCAGCACCTTGGCGCCCCTCTCTAAATGGGGAATATTAAAATCAACCTAGTAGGGTTGTTTTGCAGATCAGTCTAATAAAATGTATTGTATTGTAACCCCACTGTCAGGTCCCAAATGATTCGTGCTCAATAATGGGGGGAGGAGGGAGGACCTTGATGGGAAGCATAAGCAAAAACAGGACTTCTCTACAAGCCCTCCTCCTACCTACTTTCCTCATACATACAACTGTTCCCATGCCTCTTTCTGAAAAAGCTGCAGCACATATGCTTTCTTCTCTTCTTCCTCCTGATTGTGCAGCTTGAAGAACCAATCTGGCTTAAGAAGGGATCTCTTGCGACAGCAAGGAAAGGGAAGAAACTGAACAGGTCAGACCAGAATCCAGTTACTGGGAGCTGAAAAGCTGAGGATCCTCAGTTGTGAGTAAGTTTGGTCAGAGCATATGTGGAAAACTCCATCCAATGCCCAGCTCATGGCATATAATGTTATGATCACAGTCCAGTTATTCCCTTTAATGGTGGCCAGTGGAAACCTTCATACAAGTTGGTCTGGGGAGAATCACCAAGGAAGAAACACCAAATCCCATTGGTCTTCTGTGGGTTCTGCGCCCCCTTCCCATCCTAGGAG
Organism: Ursus arctos; assembly: GCF_023065955.2. Classification (NCBI taxonomy): domain Eukaryota; kingdom Metazoa; phylum Chordata; class Mammalia; order Carnivora; family Ursidae; genus Ursus; species Ursus arctos. Next base: position 70,419,297 of record NW_026622874.1, on the reverse strand, counting down.
GCTCCATCTGTTCTGAAGCAGGGGTGTTGGATGTGTCTACGTGTATGTGTTGAGGAGGTTACCCTCACTTCTCATAAAGAGTTCTGTTGGGTGAGTCCTAGCTTCTAGCTGGATGACTTAGCATGGGATCATTGTCATGACCAGCATAAGCCAGGGAGCCCAGAGCAAGACAAGTGAATGAGATCATTTTCTCCATACCCTGCCCCTGAGAAATTTAGACTCATATGGATGCATCTATCTTCTATGGGTCAGAGGTAGAAGCACAGAAAAGAATGGGAGAAATCTTCTGCCCATATTCCCCAGCCTGCCAGCACCCACCCAAAGTCAATGAAGCTCTCCGTTGAACCAGGAGCCCACAATCTCACATTCTCATCCCCAAATCCCAATTCTTGCAGCAACTAACTTTGGACAAAACATTTAAAATTGTCTCTGTTTCCTGTGACATTCAACATTCATTGTTTGTTAAGCACTGTTTAATGCTAAGGTCTTCATATAAATATTCTTTAATTTCAGAGGAGAAACCCCTGTAAATTAAATTTTTGTCTTCTCATATAAAGAAAATTACACTGAAGCCCAGATAGGATATATAACTCACCCAAGGTCACACAGGGGTCCAAGGCAGAGGTGAGTTTTGAAGCACAACCACCCAAAACCAGAGTACTGTCCTCTGTACTGTATTATACCCTCTCACCCACTAAAGAGCTACACTAATTTCTAAGCCTCTTTAAGCTATGACTATGCACCCAAGCTGAATATTATATAAAACACTTGAGAGAAGGCAGAGCAAGGAAATACCTCTGTATTACTCAGACTGCAAATCTCTAAGAATAGCACTGTGACAGGCACACCTTGGGATGCAACCCCTGGCCTTGGATTCCTGCAGCATACTTACTCTTGGGTGGATTTTGTATGTGCTCAAAAGGATACCAGGCTGTCTAATGCCACTGCACCCTCTTAGTTATCTCAGTGCAGGTTTATGCTTGGGCAGGGTGGCAGGGAGGCACAAAGGCCTGTGGTTCTGGCCAGAATGGCACCATCATTCCCTCAGGAAAGACTGTGGAATGACTGGTAAATAGACCTAGGACAGGAATCCATCCCAGTCAGAGAGCACCTGCCTCCCCAAAGTAAGTAATTTATATTAAAGACAGAAATATTAGAGGCCCTGATAATGTTATCATAAAGTAATCACTTTGAATTAGGATAATGGCTGTGTCCAACTCCTTATTGCATTTATTTTGAATATCACATTCTTTCAACTCTCATTATTTTAATTATGTTCAATTACAGACATTTGCATATGCTTTATCATGGATATTAGTGAGAGGGAAAAGACTTCCCTGAGTTAAATGATGAACAGATAATCCATATTATATTACACTTGCACCTCCTGAAAATTTGATTTAGCTACAGCCCAAAGAGAGGTCCCAAGGTAGGCACTGATTTGAAGCAAGTTTGAATTTTCTGTCATGATGTGGGGGACATAACTGTAGAGACAGTCACACAGGAACTAAACTAGAGATGGTGAAGGGCTATGGGCTGGAGTGAGGCAGAGATGTGAGGCTTGCCTCTGGTTGTGTGGCCTCAGGAAAATCAAGCAACCTCCCTGATGCTCAGTTTCCACAGCCATAGAACTTGGAATACAGTTCCCACTTTGTAGGATGATTATGGTGATTATAGAAAACGGGGTTAAAGGCACTTCTTAGCTCACTGTCAGGCACACAGTAAAGGTTCCAAAAAGACTTTCTGACAAATGGGATTAGAATGATGGATGCAAAAATAAATAAATGAAATAAAAATTAAGTGCAAAATCTAAAACTAGAAAATATTTTGACAAATATAGGAATAAATCTTTATAATCTAGATATAAGCAATGAGCTTATTCACTTAAAAACAAAAGCATGACCCATAAAAGAAAAATTGATAAACTGGACGTCATCAAAATTAAAGCTTTGTTCTGTAAAAGATTCTATAAAATATATATGAGATGACAATTTACAAATTGATAGAAAAATACTTGCAAACCACATATCTGACAAGGAATAATACCTAGGATATAGAAAAAACTCTCAAAACTAAACAGGGAAGGAAAATGTAATCCAACTAGAAAATGGGCAGAAGACATCAACAGACATTTCACCAAAGAGGATAACAAATGGCAAATAAGAACATGCAAAGATGTACAACATTATTTTAAATGTAAGGAAATGTAAATGAAAACCATAGTAAGATATAACCACAACTATAAGACTGACAATATAATAATAATAAATAATAATAATAATAATATAAAATGCTGGCAAGGATGTAGAGAAACTGGACTACCTATACATTGCTTTTGGGGATGTGAAATGGTGCAGACACTCCAGAAAACAATTTGGCACTGTCTTACAAACTAAACATGCAATTGCTGTATGATGCAGCCAATTGTACTTATGGGCATTTATCCCAGAAAAATGAAAACTGTAGGTTCACAGCAATACCTTTATGTGAATGTTATAGCAGCTTTACTCATAATACCCCCAGAAAGCCCAAATATCCTTCAGCAGGTACACGGTTAAACAAATTGGTACATTCATACGTACCGTGGAATATTACTCAGCAATGAAAAGGGCTGAATTATGGACACACTAACTTGGATAAATCTGCAGTGAACTGGGCTGAGTGAAAAAAGCCAAACTGATAAGTTGCCTACTATATGATTCCATTTCTGTGACATTTTTGACATGACAATATTTTAGAAATGGAGAGCAGATTAGTGGTTGCTGGGGTTTTAGGGATGGGGCTGGGGGTGAGAGGGCGGGGAATGCAGTTATAGAAGGGATCGTTGTAGCAATGGAACTCTTCAGTATCTTAAGATATTACATTATAGTTTTGCAAAACGGTGATTGGTGGAGGGAAGTGGATAAATTAAACACAGTGCCCCACCCCCTTTCTTTCTTTTCTTTCCTTATTAAAACTGCATGTAAATCTGTAATCATCTCAATAAAAATTTCAATTGAAAAATAGGAGGGTCTTCTGGTTGGAAAAAAAAAGTGCTATTATTTCTATAAAAAGGAATGTCTCTTGTATTGTATATTGGTGGATACTAATTGATTCTTAAGTCTACAGGAAATAGTAGCACAGGCTTGCCTTGACCTCCTTCTTCCCAGATATAAGCCTATTGCTGAGCCACCCTTCTTTGGATTGTGGAGCATCTGGCCTTCTGAGCATCCCCCCCGAGGCAGCCAGGTGTTTGATTTTTCCCATTGAACCATTGCAGTAGCTGACTATGCATTGGATTTTTGCCTTTGGGACCAGCTTGCTCCCAGATGCCAGGTATGTGCAGCTGCCTACAAGTTACAAATAGCTTCCCAACTGGCGAGACAGAGGGAGGGCACTACTGGGAAAGTCGCAGGCAAGGCAGCCAACTCCACCTCATCTGGGAGGCTAGTGGAACCAGCCTGTGCTCTGGCTTTGGAGCCAGGCTGCCTGGGTTTGAACTTCAGGTGTCCGACTTACTAGCCTGTGTGGCTTTGGACACGTCACTTAACTCCTCTACGCCACATTTCCTCATCTGCAACATGTGAATAATAACAGCAACCACCTTATAGGATGACAGGGGGAATATAGGTGAAGAGCCTAGCCCTGTGCTGATCCACAGTAAGATGAGTGTGCTATTATTATCTCATAAGGTTGTTCCAAGGGCCCCAACACAGTGCCTGCCCTATAGTGAATGCTCAGTATGTAATGGGTCACTATTATTACCATGGCCAGATAATAATTTGAGAAATTAATGGATGCTTTCCTCTTCTCTCTATAGTTTTCCTTTTTCTTTCCCTCCATAAGTAGCTCGTTGTTTCAGGGAAGTCAAGATTACTACCGATACTTCCTTAACTGTCTTTTGTCTCTAAAAGCATAAACCCCAACATGGGGAGAGGCAAATGTATTGGGAGAAAAGGAAAGAAATGGGGCTTTCATCCTCCTCTCCACAAGAAAGATGTCCCTGGCTTGATGACCCTGGAGGTGGAGGAGGAAGAGGGGTAGGAAAGGCTGAGCATCCTACAGCAGCTGGGCCCTGATCCCCACCCCCACCTCCAAGCTTTGCCCCTGTTAGAAACCACTGTTTAGAAAACTCATAACTTCAGAAGTGCAAGAAACAATGTAGTCCAATCTAATTCTAAACCTTATGACCCCCTCAGGGTGGGGGAACCCCAAGCAGGATGGAGGTTAAGCTTCCTTTGGTCCAGCAGAATGAGAGTTCAGGTTCAGAAATGAAATTGGCTATAAAGAACAAAGGAGATGTTTCCTGACCAATACCCATGTCTACGATACTGGTGTTTTTTACTCCAAGAGTGCCTCAGTCCCCAATCTGGGCTACGAGGGTCGCCTCCCTTCAACCCCATCGTCCTTGTCTCTTAAAGCAAGAGGTCCACAAGACAATGCCAGGCCCCCAGCCCTTATCCCCTTTCTTCACACAGTCCTTTGGAGAGCAATAAAGCACTATTCAGTGAAAAAACCAGATTTTCCGAAGGAAAAGCTGCACCTCGAAGTGGATGTGCAGTAGCTGTCAGGGAACAGTTCTTCTTCCCACCCACTAAGCTTTTAAAACGACTGAAGTGCCACCCTCCCTAATTACCCAATTCAGTGGTTCACACAATGGATCTGCCACTTTCTGAGGAGTTCTGACATCCCTAATTCCCGGAGGCCTCTCAGCTCTGACAGAAGGCATCTGGGGTAATGAAGGGTGGCGCTGGGAGGGTGCAGGCAGTTAACTGGAGAGACAGGGATGCAGGTAAGAACTCAGAAGCCACACCGGCAGACATTAGGGCTGGAATGGACCCTAGAGGCCATCTATATCACCTCACCTGAAAAGGGGGGAAACTGAGGCATAGAGGGACACCATTAGGCAATGGCTCCCTGGGACTACAATCCAGGCATCCATTTATTTATCCAACCATTCATTCACTCATTGCTCATTTAAAACATTCATCTGCCAGACACAGTTACAATTTGGAATGTAACAGTGAGTACACATTCATGGTATTTATTATATTCGAGTAAAGGAACAAGAAATAAACATATATTCTGAAGGTAAGTTCTATAAGGAGAAACGACAGGGATAGGAGGAGAGGGAGTTGAAGAAGGGGTTGCTTATTAGACAAGATGGTCAGGAAAGGCCTCAGTGGTGAGATGAGGTTTGAGAAGAAGCACATTTGAAGAAAACAGAACTATGTGGATGGGAGTTCTGGGTACAAGAGGGTGTTTTGTTTTGTTTTGTTTTGTTTTGTTTTTAGTCATGTGCAAAGGCCCTGAGGTGGAAACATTTGTATACTTGGGCTATTCCAAAAACAACATGGAGGGCAGTGGGGTTGAACCTGAGTGTGTTGGGGTGAAGGTAGTAGGACATGAGTTTAGAGGGGTTAAGGGATCAGATGCTGGGGAAGGCCCCTGGCTTCTATGCTTCATGAGATAAAAACTAAAGTGTTTGGAGCCAAGATGTTTTGTGACCTGGCATTTTACTGATCTGTGCTTAGATACCTTGAATAACAAAAAATCTTTTTAGACCACAGTTTTTCATCCTTGGCTCTACTGACATTTGAGACTGGATAATTGTTTGTGTAGGGGCCTGTTCTGTGCCTTGTAGGATGTTTAGCAGCCTCCCTGGTCTCTATCCACCAAACCCACTACCCACTAGTAGCACCTTTCCAATTGAGACAACCAAAAATATCTTCACATGTTGTTAAACATCCGTGAGGGGCTTCTAGTTGAGAACCACTATTTGAGAATAACAACACGTGACTTTCAGAGAGAAGGAACAATCCAATCCAGTAATTTCCATACCTTGTTGTACATTTGGGGGCAGATTTTTTTTTTTTAATTTCTCCAAATACAGGTTCAGGAGCACAACTCCAGATGTATAGAACCAATCTCTCCAGGGCAGAGTGCCCCAGAATCTGTATAGACACAGCTCTCTAGTTGTACACCGCAATTTCTAACCCACTTCTTCACCAACCCTGTCTGTCCTGTTCCCCTCCACAATGTTGCTGTACCTATACTATTATTTTTTATATTTTTCTTTAAATTGGCCCATTTCTTCTACACAAATATTGCTTCTAAAAAGGGGAAACTCTTTTATCAGCGGTTCTCAAACTGGTATCAAAAGTGTAGGAACCACTGGGCATCCTGTGAACATGTGTGTAGCCTGGGGCAGGGTCTGATTCACATTTTCAATGAGCTCCCAAGAACACTGATGGCTTACAGACTTCCAGAAATGGAAATCGCTTCCAGAAATGGAAATTCACCTTGTCGAATTAGAAGGTAGTTATAAAAAGCAAGGACAAAACCACTTTGAATTGCAGGGAGATTCTATTGCCTGCCAAAGCTCTGAGTCTGAGGTCTGTCCCCCTCTGGTGCTAAAAGGGGACATTATCAAGAACGGAAGAGGTGTTAAAAACGTATATAAGAGTATCCAACTTCTATTCCCTCCTTGATACTTCCAGAAGAACTCAAGCAAGTAAAACTTTCCCATCATATTATTTAATGTTATTTAATGCCAGGTCTGTGTCCAATTATCCCATATACCTTTTTATTTTTTTTTTTTTTGAAGATTTATTTATTTATCTGAGAGAGAGAGAGAGTGCCGGGGGGAGGGGCAGAAGAAGAGAGAGAGAAGCAGACTCGCCACTGAGCCTGACTCAGGGCTCCATCTCATGACCCCAAGATCATGTCCAGAGGTGAAACCAAGAGTCACACACTTAACTGACTGTCACCCAGGTGCCCCCCAAATACCTTTTTAAAACAACTTGAGATCCCTCACACTTTGAGAAATGCTGATCTAGTCCAATTCTCCCCATGAAAGAGCTAGGACTACAGAGGCATCTCTGCCCATTGCCCAATGACAAAGTGATAAAAACTGTGACCAGCTCTAAGGTCTCCTGACTGTCACTCCAAGACCAGAGTGAGTATTGCCTCCTTCACCCTGGGGCTTCCCACCCCATCAATACCACCTCCTTCACCCTGGGGCTCCCCACCCCATCAATACCATCTGCATTTCCAGCCGATTTCACCAGGGCCAGGTGCCCTCTGGCTGGGAAGTCATTACCATCTGGACTACTCTGCAGAATCCCACTACTCTGCAAGTGGTGGCCTGCTCGCAGATTCTGCTGGAGGGAAGAAGCCAATTTCCAGGTGACAATCACTTGGCCAGAGAGATGCAAACAGTGGTAAGAGGCATTAAAGAATTTTAGCCCTTGACTTTTATGACGCAAGCTAAATAAACAGAATTGTGTATGATGGCTGAAATGGCAATGTCCTGCCTTTCAGGGAGGATGACATCAAAGTTCCTGGGGAGAGGTATGTGGGTGTGGCCCATCAGACACTTTTCAGGAGTCTCTTTTTAATGCCCCATTACATCTGAGTTCAGGGCCCAGCTCCACCAATTGCCACTTGTGCATGTGACCATGAAGCATAACTGAACCTCTCTGCACCTTAAAGTCCTCATCGGGAAACTTACCTGAAAGAATGTGAGAATTAAATAGGGGTAATGCATATAAGGCACCTGCACATAGTAAACGCTCAGTTAATTAGCTATTGTGCTATTAGCTCCTCAACAGTCACTAGTCCCACTCGGAATGAATGTTTTCTCCCTTGGAATACAAAGAAGGAAATAACAAACTAACAAATGTTAACTGTTGACTGTTGCTGTGAAGATGGTTATACTGAAATCTGACTGTGGCCATTACTAACACAGATGACAAAGGTAGGGGTGTTGCCTGCCCATATCCACCTCTCCTGGCTGGAGGTCCTCCTGAACCTTCTGCATCTTTGCTGGGGCACTCTTCTCTAACTTTCCAGCAGTTCAGAATGGGTAGCTGAGCCTGCTTCTGAAACAGCAGCTGTTTTTTCCCCCTCTCCATCAGTGTTCTTCCCTCTCATAATAAGCCGCAGACTCGCAGTTGTTCCCAGAAGCTGGAGGCTGTTTCCAGGGCCAAAGGTGAGCTTACAGTCACCTGGTCGTCATGGAAACCAAAGCATTGTCAGGCTCTCTCCAGAGTGACTTGGCAGAGCTGGGAGTAGTCTCTCCGTTTCAAACTAATCTCCTGGTGCATGTTTCCCTGGAGGAGCATTACCAGGGATCACAGGGAAGGGGTTCTCACACTGACCACCGAGGGGAGGGAGGGGTCTCTAAGGAAGCATCTGCGTGGTGAGCTGGCCTGTGAGAATCCACAGATGCCTAGAGCGTTCTCCTGAGATACAGACCTCCTCCAGAGTCAGGAGGGCCTGCAGATGGCCATAAGCAGCAAGCAACAACCATTTTCCAAAGTCCCCAGAGTTTTCAGAAGGCGTGATAGCATGGGTTTGGCCCATGTAACACGGTTGCAAAGAAGCACAGTCTGATCTAGTGGGTCCCAGATTTCAGTTTACACGAATATTGCCTGAGAATCTTGTTGCCATTAGGATTCCTACACTGTGACCCTAGATATTCTGATGCATAAGCCTGAGGTGCCCAGAGGAGTCCCGGTTCCTACCCATCTCCAACCTGGGTGATCCTAATAGAGTTGATCATAGGTCGCACTTCGAGAGGCACAGGTGTAGGAGGAAGAAGAAAAGAATCTGTGCTTTAGCAGTTCTGAGTTCTGGCCCCATTCTACATCTGTTTGCTTTATTGTCTTGACCAAGATGTCAATGGCCTTAATAAGAGAATTGGATCACACTCAAATTCCCCAAATTTCCCCTTATTCTAAGAGGAATCACTCACTCCCCCTACTCTTAAAAGGGGGCTCTAAAGCCAAATAGTTAGGGAAGCAATGCTTATTTTATCCCTCTCTAGGACACACACAAATTGCTTAAGCATATTAAAGACTCTGATAAGACCTGCAGTAAAAAAGCCTGTGTGATTTTTTTTCAACCCAATGTATTCCTAAATTATGTGTCCACAAAACTCTTTATTTTTTCTTTTATGCTTCTTGTTAACAACAGCCTTCTGGGATACTTCATTTGGTGAATGGTAGGCTAGAAAATAATGACAAATATTAATAGTTAATTTTGACTGAGTTATTTCTATGTGTCAAGTATTTGACATACATCATCTCATTCAATCATACAACTGCTCTCCCCAAAGCAACATAACCAGCAAATTGCAGAACCTGAAGCCCAACCTGCGTGTTGTGACGTTGACCTTAAATTATGCTAGGAGCTGCTCAAACATTGGCAAAGAGCAGTGACACTGACATTAGGGCTCCTACACAGGAACAGATCACAGATAAAACAGCTTTCTGGACTCAGGAAACTGGTTCAGAAAAAACCAAACTTGGTAGATCACGTGAAAACAAATTGTAAAAAGGAAAATCTGGGCCCTGAAGTTTCAAGTGCCAAGCTTGAAAGTATAAAACAAAACCCCAACTTTTGGAGTTATCAGCACACTAGGATTTTCCCTTCCCTATCACATTAGCTTTTGAGTAATGTAGCGGCCATGCACCCAGCTCCCTGATGTATTACATTAATGCATTATCAGAACCAGCTGTTGCTCTAATGATACGGAAGAAGGATGAAGGGCTTGGGTGATGTATTGCCCCAACGTACTGAGAAGGAGGAACGGAGCAGATCCCGTGCAGGATAGCCATGCAGTCAGGAAGTTGAGATTGATTTATCAGGGGCATCCCATGCTGGCATCAGGAAAGAGGAGTCGGCTAGGCTGTTGGAATTTATCAACATAATTATGTGCCATGATTTATTAAGTACTAAACAACAAAGGCATCAAAGGCACTTTTTTGTTGTTGTTTTGGCTTAACATTAAAAAAGAAGGACAGATAACCTTTTTTTTTTTTTTGCAGTTTTGGTTTTTACTTTTAAATGATAAAGTTCCTTTACACACAAACACTTATGAATGATGAAGTGTTTAAATAAAGGTAAGACGTGGGCTGAGGTGAATCACCTTTAAACAAGTATGTTTCTCTCCATGAAAGGAAATAAGCCCGTACCAAGTTACTCCTGACACTCCACCCCTCCTCTTTGCTGTTCCCAGTGCTTCAGGGACAACTGAAGTAGCTGAAACCTAAATAGAATTTAGCTAGCATACCAGAGGTATAAGAATGGCCACAGAGACAAAAATGATTGAGAGTTTACTCTATTCCAGCCACTGGGCTAAACTCTTTATGCCCATCCATCTCATTTTACCTGAATTATAACTCTATAAGGTAGGTGCTACTATCAATCCTGTTTTACAAGTGAGGAAATTAGGCATTAGCGATGTTAAACTAATGTTACCCAGGGTTTTATACTCAGCAGTTAAGCTGATGATTAAATTATAGGACCACATGACCCAGAGTCCATGCTATTTATTCATTCATTCATTTATCTGTCCATCAACAAGTATTTACTGAGCCCTACCCAGTGCAAGGTATAGGAGACACAGCGACAGTTGAGAATGGATCAGCCCTATGTGCGCAGAACATAATTCTAGTGGAAGAGACAGATCCCTCATTCTTGCTACAAATGAAGGAAGGAAGAAGGGTGGGAAGGGACATATGCACAAAACTGCAAACAGTACTAAGTATAGTAAATTTTAAGGAAACAATGTCTAGAAAATAGCAAGTTGATGACCAGAGCTCAGGGAAGAGAGAGTTCATCACTGATGTAAATTCTACTTCTCCAAACCATCAGAGACATGTGAAGTTTTAATCAATAGGCACATCTTAGAATCCATCCAGCATTTTCCAATGCTCCCCTTCTTTCATTTACCCACCTAGTATCTGTAAGAATGAGTCAAGTTCTCTCCACCACCCCCAAGCATAGGTGGTCACATTTAACACTATCATAAAGTAGGAAAGAATATTCTTTGGCTCATCGCTTTACAGGGGACAGTCAGTTGACTCTTCAACCTGCTGCCATACACCTATGGGCACTTCAGAGTAGCTGATCTGTTCAAGACCCTGCCAGGCAGGTATGCTTCAGCCATTTTCACTTTCTGGACATATACAGTGCCAATGGGAATGATGACTCATGCAAAGCCTTGTTTTTGTCTGCGCAAGAGCTGGGGGAATGTAGTTAGTGTTGCACAAACTTCCACAAGCATTCCAAGCTGATCTTGAAGACAAGACCTTCTCTTCTATTCAGGCATCTAAATGGCTAGGAACATGACAGATAATAGAGGCTAAGAACAAGGTATAGTCCAGTATGGGAAGGTCACTAAAGAACCAGTACAGAGTAGGTACTCTTGAACCAGCTGGAGGCCAGATGGTGAAGAACATCTTTCCATCCCCTGGCCAGCTATCCCCTGGTCCTCTGCCTAATTCCCTACAGCCAGTTATTCTGGATGCCATATCTCATCCAGTTGTCCTATAACAGGGTTACTCTTAGCTAAAAGATTTGCCGTAAGGGCCAAAGTCCTTTCAATTTCCCAGAAGCAATCTCATTTTAAGAGGGAATTCTGGAATACTTGATGGAACAAATGGTAGATTCTCAGGAACTGGATGAATAATGAAACACAGATTTCAAAACAGAGAAACCCATCCATCACTGTTCAGATCATGCCCTATTGATGGTCAGCTAAATCGTCCAGTTTTTTTTTTTTTTAAGATTTTATTTATTTATTTGACAGAGATACAGACAGCCAGGGAGAGAGGGAACACAAGCAGGGGGAGTGGGAGAGGAAGAAGCAGGCTCATAGTGGAGGAGCCTGACGTGGGGCTCGATCCCAGAACGCCGGGATCACGCCCTGAGCCGAAGGCAGACGCTTAACCGCTGTGCCACCCAGGCGCCCCTAAATCGTCTAGTTTTAAGGCTGATTCTCGAATTTGTTTTTCATTTACGTCCTATGGAAATGATATTTATTCTAGGAATCCACTTAGCAATTGTATTAGTCAAGGTTTTCCAGAGAAACAGAACTGATAGAATGGATATATTTAGAAAGAGATATATTATAAGGAATTGGTTCACACAATTATGGGGGCTGACAAGTCCCAAGATCTGCAGAGTGAGTCAGCAAGCTGGAGACCCAGGAGAGCCACTAGTGTAAGTTCCAGTCTGAGTCCAAAGGCCTGAGAACCAGGAAAACCAATGGTGTAATTCCAGTCCAAAGGCTAGCAGGCTCAAAATCCAGGAAGGGCCAATGTTTCAGTTCAAGTCCAAAGGCAGGAAAAAACCTTTGTCCCAGTTCGAATGTATTCAGGTAGTAGGAATTCTTTCTTACTCAGGGAAGGGTCAACCTTTTCATATTAGTTAGGCCTGCAACTGATTGGATGAGCCCCACCCCACAGTTAAGAGAGCAATCTACTTTGTTCCATTTACCTATACAGATGTTAAACTCACCCAAAAACAACCTTTGGGAAAACCCAGAATAATGTTTGTCCAAATATCCATGCAACCGGTGGCCCAATCAAGTTGACACATAAAATTAACCATCACAGAAACAACAACAAAAGTAACAATCTAAAAGATAAATCCAAAATGGTATAGAGTGCTTTCCAGATTACAGAGGTATGTCATGCACTCTTTTCTGACCCCGACCCTAAGGGTAAGCAACATTACCACCATTTTACTGTGAAGGGAACTCTGACTTAAATAGTTTAAGTAACTTACCTAATGGCCCAAGAGCATCACCATCAGAGCCTAACTCCTGATGCTATTCTAGTTCCTTGCTTTTCTTAAAACACAGTGATTTCTATATCATAATAAACTCAACACCCCAGAATGACAGATAATTTGACACCAGAAGAAAAAGACTGAGGTACATTTTCAGCCTTGAAACCTCCTGAGATAAGGGGTCCTCAAGCCAGGCACATCCTGCTCTCTACCTTCATGCCTCCTCTGTAGGAACCCCAAGGCTTCCTTTTGCTGAGGATAATTTTCCAACATGATATCATTTCCTCTCACCTGATGAGGACACCTATGTGAGCCTTAACTGCCTTAGCACACAACCAGTTACTCAGTATCAGTTATGCACAGACATATGTTCAAAGATATGTGTTCTGGCCATTGTGATGGAAATTCCTTGATGAAAGATATTTGGTCTGTCTGGTTCACTGCCTCATTCCTGAAGCCGACACTGTGCCTAGCAATTTTAACCAACAGACAGCTGGACTATGGAGTAGAGAAAATAAATTCATAAAAGGGAAAGGCACATCAAGATATCATCTCACACAGGGAAACTCCTTCAGTATAGACACTTAGCAAGCCAGGATAAAGGTGCCTCCTTGTAAATGAGATGGTTCAAAAAAAAAAAAAAATCTGGGTATAAAACTGACCTGGATATATGATTTAGGGTGTACTGATAACACATATTTGATAACGGTAACTGTACTTGCATATCTGGCCCAACCAATTCTAAAAAAGGATGAAAAATGAATACACAGCAACATGAATACAGGCATATCTTGCTGTTGAAATGAAAATGTGGCTATGGAATCATGGACATCAAGTTTTTGTTACCATTATTATAATTTTAGTCAATTTGGTAGGGTCCTTTCTCTAAATAAAGTAAAGAGTTCTATAACACAGTAATCTTATGCACGTGAGCCAGGTTTTAATCCTCCTTTAGTTCTTATTACAGTCTGGTAGGTACTACTTTGACTTGGCTGGTTCTATGCCTGTCTTCCTACAGACTATAAATTTACTCAGGGACAAGGTTTTCTTTTTTTAAAAGATTTTATTTATTTGTCAGTGGAGAGAGAAAAGGCGAGTGAACACAAGCAGGGGGAGCAGCAGCCAGAGGGAGAAGCAGACTCCCCACTGAGCTGGGAACCTGATGTGGAACTCAATCCCAGGACCCTGGGATCATGACCTGAGCCAAAAGCAGACACTTAACTGACTGAGCCACCCAGGCATCCCAAGGGACAAGGTTTCTATCTTATTTATATTTAAGCAACTCATTGGCCAAGGTTGGAACTATGATTAGTCTGCATATATATCTGGATTTAAAACTAGAGAATGTTCATTATTTGTAGCAGCAATATACCTTAATAATCAAGAGGGCAGTCTGCCTTGGTTTAATCCAAGATGAGTGGCCACATGCAAGCCACTTGTCCTTTGGAGTTTCAGATTCCCCATCAGAAACATGTAGTTAGGGGCGCCTGGGTGGCACAGCGGTTAAGCGTCTGCCTTCGGCTCAGGGCATGATCCCATCGTTATGGGATCGAGCCCCACATCAGGCTCCTCCACCATGAGCCTGCTTCTTCCTCTCCCACTCCCCCTGCTTGTGTTCCCTCGCTCTCTGGCTGTCTCTATCTCTATCTCTGTCGAATAAATAAATAAAATCTTAAAAAAAAAAAAAAAAAGAAACATGTAGTTAATATTAACTTAGAATTCTAGAAATATGGCAGCAACAGTATCAGTATAATTTCTGATTCTTCCAAAATCCTCACATCAAAAATAGAGTAATAAATTAATAAAAGCAAAAAATAGACAGTGTTTATGACATTAAAGTGTCTATGTGAATGTCAAAATATAAACAGGTGGGAACAAGCCATCAACATCCCCAACACTTGGTATGCTACCAGCATCCATGTGGGAGGAAGTGGAAGGAAACAACAGGTCATGTGACAGACTTGACAAAAGAAGAACCCTCAATATGACCAGCAGACAGTCACTGGAATGTGTGAATGCCAACTTGAGAACAGCAGTTGAAATTAGGGAGGATATTTTCCAATCCAATAGTGTGTGAGTACAAGTATCCCTGGTTAAGATATGAAGGGGCTGAGGCACTCTAGTCTTTGTAAACCCCAAAAATGACCAGTTAGAGTTGCTTCCGTGACTGTCCCACACTGAGAAGACATTGTTGGATGTGAGCTGAGAAAATACAATAGGGGTGAAGGAAGAAGAAAGTCCAGGAAAACGTGAGAAAAAGATAAAGAACTAAGCCATCACAGACAGCAAGCCACAATTTTTTAAACACTATATGGAAAAAAGAAGGCAGAAGAGGGAGCTCTATGAAATTAGAAAAGCCACCTAAAATAAGACTCTTCCTAAAATTTCATGAAATATAATCTCACATAAAAATGAGTAACACAGGGGTGCCTGGGTGGTTCAGTTGGTTAAGCGTTTGCCTTCAGCTCAAGTCATGATCCCGGGGTCCTGGAATCGAGCCCCACATCAGGCTCCCCACTCAATGGGGAGTCTGCTACTCCCTCTTCCTCTGCCTCTCCTCCCCATTTGTGCTTTCTCGCTTGCTTGCTCTCTCTCAAATAAAATCTTTCAAGAAATGAGTAACAGAAAAGAATCACAGGCATAGCTCATATAAATTTATTAAAAGAAAAAAAATGAAGGATAAGGAGAATAAAATCCCTACAGATAACAAAAGCACGCCAGATAGATATTGTCAAAAATAAGATGCAACGTTGTGACACACTATCAAAACACACCCAAAGGCATTAAGAAAGTGATATAATAAATGGGAAATAACACAATCAGCATTAGAAAACCTTAGAAATGAGGTGACAGAATTCAAGGATTATAAATTTTAAAAATTTTAGTAATGAAGAGTAAACTAGAAAAAACCATAAAGGCAAATAAACATGAAAATAATGCCTCTGGAGAAATAAACAGATGTGTAAATGCTGATGTGTAACCCTCCAGAGCTCACTTTTTCCCCTCTGACCTAGCAACCGGCAATGCTGGCAATGATAATAACTCTGTCACCTTGGATCAACCCTACTACCAGCCCACAATAGACATGTAATGTGAGCGAGAACTAAACCTTTGCTGTATTAAGCTACTTGGATTTGAGGCTTATCTATTATGGCAGCATTACCTAACGTGTACTGACTGATATGAGTATCCAAAGTGTGCTTAAACATGCAGATCTCGAAAGTCTTTTTAAAGCTGTGATGTATCTTTTCTTTTTTTTTTTAAAGATTTTATTTATTTATTTGACAGAGAGACAGCCAGCAAGAGAGGGAACACAGCAGGGGAGTGGGAGAGGAAAAAGCAGACTCCCAGTGGAGGACCCGGTGTGGGACTCAATCCCGGAACGCTGGGATCATGCCCTGAGCCAAAGGCAGACACTTAATGACTGCACCACCCAGGTGCCCCATAATGTATCTTTTCAAATGTGAACTCACATATATTGCAATTGATGATAAATAATGCAATTGTAAATGAGTAAAATATCATTCTTATTAACTTAACACTTTTTAAATTCATGACCAGAGTGAAGGCAATTGCTTCACAAGCATTAGAAGAGCATATTGAACTTGGATCCCTGGCTGGAATCCCAAATATAAGCTCTATCAGGCAAAAATTATTTCTTTGTCCCAAGGGAACACATCATTATCATTATCAATAAAACCCCTCACTTCTCATAAATTTAGGTTCTGGATTACTGAGAAGGATTTGATATAATTTCCAATCTGGAGGTTGGGAATACTATATATACTATTACCACTTTTCTATAATCACTAACAGTAACAATAGTCACCTTCTTTTCTCTATTAGCCACTGTTCTGAGTGCTTAATATGAATGAATAACCTATGTTCAGTGATGAATGAATGATGTGGGATTTGTAAAAATTATTAAAGGAAACATGAGATTTAGACCCCCAGAGACAAAGAGGTGAAAATATTCTAGTCAGAGGGAATAATGTGAATAAAAAAAAAAAAAAAAAAAAAAAGGAGAAGGGGATATACATGTCTCATAAAGGGAAAGTGAATAGGCATTTTTGGCAGGAAATGGAATTTAAACTTAATCTTACAGATAAAGAGGATTCATGGAAAGCTTCAGATCAGGGGACTGGGATGACAAAGCATTGTTCATTGTCCTAACAGCAGTACAGGATAAAAATTAGAACAGAAAGAGATTGGCACCAGGGAAATGAGTTAGGAAACTATTGCCGTAGCTCAGCCTTGATGGGATGTGGGCCTTGCCAAAGATTTAGTTGTAAAGAATGGGAGTGACTAAGTTTTAGCCAATAATTTATGAATGAAAATATGATGAGGGACCTCAGGGAAGTCTTATAAAAAGGAGGAAGTGCATCCTTCTTTACCCCCTCATTCATCTTACTGCCAACATAGATGTGATGGATATCCAAAGGCTATTTTGTACCATGAGGACTAGAGCCACACACAAGAGATTTTGAAGCAGAGATCTGGGTCCTCAATACATTCATGGAGTCACCATACTAACCAAAAACTGCTTTTGGATCTCTTTCACATCAGAGAAAGATAAATGATCACCTTCTTCAAGTTACTCTTCTTTGGACTTTCTATGAGAAGCAACTAAATCTACCTACATGATAGGAAAGGTTAAGTAACAGGGAAGAACCTAACTAGCCAAACAAATATAGTTTGATATAGGAGTTAAGTATTTGTGTCCTACCACCTGAGTTTAGATTCTGTCTCTGCTACTCGGTAACTTTGGAAGCCTATGCAAGCACCTCAGCTTCAACAAGGGTTAAATGTAGAATAATAATAAATAGCAAGCACTAATTGGATTCTTGGGATGATTAAATGCAACAACTAATGTAAAATGCTCAGCATGCTCTTTCATGCAAGCTTTATAAAGTGATGCTAAATAAAGTAAAATATAATGTGCCCAAAGAGAAGAAAGCCCAAAATTGTTAGGGAAGGGGTATGAATAAGAATGAAGGACCACTTTTGCCAGAAGGTTGGGAGAAATCACAAACGCTTTTTGGAAAACATATTTCTCAAGCTTCCCTTCCCTCTTCCAGGACCACCCTGGTGCTGTGAATGTGAAAAGTATGGAGAAAGTGGCTTTCTTGGCCCTCCTGGCTTCTGGCCATCTCAGGACGGGGCCTTTGACCACAATTCCAGTTTCACATACTGTTTAATGGGCTTATGGGCAACACTATATCAACAGTCTATCAACACCATTGATCTTCATGTTCCAGGAAATGCTGTTCTGTTGGGAAGAAGAGTCTCTTGGCTTCATTTCTGCATAAAAGGGTCTGATTATATCAAAGGGATGTTTGGCTTTTCAGCATGTTGGGTTGATAAACAGTGACAGAATAATGAAGGAGGTGGGGCTGGAGGTCTTGAGGGTGAAAACTCTTTCAGAGAACCCAGGTTACTTCTCAAACCCCCAAATACTTCATGAGGAGCTAGAAGGTTCTGAGAGATATAACTGCTCTATGAAAGACATGAATCTTTGATTAACACTAAAAAAGGCAAGGGAAAAAAGGGGGTGGAAATGCACATAGTTTAATTGCAAATATAGTTATAGCTATGTGTGGGGAATATATTTGAAGATGACATCATCACAGCTCCATATTTGCTAAGTTTTGATGTGGAGAAAAAGGAGAATGACATATGGGAGAAGCATGGGCTGGGAGTAACATGAAATCTGACAGATTTAAATCATAGTCTTCTACTCAGTATCAATGTGTTTACTGAAAAATGAGTTGTGGTAAGAATTAAGTGAAACAATATAGATAAAAGGGCTTAGTAGACCATGGGTCCCTTTCATGCTAAAATACCTGTGGATAGCCTGATGAAGAGAGACAGGAGAGGAAGCATCTGCAAGCATTTCTTTAGCATCTGCAAGCATCTTTGTTTTTGAGTGAACTTTGCCATTCCTTACATATTCTTAAAAGTCAATCCAGTCTCAATTGTGTTTTTGCTTTAGAGGTACAGTGTGATTTTTTTTCCTTCATTATAAGTTTAAATAAAGAAACTCTGTTTTGGATTTTTGAAAAATTTTCCTGGTTTCTTATTCTTTACCCCCAAAACAAAGAATGTTCCTCTTGGAAAACATCCTTGTAATTGTATCTAAACAAGGATGGCTGCTAGAGAAATGGAATGTGCTGTTGCTATGGATTTCATGCTTGTATCCCCCCACTGCCCAAAATTCGTGTGTTGAAGCCCTAGCCCCCAAGGTGATGGTATTCAGAGACGGGGCTCTTGAGAGGTGATTAGGATTACATGAGGTCATGAGGGTAGACCAGTAGTATAAATTCCAGTCTGGCTTGGCAGGCTCAAGACCTAAGAAGAGCCAATTTTCAGTTCAAGTTCAAAGGTAGGAAAAGACTGATGTCCCAGTGTCAAGCAAAAGGAATTCCCTCTTAGCCTGTTCGTTCTACTTAAGCTTTTAACTGATTGGATGAGGCACACCCACATTAGGGAGAGTCAATCTGTTTGACTCAGTCTACCAATTAAAATGTTAATGTCATCTAAAAACACCCTCCCAGAATAATGTTTGACCTAATGTCTGAATTACCTGTGGCCCAATCAAGCTGACACATAAAATTAACCATCACAGTACCCAGAGTGACTTAGAAATTTATTTTCAGTGTTTACCATGTGACAGTTGTTCAGTAAACCTTAGTTATTGATATTTTTATCACTATTATTATTCTCAAAAGTATCTTTTTTTATTTCTTCCCTGGTTCCCAGGATAGAAATGTCTGAGAAAATAGTTAGTTTTAGGTACCAAAAAAAGGCTGGTGTTCTCAGGTTGCTGCTTCATCAAGAATTAGTTCCTTCCTCAAGAACCCACTGGCCAAATGGGACCATTTGATTAGAAAGAGCAAAATCCTCCCTAAATTGTCAAGTTAGCTCCCCTACCTCCATCCTGGGAATACTCTCTTCTTCCACAAATTTCTGGAAATCTTGGCTAAGAAGTGAAGAGACTGCAGGGGATGAAGGAAGGAAGCATTTTAAATCTTGGCCACTGTAGTTCTGGGTTGCAGAGATTAAATAATGGCTCATGGCATGTACAATCAGGGGCTTGCTGAGAATTAAGGGGTCCTACTGGCTGCTCTGATAACTTATGAGTTCTCATTATATTTCTCCAAGCTGAAAAACTCTGCTTAGAACCACAAAAACAATGCCCTTTCTGGCCTGGCCCCTTTGAAGGTCATAAATCACTTTAATTAAGAACAGCTTTAATAATGGAGGACTCAAGATGCCATGCAAGGGTACGGTGAGCATCTATGAAATTAGGATGAAAAAACTCCCTGTTTTGGACCTTCCCCAAGATCATTTTCTGCTGGGTTAAATGCTTCTCTCCCAGTGGTGTCCAGGGGTGGTGCTCAACGAGGAGCTGTGGTACCACCTGCTCACAACATCTCATTTCCTGTCCCCTCCTGGCCAGAGAGGGACGAGAGGATGGATGGTCCAATGGAGGGGCCTGTCACATCTCTCCTGATGTGAGTTTAGCTCAAAGGAGGCCGGCAGTGGGGGACTGTTCCAAGCCCAGGAAGCACTTTCTTCCCACTAGACCATGGCCAGCCAAGTGTGGTAAAGAATTTCTCAAGATGAAGTATGAAATTAAAACTGAAGTATATACACTAGAGCGACATTTTTCAACCTCAGCACTACTGACATTTGGACTGAGTAATCCTTTGTTGTGAAAGACTGTCCTGCGCATTTTAGGATATTTAGCAGCTTCCTGGCCTCCACCCGCTTGATGCCAGTAGCATTCGCCACTCCAGTTGTAACAAGGAAAGATGTATCCAGACATCGCCAACCATCCCCTGGGTGTATGGCTGCCAGATATAGCAAATAAAAATACAGTTTGCCCAGTTAAAGTTGAATTTTAGATAAAAAACAAATCATTTTCAATATATGTATTCCCACGCAATCTTTAGGACACACTTATATGAAAAAATTATCATCTGAAATTCAACTTTTACTGGGCATCCTGTATCTTACTTGGTGATCCTACCTGAGGGGCAAAACTACTCCCCAGGTAAGAAACACTGGCCCAGGCACTTGGTCTTCACAGTGTATTATAATCACTTGGTAAGCTTTTAAACTGCATCTATCCCCTGACCAGTTAAACCTGAATCCACAGGGCCAGGGCATGGATAATTTCTTTTTTTTTTTTAAGTCACCCCAGGAAATACTACTATGCAGCCAGGTTGAGAACTGATGCCACTGTATTTTTTAAAAATTCCCTGATGATAACACTAATAACTGAAGTACTTGTAAAAAGAAATGGAACAGAAACAAGCAACAGATCCTTGGCCCCCAAAGCAGACCTTCCGAAACAGAATTCTCTGAGGCCAAAGCCCACTCACCCTACAGTTTTACCAAGTGTTTCTGGTGACTCTGTCAGGCAGGTATGGGAAGCCATGCCCTAGCGAAAGTCTCACACATGTGCACAGGACTCTCCTACTAATCATGTCTATAATAGGAAAACCCCAAATGCCCATTTGTGGAAGAACAGCTAAATAAATTGTGGTAGAGTCACATCACAGAATATAATGTAGCAGTGAGAATGAATAATTGACAGGTGCCTGCATCAACATCAATACTTACAAGGAATATAATGTTAGATGGAATAAAACCCAAAAAAGATAATTTTTTATAAAACTCAAAAACAAACAACTCCTACAATATTTTCCCCATGCCCTTTAAAGATACACAAATGTGTACTAAGCCTATAACATGGGAGGGATAAAATAAAAATCCAAAATAGCAAGTGTTTTTCTCCAGAGAACCTTGACTAATACACCAGGGGATGCTGATGGGGCTGGTTGAAGGCCACACTTTGAGAACAACTATGCTTCAGAAGAGATGACTGGTGTTGGCTCTTATACAGTGTCAGTGTCATAAAAGACCAACAACGAAAAAGTGAACCCTTCTAATTCAAAAAGAGACTAAAGAGACATGTTGACCAAATGCAATGTGTGAATCTTTGTCTCAAAAAAAAAAAAAAATCACACATAGCTATAAGGAACATTTATGAGACAACTGAGGGAATTTGGATAATATAAGCTATATATTAGATAAGATCATTGTATCGATGTCACATTTCTCAGGTTTGCTAACAATTTCCTGGTTATATGAGAGACTGCCATGGTTCTTAGAAAATGCACACTCAAGTATTTAGGGATGACATACCATTCATGATGTTTGCAATTACTTTCAAAGAGTCTGTCCAAAGAAAAATAATGTGTGTACATGACGCACCTAGACACAAACACAGACAGAAAGAGATTCATGCCGAGAAAGAGAAAATGTCAAACAAAATAATAAGCAATCACCGAAACACCTGTTATATGTGATGTACCTATTAGGTGTTAGGTGTAAGTGAATAAAACGGCACTGTCCCCGCCCTAATGATCTGATCTTCTGGTATGTGTTAGTCTCCTCGGGCTTCCGAAACAGATTATCACAAACCAAGAGGCTTAAAACAACAGAAATTATTTTCTCACAGTTCTGGAGGCTGTTAAGTCCAGAGTCAAGGTGGCAGCAGGGTTCGTTCCTTCTGGAGGCTCTAAGACAGAACTGAATCCATGCCTCTCTCTGCTTCGTGGCTGCTGGCAGTCCTTGGTATTGCTTGGCCTGAGACATATTACTCCAATCTCTGCTTCTGTTGTCATGTGGCTTTCTTCTTTGGGTGTCTCCATGTTTCCAAAGGCCCCTCCTCTTATAATGACACCAGTCATTGCATTAGGGCCCACCTTAATCCAGTATGACCTCATTTCAGCCTAACTAATTACATCTGCCAAGATTCCATTTCCAAATAAGGTCAAGTTCTGAGGTTTGGGGGGGAGTTACCTAGGAAACAAGTGTCCCTGCTCCTAGGCCAAAGTCCTGAGGAAGAAGGTGGTCAGGAGCCTAGAAGTACATGTCTCCTACAAAAGGCCTGGGCCCCTTCTCTCAAAATCAAAGAAGTTGGTGTCCAGTGAAGGGCCAGCCGCGGTACACACCAGTGGCACCAAAGCCTTTCTCAAAGCTAAAATTCAACCATCCCAGCTTTGCAGGCTCAATGCGTCGTGTAAGATGACTCCTTCCTCTCCTACACGGCAAACAAAGGCTGCTTCCTGACAGCACATTATTGAGAGTGGTGCCACTGCTCTCTTCCTATTGAGCCATCTCTCCTTGGAAACCCACCTGCCAGCCCCTACCCATCACCCTTCTATAACTGTCCTTTCTCAACAGCAGTGGTTCTCACCGAAGAGTTTCAGCCATGAAAATGTATGAACATATGTCCTCAGCTTCACGGTCAAAAGGGAATCCAATCAAGAATCTGGTGATGCCTTTGCAAATTAAGAATTCATACCATAATGAGCAGAGCCATTCAAACTAATAATTACATAAACTCCCGTTACGGGTGGCATGGTAATTACAACAGGTACTTCTAGCAAATTTTAAAAGGAACTTAGGTTTCCATTTCCTTCATGAAGAATGCAATAAGCAGGTGCATCCCTGCACTGCCAGGTGGAGGAATCCCCTTAGAAATTGATAGAGTAAAATAAGTGCAGAAATCCTAATTCCCATTCTCCCAGGATGGCAGGAAATTTGCCATGAAGAAGAAAGATGGTGAGAGTAACAATAAAAACATCTGAAACCATGATTATGGCACATTTGTCAGGGTGTATATCCATCTGAGGGCTATCTGACCACTGCTTGTGCCCCCCTCCTCCTTACCCCCTGTTCTCTGGCCCTACTGGCCTCCCTTGTGCTTCGAGAACACCCACAAGAATTCCCGCTCCTGGCCCTCTGCACTTGCTGTTTCTCCCACCTGGAATGCACTACCCCTGCATCTTCCTCAGCTCAGGTGCTGCTTCCTCAGAGAGGCTCTCCAACCATCTGTACCAGCTACTATTACCACACACTGTTTAATTGTGTCTTAGTACTCCCTTACCATACCTGATAATTCAGGATTTCCTAAAACCACATTCACGGCCTGCCTCCCACATTAGCAAGTTCCATGAGAGCAGAGACCTTGGCTGAGCTTTCATGGCTCTGTCCCTAGGCCCACTAGTGCATTTGGCACTAGGTCGGCGTTCAATAAATGTCCATGAGTGAATAAAAAATATGAATGACGGAGTAAGTCAATGAATACATGCTCACATCCATTGTTCTATTTAAGCTTCGAACAATCCTGTGAGGAAAGTACTATTATTATCTGCCTTTTACGGATAAGAAAACAGATTTAGAGACACTCGGGCCTTTGCCAAAGTTGCTAGCTCTGATGTGGCAGAGTCGGTCCTCCAGCCTGGATCCTCTGTGTTCATCATGTCTTGCCAGAATGTGAGGGCTGTCCTATCTCCAAAGTCAAGGAAAAAGGGAAAGAAGAGTATCTAAAAAGTTGATTAATTAGAACACAGTCTCCCCCTCATTCTACTAGCAAATAAAATAGGTCCCTTCCTGTCCAGCCCCAGTGGGAACTCCAGTGTGGACAGTGTATTCTCCTACACTGGATATAAAGGCAGGGTTATGGCATGTCCATCCTTCTCTCAGCCATGGCACAGAGTGGCCTGTTTCAGACACACCATCTGAGGGGCTCAGGAATATTTATGGAGAGACTACACTTCACATGGACTGGTAAGTGGAGATCCAAAGACAGGCTACAGCCAGGATGGGAATTCTGGAGCCTCACCAGGCAGCCCCCTACACCCATCAAGATCCAGGGAAGTCAAAGTCGTGGATAGCAGAGGATCACTCTGAGTCCTGATCCTGAGTCTGCCCCTGACTTTGTGGCACCAGGGGTTATTTCATCTCTTTGAGCCTGTTTCTCTTCCGTAAAGAAGGCATCATAACCATACCCATTTTAGAGGGTATTGAGGATTAGGGTATTGAGGACTGAGTCAGATAAAACTCTCAACCCAAAGCCTGGCACATGCTGAAAGCTCAAATAAATATCATCATCACCTCTGGGCAAAGGACAGACCTTGACAATCACAGCAGATTCTCCAAAAGCAACAGGATCTCATTCTTCAAAGTGTAATAGCTTTCCCAGGTCCATTTAGTGCCATCCTAACTTGCCGTTCATCCCCAGTGATGACAACCCAAGTCACAACATCCAGCCATGTCTGGGTCCTCATCACTGCTGGCCAAGAGCAAAGTTAGGACACTTGAAGGGGCATTTTTATTTGAATCACTTGCCTTCTGGCACATGGTCAGCCTTCAAGTGATTCCATAACAATTTGGTCAATAC
Organism: Ursus arctos; assembly: GCF_023065955.2. Lineage (NCBI taxonomy): Eukaryota > Metazoa > Chordata > Mammalia > Carnivora > Ursidae > Ursus > Ursus arctos. The sequence continues at coordinate 70,394,477 of NW_026622874.1, read as the reverse complement.
CCCTCTAGAAATGTCTCAGCCAGGATGGATGACCTACCAGGGAGCACATGAGGCCTGTTCCACAGCACTTAAACCCACATTAAGCTGGACTCTCCCTCCAAAAGAATCTCAGGGAGGGAGGGATGGATGTCATTCTCTTAAGGGCTTTCTGGAAGTGACAACATTGGGGAAAGAAAGATGGATTTCCTCCCTGCCTCCATCTGACTTTACGTGTGTCAAAACTGAGACTTGACTCACATAGTTCCCAAGGGTTGAATAGGAATTTGAATCCGGATCTAACTGAATTCAAAGCCCCGCTTTAGCCATTGAGAAATACAGCTAAAGGACATCAACATGCTTTGCCTAAGAAAAGATGCTCTGTCTTCAGATGTCTATCCCCACCCACCACTGCCAGGACTGGAGCTGGCTCTACCACAGCCATGCTCACTGAAACTGATCAAATGACAAGAGCACAATTCAAGAAGACGTTGACATAACTGTGTGTTATGTTTATACAAATACTGCCTCTCCTCTCCCCTAAGCAGCCTCCAAGCTTCTTCAGAATCCCCAAAACCTACCATACCAACGATCCTTCATTTATTCCTAATTATGGGCAAGTAAAATTGAACTTACACAGAGCAAGGAGTACAGCCTATGTGGGCTGCTTTGTTATATACTCCTACTGCATCTAATTCTTTCCTTCAGACTCCATCTCATACTTGTTCACTCAGTGCTAGGATCACTTGATCAATAGCTGTTTTGTATGTCAGGATAAGCACAAAGTCTTCTTTTTTTTTTTTAAGATTTTATTTATTTATTTGAGAGAGAGAGAGAGACAGCAAGAGAGGGAACACAAGCAAGGGGAGTGTGAGAGGGAGAAGCAGGCTTCCCACCGAGCAGGGAGCCCGATGTGGGGCTCAATCCATCATGACCCGAGCCGAAGGCAGACGCTTAATGGCTGAGCCACCCAGGCATCCCCAAAATCTTGTTCACTACTACGTCTATGTGTCTGGCATGGAGTGGACACTCAATGGGAAGGGAAGGGAAGGGAAGGGAAGGGGAGGGGAGGGAAAGGAAGGGGAGGGGAGGGAAAGGAAGGGGAGGGGAGGGGAGGGGAGGGTAGAGAAGGGGAGGGGAGGGGAGGGAAGGAGGGGAGGGAAGGAAAGGAAGGGAAGGGGAGGGAAGAGGAGGGGAGGGGAGGGGAAGGGAGGAGGGAAGGGAAGGGAAGGGAAGGGAAGGGAAGGGAAGGGAAGGGAAGGGAAGGGAAGGGAAGGGAAGGGAAGGGAAGGGAAGGAAAGACAGGTGAGTAGATGATGTGAAATCTGGTGATCCATTAAGCCCTGTTCAGGCACAATTTGAGATTGGTCTTGTACAATGTTGCTGACAAATTCAGCTTTACCAGGTCATCCTCCTTGGAATCTTTCCCAGATTTCTGGGGATGCCTCATTAGTTCCATTTCACAGATAAATAAACCAAGATGCAGAGAAGAGCCTTAGCCAAGGTGACCCAGAGGGCCAGTGACAGACGAGCCGGGAGACTCAAGGTCTCCCAGTCCTTTGTCCTGGCCTCTTCTTCTCTCTTCTGGTACTGGATGCCCTGAATTTCAGTTAATCCTGTGGCCAAATTGAGAAAATCTTTGTCTTACTTTCTTTTGACATGGAAATACTTCCCATCTTCTTTCCTCTCAGGCAAGTACCAGTTTCTGGGTATGTGCACCCAAGGAGACTACAAGCCTTGGTAATGACAGGTATCTATAAGATTCTCAAATGTCAATGTGCAAAAGAATCAACTGGGAAGTCCACTGTGGATTCCTGGGCCACATCCACAGAAATTTATATTTAGTAAGTTTGCAGTGGGGTTGGGGAAATGGTCCTTTTAAATAATTACCCCAGATGATGCTAATGGAGGTGATCCATAGGCTACACCTAGAAACACTGGTTTGGGATATGGAGGTGTTGATCTGACCTGCTGAGGACATACATATGTCTGGGCACTGAAGACCAGGGACTGGCCCCCTGGGGCAGTACAATCTCTGATGGGGGCATAGGAACAGAGGCTGAAGAACAGTGATAAGGGACCCCCATGTTCAGCTTGTGGTCAGGCCAAGCCCCTCGGGGGAAGTTTGGCATCCCCTCTGGAGCAAGGTAGTAGAGCCCCCCAGGTAGAAGAGGATCACTAGAAAGGACACTGCTTATCCAAAAGAGCAACAGTAAAGATGGCAGCCACAGTGGACAAGGGACCAGATCCCTGTGCTCCCCTCAAGCCTGCCAGGTTCTTGGGCCCTCAGCTGGTCTAGGCTTCTTAAGCAAGCCAGTGGACAGGAGGAGGAAACCCTACCAATGACTGATTTCTGATTTTCCTCCACCCAGGAAGCTGAAGTTTCAGTGTCCAATTTAATTTAGAAAAATACCAAAATAATGATGTTTCTTGTTCTCTGGTATTGAGTCGAAAATCCACATTTACATTTCCTTATTTTTCTGGAGCAGACCCTGCCCTGAAAAGAAGACTCGCTGGAGATTCCACACAGTGAGGAATGATTCCTCACTCTTGTTTTGCATGAAGTGGGACATACTGGAGACCGAATGAGAATTTATTAACTCCCAAAAGAGTTTTTAGTCTCTCTGGGCTTTAGTTTCCACCTCTGTGGGTGGGGGGAAGAAAATGGTAGAAAAATTCCTGCCTAGTTCAGTTAAAATAACCAGGAGGTCCTACTTCTGCAACTTCTAATTGAGCACATATTATGTGTTGGACTTTTTACTGGAAACAATTATGTGTAAGATAAACACAATTTCTGCTTGCACGGGACCTTTAGTAAATATTTATTTCTTAACCCAAGACCCTTTAAATTTCTTAAACTACGCTGTTATTCTGACTTTCCCCACACCACCGTGAAAGTCTTATTCAAATACTTCTGTTTGTGTATGCTATTTTATAGAGGATGGCCTCATGCCAGGCCAAGTCCTAGAGGTTTGCATGCATTTAATTCTCAGAACAACCCACCGAGACATAAGTACATTCTTTCTTGTACTCTAAAGATGAGGAAATAGACTTGGAAGGTCACTCAGATAAGTGGCAGAACTGAGATTCAAACCCAGGCAGCCTGACTCCAAATCCAGACCCTAGTCTCTTCTACTGCCCAATGTGAAAAGGCAGGGATGGGACCACGGTCCTTCTACCCTGATTCAAAGCCAAAACGTTACACAGTTTAGCCTCCTGTCAAAGTCCTATGCTTGCCAGTCCACCTGACTATGGCCTCAGCAAAGAGTTCATCTCTCCTTCCATCCACTTGAATGATTTCATTTTCCCTCTGATTCCTGGCCTAGAAACTGCTCTGTTGAAACGATGATTTACCACGGGTGCTCCCACTATGGGGCAGGTCCTTTAATTGCTTCCTGAAGGGGACTTTTGGTGCTTTTCTGAGAGCCCTGATTGGAATTTTTAAAGAATTATAATTTCCCAAAGCAAGCTGTCATTAAAATTCTACAAGCCTCACAGCTAGCATCTTAATCTCCCCATTGGTCTGGGCTCAGGCTGGCATCTATTGCTTCCCAGGGGTTGACCTTGGGAGGGTCCCTCTGATCTCTGAGCCTACATTTCCTCCTGCCTGCCTTGGGAGGCTGTTATGAGGCCCAAATAAGAAGGTGTACAGCAAGTTCTTAGGGCATGCCTAGAAAACAAGGTTCCCAATATTAGGGTAAATGAAGCCAAACATTGAATTTAACTGCAATTCAGGAGGAAAAGTGACTTGCCTAAAGTCTCACAATTAGAGATGGTTTTTCAATGGTTATCCAAGTATCTTCACAAGTCCAATACTTCATAATGCTTCTTCCATTATAATGCTTCCTGGGATCATGCCACATGATCACAGGTGACTCTAATCAGTGTGGAAGATCGGGTAGACATGCAAAGCAGAAGAGGTAAAAACAAAGGAATTTAAATTTACCTAACATCGTGTTCTTTCCCTTTGATCCAAAAATCCTTTAAGAAAAGGCTATCTGCTGCACTTTACAAATAAGGAAATTCAAGCTCAGAGAGGGTAAGTAACCTGTTCATAGTCACAAAGCAAATAGGCTCTTAGGTCAGAATTCCACCCAAGTCTGCCAGACTACGAAGCCCAGTCTCTGTCAGTCCACCACACAGCCAACCTGGAACTATGCCCTGTGTCTTTGTGCTTGGGGTATGGCTGTGGCTTTATGAAGGAATCTACTTAACTATTCCAATTCTCTAAGGCTCTATGAGTCAGTGTGGTGGTTTTAAAACACATGCACAAATTCTTTGACATTCCTCCTTTCAAAAGGTCTTGAGTCTGTGCTGCACCCTCCTCTTCACAACTGTGAGTAACAAAGTATCTTTTTAATGGCAATTGTCTTCTGATCTGTTGGCCCTACTAAACTTCAAATTTCCTATTAATACACTGTATTTTAACATACTTGGTGGCTCATGTACATACTGCAGCCCTCAGTTCCTGATCTGGCAGACAGTCATGTACTAGGTCAATATTTCTTGACATCACCCTGAAGTCTTATGATTCTTGCCATACTTTATGTATTTCGTTAAATCGACTCCCTTCTTAAAAAGTAAAGAAATAGAATTTAAAAGGAAGCCTTACATAAGTGAAAAATCAATATCATTTGCCATAAATAATAGCTAATCAAAAAAATAAATACCACAGATACAATAAATAGGAGCCAGGTCCAGTTGTCTTTGCAAGACTCTGTGCCTCCTTGTAATAAAGGGAAGTTAGTGAATTCTGGAGAGGTGTGAAAGCCACACTTGCACCAATCTGAGCCTTTCTCCCTGACAAGATAAGGGAGACTGAAGGAAAATGGAACGGAACACGTTCCTCAACATGATTTCCTGTGTTCCATGTGTGCCATGTCGTTATAAAAAAACAACATTATGGCTATTAGTGCTCCCAGACCTCATTATTGCAAACACTTAAACCTATTCACCCTCTACTTCAAGCTTCCACATGGAATTCAGGGCAGGAAGGCCCAGAAGGAGAGTGACCAAAACCCAAGTCCCTGTGCATGTTATAAAAACACAAAAATGTCTGCTAGACCTAAAACAACAGTTTAGCCCCCTTAGTGATTAGACAATCTGGGTTTTCTGTGTGACTGTACCTAAGCTGTCATTTTCCTCCCTGGGCATCAGTTTGCCCACCAGTAAAATGCAGAGACCTGATCCTGACAGCCCCTTTATCCTAGAGATCCCTCCAAAGGGGCTGAGGATCAGGCTGAATTTCAGAGCAGCCCTGGCTCAGTTGCTCATACGTGTGTGCACGCACGCGCACACATGCTCCCCCACTGGCCTCCATTTGCCTCAGGGACACCAAACAGGAATTGCATTTAGTAATCAATTGACTCCCCTTGACTTGGTTTGGTGCCTTTTCTAAATAACAAGAGCGTGGCAACATCAGAACCTCGCGACAATCTTTATTAAGGAAGCTCCCGGCACCGTGTGGAGAAGACGCAGGCAGCATATGCAAACGTGCTAAGGAAATTATTTCCATCAGCTCCAGCTATTTGAAAGCAATTGAAAAGTTTCCATTTGAAGAAAAAGTAATTTTCCTGATGTGAGTTTCGAGCTGTTTGTCTGCCCCCACCTAACGCTGCCACAGCTTCTCCAGCTCCACACTTCCTACATTTTATTAAACCACAGCTAAGTGGCGTCATGCTGTTAAAATATTGTGTCGCCTTTTAAAGTGATATCATTACCCAATAATTTTGAGAGCGTTATTTATTTTTTTTTCTTTGCCAGGAAGGGACATGAACCAAATGGCTTGGCAGCGTCTCAGCATTATGGAGCTGGGGAGTATGGGGTATGGGGGAGTGAGGCCCCAAAGTGGAGAGAACTGAGCTCCAGAGGACACACAGGAAATGCACATAGGAATTCTTCCCTGTCTCATGTTTATAGAGAACTGGGAGACATGAACTGCAGGTAAACATGGCCAAAGCAACATTGGACCCCAGAGATGGATTTTCCATGGAGCTAATGGGGGCCCTTATACCTAATTTTTAAAATCTTAGTTCAGTCTCTTTGAAAGAGTGTGCTTGTTTCCTATTGCTGTCTAACAAATTACTACAAACTTAGGAGCTTAAAACAGTACCTGTTTATAGCTCACAGTTCTGCAGCCAGAAGTCTGGCATGATGTGGCTGGAGTCTCTGGCTACCTTATAAGGCTGAAAGCAAGGTGATGACCAGGCTGAGTTCCTATCTGGAGGCACAGGAGAAAAATCTGCTTCCATGCTCATTCTTGTTGTTGGCAAAATGTAGCTCCTTAAGGCTGTAGGACTGAAGCCCTGTTTCCTTGTAGGCTGTCTGCTAGAGGCCATTCTCAGTCCTACAGACCTCTTGCATTTCCACTACATGGCTCCCTCCATCTTCAACCCAGTGATGCATCAAATCCTTCTTGCTAAATCTGAGCTTCTCTTTTTCAACCACTGCAGAAAATTCTCTGCTTTTAATGGACTTGTGAGTAGGTCAGACCGAGCCATATTATCTTCCTATCTTAAGGTCAACAATCTAATCACAGCAGTAAAATCCATCAAATTCCCAGTCCCAAGGAATATGCAGGGTGGGAACATGACAAGGGTGAGAAATCTCAGTGGGCCACTTTAGAATTCTGTCCACCACAAACAGAGACACAAAATTGTATAAGCTTCAGGCCCCACAAAACTTGGATCTACCTCTGCCTGATCCCTTTGATCTTAAAAGCTCCCATTTGGACCATTTTAATGGCCTCAGATAGATCTTGGGTCTTTAATATCTTTTTTTGACTCAACAGCTCAAAAATTTACCATGCCCTTCACTCCCAATGGCCTACATAGAAAGTCAGAATGAAGCTAGGTGAGAGCATGGCTACATGGCTACCTGCTGGTTTTTCTGGAAATCATTCTCTTCTGTCAACAGCCCCTTGATTTCCTCTCCGTCAAACTGTTCTTCCACTTATTTAAGCCTCTGTGGTTCAGACAAAGGCCCCCATGTCCAACTCTAAGGATGAGCAGCTGATGCTTATTTGGTCAATTCAGAATGCCCTCTCCTCCCGGTCTCAAGGCTTAATATCTGGATGGTTAAAGCTGACCCAAGGTAGATTGGCAGAAGCTGCCAGAAAGGAGTGTATTTCTTCTTTCCCACTGAAGCTATAAGCGATAAGGATGATGTGCCTAGAGTTGAAGGGGTACCGAGGTAGAACGTAATAATGAAGTCAGTTCAGAAGAGCAGCCTTGAGAGCAGAGAGAAATGGGTCCTAATTACATCACTTAGCCGTTTGATCATACTAAGTCTGAAGGCAGACTACTCTTGGACAAATTCATTTACTTCTCTTTTTATTTAATTCATTCACTTATCTATCCATCCAATTATCCATTCATCCATCCATGCATCCATTCATTCATTCATTCATTCTTCTTTCTTTTGTTAGAAAGGAAACCACAGGCCCAAAATGGCATCACTTAGGCCAAGTCACCAAATCAGGGCTTGATATCCAACCTAATCATACTTTCAACCTCCCCCAGAAATGTAAGTATTTACCAGTCAGTCAGGAATTTTCTGGTGAGCACAAATAAGATAATCTGTCACATGGGCACTCTTTATCCCCCAAAGGAAGCTGAGGTAATCCACCTACTCAGACTCTTTTGTCTCCAGAGGAAGGTGACCTCCCCTGAAATAATCCTTTTTTTTTTTTTCTGTTTATGATTTCCTTGTCCTGCCTTTAAAAACCTTTCCCTTTCTGTAGCCCTTTGGAGCTCCCCTCTACTTGTGAGAAGGGATGCTGCCTGATTCAGGAATCAATTAATAAAGCCAATTAGATCTTCAAATTTATTCATTTGAGTCTTGTTTCTTAACACTTTCAAGTTATTGGGTTTCTGTCCCTGGCAAAGAAAACACTAACATGGATGATCCCATGGCCAGCCTCCACCCCATCCTCATTCTGCATTCCCACATGTGTGACCCTTCTCGTGCCCATTCTCCAGCCATTCTGAAAATGCAAGCCATTCTTGGGCATCATCTTCACTCATGATTCTCCCATTGCCTGGCATATTCATCTTTTTCCTCCGCTCATCCACATGGTGCTTAGCTCAAATGGCTTGTTCTTAATATCTTATCACATTCCCCACACTCATTAAGAGCTTATTTTTCCTTTTTTTTTTTTTTTAATTCTTGTACCCACCTATCTTCTAGTCCTACCCCCTTTGCCTGTTTTTAGTCCTGTTCACATCCCATTCCAGTGTGTGGCACACAGGTGTGTGTGTGTGTGTGTGTGTGTGTGTGTGTGTGTGTGTTTGACAGGGTGGGAATCTACCATCATTTCCATCTTAGAAGAAAAAGAGATTTGGGGTGCCTGGGTGGCAAGGTGGGTAAGCATCTGCCTTTGGCTAGGGTCATGATCCCAGGGACCTGGTCTCTAGGCCAGAGTCTGCTTCTCCCTCTGCCTCACCCCCTACCCCCACCCCACCCCCAACTTATGCATGCACACTCTCTCTCAAATAAATAAAATCTTAAAAAAAAAAAAAGACAACCAACAACAGAGGTTTACGGAGGTTAGGTCAGACCAATCTGAAACCAAAATCTATAACCTTAACCACTATAAAATCTTTCACTTAATTATCTTATTACCATTAATACTATTAATATTAACAGTAATACTATTAACAGTAAGAAAAACTAAACCTTATCACACACTGAGCCTTTGCCTTGCAATGCGGTAAAATGTAATTTAAATAGATTACCTCCTTTAATTTTTAAAACAATCTCCTAAGACAAACGCTAATGTGATGCTGTTTTACTGGCAAGGAAACTGAGTCCCAGAGAGGTTAAATGAGCACCAAGGTCACACAGCTGGAATTCTCTTTTCAGAAACATTGCTCTTGGCCACTATATTTGCAAATGCTTGAAAAGAGAAAGAGAGAGAGAGAAAAATTGATTGAACTTGAGTGTGGGGTTAAGGTGAATAAGCTGGGGAGACCTGTGCATTCAATCTCAGAGACCCTTAAAATAATGGCAAGAGGGGCTCAGAGCATGGGTGAAAATGCCCAGCAGGAAGCAGCGCCCTCCACCAACTCCTTCCCAAGAAGACCACTGTCCTTGGGTCCAAATCTCCATTTTCAATCACCCAAGCCAGTCAGTCTGGACTGTGTGTTTAAACAGGATTTTCTTTATTCCCATTTTTTTTTTTTTTAATTGGAAGGAAGCTTTAAACACTTTGAAAGTGGCCTCAGGGACCAGCTCACAGCATGCTCTGCATCTCCTCCTTTTGAGGCTAGCGTCCCTGCAGCCACATTGCAAGCTCTGTTTTCAATTACAAAAGCTTGTTTGAACATGGGCTGTCACAGAGGCTGTTCAAACAGGCTTTTGTAATTGAAAAGGAGGAAAAACAAAAGATTTCTAACCTTCCAAAGCCAGGGTGGGAAGGAGCTGGTCAGACAATTGTGGAACCAAAATGGCGGTCCATAGTTTGGGGATTGAGGCCAGCTAAGGAGGCAGCTGGGTTGTTTTGATTGGGCTGAACTACACGGGAAAAAGGGCATGATAAAAAATTAGAGGGCTAGAATCTGATGGCTGGGAGGTACATGAATGGAGGTGGAAAAGTACAGTGATTCCCACCAGTAGTACTTAAGGAAATGATTTTAGATCATTCACAGGTGATCATTTATAGAAGGCATAAAAAAACTGGTACCCAGGGTAAGAATTTTATTTTTTTAATTTTATTTTATTTAACAAATTTTCCCCAATATTTCCGAAGGCAAAAAATCTCAGCTTGTTACGTATGTATCTTTAATTCCTAATACTTTCTTATCTCCCCTTTTGATAAAGACAGGGCAAGTCTCACAGTAGCCCATTATGAATCTACATAGAATTTAGTAACACTGTTTTGTTTTCCTTGTGATGAGGGAGCAGAAGGCTAGCTGAAGACAAAGCATAAGCTGACACCCTGCAACCTCCCCCATCCCCCAACCCCCAACTCCTGAGTGAAATCTGAGATTCTTCCAGGAATCTCCCAACTATCTTAATGTTAATGCCTTGCTGGAGGGGAAAACAACCTTAACTTGACAAAGGCAAGGCCTCTGGTATCTCTTAGGTCCTCTTTAACATATGTAAGTTCTTCTGAAAACCTCCCTTTTTCTTGCCTCCCCCAACTCCAGTACATAATCACCCACCCCTCACAACACCAGTGCAGCAGCTCTTTCTGCTCACGGGTCCTGTCCCTGGGCTTTAATAAACCACCGTTTTGCACCAAAGACGTCTCAAGAATTCTTTCTTGGTCATCAGCTCTGGACCAAACCTCACCTATATTCCAAAACCACATCACTTGTATTTCAAGGAAAATAACAGCTTCCAATTTAAGTACATTTCAGTTAAAATTAAATCAATTTTAAAATATTACATGAATAATAGAACTAGAGTAGGAAAATACAGCTAAAGTCAGGCTGGTATATGGATACTGTAGAAATAAGTGAAGAGATTGAGGAAGATGAAATTCGGGGACACTGGTTTGGTGGCTAAGAGTTTGGATTATACATTGAATGCTACATCAAAAACTAATTATGTACTATATGCTCGCTAACTGAACATAATAAAAAAGTTCGGATTATAGAGTGACTACATGTATTCACATCCCAACTTAATGCCTACTAGCTTACCGAAATCGTATAAACCACCTCTGCAAAAGGGGGCTAATAAAAATACCTAACTTAAGAGGCTGCTCTGAGAATTTATAAAACAAGCAATCACTCGTAACTGTTTTATTGTTGTCAAACATAAGATTACCATTTAGCTTGATGTTTCTCAAACGTGAGTAATGCATAGACTACTTTCAGAGGAATAACCACTCTCAGTAATCTACAGTATGGATGAAAATTTTTGCAGACCCCAAGCATTTAGCTAAGGAAGGATATGATTTGTAAACTGTGGGGCAGCCATTGCAAAAATAGAGTGAGGTTTAAGTGATTTATCCAAGGTCACACAACTAGTGATTGAACCATAGATGGAGTAGAATCCACCACTCTTTTTTATATGGGTATGGACATTTGGGGACAGGATAATTATTGTAAATGCTTCCAAGCATTTAGCTAAGGAAGGATATGATTTGTAAACTGTGGGGCAGCCATTGCAAAAATAGAGTGAGGTTTAAGTGATTTATCCAAGGTCACACAACTAGTGATTGAACCATAGGTGGAGTAGAATCCACCACTCTTTTTTATATGGGTATGGACATTTGGGGACAGGATAATTATTGTATAGGTCCTTCTTGCTCTTTATAACACACTTTTAGCATCCCTATGCCCTTCTCCCCCTACACTTAACTTCAAAAGCACCCCCAGTCCATGTAACAACCCCAAATTTCACCACGCATTTCTTTGGACAACCTGGGGAGGTAGCACCCTGCCCTGGTTAAAAACCTCCCAATGTCTTGGTCCCATTCTCAGACTTCCTCCACTATACAGGCCATGAGCATTTTAGAAATAAGATTTCTAGAGAAAGATGTGGTGTTGGTTAGCACAGGCAGTAGAGATGACAGACCTAGTCCTGCAGAAGCATCATATGGTTGACTATATGCAGATCTAACGTGAAACAGCACTGGATTTCGAAAGGCACTGTTCTCACGTTCTAACCTTCCCCTTTCACTAGGAGAACACTATGGCTTGGAATGACCTGATACCTCCTAAACTGATGAGGGAGCAGAAGACTGGCTGAAGACAAAGCATAAGCTGACACCCTGCAACCCCATCATGGGATGTATGTGACATTCCTCAGGCACTCCTGGCTGCCCTCAAGGACAAAGAAATAGTTAACCTATAGATACACAATCCCTCAGTTTACAAATGTCTTAGCAGTTTATAAGAATGAAGCATTTCTATCAATAACCTAGCTTCCGGAAGGGAATGTAGATACAATTAAATATCCTTATAATCTGCAGCCTCCAGGAAGTTCCCAGCCATCTTAATGTTAATGCTTTGCTAGAGGGAAAAACAACCTTAACTTGACAATGGCAAGGCCTCGGGTATCTTGTGAATCTTCTTTAACATATGAAAGTATTTTCTCAACCTCCCTTTTTCCTTGGCCCCCCCCCCCCATCCCATGCTATATAATCAGCCACCCCTCACAACCCCGGTGCAGCAGCTCTTTCTGCCCATGGGTCCTGTCCCGGTGCTTTAATAAACCACCAATTGTGCACCAAAGGCATCTCAAGAATTCTTTCTTGGTCGTTGGCTCCAGACTCCACCCCACAGAACCTCACCTATATTCCTACAACCTCATCATAAAGGCTTACTTTTGTTTGTCCAAATCCCAGCTAGTTGAGTCAGAATACCACCCCAATTGAGCAGGGCACCCAATTTCACGGCCTCTCTCCCCAGGCAAGCAAAACAATGGGAAAGGTAGAGAAAGCCTGATGCATATTCTGGGAAGGATCTAAGGAAAGAGGCGTTTGGCTTACCAGGCTCAGAACTTCAATCTGTGAGAGTGAGCCCTGCCGGAGGGAGTTGAGATGAGGCTGTAGGGGCAGCCGTGTTGAGGCCTGTGCTGATGTGCAGCAAGAGAAGGCCCCCCTTTCAGGGCAAAGGGTGGAACAGACCTGAGAGACTAAGAAGGAAACCTGTGGAACACATGTCTGGCTCTTCTCTCTCTCTCTCTCTACACACACACACAGGTAAGAGTCACCGTTCTAAGGTGTGCAATTCATTCGCATTTAATACATTCAAACCGCTGAACATTTCATCACCTGGAAAGGAAATCCCATAGCAGTCACCCCCATGCCCCTCCTCCCAGTGTCAGGCAACCACTAATCTATTTTCCGTCTCTATAGATATCCCTACCTGGAAATGGAATCATATAATATGTGACCTTTTGTGTCTGGTTTCTTTCTCTTAGCATCATGTTTTCAAGGTTCATCCATGTTGTGGCATGAATCAGTGCCTCATGCCTTTTTATGGCTGAATAATATTCTACTGAGAGCCCACAATTCTGTTGATCCATTTATTAGTTGAGGTGTTTCCATCTTTTAGCTATTGTGAATAATGCTGCTATGAACATTCATGTGCAGGTGGTAGGCACAAGGGTGGAACCCTTAACTCAGTGGGAGTTTGCCTGCCACTGTGAGGGGTTTCTGAGCGCTGGTACTCAGGAGAGACAAGTTTTGAAGTAGACAGGAAAACAGCAGGATGGCATGGATGACTGACTCCAGTGGGAGTCTGTGCTGATGGCCATCAGAGGGCAGGGGAGGCCCAGACTTCTGGCTGAAAGAGCCAAGAATAGGCGAGGAGAAAGAGAAGGTCCCTGGCACCAACTTTGGGCACTCTGTTATGGTTTTGTCTAAAGAAAATGCTTATCTTTACTGTGTTCCTAGTATCTGCAAAGGAGAATCTTCAGCCAGACACTGCTCCCCAGTCCCTGGGACCCACAGAACCACCGCAGTCCTGAGGAAGGAGGACGGTATCTCCAGTCAAAAGTTCTACGTAAAGAACCATGAAGACAGTCAGGATGTTCCTGGGATGGTGGGAACACCAGAGAGGTCTCAGAGGATCCCTATGGGAAATGTAGGAAGTCATGATGGTTAAGAACTGACTCTGGGGGCAGAGGATCTGGTTCTGAATTCACAACCAGCCTTTTCAGGTGGGATTTCACGGTAGATGCTCTAAGCCCACGTGCACCCCTGCCCATGCCTCTGCTTTAGCTGGGACGATACAGAAGGCTCCTGAGACTCAATAGCAGTCCACAGTCTTCTTCTCACTTGGTGGGGTCCCTCCCAGCCTTGTTCTGAGGGTCCCCGAAAGTCCCCCTTGAGTCACACTTGAGGCTCTCAGACCAGCTTAGTGACTTATAGAAAGGGAGGTTCAGAGAGAAAGACCATCGCCCCACACAGCCAGAGAATTCTTTTTGTTAATTTAGAGTTTATTATTTTTCTTATTTAAATTGTAAATTTGCCTTCCCTGGAAGTCTCCCCTAAACTGGCCTATTACCATGACATTAGCAGTCGTTTCCCCCCGGTTATAGATTTTCTGATCGCTCACATGCATCATTGGGTTCGGAGTGAAATTATCAGCTGCTCCAGCAGGCCTAGAGAGGTTAATGTGGAAACCGGCCCAGGCCTCACGAGGAGCCCTCTGGGAAGAGGAAAGGGGAGAATGCTGGCCAAGGCTGCCTCTGTCCCTGCTCCCCAGCTAGAGCTAGGGAAGAATGAAGAGCCAATCTCTTCTACTCAGCTCGGGAGCACATCCAGGAAGGGAGGCAACATGCTGGTGTCTGCCAAGCCCAGTGGTTGCAATCTTTCAAAGGCTTGAATATTTTACACTTCCTTCTGTGGCTGGGCTCACATGCAGAATGGAGTGCAATCGCCCCTGAATTCCAAATTTACTTTAAGTAATTAAACTCATTTATTTCCATCTGAATACACTAGGGGGTTGGAGAAGTTTATGGAAATCTGGGTAAGGAGAATGAATAGATAAATAAATTACATGGGGGTGGGCGGTTACTGATGGAGATGGGGGTGAATGACCTAGGCCAGCAGGAGCTTTCTGCCAGAGTGGGCTGGGAACTCTGTTTGGTGAGATCTCTCACCTGGGTCCTGTGTCCAGCATGGAGAGGAGGTGGGCTCTCAGAAGCACTTGTAGGGCCTGGAGGGTGGGAACTATTCTCTACAGAGCTAGGCAGAAACCTCCAGTGTGTTGCCTTGCTCCAGCAAGACAAGGGAGTGGGCAAGGTCTGTCTTGGCTGGCTCTCCCCCACCTGCTGCATCTCCTGTCCCCTTCCTTCTTCGCTTTCTTCTATGATTCCTTTTCCCATTTTTCTCCTTCCTTTAATTACCCTATTACCAATACTCTCATCAATATCAATGACTGGCTCCATCTCAAAACCAACTTCATTTTGATGCCCTCATTGGTCTAAGTCAGATAAGATAATTTTTGCATCTGAATGCTGCCCTTAATCCCTTTCTCCTCCCTCCTCTGCAAGCTGTCCAAAGGTATAGCATCTGAGCATCTAAACTGATGAATAAAGATATTCTCACGGCACCTAAGTGGCGAGAAACCAATTTGGTTTTGGCTCAGGTCGTGATCTCAGAGTAGTGAGATGGAGTCCCACATCAGGCTCTGAGCTCAGCGCAGAGTCCGCTTGAGATTCCCTCTCCCTCTCCCTCTGCCCCTCCCACTTGCGTATGCATGCTTTCTCTAATTAATAAATAAATCTTAAAAAAAAAAAAAAGACATTCTCCTAGAGAAGGTAGATAAGACAGGAAAAGATTGTCACATCAGAAGCCACAAGAAAATCAATTATGAACTGGAATTGGATCAGAGGTCCTGCTCCTTGGTCTTTCCCTAACCCCATGCATATTATGACCTGTTTGTTTTCTGAGATGCTTTGCATGATACGATATCCGAACAGGGGCTTAGTAATATTTACAGCATTGCCTGGAATTTAGAGGGATTAAGGTAAATTTCTGCTATCACATCAGAGATAGAATGTGGATCGGAACAGATGATTCCTGCTATCGACAGGGTCTCCTGCTCAACATCACACAGTGGAAAAACAGAATAGATTCCTCAGGTACCTTTCTTGCATTATACATACTCACATGCCATCATCACAGCTATGAATATACAACTCCATTAGGCAGGAAACATTTGTGCTTTTCCATTAAGTTCATTGTTTTGATGCATCTTTTTTTCCCTTTCAGTCAGTTTTGAAAATCATAATGTTTAGCAGGAGCAGTTTTCCAAACATTGTCTTCCTGAAGGATATTTTATTCCTGATCCCACATAGGCCTATCATCCAGCAAAGGCCTTATGTCTCAAGGACCAGGATTTCACTGGGGCATTCACCTTGTCTCCAGACTGGCCTCCTTCTCAGACAAGGGCTTTCAGTTGCCCCTGAAAAGGATACTCTCTCCCAGTGCCTGAGATAGAACTGCCTGTCCTGCTGCCATGATAAGGACGAGGGAGCCAGGTCAAGACCAGTATGCAAACACTCAAAGAGGTGTGACGGGTTTATCAAAAAGTTAAAGAATTACGGTATGACCCAGCATTACCCAAAAGAAGTGAAAACATGTTCTCAAACAAATCCTTGTACACAAATATTCATAGCAGCACTTATGATGACAGCCAAAGGCTAGTAACAGCCCAAATGTCCATCAACTAATGAACAGATAAGCTGAACGAGGAATATCCATACAATGGAATATTATGTTTCCATAAAAAGAATGAAGTTAGTGCTAAGTGAAAGAAGCCAGACAAAAAAGGACAAACATTATATGATTCCATTTAGATGAAATATGCAGATGGACAAAACCATAGAGGCAGAAAGTAGATTAGTGGTTGCCAGGGGCTTGAGGTAGGAGGGAATGCAGAGTATCTTTGGGTGTACAGGATTGAGGTTACGAAAATGTTTTGGGACTAGATATTGGTGTTAGTTGCATATCATTGTGGATGTATTAAATACCACTAACCTGAAAATAGCTAATTTTATATTATATGGATTTCATCTCAATTTCAAAAAAAAAAAAAAAAAGAAACAAAACAAAGCTGTGATCTTTGGGCTTTCAATAGAGTAACTACATTATTATCCAATCTAGGATATTTTAGAGGGGTTTTAATAATTTAACCAGGGCAATAGGAATTAACCAAATCTCACCAAAGTGTCAACAACTTCTACATTATTTCTACATATCCAGACGACAAGTATAGACATCTCAACTAATTTTCTAGGTACCTACATGAAGTCAGAGGAGAGGTAGTAGGTTAAAAGTGACCCAGCTCTCTGGCACGGGGAAATTAGGTGTACATGTGATTCCTGACTAAGGGCAGAGTCCCAGGCTCTCCTACGCCAACTCTGCACCCACTGTTTGCTCTGCCTGAATGCCCTCCCTCTTTGGGCACCTATTGAAACACCATTTCCAGGAGCCTGAGCTAAAGATGCCTGCACTGAGAAGACTCCCTGACTTTCCAGGCAGAGCCAAGTATCGTTTCTTACCTTGTTTTCATTTATTGTATTGACCATTGTAATTATGCATCTACCCCACCACTCTTGTCATCAATTTGAGGAGAGGAAGTACATCTTATTCAAATTCAAAGACATAATGGCTACATTGACATTCTTGAGTAAATCTTGGTAAATTGAATGCACTAATCTTAATCAACATGGGGAATGCCAATGGCTAATTCATTCATTTAACCAGCTTTAACTGACCACCTACTATAGGCCGGGTTCTGGTGATATTCCGTGTGGAACTAGGTAAGATCTCAAGTTGCCCATGGTCTAGCTTTGGGGGAGAAAGGTAGAATTGCAGTTGTGATAAAAGATAATAGAGGACTGCAGGCTGTTGCTGACTGTCCCGAGGGCTTGAGATACAGGATTTGACCTGTCAGGATAGGCCTCTTAAAAGGTTCTGATTAAGCTGAGCTCTAAAGCCTGAGGAGGAGTATCTGCAAGGTGGGGAGAGAGTAATGGGCAGGAAGAAGAGTAATGCAAGAGTCCTGAGCAGAAGAAAGAGGGTCATATCCCCCAAGCAACCGAAAGGAAGTTGGTTGGTAAAGCTGGAAGAGACGGAGACAAGAGGAGGGTGAGGAAGGAAGGGCAGAGGGGAGCAAGGAGAAGGGACAGGTGAGGCTGGAGAGGACCAAGGGCTAGACTAGGCAATGGGAAAGTGTTCTAAATAGGGAAGTGTCATAATCCAGAATGTATTTTGTAAAGATCATTCTGGCTACATTTTGAGAATAGATTATAAAATAAATTTGATGATAAACCTGAAAATAATATAATACTGTCAACCATGCATAAAAAAGAAATCGAAATTAAAAACAAAGAAAATAGATTTGAGGGACCAGCTGGGGAATCAAGGGAAGGCTATGTCAGGTGTCTAGGTGAGAGATGGACCAACAATATGATCATATCTGTACTGACACTATTCCCTAGTTTCCAGAAGAAAGGAGGCAGAGGCAGAGTCACCTGTATGTGTCCAGTGCCATTCAAAGATTACGCTGGGCCTCTTCATACCCCTGTTCCTTCCTTCTTCTCTTAAATCCAAGAAGAACACTGTTGGAAATCTGGAAAACCAGCCTAAACCCTCCCCAGTGCCCAAGGTGGCTCCCACAGGTGGAGTCAGAATCACCTGGGGATTCCCACCGTCTTTGGAATCATTGTCAGGTCCTGACCAGCTTAGATGACCTTGAGAAAACTACTCAGAATCTGAAACCCTTCATTTCTTTATAAAATGCAGATGAACTATTAAAGCCCTAATCCTTTCAGGCAGTTGGAAGGATTCAATGTAAGATGCACATAAAGTGCTTGCAGAGTATCCAGCAGTGAGCACTGAATGCACTTATTATTACCTATTACATGATTACCGATCATTATTTCTTAAAACAAGAGAGCCGTTTGGCAAGCTTCTACTCTGAAGTGTGGACTCTTTTAAGGGCAGATGCTTGGTCTATTTCCCCATGTTTAAATGAGAACCTGGCATCCTATGGGTGCTCAGTGGGAGAACAGGAGTGAAACTGACCCAGGAATTCCAGGTTGTAAAGCAGGTTAAAGTGAGGCTATGCAGGCAGAATGAGGTAAAGGGAGAAAGGAGATGAATCAGACTCCTTCTAACTCAATTCAACACCCCCCCCCCCAAGGCATCCTAAGTGCATGGGATGCAGGTCATATCACTTGCATCCAAGACCAGTGAGAACACCCACCAGTGAGAACACACCTGAGTTCTGCTGGCAGGCAGTAGTGACCCGGAAATGTGAAACCTGCTTCTTCCCATCTGTGACAGAGTTTTCTCTCTTGACTAAAAGGATGTCATTTTCTACTCTCTCCCAGCTCAATCCAGGAGTTGCGCCTCTGAGAAGTTAAGCTAATAAAGCAGCAGCCGTGGTAGCAGTGATAAGCAGCTTAGGATGGGGGACTGGTGCTGACCTGGCAGCTTTCTCACCTAACAACCACTTGTGGAGCTTATGAGAAGGGAAAACGAGAACTATCTTTCCCTCCTGGGAGATCGTCCTCTCCCTTCCTTAGAAATTAGTTCCAAGGGCAAGATGCAGTGGGGGATTCAGCACTTCTAAATTATAAAGGGAAAATGCTGGGGAGGGGGGTACCCGGCCCCCACAAAGGCTTAAGGCTGATGTTGCAAATGGCCTAATTTAGATAGAAGTAATAGTCAAGTAGAGGCCTCTTCCCGAGACTTTTCTCTGAGCTTGTTCTTATGAGTGAAGAGCTAGAGAAAGGAGGAAGGGAAAAAAATGAGAGAAAATGAGACAGGAAGACAGAAACGAAGAGAAGAGCATCCCCCAACAACAGAGTGGAAAATTAGGAATGATCAGGGCTGTCATGAATAAAGTCACCTAACCTACAGTGGTGATGAAGAAAAAGTAGTCTTTTCATCTGTCCTGATTACCGAAGTATCAGAGAGCCAGTTCAGACACTGCATGGATTATCAGACACAGATTTCTGCTTCGAGCTGTTCAGTGTCTACCACTTGTACTTAAGATAGAGCTTAAAATCCTTAACCTAGTCTGCTGGGACCTACACAATCTAATCTCACATCTACCAAGGGACAGGCACTATCAGCTGCTTTGAAGACTGGTAAGATGACTAAGACAGCTTTTGCCAGAAATGTTACACACAGTTCACTGTACTGAACAGCTCTAAGGAGTATCATTCCCAAAGTGGTCATCATAGAGTTGAGATACATCTATCCATCTCTCTAGAGAGATATATATTTTTTATTATCATCTAGATAAATAGCTAGGTTTTTTGTTTTGTTTTGTGCCCATCACAATAATAAGTCATGTTGGTAATCTTCCCAAAACTTCTCTGACCACCTACTAAAAGTGGATCTTCCCTTTTACTCCTTATCATATCATCCTATTCATTTCCTTTATAGCACTTAGTGTAATAAGTATATTATTTATTTACTTTTTTATTATCACTCTTCCACCCTAGAGAGTGAGCTCCATCCACATAGGCAGGGACCTTGACGGTCTTCTCGCTTCTTACCCCTGAGGAAAAAATAAGCACTTAGTTGCTTGTTAACTGCGTAAATGAACATCACTGAAGTATTGAATGGGTATTTTAGTCTCTGGATTACTTCAACTAGTTCTAGCATCTCAAAACATGGAAAGGATTCAACAGCCAGTAGAGCCACCTTAACTCTATCCAAACTACACGGAAGCAAACAGATAGGAATGAAAAGACACAAGCCAGATCAGTGATCTTGTGAACTCATAGGATCTATGAACTCATAGAGGATGCGGTAATATTTTTTTTTTAAGATTTTTATTTATTTATTGGACAGAGAGAGACACAGTGAGAGAGGGAACAACTGGAAGGGGGAGTGGGAGAGGGAGAAGCAGGCTTCCCGCCAAGCAGGGAGCCTGATGCGGGGATCAATCCCAGGACCCTCGGATCATGACCTGAGCCAAAGGCAGACGCTTAACAACTGAGCCACCCAGGTGCCCCGAGGATGCAGTAATATGATCCATCTCCATTCTAAACACTTAGAGGAAAGAAAGAGAGTGGGCAGTAAAAATTGGTGCTGTAGGCAGCCTCTGAGATAACCCACAATGATACCATCTCCTGGTGTTCATGACTTTGAGTAATCCTCTCCCTGTCAATGTAGACATAACATGATGACTCACTTCTAATGAACAGAATACAGCAAAAGTGGTGGCATGTCACTTCTAATACTAGGTTATAAGAAGACTGGCTTCCAACTTGGGAACTCTCTGGTTCTCACTATTTCAATCTTTCTCTCTCTATCTCTCTCAGATCACCAGCTATCATGCTATGAGAACACTCAAGCAATCTATAAAGAGGTTCACATTGTGAAGCTGACCAGAAACCACATGGGTGAGCTTAGAGGCAGATTGTCTGAGGCCTACCAAGAGCTACATAACTGAACCTGGAAGTGTGTTCTCCAGCCCAGCCTTCAGATGAGACTGCAGCCCCGGCTGACAGCTCAACTGCAGTTCCACGACACACCTCAAGCCGGGAGCACACAGCTAAAACACTCCCTCATTCCTGACCCACAAACACTGTAGGATAATAAGCATTTGTCATTTCAAGCCAAACAAGTTTGGGGATAATTTGCTATATAATGATAGATAACTAATACACATGGAAACAACTTCTAGGCATTGTTAAGCTAGGGTGAGCATAGTTTTCCACATTATTCTTGGATTATTCCAGGGCCACTGTTTCCTTTCCTTCTGGCTACCATCACCAAAAGAGACAACAGCTTGGAAGTCCCCAAGAAACCTCACTAAAGTTGGGAGTTAATGCCCCCATCTCTGAGTCAAACAGACCTGGGTTTGAAACCTGATCCTGCCAACTGCAAGGTCAGATGCAAGAAACCACTGAGTAAGTTCCTTACTTACCTCTAAACCTTGGTTTCCACATGAGTGGGGGATGTAACAGGATCTACTCTGTTGTCCACCTCTTAGCACTGTATAATGATAGATGGACTCAGTACACTCCAAGTGCTTAGCATGGTGCCCAGCACATGGTAGGTTCTAACACAATGTTAGCTGTT
The DNA here is from genome assembly GCF_023065955.2 of Ursus arctos. NCBI lineage: Eukaryota > Metazoa > Chordata > Mammalia > Carnivora > Ursidae > Ursus > Ursus arctos. The sequence continues at coordinate 70,372,987 of NW_026622874.1, read as the reverse complement.
ATTTTTATCTTATACTGGGCAATTAACAAAGATCAGGTGCAGAATCCTTCATATTTTGGCCAAGTTGCCAGAACACTGAGAACATTGGTGCTCTTGAGCAAGGACCTGATCACTAGCTGTGTAAGTTCAAACCATTTCATGGGGTACGAGAGTGGTAAATAAGCTACAATAACTAATTGGGATATATAAGATGGTGGGTACGTGCATGTGGGTGGCTTTGTACTTATTAAGCAGGTCATTCTCATTTTACCCCTATAATATCTCCACGAAGCTCATTTCTAAACAAAGAAAAAGAAGCCAACACGAAGCTACTAAATGTAGTTCAGAATTATCAAGGGACTTGTCTAAGGGCACACTCTTGGCAGTGCTAGAGTCTGAACTTAGACTTGGGTCTTATGACACCAAGGACAGTGCTTTGCCCGAATGGTTTAGTTCTGTTACAAAGCTGGTCACTGAGCCAGCTGTACTGCTTCCTCTCTGTCCCTGAGTCCTGAGGCCAAAACTGGACAAGCTCCTGGCACTTTCCCTGTAGACCCATCCTTTTGTTATCCATTCTCCTCATTAGAACTTCACTTTCATTGCCAAGCCAGCTCTCCTAATCTCATGTCAACTCTGCCGCCTCTAATTATTTCACTGTAATTATTTTTCCTTAACAAAGGAGATAAAACTAATCATAACATCTTTTTGTAAGCCTCCAAGAGTCATGCTTAAATTACTGCACTGATTTGAAAACCCCAGCAAGCAAATAGGAAATAATTATACTTTTATCTGGGTTGTGGCTGATGTTTTGCCAGATACCTACTAAGTTCTTGTACAAAAACAAGAGGTCATGAGCAGAAAAATGACATTGTCATGAAAATCGTTCAACTTGTGATGAGTCTTCCTTCTGCAAATTTGTGACATGGAAGGGACTAAAATGAAGTGGGCACAGTTGGAGAAAAAGTGATGTCTCCATCATGTCCCCAAGCCACACTAATCTCAGGGTAGACTCCTGACCTGCAAAGCTGCCATCTGGTCAACTCCTCCCGAGAAAGGCCTAAATGTGTGAGCTTCAATGGGGTGCAGAGTAAAAACAATGACTAACATTTATGCCAAGAACTGTTCTAGGAAATTGATGTGCCTTGCCTCATTTAACCACTATAATTGCCTAAGAGGTCATTGTCAGTGTGCCCATTATATAGATCAGGAAACAGACTAAATAACTTAGCCAGAGCTACAAAGTTAGCAAATGGCAGAAGTGGGTCTGGAACTTGGATCTGTCTTATCATAAAATGCTTGCTCTTTTCACTAATTTCTATTACAGGTAGCACCAGGGTGGGGAGGTGAGGATGAACAAGTCAGTGGACCCTTATTTTAGAGGTTCTCCTTATGTTCAAGTCTCTTCCCACACGGATGCCTCAATACCTCCCTCAGAAGATCTAAATGGGATTAAGCACACAGTGATGTGACTGCTGCATTAAAGGCTCTCGATGCATGCCAGCTCCTCTGCTGTCTAACATTTTCTTAGGGAAGAAAACAAACATGTGCTCAATACTGTGGGGCTGTTGAGTGAGAGACTAGGAAGGTGCCCCAGGGAAGCCGTGCTTATCACAACAGCAAGAGGTCTCTGAAGACAAGGCTGTGGCATAAGATAAGGGGAACAGGAACTTTAGTGCTTCAGATCTTCCACTAGTATCCAATGAAAATCCTCATCAGTGATAACTCTGAAGTCAAAACAGAGGCTGAAAGTACTTCTGAGGTAGAAATACATAGTGGAGTCCAAGTGTGAGGCCACATACTACAAGGTGGCTCTATCCACCTGAAGGATAAGACCCCTTTTTGTCAACCACCTCAACTCTAACAAAACCAATCAAAGGACAGAGTATCTTAGTTTTTGTTCCCCTAGAAGCAGATACTGAGTGAAAGATGCAGGCACAAGTAGTTTATTTGGGAGGTTATTATAGGTGAAGGTGGTGGAAAAAGGGACAGGGCTTGCATTAGTAGGCAGTTACCACAGTGGCTAGCTAGAGCTTGATCCCACTAGGAATTCTGGGAGCCAAGGTCAGAGTTATCCTACCCAAAGGGCTGGGGATCTAGGATATTTGGACACCAACTTGCATCCGTCATGGAACAGGGAGCTCTTCCAGGCGGAGTTAATTTGCCAGCACTTCCAGCCTGCACTGCACACAGAGGAACATAAATGGCTCCAAAAAAAGAAATCCTCAGGCAGAGATGTCAATGTTGCCAGCTGGAAGTTGGGTTGCTGTGCACCCCAGGGGTAAGGACAGGAGCAAGGCACTGATGCAGGGACAAACCCAGAGGCTGGAAGCTCTTCCCTTTTCTGACCAGGAAGCTATCCTGGACAGCTCCTTCGCTTTCTTTGCTAGCCCAGCCCTGATTCAATGATGTCCTCTTTCTCCAGTCCATTAACCAGCTTCCAGGCCTCTTGAACTTTTCCACCTATCTTACCTACCCTACCAGATCCTCCCTCCTCCACCCACCCAGGCTCCTGGTACACAGAAAAGACTCTCACGGTCGCCACAAATTGGTGGACCAATTAACCTTCACTCAGTTGAGTGTTCTGAGCTAAATATGGGATATCTTCCAGCCAAGAAGACTTCGGCACCTCCTAGACTGTGCACTGAGTTGGGGTGCTGTACTGCCAGGTACTGGAAACTGTGCCCTTTTCTATGTGACACTCAGTGAAACTTCTCCCTGGATAGTAGCCTGAGGGGCAGGAAGATCTAGGCTGTACAGAGACCTCCACCCACTCTACTTCCTTTAATTCTGAGCACCTGTGGTAACCACTCTGGACTGTTGGACAGAAAGGGTTTCATGAACCCCCTGGGGTCAGGTTGCCTTTCAGAGGGTTAGCAGGGAATACAAACAGGTTATGGATGATTTCAGCGCTCTGACATCTTACAAAGGCTGGATGTGCTCCCTACCTTTCTTCCATTGGTAGTGAATGAGCCACCCAGAGGAGCCACCCTCCAGCAACTACACTGCCAAACAGACCTCAGATGGTAGAGATGCCTGCAGTGTGGGGGTGGTTGCAGAATCAGGCTCCCTGGTAATCTCACTTACGTAATATGCAAGAGGAGAGGAAGCTCTTCTTTTGTAGGGATGGGGGTGGGGTTGCAATGGCCATTCCCTTCCATAAGCAGAGCTTTTGTCTTTGTAATACTGGGCATCTTTGAGATTTTTTTAAAAGAAAGGGGCCCATTATTTTCATGCATATATGCATCAAATTGAAACTAAGATTCTGCAATGTCCCCCACCATGGTTTTGGATCCTGAGAGGAAGTCTTAAAGAGTAACTAAGATTAAGCTACCTGAGTTCATACCTGAACTCTACCACTTGCTGGGCATGACCTCATACAGTTTCCCTAAGAATTTTACAGTGTAATGAGTACCACCTCATGGGGTTGTTGTGAGGACTGAATGAATCCTCATGTACTGGGCATGTGTTAGTGTTCAATAAATGAAAGAATGTAAAATCCTATGATATAAACAAGGTGAGTCCCTTCTCTCTGCAAGCCCCAGCCCACTGAAGGAGATAAGATGGATCACAACATCACACAAATTGTTATATAACCACAAAAGTGCAACGCGTTCTGGAGGAAAGCACCTTGGCTCTATTGTTTCAGACAGACAGAGAAGCATTTGTCTAGTTTAATCTCTTCTCTTGACACTTAGGGGGACTGAGGCATTTAACATGTAGATCCTGGCTCAAGGTCATGCATAGAGAGCCAGGCAGGAGGGAAACTATTTCTAAACCTCATCCTCTTTCAACGTATAAGGTTCCTCACATTTTAAATCACTGGGTCTACTCATGTAGCCCTGAGGCCACTACAGGTCAATAATCTGCAAATAATCCAAATTCTGAGGAACTGCAGAAATTTTCCACCAAGCACACGTATCTTCTACTTCTGCTCTTCTCTCTAATGACCCTGGGAAGGCATACAGCTTCTATTTGAATCCCCCCAAATGGTGCAGTACTCACCCTCCTGAGTGACTCAACTCTCAAGATCAGGAAATCATCCTTTGCATAGTATACATAATTCAACAATGGACCTTCCTCAGCACCCAGCAAGGTTTACCATTTGCACTTTTTCATCCAGGGATCTGACCAAGACGAAGCCTTGCAGTGCTGTAATGAACCACTCCTCAGACCCCCTTTAAGAATCAAGGATTCCTACCTCCAGCTTCTGAGAATGATGGACACAGACAACTCTCAGCTCTCTGTCCTCTCTTCGGATTGCCTCAGCTGAAGGGAGCCACCTTGAGGAAGCTCATGCCCTCTTCCTGGGGCAGCTCAGGTATAAAGGTCTGGCCCTCTCATTCCAAATGTGGGGCAGTTCTGAATGGTCATTCAATCTTCCAGACTCCTCACTGGGTCAGCTTAGGTTTAAGATGCCACTGCAACTCAAGTACATAATTCCTGCCCTGATGGCTTCCCTTCCACAGATGTCAATCCTAGAGACCTCCCTGACAAATCCTCTGTACACATAACCATCTCAGAGCCTACTGCCTCAGAAATCCAACTGGCCATACCCACCCACCTCAGAGGTGAGGCACAAACAAGAACCCATGCGTCCAGACTCCCATATAAAAGCATCTTTGACCTTGTAATAGCTTTTCTAGGGCTGCCCTAACAGACTGGATGGCTTCAATGATAGAAATGTATTGTTTTGCAGTTCTGGAGACCAGAAGTTGGAGACTAAGGTGTTAGCAGGGTTAGTCCCTCCTGAGCGCTGGGAGGGAGAATCTGTTCCATGACTCGCCTAGCTGTTGTTGGTTGTTTGCTGACAATTACTGACGTTCCTTCTAGAAGCATCAGCCTCACCTCTGCCTTCATCTTTACATGGTATTCTTCCTTTGTCTGTGTCCAAATTTCCCTTTTTCATAAGGACACTAGTCATACCAGATTGGGGGCCCACCCTACTCCAATATGGCCTCATCTTAAATAACTACAACTACAAAGACTATTCCCAAACAAGGTTGTATTCTGAGGTATGGGAGTTTAGAACTTCAACATATCAATGAGGGTGGGGAGGAAGCAAATTCAGCCCATAACAAGAAAAGAGAACAATCCATGCCCTGCATGGACCTGACTTTTTCACACCATCCCCACCCCATGCTGCATGCTGCTTACCCCAGTTATTCTCTCTTTTCATGAGCTTTTAGCTAAGGGGTCCCATATTTCTTGCCCTGAGGACACACTGAAAAATAGACATGTCCTAAAACAAAACTAGCTCCTAAACACCTCTCCCCAAGTGATGGAGAAGTCTCTGCTAGGAACATGCATCAAAGTCGAGGGGAATCTTTGTATTCCACTGGCCTGACTTACAAGGTAAAGTGGCATGCAGATTTCTTATTTAATAAATTCCCACAGAAAATTAGTTTTTCACAGTGGGAAGAATTTCAAGGCTTGCCGAGATGAGCGGGCAGGATCTAATCACTGTTGAGGCTTTGTACATACACCAGGCATTGCCGATCTCCGAATGATCCAATTACTCTGCTGAGGCCCATCTGCCTTACCTGCATACTAATCTCGAGACAGGGGAGCAAGAAACACACTGGCCTTTTCGGGAAGCTCCAGACGCACATGGCTCCCTCACTGACCTTCTGCCAATTACATTCATCTCAATTCTATTAGCTCATCTTTTGCCCGAAGGTGACATATGCCCGGCTTAGAGGGAAACGTGCCTCCAACAGCTTCCCTCAGCAAGGGGAGAGGGTGCCAGCTCCGGAGCGCTCATGTACAGCTCATACCACCCAAAGCCCCCAAATTTGGCTTTTTATTATTCCTTTCAATGAAGACTGGTAAATTCTGGAGGATGCATCCTTCCTGGGGGACCGAGCAATGTCTAAGTTGGCCTAGATATGACAGCTAGTGGTTTTTTTGTGGGGATGGCGGGGAGAAAAAGGAAAGACAAAGTGATGAAATAGGGTCAGGCACCTGGGTTTCAATGTAAGTTTCACTCCTAGATGGTGACTTGGAATAGACAGCTTTACTCTTTTGACCCTCTGAAGTCCCATGGGTAAAATGGGGGTAAACTTCAGCTGCTGAAATAGACAGTCTTTTGTCTGTCTGGCCCCACCCTCCTTTCTTTCTATCCACCTGCCATCACCTCTGTCCAAATGAGCTTAGAATATTTTATGAACTAGAAGAGATGGAGGAGCATATAGTAAGAGTGTCTGATAAATGCCCCCTTATGCAAATGAGCATCTAACCAGCTGTCTCTTTGTGTAATGCAGGTTCTGCATGCTGTAGAAACACCAGGAAGGGCAGAGAACTCAGGGATGACTTCTCAGAGTAACACACAGCAATGTTGAAATAGGAACAAGAGTGGGAGGGAGAGAGGGCATACTGCAAATATGTAAGAACAAAGAGGTGGAATGGAGATTATTGTGGGATGCGTTGATTGGGGGGATCTTTGAAAAAACTAGATGGGGTTTGTCTATATTCTCCAGTAGAGAAAATATTTCCCCCCAAAATACACACACAGAAACATTTGATAGAAGAAAGTCAGCTCAGGTGAAACCAAGAGAAGGCTGGCCCCTTCCCTCCCACCCTCAGCCCCCGCATCCAACCACGGGGGCTGGAAAGGGGTAAGGGTGGAGAAGTTGAGGATGACTTACCTGAGATGAGACTACCAAGAGCAAGGTTAACAGCACAGCTGACTCCCTAGGCTTAAGACTCCATGTGGTCAGAGGCTGGAGATGAGTACCAGGTGTTGGTACTCATATTTAAGTCACCCTTTGTGACTTAAATATTTGTCCTTCAGTGTTTAGACATTAACAACTATGTGCCAGTCTCTGGGCTTGGAGTAGCAGGGAAGAGGCTAGGCAGAAGTAGGAGTGGAATTTTATGAAGACTTTTTTTTTTTTTTTGCCCCTATAGTAAAATGAAGAAATCTCACTTCAAAGAAAGGCAGCATAGAATTACTCTATGGATAAACAGAGGCTTGGAGTTATTCGTTCAGACTTCATTTTATGTATTTATTGAGAGAGCAAGAGGCAGAGAGAGAGAATTTTTTTTAAAAGATTTTATTCATTTATTTGAGACAGAGAGAGAGAGCACAAGCGGTGGGAAGGGACAGAGGGAGAGGGAGAAGCTGACTCCAGACTGAGCAGGGAGCCCCACATGGGGCTGGATCCCAGGACCAGGAGATCATGACTGGAGCCGAAGGTGGACGCTTAACTGACTGAGCCACCCAGGCACCCCAAGAGAATCTTGAGCAGGCTTCACACCCAGCCTGGGGCCTAACACAGGGCTCAATTTCATGACCCCAAGATCATGACCTGAATCAAAACCAAGAGTCAGACGTTTAACCAACTGAATCACACAGATGCCCCCAGACTTCATTTTAAGCTCTGGCTCTGCTATTTGTCAACTGTGGACCTTGGGATAGGGTGCTGCCTTTGTAGGTCTCAGTTTACTCATCTATCAAATGGAAATATTAATTCTTACTTAATGGTTCTATTGCAAGAGTGAATGAATAAATTTCCCAGAAGAATGCTTGACTCATGGTATGTGAACAATAACAGGTATTTGTCAGTGTTTAGAGCTTATAGTCCAACAGAAGGCGTGCGTTCATCCATCCAGCAAACATCCACTGAGTCCCATACATGTTATAGGCATCATGATATGTCTAAGTATGAATAACAGTGAGAAGTTACAAGTACCATCAGAAGTACTAGGCATTATGAGAATTTAAAGGTAGGGTAAGTCATTTCTAAGTGGAGAAGCAAGGAAGGCTTCCTAAAAAAATACTTTACAGACTCAGGAATGTTTGGGCATGGAGAGATCGGGGGTAGGCATTTCCAGTAAATGTAAGACCATGAGTAAAAGTAGTAGGGTGGAAAATCTGAGGATATGAACAGAAGAGAGCAAAAAGTCTCATTTGGGTCTGGCTTATGACATGTGAAATAGCACTGTCAAACAAAAATTTCTGTGGTTTCTGTGGTGATGGAAATTTCTATATCCTTACAGTCCAATATGGTAGCCATGAGCTCCATGTGGCCACCGAGCACTTGAAATGGGGCTATTATGGCTGAGGAACAGAATTTCTGATTTTATTCAATTCATTTTTATTTCATGTAATGGCTAATGGCTACCATACTGGCTAGCACAGGTGTGAAGGGCAATTAGGAGGAAAGGATCTAAACAAATGAATTGGGATATAGATCTGTGGAGGGTCTTGGGTGTCATGCTCAGAATTACATTTCATCCTTAGATTATAAGCCAGCATAGTTCAACTCTGGAAAGCCATTCCAGTTGCAGAGTGCAAGATGAATTCTAAAGAGGGACCAGAGAGGTAAGAGGAGCAGATTTGTAGAGCCTAAAATTGTTCGGAAGAGCAACAATTAGGATCCTGCCTTAAAAAATGACAAAGAAAATGGAGAGGAGAGGATGAATGGTGAGAAATGTCCCCCACGTACAGCCTTCAGGGAATGGTAGGTTGAGAGGGTTCAGAGAGACAAATGTGACTCAGGAGATGTGAGATGTGAACTTAACCTGTGGCTTGTGATACTAGGCACAGGAAAGAGTGAAGAAGGGAAGAAAGGAGAGGAGACAGGTGTCTGTGGGGCAGACAGCAGTGATTACTGACAGAAGAACAGCATCTCTGTATCTCATATGCCTCCCGAATAGAAATACTGTACTGTCTGACTCTTTGCGGGGGGGGGGGGGGGAGTTATGTTTCATTAATTTCCCTAGATAATCTGAGCAGTGTAGACTTGGCTTTTGTGGATTGGAGTCCCAGGAACATGGAGGGGGCTTCTTCAGTTTCCTGGGTGTCTTGGTGGTGGTTGTGACTTCTTCCAGGGAGAGGAAGCTGATTTGGCATTCCTGGCACTGCCTACCCCTTTCATGTCCTTCTCAGAGCTGACCGCCAGGTCCCCAAGAACCCTGCATGACTTGCTGGAGACCGGTGATTTGTTTTTGTCCTATTAACTTCTTGAAAGGACAGAAACAGATTACTGGGCTGGAGGGATGGCCTGGGAAGAATACGGATGAGGAACCGGCTGCATGAGGCCAAAGCAGGACAGTTGGGATGAGCAGGGCAAAAGGGCTAAGGAGGAAATAGAATCTCCCTCTCTTCACTCACATCTACTGAAATAAATCTCTTTGCAGAAATGCAGTTGTTTGGGGAGAGTGCTCTCTCTCTCTCATTCTTTCTCTCTCTTACCCCTTGGCACATGCTATTCTCTGCCTAGAAAACATCCTCTCCTCCCCTCTCTCTATTCACATTTAAATGCATTCATTCATTATTCAATGAACAATGTGTTGAGCATCTACTATGTGCCTATCATTGTGTTAGAAACTGAGGGCACCACAGTGACAAAATGAGATAGGATTCCATCCCTACCCATTAAATTTGGAGAGCAGGGAGAAAGCTTAGATACTAATCAATGAACTGTTCAAATGAGGGTGAAATTATAAACTTAATGTTGAAGTAATTCTTTCCAGGTTTTAAGCCTGGCCATGCAAACACCTCTGTGGGAGGACCTCTCTGTGCCTTGATTTATTCATCTGCAAAATGGTGTTAAGAAAAGAACCCACACATGTTGTGGAGAGAATGAAATATGATTTTACATGTGGGTGCCCCAAAAACCACCTGCCACTGTTGGCTATTACTGTCATCATTCTTCTATAAAGTTCCAACAGGACAATGGACTCTTGCCCCCGGATCATTCTCTAGGCCAGGATGCATCAGAGATTCAATCAGTTATGCATCTGAACAAGAGGGCCACCAGATCTTTCGGAAACACACCATGAGTCAGCCTCTCCCGGCCTTTCAGCTAGCTCAATTAGAACCTTGCTCTATGATACACAGAGGCTGTTTCCTAAATTCCTGACCTTCTATGGGAACTATGAAAAAACATCTGGAACTACAAAGCTCAAACCTGGAACACTCCAGAGTGAAACCAGTCTGCTCAGAGAGAGGAGTCAAGCAGATTGCAACAAGAGGCATGATTTTTGGCTGTCTGGTGATATGCTCTCAACTATGGCTAATGCCAAACAGAAAAAAAATAAAATAAAATGTTGGAGGACACCCAATGAGTCTCCCGAGAAACTTGCAGCAGGGATGAAAAGGTTTATTCACCTTAGACCAGCCAAGAGAGGGCCACCCTGAGGCTTGTTGCTTTCCTAGGTGCTGACGCGTGTCCTTCTCACACAGTTTCTCTTTGAAATTAAGTGGAGCAAACCTCAAGGGTGGCTACTGTATCTTTCCCCATGTGTTCTTGCAGATTGAAAGCTGATTTTTTGAGAATAACATTGATCTTACCCACATGTTTCCCAGGAGATAGTAATGATAGAAATAGGAAATATTAAAGTTTAAATACCTATGAGCCTGTAAGGAGGCTACATCAGGATGCAAAGGGAAGAAGGCTGAATGGAATAACTGTTTTATGGTAAAAGGGGATAACTAGGTTTAAATAGTGGTAGATGAAAGAAGAGACTTTTGACTTACAGCAAAGAAATAAGGTAGGTTGCAAAGGAGTGTAAAGTGAAAGCACAGTGATTTTGGCAGCTGATGAAAAAGAGAGGAAATCAGGAATTAATACGTGATGTTTAGGAGGTGGAGTGGATGTTGCTGGTGCCTCACCCAGGACCTCTTGACCTGCCGGAGCACCAGATTCCAGATGTGAGAGTGTTGGCTGATGATAACTGATCCATCCCCCTTCTCAAATGGAAGCCACCTTCATTGGAAGGCTAGCCTACCCTCCCCCAACTCCAGGTGGCCAACAGCCGAGTGTGCAGGGGTACAAAAAGCTTGGCTCTCTTGCCTCACAGTGGAAAGACTGGACCAATTCTCTGGTGTAATTCACGTTCCAAAGCCTCCCGTGGGATCAATCTGAGACTCCATTCTGATGGAATCCCCATCCTTGCTTAGTCTTTTATTTTCCTTATTCTCCTCTTACTCCCCTTCTCCACAAAGTACTCTCCCATACATCTCCTAACAAGAGTCCCGTCTCAGATTCTGCTACTAGGGCACCTGACCTAAGACAGGAAGGTTTACACTTCCCATGTGATGCTACCCATTTCCTCCATGCTCCCCTTCCCAGGAGACCTCAGGAACGCAGGCTTAGTTTGTGCACTCTTTTTGATTTAGAAATGTGCATCTTGGGCCTTAGTAACATTCTGAGGTTGGCTTTAAGGTTCAGCAAAACAGCTAAATTGCTTTCAGATTATTATGAAAATAATTGTAATATCTATAATGTATTGAACGCCTCTGTTCTAAGCTGCTTCAGGTATCTGACACCTGTTTTATCATTTAATCCTCCCAACAGCCCTATAAGATGCCCGCATTTGGGGGCGCCTGGGTGGCTCAGTAGGTTGGATGTCGGACTCTTGATTTTGGCTCGGGTCATGATCTCAGGGTCATGGGATCAAGTCCCACATTGGGCTCTGTGCTCAGCAGGGAGTCTCCTTTGAGATCCTCTCTCTCCCCCTCTCCCCCCCTTGCTCTCTAAAATAAAAATAAATTTAAAAAAAAGTAAAGATGCCCACATTTTTGTTTTTTGGGGTTTTTTTCCATTTCTTTTTTCCTGGATCCTATTTTTTTTTAATTTAAATTTTACTTAATTAATATACAGTGCCCTATTGGTATCTTGAGTAGAATTCAGTGATTCATCACCACATACAACACCTAGTGCTCACCACAAAAAGTGTGCTCCTTAATACCCTTCACCCATCTATTCATTCCCCATCCGCCTCCATCAACCCTCAGTTTATTCTCTATCATTAAGAATCTCTTATGGGGGGGGGCATCTGGGTGGCTCAGTCAGTTAAGTGTCTGCCTTCAACTCAGGTCATGATCAAGCCCTGCATCAGACTCTCTGCTCAGCAGGGAGTCAGCTTCTCCCTCTCCCTCTGCCCCTCATGGTGGCTCTCTCGTTCTCTTCTTCTCACTCTCTCAAATAAATAAATAAATAAATAAATAAATAAATAAATAAATAAAATCTTTAAAAGTAAAAGAATCTCTTATGGTTTATTTCCCTCGCTCCCTTTCTCCCCCACAGCCCTTCCCATATGTTCTTCTGTTTTGTTTCTTAAATTCCACAAGTGAGATCATATGGTATTTGTCTTTCTCTGACTGACTTATTTCACTTAGCATAATATACTCTGGCTCCATCTGCGTCATTGCAAATGGCAAGAGTTCATTCTTTTTGATGGCCGAGTAATATTCCTCTGTGTGTGTGTGTGTGTGTGTGTGTGTGTGTGTGTGTCTCCCCTTTATCCATTCATCTGTTGATGGACATTTGGGCTCTTTCCATAGTTTGGCTATTGTTGATAATGTGCTATAAATATCAGGGTGCAGGTATCCCTTCAGATCTTTATTTTTTTGTATCCTTTGGGTAAATACCTAGTATGGCAATTATTGGGTCATATGGGTGCAAGAGTGTTCCCCTTTCTCCACATTCCTGCCAATACCTATTGTTTCTTATGTTGTTAATTTTAGCCATTCTGACAGGTGTGAGGTGGTATTTCACCATGGTTTTGATTTGTATTTCCCTGATGATGAGTGATGCTATCATCTTCTCATGTGCCTGTTAACCATCTCGATGTCTTCTTTGGAAAAATGTCTATTCATATCTTTTGTTCCCTTCTTAACTGCATTATTTGTTTTTTGGGTGTTGAGTTTGATAAGCTCTTTACAGATTTTGGATACTAACTCTTTATGGGATATGTCATTTGCAAATATCTTCTCCCATTCTGTAAGCTGCCTTTTAGTTTTGTTGTTTACTTCCCTGTGCAGAAGCTTTTTATCTAGATGAAGTCCCAATAGTTCATTTTTGCTTTTGTTTCCCTTGCCTCCAGCAATGTGTCTAATAAGAAGTTGCTATGGCTGAGGTCAAAGAGGTTTCTGCCTGTGTTCTCCTCCAGGATTTTGATGGTTTCCTATCTTACATTGAGGTCTTTCATCCATTTTGAATTTCTTTTTGTGTATGGTGTAAGAAAGTGGTCCAGTTTCATTATTTTGCATGTTGCTGTCCAGTTCCCCCAAAACCACTTGTTGAAGAGATGATCTTTTTTCCATTGGATAGTCTTTCCTGCTTTGTCAAAGATTAGTTGACCATATAGTTGTGGTTCTAATTCTGGGTTCTCCATTCTGTTCCATTGATATGTGTGTCTATTTTTGTGCCAACACCATACTGTCTTGATGACTATAGCTTTGTAATATAGCATGAAATCCGGAATAGTGATGTCTCCAGTTTTGCTTTTCTTTTTCAGGATCGCTTTGGCTCTTTGGGGTCATTTGTGGTTCCATATGTATTATAGGATTGTTTGTTCTGGTCCTCTGAAGAATGCTGGTGTCATTTTGATAGGGATTGCATTAAATGTGTAGATTGCTGTGGGTAGTAAAGACATTTTAACGATGTTTGTTCTTTTAATCCATGAGCATGGAATGCTTTTCTGTTTCTTTGTATCCTCTTCAATTTCTTTCATAAGTGTTCTATAGTTTCCAGAGTACAGATCTTTAACTTCTTTAGTTAGGTTTATTCCTAGGTATCTTATTGATTTTCGTGCAATTGCAAATGGGATCAATTCCCTGATTTATTTTTCTGCTGCTTCATTATTGGTGTGTAGACATGCAAGAGATTTCTGCACATTAATTTAAAGTCCTGCAACTCTGCCGAATTCATGAATTAGCTCTAGCAATTTTTTGGTGGAGTCTTTAGGGTTTTCTACATGGAGTATCATGTTGTCTGCAAATAGTAAGTTTGACTTTTTCCTTGCTGATTTGGATGCCTTTTGTTTCTTTTTGTTGTCTGATTGATGAGGCTAAGACTTCTAGTACTATGTTAAAGAGTAACGGTGAAAGTGGACATCACTGTCTTGTTCCTGACTGTAGGGGAAAAGCTCTCAGTTTTTCCTCATTGAGGATGATATTAGCTCTGGGTCTTTCATATATGTATGCCCACATTTACCCTAGGTTATAAATGAGTCTGCAAGAGGTAAACTAACTTGACCTTAGTCACTTAATACGGTAGTGGCAGAAATGGGTTCAGACCAGACTTTCTCAGTGCCAACACCTTTTTCTATACAATAGGCCACACTGGGTCCTTCTCCAGTTCAAGAAGAGTAACGATCAAGCTGCCAAGTTCTCATTTCAGAATGGAAATGCAGACTCCCTTGGCCCTGATATTTCAAGCACATACATTTTCTTCTTCAATGACACAGAAGTTGGCATTCACTAGAGAGTCCAGCCATGAGTTGACTGAAATCCAGCTCCTTCCAGAAGCTCATCTGAGAAATCTAATATCTGAGATAGATAATCTAATGGGCATATGAGTCATCCATTTCTTGGGATTCTCTAAGTTCTAGTCTTATATTAAATTAGAAAGACAAGCACCTGGACCATATTATGTTATCTCCCTCCATGAAACTGTCTCAACTAAGTTAAGATTTAACACTATGACCTCAGCATTTATAGCAGATGAGGGTAAGAAATGTTGATGCAGACAATCTTTTTGTTGAAGGCATTGCTTTTCTACAATAAAATAACCCTTAAGTATGGAAGCAAGTAACTGATCCCTCTCAGAGTTCAGTGCTTATGCAATGTTCTCTCCTACAGATGAACTTTGTCTTCCATCTCGCCATACAATATAGATTATATGACCCAATATATTTCTCATTTTGCCTTTGCTGCCAGGAAGCTCAGAGATAAATTCAGCACTCTGATGGAGAGAAGATCTACCTTAGATGCTTACTCTTACAATGTTTTTGAATTGTTTCCATGTTTTACTTTTGTTGTATCAGTCTACCTCAAATTTTAAGATTTTATTTATTTATTTGAGAGAGAGAGAGAATGAGAAAGAAAGAGCATAATGGGGAGAGGGTCAGAAGGAGAAGCACACTCCCCACTGAGCAGGGAGACCAATGTGGAACTCGATCCTGGAACTCCAGGATCATGACCTGAGCCCAAGGCAGTCGCTTAACCAACTAAGCCACCCGGGCACCCTACCTCAAGTTTTTAAATAGGTATAGTGAAAGAATAGAAGCAAATCAGTGTGTCATTATAGGGAACACCTGGAAAAATGGACCACTGTGGTTGCATTAAGATCTGGTGGCATATTTTATTTTATTTATTTATTTTTAAAGATTTTATTTATTTATGTGACAGAGAGACAGCCAGCGAGAGAAGGAACACAGCAGGGGAGTGGGAGAGGAAGAAGCAGACTCCCAGTGGAGGAGCCCGATGTGGGACTCGATCCCTGAACGCCGGGATCATGCCCTGAGCCGAAGGCAGACGCTTAACAACTGCACTACCCAGGCACCCTGGTGGCGTATTTTAAAATGTATATCCCCAACAATATCCCTCCACTGTACCACCACTGCCATGACCACAATCCAGGCCACCATCTTGTCCCATCTGGATGACTACAAATACCACCCAAGGGTGGGCCAGCCTTCAGTCTCAAGTTACTCCTTACCTCTCCTTTAATTCTCCATCTTGCAACTAACTAATCATTGTACACAAAGACCTGGTTGTTTCTAGGTGATCGAAAAGTATCCAAAGGCTTCTACATATTCAATTGCAAAATATACTTCTAAACAGGAGTGCAAAGTCATCTGAACATCTTTCTGGAACATTACTTTAACTCCGTGGTAAGTAATTTAGAATACTAACTTGATATTAAAAGAAATGTGATATAACATGGAACCAGATACCAAATGTACATATACATTTGATATTGACACAGAAGATTTGGAAGAGGTTTCCCAACTGGGTGGGACCACTGAGAATTTCAGGGACCTCAATACCCCATTTCTCCCAAAGCATTCTTGTTCATTCTTCTTTATCCTTGGGAAAGCACTCTTGGAAAATTGTGTGAAGCCCAGCTACAAGATAAAATCTTACACAGGTCTCCAGGCACCTGTTGACATCTGCGACCTCATCTCATGATCGTTGGGTCTTCCCACACTCAGCTCCAGATCCCATGGACTCTTCATGGTACTCTGGCTTGGCCATGCTCTCTTCCCATGCAGCCTTTGCACAGGCTATTTCAACACAACGGAACACCGTTTCCTCCCCACTGCACCTGTACAGCCCCTGCCTTTGGTGCATATTTTGGCATAGGAATCACTTCTGGAAGTCTTTAATAGAGTGGATGTGATCCGCTTTGGAGGTTTCACAAAATCTTGGGCTACATTCTATCACTTAGTATATCTCGTAACAAATGGTCAATGCCTCTCTACTTATCTCTTATTTCTTGTTCCTCACTGATTTATGAACCTTATCACCATTACCATTAACACCATCATCCTATCTCTTACTATATGCCAGACATTTAATAAACATTAACTCATTTAACTATTTAAAGTACAATTATCCCCACTACAGAGATGGGGAGATTAAGGCTTAAAGAGGTGCCATCATAGGTAGAGATCATTTGGGGAATAAGTAATGAAACATGGAATTCCAACTCAGATCTGCTCTAATAACAGAGGGAGAATTTTTAATCACCCCTAATCATACTTAATCACCAAGCTTCCACTTGGCTAATGGTCTCACCTCTATCAAGTCTTTGCTCAGACCTCACTTTCTCAAGGAAGCCTAACCAGACAAATCATTAATTCTGCACTCCTAATCCCCTGTTCTCTGTTCCACTTTTTCTTTCCTTTTGACATTCCACATATTAGCTTTCAACATCCCATGTAATCCATTATTCTTATTCACTGTCTGTTTACCATGCTAGAATATAAGCTCCACAAAGACGGAGAACTAGCATGTTCACTAATATATCTAACAAGAATGCAATAAATATTTGTTGAATGATTAAGTAAATGAATGATGCTATCTTCCCCCTGGATCAGTTAGACCCCCAGAGCCTAGTACATGCCCACCTGGCACAGAAAAGGGTGTAAGTGAAAATTTGTCATTGAATGAAAGAGTCATGCCTTTTCATCAATCTCAGTGAGGAAATGGGTTCCAGCCCTCAGCCCATGTGTTTTGTTGGTGTTGGCTTTGTTGCTAGAATCCCTCAGAACAGAAGGAAGGGCCTCTGGGCCTCCACTCAAGGCTAGAGGAACCATGGTTGGAGGTCAGAATGTCCTAGCCCTGTGTTCTGCCTCAGGAACTGTGTCCCACTATGGTTCTTCTATGTCTCACTCCTTCCACCCCTATTGCCCTACCTCCTCCATTAGTCCAGACCCTCCCCTTCCTAGGTGCACAGTCAGGACTACGTAAGTCTCCTTGGATGCCTCATGGTGCCTCCCCTGCCCGGCCATGGGGTGAGAAGAACCCCTCTGCCATTTTGCCACCTTATACATCCAATTAAGCAATGGGGGAAAGCTGGCTGTTTCCTTGACAGCAAATACCCAAACTGACTGAAACAATTAGTTTGTCTATTTTAAAACTGAATTCCAACGCTTCCATGGCAACCCAAGTTATTAAAAGATGTAAATTAAAGTGTTATGCAGGAAAGATGGCTTGGCATGGAAGGCGCTTGTTTTAGGGAAAGAACACAAAGAACTCCAAACCAAGGGCATCCCCCTACCTGCTCGCACATCACAATCAGCTGGAGGAAAACAGTTCTGATGGATCTCTCTCATCCCCTTGGCTTCTATTACTGCCTCATATTGGACACACCCTGGTCTCTCACATGCATGAGAGAGATGAGAGGCCTTGCACTTTCTGAAGCCCCTTGTGCCAAGAGGGAAACTCAGGAAGAGAAGGTGGGAGGTGTGACATTAGTATAGCACCTACTATACCCCTAATAATAATTAGATTTGATCTGCGTTGAGTACTTACTAGGACATTGTGCTAAGGAACTTGCTTGCATCCTCACTGAATGTTCCTATCAGGTGAGACAGAATCTCAGATCATTCCCATTTTGCAGATGGGAAAATTGAGGTCTAGATGAAGCAGCTGAAGGATTGACACAGCCAGTAAGAGATAAAAATGTGATTAGAACCCACATCTGTCCAATCATATTTCCTGAATTTGTGCCAGGCAAAATGCTGGGTAAATGAATTATTCTACTTTATCTTCTCAATAATCCTAAATGACAGCAAGGTATAGGGTTGTCAGCTCAGTTTCCTGAGGCAGACAGATGTGGGTTCTGGTGAACCCCAGCACCTCCAATATTAGTTCTGGGACCTCAAGGCAAGATCACTAACCCTCAGCACCTCAATTTACTCAGCTATAAAATGAGTGCTGTGTGACAGTGAGGACAAAGTGGACTAACGCACTAGGGATAATTTGCCCAGTGTTTGATAAACAATAAGCATCATCAATGCTCATTGTGTCATTATTCTTTTCTGTATAGGTGAGGAAAAGATGCATAGAGAGGGAAAGCAACTTGCTCAAGGACACACAGCTGGGATCTGGGGCCAGCTCTCAACTCCAAGCTCGTGCTCTCTCCCCCGTGACTAAGAAATATATAGTTTTGCTCACGATCTATAGTTCACAGTCTTTTCATGGTGAAACTGGGACACCCAGGCTCTCCAGTCTACATGCCCTTTGTTTCATGCCCTGGGCCACCTTGCAGCTTCTGAAAAGATGGGCAGGAAAAGGAGCAGCTGTATCACACTGGCCACCATTTATGGGGTCTTTGTTCTCTACTAGGTTCTCGCTCTGGGCTGTACACTGGCTCTCTGCTCCATGGCCACTGTAAAATGGGTTCAGTTCTTTCAAATTCATGTTAGCACGTTAACACAGGATGCTGCTTCTATCTTTGGCCAACACTTGCTGGTCTCTCAGGATTCAGTTTAAACATAAATTCCTCTGAGAGGCTTTCCCTAACCCAACTGGCAAGATCCCTCTAGGATCTGCTTCCCTAGCACCTGGCACTGCTCTGTGCTAGCTCTCAGCTAGTTGTCATTATGTGCCTGCTCCTCTCTGAGGACATGCTCAGAATCTGTACTGTTTTCTCAGTGCCTGGAATGGGGTCTGGCACAAAGTAGGTACTTAACAGGAATTTTTGTAATGAATGAATGAATGCATTATGACATTTTTTTATTGAACACTGTGTGACGACTAATAAATTATTCAAACAAATTTTGAGCAGTCCAGGGCTTCAGTTACCACTCCCAGCAAAGAGACATTCACAGCCCAGAAGGGAAGGTGAAAGGAGCCTCCTCTTAGCCAGGAAACATCCTGAAGTTAGAATTCTGTACCACACCCAGTTTCTAGGCAAGTCTGTATAAGTGCAATCATTTATTCATTCATTCTATTTTCCATTAATTCATTTTTAAATTCAACAAATATTTATTAAGTGTTTACCAACTATGGGCTAAACGTTGGAGGCAGGAACACAGGACATTAACTGTGGGCCTTACAGTTGCAGGGAACAGCTATAGAATAAAATAAGCTTTTGAGCAAATGAGTGAAACAGTCGTAAACTGTGATAAGCCACACTTCTTAAAAGCTTCATGTATAAAATAATGGAAGGCACTTACTTTGGAATGGACTAATAGTGAAGACATCTGGGGAAAGATGAGGAGAGAAGCTAACCAAGTAGAAAGGCTGTTAGGGGTCATTCTAGGAAACAAACTATACAAAGGCCCTAAGCTGGGAAGAACTTTTGATACAAGAGAGGGTGTGAGAGGATCAACAAAGCTGAGGAATGAGTGGAGACTGGCCTGAGATGAGGTTGCCCAGGAGTCAGATCTTATAAGACCTTGCGTGTCTTGTAGAAGTGTGTGTGTGTGTGTGTGTGGTGTTTGCTGTTTTTCAGAACACCAGAAATCCTAATGTCGTCATTTTATTTGAGCTCCTGTCACTGGCCACATGCCCTTCCAACTTTGTAACATAGCAGATGTGCAAATTGTCTGCAGTAAGGGGAATGCAAAGAACTGGGACCAAACAGATCTTTGGCACAACTGTGCAGTCCCTGGGTGGACTGGTCCTCTTTCTCTAGGCCTGTGTTTTCACTTCTGCAAAAATGGGGAAAAAGGAATGAAAGGTGGACATCCACCCAAGGCAGTGTTATGGACTACAGGGCATCTGGAGAAGGACTGTATCATTTCTGGTTGTTGCACTAACTGGGGCTGCTGTGGTGCGTAGGGCCAGGCACCAGGATGTGACTGAGATGCTTCATATGAGGGACTTCTACAGAACAAAAGCTCTCATGTGTCATTTCTAAAGGCCTCTTAAGGCTCTAATTGTCAATCTAAGGCAAGGTTTTGGCAATGTCTGAAGACATTTTTGGTTGTCAAAACAGAGGTAAAGGAAATACTACTGGCATCTAGTGGGTAGAGGCAAGAGATGCTGGTAATCATCCTACAATAGGCAGGATGCCCCACCACCAAACGACAGAATTATCTGGTCCCAAGTGTCTATAATGCCCAGGTTGAGAAGTCATGGAATAAAGGAATGATCACTCAGACAGTCAGAAGGAAAGAAGGAAGGAAGGAAGGAAGGAAGGAAGGAAGGAAGGAAGGAAGGAAGGAAGGGTTTGAATAAAGCATCACCCTAACAGTTTTTATTTGCATGAGGTGACCAAATATGTATTGTTGTTTTAATGGAAAAACAGAGCTCCCCACAATTCTAGGAGCATACATGAGCCAAACATTATTTCTGGCTCTTTTGACAAAACTCCTCTCCTGCCTGGCAATAAGCAATATTCTGTAAACATTACTCTTTCAGGCATGGGGCTCAGCACTTTATGTGTATTAATTTGTTTGATACTCTGAACACCCACCCTCCCAATTTTACAGATGAGAAAAGACAGATGCAGAGACTTAACTCCTCCAAGGTAACAGAGATAGTAAGTGGAAGACTAGGGGCCTGAACCCAGCAGCTCTGGTCTGGGTCTCAGGAAGCTAAACCACCACCCTCGAATGCACCCAGTGGTGCTGAGCCAGGCAGCGATGCTGTGATTTATAATAAGAAAAATGTATATTTGGTCTTCATCTGCATTCCGGGCACAGAGCTCCTAAAATGCTTGGAATTTCCTAAGTGCGGAGAGCAATCAAGGTGTCTTTTGTTATGTTAATGATGTGGCTTTTGGAAAGCCCCTAGGTCATCTAAGGGTGGAGGCTGGTTGCCAGTGAGCCAACCATGTGATTTTTAAGGTTGGAACTTGGAACCCTACCCCAGACCTCCTGGGAGGAGAGGAGCTGGAGATTGAATTCAACCACCAATTGTCAATGATTTAGTCAATCATAACTATGTAATGAAGCTTCCATACAAATCCCCAAAGACGAGGTCTGTAGAACCTCCGGATTGGTGAACTCATGGAGATAAGGGGAGAGAGGTCAGCTCAGGGAGGGCTTGAAAACTCCACACCTCCTTCCCACATCCCTTCCTCTATGCCTATCTCCTAGCTGGCTGTTCTTGAGTTACATCCTTTCCTAATAAACAGATGATCTAGTAAGCAATCATTTCCCTGAGTTCTGTGAGCCACTCCAGCAAATTAATGGAACCCAAAGGAGGTGTGTCATTGGAACCTCTGATCTATAGCCAGTTGGTCAGAAGCACAGATGACAACTTGGACTTGCAATTAGCATCTGAATGAGGGAGGGCAGTCTTGTAGGACTGAACCATAAACCTGTTCTGGCACTATCTCCAGGTAGCTAGTGTCAGAACTGAGCAGAAATTTAAGACACCCAGCTAGTGTCAGATAATCCCTTGGTGTAGGAAAAAAGTCACACCTGGGAATGGTTGGAGCAGAACTGTAGGGTCACTCCCTCTGCTGGTGGGCTCCCAGCAGGTACTGTTCACATGTGCGTTAGAGCAATTTCCTCAAGGACTATTTAAGTCTCATCCCCAGCAACTGACTTGACAGCCAGAATCATGGTTCAGAGCAGAAGACCCAGGACACATCAGAGCATCTGGTCCCAAGCAGATGCCCAGTAAATGTTTGTCAATGACTGCGTAAGTAAGAAAATCACTTCCTGCTTACAAACTCCATGAGTAAGTAGAATTTCTTTCTTTACTTTGGCTTCAAAACAGATTTCTTTGGGAAACATTAGCAAGGGGAAAATTCTGAAAGGGAATATAGAGAACCCAAATCAAGCCAGGACCTTTGGGGGACATTAGTTACATCCCAATCACTCTGTCACTTTGGGGAGAGAAACAAGCTTGTGAAAACGCAGAACATCTATCTGTGTGAACCTATCTGCTCACCGCTGATTCCATTCCCTAAGCATAGGTTGCAAAGTTCATATTTTTAGCTAACATTTTGTGTGATGCTTTTCTTAATTTTGCAAGTTGCTGTTTTACTAGCAGCTTCCTTTTGGGGCATCAGATGGCAGATTGGATGATTTAAGGGGAAAAAATGTGGTTGTACTGGAAGTTTTAAAAAAGCCTCCAGGAGTCTAATGTGACATTCTGGGTAAGAACATAGCATTATGTTGATGCATATGACATCTCTCTTAATGACGTATGAAATCTCTTTATGGTGGCACATCACCAAGGTGGTGGAGAGAAACCTGGCAGAAGACTTGCATAAGCCTGGTAAACTGTGACAGCCACCCCTGACTTAGAAGAGGTGGGGAAGTTTAAGAGATCTGGAAGCTTCTCCATTTGAAAAATGCACATCCACAAAGGATCCAAAGAACATCCTGCCTCAGTGACAATACTTACAAAATAGGGCCTCATTGTATGCAGGCTGTCAAGGCAATGTTCTAAGTTCTCCCACCTCTGGGTCCAAGTAGGAAATTAGCTCCCCCAACAGAACACCAGATATTTATGGGAGAGGCTAAAGGGCCTCCAGGAGCACCAGAGCATGGTAAAATGGGAGATGGGCTACCTCCCCAAACTGATGTCATATTTTGCCTACCAGGTACCAAAGTCCCCTCACAGAGCTCACCTTCTAGACCTCACCCATCATCCCCCAACATCTTTCATAATAACTGTTTGCTCCTCTGACCATTAGTACTCAAATCTACAGATTAGGCAACTGAGATACAGAAAGGTTAAGAAATTTGCCTCAGAGTTGGCTTCATTCAGCTCAAAGATGGAACAAGAGAGATGGCAGGTGACAGTCCAAAGAACTTTTATGGGCTATGCTTGGAAAAGTTAGACATCACTTCTGCCCAACTTCCATTGGTCAAAACTCAGTCACATGATCCAACTGAACTGTAAGGGAGGCTGGCAAATGTAGTCCAGCTCTGAGAAAAAGGAATGGATTTTGGTGAACTTGGAGCTGTCTCTACCACAGGCACTAAGCAAAACTCTGAAAGTTCAAATTACTCTGGGAAGCCAGATTCAAAAACATCCACTATGATCTGCAGTCATCCATTTCGTTCATCCAAGGTTACAATGAAAGCTTTCAGTGGATAGTACTCAATGGCAGAGTGGGAGGTGGTGAAAGTGATCTGTAGGCAATCTCTGGAGTCATCTGGGATGCTTCTTAAATGTAAAATTGAGGTACTATTTACTGACAACTGCTACATGCCAGGCACTGTACCCCCTGCTCTAATTGCCTTATCTCATTTAATCCTCACCTGACGCTATTAGGTAGTGACAATGACTGTCCCTGACTTGCAGATGAGAAGTGAAATGTTAGGTTATGCAGCAAGTCACGAGAGAACTGTGAACCACATCCAAGTTAATCAGATCCCAGAGTTCAAGTGCTTAATGCAATGGCTTTTCATGTCTGTGCTCATTTCTTCCCAACAGTAAGATTATGTGCTGTCCCTCAAGAGAAAAATAGGTTCCTACCTTCCAGTAGTATTATTTAAACCACAGCATTATCTCACTTGGAAAAGGAAACATTTTCATAAAATATTCAGAATGTGAAATATGAAAGAAAAGAAATACGTCCACAGGAAAAGTCACAAATCAAAGTGATTTTCTCACCCAGTTCCTTTATGTGACTGGTATGCTACTCAGAACAAGAAAGAAACGGGTACATGACCAAAAATACCATGCTTCTCAGAGCTGCCCAGCATGCTCTCAGCCTCAAACAGGCTTCAGATTACAGAAGCAGAGGGACATGCGTGGTCAAATCCCTCACGCGCAATTAGTGGAGTCCCACACTCAGACCATGGGTACTTGTCACCCCCATCTGGGACTGCATGTTCCTCCAAGGCAGTCTATCTACCTGTGCAGTAAGATGGAATGCTAACAGAAGGGTAGTGGTCAAGTAGCTTTGTTTCATACTTGGAGAGTTTGAAGAAAAGAATCATCAGGGACAGAACTGTGTTTCTGTTTTGTTTTATAGTTTGCTTTCTCTTTTAGGGTATGGGGAGATTTCTCCAATTTTTTTTTTTTTAAGATTTTATTTATTTATTCGACAGAGATAGAGACAGCCAGTGAGAGAGGGAACACAAGCAGGGGGAGTGGGAGAGGAAGAAGCAGGCTCACAGCAGAGGAGCCTGATGTGGGGCTCGATCCCAGAACGCTGGTATCACGCCCTGAGCCGAAGGCAGACGCTTAACCGCCATGCCACCCAGGCGCCCCGATTTCTCCAATTTTAATATGCACATAATTTTGTGAACATCTAATATCAGAGTGTTTTAAAATCAATGTTGTGTTGTTTCTGTCTCCCGTCTTTTTTCTTCCTTCCAAAGAAAAGTGCATTAAAGTGAGGCTATGATTTATAACCCAAGATATCTGAGAATAGAGGGAATATGGTGCATGGTACCAAATGATAGAGGACTGATGCATCCATTTCTCTCACCTGCCCTGGGGGCCTAATCTTGTGACAGTAAAGGGCCACATGTGGAGACTGTGAAAAGAAGATCCTCAGACAGGGGCTGAATCATTCAAATTAAAAATACAAACCGAACTAAAGGGGAAAAAGCCAACAACCATTTTCTTAATAATAATAAGACCACATTTTAAATACTCATTTAAATGTATAGAAATAAACTATTATACATTTTAATCTGTTTTCTATTTGACAATACTTCATTTGCAGACTCTTCATGGCTTTTAAAAATAGACCCAGAGACCAAATCCTCACAGCATGAGATTTTTCACGTTCTCTAATTTGCAGTAATGCATTTGTGTCAAATTCAGCCTACAAGCCACCCTTGAGAACAGCACTGGCACTTGGTGCCCCAGAGAAGGCAACCTAAACTCTGAGTCCAGGTACCACAGGGGACTGTGGATCAGCTATGGGTTAGGGACCCCAGACACATCACTGCAATCCTGCTTCTGGTGTGGATGGATTCTCCCCATGAGGTATGGGTTTACAGAGCTCTTGAGTGCCTGTGGTAGAGACAGCTCCAAGTTCACCAAAACCCATTTCTCCACCTGCCCTCCATCCCACCCCATGGGTTCACAGCTAGACTACATTTGCCAGCCTCCTTTGTGGTTCAGTGGGACCAGGTGACTGAGTTATGACCAATGGAAGGTGGGTAGAAGTAATATATGACTTCTCTAAGCATAGCCCATAACAGTTCCCTGGACTGTCACCTGCCATCTCTCTGTTCATGAAACTGACTCTGAGGTAAGTTTCTTAACCTCTCTGTTCCTCAACTGCCTGTTCCTCTATAAAATGGGGCAAACATTACATTCAACCTCTGGAATTGTTCTGAGGAGCATTTAATGAAGTAAAAGCAAGACAATGGAACTTGTTAGCTAACCTCACGGACTATGAATTGGAACATCTGGATTTAAGGCTTCGCCTCATAGGTATGTGAATTTGGACAAGTTTTTAAACCTCTCTGCCCCTATTTCCCATTCTGTAGAATGGGAACAACTAACACTCACCCAATAGGAATATGGTGGGGAATAATTTAAGTTAAATGTATAAAATGCTTAGAACAAAATAAGCCTGGTATCTAGGGAGTGCTATATAAGTCTAAGCTGCTACAACTGCTATTATAGTAATTGTTGTTAGTATATAAAGTGTGCTAAGAAGGCTGCCTGGTGCATAGTATTCATAAATGTTAACCATCATTGTTACTTTCTGTAAAATATGTGTAACAATAGAATACCAGAATTAACTAAAATAATAGGCATGAAGTCTTACCATAGTGCCTAATATCCAAAAAAATGTGAGCCTTTAATAAACTCCAGTCCTGTTAAATGTCACATGTGTTCTGGAGGGAAAAAAGGATCTGAGGGTCAAGACCATGCGCTGGTCATGGATGACAATGACAAAGGAGAGATACAATAAGCAGATGGATGCATCACAAACTTGACCTTGTCCATAATATGGCTTTGGACCATCCTAATCCAGAGCCAAAGATGAACAAGGTTCTTAACCTTCTAAGACCTCTAAGGGGGTCCCCTAGATGGACCCCAGTGGGTCCATGAACTTGGATCGGAAAAATAAAACTAAATTTCTACCAACATCTCACTGTAATCTAGCATTCCCTTTAATTATAAATGTAAGCAACAAATCACAGTAATTCCAGTACCTGTGACCAGTACCTCACCAACAGAAATAATAGATTTTTTTAGTCACTTTACATATTATAATTGTCACAGATATCTCAAAACATCATAACGCTTATTGCTATTTCCAAATTATAGTAATTACTAGGCTTGCTTGTTATTTAATGTGTTATAAAGAAAACAACAATTTCACTAGATCCCATTATTTTAGTAAATGCATTTCAATATAAATGCTTTGCTTAGTGATCTTAAGTTTTTTATATTAAGTATTTTAAGACTTTAATCTGCAAAGAGGCCCACAGTTCTCCCCAAATGCCAAAAGAGAACAGATCTCTGGTCTATGGTCTTGAGGAGCCTCAGTCCTATACACACAGAGGCAAGTTCAGGACTCCACAGACGTGTTTACCCAGGTGTCTTCTGGCAAGTGTCCTCCTGGGCCCTCTGTCACCTTGTCTATAAATAGGAGCTAATCACGTTCTTCACAAATGCTCCGTATTATTAGATTAAGAGTCAAATGTGATATGGAATGTGAATCTACAGACCGAAAGTAATAGGTTCCGCACAAACTTGCCAAAACCTTTGGGAGGCAGAGACTATTGGAGGGTCTGCTGTCAGATTTTGAGTTGAATCCCAGTTGGACCCTTACTGACTATGTGACTGTAAATGTGTAAGTTTCACCCCTCTGAGCCTCCCCTTCTTCTTCACAATTGAAAGAAGGACAGTAAATGGAGAGAAACTGCAAAATATAAAACAGGTACCTGGCAGGTAGCCACAGTGTAGGGCTTGGTGAAGCACAGTGGTTGGGATGACAATAGAGATGATTACCATCATCATTATCACACTGTGGCAGGTATTTAATTCTCACAGAATATGTGTGTGCTCCTCCTCACATTTCCCAGACCCCTTGCAGTGGGTGCCATGTGACAAGTTTTAGCTGGTAGACTGTGGGTGGAAGTGATGTGTGTAATTTCTGTGCTGAGACAATGAAAAACACAAGAGAGACTCTGTGTTCTCTTTTGCTCCCTGCCACATTGATGGCCAAGGTGTGTGTTGACATGATGCAGCCACAGGGAGAAGTAGTTTGTGCTGTTTGATCACTCCATGGAGAGTCACCCAACGCTCACCGCATGTGCAGCATGGGTGAAAAAGAAATCTCTGTTGGGTAAGTCATTGAAACTTACCCCCTTCACTTGTTACTTCAGCGTAGCCTAACCTCTCCTAACTCATCTTTAACTAAGAAAGCCACAGAGCAACAGACGACATCCCCTAATCGTGGCAATGCATAGATCTGCCATGAGACACACTAGAATTCAGCACCTTCCTCTGAGACTGGAGTATGCAATCCATTTGCAAGATCTGGGCAGAATCTAGTCTGAAGACTGAATGCAATCCAAGGAAAGATGCTCATCAGTCACTCTCCCCAGCTTCAACTTACTATCAGAAAACCCTGCTGATCCAGCACAGCATTTGCTCACTGCAACTCAAGAAGCCTTCTTGAGATACTGTGTTTGCAGTCAGCAACCACATTCGTTGAAACCACTAACATGCTGCTTCCAGACAGCATTCTCTCTCCTTGTCTCCAAAGGTATGAGTAGCTCTGAGCATTGCAAAGGCCTCACAATATCTACGTGATTGCCAGTCTCTAAGGAGGAGGGGGCCAGAGGACCAGAATTCCCACCTATGCTGCTGCTGAGGACAGTAATAGGGCAAAGTATAAAACATAATTAACACATTTCAAATCAACATGTAAAACGTGTCAGCTGTTTGAGTATTAATTAATATTTTTGCAAACTAATTACATTAGAATGACAAGGCCAGAAAGACACTAAAAGAGTTTACTAATTTTGTTCCACTCCTCTTATTTAAATGGCTGCATGGATTACCACTTTATTCAATTTTTACTTTTTTTAATTTACCAGAAACGATCTAAACACCACACTATTTCACAGCTATCATCATTTATTCATAGCTCAATAGAGGAAGTCGGAATAGCAATAACTCTTTTTCCCCCCCTAATTGTCATTCTGGTGAGATAAGTGGGATATCAGCCCCAAGTCAAGCTACATTAGTGCTTAGAATAAGGCACAGTCACGAATTTTCTCCAAAGTGTGTGAGCATCATTTGTCATGAGAGGTTTGTGCTGAGCAATGCAGACTTTAACCCAAGGGGGTTTTCAAGCCTGCTTCCCCCATCTTAGCTGGGCTGCTGGTTTAGAAGGCAAATTGCCTAGAAGCAAATACTAATTCTGCCTACTAGCCATATGGCCTTGGATGGATCCCATCAACTTTTCTGAGCCTTGGTTTTCTCACCCATTAAACGA
Source organism: Ursus arctos (assembly GCF_023065955.2). NCBI lineage: Eukaryota > Metazoa > Chordata > Mammalia > Carnivora > Ursidae > Ursus > Ursus arctos. The sequence continues at coordinate 70,344,428 of NW_026622874.1, read as the reverse complement.
AGGTTATATTAATACTCATCTGCCCAAGTTTCTTGGAAGGAACAAACAAGGTAATCCATGTAAAACACTTAGGACTATATCCAACATACTGTGGTCACTCAACACATGTTGGCTGCTCTCACGACCACCACCACCATCAACACCATCATGAGAAGTCTCTTTCAATGCCCCATTATTACATGCCAATCCACATGCCCAGCTTGTTTTCCAATTCTCCTCTCCTTTCTCATCCCTGATTCACATACATATCAACCCAAACCAGTCTCTTTGCTGCTTGTCAGACTTGTTCCCAATTATTGAAATATGCCATGGAGTGTGGTATCCAGGTATATGGTTTTCAAGAACTCTTACTGATCTTAGAGCTAGGGCACATGGGTGAGCGGGGAAAAAAAGCCTCAGGTCATCTGAAGTCTCTCAAGATTCCTAGGAGACTTGATCATCCCCTCTAGGTGTTCACTCTCTCACTTGAGCCCTGCTCTACTTCAGAACTTTGCTAAAAACATCTCTTCACCCATCCACATATTTTACTATATTACAGGCTCCTTGATAGCAGGAAAATGTCTGACTCATTTTAAGTGACCAGGGTCTAAAGGAATAGCTACAGAATAGTAGATCCTCTTTAAGCATGCTGAATCAGCGCACAGACCCCAAAGAGGTCTATTTGCTAATGCATACATATTCTGCTCAGTTCCAGACACCCTGAGCCCCAACTGGATACAACCACAGCCCTTCCTCCTTGCCCTGTGCTAGAATGATTATTTCCCTGATTTCCTCAGGGGAGAATCCCACAGTTGCCTACTTGGACCTCCTCCTTCTTCACTGACCCTTCATTAACCTTTGCCCTTGGCCTTGGTTTCAATCAAGTTCAACCAGTTGAACTCCCCACCCCCTGGAGTGCTTCTGAACATCCCAACACTGCTCTTCAGATGCCGTTTCCAAGCCTTCTCCCAGGTCCCCCACAGAAGCCCTCCCAGCGTGGGTGAGTCCATTTCTCCTTCATCATTGATAGAACATCCTGAGCCCTTGGAATTATGCAACATTACAGACTATGACAGACTGGAGCCTCCACTGTTCAGTCCAATTTGGTGGATCGCATCTGAGAGGGAGAGTGAAATGTGAGCTCAGAGCACATCTTTTGATCTTAAACAGTCAGAAGGCTAGAATGTATAATGCTATGGAAATAAATGGTGTCAAAACTGTAGGAAATAATTCATGGTATGGGAATGGGTTTTGTGATCACAGAGCACTCACAAAATCTTAAAACAGAGAGTCAACTAGATTGGTTGATCTGTGGCTGGGGATGCTTAGAGGAACAGAAAATTCAGAAGAGGACAGACTAGATTTTTCTCTCAAGGGTTGAAAGGCCCAGGCTTTGCCCCTGAGAGATGGGAGGTGACTCCTGGCTTCCCTTCCTCATCACCTCAGCTGACTTTGGAGTCTAACAGTAGTGGATGTGATTCCTGACCCTCATGCTACCTCTGTTACTCATTTAATTAACCACCTTGAGCCTCAGTTTGCTCATCGGTAAAATAGGGAAAATAATCGTACTTACTTCATAGGGCTCTTAATAGGAGAAGGTACATAAAATGACCTGTAGAATGCCTGGCATACAGTCAGATGCTAACTAAAAGTTAGCTTTTCCCCCCGCTTTGGTTACTTTTCTCATTACCCTCATTGCAAAGTATAAATGCTGACCTCCTTCTAACTCATGCTCAAAAACTCACAGAAACCCATTTCCTTCTCTGATAGAAGCAATGAAAAGAGAATTTTTTTAATTGCTCACCTTTTTCTGGAACCATTAATTAATGTCCATGGGGGGAATAAGGTGTTTTTGGAAGGCTTTGGGACTGATGCTTCCATTTGGTTTAGAGGATACAAGTTGGTTCTAGGTGCCTTCTCCGCTATGTGGCTTAGAATGAATTTCCAACAATACTAATAAAAACAACAACTACAATGACTGGCATATATTATGAGCTATTTATGCACTAAGTAATATGCTAATTGCCTTCCATGCCTTATATCATGCCTTTTCACCTTCACGAAAAAGCTATAAGGTTCATTCTTTAATTATCTTCATTCTATAGAAGAGACAAATGAGACATGCAAAGGTTAAGTAATTTTGCGGAGTTTTGCTGCTAGCAGGGACTAGAGATAAGAAATAACGGAGCTGGGGTTTGAACTCCACACCCCATCCTCACAATGCTAATGTTCACAGTGGAAGGAGCCCCAGAGCTGTAGTCAGACTGATTCAAACACTGGTCTTGCTATTTAATTCTCGGATAAGTTTGGTAAGCCTACACCACCGCTCAGGGTGTTGGTTTCCTTCTCAGTAGAATGTGGACAGTGACACACATTTTAAAGATTGTCGTGAAGATGGCACAGTGTGCGGCACCCGGACACACGTGGTGAATGACAGCACAGCGTTCACTGCTGCTGCTGGCACACTCCTGCTCATCCTCCTGCTCTGGTGCTTACACATGCTGGTTTGCTAGATGGATCTCCCTGATCAATCAGCCTCTCATGAGTGTGTTCCCTCCTTCTGCTTATTTTCCTCTTTAACCCCCAGCCCTACCTCTGCTTCCCTATTCTCAGCACATAAATTTCCTTCTGCTATTCACTAGGAAAACGAAAGCTGCCAGGCATAACCTCTTTCAATTTCTCTTCCTTCTCCTTCAAATTTACCCACACTTACTCTTTACCCTTTGTTTCTCAATGTCACAGAGGAAAAAATGCCCTTTCTCAGCCGAATTAATGCCATAGTTCTCTGGCACAGGTGCTGAGCCCTGGTGACACAATGGTGAGCCAAGCACATACCCTCAGGGATACTCTGGTCACCTTCAGTGAGTAAACCCCACCTGTGCTCTAATTCTCTCCTTGTATCCTCTGAGGCCTGTCCTCCAGGCCTACAACATACCCAAGCCTCTGTCATCTTCAAAATTCCTTCAAGTCAGAGACCATCATTCGCTGGGCTCAACCATTTGGCCCTTGATGGGCTGGTCTATACCATGCTTTTGGGTCTTCTCCTTCCATTTACTTCATAAGCCACAAAATCTAACTTCTGCTTCCACCACCTACATTGGGAAGGCTGCCGTTGAGAACATTAATGATTGTATACTTGCCAAATCCAGTGCCATCAAACCAGTCTCACTCTCCTTGACCCCAGTGAATCATTCAGTACCCTCACCTCACTCTTAAAATCTCTTCATTTTTGTCTTGCATGAAGATACTAGGCCTTGGTTTCTCCATGTTCACTACAATCACTTTCGCTCTCCTTTACTGCTCCCACACCCTCTGTTAACGCTTATTCCTTGAACATGCAAACTCTTCCCCATCTATACCTCTGCTCATGTTCTCCACTTTTTTTTTACTGGATGATGACCTAACTTATTTTTTCAAGGCTCCAGTCTTCTTTTTTTTTTTTTTTAAAGATTTTATTTATTTATTTGACAGAGAGAGAGAGAGCCAGCGAGAGAGGGAACACAAGTAGGGGGAGTGGGAGAGGAAGAAGCAGGCTCCCAGCGGAGGAGCCTAATGTGGGGCTCGATCCCGGAACGCTGAGATCACGCCCTGAGCCGAAGGCAGACGCCCAACGGCTGAGCCACCCAGGCGCCCCAAGGCTCCAGTCTTCTATATTACTCCCCTGGGAAGCCTCCATAGCTATGCCACTCCTATCTAGGTTCACTTACATTTGAACTCAAATTCAAAACTTCCCAAATATGGACTACAGCTTATGGAGAGAGCGTCACTCTTACGAATACCCCGGTGCTCATAAAAAAATGGATACCATAGCATTTATGATATAACCCCCTCCAACCCCCACACTGGACCATATGTTCTTTGCAGGTCTGATTTCACATCAAAGTTCTATATGTTTCTCAGGGCCTAGAGCTGTGCCTAGGATCCTAAGACCTGTCACTTAATTATCCATCAAATTAAAAACATGCCAGCCATATCTCCAACTGAGACTTCTGGGCTCTTGAATTAAGGCCAGGTGCTTTTTAAACTATTCCTTTAAGCTGGTTTCAAGGACAGGGAAAACTATCAAAATGTGATGGGGCAAAATCAGACAAGGCCAAGAGTATCCACGGGAAAGTGTTGCTAATCTTCAAGTGGATCTTCTCCTTGGTAGAGAAAAAGGGACCATTACCTCCAATGTGAATTAAGCCATGTAATTAAACTCCAGCCTGGCTAGGATCTGGGTCAGCCATGGTGCAAAATCTTCACAACAAGTTTTCAAAGCTATAGGTCTCAAAATAAATTTCTAATGAGCCTATTTACACACTGTCATGATTTACACAATAGATAAAAGAGAGGGGATGTATGAAGAAAAAAAATAACAACTGCTGAACATCTATATTGTACCAGGCATCTTAGGCATTGCATGTAGATTATCAAATTCTAAAATTCAAACCAACATTTGGGGTGGTTTCATTATCCCCATTTTACTGATGAGAGACTTCTTTAGCAGGTAAGTGACTTCCCCACAGGCATATGACTTCTAAGATGTGGACTCATGATTCATATGTCCTCTATTAGACTCCAAAGCTCATGTTATTTCCACTGTAACCCTCCTCGTGCAATAGCTCAACTTTTCCTTATAAAATATTCTGACTTCTCAGGTGACCTGAAATGGCCAGGACTGGTCTTTTGCTGACAGCCAAAGAAACTCAGTTCCTTTCCAAAAGCACTGGTTTCTCTCCACATGGCTCAGAGTACTTACAGGGCTCCAAAGCCCTGAGACTCAGGGTTGAGAGAGGGAAAATAAATGATTCCTTGGCCCAGAATAAAGTTTCCTTCTAGGAATGAAAAAGGGATTAGAGGGAGGGAGATTCTACCTACATTTCCTGAAGGCCCCTGGGCTTTACCACCTGCACTCTTTGCCATTGCATTTATTTGGGATGGCAAAACTATAATATCAATCAATCTCAGTCCGATTCCTTTGCCATGAAATAGGAGCAGGCCAATTTATCAAAATTGAGGCCCTCCACTGGGTTTATATTGCCATTAAACTATCAACAGGAAATCATTAAGGTGAGGCAAGAGACCAACTGCTAACTGAAAAGAAATGATTTTTTTCAAACATCCTCGCCTGCAACCTCCTTTGTTTGGCTGTCAGCATAACCAACTGTGGGGCTGGGTCTCAGATCTTTGTGTTAATGTGCAGTTGGTGGTGGAGAGAACTCAGATGTAGGCATTTGCAATCCAATGGCTATGCCCAGGTTACTTGGTTCTCTCTCAGCAGGGCAAGCTGTGTGACGATAAATAGGGGGGAAATGTGTATGCATTTGTGCGATAAAACAAGCTTAATGATTCTGAAGGGGAAGGAGTCCACAAGACATACAGTAGCAACTTAGGAACAAAATGGAACCATGCAGGGCCAATTAATGTGCAAATATGTGTGTGCTGAACTTGCATTCCATTCATCATGTGGACATGGAAATTGGGCCATTTATCTGTTATATTATGTATGTGACATCTTAGTTTGGTTCTTACAGGCTGCTCGGAGACAAAGGGCCATGTGCTTTGCGGCTAGCAGAGGGAATTTAAGATAAATTCTTCAGCTGTCATAAACATTGCTGGGCAGAATTTGGTCACAAGATAAAGCTCTTTCCTCTGCAGGGTTTTAACATTTCTCAATAGTCCATGTGCCATCTTATTAAAACTGTGTGTGGTGCGGGGAGGGGTGGCATATGCCATGAAAAATTATTGGCACAAACAGCTTGCTGTCATGTTTTCAAAGTCCAGATTTAGCAAACGTTATTCACATATTCACTGTCAATCTGTAGAGAGAAAGGGAACTGGCAAAGCCATTCATTCTCACTGATTCTGTGGGTTTGTAATTCTTCTTGTCCTCCCTGTAACCAATGACTCCTCCACAGGTGGGGTTTTTTCTTCTGAAATTACAACCGTTTGTCTGTACTTAGGAAAAAAGAAAGTCATTTGAGAAGGAAAAGGACCTCACAGAAGCACTTTCCCAGAGCCACTATTATTTACCTAACAGAACATGCCATGAATATGGATCATGCATTAAATAACGGTGATCGCTTGCTTTGATGAATTACCATTAGAAATTCAATTAATAAAAGGTTACCTCCCTGCAGTAGTGCAAAAAAATATGATCTGGCTGCAGCAATTACAATTTAGCCTTAGAAACAATGGTTAGGAGAAAGAAAAAGTTTTTGTTTTTGTTTTTAAACTGGGAAATAGGAGTCCAAAATACAAATAAAGGAAGGAAGGGAGGGAAGAAGGGAGGGAGGAATGGAGAGAGGGAGGAATGGATGAGCAAGTGAATTTTGGCTATTTCTGATGTACAGTTTTGTCTATTTGCTGAGCATTCCTGTACTTTCATCCCACTTCCCCCACCTGATCATCCTTTTTTAAATCATACTGTTTTATATTTTTAATGTTTGCATTTTCTTTCTTTTTATTGCCCCCTTCTCCTCCCCTTCCTCCCGTTGATATACAAATTGTTTATTATGAAGTGCATACATCGTAAGTATGACGCTCCATAAATGTTACATGTGCTGGTTTCCTGTGTGATCATATCCAGGTGGTGAGTATTTCCATCTCCAGTAAGTTCTCTTGAGCCCCCCCACCCAGTCAGCACCTCCCAGAGGTAATCGCTATTGTTTCTTTAATCACCAGAGATGAGGGCTTGTTTTAAATGCATGCTAATAAAATCAGAGTGCATTCTTCTCTTCTTTTTTTTTCATTCAACATTATGTTTCTGAGAGTCATACAGGCTGTTTCGTATATCTATACATAATTCTTTTTGATTGCCACCTTGCATTCATTGCATATATATAACACAGTTTATTTACTGTAATCCTATTCATGGACATTTGGTTTGGCTATGATAAAGTTTCTATGAAAACTGTGTACATTTTTTGGTGGACAAAAGCACTCAATTCTCTTGGGCACACAAGCAGTGGAATTACTAGATCATTAAACATTTCACCAATATTTACAGTATTCCAATTCTCTAAAACTCCATTTTTAAATCTGAAAACGACAGTAACAATATCCTCCCATATGTGATTTCTGTGAAACTGAAAAGGGGCAACATATGTAAAGGTGTTTTTATTGTTGTTTGTTTTAAATTGCCAAATGTGACACAAATGTGAGACTATCTAGGGGAAAAGCAAAAAGATGGAAGATCACAGGAAACAGGCAACTGTCCGTGGTCTGACCTCAGAGGCCTGAGATAACATTCAGGTATGACCTAGAAAGCAGGACTGGCCCTTAAACAGTGGCAGTGCTAACATTTACTGAATACCCACTATGCAGCAAGTTTTCATGTGGTGTTGTGGACTTCTATGTTTGTGTCCTCCCAGAATTCATAGGTTAAAATCCTAACCTCCAATGTACTAGTATTAGGAGGTGGGGCCTTTGTGAGTGATTAGATGATGAGGGTGAAGCCCTTATAAATGGGATCTGTGCCCTTGTAAGAAAAGACAGAAGAGTTTGCTTCCTCTCTCTGCTCTCTTGCCACACAAGGATACAAGAAGATGGCTATCTTGCAAACCAGGGAGAGTCCTCACCAGACAACAGACCTGCCAGAGCCTTGACCTTGTACTTCCCAACCTTTCTAACTGTGAGAAATAAGTTTCTGTTGTTTAAACCAACCAGTCTATGTGACCTTGTTACAACAGCCTGAACGAGAATACATGGCAGGGCAGTTAAGAGCCAATACTTTGTACCCCACCTTGAATCCTGGCTCTATCATTCACTAGTTGAATGACTCTAGGAAAGTTATTGAGTCTTTCTGAGGCTCAGTTTATGCTTCTGAAAATGAGGATTATAATAGTGTGTACATCACAATATTTCTGCAAGGATTTTATAAGATGATACGTGTAAAGCCTTACATAGTAAATGGCATATTCATGCTGAATACACGAAAACTGGTATTCTAGTTACAGCAGACTAGAAGAGTAAACACTGCCGCTGCCATTTTAATGCTCTCAACAACCTCATGTGATGTGTATTGTCATTCTCACTCTGAAAGTGAGAAAATAAGTTTGGGGAGATAAATGACTGGCTCAAGTCACTGGTCACAAGATCATGGGAAGTGGGTGGATACTAGTGGCTTTTTACCTCTATCCCATCCTTCTGCTTCCCACTCCATTCCCCTTCCCATCTGACCTGTTTCCCAAATACCTGCCTCACTAGGCATCCAAAGTAACATTTACACTATTAACTCATCACAGTTCCCAGAAAACTTCTGCACACCAAGCTATCATATCAAAGGATATAGACATTCACCTGGAGTTTCCACCCTTTGATAATGGTGTCCCCTTATATTTTGTAAAGCCCTGCCAGAATCTGCCTCCACAGCCATGTGATAGATCCAAAGGAGGTGTAATTATCCATGGGGCACATGAGGAGAGTGAGTCTCAGCAGTTACAGTGATGCACAACGCCACACAGAACCCAGGCTCTCGAGGCCAGGGTCCACGCTCCTTGTTCTACCCACACAGTAACATGGGGAGTGCAACTGCCCATGTATTTTGGAGATATTCATTAAAGAACATTATATATGATTCCCAACGATGGCCACCTTGCTAATGACATTTGACCAGTGTCTTTTTTATCCTTTACCAGCCTCAGTCACAGTTCCCTTCATGCCCCAGAGGACAAGAAGGGCGAGGAAGAGGAGGGAGGAGATGGAAGAAGGGCATAGAGACAGATGGAGGTCTCACTGCCAAAGCAAGGGCTTATCTTAGTGAAGCTGGAATCATAATGCGTAAATACAGACAGAAGCAAACAGGACATGTGGCTTTGAAACCACCAACCATCTTTACCAGGCTACTCAGTGTACACCTGGTCAGCCCCAAACAGCATCACAGAAACTAGCCAACTGACAACGCCCTATCCAAACAACGAGGAGACTGCACAGAGCAGATCATGGCTAGGATACCCATTTCACCGCATCAGAGAAGGAAACCACGTCAAAATGTCCTCCAAAGAGACAGCAAAACCACATTTCCTACCTCAACTTTGCTGGCAGCCAGGCTTGTCAAAACCTGAAAGTTAAAGAAAAAAAAGACATTAGTATTGATTTGACAAGAAGGTAATTGGATTAATTGTTTTTTTAAAGGGACTGGCATCAATAATTTGTTATGACCCAAGGGGACAATGAGTATAACACACACACACACACACGCACACACACACACACGAAAAGGTACTTTTTCTTCTACCAAGCACAGCAGCAAGATTTGTTTTTTCCAGTCCTGTGTATAAGATGAAGAAGATAATTAATATTTTCAACACATTATAACCATCTTGCCAGGAAAAAAAAAAAAAAAAGGGAGGAGGGCTGTGTGCAGTGCCCGTGTACTGATAATGATTAAATGAACACTGAAAAAGCAAAGGCATTGAAGACATTTTTGAGGGGTTTTTTTCCTTTAAGTTCCAAATCAGTGTGAGTGGAAGGTAAAGCTACAAACTACATACAGCAAATGTAGCTGTTTTCAAAATGCCTCAAAATATTGTGAAATAAAGCACTGTGCCAGGCATTGTGCCAACTTTACACTTACCGTCTCATTTAATCCCCAGAACAACTTTTATTATTCCCATTTCATAGAGGAGAACATGGGGTTTAGAAAAGTTAATTCTTCCAAGCCCAAAACATTATTAAGTAGGGAAATTAAATTAAAACCCAAGATAATATCACATAGACTCTATGGCTCCTACCCACAGCCCATTTTCTCTCTCTGGACTCAGACCTAGTTTGCAGCAACATGGCTAAACACACAAAGAAGGAATTGTCAGTAAATACAGGACCCGTTATGGTGCCTCTCTCAAGAAAATGTTGAAGAAGATTGAAATAAGCCAGCACACCAAGTTACACTTGTTCCTTCTGTGGCAAAACCAAGACAAAAAGACAAGCTGTGGGGATCTGGCACAGTGGTTCTTACATGAAAACCATAGCTGGGGGTGCCGAGACCTACACCACTTTTGCCATCACAATAAAGTCTGCCATCAGAGGACTGAAGGAGTTGAAAGACCACTAGAAGCGCCACCATTTGAAACACTCCTAGCCTATAATAAATGGGTTAATTTATGTAACAACAACAACAAAAAAGATTTGATTTACATACCACCCATCATTATTCATATACCTCAGAATATGCATAGGGGCAGATAAGATTTTTTTTTTCTGATAACTTTCTGTCTTGCAACTTTCTATATTATATCCGAGGTTGACTTGGCCAACCTCAGTCATATTTTCCTACCAGACTGCTATAGTCTGAATTCTGTCACCTTAAAATTCATGAAGCTCTAACCCCCATGTGATGATATTTGGGGATGGGGCCTTTGGTAGGTAAATCAGTTTAGATGAGGTAATGAGGGTGGGCTATGCACGAAGGGGTTAGTGTCTTTATCAGAAGAGGCACCAAAGAGTTTGTTTTCCTTTGCTTCCTCTCTCTACCTGTATGCACCAAGGAAAGGCTAAATGAGGACAGAATACATAGGAAGCCACCTGTAAGCCAAGGAGACAACCAGACACCAACTCTGCTGGCATCTTGACCTTGGACTTCTGGTCTCCAGAACTGTGACAAATGAATTTCTGTTGTTTATCCGCCCAGGCTATGGTATTTTGTTCTGGCAGCCCACACTGACCATGATACGGATCAATACCAGCTCACAGTTGTGACTCCAACAAAGTGCTTAGGAATCTGTGTCTTCTTGAATTAGCTGACCAGTCCCTGTAGCTCACAGTGGACCAGCTCCCAGAAGCACCTCTCCCACACTCACCTCAAGGCATCAGACCAGCCCTCACCTAAGCATTAGCCCCAGAAGTAGCTCAGACAGAGCTTGCTGCCCACTGGATGGCTTCACACATCATTAGCCTCCTAAACATGAGGACAGCCTTCAAACTGACCTCAGCCAAGACAGTCCATTAGCCATGGCCTGAGGCTTGCCAAAGCATGAATCCAGGGGCCAGCCCTGGAGAAGCGCTCCAAGGTATGATGAACATCAGAGCCCAGAGCCTCCCTGATCTTGCTCTCTGCTCTGGAACCCTATTAGAGCTGGGGCTGGGAGAACAGCTCATTCCCAAGCAATTCACCACAGACGCCCTGGCTGCACAATATTACGTGTGTGTGTGCTGATTTACCTCCCTGCTGAAAACCAATGGGAAAATGGAAGGGTAGCATGATATTCAGCAGCTACAGGTCTTAAGCAGTTTGCCTCTCCCTGCTTCACAGAGCACAAGGGCAACACAGTTCTCAAGTCTCTCCTAACTTCTAACTTTTGTGTCTTACTAACTCTATGCAAACCCAATTCTTACATCAAACTTAGATAAATATACACGCAGAGAGAGGCATAGATAAAGCTATTCAGTGCAGCATTGTTTGTGATAATACATTTCTAAAAAATTTTAAACATTCACACATAAAAGAATGGCTAAAATACTGAGTTTGAACACACAAATGCCCACAGAGGACAGAGAAGTAATGAAAATGTATAAAGTAGGCTGCCTGTAAGATAATAGGGAATGGAGGGGCCTGTGTGGAAATTAGAGATTGCCTCCCCTACCTAAAGCTATCTGCACTTAATTTAAAACCGCTAGATATGGTTCTGGCCAACAAAATACATATGTGGTCTGGATGTGGCTGTTGGACTCCAAATTTATGATCCTCTAAGCCAAACCAATTATAATACATCCATATTATGAAATATTATGCACAGTTAGAATATTATGTTTTTCATAGTGTTCTGACATGAAAAGACTGTATAGCACATACAATAAATGAAATAAATGAAAAAGAAGGGGCGCCTGGGTGGCACAGCAGTTAAGCGTCTGCCTTCAGCTCAGGGCTTGATCCCGGCGTTATGGGATCGAGCCCCACATCAGGCTCTTCCACTATGAGCCTGCTTCTTCCTCTCCCACTCCCCGTGCTTGTGTTCCCTCTCTCGCTGGCTGTCTCTATCTCTGTTGAATAAATAAATAAAATCTTTAAAAAAAAAAATGAAAAGGAAAAGATGGAGAAAAGGACACATAAAATTCTACCAATCTCTTAAAAAAAAAACCCTAAGGTCTATATGCATTATACATTCCTCCTTCCCTCTCTGCACACACATAGATGTATGTCTGAAAAATGTCCAGGAGGATACTCATCAAGCTAACAAAAGGTCTAGGAGGAAACTGGACCTTGACTGAGAATTGATGGGTTGAAGAAAGTTGTGGGGAACTTTCTTTTTTTGAATTGTTTGAAATTTTTTCATTGAGAATGTATCCATGTATGATTTGTCAAACTAAACATAAATTTAAAATAGGATAAAAATTAAGCTTTATGGTGCTTCAATATTAATAAGAGACTTCAGAGAAGTGCTGGGTTTCTTTTTTTCATTGAAGAGTGAACTAAACACAACTCTCTCACCCATTCATATGACAGAGTAGAAACTCAGTCGTATGGTCACGATAGGGAGTGGTAGGGCTTGTGGCCAACTGGAGATAAATCATACTTGGATTTATAATTCCACATATTAGATAAATATAGGAAAAGCAAATGGTGAAAGTTACTAGAACTCTCTATATACTGCATTGGGGGATGATTTTATAGTTCTAATTCTGTTAGATCACTTCTAATACACACAGCTCAGGCCTTATCAGGAATGTGATACCCACAGACCTCAGGGGCCCATCTGTGATCCACTGTGGTATGTCAGGCACCTAGAACAGACTGCAGAGGTCAACTGCATGAATGAGGTTTCTGTAGGGGCTGCAGGTGCCAGGCTAAGGCATTTGGCTTTTATCTTGTCAGCAGCAGCCATCAGAGGGTTTCCAGCAGGGGCTGATATGATTAGAGCCATCTTTGAGGTGAGCCATTCTGTGCACCAGCAGAGGGCACAGAGGGGATGCCGGAAACTCCCGGCAGGACACTCCTTAAAGCTTTGTTCCAGCCATTTCCCATCCCTTTAATCATTTCCTTCCTCTTCTTCCATTTCTCTACTTGTGTTTGAAATTACAAAGGCCGACATTAAGGGTTTCCTCCTCTCTTGTGCTAGGAACTTGATGTACATGATTACGTTGAGATCCTCACCTCAACTCTAGGAGCTGGCTCTCCTGCCACATTTGCAGATAGGGAAGCTGAGGTTGGAATGCTAAGTTCCTTTCCACAGTGTCAGATGCAGGGTTTGAATGCAGATCAGACAACAAAACTGCCTTCAAAACCCATGCAGGGATTATGTCTACACACTGGAGATATGGATTCCCTCCTGGGACTTCCCACAGATTAATAGATACCAGGACTGAGTTAATTGATAGAGGGAAGATCACTACTCAGGCACACCCACTTAGTCTCCTAAGGACCTAAGTCTGAGATGCCCAAATACCATCTGGGGCTCTGCTGCTCCAAACAATTCAATCTTCTGTGCTGAACATTTTGGGGTACCATTCTATTAATTTTGCAGGGGTAGTGGTAGACAGGCCTTTTTTGGTAGGATGGGATAGAAACAATTCAAAATAGTCTAAGGACACAAAAGAATTTATTAGCTCATTTGACTGGTAGAGCACATTTTAAAGGGATCTAGATAAGGATTAAAGAGGCTAAATTACTTCTCTGGTAGAGCAGTGAACTGAAGCCAGATGTCTATAATTCTAGAAACCTTCATAAGGCACAAGTGGATTTGGGGAAGCCTATGGGTGCAGCCCTCTTATATTTACCAGGGACATTGAAGCTCCAGCAATCAAATGTATATTGGCTTGACACAATGGGTATTTGTTTCTTGCCCATGTCACAGTCTTAGGTGGAAGAACACATTAGAGGCCAGTTCTCCTCCACACAATCATTCAGGGATTCAGGCTGAAAGAGGCTCTGCCATCTTTAATACGTGGCTTCCAAGGTCACCATGGTCATCTTCATACCAACCAGCCAGATGGAGGATAACACATGCAGGAACACTGTGGTCGTCTTTATGAACCAGACCCAGAAAAATGTCATGCATTTCAGCTCACATTCTACTGGCTAGAGCTCAGTCATGTGGGCACATATAATGGCAAGGGTGTTTGTACATGTTGGCAAACTATACGTCAAAGAGAAGAAGATGGTTTTAGAGAGCACAGCTAGTAGGCCTGGCCACACCTCTTCACTGCAGCACTGCCTTGCCCCAAATCCACTTCCATCCAACCTCTTCCAATTTCTCCCAGTGATTAATTCGGTCAGTATAACTCACAGTCTCTTGGTGCTGAGGTCCCCTCACTTTGCAGCTGGTCCTGTTGGGTGCATAAGCCAGATGGCTCAAACCCAGCTCTTCTGTGGTATCCTCCTGACACAGAGGAGACTCACTGGTCAGTTTGCAAGAGCAAAGCTGAGACTGAAGCTGTTCCTTTCCTCCATACCCTCTCTCTGTTTTTTCTCCTCTGCTCCAATAAGCAGAAAGGGACCATCAGCAAAGAAGCTGCATGAGCAGACTGAGTCCTCTTACTGCTGGCTACCCAGTATCTACAAGAGAGCCCCTCAGAGTTCAGCTTTTCTTCAGGTTGACACTGATAATTCCCCTCTCTCCCTGAATCCTCTGATCTTCTGCTTCTGTATCTATAACAGAGCTGGCTTGTCCCTCTGACAGAGCCCTGAGGAGGTATCTGAACCCTTGAGTTTGGCCCTCTTTCAAGTGTAAGAGATGCTCCGCACTCCTTTGCATTCAGTTGTGATCCTAATGATCTATTCTGGGATAACAGGAAACATTTTAGTCCCCTTGACCAAAGGGGCCAGGAATGGGCTGTGAATTCTTCACCATACTGAGTCAACTCTTACTTGAACTGACTGAGTCTCTGGTTGTTTTCACTGGGGTACACAGAATACTTTAAAGTGCTAACATCAAAGAATAATAAAGCAGAAACCTGCTTGGGTTGTAGAATAAGACAAATGGGGTTCCTGCCACTCAGCAGCTGAGTGGCTTTGAGGACACTTCCCTCATCTGAGAGAGTTTACTTTTCTCTAAACTGGAAACAGGGAAACTCTTCTCCCCCCACTCACCTACATAGTGTTGGTTCCATGTTATCTTTTAAATGGTAAACACTGGCGTCTCTCCCTGCAATAGTTGAATTCCCTGGAGACTAGGGACTCTAAGCATGGTTGTGGAATCAAGTTCTGGGTTCAAAACCAGCTTTTACCACTTTCTAGTATAGCATCTTGGGCACATGTAGTGACTGAAATTGGCCACACGTTCTACGGTACCTCTTCCACTGAGAGGTGGGGTCGATGTTCCCAATCCATGAATCTGGGTGGTCTCTAAAAGTGCCTTGACCAACAGATTACAGCAGAAGGGATATTGTTTCCATTCTGGGCCAGCCTTAAAAGACTGGCAGCTGCTACTATTGTCTGTGGGGACCCTCTCAGAGTGCCCTCAGATGCCACATCAGAGGTTCAACTACCCTGAGACCACCGGGAAGAGGCCACATTGAGACACTTCGATAGAGAGTCCCAGCTAAGCCCAAACTTCCAGCCTCCCTGGCCAATGTGCCACCCGCGTAAGAAAAGCCATCTTGGACCCTTCAGGCTGTCCGTCTGGCAGCTAAATGCCACCAAGAAACCTCAGTCAGTCCATGTCTGGCACACCCTGCCCAGATTCCTGACTCACAAAATCTTGAGCTATATTAAATGGCTGCTGTTTTGAGTCACTAGGTTTTGGGGGACTTTGATCACAGCAATAGATAATCACAATAAAAGGTACTTATCCTTTCCAAACCTGTAATTGTATACTTACAAAATGGAAAATACATTTAAGCAAAAAATATCCAAAAGTGCTTGACACAGTCCCTGGCACTCAGTAAATGGTGAATTTATCTTTACTTTCACAGAACCACGTGCACTGTGCTGTTCTCTGTGCATCTCTCCATGTGATACTCCAGATTTACTGTCAAGTAATGATATTCAGGGAGCTCAATTCGATTTCCAGGTGGTAAAATGTATATGGGTTGCTCTGGAATCAGAAATCCCTGGGCTTTGTAAATACTTGCTCTACTACTTACAAGCTGTGTGCATGGCCAAGGCAAAGCTACTTCACTTCTCTGTGCCTCAGTTTCCTCATTCGGAAAATGGACACAAAAATCTATCTCACCGCCTTTTTGGCATGTATACGGCAATGTCTGGTATGGAGTCGGAGATAGAGATCAGACGGCTGTCATTTCAGTAAGTTTGGTGTAGCACTGTAACAGCAGCAGTCCTAACACCTGGTATTTTAAGCTCCACTGCACTTAATGGAACAGCCAGTGAACAGACCACCCAAAGGGGTATTTTTTAAAGCAGGCAGCTTCCTCTCTTCCCGCCATCCCTCTCCTCCACTCTAGCCTAGGACTTGGTTTCAGCCACTGAGCCACCAGAACTCAGCCCAGATTTTTAAATGTGAGTGTAAAAAAGGAAAGAACCCATTCACAGATGATATTCAACAGCCCCCCCAACCAAATTCCGTAGGCTCCAGACATGTCCAATGAATAAACGTCTCTTAAAATTCTTCTAGAAAATGCACAAAGTTTCTCTTAATAACTCTCACTGTCAGAAATGAAATATTTACACGCACTTGCTTCAAAATTCTGGCAGCTTGTAACCTAAGAATAGTTTTACTTATGGTGTTGAACAACTGCCTTAGGTCTATCTTGTGGATGATTCTGAGAGGAGCACGAGGATGCAGGGCAGAAAGAAGAAAGGAAAAGCCGCCTGTGGTGGGGAGGCTGAGCAGGAAGGGGCTGACAAATCCCTGCCCTTGGTTGTCCTTGAAGTCGGTGTATTGGGAAGGTTAAAGTAGTTACAGCACAGGGATGATGGGTGTCTGAGCTGTGACAAGCCCATCAGTCACCCTGACACGTGCCGGAAAACACCAAGAGATTACAAACATTATCTGAAGCTTAATTATGAGGCAGACAGGAGGCTGGGCTGGTGTGAGGAGGGGGATGCTAGGATTGCCTGAGCCCATTCTCACCAGATCCTATAATCTTTGGGAAAAGTTGCTGCCATTTGTGTGTCCTTCCAGAGAGCCCCTGTCGCTTTTTAAGGTCAGGCAGCAATGTTATAAAAAGCTAATATGGGTCTGTTTTCAAATTAAGATCAGAAATCTGGAAATGTAGATAAAGATCTTTAAAAACCTTCTTTTTCTTTGACTCAGTAGCTCTGCTCCTGGGAATCTCTCCTAAGGACACACTGGAGATACAGAAAATGTTTGTGGCACAAAAGCACGCTTTGTAACATTTCTGTAATGGAAACTACCTAGTTGCCCAACAACAGGGGGCTGACTCAGCTTACTGAGCCACCCCTTTTCATGGAGAACTATATTTCTATTAAAGTGATGGCTAAGCAAAGCTTGAAATAACATGGGAAGATGCTTATATATTAAGAAAAAAAAAACAGAATATAAACAACATACACTACATGGTTTCAATTATGTTAAAACATGAATAGGAGAAATGTGGGAAGGAAATACCTAAAACAATTGGTGGTGTTTAGGAGAGAAGATTGGATATTTCATTTTCTTCTTCCTTTTTTCTATGTTTTCCAAGTTTTCCCCAGTTAAAAAAACAAAAAAACAAAAAATGGACAGAAAGTTTTTAGATACCATCTAGTTCCTACCAATCCTTTCAAATATTCTACCCATTTTCCTAATGATATCTTCCCCACAGATTGGTGATCTAGAGCAAAGCTGGGCTGAATGATTCCAAATGGCACAAAGCAAAGGGACAAGGAACCTAACATTAGTTTTGCACACTTCATGTATCAGGCACTGTGCTGTGAGTTTTCCTTACACTCCATCATTCAATCCTCAATTCTGCCAGGTAGGCGTAATTATCACCCTTTTATCAATGCTGTGGGAACTGAGAGGCCAGATAAGTCAGGAAACTTTTCCAGACAACGTAGCAATTAAGAGTCAGGGTAGGAATGTGAGCTCAGGTTGGCCTGACTCCAAATACGTTCCCTTCCCTCCTTAACCATCAGCCACAGATGGAGAGAAGCACAGGTGGTGCCCTAGCTGTAATAGTCCTTCCTTCCAAAGCCCTTATGGTAAAATTCGAATTGCTATGGAAACATCTCTGGACTCCTCACCCGCCACCCCTCCCACCCCCACCTCCACCCCCAGTATCTCCTTTCTTCGTGGTCAGGGTGCCTGGAATCCCATAATTGGAGATGCTTTCCCTCAGGTTAAAAAGCCCTAACTCTTGCCTCCCTGTGTCCTTTGTGAAAATGCATGTAAGGCTGGGAGAGGTGATCAGGCATAATGCCTGCATAAGAATAGAGAATAGGTGGAGGCTGGGGAAAACACACTGACCTTGAATATTTTGATGTTGGGGAGGGGAATGCAGGGCACAAGTCACCCCAAGGCACATTCTGGGTATATAAACACTTAGCATTTTTGGTTGCCCAGCATCTCATCTCTTTTCTTAAAAGCATCTCAATTTCTGGGGCACCTAGGTGGCTCAGTCAGTTAAGCATCTGCCTTTGGCTCTGGTCATGATCCCAGGGTTCTGGGTTCTAACCCTGTGTTGGGCTCCCTGCTCAGCGGGGAGCCTGATTCTCCCTCTACGCACCCCCTGCTTGTGCGCGCGCGCGCTCTCTCTCTCTCTCTCTCTCTCTCTCTCGCTATCTCGCTATCTATCTCCCTGTCTCAAATAAATGAAATCTTTAAAAACAAAAAAACTCAATTTCCATTTCAATAACTCACCTCTCCCCCATTTTTGTGTAATCTCAGTAAGGAGGTGAATTGAAGTGGCCTTTTTCCCACTTCACACATTGAAAGGGCAGATCCCAGGATTCTTAATACTGGCTGCACTTTGGAGTCACAGAGAGCTGGACAAAAGGCTGCTCTCCAGGATCCGGCCCCAGGCGTCCTGATTTCATTGATGTGGGGAGGGCACTGGGCATTGGTATTCATTAAAGCTCTCCAGATGACTCTGATGTGCAGATAGGGTTGAGGACCACAAGGCTGGACAGTCTTTTCAATCCCCCCAGGACAATGGGGAAGTACACATGTCCAAACACTGCCCCTCTCTCCTGAGATCTTTTGAATCAGTGACATGAGGGAGAAACAAATGGCTGGGGTATATTTATCCCATGAACGGTGGGTTCTGCCCAGACCACTTCTGCTATGAGAAAATTCCTGCTTCCCAGAACTCCAGAGCCAGTTTGGTTCTTGCCTCTTTCCAACCTTTTCTCCTCCCTTCCTACAGATTCTGAGAGCCCCAGTGCAACAAATTCCCTCTTGTTGGACCCAAGAACAGTGGAATGTAGTCATGAAAATAACAAAGCAACACAAAAGGGCCACACAGAGGCAGGTAGGAGAGTGACCAGGACCACTAGACCTTCCTGCTAATAAATGATAGAAACGATAAACATCCACGAAACTTTCATATTTCTCCTTCCATCATGTGGAGTTGCCACTAGGAAATGGCTGCCCAGTCAGGGACTACATCTCCCAGGCTCCCTTGCATCTAGATGGTGCTATGTGACTAGTTCTCACCAATGGAATGAGACAGACAGAGATGCAAGTCACTTCCAGACCAAGGAGCTTACAGGCAGGTACACCTCTCTCCAGATATTTCTGAATACATTTATGAATATGTCCCCAGGCATTTCTAAATATTTCGGGGGCCCTCTGAGGACTAAGAGAAGGGGAATGCTGTAAGATGGGAAAAGCCTGGATCCCTGAATCACCTTGTGGAGGGCTGTTAGAGCACCAGGGACAACTGCACTGTATTGCTAAGGAAGCAAAAAATAAACTGTACTGTGTTAAAGGACTAAAGTTTGGGGGTTGTTTTTTAACAGGGCTGGTGTTATCCTAATACAGCTTCAAAGCCAGAATTTAAAACCCAGCACCCTTAGCCAGAACGCCATTCTGCTCTCTACTGCCCACCCCCATGACTTCTCATCTCTGCTCTCTATTAAGCTGAACCAAGCCCCAGATTGCTAGGCTCTCTTTTCTGAGGGCTCCTTCGAACAATCCCCTCTACCCCCCAAGGAGGGGTCCTTGTTGCTACAGATGAGACACCTCATCATCAGTGGAAATCACCAAGGCAGTTTGTGTTGTCAGGCACAGGTGTGCAGTAAATGCTTACATTAGGTGGTCAGGCCAGGGGTGTGACTCAGGCTGAAATGGGATCCTTCCTGCCAAACCCAGGGAAGCAAGGGTTAGGGCAGGCCACACCCCAGGCTAGAGATCCAGCACATTTACCAGGTTTTACTCTCACCCCCAATCTCTTGGGAAACTTAACTGTGCAATCTCTCGACTTTTCCTAATTTCTCCTGGCCATTCCC
This sequence comes from Ursus arctos, assembly GCF_023065955.2. Lineage (NCBI taxonomy): Eukaryota > Metazoa > Chordata > Mammalia > Carnivora > Ursidae > Ursus > Ursus arctos. The sequence goes on along the minus strand of NW_026622874.1, from coordinate 70,324,180 downwards.
AGGCAATTCCCATGCCTAGCTGGAAGATTATAGAGTTGCCCTACTCCAGGACACAAAACAGAAGCTGAGGCTGAAATGGTTAATCTGAGGCTCCATCTTTCACTTCAGTGTGCCTAGTCCCTCCCTGCATGCCCCCATTCAGCTCACATCTCATTGGTTGTCCTCTCTCTCCACATAAGGGACCTCTTTTGCTGAGACAGGTCTCATCTCTAAATATAGAATTATCTTACAGTGTGGTAAGTACTATAACCAAGGTGCCCATAGTGAAATGTCTCATGGATCCAGACAGAATAAGGTCAGAACATAAAGAAGAGAGAAAAGGGTCTTAAAAAGAAATGGCATCAAGCTAGATCTTAAAGAACAGGTAGAAGCTGGGGCACCTGGGTAGATCAGTCAGTTAAGCATCTGCCTTTGGCTCAGGTCATGATCTCAGGGTCCTGGGATGCAGTCCTGCATTGAGCTCCCTGCTCAGCAGTGAGTCTGCTTCTCCCTCTCCCTCTCCCCCACCCCTTGTGCTCTCTCTCTCTCAAACAGATAAATCAAATCTTAAAAAAAAAAAAAAAAAAGAGGATGGGTAGAAGTGCACTGGAAAAGAAAGTGAGTGTTGGCTGTCAAGGGCTTACAGCTGCTATCTTCTCTGGAGACTTACAATTTGCCCAAAGATGCCAGAGAGGGTATGCTTTGACCCCTCTCTCCCCAGGGGCAGCCTGAAGCCAATAACTGGTACTATGGTGTAAAAGTGTGTTTCACTTGCTCCAAGATGTGGAAACTCTGTGGTGCTACTCACACTCCAGAACTCCCTGTGGGCTCAGGCTGAGGCTGAGGCTCAGTTTCAGCTAAAGAGCACTCCTAAGAGTGCTCCAATACTCAATTGCACAAGAATCACATCTCAGCTCCGCGTCTTGAGAACTAAGCCTAAGGCAAGGAGGGCAGGCATCCTTAGTAGCATGGAAAGCATGGGCAAAGGTTTGGACACATGGACTGATGTGCTTGGAAGGTCAGGAAGCTTCCTATACAGCATTGTTAATTACGGGGGGGGGGGGTTCTCTAAAGGTTATCCTGTGGAATAAAGAAAAAACTGTTCTCAATATTCTTAAACATTATCTCAATCCTCAGCACAGCTCTGTCGTGTGGATTCTTACTGCCCCAATTTTTAAAATGCTTGGTCAAAGAGGTGAAGTAATTAGCCCCAAATGGGATGTATGGCTAATAAGTGGCAGAAAGGCAGTTTGAATTCAGGTGGGTCTGATTACAGGGCCCCTGCTCTCCAAACATAACGTTCAAAACATTCAGAACCTATTTACACCTAGGTTATTACATCCTGCTTCATTCACTCACCAATCTGTCCAGCAATGAACAATTCCTTTAGAGCACTGTACACAGAACCCCAAGCTTCTGGTTTCTCGGTCACCTTTGAGTGCACATGTGCAATGACTCTTTTTAAAAAGGACACAGTACTTACGGAGCCAAAATGAAAAGGACAGCATGAAGGAATGCTCAGAACCTCTGATCACACAGAGATGACATAATTTATGTTTCACCACTACCATCTCTGCTCTGCCCACTGCAATCTCAAAATTGAGGAAGAACTTGGTAATTGCTTCTGCAGGGCTGGGCCTGTGGGTAACTGCTTACTTTTCTTATTACCTTGTCCTGCTTGGTGATCCCTGAGTATTTCATCTTCTTTGGCAGGGATGGCAGGTTTTAGGACATCCCTGGTAGAGTGGAAAATGCCTCAGATAACATACAGAGGAAAACTGAGGAGGGGGTCTTGGTGAAAGGTCTGTCGGGTAAAGGCAAGATGAGGGTAACACTGTCATGCTGGGCAGGCACCTCCACTGCTGGCTTTGAAGGTTAAGGCAAAGTGCCCACGTACGCCTGGGAAGAGCAGCTCATTTCCAGTTGGGCAATGATCTATAGCACTGATCTGAATGGACACCAATATTCCTCTTTCCTGGTGTGGAACACAGCTCAGAATCATATGATAACTCTCAGGGGAGTTATTGTCATAACAGAATCCAGCAGCAGTCCCAGATTATTGGGATGATTTTTGAGGTTAGGCCCACAAGCAAAGTGTACAAAAGGGAGGAATGAAGGAGGCCTGGGAATGGGGGGAATAGGGAAGCCAGGATTGACAGATACAGGAGGGCACCAGGTAGCCATGGCTTGGTTTGGTTTGGGGGATGCATGAGCCTCCAACAGTGCATCACAATACACCCAGTATCGTTCTCCAAGCAGGCCGCACACCTGTAGTCCCAGCCGCTGAAAAGTCATCTTTTGTCACTTTCTCTCCCAGGCTGAACTGGGTAATTTCCATGTCTTCTGACTCAAATCTTAGAAGTCAGTGGGTGAAGAAAACAAAGAGATGAGGCATTGTAATTCACCTGCTTGAGTTCAATATCAGCCCTGCCCCTTGCTAGCTGTGTAAACTGAGGTAGGTTTATCCTCTCTGTGCCTCAGGTCTCTCATCTGTTAAATGGGACTATACAGGGCTCTTTAAAGAGTAAATGGAGTAACAAACATAAAGCATTTAGAACAGTTCTTGGTACAGAGTAAAGATGGAATAAGTGTTGCCTGTTGTCATTATACATTATTACTGCTTCTGCTGCTATTTTGTTAAAAAGCCTAGCACAGTGCTTAGTGCTAACACAGGATTCTGGAGATTGGTATTTTTGATCTCCTTCCTTTTTCTAAATAATTCCAAAGAATGAAGTCACTGGTTCAAAGGGTGTGAGTGAGTGTGTATGTCTACCCATGTTCTTAACATGCACCACAATATTGGTGCCATTTTCTTTCTGGCAGGTAATTCCCACCCCTAACTCTTTTCTTCCACCCCCCCCCCCATTACCTCCAAGAGATATCTCAGATTCATCCACCTTTCTCCATCCCTCACACTTAGTTCTAACACTATCCTTCCTTGTCTGGATAAGAGGGATAAGACCACTTAACCAGTTAATTGAAAGTCCCCATCCCCTCTTAGCCACTGGGATTGTGGAGCCATCCAGAGCCCAGATCCCTAGGCTGAGTTCAGAGTAAATAGGATTACCTGTGGTGGCAGGAACTGGTGGAGACAGAAGGTGTTTCAAAACTTAATCAAAAATTAATTAGAAAAAGAAACAAGCCAAAGGACAAACATCTGTGAGCAGATGATGTGCAAAGGCAAACAAATCTGATATATAACATTCCGTTTGAGTTAGGAGCAGGATCCTGCTGGGCTGCACTGGGAGTAGCTGGAAAGCTTTGAGCGGAACAAAAAGGCTCCGTGTTTACTTCTCAAGAACAAATGACAGTGCAACTCTAAGCTCTAAAGACTCAGGAGGAGAGGGTCTCTGCAAAAGATCACACATGAGCTGCCTGGAAGCTGAGCATCAGGGAGGTGCTAATAAATAATCATCAGAATACACACTAGCCAGTCCTCCGGTGAGGAGGGGTCCCAAGCAGGAGCAAAGCCTCCTCAGGCAGTCAGAGCTGGGGGACTCACCCACACCCTACATCTGTTTTCTAGACAGGATAAGCATTAATGGCTGTTTCAGGGCCCAGAAAAGCCGAGCCTTGAAAACCATGTCGGATGGAAATCAGAGGCCGTGGCCACTGTGACGAGCCCTGGAGTGTGGACTTGGGATGCCTTTCTGGGAGAAACTGCACATCTGGAAATGAGTTTCTAATAGAAGTTTGTAGCAAAACCATCAATATGGCACACGTATCCCCTGGCTGTTCCTACATCAGGGTCTTCAGACAGCACCTGTCAGTCTCTCTTAGAGGCTTTCTCTGACCACAGGGGTGTGCTTCTCTGTGCACACAGCAAGCTGGAGGTATCAGCAGCACTAACGTCAGAGGAGCATCTGTCAACTAATAAAGTTGTGCCCCTAGTAGGGACAACTCTGAAACAACCCTGCAGCACCACCCAGAGGTCCAGTTGGGACTGAGCCCCAGCTGCCCACAGGGTGACCTGCTCCGTGAAGTACCTGCACTGGCCTCCTCACTTCCCTCTCCCTTCTTTCCCAAACTGCCTCCTGGGGCCACCTCCCAAACAAGCCTATCTTGAGGTCTGCTTCTAGGGATTCAACCAAAGACAAGGATGTTGGTGGGGGCAGCCAGGCTTTGGGTCAATGACTTGGTTTAGTAAGGGACGCTGTATAAAGACCTGTCTATAAGGCAACAAGAGACCCACGGGGACTCTGGTGGCCTCAAGTCTCCTGTTTGGATCAACTACTTGGTGACCCTTATTACTGCCACTTCGCAGACCCACGTAACCCCTGAAATCAGGGTACTCCTTGTTCCTCAGGTCAAGGACCTCCTCCCTGCAGGAAGCTAAAATTGGAAAGATAAATGTTATCTTATCTCTGACCCTCCAGAGACTCCAATGGACCCTGCCCTCTTCTTGATGGGAGACCAAGGACTCAAGGGTTCTTACCTGTGTTTCCTGCTCCTCTTGCCTTCCATACAGTGGTCTCTCATACCTGGCGCTCCTGCCCTGCTCCCAACCCAACTTATTCTCATGAATAAGTCTGTTTTTTTACATTCTCAACCAGCATCACCTGCCCCAGGAAGAAGTCTCTGCCCTCACCACCAACTCCAACAGCAACCAATGCTTTCCTGTTATAGAGATTCTTACACAGGGTATAAACAGTGATTTACCCCCAGTTCCAGAGCAGACTAGTCTTTTAACCTAAAAATATAAAGTCTATGGGACTTCTGTGGTTCCTGACCCTAGAACCATGTGTGTGTGTGTGTGTGTGTGTGTGTGTGTGTGTGTGTATTTCTGGGTAGAAGATCAATGACTTTTATCTGATTCTCAAAAGGTTTTCCCAGAAAATGTCACAGCCATTGCACTAGACTGTGAGCTCCTCATAGACTAAATAATGCCTTATTTAATCTTGTATCCCCACAGTGCAGCCCAATGCCTGGGCAATCACAGGCACTATGTTAGCAACACTAAGGGCTAAGGTAGTTTGAATGTTTATTCTGAACCAAGCACTGCACTGGTCTTCATTTCATTGACTCCCATGACAACCCTAAGAGGTGGCTGCTACCTCTGTCAGTGGGACAAGGAAACAAAGCTGTGACAGAGGAGCTAGCCCCAAACCCCACAGCTGGAAGACTTGATGTTGAACTTGAAGGCAGTTTGGCCATGCTTTGAGCACTTTTCTGAACATATCAAGAGAGAGTTGATGAACAAACATCATTCATCTCATAACTGTGTTGTCCCTCCAGCTCTTAGGCAGCCCTATAATACACCTCGGGTAAAACCTCAGGTTTCAGTAAGGCCCTGAAATGTCCACCAGTATCTACCTCATTTTCCTGGAGCTCCTATAAAATCTGGAAGTGGCTCTCCTGTAACATCTGTGAATGCATTGTAATAATCCTGCACAGCTATCAACATCTATTTTTAGATCTCTAGCATTTCTTTTTTTTCTTTTTACAAATAATTGATGTGAGACCCCAAAGGTTATGTGGCTTGCTCAAGGCCATGTAGTGAGTTAACTGCAGAGCTCTAAGTGGAATCCAGGTCCTACCTATTCCCAGTTAAATGCCCTCCCTCCTACTTCTCCCAGTGCCAGCATCTTTGCCAAGATGATGCTAATGTTTCCCACCTGAAAGTCATGTGTTTCTCAGTGCAACGAGGTTCCCTGAGCTGGTCACGAAATTCAATTTCAGTCCTCAAATGACTTTCAGAACAACCTGGCCCATGCACGTCCATGCTAGGATTCCCTTATTCCATGATATAAGGGTCAACGTTCTCCTGGAGGCTGTCTCCCTCTTCCCTTCTCAGGATCTGCAGGCCATGGTTAAGGGGATGGAGACAGAATGATGGCCATCTGTCAAGGCTGCTCTGTGCAACCTGGGCCAAAATGTACTAACGGATTTATTGACTAATAATGCAGTTTATGTGCATGACTGGACAGTTTGCAAAAGCATCCCTTTTCCACAGCTGCTTTGAAGGAAATTCCCAGTGTCCAGTGAAGCAGGCAATGAGGGTTTGCAAGAGCTCATGCAGGAGACCATGTGGTTCCTCGCATCCACTTATTGTGCAAGAACTATGAAGTGAAATATACTTGGTTACCTGAAGCACCAGGGCCCAGACCTTAACTTAGTAAGAAACAGCTGGAACTCTGCCGATGGCGGCAGATGAACGTGGTGGAAAGGAACAGGGTCCTGCTGGTCCTCAGGACAGGGGATGCCCTGGCTCCACCATGAACTGGCTCTGCACTCCTGCGTGCATCACTTCACCTGCCTTAGCCTCTATTTCTCCACCTACCTATCTAGTGGGGGCAGAAAAATCTTCCTTACTAGCTATAGAGTTATAAATGAGACCCCTGGCACTAAAGAAACACTTGTTGCATTATAATAGGGACATAGAGTTAACAGAGCACATAAAACATGATTCACAAGTTTCTTTCTCGTCCATGTCTCTTTCCCCTGTTATTATTTCCCACCATGTCTAAAATAGGAAGGTAGAAGGAGCTGAATACAAGGGTATCCCTTCCCCTCCTTCTCCCCCACCTCTCTTCTCATCAGATGCTATTACTGAACATCCACACTGAGCCACATGCTTCCTCTGTGCATTTTCTCACTAAATTCCTGACGTATTTCCCTTAAAGGGTGAATGGTGTCTCCCTTTTCATAGACCAATACTGTCCAACAGAACTATCTGTGATGATGGAAATGCACTCCAATACAGCAGCCACCAGCCACGTGTGGCTCCTGTATCCGTGAAATGTGCCTAGTGTGGCTGAGGAACTGGATTTTCAATTTGAATTAATTCACTTACATTTAACTAGCCACATGTAGCTGTGGCCACCAAACCAGACAGTACAGTGACAGATGGGGGTAAAAAAAGAAAAACAAACTGAAGTTTGAAGTCCAGCGACCACCTAAGGTCATAAACGGGCATGAAGGTGGAAGTGAGAGCTGAATCCACACTTGCCACTAGCTTCCTGTGTCCATCTCCTAAAGTAAATGGTCAGGCTGGCTGAGGACTTGCTCTGACAGGCAAACGGAGAGCTGAAACTCAAGAGTCTGGGGAGAAATACTCCCAGCACTGGGGAATTGGCCCAGAAGGAGAAGGAAATGAATATTCAGAGCAGATAATGGTTGTGGGAACGCTTTGTAAACTGTGAAGTGCTGTCTCTGTGAAGTGCTGTCTCGGGGTGGGGGTTATTAATAATACCCCTTGGCACTGACTTCATGGCAAAGCTTTCTGTCCCTCTCCACACCCTGCTGCTCTGTTAATCATTAATTAAAGCTTAAGGGATTTGGGAATACAGGCCTCTGAAATTTGGACTAAACCCTCCATGTTATTGGAAAAAAAAAAAAAAAGAATCTCGGATAATTAGCTTTTCTTTCCCTAAATGCTTTTTGGGTCTCATTACAAACGAAGTGCTGGGCTAATATACCTTGTGTTGTGAATGCTTCACAATTCCTGCTAATTGAATTAAACCCAATTCTCTGCAAATAAACTCTTGGTGTTCTTAATGGCAAATAAGGAACAGAGCTGTTTCTTTTTGGAACGGGTCATTACAAGGCCCTAATTACCAGGATCTCAATGTGTAACGCAAACCGCCTTTGTGTTGGCTCCTGACAATGATGGCTCTGTTAAGATCAAAGTCGCAATGTGCCCTTGGAATCTTCTCCCTCTTTTTATTCCACTTCAAAATGTTTAATAATGACTAATCCAATTTCTAAGACGGCAGAGAAAGGACAAGAGAACAGAAGTCCGCTTTTTTTTTTTTTTTTTTTAATTCAGGACAAATATTCAGAAACCAACGTGCTGCTAATTCTCCCCCCTCTCTTTTTCCCTCGGACACAGCACATTTTGAAGTTGCCGGTTAATGAAGGAATCTGTGCCGCCAGAGTTGCACGCATGCCCAAGGTGAACAGAGGAGCTGTGTGGAGTAATCCGGTGTCAGGGAGGAAGATGGATACCACTGTTCCCACATGGCCCAACACCTTTATCAATAATGCAATGCCAATTACTTTGGGAATCCAGCCTTGACTCCTGTGGGATGGGAAACTTTATTCCAGGACTCTTTAGAACAGCATATATAATCAGCCACACCAACCAGATTTTAAAATGCAGTACACGTCATTTCTTGCTGGCAATTCTGCACTGATGTGTGGGCGGAGGACCCAGTTTGAGATTTCAAAGTAAGGTGGATAAAAAACTTTAACAGTAACTGTCCTTTGTGTACAGGTTTCAGGATGGGTGAAGGCTAAGGGTCCTGGCTCTCTGAAATGCTAAGCCTTCATCTTAGAGCCACATAATACCTTTGCTGCAGCAGAACAAACAAAGGAGAGATCATCTGGGTAGCTTAGAAATGGGGTTTCCATCTTGCGCCCTTCAAACTTTCTCACTCACCTCATCTCAGTCTTTCCAAGAAATTACGTTCATCTCCCTGGAAATCTCTCCTGATCTTCTCTGAAGGCAAAACTCTTAAATTCAGCCTCCCAAATCCAAGGCAGACACCCTCATCAGAGCTTGTTCCCCACTTCGATTTACTTCTGTTGCATTTTTCTCTCTCATCTGTGCCTGAGGCAACATGGCAGAGTGGGCGTGTGGGCTTTAGAGAAGGACAGCTCAGGGTTTGGATCTTAGTTCTTTTACTTATAGCTGCATAGCTTGGGGCAAGGTAGCTTACTTCTCAGAAGCTCTCCTTTTTCATCTAGAGAATAGGGATGCTAATGGATACCTTGCTTCAAGGAATGGCTTGGGCATAATTTGTTAAAAATAATAATGTGGATAAGGTGACTGGTACACAGGAGATGCTCAATAAATGGAATCCAACCATGCTCTTATTATAAGAGTAACCCTTGTATTCTGATTACCTCCTTAGATGTTCATTTCCCCACAGAGCAATCAATTCTCTGAAGGAAAAACACAGACCTCACTAACTCCTATATTTAAATACCAGTACCCAGCACAGAGCTGGGCATGCAGTTGGCTTAAAAAAAAAATGTTTACTTAATAAATTAACGAATAAATGAATGAACATCTGCAGCAAGCATTTAGGAAGTGAAATTAAACAGTGCCTGGCATATAGGAGGTGCTTAATAAGTGTTTATAAACGAATGAATGAATGAAGGAATGAATGAGTGAATACCTAAACCAAACATTCAAAGACTTAAACGAAAATCAAATTGAAGGGCTTTGTGATTTCCCACAGAGAGAACAAAATTCTCCCAAACCCTCTGCCAGAAGCAGCTCGCGTCAGCTTACAGAGGAACAACAATGTTAAATTATTGCTTAACTACTTCTCATATGATGATCTCCCGCATCTCGCCAGGAAAATCATCAGCATTCTCTCGGTGCTGGAAACAGCTGCAGTTAACATGTTTGGGGCGCCTTTTCAACACGATTCCCTCTAACAAGTCCAAACTTGATTTCAGCAGCTCCATTTCCTTTTCACTATGGAGAGCTCTCTCCAGGAACCTGACATGCCAAGTCCATGGTTCAAGAAAGAGATTCACCATCTCCCTGTGGGCAGGATAACTGTGATTGGCACCAGCACAGGGAGAGAAGAGGGTGGGGCATTGATGTGACTCTCACAGATGATGGCACCTCCAATCTTCCCAGAACAAAGGCATAGTGGTGTTTAGTGTCCACAGCTCCACAACAGCACTCCCGACCCCTGTGGCACCTGGAGGAAGAGGGGGAAGGGAAGGTGCGCAGACCATCCTCCAAGCAGGGAGAACTTCTGCTTTCTTCCTTCTACTTTAAGTGCTTCTTCGCCAAATAAAGACAACACTTTTAAAAAGACACACCCTCCACAAGCCTTACCTACTAGTGAAGTGCTCCCTATTGCATCCTTTAAGAACAATGGTCAGCTTTAGGAGCACTCCAAGAGCAAGAAGCTCACTGCCCCACGATAGCAGAGGAGCCTGGAAGAGACCAGGACATTCAGAAGCAAGACAAACATAGTGCGTCATTTGTAGGAAGGCCTCTGACAGCCCAAGCTCTTGCCCAGAGCAACCTGAAAGGTACTCCTCTAGGTTTTACCAGTATGTTTCCCATGACGGAGGACTCACTACCTCCTCAGGTAGATGGCCAGGTCCATGCTGGAGCCCATTTGCTGTTAGACGGCTCTTTCCCTCTGCTGTGCCCACACACACCTCCAGGTAACTTTGACCATCGGCCTCACTTCTAACTAATAACCTAAGTCTTCATCCCTGTGACATCCCCTCACATTTGTGATGCCGAGATTCTCATCCCAGCAGTTCCTTTCTGCATCCAAGCCCTTCTTTCCAGAGCTGTGTTTATCTAAAAATTGTGATGACATAGGGAGAGCTGTGTTCCAGGTGTTCCTAAGGCACAGGAGAGAAGAGGTACAAACCCAGGTCACCTTCAGGCCAGCCAGCATGGGATGGCTTCCTACTCAGCAGAGCAGAGCTACTCTGGGGCCCCAGCCTCATCCCATGTGCCACCAGACACCAGGGAGAGGGGGTGGCCTCTCTAGGAGTGACTTTATTCTTCCAGACTCTTTAGAAGAGCTGTCTGATTCACTGCTGTGCAGATGTGCTGCCTCTGGTTCAAGTAAGGACAGAACTGCAGGGAGGTGGGAAAGCAAGAGAAGGCTAGAATTGAGATGCTAGAATACTGTCCTATATTTGTCACCTGGTCCATGACACAGTGCCCAAGTCACTATCTAAAACACAGTGGGGACCTAATGACTCTTTGCTGACTTTGGACGTGGGGAAATTGAGGGAGAGTGTTATTGAGCTAGATATTAGATGGACTACAAGCAATGGGCCACGAGTGCCTCGGTTACTATTCCCAGGGTCTAGCACATCCCTGGCACACAGCAGATACTTGTGGCAGGCACTGTTGGCTATTTACCCAATAGCCATTCCAAACATCTCTTGTCTACCATGAGACTGATTCTAGCCAATAAGCTGCAAGAGGAGAACTGCCAGTGAGGGCATCTTCTCAGAAAGCAATTCTTCGGATAAAAAGAGCTGCAAGAAGAAAAAGCTTCCATTCATCCACTTCCTGCCTTGAAACTCAGTGGGAAGTCATGATGCCTGGAGCTTTGGCAGCCAAGAACTTGAGGATGAAAGTGATTGCTGGGGGTGGTGAAACAAAATTGTGGAGCGAAGTTTGGATTCTTGATGCTGTTCAACTAGTCCTGAACCACCTGACTCCAGTCTTCTTGCTGAGGAAGATACTGGGGGCCAGTATTGATAAGCTTCTGTTGCCCAGGTGTGTTGTTTGCAGCTCAGAGTTCTCTGGGTGATGCAACATTTGGTAACTACTTCCTAAGTCGTTCTGGGGCAGGGTGGGAGGTTGCAGGTGTAGGGGGGTGGTTATAGAAAGTCTTCACCTGATGAGCCAGGACTAGATAATGCCAATAGGATGCTTAATGGCTTGGGAGGGTGGGGGAAGCTGAAAGAATTATGGCCATAAACTGAGAAAATGGCTTTGGACAAAAAGTAGGTCCTTGACAAAACCGTTAGTTCCCTCCCAGTTAGAGGATATCATTTCTGGTTCCAATTTTCTTTGACTTTGAAAGACTTTTTCTCCCTCATAGGTGGTGAGCAGAGGGTGGTGAAATTTTTCTGGGGACTGAGCCAGTCAAAACGTGATGGCACAGAGCATGGACTCTAGAACTAGCTAATTGGAGTTGAGTCAAATCTAGCTTTAAGTCAGGGTTTTTCAACCTCGGCACCGTTGACATTTGGGGCCAGATAATTCTTTGCTATAGAGATTCTCCAGGGCATTACGTTGATCAATATCCCTGGTCTCTACCATTAGATGCCAGAAGCACTCCCCAATCTGAGTTGTGAAACCAAAAATGTTTCCAGAATGTTGTCAAATGTCCCCTGGCTGAGAGAAACAGTTCTTTAACTGATTGTGAGTATAGAGACTGACACCTCTGCCTTCCTTTGCCTCATCTGTAACATGGGAATAAGAGAACTATTTCATAGGGCTGCTGTGAGTTCAAGAGGTTGTCTGTAAATGGTCCTTAGTCAAGATTAACTCTTATTATGATTACTGTTCTTTGAGGCAGATTTTATTGTGCTTGCTTCATGAATGGCATTCACCAATATTAGAACTGAAAGGAACATAGGTATTCATTGATCCAAACTCCCATTATCCACATAACAAAACACAGATCCAGAGAGAGAAGGTGACCCTGTCAGTGTCACATAGTAAGTAAACACCAGCCCAGATATTTTGAATGCAGGGTGAACCCATGTTGTCTTTTTCTGAAGTAGAAATCTGAGCCAGCTTTCCCCAGGAGTTTTACACTGCCTCCCAGAGAATCTTCAATTCCAATGAATTTGAGGGTATTTATTGGGAACATACTTCATACCCACGTGAACACCAAAGATGCAGTGATCAGTAAGATAAGCATGGTCTACCCTGCCCTTATGGAAGTCTAGCTGGGAAAGCCAACATTACACAAATAATGGCCGATGAGCTGTATTTAAAATCACAGGGAGCCCTGAAATTAAACCAGGAATGGAAGTAGACCCAGAAAACTTCAATTCTGTTAGAAACCTCCCAGGACACAGGAGGAGGCTGGCTTCATCCAGCTGGCTTTCCTGAAAAGGCATTTCTGCCCCTCCTGCCCCAATAATAAGGTGTGGGTAGGTGGAGCTAGAAACAGGGAGATGTAAGTAATGGGGCTGGGAGTCACTGTGATTCTGAGGCTTATGTAATTTCTGAGAAAGCGGTCTCTGATCAGATTTGGATGGGGACAAAAGAACAAACCACATGGCCAATAAGATCATTTAGGATTCTGCCAGCTGGACAAACACTCATGTTATTCCAGGACACTTGAGGGTGTTTCAGTAGAGGGGGCAGTATTTGTGTCTTCAAGAAACTGAGAAAAGTCTAGTAGACCTGGAATATAATGACCATGTGCAAAGGCACTATGAAGGAGAAGGAGGCGTTGGAAAAGACAGTCAGGAAGATGACAGGACTCCAGGGGGGACTGGAACAGAGGGGGTGAGAGGGACAGTTGTAGATGATGAGGCTAGAAGTGCAGACAAAATTACTATAAGAAACCTCCAAATCATGTTAAGGAATATGGATCCTTCTGGAGGGACCAGGGCCACTGGAGGGTTGTACGTAAAAGCATCACATGATCCGGTTTCCATTAGGGACATATCCCTTAGGCTTCAGTGTGGAGGATGCATCGGGGGAAGGATGGAAATGGGAGACAAGTCAGAAAGGTGGCGCAAAGAGCCTTAGAGACAAAGAGATGGCCTGGGCTGGTGCACAGTGATATTCTCAACCAGGCAATTTTGACCTCTGGGGAACATTTGGCAATGTCTGGAGACATTTCAGGTTGTCACAACTTGGGGGATGGGGGGAGTACTACTGGCTTCTAGTGGGTAGAGGCCAGGGATGCAGCTAAACCTCCTAACAGTGCACAGGATGGTCACTCACAACAGCAAATTATCCAGCCCCAAACGGCAAAAGTGCCAATGTTGAGAAATCCTGGCAAAAAGGAGGGAGATGGAGAGGTGGCTTTGCATTGTCTGCATTGTGTTTAGAAGGTAGAATTGGCAGACTTGGTGATGAATTATATGTGGAAAGCAAAGAATAACGAAGTATCAAGGATGGATCCTAAGTACCAGAGTGGATCACAGTTCCATCCACTGAAATGGGGAGCGTGGAGGAGGAACAAGTAAGGGTTAAGGATAAACAACTCAATCTGGGACATCCTGAGGAAAGTCTCCTGGGTGTGTACATGGGAAAACTGCCTCAGACCTCCCCAGCTGGATAAAGGGTCTCAGCAGCAGCCTATGCCCTCATACTGAGCTTCTCAGCTCTCTAGGCCTCCCATATCCCGGGCCCACCCCTCTCATGTTTCTTCACTGTTTTTCTGGCTCTCCAGACCAGGGTCTGGCTCTCCTGGCCCAGCCTTGCCCCCCAGCTGCAGAGCCCACGTCCCCCTTGTCGGCGGTGGCGGCAGAGGCAGACGGAGCTGCCCTCCCATCCCTCAGACTTCAGTCATCCCACAGCCTCACGACTAATTAAACATCTGCTGCAAGCTACAATTTGCTAAATTGCCTCACACTCTAACTTCTGGCAGGGACGAATCTGAGTTCTCAACTTGAAGCCCAGAGCCTTCCTCCAAGCAGCATCAGCCTCCTAATGTCCCTGGTCCTCCCCAGACGTCACTGTCCCCACCACCCAAAGGGGCATGGACAGAGACTGGGTCCAGTGTCTTTCCTGGGACTGTGCCGTGGGAGGACAGGAGGCTACAGGCATGGCTCCTCAATCAATTGTCCCCCACAAAAATACTACAGAAGATGAATAAGTAATCAGATATTAACAACTTGCCAAATTGAGTTTAATCAAGAACTAAAATGGATGAGACAGGAAACACGTTTTATGGGGGTAGAAGATGAGACTCTTTTCCTCATAAGACCTTGAGAGAGAAGTATCCTTGGAGATCATCTAGTCCAGCATTTCTCAAAGGGCCACCTGCCTCCAAATGCCCTGGGGTACTTATTGGAAATACAGATTCCCGGCCCTTGTCCCCAAAGATGCTGATTCAGTAGATCCAAGGCAGAGCTCAGGAACATAGATTCTTCTAAACAAATAGTCCATACTTTTGATACCCATACAGTCTGGCAGTACTAGGATTGAGGTACACAAATTTGTTTCTCCACTAAGCTTCCCCAATCCTCATCAGAATTAATCAGAACAAGATGTATGATACTGTGTCCTGCAAAGCTGATCAATGCACAGGTTCCACAGGGCTGTGTGCAGCAGTGCTTGTGTGCCCTGCTCTGCCTCCGCCCAATGCCCTTGGAGGCAAGGCTCCCCGGCCTGGGATGCACGCCTGCGTGGTGTTGACTTGCTATTATGCATGCACTCTGTGCTCAGCTTAAGTGTCCTGTCTTGTAGGATGTTCAAGGCCAGGTCAGGCACTGATCTGGAAAGGACACATTTTCTGTTCCCTAACGGCAGGCAGGTCGGTCACTTACGTTTCAGAAAGTGAACTTCAATTACAGGCCACAAAATGCCATCCTCCCCTCTCCAAACCTGGAGAGGGGAGGTTAGCATATGTGTGAATTCTTTTTACCTCCACATAAATACATAAGAGAATCCAATCTTTGCAAAATCATAATATTAAAATAATTTGGATAAAGCCTAGACTGAAGAAAGGGATAACGAAACTGAGAAGCAAATGAAACAGAATCTCTCTCTTTCCCTTTCCCCTCTCCTTTCTACCACCTGTCTTGTCTCTGTCTCTCTCTCAAGACAGAGATTCACCAACATCAAATATTTCAAGGACTAATACACTTCAGTTCTGGACTTACTGATCACAAATCATCCTTATCTTTCAATTAAAGGAGACCCTGTAAGAGTGTCTTAATAGGTAACATTGCATCAGCTGAGTTACCTTTATAATTGAAAGAATACAAATGGATTGCCTCCTTTACTTGTAACATTCTGCAAACTTATTAGTACAGATATTTGTTGAATTCATAAATCATAATGAGCTATCACCTTCCTTTTATTCTTCACAGTGGGCTACTTGGCAAAGGCAGTGAGACTTGTTAATGACCACAACTCAAGAGTGGGGTTCTTGCCCTAACCCTTGCCTCCTGCCATTTTGCTTTTAGAGCTCTGTGGACACCCTGAAATTGAATGCAAAATTGTGCTTATGCATTTTGGGAGGGCATTGGCTTTCACCAGATTCTCAAAAACATCTGTGGCCCACAAAGGGATAGAAGCACCATTGGAGAATCTCTTTCTCAGGTGTCAGATTGTTCTAGCAGGGGCATGATCAAGATGACCACTGAGAAGCATTTCACCTTATCATTCATAGCAAGGCCTCCATTTACCCTCAGAGGCACACCCTTCCTGCAGTGGTCCCTGAGAGCTGGAGTCCATAGGAGGTCAGCTTCTGGAGCATCTCTTCTTCCTGCTTTACTTCTAAGACCCAGAACCCAGCTTCTTCCCTCTGCTGAGTCCATGATGCCCCAATTAAGAAGCCACTAGACATTTGATAGGTTTGCACAGAATGCCCCATGACTGTGCACCTGTCCTCGTGGAGCTTACAAGCTAATAGCAGAGACATACATATAAGATGGAATTACAGTATAATCAGAAACATAACAATTACAGCTAACATATACTGTATGCTGTCAATTTGCCAGGCAGCGAACTAAGCATTTCATGTGTAGTATACAGTCTAATCCTCACAACAGCCCCAAGAACTGGACTATCATTTACCTCAATTTTACATTAAGAAAACTAAGGCACAGAGATGCCAATAAACCAGCCCAAGGCCACAAAGCTAGGAAGTAGCAGAATAGTGTGCCTTCCTCAGCCTTCCTTCTACGGATTCACCCACCCCAATCCATTAGCCAATGGATGTGGGAAGTGGTTGGGGTCAGGATCTAGTTTCACAGCCTTTGCCTAAGTTTTAGGAGGGTCTGGGATAGGATATGCTGAGATTCAGCCTCCCTTAGATCTCTCAGGTTATACCTGACCCAGGTGACTTGGCTTTCTGCCTACCCAGTTCTGTTTCTCTTCCAGGGCTCAGTTCTGCCCTGAGCCCTTAGCTGGGTCCTGCCTCTTCAATGCAATGCAGCCTGTTGCTGGCTGGGGTCTTCCTTCAACAAAATGGGCATGACTTTCTTCTAGAGTTAAGACACTTGGTACACATTTTCTGAGAGTTTACCATATCCCAGACCCTATTTTAGGCAGTGGACACATGGGATGAATAAGAGTAAGTTCCTGACCTAAAGGAGCTTGCACATTCATTGTTTTTTTTTTTTTTAATTATTTTCTTTCATTAAATATTTAACGAACACCTACTATGTCACATGAGGTGATGTAGATGTTTGTATTATCATAGGTACAGAGAGCAGATGTTCAACTTGCCAACAGATACATTTGCAGGATTATTTTATGTGGTGATGAGAGTGACAACGAAATAGGGATATAAAAGAAAGGGAGGTACAAGAGACCTTATTTAGATGGGAAAGTCTTGGTTGGTCTGGTTGAGGAGGTGGCCTGTGAGAGAAGATGTGAATGCCCAGAAGAAAAGGTCAGTATATGCCCTGAAGACAGAGTGAACAGCTGGGAAATGGCCTGAAGGCAGGACTGACTTTCGGCCACTGAAAAAAGATAGTTGATGTTAGAGCCACAGGGAATGGCAGGGAGAACAAAGCCTGCTTGGGAGACAGGCAACAACAAGACTAGATAGGCACATTGCAGCCACGGAGAAGATGTGAATGCTATTTTATGGACAGTAGGGACACACAGAGAAGGCATCAGTGTGATGTGATCTGGATTCAAAGATCATCCCAGCTGCTGTATGTCATCTTCCCAGGGGTCTCACCTCACCTCCTGGACCAAACCCACAAACACCCAAACAGAGCTGGAAGCCAACATTCCTACTGGGACTTGATCCTCATCCTCCCAGGGTCATTCAGACATAACTCAGCCCCCTGCAATCCTGACCCTATATAACCCTCTCTTCTCCAGCTGCCAATCTATGATTGACACTCTGCTTTCACTGAGTCACATTCATTTGTATAGGAAAAAAAAAGGTGGGGGGGGGGGACAAATAATTGGAAATTCAGTGATTCCCTTATGCCCTTGAGTCCCTCTTAGGGACTGGGTTCAAGTGATACCCACCTCCCACACCGTCACAAAAGGTATAGCAAGTCTTGACATACAACATGGATAATGAAGTTTCACTGACTTCACCTAACTGCTGAGAAAAAGGTGTCTAACCCAACACTCAGCCAGGTGACATCAGACCCCGAGCGGCCACCGTATCAGGCTGATTTGCAAATGGACTTTTGCAGCCCATGAGATGAATGCTGGACAATCCTAGCCTAGAGGAAAGAGGCAATTTGATGTTTTTAAAACCCTGTAATGAAATGTCAGGGCCATTTGAATATATTGAGCAAATGAAGAAAATGGAATCAAGAGGAAAGGAAAGGCAAACATCCTCAAATCTTGTTCCTAAGGGTCTTTCATGAGCCCAGCCGTCTATGCCAATAAGTTATTTAAGGAAGAAAAAAAAAATTTTCCCCCTGTTTGTTTCCCCTTTGAACAACTAAGGGTTTTTCCAAGAGGTTCCAATTTCTCTTTGATTCTGTAGTTGCTGTTGATAGCATTCAAAGGCCTTTGGGGTAACAGGTGCATTTCAAATGAGTGAAAATAACAAATAAATTGGATCCAGGATTTACAGCATTAGCACAGTCTTTGTTCTCTTGCGTCAATGCCTGGCTTATGGATAACAGATCTACACAACCCACAGGAGCCTAGGGAGATGGTGGGCAGGGGTGCTACTGGAGGGAGGAGTAGGGGGCAAAGGGAGTAGGAAGAGGCAGAGGAAGACCCCTGAGTACTCCCTCTGTGCAGTTCATTAGAACATACTCCAGGCTCTACCTCCAAAATACAACTGACACCCTTTCTCTTCCCTTCACCCCACTGCAATCACCCTGGTCTAAGTTATCATTATTTCTTTCCCAGGTGACCTCAACAGCCTCCCATTGGTTCCCCTCACTTCCTCTCTTTGCCCCTTCAATCCGTTCTCCACACAGCAGTCTAAATGATCTTTACCAAACACACAGCTCATCAAGTGACTCCCTGCTTAAAACCGTCTGGACCGTCCTGTGGTTGTTAGGACAGCCTCTGAGTGCTGGCTACAGCTTTGAAGTCTCTGCAAGATGGGTCCCTGCTTCAGTCCCCTCACTGTCCTCTACACTCTGGTGTGGTAGGCAGCTTCTAAGATAGTCCCTTATGATCCCTTTTTCCTGGCATTCATGCCTTTGGGTGGTCCCGTCTCCTGGAGTGTGAGCTGGACCTCCAGACTTGCTTCTAATGAATGGAAGATAGCAAAAGTGAAAGAACTTAAAAGCTGACCCTTCCTTAGCTGAGCCTTAGGATGACAGCTGCCCTAGCTGACACACTTTGACTGCAGCCTGTAAGAAACCCTGGAACAGAGGTCCCGGCTAAGCTGCACCTGGATTCCTGACCCTCAGAAACTGTGTGATAATAAATGTTGTTTTAAGTCACCAAGTGTTGGGGGGCAATTTGTTACACAGCAATGGATAGTTAATATAGCCAACCACCTTTTTCTTCTTTCAGCCTATAGGCACACCACTCTTTCCTGTGCCAGGACCCCCACATATTCCACCTCTGCTGAAATGATCCACTCCCACCCTTCACATGGCTGTATGTTTTTCATCCTTTATTTCTAGGCTGTCACTTTTTCAGAAAAGTAACCTGATCACACCATCTAAGTAGTTATCCCACCTACCATTATTCTGTAATACCCTGTTTATTCTCTTGTAGATCTACTGTGGTTAGTAATTGATACATGAACCAAATGACTCTTTCCCTTATATATGGATGGCTGGGTGCATCAATGGACAGATGGGTGAACGGACAGGTAGACAGGTGGATGGATACTTGGATGGATGGATGATAGATGAAGAAAAGAAAGAGTCACACAGACACACTGGTATGTGTTCAGAGGAGGATGGTCAACATATCAAGAGGACTTGGATCCAGGGAGGTTTTAATTTAAAGCAGAGGTTAGCAACTAAAGTTTAATTGGGACACAGCCACATTCATTTTTTTTGCATATGGTCTATGGCTGCTTTCACACTACAGAAGAGTTGAGTAGTTAAGATAGAGACACCATGACTTGGAATCTTAAAATAATTAGCATCTGGCTCTTTCTAAGAAAAGTTTGCTGACTCTTGATCTAAGAAAAAGGGGATTTGGGAAGTGAGCAGAGTGCTGCCTTCTGGTTTTGTGTAGAAGAGGAATAGAAGTTGTCCTATGTAGCTTTAAAGGGGGTAGAGAACAGGACCCACATGTAAAACAGAGACAGATGTGGGCTCAAAAAGACCAAGAATATTCTTAGAGTTAGAGCTGCACCCCAAAAGAAGTTTCCTGGGAAGCACACAGCACTCTGTCATCAGAGGTATGCAAGGAAAAGCTAGAAAAGTATTTTCTGAAACACTGTAAAGACATTCTAGCATTGCCTAGATGACTGGTGAAGGATTTAGGGCTTCCTAGCTTATTTGTATAATGAACTTCTTTAGAAGTCAGATGAAACCTAAATATCATTTTAAACATTTATAAAGCACAAATAATATACATAGAATAAAGGGAATTTATGTTAAAATACAGATATCAAAGATTTGTAATAAAACTGTATATATGGGCTTTTTCACTGACACATTAAATAACAATATCCAGGGGTGGTCTAATAACTATAGTAACTTTGAGATAGAGACGAGCATACAGTCCAAGTCAGCAAACTATGGACCACATAATAGTCTGGCCTACCACTTGTTTTTATAAATAAAGTTATATTGAAACACAGCCACTCCGATTTGTTTATATACTATCTGTGGCTACTTTCATGGTAAAGGGCCTAGTTGAATAGTTGAGACAGCAACCATATGGACCATAGCACCAAAAATATTTACTACCTGGCTAATTACAGAAAAAATTTGTTAACCCCTGCCACAAAGGACTTACAAGATACCTGTAACATAGTAATGTGGTATGAAAATATCCATGATTTCTATTTGTGATAGAGTCATAGGTACTGCTAATGCTATTATGGTTTGTTTTGAAATTCCCATTTGAGGGGCATAATAAATTTCTAGTAAAGGTTAGATGAAAAGTGCTGGGGGGAGGGAGGAGGAGAGAACAGGAGAGTAGACTGCTTGATGGATACAGAGTTTCTATTTGGGGGTGATAAAAAGAACTAGAGGGGGTGATGGTTGCACAACCTTGTGAATGTACTTAATGCCCCTGAGTTGTACACTTTAAATTGGTTAAAATTGTAAATTCCATGTTGTATATTTTTTACCACCAAAAAATGTACCCCCCCCAAAATGATAGAATTTTTCTCCATTCAAGTTCAAGGACCCCCTTAACCCCACCCATGAACTCCAGGTAAACGGCCCAGTATATTCCAGGAATCTAAATTCTTAGAGAAATACTCCAGGCCGTGGATTGGAAAGTATAATGATGTTGGGGTTTGATGGGTGAAAGCAAGAGGCTGACTCTCCTAGTGAAGGAGGCAGAGGGACAGAGCCCACTTCCAAATCCCTTCTGCACACAAGCCAGGATGGAGCATGTAGTTATGCCACTGGGGTGCCCCAGGGAAGGGCAGGAAAGGATAAATTTCCTAACCCACCTCAGGAACCCAGGAACTAGGGAGGGGAAACCCCAACAATCCCTTTTTGTGATACTCTGTGTTTCTATGCTACCAATTGCACAGCTGCCCTAAGACCCCCTAAAGCCACCACCATGCTCCAAGTATGCAAGGGATCATGTGAAAAAGGCATGTCTGAGCCCAGATCCTAAGAAGACAGAGGCCTCAGATGCCCTGCAAAGGCAAGATGCTTAATTGTGGAACTCAATTTTGTTTTCATAGGAATCAATTTGGAGGGATTTTCATTTTCAATTATTCAACAACATCCAATTTTCCCTTCACACCTCGACCAGACAGGAGGAGAGAAATTGCATGTGTCAATCACCCCTGAAAGCTGCTGACCAGCCTGAAGTCACCCCTGCATGGAGGGAGCATTAGTGGGGCCCTGGGAATGTGCCCTGGCTTTTCCGAGACAAATGGAGACACCAGATGGCCTTTTGCCCCAGACTCCGGGACACTGTCTGGTACTTCTTCTCCCTGTCAAGGAGGAAGACAGACAATCTCCTCGCTGGCAAGAGTGACACCCTTGGAAAATGAGAGAGGAGAGGCAGCCCCCTGCCCTTCCTCCTCGACAGTCTTTCTGTCCCTATTCATCCAGCACCACAGAGGGTCCTTCCTGAGTCCTTGGAAATAATGGGAAATAATGGTTCAGACTCCAGAGTCCCCTCCTCCTACCACCATGACCCTGAGAAAATGAATTGAATCATTCTGAATCTCGGCTTCTTACTCCTTACTGTGGAGATGAGCACGTCTAGCCCCCAGGCACAGACAGATGAAGCAACTTGCTCAAGTTTCCAAAACTAGTGAGTGGTAGAACCTGGATTCAAAGCCAAAGGCTAGCTGCCAAAGCTTGACTCCTATCCTGTAGAGGATGGTGCCGGACACGTATTAGGCTCTCAACAAACAATTCCTACTGTACTGATACAACACTTCAATGCTGTACCACATTTGTGTACAATGCTGTGAGCTGGTTAGTTCCCTGGAGGCAGGAGCTACCTCTTATGTCACTCGCCACATGGTATTCAGCCATGTGTTTATCAATTCACATATGCAAGCCCTCAACTCACTTCCAAAATAGTTACCAAATGCTTACTCTGAGCCAGGCCATGTGCCAGCAGATGAGAAGAAAGTGAGGGGATGTTCATTCACTCACAGGCCAAACACCTGACTGCCCTGTCCGTGCCAGGGACTGCCACTGCCCTCCAGGATCCACAGTGAATAAAGGGGGTGAAGTGTGTAAGGCAATGGGTATGCCAGAGGCTTAAATGTGCTCAAAGGAGTGGAGTTCTGAGCCAGGTGCAGGGTGGGCTCTCAGTTGTAGTTGCCGTTGTCGTCGTCGTCATCATCATCAGGTGAAAAGCACACTCCTTTGGCGAGGTATTGTTCTAAGTATTTTAATGTCTTGCATTAAATCCTAACAATTTTGTGACAGAAAAGCTATTTTTGGCTCCATTCTAAAGATAATAGCACTGCGGACAAAGAGGTCAAATTACTTGCCCAAGGTCTCATAGATCATGAGATATAGAGCCAAAATCTCTACCCTGGGAATCTGATTTCATAGAACATACTCTTAACCAATTTATACTATGTGCTGCCCCCCTCCCATATGAATAAATGTTTGTTGGGTTGAACTGGCCAGGACTGGCTGGGAGGACAGAGTACTCTGGCAGCAATGAGGCCAAAAGAGTGATGGAGAACCCACTCCCTGGCCCAAGCTGGGATGGAAGGTGTCCAGACTGACCATGCCCTTGTGCTCCAGCACCTGAAATGGCTCCAGTGTTATCTCTTAGGCCAGATAGGCAGGAAATGGCAGCAGTGAGCCACAAGGAACTTTCATCTTTTCTGAATGATGACTTTGTCCTGATGGGGGTGGGTCGCAGTATGGGCAAGGAGGCTGCAGAAATCCTGATGGGAGTATCTCTGGGCAGTGGGTCCATGGGAATGGAAGGGAGGGGGAGAAGCAAGCCTCCACGGGACTAAGGGCCAGAAAGGGTCCCCCCCACTTTCCCAGCAGAGGTGGGCTCACAGGTGGATGATAGACCACCTTTTTTTTTTTTTTTTAAGATTTCATTTATTTATTTGACAGAGAGAGACAGCCAGCGAGAGAGGGAACACAAGCAGGGGGAGTGCGAGAGGAAGAAGCAGGCTCCCAGCGGAGCAGGGAGCCCAACGTGGGGCTCAATCCCAGGACCCTGGGACCACACCCTGGGTTGAAGGCAGACACTCAACGACTTAGCCACCCAGGCGCCCCAATGACAGACCACCTTAACAACATAGGACGTAGGCCAAAAGTTATGAAAACTGTCATTCAGAGAGGGGAGAGCACTCCCTGAAACTGGGATCAAGCTTTCCTCTAAGACACTGCTGTCAAACAGAGGGCTGGATGTAGCCGGGCATGTTGGGGGGGAGGGCAGGGGGGCGGGAGTTGTTTTTTTTTTTTTTAACTGGCATGTTTAACTGTCTGATCCACTTAAAACACCATGAGTCTGGGAGAGCCTGGGAGACAGACAGGGGCATGGTGTCACCCAGGTCACTGCTGGAGTCACAGGCAACAATTTGGGAGGATACAGTGATGCTCTTCGCAGGCATGATTTCGCATCTCTTCTTCAGAGGGAAAATGTTCCTCTGCACAAAGCTCATTTTCAGGGACCCTCTGACAACTGACCAGCAAGCACACATTTGGAGCCAGAAGAAATTTGTGGGGCTCCAGATAAAAAAGGCTTTGGGGATAGCTCCCCTCCCTAGTACATGGAAGCCTGATGGGGCTGATGAACTCATGCTGGTGAATGCTGACTGCCCCAAGCACAGTCCAGTTATCAGTCAGGCCCACATGGATGGTCCCTCCTCAACCCACCTGCTCTCCCTGCCTCTTCTCTCCTCTCTGATTAATACTTCGGTCAGTCAGATTCCTTTAACAAACATCTGTTTACCCAGTTCCATGTAAGGTACTGAGGAGAGAAAGCTGAGAGAGGCAGTATGGTGGGGTGGTTAGGAAAATGGACTTCAGCGTCAGGCTGTGGATTGAGGACTGACCACAGGTAAGTGTTTTAATCCTGTGAGCCCTGGCTCCTTCATCTGTAAAATGGGAATAACCACTCCTACTTCATAGAGTTAGTGGAAAGACTAAATGTGAAAGCATGGGTATGGTCCAAACAGTCTTCATACATCATGAGCACTTCATAAAATTACCTAAAGACTATGATACTGTCCCTTCATGACAGAATTCCCAGTCCAGTAGGGCACTCTGGCTTCTGAACAAATTACTTCAACAGAGTGTGATGTAACAGGAGACATGAACAGAAGGTCCAATTCTCTCTGATGGAGCCAAGAATGAATCCAGGAGGTGACATTTAAGGGAAAAAGTCAGCTCCCCAGGGAGCTAATATAGTCATTTCTGTGGCTTCAGGTCCTGCCCAGGCCCACATCTAGCACACAGAGAAAGTGCTCAAAAATATCTGTTGAGAGAAACTAAAGCCAAGTCTTAAAGGATGAGCAGTACTTCACCAGGAAGACGCAGCAGATGGAAAGGGCATTCCAGAAGGAGGGAACCACATGTGCAAAGGCATGAGACACAACCCTGGTAACGTGTCAAGTAGTGCTGCCTTAGTGGAACACCAGGCTCATGAGGGGTGAACAGCAGAAGACAAGGCTGGCAGGGGTCCAGGATTCCACTCAGGAGAGCCTTGTGTTCCAAGACAGAGAGTTTGCACTGCTTTCTACAGGCGAAACATAGCCTCCATAGGGTTTCAAATAAAAAAGTGGCCGGATGAGGTGATGCTTTTGAAAAATCACACAGGGGCAGAGGCAGAGCATGGCCAGAAGTAGAGAAGTTCTGGGTGGAAGATATTGGTAAATTCCCAGGGCAGGAGGGTGGATGGAGAGAAAGCAGAAGAGGGGAGAGGAGACAGAAAGAGGGGAGGAAGGGAAGGAAAGAGATGGGAGCTGGGGACATCAAGAGGGAATTAAGACATGGAATGATGGAATCGGCAGGCTCATCCACTGTATGGTGGGAATGAGGGACAGAGATGAGTCAAGGGTGATGTGATTGGTGGATGGAGGAAGAGCCATTTACTAAGAGTGAGGACATGAGAGGAGGAGTCTCTACTGTACCCTGCTGAGTGTGAGTTACCTGGGAGAGATAACAAGGGATGTATGTGCCTTTTGGATACAGGGATCCAACACTCAGGGGAGCTTCAGCTGCAGGTGGCAGCACCCAGCTGTGGTCCTAAGTCATGGTCCCTTTCATTCCGTGATGTCCTCCATGGTCATGACTCTATGACTTCCTCCTACCATGCCCACAGCTCTCTGAAAACGAGGTCTTGTCTTATTCTTCTGCTCCTTTCCCAAAGCTAACAGAGGGAAATGTTCTAGAAATGGACTTCTATTATGTCCAATCCAGAGGTTCTGTGTGCCTTCAGGGAAGGATTTCTGAAGATGTCTAGCACAGTGCCTGACATGTGACTGGTGCTAAAGGAATCTGTTGATTGAATGAAGGAAGGCAGAAGCTCTTGTGTCATTTATAGATCCCCCCAGAGCAGGACCCAGTGCCCACCAGTGTCCCTTTACAGGTGGCATTTGAGAACTGTAAGATGCAGGCACTTGCAGGACATGACTTACAACAGAATCCAGGCTCCTCTACTTGGGCAAGTCACTTCCCTCCACTGGGTCTTAGTTTCCATGCACAATGATGATGGTATGGATCGCCTGGAAGCATCACTGAGTCAGATATAGAAACCACATAATACACAGACTGGCTCAGCATCAGTTCAACAGTTGGTAATAATGCTAATAATGGTGATAATTCTAATGATTTGCTGCTACTATTGATCTGGCTGATGATGAAGAGTATTTAATATCTTTATCCAACATTCTCTTGCTTAAAACCTTTCAAAGAGCCCACTACTCTCATGATAAAGACAAAGATATGTAACATGGCCGGCAAAACCCACTGCTGTCTGACTCCTGCTTGCATCTCCAGCCCCATCATGATGAACCTGCCTGCCCTCCCTTCCTCCTTTCCAGTCTGGCCTCTCTGAGGGACTTGGTGACTTGCCAGCCTGCCAGACATCAGCAAGACTTCTCCTGTACCCTGAGCCATGAGATTTTTGGCCTACTCACTTGTTCTCCCATTAATTTTTCAATCTCTGACTCATTTAGAAGACATTTATCTATTACCTACTCTAAGCCAGGCACTGTAAAAACTGAAGTGCCTGAAACTCCAGCCACGAATGGGATATCGGTGAGTAGTCCATTATCCATCTGTACCTGCTTGTCAGTAAGCTTGGTTTAAAAAGAAATGTGAGGAGAATGAGGTAGGATAGAAGGGCACGATCCCAAAGACCAAAGCTGTTCTCCACTCCTGTTTAATTACAGTAATAGAAATATGGCTGCTCCTAGAAATACCTACCTCCAACACACATGCATGTGCACGCGCGCGCGCACACACACACACACACAGTGTGTCCTTGCAGAAACCCCAATCAGATTATAAAATGGGGTGGAATTACAGGAATGAACGTGTCCTCAATTGAACCCAAAATGGAATTTGGAATCTGTTTTTTGCGGGATTTATAGAAAGGTGGGTGGATCTCAAGCCCAGGGTGTTTATTTGCATGAGAGGAAGGGAGACTAGAAGAAGAAAAAATATTTTTTCCTTGGATTCCCAAGAAAGAAGACAACACAGAAAGGATGAAATGGCATCTTTCTCATCCTGGATCTTTGCATAAAGAATTATATAGACAAGAGCTTCAGACAGGAGATAAAGGAGATGCTTTCATGGGGAGACTGTGGAATTTGGGGTTCAAGTGGCATGGTTTTGGGGTCCAGTTGACCCACAGGGTGAAAGAAAGGAACTGGTCTTGTCTCTTCTGCAGAGAAAACTGTGCTACTTCAGCGAGTGAGGTGAGGACTCCAACTGCTCCCAATACCCCATCAGAAAAGGCCTAAGAATGTAGCGAGTGAAACTAAATAGAGATGTATGATGATGAGCATCCTTAAGGAGCTACAGGGTGCTGACAACAGGTGCTGGTCTGCTTCCCATATTTCCAGAGCTACATCAAGAACTGGAGGTTCACACAACCCCATCAGCCATAGCAAGAACTACCATCCCACCTACTGAACACCTCCCAACGCAGCAGTCCCAAGCGCCACACACTGCGAACTATGAGATCCAACTAATTCCAATGAATACTAACCAACTGTAATACCCATGCAATATCCATGCCACTCGGCAGACTTCAGACTAGAACCTGGTCCCCAGCCCCAGGCCCCCAGTTCCTTCCCCCACCTGAGTTCATTACTGAGCACAGCGTCGGTGCACTCAGCAGCACCAATTTCTCTGGGCTCCACGGTTTCCCGAGAAGGGATAATAAATGTGCTCGGAAGCGTGGGGTGATTTATCAAAGTGCATTGTATTGCGATGGTTTTACAAGAAGATTAATTTTTAATAAAGAAACCTATTACCTCACTCTTTGAGGACCTTCACACACCTAAGAAAAATGATTCTCTTCGCCTCTGTGGAAACTGCTGTGGCTTCTTTCCTGGAACAGAGTCTACTTTGTTCTCTTCAGAATCCTCCCAAGAGAGGAAGATGGACTTTCTGAATGGGGTCCAAACAGAACTTGGGCCTTCTCTTGGTCCATTAGTGACCAAATGTCCTTTTTTCAGGTTCTTTTCTTAGCCACCCTAAGATTTCAGCTAACACTGCTGCCCCTGTTCTAATCATGAGAAGTGGTTCACAGCAGATAAGGGGTCAGACCTTTGTATGCCTGAGGCCCAGGCCAGATGCTGGCCAGATGCTGACCATTGGGTTGTCCAACCAGGGGCTTGAGGGATAAAAGGCAGCTTAACGGAGACCCACACAAGATTAAAACATCAGAAAGAAAGTCAGGAATAAAAGTAGAAATAATAAGCACCACTGTAGACAAGGGGCTGTCCTTGCAGTCACCCACACACCATCATTCAGTGCCTGTATGACCTTCAGCAAGTTACATGATCTCTGGGCATGACTCATCTGTGAAATGGGCACTGGTAGAATTTCTAATGAAAACAAAAGTACACAATGACCACATCTGTTGTTATTATGGTTGCTGTTAATATTATTGAGAAAAGAAGCCTGGTGGAGCTGGGATTTGGGGTAGGGAGAAGTGATCTTTGTGTAAATTATAGCCTTTTTAGGGAATAAATTCCTGCTGTCTCTCCTTTGTTAGGAATAGCATACAAGGAAATAGGTGTACAATTTGCCAAAGAGACTTCAGCTAAAACTGAGAGAGGACAGTCCTGAGCTGCGGTCCCAGCAGCTGAGTGCCTGATGGACAGATTCAGGGAACTGAGGAGGGACTGCAAGGATGCCTTCTTCAGGGGAATCTGAGCAGGTGGATGTGCCCTCTCTCAAGAGTAATGACTGGCTAGTTAACTTGGAGACAGAAGGTTAGTCATTGACATTTAAAAATTATTATTGCTACTATTATTATCATTATTATTCACAATTATTGGTATTATCATTACTATTATTACCTAATTTAAGCTACTTCATTCAAAACTTAGTTGAGAACCTACCATGTATCAATCCTGGAATTCCATCTACCATAATTCCAGGGACACAACCCAGCAATAAATACCTTTAATTAGACATAAACGGCTTTGTACTAAGGTCACGGTCAGAACAAATCACTAAAATTCCCAATGAGACTGGATCCAAACAATGAAATACCAACAATAACTAGTATATATTAAGCACTTGGTCTATGCCAGACACTATACCAAGTACTCGATATATTAGCTCATTTAATCCCCATAACTAGCGTATAACACCGCAGCATGGAAGAGCTATTTGCAAATCACATATCTGATAAAGGATCAATATTATATAAAGAACACTTAAAATTCAATAAATAGATTTGCCTATTTTGAAATTTAATATCAATAGAACCTATAATATATAGTCTTTTATGTATGGCTTCTCTGATTTAGCATAGTGTGTTCAAGGTTCATCCACATTATGGAATGTGTCAGTATGTCATTCCTTTTCATGGCTGAATAATATTCCATTATATGGATAGATCACAAAGAGACAGGAAGCAGATCAATGGTTGCCAGGGCCTGGGTGGGTGGGGGGCGGGGGAAGGGCAGGCAGGGACGCAATCAACTGCTTAGTGAGTACAGAGTTTCTGTTTGGGGCAATAAACAAAGTTCTGGAACTATAGTGGGGGTGGTTCTACAACATTGCACAAGAGAAATGCATTGAATGCTGTGATTAAAATGGCACATTTTATGCATATTTTACCACCAAAAAAATCTCTATAAAAAGAAATAAAGAACCCAAATAAAAAATGGGCAAAATATTTGAACAGAAACTGCGCCAAAGACAATACACAGATGACAAGATACTCAGCATTGTTAGTCATTACGGAAATGAAAAAACACAATGAGATACCATTAGAATGTCTAAAATAAAAAAGACTAACCATACCAAACGTCTGTGAGGATGTGAAGAACTCGAACTCCCATATGTGGCTGGTGGGTATGTAAATG
Organism: Ursus arctos; assembly: GCF_023065955.2. Lineage (NCBI taxonomy): Eukaryota > Metazoa > Chordata > Mammalia > Carnivora > Ursidae > Ursus > Ursus arctos. The sequence goes on along the minus strand of NW_026622874.1, from coordinate 70,294,481 downwards.
CTATACCATGTTGGAAAACAGTTCAGCAGTATCTTTAAAAGTTCAAACATTTACCTACAAATAATCCAGACATTCCACTTCTAGATATTTACTCAAGAGAAAGGAAAGTGCATGTCCACACAAAGACTTGTACACAACTGTCCATATCAGCATGTTTGTAATATTCCCACACTGGAAACAAACCAAGTGTCTATCATTGGATAGACACTATCAATGGATAGTGAATGGATAAGCAAATGTGGGGCAGCCATAGAGTACACTACTACTCAACAATAAAAAGAATGAAATATTGCCACATGCAACCACATGGGTGAACCCAAAAACTTCCGCAGTAAGTGAAAATGCCAGATGCAAAAACATATTTTTTATTCAATTTATATAAAATACCCAGAAAAGGCAAATTCATAGAGATAGAAAACAGACCATTAGCTCCCTGGAGCTTCAGGAATTGTTTGGAGCTGGAGGCTGGAGAAGTAGGGACTACAAATGGAATATTCTGGGGTGATAGACAAGTTCTGTACTGGATTGTGGTGATGGCTGCACAACTCTGTATGTTTACTAAAAATCACTGCATCCTACATGAATAATTGGTGAATATAATAGTATGTCATTTGTAGCTCAATATTTTCAAAAGAGTTTATACCATATGATTCCATGAACATAAAATTCTATAAAATGAAAATCAATCTATAAATTCAGAAAGCAGATCCGTGGTTGCCTGAAGAGGTTGGGAACAGGGAGTGGTGGAATGAGAGACTATAAAGGGGCAGGAGGAAACCCTTGGGAGTAATGGATATCTCCACTGTCTTGACTGTGATGATGGTTTTACAGGTATGCGAATGTAAACACTCATCAAATTCTACATTTTAAACATGCAGTTTTCTGGGTATCATTTATACCTTAAAAATCTAAATTTTATTTTTTTTTAGAGGAGGAAAGACTAAGTTGAGGGCAACTTGATTCTTTGTGGCCACTGTCTTTTACACAGACACCCATGACTCAGGGGGAGATCCAGGGGTAAGGCTCGGTATTAAACAGCTAACTATTAAGTCTCAGTCCCAAGGGGAATGGAAACCTGAGTTTATTTGAAATAGACCCTGCTCTTGAGATTGGATTGTACAGAAGGCAAAGTAGCAAAGCCATTCAGGCATTCTAGGACTGGTTGGGGCCCACCCTGAAGACTGCATTTCAACTTAATCATCTCCTTAAATATGTCAACATCAAATACAGTCACATCCTTAGGTATTGGGGGCTAGGATTTCAACACATGAACTTTGGGAGGGACCCAATTCTGTGAGGATACAGGTGTAGAACCAGCAAGACTAATGGTATTCAGGAGCTAGAGCAAAAACAAAGGAGGATACTGAAAGAAAAGAATTGGAAAATTCCAGATCCAGCATCCATAAATAAGGTTTATGATGAGGAATCTTCTCCTTATCAGCTGTGCTCTGTCAGCCAAATGTGACTCCAGAAGTGTTGCGTGGGCTAGCTCCTCAGAGTATGGCCCAGATCAACAACACTGGTATCACCTGGGAACTTAATAGAAATGCAGAATCCCCAGCCCCACTCCAGACCAACCAAACCAGTATGCACCAGAACAAGATTCCCAGGTGACTCTGGAGTTTGGCCAAAAGGAGTCATCACCAAGATAGCAGAGGGTGAGAAAAAAGGATCAGAATATTTGTTCCCCTGACCCCCTCTCCACTGGAATGCAGGTTGGCAATGACTTGACTCTCTACTAAGGTCACGCTCAAATCAGACAGCCTCCCCTACAGCTCCCTAGTTTTGGGAACTCCCCCTTCCCCCACCTTTGGGACAGAAGAGTGGTAAGAGCTTTCCATTGCTGCCAGCCCTAAGGTGCTGGACCTTCTGTTCCCTTAACCCTGCCCACCCTTTTCTAAGCAATCCTATACTAAACTCGCCTCAATTTTCCCATTAGTTTATGTCATCTGTTTCTGGCAAGGACCCTGACCCACACAGCGTCTAATTTATTTGATCTCTAACCCTCATATACAATTCTAAAAAACAGGCATTATTAGCTTCATGTTGGAGATAAGGAAATGAGGCTCAGGCCTCAAATCTGCATCAATAACAGACGTAGTGAAGAGAAGGGCCATATGCACCCCAATGTTCATAGCAGCAATGTCCACAATAGCTAAATCGTGGAAGGAGCCGAGATGCCCTGCAACAGATGACTGGATTAAGAAGTTGTGGTCCATATATACAATGGAATATTACTCAGCAATCAGAAAGAATGAGTTCTCAACATTTGCTACAACATGGACGGCACTGGAGGAGATAATGCTTAGTGAAATAAGTCAAGCAGAGAAAGACAACTATCATATGATTTCTCTCATCTATGGAACATAAGAACTAGAATGATCAGTAGGGGAAGAAAGGGATAAAGAAAGGGGGGGTAATCAGAAGGGGGAATGAAACATGACAGACTATGGACTATGAGAAACAAACTGAGGGCTACAGAGGGGAGGGGGGTGGGGGAATGGGATAGACTGGTGATGGGTAGTAAGGAGGGCACATATTGCATGATGCACTGGGTGTTATACACAACTAATGAATCATCGAGCCTTACATCGAAAACCGGGGATGTACTGTATGGTGACTAACATAATATAATAAAAAATCATTATTAATAAAAAAAAAATCTGCATCAATAGCCTAAGGCCATAAATTACTCAATAGAATTTTGAACTTATGGAATCTCATTTTTATTTGTGACACATCAGTTGGAGGTAAATAAGTGCTTACTGAATGAATGAATGAATGAATGAATGAACGAACGAACGAACGAACCCATTCTGTTTGACCTCTCCAACCCAGTGTCTTAACTCTAGGCTCCATTCCTGGTCCTCAGTTGTGCTTCATCCCCCAGTTCCCAAGAATCACTGCTTAGTGTCACTGGCACCCCTGGTTTCCGTAGAGACCCTTGGCCCAATTGCCTCTTCCCCAGCTTCCAGCCCAACCCAACACCAGATCAGCTTCTTCTAAGAGCACCATTATTCCAGGAACTCAGTGTTCCCCAAACAGTATTTTTCCACCCCAGAGCCTCCAAGTCATAGCAGCCCTTTGCACTTCATCTACAAAATTTTCCAATATACTGCAGTTTTAGTGGGACTATTAAAAACCTGTCAGAGAAATGCTGGTAATGGCAAAAACATTTCTCAGGGGCCGTCAATTCCCCCACATATCCATCAGAGCTGCCCTGCACAACAAGGAGGCCCTCATTTAGAATGTGTCAATTCTGATTATTAATGTGAGGAAAACACCTGCTAAGTATGTTTGTCTGGGGGGTGAGCTTGGCAGGAAGCTAGAGCAGCAGCAGCCGTGGCTGCAGAGAAAACCCTGGTGTCCAGGCCCGGCTTGCTGAAAGGCCACCATAATTAATTAGGACTTGGCTACAATGGCACACATGGAGAGGAAGGAAGGGCAGAGCGGGGGTGAGGAGGGGCAGTACAGCACACAGAGGGCAGGCTCCCCCTTGACTGGGTAGAGTGCAATTTATACCTGGAGTCCACAGCACATATGAACATGTTCATTTTTTCTTAGATTTATTAGCTCAGGTAATACCTTGGAGATGCCCGGTCCTCAGGGTTCAAACCTTACCAATGGACAGGATAGCTCTGCTTTGGTGTTTCACTAAGTAAAGCCCTTTGGGATTATAGGCAAAAACTTCATCATTATCACCATTAAACCAAGTCTATATCTTCACTCTTGTATTAATTCATTTATCTGTCCATCCACCCATTCATGTATAAATGTTTATCTCTTTCTCTCCAAGCATTCATCCAAGCATGCATTAAATCATGCATTTATTTCTTCACTCAACTGGCATTTGAACAATTACACAATTCCAGACAATCTAGTCTTCATGAAGAATACCAACATGAATCGGACAGAGAACCTTGACCTCAAGGAGCTCTCAGTCTAGACAGAGAAACAGACATGTATTTGGGTGTTGTGACCGTAGGGAGAACAGATATAGCAGCAGATCATCTGTAAGTGCTGGGAATAGGACCTTCCAGAGGAAACGTCTGAGCTGGGTTTTTAAGGATGAGCAGGAGTTCAACAAGAAGGGAAGGGCATGAGCTGGATGAGCTGAAATAGGCAAGGTCATTCCAGGCACAGAGCAGCATATGAAAAAGCATGGAAGTTTAACTGATGACTGGTGGAAATTATAAGAGGTGAGGCAGAAGACCTAGATAGGAAATAAGAAGCCTTTCTGAAGTCTCAAAACATGTAACTGAAGCAATGTAATCACAGTGGAACAAGGTCCTGGAGAGGCAAACAGGGAGGCAAATAACACATCCTATTCAACTTGATATACCCCTTCTGCACCTAATTTGAAGTCCTAAATACAGCAGGAGCTCTACAGCTATTTGTAGAATTCTAGCACTTTACAAATTTGGCCCCATTTTATCAAGTGCGTAATCAATGCCCACCATCCATATCCGAGGCAGAGGCATGCATGATGGGCACTCATTAACCACAATACATCAGGGCTGAGCAGCACCTGGCATGGGGAAGACCTTCCACAATCACTTGATAAGTGTTAAAACGAATGTTGGGCATGATGCATGTGCTTTGTGTAATACTGCAACCTTACAGAGAAAGTGGTATTGTTATCAAAACCAGAAGCTATGAGAAATTCAGAAATTTGCTCAAGGACCCACAGCTGGTGACAGGATAAAACAGGACAAAGGATCTTTTGGAGCTTTGTTTGTCAGAGAAGGACCAAGCCAGGGGCCAAAAGGGTGATGGGACTTTTGCTTGATGCCAAGGTACCCAGGGGATATTATGGAATAAGAATGAAAGGGGGACGGGTAAGTCTTTTATTTTGGTTTCTTGTGGGAGGAAGAAAAGAAGAGAAAGACTCTAGGATCTAACTCTAATTTAGTATCTGGTCAACCACACGGGTCTAGACATGCTCCTTCCTAGAGAGAACGATCTTAATACTCTCTTTGCATGAATTAACGAGTAGCTCCATCAGCAGTACTTGCTGAATGAATTTATGGTGGTGGAGGCTTGGAATATGGAAGGGCAAAAAATCACTTTCCCTGGGAGTGGGAAGCAAAAGTGGGAGATCTCCAAACACAAGGAGCCTCATCTCCTACACCTGTCTGAGTGTCCTACAATTCTACCACCTTTTGGGGGAAGGTGATCGGAAACCAGCCCTCACCTTGACTTCCATGTTAGAGTAGGCCAGACTGATTCCCTGGATCTTAGTAGAAAGGCTCCTTTAACATCAAAAAGGGGGGTGGGGAGAGAGGAGAAAGGACTTTCCAAATCTTCTCCCTGATCAAGTTCAACAGCTCCAATTTGGGGGATTATTTTAGGCCTCCTTTTGATGGGGAGCTCAAAGGACAAAGTTTGGGCCGCAAATAAAATTGAGTGCACCACGCAAAGGGGAGTTACATCACACCGGAACGTTTTAAGGAGCTTATATGCAACTCGGGAGAAGAGCTTATTACACCTCTGCTTCCAGGAGCCTGCAGATCAGATTTAATCTGTAAAGAGGCCCCGTCAAGGTCTCCTCTTGGGCCAGTGCAGCCTCCAGTAGACCCAGGCTGAATAGTGGCTTTCTTCCTAGCCCCAACAGAAAAGCATACACGGCCAGCCGCTGGGGAGAGAGTATCCAACTGTAGCCATCCACTCTCCTTTATGCTCCATTTCCCCACCTAATATATAGCTGCTCTGCATATGTAACTTCCATAGCCAGCAAAATTGAACGTCCTGATTTTTTAATAATGCTAGGCAATAATTTCATCACCCAGCTCACTCTCTTTGCCTGTCAGCATGGAGGAGAAAAATATCCTGTGTTGTTGGATAAACTCACCAGATGGTTCATCTCTATCAACTGCACATTATGCCTGCCATTACATCTCACTCTTTGTAAATCGCAACTGTTTAGCGGCCATCACATCAGTATTTTTTTGCCTAGTTAGCCTTTCAACCTCATTCCCCAAAGTAACCAAACCACACTCAATCCCCCCATGGACCTCTGTTCCCATGCCTGCATCCAGACGCATATGTCTTCTGCTTTATGAGTCACTACTCGATGCCAGCTAAGTATATTACTGCCTCGAAAATTAACTCGCACACTGAGAATAATCACAGAAAAGAAATTTGTTTTCCTACAAGGTTGTTTTCCAGCTGTTTTAATGCAGACAATTTTACCCTGAAACCCAAATTGAAAAAAAAAAAGACAGAGAGAGAGAGACTTTAAAATCTGCATAATTTGAAAGTGCTTAATGTAAATTAGATAGATCAGCCTAATTTTATTTCAGTACTTTTTAATTGCATTTATAATTAGTAAAATACATTAATGTGCTACATAGAAGGTCAGGAGTTCTGGTAAAGGGATCTAATTAAAATGCCCCACTGCATTTCTGTCACACATGCGCCCAGGAACCTGGAGGCCTGCTTCCGTCCACACTCTGGACGGGACTATTTTTAACTCATTTGTGTCTTTATCAAAATCAGCAATCCTGTGATCAGACAATCCTTCATGTGGAATATCCTCACTGTTCGTCTCACCCATGTATTTATGCCTCCCCCTTAGACACTCTTCAGTGACTCTATACTGATTCTAACAGGCTAGACTCCATTTGTCCTCATGTGGCAAGGTGTTTTTCAACAATAGTTCATTTTCCCCTGGTATTTCCCTCCCTTGCCCTTTAATCCATTCAAGCAGAGAGGCCTGTCTATACTTTTGTTTCTGGAAAGGAATGCGACAGCAGCAAGCAGCAAAACCAACAGCGGCAGGAAGTCCTCCTGGCTTGGGTTGCCATGTGGCCCTGTTTGCTATTTGAGGAGCCTCAACTGAGAACAGAAACCCTGGTCACTCCTCCCTGTAATAACAACAATAATGCAGTAGTGATAAGATTGATGTTTTCCCCTCCTTCAATGTGTCCACAAAGTCATGGTGAAACTAAGTAATATGCAACTATAAAGCCCTGAGTCACTGGGGTCACACCCATTTTACCAGACTTCCCACAAGCTGTTTGCCAGGGCAGATGGCCACTTTACTCTCTGGAGCTCCTGCCACTGCTCAGCAAGAAAGCCTGCTCTGTCTGCATCCTGGCCACAGCTCCAGGGCATACTGAGGGTAATGGGCAGCCAATTCACAACACAAAGGCACAAGCTCCCCCTCCCTCCATCCTCATTCCCTGGAGTCCTGGTCACAGGATGTCCCACACTACTTTGCTTTTCACTTTCTATTGCTTTGTTCACTGCCCATTCTAATGGACACCGTTATCTAGGAGAAACGGGATGGACTCTGTGATCAAGTTCCCCCCAGCACATTTGACTAATCCAAAATCAAGCAGCACACTGTTGGACTCATTACACCAGATCATCATGTGTGGCCATGGGGTTAGTCTGGTGCTCCTGCTCTCGGCACATTTCTCACTTATTCTGGAAGGACCCAATGTATTTTACAGCTTGCTATATCTACTCTCCCTACTTTCATATTTCTCTCGGTGTATAAGTAGGATATATATCTATACACTTAAGATTATATATTTATATAATTATATACATATAACAGGCATATATACTTAATAGAAGAAATGGGACATGCATATACATCTTTGGAGAAATGCATATTCATTTTCTGAAGCCAGATGTATATTTAGTACATGAAACAGAACACCCATATATAGCAACATTCCCCCTACTTATTTTTTTAATTAATTTAAAAAAATTAAACATACCACATTTTATTCTGGGAAGTAACATTTGTTGAATATGTAGATATACTGAGAGCTTATTCTAAGAGCTATATATATATTGTTTGATTTTTTTTTTCAATGATCCCATCCACAGCCCAATGGAGTAGCTGTCAGAAACCTCCCTTTTGCAGATGAAGAATCTGAGGTTTAGAGAGGCTCACCCAAGTTCCCACAGAAAGTAAGTGGCAGAGCTGAACTTGAATCCAGGCCTGTATGATGCAGGCAGATCCAGGCCACACCCACACAGACCCTGAAGGAGTTTATGCCTGCTCACACAGAGCACCTACCCAGGAGAAATCTCACATCTCAGACACCTTGATCATGATTTTGACTCTGGCAAAACTTAAGATTTCCCTCCTGCCTCCAATGGGCAAAAGAGAACATACAACAAAAGTAAAAAAGGAAACAAAACAGTCATCTTCATAAATAATATTTGATACATACACGTTTCATGGAGAAAAGCATAAAGGTGAGTGACCTGGAGCACAATACCCAGCTTCCAATTCTTGTTGTCCCGATAATAATCTAATGGAGATGCCTTTGCCTTATAATGTCAAACTATGTAAAGTTCCATGAATTGCCAGCTTGTTCAAGCCCCCATGCGTTTGCCTATGCTGTGTCTACCTGGAAGTCCCACATCTCCCCGGGCCACCTGGGAAGCAAACCCTTTCACCCTTTGAAATGGAGCTCAAACACCTCCTTATCAAAGAATTCTCTGACCCTAGCTAACAGGTAGGTAGCACACAATGGGGAGAAATCAACATTGCTCAGATGCTCAGCTATACTATAAGTTGTTGTTTAAGTTATGTGAGGGAAATATTACTAAGGACAACCATAATCTTAGGGACATCTATATATAGGGACATCATCTTTTCCATGACTTTTCACGTCAACCCTCATAGTCACATTTATTCCTGTTTTCAGAAGGGAAAATGGAGATTCAGAGAAGTGAAGCAACATGTCCAAAGTCACACAGCTATGAAGTATTGGAACCAGTATTCAAACCCAGGCTGTCTATTCTACATATTCCCAGGGCCTTGCACACCATAGATAAACAATAAATGCTGCTTGAAAGAATAAATGGTGTGTTTTTCCTGAAAGCCTCTTCTATTGTGTCCCATCTAATTAACCTCAAGCAGATGGAGTGAGGATGCCCTTCTAGAGCTTGTCCTGCTTGTCCTAAGGCCTCATGACTTACCTAGAAGTCAATATTTCATTATGAGCCCATCATACAGGTCAGTGTAATAATTAATGACTATCTGCTGGTGTGACTGCTTATCGTATTTTAGCTTAATTCCAATAAAATCTAAATGGTCTATTAATTTTCCTAATAAATTTAGATATGGCCTCTGACCGCAATCTGGCTTTGATTAGCTAACAAAATATTTGAAGATGGGCCAAGCTGGCTCTTTCAAATATTTCAAGCAAATAACACTTAATTGGATTTAGGATTTTCTGTGTCAGCGTATGGCTGTGCTCAGCAGTGAACAGGGAAAAGGACAGCTTCATAATTGGTCCCCAACGACCCAGAGTTGAGCCACCCTGAGAAACCATCTAGATAAAGGTTTGGAAGCCAAATATGACCAAGACAATAAGGAAATAGATCCTCAGTTGTAGGAAGAGCAGAAATGGAGCAGCAAAGTGTACCTTCTTAGGAGCACTCACAAGAAGGTCTCAAGAACTGGATGTACACAGCTACCTTCCTGAGACTGCCTGCCCCAAATATGTCCTGAAAGTCTACACTATTAATGAAAGCCCAACATACAGTTTTACCCCTGGAGACCCAACAGCAAACGAAGAGAGATGGGAAATGAGAACATTCTCTCACAGGCTTCTTCTTGCATGCACGCTTTCTCTTATACTTCAGGTTTCTGCATAAACCACCGTAGTGATCCCCCTCCCCGAACTCCCTAAATAAAGGTGACCCCACCATCCCCCCTCAATAGATTATCACAGAACCCCATTTAAAGTTTCTTTATGGTAGTTATTAGATTCTGTGATCTTTTATAATTATTTTATGTATATATGTGTTTAATTGTAACCTCCAGAAGGGTAGAGACCTTGGACATTGACACACAGTATATGCTCAATAAATATTTGTTGAATGAGTGAATAACTGATGAATGATGAGAGGGCCATACAGAGCTTAAACTGGGAACAAGAAACAAAAGATAACAGAGATGGAGCATACCAAGTCTGGGGTCAAACAGCTGGGTTTAAATCTTGGCATTGCCTCTTACTAGCTGGGTGACCATAAATTATTTAACCTCTCTGTGCCTCAGTTTCTTCATCTGTAAAACAGGGTTAATATTAGTGCCTCCCTTGTAGAGTAAGAGTACCAAATAAGTGTTGATACATAAAATTCTCAATATAGTAGCTAGAACACAATCAGTGCTCATGAAAAGCCATTGTCATCATCGTCGTCGACGACGTCATCATCATCATCCTCAGAATACAGAGACACCACCTGCTACAGCCCTGCTTCACCCCTAGGATCTGCCTCTCTAGCCTCATCCTAGCTCATCTTTGAAACCTAATCCGTGGCACCACCACCCCTTCTCTTCCTGTATCTGACCCCATAGGATACCCTTTGAGGTCAGTGATTACATCACATCTACCCACAGTCCACACTGAACACTGAGTCAATGTGGATTGATGAGGTTACTGATGCTAGATTGACCAACCCAACCCTGATTTTATTCTTGGGGAAAGAGGCAACCTTTCCCCAGCAAGTTTGCATCTTCCATGTCCTGAAATCTACTCTGTGTGGGCTGCATCCACTTGCTTACAGAGCCAAAGCTTTGTATTTTAGAATCCTGTCCCAGATGCTGGTGGGTCCCATGATGTTGGGGTTCACTGTTCCTGACCACAGCCTATGGGCAGATTATGACCATCCATAACAGCTCACCAAAGCCCAACCATGCCTTCACAGAGATAAAACTCTTCCCTCAATAAACTGAACCAAACTGCAGTACTCCTCTACAACCATCTAGAATGCACTGCTCATCCCTATGCAAATGTGAAAAACCAACTGCACTGCCAAAGTCTTTGAAAAGGGGGGAGTATTGATGCAAGTGTTGAGTGTTGTCAGACCTGTCACTAGTAAACAAAACAACTAATTCATTAGAGGATGCAAGAGAGATTGTGAGGCTCTAATGGCTTTGGAAGGCAATGAAAGGAAGTAAATGTTTTTCCCTTGGACATATGCAGAAGGGAAAAATGGAATTGTGTATCTTCTATGTAATGAGGGAGGTATAGCCATATATAATGGAGGAAACTGATCTATGTAGAATGCCAGAGAAAGTTTCTTGAAGAAGCAGCATTTGTACTGAGACTTACAAGAGAAATGGCCAGGGAATGTGGAGGTAAAAGAATTCCAAGCTAAGGGGAAAACATGTTGAAAATGACAAGGTAGAATAGATCTTGGTCCTTAATAGGAACTGAGAAGCTCAGTGTAATTGGGCACAGTGAGTGAGAAGGAGAAAGAAGGGAAATAAAACTGAAGCAGAATCATATCTTGTATTTATGGATGTCTCAATCAATTTGTGCTACTACAACAAAAATACCATAGATTAGGTGGCTTCAACAACAAACAGTTATTTCTCACAGTTCTGGAAGCTCTGGGAAGCCTTAAGATCAATGTGCTGGCAGACCTGGAGTCTGGTGAGGATGTGCTTCCTGGATTGCAGATGGCTGTCTTCTTGCTGTGTCCTCACATGGCAAGAGAGAGGAGGGAGCTCTAGTCTTTTCTCTTCTTATAAGGACATGAATTCCATCATTCAGGCTCCACCTTCAGGATCTCGTCTAGACCTAACTGCCTCTTAAAATCCCCACACCTCCTAATACCATCCCCCTGCAAGGTTAGGATTTCAGCACATTATGAATCTGTGGGGCAGGCGGGGGGAGGGGAAGAAGGAGGAGCACAAACATGAAGTCCATAACAACGGGTTAGGTCTTTTGTTAGGTGTTTCATATCTGTTGCCACTGATCTATAGACACAACACAATAAGGTAGGGATTACTTTCCCCTTCTCCAAGTGAGAAACTGAGTTTAGGTAATTTGAGAAGCTTAGCAAATAGTTACACAAGTAGAGAAAAATAGAGCTGGAGTTTGAAGCAGGTATATCAGTTTTCATGTGATTCCTCTTGGTTTTCCAAGAGCCAGATGGATAAGAATGGATATGTGCCTAAAGGCACACGCAGGGGATGTGAACACTGGGATCCCACGTGACGTGTGAGCTTCCATCTTGCTATATGTCGCCATGATAGGATGGCAGCCTTTTGGCTGCTAATACTTGAAAGATGCCACCAGCCTCTGCCGAGATTTAATATTGGTTTAGCAGTCAGGAGTTAATTAAATGTTAATGTTCAGTCACTTGAAATTAAACATTAGGAATCTCAGCTTTATTTGTAAGTTTCTTATGCCATCATTGAGGTGTTCTGCTTGCCTCCCCCTCACCCCTGCTGGGCTGCCCAACTCCTCTGGCTGGATCCCCTATCCACAGGCAAACTCATTTAGCTCACCACATGCCTTGACACACAGCATTTGACCTGCCCAACAGCCATACTCCTCCAGGGAGCAAATGTAAAAGGCTGAACACACACACACACACACACACACACACACACACACACCCCACACACACTCTCTCTGATATTGTTTCACATAAGGTAAGCCTAACTATAACATCATAGCTATTTTGGTATTTGTAACATTTTATAGACGACACAGCATTTTCAGGGACATGACTGAATTTGACCTCACGGTGAGATGATGGCAATGATGATAATGATGTTGGAAGAGGAGGAGACATGAGTAGAGGACGAAAAGAAGGAGGTGAAGGCAAAGATGGAAGGAAAGGAGGGAAATGAGAAGAAACAAAAAGGAAGGGGAGAAGGACAACTTAAGTGTTTTCTGTACATTTTCATGTAATGCTCACAATAACTCCACAAAACAGAGATTGTTACCACTCTCATTTTACAGATAGAGAAACTAAAGCCCAGAGAGGTTAAATCATAAGCCCAAGACCACATGGAGAATGGGATGTCAAGACTGATACTTCAAATGCTCACTCCCTTAACTACAACTGATCATATATATGTGAAAAAGTGCAGTTAGGAGAGTAGATTTGGTCAAGACAGAACAGTTTTATTTTACCCATCTATGAGGTAATAAAGCTCAGAGAGGTTAAATGGCTCATCCAGTGTCACACAGCTTCGTGTGAGGTTCCGGGCTAGAATCCTGGTTCCCGTCTCCCTGGAAGTCTGTGTGTGCGCATGCATGCACACACACACAGATCCAGGCTCCCTCCAAGCCTGGAACTCCCTCCTGGTGAGTAGGATCGCCTAGCATCCTTGGCAAGTTGCCAAGTTCCTAGCTGCATTTCAGTTTGGAGCACTCTTCTTAAGTAGCTAAGTAGTGGGAGAAACTGGGGTGCAGGGGAGGGACACTTCACCTCTTCCCAGAAAGGCAACACCACTAGTGCCTGCAGATCTCTTTCAGGACTCTGGCCAGTGCCACACTGGCTCCAGGAACTTTCAATGGCAGGAAATCTGTGCCCCAGCACCTTCACCAATGCACTGAATTGAAAATCAGGGTAAATCCGCACCAAGGGAGATGTCTAATCAAGACTCAGGTTTGCATTTCCTCCTCACTGGCATGTTGACAAAACAAGAAAAGACAGAAACAAACACGGTTAAGCTAACTTTCTTTCAGAGGCCATTCACTGAGAAGTAAGAATAGGAGGACAGCCTAAGGCCACCAGGGAAGAGCCAGAGGGAATATTCAGCACAGCAAGGCCACACCCAGACTGGGCCCCCACCTTCCTAAGCACTTCCCAGAGGCTGAGAAAAAAAGTAAAAGAAAACTGAGGTCAGCCCAATAGAGAGGGGGCCCATGGGGGAAATGTGACTCTCCAGACACCTGGACCCCAGAGGTTTAGAAAATGTGAAGTATATATAGTTGTGGTGCTGTTTCTCCAATATATTCAAAAGAACTTAGGAAAGGACTACAGATGGTTAGAACAGGAATAGTAACAGTGCTGCCCATTTATGGAAAGGCTGCTCTGTGCCAGGAGTATACACAACGCCATTTCTTCAACAGTCTTGCCCTCAGTGGTCTATTTCACAGCCCCTGAGACTGGGATCCCAAGATTTTAAATTACTTGCCTAAGATAACCAGCTATGAGGGTTCAGAAATCACCCTTTCTAAGTTGCTTGCTTTACAGAGGAGGAAACAGGCTCCAGGAGGGCAGAGCTGTGCCAAGGTCATCCTGAAAGTCCTGAGCATTCTGGGAACCTCTAAGCCCCAGAGGCAACCCCACAAAATCCAGATGGTGGGCTCAGTCATCCTGCTGGTCATATTCAAAGTCACCATTCGGCCCATAGTGGCAATCATCATCTTCCCTACCTCTCCATTTCCAGGAAACAAAATCCCCTTAAGTGGAAATCAAGCAAAGTGTTTTTAGATCAATCAAATGTGTCACAGGCTTGTGGGATCACTTCCTTTTGAATCTGTAAGGTCCAACTCCTGCACTGGCCAACATTTTCTACTCCAGAATGTAGTGTGGGGCCAGAAAGACCTGGATTTGGATGGAGCTATAATACCGACTGCTATGTATCTTTGGGCAAGTCACATAAGTTCTCCAAGCCTCATTGTTCCTAGAAATAGGAAAGCTACCCAAACTTTTGAGTGTTTGCTGCACGTCAAGCACTGTCTTAGGCTCTCGGAATAGAGCTGTGAACAAGACAGACCAAAACTCAGTGTTCTTGGCTAATATCCAAGAGGAGATAATAATAGGACCCAGACTGTGCGTTGGTTGTGAGGATAGAAGAGATACTACATGTAAAGGTCTTAGAACACTGCCGCCTGGTAAGCCATTATTCAACAAATATCTGGTAAAATAATACAATTATGAACATTCTACTGATATTTTAAAAAATTGGTCCAAGTCACATATTTTTTAAGTCAAAAGAAAATTTAAAAAAAAGAAAATAGTTGGTTATATAGTTTGGTGAGTCTTTAAGCATGCGCCATTTGATGACCGAGGTGACTTAGTATGTGAGAAACTGAAAGAGGATCCAGCATATACTTCCATAAAAGTAACGCAGGATGCTGAGAGCCGCTACAGAGACTCTGAAAGAGCCACTTGCTGCTTCAAAGGCAGGGGGATGATACCAGCATGTGCCAGACATTCCACTGGTCTTCCTGCCTCATTTTCATGCAGCCCTCATGGGCTGGGGTGCTATTATCCCCATTTTACCAAGGAGGGAGCCAAGGCACAAGGAGGGTAAGAAATGCTTTCCCCTGGTAGGACCAAGATATGAACCCAAACCCCTACCACCAGCAGGGGCATTGTTCTTTTCACTGCATGTGTGTTGCGCTTATGAGCATTATGAGTCATTTTATTTTCTTTTCATCTTTTTAAAGACTGAGCTTGCCACTGCTGGAGGAGGAGGAGATAAAAACAAAGCTGTTCATACAGTCCCATCTTTCTCTGCACCTTTGACATTAAAAAATGCAGGGATTTCTCCTTCTTAAAAGCCTTTTCCAAATACACCTCATTCTTCCCTCCTTCCTAGGGACACGCTAGGCTTCTTTTCCCTGCTCCCTTGCAGTGAGACATGGCCACATGACTGAGTTAGGGGGGTCAGAGCAGGAGAGGGAAGGACTGCTGACCACTCCCAGACCTAGCTGATACAAATTCTGCATATGACACCCTTGCCCATTAGAAGCCTGATGGTGACAATGAAGAGCCACAGAATGGTGGAGCCTAGCTCTCACACGGCGGGGGGGGGGGGGGGGGGGGGGGACACACCTTCCCTGCAATAAACCCCTCAGATGTGAAGACAGCAGCAAATCTTAGCTCGCCTCAACAGTAGGCTCCTTTCCTTAAGGATAAGAACTATTCTTATTAAATTCTATAATCTGGGCACCTAGCAAAGGGCCTGGCATATAATAAATTTAGGAAGATTGGCCTGGTGGCTAGAAGAAGGGGTTCTGAGATCAGGTAGCCTGGATCTGACCACTGGCTCCAACACCTGTGAACTGTGGGAGGCTTTGGGAAGATAATTTAACCTCTCTGAGCTTCCATCTTCTCATTGGTCAAAGCATGATACCAACTATATAGACAACGTAGTCATGAATCTTAAGATACGGTAGGGAGGGGCGCCTGGGTGGCTCAGGTGGTTAAGTGAATGTCTCTGGCTCAGGTTTATGATCCCAGAGTCCTGGAATCGAGTCCTGTGTCCGGCTTCCTGCTCAGCAGGGAGTTTGTTTCTCTGCCCCTCCCCTGGCTCATAAGCATTCTCCCTCTCTCTCTCACTCACTCTCTCTCAAATAAATAAATAAATAAAATCTTAAAAGAAAAGATATGGTAGGGAAGAATGCTTAGCCTATAGACAGCACATAAAAGCTCTCAGGAGCTCTAACATTCTACTGCTAGTACTGCTACTACTGATGATGATGTGATAGTGCTGATTAACTGATACTGTTAAGTGCCCAACAGTAAGCACTTAAGACTTGACCCAAATGTATGCACATGTGTATGCACACATACATCCTCACTCATATAAATATATACAAATAAGCAGACTTATAAACTTCCTCAAGTGGCTTCTAAATACAAACAATGATGGCTCTGTCCCTTTCTCACAAGCATTTATTGTCATCATCCATAGCCGCTCCTTCCCCACTCCTCCCTCCTCTATGCTGCTGGCTCCCTCAGTTCTTAAAAATTATAATTAATTCATACTTTGGACTCTCAGGATTATAAGGTATTATAGGATGGTAGAACTAAGACAAATGCTTTAATTCACCAGCTGCCATGTATTTAATTAGAGATTCTGATGAGTCCTCCTTACACAGATATGCCTTCCTACTTCTTGTTGAGTGAGAGTAAGGAAGAGGGAGGCTGAGGAAGGGAGAGGAAAGAGGATTTGTGCACAAGGACTCCAGGACTCTGAAACTTTTGGCTAGCATGGGCTGCTAGTCTGCCACATGAGCATCAGCTGGAAGCAGAGCAGCGCTGGCTGCCAGCCCTCTGCCATGTGTGGTGGGCAGGGGGAGATGTCTTGCATGAGGCTTCTATTTTCCTGGAGCATAGGAAAGCCCTACATATGGGGGTGGAATGGGATGGAGGATATTCACACATCTCAATTGCTTCTGGGCCCTCTTATATTTTTATTTTTTTAATTCTTCTTATAATTTGGGAAGGGGTAAAGCAAAAAGCATTTGACTCTCAATGACAATATAGGTCTCATGATACTTGGTTTGTGTTTGTGTGTGCACGCATGTGTGTGTCTCATTCTCACTGATGAAGTTGGCAGTTTGGTAAATAAGGTTTATGTTTGCTCTTGCAGAGGGAAACAATTGTTCTCTGAAAAAAATGCTTTTGTTGCACTAAGTGTCTCTAATGAGGACAGCAGTTAATAAAATTAAAATCCAGGGTGTAAACAGAAGAGTTGACAGATTCAGTCATTTCTTCTCCCCATCTGGGGTAAATAATGAGTTTCTGGCAAACAACAGAGACCTGGGTTGCAGCCCCAGAAGTGTGGTCAAACTGGGTGTCATATTTTGAGCAGTTAAATCTCTACCCAGGAAGAGGGGTTCACAGGCAATCTCCCCCAACACCATACAAGTCAATCACTAGATTAGTCCCACACTACAGAACAAGACAGTGTGGCTTCTTTTCCTACCTTTGTGACAGGGGTAAAGGGGACATCTTCTTCAGATGCTCAGATCAGTGTATCTTGGAGTTGAACCCAGTTCTGCCTGCTGTAGTCTCTGCTCCATTTTTTCAATGAAGCCAATGTCCTACCACAGAATGTCTAAGTCTTTACTGAGTTTGAACACTACAATCCTGGCATATTCTTCCTTTCCAACGCTACTTACCAGCTCTTGCCAGTGTGCACACTCCATCAGATCTCCTCAGACGTTATCTCCACTGGACCTTGAACGTCCTAGGCTCACTCTACCTGCACCCCTCCACTAGTAGTGCCACACTCTCCTGAGCTGCGCCCCCCCCCATTTCCAAGATCCTATTCTCTGCCATCTCGTCTACAAAGTTCTTACATGTCTTCCTCTGCTTTAGCAGTCACATATAATTATTTGTAATTTTATTTTTCTCTGTTGTATATCCTGTCTTCCAACCTAAACCATAAAGCCTTTGAGGATATAAGACAGGTTTATACACTGCCATCCCCTCATGGATAAGCATGATCATGGTGAACCCACACTAAATTCAAAAACCTTACTGTCCCGCTGACTGATTTATAGAGAGGATTACATTGAATCTCCTAGGGCATAAACTCAGAGATAACGTCTCACTGAGAAGCTTCTGTGTGTGCTGCAGAACACCTCATTAGAACCAGGAGCAGATTCATTAGAACCAGGTCCCCAAAGAGCAGAATCCGACAGTTTTGCTGTTGGTGTGTGCACTTGCTCCCTTTTCTTTCAATGGAGGGCCATGTACAGTCACGACACAGTCTTCCTTACAAAGAGAAATGTTGCTAGCTCCTCGTTTCATCATGTTTCATCCTACCTTTCTGACCCCTTCCCATCCCTTCGCTCCCACCATTCCCAGATGAGGCCAAACACCAATTTCAAACTGTCATCTCATTAAGAGTCTGATATGAAGTTAGTCAAACGTGAAATGGGGTTCGGTGAGTATGTCCAGCCAGGCAAGAGAGAAGCATCATTAAAGATAATGTCCAGGTTTGGGGCTTGGGCAATGGGCATGCTAAGAAGACTGAATTTTATGCCAGGGTGAGATAGTTGGGGAGACTATGAAGAAAATGGAGGGATCATCCACGGGGCCCTTTTACCCTCATGGGTAAATAACAGAACTCCTGGAGCCAAGTTTTAAAAAGCTCCAACACATCTTTTTATTACGGCCCCTTTCTTGCTATCATTTATTTGCATATCTGAATTCCTCTCTTGACTGTGATTTCCCTGTGGGAAGGGGGTTGTCTCATTGGCAACCTGAATCCTGAGAACCTAGCACACAGTCTGGAACTTTGTAAGTTTGTTGAATGAACAAATGAGCAAGTGAATGGAGCAGGAAGGGTTAATCCTTCCTTAACTTTTGTCCCTGTCTTTTTTTTTTTTTAAAGATTTTATTTATTTATTTGACAGAGAGAGAGAGACAGCCAGCGAGAGAGGGAACACAGGCATGGGGAGTGGGAGAGGAAGAAGCAGGCTCCCAGCGGAGGAGCCTGATGTGGTGCTCGATCCCATAATGCCGGGATCACGCCCTGAGCCAAAGGCAGACGCTTAACGACTCTGCCACCCAGGCGCCCCTGTGCCTGTCTTTGAAAAAAATATTCACTCTTTATTAATAGCTGAACAAATGCAAATTAAAATAATCTGGAGGTATCATTTTGGACCAACTACATTAATGAAAACATTTTTAAAACAACAATACCCAAAGCTGTCAAGCCTGCATGTGAAACAACATCTGTATTACACTAGTGGTAAGTTGGTACAGCTCTCCCGAAATCAATAAATCCTTCATTTACTAATTTAACAAACATGTACCAAGGGCCAATGTGCTAGGATAGTAGGGAGGGATTCAGAAGGGTAAAACACAGGGCCTCTCCTAGAGGTAGAAACATAATAAACAAGTAGTTACAGAAGTTGCATGAGTAGGAGAAGAAAGGAGGTATCAAAGACAACTTGGGAGGTTAAGGATGGGTTTTCCTGAGAGCTAAGAGCCAAGCTGAAATCTTAAGACTGAGCAACAGTATACCTAGGAGGGAGAAGAAGAGAGGTCCATGAAGATGAGAAAGACATACTTCATTTCAGAGACAGAGAAAAGAATGGAGGCGGGTGGGGGGGCGGCCATGTGTGGTGGGAAGATTAAGTAATGTAAGTGGGTCCAAATCAACAAGGGCCTTGGGAAGCATATCAAGAAGTTTGGATTATCCTAAGGGTGATAGGACCTTTACAGGGAGGTGGCATGATCAGATGAGCCTATTGGGAGCACAGCTCTGTCAGCCAATGAAGATCTGGTGGGAGGAGGTGGGCATAAATGTGGAGAATGAAGTAGGAGGTGGTTTCAATAATCCAGAAGTGAGACGATGTTAGCATGGGCCAGGGTAGTGGAAGTGTGAATGAAGAGAGGCAAATCTATTCAAGAAATTGAAGACATTATTAGGAAAACCTAGTAATTTACAGGATGTGAGAACTACAGGAGAAGGATCATCACAGATGAGCCAGTGCAGGGCATTCACTGAGAAGAGAACACAGGAGGGCACACGGCACACAGCACACAGCAAGGGCCACTGGATACCCCATCTCTTCAACTCTCCTCCAGGGAATTTATCTTAGGAAGAATTCAGTAAAAGGTAAAAGATGTAGGACCCAAAGTATCTGTGACAACATCTTCTATAAAAAACTGGACAACCTACATACCTAATCATGATCATGATTATGTGCCAAGCATTGTTCTGAGTGTCTGACACAGAGAAACCCATTTAATCCTAACAACCCTATGAAGTAGGTCCTGTTGTGTTTCCTGCTTCATAGATGAGCAACTGAGGCACAGAGCCAGGATGTGGACCAGGTCAGCCTCCTCAAAATGTACCTAGATGTACTTCCTCTCTCCATGATGGGGAGGTTTCAGTAAGGTTGAACACACCAGCAGGCTGAAATCTTAGACAACCACTAAACAATCATTAAGATAATTCCACAAAAACAAGGAAAATGTGTCTGGAGTATCATTAAATAAAAAATCAGGGGAAATGGTATGTAAAGTCTGAAAATAATTATATTAAAAGATGTGCACACATGGGTCAGGTTTGGAGAAGAATTTACCATGATGAAAACAGATGTGCTTTTCAGGTGATGGGATTAGGGTGATTTTTATAATCAATTTGTCCTACATTATTGTTGATATCCATCTTCTATCTAATGAAAAATTCAAAATAAGACACAAAAAATGTATGAGCTATATAATCCCAATTTATGAAGTAGAAAAACAGGCATGGCTAATCTATAGGGATAGAAATCAGAACAGTGGTTGCCTCAGGTTGGGGCACCCTACATTGTCTAAGGGTGTGCGATACTTTCTTAGGGGGAGGGACATGTCCTATAGATAGATTGAGATGATGATCACACAGGTATATCTTTCCCAAAACTCACTGAACTGTGTTTTTGAGATCTTTTTCATTGTATGTAAATTGTATGTTTGTTGTTCATAAACAATGCCTCAATTTAAAAAATAGTACAGGGGTATCACAGTTAATTTTATGTATCAACTTGACTGGATCAGGGGATGCCCAGATATTTGGTTAAACATTATTTCTGGGTGTGTCAATGACAGTGTTCCAGATGAGACTGGCATTTGAATGAGTAGATCCAAAATATGGCCTTTCCACCAAGGTGATGGGCATCATCCAATCCTTTAGGGAGCTGAATAGAAGAAAAGTCAGAGGAAGGAAGGAATCACTCCTCTCTCCTGAGCTGGCACATCTCATCTTCTGCTCTAGGACTGCAATTTACACCACTGACTTCCCTGGTTCTCCTGCCTTCAGACTCAGACTGAATTAATGACCAGCTTTCCTGGATCACCAGCTTGTAGATATCACATTGTGAGACTTCTCAGCCATCATACCATATGAGACAATTCCTCATTATCTGTTTGTCTGCCTGCCTATCTATTGGTCTTGTTTCTCTGGAGAACCATAATTCAGGGCAACAGTAAAAACAAAGTCTTTCATTTTAGCCTTTCCTTCTTCTTTATGAGGAAGTCATCATTTTCTGACTATCAGTGCCATCCAGGACAACCAGCCCATTTCTCTGCCCAGTTTTCTCCTTATAGAAAGGGTAATTTCAATGGGGTGGCATAATTCCCTATAATAGGGGTCCTCCACCAGGCCTATTTCAGCCTGCCACTAGTTTTTTTATAAATAAAATTTATTGGAACACAGCCACACCCATTTGCTGATATGTCTATGATTGCTTTCACAGTACAATGTGGAGTTGAGTTGTTGCAACAGAGACCGTATGGCAGACAAAGCCCAAAATATTTGCTATCTGGATCTTTACAGGAAAAGCTTGCTAGTTCTATCTCTAGGGAATATTTGGAAATATGTACGGGTGTTTGAGGTTGTCACAGTGACGGACTTGGGGGCCACTACTTGTGTTTACTAGGCACAGTTACTTAGTGCACAGTCTAGTGAAGAACTGCTCAGTCCAGTCCTAGTAATAGTGACCCCACTGAGAAACTCATTTTCCAAGCAGGTTCAGAACCTAGAGGAGGCAGCTAGAGTCAAGAGTTAGGCTTCCACAAATTAAAACTGCACAATTGCATTTTCCCCACTTAGAAGCATTGTTCCCCCTTTGTTCTATCTTTAGGCAAGAAGCATCAGAGAAGCACCCACCTCTTAGCTTCCCTAACTTTATCTAACTTTTCAGTTACTGTTTGACAGCTTGTCTCACAGGTTCCCTTAGGACCTAGTTTTAGAATCAAGAAGGGTTTTAAAAATTGCCAAACCCAAGTTTAACAGAAGGAGACAGAAATACCCGCCAGGGTTCTAACTTGTTTTATCACACATTCCCCACCTCTCCCAAGTGGGACTGAGAGAGGGTGTTCTGCTTCTCATATCAGAATCGTCACTTCAGAGTTTGCAAAGTACTTTCTGGATGCAATAGATGCTGCTCTGTGTGGTAGACTGCGTGGATAGCGTCACTCCGGGTTTTACAGAAGGAATGATTTGCTCAAGGTTAAGTGGGTAAATTTAACTTAAACCGGGTCTGCCGACTTCAAGTTGGGAGCCCTTTCTCAGGAGCTGCCTGTTTATATCGTACTTAAGCAATTTAACGGTGGAATTCCAGAAACCTTGCAGCTTTTCAAGAGCATGTCAGACCATAGAAAGGGATTGGAAGTAGGACAGGATTCAGCCTGGTTTTCTTGTGAATACTTACATGTCTGTCTTTGCAGTAAACTCAGCATTTTTGAGGGCTGAGGCAATATATTATTTATCTTACTCTCTTTGCATTCCACAGCCTAGTATCATACATGATACATAATAGGCACGTAATAAATGTTGGATGAATGAACAAATACACGAATGAACAAATGAAGGAGAAGAATTCCTCTCATCCTCTCTATCCTTCCCTTTACCAAGAAGGAATCAGAAAAGAGCAAAGTATGAAAGAAAATTAAAATGATAGCTCACATAAGATACCCAACCCTCTTCCAAACATGTATACATTTTAGCTCATTTATTCACTTCAACAGCACCTGAATTTGGTACTCTTTTCATCTCCATTTACTTTACAAATGAGAAGAATAAAGATTCAGCAAGTTAGAAAACTGACCCAAAGTCACAGGGTGGGGAAGCAGGAGAGCTGGCATTTAAACTCAGGCCTGGCAGGCTCTTGTACTGGGACTCATAATGACTCCACCATTCAGCATTTGATACTAAATGCTTGGGTAATGCAACACCATCATCCCATCTGGGGGGCATCCCATTTATAGAATGGATGTATTTCTAATGGAATCCACACTTAACCCAGGGGAACAGAAAAGACTGCTTCACTTGTCAGCATTCATAAGAAGTAACTCTCTCCAAAAAAGTACCTATAGAGATGTAGGGATATGCGGATACATGGATATTTGATTCTGTAGTTTCAATAAAACAGAGCTTGGGCCCCACACTACGTGATAAATGGTTCAATAAGTAGGGTAATATAATGCAGTCAGAAAGAAATACATTTTTATGTGCCAAATGGAACTGTATAACACCAGCTACAGCTTGGGTGATCATCTAATGAAAATGCCTTTGTGCTGGGTTGGAAATGCAGGGGTGAGGAAAGCCCAAGTTTGGAAGTTTAACAACTGTGTATGTCTTAACTTTCCGCCCCTTAAATTCAAGATAAATTGAGTGGTTTAGAGAGAGATACTATCAGAGGGCCTAGGCCCAGATGGGTTTGTGCAAAGGGTAAGGGAGAGAAGAGAAAACCAAAGTACTATCATTTCTTGAAAAGTAGGTATGCAATTCATTTTCAAATTCACCCTGAATTTATTAAAACACCTCACGTTCATGTCCAGGTAGTCACTGATAGCACAGTCAGCTAAACTCATAATTGAGAGTCTGGGTTTTTCTGAAGAGTTTTTCTTCCCCACAAAGCAATGACTTTTTAATATTTATTTGTTCAATAAGGGAATGAATGAATGAATGCATAAAAAGGCTGTTGAACGCTTTATATGCCAGATACATAAACATGTATTCTGTTTAACTTTCATATGAACCCTATTAAGTGGATACGAATAATAGCTCCATTTCTGAGATAGAAAAATTGAGGCACTGGGAGGGTTTGAGTTTCAAGTGACCAAGTGGGCAGTTAGAACTCACATTTAGGAGGATTGTTCTGATCACCTCCTATTCACCCTACTGGTGAAGGTGGGCTCCCCTGTCCTAAGAAGTATAAGATGGTCTAATACACGGCACCCCACAGTGGACAGATGAGACCAACACTGTTCAATGGTCACATATACTCAGAGCACAGGAAAGCTATGACAGTGCACAACACACAGGGCCACGTGAAGGTTGCACTCAGAGCAGAAGGAACCAGGAGGGGCTGCAGGAGTCAGGCCTTATAGTGACAGGAGTGCGAGATGGCCCTTATTCCCGCAGGAGAGTGTGCCTGGTTCCTTAGAGTAATTCTGCAGGCTGGCAAGGAGGTGGGACCCATTAGGTTGAGGACCAGTTGGAATGCAGCTGGTCCAGCTGATAAGGGAACAAGCCAGGTGGAAAGCCTTTCCTGCTGGGGGTGGAGGGGGGGGATGGGTATAGCTGGCAAGAGCAGGGGAACTCACAGTTAGATCTTTAGACTCTAGGAGGCTCAAAGATGTCAAAAAACTGCATAAAATTTCAGGTCTTCCAATACATGGATGACTCTGGACCGGCAATTCATAACCAATACATTATTGCCATTCTTCCCCACCTTTCTTGATTTATCCTTCCACCCCATGTGTAAATACACACACCCTCCTCCTCCTTTATTTCAACATAGGAGAGAAGGCAGGTGTGAAAAGGTGGGATGAGCATCAGTCTTGGGACCAGTAGGTAAGCATATGGGTCCTAGCTCTGCTATCCAGCTCTGTAATTGTAACCCTTTGTTTTCTCCGCAAAGTGACAATGCTGCCACTTCTACTTCAAATGGCGGTTATAAAGATTAAGTGAAATAAAAGAGAGGCTTTTAAAAAGCAATTCTAATGGAAGAGATTACTATTTATGGTCATGATTCTCATCATCTCTGTATTTCTTTGACACCAGGGATATTTATTTAAAGGAGCAAAGTAGGAAAATAACGGTGTACCATTGCACCGAACAGTGACAAAAACTAAGTAGAAGAAGTAGCATTGAACCATTTTGAGTGCTTATTTGGTGTCCCCCTCTGTGCCAAACACTTACCATCAACATCTCACTTAATTTTAATAACTCTACCAGGTTGGTGTTAGCATTATTTCCCTTTGAAATATAAGTGCATTGAGACTCAGAAAAATTAAGTACCCTGCTCAAAGCCAAGTTACAAAGGGCGTAAGTGACAAAGTGGGGATTTGCACCTGGGTCAGTGTAACTTCAGAGCCTGCGCCCTTACTTTCCAAATGATAACCCCAACAAGGATATTTGGGTGGTACAGGAGGCTAAATTATGGCCCCTCCATAAAGATGTCCTGGTCCCAATCCCCAGAACCTGTCAATATGTTACCTTATATAAAAAAGGGACTTTGCAGATATGACTTAGTTAAGGATCTTGAGATGGAGAGATTATCATGGGTTATCCAGGTATGCCAATGTAATTACAAGGGTCCTTATAAGAAGGTGGCAGAAGGTCAGAATCAGAGAGAGATTTAAAGTTGCTCTGCTGCTGACTTTGAAGATAAAGGGACCACCAGCCAACAAATGCAAGCGGGCTCTAGAAGCCGGAAAAGGCAAGGAAACACATTTTCCATGAGAGCCTCAGGAAGGAACATATAGCCTGACCCACACCTTCATTTTAGGACTTCTGTCCTCCAGAACTGTAAAGTCATACATTTGTGGATTTTTTTTTTTTTAAGATTTCATTTATTTTTTTGACAGAGAGAGAGACGGCCAGCAAGAGAGGGAACACAAGCAAGGGGAGTGGGAGAGGAAGAAGCAGGCTCCCAGCAGGAAGCCCGATAGGAGGCTAGATCCCAGAACCCTGGGATCAGGCCCTGAGCCAAAGGAAGACGCTTAACGACTGAGCCACCCAGGCGCCCCTACTTTTGTGTTGTTGTTTTTTTTTTCAACCATGCAGTTTGGGTAATTTATTTCAGCAGCAATAGGTGGCAATCAGAATATTATTGCATAGAGCAGACAATCTGCTCTAGATCTGTGCTGTCCCAATACAGCAGCCAACAACCACAGGGAGCTATATTTGAAGTTAAGGTTATTCAATTATTAAATTTAAAATTCAGTTCCATAATCACACTAGCCATATTTCATGGGCTCAATAGCCATTCATAACTAGTGGCCACTATATTGGCTAGTTCTAATATAGAACATTTCCATCATCACAAGAAGTCTCCTGGAGAATGTTGCTCCGGAGGGAGAAGGCTGACACATCTCCATATCTGCAAATATTTCCATGAGGGTGGCATAAGGAGTTCTTTGGGCACCATGGATGATGTAAGCAGACTGCCTGGGTTCAAATCCCAGCCCTGACACTTTCTAGCCGGGGGTAAACTGGGGATAACAATAATAGCACTTAGTCCATTGGTTTATCATGACTGAATATGGATAATATATGCAAAATGTTTTAGCATAGGCCCTGGCACATATTAGTGGGCATTTAATAAATATCAACCTTTATCATTCTTAAGCCCAGACCAATTTGACAAAGTCCACTGAGAGTTTGTCTAAGGCATGTCTGAATGCAACATTCTGAAAACAACTCTGTGCCTGGAAAGCAAGCATAGAATGGAAGCACTCCCTGTAAGAAAAAATTACATAAGACACTTCCTCAGAATGCAGTATCACGGCCGTATGAATACAAATCACTGACGTGCAAATACTCCTCGGAAATATTTATGATGGAACTTCAGCACCAACCCAAACAGCCTTCACATAGTGAAACGAAACCATAAATTATTTCCAAGAACATTGTAATGCCAAGGGAACTCACTTAATTATCCATTATCCCAGAAATGTAGACATAATGTTAATTAAAATGAAGGGGAAAAGCCATTTCCATTTTTTATTAAGATTCATTGGGCTCTTGAAGAGCTCTTTGCCCTTAAGGCTGGGCCAGGTGATGGAGAGCTCATCCTGGGGAGGCAAAAGCAGCAACCTAGACAAGAAGAGGGGCACCTCAAGGTCAAGAAGCAGCACCTCTAAAATCCAAGAAGAATTGTCTGGCCCTCACTCCTTAATCTTTCTCCCATAGATGTCTGGGTTTCCACCATTAGGAATTATTTTTCTTTCATCTGGACATTGACACAGCCTTGTTCTCTCTTTTAAAACACTCAAATTTCTGGACTTGGCAGCATAACGTGTCTGCAATATTTCATCAAGCTCTAAGAATGCAGACTAGCAGAACTTTGGTTTCATCTCTTTATTTTCTAGAGCCCTGAGGCTACACTGAATACCAGGCTCTTGTGGTGGACAGACGGAGGGACGGATGGATGGGCAGGTGGATGGAAGGATGGAAGGAAGGAAGGAAGGAAGGAAGGAAGGAAGGAAGGAAGGAAGGAAGGAAGGAAAATGAACATTCTAGTGGGTGTTGGGCAGGTTCAGTGGGTCTGGTTTCAGAACCTCACCTCTGACCAAACAAGGCAACTCTGTTTTTACATCTTGTAATTGATGGGGTTCCCCTGCCTTCTGAGTAATTCTGGTCTGGCTTCTATCAGACCCTCCCACACAGTGCCCTTCCAAGCTCCATTTGCCTTTTCCCCTTCAAGAGAGACCTGGGTAGAGGCACCTGAGTGGCTTAGTCGGTTAAGCCGATTCTTAATTTTGACTCCAGGTCATGATCTCACGGTCTTGATATTAAGCCCCATGCCAGACTCTGTGCTAAGCATGAAGTCTGCTTAGGATTTTCCCTCTCCCTCTGCCCCTCCTCCCATCCATGCTCTCTCTCTCTCATAAAAAGAAGGGAAGGGAAGGAAAGGGAGGAAGGAAAGAAGGAAAGGGGAAAAAGAGAGAGAGAGAAAAAGAGAAAGAAAGAAAGAAAGAAAGAAAGAAAGAAAGAAAGAAGAAAGAAAGAAAGAAAGAAAGAAAGAAAAGAGAGAGAGAGAGAGAGAGAGAGAGGGAGGGAGACAGAGAGAAAGACAGACAGACCAGAGTATGATGTTGGGCATGGAGAATTAATTGGGAGAAAAGAGGGCTGGGGAAGGGGAGGTTTGCTGAGAGAAGCTATGGCAGGTGAGAGAAGCTAGTAGAGTGGAGGATGCTATGTGCCCTGTAGGATACCCAGAAAGCCCCAGAAAAGGATGAGTTACCTTGAGCTGATTTGAGAGTGTAGACTCTACGACTCTGGGATCAAATCACATGCACCAAGACTTTATAAGCACTTTAGAATTTCCAAGTTCATGTGAGATTTGCTTAGAGTAAAATGGGGGGAGGGGGTGTTGTTTTTAAAATAAATTTTAAATCCTCTGACATATAGGGAAAGAAACTCCATATCCTGAAGCCCTGACACATAGTGGGCCCTCTTATGAATGTATATGGATGCTGATTAGTGAATGGATAATTAAGTCATTTGCTTAGTTGTTGATGTCTACCATGAATTGGGGTATGTTGGGGAAGCTGGAAATTTCTGTCTGTAGAAAGAGATAGAAGAGAGTCAGAGAGGAGCTGATATTTACTGTATACTACTGAACATTTATCGAACATGTGTATACATTATGTGTCTTTGTTTATAATACTGCCTCTGTAAAAAATAATTTCCAAAATATCTATGACACACCTATCAGAATGGCCAAAATCCAGAACACTGACAACACCAAATACTCAATGTGGAGCATTCATCACTGCTGGGAATGTAAAATGGTGCAGCCAGTTTGGAAAACAGTTTGGCAGTTTTTTACAAAACGAAACATACTCTCACCATACAATCTAACAACCGTGCTCCTTGGTATTTATCCAAAAGACTTGGAGACTTATGTCCACACAAAAACCTGCACATGGATGTTTGTAGCAGTTTTATTCATAATTGCTGAAACTTGGAAGCAACCAAGATGCCCTTCAGTAGGTAAATGGATAAACTGTGGTACATCCAGACAACGGAGTATTATTCAGTGCTAAAATGAAATGAGCTACCAACCCATGAAAAGACATGGAAGAAACTTAAATGCATATTGCTAAGAAAAAGAAGCCAGTCGGAAAAAGCTACATATTGTTTGATTCCAGCTATATGACGTTCTGGAAAAAGGCAAAACTATGGAAACAGTAAAGAGATCAGTGGTTGCCAGGGGTTTGGCGATGGGGAGTGGACAGGTAGAGTACAAAGGATTTTTAGGGCAGTGAAAATACTCTGTATGATGCATGTTATTATACCTTTGTCCAAACCTATAGAATGTACACCACCAAGAGTGAATTCTAATGTAAACTATGGACTTTGGGTAATTATGATGTATCAGTGTAGGTTCACTGACTGGAACAAATGTCCCACTACAGCGGGGGAGGCGGGGCATGTGTGGGCACAGGAGGTGTGTGGGAAATCTCTGCACCTTCCTCTCAATTTTTTTATGAACTTAAATCTCTTTAAAAAACCTGCATGAAACAAAAACACTGACTTACATATGTAATTCTTACTAGAGCCTCATTTGTTCTTACTCTTGGAATTTCCAGAGCCTCCAGTTCCTCCATAGTAAAGCTTTCCAATAGGTCAACTTCAGTCTACATCAAGCCTCCATAATCTTCCTTACCTAGAGAACAAATATCCAGGACTTGCACATAACTCACAACCTGATTTTCTTCCAAGATCTCCTTACTGTCTCCCTTCTATGTTAGTTTTCTAGGACTGCCATAATGAAGTACCACAAAATGAAGGGCTTACACAACTGAAATTTGTTGTCTCACAGTCTGAAGACCTGAAGTCCAAGATCAAGGTGTCAGCAGAGCTGGTTCCTTCTGAGGACTGTGAGGGACAATCTGCTCCAGGCCTCTTTCTTGGCTTATAGATGACTGTCTTCTCCTGTGTCCTCACATGGTCTTTCTACTGTATGTGTCTGTATCCTAATTTCTCCTTCCAATAAGGGTACCGGTCCCATTGGATTTGGGCCCACACCAACGACCTCATTTTCACCTGATAACCTCCATAAAGACCCTATCTCCAAATAAGGTCACATTCTGAGTTAGGACTTCAACATAGGAATTTGGAGGGGACACAGTTCAACCTGTAACACATTGACAAGGTGTTTCCTATTAAAAAGGTTAAGATTTAGAATGCAGTCCCTCACATCTCTTCTACCTCCTGTTACATCAATTTAGTTGACTCTGATCTTTTTATGGTAGTTTATAGGCTCTACAACCAGGCTTTCTGCTGACATACTATTTGGGGTTCTTTAATGGGGCCAAAGGCACCCCCACTCTACTCCATCTCAATCTTACTTCCTGGCTTTTCTAACTTTTCATTCCTTTGAAAATGTAAAACACCTGAGTACAATAGGTTAAAAAAACAACAACAGAGGTGGTCAGTGTGATCTAGCTTCTCATCTGGGCATCTCATACCTATGTCCTACCGAGAGTAGCTCCATTTGGACACAATAAAAATCATTTTCTAATAAAGCACCCGGGAAGCAGCAGAGGCTAGCCTGACCTCCCATTTCAATGGCACCCACGTGGGCTGAGCCCAGAATCATCTGCTTCCTCCACAGCAGGCAGACTCAAATCTGCACAAGAGTAATGCACAGAAGAGCAGATTTTGGCAACGATGCAGAGTTCCAGCCAAAATAAATGCTACCACCTGGTAGCTTTCGAACAGGATCCATGCCGGTATTTCATTTGGGCTGAAAACACTAGAAAAATAGTATTTTGCATTTTGCACCTGTAGCCACGCTTCCTGTCAGCCACATCACTTTCCAATGATGCCATGAGGTGGGTAGGAGAAAGTGTATTCTAAAGGGGTCTAAACAGGGAGGGCATTTTAGATTCTGAGTCTCTAATAAGATGTGGTGGGGGCGGGAAAGGCTATAGTATCCTATGAAATTTTAGGATCCATTTCTTCAGAAGCTCAGATATCTTAGCAACCCCTATTTGATGCACATTTCCATGTTCTTTTGTTAAATCAATGGTATCGCTGCCAAATGCGTTCTCTTATCTCATTACATTTCAGCTTCACTTATGTTCCAAAAACTAAGCATGGAGGTAAATGTTATATACCTCACACGGGTGCACACACATTCATTAAGCATGCACACTATAGAGAAATCTGACTTAATGAAAGTTTATTTGAAGAGAATGCTTATTTAAATGCAGTCTACTCTTGCAAATGGAAATGGGTTATTTTGGGATAATTGCATAGCTGGGTGAGCTGTGCATTCACTCTGCTGGGTGGCCTGACTGTTTCTTAACCTTTCTAACTGGAACAAATATATATATTTTTTCATCTGCAGAGAGAAACTAATGGGACTTCATTAGGTCAAGAGTATGGTCATGAGACTTAAGGACTGAAGAGAAATACAAGCAGGAATCCTCAAAGAATAATGCTGGGTGAAGGAGGAGGCGACAAGGTTGAAAGCTCTCATTTTGATACCACTGAGTATTAGGTCCAGCAAAGAGGACTAATGAGGGTCTTTAAATATCTAATTACAGTAAACAGGCTTCCCCTATCAAATAAAAAGCTACATTTACGCCTTTTTAGGAGTCAAGAGGAAAGCCACCCTATAAATATAATGGGGAAGATATTGAGAGTGCCCTAGCAATCCCTGTTGTATACTTAGAAGGCTTGTAACAACAGAAGGAAGCTGGAGATGTGTGTGAGTTTGGATGCCAAGCAGGTTGAGAGCAGGACAGGTCCAGCTCAGTGTGATATCTGTAAGGGGTCCCTGAACCCTGTACCCCATGCTCCATTCCTTTCTGTCCATAGGACTTTCATCTTCTCACTCACTCTTCCCCAGGGGACGGGCAATTCCAGAACTCAGGCACCAACTGTCATTGCCATAGCTCAGTTTCTCTCATTACGGATTTTGGCATTCCATCTTAAACCTACCTGGACAGAATCCCCCTCCTTCTAGTAACAATACCTACAAACAGTTTCCCATCTTATCTATCCCAAAGTCAGAAAAAAAGCATGGGCCTTAAGAAGATAAGATAGGCTGCTGTCTTGAAGTTTCCATATTTTATCCAGAGTCTTTCCACCAACCTAACCCTCCCACTCCAGCCTGTGGTTGGAACTGAATACCCAGCTCTCCAGGAGCTCTAGAGGGAACAACCAAGGTGTGCAAGACTCTGTCGTACAGGGCGGGAGTTGCCATGCACAACTGACTGAGACATAAGTTTCTGCAGCTTGAAATAAAAAACAGCAACCAGAAACAAACTGACAAACAAAACCCTGCAATAAGATGATGCACACTTGATGTAGAGGACTCATTATCTGCAAGCCATGGTTCAGACTGAATTATAAGTAGATGTTTAAAGACTAGATGAGTTTGGAGATAGTGACTCCCTAATGAGAGATTTAATGAAATGTGTTGGGAATTGGCAGGAAGGGATAGAAAGCAGAGGACCTCTGAGGACCTCTAAGACAGAAGGAGGACATAGTCTTCGCTTCTATGACTTCCCAAAGATGTTAATGGAAAGGGGATACCTATGTAGAGGTTGGGGGGGAAGAGCTCATCCTTTGCATGCTGATGCCCACAGTTTGAGACCTGGTAGGAAGCCCAAGAGAAGTGCATAGGACATATATTATGGGTAAACTGACCTGAATTTAGTATCCTCACACCTGTACTCTTGGACTTTGGTGAAATAATAACTTCTTTGAGCTCCAATGTCTCTGTCCTTCAAGTAAGGTGAATACAATCTGCTCTACTTTCATTATAACCATCATGATGCTTCTATCATTAAAATTTACTGAACACTTATATATGCCAGTCACAGAAGTGGGCACTCTGCATTTGGTATCTCCCTACTTCCCACAACAGCCTTATGAAATAAAATCATGTTGCCCATTGATTGATGGGGAAGAGTAAGTTCACTTGCCCATGTTCATTCAGCTGCTCATGTTGGATGAAGATTCACAGGGTTGTTGATGATGTGTCTTGTGAATTACAAAGCATCAGCAAATGTTACAAACTTGTCCACAAGTGTTTGTAAGCATCTCTTCTAATAACTAGTGAGCCCTTGCTTGGGTTGTTTTTGAGAGTATCTTTATGGCATAACTGAAACATGTGGGCTCACTACATAGGTCTACTCCCCAAGAACATTTTTACCTCTGGTCACTGGAGCTCAGACCCAACCAGGGCAGGGCCAAGGGTACCTGGCAGCAGATCATCCCCCAAACCAAAGCAACTAAATGTGGTTACATTAAGGGCCAGGTTCAACCAAACCATCAGTTGTTTTCTAATGGGGAAAAAAAATTCAAATTTCAATACCTATGCTGAGCAACATGGAACTTTCCCATGGAACCCAAAATTACAGGGACTGGACTTGCCCCAAGGAAGGAGGAAAGCCTTGTGTTTTCAGAATCAGTAAACAAAACAACTCAGACTGATGTTTGATTATGCAGCCTCTATGTACACACAGCTCTCACTTTGCTGCAAGTAAAAGATGTTCATTCCCAGAGTTCCAGGCACTAATGGAAAGACCAGGAAAGGAGAGTGTAAGTATTGAGGGATGCTATATCTTCCAGGTAGCAGACACACTTGCTCTTCAGTGGGATGTCTACGGTTCTCAAAGTCTCCATGGGTTACTGCTTTTATTGCCTTTGTTTCTGGGGTGTGGAGGTTAGTTTGCAATGCCAGAGAGTTCAGTTTAGTAGGGCGATGGAAGCCAGCTTGGTAATGCACATGTAACAGAGCAGCCAACAGCTTGGGCTCCCACCAAGGGAACTCAAGGTCAATGGAAACTCCTAGCATGGAAGCTAAACCCTGTTATAGATGCTGCTGGTGTTCCAGCAGCTGTAAGAGCTTAGGGACAGTCGATACCCCTGTGACATGGCATTGGTGGTGAGCCAGAGGGTTTAGAGGCCCAAATGCAACCATCCCGCCCCACATCTTTCTGCTCCGCTACATCTCGTTGTTTGCAAAAGATTCTCATATCCTTTTACATATTCAGTCAAATATTTATGGGACACCTATACGTACCTGCCGCAGTTCTAAGCACAGCGGATACTGTAATGAGTAAGATAAAGCATTTGCATAGTTGAGGTGTATGCATCTGCTAGGGAAGATAGACAGTAAACAGATGAATAAAGAAATAATACCAGGGGGAAGACAAATCCAGGAAAGCTGACAGAAGGACATGCTATCTCAGACAGCAAGCTCAAAAGAAAGTTCTTTCTAGCATTCAAGCAAAGACCTGAATAAAAGGAAGTGAAGACCTCTGTGAATCTGGGTCTCAAGGGCAACCAAGTTATGGTGGTCTTGGTACCACTGGATGATCAGCAGGTGGTATGACCTGCTGACGGTCTGGGGTAAATCACTTTTCAAACCCAAGTTTTAAAAATATTCCCTTGGAGTAAGTGTTCTCAGATTTGTGCTGACTTCAGGAGGCGAGCAGACTGCCTTGGCAGCAATTTTTAAAAATAAAATGAAAAGCAATTATGTTCCATCATAGCGATTTACTCAGTGAAAATCTGGGGAGAAAAAAGGTAAATACATCCCCTTCACCCCCAAAGGCCTCCTGGGCCAGGGGCTTTTGTCATGGCCAAAGCTGGCTCTCTCCCCTCTGGGACACGGGCCCAGGCTGTCTTCACAGCTCCAGGGAAGGCGCACTCTCTGATTTCCTGGTACCAACAGAGTAGCTGGGAGTGAGTCACCCCCAAGCACAGCCAATTCGAGCAATGAACAGCAGAGACAAAGGAGAGCATTTGTATGTGTTTCCCAGACATGACACATTCTAAGGAGGCTGCAGCCAAATCAAGCCTCCTGAGGTCTCAGAGTGTTGATCTGCAGTCAAAAAGCTTAAAACGACACCAGAGGAGAGGAAAGACTGCCCAAATCATGCTGCACTTTTAACCCAGCCAGACGCCCCACATTTCCCTGACTAGCGCATTTGTGCTCTACTTTCTTATCTTGGTTTCCAACCACCCACCCCCATCCTAACGAGTCCCTCTATTTTAACATTAAGTTTTTAAAAAATATGTGCAAATAGTACATGCTCAGAATATACAAAAAAGCAAAAAGAAGGAAATAAAAAACATTCACAGTGTCACACCATTCAGCAATAACTGCTTTTCACGTTCTGCTGTATATCCCTCAAGAGTTTTCTTTCCCATCTTATTTATGGATACATATTTTTAAACAAGCTATAGCCATACGATGTGTCGTTTAACATAATTTTCTCACTCGAGGAATCGGAAATACCTTCCCAGGCCTATGTAAATGATAGAGTTATCCAAATGTGTTTACCAAATCAGATTTAATGGCTGCAGAGGATTCCATTTTATGGGCAGACCATAATTTATTTGATTTTTCCTGTTATTAGAATTTTCATTATTATAAACAATGCTGCGATGAGCATCACTCACTTCTTCATTTAACAACTATTTATAGAGTGCCTTCTGTGGCCAAGTTTGAGAGCATATCCTTAATTACTCCCTGAGGATAAATTTCTCAAGGTGGAATTTCCGGGTCCAAACACAGGGATGCATTTAAGGCATTTGAAACAAGCGTATTTGTCTTATTGCCAAATCGCCCCCTGAAAGGTTATTCCAGGTTGCACTCCTACCAGCCCAGTATGAGTGTAGCTGGCTCCCCAACTCTTCGACAGCATAAATTTCTCTTTTTCGTATTTTTTGGGGGGGGGGGATGATTTTGTAGGGAAAAAAATAATGTCTGTTTCACTTTTCAGTCCTTTGTTGCTACCCAGACTGAACATTTTCCCATGTGTACTGGCCATTTAGATTTCCCTTCCTGTGATTTGCTTATTCATAGCTTCCACGATACGTCTTAATTAAGTCTAGGATGAAGAGGAAAGAATGGAGGAAATTAATAATTATTGAGTGCTTGTTATCTGCCAGACAGCGTATACTATTGGCTTCATGAGGAAACACTTGCATTTTAACGGGTCTATCATTATCCTCATTTTATAGGTGATAGTGTTATAACTTGGAGAGTTTACCTGCTCAAGAATGCATGGTAGTGAGTGGAAGCAAAATTCAAACTCTGCTTTGAAGTTTGTTCCCATCACTGCCTTCTGGGGGGGGCGGTGTTCAAAACTGATTCTGAGGTCAAATGTTAGGGGGATCCATGTAAGGGCCAGAACTGAGAAGCTTTGGTCCTTACTGTGGGGTCTTGCCCCCGCACCAAGTAACTTGGTGACACTCAATGGCTTCCTCAGAGAACCTGCCATCTCACATTTTTTAATAAGATTTTATTTTTTTATTTGAGAGAGAGAGAGAATGAGTGGAGACAGAGGGAAATGGAGAAGCAGACTCCCTGCTGAGCTGAGAGCCCGATGTGGGGCTCGATCCCAGGATCCCAAGATCCTGACGTGAGACGAAGGCAGCTGCTTAACCAACTGAGCCACCCAGTGCCCCTCATCTCACATTTTAAAAAATCATTTTATCTCAGGAGCCTATAGGACTATGTTTCTTAAGAAACACTTGGAAATAATAATTACCAAACGTCAGGGCTAGATCTTTCTCATCATGGCTGTGTGGCTAAAGAACCATTTCAGAAGTTGAGGCATATTCTGCTGGCAATCACAGCTTTTGGATCCTGATATACTCTTCAGAAGTAGCTTTAATATGTTCAAATGTGCATGATTGTATCACAAAATAAGCAGCACATGAAGTGTCTCCTAATTCCCACCTTCTACTTAAGCCTTTTTCCCTTCTGGTTAGAACACTGCTCCTTCATCTTTTCTCCGATCTAAGTCCTAAATGTTGTTCACTATCTACCCCACTGGATCCCTTTTGCCCCTGGCATCCTTTACTGGCTGCCATCACACCGGTGACCACACTGCACAGCTTGTCAGCTTGCTTTTCACTGAAGTAAAATTCACATAACATAAAATTAACCGCTTGAAAGCGAACAATTCAATGCCTTTCAGTACATTCACAATGCTGTGGAAACTACCACTTCTATCTAGTTCCAAAATATTTTCAACACCCCAAAAGGAAACCCTGTCCCCATTAAGAGCTCAGTCCTCATTCCTCCCTCCTCCTAGGCCACAGCAACCACCAATCTACTTTCTATCTCTACAGATTTGTCTATTCTGAATATTTCACATAAATGGAATTGTATATGTGGGCTTTTAAAATCTGGCTTCTTTTAGTTAGCACGCTTCTTTTAAAAGTCTGTTTATGTTCTAACATGTATTCGTACTTCATACCTTTTTTGTGGCTGAATAATATACCACTCTCTGTGCAGATCACAGTTTCAATATCCATCCACCTGTGGATGGATACTTGGGTTGCTTTCATCATTTGGTTATTGTAAATGATGTCTCTACAAACATGTGGACATTTATTTGTGAGAGTACTTCTTCCAATTCCTTAAGAGTGGAATTGCTAGGTGTTTGTTTTTACTTTCTGGCTTATTAGACTGTCAGACCCTTCAGGGTAGAAGTCTCATCTTGTTTACCAATTTACTTCTAGAGCCTAAGGCATCCTGCTGTCCTGGTCTGCCTGGACTGTGGGGTTCTCCAGAACATGGGACTTTCAGTGATAAAACTGAAAGCCCCCAGCAAACCGGAATGAGTTGGTCATTCTACTAAGGCCCAATACGTAATGTGACATAGAGCCACTACTCAGTAAATATTTGGTAGATAAAAAAAAATTTGCCATTTATTTGCCATTTACTCAATTCTGACATGTCTCAGCATATTGACAGTTTTTTTTAACCCAATAAAGCATTTATAACAATCTCTAAAAAATTACAGAAACCTACACTTAGAGTGCAGCTGAAGCATACGCAGAAGGGAGCATGAAAGTTTTAAACAGTGAAACTACAAGTTGTTGCAGCATTAAGCCTATTTGATAAAGATGCCCAAGAAGTATCAAAGGCTTCCCTGCGTCTGTGAGAGAGAAAAGCCTTATGTGCCAAAAAGAGAAAGGAATAGCGCTCCCTTTTACTGAATGAGATTGGGCAGATCAGAAAAACACCCATAACAGAGAGTGGCAACTGCTACCCCTTTAGAAAAGGGCAGAGGCCTGTACGAAACTGAAGAGCATTCAGACAAGGATGAAAATTAGTATGAGAGCTTTGGTTTTACCCAGAGATCCAGAAGATGATTGGCCTTGGAAGTAAAGGAGCCTCCTTCAGTTCTGGGCCATTAAGAACGGTAATGAGGTATCACCTCACACCTGTTAGAATATATAGATATATATAGATATATATCTATATATAAATAAAGGTAACAGTTGTGAATGAGAATGTGGAGAAAAGGGAACCCTTGTGCATTGCTGGTGAGAATATCAATTGATATGACCAATTGGTATGGAAAATAGTGTAGGGATCCTTCAAAAATTAAAAATAGAATTACCATCTGATCAAGCAATCCCACTTCTGGGTATATATTCAAAGGAAATGAAATCAGGATCTCAAAGAGATACTGCAAACCCATGTTCACTGCAGCATTATTCCCAATAGCCAAGATATGGAATCCACCTAAGTGCCCATCAACAGATGAATAAAGAATATATGGAAATCCTGGAGGACAACATAGGCAACAACCTCTATGACATCAGCCAAAGCAACCTTTTTCATGACACATCTCCAAAGGCAAGAGAAACAAAAGATAAAATGAACATGTGGGACTTCATCAAAATAAAAAGCTTCTGCACAGCCAAGGAAACAATCAAAAAAACTAAGAGGCAGCCCACAGAATGGGAGAATATATTTGCAAATGATGCTACAGATAAAAGACTGGTATCCAAGATCTACAAAGAACTTTTCAAACTCAATACGTGAGAAACAAATAAATCATAAAATGGGCAGAAGATATGAACAGACACTTTTCCAATGAGGACATACAAATGGCTAACAGACACATGAAAAAATGTTCAAAATCATTAGCCATCAGGGAAATTCAAATCAAAACCACACTAAGATACCACCTTACACCAGTTAGAATGGCAAAAATCAACAAGGCAGGAAACAAAAATTGCTGGAGAGGATGTGGAGAAAGGGGATCCCTCCTACATTGTTGGTGGGAATACAGGTTGGTGCAGCCACTCTGGAAAACAGTGTGGAGGTCCCTTAAAAAGTTAAAAATTGAGCTACCCTATGATCCAGCCATTGCAATACTGGGTATTTACCCCAAAGATACAGATGTAGTGAAGAGAAGGGCCATATGCACCCCAATGTTCATAGCAGCATTATCCACAATAGCTAAATCGTGGGCGGAACCGAGATGCCCTTCAACAGATGACTGGATTAAGAAGCTGTGGTCCATATATACAATGGAATATTACTCAGCTATCAGAAAGAACGAGTTCTCAACATTTGCTACAACATGGATGGCACTGGAGGAGATAATGCTAAGTGAAATAAGTCAAGCAGAGAAAGACAATTATCATATGATTTCTCTTATCTATGGAACATAAGAACTAGGAAGATCAGTAGGGGAAGAAAGGGATAAAGAAAGGGGGGTAATCAGAAGGGGGAGTGAAGCATGGGAGACTATGGACTCTGAGAAACAAACTGAGGGCTTCAGAGGGGAGGGGGTGGGGGAATGGGATAGACTGGTGATGGGTAGTAAGGAGGGCACATATTGCATGGTGCACTGGGTGTTATACGCAACTAATGAATCATCGAACCTTGCATCAGAAACCAGGGATGTACTGTATGGTGACTAACATAATGCAATAAAAAACATTAAAATATATATATATATGGTATATGCATACAAAGGAGTATTATCCAGCCTTAGAAAAAAAGGAAATCCTGAAATTTGTGGCAACATGATGAACCTAGGGGACATCATGCTAAGTGAAATAAGCCAGGCACAGAAGGATAAATAATGCACAAGCCCACTTATATGAAAAATCTAAAATAGACTCATAGAAGCAGAGAGTGGAATGGTGGTCCCCAAGGGCTGGGGGAGGTGGGAATGGGAAAGTATTATTCAAAGGGTATAAAGTTTCAGTTACACAAGATGAGTAAGTCCTAGAGAGCTGCTGTGTAGTATAAAGCCTATAGTTAACAATACCAAATTATATACTTAAATATTTGCTGAGAGTGTATCTATATTGTATTTTTACCACTAATAATGATAATTATAAAGGGGGCTGGAGGAATCTTGTGGTGGTGATGGAAGTGTTCATGGCATAGATTGTGGTGATAGTTTCATAGATCTGTACTTATTTCCAAACTCCTCATTTTGTACAGATTAAATATGCATGACTTTTTGTATGTAAATCGTAACTCAATAAAGTAGTTTAAAAATTTTTAATTTTTTTTTTTTTTAAAGAAGGGAGATGAGAGGCACCAGAGCCTCAGTTAGTTAAGCTCCTGCCTTCAGCTCAGGTCATGATCCCAGGGTGCTGGGATCGAGTCCTGCACTGGGCTCTTTGCTCAGTGGGGAGCCTGCTTCTCCCTCTGCCTCTGCCTCTCTCTCTCTGGCTCTCATGAATGAATAAATAAATAAAATCTTTAAAAAAGTTTAAAAAATAAAAAAGAAGGGAGATGAGAAGAGCTAAACATTCCTGACAGGACTTTGAACTTGCAGTGACTGCAGGAGAGCCTGAGAGTTCGTGTCTTTGAATGCCCTCATAGAATTGGATGGCATTTCAGCAGATGTATATAATGTGGCTAGAGGGATGCAAAGGCAAGGTCAGGGATTACACAGGACCATGAGAGACATGGAGGAGGAGCCACAAAGGAAGTGGGAACATCAGGAAAGAGATGCACCTAAGGACTTCACCAATCCCCACTGTGGACACCTGGTATTAGTAGTTGGAGATGGCCTCATGTTTCCATCAACTATCCTGTAGGCTGTACACAGACTTCATGCCATTATGCAGGTTCAGACATTGTAAACTCCACCTTGTTCTCACTTGTAGGAGGCCAGGCTAAGGAACCTCATTGATACAGCTAAAAATAAATATCTGAGAAAGCGAAGAAAGAAAAAAATATTTTTTATAGGATATACCCCCCACACACACATACACACACACATATCCCTATCCCTGATGGTGCCCAAATATGTGTGTATAAGGACAGCGTGTGTGTACTTTCAGTCCTTACAGCATTTCAGAAAGGTATGCCTTCTTAGCTTCCCCATTTTATGAACATGGAAATGGAGGTCCAATAAGCTGAAGGAATTTGCTAAAAGTCAGAGATGGTAAATGGAGGAGCTGAGATTTAACTCTGTTCTTTCCATTGTATCACACTGCCTCTCTCATGTCCAACTTATTCTTTCTTTCTGTATGAGCTCAACAGGGAGGTGGAGTCAAGATTCACTTTCCATGGAGGGTCAGCAGCCCTTTTCCCATAATGGGGTATTAAATGAGCCTTACTCCTATCTGACAGACCACACATTACTTAGATGTGCATTCATAACCTTTCTCCACCATGTCCAAAAAGTGAAGGTCCTTGGTTAGATTAGGATGTCAAATTTATCATTCCCTGTCTCTTCTGACATTCAACACCTTGTACTTGCAACACATCATTTCTTTATTAGTGATCAGCAGAACTGTGCTCACAGAAGCTTTCCTATTCTGGGTCTTAATTTTGTACATTTCCAGTTTCCATGGAGACACTACATTCTTGCATTCTAAGAGTGTCACTGTAAAACAATGTGAAAACAAAGCAACTTCATAGAAATGGCTCACTCTGGACATCACCAGGCAACACTCTCATCAAATACATAGGACCACTGTGCTGCATTTTGGGGTTAATTGCTGAGGTCAAGCTCCCTTCTTTCTCCCCCAATCTAAGAGATGCTTTTCATGCCCATCCTGGGGACCAAGTTCACAGTTATGAGAGCATCTCCAGGTCTCCCTGCTTCAATTATTGCACCACTGTTATAATAAAGTCGAGAGGTAACTATGGCAACATTATTCCAAGGATAAATACCACAATATCGCCTTCAACTTTTCCCCCCACAAACAAATGAAAAATCAAGAACATGTAGGATTAATAGCATCACTTGTTAAAAAGCCAATGGACAGCAGAGTTCAGAAAAGCTTTAATTAGTTGAGTCTTTCCTGGCTCAGTTTAACACTTGCTCTATGCCTCCCACAAAGAAAGTACATGTGGGCAGTCAGCCTCAGAATTCAGTATCACTGAACCCGGACACCACCAGGCATCCGAACCTGGGTTTCTGGAAGTTCACAAGGTGTCCTGAGTCTGCTTTCACTAGATCAGTGCTGTAGGCAGGGGTAAGGGCTTACCCCTGAAGTAGAGAACTCCATGGTGTGTCAGGTTCAGCTACAACGGTGTTGACCAGAGCCAGAAAAGGAGAAGGGCTCACCGTCAGAGCTTCCCATTGCTTAAGACCTAACAGAAGTAGTCTAGCACAGTGGTTAAAAGTAAAGACTTTAAAATCAGACCAATGACTTGAGTTGAAGACTCTGCTCTTCTACTTACTAGCTCTTTGACCTTAAACAAGTTACTTAACCTCTCTAAACCTCAGTTTCCTCTTCTGTAAAATAGGGATGATAGCCAACCTCCTAGCATCATTTTAAGGATTAGAAATCACATGTGTGGCAATCTGTCCAACAAAACCCATTTCCTCTTGGGTTACATCTATATTACATTTCCCAGCTCCCTGTGACTGAGTTATGACCAATGAAATACAAGTTGCAATTATGTGTTCTTCTTAGCTAGTCCATTAAGAAATCCCCACCTATGCTCCTCCATGCTATTTCCCCCCTCTGCTGGCAGAATGTCAACCCCAAGGGCAACCTTGGAAGCTACTCAGTGCTGATGGCAGATTCTCAATCAACTGCCTCTTAGTTTTGCGTCTCAATCAACCTGAGTAACTGCATGGAACAAAACTCCCCAATCTTTTGTCAACCAGGATCACATGAATTAAATCGATACTGATAAAGAAACTTTTATTGTGCTAACACACTTAGGGGCTTATTTATTTTATCATCTAACAAGACCCTTGATTATACAAATGGAACATGCTTAGCTCAGTTCCTGACATGCAATGAACACTCTGTACCTGTTGGATGTATTATTGCAAAGAAGCTACTTTTCCTGCAAAGCTGACCAATCTGCCAAAAACCCTGGCAAGTAACATCTCCATTGACTTCATGGATTCTATTTGATTCATAGAGTTAGGTGTAAGCTTTTCTGCTGCAATAAGTAATGAAGTACAAATTGAGGAAATTAGTTATCAATTAGTCATTCGATGGTTGGGAAGGCAGGCAGCAGGCATAAATGGTGCCAGATTAGTTAAGCCATGATAAATTTTATTGCTCTACAAGGACTGGGTCTTTATCCATTATGTCTCAAATTTATCTTTATTATTGGCCCCAGGACATGAGACAGGGCCTGGATGTGGAAGGAGGTAAGAGACCAGCCAGGGCATTTGGGAGATGTAACAAACTCTATAGCAAAGATGGTCCCCAGTGAAGCCGTTTATGAGCCACTGTAAGGGAAAAAGGCACTAGGAAAGCCATGGTTCATCTTTCCTTACTGCCATCTCTGTAGGGGTTTCCAGTTTTCCTAGAGAAGTCCCATAGTTTGCAAGCCTTTTCCCTATAATTATCATACCATACTATAATTCCATGGCATTCTGTGTGTCACTCCACTGCAGGAGGTAAGAGGGGATTTTTCTGCTCATCTGGAAGACGTAAGAACTTGGTTCACAGAAATTAAATAACAACTGATAAAGGAAAGGGCTTGACCCCTTCTGGTCTGTGAGTCCCTGTGACCACCTATGTCTTTCTATCTCTCCTGATGCCTAGCACAGAATTCTCTAATTTTTTCATAGCTTTCCATTATGCTTAATATGATATCCAAATGTTCACCATGACCTCAGAGGCCCTCCAACATCTGGCACCTGCCTGCTCTCTATCTTCACTTCCTGTCCCCTCTTCTCCTCATCATATCTTCCAGCTCTGAATGAACTGGACGTAAGTTGCTAAAATTAATTCCTGGGGGAAATGGTCTTCTTTTATGGTCAAGTTAGGCCCTTTAGGTCATAGGTAAAGTTTCAGGAAAAGCCACTGGCTTAGTCTACATAACATCCAATAGCCACACGACATCAGTGACCCATTCAATAGGGTC
The DNA here is from genome assembly GCF_023065955.2 of Ursus arctos. Lineage (NCBI taxonomy): Eukaryota > Metazoa > Chordata > Mammalia > Carnivora > Ursidae > Ursus > Ursus arctos. Next base: position 70,250,412 of record NW_026622874.1, on the reverse strand, counting down.
AGGCTGGACCAAAGCAACAAGCTCCTAATTGAAACTCTCCCATGGGGTGTCTGGGTGGCTCAGTTGGTTAAGTGTCTGCCTTCGGCTCAGGTCATGATCTCAGGGGATCGAGTCCTGCATCAGGATCCCTGTTCAGTGGAGAGTCTGGTTCTTCCTCTCCCTCTGCCCCCTGCTTCGTGCTCTATCCCCCCCCCAAAATAAATAAATAAAATCTTTTTGAAAGAAAGAGAAAAAGGAAGGAAGGAACGAACGAACGAACGAACAAACTCTCCCAATCTTGGCTCCAATCTAATCCTCACTTAACTGCCGGAGTCATCAACTAAAAGAGTCCCTTCCTCCCTTCCTTCCCTCCCCCTTTCTTCCTTCCTTCCATCCCCCTTCCTCCCCTTCCCTCCCCTTCCTTCCTTTCTTTATTTTTAGAGAGAGAATGAGAGAGTGGTGGCTGGGGGGGGGGCAGAGGGAAAGAGAGAATCTTAAGCAGCTCCACGCCCAGCACAGAGCCTGATGTGGGGCTTGATCTCATGACCTTCAGATCATGACCTGAGCTGAAATCAAGAGTCAGCTGCTCAACTGACTGAGCCACTCATGCACCCCTAGAGTCCCCTATTTTATGATAGCTAACACACACCTGGCACTAACTAGGTACAAGGAATAATACTAAGAATGTTACATATAGTAACACATTTAATAAGAACTTTAGAGGTAAGTTACCATCATTATCCTCATTTTACTGATGAGGCTTAAAAAGGTTAAGTACTTTGTGTGTAGAAGACCCTAGATTGAAAACCAAATATTCTTGCTTTCAACTACCATATTATGCCAACTCCAGCAAAATAGTTATACAGCCAAGATTACCCTCAAAACCCATAGGTTCCCATAAAGTGTAATACATGTGGTTTTGCATTATTAACACTTGTATATTAACTCATTCACTAAAACCATCAAGCTAGATCAGATAAAGAATCAAAAAGAAAGGCTACATGCTGACATTAGATAATTATCCTATACCTACAGATTAATGGGTAATGAGTAAAGAATACCATATTCTTCCAACTTTCCTACAGGGTTCAGGTCTTTGATTTCCTATTAAGACTCTATGACCTCAATACAGTTCTCTACTTATTTATGGATATGAAAATTAAATGAGATTGAACGATATAACAGAGCAATACCTTATATAGAGAATAGCAGTAGTGCGCTAGTAAATGCTTAGTAACCAGATTTCAGGGCAGCAGGTGGAGGAAATCACTGGTCTGTAACATTTTCTAGTTTCCATGGTTTAAATATTCCCACTATGGCCAAATTCAAACTGCCGATATGACATAAACTAACTGGCACATTTCCTTACATTTTAACCATCAGCTCTCACTGGCCCGGACAAGCTGGCTCCAGTACACCATTAAGGGACAGGTCCTATAGACAGCTCTGGGAAAAGAAGCAATTCCAATGTATATACTTAGAGGGATTCTCTCTGCTGTATGGAAATAGAACTGCAACCCTTTCCTCAAATGAAAAATGCAGCCTAAGTTCTAAGCATTTATATTCTAAATTTTTTGAGACTAAATAGTAAAAGAACAAGTAGCATACAAAGTGTAGAATTCATAGACAACTTACACCAACGAATATTTTTTTCTCTTAAATGTTCTACATAATGGCACTAAGTATTTATTTCTAGGTTTTTAATAAGCACATTATAAAGACTGAGCTATACCAGAAGAAAGCCATTACTAGGAAGAGTTAAGATTGCGGAGAAGTAGGGGACCCCTTTTTCAGCCGGTCCCCTGAGTCGAGCTGGATAGGTACCAGACCAGCCTAAATAACCACGGAATCAGCCTGAGATGCAGGAAGACATATCTGGATCTCTACAAATGAACATCTCCAGCACTGAGTATTGAAGTACGAAGAGGGGAGCCGTGAAACCACGCACAGATATCGGAAGATAAACGGAAGGGGGAGGGAGCCGCCGTGTTGGGGCGCCGGGAAGCGGCAGCCACCTGCACGGGGGAGCGGGCGGACTCGCGGTCGGCACCCGCGAAACAGCAGACTGAGACCCTGAACCGGGTGCGCGTGCCACCAGGCTTCTCACGGAACTCCGGAATCGAGGTGTGTTCACCGGGCATAGACTGAGACCGGGAGATGCGGGAGCACGCAGAGCCGCTGGAGACTGGCGGCGTTAGAAACACAAAGGACAGAGACGCAACGGCCCTGGAAGTGAGGGCAGGGACGCCGGGTGTGGGGCGCACATCCCGGGACGCTGCAGGGTTGAGCAGCACCAACAATAACGGAGTTAAAGTGGCCAGAACATCAGCGGAGAACGGGCCGCAATCCCTCTGTTCTGTGACAATTCAGCCTCTGCTGCTCTGACTCTCAGAAGAGGCATAGCAGACTGCCAGGGAAAGCCGCCAGAGAACAAAAGCCTGGAAATACCGGCTCAGGGAGAGCCCATCCCCATCCCCCCTCGCAGGGGACATGGAAACTCTACCCAAACAGGGTTGCCTGAGTATCGGCGCGGCAGGCCCCTCCCCCAGAACAAGAAGGCAGGCTGAAAAATCAAGAAGCCCACAACCCGGGCGCCTGGGTGGCGCAGTCACTGAGCGCCTGTCTCCGGCTTAGGGCGTGATCCTGGCGTTCTGGAAAGGAGTCCCTCATCGGGCTCCTCCACTGGGAGCCTGCTTCTTCCTCTCCCACTCCCCTGCTTCTGTTTCCGTTCTTGCTGACTGTCTGTCTCTCTCTCTCAGATAAATAAATAAATAAATAAATAAATAAATAAATAAATACATACATACATACATACATACAATCTTTAAAGAAGAAGCCCACATCCCTAAGATCCCTATAAAACAAGGGGCACGGCCTGGGACCCAGTCAATAATTTGGGCTCTGGACAACCCCGCAACCTCTCCTCATCAGAATGACAAGAAGGAGAAGCCCCCCCCAGCAAAGAAAAGACAGTGAGTCTGTGGCCTCTGCCACAGAAATAATGGATATGGATGTAACCAAATTATCAGAAATGGAATTCAGAGTAATGATGGTCAAAATGATGAGTAGAATTGAAAAAACTATTAACGAAAAGGTTACTGAGAATATAGAATCCCTAAGGACAGAAATGAGAGCGAATCTGACAGAAATTAAAAATTCTATGAGCCAAATGCAGGCAAAACTAGAGGCTCTGACGGCCAGGGTCACAGAAGCAGAGGAATGAGTTAGTGAATTGGAGGATGGGTTAATAGAGGAAAAAACCAAAATAGAAGCTGCTCTTAAAAAAATCCAAGCCCAAGAATGTAGGTTACGGGAGATTACTGACTCAATGAAACGATCCAATGTTAGAATCATCGGCATCCCCGAGGGGGTGGAGAAAAACAGAGGTCTAGAAGAGATATTTGAACAAATTGTAGCTGAAAACTTCCCTAATCTAGCGAGGGGAACAAACATTCGTGTCCAAGAGGCAGAGAGGACCCCTCCCAAGCTCAACCACGACAAACCTACACCACGTCACATCATAGTGCAATTCGCAAATATTAGATCCAAGGATACAGTATTGAAAGTGGCCAGGGCAAAGAAATTTGTCACATACCAAGGCAAAGGCATCAGAATTACGTCAGACCTGTCTACACAGACCTGGAATGAGAGAAAGGGTTAGGGGAGCATATTTAAAGCTCTTTCAGAGGAAAACATGCAGCCAAGGATCCTTTATCCAGCTAGGCTGTCATTCAGAATTGATGGAGAAATAAAGACATTTCAGAATCACCAGTCATTAACCAATTTCATAACCATGAAACCAGCTCTACAGGAGATATTACGGGGGGTTCTATAAAAGTAAAAAGGCCCCAAGAATGATACAGAACAGAAAGTCACAGCCAATACAAACAAAGACTATACTGGCAACATGGCATCATTAAAACCATCTCTCTCAGTACTCAGTCTTAATGTGAATGGTTTGAACCTTCCCATTAAATGCCACAGGGTTGCAGATTGGATAAAAAGAAATGACCCATCCATTTGCTGTCTACAAGACACTCATTTCGAACCCAAAGATGCATTCAGACTGAGAGTAAGGGGATGGAGTACCATCTTTCACGCAAATGGACCTCAAAAGAAAGCTGGGGTAGCAATTCTCATATCAGATAAATTGGATTTTAAACTACAGACTATACTTAGAGATGCAGAAGGGCACTATATTATTCTTAAAGGAAGTATTCAACAAGTGGATATGACAATTATAAATATATATATATGCCCCCAACAGGGGAGCAACAAGATACACAAGCCAACTCTTAACCAGAATAAAGAGACATATAAATAAAAATACATTAATAGTAGGGGACCTCAACACTCCACTCTCAGAAATAGACAGAACACCCTGGCAAAAACTAAGCAAAGAATCAAAGGCTTTGAATGCCATACTCGACGAGTTGGACCTCATAGATATATATAGAACACTACATCCCAGAACCAAAGAATACTCATTCTATTCTAATGCCCATGGAACATTCTCAAGAATAGACCATGTTCTGGGACACAAAACAGGTCTCAACCGATACCAAAAGATTGAAATTATCCCCTGCATATTCTCAGACCACAACGCTCTGAAATTGGAACTCAACCACAAGGAAAAATTTGGAAGAAACTCAAACACTTGGAGACTAAGAACCATCCTGCTCAGGAATGACTTGATAAACCAGGAAATCAAAAATCAAATTAAACAATTTATGGAGACCAATGAGAATGAAAATACAACAGTCCAAAACCTATGGGATACTGCAAAGGCAGTCCTAAGGGGGAAATACATAGCCATCCAAGCCTCACTCAAAAGAATAGAAAAATCTAAAATGCAGTTTTTATATTCTCACCTCAAGAAGCTGGAACAGCAACAGAGGGACAGGCCTAATCCACGCACGAGGAAGCAGCTGACCAAAATTAGAGCTGAAATCAATCAAGCAGAAACCAGAAGTACAGTAGAGCAGATCAACAGGACTAGAAGCTGGTTCTTGGAGAGAATCAATAAAATTGACAGACCACTGGCAACACTTATCCAAAAGAAAAGAGAAAGGACCCAAATTATTAAAATTATGAATGAAAAAGGAGAGGTCACAACGAACACCATTGAAATTGGAAGGATTATTAGAAATTTTTATCAACAGCTATATGCCAATAAACTAAGCAATCTGGAAGAGATGGAATCCTTCCTGGAAACCTATAAACTACCAAGATTGAAACAGGAAGAAATTGATTTCCTAAACAGGCCAATTAATTATGAAGAAATTGAGTCAGTGATAAACAACCTTCCAAATAACAAAACTCCAGGCCCGGATGGTTTTTCTGGGGAATTCTACCAAACATTCAAAGAAGAAATAATACCTATTCTCCTAAAGCTATTTCAAAAAATAGAAACAGAAGGAAAGCTACCAAACTCATTCTATGAGGCCAATATTACCTTGATCCCCAAACCAGGCAAAGACCCCCTCAAAAAGGAGAATTACAGACTGATTTCCCTAATGAATATGGACGCCAAAATCCTCAACAAGATACTTGCTAATAGAATCCAACAGTACATTAAAAGGATTATCCATCACGATCAAGTGGGATTCATACCTGGGTTGCAAGCGTGGTTCAATATTCGCAAATCAATCAGCGTGATACATCATATCAACAAGAAAAGACTCAGGAACCATATGATCCTCTCAATCGATGCCGAAAAAGCATTTGATAAAATACAGCATCCGTTCCTGATTAAAACCCTTCAGAGTGTAGGAATAGAGTGTACATTTCTCAATCTCATAAAAGCCATCTATGAAAAGCCTACTGCAAATATTATTCTCAATGGGGAAAAGCTGGAAGCCTTTCCCTTAAGATCAGGAACTCGACAAGGATGCCCACTCTCGCCACTATTATTCAACATAGTACTAGAAGTCCTTGCAACAGCAATCAGACGACAAAAAGGGATCAAAGGTATTCAAATCGGCAAAGAAGAAGTCAAAATGTCTCTCTTCACAGATGACATGATACTCTATATGGAAAACCCAAAAGAAGCCACTCCCAAACTATTAGAAGTTATAGAGCAATTCAGTAACGTGGCAGGATACAAAATCAATGCTCAGAAATCAGTTGCATTTCTATACACGAATAACGAGACCGAAGAACGAGAAATTAGGGAATCCATCCCATTTACAATAGCACCAAAAACCATACGTTACCTTGGAATTAACTTAACCAGAGACGTAAAGGAACTATATTCTAGAAACTATAAATCACTCTTGAAAGACATTGAGGAAGACGTAAAAAGATGGAAAGATATTCCATGCTCATGGATAGGAAGAATTAACATAGTTAAAATGTCCATGCTACCCAGAGCAATCTACACTTTCAATGCTATCCCGATCAAAATACCGAGGACATTTTTCAAAGAACTGGAACAAATAGTCCTTAAATTTGTATGGAAACAGAAAAGGCCCCGAATCTCCAAGGAACTGTTGAAAAGGAAAAACAAAGCTGGGGGCATCACAATGCTGGATTTCGAGCTCTACTACAAAGCTGTGATCACAAAGACAGCATGGTACTGGCACAAAAACAGACACATAGACCAATGGAACAGAATAGAGAGCCCAGAAAAGGACCCTCAGCTCTTTGGGCAACTAATATTTGATAAAGCAGGAAAAAACATCCGGTGGGAAAAAGACAGTCTCTTCAATAAATGGTGCTGGGAAAATTGGACAGCTACATGCAAAAGAATGAAACTTGACCACTCTCTCACACCATACACAAAAATAAACTCCAAATGGATGAAAGACCTCGATGTGAGACAGGAATCCATCAAAATTCTAGAGGAGAACATAGGCAGCAACCTCTACGACATCGGCCAAAGCAACCTTTTTCATGATACATCCCCAAAGGCAAGAGAAACAAAAAATAAAATGAATTTATGGGATTTCATCAAGATTAAAAGTTTCTGCACAGCCAAGGAAACAGTCAGAAAAACTAAGAGGCAGCCCACGGAATGGGAGAATATATTTGCAAATGACACTACAGATAAAGGACTGGTATCCAAGATCTACAAAGAACTTCTCAAACTCAATACATGAGAAACAAACAAATAAAAAAATGGGCAGAAGATATGAACAGACACTTTTCCAATGAAGACATACAAATGGCTAACAGACACATGAAAAAATGTTCAAAATCATTAGCCATCAAGGAAATTCAAATCAAAACCACACTGAGATACCACCTTACGCCAGTTAGAATGGCAAAAATAGACAAGGCAAGAAACAACAATTGTTGGAGAGGATGTGGAGAAAGGGGATCCCTCCTACATTATTGGTGGGAATGCAAGTTGGTACAGCCACTCTGGAAAACAGTGTGGAGGTCCCTTAAAAAGTTAAAAATTGAGCTAACCCTATGATCCAGCCATTGCACTACTGGGTGTTTACCCCAAAGATACAGACGTAGTAAAGAGAAGGGCCATATGCACCCCAATGTTCATAGCAGCAATGTCCACGATAGCTAAATCGTGGAAGGAGCCGAGATGCCCTTCAACAGATGACTGGATTAAGAAGTTGTGGTCCATATATACAATGGAATATTACTCAGCTATCAGAAAGAATGAGTTCTCAACATTTGCTACAACATGGACGGCACTGGAGGAGATAATGCTAAGTGAAATAAGTCAAGCAGAGAAAGACAACTATCATATGGATTCTCTCATCTATGGAACATAAAAACTAGGAAGATCGGTAGGAGAAGAAAGGCATAAAGAAAGGGGGGGTAATCAGAAGGGGGAGTGAAACATGAGAGACTATGGACTATGAGAAACAAACTGAGGGCCTCAGAGGGGAGGGAGGTGGGGGAATGGGATAGACTGGTGATGAGTAGTAAGGAGGGCATGTATTGCATGGTGCACTGGGTGTTATACACAACTAATGAATCATTGAGCCTTACATCGGAAACCGGGGATGTACTGTATGGTGACTAACATAATATAATAAAAAATCATTAAAAAAAAAAAAAGAAGAAAGCCATTACTAAAGTGTAGTCTGTGAATACACACACACACACACACACATACACACACACACACACAGATTTGCACTCTTTTTGTGAAAACTGTTCTGTGCAAGTTTTCCTTTCTTGTTAATTTCTTTCAATTTTCTTTGAAATACAGTATACATCTCAAAGTTGTATGGATCCAAAGTAGAGTGTGTCTGATGTTCTTTATCCAAACTTGTCTAAATTACTCAGAAGTTTCACGAAATCCATATTGCCTCCCCTCTCCAGTTTAAAAGACATAATTCAAAGAGTTGAGTTACCAGCCTTTTTGAAACCTTTGTAAAATGCCTGCTCATGCTTGATTTGGGAGGCCATAATCTCTGAAGGGAGAAAAGAAGAATTCTGTGACCCATGAAGCAGACTGCCTCCTGGAAAGCACAGTGCCATAATTATGAGGGTCCAACAGCTCGATGAGTGGTGAAAATGGGAGGGGGCCCCTCAAATGGTTTTAACATTCTAATGTTTGGGATCAAAGATAAACTTTGTTAATTTTTAGTCAATGTCAGTTTTTTTTTTCCTCCTTTAGAATAGTTATTATGTAAATATGCTATTTTTCACTTCTTCTGGACCACTACTGACACCAAATGTTCCTCACCTTCAGTGCAGTCCTAGGATGGGCAAGGCTTTATGCTACCCTGTATCCATGTGACTTCTGTTAAGTGTCTCGCCCTCTCTGACCGTCAGAATTCATCCAGCCTGGATGGAGAACATTATGTTCCACCTTCATCCTGTGGCGTCTATCCCCTCTGAGGCCAAGGACAACTAAGTCTATCTATTTGATTTTAAGCAGAAGTCTATGTTGGACATATTAACTTCTTTATTCAGTGGAGAGGGTATCTGCCCACTGGCTTCACAGAGGTGCCAAATGACATAATGGATATGAAAACTCTATGGGGAAAAAAGAAAGATAAGAGCTTCACAAATGTAAGGCATTATTAATGTTAATTACTTGCCAATGATATGCATAATGCCCAGAATCAGTGAATTTTAGAGCTGGGAAGAAACTTTATAATCACCCAGTCTAATCCATCATTTCTCTAACACAGCCTGAATATTACAGCCTGTAGAGAGAGCTCCTTAAACTGCCTGGGTCAGAGCAGTTTAAGGAGCAAAAAGAAAGTGAGATTCCTTCATATCCAGGTCACCTAATCCCAGAAAAAATGACCACCATTTTCTGAGGCTGATGTGGATGACAAAAACCTTTTATTTCATTTTACCACAGATCTGTGTGAGCTGATAAATGGCTCTTCCCTCCCCGCAAGCCATAAAAGCCCCAAATTTTTTGCTTGCCAATTCCTGCAGTGTAAATACTCCACTATGCCAATTTCAAGTTATCGACATGAAGCCACTGAATGTGAAGTTGTGAAGAGACTTATACAATTGGCTCCTGTGGTCTGGTATCATTCTGGCAGCCCACACAGCCTAGGATGAATTTAAAACTACTGAGTGTCTGACCTCAAGAGATTCCACGAGCAGCTGCAGAGACAGATTTGTGAACAGGTAACTAAAACACAAGAGGATCAGAGTAACAGTAGAGGAAGTCGGTTCAAGGCGCTATGGGCCCCTGGAGGACTGAACAAGTAATTAAAGAGCAGCTACAAAAAGGAGGCAGTCTTTGAGATGGGGTTTAAAGAATACGTAGAAGCATGCTAGGAAAGCAAGGTAACAGGAAACAGGAAAGAACACCGAGGGAGAGCATGACACAAGCAAAGGCAAAAAAAAAGTATGAATGATCGTTTTCAGGGCATAGTCATCAGTTAGATGTGGTTGAAATTATTATAGTAAAGCAGTTCCCAGCCCAGGACTTGGTGGCAAGATGAAGGGGCCCTCTAGAAGTCTCAAATCGTGAGATATGCCCTTTCCACTGAAGGGGTGTAAACACTCTAAGTAAGCGCAGACAGAAATACAATGAAATATATACTTTCCAGTAGCCACGTTAAAGCAAGCAAAAATAAATATGTAAAATTATTTTTGAAATAGGTTTTGTTTAACCCACTATGTAAAAATTATTATCGTTTTAATATGTGGCACTAGCCATGTTTCAAGGGCTGGGAAGACATGTGACTTAATGGCTCCTATAGTGCATGGTACAGTACCAAGGTGGTCTGACCTTGTGAAAATGTAAATTGAGTCCCCAGGGCACGGGTGCTGGATGGGTGCTATGTGGTTTGGGAAACTTCCGATTTGTCTGGTCTTGCTGGCATTGCTTCGGTTGGCAGTTGATTACAACCCACAACGAGTGACATCAGCCAGTAGAAAGAGAGAACAAAAGTTGCCCACCCAATGCCTCAATCACATTTACCCCCAGGATGTAAATGCTCTAGCTTCTATTTCTTCAGGGGATCAGAGACAGGTCTGGAAAAACAGAGAATGTATCTGTAACTGACGTATCTACTCCCTTTCTCCATTCTTTCCAGCCAGGAAACAACAGAACATCTACCTTTTGGGGAGTTGGAACATTAAAATAAGTTCATTTGAGAAGAGTATTTAGAAAAGGACCAGGCTAATGGTAAATGGTAATAATCCTTCACTCTCTTTATTGTTATGCATAGCATGCATCCTGTCTGATACAAGGTGTGCTAGATGAGTGTTTGTTGCCTCTATTATCACACAGATAATAATGCTGACTGAGTTAGCTCAACTTCCCTTTCTTCCAGCCCTCAAGGCTCTTTCAGCCTATACTACCCTGTGTCCTACTTGTGGGTCAGATCATACCCACCTGAAGCCCTATGCTCCATGAGCCCTTCTCAAGCTTTCACAGGCCCTCACCCCTCTTTCTTTGAAGTCTTATAAGACACCTATTCTGTCTGGTACAACTAGACCCTCAGTCAAGACCAGTTGAGCACTGAATGCCCAAAACTTTCTATGTAGATACCTTGCCCAACAGTCCCAGTGAGCTGAATACAGGATATTAGTGGATTCCTACTGTATGTCAGACATTCTTGTGGCTCCTGAGGATATAAAAGTGATCAGGACTGTTGCTTTCATTTGAGAGCATCTGAGTATAGAAGTTTCCTTCAGAACAAGAAATGTATCTCCGCTTTTACTTTTCCAAATGATTTATAAAAGCACTGGGCTCACAAAAGCTGCTCTAATACCTTCTGATGGATTGAGAAGAAAAAAAGAGAAGCCTCAAATTTCCCAGAAGGAGTACTCCCCATCTTGGACCAAATGATAGAAAAACATAAGCCCCTCATCCTATCACTCCCTGAAAACTCTTATGCTCTAGAATCAGAATACCTCTCATTACATGGACACTGCATTGTTTAAAAGTCTGATTTAATATTTTCTCTAACTTTTGAAATACTCCCAGGTCTCAGGCTGCTGAAGGATTGGGCAGAACAGAGTATTTCTAGTCAATGATAGCATTATCATATGATTCCCGTTAATCCCTAAATGCTGGAAATAGCACACCTAGTATTTAGCAAAAGTCTGGCTTCTTAATACGGCAGGTATTAGGGTAGGCATTAGGTGTTTTAGATAGGAGAATCTCATATCCCTTTCCTACCCTACGTGGTTTTTTTTTTTTTAACAAAGTTTCTTCTCAAAGTTTCACTTTAAATATAAAATATGTCCTTGTGGAAGCTGTTACAAATGTCACCACTTTAACCGGCCCAAATTTATGGTGGCATTGAATTTTAATGGAGCCATAAATGTCTGATGTAATGGTGATATATGCATCGCAATAAATTGTTATAGAGAAATATAAAAATATGTGTAAGATAAAAGATTGTGTATAAAATATGTTTTTATATCTCCTTTAATGATTAAAAATCATACAAACTTGATATTCTAAATCACTTGGAATTGCCATTGTGGCTCAGAGAACATTTTCTCCCCTGAAAGTCTTTCCCAGGCTGAGTTGATGATTCTGTGGTCAGAAATCACATCCGCTTTAATGAGGACATTTAAGATGATTTTTATGTTGACGTGGGAAAAAAAGTAATTAGCATTAAAGAAGATGGAGATGATGACATCAATGACCCTTTGCCTTGGGAATGGTCCTCTGGAACTGACAGGATTGATGGGTCTGTGGCCTCGTGACAACTCCTGCTGTCTTCAGGGCGACCCTAACACTTGCCTGGTGTCTTGAAGTGACTTGGCAGCTCCAAGGACAGATCAGGAAAGAGGGAGAGGACAGAAGTTAGCAGCAGGTGAGGTACTAGTTGTGGGGGGAGTTGAACAGAAGTGGCTGCAGATGACACTGGCTGGCCCAGCTTCACCCCTGACTTGCCTGGATGAGCAACCTCCACCTTTCCAAGCCTCAGTTTCCCCATGTACAAAATGGAGGTGATAATTGCAGCAAGGTGTGGTCATCTTTATTTTTTACTACATGCCTCTATTAACCTATTTTCAGTACTGCCCCTAATGTTCATGTGAGCACCCATTTCAATGCATTATGGTTGCTCATTCACCCTTCCCTCCACAGTAGTATGTGGTAAACAGAGACATCCCTGCAGCCACAGTGATCTTTTTAAGGATGGGCACGTGAACCCCCATCTAAACCAATGAAAAGCCATGATACTTATTGGAACATTGGGGACAGGAAAAGATACTTTTCTGCTGGACTTCATCCTGAAAGAATGTGGGCTTGAGTAGCTGTAGCCCTTCTGCCACCATGACAACCTGTATGAACATGGTACCAAGAAATGGGAAGAGGAATCAAGAGATTAGGAAAAAGACTGGAGCCTGGAACATGGTTTAAGTCCCTGGATCCAGCCATGCCTGAAGCCAGATACTCCTGGATTTTCAGTTGCATGAGTTTACAAATTCTCTTTATGCTTCTCATCATTTGAGGTTTGGTTTTTGGTCACTTGTAATCAAATGAGTCCTAAATGATAGAATGATACATGATTTTGCTGTGAGGATGAGTGAGATAATCCACATAACGTTCTTTGCGCAGTATGTGACAAACAAGTCCTCAGCAAGTATTGGCTAATGCTATTATCATCATGATAAGACTGACTGCAGCCAGCCTGTGTCTTGGGGGCTCTGCTGCACACGTATTTGGCAGAGCCCCTTAGGGATCTCCAGGGATCATGCCATGTTTGGTGACCTGCTGCCCCGCTCTCCTCTCACTTCCGATGATTGATTGCCAGGGCACCTGGTGAATATTAACACTGGCCCCGGCTCTCCAGGGAGCCCCCGGACTGTGAAGTCCTGAAAGTCAGCCTCCTCCCCTTGTGTTTGCTTCCTCCCAGCCCGGCTCCCCACGGCCACTCTGCCCTCTCTACCCTCGGGATGTGGCTCCACTGCCAACAAGCTTTGGGCTTCTGTTTGCTGTGGAAAAATACCGAGTTCAAAGAGAGCTGCTGAGCAGCACTGACCCCTCCCGCAGCTGGCCACACGCTTCTTCCCGCAGCCTGTCATCAGTAGACTCATCCCACCTTCTCTGTCTCTAGCTGTGGCTTGTACCGATTTGTTTTTCTTATTCTTTTTACCTTCCTACTCTGCCAAGGTTCGTGCTTGCAAAGACGGAATGGAGAGTGCTCAACTGGGCTCTAACTCAGGGCATTAGCTTCCAAGTTCACGCTCTTTTCTACAAGAGGGATATTGGTCCCAGTTCCTCATGTCTTCCTTTTTACCCCTGGAATTCCTAGCTTGACATCTTAAGGTGCACAGTAAACACCAAAGTGTAGGCATCTGTCTCTAGCGTATGGAAAGGTCTCCAGTTTCCTCTTCTTTTATGTTAGAGCTCCATTTCCCTACACATGGCAGGTTGATAAGGACCAAGGAAAAATGTTTTGCAAATGGCCACACCTCTTTACCAGCATTCCTCTGGTTCTTGTTTTGCTGTAACATTTATTACCTTCTAATAGTCCCTGTGATTTACTGATTCATTTTTTTTTTAAAAGATTTTATTTATTTATTTGACAGAGATAGAGACAGCCAGCGAGAGAGGGAACACAAGCAGGGGGAGCAGGAGAGGAAGAAGCAGGCTCATAGCGGAGGAGCCTGACGTGGGGCTCGATCCCATAACGCTGGGATCACGCCCTGAGCCGAAGGCAGACGCTTAACCGCTGTGCCACCCAGGCGCCCCTTACTGATTCATTTTTATTGTCTCTTTCCCCTCCTAGAATGCAAGCTCTATGATGTCAGGGATTCTTGACTGTTCTGTGGCTGCTCGGCTCCCAGGGCCTGGAAAAGCGTCGAACACACAGAATACTGTGTATGTGCTCAACAAATACATGTTGGATGTTAAATACTTGATTGGGACCAGCCTTAACGTCCATATTCCTCTGTATTCATGATACAAAGTTCCTCTGTATTCATTTGTTCATTCATCTCTTCCTTTCTTCCTTCCATCTCCCCTTGCTCAAACAATTATTCATACCTACCAAGTGTGAAAGAGACATAATTCCCACATTCAAGGAGCATACAGTCCAATGGAGAAAACATCTACTTAAACCAAGGACACTAAGGCTTAGGTAACTGTTAGAAAAATTTCAGATGTTTGGGGAGCAAGGCAAAAAGGAGTATTCTCTAAACTTCGTATGAGTAGGAGTTAGCTTGTCTTTGCCAGAGAGAAGCAAACCCATGGAAAGCCAATCCTACCATGAGTTCATTCACCTTCCCTTGCTTTCTGCTCCAACACTGATATTCATGAAACCCCTTTAGCCAAAGTTTAGATTAGCCAGCTGATTTCAGCAGAAGTTAATGTCTGGTATTTCACTGTGATACATTTATAAAGAGCCATAAATAAGTCCTGGGCCATGTGCTGTGGGAGCCCCCAAATTCAAATGTCCTAGTGGAAAATCTGAAGCTGGACTAAAAACAATCGATTGTGATTCATGCTTCTTTAGATTTACTTAAAAAAACAAAAAAGCTTTATTGAAATATAATTCACATACATGTCATCCATTTAAAGTATACAAGTCAATGGTGTTTAGTTTATTCACAGAGTTCTGCAGCTATAGTCACTAGTTTGAGTTCTATAATAAGGGAAATTTGGGATGGGAAGGAAAACTCCAAGCACACTTCACTTAGTGAGAAACATAGATTTACTGATACAAAAAAATAGGATAAAGAGCCAAATAGGGGCAGGATAATGTGGGGAATTGTGGAGCATGGGTGAGATTGAGCAATGTTAAGCCAAAATATTTTTTTCCAGAATCGTTTTTTTAAAAATGATACAGATCTTGTGTGATTACACTGCTTGCTGAAGTAAGGCATCCACTGGAAAGGGGACACATGTTGGACCTCACATAAATTATGGGAAATGTAAGATACCCACTATTGTCAGCCCTGTTTCACCAGGGAGGTGCCCAAAAAAAGAGAGAGGGTTATTAAGAAAGAATCAAAAAGAAAAAGATAGGGAGACATTGAGGAGGAGAAGGAAACAGTGGAGAGAGGGAGGGGGAAAGAAGGAGAGAGAGAGCAATTGAAAAAGAGACAGGAAGACAGATTCACAGACACACAAACAGATGGAGAGAAAGGCAGAGACACAGAGAGACAGACACATGCAGATGGAGAGAGGGGAGGGGGCAGAAAGAGACAGAGACAGACGGTCAGAGAGACACTGGCACAGGAAAATGCAGAGATACATAGAGGCTGTTTAAAAAATAAATTAAGAAAAAAATTTAAAAACCTCCACTGCCTTCATCTTGAACTCTTCCCAGAGTGATCAAATGCCCTCCCCTGATCCCTCTAGGCCCCCTAGAAAACAGGGTGCCAGAGTCCTTCTCTAATCAGGAAGCAGGAAGGGGTGTGGGGGAGGAGGGAGCAGAAGCTGGGACAAGAAGTGGCCCCATATGGCCGTGGGTGGCTGAATCGCACCTCCCCCCAGTGCTACTCTGGTGCACTTTTAGCAAAATGGGAAGGCTCTCAGGGAGTGTTGCTTAGTGACAGGTCTGATTCTGAAACAAAGGAGGCAGCCCAGTATTTCAAAGCCTGAGACCCCGAACTTCCCCAAACACAGGTCCCAGTATCTCTCCTAGATGCTGAGTTCACTTCACTCCTGCATGAAATGAACAGCAGGGTGCTGGGTGACCAGGCTTACAGCAGAGGGGTGAAGAGCCACTCCACTGGACTATACAGGTAACCACATGGCACTTCCTCATTATCGTAGCTGGTAGTTAAGTGAAATGAATGAGACTGCGGATGCCAGAATCCCTCTGTGGGTTCTAAGGCCCAGCACACCTTTGTCACTGCTCCCTCTGCACACAGGAAGATCACCATAACGTCCGAGCTTTAAAGAGCACACACTTGCCCACATCTTCACCCACCTGGTGCACACGCATGACATGAACGTGGACACAGTCTCCTGAAAGGTGCATGCACGTTCCTATTACACACACAACTGGATCCTCCTCTAGTCAGCTGGCAGACATTGACGTACTTAGTAATCAGGGCAGGGGCAAGGTTGAGGTAGAAGCAAGAAGGAGATCACAGAGGGACAGCAAAAGGAAGAGATGATGTCCCCAGGCATCTTGAAGAGAATAAGCTGCTTCAAGAGGAGAAAGATCCATCTCTAACACCAAGGCCATAGAGTGCCTTTGCTAGGAGGAAGCTGAGGTGTGACTGACAAGAAAAGAGCCAGGGAATAGTCCTGCTCTATTCTGCAGAGTTTCAGGACTAGCACTGCCGAGGTTTGAGTAAAAGCCATGGGAACCACGAAATGTGGAAAGGTTTGAAGGCATCCCCCCAAACACCACAAACTGCCTTGACCCCTTCCTTTAGTTTTAAGATAAGGATGCTATTAAAAGATGGCCCCCCAGTATTTTCTAGACAAAGCCAGTATCTCTGTGACCACAGGAGAATGAGGTGTAGAAACCAAGAACTAAGGAAAACTCGACAAACTAGCACTGTAAGGAATGGCCCCATTATTCCCACCACTGTGGACTATACACACTTCCCTTGTGGTGCACCTTTCTTGAAGACAGCTTCCTTTCTCTTTCCTCATTTTTTTGTGGCCAGTTTAATTCAGCTGAGTTCAACTGCACATCTGCTACATGCCAGATCCTGTGCTAAGTCCTGGAGTTGCAGAGAATAATATATCATCCTTGCCTGGGATGACCTCACTGTCCAGGGTAGAAGTTAGGATATAAAGTCATGCCAGGGCCGCCCACATGCAAGTTTGGATGTTGGCACTGATGAGGAAAATGTCAGCAAATGCACCCTGAGTCTCATTAACCTGGCTCTGAGCTCCATGGACTTAAGTAAGATTATCAGTTCAGCTGAAGATCAAAAGCTAATGCTACCTCATTTCCTTACCAAGGGTTTCTTTTGCAATGGCAAGTCTCCATAGGGCTCAGTGGAAAGCAGGCTTCAGTGGCGGAGTAAAGCATATAGTCTTTGGCTTGAAGAGTCACCAACCAGCATGCCCCAGCTGGAGCAGTACATTACACCAGGCACGGGTTGAGGAAGCAGAAGTTTCTTCCAGCTATACACAGCCCAGGGAAGTACCGGGGGAAGGATGAGTGTGGATAGAGGAAAAGAGGGGAGAAGAGTGAGACGGAGGAAAGAGAGGATAAAGAATGGGAGTGAGGGAAGAAGGAGAAAGGGGCCATTTGGGAGAAGTCTGTGCAGGCAGACAAGGGTAACATCATGAGGGCTGACCTTAGGTATTAAGTGACTATGCAGACTGCAAACACTTTCTGGGCAGGAAAGCCTGAATTCCTTGACCTCTCCAAGATCAGGCAAATCCACTAAGCATGACAACTGTCACCTTGTTGCAGCTATTCCACTGACAACATTGCTGCTTGGAAGGACATTCTATGGCTGGAGACAAGAGAGGCATTTGCATGGTGGATGTGACCTTAGAATTAGTGGGAAATAGGAGTATTTATAGCAGTTTATTCCCCCGGCAGCCTTCCTTGATGCCACTTCTACCAGATGAGGACTGGGCCCACCAAAGCCAAGAGTTTATGAGCCCTCTGCATAACTCAGTGTCAGCTTGAAGTGTTGATGTATTCTTACATGTCCGAGTGTAGGATTAAAAACCTATTGTTAGTCCCCAGTCCTTATTTTTTTCCTAATTCTGAATTCCTGGTCAGTGAAATCTTTGGGTCCAGCAAATTCCTACAGTATGTCACACTGCCTGTTTCATTTCAAAAAGGGGCATTTTGGAAGGTTTAAGTTAGTTTTATACAGGTATAACTTACATACAATAAAATATACCTGCTTAAGTGTATAGTTTGATAAATTTTGATAAACACTTATAGTTATATAAATTACTGTCACAATCAAAACATGGAATATTTCCAGTACCCCACAAAGTTTTCCTCAAGTCAACTTTCTAGGTGCTAATTGCAGGCAGGCATTCCCCTCAATCAGGGAGAAATGTATACTTCATTTTCATTTCTGGAATGAAATCCTCACATTCACGCAGGATCAATGAAGAAGACACTACTGACGACTTAAATCCCATCCTTTGTGAATAGTCTCCGTGAGGTTAGAAAATAAGCCTGGCTTTTCTGCCCACGGTATCCCCCAACCTCCAGAAGAGTTTCTGGCACTTAGGGGACTGGCAGTAAATCACTGTTAAATAGATGCATGAGAAATATATAGATTGGATCTCAGATTAAAGATTAGACAGAAAATAGTTTATTCATTGCCAAAAGGGGAATTTTTTTTTTTCAATTTACCAGTGCAGAAACAGAGGCTCAGAGAGGCCTCAAATCACACACTGATAGAATTCCAACCATGCTCTGCTTGACCCCAAAGCCTGTGCCTTTTAGTCTATGACGTGCTTCCATCTTCATTTCTGCAAACTCTGACAAGCATCCCAAAGCCAGCTAGCTACTATCCATGGGCTGAGCCTCCTGGATAATCATGTTACCAAGAAACTTTCTTGCTCCTAAATGGCTCTGAGCCTTCCTGGGCCGAGAGTGTTCAGTCCGGCAGTCACTGTTAGTTCCTATAATTTTAATGAAGAAAGGCTGCTCCCTCTTGGCTCCAGGTCTTTAAACTCCTGAATTTTAATAACCAACTCCACTGATGATTTACAAATTTCAAGGCAGGAATTAGCAGAAAATTCCATATTTCATAGATGCTGAATTGGGCTATTATCTCCATGCAGCAGGTGCCAATTTCCTATCAAATGGTGAAATGCCATAATTATCAGAATTCCATTCAAATTCTAAAAGTAGATAAATAACCAATGGGAATATCATTTATTCATTAGAATATGAAGAAAGGGGAAAATATTACCCTGTTCATGGCTGCAATGAGTCTGCCTTTGCAAGGGAATGGCTAACTCACGGATGCAGTTTGGAGGATTCTAGATTTATTAAGCTCTCAGGTCCACAGGAGAGAGGAGCTTCCATTAAACACCTGAACAGATGAGATAATGGGCCACTGATGTGGCCAATGTGTGAGATGTGGTGGTGCCTTCTTATTTTTCTTGCAGCTGAAAGACACATAATAGAAACCATTGAAAAATAACCACAGACATACTACTTCCTATCATATAAGCATCTCCATGGATGGTACTAGTATTCCTGACAAACTGAAGCTCAGAAAGCCTAAGTCACCTGCCCAAGGACACACAGCTTGTAAGTGACAGATTGAGGTCAGCCAGTCTCTAAAGTCTATGTTCAGCTGGTTACATTCCTCAGCAACAGCAAACTCTCAACATGTATCATTTCCTCCCTGACCCTTTTGCCCTACAGCTGGACCCTGAAAGTCCTGGGATGATTTCAGGGTTTTCACCTGTCAGTGGGGACACTGGATAGGAGCCAGGGCTGTGCAGGTAAAGTTCACCCTCGCACTGTTTGTCACCATCAGTTTAAGGTGAAAGATGGTATTGTGTCTAGGCATCCAGAGGGAAGGGGTATTTCAGGTACTTTTGGTCTGGGTGGGCGGGCTGAAGGTGATCTTGGAACTTTGCTCGAAGTAGGGAGAAGGCAAGGGGACAACAGCACACAGTGGTAGGAGCTCATCAGGAACACCCCACATGGATCTGCCTGGGGCTCTTTTCTCAGGGCTTACTGTGGAAGAGAATTTGTCCCTGGTGACCTCAAGGGGTAGGGCTGGCCCAACAAGTAGGACCACTGCAGAGTCAAGGAGTGTGGATCAAAAAGGCCAGGGTCCTGACCTGCTGGTGGTTTCCTTGGCAATGGAGTAACTGCTGTCCAAAGTGGGGTGGTACAAGATATCCAAGGTGCCAGTCAAAGAGGAGGTTTAGATGGTCAGGGCCATTTAGCAGTATTTAATTTAGACAGGGCAAGTCACAGCATGGCTCATGAAAAGAAGGTCAGGCCTGACAAATCTGTTTGAGTTCTCTGAATACATCTCAGAATTGGGAGACAATGGCTCCATAATGGGCAATTTATCTGCATTTCAAGGAGGCATCTGATCTAGTATGACAAAACTGATTGATTTGCAAAGGCCAATATGGCACGTTAGCAAAGGGAAATTAAACTGGGACCCAAGGAGTTTAAATCAGAAAAATCTATTCCACCTGAAGGAAAAGGCTTCTTTTAAAAAATAAGGTAGAGGGAATACAAAGGAGATTGGGAGAAGCAGGGCTCAGGTTTGGTCAAAAGACAATGAAATGGAAGGTCTTACTCTAAGGATAGTCACCTTTTGCTGGCCATCTCAGGAATGTGGTTTTTTATGTGGTTAGATGCTGTGAAGCCAGTGCTGCGAATCAACTCTCATGTGCAGCTAACCTGCTAAGCCCTGCAGCCTCATCAGGCCAGGTGCCAGCCAAAAGGCTGAGGGCCTGGAGACCTGGCAACCTGGACCAGCCCTGGTTGGGGGAGAAGGCAGCTGGTTGTGCCGTCCTTGGGAAGCACAGGCTCTATGCCAAACAGTGATGGCAACTGGCCCCATTGCTGGTCCTGACAGGTGAGCAAGCCACAGGCGCTGAAATGGCTCTGCCACGTGCCAGCTATATGACTGTGGACCTTGAACTGCCTCTCCATGTGTCCTTGTGTGGAAAACAGAGATCATATGGTCATTCTTACAGCTCAAGGGACAGACCCACAAAAAGGTCCTTGAAGACAGAGACTTATCTTAGGCAAGGGAGTTCATAACACAAGGAACTGTTCTGCCATGCTCATTAACCAACATGCTATCTTTCTCTGCAATGTGTACCAGGCATCATGAAGGATGCCCCAAATATCTCATTAGTTTTAGAGATAAGATCAGAACTAACTGCCCTCACACCACTCTGACACCTCCCAAGGGAAAGCAAAGCGCTGATCAGACTGGAGTTTGCCATCCAGTATGGAACAAGCTCACTGGGCAGAATTGAGCAAAGATACCTCCCAATGCATTGGTCTCCCCAAACCCAGCATATACACATTTTGCTTCTAATGCCATGTTAATGATGCTGATTTCACTCCATGTACATGGCACAGATCACAGGTACTCCATATGAAACCCAATGAGAACTTTCTCAGAAAGACTGAAGGGCAAGATAAGCACTAGATAACTTTTATTTTCTCCAGGATGGGGATGATCTCAGATACTTCAGTGGTCTAGTATGAATATTCAATAAAGCAAAGAACATAAAGCATCCAATAATGGTACCATGCACTTAGTAGTATACAAACTGTCCTCTCTCCTCATTTTCTATCATTCCACCCAGTGCTCTGTGTGATGGCAGAGGACAGGAAGAACAACCCCATATGGTTTGCACTTAAGGGAACTCAAGTTCTGAGAACTCAAATGCCTTCCCCAAGCTCTCGTAGCTACAATGGGGATCCAGGATTCAACCACCTTCAGTCCAGTTCCAGAGTTCCTGCTTTAGCTACCACACTGTCTTGCCTCCCTGGAGATGAAACACACAGACCCAGGGGAAGTCCAAGTTTGCTCCTGCAATGACACCTCATGCCTACACCCTAGCATTGCCTCCCCAAACAGCAGGACTGCCAGTTTGAACCACAATCCCACTGGGACTTTTGGATGGGCAAGGGCCCCCATCACTGACAACTACCTTACACACAGGCCTTGTTTTCAGAGCTTTTCCACTCTCTCGGCCTTTGCTTAGGTCATTGCTCCAAAGAATGGCTTTTATCAAAATTATATGAAACTCTTCAGAAAAGAACTCTACAAACTTAGGATTGCAGTGAAAAGCACAATTTTCTGTCTTTCCACAACAGGGTGGGAGAAAGAAATACATTCACATGGTGGGTAGTCTTATACCCATGCACATGTATGTACATGTGTGTGTACACCAAGCTACACATACACACACAAATGGCTTTGCTAACACTGGGAGCAATCAACAGCAATATTCTCCTCCTCTGAATCTGACCACTCCAAAACAGTATTGTAAGCAGCATCTATTTTTAAAAATGGAAGCCATTTTAAAATATCTCACTTGACTTCAGTTCTTTAAAAGGATGTCCATGTAGGAGCTGCTTTGCCATACAGAAAGCAATGGAGCAAGGCCAGTACAGCACCAGACTTCAGACTTGGGTGGTCCACAGGGTGCCTAGTCCCCTTGTCCTTTCCACAGCTTCCTGTGGGTCATCTGTTCAATCTCAGACTGAGGGTCTTAGAAGTCAGACCACAGACACCACCCAGCCCAAGTCCTTCATATTGCAGGCAAATGAGAAAATGGCCCTTGGCGAATGTTTGCCTTGTGACCCATCCCATCCCCTGTGAGGAACATCCCGTGTGCATCTCTTATGTGTTAAATGAGTGAACTGAGGCAGGAGAAAGGGCGAAGTGAACAGCAGTCGAGTCACTCAGCACAGACGGAGCTAGGACACAAGCAAGAGATGCAAAGCTGAGACTGGGTCTCTTGCCAGTTAGGCTGTCATAGATTTGCAAGCCATCCTGGATGCATTTGTTCAACCACCACATCTGAGAGTTTTCTATGTGTGCCATGTACTTGTGAGCAGGGCAGTGAGCAAACAGCCCCTCTGCTTTGTGAGGAGGGATATGTCAAATAGATAATCAAACAAAAACATGTGTAATTACACACAGTAATAAGTTCAACACAGGAAAACTCAAGTGAAATGAGGGCTGATAACAGGAAGGGTTGACAGTAGTGGAATGGAGAGATGGGTCCTAGGGGACCACTCAAAAGGAGTGATATTTAAGCTGAGACCTGAGGGATGACCAGAAGTAAGCCAGGTAAGAAATATTCTAAACATGGAATGGTGCCCATGAAGCCTTAAAGTGGGAAAGACCTAGGTGTGTTTGAAAAAGCCTACAGCAGGGGTGAGGCCACCAATGGGTCCACTTTGTATCCTGACCTGCAGACACAATGCCATGTGGGGGACTTCTCCCAAAGATCCCCCAATAAACCTGCCTGCCTGGGGCCAAACTGAGGCCTAAATTAGGTCACAAGTACCATCTGGTAGTGAATTCCCCTGGGGGTACCTGGGCATGGGGATGGATGACCATGATGAGTCTAATTGTATCTGGATTTCTCCATGGCAAGTGTGTACAGAACAGCCCAGCAGAGCCCTTGACTAATGACTTTCAAATATAATTAAAAACATATTTCAATAGAAAGCACATTGCCAAATCTATACCAGCAAAGTGAAATTAACCTTCAAACGATACTAGAACAACAGTGAATCGCAAGGGTTTGTAAGAGATTAGATACACTGTAGCCTAATTATGTTACAATAACTCACCTCATTAATCTCCAAGGAAACAATAATGACAACAGTTAAATACTATAATTAACAAACCTTATTTCAAACTTGATTTTAATTTTATAGGACTCGGTTATAATATCCAATGTAACTGTGGAAAAGACAGAATGTCAGTAGAGCAACCTGGTTCTTTTATAAAGGCTCTTGGCTAACAGAGCCCAGATCTGTGATCCCACCATGCTGGGCCTCTGTTTAGAACCCAACCCATGCAGAAAAAAAAAGTCAAGATAACACATACTGCCAAGACCTCTTAGGTGCTCTCCTCACCAAAAAAATGGGTATAAAATCAAATCTATAACTTGTTTTTCTGTGTTTGAAAGCAGTGAACCTTGTACTTAGTCTTTTGTTTGGGATGTTTAGTGTTGGGATGCCCCAGCTGCAGGCCCTTCACAAAGGTCTCATGGGCCCAGTTGGGACAGATTAGACAATCAAGAGCATAGCAGGTAAGAGAGGGTAGATAATTAGCAACAAAAATGGTATGACCAACTCAATAGACTCAGAAAAAGCATTTGACAGAACCCAACAACTTTTCATGATAAAAATCCCAAACAGTCTAGGAATAGAAAGGATATTCCTCACACTGATAAAGGGAACCCATTAAAACCCACAACTAACATCATACTCAGTGGTCAAAGACTAAAGGATTTCTCCCTAAGATCAGGAACAAGATAAGGATGTCAGCTCATGACACTGCTATTCAATATTATACTGGAGGTTCTAGCCAGAGCAATTGGTCATGAAAAAGAAATAAGGGCATCCAGATTGGGAAGGAAGAAGTAGAACTATCTCTATCTGCAAATGATAAGAACTTGTATATAGAGAAGCCTGAGGTAATCCACACAAAAAAGGAAAAGAAAAAAGCAAGTTCAGTGAGGATGCATGATACAAGATCAATATGCAAAAAAATAGTTGCATTTCTTTACACTAGCAATGAATACCTGAAAATGAAATTTAAAAAACAATACCATTGGCAATAGCATCAAAAAGAATAAAATAGTTAGGATTAAATTTAAGAGAAGTGTAAAGTGTTTACAATGAAACTATAAATCATTGTTTGAAGAAATTTAAAAAGATCTAAATAAATGAAAAAACATTCCATGTTCATGAATCAGAAGACCTCGTACTGTTAAGAGGAAAATACCCTCTAAACTGACCTACGGATTCAATACAATCCCCATTAAATTTGACAAGTTGATGCTAAAACTCAAAGAGATATACAAGGGACCCAGAATAGCCAAAACAATCTCGAAAATGAAGAACAAAGCTGGAGTGCTAACACCCCCAATTTCAAATCTTTCTACAAAGCTACAGTAATTAACAGAGTGTGGCATTGTCCTAAGGATCAACATATAGATGTCGATGGAATAAAACTGAGAGTTTATAAATAAAACCTCACACTTCTGATCAGTGGATTTTTTTTTTTAAGATTTTATTTATTTATATGACAGAGAGAGAGAGAGACAGCCAGTGAGAGAGGGAACACAAGCAGGGGGAGTGGGAGAGGAAGAAGCAGGCTCCCAGAGAGCAGGGAGCCCGATGTGGGGCTTGATCCCAGGACTCTGGGATCACGCCCTGAGCCGAAGGCAGACGCTTAACGACTGAGCCACCCAGGCGCCCCGATCAGTGGATTTTTGACAAGAGTGTCAAGACCATTCAATGGTTAAAGAATAGCCTTTTCAGGGGTGCCTGGGTGGCTCATGAATCCATGGCAGGGATCCATGGATAATACAGGGAGTAGAATCTACGCATAATACAGGGAGTAAAGCATTACGATCAATATACCACAAGGAGAGATATACATGACTCAAAAGTCCACGGTATCTTCCATCTTCTGGTGTTTTCCATCTATAAATAGATGGTTGAAAGTATTTGGTCTAACATACAGGTTGGGAGAATCAAATAAAATACTGATGAGGGAGGTCCTTTGAATAGATCTCCTTGCAAAATGAAGAATTACTATTATTATTAGTTACCCAAAACCTCCAAATTATTGGAAAGATCACCTTGTAGAGCTATTCAAGCAAAAGTGGAAGTCCATGGATAAATGCACAGAGAATAACCAATCTCTGTCACCCAAGAAATTTCTTTTGAAAACAGCCAAATTAAGAAACTAGGAGAGATTTTAAATTATTGTTATTATTTTGAATTTCTGCTCTTTTGCTGCACTTGTGAAAGTCCCAGAAAATTAGATCCTTTTACTGGACTCTCTGACCTTCTCTGAGAGAATAATACCTCCAGAGATTTTGAATTTCTTTTTTTTATAAGATTTTATCTATCTATCTATCTATCTATCTATCTATCTATCTATCTATCTAACTTTCTATCTATCTATCTATCGTCTATCTGAGAGAGAGAGAGAGAGAGAGAGAGAGAGAAAGCGCACGAGCTGGGGGGAGGAGCAGAGGAGAGAAACAAGCAGAAGCCTGGAGCAGGGCTTGATCTCATAACCCTGAGACCATGACCTGAGCCAAAATCAAGGGTCCAATTCTTAACCGACTGAGCCACCCAGGCGCCCCAGATTTCTAATTTCTAATGGCCAAAAAAGAAAACAGGTGTAATGTCAGGAGTTAAGGGTTTTCTGCCACTAACACAACTCCTTAAAGCCAGAATGAATTCCTTAGAGCATTCCAACGTCAAGGAAAGAGTCATATTGAAAGACAGCAAATCCAAGTTCCAATGCTGGGAGGCTGGGACTCAGGCATTATGGGCATGGACTTCTGGACGGCAGAGAGCCTGGGTTTGAATCCAAGATCTGCCACTTAGTAGTTGTGCAATCACTAATACATCACTGAGATTCCTTGAACCTGTTTCTTCATATGAAAAGAAAAAAAAAAAAAAGATCCCTACAATAGCACCCACTTCAGAGGATTCATTCAAAACTTAAATAAGACAACATATGCACAGTGTTTAAGGTAATCCCTGGTATGCAATAATTGCTAAATTAATGTCCAATATCATTGGCAATTTAAATGCACTATGATTACTCCTGTCCTGCCTACTTCATGAGATTTTTATGAGGAGCAAATGAAAGCATTATTAGAAAGTTGCTTTATAAGCTGTGAAGAACTAGGCAAACACAGCTATGTTGTTACAGTTCTTAAGTGGCTTTGGCACATTGCACCACTCCATAAATATGTGTTAAAGGAACAATGAGTCCGTGAACGAAATCAAACCCCTTTCCTCTGCTGTTTGCTTTGGGCCAAAGGAAGCCCTGATAACAAGCATTCTTACTTGCTGCTGTGGGTTTCTGATGCAGACACAGGCATCTCAAAGACTCCCAACCTCAGCACAATGACTGCTTTCCTGAAAAATTCATCATAGAGAAAGCAAGGCCTTTAGCCTTCATGCTTTGACCTAGAAGAGACAGCACAGAGATTATTTTTGCGGAAAACAAGAAAGGTCACTTTTCACAATTTCAATACCTAAACACTGGCAAAAGAAAAAGAAAGATCCATGAAGTGGACTTTTCCACTTAGAGAAGCATAATAAGTCGTAAGAATTGCATGATGCATTGGTATCCCCTTGAAGAAGATATTCTAAGTTTGAGATGCACCATAAATATCCTTCAATGTGGGGCATGTCTGCTGAAATGTTCCTATCCTTGAGTAGGCATGGACAATATACAAAAGGGACAGAGGTAAGTTATGGCAGGGAACACATTCAGTAATCTAATCACCCAGTGGACACCCACAATTTACAGTTTAATCGTCCACAAGGTATAGTTTCTCTGTAATAGAATTAGATTTTGAAATAAGGCAAACCTGATTTATAGTGTTGTTTAAAATACACACAAAACGGTATGTTTTCTTGTTCGTAATAGTAACCCCATGGTTAGTGTTAATGCATTACCAGGGAATGAAACAAAATAGATAAATGTTAGGTATTTAGGGTTCACTGCACAAAGACACTGCATACACTAAGATTAGAGAAGCAGGAAAAATTATCCTTCTCATTTATGTTCACTTAAGGCAGATGTACTATTTTACTTTAATCTGCTCCAGGCTTATTCAACTAAACACAATTTGAAGTGAATTTATTCATTCAACCAATAGACATGCGAGCACTGACTCTTTGCCTACTACTGTGTTTCGTGCTTAAGGCACTGAGATGTCTGCTAGTTAGAGGACCTTGTGTTCACTATCTTCCAATCTAAGCCTCAGCTCTCACACTGTATGGTCGAGACCGTCTAGAGGAGATCCTGTTACCACTGTGGTAAGTCACTGGTAAAGTATGTATATTACATCATCATCATCACTATTGATTTTATCATTTTCTTGTTCACAAAGATTTTAAGTTTTACAGAGATGACAAACCAAAACTGTCATTAACCAATGTGATAAATGTTGACATACCGTGTGTGTTATCTGTTGCAGCAGTAATGCTACATAAAAAACACCAAAACCTCAGTGACATTCAGCTGTAAGAGTTTACTGCTCATACATCTGAGATCTGCCAGGGGCTTTGCCTTCTCACCTGGGTCCCCCAGAAAGAATGTCACAGTGTGGACACTATGGGCTTCTTCCTGACTTCCAACAAGGTCAGCACAGATTGAGTCTTTGGTACCTCATCTAACGATACAACCTGACCTACTGGTCAAGTCCTCAGTGTTTCAGCCCTTCAGTGACTGAGGTGAAATCAAGCTATTTTCCTAGATGTTAGGATCAGGGTGTACAGTGAGTTTCTCTGGGATGCTTTGTCTTCACACCTTGCATCTTCAGAGACCACAAGAAAAGAGACTGAGTTTATCTGTAAATTCTTACACTCCTGAGCTGACAGCATTCTTATAGAATGCTTCTTATAGAATGTGGCTTTTAAAGGAATCAAAGATCTGGAAATTTCCAGATCAACCAGTGTCAGGTTTTAAAACCTTAAAAGAGGCTTCCTTTGTACACCAGCAACCTCCCTGGGAACACAGTGGGAGCAAGCTGGGGAATTTAGGGGACAAAAGCCCATATTAGCTCAGGTGAGGAAAGCACCATTTTACATCAAAAGTAGCAGGAATGAAACAAGGGCAAGTTCTACCAACCCCTACAGCTTAAAGGGCAAGAAGAGCTCTTAAACCCCCCTTCATCTCATCTGTTCTAAATCCCTGCCTCATTTCCTCCCCTCCTCATCTTGCTTCTTCCCTCTCCTGCTTCTCTCCAAGGTTATTAAGGAACAATCCAAAAGGGGGTGTATAATTTTGAATACTTTTGGCCTCGAGGAACAATGAAATTAACTCCATAAAATGGCTTAGGCAAGCAAAAAAACTTATGACATACAAGAAATCCAGAGGCAAATTGATTCAGAGTTGGTCAGTTCAACTACAGAGAATCTTTGAGTTCTTCCCCAAACACCAGGAAAAAAATTTCCCTATGCCTTCACCCAGAAGACTTTTCCTCACTTCTCAGTGGCTAAAATAAAGTCACACCCACCATTCTTACTACTTAATACTAGCATGTAGGACAAGGATTGCCTTAGAGACTAATCAAGGCACAGCCTCTGGGATGGGGCAGTGTCCTGCCTCCACTAAAGAACATGACTGCTCAGTATTTTAAAGCAACTGGAATTCTGCAGATGAACAAGGTGGGGGGATAGCAGCTGGGCAGATAGCCAAACCCACCTTCCAAAAAGAATAGCATTAAAGCCTGGGAATTCAGACCAGAGGGAATCAGGGGAATTTCTTTAGATAACTAACCACTGGTTCTCTTGAAGCCACATGACCTGGGTTACAAATCCAGATTCTGATATTTGTGGACTGTGGGACATTAGACAATATATATCTGAGCTTCCATTTCCTAATCCATGAAATGGAGTCAATAATGCCTAACTCACCTGGTTGTTGTGAGAATTAAATGAGATACTATAAGATGAAAAGACCCTAGGATACTGGCATCTAAGTACTGATTATTAGCTGAGAGGTCCCACATGCCCTTCCTCCTCTCTTCTCTAATGACAAGTGCTCATCATCATGGGAAAAGGCAGTGTCTGGAATCAGGCAGGTCTGGGCTCAATAACTGGTCCTGCCAAGTACCAGCCACATAATGACAACCAACTGCTGAAATTCTATAAGCTTTAGAGCACCCATCTGTAAGATGGGTGTAATACTATTCCTAATCTCATAGAAGGTAGTTGTGACGATTGAGCAAGATACTGCTAATAAAATGTTTAGCAGGTGCCTAATCTTAAATAATCACTCAATCAATAATAGTTGTTACTATTACTATTATTGTCATGATTGTTGCTATAGTTGTCATCATCATTCCCCTGAAGTTTTCCAACCTGCCAGGTACTAGGTCCTCGAGATACACACGGACATCCAGATTTACAGCAACCTTTCTCAGGAAGCAAATCTGATTGCCTAATCATCTTCTGAGGCATTCCCATGTTCCTGATAGTAAAGACCAAAACAATCCTTAGTAAGGTCTTTGATGGGCCCTGTGAAATTTGGCTCCAGCTTACCTCCCTGGTTTCATCTCACACCAAGCTTCACTGGTCATCTTTTATTCTAACCTGCCGTTCCTCCTCCAGCCATAGGGCCTTTGCCCATGCACCTGGAATTTCCCTATTTGTTTAGTTAATGTCTCCTTCTCTGCCTTCAAATCTCACCCTGTCTCTCTATTATATAACATCTATTATTGATTAGTACTTACTCAAGATTAGGCAGCCACTAAGCCTTTTATTAGCAATATTTTGCTCAATTCTCATAACCACCTTCTATGAGACTAGGAGTAGTATTACCCATTTTACAGATGGCTGCTTTAAAGCTTAGAGCAAACCCCAGACAGTGAGATTCCTCTCGAATATATTCTCAGCAGAGAGATGATACCCTGAGTGGTTAAAAGAATGCATTATGGTGTAGATCTTAGCCTCGCCACTTAGTAGCTGTATAAGCTTGGACAACTTACTTAACCTAACCTCTCCGTGCCTCAGTTTCCTCATTTGTACAATGTAGATAATGATAAGAATGGTAATATGTAGCTGATAGAGTTATTATGAAAATTAAATGAGTTACTATTATCAAAGTATTTAGAATAACGTGAGGCATAGAGTAAATGCTATGTAAGTGTTTACTAAATCAAATTAATAAACTGTCCCATGCCTCCAGAGAATCTATCTTAGTCTGCAATTATGCACTCATTACTCTGATAATTTGATTACTCACTGTCTCTCCTTCCAGATCAAATGCCACGGGAGTCCAGGGGCATATCTCTTTGTGCCCCCACTGTACCCCAGATCCAGACACAAGACCCGGTGAGGCTGAGTGCACAATAAATATGTATTTGATTAATGAAGGAAACTTAAAACACAGTGTAAGTCAATATTTCCCTTGCTTCTGCCAAGATAGAGAGATGTCTCCAACCCTTTCTGACCCTCTCAGGTCTTATAAGCAGCAGCAACAGCCCTGCCTTGCCTGATGTGCTAATGCAACAGTTGCCAATAAGCCCAGCAAATCCCCGGTCTCCCCAGGGACACAGAGCCGGTAATGGGCTCCATATTGTTTCAGATGTTCCGGACCATGAAGTGATCATGTCTGAGATAATGTCAGCATGGTTAACCCCAAATTCCTTCACTCACTCTATTAAACGGAACTCTTTAAAACATCCTGCACGCCAACGCTCCCAACCACAACAAATGCAGGATACAAGCCTTAATCGGAGAAGAAAAGATTAATTGGAGAGTTGCCCTGAGAGCACCCATGTGCCAGGCCTGCCATGCTTATAATACAGACAATTAGGGCAGCATTGTGACTTGTGTTATCACAGCAGTAGCAGCCCAGCAAAGTCTCCTCTCCCTGTTGAGGCCCTCAACCTTTGAGGCTGGAAAGCAGACAGATGAAGGGAACCCACTGAGAACACTGGCAGCAGATGGTGGTCATCCCACCTCCAACACAAAATGCAGTGGAAGCAACAAAAAAGCATGGATGCCAAGCCTCACTCCAACCCTTACACAGTGTGATACTAGGCTACCTGATCCATAATAGGGGGCCTCAGTTTCCTCATTTGTAAAGCGGCAGATCAGTTATCACATAACCCTTGACTCTAAACTCCTATGTCTCAGAAAAGACCTTTCCTGGGAGTTTATCACCTCTCATATGCATCCGCAGATACGTGTATGCTTCATCTATCCAGCACATAGTTCTCGAAAGCCAGCGATGTGCCAGGAGCTTTCTCAGGTTCTGAAGATACCTTGGTTGCTAAACAAGATCACTGCCCTCCAGTGCATCAGCTGTGGAGTCAAACAAGTCTGAGTCAGAGACCTGAAACCTCTCAGTCAAGTGCCTTGACCTATAGGCGCTCACCTGCAACCAAGGGCAATAATACCTACTCTCAGGGCCATTGTGGAGAATAAAGGAAATGACGTATTTAAGGAAACTGATTAAAGGACGCAGTACATGGAAGCAGCTTCATAAATGGGAGCTGCTAGTTTAAGGGTCTCATTAGGTGGATGTTGTATATGTACAGTGGGATATCTAGTGTCAGATGGATTTCAACTCCTGAATGAAGAAGACAACATTTTCCTTTGGGAGAAGGCAGCAGGAAAGGTGCCTGACACAAGTAGCTAATGAGGCCTGCTGTTAAACAGGAAGTGTCAGGAGGAGGCCTGAGAGAACAGGAGATGGATTAATGCTGTGATCGACATATACAGGCCAGGAGCTGCCATTTGTCTTATTGCACACTCACCCTAGGATACTTTGGGAGGTGAAAGGAAGCGACTGATAAAACCTTCCACCATGAGAATCTGTTTTAAATTCTCATTCTGCCAGGCTGGTCCATCTCCATCAGGTCATACTCATGCACACTCCCAATGACCAAAGAGCAGAAAAACTAGTCCTTACTCTTCCTGAAGGACACAATGGAGCCACTCTTCATGAAATTCCTGAGTAAGGAAGCATTCCTCTATGCTGGCATAGCATTCTGTGTCCTCTTCCATCATGACCCTGATTCCACTGAGCCCTAAAATGACATTCTCACATCTGCCTCTCACTGGAGACTGAAGACTGACCCACAGGTGCTATATTCATCAAGGTTGTTTGGGTTGCAAGTGACAGAAACTCAACTTGAGCAAGGTTAAGCAAAAGTAGGATGCACTGACTCATAGAATCCACAATGAAGTTGAACACCCACAGTCTAGTAGGGGCAGATTTAAAAGACTACCATGGTGCTCTCTCTCCCTAGCTTCTCTCTCTATCTGGGTCTCATATCTGTTTTTCTACAAAAATTGGGTTCATTCTCAGTAATGACACATGTGTTTCCTCCAAATATTTGAATCTCTCAAGCCTCTCATCTTTCCATATTCTTATTCTTTCAGAAAGAACTGATCCTCTCTCTGGCCCAGTTTGAATATACCCCAAATAGATTCTTACGGGCTAAGCCTGTATGATATATAGCACTGGACCAAGCAATGGTGTATGTGGAAGGGCTGGGTGAGTACTGTGTCTGTGTGCTGGGGCGGAGAGAGGTGTTTATGAAATATGCCAATTCCTGGAAACTGGAAGACATACAGTTGAAGTGGAATGGAGAGGTCAGGTTCTTAAAGAAGTGGGATACTAACTAGTTCCATAATAATGACAGATGGAAGGAAATCAAACAAGACACAAGGTACAGACGAAGCTGGATCCAGGTGGGTCTATTAATGGCTTAAAATTATAAATTAAGTGTGCAGATTCTTCTCTCCTGCCCCTGTGCTTGAGAGAAAAGTCTTTCATTAGACTCTCAAAAAAATTTCTATATACAGAAGTTTAAGACTTATTGTTCTGAACTTACACGGAAGGACTATATCTTTCTGCCCTTTATCTCCAGCACCTGGGACATTGCCTGACACCCACCTTGATTTTTTTAAAACATTTTTTGAATGAAGTTATAATAAATTTATGAATGAAGTGAGGTAAATGAATGAATGACCAGTTCAAGAGAGAACATGTTTCTGTCTCCATACATCCAGTTCCAATTTGACTACTTTAGGTTTTTAGGGGGGAAAAAAATTCCAGAATAGACCCAGAAAACAGGAAACAACAAAAGGTTTGATGGGTCTAAACGGCAGCCAGACTCTTTTATCCATTCCTCCTTTCAACAATAACAAAAACAACCATTTGCCATGGGGACACCATGAATATACTGCCAAATTTAATCCTTAAAAATTCCTCTGAGGTGGATATTAGTGCCTGCACTTAAAGACTACAGGACTGAAGCTTAGAAATAGCATTCCCAATGTTGCAAATAGCATTAAGTAGCAGAGCTGGAATTTGAACCCAGGTCCATAAGGTTCTGGTGGCGTCGTTATATGCTACTACACTTCCTTTCTAACAAATCTCTGTTGAGTGTCGTCCTCTTACTACCAAATACTGTGCCATGTTCTTTACATAGGTTTTCTCAATCCTCACAGAAACCCAGTAAGGTATTAGTATCATTCCTATTTAACAGATGAGGCTATTGATGCTCACAGAAGTTAAAGTCGTCCCCCCCCCCCTCACCTCCCCAGGATGCAACACTAGTAAACCACAGCGCTGCATTGAATGCCAGTTGTATCTTCCCTGGACTGTTTAAAAACTCTTTTAAACACTGCATTTGTAGCCAGAGCGTTGGAGGAAGGCGTACTACTTGCCTTTCTCAATTACTCTCTGGGGTACTTACAGATGGCAAGCAGAGGTGTTACCTATCCAGGTAGGACCTGGCATCTTCTGTGGTTACTAAACCATATCCAGGTTCAATTGCCTTTATGAGCAGGGCACTATGTTCCCCATTAAAGGCATGAGATGCCCTACCTTTGCGAGGATGCACTCCCCACCTGAAGGCCCTCAAAGAACAATTGACTTAGAAAATCAAACACAACATAAGCAGCAGTTACAGAGGCTAGTCTTCCCCTAAAATAGCTGCAAAAGAGAAGTTCTAACTGTACACAGCAGAGCAGCCTGGTCCCCACCTTCCTCTCTTGGCTTAAACAGGGCTTGGCTCAGTTTGAGATACTTAATAGGTGTGGGTCCCGATGCTTAAGGCTTATAGGAAAAAACCCAATAATGAGGTTTGTGTTGCCTGGGAAGGGAAGGGGTCTTAGAAAACCCAAATCCTGATTCAGTGTGCTGGATGTTTTTCACATTTCACTTGTCTGAACACCCCCTTATGGTCAAGGCTGGCAGAGGAGGGAGGAAGAAGTTGCCTAAAGCAGTCAGACAAATAATTGATTTTGCACAGGATGCTAGGCTTCTGCTCCCTGCTGAAAATGGCCTGTGTGTGAAGTGGAGTGAGGTAAACGAAAGATGCCGGCAACCTGAAAAGTGGGGTGGGGTGAGGGTGCGGGACCACACTCTAAATCCTGCATCCTCCTAAACCAAGAACACCTACACCCTCCTGCCCCGTGTTCCAATGATTCCTCCCCACTCTCATGGAACATTAAACCCTTCCTGCAAATTCAAAAGGAAGCCCTCTGGAGACAAATCAACCATCAAGGAAAAAAAATAGCAAAACTCATTTCATTTGGCAACCAATGCTTTAGGAAAGACATAAATATTGGATTTGCAACTTTATTTTCCTCCAGAGAGACACTCTGGAGAAAATTAAAACAATGCAAGATTTAATTATTAAAAGCCAAACATTCCTGTACATATTTTCTGGTCCAAAGTTTTAAAAACAAACTCCCAGAGAAAATACGTTTTTAATGATCAGCTCCCTCCCACTCAGGCTATGTTTTAAATCATGTCTCCATCATGACTCATCCAGCACAAATGAAGGGAGAACACCAGTGATATCAAAGGGCAGGTTTTCTGCTAAAGTAGAAGCAAGAATGCTAGGAGATTTGGGGGAATGGGCATCTTGAAATCACCTTGATTTGGGCTGTATTTCCATCCCCATCTTCTCAGACATCCTATATTAGGAGACATGTTTAAACTGACCACACAGAAATGCATCTGTATGCATTTTCTTCTCCCATGGAAAGTTCCAAGTGGGATACGAGTATAAAGCAAAGATGCAAGATGTTGAATCATTCATTACACAAACATTTATTGGGGGTCCACAATGTTCCCACTAAACTGTTCTAGGCACTAAGAATATTTTGGTTAATAAACTGGAGGGGACTTGATCATTGCATTCTAAGGGAGTAATAACATGATTCTGTCTATTCCTTAAAGCTCCCCACCTGCTTTGGTTCCCCCATCCTCTTGTTCAAATGGTCAGAGACCATACAAGTCAAGCTTCTCTCCCTTTCTCCTCATTGCTCACTTAATGACCCCACATTGATCATCTCCTCTCCATCTTTTTTTCTTCACTGCTATTCAAAAGAAAGAAAAAGTATGTATTAACGTCAAGTGTTTGCTGGTCACAGGCACTCTCAAAAGCCAAGATATCCAATAAAAAATGATTTACTGGTTTGAGTGATTATGGAAATGATACAAGGCATGATGGAAGATCGCCTTTTAGGACAAAGATCAATGGCTGCAGAAATAAGTGATTTATCCTATTCTAGCTCTGCTGATGGATCTTGGCCTTCTCCTTGATGGCATACCGTGTGGGGGTTACATATTTGGATGCAAAGATAAAACTGGACAAATAGATGGGCTGAGGAAAGAAGTGGTCCATTAATGTCCTTGGAGACAGGAGCCTCATTCCCATGACTTTTTGGTTGAAGACAGGTAATACATCCCTCAAGGAGTAGGAAGCTAAATAGGTCTCAGTCCTGATCAAATTATCCCAGGATGTGAAAAGCTCCCAGCAACCAAAAGGGGGTGCTGGCACTGGCCTATCTCATCTTGTCATTGTATGTGTTTCCACACACACACAGGATAATCGAGCCAAGATGAGGAAGGAGTAGGTTGGTGCTGGTACTGGCAGAACACCTCAAAAATATAGACAGAGCGAAATGGAAGCCTTCCTTCCTAAAATGGCTTAAAAACTAAAGTAGTTGGTACTTCTACTCAACTTGAGATGTGGTGCATTAAAGGCAACTTAAAATAACTTGAGGGAAGAAGGGTAAATAAACCAGGGATGATTTATCTCTACGGAATAACGGTGTGACCGCTGAATAATTACATGCACCAATCTTTATTAGTATGCAAAGTAGCTGGGCTTGGTTGGCTCCCAGCACTGCTCAAAGGACAAAAAGCCAAGAGAGCTGTGCACATGCTAATAAATCACACCCCACCCCTCCCTGTGTGTCATGGCAACCCCCAGACCCTGGGGGCCTCTCTGTGTGCAACTCTTCTCTGGGAGATAAGCGGCAAGTGTTTCATTTCTACCTTCTAGTGATGGATTAGCCTCCAGAGTTACTCCAGAGAAACACAGAAATGATTTGGCCTTCTCTTTGCACAAGTTTGATCTAAATTACTAGTGTTTTATTCAGCAGCTTCTGCAACTAACTGTTCCTGCCCTCCTATGGCTGAAGAACTAAACACCTTTGCAGGAGTCAGGACTTAGCCCCCTGTCCCCTTGGGTCCCATCAGATGACCTCAGGAGATTAGTCCAGCTCTTTTTTTTACTGGCCCAAAGAGCTACTTGAGGTAGCTAATGAGAAAAGAACTCAAGGCTGGCTTCTCCCCCTCTGAAAAAATCTGTCCTGGCAAACCCAAGAACACAATGTGGCTACTTTTAATCTCTGAAGATAGAATAGATTTGAGTTCCTATGTAAGGATTTTAGAGGGTTTAATCTAAGCAAAACAATAAGAGTTCAAATAGTGATAGTTTAAATTTCTATAGAATTTCAAGTATGCCAGGCATCTTTCTAAGCATGCACTTGTGCATGCACCCGAGCGCGCGCACACACACACACCCCATGCATAAAATGGGGATGATTATAGCCTTTTATCATATGATATACATCATACCATATGATGCATGATATATATCATACATATACAAAAATACACACATTCCTGCACATATTTCATACACACACACACACACTTGATACAACATCCCTATGATATAAGGACTTTTATTATCCCCATTTTATGGATGAGAAAACAGAGGATCAGAAAGTTAAACTTACTCAGTAGCTAAGCTGGAATCCAAATCCAAGCATCCTGGATTCAGAATCTACGTTCTTAACTAATGCACTAAAATATCTGTATTGTTACTAGACTTAAAATTTAAATAGCTTTCCATAACTCACAGGATGAAGACCAAAATCCTTACAAGGATGCATGAGGGTGGCCTGCGAGATTTGCCCCTGGCTTCACCTGATGCCACTCTCCTCCTTGCTCCTTGGGCTCCAGCTGTCCTGTCCTTCTGTTGGTCCTCCAGTGAAACAAACGCCATCCTGGGCAGCTTTTCTCTTCCCTCTTTGCTTGGCCAACTCCTACGTATCTTTCCAAAAGATGCACCTTCAATGTCACACCCTCCAGAAAGCCTTTTCCCAATGTCCCCCTATACCATTCTCAGACAGGTTCCCCAGTGTGTCCTCATTGTACTCTGTACCCCTCCTTCATAACATGTAGCAGGTTGTAATTAAATACTCTTAGGTCTGATTATTTGTTTCCTATCTCTCTCACACCCTAGACTATAAATGCCTTGAGGGCAAGGACTAGGTATATCTTTTTCATCACTGTCTCCCGGCTACCTAGCATTGGCCCTAGCACACAGGATACCTTGAAGAACTACTTACTGCATGACCTAACAGAGAGGCAACTTGAAAATACATGTTGCATAATGAAGCACTCTGAGGTGAAACTACAATAGACACAGTAAAATGAAAGCCACCTCCCTCCCTCTCCCAATATTTGCAACCACAAAGACCATTCATTTGCTCATAGGTAGTGTTATTTAAATATGAGAACATTTAAAAAAATAAAAATAAAATAAAAATGAGAACATCTACTAAGCTCAGTTCTACAACACAGACACACACAAGTACAGAGCTCACTGAATGCCAGGCCCCACACAACATTTTCATTCATCTCATTCTATCCCCCCAAATCCTTAAGAGATCGACATCGTTAAGGGCACCTGGGTGGCTCAGATGGTTAGGCATCCAAATCCTGGTTTCAGCTCGGGTCATGATCTCATGGGTCATGAGACTGAGCCCTCTCCCGCCAGGCTCCACGTTGAGCAGGAACTCTGTTCAAAGATTCTCTCCCTCCATACCCCCCCACTCTCTGTTTTTCTCTTCTATCAAAAAATAAACATTTCTTTTAAAAGAGAGCTCAACATCATTAGTATTCCCATTTTACGGATGGGTTTGCTGATACCCATGTCTCACCGTTAACATTGAGGTTATACAGGCTTATTGTTCAAATAAATCTCCATAAAGTACAAAAGGAAGCAAGGAGGTTTAGAATCTTCTCCCAATCCCTTCCCTTCCAGGGATATTAGGGCAGAAAGGTTTGAATGCTGAAACACCGGATACCAATTCACCTTTTGTTCCCTCACTAGCCAAACTAAGTGTTGAGGACTTTTCTGCTAATTCCCCACATTCTTCTCATTGTTAACTATTTATGACTTAAAAAAAAAAGAAATCTAAATTTCTATCAATGTTTTTTTTATTATATTATGTTAGTCACCATCAGTACATCCCCGGTTTCCGATGTAAAGTTCGATGATTCATTAGTTGCGTATAACACCCAGTGCACCATGCAGTAAGAAATTTAGATTTCTATTCACTCAGTCAAAATCTATCTATTGAGCTCCTGCTGTTTGCCAAGCACTGTTCTAGAGACTGAAAGAACAGCACCAAAGACAGAGGTTTCCACTCTCCTGTAGTTTATGCTGTTTGAAGGAACTTACAGACCTTTCTGGTACCTTAAAAACAGAAGCTAGGACTATTAAAACTGGCATTTAAACCTAAGTTCCAGGAAGGCTGAAATAGCCTGAAAAGCCTCCAAACAACCTATTTTTCAAGGATGTAGCAGATAATACATGGCTCTGGAAGGATGGTCATCAAAAGATTCTCTGCCCACTGTACACGCAGGAAGGTAGATTTCTATGATCTCTACAAATCTGGCTACAGAGTTCTTTTCAGGTAAGCCTGAGCATCATGAGGTTTTCCTCTATGAAGCCCCTTAACTTTACAAAAACACTAAGCTTTCACATGAGTTCTTTTTCCATTTGTTTGTATTACTTTGGAGCCCAAGTTCTTCCTATGCCTTATTTTGGCTCTAAGTGTGAAGAAGACATAGTTCTGGTGCTGACAGTACATGGTCTGGCAGGGGAGACAGACAATTAGCCAATAATGCAGTGCAAGAGACAAATCACACGGAGCCAAGACTGATTCATTAGGATCTTCGACAATAAATAGAGTTTGCTAGGCTTGTTAGGGCAAGAGAAATGGGGATGAGAGGCAGTAAAAAGAAAAAAAAAAAAATCCAGATCAAGGAGACAGCATATTTGCAGGGAACATCTCCTGGGTTTGCCTGCCCAGTACCATTCCCCCTTTTAAAATTAATAGCATGCTTTTATTTTTCTTTGAAGAATCATACTTCTGTTGCCTACCCTCAGCCTCTGTGGGTTAAACCAAACCCACTCTCAACTCCTGGAGTGAATATATGACCTACATGGATGGGCATGGGAGCCAAATCAGGATCAAAGGAAGGATAACTCTGAAGAACGCACCCAGAAGTCACTAAAGAGAGACAAAGAAACTAAAAAGGAGGATAAGCAAGTGATAAGAATGAATGATTGAAAAGCTCCAACACATATCAAATAGGAGTCCCTGAAGTGAATGAAGACAATCTATGACTCAGGAGTGAAAGCAACACAAAGACATTTTCAGATATAGAAAGGCTAAGACAGTTTACCAGGAACAAACATTTGCCAAAAGGACTGTCAAAGTGGGCGTCAGAGTAAAGATAATAAATACAGAGGAATGTAAGAAAGTAGAGCCCAGAAACTGATAAAATATGTTGGCAATCTATTTTAAATGTTCACTAAAAATAACTATTTCAAAAAAGATTAAATGAAAATTCCAATTAATAAAAACAGAAAGGATAATGCCCGGTGACATTCAGGCCATGGTACCACTGAGGGTTTCTCCACTTTAGCACTAGTGATATTTGGGTTGGTTAATTCTGGTGGTGGAGGGCTGTCTTGAGAATTGTAGAATGTTTAGCAGCACCCTTGGCCTCTACCCTCAGGGGCCAGTGGAACACTCTACCCCCTAGCTGACAACTAAAACTATTTCAGGATTTGGGATGCCTGGGTGGCTCAGTCACTTGGGCATCTGACTTTGGCTCAGGTTGTGATCTTAGCGTCCTGGAATAGAGCCCCGCTTTGGGCTCTCCGCTTAGTAGGGAGCCTGCTTGTCCCTCTCCCTCTTTCCCTCCACCTGGTTGTGCTCTCCCGCTCTCCAATAAATAAATAAAACCTTTAAAAAAAATTAAAAAAAAAAAAAAGGTCTCAGGATATTACCAAATGTCTCCCTTGGAGCAAGACTGCCCCAGGTGAGAACTACTACTAGGAAGTGGTACAATCTATTGTCTCCAAGCCAGTGTAGAAGAAATAAAGTAAACTCGATCTAAGAGAAAGAGGTAAAAGAGGGGGAAAAAAAAGTAAAAGGAATATATGAACAAAAATAACAAAATTAGATTTATAAAAGTCTGAATATGGAGGGTGCTTGGATGGCCCAGTCAGTTAAGCATCTGCCTTTGGCTCAGGTCATGATCCTGGAGTCCTGGGATCAAGCCCCGCATCTGGCTCCCTGCTCAGTGGGGAACCTGCTTCTCCCTCTCCCTCTGCTGCTCCTCTCCTTATGCTCTCTCTCTCCATTAAATAAAATCTTTTTTAAAAAAATTCTGAATATGGGACAACTGGGTGGCACAGTTAAGCAACCAATCCTTGGTTTTGGCTCAAGCGGTGGTCTCAGGGTCCTGAGGTGGAACCCTGCATCGGGCTCTATGCTCGACGGGGAGTCTGCTTCTCTCCCTCTCCCTCTACCCCCCACTCACACATGCTCCTTCTCTAAAATAAATAAATAAATGTTAAAAATAATTTTTTTTAAGTTTTAACGTATCTGTATCATGATATATGTAAATAGATAAATTTACCTTTTAAAAGATCATGCTGTATTCATGAATTGGAAGATTTAATATTAAAATGTCCATATTACCTTAAGTGATCTATCTATAGGGATGGGATTTGCAATCCCTATTCATATCCTAATGACATTTTTTGCTTTCTGTCACTCTGGATTTGCCTATTTTGGATGCTCCATATAAGTGGAATTACATACTATGTGACCTTTTGTGTCTTTTTTTTCACATTTAGTCTATTATTTTCAAGGCTCATTCATGTTTTAGCATGTATCAATGCTTCATTCCTTTTTATAGAGAAATACTTTTCTATTGCTGGATATACTATGTTTCATCTATCCCTTCATTAGCAGATGGATATTGGGTTTTCATCTTTTGGCTATTATACATGAATGTTCAAAGAAGCACTGTTTGCAAGTTTTATTTGAATACCTGTTCTCAAATATTTGGGGTATGTACCCAGGAATTTCTGGGTCACATGGTATTTCTGTTAGCTATGTTTTTAAAGTCAAAAGAGTAAACTATACATACTATTAAACAAAAAATTATATTGCAGGTATAGTTTTCTAGAAAAATATAAATTACTAAAGTTGACTTAAGAAAAAATAGAGAAACGACAAGCCAGTAACCATAAAAGAAATAGAATTGGTGATCAAAGTTGCTCTTCCTGTCCAATATGCTCATTTTAAAGGCCAAAAAAAAAAAAAAATTACAGGCAAATTTTATCAAAGTTTCAAGGAACAGATAATTTTCTGCCTGATATAATTTTTTTCAGAAAATATAAAAAGAAAGTCATGACTCACTTAATGAGGGTAGCATCACCTTAGTAACAAAATCAAACAAGGACAGCATAAGAAGAGAAAATTACAAACCATTCTCACTTATCAATGTAGATGTAAAAAATTTCAAATACAGCACTATAAAACTGGATTCATCAAGGCCTAAAAATAATAATACATCATGATCAAGTACGGTTTATCCCAAGAATCCAATAATGGCTCAAAATCAGAACTCCTATTAAGGTAATACACTGCATTAAAAGATAAGGGGGAAAGCATATAATCATAACAATTGATGCAGAACAGGCATTTTATAAAATTTAATACATGTTCATTATAAAAATTCTTAGCTAACAACGTATAGTAGGGAACTCTTCTAACCCAATAAAGTTATTTATCAAAATCTACTGCAATGATCATGCTTAAAAGGAGAAACTATAAAGGAATCCCACCAATGTCAAGGACAGGAAAAGAATGCCTACAATCGCTGCTTTTATTCATCATACCTCCCTTGATCTTCAAGCTAATGCAACAGAAAATAAATGTAGTGGGGGCACCTGGGTATCTCAGTAGGTTCAGTTCCAACTCTTGGTTTCAGCTCAACTCATGATTTCAGGGTTGTAAGATCGAGCCCCACATCAGGCTCTTCACTCAGCGCAAAGTTGGCTTGGGATTCTCTCCCTCTGCGCCAACCCCCTCCCTGCCCCCCCTGCTCATGCACGGTCTCTAAAATAAACGAAAAAATAGAAAAAGATGGCAGAGGAGTAGAGGACCTGTTTTCAGCTGGTCCCTTGAATCGAGCTGGATACCTACCAGATCGTCCTGAACACCCACGAAATCAGCCCAAGAGGTACGAAGATATACCTGGATCTCTACAAACGAACATCTCCAGAGCTGAGTATTGAGGTACGAAGCGGGGAGCCATGAATTCCCACACAGATATTGGAAGATAAACAGAAGGGGGAGGGAGCCGCTGCACTTGGGCGCTGGGAAGCAGTAGCCACCTGTACTGCAGAGCGGGCGGACTCCTGGACTGGCACCCGCGAGAAAGCTGACTGAGACAATGAGCC
The DNA here is from genome assembly GCF_023065955.2 of Ursus arctos. NCBI lineage: Eukaryota > Metazoa > Chordata > Mammalia > Carnivora > Ursidae > Ursus > Ursus arctos. Next base: position 70,207,025 of record NW_026622874.1, on the reverse strand, counting down.
CAGAATGTGCGCGACCAAACTGAAAACCGGAGCTCTGGAGTGAGCGCAAACCACACTGAGACAGGGAGCTCAGGAGTGCGAGCGGGAGCCCAGGGCGGCTGGCGGTGTTAGAAGCACAAAGGACAGAGATGTGCTGACCCTGGGAGCGAGGGCTGGGAGAGTAGCTGTGGGGCGCACAAACCCGGACACTGCGGGGTTTTTAGTAGCACTGACAGAAACAGAGTTAAAGTGGCCAGGAGAGCTCAGTGGAGAGTGGACTGCGATCTCTCTGTTCTGAGACAGAGGCTAGGATATGGCCACTGTTGCTCTGACTCTCAGAAGAGTCACAGAAGGGGCGCCTGGGTGGCACAGCAGTTAAGCGTCTGCCTTCGGCTCAGGGCGTGATCCCAGCATTCTGGGATCGAGCCCCACATCAGGCTCCTCTGCTATGAGCCTACTTCTTCCTTTTCCACTCCCCCTGCTTGTGTTCCCTCTCTCGCTGGCTGGCTCTGTCAAATAAATAATTAAAAAAAAAAAAAAATCTTTAAAAAAAAAAAAAAAAAAAAGAAGAATCACAGAAAACCACTAGGGAAAGCCGCCAGAGAACAAAAACCTAGAAATATCAGTTCACATTGTGCCCATCCCCACCTCCCCCTAACAGGGGATCAGGCAACTCTACTCAAACAGGGTTGCCTGAGTATCAGTGCAGCAGGCCCCTCCCCAAGAAGGGAGGCTGAAAAATCAAGAAGCCCACATCCTGTAAAACAAGTGCACACTGCCTGGGTCCTGGTCAATAATCTGGGCTCTGTGCATCCCCGCAACCTCACCTCGTCAGAATGACAAGGAGGAGAATCTTCAGCAAAGAAAGGAGACAGAGATTGTGGCCTCTGCCACAGAACTGATGGATAGTGATATAACCAAACTGTCAGAAATGGAGTTCAGAGTGACAATGGTCAAGGTGATGTGTAGGCTTGAAAAAAATATTAACAAAAATATTAACAAGAATATAGAATCTCTAAGGGTGAAATGAGAGCGAATCTGGCAGAAATTCAAAATGCTATGAATCAAATGCAGTGGATGCTCTGACAGCCAGGGTAAATGAGGCAGAAGAGTGAATTAGTGAATTGGAAGATGGGATGATAGAAAAGAAGGAAAAAAATGGTAACTTGGCTCAAAAAAATCCAATCTCAAGAATGTAGATTATGGGAGATTACTGACTCAATGAAATGTTCCAATGTCAGAATCATCGGCATCCCTGAGGGGGTGGAGAAAGAGAGAGGTCTAGAAGCAAGATTTGAACAAACTGTAGCTGAGAACTTCCCTAATCTGGCAAAGGAAACAAGCATTCGTGTCCAGGAGGCAGAGAGGACCCCTCCCAAGATCAATGAAAACAGACCTACAACATGTCACATAATAGTGCAATTTGCAAATATTAGATTCAAGGATACAATCTTGAAAGCGGCCAGGGGGAAGAGAATCCTAACCTACCGAGGGAGGAACATCAGAATAACGTCAGACCTGTCTACAGAGACCTGGCAAGCCAGGAAAAGTTGGCAAGGCATATTCAGAGCTCTAACTGAGAAGAACATGTAGCCAAGGATCCTTTATCCAGCAAGGCTGTCATTCAGAATGGATGGAGAGACAAGGACCTTCCCAAACCAGCAGAATCTGAAAGAATATTGGACCACCAAGCCAGCCCTACAAGCAATATTAAGGGGGGTTCTATAAAAGTAAAAAGACCCCAAGAGTGATACAGAACAGAAATTTACAATCTATAGAAACAAAGACTTCACAGGCAACATGACATCATTAAAATCATCTCTCTCAATAAACACTCTCAATATGAATGGCCTAAATGCTCCCATAAAATGCCACAGGGTTGTAGATTGGATAAAAACACATGACCTATCCATATGCTGTCTACAAGAGACTCATTGTGAACCTACAGACACATCCAGATGGAAAGTGAAGGGATGGAGAACCATTTTTCATGCCAATGGACCTCACAAGAAAGCTGGGGTAGCAATTCTCATATCAGACAGATTAGATTTTAAACTAAAGACTGTAGTTAGAGATACAGAAGGACACTATATTATTCTTAAAGGATGTATCCAACAAGTGGATATGACAATTATAAATATCTATGCCCCCAACAGGGGAGCAGATAGATACACAAGCCAACTCTTAACCAGAATAAAGAGACATATACATAATAATACATTAATAGTAGGGGACCTCAACACTCCGCTCTCATCAATAGATCACCTAGCAGAAAATCAACAAAGAAACAAGAGCTTTGAATGACATACTTGACCAGATGGACCTCATAGATATATACAAAACACTACACCCCAGAACAACAGAATACTCATTCTTTTCGAATGCACATGGAACTTTCTCCAGAATAGACCATATACTGGGTCACAAAACAGGTCTCAACTGATGCCAAAAGACTGAGATTACTCCCTGCATATTCTCAGACCACAATGCTTTGAAACTGGAACTCAATCACAAGGAAAAATTTGGAAGAAACTCAAACACTTGGAAACTAAGAACCATCCTGCTTAAGAATGATTGGGTAAACAAGGGAATTAAAATTGAGATTAACCAATTTTTGGAAACCAGTGAGAATGAAAACACATCAGTCCAAAACCTATGGGACAGTGCAAAGGCAGTCCTAAGGGGAAATATATAGCCATCCAAGCCTCACTCAAAAGAATAGAAAAATCTAAAATGCAGTTTTTATATTCTCATCTCAAGAAGCTGGAGCTGGAACAGAAGAACAGGCCTAACCCATGCACGAGAAGGCAGCTGATCAAAATTAGAGCAGAAATCAATGAAATAGAAACCAGGAGCACAGTAGAGCAGATCAACAAAACTAGAAGCTGGTTCTTTGAAAGAATAAATAAGATCGATAAGCCACTGGCCAGACTGATTCAAAAGAATAGAGAAAGGACCAAATTAATAAAATTATGAATGAAAGGGAGAGATCACGACCAACACCAATGAAATAGGAAGGATCATTAGAAAGTTTTATCAACAACTTTATGCCAATAAATTAAACAACCTGGAAGAAATGGATGCCTTCCTGGAAACCTATAAACTACCAAGACTGAAACAGGAAGAAACTGATTAAACAGACCGATTAATTATGAAGAGATTGAAGCAGTGATCAAAAACCTCCCCCAAAACAAGAATCCAGGGCCTGATGGATTCCCCGGGAAATTCTACCAAACATTCGAAAAAGAAATAATACCTATTCTCCTGAAGCTATTTCAGAAAATAGAAAAAGGAGGAAAACTACCAAACTCATTCTATGAGGCCAGTATTACCTTGATCCCCAAACCACGCAAAGACCCCATCAAAAAGAATTACAGACCGATATCCCTGATGAATATGTACGCCAAAATTCTCAACAAGATCCTAGCTAATAGGATCCAACATTACATTAAAAGGATTATCCATCTTGACCAAGTGGGATTCATCCTTGGGATGCAAGGGTGGTTCAACATTCACAAATCGATCAGTGTGATAGATCACATCAACAAGAAAAGAGTCAAGAACCATATGATCCTCTCAATTGATGCAGAAAAAGCATTTGACAAAATACAGCATCCTTTCCTGATTAAAACCCTTCAGAGTGTAGGGCTAGAGGGTACATTCCTCAATTTCATAATAACCGTCTATGAAAACCTACAGCAAATATCATTCTCAATGGGGAAAAGCTGAAAGCCTTTCCCTTAATATCAGGAACACGACAAGGATGCCCACTCTTGCCATCATTATTCAACATAGTACTAGAAGTCCTTGCAACAGCAATCAGATGACAAAAAGGGATCAAAGGTATTCAAATCGGCAAAGAAGAAGTCAAACTGTCTCTCTTCGCAGATGACATGATACTCTATATGGAAAACCCAAAGACTCCACCCCCAAATTACTAGAACTCATAGAACAATTCAGTAATGTGGCAGGATACAAAATCAATGCTCAGAAATCAGTCGCATTTCTATACACGAACAATGAGACTGAAGAAAGAGAAATTAGGGAATCGATTCCATTTACAATAGCACCAAAAATCAAACAATATCTCGGAATTAACTTAACCAGAGAGGTAAAGGATCTATATTCTAGAAACTACAGATCACTCTTGAAAGACACTGAAGAAGACACAAAAAGATGGAAAAACATTCCATGCTCATGGATGGGAAGAATAAACATAGTTAAAATGTCTATGCTACCCAGAGCGATCTACACTTTCAGTGCCATCCTGATCAAAGTACCAATGACATTTTCAAGGAGCTGGAACAAACAGCCCTTAAATTTGTGTGGAACCAGAAAAGGCCCCGAATTGCCAAGGAATTGTTGAGAAGGAAAGACAAAGCTGGGGGCATCACATTGCCAGATTTCAAGCTATACTACAAAGCTGTGATCACGAAGACAGCATGGTACTGGCACAAAAACAGACACATAGACCAATGGAACAGAACAGAGAACCCAGAAATGGACCCTCGGCTCTTTGGGCAACTAATCTTTGACAAAGCAGGAAAAAACAGCCAGTGGAAAAAAGACAGTCTCTTCAATAAATGGTGCAGGGAAAATTGGACAGCTACATGCAAAAGAATGAAACTTGACCACTATCTCACACCATACACAAAAATAAACTCCAAATGGATGAAAGACCTTGATGTGAGACAGGAATCCATCAAATCATAGAGGAGAACATAGGCTGTAACCTCTTTGACATCGGCCACAGCAACTTTTTTCATGACACATCTCCAAAGGCAAGAGAAACAAAAGAAAAAAAATGAACTTGTGGGACTTCAAGGTAAAAAGCTTCTGCACAGCCAAGGAAACAGTCAAAAAAACTAAGAGGCAGCCCACGGAATTGGAGAAGATATTTGCAAATGACACTACAGATAAAAGACTGGTATCCAAGATCTACAAAAAACTTCTCAAACTCAATACATGAGAAACAAATAATCAAATCAAAAAATGGGCAGATAAGATATGAACAGACACTTTTCCAATGAAGACATACAAATGGCTAACAGACACATGAAAAAATGTTCAAAATCATTAGCCATCAGGGAAATTCAAATCAAAATCACCTTGAGATACCACCTTATGCCAGTTAGAATGGCAAAAATTGACAAGGCGAGAAACAACAAATGTTGGAGAGGATGTGGAGAAAGGGGATCCCTCTTACACTGTTGGTGGGAATGCAAGTTGGTACAGCCATTTTGGAAAACAGTTTGGAGGTCCCTTAAAAAGTTAAAAATAGAGCTACCTTATGATCAAGCAATTGCACTACCGGGTATTTACCCCAATGACACAGACGTAGTGAAGAGAAGGGTCATATGCACCCCAATGTTCATAGCAGCATTGTCCACAATAGCTAAATTGTGGAAGGAGCTGAAATGCCCTTCAACAGACAAATGGATTAAGAAGATGTGGTCCATATATATAATGGAATATTACTCAGCCATCAAAAAGAACGATTACCCAACATTTGCAGCAACATGGACGGGACTGGAGGAGATTACGCTAAATGAAGTAAGTCAAGCAGAGAAAGACAATTATCATATGGTTTCATTCATTTATGGAACATAAGAAATGGCAGGGAGATTGGCAGGAGAAGGAAGGGAAGAATGAAGGGGGGTAAACAGAAGGGGGAATGAACCATGAGAGACTATGGACTCTGGGAAACAAACTGAGGGCTTCAGAGAGGAGGGGAGTGGGGGATTGGGATAGGCCGGTGATGGGAATTAAGGAAGGCACATATTGCATGGAGCACTGGGTGTTATATGCAAACAATGAATCATGGAACACTACATCAAAAACTAAGGATGTACTGTATGGTGACCAACATAACATAATAAAAAATTATTAAAAATAAAGTAAAATAAATGAAAAAATAAAATCTTTATAAAAGAAAATGTAGTATCAATAATTAAACATACATAACATATTAATTGGTATCACTACATATGACAATTACATTAATAGATACATCATATATAATTAAATTATGATATCTATATTCCTAGATAAACACTTATATGTCTTATTTATTTAGATTGGAAAGGTAGAGCCAAAACAGTCTGGACAAATCACATGGATAACAAATAGAATATCTAAGAAGATGTACAACCAAGTTATTAGCATTATTAAAGATACAGCAAGATTGCTGGATAAAGATCAACATATAAAAATCAGTAGCATCATTATTTCCAGAAACAAAGCAATGTGAAATTATATTACAAAAAAAAGTCCCATTCATGTGGTACAAAAATGTGTAAAGTACCAAGAGATAATTTCATTATTAATTAAATATAAAAATTTATTTTATTGACAGAAAAGAGAAAATGTATGCATGACTCATTTAAACGTATACAATTTACATACATATTTGACATGAAGTCCTCAAAAATAGTGAGACCTATACCATATTCATCAACAGGAAAACAGTGTAAGAAACTCTTAGATAAATCTTTAAATTCAATGCAATTCATACCAAAATTAGAATAATTTTCCATCAGATTTTAACCCATTATTGTTTAAATTCATATAGAGGTGCAAAGCAGTTAAAAATAGTGAAGACTTTGGAACATGTGGAGATGGTTTATGAACATCTGGTGAAGTTGAAGGTGTACATATCCTCTGACCATGCAATTTCATGTCCACATATTTAATCTAAGCACAAGAAGTTCACAAATCTTCATCATAGCCTTGGTTGAAAAAGTACGAAATAATGTCAAAGTCCATCAGTATGAGGGGATAACAAATTGTGATATAGTCATACAGGGAAATATTATATAGAACATAAATTGAATAAACTAGACTTACATGTAAAAAGATACATAAATCAAACAACAGTGTTGAGTAAAAGAGATGCATGGGATACCATATTTTGTCTGCGGATTCATAAATTTTTAGAACATATCTATGGGACTAATAACTCAGGCAGAAAACGAAAACAATGGGAATGCGGGGCCAGTACCCAGGGGCTTCAAGTGATCACACTTAAAAAAAAAAATCTTTAGAAATTCAGAAGCAAATATAAGATAATATTAGATGTGATAAAGTTGGAATGTGGGTACAGGAGGTTCATTACATTATTCTCTATAATTTTCTGCTATGATTTCCCATTTTCTGGATTTTGATATTTTTATTCAAATCTAAAATCACGTTTAACATTTCTCTCTAATCTTCATTTTCTTATAACTGTCAATTAGAGTTAAAAGCTTTGTTGGATTCAGGTGCAATTTATTTTCTTGTTAGCAAGGCATCATGGGTGGTACTGGGTATTACTTACTGCAACATATAAGGAGGTACATAACATCCGGTTTTCCCAGTTTCACTGATTCTAAGATTAAAAAAGTGGGTTCAGGTGGTGTCATCCTGACACATCCATCATCAAACTCTCCATCATCCTTTTACGTAATGGTTTTAGCTGTTATTGATCATTATCACCTCTTTATTTCATTAGGAGTTGCAAATTGGTCATTTTCTAGTGATTGCTAGGGATTTCTACATGATTTCCCATCTTGCCTGCTCTTTTGGCCATAACCCTTCTATAAAGAACCTTTCCTTATTTTTTTTTTAAGATTTTTAAAAAATTTTATTTGAGAGAAAGAGGAAGAGAGTGAGCACAAGCAGTGAGGAGGAACAGAGGGAGAGGGAGAAGCAGACTCCCCTCTAAGCAGGGAGCTCGACACAGGGCTCAATCCCAGGACCCTGAGATCATGACCTGAGCCAAAGGCAGACACTTAACCGACGGAGCCACCCAGGCACCCCAGAACCTTTCCTTATTACCTATTCACCTTGATATATGGTGATGACTACTGGAGTTGGGTGGTGGGTGTGTGGGAACTTGTTAAACTCTCCTCTCTATTTACGAATGTGTTTGAAAATTTCTATCACACAAAAAATAAATAAAAATTTAAATGCATAGGAGAACACTGAAAGAAAACACCCCAAATATATTACCACCATTAATACCAAGATAGAAGGATTATTACAGGTGACCTCTATACACTATTGTGTTACCAAATTGTTGAGAAAAAAATATACATTTAAAATTAGAAAGCCAGACAGAGGAGCACAGTGGAGTGATAATGAGGGGAAGGTGGGTGTCAGTATCTCATTTAAATCAAGAGTCAGGGGCAGTATCTCTAACAGGTATTATTTGAAGGAAGTGATTTGGCAAAGTCCTTGGGAAAGAGCTCACCAGGCACAGAAAAGTCAAATCCAAGGGCAGTGATGATCTTAGACTATTGGCAGAATAGGAAAAGCCAGAGTGCTAATGAGGCAATGGATGAGGATCTTAAGTTCTTAGTAAAAATGGACATCAGCTGATCCTCCAAATCACCCCCAAATTCCTGCTGCTTTACTTAGAAGTCTGTTCATCAAGTTACAGAACCTAATTGCACAGGAAATCCTAACCTCTGTCCCTACCAAGTAGGTGGAAGGCAGAAAACCTGAAAACCCTAAATAATGGATCACAGTGGCTCCATAATGACAAGGCAAAATAGTGATAATTAAATGATTTTAATAGTGTGTCAAAATGAAGGATAACAGTCTTGGAAAACGCGGTTGGTAAATCATTACCCCTCAGGCTTGCATGCACACCCCAGTTAGGGCATGAAAAATGCAGAATGCAAAATCCCTGGCCACACATTTTGGTTTAGCACAATGTTTGTTCCCACCCTATTAGGGTTACTTCTGAGCCAAGCACAGCTGGGCTCCATTTTCAACTCTGAGGCAAAATGAGAGCTAAGCTCAAATTTATCTCACTTACTGAGCACTTTACTCTGTGCCCTCAAGCTCTATGCTAGACACTGGCAATAGATACCAAAGATATCTACTCTAACTGGGAAAAACAGGCAATGCCAGGGTAATTACAATGTGTAATGGGGGTGGGGGATTGAGGCAGCAGAGGAGTGTCCCCTAACTGAACCCCCAACCTCTTTTGGGTAAGGGGAGCTTTCACAAAGGGGCAGCACTTGAGCTGGCATTAAAGAGTGAGAAGTTACTGTTTATAAGAAGGGAGAAGAGGGCATTCTAGGCAAAAGTAATCAAACCTACAGACTTCGGCCTGAATAGAGAAGGCAAGAGGGAGTCACTGCAGGTGACATTTAAGATTACTTAATTTCACTGGCACCAAAAGTTCTAAAACCAGAATGCTTCTTGCATCCTTTGCAAACACCCACACTTAAATCCATCACCACCCACTGTCCAGCGTGATTGAAAGAAGGGCCTGACTTCTACGAAAGAATTCTGTCTTTTCCCCAATACATAATGAGTTTTTTAGCCTTTTTTTGTTCCACAAGTAGTTGCGTAGGGCAAAAAGGAAGTGGGGGGGGGGGGTGTAAACTTCATCCCCGTATCCTCCATGTAGGCATATCCATTGTAACATTTTTTTTAGTTTTTTTTTTCATTGTAACATTTTGATGCAGCTTCAAATTTTTTGTCTCTCTGTGTGTGTGTGTGTGTGTGTTTAAATAAATTGGAATCACACTAATTGTAAACTGAAAATCATTTTCTCTTAATGCAAAAGTCTATAGTTTGGAAGGTTTCCAAGCCTCATTACCCCACAGCCATCATCTCCTCCTTATGAAATTAGTGTCAGGAAAGGGTTACAGTGCCCATTGGCAGGAGGGAGAAGATTTATCATCTAAGAGGACCGCTGGTAACAGAAGGGTTGATGTGCTTAACAACTCACACCAGGATGCATTACACCCACGTCTGTCCACTCAGCTCTCTTCCATGGCAACCAGAATACTGCCTTCACAGGCATCTAAAAACTTCCCAACACTTAAAACACCCTAACGTGATATCCCAGGGTCAGGGGCAGCTGAGAAAAGAGTGAATTATGTAGTGAGTCTAGACATTTGTGAAACTGTATAAATGCTTTAAACTCAGAACCTATCTACTTCTCTTCCCCAGATGATAGATTGCTTGTGCCATAGCTTTAGCTTTGGCATCTCCTTTGTTTACCTGGTCTTTCAGGTGTACCTCACTTCTTAATTTTTCAGCTGCCAGATTCTCTCGTGTCCTGATGACCCTACCATACTTACTGGCTTAACTACTCAATAAGCAAGTATCGCACCAAAATTACTAAAAGAGAAGATAAGCTCCTCGCCCAGGGATTCTGGTCTCCATTCAGGAATGTGTAAGTACTTAAACTCCTGCATCACTCTTCTCTTGCTGCATAACAAACCATCACAAACTCAAAACCTTAAAACAATACCCATTTATTATTTTATAGGATCTCTGGATCAGGAGTTTAGGCATAGCTTGTCTGAGTCATATGCTAAGGGACTTTGCCAGGTGGCAATTCAGGTGTTGGTTGGGGATGGGGCTCATCAGAGCCTCAAGTGGGGAAAGAACCACTCCAGGTTCCCTCAGGTCATTAGAATTCATCTCCTTGCACTTTTAGGACTGAGGTTCCTTTTTCTCGCTGGCTACTGCTCAGAGACTGACCTCAGCTGATGGAGGCTGCCTCAAGTTTCTTGCCATGAGGCCTTTTCCAAAGGTGCCTTTCACAGTATGGCAGCTTCCTTCATCAAAGCCAGCAAGGGAAGTTTCTCTATGCACCTCTTATTAGTGACATGCATGCACGTATGCAAACACACAGAGTCAATCTTCATTATTTGTGTATTCGGTATTTGTGAATTAGCCTACTTGCTAAAATTTATTTATAACCCCCATATCAATACTGAAGTGCTTTTGGTGAAATTTGTGCAAAAATACACATAGCAAGAAAAGCTGAGTTGCCCAACACACATTACCAGTTGAGGTGCAACAAGGTGATACCCTGCCTTCTTGTTCCAGCCCTCCTACAGAAATGACCAGAGGACAGAGATGGTAAAGGGCAGTGCAGCGCAGTGCAAAGAGCTATGGTTTTGAGAACAGCTGGATGGGGTTTAAATTCCAACTCTGGTACCTCTTAGTAGGGTGGCTTCAGGCAAGTCACTTAACACCCCTAAACCCTATGTTTTATATTATGAAACAGAGAAACAATCTACCAGATGACTTGTTTTTAGGATTTAATATTATATGTTAAACAAATATATATTTGTATACCATATGTATTTTTTTCACTGGGAATGGTGAATTAATGAATACTGAACCACTATTCCATTGTTCCTAGGGGAAATATGTGCATAAGCATGTACTTATATATTACATATATATATGTGCATATATGTATGATGTACACATGTATGAACTGTGGCAACTTTAGAGAACGTAATTGTCGAATGAGAACTGAATCTATATACATACATACATAGATGTACATACATATGCATACATATATACATATATGACATATATTTATATATAAATGTAAGAAAGTGACATCTCATCCCATTACCTTTGTGGTACTACTCTATTAGTTAGAATCGAGTCACAGGCCTTATTCCAAACTCAAGGGGAGAGAATTATACAAGGGCATGAATTACTGGGGTCATCTTAGAGTCTTTCCATCACACCTCCTATCCACTAAAGTCTTTCCTTATCTGAACACTTCCTCTGAACATGGAGTGCCACCATAAATAGTGATTGAGTTTATAGGAAATTCTGTCCAATGCCAGTGTGTCCAGTAAGGAATACTCGGATCCCAACCTTGAAACTTCAGTCCTAGGAGACTCCAGCAGATTGCAGCACCCGCTCTGAGTGCCTTCTTGAGTGGACCCAGCCACACACTGGCCTGTGAGACCAGTGTGTGTTAATACACACACAAAGATACAGCACTCTTGTTGAAGAAAATTTTAGATGGTACAAATGTTGTCCCATTTCACCAGTTACAAAAAACTTAACATGGTCACTGGAGAGTATTACACAACATTCTGCCATCTACTGTTTACCTCTTAAATTCACTAAAGCATGTTTCCTCTTTCTAGAAACCAATCAACATTCCTATGATCACAGTCCACCTGGCTGACCTCAGACTTTGGTAGAACCTTTCCTCTGTGCATGTCCCATAGGAGAGCACTAGTTTCAAACTGCATGGCCCAGCCCAGCTTCCTTATTCATCTCCCACCAAAAGAGATCATGAAGGGTCCACCAGTTTCCCAGAGCCTTATGTGCTGCAGGCAGTGTTTCTGTTTCATGACTTACATCGCAATCTTCTTTCACCACTCAGGGATCTTTGGTTGCAGGCAACAGAAAGTAACTATGGAGATTAATCAAACACAATTTATTGAAGGAATATCAGGAAGCTCAGAGAATTGAAGGAGAACAAGAAGCTTGTAAGTCAGCACTGGGAATCCAGGGAATTGGTATTTTGGATAGCCTCCCTGAGAGCTAGGTAAATAAGCTCATCCTGTTTTCCATCTTTGTGTCATTCCACTCAAGGTTTGATTCTGGAAAAAAGGGCATGATTGACCTGTGTTAGGTCACCTACTCCCCTTCTTTTAAAGTATGGGGCTATTTTACCATTTCCTATGTAACGTCCACCTACTGGGTATAGTGGTTCCCCAAAGCAAAATTAGGGTGCCTTTGCCATAAAGGGAAGTAAATCCTAGGTGTGCAAAACAACAGAAGTGTACTCTGTACTCTGTGAGAAAACCTCAGCTTAGGTATGATCAGAATCTACATCAATTCCAGAGAAGATGACTCCCTAGAGAGACACGCTTCCCACAATCAGTTTCCTTTATCTGTCCATTCATTCAAAACACATTTATAAATGAACACAAATTATGAACCAGGCCTTCTGCGAAGCTTTTGGGATGTAAAGAGAAGCAAAATCAAGTCACTGTCCTCAAATCCTTCAAAGTCTAATGGGAGCATATTTTTAGAAAGCAAATTGGTAATGATAGTAGTGATAGTTGTATCTACTTGAGTGCCTTCTTCATGCCAGGCACTATGCCAAGGAGGTTACATTTATTATTTTATCCAATTCTCACAACATTTTGTTGTAAGTACTGATTCTAGCCTTTGGAGAGCTGTATACAGATTTGCCTGAGCCTCAAGAGATGGGCAGACACTGCCCCAAGCCCTTCTTAAGAACATCACAGACTGGGGTGCCTGGGTGGCTCAGTTAGTTAAGCCTCCGCCTTCAGCTCAGGTCATGATCCCAGGGTCCTGGGATGGAGCCCTGCATGGGCTCCCTGCTCAGTGGGGAGTCTGCTTCTCCCTCTCCCTCTGCCCTTCCCCCCACTGTGCTCTCTCTCCCTCATTCAAATAAATAAATCAAATCAGAAGAAGAAGAAGAAGAAGGAGGAGGAGGAGGAGGAGGAGGACGACGACGACGACGACGACGACGACATCACAGGCTGTTGGGAGTTCTATATTGAGGAGTGTTCCTGTTAGGGGAATATTCCCTCTGTAATGTAGAAGAATTTCATTGGTATTGACAATGTGTAATAACAAAAACATGCATTTGGGTGGAGTTAAGTATGACTGTGCTCAACATATACCTCATAACTGGTTAAACAGATGACACCATTGAGAGCTAAGACTCCCAAGGAGAAACAATCCATCTTACCCGAGCTGACCTCAATGACCTCTCAGGCTATGCTCCTCCTTCCTTATTACTGTCCAGCTCTCCCTTCCTTTCATCAAGCACATCCAGGTCTCTTCCTCTGCAAAGCTTTTGCCATCACTGCCCCCTTAAGGGGACAGGAACAATGTCCCCTCTGGCTCCTTGCAGGGCTGCTGCTTCTCAAGCTCTGAGTAACCGTGTTAATTCTTCAGAGAGGCCTCTCTTGACCATCCCATCCCATCGTTCCCACATCATCCAGCTTATTTCCTTATTATCATAATACATAGTTAATTGATTGGTGTGTCCCGTCACTTTTAGTTTGTCTAGATCCTCCACTACAGTGATTGCTGCAAGATGAAACAGACCTTGCCTGTGCTGTTGTCTATGTTTGTCCTGTCCTAAAAAAAATTTCTTAGGATGTAAGAGTTCAAATATATTTAATGTAGAATGAGTGAATGAATGAATATGACCGTAACATAAAAATTCCACAAGAAATCTTTGTCTGGATAGGTCTCTGGTCTTTGCAGGGGAGAAGGAGAAATGTGATAACGGCCAAAGAAGACTATTCTGATGTGCCAAATAAGAACCCCTATTCAGCTTAGTGCAACCTTTCCTATATGCCAAAACTATCTTTAGGATTCCACAGAAATTTTAACAGGCAACTAATGCCATCTTCCCTTCTCCTTAACCCCATCACCAAATTCACCACTATTACAATCATAACTGCAATTTGCCAATTGCCTCCTATACTATATACAGTATATATGCTCTGAATATGTTACTTATGGATTTATAACTATTTATCCAACCCTGCAAGGTGGATATTATGATACCCACATTACCAATAGGTAACTGGCAAATGGTCTGCTCAAAGCCTTGTAACTGTAAGTGATGGGGTTGAGATGAGTAATCACTAATGAACACTGTAGTCAGCACTACCTGGAATGACTGTCCTCTCTGCAATTCCAGTTTACTGGGCATGACCCAGACACTGGAGTGGGGCCCCAGGTGCCATGCTCATGTCACACAGCCAAGCCTTCTAGACCACAGAGTATTGATTCAAAGTGGTACTTGACCCAAAATGGTCCAAATAAAATCCCGCCTTTGAGTTTTTTGAATGGTTGTCAAAGGAAGAAATGGGGTCCATTTTTGGTAGGTGGAACCATGAGGCTTGAGCCTCTAGAGTTGGCAGCCACGTCCCCATAGCTGGCCTATGGGAAGAGGTATTTCAAGTCACATACCAAGAGAAGCAGAGCTGAGAGATAGGAAAATAGGAACCTGGTAATTGTTAAGTCTCTAGTTCTGGTTTTCTTTGAGATCCAGGTGCTCCACTCTACATCCTCAGGTTACCTGGAATATCCTAACATTTCTCCAACACACTTTCCATTTTGCCTGGGTGATCCTTAATTTAGTCGTCGCCATTTTGTAGCCCAAAGTGTCACATTAATTACACATGAGCCACCGGGTAGGTAAAGCATTTCTCTTTAGTGTTACCCATGCAGTCCAGGTCATGCTTGGGCCAGTCCACTGCAATACCTTAGAGCTGGAGAGTAAAGGATATCCTTGGGCATTTGGAAATGCAGGAATCACCTTTCTGTAGTCTCACAGACAGAATACATGTTTTAAGAGGCCAAAATGTATAAAGAATTCTGCCCAGCAAAGCAAGAGCAACCAGCCTTGCACCAAACATAAATTATCCCTTGCTATGGAAAATGAGTAGCCTTTAAATCAAAATGGCTCTCATTGATATGAAATTCTTGTTGCAATTCAAAAAGCCTTTTTTCCTTAAGTATTCATTCCTGACAAACAAAATAAATTGTCATGCCAAACACATATGAAGATTGCAGAGATGCACCTCTATTAAATTCTACTTAGCAGCAAAGCGACTCAGGTGTTATCTAAATTTAGCCTTCCAAGCTCCCTTTCTTTCATATCTAAACACCATTTCTTGCAGCTTTTGCTTAGACCTCTAAGAGTTTAATAAATAGAAATATTTCTCACAATGCATTAAGATTAGGTCAGCTGGAGAGCTTGACCTGGTTGGATCAAATCTTGTATTGATTTCTCAAAGTGTATTTTTTACTAAAACTTGGACTCTTGCAGAGAAAGAGAAGAAAACATTTCAACTATGAGTCCAGGTATTAAAAAAAAAAAAAAAAGAAACAGTATACAGCCTATCCATTTCCTTAAATGTAACAGAATAGAGAGGGCTTTGTCTCTGAAGCTAGTAGGGGAGGATGCCAATCACAATCCAAACAATTTTTTTTTTAAATATAAAATGTTCACTCAACACTGAGAGCATAGATATTGGATATCTTAGGCTCTGAGGTAGAGCCACAAGTGGGGGATCAGAGTGACAAACATTTCAGTACTAAAACTGGGACAATACCAGGCAAACTGGGATAGCTTGCAGCCTAGGGGGATACTGATTTGAGAGTAACAATACAATGACTTTCTCTAACATGCCTTTCAGGGAAGCCGATGTCTTAGACTTAAACTTAAGGCTAACTTTTGTTGGTTCCATTCATCTAATCTGTGTAACGGTACCAAATCATATGTATGTAGTTTTCAAAGTGGTTCTTTATCTTCACTGCCTCATTTAATACTTGTAAATAGTCTTTGGGGGTAATTATTAGTATTCCACTCTAGAGCTGAGAGGCCTGAGAAGTTAAATGACTGACCCAAGGTCAGATTAGTGAGGAGGGGATTATAGGCAGCCTATTCTATATACCTCTGTCTCCCTTTGCCAACACTCCACCATGCTGAACACTCTAAGTTTCATGGAGGCACCACAGTCTCTAGTCTTGGGCTTTTGCACATGTTGTTCGACTCCTATTAAGCATGCATCACAATCTTAATTGTCTGTCTGTCCTACTGTACTAGGAGCATTTCGAGAGTAATATTCTTCCTTCGCACCATTATTTCTTTGCACCTGAGTGACTAGCTCAAAGTCTACCACATGGTTAGTAGTCAATAAATATCAGCTAGATTAATACCTGAATGAATATCTAACCTGTGACATTCTAGAAAATAACTTTGAAACAGTGTTCCAAGTGTTAATAAGGTAGGGATGCCACTTGTTCCAAAGCAAGAGAATGGAAAAGCATTGGGATGGTGGATTGTTCTCTTGGAAGCCTCTCAGATTCTCAGCCCAGTTTGCCTCTCTGGCTCCCATCCCACTCAAGACTCCAGTGAAAACTGTAAAAGCAACAGGTAGCCCCACCCTGCCTGAAAGTCTAAAATCCAGTACTGGCTTTGCTGCTCCCTCATTCTCATGCTTGTGATTGAAGTCACAACCACATCATGCCTAGACAAATGCTAAGTGTCCCAGTGCCAAAAATAATACTGGTGTCAATTTCTTGAACTAGGGGCTAAAATCTTGTCATCTTATCAGAAGGAACAAGCCTCTACTTTCTATTTCTTAGCCCCATGTTTGGAGTCAAATGCCCATCCCAGGATGAGTATGAACCAGTGGCAGAAAAAGGAAGCATGAAGAGAAGTCCAGGGAGATTATCAAATAGCAACTGAATCCTTACCTTCAACTGACACACACTTTTCCTCCCCCTATTGTCACAGGTATTATTTTCATTAAAAGAAATGGAACTTAATTACTTTTGTAGAAACTATATACAGAGAAAAATCAACTCATGTGGCCCTTAGAAGGAGAAAACTGGTTAAGTATCAAGACCAAATCCTTAGTGGATGATCACAGGTCAAGAAAGGAGACCCACTGTTGAGTAATCCCTCAAGAGCCTCCTGAAGAGATAAAGCTGGACTCTTTCCCTGGAGGTGGAGACAGCTCATCACCTGACAGGCTCCAGGTTTGGCTCTGACTACACTTTCCCTTTCTGTTCCCAGAAGGCCCTTCTGTTATCCTCCTCAGAGAACTTTAAAAAATACAAAAAATGGAGAAAACACTCATTCCTACCACCCAAATAATACAAATATTTATATTTTGTCATAATTTCTTCCCAGTCCTTAAAACAGAGCATTACAAATAATGCTAACACCATGGTGCTCAGTCTTATTTTCCCCAATCCAAAGCTCCTCCCAGGTAGCCCCTGGCGAGAACTCAGTGTGTATCCTTCTCCTGATATGATTCCATATCCAGTGTTGCTTTGTACATAGAGTCAAAAATTCACACAAATAGCTTCTTCCCCTTGCTTTCTTCACTCAAAGTTATGTTTGAGCCTGTCCATTTTGATACAAGGAATCAAAGTGCCAAATTACATTTAAAAAAAAAATCTGTATTCCTAACTGATGCATTATAGTCTATCACATAAATACACTGCATTTTCCTTGTCCATGCTTCCACTGATGGGCATTTAGGTTACTTACAAATGTCAGCCATTACAAACACTGCTGCTGTGAACATCCTTGTGCACATCTCTTTGTACACATGTAAAAGAGTCTGTCCAAGGCACACTGAATTTCCATGTCCTAGGAATGTGCATTTACAAATTTGTTAGATTCTACCAATTTGTTCCTCAAAAATGATGCAAATCCTCAGTCCCAGGCCTTGAGGAAGATACCACCTCACCATATCCACACTCCCACCCCCAGGGATATCTTTAGATATAGTCTGAGATGACCTCAGCGTGGGCCAAGAGCTTGCCCTTTCACAAATGAAAATGGATTAACTTACGTGAAAAAAAAGAACAAACCACTGAAGTTCAATTTAATTCTCTGTAATCACCAGTTGCATCATTTTAAAAGCTAATAATGTATCTGCATTCTTCCACCTTGTGATAACTTAATGAATTAGCCACTAGCCCAGCAGAAAATAACCCCTTGGGATAACATGTCAAAATAGAGTAAGGCACTCAAGCTTGCATTGCGTTGATGGATTTAAGGCAGGACTTTGGGCAATAATAATGTTGTCTGGAAGATGAATCTACTCATAAGAGCCCCTCCATGACAAATGACTTACTTGGAGGCTAACTATTTATGAGGTCCAGGTGGGAGAGGTATAAACTTAATTAAAGTTTGAAAACATAATAGAACCAAAGGCAGTGCATCAATTTCTGGGTGTCCAATCAAAAAGCCAGTGATGTACTTAATAGGCTGCTGATATCTACCTCTTGGAGCTGCAATAGAGTTATCCAACCCACATGGTTCCAATTGCTGCTGATCTTGCTAAAAAGCCACACCAACCACTACACATACTTCTTTTCTTCTCTCTCCATGTCTTCTTATGAGACCAATTCATCTCAGATGGGAGAGAATCATAACAATTTCTATCACACATGCTTTACAATGGATCTTAATAAAACCAAGGATAAGGCTGGCTGCCCACCCCCATTCATTAATGGCTCAGTCTATCTGTAACTGGGAAATCACATAAACTGTCACTGTCCCATGCTCTGGAGCTCACAGATGCCTGGAATTTAAGTGCAGCATCACATAAAAATATTTTAAAGACTCATGTGAATCACAACCCAAGGAATCAAATACTCCCAAGCAACCTTATAAGTAAATATAAACAACTCAGGACAGGGCCCAGATATACTAGCCAAGCATTCATTTTGACACACTTCATTATAGTCTGAGGCAATATACCTGGAATATAATTTGATAGCTTCAATGGCTTCCTATAGAGGAAGAAGACTGAAAGGACTGGATAACTCCCAACTTTGTGTCCCATTTAAAACACATCCAGAAGTCACTTCACTAAGCAGTAGGGTCATTTTTATATAGGTGTCCTTCCTTGTAACACTTGAAAGGACCAAGAGGAAGTTATATGTTTGCAGGAGGCTAGTCCTAAAGACATATACACACGTATCCCTGTAATAGTGGCGAAAAAAGAGGGGACAAGTGTTGTCGTGGGAGGTATAGACTACTGTCCCAATATAGGTCAAGTCTAGAGAGGGAGAGGGATGCACCCCATGGCCTTTGAACTCCACAGCCAATGGAATAGAGTGGTTTTCAACTCAGGATGCTGTCAAGGACAGCGATGCCCTGGCTCCACCCCAGAGCAACTGAGTCTGGATCTCTAGGACGGACCCCTAGTATTTTTCAAAAGCTCTCCCAGTGATTCAGCTCTGCACCCAAGGCTGAGAAACTCAGGTTCAAAAAATCTGAGACTTCGGTAATATTTTCTAGACTTAAGCAAAATCAAAACAATAATTTCCTTGCTTCTTCCAACAAAATGGTGGCTAATACTGCAGTTGCAACTACAAATTTACTTTCTCCATATTAATATTGTTCAAATCCCTCAGGAAAGAGAAAATAAAGGGTAACTTTTTGTAAGAGCTTATTATACAGCAGGCATAGTGCTAAGCAATTTCCATGCTTTATCTCAGTAAATCCTTACAACAACCCTAAGAGGAAAGCATTCCTATTATCCCCATTTTATAAATGAATGAGCAGGGTTCCAAAGAGGTTAAATAATTTGTCCACAGTCACAGTTTCAGCAAGAGGCAGAGCCTGGGCTCACGCCCACATCTGCGAGTTGCGTGGCTCTACATTTCACCAGTGGTTGTGCCGGCAGCCAGTCTTTGAAATGTGAAGTTATCACTTTTAAAGAAAGAGCAGCAATATATTTCACATATCTGGTTGTCAGTTCTGTTGAGGAAAATTCAGGAACCTCTCAAACTCTTCCATCAACTCAATGTGTGGCTGCCAAGGATTTAGACACCTCTCTTTCAATGTAGTGTTGTTACAGTCAGACAACCTTGGATAAAAACTCATGATCCTTCTATTCTCGGCCATGAGACTTTGGGTAATTATTTATCTTATTATGAAACTCAGTTGCGTGATCTGTAAAATGGGGATAATACCTACCCCCACCAGTGTTATCAGGATTAAAAGTAATTACATTTATGAAAGCTCCTGGCATGAGTCAGGGATTAACGCACGATAATCTCTTCAACTGCAAGTATGTGTCAGAGGCACTGAGACTGTCAAATCGCATCTTTCCTATCTCTGGCACCACCTGATAATTATAGAGTGAGTCTCTTTTTTCAAAGTGCTTTCCATCGATTATCTCATTTTAACCAGTTTATATCGAACACTAGTTGCAACGGCTGTGTGTTATTTTTTTTTTTATTCTTAGACCCCCAAAGGGGATCAATGGTGCCCCATGATGGTAAGGTTTTTAATGGATGCAAATTTGCAAGGCATGATGCATTTATTAATCCCTCATTGGAGTAAACTGTAACAAAGCCAGCAGGAGCAATCATTAATTTACATTAATAGCTTTCAGTGTCGTATATCCCAGTGCCTGACATGAAACAGTAATCTGAAACCAAACTATGACTGTGTCCTACATGAGTTAATGTATCGCAGCCCTTTAGACCCAGTGCTCATGCATTTCAACAAGGGGAAGATGTGTTAATGCATCCCAATGCACACAGGAAAATATTCAAACTCCTTACCATAGCCTTCAAAGTTCCACCCTCTCTAGACCCATCTCAGACCATTTATACTCTCTTCTTCAGCCAGGCGAACCTTTGTGTTCATTTCTACCTCAGGACCTTTGCATATGTTGATAACACTGCCTGGAACTGCTCTTTACATGATTGGATCTTTAAAATCCTACCTGTTTCAGATCAAATCTTACCTGGTCAGAAAGGTGTTTGTGCTTATCTAAGATGCCTTCCCTAGCAGCCTATCATCACTTTACCCTATTTCCTTCAATAGCATTTATAACATTTCAATTTTATCTTTTTCATACTTATGAATTTCATATTCTGATTACCCCACAAATACAAGCCCTAGAATTCATTGTTCATTACCCTATGTCTAGTGTTTAGAACTATGCCTAGGGCATAGTAGGTTCTCCATAAATGATGGCTAACTGGGAGAATGAATGAACCACCTTAACATCAGCATCTTCCCTCAAAGTCCCAAAATGTTTTTCACAAGATCCCAAAGCTTTTGATGACCCCTAAGAGCTGATATTTTGGTTGTGTCCTCAGTCTTTTTTCTTCCTTCTCAGGACTCTCCCTCTCATCCACCTCCACAACTCCTACCATCTCTACTCATGATTGCCAAATTTATGCCTCCAAGAGGCCTGTTTGCTGAGATGGAATAGATGTGTATTTGCAAGGGAACCAAAAACCTGTAGCTTGACTCAATAAGAAGGTCATAGTCATTAAAGAGGAAGGACAATTCCAAGTATACAGTGGAGGCCTACATTTGGATTTGTGTCTACCTTAGCTCCCCATGGTTCCATGTATAGGTCCTAGGAAAGAGAGGGGGTGCTCTGAAATTAAATAGCAAGGGAAGATTCAATAGGATTCTGGGGTATAATGGTCTCGGCTCCAAAATGAAGATTTTTCCCCCCCAGACAGGGCTTCTTTATTACTCTATCAAACAAACAAACAACAACAAAAAACCAAAACCAAATGAGTAAAAAAACCTCCAGCAGACTAAGGCCCTATTTTCATCAAGCACCCCACCGGAAACAATAAAAAGTTTCTTGATGATGTCCTGTATTCATACCTCTCTTCCAAAGCATATGCCCTTCACACCTTCCTTTTTCCCTAGCCAGTCTTTTCTTTTTCAAAGTTTTTGTTGATAAACTCCTATTAAAACAATCAGCTTCTTACTCTAATCTTCCCTTCAGCTGGAATCAACACATGGCAGAGATATTTCTTTATTCCCCCATTTCTTAAAACAAGAAACGATTTCTAGGTGAAAAATAACAGTAAGATCTAGCATTCACTGAACATATACTAAATACCGACACTGTACTAGACACTTTGCTTCCATTATGAAATGCACTCCATATAATCCTCACTACAACACACCTGAAGAGGAAGGTTCAGAGGAGAGATTAAGTTTGCCTAATGCCACACAGGAATCTGTGGTATAATCCTATCTCTGATATGGATAGCTGTGCTGCCAAAACCTACTGTCTTACTCACCAAACTAAAAAGTTCATTAGCAGCTGTTAATTGGCTAGAGAACTTCATGAACACAACTGAGGGTCAGCAACATTATCTGGGATGTAGGAGCATGACTTCACTGTGTTGTTTGGTGCTGTTTAGTTTCTCTTTCTGAAAAAGAGCCTAAGGCTAACAGGCAACTCCTGGCTGGACTGAATGGAGATGTGCACTCATGGAAAATACCACGGTACCTTTGATAGCCTTGCCCTTTCTGGGTACTCTGCCTGGTTCCTGTTTACCAATTAGCTGAACAGCGTTGTATTGCAACAAGGCATAAATGGAGTAATGAATTGAGATGCAGGTTTCACAAAAGTGATTAACTGCTAAATTCCAGTTCAGCTAACAGTTCAATTATCCTATTTTGCATCTCAGCCTTCCATCCACTTCTGCATTCACAGAGCCCCAATCACCGAGGCACCTACATCCTTCGCATTACCATTAATTAAGCCATCGCTCTTTCCCAGGAATCTGTCCACCCTCACTCGTGAGCTGGGTTTGCAAACGAGCACGGGAAGAGAGGGTGTTGAGAAACAGCTCTAATAGTGCTGGAACAGGGGGCTGACCCAAAGTGGATTTAACAACCCTGTACATATCACCATCACCTTCATGTGGGAACACAAATGTAGACAAAGGCCAGAGCATTTCTCCAAAGAAAATGGGCAGTAGGAAGTACTGGAGGAGGAGCAGAGACCTTGGCTTATGTTCTCATGTGTCCACCACAGTGGCTAATAAGCTCCTGAACAACTCAAGCACCCTGAAGTAAGCAATGATTAACCATGTGATCATTCAGGACAGGACTCTCCATTTGGGCTTATTTGACTATTGAGCACTATCTGACTTAAAATGTCAAGAAGATAATCGTAACTCCCTCATCCCCATCTCCCCACTCCCACCCCAGCATACACGTAGACCTGTTTATTTCCTCTATTGATCAGGGTTCTAGATACAAATGACAGTAACTGGCAGAGATTTGGTTATTCAGTAAAGGAGCTCTTCAGAAAGATATTGAACTGTCCAGCAAATTGCTATGGAAGCTGAAGAACAAGACCAGCCACTATAATAAAAAAGAAGTGGTGTATACATACAATGGAGTATTACTCAGCCATAAAAAAGAATGCAATCTTGCCATTTGGGACAATATGGATGGAGCTAGAGAGTATAATGCTAAATGAAGTAAATCATCAGATAAAGACAAATACTGTATGATTTCACTCAGATGTGGAATTTAAGAAACAAAGCAAATGAACAAACAAGGGGAAAAAGACACCAAAAATCCCCCAGACTCTTGGATACAGAGAACAAACTGGTGATTATCAGGTAGGGGAATGGGTGAAATAGATAAAGAGTATTAAGAGCACACTTATGATAAGCAATGAGAGATTTATAGAATCATTGAATCATTATATTGTACACCTGAAACTAATATAACACTGATGTTAATTATACCTGAATAAAAAAGAGAGAGGAGAGAATGGATGACCAGCCACTTACAGCCAGATGACATCACAGAACAGTTGGAATTGAACCACATGGCCCTCTTCAGAGGGCACTGACTACCTGGTGTTAACATAAGAACAGCTCTCCCTCCAGAACCAATGTCCCAGGAGGAAGCATTACATTGGTCCCACACTCACATGTCAACACAGAGCTGCCAGGAGAGGGAAGGAGACATCAAAATAAAGTTTCTGCACAGCAAAGGAAATAATCAACGAACTAAAAGGCAACCTATGGAATGAGAGAAAATATTTGCAAATAATATATCCAGTGAAGGGTTAGTATCCAAAACATATGAAGAACTTACACAAATCAATACCTGAAAAACATATAATCCAATTTAAAAATGGGCAGAAGACACGAACAGACATTTCTCCAAAGAAGACATACAGATGGCTAACAGACACATGAAAAGATGCTCAACATCATTCACCAACAGGGAAATGCAAATCAAAACTACAATGAGATATCACCTCATACCTGTCAGAACAGCCAAAATAAAAAACACGAGAAATACCAAATGTTGGAGAGGATGTGGAGAAAAAGGAACTCGGTACACTATTGGTGGGGATGCAAACTGGTGCAGCCACTGTGGAAAACAGCATGCAGTTTCCTCAAAAAGTTAAAAATAGAACTGAATCGCTCTACTGGGTATTTACCCCCAAAATACAAAAACACTGAGGTGCCTGGCTGACTCAGTCAGTAGAGCATGCGACTCTTGATCTCACAGTTGTAAGTTTGAGCCCCACATTGGGTGTAGAGATTACTTAAAAATAAAATTAAAAAAAAAAAACACAAAAAAACTAATTCAAAGGGATACATGCACCCCTACGTTTATTACAGCACTATTTACAATAGCCAAATAATGGAAGCAGTCCAACTATCCGTGAATGGATAAGGAAGATGTGGTGTGTGTGTGTGTATGTATATATCATATATAACACGTGGAATCTGTTTTTTTAATTCCAGTATAGCTAGCATACAGTGTTATATTAGTTTCAAATGGTTAATAAAGTGATTCAGCAATTCCATACATCACCCGGTGCTCATTACAAGTGCACTGTTTAATCCCCATCACATATTTCACCCTTCCCTGCACCCGCCTCCCCTCTGTAACCATCAGTTTGTTTCCTATAGTTAAGAATCTCTTTCTTGGTTTCTCTCGCTCTCTCTTTCCTTTGCTCATTTGTTTGGTTTCTTAAATTCCAAATGTAAGCGAAATCATATGGTATTTGTCTTTCTCTGACTTATTTTGCTTAGCATAACACTCTCTAGATCCATCCACATCATGGCAAATGACAAGATTTTCTTTTTTATGGCTGCATAGTAGTCCGTGTGTGTGCACGTGGGTGCGCGCATGCACAACACATTTTCTTTATCCATTTATCCGTTAATGGACACTTTAAACTTAGTGTGGTAATCATTTTCCAATATGTACATATATTGAATCATTATGTTGCATACCTGAGACTAATATTTTATTTGTCAATTATACCTCAATAAAATTTTTTAAAATCACAATAGGCACTTTCATGCACAATCTCATTTGATCATCACAAGAGCCCTGTGAGTTGGTATTCTTATCTGAATTTTACACATCAGGAAATGGAATCTCCAAGAGATTCAGTGGCTTGCTCAAAGCCAAATAACTAGTAAGAGGGAAACTCAGGATTCTAACTCAGTCTGTCTGGACCCAGAGTCCCCTTAATTCTTAACTGCTCCCTAAGTTACAGGTGAAATATCTATAATGTGTGGTGACAGATATACAACAATTGTTCAATAAATATAATTTTAATAAATAAAAGATGGCTGGATGGCTAGATAAGTGGGTGGAGGGATGAATGGACAGATGGACACATGGATGGGTTAGATAGGTGAACAGAAAGGTATGATGCCTTTATCCTTTAAATGATCTCTAGCCTGGCTTACTCTGTAGACAAGGCTTAGCCCACAGAGCCTCCAGGAACAGAAGATGTTGTTCCCAGAAACAGGAGTTTGTCTCCTAAAACTGCATTCAACAAGAGGTCTGTACTCCCTTCTTTACTTCCAAGCTATGTCTGAAACTTCCAGGAGCTGCTGGAAGAGAAGTGGAAAGGAGGCAGAGTTTCCACATGCACCATCCCCAAAGAGAGAGGACATCTGGAACAGATGCCATTAATCATCCATCTCTCCCTGACAGATGGACTGCAGCACAGTCTTGAAAATCCATAGGCTGGGCTACACAGCCACACAGGCTGTGAGATGACACACGGATGCCATCCAAGAAGGCTCAGTGTTGAGGTTCGATTGCCATGTTTAAACATAAACAGCTCGTTTTTCCCGTGCCTTGTTTTCTGTGTTCCCATTATCTGGCAAAGTTGGGTCCAATTGAGAAGGAGGCAGCTGTGTTTGGGGAGCAATTGTCTTCTTCCCATTGGGCACGTGAGCTGAGTTCTCTATTGTCCACATCTGTGGCCGCCTGGCTGAAAACCCAAAGAGATGGTTCTATCTTTTTCAGCACCAACACGTTTAGCCCAAAGCCCAGAAACAATTCTGCAGTAAATGGCCTCTTACAAACAGAACTTCCGGGCTATTCATCCCTCTCCTCCTTCCTTATGACCCGAAGATGTGCTATTTTCAAATACCTACCATGTGCCATAACCTAGCACACACTGTATCTTTGAATCTGCACAAAAAAGTTTTTACCATAGGGATGGAGAAATGGCATCCCTAAATTACAAAAATTTATAAAAGTCACCAAACAAGATCTGAATCTGAAGTTGATGTTTGTGCCACTATATCATGTTCCATGCACACTAGGATATGCTTCCAGTTCTCAGCAAGCAGAACCTGAGTACTGCCAGAATGCACCCCTTCTACTTTTGCTTTCTAAATCCCTTCATCAAGACTTTTTAATAAAGCCCCAGGAAGAACCAGAATCTGATGGAAGAGAGGTATCTTCTGGAGTCAAACCTGAGACTGAATCCTGGATCCATCACTATCCAGTTGTACCTGGATATGATACCACATATCACTAAAGCTCAGCTCCCCCACTTGCAATATATACATGAATATTATATCCATTTTAGAGGAAAGGGGAGATTACGTGAGAGAGAAATCATGTTCATCCTTTGAGTCTTAGCATAAGTATCAGTTACTCAAACACCATGCCTGCCCCCTAAATCAGGTTAAATCCAGTTGCTTTTCACTATGAAGATTTTCACTATACCCTACGTTCCTCCTTGTATAACATCTATTATGCTTGTAATTCCTTCTTAACTACATGTCCCCCTTATAGACTCTAAGAACTATGATAATTGAATATACCTTCCTTGTTTTCCACTCTATAACCACCTCCTAGAACAGCACTGGACAAATAATGTTATTAAGCAAGGAATAATTATTGAATTGCAATGGATAATGTTTACAAAGCAATGACCACAATCCCTGGCACACAGTAGGTCTTCAGAAAGCATTAGTTCATTTTCTTGTTCCTCTGGATGTACTGAGACACATGGGGCTTCCTCATCCCCTCCTCTTTACTGCAACCAGCCTTGATGGAAAAGAGAAAAGTTGTAGGCTGAAGCAGGTAACACAAGCCAAATGCTAAAGAGTGCAGTGCTAACAAGCCTTCAGCAACACAGAAAAGGGCTGCAAGCCCTAGAACATGGCCAGGGATGATCCTGACATACTTTGTAATGTTTATATGAAGTAGAAGAGTGAGGGGTAGAGATGGATGGCAGGTTGGCACAGCAGGTAGCTAAAGAGAAAGCAAAGAAATGCAAGTCGAAAATGGGGTGGGGATTGGGGAGGTGGGGTGGGGAATTGCAGGTTTGGCCTTCCACCCAAAGGTAGACATGAACTTTGCCCAATCAGAATAGTCGCCTCACAGACCCCCTTCCATTTGATCGAACACCTAGTTCTGTCCTCCATGACAGCAACGCCAATATTTAGATGCCAAATGGTGGCCTCCTTGGGGCTAGAACATGGAAATTCACTGTGAACTGACCTTTGTTAGAAGCCAGGGAGAGGAGAGGACAGGCAAGAGAGCAGTTCTAGACCTAGTCTCCAGGACGGGTTTACTCAAACTAGTGCAACTTCTCTTACTGATTCCTGACCTTGATACAGACCCTGTCGCCCTTGAAGCGGTTTCCTGCCTGGCTTCTGAGTGCCAGGCACATGCTTCCTTCTGACCCTGTAATGTGAGCTGTTTCTTGTTGACTGGCTCCGTCCTTGCCCCTTCTCTGTGACTCCTACTTGAATAATGAGCTCTAAATATATTTTCTTGTTCTAAACCATTTTTCTTTTCTAATGCTAAATTATAAGGCTTGTGTGTGTCAGCAGGAAAACGTGCCCTGTTTTTCCAAAGGATGCAGAGATGCTCTAGACATTCTTCCAAACTGCTGGGAGAGGGTGGGGGCATTTCCACTGTCTTACCAGCCCTGGAGTAGAGGCTTGTCCATGGGCAGCATATCTCCCAGCAATTACTGGCTCAACCCCAAGCTCCCTAATTATTTCTGAAAAAGTTCAGGATGAAGAAAGACCTGCTACTAATTATTTAAAATAAAAACCCAGAGACACACATACAGCGAAGGACCTCTCCTCATACTTCCTTTATTTCTACATCTGGCTGGGACCATCAGATATCACTGAATTTAGCTGGGCTTCTTGTAAGTCCCAGAAATTACAGGTAAACCAACAACAGCTAGAGTTTTCTCCTCTTGACATCATTATCTCCAGCTAATGGAGGTGGTGGTTATAGGAAAAAAGAATCAGAGATGGATGATTCGGAGTCTCTCGCTGCTATGCCCTTTCCTGGGAAAATAGGATTTACTCTGAGCCCTGAGTGTTTGTTTTTGTTTGAATCAGATGAAATAACAGTCTTGTAGGAACATGACACACTTAACCATTACCTACAAGTTAGGTCCTTTCTAGAGAGGAGTGCCTGTCCATTAAGGAAGAAATGTGCCTCAAGCCAGACTTAAGAGAGGTTCAGCATAATAGACATACAGAACAGCACATCCAAAGGCCCAGTGGCATGTCCAGGAATGGCAAGAAATAGTGAAGTGAAATACAGACAACACCGAGCATAAAGTCAGGAGCCCTCCTGACACTCAGCATCTGAATAACCCTGGGCAAGTTTCTTGATCTCTGCAACTGAGTCTCCTCATTGTGTGGGTTGGGATCTCCCTAGACAGTCTCGAGGGGCCATTCCAAGGCTCACATAAGGTAATATAAATAATCAAGGTACCGGCATTAGAATTCTTACATCCCATGGTTCTATTCTCTGCCCCTGGGTTGATATGAATACTCCCAAAACAAATCAGGAAACATAATCCTCTAACCAGAAACCTGAGAAAATCCAGGCAAGTGGCAACCTTTTTATTCCAATTCTCAAACATGCAAATCTCTCTACCCATTTAACTGGGTTATCCAAAGAACAGAGGATGGGTTTTTATTATTCATCACTTTGAGAGAAAATTGATTAAATGTGTGACTTTACCTGGAAAAAGGCTATGGCTGGGATTTAAATCTGAATATACTGCCAGGCTGGTGGATGGTATCATTTACCTCTCCTCCCAACCACCCCCCACCCCACACACATACTCCAACTTGTATGAAGATACTGAAAAAAATTAATAGCAATTTTAAATTATAAAAGACAAGGGGCCTTATATTCACCGATGGTCTCCTCTCTATGGGCAGCTCTGAATTAGCAAAAGCATAGAGTCCTAAAAATAACAGGGCAAGAGAGAGACACTCTTTCACAAGGGTTTGCATGAGCACTTTGATCACTTGCCCATCAAACTGTGCATTTCTGTATAGGAAACGAAGAACAGCTTGTCTCCACAGTCTATTATAATTACCACTAAATGCTCCAGAAACTTGGCAGTTTTGAATTTCATAACACCCATGACTGACATTCCTAATTAATACTATTGTTTTTCTCCTCTGGCTGAATTTCCTGAATGCCAACATGCATCGCATACACTAAAAACAGACATTAAAGAAAATAACATCAGTGTTAATCTCCAGCACAAATATATCAAATGCCTCAGTGAAGTGTATAGAAAAGAGCTGGATTCCTATAAATAATGGAGCATCCCTGCCTGATCATCTTTATCCTCCTACGCTAATAAGATGATAATCTTTCTCCTCCTGTGTCCTTGCTCTCAGATTTCAGAACAGCTTTTGGTGAAGTGCACTCCCAGCTCTTTTCTTCTCTTGCTTTGCTTTTAAGTTGCAGATTGAAACTTTCAAAGAAAACCTTCTAGCTTAAGTTAGAAAAAGCATCCACTGGGCACTCTATAAATAGGGAATCCACAGAAGACAGCAAGATGGTCTAATTTGTGCTTTCTAATGGATGCTTCTCTGGTTTGCGTGGGGCTAAGAGCATCCAGCATTTGCTGATGTTCTCATTTACTATGTTAGATGATTTAGAGCAGGGATTTTCAGCATCAGGGGGCTCCATGTGTTTAATCCTGCCTCTGCCATCTAGCTGGACCATTTCCATAAGCTCTCTGAGCCTCAGTTTTCACATCTGTAAAGGGGAGACAATAGTAATTCCCATCTCATACGGCTGCTGTGAGAATCAAATGAAAAAATATTTAGCAAAGATCCTGGCACATAATAAGTATTAATTCAATGTAGTTATTAGGTTTACCATAAATATATATCCACGTCTAAGAAAATACCAGGTACATAATAGAAACCCAATAAACTCATATCAGGTTGAACTGATAAGAACAACATCCCTGTGAGGCTCACAGGACTTTCAAATGCAATCGAATAAAAAAGGAAGGTATGTGAGTCTAGGATCCACACTGTAATGAGGGACAGTTACTTCTTCCACAGATGCCCAGGACCTCTGACAGTATCAAAAAGCAGAAACTTGGGGTGCCTGGGTGGCACAGTCGTTAGGCGTCTGCCTTCGGCTCAGGGCGTGATCCCCGCATTATGGGATCGAGCCCCACATCAGGCTCCTCCGCTATGAGCCTGCCTCTTCCTCTCCCACTCCCCCTGCTTGTGTTCCCTCTCTCACTGGCTGTCTCTATCTCTGTCAAATAAATAAATAAAATCTTTAAAAAAAAAAAAAAGGCAGAAACTTGAAGATGAAAATCAGGCCCTGTGACTTCAAAGGTATATGCATATATGATTCTACATCTTCCATGCCTCCCCCCATAATCACCAGTTTCATTGGTGTTGCTTTTGATCTTGATGAGTTCCCTATGGACATGGGCTATAGAATGATTTTGTCCACTCAGCATTCCTATCTTGCTTCCTCTAGTTTTTCATTTTAGTTCAAAATGGGTTAATATATATTATGTTTATTGTGGTAAAATACAACATAAAATTTACCACTAGTGACATTTAGTGCATTCACAATGTTGTGTGACCCTCATCATCTAGTTCCAGAATATTTTCATTGTCCCAAAATGAACCTTCACCCATTCTTACCCACCACCCCACCTCCCCAGACAACCACCAGTTTGTTCTCTATATTTAAAAGTCCAGGGGCGCCTGGGTGGCTTAGTCGTTTAGCATCTGCCTTCAGCTCAGGGTGTGACCCCAGGGTCCTGGGATCGTGCCCCACATCGGGCTCCATGCTTCGCTGGGAGCCTGCTTCTTCCTCTCCCACTCCCCTTGCTTGGGTTCCCTCTATCGCTGGCTGTCTGTCAAATAAATAAATAAAATCTTTTAAAAAATAATAATTTTTTTAAAAAGTCTAGTTTTTTTGTTGGTCTCTTTTTTCTTTCTTCATGCTGTTTCTTAAATTCCACCTATGAGTGAAATCATATGGTATCTGTCTTCCTCTGACTGAATTCACTGATATCCTCTAGATGTATCCATGTTGCAAATGGCAAGATTTCCCTAAGAGTACACTTATCATGATGAACACAGTAATGTATAGAATTGTTGAATCATTATATTGTACACTGAAACAAATAGGACACCATGTGATAATTATACTTGAATGTTTTTTTAAAAAAGGAACCTCAAATCCATTAAGCAGTCCCTTCCCAATTCCTAAAAACTATATATCTGCTTTGTGTCTATAAATTTGCCTATCTCAATATTTGATATAAGTGGAATCAGACAATATTTGACCTTTTGTGTCTGGCTTCTTTCATTCAGGTATAATGTTTTCAAAGTTCATTCACCTTGTAGCATGTATCAATACTTCATTCCTTTTTCTTTTTTTAAAGAAGGGGGGAGGGACAGAGGGAGAGAGAATCTTAAGCAGGCTCTACACCCAGCACAGAGCCCGACACAGGACTCCATCTCACAACCCTGAGATCACGACATGAACCAAAATCAAGAGTCAGACACTTAAACAAGTGAGCCACCCAGGCACCCCAAAACCTCATTCCTTTTTATGGCTGAATAATATTCCACTGTATGGTTTGGTCACATTTTGTGTATCTACATTTTATCTATTAATCAGCTAATGGACATTTGGTTTTATGCATAGTGTTGCTATAAACATTCATGTACAAGTCTTTTTGTGGACC
Source organism: Ursus arctos (assembly GCF_023065955.2). Lineage (NCBI taxonomy): Eukaryota > Metazoa > Chordata > Mammalia > Carnivora > Ursidae > Ursus > Ursus arctos. The sequence continues at coordinate 70,174,677 of NW_026622874.1, read as the reverse complement.
TATGAACTAAGATATGTAATTGCTAGGTCATACGGTAATTCTATGTTTAACTTCTTCTAGTTTTGATACACTAAGTTTCTACTCAAGAGTCATCCCTTCCTCAGGCTCCTTCCCTGGGGCTTGACCTCATGCAGTCAGCTTATTGCACCCTCTTTGATAGGTCTGATTTAGGGATGGATATGTGACACAGGCCAACTCCAGGAACAAAAGCAACAGTGGCTTTTGCAGAAACTCGGCTGCTAGATGGGAAAACATGGTAAAACAGAAGCTGTTGGTGGCCATAATCCCACTGAGAGCAGAGGGCCTGTTTGAGAATGAAGGCAGAACACAAGAAAGAATTTGAGACCGATTCTTTGAGGCATCATTAGAGGATTCAGATTCCATCATGCCTAATAGGAAAGAAAGACATACCCTCTGGAATTTTCAACTTTATGAAATAACATTTTGGTTTTGTTTAACTTAGTTTTGAGTTGAGACTTTTTTGTTGGTATTCAACTATTTTATATGGGCGCTCAGTCAATACTAATGGATTAAGTGCCTGGGGAAGGACTGTTCCCTTTTAAATTTTGTAACATATCATGAATACTACATATGTAGCTATGATGCTTAATTTTTTCTTTTAAAGATTTTATTTATTTATTTGACAGAGAGAGAGAGAGACAGCCAGAGAGAAAGGGAACACAAGCAGGGGGAGCAGGAGAGGAAGAAGCAGGCTCATAGCACCGGAGCCTGATGTGGGGCTCGATCCCAGAACTCCGGGATCACGCCCTGAGCTGAAGGCAGACGCTTAACGACTGTGCCACCCAGGTGCCCCTATGATGCTTAATTTTACGTGTCAACTTGACTGGGTGAAAGGGTAACCAGATATGTGGTTAAACATTATTCTGGGTGTATCTATGCAGGTGTTAACATTACAATGAGATTAACATTTTAATTAGTAGACTAAGTATAGCACACTGCTTTCCCCAGTGTGGGTGGGACTCACCCAACCCACTGGAGACCTGAAGAGAACAAATAGGCTGAGTAAAGGGGATTTAGAGGTACAAACTTCCAGTCATAAAATACATAAGTCACAGAGATGAAAACTACAGCATAGAAAATATAGTCAATAATATTGTAATAACATCATACGGTGACTATACTTACCATGGTTAGCAATAAGGAATGTGTGGAATTGTTGAATCAGTATGTTGCACACCTGAAACTAATGTAACATTGTATGTTAATTATACTTTGATTTTTTAAAAAAAAATCTGAGTCAAGGAGAATTGGCTCTCTCTGCCCAACTGTCGTGAAGCTGGGACACTGGTCTTCTCTGTTCTCCTGACTTTAGACTCAGACTAGAACTTACACCATCAGCTCTCCTGGTTCTCAGGCGGTTGGATTCAGATTAGAACTATACCATTGACTCTCCTGGATTTCCAGCTTGTCAAATGCAGATCTTGGGACTTGTCAGCCTCTATAATCACATGAGCCAATTCTTTATAATAAACGTATATGTATATATCTTATTTCTATCCTATAGTTTCTGTTTCTGCGGAGAATCCTAACTAATAACACTATCTAATTATGGTAATGCCTCCCCTACCCAAAGCATGGGCAACCAGCTCCAGAGCAACTGAGTGAGATAAAACAAGCTAGGGAGAATCTAACACCAAAGGGGGTCAAAAGTGTGCTCCTCCTGCTACCAGTCCAGTGACTCCAAACCAGACAGACACATTTCTCAGATAATGGTGAACTACCTTATGTGTAAAAACAGGCATATAAAACAGGAGTGGGAGGGAAGAGAGGATGAGCCTACTGTCAAAAGCACTGTCACACACAAAGTAAGAAAACAGACAGCTCTATGACAGTGAAGAGGGAAGGGAGAGGGTTCTGGTTCAGTTAAATGAGGAATTATGAATAGCTACCTACCTGTCACTTCCCCAAAGCCCTTGGAGGCTACAGTTTTATCTGAAGAGGAAAACAATCCAACCTAGATCCAGCCTGTTTATGTTCCCAGATAAGGGATTGCATAGAAGCCTGAAAATGTATGATTGTGTCATTGATTACTCCAGAAGTACTTTTCAGCAGCCCCAGCAGTTATTAGAACCACCTCTAGTGCTTTATGCTACCAATCAAGCCTTATGTTCAAAGTGCTGTTCTTTCCCACAGATCTCTAAAGCTCCGTGTTAAGCTTTGGAAAAAGATACAATTTTTGCTTCAAGGTTTATTCAGCTCAACAAAGACCTCAGAGACGACCTTAATTTTATATTTTTCTGAGTCCTTTTAAAAAGTCCTTTTTTAAACTTAACTGGTTGATGATGTGGTTGCTAGAATGCTCCCCACCCCTGCCTGGTGGACAAAGTGCTGTAGCTGTAGAAATATCTCATTATGAAGCTAACACAACCACTGTCATCCCCTGAAAGTGGTCCAGAGGCAGATCCCTCAGACTCTGCAGAGATGTCCTTGCCACAGGCAGTTTTACTGCCTAAGTTCAGCTACACTTCACTGTAAAGTCTCATTAGCAGACACATCCTCTTGACTAATCTGGAGAAGTGATGAAGGAGTTATTTCTTTTTCTTCTTGCTACTTTCTAATTTCTGGGTTGGTGCTAAAGCTAAGCAAGAAAATAATACTAATAGAGCTTTTCCAAAGAAACACCTACTAGAGGAGATAAAAGAAAGCCATACATGAAGCAGAAAAATAAGAAAATCTACAGAGCATTTGATCAACCCAAATAATACAAACAGGCTACATACGATCTTCAAGTACACATTTTTAAATTCGACTGTGTATCAGACACAAAGAAAAATCTCAAAATTTTGTTTACGTTGATAGTTACTGAACCACAATTACTCCATCAATCCTGTAAAATTAGAAATAAAGAACCCAAGATGCCCCCCAAAATGTATGTATACTTGATAACTTAAAAATCATACTAAAAGAGAAAATCAAAATGGAAATTGCAAACTACGTAGAACTTAATGATAAGGGTTGGCAGAGCAAATGCGACAGGATACAGACAAAGTAGTTCTCAGAGGAAAATGTATAGCCTTAAATGTATGTCTTAGAAAATAAGCAAGAATAAGTAACTAAGCCAAGCTTTCTTTCAACTTAAGAATCTTTCAGTGGGTGGGAGTGGGTGTAAAATAAACCCAAAGAAAATACGATAATTATAAAAGTTAAAAGCAACTCTTAATGAAACCAAAAAACCAAAACAAACAAGAACGACAAACACAGTGGGGTCTATCAATAAAGCCAAATGATTTGTCCTGAAAGTAGGTGGAGGCACAGGTATCTTTACCAACCTCAATTTAGCTTGGGGTGGATTTGGAACAGCCTTGCAAGGAACAAGCCAGATCCCCAGGGCCACACATTTGTAGGCTTTTCCCCATATCATCCATGTGTTTGATAAGGAGACAGAATGAAACCCTTAGGGTGATCCACATAGCTGAGAAAGGTTTAGTCCATGTAAACCCAGTGGTGGTGAAATCAGGACCAATCCACGTGATATTAGTGAAGGATCCTGGGTTGGCTCACGAGCATCACATCTCTGCCACTCCAATATTTTCAAATAACAATTTCTCTTTGACTTTTTAAACCGGAGAAATAAAGACCTATTTTTTTTTATTCAGAAAAAATTAAGAAGAGGGAAGGGAGATGTAGGTTATAACTCCTCCTTCAGGTTCCCAAATACATCACTTCCTCATCTATCTAAAGTAGACATCCCCACCCCACCCCACTCCCAGGCCACTCCTTATCATAGCACCTGCTTCCTTCTGTGGAATTCATCATAGTCTATAAGCATCATGTTTACTAATGACTTGAAATGACATATTGTCCCCATCTGTCCCTACTGGAATGCAGGCTCCAAAGGGACAGATCTGGTCTCTCTTGCCTACTGTTCTCTTCCCCCAACTCTCATATGATACCTGAGAGATCCACAGAATAATATTAATGAAACAACTGCAGTAATATGTCTTGTCATGGGAACACTATATAGTATTACTGAAGACTCTCCTGAGCCCTATTTACTATGTCAAGGGATCACAAGGCCTTTGCTTAGGTTCATGAGCACCCACAAAGAAGAAATGAAAAGGGAAATGAAATAATAAGGGTCTTTTGGGCACTTATTTCATACAATGGGAACTTAATCAGACACTCGTACCTTGAAAGAGTTTCCCTTGCCTTCCTTTCCTGCTGCTGTCCCTCTAAATGGCCTTCCTCCCCACATTGGATATGCCCAGTCAGGCTCCGAAAGGCTCCAGTCAATCGGAGCTGGCCCCACGAGCCTCCCTCAGGTGCATCCTTTTCTCTGCCATTAGACATGTGAAGAAGCTGACATGTCTGGAAGATTTCTCTTGTAGAATCTGACAGCCTTGAATGGGTGGCAGTTTTGACGGCTAGGGCCTGATTATCCCATTCACCTTTTGACATTTCCTCGGCTCTGCTACTCTCTAGACACACTTGTGCCAACAACTGCTTTCAGCAGATGCCTCTGAGAAGCCAAGGCCTGCTGACACGGCCCCCACTTCTGTGGGCTCTGAGGGCATTGTGTGACTCTGTCCAGCTTCGGCAGGCATGCAGACATGAGGCCTCTGAAAGCAGTCAGGCCCAGGACAAGTGTGAAGGCCCAAAGGCCTAGAGCAGACCTCTCTTTCCTCCCATCCTGAGTTTTCTAGGCTCTGTTCTAAGATTAGTGGCACTTGGGAAATACAGGAAAACAGCTAGAGAAAGTCTAGTCATGTACCCATTCATTTCTTCATTCATTCATCCACTAAATATTTACTGAGTACCAATGATAAGCCAAATACTGAACCAGGTGCTGGGAACAGGACAGTGACCAAAGGCTCACTGCCCCCAGGACACCAGTTGGTTGCGGAGACAGCAAACACAGCATCCCAAATATATCGTCAACTGTAACTGATGTTAGAAATGGAAGGAAGAAGGTGGTTTGTGAGATAATAAGTAGGAACTACTTTTAGCGGTAGAAGTCAGAGACTTCCTGTCTGATGGGATGGATTTAAAGCTGAAGGAGAAGGAGCCAGCTGCCTAGAGAGCAAGAGGCAGGGTGTTTAAGGCACAAAGGACAGTTTGCAGGTACAAAGTTCTGAGATAAAAAACTGTTTGTTTGAGGAGATGAAAAGAAGGTCAATGCAGCTGGAGCACAGTCATCAGGGAGAGAGCAGGGATGATGACAGAGAGGTGGGCAAGGACCTTGTATATTAGGAAGGAACTGTGGAACTGTCTTTATTCTGAAGACAGTGAGAAGTCAAAGTAGAATTCTAAACTAGAAGCAGCATTACTCTTCTATGGGATCCAGGAATTAAGAAAAAAGAAAAAGGAATTTGCAACATGAGGACCAAATGCCAGCATGTCCCAGCAATGAAATTCCCATTTTCTGACATGTAAAGTGCATTTTCTAGGACAAAGACACAGATTCTCCACCTTGATTATAAGAATCCCTATTGGAGATTAACATCAAGTTTACTGAGTCTTCCAGCAGAATTTCTGGGAAGAATAACCAGAATCTGTATTTTTTTTAAGGCAATCACAACTGATTCCATACAGCATAGCTCAAGAAACCCTGAGCCAAGAAATGCAGTTACTTCAAGATGTTACTACTTAAGAGTCAGCCACTAAAACACATGAAGCAGGTATAAAGCAGACAGACAGGACAGCTGTGGCAAGAGGCACATGGAGAAGATAAAAAGCAAGAAAGGCAGGCATCCGGGAGAAAAAGTAGCACACCATAAATATCTGTCTCATCAATGGGTAGGTCCCAGGCAGGCAAGGAATACCGCAACACCTGGAATGTCTTGAGCACTGACTGGTCCCTAGAGAGAAGGCTACTGCCCCATTTACATATACCTGCTTCGCTTAGAATGAAACGCGGAAGAAGCTAGAGGCAGCTTTCCTACCAAGTTGAAACTACCAACTTTAGGAACCACAGTTGCCTCCTGAGTGTCTGCGATGGGGAATGCCAAGTGGCCAGGATAAACACAGGTAAGGGGACCCAGAACATGGTGCTTTCCAACTGCTTTTACTCTAGCTTTCCACACTATGTTCCACATGGCTGCATCCCCTACAGCACCTAGCATAGTGCCCTGCACTGAGTAGGGGCTTGGTAAGTGTTGACTACAATCCACACATAAACTGGCCATAGGAGACTAAAATTAAAAATTAGATTGCATCTTCCACACTCTCAATGATGTTTAACTTGACTAAACCCCTTTAAAATGGCTATAAACAGGGATTTCACAACCTCTGCATTACTGGCATTTGGGGACGTATAATTCTCTATTGGGGGGGGGGCTTTCCTGCGCATTTTAGGATGTTTAGTAGCATCCCTGGTACTACGGACTACATGTTTGTATTCCCTCACCCAAACAAGTCACACAGTGAGACCTACCGTGTGGTGATTAAGTCATGAGGATGGAGCCCTCATGAATGGGACTAATGTTTCTATAAAAGAGACTCCATAGAGCTCCCTTGCCCCTTCTATCATGTGAGGACATGGGGGGAAGATGGCCATCTATGAACCAGGAAGCAGGCCCTCGCCGGACACCAAATCTGCCGATGCCTTGATCTTGGACTTACCAGCCTCCAGACTGTAAGAAATATGGTATTAGGTTATAGCAGCCCCAAAGTACTAAGACACCTAGCCATTACTAGATACCAGTAACACATCCCCTCCCCCTACTGTGATAAATAAAAATATCTGTAGACATTGCCAGAAGTCCTCTGTGTGCACACACATGCATATGTACATGGGGTACATGCAAAGTCACTCCCCATTGAAAATCACTGTTATAGATGATAATAAATAACACTTATTGAGCATTTATTATCTATCAGGCACTGTCTTAGCCATAAAATATGCATTTTTCTTTAATTCTTACAACACAATGGTGAGACAGGTGTTACAAACCTCATTTTACAGATGAGGAAAATGAGACAAAGGGGCAGCTGCACAGCTCAGAATGCTGAGCCTACCTGCCTGTTCCAACCAGTACTAACTCTCTTACCACTACACTTTCTGTGGCACTAGTGACTTATCACAAAGAGTCTAAAGAATTCATGTTTTAAATTTACATTAACAAATTCTGAAAGGAAAAAAAGCTGTCAGAAAATAAAACTTTTAGGGAATTACTCTAGGTCAGTAGTTTTCAAAGTGTGGTCCAAGTCCCCAAGACTCTTCCAAGGGATTTGCCAAGTCAAAACTATTTCACAGCACTACTACGAAGTTATTTGCCTTCTTTGCTCCCACCTCTTGAGTGTACAGTGGAGTTCTCCAGAAATTACAGAAGGTGTGATAATATCACTGGTGTAGCAGATAACGGAATATGCAGTCACACATTTCTGCATTTCCAAAAGTTTTCAGTTTCGATTTGTAACACAGATATAAGCCACATGAACAAAAGCTCTTCAGTATTTTTAAGACTATAAAAGCATCTTGAAACCAAAAAGGTTGAGAACTCTTGCTCTAGATTTAGAGAAACTCAAAGGTATAACGGTCAAAAGGAATGTGTAAACCTTGATGGAATTAGTTTTTAAAGGGGGATTTAGAAGCATATTTGGGGAACAAGTGAGGAAATCTGAATATTCACTGTATTTTATTATCTTTTATTTATTATTCTTTTCTAAGTAGGCTTCACACCCAGTGCTGAGTCCAATGCAGGGCTTGAACTCACAACTTTGAGATCAAGACCTGAGCTGAAATCAAGAGTTGGACACTTAACCGACTGAGCCACTCAGGTGCCCCTGAATATTCACTATATTTTAGATAACATTAGGGAATTATTGCTAATTATTTCTTGGGCATGTAAACGTTGTGATTATGAACAGAATGTCCTTAGAAGATGCAGGCTGACGGTTTTGGTGTTGATATCTGCAATGTAACGTGGCAAAATGTCCACAGGCACTGGATCTGGCTGGTGGTTATATAATGTACATTTTGTGATTCATTCATTATATATTTTCAAATTCAATGTTTAATAATAAAGTTGGAAAAATGAATTTGATTTTTAGTGATGAAGAGACATGGTGAAGGGGGGCGCCTGGGTGGCACAGTGGCTAAGCTCCTGCCTTCGGCTCAGGGCATGATCCCGGCGTTGTGGGATCGAGCCCCACATCAGGCTCCTCCACCATGAGCCTGCTTCTTCCTCTCCCACTCCCCCTGCTTGTGTTCCCTCTCTCGCTGGCTGTCTCTCTCTCTCTGTCGAATAAATAAATAAAATCTTTAAAAAAAAAAAAAAGACATGGTGAAGGAAAACAGGAGATCTTTTAGTTTTTCTCTTCTAAATCTTAGAAAACCACAGGGGTAAAGTGAGTGGATAACTGTATGGCCATGCCATTGAGCCAGGGCTCCTGGCCCTGTCAGAACAAAGCCTGGGGCAAATTCAACATGGCACTTACCTCCTCAACCCCATTTAAAGCCATTCTTGGAGAGACAGTACTTCCTCCTGGATGTGCTGACTAACCAGTTTCAGACTACATACACAGCAGCAACTGAAGCCAGCTCAGAATCCTTCAGGCTCTATGTTGGGACTCTCATCCCCATCTACTCCTCCATCTTAGAGCGCCCTGCCTCATTCACCACTCAGCTGCTTTGGCTCACCTCTCAGACACAGCAGGCCCTTAAAGGATCATTCATGACCCAATTTATGGATCTGTTAGTTTTATCAGCTTAGCTCTAAACTAGTTATTTTAAACACTTTACTTCAATGGCGAAAAAAGTAATAATAACGAACCATGCAGGGGGAAAAGTGTCAAAATTATCTCAACAGACAAACTGCAACCATAATTTCATATCTCTTCAAGAGATGATAAAAACACCCAATTGGAATAGCACCCGGGTGATTTAATAAACTTAAAAGAACACATCGCACAACACATGGCATTCATTACTCATGTTGAAATGGTAATAAATTTGGAAGTCTGGTACAAGCATCGGGAGGGTAGTATCTCCCTCTAGGTTCTAGTTGTGAAATGATGAGCTAAAGCTTCCTTCCTAGTCAATGGGTTTTGCCAGGGAAGCCCACCAGTGGGGCAGTGAGAAAAACCTGGTGAGATTTTCCTGGTCATAAAGACTCAAAGGGAGTCAAGAGCTTGCATCAAATTACCCTCTCTCAATACTGCACTTGGGAGTGCCATTTAACACTAGCCAGTCAAGCAAAAGAATTTGGCTCTAGGGGCGCCTGGTTGGCTCAGTCATTAAGCATCTGCCTTCGGCTCAGGGCTTGACCCCAGGGTCCTGGGATGGAGCCCCACATCGGGCTCCCTGCTCTGCTGGGAGCCGGCTTCTTCCTCTCCCACTCCCCTGCTTGTGTTCCCTCTCTCACTGGCTGTCTCTCTGTCAAATAAATAAATAAAATCTTAAAAAAAAAATTTGGCTCTAAACATCATTTCCCTGACCTCAATCCTCCAACACCCCCAAATGACCTGAGTCTCAATCTCCCTGAATGCATAAAAAGGCATTTGTATCTAAACCAGAAGTTTTCAAACTGTTCTGTTATGTGCCTTGAACATCCATTTGGTCTAATGAAGACAATGCAAACAGATTCATAAATACAGAGAACAAGCTAGTGGTTATCAGGGAGAGGGAATGAGGGTATGAGCAAAATCAGTGAAGGAGATTAAGAGGTACAAACTTCCAGTTATAAAATAATTAAGTCACAGGGATGAAAAAAAAAGACTATGTACCCATTCTCAGAATGTTTTTAAATTCATAAAAATAGGACACAAAGGATTACAAAGAACATCAATAGTATTGCAATAGAGTTATCAAAATATTTTTAAAAACAAACTTGTGATTTGGCAAGAGACCAGTTTATTAATGCATTAAATAAAAATATCTAGCAGCAGACCTAATAACAACCATAATTTCAAAGTAGTGAGTGATGAGCATAAATAATATTTTGGGATATCAACATCAACTGTAATGTGATATGAAAAGATGTATGATTCGATAGATGACAGTCACAGATTCTGTTAAAAAAAAACACTGCTTTGTCGTCTACATTCATAAATGAAGGAAATGCTAACTTTGCAGTTAAAGTGAAAGTACATAAAGATGTCATTTTTTTCACACCCTAGTTCACACTCCTTGAATTCTATCCATGGACCCCAGGTTAAAAATGTCTCATCCCCAACCTTCAAGAATCTTGGCAGTGGTTAATCTTCAAGACACAGTCAGTTAGAGGAAGATGTATTTCTCGTCCCAGGGCTCACCCCCTGAACTTGTCTCTGCCTTCTGAGTTCTGCCAGTCTGTGGCTCTCAACTGCTGTTTCCCTTCCTACCTAGCCTCATGCCCTGTCTCCCTCTTCTCCTGGCTTCCTCTTCTCCTGACCATGCATTCTTTTAACAGTGTCTATGCAGTTAGTTCCCTCACCCATCCAACATACATCTCTGGTGTCTGTATTATGTAACAAAGGGGGATTCAAGCTTGAAATAAAAAAGATAAAAGATGCATTTCCTAATCACTAGAAGCTACAAGGCCTCCTTCCCCAAGACTGTAAACTTTCTAAGGTCAGGAGACCATGTCCCTGATGTTCTCTCTGTACCCCTAATGCTCAGCATAGTAACTATACCGAAACATCAATAAATATTTGTTGGCTGATGGATAGCTGTACGAAATGATGAGTAGGTCAGTTGTCAGGTAAATGTGTGGATGGATAATAGATGGGCGGATGAATCTTTTTCTTTTTGATATTTATCAATGTAGGTGTACCTTGATCTCCTCAGCTAAAATAGTCAGTGGCTTTCCCAGTTTGGTACTGGTGCCCTGAATCTCCCTCCATGAAATACTCATATTCAAACTCTGCTCTGGTGAAGGAAAGGCAGAGAATGGATGACCTCCACAGAGTGAAATGAAATGGAAACTCACTGCAATCTTCCCATGTCAACAAGCACCACTCCAAGTTTCATCAAGGAAATCGAGTGTCCCAATCTGATTATCAAAATTTGATGATGACTCCAGAAGACAGTCATTCAAGGTTCATTTTCAGGTCCTACAGCCTGACTCCCCTCAGCTTGTTTCAGCTACAAACTTAGACTACAATGAGAAATTTGCTCTGCGTGTGTCAGGATGCCTTTCCAGCCCTAACTGACGTCTTTGTCTTGAAGTCTTAGCCCCCTAGCAGGTTGTTTGCCTAAGTTCTCAAGCAGCTAAAGAGGATAAAACACCCCAGGTCTGGTGGCATTTCTTTATCTCCTCTCACCACTTCACTTGCTGGGTTAATCTTGACATAGCTTCTGTGAACAAGGGACTTGTACCCTATAGCAGGTGTCCTCTCCAGCCCTGCCCTAGAGTCTAGACCATGAAATAGGATCAAGAATCTACAAGTCTCAATCTATTCCCTCCTTTATTCACCAAGTAAATGCTGAGTACGTCTATGAACTGTGTGTGTACTGATCAATATTCCAGACTCTGGAGTCAGACTGAGTTCAATGTTCTTTTTCCACCAGCACTGACTGGCCTTGCGACTGTATTTTATTCATTTGAATCTCAACTTCCTTCTCTATAAAATGGTGATAGTAAGATCTGTCTCCCTGTCCTGTTATATGGATTAAGTATTAAGAAGATTGCAAAGGGTTTGTTGTACATTAGCAGTTTATATATTACCTAATATGTGTGGTGTTACTGGGAAAGCAGGGTGTATGGTCTATACAGAGCTTGCTCTGAAGTTGGTGAAACCAGAGGTCTACAACTCAACCAGGTCATTCCCAAAGAAAAATTAGTAAACAGTTCCTCAATTAGGAGACACAAACCACACATACTGAGTGGTGGCTGTAGGAGCTGTAGATCTTATGCTGTGTTCTTATTATCATCACTATCATCTTCAGCAATAAGACAGTAGGAAGAAAATTTTGGAGGTGATGGATAGGTTTATGGCATAGATTGTGGCGATGGTTTCACAGGTGTGTACTTATCTCTAAATTCACCAAGTTGTATACATTAAATATATAGAATTTTTGTGTGTCAATCATACCTCAGTCAAGTGGTTTAAAAAATAATACAACTGTCTTCCAACCAGTACTCTTAAATGAGTATGAGAGCTGTGAAATGTAACAATTATATTAACAAATAACAATTTTAACTGTGCATCATTAACCATTGCACTAAGTGCTTGAAATGAATGATTTTTTTCAGCCTTCACAACAACCCTTTAAGGCAGGTATTACTGTTCATATTTTATAAAGTAAGTTACTGAACACCTCAGAGTCAAAATTATGTACCTAAGCATGTGAATCCAAGTAGCGAAGCAAAGATAAGAACCCAGTTTTTCCCAAGCCCCAAATGATTCATGTTAGTATTTTTATATTATTGATAATTGATATTATTATTAATCTAAAAAACTTATTCCTGATCACTCTATAAGCACCTACTACAAGCCTGATACTAAAAACTGATAAAATAGTGAACAAGACAGACATGTTGGATACCATTCTTCCCTTCCTAGAGCTCACAATCTAGACATACTGAATTGGGAAGACACTTAGTCAATAATCACATGTATTTTTTTAAAGTAATTCCCAGTGTGCAAAGTAGTTCCAAGGAGAAATAGAAAATAATATGGGGGCTTAAATGGCATCTCCTACTAATTTATATTGTCTGCAAGGCTAAGGCTTAGGTGTATTCTCATTGTCTAGAATCTATTGTTAAACCCACCCCCAGCCCCCAACTCTCTCAAGCATTGTGCTGTGTCTATGAGATGTGGAAAAAGCACAAAAGGCACATCCCATTTCATTTGCCTGCAAAGCTTTAAAAGGACACACAGAATACTTTGCTGTGCAAAAGACAACCATGATAGCTCCTCATCCAATTATTCCTTCTGTAGTTGTAACAGGACACACTTTGGAGAATTCTGGGTAGGAATTTTAAGCACCATTCATCACTGAACCTAACCTACCCATCCTCAGCCTTTTTCCAGCCAGCTGTTGCTACAGATGTCACTTCCTGCCAGATGTGTTCATAAAAAGCCTCAATCAACCTCCAATCCCAAGCAGCAGGAGAATGTTTTCAACTTTTGAGGTCTTTCCACTCTGACACAATGGGACTCTTGACTAGCTTTTGTACACCAATCTCACCCCATGAAATGGGTAAAAGCCACCAAGGAGTCTATATTGAAAAGATTCATGGAATACATTTTCCCATTGATAGTCCCTGACCTGACATTTTTATCACAAACAGTAATTTTCATAATTACAGAAGCCATGCCATTCCAGGAAATGCAGATCTTCTGTTATTCATGATTCTTTTCCAACTCTGAGGGTAGAAAATTCAGGACCCGAGTTTCCATGACTTCTATCAAATGTTGGGCAGTACTCAAATTTCAAGTGAACACAAGCCCTGTTTCTTGAGTAGTATTAAAATGATTGATGAGATACATGAGTTTGTAACCTGACTAGGCTATGTGTAGTCTTGGGTAACATAAAAACTCTCGATGCACCAGTTGTCTCACCTGTACAATAGTAATCATCACACTACCTCTATCTCACAGAGACCCTGGATGAAATGAAATAATACTTGAAAATGGCTAACACAACTGGCATATAAAAAGTACTATTCCATAACTATCCTTTCCCCACACCACTCCAAACATATAATAACAGTTAAAAGAAGAGTATCCCAATGAAGGTATGATTTCTGGCTCAAAATACTTAAAGGACTGGCATAGGAGAGACCAAATTTACTCTGGGTTTTCAGGGTGGAACCAGAACCATTTATCATCCACCCATTTATCTGCTCAACAGATATTTTCTGAGTACCTAATATGAGCCAGGCCCTGTGTCCATTGCTAGGGATACAGTGGAGATCAAGACAGACATTGTATGGGCTGTTGTGGAGTTCACAGCCCAGGAGTCAATGGATGGAGTTACAGGAGAGGCCCTGAGACACACTATGTGGGTGTCCTTTCTAATATTTAAAGCTATCTGAGAAACAAGTGGAATATGCTGTGGAATATTCATTTGGAGTCTTTAGACATTGTAAAAGGAACTGTGCATGAGATGGAAGGTTGGAATTCTGAAATTTCTTCCAACCTGGCAATCCTTTGAGAAACACGAGTCCAAATTCATCTTCTGGAGTTTAACTAAATGCCTTGCCCTTCTATCCATACAGCCAGTGTTTATTAACCCACTGTAATGCCTAGTACGTGGCAGCAATTAAATACTCAATCTATTATACCTATTTCCATTGATTTAATACTCACTTCACACATTTGCCATATTGCTGTTTCTTTTAAATCTATCACATATTTATCCCTATCCAAGAGTAGGCAGTTTAAGAATATTCTTAGATGACAAGAAATGGCATAAAAAGTATTGAGAGTCGGGGCGCCTGGGTGGCACAGCGGTTAAGCGTCTGCCTTCAGCTCAGGGCGTGATCCCGGCCTTATGGGATCGAGCCCCACATCAGGCTCCTCCGCTATGAGCCTGCTTCTTCCTCTCCCACTCCCCCTGCTTGTGTTCCCTCTCTCACTGGCTGTCTCTATCTGTCAAATAAATAAATAAATAAATAAATAAATAAATAAATCTTTAAAAAAAAAAAGTATTGAGAGTCAACCAACTCATTAATAAATATTCTGGCTCTAACTCTTTGCTGTGTAACCTTGGACAACTTACTTAAACCCAGAAACTTCCATTTTCCCACCTGGACAATGGACGAAGTAGTCCTTAACATTTAATATTACAGGGAGAATTAAATGAGGTAACAGAGCATCAAAGTGCCCAGGCTGGTGCCCAGCACATGTTGGATACTCAATTAATGTACTTCTCCCCAACATAAGATATAGGAGTAAGTCATTTAGAATGGACAAGAACCTATAGGGCCCAAGTGCTGGGTAACCAGATTATCTATGGTTGATTGATAAATTGATAATGTCTTCAAGATGCCAAGACACGATGAGAAGGAAAGTTATCATAACAGTTAAATAGCCAGGCTCTGACATAAGATTAAGTGTGCACAGACATGGATCGTGCATCTCCTTAACTAAATGACCTTGAATAATTCACTTCTGTAAACCTCAGCTTCCTATTGTGTAAAGGGAGAATAATTATGTTAACCATACAGTGCTATAAAACTTAACATTTTCATGTGGAACACCTAGCACTAAGCGTGGCACAAAATAAACACTCAATGAAAATGTATCTCTATTATCCATATATAGCCATACATATATCCATCTATGTGGGGAGATAAATACATATATATATTTATATATATAAATTTTATATATTTTAGAGAGGGGGGTGGGCAGAAGGAGAGTGAGAGAGAATCTTAAGCAGGCTCCACACCCAGCATGGAGCCTGATGCAAGGCTTGATTTCACAACCCTGAGATCATGCCCTGAGCCAAAATCCAGATGCTTAATCACCTGAGCCACCCAGGCGCCCCTCTATTAGCCATATATTGATTATTAGGATGGTTCCTAATGAATCAAATTTTGTATTAAATGACTCTAACTGGGATTTGTTTTTTCCTTCCTGTTTTTTTTTTTAGCATAAACTTTGGAACAGAGTACAGAACAGCACTTACTGTGGTGGTGGAAAGATCTCGGAGCTCCTGGGAAAGGAATTATTGGGAACTTTTTATTTTTTCTGAAAAGTTCTATGAAAGCCTGAGTGTCTGGAAGAGACTATGCAGAAGAGCATGACACTGTTATAATGGAAAGGAAAATACTGTAACCTACCACAAGTTCTAACTACACAACCACACTTGTCAAGGGATATTCATCTTAAGATTCTTGTTTTTATTTCCAAAGGTTTATTAAAAGAGAACAAAGGAGTTGCACATTATTATTAATTCAAATATTTATGAGAGTCAAACATTGCTCTAGCCATTGTCCTAGGCATTGTGCTGGACCTGGAGTTAAGATGGTGTGCAAATGCTACCTTTGTGGAACCTAAATTCCAGATATTAATCAAATGGGTCACATCTGAAGATGGTACCACCTGTCAGCCCTGCCCTTAGATTGTTCTCTAGATGTGGAGATAGATATGGGCCAGTGAGTGGATTCTCCGTTGGATCTGAAAAGGTCGGTCTGGGGTAGGAAGTGCAGGCTGGACTCAGAGTGCAATGCAACACAATATATAACCCACACCAGCGGAGCCTCCACTGGCTGAGGGAGAGCTGTCCTAGGTGCTGAAAGGGTGCTGCTACCCTCTGGGAACTTAGAAATAAAGACAGATGTAATGGAAGCCAGAAGAGTGGGAGAGGAGACACTACAGGGGCTGCAGGAGGAAGAGGTACATCCCAGGGAGTAGGATCCTAGGGGACCTAGACTACATCAACCCCAGACTGTCATGGCAAATTCTGAGGGAGATGTGAAAGAACCTGGGACTTTGAGAGGCTCAGTGGGGCTGGGTGGGAAAGGAACAGTGTATTTTCACATCCAGTATAGGCCAGGCTGGCCCAGAAATATCTGTGCTTTGAGTCCTCTGGGATAGTTCTGAATTGGAGAAGAGAACATAGCTATGAGGGAAAAAGAAAAGGAACAACATTCCTTAAGCAACCTCCATGTCCAGTTGTATGGCTCTGGGGAGGGTGGGGGAGCCCTGATTTGTAGTGTTTGTTGATTTCCATGGTGTAAATACTCCCCTATGCATGACTGATTTCAAGCTACAATGGCTTAACACCAGCTTGCAAGATAAGCTCTCAGAAGTTGATATGGGCAGGCTCTACTACATCACTGATTGTGGGCCAAAGAACAGCTTGAAGCACTTTACATGTATTATCTCAATGAACAGTCACAATCTTCAGAAATAGTAATTGTGAGTCCATTTTACAGATGAGAGGACCGAGGCCCAGAGAATAAACTGACTTGTCTAGAGTGACACAGCAAGAGCATGGTAGGAGCTAAGATTTGACTCAGATGTGTCTGACTGTAAAGTCTATGTACTTTTCACTGCAGGTGTCAAGCTCTTGACATTAGGCTCATCAACCAAAAGCTCACACCAGCTGGGCCCCCACCTGCCCACCATGCTAAGTAACTGACCAGATGGGACCTCAGAACATCCACAAAATGAAAAGGAAGATAGACGAGGAGAGGCTGGACTTATCACCTCATCCTTCAGGAGCTGAGAGAAGCCCTCCTGCCTGCTGGCTTTGGCTGAGCCTTGCATAGCCTCCTGAACTCAGCATCCTTTCTGAAAGGGCACATATGGCCTGGACTCAGTGGCTGCAAGAAAATCGTCTGGGCTTGAGCCACCCCAGCCCTGGCCTGTGGAAATGAGCAACTCTAAGCACTTTTGGAAAATAATATATCCCATAGTTGGCACTTGCCCCTGAAGTCAAGCATTCCAAAGAGAGAAGGGCAGCTACTTATGACTCAGAAAAAGAGGAGGGATGCAAGATATAAGCAGGCAGGAAGCAGTGACCCCACGCCCAACATTCAGTTCAGTAATCCACAACTTCACACAAGTGAGTTCATGTACATACACAGCATGGGGCCGAGAGAGGCCTGGGAGGAGAGTTACCATTCACTCCTACCTTGAGAAAGGACAGGGATGATGCCAATTACCTATATGCCAAGCACATTACACTGCATAACCCACTAGTCCTTGCAGTTAGTCTGTGACTTGGAAATCTTTTGCAGATGAGAACGCTGAGCCAGGAAAAGGAGATTCATCATCTATCCAAAGTTCTACAGCTAGGAAGTAGCAGGGATTTGGGTTTCAGTATCTCTTATTCCAAATTCTATGTTCTGGCCTCCATACCTCTCTGAAAGGGACACAGTGCACCTTCCATGTAGCTGGGCATCTGCATCTACCAGTCTTAGCTAAGTTTCTAAATGTTGGGTGGCTGGGTGGGGAGCCCTGCAGAGGGATATGCAAAGACTTCGGGAATGGAGGTCCGAAATGTATAGTCTTGGAAAATCACAAAAAGTTACACAAATACGATCTTGTCACCATTCCTTGTCACTCACTGCTGAGCAAGGACTCTGCTGAAAAGTAAAACTAACTTTTCTTAGTCTCCTGTAACATGCGGCTCCTTTCTTTGCTCCTACTATGCCACAGAGGTAGGAAAGTGAGGGGTTAAGTGCACAGGCTTTGTGGTCCGACAAATTTGCACTCACCTCCAGGTTCTGCTCCTTTGGGCAAGTTAGTAAATCTCACTAAGCCTGTTTTCCCATCAGTAAACAAGGGTTGATGATAGCAGCTACTTTATGATGCTGTTGTAAAAATTAAGTGAGATCAAATAAATGAAGTGCTACATACTGTCTGATGACTAGTAATCTCTCAGGCTATGTAAGCTCTATAAATATCGTCATCATCATCATCAAAAATATTTTGTTATCATTACACCCTTTCACTGATATATAATGAAACTTATGTTTGGGCAAGACTGATTAGAAGAAATTATGTAATAAGCACTCCCTATGTATGTCCAATGGGAAAGTATAAAAGATGGAAGATAGGACAGAAACCAGTGTGGACACAGGCAGACTGAAATAGCTCACAAGTGGACACTGGGAACACAGTGCTGTAGGTGGAGTACCAGGGTGTGAGTGGTGCTGAACAAGGTCATGCATAGGACAGAACAAAGGGTGCTCTTTCTCCCAAAGGAATACTGACTCCTGATAGCCTTGGGAGGGCAGAAATTGATACAGGTCCTAAAGGGAATCTGTGCCTTGGGTGCTGCAGCTCTGGGAGCAGCCAGGGGGCAGGATTCTGTGTGTCACTGCATGGGGTGAACTGCAGAGGGGCCTACCTGTGTCCAATCGACACCCCGCAGGTCACTTCAGTGATGGTCTTTAAGATGCCAAGATTCTCCCCCAGGAAAAGGGGGGATAAAGGAAGGGAACGGAAAAGAGAGAGAGAGAAGTGGAAGCCGAGGAGGGCCATGGAGGAAAGAAAAGAAAAGAAATAAAGGATAAACCAGAGGGAAAGGAGGGGCTAACAAAAGGAGAGAGGAGTGAGGGGAGACACGGCACTCAGCACTGCTTTAAGGCATTCTCTATATACCATTTACGGGCTGACTGTCTATCTCTGCCACCCGCCCTGGGCCCCACTGCCCCATCCTCCATGAAAACAAAGACCATTTCTACCTGTCGTCAAGGTACGCGGTGAGTACTCAATAAGTGTGTGAGGGAGGAAGGAAAAAAAACATGGAGGGACAGAGAGAAGGACGTTGGGAGAAAAGGAGGGAGGGAGGAGAGAAGGCTCCTCTGGAACCCCTGTTACATGGAGAGAAAAGCCTTCCCCTCCCCTCTGGTGTTTATCTAAGCAGCTGGCAGAACTAAGGCAGTTTTGCTTAAAAATCATTTCCCAGGGGATTAGCATCCCCTTTCACACTTAAAAGCTTTCCCCAAAGCCAAAGAATGAATTGATTTTCCTATAACTAATCACGCTCCCGTTTAATAGCAGGAAGCCGCTGCTTTATTTTCTATCTCTGTCTCTAAGAAGTGCAGACTGAACATTCACCCCACCTCTCCCCCACCAAGTGCAGGACACCAGAATGATGAAGGTGCCACTCAATAGGGTGCACTCCCTCTCCCCCAAACCCCCACAGCCACCGCTGCCTCTGAAGAGGGTGATGAGTGTGGACAGAAAGCCCAGAAAGGGCACTTCACATCTCATGGCGCTGTCAGTGTCAACCTCTCTCCGGCCCAAGCATTGGTCTGTTTGTACAGGTAAGATTGAGAGTCTCATCTTGAGAACATTTCACCCTGAGTACAGGGCTGGAGGCTGTGGAGTCCTGTCCAAACCACAGAGGTTACTGAGAAGAAAAATAATGTGGCACCTCATCTGTAAGGATCCCAGCTTGCCTTCAAAGCCTGTGTTTACTTAAGCAGCCCAGAAGGCCAATGTTGAGCAGAGAGAGAGAGATGCGGTATTTGCATAGAATCTAGCCTCAACTACTCTCCTGGGCTTACCGTCCACATCCTGAGGTACCAAACTGGTCAGGAACGTGAATATCACCCCACTGCAATTAAGTACCTCACTTTGCTCTATGATCTTGCACATCGGGACCGACTTCAAGTTTTACTCAAATCTACTCAACCGACTGAAGGATCCAGATTAAATCCAACCCCACCCATATGTGGTCAATAGGAGCAATTGCTGAGTGACAAAAGAGCAAGTTGCACGTGGCACCATTCCATTTGTGTTCACTGGGTGAGAAATGTAAATCCACACAATACTTTGTGAATATCAGTATTTGTGAAGTACAAAAAAAATGAACAGAAAATATAAATTCATGATAAAGGCTGCATCTCTAGAGAAGGAGAGGGAAATGAGAAAGGAAAATGATGAGGGTAGCTTCTCTAATTTTTAAAATTTCATTAAAAATATTAGGAGAGAGATAACTTCTGATTTGTGGTGGTTAGAACATAGTTATTCATTTTCCATTTTCTTTATATTATCTTATACTTTTATGTACCTTTAAACTACATCTGGTTTTGTTTTTTTCTTTACTTTCGTTTTTAAAGATTTTATTTATTTGAGAAAGAGAGAGAATACACATGCACAAGCGGGGATAGGGCAGAGGAGGAGGGAGAGAGAATCTCAAGCAGTCTCCATGTTTAGCTAGGAGGCTGACGTGGGGCTCAATCCCAGGACCCTGAGATCATGACCTGAGCTGAAATCGAGTCAGACTCTTAGCCAACTGAGCACAGAGGCACCCCTACATCTGTTTTTTTTTTTTAATTTTAATAAAGGGGGGCTGTGTACAAAAGAAAAGCTAGCTCTACACACTCAGTCATTTCCCGTCCAAATCTCCATGTATTATTTCTTCCTTTCTAAATCAGTCTCTCAACCTCAGCACCGCTGACACTTACGGGCAGGTCGTTCTTCACTGTGTGGGGCTGTCCTATGCACTGTAGGCTATTTAGCAGCACCCCTGGCCTCCACCCACTAGATGTCAATAGCATGTCACTCCCACTTGTGACATGGACATTGCCAAGTGTCCACCTGGGGCAAAATCACCCTCAGATAAAAAGCACTGCCCTAGATGAAACCGTACATTTCACTCTACTTTCTCCTTTTCTGGCACAGTGCACCACACGTACATAGTACATTAGTGTTTTCTGAGGACTTTTGCATTCATTTTCTTACTTTGGTTTTGAATTGCCCCATCCGAGGAGGTGGGGTTGTTATCTCCATTGCCTAATATGAAAACTGAGGCTCGGAGAAGCCAGGCAACTTCTACTAGGCCCTATAGCTGAGTATGGACAGGATTTGGTCTTCAACCTGGGTCTTCAGATCTTTGCTGCTAAGTCATGGCGTAGTCCCTCCTAACCTAGTAACCAGAGAATCAACTCTCTTACTGGGGTCTACTCTCTCTCTCTCTCTCCTCTCCCTCTTCCTTCAAGCAAGGGTAAGGGGAGGAGAGGAAGAGGAGGTGTCAGAGGAAAGACCAACACTTGCTGAGCACCTACTGTGTGCCACAAGCTTTCGATAATCTATCTCTATTGACTTTGTAATAATCCTGCAAAGCAGACAATAGTATTCAAATTTCACAGATGAAGAAACAACTCGAAACTAAAGAATCATATTTATTTGTGGCAGTTGCAGCACATTTAAGAGAAAAGGGGGCTTTCTGATATTTCTAAAATGCAATTTCATTTGAGGTAGTATAATATTAAATCCCAGCTGTGCCACTTACAAGCTGTGTGACCCTGGGTGAATGACCTAACCTCCCTATACCCCACTATTTTTATTTATAAACCCAGGGAGGATCATATTCAATGAAATGGTGCATGTGTAATCCAAATACAACTGGGCTGCCTGAAGGCCTGATTCTATCCATTGACACATTAAACATACACACACAGATCCTATGAGCATTTAAATGAACAATGAAGGTATCTTCGAAGGGGAGCACAGATTCACACAGTGTATCTCAGAGGAATAACATGTGTATGTACACCCTCCCCTCAGAGCCTCTACAGCAACTCCATTCTATTGCCCTCTCTTTCTCCCTGCTGTCCTTCTGCCATCACCCTCAGCTCTCCTTGTCTGCCCAGCCCCCTGGCATGCCCTCCCCCATGCCATGCTGCCTACTTGTGACTCTCCGGCATGGCAGGTCTCCACTCTGCATGCTTTTCTCTTACTGGTCCAAGAACCCAGGTGCTAGGAGAACAAACTCTCCATCTCCTCACTCTTGAACAGTAACCAGCATGACACATGTACTTAATGCAAGTTAACTATTGTGGTGGTTGGTGCTATTTGCAAAAAGCCTACAAGTTGCCAAGCACTGTGCTGAGATCCAGGGCTTTCAAAATAAAGCAAACACAGATTCTGTCCCAAGGAAGTTCACAAAACATGAAAAAGCCAACTTGTATAGCCTATTCAAATTCACATGGGGCTTTTTCTTTTAATTGAGGTAAAAATCACATAACATAGAAATGTACCTAAACATAAAATTAAGCATTTTCAAGTGCACAATTCAGCAGCATTTAGTATACTCAGTGTTGTGCAAGCATCGCCTCTACCTAGTTTCAAAACATTGTCATCAATCTGAAAAGAAATCTTGTATCCATTAGCACTCTTGCCCCATTCCCCCAACCTCCCAGTGCCTAGCAACCACTCATCTGCTTTCTGTCTCTATAGATTTCCCTCTTCTGGACATTTCATGTAAATGGAATCAGAGAATATGCGAACCTTCTGCATCTAGGTTCTTCCACTTAGCATCACGTTTCCAAGGTTCAGGGGCATTGTGGTGTGTATCAGTACTTCGTTCTTTCTAGGTATCCATCCCAAACAATTGAAAACAGGTGTTCAAACAAAAACTTATACATGAATATTTAGAGCAACATTGTTTACGATAGTCAAAATGTAGAACAAACCAAATACCTATCAACTGACGAGTGGACAAACAAAACATGGCATAAACATACAGTAGAATATTATTCAGTCATACATGGGGATTTTCATATACATAATTTCAGTTAATCATTAGAATGAGGCTGTGCAATGCATAGTGTTTTATCCCCCTACTTTTTGGAAGAAAAGACAGAGGATCATAAACATGTCCAGTGTCATATCTCCCAGCCCTATCTGCTTCAAAATCAGCTGTGTTCCTGAAAATGGGAGTATCTTGGGCTAAAGTCCCTGGCTCATATCCCTGGAGTGTGTCATGTAAGTAGTTATGGAGTATAGGTTGGAAATTTGCCTCCACTGTATACAATACAATCTCAACCTGCATCCAACCCAAGAATCTTTAACATGCCCTACAAAATTCTCCCTTGCTCCACCATTACCACCATGGGCGTTTCCTTTCTTCCCACAATGGTCAAAATCACTCGTTCACAGTCACAGTAATATTACTATGCCCTTATCAAGGATCTTTGGCTTCTTACGAATCATTAATTCACTTTCCTGCACATAAATTGCACTCTCTTTCATATATAGCTTTAACCTATTTAATTAGAGCCTTAATTCACTTTTTTTTTAAGAGGAAGAAAAAAACACTTTAACTCTACAATGGGCTAAAATTATACCTTATAAAAAGACGCGATTGTTTCCTGACCATGAACTTTTGCTTTTATGAATTGCTAATTTGGTTAATGGGCTCATTCTGCTCTGAAATTTGCATCATGAAAATTACTAGCTTCGAAGAGTCCTCTGTGTACAACGCAGTTTGCACGTTTTGTTGTAAAGGTCACATTTGACATCGTAAAACAGCGGGCCCTTTTGAAAAGGTACAAATGTAAGAAATTAAGTGGCCCCATTGGTATAATGTCATTGTTAAGGAGGGAGAAAAGATTTTTAAGTTAATTTTTATTCATATTGTTTACGTGCATGCAGGCTGAGCTTGGTTCTGTGTGAATCCCTTCTCATGGCTGGCACGTTATTGGTTTAACCTATGATTCAGGGACACCAATGGCTGGAAGCTTCTGCCACCAGCATCAGTGGAATGAAGAGTCTTGAACAGGTAAAAGAATCAATAAATAAAGTAGAGGGTGCCATCACCCCCACCTGAGAAGACTCAGATGTCAGTAAAGTAGATAACAGGACATCAAATCATAATATAAGTGCTATCAGGAGGGGGACCCTTACGTAAAACTATCTTGCTGTGATTCAACAGTGCTTGACAACAATAAATCAAGAGATTTTGCCCCAACTGATAGAAGATTGACTTCTGGATATTCCTAGGCTGGGTTTGTGAGGTCAGGTACATAGCATCTCAATAATCCTGGACAGAACAACACCCAACTTGGTGATTTTTGGAAGTCTTCTTGTGTTTCAGGGGAAAGTGGGGCCAAGTTCACATGCACACAGGAACTGAGAAGGAAATACTGCATGAGGCTCAGCCACCTGTCTGAGTGCCCAAGGAAATGAGCAGAGACCAACAATGCCCTGGTCAAAAATGACCAAGAGTAGACAAGTAGGCACAATTGTTTTTGTGAAGAAGCAGTCTTGGGTTAACAGCAGGACTCCTCTGCTCATATGCTATACAACTTTTAGAAAGTTACCTTACTATCCTGATCCTGGTGTGCTTGGTTTTGTTTTCACATCTACAATGTGGTGAGTGGTGATCAAAGCATACACCTGTGATGGAAGGGTTTTGCCGAGATTTTTAAAAGGTAACAGAGAGTGCCTCTTCATGTTAGATGATCTGGAGAAGAGGGAACAAATCAAATACTAACATGAAGACATAACCTTTTCACTTCCTGCCAGAGCTCCAAGAAGTCCCTCCTTGAGGAGGCAGTGGAAACCTTGCCTTGGGCATCAGGTCTGGCATGACTGAAGGGGGCTTTGCCAGAGGAGAAGTGGGTTCACAGGGCAGCACAGGAACCCCATCCCTGGAGTACCATTCACGTCTCTCTTGGGACTGGACCAGTGCTGGGAGAAAGTGAAAAGGAAAACCAGGTAGGCGCACAGGTGGTGACAGGTGAGCAAGGGATCCCATGCCATTTTTTTTTAAGTTTTTTTTTTTTTTTTTTATTGGACAGAGAGAGAGACAGCGAGAGAGGGAACACCAGCAGGAGGAGTGGGAGAGGGAGAAGCAGGCTTCCCACCGAGCAGGGAGCCCCATGCAGGGCTTGATCCCAGGACCCCAGGATCATGACCTGAGCCGAAGGCAGATGCCTAACGACTGGGCCACCCAGGCACCCAGATCCCATGCTTTTGAATGGAGACTACCCTAGGGTCCACGCATGGCCTTCCCACCTTCCTACTAGTATATCCTCCGCCCAAGTCCTGGGTAGAACACAGCCTACAAGAACACCATCAGAGGAAAACAGTCCTTTGTGACAAGGAAAAAGAAAGATCCCCCTCCCCTCCCAGGAGCACATGGGGCCTCCCTCCTTCCTTCTGTAATTACCTCTAGTAAATTCCCCATTCATCTGCATGCTGGTTTCTATTCAGCAGGATTTGAAGCTGTGCTGCTGAGGAGAGGGGGGGCAACTAGGCACATTCAAACTTGCACAATCTCCAATCACCGCACCTGATGGGGATGAGCACTTGCTTATGTGAAATTTTCATTTCAATCCCAGGCTCAGATTGCACCATTTCACAGCCACGCTCCCAAGCACTTACACACAGAAGGCTTTTCATCCTCCAAGTCCTGCACAAGTGTTACCTAATTAATGTTCAACAATGTTACCAAACCTCCCTCTTTTAAGACGTATCAACCTGGAAAGGTCTGGAATTAAGGATTTTGATCTCGAATGGATTGCTTTCATGTATTTCGGATAATTCACACAGCTGCTTAAAGACAGATATTCATCGACTATAAACAGCCCGGAGTTCGAGTAGCTACACAAATAAACCTTTCCTTATCTCTCCCAGCAGCCTCCCTTTGCCTGCTTGGGCAGTGAAGGGATCAAAAATGCTCCCTTATGGACTGATTCGATGAGCACTTGGACTCTAAAGCAAATGATTCTTCAGCCAGGCAGAATAAACTACCAGACCGAGACCCTCCCAGTGGCTTTCCATAAGTCCAGACATGGCCCCTAGCCTTGCCCCTCAAAGTGAGGTCAAGACACCTGGGAATTCATTGGTAATGCAGAACCTGGCGCCCCACCTCAGACCTATTGAACCAGAATCTGTATTTTAGCAAAACCCCTGGGAGATTCATGCACACATTAAAATTTGAGATTCTTTGGTCTTTAAAGCCCTCCATGAACAGAGTCCTGGACACCTCTCAGGCAGGACCTAACCCCTCACCCTGTTTTTGGCTTCCCTGATGTTCTTCAAATACAGCAAGCACGCTCCAAGACATCTGCCCTCACTGTGCTCTCTGCTCAGGCTCGCTTCCCCAACCCAATGCAGGGAACACCCCTAGAGGGAGCCATTCATGTGCTATCAACATAAACGGCATTCCCCCATGGCCCGACTCCACTGTACAATATGAATGGTGTCCCCAGGAGTTTGGTGGCACAGCTGTCCTGTGCAAGGACCTGCATAAGTACTACCTCTTCAAAGAAGCCTTCCTGTTCACCATTACCTAAAAAAGCCCCCGCCCTTTCTCTCCTACCACACTGTGCTGTTCCTTCATAGCATTCACCACCATCTGACATTGTATCATATATCCATTTGTTTAGTTTATTACCTGTCTTCTCTTGCGAGAATTCATTCTCCATGAAATCAGGGACTCTGTCATCCCCCTCACCCTTACCCCCACCTGCCACCAATGTAATGCTCAGCCCTTAGAACACAGTCTAATAATTGCTACACAATTTGTGCATGCATGTGTGTGTGCATATGCATGGACATATATGTATATGTAAGCTTCAATACTCTCTTTCCCGATTCACACTAATTTGGAGCTCATAAAATGAACTTTTCTGCCAAATAAACTCATTTGTGTAGATTCTTCAGAGTGATGCAGTCCAGCTCAGTGTTGAGGAATGGGACTCCACACCTGGCCAAGGGGCCACTTCTGCTCCTCACCTACTACAAAAGTCCCCGTTGCATTCTTCCTATTTCTCTAGGCTCTGTATACAGCAAAAGTGGGCTAACATGATCACTGTCAGATGCAGCACCATGGGAAAAAGAGTCAAATGCCTGGTGGACACGGCTGATGGGAAAGCAAGGCTCTATGCAGGGAGGAGTGAAAGAGATGCTTAGTCTGTCTGGTTAGTGTAATGCTTCTTACCTTAGCAGAAAATAGCTTACAACCAAATACTGTGCAGCTTCAAAGACACCAGATGAATGAATTGACAATGATAACAAGGAGAACAGAATGACATCAACCCAGGGAATTTGAGACCAATCCTACACTCTGCCAAACATCCAAGTAAGCATAGTCATCTGGTTCCACTCAAATGCCTGACAGGTGACATGCATGAGTGAAGCAGGCAGATAAAAACAGCAGCATTAGTGATAATGAATGGAAACTGACCCTGATACTCAGTGTTGGGGAAGCAGTAAGAAGTGGTGGAGACTGTGGTAAACAGAGTCCATCCTTTTTCTGAAGGGGGCAGCTGCTACTCAAGTCCAGTTGACTAGTGTCATGTTGGGATACGGACCCAGTGTTACAAGACCTTCTGATTTCCAAGAGAAGACTCTTGTTAAACTTCCTAGTTTCAAAACATTGACAAGTAAGTCCAAAATTTTAACAACTCTGCAAGCAAATAAAATATATCTATGAATGAGACATACCCATGAAGTCATACATGTGAGAGTAATAGCTTAGATGTTTGAAGTTCCAGCCTTTATGTAGCTCTTTGTCCATACAAGTGTGCCCTTACGGAGGGCACTTCCTGTATACACATGCATGAGTATGTACACATACATTCTAGAATATGTACTGTGACAGGAAACCACAGAAAGGACCAAGCCCATTCTGAGTTAGATACAATCAGAACTCAGCCCATAGTCTAAAAGAATCTAGGAATCTCACACACAGAGGTAACTAGAGAAGGGAGGAAGGGGGGGTGTCTGTAAGGGATAAGAACTCAGCTCAGAATTCCTAGGAGGCCCAATTCTTCTGAGGGAGTATGCTATTCCTTATCCTACCATGACCTGCTGCAGGAAGGAATGGCACTTTCTGTAGGAATCAAGGAGGGCATCATAAAGAAGGAGCCATCTGAATTGAGTTTTATAGGAGGTATAGGATTTTGCTATACATAGAGGAAGGATATGGTGAAGAGGAACCGAAAGTGTCAAAGCACTTTCTGCTTTATCTGAGCCCACTCAGCCTAGACTCTAACTCTACTCCTCTCCCCTTCTATGCCTCTGGAACTCACAGTGTCCTACTGAAGCTTTATGACATAGAAAGCCAGTATCCATGGGGCAGACAGCAAATAGACAAAGCAATTCCCTTCTTTCTCCCATTCTAATCTTCCCCATTTAGAATCTACGAGAATAAAAATTTTATTAATATTGGAGGTTATGGGGGGGAGGGTTGGAAACAATCCCAGTCCTACTTTCTCATATTTCCTTTAGACCCAAAAGACACCATTCTGGATCACTTCCAGGAGAGCAGTATGTTTACTGAGAGGAGCAAAAGGTGTGGCAGAGAGATTATTCCAGGCAACAGCAGGCAGAGGTGAAGGAAAATGGAATGGAAGCCCCTGTAAACTCCAGCCTACAAAATCAGGATGGCTATTCACCAGGCAGCCATCTCTATGCCTGGGCTATTTGCTCATGAACCACCTTGATCAAACAACCTTTAGTATCTTTAGTCAAAGCCACACCATGGGGAGGGGTAGGATAGTGGTGACAGAATCAGAAAGTCTGGGTTGGGCTTTAGGTTCTTCCAACCTACTATCTGGATGGTTGGGAGCAAGTAACACTACCTTTCCAAGCCCCACTCTTCTTAGCTATAAAATGGCAGTAATAACTGTGCCTTCTCAAGAGGGCTACAAGGGGTATTAAATAATCATGTATGTACCACACTTAGCATTGTATATAAGAACAGAAAATTCTCTGTAATAGTTGCTGTTCTGTGTTACCTTCAGTTACTTAGAAAGAGATCTCATATGAGGGGCAGGGATGAGGGTGGGAGGGACTGTCCATTTTACCCAAAGGATGGAACAGCCTTGGACTTTCTACATCTTCAGTGTGGAAACACTTCAGAAAACTGAACTCCTGGGGCGCCTGGGTGGCTCAGTCGTTAAGCGTCTGCCTTCGGCTCGGGGCGTGGTCCCGGCGTTATGGGATCGAGCCCCACATCAGGCTCCTCCACTATGAGCCTGCTTCTTCCTTTCCCACTCCCCCTGCTTGTGTTCCCTCTCTCGCTGGCTGTCTCTCTCTGTCTAATAAATAAATAAATAAATCTTTAAAAAAAAGAAAGAAAGAAAGAAAGAAAACTGAACTCCTAGGTACCTTCTCAAAGAGGCTTGGCACTCGGCCAAAAAAAATGGTGGCATTTTCTCCAAGGGATGGCAGCTGGCCATAGCTAAGGGGTGGGAAAAGTTCCCGGAACCCAGATATGCTCCTTCTTTACCTACTACTCAACCAGGGACAGAACTTCAACATGGGAACCTGAGTTCTCTCTTACTGCTGCCTGGCTGTATTCATCTCTCTCCCACCTCATAGGACTCTTCAGCCTCCTCAGTGAACTACAGGATTGACCAGAAGCAGAGTGGCCAAAGGGTGTCAGAATAAAAACTGTATTTATGGAACACATACCAGGTGCTCAATATTCTAAATACAATACATTAAACACATTATAAACATTCGCTCATATGACCCTATGAGAAGATATTATTTTATTATCTGAGGCACAACAGTATTATTTCAAATACTAAGGGTCACCTGTAGAAAGTAGCAGAGAAGGAATGAGACCCCTAGAAACCTCACTCTAGAGATCACTTCTCTAATGACTAAGGAATGGCTAAATAAATTGAGGTCAGAGGCAGGAACGATTCTAGAAACTTGCCACATTCTTCCACCTTACACGATGACCTAAAGCTTAATTGTCGGAGGCTGTTTGAAAGCCCGCTTTAGGTTGATTTGCTTTTTCTCAGTGGTGTGTCAGCTGCTGCCCGGCATGATAGCTTATTTAAAATATCGGGTAGAAATAAGATTCACTGTGAAATTAGTTGTAGACAAGCTCAGAAACTGCTAATGATGCAGAGATAATAAGGGGATTTGCAGAAAACACTGATATTGCATTATGATTAGTGAGCAGAGCGTCACCCCTTGAAGCCTGCAGGGCCAGAGCTCCCACAAGAAGAACAAATGCATATGCATTAGCAGCACACGCTGGCAAATCCAGGCTCCCGAGGCCAGCGGGCTCAGGCCTCCTGGTCAGTGGCTCAGAGCTCAGCTCTGATTTGCAAAAATGATTAATTTGTGGGTTTTGAGAATGAGAAATGTTTACCTCCTAGGTCTCGGAGAAACCAAAGGCCGGTCCTAAATCAAATTCCCATTTGAAAATGAAAACA
Source organism: Ursus arctos (assembly GCF_023065955.2). Classification (NCBI taxonomy): domain Eukaryota; kingdom Metazoa; phylum Chordata; class Mammalia; order Carnivora; family Ursidae; genus Ursus; species Ursus arctos. The sequence goes on along the minus strand of NW_026622874.1, from coordinate 70,144,408 downwards.
AGCAAAAGCAGCTCTGGAAGGCAGCCCTGCGGTCTTGCCTGGTCTGCTGCCCAGGGCTCTTTAGGCAGCTCTCCAGGGTATGATCTCAAGTCTACCAAGAACTTTGCTAGGTCCATAGGCCTGCATGCCTCTAAGAGTTGTTTGTCAACCCATATGTACCAGCGTAGTGAGACCAGTTGGTAAATCATATCTTGCCATACCAGTTACTAAATAATGACTGCCCTAACCTTCCCAAAAGGCCCTAGAATCACCCTCCTGACCTCTCTATGATCTAGCAACTAAAGGGTTTATAGCTGGCACCGTGAAGGTTCAGATCCTATTCCAGTACTGTAGCCAGCATCCATTCTGATCTATCAAGTGTCCAAACCTGATTGGATATTAAATATTTTTAATATCACCCCTCCATTCCCAGTCACAGACATGCCTCACTGAGGTATCTATAACATGAGAAATGGGCTGCATGCTAGCAATCAAAGACGATAAAATCCTCTAGAAAAGCCTAATGGTACAAATCAATAAGACCTGTGTCCTGCTCTGGCTCGTCCTATCCCTTGGTATTTACAAATGCTCCCAAGATGGTGCATTTTGTTTGTGCACCCAAGACGTCATTTGGCCAAGTTACAGTCTCTGCACTTTTGGCAAAGGGGGAAAATGCAAATTGTATGCATATCAATTACTAAGTCACCTGCATAATGAGATGCCAGAAAGTTTGAGGCTAAAACACTTATTTACATGAAAAACAAATCTGTATGGGATACATATTTCTCTTCTTCACATCTCAACACATTTGTCACTCAAAGCCAGAAGGCTCTACTCAACAAAGTCCCTCCAGTCCCTGGCCCCATTTTCATTCTCTTTAGCTTTCAGCTTAACTCCTTGAGGGATGGAGGCCACCAGGTGTTCAAAACAGATGCCGCTACTTTGCTGCCTAGGGAACCACATTCAGAGAGAGGGATGGGCTGCAAGGATGCAAATTCCCACCCTGCCAAAACTATTTGTATGATCCTTGTACAGAATGTAAATTATTTATTCAATTTATTCGGTGAGGTTGATACAACTGAATATCTTGAGATTCTGTCAGATGGCTGACCCCCAATACAATTGGTCCTTTTCTTTCAATTACGATGAAGCTGCACAGAAGTTAAAAGTGAAAAATTAAAGAAAGATGAGAAGGGAATGTGGTTCAGTGATGGACTGTGCTGAGTACTGTTTGGGCTGCCTGGCATATTTTCCCTCCACTTCCCTTCTTCCTGTAACAGAGTCTGGGCCTTCCTGAGCACAGGAATGATCATGTGACCCTGCCTTGACCAATCATGGTAACTCTCTTACTCTGGACACATTTATTGGTAGAGGGGTAGGTGTAGCATCCAAGGACAGCCAAACAGAATCCACCCTGGGACCCATATATAAATGCTGTGAATAGTAGATTCCCTTTCCTCTGGTGTTGCTGAATATAAGGTTATAAAGCCAAGGAGCTGGTGGATATCTTCCCCACCATCTATGCCATCTGGACAGAGTCTGTCTGCAGAATGAAGCCAATCAGAAATGAGCAGAAATGAAAAACAGATGGAGAACAGTGGCCCTGACTCCTGGCTCTCCATCCCACCTCCCTGGCTCCTCCAATTCTTCCATAACTCCCTGAATGACCCAGAATCCTTCCCAACTGTGTAGGCCAGACAATTCCTCTAGGCTTAAATGATTTGAAGTAGTTTCCAGGACTGAAAACATCTGGACTTGCACTCAGTTATGGAATGGATGGATATATACCTTTAACCACGCTTAGGTATTTGATAAAATATACTTAGCATTTTTGCATGAGTTAATTTTGTTTTCCCCCTTTGCAATTTAAAATGATTAATTACTTTCAATCTAGTAAATATGCAATTAAAACAAAATAGTCCTCTTTGTTTTGGTCTCTGCTGTATTTGGGATCCCTGCTTTTTATCCACTTGTATGAGCATTTTGTCTGTTTTCCGCACTTGGTAAAATATTAGGAATGAAAGTGGAATCAAATAGTCAAATAATTGCACTAATAATTGCACTACTGTAAGGACAAAACTGAAGACTTTGCCAAAACTGAGCAAGTCCCTAGCAGGCAACACCAGCATGCAATAACCCAAAATGTTAATGTGTTAAAAGGTAAAGAATGAGTCTTGGAAAGTAGAACCTCAGAAATTGCAGTCACTCATTTAAGTGCAAGCCCCTAGCGGGCAGAAGGAACACCATTATCCTCCGGTGGGATTGTTAATATGGTAAGAAACTGGCTATCAAAAGTGCATCTATCTGTGCTCTGGAATGAGTAAAGAAAACACAAGTACGTGGTTCTAGAGAGAGGAGTGGTAGTTTCACATTTTAACTGACATCCAGTATAAAAGTTATTAAAATTAAAAGTCCTGGAATCAGATGACCTAGGTTTGTTTCCCAGCCTTGCTTTTTTTCTACATATATTTGAGAAAGTTATTTAACTTCTATGCATCTCAATTTTCTCATCTATTAAAGGATAATAACAGTATCTATCTCACAGGGATCATGTGAAGACTGAATCAAGATGATCTTTGTCAAATATTAGCATAGAATCTGCCCTATATTAAGTGCTCACTAAATCACAGTTACGGTGTTTACTACCTTAACCCTACCCACTGTTCCCTTTCGGGCCGTGAGAGCAGAAGACAAACACAGGCAGGGTTAGGTAGTTTGTGGGCAGAAACTGGAGGTGATTGTTATTTCGAGATGAATCACCACTATTATGTATGAGGGCAAAATTCAACTTTCCCTAGAATACACCAGAGCCCTTGCCTTGTTGAATAATAAAACAATAGCAGCAATAACAAAAATGATGGCTCTCATTTACTGAGTTGTTACTACGCTAGGCACTTTTCATCTACCTGACACCCACCACAAATATAGAGTAGATATAATTTTCTCCATCTCACAGAAGGTAAAGAAATATTGACCAGGAAACAGCTCAGGTCGAGTGACTTGTCTAAGGGACACAATGATGTGGAACCCAGCAGGTCTGACTCCCAACTCCATCCCTGTTCTCAAACATCAGACTATGGCCAGTTGACCTGTCTCATGCCACGTTCCCTAATATAAAATCATAAGAATTGTGACAATAATAATAAAATGTTTTGACTGTGTGCATGTGACAGGTGCCATGACAAGTAGCTGACCTGCATCCTGTGTCCTTTATGAAGAGACTCCTGGGCACACATAGCAAGACCCTTCCTCTGGCATCACCATACCTTCCTTGGCTCCCTAACTTAGTAAGATTGGAAAAGAAATCTCAGACATCCAATCCCACTTTGAGATCTCTGCACAAAAGCTTACAGAGAGCAAACATGTGGAGGCTTAGGCCTTCTTTGCAACGAAGAGATATCATATCTCCTGTCTGCCTGTCCATTACCTGGCTCTGACATTGCAAAATCACCCCAGTATCCATCTCAGGAAATGATCCTGCACTGGGAACTGCCTTCAGAAAACTGCCTCATCAAGAGAAAAGTTGATCTGAACAACAATTCCCTTTCACCAGATTCTGAACATTTATTGCATTCAAAAGATATTCAGTAAGCCCAACACTAGGTACAAAGAAGAAAAAAGGGAGATCATCAAGTAGCCCCACTTTAGGGAGAAACATGAAGGCAGGTAGGCACAATAATATATGATAAATTATATATAATAGAAGCAAAGTAAAAGCTGCAATGGGTATATAGAAGACTTTTAAAAAAGATTTTAGAGAGAGGACGTGCGTGTGTGTGTGCAAGCAGGGATGGGGCAGAGGGAAAGGGAGAGAGCAAGATCTCAAGCAGACTCCCCACTGATCATGGAGCCCAACACGGGGCTTGATCCCAAAACCCCAGATCATGACATGAGGTGTAATCAAGAGTCAGACGCTTAACCGACTGAGCCACCCAGGTACTCCAGAAGAAAGACTTTTAAAAGCATATGGGGTGCGGGGATCAGAAAGAGCCTCAGGGAGCCTGGCCAGTAATATCAATCATCAACATTGTCAGGACCATCAACATTATCACCTTCATCAGAACAAATTCTGACATATAGTGAATCACCACTTGAGTTTTGTTTTCTTTACTTTTTTTTAAAGCACAGATGCAGTACCTCCAAGTGTCTATGGTCACAGTTTTGGAAATTGGTTTGGCCATTTGTCATGAACAACCTCCAGATACAAGTGTGACCTTTCCAAAGGAAATAACCTCACTGCCCTACATTCCCACTCTTAAATGTCAAATGTTGCCATTATGCAGCTGTTTCGCTATAGATGGAGAAAGTAACAATCAAAAACCATCTAAAAACCATATTTGATTGTTATACATCAGCAACCAAAAAATTTAAAGGTCATAGTACTCCTCTCTAAAATGACCTCCTCATCCACACATCCCATCTCCCTTGTTGTTTTTCTTCCAACAATTAAAGCCACAAGATGAAAAGGGTCAGCCCCGAAATCCTGCCTAGTTTTGAATGGCAAGCCCACCTCCTTCATCAGGCTAGAATAAGCATTAAGAAGTGGGTCTGTCTCTAGGAAATGCTGGCTGATCAAAGCATTGGCACCAACAACTGGAGACCCAAGTTCTTCCCATGGAGTCATTCAAGTTGCTCACCAATGCTATGAAGGTCCTGATTTGTGAAGAGAGCCTGACAAACTTTTGTAAACATAATAATTATTAGTCAGATGGTGGGGAGCAATGTCTGAAGTATCTATGCCTTCCCCTCACTCTCTCCTCCTGCAGAAGGCACCACACCCCTGAGCCTATGAGCCTCAAATAACCTCTGAGCAATGGATAGAGATAGACAGGGGAAAAGATATATTGTATTGCCCTTCCATGAGGACAGAAAGAGATCCTATCCCTTACCACTTAAGAGTCACCAGGCAATGAGTACTACTAAGAGTTAAGTGCCTGCGAAGCATTAGCTCACTGAATTCTCCCTATAACACCACAGGGTACTTTCATGTATATTAAGATTTAGAAAGTGAGACTTGAAGGTAAGTTGGTAAGAAGTCAAGATTTGACACCTCTTTTACCCTTGGCTCTATTAGCTCCAACTCAAGACAATGGGCTGCACACTGAGCCCAGGTCTGCCTGCTAACATAGACAGCTGGATAAATACAACCTTAAGCTAGAAGAAAGCAAGATCAGGACAGGGAAACAAACTCAGTGGAACCATTGTCATACCAGGAACCCAGGCAGGTGCCAAGGGCAAGATTATTTACATAAACAAGGAGGGTCGCTGTGGCATTGGCTCTCAGCTGGACCAGCTTCTCAGTCTTTGGTTCTGACAATGGCCCCACTCTTCTCTTGTTACTGAGTTTTCCAGTGCTTAAATGGCCCACGCATGCTTCTTCAGGCAGTGGCTTTGAATCTGTGGGAACTGTCTCAGAATTTGTAGACAAAGCCTAAAGATACAATGGAGGAGAGTGAGGTCAGCTGATTCACCCTGGCACAGCCGTACAAGCTTTATAGCTGAGTCTGTTCTGTTTAGTTGCTGCATCCATTTGGATTGACTGGCATCCAAATCCTATGGGTGATTCAATATTGATTATCCCCCTTCTACATCCTTAAAATCCTGGGGAGTGGGGATAGAGAGACGGTCTTTCAGGAACACTTCTGGGTTGAATCCAGGTCCTGGTGGCAGCTTGTCACCAACCTGAGTCTTCTAGCCTTCATTCTCAACACTTTAGGAGTGGAGAATGAAGAGTAAATGCCCTGTTCCCTTTGGAGCATCAGTTTGTCTTTTCTATTTAGTATTTAATGCTACCCCAGTGCATTTGTTTCCTATGTGATGGGTGCTTGGGGCCTAGGTAGCATCATTAGAAAGGCATTAAATTACTCACAGTTTACTCTAGTGACAACTGGCATCAGCCATAACTTGCTATCCTCACAAAGCTACAAGATACCTTTGTACATGATCTGACTTAGCTTATATACTGGTCAGGTGCCACAGGTCTCATTACAGCCCACGGAGAAGATGAATTTAAACAAAGGAAGCTGGGTGGGGGGATGGGATAAATGAGTGATGGGTATTAAAGAGGGCACTTGTTGTGATGAGCACTGGGTGTTGTATACAAGTGATGAATCACTAGATTCTATACCTGAAACTAATATTACACGGTATGTTAACTAGCATTTAAATAGAAACTTGAAACATATCAACAAATAAAAAAGGAATAACAATGGCCCTGTGAGATCTCACTTTAGCCATGAGGCTGCTCATATCTGGCATTTCTTGGAGATGTGGAATGTACTAGTCAGAATTTAGTAAGTGAGAAACTAGACTGCTCTGCTGGCCCTGGCTTGCTATCAAGGATCATAATAACAAGGTTCCCTCCATCATTTATCCCAGATGTCTCAACTGAAAGTTTTTGTTGTTAAGATTTTATTTATTAATTTGTCAGAGAGCGCGAGCACACAAGCAGGGGGAGCAGCAGGCAGAGGGAGAAGAAGGCTCAGCAGGGAGTCTGATGCAGGACTTGAACCAGGACCCCAGGATGATGACCTGAGCTGAAGGCAGCCACTTAACCAACTGAGCCACCCATGTGCCCCTCAGCTGAAAGTTTCTTTTTTTTTTTTTTTTAAAGATTTTATTTATTTATTTGACAGAGATAGAGACAGCCAGCGAGAGAGGGAACACAAGCAGGGGGAGCGGGAGAGGAAGAAGCAGGCTCATAGTGGAGGAGCTCGACGTGGGGCCCGATCCCGCAACGCTGGGATCACGCCCTGAGCTGAAGGCAGACGCTCAACCGCTGTGCCACCCAGGCGCCCCTCAGCTGAAAGTTCTTAAAGTGTCTCCATTCTCACTGGGGATAAAGACAGAACAATACACCAGAACACTTCAGGCCTTGGATTTAGGATCTTCCCTAGAATTCAAATACTACTTGCTTGGCCTCAAGGGTCCCTTTCTTAGCCCAGATCCTAGGAACATAAACTGTATCAATCAATCCTTTCCCCCAGAACTCAGGGGGTTCCTTCTGATTTAGTTTCCAATGGGGAATTTGACCCAGAGGGGTCAATAAAGAACAGAAATAAAGGGAAAAAGAGAAGAAAAATTTAGTCTATGATATGCGGCATCACAGACAGGACCACCATTTGCATGGCAGAAAGAGACTTCAATTCTTGGCTTCCTTAATCCTATAAATCCTTAATTCAGACATTGGACTGCACTATATTTCTCAATAGACTATCTGATGTGAAGGCAAGCTATCCAGTGCCAAATACTGGACCATTACAGGCACTGAAACTCTAACTGTACAAAGTCCTTACTGATTGGGGTAGTGGTGGCAGAGGCAGACAGACTACTACCCTTACACTAACTACTTCACTTAGTACTGAAAATAAAATTTCCTCTCTCAGATGAAAAAGAGAGTAAAACCTAAGGCTATGAGAATGCCTTTAAGTACTGCTTTGGCCATTTTCCACAACTTTTAATTATGTGCTTCTCCTGTGGAATATTAATTCCCTTCTAAATATACTTGTTACTTATGAACTTGCTTCTTCCCTTCTGAAGGTTTAGAATTTTTTTGTATAAAAAAAGATTTATTTTTAGGGGTTCCTGGGTGGCTCAGTCGTTAAGCGTCTGCCTTCGGCTCAGGGCATGATCCCAGGGTCCTGGGATCGAGCCCCACATCAGGCTCCTCTGCTGGGAGCCTGCTTCTTCCTCTCCCACTCCCCCTGCCTGTGTTCCCTCTCTCGCTGGCTGTCTCTCTCTGTGTCAAATAAATAAATAAATAAAATCTTAAAAAAAAAAAAAAAGATTTATTTTTAGTTCTATTCTTTGTGATCAAAGCTATCCCATTTTCTGTACTTTACAACTGATTCTTTTCTTGGAGATACAAAGACACAAACACACACACACACATGCGGTTACTATGGTTAAAGGCATAATTCCTATCTATGGGGTACATAATTTGGTTTGTGTTTTACCATTCTACCTGGTGATGTTATTCATTACCTCTATGTTCTATTTATTTGTTTACTAAATCTGAGACACCAATAATATAGGACAATTTTGAAGGGAAAACATTAATTTGGCACCAGTACATGGGATATGATAGGATTTTTCAGCTCAAATTATTTAAAATTACAGAGCCATGAAGCTGAACTTACAAAAAAACGAAATTATTTCTAATAGTGGAATTTTTCAGCATCTCAATTTGAGTAAAAGAAAAGGTTTAAATAGATTTGAGGGCTTAAATACTTCTGAGGAAATCAGGAACTGCAAAGCTGGGATGTCTAATTCACCTAAAAGTAATTAACAAAAAGTAAGTTAGATCATTATTTCCTCCAAGATCATAATTTAAAAGGAAGCTGATTTATCTGAACTGATTGGAGCTTTCAATCCCAACAGAAATGTAGACGCTTGGTTGTTTTAAGGGGAGAACAGAAATGAGACCCAATTAAGCAAAATTCTTTCTTATGGAAAAAAAAAATGTTTTAGATAAAATGATTGCTCAAATGTGCTCAGAAGGGAGCTGAAGAAAGCAATAGATCTGAGGGTTTTTTTTTTTTTCACCTCTATTTGAAACCTCTGTCCAATTCACAAGATCCACCATTAAAAAAATAAGGGAACTCATTTTCACCTAAGCATCTGAGTATAACCAGTTGTTTAGAATTAGTGAATGTGGGAGTTCACATTAGCATTTGACATCTGGCTCCCATGGGAGGGACAGGAACGGAGGGCCCCTGGAATTGGAGAGCTTAAAAGTAGGATTCCGGAAACTTTGTGTTTAGGGTCTGTTATGGGCTGAACTGTGCCCCCCTCCCACAAATTTCTATGTTGAAGTCCTAACGTTACTGTATTTGGCAATACAGTCTTTAAAGAGATAATTAAGGTAAAATGAGGTAATTTGGATGACCAAACATGGCCCTAACCCAACAGGACTGGTGTCGTTTTAAGAGGAGATTAGGATACAGACATAGAGGGAACACCATGTGAGGACACAGGGAGAAGAGAGCCATCTGCAAGACAAAGAAAGAAGCCTCAGAAGAAAACAACCCTGAGACATCTTGATTTCAGACTTCCAGCCTTTAGAATTGTGAGAGATAAGTTTCTGTGTTTAAGCCACCCAGTCTATGGTTGTGATGGCTGCCGAGCTGACTAATACAAGATCTCAGATATACTAGCTCAGCTACAGATTCTCTCTTCTCTTCCCATTACACTGTAACTCCATGAGAGCAGAGCCTACTATGCCAATGGTAAATAAAGCAGATTTATTAACTGAGTAATTCTTTTCCTATAGGGTAAATTGAAGGACACAAAAAGTTACAAAGTAAATCCACACCAGTCCTTATGACTTGGCTAGGCAGGAAAGATTACACAGGGGTTAGGTTTGGGACTGCTCAAGTTCAAATCCCAACCACACCACTGGTGAGCTATGAGACCCACGGCCAGTTCCTTTACTTCTTTGTGCCAGTCTCATCTGAGAACCGCAGAGAGGATCCAAGTAGAGCGGCACCTGACACAGGGGACCACTCAGCAAACTCATTGTTTCATTCGATGTCCTGAGCCTGCACATGGCCAGGACCTGCTCTAGATAAGAGGATACTGACAAAACATCTTGCCCTATGGGGCCTATCTTCTGGGGGAGGTTAGCTAGTAATGATAGTAAGGGCACTCCAGTAAAAGAAGAAAAAAAAAAAAAGGAAAGAAGGCTTAAATGCAAATTTCTAAGGTTTGGTCCACTTCAGTGTGTTGTATGTAGTGTCCCCAAATTCCATTTAAAATATAATCTGCAGTAGCCCATGACAGTTGATGGCTAACACTCTCTGGCTCTGGCACCACAGTCACCCTCAATCACACCATCCCCAGTCAGAGCAGAATCCCTGCAGACGCCTAAGCATTTTGCTGTTTGGCTATGGATTACCCTACTGGTCAGTTTGTCATCAAAAGGTCTCATTTCCTCTCCCAGAGCCATTCAGCAGGCAACTCCCTCTGTCTCCCTGTCCCACAATAAGAGCTCGGCAGTGCCACCTAGCACACAATGTAAAGGCCCTGAAGGGTCCCTGAGGCAAGCCTCAGGCCCTGTCACCCTGCATTGGCAGCCGTGTCCAAGCCAGCAGGTTTGCAGCATATGCAAGATGGCATGGGGTCAGCCTGTCAGGGAGTGGAGGTCTGAATCCATTACCCACGCATTCCGTCTCTGCCAAAGTCCTTCTGCCTCCCAGGTCAGGGGTGAGCGACAGAAGCCTGAGCTTAAGAAATCCTGGGAGCTCAGTGACTTCAATCTTTGTTTTTAGGAACTTACTGGCACCGTCCAGTATTAAAAAGGACTGAAAATTTTCCCCTACGCTTCTTTTGCCAATCCTTAAACTCCCCCAAGCCTTTTGTTTGCCCATCTGTAAAGTGGGGTGGAAACTGTCCACCCCGCTCTTTTCATGGGCTTCTGTAAGAATGGTCTTCAAAAGCCTTTGTGTGGGATTTCTTCCTGGGGGTGATGAAAATGTTCTAGAGTTGATTGTGGTGATCGTTACACAACTCTAAATATACCAAAGACCATTGAATTATATACTCTAAGTTGTATAATATGAGTTGTATAGTATATGAATTATACCATAATGAAGCTGTTTCTTTTAAAAAAAAAGCCTTTATAAACCATGAAGGAGAACTGCCATCCTAGGACTTCAAGTCAGCTCTCATTGTGGAACATTGAAGCCAGAAGGTGTCAGTAAACTAGCGAAAGTTGCTAAGAACTTTGGGGAAAACTTAATTTGCATATGGCTTTATTTTTTAGGAATATACTTTTCAGGAATAAAGGAATAATTTGGGAAATTAGGATCCATGTACTTCTAGAAATATTTCAGATACCCCAGATAATTTTACTTACACATGGCCATGTTTACCTTCAACATGTGGCCACATTCTTAGTTGTTACAAGAACCCCATCTTTCCCACAAAACACTAGACTAGTGGTTCCTGGCACCTGCTGAGCCTTAAGAAGTTTCCACGGATCTCTGTGCCCCATTCCTAAGCACAAAAAGAAGAACCCTTGGGTGCATGAATATGTACCTGGACATATACATGTTTATACAAAATTCTAATACAGTCCCTCGATGATAGTTTTATGTGGCTTTGGAGTTAGTGCCCAATCCCTTTTTCAGCAGGGTTTGGAGAAAGTCCTTAGCTTGGAGTGTCCTCTCCATCATGGTATTTTTCAGATCCTCCCCTTCCTAAATTATTCCGTGACATACTGGGTTGATATGGGTTGTAAGAATCTTCATACCTAACACTGGGATAGCGAAATTGCACTGGGCCCAGCTGAAGTCTGTACCCCAGCTCTGTGTCTCCGTTTCCCCCTCAATTCAGTGTCTTTGACATGATCTCCAATCCATGGGGAGGCTAAGCCTCTGTCAGGACACCAGCTGGATAAAATCCAACTTGACCCTCCCGAGTCTGTGATGTGCAAAGAAGTGAAGATTGAGCATCATTTTCCTGTTTGAAACATTGCTACCCTTTGCTGGGTCAGGAGAGCAGACCAGGCCAGTTAGAGAGTGGGCACCAACTTGGAAGGTGTCCTGAGTTCAGGTGCTGAGGGAGTTTCATAGTTTTTAATATACCCCAGGAATCTACCACACTGTACAGAAATTTACTAAAAAGCAGGATGGGCACAGTAAAAATAAAGGAGGTAAGAGAATACGCAAACCCTTCCCTGAGGACCCCAGGGCACCCGGAGAAGGGTTTGAATCCCCATGTTCCCAGGTGATTTGCTTGGGTGTGACGGTCTCCATGAGACTCTGTTAAGGGACAAGCACATGTAATGGAGGTGAACCCAAGTACAGAGAGGGGAAGTGACTTTCTCATGTCTTGCCATGGGTCAGACAGTGAGTTCCCAGTGGGGATCCCTCTCCATGAGTTTCTGACAGCAGCCAGGCAGAGAGGAATGCCCCCCTTCTGTCACCTGCTATTGGTGTGTAAAGGAAAGCAACTCTCCCTGCCTGAGGGTCATTCACAGCTGATGGAAAAGCTCTGTCTGGAGGCAGTCTGGAGAGATTTTCAGTCCAATTTCTTTCGAGTGAAAGGCTAACAGGATAAGATCTCTCAGTGTTAACAACCTGGATTGTGAGTGAAGTCTCGGCGTTGGGGCAAGAGATGAGGTCATGAAATCAAGAGCTTACCTTGCATAGCAATCTAGTCCAAGCCCCAGGTCCCTGAGCCTCCCCTCCAGAGCCTGTTAATCTCATGTTGAACATGTCCCCCTGTGGGTACTTCCTGTCCAGGAATTTAGGCCATCTGTTCAAGGTGGTAATCCCACCCTAGTGTTTGCAGCAGGAGCTTGGAAGCATGTCCCTGGACATCCTACAGACTCCTCAGTGGGGCTAACAGTATTTTCTGTGAATGAACACAGCCTCAGAGCCAAGGCCTCACAGGTGACCCCTTGGGATGGTTCATAAACCAGTCAATTTCCTCATGAGGCTCCGGCACCGCTGCAAATCAGGTAAGAAGTACAGTGACTGCAAATATATTAGATATCATGTCCTGTCCACAGGTGACAACTAGATGCCATCTAAATAGCCTAGGCTCCCTGAAACCATGTGGAACAAGTAAATGGAGGAGCTAGGGTCCATCGGTGACCCAACGCCCCACACTGGGTTCTTGGGACCCATGATCCCACCTAGCAGCAATGGGAAACCGAGTGTTGGATCCAACACACGGGTGCTGGGACTCAGCAAAATCCTTGTTAAAGGTAAGAAAAAGCTCTTGAACTGAAACTATCCTGATTCACCCTCTTTAGCAGGCTTCAACTCAACCCATACGAGAAGGCCAACATGTGGACAATTCATTCAATAACTAAGTGCAAATCTGTCAGCCATTTGTAACATGGATGATGCTCATGGGCATGATGTTGAGAGGAGTCTGTCAGGATTCCATCTTTATGAAGTTCCAAAGCAGACATAACTGATTTAAGGAGGAAGTGAGTGGAGTGGTGGGGGCTCTGGGTGGGGATGGTTCTGATTGCAGGGGGCACAGGGAAAACTTTGAGGTGTGAAAACGTTTTGTCTCTTGATCTGAGGGGTTGCATCCCAGAAGTATGTATATGTAAAAAATCACATAGCTGTACACTTAGGATTTGTACTTTATAGTATTTAAGTAAAATCTTGATTTTTTTTAAAAAGTGCCAGCCATTTATTGAGTACCTACTGCATGCCAGAGCTTAGACACTGATAGTTTGGATGATAGCCTCAGTTGAGAGTGTTATCGTCCACAATGTCGTAGATAACCCTGTGAGATGTTACAGCCAAAGTGTAGACATTCCCATCATCCTTTCTCTCCTTTTTTTATAATGGGCTACCTCACCTGTACTCTGTAATAACAAATATAACCACAACCCTACCTTCTCCATTCCCAGCATTAATTTGGAAATATAGAGGAAGAGAAACAAAGTAAAACCAAAACACAAGACAAGACATCCAGGATTAAGTCCTTGGAAACAATTTACTTTCACTCAATCCCTAGGAATAAAAAAACTTATTAGAATAGGATTGGTAGAACCCAAGAATACAGAAAACATTTTCATCTGCCTTTCTCATGTTGTTAGTGCTAAGATTTCTGGATTTCCAGGGATGCTACTGTGTACAGGATACTCTCTGGGAGAGAAACAAGCATAATCACTGAAGAACACGGAGTCCCAGGCAGACAAAAACCAGTTTCAGGGGTTCTGACTCAGCATAAGGCTGGGTTTGATCGCTGGGCACCTGTGGGCTGGGCTTTAAGGAGACTAAAGGAAAAGCTCTCCAAAAGACCCCAGGTCACATAGGTACAGGGGTGAGGCTCACAATTTAGTCTGCAGGGCAATGTTTGACTGGGTCTTGAAAGGGAGTTGGAACGTTCCAGGCACATTAAATAGAGAGGAATGGTGTGTACTAAGTGCCCAGCAGTTTAAGGCCAGAATGGAGTCTGTGTCAATGCTTGACACACAGTTGTCCTCAAAATGTACTTATTGAATCTGTGCGTGCACTCATGAATAAGTGAATGAATGAATGCAGCATGCAGAAATGCACAGAGGAAGGAAGAAAGGAAGGCAGGTAGGCTCAACCCCTCACCATCCACAGTTGGGACTCATAGGCATACCTCTAAGCAACTGCCCTCCTTGCACATGGACCAATAACAAAATCCCCCCAAAAGGTCTATTTAATTAAAGGAAGGTTGGCTGAGCCAAGGTAAGGAGAAAAGGAGAGGGAAGGAAGAAGGGAGGAAGGGGATAGGAAGGATCTGGAGCAAGAGGACAAGGAGAAGGGGGAAGTAGGGGTGGTGGGGGGAGGGAGAGGAAAGAGAAGAGGCAGGGAGGAGAGGGGAGAGGAAGGAGGGGGATAAGAGAAAGGAGGATTTGAGGGGAAGAAGGAAGGGAGGGAAGAAGTAGAAACCAAAAGGGGAGGGGGTACTATGATGGTGAAGGGGAGAAGAAAAAGGGAGGCAGTCACTTCTCTGGGAGCCCACATTCACAGTGGCAGAGTCTCCACGGAAGAATCAAGGGCAGTTTGACATGAGTCACTCCTGCTCTAACGCAGCAAGATGCAGATCTGAGCCACACCCTCTCAAAAAGCAGCATCAGAACCTTGGGGAACAACATCCCCAGACTCAACCTTGCCCAGAGATAGATTCCTCCTGAGGTGGTGCTGAGAGTGACAGCTCCTGGAAACGGTCACTAGGTGGCGCATACTCCTCACTGTCCCTTCCCGGCCAGAACCTGAGGCTCGCAATGGAGGAAAGAAAAGGATCACTGAAAGATGCCTAAAGCCAGCCTGGGAGACCTCGGATCAGCCTGTGGTGGCAAGAACTGCCCATGAAGTGGGTCCACGTTGTCCCTCTCAACACGGAGCCTGCCTTTCAGGCAATCCCAAAGAAACATCCAGAGTGGGGAGTGGGGAGGAGGGCTGAGTTCAGATCCTGCCTCCCTATCAAGAGCAGTTACAGAATACATTCTCTGAAGATGCCTCAGAGCCCAAGCTCAGGGAGAAATGAAAGGTTCCAAATCACAGAAGCTCCACAATTCTTTGTTTTACACACCGGACATCTGTGCCACAAATAATTTGGGAAGAAAACAAGTCCACTGCTTAAAAATCATTGAAGACCACAGCACTAACTCTAGTGGGCTCCACTGTGGGGCAAAGACCTTAGACAGGCATTCAGAATCAGGGGTTTTCTAAAAGCCCCCAAAAACTGATTAAGCTTCAGGTCCCACACAACATCGAACTGCCCCTGCCTAGCACATACAAAGTGCGCAATCCACAGTGCCTAACCAGCAAGATAGGATGTGCTCCATTTTACATATGAGAAAGCTAAGGCTCAAGAGAACATTACGTGGTAACATGGAGACCCATGAAAACAGGACTAAGCTGGGACTCCCACCACATCCTCAGGACCGTAGCCAGCTGCCTTGGCCAAGCACCACTCCCATGCACCATCACTGCAGGGTTGTGGACACAAAGTTTTGACACCCATCTCTCATCTCTCTTCTCTTCCAAACATCCTTCACAGCTCATGGACTAACCCCAGCGGCCTCCCTGTGTTCTTTCTCCCCTGTCACATCACTGAACCTATGTGTGTGTTGTCCCTTTGTCTAAATGATAAGGATGCCATTGGAAGAAATGTGTGTATGTGTTTAATTTGTATATTTCCACGCACCCATAGCATCTAGTACCTGGTTCTGCATTCAGCAAGCACTCAATAAATGTGTCATCTTGCTATTGGGACAGCATAAGTGCAGGGGGTAGGGATGGAGTGTTGACAAGTGGAAAATGAGAGTGTTTCAGAATTATGGAGCAAATGAACAGGGAAACGTATCGTCTATAATAAATATAACTCTGAAGAGCCTTAAAAGAAATCAATGAAGCACAACATCAAAGTCCCAGGGAGTTATAAATCAGCAGCCTGATAGACAAAAGTGCATCTGAAATCATTTAAAGTGCACCAGAAATCATTTATGTCTGAGTAATTAGAACACACTGGAACGACTCCGTGCCATTGAACCGAAATTGAGCAACATAATGTTTATGAAATCCCTGTGGACTCAGGCAGGAAAACCAGAAAGATGAAGGTTGCATTGAAAATCCACCTCCCCCCCAAACCTGTCTGGAATCCTCTACTCCATGCCCATGCCATGAGACCTCAGCTCATAAGTCTCCTCCTGGGGAAACCTCAGACGTACCTACCATCTGGGCCAGGTTTCATTGTAACAGGCTGTCCCAGAGCCATGTTCCTCCTTATGGAGCACTCATCTCTGTTTACAGATATCCTCTAGTATGATTATCCTCTAGTATGCTTAATCTCTGTCTCCCCACTGGACTGTAGGCTCTAGGAAGATAAGCCAGGTGTGTCTTGGCTTACTACTACAGCCTCAGCAGTTACATGGGGGCATGGCACATGGTGGGTGCACAATATTTGATGGATGAATGAACAAATGGACTGATGGATGGGTGTACGGGTCAATGAGTGGATAAATGGATGGGTGGATGGATGGGTGCATGGGTGGGTGGATCACTACTATTTGTTGACAATGGTTTCTGAGATTGATCATTTTTTATCAATTAGAAAGAGTTGAGATCATCAAAATACAAAGCAAAAGGTGACTGAAGATGAAAAATGCCAAAGTAGAAGCCAAACAACACAGCAAAAATGATGCTGTGGAGAGGCAGGTCCACCAATTCATTCATTCATTCACTCATTCCAGTAAAATGGTCTGAGCTCCTACAACACACAGGCACCAGGATGGTGCTGGGGTAGCAGTGAGCTGTTGGGGGCCCCGTTGTGGATGCGGTTTGGATTTGGATCATGAGGTCTCACTTGGCTTGACCAAGTTCTGGCCTGGAGTAACCTTGGCCAAATATCTCTCAATGCTTGACACCTACCAACCTTCCAGGATCATACTATTGCCCTTTGTCCCCACATGAGGGAAATACAACATTGATGGGCAAAAGTCTAGAGGCTGACCTCCCCTCAGCCTCCAGCAGGCTGACTTCTCTCTAGAGTGGGCAATGGTAGGCATTCACATTCTACTCCCATCTCAGACAAGCGACAACAGAGGGCAGAATTTGACTCAGTGTATTTTGCTGGTAATGGTATAGACTGATGGCATACTGGAAACTCACATTTAGAATACATCTCTCCTTTCTGTAAAATGAGATAGCATCTACTGATCCAGGTAATGAACATCTAAATTAAATCCAAGCCATGGGCTGGGAGTGTGGGCCCAGGCATGGTCCAGCATGTTCCAGGTGGTCCAGCCCATCTTAATACACATCACAGAGCCCTAGCCCCTCCCCTCCACTCATTTTATTTCTTAGCAAAATCATTACTGAGAATATTGAACTACCTTACAGAGACGTATTTACTCCCCTTATCTTCCTTCCGTCTCTCTTGATTAAAAGCTATGTGTGATATTTGTAGTTATCAAACATCAATATTTGGCATGGATTTACGGAGTGGAGATGCGGAGAAGAAAGGAATCTGACCATTTCTATAAAGGGTAAAACCCTGAGCAAACAGACCGAATTTCTTATTAGGGGCAGTAAAGAGCAGAGACTCATTTCAGAAGGGACCAGTCAGGCTGCACCCCAGCAGGCTTTGTGAAACCAATGATCGGGGCTCAAAATTAGATTCCAGATTTCATCAGGAGAGCCAGCAACCTTCTGAGGGTATGGGAAGGGGGGAGAATCATGTAGCCTATCTGACAACTATTAGAGCTGGCTGAGAAGCAGCCCTCCTCCCCAAGGAGCTAAGTCCAGCACTCAAACTGGGCAGAGTTGAAATAGTAATGAGTTAACCTTTCCTTAGTGCCCAGCCCCTAAGGCTCTACCTATGCTAATTCATTTAATCCTCACAACAACCTGATTTATCAATTCCATTTTACAAACATGAAAAGTGTGGCACAGAGAGGTCCAGATGCTTGCCCGGGCTTACACAAGAAGGAAGTGGCAGAGCTTGGGATCAACGTGTGCACTCTAGTTCAAAAGTGAGGTTCACCTAAACACTCCACCACACTGCCCTCTGGCATCTCCACAGCAGAGCTGCTTGCTCAGAATCCACAGTATATGGTGCCAAAGACCTGCTGCCACCCTGCAGGCACCCCTGCTTCAGGCCCCTACCATCACGGACTACCTACATGGCCTTCGCTGAGTTAGTGAACACTCAGTGTGCCCCTCTGAACTGGGGGTAGCAATAACCACACCTGCCCCTCTGGGGTGTTTTGACAACTCACAATATATGCATTTAAAGGGCATGCAACGGAGATTGATATTCACTGGTTGCGGGAGTGGTAATTTGCACAACTGTTTTGGAAAATTTTGGGGTAGCATCTACTAAAACTAAACATGTGTCTATCATGTGACCAAACAAATACATTCCCTGGCACAGTCCCAAGAGAAATGGGTGCATTTGTCCACCAAAGAATGCGCACAACAGTACACGTACCCCAAACTGAAAACAACTCAAATGCTCATCAATGATTCCAGAGAATGATGATATCATCGATGAAATAGGATTCAAAAATTTAAATTCAACAATTTAAAAAGGAGCAACTACTGATACATGCAGCAACATAGCTGGACATCCTGGGGATGCTGCTGAAGAGAAGAAGGCAGATGGACTTTTACTGCTCGGGTCTACACCAAGTTCATGAACAAGCAAAATCAATCTTTGGTGATAAAAATGAGGAGGGTAGCTGGTGAGAGGTAGTACTGACTTTGGAAGAAGCACAAAGAAGTCTTTTGGGGTGCTCCAAATCAATAAGACTGATTCTTTCACACACTCTTTAATTTTAACAAGTATTTATTGAGTACCCCTTGTATGGAGACACTCCTTCAGGAGGTGGGGAGAAGACAAGATCCTCAATCTCAACCTGAAGTTGGATCTAACATTGGAAACCTGTCAGTATCACTGTGTCTTCAGGGGGCACAACCATCCTCAGGGATTTGGAAAATCGCTAAATAGATTTCCCTCTTTTATCTGGCAGAAAGCAGTGGGGAGAAATGGCAGGGATGCTCATCAGAGCAGCAGACCTCTGCACTCCCTATGCCCGAGGTCGCAAGCACCACTTAGCATTTCATCCTGGCAAGCCTGGCTTGCTTTAATCAGGATCACGTGGCCAAAAATCATGTGCGACATTTTGAAGGGAAAGAATTTAAGCCTCCATGTCTCACTGCCCCGAGTATCAGCTTTGTCCTTCTGCTCTTAATGCTGTTATCTCGTCCACACACTTGGTTTTCTGCCGAGCAGACGCTGTAGAAAGGCATATTAGCGATGAGAAGCAGAGCGTGCCTAGAAGCCTGTGCGCCGAGCTGGTGACCCCTCTGCTCCAGAGGCCTGCTCCGGTGGGGTGGAGGAGTGAAACATGCCCAAGAGGGACCAAGGCTTCCTCCAGTCACTCAGCTCCTAAGTCAGGTCCCAGGGAGATCTTTCTAAAATGCAAATCAGATTGACACCACCTTAAAACCTTTCTGTGGCCCCACACCAATCACATCAAAAACTCAACTCCTGCCCATCATGGAGCACCGAGGCATGCCTGTTTCTTCAACATCCTCTCCTCTAGAATCTGAGTCAGACTGAAGTCCATGCCCATGGTGGTCCTCCTACCTAGAACCCCTGGCCCCCACAACTGGTGTTGAGGATCCCCCCCTTGTCCATCAAAACTCTAAGTGTCACTTCTTCCATGGAGCCTTCTCTGACCACCTATTTGTGCCACCACCGAATTTTCTATTCTGTCTCCACTAAGAAGCAATCCGATTATGCCTCAATTATGGGTTTCTTTTTATTCATTGTTTTCATTCCCTCATTCACTGCAAGGCCTTTAAGGGGAGAGTCTGAGTCTACTTCATTTTTTTATCTTTTGACTCTTAAAAATGACTGCAACAGGATTTAAGGGGAGGGGAGTGAAGAGAGGGATAGATGATAAGGGGAAGTGAAGAAGAAGGAGGTGAGGGAGGAAAGGAGGAATGGAGGGCAGAGGGCCTCCTAACAGTTGGAGAAACTCAAAGCAATGAGGAGGCAGGAAGAATTTTTGAACAAGGCTTTTTCAATAGATCTTGATGGATGGTTAGGAACTTAGATTTGGGCGGGGCGGGGGGAAGGGGAAGTGAGTCAAGCAGACGGAATAACCTGTGCAAGCATCCACAGTCAGGGAATATGGTGCGCGGCAACAGGAGGACCAAGGCTAGAGGAGTGGCAAGATGCGGGCCAAACGCCAAGTTTGTAATCAGAGGGGTTTGCGCTCTATTCTCACATCACATGGAGCTAGTGAAGCATGCTCACAAGGAGAGTCATGGTCAAGCATGTGAGGCTGATCAATTCAAGAGGGAAAAGCCAAAGCAGAGGACTGGTCAGAGCCGGTTATATAATCCAGATGTGCCACAACAAAGGTGTGAATCAGAGTAGTGGGTCTGCTAGGCATATGCCAAGGGGAGACTGGACAAGCTTTGCTGACTTCAAACTGGGAGTAAGCTACAGAAATGCAAAGGATGCTGGGGGATGGAAGGATAGCAACTGCCCTTGAATACACACGAAGGGAAGCATTAGGGGAGGCAGGGCAAGAGGCAGCTCTGTGTTGGATGCTCTGAGTCCCCGTGAGATACCTGGCATTGGGATGGCACCCATGCTGCCACTGGCCCCTAATTACTAATCATTAATAATTAAAAATGCCAATCTCTCCTTCTGAGTACACAAATGGCCTTAGCACCACTCCTATTTGACTGGCATCTATAAATGCGGTGTTACCTAATTCCCATTCCTGGTTATAGACATCACAACCTGGGATCAGGGGATTGAGAGCTGAAAGAGCCTTGTAGACCTACATTTGGACGGTTGATAAGGAAGCTGAAATCCTTGGAGGGCTGGAGGCAGAACCAGGGACGAAATCCAGCCCAATGCACCAAGGCTCCTGCCCATACATTCTGCTGCCTCTTGGAGTGTGAAACAGCACAGGCCTGTCAGCACTCACAGTGATTATGAACCAGAGCATAAATGACGAACAAACCCGCCTCAAAAAGAAACTGGCTCCTTTTCTTTTTTTTCTTCCAGAATCTGGCATCAAATCTTAGTCAATCACCAGTGGAAATAAAGGCTGGGTGATTGCATGTGCATGCGCGGGGGTGTGTACAAGGGAACAGGATGGTGCTTTCTTCCTAGACCTTCACATCCATCCCTCTAAACAACAGGGATCACTTTTGCTAAATTCCAAAAGGTGGCAGCATTCCATTAAATATTCATTTGCTATTGAGGCTACAGCAGGGAGTGTCCCACAGAATAGACATGGGGAGGAGGACACCCAGATGGCTGGGGGGTCAGAAAGGCTGGAGAGTCCCGCACTGCTATGGGGGCTGGTGCGTGGGGGAGCTATGAACCCTTTACTGGGAGAGGAAGAGGAGGATGCTGGCCAGAAAGATGCTGGAGCAGAGCACTTGTTTCCAAGACAAGGAGAAAGTCGGATTTGTCTCAAGATTTTCATGAGCAAGTATCTGGGGTGGACAGACCCAGGTTTATGCCATAGACCATCCCTCCACTAGAGTAGGGGCAGGACCTATGACTTACCTCTAACCGATAGAAAATGTGATGGAATGCTACACGTGTGATTATATTAGGACATATATGTGTAAGACTCCATCTTGCTAGCACACCCAGGAGAGACTCTCCGGCTGGCCTTGAGAAAGTAAGCTGCCAGGATGCAAACTGCATGAAGATGGCTATATGGCAGGGAATTGCAGGCAGCTTCTATGAGCAGAGGACCTCCATCCTACAACTGCAAGGAACTGAATTCTTCCAACAACCACTTGAGCTCAGAAGGGGACCCAAGCTCCAGATGAGACCCCAGTCCTGGCTGACACTTTGACTGCACCGTGTGAGAGCCTGAGCACAGGACCCAGCCAAGCATTCCCAGACCCTTGACACTCGTTAGCTGAAATAATAAACAGGTATTGCTTTAAACTAAGTTTCTGGCAATTTTTTGTGCAGCAAAAGAAAGTGAATACAGTGTATTTCCGCTACAGAAGACTACAAAGGTTAGGAAATATAGCTCTGGAATGAAGCAGACCAAAGTAGAAACTTGGGCTCTGCCACTTAACTGTACTAGGTCTCTAGGAGAATCAAGAAAGAAAAAATGAGAGCAGCAGTGTTCTTCATGCTGGGGCAGGGTCACCTCCATCCACTTTAGGACACATTTGCTCCAGAGTGAACCCTAGAATGGAGTGTGGGTCTGCAAGTTCCTCACTTGGCTTCATTTCCTAAGTGTCCCCCATCATGTGACCATTTGGCCACAGATGACCCCAATATTTAAAGACAGGTGTATGTCATGCCTCCACCATGTCACCTCAACACATTTCACGTGGCACCTAAGCAAAGACCTCAATTTGTTCTAATATTCAAAGAAAGGGTGGTTGTCTAAGATGTATTAAGGGGTAGAAAGGCCTCCAACCTGGCATCCTCTAGTTATCTTTAACAGGTAATTTTGACCAAGTATCATTTTCACCTGACCTGAGGATTCCAGAATCAACCTCACATTTAAGATGTTTCCAGAAATGTTCCTTGGACCACTAAACAAAACTGGGTGGCCTTATCCTAGGTGCAACCCAGCTCAGGAAACACTCAACACCAGATTGAGTCCCAGAAACACCACTCATTACCTGTGAGATTCTGAGCCTGTCCCTCACCTGCAGAAATGGGGGTAGGAACAGTTCTTACTTCATCGGGCTACTCTGGGTTGTAAAGGAGATAATGCATTTGAAACACTCAGCACAACACCAGGTACTTCCTAGGTGCGCAATAATGCTGGCTATCATTGTTATTATGTCCTGGATCTTAGATGCCAGAGAATGGCACCTGCTGTATCCAGCAAAGGACCTTTTCTGGGAGGTGGTACCCAAGTGGAAAGCCAGAGATCAGAACTGGGGGAGCTGGGTGGCAGCACAGGGCAGGGTAGTGAGTGGAAATGGTGGTGAGATGCCAAGACCTAAGGCTTTCTGGCCCCTGGAGCAGACAAGGATCAAAAAAGTCTACCTCCAGGCCCTGCTTCAGTCTTGTGAGCCTCATTTTCACTCTTCCAAGGGGACTGCAGCATTTCTATGACAATTAAGAATAAAAATTTAATAAAATCCCATCAGCTGCCCTGGGTACCCTCACTTAACAGCCCAAGACTCACTGCTTAATTTTATAAATAGTCATTACCAACATTATTATTATTATTACTACTATCAAGGAGAATAACCACTCACTGTAAAAAAATAAATAAGACTGGAAGAGTCCAAAGAAAAATGTAAAACCACCAATTTAGTTGAATGCCCCATCTGCCTTTCTGACACCTCTCTCTGCATTCAGAGAAAGGGAGATATATGAGTATAATTGCACATAATTGGAATCATATGATATATGCTGTGTTTCTCACTCAACAGTATGTCATGAGCATTTTTCCAAGTCCATAAACATAAATCCTCACCATGAAATTCTAGCAGCTTCTTGGATTGGACTTTATGGATGCATGTAATTTACTTAAACAATTCCTTATTGATGGATATTGAGGCTGCATCTTTATTATTATTATTTTTTGCTAATACAATCATCCCTCAACAAATACACAAACACAGCTTCTCATACTCTTCCATTCATACCTAAGGTGTAAATTCCTACAAGTGTGATTACTGCATCAAAGAATGAACATGTTTTACGCTTTGAAGCTTGTGAGACAGGCTGCCATCCAGAATTGTTGGTCACCGCTGCCACCAACACAAGTCACAAAAATGACTCCTTCTATCTATGACATGTTAGGCTGGGAAGCTGACCCATGGATTCCAGCCCGAAGGATCCAGACTGGCAGCATTGTGAAGGTCAGAGGTGGAGAAGAAGGAGTGGGTTAGGGTTGTTGACCTCAGAACACCTCTAAAGTTTCTCAGCTTTCAGTGGGGAAACTAACAGGATAGCATCTTTGCTTCCAGTAGAGAGAACCCATCAGCTTTAATGAGGTGGGGCTCAGGGCCAGGGAATAGCTAACCCAATCCAACAAAGCTGAAAATCAAGGGGATGCTCTTCTAAGATCCTGACAAATGGAGAGATCTCAAGCCACCTTTGGCCCCATTGTGGACAATGAGCATTAAAGTGGAGGGTTTTCTCCCTACTTTTCCATCCTTCTCTTTAAATGCTCCTGCACAGCAAGGGCAACTTCAAGACTCTGGTGAGTCACTTCCCTGTTCCATGCTTCATTTTCCCACCAGCAAAATGGGTTTGGTATCTTTAGGGTTTCTTTTCATGGACTTGGTGTGAGGTTACAAGATCCCGTGTGCAACTACAAGACACAGTTATTCTAAGATTATGAAAAGTGTGCTACCCAGCCTCCAAAATGGGTCCCAACAATCCTTCATCTGGGTATCTACATTCATGTGTAGCCCTCTGCCACAATTTTATCAGGGTTAGTTTGCATGAGGGACAGAATATAGCAGAGATGACAGCACGTGAATATTCAAGAGAGGTCATAAAAGGCATCATGGCTTCTGTCTTGCTCTCTCCCTCCTAGAGAGCCATGTCAGGAGGACACTCAAGCAGCTTTATGGAGAGGTCCACATAGGAGGAGCTGAAGCCACCTGACAGGAACAACATAAGTGCACCAGCCTGGAAGTGGATCCCCCAGCCCCACTCAAGCCTTCGAATGAAGACAGCACCAGTTCATGAGAGACCTTGAGCCAGAACCACCTATCTAAGCCACGCCCAGGTTTCTGACTAACAGAAACTGTGAGATAATGTTTGTCCTTTTAAACCACTAAGGCCCAGGCTACTTTTCCATGTGCCAAGACATAAAATCCACTTTCCTGATCCATGAATCATTTCCCCATCTACAAAATGGGGTGACTATTGCACAGACGTGCTGTGGAGTTATGGACTGTGCCCCAGTGACACAGTCGACCAGAGGGGGAGGCCAGGCTGTGTGACCTTGGCTACATTCTTTACTTGAATTTTAGTTTCCTCATCCACAAAATGAAGATAGAAACAGCACTTACCTGATGGGGTCATTGAGGGGACTGACTCAACACTGAGAGGGAACACTTAGTCAGATGTAAAGTGGGACAAGAAAGCCAATAGTATGACTGTCACTTCTCATCATTTTTCATCTTTTTCCTCCTTCATTTGGCATCACAGGTGAACACTTCTTTCAGGTGATTCAGCAATGAGTTTATGATAAAAACCCAGCTTCAAAAGTCATTTTGGGGGAAGAGACAGAGGCCAAGGAGTGGGTCCTTCAAGTGTCTAGTTTGCACCAACTATCAGCACAGATTGGGAGCACACCAAACACAAGCACACACATGGATGCTGCCCACGGTCACATGAACATCTTTTGATAAAAGAATTTGCTCTCAGCCATTCTCTTATCACGACCACAAATGTCTTGCCATATCTACATATTACCTCCAAACTTTTCACCTATATTCTTTTCTAAGTCAACTCACATCTTTAAAAAATATTTTCAAAAAAAATTTCATATCACTACCATAAATGGAAAGTCAGTATCACTTGCTATAAAGATAATCTTGAGACCAAACACATCGTGACTAACACAAAGCAACAACAAAGGTCTATGTGCCCCTTGAAATCATCTCACGGTCACCAGCTATAAACAAACAGAACACGCTTAAGGACTGCACCACACAGACCCCACATCCCAGAGAGGATGAGCAGGGGTGTTTCTGGAACTATAAGTGCAGGGAGTGTCCCTGTCCCTGTACACCTGGATGACACATGCAGGGGGCACAGGAATCCACATCTAGCACTGTCCACAGTCCTTTGCCCTGATGACCCAAATCCTACACCATGATGTGGGGCTTGAAGGCTCTCATAAGCATTACTGTCTCTACCATGGGAACAATCCATTGATGTTAAACTTCATTCCATTTTCCCCACAACCGCGGGGTCTGTCTCCACATCAAGAAGCCAAGAGACTAGCCCAAGGCCCCTCTACCAGTCGCTGTTCCCCCAGACCTGTCCCCCAAGTAGGCCCTGCCCTTTTCAGAGGGAGGTGCTCGGCTTTCAGATCATGTACCACGGGCTGCAACTCTGGCCCCACACGCTTCCTAATAGAAATTCTGCCGGTGCCCAGGAACATTTATTCCCCTCAAACCCAGTTACTCTTCCAGCAAGATCAGTTTCAGGTAAAAACCAGTCCTGGTGATTGATGATGGAGACCAAGGAGGCTGAAAAGGATGCAAAAGCGATTTCTAAATCTAATCCGTTCAGCAAAATGCTTCTACTTACTGAGTCTTCTGGACTGCTCCTGGCACTGGAGAGGAGGGTGGGGTTCTCACATTTGTAGTCCTGGTAAAAACAAAAACAAAAACAGGGGGGGGAACCCACATTGAAGACAAAGTTCCAACTTGGAGTAACCCGGTTTAGCATGACCCCTAGTCTCTTGCCACATTTACTCACAGGACTTTCTCTCCCTCTCTTTGCCCTCCACCTGGACGGGTCTAGACCTGCACTGCCCCATTTGGCAACCACTAAAGCACACAGGACTAATCTGAGCTGAAATGTGCTGTAAGTACACATTACTTGGTGGATTTTGAAGGCGCTTGTGAAAAAAAATTAAGTGATTGTAAAATCTCATTCATACTTATATTTAGTATTTTATATTGATTACATAAGCAATGTAAAATGATATGTAATAACAAAAATAAAGTTTTATATTAAAATACATATACTATGAATATTTGAAATAAAATGTATTATTACAATTAATTTCATCTGTTTCTTTTTACTTTTTAATGTGGCTACTAGATAATTTTAAATTACATGTGTGGCCCTCCTGACATCTCTATTAGGCAGCACTGGTCTAGATTTTTCTCCGAGTGTGCATACTCCACCCTAGCCCGAGGGCCACACCCAGCTGCGCTTTGGTGGGTGCAGGCTGACCTTCCACTGCTTCACCCCAGCAAGAACTCCCGCTCCCGGAGCGCATGCACTGCGCATGCACTGCTGTGCGCTTCATGCTCTTCGTGTACTTTGTTCTTTAACCCTCACAAGGATATTCGAAGTAGGTCTCAATCTCCGCCCCATGATACAGTCACAGAAGCACAAAGAGGCCGAGAACTTGTCCAAAATACCGCAGCAGGGGTGCAGGAGAGCCAGGGCTTGGGCCCCGATGTGAACAGACGGATCTTCGTCGTGCTGTTGTATTCTCCCTCTGAGAATATCCACTTCTCCATGAAGCACAGCACACGAGAGCCTGTGACAGTCAGTCAACATCCAACTCTGGGGAGCTTCCCCCACCTCAAAAGTGGCAGCAGTGGCTAAAGCTCCAAATTGTCATTAACTGAAAGTCACTGGGGTTTGACCTGGAGTCACCTCTTAAACCTCCTGGGCAGAGAGAAAGTTGTATGTGCGTTCACACACAAGCGAGGGAGACAGAGATATAGACAGAGACCTAGAGATCAAAGAGACAGAGGAAGAAGACAGAAGAGAAACAGAATGAAGAAGCTAGCTACTCTCTGGCACTAGCCACAAGTTACTCAGAACCATGCATGGAGTTCTATCATAGTCCACTTACACCAACAAGACAAACACCTCTTGGTATTTCCCTTTTCTGCAGTTTTGCCATAGACACTGGTCATGGAAAAATCCGGCGACCAGAAGAGCAAAATTGTGCCTGTAACCCTCCTTTCTCTACGTGGAGGATGGTTCCCCATCCCCATGCTACCCCCTCAGTTTACTGAAACGATTAATGAATTGAAGGAGGGAGGGAGGGATATAAGCACAAATCACAGCCCCCCTTCCAGTGACTGCCTAAAGCAGCAGCCTGGGAGGGGAGAGAAGGAGAAAGATGTTGCCAAAGGCATGATTTTGCAGACAGATGCACTAATTCTCCTTTGATAAATGTCTTTGGCTTGAGAATCACTGTTTTATCTCCCTTCCTTCTTGGCCCCATTTTATATAAGAGCCAACCAAAAACTACACTTGAGTGAGAAGTTCAGGCCCATAGCAGATCTCACCCAACTGACAAGGTCTAAGTGTTACAGATTCTCTGGGGTGCCTGTCCACTGACTGGTGGTCTCTTTGAAAGGGACCCAGCCCCATGACTGTGCCTACTTCCACCTGGTCTAGTGATGCATACCTGCCCCAAGCAGCATCAACCATGGATTCTCTCTCAGGAATAGGGACCAAGACATATGGAGACGGTCTTTGGGTTCCAAGGGTCTGAAGCACTTGTACTCAAATCCAGTATTGGCTTCATAGCAAGCACTACCCTGGGAAGGTGAAGTTTGGGTCAAGCCAAAACTAAGCCTTCCAGAGGAAGCTGATCAGAACAAAGGAGAAGGGAGGCCCCAGGTGAGCCATTCCTACCACAACGATAAGAGTCCTGGGGACTGGAAGGAGATTCAAATATGGAAAGACACTCAAATATGACCTTACATGGGAACCTTGTCACCAGAGGAACTCCAATCCAGCTGCCCCTGGTAAAGACTTCCATCCTTCTCTTTGCCCCTTCCTCACTTCCCACCACCCTCCCACCAGCCAGCAGCCCAGGCTCCTACTTAGCTGACTATCCTTCGTTGTGGTACTTCCACCTCATGTTAATTAGTCGGGAGCCTTCACCCCTGAGAGGTGGGGATGGCACCAACTCAGTCCACTCTCTTCAGAAGGCTTTTTCTGACACCTTTAGACCTTTCCGTATCCTGTAATTGTGCACACACCCATTTGGATTAGCAGCCCTCACCCTTTTTAACACGGTCCTTGTATTATCCTGAACAAAGCAGCTAACTCCACCCCTGTGCCTGTTTCCATCCTTACCTTCAACACAGTGACAAGCACATATGTAGGATCTAAGCCAGAAACAGATAAAAGATAGTATCTCTGAAACAGAGGAGACGTAGTGGTTGTCTGACATTGTTCTGGTTTCCAGAAAGCCTCACTTGTCTCCCTGAGTCCTTACAATAAACCTCCACATCTTTTGACTCAAGCTGGTCCATCGTAATGAAAATTTTTCATTAGGAAAGAGAAGATCTGACAATCTCCCCTTCCCAGGTCACAGACTAGCACCATGCTAAGCAACCCAAAGTTGCTGCCCACCTCTTTTCCCTGTGTCCCAAGTATAGCTGACCCCTTCCCTGGGCCTCATCCCTGTCCTTGGAAGTCCACTATCCTGCCCTTGGAATTCTTATCCTCCTGTGTCTTGGTTTACGGATTTCAAAAGCTGAAACACGGATCACCAACAGTGAGGACTGAGCCGGTTTAAAC
This sequence comes from Ursus arctos, assembly GCF_023065955.2. Lineage (NCBI taxonomy): Eukaryota > Metazoa > Chordata > Mammalia > Carnivora > Ursidae > Ursus > Ursus arctos. The sequence continues at coordinate 70,115,209 of NW_026622874.1, read as the reverse complement.
AATGACCAAACAAGAGAGCCCCACAGAGCCATCTAACATCACCCTCTAGGGGATTTGGTGTGAACTGGTGTGAACTCCCGAACAACGTGATAGACAGCATTAGAATGTCAAATTCTTTGCATAAAAATGACCTTTATCCTTCAGATTAACAGAAGGCCAAGACCACAGCTAATGAACAGAAATTGTGGTGTGGGCTGGGGGCATGGTAGGTTCCCATGGATGAAACTAGTAAGACCTGCAGGGATCCCAGTTGGGAAAGACAGGTGGGGTCAGCTCTTTAAATGTCTGCCAAGCGTCTTGGGCCCACTGTACCCAAAAATGTCCTGACTACAGTGGTGTGACACTCCTCAAAAAGTCTGTATGCTCAGAGAAACGGGGCAGCCTGAAGAGCCTACGAGGCCAGATCGTGGCCTCTAGGTAATCACAGACAACAGGCATCTCCACCATGCTGTGGAGGCTGCATTTGCCAAGGCAAAAAATCAGAGTAACTCCCCTATGTGTGAACCAACTGGAGGACCTAACATAACCAAATCGTGTAGATTTTTATCATCTCTGTTGCTGAAGACCTTTCTAATTATGACCCATAGCTAAAAGCTCCAAAAAGGGGTGCCTGACTAGCTCAGTTGGTTAAGCATCTGTCGTCGGCTCAGCTCATGGTCCTGGGATTGAGCCCTGTGTCAGTCTGGTCTCCCTTCTCAGCAGGGAGCCGCCTTCTCCTGCAGCTCCCACTGCTTGTGCTCTCTCTCTCAGTCATATAAATAAATACTTAAATAAAAAGATAGCATAGTTTTTAAAAATAAATAAAATCCATAAAAAATGAATAAAAATTTCAAATAAAGTTTTCTGTGTGAAAAATAAGACCATAAAGTATAAGACAAAGGACAAGATGAAAAAAAATATATAACTCACTGAACAAAGGGGTACTTTCCTACATTTATAAAGAGCTCCCTCAAATAAGAAGAAAACACCAAAGGAAGTCGAAGGAAAAATACGAGCAAGGGAGATGCACAGCTCACAAAGCAGATGGTGATGCAAACGTCTGTTGCACACATTAAAAGATCCTTGACTTCACCCATTATAAAAGAAATGCAAATTAAGGCTATGTATTATTTTTTTCTACTGAGATTGGCAAAGATGAACGTTGAGTCAGGTAGCGAGCTGGTCAGAGCGTGGAGAACCATATATTCTAATACACAGTGCAAGTACACATTGGTCAACATTTTAAAACTTGGTAATATTTGAACTACCAATTCCATTTCTTGGAATTTCTGCTATGGAATATCTGCACACATGGAAATGACCAATGCCAAGGATATGCACTGAAGCATTTTTTTTTAATTACAAAATATTGGGAGCAACATAAATTTCCATTATTCAGAGACCAACTAAATCAGTCATGGTGCATCCAGAAATCCTCAGTAAAGATAATGAGGCAGCTAGCTATGGAATGATAGAGAAAAACAGTGAAATGCGGAGTGGCTCATATAGTATGCCACAATCTGTTCTTTGTTTTAAGATTATATGCATATATAGTGTATGCACTGAAATCTCTGGAAGATAGATAAGAAACTGGTAAAAATAAATGGCTAATTTTGGAGATAGGAGTTAGTTGGCTGAGCAGAATGAAATCGTAGGGAAGTGGGGATTTTGTACTTCTGACTCTTGTATATCCTGGGCATGTATTTTTAATGAAAAATTTTTACTCTACCTTAAAATTTTTATTTTGGAAAGAAAATAATTTAATGGAATAACATATGACAATACTAGCAGAGCCCTTTGGGTAGAGATTCATTTCTTGACATTTTCTGAAAAAAAAATTTAGCTCACACTATGTGGTAAATGATTTGGAGTTGCTCTGGAGGACAAGAGCCCTCTCAGTGTGGTCTGAATGCAGAAATGCTGGCATTAAGAGGAATGCTTTAAAGGTTTTTACTTGGAAATTCGAGTATGTGGCACACCAACTACACTTGCCCCCTTGTGTTCCCAAGGCAGGCAGTACTAATGGAGCACTGAATTTTCCTGCTGAGCCGAGAGGTGCAGTCTCAAACCCATCCCAACACAGTCAGAAATGCTAGCCATCCATGCATACTGATGCACCAGCTGACATCAAATTCCACCTCCGGGTAGGACAGCCGCATGGCAAAGCACAGAAATCTGGAAGCAGGGTCTCCACTCACATGTTCCTTGGCAACTCCACCTGTGCCTGGGTTGAGTTTACATCACCAGCCTCCCACTACCACCATTCCCTGCCAGTGCCAAGCAGCAAGGCAGTGAGGCAGCCAACTTCCCAAGGCCCATCTTTTGAAAATGTCGTCTGGTACCTACCTGCCACCCCCAGATCAAACCACACAGAGTCCTTCTGAGAAAATGCCCATTAACCTTCAGCAAGGAACTCAGCTCCCTCGTTTCCCCAACTTAGAGAATTCCGTGTAAATGTCAGATTAAGCTCTTCAGTCCTCAGCTTTTAAAATGAGAGATAAAATTTAGCTCCCTATTCCCAGATGTTAAAATCTCTGCTTCTCCCCAGGGCAAAGAAATCAATGTGAGTAAGCTCTGTATTTTTTTTTCCCTTGGAACACGACCACTTCCAGCAATTTATTTGACTGACTATGCCTTCTATTACCATGTAAATTGTTTCAGACTGCAGGAAAAAAAAAGTATTAATCTCCTCTCAGTAAGTCATAAAATAAAGAAATCAATTTCAAGGTCAATTTAGCCCAAATAACACCTGCTGCCCTTTTTTGTAACATGCAGACTCCTCTGAAACACTAGGCTGTTGTCTAAGGCATCAATATGCAGCTACGGAAAACCGGGTTTCGCATTAGTCAGGGCAGCACCAGGGGAGACCCTGGCCCCATGGCCCAATGGTGCAGAGTATGAACTTGGAAAGGACAGGGTTAACAGGATTCAGCAAAATGACCCTCTGCAGGCTGGGGCCAGAAAGTAGAAGAAGGGTCACAATGAGGGTCAGGTACAGTTGGGTTCAAGGCAGGACTCTGGAGGATTTTCTGTGTGACTCTGAGAAAGTTACTTGACCTCTCTGAGCCTCAGAGTCTGTAAAATAAGTAAAATGAGAGAGATCTTACAGGACTCTTCAGTCCAGTCCATTGTGGACTTTGTCAAAGTTTAGACACCCTGGAGAACTGGCCTAGGTGGCCAAGTTCATGCAGCTACTCTTTATCAAGAGACAGGGAATCTGACTTTCAGCAACCAAACCATCTTTCTTCCACTTGGGAGCCACGTGACTTTGGCCAATATACTGAAATCCTAATCCCTGAATTCCTTCATCCAGAAGATGGAAGTAATGATGTTACCTGTTTCTAGAAAGAGGGAGCTACCATCCTCAACTAACGGACACGTAAACTGGACTCAGGAAGGTTAAGTGACTCACCTAGGGTTGTACAACTTAAACAAGAAGGCAGCTCCAGGTGTGAAGCCTAGAATCCCTGCATCCAAAGCCACTGTGCCATCCCCTAGACCACACTGCTTCTCAGTGTTTCTGGCCCTGTGGCGGAGAACGCATCACACAAACCCCAGGACTTCAGGCAGGAGATTGCAGCACATACAAGACTTTCTCTCGCAAACCCTGTGGGTGAATGAGGCATTTCCTTGGCACATTCCTATTCCCTCTGCCACCACCCCCCACACAAACCCACCCGTGAAGAGGTCACAGAATGGAGCCAGCAGCTTCTCACTGGCAGACCAGGACCCAGGAGACTGCAGAAGCCCATCTTTTGGACCTCTCTCATCAGGAGTCAGTTGTTTCTCCTCACCCCACCCCACATGTACCACCCTGGCCCCAGCCTCACCTGACCTCTGTCCTCATGTAATCTTAAGTTTTCCAGCTATATCCAAGTGGCCCCTAATCCTCTTCTATTTCTGCAAAAGCCAGCCCTGTATTCCCACCTGTCCATCTAATTAGCTACCAAGCTGTACTGCCCTATCTATGAGATGCTGCCACCTATGAGCTGCATCCCCGGTGCTCGTGCCTGAATTCAGATCACTTTCACTGCAGTGGCTTCCACCAAGGCCTCCCTGACTCCATTACCGCCCCCCCCAATCCTCTATTCCATACCACTGGGATTGTCTTCAAGTATAAATTGGTTCATGTCATTCCCACTTAAACATCCTTCCAGTCTCCCATGTCACTGGAACACTGCAGAGTATTGCCCATTGTTTGTGTGGGGATACACTGAAGACTATAGTCCTTAGATATGCCACGTGGTCATGAGGACACTGAGCAGACCACATCTGGCAATGCTAACCCTGATGCAGGAACAGAGGAAATGCCTGGACCTCCTAAAATATAATGCCAGAAAAGCAAAACCACAGTTAACTGAGCATTTACTATGTGCTTCAATGTAGGATCACACAGCTAGTTAAGTGGCAGAAGCTGGAGAGGGCTTGGGCTCTGTGCCCCAATTTCAGCTCACTTTTTAACAGTTTTGAGATAAAACTCACATAACATACCATTCATTCCAGGTGTACAAACCAGTGGTTTTTAGTGTATTCCAATACATGCAACTGTCACCATAGGCAGTTTTAGAATATTTCAACATCTTAAAAAAAATTCCATTTAATTATCACCTCTACCCCTCTATACCCCACTCCAGCCCTAGACAACCACTAATCTGCTGTCTCTATCAATTAACCTATTCTGGACATTTCACATAAATGCAATCACACAAGATGCCGTCTTTTGTGACTGGCATAATACTGTCAAGGTTGATCTAAGTTATAGTACATATCAGCCTTTGGTCCTTTTTTAAAAATGGCTGAAAAATATTATATGGATAGACTACATTTTGTTTATCCACTGCTCTGTTCAGGGACATTCGGATTGTTTCTGCCTTTTTGCTATCATGAATCACGCTGCTATAAACATTTATGTAAACATTTTTATGTGAATGTATGTTTTCTATTCTCTTGGGTATACACCTAGCAGTTTCTCAGAATGTAGGAATTGTCAGTCCTGTGGTAACTGTATGTGTGATTGTTCAAGGAGACACCACACTGTTTTCCACAGAGTCTGTACCATTTTGTATTACTACCAGCAGTGTAGTGTGTGAGGGTCCCAATTTCTCCACATTCTCATCAACACTTGTTATTACCTGTATTTTTTATTCTAGCCACTCTAGTGGCTTTAAGGAGATACTGGATTGTGGTTTTGATTTGCATTTCCCTGATGACTAACAATGTCCAGCATCTTTTCATGTCCTTGTTGGCCATTTGTATATCTATCTTGGAGAATTGCCTATTCAGATCCTTTACCCATTTTTAAATTGGGTTGTCTTTTAATAATTGAGCTTTAAGAGTTCTTTATATATTGTGGGTACAAGTGCCTTATTGAATATATCATTTGCAAATATTTTCTCCCATTCTTTAGGCTATCCCGCCACTTCTGAACAATGTTTTAGACTAAAGCAGCTTTGTCATGTCTGTTAAGATAAGCAACCAGTGGGGCATGTCACACACCTTTTCAGTTTTCTTTCCCAGGTCCCGCTGGGGGTTAAAACTTGGACACATGTTTTAATGGCCTCTATTTAACCCACTCAACACACAAACAAAAAATGCCAGGACTCGACCCCGTACAAATCATGCCAGATTCCCTGGAAGTGAAGCAAGAGCTTTGATAATTCTTAAATCTCCCCAGGTGATGACAATGTACAGGTAGGCTGTGAACCACTGGTCTAAGCCCTGAGTAAATGTTGTCTTTGTCCTGGAGGGGGCTGTCTTTTCAGGAGTCAAGATCAGCCCACTGGATGGCAGGACATCCGCAAGTAGCGGTGCCAGATTCCCCACCATGAGATCATGTAGTTCTCATTTACTGTGGCAGCTCCTATACCTCTAAATGCTCTCTCAAAAGAGAAGCAAGTGAATCAAGACCTAGGATATTCACAAAGAAAATAACAGCTAAGTGCATGGATCTGGGACAATGTCTGCAAAGTTTAAAAACCCCAAACAGAGCCAAAAGATAGAAACAATCCAAATGTCCATCATGGGACAAATGAATAAACAAAATGTGGTCTATCCATGCAACAGAATAGGATTCAGCCATAACAAGGAATGAGGTTCTGATTCATGCTGCAACCCAGGTGAACCATGAAAACAAACTAAGTGAAATAAGCCAGATATAAAAGGCCTCACATTGTACTATTCCACTGGTATGAAATCTGTAGGGACAGAAAGTAGATTAGTGGTTTCAAGGGGCTGAGAAGAGAGGGGGAAAGGGAATAATACTTTGTGGGTACAGGGTTTTGTTTGGGAAGATTAATGTGCTTTGGAGTGAGACAGAGGTCATAGTTGTGCATTACTACAAATGCACTAAATGCCACAGAATTGTTCACTTCAAAATAGGGGTAAAATTATTATAAAATTAACCATTTTTTTTAAAGACCAAATTCCAACCAACCCAAACCTCTATCCCTTTTTTGGTGCCTTGACCATATTTTCTTTTCAGATAAAATTAAATATATAAAACCAAAGACTTTGGCATACATCTGTACAATCAAGATAAGCTTTCTCCTCTATTCATCTCAAAAGCCATGAAAATTAACAGGGTCTGTATCAAGAACATTTAATAGAGTTACCAATTCACTGAATCAAAAAACAAGCATAAGCAATAGCAGAACTGCGCCCCCACCCCCAACACAATGAGAATTTCAACCTCACATCATGAGTGAGGTGAACTACAGCCTCCAAGCCCATCCGTGGTGCACGGATGGCATGTGACACCAGAGGGTAACTGCCACTCAGGAAAGAACAGCTCACCTGCCTGTGCTGCCATGGGAGGGGAGATTTTTGAAAATAGAAGCTGGAGAGGGATGGTAAAAACCAGCCTGGGAGAGAAATAGCACTTCATCGCTGTGCCCTTGCAAGGAAACTTACAGCATGAAAAATGTCCATTTGCACATACGCAACAATGTCTGAAAGAGACCTAATGAGACCAGGGAAGGCAGGACATACAGAGGTCTCTGCAAAAATTCTAGGAGACGCGGCATGGAGATAAAGGAGAGCATTAGTGATGCACGATGAAACTCGGACATTTTTCTGGCTCGAGATGCTGAACACAGCACTCAAGTTTTTCCAAGGACGAGAACAGCATGGGGCTGGTGAAGGAGACATGGGTTATTACAGGAGCTTTTGCAAGATGAAGTCAGGGAGAATGGCAAAACAAGTGAAGTGTTAAATAAATACTTCCTGAATGGAATCATGAGGGAGAACACTAAAATTAGGATGTCTGACAAGGGCTTTTTATCCAATCTGCTCAGGATTTCTTCAGGGTTCCTGAGAGAGAAGTTGTCAGTGACCCACATGACATCATGGGCCATTTATGCAGAAATGGGATAGTTGGAGCACAGAGCACTGGGCAGGCTGATTACAGGGATGTGGACCAAACTCAGTGGAACCAGGAATGCCTAGGGCAGCCCTGAGACAGTCCTGGAGACAAGTATCTGCAAAGAAAGAGGTCACGGGCTAGAGAATCACTACACTACAGAGACTAAGAGCATGGGTTCTAGATACAGGCAGTCCAGCATTCGAGATCTTGCTCTATCTTTTATTAAATGCAGGACCTTGAATGATTTACTCTACCTCCCTGAGCCTTGGTTTTCCCATCTATAGAATGGGGATAACAGCCTCATCAAAGGAGGATGTTAAATGAGACAATCATAAAATCCCAATAAATTGTTAACTGTTACCATCCCATTTTGTGGAAAGGAAACTGAGACCCAGGGAGGTTAAATAGCATTCGTGGATGTCCTTATGTATTGGCTTTCACTGTGTGTATGGCATTCTGTGGCAAGAACTGTGTGTGAAGCATGTCATTTGATCAAACAACCTAAGATGCTCAGGAGCCAGGCTGGACCTCTCCCTAGCTGTGTGATGTTGTGCATGTTCTATAACCTCTCTGGGCCTCAGTTTCCTCCTTTGATAAAATGGGGGTAATAACAGCACCTTTCTCAGAGGGCTGCTGTGAGGCTAAATGAATTACTGTGTGTAAAGGTCTGAGAATAGAGCCTGGCACATTCCAATAAATGTGACAACTATATTATCAGTGATAATAGCTCATCCTACAAATGAGGCCTAGAGAGGGTAAGCAAATTGCCCAAAGACACATAGCTGATAAGGGAAGAGTCTGTGTAACTACAGTTCCTGCTCTTTTTTCTGAGTCACTCAATAGATACTTGGGGCTTAAATGGCCACTGCCTCTCCCAGAAAATTCCCAGGCCCACCTGCGACCTAACATGGTAGAGAGGTTAAGATAATGTGCTTTGGACTCAGACAAGGCTGGCTTCAAATGCAAGCTCTGTTCTTGATTTGACATGTGACTTTGAGGGTTCTTTTACCTCTCTTTTTTGGTTTCATCTTTAAGGGGATAGGGAAGCAGGGATCATAATAGCACATCAATTCCTCAATTCACAGCAACTGTCAATGCTGTGTGCCGGCCCTGTGTGGAAGGCGAGACACTGATTTTGCTGAGCTGTGTCATGGGCTTCTTTCACTCAGCTGCTCTGGAAGCATCCAGAGTCCTTGCTGAGATGCCCTTCCTCATCAGCCCACCTCTATTCTGTGCCCCACGTCCTGTGTGTCTCTGTGGCCCACCAACAGGAACAGCTTCGTGGGAATGTGGTCTGATACTCAGGGGATCCGGGTGTAAGCCAAGTCCCTGGGATTAGGGCTCCCTTGAGACTGCCTCCCCGCAGAAGAGGGAACCGTCAGCTCTTTTAACAGGGAAATAATTGCAAGTTTAAATGTGGGTTCGATGCTGAACAACTGCAATTAGAAGCCGCCTTCTGTTCGGAACAACTGCTGCTTAAATGTAATCCCCGCGTCGTGCATAAACCCCAAATGAGTTTCTCAGTTTTGCTTTCAACTACACTGACTACATTAGAACACTCTTGGTTCCTTTCCTAAAGCTCACATTGCTTCCTACTGCTCTGTGGCTTCTGTTTGTAGGCAGTCCAAATGCCTTACTTGAGCCATCAAGGCTGTGCATATGGTCTTCCCCCTGCTCACCCTTCATCCTCTTCCTCCATACCTTACACTCGAACACTTTGAGCTCCAGCTGCACGTGCTATCATCCTGACCTGGGAAACTTTTAAGTTTCTCTCTGCTATTGAACTCCTATATAAGCTTTCTGTTTGCAATCCAAACACCTCCACCGGGAAGCCTTCTGTGATACGCCACACTAGGTAAGGACCCCTGTGACATACCCTTGCAGCATCGTGTACATTGTGGCACTTCCTAAAGCTTGTGATTATTCAGTTGCATTAGTTATTGGCATTATTTGCACAATTATTAATAGGATGATGGCCTCCACCACAGAACTGTGTCCCATCCATGTCCTGTGGATGCTTTGTTCTACCCCCAGCACAGCCCCAACTGACACACAGCAGGTACTCAATACACATGTTGAATGAACAAGTGTTTAATCATGCAAATGGCTTATTCTTCCTAACAAGTACAACCTGCTAGAGATAGGGCCTGTGTCTTAGCCATATTTGTATTCCTCACAGAACCTAGCACAATCCCTGGCACATAAGAGGTACTCAGTCTGAATCAGCATTTTTAATCAGGCTCCTGCTTTAGTCCCTATTTTCATTTTTGTCAGGAAAATGCAAACACAAGTCCATGGCAGCACCAGGATCCAGTCAAATAAAATCTCTGAGGGTTGTTAGCATGGGGATTTGACCTTACCTAGGAAGACAAATGATCTTTTCTGTCTCAAAAAAAAAATTAAAAATTAAAAATTAAAAAATAAAAACCATCCCAACCGTGCCCACCGTGATATTCCCTGAATCGTCACAGCCTGCAGACCGCCTCAGAGGAGGAGGTGAGATAAAGAAAAACGCCCCTCGCTTGGCTGGTCCCAGGCAAGCCCTGTTCTCACCCCTCCAAGACTGTGAAGTGACAAGGAAGGACCTGTCTCCATGTATACTGTTCAGGCTCTGCCTTTTGAGGAATGGGATCATTAAGATGGGTTATGATATAAATGTAATGCCATCTGCTCAACAGCTTCCTGCCTCTGGGCTGCCCTTGGCTGGAATGCCACCAATTTACCTTTAATTAAACCCAAGTGTGGTTGTCCCCCAACCCGCTGGCCAGCAGCAGGATCAGGAGGCACTGCCCCAAGAGCAAAGCCAGGGCAGCATCAGACACCATGGAAGGTAACATTTCCACCTGCTCCCCAAAGATGGCACACATGAGGAGCTGAAGACCCACATAAAGCAGATGTTTGGAAGCTAAGAGCCTCCCAAAGAGACTAATGAGTATTGAAGCAGGATCAGCTGGAGGAGGCAACCCAGCCGAGCAGCCCTGGCCTTGGTCTAATGCCCGCCGTGCTGGCGGCCTGGCATTGGGCAGCATCCAAGTCACCCGGGTGATTAAGTGGGGAAGTCTGAACCACCACAGGGACAAGGAGCCACTTCTCTCAGTCCTTGAGATCTGCAAGCTCAGTCGGCACTTATCCCAAGGAAATGGTGCCAGGCAAAGCTGAGACCCACGCAGCTGGGGATGTTTTCCCACAAGCTCCATTACCAATCAGTCCCTGCAGCTGCTCCCAGATCAGAGTGGGATCCAATCAGTCAGTGGTCACAGGAACCCAGAAAAGCAAGTCTGCACTCCCTACCTCTCCAGGCTCAACTTTCACTTACATGAATGTTGTTGGGGTTCCCCCTGCACCATCACTGGTCTAGACCCAGAAAGACTACTGTGAAGGAAAGAAGCACAGTCCCTGTCCTCTCGGGCCTTGGAGTCTGTTGCAGATGTTAAGGAGATAATTACAGAATTAATTCGGTAGTTACAGGGGTGATAAGTGCCATGAAAAGAGAAGTACAGGGTGCTTTGAGATCTCCTGTGGTGCATCAAGAAACAAAGGATGATCAGAGGTGGCAGAAGAAGTAGGGCTAGAAGCAATCCTAGCAGAGGGGGGCAGCTCAGGTGAAGGCCCTGAGCTGGCACTTTAGAGATCAAACCAGTGTCACTGGAGTATGGCAACAGGGAGAGTGGGAGAAATAGGCAGGGCACAGGATTCAGGATGCTAAGAATTTTGACCTTTCTTGGAGAGTAGGAGGCTGTTGGAGCAAGATCAGATATGTGTTTGGAAAAACTGCTCTGGATTTTAGTGGTGCAAGAGTGGATGGGTGAACACAGTAGGAGGTTACAAGAGGATCTAAGAATCCACATGTTAGGGATGTGGATAAAAGGAGAGACATGGAGGGAAAGGTGTTGAGAGAGTCATTTCCTAGAACAGGAGAGTTCAAGGGTATGGGGAGTGAGGGAGGGGAGTAAAGGATGACTCCCTGGCTTCTGTAAGAGCACCTAGGTGGCCAGTTACGCAGTTCCCTGAGCTAGGGGACCTCCATGGAAGTGCAAGTTGGGGAGAAGATGGTGGGTTCCATTTTGACCTCGTTGGAGAATTAGAGGTATGTGTGCTCCATGCACTTGAACCTCTGGGACTTGAGGGGGTGGGAACAACCTGGCCCTGTGGAGATTCTTTTCCACTTAACCTTCATTTCCTACATGGCTCATTATTGGTGCTTCACAGAGGGGTTCCTGAGGATTCGTTTAATATCTGCTGAGAACCTTGAAGGCCTCAGAACTAACAGCTGTCAGAACTAAATTAATAAAACAACAAGACAGCCTTTTCTGTTTCTTTTTTTTTTTTTTCTATGCCAGGAATCACTGTGCAGGAATGTTTGCAGAAAGCACCTGATCTCCCAGTGGCTTTTCACGTTTTAAAATTGACAATTCTTTCATGCCAGTCAATAAACTTCTAAATGTCAGACCATGGATGGGGTTTTCCTGGCGGGGTTTGGGGCCCAAGGTCCTTTATGAGATGCAGGAGGGATGAAGGAGCTGAAAGAGGTCTTTCTTCCACCCTCTCTTTTACACACACACACACACACACACACACACACACACACACACACAAAACCATCCAACAAGTAAAATCTAGTTACAAGAACAGAGGCCAACATGCCTTCTGACAAAATAAGGACAAAAGTAGAAGCCCAAGTCATCGATCAAATTTCAAAACCCAAAACCTCTTACTTACATCTAACTTAGATGCATATGGTGGCAAAAAAACCCAAACAAAAACCTCCCCTGACCTAAGAGAAGACTCTCTATATTAGGTTGAATGAAAAGAAACCTCCAATATTTGACAGGACTGTTTTTGACCTAAAGAACAGCCATTCATCAGTCTAATGATATTTATTTATCCTACTTAGTATGGATATTGACTTTTCTGCAGAAATATTAATGTGTTTGATTATGGTGTGCTGCCCCAGGTCTCACTGGAGGCGTGATGTAATGAATAGCATGGACAGCTGATAGCCTTCCTAAAGTCTGAAAAATGATGAGCTCCAAACTACACCTGGCCTCAGGGGACTGCAAACCCGTAGTAATTGAACAGTCATTAAAACCATTTATGGGGCACTTTTCATGTTCAAGGGTTGGTACATCAGATGATCCATTTGGAAATGAGGAAGCCCAAAGGGCTCGTGAGTGCTAAGTATATGGATACATATAAGGCACTGTTTTTCTCATTAAAATTCTAGATGAGGGGCGCCTGGGTGGCTCAGTTGGTTAAGCATCCAACTCTTGATCTCATCTCAGGTCTTGACCTCAGGGTTGTGAGTTCAAGCCCCACATTGGGCTCCACACTAGGTGTGGTGCCTACTTAAAAAAAACACCTTAAAATTCTAGATGATGAAACCCCTCACTGTTTTAACATAATAATGTTGGGGTGAGCCATCCTCCCAATAGGTTCATGCTTCCCTAACACCCCCAATCTGAAGGAAAACCCTGATTTAGCTGCAAAGGGTGGAAGCTGTTAGTTACAGAGCCAATCAGCCTGACAGGATGCTCATTACATCCCAAGTCTGCTTTGTTCTCAGATCCTCACGAAATAATTACAATGCTCTTTTCTCTTGGAAAACAGTTTGTGTTAACTTGGGGAAATGTGTGATTTGATAAAGACATCCCACATGGGGCTCCTAGGGGTGTTCAATTAAGAGAGAGAAACCAACTTAGAAAATGTCCTGACAGTGTCTCCTGTCAGACAAGCTGGAGGTGGGGGTCAGGGGAAGTGGGGAGAAAGCAGAGCATAGCTGGGAGGGCACGAGCCTCAGCAGAGGGCTCTAAACCATTGAAATGGCTTCCGATGGATATCCGTGGCTTAACTCCTCTTTAATCTTGGCCCAAGTGGTATAATAAGCCATTCTTAGAACTTAATAACTCCTCAGCATCCAATCAATAATGGCTCTGAAAAAAATCTCTTCCCTGTATTTATTTAGTTCTACAGACTCTTCAGCTTCTTATTCCCCACGAACTCCACAACTGCACCTCATCTCCTTTATGCACAGGGCAGCTTGCTGACATATCCAACCCAGAAGGTGAGCCTTTAAGAAATGGGTTCTGATGGGAACTCTCCATAATGGAAAAGCAAGAAGTACCAAGGAGATAAATGAGTCAGCATGTGTACAATATCTCCAAAACCAACCTAAAATTGACTTTGGCACTCCTCCTACCTCCTGTTAATGCAAAATATCATCTGGATCTTTGGGAGAAAGAGGCCAGGATGCACATCTTTATAAGATTCATCTGGGAAATTATCACTATCCAGTTAAGCAGCTTGCAGTACTGACAAATGGACAAATTTTTTTTTTTTTTTAGTTCTTCCCTTGAGTAGGTGGGTGGAGGCTATTCGCTTTAATTTTTTAAACTACTTTTCTTGGTGGATGTGGATTTTGAAATCAACAGAAAGACAAGCAGCAGGAAAGCAAAGAAAAAGGTGAAGTCTGTCAAAAGAAGAAATTGCTGCAAAGCCCCCATGCCCAAGTGGTCCCAGCCCAAAGGAGCAGATGGCCTCACTTCCAAGTGCAAACACCAGTGATCCATTTGCTGCAAACTTCATGTAATGGCAGGTTTTGATGCTATTATTAAAAATGAGGGAAGACTGGGCATCCTGGCACCAGATTCTCTGGGCTGTAATTCCAGATTAAGCAGAGATTATATCCCATTCCAAATAGAGATAAAGGTATCTTTTCCTCCTTCTCTGACAGGAAGGTGGCCAGCCCAGTTAGATCAATCAAGGTGAACTGATTATTTATTGGCTAGGTCCACACAATGTACCATTTCAGACTGCTCCATGTGCCTCTGGAAGCTTTATCTCTGAGATAGGTAGATCCAAACCCAGTTGACGCAGGACCTGTGTTTCCCTCTCATCGGTTAGGAGGAGTTGCCAAGGGGATGTGGTACCAAAGTTGCCATTTCCCAGAGAGACTTTGATGGCTTTGGACAAGGAAGTTCACTTTACGGAACTCCAGGTGTATCATCCATAAAATGAGAAAAGTTGTATCTGCCTGACACAGAGCACATGAAAGACAAGTTAACTCAATAAATGGTAGCTGTGCTGTTGATAATGATGACAATGAGGTCATGCTGATGACACTAATGACTACGATGATGGTGTTGATGGTTTATTTTTCCTTCATTTCACCCATTCCTCAATATGCAACTTCTCAGAATGTTTTTAGGGTAAAGGAAGCTTCATAATTGTGATAAAATATGTCCCCTTTGTGAAGCAAATATGGCTTCCATGGTAATAAAACAATCCCAATGTGAAACCCCTCAGCAGAGGCTGTTGTACCACAAGGTGAATGACCCTTATTATCGCAAAGTTGTTAAAGTATCCATTTGTTATCTGGTTAGTCAGGGGACAGGGCCAAAATCCACTTAGCACAGTATTTATCAAGCAGCAGGATTTGAAGAGCCAGTCTCAGGGCACAGTGGTTGGGCTGCCACCATCTCTACAGCTCACTTCTGGCTTTGTGAAGCTTCCCCTTCTGGAGCCAACACTTTTTTGCAAAATGAGAAAGCAAAATAATGACTTTCAAGAGTTTGCTGAAAGCCCCCAATTTCCCTAAAACAGAGCTCAGAGATGCAGGGACTGAAACAGGGAACAGTTACAGATGTGTTAACACTCAATGCAAAGCATGTACCAATTTTATGTTAAAAAACAAAAGCATCTACGGAGATGTGGCAAGACAGGCTCGTGGGGTGAAGGATGAAAATCCTTCAGAGCACTGGAAGGCTAAAGACTCTGATGCAACATGATCAGATCTTATGTTTCCCAGGCAAGGGCAAATTGTGCAAAATTACTTTGCTTTCCAAGGTTTAGTTTCCTCACCTGGAAAAAAATGAAATACAGGACCTTGATGCCTTCAGGGGTCCCTTGCAGTTGCAAAATTCTATGATTCTCAGATTACAAATCTACCTGTTCAAGTTACTCAACCTTCCACCATAAACAACAAACTAAAACCTGAAGACCTCATCAGAAGAACGGCATCAGGGGCAAAAGGAAGGAGCTGAAAGATAAACCCAATGTGGTATAGGGCAGGTCTGGATCAGAAAGAGGAGCCTTGGCAAGCACCTGGCAGGGGACAGTGGAAGATAAACACAGGGGTCAAGATTTGGGCCCAGGGAGACAGCAGCCAGAGGAAGAAGAAATCTATTCCTGGTGCATCCCCTGGAGCTTATACTAAAATGCAGTTTTCCAGGCTCCACCTCTAGTAATTCTGATTCAATGTATATGGGTAAGACCCAGGAATCTCCATTTTAATGAGCACCCAAAAGAGATTATGATACAGGTAGGGGAGGAGGTAGTGCAGTTCAGTGCAGCGATGAAAAAGCCACGGAGGAACCACTTTTATGGCCATTGCCACCCCACCCAAGGCTGAGGACAGGGCATTCCCAACATCTGCCCTGAGGAAACTCTGACACTCCCTTCTTCCACTGCTCACTCCAAATTCCTGAAGGCCATCTCTGATGCCTCTCTTCTTCTCACAGGCCTGACCAGTGATGGTCAAATGGCTGACATTTATTGAATGCTTGCCAGGGACTGGGAACTATTCTAAGGACCTGACATATACTAGTTCATGCTTCAACCTTGCAATAATGGTTATTATTCCCATTTTACATATGAGGAAATGGAGGGTTGAGGCACACAGCTAATAACAAAGCCAGGATTCTATCCCAGACCTTCTGGTTCAAACCCAGTGGGTAAGCCATATACAAACCCAGCCGTATAGGAATCTTCAGGTTAGAAGAAAATAAAAGAGAACAGGTGGAGGAACAACCAACAGAGTTAATAAAAGTCCTCTTATGCCTGCTCATACTGTCTGGCAGGTGAGGAGGTGCCTGACCATGTGTTGTATTCCCATGCCCTATAAAATGCTCCTCTGTGAAAGTCACTGCATATTGGTGCCATGAAAAGGCTAATAAAGTTTAAAACCCATTCCTCATGTGGAAATGTTCACTTAACTACCAAGTTCCCACCACTCTGGCTGTTTAATCTTTATGAGATCTGCAACATAACTGACATTACATCTTGTTCTTTTACTAGGGACAGAACGCGATGAACCCCAAATGTTCAAACAGTAAGAATCATGTCAGGATGGAAGAGGAGGAAATTAATCTGTATTTCTCACCCCCACAGCAGGGTTTCCATAAGAAAGATCATACATAAGGGACATAAGGAATAGAAAAAGGAAACTCATTCACTGGATACTGGACCCACAGTGTCATGCTCACTGGTTAGGAGAAATGGCTTTGGAGTCATATAGACTCCAAGTTCCACCATTTAACTGACCACAGGCAGTTTATTTAATCTTCTCTACACCTCAGTCTCCTCATCTGTAAAATGGAAATGGTAAAGTACCTCCTTCATGGAGTTGTTCTAAGAATCCAATGAGATGGTAAATTTAAACTGCTCATACAATAGCCAGAAAATATAGTGTACTCAAAAGAAGTATTAACTTTTATCAATCCTTACCAAAAGTTTCCATTTTACAAAGAAATAATCAGAGAACCTATCAATGTAGGTAACTCGCCCCACGTGAGACAATATCAGAACCAGGTTTTAAATTTGTCTGTTTTCAAAGCCCATTCACCTACCTCCAAGGACACCCACGCTGGTGGCAGTCAACCTTAAGAGATACTCTACCCTGCCAGACCAATGCTTTGAATCAGGAGAGAGGTTTCAACCCCTTATAAGGACACCTGAAGAAGAGATGCCATGAGTTTTCAAACCTAGTTGAGTCATTTGGCAGGATAAGTGAAAAAACAAACATCTTAACTATCAACTTCAAAACATGAGTTCTAAGACCATCCCTGAGCAGAGAGAAGGACATAAGAAGAGTCTGGATGAGAAAGGAAGCACATGAGAGGAGACACCCACATTAATGGGCAGAGAAGGAACCACAGGAGAACATGGAATTTGTCCAAATTATGCCGGCCCACTACTGATGGCAAAGGTAATGATCTTCACCCATCCCTATGTGACTATGTGCCTAACTCTCAAATTCCTAAGTACTATGCATTTATCCCCTGCTATCTGCCCCATCACCAACACTGACAACAAATTTAACAACAAAATACAGTGATAATAGTGTTGTGACGATGGTGGTTTCGATGGTGGTGATTTTATGTAAATGTAGGGGGAGCCTCTCCTTCCAATGGGCTTTTCTGCTATTAATCTCAATATTCCACTATTATGGCTTGAGGAATTTCCTCACTATTTAAAGTCATAGAAATTGGCTGCATTCTTTCTATAAAGCTTAGCTTTGAAGACTTGATCCATACCACCTCACTGTGGAGCCTTGGGAAGGTTACTTGCCCCTTGGGTACCTCATTTTCCCTGTCTATAAAGTGGAGACTATAGTGCTACCTACCTCATGGGGTGGTTGTAAAGATTAAATGAGTTAGTACTTGTAATGCACTTAGAGGAATGCTTGGCACATCGTAAAGACTCGATATATGTTAGCTATTAACATCACAATTTAATCTGACAAGTGTGCTATAACTCACAACTACTCCAAAGTGATGCAGCCCTGGGGCCATGTGTGCCCATATATCTGTAAGCCCATAGGGAGTGGGATGGAACTAGATGTCCCATCCTTCCTCTCCTGGATAGGGGCTCTGTCTGGCTCCCCCCACCTGTTCACAGGCCTTTCTGTTCCGGGAAAACCAATCCATCTGAGGGCCTCTGCTTGGCATTTCCAGTCCCACTAATTGTGAGGCTCACCATCTCAGGCAGAAAACCAAACGTCCATTGCTGGTTAAAGCAAAAGTGAGAATAGAAATGTGTTACAGCATTTGGACTCCCAGCAGTGAAGCCACTTCCTTCTGATGAATTGCGACACGTGGAAATCAATCTAGGTCACTTAGGAGAACAACTTGGTATTTGGTGTCCAAACGAATCGCTAATTTATTACACTGCTATTTGATTAAATACACAAGAAGGGAGTGAGTCGATGTGGAGTGTCTGCAGGTGAATTCTCTTGTGGTTCATTTGAGAGCGTCTCCCTATCCAACAGTCAACAAAAAATAGTTTCAAAGCACTCTAAAGCTATCGAAGTGGTTTATCCATATTGTGGTTGATCTTTGTTTTATTCTTGCTTTTCTGCAACCTCTAGGAAGTGAGGCAAGTTACCCAAAAAACAACAAAAAGCCAATATAAGGAAATCAGTCAGGAACACAAATAACCAGAAGGAGTGGATCAGTACATATTAAACTCCATCCCAAAAATCTTCATTTTTAACCACTCCATCTGAAGTCAATGTCATCACACACCTCACATGTAACAGTCTTTGTGTACTGCGCCATTTGCAAATGGATATATATGTGTTTGAATATGTATCTATAGTCTATCTAAAGTGTGAAGGCAACTGGAGAGCTGACAAAGGACAGTCTAAATAGGCTAACATAATAACCTCAGTATAAAAACTGGAAGTAACTGGGGAGGAGCGAGATCAGGTTTGGCTGGACTAAGGCTTCTACCCCAGAAGCCTCTTCTACTTCTCATTTACACACCAGCCTAAACTGACTGGCTGTTGGCAAGTATCTCAGAACAGTTTACAGAAGAGATTCCAGGCAATTTACTCTACCATCTTCATAGGCTGTCATGAAGAAAATGAGGAAAAGGCACTTCCAAAATCTAATGCAGAGTGGTTCGTATACACACGCACGCACATGCACGCACACACACACACAACATTTTTCCTTCTGAAGCCCAGAATATTATGGAGGCAGCTCAGCAAAAAATAAGGGAGATGTAGTTCTTGTTTGTTCTGAGCCCTGTTTATGTTGATGACCCATATCATCTTTCCCACTCAGTATCTCCCTAAGGTTGCTGTGACAGTAACAAAATACAGGTATTCCTATTTCTGACATCACTACTGCCTTCTGCTTACAGCTGATGGGCAGAGCAACTGTAGGCCATGTCGTAACAGAACAATGTGTGGGTGAATGGGACTCTTTCAAGGGCCATCCTTCAACCTGCAGAAGTTAGATAACCAATCCATGTAAGAAACTTGTTGTGGCTGCCAAGGCCACGGTTTCATCTAATCGCATCACAGCAGCAGGACACCTGTCTCCTTATTTAAGAGATGAGATGACCAGGATGATGTACACCAGCTAGAAAAGCAAGAACAATGGAGATGAGTCCCAAAATTTACTGGACACTTGGCCCTGCCCTTTGTCCAAAATGTATAGTTTGCATCTTATAACAAATCTTCTTGGGGTGATAAATAATAAATCTATTTTTTAAGTGATAAGTAGCTGGGATTGAACCTTTTACTTCTGGCAAACCCACAGATCACATTACATGACATAGATCATGACACATGATCACTTTACATAACACAAAAACGAGAAAATAAACCCAACATTGAGAACAAGGACTCATTTCCTTAGCAAAGAGGAAGAAATCAGAAGAGAAAGCCTATACTATTGGATAGAAATTTTCTACGCATCCAAGAACACACAGAGGGTGGGAGAAATGGGTGAAGGTGGTCAAAGGATACAAACCCCAGTTATGAGATGAATAAGCTCTGGGGATGGTACAGTATGGTAACTATAGTTAACGATACTGTATTGTGGGGGTGCCTGGGTGGTTCAGATGGTTAAGTGTGTGCCTTCGGCTCACGTTGTGATCTCTAGGTACTGGGATCAAACCCCCCATCGGGCTCCCAGCTCAGCGAGGAGTCTGCTTCTCCCTCTCCCTCTGCCTCTCCCCATTTGTGCTCTCTCTGTATCTCTCTCTCTCTCAAATGAATAAATAAAATCTTTTTTAAAAATACTGTACAGTGTATTTGAAAGTGTCTAAGAATTCTTAAAAATTCTCACAACACACCAGAAAATTATAACTATATGAGGTGATGGATGTGGTAACCAATTTTGTGTTAATTTCATTATATATGATAATATATTAATTACTTATATAATTTATAATTACAATAAATTATAATATATATTTAATATATAATTTAGCAATTATATATTTATTTATATTTTATGTATTATATAATCACTCAAAAATATATATCTAGATATATTATGTAAATATATAAAAATATATAAAATCATTACATTGTACACCTTAAACTTACACACTATTAAAGGTCACATTTCAGTAAAGGTGGAAAATCATTTCTTATTAGACTGAAGAAATGAAATAATCCAAGGATAGAGGTAGGAGGACAAATTCGGTGGGAGGAAATAAAAATTTAATTCAGAAAGAGGACATAATCAAGTGACAGAAGGTGACATGGTATGGAGCAAGGCTGGAAGAGAAACTATTTTTAACAAATGTGTACTGTGTTCTTGGAGTGGGGATAAAACAGACGCAGTTCCTACCCACATCAATCTCACAGTCTAGTGTCAGTGACAGTAAAAACAAACAAGTGAATGCACAATTACAGATGTGTTAGGAGACAGAAAGCACATTAGTGGTTGCCGGGGGCTGGGGAGGGGATGGGAAATGGGAGGTAACTGCTGAATGTACAGGTTTCTCTTGGGGTTGAGGAAAATGTTCTGAAGCTATTGTGATGGTGCTTGCACAACTCAGTTCATATACTAGAAAACACTGAGTTGTACTCTTTACATGGATGAATTAATGGCATGTGAATTGTATCTCAATAAAAATGTTACTTAAAATCCAAAAAGCTATAGCATGGACAGGTAGCCACACAAGGAGCAAGGGAATGTAATCAGCTGTGCATTAAATCGGCTCTCTTGTATGTTAAGGAGGACTCCCCAACACTTGCAAGTTTGAGGACCCAGTTACCTACCCTGGGAAAATGAGGCCAGTGGTGCCGGAGTGTCTCCCCCTGAGGTTTTCTTTCTCCCCCACCACTGCCCATTCTCTCCATTTCCTCTCCCCCGACCCAGAGAAATTGCTCAACACAGTCCTGTTGCCACACAGTGGCTCCTGGCACTAGAATCTACCATCAGAGCCTGGATCTAATACATAACCAAAGGTGACAAGACCTAGAGGTTCTTTCATGGAGTCCTGACCCTGGCAGCTCCAATATCTAGGAAAAAGGCAGCCTTCACAGACTCAAAGTAGAATTGCTGGAGCCTCTGGTCCTACTTGACATATCACTGTAGATCCCCAATTACCACACTTTGCCACGGATGGTGTCCTCGGAAATAAACTTGGATGGAACAGAAATAAATCTGTTCAATCAAATCTCTCTTTTTCCTGAATGATGAGAGGTCATTCTAACCTTGCCATGAGCTCAAGAAGAACTCTGCTTTTGAGCTAGAGACAAAATTAGTGCCGGGCATTTCAAAACTTCTCACCCTGAAAATAAAAGACAGCCAATAAAAGACCATCTTCCCAGTCCTTATGTCCATAGCACCATACTGGATGACTGAATAAATTAGTGAATGAACAAATGACAGATGAAATGAGGTCTTAGAAAGAATAATAGGGGATGGACTCAATTTTCTCAACAGATGTGACACATTTGGAAAAAAAAATCCTCATCCATTAGTTTTATAACCCTACACTTAAGTTGTAAAAGAAACTAGGATCATGGTCCTCAAGTAATTTCTACTAAAATACATAGGAGGGTAGAACAAGTGACCCTCCCACCCCAAAAGAAGGGAGCAGACTGTCCAGAAGAGAGGACTGGGTGCCCTCAGAGATAAGAGAATCAAGAGCATCACTAAGACAAAGAGCATTAGGGCATATTATTGGTAATAATAATCATATAAAGGTCTAATATTAAAATTGAATTGGAAATGTATTCAAAGGCTTATACTGTCACCCTT
The DNA here is from genome assembly GCF_023065955.2 of Ursus arctos. Lineage (NCBI taxonomy): Eukaryota > Metazoa > Chordata > Mammalia > Carnivora > Ursidae > Ursus > Ursus arctos. The sequence goes on along the minus strand of NW_026622874.1, from coordinate 70,093,084 downwards.
TCCCTGGTGTTTCACACAGCCTGACATTTGCATAATGGCTTTCTTTTGTACTTTTTCTTCCAACTAATTGAGTTAGAATGCTTCTGTTAAACAGACCTACTTCCAGAAGTGTCTGTAAGGCAGGAAAGGAGGAATATGTCTGTTTCCCACTATCTGGTATTCGAAATAACGAATTAAGAATTTTTGAGTTTTGACCTTGGGCCATAGAGGAAAATGCTCATAATTTCTTGGAAATATTCATGTTTAAGCCCCCTCTCAAAGACCAAGGATCAGGGAGCAAGCCACTTCTATCCTATCTCCCACCCTTCCTGCCCTAAGTATGTAGATGGCTACAGTGTTTGTTGGGAGGAGGACTTGAACTGACAGAAGGGATGTGGAAGTTTATAAACTCAGAAATTATTTTTTAAAAACCTTTAGGAAAGCCTCTTTCTTTGCAAGAAATTAAGCCTCATCATTACCCATTCTTCATGCTACAGGGGTTTCCCAGATAGCCAATGAAATCTGTTATCTGCTAGCCCAGCGCCTCTACATTGTACCACGTCTTGCAGCAGGACATGGGCACCATGGTTTTGCCATTATAGACACAGTGTTCAGGAGGACTAGTTGGCAGTATTAGACACTACAGGGAGGACAAAAGAACAAAGGCTAGAGACAATCTGTTGGGTTTGGCAGCATGGAATTCACAGATACCCTGCCCAGAGAAGTCCAATGGCAGGCCCAACAGTCAATTTCCAGTAGGTTGAGACAAAATAAGACCATGAGTATCAACCGCTCTTGAGATGTTTGATAAAAATGAGAGAAGAGAGACAGAGTGTTAAAAATTGCTTATTCAATAAATATTCAGGGCGCAAGTACAGGCACTATGGCTGACCTCGTAAGAGGGAGCCTTAGATTCAAAGGTATACAGGAATCTAGACCCCCACCCTCCTAGAGCTTACAGGCTACAGAGGAATATAACAAATAAATGGGTAACTGAAATATAGTGTGGTAAGTACTCTGGGAGTATACAGTACAAACTTGGGAAGTCAGGTAATCCTTCCAGGAGGAAACGACATGGTACTTCTGAAGGAAGTGGCATATGAGCTGAAAATCTAAGGATGTGTAGGAGGTTAGCAGGCAAAGTGTGCATATGGAAGGGATAAGAGAAGAGATTGTCAGGCACATGGACAGCGTATGCAAATACCCAGAAGAAAGGGAAGGAATTTATTCACTTAAATAATAAATATTTATTAGCCATTTACATAAGTACTGTTTTAGATGCCTGGAATATAGCAGGGAACAAGACAGACAAGATTCCTAAATTCACTAGTCTTTCACTCCAGTCAGAGGAGATAGACAATAAATATGATCATCTAGACACAAATAGATCCTGTTAAGAAAGTCACAGGTGGGAAGATGGCAGAATGAAAGGATTTCAGGATGGCTGGAGTACAGCAAGCAAGGGAGGTAAGGGTGAGATGCCAGCCTGGAGAGGTAAGCAGGGCCAGTCTCCCTAGAGCCCTGGAAGCCATATCAAAAAACTGGCTTAATGTTCAAACAATATGAGAAGTGTGGTCATCACTGAAGAGTTTTATGATTATGTTGGAGAGCAGGATGAATATCAAGAATGAGATTCAGGGTCTAGAGGGAATGTTCCTTCTTAGGATGATAAAGATAGAAGTTTATATTTATATTCCATGAGAAAAAAAGAAAAAGGAGAGAACTGATAGAGCAACTTTCAGGAGAAGGAAAGACTCAAGATCACAGGTGGAGAGTTCTCTTGACTCAAACCAGGTTCAAGGTGTGGATCACTACACCAAAGGACCAAGCCCCAACCCAGATGAGACTTCTCAGTGGTACAGGTTTTATTTACCTGCAGGAACTCTGTGGCCTTATTTTTCTTGTTTTAAGAACACATAAATAAGTCAGCTCTCTGATTTATTATACCACCAGCTCCCATATTTTAGATTTGGGGATCATAGCCACACTTGATTACAAAAGAAATGGCTTCTAAATCAAAGTTTACTATGGCCCCTAAGATGTAACGAATAGAGCTTATAAATCAAAAAATATACACAGTGTGCCTAAACAAGCACGGACCAGAATAAGGTGTGTGCTGTTGGGCTAATCAGTAAATCTTGAGCCCAAGTGTATATAGAATCAGTAAGTCTCGGGCCCAAGTCAATCTTGAGTATAAGGCGGGGTGGGCCCATGGACTGTGCATTTTAACAAATACTACAGGTATCTTTTTCAAACAGTAATGTCTGAGAACTCCTGCTCTAGAGCTCTAATACCTTTGCACTCGTGTTACTGCACCTCCAATGGAGTCCAAATTGTACAGCTTGATGTGAACTGGGGGCTTTGGCCAGAGAGGTACAAAGACAGACTCTTTCCACTCTATGGGGCCAACAGTCTCAGAGTCACACCCCGCACATTGCTGAGTAAGTCTGAGATGAATGCAGTAACAGAACCACGGAGCTCACTCAAGATGATGGCCATGTTTAGAATCCCCCTGACAAGGGGCGCCTGGGTGGCACAGCGGTTAAGCGTCTGCCTTCGGCTCAGGGCGTGATCCCGGCATTATGGGATCGAGCCCCACATCAGGCTCCTCCGCTGTGAGCCTGCTTCTTCCTCTCCCACTCCCCCTGCTTGTGTTCTCTCTTTCGCTGGCTGTCTCTATCTCTGTTGAATAAATAAATAAAATCTTAAAAAAAAAAAAAAAAAAAAGAATCCCCCTGACAAGAGATGAAGGGCAACCAATTCTACTTGGACTGTATACTTTGTACCAGAACCTTTGTAAATTTCTTAAGAGCTTCTCTGGTCATAAGACAGTTTACAAAAGCCATAGACCTTCAAATGATGTTTTTTAGACTAAGAGTGTGTGATACCCCAGGGCCTTTGCACATGCTTCCCCATCTCTTTCTCCCATAATTTACATGGCTGCCTCCTTCTCATGCTTTGGTTCTCAACCACAAGTTGCCTTCTTGGAATGGCCCTCCCTGTCCTCCATCAGATCCACCCCCTCCCACTATACCTCACTAAAGCACCCTGCTTCTTTATTCATATCATGTATCACAATGTATAATTATTCACTGTTTTGTTTACCTGTTTGTTATCTATCTATAAGCTCAATGAGGCCGCATAAGGTCCAGCTTTCCTTACTCATCATTTTCTCTCTCAAATCTGGGCCTTGTAAAATGTCTGACAAATAGAAACTCAAAACTTATCTTTTTCAAAATTTCAAAAATTCAAATAAATCCGGTAAATTCTAGCTTAAAGATTAACATGTTTCTTGCCTGTAGGAATCCTCAGACCCTTAAAATACTAATATGAATTGTGTGTCAACAGAGGGGGATAAATATAGTATGTGATGTCTCTCAAACTCATTTGGCCACAAAAAACTTTTTTTTTCATGGCATCTTTCTTTCCTTGGAGCATCCTGTGCAACTAATGTCCCAAGGAACGCTCTTAGGAAACATTGCTTTAAAGATTATCAGTATGAGAGGTACTTCAAGGCTGATGCTCAGAACCTAGTGCCTGATACTCCCATGAGGGAGAGAGCTGGCATCCTCTGAGTACCACCTGCCACCCTGGTAAAAGTCTTCCCTCAAACATGCAGGCAGCTGTCCTGAAGAGGCTGTCACTTCCTACTTACCAACAAACAGAAAACATTTTTTTAAGTTTTAGAAAAAAAGAGAAAAAAAGATAAATACTTTCCCATTCTCTGAACTAATGTCAAATGACCTGGAAACGTTGCCTCTGGGAGCTCAAGCCATAGAACAAAGTAGCATTTCATCTTCCTTGTCTGACAGCTCAATTTCAGCAGCTACTGGGGAGGGTGGGCAAGCCCCCACCACAGTCAGTCATGAATGTCACCATTTATACTGAGATCCCTTTGATAACACTCTGTAGATGGCAGGCTTGAATTTATTCTTTAGGAAAAGCAAAGCCTGTATTAATACAATGAGGACCCTCTGCAGACTCTACCTACATAACCACAAGAGGGAAATGTGTTCTTTAACACGTGTTCATATTTCCCAAATTAATTTTAACACTCGGGCTGAGGCATAAATCGTAATAGGAGAAAAGAGGGAGGGGGCCCAAGGGTACATCCATACTTAGTGAAAAACTTCCCAACACTCACTTCCAAAGAGCTACAACTAGGAGCCTTCCTCCATAGCACTAAAAAGGTGCAAAGTCTTAATACTTTTATGATTAAATTAAGACCCCTCCGTTTAGCGCTTATATACAGCCCCCTTCCTCCAATACAAGTTTCAAACCAGAGAGATCAGCTTGCCATGGCCTTAACCGGTCCCCTTGATAACAGAAAAAGGGATGAAATGGGCAGCTCAAAAGTAAGATCCCAACTGCCCATGGTGCATTTAGGGGGGCTTTCCTCAATCCCATCCTAGACATATGTCCACTGATTCAGGCTGATTTCGTGTTAGTTTTCACACTGCATCCATTCATTGCCAACGTGCCCAACACAAAAATAGAAATAACTGAAAAATAGTACCTCTGTCTTCAGGGTGGCTCTTCATCTGCACTCTATTTGTTTACTCTCACATCCTCCAAGCCAGCACTTCTCTTGACTACAAACCATTGTCCCCTTCAACCTACATTCTATGGTACCAAGATTAAGGAATTTTGGGGATCTGAGTGTACTCTCTATTGTTAAATAGCAATAAAACACCAGATCCAAAGTAATTCTGGAGGTTTACTGCTTTTCTTCATGCATCCATCCTCCCATTCAGCACTGAGAGCCCATATTCCCAGCATCATGCTACATACTATTCTATGTAACATCCATTTCCACAGCCATACCCCACTCCACAAGATCCTGAGATGACAAATTAGACACTTCATTTTACTCACAGAACAGGAGAATTTACTGATCTGCGAATAAAGCCCACCTCATGGGCAGCATATCCCAGGGCAAGCCCAACACCAGAGAGGCTCACATAAATATGCAAAAAGCACCGAAACTACAGCAAATTTCAAGGGCCCTCCTACTAATTCTTTTCTATCCCTTGAATTGAAACCACTGTACCACAGTAGGGCAGATGGAAGTGGGGAATGAAGGGATGGGCAATATCACCCCTATACCCAACCAAGAGGGGTTCTTGGTCTGTAACCCAAGATTCAGTGAACCCCTCCCCAGTCACAAATACACAGAAGAGTAAATTATATGTCAATTGCATCTCAAAGCTGGGTTTGGGGGGGTGACAAAACAAAGAGCTCAAGAATGACAACAATAAAAAACATTTTTTTAAAAACCTCTTAAAGAAAATAAGTACTCCTATCAAAAATAGCAATAATAAAGAAATTTTAAAAATATACTAAAAAAATGTGAGTATTCCTGTCTTCTGGGATTCCACTGTTAGGCTGGCCCAGCACAATCTGTGGCCATAAACATTTGCTCTTACAATTAATACTGTTCAAGCCCCAGGGAACCACATCTCTGTACCATGCCCTGGAAATAGCCCCTGTTGAATTTTCAGCCTGGGAGGATGGGGTAGGAAAGTGCTTGCCAGAAGAAACCATCACCTTTGTGATGGAGTTAAAGCTCCAGAGAAAACCAAAGAAAAAAAAACCCTTGACTTTTAAGAAGTCAGAGGGGAAACCGAGGCAAGGATAGCAACAGAAAACACCCAGCAAGTGAGGACCATGGGTGGGTATATTAGGAATACAGTTTAACCCAGGAATACCACAAATGATGGGCCCTGTCAGCTCTCTGAGCTTTTAACACGCAAGAGGCAAAGCTTAGTTCTGAGAGCCACAGGCCAGAAACAAGATACCCACAAGGGACCTTCTCCTGGCTTCCCCTACTTTCTCTGCAGGTTTCTAAGCATCTACATGTGGATGTAACACTTTCGGGAAAGACCAGCCCTTCATTCTGAAATTACGTCAGCCCCGTGCATTTGGTATAACAATACCCTTTGAAAATACAGGTGACTTTTTTTTTTAATGAAAGCATAAGTTTTTATTGTTATTGCTAATTTAAAAGTTTTTATGTCCTTATTGGGAAAAACAAAACATCATTTGTCTGACTCTCTTACCAGCATATAACTCCACAGGGGCAGATATTTTTGTCTGCTTTATTTGCTAACATATCTGAAGTGCCTAGAATGGGAGCTGGTACATACTTAGGTGCTCAATAAGTCAATAAATATTTGTTGATTGAAAAGGGTAACGTTAGGTCACAGACTTCAGTATTCTTTTTTAATGTTACAAGTTTGAAATAATATCTGGGAACCATGTTTCTATACAACCCTCTCAGTTCTGGATCAACAAACATTGAACTCCCTTTCTTGCCCTTTCTCTGGGTAGCCATGACCCTCTCTGGTAGCAGGTAGGGCTGACAGAACAGTAATGAGAGCCCAGATCCACTCAGGACACCCATTAAAACAATGAGCTGTCCTTCCCATGCAGCAGTGCTGGCAGGACAGACAAGGAAATGGGGGCTCACAGACTGCTGACTCATTGGCAGAAGCACAACAAAGTGCAGGTGCCACAACTCGGAGTTCTTGGGCTCTTAAGGCTCAGTTCTACCCTAGAGCCTTTCCCATATAACCTCAGTCACCAAAACTCCTTTCAAATTCTCCTACAGACAGCCTCTCTCTCCCATGACACACTCAGCTCTACAATAACGCTTGTTTTGAAAATGTGAATTTGTTCCAATGCGACTGTTACATTAGGGAACAATTTGAGCATAACACATATTTTGCATTTGCTTATGCATGATTTTGTCTGTGAGGAACATGAGGTGAACGCAGAAAGCTGTAACCAGCTGAACCAAGGCACTTAGAAGTATGTAAAACACAAGTATGTGTGTGCACACGTGCGTGCACACACACACAAACTCAATCATCATCCTCAGTTACTCACAAATTACAATCCTTCCAATGCTCACTTCCTCCACACCAAACTTCAGATCTTTTTCAAAGTAACGTGTGGTAAGTGCTATAGTATGTGTGTGTTTCTCAACCATTTAATGTGTATAAAATTGTGCTACCATTCTTAAGTCTTTTTTAAATGTCTCACTGATGAAGTTTTTCATCATGTGTTCCAACCCCATTTTTCCCATGTGGTTTTACCGTGCAATTCGGCAAAGCGCAAGGACTTTCAGGAACACAAATGTCACATGATAGCAGAACTGACTGTACCATCTTCCCATTTATCACATCTGCACCTCTGAGCATCTTGCTATCTAAGCCACCTCCACCAAAGGAATGAATATTCCCAAGTACTCATAACCATTAAGTGTAATTTTACCAAATAGAACCACGTACAAGATACATTTCCTACACCTATTATTTATCTGAACTCTGATGAAGTAAAATTTTCTTCTTATCGGTACTGATCAGACCACAGTTACTGGGGTTAACCATAAGCAGACCCAGTACCAGCAGGGGACCGAGCAGAGAGAACAGAGTTCACCGCAGAATGGTCAAGCTCAAAGAGTGGGATAATAAGAGATGTCTGCAGGCAGGATGGAGCTCCCAGGCTCTCCCAAATACTGACTGCATTTCAGTTCCTTCTCAACAATTTTTCCATTTGCTTAAGGCCACCTCTTGGACAACCATATGCGATGTGCAAGCAGAGGAGAAAGCAAATGCAATGGGCTGCTCAAGAGTTAATCCTCAAATGCTGGGTTTCTCCAGGAGTATCTCCCTTTTCAGGAGAGGATCTACATAACTCTGCTTTGCAGCCTACCTAAGCTGTTATGAGCTATTACAGAATCCATATTAAGCGAAATCACCCTCCATTTGCTACCAATAAAAGACAAATTTAGTAAAGAACAAAGAGAAGATATACAGTGAAGAAGGCATCTCATTTGGCAGAAGCGCCCATGTGGCCCCTCCATCTTTTTCCTGGCTGATTCGCACCTGATCCATGAGATGCTTAGGTATTTCCACTAAGAAAAGAGCCAATTTCATGTTCAAGTGTACAGCTTGGTAAATTCTGACATATAGATATAGATATAGATATAGATATAGATATAGATATAGATATAGATATAGATATAGATATAGACACACACACACACACATACATGCATGCAGGCATTATGCACTATTTATATATGCACGTGCATGTGCACGTGCACACACACACACACACACACACACACCATGAAACCACCACCACACTCCAGATAGTGATATATCCATCAGCTCCAAAAGTTTCCTTGTGCCCCCTTGTAATCCCTCCCTCTTCCACCCCCCAACTCCTGTCCCCAGAAAACCAGTGATTTGCTTTCTGTCCCTTTAGATTGGTTCGTGTTTTTAGAATTCATATAAATGGGATCATATATATGATATATGTAGTATTTCTTTCTCTAGCATCTTTCACTCAGCATAAAGCTTTTGAGATTCAACCATGTTATCACACATACAAATGGTTCATTCCTTTTTTTATTGCTTAATAGTATTCCACAGTATTAGATGCATGTGCCACAAATTGTTTCTCCATCTACCTGTTCAAAGACATTTGGATTATTTCCAGTTTTTGGCAATTACAAATAAAATCACCATGAACATTCTTGCATATGTATTTGGGAATATGCTTTCATTCTCTTATAGATTTCCATCTCTAGAGTTTTGATTTGGGTCTTTTTATGTCTTCCATTTTTCTGTCTAATTTTGTTAACACATCTTTCTCCACTAATTCTAACATCTGTGTCAGTACCATATTGATTTCAACTGATTAATTTTTCTCCTCATTTTCAGTTGTATTTTCAAGATTTCTTAAAATTTGTTTGGGCTGGACATCTTTATATTCTTATAGATATTCTTGAGCTCTGTTCTGGGAGGCAATGAAATTATTTGGAAATGGTATGATCCCTTCAGGTCTTCCTTTGAAGATCTGTTAGATAGGAGTGGAGTCATGTTCAGTCTCTGGCTAATTATTCCCTACCCCTGAGGCAGGAGACTTCTGAACACTAGCCAATGTCTCATGAGGTTTCTCAGTCTTGCCATGGGTGAGCACAAGCCTTATGAGTAGCTCCTAAAATAATTTTTTAACTGTTAGATTGTGTTTTGGAATGGGTCACTGAGCAGACATTGAACCTTCTGGGACCCTGCCTTATCATTGATTAGCATGGATGGCAAAATACCAGATCATAAAACCTACAAAGAAATAAAACATAATTGTGGCCTACTTACTCAAAAACTCATGAAACTAGTATTTCAAACTGACAGTTTTGGCTCTCCTTGCTAAAAATCAATGCATTTATAAATAACAGTGGAAGTGTTGGGTGGTCTTTTTGTCCACTCAAAATCTCTTCTTTCATTGTTTTCCTAGACTGAGATGCAAGGTTGGCTATATTCAGTAAAATCAATATCTGAGTTATTAAATTGAGATGACTACAAGCATTTCATGGATGGCATGGAAGTGAACGTGGAATTAAGCTACACAGAGTCAATTACTCCTGACAGACATTTCATACTCTGGATCTGACAGTTATCATCATGTCCATAAATTTGGAGTAAGACTAGCCCTCAAGAGGCTATTTTCTTTAGGCAGTTTGAATAAAGTCAGTATACACTGATGGCAATAACAATGCTGTCTTTAAATAGGTCCCTGATCTGAAAAACAATGCTTCCATAGGGTAGTAAACTGAGAAAGAGGTCACCAAGTCTATCCCTTTGATTATGATTTCAACTAAAATAGAACTCTATACTCAAACAGGTTTTTAAATAAAACAAATAATTAGAACAAGATATAAGAAATATCTAAGTAAAATGAGATGTCTTATTTTCTAACCCAGTGCTTCTCACTTAGTGTACATACCAGCCACCTAGGAATCTTCTTAAAAATGCAGATTCAGATTCACTAGGACTGGGATGGGTTTGAGATTCTGCAATCTAAGAAGCTCTCAGTCAGTGCTGATGCTGGTGACCCATGGTTCAGAGTCCATGATGTTAGCCTCAGAGTTTCTTAGACAACTGATCTAAAATCAGACCCCAGTCTCTGGACTTTTAACAAACCCTTCAGGTGACTCTGATATAGATGCTTCATGAGCCACAATTTGAGAAATGCCACTCTAACACAGTTAGTATGGATTTTGCCAGGTTCTACTAAAGCACTCCTTTCAACTTCAATGAAATTTACATAGAGCAGTGTGTAATATTCCTCAAACTTAAACTTTGAAACATGAAGAGTAAATCAGTGTACCACACATCAAACCAACAAATAAATGAAAGTCTGTGGTCAAAGAAGTTGGGAAAGTTTGGCTACTTTGTCCCACTGTTAACATTTCATAATATACATCAACTCTGAAAACTTCTGTAGTATTAATATAAACAGTTTAACTTACTTAAGCTACTTTTTTCCAAACTTGTTTGAACATGGAATCTTCTACCTCCCTTCTCCTGTGCTTGGCTATAAACAGCCTGTAGGCTAGAGTCTGGAGAATTCTGTGCTCAAGGGCATAAACAAACTGGTATTTCAACAGTGCCAGAAAGTGTCTAAGACCCTAGATCCTTTTGATTTTTAAAAAGGCCTTTGCTTCCTTTGTTTTCCTGTTCAGCACTCTTGCTTTTTAACACCTTCATCCTTATCTGTCTCTTAGCTTTAGAAAAAAGCATTGCCCTCCATTCAAGAAGACTGGCAGAAATTGGAACAAAGAAAAATCTGTGAATTAATGTAATCTCTGATCTTGGTTAAATGCTAAAATGTACTTTTTCCAATCAAAAATAACTTTACCCTGTTAAACCCAAAATACTCCTTGAAAGATGCATTAAAAATGCTTATTTACCTCTTAAATGTTAACTTCCTAAGTTCCCTTGCGATCAAAATATAGTCCTTTTAAAGATTCCAAATCACTCTTCCAATTATAAATCAAGTTGCACAATCATAATGCTTAAAATACGTATCTAAGCAGAATTCAAAGTTTGGTGTTAGTTAGGTTCCCTCTCCCCCCCCCCCCAATGTAAGAACACAATCTGGAGGGGGGAATGGAAAAACTCTCATAATCTCCTCATACTTGTAAATCGATTGTTTCCATCACTCCCTTAGAACGGGTTTAAAAACAAATAAGCAGGGATATAAAGTGATTCCCCCACACTTTCCCTTGGGGGATGAAGCCAGCATCCCCAGGGCCTCCCCTGGACCCATTATCTCCCATCATTTCTCACTGTTCCTCTTAACCAAGCACCTAGAACCACAATGGTGTCTTAGGATTGATTAAGCCCCCAGGCAGGCACAAGGAAGGCTGAAAGGCTAGATTTTTTCTGTCCTGGGGTGCATTTCAAAGATCAACATACAGCTGGCCAAGCTCTTCTTCAAGATCTCTCAGAAAGCCATCTATGTTTAGTGGACATGGTACCAAGGGCTTTGTATGGTTTGTTCTGTGGAGTGCTCTCCCAACGGTTACTCTTGACATAGGTATTTTCATTGTCCCCATTTTACAGATGACAAAATCAAGCCTCAAAACTTGTTCAAAGTCAAGTGGACAGGGTGGCATTTGAATCCATACCTACCTGACAGGTTCAGGCTCTTAGCTCTATGCTTTATGCCTTCACTCCTCTCTTCCTAGAGTAGATTTTTGGATTATCAATGTCCCCATAAATGCCCTTACCCCAGCCAATCACAGCTTTGCACCTGTGGGGCCAGGATAGGTCTGCTCCAGAGCCCCAGGTAGGTGTGTCACCAAAAATATGGAGAGATTCTTTGTATCTCTGTGGTTCTTACCTTCACCAAATTATCGGAGAGTTTCAGTTATCAGCGAATGTGGGAAAATTCTGTATATATAACTCTTATGGCAGGCAAAATAATGACTCCCAAAAGATCTGCACACGCTAATCTCTAGAAACTGTGTATATGTTACCTTACCTAGCAAAAGGGACTTTGTAGATGTGATTGAGGGAGTGGACCTTTAGGTAAAGAGATTATCATGGATACTCCAAGTGAGCTCAGTATAATCAAGAGTCATTCAAAGCAGAGAATACCTTTCCCAGCTGGGTCAGAGTAGAGTCAGAGAGATGTGACATGAGAAGGACTCAATCAACCACTCCTGGCTCTGAAGATGGAGGAAGGGGGCCACAACCCAAGGAATGCAGTGGCTTCTAGAGGCTGAGAATACCCTTCAGTTTATAGACAGGAAGTAGATAGGGATCACAGCCCTATAACCACAAGGAATTGAATTTTACCAACAACCCAAATAAGCAAAGAATATTCCTCCCTAGAGCCTCCATTAAGGAAAAAAGCCTTGCCAACAGTTTGATTTGAACCCAATATGACCCATGCCAGACTTTGGACCTACAGAACTGTAGTATAATAAATGTGTATTATTTTAAGCTGCCAAATCTGTGGTAATTTGTTAGAGCAGCAATAGAAAACAAATACAAATTCTGGTACCTAGAAGTGAAGTGCTACTATAACAAATACATAAAAATGTAGAAGTGGCTTTGGAATTGGGCAATAGGGAGAGACTAGTATTATGAGGAGCATGATGGAAGTCATCTAAATCACCTTCAACAGACTATTTTATAAACATGGACATTAAAGACTGCCAGTGAGGACCCAGAAGGAAGTGAGATACATGTTTCTGAATACTGGGGGAAGATGATCCTTGTCATACAGGGACAAGGAGTTTAGCAGAATGTGTTCTGCGGTTTTGTGAGAAGTGGAACTTACAAGAATGATCATGGATATTTAACATATAATATTTCTAAGCAACATGTTCGAAGTGCAACCTGTTTTTTTCCTTGATGCTTATTGTAAAATATGAGTGGAGAAAAACAAATTGAGAGGACGACTACTAAGCAAAAAAGCAGCAGAGCTGCATTATCTGGAAACTTTTTTTTTTTTTTAACTTATTTGACAGAGAGAGCCCTAACAGGGGGAACGGCAGAGGGAGAAGCAGGCTTCCTGCTGAGCAGAGAGCCCGATGCGGGACTCAATCCCAGGATCTCAGGATCATGACCTGAGCTGAAGGCAGATGCTTAACCAATTGAGACACCCAGGCATCCCTGTCTGGAAATTTCTAAGCCTGCTCAGATGGCAAAAGATGCTACAACTAAGAGATTCATCGTCAGGAAAGGGTGCTCTAGAAAAAATTCCAAGGGTGTGGTTATATAACCTTTTCCTAATTTACCAGGAAGATCAAAATATCGGGTTATTCAGTTACCTCAAAAAATGCTCTTTGAGAGATTATGGGTATGACTCAGAGGTCCCTTCAGCCATCTCAGAAGCCAAAATCAGAAATTATCTTACAAATATCTATGGACAAGCCTCTTGTCTAATGTAGTGAACCTTGCGACATACATGAGAGATCCACAGAGTTCTTGAGAAACTTCTACCAGCAGAAACACTGCCAGCTTGGACTGAAAGGGGGAGTATGAAAGAAAGCTGTCATTCCCCCCCAATTCTATCATCAAGAAACAGACTGATACAACTATTCAATTTCAAAACACGTGCAAACTTTTATGAAGAAGCAAGGATGACCCAGAGGGTGAAGCTGCAAATCAGAGTTATTCCTAAGGCTTGACACCTTACCGAATTTTCTTGGCTGGTTTTATAAATTGCTTAGGACTTGTGACTCTTTCTGACCTTCCACTTTTCTCCTATTTTGAACCAGAATGTCTATGGCTGTTATCTCCTGCCTGCCCCAACACTGTATTTTGGGGGCAGATACCCTTTTTCTTCAGTGTCACAGGCTATAGATGGAAATAAATTGTGCCCCAGGATGGATCATACTCAAAGCCTCCTCCATACTGAATCTGGATAATGTACGCGAAGGGGTGTGATTTAGATAAGATTTTGAACTTTGAGATCATGAGCTGTTCAATAGAGTAGCCACTAGCCCTGTGTGGCTCTTGAGCATTTAAAATGCAGTTAATGTGACTAAGGACCTTGATGTTTAATTTTATTTAATTTCAATTAATTGTTTAAATTTAATTATCTGGCTAGTGGCTACCGTATTTGTCAACCCAGCTCTGTAACTTAATTTTTTGTCTCTTCCTTATAGAATAGAAACCCTAGGAAGGTTATTATTTCTGTTTTTCTTCACTGTGATTTCCCAAGCACATAGAAATGGCTCATAGTAAGCACTCAAAAAATATTTTCTCAGTTAATGAATGAATGTCTATCCTACTGCACTGAAAGTTTGTCACTTCCTGTGGCCACACAGCATCTGTAGACTCCTTCTTGTGTTTCAGGAATTCCCTACTATATGTGACTAGTGTAATGGTGTGATTTGGGGGCAATGATCCTGGCTACATGGCCTTTGATTGTGTGGGTTCCTCGTCACCATCTGAACTCCTGTTCTCTTTAAATCACCCTGAGTCACTCCGTCACTTGCATCTAAGAACTCTGATGAACACTCCTTGCCCACCTCATCTTGGGAGAAGGTAACTCAGCTCCATTTCAAAACTACACTGTAAACCAAATCAAACCTACCAATAGCACAGACCATATCACACTCCACAAGCTAATCACTCTGATGGGTTCAGAATTTCCCCGGTAACCTTGAAACACATTCCACACGGTCGTTTTACAAGGCCAATTAATCTAATTGATTTCCAGAATTAGGATCTTCGAGAACCCAGTTATTTTAAAATCAATCTTCATCAGGAGTTGATAATACCTCATCCATGCTGAGATGGCTACTGGGGCCCAGGAGGGATTTCATCCAAGCCTCTATTTGAAGTTGTCATGGAGTCTGCTCAGACTTTAAATGTTCTGTGCATCTCTGGAACACACACACGTGCACACATGCCACCAACAGAAAATGCATTCCTAAGCGGGGAGCCTCTCTCAGTCTACCTGCAGCTCATCCTCTCTTCCCAGTGATATTATCCACACTGAAGGATAATTTCCATTACCATCATCAAGTATATTTATTAAGGCACACTTCCTTTGGAATTACCTCAGCAGGTATCACAGACCCTGTTAAAACATGATGCTTTTTTCCTTAAAGCATTAATGGTCAACCTCTGCAATTTCGGTTGACATTTCAGAATTGAGGCTTGCAAAAAGGACTCTGTGAATTGTCTTTGTCCACCACTGCAAAATCACCAGCCCCTGGTCCATGATAAAGAGTGCTTACCAACCTGCTAAACATGTCCTCTCTGATTCCTTCTCCTTCTAAGCCACGAGAAACACTGCCTTCTCTTCCTCCATTCACCTTTGTTGCACTCTTAGGGGCAAAATAAGAACAACTGGGAAGCTACTAGATATATCTGAAGCTTCTTCTAATGTGCTGTCTTATAAACTCATTGCAACACAAACTTAAAAAAAATAGAGAAGGATACAATTGATGTATATGCTTTAGCCCCTCAGCATTACTATAACCACCTGGGAAGCATTTGAAAACACTGATTCCAGGTCCTCCACCCGAAAGTGTCTATGTGATGGTTCCCACACGTAGAGGGAGGGGACGGAACTTGTTCAGAGTCTGAGAGTACACTGTGCAGATGTCCTAACTCTGCCCACAGCTGCCTCGGCTGCTCCACCATCCACCACCCCAATTCACCTGATCCAGGAGGGCCTGGCTGACCTAGGGTTTCTGGGTACACCACTTTCAGTAAAGCACTTACCTCAGGCCTGTGTCTGAGCCAGCAAACTCAGAGAGCAGCAGTCGACAATACGGATGACTCAAAGAATCTTAAGGAAAGAAATTTTCTTTGCCACAAATCATTCATTCATTCATTCATTCATTCATTCAACTAACCCAGTGCCCACTCTGTGCTATATCCTGTGGGTTAGTTCCCTAAACCCCTGCTCCTTAAGCTTTGACATGCATCTGACTCACCTTGGGATCTTGTTGAAATGCAGGTTCTGGTCAGTTTGGGACAGACCTTGAGATCCCGCATTTCTAACAAGCTCCCAGGTGGCATTGATGTTGAGTAGGAAGGTCTATAGGAACTTATAATCTCAAACAGTGCTTCTCAACTAAGGACAGTTTTGCCCACCCAAGAACATCTGGCAGTGTCCAGAGACATCTTTGGTTGTCACAAGTAGAGGAAGAGAGTGCTACTGGCAATCTGGTGGGTAGAGGCCAGAGATGCTGCTCAACATCCTCCAAGGCACAGGACAGCCCCTGCCACAGAGAATTATCGAGCCCCACATGTCAACAGTGCGGAGACTGAAACCCAGATCAAGAAGAACTTGCTGTGTCCCTGTAACCCAGCTCCACCCCTGGAAATGAGACCTTATAAAAGCTGCATATTTGATGAGCTCTCAAGCTGCGCCTGGCACTGCCTTAAGCACCTTAATTACATCGATTCATTTAATCCTCACAACAACCCCTTAAGGTGTGTGGTGTTATTAGTTCTACTGTACAGATGAGGAAACGGAGTCTCTGAGATGCTACCAGCTAAGATGCAGCAGAGGCAAGACTCAGACACAGCTCTTAAAGCTTCTCATCATTGCCCCTTGCCAAAAGGTACTGATGAAGTGAATAGTGAGCTACAAACATTGATCATATGTCCCCATTCCTGGGTCTGGGTGAACTCCCAGTTCTCTGCCTCCACGAGTTAAAGATCTACTACAACAGGGACAAATGGTAACCAAGACTGGCCATAAAAAATCCCTATTTTTCCCTTCTCTGCTTCTTTGCTGGAGCCACAGCTCAGCCCAGAGAGCCTGCAGTGTGCTAACAGGTTCTTGCCCACCTGGACAGCATGGGTTACTCACAGTGGAGAAGCCCTCCTCTGAGCACACTCTGAAATGCCCAGCTTCCTTAAGAGCCCTTTTCCTGGACCACTTGGGCCATGATTTAAAAAGACACATCCTGTACAGCAGTGGTTCTCATCTGGGGGCAATGTTGCCCCCTAAGGGACATTTGGCAATGTTTGGAGACGTTTTTGTTGTTACAACTGGTGATGGGACAGTTTGTTATATAGGCCAGGGATGTTGATAAACCTTCTACAATGCACAGGAATGCTCCACACCAAAGAACTGCTTGAGCTGAAATGTCAATAGTGTTGATGTTAAGAAACCCTGCCTTAGAGAGTAATTCCTAATAAACACCAATACTTACAGTAGAGTTTAGGCTTTATAGGGTAGTGGTTAAAGCTGGGTTCACATTCTGACTCCCCCACTCATTAGCTGCTTGACCTTGGGCAAGTCACTTCCTAGCTCTAAACCTCAATTCCATATTCTTAAAATCCATTCTAGATCTTTATTCACATGGTCAATAGGAGCAATGAATGAGAGAAGCACCCGACACAATAAAAGCAATCAATAAATGGTAAGTGAGGGTGTCATAAGCGTCTTCATCATTATCGCATTGGGATGTTGTCTTACTACAGACCTCAGCAATGGTGTAGGCACATGGGGTCAGCCTCTTGGACTGCTGGGAATAAGACTTTTACAACTGCGGTCAAGAATCAAAGATCTCAAGGCTCAAAGGGTATATTAGTTTGCTAGGGTTGCTACAGCAAAGTGCCACAAACCGGGTACCTTAATAGAAATTTAACTGCATTGTGGTTCTGGAGGCCAGAAGTCCAAAATCAAGGTGTAAGCAGGGTTGATTCTTCTGAGGGCCAAGTGGGAAGGATCAGTTCCAGGACTCTCTCCTAGCTTCTGGAAGTCTTCTGACAATCTTTGGTGACTTTTGGCTTGCGGCAAAATAGTTCCAATCTTTATGTGGTGTTCTCCCTGTGTCTCTACGTCCAAATATCCCCTTCGAAAAGGACACCAGTCATATTGGGTTAGGGGCCCACCCTACTCCAGTATGACCTCATCTTAATTACATCTGAAATGACCCTATTTCTAAATAAGGCCGCATTCTGAGGTACTAGGGAGTTAAGAATTCAACATAGGAATTCTGATGGGGAGGGCACAATTCAACCCGTTACAAAAGGGTCTAAAGGTCATGCACCCTCAGGCAGGTATGTTAGGATCATTTTATAGATGGGGCAAGTGAGGCCGGAAAGCTCAGACAAGTTGCACACAGTTGTACACCCTGAGGGAGTCTTCTGTTCCACAGGACATGGGAGGAAAATCCTATAGAGCTGATGGGGGTGAGGGGGTGTGTCTTTGGCACAAACAAGAGATCCAAGCAAGAGGGAATACATGTAACCAAACTAGAATCAAATTTTAGTGTAATAGTTTAAAAACTAGAGAATAAAAGATCAGACAGGGAGAAGCCAAAAAAGAAACAAACAACTTCTGGCAGAATATGCAGGACCACAGATTGCTTTGCCCTGTAACTCTGTCCCGTCTAGGTAGTAAGTGCCACTCAGGCAGCAATCTGGCCTGCTGTATTCTCAGATATTGCCCTGGTACTGAGCACAGAGACTGATGCAAGGTAGGTGTGCCATAAATATTCATGGAATGACCACTTGGGTATGCTTCTTTAAAATGCAGATTCCACATGTCAGATCTACTGAGTCAATCTCAAGGTGGAGGGCAGGAATCTGCAGTTTCCCCACTCCTACTAGGAAAATGGATAGATACTATAACTTCAAACCCCTGACAAAGAGGACTATCTCTGTAGGTGCCCATTAAGGAAGTTCATGAGAATGTCTGTAACCAAAGAACCTTAGGACCCAGAAGTACAGCCCTGGGCACGTATACTGTACTTAGACACTTTAAAATCATGTATTATTTAATCAGAAATGGGTCTTCCAGGATGACTAAATCCACGCAGTAAATAGGTGTTTGGAAAGCTCAGCACCCATTAGTGGTGTGTAATGACTATGAGGGCGCTATTAGATGTTCCAAGGGGCTGCTTAAACATCCTGACAGGCAATTCAGACTCATAAAATTTCTCGTAAAGGTAGAAGTCGCTGTACATGCTCTCAGGGGAGACTCTACGCTTTACAATTAAACTGATACATAATATTTTCTCAGATAACCCCACTTTGTTACTTGAGGTATCAAAGATACAATCCAAAGGCTCATGACAATGGATTGCCATTTAGGGGGCCTCTCATAGCTCCCTCAAACTCAAAGTGCAAGGACTCCAGGAGAGATTGTAAGCTACTTACAGGACCAGTATCTCCTGCGGCACACACATCTGCCCACAAATCTTCCTAACCCTGCCCTGCCCTCCAACAGGTGGAAGGAGAGCAGGGAAGGGGACGAGGCACTGTGTCAGTAAGGGGCAATACTAGCAGCCCTAACAAACAAGCCCCTCTGTCTCCAATGGCTCCAATATAATAGAAAAATATTTCTTGTTCACATAAAATCTAAAACAACTGTTCTAGACCAGAGAGAAACTCCCCTCCAGCAGTGATTCAGGGATCTGAGCTCTTTCCATCTTGTTTCCATTGTGGCTCTTAAGATCACTGCACTCATCTGCAGCCAGTGAGCAGAGGAGCAGGAGCATGAAGGATGCCGTTTGGGTGGGGAGGGGGATGGTTATGGACTCCACTGCCCAGCCTCCCCTGCAGTTTGGTGAGGTCACATGACAGAGTCCCTGCCACAGAACGTGAGCCCAAATGTTACAGTCCCTTTTGGGGCCATGAAGAGGAAATGGGTTTGAAACAATAATCCATTCTCTTTCACACTCACAGGCCTATTTAACCTAACCCAGATTATCATGGGGAACTGAGTCACAAATGTGATAGTAGAAATGCCAACAGCAATAATGATGGCAATGATGACAGTAATAACAGTGTCAAGTGGACACTTCTCAGCTCCTCACCCAGGGTCCATTCACCCAGATTTGGGGATCATTCCTCCCTTTTCTGACAATTTAGCTTCAAAGGGAGTGTTTCCCCATAAACCCAGGAAATGGAGTCACGTGACTTGGGCCTGAACAAAGTGCTTCACTGCCATGGCAACGAATGGTTCAGAAATGAACACATGATCTGAAGAAGGGCAGTCGGAAGTACCCAGCGTCAGTCCCGGGCCTTTGCCTGCACCGCTGAGGAGTGGACTTGGTCACATCTGATACGTCAGCCCCCGCTAGCTAGCACCCACTATAGCCCAGATAACAAGGCTAACACAGCAGAAGCTATATCTGAGAGAAGGAAAGCAGCACTAATCCGGCCAAGCCTCAAGCCTCAATTTAGCACCAGCCCTTCCAAAAATGGGCCACCTAATTACCTTTAAAAACTGGCAAGCGTGGGACTTCTGTCAGTTACTGAAAGAGCCCTCCAAACACCCCCCCACCGCCCATTATGATGACACTGGACACCACGATACTGCTTTACACTCATTAAAGGATTACCCTTTAACCCTCCCAAAAACCCCATGAGGGACTACTGCTGCTGTTACTCCCCCTTCACAGATGAGGAAACTGAGGCTAAGAGCAGCCAGCAGATGTGCCCACAGTTGCACAACCAATCCTACTTGGATTTCCACGCACGCGGTCTTACTTCAAAGCCCACACTCCTATGCACAATGACTGACACACCTATTGCCCACAAACATTTTATGGGTGCTTAGTGCATACCAGGCATTTGGCCATATGCCTTATAAATTGACATGACACCCATCCACTCCCAGGGGTGGGATCACCCACACTGTGGATCTGACTGTCACAGTCACACAGTCCCCAAGCATCAGTCTTCACACTAGTTCCCCTCCCTCTGCAGTCATACTTCCTAAGCAGCCTTCACATGACAATTTGGTTTACAAGTGAGGTTTGCCTTCAAGGGAACAGGCAAGCCTTGGACCTTTCATGTCTTATTGAACATTAATATTAAAAAGTCAGCACTTAGTGTATGCATCAATGGGAAGCTTTGTAAGACTGAATCACCATGTTAAAGGTGTGGACTCGGAAGCCAGCCTGTCTGGGTGTGAACCTGAGCTTCTCCCTTCCTGTGTGACTTTACATAAGCCTTTCACCCTCTCTGTTTCTTTCACTGTAAAATCAGAGTAATAGTATCCACCTCTTTGGGTTGCTGTGTGAAACAAGTGAGATGGTTCATGTAAATCTCTTGGAAGCACTTAGTAAATGTCAGGGCTGGTTATTAATCCCCACATCTGCTCAACTGAGAGACAGTGATTAAAGTCCCTGACACTGCAAGGAGGAAGGCCAGGCCCTGGGCCACCCTCAGGGCTCACCATGACAAGCAACTCTTCCCTAGGAACATTCCAATCCTCTTTTCATTTATCCAGCTGACCTACTTATTGAGGCCTACATGTTAGGTACCAGGAAGGCAGTGTTAAGAAGAAAAAAATCCCTCACCCTAATAAATGATAAGCTGTGTTGAAATAGACAGACATAATCAAAGAATCACAGGAACGAATTTGAAATCACAACTTAGACAGAAATGGTAGAAATGCCCCCATGGCGTGGGAAGAGAAGATAGAACAGGGGATTTGTCAGGGAAGCGCCTGGTGTGCAGGAATCATCCCTAACATGTTTGTGGTTAGCAAGCCTGTCATTGTGTTTAAGGGTGTGGGCTTTGGAATAAGGCTATGTGAATGGAAACCCAAATCTGATTGGTTGTGGGACTTTGGGCACATTTGCTAGCCTTTTCTTTTGTCCACAGGAAATGATTAAAGGGCTGAAATCAGAATGATTAACAGGAATCAATGAAGTGACAAGGAAGAATGATCACAGTGGTGCTATACATGCAAAGGTCTTATTAGGAAGGACAGCAAGTATGAGGGACCAAAAGAAGAGCAGCTGCAAGCAAAGCAGACTTTTATAGAGAGGAGAGGCTTTGCTGAAGTTAAAACGTCCCTTTGTTCCCTTCAGCCCCACTTCAGGACTCCTCAATACCAACACCCCGAGAAATCCTGACGTGCCACTCTCCAATTAAATAAGAAATTCACACATTTTTAAGTGACTTACTGGGTTGTCCCTCCCCAGAGATTTTTAAAAGAGGAGCCTATTGAGAGCAAAGCTTGACACAAAGGAATATGGCTTAATGGCAGGGAGGGAGGTAGAATTTTCAGAGTGTGGTTCCCTTCTGATAACACCCATGGACAGAGGTCTACACTCTGCTCCAGTTACCATGGTCTGGGACATGGAATGCAGATTCTCCAGAGCTCATAAGCTCAGCTTTTTTTCAGCTCCTAACAATCACCCATCTTGCAATTAGTTTTCTTTAACTAGGTTCTCCCAGAGCGTGTCTTTGCTATATCCTGTGGGGCTGGTGGAAGGAATCTGGCACCTTCTCAACCACAAGCCCTTTAAATTACGAATGGCACACTTCATGGGGTGTCTGTAGATCATCCAGCTTTAAATAGGAAGCACATTGAAAGACCATTTGTCTTGTCCTGGACCAGAAGGAGATGGGGGAAATCTAAGGGCTCTTAACCCCCTCTGTGGTTCAGCAGGGCCCGGGTGGATGCAATAGGACTCTTTGTCCTCCAGGGGGCTCTGCAGCTTGTTCCCTCCCCACGTCCGGATCCTCTGTTCAACCCCACAGGCAGTGAAAAGGGAAAACAGGCGCTCCACTATTTGTGTGCCAACTATACTTTGTGTATGTGAAGTGCTTAGGCACATTACAACGCAGAGATAAGGATCGATTGTTAGCCCCAAGATGAACAAAAACGCTTGAAGAGATACACTGACTTGCTTATGATCACACATGAAAAAAGTGGAAGAATTAAAATTTGAACCCAGATCTTAACACCTTCATGGGTTTAACTCCTTCAAAGTGAATGAAGCAGGATGCTCACTCCAGAGAGTCTGGCTGCCTCCAGCATATATTCATATATTCACTCAACAAACATTTCCTGAACCCCATCCTCCCACTAAATCCTGGGTGCTAGGAAGGAGAAGTGAGCCTGTCACTACCCTCATCTTACAATCTAGCCACTCTTTTCCCTATTCAGCCCCTCTGCAGTATGACACCTTCAGTGGGTCACCATCCCCATCCATCCACCTCAACATTTACTGGGCACCTGCTATCTGCCAGGCTCTGGAAAAATGCTGGGGACACAGGGAGATAAAATGCGAACTTCCAGGGGTAACAGACACATCAGCAAGTGATAGCATTATAGTACAGTATGAGATAAGATGGTATTGTGAGAACAGGGGACAAAAGCCCCCAACCCAGTCTTGGGGTCAGAAATGGCTTCCAGAGGAGATCTCTACCAGACTCTCTTACTTGCTCATCCAGTGACAAGTTCTCCTTCCACTCTGGGAGAGCATCAGTTGCTTTCTGGTGTCTGCTTGTCCCCATGTCACTCCGGAAAATTCTAACCTGCCTAATCCTGGTAGTCTCACTTACAAACCTAATTGATAGATTTAGGGATGGGCATTTAACCAGTTCAAGCCAATAAGACCTTGTGGCGGCAGGTGGGTAGGAGGGAAAAGATGTCTGCTGGAGGCTTCTAAAAAATAACTCTAGACCCTAAAAACAGTTGTGCATGGCTACAATCTTTTTTTCCAGAAGTTATTGAGTCTCCACAGATTGCTTAGACCTGAGACAGTAATTATACAGATTTGCAGACTTGAACAGACCTAGCTTGAGAATACACTAGGCATGGCAGACGGAAAGAAAAGGAGCTGGGGGCCCTGGTGATTCCACTGGCCTCTGAGTCAACCTGTAACTCCTCACCTTCCTTATAAATGCTTTTGGCTGCAAGGGTCAGAAAACCCAATTACAGCAGTTTAAATAGATAGGGGTTTATTTTTCTCACAAAATAAGAATTCCTGGGGCACCTGGGTGTCTCAGTCAGTTAAGTGTCTGCCTTCGGTTCAGGTGATGATCCCGGGGTCCTGGAATCAAGCCCCAGCACTGGGCTCCCTGATAAGCGGGGAGCCTGCTTCTCCCTCTGCCTCTGCCCCTCTGCCTGCTTATGTTCTCTCTCATTCTCTTGCTCTCACACTCCTTCTGTCTCTCTCCCTCTCTCTCTCAAATAAGTAAAATCTTAAAAAAAAAAAAATTCCAGAAATAAGGAGCTGGTCAGGGTATTTATTCACTTGGCTTCAATTAATCAGTTTTACTTAGGTGACAAATGACCCCAAATCTCAGTGGTCTTCAGCAACAATATGCATGACCTACTCAAGGGGTACACAGGCTACAGCTGCTGTGGCTCTGCCCATGTGACTTCATTCCAGCACCCAGAATGAAGGAGCAGATGCTACATGGGCAATGCCCATTCTAATGAGTGAGGGAATTCCAACCAAAGAGGCTGAGTCTAACCACCTGACTGCATTTAAGGCATCTGCTCAGACCAAACATCATATATGCTCACATTCTATTAGCCAAAGTCACGTGGCCACATCTAACAATGAAGAGGGGAGGCATGCTCCTCCTATAGAAGAGGGTGTATAATATCCTTATCAGAGAGGGGGCAAATAAAAGTCATCAAGAAAACAATCTACCACATGGCTTTTTTCCCTCGAGGTCACAAGAGGGCTGCTGTAGCTCTAGCCATCTCATCCCGGTCCAGGCAGAAAAAAAATAGGAGGGGAGAGAGCAGTGCAAAATGTTTCCTGGAAACTCCACAGCAGTTTCATTTCCAGCTCACTGGCCAGAATGGGATCTTGGGAACACTCATGTCTGGAAGGTGGCTAAGAAAATGGGAGTTGAGGTAGCCATCCAAAGGAGTCAGTCCCATTGCCCTGCCCGTGGATTGCTTCTTAAGAGAAAGTATTCATCTCCTTATTGTTTAAGCCATTTCAGATTGAGGTTTCTGCTACTTAGAGCTGAAAAAAAAATTCTAATAGTTAAAAGATCCAAAATCTTTATCCCAGCCTACAAGATCCTAGGTGAATCAGCCCCACCCTCTGCTTTTCCTATCTTCTCCCCCTTCCACTCATGCTGACCTCCTTTCCCTCCTTATACATGGGGAGTTCCCTCTGCTTGGACTACTGCTATCCATTCTTCCAACATCTTTATCACATCCCATTACTGCTGCTTCCCAGCATAGCCCACACTGTGTAATTGTGTATTTATTAGTTTACCCCTTTAATATTTGCTTCCAATAGACTCTAAGTTCTATGAGGACAGAGCCATATATGCCTTGCTCACCACTATACAGCATTTATTCGTCATAGTGCCTAGCTCGGAGTGGAAGCTCAATAAAGAATAGCTGAATGAATGAATGAATGACATGACACTCAAGGAAGTCTTAAACAATGAGTAGGTTACCAAGTAGTTGGAAACCAAGTCAGCCAGGCTGTCTTATCAAGAGATAATAAATCTAGGGTACTTAATAGTTTTTGTTTGTTTGGTTGGTTGGTTTTGGTCAGTGAGGTATATATAAGCACACACCCTCCCCCCTTCCTACCACACATAACCCCCAGTGATAAAAGACAGCATCTATAGATCGCCCCATCTCAGAGAGAGAGTAAAACCAGAAGAGGAAAATAATTGCCTTAGGGCATGGAAAACAACTGTGCTAGCACCGGAACTCAGGTAATCTGCTAAGTAATTTGCCAGTACATTGTACTTGCCAATTTTGCCACTGTGTTAGTTTCCTAGGGCTACCATTACAAAGCGCCACAGATGGGGGTGCTTAAACCACAAAAATTTATCTTCTCAAGTTCTGGTGGCTTTAAGTCTGAGATCAAAGTGTCAGCAGCGCAGACTCCCTTCGAAGCTTCTCTCCTTGGTTTGTGAGTGGCTGTTTTCTCCTACATGTTTACCTTCTGTGCGTGTCTATATCCTCATCTCCCCTAAGAAAGACATCAGTCATACTGAATTAGGGCCCGCTCATATGACTTCATTTTACCTTAAGTATTTCTTTAAAAGGTCTTAATCTTCAAATACACTCACATTCTGAGGCACTGGGGGTTTGGACTTCAAGATCTGAATTTGGGGAGAGACAGTTCAGCGCATAACCACCACCACTTGAATTTGCGATTTTCGATGCAATTTCAGATACTCTGTGTTACATATTTCCTTATGATGAGATCAAGAAATAAAAAGACTCCCCTATGGTTGTACCTCTAGAGAATAATGGAGGTAGAATCAGAATCCACTCATCTGAACAACTAGTCTGAGTACTGTCCTGGGGTTCTAGCATGGACATATCCTTCTAGATTTATGAGTTTCCTCTGAAATTTTTAGATTTTTCTTATTTTAAATTTTAATTTCAAGGATAATGTACTTGAACTTGATGCATGCATTTTCTGCATCACCTGCTGACTCCCTTAATGGGTTCACCCTACTGCATGTGGAGTCTCTGTGGTTGTGCTTGTAATCTCCTCGGTGCCAAGTGGTACCACTTCAACTGTCTTGAGCTGATGGGAAAGAACAGATGTGATCTTAAAACATCCAAGTTAAAGGTCAAGGCAAAGTCAAAAAATGTCCTTTTGGAAGAGAAAGTGGTAGGTGAGTAGGGTTCCCACATGGCAAACAGTAGTCCAGGTACATCTAATTCAAAAGAACCCATACTCCAGCAGTCAGTACCCAATGCACTTTATGAGCCAAGGACCATCATCCATTACATTAAATTAATGTTGCTCATTTGGATGTTATTGGTTTTACAGGTTTGTTTGTATTTAATTTATAAATTTGTTTTAGCTTTACATCTGCTTAAGAGCAATAAGCATAAGGCATTTATAAGTAGTTTTATGTGTGTACTGCTTAAATAATATTAAGTTTAACATTAATATAAAATAATTTAAGTCAAGTGAGGAAAGAGAGGACAGCCCTTCTTCATCTATCTCTGACCGGTTTGTTTCTCACCCTTTTAATGAGTTCACAGAAAGTCCAACATATTGAGGATGCCAGGCAATACCTCCCTAGTCACACCTCTCAGAGAATTCACCCTATCCAACCCCTGGTAGAGGCATAACCATCATTCACAGCTAACTGGACCAAGATTGGAAAAGTCTTCAAATATAGACCAGATTCTCTCTTCTGGGATTTTGGAATCAATATATGGAGAGATTGAGCCAATAAGCTACTGGAAACCAAGGTAAAAGATCCTGCTGACTCAGAGCATAGGCCACCATTTGGGAGAAGCCATCAGGGCTGCATGCAGATGAAAAAGTGAGCAGAGGGAGCCAGTCTCTAGCGAGAGGAGAATGAATGGCTGGTCACAGAGAAGCAGGGATAGCAATCCAAGCATCCTGAGAAGAGGCCTGAAGCTGGCTGTGTAATCCTGCTGATTTCCCAGATCCCAGATTCAGGCCCAGGAAACCCTCTGTGAGATGCACCTATCTCCTTCCAACAACCCCCTTTGACTTGAGCTAGCCTGAGGCGGTCTCTGTCCCTAATGACCAAAGTGTACTTTCCATGGCCTTCCACTTGTTTCATGTATCTTCACATCCATTTCATCATTTTCATGCCTTGGTATGCACCAAGAACCAGGACTCAGAGGGGTCAGGTAACTTCTCCAAAGCCAACAAGGAAGGAATGGCGGATAGGAAGCGATGGGAGGCAAGAAGCAGTGGGAGACAGGAAGAGAAGACTGGAAATGATGGAAGATAGATTGATATGATTCCACAGTTTATTCATTTCCCATCAAGTTTAATTTCTTTCAGTGGAGAGGCATTTCTATACTAGCACTAGATGCAAAACTCAGATTGCCACCCATGCTCAGTCAGTCATCTTTGCTGAGCATTCCCAGAGTGGGAACACACACTCATCTAGCTCCAGCTACCTTGCAAAACAGTTGTCAGGGAGACAATGTGGTAGTTGAGATCCTGGGCTCAAATCCTGGCTCTGTCACTCACGGTCTCAGCGACACTACCCTGGGCCTCAGCTTCTTCATGCACAGATTGGAAATAACAAAAGAACACTTCTTTGGGCTGTAGTGAGCATTAAGTGAGACAACGCATGCAAAAGCACACAGCACTGTGCCTGAGAAGCCATTTGAGGAGCTATAGGGTTGAGTTACTGACATCTCAGAAGGCTAAACGGCATGGCACTTTTCATGAACCAGCAAGTCTCTCTTCTTCACAGAACTTCTCTATGGCAGAACTTGCTACATTTCCCCCAGCTATTGGATATTGATTTTTACCATGAATAACCTTAGATGAACTTCATTTATAGCAGCAAGTGCTTCAAACTGACCTGAATTGATCAGGCATAAGGATTTTCCATTAGGCAGAAATTAAGGAAATACATCTTCCAATATCTCAGTTAAAATAGCCTCCATTTTGCCAAGGTAAGAGCTGTTGATTTGATTTTAGTGAACAAGTAGATCAATAAGATAGAAGGCCTCTGAGAGTATAATACACCTCTCCCACATATTTTGTGGAGGCTGGATTCCTTCCCCAGACGTGATCCGTCATCCACAGCTGACACTGAACTTCTGCACTGGCTGCTAGGGCCCCCAAGGGCCAACTGCTGCAGACAACAGTGCCAAAACCTCTCCATGTGTCCACATGGAGCTCACAGGGGACACAGGCCTCCTGAGAGACAGAACGAAGTTGTCCCCTATCACCATTGTCATCACCACTGTCGTTACCATGTGAGCTCCCCAAGGGCAGAGATTTGGGTCTGTTTTGCCCCCTGATGTCTCCCCAGTACCTAAAACAGTTCCTGGCTGTGGTAAACTGAGGGCATGAATGGCCCCAGTTCTTCGCTCTTCCCTGTATCCACACCATGCCCTTTGCCACATGACCTGTGTGCTTCTCACTAAAGAGTGGGATCTTACTGCCCCTCTCCCTTGAATCGGAGCTAGGCTTGTGGCTTGCTTTGCCCAGCAGAAGGAGCAGAAAAGATGATGCACCATTTTGAGTCTGAACCTCAAAAGGCTTTGCACGTTTCCACATACTCTCTCACTCTCTGCAGTCACCACGACAAGGACATACCCAGATGGGCCTGCTTGTCCCAGAGTAAGGAGACATGGGGGCAAAGGCAAGCTCCCCTGGCCATTCCTGCTGAGGCCATAGAAGATCAGCCAGACAACTGACTCCCAGACACACCAATGAATCTAGGCAAGCCAGCAGGAACCACATCTAACCTACAGATTTGTGAGCTAAACTAATGCTTGTTGTTCAAAGCCACCAAGTTTTAGGGTAGCCTGTTACCCAATATTATTGAGAAAGGAATCACTGATCTACTAGCACAGCCATATGAATTGATAGAATTAATTTATTAAATGCTATTAAATATGTACTAAATACTAGGTACCTGGTTAAACAATTTACATACATTATGGGTCTTGTCTTGACTTAAAATGTTTCTATTTTGTTCATCATGAAATCTGTTTCATTCATTCTGATTCATTTCAAATATTGCACTACAATATTATTTATCTTAATTTCGGAGCTTTTTGGTACTCCCTTAAATTTCACACCACTACTCACTTACCTCACTGTATTCTCAGCCCTGATTATCCCATTTATTCCCTAGGAAAAGAAATCTTTCAAAAAAGCAGGGCCCAGATGAAGCCAGAATTATTTGAACAACAAAACAAATAATGCACTATTGGATTATAACTCAAAGTGTAAAATAAATATCCATGAGTCCATATTGACGTAAATAATTGAATAAATAAATGTGGGAGAATGGAAGAATATCCCATAAAGAAGAATTCCAAGTAATTTATGTAGGCTCTCCTAACCATGAAGGGGATCGTCAATGACCTCCCCAAGACTACATACAGTAGGGGAAGGGCAGAAAGGATTAACCGACAAAGGCACCTCAGCCAGGTGACCAGGGTTGCCATCAGCAGTTACAGTTCATGTTGATGGCTTGTACCCTTCATAGGATGTGATAAACATAGCACTTTACCTCTGTGGTCTTCCTCCCCCAAACCCATAACCTCAGCCTAATCATGAGAAACTCATCAAACAGATCTCACTTGAGAGATCTCAATGAGAGACATTCTATTAAGATACCTGACTGGTCCTCAAAATGGTCAAGATCATTAGAACAAGGAAAGTCTGAGAAACTGTCACAGTTCAGAGGAGCCGAAGACAACATGACAACTAAAAGTAACCTGAGGTCCTGGATGGGGTCCCAGAACAGAAAAGGGGCATGAGGCAAAGCCATGCAATCTTAATAAAGTGTCGACTTTATTAATAACAGTGCACCAATTATTGGTACAGCAACTGTAACAAATGTGCCACAGTAATGTAAGATATTAACAACAGGAAAGCTGGGTCCAGAGTATATGGGAACTTGCTGTACTACCTTTGCAACTTTTCTTAATCTAAAGCTATTCTAAAACAAACGGTTTATTTTTAAAAAATAAAGAAGTAAACCAAGGCCTATACAGATTAAAGTAAATTGCCTAAGGTCAGAGATAATAAATGACAAAGCTGGGATTCTAATCCAGGGCTGTGTTTAAACCAACACCCTATAGCTCAGCTGCTCACACTGAGACTTTCCCACCTAACAAAAATAAGGGAGCGGGGGAAGAGACGGGAAGGAGGGAGACAGACAAGAAAAGAGGAGGAGATTGATTGCCATATATTTGCCAGCTTTTCTCTATTTGATGAAATTGGCCACCCTAAATGCGTTTTGCCTCCTCTCCTCCCAAATGCATATTCAGCAGTGTTCAGCTGCACCATGGGCTTCTCATCCAGCTGTGCTCACCCTCATGCAAACTCCCATGAAATCAATAGCACACATCCATCATTTTATCTCCACCACTTAGCAGAAGCAAAAACCTCTTTACCAAAGTACCCTCCACCGGACAAGACATATCACCCAATCGCCGCTGTACACATCCATCTTGCATACAATTGTTTAAGTGGTTTGGGGTCCTTTGAAATCAGAGATTTATTCCCGCTTCCCTTATGTTTTATTAGGGGAGGTTTATCATCAATATGAAACTTTAATTCCTCCAAAGCTGTGGATTAATAGACTCATAAACTTTAATACCTGGTGCTTTATACACTTCATTCAGGATCTACTCCACACAGTTGGGGGAGTGACAACTCAGTTCAATTTTCTGGTCTCTCCTATGCTGCAATTCTGAGACCTTTGGGGATATAATCAGATTCACCTTGATAAAGCACTGCATTGTGCTTGGGGGGTTGGACACCACAACCAGACCAACAGGTTTAAATCCTGACTGCAGGGGCTCCTGGGTGGCTCAGTCAGTTAAGCATCTGCCTTCAGCTCAGACCCTGATCCCACGTCCTGGGATCAAGCCCCACATCAGGCTCCCTGCTCAGCCAGGAGTCTGCTTCTCCTTCTGCCCCTCCCCGTTTGTGTTCTCTCTCATGCTCTCACTTTCTTTCAAATAAATAAAAAAATCTTAAAAAAAAAAAAAAGTAATAAATCCTGACTGCATCCTAACTAGCTGTGCAACTCTAGGCTAGTTGCTTTACCTCTCTGAGCCTCAGGTTCTCATCTATGAAATGGGGTTAAAACTGGGATCTATCTCACAAGATTATTAATTGTTCATGGTGTGTGTGTGTGAGAGAGAGAGAGAGAGAAAGAGAGAGAGTACAAAATGAAAACCTTTTTATATGGCAAAAAAAAAACCCACAAAAAAAAAAAAAAAACCCACCTAGGATCCCAGCAGAAAACAGAGTGAAGAGACCAGAAGCTTCATGCTTCACTTTGCCCACATCCTCAGACCAGAGCTCCAAAGCCAAGATGGTACATTTCTGTTCAGCCCATGCCATTGTTTAAAATGCAGCCACTGCTGCTTCTGGTGACAAGAACTACCTGTACGTCTTTCCAAAGAAACCTTCAGGGTCCAGGGCTTAGGCTGAGCTCTTCCTAACTTTCTAATTCCTTTTAAGTCAATTTGCAAAAACAAACTGCACTGTTTTTTTCATAGCTGACTGTGTCATGCTGTGGCTCACTTTTCTTCCAAAAGCCGTTCACAGCAAAGACTTAAGTAAAACAGCAAAAGAAAAATAATAGTTATATGGACTATACAATATATAGTGACTCACATAATAATAATGGTAACTAACCTTTATACTAGTGGTTTTGGTCAGGGCACGTCTGTCAATGTCTGGAGACGTTTTTGTTTGTCATGAGTAGGAGGGTGCTACTGGCATCTAGTAGGTGAGGCCAGGGTTGCTGCCAAGCATCCTACAATGTGCAGGATGCCCCCCCCAAACTAAGGAATTATTTTGCCTCAGGTGACAACAGTGCTGAGGTAGAGACACCCTTGTTTATATCGGTCATTTATTAAGTGCCAGGCAGGGTTTTAAGAGCTTTGCATGTTGGAGCTCACTGTTCACGGTATTAGGGTTCTCCAGAGAAACCAAACCAGTAAGAGGAGTACATGTACATCTACATCAAGGCAGATTTATTACAAGGAATTGGCTCATGTAGTCATGGAAGCTGACATGCCAAAAATCTGCAGGGCAGCCCAGTGGTGCAAGAGACCAGGGAGAAGTGACCTGAACGCCATCAGGCAGAAAAAGCCAATGTTGCAGATTAAATCTGAAGGCTGTCAGCCAACAAGTTCCTTCTCACTCAGGGGAGGCTGGTCTTTTGTTCTCTTCAGGCCTTCAACTGGTTGGATGAGGCCCACCCACATTTGGAGGGCAATTGGTTTTCCTCAAGTCCAGCAATTTAAATGTCAGTCTCATCCAGAAGTACCCTCACAGAAATTCCCTGAATAATGTTTGGCCAACTATATGGGCACCTCAAGATCCAGCCAAGTTGACAAATAAATTCAACCATCCCCCCCACTATGAGGAGGACACCTTGATAATAGCGACCTTGACAGATTCAATTACCAGTCCCAATTCTTCACCTTTCCCTACATCCTCACCCTTGCCCTAGATTCACTCTGGGCAGTGTGCTTCCCTATCCTGTGAGTTTGGGATTAAACGTGTCATTTGCTTTGGCCAATGCCATCCAGGCAGGAGTGACCATGTGCTGGTTCCAAGGCTCAGCCTTGAGAGACTCCACATGGTTTCACTTGCCTCTTGCACCCCTGCCAGCTCCATGAGAACAACAGGTCCTGCCCATCCCACCGATCCCAGAATGATAGAGACATGAGAAGCAGGGCCACCTTGGCTGACTCACAGACCTACAGTAGGAAGCCAAGTAGCTTCAGCCAAGATCAGCCAAGCCTCTAGGTAACCCACAGCTGTACAAGCAATAGTAAGTGACTGTCATTCCAAGCTATGGAGTTCTGGGTTGGTCTGTTCTGCTGTACTAGTAGAACGACAGACCCCATTTTAGCAATGAGGAAACTGAGGCATGGAGAGGTTCAATAAGCTGCCCAGGTCACATGGCTAGCAGGTCCACCCTCCATCCATTCTGTGTCAAGCCATGTGCTAGGTGCTATCATTCCTTTGACTGTCACAGATCTTTCCAGTGGTCCCAACAAGGAGGTATTTTAGGCAACGGAACATCTGAAGTTTTAGCAGCACACCCTGGGAAAGGTGGAGCTGAGCTTTGAACATCAGTGTATTTATGTTCTGATACCATGTGGCCACCCTCTAACAGCAAAGGAATTAAATGACAACCTTCTGCTTCAAGGGACATGACCAGAATATGACACAGATTACTAAATGCCATCTGGGTACTTCTCATCCCCTCACTTATATATCTGCTCCTGATCTCTCTTCATTTTACTTCCAAAATCATCCCCTGGGCCCATCTACTCCTCTCTGTGTATGTATCACTGGGCCCTGAACTTCCACTAGCCCCCTCTTGATTATCTGTCCTCTTGGTATCCCTCATGTCTTCCAACCCCCTCTTCACATGGAAGCTACAGTGATTACTGGAAATGCATTCTTTTTTTAAGATTTTTTTTTTATTTGACAGAGAGAGAGAGAAAGCACGAGCGGGGGGGGAGAGGCAGAGGGAGATGGAGAAGCAGTCTTCCCGCTGAGCAGGGAGCCCAATGTGGGGCTCGATCCCAGGACCCTAAAATCATGACCTGAGCCAAAAGCGGATTGCTTAACCAAATGAGCCACCCAGGAACCCCTGTAAATGCATTCCAATGATGACTCTTCTGGAGAGTGGGGAGAACATCCAAGGGCCCCCCACTGCTCTTTGAATAAAGGACAAACTTTAACAAGGTCTGTGCCATCTAGGCCATGGCTACTGCCTCTCATTCTACTCTCCCTCTTCACTCTCTCTTCTCACTAAATCAACAGATATCCTTGAGTAGCAACCATGAGCCAGACATAGTGCTTAACACTAAAGACAATAATCATGAACAAAAAACAGCCAAGGCTTTTTCCCTAGAGCCTACAATGTACAGGAGATACAATAGAGAGGGCCCCGCTAGCCTTCTCATTGCTCCCACAAAGTGTCACGTTCGGTCCAACTGCACCTGTCATTTCACTGCTTGGAAACTCTCCTCATGACCCAGGACCAAGTTGGATCCCAAGGCTTCATGCTTTCACACCACCTTGCATCTAGACATCAAAGCACAAATCCCACTGGGTAATCACCCACTAGGATGCATGCAGTTATTTCATGTCTAAATCTCACACTGAACTCTAAAACCTTTAGAGTAGAAACTCAACCTGTTTCTGCTTTCTGCCATATTCCCAGTGCCTTAGATATAGTTGCGTTCAGTTTGATTGAGTAAAGGTATAACTGAGAGAAAAAGAAAAACCCAGTTAACAATAAGACCCTCAAGTTTAAAGGCACCTGTGGTTTGAGAGGAACAGGCAAAGATGCACAGTTCCCATGGCCTGAGAGACATGGAAGAGTCCCCAGGCTACCAGTTGCCATAGGAACTGCCTCCAGACCTCCCTGACCATGAGGAACACAATCCCATCAGATGCCAGTGGTATGGCCAGCTCTCACCTTGCCATCCCCTGTGGATCACACTGAGGTGGCCCCACGATCCTCAGCTCCTGGGGGTCATGCTCTGTGTAATCTCCTCCCTTAAGTGTGGACAGACCTTGTGATCTCTTAACGAACTGAAGATGGCAAAGGTCATTATGCCACATGAAGATCACAACATCCACCTTGCAGGAGACGCTCTCACCCTCGGTGGCTCTGATGAAGCAAGTAGTCATGTTGGGATGGAAGAAACAGAGTGGCCTCTGACTAGCACCAGTCCAGGACTGAGGCTTTCAGTCTTAGAGACATGGGGGATGAAACTCTGACTAGTTGAGACTCAGATGAGACCTCAGTCCCAGCTGACACCCTGATTACAGTCTGGGAGATTTGAAAGTAGAGAACCAGCTAAGCCATGCCCAGATCCTGGCCCACAGAAACTGTGAGATAATAAAAGTGTGTTATATTAAGCTGCTAATTTTGTATAATGTTGTTGCATGGCAATAGAAAACCAGCTAACATGCTGAGCTGGGCTACCACTCCCACTTCTTTCCCACCCCCATGAGACACTGTGCTCATGGATGGACGCTGTATTAGTTTCCTAGGGCTGCCATGACAGATCGCCACAAACCAGAGGGCCTATAACAACAGAAATCCATTGTCTTTCAGTTCTGGATGACAGAAGTCTAGAAACAAGGTGTCAGCAAGGCCACATTCTCTCTGAAAGCTGTAAGAGTTTTTCCCTGTTTCTTCCTATCTTCCAGTGGCTCCCAACAATCCCTTGGCTTGCAGATGCATCACTCCAGTCTCTGCCTCCGTCTTTGTGTGACCATCCTCCCTATGTGTCTGTGTCCAAATTTCCTCTTTAATAAAGACACCATCCACTGGGGTAGGGTGGGCCCTCGATCATTAAGATGGGGTCATTAACTTGATTACATCTGCAAAGATCCTATTTCCAAATAAGGTCATATGCACAGATACAGGGGATTAGGAGTTCAATGTATCATTTTGGGGTACACAATTCAACCCACACATACGCCATCTTCATACCCCAAAACAGAGCATATGGGTCTGCCTATTCTGGCCCCCTGGGAAGTTGCCCCTTCACTACCATTCCCACCAATGCCTAGTGCATTCATTCACCACACATTTCCTGAGCACCCACATGTGCTGCCCACCAATGCAGAAACTGGGGGGAATGGAGACAAGAAAATCCTAGCTCTCATGGAGCTTACATTCTGACGGGGAGCGCAGTGACAGACAATCAGAGCCTACAAAGAAAGGAGATTGTTTCTGACCACTGCAAATGGTATGCACGATAAGGGCAAGACTAGTAACAGTCATGGTGGTAAGAGCTGCAGCAGCTAACATTGCTTACTCTTTGCCAGGTGTTATTCTAAACACTTAATTTGAATTTGTGCTCTTCCTCCTCACCTCAATGAAATAGCTATTTATCATTCCCCTTTTAAAGATGGGGAAACTGAGGCACAGAGCACTTACACACAATTAACAGCAGAACCAGGACTTGAACCCAGGCAGCCAAGTTCCAGGCACCCTCTATGAAGAAAACAAAGAGCTGGAGAAAGGAATAGGACTTAAGATCTGGCAGTCTCAGAGAAAGGATTTTTGACTCAACTTGAACAAACAACACAGGGGTGGAGGCCAGATTGTGGCAAGTGAGGGGGGGGAATGCAAAGGGAGGGTGTGAAGTTGTTGAAATAATCTCTAGTTGTGGAAGGGTTTAGGCCCCCCTCCCAAGGTAGGCAGCTTCTAAAAGATGCAATGGTATCAAACAGTACAGATTGGGTAGAACTTACAGCACTTTAACAAAGAGGGGATCTTAGAGATCAAGGTGCTGTCTCGCCCATAGGGGATCATAATGCACCCCCACTTCCTTTCTTGCTGCATCATCTCCTACCCATCCAGTGTAAGCTCAGGCTGGCCCCACTGCCTGGGGTGATTAATAGGTTTAATTTATCATTAACTTCCATGGAGCTGAGCTAGGCCAGTGACGCCTTTGGAGCAGTGTGTGAGTAATCAGTGGGTTAGGAGAAGCCTCTGCATACTTATTTATATTCATTTTGCACTGGGGACATTCATAATTTGTTTGTTTTTCTCTGGTCTGGCTTCACCTACCTGGGCTTGGATGACTGGGACAAAACCAAGAAAGAATGGTCCACGGTACTGGGGGAGGGAGGAGGAGAGATCGAGTCCATGGGGACAGAAAAGGACAGAGACAAGAAGAGATTGGGCAGAGGGTCTATGAGCAGTATCCATTCACCCTCAGTCTCTGTGCCTACCACTGCCAGCATCTTTATCCACATGTTGCCCAAGCACATTGTGCAGGCACTGTCTGAATGCAGGAAGGTCAACATGAGAGGGTTTGGAGTCCCAGCATGCTCGAGGAGACAGCACATTACTGATTTCAAAGCCAGGTTGGCAGACCAGTGGTACACAAAGCAGTGTGGGCTCAAAAACAAGGGCAGAGCTCCTCATTCTCATTCATGATGGGTTTTCAGATCCAGGAGTCCCAGAGCCAGCCTGAAATTCAGGCAACATATTCCCTCCTTCCCCAACTGAATGCACACAGGTCTGGGAACCACAACTGAGGCCAGAGGAGAGGGAGGGTGGAAGGGTAAGAAAAGGTCCCCAGCATACAGAGGGGTGATGTGGTAATTTGGTTTGCTGGCAGATCGGTCCTGGCAGACTGAGGTTTCAGCCCGTCCATTATCACACCCGGACCCCTGGACCAAACTCTAGGAAGAATGCACCATACCCCCCTACAGGGAATTCCCAACTAGCCCCTCAAAAGCCACAGCCTTCAACAGTGTGATGGAGAAGCAGCCAACTCTTGGTTTCAGCTCAGGTCATGATCTCAGAGTTGTAAGACTGAGCCTTACATCTGGCTCTGTGCTCAGCAGGGAGTCTGCTTGAGACTCTCTCTCCCTCACCATCTGCCCCTTCCCACTGCATGCTTTCTCTCTAAAATAAATAAATCTTTTTTAAAAAGTGGTACAGTAGGTTTGTCTTCTCTCTTGCCCTTCCTGTAAGAAAGTCTTGTGTTATACAATTCAAGAGTAAAAGGTGACAGGGAACCTCTCTGCAAAATCAGATGCAGGAGCCCATGCAGGTGAGGTGGCACTCAGCACAGTACCCCAGACCAATTGTGTGCAGACTTCTCCCAAAAGCTAGACCACTGTGAGGGCAAGAGGTGCAGCAGGAGAAAGGACCACAGGGTGAGGGTCTCTGCCCCACCACACAGATCACCCCAAGAGTCTCAGACTGCAAGTAGTGCTCAAGTACCAGCTAGATGGATTAAAACCACCCTAGACTCTCCCCCACCCAGTAGAAATGCAGAGCTGGAATGTGAAAGACAAAATATTCCCTGGCAACATGAGAGAAACAGGACAGCAAGCTCAGAGCAAAGCAAATAAAGGCTTTGATCCAACAGTTCCTGCCATCTAGAGTTCAGGATTACCCCACTGACACCTGGGTTCAATATCAAGATGAAAATTTTTAGGTTTTAACTGGGGCATAAGGGGTGATAGCAAAGGTTTATGTAGCCTGCAGCCTGCAACATCAATTCTTCATTTCTTCTTTATTAATACCTTTATTCTGATATAATTCACATACCACACAATTGACCCATCTAGAGTGTTGGACTCAATGGTTTTTAGTGTATTCACGAAGTCACACAACCATCAGAATATTAGAACACCGTCACCCCCAAAAAAAACCTTGTATCTTTTAGCTATCACCTCCCAAATGCCCATCATCCCTAGTCCCTAGCAACCACTCATTTACATGCTATCCCTATGGATTTGCCAGGTCCGGACACTTCAGAGAAATGGCTTCCTTCCATCTCTGCTGGGAGTCAGCATGTGCCCTTCAGTCACAGTGTCTGGCTTCACCTGAGCTCCAACCCTGCCACAGCAACCTCATCTGAAAGTGGAGCCAATCATTGTTCTTTACCCATTTAGTTGTGGGGAAGGTTACACAAGTCAACACCTTCGCAGTGTGTGCCCAGTAAGTGCTCAGCAAATAGGAGACAGTATCCCTGCTTGTGTCCTGTGCCTGGCTTGCTTCATGTAGGCCCCATAGGGCCTTCTGTCTTATAATAGACACAGCGCTGGGGTTCCACAAAGAACCATGCACATAGAGGGCTTAACCCAGAGCCTCCTCAGGCCCAGAACCTGAATGGAGGCATTTTTAGAATCGTGCTGATGTGGGCAGTGAGTGTGGCCAAGCTTGTTGTCATAACGATCCGGACCATTGGCCCCGCAGCAGGAAACTGTCTCAGTGGCCTGAAGACAAAAGCCAAGGGTGTCCTTGTTATCCAGGAGCCAGGGCCAGGCTGGGCAGGCACTTCCGAGCAGAGTCGGAGGCCCAGCAGGCTCCTGGCAGACCTTGGCTCACTGGGCAGCTGTCAGTCCTGGGAGGCTGCCTGCTGTGTGCTCCAGGACCTGGGACAGGGGTGGGAGTAATCGGGTTACATGCTCCGGGGATTCTGCTGCTCTTGGCAGAGCCACAAATTGAGTTTGAAATGAGTAATCTGGAGCCAAGCTGCTTGTGCTGTGAGCAAGGAGGCCTGGTTGGCAGGTTTTCTCAACCACCATCCCCTCTGGATCAGAGGAGAGGGGTGGGGAAACAGCCCCAAAACCACCCCAGGGATAATGCATAAGACAGCTTCCCTTGCTATGATGGGGAGGAGGGGCATAGCCGATTCCCAGCAAAGAGAGAAGGAACTCTTTCTATGAAATGTCCAGAATAGGCAAATCCATAGAGACAGAAAGTAGATGTGTAGCCTGGAGCTATGGAGAGTGGGGGATTAAAGAGTATGTGTCTCTTTTGAGGGTGATGACAATGTTCAAAAATTGACTGAGGTGATGGTTGTACAACTGTGAATACACTTGAAACCACAGACTTGTACACTTTAAATGGGTGAATTGTATGGTATATGAATTAGATCTCCATAAAATTGCTACAAAAACAAGAAAGAGTTAGTGGGGTAGGGAGCGGGGAACAACTTCCCATAGGTACAATTCTTTTGTCCACAGAACCAAAGGTCTTCTCAGATCCTCCCCTAAGAACAAAAGTAAGAGCTAAGGTGCATGAGGTACTTCAAAGAGGAGAAAACTGCAGCACAGAGAGGCTAATTCTCCTGCCTAAAGTCACACAGCAGTAAATGGTGGTTAAGAGCTTGTGCTCTTAACCACTGGGCTGTACTGCCACTGACTGATAAAGTAAATACTTTCTTGGGGCACCAGGGAAGGAGGAGAAAATACTTCAGGAAAGATGTGTGTACTTGACACTTCTAAACAGAATAACTGA
Source organism: Ursus arctos (assembly GCF_023065955.2). Taxonomy (NCBI): domain Eukaryota; kingdom Metazoa; phylum Chordata; class Mammalia; order Carnivora; family Ursidae; genus Ursus; species Ursus arctos. The sequence continues at coordinate 70,053,338 of NW_026622874.1, read as the reverse complement.
AGCACCTGTCGTGGAAAAGAACAGACCTTTGCTGCATTTCAGTGCACGACCCTAGTGAGGAGTCATCTTTTCTGGGACTGGGTCTGTCAAGGTCTTAATCCGTCTCAGTGTCTGCACCCTGGTCTCCCTGCTCTGGCTATTTCTCAGGGTCCCCTGAGGCAGGGGAGTCTGGAGCCAACAGAAGTCGATCTGATAAAGATCCAACTCTCAGGGACAGGCTCCGGCGCGCTGCAGACTCCGCAGACGTCTGCAGAAGGGCTGTAACTCAATAGAGAATTCTGTTAATATGGTTGCTGCCTGCTCTAACCCCCTCAGCTCATCTAACCACTGTGGAGATAACAGAGGCTGGAGGCTACCGGGTCCTGATTACATTTCCTCCCCTCTCGCTGCCCTAAAAAAGATGGGCTTTGTCAGGCTTCTGCTGCCACCTACAGCAGCTGCAACACAAGGCATGTCTCCAGCCAGACCTGGAGAAACAGAGCAGGGCAGTTCAAGGGAGAAACGGGGCACCAGGGGCCAAAGTCTGAGATCTGACGTTGAAGGTCTTCTCATACCCTCAGGCCAGGCAGAGGAAAAATACACAAGAGCCTTCTCCCCATCCTTCCCCTGAAGGGGCCCCATCCACTGAACACACCAAATGGAAGGGAGGACCAGCTCTCCACCCATGGGGCTGAAGGGCATCCACACCTCTTTTGATGCCCTGAGGACATTCCAATTCCTCTGCCCACACTGGTGCCCTCTGTACCATCTCATTCACCCCCTCCTCTGAAAAGCCCCTTTCCATTACCTCTGCTGGTTTAGCTAAGCCCACAGCCCCCTTATGCTCACCCCACTGATCACCTGCCTGTCTCTCCCAATAATAATCAGACTGACATTCACTGAGCACTGACCATGTACCACACACTGTGTTTAAAGATCTGTATGCACCATCTCATTTAATACTTCAGCAACTTAGAAGGAAGATTATTAGAAGGGTTATTATGGCCTGCATTTAACAGATGAGAAAACCAAGGCTCTGAGGGGTTAAGTAAGTTAGACAAAACCAGCCTGGGGTTTGAACTCAGCCCCATTTTCCTCCAGAGACAACTTTTTTAACATGCAGGGTTCAGCCTGCCTCCCTCCCTCCTCCCTTCACCAACCCTTTTCACTTGATGGACGGGGTGAACATATAGTTCTTCTGCTATTTATTGATTTAGAAACTTGGGAGCCTGCTTGGCTGGGAAATGGATAATCATGTTTTCATTTGAAAGGTTCATGTAATGTTGAAACCAAATGTTGGAAAATATATTAGAAATTATTATGGCTGGTCATTGGAGAGAAACCACTGGGATGTAACTTCTCTTAGTCACACATTTCTTGTCTTCACAGTCTATTTCTCAAAGACTGGGGCAGGATAAGGTAGGTAAGGTAGAGCAAACAACGTAATCTGAAAGGCAACTCATAATTACAGGATGGAAACTGGCTTTGGGTAGAGCAGCAAGCCTGTGAACCAGCTGTGTGGGGAAGATGTTCCTGCCCCGAGAGCTCATGGAATGAGAGGTTACCCTGCCAGGTGCTGACAGGACCACTCCACCTCAATCGCACCAGACCTGGAGCATCCAAAGGTAGGTCCACTCCCTGAGGGACTCTGGATGAGGAGAGTGTGTCTGGGAAGGTGTCCAGGGGTGGCAGAGAACTAAGTCATGATGGGTCATATGGCAAAAGTCAAAGAACTCAAAGAGCTGCCTGCCAACATTTGAAGGATTGATACTTGAGGGAATAGACCTACTCTTTTCTCCCTGAGGACAGGTCCAGGCAAATGTGAGGATAGGAAGAGAGGAGAGACAGCAAAAGACTGGTACCTGGCACATCATAAGCATGGAATAATATTTGCTAAATTAAAGAATGAAAGGATGAGTGGCCGTTAGGAGGGTGGATTCTGAAGTCAGAGATTCCTCAGTTCAAATCTTCACTTTGCTCCTTGGACAAGTGATCCAATCTTTCTGAGCCTCTGTCTGTCCATCAATGAAGACTTAAACTTTCAAATGGGGACCTGAACCATCAGTAAGGACTATCGAGCATAAGGGGGCAGGAATCTGAGACCTGGGCAAAGAAAGTCCATCAAAGGGGACACAAGGTGATTCCATCTGTGCCAGGACAGGATGACCAACCACACAACCTACAGTGGTCATTTCTCTGCTTTTTCTATCCAAAATAAGACAGATGTTTGAGCACCTCTTCCGTGTACAGCATTAGACCCAGGTACTGGTGGGGGGGGGGGGAGTCCAAACATGAAATATGACCTGGTTCTACCCTTAGAGGGCTTAAAATCTAGAACCTAAGAGAAAACAAACTGGCTGAAATGGTAGAAGACGGAACAGAGCCAGACTGGGCAGCCACCATCAGCATCACTTGAGATGCTTGTAAAAAGGCAGACCCAGGGCCAGGGAAGACACAGTAAAGCAGAATCCCCAGAGGGTTGGGTTCTAGAAGCTGCATTTCATTGAGCTTCCCAGGAGCCACTTATACACACCAACACTGAAAACTAAATTAGCACTTCAGAAAAAAAAGAGCCACCAGTCCCACCATGGCCAGAGGCTTCATGGAAGAGAGATTCCGGAGCCAAGCACGAGGGCAATATGTGGGGAAGAAGCCATGTGTAATAGAGGGTGAGGGGCATGAGACCCATGATTCCAGATTGAGATGATGTGCATCATTTGCTGGGACCACCTGTCAGAAGAGAATATCACAAGATGATGTCCCATGTCTCAAATGCATCCATTTCCCTCCATTCCCACTGTCAACAGCCTTGTCCAAAGTACCACCATCTCCTGCCTCAACAATTGCCATAGCCACCCAAATGATCGTCCTGGTGCCACATCTCCCCTGCCCCCGCCACACACCCTCAGAGTAGCCAGTGTGACCTTCTAAAATCACAAACAAATTGAACAATGACTAACACTCACCCACTGCCACCACCAATTAAATTTTCCCAACCTCTGCTCTTAGAATAAAATTCAGTGCCCTTAACAAGACCCTCACTGACCTCCAGGGTCTGGCCTCTGACTGCTCTTCCTCAGGCTCACTCACTGCAGCTACTCCAACACTCTCTATTGCTCAAAAATGCTGCCTTCTTGGAGATGCTTTAGTCAATCACCTACCTATTCAAATCATCATTCCCCCTAAACTATTTCATCACCCTATTTCTCTTGGGTCAATTATCAGAATCTGTAAACCCTCTTGCTTAAATTTGCTTCTTAATTGTCTGTCTCCCCAGCCATACTGCAAGTTCCAGGAGGGGAGCAGGAAATCGGTCTCCCTCACCATTGAATTCCCAGCACACGGAACACGTGGCACATAGGTGAGGCCCAAGTATTTTCTGAATCTACAAAAAATGTGTCATTTGCAAGAGGCCTTGAATGCCAAGCTAAAGAGCAGGGAGATTTGCCAAGAACTGCACAGCAGGGACAATACCCAGCATGATGAAAGAAGCGCCTGTGTTATCTGAGTAAAAACCCCAGAGGATTTCAAAGATAATAAGAGCAAAGTAAATTTCAAGAGTGGATCTAAATTCACGAACCCCAGTGAAAGCTGAAAATTACCATCCCAGCTGGTAGAAATGTCAATTCAAACTTCATTTATAAAACCATTTCAGGCTCTGATTGCTAAATTATTATTTCATATGAGAATGAGCATTGTCTGGATAAAAAGCAATGGCAAAAGTAAAAAATTCAATTTACTCAACATCCCCCTCCCTGAAAAAAATATTTTAACATTAAAAGTTACTCCAGATAATTGCACATATAAATATCACTTAGTGCAGATGTTGTGTATAAAATGTAATTATTACTCATGGAAAATCAATGGTGGCAAATGATAAAATCCATGATCTGGGTCTTTCTGCTGAACAGAAATGTATTAGTGCTTTGGCTTTGGTTTATGTGCTTTTTAATTGAAAATGATCTCTAACTAGAAATGAGTTGCAACACAGGGATGAAGCATCCAATTGCAAATAAAGATGTAATAACCACCAAACTCTCTGGCAATGCAGGGAGTTCAAAGCAAAGCCATTTGTCCCGATAGCAATCCCTGCTCCTTCTCACTCACATCCTGGGTACTCACTCTGCATCAGCCTTGTGGTCAAAAGCAGTAAACAAGATAGATCCTCATTTGCTTGCACATGTCCATCAGGAGGAACCTTAAGTAGCAGAATGACTGAGATTAAGGAAAAAAACAGAGTGCTGAGATTAAGGGAAAAAACAGGGTGCTGAAATGCAGTGTGACGAGAGAGGCCAGAGTAGATGGGGAGGCCTCTCAGAGACCGGGGCATCTGAGACCATACTGAATGGTGAAAAGGAGCCAGACATGGGAAGATAGGGAAGTGAAAATAAGCAAAGATGCCTACAAGGAGGTAGGAGACTCTAAGTATGTTTGGAACATAATGAACAGGCAGGGAGAGGGGTCACTCTATGACCACATTTGCTGTTGGGTCTTTTAATCACATTTACCCATCTTCATTTCTGAAGTCTCTCAACTGGTCTACCCCAGATGCACAGCAAGCAAAAGCTACTGGGTACCTGTGATGAGCCAAATGTTTCTGTCCTCCCAAATTCATATGTTGAAATCCTAACCCCCAAGATGATGCTATTAGGAGGGGGCACCTTTGGGAAGTGATTAGGTCATGAGAGCAGAGTCCTCATGAGTGGGATCAGTACTCTTATAAAAGAGACCCAGAAAGTTCCCTCAGCCCTTCCACCATGTGAGGACACAGTAAGAAGACACCAGGTCCTCACCATCACCAAATCTGCTGCTGCTACTTTCTTGGGCTTCCCAGCCTCCAGAACAGTGAAAAATAAATGTCCACTGTTTATAAGCCACCCAGTCTATGCCATTTTGTTATATCAGACCAATGGACTGAGACAGCATCGAGTTCCCAATTCACTACCAGCAAGGTCAGCTTTCATCACGATCCTTCTCAACCCCATTTCTACTATTCACAACCCCACAACACCAACCCAAACATGCCCACTGACTGCCAAGTGGATATGCCCCCTCTGCCATTGGCTCACAGGCCCCAGGAACATGCTGCCTCCAAGTGACCTCAGTGGGCGGCCGATGGCAAAGACCTCCTGTCCACTAAATCCCTCATCCCATAGACCACAGCCCTTGTCATCAGCTCTCCCATGCACTCCAAAGCAGGAACTCTCAGACTCAGATCTTGGGCACCTACCCAAGATCCATCAATACCCCCAGAGTAATTCATCACTGCCAAATTCTGTGCATGTGTAAAGAAAGCAAGGATACATCTAGTGCTCAGTTCTGTCACGCTTTCCCTGACACAGGCAGGTAAGGGTCTAACAGGTCTCCTCTGACACACAAGTGTCTGCTCAAGGTCACATGTTCTGCAGATTCCAGTGGCAAGAGTAGAATCCAGATGTCTGGATTTGTGGAACAAGGTGTTCAATGAGGACAAGATTCACCAATGAGATGGCACAGAACTGTTTGGGAAGAAAGCATATTGAGAGTTCATACTCAGCTCCCTTTTGGACCTCTGACAAGAACTCATCCCTCTGCCTTAGGACACCATGGCACATAACCAAGAATAGAGAACAGAACACACTGTCGTTGTACTGGGGCCCCATCTTCTGCCCCCGTGAAGTCCATCACCTCACTCAAGTCTTCCCAAAGCCTCACGAGAAGCCTGTTTATCTCTGCACTTTGAAATCTTTCTATTTTCTTTCTTTTCTTTCCTCTTCCACCGTCTGTTTTCGAAAAGCCACAAATGAGACAGGGTGATTAATTTCATATTTTGGCTACCACTGCAGAAATATCTTCTCTCAAACCCTTGTGAATAAAAGAAAGATTTAATCAGTCTCTAGTGTGGTTACCTTGAGTGTTCGAGAAGATCTCTGATGGAAGACAAAAAAGAAGTTTTCCAAATATTAAACTTTAATAAGCAGAGCAGGCAAACATATTGCTGCATCAACACCCAGCGTGGCCTCATTGGGGAGGAATCCGAGCTGATCTATCAATCTCTCCAGATCAGTATTGTCATCACTCTCAGCTCTTATTACATTTACCCAACCTGGGCATCTGTGGAAAAAATTCTGTTAACTCAATCAGCACTGGGGAAAGCCAAGAGGGGTGGCGACTTTGCCAAGTTTTGCTAGGCTGATGGAAGCAATGGTGTGTGTGTGTGTGTGTGTGAGAGAGAGAGAGAGAGAGAGAGAGAGAGAGAGAGAGGAAGAGATTGAGATTCAAGGTAGAAGTTAGTTCTTATTACAGGAGGAGAAAAAACACGGAGGGAAGAGAGGGTTTGTCTTCAGGAAGGTTTCTTTTTGAGGAAGAAGACTGGAGCAACACTGAAAGTCTTGGGGATCTGAGTTTTAAGAATCATCTAGGCTAAGAGTCAGCACGCTTCTTCTGTAAAGGGCTATACAATCTCTGTCACACCTACTCAACTCTGCTATTATACCATGAGAGCAACCATAGACAACATAAGTTAATAAGCATGGCTGTCAAGCAGAGAAAGACAATTATCATATGGTTTCTCTCATCTATGGAACATAAGAACTAGGAAGATCAGTAGGAGAAGAAAGGGATAAAGAAAGGGGGGGTAATCAGGAGGGGGAATGAAGCATGAGAGACTATGGACTCTGAGAAACAAACTGAGGGCTTCAGAGGGGAGGGGGGTGGGGGAATGGGACAGGCTGGTGATGGGTAGTAAGGAAGGCACGTATTGCACGGTGCACTGGGTGTTATACACAACTAATGAATCATCGAACTTTACATCAAAAACCACGGATGTACTGTATGGTGACTAACATAATAAAATAAAAAAATATTATAAAAACAAAACAAAACAAAAAGCATGGCTGTATTTCAGTAAAACTTTATTTACAAATAAGAAAAAAGAAAAAAAAAGCCAATGGACCAGATCTGGCCCATGGACTATAGTATAGCAATCCCTTATCTAGGCTCCAGAGTTGAAAGAAGTGAATAGGACACCACAGTGAATGGAGAGACAATCAAGATCAGCTCTCTCCTCCTTTAAAGGTCACTGCTTGAAGGTCAGAGGGGAAGTGCCAAGTCCCTACTCCACTTTGATAGTTGATGGTTTAGTGGGAGAAGGTAAATGTCATTTCATGCAAATGGCTCACTCATTTGACCAAAAATGCAAAGGTGTGCCCCTCAGGCCATAGGACCTTGAAAAATGCTGTACTCTCTCCATTTAAAATATTCTTTGTTCTACTTTTACTCAATTAAATCTTCTCCACCTTCAGGTATTACAACCTTCAGAGAAGACCTGTCTGGTGCTTCCCACTTAGGCCAAGCACTCTTAGCATTATGTACTTTGCCTTTATTGCAATTATGCCTTAATGTGACAGTGTCTCTTCCCTCGTTAGACTGCAAACTCCATAAGATCACATACCTAGCACTGAGCACCAAGCCTGACACATAGGAAGTACTAAGTGAACAGGCATAAAATAGACGGGTATTGAGTGTTTTAATTAGAATTAGAAACATAGATTGCTTACAATCTTTGAGTTCTCATGCAACAAATCCCTGCTGAAACCCTCAGTATCTGCAGAGAGGTAAAGGGGTGATGCAGGGGGTCCTCCCACTTGACTGTGCAGCAGCACTCCATGGAGGACTCACTGAAGCAGATTCCCAGACCCCACACCTAGAGATTTTTTAGTCAGTAGGTCTGAGACAGAACCCAAGAATTTCCAATTTCAACCAGCAACCAGGTGATGCCACAGTTTCCAATTCTCAATCCTGGCCATGAAGTAAGCTTTTAAAAAAAAAAAAAAAAAGTAAATAAATAAAAGCCAAGTTTGGGAGCCCACCCTGACCGATTAGCTCAATCTCTGATGAGGGGACATGGACATCACTTTTCATTTGGTTTTTTGTTGTTTAAAGCTCCATGGGTGATTCTAATTTACACTAGGCTTGGAAAAAATTGAGCTTTGAATGTTTATAATGCAAGAGCAGTCCTCAAAGACCAGCTTCCATACTGACTTTGGCTGGGCCCACAACGGCAGTTTGAGAACATCCTGGGTGCTTCTCTCAGGGTCCAGTTCAGGGCTGCCAGGACAGCTCCTGGGACATGTCTGAAAGGTATGTGGATGCCAAGCAGAATTTGGATTCATTAGACTAGTTAAGCATAGCAGTTGTTAATCTATTTCCATCGCTGTAGGAGTCCCATTGTATAAATACACTACAATGATTTTATCCACTCTCTGCCAATGATTTGGGGCTATTATGAGTAGTGCTGCTATAAACATTCTAGTACACATCATTTGATAAATGTATGTATACATTTCTTTTGGGTAAAAGAGGATATAAAAATGCATACTGTGTGATTCTGTCTATATGAAGTTCAAACTGGGCAAAATTAACCTATGGAAGTCAGTGCTGGGGCGGGGGTGGCTCTGGGGTGCTGGTGTCCCGGATATATTCATCCTGTGATAGTTCATCAAGCTGTACTCTTGAGACTGTCTGCTTTTCTATATATATATTATACTTCAATTTTTTTTTAAAGTTTATTAAAAAGCAAAACTCGCTGTGCAGAGGTGGATGCAATGTCAGCACATGGCCTGCAGGGGGCGCAGCAGCCTCATGAACTCTGCTCTCCCAGCTTTGACTGGAATCTGGCTGGCCAGGCCTCCCTGAAGTTTCAGGGCTGCCTGGAGAGCAGCAGCTGCTCTGAGCTCACAGGCCAGAGTGCCTGGAGAAGCCAGGGCAGGGCCCAGCCACACTCACCTCCTCCAGACCTCAGCTCAGTACCTCAGCAGGCTGAAGAGTCCACTCTCAGAAGTTCTTGGCATCCCAAAACAATTCCACCTAGAAGAGAGCTCAGGATAGCAATGCTGGATTCCCAGAGCCCTTCTCTCTGCCTCACAAAGAAAGGGGCATTGTGGCTAAGAGTCAGGGCAACCCGGTTAAAGTCCTAGTGTTGCCATTGCTAGCTAGGTAGCCTTGAACACAGCCCTTAAACTCCATTTTCTGTCCTGTGAAAGAAGGAGGGGATACCACCCACCTCACAGTGTTGTGGTGTCTGGTTGTTATCAGTAGCTGTTATTTCTACCAAAGTGAAATAGACAATATAAGAGAGGGTCCTTTCTCCGTCTCCTCCACACAGTACTAAGTGATCACAGAGGGGAGGTAGGGATCCATCTACTTAGAGCCATCCAGCTCTGCCACATGGAGAAGCTGGGAACGAGTTCAGGCCAGGCCAGTGGCTGCAGCTCATGGACTTCTGATGCTAGAGATGGTGGCCGAGGTCAAGGCTGCTGGCAGCACCAAGATTGATAATAGTTGGAAACAAAGGTGCAGGCCTGAGTCTGACCTCCTTCCAGATGTTCTGGGCTTTGAGATGTCCTAGGATGTAGCACCAGCAGTGCCAAGAAGGTTGGCAACTCCCTGGAATGCCCAGATCTGGTGGAATGAAGAAGACTGCTTGGGAGCTCAGACTGAGTCCCACATACCGGCTCTGGTGCTTAATTAGCTGCATGACCTTGAGAAAGGTACCTGACCTCTCAGAGTGTGATCTACTTCACAGGGAAATCACTGACCTTACAGGATTGATAGGAGAGTCAAGTGCAGTCACTGTCAGGAACTGGCACATAACAGAGTTCAAGGAATGTTGGTTTCCCTCCTCCGGGTGGCTCTGACCTCATGAGATAATAATGGCAATAATAATGCCACCAGCTAATATGTAATGGACTTACTACATGGCATGACAGCCCTATGATAGGCACAACTGCCCCCATTTTACAGACAAGGAAATTGAGTTGAAAGACAAGGACATCATCTTGCCCGAGGTCACACAGCCAGTTAGGGCTTCAGGTAGGATTTGAGCCCAAGTCTCCTTAGTTTCAGAACTGTGCTTTTAACTCACTGAGCTGCATTACAACTTAAGCCACTGTCTTAGATCCCAGCCCTCTGGGCAAGCCCTGAGCATTAAGAACGTTTATGCTCAATTCCTTAGCCTTCTTGGGAGGAGGACAGAAAATAGCTCTCAACTTACTCCACGGTCCCTGACTGTTCACCTGAAGCACAGAGTTGAGCACAGACAAGGAAAAGGATAGCAGAAATAAGGGGGAAAACTGTATGAGGCTGTCAGTAATGTGGATTCCCATAATGCAGAAATGCCCTAACCTTCTCCCTATTCTGCCTACAGAGCTGGGAATCAGGCCCAGATCTGCTACTTCCTGGCAGTGTGAATTTAGGCAACTTAGGTGACCACTCTGTATTAGGGTGTCCTCATTTATGAAAATGTAAATACCAAAAATGGAAACTACCAGAAAAAAATCCTTGCAAGGACCAAAGGAGAGAACATGTTTGAAGTGCTTAGCAGACTACGGACATGTAAATCTGCACTTGAGTTTTAGGTACTTTATCACCACCACCATCACCATGATCCCCATTATCCTCCACTGTTACCACCATCATCATCATCCCTATTATCACAGTCATCATTTCAATAAGATTATGTGTATCAAAGACATTGCACACTAATGACAAGGAGAGATGTGGTAAAGCTCCCTGTCCTGCAAGGTAGGCATGAGCTCTGGCACCTTGGAAAACATAACTATTATCCCAGTCTTGCTCCTTAGACTCCATACACCATTGTCTCAAGCACACAAGACAATCCCAAGGACAGTAATATCGGCTCTAATGCCTCCATTTCCCCAGAACACAGTCTCTAAACCTCCCAGGACAAGAACGGGCCCCAACCCCTCCAGACCTGAGTCTCTAAGAGACAAAAGAGGGCCCAAGCCCACCTCATCCTTAGGTTCTACCCAATAATCCAGAGCGGCCCAGAGCCAATTCATGCTACCAGGTCCTATAAGATCTTTGGCTCCCTCCCTCCATCTGTTTTCCACCTCATTCCTTCACTCAATAAAATAAATAAATGATAAGCTTCTCCTTCCCAGGCCCTGTGCTAAGAACTCAAGAAATAATAGAGAAAATGGTCCTTATATGCACTCTCAGTGAGCCTTCCGTCCAGTAGGGCAGTTGGACACTAGACAGGTAATTAGTCATAGCTTCAATGGGCTCCAAGGTGGAAAGGGGGAATACAGAAAGCTTTAACAGCTTATAATGTGGAGCCTGACCTCGTCGGTAAACTCCAGGAAGCCTTCTCTGAAGAAGGGACACCTAAGCTTAGCCCTAAATGATGAACAGGAATTCTAACAGTAAAGAGATAGGGAGAAGTCAGGAAAAAACAATCTGAGAAGAACAAGTTTGTACAAAGGCCTGGAGGCACTTTGGGGACCTGAATCTCCACCGAGGCAAGAGTGTCGGGATGAAGAGAATGAGGTAGGAGATGAGGCTGACAAGATAAAAGGGGTTCCGAGTTGCTGGGTCCATCAAGCTAAATAAAGGAGGTCTGGATTTGATTCTTAAATCCCCAGAAGCCATTAAAGAAAAATTTAAGTTAAAGAGAAAAAAATATCCAACTCTTACCAATGCTTCTTTCATGCTTAGAAAGGAGAAGGGCATGGAGTCCTGGCCAAACTCTTCTCTATCTCCTGGGACCAATCCAAGTAAAACAAGAAGAGCACTCACATTCTCTCTCTCTCTCTCTCTCTCTCTCTCTCACACACACACACACACACACACGGGGGGGGGGGGGGGGGGACAGACAGACAGCACAAGCTGACAGACTGACCAGGGAAGGCAGCGACACTCCAGGTACTTCCCTGAGCAGAGCATTGTTTCCTCCAAATCAAGAAGACCTGACAGATAACTGGCAGTTGGGCATTCCAAGCACCTGCCGCCATCTGCCCAAACCTTCTTTCCTCCAGCTTCCCCGTCTGCCCATGCCAGGGAGTCCATACTTGAAACTGTTCACTCTAAACTGTGATGGGCCTGAATACTGATGTCTGCTAGGAATACAGGCTCTCACTGGTCCCCTTGGCTCCTCTCCCCTCGCTCAGAAGACAAGACATCCAAGCTGGAGGTCAGATGGAGAACAAGAAGCTTCAAAGAGCCCCTTGTTCCTCTGTCCAAATGCTCTCTCTCCATCATGGGCAGTTTCGGGAACTACGATGACCCTGGATGGAACCCAAAGTTAGCTTCAATCACTTCGACAGCCCTACAGTCAAGTCTCCATCACTAGGACACCCCAGGGGGAAGGCAGTCTGTGTCGCACAGCATTTTTATAGGGTTTTAAGTGTTATTACTTTAAAGAATGATGGGAATAAAGCAGTTCTTAGAGGAAGTGCTTCAGGGGAGAAAAAAGAATTGTCAGAATTAGAATAAATTATTGGGAAACAGGGAGAAGGCAAACTAGCTCATATGGAATTCCTACTAGAAGCTGGGAACTTTGTGCTGCCTCTTTCAATTCTCACAACAATCTTAGGATGAAGGAACCACGATCATCTCCACTTGCCAGGGAGAGAAAATGAGGTCGAAGAGGAAATGACATCCATAAGGTTAGAGTGTTAAGTGACAGAGAAGCCACACGACCACAAATTCTAGGTCGGTCCTGACTCTTTCTTCATTCTTGTGTTCCCACAGAGGGTACACACTCACAAGTACTTCTGAAGCTCTTGACAGTATCTAAGAAAACCCCTTAAAGTAGTTCAAAGGTGATAGAGCCTCCTGGCCAAAAACCCGGGTTCCAGAGTCTGACAGCCTGGGCAAGTTACTTAGCTTCTGTAAGCTTCAATTTCTTTATCTGTGAAACAGAGACAGTGGCACTTCCCTCCTTGAGTTGTAATGAGGAATCAGCCTTAAAATCCATGTAAGTCTCTGATTATGGTACTGGGCATTTGATATGTGCTTAATTTCTGTAATAGCATCATTATTACTAAGCACTTCATTTTATACTCTAATTATAGTAGGAAACCTCTAAGATGGTCCCCAACGATCCCCGCCTTCTGGTATTCACACCCTTGTATAATCCCCTCAAGTGTGGGCTGAACTTACTGATTTGCTTCTAATGAAAGGAATGCAGAAGAAATGAGATGTCACTTCCAAGGTTCAGTTACAAAAAACCTGCACCTTCTGTCTTGGCGTTCTCTCTCACTTATTTGCTCTAATGAAAGCTGATAACCAATGAGTTGCCCTCTTGAGGGGTCCACGTGTGAAGGAACTAATGTCTCCAGCCGGCAGCCAGTGAAGACCTGAGGCTCTCAGCCTAACCAGCCTCATGTGAGTCTAGAAAGGGGTCCTGCCCAGGCAAGCCCCAAGGGGACTGCAGTTCCAGTTAACATCGTAACTACAGCCCATGAGAGATCTTGAGGCAGAATGTCAGCTAAGCCACTGTGCAACTCCTGACCCACAGAAGCCATGATAGTAAATGTTTGTTATTTTAAGTTGCTAAGTTTGGGGGTGATTTGTTACTCAGCGGTAGATAACTGACATGCTCATCCATATTTGTATTCACACAATAGGCCCTTGCTTTATCAGCAGATCGGAAGGCAAACTTCCGTTCTGATCCTGTCTGGAGCATTATGAAAGACAAATTGGCATATCCAGAAGTAGAGAGGTTCACTGTATTTCATACTACAAAACATGAAGCGTGACAGCCAGGACAACCATACAGACAAGAAGCTGTCAGTCTCCAAGATGAAATCTGAAGGGTGTGGAAACTGTAGACAATTAGATCAGAAGGAGCCTTGGAAATGTAAAGCAATTCCACTGTGTTATAAATGGGGGAGCGGGGCGGGCATGCCTTGTGGGATTAGTCAAGCAAGGCTTCCTCTAGGGGCATCTGGAGCCAGACCTGGAAAAGAGTGGTGATCACAGATCAGCAGAAACCAAGTGCATCCTGATGGACTAATGATGTCTGCCAAGAGCACTGCTGGCCCATACATCACACTTGCCACCCTGCCTGCTATTGGTGCTTCTAGAATAACTCAGAAAAAAAGGGGGCTATATCCCATTGCAGAGCCCCAAGTCATAAAGGGCCTTAAACTCTGACAGTGGGCACATTTTCATCACGTCCCCCAGTCATGCTTTGTAAACTATTTTAAGAACTCCTCTACACTGGGCCCCCAACATGAAGGCTCTTTCTGGGGATAGTACTCTGTGACACTTACATGTGACCAGTTTTGTTGACTGTGCTTAATGATGGGATGTATGTGCTCTACAGGGTCACCTCTCAGAGAAATTTCAAAAGCAAGGGATCAGAAAATGGTCTTCTGGGGCGCCTGGGTGGCGCAGTCGTTAAGCGTCTGCCTTCAGCTCAGGGCATGATCCCGGAGTGATGGGATCGAGCCCCACATCAGGCTCCTCCACTATGAGCCTGCTTCTTCCTGTCCCACTCCCCCTGCTTGTGTTCCCTCTTTCACTGGCTGTCTCTATCTCTGTCAAATAAATAAATAAAATCTTAAAAAAAAAAGTTCCTTTAAAAAAAAAAAAAAAAGAAAGAAAGAAAGAAAATGGTCTTCTGCTCCACAAGCTACTTACAGCCTCCAAAGAGCAAGGATTATCACCTTTCTGTTTGCCCTTTAGGACCTTGAGAATATCCCTTATCCAGGAAGCAAACTAAGCCCAAAGATGCAGGAAAAGCCATTTACCCAGAAGCTTCTGGAAGGGTAGTACAGGACAGCACGACCTGTTTCATGCACAACAGTGGTATCTGGAAGCAGGAATGGCACATATGCCCCAAACTCTACCCTGCCCCCTTAGCTGGCAGCCGAAATCAATCAAGGCATTCTTTCTTTATGAACCTGGGGGTGGTCTCAGATCCTGGGTATACACAGCACTTAAAGCACTGCTTACAATCCATCAGTGTTAGCGTGGAAAATTAGATTTGAATCAAGTGCCTGCCTTGTCTTCCTTCCTGGCTCACATGCTGAGTTTTATCAGCAGCCCTGGCTCCCTTTCCTCCACAGGCTTTGCCCATGACAAGTCACACCTCACCAGCCAGCCCTGGCTGGGCTCCAAGAGACAGGAGAAACAACCAAACACACATCTGCCCATCATCTCCTCTGCCTGAAAGCAAATTCCTTGCTTCCAAGTACAAAATGGAGTATAAGACTCTTTAAGCACAAAGGAGTGCTAGGCATAAAAAAGTCATTTGTGTCCACAGCCCGAGAAATAAGGCCCACGCTACCCTGCCCCAGACACTTCATGGCTCACCTGGACCAAGAGTCTTCCAAGTCCTGGATCTCTGAAAGAGACCGGAAAAGTCATTGTGATCATGAAAAGTGACATCCCATGGGTTTATCATGTGACTCAAAGTGAAAGTTGCTAGTGTAGGACCCTAACTGGGAGAGGGGTCCCTGTCATCAGTACCTAAGAGGAAGGCTGTCATGGGCTGAGTTGTCCCCTCAAAAATTCATGCATTGTAGTCCTAGCCCCCAGTACCTCAGAATGTGACTATTTGGAGAGGGTTTTTTTTTTTTAAGATTTTATTTATTCATTTCTCAGAGAGAGAGCACAGCAGGGGGCGTGGCAGGCAGAGGGAGAAGCAGACTCCCCACTAAGAAAGAAGCCCAACATGGAACTCGATCCCTGGACCCCCAGGATCATGACCTGAGCCGAAGGCAGATGCTTATTTAACTGAGCCACCCAGGCATCCCTGGGGTGGGCCCTAATCCAATTTGACTGGTGTCCTCTTTAGAGAGGAGATTAGTAGGACACTCACACAGAGGAAAGACACAAAGAGAAGACAGCCATCTACAAGCCAAGTAGAGGGTCCTCAGAAGAGAACAATCCTGCAAGTCTTGATCTCAAGACTTTCAGCCTCTAGAATTTTAAGAAAATGCATGTCTGGTGTTTAAACCACCCAATCTGTGATGAATTTGTTACAGCAGCTTGAGCAAAGTGAAACAAAGGCTGACCGAGAAATTGTAGTCCAAGTGAGGTATACAGTATCTTCCTTTCCCAGGACAGAGCAAACGGCCATGACCAAGAAGAAAGACACACAGTTTGGTGGTAATCATATCCTTGAGAGCTGAGAATGTGTTTCCATGGCAGTTGTCCTATGAGACAGAATAGTGAAAAGATTCAAGCAAACATGTATGGATGTCAACTACAAGCGAGCTACTGTGTTGGGAAGGATGCTGAATTTAAGACCCTAATCCTGCCTTAGATGGCGCCCGTTTAATGGGGGAGCCAGGAAAGAAAAATCAACTCAACATGAAAAGTGCTACCACAGAGGTTGTGTGCACCAATGTGAATGTAAAGAGCAAATAAACTCCCCCATTTCCATCAGTGAGAATCTTTGAATATTTTTAGAATTAATATACTTGTTTGGGGTACCATGGACTGGTATTCAACGATGTGATCATGTATGCGACTACAACCATCATGAAGGGTAATTTAGCATTATCTATTGAAATTTTAAATGCTCAGACCTTTGATCAAGCTGTTCTACCTTCAGGGATATACTCTACATAGATTTCCTTGAAAAATATGACAAGATATATGCACAATGATGTTCACTGAAATATTGCTTCTAAGAGCAAATCAGTGGAAACAGCTGTCAAGATCAAACAAATCTTGGTACATCCAGATGATCACATATTATGCAGCCATCTCAAAGGAATAAAACTATGTGTTAGCTCTGCTACGGACAGAATTCCAAGATAAAAGAAGAGAACAGTCAAGTCACCAAAGAATGTGTTGTGTGTGACCACTTTGGTATCAATGTTCAAGGCTGTATATACACAGTCACATACTAGCATAGCCATAGATTATTTTTCCAGAAGGAATTCACAAAGCCATTGGGAAGTAGGACAGAGTGGGTTGAGGGATGGTGGTATGAGGCATTTTGCACCTTCCTATGCCATTTGAATTGGCTAATTAGGTGCATTTTTAATGTCAGCAGGGATTGTATAGGTGACGGGATCATGGAATTTTTCTTTTCTTCATACTTGTCCGTACTTTGGAGAAAGAAGTGTGGAAATTGTTTTATATCTACACACGAGGTATAGATGGGTGAAGTGTTTACAGATGTATAACAGGTATGCGTGTGCTTTTATCTCCTCTTCCTTGAGACCTTTGAGAGAGATTAGGAGAAAATCCCCCATCAGCTTCAACCCGTGGTCAAACACTTCAACACACATCATTAGTGATTCCACAGAGCTCAGCACGGATTTCTTTTGTGTATCTCCCATTGAAAGAAAACCCAGATCACAAGCCACTCTGTGAATGTGAGATAGCTCCCATCTCTGAGGAGAATCCTGCCACCTGAGCATCTGAGTGGCCCCAAGGCCCAGCAGACCTGAGCACAGTAACCATCTCTGACTAGAGAAAGAAGGGCCTGTGGACAAGGGTCAAGGTCTTGACCTCCTGGTGGCTGAGATGGAGGATGGAGAGAGGGAAACAAAGGGAAGGGCCCAGGATGTTGAGGACCACTCTCTGCCTCTGTTTTGGGGCAAAATGCCTGATGCAAAAGAGGAAGCACCTTTGGGTTCAAGAAACGTTTTTAGGAAACTCAAGCTTTTCTGTCCACCATGAAAACAGGTAACAGATACTCTAGGGAAATAGTACGTCACCTGAAGCTCAGACTCTGTGCACAGCTCTGGGAGGAGGTACTTTGGAATCAGAGACCTAGGTTCAAATTACATCTCTACCCTCTCCTAGCTGTGTGCTCTTGGACAAGTCACCTAACTTCTCTGTGCTGACAGTCCTTGTTTTAGAAGAGGAGATGAGCAACAAACACACCAAGAAATGAAGGACATGAAAGCACCAAGCTTTGCCAAGTATCATAAAGGAAATCAAACAGATGCTGTAATAGAGCATAACAGGGATCAGGGAGGTCTCTCTGAAAAGGTGGCACTTAAAGTGTGACTCCATTGTATGAGCCAGACTCAAATTAGGATTTGAGAGGAATTTAATAAACGGACTATTTATAAAGGGGTGGGTCGGGAGAACCACAAAAGATAATACAGTGCTCTGGGGCTAGTAACAGTGGGACTCCAGGTTCTGCCACCATCTCTGAACCTGAATATAGACAGAGAGGGCTTCCTGAGATCTTAGTTTAGTAATGCAGCAGCCCACAGGAGGAAGGAGGTCTATAGATGTCTTGCCCTCTCCTCCCTTTTCCTATAACCTGCTGTGACTTCCTATCGCCTAAACCCAACCAGAAGCCAGTAGACAAGGGAGCCTGGTGCTATGGTCTACCCAGAGAAGCCTCTCAAGGCACAGTGCAGGATAGAGAAGAGCAGAAAGTGGATCTGGAGAGAAGCAGATGTGCTCCATCCATTCTTCCCTCTGCACACCTGAATCTGGGGCTGGCATCTCAGAGTTGACTAGCACCTCTAATCATGCAGTCTTAACACCAATGAGAATTTGAGAATTACTTCACATACGTTGTATGTATCTGTTTAACTTTAAATGCTCGACCATTTGCTACAGACATACTTCTTCATGCAAGAGGTTTTTTTTTCTAGAGCTTCAGATGTTCCAGGTAATCGATAATGCCGCCACTCTGACTCCAAATTAAATAACTGCACACTTATTATCCATTACTGGAAGGCACACCAGGAACTCAGCCGCCAGGAACACACAACCCCTTAAATGCTAAGCCTTCCCTCTCTCTGTTGGCGTACTACAACCCTCTGTCTACTCAGATTGGACAGTGTGAATACTGCCCCACTTAAACATATCATAATTAAAAAAAAAAAAAAAGAAAGAAAAGAAATCAAACTCTCTTTGCTAGTCTAACCTAAATTGGGATGAAAAAATGCCAAGGCTCTGAAATTTACTCCACCAAGCTGAGCCCCCAGGGAGAGGGTAACATTTGGCTGTGGAATCAGGAATGTTTGGCTGCCTCTTCTGTCACCTGCTCCTCCAAGGGAGGTGGGGGATGCAGAATTTCAGTTCTATGGGTTATGCATTCCTTGTTCTCTTCCTACTGAGTTAAAGCAAAAAAAAAAAAAAAAAGAATGGTCACCTAAAAGTGGGTAGGCTAGGCTGGCCACCATGATGTGCAGTGAGAAGCAAGGAGAAGCACATTTGAGGTTGGGTGAGATGAGCCCTCCACCACATGCTGTCTGCCTGAGCTGGCAAAAAAGTCACACTAAATGGCTGGGGAAAGACAAGTACCTGAGCCAGAAATGCCCTTCAGTGACACAACACGTCATTGTGACTAACACAGGCTTGGTCTCTAGGGAGCCTTTTCTGCAATCAGAAAATGTGAGGCATCCACAAGAGAAGGACCCATAAGGAATCCTTCCTGACACACAAGCCCATCAGAGGAGGTGAGAGTTTGGATAACATGTGCTATGGCTCCCTGATACAGAGCTTGCAATTGGGGTGAGCAAAAAGACAGTGACTGTGCATCAAAAACAATCTAGAGAAAATCAGAACTAACCCCATTAGCTGTCCCATCCCTACTTAGCTTCTTATAGATTAAGAGAAACAGCCAGTGCAATTACTTCAATCACTTATGCAAAGTAAGACCGTTTCCCAAATTGGAAATGACAGTCTGGGCCACCTGGTAGGGAAGACAGCCTGTCCCCGGAAGGGGGAGCTGAGCATTTCCTTCCTAGTCCTTTGAGTCTTTGCTTGGTCATGAGAAGATCATAATCATAATCAAAATCACTATCTCCTTCACCAGTACCCATCATCATCATCAAATCCACCAGTGTAAAGGTATCTAGTGGAACTTTTTAGTGGGAATTGGCTCTAGGGCCTGCAGATGAAAAGTAGGTATCAAGTACCCATATCATGTTAAGAGAGATTCCTCAAAAAGGTTGTATGGTCAAAACCTGTTATCAGCATATTAAAGGTGCTGATAAGCCCTGCAGTAAAAAGACCAAATTAGCTTTGTTTCCCAAAGTTACATGACCATTATAACATGACCACCACCTTCGTAAAAAATGGCTCTGGGGTCTTATCATAAACACCCCACACAATGATGTGAGGCACACAGCTGGAAGTCAGTGGTCCCCAACCTTGGCTTTGTGTTGACATCACCTGGGAAGTTTTCAAAAATACTAACATCTGATCCCCACCTCAGTATAGATGAACTGCCAACACATCAACCCGACCCCTGCCATACCCACCATGAGACCATACCTGACACTTCATCACCATACCTGACACTTCATCGCCATCCCCCAAAACAGAGCCAACACCACAAAACACTAACAGGAAATGGACATTTTGCTGAACAGTTCGGAGGTTGATAGGACAGAGGAAAACACTGTACATAATGGTGCAGAACTCCTTGACAATTTCCTTCAAAAATCTCTGATCCTTTTCCAAAATTTTCTTCCAGATGACAGCTGCTTCATGTCTTCTCTCTTCTTCCATTGCTCTCCCCACCCAATGGCCTCTAAGCCTCTATTATCCTAACCAATTCTCTTTTGAATCTAAACTTGTACAACCCACTCAGGAAGAATAGTCCCACAGGTAGCTCAGGAGCAGCACTCTGTTTTTACTCAAATTCTCCCCAGAGGTCTTGCCCCTAATCCCAAATAGCCAATCAACATATATTTTTCAAATCAACATACACAAAAATGTCAGTTACAAAAGTTGAATATGTATTCTTGCAGCTAGGTGGAGAAGCAGAAATTTTTATTAGACTGGCTGGGAGGATTAGGGAAAGGTTAACTAGGAGGGCTGCACGGAAGAGGTGAGACTCCAGCCATCTTGAGGAAAGGATTCATGTAGAGGAAACAGGAAGAACCTGGAGATGAAGGGCTGGGTCTGCAGAAATCCCAAAGGCTGAGAAAAGAGCTGGGAGAGCAGGGAGGGAGGTAGCAAATCCTCAGTGGAGCCAATAACAATACCAAGCATGAATCTTGCCCTCAGCATGTGCCAGACACTGTTCTAACACTTCATTTATCTCACTTTGCTTAAACAATCCAGTGAGATAGGTACTGTTATACCAGTGAGAGTGTAGCAGGGCTGGGATTTGAATCAAGGCAGTCATCTTCAGGGTCCATTTGCTTAACCACTACATTAAAGAGTAATGAACTAGAGCACCAATAAAAACAAGGCCAATTAAGCAGACAGAGTGACGAGGTTCTGGAGTAATCCAGAATCTTGCTACCACAGAAAGGCATTCAGACTGGCAGCATCAGCACCACCTTGGAGCTTAAAAGAAATGCAGGATCTCGGGCCTCACTCCAGACTTCCAGAATCAGATTCTGCATTTTAACAAGCACCCCCAGGGGTTCTCTTGGCACACCAAAATGTGGGTGGTGCTGGTCTAGAAGTCTGAGGTCAATAACATAAATCTAATTCAAGAAGGGAGCACTGTGGGTGGAAACAGAGCAGGTAAGAGCCCTGATGAGCTGCTGGGTGTAAATACATTTCCAAAGCCACCTACAGCTGGCAGCAGTCATTTCTGACAGTGAGCAAAACAACTGTGGTTAAGAGCTACAATCGGTTCCAAGTACTAATGGCTCTGCCACCTACTCAAATGTGTGACCTCGGGCAAGTTACAAAAACCCTGAAGACTCACTTTCCTCATCTAAAAGTGAACGCAAAGGATAGTTCCTCCTTGGGTTGTCAAGAATATTAGGTGAGAAATTCTGTACCTGGTGCTTATCATAGTGTCTGTTAACATATAACCCCTCCACAAGCACTACCCATTACTACGACGATGTCACAATTATAACTTAGGGACATTAAGCTGGATCTGAAGGTCTCCACTATGGTACCAAAGGCTGTGAAGATGGAAGAAGGTGCAGGGAAATGCAAAGTGCAGGTAAGCTCAATTTCCTCATCTTGCATGAATGGAGTTCAAAGATGCCATTTCATTCTTGACTTTGACTATTAGAGAAACAAGGGTTACAGCATCCTTTTCAATGAAGTGAAGGGCAACCACATGTAGAATTAATAACAGGATGCCTACCTTCCAAAACAGCAGGTAAGATAAAAGCAAATCAAACAGAATTGCAGAGCCAAGAAGAGAGAAAATAAACGAAGCAGCAAGAAAAGTTCTTTTTAAGGAATTTTTTAAATGACAGCTGATCAAACATATATATTATGGCAAATACACTGAATTCCACTATTAAAAAGCTAAGACTCTCAGACTGGGTGAATAAACAAGACCCATCCGTAGTCTACTTTCAAGAGAGATACCACCAACAAAAAGAAATGAAAAAAGAATAACAACAAAAGGATGTGTCCATGCCCATGGAAACCAGAGAGAGAGAGAAAGCAACACTGTTTTCAGAAAAACCCAAGGCAGAAAGCATTAACAAAACTCAACATAGCCATTAATATTCATAAAAGTTTCAATCCATAACCAATGCTACTCAATAAACAGTCTCTGTGAGTCAAATGACAGGGGCTCAAAATACATGAAGCACAAACCCTGACAAGTTTCCAAAGAGAAATGGAGAGAAATACAGTAGTTCTGGGAGACCCTAACCAACCCATCCGAAGTACCCAAGGCTCCTGAATCATAAAATTAATAAAGTTTGTAAGACAGAAAGCATGCTACTACAAGTGTCCAAGGGGTATCTCAGGAAAATTCAGCCCGACTTGCCCATTTATCCATCTATCAATTCATCCACTCACCCACCCACCCATTCATTCATCCCTCCATCATTCCATCCATCCACTCACCCACCCAGCCACCCACCCATCCAATCCATCCCAAACCCACCACCCCCTGCCATCCATCCAACCATACAATGTACACTGAGAATCTACTCCATACCAGGCACTGGGGATCCAATGGAATACAAAGATAAGGTGCTTCTTATTAGGAATTTTACAGGCTTCCTCCACACACAAAGGAAGAAAGCATAAGTAGACAAATTAAAAACAGAGGCATGGTGATAAACAATGGGATATGATTGAGTGTAACAGGAGTAACAAGGTATCAGCTAAGGTCTCAGATTTTCATTCAGCAGGACATGTGAAGACCAGTGAGCAAGAGATGGCTCTTGAGTAGCTTATATTTTATTTAAGAGGAAGTCAAGAAAATAAACATGAGAACAGGAATATTATTTCAGATAGTAGCAAGTGCCATAAAGAAGGTAAGCTATAACAATGGAAAAGAACATGTTTGGGGCAGGAAAGACACTGATACTTTGGCCAGTCATCACAGGTTCCTAAAAGAAGGGGGCATTGGAATCTGAGAGCCTCCAGAAGCAGGGGGCTGGCAAAGGCCAAGTCAGAAAAGTGCCTGGGAGCCAGCTCCTGCCAGGGTGTTTGGGTGTTATTCTTGGAACCATGGGAAGCCTCTAGATCTACCTGGATAGTCTGAGAGGTAACTCCATGTGGGTCTGCTGGAGCCTGGAGGACACCACGGGTTCCTTAGGTAGTCATACACCCTTCTAAGCCAGAGCTACCTATACAGGCAGCCTTGCAGCTTCCACAGAGGCTCAGATGGTAAATCCTGCTCTAATTACACTGGTAATTATGAAATGACACTTGCTGGGCAGGAAAGAGCATTCCTTCTGTTAGGAAATGATCCCTAAGAAGCCAGTCCCAGCCTCTCTAACAGGGAGTGTGCTTGAATTTACAAACAGCTGATGGAAGGAGGTGAGACCCAGTCCAGACAGGGAGCACAGGCACCATGAGAGGTAAGGAGCCTAGGTATTGGGAAGCAACTCACCTGAGCATTCACATCGCCACTCCCTGTTCTGGAGACAGCATTAGAAAATACTACACGGTTAGTTAGGCCTAGATTTTAATCCTTGTCCTGGCCTCAGTGAGCTGGGGGACCTGGGATGGTCAGTTGCCTCTCCAAACATGAGGCTCTCCATGCACAAATGGGTTTAACAACCACCTTTCTTGTGGGGATACCCCTGCACACAGTAGGTATCTGAGAAATGCCAGACCCTTCTCTCCAGGTTCTCCCACACCTCTTGGTTGGAAACTCAGGTGGGAGGAAGGAAAGGAGGATAAAAGAAAGGGAACGGCCAGCCACATAGTTATTATGCTCCCTGGTGATGCTGGAAGGGAGTTAAACAGCCAGCGATAATAAGATTCTTGCCCCATGCTCCCTGTGATGGCGAATAATGGAGACGTGAGAACAGAGGATCCATCAGAGCTCATAGAGGAGAGAGACGAAAGCAGGTGATCAAAGGAATAAACCCACTGCAATCTGAAAAACAGCCTGCCTGCTTTCATCCATCTGGGAGGTGACGAAAGGACTCACACTCTTGCCAAAAACATACTTTTCTACCCAAACCACCATGGGCGTGGCAGTTTTCTGGAACAGATTCCCTCAGGACTAATCAATCTTCTCCTTGGTCTGGCCACGTCTCCCAGTGCCTCAGGCCCCACTCGGAGCTAAGCTTTAGAAATACCCACTGCCAAGGAGATTTATCCATTTTAAAAGGTCAGAGAATTACTGCCATTGAAGCTTGTGCACAGAGCAGGTGTAAATATCCCCCAGCACCCCCTCATGCTTTATCACTCTCAGGAGAGGGGGGCCTGGGGAAGGAAGTAAGGCTCCGGGACGTTACTTTCCAGGCAGAGCATTTAACTGCTTGGTGCCTGGGGAGCCACGGACTCCCTGTGGGTGGACCTTACCAACCTATGCCACCTTTATCACCCTCTCACCTTAGAATGATCAGTCTCCAGCTTTCTGAGCTGCCAGAGAAGCTAGAGACCTGGACCTTCCCTGTCCAGTTTTGTGAAGCATCGCTCTGAGCGGAAGAAGGATGAACAACCCCACGCAACAGATTTGGACCTCACATCCCAGTCACTGAAGCATTGAGAAGGCAAGGATGCAGAGTCAGTTAAAACAACAGCCCCCACCACCTTGACCATAAACACCAGATAATCTGTTTTGCTACATGCTGATTAGTAAACCACTAGGAAGAGAGGAATGAAATGCCACTGCCCCAGTAGGAATTCCTATTTTCTCACGACCAGCTCAGAATTCGGAGCATCCCAAAATGCTCTGGGGGCTGTGTGGGTCTGGGAAAACCAGAACTGTAATGAGGGTTTTTTTGTTTTGTTTTGTTTTTTAAACCAATCACCGCACTTGTGTGGAAAATGTGATACCTGGGGGAGTTTAGAAAAACTGGCAAACATATGAGGAAGAATCCAGGCTGCAGAGATGCACAGACTGAGGTTCAAATCCCAGTCCAGCCAGTTACAAGCTGTGTGACTGTGGGCAAGTTACCTCATCTCTCTGGGCTTCTGCCCTGCCTGATAGAAAGAGGGATGATGACACCAAGTCTGCCTAGGTGCCATGGAGATTTAGGCTAATATAAGTGTTATCATATAGCTCACAGCTCATGCCCAATGAATTGATATTTTGTCAAGTTGACATTCTCAGTCCTGATTTTTTTTTATACACACACATGTATATAGAGACAGAGTGAGAGAAAAATTGAATAACTCCATCAACCAACCTATCAACAAACTAACTCGATTAAATGACCCAGCAACCACACAGACTTTCCAAAGTTTAGAAGTCAAGATGCCCAATGGAAAAGAAGGGTAAATCAGAGTCAAGGATATCCAATGGTTGGCCAGGAATTATACATTTGGTCCCCTGAAGTGAGAGGAGCCTCCCTGTCATCCTCCGCCCTTCCCACTCTTGCTTTGCCCAGTACTGTGCACAGACTAGAATGTGCTAACCAGGGACGACACCCCCAAATGCAGTACAGCATGGTGGTTGAAAACATGGGCCCTGGAGCCAGCCTGGTAGGCTTCAAATCCCAGCCAATACTGGAGTGACCTTGCTGAGATTCAATTTCCTTGTTAAAAGAAGGAAACCGTTTGGCAGTTCTTCAAAAAGTTAAACACAGAATAACTCTATGACCCTGCAATTCTACTTCTAGGTATCTATCCAAAATAATTAAAAACAGGTGTTTAAATATTTGTACATGCATGTTCACAGCAGCACTATTCCCAATAGCCAAAATACCCATCACCAGATGAGTGGATAAACAAATATGTCATGGATCCATACAATGGAATGTTATTCAGCCATAAAAGGAATGAGGTACTGATACATGCTACAATGTGGATGAATCTTGTAAACATTATGCTTAGTGAGAGAAACCAATCACTAAAGGCCATACTGTACGATTCCATTCATGTGAAATGTTCAGAACAGGCAAATCCACAGAGACAGAGCAGATTATGGTCGTCAGGGGCTAGGGGAGGGGGAACAGGGAGTGACTGCTAACAAAGTTACCTATGGGTGATGAAAATGCTTACAGGCAGCGGTTGACAACATTGTGAATATACTAAATGACACTAAATTGTTCATGTTAAAATGCTTATTTTTATGTTACATGTATTTTGCCTCAGTAAATTACTTTTAATTATTCAAATTCTTCTACCCATAACTGGCAGCCAACAGCAGGAGCCTGGGGGCCTGGGGAGGGGTCTCCAATGGGCAGTGACACTGTCAGGAGGAGAAGGAACAGGGGAGCACAAAGCATGCTCTCATCACCACTCAAATGACAGAGACCAGAGATTCAGCCTCCTTCACCACCTACACCAACTCCAGGCCGCCCATGGGCTGGCCATGCACCTCTCTGGTCCCATCACACAGGAAATTTACATGTGTAATAAAAAGCCTCTATCTTGATACTGATCTTAGGAAGAAAAAAAATTCTTACATTTGTATTAATTTTCCTTCCCAGGTTTTAATTGAAGAGAGGATACAGTGTCATGAGGGAAATAAAACCTTACTTCATCTATCCAAGGGCCATGTGGCTTCATTAGAAGTTACATTAGCTCCTCATTAAGCAACAATAATAATGTGGAGTCGGAATCAATGAAAAAAATGCATTGCCCCAAGGTATAGATCCATTTGGTTCAATTATATTCTTACATGGCCAAGCTCCGGTGGCTCCAATGCTAATAAAAATGTGTGATGCCAGAAGATGTGGCTTCCTTCCTCTGCCTTCAAAGCTGAATGATGACACAGAGGCAAGGGCATGGCTTCCATCCTCACAACCACTCTCATCGCTGTCTCTAGTAAGAGGCCATCTAACCACTTACCCACCCACACCCTGGCAAAACTGATTTCTAGAGCTCATACATCAACGGTGCCAGGTAGGTTCTATATCACCAGCCTTCCCCTGATCCATGGGGAGACATTGCTCTGGGTGAGGACTGAATTGTGCTGGTGTTGATTATAGTTGTCAGCCTCAGGCACGGGACTGGAGTGCTATGATGGCACGTATGTTCCAGTTATGCCCAGGAGCCCCTCCAACTGGGAGGGGAGCTTAAGAAAACTATCACCCTGGCAATGCCCACCTTGCTACTTAGCCACACCCCTACATGGCTGGGCTGGGTTTGCACAGTAATAGAGTACATGAGACTTTACCTCCTTCATTTTCACCAGACTTAACAAAAATCCTAAGTCAGGATAAAACGAGTACTTACCTGACTCTCGACCAGGTCGTATGGCAGGGACAGTAAATCCTGCATTAAAAAAATACAAAGACAAGAAACGTTGAGTTTCACATTGCAACAGTTGCTTTTCCTATGTTTTTCTCTTAGACAAAATAACTACATTCTTTGGAAAGAAGTATTTGATCTATTCAATCCAAAAATGTTCATTGAGTGCCTAACGCATGCCAGGTGCCATTATAGGCTCTGCATTTATAACAATAAACAACATGGCAATTTCCTGCTATAGGGTAGGAAAGAAAAGAGGGAGGACATAGCACATAAGGAAGGTAATAAATAATTAATAGATGAAGATAAGATCAGACAGTGGTAAGTCCAAAGATGATAAAATGGGTTATCAGAGAGAGAGTAAGGAGTGCTACTGTAGACCGGGGGGTCGGAGGTAGTGGGTATTGAGAGCTGAATGACAAGAAGGAGCCAGACACATCTGGAGTAGGTATTTACAATGCAGGAACAGCAGGTACAAAAGCCCTGGGGCAGGCAGAAATGGAAGAGAGCCAGCCAACAGGAAGGCTGAAGTAGCTGGGAGGAGTCAGACATCAGAGAGGCAGTCAGGGACCCAATCACATCTCGCCTTGAAGGTTAACATACAAATTTAGGTGTTTTTCTAACCAAGTTTGGAAGCCACAGGAAGAATCAATCTTTTCACAGCACCAAAAAAGCCACACCCTAATCTGCTCAATTGCCCCAAGTAGCCCCAGTGGTGAGTTGCAGAGACACTTTCTGAAATGTGAATTTCAGGACCAGCCTGCCCCTGTGCCCAGGACACCACCCTCTAGGCCAAGATGGTTTCCCACCCAAAGGGAGAAAAGGTACTACAAGCTCCTCTTTGCCCTGCCTGAAGCTCACATCAAGCCTTTCAACATATGTCTGTGGACTCTACCAGCACCTCAGAACCCAAGACAAAGAAAGTAGAAAATCTCTTTCCCAGACTCTGCCCAACTGAGGAGAAACCCCTGGGCACTGGCTGGTCCAAAGCAGGTTTCAGAGCCTAATGAGCTGCATCAAGGAGTTGAACCAACCAGCACCCAAAAGGCAAAGGGATTAGATACAGCTCTGCTTCCCAAGGTCTCGGGCCCAGCTGACCTGGCCACCAAAACAAGGAAACATCCCACCAAGAGCCCTTGCTGAGTTTCAGGTTCCTCATCCTACTTCACAGGCTGGGCATGGGGATTAAATGAGACATCACATGCCCACATCACAGACAGCACTCAGTAAAGGCCTAAGTGTTAAGAGCCGTTATAGCATATTTATTATCGTTATTGGTCAAGCCCATGACCAACAGATTGACAATGAACATGGGCTAGGACCAGTCAGCACAGTCCATTTACATAAAGAAAAATGCTCAGGGGTATGACTGAGCTAGAGCCACAATTAGGAAACAGGTAATCTGTAGAGTGGATGCCAGATAAATACCTGAAGGATGAGCTTCTCCTCCTAACCCTACCCAAAGGGTGATACACCCAGGCATCCCTGTGGCTTCTCTCTCCTGTTTGCAAGGTGTATACAAGAAGGCTTGTCCTGCCTGCCTGTGCCTGCCAGATCAGATTTGGGAACACTATGCTGCCCACTCAGGTGGGTCTCCGGCCTCAAGTTTACAAGGGAGGTACACATGGAGAGTGTAAGGCAGAGCCTGGGGTCTACCTACACAAGGTAGATGAATGTAGACCTTTCCCCTAGGGTCCCCAGCCTTTCCTCCACCAATACCCCTCCCCTTTTTATCTTCAAATCCTCCTTCAAACGAGCTCCTTCCCTTGGCCCAGAAACATATTCAAAGCTCACCCTTCTTTTCCTTACCCCTCACCCCCTTTATAAATAATAAAGCTCTGTTCTCTTTGCTTCTTCCCATGTACTCTCCAGGACTGTGCACAACACAGAGACACTATTAGGAGGACAAAGGACAAGGTCCCCAATGGCCCTTATGGTCCGGGGAGGAGCAGATAGTAATTAGGGGATCACAAAACACAAGCGAGGTTACAGCCCTGAAGAAGAGTGTGTGATGCTCCTCCCTGTCCTCTCTTTTGCTCCTTTGCGCCTGGAGGCCCCGTCCACCTAGTCCACCTTATCAGATAACCACAGCTCCTTCTACCTTCTCAACTTGGCAGAATCCCTCTGCAGTGACTCTCCACTGCCTTCTTCAAGTGCTGTCTTATCCCCTTTCCGACTTTTCCCAGAGTGCTTCCTCATTGGGCTCCTTTTCCTGTGCCTGTTCCAGGAGCACCAGCATCCTCTGCATGCATCTTACCCTCCCCTGGGACCATTTACTATCTGTCCCCTTGGGATCCCGGTTCCCACCTCCTCTAGGACCTCTGAAAGTCTGCACCTAGTCCTGTCTGTTCTCCTGAGCTGCAGGCCCCACAAACTGACTGCCTTCTCCACTCTACAAGTACCACTGACATTTCAACTCCACAGGACCCAAGTCAAGCTCTCCTCTTGCCACCAGCTGCACCTCCTTCTTCTCAGGGCTCTCCCAGTCCACTGAGCCTGCAGCCTGGGTGCCTGCCCTCGCTCACCCCCACTTTCAATTCCAGCTGATCCACTGCAGCTGTGTCTCTTACACTGCACTCTTGTCCCCGGTCTGGTTACTGCATAATAATTGCATAATAATAGACTCTTCAAAGGCTTCTGGACACGTCTCTATGCTGCTGAAAACAATTTGGCTGAAAGCAAGGAGACCAACAGGACAATTTGGTCAAAATGAATATTCTGTGGCTGTTGTTTTCAGGGTGTTGGTCATCTTGGTAAGCCATGAAGTGGTTTTAAAGACTTTTTATGCATCTTTAACCACTTGGATCCGTTTATGCCCCATATTAAGAGTTTCATTTTGTTTGTTTAAGAAATCAAAGCCCAGTATTGCCAAGCTCAACTGTAACTAATGGCAGACACAGGGCAATGAAAAGAAAGAGTATCCTATAAAAAACTCATTTATAGCATTCATCTAGATGAGCTTCATGTAACAGTCCCTTGAAAAGCAATGTATATGCTTTATGTCAATGTGCTGCCCTGTGAAAATCCATTTTGCAGGATGTGTGATCCTGGAAAGGTAGGGTGTCAATTGAATTTAGATAAATCAAAATCAATATTATTTTCCCCACCACTCTTTACTGAATTATAAATGAAGTCCCTATCACTCTCCAAAGTCACCCCTGAAAAGATAATCATGGATGCAATTTTGACATGTGTTCTTCCAGCCTCTTCCTACACATGTACAAACATATTGCTCATATATGCATATATGCACACACACAAATATAGTTTAGCTTTTAAAAATGGATCAGAGCTGTACATATTGACCTGAGTACTTGCTCTTGCTTTTTATAATCTTACCAATAGAGTGTGAATATCTTTTCCAGACAGTTCGTGTAGAGTTGGGTTTCTCAATTTCAGCACTGTTGAAAATTTGGACTGGATAATTCTTTGTCGTAGGGGGTGCCAAGTGTTCCCTGAGGGACCTCTGAGATGTGGAAAGAACCCCTGATGTGGAGCCATCTCTTCCTTTGTTAACAGCTGCATACAATTCCATACTATGGGCACACCATAATTTAACTATCCCCATACTCATCGACATCCAAAATCTATTTTAAATTCATCAGAGGAATCTCATGGTTAAAAAAAAAATTGCAATGTGTAAGAAGTCATTTTACTCTATCCTTCTGGTTAATTTTGAATTACTGTCTATCTGGTTTGTTTAAAACAGACAGGTCCTCTGTGTGCATTAGGCAGCTCCATGGGTTTCTTTTATGTTTGTTCATATGACATGGGCATGGACAGAACTCCACCTGTGTCAGGGAAAGATAGGTGATCTTTACTGCCGTGATGGCACAGGGAGGTGGCACTCTCATGCACCACTGGCAGGGGCAGCAATTGGCACCACCTGTCTTGCGGGCAATCAGGCAAAACAGATCAAGAGCCGTCACCCTGTCTAACAATCTATTTCTTGTTCAGTAAAATTAAGTGGATAGCTCTGGTCTGTCCCTTCCTTTCTCTTTAGGCTGGATGAACTCACTGAAGCTAGATGGCTCTTAAAGATAAATGCCTGGTCCTTCTCAGAAAGACAATTAATGAGCTCAGAGACTGCTTAAACCAAGATGAAATGTGAGATTAACAGACGCAGGGCCATCTATCCACCCTGCCAACAGGCTATCTCTTCTTCGCCGGGCTGTTTCATTAGATGCCGCCAAGGAAACCCACCAAAAGCACCGTGGCTATTGGGGCTATTTTTGAGATAATTGCAAGGCTTGGGCTTGGATCCACTTAAATCAGAAATATGGGACAGAGAAGGATTAAGGCGAACCCTACCCCTTTCTCCTCTGCCAAAAATGTCCCAACAGGATTTAAAGGGAAGAGAAAACCACATGAAACTTTCATCAGAGCCTGGTTGGTTTTCTGCAGAAACTGCGAGGCCTGAAGTTCCGATTCTGAACAGTGCCCAGTATAATAATTAGGCACTTTTCCTCCCCGCAGGCCTCCTGGTCTCCTCACCCACCCCTTCTCTCCATGTCTGGGAACCTGAGTTGCCTTAAGGGGAAGGGAGGAGGAAGGAAGAGAAGGAAAGAGGCAGAAGGGGGGCAGATAACAGTTCAGAACAGGAACCTATGTCCTAACTGTACTCTGGAATTACCAAACCAGTGCACTCTACGGAAGCTCAAATCTTACTGCTATGCACACTTTTAAAAACTGAATCCAATCTCTGTTCGCATAACCTTGCAAGCAGGTAGACCATGACAGGGTCTCCTCTAGGTTGACTTGCCCTTTTCCCCTCCAGTCTGCCATCTCCTAGAAAGCACACCAAGAACGCAACACTGCAGGAGCCCCTCAGAAACAACCTGGCTTGCCTGCAGCTTCGACATCCCTCTCCCCAGTGGAGAAAAGACAAGAAACGGTATTTCTGCAGACCCTCTTTTCCTTGTCATCTGTTTCGTGAGAATTTCAACCTGATGTCTGAATGTGTCCCCTCGACACCATCCTGACAACAAGCACAATAACATTGGGAGACGAAGCAATGATAACCATCATAGCTGCTAAGTGAAGTCCATGCAGGTGACTCACTTTGCTCCTGCAATGGGATTAAAACTTGGATTAATCTTTGTGCTTTTCCTTTGTGCGCTTCCTTACATAAGACTTTCATCAGTCAGAGGCTGCCTCCTTGCCTTAGGGAGGATTAGCATTACTCTAGCAGGAATGACAGGATAAAGAGACAGTATTCAGTCTTTGATTTCCAAAGGAATCTGCCAAACCAATGCCTATACAACATTCTAGCCATTGGAGGGAGATCATGACACCCAGGATGAGTCCAGGTGATTGTGCCCCATCACCATCTGAAAGGAACCTTCCACTAATGCAGCTGCCCAAAGACTGTGGATGGTCCAGGACTCCCATTCACACCCTGAGCCTTGCAGAGCTCCAAAAACTTCTCCATGTGCTCCCCTTTTTCAGTGGTGCCCCTCTGTTTTCAAGGGAGATATACAGCCCTTTAAGAGACAGAAAGGGTTATAATGGTGCCGATGGGACAGCAGTGAACTCCACCCCATTGAAACATTAAATCCAAAAAATAAATAAATAAAAGAAACATTAAATCCTTATTATTATTATGGCTTCACACATCACAAAAACAGAGAAGTAAAGTTCTCAGGGCTTCTGTATTTGTCTGAGATTCTGATTCCAAGACGTCTCTTATCCACTGATTCTATCATATAAATGGAAGATCATACTTGGTACTGTGCAGAAGGACACACACTTGCCCTCAGGTGGCTTCCAAGTAACTCAGGAAGACAAAACTCAAGTATTTATGCAGAAATGGAATATTATAACAGAGAGGCAAGGAATACAGCACTCCAGATGAGGAAAGAAAGCATGTCAGCTGGGTCTTCCAGAAAACAGACATTGAAGTGGAGTCAGGTACATGGAAAATTTACTGGGGAGTAACACTTGAGTAGGGAATTGAATAGTATTCGCCCAGAAAGGTATTTTCAATTCCTCCTAATCCCCCAAAACTTGTGCATATGACATTAGGGAAAAATGGTCTTTGAAGATATAATCAAGGTAAGACCAGGTCATACTGGATTTGGGTGGGCCCTAAAAGCAAAGACAGTGTCCTTATAAAAGAACATGACAGACACAGACATGGGGGGGGGCATATGAAGACAGAGGCAGAGGCTGGAGAGACACAGCCACAAGCCAAGGATTGCCAGGGGCCACCAGAAGCTGGGAGA
Source organism: Ursus arctos (assembly GCF_023065955.2). NCBI lineage: Eukaryota > Metazoa > Chordata > Mammalia > Carnivora > Ursidae > Ursus > Ursus arctos. Next base: position 70,019,880 of record NW_026622874.1, on the reverse strand, counting down.
GGCAAGGAAGGATCCTCTTCTAGAGCCCTGGGAGGGAGCGCAGCCCTGGCAACATCTCGAACCCCTGCCTCCAGGACTGAGAGGGGATAAACTGCTGTTGTTTTAAGGCACCCAGTTTGTGATCATTTTTCACAGCAGCAGCAGAATGCTGATGGAGCTGTGAAAGAAGAAGGGAGCCAGCAAGATTGGGCAGGGGAGCTGCCAGACATTCCTGCAGATCTAACAGTGTCTGGCAGCTCACTGGGGACTCAAGAGCCCAGGCCCGTGTCTACACTTTACAGTGTAGTCCCATGTCACACAGAAATGGCCAGGCCCTAGTACAGAGTCTTGCAGTCATTGGCTGGGACCAACCTGAGAAGAGCAGGGCAGCTCAAGAGCTGAGGTGGGACTGAGTCCTCAACAGTTGGAGGCTGTCATCTGTCCACACCATTCACAGCTGGGCCACAAGTCCTTCCTCGAAGGAGAAGTTCTGCGTCTACTGTAGCATAGACACAGGGATAGCAAGATCAAAGTTCCATCCCCCAGTGTGCAACCCCCAACGTGAAAGGAAACACTACCTGTCCCATCACCTGGCTGCCTCAGTAAATCACTCACTCCACCACTGTTTCCTGTGGGCCTGCGGTGTCCTCTGCTCGGTGAACTGGAGCAGCTCCTGACCCCTGGCACCTGCCTTCCAGTTGGGGGGGGACAGAGCAGGCTAAAAGCTGCTATAGCATCAGGTGGGCGGAGTATCAGATGGGCCTTGGAATCCACGGTAATCAGGAGCCCGGAATTTTTCCAAGTGCAAGGGACATGATAGCAGGGAGGGACGGAGGTATATGGAGAATGGTTCAGACAGAGGAAGAGTAGAAATAGCTTATCAGTTTGGAAGCTCCTGTGGTTCCTGCAAAAGGTCATGGAAGTGTGAATGACAGCAATGAAGACGGAAAAAAAAAAAAGACAGAGTCAAGGAATATTGTGGAGATATAATCAAGGAGATATGCTGGTATGTCACAGGGGGTATTTGTGTTGGGGGTCAAGGGGCCAGGAAAATATCATTATCCCTGATTTCCTGACTTGCATTTCTGGTGGACAGTGATGCTCATTATTGATCTGGGGAAGATCGGGGTCGGGGGGTAGAGGGGGTATTGGTAGAGATTAAGGAAGTGTTTGATGGACATGTGACATTTGAGATGTCCATTTAGAGTGGCCAAAAAGATAATGAAACATGTCCATGTGGGATTCAGATGAGAAGTTGGAGCCCAAGTATGAATTTGGGGATCTGAGAGACCTTACCAGTTGGACTGGCAAAGTGCTGAGGTTTCTTTCTCTATGTCAGAATCTACTGCATGGAGATGTGATAAAGCCTTGGGAGCCACCTGAACAGGTAAGCTGTATTTGCCATGCAGGTGTAACAGGGAGCAGCTGGTCAGGGATGCAGATAACGCCCTTAACACAGAAGACAAGAGTCATACCTGGAGACCTAGAGTCATATCTGGCCTAGACTCCAATACACTCATGTGGCCTCTGCGCACTGAGGCGCAACACATCATAGGACATTACTGCCTAGCACGTGGGGAACCAGTCAACAGGAAAAGATGTTGACCAGGAATCTCTAAGCAAGTCATCAAGGGATCAGGGCACAGTCAGCATCATGCCCTTCCTAGCTCTTCAGAGACACAAAATATGGGATACACTACAGGGGCAAAGAGTAGTTCAGAGTATGGAAACATCCTGGTGGAAGGGAAAGAGCCTGGGATATTAAAAGCCAGGTGGCCCTTGTTTCTATCACCAGACCATGAGATCTACTAACATAGTGTTTATACCTGCCTTGTGCACTATATTCCCAGACCTGGTCATTCCTGGTACCCACTGGGAGCTTGATAAAAGCCAGTAACATGAGTGGATGAGTGGATGGATGGGTGGGTGGATATGTCTAAATTCTACCATGTTCCTTTGTTAGGAATAAAGACAGCCAAATTTAAAATTCCTTAAAACCCATGTGTCTATTTTGATTCATGCCAACTTGAAAGCACCTCCTTCAAGAAGCAGTAGAGGATCACAGTTAAAAATGTGAGTCACACTGCCTATGACAGCCCCACCAAAGCCAAGATGCCTTGCATGTGTCTCCTAACCTCTTTGAAACTCAGTTTTCACCTGTGTGAGGTATCATGATAATTGTACCTATTTCATTTGTCTCTAATGAGAACTAAATAGATAATTCATGTACGTTGCTTCAGACAATGTATGGCAAAAGTACATGATACATTACACATTCCCACTCCTCTTCTCTCCTACTACCATCAGACATCACTTCTCACTGTGCTGTGCTGCCCTGCCCTCCTGGCCACACCACCTATCTGCAGGCCCCTACGGCCACTCACCTGTTCCCTTAATCCTGTGGGCTCTCATAAATCATCAGTGATGTGGAAGACAACTATACACAGCATATGCTGGGCTATTGTGTGCTAAAGCCTTCATAATACAACTCCAAGGAAGAGCATCTAGTACTTAATTTTTAAAATGTGATATATATTTAATGCAATATTAATATTTAACTCACTTAATGCAATATTTAATTTGATATCTAATGCAAATAAAAATAGTAAACAGGTTTATTAATGATTTACACAAGTGCTTGCCTATTCTGTTTTTTAAAGCATTTTTCTGCCTAGAAGACAATCTTCTATCCCCCAGAAAGCAAATATGGGAGGGTTTTAGAGCTGGTTCTTGTAAGTGGGTCAGAGTTGTCATCTTGTGAGTGGGCTTGACCAAGCAGCAGCAGCCATGGGTTTCATTTAGTCACATAATTAATGAGGGCATATTATGTGCTGGGCACTGGGCTAAGATTTGTTGGGAAGAGAGAAGGAGCCCTATTCTCACAGAGCTCACAATCCAGTGAGATGATGAAATTCTATGACAACCAAAGTAAGTGCTAGGAAGAGAACCCTACAATAGTCACACCAAGCACTAGCAGGGAACCTAATCCAGACTTGGGGTGAGGTTGGGGGGAAGACTTCTTAGAGAAAGCAATACCTGGACTGAGATAACTTGGTGAAGGAGAGAGTGTTCCAGGAAAAGGTAAGAGTTGACACAAGGCTTCTGGGGACTGAATGTGTGCCTCCCCAATTCATATATGGAAGCCCCAATCCCCAAAGTGATGGTCTGAGGAGGTGGGACTTTTGGCAGATGGTTAGGTGATGAAAACAGAGCCCTTATGAATGGGATTAGTGTTAAGAGATGAGAGAGATGACGTATCTCTTCACCATGTGAGGGCACAGCAAGAAGGTCAACATCTTGAAGAGAGCTCTCACCAGGCACCGGGTCAGCTACGCCTTAATCTTGGGCTTCCAGCCTTCAGAACCATAAGAAGTAAATGTCTATGGTTTAAGCTGCACAGCCTATGATGCTCTGTGAGAGCAGTCCAAGCTGACTAAGATGAAATCCTGAAGACAGGGTTATGCCAGAGACCACAGAAGTTCATAACTTGCTGGAGAACAGAAGGGAAGTAGGAGTGAGGCAGGGCTTTGTGGGACCCAAGAAGGGGTTTGGACATTATTCCAAAGAGGAGATTTAGCCACTGGAATGACATGACCAGGGCTACACTGTAGAAGGAATACTCCAGCATGGATATTCCAGAACTGTGTGGAAGACAGTTCCACACCTAGCATCTACTAAACTAATCAAGATAAGAGAGGTGCCAATGGGAACAGGAAAGAAAATGAGTAGATTCAAGAAAAATTTAGGATGCTGAATGGACAGGTCTTGGTGACTGTGGCAAGCGACAAAGAGGAACAAAGCAAAGATGATATGTAGATGATACATAGGTTAAGAATTTGGTAGGTGCAGGGGTGCTTGGGTGGCACAGCGGTTAAGCGTCTGCCTTCAGCTCGGGGCGTGATCCCGGTGTTATGGGATCGAACCCCACATCAGGCTCCTCTGCTATGAGCCTGCTTCTTCCTCTCCCACTCCCCCTGCTTGTGTTCCCTCTCTCGCTGGCTGTCTCTATCTCTGTCGAATAAATAAATAAAATCTTTAAAAAGAAATTTGGTAGGTGCAGTAAATAAATGATGTTAGTCACAAATGTCCTTGTTATCATGACTATCATCGTTACTAATGACTTGGTGCCACCCTCAGGGACTATACAGAATAAATCTATTTCAATTTCCACAGCAGAACCTTTCAACTCTGTTTCCAAAAATAACTGTAACCCATGAAAGGTGCAAAGTGTGACAATAAATTGGGTCTCATCCTACATGAGCCAAACGATCCAACATAATGTTGAAACAACCTACATGCCCAAAAATAGGGGATTAAGTCAAGTATAGCATAGATATACAATTGAGTATTTTACGACCTTCAGAGATAATGTTCCAATGTTATATTTAATGACACGGAGAAATGGGCTTAATGCATTGTAAATTTTTTTTAACTTGGTGTATGTAGAATAATTTCACTTTAACACATAAAGAATAAAATATGCCATAGCTTTCAATTTTTTTCTTTATGCTTTTATGTTTTTCAGTATTCATAACATAAAAGGAAATAAAAACTCAGTTTCGATTTATTCAAAACAATACGTAATAAAAACACTGGAAGCCTTGGATCAATGCTATGAATTGTCCTCCCTAACTTGAGGCTAATTACATTCCAAGACCAACAGCCTTTATTTCAAGAACTTATTTCTCAAGACCAGGGCTCTCTGGCCAAGCAACCTTCACCCAATCTCTCTCTTCTTGACCATGGCCACACTGCCACCTTTCCATCATTCCATCACAAGAACGTATGAAGACAATATAAGTGAATACCAAAAAAATGCCTAAGTTGTTGAAAAATTGGATGTGTGGAAAATAAAGAGGGAAATAATGGGTCTTCCTCTGTGGGAGGAGAGGATCCAGTTGAATCAAACATTACAGAAATCTAAGGGAGAGAAGAGAATTATTGAAAACTTATCTAGTCATCTTAGGTAAGGATGAAACAGAGTCCTAAATTTTTTCCAAGGCCTGCTTCTTGTGGAGGTTTTAAAAACCTGATCCTAAATTATCTGACACTCCTCCCATCAAGAGGCATCCCTTCCCTTAAATCTGGGAGGACTCATGACTTCAACTAACACCGTATAGCCCAAGTGATGCTATGTGACTTCCGAAGCCAGATCATGGAAGGCCATATAGCCTCTGAATGAGTATCTTGGGTACAGATCACGCTCTGTGCACTCCCTCTTGACATAGTTCCTTTCAAGATCCAGCCATCATGTGGTGAGAAGCCCAAGCCACACAGAAAAGTCCCACGGAGGCACTCAGGTCTCAAATCCTAGCCAAACCCAGCCATTGGGCCAACCCAACCCAGTCACCAAGCATGTGAGTGAAGAAGTCTCCAGTTAGTGTTGCCAGCTTCAAGCTGTATTAGTCACCCCAGCCATCTGAGTCCCCACACAATATGGGGCAGAGACAAGCTACACCCTGTCCAAATTCCTAACCCACAGAATCTACAAACACAGTAAAGTCATCATTACTTGTGCTGTTAAATTTGGGGTGATTTGTTATATAGCAACAGATAAGTGTAACAAAAGCTGGTTTCCAAAAGTGTGATGGTATTGAACCAAAACTAAAACATGTGCCATTCATTTGGGTACTGTGTGACAGGCCTGAAGGTAACAATTGGTGATGGTAAGAAGGAAAATATTGGAAGCTAGGGAAAAAAGGGGTTCCTGGATGTGTAGTAGAAGAAACTTTGACTGCAGTAATGTAGAAAGTAGAAAACATACTAGATAAACTCTGTTGCATCTAAGATTTCCAGACAGAGTGTTGAAGGTGCAATCCTGCTTCTTCTGGTCACCTAGAATAAGTTGGGCAAGAAAAGAGCTCAACTAAAGAACCAATGATACAATATTGAGGTCAATTTCTGAGTAAATATAAAGGGCCCAGGACAATCTTTCCAGCCAACAAAGGCTACTCAAAGTAAGGAAGGACACAGATCAATTCCACGTTGTTATCAGAACACTATGCCAGTTTCAGAGGAAAGATGACACCAGTAGTTTGACTGAAAATCCATTTGTTAAAATTTAAGATTCCTAGACCACTTTAGTCAAATGAAATCACTTCAAGGATCCTAGAAGACAACTTGAGGACAACAGGTTTTCCAAAGATACTAGGAATACTATCCCACAGGGGTGCCTGGGTGGCGCAGTCGTTAAGCGTCTGCCTTCGGCTCAGGGCGTGATCCTGGCGTTCCGGGATCGAGCCCCACATCAGGCTTCTCCACTAGGAGCCTGCTTCTTCCTCTCTCACTCCCCCTGCTTGTGTTCCCTCTCTCGCTGGCTGTCTCTCTCTGTCAAATAAATAAATAAATAAATCTTTAAAAAAAAAAAAATACTATCCCACAGAAGCCTCACAGAGAGCCCAAGTATAAAGGGACTTATCTACTAGAGATTCATGGGTGTGGCTTGGGTCTAATGACATAATGAACTGACGCATAAGAAATCCATTAAGGTTCTTAAAGTAATCATACCAGCTTGGAGTAAAAGAAACTAAGACAGTACTAATTAAGAGAGTCCTTTTGATCCCCAAACTTCCATGGACATAGAACAAGTAGAGAAATCTACCCTGTGGCAGATATAGGCTGTTTCTTAAGGGGTGGGAGTGGGGGGTAGGTGTCTCAAAGGTCAGAATCAAGATCTGAGAGTTGGAGCCAAAAGCCACAAAATTCATACCCAGGGATCTGTTTTGGACCCTAATCAAGAAGTGGGCATCATATGCCAAGATGAATTTCACAATTACTATGGGCCACTGATTGCTATGGTTCCCCCCACTTTTTTTTTTTTTTTTTTTTTGAGACAGAGAATGTGTGTGCAAGCGGTGGGGGAGGCAGAGAATCCTAAGCAGACTCCACACTCAGCACAGAGCCCAATGCGTGGTTCAGTCTCACAACCCTGAGATCATGACCTAAGCTGAAATCAAGAGTTGTATGCTCAACTGAGCCACCAAGGCACCCCCAATTTTCCCTTTTCTGAATGGGAATTTCTAGGACAGTTACCCTATGTTGGTCTCATCACTGCATGTTAAGTGTTGGGTGAGGAGGGGTGGGCAGATAACTTGCCCCTTTAGTTCACAGATCTTCAAATCTAGAGAACCTGTATCCAAGGGACCAAACTTGAGGATCCTCATCCACATGTGGACCTTAAATAAGGTTTATGAGATCCTTGGCCTCAAGCCGAGCCTGATGGTGGAATGGGAGATACTTTTGCAGGGAGTCTTGGAAGAATCTAATGTATTTTGCAGGTGGGAAAAATGCAAATAATTTATAACTAGCCTGCACACTGAGTTGGTTTTAGAAACACTGCCCCAAATCCTTTAACACTCTTGCTACTGGGATATGGAAGCCATCTCTCCTGGATTTCCAGCCTACTGACCCACCATGCAGACTTTAGACTTGCCAGCCTCCATAGTTGGGTGAGCCAATTCCTTGAAAAACGTCTTTATACATACATATACATCCTATTGCTTGTAGGTAGTTCAAGTCCAAAGGCCTTTTGCTACACAATTCCCTCTTGCTCGGGCAGGTCATTTGTTCTATTCAAGTCTTCAACTGATTGTTCTCTACAATGTGGAGTTGAAAACATCCAATCTACTTTACTCAAAGTTCACTGATTTAAAAGTGACTCTCATCCAAAAACACCCTCACAGGAATACTCAGAATCATATGTGACCACATATCCAGGAACCATGGATTAGTTTATTAATTACCTGTTTATTGTCAGACTGTCCCCTAGACTGTAAACTTAAGGAGATCAAAGACCATGATGACCATGTCTGTTTTGTTCACTGTTTTAAGTTCAGCACTTATCCTAGTCCCTGTCACATACTAGGAGCTTGATAACGATTGGATGGATGCATGGAGACACAAATAAGATGAGAGGATGAAGTTGTTAGAAAAGTTACAAGAGACAAAGTAGGAAGTAAACAGAATCCAAATTGCAGAAGATCTTATTTGAAAGGCAATGAGCAGTGAATCACCCCAAGGACCTTGGAGAAATGCTGAAGGGTTTCAAGTAAAATAGTAAAAGTGTACAGTTTATGCTTCAGAGGGGACACATTAGAGGCAGAAGAACAATTAGACTGTCACTAACAGTCCTGGTGAAAGACAGTGGGGATCGAGAAGATAAAACAGTCCCAAGAGATGGTTAAGAAGCAAAATCTGTGACCAATTTAGATGTGGGAGGCAGAAAAATGGAAGAATCTAGAGTGACCATGGAACTGACACTTGGGGGACTAGGCCCGTGGTAGTGATATTAACCTGGAGAGGAACCCATAAGAGACGATAGGCTGGGGGTGGGAGAGATGGTGAGTTTGATCTTGGACCTCTAGTTGTCCACCAGACAACTGGAGCCTGGAGATAGGAAAGGTAGTATCAGCACATAGTTATGAGTTGTGGGTACCATTCACCCCATCCAGGAAGTATGCAAAGTGAAATTTTAAAGGGCCAGAGATAAAGCTCAGGTGCTCTGATACAGAAAGAAAGCTCAAAAGAGGAGCTGAATCGTTTCTTAGATGGAGTTGAGGCAGAATCAGAGAAGATGCATGTCTTTGAAACCTCAAGACACTGTGCTTGCACCTCTACCATGGAATTGATTTCTTCCTTAAATAAAAGTCACTTCTATTTGGATCTAATCTCTCTAGAGTTCCTTCCCATCCTTGAATCCTGTGAAGTCCTGCACATAGTAGGTCCCCAATAGCCTATGCAGATCTGAACCATCCCAGAATGGGGACAAAAATCACTAATTAGTTTTAATCTAGACTAATTGCTTTTTTTAAACTCTCATATAAATCTGACTTTTAATAGGTTCTGAGAATCGATGTTTCATTATTTTTTTGCCGCAGTGGAGTTTATCCCTGTTGATGGACCATTACAAATCATCGCTGAGAGGTCCCCTTTCTATCTCTCATTTCCTGATCTTTCAGCAGGATATCTTTGTTCTTGAAAGTGAAGAAAAAAAATTAAATGGGTCTTGGAAATTAACAACCAGGACCAACCACACCAAAGGAAGAGGTGTTCTGGTTTTCTCAAGGAGCCTACTCCAGGCAGAATCCATATCACTCAAAAGGAATAAATAGAAGGCTTTATTGGGGGGCATCAAACTGGTATTTTCAGTATTTATCTGTCATTCATTAAGTATCCACTACATACCAGGCACTGACCAAGCAGTTTACATCTGAACTCACTTCATCATCACAGCAATGCTAAGAAGCTAAGAGGTATAAGACTATAATCAGCCCCATTTTCCAGTAGGGGACACTGAGACTTAGAGAAGTTAAGGAGCTTGCTGAGGTCATAGGGCTATTACGCTACAAGACCTGCCTGGAAATACACTCCCCCAAAACAGGCTGCCATGAATGTCTGCTGTATATGCCCAGCTCAGGTCACTGGGTCCCTGAAGGAGCCTGCCTGGAAGTCAGAGGGATGCTAAAGCATCCTCTGTCTAAAGCCTCAGATGTCACCACAAAGTGGTGACAAATAGTGGCAAAGTTTCCTCTTGACTTTGACCTCTGACAACAATCCCTTCTCTTTTCCTTGACACTGAGATTGCTCTGTAGAGCCATCTGTGTACAACCAAGCACAACAGTACACCCCCAAGAAGAAAGAGATATGGCCCAGATTCAGCGCAGCATCAATACCTTTTAATGTCAAAGTGCACCCTCGCGCACACGTACACACATGCACGCACAAACACACACTCCCCTGGTTTTACCACAGCAGGTTTTGAACATGAAGGAACCATCAGAAGGGGGCTCCAAACCAACTCAGATTCTCTTGGACCTCTATGTGCCAAGAAGAAATCAATGAGTAGTAAGCCTGCAAGTTGGGTAATGGGTAATGGGTAACCCATTACCCATGTCAGTGAAACCCTTTGCAGATCTCTGTTGGTGCTCCTGGTACAAGCAGGATTCAGGGCACAGGCCTGGCCCTCATGACCCACTTCAATTTTTTCATGGGGGAGAGTATTAGGAAAAAGCACAGAAGCTGTAATGGCCACAGGGTAGGGAATCCAACAGGAGTGGATTTGCAACCTGCCTTGGGCATGCTATCCCTCCTACTCACCCTTCTCATCTGCACAGCAGAATTAATTATAGCTCCTGTCCCCTCAGAAATGAGGAACTAGTATATGGAGGGCATTTATTTATCCCAGTGCCCAGCACACAGTGAGAGCTCAGCAAATGTCAGCTGCTGTTGTCATTATCCTTACACAGCTGGTGGTAGCTCTGCACAGCTATCGGAAGGGGATATACACAAACTGTGTGAAGAGCATAGGGCAGACTTGGGATCAAATCCTCACTGTATTCCTTTGGATCCTGGGCAAATTATTTAAACCTCTCTGACCCTCATGGAAGTCAGGGTCTAGTGTAAGAGAAAGATACTGAAGTAATCACACAAATGTATAAACAGAAATGGAGATTTGTGCTAAAGAGAAGCAGCATGATTCTGAAAGTGCAAAATAACAAAGCAAACTGCAATGAAATGCAGAGAGGATGGGCAATAGAGCGGGAGGAAGCTTCTCTGAGGAAGTAAAAATGAGTAGGAATCCATTAGGTAGTGGCATGTGCAAAGGCCCTGTGGTTACAGCAGCCAAAGGGTCTGTAGCATAGAGAGGGAGGCAGCAGGAAGGCCCTGCTGACTTTAGGAATAAAGGTCCAAAGGGCAGAGACTTCTAGCTGCTCTGCTCCCTTGATTTATCCCGGATGCCTAGAATAATGCCAGTCACATAAGTGGTACTCAAAAAATATTTACTTACAAATTATGAGCTCATAGAACTTATTATTAGCAAGTCAGTCACTTCAGGGTGGATGTACCGTGCACTAAGCACTGGCTCCTGGTGGGCAGTGCCACAGGGAGAGTCCAGGGCTCTAGGTTTTCAATAGTCATGAAAAGCTGCTGCCCTCAGGCACCTATGTGGTGCACTTCTACATGATCTTTACCCCAGCCTCCTGCCTAACCCATACAGACACACACACACACACACACACACACACACACACACACAAACAGGTGTGCCATGGCAGGGCTTGAAAGGTGAGAGGATTTCTTTGTGTGGTAATTTTCAGGGAAATTCTATGCTTAACAGCCCACATAGGAGGGATGTTTATTTCCCAGCTATTCATTATATTTCAATGAACAGCCCAATCTGTGGTAAAAAGTCCCAAACATACCTAATATAGTTCTTTGCCATCACAAAGCACATGGCATTTCTCTTCTCTCTTTGACCCAGTTAGGAGAGTGGGGTTCTGGAATGGGTTAAAGTAGAAGGCTTTGAGACCCTAAACGGGAAGCCAAGGAAGATGGAAAAATTATGTGTCTGATTTTTATCATCCCTCAGGGTTGAAGAAATGGAGGCTTCCTTCACAGAATCTCAGGAAAATAGGCTGCCTCCCCCCTTGCGATTCAAATACTCTTAACTTGGGAACCTGATGTCAAGAGCATATCTAGCCCGATGTCCAGGAACTGGCCTCCATCACAAATTCACTTCCCCTAGTTGCCATGTTGCCCCCACATGACGTCACCACCAGTCCCAACTGATTGGATCAAGGCTGATACCAGACTCAGAGGGTCCATTGGCCACCAATCAGACTCACTCTGCACAGAATGAGTGGGAAGAGACCAGAGTGGTATGCACAGGAACTGAAAAGTCATGCAGCAAAGGGTTAGGCAGGTACTTTGGCCGGGCACCCCCATTCCATGCCAGACACAGAAGAGACTGAGCAGTGAGCAAAGCCAGATGGCCACAGGCTACAGAGAAGAGGGGAAGGATAACACTGATATACTGGGAGAAGCTGATGAAAGACCACAAAATCCAGGAAGAAAAGGGCACACAAAGGGGATAAGTACCAGGCCTAACATCACACAGCTTCTAAGTGGCCAAGCCAGCATTTGAACCCAAGCCTAACTCTAAGCTTTGAGTTCTTCCAAATGCACACACTGTTCTCAGCAGGAGGGTGGCAGGATAAAACTTCTTTGGGGAAAAGTCTGTTCAGAGAAGGAGGAGGGATTTTCAGGGTGAGAGGAGAAGTTCCTGAAAACAGAGACCGGCCAAGAGGCTCATCCTGCATCATCTTCTTTCTTGCTGATGGCTTGTCTTGTTTGGGGTTTAGTCTTTACTGAGAACTTATATGTGCCTGGAAATTTGCCAAAGCTTCATTCAACCCTCCACACGAAGTCTATACAGGAGTTATTATTAATCCACATTATAGATGACAAAACTACTTCCTGGTGGGGCCAGACCACGATCCCAGGTCTGTGTGTTGCCAAAGACCACATAGCTGTCTGATGAATGACTTCTTCACCATGCCAAGTCCAGCAAGAGTCTAGAAAAATATCTTGGCTGAGGGGATGGAGAGCAGGGACCCAAAGGACATTTCAGGAGATGAAGTGCCAGCTCACCCAGAGAACCATTTTGGGGGACAACCACCATCACCCAATAGGCTAGATGCGAAATGTGAAACCTTCCATAATTCAAGAATGACGAAGACAATATAGGGAAGTAAGTTTTCTAGTGAGCACTTCTGAGCCTATGCATTTCCTGTCTTTTTCCTACCACCTTCCATCCTTCCATCCATATCCCTTTTCAGGTTTTCTGAGTGTTTCAAGGCCACTGCACCCTCTCTGATGTTTTGCCAACAGAAACCAGCAATCAGATCGTTGTCCCTTTACCTGCCAAATGTCTCCATTCAGTTGTCAGTTACTCAACTTCTATTGTCCCCTTGATGCAATTCATCAGTTGGAATTGTTACTTCTGTGGCAAAATCTGTCTTCCTTCATTCCCCATTAATGTCTTATAAGGGCGCAGTACAACCCTGGCATCTCCAAGTGGGTCTTGCCCAGAGTAAGAATTCACTTTCAAAACCCTTTATATCCATCAGCAAAAATCAATGTGATTGTTAAAGGGTCTTTTACTTGTTAGGGCAATAAAGATTCTTCAAGCTAAATGTTCTTTTTACTCCTCACGTTCCCACTCAAAGCATGCCTGCTTTTTCTTAAAGATAAAAAAAAAAAAGATATAGAAAAACTGACCTGGAGGAAACAGGTTTTATTTTGCAGATGACAGAACTTCCCTTGTTTAAAAGCAATTTAGCATAGAGTACTGGTCAGAATGTTCCTCATTAAATAGTCCAGAAAAATTTAATGGAAATGGTCCAAACTAGCAGAGTTAAATGAAGATGTGTCACCCTGTAAGTGTGAACACTGAGTAACAGGATGTTGAGTTCAAGACAGCCCCACCAGGGAGACTGAGAGGATACAGCAGATACTGAAGGATGGGTGCAGGGCAGAACATGGATATTATTTCCCCACTTCTGACTTTCTCCGTGTCAGGAAATCCAGAATTCAAGGAAATGGAGATTCACTACTGCGGTAAGGATTCGAGATAGTTTAATTAACTTCTTGTTCTGAATTCTTTCACTGATCCAACAAATACTGATTGTCTACCAGTTATTAAACACTATGATGGTCCTAGGGACAGCCATAAATAAGAGCCAAGATTCCCACCCTCAGGAGCTTACAGTCAGTAGAGATACACCAAGCAAAGGGAAAGTATGTAATATTATGAGCATGTGTAACATGGACACATGGAGCAAGGGGAGGAGAAGCCAGAGGGATGGGGCCCTTCCTTCCATAAAATACCACCTCCTATTGGTTCTCACTCCTCAATAGCTCTCAAATGAGTCCCCTTCGTGACACCTCCACTGCTGTCAATCTAGCCTGAACCACGTCATTCTATTTATACTGTTTTAACAGCTTCTTAAAAGACTTTCCTGGATCTACCCTGATTCTCTTCCACATCCTCATCATGTAGCTGCCAGAGTAACCCAGAGGGGTCTTTGAAGTGCAAGTCTAACCACCCACTCCCCTGGATAAAGCCCACCAGAAAAAAAGAGGAAAAGGGAGGGGAGGAGGAGGAAGAAGGACAAGGTGTTGCTTTCCCCAGAGCTAACTAGCCCTGTGCTGCTGCAATCTTCCTGGCCTATGATCTTAAGCAAGCATCTTCACCTTCACTTTTCCTCAGCTACAAACAAGGGCTAATCACAGCACAGGTTGAACTAAACAAAAGTGCCAATATTCAGCTCTTTTTGACCTACAAGAATGGCAATTCCATATGATTCAACTTAGTACCTCCATCATGGGGCAGTTGGGAGAGCAGATAAGGTTAGCACAGCACCTGGCACACAGGAAAGCTCTATGGAGAGTGGGGTTTCCTACCTCCCACTGCTCCGTTCTTCTTGCTTTGCAAAAACTCCCTCTGGCCATTTTGTGCAGCCACTAGCTCCACGGGCATTTGGCCATAAAACCCTGAAACATCTGGGTTGGCGGGGGCGGGGGGGGCGTCGGAGCCAGGTACACTCCTTCTCCCTGTGTTACAGCCCATCAGTGGAACGATCTTTATTTCTGGCCAGTTCCGCAGAGCTGATGTCTGCCTAGCACAGAGGAAAATTGTTTCTGCCACATCCTCCAATAAGAATGATTTTCTTCATGCTCCGTTTGTCTACAACTGTCTTTCCGATCATTCTCGCTGTTAGCACATGGTCTACACGCTTGAAATTCAGCCAGAGGAACTGGGTGAAATTTATGATCTGCTGACGACTGAAGCTCAGAGCTATCAGATTTGAATATAAATGTTGGAATGAGGTCATCAGAAGCAACAGGTAGCAAGACAGCCAATCTGCAGATTTGCCATGCCAGAAATCCATACTTTAATCTGCTACCAATTAAAAACATCGATCAGACAACCGATGTTAATTAATAGAACACAGAAATTTTTCTAGCCTTTTATTTTGAGATTATAATTTTTGATGGAGTTTCAAATGCCTCAGTGTTACTATTAACGTCAGCATTTTGGCAATAACGCTCTACTCAAACAGAACAATTCATTAGTGCTAAAACCGATTTACTGGAATGGGCTGAAAATCACCTCGGTTCTCTCTATTAATGTATTACAAGATGAAATATTTCATGAGTTGCTGGTTGACATGCTTGACACTTCCTCTTATACTGCTTAGCTCACTCAAGGTGGAAAATCTCCAGTCGGCAAATGAGATGCCAGGCAAATGAGATACCAGAAAGTAAAATTAAATTCCAAGCCCTTAAAAATGGCTTACTGTCCTTCAAAATAGAGACCATCCCCATCTATATCTTCTGATGACCTTATCTTTTATGAGATAATCCTCAAGATAAATGAAATCATCAAAGCAAAATGCTTGAGATGGTGCCTGACAGAGAGTTAGCATGAAATAAATGTTAGCCATTACCTGAAGGAAACATGAAGACTAGAGCAGTGGAGATCACAGACCGCAACTCACATGATGAAGTCATACCCATCTGTTAGATCTTAGTTTGAAGGACCTTAGCCTTAGAGCAGACCTCTCTAAGAATTAGTTTGTTTCCCCCCTCCAAGTCTAAAATGGACATTCGTTTCCAAAGGCTGCCCTCACAAGTTATCACAGACTTGATGGCTTACAACAATAGATATACACAACAGAAATACTTTTGCACAGCTGTGGAGGCCAGAGGTTCAAAATCAAGGCCTGCAGGCTCTATGCAAGGATCCTCCACTGCCTCTTCCAGCTCCTGGTGGCTTGTGGCTACATCACTCCAATGTCTGTGTGTCCTCTCCTCTTCTTACAAGGACACCAGTCATTAGATTTAGGGCTCACTCTAAATCTAGATGGATTTCACCTCAAAATCCTTAACTTATTTTATCTGCAAAGACCCTACTTCCAAATAAGGTCACATTCCAGGGTTCCATGTAGACATGAACTGGAGGGAGAGCAGGCACTATTTAACCCTCTACAGGGGGTAATGATAGCAGTACCGCTTTGTAGGATGGCTATGGGGATTAAATGAGGAAACTGCACACAAGGTCCTTGGCCAAAAGTTGGCACGTAGTAGGACTTGGAAAAAGGAGCTAGAAATAAGCATAAGTACTCTAACTTATAGTTCCCCAAACCACTTAGTTTTTTGTGGGTTTTGTTTTTTTTTAAAGATTTTCTGTATTTATTTGACATAGAGAGAGATGGCCAGCGAGAAAGGGAACACAAGCAGGGGGAGTGGGAGAGGAAGAAGCAGGCTCCCAGCCAAGGAGTCTGATGTGGGGCTCTATCCCAGACCGCCGGGATCACGCCCTGAGCCAAAGGCAGAAGCTTAACGACTGAGCCACCCAGGCGCCCAACCACTTAGTTTTAAAGAGCTTCACGTTCTCCTGGAAGCACAGCTGTCCTCCTTTCCTTTAGATTACCTGGTTTTTCTCTTCCCACTGCCATGCCCAGTTTGGGTTATTATCACATCAATGCTTGGATGACTCATCTCATCCGAACACCATGCAATTCTCCCCAGAGCCACCAGAGGGGGCTTTGCTACATGAAGATAAGATCTGCGCTCCTGCAGGCTTCCTTGGGGAGCATCCATCATTTCCCACACTTCCCCACCCAACCCTGGCTTCCCAGAGCTCTCTTGGCCTCATGGTTTTGCCCTGCCTCCAGCTCCAGCTCCAACTCCAGTCATGCTGAATGGCTTGAAGTCCCTTTAGCATGTAGTGTCCATTTGCAATGTTATTCTAGCTAGATAGAACACCTTTTCACATTCCTTAAATGTATCCCCACTAAGTCATGCTCTACTTTCCAGTCTCAAGTAAGGCATTGCCTCCCCCAGGAAGCCTTCCTAGTTTGAACTTCCAGGTCTGAGTTAAGTCCCTTACTGTGTATTCCCTTGCTACCTTTATCAAAGCTCTTTTCTTTCTCCCTCACCCTTTTCCCTCCTTGATTACATGTCTATCTCCTTGGCCATAGGGAGAATTTCTTAAGGTCAAGGATGGTATCTTACTCACCACTGTACGCCCAGCACCAAACCCGAGCCAGGGCCATTGTAGAAAATACAAAGAACAAAGCCATCAATGAATGAATCCTCACAGCTCCATCTGCAAAAATCTAATAAATATGAGATTGAAATGATACATGTCATTTAATTAAAGACCTACCTGATTTTTTTGGCACAGCCAGAAGAGCCCAAGCAACATTATTTTAGGACCAGAACGATGGCCCAAGTCAAGGCACCATGATCCTGGAGTCAGACCTTGATTTTTTTATTTAAAGATTTTATTTATTGGCCCGGGGAGGGGGGGGGAATGCAAGCGGGAGGGGCAGGGGGAGAGGGAGAAGCAGGCTCCCAGCACAGCAGGGAGCCCAATGAAGGGCTTGATCCCAGGACCCTGAGACCATGACCCAAGCTGAAGGCAGTGGCCCAACCAACTGAGCCACCCAGGTGCCCCCAGACCTTAATTTTCATGTTCAATTTGTTCTTGAAAAGCCACATTCATGTATGCATACACCCATAAGGAGCAAAGCCTTCTAGGAATATGACAAAGTCCATCAGGAAAATGTAGTTCTAACAGCTGTGTGACCTCTGAATAATCACTTAACCTCTCTGGACCTCAATAGCCTCAATTATTAAACAGTGGGTTAGTCTAGAAGACTAAAGTATGAGAATCTCATGCTGTTTCTTTGAAATTCAAATGCCTGTCCTTGAATTCATCCCTGCCCCCCCACAAACACCCAACTAATTTTATAAAACATATACTCAGCTTCCTTGAAAGGAGATCCATTTGTCATGTGATCCCTGGCCAGGTAGAGCACGGCCTCCAGCCAATCCTCCTGCTAAATCATAACCTCTGGAATTTCACAGGAATAAAATATTGACTGTTTACCCAAAGCCATGGAGAGTTCCAATCTGGCCTCAGCCAAAAAGCTCCTAGAAAAATTGAACATCATACATTCTCCCAACTCTCCTGCAAGTAGGAAAAACCCTAGAGACCCTAGTTCTTTTAGGCTGAGGCTAATATAACTCAGTCAAAAATTTTTTGACTAAAAAAGATAATCTTTCTCTCTGTAGCTTTATCTCTGTTCTCCAATATTACAATATTGGCAAGAATTCTTTCTGAAGCACTGGTCCAGGTTGAGAGGCAAGTATTCTCTAAGGAACTCGGATAGGAGTATATGATGGGGAGGGGATTTTATGCCTGAAACAATGAAGAACCAAAGACCCCAGAATTATGAGTGTTGTGGGAGGCCCAAATACTATGACAGTGTGAATAGTTACTGCATTTCCACGGTGCTGCATAGTTTTCAAGTGGTCTTATTATACATTATCCCACTGATACAGTCAAACTTATATCTAACATGACATTCATGCTAGGAGGATAAATCATTCTGAATTTTTTATCATCTACCCATATTATTCAACCGATTTAAATACTATCAAATGGCAGTAATGGCCAAACTAATATCTTTAGCTCTGGCATTTATCCTGAGCTGCATAATAGTATTTCCAGCTGCCAGCTTGACATCTCCACTTGAATACTTACTCAGATCAGACAAATCTAAGCCAAACTCCTGATTTCAATCTCATCCTCTTCTCATTCCATCAAATGGCACCACTATCTACACAGTCACTCAAGCAAAAACCTCAGAAACATCCTTTTCTCCATTTTCTTATTCCTCATGTCCAATCCATCAGCAATTCCCACTGAGTCTACCTCCAGGATACATATCCTAGTCTGTCCATTCTCTCCACCCAAGCAACCCCAACCCCTCTCCTGTCAGAACTGCCACAGGAGGTTCCTAACCAAATATTTACGCCTTTGCTCCCCCATCACCCATTCTCTACCCAGGTACCAAAACACTTCTTGTAAAAGTATAAACCATATCATGTCACTTTCCTGCTTAAAAATGATTACCCATTACATGTAAAATTAAGTCCGACTTCTTCACTATAGCTTCCACAGGCCCCTGACTGCCTTTCCAAGGTCCTGTCAGCTCATCTTCCTCCTGACGCATGGACCCAGCTGCAATGGCCAAGCCCTAACCCACCTTGCTCACTGCCCTCCAGCTCTCCCCAAGGCTAGCCCCTTCACAACCTGCAAGTGAACTCAGTGTTACCTCCTCAAAGAGCCTCCCCTGTTCACCTATCCAAAGCAGGATTACTATGTGTTTCCATGTCTCTCTACCATATCATTCTGTTTCCCTCACCATATTTAGTATAACTGGAAATTAATCTATTCATTTATTACTTCATTATCTTCCCATCCACACTCCTACTACAAGAGTGCTAACTCCAAAATAAGAGAGGCCTCACCACTCTGGTTATTCTTATCACATCCCATCGGCCCTTTTGGTGAGGGAGGGATCCCTGTACTCTCTAGTACAAAATGGGTAAAACATGTGGAATCCGTCACTAGACAGGTGAGATGGGTAGCAGTTATTGGCCACATATACTCAGAGCTGCAGGAAGGAGGACACTGCTTGCCACTCAGGGCAACTCAGGGTTGCAGTCAGGAACAGAGTGAACCAGCAGGGGCTGTGGGCCACAGGCTTTATAGTAAGAGTGGGTGGGGTGGTTCCTGCAAGAGGATATGATTGGCTTGTTTGAATAATTTCACAGGCTGGCAGGGAACTGAAGTCTGTTCAGTTGAGGACTAGGTGGAGTATGTCTGGGCTGGCTGCTGGGGCAACTAGTTGGGCGGGGGGCCTCTCCTGCTGGGTAGGGGCACATCTGAGGAGATAAAGGATTCATGGTCAGGCCTTACAGGCCCTGTGAAACCAAAAGATGTCGAGGCAACACATGAAATTTATAGGCCTTACAATATACTTGTCCTCTGGCTTATGTCCAGTGTCTGGAACACAGCAGGTCTTCAATAAATACTTGATGAATGAAGGAACAAATGTGGGTGATAGACCTTCCCCCTTTCCTACCTTTGGCTTGACCATTTAGACACTTCGACAACTCAAAGTAACTTGGGTGACTGGATGGGTAGTAAGTATGACTCAGTTTCCTCAATGTTCCTTCTCCTTCTGTTTCATCACCAAACCGGCTCTTTTTCTTTAGGACTCCCTGTGGGTTGGGAGTATAATATTCACAAAGAAAAAAATCAAGGCAATGTTTTAAACTACAAACATACAAATGTTATGGATGAAGAATGAGTATTCTTTTCAAGTACTTGTTTAATTTTTTCATTTATTTTTCATCTGAACTATTTTACTCGAAGGTGTCGCTATACCTTTACAACATGAAGACATGGTCAGACCCTTTCTTTGTGATGCACCCATTTGCACTACAAGGAAAAATGTACTTGCAAATGTCATGTTCAACAGCCAATGAACAATGATATGTCTTAATTAGAGCTTCTAATGTATATTTCGATGATTCTTCTAATATTTATTTTAAATCTGAAAGAAGGGCCTACTCATTAAAGAAGATTTGAAAAATACAGAGCATAAGAAAGAACAGAATAGTGCTCATAGCCCCATCATCCAAACACAGCTATGGAGGCATAGTTTCTTCTGTTATTTTTTTTTCTAGGCATCATTTTTCATGGAGCTAGATTTATACTACACACACACTCACACACACACGTGCGCGCGCGCGCAAAGTATTTTATCTTATTTTTAGTTAATACCATAGTACCACTCTTTTGGTGTTTTATGGTACTCTTTGAAAATCCTGAATGACTACATAAGATTACATCAATTGGATATACTTTAAGCATCTTAGCAATTCAGCTATAGTTGAATATTTAAGTTGTTTGTCATTTAGGTTGTTTGCAGTATTGCAATAGCACTGAGCACATTTTTATTCTTAAAACTTATAATACTTAGGATGATTTTCTTAAGAAAATTCCTCAGAATCTCTGGACTGATGTTGAAGACATCATTAAGATTTTTGATCTGGATTATCAAGTTTTTTCCCCCAAAGAGATGTGGCAAATTAGTTTAAAAAAAAAAAAAAAAAAAAAAAACCTGGTTTGCTTTTAAGCAGAGTGACATCTACTTTTGGTGTCACCTATTCTGTTACTAAGTATTTCCTGACAAAATTCAAGAGACTCTTCCAGCATCTTACATTTCTTTCCTATGATATTCCCACCCCTGGATTTCCATGTGTCACCAGAGAATTATAAGCCAATGCATTTTCCTGTTATAATTTGTAAAAGTTCACAATTTGGTCATATGATATAGCCAATAGTTGAGTCTACAACTCTGGATACCAGGATTAACCAATCAGAATGTCTTTTCCTTGCAACCCCTAGACAGGTCACAGTAAATAACAGTCTTTCCTGCCAGAAGTGGAGGCAGGTACCTATCAAGGGCAGCAAACTCGACACCGAGGAAAAGACTCTGGAGATTGACTTGCCCCGAGATGAAATTAAAAATTCAGTTCAAAGAGTTTAAGTGATCCGAAAGAATATTTTCTTCTGGTATTTCAAATATAGCCCTGTCTTGGATGCAAGAAAGAGGAGTTCTGAGGATTCCTTTATCTCTTCAAAAGAAGCACTTCTTCATAATGTGGCCTAAAAGCAAAGAGCTTAGAGGAGAGAAACCCAGGCATTGTATGCATGTAAATCACTCAGCTAAGCACAGTGATAGAGATTTCTGGCCCTGGGTCTTCTGTGACCACTGATCCACCAAAACCAGTGCCTACACCTTGAAACCAAGAACACCAAGACCAAAGGGCTTATTTGTCCTTGTCATTGATGAAGAAAAGCAGCATGGGCCAGCCTAAGTCACAAGCTACACTGAGGGCTCCTAGGCAGGAAGTGGAGGCTGGAGCTGCCTCTCGCCCAGGTAAAGGAGGGAGAGAAGAAACAGTCTCCAGATGCTTCACTCCCTCTGGCGTTGCCCCCTCCCCTCTCCTCCCCTCCATGACTGCTTCCACTGGGGCACTGTATCTCCAAATGAGCTTTTCAGTTTGTTCTCTACTTTAACTTAAGCTTTTAAAAACTTTCTTATGAGGGGCAGTCTATAGCTTTGTGCCAAAAGTCTTCAAAGAACTCAAATTTCTAAGGCAATCATCCAAGGTATGTATCCAGAGTGAAGCAGCAGGGTTGTTCATTGCAAATCTACTCTTAGTTGAAAATAATAAAATAAAAAATGGAAAGGTGACTAAGTAAGTTCTATACATCTATCCATATAGTAGAATGTAGAGGTGATCTTTAAAAATTAGGTGACAGAATATTTAGTGAAATAGAAAAAGCAGGTGACAAAGCAATTATGCAGTTGCTTTGGCCATAAAAAAACATGGATACTTCAGGATGGTAGCTTGAGGACACAGTCCATTGCAACAATAATAAACAAGAAGATTATGATGATGCTAAGAACTGGATGGCTTTCCTGGCTTTCCCAACTGGTAGCTATCAAGTTCACCTGAACACTGAAACTAGAAGGTACTTGCTAAAGAAATTGATCGCTCCTCCTAAGGGAGACCCAGCACTTCTAGGGTGGTGTTCCCATCCCTCAAGATAGGCCTACTCATGTTGACACTGGGGAAGGGTTCACCAACTTGCCTAGCAGCTCCATTCCCACACATCCTAAAACAAAGCCTACCCAAAGATATGACACACCACACACACCCCACTCCCCACAATCAGGCTACCAATTCAAAGGTGAGAGCTAATGGGGAAACAGATCCACACTCAGCAGAGAAAACCCACACCTGTATCTGTGTTTATCACTTTAGTCTTTCCTTCATAAATACATATGCATGACCAAGGGTCACCAGGCGTCTGAAGAACACCAAGAACACAAAGGGAGCTGAACCACAACAGAAGAACTGAACAAGTGGCCACGAAGAAAATAAATAATTCAGAGATATTTCCTTCTCTTGAGACCAAATGCATTATTTGTTCTAAAGTATCATTAACTGCTTTTTCATTTAAAAAAAAAAAAACAATCTACAAAGCTTGGATGACAAGGACAGTTACAGGGGAAAATGGAAATGTTATAAACCTTGAAAACAAAGTTAATGGCAGAAGGAGAGATGGAGGGAAGCACTAGGGCCCTAATTTTTTCATCTTATTTAGTGGACAATCAGGAGACACTCTATAAAAGAAATGAAAAATAGAGGCTTAACATTAAAGATATAGGGGCACCTGGGTGGCTCAATTGGTAAAGCATCTATCTTAGGCTCAGGTCATGATCTCAGGGTCCTGATACTGAGCCCCACATAGGCCCCATGCTCAGTAGGGAGTCTGCGTCTCCCTCTGCCCTCTCCCCATGCCTGAGCTCTCTCTCAAATAAATAAAATCTTTAAAATTTACATATATATATATAAAGGTAACCAGTAGAATAGCTGTTATAGTACGACTACCAAAAATCATGCTAAGGGGGAAGGGGAAAGTTTAAGTTATTGCAAATGAGCTAAATTCTTTATCTCCCAATAGATATTTATCTATTACAGTCAATATTGATAGTCAATAGATACACATTTAAAATTGATAACCAATAAGAATATTGATTGGCACATGTTACGGACCTAAAGGGGTGGTCATCAGAACAACACAGAAATGGCTCCAAGCAGTTACCGCTGGTGTGTGGATTGGAAGATGGGGGTGCATAGGAAGCTTTGTTTCTAAGGCAACACTCCCCACAGTTTGTATAGCATATGCATGTTTTACGTTTACAAAAAATTTTAAAACAGAGCTACGATAGGCAGGACATACATCAGAGGGTCTCAGGCTGTGTACAGATTGGAGTCAGCTGGGAGTTTTGCAAAGCTCTGATGCCTGAGGCCCCCCCACGCTCCCAGCTCAGATTTCAGATTGAACTGGTCTGGGTGGACCCAGGATGGGTAAACAGAACACTCCCCCAGGTGACTCCAATATGCTGCGGGGGCTGAGAACCACCATCTCACTCCGCATGGTGGAAGAGCAGTATTATCTTTTTCTAATGTCCTCTCAATTTTCCATCCAACCATGCAATAGCTATTTATGGAGTACCTACTGGGCTAGATGCTAGGGATGGAGTGGTTAACAAGAAGGCCCAATACCTTCCACCAGGAAACTTACTATGGTGCGGGGAGAGAGGGAAAAGCAGCTATTCAGCAAAGGACTCATTATTTATCATTGCTGTAATTGCCACACAAAAAAGCAAGGATGCAATAAGACCATGTGTTATTTTTGTAATGAGGAGGAAATAGATGATTTTTTTTTAATCTACCCTTTTTTTTTTTTTTTAATCGCTGAATTCCTCTAACCTCCCCTTTTCCCCTGAGCCTGGAGGTCAATGACTCCGTCCTTCCCGAAGACGCCATCAGGAGCTATAATTCCATCTCCAAGCAAGGGCTGGAATCCTCCCCCTCAAGCCATCATGAGCTACTACCATAAAATCCGTGTCCTGAGACCCTGGCAACTAGCCAGAGTAATTGCAGGCAGCATATGCATGCTGCTTAAAATTCTCACCCCCACCAAAAAGTGGAAAGGGTGGGCAGAGAGCACAAATGAGGAGCCCCCCACCAAAACATCCTTGTCACGAGGTTCTGATAGGACACAGGCCTGCAGTCAGGGTTTCTTTTCAAGATTTCCAGAGATTCCTCCATGACCAGGACAATGATCCAAGACAATCAAGGAGGCAATGAAAACTATGGATCTCGTTAGTGTGGGGATGGCAGGGGGCATTAATGGATAGCTGAAGGGACCAACCATAAACCTGAGGTTCTGGGCATTCCCAGGTATCCCCATTTGACCTGCCATGTCCCCTCTGATAACAGGGGGAAAAAAAATTGAAGTGGATTTTTTATGTCAGCTTATTTTTGCTAGAAGGGAAATAAGAGTGGGGGGAAAAAAAAAAACTCCCCAGTTGTAAACTCAGACTATAAATTGGGAAATTATAGAAAATCAGAGCCCTTAAGTTAATCCAACACCAATAAAGAGCAATAGACAAGGACTAATCACACCCAGTAAACACAGGTACCTCCTCTAGTTAAATTACAGGGGCCGGACAGAGGCCTGATGAGGCCGCAAGCTCCGTGCCAGGGCTATTACTGGGACTGATTTGGTTAGCGGCAACGACAGGCTCCTTGTAGCGAGCGCCTGCCTTTTCCCATTTCATCTCATTTTTACTGTAACCATGTTTTTATTTTTATAGGCCAATTTTATTCTGTCCCACGCTTTCAGAATTGAGTTTTTCAAATTTATGACACAAAAGCTTTCAAATGGCTATGACATCCAGGCCTCCCCATGCAGATCCCCACTTCCCTTCTCTATACCTGAGACCCCACGGTCCTATAAGGAGCTCCGTTGGTCTGGACCCCAGAGTCTCAGGGCCACGCAGTCTCCCAAAGAGACATCTTCACTACCTCCAAGAGAGCACCAACTATTCCCATACTTACCTCCTCCTGTCCCCACTAGGCCAACCATATCTGTAGACACTCCCCCCAGAGTCCCTTCATTA
This sequence comes from Ursus arctos, assembly GCF_023065955.2. Classification (NCBI taxonomy): domain Eukaryota; kingdom Metazoa; phylum Chordata; class Mammalia; order Carnivora; family Ursidae; genus Ursus; species Ursus arctos. The sequence goes on along the minus strand of NW_026622874.1, from coordinate 69,994,648 downwards.
ACCCATCCAGGGCTTCAGTCCTATTAGAACTGTGATCCTCAGTGGGGAAGGTGCTGCCCCCTAGAGGGAGCTTTGGGAATTTATGGGGATGATTTTGGTTGTCATGGTGACTCTGGGGGCATGTGGCATTTAGTGAAGAGGTGACACATCCTGCAGTGTAAGGAACAGACACACGCACTTTCCCATGACCCACACAACTCTGAATTGGCCCACCAGACATTCTCTGTGGCAATTAATAAATCAACCTGTTTAGAATGATCTTAAACTAGAACCTAACTCCACTCCAAATGTAAATAAAAACTATGTATACATGATTGAGATCAACCCTGAATTGTTCTGACACGTAAATGTACTTTGTGCCATTCAAAACTGACCAAGGGCTGTTGAGCATTTTGAAAAATCAAGTCACCAAGATCAACACAACCTATGGTATCCAAGTCACCAGGATAGCACTGGGTAGTCTTCACACTCAGAGCAACCCTACATACCTACTCATTCTTAGTGCTCATAGCATTCTGCTGTGGCTCCTGTCTCAATGTCACTATTAAAAAAAAAAAAGTATCACTAGTACTCACCTGGATATTGTCATCCTTCTCTTAAATCCCCATATCTGGGGGCACCTGGGTGCTCAGTGGGTTAAGTGTTTGCCTTCAGCTCAGGTCATGATCCTGGAATGAGTCCCACATAGGGCTCCTTGCTCAGTGGAGAGCCTGCTTCTCCTTCTAGCTCTGCTCCTCCCCGCCCTGCCCCACTCACACTCTCTCTCTCCCTCTCTCAAATAAGTAGATAAAAATCTTTAGAAACAAAAAAAAAAAAATCCCCATATCCATTAGAAGCAGATTTGAGAGCAGTTACTTCATCATGTACTCCAGTGTAATTGAGCATTTACATACTGAAGTACCTATTATTATAAATTGCCTTCTTTTATTTCTCCTTAAAACTAGAGCAAGATAGTGATTTCTTCTGATGCTATGTATAAAGGTGGGTTATGTCATCTGTATGTTCATCAGGGTAGTAAAGGGGTTGTGGCGGCCAAGTGTTATAAAACAGGGGCATTGCGGTGGGGGTGTGGCAGGTGGCTCAGTCAGGTGAGCATCTGACTCTTGGTTTCAGCTCAGGTCACAATCACACGGTCCTGAGATCAATTCCCACGTCAGGCTGGCATGTAGTTGGCTTCAGATACTTTCTCCCTCCCCGTCTGCTCCTCCCCACCCCCATCACTTGGGCGTGCTCTCTCCCTCTCTCTTAAATTAATAAAATCTTTTAAAAAGAGTGGGTGCGAGAGTAGGCATTTGGTCTGATCATTTATGCCTCACAAATAGCTTATGTGGTATTGCTTATATGTAAAAACCCTGGTCAGGCCAAGACTGCCCCTGAGTTCTTACCACTGGATGCCTGAAGTCCCCTCACCTCAAAGTCCAGATTTCACCCCCTCAGCCAGTAGGCTTACCCTTCAAGCCCTGACCAGGATCTTGAAATTCACTCCCACCCCTGGATGCTCTGCATCCTCCAGCCCCTGCCCAGCACAGCCCTCCAACTTCACTTTACCCTCCTGCCTCACCACACTCCAACTACCTCTCCTTCTCACTATTTGTCAAACACCATGCCCCCACCACCACCACCACAGGACCCTTGCACATGCAATTTCCTCCCCCTGGACTGTTCCTGGCTAAGTCCCGTTTATTCTTCCAGTATCACTTTCTTTAGGAGGCTTCCCCCAACTCCCAAGCTGAGGTCAGGCCCTGCCACTGTTCCTGTGTCCTGCACAACAGTGACCACAGTTGTAATCACCTATGTGATAATCCGCTGGACATCCATCTTCCTTGCTCACTCAGTGCTCCATAAAGAAAGGGACTCCTTCCTATTCCTTCCTCACTATATCCCCCCAACCAGATGGTGATGAATCTAGAGTTGTTGCTCAATAAATAAATATTGATGAGTGAGTGAATGCGTAAATGGAACCTCCAAACATAAAACCCAAACTTATTGCTCAAAGTCCTTGAGATAATAATAGCCTTTTTTCTGCCTCCCTATATGATTAGCACAATGAGAAGCTGCAACAGATGATATCTGAATGAAGAAATTCTAGGAAAATCTTAAGAAATTCAGCTTCCTGGAACAGGGGATTTGGGTCTGTTTCATTCACCGATGTAGTCCCAGCACCTGGCACAGGGCATGGCCCATAGAAGTGGCCTGACAGGCACTCATTGAACCAATCAACCACAGTAGGCCAGACACCGACCGTGACTTCTTATTGATAACATCAGAATTATGGTGCAGTGGTGCATTTGGGATAGTTTTGAAGGAGAGATAACAGCCCATCCAAGGCAGAGCTGAAATTTCCAAGACTTTGTTGCTGCCCACACTTTATTCTGGTGGGCTCAGTGCAAAACCACTTAACTGCAAACACAATTACCCCACCCTCATCAGGAGTGGTACCTGCCTCAGCTGTGCTTCCAGTCACTCTTCCAGGACCCCAGAGGCCCCCCAGAATCCTCCTGGAAACCCCCGGTAGTTGAGATTAAGGAGTCCCGCCACTTCAGAGCTAGCCCTTCAATAAACTTCAAATGGATCAGAAACTCACTCTCTTCTAAGTCCTGCCCAAGGCCTGAGCGTCTGAGCAGCATAGGGATTCACAGGCAAACAAATCCCAGAGCAGACAAATCCCAACAAAGCACAAAGGCCTGGACTGACTGGGACCAGGAGCTGCAAAGAACCTGGTACCAACCCACCTGCTCCCCAAAGTCATTGTCTTAAGCAAAGAGATCAGCATGGGTAAGTCATGAAATGCTCCGGCTGGGGAGGGTAAAGGGGGAACAAAAAGAAACAGTGTGGTGGTAAGTCAGACAGGGCAGGAGGGCTGATGTAGGCTGACTTTCCTGGTTCCCTTCTCCATCTGAAGAGCCATGGGGGGCTAATGCTTCATTGGCTGAGTAGACCCTCCATAAGTCTTCCTGTTTTAACCTCAGACTGAAGGGCTGTCCTGGAACAGAGAAAACCTCCTACACCACTCATTCTGAGGCCATAACAAGGACCTTGTCAAAGAACTATATGAATGGTGACTGTCCAAAGAAGAGGCTTCCATGCAACTCTGTCTGGGCACATGATCCCCAATTTAGCTACCTTCCCCCCCAAATCATTTTACTATAAATCGTTATATATTGAATTATATTCAATATCTTGAATTCATCAAGCTCTTAGATTCCTCTCCACATGATGCCCCATCTGCCTAGAATACTTCCCCAGATGTCCACAGCCTGGTTGCACCTCATTCTTCAGGTTTCTGCTTAAATGTCACCTCCTCCAAGAAGCCTTCCCAGAACTTCCTGGTGAAGGCCAGTCTCTCCTGGCCCCTCTGTATCAGCAGCCCAATTCCTCTATGTTTCTCATGATAACCTGAAAGTATATTATTTGCCTTAATGCTATTTTATTGCACTTTCCCAACTAGAATGCAGCCAGCATAAGGGCAGGAACCACGTTTCTTGGTCAATCTGGATCCCCTCTGCTTAGCTCTGCTCAGCACCCAGTGTTTATGAGATGCACACTCACTGAATGAAGGAGTGAAACTGTTGGGGACACCTGCACAAACCATCCATGTATTCAACCATATAGGGGTAACCACTACACGCCAGGGACTATGCTGGATGCTTGAGCTACATCATGAAGCATTTCGCAAAGCAAGCAAAGACAGGTTCACATTTCTCTGGCTTTTCAAAGTGCACCCAGGGTATATTTCTGAAATGCAGAAGGTTCAGGTAAGGTCTCCCACTGCTTGCATTGTGCACCGCACCCTCCCCCCACATACACAACCTGTTGCAATACCCAGGGCTTCCCTGCTCTCTACTCCCCAAGAGACAGGGCCCACAAGGCAAAGCCACCCACAGAGCATACCAATTAACACCACAGCCTCCAAACCCTACAGTGTCTGTGTGGATGACAGCAGCTTTAGGGTCAAGGGTTTCCAACCTGAGCTAACTCTACTTGTAATAGTTAATTTTATGTGTCACCATGGCTAGACCACAGTGCCCACATATGTGGACAAAGGTAATTCTTAACACTTCTGGGAAGAAGATTTCAATCAGTGGACTTTGAGTAAGGCAGAGTCTCCTCCCTAATATGGGTGGGCCTCAGGTGAAGGCCTAAACAAAACAAAAAACTGACCTTCCCAAAGCAAGAGGTAATTCTGCAGATGACTTTTGGACTGCACCAACAGCCCTTCTAGGGCTCCAGCCCAACAGCCCACCCTGCAGATTTTGGACTTGCCAGCCTCCATAATCAAGTTAGCCAATCCCTTAAAATAAGTTATATACACACACACACACACACAAACACACGGACGGACCCCTCATCCACCCACACACAGATATCCCATTGGTTGTTTCTCTGGAGATCCCTAGTACACCACTCAAGGGCCCTAAGCTTGTGGCATAGGCAGCCTAGGCACATCAGGAAGACTGGGAAGAGGGGAGAGGACGGCTGGGCTCTAGGCCTGCTGTATAAGACACACCACGGTGAAAGCAAGAACACAAAGGCACCCATGAACAGAATTCGGACACTGAGGGGGCCTGGGACTGGACCTAGCAAAATGCCAACACGGATTTGAATGCAGGCTTTACCACTTACTCAGACATTATCTTGGGCAAGTAGCCATTCTGCTCTAAGCACCAGCTTCCCCATCTATAAAATGAGAATGGTTGCAGCTCCTGGATCACTGACTCATTAACCACCTGGCGTAGTCCATACCAAGACCATTCACTGATAATGAGCCAGAATGGGCACCAACTTGCAAAGGAGGAACACCTGACTGGTGAGTGGCCACCCCTGGGGTTAGGAAAGGTTTCTCTGCCCTCCTCCCTGGAGTGATAACAGAAAAGGCCTCCAGGTGTAGCTCTCCACTTGCCAGAGAGTCCATTTTAGTAGCAAACAGGCTGGTGAAAAGCCATCTCAGGACTCAGTGCTGAGAAGGTAACAGCCACTCCCTCCAGCAAAGAATTCAATCACAAAAAGAGGAAAATGTGTTTTTGCATCAACTGTAGCATCCCTGGAGAGAAGCCAGCAGAGAGGCTCTGTGCAGATCCGAAGGGTGCCTAACACAGACCTTCCATTATTGACAGCTACCCTGGCAGCAGATACAAACACTGGGTACAGTTTGGGTCTTTTAGGTTCAACAGTACTGATACTTTTATCCAATCATTTTAAATTATTTATTCCTTTCCAAGAAAGAAAAAGATATTCAGCAACCCTCCTACTTACAGTGGTCCTAACTCAGATCAGGAATTTGGGGATGCTTCATGCATTCCATGAAGGCGTAGTCCCCTGCAAGCTCCCTCAGATACACAGCAACCTAATTCAGGTGGGATCACCAAGTCCAAATGTGCCCTGCAATTGAACTGGGGTGGGGTTTGAAGTCATTATTTCTTCATCGTTAAGAACGGTCTCCCTTTAGGGAAAACCACATCTTTGAATATCTCTTGAATGTTAAGTCAGTTTTAAAGAAGCAAGGAGACTTAAAGAGGCTCCTTCTTTTTTTGTTGTTGTTTTTTAAATCTCTACTCTAAACCTTTATTTCAGGTAAGATTAAATTTTTTTATTATGTTAGTCACCATACACCTTTTCAAAGGTTTGCCTTCAGTTTCACGACTTTCCAGCCGCACCACTTCTGCTCTAGACCTCATATCCCCACTTGCTCTCTTCTTGCACCGGTGACATGAAGCCCAGGCAGCTGTTGCATTAGCACCCATGAAGGCATGCACACCTATGCCCAGGGAGAGGCTGTAGGCATAAGATTTGGGGTTTGGGATCCCATTGGCAGCAAAAAAGCTATCTCTAAGAGCTGGACTGAGCTGACCCGACTCTTGCCAAGCCCCTCTTTTGGGGACGGAGGGGGATCCCAGATCAGCTGAGAGGTGGAAACCTCCCCATCAGTGGAAGAGCCTATATGGTCACACTCCATATAGGTACACATGCTCCTAGAAGCCCTTCTTGGCACTCATCCCTAGGCCTGCATAGCCCCCCCTCCGCTGTCCACAGACCTGCTGTGCTTAGCCAGATCCATTTCCCATATTCAAAGGGCAAGTGGTCTCTCTTAGATGTGAGGACCACAATGAAGGAGGGAGGTCCTAGAGTTGACTTCACACTGCAGCCCACTTTGATAAGCAGCATTACTGCATCCTCTTCCTGGGAGGTCATCAGTGCAACAAGAGATGTGAGGGCTGTCACAGGAAAGGGACCCATCATTCAGTAGGTTGGGGACCCAGGGTAGAAAACATGGAGACTGTGGACCCTGGATCCCCTTTCCTCCCCAAATCCAGCTACAAATTCTGACATGGGATGTGTTGCCCAGTTGGAGCAATGAAATAAAACAATGTGGTCTTTCAGAGTATCAGCTCTGCCCCCCAGGAAAGCTTGTAACTGCAAGTGCTTCATATTACAAGCAAATGAAGAGAACATTTGACTCAAAGTCCCAAAACGCACTTCTCTAAGGAAATGTGAAATCCAACCACAGCATCTTTTCAAAGACTGTCAACCCTTTACTCATGAACAAGATTTCATCACACACAAAAATCTAAAGGCCTAGGAGAAAGCATTCAAAATAAACTCAGTTCACCTGACAAAGAGATGTTTGCAGAATGTCCACTATGGGCAAGACAACTGTGAGAAATCAGAATGGATCAGATCCTGACCCTTGTGGAAATGATGTTCCATCAGAAGGAAAAAGACATGAACAAATAATTTCAAAACGTTTAGTACAGACTGAAGTTGCCGTGATGGAAATAAAGATGTTTCATGCCATCATCTCATGGGAGGAAAGGGCGAGATCAGACCTAAGGAAAGTCGGTCAGAATCCTACCTTGCTTGATGCATAGCAAACCCAAAGATATCCTGAGCCTCCATGAAATGGGATTCTGCACAGTCCGTATTTTTAGAAATTTCTCATTCCTTTTTGCAGAGCTGATTTGGCACAGAGAGATGTACACCTCTTACTCTCCAGATTCAAGAAACACAATCAGAACTTCAAATAGAGGATAGAAACCCTGACTAGGAGTCAGGGACTACGGTGCCTTCATGTGACCCTACCCCTTAAATGCAGAGTGGACACACCAGGTAAAGAAGGCAACCCAGGGCATGGCCATTCCCATCACTCCCAGAAGAGCCAGACAGGGGTCCTCAGTGTTCACCCAGGGATGTGGCTGGTCCATGCTGAGTCAAGCCTGCCTTTGGACAAAGATACATTTTCAGTGCAGGTAACTTTGAGGGCTTTCTCCAAGATTTTTTCAGCTCTGTTCCAGGAGAGTTGGTATGATTGATCAACCTCACTTTCTATCCTCATTTCCTACACGGCAGGGAGTATGGCACATTGGTTGGGAGAATGGACTCTGGACTAAGATGGCCTGGGTTTAATTCCCAGCTCCATCACTTCCTAGCTGTGGGATCTTGGGCAACTTGCTTAATCACTCTATGCAGTGCTTCTGTCTCCCCACCCTGACCAACAGAACTGCCACAAACACACCATTCTAATTACCATCTAGCAATGGTAAAAGCTCTCCGTAAATGTTATATATATTACCTACCAGATAGGTAAATAGGCTTTCCAAAAACCACATAACAAATCAGTGCCAGGCTTAGAGAACAACCGAGGTTTCTTATCAACCAATTCACTGGTCTTTTGATTGGGTTGTGCAGCTTCTTTTCTATCCTCTTTCAAAGGAACATGGTAAACTCCCACTGCCATGCACAGGACCAGCCATTCTTGTACAACATAAAGCCACTTTCCTGACCATACTTGTTTGGTCACCTGACCCAAGCCGAGCCATTCAGTTTCCTTCCCTAAGAATTTGCAGTTGAAAGGAGAGCCAGTTTTTCCTGACAGCTCTCTTGGAACAGAGGCCATGTGGCAGCCATTTTCTGCCATGACAACAGGGAAATAAAGCAAGCCATCCCTCAGTGAGAGAGGAAGATGTGCAGAGAAGGGCAGAAATGCAAAGCAGATGTAGAGAGGAGCTCCTGAGTCCCCAGAGCTCTACCCCTGGCTCCTAAAGGCCCCCTGACCTCAGAGTTCCTGAGATGCCCCCTGCAGTCACAACAAATCCTGCTCTTTCTTGAGGCTGCCACAGTCTGGTTTTTCTAACTGCAACCGTAGAGTCCTAAGGTATACAAGGAGATGCCTAATTACCTACTGTATCTGCACAGCTCAAGAATCTCAAGCATCAGGAAATAAGCGTTTGTGCACCTAACAGTAGCAAATGCCTGGGAACTTTTCTGGACATCAGTCTCTTGCTTCCCTTTCCATGGGGTGCCATTAGAAACAACCTAAGAACCTGGAAGGAATATTAGTGTGATAAAATTAAAGTCTAGGAGGCTCTGAGGAAACGATGGGACCCAGTGGAAAGAGTATGAGCATTGGAATAAAAAAATAACTGCTGGAACACCTCGGGAAGTTATTTAACCTCTCTGGGCTTCCATCTCCCTTTCTGATAAATGAGAATATGGTGTTTATGGGGTTGAAGGAGGTAAGGGATATAAACTGCCTGCATATATTAGGCATGCACTAAATCATAACTATTATTATAGCCTGTAACTATTAATTATCTTATAAATAAAATTAACATCTCCAAATGTTATTGCATTACACATAAGCATGCCAATACATAAGAAAGCATTGTTCTTAATATGGCATGGAACACCCAACTATCATTTAGGGAAAGCAAAAGGCATTGCTCAGGGCGTATTTTAACCAATCTATTAAAAAAAAGAAAAGAAAAAGCAGCAGGGCATGAACAGCCTCAGTAGATGCCACATGTTGCTAAGTCTCGTTGAATAATACTCAAAGATTCTTGGATTCTGGACAGAGAGCAGGGAAGGGAATTAGATTGGGAAGCATATAATGCTGTCCATGAGCAGTTTTCACTATTGCTGGTTTGCGGTTCCTAAAACTGACGGCTAAAGCAGCACATACCCAGAATAGCATGCCTACCAGTCCTGTACCCTGGCAGACATGACTACTCGATCATGAGGGTTTTTTCCTGCTAAACCTAAAGCACCCATTTATGTCCCAGAAACCTGCATGGCAGGCAACCATGAACAATTAGCGTGAGTTGGCCCGCTCTATTAAACTGATTAGCTATCCCTGTTTCATGGAGTAAAGAATTATCCTAAAGCCAACTGCCTTCAGGTGCCAGGAAATCAAGGCAGAGGTGAAGAGGGCTATTTTTCTGTATCCCTGAATGGCAGTTGACCCTTCAACAGCACAAGGTACAACCCCATACACCCAAAAATCCACCCATAAATTGACTCCCTCAAAATTTAACTAGTAATAGCCTACTGTTGACCACAGGCCTTATCAATAACAATCGATTAACACATTTTGAGTATGTATTATATACTGTATTTTTTTAAAGATATTATACTATATTCTTATAATACAGTAAGCTAAAAGAAAAAATTAAGAAAACTGTAAGAGGGACACCTAGCTGGCTGTCAGAAGACATGACTTGATTTTGAGATTGTCAGTTTGAGCCCCATGTTGGGTATAGAAATTACTTAAAAATAAAATCTTTAGGGGCACCTGGGTGGCTCAGTTGGTTAAGCATCCAACTCTTGATTTTGGCTCAGGTCATAACCGCAGGGTCGTGGGATTGAGCCCCAAGTCGGGCTCCCCCACCCTTGTGCTCACTCACACTGTCAAATAAATCTTAAAATACAATCTTTAAAACAAACAAAAAAACATAAGAAAAAACACACAGTACTCTATCCACACACACAAAAAAATCCATATATATATATAAACCCACATTTCAAACAATCCATTTTTTTTTAAAAGATTTTATTTATTCATTCGACAGAGATAGAGACAGCCAGCGAGAGAGAGAGGGAACACAAACAGGGGGAGTGGGAGAGGAAAAAGCAGGCTCATAGCAGAGGAGCCTGATGTGGGGCTCGATCCCATAACGCCGGGATCACGCCCTGAGCCAAAGGCAGACGATTAACCGCTGTGCCACCCAGGCGCCCCAAACAATCCATGTTTTTTAAGGGTCAATTATATTTCCTGCATATAACTAACTCGAATTGGCCTGTTAGATACAAAAGTATGAACTCTTTTCTGTGAATAATTCTAAGACTTAGTAGAATCCTGTTTTCTGTGTCTCTAGGTCACTCTGCAAACTGATGCAATGTTAGTCCTACCTAAAGACAAGGCAAATGTATGGAAGAGTCTCCAGAGGCCCTTGGCAAGCTGAACTGAAGGGGCTCCAAGTATCTCGTAATGTGGTCCACTATGATCCCAGGACCAGCGGAAATGCTCCGTAATCGAAACCTAGATATATTCATGCTTAAGCACCCATTTATGTCAACAGTTTTGCCTTCACCAAAAAAGCTAAAGAAGCACCTTACAAATTGGCTCTTGAAAGCTCAAATAAACAGCTTCTCCCCCTCTCCCATGGCAAGCTTACCCTCAGAGATGGTGTGGAGCAGTGACTGGCCTGGGAATGTTGTGACGCACTGTTCAGATCCTCCCTCAGTAATGAGCGTCCTATTCCGCGCAGCACCAGGACAGCTATGGGCAGAAAGCCCCAAGCCATGAGCCTGGGGCAGGGACTGCCTCAGCTGAGGACCCCTGACTTGCCCAAAGGTTGAGCAGCCTGCATCCAGTCATGGGTTTTGCAGTTGTAAGAGCCAAGCTCCTGGTGCCAGTTGGGGAACACCTCTCCAGCTCTAAACCAGCTTCACACAACCCCCACAGAAACCCTGACTGAAACTGCTTTGCAGCCCACGGGACCCCTCTGCCTATATATCCGCTTCTGGCTCCTCCCCTCCACAGGTATTGATCCTAAGGCATGCTAATCTCTGAGTCTTGTTAGCTCGGGGCAACCCCATGAGCAAGAGGATGCGTGGCAGGAGGGAGAAGTAAGAAGCCAACCAATTATCAAAATCCTGCTCAGGTGCTGGGCACTTGGCTTGTCCCTTTACTTCTCACAACACGATAATTTTATAAATGGGGCTGAGAAGGATTAAGTAAATAGCCTGAGATTATCCAGCCAGACCAATCTTGTTCCAACACATCACACTGATAAAGTACACAGCCCTCCATCAAACTCCGGATAACTGGGACTTGCAGAGACAAGTTACAATAAATATAATTTGGCCAAAATTAGGCGGTGCTGTCTTTCAGTGCAATTCAGCAGATATGCACTGAACCCTTAAGAGTGTGCTAAGAAATGTAACAAATTAGAGAGAGAGAGAAACACTCCCCAGTTCTTTAGTTTCTCAGCAGTCTCATATTTATCGAATACCTACTAACTGAGAGGCACACCGGGGGAAAATAAGACTAGATGCCAAGCAAGTGTATAAAGCTGAAGGTGGCCAGTGGGCCAGTACCAGACGAGGAGAGACAGGCATAGGAGCCTCAGGACAGTGAGAGTTGGTTGATTTCTCCTTCTTTTTCCTTGAATTGCCTGAGAAATAGGAATTGTAAAGCCTGAGCCTTTAGTAATAATACCCAGGAAACTTCTCAGGGTTCTCAGAGAAATGCATTTTATTTTCTAAATGATGCTTGCACAAAAGATGATGCCCAGTCTGAGCAAGTCAGGCCATTGTAGCTCCAGAAGATAACGAGAGCCCTTCCTGCCAAAATCAGGCTGGATGCAACCTGAAACAGAGTGAGAATGGTTTATGAAAAGAGCCAATCTTACGAGATGAGTCTATGAGCTACTCAAAGCCACAATCGTCAAGGGAAGGAGAACAGAGCAAACAGCAGGATAGATTTGTAAAGAAGGGCATTATGTCAATAAGGCAGTGGCACAGCGCAGGACAGACACCCCTGGACACAAAAAAGGCAGCAAAAGCCACAAGGACAGAGGCAGGAGGGACACGGAGCAAGAGCCTACGGTGCACCTGGAGTCTGTGAAACCTTCACGGGAAACAGCAGGAAAAGCTTATGTCTCTGCTCCTACATGGTGCTCCCTATAGGATGGGGTGGAGGCAGTGAAAAAGGGGGGCTCCTTTGTAGTGATGGAGTCATTCTGTATCTTGATCGTGGTGGTGGTTACACAGACCTGTACTTGGGAGAAAACTGCACAGAACTACACATATACACATACACAAATGTGTGCAAAAACCATAGAAAACGAATGGGGTCTGGAATTCAGTCCACAGATTGTACCAATGTCAGTTTCCTGGTTGTAACATTGTACCACAGTTATACAACATGTCACCACTGGGGAAACCTGGCAAAATACCCCAGACTGGATTAGAATAATTGTACTGTTCAGCACTTAGCTGTTGCCACTACCTCATGTAACAGGGATGAGTGACTATTAAACTGGGCTGCATCTTATAAGATTTTAATATATATTCCTTAACACTTTGATTTCCCCCAAATTACTTGCAGACCTGGTCAGAACCTTATTCCATTTGCCAAATGAATTTCCCCTTTTAAATGTAAGATTTTACATTTCTTTACATAAACATCTAGAAATTTATCTAAATGGTTCCAGGTAATCATATCACACATATTGAGTTTATTTTCTTCATGTGGTCTTTTCTTTTTCCTTTTTATGCAGCAATTCCTCTCCGCAGTTCCCCTCCCACTACCCAGTGGTTCATATTACAACCTGGACTGCACCATTCCATAGCTTTCTCTATTCTTTTTTTTTTTTTTTAAGATTTTATTTATTTATTTGACAGAGAGACAGCCAGCAAGAGAGGGAACACAGCAGGGGAGTGGGAGAGGAAGAAGCAGGCTCCCAGCGGAGGAGCCCGATGTGGGACTCGATCCCGGAACGCCGGGATCACGCCCTGAGCCGAAGGCAGACGCTTAACGACTGCGCTACCCAGGCGCCCCTTAAATAACTATATATCAGTAGTACATATATGTTGCATACATGTATGTACATGGTTGCTTTTATCTTCATTAAAATGGGATCATATATACACCTTTCAGCAATTACTTTACTCAATCATAATTCATGGATATACCTTTAACACAATCAGCATTGCTCTGACTCATTCTTTTCAATGGCAGAAAATCGTCCCTAATTCATTCATTCATTCAACCATTCCTCTGCAGATGATCTTTACCTTGTTTCTTCCTCCCTCCCTCTACAAACAAAGCCACATTAAATATCCTCGAACATCTGTTCTTGCTTACTTATGTTTTCAGTTCCATGGGCTAGATTTGCAAGAGTAGGATAGTTCATCAAGAGGCTTATGTATTTTAATTTTAATTAAGAGCTACTCTCGGATCACTTTCCAAGAAAACCCTTCACTTTCTACCAGCAGTGTATGGACATCCTATCCCTCATAGCCCCACCAGACCAGGCATTAGGACTCTTATTATATTCTGGACATTCAGAAAGATATAAACTAACAAGGGCTTTGGTCTTCACTAACTGCAAACACACTTTCATGTGGTTTTTGGCCATTTGAGTTTGCCCATTTTTTAATTTGGTTTCTTAAGCTCACCTAGATGACTTCTTTGCATATTCTTTGCATAATATTTTCCAAGTCTATTATTCATCTACTGGCTTTATTTATGATAATTTCTGCCATTTAAATGTCTTTTTTTAATAATTAAAGAATCAAATCTGCCAGATTCTTCTTTTTTTTTTTTTTTTAAAGATTTTATTTATTTATTTGACAGAGATAGAGACAGCCAGCGAGAGAGGGAACACAAGCAGGGGGAGTGGGAGAGGAAGAAGCAGGCTCCCAGCAGAGGAGCCTGATGTGGGGCTCGATCCCAGAACGCCGGGATCACGCCCTGAGCCGAAGGCAGACGCTTAACCACTGTGCCACCCAGACGCCCCTGCCAGATTCTTCTTTTATGCATTCTATGTTCCCAGGCCCTGTTAGATGGGTGGTTATTTTTCTTCCCAGGCTCACTGACTGGGACAGGGAACCTCACTCAATTCTCCCTTCAGGACTTCACTTGTCTCCTCAGGACCAAGTTCTTCCCAGCACCCACTACATTCTGAGCTCACCCCAGTTCTCTCTGCTGGGGACTCACAAAGCCCAGCACCACACGTGCATCTGGCCACTCCCAGGGCCCAGCAGCCACTGGATTACACGTGATAGTTCAGGAGGAAGAAGCCAAATTCAGCATGCCATCCTTGCAGAATACTATTTTTTTAATTCAAGAAAAAGGTAAACACAAAATCTGTATGAGGTGTGTGTATAATGACTATACGCTCATAAAAAAAAATCTCGTTATTTTTAAATGTCTTCCAATAGAATGGAAACGTGCCTATGGGACAGTTTCTATTTTTCTACTATTCCCTATTACCTAAGGCCACCAGGCCACGCTAACCTACCACATTTGTTTAAGTCTACCTCACTGACCCCAACCCAGCTTTGCATCATGCAGCTTTGGGTACGACTCTGGTCAAGGGAGGTCAGGTGTGTTAGTGTGCTATTGCTGCATAACAAATTATTACAGTCTGGGCAGCTTACATTGCACTCATCTATCCTCTCACGGGTGCTGGAAAATCCAAGGGACTCTGCTGGGCTCTCTTCTCAGGGCCTAAAAAGGCAAAGTCACAATACTGGCTGTCCTGGGCTCACATCTGCGGGAACTGGAGAAGATTCTGCCACCTTGCTCATGCAGGCTATTGTTCCTTGTGGCTATAAGACTAGGTCCCTGTTTCCTTGGTGGCTGTTGGCCAGGGGTCCCTCTTGGCCCCCAGAGGACTCTCACATTCACTCTCCTGTGACCTCTGTTCTTCAAACCAGCAACAGCACTTTGAGGCCTTCTTACACCTCAGGTTTCCCTCACTTCCCTTCTGCCACCAGCCAGAGAAAGTTCTCTGCTCTTCAGGGCTCATGGAATTACAGCAGGGCACAGGGAACTGTGCCATACAATAGAACACAGCCACAGGAGTGATGAATCATCACATTCACAGGTTCTGGGGATCAGGGGTGTGGACTCTTGGGACCATTCCTGGAAATTCTACCGACCACACCAGGACCCCATGACACACCCTGAGAAACTAGCCAGCCTCTGGCAAGCTGGTCCTTCACTGCCTTAGGCCAGTTTCTCTTTGAGGAGTCTCCACCAGCTTGCTCTCTCTGCTCTGGGCTGGCACTGCAGTGCTCTCAACCTGACTCAGACCCCAGCAAGACGCTCCCTGCCTGCCTGCACCCCCAAGTCTAGGTACTAATCCTCCCCATACTGTTTGTTTGTGAGGCTGTAGAATTGACAGTTTTTGTGTCTCTGCCATAGACAGGGCTCTTTCCTCTGCTAATAGAGACTTAAAGTTCTCCATCAACAGTGTGGGAGGAAGGAAGGAGAGAGGAAGGGGGTAAAGGGAGAAGGAATGATGAGCGAAAGGGTGGAAGGAAGAGCAGAGAGTAGGAGGTATGGGGGTTGGGTAGGAACTCATCCTTACCCCATAAAATTTGTAACTGGTTTAGCTTTCTGCTCACAGTCAAGGCCCAAGCAACCTCTAACAGCCACTCTCTCTCCTTATGTTTTAACACGAGCAGAAACCTCTCCTGAGGAGGCAGGACTGGCTTCTGATCTGTCCCCAGTGATTTGGTCTCTCCTGGCCTCCCTAAGGCATTATGTTTGAGCTTGATCACATCAGAACTGATGGCTCACAATGTGCCCCTGGACTCCCAGCTTCTTCTGGGTTGCCGCTTCTGTTCCCACTTCGCACCACATTGTTACCTGTGAGGCCACCCTGCCTCACTTCTACACACCACCTAGGGCCAGAGCCCAGCCCTCCTACCCCACCCCCTCACCTGTCTTGCCATAGTTCCCCAACATCAGCAGCATAAAAAGATAACATCTACTATGTTTACCAATAAATGAACTACTGACCATTCACTATTCCTGCATTTTTAAATGGGCCTAAGGAACGGTTTCAATGCAGTAAGACCATGTGGCACATTCAAGGACATTTCTGCATCTTTTACTACTCATAGTGGGAGGCATCTGATAGTATCTGATGACACATTCATCTCCATGGACATATCCATTCAACATGTATGTATTAAGTGCCTGTTACGTTCCTACCCAGGCAGACTTCCTGTAAACACCAGTCCTCACCAGATCCAACCTGAAAACACCTTGCAAATAAGTATCCCACCCACTGTCTGAGCCTATCTTGCCTCCCTTCACTCTGTTGACACTGTTTTCCTCATCTCAAGCCAGGTATGCAAATTCTATGACTGACAAACCTTGCCCAGAAGCTATACACAAGGTAGAGAGTAAGCCCTTCATCAGCCCCATTCTTAATTCTCATTGTGTTCTTTCACTACCAAAATCTTAATTCATTGTCAGAAATGCGCTTTGTACCCCTTGGTGAAAGAAATAATGACTTTGTCAATCACTCCTCTTTTGCCAGGCTTACTGAATTACCTAAAATGTCAAGATAATGTCTCTCCAGCCTGTTTTCACTATGGTACCAGCTTCTTCTCATTAAATTATGTTCAGATACATTGATTTCCTTCAACAGGGAGTAATGGAACCCTGCCAGAAATTAACACTAATCTTCTAATTCAGTAAGAATAAAATATGTGACTGATTAAATCTTAATTAACAGTTCACAAAAGGCTGCTTAATGTCAGGTGGCATATGCATCTTAATTATCAAACAGTGCTGTTGCTGTTTGCAAGATGAGGTAGAGATCTACGAAAATTCTGTAGGATTGGTTGTGTGTGTTTTTTCTTTTGTTCTACAGTATCTTCCTCCTTGCTATCCCTCCATCTTTATGGTTGTCAGTGGTTTAGGTTTATAAGTAAGGAATTTTTAATACTGGGCTCTCTCTCCTTGATTCCATCTGGAGGAAAGTGATACAGTCTATCAGTCAGGTAGGCTGGATATGCTACAATGACAAACATCCCTCAAATCTGAAAAGCCATAAAAAGTATCTACTGCATGGTACATGTTTATGATGGGTCAGCTGGAGCCACCCGTCCACTCTATCCTCACAGCAGAACCTGGACCTACAAAACGTCTTCAACACTGTCGCCACTTGCCATAGCAGTGGAGATAGAATATGGCAAATCATACAATGTCTCTTGACTCTTCTGCTCATATTCCACTGGCCAGAGATAGTTTCTTGGTCTTACCTATATTTAATTGAGATGAGAAAAGTTCAAGCCAACCATAGTCCAAAAAAAGGAGATAAAGAGAAATCTTAAAGATAACCAGAGAAAAAGGACACATTACACACAGGGGAACAATGATAAGCATTACAGGAGACTTAAAATTAGAAGCCACTACAATCCAGAAAAAAGGCATCTGATAGTATCTGATGACACATTCATCTCCATGGACATATCCATTCAACATATATGTATTAAGTGCCTGTTACATTCCTACCCGGCAGATTCCTGTAACACCAGTTACATCTTTAAAATGCTGAAAGAAAAAAGAACTGTCAACTTAGAGTTCTATACCCCAGGAAAATATCTTTAAAAAATGAAGGTCTCCAGTCCAGCATAGAGGAGCCTGGTTTTTTTAGGGTGTTGTTTTTTTTTTTTTTTTAATCCTTGTTGTTCAGACAACAAGGGGGAAGAAATGAACGAAAATCAACAACTCTTCTCAGATCCATCAAAGAACTGAGGTCAAAAGAAGAGAAAATGAGTATGTATAAGCATGTGTGATGACTGACTATAAGATAGAGGATAAGCGCAGGGTCTCTGGATACAGGCTCCCTGCGTACATGTGTCATTTCAAATGACATCCTTCCAGCATTTCAGTGTCCTCATCTGTAAAATGGGAACCATACATGTCCAAGGGGTTGTTTCGAAGATTCATCAAGATGATGAAAAAAAGCAGCTGGCACAATGAAGGCCTCACATCAGCGCTCACTAAAGTAGATGTACAGGTGTTTCCCAGTAAGAATTAAACTTCAGCACTGCCCTCCTTAACCACAATCAAGCCTCCCTTTTCTAAGATGTTCCAGAGAAATCCCCTTATTTTCCACAATCAGAGCATTCCAGCTCTCAGCTCTGCCAGGGTGGTCTCTAAGTGCCCCCACACAGAAGCACTTAGCATTTCACTTCCTCAATGCCCAGAAGGTCCATCTATGACATCCTTTCCCCTCATAACCAACAAATGGCCATGTCTCAGCCTTAATGGAAGATCTGGGGTATTCTCATGCCAATGTCACTATTTTTGCCACATCCACACCATATTTATAATTACTTCATATTTTTATTTAAATAGAATCACTTTTTTTTTTTACATAAAATACATTTACTTTTAGAGGAAACTTTCATCACTACTGCAAATAGAAAACCAATATCATTTCAATTAAAAATAAAAGCAATGAAAACAGTGATACTGAATGCTGGCAAGGTGCTGTTGCCTGCCAAGACTGAGCCAAGGCCTCATCTCTTAGGTGTTTTCTGTTAAAGATATACCACCCTAATTAAGAGAGTCAGTTCTAGAGCTGGAGTCCAAGGTTGGAATATCAGCTCTGTGGCTCAGTCACTTTATGACTAGACATTATCTCAAACGTCTGACCTTTCCACTTGCTCGTTTGTAAAATGGGCATGATAAATGGGGCCAATCTTACAGGGTTGTTATAAGGATTGAGATATACAACCTGGCATATGGTAAACACACAACAAATAAAAGTTATGAGAGAGAATAAAAGTCTCCACCAAGGATAAAGAACAGGCATGAATTATCGCAGCAGAAGCCATATTCCTGGGGTGCCTGGGTGG
Organism: Ursus arctos; assembly: GCF_023065955.2. Taxonomy (NCBI): domain Eukaryota; kingdom Metazoa; phylum Chordata; class Mammalia; order Carnivora; family Ursidae; genus Ursus; species Ursus arctos. The sequence continues at coordinate 69,975,979 of NW_026622874.1, read as the reverse complement.
CTCCCTCAGTTAAAGGGTAAAGCGTCTGCCTTCAGCTCAGGTCCTGATCTCAAGGTCCCGGGATCAAACCCTGCATCCGCATTTGCATTTGGATCCCTGCTCAGCGGGGAGCCTGCTTGTCTCTCTCCCTCCGCCCCTTCCCCCTGCGTGTGTGTGCATGTGTGCGTGCGTGTGTGCGTGCGTGCATGTGCGCACACGCGCTTTCAAATAAATTTTTTTAAAAATCCAATTTTTAAAAAAAGAAGAACCCATATTCTTTGGCTCAAACAATCTCTGGCAGTGCTGGCTCCATAATCCCCTCCAACAGAATGCCACCTGGGATTTTGATTGTGACAGGCCAGCCTAAGCTCTTTTCTGTCATATTGTGTCCAGCCAGTTACCAACTTCATCCTCAAGATCTAAACAGTAATTCTCTCCTTGATGGTGAATAAGTGGCCAGGAGTCATTTCAAATTTCAGTATCTGGAGACATGATAAAATTGACTCAAATGGTAATATTGGGAAAAGACACGGGAATCCATCTGTCTCCTTCATCTAAGTTCTCTGGAAGTTAAACACCAAAACCCATGAAGGAATGTTGGGAGACACCATGCCCAGAGCAGCCCAAACAACTGACCAACTCACTTCTGGGACCCTACCTGAAGGCAGACAGCATTTCCACTGTAACCCATCATTCTGATGCTTACAGATACTAAACCTCCTCTCATTAAGGACAAGTCACTGGCATTGCCACTTGTGCTTTAGGCAAGCCCAAGAAGAGGGAAGTATCGATCCACAATGTCAGAGGATAGGAGTAGGTCAAATATAAACCCACTAATTCCTTAGTCACTGAGTGGTAACTGGGAGGAAACGCTGTGCTTTGGAATAGAAACCCCTTTATGTCAATGCTCTCTCTTCCCCACCAAGGAAGAGAAGTAACACCCTGACTTCACCAGCCTGTTGTCAACCAAGGGATCACCCTAGCTTTTTTCTTGGCACCTGAAGTTCTCTCCATTTCACCACCAGGTGTTGCACATCCCCACACACAGAAGTGGCTACCATTTTGGGGATGGTCCTCCTCATTGCCCTGCATTCAAAGTAGGCACAGCCCGAGCAAAGGATTTGGTGAATGGGCTGAAGACATGAGCTCTTCAGGACACGGGGCAGGAAGGGGGTTTGAGGGCACCTCATGTTTGCCTTCCCCACAACTGTCTGCCTATGCTCTCCACTCACCATTGCTCTCCTTTCCTTGACCATTCCTAGTCCCCTTTGGACTCTTCACATTCTGCACCTACTATCTCCATGACTGCCTTACCCATCATGGAGGTTACTCTACAAGGGAAGAGATTCGCTTTTCTTGTTGACCACTTACTTCCCAGAACCTAGAACAATGTCTGGCACAAAGCAGGTGCTCAGTTAATAAGAGCTGGAGAACTTTTTGCAATGATGGAGATGTTCTGTATCTGTGTGGTCCAACATAGTAGCCACAAGCTACTTTTCATACGGATAAGTGTGGTGGCAAATGAGCGTTTGGTGGCAAATGAGCGTTTGAGATGCGCTACTTCAACTGAGAAGCTGAATTTTTATTTTATTTTAATTAATTTAGATTTAAATAGCCAAAAGGACACCATATTGGCTGTCACAGGCCCAGACCAAAGCAGATGGAGTCCCTTCAATGGTCAGGAAAAAGGAGAGAAAGAACAAAGCCCTTTCTGGGAGAGAAAAGAAAAGAATAAGAAGCATGGTGCTCTCTGGGGAATGCTGTAGATGCCTTGTTAATATTATAAGAAGCTCTAACAGTTGGGGCTGTTGGTGGAAAATGCCAGTTTTTTTCTTAGTTAAGAGACACCCCACTTTCTGGAGCATGAAGCAATTTGGCAGCTGCACTGAGGACTCCTGAGGCTCAGGGACCAGAAATGAAGAAACTGTAAGCGTCGTGATGGGAAACATCAATAACACTGCCTTTCTTCTACACACCCCCTAGGGCAGCCTCACTTCAAAACACGCCTGAGTGGCTTTGTCCAGAGCTGTCTCCAGGAAGGCGCTGCCAGCTCCACTCCACCTTCCTTCCACAGCAAGTGAGTGAGCTTGGAAAGCCTTCTCCTGGTAGGGTCACACCTCTCCCTGAGGCAGGACAGCATTTGCTCCCAGCTACCTAGGAGTCAGGATCTTGAATATAAAGAATGTGAAGCACTAGAGGCAAAAAGGCTGGGCCAGTACACATTTAGTGGCCAGACCCAGCGCAGGCTGTATAACCTCCTTGGCCTTTGATCTCCCCTTTGTCAAATGCGGATGTTAACTCCCACCCTGCAGACAGCCATTAGGCTTAAGGAACAAGCAAATCCATACAAAGCCCTTAGCAAAGGCAGGCACACAGTAAGGACTCAATGTTAGTTACTAAATCTGTGCACCTCACTGCCCTACTCAGAACTCTTCCCAGGGCATCATCTTGCCCTCCGTAATGAATCCATCCACGTGTGTGCTCTATGGAACAGTGATCCCTGAGCAATAATCTTTGAGGTTCTTAGAACTATAGCAGCCACAGTCCCTGAAAACCCCAGAAATTACCCTACAACAGGCACAAGCCCGCGATCACATCAGAATAACAATAAACAAATTAATGGTAATAATAATTACCACCAACATTTGTCAAGTATTTGCTATGTGCTGGAGATGTGCTCAGAGTTTTACATGCATTGTTTCATATTCCCTTTATGATAACTCTGGAATAGTATTGCTAATTTATAGATGAGGGCACTAAAGATTGGAGATACTCGGGTAGTCACTTCCTCATCCTCTCACAGCTACTCAGGGGCCTATCCAGGGATTCAGACCCAGGTCTGTGTAGGTCCAGAGTCCAGGCCTTTGACCTCTAGGTTGTGTCAGGCTGCCAGTCTGTGTCATCTCTATAAGGCAGACTACCTCAGATATAGGGAGAGAAAGAATTCCTGTGCATTGAGATGGCAAACGGAACTTAAGGAAAGTGCCTATGGCTTTCATGATAACCAGAAATATGGAACAGATCGTTAACAACCTGAGTGGAATATTTCAAGTGAATCAAATGAAAAGCATGAATCACTAAAGATGGGTGTATATTAATTTTCCATTGCTGTTATAACAAATAACCATAAACTTAGGTCTTTAAACAACACAAGTTTATGATCTTACAGCACTGTAGATCAGAAGTCTGAAATGAGTCTCACTGGGCTAAAATCAAGGTGTTGGCAGGGCTGCCTTCTGTAGGCTCTAGGAAAGAATCCGTTCCCTCACTTTTTCCAGCTTCTTCCAATCACTTGCATTCCTTGGCTTATGACCCCTTCCGCCATCTTAAGCCAGAAGTAAAGTATCTTCCAACCAGTCTCTGACACTGACCCTCCTGTCTTTCTCTTATTAAGATTGTGACTTCACCGGGCCCACCTAGATAATCCAAGAGAATCACCATCTCAAGATGTTTAACTTAAACGCATCTGCAAAGTCCTTTTTGCCATGTAAGACAACATATTCACTTTCCAGGGATTATGGCATTGGCTATTGGCATCTTTGGGTGCCATTTTTCTTCCATTACATTTATCCTGCTGGCTCCAAAAGATTCACATCCATCCCATGTGTAATATATATTATCCAAAGTCTGCACCCATCACAAGGTAAAATAATGACCACTCACATTTAACAAATGCTTGCTATGTGGTAAGTACTTTGCTGTGTTGACCCACTTAATCTTCATACAAACTCAATTTAGAGATGAGAAAATCAAAACTTGAAGAGGTCAAGTGGTTCACCCAAGTTAATGGCTGAGCCAGGATTTGAAACCAGGTATGTATCTGACTCACTCTGAACTAGGTTCAAGCACTTTCAGTACTTACAGTTCAGTTTTGAAGAATGGAAAGAATTTAGAATGTCAGGAGAGGAGAGGGCATTCTAGACAGGGGGAAGGGCTGGAGCAAAGGCTCAGAGGCAGAAAAGCACACTCCACATAAGGAAGTCCATAAATAGGCTTGGTTTGACAGAAACATGGAGCTTGTGAAAGTAAAGAGTGGGGATAACAGTTGAACATGGAAGTCGAGGTCATATTAAAGACCTTTAGTGACAAGCCACAGGAACTGACCTTTCTCTTGCAGGAACATGCAAGAATTGAATTTCAGACTGTGCCATTCTAGTTGCTTTTCAAGAAATATTTCAATAGAATGAAGCAAGATGATATCTTAAAAGTAGTCATTTTGTGCCTTTCTGTTTCACATCTCCTTACTGAGGAACGTGCCCCTGGTCAAGGAGACATGCATATTTTTCTATCTCCCCTGACTAGAACAAGAACTTCACAAGGGCAGGGATGTCTACTTTATTCCCTGCTATATCCCCAGCACCTAGAACTTGCCTGGCACATAATAAGTGCTCAATACATATTTTTCCGATGAGTACAAAGAGAAAAAACTTGTTCTTTTTTTTTTAAACTTGTAAAGAAGTCTCTTGATGCTATATCACAATCATCACTTGGAAGCTGCAACTTTTGATTTGCAAGAGGGCATCTGATTGAGACAGGAAAAGCCTCTTGAAACTTAGAAGTCCATAAAAACAAATTGGAAAGGGTTACTTAGGTTGAAAGAGGGTAGAGAAGGGGATGAGATGCCACCTAGAAGGAGGTCAGTGGGCTCTCCGAGGAGATCAGATCTGGCAGGAGGGCATATGGAGATGAGCCTGTGTAGAGAGGCAGCCAAACTCTGTCCACCAGCCGCAGTGCAGTGGGAACCAGGTCAATGCCTCTTGTCCATCCATGGCCATTTAAACGGACTTGTCACACATCCTTGTTCTGACGATCACTCCAGCTGTTGCATGTGCTATCTGTTGAGGGCATTCTTCCTGCTTCCTTCTTCTTGCTGCCTGCAGACTGTCCAGCAAAATTATGTCCACCCCATCTTGACACTTTGCACAACCCCATCCAACAGGTCCAAATGTATGGGACATTCATAAGTTCTACCTACCCACCCAAAGCCAGAAGGAGAATCCCCTATGCTAGAAGAGTGGTCTGTGAGAAAGAGAAATCCCTCAGAAATCAGACTGGAGTAGGAGAGGCGCCAAACACACTCCCTCACAGACTGCAGGCTACAGTTTAAGGCCTATGAATATTTTCAATTCTCTCCACACCCCAGTGACCTCCCATTTCACCCACAGCCCCCCTTTGATTTTAGAACATGCATTCAAAATACATGAGCAGTAGAAAATACACCATCTCTATCCTCAAATGAAAGCTATAGAGATAAATAAAGTTGAGAAACAGAAATCTGTGCCAAATCAAAGATAATTCTAAATAAGCAACCAACTTAAACACATTAGCCCATGGAGCTCCAATCAGGGGCCACACAGGGAGGCAGGAAAGGGCTCACAGCCTTGCCGTGATTTCAGTGTGACCACTGTTCAGCAGAATCCTGTTACAGTTTTTCAACCCAAACGGTGTTCTGTGCAGTGATCTTCCCAAAATGCAAATCTGAGTTCATCATCCTGATGCTTAAACGGTTCCCACAGGTCTAGAGGTAAAGCCCTAAGATCTTGGTATGATACCTAGGACTTCATGTGCCTAGCCCACCTTCCCTCCTCTGTCCCCAAGTGATGGTTAATTTTATGTGTCAACCTGACTGGGCTAAGGGATGCCAGATAGCTGGTAAAACATTACTTCTGGGGTATTTGTGAGAATGTTTCTGGAAGAAATTAAAACTTGAATCTGTACACTGAGTAAATAAGATCACCCTCACCATGGTGGGTGAGCATCATGCAATCTGATGAAGGTCCAGAAAGTCAGAGGAAGGGCAAACATGTTCTCTTTCTTCCACTGGGACATCCGTCTCCTCCTGCCTTGGGTTCTCAGGCCAGTGGGTTTGGACTGGAACCACACTAGCTTCCCTGGGCCTCTAGCTTATAGATGGCTGGTCATGGGACCTCTCAGCCTTCATCATTGTGTAAGTCACTGCCTCATAATAAAACTCTCTCCGTACAGCTATGTTTTCTATTAGTTCTGTTTCTTGGGAGGGCCCTTACTAACACACCTCAGTGATCCACACTCCACCCACAAGGACTTTTTTTTACCTCCAGATGTCCCCAGTTTCCCTCCCACTGCAGGGCCTCTGCCCTTGTTTTTCCTCTCCCTAGAACACATCTCTTTCATGATCCCTCCCTACTAAACAAATGCTTACTCTTCTTTAAGACCACACCTCAAACGTCACTTCCTCAGGGAAATCATCTGACCTCTTTACAAGACTAATCCCCACATCAAACTCAACTGACATCACCATTTACTCAGCCTTCACCACATTTGTCACGCTGATGAATACCCACTGACCTGTCTACTTGATTGACACCTGCCTCCCCCACCTCTGAAGAGTTTGTTTCTGCCTTATTCATAATGGAATTCTCTATGGCATCCCCAGTGCCTAGCGCAGGACCCATCATGTAGTACATGCACAATAAATATTTACTGGATGAATGAAGGGAGGAAGGAAGGAATGGATTTCAAATACAAGTTGTCAGTTGGAAAGATTTTAGCTGCAAGGAAAAGAATTCCCAAATAAAAATAGCTTCAACAACAGGGGCTCCTTATCTCCTATAAGAAGTGTGCAGAGAGAGGCAAGTCCAGTCATGCCTCTGTGTCTGTGTGATGCTATCACCTTCCCAGTGTCTGTGCCCCACTAACTGTCCTCAGGCCTATGGGGAGATGACGTCCAACACTCCAGGCCACAGTTTCTGACACAGCCAGGCTCAAAGATAGGAAAGGCGGAAAACATTTCCCAGAAACCCAAGCAGATACCCACAAGTCACAAGTCCACTCCTAAACTAATCACTGCAAACAAAGGGAAGTGGGAGTATCCAAATTGGCTTAAACCAATCATTTACTCATGCCCTTAAGCCAGCCCCCCTTCCCTTGAGCACATTACCACCAACAATAGGAAACAAACTGGGCTTCTACTAGCCATGGAAAAGGAGAGAGATGCATTGATTAATTCATAAACTCATTGTTTCACATTTGTTTTCAGCACCTATTGTGGCATACTGTAATCTCCAAGTCTCTGGGCAGTATAGCAAAGAGGTAAGGAGCCCCAACAGCCCAGTTCAAATCCCAAATCTGCCATTTAGTAGCTGTGTGCAAGTGAGAAATCTACTCAACCTCTCCATGCCTCAGTTTCCATATCTGTAACACTGGGGTAATAAGAGTCCCTAACTCACAGGATGAATTTCTGTATTCAAAACAGTCCCTGGTACATAAGAAAGCTCTAGAAATGTACTACCTATGATAGTAAGTCTAAACTTTGCTCCTATGACCCAGAATGTACTCTTCCCCATTCTGAAGACCAAGTGGAAAAGCTTCCTCTCCCTGGTTTTTGAGGCCTTGATGGTTTCTCCCACCACTGGCCCAGCTCCTTTAGAATTTATCAAGCACCTATCACAACTGTCTGGCTCCTCATTTTTCTGGATGCAACCAGATCTTGACCCTGGTAGGTTCCACCTAAAACAGGTGGCAGCCATGCATGAGCCCTTCCATGCCTACCTTCCAGGTACCCAGACAGCTGTTAAGCACACAGTAGCGGTTCAGAGATTTCAGATCAACTTGGGGCTAATGTCACCTCTCTAGGAACCATCAAGTGAGGGAAAAGAGCTAATGGATGGGAAACCAGCTCCACAGACAGAGCTCACCTGTTCTCAACCCAGTTATACCCAAATTCAGTTTGCATACAGGTAACTTCCTGAGACCTCGTAAGGGGAGGTCAATGGAGATTGAAGCTGGGGGAGTCTCTCAGTTAAAGGTAAATGTCAAAGTAATAGCTCCAGGACATGAAGGGAGGCATAAAACCTGCCTCCTTCCCTCTATAACCTTCAGGGTACTCACCATTTGAAGGGACTCTTTCCAAAATCCTGCTAATTCAATAAGTTCTGTGCTCCCCAAGCGCGCTCTCCAAGTTCAGTGGTAGATGGAGTTGCTCTTGGAATAAAAGCTAAAGTAGCGACCCTGTTACTCTTTTCCATTTTACTTCTCAGCACAGTACATTACATTGACTCAGTGTTGAAACTACAAGTCAGGACCCAGGAATGCGACATGAAATCATTTGAGTGAAGAGTAATCAGTAGGGTTTTTTTCTTTTTCCTTCCTTTCTTTTTAAATAAAGTGAATCAGAATAGAAAACATCACAGTACATTTCATACATTGCATTACATGCAGTAGAGATAAATGAAACTTTTGCTTCAGTGCATATGTGTCAGGGGGAGGAGGGCTGGGACACACTGCCAAATTAATTCTTGCAGTGGAATGAGTTCAAAAAGTTTGAGAAATACTTCTCTGGTATTTTTATTGTTGATTTTGTTTGTTTGCTTACTGTCTCTCCTGTTTACCACCACATTGCTCAGTACTCGAATGTGGTTGCCTTAATATATATATATTGGATGGATGGTTAGAGGGAGGAAGGGGAAGAGGAACAGAGAGAAGAGGAAATAGACCAAGCCATAGATTTCTCATGACTCTCAAAAGCTGAAATTTAGGCTCCTAAAAAGGCTTTTTTAAAACCACGTGTGATTTTTGTGGCAGGCTCAGCTCTTATGATAGGAACAGGAAGTAAAATCAGAGACACAACCATTGGAAACAGGAAGACAAAGTAATTACTTGTAGATCATAGGACTATACACTTAGAATACCAAAGGGAATCAACTGGAAAATTCTTTGAATTAGCAAGAGAGCAAATATTTAGAAAAATGTTTGAATAGGAGAATGAAGATATAAGCGTCAGTTGTTCCTGGATATGCTGACAAATACAATGGGGGACAAGGATGAGAGAAGGTAGCTAGGTAGATATCTTCCATTTGTCCCTCCCGCTTCCTCCCCTCTCTTCTCCATCTATCCTCAAGGCTGATCTGTGTGGACCACATCAGTGACCCCCTGGACTTCTAGCTTCCAGTCGAGTTTAGCCAGTGAAGAACACCAATAGGGAGGGAGGAGAGCTTGAGGCATTTATTCCCAGCTTCCTTCCCTCCCATTCTCCTCTGATAGGCTGGGTATTCCAACCAAAGTTTCCAGTTCCTATCAAAAAGTCTTTCCGCACAACACTCCTCTTCCAGGATCTCGTGTTTGCTCCCTCTGCTTGCCTCTTCAGCAGAGGGGTGCTAACTGCCCCCCTGTTAATAACCCAGGAAAACTCTCCAATATGTTGTGGTTTTCCTACAGTCACCTCTCCCATACCTTGCTAAGTCCAGTTATAAACTCTCTTTAAATTACCCAATTTGAGTGTGTCTTTTGTTTCCAGCCAGAACAACCTATATTGGGTATGAGGATTCCATTCCCAACAGCAATAAAAACTAAGAGAGAGAGGGAAAAACGGAGAGAAGCAAAATATTAACAACAACAACAAAAATAGAAGGGACCTACACAAACTTGCTTGGATGGGATGACTAAATACGTAAAAATGTCAGTTCTTCCCAAATTAATTTATAAGTTTAACACAATCCAACTAAAATTCCAATCATTTTTAGGAGAGGAGTGACAAAATTATTTTGAAATGCCCTGGATTAAGAAATAGCCAAAAATGCTTAAGAACCACATTGCAAATGAGGACTAATAGCAAGAAAAGATTTCTTATCATACGGCTGCAGCCATTCAAGCAGGCATAAGACCTGATGGACAAACAAAGATACAGTGACCACACCAAAGCATAATGAGAAACACTGATCATATGCTAAGGGAGGGATCATTAACCAATGGGATAAGGAAAACTACTCATAAATCCAGCTTCTAGACAATTGGTTATTTGTGGGAATATAATCAAGTTAGATCCTCATACAGGCATCAGAATAAATTCCAAATGTATTTAGGATTTAAAATGTAAAAACTAATCATAAAAACCTGAAGAAAATCTAGATTAACTTTTAGCTGATGTTAAGATAGGGAAGGTTTTTCTAAGCACAAGGTCAATGGAGAGAAAATCATCAAAGAAAAGAAAGAGTAAAATGATTACCTAAAAATAAAAAGCATCTCTATTTCAAAGCCATCATCAACAAAATTGAAAAGCAAATGACAATCCTGGAAAATATCCACAACTACGGCAGATTAGGAATGTCTTCCTTAATATATAAAGAACCCTTCCATATCAACACGAACATCAATAGAAAAATGAACCCTGGACATGAATGGAGGATTCACACAAAAATAAATGAATAGCCAATAAACACATAAAAATGTTTAATACCATGTTTCCCATTACAAATTGGCAACATTTTTGAAAAGACTTGTTGAGGGTAAGGAACAGGAGGCAAAGAATGAATTTTTTTACAACCTTTTTTAAAGGCAGTTTAACAAGGGGTGCCTGGGTGGCTCAGTCGGTTAAGCATCTGCCTTCAGCTCAGGTCATGATCCCAGGGTCCTGGGATTGAGCCCTGCATCAGGCTCCCTGTTTAATGGGGAGTCTGCTTCTCCCTCTCTCTCTGCCATTCCCCCTGCTTGTGCTCTTTCTCTCTCAAATAAATAAATAAAATCTTATATAAAAAAAAGCTATTTAACAAAATATACTGAGAATCCTTCAAAAGTTCATACAGTATTATTCGCAAAAGAAAAAAAATCAAAAGATGCCCAACTGGAAGGGAAAATTATATTTAAATTATGGTCCAACCACAATATGTAATATTACACAACATTACATTTTATATTTCTAGAGTCTTTTTTTAAGGTTTTATTTACTTATTTATTTGAGAGAGAGAGCTAGCAAACACGTAAGCAGGGGGTGGGAGGAGGAGCCGAGGGAGAGAATCTTCAAGCAGACTCCCTGCTGAGTGTGGGGCTCAATCTCACAATCTCAGAGATCATGACATAAGCTGAAACCAAGAGTCGGACACTTAAGAGTTGGACACTTAGCTGACTCAGCCGCCCAGGCAACCCTATTTCTAGAGACTTTTTAATGAGAAGGGGATATGTTCAAGAGATAACATTTTTTAATCAGGACAAAGAGAGCTAGGTATGATATGATTTCAATTTTGTCTTGAAAGAAAATTATATAGGCATAAAGAAAACTAGAAAAAAATAAACATATGTTCTTTAGAAATACATATAGATGCAAAAAAAAGGAAAGCAAGCAGTGGGATGGTGAACACTGGTTCCAGGTGACAGGTAACTGGTGGGGAAGAGGACCTGGAGGACAGCCCTGGGGAGAGGGCTACCATACACATAGTTAGATAGAAGTCCTTGTCAAGGACATAGCTTTTGTTTGGGGTGCCAGGTTCATGGGTTTTTATTAAATTACCAAAGATAAAATGAGTATTAAGATAAACCATATGAAATTGCTAATAATCAACTGCTATTAATCTTCTGAAATGGAGATTTTTAATAGTTCACTTTAATGAATAGACAGATGACAGACAGACAAAACTGGCCATGACTGCATCAATGCTGAGATTATGTCATGACTAAGGACTGTGATTAATCCAATTTTGAAAGAGAAAGATTCAGGAGACAATTCACTAAAATGTTACTGGTGTTCATCTCCCAGTGGGAAGATTAAGAGCAATTACTCTTTTCTTCTTTATTTCCTATGAGGAAAAAGGAATATATTACACATGTCAAAATACATGTTGGTCTCCTTGCCTTTCTATTCTACTCTAAGATCTAACTTGCTCAAGAAGACATAAATCTAGGTCCGAGTCCTTGACCCACCTATGGCCAAGTTTCAAATCCTGGAGTTGTAGAATGACTATTTTTTAAAGATTTATTTATTTATTTTAGAGAGAGTGAGAAAGAGCACAAGCAGGAGAAGCAGAAGGAGAGGGAGAGAGAATCTGAAGCAGACTCTGCGCTAGGCATGGAGCCCGATGCAGGGCTCAATCTCACAACCCTGTAATCATGACCTGAGCTGAAATCAAGAGTAGGCTGCTTAACCAACTATGCCACCCAGGTGCCCCTCTAATGACTGTTAATAAAATAATATTGTCAATAACAGCACATGATTGCTGGACATACCTCATCAGCTCCTCCCCACTGCCTATGATGGAGGGACTAATTTGTCCCCATTTTATAGATGAGGAAACTGAAGCTTCAACCAGTCAAAGAACATGTCTAAGGTCACAGAAGGAGAAAACAGCATTGCTCTGGAGTTAAACCCCAGAGTCCAGAGACCACTCTCCCCTGGCACACAGATCTGCTAGTCCTTGAGAATAAATAAAAGACAAAAGCAGTTTATTCTTGTCAAACACCACAATAAGAAGAGGCTTTGAGGAAGGGGCTTTACCCCACAAACAGCAGGTGTCACTGAGAACCCAGAAAGTGGGCTGAGAATGAGAAAGCCCAGAAGCAGGAGCAGGGTGCAATATTAAACACCAATCATGGCAGCCTTTCTGGTTCAGAGCCTCCACTGCTGAAATGAAGCATATAATAGGGTCCCTGGACACTGTGAGTCACGCCTGAAACATTTAACTTATATCGGATTCAACTCAATTCCTCAGAAATGAGCCAGCATTCTCAAGATGCTGCTGCTCTCCAGAATTGTACCAAATATCTTCCCTCAAACCACTGACATCATCTCTCCAATCAGGAGACCCAGAGCCCTTAGTCAGCCTCCTGTCCTTGACCATCTCCCCTCACTGCCCTTCTGCTGCCCCCCCCCAACTTTGAACATGCCTCCTACTTTTGCACAGCTGTTATTCTGCCTCCTCACCTTCCTAACACACACAAACACACATGCACACACAGGTATGCATTCACACTCACACACATGTGTACACTCACCTATGTACCTGTACAAACACGTACATATACTTGTCCAAACTACCACCCTTCAAGCCTCAGCTTAAATCTCAGAAAAAACAGAAAGCCTTTGTGATGCTTTTTGTCTGGGTCTGCATCAAATCTCCCTGTTACAAGCTCCCTCCACACTGTGTGGTTTTCCTTTGCAGCACTGACCACAATTTCAATTAAATGCTTCCTTGGGTAATGGACTATTTAACATCTGTCTTGCCCACCAGTCCATGAGTTTCATAGGGGAAGGGACCTTCTGTCTTGTTCAGCAAACATATAGCACATGGACTTAGGGTACGTGGAAGTCACCAAATAATAGTGGAAGGGAAGGAATCATTGCACCCATTTTAAAGATGGAGAAATTGATCCCACCATAAATCAGCAGTCACCAGGACTCAGCCTTCTAATCCCTAGGGGGTGACATATATTTAATTTGTTAACACTTATTCTGGGCATTTTCAAATACACCTACAGAAGAACAAACACTACCAGACCCCCCACATAGCCATCATCTGAATTTAATTGCTACACATTTCCAGCAATTTTTGTTTTTTCTGCCCACCTTACCAACTTTGGTTGGTTGGTTGGTTGGTTTTCATAGAGTACTTAAAAGCTAATCCCAAACATGATGTCACTTACCCATAAATACTTCAATGTGTATTCCCAACAAGTAAGAGCTTTTTAATATAGAACCATGATATTATTATCACCCCAACATAATTAACAATGATTGCTTAATAAAAACCAAATACCCATTCTATCTTCAATGAGTTCAGGTTTCAAAAATATCTTTTAATAGTTGTTTTTCATGAATCTGTATCCTAAGAAGGTCCACACATTACATTTGGGTGATGTGTCTCTTAAGTCTCTTTTAATCCATATTGGTTCTCCTTTTCTTCACGCCCTTCATTCATTGAAGACACTGGGTCATTTATCCTTCTGTATTTAATTTTCAGAAATGACTTTCCCATCTTGAATCCATGTCTTTATCAGGGGCCTGTGATGGGAGATTACTGACATGGCATTCTCCCCCTGCCAGGACTCCAGGGAATTCTCCGGCCCTCTGGACTCTGCAGGTATCACAGACTTTATATCCATGTATGGTTTCAGTCCAGTTGCATGCAAATAACACAGACAGATGTCTGCTTGATCCTGTCCCGGCAAAGTGAATCCCAACACTCAGAGTCTAAGAACTGCCCAGAGCTTGGGACCTAAAGGGGCTGCAGCTCTCCAGAAGGAGGCAGACAGAGTACCTGGGATTTAGAGAACACCATAAAACCAGAAGGGGGTAAAATGCCTCAAGAAGAAGCCCTTGGGGAATCCTCCCCCTTTCTCTGCCAGGGGTTAGATAGTTTCCTCCAGGGAGAGGTCTACATAACTAGACATCTGAAGTTTGACTTTGCCCTGTTGATCCCCCCCATTGCCCTTACCTAGAGCCCATTGTGGCTTTGGGAATGGACAGCCCAGAAAAGCCACACAACTTGGTTTTCAAAGACAAGAAGCTGCTATGGGCTACAGAAGAACTGCGAGGTAGGAACATATGCAGGGATGTTTGCTAGGACTCTGGACAAGGTGACTATCCAAATGGTCTCCCAGCTGAGGGTCTCTATAAATCATGGTAGAAGTTTACCTCTTTGAGACAAACAAGTTCAAAAAAATCAATCTACTCTCTCCACCGGAGTCTCCAGACTTCTAGGAGATAATAAAATGTTCCAACCAAATAGAAATCACATTTATCTTTGGTTTTTCTAGGTTAAGCCAAGACCCAGATGAGCCCCTGACTACAGGGGTAGGGGTCCTGACTCTAACACTGGGTGAAGTATACTTGCTCATTTATTCATTTTTCAGCCCCCTACCAACCATCCTGATTGTCTGTAATAGGTTTGGGTCTAGTGAATGTAGGTATAATGGTAATCACAATGACATCTAACCTTCATGCATGTTTTACCATTTGGTATCATTCTAGATGTTTTATTTCATTTAGCTATCACAATGAGAATTGCCCACTTAGGGTAGACACTGATATGCCTGTTGTATTAGTTATTTATTGCTACATAACAGATTCTCATAAGCCTAAAACAACACACATTTATTATCATGCAGTTTCTGTCAGAAGCCTAGGCACAGCTTAGCTAGGTTCTCTACTTCTGGGTCTCACCAACCTGTAATTCAGATGTCAGTGGGGCTGTGGTCTTATCAGGGACTCAAATGAGGAAAGACCAGCTCCCAGGTTCCTTCAGGTTATTGGTAGGATGTATTTCCTTGTGGCTACAGGACTGAGGGTTTCAGCTACTTGATGGAGACCAACATCAGCTACTAGAGGCTACCTGTAAGTCCTTGATATGTGGGCTTCTCCAAGTTGGCCACTTGCTTCATAGCAGCTTGCTTCTTCCAGGCCAGCAATGGAGAAAGAGAAAATTTGCTAGTAAGATGGCGTTTTATAGAACATAACCACAGGAATGGTATCCCACCATCTTTGCCACATTCTACTGGTTGGAAGCAAGTCCTGAGTCCTGTCCACACTCGAGAGAAGTTAATCACACAAAATTGTGAACATTAGGAAGCAGGGATCATAAGGACCACCTGAAAGTCTGTCCACCACAAGCATTATGCAAATAATAATAATAAAAATCAACTAAGTCTCAAAGGGTAGAAGAAATTTCCCCTGTCACATAGCCAAATGGAGGACCTGGAATTCGAAGCCAAATATGAAGAACTCCAAGTCCCATGATCTCATCCATAAGTGCATTATTCAAAGAAGCATCACTGCCCTCAAGGAGTCATGGTCTCCCTCACCTAGAACAGAGACAGCAACAAATCCTTCTGATCAAATTTGGCAAGAATCTAATAGACGAATATACAAAGATCCTGGACTGGAAGGAAGGTTTGCTCTGCCTGGCGGCCCTTTGTGCATGGCCTTAAGATGAGTTAGCTGAATAGAGAAAGATGTGAGAGAACGCCAGGTGGGTGTGACCACAAGCGCAAAAACAAAGTGGCTAGCATCAGGTGCCCTCATGCTCCAATACCAGCAGACAGTTTTGTGTGGCTAAAATGAAATGAAGGAGGCTTAACAGGACATAGAGCAGAAAGGGCAGACTGGAAATAGGCTGTACAGGTGTTGAACACCCGGCATGGGATTTGGGGCTCTGAGCCATGGGGCCTGGTGAAGCGGGTGGGCCATGGGGCAGCACTGTTATACTATGAACGGCTCTGGCTGGACTCAAAGTAGCCAGTTAGGATGTTACAGCATCCGTCCATGCATGAGATGGAGTAGGGATGTGCTGACTAGAAGAAAAGGCACATTCGAGATATGTTTTGGGAGGAAAGTCCCAAAGTGAGAGTTTTAATAGAAACTGAAACCCAGTTCCCTCAATGGAGGTGGGGGGTGAACAGGCAGAGCACAGTGATTCCTGGAGTGCCAGAGAGCTAAGGGAGGGCAGAGAATGGAATGATATGGCCTCTCTGGAAATTGTTTAAAAGACACTGTTAAACACCTGTACTAATGGAAAAAGCCAGACCAAAAAAGACAAATACTGTGTGATGCCACTGATATAAGGTCCCTAGAATAAGCTAATTCACAGACACAGAAAGTGAGTGGTCATTACCAGGTTCTGGAAGAAGGGGGCAGGAGGAGCTAGTGTTAAATGTGTGTGTGGTTTCTGTTTGGTAGCTGAGAAAGTTCTGGAAATGGATGGTGGTAACGACTGCACAACATTGTGAATGGGCTTAATGCACTGAATTGTATGCTTACAAACGGTTAACATCATGTTTTATGCTACATACGTATATTTTATCACAACCATTAAAAAACAACAACAACAACAACTCCTTTCTTTGAGAGAAGAAACAGCGAGGCACTGGAAGCAATAGCACACCTGAGCATAGTCCAAACACCAGTCCCCTGGTCTGCTCCACTCCAACAGAAGCCACATTCACAGGACAAAACCCTCAGGTGCCAGCTCTCAGAAAGAGCCATTTATCAAAAGTGACAGTCTAATGGAAGTCCCTGGTCATCAGCTCCCTACCCACTCTCTTCAAACTTCATCAAAATCAGAATCAAGATGCATTTGCTTAAGAGGCAGACACAAAAGCAGAGAAGGGAGAGTCACCTCCTTGCAGGCTTTCCAGCCGGGCTGCCTGGACCCCATCAGACACAACTTGGCAGCCAAGTATTGGCCCTGCTCATTGAGGGAGCCAGGCCCAGTCCCTAAGCATTCATCTGACTGACTGATTGATTCATTTGGTGAATAACTGTAGAGCTTCTGGGTGTACCTGTGTCTCATGCTGGGGGCCAGTGACTCAGAATAGCCACAGCTGGGAGCTCACGGACGGGGAGTGGGGAGACAGGAACAGAGAAATAGGCCCTTTCCATCACTCTGGAAGCCATCTCCATGCTGAGACCCCAGATTCATGGCCCCACCCTGACCACTGTCCTGGACTGGGGCCTACACCCCAGCTGACTTTTTGCCATCTCTCCTTGAAGATGTAACCCGCACCTCAGGGTTGCTGCCTCCCACTCCATACCTCTAGTGTTCCGTTAAATCTGGGAAATGAGAATGAGTCAGCCTGGCCCATGTGTTACAAAATGAGTGAAGAGCAAGGGTGAAAAGATTCTGGACAACTAACTGTCAGGCAGAGGAACATGTGTGGTCCCTGAGGCACTCCTGCATTTCATACAGGCTCCAGGACAATTTCCCAGCAAACCCAAAAACACACAGAGGTTGGGCTTTATTTGTCCATATCGATGCCTCTGTTTCTCTCCCAAAGATATAATAAATTGAGGTGTGAAGGAGCTTAAAAACATCCTGAGACATATCCACCCTCAGTGAAGTAGGCAGGCCCCCTGCAAAATGTTGTTATGGGTTGAATGGTGTCCAAAAAGAAGTCCAGGTTTTAACCTCCCATGCCTGTGAATGTGACCTTATTTGGGAATAAGGTCTTTCTGATGAAGTTAAAATGGGGTTATTAGGGGGCTCTAATCCGGTATAACCATGCCCTTATAAAAATAAGGAATCTGGAGAAGGAGACAGATACACGCAGGAGAAAAACGATGTGAAGATACAAGGAGATGAGCACCTATAAGCCGAGGAACACCCAAGACTACCAGAAGCCAAGAGAGGAGCATGAAACATATTCCTCCTCACACCCCGCAGAAGGAACCAATCCTGCCAACACCTTGACTACAGATTTCTGGCCTCCAGATCTATAGAATAAATCACTTTTGTTTAAGCCATACAGTTGACAGTATTTTGTTTTGTCAGACCTAGGAAACTAATACAGATGTCCACGTACTAACCCCCAGAATCTGTGACTATGTTAGGTTACACAACAAAGAAGAATTTATGGTGCAAATGGAATTAAGATTGCTAATTGGCTGATGTTGAGATAAGAAAGTTATCCTAGATTATCTGGGTGGGCCCAATGTCACAAGGGTCCTTATGTGTGGAAGACGGAGGCAGAAGAGTCAGAAAGAGATGTAGGAGAAAGACTTGACTGGCCATCACTGGCTTTGAAGATGGAGGTTGAAGCCATAAGCATAAATGCAGTGAACTCTAAAAGCTGGAAAGGACGAGAAAATGGATTCTCCCCACTCTAGACTGAATGTTTGTGTCCTTCCCAAATTCATATGTTGAAATACTAATGCCCAATGTGTTGGTATTTGGAGGTAGGGCCTTTGGGAAGTGATTAGGTCATAAGGGTGGCACCCTCATGAATGGGACAGGTGCCCTTCCTTACAAAAGAGACCTAGACAGGTCTCACTCCTTCTGCCACATGAGGACACAGCCATCTGTAGGCCAGGACATGGACTCTCACCAGACTGTGAATCGGCCAGTAACTTAATCTCAGACTTTCCAGCCTCCAGAACTGTGAGAAACAAATTTGCTTATAAGCAACCCAGCCGATATTTTGTAATAATAGCCTGAATGGACCAAGACAGAAAATGGTTCTGAGAAGTGGGGGTGGTGCTGTACAAACACCGGAAAATGTGCAAGTGCTTTGGAACTGAGCGGTGGGTAGATGCAGGGAAGGTTTCGAAGCATATGCTTTCATTGCTGTGAACAGACCATTCAGGGCAATTCTGGTGAGAACTCAGAAACAAGAGGAGGGTTTTGGAGAAAGCCTCAGTCTTTCTAGGGAATACCCATGTGATCTGGAACAGAATGTTGGTAGAAATACGGGTGGTAGAGGCCATTCTGATGAGGGCTCAGGCAGAAATGAGGAGCATGTTACTGTAAACTAAAGGAAAGACCATTCTGGTTATAAAGTGGCAAACAACCTGGCTGAGTTGCGTTCACATCCCAGGGTTTTGTGAAAGGTAGAACTTCCAGGGGATGAAATCAGTATTTGGCTGAGGAAATCTCTAAGCAAAGTGCTGAAGGAGTGGTCTGGTCCCTCCTGACTGTGTATAGTAAAATATGAGAAGAAAGAAATGATATGAAGATGGAATGATTAAGCAAAAAGGAACCAGAACTTAAAGATTTGGAAAATTCTCAGCCTATCCATATTGAAAAGAATGGGAAAGCATGCTTGGAGACAGCACCAAGGGTGCAGCAAGTGCCCCTTTGGTAAGAAGATTGGTACAGAGCAACTGTCCCAACAGAAGCCAGGTGCTCTTGTTCAAGACAGTGGAAAGATGACCCCAGAGGCAATTCAGAGATCATTAGAGCTGCCACCCTGTCATAGGCTACCAGTCTGCGATACACTTGTCCCCCTTATCCACAGTTTCACTTTCTGAGTCTTCAGATACCACGGTCAACCACGGGCTGGAAGCAAATGATCCTCCTGACACATCATTAGAAGGTGAAGGTCAGTGGTAGACTAATGCTACGTCACAATGCCTACGTCATTCAACTCACCTCATCTCCTCACATAGGCATTTTACCATCTAACATCATCACAAGAAGAAGGGTGAATACAGGACAACCAAATATTTTAAGAGAGAACACATTCATATAACTTTTAACTGGCATATTGTTATATTTTACTATTAGTTGTTGTTAATCTCTTACTGTGCCTAATTTATAAATTAAACTTTATCATAGGTATATGTTAAGATATGAAAAAACATAGTATATATATACGATTCAGTACTATCTGCAATTTCAGGCATCCACTGGGGGTCTTGAAACATATCTTGTGGATAAAGGAGGACCACTGTATTATTGTATTTTTATAGCAGCCCCCCAGAGCCTCCAGAAAGGAATACAGCCCTGCCAATGCCTTGATTTTAGCCCCATAACACCTACTGTGGACTTCTGATATCCAGAACTATAAGTGAATAAATTTGTATTGTTTTAAGCTACTAAGTCTGTGGTAATTTTTTACAGCAGCAATAGAAAATGAATGCACCAAGCTTCTTTAAAACTTCATGTAAATTGGCTTTCCTAAGGGGTAAAAAAAAAAAAAAAAAAAAAAAAAGGATGTATATTTGGTTTTCTATCTAGGAAACATTCCTGCAGTCTAGTTGGGATAGTATAAGGGGCGAAAAAACAGCACCAGTCATCTGAGCTTCTCACCAGCCAGAATGCTGGACTGAATGCCCCATGGCAAGTCTAGCTTCAGGTACAGCTTAATTAGGCCTCAGAGGTGCCGCCAGGATACAGTCTTCTCTCCATGCATAGGCTCTGCTCCCTCCAGGTGGGCCCTAGCCTCCCCTTAGAGTGACAAGATGACTGCCTCAGCTCCAGCATCACATGTCCTCTCCTTGAAGTCCACAGAAGAAAACAGTAAGCATCTCTTTCCAGATTCCGTGGCTTTGTTTGAGCCATGTGCTCATTCTGGAACTAATCATTTGGACTGAGGAATGCTGTGTGGTAACTGACTGAGGTGTTGGTCATCCTTGGGGATGCAGGAGTGGGGCCCCATTCCAGCTACCTTCAACCAAAATGAGGAAGGATTATATGTGCTAATACAGAAATATATCTACTATTTTGTTAAATTTTAAAATGATATATAAAATACATATTTGTATATTCACATATTTTATATATTTTATAAGATATTATATAAATGATATCATATACATAACTCATAAAAATACATTGTTATATAAAAAGTTGATGTGCGCTAATTTCTTTTAAATCTGGGTGCTAGTTCATAGCCGTCATTAGTTTATTAAAATTCATAACCAGTACCCTTGTTAGTTGCACACTTTCATGTATATATGTCATACTTTAATAAAAGGGGTTTTTAAGTAAGTTGCAACTTACTTTTTAAGTAAGTTGTATAATATATGATGCTATTTTTAAAAAGAAGGAGAGGAGAAGGAGCAAAGGAGAAAAAGATGGGGGGGAATTAAACGTAGTGAGAAAGAGAGAAATATGCAAAATGACTGCCCCCAACTTTTGAGGGAGCACAGCAGTTTTCAACTAGACATGTGGCAATGTGTGAGGACAGTTGGAGTTGTCACAACCTGGGGGGTGGGGGAGGCAGTGCTACCAGCACTGAGTGGGGTAGAGGCAAGGGATGCCCCGACACATCCTGCAGTGCACAGGAAGGCCCCACAACAAAAGGAACAAGGAAAGATCCAGCACAAAATGTCAACAGGGACAAGGCTGAGAAGCTCTGTTACACAGGTAAAATGTGAGGAGGGAGAGCTGTGAGAGAGGATTTTCACAGTTTTCCTCTTTCACTCTTCATTCTTTGGAATTTTTACAAAAAGGATGCCTTACCTTTATTATTCAGAAATAAAAAGAAACACTCCTCATGGTGACAATATAGATCAGGGGCCAGCAAATGAGGCCCAATGCAGTCCATTGCCTGTTTTTGTACAGCTTAATGGCTAAAAAGGGTTTTTAGGTATTT
Source organism: Ursus arctos (assembly GCF_023065955.2). Taxonomy (NCBI): domain Eukaryota; kingdom Metazoa; phylum Chordata; class Mammalia; order Carnivora; family Ursidae; genus Ursus; species Ursus arctos. The sequence continues at coordinate 69,954,448 of NW_026622874.1, read as the reverse complement.
AAATGACTGCATTTTAACTGGCTCTGCAGTTAAAACACACTTGATTTTGCCTACTAGCCAACAAAGCCTAAAATATTCATTATCTGGTTATTTACAGAAAAAGATTGCCAACCTCTGACACAGATCATCACTTTAAGTTTCCCATAAAAAGACCCACGCACCCCGCCCCAGCCTCTGTCCAAACTAAGCATGTATTACACCTTCTGAGAGACATCCTGTAAAGAAGGAAAGCAAGCAGAAACCACAAGGTCCCTATGATGGTCTATTAGTTTCCAAGTGATGCTGTAACAAATTAACACTAACTTCCTGGCTTCAAACCTGAATTTATTACCTTACATTTCTGGAGGTCAAAAGTCTGAAATGGTGTTCACTGGGCTAAAATCAAGGTGTTGGTAGGGCTGGTTCATTTCTGGTGATTCTGGATGAGAATTCATTTCCTTAACCTTTTTCAGTTTCTAGATTTGAATGCTTTGGCTTGCGGCCCCTTCTTCTGTCTTCAAAGCCAGCAATGCCCAGCAGTGTCCTTCTCACATTGTGTCTGTCACTCCAACTATGATTCTCCTGCCTCCTTCTTCCATATTTAAGGACCGCTGGGATTACATTGAGCTCCCTCAAATAATCCAGGAAAATCTCCTCATCTCAAAGTAAATTAAGAACTTCAATTCCTTCTGCAAACTTAATGCCCTTTCTCCATGTAACATAGCATATTCACAGTTCACACAAATTAGGACATGGATGTCCTCAGGGGTCATTAATCTGCCTGCCACATCAGCTATGATATTATGTATCAGCCAGTGAGATATAAACAAGTTGTTTGTGCAATTTTCAGAAAGCCTCCTTAAAAGGAGGGGATGCCCCCTTCATAATACCTTTTCAATTCTACTGTCTAAAATCAGATGTAATGGCTGGAGCTGCAGCAGCCATAGCAGGCCAGGAAAATACCAACTCATAGGCATGACATAATGGATAGCTGAAAGAAGCCTGGGTCTGTGACGACTTTATAGAGTCACCATTCCAGAGCCTGCCTTGGATCTACTTATATGTGGTAAAATAAAAGTTTGTGTGTTTGAGTTTCTTTGGGGGCCTAGGGGCAGTTCTATCACTCACAGCAAAATAAACTTCCTAACAGATTCTGAGGATGAAAGCATTAACTTATTCATTTATTCCTCACCATGCATGTATGAAGAGCCTGCAGAGTGCTAGATGATGGATATGCAAACAGAAACCTACCACAGTCCTTGGTCCCCAAGAGTTCACGGCCTCGTGGGAAGACAGGTCAAGCCTAAACTGCAATACAGTGTGGTGCTTGCTTTCTAGACGTATGACAGTTGGGCTGCAGAGGCATCAGCTCTGCCTGGGGGAAAAGGGAGAATGCGTAGGAGTCTGCCGCTGGTCAAGGTAAGAAATATTCCAGGCTGCAGGAACATCATAAACAAAGGCAAAAATCAAACAAGAGTCCAGTGAGTGGAAACAATGAGATAGGCAGTTGGTCAAAATCCAAATGGGCAAAGTGGGAAGGAAGGGCAGGAGAGGTAATTTTGGGGGAGTCACGTGTGTGAAGCTAGAGAGTTCATCTTACATGCGGGGGGCATCAGGAAAAGCCAGCTGGCCAGCTGAGCAGTGAGAGGGTAGGTGTCAAGTGTCTGAGCCCATTTTCCTGTGCCCATGAGCCCTCGTGATGCAAATGCACTCAGGACCCTTTCCCATCCTCACCCCCACCCCAGATCTTTCAGTGAAAGAGGAAGACAGGCCTAGCCCCCTCAGGCTTCCAGAACCTAATTCTTGTCTCTACACCTTGCACATCACCGTGCTAATTTTATTCCTATTTAATTTTCCTGTTGTTAGCTTTGACCTCTTAGCTGGCGATTATTAATAAACCTAGATAGAGTAAACCACTTTCTGCATGCCCCCCCAAAAAAGTTGCAGACTTTTAAAGTTCAAAATGAGATCTATAAATTATTCCATCTTGGCAAACACGGTACCTCCCCTAGGCAACGTGAACTGTTGGCAGAAGCTTAAAAGAGGCATTCATTTCCTCTTCTCTTTGCATCTGTTGTTTAGATGTGCAAAAATATGGTTCAGCATTTTTACTCTACACGGATCTATCCACACTCCTGCCCCCACTTGTCTCCCCAGCAGAGGAGGAGGCCAATCAATCCAGTATTATATCAGTCAGGCTTGCCTCTTGACAATTTCAATAGTGGTGCTGATTGAGGGATTCACAGAAAACAGACAAGGTCACTACTAAAGTGCAGGGTCAAGGGTGGCCCTAACAAATAGCCCATTAAATGGGATGGTACTCACCTCTCTCCCTGAGCAGGGGACCCAAAACACAGAGAAAAGCTGCAACTGCACAGATAATGGGATGTAGTGGTGAAGAACCTTCCAGCAAGTTGTCACATCCATGTCACTTTGGCTTATAAAGGACACTGGCAGCCTGTTAGGCAGCTGATCCAGGTAATTTAAGGGGGGAAAAGCAGTGTAGCTCTTTTAGAGGAATGCCCTCTAAATTATCTTTGTCCATGTCACTCTACTGATGAAGACCTTCTCATTACTAATTACCATTGTTGTTGTCGAAGCACACTCTGCTCAGAGGCAGGTGTTCAAATCCCAGAAGATGCACTACGGTGAGGGAGGTTTTAATTCAATATTTTTGGAAATATTGTATATTCTCTTCACTGGGAAACTGGAAATTTTCAGCACATGTAAATATAAAGGCTCTGAGAAAGTCTGCAGAAAAGCAATCAGTGCAGCTCAACATCCAGAGTGAGGCGGCATGCCTTGCTTTTGATTCTAGCCTTGCCACTTCCTATTGTGTAACTATGAAGAATATTTGTAAGAATAAAATTAGAGGGGGATAAAGGCAGGTAAAGCACAGTGCCTAGCACATGGAAAGCACTTAATTTGCTCTAATTATTATTACTATGGAAGCCAGCATTTATCAAAACACTTTTGACTGTTCTATTCTCTCATGGAAAAACCTGTTACATGCTATGAAACTGGTTTTCCTCAAAACACCATTTGGGAAAGATTGCAGTAAATGGTTTTGTTTTAAACTGACAAACAGTTATATAGGCCATGTTATGAGCCAGGCACTATTCTAAGTGCTTTATACATACTAATGCATTTAATCCTCACAACCACCCAACGCAGTGGGATAGGTATGATGAATATACATATATATAGATGAGGAAATCAAGGTGCTGACGGATTGAGTATTACATATCTTGCCCAAGGTCACACAGCTAGTGAGTGGCTGACCCTGAGGTCTCTAATTCCTGCCTTTTGGGTGGAAGCCAAGAAACCCAACCCCTGGGAACCTTCTAAAGCTACTTTCCTATCACCCATATTGTCATAAAACCTCATTTTTACCAGGTCCTTCTGCTCAGAAACCTAGAATGCCTCCTCATCACCACCAGATCAAATTCAGATTCATTCTGATTCTATGCCCAGATGATCCTCAGTGGTCTGGGGTGCAGCCTTAAAATTCATTCTGATTCTAGACACTCGGTCAGCCCTTCCTTAATTGTCCCTTTGCTTGGCCATTCCCTTTCACTTCCTAGTAAACTCATATTCAACCTTCAAAACCCAACTTAAAATTCATTGCTTCTGGGAGCCCTCTCTCTGAACACCTCCACGCAGGAGAGTTATTGCCCCAAGCTTTATACTCCCTTTCAAATTTGGAAGACCCTCTAGCAGTTGGCATTTGCCAGATTTTTGTTGTATCCACTGTAGTAGACAGACACCCTTCCTTCTTCTGGCACACGCCCTGACTTGCCTTCACAACTCTTGTCCTTACAGGGGGTATATTTACTCCACCTCAACCCCTGGAATGAGCCTGTGACCTGTGCGTGGCTAATCAGAGGAATACACCACCCCTGGCTACAGAGATTGCTGAGGGGTGATCATATGACCCAATCAAAACCAGTAAGACTGAATCCCAAGACTCCTGATGGATTGGCCTGGTTACTAGTTTTCTGCAGGATGTAGAGCCAGGAGATTAAAAGCCTGATGCCACAGTCCACCCATCAGAAAGGCACTCTTGAGAGCAAAGCCAGCATAGAGGAGAGTGGAAAACAGGAAAGGGGGAAAGAGAGAACAAACAAGTCCTATGACACTAGTCAAGCCTTCAGTGTGAGCCCTACCTGAAGTACTTCTATTCTTAGACTATTCTTAGACTTCTCAACTATGTGAACCAATAAATTTCCTTTTCAACTAAGTCTTCTCAACTGGGGCAGAGGGTGGTGGTTAGAGTTGGGGTGTTAGAGTTCTGTCACTTACAACCCAAGAAGCCCTGACTAGCACAATCTCTCTAGATCTTGACTAGAGTTCTCTAACATCAATCCTGTTTAACTCCTCTCCCCAGGGTGTGACTCGTATCTAAAATATCCTGCAAACATGTGTTGCAATGAAATTCAATTAGGAAGTTTCAAAGTGTTTTCTTGAGCACAAGCTCAGTTGATCCTGAGGACTGAGTATGCAATCTTATCCCCATTTCACAGATAAGAAAAGTAAGGCTCAGAAAGTTTAAGAATCTTGCTTCAGAGGAGCCTACTGGGTAGCTCAGTCATTAAGCGTCTGCCTTCGGCTCAGGGCGTGATCCCAGTGTTCTGGGATTGAGCCCCGCATCGGGCTCCCTGCTCTGCTGGGAGCCTGCTTCTTCCTCTCCCACTCCCCCTGCTTGTGTTCCCTCTCTTGCTGGCTGTCTCTCTCTCTGTGTCAAATAAATAAATAAAATCCTAAAAAATAAATAAAATCTTAAAAAAAAGGAATCTTGCTTCAAATAATCATAGTGCCCACCTGTTCTATGTCTTTGATCATGTTAATGTTTTTCAATGTACACACAGTTGGTGCTTAATCAGTGCCAGCTGACCAGGCCTAACTGGCCTGAAGCTCCTGTGCTAGCATTCTGCTGCTCTGGGTTCAAAGAGATCTGGTGGAGGTCTGGCAAGGAGGCAGTATGGCTCAGGTCTCAATGGCCATCATCTTTTGGCCTGAGTACCTTTTCCTTCCCTCTCATCCCCTTGGCAGACCTACATTCTGAATGAATGAACACAGTCCACTTTTACCGCAGGCCACGGCCACCCCCAGCTCCTGAGCCCACTTGGGAAAGATTCACATCAATGCAGACTGGTGCCACTTATACATACACGGGTTTCAGATTCTGCCAGGCCCTCAAGGTTGCCTTGCAATCTTTCCATTTCCCTAAGAATGAATGGAGACTTGGCTGTGTCTCCATAGCTTTGGAAATCCAGCTATTTCTCAGCATTTGGAGTGTGAAATTAGGCAGATGGAACATCCAGATTACGGACTGCACTGCATCTGGAAACCATGGCATCAAACAGACAGTTGGAGCTGGTTGCTTTACAGCGTGTGGTCAAAGAAGGCATTAATTCCAGTCCATTCTTGGTCACTAAATGCAGCGCAGCAAAGCAAGCAAGAGCATGAACCCTGGGGTCTTTGGCCTCAAATCCCACCCCCACCTCTTACTCTCTGTGTGATCCTAAATGGAGACCTAAGATTTGGGTTTTCTAACCCATAAAATGGGCATAAAATACCTCCAAGAAATGTTTAAAGGATTCAGAGAAATAAAACACAGAGGCACATCATAAGCACTCAATAAATTATCTGATGTTTGTTTTTTAATTTCCTTAAACATAAAAAGACACCCAAAACCTTGCCAACTGAATCGGAACACAGGTTTTACAAATAATTAAATGAGGTCAGCACAATTTCATTGAAGCTGCTCAGACAGCTTCAGTGATAAATAAGGCAACTTTTTACAAGTGCATCTATTAGAACCTTAAATTAGTCAAACATAAGGAAGCTTACAAGAAAAATACAGACTAGAAGGTGAATCCTGTTTGCAAATCAGAACGCTATAAAAATGGCCACAGATTGCAAATCATAAATTCCACCTTCCAGAAGCTCTGTTATATGTAGATTCCAGAAGGCAAATAAAAGCATACTTAAAGATGGTGTTGGCAACGTCGCTTTAAAAAAAAAAAAAAAAGATGAAAATGGCATGATTTCACAGCTCCAAACTCAAACAAGGGATAATATATAATATCAGACCCAAAATTTTTCAAAGAGCTGAATAATGGTTGAATAACAGCTGAATTGGAACCATTCAAGCATTTAAAAAAAAAAAAAAGGAAAGAAAAAAAGATGTGACTCCTTTGGTCACTGCATTAGAAATAATTCTTTCAAATACCATTTGAGTCTCAGTTAACACTTAGATGCCCTGAATGACAACATCACTTCTCCAAGACACCTTGGAGAACAGCCTGAACCTTTGCAGGAACACACTTAGTCCAGAGCAAGTCTTCTCAACTGGGGGTGGGGAGGGGTGGGGGATTTTGTCACCCCAGGGGCATCTGGCAATGTCAGAGACATATTTGATTGTCACAACTGGGAGAGATAGGGATGCTACTGGATCTACTGGGTAGAGACCAGGGATGCCACCAAAACTCGTAGGAGCACAGGATGGTCCCCACCTCAAAAAATGATTGGGCCCAAGTGTCAATAGCACTGAGGTTAAGAAGCCCTGCTCTGAAGTTAGCCAGGCTGCCTTCTACTTGCATGAGCCTGAGGGGGCTCTCCAAGCCTAAATAAGGGGGGGATCATAGGATCTACTTCTTAAGGCTGTTGAAGGTTTAGATTAGATAGGAATAATAATAATAACAGCTACCATTTACCAAGCTTTCATAATGCACCAAGCATTGTGTCAAGAGCCTGTATGTATATTATTTGATTCAATATTTATAACAACCCTATGAAATAAGTAACATGAGTAAGACTTCGCTGCTGGAGGGGGAGTGGGCTTCAAACCCTGGCAGCCTATGTCTTGACCTCTTCATTCTCCATACTCACAGTGTGGTCCACATACTGGTACCTTCAGCATCTTGCTAGAGATGCAAAATCTTGGGCCCCATGTCCGAATCTGCATGTTAGCCAGATTCCCAAGGGATTCACGGACATATTAGAGTCTGAGAAGCAATGTGCTAAGGACAGTGCCTGGCCCCAAAATAAACACTAAATAGAGATTAATTATTTGCATTGTCATCACTGTTTATAGCCTACAGAGAGATTCGTTAGAGTAAAATTCAGACTCTGAGTCATAACACACATGGATGTGGCAAAGATCTCATGGAGGAACTTTGTCAATACCAAACATCCCCAAGGGTGTCAGGTCTGCTCTGCCTCTTAGGAGGTCTCTCGCAATATGGATAAAAACCAGCTGTTAAAGGGGAAGAGCCACTACCCCCAATCTAGCTCTTCTGATTCCTCAGCCACTGCTCCTCCTGCCATCCTCTGCCTCTCTCCATGGCTTATCTATCTCACACTAGAGTGTGAATGACTCATGGCATGTGCTGCCTCTCTCAGGGATATTTGCAAAGCTCAAACCACGCTTTCTGTTCCTTTCTGATAGAAGAACCTAGAACTCTGCTGCCAAACATCAAATCCTGAGTAAGTCCTCCTCGTATTAGCTGCTCTGAGGACATAGGATGGTGACATCACAAAGCACACTCTCTAGTATTTCCTATTTTTTAAATTATATAAATAATGCATGAGTGCACCCTCAGTATAAAATATTCAAAGTATATGAAAGTATATAGAGTACAAAGCAAAAGTTCTTTTCATCAGAGAAGCCATATAGTGTTCAAAGCAGAAACTCTGGACCAAGACTACCCAGCAACACTCCTTACTACCTCAGTGTCCTGGAATACCTTAACCACTCTGTGACTCAGTTTCCTCATCTGCACCTCAAAGACTTGTTTGAGGATTAAAAATGACAATGCCTGAGAAATGCTTAGCTCAGATCCTGGCACACCATAGGTATTAGCCATTCCTATTGTTCCCACTTCCCTCCCAAGATAAGCCCTATTAGCAGCTCGGTGTGAAGACTTCCAGACCCTCTGCTAAGCACTTGCATACATATGAACCCTAAAAATATAGGTACACTATTAGCATGAAGATGACTACACTGGGCCTTGCTTCTGCAACTTGCTTTACAGTTGAACCAAACCATGGGGATAACTTAATACTAATCACACAGATGTATCCCTCTTCGTTTTAACAGCTCTGTTAACAGCTTCTTTGGATGGATGTGCCATCATGTGTGGAACCATCCCCCCACTGGTGGGCATTTAGGTTGTTCCCATTTTTTCCCCCACTGGAAGTAAACTGGGTGTGCAGAGGCAGCCAAGTTCCGAGCATGTCAGACTTGGGATGTGGAGCAGCCAGGAAGCAGAGCCAGGCAAAGGATGGTCTCATCAGAGTCTCTGCCAAGAACGGGAAGGATGACGACAATTTGGGGCACACTCAAAATAAATAATTGTCCTTAACCCTCTCAAAATTGGGAAGCGCATCGTTAGTCACTGGCTTCCTGTCACAGCTGGTAGCTGTGCCCTTTCCCTCCCCACCGGTGCCCTCAAACTGCCCAGTGGGAGGCCATGCCCAGGCCCACAGGTTCACTGTAAACAAGGGCACCTGCTCCGTGGTAATTTCTCCCTCCTACAAAGCCCCAAGTGCCCATTCTCCAGAGAAGAGGCAAAGGAAAGGAGCTTCCTCTAGCCAGCAGAGACATGAAAGACAACCCAGTACAGTAGTCCTATGACTTGGTTAGCAGCAGAACACTGAAATCTTACTCAGAATGCTAATTAACAAAGCAGATAAAAGGGATGGCCCTGATTGAACAGAGCTGGGTGGTTGGAGGGGAAAATGTACAACTTCACCTGCCCCCGAGATGCCGTGGTCCTCCAAAACAGTTTATAAACCGTTCATTCATCTGATCCAATTTGTTTTTCAGATTTGGTAGCTAGAGCTCAGAGAGGGGAAGTTATTCACTTAAGGCCACACAGAATACAAGTAGCAGAATCCAGAAGAGGGCTTCGGTCTCCTGACTCCTTATTCCCGGGCCACTGTACTTTCTGCTAATTTCTGCAGCTTTTCTAACACCTGTGCTTGTTTAGACTAAGGTGTGAATGACTGTCTCATTCAGAGATGATTCTCTTTCCATTGGAGCTAGACTTCTCAAACCTATACAGCCTAAGTATAACTCACAGAATAAACAATGCAGATCTTCCTCAAGGTTTCACTGAGATTTTTGGATGTGGAAAGCTAAACAACAACTAGGAAAAAATTATAAACACTGCTTTATATTTTTTAAAAATTGACAGAAATTAGGGGGGCCCCACTGGCTCAGTCAGTAGAGCATGCAACTCTTGATCTCAGCATCATGAGTTCAAGACCCATGTTGGGCGTAGAGCTTACTTTTAGAAAATTGACAGAAATCAGAACTGAGTGTGAAATTTACCTGGGCTTTATGATTACACTGGAGACTTCAAACAAATCTTGCCCCTATAGTCAGACTAATCCTCCATGACCCTCCTCCAGCCGTGGCCCCTCACGATATGAAGCCACCCTCCCCTGCTACTGAGGTACTTTGGTGGAAAAGCTTAAGTCTTTAGTTAAAGGAATGACTCGTTATTGACGAAACTGTAGACAGCACAGTAAGGGAGAGATTTTCAATGGGGGAAAGGTCTTGTCAAGCTCCTGAAATTTCTCCCATGTAAAGTCTGCTCTGCCTAATCCACAATTACAGTAGCAACATTTATTAAGTACTTACTGCATGCCCAGCACTATGCTAAACACTTTGTAAGGATGACATGGACATTACCATTATCTCCCATTTTACGGATGACAAAACTGAGGCTCTGGAAGCACACCTGATGCAAATAACCCAGCTCACTGGTGTCAGGAAGAGGATCTGGAAACTTTTCCTTCCCTAGAGGGTGACCAACTGTCCCAGTTTATCCAGGGCTGTCTTGGTTTCAGTAGTGAAAACACCATGTCTAGAAAACCGGCATTCTCTGGCACAAATAAGACAGTGGGTCACCCTGGGAAGGTTGGTGGATGCTACACAGAGATCATAACTATTTAATATTAATTGTTTTAAGTTCTTTGCTGTGGGAGGCCTTTGACATGGTTAACGAGGGCTTTTTCTGGGGATTTAGAAGAGGTGCTATCTCCTGCTTCTGAGTGGGATAAAAATAAAGGCTGCAAGTGTGGATGCAGGTGTTGGAAAGTGAGGATCCACCTTGTGACTGGTCCAGACAGCACGTTTCTGATGCATTCCATTGTACTGTTTTGACTGGAGTGACTAGCTAGTCCCCTCAGGCCAAGGGCTTCCCCAGCTTAAACTCTGGGAGTCCCATGGACTCCCTTAGTAGCAGGCAAAAAGGATAGCTGGTCACCCTACTTCCCTATTAGAAACTATGGCTAAATATTCCAGAAAATGCATGCAACTTTAGCAACAGCATGCTCCTTATCTCTTGTCTACTCCCTTCTTTTTACTTTCAGATTTTTAGTTTTCTCCCCCTCAAATTGGCAGGCAACGTGACACTGTGCTGTTGTCTTGCTCTCACCGTGGAAGACTATAGAAAAAAAAATGTAAAGGTCATTGTGCTTTAAAATGAGTCTTTAAAAAAAAAAAAAAAAAAGTAAGAAAGAAAGGAAAATTGCCTGAATGGGTTCCTATTAGTGAGAAGAAAAAAAGGTTCCAAATGGAAAACTGTTCTCAAGAGAAAGCATGTTGACCCTGTTATTGTGTTTTAAACTTGCATTTAAAATGTTCCCTGAATGTTTCAAAAGTCTCTTTTGCATATTTATTTTCCCTCCGCTGCTAAGAGTCAGAGTTAGGAGCACTTGTTGATAAGTTGGGAGACAGAAGGTCCATCCTGCGCCCCCTCTGATGAGTGCTAAGCCCTCCCCAGGGCTGCAAGCCTCGCCAGAGACTGAGACTAAGACTGGAGAGGCCCCACCATTAACAGCCCCCTCTAGGTTAGCATTCAGTCCCAGGATCTCCCTCCCTGTCTCTCTCCCTACCTCCCTACCTCCCTCCCTGCCTGCCTCCCTCTCCCTCTCCCCTTTCTCTCCTGACTCCTTGTTTTTGTTTCTCCCTCCCTTTCCTTCTCCCTCTCTCTAATCCACACTGGCTTTCTCCCTATTCCTTCTTCTCACCAAGCTCCCTCTGGCCTTAGCACCTTTGTGCTTTCTGCTCCCTCAGCTCAGATGCTCTTCCCCTTGCACTTTGCCTGACTGTCTTCTCATTCTTTAGTTCTGAGTCTTGGGAATCCATCCCAGGGAGAACTTCCTGACCTCTTTAGAAAGTAGCTCCACCTCCACCCTCTCACTCTGCAGGTTTCTTTAGGCATTTACTCTACTTCTTGCAGCTATTGCATGGGTTGTGTGAGTACGTCTCCATCACACCCACTAGTCTGTGGGTCCCATGGGATTAGTGAAGGTAGCCACCATATCACTTGTTCACGCTTGTATCCCCAGGGCCAGTCCCCATGAATGACAGATACAATATGTGCTCAGTCAATATTTACGACAGCATGGGGCACCTGGGTGGCTCAGTTGGTTAAGTGCCTGCCTTTGGTTCAGTCAGGATCCTGAGGTCCTGGGATTGAGCCCCGCCTCAGGCTCCCTGCTCAGTGGAGAGTCGCTTCTCCCTCTCCTTCTGCCCTTCCCCCCACTCATGTGCGCTCTCTCTCTCTCTCTCTCAAATAAGCAAAATCTTTTTTTCCATTTCTTATTGTTCTTTTCAAATAAATAAAATCTTTAAAAAAATTGCGACTGAATGATTGAGTGATAGACTCCCAGCCTCTTTCCTGATGTTGTTTTCTAGATGATTACAGGTTCCTTAGCTAGGGTTCCTCCAGAAGCCTACCGTGAAACAAACGTACAAGTGATCCCAGAGTGGAGAAAGGAAGCAGGGAAGGGAAAGAAGCCAATACAGGTATGTCATCAAGCAGGCTAGCAAATGTAGGTAACTGGAACTCAGCTGAGGGAACTCAGGGAGATAATGTAGAACATGCCTCCGAGTTACCTGGTCCCCCTGTCAAGACACAACACCACTGGCTGAGAGCTGCTCTGGGGGCATTATCCCTGGCACTTCCTGTCTACCTTGTGCTTGGGATGACAGTCTTAGGTGCTGCTGAAGAATCCCACTAGAATGGGCCAGAATGGTGAGTACCAAGGGGATGAGAGTGGACTATCTGCTACAACTGGAGAACCCAATCAGCAAAACCACTAGTGTCTTAGAGATCCTGGTCCTACTGAAAATGTGTTTCTGCAACATTTAGTCAGTGGACCATCCCTTCTTTCTTAAAATGCCTCCACACTTCCAGCCTTGGCATTGCCAACTCTCCTACCACCATTCTTCCTGTTCATCCCTGGTCTCCAGCCCTGATTCTCCTCCCAGCACTCTCATCCGTGAAGGTGCCCCATCCTCCGTGCGCCCTCCCCTGGGAAATGCAGCCAAGAATACAGCAACGTAGGTAACTCCCAACCCCACGATCCCCTCACCGGAGCTCCTGCCTAAACTTAACAACCACCTGCCAGAAATAACAGCAGCAACAAAACAGTAGCAGGTAAGATTTTGAGCAAGAGTAATAAATATGTGAGTTAAGAGTATGCCCTTGATGAAATAGACAATAAAGTGTATTATAAGCTGGTAGTGTTGGGAAAATGATAAATTGATATTGTTACAACATGCAAAAAATAAACAAATCAACAACAACAAAAGACACTGCTCTTGGAGTCAACTTGCCTGGGTTGCTGCCAAGCCATCTCCACTCTTGGCCAGCTCTGAACTTGGCAAGTTACCTGGCCACTAGAGGAAGTTCCACCCCAAAGGGCAGTTGTGGGCTTTGAGTAAATTTAACCCCAGTACACTGAATGCTCAGCATAATGCAGGAGTGTGAAACTACAGCTGGCAGACCAAATTCACTCCTTGTTTTTATAAATAAGGCTCGAGAACCACCATGCCCCTCAGTTTACAGATTGTCTGCGACTGCCACGGCATTACTATGACAGACTTGAGCAGCTAAGATGAAACCATATGGCCTGCAAAGCTGAAGATATTTACTATCTGGCCCTTTACAGGAAAAGCTTGCTGATCCCTGGCACAGTGCCTGACACACGAGTGGTTCTTAATACAAAGCGGATATTATAGTTTGAGTGTTATTATTATTTGTATCCTTAATATTATTTGCCTGGCTCTATAACCTAAGCACTTTACATGAGTTATCTTATTTTTAGCCCTCACAACATCAAATGTTGGGAACTCCTGTTACCCCATTTTACAGAAAAGGACCAGGGCAGTGGTCTCCATATACATGTCTCACACAGTCCTCCCCTCCCTCTCCCCCCGCTTCCTCCAGAGCACTACCTCCCCCACCATTGTCACTGTCAGCAGCCCCAGAATCTCAGGCTGAAAGCCTTGGGGTTCTTCTTCACTCTTGCTCCTCCTATGTGTCCTGGAGATTTGATGGCCGCACTCCTTGGTCACATCCACACCCTTCTTTCCATACTTACTGCCTCTCCAACATTTCCCAAACTATGTTCCCTAAAATACTGGTTGCTGGAAAGGGGGTTCCATGGTCAATTAACTTTGGGAAAAACTGCACGCTATATGCTCTTCTCAAAGAGTCGCAATGAACATTAACATGGTAAAGGCTCTGGGAAGTCCTGCAATGAGATGTTTAAATCTATGTAACTGAACATTTAGAAGACACATACACTGCAAAATCCTCTTTTCCCATGTAAAATCTGTTTCCACCACAGGACATAGATTGGGAACCACTGCCTGGGTCTCTCAGAATGGCCACCCCTTTGGAATTCCCGACTGGGCTCTCTGCCCTGTCATCTATTCCAAGAATTTGTAAACTTCTTCTGTAAAGGCCAGATAGTAAATATTTTAGGTTTTGTGGGCCAAGAGGCAAAACTGAGTATATTACATTGGTGCTTATGTAACAAGAAAGAAAACACATTTCCATAAAACTTTTACTGGCAGAATTCAAAACTTCATTTATGGGCACCAAAATTTAAATTTCATATAATTTCCACATGTCACAAAATATCATTCTTTTTTTTTTATTCAACTCTAAAAAATGTAAGAGCCCTTCTTAGCTCACAGACCATACATAAACAGGTTGTAGGCAGGATTCATAGAGCAGGCTATAGTTTGCCAAGCCCTAATCTCCCACACAGCACTGATAAATCACATCTCCTAAAGTCTGGTTCTTACCACTCCTATATTAAAACATGTTCAGAGACTTCCTTTTTCCTTCTGGACTAAGTACCAGCTTATCCCTCCAGAATTCAAAACCTCTTAGCCTAACCTCCAGCCACTCCAAGAAGCTGAATGCCTACAAGAGCAGTTCATTTTGACTTCCCCCTACACACACATTTTGTTTTATCCAGTTAAACTTGCTTATTTCTCCACATACAAAACCCCATCCTTTCCCACACTTATGTCTTTGCTCACACAGTTCCCTTCACCTGGAATTCCTCCTCACATTCTCCGCACATCCAAACTCTGTCTGTCCTTCAAGGACTGGCTCAAAGACCATCTCTGTCAGGAAGCCTTCCCTGACCTCCCTAGGTGAAGCTGATTATCTCTTTCCTCTCAACCCCCAGGCCTCTTTGTCTCTATCACTACCTATCTAAAATTGTGGATATGTATCTCTCTGACCCAGTAAATTGCATGCCATGACACCTTGAAGCTGCAAAAACAGGCCCCCACAAGTAATGCCAAAGCCTTATTATGAAGCTTTATCTTGATAGATGTGTCCCTTTCTATGGACAGCTCTACTTGCTGTTTAATCCATTGAAAACTTTCCATCAGAAAAGCCATATCGTAGTGAAGAGGAGGGCCATATGCACCCCAATGTTCATAGCAGCATTGTCCACAATAGCTAAATCGTGGAAGGAGCCAAGATGCCCTTCAACAGATGACTGGATTAAGAAGTTGTGGTCCATATATACAATGGAATATTACTCAGCTATCAGAAAAAACGAATTCTCAACATTTGCTGCAACATGGACGGCACTGGAGGAGATAATGCTAAGTGAAATAAGTCAAGCAGAGAAAGACAATTACATGATTTCTCTCATCTATGGAATATAAGAACTAGGATGATCGGTAGGGGAAGAAAGGGATAAAGAAAGGGGGGTAATCAGAAGGGGGAATGAAACATGAGAGACTATGGACTATGAGAAACAAACTGAGGGCCTCAGAGGGGGGTGGGGGAATGGGATAGACCGGTGGTGGGTAGTAAGGAGGGCACGTATTGCATGGTGCACTGGGTGTTATATGCAACTAATGAATCATCGAGCTTTACATCGGAAACCGGGGATGTACAGTATGGTGACTAACATAATATAATAAAAATCATTAAAAAAACAAAGAAAGAAAAGAAAAGCCGTATCACTGTGTTCAAGGTGGGAAGGAAAATTTTCCTGGTGAGAAGTTTCCCATTTTACCTACTGTGAACTCCACTTTATACTGAAGGAGGTCACACAGGTCCAAATAACAGTGAATTAAATATGATGGAAGTTTTTCTCTCACATAAGAGCCCAGGCATAAGCAGTCCATGACCAATGTGATAGGGACCGGGCTCCTTTCCCAAATTCCCAAAAACCCTTGCCACATGGCCAAGATGGATCATGAGCAAGCCTACCTTCCATGAGAAGGATGGGGAAAAGGGAGAAGATCAGGATATGCCCTGCTTTTCCATAGACCATCCGGAATGTGTACACACTCCCCTGCTCACATCCCCTCAACCAGAACTCAGCTACATGACCACGCCTGGCTGCAAAGGAGGCAGATGTATTTGTTTTCTAGGGTTGCCATAACGAAGTGCCACAGACAGGGTAGATTAAATAACAGAAAGGTATTTTCTCAAAATTCTGGAGGGCTGAGATCAAGGAATGGCAGGTTTGATTTCTTCTGAGGCCTTTCTCCTTGGCTTGCAGATGGCCACCTTCTCAATGTGTCCTCATGTTGGCCTCTTTCTTCCACGTGTATCCTTGGTGTCTCTCTGTGCATCCAAACTTCCTCCTCTTATAAGGACACCAGTCATATTGGATTAGGGTCCATCCTAATGGCAACCTTAAAGGTCCTATCTCCAAACATAGTCACACACTGAGATGCTGGGAGTAGAGCTTCAACTTACAGATTTGGAGAGGCACAATGCAGCCTGTAACAGCAGATAATGAATGTGGTCTTGATCCTGGGAAGTCATGTGCCCATTAAAAATTGGGGGGCAAGAGGATTGATAAGAAGGGGAGGATGGATCGGGAGGTCAATTGGCTATCTTTGCCCCAAGCAGTGTCTTCTCCCAGTTCATGGCATCCATAGTTCATTGCATCTGATACAAAGAAGGTACTCAAATATTTGAATAACTAAGGAAAGGGAAAGAAAATAGAAACTCATGAAAGTGCTCTCTCAGTCTTGAGCTCAGGACTTGGTCTGTTGCAGATCTGGTTCTCCATGGCTAGGCTGTGTTGAACAGAGAGAACACAGCTGGTCCATCTCTGCATTCTGCAGAAGTGACCCTGGGAGTGTGTGTGATCTGCAAAGTCCAGATTCTCGAAGTGGGCAGAAGTGCACTCAGAAACTCTGAGAAGAGGCTGAAGGTCTACACAGCAGTATTTTTATCCATTTTGTTGCCTGCTGTCTCCTTAGCACGTAGAACTGTGCCCAGCATGTAGTAAGTGCTCAATCAATGGAATGAATGCATAACATGAAGTCCAGAGAAGGAAACCATATCCAAGTTCAGGGCTGCACAGATAGGAAACTATTCCAAACTGCCCACGATCCTGTCATGCTGCTTTTCCTCATATTTACAGCCATCTATATTCCATTATTTCAAAGAATAACTTCTATAGAGCAGAACTGCCTCCCTAATTAGAACAGAAGGTAAACTATAAGGGAAGGAAAAGGGTGACTCCAACCAGACACAGTGTTCTGACTGAGACCCACCTGTTTATCGAGGTATGCTCTGAAAATATCTGTAATTCTTTTAAAGGGTCCAGAACTAGTTTCACCCAGCTAACAGGGGTGAGGGTTGGGGGAGGGATTTTGCCACAAGGTTAGGAACATGGATTCTCAGCATTAGCACTTTTTTTTTTTAAGGGGGTTCCACACCCAGCATGGAGCCCAAAACAGGGCCCAAACTCATGAGCCTGAGATGAAGACCTGAGCTGAGATCAAGAGTCAGACACCCAACCAACTAAACCACCCAGGCACCCCTCAGCATTAGCACATTTTTTTAAAGATTTTTATATATTTATTTGACAGAGAGAGAGAGACAGCCAGCAAGAGAGAGAACACAAGCAAGGTGAGTGGGAGAGGAAGAAGCAGGCTCCCAGCAGAGCAGGGACCCTGATGCAGGGCTCCATCCCAGAACCCTGGGATCACGCCCTGAGCCGAAGGCAGACGCTTAACGACTGAGCCCCCCAGGCGCCCCAGCATTAGCACATTCTAAATGTATAAACATGTAGGTGTATTCCTGAACAATTCTGTGCCTTAGTTTTCCCTCCTTACAAAAGGGGAGGATCGCAGCATATACTATAAGAGTGTCCACAGTGTTGAATAAAGCCATGCAAGAAGGCACTTTAGCACCGTGTCTGGCACTACATCGTTCCTCTGTAAATGCTGGTGATCAGGGGAAGCACATCTATCTGTCAGCTGCCTGTCCCCAGTTATTCTAAGGATCTTTATAGACCTCATGAGGATAAAGAGGGCTGGGATAAAGATGGAAAAATTGTTCGCTTAAAATGGTAAAAACCCTGTGTTCTTTGTTTCTTCAATGCTCTTGAGAATATGCAAACATAAACTGAAGTTACAGCAGAAAGAATTGAAGGTAGAGGCTAAGGAACTCCTTCTGGCTCATATTTCGTAAAAACTGGAATGAATTGCCATGGGATGGCCTTTCTTGACAAGACAGCATGCGTGGAGGTCAGTAATGGACAAGGAGAGCCCGGAGGACCCTAGATTATATTTAAAGGGAAGGAATCCATGCTAAGACCTCCTGCTTAGAGAGGTCCCCTTGAAACCGTACCACCAAGGGCCAACCTCTTCCTGTCCTCTTCAAGGGCCAGAATTCTTTGAAGGATGGCATTGGTGCTTTTGTCTCTTAAACAGAGTTCAGAAATGTGCATGATGGTGAGAGTTTTACAAAACCATGTATTGCAGCTCATTAAATCATTGGAGATAAAAGCTAAGCAAGAGCTGCCGAATTAGATTACCTAATATGGAGGAAGCATACTTTCATCTAAAGTTCCTCTAAATAGATGTTATTTTCCCTTGCTGTAAAGGTAGGCTATTTACTTTATTACTCTTTACTCAAGAAAAACAAGGAAGGAAGGGGGGAACGCAAACCCACATTGGTCAGTTGCCTCCACATTGGGAAGCAATTCTTATCAGCATTAACATTGCAACAGCCAAGGAGAAGAAATTGGGAGGTTTTCCTTATACAAAAACAGAGCTGAGATGAAAATGCAGTCGCAAGCATAAAAAAAGTTATTATGAAATCTGTTCAAGCCTCATGTTTCTCCAATGATTCAAGATAATCACATTAGCAGCTTCAAACATTATGCAGTGACATCATTCAAACAGATAGCTCCCAGAGGTTGGGTATGAGACCAGGGAATTACCATCTGTCACACGTTTATGACAAATCTAATGGTCTGACCTGATTTGTTACTAGTTGGAGCTCATGTGGGTCTCTCCGACTGTGGCCACCTTTCTCATTTAATGATCCTCCTTGCTTTAGAAGGACCCTCGTGAAACCCATACATCTCACTGGAATAAGAAATGGGAAGCTCCTATAACCCAAGGTCAAATGAGTGAGGTGTGGATATTCTTGTTGCCCAGGGTTCTGTCAAAGAGTAAGTAAAACAAACAAACAAAAAACAAACAAAACAAAACTCTCCTTGTTTCAGATTGATTTAAATTTCACTAACTATAGGTTGAGTATTACAACTAAGGAAACAAACAGATCCAAGTTTTAGACCCTGCTGTGCTACTTTCTGCATGTGGGACCCCGCTTATCTGCAACATCAAGATATTAATAGTCTCTAACTAGTTAATAGTCAAGAGAATTAACTGAAATAATGTATATAACTATTTAGCACGATGTTTGGCACAGAGCAGGCATTTAATAGATGTTAGCTAGGACTGTTATTATTCCTAGTATAAGATTTGAAATATTGTAGGAGCATCCATCAGGGAGGATTTGCAAGAATCTAATAGTCCAAAGACATTATTGATTTCACTCTGGGTTCCTTCTTCCCTCCTGTCCATGTAGCAGATGTGCTTGAAACCCATACCCCTCAGGCAACCTCAGCAGTCACCAGAAGCTTCAGGTGACGGTTCCCAACACCAGCAGATCCCTACACCAAGCACCTGCGTCTCTCTACCTGGGAGAATGCTCCAGCCACAGGAGAACGTTCAGCCTGTGTCCTGGGCAGGCTGGGAGTTGCAGAGAATGACACCCCCTGGAGTGGCCCGCAACCAGTGAGAGATGAGAACCAGTGGACCTCAGATGGGAAAATTATTAGGGGTGTTCTGTGTCACCCACACCCCCTCCAGAGCCCCACTGATTGAGCACCCTTAGCTTACACCTTCCTTCCTTCCTTCCCCATCCCTCTTCTCCTCTCTCATTATGCGATCACCCCAAATAAACCCTTCACCTAAATCCTCATCACAGAGTCTGCTTTTTGAGGAACCCAAACCAACACAATCCAAATGAAGCTTCCTCTTCCTTGGCATCTCCCCAGCTTCTTATGTGACCCCACCTGTCAACATGGCATAATACAGGGGGCTCGGGAAGCAGCATTTGACAGACTGGGTTCAAATCCCATATCTGCCACTTACCAGTTGTATAAGCAAGTTAATTGCCTCTCTAGGCCTCCATCTCCCCACTGAAAAGCAATATCTACCTTATAGGGTTTTTACTGAGGATGTTGACATGGAGTGGGCTCATTCTTTGGAGTCATTTAAAGCTAGTTGGAGCTTCCTAAAGAGAAGTAAGTACCGAAGGTTTCCAGAGATGCCTGGAGAATTTGAATGCTTGGTAACAAGGGAATGAGTTCCAAAAAGTAGAATTTCAAGGATTCGTTGGGGAGATATTTTTAGATGAGAATGAAGTAACTATGATCATGTGGAACAAAACCTTCTCTAGGAACATAAAATGATGGTCCTGTTGCCAGACCCTTGGCACTGGGGGCCAAAGAAGCTGGTTCCTTGGCCAAGGCCATACTTGCCTTTGGCAGCCTATAATTGGAACTAGAATATCTCCTAGGTGTTGCCAAGTCAATCAGCGACCGGTTTGGTTTTTTCCTAGAAAATGAGTGACAGCTGCACAACTTTTCAGTTGTCAAGAGAGGGAAGGAAAAAAGCACAATGACTCTGTGCTCTCCCTGTTCACCCTAGAGGCTTACTGGTACATTCACATCTCAAACCAGCACATATTCAAGTAAAACCTAGCACTTGGCTAGAACTTCTAAGAGGAATTATCCCTAAAAAATGTGAAGGAAACTTAAAAATTAATGAAGTTATGGGCAACCTGAGCACTGACATTTTTCAAAACATCCTCCAATGCCTTCCTAATTAAAGGGATCAGGAAGCTGGTTTCCACTTCGGATAGCCTGAGTCGGGGAATTCCTGAGAGAGGAAGGGAAGAACTACCAGCTCTAAGTT
Organism: Ursus arctos; assembly: GCF_023065955.2. NCBI lineage: Eukaryota > Metazoa > Chordata > Mammalia > Carnivora > Ursidae > Ursus > Ursus arctos. The sequence goes on along the minus strand of NW_026622874.1, from coordinate 69,933,888 downwards.
GGTTTTTCCTTCTCTTGGAAAAACCAACAATTCAGTTGTGAGTTCAACTGTGGACCCTAGATGAAGGATCCTACCAGGATGACAAAGGAGACAATTTGAGAGCTATGATTCCAGGGGAGAGCTCTGTCGGCATGTGTGGCCCACTCGAGCAAATGCCTTGGCAGAGATATAAGTAGACAGACTCATCAAAGCAACCAAGAGAGGAAGTACCTCGGGAGCCCCTGGCATCCCAAAGGAGATACCCCCGCTTCTTCTGGTCCTGGTGAAATAGCCATTAGACGATAGGGCCCATGTGTACAAGAAGAGCCACAATTCAGATGTACAATCCCAGTCGTGAAGGTTGGGAAAGGTCAGATCAGCTGAGACCCAAAGAGTGAGGAATTTTCCAGGTAAGGGAGAAAAGGGAAGAACGTTTCAGACAGAGGAAAGAAGCTATGTGGAAGCCCTGAATTCCATGGCACTTTTAAGGAACTGAAAGGCTCTCTTGTCGGAAGCTGGAGAGAGGACAAAATTAAAGATAACTTATGCAACGTGCCTACACATAGTAGATTCTCAATATTAACTGAGATATTAACTGTGGTAGTGGCTTTACTAGCTCTGCTAATGAAATGCCACTTTGGCATTATCCATCTGCTGTTGAAACTACTCTCAAAATGGTCAGATGATTTCTGTGGTCATTCATGAACTGTGTGTTGTAAAGAGGCTCATCCTGCAGCCCCAGAAGCACCTTCTCTGGGCCTCAGTGGCCTCTCTAGCTCTGTGTGAAGACATACAGGCTCACCTGAGAGTGACTCACCTGTGTGCAGACTAAGCAAGAAAACAACCTGGCACAAAGCAGAGGAGCCCTGCAGGTAACAAGGATTGCCCTTCTTGGCCTAGAGTTCGGCCACCATTTACCTTCATTCCAACCCGGGGCCAGCCTTGCTGGTGTGAAACCTGTACAGTCACACAGGGCTCCACACTCAATGCTCTGCTGTTGCCACCGTGAAATTCTTAATTTTTTAAGAAGAGGCCTCGCATTTTATTTTTCAGGCCCTGCAAACTACTCAGCTGCCCCTGCCTCACCCCCAGGCAGTTAGTCAAAGTATATCCTTTCTAGTCCCTGACAGCCCCTTTTACAGGAGAAATGATGGACAAAAGAACAAACTATCTCCTTCTAGTAATACCTCTGGGCTGTTTTATAACCTGGCCTTCTGGGCAGCTACCCAGTTGGCCCATTCCTTAACCTATTTCTGGGGCCAAGAACTGCTGGGATCCCTGACCAAACAGTACTCATGTTTATAGCTCTTCTTTTTCACCATGTTGGGCAAATTGGCAGCATCAGAAGACAGGAGCACATCACCAAGAAGAGCAATATTGCTGGACCTGGACAGACCTGGGTTCAAATCCCAACCCTGCCTTTGACCCACAGGGTGACCTTGGGTAAAACACTTAACCCCTCCCCGAGCCTCCATTTCTTCTAAATCTCTAAACCTGAAAAGATAACAGAGCTACAGGATTGTGGTGGAGGTTAAGTAAAACCATGGATACAGAGTATTCTGCATACAGTAAGCACTCTGTGTTAGCTACTGGCCTTTCTCTCCGAGCATTCTGCCTGGTCTTGATATGGCTATCAGTCAGGGTACACACCTCCTGACTAGAGAAGCCAAAAAGGGCTCTGGACATTTCTCCTAGTAGATCTTTCCTTTGAAGTGCTTGTATCACTGGGGAAGCAGACTCATGATATAAACTCAGCCAATCATACTCTTTCCCAAACTGAGCGGGGACAGCAAAGATGGCATGTTTTCATTAATTTCATTATCTGTTGATTCCAGACAAGACTGTTGAACAATATTAGCTGTTAGGATCCTCTGGAGCTGTCTAGTTCTCCAGCCTTCCCTTCAACCCTGCGAGTTCCCTTACATTCTCCCAATAAGCCCCCTTTCTTGCTTACATTAGTCACAGTAACTTCTGTGGTTTGCCAACAAAGATGCTAACTCACACAACATTCTTGGGGGGAACCGTGGGCAGACATCTAGATTTTTAACTCTTTCAGGGCATCAGACCTAGCCCAGGGTAGCACAAAGTTGATTACTGATGCAAAGAGGGATGCACTCTCTCCCAGTACCTGTGCAGGTGGGAGACGTGTGCGCCCAGCCCAAGGGAAAGCTCCTGGCAAGCCAGCTAGCCCAGCGCCTTTCCTTCCACAGGAAAATACTTGTGCATTCAGTCTCCAGCTGCAGAATGCAGAAAACAGATAGAGCTGCCTGGCTGATATGCTCCCCAAGCAGAGGGGTCCTCAAGTCTGTAGCACTGATCTCAGGAGGCAGTCTGTCATCTAATTATCCCTTGCCCTCCAGCCTTCCCGTAGCATGTCAGCAGTGCACAAAGCTGGCCAGGTGGAGCCCTCCCTAGGCCTGCCGCATCTGCAGATGGAGTAGGCAGCTGCAGATTTGGAATGATTAGGAGGCAATGGGGCAACGTCCACAACTGCCTCTGCCCCCAAAGGAGCGATTTGTTCTGCAGGATAGTAGTTATTCGATCCCTGCAGAGTCCTATGAGCAGGCAGATACCCATGAGAGATCATCTTACTAATCTTTAAGGCAAAATTATTTTTTAGATTGCTTTCCCACTGGAACAATGACTCTGTAGGAAGAACAGAGAATCATCAAAAGACATCAAATGTAAGAATGAAAACCCCTTAGAGATCATCCATTCCAGCATCCCCATTTTACGGGTGAGAAAACTGAGGCCCAGAGAGGAAACTGTTTACTCAAGATCCCCGTTAGAGGTTGAATTGTGTCCCAACAACCTTGGGCAAGTTACTGAAACCATAGCACCCCACAAATTCCTGTTTTGAAGTCCTAACCCCCAGTACCTCAGAATGTAACCTTACTTGAAAATAGGGTCATTGCAGACATAATTTGTTTAGATGGGGTCATACTGGAATAGGGTGGGCTCTAATTTAGTATGACTGATGCCCTGATAAAAAGAGGAAACTTGGAGACAGACAAGCACACAGAGAGAATGACATGTGACGATGAAGGCAGAGATCAGGGTGATGCTTCTATAGTCAAGGGATGCCAAAGATGGCCAGCAAACCACCAGAGCTAGGGGAGAGGCATGGAACAGACTGGCCCTCAGAAAGAACCCACCCTGCCAACACCGTGATCTCAGACTTCTAGCAAAAATTTCTGTTGTTTAAGCCACTCAGTTTGTGGCCATCCTAGGAAACCAACAAAGTCCTCTAGCAATTTGTAATATATTCTAAACTCATTATAATTATTACTTATTGTCATTTTATAGGGTTTATATCCCATCTCGTTCCATCAAGGATTTCAAACAGCATTTAAAAAACAGATGAAAAAAATACATATTAAGTAAGAAAAAAGTACCAGAAAAAATTAGAAATGAAACAAGTCAAAACAGAGCGTAGAATGAGACCCATGAAGTCCCACTCAATCATTAAGTAAACCACAAACTGGGCTGTAAGTTTCCTATTAGGCCAAGCCAAAATAGAAATATAATCAAGCAAAGAAAGCTTTCTTAGTGCTGAACAATAAAGACACAGGATGCTGAGAATTTAATAGATCAAAGTCTCAACAGCCACCCTATAACAAATGGAGTAAAAATTTTATAAGGTAAGAAACTCAGCCAAAAAGTCATTGCTGGAGCTGAGACTTGCCCTTGGCACTAATGCATCCCATGTGATGTTCTTTCTTTCATTCATTCAGCAAACCTATCTTGAATGCCACCTATGTGCAAGGTGCAGGGGACACAATGATGAACAGGATACAACCTGGCTGCAAGAAGTACATGACATGGTCTCTGGAATCTAGTTGGAGAGGCATACACACAAACAATTACCGTGTCCTGAGACAAGAGCTGTGGGTCCCTGACCCCAGCACAGAACTCCCACCAACTACATTTATGGTTGGGAATCTTGACTTTAAGGAATAGAAATCTTCTGTGGTAGCTTAAGGAAAAGTGGCAATTTCAGCTAAGGATACAGATGTGCCCTGTGTCTGACAGAATCCAAGGACGGGGACATTGCCAGACCTTAGGACAGGGATGGAACAAAAGATTAGGGTGTGGCCCATTTTCACAAGATTCCAGGGGGTTCATATGCACTACTGTGGGGAATCCAAAAGTTCTCTCTCAGATCTGAACATGTGCTTCATTCTTCTCTCTCCCTGTAGGCTAGTTTCTTCTGTTTTTTCATCTATAATACAGAAACCATGGCTACACAGCAACTGCCTACATCTCAGAGTGAGATGCAGCTCCCTCTTTCTCGGTCCCAATTCTAAGTCACTGGTAGAGGCCTTGATTGGTCAGGTGCTCATCCCTGGACCAGTCAGCTATGGTCAAGGAACATGACCGCATAGAATAGAATTGGCTGCTGGGAAGCCAACCACAGTATCCTGTGGCAATGGGTGGAAGGTGAAATTCCCAGAAAAGGGATGAGCTTAGATAGCCACTCAAGAGGTGCACAAATGCTCATGGGATTCATCTTTGGGTGGTAGCACAGCATGGTGGTAAAAAGCATAGGCTCTGGAGTCAGACTACCCACATTCCACTACTTTTGAGTTGTGCGGCCTTGGGCAAGTTACTGAAACCATAGCCTCAGTTTCTTCATCTGTTAGATGGTGATAAGGAATAGGATCTACTTTATCAGGTACCAGTGAAGCTTGAATGAGATAATGCACGTAAGACAGTTAGACAATGCCTAGTGACAAAGAAAGCACTCAATAAATATCAACTATCATAATTACCCCTGGTGATGAAGGCAACAATGATGACCTCTAGACAGCATCAGTGCTATCAAGCCACTCAATTTCCTCCTCAACAAGTCCAGAGATTTCTAAGGAAATCCAGACCACAGTCTTTGAATTCATCTTCTAGTACTTATTAGGTTTGTCATTTTCAACCATAACTTTGACTGATACCATTAGTTTCCTTTTGGTGTCCATTCATCCATTCAACACTCAAGTATGTTCAGCATGGTTACTCTGTGCCTTGCACCATGCCGGGAACTGGGGACATAATAAGGAGACAAAAGTCCTGCTCTAGAGAAACTGATGATCCAAATCCACTATTTCCCCAAAGCATAGGGCACATTCAACCACTGGTCCTAGAGAGGACTTTATGAAGGTGATCTTAAAAAGACATGAGCATGGCATTAAATGACATTGAGTTGCAATGAGAGCTAGTCCCTACAGAGTTTCTTACTGTTGTCATAACAAATTGCCACAAACTCACTGGCTTAAAACAATAGAAATATATTCTCCACAGTTCTGGAGACCAGAAATCCAAAATCAAGGTGTCAGCAGGATTTGTTCCCTCTGCAGGCTCTGAGGGAAAATCCATTCCATGCCTCCCCTAGTTGCTGGAGTATTTGGCATCTCTTGGCTTATAGACACACTGCTCCACTCTCTGCCTCAGTCTTCACATGGCCTTTCCTTCTGTGTGTCTGTGTCTCAAATCTCCCTCTCCTTTCTCTTATAAGGATACCAATCATTGGATTTAGGGCCCACACTAGATCAAGAGGACTGCATCCAGAGATCCTTAACTTAATTACATCTACAAAAAAGACCTTATTTCCAAATTAGGTCATATTCTCAGGTACCTTGGGTTAGGACTTGAACACACCTTTTGGGGGATACTGTTCAATCTACTACAGTCCCTTTCTGACTCTCCTTCCATCTTCCTAATTACATCAAGGAGAAAGTTTGGGTCTGTGAATTCAATGTCCTTAACATCTCTTCCTGGCCAGTTTCCATGTTTAAGCCCAGCTGAACTTTGGCTCTGATCCTTGAGTTGGCAAAGGTACCTAGCTAGGATCACATGTTGCTTTGTTTTTATATTTTTTTTTACAGTTACCTTCGATTTATGGCTAGTGAAGCTGGTTGTGATTTTTTTGTTGCTACTTTTTGAAATAGATATAATTAAATTAAAAAGGACATTGGTGTAAAAAATAGCAAACAATAAGTAGAGGGGATATATGCAGCAAAATTTACAGATGTTGTGTGGGAAGATGACCTATGTCTCACATTTGTCCCCCAAGATCTACCCTTCATCCTTCCCTACTCTGCCCTCTGCCCCAGAAATGTACCTTGATAAATGCCACCATGGGGCTCCCTTGCCCCCAGGCTTCATAATAATGCAAACAGAGGGAGAGGGAATGAGGTTGGGCTATTATACCCCATCCTCTCTCCAAGCCACCACACATCAATTTCCTTCAGGATTCCCCCAACTGCTCCTTCCCTCACCTCTCTAGACACACTTTCTTATACCCTGCCATACCTGTGTCCCATTATTAAAGCTTCCTTGAATTATCCTAATATGAGTATGGCATCTGTTTCCTGCTGGTGCCCTATCTGATATAGGGAATGACTCAAGTTTGAGAAAACTCATGAAAATTCCATTTCCTCCAAGTTTGATGTTGTCAAAAGCAATAAGGGCACACCTTTACTGAGCTGAGAGGATCCTGGTATTGAATCAATCTCTCTCTCACACTCTCACTCTCTCTCTCTCTCTCTCAAACACACACACACATACACACACAACCTTCCAATCTATGCTGAATCCAAACTGACCCACGGAGCCCTTAATGACCTTCTATTTAGGTCAGCAACTGAGCAGATGAGACATTCCCAAGAAGGCTGCCAGAACCAAGCAAACACGATAGTTTCCTGGCTCATGTTGACAAGTGGCTCAAGTGACAAGAGTCTGAGAAGCTCTCCTGAGATGGGATTGGGGTCTCCACTCCTTCCAACCTGCCCTGGTACTTTCAAAATCAATAACACTGCCAGAGATTTGTCCTATGGGCAGGGCAGCACCTAAGACAGCATGCTGTAAAAATAAAGTAGATGTCCTACACAAAGGGGGCATCAGAATAAAGGGGCTGGACAGATCACACTTTGTGCAAAGGATAAGGCCTGAAAAGCAGCTTGAGATAAAAAAAAAAAAATAATGATAATAGCTCAAATGTAGTGATCCCTCCTCCCCCAGGCCCTGCACTGCATGTCCTACCTCACTAAATGGGTGCAGTGGCCCTGGTGGGGGAGGTACCACTATAAATCCATCACACATGAGAAAACTGGGGTTTGCCCAAGGTCACACAGCCCAAAAGTGGTACAGGCAGGGTTGGAATTAAGTCTATCCCTTTCCACGATTGGACTGGACTGCAGAAAGAGAGAATGAAAAACAGTGGAGAGAGAGATACGGTGGTAAATCCAAAGCCAGTCCTAAGGGTCTGACCAAGAAAGAAAGACTTGTCCTCTAGTGCCAGTAATCACCAATAATGCCACCTGGATCAACACCCATAACTCCTTCATCCATCTGCCCTATGCACACCCTCAGTCTCAGCACTTATCACGATGCTCTGGGATTATGTGTCGGGCAGTTTCTCCCTCCAGGTGCTAGCCCCTTTGAGAGCAGGGACCATGTCTATTTATCTTACTACCCCAGCACCTCATGTAATCACGCAAGAGTGTAATCATGCAAGAGTGGGCATGAGCAAACACACAGCATCCTCGGACATCCCACAGGAGTGCTCAACCATCCACAGGATACGATGAGGCATTTTATTCCTCAACGGGAAATCTGTCTCCAGCCTGGGTTTCCAGCAGGGAGTGACCCTTTTCACCAAAGTGACCTTAAAATGTGTCTCCCTTAACATCATGAATGATGGCACATGCTGACATCATGACATCTTGGCGCAATGCACCAAAAAGGACACAGCATCACCTGTGTAGTACTCCTGCCAAAAATGGTTCACCTGAATCTAGTCAGGAGGCAGCAATCAGATAAACCCATCCTGCATTTGCAAATGGGACACTCTGCCAAACATCTGACCTGGACGTTTTAAAAGTGTGGGGGCGCCTGGGTGGCTCAGTCGTTAAGCGTCTGCCTTCGGCTCAGGGCGTGATCCCGGCGTTCTGGGATTGAGCCCCACATCGGGCTCCTCTGCTGGGAGCCTGCTTCTTCCTCTCCCTCTCCCCCTGCTTGTGTTCCCTCTCTCGCTGGCAGTCTCTATCTCTGTCAAATAAATAAACAAAATCTTTAAAAATGTGAAAGGCATAAAACACACACACACAGTCACACATACACACATACAGTCACACACACACATACACCCACTCACACACAAAGGCTGGGGAATTTCCTTAGAGTAAAGAAGTCTTTAAAAATGTGAAAACTGAATGTAATGTATTGTCTTTGACTGGATGCTAGATTTTTTTAAAGCAGCCATACAGAATATTAGGACAATTGGGGAACTTGACTATGGAGTATATGTTAAATAAGAGTATTAAATCATCATTAAATTTCTTGAGTGTGATCACTGAATGGTGGTCTCAGAGTAAATGCCCTTGATCTTAGGTGATATGTGATCAAGTGTTCAAGGGTGAAGTGTCATGGTATCTGCTACTTACTCACAATTTAGTTTAATAAAAAGTGTACATGTTTCTATGTATAAAGAGAGAAATCCAGTAAGGGAAAGTATTTAACAACTGATGAAGGGTATATAGATACTCAATGAACTGTGTCTGTAACTTTCTGTAGGTTTGAAATTTTTTGAGATAAAAAATTGGGAGAGGGGGCACCTGGGTGGCACAGCGGTTAAGCGTCTGCCTTCGGCTCAGGGTGTGATCGCAGCATTATGGGATCAAGCCCCACATCAGGCTCTTCCGCTATGAGCCTGCTTCTTCCTCTCCCCCTCCCCCTGCTTGTGTTCCCTCTCTTGCTGGCTGTCTCTATCTCTGTCAAATAAATAAATAAAATCTTAAAAAAAAAAAAAAGTTGGGAGAGGGTCATCTGGGTGGCACAGCGGTTAAGCGTCTGCCTTCAGCTCAGGGTGTGATCCCGGAGTCCTGGGATCGAGCCCCACATTAGGCTCCTCTGCTGAGAGCCTGCTTCTTCTTCTCCCACTCCCCCAGTGTTCCCCTTCTCACTGGCTGTCTCTCTCTCTGTCAAATAAATAAATAAAATTTAAAAAAAATAAAATAAAATAAAAGTTGGGAGAAAGACACCAAGGCGTGGAATCACTGGATTTTATGGTAAATTCATGCAAAACTTTTTTTTTCTTACACCAGACTGTTTTCCACAGCAACTATACTATTTTACATCACCGTCAGTAATGTATAAGGTTCCAATTTTTCCAGATCCTCACAGTACTTGATATTGCCCATCTTCTTCACTACAGCCACCCTACTGGTATCTCAGTGCAGTTTTTTTGTTTTTTTTTTTAAGTTTTATGTCTTTATTTGAGAGAGAGAAAGCACGAGCAGGGAGAGCAGCAGAGGGAGAGGGATAAGCACACTCTCCACTGAGCGGGGAGCCCAATGCAGGACTCAATCCCAGGACCCTGAGATCATGACCTTAGCTGAAGTCAGAAGCTTAACTAACTGAGCCATCCAGGCGCCCCTCAGTGTGGTTTTGATTTGCATTTGCCTAATGGACCAATGATGTTGAGCATTTTTTCATGTGCTTATTGGCCACTGGTATATCTTGACAAAAAAGTCCTAAAATGAGATTGTGGTGATGGTCGTACAACCCCGTAAATTTACTAAAAATCACTGGATTGTGCACTTACAATGAGTGAATTTTATAGTATGTAAAGTATACTTCAATAAAGCTGCCTTCTTTTTAAGGAGGAAGAAATAGAACAGTCAATGCCATTCCTATTGCAGGAGAAGCCCAGGCACTGATAATGACAGTGTAATCACGGCTGAGTTCTCAAAAACAACGATGGCACCAAGAGAAATAATGAGGGTCATGCAAATAGAGTCCCCGTAGCCTGGGAGATAAAGGGGTGCAAGCTGACTTCCTGCCTCCACCACATTAGCTGGAGATTCTCATCAGTTCCTAAGTTCACAAGCATTAAGTAAACTGCACAGAAGCCTCCACAGAGGGGAGAGCCTCAACCATTTTCATTAAAATCTTTTGTCACCATTATAGTGTTTTAGCTGAATATATGCCATCACACAAAGTCCAGAGGCTGTGATAACCGCCCTGAACCCCATCACTGATGGCAGTTTGACAAGATGGTTGAAACTCTGGTGTCAGACACCCCCAAGTTCAAGTCCTGCCTTTCCCTCCCACTAGCCATGTGACCCTAACCAGTTAACTTCTCGGAGACTCACTTTCCTTATCTCTAACAGGAACATAATAAATGAACGTACCTTAGAGGGTTGTTGGAAGATAAAATGACATCATGCATGTTAAAGCTCTGGCACAGGACTCAACAGATAACAACTATTATCATTTATTGAACTAGTACCTATAAAGTGCTTGGAGCAGCGCCTGGACATAGTAAGGTGAAATAAATCACTAATGCATAATTAGCGGTCAAGATCCTGACTCCCATTTGGGCAGAATCAGGGCAGCAGTCTCTCTTTAGAGACTCTCATCCTAACAAGACTTAGACGTGGCTGGGTCACCTTCTTCCACCCGCAAGGCACCTGCTTCAGGGCTGATGCTTAAGAAATGCTGGGTGGGGGGCGCCTGAGTAGCGCAGTCGTTAAGCGTCTGCCTTCCGCTCAGGGCGTGATCCCGGCGTTATGGGATCAAGCCCCACATCAGGCTCCTCTGCTATGAGCCTGCTTCTTCCTCTCCCACTCCCCCTGCTTGTGTTCCCTCTCTCGCTAGCTGTCTCTCTCTCTCTGTCAAATAAATAAATAAAATCTTTGAAAAAAAAAAAAAAAAGAAATGCTGGGTGGGTGAGCAATGGCTTTTGGTACAACCACAAATAATGTTTCTATAGCACCCGCCATGTATGGGGCAGTCTGCTGAGCTCATTTATTCTTCAAACACAATTCTGCAAGGTGGTACATTTTACAGAAGTGGGACTGAGTTTCTAGTAGACAGAGAAACTTTCACGCACACACATCTAGCAAATGGTAAAGGTGACATGAGAACCATGGTATTAAACTAATACCACACCCTTAACCATCACACGGTCCTGGGAACACGTCACCCCCATCCCTGGAATGGGTCTGCTTGACATACCCCATGTATCATCTAGAGCAGACAACATTTACCAGAACATCCCCATGGAGGAAAGAACCCATGCTCTGGCCAAGAGACAGTCAACAATATGCTTCGCGCCCCATTTGCCTCCAAAGTTATGAGCTTCCTGTCAACACTCAGAGTTGGTCTGAGTTTCTCATGACAAAAGGGCTCTCAAATTATTCTCCTGACCAGACAGCCGCTGTTTCCCAGTTAATTCTAACAGCAAGCACATTCATTATGCACACGCGGGGAATCAAAACCCCCTGAAAAAAATTATTTTTCTTGAAAGTTAAAGGATTCCACTTCTACCCGGGGCTTTCATTTCCTCTCGCTCAAACGGCGGTTCTATTAAAGCCAAATTACACCACAGAAATGACTGTGGAGTGCACATCAGCAGATCAATTTATTTAATTAGCCCGGGTAATTATAGAGGAGTGAAAAATGCCTTGTGGTGGGAACGAACACAGACAAGTGGGGACTGGAGGACAGTGAAAATGCGATCCCCAGCCAGGGAGAAGCTTTGCGTGGTGCACGTCTGGGCAGCCTCCCGCAGCCTCTGCAGGCACTGAGGGGTGTGCGCCAAGGTAACCCCAAAGCAGCCTGGCTCCTGGGGTCCCACCAGACCCACAGATCCACAGTCGTGGTTTTTAGACCATTCAGAGGCTGGGAAGTTCTTTTCTTTCTTTTTTTGTGGTAAGAATACATAACACACGATCAACCCTCTTAGATTTTTAAGTGTACAATTCAATATTGTTAACTATACATACAGTGTGGTATAGCAGATCTCTAGAACTTACTCATTTTGCATAACTGACACTTTCTACCCATCGAACAGCAAATTTCCATTTCTCCTTCTCCCAGTCCTTGGCAACCACCATTCCACTATCTGCTCCTAAAAGCTTGACCATTTCAGATTCCACTTATAAGTAGAATCATGGGCCATTTGTCCTTCTTTGATAGAGTTATTTCACTAAGCATGATGTCCCCCAAGTTCAACCATGTTGTTGCATATGGCAAAAATCCCTTCTTTTTTAAAGCTAAAGAATATTCCACTGTAGATAGGAACTGTTGGTGAGGATGTGGAGAAATTAGAACCTTTGTGCACTGTTGGTAGGAATGTAAAATGGTGGAGCTGCTTGGAAAACACTATGGAAGTTGCTCAAAAAATTACAAATAAAACTACTATATGATCCAGCAATGCTGCTTCTGGGTATATATCCCAAAAAACTGAAATCAGGATCTCAGAAAGATATCTGCACTTCCATGTTCATTGCAGCATTATTCACAACAACCAAGGTATGGAAACAACCTAAGTGTCTGTCAACAGATGCGTGATAAGAAGAGGTGATGAGGTTTTTAAAACAGCACTGTGGTGTAGGTATTTTTACAAACTGGTTCTCTCCTCAGAAAAGGAATCTTCATTCTCAACCAACACTCAGAGAACACACATCCATTAAATACATTTATTAAGTGCCTTCTGTTTGCATAATTACTTGCTCCACATTTGTCTTTGCTGTTAGGCTGTAGCCTCTGTGTGTACAGAGAAAGGTAAGGATTGAAGGCAAGTGCAACAGAGATAGATGGCCTGAGTCTGAGCCTAAGCTCCACCACTTCTGGGATGTATGAACTTGGGCAAGGTGCTCAAACTCTCAATGCCTCAGTTTCCTCATCTGTAAACAGGTGTGATAATAGTGCCTACTTCACCTGTCTGTTGAAATAAATTATTATTTGCAAAATGCTTCAACACAGTGTGTGGCACACAGTGAGATCCAATGGCTAGTAATCTATATATATCCAATAAATATTTGTTGGATGGATGGATGGATGGATGGATGGATGGATGGATGGATGAGGGATGGGATAAGATGAAATGAGATAGATGAGAGGATGGATGAGTGGGTGGTAGATGAATGGGCAGAGAGATGACTGGGAGGATGAATGGATAGATAGACAAACGGATGGATGGACGAATAGGGGGCTAGATGGGCTGATGCATAGATTGATGGGTGTAAGGGTGGGTGGGTGAGTAGATGGGTGGGTTGATGGAGGGATATGGGAAGAAACAGGATAAAACGAGGTAGATGAGACAATGGATGAGTGGGTGGTGGATGAAATGTTGGAATGATGGGCAGATAGATGACTGGAAAGATGGATGGATGGATGGATGGATGGATGGATGGATGGATATAAGAGTAGGTGGGTGAGAGGATAGAATGACTGGGTGGATAAATGACTGGAAGGGTAGGTGGATGGGTAGATGGGTGATGAATGAATAGTTTTTTCTAGGTGTATGGTGTCAATAAGAAGACATATGACATGATCCTTGCCTGCAGTGATAATTATTATCTCTTCTATGTGTCTAGTGTTAATCTTTTATAAAGAGGCTTCTTTGTACTCTGACAGAGACTAATAGTTCCATTTTACAGAAGATGAGAGAACAGCTCAAGGAATATGGGTCCATGTATTCTTACAACAAGTATTTGTTGAGCACCTACTATGTATAAGACACTGCATGCACAGATACAGCACCAAACTAAACAAACAAAAATCCCTGACTCCAAGAAGCCTATACTCTAGTTAGGGAGACAGACAATAAAAGACAAATAAGGAAAATATATAAGATAGTGAGAAATTCTATGAAGAAGCAGGAAGCAAGTAGAGGGGACACAAGGTACCAGAGACAGATGGAACTGCAATTTTTAATAGGGCACCCAGGTAAGATCTCACTGCAAAGGTGTTGTTTAAGCAAAGATCTGAAGGAGGGGGGATGTGGGTGGCTCAGTCTGTTAACCGTTTGCCTTCGACTCAGGTCGTGGTCCTGGGGTCCTGGGACCGGGCCCTGCATCGGGCTCCCTGCTCGGTGCAGAGCCTGCTTCTCCATCTCCCTCTGCTGTCCACTTGTGCTCTCTTGCACACTCTCTATCTCAAATAAATAAATAAAATCTTTTCAAAAAAGAGAGAGAGATCTGAAGGAGGTGAGAGAGCAGCCCAAATGGGTGTCTGGGCGAAGAGCTTTCCAGGCAGAAAGAGCAGTACATGAAAAGCCAGATATCAGTGAGGAGGCATGAACTATGTGCCAGGTCCTGTTCTAAATGCTGAACATACAATCAGATATTTGACCCTCACACCAGTTCCTGAGGGAGGTGCTGTTCTCATCCCCACTCTACAGATGGGAAAACCGAGGAGCAGAAAGATGAACACTATTGATGAAAGAACTGGGACTGGGCCAAGGCAGCTCAGCTCCAGATACCCTGTTCTTCACTATTATATCCTTCAACAAGCCAGGGTCATACCTTAGAAAACAGCAAAGCCAGGACTTGATCTAATCCCCTCCCATGGCATGTTCCACTCCACTGTACTGCATTTAAAACCCAGGAAGAAGGCAAGACATGTACACAAGAAAAAAGCAAATGACAAATGCAAGGGTCAATCAGGAGCACCAGATGAAGCATGACATGAAGCATGACATTTGTTAAAGAAACAAAAGGCCTTTGCTCTAGCTATCATCTCTTTCTGCACACTACCGTCTCTTTCTCATCCATCACATGAAATCCTATGCAACCCTTGGGATGTGGTTCAAATGTCATCACTTCTCTGTAGTTCTCTATAAATTAATTCCTCCCTCAAATTTTCTCCCATGACAATTTCTATAATGATAATGATTTAAATCAGGCACTTCCTGGGCGCTAAAGATTTGCCAGGCGTGTGCTCACTAATTCTGATCACAGCCCTAAAAGACAGGCACTGTTATATTCACCATTTCATAGTTGGGCATCTTAAGACCAGACACTTGGACTGACACAAGGACATACAGAGAGTAAGACAGATTCAGATTTTAAATCCCCATCTGCCTCCAGAGCCCAGGAGCTCTGCAGAGGTGATGCAGTTTGTTAGTTATCTGTGTGCTTGCCTGTCTCTTTCACCATGCTGCCAACTCCTGGAAGGCAAAGAGCCTTTGAGCTTCCAAGTCTCAGCACAGATCCCAAAATGCACTAAGCAAGCATTTGGTGACTGTCCTCTGCACCACGCTGCTTCTGTGCCTCAGAGGAAGCAAGTTTCCCCAGTAGTTTCATATGAGCATAATTAGCAGGGTTTCTTCCACACAATATGGTTGGGGAGTTTCTGGAAGGTCAAACTATCCTAAAATATCACCCCTGCCAACCCCCCAAAGTGTTATTAATATCATCCCTGAAAGTCTATGCATTATGTTCAGACGTCCCCTTGTTAAAATATGAACTGAAGTGGGGGTGAGAGTGGTATGTGATATGTTAACCCATTGGCTTCCATGACATTCTCCCACGCATTGGAAGGAAACTCCCTCCATTGAGTGAGTGGCTCCTGGGTGCACAAGAAGCCCCACAGGCAGGGGTAAATACAGACTCAGTAATTATATCTTCTTAATTCCACTGCTTCAAAAGAACAGAAATCCTCCATTGAGAGGCAGAGACACATATCTGTGCCCCATGGATTGGGAACCACTAAATCTGATCTGAAGCTCATAGCTTGGTTGTTGGTGAAACTAGAGGATGGTTGATCAACCCTGGCACATGCTGCATGGGTAAATATGCATGAGGGCTTCAATTTGGGTCTGAACGGATGTTTTGTGCTATCCTGTTTTGAGGGGCACTGTGGTGAGGAGAGAAATGAGGAGAATAGAAGGGAGGAACTGGGCCTTTTTCTCGAGGAGCCTCTTGGCCTGTCTTGGATTTGGCAAGACTCTGGGCCCCAGTGGAGCTGCTGTGGGCCTAGATGACAAAGTACAATGGAAACTAGAAACACACTGGTCCCCTCTCAGTACAGAGCAGCCCTGTCTCTCACTTCAAGGATAGGCAGTTTGAGGAACAGCAAGAGGCAGCCCCGCTTGGGCATAGACAGAGATATCCTCACGATGGTGACTGCGATGAGCAAGAAGGTGAATGAGCATTTATAAAACCCAAATACTGGGAGAAAGAGGAATTTTTAAAAGTGTGACCTGGATGTCCCATGTACATAGATTGAGGCAAAAATATGAATTTGAGGTTACTGATATTAACATGTTTCCATCAGTATCATCAGTAACAAAATCTGGAGATATTGTATAATACTATTTCCTTAAAAGCTCATATACTACATACTAGATATTTATCCAAAGGATACAAACATCGTGATCCAAAAAGGCACCTGCACACCAATGTTTATAGCAGCAATGTCCACAACAGCCGAACTACAGAAAGAGCCCAGATATCCATCGACAGATGAATGGATAAAGAAGATGTGGTGTGTGTGTCTATACATACACACACACACACACACACACACACAATGGAATATTACTCAGCCATCAACAAAATGAAATCTCACCATTTGTAATGACCTGGATGGAACTAGAGGGTATTACGCTAAGTGAAATAAGTCAATCAGAGAAAGACAATTATCATATGATTTCACTCATACGTGAAATTTAAGAAACAAAACAGAGGATCATAAGGGAAGGGAGGGAAAAATAAAATAAGACGAAATCAGGGAGGGAGATAAACCATAAGAGACTCTTAGCTATAGGAAACAAACTGAGGGTTGCTGGAGGGGAGGTGGGGGGGATGGGGTAACTGGGTGATGGGCATGAAGGAGGACACTTGATGTAATGAGCATTAGGTGTTATATACAACTGATGAATCACTGAACTCTACCTCTGAAACAAATAATACACTATATGTTAATGAATTGAATTTAAATTTTAAAAAAGCTCATGTAGTGAAAATGCTTTTAAAATAAAGTTGGATATTGCTGTTTACTTTTTTCAATAAAGTTAGATTTTGCCAACAAAAACTATGCAAAAGTTCAATGGCTATAATTTGGAATGCAGATAAAATCCATGTTGAAGTTGGGGATTCCAAGCAAGTTTCCCCAACATGACCTGCTGTAAGGATGTCCTCATGATGGAGATAAAGTCTCCATGAAGGAAAATGGCCTTTTAGGGATGAAATCTGTAAACCTAAATGAGAAAAAAATATCACAGGACACTGATCCAATAAGTTTTTAATTGGTAAGGAGGTGGAGGTATTGAAGGAGGAACAAGATGGGAAACAGCCAATGAATGTGATTCAGTTGGACACACCACACTTTTACTCCATGGGAAGATTTTTTTTTTTTTTTTAGCTTGATCTCCAGTCAGGTCAGTTTGGGAGCCAAAAGGAATGAGCCTTACAAATCCTACCAATGACATAGATGATGTAGAACACAGAGCTGTCCAAAGGACATGAGCACTTGGGTAGTGATGAGGAAAGCTGCAGACCATGGACACAGAAAACCCAAACCTAGTGTTAGGTAAATAGCAGCAGATTTGCAGAGGGTGTTAGGGAAAAACAACCAACCATAGAAATACTGACAATAAAGACTCAATTCTTAAGAATTCTTTGAACAAGTGACTGACACAGATACCTTATTTCTCTAAAAACAGCAGTAGGATCCTGACATAAACATTCATACCCCACTCCAGCATGAACGAGCATGGGAAAGAAAAAGGTTGTACTGTAGAAGGCGTCAGCAGAACACACCAGACCAGACCTGAAGAAAGACTAATCTCTTAGTTACATATGCTCAGGAATTTTTACCATTTCCCTAAAGAGCAACAAGCATACATTTATACCAGAAATCCACTGCATAGAATACACACTGTAAAAGTTAAGTACCCCTAAGTGAACTATTTGGTAAAATGTATAGGTTATCACTCCAGGATATGAGTGTCATAACTATCAAATAACCCTTTTGCCATATACAAAACGTCCTGAGTTGAATAATCCTCCAAATATAGCAAACATGTAAACCTTATTTCACTATTTATTTGAGGAAATGGCACCTAGATTGTATTTGTATCAGTGGGATGCATTTGGATGAAAGTAATTTTAAAAATGTCAGAAAAATTAAAACATTAAAGAGAATTTAATAACTCTTTAACTGAAAAATATGGTGGTAGGACTACGGGTATAATTTGATTAAGCAACAACATCACCGAACGATTTCCTCTCTCCGTCTGACTTTTTTGGCACCAGATGAATATCAAAAGCAACTAGGGCCACATGCTTCCTTACTCATGCCTAGCAGGGGAAGAACAAAGTCCTGAGCCTTGCTTTGATTGGGCCATTCTAAGTTGTATGTCCACTACTTATCAATCAATGTGGTCATGGAATGCCATTGACTGGTATGGCCAACACTGAACTAATCATTGGGGTGCAGGAGAAGGAATTACCCATATTTCTTGGTCCAATCTGAACTCTTCCCTAGTTATGGGGTTGGGGGCACACACAAACACACACACACACATTGCACGGCTCTTCTGTATGTTAGAGGGGTAGTAAGTATTGGAAAAACCACCACATGTCCATAATAAGAAAAATCAAGTAAGCACCTCACTATGCTGGAGGTTGCTTTACCAATCTTAATTAGGGTCTGAATGTGCACCAAGGAGGTCAAAAGAGATTAAATGAGCTCTGGTGCGAGTAGGTGGCTGCTCAAGTCTTTCTTCAAGATGCACTCTAGGTCTAGTTCTGCTTCCCCAGGGCAGAAGGGAGAGCTTTTCTCAAGGGGAAGTAGGAGCATTTCTCAAGGGGAAGTAGGAGCATTTAGCATTTCCAAATCCTTTCCCTGTCCCAGAGCTTGAGTGAAGAGCTCTACAGGCACTGCCTCATTTACAACTTGCAAGAACACTGTAAAGTAGGAAATGTTATTACCCTCCTTTTACAAATATACCAAGGTCCATGCAGGTTAGATGAAGTTCCAGGGTCCCAGAACAGGAGGGGAGGGGTCTAAGCCTTTTGCATCTAGAGTCTAAGGCATTAACCACAAACCCCACTACCTGCAAAGACTGTACCAGCCCTTTGCCTTCAACAGAGTCATTCAAAGCCTGTGACTTGTCACCAGGATGGATCCAAGTTTCTAAAGCCAAAGTTGCTTGAGTATTCCCAAATCTCAACAGATGGCTACAGAGCCCACCCTTGGAGCTGGTGGTCACCCTGGGTATCAGCAAAACAACTGTATTAGGGGAAAAGGAAGATAAGAACAAAGCAATTGGGAGGTGAAAAATTATGTCTGTCCAGTAAATCAACATGTATCATCTGCCCCAAGCTTTGAAATAAAAATTAAGACAAGGACTACACTAAAGGACATAAGCAGCACTATGCCCACCGACTCATTTTCCATGCAAAGGGAGGGGACAGAACTTGGCATGTTTTCTTAACAAAAGGCCAGTTCAAATCTCACCTCTTTCAGAATGTCCTTTATGACTACAGTCCAGGGAGAGAACCTTCCCCTTTCAAAAACTCTTCTAGACAATTCACCCAGTAGCTCCACCAGGGTGTCTAACTGGACTCACAAACTGAATATGGCCTAAAAAGAACTCCATATTTCCCCTGTCCCAAAATGTCCCTCTTCCAGTCTCCTCTGTCTGCCCACTGGCTCAAGCAAGACTGGATGCATAATGTGCAGGACCCAGGGCAAAATGAAGTTCAAGAGCCCCTGTTTGAAAATTAATAATTTCAAGATGGCAACAGCAGAGCATCAAACCAAGCACTGTGCCCTTCTGAGAGCCAAAGCCCATGCCACTGCACAGTGTTCATGTCCATGAAGCTGGCCCTGGGCTCAAGTCAAAAACATATGACATATGTCAGTTTCTTTCCCCACCCCACATCCAATCTAACAGCAAGCTCCAATTCTAAATATATCCCAAATCGAACCACTTTTTCACTAGTTCCATCACGACTGCCTCATTCTAGCTACTATGAGTCACTTCTGGACTGCACTGCAACAATCTCCTAAGTGGGCTCCTTGGTTCTCTCTTGCCCAGCAGCCAGTGTAATTGTTCAACATGAATCAGACCATGTCATTCCCTACCCAAGACTCTCCAATGTCTCCCATTGGGCTTAAAGCAAATCTCAACTCCTTATCATGATCTAAGAGGCCCTAACCCTACTCCAACTACACTGGCCTCCTTTTTGGACCTCAAACGCACAATGCTTGTTTCTACCTCATGGTCTTTGCACTTGCTGTTCCTTCCACCTAGAAAAATCTCCCCAGATAGTCACATGTATTTTGGTTAGTGGCTGCCTTGTACTATACAGGTCTCTGCTCAACTGCCATCTTCTCAGAGAAGACTGCCCTAAAACCTTTTCTAAAATAGCTGCATACCTCCTTCTCTCTCTTCCCACTTACCCAGCTTTATTTTTCTCCTGAGTACTTATTACTACCTGGAATTGTATGATTTGTCTGTTTTGCTTGTTTGCCGTTTTGTCTCCCACACTAGAATAGGGATTTGACCTGTCTTATGTATTTATTCATCACTGTGTCTCCAGTACCTTGGACAGTGCTTGGCATATGGAAAACATTCTATTAATTAATTAAATTAATTACGTACTATTTTAAATTATTAGTTGCTGTCCCATGTCTATATGCCTTGATTCATATCAACTTTAGTGGAAGTTACCCAGGGGTAAGGGGCAGTTCAAATTTCTAAAACTTTCAAAACAAAAAACTTAATTCCACCTATAAACTAGATGCTTCATAAATGTGTTCATTAACTATTACCAAAACTTCTAGTATCCTAGTTCAAGAACAACAGCTCTAACCACTTCCAGTTATACACCCATAGCAGGCATCACAAATAGATCACAGAATTCTTTCCCACTAAGCCAGGACATAGCCCTCAGAATCTTTCTCAAAACAGCCTTCCAAGAAAGCTTGACTCATGGTGGAAGTTTATGCTTAAGGCAATATTGTTTTGGCACCTCTATTATGACTGACAATTTGAGGAAACAGATCCGAAAATCACTAATCCACTCCAACTGTCTCCCTCACTCTGGTTTTTAATACATGGGCTTCTTAATAGGAGAGGACATTACATTAAGGCAGCCATGCGATGTGCTCCGAGCTTATGGACAAACAAGAACAAGCCTTAGATGCAGAAAACTGCCTTTTGTCATAATTCAACCTACAGTAAGTTAGATTTCTGCTGAAGAATTTCACTTAAAGAAAAATGCCGGGAAAAAATGGATTACAAAGCTTAGATTCCTTATCTTAAGATAATTCAAATCTAGTTCCATATTGATTTTACTGGCAGCACTGCTTATTGGGAAAACAGACTATTTACCTTTCCCAACTCTTTCTGAACAGGTTGGAATTTAAACCTAGCACTACTCCAAGATCTACTGGGATTCCCAGGGTTGCCTGAAATGTTGTGTGTGGGACCTCTCCTTCAGCCTCCATCATCCTGCAGCCACCTTGGGTCCTGTGGTCCTAAGGCAAGGAAAGCTCTCCCACTTAGCGCCCAGGGCACCCTGTCTGAGTTTCAATGCCTCATACTGGAAAGTCATATTCACCCCTGAACCATTCACTCCACACATTATTCTCTGAAGACTCACTAGCAGGGCTGGCTCCAGCCTTTGATGAAACCTAAATTCCTTGCCCTAAACTAACACGACTCTGGTCTCTTAATGATCATTGTCTTTATTAAGACCATTTGATTGAAAGTGACAGAAATCCACCTGAACTGGTTTAAATTAGCATTTTATGTTATCAGCACAGCTATAATATACTAAATATTATGTAACAGTAATATCTCATGTAACCCAATGACAGGAGAGGCAGAGAGAATCCAGGAGGAACTGGAAGGTGAAACTGAAAAGCTGTCCCAAAGGTTACTCTCACCATTTCTCTGATATCAAATGACCTTAAGTTTCTGCTTCTCTTCTCCAGGTCTCCTTCATTTTCTTTCTGCAAATCAGCTGTCCCTGCTTCTCCCTGGCAAGAAATGGCCAACTCTCAGCTCTCAAGCTCACATAGAGATGCAAGGCAGAAAATAACAAGTATCTCTATTTCCCAATTACAAACTCCCAGGAGGGGGAATCTTATTGGTCCAGCTTGGGTCATGTGCCCATCTCTAGTCCAATCAGCTATAGCCATAGCATAAAACCATGGCTACCAAGGCATATCATAGGAGGTTATGTTCTCATGGAAAAGGAACATGGTCTGAGCAGACTCTTCAAAAAAAGATTAGCAACAACCATAGTAGCCAGCACCATCATTCCAGAAGCCTCCTTTCTTACGTCACCCTTTGTCTTTAGAAGAAGTTTATAAATTATTTATATTCTAAAAATCCAGTCCCCTCCTCGCTTACTCAAAGTTTCTATCTTCAGTCAGCAGGCCACTTCCAGTTCTCAACTACTTGCTCAGCCGCAGAGCCCAAGAACCTGAAGAAGAATTCATCTCTTCCAGAGTTATATTACCAATTTATTCCATTGACTCACATAACCTAGAGGCAAGATGATCATGGTTTCCAAACCAGACATTCAACAGTATTTATTAAGCAGATATTTATTGAGCCTGCTCTATGCCAGCTATTGTCCTAAGAACTAGGATACAACAAAAGTGACAGAAATATTAGATTATATATTCTGATGAGGGACTATTTGTGCACTTACTTATACAAAAAAGCCTTTAAAGGGCCTATAAATTAATTCATATACTTAGCAAATCATCTTGTCTGAATATATATTATGAAATCAAGAACATAATGGTTAAATCCGACACGTGTGCTCACCAAAACCCAGGTGACACCCGCAAGGAAAAGAGAGTAATCTTTGGGAAAACTCACCATTACACTTTTACAAAATAGAAAATACTTAAACACATCCCAACAGGCCACTATCCCTGCATGGTAAAAAGAGCTTCTCACAGACCCGGCTGACAGCTCCACAGGCCAAAGCCCAGTCAGGGGAAGTCTTTTCGTCATCTGAACCATGTGCACTGTCTAAACCCCAGATTGCTCTAAGAAGCTGTTCCTGGGTCAGCCATCTCCTCAGCTCTGCAGAGTGCCCCTCTGCTCCCCACCCGCTAGGAGAACAAATATCAAGATTTTGGCTGCCCTTCTCCAGCTGCGTTTGGAAAGCAATTAATCTGGCACCTCTTAAATTTCCCTGTGTTCCAGCAAGGAAGGTACTTATGGCTGTAGGACACGGCCAATGAAAGAAGAGAGGGCACCTCCTGCATCCCCAGTGGAGAGAGGAATCTATAAATCCATTAGCTCTGGCATCTGAGAAGATAAGGAAATCTTTTCAAAAGCCATGAGCACCATTTAAAGTCTACCTGAGAGATATGAGCCGAAGGCAAGGCTAGCCCAGGGGCTCATGCCTAAAGGAGAGGGAGCCAGCTCCTCCAAGTCCTGTGGGGTCTGCAGACAGTCATACCCCATAGGATTGTTATGTTCTTCCACCTTCATCAATGAGCCATGACTACCCATCTCCAAGGGCAGCTAAGCACACCTGCTTTATAGAGAAAGACAAAGAAAGAGAGTGCCTGGCACAGGCCAGGAGGGAAGTTGAAGTGTGCACAGAAGCAGCAAGGCAAACTGCCTCCAGCCCATACCACAAAGGCTGCAGAACCAGGGGTCAAGCTTTCCCCAGTTCTCATCCTAACAACCCATACATGCCAGAACCAACTCTGAGCCTGCAAAAGGGATGGCATGCCCATGCATGATTTCATCCAATCTTCAGAACAAGCCTGTAAGGGAAGTCCAGTATTATCCCTGGTTCACAGATGAGAATGCTAGGGACTCAGAGAGGGCAGTGGCTCATGCAATGTCACACCAATAATAAGGAACACACTCCAGGGACTGCCTGAGCTGAGAATGTGTGCCCAGACCACTTTCTCACAAGTGAGTGAAATATCCAGGAGAAGAACCAGCCTCCAGCTTGCCTACTTCTCCCCCATTTTTAGGATATCAGTACTGCCTCCCTCTGTCAGAGAGCAGCAGGATAGGTATTCTGTCCTTGACTCTTCAGACCCCCAAGATAAATTCCCAAGCATCTTAAAGGACAGATGAGCACCAACCCAGAGAGCACAGTAATAAGGAGTTCAGATTCTATGGCCACATTTCCTGGGGTGAAATCCTCATTGTGGTACCTTGGGGAAGTCTGAGCCTCAGTTTTCTTACCTGTAAAATGGGGCTAATGATAACCTGCACATCTCGGCCTGGGTGGGAGGATTAAATGAAACAAGGAATGCCAAGGGCTTGGCAGAATGCCTTGATAGAAGAGTCCATAGATGGCAGATATCATCATCATCATCATCAACACCCCAAAGTTTCCATAGTATCAGAACACCCTATGATAGGGTCCATTCATTCATTCATACAACAAATATTTACTGAACACCCGCTAAGTGCCAGGAGTAACGTTTCATCCGGTAAGTAAAGACAGATGCAGTCCCTGCCCTCACCAAGCTAACCATCTACCAAGAGAGCCAAAAAAAAAAAAAAAAAAAAAAAAAAAAAAAAAAAAAAAAAAAAGAATCTAATCTGGTTGTTCATGCAATGGAGAAAATACAACGACAAAGCCCCAGCTCCCCAAGGTCCCAAATGATGGGGAAAACCAGTCCCCACTTTTCTCTCTCTTCAATCTAAACCCCTGGAAAACCCAGGAACCCCCAGATCTTTACCTCTGTCCCATATCAGCAAGCCTCAGGCTCCAGTCCATTCAATAAACAACCCAACAAAAAAGCCAAAAGGCTAATATCTATGATATATTGTGAATTCCTTTCAACCTGTAAGAAAAAGGGAAAGAACCCAAACTTAAAAATTGCAAAAGAGTGGTTCTATATCTGCAAATCAATGAATGTGATACACCACACTGAAAAAAGAGGACAAGAATCCCCTCAATTGAGGCCAAAAATGCATTTGACAAAATACTGCATCCTTACTATATTAAAACTCTCCACAGTGTAGGGATAGAGGGAACATACCTCAATATCATAAAAGCCATATATGAGAAGCCCACAGCGAACATCATTCTTAACGGGGAAAAACTGAGAGCTTTTCTCCTAAGGTCAGGAACACAACAGAGACGTCCACTCTCACCACTGTTGTTCAACATAGTACTAGAAGTCCTAGCCTCAGCAATCAGACAACAAAAAGAAATAAAAGGCATCCAAATCACCAAGAAGTCAAACTTTCATTCTTTGCAGATGACATGATACTCTGTATGGAAAACCCAAAAGACTCCACTGAAAAATTGCTAGATCTCATGCAGGAATTCAGTAAAGTGACAGGATATAAAATCAATGCACAAAAATGAGTTGCATTTCTATACACTAACAATGAGACAGAAGAAAGAGAAATTAAGGAATTTACAACTGCACCAAAACCCATAAAATACCTAGGAATAAGGGCACCTGGTGGCTCAGTCAGTTAAGCATCTTCCTTCAGCTCAGGTCATGACCCCAGGGTCCTGGGATCCCAAGTCCCGTTGGGCTCCCTGCTCAGTGGGGAGCCTGCTTCTCCCTCTCCTCCCTGCTCTTGCTATCTCTGTTGCTATCTCTGTCTCTCTCTCAAATAAATAAATAAAATCTTAAGGGGAAAAAAAAGATACCTAGGAATAAACCTAACCAAAGAGGTAAAGGATTTATACTCTGAAAACTACAGAACGCTTACAAAAGAAATCGAGGAAGACACAAGGAAATGGAAACACATTCCATGCTCATGGATTGGAAGAACAAATATTGTTAAAATGTCTACGATACCCAGGGCAATCTATACATTCAATGCAATCCCTATCAAAATACCATTGACATTTTTCACAGAGCTAGAACAAATCATCCTAAAATTTGTATGGAACAAGAAAATACCCCGAATAGCCAAAGGAATGTTGAAAAAGAAAACCAGAACAGGTCACATCACAATTCCAGACCTCAAGCTAAATTACAAAGCTGTAATCATCAAGACAGTCTGGTACTAGCACAAAAACAGACCCACGGACCAATGGAACACAATAGAGAACCCAGAAATGGACCTTCAACTCTATGGTCAACTAATCTTCAACAAAACAGGAAAGAATATCCAATGGAAAAAAGACAGTCTCTTCAACAAATGATATTGGAAATACTGGAGATACCACCTCACACCAGTCATATTGGCTAAAATAAACAAATCAGGAAACAACAAATGTTGGCAAGGATGCAGAGAAAGGGGAACTCTCTTATACTGCTGGTGGGAATGCAAGCTGGTACAGCCACTCCGGAAAATAGCATGGAGCTTCCTCAAAAAGTTAAAAATAGAGCTACCCTACAACCCAGCAATTGCACTACTAGGTATTTACCCAAAGGATACAAACATAGTGATCCAAAGGGGCACCTGCACACCAACGTTTATAGCAGCAATGTCCACAACAGCCAAACTACGGAAAGAGCCCAGATATCCATCGACAGATGAATGGATAAAGAAGATGTGGTATATATATATATACACACACAATGGAATATTACTCAGCCATCAACAAAATGAAATCTCACCATTTGTAATGACCTGGATGGAACTAGAGGGTATTACGCTAAGTGAAATAAGTCAGTCAGAGAAAGACAATTATCATATGATTTCACTCATATGTGGAATTTAAGAAACAAAACAGAGGATCATAAAGGAAGGGAGGGAAAAATAAAATAAGACGAAATCAGGGAGGGAGATAAACCATAAGAGACTCTTAGCTATAGGAAACAAACTGAGGGTTGCTGGAGGGGAGGTGGGGGGGATGGGGTAACTGGGTGATGGGCATGAAGGAGGACACTTGATGTAATGAGCACTGGGTGGTATATGCAACTGATGAATCACTGAACTCTACCTCTGAAACTAATAATACACTCTATGTTAATTAACTGAATTTAAATAAAATAAATTTTTTTAAAGATTTTATTTGTTTATTTGACACAGAGAGACGGCCAGCGAGAGAAGGAACGCAAGCAGGGGGAGTGGGAGAGGAAGAAGCAGGCTCCTAGAGGAGAAGCCTGACGTGGGGATCGATCCCAGAACGCTGGGATCATGCCCTGAGCCGAAGGCAGACACCTAACGACTGTACTACCCAGGTGCCCCTAAATAAAATAGAATTTTTAAAAATTGCAAAAGAGATGAACTGGCAATTTAGGGGGGGAAATGACCAAAGAGGTAAGAAATGTGTAATATCTGGTCTTGGCAAGGTTGCAAGGCAAGAGACCATCCCAAACACTATTGCTGAGAGCAGAAATTGAAATAGTTTTCGGAAGGCATCTTGGCAGAGTTTATTAAAATTAAAATTGTGCTTACCTTTGACCTAGCAAAGGAAGTCCAGCTGGCATCTATCTATAGGAACATGCAAAGAAAGTGAACAAAACTACTTTTCAATGCTATTCATTAGAGCCTCATTTTGTTTTTAAGATTTATTTATTAACTTGAGAGAGAGAGAGAGCACGAGCAGGGAGAAGGGGCAGAGGGAGAGGGAGAAGCAGACTCCCAGCTGAGCAGGGAGCCCAATGTGGGGCTTGGACACAGGACCCCGGCCTCATGATCTGCGCCAAAGGCAGATGCTTAACAGACTGAGCCACTCAGGCGCCCCTAGAGCCTCATTTATAATAACAAAAATAAAATGGGAAACAGGCTAAGTATCCAACAGTGGAAGAGTGGTTTTAATAAAGTTTAATATGGGGCACAAGGGTCCTGGGATCGAGTCCCACATTGGGCTCCCTGCTCATCAGGGAGTCTGCTTCTCCTTCTGCTCTTCCCCCCTGCTCATGATTTCTCTCACTCTCTCTCTCTCAAATTAATTAATTAAATAAATTTTTTAAAAAAGTTTAATATGTTCATTCACACAATGCAATGCGCTAACTTTGTAGATAAAGAGATCTACAATACATTGCTAAGTGAAAAAAGCAAATGGCAGAACAATATGGATAATATTAATGTTTTTTGAAATTATGCATATGGGTGTTATGTTGACAAAGAAAACAATCTAGAAAGTCCCTACCAAACTGTCAGAAATAGTTACCTCTGAGGAATGAAATGTGGTGAAGAAGAATAGAGAAAATTTACAGTTTTTACCTTCTACATTGCTTAGGGTTTTTTTTTTTTTTTAATTTTTACAAATTAACATGCAGCACTCTTAAATGTGAAAAAAATGATGTGGTAAATTTACTTTTAAAAATCACTGACTTATACACTTAAGATGGGTAAATTTTATGGTACATAAATTATGCCTCAATAAAGTTGTTTAAGAGAAAAAGAAGTTACATATTTGTTCAACAATCAGCAATATTTATTGAACAACTACTATGTGTTAGGCATTCTTCAAGATTTTGAGGGAAGAATAATAAAAAAGACAGATACAATTCTGTCCTCAGGAAGCTTACATCCTAATGGGAAACATTTTATTGTATTAAAATTATCTTCTTTTAGAATACTTTATTCAATTTGTAGTCTCAGATACATAAGATATATAATGGGAAATATATATATATCTTTAAGCATATTACCATGCTTGGCATACTAGGACATAAGAAGATACAAGAATAATAGTAACATCTTAACCTTGAAAAGCACATCTAGGTTTCCAGATGGAAACCAACTCAACAAGAATCCAATAAGGCATCACTCCCACTTGCAACTAAGGAGACAAATACATCAAAGGTATGCAGCTGAGATGAGAATGAAATTATGTGCCAATTAGATGTCACCAGGCACCACACAGAGAAATGCCAAGTGTGTGGCTCAGAAATTAAGCCTCAGAAAGATCACCATGGATGGGAGAGCCCCAGGAAGCCATAGAGGAGGGGGATCAGGGGCTGAGAGGGGTCTATCCCAGAGGGAATGAAAAGGGACATCTGTCCTGAGCCAAAACACATGAAGGGCCTCACATTTAAGACTTCCAGTATTATCTCCAAGTGAGATTATATGGAAACACAAAGATCCATAGAAAGTATTGAGAGAAAAATGATGGCACCTTCCAACCTTCAGCTTGTGTCCCATTGCCAGACCACACTGTCTGTGGTAAACTATGAATTGATTTATTTTTATGAATCCTATAATTATATTGTAAAGAGAACAATTAAATTACATTTGTTGTGTGCATGTGTAAGTCTGCCAGAAGTTTAATTTGTCAAACATATATTTTTAAAATATACTACAGTTTTTTTTAATCCCATTTTGGAATTCTTCCTTCCTTCTTTCCTCCATCCTTCCTTCTTCTGCTTTTTCTCCATCTTCTTTAATTTACTAAAATCCTCCAAAACTGGACATGGCCCAGATGTCTCTTTGCTCCTACAAGGAGCTCTGGACCTGAGCTGGTCCCTAGAGAGAAGAGAGCAACAAAACCTGCCTCCTCCCTGAAGGAATCTAGGGCCCTAGAGTCATCTTGCATTTGTAGGGCCTGCAACCAAACCCAGAGGAGGCAGAGAAAGGGCAGACACAGTGTGGAGTCTTTGTCATTATCTATATAGTCAGGGAATCAGCAAACTTTTCCTATAAAGGGCCAGACAAGAAATATTTTAGGCTTTCAGACCTGATGGTCTTTGTCTCAACCACTCAAGTCGACGCTGAAAATGAAAGCAGACACACACCATATGCAGACGAAGGGGCGCAGCTGTGTTCCAATAAAACTTTATTAACAAAAACAGACTTTGCAGTCAAATGCTCTTCCCCTGAGCTATACCCCAGGCCAAAAACAGACTTTGGATCAGATTTGCTTCATAGACCATAGTTGCCAACCCTTGTAGTTAATGATAATTTGATCTTTCTACTGTGACTTGATTAAAGAAAACTTGCCCCTCCTGGTCATTTAGAAATAGAAAATAATGGTGCCGGTTTATTTACACGTCAGGCCATATCTATAAAGGAGGTGATAATGAAGAGAAGGCAATTTATATAGAAATAAGAATCTGGATGATCCCAGTGATAAAGTAAAGGCATGTTATATTAGTTCGATTAAATAATTATAGTTTAATGCTCCTCTCCTCCTGATATTCTTAACTGCTATATTTCATTGCACATAAGATACCATCAGTTTAAAATGCATTATTATTTTAGGAACCACTGAAAAAGATAAAACACAGACAATTAAACTATGACACGTCACCTGATTTGAGAAAGATAGATAAATTTAAGAAAGATAGATATATCTGTATAGACATATACAGATATATCTCAAAAAGGGTGGGAGGTATGTCTTAGAACCACCGAAATATAATATGTTCTCCCTTGACTAACACAAATTTCATGACCTAGGATTATATCTCCTTTTTTAACAGCTTTACTGAAATATAATTCACATAACTTAAAGTATACAATTCAATGTTTTTTAGTATAGTCACAGATTTATGCAAACAACATCACAATTAATTTTAGAATGTCTTCATTACCCCAGAAAGAAACCTAACCCCCCCCCTTAGCCACCACCCTCCAATCCTCCCACACCCCCACCCTAAGCAGTCACCAATCTACTTTCTATCCACCAACTGACAGATGGTGGTATATCAAGACAATGGAGTATTATTCAACAGTGAAAAGAAATAAAATACAGATACAGGCTACAACATAGATGAACCTTAACAACATGATGTTGAGTGAAAAAAGTCACATAATGTATGATCCCATTTATATGACATGTCCAGAATGCATTTCCTTTTTTATGGATCCAATCCCAACTAGATTCTGCAGTAAGTAACAGTTATAGACTCATAATATCACATATGCCAGTTATTGGTGTTCAATGTTCAGAATCAATCTCTAGACAGACAAGAAGATAAATGCTACAATAAACTCACCAAGTGAGAGTAACAGTAAGCAGACAGGAGGGGGGATTGCAGGAGAGGTGGAAGGAAATGTAGATTCTAATTTCCTTGTCTTGCCTCATACAGAGTCAAAAAATACTGCCTACTGTTGATTAATAAAGAAACAGACCGTGTTATCTAAAGCTATAATATTCATCATCAGGAGAGAGGGAGAGATAAAAATGGTGATGGGAGGACAGGTGTAGGAGGACAGAGCATGAGCTAAGTCTACACCTTTCATTCCTATTCACTTCATTCATTCTACAAATATTTATACTGACTTGAAGGCACAAGGGGCAGAGGGTCAATAAAATTTTTAAAGGTGATAAAGAAATAGAAGTATGAACATAGTTTAGAACCGTGAGGGGATCTCCAGAACAAGTAAAACCAGGAGTGGTTAATAGTAGTTACTGAGGAGTAAGGTACAGGTTGGAGAATAAAGAGGGGGGTGAGAGGGACATTTTACTTTTCATTTTCCCCCCTCTATATCATTTGAATTTTTATTACTATGTGTGAGTATTTTTTTTGTAACAAAAGAAAATATGTGTATATTCATATGTATATTATTTAATATATTACATTTAATATATAATATGGCAATGTATAATTGTATACATTATTATGTAATCATTAATTGTAATATATAAAATATGTCTATTTCTTTGACTCTAAAAAGCTTTCCTGGCTTTTAAAAGTCCTCTGTTTAAGAAATGCTTCTGGGTGGGTAACAACCTAAGTGTTGTCATTTAACACCTAAAACTTGTTTCACCCAAAAGAAACCCAGGAGAAAGGTGGAAGAGATATGCAGGAGTCAGGCACAAGAAAGACAAAGGGAATCCCATAGATACACTGATCTCAAGTCATTTTGATTAAGGCTGGCCCTGATTTGGGGCTAATTTGAGTCTTTATTTTATAATCAGAAACCTAGAAATAAGTTCAGATTTTAAACTCTTCCTGTCTTAGGTTCTGGCATCTTGGGGGGAAGGGAAAATTCTCACTCAAAGCCTTAAGAGGCTTTTTGACAAAAAGGAGGAATCCGAAGACCCCCTGGAAAGATGGGGTGGCACCCAAAGTAGCCTTGGTTATCTGCCTGTGGGTCAACAGCTCCTCCATGCCAGGTGGACAACTCTTCAGTGGCTCCTAAGAGGCATCACCTGAGATGCTGAAAGCCTAAGGTGGGTCGCAGTAATTGCCTCAACTCTTCACCCCATCCTGCAACCATAGCCTTCAGCCATGACACTTCATATTTCTCCCACTAAAGAGTTGAAGCCTATTTCCCTACCCCCTGACTTGTGCATGGCCATGTGACTATCTTTGGCCAATGGTATGTTATAGATTTGATGTTACTGAAGGCTTGAAAAGAGTTTATGTGATTGGGCTCTGTCATTACCATGAGAAGAATATGCCCAGTCTAGCTCACTGCTCCCAGGATGAGCTGGGAGACAAACAGAAGGTGTGGAACAAAACAAAGCCGCAAGCCACACCCCATCTGGCTTATCCCACCCTCACTCGACCCTCAGACACAAGTAAGAGGAACAAGGTGGGACCTGGAATCAAAGCAGGACCTGGCCTTTCTCTCTGTGGGGTTGCGCAATTTCATCTCTGTGCTTCACTTCTCCCTCTCCGATTCCTGGATGTGACTGATTGGCCCAGCTTGAATTCAGGGGCCACTTGGGGCAATCACCTATGGCCAGGGGGTGGGCTTTGGTGGCCACTTGGCTCCTCAGCAAGAGCCTGGGACCAGCCAGAAATGGACAGAGTTGGACATTTCCATATTATATCTGCCATGTGCAAACCTGGGACTTGGTGGCCCTCAAAAATTCTGTGTTTAATTGAAGTAAATAGCCTAGAAGAAGCTCTGGCTATGTGCCTGTGTGAATTATCAGTTCTTTGCCATCAAAAGTGAGTTTTCCTTGAAGGCATTGTATTAGTTTGTTAGGGCTACCATAACAAAACTCTATAGACTGGGCAGCTTAAACAGCAGAAATTTATTTCTCACAGTTCTGGATGTTGGAAGTCCAAGATCAGGGTGCCAGCACAGATGGTTTCTGGTAAGATCCCTCTCCTTGGCTTGCAGTTGGCCACCTTTTCACTGTATCCTCAAATCATTTCTGTCTGTGTGCATCCCTGGTGTCCCCTCTGGGTCCAAATCTCCTCTTCTTATAAGGACACCAGTCAGATTGGATTAGGACCTCATTTTAACTTAATTACCTCTTTAAAGACTCTATCTTTAAATACAGTCACACTCAGAGGTACTGGGGGTTACAGCTTTGGTGTATAAATTGGGGGTGGGGGGGCTCAGTTCAGTCCATAATAAGTACAAAGGGCTTTGATTTAGCCTGAGGTATCACTAGTCCCAGGTGCCTGGCTCCTAAGCAACATGGGCTGCATTTGGTTTAGAATCTTCTGGTCCCCACATAGGCCCTTCTACCCTCTAAAAATCTCTCTCTCCCCCTCCCCAAGGATTCTCCCCATTGTTAGAGAAACAACCATGATCAGAAAGACAAAACCAGAGAAGGATAAAACCATTCCTAAGCTGTATTTCCAAGCATTCCCAGACCACAGACCACAGCAGCTTACAAGGAGATGTTTTAACTATGGATGAGGCTACCGGTGGCTTTATGAGGGGTGCTAAGAAGAAAATTATCTTCTTGGATTTCATTTTCATTTTGGTTTAATGAGGTAAGAGACTCTCGTTTTGCAAAGTAGGGCAGCTCGCTGCTAGACCAGGGATTTGGGTAGGGGGATGCTGCTCTGCTATTTCCAAAGTTAGGAAGCTCAGCCCTTGGCATATAGTGGAGAGGTGGGGAGCGGTGCGGGGGCGGGGGGGGGGGGGGCGTTTGCCAATCAGAGTCCTAGGAACCGATTGAGAAGGCTGGGGCATTTCTCTCTGAGGGCTAAAATTAAGCAGTGGCAGCTGCAAAGTTAACATTTGCAAGTTTCAAAGCCAGGCAGTGTCAAGACTTGAATTAAACCAGTGAATGCTCTTTTAATTGGACCCAGCTTGAGACAATTCTGATCATTTCCTGGGACTGAAAGCCTACATCCTATTTTAAACTTGGCTTCTTAAGATAGTGGCCCTCAAACTTTAGAGTGCTTTGGAATCACCTGGGAAGTTGTGGGACAGACAGATTCCCCAGGTCCTCCCTGCCCCAACCCACCCACCTATGCAGATTCTGCATGTTTCCAGAGCAGTTCTTTTGCAAGTAACAGTAAACATTCTTCTCCTGGATCAGGCCCCCACCCTCAGCAATTCTGACTCCTTGCTCTATTCTACTTTTCTTGTAGCATGTAATCGCTAACATACCCCAACAATCAATATCTCCCTGAACCAGAACATTTGCTCTCCATGGCAGGGATTTTTGTTTGTTCATGCTGCATCCCAGTTCCTAGCACAGCTCCTGGTACACAGTAGTTGCTCAATATTACTGAATTAATTAATTAATTAAAACCTTGAAGTCTGTGCTGTTCTTTCTGCTGAGATATAATATTAATCATCTGGACGTATAATAT
This sequence comes from Ursus arctos, assembly GCF_023065955.2. Classification (NCBI taxonomy): domain Eukaryota; kingdom Metazoa; phylum Chordata; class Mammalia; order Carnivora; family Ursidae; genus Ursus; species Ursus arctos. The sequence goes on along the minus strand of NW_026622874.1, from coordinate 69,899,796 downwards.
TAAAATGGAATTAGCAGATAGTGTCTAACAGGCAGAAAACTTTCTTGTATTTCCCCTCCCCCATTCCCCGCCAGATATCACCATCATCAAGCTGCCCAGCTTTGAATTAACAGACTGCTTCAAAACGTTTCTCTTTTTAACAGAGATGGATTATCTCTGCTAAACAAACAGGCCTATAGACCAGACAGGAGTCCCAGCCCTCTGAAATCTAGCTTGGAAAAATGAAAACTGTCTGCTTTCCATTTTCTGTGATCTAAAGTCTAGAGCAGGGACAGAGGGCATGGACAATAGGGGGTCTGTCTGGTCATAGTCGATTTGGAATGCCAGAAACAGGAAAAGTCCTTATGGGACAAATAAATGCAAAAGAAACACTGTCCTCCTAAGGTTCCTATAACTTCTCCCTATCGTCAAGTGTGTGGATGGGGCTCAAAGTGATTGGAAGGGACTTGGAAAATTATTTTGTTATTTTTGGTGCTAACAAGACCTTTGTATAAGAAGACCTCTCTGAGTCTGGTGGGAGAATGACGTGACTCGCATGTATATGCCAGTTTGAAACTCTGCTAGTCACATTCTCTGAATTTACATTACCCAGGACACTTGGGTCCCAGGTACAGAAGCAGAGTGAGTCTTGGGAAACAGAAAAGGTTAAAAGGGTTCAGAGATGCTAGTACACACCAATTAGAATGGCTAAAATGCAAAATACTGACTATACGAAGCACTGACAATGATGCAGAACAACTCCAAGGCTTATGCATTTGCTGATGGGAATGTAAAATGAAGCAGCCATTCTGGAAAACAGCTTGCCATTTCTTCTAAAGTTAAATGGACACTTATAATATGAACAGCAATTTCACTCATAGGTATTCACGCAAGAGAAATGAAAACTTTTATTTATATAGGAATCTGAACGTGAATGTTTAAAGCAGCTCCATGCATAATTGCCAAAAACTAGAAACAAACCCAAATGACCTTCAGCAGGTGAATGGATGAACTGTGGTACATCCATACAATGGAATAGAGTCGGCAATAAAAAGCAAGTATTGATACGATACACAACTCGTGATTCTCAAAGTCATTATGCTAAGGGAAAGAAGCTAGTCTGAAAAGCTTACATATTGTATGATTTCATTTAAAGAGCATTCTGGAAAAGACAAAATACAGGGACTGAAAACAGGTGGTTGCCAAGGATGAGGGATGGGGGGGTGAGATTACAAAGGGGTGGCAGTAGGGAGTTTTGGCAGGTGATAAAGCTATTCTGTATCCTGATTGTGATGATGGGTATATGAATCTACACATGTGTTCACAGAACCATTCACAGAACGGCACATCCCCAAAAAAGTCAATTTTACTGCATGTTAATTCTAAAATTAAATTTTAAATGAATGTGGCAGAAAATTTACTGATTTAGACTAAATTTAGTTTTCACACCACTGTGCAGGAGTAGGAGCTTGTCAAATAAAGTCAGTGCAGATACAAAGAATCAAGTGAGTCTCTCGTTCCCACTTAGAGCCGGAGCTGCAACTGCGCCTTTTACAAATGGTTGGGAAAAGGCGGGGGAGGAGAAGGGGAGAATATAAAGAGAGAAAAAGAGAAGATGTCCTAGAAGACCAGTGCTTCCCAAACCTCAATGGGCATGCAAATCACCTGGTGGTCTTATTAAGATGCAGGTTCGGAAAAGGAGGTCTTGGACAGGGTTGTGCGTCTGCATTTCTAAGGAGCTCCCATGTGATGCTACTGTCATTGGTCCAGGACCCCAGGGTGAGGAGTCAGGTGCTGGGCATAAAGACTTTGCACTTAGCAAAGAGATTCAACAATAAAGGGGCTTGTGTACACAGATCTGCCCAGGCTATGCTGGTAAGTCTTGCCTGAGACAGTGTATGTGAGAGCATTTTGAAAGCCCTTGAGTGTTGTACAAATGCATTGTGACAGGGTGAAGAAAAATAATACAGTGTCTATCAGCATCACAAAACTATGTATGTAATGAAGGGGTTCAGACTAAACCCAGCCCAAGCTCAGATCCCATTGTGCCTAACACCCCCCACCCATTTATCCCTTGTCTGTGTCACAGGGACCCTGGTGATGGGCAGATTTTCACAGATTCCTCAGCAAGACTGTGCATGAGTAGCTGTGCAGCATTAGGTTTTATGGAGAAATGCTGAAGCTCATCAGTTGGCTTCTGAAGCCCAGGTTGGCTTATTAACATACAAATAACTGAGTTTTACTTTTCAGAGCTTCCAGCACAGCCATGCTAATGAAGCTATTGCTTTAAAAGTCCATCTCCTCTGAAATGTCTAATTAATCTGATGCTCGTGAAGGTGCACAGAACAATGTGTCTGCCGAGCCCAGCGGGGCAGAGAGAATGAGGCAAGGCTGCTGATGCGGGGCCAGATGTTTCAGATGCCAGGAGACCCAGACAATTAACATGAGCAAGGCAGGGAAGAAAGGGCTGTTCCTGCAGTGTTTTTCAAACTGCAGGCCATGACCCACTCATGGGTCATGAAATCAATTCAGTGGGTCATGACCAGCAACTCTTTTTAATCAAATGGAAAGACAGGAAGGGGAAGAGAATAAAAGGGAAAAATGTGAATTGCATACAGTAAAGGTAAGTATTGTGTGAAGTCATACACTACATATATTTCACACATATGTCACCAAGAAAATGTATTTCTTATAACACACATATATATAGCATTTTCTGTATGCCAAGATTGCTCTAAGTGTTTTGAGAACATTAAACCATTTGATCCTTATAAGACAGATATTCCTAATGCATTTTATGGTTCAGAAAACTGAAGCACAGAGAAGCAGAATGACTTGCCCAAGGACACACAACTAGGAAATGGAGATTTGTGTCTGTCTGATTTCAGAGCCTACAATCTTCAACAAAACTCCAGGTCCCAAAGACCTCAGACTCACAAATATTCAGAGGAGAGAGCCACCTACAGAAGCTGGAATAATAACAGCCAACAAAAATCGCTACCACGGGTGTGTTATTCCTACTCTAAGTGTTCTGCATGAATTATCACAGCTAACCCTCAAAATAAATAAAATTAGGCAGGCACTATTATCCTCATTTTTCAATTCACAAACTGAAGGTTGGAGAAAGAAAATGGTTTACCCAAGGTCACAGAGCTCATAAGTGTCTTGGGCACCCAGGATCTGAGCTGATCCTTGAAGGATGGGAAAGATCTGGGGGCTCAAGTGTCCTGTTGCACGTAAGCTCTAAGAGAACAAAAGCACTTGAGCAAGAGCATTTCCAATGCACTATGAGCCTCTTTGCTTGGGAGGGACGGATCAGTTCGAGCTGCCCCGGAGACTAGCATTGCTGGGAACATAAAGGATGCCTCCCAAGACAGGGGTAATGCCGCAGCAAGAAACACTCAACCTAGATGCTGACAGTGAACTTTTCCCGCTCTCCCAGGAAGCCCAGCCAGTGCCCAGTCTCAGGGCTCATCCTACCCCCAAGCCCCACATGTGTGCACACACATGCAAGCTAGTACACCTCTGCTGTCCCCAGCCCTGGTGCACACACAGCTGAGTTAGAATTGTATCTGACGGGCAGTCGGAAAGACCTATCATACCCACCTACCTCTCTAGGGTGTTTTCTACTGCTTCTGGCTTTGTTTTTATTGTACTTTTTCTCAGAAGCTCCCAGAGCTGGAAAAAACCCAAAGTGTTCTTTGTTATTAGCAAAACCAGACCTGGAAAATACAGTTAAGTACTTGAGCTTTGGAATCTGACACGCTGGGGTTCAAGTCCCATTTATGGCCATAGGAAGCATGTGTCATCTGTCTAAGTCTCAGTGTGTTCATCTGTACAGTGGGGATAGCGCAGGGCCCACAACAGACACTGTAGATAAAAGTGAAACAAGAGAAAGCCTATAAAGGGCTTAGCAGGGTGGCTGGACACTGATAGTGCTCAGTGGGTATTAGTGATTAGTGTAGGTACAAGAAAGTGTAGCAAGGTGTGAGGTCCCTTCTCCTCTGCACGAAGACAAGCCCAGAACCCTCTCCCCTGACTCATCACAGAGAATCACAAAAGCAGCACATCATGCACATTCTCTCCTGTTGCCAGCGATCCACATTTTCATTTACCCCAAACCCCACCAGTGGTCCCAGGTGGAGCAGGAAGATGGACTGTGATAGCCATTATCTATTACAAAATAATGAACCACCCCAGAACCCAGTGGCTTAAAAAATGTGATCTATTATTTCTCATGCTTTTAACCCAGTGATTATCAACCTGTGGTAGTTTTACCCCCCACTCCACCCCATCCTGGAGACATTTGGCAGTGTCTAAAGACATTTTTGGTTGAGGGTGTTACTGGCATCCAGTGGGTATGGGCCAGGAATGCTGCTCGACATCTTATAGTGCACAGAACAGCCCCCTCCCCCAACAATAAGGATGATCTGACTCTAAATGTCAACAGTTTTGAGGTTGCAAAACTATGCCTGCCAAAATACATTCCGTCTCCGGTGCTTAGATGCACACAAGTCAAGTACAGTGTCTCTGAGACCCAAGAAAGACACAGGGCCAGCAGCAGCATCTAAAAATCAAAACCTCAGGGCACCTGGGTGGCTCAGTGGGTTAAGATCTGCCTTCGGCTCAGGTTATGATCCTGGAGGCCTAGGATTGAGCCCTGTGTTGGACTTCCTGCTCAGCGGGGAGTCTGCTTCTCCCTCTGCCCCTTCTCCTGCTTGAGCTCACTCTCTCTCAAGTAAATAAATAAAATCTTTAAAAATAAATAAATAAAATAAAAAATAAAAACCTCTGCCCAAAGATGGAAGGTCCAGGAGCCATCTGACTCTGCCACAGCAGAGGGCAGCTTGCAACAGTGATAAGCCAGAGGCAGGGCAGACACTGAGCCAGCACAGGGAGAAAAACAGAACAATGGGCTTAGCTGTACACACACATCCCAGAGCCCCATCATGGCTGAAACTCCCTCAGGCCCCCAACCTCCTTCTATCCAAAGCTCATAACATCAGGCTATGGTTCTACTACAGAAAGAGGCCAAAAGACCCCCCTACAGACTCTAGGCTACTTTCTGACAGTCACACAAGAAGACCCCATGACTATATCTGCCCAGAAACATCATTTCTACATTCTCTGTAGATAGATTCAAAACTAAGGTGTCTTAGGGGCACCTCTCTCTCTCTCAAGACACGTTTCACAGACTCTGCAGCAAAAAAGACAGCTAGTCTGGTGTCTGTGAGATGTGATGAGTTTTATGGAGACTCTTGAGCCCTCTAAAAGACTTCTAAGAAAAAGAAAATAGTCTTTGGAGGGTCTTATTTTTTGGACCTACTGTTTTCTATTCTGGGCTTTTTATAAACTTCAGCAAAGCACTAAACCTGCTCAGCACACTTGCTCCTGCTCTCTGCCTAAATACTAGAAGTTCCACATCCACACCAATGCACTTCCCAACTCTGTGCCTTTGCCTAGAATGGCATCCCACCCAATATTAGCTCATTAAGTCTTACTTATCCTTCAAAACGCAGTGTAAGCACCATCTCCTCCAGAGCCCCTCTCTGAACCCCCAGAATAGGCTAAATGATTTTCCTTTGTGCTCCCAGAAGCCCTGTACACACCTGTGGCAGAGAGAGAACACTGTCATGTGTACATCAAACCCTATTTCCTTTTCCTCCTGGGTGCACAGCCAAACTACATTTTCCAGCCTCCCTTGCACTGGGGTCACGTGATGGCATTTGGGCCAATGGAAAGTGGGAAGAAGTGATGCACAGCCCTTACTGAAAGATGATGACCCATGAAAAGCTCCCATGCTATCTTCCAGGGTCTCTTCCTCTGTCTGCTGGACAGATACACAAAATGCAGCAGAGAACACCAAGGCCCAGAGGATGATATAGGCACAGAACAGAAGAAGGCTGGAACTGTGAAAGACTACATGGAAAGCCATTCAACCAATACCCACCATGAACTGTCATGTGGGAAACAAACTTCTACTGTAAAACTTACAGAGATTATAGAGTCATCACTATAGCAGTTAGTGTGGCCTTCCCCATCTGATACAATACTTCTGTCTATCTCCCCAGCTGGGCTAAAAATTCATCAAGGACATGGTCCATGTAGCCTCAACTGTCCCTCTGTCCCCAGCAAAGAACTTGACCTAGAACTGGTACCCAATAAGAGTGTCTCCAAGAGGGTTCCTAGGACTCCCAGATGGAAGATCATAATCTAAGGATAACAACAGCCCACAGCATGCCTGTGGTTGGAAAAGAAGGAAATGAAAAGGCCAGTGGGAAAGCAAATGGTTAGAGCCTATCTGGACAGATCTGTAAACTAGACACAAATCAAGAGCAAACTCTGAGGGCAGTGGATTGTTTAGGAGTGGTTTCCTGGCTCACAATAATTCTCTTTCTCTAGAAACAATACCCCCATTCTACAGAAGTGGGTCTCTCTCTATTAAATCATATTTGTACTTCATGACCCTCTGCTCGCACCACTAATTACACCTGTGGTAGATATTTAACCCAAACTAGACCAATCCATCTCTCCTTGGGAATCTAGAACTGGGATAAAAAGATGGCCAAAACACCTCTGCAGGGCAACGAAGACTGTGACCTGCAAACCTGGAAGCTATGGACCCACATTCCTTCTCACAGACAGGGAACAGAGCAGCCAGTCTACAGAGAAGGAAGATAAAGCAGATATGCAGAGAGAGGCAGAGATAAGAGACAGGAGAAGATGCCAGTTCCCTGAGCATTTTCTAATCCCCAGTTCTTGTCCCTTCTAGAGGCCTACCTACATTTCTGCCCTGGATTCCAGGAGTGTATATTTTTATTGCCACATAACAAGTTACCACAAATGCAGTGGCTCAAAACAACACCCATTTATTTGCTCCCAGTCCTGTGGGTCAGAAAGCTGGCATGGCATGATGGGGCCCTCTGATCAAGGCTGAAATCAAGGTGTTGGCCAGGCTGAATTCTTGTCTAGAGGAGCTATGGAAAATCCACTTTCAAGCTCATTCTTATTGGCAAAATTCAATTCCTTGTGGAGTGTCATGGGCCACTCTCAGCAACTAGAGGTCACTTGCATTCCTTGCCATAAGACCACCTCCATCTCAAGCCAGCCAACAGTGGGCCCAGTCCTTCTCACGCTTCAAATCTCTGGCTTGCCCTTCTGCAACCAGAGAAAACCTTTTACTTTTAAAAGGTTCATGAGATCAGGCCCACCTGGATAATCTCCCTATCCTAATGTCAACTGATTTGGGACCTTAATTAAATCTACAAAATCCCTTTACTATAGTAGCTAGATTCACGTTTGAATAACTAGGAGAATTCTGTCTACCCTAATGGGGAGCTTCAGTCTCCCTGTGATAAAGTCTCCTTTTTAGCCTAAGCCAACACAAATAGCTTTCTATTATTTCCAACTAAATAATTCCAACGAATCTGGAGTGAAGGGTGGGGGCAGGGCTAGCTTACCCTGAATGGGAAAATGTGAGAGGCCAAATTCAGTAGTGCTGGCCAGGCTTAATATCAGTAGGTAAAAGTAACCTGGTTAAAGTGTCTTAGCTGGAATCCAAACCTACAGATATATGTGTGAATTTCCCAGAACATGACTCTGCTCTATTTTATAAGTGTTGAAGGCCTAGGGCTGCCTTCATAGATCAGCCCTCTCCTGTCTCTTATAAAGCAATATTTAGAGAGAGAAAGTAGAATAAGAGTTACTGAGCACCAGGAAGAGGGAGGAAAGGAAAGTTATTGCCCAACAGGTACAGATATTCTATTGAGGATGATGAAAAAATTTTAGAAACATATAGTGGTGATGGATGCACAATGGTATGAATGTACTTAATGCTACGTTACATTCAAAAATGATTTAAATGGCAAATTTTATGCTATATATATCTTATCACAATTTTTTAAAGTTTAAAAAAAGGAAAAAGCAGTATGACGTCTGACAAAGAGAAAGAGAAAAAGCATCTTTGAGGAACTTGCACTTGGTTTGAGACTTAAAGAATGAAGAGGAGTTAACTGGGTAGAGATAGCATTCCTGGCAATGGATTGCATGTGCAAAGGCCCCATGGTGGGTCAAGTATGATTCAGTCAGCTAGTATGGCTGGAACAGAAAGAACAAGGGGGGGGATTGAGCCCCACATCAGGCTCCTCCGCTATAAGCCTGCTTCTTCCTCTCTCACTCCCCCTGCTTGTGTTCCCTCTCTCGCTGGCTGTCTCTATCTCTGTCAAATAAATAAATAAAATCTCTAAAAAAAAAAAAAAGAAAGAAAGAAAGAAAGAAAGAAAGAAAGAACAAGGGAAAGAGTGGGGCAGATAAGATCTCTGATGGCTAAAGGAGGGTAGGACTGGAGACTACAGGGGCCGGGCAGCATCTGCCACAAAATACCACTTTGTCTACCAACAAATGACTCTCCAAATTCAGGCACATGAGTATGTATATACTCTGGAGTCGGCGTGTTTCTGAAGGTTCTAGATGATGTGAAAGCATAGTGTTGGACATCCCAGTGTGACCACCCTATGTGGTCTCAGGAGAAAGACAGCAGTTCCCACCCCTATGCCTGACTACCAAAAGGAACAATGTAGGACTACAGCTCATGCAATTACCTTCCTGGTGCTCTTGAAGAACATGCTCACCAGCAAAGCAAATTTTAAAAGCCTTAAATTAATTGCCTGCAAAAGCACTCACTGCACTTAACAAGCGGAGTCCCTGCTAAACAAATGTCAGGCATAATTGGGACTCTTGTCCCCTGCCACCGCCCAGCCCCTGATGTGGAGGGGAGTCCTTCTGGCACAAAACACCTGCAGGGGCAGCTCAGAGCCCAGCTACACAGAGACCACTCCCCGGGAGCTGCTCCAAAAACTCTAGTCATTTCAACTCATGGGAACTGAGAAAAATCACAGCAGTGCCCTTTAACACTGTTTATTTAGATCCTGGCAGAGAGGAATTCTAAGCACATCCCTCTGTCTCCATTTAATCACCAGTGATTACGCAGCCTCTGGGACAATAATGTGGAATTAAACACGGAAATGCTAATTCTGACTTAAGACATTTCACCTGGACAGATGGGTGGCCTTCTACCTCTTTCTGTAGCAGACAGGCCCCACTGAGAGTGAGGCCTACACAGTGTCCCCCATCCTACATCAGAGCCATTTGCCCCATCAGCCCCCAAGCTCTGCAAACAGTTCTATCTGTACATTTCTTTTCGTACATTTTCCCAATAATTCCATCATGATTCATAAGGCCCAAGAACTCAAATAAATTTCCCAGCTAGATAAACCAGTGTCTGATGCAAGCGGCCGGTTCTCAGAATGGCTGGCATGGGAGAGGGCATCTCGCAGAGGCCCACGGTGCCCTTTCCAGGGCCACACCACAACTTCTACGGGTCTGAGCCACTTTGGCCTTCATGGGCCGCTTTCCTCTATCAAATCAAATCAAAATAAAAGAAAAACAAACAAATAAAAATATATATACATATGTTTTATATGTCTATTATATATTAGATTATATATATTAGACACATAGATTTTTTCGACCTATTGATCTCAAGACAAATATATGACTATTACGTATTGAAATTTTTTCTTCAACCTTAAAGTTCATTTTTCTTCTTCTGATTTTAAAAGAAATTAGAGCATTTTCAGTGGCCCTAGGCCCTGGGCCTGCTGTGCCTAGTAAAGAAGCCAGCCCCAGTACTTCCTTTCTCCAGATGCTCCAGGAAACAGGAGAGGATTGGCTCAAGTGCTCCAGAGGCAAAGCCCGCACACATTATGGGTGGGGGCTCTGCTGCTCTGCCTCCCCGCACTCCTCCTAGAGCACCCTGAGTTGTGCCACCCCAAATTTCCCTAACAAACAACAGCTACATATCCACCCACAGGCAGATTTTCTCTTGGGCCAGCAAAACACATTCTCAAGTTACAGTATATTAGACCCCAACTCCATCAAGTACCAAGTAATTGACCTCAGCCAAGTGACTCTACCTCTCTCACCAGGCCATGGTGTCCTCATATGTGAGTGGGGAGAATAAGGCACCTACCTCACAAGACTGCCAGGAAGATTTAATGAGATAACACATGGTAAGTGCTCCATGAATGATAAATGCCTTTGTGTAATTAGTGGTAGTGTTGTGTTCTTAGGTCGTGGATCCCTCTTGATAATCTGATGGGAGCTATAACTTCACCCAAAGGATAAGATACCCAAAATGTTTCACATATTCCAGGGGAGCCTAGACCATCACCTCCTACTCCCCCAGTCTCTCAAACCTACCAATCCATGGATCATCTTCAACCCCATGGGCCCAGGGAAAAAAGCCCATATTCAGATGATCCTGTTGGTTCTGTAGATAAGGGCCTGCTGAGCAAGGTGAGCCCAGCTGAGACTTGTTTCCAGCCTAATCTCCCCTAAAACAAGAATGGCACTAATGCAAAGAGTCACAGTGCTATGGGGACAACCATGCCCAGGGAAGCCTTATCACCTAATCCTTGCTCCCCTCCTCAACTGAATGACCTGGGGCCACCCCAGAAGGCTGGAGGTGGGGGGCTTGCACTGCAGTGAATGGAGCAACAAACATGTATTCAAATCACACCACTTGGCTGTGCATGACTTTGAACAACTAGCATCACCACCAGCCTTCATTCCCTCATCTCTGAAGTGGAGACATGGTATCTATCCTTCAGGGTGGCTGTTAAGACAAAATTAAACCACTTGCGGAAAGCAACCAGCCTGATGCCTGGCACAAAATGGAAGCATGAGTCCTTGCTGGGCCAGCCATGCTCCCTGACACACTTGGGAGGAAAGTCACTAAACACCAATAAACAAATAAATGCCTGCTGCTCCTCATGCTAGAGCATGCTAAATGGAGTCACCCACATGAGAAGCGGCAAGACTGGACCTGATCCTACAGTTTGCAATGTCTGCCTTTTTGCTTCTCTGTTCCAGGCTTGTACTAGAAACACTTTGATTTCTCTGTCCAAGGGATCTTACCAAGTTCAACACATATCTGCCAGTCACATGGGCCCCTCCTCGTGAAGCTCAGTGTTGGGCCCCATAAAGGATGACATGTCCCTCTCTGATCCCAGAGCCTCCTAGGTGGATCTAATGTACCCCATTCATTTATAATTTAAGTCAGGTCTTCCCAACTTGGAGAAAATCCATTCCTACTTTCAACAGCCCTGGAAGACAACTGCCTATATGTTCTAAGATGTGCCTGAAAGACCTTCTCCTCCTACCCAAGTAACTTCTAATCACAACATATGGCCCCTATTTAATCAGAATCTCCCAAACATGCTTTCTATGTCAGTTATGTCTACCTGGCTGTTTTTTTGTAATGAAATAATCAACTGGCCCTTTGTGTAATTCATGTGGGGTTTCATTCATGTAGTCCCCCAACACTTTTTCAGTATCTCCTAGGTATCAGGCACCATCCTAAGCACTGGGAAATCCAGAAGGTAACAGAATATGGTTCCTGCCTTTGCAGGGCTCACAGTTTACCAGGGAGGACAGATGTATCCACAAGGTATTACAGTGCTGAGGTCAGGAGCACATGACTACGGGAGTCTAGAGGAGGAACAATATCAGAGCTACTTCGTGTGAACAACTGGGGCTTCCTAAAACTGTATCTGGATCGATTAACAAGGAGGGGCCAACATCTCTGTAATTATTCCCTATTAAAGGTGTAGCTTATCTATGTGAGTTCCTTCTGAAAAATAATGCAAACCACCAAAGAGTTTACAAAAGTGGTTTTAACAGCAACACGGCCATGTATGAGAGTTCCCGCTGCTCTACACCCTCACCAGCACTTGGTCTTCTCAGTGTTTTTCATTTTAACCATTGTACGTATGTGTAGTGGTTTTAATCTGCATTTTCCTAATGAGTAATCACGTGGGGAACCTTTTCATATATACTTACTATGACTTGGTTATCTTTTTTTATGACATGCCTAGTCAACTGTGTGCCTCTTTTTTTGCTGTGGATCATCAGTCTTTTTCTAAATAATTTATGGGAGTTGGTTACATACCTTAGATATGAATCTTTTGTCAGATAAATATATGACAACGCTTATGCTCTCTTTGTGCCTGCCTTTTACTCTTTTAAAGGTGTCCTTTGATGAAAAGAAGTTCTTAATTTCCTTAAGGCCCAATTATCAATTTTTCTTATGGTTAGTGTGCTTTGTTCTAAGAAATCTTTGCCCACCCCAACGTCATGAAAATATTCTATGTTACCTATCAGAGATACTATTTTTTAAACTTTCACCTTAAGATCTAAAATCCACCTGGAATTGATTTTTGGCTTATGGTTTATGTGAGGTAAGAGTCAAAATGATTTTTTTCCCACAAAGATCATCAGTGGAACCTGGGTCATTTACTGACAAGTACCCTCTCCTGCTGCTCTGTAGAGCCTCTTTGACAGTTAAAAAAAAAAAAAATCTGCATGTGTGAGAAAAATAAAAATCCAGATATTTAAAAAGAAACAATAGATGGTGCACAACCAAAAATCAATTTCTCAAGTCTAGCAAGACCTACTATTCACAGACAGTGTCACCCCAGGTGAGCACCAACCCCCTGTTCACAGTTCTTATAAGTTGAGGATTATTTCTAACCTTACATCAGTATGTGGTGTGGTCTCTGACCACACATCTCTAGCCCAGCCAAAGTGACCCTGACAGGTACAGTACCCCCCAAACTGGTGAGGAAACAGACTCAAAGATCTAAATAACATTCCCATGTCCCTGTACTTGGAAAGCAGTGACACTGGAATTCTAATAGAGGTCTACCTAATCCCAAAGTGCACACTTTTCATCTCTACATTCTGCTGCCCATCCCTGGACAGACTGGGAAAGAGTCCATGGAGAATGTGATGTTAGAGCTGAACCTTAAGAGAAAAACAGGAACAGAACATCCATGGTTTTCTGCTCAAAGTAAGCAGAGAGGAACAAGCAGCTCACTCAAAATCACAGAGCCAGAAGGAGAAGTTCCAGCTCTAGTTGAAATATGAAAATGGCTCAAAGAAAGATGCCCATGATACATCTAAAAAAGGAAGGCAGGTACACAAAATCTTTAGGAATCAGATGAAATGCAGTTTTATATGTCTGTGCATATCTATGCACATACGGTATAATCTAAGAGAATTGCCTTTCTTATGTTCCATCATTTCATAAAGTCACATCCCCATACATAATAATTAACAAACATTGGATGATATTACCAATTTTGAGATGGTTCAGACACCTAAAAAGCATGACAAAGCATTATGAACCCCTAGGTAAACTTCAGGATGAATTAACTCTGATATTACTCACTGTGGAGTACACACACTAAATTCTATCTAGTTTTGTCTGAGAGTGCTATCATCAATCACTAGATGTATCTAAGTGAAAAATAATAATACAAGGAGAGACAGAAATATAGAAATTGAGAAAGACATTTTCTAACCCTAAGTGGGACTTCTGGTTCAAAATGGCGAATAAGTACATGTTTATCTCCATCTAAAAACCCACTAAAATAATAGTGAAGGCATTTAAAGAGCCAAAGACTTGCAAGAATTAGAAGAAAAGAATCCCCTGCTAAAGACAGATTTTAATAAATCCCTGGAGCATGTTTGAGGCGGTGATACCAGGAAACAGGGTGGAGGAAACCAGCCAAGACAACATGAGAAATGAGAGGGAACGCCAAGGAGGAAGCCAATCTGCCTTCAAGAAGCCCAATGAGCCTTAAGCCCTGAAAATGCCAAGCACAGAGAAACCCCAACATCCAGAAGGAAAGTCCCAGGATTACAGCTGTGCAGTGTAGACTGGACCAGTGGGGATCTAAGAAAGGTGTTCTAGAAAGCAAGAAAGGGAGGGAGGGAGGGAGGGAAGAAGGAAGGAAGGAAGGAAGGAAGGAAGGAAGGAAGGAAGGAAGGAAGGAAGGAAGGAAGGAAGGAAGAGGGAGAGAGGGAAGGAGGAGAGAGGAGGGGAGGGGAGGAAGGGAAGAAAGGTAAGGAAGGAAGGAGAAAAGATCTTGACCATATATTTAATATAAGAAAAATCTTGAAAAACATTTAAGACACAAAGAAGGCAAATAGTTTGGGGGGTGGGGGTACTGTAAACTCCAGAAAAAAAAAAAAAAACAAGAAATAAAATGTCATCTTAGTACTATTGGCTTTGAAAAGAATAATATTGGGGCACCTGGGTGGCTCAGTTGATTAAGTGTCCACCTTCAGGTCAGGTCATGATCCCAGGGTCCTGGGATCCAGCCCCGAGGGCGCATCGGGAGCCTCACATCGGGCTCCCTGCTGGGCGGGGAGTCTGCTTCTCCCTCTCCCTCTGCCGCTCCCCCTGCCTGTGCTCTCTCACTCTCTCTCTCTGTGTAAGATAAATTAATTAAATCTTTTTTAAAAAAAAGAAAAGAATAATATTTACATAGCCAAAATAATGTAAGCCCTATTTCTTAATTTCACTAAACAGAGTAAAAATAACAATCCATCACAGTTGGGGAAGGGAAGGTGTGAGATAGAAATGAGGTTAAACTTTACCTATCACTGTCAGAAATCTGAGTTGATAATGACTGAAATTGACCAATCAAGAACCAGTGATACATACACTTTTTCTGAGCTATGGTGGTTAGATCACTGGGGGCTTAAAGCTAAGAAAATTCAAAGTTACTGCCTCTGGGGAGTGAACAAAGGTAAGAAAGTAAATTTTTCTTTCATTATCAGATATTCAAAACTACAAGATTTTTTTTTAACCACAAGAATGATCATTTTAAATTACATGTATTTTAAAGCCCTTAGGCACATATGTATGTGCACATGTATACCTGACTCTCTGTGTCTGAGATCAGGTATGTGTTAGTAAATGTATCAAGAAGTCTGGAATAAAACACTCCATACTATTAACAGGGGTGGTGATGCTACCCTCAGAAAAGGGTGGGATAAGGAGATAAAGGAGCATTCTTTTCTATATACTTTTCTGCTCTTTTAATTTGTTTTACCACAAGCATGTGTTACTTTCGTGATTTTTTAAATGCTGGGTAGAAGGAGGGCAGGGAGAAAATCGGGAGTTTGGAAGATACAGGGCAGATGGATGCGAGACAGATTTAAGAGAAGAGAAAAGGTCTGCACACCTGAGTGCCCAGAAAAGTCTCCTGATCTGAGCGCAGAAATGGGACTTGTCAAATGCCACCCTCAACCCTGCCAGCCATGAAATGCAAGCAGAGTAATGACAGTGACTAGCCTGGGGACCCACCAAATGAAATTTAATAAGCAAGTAACCAATTCCATTGCCAAGCCCCAGGAACAGCCAGTTTTTTTCACTGAGAAGCTTAAGTAGAAGTGAAAATACTAATTTCATATTTCTGTTCCAACTAGCCAACTGAGATTGCCAAAGTTTTGCTGAGATGCCAGACTTGGAAGAGGCAAAATAAGCCTCACCCCCGTGGCTGCTGGTTCTAGAAATGATTCCCCTTGCTCTACACCAAATTGTTCTTGCAAACCTGATGATAGAGAATACAGGGAGATTAAAGCCTGTTCCAGCCCAGCAGTGATCTGATACTTTGCCTTGAAGTCTTACAGAGAGCAGAGCGGACAGACAGGGGCTGCAGCAGACACAGAACATAAAGCAATTAGATGTGGGGCAGGGCAGAAAAGGCAAGCTCTCTAGAAGACGACCCTTACCTTCCTCTGCCAATCATTGCTGTGCATCTAACGTAATTTTTTATGATAAATCTCTGACTGTCAGAATTCTACAAGATTCCTCCACTTGAAAAAAATGTATCCCAGGACCAGTGGGTGATGCAGTCAGTTAAGTGTCCGACTCTTGGTTTCAGCTCAGGTCATGATCTCAGGGTTATGAGATCAAGCCCCAGGCGGGGCTCCACAGTGAACATGGAGTCTGCCAATGTTTCTCTCTCCCTCTCCCTCTGCCCCTCCCCTTGTTCGTGCACCCTCTCTTGCTCTCTCTCGCTCTAAAATAAATAAATAAATCTCTAAAAAGAAAAGAAAAAGAGGAAAGAAAAGAAAGGTGTGTGGGATGCTCGGAGGAACTAGTATCAAATCAGCAAAGGTTCTAAATCATCTTTACTCATCATGCTACAACTTAAGTGTAACTCCCTCTTTAAAACCTTAAATGGCTTCCCATCACTAAGAAATAGAGCATGAGGCAGATATGTATATACAGTTAACAATAACAGCAAATATTCAGCACTTACTGCACGCCAAACGTTATTCTAGGCACCCTAAATATACTAACTCAATTCTACCTCATCATAACCCTATGAAGTAGGGAATATCATTATCTCATTTTATACATGAGAAAAATAAGACACAGAGAGACTAAGTAATTTGCCCAAGGTCACACAGCTAAGAAGTGGTAGAAATGTGATTTGAAACCAAGCAATTTGACTCCAGAGTCTGTGTTCTGTCTCTCAACAGCTCCACTTGTACGTTTAATAGGTATCTCAGACTTAATGTGTCCTAAATGAACTCTTAATTATCCTCCCCATCCTATCCCCTCCCCCCCCACAAAAAAAGAAAAAAATTGTTTCTCCCTAAATCTTCCTTATCTCAGGTAATAAGAACTCCATCCTTAATTGCTCAGGCCCAAAACCTTAGAGGCAATCTTGTCTCCTCCTTTATTACCAACACTACTCCACAACCAATCTGTCAGGAAATCCACCTCCAAAATTTCCCTTCAAAATACATTTTACCACTTCAGAATCTTACCACTGCACACCATCTCTACTGGCCTAAGCCACCATCATCTCTCTCCTGGGTTTCTGCAAGAGCCTCTTCATTGATTTCCCTGTCAACCCTGCCACCTTACATTATTCTTAACTCCAAAGTGGAAGTCAAATCATGCCATTCCTCTGTTCAAACCCCCCAAGCTAAAGTTATTTCAATGGTTCACAAGTCCCTTGGCAGACTTCCTCCTATCCTCCTCACCTAATACTTGCTATTCTTTCCTATTCTATTCTTTCCACTGCAGCCATATTGGCTCTGTTGCTCTCCTTGAACACAACCCACAGCCTCCCACCTCAGGGCCTCTGCACCTGCTGATCCTCTACCCACAATGTCTTTCCTTGAGCATCAACATGTCTCACTCCCTCTTCTCTTCCATGTTAGGGTATCATCCTTCATCCCTGATCACCCTATTGGCATTGAAACTCCTCAGCCCTACAACCTACTTTCCACCTTCTCTGCTTTATTTTTCTCTAGCGCACCTATCTCCTAGAATAGTACCTGATGCAGAGTAGGTGACCAATAAATATGTCTTTAGTTCATGAATAAATAGAGCACCATTTCTGGTACCATAGTTCATATTTTTTTAGGTTGTTGGTAGGTGCTATCAAAAGAAAGTTGACTAAATTATGCACACTTCTTTTTTTAAAAGATTTTATTCATTTGACAGACAGAGAGAGCGCACAAGCAAGGGGAGCAGGAGGCAGAGGGAGAGGGAGAAGCAGGCTCCCCACTAAGTAGGGAGCCTGATGTGGGGCTCAATCCCAGGACCCTGGGATCATGACCTGAGCCGAAGGGAGGTGCTTAACTAATTGAGCCACACAGGTGCCCCAAATTATGCACATTTCTCCACAACAGTAATACAGAGATCCTTTAATGATTCAAATGCATAGCATTTCCTATATTTATCTGGCCTCAAAATTCTTTTGTCATATTAGTGTTTCTTGGAAAATTCTAGGCTAAAGTGACACAAATGTACCTAACTAGGGTAGGTAGTAGCGAAAGGGGAAGAATTCTGGTGAGGAAAGGAAAAGATATTTCTGTTGATATGCCAGCTCCAACTCATTGACAAGGATTTCTTAGAGTGCTACATGAATATGGATCCCGAAGATTTGACCAGAACAAGGACTGGGATCCATCAGTGATGTCTGCACACTGCACAAAGGAGGGGATAGCATCACAGACATTTGCCTTCCCTACACATACACTTTCATGACAAATACAGAAGGACCAATGAAATGGGATTTCCCACTTCTTCTTCTACAGCCTTTATTTTCACAAGAAATGAATCTGACAAGAAACTTCTTGCAAGGGCAAGAAATATGGAGAAGAAATTTTCAATAAAATCTCACAGATCCTAATTCTAGGCTGCTGAAAACTGCTTTGTTGCTAATCAATGGAGTAAAGAATGGTCTTTAAAGAACTCATGGGAAATATCTAGAGATGCAGATGGAGAAACTAGCACCCCAATGTTTAGCACCAGCCCCCCTATCAGTTACCCTCCATAGAAGTAAGTGTCCTCCTCTCCATCTGCCATGAAAGACAGAAAGCAGGTGTTTTATTAAAGATTCCATGTGAAGAATCCCCACCAGGATTTTGCTGATCACAACAGAAGCCCATGTAGTGGAGGGATCAGAATAGAAAACCTTGATTTCTTTTCAGTATGAGTCTTAGCTTTTGTAATTCAGTGTAGCAGATAAAACAGGCCCCACACAGACTCCAAAACATGTAGCACCCACTCATTCCAGACTGATCTGACCAAACCAGCATCCTGTGAGACCACCACTTCAGACTTCGCCACTCAGGGCAATCATCAATCAGGCCCAGCCCACTTGTAAGCCCACCTGGAGAACACCACACAAACTACAGGTAGATTAAAACCTACCTGTGAAAAGCAAAACTCCTCCAGATCAATAAGCAAAGGCAACTCACTGAAAACCAGAAAAATATGAAGAGGCAAATTTCATAAAACCAGATCCAAGTTGCCAATAACCTCATGAAGAAGTTCAAACTCACTGGGAATAAGGGAAATGCAAATGAAAACATTTCTCTATATTCTTTGAGAAAATCCCTTCATCTGGCTAACTTCCACCCCTCCTCCAGGTCTCAGATGAAATTCCTCTTCCACAGAGATGTTATTTTCTTTGTAGCTCTTATCACCAGTTACGATGGATTTATAGATGCATTTGTGAGTTAATTTCTGTCTTCCCTATAAACCCATGAGCTCCATGAAGGGAGCAACAATGTCTGGTTTATTCACCACTATGTCCCCAAGACTTAGAAGAGTGGCTGGCAACAGTATGTGCTGAATAAATATTTGTTCAGTGAGTGAATGAATGAATGAATGAATGAACGAAAAAAGCACAATTAGCTCTTTGCAGGAGCCTGGGATAAGATTTCACATTCATGTCCACAGCACCAAGACAAACCAATCTCCCCATGGAAAGTACATGGACTAATGGGCGCAGTTGCTACCTGCCCCTCATACTGACCCAATTAAGTTCAAAGAGTCAGAGGAGGAAGGGCTGTTCCAAACCCCACACACCTATCTGGGAATAAATGCAGGAGGATTTCCTAACACCTTTCCATGGGAGTATCACTAGGGAGCCTGCTGAATTAATGTTCCTAAAAGGTGTAGCAGAGGATGCTACCAACATGTAAATTCTCCAGAAACTTAAGCCTTTAAATTCTACTGCACAGGAGCTGTCAGAAAGCAATATTTTGTGAGCTACAGATTCCAATAAAATTCACTCTGAGATGATGAAGCCTTCCTTGGTAGCCTAAGGGCTGATATATGAATAATCTGCCAGCATTATGCTATGTCACTTAAATATTACTTTGGAGATTTGTCAGGAGAAAATTTAAGTAAAATTAAAGTTCAAATGGAAATGAAAAATTAAGGTATGATCAAAGCTATAATCTCATATTGGATTAAAAAAAAACTGTAGAGAAAAGCCCCATTTAAGATTTCCTGTTTTGTATTTATGGATCCAAACCAAGGTATTCCCACTGTGCCTTGTTTAAAAGGCTGATATGCAGGGTTTGGGCCTCCCCCCTTACTTAGATTCTGAACCTAGCTCCAGGGGAAAAACAGCATCTCAGTTTCTATGGGCAATCCAATTTTAATCATTTTTGCTTTATTGGAATTTTCATAGGAGTCCAGGTACAAGAGATTCAGAATTAATCTAAGTCATAAACAAAGCAAAAATGGGGAGGAATGGTGTGAATGATAATTTAATACCTATAAAGCATGGCTCCTTTCTCCTAAAATATGCACCATGGTGTGGGATAGGAGAGGGGACCAAAGTACTGTTTGGAACAAGCGCCTCAAAGTCAGAAGCATGGCTGAAGATTATCTAAAACACTGGTGTCTATGACTCCCACAAACAGCTTTCCTCCAGGGTTTCAGAATGTTCCCTGCCACTTATCAAACTGAGAGAAGCAGCTGTGATGGAGAGAAAGGTGACAGCAAGCAGAAGTCTGGAAGCCCCCAGAGAGAGACACGGCTTAACCGTGGAACTGAAATGCAGACTCCAAAAGACTAGCATTTACCACAGACTGAGCCCTGTGTGGCCTGTCTGCATATAATTCTCTGCCAATGTGGCTCATGTGCTACAGCCTGACAGCAAATCCCAGAGAGAGCAGGGATGATACCCAATGTGCCCTGTGCTGTAAAGATCCGTCAACACCATGATGATCATATTAATGAAACTAGTGAAGCATCCTCTCTAGTCTAGACCAGCAGCCTCTCTGAATCTAAGCTAAGGC
The DNA here is from genome assembly GCF_023065955.2 of Ursus arctos. Classification (NCBI taxonomy): domain Eukaryota; kingdom Metazoa; phylum Chordata; class Mammalia; order Carnivora; family Ursidae; genus Ursus; species Ursus arctos. Next base: position 69,879,342 of record NW_026622874.1, on the reverse strand, counting down.
AGTTCTTTCTTGAATCAAAAATAATAAATATCATTTTCTAACTTTAAGTTTTCTATATCAACCAAAAGGACACTTCAAAAATCACACACAGAATACTGAAAAAAAATTTTTTATTAACCCAAAAGAAGATGGGAAAGAGAAATGGAGGAAAAAAGGATGAAAGATACAAGTAGAAAATAAAACCAAAGACAGTAGACTTAAACCCAACTCTATCAGTAATTATATTAAATGTAAGTGGCCTAAACACTTCTTGTAAAAGCCATAGCTTAATAGTTCAAAACAGAAAGCAAAATTAACTATGTGCTATTTATAAGAAATACAAGCAAGAGAGCAAGAAACGATGTGCAGATAGAAGCCACAGTCATTTTGTAAACTTATCTCCAAAGTAACATCCCATCACTTTTTCCGTATTCCTATTCATTGAAAGTGATTCACAAGCTTAGCTCACACTCAAGTGGAGGAAATTTAAAAAGAGTGTGAACAACTGGGAGCCATTTTAGAAGCTATCTACCACAAACAAATCTAGCAAGAATGATCAGGGGGAAAAAAAGACAACACAAATTACTAGTATCAGAAATTAAAGAGGTAATATCAGTATACATCATATAAATATTCAAAGGATAATAAGGAGATAAAATTAACAACCATGTCAACAAACTCAACAAACTAAGTGGAATGGACACACTTCTTGAAAGACAGAAGTTCCAAAACTGAAAAAAAAAAAGAAAGAAAGAAATAGAAAATAATAATAGCCCTGTATCTATTAAACAAATTGAATCCATAATTTAATATTTCCCCCCAAAGAAAAGCCCAGTGTCTTCACTAGTAAATTCTTCCAAACATTTAAGAAATAACATAAATATTGCCCACATTTTCAAAACATTTCTTTCAGAAACTAATAGAAGAAAGAATACTTCCAACTCGTTTCATGGAGCCAATCATATATAAACCAAAAAAAAAAAAAAAAACCATACACCAATATCATTCATAAACTTCAATGCAAAAATCTTTAATAAAATACTTGCAAATCCAATCCAGCAATATATAAAAAGGATAATACAACATAACTAAATGAAGTTTACCTCAGGAATGCAAAGTCCTTTCAATATATTAAAAAAACAATTAGTTTAATTCATCTCATTAAGAAAAAAGGAGAAAATCATATGATTTTTCTCAATAGATGCAAGGAAAATATTTGACAAAATTTAACACCCATTCATTTTTCTTAAATTCTTTTTTTTTAAGTAGGCTCCATGTCCAGTGTGGAGCCCAATGCATGGCTTGAGTTCATGACCCTGATATCAAGACCTGAGCTGAGATCAAGAGTTGGATGCTTAACCAACTGACCCATCCAGGCACCCCAATACCCATTCATTATATTTTTTTAAAAACTTCGTCAAACCAAAAATAGAGGAAAACTTCCTCAATCTAATCAAAAGTGTCTACTTAAAAACCTATAGATAGGGGCGCCTCGATGGCTCAGTCATTAAGCGTCTGCCTTCGGCTCAGGGCGTAATCCCGGCATTCTGGGATCGAGCCCCGCATCAGTCTCCTCCACTGGGAGCCTGCTTCTTCTCCCACTCCCCCTGCTTGTGTCCCCTCTCTCGCTGGCTGTCTCTCTGTCAAATAAATAAATAAATAAATAAATAAATAAATAAATAAATAAATTTTTTTTAAAAAATAAAAATAAAAAAATAAAAACCTATAGATAACATCATATTTTTTCCTAAAGATTTATTTATTTATTTGAGAGAGAGAGAGAGAGACAAAGTGCAGGGGGGGAGGGGCAGAAGGAGAGGGAGAGAAAGAAACACAAGCAGACTCCCCACTGAGTGCAGAGCCAGACTCAGGGCTCAATCTGATGACCCTGAGATCATAACCTGAGCCAAAACCAAGAATCAGTCACTTAACCAACTGTGCCACCCAGATGCCCCTAGATAATATCATATTTAATAATAAAATAATGAACGTTTTTTCCCTTAAGGTCAGGAATAAAGCAAGGATTTCCATTATCAACACTTCTATTCAACATCTTACTAGAAATCCTAGACAGTGCAACAAGGCAATAAAAATAAATAAAAGGCATAAACATTATAAGGGAAGAAAGTAAAACTGTCCTTATTTGCAAATGACATGACTGTGTGCATAGAGAAACCTAAGAAATCTACAAACAGCTCACCAGAAGTAATGAGTTTAGCATATTTCTAGATACAAAGTTAATAAGTAAGTCAATTAAATTTTTATACACTAGCAATGAACAACTGGAAAATAAAATTTTTAAACAATATCATTTAAAAGACATCAGATAACCAGGAAGAAACATTCACACTGAAAACTATTTTTAAAAAGATATGAATAAATGCTTAGATATAACATGTTTATCATGGATAGAAGGTTCAATTTTGTTAAAACATCAGTCTTCCTCAACTGATTTACAGATTCAATGCATTTCCAAATATAATTTCAAAACAGTTTCTTGTGAAAGTCAATAGACTCATTCTAAAAGGTAGATAGAAATGCAAGCAACCTCGGAGAACCAAAACAGTCTTGAAAAAGGAGAATGAAGTTGGGACACTTACAATTCCTGATTTCAAGACTTAATACGAAGCCACAGTAACCAAGATAGTGTGGCATTGGCATAAGCATGGACAATAGATCAATGGAATAAATTAAAGAGTTCAGAAATAGACCCATACAAATACAGTCAATTGATTTTTGACAAATCAATTCAATGAGGAAAGGAAAGCCTTCTTAACAACTGGTGGTGAACAACTAGACATCTATAAGGGAATAAAAGAAACTCTAACCTCTACTTCACACCATACACAAAAATTAATTTGAGATGGATCAGAGACCTAAAGACAAAGCTGAAACCATAAAACCTCTATGGGAAAAAAAAAAAAAACCACAAGGGAATATCCTCAAACCTTGGGATAAGCAAAGTTTCTTAGAACCCAAAAAGCACTACCAAAAAGGAAAAAAAATGATAAGTTGGGACATCGATAAAATTTGTAAATGGCTGCTTACCAAAACACACCATCAAGAAAATGAAAAAGAAAAATCTGCAATACTTGCATCTGACAATGGACTGTTAATCCAAATATGTAAAGAACCCCTACAAATCAATAATAAAACAATAAACAATCCAATTAAGAAATGGACAACTTGAACATAAACTTTCCCAAAGAAGATAAGCAAGTGGTAAATAAGCCCATGAAAAACTGTTCGACATCATTTAGTCATCAGGGAAATGCAAACTGAAACCATAATGAAATACCATTTCATCTTGTCTGAAATGGCTCTAATAAAAAATAATGACAGTAACAGATACTGTAAGGTTGTGGAATAGCTGACTCTCCTACATTGCTTATGAGAATAAAAATGGTATAAACACTTTGGAAAATTGGCAGTTTCTTACAAAGTTAAATACATACCTATGCTATGATCCAGCAGTTCTACTCCTGAGTATTTACTGAAGAGAATGCAAATATGTGTCCACACAAAGATTTGAAAATAATTGTTAATAGAATTTTTATTCAGGGGCGCCTGGGTGGCACAGCGGTTAAGCGTCTGCCTTCGGCTCAGGGCGTGATCCCGGCGTTACGGGATCGAGCCCCACGTCAGGCTCCTCCACTACGAGCCTGCTTCTTCCTCTCCCACTCCCTCTGCTTGTGTTCCCTCTCTCGCTGGCTGTCTCTATCTCTGTCAAATAAATAAATAAAATCTTAAAAAAAAAGAATTTTTATTCAGAATAACCAGAAACTGAAAACAAATGCCCATCTGCTAGTGGATGAATAAACAAATTATGGGCTATTCATACAATGGACTAGTACTCATCAATAAAAGATAAAAGGGAAGAATTACTGATACACAGGACATGGATCGACCTCTAAAACATTTTGCTGTGTGAAAAGAGCAAGGGGGGGAAGGGAGAAGGTATTGTATGAGTGCATTTCTATGGAGCCCAAGAAATTGCAAATTCAGTCTATGGTGATGAAAATTAGAACAGTGATTGCCTCCAGGACATGATAAGATTGGGTGGACAGAGTCACAAGAGGACTTATCAGAGTGATGGAAACACTCTACATCTTGTTTGCAATGATGGTTATATGGATGTTCACAATTGTCAAACCTCATCAAATTGAACACTTAGGATCTGTGCGTTTTCCTGCAAGTTTTTAAAAAATCATGTAGAATACACAACTCCAGATTTCTCAAACTCAGTGCAATCTGTACTCCGCAGAATATTGAATTTTTCAAGACTCTACACTCTCTGAGTCTCTCCCAACAAACCAACCCCTGGCATACTCTGTAGTCTTCGTGAATGTTTCCAGCCAATTGTGTAGGACCAAACTCTCCCAAGTGGTAACTAAGGTCTTCACTTTCGGACACTCTAAAAATCCAAACTTCATCATATTGCGACTTATTTACTACTAACACTCCCCCAAGATTTGATCTTACTATTGCTTCAAAATTAAATACACTGCCTGTGTTACACCTCTCACTACTACGGTTACAAACCAGCCACCTACAGTGTGGTTTTTTTTTGAACCACACAGTATTGTATTTTTTTATTTGAACCAATATGCCATAATTAGAAAATTTCACACAAAATCCAAACTTCCAGATTTTCTTAAACAATCAACTGGTGCTAAAATATGGCAGCCATCTTTTCAAAGGGCAGCTGATCACTCTTTTTACTTAAATGTATTTCTTTTTAAAGAACCCATTTACTGTTATGCCTACAAAACATATATATTCAATGCTAACATAACAGTATTTATTTCTAGCTGGAACTTGGCTACAGAAAAGTCTGGGCTGCACTCTGCTCTTTATGTTTAAAAGGGAGAAGAGGGGCGCCTGGGTAGCGCAGTCATTAAAACGTCTGCCTTCGGCTCAGGGCATGATCCCGGCGTGCCGGGATCGAGTCCCACATCGGGCTCCTCCGCTGGGAGCCTGCTTCTTCCTCTCTCACTCCCCCTGCTGTGTTCCCTCTCTCGCTGGCTGTCTCTCTGTCACATAAATAAATAAATAAAATCTTTAAAAATAAATAAATAAAAGGGAGAAGAAAGTGTTTAAGACATATTAGCACCTAATAGAATTTGTTCTTGATATAGTTATAAAGGTGAGAGAGAATTAAAAAGGGAATCGCTTTATCACATTGCACCTTAACTATTATGTAATGCCAAGTGAGCACAGCACCTACAAGCAGCTCCTGGTCCACCTAAAGTCTCCTTGCATACAACCAGTAACATTTATCCCGAAGTGAGAAACACTGGCCTCAAGTCCAGATTGCTCTATTGAACTGTGAGCTCCTTGAGGACCAGGGATGATGTGTCTTACTGATTTTTACATCCCTGAAACTAAGCACAATATCTGGCCCAGAGAATTAACATATTTTTTCATTAAACAGACTCACTGGGTACTGGCTATATAAACATCTGTTGAGTAGGAAACTGGAATACAGTGGAGATGCAGACTTTTAAAACAGAATGGGAGCTGTCTTCTACTCTTTTAATGGAGAACTGTAAGTGGAGAAAAAGCTAAAATTACAGGGGCCACCAGGCACGTAGTCCTTCTAAGATATCTTGAACTCAGGTAAAGTCATCACTTTTTATAAAATGTTACACCCAACTTAAATATCCAGCTAATTTAGTGCATGCTTCGGACAAGTCAAACTGGTTCAAGGACATGGGGCCCAGATTTAGATCTCCAAGGTGAGATAAAGGAGGTATCTGTGAGAACAGCATAGGAACATCCCAGGAGGAGCCCCGGGCCATAGAGAGGGGTGCCTTTCATAGCCAGGAGACCAATGACCAGTAATGACCTGATAATAATATTAGCAATGGTAATAATGATGGTGATAATAAATAACAATGAAATTAATATTTAGTAAGCTTTTATCTGCACCCAGTGCTTTTCATGCAGCCTCTCATTTAATCTTCACTATAATCCTATGAAGTAGGAAGCATAATCATTCCCATGTTATATATGGAAAACTGTAACAGATTCTCACCTCCTAGTATTCAAACATTTGTGTAATCCTTTCCAAGAGTGTAGGTAGGGCCTGTGACTTGCTTCTAATCAACAGAATATGGCAAAAGGGATGGAATGTTTGTGGTTATTAGGTAAGATTATAAACTTGTCTTGCTAAGAGACTGTTTGGCTGACTTTGGAGAAGCATGCTGCCATGTTGTAAGCTATCATCCTGGAAAGGCCCATGTGGCAAGGAGTTGAGAGAAGACTCCTCCAACAACCAGCAAGAAACTGAGGCCCTGAGTCAAGCAGCATGCAAGGAACTGAACGCTGCCAACAACCACATGAGCTCAGAACCAGACCGATCATCATTTGAGTCTCTAGATGAGAATGCAGCCTGGCCAACACCTTGAATTGCAGCCTTATGAAATCCTGAGCAGAGGACCCAGTTAAACTGCACCTGTACTTCTAAACCACAAAAATTGTGCCCCAATAAGTGTGTGTTGTTTTAAGCCACTAAGTTTGTGGTAATTTTGTTATACAATAATAGACAATTAATAATAAAAACTGAGGCTTACATAATTTATATAACTAAGAAAGGCATAGAACTTGGATTTGAACCTGATTTCAGAGTTGTGCTCTCAGCCTCCCCAGGGAGACTTCCTCTAAGAGAAAGTTATGCAGGGATGTTCCCTCTCTACTCTTTCTGCCTAGGAGTTTCCTATACACACATCAAACGCGTGAGCCCAGCTACCTGTGCTAAATGTATTTGTGATGAGTGAGGGAACATCGTGTCCTCTTCTGCTTCACTGAGAGCTCCATAAGAAAAGGACTACTTGTATCTTGTTCATGCTACATCTGCAGGGCAACAGCCTAGTAGCCGATATACAGAGGGGTCTGATTGTGAATTGAAAGATAGAGTGAACAGTGGAAAACCTAAGAGTTTGCAGAAACAGGGGCGCCTGGGTGGCACAGCAGTTAAGCATCTGCCTTCGGCTCAGGGCGTGATCCCGGCGTTGTGGGATCGAGCCCCACATCAGGCTCCTCCGCTATGAGCCTGCTTCTTCCTCTCCCACTCCCCCTACTTGTGTTCCCTCTCTCGCTGGCTGTCTCTATCTCTGTCGAATAAATAAATAAAAAATCTTTAAAAAAAAAAAAAGAGTTTGCAGAAACGGTTCTCAGATCATCACACACATAACAGTCACCTGGGATGCTTGTTAGATATGTACAGTCCTGACCCTTATCCATATGATTCTGATTTGATAGGTCAGAGTTGGAAATTGAGAAGGTACACAGTAAACAAGGATCCTAGGGCATTTTGTGCAGCTCATCTTTAGACTGCATTGTAAATATTAACCCCCAAAATGTACAGGAAAATGGAAAGGAAGAGCCATGCTAGAGGCTAGAAGTGAGAACAAGTAAGACATGAAAGGGTCAGTTCCAGGAGGAGAGTCTTAAAGCAGAAGTTCTCAGTTCTGGCTACACATTAGAATCACCCAGGAAGTTTTAAAATCAAAATCCAAGCTTCACACCACAGACCAATCATTTTTAAACCTCTACAGGTGCAACATGGGCATCAGTATTTTTTTTAATTGAAGTAAAATTTATATAACAAAAAGTCACCATGTTAAAGTATATATACACTTCAACACCATCTAGTGTATTTACAATGTTGTGCAACCTCCACCTCTATCCTAGTTCCAAAACATTTCCACCATGACAAAAGGAAACCTCACTCCTATTAGGCAGTCACCCCCTATTTCCCCAGCCCCAGCAACCTGCTTTGTCACAAAGGACTTGCCTATTCTAGATATTTCATATGAATGGAATCACACAATGTATAGAATAGCCAAAGGGTGGAAACGATCTAAATGTCCATCAGCAAATGAAAGGATAAACTAAATGTAGCTTATCCATGCAGTGGAATATTACTCGGCCATAAAAAGGAATGAGGTACTGATACAAGCTGCCATGTCGATGAACCATGAAAACATCACACAGAGTGAAAGAAAGCAGCAGCATTTTGTAATATACCCGGGGGATTCCAAGGTGCAGCCAAGGCTGACACCCACGGGTCTAAGCAATAAGTATAGTTGAGGCTGACTTAAATAAGACAGTCAGGGGAAGGAGGGACATTTCATTAAAGATGATCATTTGTGGATGCCTGGCAATGGCAAGGATGGGGATGAGGCATGACCACCGCAGCCCCAATCTCAGCACATGGTTACACAACTTAGCTCATCTTGACCCTCAGCCAATTGGTATGTTTCATGAGTTCTCCATCTCTAAGACACAGGAGGCCAAGGAACCCAGGGTGCAGTCGTTCGGGAAAAAAAAATAACTGCTATTTTCCTTTGATGTATACAGAGACCACCCTTGATGCAGCAGCCACGGACCCAACTTAACTTTCCAAATTCCATCTGAAATTTGACTTGCCACTTCCAGAAAACCTACAGCTCTGCCCCAGAGTCAAAGTGGGACACCCCTCCAGAGTTCACTTAAGGGGAATGAACTTTCAAAAACTACTCTGGTGTGCATAGCAAACTAGAATCACCCCTGCTAACTCCTTCTCAATCAGGGGAAGTGACAGTGTTGGTGCTCCAGAGTCTATTTGCATCGGGTTTTAATGGAAAATGTGGTCATGTCACTCACAGGAAAAACAAATCACAGCCCACACTGGAGCTATGGCTTAATAACATGGCTGAGTGTTAGTTCAGGCTTTTCATGGCTAGATTAAACCTGGGAAAATCAGCAGTGACGCTCCCAGCAACATTTCTGCCAAATGATTTGGGGGAAAACCAACAGAGGTGCCCCTTAACTTTGCCTCCTCTGCACAAAGGGATTCAGCTGGCAATGCCAAATGTGCTTATTGCTGAGGTCTTTCGAATTGAAGCAAACTGAGCGTCAACTGTCCTTCTGCCCCAGGCCAGAAGTAGATTTAGACCAAAATAATAACACTGGCACAAATCTGAATAGACTGAACTCCCCCACAGCAATCCAGATTATTTTAATATGCATTCTCGGCAGCATTCTGTATTTCTCACAAAAGCAAATGAACATCCCCCTGCAATGAATTAAAACAAAGAATTAATAAGTTCAGAACATGGGTAGGGGGGTGGGAGTTGCTGACTGTACAAGAACATACTGCAGATGGCATTTCAAAGTCTAGACATCTCCATCATAAATGCCAACACTCCTGCTCACAGAGACCTCAAGTAATCTCAGACTGGAGAACCCACTTGGAGGTTTGTTTCAAGCTTTTTTGCTCCCACCCCTCTCTCCAGAACTCCAGCCTACCCCACCCACATTCATTGGCCAAGTCTTGTTGATTTTACCAACTACATCTCTCTAGAATCCATTCACTGCTCTGCCACCCTCTGACATCATCATAAACCAAGCCACCAACATCTCCACTTGTTTGGCTGTAAACACCTCTAACTGATCTCCCCATTTCTCCTGCTCCTTGCTACAATATGTACTCCACACAGTGACCAAGGTAATATTTTCAGAACGCACATCCAAACAGATCATGCCCTTTCAATGGATCCCTATTACTTTGTGGGTTAACAATTACAAGAGCTCGTCTTTACTGAGCATGGATTATCTCACTTCATCCTTATGATGGGCCTTTATCTCACCAATAAAAGGTTAAGTGGGATGCCCAAGATGACACAGCTAACTTGTATAAAGTTCCAACACCTTAACACGAGACCTGTGTGATCCAGCCCTTCCCTTCTCCAACCTCACTTCCTCGTACTACCACTTGCCTTCCAGGCTCTAGCCACACCAACCTCTTTGAAGTCTCTCAAATTTACCACATTCCTTTTGACCTCAGAGGCTTCACCTGTGCTATTCCTCACCCTGAAATGCTGTTCCCACACTTCTTTATCTGGTTAATACATATCCACACTCCATGTCTCCCCTTACGTGTCTTCTCATCAAGGAAAACTTTATTTTTTTAATAAAGCAGCTTTATTGAAATACAATGCACATCCCAGACAATTTACCCACTTAAAATCTAAATTCATTGATTTTGGGCACCTGGGTGGCTCAGTCCATTGAGTGTCTGCCTTTGGCACAGGTCATGATCTCAGGGTCTTGGATCCCTGCTCAGTGGGAAGCCTGCTTCTCCCTCTCTCTCTCTCCCTCTGCCTGCTGCTCCCCCTGCCTGCCACTCCCCAGCTTGTGTGCTCTCTCTCTCTGTCAAATAAATAAATAAAATATTTTTAAAAAAATAAAATAAAATTCAATGATTTTTAGTATATTCACAGAGTTGGGTAACCATCACCACAATCAATTTTAGAACTTATTCATCACCCCCTAAAAGAAGCCCCATACCCACTAGCAGTCACCTCCCGTTTCCTTCTTCCCCTAGCCCCTAGCAATGACTAATCTTTCTGTCCCTAATGGATTTGCCTATTGTGGACATTACATATAAATGGAACCATATAACATATGGCCTTTTGTTTCTGGCCTCTTTCACTGAGCATAATGCTTTCAAGCCTCTTCATGTTGCAGACTGTATCAGTGTGTTATTCCTTTTTATGGACAAATAAGAGTCCATCATATGCATAGACCACATTCTGTTTACCATTCATCAGCTGATAAACATTTCAGTTGTTCCCACTTTTTGACTATTAGGAATAGTACTGATATAACATGTGTGTACACATTTTGTGTAGGTATGCTTTCATTCCTCTTGGGTATATACTTAGGAGCAGTGTCTGGGTCATATGATAACTCTACGTTTAACCTTTTGAGGAACTTCTGTTTAAGGAAGCCTTTCCTGACCTTCCAAGATTGAGGTTCCCTCTCCTCATTTGTACATTCTCTTCACACCCTTTACTTCTCTTTCAGAGCAGTTGTGACAAATGTATCAATGACCCAGGTAACTCTGGGTTAAAGCCCATAATTCCCTCTAGACCATGTCCAATAGAAATATGATGTAGCCACACAGTGACTTTTACATTTCTGTAGTGGACACATTTTTTAAAAAGTAGAACAGGTGAGGGTAATTTTAATAATATCATTTATTTAATCAAATTTATCCAAAATAACATTTCAGCATGTATTAATTTTTTAAAAATATTAATGAAACACTTTACATTATTTTTTATATGAGGTCTTCAAAACCTACTGCATATTTTTTTAGACTTCCTGCACATCTCAATTTGTACTCACATTTCAAGGGCTCAAAACCACACATGGCTCAGTCAATTAAGCAGCTGCCTTCAGCTCATGTCATGATCTTGGAGTCCTGGGATCAAGCCCCACATCAGGCTCCCTGCTCAACAGGGAGTCTGCTTTTCCCTCTGCCCCTCACCCCACTCGTGTTATCTCTCTCTCTCTCAATCTCAAATAAATAAGTAAAGTCTTTAAAAAACAAAACAACAAAACCACACATGGCTAGTGGCTACCATACCGGAAGGCGCAGCTCTAAACTGTTCACTCCCTGAGGGCAGGAACCCTGCCTGCTTTTGCCAATTACTGGATTCTCAGCTCCGGTACAATGGCTAGGATGTTAAAGTATCCCATGAACATCTGCTGAATAATGAATAAATGAATCCAACCCAACCTCCAATCCTCCAAAAATACGTTCAAAAATTCAACATGCACATAGATCCACCTGGTGTCTTCCAGCAACTTGAATTTGTTGAGAAAAGAGAATGAAATGTGGGACTCCTGTATGCAACAGTGTGGGTTACAAGGACCTTCTACTCTTCAGGCAAATAGCGTCTTTGTTGAAGTCAGAACCAACGTAACACAGAGTTTTTTAAATGTGACACTATTTCATTTTATGATGTGTGATCCACTTTGAAAGCTTGAAGTGCCTGTCTGGGGAAGTCTATTTAATTTCTTGCCTTTTTTTTTTTTAGAATATTGGCTAATATTATTATAAAAGGAAGTAGCTCCAACAAGTGGACGCACACACACATGCATACACACACACACACACACACACGCACACACACACAGCTCATGAGTTCTGGAGCAACTGAATCTAACAGCAGCTTCCTAACAGCCAGCTCTTTTTGTGATGAGGAAATAATAACCAGCATGTAAATGTCTGAATATATTTAATCTTTCCTACTGTCTGCAAAGTTCAAATCTACAATTGATCTACTTCCTGGGCTCCTTGAAACCAGCTCTGTCAAAATTACCCAGGAATGGAATGAGGCCAAGCATTGCCCCTTAAGGACTCAGGACAAGGGAAGTCAGTCATGGTCAGTGCAGAGTTGGCCACACATGATTACACCTAGACCTGCAAGACGCAATGTCCTCCCGTGGTCCCTCCTCAACCAGGTCCCCATTGCCTGGGCTGCAGCCAGAAGCAGTCCTGCACAGGAGCATTAAGCAAGTATTGCTGAATTTTTTTAGTGGTTAGAGGGTTATAGTCAATTACAGTGCATTAATGGGCCCAATTCTTCACAATGCCCTCTATCCAGGCCCTTTGCCATATGACTTTGCAGTTCTTCCCACTAAAGAGTCAGAGTGGACTTCCCCAGCCCTTGATGTTGGGTTTAGTCATGTGCCTTGTTTTAGCCAATGGAATGTTGGTCTGTGTTATGTGACTTGGAAAAAAAAAAAAAAAAAAAACTTGAAAAGAGGAAGCTCAATCCTTGCATTCTTATGCTTCTGCCAGCACAATGAGAACATACTCAGGTGAACCTACTGGTCTCAGAAGAAGATAAGAAGCACCAGGAGCAGAGCACAGCTTTCCAGATGTACCTCATGTAGATCAACCGATCCTCAGCTAACCAACCCAAAGATCCACGAAAATAGGTAGTTGTTGTATTAAGCCGCTGATTTGGTGTGGCTTGTCACACAATAATTTTGTGGCAATAGCTAACCAATAGAAGAATCACTGTCCCTTATCTTCTATAGCTTTTAACAACTTTGAACAGATAAACAGCTCTATGGGGATCCTCCATTTGTCTTTATCTTTAACAAAGTGAATTGGAGAACTAGTTTGGCCCTGACATTTATCAGTCACCTAGCCAGAAACTGGTTATTCCTATCTTCTTCCTTATCAACAGAACCCCTATTTTACTCAGGTGCTGAGTTGCCTTGTCTCAGGAAGTGTTGGCCCAGCGCCAGGAAATGATTGAAGCAGGGTTTGGCAAACTGTAGTCCAAAGATCAAATCTGGTCCACTGGCTGTTTTTGTAAGTAAAGTTTTATTGGAACAAAGCAATGCCCATTTGTTTATGCATTGTCTATGGTTGTTTTCACACTACAATGGCAGAGTTAAGTAGCTGTAACATAGGTTATCTGGGCCAAAAAGCATGAAATATTACTATTTGTTACCAAAAAAAGTTTCCCATTCCCTAGTGTAAGGCTTAGATTCTAAACTAACCATGTTACTCAAATCACCCTTTGCCCTGGTTGTTTTAGGGCTGGTCTTAAGACTCCATTCTGACTGTTCTATTGAGGGACTCCCCTCCCCCACTTCCTTCAGCCCAGCACTGATGTGGCTGAGATGCAGGAACTCTGCTGGAATTTGCAGCAGAGACTTTAGTATAGAAATGTGCAAGGAGGGGCGCCTGGGTGGTGCAGTCGTTGGGCGTCTGCCTTCGGCTCAGGGCGTGATCCCGGCGTTATGGGATCGAACCCCACATCAAGCTCCTCCGCTATGAGCCTGCTCCTTCCTCTCCCACTCCCCCTGCTTGTGTTCCCTCTCTCGCTGACTGCTCTCTCTGTCAAATAAATAAATAAAATCTTAAAAAAAAAAAATGTGCAAGGAGACCCTCTGTCCCTTCCTTCTTGCCTTGGAGTATTGTCATGTGAGGACTTCGTATTTGGATTGTGGCAGCCTCCATGACCATAAGGAGAAAGGCAAAAGCATCACAGAAAAATTAACAAGAAACTCATCATCTCAAGCAAACCCTAGAATTTAGCAAACCCTAGAATCGGCTATCTCTGGTCTTAGAACATGAGACGACAAACCCCTGTTGTTCAAGATGTCTGGTTGGTCACTTGCTGGCCGATGCTGCCAGAGACAGGTCTTGCCTATCCTACTTGATCCAAAAAGCCTAGAGCCTGTGCAAGGAACCAAGGAGGTAAACCCCACCATCACAATTTAGGCAAAGTAACCCATCCACTAATACATGAACTTGGCCTGATACAGTCAGCATTTCCTCAGTCTTGCCAACCACATCAACTTGTCCTCTCAGAAAAGGAGTGGGGAGAACATGGAAACTTCTGTTCCAGTTCATGTCCAAGGGATTGGAAGTGATGCTGGAACTTCCTTCCTCTAAGGGTCAAAGAGGGGAAATCAAGGACAGTGCCAGGCAGGAGAGATGCAGCAACAGAGGTGTTATTTATGGAGCTTTGGTCTGTGGACCCAGTTGAAGCTGCATTCTTAGACATTAGGTTTAAGAATGGAAACTTGGAGTTTTCTGCTAGCATTCTCCTTCCCTCCAAACCAGAGGGAATAAATGTTGCTCTACCATGCCTGGGTGTAAGAAATGTCACATTCCTATTTCTGTAGCTCCAGTTAAATCTGCTCTGAGTCCCTGTATGCCTGGCAGGTGGAGAATTCAATCTTGTCATTATCAGGGCTTCTTACCCTTCTCCATGAGCTTACATAAGAACTCCAAGCTTATACATTATTGGAAAGCCAGACAGGAACTCGGTCCCTGGAGGTCATTATTATTGCAGCTGCTCCAAATCTTTTAATACTTTGGGGCTGTCTGCCATAAGACCCTCATATGGTCATTCTACTGATCACAAGGTTGGCCACAGGACCCTTGCTATAGTAGGTCTCCACCATACATGCAAACTCCAAAAAACCTTCTCTTAATCTCAGTTTCCTCTAAGATCAAGCTACTCCCACTTTCTTACCCTAAACACAAATGTCAGCTCCTCCCCATCACTCCAAACTTTGGTGAGAACTCAGCTAAATCCTCCTCAATGGACCTCATACAGCAAAGCTCTTCACATTCCCTCTTCAAGGAGACAGTGCAGGGGTAGCTGAGATCTTTCAGAAGCCCAGGGTTGCCCTCTCCTTTTGGGGGGTTGAGAGGACATCACTCTCAATACACTCTCTTTTTCAAGAGCTGTATTTATCTTCCTCACCACCACATCCTCAGTGCCTGGCACATAGTAGGTGTTATCAGTGTCTGTTGAACTGAACTCTTGAGGTTGAAGCTATTAGCAAGAAGCTGCCAAGCAACAGGACGGAAAACCAACCGATAACAACAACAAAATTGAAGCAATTGTGGCAGTGAGCTCTGAACACACAGGGCAACAGCCCAAGTTTGGCAACTTTAATACAACAGCCATTTTGCCTCCAAACAAACTGGCACCAGCTCCAGAAGCCTCCTTCTGCCCCTTAAAGAGAGCCAGTTTCTTTTTCTTTAAATTTGCAGCATTCCTCCCCAGAGTTTCAAAGGAGCCGTATCCACCCCACTACCATTAACCAAGGGCTACAGCCAAGTGCCCGTGGTTTGATAGTTACTTAGTATATTTTAGACGGGAAAACAAAATAACACCCACATCAATCTATAGCCACCACCAGTTTCTAGAGGGCAGATCCCATTTGTGGAATCTTCTGCATGACAAGAATGAAATAAAGGAATAAGAATTCAGAGTCCTCAGAGCTATCCAGGAAGGAGGAGGTAAGTAGAAACATGCAGGGGTGAAGCAAAGTGAGAGAGATCAATGAGCTGACCAAGACTAAGTAGAGAGTGATGTGACCCTCTCCATGTCCCCAAATTTCTAACGAAGTCAACAAAACCCATCAATGCTTGGTGTGAATGGTTTATGCTTGTGGAAATCAAATCAGAAGCCAAGTTTCTGGTTAGCAGAGGTGGGGGACAGAGGCAACAAACATGGACTCACGTGCCCAGGAGGCTGGGGAGGCTCTGCAATACTGAGCCCTCACCCCAGTCTCAACAGAAATGTAAGGTATTGACACATCCATGGACCACAGAATTTGTGGGCTTGAGTGCATTGGTTCCTGAATCAATGTCCTTAGGGCATCTCCCAAATTCACCACTTCATTCTGGGGCTATCAATAAAATACTTCTCTAAAACCTCAGTTCCTCATCTCTAAGACACAGGTCATATTATCTATCTTCTCAGGAAGTTGTTCTAAGATTAAGAGATGATGACAGTAAAGGTGTTCAGCACAGCACCTAGGACATGGCAAGCTCTCCCTAAATATGAGCCATCTCCACCTTAACCTCTAGATCTCAGAGAACAGAAGGTTCCCCATGGACACAGTGGGCCCCATATCAGGCTGAGTAGCAGAATCCCTTGGGGATACCCAAGCCCTGCCCAAGATCAATTGAGTCAGAATCACTGGAGGCATGGCCCAGGAATCTGTTTTTAAAGTCCATCAAGTGATCAATAGAACAGTAACTTGCACTTTTTTTTTACATTTCTTTTTCAGTTTTTTACATTCCAATCATTTTTAACATATTCACAGATATATACAACCATCACCAGAGTCAGTTTTAGAACACTTCATCACCTCAAAAAGAAGTCCCATACCCTTTAGCTATCACTCCACCCCTCATCCCCACACCCTAGGCCTAGGCAACCACTAATCTACTTTCGCCTCTATAGATATCCCTATTCTAGACTTTCATATTAATGGAATCATATAATATGTGACTGTTTTGTGTCTGGCTTCTTTCAGCATAATGTTTTCATGGTCATCCAGGATGTATCAGGTGTCAGAACTTCACTCCTTTTTATGGCCAAGTAATATTCCACTGTCTGGGTATACCATATTTTGTGTATCTATTCACCTGTTGATGGGATTTGAATTATGTCTGCCTTTTGGCTATTATGAATGATACTGCTCTAAACAGTCATGCTACTCTAAACATATTTGTATGGACCTCTGTTTTCATATCTGCATAGATATATCTCCAAGGAAGATATACAAATGGCCAATAGTACATGAAAAGATGCTCAACATCATTTGCCATTGGAAAAATGCAAATCAAAACCATAATGACATAACACTTCATACCTAGGATGACTAGAATCAAAAAGATAGGCAACAACATGTATTGGTGAGGCTGTACAGATACTGGAACACGCACACTGCTGTTGGGAATGTCAAATGGTGCAGTCACTTTGGAAAACAGTCTGGCAGTTAAATATTGAGTTACCATATGACCCAGCAATTCCACTTGTAGGTATAGACCAACTTGGGTTCTTTTAATTTGTGAGAAATGAACTACTGGTACTTACCAAGAACAAAGAGAGGGAAAAAGAGAGAAATGGGAGTTACAAACACAGCCTTCACAACAGGAGCTCATTGCTATTTGCCTTACCTGGTGAGAATATCTCACTTTGATAAATGATTCTGGGGTTAAGACACAATTATTCATAAAATGTGCCCTCTCAATGACTTCGTCAGCTACTCACCAAAGAAACAACCCTCTGTTCTAACCCTGAGGGAGATGTGCTAGATTGGACTTGGTAAGGTGTTAAGTTTAATCTCTGTACTTTATGATAGACGGAGGGGATTTTCAAGAGTAATGTTGACTACTGAATTTTTTGTTTTGTCCACATTGACTTTAGAACCTCCTGCAGAAGGCCTGACTTTCCTGTACTTTTTATTAATTCTAAATAAATTTCCAGTTCAACATATTCTAGAGATGATCAGCTAAGAAACAAATCTCTCTAAAAAGAATGCTAAGAATATGAGCATAGTTATACTGTAGAGTTAACACAAATTGCATTAGTATATATGAAACACAATACACTTTCATGTGTGATGAAAAAAAACTGTCTTTCATTCTTGTATAGACTGCAGGATGAGGGCTATCAAGGCACTTGCCCAGCAAGATCTTGGGTTCTGATATGATTTATGTTAGGACAGTCATCTTTGATAGATTCCATGTCTCAATCATCTTTTTATCCTCCTCTCTTGGCAAGTTCTAGGCACACAGTTGTACCGCACATGTTTGTTGAATGAACAGGGGACAGATGGCAACCAGCAGTTCTGGAAGTGCAATCAGGATTCCAGAAACTGTGGGTAGTTATCTCCAAGACATTGTGGCCAAATTTCTCAGTCTCACCATGATTTCTCCATCTCAACTCAAACCCTATGTGTGGTCCTTGTTACAGAACTCACGTTTATATGGACACAGGT